>NC_142440.1:75020000-80020000 GCF_059453495.1 Arachis ipaensis | reverse complement strand
CCAACTCTAGTGGGTATCTGTATATTCTGTTAGCGGTTGACTACATGTCAAAGTGGGTAGAGGCTATACCTACCCACCTTGATGACGCCAATACCGTTGTTTCTTTTATTAGGAATAACATTGTATGCCGTTATGGGTCGCCACGAGCAATCGTGAGCGACCAAGGATCCCACTTTTGTAACAAGAAGGTAGAGGCATTGCTCAAGCGCTACAGAGTGTCGCATAAGGTTGCTACTGCTTATCATCCGTAAATAAATGGACAAGCAGAAGTGTCCAACCGGGAAATTAAGAGGATTTTGGAGAAAGTGGTCAATCCGCAAAGGAAGGATTGGAGCCTCCGGTTAGGAGATGCACTATGGGTGTATAGAACGGCCTACAAGACTCCGATAGGAATGAGCCACTTCTAGATCGTCTATGGTAAGGCATGCCACCTTCTGGTGGAGATTGAACATCGAGCCTACTGGGTGGTAAAGCAGTGCAATATGGATTTAGCCAAGGCGGGTGAAGCCAGGAAGTTACAACTAGAGGAGCTTGAGTGTTTAAGGAACGAGTCATATGAGAATGCCGGATTTACAAAGAAAAGACTAAAGCATTCCATGACCATCACATCCGGAAAAAGGACTTTCAAGAAGGTGATGAGGTCCTCCTCTACAACTCAAGGCTTTGATTCATGCCTGGCAAACTCCGTTCTAGATGGGAAGGACCTTTCAAGGTGAAAGAAATAAAGCCCTATGGAGTGGTGGAGTTGTTTGATCCCAAAAGTGAAGCCAATTTTAAAGTGAATGGACATAGAGTGAAGAAGTATCATGGCTACAAGCCCCCAAAAGAGCTAGAGGTGTTCCTATTAGAGGATGCACCAAGAAGAGAGGAAGCTTAAGAAAAGGACCATCCAACTTAAGGACGTTAAAGAAAAGTGCTTGGTGGGAGGCACCCCACCGTGGTAAGATCTTCCTTGTATATACCATCTAGTTTGTAGCCTTAAATTTTTGTAAATTTTGTGATTTCTTGATGATTGATTGATTGCATAGGAATGCTAGTTTTATCCTTTTTGTGAATAGATAGGATGTTTATATAGTTTTCATCATTTTGGTATGGATGAATTGTTGAAGTAGGGAGAATGGTATGTTTTGGATAGTGCATGAAATTTTGAAGTATTCTCTTTGACTACTAGCTTAAGCACCTACCAAGAATGTGTTAGAATAGGTCTTGTTGTGAATGAAAAAAAAAAGAGAGAAAAAGGAAAAAATGGGCACCGATGCGCAAGCGCACTGTGTGCGCGCACGCCGGTGGTGTATTGGTGCACAAATTGTGAATCACACTTTTCACAACTCGTACCACTGACCAGCAAGTGCACTGGGTCGTCCAAGTAATACCTCACGTGAGTAAGGGTCGAATCCCACGAAGATTGTTGGTTTGAAGCAATCTATGGTTATCTTGTAAATCTTAGTTAGGAAGTCAATTATGTTTATCAGTTGAATTGCAAATAAACAAGAGAGCATGGATTAAAGGTTACTTGTTATGCAGTAATGGGGAATATGTTGGAGTTTTGGAGATGCTTTGTCTTCTGAATCTCTGCTTTCCTCTGTCTTCTTGTTCACGCACGCACGTCCTCCTATGGCAAGCTGTGTGTTGGTGGATCACCGTTGTCAATGGCTACCTTCCATCCTTCCAGTGAAAACTACGCTCACGCGCTCTGTCACAGCACGGCTAATCACCGGTTGGTTCTCGATCCGGTTGGAATAAGATTTACTATCTTTTTGCGTCTGTCACTAACGCCCAGCCTTCAGGAGTTTGAAGCTCATCACAGTCATTCAATCCTTGAATCCTACTTGGAATACCACAAACAAGGTTTAGACTTTCCGGATTCTCATGAATGCCGCCATCAGTTCTATCTTATACCACGGAGATTCTGATTAAGGAATCTAAGAGATACTCATTCAATCGTATATAGAACGGAGGTGGTTGTCAGGCACATGTTCATGATTTGAGGAAGGTGATGAGTGTCACAGATCATCACCTCCATCACAGTTAAGCGCGAATGAACATCTTAGATAGGAACAAGCGTGTTTGAATGGAAAACAGAAATACTTGCATTAATTCATCGAGACACAGCAGAGCTCCTCACCCCCAACAATGGGGTTTAGAGACTCATGCCATCAGAGAATACAAAGTTTAGATCTAAAAATGTCATGAGATCCAAAATAAGTCTCTAAAAGTTGTTTAAATACTAAACTAGTAGCCTAGGGTTACAAAATATGAGTGGACTATGATGGATGATGCAGAGATCCACTTCTGGGGCCCACTTGGTGTGTGCTGGGCTGAGACTTAAGCAATTCACGTGTAGAGGCCATTTGTGGAGTTGAACGCCAGTTTTTATGCCAGTTTGGGCGTTCAACTCCAGCTTTTGATCCTTTTCTGGCGCTGGACGCCAGAATTGGGTAGAGAACTGGCGTTGAACGCCAGTTTACGTCATCTATCCTTGTGCAAAGTATGGACTATTATATCTTGCTGAAAAGCCCTGGATGTCTACTTTCCAACGCAATTGGAAGCATGCCATTTCGAGTTCTGTAGCTCCAGAAAATCCACTTTGAGTGCAGGGAGGTCAGAATCCAACAGCATTAGCAGTCCTTTTTCAGCCTGAATCATATTTTTTGCTTAGCTCCTTCAATTTCAGCCAGAAAATTACCTGACATTACAGAAAAACACACAACTCATAGTAAAGTCCAGAAATATAAATTTTTCCTAAAAACTAATGAAAATAGACTAAAAACTAATTAAAACATACTAAAAACTATATGAAATTAACCCCAAAAAGCGTATAAAATATCCGCTCATCACAACACCAAAGTTAAACTGTTGCTTGTCCTCAAGCAACTAGACAAATAAAATAGAAGACTAATAGGTTGAGAAGCAATAATATTTCAGAGTTTTTGATTGAAGCTCAGATTCTAATTAGATGAGCGGGACTAGTAGCTTTTTGCTTCTGAACAGTTTTGGCATCTCACTTTATCCATTGAAGCTCAGAGTGATTGGCATCTATAGGAACTCAGAATTCAGATAGTGTTATTGATTCTCTTAGTTCAGTGTGATGATTCTTGAACATAGCTTCTTTATGAGTCTTGGCCGTGGCCCTAAGCACTTTGTTTTCCAGTATTACTACCGGATACATAAATGCCACAAACACATAACTGGGTGAACCTTTTCAGATTGTGACTCAGCTTTGCTAAAGTCCCCAATTAGAGGTGTCCAGAGTTCTTAAGCACACTCTTCTTTTTGCTTTGGACCTTGACTTTAACCGCTCAGTCTCAAGTTTTCACTTGACACCTTCACGCCACAAGCACATGGTTAGGGACAGCTTGGTTTAGCCGCTTAGACCAGGATTTTATTCCTTTAGGCCCTCCTATCCACTGATGCTCAAAGCCTTGGGATCCTTTTTATTTGCCCTTGCCTTTTGGTTTTAAGGGTTATTGGCTTTTTCTGCTTGCTTTTTTCTCTCTCTCTTTTTTTCTCTCTTTTTTTTTTTTTCTGTAAGCTTTGTTCTTTGCTGCTTTTTCTTGCTTCAAGAATCATTTTTATGATTTTTCAGATCATCAATAACATGTCTCATGTTCATCATTCTTTCAAGAGCCAACATATTTAACAGTCTTAAACAACAAATTCAAAAGACATATGCACTGTTCAAGCATTCATTCAGAAGACAGAAAGCATTGCCACCACATTTAACTAATTGGAATTTCTCTTATTAAAACTCGAAATTTTATTGCCTCTTATTCAAAAGATCTACTACTTTATTAATGTTTGCTGATGATGAGAAAAATAAACTATAGCTTAATTAGAGATAAAATCAAAATAGATACTAATTACTACTATATGACTCCTAAGGTAAACTTCTATAAGGACACTATCACAGAGTTAAGGCAGAAATTGGAAATTAACAACCTTTATTCTGGGGGAACGGGGGTTCCTCTGATCCTTGGGGTGCTTGGTCCTACAAGAGAAGACTTTTGGCGCTTCAGTTCCCTTAAGTCACGCCCCTGCTCCTCTTGTTCTTTAAACATATAGGTCAGCATTTGACTGTGTTCCTTCTGTTCTTTTATTATTTGCTCCATAGGTTCCTGTATCTTGGTAACGGACGTCTCAAGATACTCCCAGTATTCAGATTGAGGGATCTCTGGGAGGAATTCCTGTGCTTTCTTCTTGATGGGATCCTCCTGTGCTTGTTGTTTTTCTATTGATGCTTTGGTGATTGGATTTTCAATTAGGATATATTCAGTTATTCCCATCCTTACTCCAGCGTCCTTGCAGAGCAGAGAAATCACGCTTGAATAAGCCAACCTGGCCTCTTTAGAATTTTTGTTAGCAATTTTGTAGAGTTTAGTTGAAATCAGCTGATGAACCTCCACTTCCTTTCCCATCATGATGCAATGGATCATCACTGCTCTTTTAACTGTGACTTCAGAACAGTTGCTAGTGGGCAACAGAGAACGCCCAATGAAGTCCAGCCATCCTCTGGCGACTGGTTTGAGATCCTCTCTCTTGAGTTGATTTGGGACACCCTTTGTGTTGGTGGTCCACCTGGCTCCAGGGATACATATGTCCTCTAGAATCTTATCCAGGTCAATGTCTGCTCTCATCATCCTCCTGTTGAAGGAGTCTGGATCATCCTTTAGCTGAGGTAGCTTTAAGATCTCCCTGATCTTGTCAGGGGTGGTATGAACAATCTTTCCTCTGACCATGGTCCGAAATTCATAGAATGCAGTTCCAGATAGTTTTTGCTTGTCAGTTTGCCACATATTAGCATAGAACTCCTAGACCATGTTCCTTTCCACTTTCGTTTCAGGATTAGCTAGGACTTCCCAGTTCCTGATTCGAATTTGCTCCTGGATCTCCGGATATTCATCTTCTTTCAGATCGAATCTAACTTCCGGGATCACTGATCTCAGACCCATTACTTTAAGATAATGGTCTGAATGTTCTTTAGATAAAAACTTCCCTTGATTCCAAAGTGGTTTTGGAACGCTCTCTTTCTTGCCTCTTGGAGTGGGTTGTTTTCCTTTAGTAGCCATGATCTTAGTGATCTCGGATAAACACACTAAACTTAGAGGTTTGCTTGTCCTCAAGCAAAAGAAAAGAAAGGAGAGGGATAGAAGGAGAGCTAGGTGCAATTGTTGATAGAGGAGGGGGGAGGCCGAACCCAAATTTAAAGGGATGGGGGGATGGGTTTTCAAAAAATTGGAAAAGATAATATAAAGAGATTGAGTTGAAAAAGATAAGATAGAAGATATAGTTTAATTTTGAAAAGATATGATAGATTTTTGAAAAAGATAAATTTGAATTTTGAAAAAGATAATATGGAGATTTGAAAAAGATATGGATTAGTTGAAAAGATTTTTGAGTGAAAAAGATAGATTTGTTTTCAGAAAAGATTTGAAAAGAGTTGGATTGAATTTCGAAAGATGGATTTTTAGAAATTAAGGATTTTAGAAATCAGGGTTCTTGACATGTTCATGTAAAAATCATGCATTGAAGCATAAAATTTGAAATTAAAATGGAAATATGTGTGGAAAAAAATGAATATGGCTCCTCCCTGCCTTCCTGGCGTTTGAACGCCCAAACACTGCCTGTTTTGGGCGTTCAGCGCCCAATTGCTGCTCTCCTGGGCGTTGAACGCCCAGCTGCTGCCATTACTGGCGTTCAACACCCAGTGGGTGCCCCTTTCTGGCGTTGAACGCCCAGCTGCTACCATCACTGGCGTTCAGCACCCAGTGGATGCCCATTTTGGGCGTTGATCTTTTACTGGCGTTTTCTTGCCAGTGAGTTCTTTTTCTCTGTTTTGTGTGCCGAGGTCTTCTGTAAATGATTATTTACCTTGTTGTCAATGAACTCTATATAAACAAATAAAAATAAAAATAGAAATAGGGCAAAAATTCTTAGAGGATTGTTGCCCCATGGCTGGGTTGCCTCCCAGCAAGCGCTTCTTTATTGTCTTTAGCTGGACCTTGCTGAGCTTTTAATCTAGCTTCAGCCTTGAGCATTCTTGCTCAATGTTGCCTTCAAGATAATGCTTGATTCTCTATCCATTGACAATGAACTTCTTATCAGAATCAATATCTTGAAGCTCCACATAACCATATGGTGACACACTTGTAATCACGTATGGTCCCCTCCACCGGGATTTCAGTTTCCCGGGGAATAGCCTGAGTCTAGAGTTAAACAACAGGACCTTCTGTCCTGGTTCAAAGATTCTAGATGACAGCTTTCTGTCATGCCATTTTTTTTATTTTTCTTTATAAAGCTTGGCATTTTCGAAAGCTGTGAATCTGAATTCCTCTAGCTCATTTAGCTGGAGCAATCATTTTTCTCCTGCTAATTTGGCATCAAAGTTTAGGAATCTGGTTGCCCAGTAGGCCTTATGTTCCAGTTCCACGGGCAGGTGACATGCCTTACCATACACGAGTTGGTATGGAGATGTCCCTATGGGGGTCTTGAATGCTGTCCTGTAAGCCCACAGAGCATCATCCAGGCTCCGTGCCTAATCCTTTCTACGGGTATTTACTGTCCGTTCCAGGATTCTCTTTAATTCTCTGTTAGAGACTTCATCTTGCCCATTAGTTTGTGGATGATATGGAGTGGCCACCTTGTGGCGAATTCCATACCGAACCATGGCGGAGTAAAGCTGTTTATTGCAGAAGTGAGTTCCCCCATCACTGATTAGTACTCTAGGGACACCAAACCTGCTAAAGATATGTTTCTGGAGGAACTTCAGCACTGTTTTAGTATCATTGGTGGGTGTGGCAATAGCCTCAACCCATTTTGATACATAGTCAACTGCCACCAGAATATAAGTGTTTGAGTATGATGGTGGGAAAGGTCCCATGAAGTCAATTCTCCATACGTCAAACAACTCAATTTTCAAGATTCCTTGTTGAGGCATGGCGTAACCATGAGGCAGGTTACCAGCTCTTTGGCAACTGTCACAATTACGTACAAACTCTCGGGAATCTTTATAGAGTGTGGGCCAATAGAAGCCACATTGGAGGACCTTGGTGGCTGTTCGCTCACCTCCGAAATGGCCTCCATATTGAGATCCATGGCAATGCCACAGGATCCTCTGTGCTTCTTCTCTAGGCACACACCTACGGATAATTCCGTCTGCACATCTCTTAAAGAGATAAGGTTCATCCCACAAGTAGTACTTTGCATCAGTGATTAATTTCTTCTTTTGTATCCTGTTGTACTCCTTGGGTATGAACCTTGCAGCTTTATAGTTTGCAATATCGGCAAACCATGGCGCTTCCTGAATGGCGAATAAATGCTCATCAGGAAACGTCTCAGAGATCTCAAGAGAAGGGAGGGACGTCCCTTCTACTGGCTCTATCCGGGACAGATGATCAGCCACTTGGTTCTCTGTCCCTTTTCTGTCTCTTATTTCTATATCAAACTCTTGCAGAAGCAATACCCATCTGATGAGCCTGGGTTTTGAATCCTGCTTTGTGAGTAGATATTTAAGAGCAGCATGGTCAGTATACACAATCACTTTTGATCCTACTAAGTATGATCTGAACTTGTCAATGGCGTAAACCACTGCAAGTAGTTCTTTTTCTGTGGTTGTGTAATTTTTCTGGGCATCATTTAGAACGCGACTGGCATAATAAATGACATGCAGAAGCTTGTCATGCCTCTGTCCCAATACTGCACCAATGGCATGATCACTGGCATCACACATTAGCTCAAATGGTAATGTCCAGTCTGGTGCAGAAATGACTGGTGCTGTGACCAGCTTAGCTTTCAGCATTTCAAACGCCTGCAGGCACTTTGTGTTAAACACAAATGGCATGTCAGCAGCTAGCAGATTGCTTAGAGGTTTTGCGATTTTTGAAAAATCCTTTATAAACCTCCTATAGAATCCTGCGTGCCCCAGAAAGCTTCTGATTGCCTTAACATTCGCAGGTGGTGGTAATTTTTAAATTACCTCTATTTTTGCTTGATCCACCTCTATTCCCTTGTTTGAGATTTTATGCCCAAGAACAATTCCTTCAGTCACCATGAAGTGACACTTTTCCCAGTTTAAAACTAGGTTGGTTTCTTGGCATCTTTTCAGAACAAGTTTCAGGTGATCAAGACAGGAGCTGAATGAGTCTCCATATACTGAGAAGTCATCCATGAAGACTTCCAGAAATTTTTCCACCATGTCAGAGAAAATAGAGAGCATGCATCTCTGGAAGGTTGCAGGCGCATTACATAGCCCAAAGGGCATCCTTCTATAAGCAAACACTCCGGATGGACATGTGAATGCTGTTTTCTCTTGATCCTGGGGATCCACTGCAATCTGGTTATAGCCTGAATAGCCATCCAAAAAGCAGTAATAATCATGACCTGCTAGTCTTTCTAGCATCTGGTCTATGAATGGTAAAGGAAAATGATCCTTTCTGGTGGCTGTATTGAGCCTTCTGTAGTCAATACACATGCGCCACCCTGTAACTGTTCTTGTAGGAACCAGTTCATTTTTTTCATTATAAATCACTGTCATGCCTCCCTTTTTTGGGACGACTTGAACAGGGCTCACCCAGGGGCTATCAGAAATGGGATAAATAATCCCAGCCTCTAGTAATTTGGTGACCTCTTTCTGCACCACTTCCTTCATGGATGGATTTAGCCGCCTCTGTGGTTGAACCACTGGTTTGGCATTATCCTCTAATAGGATTTTGTGCATGCATCTAGCCGGGCTTATGCCCTTAAGGTCACCTATGGACCACCCAAGAGCTGTCTTGTGTGTCCTTAGCACTTGAATAAGTGCTTCCTCTTCCTGTGAATTTAAAGCAGAGTTTATGATCACTGGAAAAGTGTCACCTTCTCCCAGAAATGCATATTTCAAGGATGGTGGTAGTGGCTTGAGCTCGGGTTTAGGAGGTTTTTCCTCTTTCAGAAGAAAGTTCAGAGGCTCTTTCATGTCCTCTGAATCCTCCAAATCAGGCTGAACATCTTTAAAGATGTCTTCTAACTCTGATTCGAGACTCTTAGCCATGTTGATCTCTTCTATCAAAGAGTCAATAAGATCAACTTTCATGCAGTCTGTTGATGTGTCTGAATGCTGCATGGCTTTGACAGCGTTCAACTTAAACTCATCATCATTGACTCTCAGGGTTATTTCCCCCTGTTGGACGTCAATGAGGGATCGTCCAGTTGCTAGGAAGGGTCTTCCTAGAATGAGAGTAGCACTCTTGTGCTCCTCCATTTCCAGCACAACAAAGTCAGTGGGAAAGGCGAATGGCCCAACTCTGACAATCATGTCTTCAATCACGCCTGATGGGTATTTAGTGGAACCATCAGCAAGTTGGAGACATATCCGGGTTGGTTTAACTTCTTCAGTTAAGCCAAGCTTCCTGATAGTGGATGCAGGTATTAGGTTGATGCTTGCCCCAAGATCGCATAAAGCTGTCTTGGTGCAATTACCTTCTAGTATGCATGGTATCAGAAAACTCCCCGGGTCTTTAAGCTTTTCAGGAAAGCTTTTCAGAATGACTGCACTGCATTCTTCAGTGAGGAGAACTCTTTCTGTTTCTCTCCAATCCTTCTTTTGACTCAAGATCTCCTTCATGAACTTGGCATAAGAAGGTATTTGCTCAAGTGCTTCTGCAAATGGAATCTTTATTTCAAGAGTCCTGAGATAATCTGCAAAGCGAGCAAATTGCTTATCCTGCTCCTCTTTCTGGAGTTTTTGAGGATAAGGTATCTTGGCTTTATATTCTTCAACCTTAGTTGCTACAGGTTTATTGCCTACAAAAGTGGTTGAAGAAGCCTTTTTAGAGAGATTGTTATTAGCATTTGTGTGTGTCTGATCCCTCACTGGCAATTGAGTTCCAGAGTTAGAAGCTGGAGTGACGTTAGATGCCAGCTCACTGTCTGTTCCTGGCGCCTGAACGCCAGAAATGTGCCCATTTTGGGCGTTCAACGCTGGATCCTGCCCTATTTGGGCGTTCAACGCCAGATTCTTGCCCATTTCTGGCGTTGAACGCCAATCCTGCCTTGTTTCTGGCGTTGAACGCCAGTTGTGGGCATGGTCTGGGCGTTCAGCGCCAGCCTTCCACCAATTTTCTGGTGTTTTAGCGCCAGAATTATTTTTCCCTGGGCTCTTACTGTCCTCAGGTGAATCTTTGGTGGGTTGCTCATTTCTTGACTTTTTGATGCCTTGAGGTGGGGTATTTAATGTTTTCCCACTTCTTAATTGAACTGCTTGCCATTCTTCCGCTATTTGCCTTGATAGCTGCTGCTTTGTTTGCTTAAACTGTTCGTCCATATGTATATTAGCTATCCTTGTCTCTTGTAACCTGTCCTTAAATTTGGCTAGCTGCTTTGTTAGAAAATCCAATTGTTGATTGAATTCAGTAGCTTGTTTTACAGGACTGAGTTCAGTAGTTACTGTTTTAACCTCTTCATTCATGGAATGGTTGTTGCTTAGGTACAGATGCTGATTCCTGGCAACTGTATCAATGAGCTCTTGAGCCTCTTCAATTGTCTTTCTCATGTGGATAGATCCACCAGCTGAGTAATCTAGAGACATCTGAGCTGCTTTTGCAAGCCCATAGTAGAAGATGTCTAACTGAACCCACTCTGAAAACATTTCAGAGGGACATTTTCATAGCATCTCTCTGTATCTCTCCCAGGCATCATAAAGAGATTCATTATCTCCTTGTTTAAAGCCTTGGATGTCCAGCCTTAGCTGTGTCATCCTTTTTGGAGGGAAATATTGATTCAGGAATTTTTCTGTCAGCTGTTTCCATGTCCTTATGCTGGCCTTAGGTTGGTTATTCAACCACCTCTTAGCTTGATCTTTTACAGCAAATGGAAACAGTAATAGTCTGTAGACATCCTGATCTATTTCTTTATCATGTACTGTGTCAGCAATCTGTAGAAACTGTGCCAGAAACTCTGTAGGTTCTTCCTGTGGAAGACCGGAATACTGGCAACTTTGCTGCACCATGATAATGAGCTGAGGATTCAACTCAAAGCTACTGACTCCAATGGAGGGTATGCAGATACTACTCCCATATGAAGCAGTAGAGGGGTTAGAATATGACCCCAAAGTCCTCCTGGACTGTTCATTTCCGCTTGGGTCCATGATGGAGAAAGGGAGATGATGTAAGATAGAAAAAATATTTTTATTTATTTATTTATTAATTTATTTCGAAAATAAAATAAATCAAAATAAAATAAATAAAAATGAGTAAAAGATTTTCGAAAAAGTGAGGAAAGAGAAAGTGGTTAGGAGATTTTGAAAAAGATATGATGATTTTTGAAAAAGGTTTTAAATTTTGAAATAAAAATCTGAATTTTTAGAAATATATTTCGAAAAATTGTTTCGGCAACGGCGCCAAAAACTTGGTGCACAAATTGTGAATCACACTTTTCACAACTCGTACCACTGACCAGCAAGTGCACTGGGTCGTCCAAGTAATACCTCACGTGAGTAAGGGTCGAATCCCACGGAGATTGTTAGTTTGAAGCAATCTATGGTTATCTTGTAAATCTTAGTCAGGAAGTCAATTATGTTTATCAGTTGAATTGCAAATAAACAAGAGAGCATGGATTAAAGGTTACTTGTTATGCAGTAATGGAGAATATGTTGGAGTTTTGGAGATGCTTTGTCTTCTGAATCTCTGCTTTCCTCTGTCTTCTTGTTCACGCACGCACGTCCTCCTATGGCAAGCTGTGTGTTGGTGGATCACCGTTGTCAATGGCTACCTTCCATCCTTCTAGTGAAAACTACGCTCACGCGCTCTGTCACAGCACGGCTAATCACCGGTTGGTTCTCGATCCGGTTGGAATAAGATTTACTATCTTTTTACATCTGTCACTAACGCCCAGCCTTCAGGAGTTTGAAGCTTGTCACAGTCATTCAATCCTTGAATCCTACTTGGAATACCACAGACAAGGTTTAGACTTTCCGGATTCTCATGAATGCCGCCATCAGTTCTAGCTTATACCACGGAGATTCTGATTAAGGAATCTAAGAGATACTCATTCAATCGTATATAGAACGGAGGTAGTTGTCAGGCACACGTTCATGATTTGAGGAAGGTGATGAGTGTCACAGATCATCACCTCCATCACAGTTAAGCGCGAATGAACATCTTAGATAGGAACAAGCGTGTTTGAATGGAAAACAGAAATACTTGCATTAATTCATCGAGACACAGCAGAGCTCCTCACCCCCAACAATGGGGTTTAGAGACTCATGCCTTCAGAGAAGACAAAGTTTAGATCTAAAAATGTCATGAGATCCAAAATAAGTCTCTAAAAGTTGTTTAAATACTAAACTAGTAGCCTAGGGTTACAAAATATGAGTGGACTATGATGGATGATGCAGAGATCCACTTCTGGGGCCCACTTGGTGTGTGCTGGGCTGAGACTTAAGCAATTCACGTGTAGAGGCCATTTGTGGAGTTGAACGCCAGTTTTTATGCCAGTTTGGGCGTTCAACTCCAGCTTTTGATCCTTTTCTGGCGCTGGACGCCAGAATTGGGCAGAGAACTGGCGTTGAACGCCAGTTTACGTCATCTATCCTTGTGCAAAGTGTGGACTATTATATATTTCTGGAAAGCCCTGGATGTCTACTTTCCAACGCAATTGGAAGCATGCCATTTCGAGTTCTGTAGCTCCAGAAAATCCACTTTGAGTGCAGGAAGGTCAGAATCCAACAGCATTAGCAGTCCTTTTTCAGCCTGAATCAGATTTTTTGCTCAGCTCCTTCAATTTCAGCCAGAAAATTACCTGAAATTAAAGAAAAACACACAACTCATAGTAAAGTCCAGAAATATGAATTTTTCCTAAAAACTAATGAAAATAGACCAAAAACTAATTAAAACATACTAAAAACTATATGAAATTAACCCCAAAAAGCGTATAAAATATCCGCTCATCATGTATTCCCAACTCTTGGGCCAAACACCCGAGAGTTATGCCCACTTCATGCCCATCTCGCGCCAGGCACTCATGTGTCCGCGTACTTGCCGCCTGCGTGAACCATTGCAAATCACCCATCGACGCATAAGCGCACTGTGCGCGCGCGCCGATTGCGATATGTGGACTCCCTGGTAGAAAAACCAGAGAGTTGTGGCACACTTGTGCTACTCTTGTGCCAGAACTGACGCGTCCGCACACTGCGCGCCTCGGCGCCGGTTGCGAAATCCTTCAGGCATGCGTCCGCGCAAGGTGTGCGTCCACGTGCCTGCGCCACTCACCAACTCTGGTACAAATTCCAGAGACTCATGCCAACCTTATGCCAGTCTTGTGCCTGCGCGCACCACTAACGCGCACGCGTCCCTTGCCCAAAACCTCACCAACGCGCTAGCTGATACGCGAAAATTTAAATATTAACGCGCAAACGGAAAGTATACCGGGTCGTATCAAGTAATAAAACTCACTAAGAGTGAGATCGATCCCACGGATATTGGTAGATTAAGCAACTTTAGTTAAATGGTAAATTTAGTCAAGCAAACATGGTTTTGATTTCATGAGATTTGTGATTTTGGAACATAATTGCAAAAATTTAAATGGCAAGGAATTTAAAGAACTAGAATAGAGAAAGAAAATGAAAGTGAATAACTGAAACTTAAAGTGCAAGAAACTTAAATGAAATTAAAGATAAATTGTAAGAAAGTAAAGATTGCAGAATTTTAAAGAGCAGAAGAGTAAATTGTAAGAAATATAGAAACAGAATGTAAATGGCAAGAATAATAAATTGCAAGAATGTAGAGGGGAATTGGGTAGTGAGTATTCAAAGAACTAAAGAACAAAAGAGATGAGAATTAATGATGGAGAGATCATTAGGGATCAGAGATGTAAATTGTCATGAATTGATGTTACTCAATTCCTTCTCAATCATGGGTATAGATCCATGGCGGATTGTGAATAATTGAATCCCAATCTCTTGGCAATTCAATTTCTCTTCAACACAATCAATTACCACTCTCGTGATCTAATTGGTCATGAGAAGAGGTGAAGTTCAATTTCTAATCCAAGGCCACACAACTTCCAGGATCTCAACTAAGGGAGGTTACATCTCACATACCAACCCAAAGTGTATTGATCAAAGAAATCATGAAAGGATGAACTCTAAACTGAGTTACATGGCTCCTTTCTTAAGTTCACCATATAATTCATGTAGATTCAACCCTTCTCTCGAATGTAGTTGAATCTTTGAAGAACAAGAGTTTCCTCTTGGATGAACCACTTGAATTGAGAAAGAAAAAAAGAATTTTCAACCCATTCAAATAAACAGAGCTCCTCCCCCTAATGAAGGTGGGGTTTAGTGAATCATAGCTCTAAATTCAACAATAAATGTAAAAGTTGAAAATTAAACTAAGTGTAGAGAAGAATGAAGAAGAAGAAGAAAAAGAAGTATTCCTTTAAAACTGAAATTCAAAGTTGCAAGAAAAACAAATTAGAAGACGGGTGAGATGCAGTAAAAAATAAAAATCCTAGTGTAATAGTAAAAGTGTCTAAAAAGTAAAAGTAAAAGTCCCCTTAAAGTACAAACTCCTTCTCTATTTATACTAGTCCTAAGACTTATTTGGAGATCTTCAATTGGGTTAGCAATGTGGGCTTTATCCTTATTGAATATTGGCTCAATGGAGGAAGTGTTGCTAAACAGAGGAAACAGAGCTCATTCTTCTCGCTTCTGGCCCAATGGTCTGGCGTTACTGGCAAACACGCCAGCTTTATTCACGTTGACAACATGCCCAAGAATTTCCTAGGCTAGGAACTTGGTGTTTGGGCGTTGCCAGCCCAAGTTGTTGCCAAACACTTGGCCCTTTCTGCCTTTTTGAACTCAGTTTTGATGCCCAAAGTTGCCTCTGGTTTGAGCTTCAATTTTGTGCTCCACTATAGACTATTATACATGGTTGAAACTCTCTGAATGTCAGCTTTCCAACACAACTGGAAGCACCTCAATTGGATCTTTGTAGCTCAAGTTATGTTCCATTGAAGAAGACATGGTCAGGCTGCCTGGCGTTGTTGTCCAAGTTGTTGGCAAAACACGCCAGCAACAACGCCCTTAATCTTTGAGGCTCTAAATAAAGCCAGTTTTTCAGTCTTCAAATGAACTCCAATCTCATGCTATGATATATGGTTGGAAAGCTCTTGATGTCTACTTTCCAATGCCACTGAAATCACCTCATTTGGAGCTTTCTAGCTCAAGATATACTCCATTGAAGAGGGCAAGGTCAGGCTGCCTGGCGTTGTTGCCCAAGTAGTTGGCAAAACACGCCAGCAACAATGCCCATCCTTCTTCTCTGGTGGCTTCCTGGCGTTGTTGCCCAAGTTATTGGCAAAACACGCCAGGAACAACGTGCATCCTTCTTCCTTGGTGGCTTTCTGGCGTTGTTGCCCAAGTTATTGGCAAAACACGCCAGGAACAACGTGTATCCTTCTTCCTTGGTGGCTTCCTGGTGTTGTTGCCCAAGTTATTGGCAAAACACGCCAGGAATAACGTCCAAGCCTTCTTCTCCCTGGCAGCTTGATTTATTGGGCGTTGTTGCTGGAGTTGTTGCTGAACACGCAGCCAACAATGCCCCTTCTTCCTCCTTGCTGTGCACATCTTTTGGCGTTGCCAACTTGGTTTCTAAGTCACCAACGTGCTTGTTCCTCCTTGCTCCATCACCTTGCTATGTTCCCAATCTCTCTTGCTCCAATTCTTGCTCCATTGCTTTCTTGCTTCATCACCTAACATAAACCAAACAAACTTCCTCAAAGTCTTGTCATTCTATGAAATAAATTTTAAGGGAATCATTCACATCAATTTGTTTATAAACTCCTTGAATCATTTGCATGGATTATGCCAAATTTCACCTAGTTCTTTGTTCATGAATGCATGGAGATGAAACTCATTAAAATGCTTGTTTATTTCAAAGAAAATGAATGAAACTAAGCTAAAACTACTTAAACTAACTAGCTAATATAGAAAAGATGCAAACGCATCACAACACCAAACTTAAACCTTGCTTGTCCTCAAGCAAGAAAAGAACTATGCAAAAAAGATTTCTTTCAATCGGAACGGGTTGAGGAGTAGCTTGTAATGCCTTAGTGAGTGAAGTGATTAGTTGACAGTGGGGTGAACCCTGAATTATATGCTCATACAAGGGTTCCAGTGCTTATTAGTCCCTACATTTTGGAAGTCTTAGGTCTTAGGACTTTCATTCAAATGATATCATGGAAATCTCTCTATAGGTAATCACCTTGAAGCAGCTTATAGTTTTTGTGTCATGGCCTTGACTCTAAGTGTCATGTCTCAAAGCGGCTCTTTAGATAAGCTTTCAATCAATACTCCCAAACCAGTTGGTTTTAAGGTATTAGGTGTTGAAGCACCCCTTAGGATTTACTTGCTCAAGCTTCTCTCTTTGACACAATTCTACCACAAGCATTTAACTAGGATAATAACTCTTTGAGTTCTTATTTCTTTCTTTTTCTTCCTAGTAATTGATGCTCAGAGCCTTTTGCCATGTTCTTTTTTTTTTTGCGATTTCTTGGATCAAAAGATGTTTGAGAATCTCCACAATACTTCTCTGAACTCTATTTCCTGCCTATGAGCTCCCATGCAGGTTTTCACAAACATGTCACAAACATGCAACCTCAATACACAATCATATAACTAGAATCACCACTTCTCTTAATCTTTTGCTTGCCTCAAAACAAATTTTTGACTCCTCAATCATTCTTTTCAAAGAAATGTTCTCTATTTGCAATTTATAGATCTTGAGTATAAGCAAATTCTCAAGTGTATGGTGCTATGATGTATTTAGCATCTTAGTTATTTATCTTTTAAGGAGATTATGCTAAGCAGACAAGCAGGGGTGCAATATTGCTCTCAATCATAACAGTTTTGAATATAAGACAATCACTTAACAATACAACCTTTTGGAGTTTACTTGCTTTACTCCTTATCATCATCATTGTTGGTCTTTACATCCTTCTTTGCCTCTTTGGTTGATGATGCTTAATCCTTCTAAAAATTGAAGTGACTGCCTATAATAAATTTTGAAAGTTGCTTGTCCCCAAGCACTTGAGAGATGGTTAGCATGCAGGTATGCTTGTGAGTTCTTGACCTTAAGTTGGTGTGGAAACACCAAACTTAGTTCCTTTCCTACTTCTATATGCCAACACAGAATGCTTCTTTCATGCATGCATACTACATCATGTGCTTTAAGTCTATGAGTAAATAAAATACAGGACTAAAAGGTAAACAAATGAAATTGCAGGCTTAGCCAATTTCTATGATTGTTTGGGATTTGTGATTATTCATAATTATCTCAAGAGTTACTTTGTTTTCCATGAATGTTGGTGGAACACCAAACTTAGTACCATGCATTCACCCTTAATTTTTTTCTTTGTTGATACAATCACATTGGTGTGGAACACCAAACTTAATTCCTTGCAATACATAGAAGTTGAACTAACCATTTATTCTGAGAAGAATATGAAAAAGTAGTTACCTAAGGTTGGGTTGCCTCCCAACAAGCGCTCTTTTATCGTCATTAGCTTGACGATTGTCCCTCTTTAGGGAGGATGATGATCACAGTGCCTTAATCCTTCCCCTCTCACCGTGAGCATCCTTCCAATATCCTTCTTCATGATTTTCACATGTTCAAGTGAGAGGATTTTGTTCACTGTGTAATATCCAGAAAAGTGTGGAGATGTTTCCATTGGTTGGTAAGTTAGCATCACTTTATCCCCTGGTGAGAAGCCTTCAGTAGGAATTTTCTTGTTTCTCCATCCTCTTGGCACTTTCTTCTTGGGACTCTTTTCTTTTCCAGGAAAAAGTTCAGATCTTGGAGCCTCAATTATTTCTGGAAGGTTCTTGTTGAGAATCTCAAATGCAAACTTTGGTTGTAACTTCTCCTCTATTCTTTGAGCTTGTTGCACCACTTCTACCTCTTCCTTTCTTTTCCAACATGAGCTTAGGTGCATTGGAAGTGTTTCATCAGGTGCCTCTTTCAAGTTTGGATCTATGGAATCAATCTTCATACACTCTTCCTCTTGGGTGGAATCTTGAAAATTCTTCAAGACATGGAACACTATATGCTCTACATGCACCCTTAGCGTCAATTCTCCTTTTTCAACATCTATCAATGCCCTGGCAGTAGCTAAGAAAGTTCTCCCTAGGATAATAAGAGTGTTGTCATCTTCCTCTATGTCTAAGATGACAAAGTCAGCTGGGAGGAAAAATTTGTCCACCTTTACCAATACATTCTACACAACCCCAAGTGCTTGCTGAATAGATTTGTCCGCCATTTGAAGGGCTATTTTTGTGGGTTTCAATTCATGAATCTGAAGCTTCCTCATTAAAGATAGATGCATTAGATTTATGCTTACACCAAGGTCACAAAATGCTTTCTCAATCATCATGTTGCCTATGGTGCAGAGGATATGAAAGCTCCCTGGGTCCTTCCTCTTTCTTGGCAATCCTTTCTGGATGATGGCGCTACACTCCCTGGTCATTACAACCATTTGTCCCTCCTTCAAGGATCTTTTCTTTGTCAACAATTCCTTCATGAACTTTGCATATAATGGCATTTGTTCAAGTGCTTCTATGAAGGGGATGTTGATGTGCAGTGTCTTGAATATCTCCAGGAATTTGGAGTATTATTTCTCTTTGTTCTCTTCCTTGAGCCTTTAAGGGTATGGGATCATTGGTTGGTATGCTTTCATTGCCTCCTTCTTAGCTAACTTCTCACTTTGTGTGGAAGTTTCTTGCTCCTGCTTTTGCTCCTTTACCTCTCCTTTTAGCCCTTCTTTGTTATGCTCTTCCTGAGTGATGGCTTCTGTTTCCACCTTCTTCCCACTTCTCAATGTGATTGCTTTACACTCCTCCCACTTTATGGCTTTTCCTGTGTCCCTTGGGTTGTCTTCAGTGGTACTAGGGAATGCTCGCTTCTCACCTATCTCTGTGATATGTTTAGCCATTTATCCCATTTGTCAGGGCTTGATCTTGTCTTGCCATTTCTTGAGTCTTAATGAGTTTCTCCATTAACATCTCTAAGTTAGAGATCCTCTGAGAGTCTAGACGTGGTTGCATGGGAGGTAATGGTTGCTGGTGGAGGTTGTTTGGAGCATTGAGGTGGTTATTTTGTGAATTGAATAGAAGTGTGGAAAAGTTATTTTGGTGAGTTTGTGAGTTGTTATGAGGTGGATGATATGTGTTTTGTGAGTTTTTGTATTGGTTAGTGTTACTGGATGAATGATTTTGGTTGTTTGTGTTGCGGGAGTTGTTGGAATTGTGGTTTCTCTGCCATGAATTTTGATTATCACCCCATCTCAGGTTGGGGTGATTCCTCCAAGATGAGTTGTATGTGTATCCATGGAAATCATTTTGAGAAGAATTTGAGGTATTATGCATATATTGAACCTTGACGTTGTGATTTTTGCCAGTAAAGAATTTCATAAAAATATTCGCGTTGTAGATATAGTCTCTAAACCAACAGAAATCCCTTCGTACAAACGTTTTGGTTGTCACAAGTAACAAACCCCTTAAAAATTGATAACCGAAGTATTCAAACCTCGGGTTGTCTTCTCAAGGAACTGCAGGGAAGTATGTTCTTATTATCGGTTATGAAGATTGTAGAATTGGGGGTTTTAAGAATGAGGGAAAAATATGACAGTTGATTTAAATAGCAATTAAAATAAATAAACAAATACTGTAAAGCAAACTTTTGGCAAGGTATGAGAAATTGGAAGTCCAGGCTTAGTTATTCTTATCAACAACAATGAAAGTTGAATCTTAATTCCACGTAGTCAACCTTTACTAAAGCAAAGGAAAGTCAAGGGACTAATTGGCTTGATCTTCGAATCCTATTTATTTCCTAAGAAAAGGTTGGGATTATTGAAGTTCAATTCAATTAGCAAAGATAACAGTTATCAATTATGTTGAGATAAGATAACTCCTGAGTTACTGCTTTCTTAACCAAAACCAAAAGAGGAAAAAGTAAAATTGCTGGAATAAAAATGCCTTCAGATGTAAAGCAACAATAACATAAATTGAATATAACATGAAGAGTTCATAAACTAAATTGGAAGAATAAATAAAAATAAAGAACCTGGGATTGAGAGTTACTCCTAAAAGTAAGAAAAGTCCTAAATCCTAATCCTAAGAGAGAGAGAGAGTGGAAATTGGCGAGCTCTCCCTTGAATGGATGCATTCCTTCACTTCATAACCTCTGGTCTATGCCTTCTGGACTTGGATTTGGGCCAAAAAGGGCTTCAGAATTTGCTATGAGCGT
This sequence comes from Arachis ipaensis, assembly GCF_059453495.1. Lineage (NCBI taxonomy): Eukaryota > Viridiplantae > Streptophyta > Magnoliopsida > Fabales > Fabaceae > Arachis > Arachis ipaensis. The sequence continues at coordinate 79,999,727 of NC_142440.1, read as the reverse complement.
TTTCTGCAATTTCTGGTGCGTAGCCTCTGTCACGCGTCCGCGTGGGTCACGCGGTCGCGTCATTCGGAGCTTTTCCTTGCCACGCGGTCGCGTCAGTCATGCGGCTGCGTCATATGCATTCTGCTTAAGGCGCACGGTCGCGTCAGTCATGTGGCCGCGTCGCTGCTGATTTGCGCTTGGCACGCGATCGCGTCGTCCATGCGATCGCGTGGATATAAATTTCTTCAAGGACTCCATTTTGCGCTTTCCTTCTATTTTTGTATGTTTCCTTTCTATCCTTTGAGTCATTCCTACCTTAGAAGATCTAAAACTACTCAACACACTAATCACGGCATCGAATGGAAATAAAGGTAATTGAAATAATTAATTTTAAAGCATAGGAAACATGTTTTTCACATACATCATATAATAAGGAAGGGAAAGTAAAACCATGCAATTAACATGAATAAGTGGGTGAAGGATTGAATAAATCACTCAAACTAAGCACAAAATACATCATAAAATATGGGTTTATCAACCTCCCCACACTTAAACAATAGCATGTCCTCATGCTAATTCCAAGGTAATAAGTAAGGTTAAAGTGATGGAATGTCATGCAATGCAATCTAATCTAAATGCAACTACCTAAATGAATGATGCATCATGCAATTCTAATTTATTCACTCATATATAAAGCTTACAGGTAGTTAAATTAATTCACATTCTCAAGGAGTCATATAGATATATATAGCCAAGTCTTAGATAATCAATAAGCACTTTTACAGTTGAGATGGGAGAAAAAGCATTTTATGAACTTGCAAGACAATTAGATAATTCAAACAGAGATAAATGTTAATGAGCTATTGAACCCTCACTGGATTTGTGTTTACTCTCTAGTTACTCAGTGTTTATTGGGTTAATCACTCTATTCCTCTTTTTATTCTTCCTTTCTATAACTTTGTTCTTCATCTAACCAATCAACAATTATAGAATAAAGTCATACCAAAAATCACGAGGTCTTTAATTAAGGTTGTAATAGGGCCAAGGTAAAGGTAAGGATATGTGTATAAGGCTAAGTGAGCTAAATAGTGAATCCTTAATTAGACTAAGATCTCACCTAACATACATACTTAGTAAAACAAAACTTCTTTACCTATTTTCCCATATTTTCCCACTTGATGTTACATGCTCATGTTTCAATTTTTATTTTTTATTTTTTTTATTATTATTTTTTTTATCCCATGTGCATTGCTTTTATTTTGCATTTGGGGAATTCTTTTTGTATCTCCTTTATTAAATACTGAAAAATAATTTTTTTTAAATGCACATGGTAATTTAATCACTTTGATTTCTCATGAGCATGCTTCCCAAAATTTCTTATTTTGAGTTATTTTTATCCTTTTCAATTTTTTTTCTACCTCTTGTTTTTATCATCCATGTTCCCAATAGGTTTCCCACATTTTAAACTATTCATAATTTTCTATCTTAAGCTAACCAAGGATTCAACTTGGGATTTTATTTTGTTTTTCTGCTTAAGACTAGTAGTGTGGCTAAATAGAATAAAAGGGGTTTAAAGGCTCAAGGGGGCTAACAAGGGTGATGTGAAAGGTAGGTTATTTTTGGGATAAGTGAGCTAAAATCAAATAATGGCGTCAATCATTCTTTTGGTATGTATCTATATTCTATATTCTATATTCTATATTCTATAACTGGACATATAGATTAAAACAAAGTAAAGAATACCAGAATATAAAAGAAGGGCGGAACACACAGGAATAAAAATTATGGTTACAGCTCAAAACTCACAGGCTATGTGTTCTCTAGCTCAAAAATCATTTATCACTTATGTATGTCATGCAGGTTTAGTTAAAATTTCTCATTATTCTCAATGTAAAAATTATATTGAATGGCTTTAAAGTTCTGGTGTTTATCCTTGATGAAGTGTTGTTAACTTAACTACATGATGTAATGCTATATATACAAGGTTTATGGATTTAAATCTGTTATGTTCAAGTTCCTAGCTTACTTCCTTTTTATATTTTCAATTTAAACTAAGCTATCTTATGATAAGAAGGGTAAACTATACTGAATAATCCACTAATAAGTTAGAATTGCAAACTAAACTAAATAACTAAGATATGAACTAAAGTGCAAGATGCAGAAATAGAGTAAAAATACATAAAAGCAATGTATAAGTACTCAGAAAATAAAAATAAAAATAAAGAGAAAAATACAGAAAAATATCCAAAATAAAAGAAAAAGAGTCTGTAGTGGATCACCAAAATAATACGCCAGAGATGGCGACCTCCCCACACTTAAAATGAAGCATCGTCCCTGATGCTCACTCACGCAGGGTGTGAAGGGGTGTCATCACTGGAAGGGATGGTAGCTGGTGTCTCTGTGGTGGCCGACTAAATGTTTGGCTGCTGGAGAGGAGGGACTGTCTGAATGGAGATCTCAGGATCTACAGCCTGGATCTACTGGGGTGCTGCCTGCTGGGTGTCAGCCTGCTCCGCCTCTCCCTGGGGATGGGTCTCTGCCTCGGGCGCATCCGCCTCCTCCTCAGATGCCTCAGAAGGTGTGTTAGGCTCGGAGGGGATGTCGCCGATCGTATCATCAGCTTCACGTGTTCGTAGCGTCGCTTGTTGCGACGCTCCATCTGGTCAAGTCGTCGAAACAAGCGATGCACCAGATGATAGACAGGCTCTGAGGTAGGGGTAGATGGTGCAGCAGTGGAGGAAGAGGGACCGGTAGATGGTATAGCCGTATCATCAGCAGTAGCAGTCAGGAATGAGGGTCTGTAGCCCAAGGCCAGGAAGTTCCTGCTGTGCGGGATAAGCTTCTTGCACTCTGCAGCAGGTGGCCTCTCATCAGCATCCTCCCATGGCACGTCAGCTCGACGGCCCAGCTGTGTAACCAGATAGGGAAAGGGGAGAGTGCCGCGGACGTGGACCCTGGCCATGTAGTGACGGATAAAGCGTGGCAGGTACAGGTCCTTGTCCTCCATCACACACCAAAGGAGGGTGATCATAGCGGCTGGTATCTCAGTCTTGTGAGTACTCGGCATAATGTAGTTGCTGAAGATCTGATGCCATAGTCGAGCCTCATCGTTCAGGTAAATCCACTTGATCCCTTTGGGCATGGTGGTGTTCTGACCCATGATCCAAGGAACGGACAGGTCAAGGGCAATCCGGGCCTTGACTGCATCCCAGTCAAACTTCATGAAGCGCATATCCTCCTCAGCTTTCTGATAGCCATCTGTCTGATCAGTCTTAGGAAGAAGTTTCAGAACCTCTTCTATTGCCTCCTCAGTAACCAATATTTGCTTCCCTCTGAGGTTTACTGCATCTAGGGAAGTTTTGAAGTAGTTGCAGTAGAATTCCCTAACCCAAGATGCATTAACCTCAATCAGAGGTCTCTCCAGAAAGAACTAGCCTCGTTTTTTGATCTGATCAGAGGTGTATTGCCGGAGTTCTTCTGGGATCTTCAAAGTCCGCTCCAGGTATAGGTTCCTGGAGTTTGCAAACACCGGATACTACAGCTCACAGTATCGGTTTGCAAACTTTACTGGGTCAGTGGCGGGAAGTAGCTGGTCGGCCTTCTCCTGCGGGGTAAAGGCTTTCTCCCGTGAGGAGGCGTCGTGCATGAGGTCGATGATAGACACAGAGGCTTCGCCTCGTTTCCTTTTGCCAGTAGTGGCCTTGCCTTTGCCCCGTCTCTGGGAACCTGACATCCTGAAAAACAGAAAACTAGGATATAGTAAAAATAGGAAAGCAAATAGGCAAATAGTCAAAGAAAACACAAAATGGCAAAGGAGCAATAGGATAATGAATATGAGTTAAGTAGAATGTGCATTTAGGATTGTATATCAGTGAAAAGTCTAAAAAGAAGAAATCACAATCCAAAATTTAATTGAATGCAAGTTAAATAGAAAAAATTAACATCATGCCTGGGTTAGAATGTTAAAAGAAAGTGAAAGAAAAGCAAGAAAAGAAGTTTTGAAAAGGTTAGGTTGGTTAGAGTTAAAATTAGTGAGTTAGTGAAAAATGGGTTAAAGTAAGAGGCATAATGAAAATAGACCAAGTAACAAGTAATCACAGGTAGAAACTATAGGTAACTCATATTTAAACAAGTAAAACAGTTTGATGATGATTCAAATAGAGATGAAGAAAGCAAAAATAGGAATCAAACATCAAAATTGCAGTTTATGAACCAGGAGATCAAAGAAAATAAGAATGCATGCCTAAGCATTCATGAATTGGTTTGGTGAAATTATAAGAAAGCACAGTTGAAAATGCCAAAACCAAGACATGAACAGAAATATTTCACAGAAATTTGGGCAGCATTCTGGCTAAAATAGGACATTCCCGGAAAATAAACAGCAAACAAGCAGTTCATATGAATCCAAATTAAAGCTTGCAATTACATATACGGAATATAAACATGAAAGTTCAATGTAAAGAGCAGCAAATGCAGGAAAATACAGCATATGTAAGATCACAGCAGCAACAGATTTGCATATTTGATAAAACAGAAACAAGAACAGTGCAAATAAACAGACCTAAATCCACTAACCACATCCTAGGCTACCTAACAACCTAAAATCCACTAGAACATGCATATCTAACTATCCTAACATGAACAAAAATAGAAAAATAGGAACAAACTACGAACGGATAAAAGGGATTGCGTGATGCGGAACCTGGAAGGCGAAAGAAGGGGGTTGGGGTATAGAGGTGGCTGGGGTGGTGGCGGTGACACCGGTGCGGCGGCTGGCGGCAGTGGGCACGGCGGTTGCTGCTGTTAGGGGGGTAGGGGCTTTGGGAAGGGTAATAGGGGAAGTAGCGGAGAGGGTTGGGGGTCGCGGGTGGTGGTGGGAGGCTGCGTGGTTGGGACGGTTGGCGGCGGTGGGTGGTGGCGCAGAGGGGAGCAGTGGCGGAGGAGGAGGGAGAAAGAAGAAAGAGGAAGAAAGAAGGGGGAAGGAGGGAGGGGGGTAGGTGGTGGCGGCGTCTGGGTGGTGGCGTGGTGGTGGTTGGGTGGTGGTGGTTGAGGGTTGGGGAAGAAGAGAGGGAGAAGAGGAAGTGGGGGGGGGGGCTGCGCGAATATAGGGTTTCGCGTGACTGGGGGGGTTATATTTTTGAATCCATGCGACCGCGTGGGGCACACGGTCGCGTGGTTGGGGTGAAAATGGGGTTGACGCGATCGCGTGGGGTACGCGATCGCATGGAGGGGGTAAAAGAAGGGATGACGCAATCCCATGGGGCATGCGATCGCATCGCTGGAAATTGTGCTAAAACGCATGAATCCAGCGTCGTTCCAGCGCAACTCTCTGTCTCCTATTGGGAATTGTGCAATCCATGCGACGCGATCGCATCGCTCACGCTGTCACGTGGGATTGGTTGTGTGCATGTGGCGCGATCGCATGGGGCATGCGATCGCGTGGGCCATTTTGTGCTAGACGCACAACGGCCGCATGATTCCAGCCTAACTTTCTGGACGTTGGATGTTGACACTGATCTCTAGGTCACGCAGCCACGTGGATGACGTGGTCGCATGGGAAGTGTAGTTCGCCATTTGACGCGATCGCATGAGTGATGCGGCCGCGTCGCGCACCCTTTTTTTTCTTTTTTTTATATGCAAAATGCGGAATGCAATATGCAGAATGCAGTGCTTGATGTAAATGCTGTGCATGATTCCAGGTTCAATAAAATAAAATAAAATTCAAAAACAAACAAAACTAAATAAAATTAAAATTGCAAAAGGAACGATCATACCACCGTGGGTTGTCTCCCACCTAGCACTTTTAGTTAAAGTCCTTAAGTTGGACATTTGAAGAGCTTCCTGTTATGGTGGCTTGTGTTTAAATTCATCCAGAAATCTCCACCAGTGCTTGGAATGCCAATAGCCTCCGGGGTCCCAAACTAGGCATGTGAAGCTTCTGAGCAGCTTCAAACAGATTTTCAGGCTTCCAGGGTGACGAATGTTAGAATAGATTCCAGGATCCCAAGCCTTGGATCTAAATTCGCCTCCGTCTTGATCTATATTTTTCCATTCGGGCGATTTAGAAAGTAGATTCTCACCATAGTGACCAAACATTTTCCGAGATCCATTCAATTGAGCTTGATACCAATCCGTGCACTTCAAATTGAAGTGTGGAACCTTATTGAACCTTGTACACTAGCTCTGAGCACGAGCCATTTCCCTCTTACTCTTAAAGCCGCATAGAGCTCTAAGCTGGCCATCTGTTTCAAGTAAACCATATTCAAGTGAATAAGTAAAGTTAAAGGTTAAGTATTGTACCCACTTGAAGCTTGTATTAGGCGGTAATGGCCTTGGGGTAGGTGATTCCAACGGTTCTGTGAGTTCTACTCCCTTGTGTTCTTCTGTGAATTCCTCCACTTCCTTGTAAGGTTCTTCAAATGCATCTGAGTCCTGGTCAAAGTCTTCTATGTCTTCCTCATCACTTGAGTCATAGATGGGAGGTTGAGAGAAATCTACCTCTGCATCATCTTCGTATTCATTTGGGGAACATTCTTCGATCTCAGAGAATTCACTTGCGGATGCAAGTTCATTACTAAGAGAGCTTGACTTGCGACTATCATTATCAAGGGAATTTGTGTCCTGGGTTATTCCGTCTAGTTCTTCATAAATGACTTGCCTTGGGGATTGTGTAATATCCTCCTTAGCATTAACTGTAAGGTCCTTGACGGAGTTCTCCTCAGCTCTGGATTCCCATGGAGGTTCAGCATCTCCTAGATCCTCAACCAACTCTTCTTCTTGTACAATGACAGCATATATATATATATATATATATATATATATATATATATATATATATATATATATATAATTGTTCGAGTACGAATTCCTGCTCCGTCTTGTCCACTGGAGTTTCTAATATCTCCTTCATGCTACGCTCTTCATTAGATTGTCCACATGGGGCTGTGGTTGGTCCTTGAATGTTCGTGCGTCTAGAAACTAATTGAATTACTGCTTGCTCCAATTGTCAAATAGTTGCTTGAAGTTTATTTACTGTTGCCTTGAGGCAAACCTCTGATTCTCGGGGTGATGGATTTGGACATGAGACATAGGGAAGTGGTGGTGCTTGGGAGTGATTGGGTTGGAACTGGGGTAGGAAAGGATCATACGGTGGCGAATGGTGAAGAGAAGCTTGTGAGTGGGGCGGTTCGAGGTTAAGTTGAGAGGTTGGTCTATGGGCACGGGGTGGGGCTTGTTGGTAGTTACAAGGTTGTCCACCATATCTATCAGCTGAGTATGCATTGTAGAATGGTCGTTGTCCATGATATCTTGGAGGGTGTTGTTGCCTAAAGGGTTGATTAGATCCTCTTGGCTCCATCCATCCTTGATTGGTCTGACCTTGATGCATATTCCTGCTGTAACTTCTATTTCCTTCAACAAAGTTAGAACCAAACTCAAAGCGAGAGAGGTGAGAGTTCATAGTAACAAATAAAATTAAAAAGGAAAAATAGAAATAAATAAACAAGTAAAAGAAAAATATGTACAATAACCAATAATAAGGCACACGTTAGCAGTTTCCCGGCAACGGCGCCATTTTGACGTTGTGATTTTTGCCAGTAAAGAATTTCATAAAAACATTCACGTTGTAGATATAGTCTCTAAACCAACAGAAATCCCATCGTACAAACGTTTTGGTTGTCACAAGTAACAAACCCCTTAAAAATTGATAACCAAAGTATTCAAACCTCGAGTCGTCTTCTCAAGGAACTGCAGGGAAGTATGTTCTTATTATCGGTTATGAAGATTGTAGAATTGGGGGTTTTAAGAATGAGGGACAAATATGACAGTTGATTTAAATAGCAATTAAAATAAATAAACAAATACTGTAAAGCAAACTTTTGGCAAGGTATGAGAAATTGGAAGTCCAGGCTTAGTTATTCTTATCAACAACAATGAAAGTCGAATCTTAATTCCACTTAGTCAACCTTTACTAAAGCAAAGGAAAGTCAAGGGACTAATTGGCTTGATCTTCAAATCCTATTTATTTCCTAAGAAAAGGTTGGGATTATTGAAGTTCAATTCAATTAGCAAAGATAACAGTTATCAATTATGTTGAGATAAGATAACTCCTGAGTTACTGCTTTCTTAACCAAAACCAAAAGAGGAAAAAGTAAAACTGCTGGAATAAAAATGCCTTCAGATGTAAAGCAACAATAACATAAATTAAAGAAACCAATCATGAATTGAAATACCTCAAATAACATTAATAAGTGAAATTGTAATCTAACATGAAGAGTTCATAAACTAAATTGGAAGAATAAATAAAAATAAAGAACCTGGGATTGAGAGTTACTCCTAAAACTAAGAGAAGTCCTAAATCCTAATCTTAAGAGAGAGAGAGGAGAGAACCTCTCTCAAAACTAGATCTAAAACATGAGAAGTAGTAATTGGCGAGCTCTCCCTTGAATGGATGCATTCCTTCACTTCATAACCTCTGGTCTATGCCTTCTGGACTTGGATTTGGGCCAAAAAGGGCTTCAGAATTCGCTATGAGCGTTTTCTGCAATTTCTGGTGCGTAGCCTCTGTCACGCGTCCGCGTGGGTCACGCGGTCGCGTCATTCGGAGCTTTTCCTTGCCACGCGGTCGCGTCAGTCATGCGGCCGCGTCATATGCGTTCTGCTTAAGGCGCGCGGTCGCGTCAGTCATGCGGCCGCGTCGCTGCTGATTCGCGCTTGGCATGCGATCGCGTCGTCCATGCGATCGCGTGGATATAAATTTCTTGAAGGACTCCATTTTGCGCTTCCCTTCCATTTTTGTATGTTTCCTTTCCATCCTTTGAGTCATTCCTGCCTTAGAAGATCTGAAACTACTCAACACACTAATCACGGCATCGAATGGAAATAAAGGTGATTGAAATAATTAATTTTAAAGCATAGGAAACATGTTTTTCACATACATCACATAATAAGGAAGGGAAAGTAAAACCATGCAATTAACATGAATAAGTGGGTGAAGGATTGAATAAATCACTCAAACTAAGCACAAAATACATCATAAAATATGGGTTTATCAAACCTGTTCTTGTTGCTGCTCAACATTGCTCGCTTCATCTTGACCCTATTCAAGTGAAGGTTGATTTGTTGTGCTCACTGAAGCTAGTTGGAGGCCATCTATTCTCTTAGCCATCATTTCTATTTGTTGCTGGATTTGTTAGTGCATCAACTTGTTTTGTGCCAAGATCGTGTTTACTCCTTCTAATTCCAACACTCCCTTCTTTTGAACGGGTTGGCATTGCCTCTGATGAGCATAGAAGTATTGGTTATTTGCCACCATGTCTATGAGATTCTAGGCTTCCTCGGCTGTCTTCATCAATTGTAGCGAGTGTAACGTCCCGTCCAGCAAAATACCTTGCTTAAGTCAGGGTATTTCCACTAGAAAGAACATTACGTAACCTTCTCTAGTATTAACTACTTAATTATCGAGCCTTTGTATCGAGTCCGCGTTTCAGTTTTAAGAAAATGTCAAAAAATTTTGTTTTTTTTATTCATTAAAGTCATAATTCAAACATTCACAAATAATAATAATCACATAAATATTATTGATAATAATTCTTATACAAAAGAGACCAAATAAAACTCAAATACAATATACTAAACCTACCCCTCTATGTAAAATAAAATCTCAAAGGACAAGAGCGAGGGAATTCTATGAAAGCAATTAAAACCATAAAGAAAGCCTACTGATCGCTCGCAGCTTCAAATTGTGTCTTCAAACCTGTCGCTGAAAGGGTGGAAAATTTGGGGGTGAGAACCAAACCACATGTTCTCAGTAGAGGTCGAGAATGCCGTGAAAGTAAAGAATAAAGCACAAATAGTTAACTACATTCATAGACATCTAAAAGGAAACTAACTTTCTTTAAAAGCATTAGTTAATTACTCAATATCCTAAATCCATATTTTTCTTGTAAAACTTTTAAAAGTTCCCTAGACTGTATGAATGACCAACCTGTCCCAGTCATAGGTTCATTAAGTCTATGCTGAACCAGTTTGATTTTTCATACCTTACTAGACCATAACATAAAAGAAGTTACCTACGCGGTATAAATGATCATCCTACTCCAAGCATAGGTTCATTAAGTCTATGCTGAACCAGTCAGATACTTTATACAGAACTAGACTTCCAACACAAACCAGTCATGGCCTCAGGCCCAAGCAATTCACCACAATCCAGCCAATCAGTTACAAACACAAGTAATGAGGTTCAAACACAATCAAGAGCAATTACATCAAGTATAGCAACTAGCAGTTAAACAGATTTATTCACTTAGGCAAACCAATTACAATATACACACCCAAACAATGTCACATAGATGCATATGATGCATGCCTATCCTACTGGCCATGAGCTCACGCGTCGGTTATGTTGCCAGACCCGACTCGGATAAGCGGGATTAGACCACCATCCTTATCCGTAGGTTCCATAGACAAGCGGGAATTAAACCACCATCCTTGCCCGGAACACGCAAGCGGGATTAAACCACCGTCCTTGCCTCCACAGTAAGCGGGATTAAACCACCATCCTTACTGGGTACATAAAACAATATGCAAGTGGGATCACACCACCGTCCTTGCTGAACAATTTATCAATACGTGAGCGGGATAAAACCACCGTCCTCACTGCAGGCGGGACAAAACCACCATCCCTGCACAATGGTTTACGCACTGAGCAAGCGGGACTAGACCCACGCCCTTGCCAACAATCTCATAAATCAAATATTCTTTTCTTAAAAGAATCATTGAAGTTATTATTATTAAATAAGCCTTGAATATTTATTTTGATTAAGTCCTTATATTTTTTATAAAAATTTGGACATAATCTCCTTTAAAAATAGGACTTATCCACCCTTACGGGTTCCTTCTTTCTCAACAATTCATCAGCCTCTTTCAGCATTTGCCACAGCCATATATTCTCAACAACATTTGATAATAGAAAATCTATTTCTTAAATTCCATATCCAAAATAATTACCAACACAACTTGGCAGCCTGATTTCCATTTTATTTTTAAAATATCAAATGAATTTGGAATTGTGCAAACTTTATATCCATGCGACCGTCTCGGATTAAGCTTTCTATTAAATCAAAAATCATAATTTTTTGCTGACTATAGCTTCGGGAATATAAGCAAAACCGTGACTGTTCTGCAGTGTTTTAAAACCAGAAGACAGCAGCACCATACAACATTTGAAATTTCATATAAAATCCAAATTAAATCCAACTAACTTCAAAATTAATGTGGTTAAACATAACTCATCCAAATTTCTTTCTCAATTGGTTCCAGGGTCATACCATTTTTAATGAAGGAGTTATGTAGCTTGGAAGTTAGGTAATTTTCTGCAGAATTCTGTTTTACAAATCATTGAACACAACCTATTCCAAGTCCCATAACAGACTTATTAAAACATGGAAAATCCTGAAATTTAAATCACATATACTAAACATACTTAATTTTCACCTTCAATTGGTTGCATCTCAATATCTATCCAGGATCAAAAGTTATAAACTCCCAAAGTTACTAATTTAAGGAAACAGAATCTGGCTTTTTCTGCATAATGCATCATCCTTCAAAAATTCATATCTTTAAAACTACAAGTCCAATTGTTCTGAAATTTTACGGCATTAAAATAAAGGAATAAAGTTTTATTTAAAATTGGTTCCATTTCAAAATTCAAACTGCGGAATTTCCAATATTGGAATCAAGTTGCTGCTGCGTTAAACGTTCTGCAGAAAAACCAGTTTTGACATCCATGATTCAAAAATTCGCCATAAATTATAAACTTAGTGAAAAAGTCTCAAATTCATCAGTCCAGTTTCTTATATCCCCAAGCTCAATCCGGACTTGGTCCCACGCAATTCCGATAATCACAGAAATAGTTATAGTTTTTCAAAGTTTCCGGCTTCCTTTAAAAATAATGCAGAAAATCAAGTTTTACATTTTAACTTTGAAAAATCATAACTAGTTCTATAATTAATTCAAACTTCTCAAAATTGAGTCCCAACAACAACTTTTATTATACTTTACTCAGCCTTTGCTCTTATATCATTTCGATTATCGTTGAATAACTGATTCACTTCCAAAGTCACCTTTTAATTTCAAAAATCAGATTTTCAGCAATCTATTTAGTATTCAAAATCCAACCCTTCAAAACCCGTCAAAACCAATCCCAAATCAACCACCAACCAAGTTCATTAACATTACAATATACCAAATAACAACTCAACGGCAACAAATCCAGCATAACCCATTAAAATTCAGTAATTCTCAACAATAAGTCATCAAACAATTCCCAATCCACATAATCAATCAATATCACCAATCAACTATTCCAAATCACAATTTCAACCATTCCAATCACAATTTCAGTCATAATTCAATACTCACATAATCAATCAGTTACTCACAGCTATTAAATCTATTTGCAGTTATTCAATAAACGTTGTAGGCATTCTTAAATTGAAATCGTTTTAAACCCCCTACCTCAATGTCGAATTTCATAGAAACCGAAACTGAAGACGGAATTGTGGCGTGATGACTGGTTGGGCTACACCCAAAATGCAGCAGCTCCTTCATCCCTTATCCGCCAATGTTAGCAACACTCACAACAGCTTTGACAGGGCAGCAGCAACGCGAGTTGGCCACGATAGTGAGCAAAACAATGAATTCATATTGGGTAGAGTAATAATTCTGGAAATTCAGGGATGGAACAGGGGCTAAATTAAATTGGAACAAGAGTAAGGCTAATAAAATGGCAGTGGAATAAACAAGAACGTCAAGTGGAGGTTCAGAACAAGAATATCTTACAAGAATTAGAAAGGAATAACAGAACAATGAAGCACCGGCAGCAGCACAGACGATTATAGCAGCAACGGGGAAGACGGCCTTCTCCTCCACCTTGGTTCATGATTCCAGCGGTTGCAGTGGCAAGGAAAGCCTTCCCACCATGCGTTCTGCTTCGCCTCGCCATTCGCGTTTCTCTCTGGGCGACGCTAACTCCACGTCTCCTTTCCTCAACTCAGACTTGATGGCGGCACAGCAGCGGTTCAGCAGCGACGATTCGACGACAACGAGGTTAGCTTCAACAGCGACTATGGAACGGCGACGAGGACGGAGCTTCCTCTCAGTCACTGCTCGCGTCTCCCTCTGGTCCGTGTACTTGACGGCAGCGCGCAGTGATGGCTCACGACGGCGGCAGTCTCCTCCCTCCCCGATGACGACCCACTTCTCCCTCTTCTTCTCTGTTCCGTCACCCTCTCCCTCTGCTCTCTGTTTCCTTCTTTCTTCCCATCTGTTTTCCCCCCTTAAGCTCCCCGTGCCCTTTCTTTCCCTTTCTGATTGTAGATTTAGGAATTTAGGTTATAAATTAGGAATTTGTGATATTAGGGTTAAAATTAGGATTTTATAAAAGAATATAGATAGATATGAATAGATATTTTGATAAAATTGAAGAGTAGAGTAATTTTAAAATTAAATATACTCTATTAAAAATATATAAGAACATTATTTATCAACATATGACTAAGTGAAATTAATTATTTCTAATTTAAATTATAAAATAAACATATTAATCACATTTTTATAAAATAAAGTTTAAACTCAATACTAATTAGTTAAATTAAATGATATAACTTTTTATTATTTTTCTATCACCGAAACTTTAATTTCAATTTACAAAATATCTAATTATAATAAAATTACTTAAACTTAAAGTATTTATAAAAATCCATTTAATCATTCCTAATAAATTAATCTCTAAAAGTTCAAACTAATAAAATAAACCATAATTCATTCATATTAGAAATTACCTAAATTAAATTATATAATACTTTCATTACTAAATTTTATTTCCAAAGCATTTGAAATAACCAATTATAAAAATTACATAAGAATATTAATCAACTTAAACTCCAAATATTAATAAAACTAATTTAATTACTATTAATTAATTAATTTATAAAATAAGATATCAAATTAATAAAATAAATCGTAACTTTTTTTTTCAGGATATAGTTACTTAAATTAAATTATACAATTCTTTTTTTTATTTTTCAATTACTAAAATTATACAAAATATTCCATTATAATTAGATTACTTAAAAATATTAATTGATTCGAAATAAAACTATCTCCGAATCTATTTAATTATTTCTAACAAAATAATTTCTAAAATTATAAAGTTTAAACTTAATAAGATAAAATCATAATTTATTTATAATTAGATTTTCAAAAATGCGGGATGTTACAGCGAGCCTCCTGCAGAGTAATCCAGGGACTCTTGAGACTTTAGAGTTAACCTTTCATAGAAATTTTGAAGTCTATCCCATTCACTGAACATCTCAGGTGGACATTTCCTAATCAGAGCTTTGTATCTTTCCCATGCCTCATACAATGATTCCCCATCCATTTGAGTGAATATTTGCACTTTCGTCTTCAACCTGATGATCCTCTGAGGTGGATAGAAATTAGATAGGAATTTATTCACCAAATCATCCCAAGTGTTGATGCTTTCTTTGGAAAATGTCTCCAGCCATTGAGATGCTTTGTCCCTCAAAGAAAATGGGAACAACAGCAGCTTGTAACTATCTGGATGCACACCATTTGTCTTGACAGTTTCACATATTCTTAGGAAGATAGATAGGTGTTGATTTCGATCCTCAAGGGGACCTCCTCCATAGGAACAATTGTTTTGCACTAGAGTGATGAGTTGAGGCTTCAATTCGAAGTTGTTTGCATGAACATTGGGAGTGAGTATACTGCTCCCACAGTGTCTTGGATTTGGGAACGTGTAAGAGGCTAGAACTCTCCTTTGAGGTGGGTGGTTATTCTTGGCAACTCCCTCTGGAGGGTTATGCGAATTGCCCTTCATGACTTGGTCTTCTCCTTCTGAATCCTCCTTACCAATTATCCCTTTTCCTGTTTCTTCTCTTCTTAACCTTCGGAGGATTCTCTCGTCTTCAGGATCAAATCTCCTTGCCTCTGACATACACAAACACACGCCAACCAACAACACAATTGAAACACTCTATTGCTAGAGTGAAGTTAAAGTTAGCGAAACAAAATATCAAACAGTTAGTGGGCTATAACAAAGAAAAGAAAAATGCTTAGAGTGAGGTCTATACGCGAAAAACTTGATACGCGAAAAATTAAATATTAACGCGCAACCGGCAAGTATACCGGGTCGTATCAAGTAATAAAACTCACTAAGAGTGAGGTCGATCCCATGGAGATTGGTAGATTAAGCAACTTTAGTTAAATGGTAAATTTAGTCAAGCAAACATGGTTTTGATTTAATGAGATTTGTGATTTTTGAACATAATTGCAAAAATTTAAATGGCAAGGAATTTAAAGAACTAGAATAGAGAAAGAAAATGAAAGTGAATAATTGAAACTTAAAGTGCAAGAAACTTAAATGACATTAAAGATAAATTGCAAGAAAGTAAAGATTGCAGAATTTTAAAGAGCAGAAGAGTAAATTGCAAGAAATATAGAAACAGAATGTAAATGGCAAGAATAATAAATTGCAAGAATGTAGAGGGGAATTGGGTAGTGAGTATTCAAAGAACTAAAGAACAAAAGAGATGAGAATTATTGATGGAGAGATCATTAGGGATCAGAGATGTAAATTGTCATGAATTGATGTTACTCAATTCCTTCTCAATCATGGGTATAGATCCATGGCGGATTGTATATAATTGAATCCCAATCTCTCGGCAATTCAATTTCTCTTCAACACAATCAATTGCCACTCTCGTGATCTAATTGGTCATGAGAAGAGGTGAAGTGCAATTTCTAATCCAAGGCCACACAACTTCCAAAATCTCAACTAAGGGAGGTTACATCTCACATACCAACCCAAAGTGTATTGATCAAAGAAATCATGAAAGGATGAACTCTAAACTGAGTTACATGGCTCCTTTCTCAAGTTCACCATATAATTCATGTAGATTCAACCCTTCTCTTGAATGTAGTTGAATCTTTGAAGAACAAGAGTTTCCTTTTGGATGAACCACTTGAATTGAGAAAGAAAAGAAGAATTATCAACCCATTAAAATAAACAGAGCTCCACCCCCTAATGAAGGTGGGGTTTAGTGAATCATAGCTCTAAATTCAACAATAAATGTAAAAGTTGAAAATTAAACTAAGTGTAGAGAAGAATGAAGAAGAAGAAGAAGAAGTATTCCTTTAAAACTGAAATTCAAAGTTGCAAGAAAAACAAATTAGAAGACGGGTGAGATGCAGTAAAAAAAATAAAAATCCTAGTGTAATAGTAAAAGTGTCTAAAAAGTAAAAGTAAAAGTCCCCTTAAAGTACAAACTCCTTCTATATTTATACTAGTCCTAAGACTCATTTGGAGATCTTCAATTGGGTTAGCAATGTGGGCTTTATCCTTGTTGAATATTGGCTCAATGGAGGAAGTGTTGCTAAACAGAGGAAACAGAGCTCATTCTTCTCGCTTCTGGCTCAATGGTCTGGCGTTACTGGCAAACACGCCAGCTTTATTCACGTTGGCAATGTGCCCAAGAATTTCCTGGGCTATGAACTTGGTGCTTGGGCGTTGCCAGCCCAAGTTGTTGCCAAACACTTGGCCCTTTCTGCCTTTTTGAACTCAGTTTTGATGCCCAGAGTTGCCGCTGGTTTGAGCTTCAATTTTGTGCTCCAATATAGACTATTATACATGGTTAGAAAGCTCTGAATGTCAGCGTTCCAACACAACTGGAAGCACCTCAATTGGATCTCTGTATCTCAAGTTATGTTCCATTGAAGAAGACATGGTCAGGCTGCCTGGCGTTGTTGCCCAAGTTGTTGGCAAAACACGCCAGCAACAACGCCCTTAGTCTCTGAGGCTCTAAATAAAGCCAGCTTTTGAGTCTTCAAATGAACTCCAATCCCATGATAAGATATATGGTTAGAAATCTCTTGATGTCTACTTTACAATGCCACTGAAATCACCTCATTTGGAGCTTTCTAGCTCAAGATATACTCCATTGAAGAGGGCAAGGTCAGGCTGCCTAGCGTTGTTGCCCAAGTTTTTGGCAAAACACGCCAGCAACAACGCCCATCCTTCTTCTCTGGTGGCTTCCTGGCGTTGTTGCCCAAGTTATTGGCAAAACATGCCAGGAACAATGTGCATCCTTCTTCCTTGGTGGCTTTCTGGCGTTGTTGCCCAAGTTATTGGCAAAACACGCTATGAACAACGTGCATCCTTCTTCCTTGGTGGCTTCCTGGCATTGTTGCCCAAGTTATTGGCAAAACACGCTAGGAACAATGCCCAAGCCTTCTTCTCCCTGGCAGCCTGATTTGTTGGGTGTTGTTGCTGGAGTTGTTGCTGAACACGCAGCCAACAACGCCCCTTCTTCCTCCTTGCTGCGCACACGTTTTGGCGTTGCCAACTTGGTTTCCAAGTCACCAACGTGCTTGTTCCTCCTTGCTCCATCACCTTGCTATGTTCCCAATCTTTCTTGCTCCAATTCTTGCTCCATTGCTTTCTTGCTTCATCACCTAACATAAACCAAACAAACTTCCTCAAAGGCTTGTCATTCTATGAAATAAATTTCAAGGGAATCATTCACATCAATTTGTTTATAAACTCCTTGAATCATTTGCATGGATTATGACAAATTTCACCTAGTTCTTGGTTCATGAATGCATGGAGATGAAACTCATTAAAATGCTTGTTTATTTCAAAGAAAATGAATGAAACTAAGCTAAAACTACTTAAACTAACTAGCTAATATAGCAAAGATGCAAACGCATCACAACACCAAACTTAAACCTTGCTTGTCCTCAAGCAAGAAAAGAACTATGCAAAAAAGATTTCTTTCAATCGGAACGGGTTGAGGAGTAGCTTGTAATGCCTTAGTGAGTGAAGTGATTAGTTGACAGTGGGGTGAACTCTGAATTATATGCTCATACAAGGGTTCCAGTGCTTATTAGTCCCTACATTTTGGAAGTCTTAGGTCTTAGGACTTGCATTCAAATGATATCATGGAAATCTCTCTATAGGTAATCACCTTGAAGCAGCTTATAGTTTTTGTGTCTTGGCCTTGACTCTAAGTGTCATGTCTCAAAGCGGCTCTTTAGATAAGCTTTCAATCAATACTCCCAAACCAGTTGGTTTTAAGGTATTAGGTGTTGAAGCACCCCTTAAGATTTAGTTGCTCAAGCCTCTCTCTTTGACACAATTCTACCACAAGCATTTAACTAGGATAATAACTCTTTGAGTTCTTATTTCTTTCTTTTTCTTCCTAGTAATTGTGATGCCAGGGCATCTTGGCCAGTTTTACTGACCTTTTCTTTACTGTTTTTAGGTTAGTTTCATGCATTTCCTTAGGAAATAAGCTAGTTTTGGGTAGATATTCACTTACACCTTGATTCAAGCATACATTGTGCATTTTACATTATTTCATGAGGATTTTGCATAAGTTTAGTGACAAATTGTATGTTGCATTACCCATGACTTGGACTAGAACTTTGATGCACTCTATTGCTTGATTTCAGGACCAAAGGAAACAAGGAATGGGAGGTAACTTGCAAAGTTAATGAGAAAAGTGATTGCCAATAACGCTCTCGAAGCCATCATTGACCACGTTAAGAGTCACGTTAACTAAGTTAACGTGAACTCTAACGTGGAGAAGGGAAGTTGAGCCAATGTTAGTGACACTTAACATTGTCACTAACGTTGGCAAATGCTCATAAGTGGCCACGTTAGAGTCCACGTTAACTTAGTTAACGTGGCCTCTAACGTTAGAAAGGGGGAGAAACGCCAACGTTAGTGATATTCAATATTGTCACTAACGTTGGCCTAAGAAGAAACATATCACGTTAACTCCCACGTTAACTTGGTTAACGTGGGAGCTAACGTAAGAAGCAAGAGTGGTCGACAACGTTAGTGACATCCAACATTATTACTAACGTTGGAAGCAACCACACAACCCCCCAAGAAGCCACGTTAACTTCCACGTTAACTTAGTTAACGTGGAAGCTAACATTGATGAGTGAAAGAATGGCCAACGTTAGTGACACTCAACATTGTCACTAACGTTGGGGATGGCTAAGCATGGCTACGTTAGAAGCCACGTTAACCTAGTTAACGTGGACTCTAACGTGAGGCATAGGGGCACCTTAGAACGTTGGTGACAATGTTGAGTGTCACTAACGTTCTTGAAGGATGGCAAGCCCATGTTAAAGAGCCACGTTAACTAAGTTAACATGGGCTCTAACGTGGGAACAAAGGGGGCTTTCTCAATAACGTGTGCGAAGGACTTAGAGGCAACGTTGGTGGCAACGTTTATGCCACTAACGTTGAAGTTAACATGGCTTTTACTTAGTAACGTTAGTGAGAAAGTTGATTGTCACTAACGTTCTCGAACTCATATTTTCACTAAACGTTAACACCCCTAACGTCCTGAGCTAAAGTATCTGCCCAGTTCACATTTTCTCTCTGCAAGTAAAGCCAAGCCCAAATGAAGAAGAGAACTGCTTCAAACTCAAGATCCAAAGGCCCAAGACTTGAAGAGCCAACTAGAAGATGAGAGAAGTAGTATATATAGGAGTTGCTTTGAATTGTTAAAAAAAGTTCTGGAGGTTGGAAAAAGAGAACTACTCTCTGTATTTTACTTTCTCTGCATTTTCTAGTTTTTTGATGTATTCTCCATCTTTGTTTTCATTTTCAAGAGCTATGAACAACTAAACCCCTTTAATTGGGCTAGGGAGCTCTGTTGTAATTTGATGGATCAATACTAATTTTCATTATTCTTCTTCTATCTTTTCTCTTGATTTTACTTGAAAGCTTCCGATCTTCATTCAATTGAGTAGTTATCTTAGAAAATAAGCTATTCAAACTTGGATCTCTTTTGAACCTTGAAAGAGGAATGAAGAGATCAAGCTAGAAATGCTTTCTCATGCTGGACCAAATTGGGTTTGGATGGGTATGTGACTATAACCCTCTCAATACTTGATTTGGGAAATGCATGTGGTATAATCAGTGACCATACTTCATCTCTTCTCATGAGCAATTGACCAAGAAATTGGCTATTGATCAAGACTTGAGAGATTGAATTGCAAGAAATTGTAATTCAATCAATTAAGATTGCCAAGGAGATCAATGAGTGCATTGATTGAGGAAGAGATGAAAATGAACTTGATCCGGAGAATTGCAACATCTCCTAAGCCCAATGAACTCCCTATCTCTGATCTTACCCATTCTCTTTAATTTCTGCCATTTACTTTTATGAGCAAATCCCCCATTCCCATTTACAATTCTGCAATTTATTTTCAGTCATTTACTTCCAGTCCTTTAATTCTAGCATTTACTTTTCTGTTATTTACATTCCCGCTATTTTATTTTCTGCAACTCTCAACCCAAATTCTGGATTCGCTCAACTAGAACATTCTTCTAATTAAAGTTGCTTGATCAATCAATCCCTGTGGGATTCGACCTCACTCTATTGTGAGTTTTTACTTGACGACAAATTCGGTACACTTGTCGAAGGGAGATTTGTTGCGAGACAAGTTTTTCGTGCATCAAGTTTATAGCGCCGTTGCCGGGGAATGATTGTGCATCAACAATGATTAAATTGGAAGATCACTAGATTGAGCATTTTTATTTTGTGAATTTCATTTTCTGTTTGAGTGATTTACTTTCTGTTTTAGTTAAACTTCTTCCCTTCCCCCTCTACTCTTTTGTTTTTCTTTGTTATTTTCAATTCTGTTTGCTAACCTACTAACTGTTTGATATATTGCATCACCCACAACTAACAGTAATTCTGACACAAATACTTTCTGCACCTATCTTTTCTTGCTTGCACTTGATGGTTGTATGATAGGGAGAAGAAGCGGGGCTTCAACTTCTTTCGATTCTGAACCTGAGAGGACCTTCCTTAGATTAAGGAGGGAGGCAAGAGGAAAGAAAGTGGTTGGTGCTGAGGAAGAAGAGGAATTCTTTGAACCAAACATGGAAGACAACATGGAAAACCATCATGAAGAAGAAGATCACAACCATGGGAGAGAAGGTAGAGCAAATCATGTTGGGGAGGATAGAAGAGTTTTGGGCTCTTACATCAATCCAAACCCAGGCAATTGTGGAAGTAGCATCCAAAAGCCAACAATCCATGCCAACAACTTTGAACTTAAGCCACAGCTCATTACCCTTGTTCAGAACAACTGTTCGTTTGGAGGAGGTGTTCAAGAAGACCCCAATCAACATTTGACCACCTTTCTGAGAATATGTGACACAGTGAAGTCTAATGGTGTTCATCCTGACACCTATAGACTGCTCTTGTTTCCATTCTCACTTAGGGACAAAGCAGCCAAGTGGCTGGAATCTTTCCCAAGGGAAAGCTTGACAACTTGGGAAGACGTGGTGAACAAATTCTTAGCAAGATTTTACCCTCCTCAATGAATCAATAGGCTGAGAGCTGAGGTCCAAACTTTCAGGCAACATGATGGTGAGACTCTATATGAAGCATGGGAGAGGTTCAAGGACTTAACAAGGAGGTGTCCACCTGACATGTTCAACGAATGGGTGCAGCTGCACATTTTCTATGAAGGGCTCTCTTATGAGTCAAAGAAGGCCGTAGACCATTCATCCGGAGGATCTTTGAACAAGAAGAAGACTATTGAGGAAGCCATAGATGTTATTGAAACAGTAGCAGAGAACGACTACTTCTATGCTTCCGAAAGAGGGAACACAAGAGGAGTAATGGAGCTAAACAATGTAGATGCTCTGTTGGCCCAAAACAAGCTCATTACCCAGCAGCTGGCTGACCTCACCAAGAAGATGGAGAGGAACCAAGTAGCAGCAATCTCTACTTCATCAAAAACCCAAGAAGGAGTGAATGAAGAAGCAGAGGGTAGTCAGGAGCAAGCCAACTACATTGGGAATTCACCAAGGAAAAACTATGATCCATACTCCAAGACCTAAAACCCTGGATGGAGAAACCACCCAAACTTTGGGTGGGGAAGTGAGCAAGATCAAAACCAAGACCAGAGACGTTACAACTCCAACAACAATGCAGCTCACCAGCAGTTCACACAGAGGACATCTCAACACCCCCACAACAACACTTCTCCACACGCTTATCAAAACCAAAACAGCATATCTGCTCCGAATCACCCATCAATTGATGACAAGCTCTATAAGATTGAAGCCTTACTTGATGGAATATGCCAAGAGATTCAAGAAAATAAGGTGTTCAAAGAGGAGGTGCGAGCCAGTATTAAGAACCAGGGAGAGACCATTAGGAAGCTGGAATTCCAGGTGGGATATTTAGCTTAGAAGATTACCAAACCTACTGACAGCTTCCCAAGTGACACGGAGAAAAACCCCAAAGGAGAAGCAAAGAAGGTAAGATGGGAAGATTGCAAAATGGTCACTACAAGTGATCAAGAGACTGAAGACAAGCAAGGCAAACTTTTTGAACAACCTGAAGACAACTCAACAAAGGAGGAGGATAGAGATCACCAAGAACCAGAAATCTCATAACAAGAGCTGTTGAAGCTCTATGCACCCTTCCCTCAACTGCTCAATGGTGCTGTGGGAAAGAGAATATACTCAAGGTTCCTAGACTTGTTTGCATCTCTGCATGTAAACATACCATTCATCAAGGCAATTCAACAAATGCCTGCATTCATCAAGTATATGAAGGAACTTCTTCCCAGGAAAAGCTCACTCAAAGGAGGCTAGACTATAGTGATGAACAAGGAATGTAGTGCCCTTATTCAACCTGAGTTGCCTACAAAAAGAAGAGACCCAGGGAGTTTTCACATCCCTTGTGCCATAGGTGAAACTATGTTCGATAGAGCACTATGTGATTTGGGGGCCAGCATCAACTTACTGCCATTATCCCTGGTGAAGAGGCTGCAGATCAATGAGATAATGCCCACAGATGTAATCATCAGACTGGCTGACAAAACTCAAAAGCAAGCAATAGGAGTGGTGGAAAATGTGTTGCTAAAGGTTGGAAATACTTTCTCTCAACAGACTTTGTCATCCTGGACATGGAAGAGAGTCACACTCATCCAATCATATTGGGAAGACCATTCCTAGCTACGGCCAGAGCACTTATCGATGTAGAGAAAGGGGAGCTAATATTGAGAATCCATGATGAATGACTCAGCTTCAATGTTTTCAAACTCTCACAAGAAACAGATCAAGAGGACAAGGAACTAAGCACAAATGATAATGAGACACTGAAGGAGGAGACAAGCACTGAAGCACAGCCAGTTCATTCTGAGATCCCCTTAATTGATAAACAAGGAAAATAGCAATTGCCACAGCTCAAGGAAAAATTGGAGGAACCTAAACCTCTAGAGGCAGGTAAAGACAGCATCACAACTCCTTTAGAAAAAGAGGTCACCAAGGGGAAGGCAACCTCAAAAGAAACAAAGAAGAAGGTACCAAGGAGGTGGAGGAACAAGAAAATCCCTACGGAAGACTTCTCTCCAGGGGATAGAGTTGTCTCAGCTTATTTTCCAGATATTCCCCCTAATCTCCCCACTGTACCATCTCAGTTACCTAAGGTCTTCACTATCAACAGAGTTCTTTCCCTGGAACATATGGAGATCATTGATCCAACCAATGGATATAAGTCCACAGCAAGAGGGGAGGACTTTAAGCACTACCAACCACCCTGATGGAGGGAAAAACGTCAAGCTAATGACGCTAAAGAAGCACTTCATGGGAGGCAACGGATGTTTTATATGTTTTTAAAATAATGAATAAATCAATGTTTATGAATTTCAACCCAAACTTGACAAACACTTGGTGAAATCTTTATCATGCAGTATATAGTGAAGAACAAGTTTGGTGTTCAAAGCAAACCAAGATTGCATGCTAGTCTTGGGAGCTTTGAACAAAACTTTTCACCACATTGCTTCAAACTAAGTTTGGTGTCAACCCATGGTGCCACCAAAATGCATAAGGATACACAAGTAGTTAGTTAGTTGAAATTCATAAATAAAAAAACTCTTTTTCTTCTCTTTATTATTCTAGCCGTAGAGTTTGATTTTTATGATATTAATTGCCTTATTTTAAATCTTTATAGGAAAATAAAAGAAGCATAAAAAGGGATGGATTGGACAACTAAACAAAGAAGGATCGGACACCACAAAAGGAAGGGCTACACACTTGTTCTAAAAAGGGAATACATTGGAAAATGTTGCCATGCAACATTGGAAAAACGGAACCCCTAAAAGACCGAGCAATCTCATCCATAAAGTGATGATCCTTGTCTTTTATCCATGCATCACCCCAACCGTCCATCAAGTAACCACTCAATCAATCCACACCCTCCATTCTCTCACAACTTCTCTATATAAATGACCCTTGTTCGGTACCCACCTTCATTGTCATTACCCAATCTTCACCACTCTCCATTTTGGTACAAGACACTCCTTATCCCATTAAAAAAACCTTTTTCCCACCTCACTCTCTTCATTGCAATAAAACCTTAAACAACCAAAAATCTCCACAACTTTGCCACCTTCACATATTAACTATCATTCATGGTGTCTTCGGGTTCTAAAAGAAGGAAGGGAAAGGAACCCATGGAAGAACACCCATATGATGAAAAGAGATTTAGAAGCTTGCATCATGCATTGAAATACGGGTGGATGGTTGATAAGGAAATCATTTATGAGCTGGGATTTCAAGTTAAAAAGACTGAGTGCCCCGAAATTACAGAGAAGATAGAAAGGAGAAGATGGGAGCTCCTCATTGACCCGGTCATTAAGGTGAATGCAAACCTCATAAGAGAATTTTATGCAAATGCGGTTCGATATGATAAGAAGGATGAGTCTTACACAAGCTTTGTGAGAGGAAAGATGGTGGACTTTGGTCCCATGAGTGTCATGAGGGCATTAAAGCTACGGTCTATACAGTTTGAAGAAGAAAGCTATCACTCAAGATTGGACAACCCCAATTATGACCAGATTCTGCAAGATATTTGTGTACCAGGAGCTGACTGGGAAAGGGGTGCGGGAAATAAACCAAAGTTCATCAAGAGAACAGATCTCACTCCTGAAGCCAAGGGGTGGTTTGAGCTAGTGAGAAGGTCTATTCTCCCAGCTGCAAACAACTCGGAGGTGAATGTCAAGAGAGCCACAATGGTGCACTGTATACTGAAGGGAGGAGAAATCAAGGTTCATGAACTCATAGCTGAAGGTATTAGAAAGATGGTAGAGAAAAGCGACTCAAGAGGAACGTTAGGTTACCCCAACACTATTTACCGAATATGCAAGAAAGCTCGGGTGGTTTTTGAAGATGAGAACCCCATGTGGATAAAGGAAGGCATCCCAATAACTGTACGAAGGATGAATGCTGCAGCATCCCCTTTGCCTCAGCGGAAGCAAAGGAAGAGGACAGCCCCTCAAGTAGTGGAAGGACAAGTCTTAGAGGGTCAAGCACAACAGACCTTGGACATGCACCAATTGCAGGAGGCCATTGATGGCTTGTCTAGACAATATTTGGAAAGCCAAGGAGCACAGAAAGAGCTTCAACTACAGATGATGGGGCAGCAAGAGGAAACACTCTCAAGATGGATGACTCAGCAAGGTGAGTGGCAAAGGCAAATGATGGAACAACTAAGTCGAGGACAACAATGTAGAGAAACATTCAACAGGATAGAACGAAGGCAAAATGAGTAACAAGAATCCATCCAGAGGCTAATCAACATCCAAGCACATCAAGGGGCACACATACATGAGATGCATCGAAGACAAATAGAACAGGCAGAACTATTGGACGAGCAAAGGGCATTCGCAGAAGGAGTTTACATGAGCGAAACAGGACATCACATAAACACTCAAGCCAAGCTCGGCTACTTAGTGGGACAGCTGCCAATATTGCATCCAGGAATAGCCAGGTATGAAGAAATGAAGGATGAATTAGCACGAGAGGAAAGACAAAGGGTGGAAGAGAGTCATGAGTCAGTAAGGAAGGCACTTGAGGATTGGAAGCAAGTAAGATTGGCACGGATGCGAGGAAATGCAAGAGAAAACAAGGAGGACAAGCAAGGAAAAGAGCATGGACATCCACAACAGTAAAAGGTGGTAGAGTTCCTTCTTTATTCCACCTTTCTCTATGCTTTAAATAAGGAAGATCTTGTATGAAATAGAACTTGCTTCCATGTCATGTTTAAACCTTTTTCAATTATATCTTTTATGTTTTTGGTATTGAAGAAAGTCTCTGTGTGCTAGTCTTTATGTCACTGCATCCTTACTTTACTTACTTGTATGCTTGTCCCTTTTTAATCAAATGAAGAGAGAATGCTTATGTTTCAAAAGACCAGAGTATAGTTCATATTATGGAGTACATTAATGAGTTTGTGGTATGATCATAAGTTAACTAAGTTGGTTCAACCATAAGGTGGGATGACAACTATCTGGCCTGAATACTTTGCTTTGAATATACTCATGAGACTAAGTATATGACAAGATCCTAATAAGAGAAAGAGAAAAGAATAATGAAGGTGGAAAAACAAAAGAAAAAGAGTAAGCAATAAGGCTAGGCACCAATGGTTTTGATCTTAAGATATGTGTCTGTGGTGTTCCTGTGTGAGGGATCTACTTGGATGAATAAGCTCTTAGGGGTGCTTTATCACTTGGTAACTTGAGTTAACTAACCCGGGATTATCAGCTGAAAGTCCATTATCAAGAGTAACCCTCACCACAGAGCATTTAGTAACCCAAAGAGGTGCTGGACACCAAGGTCTCAAGAAGGAAAATAAATGAACTATATGCCTGTGGTGTATATGTATGGGGGAGAGACTTGAGGGAGTAAGTCCTTAGGGGTGCTTCAACACCTAGCACCTTGAACCAACTGGTTCAGGAGTGTTGGCTGAAAGCTTATCTTAAAAAGTTGCCCCCTTACAGAGCACTTAGCCTAAGAACACCAATAAGCTCTGAAATGACAATAAAGGGATCAATGAATAAAAGTCTCATGGGATGTAAGCAAAGTGAGTGTTTTAAGACATGATAAAGGTCTGAAAGCCAGAAATGAACCTAAGTTGCTATGCATGAAACCCCATAAAATCAGTGATATGACTTCCACAAGAATGACTCATTGCTCTTGGCATTCCATTCATCATTCTCTTGTTCCAGTACTTGCTTAGGGACAAGCAAGCTTTAAGTTTGGTGTTGAGATGCCAGGGCATCTTGGCCAGTTTTACTGACCTTTTCTTTACTGTTTTTAGGTTAGTTTCATGCATTTCCTTAGGAAATAAGCTAGTTTTTGGTAGATATTCACTTACACCTTGATTCAAGCATACATTGTGCATTTTACATTATTTTATGAGGATTTTGCATAAGTTTAGTGACAAATTGTATGTTGCATTACCCATGACTTGGACTAGAACTTTGATGCACTCTATTGCTTGATTTCAGGACCAAAGGAAGCAAGGAATGGGAGGTAACTTGCAAAGTTAATGAGAAAAGTGATTGCCAATAACGCTCTCGAAGCCATCATTGACCACGTTAAGAGTCACGTTAACTAAGTTAACGTGAACTCTAATGTGGAGAAGGGAAGTTGAGCCAACGTTAGTGACACTTAACATTGTCACTAACGTTGGCAAATGCTCATTAGTGGCCACGTTAGAGTCCATGTTAACTTAGTTAATGTGGCCTCTAACGTTAGAAAGGGGGAGAAATGCCAACGTTAGTGACATTCAACATTGTCACTAACGTTGGCCTAAGGAGAAACATATCACGTTAACTCCCACAATAACTTGGTTAACGTGGGAGCTAACGTAAGAAGCAAGAGTGGTCGACAACGTTAGTGACATCCAACATTGTGACTAACGTTGAAAGCAACCACACAACCCCCCAAGGAGCCATGTTAACTTCCACGTTAACTTAGTTAACGTGGAAGCTAACGTTGATGAGTGAAAGAATGGCCAACGTTAGTGACACTCAACATTGTCACTAACGTTGGGGATGGCTAAGCATGGATACGTTAGAAGCCACGTTAACCTAGTTAACGTGGACTCTAACGTGAGGCATAGGGGCACCTTGGAACGTTGGTGACAATGTTGAGTGTCACTAACATTCTCGAATGATGGCAAGCCCACGTTAAAGAGCCACGTTAACTAAGTTAACGTGGGCTCTAACGTGGGAGCAAAGGGGGCTTTTCAAAGTTATTGGAAATGTTAAGTCTCAATAACGTGTGCAAAGGACTTAGAGGCAATGTTAGTGGCAACGTTTATGCCACTAACGTTGAAGTTAACGTGGCTTTTACTTAGTAACGTTAGTGAGAAAGTTGATTGTCACTAACGTTCTCGAACTCATATTTTCACTAAACATTAACACCCCTAACGTCCTGAGCTAAAGTCTCTGCCCACTTCACATTTTCTCTCTGCAAGTAAAGCCAAGCCCAAATGAAGAAGAGAACTGCTTCAAACTCAAGATCCAAAGGCCCAAGACTTGAAGAGCCAACTAGAAGCTGAGAGAAGTAATATATATAGGAGTAGCTTTGAATTGTTAAAAAAAGTTCTGGAGGTTGGAAAAAGAGAACTACTCTCTGTATTTTACTTTCTCTGCATTTTCTAGTTTTATGATGTATTCTCCATCTTTGTTTTCATTTTCAAGAGCTATGAACAACTAAACCCCTTTCATTGGGTTAGGGAGCTCTGTTGTAATTTGATGGATCAATACTAATTTTCATTATTCTTCTTCTATCTTTTCTCTTGATTTTACTTGAAAGCTTTCGATCTTCATCCAATTGAGTAGTTATCTTGGAAAAGAAGCTATTCAAACTTGGATCTCTTTTGAACCTTGAAAGAGGAATGAAGAGATCAAGCTAGAAATGCTTTCTCATGTTGGACCAAATTGGGTTTGGATGGGTATGTGACTATAACCCTCTCAATACTTGATTTGGGAAATGCATGTGGTATAATCAGTGACCATACTTCATCTCTTCTCATGAGCAATTGACCAAGGAATTGGCTATTGATTAAGACTTGAGAGATTGAATTGCAAGAAATTGTAATTCAATCAATTAAGATTGCCAAGGAGATCAATGAGTGAATTGATTGAGGAAGAGATGAAAATGAACTTGATCCGGAGAATTGCAACATCTCCTAAGCCCAATGAACTCCCTATCTCTGATCTTACCCATTCTCTTTAATTTCTGCCACTTACTTTTATGAGCAAATCCCCCATTCCCATTTACAATTCTGCAATTTATTTTCAGTCATTTACTTCCAGTCCTTTAATTCTAGCATTTACTTTTCTGTTATTTACATTCCCGCTATTTTATTTTCTGCAACTCTCAACCCAAATTCTGGATTCGCTCAACTAGAACATTCTTCTAATTAAAGTTGCTTGATCAATCAATCCCTGTGGGATTCGACCTCACTCTATTGTGAGTTTTTACTTGACGACAAATTTGGTACACTTGCCGAAGGGAGATTTGTTGCGAGACAACTTTTCCGTGCATCAAATTGATGCTAAGAACCTTTTGCCATGTTCTTTTTTTTTATGCTTCTTGGATCAAAAAATGTTTGAGAATCTCCACAATACTTCTTTGAACTCTATTTCCTGCCTATGAGCTCCCATGCAGGTTTTCACAAACATGCAACCTCAATACACAATCATATAACTAGAACCACCACTTCTCTTAATCTTTTGCTTGCCTCAAAACAAATTTTTGACTCCTCAATCATTCTTTTCAAAGAAATGTTCTCTGTTTGCAATTTATAGATCTTGAGTATAAGCAAATTTTCAAGTGTATGGTCCTATGATGTATTTAGCATCTTAGTTATTGAACTTTTAAGGAGATTATGCTAAGCAGACAAGCAGGGGTGCAATATTGCTCTCAATCATAACAGTTTTGAATATAAGACAATCACTTAACAAAACAACCTTTTGGAGTTCACTTGCTTTACTCCTTATCATCATCATTGTTGGTCTTTACATCCTTCTTTGCCTCTTTGGTTGATGATGCTTAATCCTTCCAAAAATTGAAGTGACTGCCTACAATGAATTTTGAAAGTTGCTTGTCCCCAAGCACTTGAGAGATGGTTAGCATGTAGGTATGCTTGTGAGTTCTTGACCTTAAGTTGGTGTGGAAACACCAAACTTAGTTCCTTGCCTACTTCTATATGCCAACACAGAATGCTTCTTTCATGCATGCATACTACATCATGTGCTTTAAGTCTATGAGTAAATAAAATGCAGGACTAAAAGATAAACAAATGAAATTGTAGGCTTAGTCAATTTCTATGATTGTTTGGGATTTGTGATTATTCATAATTGTCTCAAGGGTTACTTTCTTTTCCATGAATGTTGGTGGAACACCAAACTTAGTACCATGCATTCACCCTTAATTTTTTTTCTTTGTTGATACAATCACATTGGTGTGGAACACCAAACTTAATTCCTTGCAATACATAGAAGTTGAACTAACCATTTATTCTGAGAAGAATATGAAAAAGTAGTTACCTAAGGTTGGGTTTGCCTCCCAACAAGCGCTCTTTTATCGTCATTAGCTTTACGATTGTCCCTCTTTAGGGAGGATGATGATCATAGTGCCTTAATCCTTCCCCTCTCACCGTGAGCTTCCTTCCAGTATCCTTCTTGATGATTTTCACATGTTCAAGTGAGAGGATTTTGTTCACTGTGTAATATCCAGAAAAGTGTGGAGATATTTCCATTGGCTGGTAAGTTAGCATCACTTTATCCCTTGGTGAGAAGCCTTCAGTAGGGATTTTCTTGTTTCTCCATCCTCTTGGCACTTTCTTCTTGGGACTCTTTTCTTTTCCAAGAAATAGTTCAGATCTTGGAGCCTCAATTATTTTTGGAAGGTTCTTGCTGAGAATCTCAAATGCAAACTTTGGTTGTAACTTCTCCTTTATTCTTTGAGCTTGTTGCACCACTTCTACCTCTTCCTTTCTTTTCCAACATGAGCTTAGGTGCATTAGAAGTGTTTTATCAGGTGCCTCTTTCAAGTTTGGATCTATGGAATCAATCTTCATACACTCTTCCTCTTGGGTGGAATCTTGCAAATTCTTGAAGACAGGGAACACTATATGCTCTTCATGCACCCTTAGCATCAATTCTCCTTTTTCAACATCTATCAATGCCCTGGTAGTAGCTAAGAAAGGTCTCCCTAGGATAATAGGAGTGTTGTCATTTTTCTCTATGTCTAAGATGACGAAGTCAGCTGGGAGGAAAAATTTTTCCACCTTTACCAATACATTCTACACAACCCCAAGTGCTTGCTGAATAGATTTGTCCGCCATTTGAAGGGCTATTTTTGTGGGTTTCAATTCATGAATCTGAAGCTTCCTCATCAAAGATAGAGGCATTATATTTATGCTTGCACCAAGGTCACAAAATGCTTTCTCAATCATCATGTTGCCTATGGTGCAGGGGATATGAAAGCTCCCTAGGTCCTTCCTCTTTCTTGGCAGTCCTTTCTGGATGATGGCGCTACACTCCCAAGTCATTACAACCATTTGTACCTCCTTCAAGGATCTTTTCTTTGTCAACAATTCCTTCATGAACTTTGCATATAATGGCATTTGTTCAAGTGCTTCTATGAAGGGAATGTTGATGTGCAGTGTCTTGAATATCTCCAGGAATTTGGAGTATTGTTTCTCTTTGTTCTCTCCCTTGAGCCTTTGAGGGTATGGGATCATTGGTTGGTATGCTTTCATTGCCTCCTTCTTAGCTAACTTCTCACTTTGTGTGGAAGTTTCTTGCTCCTGCTTTTGCTCCTTTACCTCTCCTTTTAGGCATTCTTTGTTGTGCTGTTCCTGAGTGATGGCTTCTGTTTCCACCTTCTTCCCACTTCTCAATGTGATTGCTTTACACTCATCCCACTTTATGGCTTTTCCTGTGTCCCTTGGGTTGTCTTCAGTGGTACTAGGGAATGCTCGCTTCTCACCTATCTCTGTGATATGTTTAGCCATTTGTCCCAATTGTCTTTCAAGATTTTTCATAGATGCATCCTGGTTTTTGAGTGTCAGGGCTTGATCTTGTCTTGCCATCTCTTGAGTCTTGATGAGTTTCTCCATTAACATATCTAAGTTAGAGATCCTCTGAGAGTCTGGACGTGGTTGCATGGGAGGTTGTTTGGAGCATTGAGGTGGTTATTTTGTAAATTGAATGGAAGTGTGGAAAAGTTATTTTGGTGAGTTTGTGAGTTGTTATGAGGTAGATGATATGTGTTTTGTGAGTTTTTGTATTGGTTAGTGTTACTGGATGAATGATTTTGGTTGTTTGTGTTGCGGGAGTTGTTGGAATTGTGGTTTCTCTGCCATGAATTTTGATTGTCACCCCATCTCAGGTTGGGGTGATTCCTCCAAGATGAGTTGTATGTGTATCCATGGAAATCATTTTGAGAAGAATTTGAGGTATTATGCATATATTGAACCTTGACGTTGTGATTTTTGCCAGTAAAGAATTTCATAAAAACATTCGCGTTGTAGATATAGTCTCTAAACCAACAGAAATCCCTTCGTACAAATGTTTTGGTTGTCACAAGTAACAAACCCCTTAAAAATTGATAACCGAAGTATTCAAACCTCGGGTCATCTTCTCAAGGAACTGCAGGGAAGTATGTTCTTATTATCGGTTATGAAGATTGTAGAATTGGGGGTTTTAAGAATGAGGGACAAATATGACAGTTGATTTAAATAGTAATTAAAATAAATAAACAAATACTGTAAAGCAAACTTTTGGCAAGGTATGAGAAATTGGAAGTCCAGACTTAGTTATTCTTATCAACAACAATGAAAATCGAATCTTAATTCCACTTAGTCAACCTTTACTAAAGCAAAGGAAAGTCAAGGGACTAATTGGCTTGATCTTCGAATCCTATTTATTTCTTAAGAAAAGGTTGGGATTATTGAAGTTCAATTCAATTAGCAAAGATAACAGTTATCAATTATGTTGAGATAAGATAACTCCTGAGTTACTGCTTTCTTAACCAAAACCAAAAGAGGAAAAAGTAAAATTGCTGGAATAAAAATGCCTTCAGATGTAAAGCAACAATAACATAAATTAAATATAACATGAATAGTTCATAAACTAAATTGGAAGAATAAATAAAAATAAAGAACATGGGATTGAGAGTTACTCCTAAAATTAAGAAAAGTCCTAAATCCTAATCCTAAGAGAGAGAGAGGAGAGAACCTCTCTCAAAACTAGATCTAAAATATGAGAAGTGGAAATTGGCGAGCTCTCCCTTGGATGGATGAATTCCTTCACTTCATAACCTCTGGTCTATGCCTTCTGGACTTGGATTTGGGCCAAAAAGGGCTTCAGAATTTACTATGAGCATTTTCTGCAATTTCTGGTGCGTAGCCTCTGTCACGCGTCCGCGTGGGTCACGCGGTCGCGTTATTTGGAGCTTTTCCTTGCCACGCGGTCGCGTCAGTCATACGGCCACGTCAGTCATGCGGCTGCGTCATATGCGTTCTGCTTAAGGCGCACGGTCGCGTTAGTCATGCGGCCGCGTTGCTGCTGATTCGCGCTTGGCACGCGATCGCATCGTCCATGCGATCGCGTGGATATAAATTTCTTCAAGGACTCCATTTTGCGCTTTCCTTCTTTTTTTGTATGTTTCCTTTCCATCCTTTGAGTCATTCCTGCCTTAGAAGATCTAAAACTACTCAACACACTAATCACGACATCGAATGGAAATAAAGGTAATTGAAATAATTAATTTTAAAGCATAGGAAACATGTTTTTCAAATACATCACATAATAAGGAAGGGAAAGTAAAACCATGCAATTAACATGAATAAGTGGGTGAAGGATTGAATAAATCACTCAAACTAAGCACAAAATACATCATAAAATATGGGTTTATCAACCTCCCCACACTTAAACAATAGCATGTCCTCATGCTAATTCCAAGGTAATAAGTAAGGTTAAAGTGATAGAATGTCATGCAATGCAATCTAATCTAAATGCAACTACCTAAATGAATGATGCATCATGCAATTCTAATTTATTCACTCATATATAAAGCTTACAGGTAGTTAAATTAATTCAAATTCTCAAGGAGTCATATAGATATATATAGCCAAGCCTTAGATAATCAATAAGCACTTTTACAGTTGATATGGGAGAAAAAGCATTTTATGAACTTGCAAGACAATTAGATAATTCAAACAGAGATAAATGTTAATGAGCTATTGAACCCTCACTGGATTTGTGTTTACTCTCTAGTCACTCAGTGTTTATTGGGTTAATCACTCTATTCCTCTTTTTATTCTTCCTTTCTATAACTTTGTTCTTTATCTAACCAATCAACAATTATAGAATACAGTCATACCAAAAATCATGAGGTCTTTAATTAAGGTTGTAATGGGGCCAAGGTAAAGGTAAGGATATGTGTATAAGGCTAAGTGAGCTAAATAGTGAATCCTTAATTAGACTAAGATCTCACCTAACATACATACTTAGTAAAACAAAACTTCTTTACCTATTTTCCCATATTTTCCCACTTGATGTTACATGCTCATGTTTCAATTTTTATTTTTTATTTTTTTTATTATTATTATTTTTTTATCCCATGTGCATTGCTTTTATTTTGCATTTGGGGAATTCTTTTTGTATCTCCTTTATTAAATACTGAAAAATAACTTTTTTTTAAATGCACATGGTAATTTAATCACTTTGATTTCTCATGAGCATGCTTCCCAAAATTTCTTATTTTGGGTTATTTTTATCCTTTTCAATTTTTTTTCTACCTCTTGTTTTTATCATCCATGTTCCCAATAGGTTTCCCACATTTTAAACTATTCATAATTTTCTATCTTAAGCTAACCAAGGATTCAACTTGGGATTTTATTTTATTTTTCTGCTTAAGGCTAGTAGTGTGGCTAAATAGAATAAAAGGGGTTTAAAGGCTCAAGGGGGCTAACAAGGGTGATGTGAAAGGTAGGTTATTTTTGGGATAAGTGAGCTAAAATCAAATAATGGCCTCAATCATTCTTTTGGTAGGTATCTATATTCTATATTCTATATTCTATAACTGGACATATAGATTAAAACAAAGTAAAGAATACCAGAATATAAAAGAAGGGCGGAACACACAGGAATAAAAATTATGGTTTGAATGTAACCATACAATTAAGCTCAAAACTCACAGGCTATGTGTTCTCTAGCTCAAAAATCATTTATCACTTATGTATGTCATGCAGGTTTAGTTAAAATTTCTCATTATTCTCAATGTAAAAATTATATTGAATGGCTTTAAAGTTCTGGTGTTTCTCCTTGATGAAGTGTTGTTAACTTAACTACATGATGTAATGCTATATATACAAGGTTTATGGATTTAAATCTGTTATGTTCAAGCTCCTAGCTTACTTCCTTTTTATATTTTTAATTTAAACTAAGCTATCTTATGATAAGAAGGGTAAACTATACTGAATAATCTACTAATAAGTTAGAATTGCAAACTAAACTAAATAACTAAGATATGAACTAAAGTGCAAGATGCAGAAATAGAGTAAAAATACATAAAAGCAATGTATAAGTACTCAGAAAATAAAAATAAAAATAAAGAGAAAAATACAGAAAAATATCCAAAATAAAAGAAAAAGAGTCTGTAGTGGATCACCAAAATAATACGCCAGAGATGGCGACCTCCCCACACTTAAAATGAAGCATCGTCCCTGATGCTCACTCAAGCAGGGTGTGAAGGGGTGTCATCACTGGAAGGGATGGTAGCTGGTGTCTCTGTGGTGGCCGGCTGAATGTCCGGCTGCTGGAGAGGAGGGACTGTCTGAATGGGGATTTCAGGATCTACAGCCTGGATCTACTGGGGTGCTGCCTGCTCGGTGTCAGCCTGCTCCGCCTCTCCCTGGGGATGGGTCTCTGCCTCGGGCGCATTCGCCTCCTCCTCAGATGCCTCAGAAGGTGTGTTAGGCTCGGAGGGGATGTCGCCGGATCGTATCATCAGCTTCAGGTGCTCATAGCGTCGCTTGTTGCGACGCTCCATCTGGTCAAGTCGTCGAAACAAACGATGCACCAGATGATAGACAGGCTCTGTGGTAGGGGTAGATGGTGCAGCAGTGGAGGAATAGGGACCGGCAGATGGTATAGCCGTATCATCAGCAGTAGCAGTCAGGAATAGGGGTCTATAGCCCAAGGCCAGGAAGTTCCTGCTGTGCGGGATAAGCTTCTTGCACTCTGCAGCAGGTGGCCTCTCATCAGCATCCTCCCATGGCACGTCAGCCGCGGACGTGGACCCTGGCCATGTAGTGCCGGATAAAGTGTGGCAGGTACAGGTCCTTGTCCTCCATCACACACCAAAGGAGGGTGATCATAGCGGCTGGTATCTCAGTCTCGTGAGTACTCGGCATAATGTAGTTGCTGAAGATCTGATGCCATAGCCGAGCCTCATCGTTCAGGTAAATCCGCTTGATCCCTTTGGACATGGTGGTGTTCTGACCCATGATCCAAGGAACGGACGGGTCAAGGGCAATCCGGGCCTTGACTGCATCCCAGTCAAACTTCATGAAGCGCATATCCTCCTCAGCTTTCTGATAGCCATCTGTCTTATCAGTCTTAGGTAGAAGTTTCAGAACCTCTTCTATTGCCTCCTCAGTAACCAATATCTGCTTCCCTCTGAGGTTTACTGCATCTAGGGAAGTTTTGAAGTAGTTGCAGTAGAATTCCCTAACCCAAGATGCATTAACCTCAATCAGAGGTCTCTCCAGAAAGAACCAGCCTCGTTGTTTGATCTGATCAGAGGTGTATTGCTGGAGTTCTTCTGGGATCTTCAAAGTCCGCTCTAGGTATAGGTTCCTGGAGTTTGCAAACACCAGATACTTCAACTCACAGTATCGGTTTGCAAACTTTACTGGGTCAGTGGCGGGAAGTAGCTGGTCGGCCTTCTCCTGCGGGGTAAAGGCTTTCTCCCGCAAGGAGGCGTCGTGCATGAGGTCGATGATAGACACGGAGGCTTCGCCTCGTTTCCGTTTGCCAGTAGTGGCCTTGCCTTTGCCCCGTCTCTGGGAACCTGACATCTTGAAAAACAGAAAACCAGGATATAGTAAAAATAGGAAAGCAAATAGGCAAATAGTCAAAGAAAACACAAAATGGCAAAGGAGCAATAAGATAATGAATATGAGTTAAGTAGAATGTGCATTTAGGATTGTATATCAGTGAAAAGTCTAAAAAGAAGAAATCACAATCCAAAATGTAATTGAATGCAAGTTAAATAGAAAAAATTAACATCATGCCCGGGTTAGAATGTTAAAAGAAAGTGAAAGAAAAGCAAGAAAAGAAGTTTTGAAAAGGTTAGGTTGGTTAGAGTTAAAATTAGTGAGTTAGTGAAAAATGGGTTAAAGTAAGAGGAATAATGAAAATAGACCAAGTAACAAGTAATCACAGGTAGAAACTATAGGTAACTCATATTTAAACAAGTAAAACAGTTTGATGATGATTCAAATAGAGATGAAGAAAGCAAAAATAGGAATCAAACATCAAAATTGCAGTTTATGAACCAGGAGATCAAAGAAAATAAGAATGCATGCCTAAGCATTCATGAATTGGTTTGGTGAAATTATAAGAAAGCATAGTTGAAAATGCCAAAACCAAGACATGAACAGAAATATTTCACAGAAATTTGGGCAGCATTCCGGCTAAAATAGGACTTTTCCAGAAAATAAACAGCAAACAAGCAGTTCATATGAATCCAAATTAAAGCTTGCAATTACATATACGGAATATAAACATGAAAGTTCAATGTAAAGAGCAGCAAATGCAGGAAAGTACAGCATATGAACAAGATCACAGCAGCAACAGATTTGCAAATTTAATAAAACAGAAACAAGAACAGTGCAAATAAACAGACCTAAATCCACTAACCACATCCTAAGCTACCTAACAACCTAAAATCCACTACAACATGCATATCTAACTATCCTAACATGAACAAAAATGGAAAAATAAGAATAAACTACGAACGGTTAAAAGGGATTGCGTGATGCGGAACCTGGAAGGCGAAAGAAGGGGGTTGGGATACAGAGGTGGCTAGGGTGGTGGCGGGGACGTCCGGCGCGGCGGCTGGCGGCAGTGGGCACGGCGGTTGCTGCTGTTACGGGGGGTAGAGGCTTTGGGAAGGGTAATGGGGGAAGTAGCGGAGAGGGTTGGGGGTTGCGGGTGGTAGTGGGAGGCTGCGTGGTTGGGACGGTTGGCGGCAGTGGGTGGTGGCGCGGAGGGGAGCAGTGGCGGAGGAGGAGGGAGAAAGAAGAAAGAGGAAGAAAGAAGGGGGAAGGAGGGAGGGGGTAGGTGGCGGCGGCGTCTAGGTGGTGGCGCGGTGGTGGTTGGGTGGTGGTGGTTGAGGGTTGGGGAAGAAGAGAGGGAGAAGAGGAAGTGGGGGGGGGGGCTGCGCGAATGTAGGGTTTCGCGTGACTGGGGGGTTATATTTTTGAATCCACGCGGCCGCGTGGGGCACACGGTCGCGTGGTTGGGGTGAAAATGGGGTTGACGCGATCGCGTGGGGTGCGCGATCGCATGGAGGGGGTAAAAGAAGGGATGACGCGATCCCATGGGGCATGCGATCGCGTCGCTGGAAATTGTGCTAAACGCACGAATCCAGCGTCGTTCCAGTGCAACTCTCTGTCTCTTATTGGAAATTGTGCAATCCATGCGACGCGATCGCGTCGCTCACGCGGTCGCGTGGGATTGGTTGTGTGCATGTGGCGCGATCGCATGGGGCATGCGATCGCGTGGGCCATTTTGTGCTAGACGCACAACGGCCGCATGATTCCAGCCTAACTTTCTGGATGTTCGATGTTGACGCTGATCTCTAGGTCACGCGGCCGCGTGGATGACGCGGTCGCGTGGGAAGTGTAGTTCGCCATTTGACGCGATCGCATGAGTGATGCGGTCGCGTCACGCACCCTTTTTTTTCTTTTTTTTATATGCAGAATGCGGAATGCAATATGCAGAATGCAGTTCTTGATGTAAATGCTGTGCATGATTCCAGGTTCAATAAAATAAAATAAAATTCAAAAACAAACAAAACTAAATAAAATTAAAATTGCAAAAGGAACGATCATACCACCGTGGGTTGTCTCCCACCTAGCACTTTTAGTTAAAGTCCTTAAGTTGGACATTTGAAGAGCTTCCTGTTATGGTGGCTTGTGTTTAAATTCATCCAGAAATCTCCACCAGTGCTTGGAATGCCAATAGCCTCCGGGGTCCCAAACTAGGCATGTGAAGCTTCTGAGCAGCTTCAAACAGATTTTCAGGCTTTCGGGGTGACAAATGTCAGAATAGATTCCAGGATCCCAAGCCTTGGATCTAAATTCGCCTCCGTCTTGATCTATATTTTTCCATTCGGGCGATTTAGAAAGTAGATTCTCACCATAGTGACCAAACATTTTCCGAGATCCATTCAATTGAGCTTGATACCAATTCGTGCACTTCAAGTTGAAGCGTGGAACCTTATTGAACCTTGTACACTAGCTCTGAGCACGAGCCATTTCCCTCTTACTCTTAAAGCCGCATAGAGCTCTAAGCTGGCCATCTATTTCAAGTAAACCATATTCAAGTGAATAAGTAAAGTTAAAGGTTAAGGATTGTACCCACTTGAAGCTTGTATTAGGCGGTAATGGCCATGGGGTAGGTGATTCCAATAGTTCTGTGAGTTCTACTCCCTTGTGTTCTTCTGTGAATTCCTCCACTTCCTTGTAAGGTTCTTCAAATGCATTTGAGTCCTGGTCAAAGTCTTCTATGTCTTCCTCATCACTTGAGTCATAGATGGGAGGTTGAGAGAAATCTACCTCTGCATCATCTTCGTATTCATTTGGGGAACATTCTTCGATCTTAGAGAATTCACTTGCGGATGCAAGTTCATTACAAAGAGAGTTTGACTTGCGACTATCATTATCAAGGGAATTTGTGTCCTGGGTTATTCCGTCTAGTTCTTCATAAACGACTTGCCTTGGGGATTGTGTAATATCCTCCTTAGCATTAACTGTAAGGTCCTTGACGGAGTTCTCCTCAGCTCTGGATTCTCATAGAGGTTCAGCGTCTCCTAGATCCTCAACCAACTCTTTTTCTTGTACAATGACAGCATATATATATATATATATATATATATATATATAATTGTTCGAGTACGAATTCCTGCTCTGTCTTGTCCAATGGAGTTTCTAATATCTCCTTCATGCTACGCTCTTCATTAGATTGTCCACATGGGGCTGTGGTTGGTCCTTGAATGTTCACGCGTCTAGAAACTAATTGAATTACTGCTTGCTCCAATTGTCAAATAGTTGCTTGAAGTTTATTTACTGTTGCCTTGAGGCAAACCTCTGATTCTCGGGGTGATGGATTTGGACATGAGACATAGGGAAGTGGTGGTGCTTGGGAGTGATTGGGTTGGAACTGGGGTAGGAAAGGATCATACGGTGGCGAATGGTGAAGAGAAGCTTGTGAGTGGGGCGGTTCGAGGTTATGTTGAGAGGTTGGTCTATGGGCACGGGGTGGGGCTTGTTGGTAGTTACAAGGTTGTCCACCATATCTATCAGCTAAGTATGCATTGTAGAATGGTCGCTGTCCATGATATCTTGGAGGGTATTGTTGCCTAAAGGGTTGATTAGATCCTCTTGGCTCCATCCATCCTTGATTGGTCTGACCTTGATGCATATTCCTGCTGTAACTTCTATTTCCTTCAACAAAGTTAGAACCAAACTCAAAGCGACAAGGGTGAGAGTTCATAGTAGCAAATAAAATTAAAAAGGAAAAACAGAAATAAATAAACAAGTAAAAGAAAAATATGTACAATAACCAATAATAAGGCACACGTTAGCAGTTCCCCGGCAACGGCACCATTTTGACGTTGTGATTTTTGCCAGTAAAGAATTTCATAAAAACATTCGCGTTGTAGATATAGTCTCTAAACCAACAGAAATTCCTTCATACAAACGTTTTGGTCGTCACAAGTAACAAACCCCTTAAAAATTGATAACCGAAGTATTCAAACCTCGGGTCGTCTTCTCAAGGAACTGCAGGGAAGTATGTTCTTATTATCGGTTATGAAGATTGTAGAATTGGGGGTTTTAAGAATGAGGGACAAATATGCCAGTTGATTTAATTAGCAATTAAAATAAATAAATAAATACTGTAAAGCAAACTTTTGGCAAGGTATGAGAAATTGGAAGTCCA
This sequence comes from Arachis ipaensis, assembly GCF_059453495.1. Lineage (NCBI taxonomy): Eukaryota > Viridiplantae > Streptophyta > Magnoliopsida > Fabales > Fabaceae > Arachis > Arachis ipaensis. Next base: position 79,958,582 of record NC_142440.1, on the reverse strand, counting down.
GGCTTAGTTATTCTTATCAACAACAATGAAAGTTGAATCTTAATTCCACTTAGTCAACCTTTACTAAAGCAAAGGAAAGTCAAGGGACTAATTGGCTTGATCTTCGAAACCTATTTATTTCCTAAGAAAAGGTTGGGATTATTGAAGTTCAATTCAATTAGCAAAGATAACAGTTATCAATTATTTTGAGATAAGATAACTCCTGAGTTACTGCTTTCTTAACCAAAACCAAAAGAGGAAAAAGTAAAACTGCTGGAATAAAAATGCCTTCAGATGTAAAGCAACAATAACATAAATTAAAGAAACCAATCATGAATTGAAATACCTCAAATAATATTAATAAGTGAAATTGTAATCTAACATGAAGAGTTCATAAACTAAATTGGAAGAATAAATAAAAATAAAGAACCTGGGATTGAGAGTTACTCCTAAAACTAAGAAAAGTCCTAAATCCTAATCTTAAGAGAGAGAGAGGAGAGAACCTCTCTCAAAACTAGATCTAAAACATGAGAAGTAGAAATTGGCGAGCTCTCCCTTGAATGGATGCATTCCTTCACTTCATAACCTCTGGTCTATGCCTTCTGGACTTGGATTTGGGCCAAAAAGGGCTTCAGAATTCGCTATGAGTGTTTTCTGCAATTTCTGGTGCGTAGCCTCTGTCACGCGTCCGCGTGGGTCACGCGGTCGCGTCATTCGGAGCTTTTCCTTGTCACGCGATCGCGTCAGTCATGCGGCCGCGTCATATGCGTTCTGTTTAAGGCCCGCGGTCGCGTCAGTCATGCGGCCGCGTCGCTGCTGATTCGCGCTTGGCATGCGATCGCATCGTCCATGCGATCGCGTGGATATAAAATTCTTCAAGGACTCCATTTTGCGCTTCCCTTCCATTTTTGTATGTTTTCTTTCCATCCTTTGAGTCATTCCTGCCTTAGAAGATCTGAAACTACACAACACACTAATCACGGCACGAATGGAAATAAAGGTGATTGAAATAATTAATTTTAAAGCATAGGAAACATGTTTTTCACATACATCACATAATAAGGAAGGGAAAGTAAAACCATGCAATTAACATGAATAAGTGGGTGAAGGATTGAATAAATCACTCAAACTAAGCACAAAATACATCATAAAATATAGGTTTATCAAACTTGTTCTTGTTGCTACTCAACATTGCTCGCTTCATCTTGACCCCATTCAATTGAAGGTTGATTTGTTGTGCTCACTGAAGCTAGTTGAAGGCCATCTATTCTCTTAGCCATCATTTCCATTTGTTGCTGGATTTGTTAGTGCATCAACTTGTTTTGTGCCAAGATCGTGTTTACTCCTTCTAATTCCAACACTCCCTTCTTTTGAACGGGTTGGCGTTGCCTCTGATGAGCATAGAAGTATTGGTTATTTGCCACCATGTCTATGAGATTTTGGGCTTCCTCGGCTGTCTTCATCAATTGTAGCGAGCCTCCTGCAGAGTAATCCAGGGACTCTTGAGACTTTAGAGTTAACCTTTCATAGAAATTTTGAAGTCTATCCCATTCACCGAACATCTCAGGTGGACATTTCCTAATCAGAGCTTTGTATCTTTCCCATGCCTCATACAATGATTCCCCATCCATTTGAGTGAATGTTTGCACTTCCATCTTCAACCTGATGATCCTCTGAGGTGGATAGAACTTAGATAGGAATTTATTCACCAAATCATCCCAAGTGTTGATGCTTTCTTTGGGAAATATCTCCAGCCATTGAGATGCTTTGTCCCTCAAAGAAAATGGGAACAACAGCAGCTTGTGACTATCTAGATGCACACCATTTGTCTTGACAGTTTCACATATTCTTAGGAAGACAGATAGGTGTTGATTTCGATCCTCAAGGAGACCTCCTCCATAGGAACAATTGTTTTGCACTAGAGTGATGAGTTGAGGCTTCAATTCGAATTTGTTTGCATGAACATTGGGAGTGAGTATACTGCTCCCACAGTGTCTTGGATTTGCGAACGTGTAAGAGGCTAGAACTCTCCTTTGAGGTGGGTGGTTATTCTTGGCAACTCCCTCTGGAGGGTTACGCGAATTGCCCTTCATGACTTGGTCTTCTCCTTCTGAATCCTCCTCACCAATTATCCCATTTCCTGTTGCTTCTCTTCTTAACCTTTGGAGGGTTCTCTCGTCTTCAGGATCAAATTTCCTTGCCTCTGACATACACAAACACACGCCAACCAACAACACAATTGAAACACTCTATTGCTAGAGTGAAGTTAAAGTTAGCGAAACAAAATATCAAACAGTTAGTGGGCTATAACAAAGAAAAGAAAAATGCTTAATCTAAACATCCATTCACTTAATCATTGTTAATCTTTGCCAATCCCCGGCAATGGCACCAAGAACTTGTTACGCGAAAATTTAAATATTAACGCGCAACCGGCAAGTATACCGGGTCGTATCAAGTAATAAAACTCACTAAGAGAGTCGATCCCACGGAGATTGGTAGATTAAGCAACTTTAGTTAAATGGTAAATTTAGTCAAGCAAACATGGTTTTGATTTCATGAGATTTGTGATTTTTGAACATAATTGCAAAAATTTAAATGGCAAGGAATTTAAAGAACTAGAATAGAGAAAGAAAATGAAAGTAAATAACTGAAACTTAAAGTGCAAGAAACTTAAATGACATTAAAGATAAATTGCAAGAAAGTAAAGATTGCAGAATTTTAAAGAGCAGAAGAGTAAATTGCAAGAAATATAGAAACAGAATGTAAATGGCAAGAATAATAAATTGCAAGAATGTAGAGGGGAATTGGGTAGTGAGTATTCAAAGAACTAAAGAACAAAAGAGATGAGAATTAATGATGGAGAGATCATTAGGGATCAGAGATGTAAATTGTCATGAATTGATGTTACTCAATTCCTTCTCAATCATGGGTATAGATCCATGGCGGATTGCAAATAATTGAATCCCAATCTCTCGGCAATTCAATTTCTCTTCAACACAATCAATTGCCACTCTCGTGATCTAATTGGTCATGAGAAGAGGTGAATTTCAATTTCTAATCCAAGGCCACACAACTTCCAGGATCTCAACTAAGGGAGGTTACATCTCACATACCAACCCAAAGTGTATTGATCAAAGAAATCATGAAAGGATGAACTCTAAACTGAGTTACATGGCTCCTTTCTCAAGTTCACCATATAATTCATGTAGATTCAACCCTTCTCTCGAATGTAGTTGAATCTTTGAAGAACAAGAGTTTCCTCTTGGATGAACCACTTGAATTGAGAAAGAAAAGAAGAATTATCAACCCATTCAAATAAACAGAGCTCCTCCCCCTAATGAAGGTGGGGTTTAGTGAATCATAGCTCTAAATTCAACAATAAATGTAAAAGTTGAAAATTAAACTAAGTGTAGAGAAGAATGAAGAAGAAGAAGAAGAAGTATTCCTTTAAAACTGAAATTCAAAGTTGCAAGAAAAACAAATTAGAAGACGGGTGAGATGCAGTAAAAAAATAAAAATCATAGTGTAATAGTAAAAGTGTCTAAAAAGTAAAAGTAAAAGTCCCCTTAAAGTACAAACTCCTTCTCTATTTATACTAGTCCTAAGACTCATTTGGAGATCTTCAATTGGGTTAGCAATGTGGGCTTTATCCTTGTTAAATATTGGCTCAATGGAGGAAGTGTTGCTAAACAGAGGAAACAGAGCTCATTCTTCTCGCTTCTGGCCCAATGGTCTGGCGTTACTGGCAAACACGCCAGCTTTATACACGTTGGCAACGTGCCCAAGAATTTCCTGGGCTATGAACTTGGTGTTTGGGCGTTGCCAGCCCAAGTTGTTGCCAAACACTTGGCCCTTTCTGCCTTTTTGAACTCAGTTTTGATGCCCAGAGTTGCCTCTGGTTTGAGCTTCAATTTTGTGCTCCAATATAGACTATTATACATGGTTGGAAAGCTCTGAATGTCAGCTTTCCAACACAACTGGAAGCACCTCAATTGGATCTCTGTATCTCAAGTTATGTTCCATTGAAGAAGACATGGTCAGGCTGCCTGGCGTTGTTGCCCAAGTTGTTGGCAAAACAAGCCAGCAACAACGCCCTTAGTCTCTGAGGCTCTAAATAAAGCCAGCTTTTGAGTCTTCAAATGAACTCCAATCCCATGATATGATATATGGTTCGAAATCTCTTGATGTCTACTTTCCAATGCCACTAAAATCACCTCATTTGGAGCTTTCTAGCTCAAGATATACTCCATTGAAGAGGGCAAGGTCAGGCTGCCTGGCGTTGTTGCCCAAGTTATTGGCAAAACACGCCAGCAACAACGTCCATCCTTCTTCTCTGGTGGCTTCCTGGCATTGTTGCCCAAGTTATTGGCAAAACATGCCAGGAACAATGTGCATCCTTCTTCCTTGGTGGCTTTCTGGCGTTGTTGCCCAAGTTATTGGCAAAACACGCTAGGAACAACGTGCATCCTTCTTCCTTGGTGGCTTCCTGGCATTGTTGCCCAAGTTATTGGAAAAACACGCCAGGAACAACGCCCAAGCCTTCTTCTCCCTGGCAGCTTGATTTGTTGGGTGTTGTTGCTGGAGTTGTTGCTGAACACGCAGCCAACAACGCCCCTTCTTCCTCCTTGCTGCATACACGTTTTGGCGTTGCCAACTTGGTTTCCAAGTCACCAACGTGCTTGTTCCTCCTTGCTCCATCACCTTGCTATGTTCCCAATCTTTCTTGCTCCAATTCTTGCTCCATTGCTTTCTTGCTTTATCACCTAACATAAACCAAACAAACTTCCTCAAAGTCTTTTCATTCTATGAAATAAATTTCAAGGGAATCATTTACATCAATTTGGTTATAAACTCCTTGAATCATTTGCATGGATTATGCCAAATTTCACCTAGTTCTTGGTTCATGAATGCATGGAGATGAAACTCATTAAAATGCTTGTTTATTTCAAAGAAAATGAATGAAACTAAGCTAAAACTACTTAAACTAACTAGCTAATATAGCAAAGATGCAAACGCATCACAACACCAAACTTAAACCTTGCTTGTCCTCAAGCAAGAAAAGAACTATGCAAAAAAGATTTCTTTCAATCGGAACGGGTTGAGGAGTAGCTTGTAATGCCTTAGTGAGTGAAGTGATTAGTTGACAGTGCGGTGAACTCTGAATTGTATGCTCATACAAGGGTTCCAGTGCTTATTAGTCCCTACATTTTGGAAGTCTTAGGTCTTAGGACTTTCATTCAAATGATATCATGGAAATCTCTCTATAGGTAATCACCTTGAAGCAGTTTATAGTTTTTGTGTCTTGGCCTTGACTCTAAGTGTCATGTCTCAAAGCGGCTCTTTAGATAAGCTTTCAATCAATACTCCCAAACCAGTTGGTTTTAAGGTATTAGGTGTTGAAGCACCCCTTAAGATTTACTTGCTCAAGCCTCTCTCTTTGACACAATTCTACCACAAGCATTTAACTAGGATAATAACTCTTTGAGTTCTTATTTCTTTCTTTTTCTTCCTAGTAATTGATGCTCAGAACCTTTTGCCATGTTCTTTTTTTTTTTTTTGCTGCTTCTTGGATCAAAAGATGTTTGAGAATCTCCACAATACTTCTTTGAACTCTATTTCCTGCCTATGAGCTCCCATGCAGGTTTTCACAAACATGCAACCTCAATACATAATCATATAACTAGAACTACCACTTCTCTTAATCTTTTGCTTGCCTCAAAACAAATTTTTGACTCCTCAATCATTCTTTTCAAAGAAATGTTCTCTGTTTGCAATTTATAGATCTTGAGTATAAGCAAATTTTCAAGTGTGTGGTGCTATGATGTATTTAGCATCTTAGTTATTGAACTTTTAAGGAGATTATGCTAAGCAGACAAGCAGGGGTGCAATATTGCTCTCAATCATAACAGTTTTGAATATAAGACAATCACTTAACAATACAACCTTTTGGAGTTCACTTGCTTTACTCCTTATCATCATCATTGTTGGTCTTTAAATCCTTCTTTGCCTCTTTAGTTGATGATGCTTAATCCTTCCAAAAATTGAAGTGACTGCCTACAATGAATTTTGAAAGTTGCTTGTCCCCAAGCACTTGAGAGATGGTTAGCATGCAGGTATGCTTGTGAGTTCTTGACCTTAAGTTGGTGTTGGAACACCAAACTTAGTTCCTTGCCTACTTCTATATGCCAACACAGAATGCTTCTTTCATGCATGCATACTACATCATGTGCTTTAAGTCTATGAGTAAATAAAATGCAGGACTAAAAGGTAAACAAATAAAATTGCAGGCTTAGTCAATTTCTATGATTGTTTGAGATTTGTGATTATTCATAATTGTCTCAATGGTTACTTTGTTTTCCATGAATGTTGGTGGAACACCAAACTTAGTACCATGTATTCACCCTTAATTTTTTTCTTTGTTGATACAATCACATTGGTGTGGAACACCAAACTTAATTCCTTGCAATACATAGAAGTTGAACTAACCATTTATTCTGAGAAGAATATGAAAAAGTAGTTACCTAAGGTTGGGTTGCCTCCCAACAAGCGCTCTTTTATCGTCATTAGCTTTACGATTGTCCCTCTTTAGGGAGGATGATGATCATAGTGCCTTAATCCTTCCCCTCTCATCGTGAGCTTCCTTCCAGTATCCTTCTTGATGATTTTCACATGTTCAAGTGAGAGGATTTTGTTCACTGTGTAATATCCAGAAAAGTGTGGAGATATTTCCATTGGCTAGTAAGTTAGCATCACTTTATCCCTTGGTGAGAAGCCTTCAGTAGGGATTTTCTTGTTTCTCCATCCTCTTGGCACTTTCTTCTTGGGAATCTTTTCTTTTCCAGGAAATAGTTCAGATCTTGGAGCCTCAATTATTTTTGGAAGGTTCTTGCTGAGAATCTCAAATGCAAACTTTGGTTGTAACTTCTCCTCTATTCTTTGAGCTTGTTGCACCACTTCTACCTCTTCCTTTCTTTTCCAACATGAGCTTAGGTGCATTGAAAGTGTTTCATCAGGTGCCTCTTTCAAGTTTGGATCTATGGAATCAATCTTCATACACTCTTCCTCTTGGGTGGAATCTTGCAAATTCTTGAAGACATGGAACACTATATGCTCTTCATGCATCCTTAGCATCAATTCTCCTTTTTCAATATCTATCAATGCCCTGGCAGAGCTAAGAAAGGTCTCCCTAGGATAATAGAAGTGTTGTCATTTTCCTCTATGTCTAAGATGACGAAGTCAGCTGGGAGAAAAAATTTGTCCACCTTTACCAATACATTCTACACAACCCCAAGTGCTTGCTGAATAGTTTTGTCCGCCATTTGAAGGGCTATTTTTGTGGGTTTCAATTCATGAATCTGAAGCTTCCTCATCAAAGATAGAGGCATTAGATTTATGCTTGCACCAAGGTCACAAAATGCTTTCTCAATCATCATGTTGCCTATGGTGCAGGGGATATGAAAGCTCTCTGGGTCCTTCCTCTTTCTTGGCAATCCTTTCTGGATGATGGCGCTACACTCCCTAGTCATTACAACCATTTGTTCCTCCTTCAAGGATCTTTTCTTTGTCAACAATTCCTTCATGAACTTTGCATATAATGGCATTTGTTCAAGTGCTTCTATGAAGGGAATGTTGATGTGCAGTGTCTTGAATATCTCCAGGAATTTGTAGTATTGTTTCTCTTTGTTCTCTCCCTTGAGCCTTTGAGGGTATGGGATCATTGGTTGGTATGCTTTCATTGCCTCCTTCTTAGCTAACTTCTCACTTTGTGTGGAAGTTTCTTGCTCCTGCTTTTGCTCCTTTACCTCTCCTTTTAGGTATTCTTTGTTGTGCTCTTCCTGAGTGATGGCTTCTGTTTCCACCTTCTTCCCACTTCTCAATGTGATTGCTTTACACTCCTCCCACTTTATGGCTTTTCCTGTGTCCCTTGGGTTGTCTTCAGTGGTACTAGGGAATGCTCGCTTCTCACCTATCTCTGTGATATGTTTAGCCATTTGTCCCATTTGTCTTTCAAGATTTTTCATAGATGCATCCTGGTTTTTGAGTGTCAGGGCTTGATCTTGTCTTGCCATCTCTTGAGTCTTGATGAGTTTCTGATGAGCGGATAATTTATATGCTTTTTGACATTGTTTTTAGTATGTTTTTAGTAGGATCTAGTTACTTTTAGGAATGTTTTCATTAGTTTTTTTATGTTAAATTCACATTTCTGGACTTTACTAGGAGTTTGTGTTTGTGATTTCAGGTATTTTCTGGCTGAAATTAAGGGACTTGAGCAAAAATCAAATTCAGAGGTTGAAGAAGGACTGCTGATACTGTTGGATTCTGACCTCCCTGCACTCAAAATGGATTTTCTGGAGCTACAGAACTCGAAATGGCGCGCTTCCAATTGCGTTGGAAAGAAAACATCCAGGGCTTTCCAGCAATGTATAATAGTCCATACTTTGGCCAATTTTAGACGACGCAAACTGGCGTTCAACGCCAGCTCTCTGCCCAAATCTGGCGTCCAGCGCCAGAAAAGGATCCAAAACCAGAGTTGAACGCCCAAACTGGCACAAAAGTTGGCGTTCAACTCCAAGAAGGACATCTACACGTGCAACACTCAAGCTCAGCCCAAGCACACACCAAGTAGGCCCCGGAAGTGGATTTATGCATCAATTACTTACTCATGTAAACTCTAGTAGCTAGTTTATTATAAATAGGACATTTTACTAGTCTTTTTGACCATCCTGGATCTTTGGATTGTATTCTGATCTAGTGATCACGTTTTAGGGGGCTGGCCATCTCGGCCATGCCTGGACCTTTCATTTATATATTTTTAACGGTAGAGTTTCTACACTCCATAGATTAAGGTGTGGAGCTCTGCTGTTCCTCAAAGATTAATGCAAAGTACTACTGTTTCCTATTCAATTCATCTTATTTCGCTTCTAAGATATTCATTCGTACTTCAATCTGAATGTGATGAACGTGACAATCATCATCATTCCCTATGAACGCGTGTCTGACAACCACTTCTGTTCTACCTTCGACTGAATGAGTATCTCTTAGATCTCCTAACTAGAATCTTCGTGGTGTAAGCTAGAATGATGGCGGCATTCAAGAGAATCCGGAAGGTCTAAACCTTGTCTGTGGTATTCCGAGTAGGATTCAATGAATGAATGACTGTGACGAGCTCCAAACTCACGATTGCAGGGCGTTAGTGACAGACGCAAAAGGATAGTAAATCCTATTCCAGCATGATCGAGAACCGACAGATGAATAGCCGTGCCGTGACAGGGTGCGTTGACCATTTTCACTGAGAGGATAAGATGAAGCCATTGACAAGGGTGATGCCTCCAGACGATTAGCCGTACCGTGACAGGGCATTGGATCATTTTCCCGAGAGATGACCGAAAGTAGCCATTGACAATGGTGATGTATCACATAAAGCCAGCCATGGAAAGGAGTAAGACTGATTGGATGAAGATAGCAGGAAAGCTGAGGTTCAGAGGAACGAAAAGCATCTCCATTCGCTTATCTGAAATTCCTACCAATGATTTACATAAGTACCTCTATCCCTATTCTATTAATTATATTTCGAAAACACCATTATCAATTTATATCTGCCTAACTGAGATTTGCAAGGTGACCATAGCTTGCTTCATACCAACAATCTCCGTGGGATTCGACCCTTACTCACGTAAGGTATTACTTGGACGACCCAGTGCACTTGCTGGTTAGTTACACGGAGCTGTGAACCATGGTCTTAGCATCATGTTTTTGGCGCCATTTCCAGGGAAAGAAAGAGCAATGAATTTTACATAATTAAAGTGTAATCACGATTCCACGTACCAGTTTCTCTATTAACATCTCTAAGTTAGAGATCCTCTGAGAGTCTGGATGTGGTTGCATGGGAGGTGATGGTTGCTGGTGGAGGTTGTTTGGAGTATTGAGGTGGTTATTTTGTGAGTTGAATGGAAGTGTGGAAAAGTTATTTTTGGTGAGTTTGTGAGTTGTTATGAGGTGGATGATATGTGTTTTGTGAGTTTTTGTATTGGTTAGTGTTACTGGATGAATGATTTTGGTTGTTTGTGTTGCGGGAGTTGTTGGAATTGTGGTTTCTCTGCCATGAATTTTGATTGTCACCCTATCTCAGGTTAGGGTGATTCCTCCAAGATGAGTTGTATGTGTATCCATGGAAATCATTTTGAGAAGAATTTGAGGTATTATGCATATATTGAACCTGTTCTTGTTGCTGCTCAACATTGCTCGCTTCATCTTGACCCCATTCAATTGAAGGTTGATTTGTTGTGCTCACTGAAGCTAGATGGAGGCCATCTATTCTCTTAGCCATCATTTTCATTTGTTGCTAGATTTGTTGGTGCATCAACTTATTTTGTGCCAACATCATGTCTACTCCTTCTAATTCCAACACTCCTTTCTTTTGAAGGTGTTGGCATTGCCTCTGATGAGCATAGAAGTATTGGTTATTTGCCACCATGTCTATGAGATTCTGGGCTTCCTCGGCTGTCTTCATCAATTGTAGCGAGCCTCCTGCAGAGTAATCCAGGGATTATTGAGACTTTAGAGTTAACCCTTCATAGAAATTTTGAAGTCTATCCCATTCACTGAACATCTTAGGTGGACATTTCCTAATCAGAGCTTTGTATCTTTTTCATGCCTCATACAATGATTCCCTATCCATTTGAGTGAATGTTTGCACCTCCGTATTCAACCTGATGATCCTCTGAGGTGGATAGAACTTAGATAGGAATTTATTCACCAAATCATCCCAAGTGTTGATGCTTTCTTTGGGAAATGTCTCCATCCATTGAGATGCTTTGTCCCTCAAAGAAAATGGAAACAACAACAGCTTGTAACTATCTGGATGCACACCATTTGTCTTGATAGTTTCACATATTCTTAGGAAGACAGATAGGTGTTGATTTGGATCCTCAAGGGGACCTCCTCTATAGGAACAATAGTTTTGCACCAGAGTGATGAGTTGAGGCTTCAATTCGAAGTTGTTTGCATGAACATTGGGAGTGAGTATACTGCTCCCACAGTGTCTTGGATTTGGGAACTTGTAAGAGGCTAGAACTCTCCTTTGAGGTGGGTGGTTATTGTTGGCAACTCCCTCTGGAGGGTTACGCGAATTTCCCTCTAGGACTTGGTCTTCTCCTTCTGAATCCTCCTCACCAATTATCCCTTTTCCTGTTGCTTCTCTTCTTAACCTTCGGAGGGTTCTCTCGTCTTCAGGATCAAATCTCCTTGCCTCTAACATACACAAACACACGCCAACCAACAACACAATTGAAACAGTCTATTGCTAGAGTGAAGTTAAAGTTAGTGAAACAAAATATCAAACAGTTTGTAGGCTATAACAAAGAAAAGAAAAATGCTTAATCTAAACTTCCATTCACTTAATCATTGTTAATCTTTGCCAATCCCTAGGAACGGTGCCAAAAACTTGATACGCGAAAATTTAAATATTAATGCGCAACCGGAAAGTATACCAGGTCGTATCAAGTAATAAAACTCACTAAGAGTGAGGTCGATCCCACGGAGATTGGTAGATTAAGCAACTTTAGTTAAATGGTAAACTTAGTCAAGCAAACATGGTTTTGATTTCATGAGATTTGTGATTTTTGAACATAATTGCAAAAATTTAAATGGCAAGGAATTTAAAGAACTAGAATAGAGAAAGAAAATGAAAGTGAATAACTGAAACTTAAAGTGCAAGAAACTTAAATGACATTAAAGATAAATTGTAAGAAAGTAAAGATTGCAGAATTTTAAAGAACAGAAGAGTAAATTGCAAGAAATATAGAAACAAAATCTAAATGGCAAGAATAATAAATTGCAAGAATGTAGAGGGGAATTGGGTAGTGAGTATTCAAAGAACTAAAGAACAAAAGAGATGAGAATTAATGATGGAGAGATCATTAGGGATCAGAGATGTAAATTGTCATGAATTGATGTTACTCAATTCCTTCTCAATCATGGGTATAGATCCATGGCGGATTGTGAATAATTGAATCCTAATCTCTTGGCAATTCAATTTCTCTTCAACACAATCAATTGCCACTCTCGTGATCTAATTGGTCTTGAGAAGAGGTGAAGTTCAATTTCAAATCCAAGGCCACACAACTTCCAGGATCTCAACTAAGGGAGGTTACATCTCACATACCAACCCAAAGTGTATTGATCAAAGAAATCATGAAAGGATGAACTCTAAACTGAGTTACATGGCTCCTTTCTCAAGTTTACCATATAATTCATGTAGATTCAACCCTTCTCTTGAATGTAGTTGAATCTTTGAAGAACAAGAGTTTCCTTTTGGATGAACCACTTGAATTGAGAAAGAAAAGAAGAATTATCAACCCATTCAAATAAACAGAGCTCCTCCCCCTAATGAAGGTGAGGTTTAGTGAATCATAGCTCTAAATTCAACAATAAATGTAAAAGTTGAAAATTAAACTAAGTGTAGAGAAGAATGAAGAAGAAGAAGAAGAAGTATTCCTTTAAAACTGAAATTCAAAGTTGCAAGAAAAACAAATTAGAAGACGGGTGAGATGCAGTAAAAAAATAAAAATCCTAGTGTAATAGTAAAAGTGTCTAAAAAGTAAAAGTAAAAGTCCCCTTAAAATACAAACTCCTTCTCTGTTTATACTAGTCCTAAGACTCATTTGGAGATCTTCAATTGGGTTAGCAATGTGGGCTTTATCCTTGTTGAATATTGGCTCAATGGAGGAAGTGTTGCTAAACAGAGGAAACAGAGATCATTCTTCTCGCTTCTGGCCCAATGGTCTGGCGTTACTGGCAAACACGCCAGCTTTATTCACGTTGGCATCGTGCCCAAGAATTTTCTGGGCTACGAACTTGGTGCTTGGGCGTTGCCAGCCCAAGTTGTTGCCAAACACTTGGCCCTTTCTACCTTTTTGTACTACAATATAGATTATTATACATGGTTGGAAAGCTCTAAATGTCAGCTTTCCAACATAACTGGAAGCACCTCAATTGGATTTCTGTAGCTCAAGTTATATTCCATTGAAGAAGACATAGTCAGGCTGCCTGGCGTTGTTGCCCAAGTTGTTGGCAAAACACGCCAGCAACAACGCCCTTAGTCTCTGAGGGTGTAAATAAAGCCAGATTTTGAGTCTTCAAATGAACTCCAATCCCATAATATGATATATGGTTGGAAAGCTCTTGATGTCTACTTTCCAATGCCACTGAAATCACCTCATTTGGAGCTTTCTAGCTCAAGATATACTCCATTGAAGAGGGCAAGGTCAGGCTGCCTGGCGTTGTTGCCCAAGTTGTTGGCAAAACACGCCAGCAACATCGCCCATCCTTCTTCTCTGGTGGCTTCCTGGCGTTATTGCCCAATTTATTGGCAAAACATGCCAGGAACAATGTGCATCCTTCTTCCTTGGTGGCTTTCTGGCGTTGTTGCCCAAGTTATTGGCAAAACAGGCTAGGAACAACGTGCATCCTTCTTCCTTGGTGGCTTCCTGGCATTGTTGCCCAAGTTATTGGCAAAACACGCCAGGAACAACGACCAAGCCTTCTTCTCCCTGGCCGCTTAATTTGTTGGGTGTTGTTGCTGGAGTTGTTGCTGAATACGCAGCCAACAACGCCCCTTCTTCCTCCTTGCTGCGCACACGTTTTGGCGTTGCCAACTTGGTTTCCAAGTCACCAACGTGCTTGTTCCTCCTTGCTCCATCACCTTGCTATGTTCCCAATCTCTCTTGCTCCAATTCTTGCTCCATTGCTTTCTTGCTTCATCACCTAACATAAACCAAACAAACTTCCTCAAAGTCTTGTCATTCTATGAAATACATTTCAAGGGAATCATTCACATCAATTTGTTTATAAACTCCTTGAATCATTTGCATGGATTATGCCAAATTTCACCTAGTTCTTGGTTCATGAATGCATGGAGATGAAACTCATTAAAATGCTTGTTTATTTCAAAGAAAATGAATGAAACTAAGCTAAAACTACTTAAACTAACTAGCTAATATAGCAAAGATGCAAACGCATCACTAGCGCACTGTGTGCGCACGCACCGGTTGCACGAATCAGTTTTAAAGCTTCGCGCCTTGTTCTATTTCCTATCTCACCCCCTTTCATATCTTCTTTCTCCTTCTTCCTTGTCCATAACTTCCCCTTTCTTCCTCTTCTTCCACAATCCACCACCACTGTCTCCGGCCACTCACCGGCGACAACCACCTCTTCCGGTGGCACTACATCTCTCCTATTTCTTTCTCATCTTCACAAAAGAAAATTCAACCTTGTTCTTTTACACTTCTCAAGGTTATACTTCTTCCATTTCTTTTCTTTCATTTTCTTTACATTATTTCATCCTTTAGTTAGACTCTTTTTGTTGCTTTACTTAGTTTTTCTTTTAATTGCGTGATTATATGACTCACTTTTGTTTGCTTACTTTTCCTTTTTCCTTATTTTTCCATGGATGTTGATTGTGAGTTTAATTCGCTTTAATAGATCTTTTGTCATTTTCTTTCCTTATCTTTGCCAATATGTGATGTTTATGTAATGATTGATGTTTCAATTTGGGCTTTGAATTGATTGAGTATCTCATACTTGTTCTTTGCTTAATAATTGCACACCAGGTGTTCGAGGAAATGCATGAATTCCATTTGGGTTTCTTTTAATAATGTACTTTTAATTGGGTGCTTCTCCTCATTCACTTGTTGTCTTCTATATGAATTGAGTCCACTTTGCTTGTTGATTAAATACTCATTGAACATGACTTGCTCTTTGTTATGGATGCTTGAGTCTATACTTCTCATGCCATTTTACATGCTTTAGTTCCTCTTGAATCCCATGCCAAGTGTGATGACCCATGTCTTTATGATTATATTATTGTAATGTTTCTTTTGGGCACTATCCTTCACTTGCATATTTTTGTTAAAATTATTCTTTGGGTTTAATGTCTTCCTATTTCCCTTCCTTTCTCAGGATGGCCAACAAGAAAGGCAAGGAGAAAGCTCCAAGGAAACTGGCCTCAAAGAGGGCACCCCAAAGATCAACTTCTAAGGCACACCCTTCATTGGGAGCCAGACCCCTAACTAAGAAGGCAAAGACACCCGCTGCTATTGATGAGAATAAAAAGAGCAAACCGGCAAGGGATTCTTCAAGGATCCCCAACCGCTTCTGTGAACTTATGTTCCCTTCCATAACTGTGAGGAACTATCATCCTGAGCATCTACTTGCTCCGTCGGACAAGGTTGCTCCTTATATTCTACCCCGTATTGAACAGCGAGGATGGGAGTTTCTTTTGAGGAAACCAAGGGAAGTCAACCTCTCTTGGGTGGAAGAATTCTACACTAACTACTATCTCTCCTCTCTTCAATCAGTGTACATACACCGGAAGTAAGTCTCAGTTTTAGAAGAGGCTATACAGCAAGTGCTTAATGTCCTACCGGTACCAAGTGACATGGATGGCTACCAAAAAGTCTTACATCAGCGAGAGAAGTTTGGATTTGATTGGGACTCGATCTTCCGAGTCATTGCTGAGTCGGAGACATTTTGGACCCAAGGTCGACTCTGGATGAGGCCTAAAAGCATTGACGCTCGCTTCGTCATTGTAGAAGCTAGAGCTTGGGCCCAGATCCTATCCCACTATGTGCTACCTAGTACCCATAAGTTATCCTTCACGGTGGATCTCGCCTTGCTTGTTTGGTGTGTTCTCACGGAAAGGCTGGTGAACATTCCGTTTCTTCTCAAGCAAGCGATGTGTCAAGTTCACGCTTGGGGTAATTTGCCATTTCCAGCATTGGTATCTGATTTAGTTGCTGCTGCGGGTGTTCCTTGGGAAGCCAAGGACAGGAAGATTATAGTTCCGATTAAGGGCGATGTGGTCCCAAGCGGAAAATACTTACATCTTCCCATGAACAACCCAAGCCTTGACATAGCACTTTGGTGCACGAAATTGTGATGTCCAGGCTCGAACAATCCCTGGCAACGTGAGCAACTTGGTATGCGCAATCGTGATTACGCTTTGATTATGTAGAATTCATGGCTCTTTCTTTCCCTGGTAATGGCGCCAAGAACATGATGCCAATACCATGGTTCACAACTTCGATACAACTAACCAGCAAGTGCACTGGGTCGTCCAAGTAATACCTTACGTGAGTAAGGGTCGAATCCCACGGAGATTGTCGGTATGAAGCAAGCTATGGTCACCTTGCAAATCTCAGTTAGGCAGATATAAATTGATAAAGGTGTTTTTGAATATTAATTAATAAAATAGGGATAGAGATACTTATGTAAATCATTGGTAGGAATTTCAGATAAGCGAATGGAGATGCTTTTCGTTCCTCTGAACCTCTGCTTTCCTGCTATCTTCATCCAATCGGTCTTACTCCTTTCCATGGCTGGCTTTATGTGATACATCACCGTTGTCAGTGGCTACATCCCCTCCTCTCAGTGAATAATATGCTCACGCACCCTGTCACGGTACGGCTATTCATCTGTCGGTTCCCGATCATGCTGGAATAGGATTCACCCTCCTTTTGCGTCTGTCACTAACGCCCAACACTCGCGAGTTTGAAGCTCGTCACAGTCATTCAATCATTGAATCCTACTCAGAATACCACAGACAAGGTTTAGACCTTCCGGATTCTCTTGAATGCCGCCATCATTCTAGCTTACGCCACGAAGATTCTGGTTAGGAGATCTAAGAGATACTCATTCTAGCTTAATTCATGTAGAACAGAAGTGTTTGTCAGGCACGCGTTCATAAGGGAGAAGGATGATGAGCATCACACATAATCATCACCTTCATCACGTTCTTGGGTGCGAATGGATATCTTAGAAGCGAAATAAGAAGAATTGAATAGAAAACAGTAGTACTTTGCATTAATCTTTGAGGAACAGCAGAGCTCCACACCTTAATCTATGGAGTGTAGAAACTCTACCGTTGAAAATACATAAGTGAAAGGTCCAGGCATGGCCGAGATGGCCAGCCCCCTAAACGAGATCAATAGTCTCCTAAGATGAACAATGGATTAAAACTGAGACCAAAGATGCCTAATACAATAGTAAGAGGTTCTATTTATAATAAACTAGCTACTAGGGTTTACATGAGTAAGTATTTGATGTATAAATCCACTTCCGGGGCCCACTTGGTGTGTGTTTGGGCTGAGATTAAGTGTTCCACGTGCAGAGGCCATTTGTGGAGTTGAACGCCAGCTTTTGTGCCAGTTTGGGCGTTCAACTCTGGTTTTGGCTCCTAATCTGGCGCTGGACGCCAGATTTGGGTAGAAGGCTGGCGTTGAACGCCAGTTTACGTCGTCAATTCTTGGCCAAAGTCTGGACTATTATACATTTCTGGAAAGCCCTGGATGTCTACTTTCCAACGCAATTGGAAGCGCACCATTTTGAGTTCTGTAGCTCCAGAAAATCCACTTTGAGTGCAGGGAGGTCAGAATCCAACAGCATCAGCAGTCCTTTTTCAACATCTGAATCTGATTTCTGCTCAAGTCCCTCAATTTCAGCCAGAAAATACCTGAAATCACAGAAAAACACAAAAACTCATAGTAAAGTCCAGAAATGTGAATTTAACATAAAAACTAAGGAAAACATCCCTAAAAGTAACTAGATCCTACTAAAAACATACTAAAAACAATGTCAAAAAGCGTATAAATTATCCGCTCATCACAACACCAAACTTAAATTGTTGCTTGTCCCCAAGCAACTGAAAATCAAATAGGATAAAAAGAAGAGAATATACTATAAATCCCAAACTATCAATGAAACATAGCTCCAATCAAATGAGCGGGACTTATAGCTTTTTGCCTCTTGAATAGTTTTGGCCTCTCACTTTATCCATTGAGGTTCAGAATGATTGGCATCTATAGGAACTTCAGATTTCGAATAGTGTTATTGACTCTCCTAGTTCAGTATGATGATTCTTGAACACAGCTTCTTTATGAGTCTTGGCCGTGGCCCTAAGCACTTTGTTTTCCAGTATTACCACCGGATACATGAATGCCACAAACACATAATTGGGTGAACCTTTTCAGATTGTGACTCAGCTTTGCTGAAGTCCCCAATTAGAGGTGTCCAGGGTTCTTAAGCACACTCTTTTTTTTTTTTTTTGCTTTGACTTTAACCGCTCAGTCTCAAGTTTTCACTTGACACCTACACGCCACAAGCACATGGTTAGGGACAGCTTGGTTTAGCCGCTTAGACCAGGATTTTATTCCTTTAGGCCCTCCTATCCACTGATGCTCAAAGCCTTGGGATCCTTTTTATTTGCCCTTGCCTTTTGGTTTTAAGGGTTATTGGCTTTTTCTGCTTGCTTTTTCTTTTTATTTTTTTTTCTACATTTTTTTTTCGCCTATTTTTTTTTTCTGCAAGCTTTGTTCTTTGCTGCTTTTTCTTGCTTCAAGAATCATTTTTATGATTTTTCAGATTATCAAATAACATGTCTCCTAGTCATCATTCTTTCAAGAGCCAACATATTTAACATTCTTAAATAACAACTTCAAAAGACATATGCACTGTCACCACATCAATATAATTAAGCTAAGTTCAAGGATAAATTCGAAACTCATGTACTTCTTGTTCTTTTGAATTAAAACATGTTTTATTTAAGAGAGGTGATGGATTCATAGGACATTCATATCTTTAAGACAAAGTTACTAACTACTAATGATCATGTAATGAAGGCACAAACATAGATAAGCACATAACATAGAAAACGAAAAACAGAGAAAGCAAAAACAAGGAATGAATCCACCTTAGTGATGGTGGCGTTTCCTTCTTGAGGAACCAATGATGTCCTTGAGCTCTTCTATGTCTCTTCCTTGTCTTTGTTGCTCCTCCCTCATTGCTTTTTGATCTTCTCTTATTTCATGAAGCATGATGGAGTGCTCTTGATGTTCCACCCTTAGTTGTCCCATATTGGAACTCAATTCTTCTAGGGAGGTGTTGATGTGCTCCCAATAGTTTTGTGGAGGAAAGTGCATTTGAGGCATTTCCGGAATCTCATGGTGATGAGCTTCATACGCCTCTTGAGCTCCATGAGTGGGCTCTCTTGCTTGCTCCATCTTTTTCTTAGTGATGGGCTTTTCCTCTTTAATGAGGATATCTCCCTCTATGTCAATTCCAGCTGAATTGCATAGGGGGCAAATGAGGTGAGGAAAGGCTAACCTTGCCATGGTGGAGGACTTGTCAGCCACCTTGTAGAGTTCTTGAGGTATAATCTCATGAACTTCCACCTCTTCTCCAATCATGATGCTATGGATCATGATGGCCCGGTCTATGGTAACTTCAGACCGGTTGCTAGTGGGAATGATTGAGCATTGAATAAACTCCAACCATCCTCTAGCTATAGGCTTGAGGTCCAATCTTCTTAGTTGAACCGGCTTGCCTTTGGAGTCAATCTTCCATTGAGCTCCTTCTACACATATGTCCATAAGGACTTGGTCCAACCTTTGACCAAAGTTGACTCTCCTTGTGTAGGGGCGTGCGTTCTCTTCCATGTATGGCAAGTTGAACGCCAACCTCACATTCTCCGGACTAAAATCTAAGTATTTCCCCCGAACCATTGTAACATAGTTCTTTGGATCCGGGTTCTTACTTTGATCATGGTTCTTGGTGATCCATGCATTGGCATAGAACTCTTGAACCATTAGGATGCCGACTTGTTGGATGGGATTTGTTAGAACTTCCCAACCTCTTCTTTGAATTTCATGTCGGATCTCCGGATACTCATTTTTTTTGAGTTTAAAAGGGACCTCAGGGATCACCTTCTTCTTGGCCACAACATCATAGAAGTGGTCTTGATGGGCTTTGGAGATGAACCTTTCCATCTCCCATGACTCGGATGTGGAAGCTTTTGTCTTCCCTTTCCCTCTTCTAGAGGATTCTTCGGTCTTAGATGCCATCAATGGTAATGGAAAAACAAAAAAGCTATGCTTTTACCACACCAAACTTAGAATATTGCTCGCCCTCAAGCAATAAACAAAAGAATAGAAGAAGAAGAAGAAGAAATATGGAGAGGGAGAGGGAGATGTGGTTTCGGCCAAGAGGAGTGTAGAGGGGTGTGTTGTGTGAATTTGATGAAGAATGGAGGTCTTTATATAGGGAAGGGAGGGGGGTTAAGGTTCGGCCATATGGGTGGGTTTGGGTGGGAAATTGGTTTTAAATTTTGAAGGTAGGTGGAGTTTATGAGGTAGGTTTATGGGGAAGAGTGGATGGATGTGAGTGGTGAAGAGGTGATGGGGAAGAGAGTTTGAGGTGATTGGTGAAGGGTTTTTGGGTAAGAGTGTTTATGGGGTTGTGTGAAAGAGAGTGGTGAAAAGAAGTGAGTGGAGGTAGGTGGGGATCCTGTGGGGTCCACAGATCCTGAGTGGATCCTGTGGGGTCCACAAATCCTGAGGTGTTCAAGGATTTACATCCCTGCACCTATTAGGCATGTAAAAATGCCTTTGTACCCAACTCTGGGCGTTCAGCGCCAGGTTGGTGGCCATTTTGGGCGTTCAACGCCCATTTGTGTGCCATTTCTGGCGATGAACGCCAGAACCATGCCTGTTCTGGCGTTCAGCGCCCAGAAGCTGCCCATTTTGGGCGTTCAGCGCCAGAACCATGCTCTGTTCTGGCGCTGAACGCCAGACAGATGCTCCTCCAGGGTGTGATTTTTCTTCTGCTGTTTTTGATTCTGTTTTCAATTTTTTCTATTTATTTTGTGACTCCACATGATCATGAACCTAAGAAAACATGAAAAACAATAAAAATAAGAATTAGATAAACATTGGGTTGCCTCCCAACAAGCGCTTCTTTAATGTCAATAGCTTGACAGTGGGCTCTCATGGAGCCTCACAGATGTGCAGAGCTTTGTTGAAACTCTCCAACACCAAACTTAGAGTTTGGATATGGGAGTTCAACACCAAACTTAGAGTTTGGTTGTGGCCTCCCAACACCAAACTTAGAGTTTGACTGTGGGGGCTCTGGTTGACTCTGCTTTGAGAGAAGCTTTTCATGCTTCCTCTTCATGGTTGCAGAGGGAGATCCTTGAGTTTTAAACACAAGGGAGTCCTCATTCCACTGAAGGACTATTTCACCTCTGTCAACATCAATCACAGCTCTTGCTGTGGCCAGGAAAGGTCTTCCTAGGATGATGGATTCATCCTCTTCCTTTCCAGTATCCAGGACTATGAAATCAGTAGGTATGTAAAGGCCCTCAACCTTTACTAATACATCTTCTACTTGTCCATAAGCCTGTTTTCTTGAGCTGTCTGCCATCTCTAGTGAGATTTTAGCAGCTTGCACCCCATAGATTCCCAGTTTCTCTATTACAGAGAGGGGCATGAGGTTTATTCCTGAACCAAGGTCACACAGAGCCTTAAAGATCATGGTGCCTATGGTGCAGGGTATTATGAACTTTCCAGGATCCTGTCTCTTCTGAGGCAATGTCAGTTGATCCAGATCACTTAGTTCATTGATGAACAAGGGAGGTTCAACTTCCCAAGTATCAATGCCAAATAATTTGGCATTCAGCTTCATGATTGCACCAAGAAACTTGGCAGTTTGCTCTTCAGTAACATCTTCATTCTCTTCAGAAGAGGAATACTCATCAGAGCTCATGAAGGGTATAAGGAGGTTCAATGGAATCTCTATGGTCTCTAGATGAGTCTCAGATTCCTTTGGTTCCTCAGAGGGAAGCTCCTTATTGACCACTGGACGTCCCAGGAGGTCTTCCTCCTTGGGATTCACGTCCTCTCCTCTCCTCACAGGTTCGGCCATGGCGCTTATGTCAATGGCCTTGCACTCTCCTTTTGGGTTCTCTTCCGTATTGCTTGGGAGAGTACTAGGAGGGATTTCAGTGATCCTTTTACTCAGCTGGCCCACTTGTGCTTCCAAATTTCTAATGGAAGACCTTGTTTCATTCATGAAACTTACAGTGGCCTTAGATAGATCAGAGACTAGATTTGCTAAATTAGAAGCATTTTGTTCAGAGTTCTCTGTCTGTTGCTGAGTTGATGATGGAAGAGGCTTGCTATTGCTAAACCTGTTTCTTCCACCATTATTAAAGCCTTGTTGAGGCTTTTGATCCTTCCATGAGAAATTTGGATGATTTCTCTGTGTTGAGTTATAGGTGTTTCCATAAGGTTCACCTAAGTAATTCACCTCTGCTATTGCAGGGTTCTCAGGATCATAGGCTTCTTCTTCAGAATATGCCTCTTGAGTACTGTTGGATGCAGCTTGCATTCCATGCAGACTCTAAGAGATCATATTGACTTGCTGAGTCAATATTTTATTCTGAGCCAATATGGCATTCAGAGTATCAACTTCAAGAACTCCCTTCTTCATAGGCGTCCCATTGCTCACAGGATTCCTTTCAGAAGTGTACATGAACTGGTTATTAGCAACCATGTCAATGAGTTCTTGAGTATCTGCAGGCGTTTTCTTTAGGTGAATGGATCCACCTGCAGAAGTGTCCAGTGACATCTTTGATAGCTCAGATAAACCATCATAGAATATATCCAGGATGGTCCATTCTGAAAGCATGTCAGAAGGACACTTTTTGGTCAACTGTTTGTATCTTTCCCAAGCTTCATAGAGAGATTCACCTTCTTTCTGTCTGAAGGTTTGAACATCAGCTCTAAGCTTGCTCAGCTTTTGAGGAGGAAAGTACTTGGCTAAGAAAGCCGTGACCAGCTTATCCCAAGAGTTCAGGCTGTCTTTGGGTTGAGAATCCAACCATAATCTAGCTCTGTCTCTTACAGCAAAAGGGAAAAGCATGAGCCTATAGACTTCAGGATCTACTCCATTAGTCTTAACAGTATCACATATCTGCAAGAATTCAGTTAAGAACTGAAAAGGATCTTCATATGGAAGTCCATGAAACTTGCAGTTCTGCTGCATTAGAGAAACTAATTGAGGTTTCAGCTCAAAGTTGTTTGCTCCAATGGCAAGAATGGAGATGCTTCTTCCATGTAAATTGGAATTAGGTGCAGTAAAGTCACCAAGCATCTTCCTTATATTATTATTATTTTCGGCTGCCATCTCCTTTTCCTGTTCGAAAATTTCTGAAAGGTTATCTCTGGATTGTTGTATTTTAGCTTCTCTTAATTTTCTCTTCAGAGTCCTTTCAGGTTCTGGATCTGCTTCCACAAGAATGTTCTTATCCTTGCTCCTGCTCATATGACAAAGAAGAGGGCACAGAAAAATAATAATAATAATAGAGATTCTCTTTACCACAGTATAGAGGTTCCCTTATGTAAGTGGAAGAAGAGGGGGAGATAAAGAATGTAATATAATGGAAGAAACACAACTGTGAGGATGGAAGAGAGGTGAGATGAGATGTTAGGATATGAATGAATAAATAGAATGAGATGGGGGAGGGATAATTTTCGAAAATTATTTTGAAAAAGAGTTAGTGATTTTCGAAAATGGTTTTTGAAAAATGTTAGTAATTTTCGAAAATTTTTGAAATCAAAAATAAAAATAAAAATAATTAGTTAATTAAAAAGAAATTTTTTGAAAAAGGGGGAGATATTTTCGAAAATTAGAAAGAGAGAATTAGTTAGGTGGTTTTGAAAAAGTTAAGAAACAAACAAAAAGTTAGTTAGTTAGTTGAAACAAATTTTGAAAAGATAAGAAGTTAGGAGGTTAGAAAAGATATTTTGAAAAGATATTTTTGAAAAAGATAAGATAAGAAGATATTTTAGAAACTAATTTTGAAAAAGATTTGATTTTTAAAATCTCAATTAATGACTTGATTCATAAGAAATCACAAGATATGATTCTAGAACTTAAAGTTTGAATCTTTCTTAACAAGCAAGTAACAAACTTCAAATTTTTGAATCAAAACATTAATTGATTATGTTATTTTCGAAAATTTGGTATAAAAATAAGAAAAAGATTTTTGAAAAATATTTTTGGAATTTTCGAAAATAACTAAGAATTTTGAAAAAGATTTGATTTTTGAAGAAGATTTTGAAAAAGATAAGATTTTCAAATTGAAAATTTGATTTGACTCATGAGAAACAATTTGATTTTAAAAATTTTTGAAAAAGTCAATCCAAATTTTCGAATTTGATGAGAGAAAAAGGGAAAGATATTTTTTTGATTTTTTGAATTTTTATGATGCAAGGGAAAAACAAGAAAAATGATGCAATGCTTGAAATTTTTAGATCAAAACAATGAATGCATGCATGAATGATATGAGTGTCAAGATGAACACTAAGAACACTTTGAATGTCAAGATGAACATCAAGAACATATTTTTGAAAAAATTTTAATGCAAAGAAAACATGCAAGACACCAAACTTAGAATTCTTTAATGCTTAGACATTAAGAATTCAAGAATGCATATGAAAAACAAGAAAAGACACAAAACAAAAAATCATCAAGATCAAACAAGAAGACTTACCAAGAACAACTTGAAGATCATGAAGAACACTATGAATGCATGATATTTTCGAAAAAATGTAAGATGCATATGCAATTGACACCAAACTTATGATATGACTCAAGACTCAAACAAGAAACACAAAATATTTTTGATTTTTATGATTTTCTAATTTTTTTGGATTTTTTTCGAAAATTATATGAAAAAGGAAAAATAAGGACTCCAAAATTTTTAATATGAATTCCAGGAATCTTGCCATGTTAGTCTAAAGCTTCAGTCCAGGAATTAGACATGGCTCACTAGCCAGCCAAGCCTTCAAAGAAAGCTCCAGTCCAAAACACTAGACATGGCCAATGGCCAGGCAAGCTTCAGCAGGTGATCATGGATCAGCAGCAGGTGGATGAGCAACAACTAAGTTGCTCTTGATAACAAATTGCAAGCCTCAGTCCAAATGAATTTAGACATGGCTTTACAGCCAGCCAGGCTTCACATGCTTCATGAAACACTAGAATTCATTCTTAAAAATTTTGAATAAATTTTTGAAAACATTTTTTTTTCGAAAACAAAAGAAAAATTTTTGAAAAATATTTTTTGAAAAATTTTTGAAAACAAAACAAAAAGAAAATTACCTAATCTGAGCAACAAGATGAACCGTCAGTTGTCCAAACTCGAACAATCCCCGGCAACGGCGCCAAAAACTTGGTGCTGTTGCCGGATCAAACTTGGCACTGATGTTACCGGACCAAAAGCTTGCCGAAAACTCAAACAATACCCGGCAACGGTGCCAAAAACTTGGTGCACGAAATTGTGATGTCCAGGCTCGAACAATCCCTGGCAACGTGAGCAACTTGGTATGCGCAATCGTGATTACGCTTTGATTATGTAGAATTCATGGCTCTTTCTTTCCCTGGTAATGGCGCCAAGAACATGATGCCAATACCATGGTTCACAACTTCGATACAACTAACCAGCAAGTGCACTGGGTCGTCCAAGTAATACCTTACGTGAGTAAGGGTCGAATCCCACGGAGATTGTCGGTATGAAGCAAGCTATGGTCACCTTGCAAATCTCAGTTAGGCAGATATAAATTGATAAAGGTGTTTTTGAATATTAATTAATAAAATAGGGATAGAGATACTTATGTAAATCATTGGTAGGAATTTCAGATAAGCGAATGGAGATGCTTTTCGTTCCTCTGAACCTCTGCTTTCC
The DNA here is from genome assembly GCF_059453495.1 of Arachis ipaensis. Taxonomy (NCBI): domain Eukaryota; kingdom Viridiplantae; phylum Streptophyta; class Magnoliopsida; order Fabales; family Fabaceae; genus Arachis; species Arachis ipaensis. The sequence goes on along the minus strand of NC_142440.1, from coordinate 79,933,027 downwards.
TGCTATCTTCATCCAATCGGTCTTACTCCTTTCCATGGCTGGCTTTATGTGATACATCACCGTTGTCAGTGGCTACATCCCCTCCTCTCAGTGAATAATATGCTCACGCACCCTGTCACGGCACGGCTATTCATCTGTCGGTTCCCGATCATGCTGGAATAGGATTCACCCTCCTTTTGCGTCTGTCACTAACGCCCAGCACTCGCGAGTTTGAAGCTCGTCACAGTCATTCAATCATTGAATCCTACTCAGAATACCACAGACAAGGTTTAGACCTTCCGGATTCTCTTGAATGCCGCCATCATTCTAGCTTACGCCATGAAGATTCTGGTTAGGAGATCTAAGAGATACTCATTCTAGCTTAATTCATGTAGAACATAAGTGTTTGTCAGGCACGCGTTCATAAGGGAGAAGGATGATGAGCGTCACACATAATCATCACCTTCATCACGTTCTTGGGTGCGAATGGATATCTTAGAAGCGAAATAAGAAGAATTGAATAGAAAACAGTAGTACTTTGCATTAATCTTTGAGGAACAGCAGAGCTCCACACCTTAATCTATGGAGTGTAGAAACTCTACCATTGAAAATACATAAGTGAAAGGTCCAGGCATGGCCAAGATGGCCAGCCCCCTAAACGAGATCAATAGTCTCCTAAGATGAACAATGGATTAAAACTGAGACCAAAGATGCCTAATATAATAGTAAGAGGTCCTATTTATAATAAACTAGCTACTAGGGTTTACATGAGTAAGTATTTGATGTATAAATCCACTTCCGGGGCCCACTTGGTGTGTGTTTGGGCTGAGCTTAAGTGTTCCACGTGCAGAGGCCATTTGTGGAGTTGAACGCCATCTTTTGTGCCAGTTTGGGCGTTCAACTCTGGTTTTGGCTCCTAATCTGGCGCTGGACGCCAGATTTGGGTAGAAGGCTGGCGTTGAACGCCAGTTTACGTCGTCAATTCTTGGCCAAAGTCTGGACTATTATACATTGCTGGAAAGCCCTGGATGTCTACTTTCCAACGCAATTGGAAGCGCGCCATTTTGAGTTCTGTAGCTCCAGAAAATCCACTTTGAGTGCAGGGAGGTCAGAATCCAACAGCATCAGTAGTCCTTTTTCAACCTCTGAATCTGATTTCTGCTCAAGTCCCTCAATTTCAGCCAGAAAATACCTGAAATCACAGAAAAACACAAAAACTCATAGTAAAGTCCAGAAATGTGAATTTAACATAAAAACTAAGGAAAACATCCCTAAAAGTAACTAGATCCTACTAAAAACATACTAAAAACAATGTCAAAAAGCGTATAAATTATCCGCTCATCACACTTCCATCTACTATCCCTTCCACTTCATCATCACCACCACGGCAAAGATCCACACTTCAAAGGATAGAAGATCTACACCGGAAGCTTGATAGATATCAGCGGCGCAATCAACGCTGATACACTTACATCAAGAAGCTTCTACGATGTATTACCCCTAGCATGGAGGAACCCGAAATATTCACATCCACCTCAAACCCAAGTGATGGAAGCTCTGAAGGAGAGGATAGTGATGGTTCTGGTCCCGACCGCCCTTTGCGCATTGTTTGTAGCACGGAGGACTGTGCTAATTTTTAAGTGTGGGGAGGTCGTTCGACCGATCTCCATGGGTAACAATCTCTTCCTTTCAATACCCATGGATTTATCTTTTGCTTAGTAGTTAGTACATTGTTAGTACATTGCATGTGTAGTTAGTTTTGCTTGTAAATACTCCTTGCATGATAGCTAGTTTCTATAGAGTTGCTTGGTCAAAACAATAACTTCTTCCCCAAGAAACTGTGTTTTAAGGTACCCTACCAATTTTTGAAAATTTTTTTGCAGCAAACTTGCTTTAAGAATGTATTTTGAAACATAGTAATTGAGCTAAGAACACAAACATGTAAGTTTTGAGCCTATTATCTACCATTGCTAACCAATTTTAAGCCCATGATAAATCCTTTTTGTTCTTAAATAGAGCACATCAACAACCCTAAGTGAAAAACCATGAATGTCCCTAAATTTGGATTCTTGATTAGCTTAGGTAAGTTAGGATGTGTGTCATTCAATTAGGAGGGTATACTTGGGAAATTTGGGTAGATATATAGGTGTATAATTGTAGTGTAATTGAAATTCTAGGATTTGAGAACATGCTCATGTATTGAATGATTGAACTATATGCATTGAAACTTTTGTACATAAAGCCCCAAGAAAAGGGGGTCATCAAAAAAAAAAACAAGGTTAATCAAGGGTAGCAAGGTAATGTATTATAGTTGTACAGGTTGTTCTATGTGTCTAGTGGGATCCTAGGTTAATCAAGGACTCATTTTTTAAGCTCACTTGGCCATATACATCCTTACCTTCACCCTAGCCCCATTACAACCCATGAATAAGACCTCATGATACTTGTAAGCATGCATTAAGTAATTGTTGATTGTTAGATGAAAGACAAATCTTGGAAAGCATGATTATAAGAGGATTGAGTGACGAACCCTATACACTTGAGCGAATAGAGCGGATACACTTCCGGTGAGGGTTCGATGCTCAATTCTTTGTTCCCGACTTTCACAAGCGTTCATCTAGCAAGTTATATGCACCCCTTAGGGTTGCCCAATTTGGTAGGATTCATGAGCTACATACTATTTTCACCCCATATGCTCACATGTGTTCTTGGAGGATAGATTTATCCTTGACCAAGTAGGTAGATGATTTTACATTAGTTGCATGCATTTACTTAGGTAGTTTGCATTTCATAAACCCTTTCTCACCATGATCTTTGGTCTTTTTATTCTCACCATGATAAACCCCAATTTTGTGGTTTATATTATGTAGAATTTGGGGGGTTTTGTCAATATTTCTCACACTTATTCACAAGAAATGCATGGTTTTGTGTTCACTTCCAAATATTGCTCCATGATGAAAAACATGCTTGTTTTGCCTTCAAATTGCCATATTTTAATCCTCTTCTATTGCTATTCGATGTCGTGATGTATTTGTTAAGTAATTTCAGGAATTATAGGGTAGGAATGGCATAGAAGAAAGAAAGAAAGCATGCACAAAAGGAGGGAACATGAAGATTTGAATTTTTGGGAAAATCAGCATTGGCGCGCACGCGCACTCCATGCGCACGCGTGGATGAGGATGGCTGGAAGCGGTGCGCAAGGATGGACGCATCCGCGCGGATCATAAGATTCCTATCGACACGCACGCGCACTTGGCGCGCACGCGTGGATCACAAAAGCAATCGGCGTGCACGCACGCATGGCGCGCACGCGCGGGAAGCTGCACGTGACCTCATTAAAGGAAATCATGCCTAGTGATTTCTGAGGCTCAGGAGGCCCAATTTCAAGCTGTTTCGGCATGGAAAAGACGCAAGGATGCTAGGGGAAAGGGAGGGATCAACCATTTTACACTAAGATACAATTTTAGCTAGTTTTTTGGTTCTTTGTTCTTCTAGAGAGAGAAACCCTTGTTCCTCTCTAGATCTAGTTTTTAATTTGATCTTCCCTTGTTGAATTCTGAATTGGATCTTGTTAATTACTAGTTTTGATAGTTTAATTTGAATTCCTTAGTATAATTTTTCTTAGATCTTGTGTTAGTTTTATGAATTCTTATCGATTGTCACCTTATACCCATTTCATGAATGTTGTGAATCTTGACTTGTTGATGTTACTTTGATGATTTCTATGATTAATTGTGCTGTTTGGATGATTGTATGTTGATAATTGTTAGTGGGTACTTGTTAATTTCAATTTAATTGCAATTTGAACATGTCTTTTATTAATGCTTACCAAGTGTTTGATGAATTATTTACCTTGATTATGGAGTAGTTCTTTTCACTCTTGGCCTAGGCTAAGGGAATTGGGTAAACTTGAATCATTGGGTCTAATGGATTTGATGATTTGGGAGCCCTTAGTGGTCACTTTGATAACCATTGACGCTAACCTTCTATTAAGTCAATTAGTAGTGAGGTTAGAACTTATGGGTTGATGTTGACCAAACCGTTTGACGTACTTCAAGTATAGAAGTAAACTTAATGAGTTTGGTTCCTCATAATTGTCAAGATATGGTTATTAGACAAGGATGGTGATCCCAATTCCCATGCCTAGCCAAGAGTTGCTTTTATCATTCCTATTTGAAAACCCAAAATTCTTAATTACTTGTCTTAGTTATAGTTACTTGTTTAGTTAGAATATAATCATATTGGATGTTACTTGTTAGTTTGGATTTGCTCATGTCTTGCTTAGTTATTTGAATTAATTTCTTGCATTTTAAGATTGCTTGCTTGTTAAGATTCCCATTTTATTTTCTTGCTCATGACTTGCAACCCCGGAATTCTAACCAATATTGAAGCACATGTTTGCCCATTCCTTGTGAGACGACCCGAGATTTGAATACTTCGGTTATTTCTATTGGGGTTGAACTTGTGACAACCAAATTCCTCTCTAAATTTGATCCTCGAGGCTTGTTGACGGTAGAGATATACTTGCAACGCAACTTTGTTGAGAAAATCTTTACCAACATAGCATCCTCTCGAGCCCATCACTAGCAGATTGCTCAGAGGTTTTGCAATTTTTGAAAAATCTTTTATAAACCTCCTATAGAATCTTGCCTGCCCTAGAAAGCTTCTGATTGCCTTAACATTGGCAGGTAGTGGTAATTTTTCAATTACCTCTATCTTAGCTTGATCCACCTCTATTCCCTTGTTCAAAATTTTGTGCCCAAGGACAATTCCTTCAGTCACCATAAAGTGACATTTCTCCCGGTTTAAAACTAGGTTAGTCTCTTGGCACCTTTTCAGAACAAGTGCTAGATGGTCAAGACAAGAGCTGAATGAGTCTCCAAATACTGAGAAGTCATCCATGAAGACTTCCATAAATTTCTCTACCATATCAGAGAAGATAGAGAGCATGCACCTCTGAAAGGTTGCAGGTGCATTGCACAGACCAAATGGCATCCTTCTGTAGGCAAACACTCCAGATGGACATGTGAATGCTGTTTTCTCTTGGTCCTGAGGATCTACTACAATTTAGTTGTAACCTGAATAGCCATCCAAAAAGCAGTAGTATTCATGGCTTGCTAGTCTCTCTAGCATCTGGTCTATGAATGGTAAAGGAAAATGATCCTTCCTGGTGGCTGTATTGAGCCTTCTGTAGTCAATACACATACGCCACCCTGTAACTGTTCTTGTAGGAACCAGTTCATTCTTTTCATTATGAACCACTGTCATTCCTCCCTTCTTGGGGACAACATGGACAGGGCTCACCTAGGGGCTATCAGAAATAGGATAAATAATCCCAGCCTCTAGTAACTTAGTGACCTCTTTCTACACCACCTCCTTCATGGCGGGATTTAGCCGCCTCTGTGGTTGAACCACTGGCTTAGCATTATCATCCAATAGGATTTTGTGCATGTATCTGGCTGGACTAATGGCCTTAAGATCACTTATGGACCACCGAAGAGCTGTCTTGTGTGTCCTTAGCACCTGAATTAGTGCGTTCTCTTCCTGTGGCTCTAAAGCAGAGCTTATGATCACGGAAAAAGTGTCATTTTCTCCTAGAAATGTATATTTCAAGGATGGTGGTAGTGGTTTGAACTCGAGTTTAGGAGGCTTCTCCTCTTCCTGAGGAGTCTTCAGAGGTTCTTCTATTCTCTCTGGTTCCTCCATATCAGGCTGAACATCTTTAAAAATGTCCTCTAGCTCTGATTCGAGACTCTCAGTCATATTGACCTCTTCCACCAGGGAGTCAATAATATAGACGCTCAGGCAGTCTTTTGATGTGTCTAGATGCTGCAAAACTTTGACAACATTCAACTGAAACTCATCCTCATTGACTCTCAGGGTTATCTCCCCTTTTTGGACGTTAATGATGGTTCGTCCAGTTGCTAGGAAAGGTCTTCCTAGAATGAGAGTTGCACTCTTGTGCTCCTCCATTTCCATCACTACAAAGTCAGTGGGAAAGGCAAATAGCCCAACCTTGACAATCATGTCCTTAATTATGCCCGATGGATATTTAATGGAGCCATCAGCAAGTTGAAGACATATCTGGGTTGGTTTGACCTCTTCAGTCAAGCTAAGCTTTCTGATAGTGGATGCAGGGATTAGATTGATACTTGCCCCAAGGTCGCATAGAGCTGTCTTGGTACAAGTACTCTCTAATGTGCATGGTATCATAAAGCTTCCGGGATCCTTAAGCTTTTCTGGTAAGCTTGTTAGAATGACTGCACTGCATTCTTCACTGAGAAAAACTTTTTCAGTTTCTCTCCAATCCTTCTGATGACTTAAGATCTCTTTCATGAACTTAGCATAAGAGGGTATTTTCTCAAGTGCCTCTGCAAACGGAATCTTTATTTCAAGAGTCCTAAGATAGTCTGTGAAGCAGGCAAATTGTTTATTCTGTTCTGCTTGGCGGAGTTTCTGATGATAAGGCATCTTGGCTTTATATTCTTCAACCTTAGTTGCTGCAGGTTTATTTCCTACAGAGGCAGGCTGAGAAGCCTTCTTGAGGGAGTTATTATCAGCACTTGCAGGTGTCTGATCCCTCAGTGACGTTTGAACGCCAGGATAGGGAGATGGATGGGCATTTAACGCTAGATTCCTACCCTTTTCTGGCGTTTGAACGCCATAACTGGACATAGATTGGGCGTTTAACGCCATTTTTTCACCCTTTTCTGGCGTTTGAACACTAGAATCATTCCTCTCTGGGCTCTTACTGTCCTCAGAGGGATTTTGGGTAGTGGTCTGCTCATCCTCTGTCAGTTGTTCCTTTCTTGGCTTCTTGCTGCCTTGAGTTGAAACATTTAATGTCTTCCTACTCCTTAATTGAACAGCATGGCATTCTTCTGTTATCTGTTTAGATAGCTGCTGTCTTGTCTGATCCAATTGTGCTTCCACATTTTGATTAGCAATTTTAGTGTCTTGGAGCATCTCCTTGAATTCTGCAAACTATTTTGTTATAATAAGCAACTACTGATTGAGTTCAGCAAGTTGTTCTTGAGGACTAAGTTCAATGGATACTGCTTTAGCCTTTTCTTTCAGGGAGGACTCACTGCTTAAGTACAGATGCTGATTTCTAACAACTGTATCAATGAGTTCTTGAGCCTCTTCAATTGTCTTTCTCATGTGTATAGATCCACCAGCTGAGTGATCTAGAGATATTTGAGCTTTTTCTGTAAGCCCATAGTAAAAGATGTCTAACTGTACCCACTCTGAAAATATTTCAGAGGGGCATTTCCTTAGCATCCCTCTGTACCGCTCCCAGGCATTGTAAAGAGATTCATTATCCTCTTGTTTAAAGCCTTGGATGTCTAGCCTTAGCTGTGTCATCCGTTTTGGAGGGTAATATTGATTCAGGAATTTGTCTAATAACTGTTTCCATGTTCTTATGCTTGCTGTGGGTTGGTTATTTAACCACCTCTTAGCTTGATCTTTTACAGCAAATAGGAACAGTAATAATCTGTAGACATTTCTGATCCACTTCTTTATCATGTAATGTGTCAGTAATTTGTAAAAATTGTGCCAGAAACTCAGTAGGTTCTTCCTGTGGAAGACCGAAATACTGGCAATTTTACTGCACCATGATAATGAGGTGAGGATTTAGCTCAAAACTGCTTGCTCTGATGGGGGGTATACAGATACTACTCCCGTATGCAGCAGTAATGGGATTAGCATATGACCCCAGAGTCCTTCTGGACTATTCATTTCCACTTAGATCCATTATGGAGAAAAGGAAATTGATGTGAATTGCAAATAAAATATGTTTTTATTTTTATTTTATTTAATTAAAAACAAACCGAATAAATAAAAAAAATATAAGATAAAATAAAACAATTGGAGAATAAATATAAATTTCGAAAACTTAAAAAAAAATAAAAAGAAATTCGAAAACCAAAATAATTACTTAATTAAGAAGATTTGAAAAACTTTGGATATGATTTTTGAAAAAGATTTTGAATTTTGAACTTTTAAAACTATGATAAGATAAAATAAAAATTTTTAAAATAAAAATCTGAATTTTAAAAAGTAATATTCAAAAATTCAATTTAAAATAAAGAGAAAATATATTTTTGAATTTAATAAGGAAAGAGAAAAATAATAAAATGACACCAAACTTAGAATTTTTAGATCGAAATACAGAAAACAAACAATAAAACTTTGAATGTCAAGATGAACACCAAGAACACTTTGAAGATCAAGATGAACACCAAGAACAAATTTTAGAAATTTTTAATAAAATAGAAGCGCAAAGGATACCAAACTTAAAAGTTTTTATATTTTGGACACTAATAATTCAAAAATTGAAAGAAAAATAATATCATGCAATTGACACAAAACTTAAAATATGAAATTAAACTCAAACAGAAGACTAAATTATGAAGTTATTGGTTTTAAAGAAAATTTTTGAAAATAAATTAGAAAAAGAAAATAAGGATTTTAAAAATTTTTTAACCAAAAACAATAATAGAAGACTCTAAACCAAAAAGATAAATTTTTCCTAATATAAGCAACAAAATAAACCGTCAGTTGTTCAAACTCGAACAATCCCTGACAACGGCGCCAAAAACTTGGTGCACGAAATTGTAAATCACACTTTTCACAACTTGTACCACTAACCAGCAAGTGCACTGGGTCGTCCAAGTAATACCTGACGTGAGTAAGGGTCGATCCCACGGAGATTGTCGGCTTGAAGCAAGCTATGGTTATTTTGTAACTCTTAGTCAGGAAATTAGTAATAAAAATGATTGGGTTTATGAAGAGTAAATAGCATAAATTAAATAATACTTGTTATGCAGTAATGGAGAACAGATTGAGGATTTGGAGATATTCTGTCTTCCGAATCTCTGCTTTCCTACTGTCTTCTTCTTCACACACGCAAGGCTCCTTCCATGGCAAGCTGTATGTTGGTGGATCACCGTTGTCAATGGCTACCATCCGTCCTCTCAGTGAAAATGGTCCAAATGCGCTGTCACCACACGGCTAATCATCTGTCAGTTCTCACTCATGTTGGAATAGGATCTATTGATCCTTTTGCGCCTGTCACTACGCCCAGCACTCGTGTGTTTGAAGCTCGTCACAGTCATCCCATCCCAGATCCTACTCGGAATACCATAGACAAGGTTTAGACTTTTCGGATCTTAGGAATGGCCGCCAGTAATTCTAGCCTATACCACGAAGACTCTGATCTCACTGATTCGAATGCTCTATTGTCAGGAGATGCAATCAAACACGTGAACCAGGAATCAAAGAGATACACACTCAATCTAAGGTAGAACAAAAGTGGTTGTCAGGCACACGTTCATAGGTTGAGAATGGTGATGAGTGTCATAGATCATCACATTCATCATGGTTAAGTACGAGCGAGTATCTTAGAACAAAACAAGCGTAATTGAATAGAAAACAGAAGTAATTACATTAATCCATCGAGACACAGCAGAGCTCCTCACCCCCAACCATGGAGTTTAGAGACTCATGCCATAGAGGATACAAAATTCAGATGTGAAAATGTCATGAGGTACATAGTAAGTCTCTAAAAGTTGTTTTTATACTAAACTAGTAGCTAGGGTTACAGAAAATAAGTAACTAAGTGCAGATAGTGCAGAAATCCACTTCTGGGGCCCACTTGGTGTGTGCTTGGGCTGAGCATTGAGCTTTACACGTGTAGAGGCTTCTCTTGGAGTTAAACGCCACGTTGCAACCTGTTTGTGGCGTTTAACTCTGGTTTGTAACCTATTTCTGGCATTTAACTTCAGAATAGGGCAGGAAGTTGGCGTTTGAACGCCAGTTTGCGTTGTCAAAAATCGGGCAAAGTATGGACTATTATATATTGCTGGAAAGTCCTGGATGTCTACTTTCCAAAGCAATTGAGAGCGCGCCAATTGGGTTTCTGTAGCTCCAGAAAATCTATTTCGAGTGCAGGGAGGTCAGAATCCAACAGCATCTGCAGTCCTTTTTTAGCCTCTGAATCAGATTTTTGCTCAGGTCCCTCAATTTCAGCCAGAAAATATTTGAAATCACAGAAAAACACACAAACTCATTGTGATGAGCCCCTTCCACTTAGTATACGGAAAGGCTTGCCACCTTCCAGTAAAGGTGGAACACAAGGCTTTCTGGGCTGTGAGGGAGTGCAACATGAATTTTGAGGAAGCTGGTGCTGAAAGAAAGCTACAACTAGCAGAACTGGAGAACCTTCACCTAGAAGCATATGACAACTCCAGGAGATACAAAGAAAAGATGAAGGTTGTCCATGACAAGCATATAAAAAGGAGAGAATTCAGACCAGGGGAGTTAGTTCTTCTTTATAACTCCAGACTGAGGCTTATGCCAGGTAAACTGAGATCAAGATGGGAAGGCCCCTACAGAGTAGAAAAGGAAGAGCCATACGGAATTTTTCACCTGCGTCATCCTTCTAGCTCCAAATTCTTAAAGGTCAATGGACATCGCCTAAAGCTCTACCATGGAGAAAAGATTAAGGACCACAAAGAACTAGAGGTCTTCCTCTTGGAAGACCCACCAACAGTAGTAGAATGAGTCTGAAGAGCATCCAACTTAAGGACGTAAAAGCAAAGTGCTAGGTGGGAGACAACCCACCATGGTAGGATCGTTCCATTTCAGTCTTAGTTTTAGTTTACTTTATTCTATTTTTGTTTTTGTTAATGACTCTTCTCATAATCTCTGCATATAGCTGCATATAGTCTGCATTCACATTTGCATTCGTATTCTACAAAAAAAAAAAAAAAACGCAGGCGACGCGTAAGCGTCGCTGACGCATCCGCGACATAGTTGTGTTCGGAAGAAGAGAGAATTGAAAAGAAAGTCACGCCAAAACGTGGCTGGAGGCGTTCCTTAGGCACAAACATGCCCACGCGACCGCGTCGCTGACGCGTCCACGTCATTTTGAAGAATAGCCTCCCACGCGTTCGCGTCACCCACGCGAATGCGTGCCCCTAAAAATCGACGTAAAAGAGGTATATGGTAGTAAGTTATGATGGAGCTGGGCTGGAATGATGCTGGAAGCACCAGCCTTATCACGCGACCGCGTGCCCCACGCGTCCGTGTCATTTTCAAAATATGGCCATTCACGCGATTGCGTCACCCACGCGAATGCGTCACCTTAAATTTTGGCAAAATGAGTATGAGACAGAGAGTTGCGCGAACGCGAGGCTGCACTCGCGCCACTAGCACAAACCAAGTCACGTGATCGCATGACCCACGCGTCCGCGTCGCTTGAAAAACATCGCACACTACGCAACCGCGTGACTCACGCGTCCGAGTCACATGCGGCGCACAGTTTATCCAGATCAGCCAAATATCATATCTTTTCTACCCCAAATGCTAATTTTTCTTTTCCCTCCTTATTTCTTTCTTCTCTCTTCTTTCCTCCTTATTCTTTTTCACTTTTTACTTTTTCCTCCCTTATTTTTCACTTTCATTATCAAGGTTCTTTTCTTTCTTTCTTCCCTCTTTAATTTTTATTATTTTTATTAATGTTTTCTTTTCCTTTTTCTTTTTACTTTCATTATCTATATTTTCTTTTTATTCCTTTAATTGGTGTTAGAAATTTAATTAGGTGATTAGTTACTTCTATATTTTGCTTGTGAGTTATTGTGGAATTGTTTGACAATTAATATTACTTTTTAAAGGGTTGCTTGCATGTTCAATTTACTACTTTCAATAACATATTTACCATGCATGCTATGTGTTTGTGAAAAAGCCTGTATGGCATTGCACATTATTTTTAATTATTCTATTCTACTACTTTAATGCCTGTTTTTCACAAAATCCCTTTTATATTTTATTAATTAAATATAATTGTCAATACAAACAGGGTGTTGGTTTAAAAGGGTTGGTAATCTAACTTGGACATTGAATGCTTAATCTATGCTACTCATGCCTTTGCCGGCATGCCAATAAACATCTTGCATCTAATTGCCATCACATGCACTTGCTATATTATCTTTGATGAACTTTTCACATGTAGTCTATACCATGTGTTAACGACATCCTTCTTTACCGTGCATTGATTATCACCCATAATATTCGCTCTCTTGCTCGAACCCTTAGCTTTACATATTACTTTCTTTTTCCTTTTTCAGGATGGCCACCAAGAAAGGTAAAGAGAAAGCTACTCCCAAACCACCAGCAAGGAGAGGAACAAAAAGAACATTAGTGGCAGAGCCATCTTCAATAGCGGTGAAACCCTCAACAAAACGAATCAAGAGGATCATCAAGGTCGATGAAAAAGAGAAAGCCTTTCCAACAAAGGACACTGCACGGTTCACTAACCGCTACTGTGAGCAGATGTTCCCCATCCTGGCTGAAAGGAATTATAATAATAAGTATCTTCTTATCCTCCTGACCAACATTACTGAATTTGTTGAACCCCGCATTGAGTGAAGACAATGGGGATTCCTACGGAGACAGCCACGGCAGGTTAATCTTTCATGGATAGTTGAATTCTACTCCAATTTTCACATGCCAACCATGCAGTCTGTATATGTCCGTCAGAAGCAAGTCCCTATAACAGAAGAAGCCAATCAGCGAGCTTTAGATCTTCCCCCTGCACCAGAAGGATTGGACGCATTTCAAGAAGCATCACTCAAGTGCCAGACATACCAATTCGACTGGGACGCCGTTCTCAGAGTTATCGCACAACCTGGCAGCATATGGATCTACGGATACCATCGTTCCCGACCTAAGGGAATCTTGGCTTCAACACTCACGTTGGAGGCTCGAGTATAGGCACAGATCATGTCCCATTACGTCTTTTCGAGCACTCATGAGTCCTCCGTCACTACGGACATGGCTATTTTACTCTGGTGTATCCTTACAGACCAGCACCTCAATTTACCAAGACACATTCGGCATGCTATGGGACACGTACAGATCGCGGGCAACTTACCTTTCCCCGCCTTGGTTTCAGATCTAGTCTCAGCAGCCGGAGTCTCCTACAGAGCTGGGGGACACTAAGGCCATGATTCCACGAGATGATCAATACGTCCCTAACGGGAAGTATATCAGACCTCTAGTAGCCACTATCAACCGGAGCACAGAACCTGCAGAAGATATCCCTTCTTCTTCCACATCACAAGCACCTTCAACAAACCAACTGCTCCATCAAACACTTGAGAGGCTAGACCAACTTGACCGGAAAGGAAAGCAAAGAGAGCGTCGTAACAAGCGCAGATTTACATACCTCAAGGAGCTACTTGTTGGTAACTACCCACCTAAAGAAGACCCAGACACCCCGGACTCCACTTCATTTACCAGCACAGGGAGCCATGACGATCCCGATGGTGGAGATGCTGCTACCAGCCCCCCTTTGTTCCTGACAGATGGCACCAAGGACGGTGCAAAGCTTTAAGTGTGCGGAGGTCGGTCAGTACCTGACTTCCGGAGGTAATTTCTTTCCTTAAAACACCAATAAAATAGGATATTTAGTTAATTTTTCTTTTGTTTAGGATAAGATAAATTGCATAGTAATAGGTTTTTTTTTTTTGGTGACTATAGTAATAGGTTAATTGCATGCATGTTCTACTTGATTGAAAAATAATAAGTTTCTTTTTAAGACCCTATTATTTTTTTTGGAAAATTTCACTAATTTAAATCAAACTTTTGTGTTAAAACTTGTTAGAAGTTGTAATTGGAACATAGTTAAAAAAAGCTAAGAACACACGACCTGTGAGATTTTGAGCTTATTTATATGGTTACATTATTTAACCATAAATTTTTATTCTTGAGTGTTTACTTCTCTATGATTGTAATCTTTATTTTGTTCCATCCTATATGTCCAATGTTTAATATGTTATATGCATGCATATGATTGAGGCCATTAATTATTTTAACTCACTTACCCCAAATAGCCTACCCTTCCATTTACCTTTGTCAGCCACTTTGAGCCTTTTAAATCCCATTTGTTATGTATTTTACCACATTACTAGCCTTAAGTAGAAAAACAAATTAATTACCCCAAATTGAATCTTTGGTTAGCTTAAGATAGAAATTGTATGTCAATTGAGTATGGGAAGATTGTGGGAACATGGGTTAATAAGGGAATGTGTCATGATAAAATAATGGGAATTTGGGTACCTACTCATGTGAAACTAGAAAAATTAAAAAATCCATGTGCATTGATAAGCTATGTTTATTTTCCTAGTTAAAAAAAAATAATAATAATAATTAAATAATTAAATAAGGGGACAAAATTATCCCAATGTTAAGTTAATGAAAAATCAATGCATATGTGATACAAGTTAAGAGAAAAAGTTAATACATGAGTATGGAATGTGAAAGTGGAGAATTACGGGTAGCTAGGCATGAATTTAAAGCATATAAGAGTATGTATGTTAGGTAAGAGCTTAGGTTAGTCAAAGATTCAATTTATAGCTCACTTAGCCATATGCATACCCTTACCCTTACCTTAGCCCCATTACAACCTTGAAAAGACCTCATGATGTTTGCATTGGTACATTAAATATTGTTGATTGGTTAGGTGAAGAACAAAGTTTAGAAAGCATGATTAGAGAAGAATAGAGTGATTACCCTATATACTTGAGAGACTAGAGTGCATATACACCATCAGTGAAGGTTCAATGCTTAATTCTATGTTCCCTACTTTCATGAGCTGTCTTCTTATAATTTTACCTGTTTTTACTATATAACTTGAATTAGTGAAATCCAATTTATGTTTTTCTTGAAGAGCTTATTTACTTTTAACCAAGTAGACAAGAATCATATAGTTGCATTCATATATATAGGTTGCATTGCATTGCATGAGTCTTACATTTCTCTACTCATTCATTTTATCTCCTTAAGCTAAGCATGAGACATGCTAATGTTTAAGTGTGGGGAGGTTGATAAACTACTATTTTATGATTTATATTGTGTTTAATTGAGTGGTTTTTATCAAGCCATTACCTACTTATTCATATAAATTGCATGATTTTATAATTCCTTCCTAGTATTATTTATGGTTGAAAACTTGCTTCCTAGAAACTTTTAATTAGTACATTTTAACTCTCCTTTATACCATTCAATACCGTGATCCATGTGTTAAGTGTTTCAGGCTTCATAGGGCAGGAATGGCTCGGAGAATGGTGAGAAAGCTTGCAAAAATGGAAGGAATACAAGAAACTAAGGAGATGACCAGCGAACACTGACGCGAGCGCATAGCTCACACGAGCGTGTGAAATGAAGAAATTGCAGCGATGCGAACGCGTGCCTGACGCGTACGCGTGGATTGGAGTTTGCACGAATGACGCGAAGGCGTAGACGACGCGTACGCGTGACAAAGAAAATCGCTAAATGACGCGAACGCATGGACGACGCGTATGCGTGACCTGCGCGATCTGCAGAAATAACAGAATACGCTGGGGACGATTTTGGGCCACGTTTTAACCCAGTTTTCGGCCCAGAAACACAGAATAAAACCAGAGAACATGTAGAGACTCAGGAGGCAATAAACACACATCCTGATACATTGATATTAGGATTTCTTTTAGTTTTAGATCTAAATCTAGATTTGCCTTACATTCATAGTTTATACTTTTGCTTTGGATTTTGGATGTTGAAGAGTCATCACCTCCGTTGAAGTTATGATAAGCGGATAATTTATACACTTTTGGCATTGTTTTTAGGTAGTTTTTAGTATGTTTTAGTTACTTTTTATTATATTTTTATTAGTTTTTAAATAAAAAACATATTTCTAGACTTTACTATGAGTTTGTGTGTTTTTCTGGCTGAAATTGAGGGACCTGAGCAAAAATCTTATTCAGAGGCTGAAAAAGGACTGCAGATGCTGTTGGATTCTGACCTCCCTGCACGCGAAGTGGATTTTTTGGAGCTACAAAAGCCCAAATGGTGCGCTCCTAATTGCGTTGGAAAGTAGACATCCTGGGGGGGGGGGGGCTGGCCATTCGGCCATGCCTGGACCTTCATCATTTATGTATTTTCAACGGTGGAGTTTCTACACACCATAGATTAAGGTGTGGAGCTCTGCTGTTCTTCATGAATTAATGCAAAGTACTATTATTTTTCTATCAACTCAAGCTTATTTCTTCTCTAAGATATTCATTCGCACACAAGAACATGATGAATGTGATGATTATGTGACACTCATCACTATTCTCACCAATGAACGCGTGCCTGACAACCACTTCCGTTCTACATGCAAACAAGCTTGAATGTGTATCTCTTGGGTTTCTAATCTAACATTAAAACCTTCGTGGTATAGGCTAGAATTATTGGCGGCCATTCTTGAGATCCGGAGAGTCTAAACCTTGTCTGTGGTATTCCGAGTAAGATCTAGGAAGGGATGACTGTGACGAGCTTCAAACTCGCGAGTGTTGGGCGTAGTGACAGACGCAAAAGGATCAATGGATCCTATTCCAACATGATCGAGAACCGACAGATGATTAGCCGTGCGGTGATAGCACATTGGGACCATTTTCACTGAGAGGACGGGAGGTAGCCATTGACAACGGTGAAACCCAACATACAGCTTGCCATGGAAAGGAGTATGAATGATTGGATGAAGACAATAGGAAAGCAGAAGTTCAGGAGGAACAAAGCATCTTCATACGCTTATCTAAAATTCTTACCAATGAATTACATAAGTATCTCTATCTTATTTTATATTTTATTCATCTTTTAAGTATCAATTCTCCATAATCATTTGAATTCGCCTGACTGAGTTTTACAAGATGACCATAGCTTGCTTCAAGCCGACAATCTCTGTGGGATCGACCCTTACTCACGTAAGGTTTATTACTTGGACGACCCAGTGCACTTGCTGGTTAGTTGTGCGAAATTGTGAAAAAGAGTTGAGATTACAATTATGCGTACCAAGTTGTTGGTGCCATTGATGATCACAATTTCGTGCACCAAGTTTTTGGCGCCGTTGCCGGGGATTGTTCGAGTTTGGACAACTGACGGTTCATCTTGTTGCTTAGATTAGGTAACTTTATTTTATTTTTATTCTTCAGAATTTTTAAGAATGAATTCTAGAGTTTCAGATGATGTTTTTATCATCACAAAAGCTGATTGATTCTCATCAATTTGGCTGTTGTATGTAATGTCCTGCTGAAGCTTGGCTAGCCATGTCTAATCTTTTTAGACTGAAGCTTTAGACTAACATTGCATGATTCCTGGAATTCTTATTAAGAATTTTGAAATCTTTATTTTCTTTTCCAAATAATTTTCGAAAAATTACAAAAAAATTTTATAAAATCATAAAACCAAAAATAATCTATGTTTCCTGTTTGAGTCCACTGTCAATTTTTAAGTTTGGTGTCTTGCATGTTTTATTTAATTTCTTGCAATTTTTGAATATATGCATTATGTTCTTCATTAATCTTCAAGTTATTCATGATGATTTCCTTGCTCTGATCTTTAAATTCTCTTGTCTTGTGTGTTTTATTATTTTTCATATGCATTCTCAATTTGTTGTTGTTCCTAGTATACAAACTTATAAGTTTGGTGTCTTGCATGCATTATTTGTTTTGATCTTGATTTTCCATGATTAGTTTCATTTTATTGTTTCTCATCATTAAAAATTCAAAAAACTTTCAAAATTATGTCTTTTCAAGTCAATAATACAAAGAATTGAAGATTCAGAACATGCAGCAGAGGAATTACACAAAAAAAGCTGGGCATTCAAAATGCCCAGTGAGGAAGGAAAACTGGCGTTTAAATGCCAGCCAGGGTACCTGGTTGGGCGTTAAACGCCCAAAAGGGTAGTATTTTGGGCGTTAAACGCCCAGAATGGTATCCATTTTGGGCGTTTAACGCCAAGGTGGCACAAGAGGGAAGATTTTGTTTTCAATTCAAATATTTTTCAAATTTTCATAATTTTTCAAAATCAAATCTTTTTCAGATCTTATCTTTTCAATCATATCTTTTCAAAATCAAATCCTGTCCATTTTTTTTAGTATTTTCGAAAATCCTTGCTACAATTAATGATTTAATTCAAAATTTTCAAGTTGTTACTTGCCTATTAAGAAAGGATCAAATTTTAAATTCTAGAATCATGTCTTTTAATTTCTTGTTAGTCAAGTAATCAACTTTAATTTTAAAAATTTCTTTTAAATTGATTTTCAATCATATCTTCTTAATCATATCTTCTCAATCACATATTTTTCAAAATAATTTTCAATCATATCTTTTTTTTTATTTCTGATTTCAAAATCACTTAACTACTTTCTCAATTTTAATTTTAGAAAATCATCAATGAATTTTTTTTAAAATTTCTTTTAATTATTTCAAAATCTTTCAAAATTTAATTTCGAAAATTCTTTTCCCCCTTCTCACCTTCTTCTATTTAAGGGACAAGCACTCTTCCTCAATGTGCAATTCGGACTCCCTCTCTCTATAAGTTCGAATTCTCTCCTTTCTGCCTCCTCCTTCTATTCTTCTTTTCCTCTGACATCTCAAGGAATCTCTATACTGTGACATAGAGAATTTCATACTTTCTTCTTTTCTCTTTCATATGAGCAGAAGCAAAGACAAAGGCATTCTTGTTGAAGCTGATCCTGAACCTGTAAGGACCTTGAAGAGAAAGCTAAGAGAAGCTAAAGCACAACTCTCTGGAGAGGACCTAACAGAAATTTTCAAACAAGAAGAAGCCATGGCAGCCGAAAACAACAACAATGCCAACAATGCAAGGAAGGTGCTTGGTTACTTTACTGCACCTACTCCCGACTTCTATGGGAGAAGCATCTCTATCCCTGCCATTGAAGCAAACAACTTTGAGCTGAAGCCTCAATTAGTTTCTCTAATGCAACAGAATTGCAAGTTTCATGGACTTCCATTGGAAGATCCTCATCAGTTCTTAGCTGAATTCTTGCAAATCTATGATACTGTCAAGACTAATGGGGTTGACCCTGAAGTCTACAGACTTATGCTCTTCCCTTTTGCTGTAAGAGACAGAGCTAGGATATGGTTGGATTCACAACCTAAGGAAAGCCTGAACTCTTGGGAAAAGCTGGTCAGTGCTTTTCTGGCCAAATTCTTTCCACCTCAAAAATTAAGTAAGCTAAGAGTGGAGGTCCAGACCTTCAGACAGAAGGAAGGTGAATCCCTCTATGAAGCTTGGGAAAGATACAAGCAATTGATCAGAAGGTGTCCTTCTGACATGCTTTCTGAATGGAGCATCATAGGTATCTTCTATGATGGTTTGTCTGAACTGTTCAAGATGTCATTGGACAGCTCTGCTGGAGGATCTCTTCATCTAAAGAAGACGCCTGCAGAAGCTCAGGAACTTATTGAGATGGTTGCAAATAACCAATTCATGTATACTTCTGAAAGGAACCCTGTGAATAATGGGACAAATCAGAAGAAAAGAGTTCTTGAGATTGATACTCTGAATGCCATATTGGCTCAGAATAAAATATTGACTCAGCAAGTCAATATGATCTCTCAGAGTCTATCTGGCATGCAAGCAGCAATAGGCAGTACCAAAGAAGCTTCATCCGAAGAAGAAGCTTATGATCCTGAGAACCTAGCAATGGAAGAGGTGAATTACATTGGAGAACCCTATGGAAACACCTATAATCCTTCATGGAGAAATCATCTAAATCTCTCATGGAAGGACCAACAGAGGCCCCAACAAGGCTTCAACAACAGTAATGGTGGAAGAAATAGGTTTAGCAATAGCAAGCCTTTTCCATCATATTCTCAACAACAGACAGAGAATTCTAAGCAGAGTCAATCTGACTTAGTAACCATAATCTCTGATCTAACTAAAACCACTCAAAGTTTCATGACTAAAACAAGGTCCTCCATTAGAAATTTAGAGGCACAAGTGGGTCAGTTGAGTAAGAGGATTACTGAACTCCCTCCTAGTACTCTCCCAAGCAATACAGAAGAGAACCCAAAGAGAGAATGCAAGGCCATAAACACGTCCCACATGGCCGAATGCATAGAGGAGGGAAAGGCAGTGATTTCCACTGATGAAGACCTCAATGGACGTCCACTGGCCTCCAAGGAGTTTCCTAATGAGGAACCATGGGAATCTGAGGCTCACACTGAGACCATAAAGATTCCATTGAATTTACTTCTGCCAATCATGAAGCTAAATGCCAAGTTATTTGGTAATGAGACTTGGGAGGATGAACCCCCCTTGCTCACCAAAGAACTGGATGACTTGACTAGGCAGAGATTATCTCAGAAGAGACAGGATCTTGGAAAGTTCTTAATACCTTGTACCATAGGCACCATGACCTTTGAGAAGGCTCTGTGTGACCTGGGGTCAAGTATAAACCTCATGCCACTCTCTGTGATAGAAAAGCTAGGGATCTGTGAGGTACAAGCTGCAAGAATCTCACTAGAGATGGCAGAAAATTCAAGGAAACAGGCTTATGAACTTGTAGAGGATGTCTTGGTAAAGGTTGAAGGCCACTACATCCCTGCTGATTTCATAATTCTAGACACTGAGAAGTGTAAGGATGAATCCATCATCCTTGGTAGACCTTTCCTAGCCACAGCAAAAGCTGTGATTGATGTTGATAGAGGAGAATTGGTCCTTCAAGTGAATGAGGACTCCCTTGTATTTAAAGCTCAAGGATCTCCTTCTGTAACCATGGAGATGAAGCATGAAAAACTTCTCTCAATCCAGAGTCAAATAGAGCCCCTACATTCAAACTCTAAGTTTGGTGTTGGGAGGCCATCATCATGCTCTGAGTATCTGTGAGGCTCTATGAGAGCCTACTGTCAGGCTATTGACATTAAATAAGCGCTTGTTGGGAGGCAACCCAATTTTATTAATCATATTTATTTATTTTCCATTGTTATTTTATGTTTTCTGTAGGTTGATGAACATGTGAAGTCACAAAAATAACTAAAAAAGCAAAAACATAATGAAAAACAGTATTAAAAATAGCACACCCTGGAGGAGAAGCTTACTGGCGTTTAAACGCCAGTAAGGGTAGCAGAATGGGCGTTAAACGCCCAGTCTGGCACCATTCTGGGCGTTTAACGCCAAAAATGGGCACAGAGCTGGCGTTTAAATGCCATAAAGGGGAGAAAAGCTATCGTTAAACGCCAAAAATGGGCAGGAACCTGGCGTTTAATGCCAGGATTGGCAATCAAGGGGGCATTTACACGCCAACATCGTGCAGGGATGAGAAATCCTTGACACCTCAGGATCTGTGGACCCCACAAGATCTCCACCTACCTTATCTCTTGATGCACGGAAAAGTTGTCTCTTAACAAATTTCTTTCGGCAAGTGTACCGAATTTGTCGTCAAGTAAAAACTCACAATAGAGTGAGGTCGAATCCCACAAGGATTGATTGATCAAGCAACTTTAATTAGAGGAATGTTCTAGTTGAGCGAATCCAGGATTTGAGTTTAGAATTGCAGAAAATAAAATGACGGGAAGGTAAATGACAGAAAAAGTAAATGCTAGAATTAAAGAACTGAAAGTAAATTACTGAAGTAAATTGCAGAATTGTAAATGGGAATGGGAGAATTGCTCATAAGAGTAAATAACATAAATTAAAGAAAATGGGTAAGATCAGAAATGGGGAGTTCATTGGGCTTAGGAGATGCTGCATTCTCTGGATTAATTTCATTTTCATCTCTTCCTCAATCAATGCACTCATTGATCTCCTTGGCAATCTTAAGTGTTTGAATTACAATTTTTTGTAATTCAATCTCTCAAATCTTGATCAATAGCCAATTCCTTGGTCAATTGCTCATGCGAAGAGATGAAGTATGGTCACTGATTATACCACATGCATTTCCCAAATCAAGTGTTGAGAGGATTATAGTCACATATCCATCCGAACCCAATTTGGTCCAGCATGAGAAAGCATTTCTAGCTTGATCTCTTCATTCCTCTTTCAAGGTTCAGAAGAGATCCAAGTATGTATAGCTTCTTTTCCAAGATAACTAACCAATTGGATGAAGATCGAAAGCTTTCAAGTAAAATCAAGAGAAAAGATAGAAGAAGAATAATGAAAACTAGTATTGATCCATCAAATTACAACAGAGCTCCCTAACCCAATGAAAGGGGTTTAGTTGTTCATAGCTCTGGAAAATGAAAACAAAGATGGAGAATACATGATGAAAACTAGAAGTGCAGAGAAAGTAAAATACAGAGAGTAATTCTATGCCCAGAGGCTCCCTATATTTTCCAACTCCCTAATTAATTCAAAGCTACTCCTATATATACTACTCTTCTACTCTTCTAGTTGGTTCTTCAAGTCTTGGGTCTGGGCCTTTGGATCTTGAGTTTGAAGCAGTTATCTTCTTCATTGGGCTTGGCTTTACTTGCAGAGAGAAAGTGTGAAGTGGACAGAGACTTTTGCTCAGGACGTTAGTGGTGTTAACGTTCAGTGAAAATATGGGTTCGAGAACGTTAGTGACATTCAACTTTTTCAGTGACGTTCCTTACCCAAGTAAGAGCCACGTTAACCTCAACGTTAGTGGCACAAACGTTGCCACTAACGTTGCCTCTTTGTCCTTCGCGCACGTTATTGGGACTCAATTTTCCCAATAACGTTGAGAAGCCTCCCCCTTCCCTACGTTAGAGTCCACGTTAACTTAGTTAACGTGGCTCTTTTAACGTAGGCTTGCCAACCTTCGAGAACGTTAGTGACACTTAACATTGTCGCTAACGTTCCAATGTGCCCCTTAGCTCCCACGTTAGAGTCCACGTTAACTAGGTTAACGTGGCCATGCTAGCCATCTCCAACGTTAGTGACAAAGTTGAGTGTCACTAACGTTGGCTCAACATTCCCTTATCTAATTTGTCCTTAAATTCATGCAAAATCCTCATGAAATCATGTAAAGTGCATAATGTATGCTTGAATTAAGATGTAAGTGAATATCTAACCAAAACTAGCTTATTTCCTAAGGAAATGCATGAAACTACCCTAAAAACAGTAAAGAAAAGGTCAGTGAAACTGGCCAAAATGCCCTGGCATCACAACACCAAACTTAAAGCTTGCTTGTCCCTAAGCAAGTACTGGAACAAGAGAATGATGAATGGAATGCCAAGAGAAATGAGTCATTCTTGTGGAAGTCATCTCCCTGATTTTATGGTAGTTTCATGCATAGCAACTTAGGTTCATTCCTGGCTTTTAGACCTTTATCATGTCCTAGAATACTCACTGTGATTGCATCCCATGAAACTTTTATTTATTGATCCTTTTGTTGTTATTTCAGGGCTTATTTGTGTTCTTAGGCTAAGTGTTCTGTAAGGGGACAACTCTTTAAAATAAGCTTTCAGCCAACACTCCCGAACCAGTTGGTTCAAGGTGCTAGGTGTTGAAGCACCCCTAAGGACTTACTTGCTCAAGTCTCTCCCCCCTACATACACACCACAGGCATATAGTTGATGACAAGTCATCCTAGCCTATTTTAGCTAATCTTTTTCTTTTGTTTTCATTAGAATTATGCACTTTCTTGAGCTACAAGCAAGCTAATTGAGTAGATTTTCATGTTTCCCTTGATTGAATCAACCATATATGAATTCATGCCATTTCATGAGGTTTTATGCTATATTTGTTGCATATTATGAAAGAATGAATATCTCATGATTTTGAGCATAGCTTTGATGAGTTTGGTTGATTAATGATAGGTGAAGAAAGCTTGGAGAAAGGTTGAAGCAAAGAGGAATGGCTAGGAGTGAGGAGAGGACAATGGAATAAGTGAAATTGAACCAGGAAGCAAGAAGTTAGCCCCCTAACTTGGAGGCTAACGTTGGAACTTGAAATTTCCTCCCTGGCCATCCCACGTTTGCGCCAACGTTAGCCCCCTAACTTGGAGGCTAACGTTGGCACATGAATTCCTCCCTGGCCATCCAACGTTTGCGCCAACGTTAGCCCCCTAACTTGGAAGCTAACGTTGGCACATGAAGACATAAGGGAGAAGGGCCAACGTTTGCGCCAACGTTAGCCCCCTAACTTTGAGGCTAACGTTGGCACATGAAAACATAAGGGAGAAGGGCCAACGTTTGCGCCAACGTTAGCCCCCTAACTTGGAGGCTAACGTTGGCGCCATTAGCATATAAGGGAAGGCCAACGTTAGGGTCAAAGTTAGACCCCTAACGTTGGCACCAACGTGCATACCAGAAAAATGTGTTTGCTGCTATGAAAAGTTGGAGCCCCTAACTTTGGCTCAAACTTTTGGTCCAACTTTTGCTAACCTCAAAACCGGTTCAATTGGTTCACTTCGGTTCTTCTCCAAACTTCAAGAGCAATCAACCAAGGCCTCTTTCAACCCAATTCCACCAAGAGCAAAGGCCCAACTCAAGGCTTGAAGATCATTTTTGAAAGTGTATAAATAGGATAGAATTCAAGTTCTTCGGGGAGCTTTCCTTTTGGAATTTTCATAATAGTTTTCGGAGAGCTTTTGAGTGAACTTTAATTTCTTTGTTTCCATTGCTTTCAATTTCATTTTCTACTTTTGTCTTGGATCTTGGATTGGAGAATTGAAGAAATTCTGTTTCAATCTCAATCTTGGATCTCTCTGTTTCTTTACTGTTAATTGAATTTCATTTCCGGTTAATTGCTCTTCATCTCTTTTCTTTGCAATTTACAATTTCCTTGCAATTGTTCTTGTTGGATCTAGGAAGGCATTGAGATCTAGACTTGGTTTTTCTAGTCTCTGGGTCCTGAGATCTGAATTTCCCATTTCAATTCTCTGTTTACTGCTTCTTATGTTCATTTACTTTTCTGCTTCATATCCGGTTCAATCCCAATTCCCTTTTACTCTTCTGTTTGATGCAATTTAATTTTTCCTTGTTTAAATTCTGCAAATCCACATCCCAATCCCCTTTACATTTCAAGCAATTTACATTCCTTGCACTTTAAGATTCTGCAATTTACATTTCTTGCACTCTAAGTTTCTGCTATTTAATTTCTTGTTCTTTAAGATTCAGCAATTCAATTTCCTGCTCTCTTTAATTTCATGCAATTTACATTCTGCAAATCACAAATCACCCAACCAACACTTGATTCGCTTGACTAAATCAACCACTAAGCTAAAATTGCTCAATCCTTCAATTCCCTGTGGGATCGACCTCACTCCCGTGAGTTTTTATTACTTGATGCGACTCGGTGCACTTGCCGGTTAGATTTGTGGTGTTTTGGGAGAGATTCGTTTCTCACCAAAATATCTCATCAAGTTTTTGGCGCCGTTGCCGGGGATTGATTAGATTGACAATGATTAAGTGAGGTGGTGATCTAGATCAAGCACTTTTTCTTTAATTTTTGACTAACCCACTAACTGTTTGATGTTTTGTCCCAACCGGCTACATTCAATTTTCAAGAGAATCACTATGTTTTCTATTGATTGATTTATATGTCACAGGGAAGAAGGAGTTTCTGAGAAAGAAGAACATCACAACATGAAGCCACAACTCATTACACTAATAGAGAACAATTGTTCCTATGGTGGAAATCCCTTGGAAGACTCTAAACAGCACCTATCCATTTTTCTGAAAACTTGTGGGGCTGTCAATCTCAATGGTGTAGACCATGATACCCTTAAGCTCTTGTTATTTCCTTTCTCACTGAAGGATGAAGCGGCACAATGGCTTGAAACCTTTCCCCAAGGAAGTATAACTAGTTGGGATGAATTGGTTGCCAAGTTTCTAGCCAAATTCTCCTCACCCCAGCAACACATCAAGATGAAAGAAGGAGTACATCCATTCATACAAAGAGAGGAAGAACCACTGTTCAAAGCATGGGAGAGATACAAGAAAGCAAATGATAAGGTGGATTTTCGAGCGTTCTATGAAGGATTAACCTCCGAAACAAGAAAAGCAATAGATTACTTCTCAGATGGCCTACTCAAGGCAACAGCAACCATCCAAGGAACTGCAGAGTTCAGTGACAAAAGAGCCAATAACCAATACTCAATTGAGACACCACGGAATGCAATTTCAGAAAAGGAAGTAATGAATCTTGAAGGAGTGAGAGCAGTCATGAATCAAAACAAGCAGCTACACCAGCAAACTCAGCAGCAATTGGAATCAATAGCTAGACAAATTGATTCTCTACATTCTGCCACAGTGAATGCACAATTTCCACCATGGAAACCACATTCTTATTTAAGAATGAAGGAACCTCAGCATCAGGAACAAAGGGACCTCAACTATAATAACCCCAACTTTCCAAACCTGCAAAAACACCACCATGCCAACAAAAATCACTACACACTACCCCAATATACACACCTCCAACCCTATCCTACCCCACCACCTGCCCAAAATGACTTACATCAATCACCATAATTAACACAGTCACAACCAATCTTAAACTTCCAAAAACTCTATGTTCTAGAAATGATGATGGAAAGGCTTATGAAAATTCAAGAAATGACATTAATAGAGCAGGAGGACATAAGGAAAAACCAAGAGGCATATCTCAAGAGAATTGAAAGGTACATGGAACAACTGGTTCAAAACCCTGCTAAACTGGGCGAGAGAGAGAGAGAGATGTCCCTAAGAGCCACTGAAGATGATTCGAAGAATAATGAAAAAGCTGTTGGGTTGAAAGGTAAAGCAGTTATGGAAAACCAGGAGAAGCCTACAGTGAGAGGAGGAAACCTAAGGCAACAGAAGCCTCAACTTCCATGAGCACAGAGTGAAGGATGTCAAGCTAGTGACAATAAAAGAGCGCTTGTTGGGAGGCAACCCAACCTGAGGTAGTTTTCTATTCATAACCATTTTAATAAAAAGGTTAATTAGTTTTATCTATATTGCAAGAAGCTAAGTTTGGTGTTGCACACCAAAACAATCTAAAGGAGAATGCAGGATTCTAAGTTTGGTGTTTCACCAAAATCCCATTATAAAACACATTCTCACTTTCTGCATAATGTAGGCTTCAAGCATGTTGGATAAACTAGTTAACTATTCTGCTGTTTCCTAGTTTTCAGTTTTATTGCTTTTGAAAAAGAAGAAAAAGAGTTTCACACATGGTTAATCTAATGCATTGGCAAGGTACTAAGTTTGGTGTTCCCACACCAAAGTAAGTACAAAGGCCCACAAATAAATCATGCAAGCTAACCCTTTTGCAAGTGCTTGGGGAACAAGCAACTTTCAATATCATTGCAGAGGTCCATACAAGCTGTTGGAAGGCTTAAGCATCATCAACCAAAGAAACAAAAGATGAACCTAAAGGCCAGCAATGATGATGATGAGAAGAAGGAAAGCAAGTAAACTTCAACAGGTTGTATTGTTAAGTAATTGTTTTGCATCAAATATTGCTGTAATTGAAAGTTGGATTGTATCCTTATCTGCCCTGCCTGCCTGCATAGCATAGTCTTTCTTTATAATTCAATAAGCAAGATGCTTGATCATTCACAACATTCTTATCTTCAAAACTTGTTTGCACTCAATTTTCAAGAAATGCATCACATGAAAGTTCTTTGAAAAGAAGGATTGAGGAATTAAACAATTTTGAGGCAAGCAAAAGATTAGGAGAAGTGGTGGTTCTAGTTGTATGATCATGTATTAAGGTTGCATGCTTGTGAAAAATTGCATGGGAGCTCATAGGCGGGACATGAAGTTCAAAGAAGTATTGTGGAGATTCTCAAAAATTTATTGATCCAAGAAGCAGCAAACAAAACAAAAGAAAGAAAAGAAAATACAAAAACAAAAGGAATATGGCCCAAGGCTCTGAGCATCAATTACTAGGCAGAAAAAGAAAGAAAGAAACAAAAACTCAAAGAGTTGTTATCCTAGTAAATGCTTGTGGTTGAGATGTGTCAAGGAAAGAGGCTTGAGTAAGTAAATCCTTAGGGGTGCTTCAACACCTAATACCTTAAAACCAACTGGTTTAGGAGTATTGATTGAAAGTTTATCTAAAGGGCCGCTTTGAGACATGATACTTAGAGTCGAGGCCAAAGCATAGAAACTATAAGCTGCTTCAAGGTGACTACATATAAAGAGATCTCCATGATACCATTTGGATGAAAATCCTAAGACCTATGACTCCCAATATGTAAGGACTAGTGAGCACTGAAGCCCTTGCATGAGCATATGATTTAGAGTTCACCCCACTGATACTTAATCACTTCACTCACTGCACTTTACAATTGTTCCTCAATCCATCTTAATTGAAAGAACCTTGGAGCATAAATCTTTTCTTGCTTGGGGACAAGCAAGCTTTAAGTTTGGTGTTGTGATGACAAGTCATCCTAGCCTATTTTAGCTAATCTTTTTCTTTTGTTTTCATTAGAATTATGCACTTTCTTGAGCTACAAGCAAGCTAATTGAGTAGATTTTCATGTTTCCCTTGATTGAATCAACCATATATGAATTCATGCCATTTCATGAGGTTTTATGCTATATTTGTTGCATATTATGAAAGAATGAATATCTCATGATTTTGAGCATAGCTTTGATGAGTTTGGTTGATTAATGATAGGTGAAGAAAGCTTGGAGAAAGGTTGAAGCAAAGAGGAATGGCTAGGAGTGAGGAGAGGACAATGGAATAAGTGAAATTGAACCAGGAAGCAAGAAGTTAGCCCCCTAACTTGGAGGCTAACGTTGGAACTTGAAATTTCCTCCCTGGCCATCCCACGTTTGCGCCAATGTTAGCCCCCTAACTTGGAGGCTAACGTTGGCACATGAATTCCTCCCTGGCCATCCAACGTTTGCGCCAACGTTAGCCCCCTAACTTGGAGGCTAACGTTGGCACATGAAGACATAAGGGAGAAGGGCCAACGTTTGCGCCAACGTTAGCCCCCTAACTTTGAGGCTAACGTTGGCACATGAAAACATAAGGGAGAAGGGCCAACGTTTGCGCCAACGTTAGCCCCCTAACTTGGAGGCTAACGTTGGCGCCATTAGCATATAAGGGAAGGCCAACGTTAGGGTTAAAGTTAGACCCCTAACGTTGGCACCAACGTGCATACCAGAAAAATGTGTTTGCTGCTATGAAAAGTTGGAGCCCCTAACTTTGGCTCAAACTTTTGGTCCAACTTTTGCTAACCTCAAAACCGGTTCAATTGGTTCACTTCGGTTCTTCTCCAAACTTCAAGAGCAATCAACCAAGGCCTCTTTCAACCCAATTCCACCAAGAGCAAAGGCCCAACTCAAGGCTTGAAGATCATTTTTGAAAGTGTATAAATAGGATAGAATTCAAGTTCTTCGGGGAGCTTTCCTTTTGGAATTTTCATAATAGTTTTCGGAGAGCTTTTGAGTGAACTTTAATTTCTTTGTTTCCATTGCTTTCAATTTCATTTTCTACTTTTGTCTTGGATCTTGGATTGGAGAATTGAAGAAATTCTGTTTCAATCTCAATCTTGGATCTCTCTGTTTCTTTACTGTTAATTGAATTTCATTTCCGGTTAATTGCTCTTCATCTCTTTTCTTTGCAATTTACAATTTCCTTGCAATTGTTCTTGTTGGATCTAGGAAGGCATTGAGATCTAGACTTGGTTTTTCTAGTCTCTGGGTCCTGAGATCTGAATTTCACATTTCAATTCTCTGTTTACTGCTTCTTATGTTCATTTACTTTTCTACTTCATATCCGGTTCAATCCCAATTCCCTTTTACTCTTCTGTTTGATGCAATTTAATTTTTCCTTGTTTAAATTCTGCAAATCCACATCCCAATCCCCTTTACATTTCAAGCAATTTACATTCCTTGCACTTTAAGATTCCGCAATTTACATTTCTTGCACTCTAAGTTTCTGCTATTTAATTTCTTGTTCTTTAAGATTCAGCAATTCAATTTCCTGCTCTCTTTAATTTCATGCAATTTACATTCTGCAAATCACAAATCACCCAACCAACACTTGATTCGCTTGACTAAATCAACCACTAAGCTAAAATTGCTCAATCCTTCAATCCCTGTGGGATCGACCTCACTCCCGTGAGTTTTTATTACTTGATGCGACCCGGTGCACTTGCCGGTTAGATTTGTGGTGTTTTGGGAGAGATTCGTTTCTCACCAAAATATCTCATCAATAGTTTATTTATTTTCTTTTCTTGAGACCTTGGTGTCCAGCACCTCTTTGGGTTACTAAATTCTCTGTAGTGAGGGTTACTCTTGATAGTGGACTTTCAGCTGATAATCCCGAGTTAGTTAACCCAAGTTACCAAGTGATAAGGCACCCCTAAGAGCTTATTCATCCAAGTAGATCCCTCACACAGGAACACCACAGACACATGCCTCAAGATTAAAACCATTGGTGCCTAGCTTTATTGCTTACTCTTTTTCTTTTATTCCTCATCTTTGATTGTTCTTTCCCTTTTTCTTATTAGGATCTTCTTATTTAGCTAGTCTCATGGGGTGTGTCTCAAGCATAGTATTCATGACAGACAGTTGTCCTCCCACCTTATGGTTGAACCAACTTAGCTAACTTACGACTATACCATAAACTCATGAACTTACTCCATAGTATGAACTCCTCTCTGGTCTTTAAAAACACACATTCTCTTTTCATTTGATTTAAAGGGACAAACATACAAGTAAGCAAAGTAAGGATGCAGTGACATAGAGACCAGCAAACATAGACCTTTTCAATAAAAACTTTAAAGACAGAATTTTAAAAAAATTTAAACTAACATGGAAGCAAGTTCTATTTCATACAAGATCTTCCTTATTTAGAGCATAGAGAAAGAATGACCAAAGAAGGAACTCCACCACCTTTTACTCATGTGGTTGCCCATGCTCTCCTTCTTGCTTGTCCTCCTGGTGTTTTTCTTGATTGCTTGTGCTCCCACTTCCCTTGCCTTTTCCAAGCAGCTTTTTCCAGAAACCACCATCTTCCATCTTCTTCTTGAGTGTTTCCTTCTGCTGTTTCACCTTCCTCTCTTCTTGTTCTACAAAATCTTTTTGGACCTCATCATATGTTGGGATGGCATAGTGTAGATGATGCATATTACTGGACATGTAGTTCAACTTGGCTTGAGTGTTGACGTTGAACTCCTCCCTATGTAGTTGCCGCCCTTCATTAAGTACAGTGAACTCATTGAATGCTTTCATCTGGGCTATTTGTCGCTGATTGAGTTCCTGCAAATGCTTATCTTGACGTTCTTGCCTCTTAGTAACTTGGTGGATGGTTTGAGTGAGCTGGGAGTATTGTTCCTATTGCTGCTCCATTTGTTGTTTCTGCCATTCTTCTTGTTGGCTCATCCGGTTTAGTATTTGCTCTTGTCCTTCCATATGTCTCATCCCCAAATCTTCAATAGCTCTTAGAAGGTGATTCATATTCAAGTTGGCTGGGTAAGGATGCTCTCCTTGTTGATATTCTTCCTGATGAGACTCCTCTTGGTGAGCTCCTTCTTTTGCTTTTAGTTTTCCTATTTGTGGCCTTCTTTGTTGCAGAGCAGGTGTAGTATAGGCCATACGCTGGGTTGTCATTAGCCTCCCAGGGTTCACCCAGTCTGGATTGCTGTCCTCAAAGACCACCTTGGCCTTTGTGCACAATCGGAGAATGGTGCTGGGGTACCAAAGCCTGGCACCTGATTCAAGCTTCTCAGCTGAATCTTGAATTCCTTCAGCTATGAGTTCATGCACATTGATTTCTCCACCTTGTACTAGGCAATGTACCATAGTTGCTCGATTAATATTTACCTCTGAATTATTTGCAGCTGGGAGAATAGACCTCCTCACGAGTTCAAACCACCCCTTGGCTTCTGGGCTAAGGTCTCCCCTCTTGTTGAACCGGGGTCTCTCATCTCCATACCTCTCCCAGTTAGCTGCTATAACACAGATGTCAGTCACAATCTCAGTGAGCTCATCATTGTCTTGGCTTTTACTTATCCTTGCATGATAGCTGGGCTCATCAAAATGTGGTGATTTCAGGTGAAGAGTTCTTATTATAGAATTTAGGCTGAAGTCCACCTCCTTTCCTCTTACATAGCTTTTGAAGGTTGGGGCCCTGGTTTTGTCTTCTCTGACCACATTTGCGTAGAACTCTTTGATGAGGTTTGCATTGATCTTCCCCTCTGGATTGGTGAGCATTTGCCACCCTCTTTCTTCAATCTTCTCCCGAATCTGTGGGCAGTCATCTTCATTGATTTGGAAGGTTAACTCGGACAGTATCTTTTTGAGCTTTATCCGCTCAAATTCTCGTTCATGGAAGGCAGTCTTGAATCTCTTCTCGTCGAAAGGAATGTTCTCCATTGGTTCCTTCCTCTTCTACCTCTTGGAGCTTGATGATGCCATGAATGAAGTTAATGCGAAAAGGGTGTAGTGAAGGGAATAAATGTGGGATTTAGAGAGTGGGAAGTTGAAGAACTAGTTGCTGGAAAGTGAAGTGCAAGGGATATGAATTTCGAATGTGGAGATGGTGCGGATTGGATCCACTTATATAGAGAAGTGATGAAGAGATGAAAGGTGTGGATTGATGGGGTTGGTGTATGATGAACGGATGGGGTTTTGTATGGAGTAAGCACGAGGATTACCAACTTTATGATGGAGTTGGTTCAGTTTCCAAGTTTGTTCTTCCTCCAATGTTGCATGGCAACCATTCCCAATGCATTCCCCCTTGAGGCACGTGTGTAGTACCTTCTTCATGAAGTGGCCGAACCTTTCTCATTAAATTGTCCAATCAATCTCCTTCAATGCTCCTTTCCTTTTCCCTATAAAAATAAAATAAGAAAAATCAATATCATAAAAAGTTTTTAAACTTTTCGGCTAGAATGATAAAGAGAAGAAAAGATTTTGTTTATTCATGAACTCCAACTAACTAACTAACTGTGTATCCTTATATGCACATTGGTGGCACCATGGGGTGACTTTGGAACACTGTGATGAAAAGTTCTGTTCAAAGCTCCAAGACTAGCATGCTCTCAGTTGCATTCATGCTTTCTTGGCACGCTTTGAACACCAAACTTGTTCTTCACTATATACTGCAATATAAGGACTTCACCAAGTTTTTGTCAAGTTTGGGTTGGAATTCATGAATATTGACTTATTCACTAGTAAAAGCTAATAAAACATGGGTTGCCTCCCATGAAGCACTTCTTTAGCGTCACTAGCTTGACGTTTCTCCTTCATCAGGGAGGTTGATAATGCTTCAAGTCCTCCCCTCTTGCCTTGGACTTATATCCAATGGTTGTATCAATGATCTCTACATGTTCCAAGGAGAGAACTCTGTTGATAGTGAAGACCTTAGGTAACTGAGATGGTACAGTGGGAAGATTAGGGGGGATATCTGGGAAGTAAGCTGAGATCACTTTATCTCCTGGAGAGAAGCCTTCCGTAGGGATCTTCTTGTTCCTCCACCCCTTTGGTACCTTCTTCTTTGTCCCTTTTGATGCTGCCTTGCTCTTGGCGGCTTCTTCTTCTAAGGGAATTTTGTTGTTGTCTTCATATGCCTCTGGTGGTTTAGGTTCCTCCAGCTTCTCCTTGAGCTGTGACAATTGCTGTTTGCCTTGTTCATCATTCAGTGGGGTTCTCAGATGTGTTGGTTATGCTTCACTGCTTGTTTCCTCTGTCAGCATCTCATTATGATCATTGCTTAGTTCTTTGTTTTCTTGGTCTGCTTCTTGTGAGAGTTTGAAGACATTAAAGCTGAGTCGTTCATCATGGATCCTCAATATTAGCTCCCCTCGCTCCACATCTATAAGTGCTCTGGTTGTAGCTAGGAATGGTCTTCCCAATATGATTGGGTGAGTGTGACTCTCTTCCATGTCCAAGATGACAAAGTCTGTGGGAAGAAAGTATTTCCCCACCTTTAACAACACGTTTTCCACCACTCCTCTTGCTTGTTTTTGAGTTTTGTCAGCCAGCCTGATGACTACATTTGTGGGCAATATCTCATTGATCTGCAGCCTCTTCACCAGGGATAAGGGCATTAAGTTGATGCTTGCTCCCAAATCGCAGAGTGCTCTATCAAACATTGTTTCCCCTATGGCACAGGGGACATGAAAACTCCCTGGATCTTTTCTTTTCGTAGGCAACTGCGGTTGAATGAGGGCACTGCACTCCTTGTTCATCACTATAGTTTGGCCTCCCTTGAGTGAGCTTTTCCTGGGAAGCAGCTCCTTCATATACTTGATGTATGCAGGCATTTGTTGGATAGTCTTCATGAACGGTATGTTCACATGCAAAGATGCAAACAAGTCAAGAAATCTTGAGTATATTCTCTTCTCCACAGCACCATTGAGCAGTTGGGGAAAAGGTGCATAGAGTCTCAGCAGCTCCTGTTTTCAGATTTCTGGTTCTTGGTAATCTTTTTCCCCCTCCTCTACTGAGGTATCTTCAGGTTGTTCTGACAGCTTGCTTGGCTTGTCCGCAGTCTCCTTATCACTTATAGTGACCATCTTGCAATCTTCCCATCTTACTTTCTTTATTTCACCTCTCGGATTCTTCTCTGTGTCACTTGGGAATCCATCTGTGGGTTTGGGAATTCGCTCAGAGAGATACCCCACTTGAGATTCCAACCTCTTGATTGTGTCTCCCTGGTTCTTGAAACTGGCTCGCACTTCCTCCTTGAACACCTTGTTGTCTTGAATCTCCTTGCTTATGCCTTCAAGTAGATTCTCAATCCTTGAGATTCTTTCATCAAATGATGATAGGTCAGGCTGAGGAGGGTTATTCTGGCCTTGATATGAATGTGGAGAGGTGTTATTATGGGGGTGTTGATATGGTCTAGATGTGAAGTGTTGGGTGGCTGCATTGTTTGGATTTGGGCGTCTTTGATCAAGGCTTTGGTCTTGTTGATTTCTCCACCCAAAGTTTGGGTGATTCCTCCATCCAGGGTTGTAGGTCTTGGAGTATGGATCATGGTTTTGCCTAGGTGAATTCCCAATGTAGTTGGCTTGCTCCTGACTACCCTCTACTTCTTCATTCACTCCTTCTTGGGTTATTGATGAAGTGGAGATTGCTGTTACTTGGTTCCTCTCCATCTTCTTGGTGAGGTCAGCCAGCTGCTGGGTAATGAGCTTGTTTTGGGCCAGCAGAGCATCTACATTGTTTAACTCCATTACTCCTCTTGTGTTCCCTCTTTCGGAAGCATAGAAGTAGTCGTTCTCTGCTACTGTTTCAATGACATCTATGGCCTCCTCAATGGTCTTCTTCTTGTTCAAAGATCCTCCGGATGAATGGTCTACGGCCTTCTTTGACTCATAAGAGAGCTCTTCATAGAAAATGTGCAGCTGCACCCATTCATTGAACATATCGGGTGGGCACCTCCTTGTTAGGTCTTCAAACCTCTCCCATGCTTCATATAGAGTCTCACCATCTTGTTGCCTGAAAGTTTGGACCTCAGCTCTCAGCCTATTGATTCGTTGAGGAGGGTAAAATCTTGCTAAAAATTTGTTCACCACATCTTCCCAAGTTGTCAAGCTCTCCCTTGGGAAAGACTCCAGCCACTTGGCTGCCTTATCCTTGAGTGAGAATGGAAATAAGAGCAGTCTATAGGCGTCAGGATGAACACCATTAGACTTCACTGTGTCACATATTCTCAGGAAGGTGGTTAGATGTTGATTGGGGTCCTCTTGGACACTTCCTCCGAATGAACAGTTGTTCTGAACAAGGGTGATGAGCTGTGGTTTTAGTTCAAAATTGTTGGCATGGATGGTTGGCTTTTGAATGCTACTTCCATAGTTTCCTGGGTTTGGATTGATGTAAGAGCCTAAAACTCTTCTATCCTCCCTAGCATGATTTGCTCGACCTCTTCCGCCATGGTTGTGAGTCTCTTCTTCGTGATGGTTTTCCATGTTTTCTTCCATGTTTGGTTCAAAGTATTCCTCAAAGTGTTCCTCCTCTTCTTCAGCACCAACTACACGTTTTTCTCTGCCTCCTTCCTTAGTCTAAGGAAGGTTCTCTCAGGTTCAGAATCAAAGGAAGTTGAAGCCCCGCTTCTTCTCCCTGTCATACAACCAACAAGTACAAGCAAAGAGAATAGGTGTAGAAAGTATATCTGTCAGAATTACTGTTAGTGTGAGTGATGTAATATATCAAACAGTTAGTGGGTTAGTGAGATGAATGGTAAATAACAAAGAAAAAGTAGGGGGAAGGGAAGAAATTAACTAAAACAGGAAGTAAATGACTCAAACAGGAAATTAAATTAAACAAAAATAAATGCTCAATCTAGTTATCCTCCAATCTAATCATTGTTGATGCACAATCAATCCCCGGCAATGGCGCCATAAACTTGATGCACGGAAAACTTGTCTCTTAACAAATTTCCTTCGGCAAGTGTACCGAATTTGTCGTCAAGTAAAAACTCACAATAGAGTGAGGTCGAATCCCACAAGGATTGAATGATCAAGCAACTTTAATTAGAGGAATGTTCTAGTTGAGCGAATCCAGGATTTGAGTTTAGAATTGCAGAAAATAAAATGACGGGAAGGTAAATGACAGAAAAAGTAAATGCTAGAATTAAAGAACTAAAAGTAAATTACTGAAGTAAATTGCAGAATTGTAAATGGGAATGGGGGAATTGCTCATAAGAGTAAATAACAGAAATTAAAGAGAATGGGTAAGATCAGAAATAGGGAGTTCATTGGGCTTAGGAGATGTTGCATTCTCCGGATCAATTTCATTTTCATCTCTTCCTCAATCAATGCACTCATTGATCTCCTTGGCAATCTTAAGTGATTGAATTACAATTTCTTGTAATTCAATCTCTCAAATCTTGATCAATAGCCAATTCTTTGGTCAATTGCTCATGAGAAGAGATGAAGTATGGTCATTGATTATACCACATGCATTTCCCAAATCAAGTGTTTAGAGGATTATAGTCACATATCCATCCAAACCCAATTTGGTCCAGCATGAGAAAGCATTTCTAGCTTGATCTCTTCATTCCTCTTTCAAGGTTCATAAGAGATCCAAGTATGAATATCTTCTTTTCCAAGATAACTACCTAATTGGATGAAGATCGAAAGCTTTCAAGTAAAATCAAGAGAAAAGATAGAAGAAGAATAATGAAAACTAGTATTGATCCATCAAATTACAACAGAGCTCCCTAACCCAATGAAAGGGGTTTAGTTGTTCATAGCTCTGGAAAATGAAAACAAAGATGGAGAATACATGATGAAAACTAGAAGTGCAGAGAAAGTAAAATACAGAGAGTAATTCTATGCCCAGAGGCTCCCTATATTTTCCAACTCCCTAATTAATTCAAAGCTACTGCTATATATACTACTCTCTTCTACTCCTCTAGTTGGTTCTTCACGTCTTGGGTCTGGGCCTTTGGATCTTGAGTTTGAAGCAGTTATCTTCTTCATTGGGCTTGGCTTTACTTGTAGAGAGAAAGTGTGAAGTGGGCAGAGACTTTTGCTCAGGACGTTAGTGGTGTTAACATTCAGTGAAAATATGGGTTCGAGAACGTTAGTGACATTCAACTTTTTCACTAACGTTCCTTACCCAAGTAAGAGCCACGTTAACCTCAACGTTAGTGGCACAAACGTTGCCACTAATGTTGCCTCTTTGTCCTTCGCGCACGTTATTGGGACTCAATTTTCCCAATAACGTTGAGAAGCCTCCCCCTTCCCTACGTTAGAGTCCACGCTAACTTAGTTAACGTGGCTCTTTTAACGTAGTCTTGCCAACCTTCGAGAACGTTAGTGACACTTAACATTGTCACTAACGTTCTAATGTGCCCCTTAGCTCCCACGTTAGAGTCCACGTTAACTAGGTTAACGTGGCCATGCTAGCCATCTCCAACGTTAGTGAAAAAGTTGAGTGTCACTAACGTTGGCTCAACATTCCCTTATCCACGTTAGCTTCCACGTTAACTAAGTTAACGTGGGAGTTAACGTGGCTCATGGTGGCATGTGTGGGCTCCTTCCAACGTTAGTGACAGTGTTGGGTGTCACTAACGTTGGCGTCACCTCCTTGTTTCCTAACGTTAGCTTCCACGTTAACTAGGTTAACGTGGGAGTTAACGTGGCCTAGTGTGACTTGGCCAATGTTAGTGATAATGTTGAATATCACTAACGTTGGCTTCCTCCTTTCTTCTTAACGTTAGAGGCCATGTTAACTAAGTTAACGTGGTGACTAACGTGGCCACTCATGAGCTTGGTCCAACGTTAGTGATAATGTTAAGTGTCACTAACGTTGGCTCCATTTCCTTTCTTCCACGTTAGAGTTCA
The DNA here is from genome assembly GCF_059453495.1 of Arachis ipaensis. Classification (NCBI taxonomy): domain Eukaryota; kingdom Viridiplantae; phylum Streptophyta; class Magnoliopsida; order Fabales; family Fabaceae; genus Arachis; species Arachis ipaensis. The sequence goes on along the minus strand of NC_142440.1, from coordinate 79,895,003 downwards.
CGTTAACTTAGTTAACGTGACTCTTATCGTGGGCAATGATGGCTTCGAGAGCATTATTGGCAATCACTTTTCTCATTAACTTTGCAAGTTACTCCCATTCCACGTTAGTGTTAACATTAGTGTAACTAACGTAGCCACTAATGTGGTTCTTCCTTGCTTCCTTTGTCCTGAAATCAAGCAATAAAGTGCATCAAAGTTCTAGTCCAAGTCATGGGAAATGCAACATCCAATTTGTCCTTAAATTCATGCAAAATCCTCATGAAATCATGTAAAGTGCACAATGTATGCTTGAATCAAGATGTAAGTGAATATCTAACCAAAACTAGCTTATTTCCTAAGGAAATGCATGAAACTACCCTAAAAATAGTAAAGAAAAGGTCAGTGAAACTGGCCAAAATGCCCTGGCATCATCTCTCTCTCTCCTCTTCACACCTCCCCATAACACCTTTCTCCAAATACCCTTCACCAATCACCTCAATACCTCTTCCCCAAAAATCCCTCACCTATCATATTTTACCCTCTTCTCCATAATCTCTTCACCAATCCACATCCATCCACCATAGATCCCCACCTACCTCACCATTCAAATTCAAACCACTTTCCCTCCCAAACCCACCCATACATGGCCGAACCCTACCCCTCTCTCCACTCCTATATAAACCCATCTTCACTCATTCATTTTCACACATCATACACACTACTTCTCCCCTTGGCCGAACCACAAAACCCCCTCCATCTCCTCCATTTTCTTCTTCTACTCTTTTTTTCTTCTTTTTCTCGAGGACAAGCAAACCTTCTAAGTTTGGTGTGGTAAAAGCATTGCTTTTTGTTTTTCCATAACCATTTATGGCACCTAAGGCCGGAGAAACCTCTAGAAAGAGGAAAGGGAAGGCAAAAGCTTCCGCCTTCGAGTCATGGAAGATGGAGAGATTCATCTCAAAGATCCATCAAGACCACTTCTATGAAGTTGTGGCCAAGAAGAAGGTGATCTCCGAAGTCCCTTTCAAACTCAAAAAGGGTGAATATCCGGAGATCTGACATGAGATTCGAAGAAGAGGTTGGGAAGTTCTCACCAACCCCATTCAATAAGTCAGAATCTTAATGGTTCAAGAGTTTTATGTCAATGCATGGATCAATAAGAACTATGATTAAAGTGTGAACCCGGACCCAAAGAATTGGCTTACAATGGTCCGGGGGAAATGCTTAGATTTTAGTCAAGAAAATGTAAGGTTAGCATTCAACTTGCCCATGATGCAAGGAGATGCACCCCCCTACACTAGAAGAACTTTGATCAAAGGTTGGACCAAGTTCTCATAGACATTTGTGAAGAGGGCGCTGATGAGCGGATAATTTATACGCTTTTTGACATTGTTTTTAGTATATTTTTAGTAGGATCTAGTTACTTTTAGGGATGTTTTCATTAGTTTTTATGTTAAATTCACATTTCTGGACTTTACTATGAGTTTGTGTGTTTTTCTGTGATTTCAGGTATTTTCTGGCTGAAATTGAGGGACTTGAGCAAAAATCAGATTCAGAGGTTGAAAAAGGACTGCTGATGCTGTTGGATTCTGACCTCTCTGCACTCAAAGTGGATTTTCTGGAGCTACAGAACTCGAAATGGCGCGCTTCCAATTGCGTTGGAAATTAGACATCCAGGGCTTTCCAGAAATATATAATAGTCTATACTTTGGCCAAGAATAGACGACGTAAACTGGCGTTCAACGCCAGCCTTCTGCCCAAATCTGGCGTCCAGCGCCAGAAAAGGATCCAAAACCAGAGTTGAACGCCCAAACTGGCACAGAAACTGGCGTTCAACTCCACAAATGGCCTCTGCACGTGGAACACTTAAGCTCAGCCCAAACACACACCAAGTGGGCCCCGGAAGTGGATTTATACATCAAATACTTACTCATGTAAACCCTAGTAGCTAGTTTATTATAAATAGGACCTCTTACTATTGTATTAGGCATCTTTGGTCTCAGTTTTAATCCATTGTTCATCTTAGGAGACTATTGATCTCGTTTAGGGGGCTGGCCATCTCGGCCATGCCTGGACCTTCACTTATGTATTTTCATACGGTAGAGTTTCTACACTCCATAGATTAAGGTGTGGAGCTCTGCTGTTCCTCAAAGATTAATGCAAAGTACTACTATTTTCTATTCAATTCTTCTTATTTCTCTTCTAAGATATCCATTCGCACCCAAGAACGTGATGAAGGTGATGATTATGTGTGACGCTCATCATCCTTCTCCCTTATGAACGCGTGCCTGACAAACACTTCTGTTCTACATGAAATAAGCTAGAATGAATATCTCTTAGATCTCCTAACCGGAATCTTCGTGGCGTAAGCTAGAATGATGGCGGCATTCAAGAGAATCCGGAAGGTCTAAACCTTGTCTGTGGTATTCTGAGTAGGATTCAATGATTGAATGACTGTGACGAGCTTCAAACTCGCGATTGTTGGGCGTTAGTGACAGACGCAAAAGGAGGGTGAATCCTATTCCAGCATGATCGGGAACCGACAGATGAATAGCCGTGCCGTGACAGGGTGTGTGAGCATATTATTCACTGAGAGGAGGGGATGTAGCCACTGACAACGGTGATGCCCTTGCATAAAGCCAGCCATGGAAAGGAGTAAGACTGATTGGATGAAGATAGCAGGAAAGCAGAGGTTCAGAGGAACGAAAAGCATCTCCATTCGCTTATCTGAAATTCTTACCAATGATTTACATAAGTATTTCTATCCCTATTTTATTATATTAAATTCGAAAACACCATTATCACTTTATATCTGCCTGACTGAGATTTACAAGGTGACCATAGCTTGCTTCATACCAACAATCTCCGTGGGATTCGACCCTTACTCACGTAAGGTATTACTTGGATGACCCAGTGCACTTGCTGGTTAGTTGTATCGAAGTTGTGATAATTATGTATTGAGATCAGAGCACCAAGTTGCTCACGTTGCCGGGGATTGTTTGAGCCTGGACATCACAATTTCGTGCACCAAGTTTTTGGCGCCGTTGCCGGGGACTTAATTGTTCCTGTTTGGCGCCAATAATCATCTGAGATCCCAATCCTGGCAACAACACCAAGTTTTTGGCGCCGTTGCCGGGGATTGTTTGTGTTTGGACAACTGACGGTTCATCTTGTTGCTCAGATTAGGTAATTTTATTTTTATTTTATTTTCAAAAAAATTTTTCAAAAATATTTCTAAAATTTTTTCATCTGTTTTCGAAAATAATATAAAAATGTTTTCAAAAATATATTTTTCTTCAGAATTTTTAAGAATGAATTCTAGTGTTTCATGATGATTTGTTGAATCTTGGCTGGCTGTAAGCCATGTCTAATTTTTGGACTGGGGTTTCAACTTACCATCACAAATGAAGAGATTCTCACACACTTAGTTGCTCTATACATGAAAAGTATCCATATCTGCTGAAGCTTGGCTGGCCATTGGCCATGTCTAGTGTTTTGGACTGGAGCTTTCATTGAAAGCTTGGCTGGCTAGTGAGCCATGTCTAATTCCTGGACTGAAGCTTTAGACTAACATGGCAAGATTCCTGGAATTCATATTAAAAATTTTGGAATCCTTATTTTTCTTTCTTTCTAAATATTTTTCGAAAATAAAAATCCAAAAAAATTAGAAAATCAAAAAAATCAAAAATATTTTTGTGTTTCTTGTTTGAGTCTTGAGTCATGTTATAAGTTTGGTGTCAATTGCATATGCATCTTACATTTTTCGAAAATTTTATGCATTCATGGTGTTCTTCATGATCTTCAAGTTGTTCTTGGTAAGTCTTCTTGTTTGATCTTGATGATTTTTTGTTTTGTGTCTTTTCATGTTTATCATATGCATTCTTGAATTCTTAGTGCGTAAGCATTAAAGAATTCTAAGTTTGGTGTCTTGCATGTTTTCTTTGCATTAAAAATTTTTCAAAAATATGTTCTTGATGTTCACCATGACATTCAAAGTGCTCTTGGTGTTCATCTTGACATTCATAGCATTCTTGCATGCATTCATTGTTTTGATCTAAAAATTTCATGCATTGCATATTTTTCATGTTTTTCATAAAAATTTCAAAAATAAAAAAAAATATCTTTCCCTTTTTCTCTCATCAAATTCGAAAATTTGGATTGACTTTTTCAAAAATTTTTAAAATCAAATTGTTTCTCATGAGTCAAATCAAATTTTCAATTTGAAAATCTTATCTTTTTCAAAAATCAAATCTTTTTCAAAATTCTTAGTTATTTTCGAAAATTCCAAAAATATTTTTCAAAAATCTTTTTCTTATTTTTATACCAAATTTTCGAAAATAACATAATCAATTAATGTTTTGATTCAAAAATTTGAAGTTTGCTACTTGCTTGTTAAGAAAGATTCAAACTTTAAGTTCTAGAATCATATCTTGTGATTTCTTATGAATCAAGTCATTAATTGTGATTTTAAAAATCAAATCTTTTTCAAAAACTAATTTCCATCATATCTTTTCAAAAATATCTTCTCATCTTATCTTTTTCAAAAATATCTTTTCAAAATATCTTTCCTAACCTCCTAACTTCCTATCTTTTCAAAATTTGTTTCAACTAACAAACTAACTTTTTGTTTGTTTCTTAACTTTTTCAAAACTACCTAACTAACTCTCTCTCTCTAATTTTCGAAAATATCTCCCCTCTTTTTCAAAAATTTCTTTTTTATTAACTAATTATTTTTATTTTTAATTTTTAAAACTTAATTTTTGAAAATTACTAACATTTTTTCAAAAACCATTTTTCAAAAATCACTAACTCTTTTTCAAAATAATTTTCGAAAATTATCCCTCCCCCATCTCATTCTATTTATTCATTCATATCCTAACATCTCATCTCACATCTCTTCCATCCGTACAGTTATGCTTCTTCCTTTACATCACATTCTTTGTCTCCCCCTCTTTTCTTCCACTCACAAAGGGATCCCTATACTGTGGTATAAAGGATCTCTATTATTATTATTATTTTTCTGTGCCTTCTTTTTTGTCATATGAGCAGGAGCAAGGATAAGAACATTCTTGTGGAAGCAGATCCAGAACCTGAAAGGACTCTGAAGAGAAAATTAAGAGAAGCTAAAATACAACAATCTAGAGATAACCTTTCAGAAATTTTCGAACAGGCAGAGGAGATAGCAGCCGAAAATAATAATAATGTAAGGAAGATGCTTGGTGACTTTACTGCACCTAATTCCAATTTACATGGAAGAAGCATCTCCATTCCTGCCATTGGAGCAAACAACTTTGAGCTGAAACCTCAATTAGTTTCTCTAATGCAGCAGAACTGCAAGTTTCATGGACTTCCAGCTGAAGATCCTTTTCAATTCTTAACTGAATTCTTGCAGATATGTGATACTGTTAAGACTAATGGAGTAGATCCTGAAGTCTACAAGCTCATGCTTTTCCCTTTTGCTGTAAGAGACAGAGCTAGATTATGGTTGGATTCTCAACCCAAAGACAGCCTGAACTCTTGGGATAAGCTGGTCACGGCTTTTTTAGCCAAGTACTTTCCTCCTCAAAAGCTGAGCAAGCTTAGAGCTGATGTTCAAACCTTCAGACAGAAAGAAGGTGAATCTCTCTATGAAGCTTGGGAAAGATACAAACAGTTGACCAAAAAGTGTCCTTCTGACATGCTTTCAAAATGGACCATCCTGGATATATTCTATGATGGGTTATCTGAGCTATCAAAGATGTCACTGGACACTTCTGCAGGTGGATCCATTCACCTAAAGAAAACGCCTGCAGAAGCTCAAGAACTCATTGACATGGTTGCTAATAACCAGTTCATGTACACTTCTGAAAGGAATCCTGTGAGCAATGGGACGCCTATGAAGAAGGGAGTTCTTGAGGTTGATACTCTGAATGCCATATTGGCTCAGAATAAAATATTGACTCAGCAAGTCAATATGATCTCTCAGAGTCTGCATGGAATGCAAGCTGCATCCAACAGTACTCAAGAGGCTTCTTCTGAAGAAGAAGCTTATGATCCTGAGAACCCTGCAATAGCAGAGGTAAATTACTTAGGTGAACCTTATGGAAACACCTATAACTCAACATGGAGAAATCATCCAAATTTCTCATGGAAGGATCAAAGGCCTCAACAAGGCTTTAATAATGGTGGAAGAAACAGGTTTAGCAATAGCAAGCCTTTTCCATCATCAACTCAGCAACAGACAGAGAACTCTGAACAAAATGCTTCTAATTTAGCAAATCTAGTCTCTGATCTATCTAAGGCCACTGTAAGTTTCATGAATGAAACAAGGTCTTCCATTAGAAATCTGGAAGCACAAGTGGGCCAGCTGAGTAAAAGGATCACTGAAATCCTTCCTAGTACTCTCCCAAGCAATACAGAAGAGAATCCAAAAGGAGAGTGCAAGGCCATTGACATAAGCGGCATGGCCGAACCTGTGAGGAGAGGAGAGGACGTGAATCCCAAGGAGGAAGACCTCCTGGGACGTCCAGTGGTCAATAAGGAGCTTCCCTCTGAGGAACCAAAGGACTCTGGGGCCCATCTAGAGACCATAGAGATTCCATTGACCCTCCTTATGCCCTTCATGAGCTCTGATGAGTATTCCTCTTCTGAAGAGAATGAAGATGTCACTGAAGAGAAAACTGCCAAGTTTCTTGGTGCAATCATGAAGCTGAATGCCAAATTGTTTGGCATTGATACTTGGGAAGTTGAACCCCCCTTGTTCGTCAATGAACTAAGTGATCTGGATCAACTGACATTGCCTCAGAAGAGACAGGATCCTGGAAAGTTCATAATACCCTGTACCATAGGCACCATGATCTTTAAGGCTCTGTGTGACCTTGGTTCAGGAATAAACCTCATGCCCCTCTCTGTAATAGAGAAACTGGGAATCTATGGGGTGCAAGCTGCTAAAATCTCATTAGAGATGGCAGACAGCTCAAGAAGACAGGCTTATGGACAAGTAGAAGATGTATTAGTAAAGGTTGAGGGCCTTTACATACCTACTGATTTCATAGTCCTGGATACTGGAAAGGAAGAGGATGAATCCATCATCCTAGGAAGACCTTTCCTGGCCACAGCAAGAGCTGTGATTGATGTTGACAGAGGTGAAATAGTCCTTCAATGGAATGAGAACTCCCTTGTATTCAAAACTCAAGGATCTCCCTCTGCAACCATGGAGAGGAAGCTTGAAAAGCTTCTCTCAAAGCAGAGTCAACCAGAGCCCCCACAGTCAAACTCTAAGTTTGGTGTTTGGAGGCCATAACCAAACTCTAAGTTTGGTGTTGAACTCCCATATCCAAACTCTAAGTTTGGTGTTGGAGAGTCTCAACAAAGCTCTGCACATCTGTGAGGCTCCATGAGAGCCCACTGTCAAGCTATTGACATTAAAGAAGCGCTTGTTGGGAGGCAACCCAATGTTTATCTAATTCTTATTTTTATTGTTTTTCATGTTTTCTTAGGTTCATGATCATGTGGAGTCACAAAATAAATAGAAAAATTGAAAACAGAATCAAAAACAGCAGAAGAAAAATCACACCCTGGAGGAGCATCTGTCTGGCGTTCAGCGCCAGAACAGAGCATGATTCTGGCGCTGAACGCCCAAAATGGGCAGCTACTGGGCGTTGAACGCCAGAACAGGCATGGTTCTGGCGTTCAACGCCAGAAATGGCATACAAATGGGCGTTGAACGCCCAAAATGGCCACCAACCTGGCGCTGAACGCCCAGAGTTGGGTACAAAGGCATTTTTACATGCCTAATGGGTGCAGGGATGTAAATCCTTGAACACCTCAGGATCTGTGGACCCCACAGGATCCACTCAGGATCTGTGGACCCTACAGGATCCCCACCTACCTCCACTCACTTCTTCTCACCACTCTCTTTCACACAACCCCACAAACACTCTTCCCTAAAAACCCCTCACCAATCACCTCAATCTCTCTTCCCCACTAAACCTTCACCACTCACATCCATCTCCTCTTCCCTATAAACCTACCTCATAAACTCTACCTACCTTCAAAATTCAAAACCAATTTCCCACCCAAACCCACCCATATGGCCGAAACCACATCTCCCTCTCCCTCTCCATATTTCTTCTTCTTCTTCTTCTATTCTTTTGTTTATTGCTCGAGGGCGAGCAATATTCTAAGTTTGGTGTGGAAAAAGCATAGCTTTTTTGTTTTTCCATTACCATTGATGGCACCCAAGACCGGAGAATCCTCTAGAAGAGGGAAAGGGAAGACAAGAGCTTCCACATCCGAGTCATGGGAGATGGAAAGGTTCATCTCCAAAGCCCATCAAGACCACTTCTATGATGTTGTGGCCAAGAAGAAGGTGATCCCTGAGGTCCCTTTTAAACTCAAAAGAAATGAGTATCCGGAGATCCGACATGAAATTCAAAGAAGAGGTTGGGAAGTTCTAACAAATCCCATCCAACAAGTCGGCATCCTAATGGTTCAAGAGTTCTATGCCAATGCATGGATCACCAAGAACCATGATCAAAGTAAGAACCCGGATCCAAAGAACTATGTTACAATGGTTCGGGGGAAATACTTAGATTTTAGTCCGGAAAATGTGAGGTTGGCGTTCAACTTGCCATACATGGAAGAGAACGCACGCCCCTACACAAGGAGAGTCAACTTTGATCAAAGGTTGGACCAAGTCCTTATGGACATATGTGTAGAAGGAGCTCAATGGAAGATTGACTCCAAAGGCAAGCCGGTTCAACTAAGAAGATTGGACCTCAAGCCTATAGCTAGAGGATGGTTGGAGTTTATTCAATGCTCAATCATTCCCACTAACAACCGGTCTGAAGTTACCATAGACCGGGCCATCATGATCCATAGCATCATGATTGGAGAAGAGGTGGAAGTTCATGAGATTATACCTCAAGAACTCTACAAGGTGGCTGACAAGTCCTCCACCATGGCAAGGTTAGCCTTTCCTCACCTCATTTGCCACCTATGCAATTCAGCTGGAATTGACATAGAGGGAGATATCCTCATTAAAGAGGAAAAGCCCATCACTAAGAAAAAGATGGAGCAAGCAAGAGAGCCCACTCATGGAGCTCAAGAGGCGTATGAAGCTCATCACCATGAGATTCCGGAAATGCCTCAAATGCACTTTCCTCCACAAAACTATTGGGAGCACATCAACACCTCCCTAGAAGAATTGAGTTCCAATATGGGACAACTAAGGGTGGAACATCAAGAGCACTCCATCATGCTTCATGAAATAAGAGAAGATCAAAAAGCAATGAGGGAGGAGCAACAAAGACAAGGAAGAGACATAGAAGAGCTCAAGGACATCATTGGTTCCTCAAGAAGGAAACGCCACCATCACTAAGGTGGATTCATTCCTTGTTTTTGCTTTCTCTGTTTTTCGTTTTCTATGTTATGTGCTTATCTATGTTTGTGCCTTCATTACATGATCATTAGTAGTTAGTAACTTTGTCTTAAAGATATGAATGTCCTATGAATCCATCACCTCTCTTAAATGAAAAAATGTTTTAATTCAAAAGAACAAGAAGTACATGAGTTTCGAATTTATCCTTGAACTTAGTTTAATTATATTGATGTGGTGACAAAGCTTCTTGTTTTTTGAATGTATGCTTGAACAGTGCATATGTCTTTTAAAGTTGTTGTTAAAGAATGTTAAATATGTTGGCTCTTGAAAGAATGATGACTAGGAGACATGTTATTTGATAATCTGAAAAATCATAAAAATGATTCTTGAAGCAAGAAAAAGCAGCAAAGAACAAAGCTTGCAGAAAAAAAAAATAGGCGAAAAATAAAAATAGAAAGAAAAAGAAAAAGCAAGCAGAAAAGCCAATAACCCTTAAAACCAAAAGGCAAGGGCAAATAAAAAGGATCCTAAGGCTTTGAGCATCAGTGGATAGGAGGGCCTAAAGGAATAAAATCCTGGTCTAAGCGGCTAAACCAAGCTGTCCCTAACCATGTGCTTGTGGCGTGTAGGTATCAAGTGAAAACTTGAGACTGAGCGGTTAAAGTCAAGGTCCAAAGCAAAAGAAGAGTGTGCTTAAGAACCCTGGACACCTCTAATTGGGGACTTTAGCAAAGCTGAGTCACAATCTGAAAAGGTTCACCCAATTATGTGTCTGTGGCATCTATGTATCCGGTGGTAATACTGGAAAACAAAGTGCTTAGGGCCACGGCCAAGACTCATAAAGAAGCTGTGTTCAAGAATTATCATACTGAACTAGGAGAGTCAATAACACTATTCGAAATCTGAAGTTCCTATAGATGCCAATCATTCTGAACCTCAATGGATAAAGTGAGATGCCAAAACTATTCAAGAGGCAAAAAGCTATAAGTCCCGCTCATATGATTGGAGCTATGTTTCATTGATAGTTTGGAATTTATAGTATATTCTATTCTTTTTATCCTACTTGATTTTCAGTTGCTTGGGGACAAGCAACAATTTAAGTTTGGTGTTGTGATGAGCGGATAATTTATACGCTTTTTGACATTGTTTTTAGTATGTTTTTAGTAGGATCTAGTTACTTTTAGGGATGTTTTCATTAGTTTTTATGTTAAATTCACATTTTTGGACTTTACTATGAGTTTGTGTGTTTTTCTGTGATTTCAGGTATTTTCTGGCTGAAATTGAGGGACTTGAGCAAAAATCAGATTCAGAGGTTGAAAAAGGACTGCTGATGCTGTTGGATTCTGACCTCTCTGCACTCAAAGTGGATTTTCTGGAGCTACAGAACTCGAATTGGTGCGCTTCCAATTGCGTTGGAAAGTAGACATCCAGGGCTTTCCAGCAATATATAATAGTCCATACTTTGGCCAAGAATAGACGACGTAAACTGGCGTTCAACGCCAGCCTTCTGCCCAAATCTGGCGTCCAGCGCCAGAAAAGGATCCAAAACCAGAGTTGAATGCCCAAACTGGCACAGAAACTGGCGTTCAACTCCACAAATGGCCTCTGCATGTGGAACACTTAAGCTCAGCCCAAACACACACCAAGTGGGCCCCGGAAGTGGATTTATACATCAAATACTTACTCATGTAAACCCTAGTAGCTAGTTTATTATAAATAGGACCTCTTACTATTGTATTAGGCATCTTTGGTCTCAGTTTTAATCCATTATTCATCTTAGGAGACTATTGATCTCGTTTAGGGGGCTGGCCATCTCGGCCATGCCTGGACCTTCACTTATGTATTTTCATACGGTAGAGTTTCTACACTCCATAGATTAAGGTGTGGAGCTCTGCTGTTCCTCAAAGATTAATGCAAAGTACTACTATTTTCTATTCAATTCTTCTTATTTCTCTTCTAAGATATCCATTCGCACCCAAGAACGTGATGAAGGTGATGATTATGTGTGACGCTCATCATCCTTCTCCCTTATGAACGCGTGCCTGACAAACACTTCTGTTCTACATGAAATAAGCTAGAATGAATATCTCTTAGATCTCCTAACCGGAATCTTCGTGGCGTAAGCTAGAATGATGGCGGCATTCAAGAGAATCCGGAAGGTCTAAACCTTGTCTGTGGTATTCTGAGTAGGATTCAATGATTGAATGACTGTGACGAGCTTCAAACTCGCGATTGTTGGGCGTTAGTGACAGACGCAAAAGGAGGGTGAATCCTATTCCAGCATGATCGGGAACCGACAGATGAATAGCCGTGCCGTGACAGGGTGCGTGAGCATATTATTCACTGAGAGGAGGGGATGTAGCCACTGACAATGGTGATGCCCTTGCATAAAGCCAGCCATGGAAAGGAGTAAGACTGATTGGATGAAGATAGTAGGAAAGCAGAGGTTCAGAGGAACGAAAAGCATCTCCATTCGCTTATCTGAAATTCTTACCAATGATTTACATAAGTATTTCTATCCCTATTTTATTATATTAAATTCGAAAACACCATTATCACTTTATATCTGCCTGACTGAGATTTACAAGGTGACCATAGCTTGCTTCATACCAACAATCTCCGTGGGATTCGACCCTTACTCACGTAAGGTATTACTTGGATGACCCAGTGCACTTGCTGGTTAGTTGTATCGAAGTTGTGACAATTATGTATTGAGATCAGAGCACCAAGTTGCTCACGTTGCCGGGGATTGTTTGAGCCTGGACATCATAATTTCGTGCACCAAGTTTTTGGCACCGTTGCCGGGGACTTAATTGTTCCTGTTTGGCGCCAATAATCATCTGAGATCCCAATCCCGGCAACAACACCAAGTTTTTGGCGCCGTTGCCGGGGATTGTTTGTGTTTGGACAACTGACGGTTCATCTTGTTGCTCAGATTAGGTAATTTTATTTTTATTTTATTTTCAAAAAAATTTTTCAAAAATATTTCTAAAATTTTCTCATCTGTTTTCGAAAATAATATAAAAATGTTTTCAAAAATATATTTTTCTTCAGAATTTTTAAGAATGAATTCTAGTGTTTCATGATGATTTGTTGAATCCTGGCTGGCTGTAAGCCATGTCTAATTTTTGGACTGGGGTTTCAACTTACCATCACAAATGAAGAGATTCTCACACACTTAGTTGCTCTATACATGAAAAGTATCCATATCTGCTGAAGCTTGGCTGGCCATTGGCCATGTCTAGTGTTTTGGACTGGAGCTTTCATTGAAAGCTTGGCTGGCTAGTGAGCCATGTCTAATTCCTGGACTGAAGCTTTAGACTAACATGGCAAGATTCCTGGAATTCATATTAAAAATTTTGGAATCCTTATTTTTCTTTCTTTCTAAATATTTTTCGAAAATAAAAATCCAAAAAAATTAGAAAATCAAAAAAATCAAAAATATTTTTGTGTTTCTTGTTTGAGTCTTGAGTCATGTTATAAGTTTGGTGTCAATTGCATATGCATCTTACATTTTTTCGAAAATTTTATGCATTCATGGTGTTCTTCATAATCTTCAAGTTGTTCTTGGTAAGTCTTCTTGTTTGATCTTGATGATTTTTTGTTTTGTGTCTTTTCATGTTTATCATATGCATTCTTGAATTCTTAGTGCGTAAGCATTAAAGAATTCTAAGTTTGGTGTCTTGCATGTTTTCTTTGCATTAAAAATTTTTCAAAAATATGTTCTTGATGTTCACCATGACATTCAAAGTGCTCTTGGTGTTCATCTTGACATTCATAGCATTCTTGCATGCATTCATTGTTTTGATCTAAAAATTTCATGCATTGCATATTTTTCATGTTTTTCATAAAAATTTCAAAAATAAAAAAAAATATCTTTCCCTTTTTCTCTCATCAAATTTGAAAATTTGGATTGACTTTTTAAAAAATTTTTAAAATCAAATTGTTTCTCATGAGTCAAATCAAATTTTCAATTTGAAAATCTTATCTTTTTTCAAAATCTTTTTCAAAAATCAAATCTTTTTCAAAATTCTTAGTTATTTTCGAAAATTCCAAAAATATTTTTCAAAAATCTTTTTCTTATTTTTATACCAAATTTTCAAAAATAACATAATCAATTAATGTTTTGATTCAAAAATTTGAAGTTTGCTACTTGCTTGTTAAGAAGGATTCAAACTTTAAGTTCTAGAATCATATCTTGTGATTTCTTATGAATCAAGTCATTAATTGTGATTTTAAAAATCAAATCTTTTTCAAAAACTAATTTCCATCATATCTTTTCAAAAATATCTTCTCATCTTATCTTTTTCAAAAATATCTTTTCAAAATATCTTTCCTAACCTCCTAACTTCCTATCTTTTCAAAATTTGTTTCAACTAACAAACTAACTTTTTGTTTGTTTCTTAACTTTTTCAAAACTACCTAACTAACTCTCTCTCTCTAATTTTCGAAAATATCTCCCCTCTTTTTCAAAAATTTCTTTTTTATTAACTAATTATTTTTATTTTTAATTTTTAAAACTTAATTTTCGAAAATTACTAACATTTTTTCAAAAACCATTTTTCAAAAATCACTAACTCTTTTTCAAAATAATTTTCGAAAATTATCCCTCCCCCATCTCATTCTATTTATTCATTCATATCCTAACATCTCATCTCACATCTCTTCCATCCGTACAGTTATGCTTCTTCCTTTACATCACATTCTTTGTCTCCCCCTCTTTTCTTCCACTCACAAAGGGATCCCTATACTGTGGTATAAAGGATCTCTATTATTATTATTATTTTTCTGTGCCTTCTTCTTTATCATATGAGCAGGAGCAAGGATAAGAACATTCTTGTGGAAGCAGATCCAGAACCTGAAAGGACTCTGAAGAGAAAATTAAGAGAAGCTAAAATACAACAATCCAGAGATAACCTTTCAGAAATTTTCGAACAGGCAGAGGAGATGGCAGCCGAAAATAACAATAATGTAAGGAAGATGCTTGGTGACTTTACTGCACCTAATTCCAATTTACATGGAAGAAGCATCTCCATTCCTGCCATTGGAGCAAACAACTTTGAGCTGAAACCTCAATTAGTTTCTCTAATGCAGCAGAATTGCAAGTTTCATGGACTTCCAGCTGAAGATCCTTTTCAGTTCTTAACTGAATTCTTGCAGATATGTGATACTGTTAAGACTAATGGAGTAGATCCTGAAGTCTACAGGCTCATGCTTTTCCCTTTTGCTGTAAGAGACAGAGCTAGATTATGGTTGGATTCTCAACCCAAAGACAGCCTGAACTCTTGGGATAAGCTGGTCACGGCTTTTTTAGCCAAGTACTTTCCTCCTCAAAAGCTGAGCAAGCTTAGAGCTGATGTTCAAACCTTCAGACAGAAAGAAGGTGAATCTCTCTATGAAGCTTGGGAAAGATACAAACAGTTGACCAAAAAGTGTCCTTCTGACATGCTTTCAAAATGGACCATCCTGGATATATTCTATGATGGGTTATCTGAGCTATCAAAGATGTCACTGGACACTTCTGCAGGTGGATCCATTCACCTAAAGAAAACGCCTGCAGAAGCTCAAGAACTCATTGACATGGTTGCTAATAACCAGTTCATGTACACTTCTGAAAGGAATCCTGTGAGCAATGGGACGCCTATGAAGAAGGGAGTTCTTGAGGTTGATACTCTGAATGCCATATTGGCTCAGAATAAAATATTGACTCAGCAAGTCAATATGATCTCTCAGAGTCTGCATGGAATGCAAGCTGCATCCAACAGTACTCAAGAGGCTTCTTCTGAAGAAGAAGCTTATGATCCTGAGAACCCTGCAATAGCAGAGGTAAATTACTTAGGTGAACCTTATGGAAACACCTATAACTCAACATGGAGAAATCATCCAAATTTCTCATGGAAGGATCAAAAGCCTCAACAAGGCTTTAATAATGGTGGAAGAAAAAGGTTTAGCAATAGCAAGCCTTTTCCATCATCAACTCAGCAACAGACAGAGAACTCTGAACAAAATGCTTCTAATTTAGCAAATCTAGTCTCTGATCTATCTAAGGCCACTGTAAGTTTCATGAATGAAACAAGGTCTTCCATTAGAAATCTGGAAGCACAAGTGGGCCAGCTGAGTAAAAGGATCACTGAAATCCCTCCTAGTACTCTCCCAAGCAATACAGAAGAGAATCCAAAAGGAGAGTGCAAGGCCATTGACATAAGCGCCATGGCCGAACCTGTGAGGAGAGGAGAGGACGTGAATCCCAAGGAGGAAGACCTCCTGGGACGTCCAGTGGTCAATAAGGAGCTTCCCTCTGAGGAACCAAAGGACTCTGGGGCCCATCTAGAGACCATAGAGATTCCATTGACCCTCCTTATGCCCTTCATGAACTCTGATGAGTATTCCTCTTCTGAAGAGAATGAGGATGTCACTGAAGAGAAAACTGCCAAGTTTCTTGGTGCAATCATGAAGCTGAATGCCAAATTGTTTGGCATTGATACTTGGGAAGTTGAACCCCCCTTGTTCGTCAATGAACTAAGTGATCTGGATCAACTGACATTGCCTCAGAAGAGACAGGATCCTGGAAAGTTCATAATACCCTGTACCATAGGCACCATGATCTTTAAGGCTCTGTGTGACCTTGGTTCAGGAATAAACCTCATGCCCCTCTCTGTAATAGAGAAACTGGGAATCTATGGGGTGCAAGCTGCTAAAATCTCATTAGAGATGGCAGACAGCTCAAGAAGACAGGCTTATGGACAAGTAGAAGATGTATTAGTAAAGGTTGAGGGCCTTTACATACCTACTGATTTTATAGTCCTGGATACTGGAAAGGAAGAGGATGAATCCATCATCCTAGGAAGACCTTTCCTGGCCACAGCAAGAGCTGTGATTGATGTTGACAGAGGTGAAATAGTCCTTCAATGGAATGAGAACTCCCTTGTATTCAAAACTCAAGGATCTCCCTCTGCAACCATGGAGAGGAAGCTTGAAAAGCTTCTCTCAAAGCAGAGTCAACCAGAGCCCCCACAGTCAAACTCTAAGTTTGGTGTTGGGAGGCCATAACCAAACTCTAAGTTTGGTATTGAACTCCCATATCCAAACTCTAAGTTTGGTGTTGGAGAGTCTCAACAAAGCTCTGCACATCTGTGAGGCTCCATGAGAGCCCACTGTCAAGCTATTGACATTAAAGAAGCGCTTGTTGGGAGGCAACCCAATGTTTATCTAATTCTTATTTTTATTGTTTTTCATGTTTTCTTAGGTTCATGATCATGTGGAGTCACAAAATAAATAGAAAAATTGAAAACGGAATCAAAAACAGCAGAAGAAAAATCACACCCTGGAGGAGCATCTGTCTGGCGTTCAGCGCCAGAACAGAGCATGGTTCTGGCGCTGAACGCCCAAAATGGGCAGCTTCTGGGTGCTGAACGCCAGAACAGGCATGGTTCTGGCGTTCAACGCCAGAAATGGCACACAAATGGGCGTTGAACGCCCAAAATGGCCACCAACCTGGCGCTGAACGCCCAGAGTTGGGTACAAAGGCATTTTTACATGCCTAATGGGTGCAGGGATGTAAATCCTTGAACACCTCAGGATCTGTGGACCCCACAGGATCCCCACCTACCTCCACTCACTTCTTCTCACCACTCTCTTTCACACAACCCCACAAACACTCTTCCCTAAAAACCCCTCACCAATCACCTCAATCTCTCTTCCCCACTAAACCTTCACCACTCACATCCATCTCCTCTTCCCCATAAACCTACCTCATAAACTCTACCTACCTTCAAAATTCAAAACCAATTTCCCACCCAAACCCACCCATATGGCCGAAACCACATCTCCCTCTCCCTCTCCATATTTCTTCTTCTTCTTCTTCTATTCTTTTGTTTATTGCTCGAGGGCGAGCAATATTCTAAGTTTGGTGTAGAAAAAGCATAGCTTTTTTGTTTTTCCATTACCATTGATGGCACCCAAGACCGGAGAATCCTCTAGAAGAGGGAAAGGGAAGACAAGAGCTTCCACATCCGAGTCATGGGAGATGGAAATGTTCATCTCCAAAGCCCATCAAGACCACTTCTATGATGTTGTGGCCAAGAAGAAGGTGATCCCTGAGGTCCCTTTTAAACTCAAAAGAAATGAGTATCCAGAGATCCGACATGAAATTCAAAGAAGAGGTTGGGAAGTTCTAACAAATCCCATCCAACAAGTCGGCATCCTAATGGTTCAAGAGTTCTATGCCAATGCATGGATCACCAAGAACCATGATCAAAGTAAGAACCCGGATCCAAAGAACTATGTTACAATGGTTCGGGGGAAATACTTAGATTTTAGTCCGGAAAATGTGAGGTTGGCGTTCAACTTGCCATACATGGAAGAAAACGCACGCCCCTACACAAGGAGAGTCAACTTTGATCAAAGGTTGGACCAAGTCCTTATGGACATATGTGTAGAAGGAGCTCAATGGAAGATTGACTCCAAAGGCAAGCCGGTTCAACTAAGAAGATTGGACCTCAAGCCTATAGCTAGAGGATGGTTGGAGTTTATTCAATGCTCAATCATTCCCACTAGCAACCGGTCTGAAGTTACCATAGACCGGGCCATCATGATCCATAGCATCATGATTGGAGAAGAGGTGGAAGTTCATGAGATTATACCTCAAGAACTTTACAAGGTGGCTGACAAGTCCTCCACCATGGCAAGGTTAGCCTTTCCTCACCTCATTTGCCACCTATGCAATTCAGCTGGAATTGACATAGAGGGAGATATCCTCATTAAAGAGGAAAAGCCCATCACTAAGAAAAAGATGGAGCAAGCAAGAGAGCCCACTCATGGAGTTCAAGAGGCGTATGAAGCTCATCACCATGAGATTCCGGAAATGCCTCAAATGCACTTTCCTCCACAAAACTATTGGGAGCACATCAACACCTCCCTAGAAGAATTGAGTTCCAATATGGGACAACTAAGGGTGGAACATCAAGAGCACTCCATCATGCTTCATGAAATAAGAGAAGATCAAAAAGCAATGAGGGAGGAGCAACAAAGACAAGGAAGAGACATAGAAGAGCTCAAGGACATCATTGGTTCCTCAAGAAGGAAACGCCACCATCACTAAGGTGGATTCATTCCTTGTTTTTGCTTTCTTTGTTTTTCGTTTTCTATGTTATGTGCTTATCTATGTTTGTTCCTTCATTACATGATCATTAGTAGTTAGTAACTTTGTCTTAAAGATATGAATGTCCTATGAATCCATCACCTCTCTTAAATGAAAAAATGTTTTAATTCAAAAGAACAAGAAGTACATGAGTTTCAAATTTATCCTTGAACTTAGTTTAATTATATTGATGTGGTGACAAAGCTTCTTGTTTTCTGAATGTATGCTTGAACAGTGCATATGTCTTTTAAAGTTGTTGTTTAAGAATGTTAAATATGTTGGCTCTTGAAAGAATGATGACTAGGAGACATGTTATTTGATAATCTAAAAAATCATAAAAATGATTCTTGAAGCAAGAAAAAGCAGCAAAGAACAAAGCTTGCAGAAAAAAAAAATAGGCGAAAAAAAAAATAGAAAGAAAAAGAAAAAGCAAGCAGAAAAGCCAATAACCCTTAAAACCAAAAGGCAAGGGCAAATAAAAAGGATCCCAAGGCTTTGAGCATCAGTGGATAGGAGGGCCTAAAGGAATAAAATCATGGTCTAAGCGGCTAAACCAAGCTGTCCCTAACCATGTGCTTGTGGCGTGTAGGTATCAAGTGAAAACTTGAGACTGAGTGGTTAAAGTCAAGGTCAAAAGCAAAAGAAGAGTGTGCTTAAGAACCCTGGACACCTCTAATTGGGGACTTTAGCAAAGCTGAGTCACAATCTGAAAAGGTTCACCCAATTATGTGTCTGTGGCATCTATGTATCCGGTGGTAATACTGGAAAACAAAGTGCTTAGGGCCACGGCCAAGACTCATAAAGAAGCTGTGTTCAAGAATCATCATACTGAACTAGGAGAGTCAATAACACTATTCGAAATCTGAAGTTCCTATAGATGCCAATCATTCTGAACCTCAATGGATAAAGTGAGATGCCAAAACTATTCAAGAGGCAAAAAGCTATAAGTCCCGCTCATATGATTGGAGCTATGTTTCATTGATAGTTTGGAATTTATAGTATATTCTATTCATTTTATCCTACTTGATTTTCAGTTGCTTGGGGACAAGCAACAATTTAAGTTTGGTGTTGTGATGAGCGGATAATTTATACGCTTTTTGACATTGTTTTTAGTATGTTTTTAGTAGGATCTAGTTACTTTTAGGGATGTTTTCATTAGTTTTTATGTTAAATTCACATTTCTGGACTTTACTATGAGTTTGTGTGTTTTTCTGTGATTTCAGGTATTTTCTGGCTGAAATTGAGGGACTTGAGCAAAAATCAGATTCAGAGGTTGAAAAAGGACTGCTGATGCTGTTGGATTCTGACCTCTCTGCACTCAAAGTGGATTTTCTGGAGCTACAGAATTCGAAATGGCGCGCTTCCAATTGCGTTGGAAAGTAGACATCCAGGGCTTTCCAGAAATGTATAATACTCCATACTTTGGCCAAGAATAGACGACGTAAACTGGCGTTCAACGCCAGCCTTCTGCCCAAATCTGGCGTCCAGCGCCAGAAAAGGATCCAAAACCAGAGTTGAATGCCCAAACTGGCACAGAAACTGGCGTTCAACTCCACAAATGGCCTCTGCACGTGGAACACTTAAGCTCAGCCCAAACACACACCAAGTAGGCCCCGGAAGTGGATTTATACATCAAATACTTACTCATGTAAACCCTAGTAGCTAGTTTATTATAAATAGGACCTCTTACTATTGTCTTAGGCATCTTTGGTCTCAGTTTTAATCCATTGTTCATCTTAGGAGACTATTGATCTCGTTTACGGGGCTGGCCATCTCGGCCATGCCTGGACCTTCACTTATGTATTTTCATACGGTAGAGTTTCTACACTCCATAGATTAAGGTGTGCAGCTCTGCTGTTCCTCAAAGATTAATGCAAAGTACTATTATTTTCTATTCAATTCTTCTTATTTCTCTTCTAAGATATCCATTCGCACCCAAGAACGTGATGAAGGTGATGATTATGTGTGACGCTCATCATCCTTCTCCCTTATGAACGCGTGCCTGACAAACACTTCTGTTCTACATGAAATAAGCTAGAATGAATATCTCTTAGATCTCCTAACCGGAATCTTCGTGGCGTAAGCTAGAATGATGGCGGCATTCAAGAGAATCCGGAAGGTCTAAACCTTGTCTGTGGTATTCTGAGTAGGATTCAATGATTGAATGACTGTGACGAGCTTCAAACTCGCGATTGTTGGGCGTTAGTGACAGACGCAAAAGGAGGGTGAATCCTATTCCAGCATGATCGGGAACCGACAGATGAATAGCCGTGCCGTGACAGGGTGCGTGAGCATATTATTCACTGAGAGGAGGGGATGTAGCCACTGACAACGGTGATGCCCTTGCATAAAGCCAGCCATGGAAAGGAGTAAGACTGATTGGATGAAGATAGCAGGAAAGCAAAGGTTCAGAGGAACGAAAAGCATCTCCATTCGCTTATCTGAAATTCTTACCAATGATTTACATAAGTATTTCTATCCCTATTTTATTATATTAAATTCGAAAACACCATTATCACTTTATATCTGCCTGACTGAGATTTACAAGGTGACCATAGCTTGCTTCATACCAACAATCTCCGTGGGATTCGACCCTTACTCACGTAAGGTATTACTTGGACGACCCAGTGCACTTGCTGGTTAGTTGTATCGAAGTTGTGACAATTATGTATTGAGATCAGAGCACCAAGTTGCTCACGTTGCCGGGGATTGTTTGAGCCTGGACATCACAATTTCGTGCACCAGGCGCTCAATGGAAGAGAGATTCAAGAGGGAAGCCGGTTCAACTAAGAAGGCATGACCTCAAGCTCGTGGCTAGGGGATGGTTGGAGTTCATCCAACGCTCAATCATTCCTACTAGCAACCGGTCTGAAGTTACTATAGACTGGGCTATCATGATCCATAGCATCAAGATTGGAGAGGAAGTAGAAGTTTATGAGGTTATATCCCTAGAACACTACAAGGTGGCGGACAAGTCCTCTACTTTCGCAAGGTTAGCCTTCCCTCATCTCATTTGTCACCTCTGTAATTCAGCTGGAATTGACATAGAGGAAGACATCCTCATTGATGAGGACAAGCCCATCACTAAGAAAAGGATGGAGCAAACAAAAGAGCCCACTCATGGACAAGAGCATGAGGAAATTCCTCATCATGAAATCCATGAGATTCCTCAAGGGATGCATTTTCCTCCATAAAATTATTGGGAGCAAATCAACACATCCCTAGGAGAATTAAGTTCCAACATGGGACAACTAAGGGTGGAGCACCAAGAACATTCCATGCTCCTCCATGAAATTAGAAAAGACCAAAGAGTCACGAGGGAGGAGCAACAAAGGCAAGGAAGAGACATTGAGGAGCTCAAGGACTCCATAAGATCTTCAAGAGGAAGAACAAGCCGCCATCACTAAGGTGGACCCGTTCTTCAATTTTCTTGTTCTTATTTTTCTGTTTTTCGAAAATTATGCTTTATATTTTATTTATGTTTGTGTCTTATTACATGATCACTAGTGTCTAAGTGTCTATGCCTTAAAGTTATGAATGTCCTATGAATCCATCACCTTTCTTAAATAAAAAGAGTTTTTAATTGCAAAAAGAAAATAAAGTACATGAATTTTGAATTTTAAAACAGATTAATTATTTTGAAGTGGTGGTAATACTTTTTGTTTTTCTGAATGAATGCTTGAATAGTGCATATTTTTTAATTTGTTGTTCATGAATGTTAAAATTGTTGGCTCTTGAAAGAATGATGAAAAAAGGAGAAATGCTATTGATAATCTGAAAAATCATAAAATTGATTCTTGAAGCAAGAAAAAGCAGTGAAAAGCTTGCAGAAAAAAATATATGCGAAAAAAAAGAAAAAAAAGAGAAAGAAAAAGCAAGCAGAAAAAGCCAATAGCCCTTTAAACCAAAAGGTAAGGGTAAAATAAAAAGGATCTAAGGCTTTGAGCATCAGTGGATAGGAGGGTCCACATGAATAAAATCCTGGCCTAAGCGGCTAAACCAAGCTGTCCCTAACCATGTGCTTGTGGCGTGAAGGTGTCAAGTTAAAAGCTTGAGACTGAGCGGTTAAAGTCGTGGTGCAAAACAATAAGAGTGTGCTTAAGAGCTCTGGACACCTCTAATTGGGGACTCTAGCAAAGCTGAGTCACAATCTGAAAAGGTTCACCCAGTTATGTGTCTCTGGCATTTATGTATCCGGTGGTAATACTGAAAAACAAAATGCTTAGGGTCACGGCCAAGACTCATAAAGTAACTGTGTTCAAGAATCAACATACTGAACTAGGAGAATCAATAACACTATCTAAATTCTGAGTTCCTATAGATGCCAATCATTCTAAACTTCAAAGGATAAAGTGAGATGCCAAAACTGTTCAGAAGCAAAAAGCTAATAGCCACGCTCATCTAATTAAGACTGATCTTCGTAGATGTTTTTAGAATTCATTGTATATTCTCTTCTTTTTATCCTATTTGATTTTCAGTTGCTTGGGGACAAGCAACAATTTAAGTTTGGTGTTGTGATGAGCGGATAATTTATACGCTTTTTGGCATTGTTTTTAGTATGTTTTAGTTAGTTTTTATTATATTTTTATTAGTTTTTAAATAAAAATCACATTTCTGGACTTTACTATGAGTTTTTGTGTTTTTCTGTGATTTTAAGTATTTTCTGGCTGAAATTGAGGGACCTGAGCAAAAATCTAATTCAAAGGCTGAAAAAGGACTGCAGATGCTGTTGGATTTTGACCTCCCTACACTCGAAGTGAATTTTCTGGAGATACAGAAGCCCAATTGGACTGCTCAATTGAGTTAGAAAGTAGACATCCTGGGCTTTCCCGCAATATATAATAGTCCATACTTTTCCCGAGATTTGATGGCCCAAACCGGCGTTCCAAGTCAGCATAAAAATTTTGGCGTCAAAACGCCAGAACTGGCATAAAAGCTGGAGTTAACCGCCCAAACTGGCACCCAAGCTGGCGTTTAACTCCAAGAAAAGTCTCTACATGTGAAAGCTTCAATGCTCAACCCAAGCACACACCAAGTAGGCCCGAAAGTGGATTTCTGCATCATTTACTCATTTTTGTAAACCCTAGGCTACAAGTTCATTATAAATAGGACCTTTTGCTATTGTATTTTCATCTTGAGTTCATATTTTAATCGTCTTTTCTCATCTTTAATTCATATTTTGATCTCTTGATCACGTTTTGGGGGGGAGGGGCGCTGGCCATTCAGCCATGCCTGGACCTTCATCATTTATGTATTTTCAACGGTGGAGTTTTTACACACCATAGATTAAGGTGTGGAGCTCTGCTGTTCTTCATGAATTAATGCAAAGTACTATTGTTTTTTTATTCAACTCAAGCCTATTTCTTCTCTAAGATATTCATTCGCACACAAGAATATGATGGATGTGATGATTATGTGACACTCATCACTATTCTCACCTATGAACGCGTGCCTGACAACCACTTCCGTTCTACATGCAAACAAGCTTGAATGTGTATCTCTTGGGTTTCTAATCTAAGATTAAAACCTTCGTGGTATAGGCTAGAATTATTGGCGGCCATTCTTGAGATCCGGAAAGTCTAAATCTTGTCTGTGGTATTCCGAGTAGGATCTGGGAAGGGATGACTGTGATGAGCTTCAAACTCGCGAGTGTTGGGCATAGTGACAGACGCAAAAGGATCAATGGATCCTATTCCAACATGATCGAGAACCGACAAATGATTAGCCGTGCAATGACAGCGCATTAGGACCATTTTCACTGAGAGGACGGGAGGTAGCCATTGACAACGGTGAAACCCAACATACCGCTTGCCATGGAAAGGAGTATGAATGATTGGATGAAGACAATAGGAAAGCAGAAGTTCAGGAGGAACAAAGCATCTTCATACGCTTATCTGAAATTCTCACCAATGAATTACATAAGTATCTCTATCTTATTTTATATTTTATTCATCTTTTAATTATCAATTCTCCATAACCATTTGAATCCGCCTGACTGAGATTTACAAGATGACCATAGCTTGCTTCAAGCCGACAATCTCCGTGGGATCGACCCTTACTCACGAAGGTTTATTACTTGAATGACCCAGTGCACTTGCTGGTTAGTTGTGCGGAATTGTGAAAAAGAGTTGAGATTACAATTGTGCGTACCAAGTTGTTGGCACCATTGATGATCACAATTTCGTGCACCAAGTTACTACTTTAGTTTGTTTCCTTATTCCTTTATTCTTTTCAGTTATTCGTTAATCGTATTCAGATAATTATGTTGCATTTTGGATTTATTAATATATAGAGTTACTTTCACTTTTGAATTAATTTTAATTTTCTATTTTATTTTAATTAATTTATTATGTCTTCTTATATTTTTACGAGTATTATATCCATGTCAATGGAGTAGTTTTTCTACTTGACATGGGGGTTGATTAAGAGGAAACACTTGAGTTGGAAGGCTTAAGTGTCGATTAAATTGAACGTTGTTGGCTAGTTCTATATTTACTAACGCTAGACCTTCCTAAGGGAGAGGACTAGGATTTGCGAATAAGGGTTAGCTTAATCACTTGACTTTCCTTTATTTAGTAAGGGTTAACTAAGTGAAAACAACAACCTTTTTAACACTACACTTAAGAGATCCCAACAATGATAGAACTTCCAATTAATCATTCCCCCAGTCAAGACTTTTTATTTAGAATATCAATAATTATTATTAGTTTATTTTTATTGTTCTAATTTATACTTATTCAATTTCTCATCATTATTCAACTCTCAAAAATCTCGGAAAATTCCTAGTTAATAAAATAGCATTCTTTCCTGCAACTCGTTGGGAGACGACCTGGGATTCATACTCCCAGTATTTTTAATTCTAATTTTTGTGACAACCCTTTTTAAATTGATAAGCGGATTTTAGCTGGTTAAGAATTGTACTTGCAATGCATTTCGTTTATTAATTTCTTAGCTAGTCAGTTTCCACCCCATCAGACCACCTCTTCATTGGGCACATGGTTCGGTCTCCTAGGTGCTAAACCTTGCAGATTTGTTGCTTTCCAAAAAGCAATTTCCAAGAACATGTGATTCACTTTTCCTCCTTGTGATAGTCGTACTTGCATGGTTTTATCCTTTCCTCAATCTTCTTTACACCTATTCATTTTAACAAGGCAACAATAAACAACAAAATTTGAATTTTTTGAAAGGTGGCGGTCAGCAAGTGAAAGGTAAGGAAAAAATTAAAATTTGCTACATGTTCCTTATTTATGAATAACCAACTATGTCCCTTTGAAATTAAATACAATTTCGATGAACACCAAACTTGTTTTATATTAAATGGTTCATATGAAACCTATTTAATCTCTGTTATGGTTAGTATATTCATCACAAGGAACATTTTATTTTCTACTTTAACAAAATAAATTCTCAAAATGATGCAAGACATGGTTTATCTTTTCATGAATTTGAGTCTTAGAGCAATTGTGACTTTCTTGAAACTCATAGCACATGTAGAACACTAAACTTAATGTTTGGCTATATACTTCGATAAAATGAATGAGTATATATCCTAAGATGGTTATATGATCATCATGCTTGGAAAGCCATTTTAGAGTGCCTTTAGGCCACCAAACTTAGGAATCAGACATGTGCTTCAAAATGATGTATGCAGCCATCAAATCTACCCATGAAAGCTCAAATTCATGGTAGAAGAACTATTAATTAATAATATTAAAATAAAAGCAAGAATATTAAATCATGGGCTACCTCCCATGGAGCGCTCTTTTAGTGTCACTAGCTTGACATCAGTTCTCTGTTAGGGTGGCTGATGATTATAGTGCCTCAGCTTGTCCCCTCTCACTGTGAGCCTTTTTCCTGTGTTTTGATGAACAATCTCTATATGTTCCAGCGAGAGTATTTTGTTGACAGTGTAATAATCATCAGATTGTGGGAATGTCTCCAACTGTTGGTAGATCAGTTTCACTTTGTCTCCTTCTGAGAAACCCTCAGTTGGTATTTTCTTGTTTCTCCACCCTTTTGGAACCTTTTTCTTGCCCTTATTTCCTTTCTTTAGTGACCCTTCCTTCTTATCACCAGGCTCTATGTCAGGGGCCTTCTTCAAATGTGTAACCTCTTTTTGCAATCTTTCCTCATCTTTCTTATCCTCATGATTCTTTTGTTTTTCTTCAATGTCTTTCTTCTGCCTCAATGGTGAGTTGGTGAATGATTCCTTGGGCTTTTCCTTCCAGTTCAAGTCTTCCTCCTCAATTCTCATGCAACCTTTCTTTTCAGCAGGATGCTGCATCTCCTTAAAGACATTCAGAGTGATCTGCTCATCATGTGCTCTCAAGGTCATTTCTCCTCTCTCCATATCAATGATGGCCCTTGCTGTGGCTAGGAAAGGCCTTCCTAATATAACAGAATCGCCTCCCTCTTCATCCAAATCAAGGATCATAAAATTTGCTGGAAATATGAATTTACTCACCTTGACTAAGATATTCTCAACCACTCCATTAGGAATTACCATTGATCTATCAGCAGTTGCAAGGACATCCTTGTAGGCTTTACTTCTTCTATAGACAACCTTGTCATCATAGATAAAGGCATCAGATTGATACTTGATCCTAGATCACATAGTGCCTTATCAATGGACATGTTGCCAATAGTGCAAGGCAAAAAGAAGCTCCCAAGATCTTTGAGTTTTGGTGGGAGACCCTTTTGAATTACTGCACTGTATTCTTGTGTCAAGATCACGGTCTCCTTTTCATTCCAACTTCTCTTCTTGTTGATGAGTTCCTTTAGAAATTTTGCATACAAGGGCATCTGCTCCAATGCTTCAGCAAGGGGGATGTTGATTTCCAACTTCTTAAAAACTTCTAAAAACTTGGGAAATTGTTGGTCTTTGAGCTCTTTTTGCAACCTTTGAGGGTATGGCAGAGGAAGAATATAAGGTTTAACCTCCTTCTTCTGTTCTTGTGGGGACTCTGTTATAACTTATTTTCCCTTCTGTGGATCCTGTGGCCCATCCTCTTTCTTCTTGGAAATCTCTTAATCCTTTTCCTCTATTGCCACTTCTTTCTTACTGTTTGCCTTATCATTCTCTAACATTCTTCCACTCCTGAGTTGAATTGCTTTGTATTCTTCTTTGGGATTTGGGATGGTGTCACATGGGAAAGAGTTGGTTGGCCTTTCAGCTGGCTGTTTGGACAATTGTCCAATCTGTCTTTCTAGATTTTTCAATGAGGCCTCATGATTCTTATTAGCCAATTCTTGATGCTTTATCATCTTTTCCATCATCATCTCTAAGTTGGAGATTCTTTGAGATTCTTGTGGAGGTTGTGACTGCGTGTGTGATGTAGATGGTGGATGAAAATTGTTGTGGTTAGTTGATGGGTTATTTGGTGGATAGAAAGTAAAGGCAGGATGGTTATTTTGTGGTTTTCTATATGGATTTTGGTTACTATTTTGATAGTTTTGGTGGTTTGTGTTGTGGAAGTTATTTTGGTTAAAGTTTCTCTGCCAAGGTTGCTGGTTCTGGTTCTCTCCCCACTTCAAATTGGGGTGGTTCTTCCAAGATGGATTGTAAGTGTCTCCATGGAACTCATTCTGTCCAGCTCCTTGATTTTGCATGTATTGCACCTGTTCAGGGTGCTGCTCTTCATAGCTTTCCTCCTACTGTCCCCACACAACTGGTGGTTGATTAGTTGTGCTTACTATTGGAAGTTGTAGTCCATCCATCCTCTTTGACATCATTTCTATTTGCTGTTGGAGTTGTTGATGCATACTCTTGTTTTGAGCCAAGATTGTATCAACACCTTCAAGCTCAAACACACTTCTCTTTGGAGCTGCTTGCCTTTCAGAGGAGTAAAAATACTCATTGTTGGCCACCATGTCTATAAGATCATGTGCCTCTTGAGCAATTTTCATCATTTGCAAAGATCCTCCTGAAGAATAGTCCAAAGCTTTCCTTGAACTCATCGTCAAGCCTTCATAGAAATTCTGTAGCTCCAGCCATTCACTGAACATTCCCTCTGGACACCTTCTGATCAAAGCTTTATACCTCTCCCAGGCTTCATACAATGATTCTCCTTCTAACTACCTAAAAGTTTGCACATCGGTTTTCAACTTAATGACTCTTTGAGGGGGATAGAATTTGGCTAAAAATTTGCTAACCAAATCATCCCAGTTGGTGATACTTTCTTTAGGGAAGGATTCTAGCCAATGTGTGGCATTGTCTCTCAGTGAGAATGGGAATAACAAAAGCTTGTAGATGTCAGGGTGGATTCCATTTATTTTAACAGTGTCACAAATTCTTAAAAAACACAGAGAGGTGTTGGTTTGGATCCTCAACAGCACTCTCTCCATATTGACAATTATTCTAGACCAGGGTGATCAATTAAGGCTTGATTTCAAAGTTATTAGCATGGGCATTGGGGGTTAAGATACTGCTCCCATAATTCCTTGGGTTGGGGATGGTATAGGAAGCTAAGACTCTTCTCTGAGGCTGGCCATTGTTGTTGGCCACATCCTAAGGTGGATTAGAGATGTTACCCTCCATCTCTTGATCTTCCTCTTCTAATTCTTCTTCTCCAATCACTCCCTTCTCTCTTGCTTCTCTTCTCAATCTCAAGAATGCTCTCTCTGGCTCAGAATAAAAGGAGGTGGATTCACCTCTTCTTCCTCCTGGCATACAACACAAACAATCCTGAAACACAAAAGCAAGGCACTCTGTTGCTAGAGTGAGGTTATGGTTAGTAGAAACAAAAATTTAAACAGTTAGTGTGCTAAAAAAAAGCAAAAGAAAATGCTTAATCTAGATTATCACCTTACTTACTCATTGTTAATCTAAATCAATTCCCAGCAATGGCACCAAAAATTTGATGAGGGAAAATCGATTCCACACAAACTAATCGGCAAGAGAACCGGGTCGCATCAAGTAGTAATAACTCACAGTAGTGAGGTCGATCCCACAGGGATTGATGGATTAAGCAACTTTAGTATGTGATGAATTTAGTTAAGCTAATATTGATTATTTGAGTGGAAATTGATTGACAGAATGTAAATTGCTATAAATCTTGGTACACGAATTGTAAATCACACTTTTTACAACTGGTACCACTAACCAGCATGTGCACTGGGTCGTCCAAGTAATACCTTACGTGAGTAAGGGTCGATCCCACGGAGATTGTTGGCTTGAAGCAATCTATGGTTATCTTGTAACTCTTAGTAAGAAAAACAATAAAATAATTCACTTATCAAATTTGATTGCAAGGAATAAAAGGGTAGAACACAAATTATACTTGTATGCACTGATGGAGAGTATGTTGGAGTTTTGGAGATGCTTTGTCTTCTAAAATTCTGCTTTCCTCTATTTTCTGATTCACGCACGCACGTCCTCCTATGGCGAGCTGTGTGTTGGGGGAACACCGTTGTCAATGGCTACCATCCATCCTTCCAGTGAAAAGGGTCCAGGTGCGCTGTCACCGCACGGCTAATCATCTGCAGGTTCTCAGTCGTACCGGAATAGGATTTACTATCCTTTTGCGTCTGTCACTATGACCAGCACTCGCGAGTTTAAAGTTCGTCACAGTCATTCAATCCCTGAATCCTACTCGGAATACCACAGACAAGGTTTAGACTTTCCGGATTCTCTTGAATGCTGCCATCAATCTAGCTTATACCACGAAGATTCCGATTAAGAGATCTAAGAGATATTCATTCATTCTATGGTGGAACGTAAGTGGTTGTCAGGCACGCGTTCGTGGAGGAATGATGATGATTGTCACGTTCATCACATTCATATTGAAGTTTGAATGGATATCTTAGATAGGAACATGCATGTTTGAATGGAAAACAGAAATACTTGCATTAATTCATCGAGACACAGCAGAGCTCCTCACTCCCAACAATGGAGTTTAGAGACTCATGCCGTCAAAAGGTACAAAGTTCAGATCTAAAATGTCATGAGATACAAAATAAGTCTCTAAAAGTTGTTTAAATACTAGACTAGTAAACTAGGTTTACAGAAAATGAGTAAACTGAGATGGATGGTGCAGAAATCCACTTCTGGGGCCCACTTGGTGTGTGCTGGGGCTGAGACTTAAGCTAATCACGTGCATAGGGCTGTTTTGGGCGTTCAACTCCAGCTTTGGATCCTTTTCTAGCGTTGAACTCCAACTTGTAACTTGTTTCTAGCGCTGGACGCCAGACAGCAGCCTGGAACTGGCGTTGAACGCCATTTTACGTCATCTATCTTTGAGCAAAGTATAGACTATTATATATTGCTGGAAAGCCTTGGATGTCTACTTTCCAATGCAATTGGAAGCGCGCCATTTGGAGTTCTGTATCTCCAGAAAATCCACTTTGAGTGCAGGGAGGTCAGAATCCAACAGCATCAGCAGTCCTTTTTCAGCCTGAATCAGATTTTTGCTCAGCTCCCTCAATTTGAGCCAGAAAATACCTGAAATCATAGAAAAATACACAAACTCATAGTAAAGTCCAGAAATATGAATTTTTCCTAAAAACTACTGAAAATAAACTAAAAACTAACTAAAACACACTAAAAACTATATGAAATTAACCCCAAAAAGCGTATAAAATATCCGCTCATCACAACACCAAACTTAAACTGTTGCTTGTCCTCAAGCAACTAGATAAATAAAATAGAATACAAATAATTTTAAGAAGCAAGAATATCTCAGAGTTTTTGGAGTGAAGCTCATATTCTAATTAGATGAGCGGGACTAGTAGCTTTTTGCTTCTGAACAGTTTTGGCACCTCACTTTATCCATTGAAGCTCAGAGTGATTGGCATCTATAGGAACTCAGAATTCAGATAGTGATGTTGATTCTCCTAGTTCAGTATGTTGATTCTTGAACATAGCTACTTTATGAGTCTTGGCTGTGGCCCTAAGCACTTTGTTTTCCAGTATTACCACCGGATACATAAATGCCACAGACACATAATTGGGTGAACCTTTTCAGATTGTGACTCAGCTTTGCTAAAGTCCCCAATTAGAGGTGTCCAGGGTTCTTAAGCACACTCTTCTTTTTGCTTTGGACCTTGACTTTAACCGCTCAGTCTCAAGTTTTCACTTGACACCTTCATGCCACAAGCACATGGTTAGGGACAGCTTGGTTTAGCCACTTAGGCCAGGATTTTATTCCTTTAGGCCCTCCTATCCACTGATGCTCAAAGCCTTGGGATCCTTTTTATTTACCCTTGCCTTTTGGTTTTAAGGGTTATTGGCTTTTTCTGCTTGCTCTTTTTTTTTTCTGCAAGCTTTGTTCTTTGCTGCTTTTTCTTGCTTCAAGAATTATTTTTATGACTTTCAGATTATCAATAACATGTCTCATGTTCCTCATTCTTTCAAGAGCCAACATATTTAACAGTCTTAAACATCAAATTCAAAAGACATTTGCACTGTTCAAGCATTCATTCAGAAGACAGAAAGTATTACCACCACATATAAATAATTAGAATTTACCTTATTAAAAACTCGAAAAAAAAATATTGCCTCTTATTCTAAAGAAATTCTTCTATTTTATTCATGTTTAATGATGATGATAAAATTAAATTATAGCTTAATTGGGGGATAAAATAAAAAATATAGATACTAATTACTACTATATGACTCCTAAGGTAAAACTAATAAAAACAGTTATCACAGAGTTAAGGCTAAGATTGGAATTTAACAACCTTTGTTCTGTGAAGTGGATGTTCCTCTAATCTACGGGGTGCTTGGTCCTTCAAGAGATAATTTCTGGTGCTTCAATTCCCTTAAATGACGCCCTTGCTCCTTCTGTTCTTTCTGTATTTGTTCCATAGCTTCTTGCATCTTGGTAATAGATGTTTCAAGATACTCCCAGTATTCAGATTGAGGGATTTCTGGGAGAATTTCCTGTGTTCTCTTCTTGATGGGGTCATCCTGTGCTTGTTGTTTTTCCATTGATGCTTTGGTGATTGGCCGCTCAACTGAGATATACTCAGTTATTCCCATCCTTACTCCAGCGTCCTTGCAGAGCATAGAAATCAAGCTTGGATAAGCCAACCTGGCATCTTTGGAATTTTTGTTTGTAATTTTGTAGAATTCAGTTGAAATCAGTTGATGAACTTCCACTTCTTTTCCCATCATAATGCAATGGATCATCACTGCTCTTCTAATAGTGACTTCAGAACGGTTGCTAGTGGGCAGCAGAGAATGCCCAATGAAGTCCAGCCATCCTCTGGTGACTGGTTTGAGATCTTCTCTTTTGAGTTGAATTGGGACACCCTTCGTGCTGGTGGTCCACCTAGCTCCAGGGATACATATATCCTCTAGAATCTTATTCATGCCCTTGTTTGTTCTCATCATTCTCCTATTGAAGGAGTCTGGATCATCTTTCAGCTGAGGCAGCTTTAAGATCTCCCTGATCTTGTCAGGGTGGGTATGAACAATCATTCCTCTGACCAAGGTCCGATAGTCATAGATAGCAGATCCAGATAGTCTTTGCCTGTCTGTATGCCACATATTAGCATAGAACTCCTGGACCATATTCCTTCCCACTTTCGTTTCAGGATTAGCTAGGATCTCCCAGTTCCTGATTCGAATTTGCTCCTGGATCTCCGGATATTCGTCTTCTTTCAGATCGAATCTAACTTCCGGGATCACTGATCTTAGACCCATTATTTTGTAATAATGGTCTGAATGTTCTTTAGTTAAGAACTTTCCTTGATTCCAAAGTGGTTTTGGAACGCTTTCTTTTTTGCCTCTTGGAGTGGGTTGTTTTCCTTTAGGAGCCATGATCTTAGTGATCACGGATAAGCACACCAAACTTAGAGGTTTGCTTGTCCTCAAGCAAAAAGAAAAGAAAGTAGAGGGAGAGAAGGAGAGCTAGGTGCAATGGTGGATGGGAGGGGAGGGAGGCCGAACCCATATTTAAAGGGAGAGGGGGGTGGGTTTTCGAAAATAGGGAGGAAGATAAGATAGAAGATATGATTTTTAAGAAAATTTTAATTATGATAAGAAAAGATATAATTTAAAATTGAAGAGATATGAAAGATATTTGAAAAAGATAGATTTGGATTTTTGAAAAAGATAGTATGGAGATTTGAAAAAGATATTGATTAGTTGAAAAGATTTTTGAATGAAAAGAGATAGATTTGTTTTGAGAATTTTGAAAAAGAGTTGAATTGGATTGATAAAAAGGATTTGTGCTTATGGATTAAGATACATTTGATATTTTTAAAATAGGGTTTTTAGAAATTAGGGATTTTAGAAATTAGGGTTCTTAACATGTTTATGCAAGAAATCATGAATTAAAACATGAAAATTAAATTTAGAATGAAAAATATGAAGTAAAAACGAATTCACCTCATCCTCACCATCCTGGCGTTTGAACGCCCAAACGCTGCATGTTTTGGGTGTTCAACGCCCAAATGCTGCCTCTCCTGGGCGTTCAACGCCCAGCTGTTGCTTCTTTCTGGCGTTGAACGCCAGGAACTCCTTTGTCACTGGGCGTTTTTCTGAACGCCCAGGACGCTGTAAATCTGGCGTTAAACGCCCAGAAGGAGCTTCTTTCTGGCGTTCAACGCCCAGAAGATGCTTCTTTCTGGCGTTTAACACCCAGATGGCTATCCTTACTGGCGTTCAACGCCCAGTGGATGCTTCTTTTGGGCGTTGAACGCCCAAAACAGACTTTTACTGGCGTTTTCTTGCCAGTGAGCTCTTTTTCTCTGTTTTGTGTGCAGAATCCTTCTGTAGCCCTATGAACTTATACAATTGACTCTTTACCTTAGTATCAGTGAACTTTATATAAACAAATAAAATCAAGAATTGGGCAAAATTCTTAAAGGAAGTGATGCCCCATGGCTGGGTTGCCTCCCAGCAAGCACTTCTTTATTGTCTTTAGCTGGACCTTGCTGAGCTTTTAATCTAGTTTCGGCCTTGAGCACTCTTGCTCAACATTGCCTTCAAGATAGTGCTTGATTCTCTGTCCATTAACAATGAACTTCTTATCAGAATCAATATCTTGAAGCTCCACATAACCATATGGTGATACACTTGTAATCACATATGGTCCCCTCCACCGGGACTTCAGTTTCCCGGGGAATAGCTTGAGCCTAGAGTTAAACAACAGGACCTTTTGTCCTAGTTCAAAGATTCTAGATGACAGCTTTCTGTCATGCCACTTTTTTTATTTTTCTTTATAAAGCTTGGCATTTTCGAAAGTAGTGAATCTGAATTCCTCTAGCTCATTTAGCTGGAGCAATCTTTTTTCTCCAGCTAATTTGGCATCAAAGTTTAGGAATCTGGTTGCCCAGCAGGCTTTATGTTCCAGTTCCACGGGCAGGTGACATGCCTTACCATACATAAGTTGGTATGGAGAGGCCCCTATAGGAGTCTTGAATGCTGTTCTATATGCCCACAGAGCATCATCCAAGCTTCTTGCCCAATCCTTTCTAGGGGTACTTACAGTCCGTTCTAGGATTCTTTTTAGCTCTCTGTTAGAGACTTCAGCTTGCCCTTTAGTCTGTGGATGATATGGAGTCGCCACCTTGTGGCGAATCCCATACCAGACCATGGCAGAGTAAAGCTGTTTGTTACAGAAGTGAGTACCCCCATCACTGATTAGTACTCTAGGGACCCCAAACTTGCTGAAGATATATTTCTAGAGGAACTTCAGCACTGTTTTAGTATCATTGGTGGGTGTGGCAACGGCCTCTACCCATTTTGATACGTAGTCAACTCCCACCAGAATGTAAGTGTTTGAGTATGATGGTGGGAAAGGTCCCACGAAGTCAATTCCCCATACGTCGAATAACTCAATCTCCAAGATTCCTTGTTGAGGCATGGCGTAACCATGGGGCAGATTACCAGCTCTTTGGCAACTGTCACAGTTACGTATAAACTCTCGGGAATCTCTATAGAGAGTGGGCCAATAGAAACCACATTGGAGGACCTTGGTTGCTGTCCGCTCACCTCCGAAATGGCCTCCATATTGTGATCCATGGCAATGCCATAGGATCCTCTGTGCTTCTTCTCTAGGCACACATCTCCGGATTATTCCGTTTGCACATCTCTTAAAGAGATAGGGTTCATCCCACAAGTAGTACTTTGCATCAGTAATTAGTTTTTTCTTTTGTTGCCTGTTGTACTCTTTGGGTATGAACCTTGCAGCTTTATAGTTCGCAATGTCTGCAAACCATGGTGCTTCCTGAATGGCAAATAAATGCTCATCCGGAAAGGTCTCAGAGATCTCAAGAGAGGGGAGGGACGTCCCTTCTACTGGCTCTATCCGGGACAGATGATCAACCACTTGGTTTTCTGTCCCTTTTCTGTCTCTTATTTCTATATCAAACTCTTGCAGAAGCAACACCCATCTTATGAGCCTGGGTTTTGAATCCTGCTTTGTGAGTAGATATTTAAGAGCAGCATGGTCAGTATACACAATCACCTTTGATCCTACTAAGTATGATCTAAACTTGTCAATGGCATAAACCACTGCAAGCAATTCTTTTTCTGTGGTTGTGTAATTTTTCTGGGCATCATTTAAAACGCGGCTAGCATAATAAATGACATGTAGAAGCTTGTCATGCCTCTGTCCCAATACTGCACCAATGGCGTGATCATTGGCATCACACATTAGCTCAAATGGTAATGTCCAGTCTGGTGTAGAAATAACTGGTGCTGTGACCAGCTTGGCTTTCAGCGTTTCAAACGCCTGCAGACACTCTGTGTCAAACACAAATGGCGTGTCAGCAGCTAGCAGATTGCTCAGAGGTTTTGCGATTTTTGAAAAATCCTTTATAAACCTCCTATAGAATCCTGCATGCCCCAGAAAGCTTCTGATTGCCTTAACATTGGCAGGTGGTGGTAATTTTTCAATCACCTCTATTTTTACTTGATCCACCTCTATTCCCTTGTTTGAAATTTTATGCCCAAGGACAATCCCTTCAGTCACCATAAAGTGACATTTTTCCCAGTTTAAAAGCAGGTAGGTCTCTTGGCATCATTTCAGAACTAGTTTCAGGTGATCAAGACAGGAGCTGAATGAGTCTCCATATACTGAGAAGTCATCCATGAAGACTTCCAGAAATTTTTCCACCATATCAGAGAAAATAGAGAGCATGCATCTCTGGAAGGTTGCAGGCGCATTACATAGCCCAAATGGCATCCTTCTATAAGCAAACACTCCAGATGGACATGCGAATGCTGTTTTCTCTTGATCCTGGGGATCTACTGTAATCTGGTTATAGCCTGAGTAGCCATCCAAAAAGCAGTAATAATCATGACCTGCCAGTCTTTCTAGCATCTGGTCTATGAACGGTAAAGGAAAATGATCCTTTCTGGTGACTGTATTGAGCCTTCTGTAGTCAATACACATGCGCCACCCTGTAACTGTTCTTGTAGGAACCAGTTCATTCTTTTCATTATGAACCACTATCGTGCCCCCCTTTTTGGGGACAACTTGAATAGGGCTCACCCAGGGGCTATCAGAAATAGGATAAATGATCCCAGCCTCCAGTAATTTGGTGACCTCTTTCTGCACCACTTCCTTCATGGCTGGATTTAGCCACCTCTGTGGTTGAACCACTGGTTTAGCATTATCCTCCAATAAGATTTTGTGCATGCATCTAGCTGGGCTTATGCCCTTAAGGTCACCAATGGACCACCCAAGAGCTGTCTTGTGTGTCCTTAGCACTTGAATAAGTGCTTCCTCTTCCTGTGGATTTAAAGCAGAGCTTATGATCACTGGAAAAGTGTCACCTTCTCCTAGAAATGCATATTTCAGGGATGGTGGTAATGGTTTGAGTTCGGGTTTAGGAGGTTTTTCCTCTTCCAGAGGAAATTTCAGAGGCTCTTTTATTTCCTCTGAATCCTCCAAATCAGGCTGAACATCTTTAAAGATGTCTTCCAACTCTGATTCGAGACTCACAGCCATGTTGATCTCTTCTACCAAAGAGTCAATAAGATCAACTTTCATGCAGTCTTTTGATGTGTCTGGATGCTGCATGGCTTTGACAGCATTCAACTTAAGCTCATCATCATTGACTCTCAGGGTTATTTTCCCCTGTTGGACATCAATGAGAGTTCGTCCAGTTGCTAGGAAGGGTCTTCCTAGAATGAGAGTGGCACTCTTGTGCTCCTCCATTTCCAGCACTACAAAGTCAGTGGGAAAGGCAAATGGCCCAACTCTGACAATCATGTCTTCAATCACGCCAGATGGGTATTTAATGGAGCCATCAGCAAGTTGGAGACATATCCGGGTTGGTTTAACATCTTCAGTTAAACCAAGCTTTCTGATAGTGGATGCAGGTATTAGGTTGATGCTTGCCCCAAGATCACATAAAGCTGTCTTGGTGCAATTACCTTCTAATGTGCATGGTATCAGAAAACTCCCAGGGTCTTTAAGCTTTTTAGGAAAGCTTTTCAGAATGACTGCACTGCATTCGTCAATGAGGAGAACTCTTTCAGTTTTTTCTCCAATCCTTCTTATGACTCAAGATCTCTTTCATGAACTTGGCATAAGAAGGTATTTGCTCAAGTGCCTCTGTAAATGGAATCTTTATTTCAAGAGTCCTGAGATAATCTGCAAAGCGAGCAAATTGCTTATCCTGCTCCTCTTGGCGGAGTTTTTGAGGAAAAGGTATCTTGGCTTTATATTCCTCAACCTTAGTTGCTGTAAGTTTATTTCCTACAGAAGTGGTTGAAGAAGCCTTTTTAGATGGGTTGTTATCAACACTTGTATGTGTCTGATCCCTCACTGGCAATTGAGTGCCAGAGTTAGAAGCTGGAGTGACGTTAGACGCCAGCTCCTCATCTGTTCCTGGCGTTTGAACGCGAGAACTGTGCTTCTTTTGGGCGTTCAACGCCAGATCCTTGCTTGTTTCTAGCGTTGAACGCCAGTCCTGAGCATGGTCTGGGCGTTCAGCGCCAGCCTTCCACCCAACTTCTGGCGTTTTAACGCCAGAATTATTTTTCCCTGGGCTCTTACTGTCCTCAGATGGATTTTGGGTGGTTTGCTCATTTCTTGGTTTTCTGCTGCTTTGAAGTAGGGTATTTAGTGCTTTCCCACTTCTTAATTGAACTGCTTGGCATTCTTCTGTTATTTGTTTTGACAGCTGCTGCTTTGTTTGTTTAATTGTACTTCCATGTTTATATTAGCCATCCTTGTCTCTTGTAGTTTATCCTTGAATTCAGCCAACTGCTTTATTAGAAAATCCAATTGCTGATTGAATTCAGCAGCTTGCTCTGCAGGACTGAGTTCAGCAGTTACTGTTTTAGCCTCTTCTTTCATGGAAGAGTCACTGCTTAGGTACAGATGCTGATTTCTAGCAACTGTATCAATGAGCTCTTGAGCTTCTTCAGTTGTCTTTCTCATGTGGATAGATCCACCAGCTGAGCAATCTAAAGAGATATGAGCTCTTTCTGTAAGCCCATAATAGAAGATGTCTAACTGAACCCACTCTGAAAACATTTCAGAGGGGCTTTTTCATAGCATCTCTCTGTATCTCTCCTAGGCATCATAAAGGGATTCATTATCTCCTTGTTTAAAGCCTTGGATATCCAGCCTTAGCTGTGTCATCCGTTTTGGAGGAAAGTATTGATTCAGGAATTTTTGTCAGCTGTTTCCATGTCCTTATGCTAGCCTTAGGTTGGTTATTTAACCACCTCTTGGCTTGGTCTTTTACAGCAAATGGAAACAGTAATAATGTGTAGACATCCTGATCTACTTCCTTATCATGTACTGTGTTAGTAATTTGTAAAAACTGTGCTAGAAACTCTGTAGGTTCTTCCTGTGGAAGACTGGAATACTGGCAGCTTTGCTGCATCATGATAATGAGCTGAGGATTCAACTCAAAGCTACTGACTCCAATGGAGGGTATGCAGATACTACTCCCATATGAAGCAGTAGAGGGGTTAGCATATGACCCCAGAGTCCTCCTGGACTGTTCATTTCCACTTAGATCCATGATGGAGAAAGGGAGATGATGTAAAATAAAAAATTTATTTTTATTTATTTATTTATTTATTTAATTATTTCGAAAATAAAATAAATAAAAATAGGTGAAGATTTTCAAAAAAATGAGGAGAGAGAAAGTGGTCAGGAAGTTTTGAAAAAGATATGAATTGAAAAAGATTTTAAATTTTGAAAAAAAATCTGAATTTTAAAAATAATTTTCGAAAATTTGTTTTTTAAAAATAGAGAGAAAAGATATTTTTGAATTTAAAGAGGAAAGAGAGAAACAATAAGATAGCCCAAGATTTAAAATTTTTAGATCTAATGCTCCTTGTTTTCGAAAATTCTGGAGGGAAAACACCAAGGAACACCAAACTTAAAAAATTTAAGATCAAGACGCAAGGAAAACTCAAGAACACTTTGAAGACTCGCAAGAACACAAGAACATGAAGAAAGAACACCAAACTTAAAATTTTTAGAAAACCAAAATAAAATTTTTGAAAAACAAAGGAAAACCAACCAGAAAACACCAAACTTAAAGTTTGGCACGAGATTTAATAGAAAAATTATTTTTGAAAAATTTTTGCAAAGAAAATAAAAGACTCTGACCCAAAAGACAAAAATTTCCTAATCTAAGCAATAAGATTCACTGTCAGTTGTTCAAACTCAAACAATCCCCGGCAACGGCGCCAAAAACTTGGTGCACGAATTGTAAATCACACTTTTTACAACTCATACCACTAACCAGCAAGTGAACTGGGTCGTCCAAGTAATACCTTACGTGAGTAAGGGTCGATCCCACGGAGATTGTTGGATTGAAGCAATCTATGGTTATCTTGTAACTCTTAGTCAGGAAAACAATAAAATAATTCACTTATCAAATTTGATTGCAAGGAATAAAAGGGCAGAACACAAATTATACTTGTATGCACTGATGGAGAGTATGTTGGAGTTTTGGAGATGCTTTGTCTTCTGAAATTCTGCTTTCCTCTATTTTCTGATTCACGCACGCACGTCCTCCTATGGCGAGCTGTGTGTTGGGGGATCACCGTTGTCAATGGCTACCATCCATCCTTCCAGTGAAAAGGGTCCAGGTGCGTTGTCACCGCACGGCTAATCATCTGCAGGTTCTCAGTCGTACCGGAATAGGATTTACTATCCTTTTGCGTCTGTCACTACGCCCAGCACTCGCGAGTTTGAAGCTCGTCACAGTCATTCAATCCCTGAATCCTACTCGGAATACCACAGACATGGTTTAGACTTTCCGGATTCTCTTGAATGCTGCCATCAATCTAGCTTATATCACGAAGATTCCGATTAAGAGATCTAAGAGATATTCATTCATTCTATGATGGAACGTAAGTGGTTGTCAGGCACGCGTTCGTGGAGGAATGATGATGATTGTCACGTTCATCACATTCATATTGAAGTTCGAATGGATATCTTAGATAGGAACACGCATGTTTGAATGGAAAACAGAAATACTTGCATTAATTCATCGAGACACAGCAGAGCTCCTCACTCCCAACAATGGAGTTTAGAGACTCATGCCATCAAAAGGTACAAAGTTCAGATCTAAAATGTCATGAGATACAAAACAAGTCTCTAAAAGTTGTTTAAATACTAGACTAGTAAACTAGGTTTACAGAAAATGAGTAAACTGAGATGGATGGTGCAGAAATCTACTTCTGGGGCCTACTTGGTGTGTGCTGGGGCTGAGACTTAAGCTAATCACGTGCATAGGACTGTTTTGGGCGTTCAACGCCAGCTTTGGATCCTTTTCTGGCGTTGAACTCCAACTTGTAACTTGTTTCTGGCGCTGGACGCCAGACAGCAGCATGGAACTGACGTTGAACGCCAGTTTACGTCGTCTATCCTTGAGCAAAGTATAAACTATTATATATTTCTGGAAAGCCCTGGATGTCTACTTTCCAATGCAATTGGAAGCGCGCCATTTGGAGTTCTGTAGCTCCAGCAAATCCACTTTGAGTGCAGGGAGGTTAGAATCCAACAGCATCAGCAGTCCTTTTTCAGCCTGAATCAGATTTTTGCTCAGCTCCCTCAATTTTAGCCAGAAAATACCTGAAATCATAGAAAAACACACAAACTCATAGAAAAGTCTAGAAATATGAATTTTGCCTAAAAACTACTGAAAATAAACTAAAAACTAACTAAAACACACTAAAAACTATAAGAAATTAACCCCAAAAAGCGTATAAAATATCCGCTCTTCAAATCTAAACTGTAGAATGTAAATTAACTGAAACTTAAATGAACAAAAAACTTAAATTGCTGAATCTTAAAGTGCAAGAAATTTAAAAAAAAGCTGAAACTTAAATTGCAAGAAAGGTAAATAACTGAATCTTAGAATGCAAGAAAGTAAAATTGCAGAATCTAAATTGTGAGGAAACTTAAATTGCATGAATTATAAAGGAAATTGGGTGCAGGGATTCAAACAGCAAGACAAATCAAATGAAAGTTGAAATCAGAGAAGTTTAAAATGAAGAAAATCAGAGAAAGTGATTCATCAGGGATCGAAGATATTCTAATCCTTCATGAATCAATTGGGTTTCAACTCCTTCTTCAATCATTTGAGTAGATCTATGGCGGATTGAAATTAATTGGATCCCAATTCCTTTGAAATCCAATCTCTCTAATCACAATTAATCTTGCCAATTTCTTGATCTAATTGTCATGAGAAGAGGTTAAGTGCAAATCTCTCATCCATAAGCCACACTAACTCTCAAGATCTCAATTCCTCCGGAATGGTGTTGATCAAGAGAGTAGTGAAGGATAGAGCTCCAATTCTAATGCAAGTGATTCCCCTTCCGAGGCTCACACAAGCATTCAATTGAATTCAACCCCCTTCCGGAGTGAAGAATTCTAAATCAAAACAGAAGATATCCAATAGCTACTAAAATGAATTGAGAAGAAGAAGAATTTCATTGATTCATTAGAATTACAATAGAGCTCCTCCCCCTAATGAATTTGGGGTTTAGTTCATCATTGCTCAAGTAAAACCCTAAACAGAAAGTTGCAGAGAGAAGTGCAGAAGAAAATACAAAAAAGGAAAAATTACAATATCTGATCTGCTAACTAACTCCTAGGCCAAATTCCTTACTGACTAGCTCTCTCTTCTAAATCAAATTTTCTTCTATTTATACAATTTCCACATTCGTCTTCAAGTCCCT
Organism: Arachis ipaensis; assembly: GCF_059453495.1. Classification (NCBI taxonomy): domain Eukaryota; kingdom Viridiplantae; phylum Streptophyta; class Magnoliopsida; order Fabales; family Fabaceae; genus Arachis; species Arachis ipaensis. The sequence goes on along the minus strand of NC_142440.1, from coordinate 79,852,412 downwards.
GGAATGGGCCTTGTTGAACCAAGCAAGAGTGGGTCTCAGTGATGTTGAAGAGGGGCAATTAACAACTCACTACAAGGGTGCTAAACTCTATCACTGCTGGTGTCCACGTTGGCCTTAACGTTTGAAAGAAAACGTTGAGTCAAACGTTGGTGACGATTGGATTTCTGCCGGTAAAGAATTTTATAAAAATAATCACGTTGTAAGTATAGTTTCTAAACCAACAGAGAATCCTTTCGTACAAAAGTTTGGTTGTCACAAGTAACAAAACCCAATAAAATTTATAACTGAAGTATTTAAACCACGAGTCATCTCTCAAGGAATTGCAGAGTGTATTTATTATTGGTTATAGGAAAAGGTATATTTATGGGTTTTTGAAATAAGGAACAAGTAATTTAAATGGCAAGAAAAATAAATTAATAATTAGAAAGAAAACTCTTGGCAAGGTATGAGAACTGGAAATCCCATCCTAGTTATCCTCATCAGGTGTGATAAGAATTGTTATTGCTCCCACTTAGTTAACCCTTACTAAATAAAAGAAAGTCAAGTGGACTAATTAACTTGATTCCTCAAGTCCTAGTCAACTCCTATGGAAAGACTAGCTTTAGAGGGATCCAAATCAATCAGCAGTTTCTAATTCTCAATCAACCGCTGAGTTTGATAACTCAAGTGTCACCAAGTACTTAACCAAAGCCAAAAGGGGAAAAATCTAAATTATATTGAAAGCATCATAAATGGAATAAAACAATCATAAATCTGAAATACCTCAAACTATATTGAATCAAATTAAACATAAGAATTCATAAGCCAAATTGGCAACATCAAGTAATCAACTAAAGAAATAGAATAAAAGTAGAAGAGAAAATAAATTTACAGGAATGCTGAACCTGGATTGAAGAAATAACCATAAAAATAAAAGAAATCCTAATTCTAAAACCTAAGAGAGAGGAGAGAACCTCTCTCTCTAAAACTACATCTAAAACCTAAAATTGTTAATTTTTGAATGTTGTATGAATTGTTGTTATAAATGAATGGATTTCCCCACTTTATAGCCTCTAATCTGTATTTTCTGGGTGGAAAATTGGGTCAAAAACAACCCAGAAAATTCCCCCAGCGATTTCTGGTACGTACAGGTCGCTGCAAAGTCACGCGGGAGCGTCGTCCACGCGTTCGCACGGATTGCATTTTTCCAGGTCACGCGTCCGCGTGATTCACGTGTGCGCGTCACCTATCTTCAGAGCAGCTATAGCAAATTATATATCATTGTGAAGCCCCGAATGTTAGCTTTCCAATACAACTGGAACCGCATCATTTGGACTTCTATAGCTCAAGTTATGATCGATTTAGTACCAAAAGGTCAGGCTGGACAGCTTTAGCAGTTCCTTCAGTTTCTTGTATTCCTTCCACTTTTGCATGCTTCCTTTCCATCCTCTAAGTCATTCTTGCCCTATAATCTCTGAAAACACTTAACACACACATCAAGGCATCGAATGGTAATAAGAGAGGATTTACAATAGGAATTTAAGACCAAAGAAACATGTTTTCAATCATAGCACAAAATCAGGAAGGAAAACGTAAAATCATGCAAATTATATGAATAAGAGGGTGAAGACCTGATGAAACCATTCAATTAAACAAAAGATAAACCATAAAATAGTGGTTTATCAACCTCTCCACACTTAAACATTAGCATGTCCTCATGCTTAGCTTAAGGAGATAAAATAAATGAGTAGGAAAATGTAAGACTCATGCAATGCAATGCAACTTATGTATATGAATGCAACTATATGATTCTGTCTACTTGGTTAAAATAAATAAGTTCTTTAAGACAAAAAATAACTCAAACTCCACTAATTCAAACTATACAGTAAAGATAAGTAAACTTGTAAGAAGACAGCTCATGAAAGCAGGGAACATAGAATTAAGCATTGAACCCTCACCGGAAGTGTATACCTTCTAATCGCTCAGGTGTTTAAGGTTCGATCTCTCAATTATCTACTAATCTTGCTTTCTAAGGCTTGCTCTTCTTCTACCAATCAACAAAAATTTAATGCACAAATACACATATCAAGAGGTCTTTAAGGGTTGTAATGGGGTTAGGGTCAAGGTAGGATTGTATTTGGCCAAGTGGACTAAAATCTGAATCCTTAATTAACTCAAACTTTCCACCTAACTTTAGACAATCCATGTAATCATAAATACCACATATAACTATCCATTAACCATGCTTTCCACATATTCATGCATCCTAATTTCAAGTACAGTACATATGCGTTGCTTTCACCACTTACTTTGGGGCATTTTGTCCCCTTTTATTTATTTGCTCTTTTTTTTTCTTTTTCTCCTTTATTTTTCTTTTTTTTTATTTTTTATTTTTTTTATTTTTATTTTTTTTCATAATTTTTCTTTCTTTTGCTTTTCTCAAGGCATATGATCAAGGTATTGAATGCATGAACATATTCTCAACATTCTTTCACATTTTCAGAAAATTCTAACATACTCAATTCTCAAACCAAATGTTTCCAAATCCAACTTCCCCACACTTAATTCATGAGCACTCTCACTAGTCTAAGCTAACCAAGGATTCAAATTAAGGACATTATTGTTTTTCGCTTAGAGTTAGTGATGAGCTAAAGTAAAGAACAAAGGGGTATAATAGGCTCGAAATTGGTTTACAAGGGATAATGAAGGGGTAAGACCATATGGGTATGTAAGCTCAGTGAAACAAGGCCTCAATCACATTAGTGCATGCATACATTAAACAATGAAAATATAGAATCAAGCAAGACAAAGATCACAAATTTAGAGAGAACAACACACACCAAAAATAAAGTATTGGTTGATAAGATGCAACCAATCAATTAGGCTCAAAATCTCACTGGTTTTGTATGTTCGAGATCTAAAACCATGTTCCAAATTAAAATTTCTTCAAACAAGTTAAAAATTTTAAATCAAATTAGTGAAATGTTATAACAAATTTCTTGAAAAAGAAAATATTACTTTAACCAAGTGGTGGTAAAATATGCACAAAATCAAACAAATATGCAATCAAACATGCAAATGCAACAATGAACAAACAAAGAAAATAAAATATTGGTGTTGGGAAGAAAATAACTAACCCATGGAGATTGGTATCGACCTCCCCACACTTAAAAATTGCACCGTCCTCGGTGCATGCTGAGATGTGCAGGTGAATGGGCTGCTACAACTGATGCTTTTCTCTAGAGATTGTGCAGATGGACTTGTCTGTTGCCCCATATAGAAGTTTCTCTTTCCCTTTCTCAGTGGCTAGCCTGAAAGAAGAGGAAAAAGAAGAAAAAGTAACCCAGAAATAAAGATAAGAAAATAAATAAAGTCTGGGTGGGTTAATGCCAAATAATGAGGGTCTCAATTACATGGTAGCTACAACATGCAAGTGAGAAAACAATAGAAGCACATGGCATACCAGTGGTGCAAAAGTTGCAACAATAGGGGAGAGAGTGTGGGTAATGTAAGATAGTGTAAGTTCATGTCAATGCAAGATAATATAAGTATCATGAAGGAGTAGCATTGACATTATGAAGAGTAATACCCAGTTAGAGTAAAACAAATCATGAAGCACCAGAATAATTCAAGAAAAGATACAATAGTTGAAGAAGAAAATTTAACACCAATGGAAAAAATAATAAATTAAAAAAAAATATGCACAAAATTAAAATGCAATGAATGAAAGTATGCAAATAAATTAAATAAAACAGAATGAGAGTGAAAAGGGATGAGAGGTTAAAAAGATGAAGAAGAAGAAAGTAAGAAAGGAGGAGGAAAGAAGGAGAAAAGATAGAAGAAAAAAAAGTAAGAATTTAGAAATGGGGAGCGACGCGTACGCGTGAAAACTGAGTTGGCCGCTTGACGCGTACGCGTGGGTGGTCAGAATTTGAAAATGGCGCGCACGCATCAGGGACACGTACGCGTAGGTGATTTTGTGCCTTGGGCACAGTGCCCGCACCAGGTCAGCACAACTTTCGGCCGGACACCTCTTTACGCCGATTTGTAGGGTCACACGTACGCGTGGGTGACGCGCACGCGTGGGAGGCTCTTTTTCAAAATGATGCGGACGCGTCGGCGACGCGTTCACGTGACTTTCTGCTTCTTTTCTTCCATGTTTTGAATGCACCTATGACGCGGACGCGTCAGCGACGCTGGTGCGTTGCGTGCTTTTTTTATATGCAGTATACAGAATGCAAAATGCAGATGCTGATGCAGATATTATAAATGAACACTAAGAAAATAGAATAAAATAAAATTAAGAATAAAACGAAATAAAATAAAACTAAGACTGAAAAAGAACGATTATACCATGGTTGGTTGTCTCCCACCTAGCACTTTTAGTTAAAGTCCTTAAGTTGGACATTTGATGAGCTCCCCGTTATGGTGGCTTGTGCTTGAACTCATCCAGGAATCTCCACCAATGTTTGCAATTCCAATATCCTCTGGGGTCCCAACAAGGCAAGTAAAGCCTTTGAGCAAATTAAAGTAGGTTTTCAGACTCCAAGAGTGTTGACTATCAGGATAAATTCCAGGATCCCAAACCTTACTTCTGTACCCATCTTTGTCTTGATCTACATTTTTCCAGCCGTGTAGTACGGAATTTGAATTCTCACTAAGATGACCAAACATCTTCCGAGACCCATTCAATCGAACTCGAAACCAATCCTTGTACCTCAAATTGAAGCGTGGAGCTTTATTGAATCTTGCATACCAGCTCTGAGTGCGAGCCAATTCCCTCTTACTCTTAAAGCCACAAAGAGCTCTAAGCTGGCCATCTGTTTCAAGCAAACCATATTCAAGTGGAAAAGTAAAGATAAAGGCTAAGGATTTTACCCACTTGAAGTTTGTATTGGGTGGTAATGGCCTTGGGATAGGTGTTTCCATTGGTTTTGCAAGCTCTACTCCCTTATATTCTTCTGTGAATTCTTCCACTTCTTTGCAAACTTCTTTAACTGCAACCACGTCTTGATCAAAGTCTTCGATATCTTCCTTATCACTCAAGTCATAAATTGGAGGTTGAGAAAAGTCTACCTCCGCATCATCTTCGTATTCACTTGGGGAAGATTCTTCAATCTCAAAGAATTCACTTGCGGATGCAAGTTCATTACTAGCAGAACTTGATTCATAGTGATCAGTACCAAAGAAACTTGCTTCTTGATCTGTTCCGTCCAGTTCTTCATAAGATACATGCTTCGGGGGTTGTGCACTATCCTCCTTAGCATCGATTGCAAACCACTTGGCAGAATTTTACACAATTCTTAGTTCCCATGGAGGTTCAGCATCTCCTAAGTCTTCAACCGATTCTTCTTCTTCGATAATTATGGCTTTCTCTACTTGTTCCAGTACAAAGTCATGCTCCGTACTATCCATTAGAGTTTCTAGTATCTCCTTCATGCGACGTTCTTCATTAAATTGTCCACATGAAGCCATGGGAGTTCCTTGAGTGTTCGAACGTCGGGAAGCTAATCGATTGATCGCTTGATCCAATTGGTGAAGGGTTGCATGAAATTTATTCATTGTTTTCTTGAGACGCTCCTGTGATTCTCGGGTTGATGGATATGGACATGGTGCATATGGAAGTGGTGGTTCTTGGAGGTAGGAATTGGGGTGGGTAAGGGTTAGGGTCATATGGAGGTGAATGATGGTGGGTGGCTTGTGAAGTAGTGGTTCATAGCTATGTTGAGGAGGTGGTTCATCGGCATATGATGGGGCTTGTTGGTAACCACAAGGGGGTCCACCATATCTATTATGTTGATACGCACCTCGGAATGGTTCTTGACTATAGTGTACTGGTGGAGGTTGGTTGTCATGAAGAGGTCCACCATATCTATTGTCTTGGCATGCATTGTAAGATGGTCGTTGTCCAGGGTATCTTGGAAGGTGTTGCTACCGAAAGGGTTGATCAGATCCTCGTGGCTACTTCCATCTTTGATTGTTTCGACTTTGATGCATGTTCCTGTTATAACTTCCATTCCTTCCAACAACATTAGAACCAAACTCAAAGCGACGAGAGTGAGAACTCATAGTAGCTAATAAAAATAAAAAACAAATAAAAGCTAATAAAAATTAAAAACAAAAATAAAAGCAAATAAACAAGCAAAATAAAATATTTGCAATAACCAATAATAAGGCACACGTTTGCAATTCCCTGGCAACGGCGCCATTTTTTTTGACGATTGGATTTCTGCCGGTAAAGAATTTTATAAAAATAATCACGTTGTAAGTATAGTTTCTAAACCAACAGAGAATCCTTTCGTATAAAAGTTTGGTTGTCACAAGTAACAAAACCCAATAAAATTTATAATCGAAGTATTTAAACCTCGGGTCGTCTCTCAAGAAATTACAGAGAGGTGTATTTATTATTGGTTATGGGAAAAAGGTATATTTATGGGTTTTTGAAATAAGGAACAAGTAATTTAAATGGCAAGAAAAATAAATTAATAATTAGAAAGAAAACTCTTGGCAAGGTATGAGAACTGGAAATCCCATCCTAGTTATCCTTATCAGGTGTGATGAGAATTGTTATTGCTCCCACTTAGTTAACCCTTACTAAATAAAGGAAAGTCAAGTGGACTAATTAACTTGATTCCTCAAGTCCTAGTCAACTCCTATGGAAAGACTAGCTTTAGAGGGATCCAAATCAATCAGCAGTTTCCAATTCTCAATCAACCGCTGAGTTTGATAACTCAAGTGTCACCAATTACTTAACCAAAGCCAAAAGGGGAAAAATCTAAATTATATTGAAAGCATCATAAATGGAATAAAACAATCATAAATCTGAAATACCTCAAATTATATTGAATCAAATTAAACATAAGAATTCATAAGCCAAATTGGCAACATCAAGTAATCAACTAAAGTAATAGAATAAAAGTAGAAGAGAAAATAAATTTAAAGGAATGTTGAACCTAGATTGAAGAAATAACCATAAAAATAAAAGAAATCCAAATTCTAAAACCTAAGAAAGAGGAGAGAACCTCTCTCTCTCTAAAACTACATCTAAAACCTAAAATTGTTAATTTTTGAATGTTGTATGAATTGTTGTTATGAATGAATGGATTCCCCCACTTTATAGCCTCTAATATGTGATTTCTGGGCCGAAAACTGGGTCAAAAACAGCCCAGAAATCGCCCCCAGTGATTTTTGGTATGTACAGGTCGTTGCAAAGTCACACGGGAGCGTCATCCACGCGTTCACGCGAATTGCATTTTTTCCAGGTCACGTGTCCGCGTGATTCACGCGTGCATGTCACCTATCTTCGTTGCGAAGCCCCGGATGTTAGCTTTCCAACGCAACTGGCACAGCGTCATTTGGACGTCTGTAGCTCAAGTTATGATCGATTTAGTACCAGGAGGTCAGGCTGGACAGCTTTAGCAGTTCCTTCAGTTTCATGTATTCCTTCCACTTTTGCATGCTTCCTTTCCATCCTCTAAGTCATTCCTGCCCTATAATCTCTGAAAACACTTAACACACACATCAAGGCATCGAATGGTAATAAGAGAGGATTAAACATAGGAAATTTAAGACTAAAGTAACATGTTTTCAATCATAGCACAAAATCATGAAGGAAAATGTAAAATCATGCAAATCATATGAATAAGTGGGTGAAGACTTGATGAAACCATTCAATTAAACACAAGATAAACCATAAAATAGTGGTTTATCAGTTGGTTTTGAGAAAGGATTTCCAAAAGAATAAGCATTGGCGCCAACGTTTGACTCAACGTTGGTGCACCAACATTTTTCCACCCATGCGTGCGCGTCCTCTACGCGTATGCATCAAAACAGAGTTTTGCGCGTATGCGTCGCTCACGCGTGGGCGTGTCTGGCCAAAATATGCATGCACATGTATGCGTGCGCGTCGATTGCAATTTTTTAAATCCAATTTTGGGCTGCTTGTCGCATACGTTGGAGGGTAACGATTGAGGTAGCGTTGGACCTCCAACATTCGTTCATTCACGCTCACGCGTAACCCACGCGTACGCATGAATGGTGAATTTTGTCATTCTATGCGTGCGCGCAGCTCATGCGTATGTGTGTTTTGCATATCCACGCGTACGCGTCACCCAAAATTTCTCTGGCTCCAGCTTTTGAAAACCATCGAAGACGTTGGAGGTAACGTTGGACCTCCAACGTTCCCTCCAACGCCAGCACTAGTAGTTTTGAAAAATTTTCCAAATCCACGTTTGAGGCAACGTTGGATCACCAACATTGCCCTCAACGTTGCACCATTTTTTCTTCCAAAAATGTTGCCTGCAATGTTGGTGGATCAACGTTACCACCAACGTTGCATCTCCCTCTCTTCTTCAATACTTTTTTGCTCTGTTTCCTCCTCTTCTTTCTTATTTCTTTCTTGCCTTATTTCCACCTACAATCAATCAAACAATTGCCTCAAAGTTTGCTGTAATCATGAGGTATTTGCATCATTGATAACATCTAGTAAAAGTAGCATAAGACCTTATGAAAAATTACATAAACAACCATGTTTAATTGACTTGCGAAATGCATGAAATTTCAATCCAATTGCTTACTTATTGTGCAAGAAAGTGCATAAAAACTTAATGAAACAAGAGGAAAATGCTTGTGAAACTAGCATAAGATGACTTGTCATTAGTATACTAATACTTCTTCCATAGAAGTCAGCAGTAGGGTTTGTATAGGAACCCAGAGTTCTTCTGAACTCTTCAATCCCATTTGGGTTCATGATGAAGAAAGGTATAAGAAGAGAAGGAATGAAGATAGAAGGAGTAGAAGAAGAAATAGAAGTAGAAAAGATAAACAAGAATTAAAGTATTTTTTTAGTTTATTTATTAATTTTTTCAAAAATTAAGTTTAATTAATTAAAAGGAATAGGAAATTAGTTAATGAATTTCGAAAATAGAAGAGAGAGAGAAGAAGAATAGAATTTTCAAAAATTAGAAGAGAGAATAATTAGTTAGAAAGTTTTGAAAAAGAAGAGAGAGAAGATAAGTAACTAATAAGAAAGATAAGATAAAGAAGTTAAGAAAAGATAAGTTTTAAAATTAAAAAGATTTGAAATTTAAATTTTAAATTTGAGAATTAAATTTTAAATTTTAAATTTTGAAATATTTTGAAATTTAAATTTTAAAATTTAAATTTTGAAATTTGAAATTTTGAATTTTGAATTTGAAACAAGATAAGATAAAGATAAAAAATATTTTATTTTAAAATTTTGAATTTTAAATTTTAAAATTTGAAGATTGAATTTTGAATTTTGAAATAAGATAAGATAATATTTTTGAAAAAGATATGATTTTGAAATTTGAATTTTGAAAAGATAAGATAAGATATGATTTTTGAAATTAAATTTGAATTTTATTGTTAATTTTCGAAAATTAATTAAAAGATAAGATAGAAAAGATATTTTTTTTTTAATTTAATGAGGAAAGAGAAAAACAACAAAATGACACCAAACTTAAAATTTTTAGATCTAAATGGACCTAGTGTGCGAAAATTTAAAGAAAAACACAGAGGGATACCAAACTTAAAAATTTTAAGATCAAAACAAAAAGAAAACACAAGAACACCTTGAAGATTAAGAAGAACACAAAGAACAAAATTCAAAGAAATTCAAAGAACACAAGAACATGCAAAAGACAACAAACTTAAAATTTTGAAAATTAAACACAAAATTTTCAAAAAATTTAAAAGAAAAACACAAGAAGACACCAAACTTAAAGATTTGACACAAGACTCAAACAAAAGACGTTAATTTTGAAAAAAAATTAGAAAAAGAAAAAAATCGAAAAACTCAACAAGAACACAAACAAAAAGACTCATACCAAGAACAAATATTAAACAAAGAAAATAGAAAGTTTTGAAAAAGGTTTTTGATTTTTTTTTTCGAAAATAGGGAGAAGAAAAATAAAATAAAATACTCTTGCAAAAATTAAAGACAATACCTGATCTAGGGAACAATATAATCCGTCAGCTGTCCAAACTCGAACAATCCCCAGCAACGGCGCAAAAAAATTGGTGCACGAATCCCACACTTCGTACAACTGTACCAGCAAGTGCACTCGGTCGTCCAAGTAATACCTGAGCGAGTTAGTGTCGATCCCACGAGGATTGTGGTTTGAAGCAAGCTATGGTTATCTTGCAGGTCTTAGGCAGGCAAAATCAAGAGGTTGTTAGTTTGAATTTGGTTTAAAGGCATGAAAAGGAATAAAAAGTGTATAAAATACTTTGTGAATTTGAAAGGAATCAGTAACAGGAAGATGGTTAAGGATTGGAGTTGCTTTGTCTTTCTTAATTAACTCTGGTCTTACTGTCTTCTTTGCTTGTGAATGATTTCTTCTATGGCAGGCTATATGTGATCAACGCCTTTCTTGAGAGGTCGTCAATACTCCTCCAGATCTGAACACCAGGGTTAGTGTGCATCCAGTCTGATTGATGGTTACGTTCCTACGGTCCATTCTCCTTAATGATCCTACTTAAAATGCCACAGACATGGTCGAATATTCCGGATTAGAGAATGCTGCATCTTTGAGTTCTAGCCTTTACCACAGAGACCCTAATCTCCCCGTAAATTGGCTGAACTGGTGTCTCGAGAAGTCCCTAACGAAGTCGTGGAATAGTCGTCTGAGAGATGTATAATCAAGTTGGTAGTTTGATGCGTGAGCATCTTCTTTATCTTTTCCTAGTGAATTTGCATTCAAATTGTTGAGTTTAATCAAGATTTAAATATCTTTAAGCCATTATGGATGCTACTTTGAGTTGTGTGCAATTCTGTTTATTTCAGGTAGCATTTGGATTGATTTGATGGCGTTTTGTAGCAGAAAAGGAAGAAAGAGAATGACGCTTTCAACTCCGACCTCCTTACACTCAAACAAGAAGAACTTGAGCTATAGAGTCCAATTGATGTGATCCTAGCGGCATTGAAAAGCTAACTTTCAGAGCTTTATAACGATATATAATAGTATACCCATTTCTTCCATTTCGTACGGACCACTTCACATGAAACTTGAGGAAGCTCAAATTTGGCGCCAACTCAAAAGTACTCCAAGGAAGGCAGTGTGGTCCACTCCAGGCCAAACTTGAGGGAGCTCAAGTTTGGCATCAATATGAAGTCTATAAAGAAAGCCACATGCTGCCATCTCCACGCCGAACTTGAGCTTACCCAAGTTCGGCACCAACTCAAAGGATCCAAGGAAAGTATGAGCTCTGCCAACTCCACGTCAAACTTGGTTTCTTCCAAGTTTAGCGCCACAACCTTTAGTACAAAAGTGGTCCCCATTCACTCATACAAGGCTGCACGCAGAATGGAATTTATTTTGATTAAATTTTATTTTATTTTAAATTAGGAAAAGATATTATTTAGTTTTAGGAAATATAATTTACATTAATTAGGATTAGATATAAATGGGAAAAGAATCAGCCCTTCGGGATCTTCTCTCATCTCTTCTCTTCAACCTCATTCCGCAATTTACAGTTTTATGAATCCTAGTTTCTCTCTCTGAACGATGAGAAACTAAACCTCCACTGTTAAGGTTAGGAGCTCTGTCTATTGTATGGATTGATACTATTACTTTTCTATTTTAATTCGCGTACTGATTTATATTTCAAGAATTGTTTTCGTTCTTTATTTTATGAATTTTAGTGGAACGGAAGTATGACCCTTGTTCTAATTGAGTTCTTGTATAACTTGGAAAAGCTCTTTACTTGATCAACAACTTGAAAATATATTCTCCTAAACTTCTAATTATCTGGACTTAACGGGATACGTGACATATAATCCTCTTATATTTGGGTAAATAGGGTTTTTGTGGCATATAACTAGAATTGAACTTCAGCCTCTAATCAGAATTATATGACCAAGGAATTGGTGGTTGATGAAGGTTAGAGGAGACTAAAAAGGTCTAAGGAATTAGGGTTTAGTCACTTATAGTTTGCCATGAATTAAATCTTGCATGATTAAAATAGTTAGTAAGAAAAGTCAATCCGGAAAATAGATATCTCTGAAGCCTTAACTGTTTCTCCATATATTATTCACAACTTATTTACTACTTGCTTTCTGCTATTTTGAATTTATTGTTAATGCTTTTGAACTCTCTAAACATCATTTTATGTTTGTCTAACTAAGTAAATCACTTAACCGTTGTTGCTTAGTCCATCAATCCTTGTGGGATCGACCCTCACTCACGTGAGGTATTACTGGGTACGACCCGGTGCATTTGCCGGTTAGTTTGTGGACTTTAAATTCCGCACCAAGTTTTTGGTGACATTGCCAGGGATTGATAGTGATTAACAACTATTAGTTGTTTGATTTCTTAGATTAGATGTTTTAGTTTTAGTTTTATTTAATTTTTGCCTTATTATTTTCGAAATTTAGTATTAGTAGTTTCCATTAATTTCTAAAATTAAGTTTGGTGTTACCTAGTTGATTTTATTTTAATTTTACAATTTAATTTGCCTATTATTTTTGAATTTTTCAGTCTAATTTCAGTCATCATTTTCGAATTTTTACTGTTTAATTTATTTAGTACTTTTATTTTATTTCTTTACACAGGTTACCTCACTGGAAATTCTCTACACTCTGACGTAGAGAGTTTCATATTTTCTTGTCTTCTGTCTATTTATGAGGAGGAACAGGGACAAAAAACCTCTTTTAGAGTTTGATCCTGAACTTGAAAGGACTTTGGGGTGGCGTCTGCAACAAGCAAGACTTTACAAGGCTGCAGAGTTCACTATGGACCATAATAATGCTGCTAATGCCAATATGGCAAATCCGAATGGGAATGAGCAACCTAGGAGAGTGCTTGGCTCTTACAGTGCTCCTAATGTAGATCTTTATGGAAAAAGCATTTTGGTACCCCCTATTGCTGCAAACAACTTTGAGCTAAAGCCACAGCTAGTCACTCTTGTGCAACAAAACTGTCAGTATCATAGACTCCCTCAAAAAGATCCAAATCAGTTTATGTCTAATTTTCTGCAGATTTGTGATACTATGAAAACTAATGGAGTGAACCCTAAGGTTTATGAACCCATGCTCTTCCCATTTTCTTTGAGGGATAGAGCAAAGCTGTGGCTAGATTCTCAACCCAAGGAAAGTCTGGATACTTGGGATAAGGTTGTCACTGGGTTTCTTACTAAATTTTTCCCACCACAGAAACTGACTAAGCTTAGTGTGCAGGTTCAGACCTTCAGACAGAAGGATGGTGAGACCCTCTATGAAGCTTGGGAGAGATACAAGCTACTGACCAGGCAATGCCCTCCAGATATGTTCTCTAAATGGACTCAATTAGATATCTTTTATGAAGGCTTGGGTGAAATGTCTAAGATGTACTTAGATAATTCTGCAGGTGGTTCATTTCACATAAAAAAACACCAGAGGAAACTACTGAGCTTATTGAGTTGGTTGCTAGCAACCAATATTTATATTTATCTAACAGGAATCCTGTGAGCTCTGAGGCTCCTCAAAAGAGAGGCATTTTGTAAGTGGAAGCTGTTGATCCTCTTCTTGCCCAGAACAAACTTTTGTCTCAGCAAATAAATCTAATTACTCAATAGTTGAGTGGAATGCAAGTTTCAGCTATCAACACTCAGAATGCACCTCAAGATGTCCCTTATGACATGACAGGTAATTTTATGCAAAATGAGAATTATGATTATGCTCAATCCTCTTCTGAACAGATCAATTACATGGGGAGTGCTCCTAGAAACCCCAATAATGATACATACTCTAAGACCTACAATCAAGGATGGAGAAATCACCTAAATTTTAGGTGGAGAGAGCAACCTCAGAGGCCACAAAATTTTAATAATAATTCTCAGGGCAGTTTTCAACAGAATAATTTTAATAACCACTAGTTTCAGTCATCTCAACAAGCAACTCCTCAATTGTAGAAGAACACTGAACTGGAAGCACTAATGGCAAGTTTTATACAGGAAACCAGAGCATCAATCAAAAACTTGGAGATTCAGATGGGTCAATTAGACACAAAAGTTAATGAAATTGATCAGAGGACCACTAATAGTCTTCCTGGAAACACAATTCCAAATCCAAGAGAGGAGTGCAAGGCTATAACCTTGATAAGTGGACAAGTGGCAAGTACGAAAGCACAAGTTAATGAGGAGCCAGTTGAAAAAGAAGCTCCAGAGGAGAAGAAAGAGGAGGTGGAACACGCCCCTCCTAAGCGTGTAGATAATCCATTCCGAGTCTCTCTTGACACTCATCCTACATTGTCTAAGGCACCTAAGTACAAGCCTAAAATGCCATATCCTCAGAGACTTCAAAAGGAGACCAAGGACAAGTAGTTTTCAAGTTCTTGGAAGTTTTCAGAAAGTTACAAATTAATATTCCTTTTGCTGAGGTTTTGGAGCTAATGCCTCTCTATGTTAAATTCATGAAGGAGTTATTGTCAAAGAAGAAGCCTTTAAAGGGAGATGAGTGATAAACCCCGATTTTGTGGTTTATCTTGTGCTTATTTTGGGGGATTTTATCAATATTTCTCACACTTATTCGCAAGAAATGCATGGTTTTGTGTTCACTTCCCAATATTGCTCCATGATGGAAAACATGCTTATTTTGCCTTAAAATTGCCATATTTTAATCCTCTTCTATTGCCATTCGATGCCGTGATGTATTTGTTGAATAATTTCAGGAATTATAGGGTAGGAATGACTTAGAAGAGAGGGAGAAAGCATGTACAAAGAGGGAAGAACATGAAGAATTAAAATCTTGGGAAAAGCAGCATCGGCGCGCTAGCGCACTCCACCCGGACGCGTGGATGGGATTGGCTGGAAGCGGAGCGCAAGAATGGACGCATCCGCGCAGATCAGAAGATTCCTATTGACGCATACGCGCACGCGTGGATCATAAAAGCAATTGGCGCGCATGCGTGGGAAGCTGCACGTGTGATGAGGCACAGAAGTTTGTGAATTAAAAATTATTAAAATAGTTACGTTGCAAATATAGTTCTTAACTCACTGAAAATCTGCCTATCAATTTAGAAATATGTCACAGAGAATTTAAATTAAAAATTACTGGGAATTTAAGTCCCAGGTCGTCTCCCAACGAGTTGCAGAAAAGTGTGCTATTTTATTAATCAAATGTTCCAAAAAGTTGAGTTAAGTAGGTGGAAAATTAAATTGAGAAAATTCAAATAATGTGAATAAAAGTCTTGACTGGGAGTTGATTAGTTGGAATCTCTATTATTGATGGGATGATTTCAAGATTAATTTATAATTAATGGTTGTTCTGTTTAGTTATCCTTTACTAGGTAAAGGAATGTCAAACAAGTTGGAATGCTAGTTCTGTTCACGAGTTGCAACCCACTTAGTTCAAAGGGATTGGTGTTAGTGATTAGATAACAATCCAACAGTTACCCCAATTACAAATTTTCTTTCAATCCTTCCAACTCAAGATTTCCTTTCAATCAACTCCCCATCAAGTGAGGGAACTACTTACTCAGTGTAAATAATAAATCCATAACACATGAAAGGGAATTAAAAGAAGACATGATTATTGGAATGGAAAATAAATTAAAATGGAAGAAATAATCCTTGTATTAATTAATCATGAAAGTATTCAAATGACAAAATTGAACAAAGCAAAGAACATGGAAGAATAAAACCAAGTTAAGAGAATGAACTAGAATGACGAAGTCTTGATGAGGAAATAACTCTTCTCAATGTTCCAATGCTAAGACCAATTGAAAAATTAAAATTCTTAAACCTAGAGAGAAAAACCTAAAGGAGTAAAACTAGATCTAAAACTCCTAAACTGTGTAGAATGAATGTTGTCTTTTGTTTCTGCATATTCTCTAGCTCTAGTCTGCTGTTCTGGACCCAAAACTGGGTCGAAATAAGGTCCAAAATTGCCCCCAGCGAATTCTGCAGATTATGCAGATCGCACATGTCACGCGATCGCGTCATCCATGCGGACGCGTCATTCGCGCTTTTCCTTGCCACGCGTTCGCGTCGTCCACGCTACCGCGTCGCTTGAGCTTTTCCAATCCGCGCGGCCGCGTGAGCCATGCGGCCGTGTCACTGCGATTTGCTCCCCTTCGCGCGGTCGCTTGAGCCATGCGACCGCGTCACTTCTCGCTGGTTATCTCCTCAAATTCTTGTGTTCCTTCCATTTTTGCTAGCTTCCTTTCCAATCTCCAACTCATTCATGCCCTATAAAGTCTGAAACACTCAACACACAAATCACGGCATCGAATGGAATAAAGGAGAATTAAAAATACATAATTAAAGTCTCTAGGAAGCAGTTTTCAAACATGTTATAAATTCAGGAAGGAATTATAATTTCATGCTAATTTAATGAATAAGTGGGTAAGGATCATGATAAAACCACACAATTAAACACAATATAAACCATAAAATAGTGGTTTATCAACCTCCCCACACTTAAACATTAGCATGTCCTCATGGTTAATTGAAGGAGATAAGGAAATAAGTATGAACATGTAGAAACTAATGAAATACAATGCAAGCCTATATATATAAATAAATACAACTATATGATTCTTGCCCACTTGATCAAAAGTAAATAAGCTCTTCAAAATAATTACAAATCAAATTCCACTAATTCTATCATTATACAATAAAACAGATAAAAGTGCAAGAAGATAGCTCATGAAAGCAGGGAACATGAAAATTCAAGCATTGAACCCTCACTGATAATGTATGTACGCTCTAATCTCTAGTGTATAGGGTAATCACTCTATCCTTCTCTAATCATGCTTTCTAACTTTTGTTCTTCTCCTAACCAATCAACAACAGTTAATATGCCAATGCAAACATCATGAGGTCTTTTCAAGGTTGTAATGGGGCTAAGGTATAGGTAGGGGTATACATTTAGTCAAGTGAGCTAATAAATTGAATCTTTAATTAACCCAAGCTTCAACCCAACCTATATATTTTTAATGTAATCTTAAAGTTCATACCTAGCTACCCAGAATTCCCTTTTTCTATCCATACTCATGTATCAACTTTATATTTGATTCTATCATATGTGCATTGATCTTTGAATTCTGAATTTAACATTGGGGTAATTTTGTCCCCTTATTTATATATATATATATATATATATATATATATATATATATATATTTTTTTTTTTTTTTGACATTAAAATAAATATAGCTTATCAATGCACATAGAATTTTAATTCTTATAGTTTCACATGAGTAGGTATCCAAATTCCCATTAAATTCTCATGACACATTCCCTTAACAACTTTTGTTCCCACAATTTCCCATACTTAACTAGCACACACAATTCTATCTTAAGCTAACCAAAGATTCAATTTGGGATATACAATTGTTTTTCAGCTTAAGGTTGGTAATGTGGTAAAATATAGAACAAATAGGATTTAAAGGCTCAAAGTGGTTAACAAGGGTAATTGAAAAGGGTAGGCTTAATTTGGATAAGTGAGTTTAAACAAATAATGGCCTCAATCATGTGCAAGCATGCAAATATAATAAATATTGGACATATAAGATAAAACAAAATATAGATTACAATCTTAGAGAAGTAAACACACAAGAATGAAATAATTATGGTTAAATAATGTAACCATACATAAAGGCTCAAATCTTTCACAGGTTGTGGGTTCTTTAGCTCAAATATCATGTTCCAAATACAACTCAAGCAAATTTATCATAAAATTTTGAAAAATTAGTGAAATTTTGTTCCAAAGATAGAGTCTTAAAAGAAACTTATTGTCTTTTCAATCAAGTAGAACATGCATGCAACTATCCTAACCTATGCAATTTATTCTATTCTATAAAAGAAAGAAAATCTAACTAAAATATCCTAATTATTGGTGCTAGGGAAAAGAAATTACCTCCGGAAGTCAGTACCTGACCGACCTCCCCACACTTAAGGCTTTGCACCGTCCTCGGTGACGTCTGTCAGGAACAAGGGTGGGCTGGTGGCAGTATCTCTACAGTCGGGACCATTATGGCTCCCTGTGCTGGTAAAAGAAGTGGAGTCTGGGGTATCCGAGTCCCTGAAGTGTCCCTTGAGTAGCTCCTTGAGGTGTTTGAATCGGCGCTCGTTACGGCGCTCTCTCATCTTTGCTTTCTGTTCTTGCTGATCCAACCTGTCAATTATCTGCTGGAGCAATTCATCAGTTGTAGGTGCTTGTGGTGTTGAAGAAGGATTATCTTCAACTAGAGTAGTAGGAAGGCTTGTAGTGGCTGCTGGGAGTTTGAGGTATTTCCCGTTAGGGACATACTGATCATCCCGTGGAAGCACGGCTTTGGTGTCCCCAGCTCTGTAGGAGACTCCGGCTGCTGAGACAAGATCTGAGACCAAGGCGGGGAAAGGTAAGTTGCCCACAATTTGTACGTGTCCCATAACATGCCAGATATGTCTTGAGAGATGCAGAGGTTGGTCTGTAAGAATGCACCATAGTAGAACAGCCATGTCCGCAGTGAAGGAGGACTCGTGAGTGCTCGGAAAGACATAATGGGACATGATCTGTGCCCAGACGCAAGCCTCCAAGGTAAGTGCTGAAGCCAAGATTCCCTTAGGGCGGGTACGGTGGTATCCGTAGATCCAACGGCTGCCAGGTAATGCGATAACTCCGAGAACGGAGTCCCAGTCAAATTGGTACCTCTGGCGCTTAAGTGCGGCTTCTTGGAAGGTGTCCATTCCTTCTGGAATAGGGGGAAGACTCAGAGCTTGCTGAATGGCCTCTTCTGTGATGGGGACTTGCTTCTTCCGGACATAAACAGATTATAGGGTTGGCATGTAGAAGTTAGAGTAGAACTCAACTACCCAAGAAAGATTGACCTGCCTTGGCTGTCTCCGTAGGAAACCCCATTGTCTTCGTTCAATTTGCGGCTCAACAAAGGTAGCAATATTGGATGGGAGGATAAGAAGGTATTCATTGTTATAGTTTCTTTCTGCCAGGATAGGGAACATCTACTCACAGTAGCGATTGGGAAATCGCGCAGTGTCCTTTGCTGGAAAGGCTTTCTCCTTCTCATTAACCTTTATTATCCTCTTAACTCTTTTTGTTGAGGGTTGACTGCGGTTGAAGAAGGCTCTGCCACTAATGCTCTTTTAGTTCCTCTTCTTGCTGGTGGTTTGGAAGTAGCTTTCTCTTTTCCTTTCTTGGTGGCCATCCTGAAAGAAGGGAAGAGAAAGTAAATTAAATTCAAAGAGATATACAGCAAGGAAGGAAACGGAAAAGAGGGTGATGGATGCACATTAAGATATACTGACATTATCACATGCTCGCGAGTACATGTGAAAAGCCAACAATGGAAAATAGCTAGTGCATATAAAGACAAGTGACTGCAAGGTGTTTATTGGCATGCCGGCAAAGGGCATGAGTAGCATAGACCAAGCAATACTTTGTAACAAACCATCACGTTTGTGTTGACAATTAAATTCAATTAATACAATAGTAAAGGAAAGTTGTGAAAAGCAAGCATTGAATAGTATAACAACATAGAGAAGTGCATAATGCCATTTGAGCTTTTTCACAAACACATAGCATGCATGATGAATAAGGTATAGAAAATATGAAGGTGAACATGCAAGCAATCCCTTAAATAGAATAAAAATAATTGTCAAACAATTCGCAATAATCCACAAGCATATAATGAGGGATAATGACTCAAAAAAAAAAAATTTTCTAACACCATGTAAAAAGGAAAAGAAAAAGAAAGAAAATATGAATAATGAAAAGAAAAAGAAAAGAAAAGAAAATACATATAAAATAATAAGAATGATAGAAAAAGAAAGAGGGAGGAAGAAAGTAAAACCTTGTTAATGGAGGTGAGATAGAGAGTGAAAGGTGAGATAAAAGGGGGAAGGGAGAAGGAAGAAATAAGGAGGGAAAAGGAAAATTAGGATTTGGAGGAGAGAAAGATAAGATATGTGGCAATTTTAGGTTGAGCTGTGCGGCGCATGTGACGCGGCCGCGTGGGGCACGCCTTCGCGTGGATGCGCTTCAAGTATGGTGACGCGATCGCGTCGGTCACGTGGTCGCGTGACCCATGTTATGCTTCTGGCGCGAGTGCAGCCTTGCACCAGCGCAACTCTCTGTTCAAATTAATTTATTTGCCAACATTGGGACGGCGCGATCGCGTGAGTGTGCGCCAGAAAATGGATGACGCGGCCGCATCGGCGACGCGGTCGCGTGATAAGGATTGTGCTTCCAGCACCAATCCAGCATCACTCTCGCACAATATTTCATTGTGCACCCTTTTACGCCGAAAATTCAGGGCACGCGGCCGCATGGGGCACGCGGTCGCGTGGGAGGCCATGATTTCCATGCGACGAGAACGCGTCAGCGACGCGGTCGTCTGGGTTGATTTGTGCCATTGGCACGCCTCCAGCCACACTCCAGCGTGACTTTCTGTTAATTTTTATTTTTCTTTACTCTCCCTGTGACGCGGACGCGTCGCTGATACGATCGCGTCGCGTAGCAAAATTTTTTTTTTTGAAAATAAAAACAGGTAAATGCAGATGCACGAAAGTACTAAGAAAGAGAAGAGTTATTGAATAGGAAAAACTAAAAATAAAGAAAAGAGCGATCATACCATGGTGGGTTGTCTCCCACCTAGCACTTTGCTTTAACGTCCGTAAGTTGGTCGCTCCACTAGCTCAATCTTCTGCTATGTGGGGATCTTCCAAGAGGAAGATCTCAAGCTCCTTGTTTCTCTGCATCTTCTCGCCATGGTATAGCTTCAGGCGTTGTCCATTAACCTTAATAAGTTCAGAGCTTGAAGGATGGCTTAGGTGATAAACTCCGTACAGTTCGGCCTTCTCTACTCTGTATGGACCTTCCCATCTTGATCTCAACTTGCCTGGCATGAGCCTTAGTCGAGATTTGTAAAGGAGGACTAAATCCCCAGGTTGGAACTCTTTCTTCTTGATGTCTTGGTCATGTACAGCCTTCATCTTTTCCTTGTATATTCTGGAGTTTTCATAAGCTTCTAGGTGAAGGCTCTCCAGTTCCTGCAGTTGCAACTTCCTTTCAGCTCCGGCTTTCTCAATTCCCATGTTGCACTCCTTAACTGCCCAAAAAGCTCTGTGTTCTACTTCAACTGGGAGATGACAAACTTTTCCATAAACCAAGCAGAAAGGACTCATTCCAATGGGTGTCTTGTATGCTGTTCTATATGCCCAGAGTGTATCTTGTAGCTTGGTGCTCCAGTCTTTTCTATGTGGCTTTACTATCTTTTGCAAGATACGCTTAATTTCTCTGTTTGACACCTCGGCTTGCCCATTAGTTTGGGGATGGTAAGCTGTTGCAACTTTATGAATTATCCCATGCTTCTTCATTAATCCTGTTAGTCTCTTGTTACAAAAATGGGTGCCTTGATTGCTCACGATTGCTCGTGGTGATCTGAAGTGACATATAATATGGTTTCTCACAAAGAAAACAACAGTGTTAGCATCATCAGTGCGGGTAAGAATTGCTTCCACCCATTTGGAAACATAATCCATAGCTAACAATATATAAAAATATCTATTAGAATTTGGAAATGAACCCATGAAGTCAATGCCCCAAACATCAAAAATTTCACAGAAAAGCATAATTTGTTGAGGCATCTCATCCCTCCTGGATATATTATCAAATTTCTGGCATGAGAGACAAGATTTACAAAACTCAGCAGCGTCTCTAAAAAGAGTAGGCCACCAGAATCCACAGTCTAAGATCTTTCTAGCTGTTCTTTGAGGACCAAAATGTCCTCCACTCTCAGATGAGTGACAGGCCTCTAAAATGGACTGGAATTCTGATTGAGGCACACAACGTCTAATTACTTGATCAGCGCCATATCTCCACAAATATGGGTCATCCCATATATAATATTTAGACTCGCTTTTCAGCTTGTCTCTTTGATGCTTAGAAAAATTTGGAGGAAATGTACAGCTAACTAAATAATTAGCAATAGGTGCATACCAAGGGACTAACTCAGATACTGCTTGCAGGTTATCAAAAGGAAAATTATCATCTATAGGAGTAGAATCATCCTTAATATGCTCAAGGCGACTCAAGTGGTCTGCCACTAAATTTTGATTACCACACCTATCCTTTATTTCTAAATCAAATTCTTGTAACAGCAGTATCCAACGTATGAGTCTTGGTTTGGATTCCTTTTTAGCTAATAGATACTTCAAAGCTGCATGGTCTGAATACACTACTACTCTAGTACCAAATGAATAAGCTCGGAATTTATCCAGAGCAAAAACAATAGCAAGAAGCTCTTTCTCAGTAGTAGTATAGTTGGATTGGGCAGTGTCTAAAGTCTTAGATGCATAAGCAATAACGAAAGGATCCTTACCTTCACGCTGAGCCAGCGCTGCTCCTACTACATGGTTGGAAGCATCGCACATGATTTCAAATGGCTAGCTCCAGTCTGGTCCTCTCACAATTGGAGCTTGAGTCAGAGCAGTCTTCAGCTTATCAAACGCTTGTTTGAAATCCTCACTAAACTCGAACTCAATATCCTTCTGCAGTAATCTGGATAAGGGAAGTGCGACCTTACTAAAGTCCTTAATAAATCTCCTGTAAAAACCTGCATGGCCAAGGAACGAACGGACTTCCCTCATAGAAGAGGGGTAAGGTAAACTAGAAATAACATTCACGTTTGCTGGGTCTACAGAAATGCCATTATTAGATACCACATGTCCTAATACAATCCCTTGTTTCACCATAAAGTGACATTTTTCGAAATTTAATACAAGGTTTGTATTAACACATCTATCTAATACTCTAGATAATCCATCTAAGCAAAGGCTAAAAGAATCACCATAAACGCTAAAATCGTCCATAAAAACTTCCATACAGTCCTCAATAAGATCAGAGAAAAGACTCATCATGCACCTTTGGAAAGTAGCTGGTGCATTGCACAAGCCAAAGGGCATTCTCTTGTAAGCATAAGTCCCAAAAGGACATGTAAAAGTAGTCTTTTCCTGATCCTCAGGAGCTATATGAATCTGGAAATAACCTGTGTAACCATCTAAAAAGCAATAATGTGATTTACCTGACAGGCGATCCAGCATTTGATCAATGAATGGAAGTGGGTAGTGATCCTTACGGGTAGCTTGGTTGAGACGCTTGTAATCAATGTAGACTCTCCAAGCATTCTGAACTCTACTTGCTATGAGCTCTCCATGCTCATTCTTCACTATAGTAACTCCAGACTTCTTGGGCACCACTTGTACTGGGCTTACCCATTCACTGTTTGAAATGGGATATATGATACCGGCTTCCAATAGTCTGGTCACTTCCTTTTTGATAACTTCCAAGATGGTGGGATTCAATCTTCTTTGGGGTTGACGGACAGGTCTTGCTCCCTCTTCTAAAAATATTCTGTGCTCACATACTTGAGGGTTGATGCCTACTATGTCTGCCAAGCTCCACCCAATTGCCTTCTTATGCTTCCTCAGCACATCAAGTAACTGCTCTTCTTGTTGAGAAGTAAGTTCCCTTGCAATGATAACTGGAAACCTCTGCTCATCTTCAAGATAAGCATATTTGAGATATGGAGGGAGGGGTTTCAATTCTAACTTTTGATCATGGGCAGGCTCTGGATTATCTGGAGCTTATGAAAATGACGAAGTGCCCTCATTGTCAGTTAAGAGGGTCCCCACACTTGGACCTTGTCCAGTGTGCCTCTCTTCTAACTCTTCCTTGTGAACTTCAGCTACACTTTCATCTATGACATCACACTGAAAGATAGAACGATCTTCTGGGGGGTTGTCAATGACTCCATTCAGATTGAAGATTACTATGCGGCCATCTATTTCAAAGGAGTATGTTCCTGAAAAAGCATCCAATTTGAATTTTGATGTCTTCAGGAATGGTCTTCCAAGTAGGATTAATGATGGCTTATCTGAATCATTATGGGGCATCTCCAAGATATAAAAATCAGTGGGAAATGTAAGCCCTTTAATGTTCACCAAAACATCTTCAGCAACTCCAGCCACTGTAATAATGCTTTTATCTGCTAACACAAAACGAGCTGCCGACCTTTTTAAGGGAGGGAGCCTCAAAATATCATATATAGACAAAGGCATTATACTGACACATGCTCCTAAATCACACATGCAATCATAAATTACTACACCACCAATAGTACAGCTAACTATACAAGGACCTGGATCACTATATTTTTAGGTAATCCTCCCATTAAAGCAGATATAGAACTACCTAAAGGAATAGTTTCTAATTCATTAATTTTGTCTTTATGGATACATAAGTCTTTTAGAAACTTTGCATATTTAGGTACCTGCTGAATAACATCAAAAAGAGAAACAGTTACCTCAACCTTTTTGAATATTTCTACCATTTTGGGGTCGGGTTCTAGCTGCTTCCTAGGCTTCTTTGCAAGTTGTGGAAATGGAATAGGAGTAGTGTTTTCTGTGGTGTCTGCGCCTTTTGGTGCTTCCTCCTGTGGTTGAGCTATTTCTTCTTCAGCTATGTCCTGTATGTCCTCTTCCTCTTCAACATCTTCTATTTCTACTACCTCTTCAGCTGAGGTGTGTTCTGGTGGGCTTGGTTCCTCCTGATTCCTCTCCTGTAGGGTGGTTCCAGACTTTAGGTTGATGGCATTAATGCCTCCCTTTGGATTGGGTAATGGTTGAGTGGGGATTCCAGTGGAGCTTGAAGGTTAGTTACTGGAATTTTGCGTTGATCCAATCTGTGACATAAGAGCTTGCAAAGTAGAGGTGAGACCATTCAGACTGGCATTAATACTATTCATGATGTTATTTTCCATGGTCTGTTGTCTTCGCTCAAAATATTGTAGTAGCTCTTCATTAGGAGATAAAGAAGAATGAGTAAATTGAGAGGTCTGCTATTGATTGTTCTGTGGTCCTGGGTTTTGCCTCAGGTGAGGTGCTCTGTAAGGTTGATTCTGCTGCCTGTTGTTGTTATTATTCCACCTCTGATTTCTCTGATTATCTCGGCCTCCTCTGTTATTGTTGTCCCTCCAATTCTGGTTAGAATTGTCCTGCCATCCATGGTTATTATTTCCACTTTGATTGTACCCTTGGTTCGGGCGGTCATAGAAGTTATGAGTGGATGCCACCATGTTGTCTTCTTGTTGGAGCTGCGGGCATTCATCAGTGTAATGGCTATAATCAGCACAGATTCCGCAAATTCTTTGCGGGACTAATTGTTGGTTTTACTGTGGCGAGGGAGGTTGAGCTTGCTGAGCTTGTTGTTGATTTAATTGCATCTGCTTCAGCAAGTTGGTCATCTCACATATACTCTGAGCTAGAGCCACAGTCTCTCTGCTAGAGGATACTTCTGCAACGGCTTTTGAACGGCCTTGCTTTTGTCTGTGGTTCCTAGTAGATTCAGCTAAATCACTGATCAATTGCCAAGCCTCATCAGTGGTCTTGTACTTCTTCATAGACCCATTGCTAGCACTTTCCAATATGGTCTTATCTTGGGGCCTCATGCCCTATGTGATATAGCTAAGTAACACTATCTTGTCAATCATGTGGTGGGGGCATGCTTCCAGATGATTATTGAAGCGCTCCCAGTATTCAAAGAGAGTCTCATTGTCATCCTGAACAATTGTGGAAATATCCTTCCTCAGTTTATCAGTAACTTCAGATGGAAAGAATTTCTCCAAAAACTCCTTTCTGAGTGTATCCCAGTTGGATACATTTGCTAGAGGTTGAGTGTAGTACCACTCTCTTGCTTTTCCCTCGAGAGAAAACGGGAAAGCTTTCAGCAAAATTGAAGTTTTATCAGTACCATCACGCCTGACAGTAGAACAGGCTGCCTGGAAATCTCTCAAGCGCTTGATAGGCTCTTGAGCAGGTAGGCCATGAAACTTGGGCATCAAATTTAGCAGTGCGGTCTTTATTTCAAAATCTGTAGCTACCGTTGGATGATGCGCTTGAAACGGTTACATTGTAAAATCAGGGGCTCCTTCCTCCTGGATGGTAACTCTCCTAGCTGCCATGTCTTCTGCACGTAAAACAACCGAATCAGTAGAACGGGGGCTGGTTTCTTCCTCAAGTTCACTTTCAGATCCGCCCTCAGAGCGGACTAATCGACGTTGTTCTCACCTTATTCGTGAAATAGTCCTTTCAATTTCAGGATCGAATATTAGCAAGCGCGGATCAGGAAGTGAACGCGTCATTTGACGAAAGAAACATGCAGCTCATAGTAGCAAAATAAAATAAAAGGCAAATAAATAAATTCTAATTAATAACTTTAGCACTCTATTGCAACTCCCCGGCAACGGCGCCAAAAATTGATGAGGCACAGAAGTTGGTGAATTAAAAATTATTAAAATAGTTACGTTGCAAGTATAGTTCTTAACTCACCGAAAATCTGCCTATCAATTTAGAAATATGTCACAGAGAGATTAAATTAAAAATTACTGGGAATTTAAGTCCCAGGTCGTCTCCCAACGAGTTGCAGAAAAGTGTGCTATTTTATTAATCAGATGTCCCAAAAAGTTGAGTTAAGTAGGTGGAAAATTAAATTGAGAAAATTCAAATAATATGAATAAAAGTCTTGACTGGGAGTTGATTAGTTGGAATCTCTATTATTGATGGGATGATTTCAAGATTAATTTATAATTAATGGTTGTCCTGTTTAGTTATCCTTTACTAGGTAAAGGAAAGTCAAACAAGTTGGAATGCTAGTTCTGTTCACGAGTTGCAACCCACTTAGTTCAAAGGGATTGGTGTTAGTGATTAGATAACAATCCAACAGTTAACCCAATTACAAATTTTCTTTCAATCCTTCCAACTCAAGAGTTCCTTTCAATCAACTCCCCATCAAGTGAGGGAACTACTCACTCATTGTAAATAATAAATCCATAGCACATGAAAGGGAATTAAAAGAAGACATGATTATTGGAATGGAAAATAAATTAAAATGGAAGAAATAATCCTTGTATTAATTAATCATGAAAGTATTCAAATGACAAAATTGAACAAAGCAAAGAACATGGAAGAATAAAACCAAGTTAAGAGAACGAACTAGAATGACGAAGTCTTGATGAGGAAATAACTCTTCTCAATGTTCCAATGCTAAGACCAATTGAAAAATTAAAATTCTTAAACCTAGAGAGAAAAACCTAAAGGAGTAAAACTAGATCTAAAACTCCCAAACTGTGTAGAATGAATGTTGTCTTTTGTTTCTGCATATTCTCTGGCTCTAGTCTGCTGTTCCAGGCCGAAAACTGGGTCGAAATAAGGTCCAAAATCACCACCAGCGAATTCTGCAGATTATGCAGATCGCACGTGTCACGCGATCGCGTCATCTATGCGGACGTGTCTTTCGCGCTTTTCCTTGCCACGCGTTCGCGTCGTCCACGCTACCGTGTCGCTTGAGCTTTTCCAATCCGCACGGCCGCGTGAGCCATGCGGCCGCGTCACTACGATTTGCTCTCCTTCGCGCGGTCACGTGAGCCATGCGACCGCGTCACTTCTCGCTGGTTATCTCCTCAAATTCTTATGTTCCTTCCATTTTTGCTAGCTTCCTTTCCAATCTCCAACTCATTCATGCCCTATAAAGTCTGAAACACTCAACACACAGATCACGGCATCAAATGGAATAAAGGAGAATTAAAAATACATAATTAAAGTCTCTAGGAAGCAGTTTTCAAACATGTTATAAATTCAGGAAGGAATTATAATTTCATGCTAATTTAATGAATAAGTGGGTAAGGATCATGATAAAACCACACAATTAAACACAATATAAACCATAAAATAGTGGTTTATCAACGTGACCTCATTAAAGGAAATCATGCCTGGCGATTTCTGAGGCTCATCAGGCCCAATTTCAAGCTGTTTCTGCATGGAAAAGTCCCAAGGATGCTAAGGGGAAAGGGGGGATCAATCATTTTTACACTAAGACATAATTTTAGCTAATTTTTGGTTCTTTAGTTATTCTAGAGAGAGAAACACTTGTTCCTCTCTAGATCTAGTTTTAATTTGATCTCCCTTGTTGATTTATGAATTGGATCTTGTTAATACAAGTTTTAATTGTTCAATTTGAATTCCTTGTTACAATTTTGCTTATATCTAGTGATAGTTTTATGAATTCTTGTCAATTATCATTTTATACCCATTTCATGAATGTTGTGAATCTTGACTTGTTGATGTTACATTGATGATTTCTATGTTTAATCTTGTTGTTTGGATGATTGTATGTTGATAATTGTTAGTGAGCACTTGTAGATTTCAATTTAATTGCTATTTTGAACAAGTCTTTTGTTAATGCTTACCAAGTGTTCGATGAATTGTTTACTTTGATTATGAAGTAGTCTTCTTTACTCTTGGCCTAGGTCAAGGGAATTAGGTAAACTTGAGTCATTAGGTCTAATGGATTTGATGATTTGGGAGCCTTTGGTGGTCAATTTGATACTCATTGATGCCAACCCACTACTAATCCAATTAGTAGGTAGGTTGGGACTTATGGGTTGATGTGATCAAAGCCATTTGATGTACTTCAAGTCTAGGAGTAGATATCACGTACTTAAGACTTTGAGGGTAGACTTAATGAGCTTGGTTCCTCATAATTGTCAAGATACGGTTTTTAGACAAGGATCGTGACCCCAATTCCCACGCCTAGCCAAGAGTTGCTTTTATTATTCATATTTGAAAACCAATTTTCCCAAATTATTTGCTTTAATTACAGTTACTTGCTTGGTTTATAATAGAATTAAGTGGAATGTTGCTTGTTCGTTGGAATTTCTCATGTTTTGCTTAGATAGTTGAATTAGTTTGTTGCAATTTAAGATTACTTGCTTGTTAAGATTCCCATTTATTTTCATGCTCATAACTCACAACCCCAGATTTCTAACCAATGTTGAAGCACATGTTTGCCCATTCCTTGTGAGACGACCCGAGGTTTGAATACTTCGGTTATTTCTATTGGGGTTGAACTTGTGACAACCAAATCCCTCTCTAAATTTGACCCCCGAGGATTGTTGTTGGTAGAGCTATACTTGCAACGTGGTTTTATTGGAGAAAATCTTTACCAATACACCCTTGGGAGCCTGTAAAATTTTTGGCGCCGTTGCCGGGGAATGGTTGCAACATATGCCTTGATATTGGTTATGTGAATATGTGAATATTGTAGATATTTTACCTCTTTTAATACTTAGCTATAGTTCAGATTTTTTTTACATTTGTGCTATGACTTTCAAGTTTGATGACTCGGTCTCAACCGAATTCTAGCTTATCCAATTTTGATCCCGAGATCAAAAGAACTTTGTTACACACTCGGCAAGCTAGACGATGGTTAGACTATACGCCTAGTACTTCGGCCTCTCTTGAGGAAAATACCGAATCACTAGACGTCACCGAGAGTGACTTGGAGTCCGCTACTTCCTATTCTTCTGTTGACACTACTAATACATCTTTGCATCCTACAGGTGAGCGACACATGGCGGAGCCACACCGGATCACTTTGCATGAGCAAGGAGCTCCGGATATCATACTTCAACCGTTGCAAGCAAGGTATCCTAACCTTGATCCAAACTTTGAGTTGAAGAGTAGCTTGATAAATCTACTTCCTAAGTATCATGGGTTGCCGGGTCAAGACCCCATCCGACATTTGAAGGATTTTCAAGTTGCTTGCTCTACGGCTCGAAGGCAAGGAGCCGATGAGGTAGCTATCATGGTCTTTGCATTCCCTTTCTCTCTTGAAGAGCAAGCAAAAACATGGTTCTACTCGCTACCGGATGAGATTGTGACTAATTGGGATTTCTTGAGAAGAGAGTTTCTTGATAAGTTCTTCCCATCGGAGAAGATCGACTACATCCAAAAAGAGATTTCGGGTATAATGCAAAGAGACCAAGAGAGTTTGTACGAGTATTGGTCTCGATTCAAGAGGCTATTGGAGTCATGTCCACACCACGGAATGACCACTCACTTGCTCATTAGCTACTTTACCAGAGGTCTTTGTGCGGAAGATAGAAGATTGCTCACCACTTCTAGTGGCGGTTCCCTTTCGAAAAACAAGACGGAGGGAGATGCTTGGAATTTGATAAAGGATGTTGCCGAAGCTACACAACACACAAGGGTGAGAAGTAATCCTCTCAAGGGTGTGGTAGAACCATCCCCCTCCGAAGCAAGTCTAACCAAGGCACTTGGGGATATGACCACCATCCTTACACAAATCCAAAGGGATCAAAAGGAATACTACTCCATCCAAGCCGTCCAAGCCCCACCTCCGGTTGCTCAACTTGAAGGCCCTCCTAGAATTTGTGGTTTGTGCTCTAGCACCACACATTACACCGACCAATGCCATTAAATTCAAGAGGAACATGCCCTTGTGGTAGCCAATGTGAATTACAACAACTGTCCACCCTACCCTTCTCAAGGTCAAAACAACTGCCATCAAGGTGGTAATCAACATCAAGGGTGGAGAGATAATGCACAAGGAAGCAATCAAAACCAAAGGTGGAACAACTCTTCTTCTCATCACAACAACAACAACCAATCTTCATCCCAATACCACCATAACAACACCAACTACCAAGCCAACCAAGGCCACTCCAACCAAAACCAAAACAACTACACCAAGTACCAAGCACCACACCATAGACAACAAAATCAAAACCAAACTCCTCCATCTTCCAAGAATCAAGTTGATGAGCTTAGAGCCGCTATGGAAAAACGAGATGAGAGCAACAAGGCTCAATTCGAGGCCTTGAATACTCAATTGGCCAACCTCACCAACATGCTTTCAAAGATGAACATTTCTAGCCAATCATCAACCCCCAATAACAACACCAATCAACCCTCAAGTTCCTCTAACCTTCCATCCCAACCCCAACTAAACCTAAGAGGCGGTCTCAACGCCATCACTCTACGATCGGGAACTACATTAGAGAAGATACCTCCAAGGGTCATGGGAGAAATTCATGAGGAAGAGGTAGTTGTTGAAGCTCCACATGAAGAAGAGGTGTTAGACAAAAGGCATGAGGAAGAAGGAGTAAACCTCAAGGAACCCAAGAGGAAAGCTATAGTGGATGAGTCAATTCCTATTCCATTTCCTTCCATGGTGAAGAAGGCGAAGAAGACACCGGAGTTTGATTTGAATATGCTTCAAGTGTTCAAAAAGGTTGAGGTAACCATACCACTCCTTGATGCTATTCAACAAATTCCAAAGTATGCAAAATTTTTGAAAGACTTGTGTACACACAAGGATAGGATAGGAGAATTAGAGACATTATCCTTGGGTAGTTCAATTTCTTCCTTGATGGAACCTATTCCAAGAAAATGTGGTGACCCTAGATCGTGCTTAGTGTCTTGTTGTATTGGTGGATACACTTTTCATGATTGTATGTGTGACTTGGGAGCTTGTGTAAGCATCATGCCACTTTCTATCTATGTGCAGTTGAATTTAGCTCCATTAAAGAAGTCGGCGGCGAGGTTTGCCTTAGCCGATAAGAGTATGATCACAGTGATGGAGATAGCGGAAGATGTACTCGTGGTAATTAAGGATTTGGTTTTTCCGGTTGACTTTTACATCCTTGAAATACCTCCAACAGAAAATAGAAGCTCCTCCTCCGTTCTACTTGGTAGACCCTTCCTCAAAACCTCCGAATTCAAGTTAAATGCCTTCACCGGTATATATTACTTTAGGGTTGGAGACAAGACTATCAAGTTCAATTTAGAGGAAGCCATGAAACATCCTCTCGAAGAACATTCCATGCTCCGATGTGATGTGATTGATAAAGTGGTAGCAGAAGTGCAAGAAGAAGACCATGACAAGTTGTGCTACCCCATTGTTGAGGAGACGGATGACCAAGAAGATGAACATGAAGAAGTTGTCGAGAATGAATCCCATGAGATTGATGAAAAGGAACCTCAACTTGAGATAAAAAATGAATTGAAGCCCCTTCCATCTCATTTGAAGTATGCTTTCTTAGAGGATAACCAAAGGTTTTCGATCATTATTGCTAGTGAGCTCTCAAGTGAAGAAGAGGGAAAGCTCCTAGATGTTCTCAGAAAGTACAAGAAAGAAATAGGATGGAGCCTAGCAGATATTGTGGGAATTGACCCCCGCAAGTGCATGCATAGGATATTTCTCCAAGATGGAGCTAAGCCGGTTAGGCAACCACAAAGGAGGCTCAACCCGACCATCCTCGATGTAGTGAAGAAAGAGGTCACCCGATTACTGGATGCGGATATCATATACCCAATTTTTGACAGTGAATGGGTGAGCCTGGTTCAAGTTGTCCCCAAGAAGTCGAGCATCAAAATGGTCGAGAAGGACGACGGTGAAATGGTCACTAAAAGAGTACAAAATGCATGGCGAGTATGTATTGACTACAAAAGATTGAACGCTGCCACACGGAAGGACCATTACCCCTTACCCTTCATCGATCAGATGCTAGACCGCTTGGCAGGTAAATCTCACTACTGCTTTCTTGATGGATTTACTGGCTACTTCCAGATACATATTGCTCCTGAAGATTAGGAGAAAACCACGTTTACTTGTCCGTTTGGCACCTTTGCCTAGAAAAGGATGCCATTTGGACTATGTAACGCACCCGCTACTTTTCAGCAGTGCATGACGAGTGTCTTCTCCGATCTAATGGAGAATTGCCTGGAAGTCTTTATGGACGACTTTAGTGTTTATGGTACTTCATTTGATTTTTATTTAGAGAGCTTGGCCAAGGTCCTAGCTAGATGTGTTGACACTAACCTTGTCTTAAATTTTTAAAAATGTCACTTTATGGTACAACAAGGTATAGTGTTAGGACATGTAGTATCTCATGAAGGCATTTCTGTAGACCCGGCCAAAGTCGATGTTATCACCACTTTGCCTCACCCCTCATCCGTGAGGGAGGTCCGCTCGTTTTTGGGACATGCAGGATTTTATAGGCGCTTTATCAAGGACTTCAGTAAGATTGCTTTGCCATTGTCGCGCCTACTCCAAAAAGATGTGGATTTTGAGTTTGATGGTGAATGTGTAAAAGCTTTTGAAGAGCTAAGGAGAGTTCTTATCACGGCACCAATTGTGCGAGGCCCCAACTGGACGTTGCCATTTAAGATAATGTGCGATGCGTCAAACCATGCTGTGGGTGCCGCGCTTGCACAGCGCGATGGTAAACTCCCTTATGTCATTGCTTACTCTTCTAAGACACTAGATGCGGCACAATCCAACTATACCATTACTGAAAAAGAACTCCTAGCTATTGTTCATGCTTTAGATAAATTCAGATCTTATTTGCTGGGTTCAAAGATAGTGGTATACACAGATCATGTACTTATTGAGAAAGAATGAGTCAAAGCCTAGACTCATACGTTGGATCTTGCTTTTGCAAGAATTCGACATTGAGATTAGGGACCGGAGTGGATCTCAAAACCTGGTTGCGGATCATTTAAGCCGCATTAAGAATTTAAAAATTGATCCATTTCCGATCAATGACTCATTCCCATTGGATAGTTTGCATGCGGTGTCGGATAGCTTTCCTTGGTTTGCCCCAATGGCGAACTACTTGGTTGCAAGAATCTTCCCTCCCAACTTTTCGAAAAACCAAAGGGACAAGTTGAGGAGTGATTCCAAATACTATATTTGGGATGACCCTCACTTGTGGAAGAGGGGCGTAGACCAAGTAATTCGAAGATGTGTCCCGGAGTCTGAATTCCAACCAATTCTTGACGCTTGTCATTCGTCCGAATGTGGTGGCCACTTTAGCCCACAAAGGACCACTAAAAAAGTGTTGGATTGTGGATTCTGGTGGCCAACCTTATTCAAAGATGCTAACCGGTTATATGTGTCTTGCCATAAGTGTCAGAAGTCAGGAAACGCATCCCAAAGGGATGAAATGCCTCAGCAACCTATGTTGTTCTGTGAGATATTTGATGTATGGGGCATTAACTTTATGGGACTGTTTCCCAACTCTAGTGGGTATCTGTATATTCTGTTAGCAGTTGACTACGTCTCAAAGTGGGTAGAGGCCGTACCTACCCACCTTGACGACGCCAATGCCGTTGTTTCTTTCATTAGGAATTACATTGTATGCCGTTATGGGTCGCCACGAGCAATCGTGAGCGACCAAGGATTCTACTTTTGTAACAGGAAGGTAGAAGCATTACTCAAGCGCTATGGAGTGTCGCATAAGGTTGCTACTGCTTATCATCCGCAAACAAATGGACAAGCGAAAGTGTCCAACCGGGAAATCAAGAGAATCTTGGAGAAAGTGGTCAATCCACAAAGAAAGGATTGGAGCCTCCGGTTAGGAGATGCACTATGGGCGTATAGAACGGCCTACAAGACTCCGATAGGGATGAGTCCTTTCTGGATTGTCTACAGTAAGGTGTGCCACCTTCCGGTGGAGATTGAGCATCGAGCCTATTGGGCGGTAAAGCAGTGCAACATGGATTTAGCCAAGGCGGGTGAAGCTAGGAAGTTACAACTAGAAGAGCTTGAGTGTTTGAGGAACGAGTCATATGAGAATGCCCGAATTTACAAGGAAAAGACTAAGGCATTTTATGACCATCACATCTAGAAGAAGGATTTCAAGAAGGTGAAGAGGTCATCCTCTACAACTCAAGGCTCCGATTTATGCCTGGCAAGCTCCATTCTAGATGGGAAGGACCTTTCAAGGTGAAGGAGATGAAACCCTACAGAGCGGTGGAATTGTTTGATCCCAAGAGTGAAGCAACTTTCAAAGTGAATGGACATAGAGTGAAGAAGTATCATGGTTGCAAGCCCCCAAGAGAGCTAGAGGTGTACATATTGGAGGATGCACCAAGGAGAGAGGAAGCTTAAGAAAAGGACCATCCAACTTAAGGACGTTAAAGAAAAGTGCTTGGTGGGAGGCACCCCACCATGGTAAGATCTTCCTTGTTTATACCATCTTGTTCGTATCTTTAGTTTCTTGTGAATTTTGTGATCTTTTGATGATTGATTGAGTGCATAGGAATGCTAGCTTTGTTGATTTTGTTGGATAGGTCGAATGTTTATGTAGATAGGATGTGAAAAAGATAAAGAAAACAAAAATTTTTCTTTGAAGAAGGGCACCGACGTGCCAGCGCACAGTGCGCGTGCGCACCAGTGGCGAAATTACACTCTTGGGCCAAATACCCGAGAGTCATGCCCATTTTGTGCCCAATTCGCGCCAGGCACCGACGCGTTCGCGTACATGCCGCCTGCGTGCACCCTTGCAATTCAACCATCGACGCGCCAGCGAACGGTGCGCGCGCGCGCCGATGGAGATATGTGGACTCTCTGGTACAAAAACCAGAGAGTTGTGCCACAATTGGGCCAACCTTATGCCAAAACTGATGCGTCCGCGCAAGGTGTGCGTCCGCGCGCCTGCCTTACTGATTCACTCTGGTACAAAAACCAGAGACTTGAGCCAACTTTGTGCCACCTCTGTGCCTGAGGCACAACTCCCCTCGCGCGCACGGGCCACTGACGTGCACGCGTCCCCTGCTAGCATCCTCACCGATGCGCCAGCGCGCCTTGCGCGCGCGCCGGTTGCGCGAGTCAGTTTTATACTTTGCGCTTTGCCCTGTTTTTCTTTCTCTCAAACCCTTTTCTTTCTTAGTTTCTTTTCCTTCTCCCTCCATCATCTCCCTTCTCCTCTTCTTCTTCCCTACCCCACCACCACTGTCTCCGGCCACTCACCGGCGACAACCAACTTTTTCCGGTGGCACTACACGTCTCCCATTTTCTTTCTCATCTTCACAAAAGAAGATTCAACCTTGTTCCTTCATACTTTTCAAGGTTTCACTTCTTCTACTTCTCTTCTTTATTTTCTCTTACATTATTCCCTCTAGTTAGATGCTTCTTATTGCTTTACTTGGTTTCCCTTTTACTTGCATGATGATGTTTCTTGCTTTTTGTTTGCTTACCTTTCCTTTTTCCTTATTTCTCCATGGATGTTGAATTTGAGCTTAATTTGCATTAATAGATCTTTTGTCATTCTTTTTCTTATCTTTCCCATTGTGTGATGTTTATGTGATGATTGATGTTCCATTTTGGGCTTTGAATTGGTTTAGTATCTCATAATTGCTCATTGCTTGATTATTGCACGCCAAGTGTTCGAGGAAATGCACATATACCATTTTGGTTCATTCTAGTCATATATTTTTCAAATTGGTGCTCCCTCCTCATTCACTTACTTTCTCTTAAATGCATTGAGTATAATTTGTGTGCTTAAAGTTTATACTTGCCAATTAGATATTAATTGAACATGACTTGCTCTTTATTATGGATGCTTGAGACTACTCTTCTCATGCCATTGCATGCTTTACTTCCTCTTGCATCCCATGCCAAGTGTTGTGACCCTTGCTTTTAAATTCATCATGGGCACCACAAGTCACTTGCATGTTTTTTGTCAAATTGATTCTTGGGTTTAATGTTTTCCTTCCTTCTCTTCCTTTTCAGGATGGCCACCAAGAAAGGCAAGGAGATAGCTTCAAGGAAACCGGCCACAAAAAGGGCACCCTAAAAGTCAAATTCTAAGGCGCGCTCTTCATTAGGAGCCAAACCCCTATCTAAGAAAGGGAAGACACCCGCTCCTTTTGATGAGAATGACAAGGGAAAACCAGCAAAAGATTCTTCAAGGTTCCCCAACCGCTTTTGTGAACTTATGTTCCCCTCCATAGCTGTAAGGAACTATCATCCTGAGCATCTACTCGTTCCACTGGACAAGGTCGCTCCTTATATTTTGCCCCGCATTGAACAGCGAGGATGGGAGTTTCTTTTGAGGAAACCAAGGGAAATCAACCTCTCTTGGGTGGAAGAATTCTAAACTAACTACCATCTTCCCTCTCTTTAATCGGTATACATGCGCCGAAAGCAAATCTCAGTTTCAGAAGAGGCTATTCAGCAAGTGCTTAATGTCCTACCAGTGCCAAGTGACATGGATGGCTACCAAGAAGTCTTACGTCAGCGAGAGAAGTATGGATTCAATTGGGACTCGATTCTCCGAGTCATTGCTGAGCCAGGGACATTTTGGACCCAAGGTCGACTCCGGATGAGGCCCAAGAGCATTGACGCTCGCTTCTTCACTGTGGAAGCTAGAGCTTGGGCCCAGATCCTATCCCACTATGTGCTACCTAGCACCCACAAGTCGTCCCTCACGGCAGACCTCACCTTGCTTGTTTGGTGTGTTCTCACGGAAAAGTCGGTGAATATTCCGCTTCTTGTCAGGCAAGCGATGAGTCAAGTTCACGACCAGGGTAATTTGCCATTTCCAGCATCGGTGTATGACTTAGTTACTGCTGCGGGTGTTTCTTGGGAAGCCAAGGACAAAAAGATCATAGTTCCGGCTAAGGGCGATGTGGTCCCAAGCGGGAAATACCTACACCTTCCTATGAGCAAACCAAGCCTTGACATGGCCCCGCCACTTCTTTTTCCTTCTAGCTCATCATCGCCACCACTGAGATCCACACATCAAAGGATAGAAGATCTTCACCGGAAGCTTGATAGATATGAGCAGCGCAACCACCGCCGGTACACTTACATCAAGAAGCTTCTGCGTTGTGTTACCCCTAGCATGGAGGAACCCGAAATGTTCACATCCACCTCAAACCCAAGTGATAGGAGCTCTGATGATGCGGATAGTGAAGGTTCCGGTCCCGACCGTCCCTTGCGTATTATTCGTAGCACAGAGGACTGTGCTAATTTCTAAAGTGTGGGGAGGTCGTTCGACCGATCTCCATGGGTAACATTCTCTTCCCCTCAATACCCATGGATTTATCTTTTGCTTAGAAGTTAGTATATTGCATGTGTAGTTAGTTTTGCTTGTAAATACCCTTGCATGATAGTTAGTTTCTATAGAGTTACTTGGTCAAAATAATAACTTCCTTTTCAAGAAACTGTGTCCTGGGTGACCTACCAAAATTCTGAAATTTTTTTTTTTGCAGTAAACTTGCTTTAAGAATGTATTTTGGAACATAGTGATTGAGCTAAGAACACAAGCATGAAAGTTTTGAGCCTATTGCATGGTTACATCTTTTAACCATTATTTCCATTCTTGTGTGCATATCTCTCTCTCTATGATTGTGATCCTTGCTTTGTCTGATTCTATATGTCCATTGCTTGGTGTATGAATGCATTTACATGATTGAGGCCATCATTTCAATAGTCACTTTTCCCAAATGGCCTTAACCCTTTTATCTACCGTTGCTAACCAATTTTGAGCCCATGATAAACCCTTTTGTTCTTAAATAGAGCACATAAACAACCCTAAGTGAAAAACCATGAATGTCCCTAAATTTGAATCCTTGATTAGCTTAGGTAAGTTAGGATGTGTGTCATTCAAATAGGAGGGTATACTTGGAAAATTCGGGTAGATATATCGGTGTGTAATTGTAGTGTAATTGAAAAATTTTAGGATTTGGGAACATACTCATGTGTTGAATGACGAAACTGTATGCAGTGAAACTTTTGTTCACAAAGAAACCCCAAGAAAAAGGGGATAATAATAAAAAAAAGAGAGAAAGCAATGAAAGGGGACAAAAATGTCCCAAGATAAAGTAACAAAAACAATGCATAGGGGTGTGAATTGAAAAGAATACATGAGTATGCAAAAAGAGTAAAACTCAAAGGTAGCTAGGTAATATATTGTAGTTGTATAGGTTGTTCTATGTGCCTAGTGGATCCTAGGTTGATCAAGGACTCAAATTTTAAGCCCACGTGGCCATATACATCCTTACCTTCACCCTAGCCCCGTTACAACCCATGAATAAGACCTCATGATACTTGTAAGCATGCATTAAGTAATTGTCGATTGTTAGATAAAATACAAATCTTGGAAAGCATGATTAGGAGAAGATTGAGTGACGAACCCTATACACTTGAGCGAATAGAGCGGATACACTTCCGATGAGGGTTCGATGCTCAATGCTTGTTCCCGGCTTTCACAAGCGTTCATTTAGCAAGTCATATGCATTCCATGATGATGTTCAATTTGGTAGGATTCATGAATCACATACTATTTTTACCCTATATGCTCACATGTATTCTTGGAGGATAGATTTACTCTTGACCAAGTAGGTAGATGATTTTATATTAGTTGTATGCATCTATTTAGGTAGTTTGCATTTCATAAACTCTTTTCCATCATGATCTTTGGTCTTTTTATTTTAAGCATGAGGAAATGCTTGGTTTAAGTGTGGAGAGATTTGATAAACCCCGATTTTGTGGTTTATCTTGTGCTTATTTTGGGGGATTTTATCAATATTTCTCACACTTATTCGCAAGAAATGCATGGTTTTGTGTTCACTTCCCAATATTGCTCCATGATGAAAAACATGCTTATTTTGCCTTAAAATTGCCATATTTTAATCCTTTTCTATTGCCATTCGATGCCGTGATGTATTTGTTGAGTAATTTCAGGAATTATAGTATAGGAATGACTTAGAAGAGAGGGAGAAAGCATGTACAAAGAGGGGGGAACATGAAGAATTGAAATCTTGGGAAAAGTAGCATCGGCGCGCCCGCGCACTCCACACGGACGCGTGGATGGGATTGGCTGGAAGCGGTGCACAAGGATGGACGCATCCGCGTGGATCAGAAGATTCCTATCGACGCGCACGCACACTTGGCGGGCACGCGTGGATCGCAAAAGCAATCGGCGCGAATGCACGCATGGCGCGCACGCGTGGGAAGCTGCACGTGACCTCATTAAAGGAAATCGTGCCTGGTGATTTCTGAGGTTCATCAGGCCCAATTTCAAGCTGTTTCTGCATGGAAAAGACCCAAGGATGCTAGGGGGAAAGGGGGGATCAATCATTTTTACACTTAGACATAATTTAAGCTAGTTTTTGGTTCTTTGGTTATTCTAGAGAGAGAAACCCTTGTTCCTCTCTATATCTAATTTTAATTTGATCTTCCCTTGTTGATTTATGAATTGGATCTTGTTAATTACTAGTTTTAATTGTTCAATTTGAATTCCTTGTTACAATTTTGCTTATATCTAGTGATAGTTTTATGAATTCTTGTCAGTTATCATTTTATACCCATTTCATAAATGTTGTGAATCTTGACTTGTTGATGTTACATTGATGATTTCTATGTTTAATCTTGTTGTTTGGATGATTGTATGTTGATAATTGTTAGTGGGTACTTGTAGATTTCAATTTAATTGCTATTTTGAACATGTCTTTTGTTAATGCTTACCAAGTGTTCGATGAATTGTTTACTTTGATTATGGAGTAGTCTTCTTTACTCTTGGCCTAGGTCAAGGGAATTGGGTAAACTTGAGTCATTGGGTCTAATAGATTTGATGATTTGGGAGCCCTTGGTGGTCAATTTGATACTCATTGACGCCAACCCACTACTAATCCAATTAGTAGGTAGGTTGGGACTTATGGGTTGATGTGATCAAAGCCATTTGACGTACATCAAGTCTAGGAGTAGATATCACGTACTTAAGACTTTGAGGGTAGACTTAATGAGCTTGGTTCCTCATAATTGTCTAGATACGGTTGTTAGACAAGGATCGTGACCCCAATTCCCATGCCTAGCCAAGAGTTGCTTTTATTATTCATATTTGAAAACCAATTTTCCCAAATTATTTGCTTTAGTTACAGTTACTTGCT
The DNA here is from genome assembly GCF_059453495.1 of Arachis ipaensis. NCBI lineage: Eukaryota > Viridiplantae > Streptophyta > Magnoliopsida > Fabales > Fabaceae > Arachis > Arachis ipaensis. The sequence goes on along the minus strand of NC_142440.1, from coordinate 79,811,894 downwards.
TGGTTTATAATAGAATTAAGTGGAATGTTGCTTGTTCATTGGAATTGCTCATGTTTTGCTTAAATAGTTGAATTAGTTTGTTGCAATTTAAGATTACTTGCTTGTTAAGATTCCCATTTATTTTCATGCTCATAACTCACAACCCCGGATTTCTAACCAATGTTAAAGCACATGTTTTCCCATTTCTTGTGAGAGGACCCGAGGTTTGAATACTTCGGTTATTTCTATTGGGGCTGAACTTGTGACAACCAAATCCCTCTCTAAATTTGACCCCCGAGGATTGTTGTTGGTAGAGCTATACTTGCAACATGGTTTTATTGGAGAAAATCTTTACCAATACACCCTTGGGAGCCTGTAAATGAGACAGTGGTCTTGACTAAGGAATGTAGTGCCATAATTCAGAATAACTTGCCAAGGAAGATGCCAGATCTAGGGAGCTTTCAAATTCCATCTACCATTTGGAGCACAACCGTTGAGAAAGCGTTATGTGATCTGGGAGCAAGCATCAATTTAATTCCCTTGTCTGTGATGAAAAAGTTACAAATCTAAGAGGCACAATCCACAAGGATAGCATTACAGATGGCAGACAAATCTATAAAGCTTGCATATGGATTTGTGGAGAATATCTTGGTCAAAGTGGGTAAGTTCTTTCTCCTAGCAGATTTTGTAATTCTTGACATAGGGGAAGATGAGAATGCCTCTATAATCCTAGGAAGACCTTTCCTAGCCACTGGGAGAGCTCTAATTGATGTAGAAGTTGGTGAATTAGTTCTTAGAGTGCAAAATGAGCAACTGGTCTTTCATGTCTTCAAAGATATGCATTTAGCAGGTAAAGAAGAGAGGTGCATGCAGACTGAGCTTATTATTCCAAACCTTCAAGAAACCCCTGATGATGCACAATAGAATCTGTAACTCAAACCTCCTTTGGTGACAATTAATAAAATTCCTCCTGACATCAAACCTAATTTTGGTGTCGGAGATACATCATCCGCCAAGGAGGAGGTTATCAAAAAGAAGAAAGTACCCAGGAGATGGAGAAACAAAAAGATTCCCACTGAAGACTTCTCCCCAGGAATGAAGGTGGTATTCACTGCATGCCCAATCCTGCCTCATACAGTGAATAGGATCCTGTCTGTTGAGCATATAGAGTTGATCAATGGGAGCACAGGGAAGAAGTTCACAGTGAGGGGTGAAGAGCTGAGCCCCTATGATCCTCCTCCTTAGAGGAGCTGACCGTCAAGCTAGTGACGGTAAAGAAGCGCTTGTCGAGAGGAAACCCGATAATTTTGTATCCTTAGTTTATTTTCCGTTGCGTTGGTTTTATTATTTATTTGAGTTTTGTTGATTTTTTACTGTTTTTCCTTTGTTTTACGTGTATTTTGATCATGTAGAAAATATAAAACAGGAACCCGGACACTTAGAAAAATTTTTGCCCACCCTAGAGAGGTTTGACTCGGTCTGGTTGGCGCCAAACTTTGGATTCCCAAGTTCGGCGCCGAGTGCTACGTGAATAAGGGAAATTGGTTTTGAAAGGTCCACGCCAAACTTGGAAAATCCCAAGTTTGGCGTGGAGAACAATGCATCAAGGCAAACTTGGGGAAGATTTAACGCCAAACTTGAACTTTTTCAAGTTTGGCATGGGAGCTGCGTACAGAAGGAGCTATTCACTCTACCAAGGGGATGCCAATCGTAGCTTCCTTGGCGTTTGGCATGGAAATTTTGAAGAAAAAAAAAGAGAAAAAAAATAGTGGGCTGGCACTAAACTTGGGATGTACCAAGTTTCGCGCCAGGTGAAACTTTCTTTGTTGAGCATGCAGCGCTAAACTCCAACTTTCCCAAGTTTGGTGCCAGCATGCGCATCCAATTATCCTATATCTTCCATTCCCTAATCCCCACACCCTTTGACCATGGAACACCCTTCCATATATATGATCCCTTAATATATATATATATATATATATATATATATATATATATATAATCTTGACCCCCACCTGTAACCCCTATCTCATTCTCCAAATATATATATATATATATCCTTTTTCTTCGTGACCCCACCCCCGTTCCTTGCTTCAACTACGCCCCCCCTCCCCACCTATAAGCCCCCTTCCCTAATATATATATATATATATATATATATATATATATATATATATATATATATATATATATATATATATATATAATAAATAAATAAATAAATAACTATATATAAATAAATAAATAAACAAAAAGATATTTTTGTTTTTATTCCTCCATACGTTTTTTTTATGTCTCTCCGTTTTCAGTTTTTCTTTGCTTGAGGACAAGCAAACTTTTATGTTTGGTGTTGTCGCTTCGCTTGTGGATTTTTTGTTTATTTTAATAGCACCAAAGGGAGACGAATCATCTTCACGAAAGAGCAACGCCTGAAGAATGAAACGGCCACTAGGATAATTGAGCTGGATGAGTTCCTTTCATTCTATATTTTCTCTCATTCTTACTATGTTATGTTCCTGTTTTCTACTGTTTTGTCTTAATTATTGCATAATCCTTTGTTATTTCAATTTCTAGGTTCTAGTTTAATTTTTTATTTATATTCTGTTATTTATTTTTAATTCTGAAAAGTGTCTCATGTATTGCTCACTGAGCTTGAATTCAAAAGAAAAAGAAAAAGATGTAGTGCATGAGAAATAGAGTTTATAACAAAGAATAGTCTTATTTACTTAAATGTGATGGTGTTCTTTGTGATTCTGAATGCATGACATAAACCGTGCATATTTGAATTTGAATCAAAAGATGTTGATGAATAAGGAACAGGAATTTAGAGAACTATTATGAATTCTCTAAAGTAAGTGAAAGCTTAATCCTTGAAGCAAAAGAAACAGCAAAAAAAATAAAGATAAAATAAAAGAAAGGTCCAAGGCTCTGAGCATCAATGACTAGGGAGGTCAGACATGATGAAAAGCTCAAAGAGTTGTTTCCCTAGTCATATGCTTGTGGTGTGAATGTGTCAAGTAATCCTTGAGACAGAGCACTAAGAGTCGAGATCAGATGCATTTAACAGAGTATGCCAAAGGCTTTGAGCACCACTGTCTGGGAGTAATTGAAAGAAAAATCAGAACTGAAAGAGAGTTCCCCAGTTAAGTGCTTGTGGTGTTTTTTGTGTCAAGTAACCCTTGAGACAAACCATTTAAGGTCACGGCTAGGCTCAAGGTGTAAAGCACCAAAAGGAGATTTGTTGTGTTCAAGGATTAAACTAAAGTATAAAAGACTAGAGAATTCATAATATTATCCGGATTCTAATTCCGAATGACAGTAACATTCTTCTTATTCAAAGGATAGTGAGATGCCAAACTTATTCAGGATTGCAGTTGTAAACCCCACTTCAAGAAGAGACATAAGCTTAAAGCATCTCTCACTCTCATGCAAATTCACATCCTAGGCCTATATTAGTTTTGGTTGCTTGAGGACAAGCAACACTTCAACTTTGGTGTTGTGATGCGTGAGCATCTTCTCTATCTTTTCCTAGTGAATTTGTGTTCAAATTGTTGAGTTTAATCAAGATTTAAATATCTTTAAGCCACTATAGATGCTACTTTGAGTTGTGTATAATTCTGTTTATTTTAGGTAGCATTCGGATGGATTTGATGGCATTTTGTAGCAAAAATGAAGAAAGCGAATGATGCTGTCAACCCCGACCTTCTTGTACTCAAATAGTAATAACTTGAGCTACAGAGGTCCAATTGATATGCAATTAGCAGCATTAGAAAGCTAACTTTCAGAGCTTTCCAACAATATATAATAGTAAATCCTTTTCTTCCATTTCATACGGACCACTTCACGCCAAACATGAGGAAGCTAAAGTTTGGCGCCAACTCAAAAGCACTCCAAGGAAAGCAATGTGGTCCACTACTCAATATAAAGTCTCCAAAGAAAGCCACATGCTGCCATCACCACGCCGAACTTGAGCTTACTCAAGTTCGGTGCCAACTGAAAGAATCCAAGGAAAGTATGAGCTCTGCCCACTCTACGCCAAACTTGGTTTCTTCCAAGTTTGGCACCACAACCTTTAATACAAAAGTGGTCCCCATTCACTCATACAAGGCTGCACGCAGAATGGAATTTATTTTGATTAAATTTTATTTTATTTTAAAATAGGAAAATATATTATTTAGTTTTAGGAAATATAATTTATATTAACTAGGATTAGATATAAAAGGGAAAAGAATCAGCCCTTCGGGCTCTTCTCTCATCTCTTCTCTTTGACCTCATTCCGCAATTTACAGTTTTACGAATCCTAGTTTCTCTCTCTGAACCATGAGCAACTAAACCTCTACTGTTAAGGTTAGGAGCTCTGTCTATTGTATGGATTGATACTATTACTTTTCTATTTTAATTCATGTACTAATTTATATTTCAAGAATTTTTTTTGTTCTTTATTTTATGAATCTGGGTGGAACGGAAGTATAACCTTTGCTCTAATTGAGTTCTTGTATAACTTAAAAAAGCTCTTTACTTGAACAACAGCTTGAAAACATATTCTCCTAAACTTATAATTATCTGGACTTAATGGGATATGTGACATATAATCCTTTTATATTTGGGTAATTAGGGTTTTTGTGGCATATAACTAGAATTGAACTTCACCCTCTAATCGGGATTAATTGACCAAGGAATTGGTGGTTGATGAAGGTTAGAGAAGACTAAAAAGGTCTAAGAAATTAAGGTTTAGTCACTTATAATTTGCCATGAATTAAATCATGCATGATTAAAATAGTTAGTAAAAAAAGTCAATCCGAAAAATAGATATCTCTGAAGTCTAAACTATTTCTCCATATATTATTCACAACTTGTTTACTGCTTGCTTTCTGCTATTCTGAATTTACTGTTAATGCTTTTGAACTCTCTAAACATCATTTTATGATTGTCTAACTAAGTAAATCACTTAACCATTGTTGCTTAGTCCATCTATCCTCGTGGGATCGACCGTCATTCACCTGAGGTACTACTTGGTACGACACAGTGCACTTGCCGGTTAGTTTGTGGACTTTAAATTCCACACCACGGTTCATGCTTTCCAGTCACGTATTCACACGAACCCAAGTAGACACGGGTGGTTGTCAGACACGCGGTCTTAGTATGATGAACGGAGCTGGTTGTCACAAGCCATCCCATTCACCATGTTGATGAACGAATATACATCTTAGAATTAAATCAAACACGGATTGAAGAATAACAGTAATACTTTTATTAATTCATAGAACTCAGCAAGGCTCCTCCCCTCAACCTAGGAGGTTTAGAAACTCATACTGATAGAAAATACAATGCTAAACAAAAATATGGTGTGCGTCCTCTGATAAACCTCTATTTTATGGTTTATATTGTGCTTAATTGTGCGGTTTTATCAAATCTTTACCCACTTATTCATATGATTAGCATGCATTTATAATTCCTTCCTAAAAATACATCATGGTTGAAAACTTGCTTCCTAGAGACTTTTAATTTTGTATTTTTGATTCTCCTTTATTCCATTCGATGCCGTGATCTGTGTGTTAAGTGTTTCAGACTTTATAGGCCATGAATGACTTGGGGATTAGAAAAGAAGCTTGCAAAAATGGAAGGAACACAAGAAATTGAGGAGATGACCAGCGAGAAGTGACGCGGACGCATGGCTCACGCGACTGCGCGACATAGAGGAAATTGCAATGACGCGGACGCATGGCTCACGCAACCGCGCGGATTGGAAACTCACAAGTGACGCAAAGGCGTGGACGACGCGCACGCGTGGCAAGGCAAAACGCTGGATGACGCGAACGCCTGGATGACGTGATCGCTTGACATGCGCGATCTGCAGAATCTGCAGAATTTGCTGGGGGTGATTTTGGGCCCTGTTTTGACCCAGTTTTCGGCCCAGAAAGGCATATTAGAGCCGGGGAACATGCAGAGACCAGAGAGAACATTCATTCCGCATAATTTTAGTTTTAGATCTGAATTTATTCCTCCTCTAGGTTTTCTCTCTACACATTTTTATAGTTCTTAGGATTTTGATTTTATTGCTTTTTGGATTGGGATATTGAGAAGAGTTATTACCTTCGTCAAGACTTCGTCATTCTAGTTTGTTTCCTTACTTGTCACTTACTCTTTCATGTCCTTTATTTACTCAGAGTTACTCTTGGATTATTTCTAGAATTTATTTATACAAGAGCTATTTTTATTTTTAATTGATCCTTTTGATTATTATTTATCATGTCTTTCAGTATTTCTCTTCCTTATTTTGTGAAATTTACATTCATAATGAGCGAGTAGTTCCATAACTTGATTGGGAGATGATTGAAAGGAGAACCTTGAGTTGGATTACTCAAGAGAAAAATTGTAATTGGGTTTATTGTTGTATCGCCCTCTAGTCACCGACACTAGTCCTTCACAAGGGAGAGGATTAGGACTTGTGAATAGAAATTGCCTTCCAACTTGCTTGACTTTCCTCTACCTAGTAAAGGATAACTAAGCAGAACAACCTTCAATTATCATCTTAATCTTGGGAGAACTCCATCAAGGATAGGGCTTTCAACTAATCTACTCCCAGTCAAGGTTTTTATTTAAATTACATAATTTCTCTGATTTAATTCTCTGTTTATCAACTCAAACCATTTTAGAAAACATCCGATTAATAAAATAGCACACCTTTCTGCAACTCGTTGGGAGACGACCTGGGATTCATATTCCCAGTATTTTAATTTTAATTTTGTGACAACCCCTTCTAAATTGATAAGTGGATTTTCGGCTAGTTAAGAACTGTACTTGCAACGTATCTCTTATAATAAATTCTTAACTCGCCAATTTTCGCCACGTCATCCTCCCTGATGAAGAATGTAAAAGTTCTTTAAATACTACACTAATAACTAAGGATTACATAAGAAAGGGTAAAATAGTCTTTTAGTGCTAAAACCCACTTTTGGGGCCCACTTGGTGAGTGTTTGGGCTGAGCTTTGATGAGATCCATATGCTCGGAGGCCTCTAGGGCATTGAACACTAGCTCGGGGGTCCTCTCTGGGTGTTTGGATGCTGGTCTCTGCTCTTTGGGCGCTGGATGCCTGGAAGGGGGCAGGAGGCTGGCGTTGGATGCCAGGTTTGGGCCTTCTAATCTGAAGCAAAGTATAGACTATTATACATTACTGAAAAGCTCTAGAAGTCTGCTTTCCATAGCCATTGAGAATACTCCATTCGGTCTTTAGTAGCACCAGACTTTTGCAAGGAGGTTAGACTTTTGCTCCAGCTCCTCAATTTCAGCCAGAAAATACCTGAAATTGAACAAAAACACACAAACTCAAAGTAGAATCCAAAAATGTGAAATTAACACTAAAACCCATGAAAACTTAATGAAAACTAAACAAAACATGCTGAAAACTATATGAAAACAATGCCAAAAAGCGTATAAAATATCCGCTCATCAAATTCTCATCATTTTGGCAATGAGTTTGGTTCCAACTATGTTGTAGAAAATGAAAGCTTCAATGAGGGTTTGCATTAAGGATTTGGTAATCATAGGTGGGAGGAGCCTCAATCATATAGACAATCTTCTTAGGAACAACCTCCTCCGGTCTCTTATGGTTACAATCCAACTCCTAATGCATACCAATCTAATAGATGTGGTGGACCTCCTTGTGGTTGTCAACCACAACCACCATATGCATATGAACCCTCTCCTCAAGATTGTTATCAACCTTACTCACAAGCCCCATACCACCATTCACCTCCATGTGATCCTAACACATACCTTAATTTGAGGTAATATGATTAATTCTCTTTACTCATAAAAATGAAAGTATTAAACTGCAAATCTCAATTCTTTAAATCAAATCATATAAAATCCTTATTATTTTACAACTACTAACTTTATAATTTTAAATATAGAAAATAACTCAAATTAAAAAAATTAGATAAGAATCTTAATTTATTTCAAATTCAATTAATCAAAACTTGCTTTAATTATTTTCAATAAAATACTTTCTGAAATTAAAATTGTAGATAAAAACATGATTTGAAATTAGCTCATAATAAGACTTTTCTAAAATTCTGGGTCTTACATTTAATGCACCTTATAAAAATTTTTGTCCTCGAAAATTAATACAAGATGAAAGAGGTTTTATATCACTTCACTTCTTAACACATTTAAGGAAAAACAAGAAGGCCTCAGCATACATGGATATATATACAGTTTTAAATACTAGGATTTTCTGATGGTATAAAGATATAAAGGTAGAAGTGTGATTGCAAGCAGAAGTTACAAGGCAGGCTTAATGCAAAAGGTGACATAGTTTAAACATGTGATGGTAAAGCAAGGCGGCAAAAGGCTATAAAATAGGATTGGGTTAATACGACATCCCTAACATCAGTACACTAATCTCGTACCAACTTCAAAGCTTCGATTTCCAAACTTTAACCAGTAGCGTTTCCCAACAGCCACGATATACGTTACCTATTACTTGTATATTGGTGCGCGTGTACGCAAACCCCACATTTTTTCTTACAGCAGCAGTACCAGCAAGTGCACTGAGTCATCCAAGAAATACCTGAGTGAGTCAGGGTCGATCCCATGAGGATTGTAGCTTGAAGGAAGCTATGGTTGTCTTGCAGGTCTTAGTCAGGCGAAATCAGAAGGAATTGGATTATATTATATAAACCTTGAGTGATAATATGTCATAAATGCTTGGAAGGGGTAACACCAATTGGATTAGCTATTAGGAATTATATGCTAGGAATAGAGTTGAGAGTCGGAGTTGCTTTGTCTTTATGAATTAACTCTGGTACTACTGTCTTCTTTGCTTGTGAATGATCTTCTTCTATGGCAGGCTGTAAGTGATCAAAGCCATTGCACGTGGTCATCGATTTCCTCTGCTACAGAATGAATGCCAGGGCCCGTGGTCATTCAATCCAATGGAGGGTGAAGCACATAGCAGTCCATTCTCTTAGCGATCCAACTCAAAACGCCACAGACAAAGTCGAATCTTCCGGATCAGAGAACGCCGCTTCTTTGGATCCTAGCCTATACTACGGAGACCCTAATCTCCCCAGAAATCGGCTGAACTGGTGTCTTGAGAAGTCCCAAACGAAGTCGTGGATTAACCGTCTGAGAGATGTATAAACATAGTTGTTGGCTCGTGCTTTTCCTTTTGAGTATTCACACGAACCCAAGTAGATGCGGGTGTTTATCAGGCACATTCGTCTTAATGTGATGAACAAAGCTAACTGGTTATATCATTCTATTCACCACGAGGAAGATAGGATATACATCTTAGAGATAGATCAAACACGGATCAAAGAAGAAACAATAGTACTTTTATTAATTCATAGGACTCAGCAGGGCTCCTCCCCTCAACCTAGGAGGTTTAGAAACTCATACTGAGGTGTAAAACAATGATAAACGTGTATGATTAGAAAAAAGTGATGAAAGTTGTTCGAATGACATGAATAAAATCCTTTAAATACTAAGCTAATGACTAGTATGGGTACAACAGTCTTTTTAGTGCTAAAATCCACTTCTGCGGTCCACTTGGTGAGTTTTTGGGCTGGGTTTGATGAGATCCACGTGCTATGAGGTCTCTTGGATGTGGAATGCCAGCTAGGGAGTCATCTCTGGGCATTTGGACATTAGGCTTTGCTTCCTTGGGGGCTGGACACCAGAAAAGGGCAGGGAGCTGGCGTTGGAAGCCAGTTTTGGGCCTTCTAATCCGAAACAACATATAAACTATTATACATTCCTGGAAAGCTCTGGAAGTCAGCTTTCCATAGCCATTGAGAAAGCTCCATTTGGATTTCTGTAGCTCCAAAAAATCTCTTCCGAGTGCAAGGAGGTCAGATTTGGACAGCATCTGTAGTGCTTTCTCTGTCTCTAAATCAGACTTCTGCTCCATCTCCTCAAATTCAGCCAGAAAATACCTGAAAAAGGTACAAAAACACAAAAACTCAAAGTGGAATCCAAAATTGTGAATTTAACATTAAAAACTATAAAAACATAACAAAAACAAAGTAAAACCTGTTAAAAACTATATGAAAACTATGCCAAAAAGTGTATAAAATATCCGCTCATCACAACACCAAACTTAAACTGTTGCTTGTCCCCAAGCAACTAAAAATAAAATAGGATGAAAAGAAGATTTGGATACAATAAATTCCTGAGTTTCCAATGAAGCTCAGTCAATTAGATGAGCGGGACTTAGTAACTTTTTGCTTCTGAATAGTCTTGGCATCTCACTATCCATTGAAAATCAGAACGGCTGGCATCTTTAGGAACTTAGAATTCAAATAATATTATTAATTCTCCTAGTTTAGCTCTTTTTGATTCTTGAACACAGCTTTCAGAGTCTTGGCTGTGACCCTAAACACTCTTTTTTCCAAGATTACCACCGAATACATTCATGCCACATGCACTTTAACTGGGTGAACCTTTTCAAATTGTGACTCAACTTTACTAGAGTCCCCAGAGAGAGGTGTCCATTTTTTAATGTCTTTAGCTGGACTTCACTGTACTTAACTTAGTAGCAGTGTTGAGCCTCCTGGCTCTATATCTCCTTCAAGGTAATACTTAACCCTTTGTCCATTGACAGTGAACCTGGTTTCTTTACCTTGAAGTTCTATGTGTCCGTAAGGTGATACCTTGGTAATAACAAACGGTCCTATCCAACGGGATTTAAGTTTCCCAGAGAATAGTTTGAGTCTTGAATTGAAGAGCATGACTTTCTATCCTGGTTCAAAGACTCTGGAAGCTAGCTTTCTGTCATGCCACCTCTTTGCTTTTTCCTTATAGATTTTTGCATTTTCAAATGCTTCTAAGCGAAATTCATCCAACTTATTTAGTTGGAGCAGTCATTTCTCCCTAACTGCTTTAGCATTAACGTTGAGGAACCCAGTAGCCCAATAGGCTTTGTGTTCTAGTTCCACTGGCAAATGACAGGACTTCTCATATACTAACTGATATGGTGAAGTTCCAATGGAGGTTTTGAAAGCTATTTTGTATGCCCACAAAGCATCATCAAGCTTTCTAGCCCAATCCTTTCTAGAGACACTTACTGTCTTCTCTAGGATTCACTTTAGTTCTCTATTTGAGACTTCAGCTTACCCATTAGTTTGGGGATGATATGGTGTTGCTACTTTATGGCGAACTCCGTATCGGCTTAAAACAAAATCCAGCTGTCTGTTGCAGAAATAAGTTCTTCCATCACTGATTAGTGTCCTGGGGACACTAAACCTGCTGAAAATATTCTTTTGGAGGAACTTAATTACTACTTTAGTGTCATTAGTGGGTGTTGCTATTACTTCTACCCATTTAGACACATAATCTACTGCCACAAGGATGTAGATGTTTGAGTATGAAGGCGGGAAGGCTCCCATAAAATCTATGCCCCATACATCAAACAACTCAATCTCTAGGATTCCTTGCTGAGGCATGCTGTGACCATGTGGAAGATTGCCAGTCCTCTGGCAACTATCACAGTTACGGAAGAACTCTCTAGAATCCTTAAAGAGAGTAGGCTAGTAAAAGCCACTTTGGAGTACCTTAGTCGCTGTCCGCTCACCTATAAAATGTCCTCCATAGTAAGAGCTATGGCAATACCATAGAATTCTCTGTGCCTCTTCTTCAGACACACAGTGTCGGATTATTCCATCCGAGCATCTTGATGCGTGAGCATCTTTCCTATCTTTTTCTAGTGAATTTACATTTAAATTGTTGAGTTTAATCAATAATTAATTATCTTTTAGTCACTATGGATACTACTTTGAGTCTTGTGCAATTCTATTTATTTTAGGTAGCATTCAGCTAGATTTGATGGAGTTTCTGCAGAAGAAGAGATGAAGGCGAATGATGTTGTCAACCCTGACCTCTCGCACTCAAACCTGAATAACTCGAGCTAAAGAAATCCAATGGACGTGATTTCAGTGGCGTTGGAAAGCTAACTTTTAGATCTTTCCAACGATATATAATAGTCCATACTTCATCTCCAAACTCGCTGCCAAGACTGCACCTAACTTGAGATTTCTCAAGTTAGGCGCAAGACACAACAACAATACGCGAGATTGGTCCCGCCCACTTCAAGTTAGGCGCACTAAAGCCCAAGTTAGGTGCACTAAAGCCCAAGTTAGGCGCAGCTTCACTCAACTAAACTCTAATTCATGCTGCCAAGCCCAAGTTAGGTGTGGATCCTAGTGAAGCCAAGTGGTCCCCATCCATCAATTGAAGATTTGCTGATTGCTATAATTAATTCTAATTTAAATTCAGATTTTAAAAATAGGAAAATATATTATTTTAGTTTTAAAGATAGATTTTAAATTAATTAGGATTAGATATAAATAGAGGGATACCACCTCAACATTATTCAATCCCAGACTACCAAAATACATTTTATTAGAATCCTTATTTTCTACTCTGAACCATGAGCAACTAATCCTCCATTGTTAAGGTTAGGAGCTCTGTCTATTTCTATGGATTAATTTTATTGCTTTTTCTATTTTAATTTATGCATGGATTTATAATTTAAGAATTGTTCTCGCTCTTCATCTTATGAATTTGGATGGAACAGAAGTATGACACTTTTTCTAGATGCGTTCTTGTAAAAGTTGGAAAAGCTCTTTACTTGAACAACAGCTTGAAAACATATTCTCCTAAATTTTAATTATCTGGATTTAACGGGATACGTGACATATAATCCTTTTATTTTTGGGTAATTAGAGTTTTTGTGGCATATAAACTGGAATTTGATCATCACCTTCTAATTGGAATTAATTGACTAAGGAATTAGTAGCTAATGAATTTTAGAGGAGACTAGGAAGGTCTAAGGAATTAGGGTCTAGTCACATATAGTTTGTCATAAATTAAATCCTACATAATTAAAATAGTTAGTAAGAAAAGTTAATCCGGAAAAATAGATAATTCTGAAACCTTAACTGTCTTCTCAATATTTTACTCCCAACTTATTCAACTGCCTGTCTTCAAACTCTTCTTTATTGTTTAATTCTTTTGAACTCTCAATTACTCTTTTCTGTTTGTCTAACTAAGCCTATCAAATACTATTGTTGCTTAATCCATTAATCCTCGTGGGATCGACCCTTACTCACGTAAGGTATTACTTGGTACGACCCGGTGCACTTGCCGGTAAGTTAGTGGGTTACAAATACCGCACCAAGTTTTTGGCGCCGTTGCCGTGGATTGACTGTGATTAACAACTATCAGTTGTTTGATTGCTTAGATTAGATAATTTTTCTTTTAATTAGTTTTATTTTAATATTATTAATTTCTATTTTCATTTTTTTCTTTGTTTTTTTTCCTTGCTTTTCGTTTTGGTTTCCCTGTCCCACTGTTGATTTCACTTCCTTTTATTTTTTTTCTTTTCAAAACTTTAGGTCGTTTTATTTTTTTTATTTTTCCTTTTTATTTTTATTTTCTTTTATTTTCGTTTTGTTTCTGTTCATTATAAAAATAAAAAAATTCCTATATTTTATTAGTTTTATTTTATTTCTGTCTTTAATTTCCAAAAAAATAAAAAAAAAAACTTTCAATTAAACCATTATTTTTTTCTTTCTCAATTTCTGAAATTAAGTTTGGTGTCCCCGTAGTTGTTTTATTCTTACTAGTTATTTTATCTATTGAGTTTAAATTTTCTTTCTGTTCTTTCTTCTTTGCTTTCCTGTTTACCACATGGTGTGTTTAATTCTGTTTGGTGTTTTGTGCTAAGGAAAAATAATGGAGAGAGATCATATGGGTTACTACTCACACCCGAGTAGTGATTCATATCATTATGAATGGGGGAACTACCCAAAGTTTGGTTAGCAAGGTCAAAACCAAAGACACTTCAGTGCTCCATGTTCCAACTATCAAGAGCCACCACCTCTCTATTCATATCAAGAACCACCATCTCCATATTCATACCAAGAACCACCACCTCTCTATCCATATCAAGAACCATCATCTTTCTACCCATATCAAGAGCCACTATCTCCCTATCCATACCAAGAACCATCACCTTTTTGCTCTTATCAAGAACCATCATCTTTTTGCTCTTATCAAGAACCATCACCTCCTTCTTATCCATATCAAGAGCCGCCATCTCCTTATTCATTTCAAATACCATCAGATCTTGAGCTTCTCATGAAAGAATGCATACATAATATAAAGACAAGTGTCAAAAATGTAGAGAAACATGTGCAGTCGATTATCAAGTCACAGGAAGAGGAGCAAGCAAATTCTTTTCTAAGAGATATAATGCAAGATCCTATGGAAGAAAGTGAGGAAATCAATCAAAGGAGTTTATACTCCAGTGAATTAGAGAACTTTCCACCCTCACACATGGAAGAAGAGGAAGATGCAAAAACAAAGGAGGTTGATGTTGAGCAAGTCCTAAGCAAACATTTCTAGGATGGAATCCAAACTCTCTGTGTGTCAAATCAAAAGTCTTTCACGCCTCACCATCCCTTGGATGCACCATTTTGTCATTTTTTCCCTTCGCTGTTGCATGCCATAACATATGCTCTGCAGTTTTACGACACATGAACGATCTTTGCAACCTTGGTTTCAACGGAAAGTATCTCAAAACCTTGGCAGCTTGCTTTTTCTTCTTCTTCTTCTTAGAATTCCACCTAGAAGCACCACAATGACTGCATGTTTGTTGGATGTTGTTTGGGTCTTCATCCTCGAACAACATACAATCATTAGGGTAAGCATCTATCTTAACATAGTCAAGACTTAGTTTTCGAATTAGTTTCTTTGCTTGATCAAAAGTCGTAGGCAAATTCACACAACTAAAAGCATCCCTCACCAACTCAAGTATCATGGTAATGGCCTTGTCACTTAGTCCACACAAGACTTTAATATGATACAATTTGACTATGAATTCTAGCTTTGTGAAGTCGCTTCCTTCCTATAGCTTTTGATTGCCTTCCTTGAGAAACTCATCAAAGTCTCTACGATTTTCTCTTGGCTCATCGTTTACAAAATCTTCCGTGCCTGAATCCTCACCGCTCTCCTGATCCATATGTATCCCGAAAGCATCATTTACTATGTTATCTAGGGGATGTTGAGTTGCCAATGTCTCGCACATGACATGTGCACTTGTTGAGAATTTGGTTACTTCTTTCTCGCCATGAAAGTTCCATACAACATAATTCTTAGGGAATGGTTTGTAAAGTAAATGATCTCTAACATCCTTTCGAGCATGCCATTTGCGAAACCCACAACTTGGACATGGACATATTATCTTACTATTCTCAATTGCTCCATGTTGAAATGCAAAATCCAAGAAGTTTTCTAGACCGACTATGTATTCATCTGAGTTTCGTGGCTTAGCAATCCAAGATTTATCCATTGTTTCTAGTTAAACTTCAAGTAGAAAAAAATAATTACTAGACGTGTACTACTAAAATATATATATAGGACTTCTAACATAATAAACTACAAATCTATAATAGGCTTCTAACATATTTAAAACAAAATAAGATATAATTATTATCTTACCTCAACAAGTGCTTGTTGAAAAGCAATAGCAAGAAACTAGTGAGAGAAAAATTAGTACCCACTTTAATCCCAGAAACAGAAGAAACCTAAGCAAATGCATAATAAAACCAGAAATAAAATCAGTACCTAGTTCAATATTGAATTTTCCAAGCTAGAGTAACAACTAGTCCTCAAACTCAAGAATAAAAGCATCAGTTATTAAGTACAACATAACTGTGATAGATAAATAAGCATAGATATAGAACAAGAATAATGAATTAAGGGGAAAATATATATGAGGGTGAACTCACTTTAGCTATATAGATAGAGTTGGGAGATATAAATAAAGTTGATTCTGATTGTTATAAATAAAGTTGAGGTAATTTAAAATGATAGATAAAATTAGTAGAAACACAACTTAACGCTTTAACCACATCTAACTAGAGGAACATAGCTCATATGTAAGAGATAATGAACATCTAGTTATGAGTTACATCTAGTCTCCATTGATTCTCACTCATTTCTTAACCTGTTACAAAAAATTATTATTAAGTTACAAGTTTTTTATGAATGAAGTTACAAAATTGACAAAAATGTCACAAATTCTCTCTTACAAATTCTTATTCTCAAATCTCAAATGCTAATCCTCTAATACCAACGTATTTGTTGTGAATAAAAGTGCATAAGGTCACAACAGATTTGTTAATAGAATTAATTTGAAATTTTATTTACATAAGGCATACACTAGTGTGGTCTACTGGCAACCCAGCCTGAAGAATGGAACCAAAAAACCCACTTGCATTCAAAGCCAAACAAATAATTAAAACTAATATTAAAACTGATATCATAATTCTTATCTTACCTCAACAAACTTTGTTCAAAAGCAATAGCAAGAAACTGGTGAAGTATAAAACTCTGCATCTGTTATTATTATCAGTGGCTGTCTTCTCATATGAGATCTGTTCTAATAAATAAATACTATTAATTAATAACATCATCAGCACTAATAATTAATGAAATTAAAACCATGTAAGAAGGAAACAAACAAAAAAGTAATAAGAAGAAATAAAATGATTATTTTTATCTTCACATGATTTCTTCTGCCGAAAGAATTTTGTTTGGAGTCCCTCAACAATTCCTTCAAAAAATAGTTACAATTATATCAAATAACCTAAGAACAGCAGAGCAACCAGAATAAAAGCATAATCCTAAGCACTAAATCTAAATCAGTAATGCCAAAATGGTTTCCTCTTAATCATAACACAACTCAACTTTTACCACTTGTTGGACCAAATAATTAACAAAATAAAATCCCAAATCCTTTGTCCCATGTTGAGAGAAGAATAATAATATAGAGCTTCTAAAGAAAATAAAATTAAGTAACATTCAAACCATATGGAATAAGTTAATATACTCCATATTGTAATATTCAAACCATCATTCATTCTTTGACTTACATCCAATTTTAAATATATAAACAACACGTCTCGTAAACACAGTCAAAATGGTATTAGTCCAAACCATGAGTTACCACACATATGTCCAATAACTAAAGAAAAAGGGACAACATATAATTATTATATAATAAGATTTAACTAAGAAATTATCTTATAACAGTGTATAATATAGCTTATGAAAACAAGTAGCAACTTTAAAAAAATTGCCCTGTGAACACATTGGGATGGGGATGGGACCCGTAGAAGCAAAAAAGCGCACATGCTAATATCCCAAGATCCTCAGGAAAATGTTGGTAAAGAGCAAGGCAAGATGATAAGGTAAAGGAACCTTAGAGATGGCGACTCCTTTGGCATCTTTTAGTGTCCCTGACACACATCATGAGATTGATTGAGAAACAGTTAAATGCATGTTGTTCTGACATCTATGGACATGCTTCATGTATTTTCATAAGAGAAATCATCTCAAGGGTAATATAAATAAAACCAATCATTCAATTCAAAACCTTCACTAGAGTAGTTGTAAGTTGAAGCTTTAAATTAAACAAGTGTTTATGCTCTAAATTTGTAAACATTAGGTGTAGAAGTAACTAACATAACCTCCAAAATCGGCTGAGTTAATAAGATAATTGCATTGAGACTTTGGTAAAGAAAACAAAATTAAGTAACATTCAACAAAATAACAATGATCTTCCTTGTAGAAAAAAAAACCTCATGAAAAAGAATCAAATAATCGAGAAGTGATTGAAATTGAAGAAACAAATGTGGCTGGCATTCTTTCCAATTCCTGTTTGTTCGAGCAATGCAATCCTGAAATATAATAAACAACACAATCCTAAAATATATTCCATTAGAAAATAAACACTACAAGAAAACACGTCTATTGCCACGCTTTTAAAGCGTGGCGAAAAGCTGAAAAAGCGTGGCGATAGCTTTTCGCCACGCTTTTTGAGCTACCGCCACGCTTTTTTCAGCCTATTGCCACGTTTTTTTACAAACGGCCACTTGTAAAAACGTGGCTGTAGGTGGGAAATATGGCCACGCTTTTAAAGCGTGATCATATGTGGAAGGTAGGGCCACGCTTTTAAAGCGTGGCAATAGAGTAGATATGGCCACGCTTTTACATGCGTGACAGTAGACGAGATATTGCCACGCTTTTAAAGTGTGGCGATAGCAAAAGATAAGACCACACTTTAAAAGCGTGGCGATAGCCTTATCAAGTTGTAAAAAAAACCACGCTTTAAAAGCGTGGCGATAGCCTTATCAAGTTGGAAAAAAAATCCTTTTTTTGATTTTTACCTTCATTGTTGCAAAATATAAATTTTCAATCCTTTTTTATTACCAAACCAATAAATGAAGTATGCAATTTTTATTACAAGATAAATCAAACAATAACTAGTAACATATAGCTACAGAAATGACATTAGCTGCCTTCACATCCAGTAATACATTAGCTGCCTTCACATCCCGATGAATAATCTTAGGATTGCATTGCTCATGAAGATATTCTAGGCCTCGGGCTGCTCCCAGAGCCACTTTTTTTCTCGTAGGCCAATCCAAAACAGCCTCCCCAGGTTTGAGTTCTTCATAAGAAAATGACCTAAGTTTTAGAAGCCAGCATAAACAACAATATACAGTTCTATGTTATCAATATAAATTTAAATCTGGCAGAGCAGGATACAGAATTTTTTATGCTATCTAGTGGATATTCGAAATTGGGTAAGCTTACATTATGATAGTTCTAATGATTATATAGATCAGCTTCATCTTTCTCTTTCGTGTTTTATTTCCCTAAGACTCTGTTATGATGATGATAATTATACCCTAGAATGTTAAATAGCTATAGGAATGAAACAAAATAAAGAAGCAAAATGGAGGCAACTCTTGTAAAAATATTACTCTCGCAAAGCCAATTTTATTTATAACTAGCAGGACTACTCATGTACCATATAAGTTGATGGTTAAATACCTCAAAGATGATAGGCAACCTCGAAAAGTTTCATGAGCTTGCGAATATATTCTGCCTCCTCTGTAAAGCAAAATTAGATAATAAAACTGATTAGTATAGAACAACTGAGTTTTTTTCCCTAATAATAACATAATATATTTATTTTCTAAATTTCCCAATTTCTCTATACAATATCAACTAAACCCTTAATTTTATACATTTAAAATTTTATTAGCTAATTATTTATTAAAAAAAACAATTTTGTAACAGATCTCGCTTAATTTTAATCTAGAATAATCCTAATAAGGAGCCAATTTTATATATAGTAGTTCAATACAGTCAAGGTTTGCACTTTTTATTAATTTTGACTTTTTGAGTAAGGAGAAGAAATAAATAAATTACTCTATTTCATTTAATAGTTAAAACACGTAAACCATGTAAGTTCTTCGTCTTGTCCTATACATGTCTACATTTTTGACAAAACTATATTTATTAAAGATAATAATAATAATAATAATAATAATAATAATAATAATAATAATAATAATAATAATAATAATAATAATAATAATAATAATGCTTTTATGGGATCTAAAAATTTCTTTTCACCTATCTGTAGATTGCAGAGAGTGATTTGCTTCCTGAGTTTGCTAAGGATGATGTTGATCTTTTGACCATAGTGGGACAGTTCCTGCTTATACTCTCTGAAACCAACCAAATATATATAAGCACATTATTCTACGTATTAATTAAGCAGCAAAGTTCACTATAACATTTTAACAGCATCTCCACCGAGACTTTCATAATCGGTTAACCTTTTAACAGCAATTTTTGTGCCATCGGGTAGAACACCTTTATAAACCTTCTGAAAGCCTCCCTGTCCTAAAACATTTCTCTCACTAAAGTTGTCTGTAGCTATTTGCAGTTCTCTCCAAGCAAATCTTTTCAGCTTACCAAATCGAAAAACAGATAAAGAATTAAATTTTAGTTACTATATGGCAATACCAATAAGTTCAGCATAAACATCAAATAGTGGAAAAGGTAAAGCTCAATTGTTGTCACCAACTTGCACGCCTATTTGGCAATCCGAGAACTGATTGACTTGTATATTGTGCACAATTAAGTACTAATTATTATAAGGCTTGAAAGATCCACTGCATTTTTGAAACAAGAAAACAGAATATTGATTACATATTTATAGAAGCAAATCACCTGAAGTAACTCCTTTTCTCGAGAAGCTTTCCATTGTCGAAATTGTTCTGCCTTTTGCTTCATTTTATGCTGCAATTGGACCTACAGTTTTCATAAATCCAATATCAGATACAAAGTAAAAATTTCAATAATTAAGTAGCTCAAAAATTAAACGCAGGTGCCTTTTGATCCTTGATGTACTATATTTCAGCTTGGAATTTTTTTGCAGTTTCTTCGCTCTTCTCCTTTTGCTTTAGTAGCTGCACCTGGTTTTCTTGTTTCTTTTTGAGGTCTAAAATATGATGTTCAAGATTTTAATATATAAATAACTCGAACACTATTTGACATTGGAAAAGGACAATTACCATGAAAATAATATCGAGATATTACCTGTGCTTCCAGTGCTTTCAATTTTTGGCCATGAACATCTTGAGATTTCTGTAAACAATATTTTGATTCCTTGTTTTCATTCTTATGTTTTTGTTTTCATAATTGTGAAAAGAAAAACATAAACATAAGAAAAATACTGTTTACTGTCTTCATTTCTTATTTTCACGACTTCCTTTTTACAAAATTTTGAAAACAAGTTACACAAAAAAATGTAGACAAAAATTAAACCAAACCAGAAAAAACTTTTCGTTTGTGTGCTATCTAAAAAGTATTTAAACCTAACTATGTCCAAACCTGCACTTTTCTTTTTTCCTCCTCAAGCTCCATAATTTTCTTCCCAAAGAGCTCTTTGAGTGCTTCAGTATCAATTCCAATGCGCTTCATCTTAGACTGCAAGGAAGTAAAAATGTACAGCAATTAAAACACCATAAAATGGAACACTTACTGATTTACTGTTTGAGGCCCCAAGATATTAGCATAAGGACAAATTAAGAAAAACAATTAGCACAGTCCAATATCACTTGTTTTTTGTTTTTAGCCTTCCAATATTAATGTTATGGAAACTGATGCTGCAAAAATCCTTTATTTTAAAGTCAATATACTATAGTGTATATAGTAGGAGCAGAAAAGACAAGCTTTATTTAAAAATTTAAAAGAAAAAAAAAAGGTAATGACCAAAGAAAAAGCTTTAATTTTGAACTCTGGAGTTCAGGTTTAAGAATGGCCAATACCATATGGTGTACGAGCTTCTCGTATATTCATTGTTCTTTAGTTACTAGATTTATTTCTAATCTATTATACATAAAGAGAATATTTAGTACACTCGGAGGAAGGCCCACTTCTTTGCATATGTCAGCCAACTCCAAACATGTCCTGAAATAAAGCAAAGCATAGCCTATAGTTCAGCAAAATTAACCAAGACTCAAAAAGAAGTAAAGATTTTGCAAGAGCTGCTGAGAAACATACACAGATGCCAATTCGGAAGGCTTCAATATTGCAACACAACCAGCTACCAGAGCAGGGGCAACCTTCCATGTACCCATTAACAGAGGATAGTTCCTAAAAGATGATATCTAGTTAGCCATCAAGATCAATTTTGCTAACAGAGAAAGGTAACTAGTTTAGGGATTGTAAAAAAATATAACAGCTAAAATATCAAAATTCAAAAGCTAAAATCACACAAAACAACATTCAAAATTAGGTATCCATTATCAATTAACCAAGAAGGAACTTGCGTGTTGAGCATGCGATTGATAGAGAGAACAAATCAGGGATTGAGATTCAATGGATCAAGACAGAGAGAAAGTGAACAATTATTGCAAAAACGAAACGAGAAGCAACCATTTGAAAGCGATTTAGAGGAAAATGAAAATCGAAAGGGAAAGCCCTAAAAGTAAAAACAACGGAAAAAATCGAGAAAATAAAAAAAAATAGAAGCGTTGGAAGAAGAGATCAGACCTTTGGAATCGGAGGGCTTGGAGGAGAAGAGATCATCGAGGAGATTGACCTTGCCGTCACCCATGTTTGGTGGAGCTCGAAATTTAATTTGTGGAATTCGAAGGTGAACAGAGAGATCCAGAAAGAACGGACGAAGAACGAGAAAGAGAGGAAGAGTATGAAGACGAAGATGAAGATTAAGAAGATGAAGAAGATTGTGACACGATTAGGGTATGGAAGTGGTTTGGAAGGCGAAGGGCGAAGGGAATGGGAGGAGCTCTTCCAGGGGTAGCCAGGGTGAGAGCTCGATTAGGGTATCTAGGGTGAAAGAGCATCGCCAATGGGTTGGGGACCGGGTTGGGGGCCGGGTCATTAGGTTTTTTTTGTTTAAAAACCTTTTGGCCACGTTTTGTAAGCGTGGCCGTAATGAAATCCTCTCGTTACGCTTTTAAAACGTCCCAGTTTCTCTCTATGGCCACGCTTTTAAAGCGTGCCAAAAGAATACTAGGATATGGCCACGCTTTGTAAGCGTGGCCATAATGAAACCCTGTCGCCACGCTTTTAAAACGTCTCTCTTTCACTCTATGGCCACGCTTTTGAAGCGTGGTAGAAAAAAATGTGGCCGTTTCTCTAATAAATTGCCACCCTTCCAAATTGTGGCCGTTGACCCTTTTCGCCACGTTTTTGAAGCGTGGCAAGAAAAAACGTGGCCAAATCTCTATTCAATCGCCACCCTCACAAAAGCGTGGCCATTGACCACTTTTGGCCACGCTTTTAAAGCGTGGCAAAAAAAGCGTGGCCATAAGCCATTTTTCTTGTAGTGAAACTAATATAACATAATTCTAATATTTTTTTTATCAATTATCATGTCTTCCCTACCTCGTTTCCAAGATCAACACAAATGAAAAATAATTAAAAAAATATAGAACAAGAGGGAGTATCAGTACGAAAGTTGCATCAGAACTGAAAAGGCTAGAATTTATTGTTAACAAAGAAGAAATATCAACAAATTAATTAGGAAGAAGAAGAAAAAGAAGTACCAGTAGCAGTTCAAAGGAGAAATTGGAGTGAGAGAAAGCAGCGTTGAAGAAGAAACTCAGGAATGAACAGATCTGAAAATGCGTTGTACCATGGCAACTACGGTAGCATCGATGGCTGAAACTGTGGCGACAATGGTGGTGGAAACTGCGGAGGCAGCAGTGGCAGAAACGACAGTATAGAGAAGAGAACTGATCTAAAAACGCATTGACAGAAGAGGTGGCTCGATCCAGAAGCTCTCTACTGCAATGAACATGGCAGTGGTAACGGCACCAGCAATGAAAACGGCAGCGAAAACGGCGCGAAACTGGCGGTAGGAAACCTAGGGTTCCATACCCACTCTCTCAGCTAACTAAACGCCTTTTATTTCGGGAATAAGGGAAAATGAGATTTGTTTCCTAAATGTTGAATTTTAATTAATTATGGGTAGGGGTTTTTAAAATTGCCATAAATAAAATATATTGTGGAGGTTCTTAAAAACCTCCACCAAAATATTCCCTCAAATAAATATTAATCTTGTAGTGCTGAACGCCAGTTTTTGGCCTTCTAATCCGAAACAACGTACGGACTATTATACATTGCTGGAAATCTCTGGAAGTCAGCTTTCCATAGCCATTGAGAACACTCTATTTGGACTTCTGTAGCTTTAGAAAATCCCTTCCGAGTGCAAGAAGGTCAGATTTGGACAGCATCTGCAGTGCTTTCTCTGTCTCTGAATCAGACTTCTACTCCATCTCCACAAATTCAGCCAGAAAATACCTGAAAAGATACAAAAACACACAAACTCAAAGTGAAATCCAAAAATGTAAATTTAACACTAAAACCTATAAAACTTAATAAAAACTAAGTAAAACCTGTTAAAAACTATATGAAAACTATGACAAAAAGCGTATAAAATATTCGCTCATCATATATTATCTATGATAACCTGTTAGTGCTTCCATATACATAATCCACTAGTGTTAAGCCGGCCAAACTTAATACCAAAAAGTATACAATGACAGACTAACAACATTAATCAATAAACAGTCATGTGCATAAAGCTCTAATTGTTGTTATTTGAATGAGACCTACTACATGACAAACGCTCAGAGTGTGCAATTGAAGCATAGTCAGTCCATTCCTTAGGCTCTACAGGAAGGACTGCTCTGATACCATAATGTAACACCCTCACTATATAAATGTCACGCTTCCGGCTGCGCCACTCTGATAGCTCGAATATTATGACGACTCTAAATATATTTAATATTAAGATAGAAGCCTGTTAAAAACTTAAAACCGTATAACCTTTCAAAAGACTTTTTAGTTGAAAACATAGATACAAACTCGAAAACCATATACAAAACTTAACAAGAATATGTATATATATTTATAATATTGACTTGCAAGCATTACATAATACAAATCATATCCCTCTTACAAAACGTGAACAGATAAAGGCGAGGGAAAAACATAATATCTAAAACAATACAATACATCATATAAATGGAAATGAAATAAACTCTTCGTGACTTCTTCTCCGATATCTTGAAAAGGAAACGCCTGTAGGGGAGTGAGAACATCATCCTCGAAAGGGTTCTCACTATAGGGTTACAGAATTGCTATAATAAGATACGTAAAAATAAATCTATTTTCAGAGTACAGTGACCATTGTTCGTCTTATGTATTGTTCCAAAAACCAACAGTTTATATTCAAAAATCTGAAATCCTTTCTATTCCGAGGGTTACCTGAAACTGAAGGTCGATCTCGGATGAGATCTGTTGTGATGGCCAGAACAGTCATGTCTGACTTGTTGAATTTGGTGGTGCTGTTGATCCTTGATCACCAGAGGGTGCTAGTACTTGCAAGAAACTCCGATGCTTAAATTAGCACGTGCTTTAGGCAGGTTTTTGTGTAGAATCAGAGTATGAGTTATACCTGGGTGTTCCAGTGTATTTATAGTAGTATGGGGTGACCTTCCTTTGAGATAAGTTAGTTATCTTATCTTATCTTTTGTGGGTGGGTCCCCTTATCTTTGGCCAACCGCCTTTAAGTGGGCTGTGATCTTCTGCTTTGGGCCTACTTGGGCCCTTATAGTAATTTGGCCGAGCTCTTTGGGAAGAGGTCGGTGTCGACCAATCTTACAAAGAGGTCGGTCGTTTTGATCTTCATCCAGCCCGGCTCGCTGGCTCGACTCATGGTATGAATAGTGGCCCTGCTTGAGTTCGAACTTTCCCTTGAGGTCGTGTCTTTAGACTTCGACCCCTTTGAGGAAGTCATGCTCGAGCATTTAGCTTTCGGTTGATCTCTTGTGTAACTTCTGGCAGGCTTGCTTCTGCTTGAATGCGAAGCGTTTCTCTCTTTCTATTTTGATTGTAGCGTGCATTGTGCTTCCTTGGGAATGTGCGAGGGTTTTAGAAACTCATTAAATTTCCCTTTGTCGTTTCTTCTTTTCCCTCTTTTGTATTTCATTTTGAAATTAAAGAATCACTTTCAGTTTCTTCCTCCCTTTCTCTTCGTTCTTTGCTTGTTGTTTGCTAGGCGCTTTGTTCTTCTGACTTCTTCTTGTAATCACGCCCCCAAGCCTTCTATCTTCTTTACTCGAGAGTGTTTCGTTGGTGCAGATTCGATCGTTGCTTCTGTCAGATCCTTCCCTCGTGCTTATTTTTTTCTTCCTCTACAGGTTGGTATTCTCCTTCCTTTTTACGTTTCGATAGTCGTCTTTATGTATGTCTTCACCGTTGCATGTTTGCAAAGTTTTGATTTTTACTGAGTTTGTCTTTGAGAAGCGTGATCCTTTTGCAGAAATATTGTGTCTTTGTTTTCGATCGACGTTGTGGTTTTTCTGCTGCACCTGTTTTACTAAAATGTGCACCTTTGAGGTTTCTGTTGCCTATCGGTAGTTTTGCTTATATTGGGGAATGTATGAGGGAATGCTGGTATTTTAAGTTGAGCTTTTTGCGTGTTTGAAAGGTCTAAGGTTGGTTAGTGTTATTTTGCGTCTTCTCCTTTTTTGGATTCTCTTTCTGTTATTTCCTCCAAAGGGTGCCCCTAGGCTTTGCTGAATACTCCTTGTTACTGTAGACCATGGGGTGCCCTTTTTGTTGCCCCACCTCTATGTTGATTGGCTGTTCCTTCTTTGTGTATTTCGTCCAAGTTTTTTAGTAGTGACCCTTGTTATCTTCCTTTGCTGTAGGTGTAGTTGCCATATGTCTTCCCGAAAAAATATTATTGAGATGTCTACCAAGATCCCCGTGGAAATGGCCGATTGGCTGGACTCTATAGTCCTTATGTGCGTTACTATGGCCGATCCGGAATACTGTGAGAGACTTAGGAGATTTCACAGGATTTGTAGCAATAGGAACGATGAAAAGAACTATGAACTGTTATCGCCTGATCCTGAGGAGAGGGTTAGTTTCCCTCCCTTGACTCAGGGAGAACGACCTTTATTTTATGCTTATGATTACTTTTTTAGTCAGCTGAATATCACTATCCCTTTTACTAATTTCGAGACCGACCTCTTATGGACCTGCAACGTAGCCCCTTCTCAACTTCATCCGAACTCTTCGGGTTTCATAAAGATCTTTCAGTTGTTGTGTCAGGAATTGGGTGTTCGACCTACTGTACCTCTCTTTCTCTATCTGTTTGTTTTGACCAAACCTGGAGTAGCCAAGAAAAAGGCTTTTTGGATCTCTTTCCGAGCTACCCAGGGAAAAAGGTGTTTGAAATGTTTGATGAGTCCTTCCGTGATTTCAAGAACTATTACTTCAAGGTCCGAGCTGCTAGAGATGCTTGGCCCTTCTTTCTAGATAAGAATAATGAACCCACCTTTCCTTTGTGGTGGCAAAAAGATACAGTAAATACTAAGTATTCTTGGGAGAGCCTGGACGAAGTTGAACAGGCTTTTATGATTGTTTTGGAGGAGCACTGGGGGGAACCTCCTCATTTAGATACCAAGAGGTTTCCGGGGGATCCTTCCATTCTTCGTGCTGAGCTGAGTAGCGTCCGATTTCTTTTCTGATAGCTTTTCCTCTGTTTTTTGCCGACTTGTCCTTTCCTTTATTTTTAACTTGTTTTTCTAGTGTCTTTTTCAGAGATGGTGAAGTCTAGTGACTCTATGAAGGCCTTCCGCAGGGCCAAGAAGGCGACGGCTGTACAAAATATATCGGCCAAGACTGCAGAGGGAGGGTCTTCTCAAGTGCCTCCAAAATAGCCGACTTCTGATGCTTCTGGGCCGAGGAAGATCATTCCGACTCCTCGGGTCCGGATGATTCCTTCTGACCCTATTCAGGCAACTTCCGGTGCTGCCTCCTCTCCTACTGCTACTGGTCCTCCCACAAAGCGTCAAAAAACTATTGGTACTTATGATCTGAATAGCCAGGAGTTTGACGGCGTGGGTTTTACCGCCGAGGTGATATCCCCTTATGGTAAAGTTCCCTTGGATGATGTCTCTATTCTTCGCCATCTGGATTTTATTACTAGTAATAGTATTCGGATGGCCAACCTTGGGACGGCCTTGTTTCGTGTTATCCGGGATTCTCCGGTTCATGTAACTAAGGCCTTTATGGAGGACGCCATGTCAGAATTCGACAGGATTAAGGGCTTGAAGGATGAACTCGATGCCAGGGTGGCAAAGCTGGAGCTAGATGTGGAGAGGGAGAAGTCCCGGGCTACTGCAGCTGAGGCAGCTGCAAATTTGGCTGGAGAAATGGCAAAAAATTACAAGGAGAGCTACACCCGTACCTATAGCGAGTTGCTGGAAATTAATGAGAGGCTTGAATCTGCTCAGGCTGACTATGCTGAGCTCCAGGGTCATCTGGTGGGTAGTGTGACTGATGCATATGAGAATTTGAAGGCCCAGGTCTGAGTTCTTACCCCCGAGCTTGACCTCACTTTATTCAGTTTGGATAATGTAATGGAGGACGGCAAGATCGTGTCTGCCCCAGATGACGAGGAAGAGAGTCCTCCTCTTGTGCCACCAGGGAAAGCTACAGCCACTTCAGCATCTTCCGTCCCTTCAGAAGTCAACCAACCAGAGCCTGATCCTGATGTGCAAATTTTGAATAGGCCGGATGGAACTGTTGATGCCGTCCCGATCGCGACCATTCCTCCTCTTCCAGCCAAGGACGCCACTACTGGGGAGAATTTAGATCATTTATAATTTTTGGTGCTTGTATTATAGTCCAGTTTGTGGACTTTAGACTTGTTTTTTGTAAATCTCTTTATGGTTGACTTCTTTGACATTTGGTTGCTTTTTAGCAACTTTATTTTACTAAACAAAACACTTTAAACTCTAAGGCTGCCTTTTTGGGTGGCCTTATAAGTCTTTAATGCTTTATGATAGATATGCTTTTGCTGATATGTTAGTCATACCTTCGCAACTTTTGTGGATCTTTATAGAGGTTTGATACCTTTCCTGTCCGACTTCTTTTACAGTGTGGGTTTTTGGCCCTTCTGAATCATGGCTTGCTTTTTGCTTGGTTAAGGTGATCTATTGGTTTCCGGGCTAACTTGTCCGATAACTTTTTAGTGTTCTTATAGAACCTTTTTTGTTGTCGACTTCTTTGTAGTCCTGCTTTGAGATCGTTCCTTTGTTTAAGCGGAGCTGTCCCCCTTTTTGCTAAGTATGCTTGAGCCTTCAGTTATTTCTAACCTTTTTGGCTTTTTATTACTTTCTCGGGGTCATGCTTGCTTTGCTAGGTCGCGCCTTGGGTTAATGTTGACGTGAGCTTTTTAGTCATGTTCCAGCAACTTTTTAGGTAGTGTTCCGAGGGGAACCTTTACTTTATAGTTTGCTTGGATGACCTTTTAGCTCTGTTTTTGACTTGTGCCTTCGCTTTTTAAGTAATGTCTGTTTTCGCAAGACTTGTACCTTTCAGCGAAGCACTTTTGACCTTTTGGAGGTGTCTTCGTCCCTTTTTATTGATCCTTTCGTTGGTCCGACTTCTCTGTCGGGACTTATCAAGTTATTTTTAGTAATCCATTTTTAGTCAGATCTCGTCATGTTTTTTTTTATGGGTTACTTTTTATAACTTCTTGTATTAATCTGCTTCTATCGCTTTCACCTTGCCGACTTCTTTGTAACCGGTCGATGAATTTATTTTTCACCTTGCCGACCTCTTTGTAATCGAACGATGAATTTGGTTTTCACCATGTCGACCTTTTTTGTAATCAGTCGATGAATTTGTTTTTCACCTTGCCGACCTCTTTGTAATCGGACGATGAATTTGGTTTTCACCTTGCCGACCTTTTTGTAATCGGACGATGAATTTTTGCGTTTTATGAGCTTAGATTAATGCGTCTTGGTAGAAAACTTTTTAGGGAATCCGAAAACTTTATTCAAATGATAATAAAAGATAAAAATATGAACAAGAGTGTATACATATGAGTGCTTACCTTTCTAGGTCAAGCAACTTTGTTAATCTTGGCCTAGGGCCTCATTAAAAAAACCTTTTTAGGAAAAAAAGTGCACCTTGACCTAAGATCTTTTATTATTTTCTAACTATAGTACCTTGTTAGGTTACAGGTATGCCATGACCTTGGTAGCTCTCGTCCCTCGAGGTCGGACACCTTGTAGTAATCTTTCCCCAATACTTCTGTTACTCGGTATGGTCCTTTCCTTCTCCTGACCGACCTGCTCCGATATCATTTCGGATTAAGATGAGATCATTGGTGGTGAAGCTTCGCCGGACTACCTTCCTATTATACCTCAGAGCCATTCGACGCTTTAGGGCTTCCTCTTTAATCCGAGCTCTTTCTCGGACTTCTGGAAGTAGGTCGAGCTCTTCCCTTTGAGCTTGGGAATTGGTATCTTCATTATAGAGGATCATTCTAGGAGATCTTTCTTCTATCTCCACGGGAATAATTGCCTCCGTTCAATAAGCAAGTCGGAATGGTGATTTTCCTGTGGTTGAATGTGGTGTTGTCCGATATGCCCATAGGACTTGTGGGAGCTTTTCAGCCCAAGCTCCCTTGGCGTCCTGTAATCTCCGTTTTAACCCGGCCAGTATGACTTTGTTGGCGGCTTCCGCCTATCTATTGGCTTGTGGGTGCTCTACAGAGGTGAACTGGTGCTTGATTTTTAGATCAGCTACCAGATTTCTAAAGCCTTTGTTGGTGAATTGAGTACCATTATCTGTGGTGATGGAGCATGGGGCCCCAAATCTTGTGATAATGTTTCTGTATAGAAATTTCCGACTTCTTTGGGTGGTGGTGTTAGCTAACGGCTCTGCCTCAATCCACTTTGTGAAGTAGTCTATGCCTACAATGAGAAACTTGACTTGTCCGGAACCCCGAGAGAAGGGTCCAAGGAGGTCGAGCCCCCACTTCGCGAATGGCCAGGGTAAAGTAACACAGATGAGCTCCTCAGGTGGAGCTATGTGGAAGTTGGCATGCTTCTGGCATGGTGGGCATGTCTTGACAAACTCTATTGCTTCTCTTTGCAAGGTCGCCCAGTAGAAACCAGCTCAGAGTACCTTTTTGGCAAGGGCTCGTGCCCCAAGGTGATTGCCGCACATGCCACTGTAGAATTCTTCGATAACTTCCCTTGTAGCAGAGGTTGGGACGCATTTTAGGAGAGGTGTAGAGATTCCTCTCTTATATAGGACGTCTTGTATTATGGTGTGGTACTGTGCTTCTCCTACTAGTCTTTTTGCCTCCTTTTTGTCTGGAGGGAGTGTTTCTGACTTGAGGTAGTTGATTATGGGAGTCATCCATCAGAGTGTTTCTTGGATGAGACTTCTATTGTTTCCCCTGGTTTGGTGCTGGCTAGTGTTGAGAGTGCATCAGCTCGGACATTCTATTCCCTGGGTGTGTGTCGGACCTCATATCCCTTAAATTGTCCAAGCTGTTCTTTGGTTTTGTCAAGGTATTTTTTCATAGTGGGATCCTTAGCTTGATAGCTCCCTTCTATTTACTAAGTGACTACTTGGTCGCTAAAGATGGTAAGTCTTTGAGCTCCCACTTCCCTAGTTAGCCTCAAACAAGCTAGTAGCATTTCGCATTTAGCTTAATTATTCGAGGCGAGAAACTCGAACTTTAAGGAGAGTTCGATTTGGGTTCCCTGATCACTTTCTAAAATGACACCTGCGCCACTTCCGGTTTTGTTTGAGGAACCATCTACGTAAAGGCTCCACTTTGTGGGGGTGCCCGGGGTGTCGGTATACTCTGCGATGAAGTCGGCCAGGTACTGGGATTAACTAGCTGTCCGAGCTTCATATTTGATGTCGAATTCAAACAACTCAATTGTCCATTGTAGGATTCTTCCAGCTAGGTCTGTCTTCTGTAAGATCCCCTTTATGGGTTGGTTGGTCCGTACTCTGATGGTGTGAGCTTGAAAGTATGGTCGGAGACGTCGGGAAGTGAGTATGAGGGTGTAGGTAAACTTTTCTATCTTTTGATAGTTTAATTCAACCCCTTGTAGAGCCTTATTGATGAAGTAGATGGATTGTTGCCCACTTTCGTCCTTTCTGACCAATGCTGAGGCTATTGCCCAACTCCCTACGGCGAGGTATAATATGAGCTCTTTGCCTTTCCGAGGTCGAGTAAGGACAGGTGGTTGCCCCTGAAATTTCTTGAAATCTTGGAAGGCTTGTTTGCATTCTGGGGTCCACTCAAACCTCTGTCCCTTCTTTAATGTTGCATAGAAGGGGAGAGATCTTAAGGCTGATCCAGCTAAGAATCTAGATAGAGCCGCTAGTCTTCCATTGAGTTGCTGGACTTCTTTGACACAGGTCGGACTTTTCATGTGAAGTATGGCCTGACACTTATCTAGATTTGCTTCGATTCCTCTTTGGGTGAGCATGAAGCCCAGGAATTTGTCAGCTTCTACCGCAAAGGTGCACTTTGCAGGGTTAAGTCGCATACTATGCTCTCTTATGGTGTCAAACACTTTAGCGAGGTCGGATAACAACGATTCCTCACTTTGTGTTTTTACCAGCATGTCATCTACATAAACCTCCATTAGTTTTCCGACGTGATTGGCAAATACTTTGTTCATCAGTCTTTGGTAGGTAGCCCCTGCGTTCTTGAGTTCGAAGGACATAACTATATAGCAATAGTTTGCTTTTGGGGTCAAGAATAATGTCTTCTCTTGGTCGGGTTGATACATTGGGATCTGGTTGTATCCCGAGTAAGTGTCCATGAAGGAGAGGTATTGATAGCCTGATGAAGCGTCAACTAGTGTGTCGATGTTCGGGAGTGGGTAGGGATCTTTTGGGCAGGCTTTGTTGAGGTCAGTATAATCGGTGCACATCCACCACTTCCCATTTGACTTTTTGACCAACACCATATTGGCTAGCCATAACGGGTATTTTACCTCCCTTATGAACCCTGCCTCCAGCAAGGCCTGTACTTGCTCCTCTACCGCTTGCGACCTTCTGAGCCGAGTTTCTTACGTTTTTGCTGTACTGGCCGAGACCCTAGGTATACGGCTAACTTGTGGCACATTAGTCCGGGATCAATACCAGGCATGTCAGTGGCCTTCCATGTAAAGAGGTCAGAGTTATCTTTTAGGAGCTTTATTAGCAGTCCCTTTAAGTCTTCTCTCAGATTTGCTCCTATACTTGCTGTTTTGTTTGGATTGTCTCCAATTTGAACTTCTTGAGTTTCACCTTCTGGCTGAGGGCAGAGTTCTTCGTGAGCTCGGATTCCCCCGAGTTCTATAGTGTTGGTTTCTTTTCCTCTGAGATCTCCTTTAAGGTTCAGACTTTCATTGTAACAATGTCGCGCGAGTTTTTGGTCTCCCTTTATAGTAGCGATCCTTCCGGAGTGGGGAACTTCATACATAAGTGTGGAGTGGAGACTACAGCGGCAAGCATGTTTAACATTGTCTGACCTATCAATGCGTTGTAGGCCGAGCTCACGTCGACTACAACATAGTCTATGCTCAACGTCCTGGACCGAGTTCCTTCCCGAAGGTTGTATGCAAGGAGATGTATCCTAGTGGTTGAATCGGGGTGTCACCAAGTCCGAACAAGCTATTCGGATACGCTCTGAGCTCTTTATCATGCAAGCCGAGCTTATCAAAGGCGGATTTGAACAAGATGTCCGCGGACCTTCCGTGGTCGATTAACGTTCGGTGGAGGTTGGCATTGGCAAGTATTATGGTAATGACCATGGGATCATCATGCCCTGGGATGATGCCCGCAGCGTCTTCCTGAGTGAAGGTGATATTGGGGAGGTCGACCAACCTGTCTCCTCCTCCAATATGATACACCTCCTTAAGGGGTCTTTTGCGTGATGACTTAGAGATCCCTCCTTCTGCGAATCCTCCATTGATCCTGTGGACATGCCTTTCAGGGTGCAATTGGGACGTTTAGCTTGTCCGATCTCTTCATCCCTTCTTTTTCTTGGTTTGTCTGTTCTATTGGCTAGAAACCAATCTAGTCGCCCTTCTCGTACCAGTTTTTCAATGACATTTTTTAGGTCAAAGCAGTCGTTGGTGGAATGCCCGTAGATTCGGTGGTTAGGAGAATCTGGATTTTGAGGTTTCTCCTAGTCGGGAATTCTCCTCTATATTGATATACTTTTCTGCCCGTTCTTGTATGTCCTTTAGGGATGTTGGGTGTTTCTTGGATATTGAGTGGCTAAAAGGTCCCTCTCTCAAGCCGTTGATGAGCCTCATGATGGCCGCTTCTGTTGGGAGACTTTGTATGTCAAGACATGCTTTGTTGAATCTTTTCATGTAGCTGCAAAGGCTTTCCTGATCTCCTTGTTTAACTCCTAGTAAGCTTGGGACGTGTTTGGTCTTGTCCTTCTGGATGGAGAACCTGGCGAGGAACTTTTTGGCTAGGTTGTCGAAACTTGTGATTGATCTTAGAGGCAAACTGTCGAACCACTTTATTGCTATTTTTGTCAGGGTAGCCAGGAAAGCTTTACATCAAATTGCATCTGAGGCTTCTGTGAGATACATCCTGCTTCTGAAATTACTTAGATGATGGCTTGGATCAGATGTACCATCATATGGGGTCATGTCAGGAGCTTTGAAGTCCTTTGGGACTTTAGTTTTCATGATCTCTTTAGTGAATGGATCTTGATCTTTGTGGGAGTTATCTTCATGACTGGAATGAATAGTCTTGGTTTTGAGATCTGCCTTGACCTTTGTGAGTTTGTCCTCTAGCTCTCGGTGACGTCTCGTTTCCCTCCAGAGGTCTCTCTCGGCTTCCAGTTGATGTTCGGCCTCTTGTTCGAGCTGTTTGAGGTGATTCTGCTTTTCACGGAGGGTATCTAAGATTTTAGTGTTTGGAGATTTCTTGTTCCCCTTGGTTTGAGGCACATCCTTTGATGTGGCATCCGTATTTTTAAGCGGGGTTCTTTCTTCCAAGCCGGAGTTGTGATTGTTGTCAAGGTTGTCCGCCATGATGATGGGATGACTTCCAAGTTCCCCGGCAACGGCGCCAATGTTCTGAGGGTTACTTGAAACTGAATGTCGATCTCAGATGAGATCTATTGTGATGGCCAGAGCAGTCGTATCTGACTTGTTGAATCTGGTGGTGCTGTTGATCCTTGATCACCAGAGGGTGGTGGTACCTGCGAGAGACTCTGATGCTTAAGTTAGCATGTGTTTTAGGCAAGTTTTTGTGTAGAATCAAAGTTTGAGTTATACCTGGGTTCCAGTGTATTTATAGTAGTGTGTGGTAACCTCCCTTTGAGATAAGTTAGTTATCTTATCTTATCTTTTGTGGGTGGGTCCCCTTATTTTTGGCCAGCCTCCTTTAAGTGGGTTGTGATCTTCTTCTTTGGGCCTACTTGGGCCTTTATAGTAATTTGGCCGAGTTCTTTGGGAAGAGGTCGTGTCGACCAATCTTACAAAGAGGTCAGTCATTTTGATCTTCATCCAGCCCGGCTCGCCTGGCTCGACTCATGGTATGAACACTTTCTAAGAGAGAAATCTGTTTATTCTTCAAAATCCAAAACCTTTTGTAAAAAATATCAAAAGTTTTCCTAGATAGTATGAATGACCAAGCTGTTCCAAGTATAGATTCATTAAGTCTATATTGAACCAGTTTAATTTTTCATACTTTATTAAACCAAAAACTCAAACCAGACACGACCTCCAGCCCATCACATAATCAATCACGGCCTCAGGCCAAAACAATTCAAACAACATTCAATTCGTCACAGTCCAACCAATTTTAGTTACAAACACAAGTAGAGAGGTTCAAACACAAACAAAGAAGTTATATCAAGTATAGCAATTAGCAGTTAAACATAGTTATTCACACAGGCAAACCAATTACAATATTCACACCCAAACAATGTCACATTGATGCATATGATAAATGTCTATCCGATTTGGCTCGTGATATCACTGGTCGGCTCAAAATGCCAACCCAACACTTCTCCGGTGATTTTGCCTTTCTGCTACGACCAGGGATATAGTGCCCTGCTCACTCTTAATTTATCTTGCGCCCCACAAGTTATAGTGCTCTGGTGCACAAAATTATGATCTCAACGGCGCCAACAACTTGGTACGCACGATTATAATCTCAACTCCTTTTCACAACTCCGCACAACTAACCAGCAAGTGCACTAGGTTGTCCAAGTAATAAACCTTACAAGAGTAAGGGTTGATCCCACAGAGATTGTCGGCTTAAAGCAAGCTATGGTCATATTGTAAATCTCAGTCAGCCAGATTCAAATGGTTATGGGATTTTGATAATTAAAATATAAATAAACATAAAATAAGATAGAGATACTTATGTAATTTATTGGTAAGAATTTTAGATTAGCGTATGGAGATGCTTTGTTCCTTCTGAAACTCTGCTTTCCCACTGCCTCCATTCAATCCTTCATACTCCTTTCCATGGCAAGCTGTATGTTGGGGGATCACCATTGTCAATGGCTACCGTCCGTCCTCTCAGTGAAGATGGTCCAACTGCGCTGTCACCGCACGACTAATCATCTGTCGGTTCTCACTCATGCTGGAATAGGATCCGTTGATCTTTTTGCGCCTGTCACTACGCCCAGCACTCGTAAGTTTGAAGATCGTCACAGTCATCCCATCCCAGATCCTACTCAGAATACCACAGACAAGGTTTAGACGTTCCGGATCTCAAGAATGCTGCCAATTGATTCTAGCCTATACCACGAAGACTCTGATCTGAACCAGGAGCCCAAGAGATAAACACTCAAGCTATTGCGGATAGAACAGAAGTGGTTGTCAGGCACGCGTTCATATGCGAGAATGATGATGAGTGTCACGGATCATCACATTCATCAGGTTAAAGTACAAGTGAATATCTTGGAATAAGAATAAGCTTGAATTGAATAGAAAAACAATAGTACTTTGCATTAATTCATGAGGAACAGCAGAGCTCCACACCTTAATCTATGGGGTGTAGAAACTCCACCGTTGAAAAATACATAAGTGAAAGTGGTCAAGGCATGGCCAAATGGCCAGCCCCCTAAACGTGATCTCTGAACATAAAATTATCCAAAAGATGTGAAATAAATCACTAAAAGTAGTTTTTATACCAAACTAGTAGCTAGGGTTACATAAGATAAGTAAATGATGCAGAAATCCACTTTTGGGCCCACTTGGTGTGTGCTTGGGCTGAGCATTGAGCTTTCATGTGTAGAGACTCTTCTTGGAGTTAAACACCAGGTTGTAGCCTGTTTCTGGTGTTTAACTCTGATTTGTAACCTGTTTCTAGCGTTTAACTTCAGAATAGGGCAGGAAGTTGGCATTTGAATGCCAGTTTCCGTCATCAAAACTCAAGCAAAGTATAGAATATTAAATATTGCTAGAAAGCCCTGGATGTCTACTTTCCAACAGAATTGAGAGTGCGCCAATTGGGTTTCTGTAGCTCCAGAAAATCCACTTTGAGTGCAGGGAGGTTAGAATCCAACAGCATCTGCAGTCCTTCTTCAGCCTCTGAATCAGATTTTTGCTCAAGTCCCTCAATTTTAGCCAGAAAATACCTGAAATCACAGAAAAACACACAAACTCATAGTAAAGTCCAGAAATGTGATTTTTATTTAAAAACTAATAAAAATATACTAAAAGCTAACTAAATCATACTAAAAACTACTTAAAAACAATGCCAAAAAGTGTATAAATTATCCGCTCATCACAACACCAAACTTAAATTGTTGCTTGTCCCCAAGCAACTAAAAATCAAATAGGATAAAAAGAAGAGAATATACTATAAATTCTAAAATATCAATGAAACTTAGCTCCAATTAGAAGAGCGGGGCTAGTAGCTTTTTGCCTCTGAACAGTTTTGGCATCTCACTTTATCCTTTGAAGTTCAGAATGATTGGCATCTATAGGAACTCAGAATTTAGATAGTGTTATTGATTCTCCTAGTTCAATATGTTGATTCTTGAACACAGCTACTTTACGAGTCTTGGCCATGGCCCTAAGCACTTTGTTTTCCAATATTACCACCGGATACATAAATGCCACAGACACATAACTGGGTGAACCTTTTTAGATTGTGACTCAGCTTTGCTAGAGTCCCCAATTAGAGGTGTCCAGGGTTCTTAAGCACACTCTTTTTGCTTTGGATCACGACTTTAACCGCTCAGTCTCAAGCTTTTCACTTGACACCTTCACGCCACAAGCACATGATTAGGGATAGCTTGGTTTAGCCGCTTAGGCCAGGATTCTATTCCTTTGGGCCCTCCTATCTACTGATGCTCAAAGCATTGGATCCTTTTTACCCTTGCCTTTTGGTTTAAAGGATTACTGGGTTTTTGCTCTTGCCTTTTAGTTTAAAGAGCTCTTGGCATTTTCTGCTTGCTTTTTGTTTTTCTTTCTTTTTTTCTTCGCCATTTTCCTTTTTTTTTTTTGCAAGCCTTGTTCTTCACTGCTTTTTCTTGCTTCAAGAATCAATGTTATGATTTTTCAGATTATCAATAACATTTCTCCTTTTTCATTATTCTTTCAAGAGCCAACAATTTTAACATTCATGAACAACAATATCAAAAATATACACTGTTCAAGCATTCATTCAGAAAACAAAAAGTATTGCCACCACATCAAAATAATTAGACTAATCTCAAGGATGAATTTGAAATTCATGTACTTCTTGTTCTTTTGCTTTTAGAACATTTTTCATTTAAGAAAGGTGATGGATTCATAGGACATTCATAGCTTTTAAGGCATAGACACTAGACACTAATGATCATGTAATGGAGACACAAATAAAAATAAAGCATAGAGAATGAAAACAGAAAAAAATAAATAGGTAAGGAGATTAAGGAATGGGTCCACCTTGGTGAGGGTGGCGTCTTCTTCCTCTTGAAGAACCAATGGTGCTCTTGAACTCCTCTATGCCTCTTCCTTGCCTTTGTTGCTCCTCCCTCATAGCTATTTGATCTTCTGTAATTTCATGGAGAATGATGGAGTGCTCTTGATGCTCCATCCTTAGTTGTCCGATGTTGGAACTTAATTCTCCTAGGGAGGTGTTGATTTACTCCCAATAGTTTTGTGGAGGAAAGTGCATCCCTTGAGGCATCTCAGGAATTTCATGATGGGGAATTTCCTCATGCTCTTGTTGAGGTCCATGAGTGGGCTCTCTTGTTTTCTCCATCCTTTTCTAAGTGATGGGCTTATCCTCATCAATGAGGATGTCTTCCTCTATGTCAATTCCAGCTGAATTGCAGAGGTGACAAATGAGGTGAGGAAAGGCTAACCTTGCCAAAGTGGAGGATTTGTCAGCCACCTTGTAGAGTTCTTGAGGTATAATCTCATGAACTTCCACTTCCTCCCCAATCATGATACTATGGATCATGATGGCCCGATCCACAGTTACTTCGGATCGGTTGCTAGTAGGAATGATAGAGCGTTGGATGAACTCCAACCATCCTCTAGCCACAGGCTTAAGGTCCGGTCTTCTCAATTGAACCGACTTGCCTCTTGAGTCAACTTTCCATTGAGCTCCTTCCACACATATGTCCATGAGGACTTGGTCCAACCTTTGATCAAAGTTGACCCTTCTAGTGTAGGGGCGTGCGTTTTCTTACATCATTGGCAAGTTGAACACCAACCTTACATTTTCCGGAATGAAATCTAAGTATTTTCCCTGACTGAAATCTAAGTATTTTTCCCGAACCATTGTAAGCCAATTCTTTGGATTTAGGTTCATACTTTGATCTTGGTTCCTAGTGATCCATGCGTTTGCATAGAACTCTTGAACCATTAAGATTCTGACTTGTTGAATAGGATTGGAGAGTACTTCCCATCCTCTTCTTCTAATCTCTTGTCGGATCTCCGGATATTCGCCCTTTTTGAGCTTAAAAGGGACCTCAAGGATCACCTTTTTCTTGGCCACAACTTCATAGAAGTGGTCTTGATGGACCTTTGAGATGAATCTCTCCATCTCCCATGACTCAAAGGTGGAAGCAATTGCCTTCTCTTTCCCCTTTCTTGAGGTTTCTCTGGCCTTAGGTGCCATTAATGGTTATGGAAAAACAAAAGCAATACTTTTACCACACCAAACTTAAAAGGTTTGCTCGTCCTCAAGCAAAAGAAGAAGGAAAATAGTATAAGAAGAAGAAAATGGAGGAGATGGAGGGGAAGAGTGTATTCGGCTAGGGGGGAAGAAGTGTTTGTAATGTGTGAAAATGAAGTAGTGGTGAGGGGTTTATATAGGGGTAGGGGGAGGGTTAGGTTTCATGTATTGGGGTTGGGTTTGGGAGGGAAAGGAATTTTTGAATTTGGAGATAGGGGTTTTTGGGGAAGAGTGGATAGATGTGAGTGGTGAAGCGTATTTAGGGAAGAGATATAGAGGTGATTGGTGAAGGATATTTGGGGAAGAGTGTTATGAAAGGGTGTGAAGAGGAGAGAAGAAGAGGTGGGGTAGTGGGGATCCTGTGGGGTCTATAGATCCTGAGGGGTCAAGGACTTAGCATCCCTGCTCCATTTAGGCGTGCAAAACTGACAATCAGTTTTTCTATCGGTAAAGAAATATAAAAAATATGATCGCGTTGTAAGTATAGCTTCTAAACTAATAGAAAATCCTTTCGTACAAATGTTTTGGTTGTCACAAGTAACAAACCCCTTTAAAATTGATAACCGAAGTATTTAAACCTCGGGTCATCTTCTCAAGGAACTGCAGGGAGGTGTTCTTATTATTGGTTATGAGTTTTGTAAATTGGGGGTTTTGAGAGTAAGGAACAAGCAATTTAAATGACAAGTAAAATAAATAAATAACTGTAAAATAAACTCTTGGCAAGGTATGAAAATTCGGAAGTCCTATCCTAGTTACTCCTATGAGAATTGAAGTTAATCCCACTTAGTTAACCTTTACGAAAGCAAGGGAAAGTCAAGGGAACTAATTAGCTAGATTCCCAAGTCCTAGCCAACTCCTAAGGAAAGACTAGAGTTAGTGGAATTCCAGTCAATTAGCCGACATAACAATCAATCACGATAAGTTGATAACTCAAGAGCCTCCATTTAATCAAATAAATCCAAGAATATAAAAAGCTAAACAAGAATCATAAATCTGAAATACCTCAATTGCATTAATAAGAGAAAATCAATCTAAACATAGAGAGTTCATAAGCCAATTTGACAACATAAGTAATTAAATGAGAGCATTAAAGCATCTGAAAGTAAAAGAGAAATATAAAGTAAAAAAAATATTGAACCTGATGAAGAGTTGAAATCCTAAATCCTTTAAGAGGAATCCTAATCCTAAAACCTAAGAGAGAGGAGAGAACCTCTCTCTCTATAAACTACATCTAAATTGTGAAAAGTGAATAATAATTGACCTCTTATGAATGGATGCATTCCCCCACTTTATAACCTCAAATCTGTAATTTCTGTACTTGGATCTGGGCCAAAAGGGTTTCAGAAATCGCTGGGAGCGTTTTCTGCAGTTTCTGGTGCATGGCGTCTATCACGCGTCCGCGTGGGTCACACGGTCGCGTCATCTGGAGTTTTCCTTATCACGCGTTTGCTTTGGTCACGCGTACGCGTCATCTGTGTTCTGCTCAAAGCACTCGTCCGCCTCAGTCATGCATTCTCGTCACTGCCTTTTCGCGCTAGGCACGCGGCTGCGTCGTCCATGCGTTCGCATCGCTGCCAGTTTCTTTAAAAACTCCATTTTGTGCTTTCCTTCCATTTTTGTATGTTTTCTTTCCATCCTTTAAATCATTCCTGCCTTAGGAGATCTAAAAATACTCAACACACAAATCACGGCATCGAATGGTAATAAAAGGTAATTAAAATAATTATTTTTAAAGCATAGGAAACATGTTTTTCACATATATCACATAATAAGGAAGGGAAAGTAAAATCATGCAATTTCACATGAATAAGTGGGTGAAGGATTGAATAAATCACTTGAATTGAGCATAAAATATATCCTAAAATATGGGTTTATCAACCTCCCCACACTTAAACAATAGCATGTCCTCATGCTAAATCCAAGATAAAGAGTAAGGTAAGGTTAAAGTGGTGGAATCTCATGCAATGCAATCTATTCTAAATGCAACTACCTAAATGAATCATGCAATTCTAATTATTATTCACTTGTATATAAAGCTTACATGTAGGTAAATTAATTCATATCCTCAAGGAATCATATATGCATAGCCAAACCTTAGATAATGTTAAAGCACTTTTACAATTGAGATGGGTAAAAATATTTCACAAACTTGCAAGATAATTAACAATTTAAGCAGAGATATATAGTGATGAGCTATTGAACCCTCACTGGATTTTGTGTTTACTCACTAGTCACTCAGTGTTTATTGGGTTAATCACTCTATTCTTTTTCTATCCTTACTTTCTATAACTTTGTTCTTTATCTAACCAATCAACAATTATAGAATATAGACATACAAAAATCATGAGGTCTTATTCAAGGTTGTAATGGGGCCAAGGTAAAGGTAAGGGTATATGTATATGGCTAAGTGAGCTAATAAGCGAATCCTTGATTAGTCTAAGATCTCACCTAACATACATATTATATATGATTTTAAAATTCCTTAACCTATTTACCCAATATTTTCCTTTTTGGATTACAAGCTCATACATTAAAATTTTTGACCCATGTGCATTGACTCTTTTTATTTTGCATTTTGGGAAATTTCTTTGTGTATTCCCATAATTAAATAATGTAAAAATACTTTTTTTTCTCTTTTTTTTTAAATCAATGCTCATGGTAATCCCATTGTTTTGATCTCACATGAGCATGCTTCCCAAATTTTTGTTTTTGAAATAGCTTACTCTTTTTAAATTCCTACTTTGTTTCTATCATCCCATGTTCCCATAAAATTCCCCACACTTAAACAATACACAATTTCTATCTTAAGCTAAACAAGGATTCAACTTGGGATAATTATTTTGTTTTTCTGCTTAAGGCTAGTAGTGTGGTTTATAGAGCAAGAGGGGATTAAAAAGCTCAAGGGGGCTAACAAGGGTGATGTAAAAGGTAGGCTAATTTGGGATAAGTGAGGAAAAATTCAAATGATGGCCTCAATCATCTCTTGGTATGTATCTATATTCTATAATTGGACATATAGATTAAAACAAAGTAAAGAACATCAGAATGAAAAAGAAGGGTAAAACACACAAGAATGAAATTTATGGTCTGAATGCAACCATACAATTAAGCTCAAAATTCACAGGATGTGTGTTCTCCAACTCGAAAATCATATATCAGTTATACATGTCATGCAAGTAAAAATTAAAAGTTCCCATTATTTTCAATGTAAATCTTAGGGTGGCCCTTAAAATCTTAGTGTTGTTCCTTGATGAAATGTTGTTAACTAACTAACATGTAATGCTATATATACAAGGTGTGTGGATTGTTTTAATTTACTAAGGTTTCTAGTTTACTCCTTTTATTTTCAATTAAATCAAACTATTATATGCTAAAAGGGTAAACTATACTAATGAATCCACATATTCTATAATTAATAAGTTTAGAATTGCAAACTAAACTAAATGGCTAAAATATGAACTAAAGTGCAAAATGCGGAAAATAGGGTAGAAATACAGCAAAAGAACAATGTATAAGTACTGAAAAATAAAAATAAAAAGAAAAATACAGGAAAATAACAAAATAAGATAAAAGAGTCTATAGTGGTTCACCAAAAAGATACGCCAGAGATGGCGACCTCCCCACACTTAAAGTAAAGCATCGTCCTCGATGCTCACTCAAGCTGGGTGTAAAGGAGTGTCATCACCGGAAGGATGGGCTGCTGGAGTCTCTATGGTGGCCTGAGGATCTGCAGACAGGATAAGGGTAGGAGGATCTGTCTGCTGCAGTGGAGGTGCTGACTGGAGAGGGATCTCTGGGTCTGTGGCCTGAATCTGATGTGGCTCCTCATGCTGTGGTGTAGCCTGCTCTGGTCCTGCCTGCTCAGCCTCTCTCTGTGCATGTGTCTCCTCCTCATGCTCGTCCGCCTCCTCCTCGGATGGCTCTGATGGTGTGTCAGGCTCGGAGGGGATGTCGCCGCCAGATCGGATCATCAACTTGAGGTGCTCATAGCGTCGCTTGTTGCGACGCTCAGATCGCTCATATCGCCGCCGGTTGCGGCGCTCCATCTAGTCCAGCTGCTGAAATAAGCAGTGCATGAGGTGATAAACGGGCTCTGAGGCAAGTGGAGGTGCAGTGGTGGTAGCTGGGGTAGCAGTAGATGAAGAAGGGGCAGCTGAAGGTGTGGCTGTCTCATCAGGAGTGGTGAGGAATGGAGGTCTGTAGCCTAAAGCCTAAAACTTCCTGCTGTGAGGAATGATCTTCTTGCAGTCTGCAGCAGTCGGCTTCGCATCAGCCAGCTCCCAAGGCACGTCAGCTCGACGGCCGAGCTGGGTAATCAGATATGGGAAAGGGAGAGTGCCTCTGACATGGACCCTAGCCATGTAATACCGGATGAATCGTGGAAGATACAGGTCCTTACCCTCCATCACACACCAGAGGAGGGTGATCATAGCAGCAGGTAGCTCCGTCTCATGAGTGCTCGGCATAACAAAATTTCTCAGGATCTAGTGCCAGAGCCAAGCCTCATCATTCAGATACATCAGCTTGATTCCCTTAGGCATTGCTGTGTTCTTCCCCATGACCCATGGGACAGTAGGATCAAGGGCTATCCTCTGCTTGACAGTATCCTAGTCAAATCTCATAAAACGCATATTCTCTTCAGCCTTTTGGTAACCATCAGGCTAATCTGACTTTGGCTGAAGCTGCAGAATATCCTCAATGGCTTCCTCAGTGTTTTGCAAGTGACACGTTCGCGTCAGGGATGCGAACGCGTGGGCCGTTTTGTGCTAAACGCACACTAGCCGCACAATTTCAGCCCAGATTTCTGGGCGTTGGATTTTTACACCGATTTCTAGATCACGCGTTCGCGTGAGTGAAGCGGACGCGTGGGATGTGTTTTTCGCAACTGACCTGAACGCGTTAGCGACGCAGTCGCGTGGAAAAATTCGTGCCAAAGGCACGCCTACAGCCATGCTTTCGCGTGAATTTCTGTTCACTTTCCTTTTTTTCCTAATGCACTTGTGACGCGGACGCGTCAGCGACGCTTATGCGTCACGTGCATTTTTGTTTTTATGCAATTATGCAATTATGCAGTATGCAATGCTAATGAATAATATTCAGGTTCAATGAAAAAAATAAACAACACG
The DNA here is from genome assembly GCF_059453495.1 of Arachis ipaensis. Lineage (NCBI taxonomy): Eukaryota > Viridiplantae > Streptophyta > Magnoliopsida > Fabales > Fabaceae > Arachis > Arachis ipaensis. The sequence goes on along the minus strand of NC_142440.1, from coordinate 79,767,407 downwards.
AAATAAAATTGAAAAAGAAACGACTATACTATGGTGGGTTGTCTCCCTGATAAACCACTATTTCATGGTTTATCTTGTGCTCAATTGAGTGGATTTTATCAACTCTTTACCCACTTATTCATACTATTTGCATGATTTTACATTCTCCTTCCTGATTTTGTGCTATGATTGAAAACATGTTTCTTTGATCTTAATTTAGCTAATTTTAATCCTCTCTTATTACCATTCGATGCCTTGATATGTGTGTTAAGTGTTTTCAGAGATTACAGGGCAGGAATGGCTTGGAGGATAGAAAGGAAGCATGCAAAAGTGGAAGGAATACAAGAAACTGAAGGAACTGCTAAAGTTGTCCAGCCTGACCTCCTGGCACTCAAACGACCATAACTTGAGCTACAGAGGTCTAAATGACGCGATTCTAGTTGCGTTGAAAAGCTAACGTCCGGGGCTTCGATTTCATATATAATTTGCTATAGCTGCCCCGAAGCCAGGTGATGTGAATGCGTGAATCACGCGGACGCGTGACCTGGCAGAAATGCAATCCACGCAAACGCGTGGACGACGCCTCCGCGTCACTTTGCCGCGACCTGAACGTAACAGAAATCGTTGGGGGAGATTTCTTGGCTGTTTCTGACCCAGTTTTCAGCCCAGAAAACACAAATTAGATGCTATAAAGTGGGGGAATGCATCCATTCATTGACATGTCTTCAATTATTCACTTTCATAGTTTAGATGTAGTTTTTAGAGAGAGAGGTTCTCTCCTCTCTCTTAGGATTTAGGATTAGGATTCCTCTTAAAGGAATTAGGATTTCAACTTTATTATTTCAACTTAATATTTCAACTTTTTCTCAGGTTCAACGTTCCTTTTATTTATTTTTCCAATTTAATTTATGAACTTTTCCATGTTACATTTGATATCTTTATTAGTACAATTTGAGGAATTTCAGAATTATGATTGCTTTCCTTTATTTATATAAATAATTTAGCTTTTTATATTCTTGGCTTTAATTGATTAACTGAAAGCTCTTGAGTTATCAACTATCCGTGATTGGTTGTTATGTCGGCTAAATTGACTGGTATTCCACTAACTCTAGTCTTTCCTTAGGAGTTGGCTAGGACTTGGGAATCTAACTAATTAGTTCACTTGACTTTCCCTTGCTTTCATAAGGGTTAACTAAGTGGGATTAACATCCATTCTCATAAGAGTAACTAGGATAGGACTTCCGAATTTTCATACCTTGCCAAGAGTTTAGTTTACAGTTATTTATTTATTTTACTTGTCATTTAAATTACTTGTTCCTTACTTTCAAAACCCCCAATTTACAAAACTCATAACCAATAATAAGAACATACCTCCCTGCAGTTCCTTGAGAAGACGACCCGAGGTTTAAATACTTCGGTTATCAATTTTAAAGGGGTTTGTTACTTGTGACAACCAAAACTTTTGTAAGAAAGGTTGATTTTTTGGTTTAGAAACTATACTTGCAACGAGAATTTATTCTGAATTCTAAACCGTCAATCTTCAGTTCTTCAAAATGGCGCCGTTGCCGGGGAATTGCAAACGTGTGCTTTATTATTGGTTATTGTAAATATTTGCTTTTTGCTTGTTTATTTGTTTTTATTTTTGTTTTTATTTTTTTTTTGCTTTTTCATAAATTAAGAGGTTATTGGTTTTTATTTAGTTATTAAAAAGTTTTCAAAAATTTGTTCTTCGTATTCATCTTGACCTTCAAGTTGTTCTTAGTTGTTCTCTTCGTTTTGATCTGCAAATTTTTAAGTTTGGTGTCATTTTATTGTTTTTCTCTTTCCTCATTTAATTCAAAAATATCTTTCCTCTTTATTTTAATTGAATTTTCAAAATTTGCATAAAAAAAAATTTCAGATTTTGATTTTAAAATTTTTATCTTATCTTATATTAGTTTTAAATTTCAAAATTCAAATCTTTTTCAAAAATCATATCTTTTTCAAAATCGTATCTTATCTTATTTCAAAATCAAATTTCGAATTTCAATATTTAAATTCCAAAATTCAAAATACAAATTTAAAATTTTAAATTTAAAATTTTAAAAATCATACCTTTTCAAAATTTGAATCTTTTTCAAAGCTTTATCTTATATTGTTGACTTTTTCAAAATTCATATTTCAAAATTTAAAAATTCAAATTTAAAAAAATTTTCAAATTTCAAATTTCAAAATTCAAATTTCAAATTTCAAAATTCAAAATTCAAAATTTAATTTTCAAATTCAAAAAAATTTTATATTTCAATAACCTTTTAATTTAAAATTATTTTTATTTTTCGTTTTTAATTTTTATTTGTTATTATGAGTTCTCACCCCATCTCTTTGAGTTTGGTTCTAATGCTGTTGTAAAGAATGGAAGCTATAACAGGGACATGCATCAAGGTCAGAACAATCAGAGATGGATGGAGCCACGAGGATCTGATCAACCCTTTAGGCAACAACACCTTCCAAACTACCATGGACAACGACCATTTACCAATGCATGTCGAGACAATAGTTATGGTGGACCCCCTTGTAGTTACCAGCAAGCCCCTTTCCACCATTCACCTTCATATGACCCTAACCCGTATCCACCATACCAACCACCTTATGAGCCAAATGAACCCTCCTATCCACCCCAAACCTCCATGGAGAAAGCACTCACCGATCTAAGCTCTACTATACAAGCTCTCGTCGCCTAAATCGGACCACTAAATACCTTCAACAATCAACCCTCAAGCTCTAGTGCACTTCCTTTTCAACCACAGAACGATCTCTCCATCCCATCGCCACCATCCATGGAAGAGCACCCACATCCATCAATCCAAGAGCAACATGATCCCAATGATGCTATTGACATGGAACAAGAGAGAAGGGATCATCTTCGCGAATCCATACTTCATAAAGAGCTAGAGGAGGCCCTAAAGGTGAAGGAAGTAAAGACCCTTGAAGATGAAAGAATAGTTGAAAGGAATTGTCATGGAAAGAAAATCATCAAGGATGAGTATGATTTTATATTAAAACTACTGGACAAAGCAGTAATTATTGAAGAGGAAAAAGTGGTTGAAAACTTGCGAGATGCTGAACCTCCATGGGAAAGTCAAGACAAAGAGCCTCCTTCCAAGACGGTTGCATTTGATGTTGAGGAGGGTGTACAACCTCCAAGGCATATCATAGTTGAAGACTTGGAAGAGGTTGGTCAAGAGATGGAGATTAAAGAAGAAGAAGCACAACCTCCCATGCCCTTGGTGAGTAATGAAGAAGAGATTGAATTGGAGGAAAGCTACCAAGAGGAAGAGGTTGATATTGAAGACACTTGCAAAGAGGTGGAAATTGTCAGAGAAGAGCACAAGGGAGTGGAGCTTGCAAATTCGTTAGAAATACTCCCCCTAAGTTTCCATCATTCTTCACAACATTCGAGTGGGTAAAATTCATATCCCTTAGCTTTCTAATTCCACTTGAATATGGGCTACTGGAGACAGATGGTAAACTTAGAGCTCTTTGTGGTATTAAGAGTAAGAGGAAGATGGTCAGTGGTAAGAATTGTCCTGCAAGGTTCATTATGGTTGGAAGCTTTAAGTTTAAACGCAAAGGTTGGTGTAAAGCTCAACTGAATGGGTCTAGGAAGTTGTTTGGCCGCTTTAGTGAGAATTCAGATTGCTTGCTACCCGGATGGAATCATAATAATCAACAAGAAGACGGGTGCAAAAGCAAGATTTGGAATCCCAGAATTCATTCTGGCAATCAACACTCTTGGGGCCTTGTCACTTGCTTTAACTTACATGAAGGCTTTCTGCGCCTAGTTTAGGATCCCGGAGGCTGTTGGCATTCCAAACATTGGTGGAGATTTCTGGATGAATTCAAGCACAAGCCACCATAATAGGAAGCTCATCAAATGTCCAACTTAAGGACTTTAACTAAAAGTGCTAGGTGGGAGACAACCCACCATGGTATGATCATTCCTTTTGCAATTTTAATTTTATTTCATTTTGTTTGTTTTTGAGTTTTATTTTATTTCATTGAACCTGGAATTACTCATAACATCCATATCATTTTGCATTCTGCATAAAAAAAAAAGCACGCACGCGACGCGGCAGCGTCGCTAACGCGTCCGCGTCACTAGTGCATTAGGAAGAAAAGAAAATTGAACAGAGAGTCACGCAAAAGCGTGGCTGGAGGCGTGCCTTAGTTACAAATATGCCCACGCGACCGCGTTGCCGACGCGGCCGCGTCATTTGAAAAATAGCTTCCCCACGCGTCCGCGTCACCCACGCGAACGCGTGGCTATGTAAAATCGACGTAAAGGGGTGTATGGCAGTAAGTTGGGCTGGAATGAGGCTGGAACCATGCTAGAAGCACAAGCCCTACCACGCGAACGCGTGCCCCACGCATCCGCATCATTTTTAAAAGAAAGGCCATCCACGCGATCGCGTCAACCACGCGACCGCGTCACCCAAAAATTTGGCAAAAAGAGTTTCGAACAGAGAGTTGCGCGAACGCGAGGCTGCACTCGCGCCAATCGCACAAATCAGGCCATGCGATCGCGTGACCCACGCATCCACGTCACCTGATCTTATCGCACACCTAGCGACCGCGTCACGCACGCGTCCGCATCGCCTCCGCCGCACAGCTTATCCAAATCAGCGCCAAAAATCTTATCTTTTCTTCCCCAATCCTAATTTTCTCTCCCTCCTTTCTTACTTACTTCTTCTTCCCTTCTTTCCCTTCTCATTATTCTTATCTTTCATTTTATTTTATTTTAATTCATTTGCATACTTTCATTCATTACATTTTAATTTAGTGCAAATTTTTATTTTTTTCTTTTCTAAATTCGTTATTTTTCCACTGGTGTTAAATTTTCTTAATCAACTGTTACATCTTTTCTTGAATTATTCTGGTGCTTCATGACTTGTTTTATTCTGATTGGGTATTATCAATTATATGTCACTGTTAATTTTTATAATATTGATATTCCTTTTGCATTGACATGAATTTATATTGTCTTTCATTACCCACACTTCTCCCCCCATTTGTTGCAACTTTTGCACCACTGGTATGCCATTTGCTTCCACTATTTTCTCACTTGCATGTTGTATCTACCATGTAATTGAGACCTTTATTATTTGGCATTAACAACCATATTTTATTTATGTTCTTATCTTTATTTCTGGGTTACTTTCCTTCTTTTTCTCTTCTTTCAGGATGGCCATCGAGGAAGGAAAATGGAAAGCTTCTAACTGGGGAGACAGGCAAGTCAATCTGCACAATCTATAGAGAAAGACATCAGTTAGAGCAGCCCGTCCACTTGTACATCTTAGCATGTACCGAGGACGGTGCAATCTCTAAGTGTGGGGAGGTCGATACCGATCTCCATGGGTTAGTTACTCTTCTATCTCAACACCAATGGTTTATTTTCCTTGTTAGTTGTTGCATTTACATGTTTGATTGCATATTTGTTTGATTTTATGCATATTTTACCCCTTGGTTAAAGTAATATTTTCTTTTTCAAGAAACTTTTTAGAGAATTTCACTAATTTGAATAAAATTCAATGTTAAACTTGTTTGAAGAAATATTATACTGGAACATGGTTTAGAGCTTGAACACACAAAACCAGTGAGATTTTGAGCCTATTTGATTGGTTGCATTTTATCAACCAAAATTTTATTTTTGGTGTGTGTTATTCTCTCTAAAATTGTGATCTTTATCTTGCTTAATTCTATATTTCCATTATTTGATGTATGCATACACTTACATGATTGAGGCCTTTATTTCACTGAGCTTACATACCCATATGGCCTTACCCTTTTCATTATTCTTTGCAAACCAATTTTGAGCCTATTTTAACCCTTTGTTCTTTACTTTAGCTCATCACTAACTCTAAGAAAAAAAAATAATGTCCTTCATTTGAATCCTTGGTTAGCTTAGACTAGTGAGAGTGCTTACGATTTAAGTGTGGGAAAAGTGGGTTTGGAAACATTTGGATTGAGAATTGAGTATGTTAGAATTTTCTGAAAATGTCAAAGAAATGTTTAGGACATGTTCATGCATTCAATAATTTAATCATATGCATTGAGAAAAATAAAAAAATAAATAAATAAAAATAAAAATAAAAAAATAATTAAAAAAGGGAGAAAAAGAAAAGAAAAAAAGCATATAATAAAAAAGGGACAAAATGCCCCAAAGTAAATGTTGAAAGCAATGCATATGTACTGTACTTGAAATTAGAATGCATGAATATGTAGAAAACATGGTTAATGGATAGTTAGATGTTGTATTATGATTACATGGATTGTCTAAGTTAGGTGGAAAAGTTTAACTTAATTAAGGATTCAGATTTTAGTCCACTTGGCCAAATACAATCCTACCTTGACCTTAACCCCATTACAACCCTTAAAAGACCTCTTGATATGTGTATCTGTACATTAAATTTATGTTGATTGTTAGATGAAGAGAAAGCCTTAGAAAGCAAGGTTAGTAGAGAATTGAGAGAATCAAACCTAAAACACTTGAGTGATTAGAGTGCATACACTTCCAGTGAGGGTTCGATGCTCGATTCTTTGTTCCCGGCTTTCATGAGCTATTTTCTTCTTGCAAGTTTACTTGTACTTCATTTTTGTGATTTGAATTAGTGAAATCCAGTTCATATTTGTTCTTAAAAGATTTATTTACTTTTAACCAAGTAGGTAGAAATATTTTTGCATATAGTTGCATTAGATAGGTTGCATTTCATACATTATACCATTCCTCCTTACTCCTTTATAGTTTCTCTTGAGCTTAGCATGAGGACATGCTAATGTTTAAGTGTGGGGAGGTTGATAAACCACTATTTCATGGTTTATCTTGTGCTCAATTGAGTGGATTTTATCAACTCTTTACCCACTTATTCATACTATTTGCATGAGTTTACATTCTCCTTCCTGATTTTGTGCTATGATTGAAAACATGTTTCTTTGATCTTAATTTAGCTAATTTTAATCCTCTCTTATTACCATTCGATGCCTTGATATGTGTGTTAAGTGTTTTCAGAGATTACAGGGCAGGAATGGCTTGGAGGATGGAAAGGAAGCATGCAAAAGTGGAAGGAATACAAGAAACTGAAGGAACTGCTAAAGCTGTCCAGCCTGACCTCCTGGCACTCAAACGACCATAACTTGAGCTACAGAGGTCCAAATGATGTGGTTCCAGTTACGTTGGAAAGCTAACGTCTGGGCTTCGATTTGATATATAATTTTCCATAGCTGCCCCGAAGCCAGGCGACGCGAACGCGTGGATCACACGGACACGTGACCTGGCAGAAATGCAATCCACGTAAACGCGTGGACGACGCCTCCGCGTCACTTTGCCGCGACCTGAACGTAACAGAAATCGCTAGAGGCGATCTCTGGGTTGTTTCTGACCCAGTTTTCAGCCCAGAAAACACAGATTAGAGGCTATAAAGTGGGGGAATGCATCCATTAATTGACATGTCTTCAATTATTCACTTTTCATAATTTAGATGTAGTTTTTAGAGAGAGCGGTTCTCTCCTCTCTCTTAGGATTTAGGATTAGGATGCCTCTTAAAGGAATTAGGATTTCAAATTTATTATTTCAACTTATTATTTCAACTTCTTCTCAGGTTCAATGTTCCTTTTATTTATTTTCTCAATTTAATTTATGAACTTTTCCATGTTACATTTGATATCTTTATTAGTACAATTTGAGGTATTTCAGAATTATGATTGCTTTCCTTTATTTATATAAATAATTTAGCTTTTTATATTCTTGGCTTTAATTGATTAACTGGAAGCTCTTGAATTATCAACTATCCGTGATTGGTTGTTATGTCAGCTAAATTGACTGGTATTCCACTAACTCTAGTCTTTCCTTAGGAGTTGGCTAGGACTTGGGAATCTAACTAATTAGTTCACTTGACTTTTTCTTGGTTTCATAAGGGTTAACTAAGTGGGATTAACATCCATTCTCATAGGAGTAACTAGGATAGGACTTCCGAATTTTCATACCTTGCCAAGAGTTTAGTTTACAGTTATTTATTTATTTTACTTGTCATTTAAATTACTTGTTCCTTACTTTCAAAACCCCCAATTTACAAAACTCATAACCAATAATAAGAACATACCTCCCTACAATTCCTTGAGAAGATGACCCGAGGTTTAAATACTTCGGTTATCAATTTTAAAGGGGTTTGTTACTTGTGACAACCAAAACTTTTGTAAGAAAGGTTGATTGCCTGGTTTAGAAACTATACTTGCAACGAGAATTTATTCTGAATTCTAAACCGTCAATCTTCAATTCTTCACTCCCACCTAGAACTTTTAGTTAAAGTCCTTAAGTTGGACATTGGATGAGCTTCCTGTTATGGTGGCTTATGCTTAAATTCATCCAGAAATCTCCACCAATGTTTGTAATGCCAACAGCCTCTGGGGTCCCAAACTAGGCATGTAAAGCTGTTGAGCAGCTTCAAACAAGTTCTCAGGCTCCCGGGGTGACGAATGTCAGAATAGATTCCATGATCCCAAACTTTGCTTTTAAATCCGCCTTTATCTTAATCTATATACTTCGATCCGAGCGGTTTAGAAATTGTATTCTCACCAAGATGACCAAACGTCTTTCGAGACCCATTCAATTGAACTTGATACCAATCCTTACACTTCGAATCGAAGCGCGGAACCTTATTGAACCTTGTACACCAGCTCTGAGTACGAGCCATTTCCCTCTTACTCTTAAAGCTGTAGAGAGCTCTAAGCTGGCCATCTGTTTCAAGCAAACCATATTCAAGTGGAAAGGTAAAGATAAAGGTTAAGGATTGTACCCACTTGAAGCTTGTATTAGGTGGTAATGGCCTTGGGACAGGTGTTTTCAGTGGTTCAGTAAGTTCTACTCCCTTGTATTCTTCTGTGAATTCCTCCACTTCTTTGCAAAATTTTTCAACTGCAACTGCGTCCTGATCAAAGTCTTCTATGTCTTCCTTGTCACTCAAGTCATATGTTGGAGGTTGAGAGAAATCTACCTCGATATCATCTTCGTATTCACTTGGATAAGATTCTTCAGGCTCAAGGAGTTCAGTTGCGGATGTGACTTCTTGGTCTGTTCCGTCCAATTTTTCACAAGGTATATGCTTTGGAGGTTGTGCACTGTCCTCTTTGTTATCAATTTCGAACTTCTCAGCAGAATCCTTTACAGCTCTCGATTCCCATGGAGGTTCGACATCTCCTAAATCTTCAACCACTTCTTCCTCTACAACTATCATGGCTTCCTCCACCTGTTCTAATACAAAGCCATGCTCCTCATTGTCCATCGGAGTTTCTAGTGTTTCCTTTATGCTACGCTCTTCTTTTGATCTCCACATGCAGCCATGGGGGTATTTTGAGCGCTCAGATGTTGGGAAGCTATTATATTTACTACCTCAGTTAAGGCAGTAGTGAGTTCCAATACGCCCCTTTGCATATTCGCTTGCCCTTGAAGAAGAACACGAAGTTTGTCATTCATTGGAGGTTGGGGTGGGTATGAGGGTTCATTGGTTGGGGAAGAGGGTTCAAAATAAGAATGTGGTGGTTCTTGGGAGTAATTAGATTGGAATTATGGTGGATAAGGGTCATACGGTGGTGAATGGTGAAAAGGAGCTTGTGAGTGTGGTGGTTCAAAGCTACGTTGAGAGGATGGTCTATACGCACAGGGCGGGGGCTTGTTGGTAATTACAAGGGGTTCCACCATGTCTATCAGCTTAGTATGCATTGTTAAGTGGTCCTTGCCCATGATATCCTGGAGGGTGTTGTTGCCTAAAGGGTTGATCAGATCCTCTTGGCTCCATCCATCTTTGACTGCTTAGACCTTGATGCATATTCCTGTTATAGCTTCCACTCCTTTCAACAAATTTAGAACCAAACTCAAAGCGAGAGGGGTGAGAATTCATAGTAGCTAATAGAAGTAAAAGGGAAAAACAAAAACAAATAAACAAGTAAAAGAAAAAATATTTACAATAACCAATAATAAGGCACACGTTTGCTGTTCCCCTGAAACGGCGCCATTTTGACGATTGGTTTTTCTATCAGTAAAGAAATATAAAAAATATGATCGCGTTGTAAGTATAGCTTCCAAACCAACAGAAAATCCTTTCGTACAAACGTTTTGGTTGTCACAAGTAACAAACCCCTTTAAAATTGATAACCGAAGTATTTAAACCTCGGGTCGTCTTCTCAACGAACTGCAGGGAGGTGTTTTTATTATTGGTTATGAGTTTTGTAAATTGGGGGTTTTGAGAGTAAGGAACAAGCAATTTAAATGACAAGTAAAATAAATAAATAACTGTAAAATAAACTCTTGGCAAGGTATAAAAATTCGGAAGTCCTATCCTAGTTACTCCTATGAGAATTGAAGTTAATCCCACTTAGTTAACCTTTACGAAAGCAAGGGAAAGTCAAGTGAACTAATTAGTTAGATTCCCAAGTCCTAGCCAACTCCTAAGGAAAGATTAGAGTTAGTGGAATTCCAGTCAATTAGCCGACATAACAATCAATCACGATAAGTTGATAACTCAAGAGCCTCCAGTTAATCAATTAAAGCCAAGAATATAAAAAGCTAAACAAGAATCATAAATCTGAAATACCTCAATTGCATTAATAAGAGAAAATCAATCTAAACATAGATAGTTCATAAGCCAATTTGGCAATATAAGTAATTAAATGAGAGCATTAAAGCATCTGAAAGTAAAAGGGAAATATAAAGTAAAAGAAATATTGAACCTGATGAAGAGTTGAAATCCTAAATCCTTTAAGAGGAATCCTAATCCTAAAACCTAAGAGAGAGGAGAGAACCTCACTCTCTAAAAACTACATCTAAATTGTGAAAAGTGAATAATAATCGACCTCATATGAATGGATGCATTCCCCTACTTTATGACCTCTAATCTGTGCTTTCTGTACTTGGATCTGGGCCGAAAAGGGTTTTAGAAATTGCTGGGAGCATTTTCTGCAGTTTCTGGTGCGTGGCGTCTGTCACGCGTCGGCATGGATCATGCGGTCGCGTCATCTGGAGTTTTCCTTATCATGCATTCGCTTTGGTCACGCGTACGCGTCATCTGTGTTCTGCTCAAAGCACGCGTCCTCATTAGTCACGCGTTCGCGTCACTGCCTTTTTGCGCTAGGCAAGCAACTGCGTCGTCCATGCATTCGCATCGCTGCCAGTTTCTTCAAAAACTCCATTTTGTGCTTTTCTTCCATTTTTTGTATGTTTCCTTTCCATCCTTTAAATCATTCCTGCCTTACGAGATCTAAAAATACTCAACACACAAATCACGGCATCGAATGGTAATAAAAGGTAATTAAAATAATTATTTTTAAAGCATAGGAAACATGTTTTTCACATATATCACATAATAAGGAAGGGAAAGTAAAATTATGCAATTTCACATGAATAAGTGGGTGAAGGGTTGAATAAATCACTTGAATTGAGCACAAAATATATCATAAAATATGGGTTTCTCAAAAACGCCCTTAGAGTGCACTTCTGGCGTTAAACGCCAGGTTGCCGCTTGTTTCTGGCGTTTAACGCCAACTTTTCTCCCATTCTTGGCGTTAAACGCCAAGTAGATGCTCTGCTCTGGCGTTAAACGCCAGTCTGGTGGCTGTTTCTGGCGTTTAACGCCCATTCTGCTACTCTTACTGGTGTTTAGACGCCAATAAGCTCTTCCTCCAGGGTGTGCTATTTTTAATACTGTTTTTCATTCTGTTTTTGATTTTTCAGTTGTTTTTGTGACTTCACATGATCATCAACCTAAAGAGAACATAAAATAGCAACGGAAAATAGATAGATATAATTAAATAACATTGGGTTGCCTCCCAATAAGCGCTTCTTTAATGTCAATAGCTTGACAGTGAGCTTTCATGGAGCCTCACAGATAATCAGAGCAGGGTTGGGGCCTCTCAACACCAAACTTAGAGTTTGGTTGTGGCCTCCCAACACCAAACTTAAAGTTTGAATGTGGGGGTTTTGTTTGACTCTGTATTGAGAGAAGCTTTTCATGCTTCCTCTCCATGGTTACAGAAGGAGAACATTGAGTCTTGAATACAAGGTAGCCCTCTTTCAACTGAAGAACCAACTTTCCTCTGTCAACATCAATCACAGCTTTTGCTGTGGGTAGGAAGGGTCTGCCAAGGATGATGGATTCATCCGCATCCTTCCCAGTGTCTAGGATTATGAAATCAGCAGGGATGTAAAGGCCTTCAACCTTTACTAGCACGTCCTCTACTAGTCCATAAGCCTGTTTTATTGATTTGTCTACCATCTCTAGTGAGATTCTTGCATCTTGTAGCTCAAAGATTCCCAGTTTCTCCATTACAGAGAGTGGCATGAGGTTTATCCCTGACCCCAGGTCACATAGAGCCTTCTCAAAGGTCATGGTGCCTATGGTACAAGGTATGAAAAATTTTCCAGGATCCGGTTTCTTCTGAGGTAATGTTTGCCTGATTAATGCACTCAGTTCATTGGTGAACAAGGGGGTTCATCCTCCCAAGTCTCAGTACCAAATAATATGGCATTCAGCTTCATGATTGCTCCTAGATATTTAGCAACTTGCTCTTCAGTGATGTCTTCATCCTCTTCAGAGGAAGAATATTCATCAGAGCTCATGAATGGCAGAAGAAAGTTCAATGGAATCTCTATGGTCTCTGTATGAGCTTCAGATTCCTTTGGTTCCTCAAAGGGAAACTCCTTTCTGTCCAGAGGACGTCCCATGAGGCTTTTCTCACTGGGACTCACGTCCTCCTCACTCTCTCCAGGTTCGGCCATGTTGGTCATGGTTATGGCCTTGCACTCTCTCTTGTGGTTTTCTTCTATATTGCTTGGGAGAGTACTGGGAGGAGTTTCAATAATCTTCTTACTCAGCTGACACACCTGTGCCTCTAAATTTCTAATGGAGTACCTTATTTCATTCATAAAACTTAGTGTGGTCTTGGATAGATCAGAGACTATGGTTGCCAGGCCAGTATGGCTCTGTACAGAAATCTCTGTCTGTTGCTGAGAAGATGATGGAAAAGGCTTGCTATTGCTAAACCTATTTCTTCCACCATTATTATTATTAAAGCCTTGATTAGGCTTCTGTTGATCCTTCCATGAGAAATTTGGATGATTTCTCCATGAAGGATTATAGGTGTTTCCATAGGGTTCTCCCATGTAATTCACCTCTGCTATTGAAGGATTTTCAGGATCATAAGCGTCTTCCTCAGAAGATGCCTCTTTAGTACAGTTGGATGCAGCTTGCAATCCATTCAGACTCTGAGAAATCATATTGACTTGCTGAGTCAATATTTTGTTTTGAGCCAATATGGCATTTAGAGTTTCAATTTCAAGAACTCCCTTCTTCTGAGGCGTCCCATTGTTCACAGGATTCCTCTCAGAGGTGTACATGAACTGGTTATTTGCAACGATTTCAATGAGTTCCTGAGCTTCTGCAGGGATTTTCAGATGAAGAGATCCTCCTGTAGAATGGTCCAATGACATTTTTGACAACTCAGACAAACCATCATAGAATATACTTATGATGCTCCATTCTGGAAGCATGTCAGTAGGACACCTTTTGATCAGTTGCTTATATCTTTCCCAAGCTTCATAGAGGGATTCTCCTTTCTTCTGTCTGAAGGTTTGGATTTCCACTCTAAGCTTGCTCATCTTTTGAGGTTGAAAAAATTTGGCTAGGAAAGCACTGACCAGCTTATCCCAAGAGTTAAGGCTATCCTTAGGTTGTGAATCCAACCATGTTCTAGCTCTGTCTCTTACAGCAAAAGGGAAAAGCATAGGCCTGTAGACCTCGGGATCAACTCCATTAGTCTTGACAGTGTCACAAATTTGCAAGAATTCAGCTAAAAACTGATGAGGATCTTCCATTGGAAGTCCATAAAACTTTCAGTTCTGCTGCATTAGAGAAACTAATTGAGGCTTAAGCTCAAAGTTGTTTGCTCCAATTGCAGGAAGTGAGATGCTTCTTCCATAGAAGTTAGAAGAGGGTGCAATAAAGTGACTAAGCATCTTCCTTGCATCTCCACCATTGTTATTAGGTTCGGCCATGTCTCCTTCTTTTTCGAAAATTTCTGTCAGGTTCTCTCCAGAAAGTTGTGCTTTAGCTTCCCTTAGCTTCCTCTTCAGAGTCCTTTCAGGTTCAGGATCAGCTTCAACAAGAATATTCTTATCCTTGTTCCTGCTCATATGAAAAAGAAGAGAACAGAAAAGAAAATATGGAATCCTCTATGTCACAGTATAGAGATTCCTTATGTGAGTATAAGAAGAGAAGAATAGAAGAAGGAGAAGAGAAAAATTCGAACACAGAGAAGAAGAGGGGGTTCGAATTATGAGTAGAAGAGAAGTGTTTGTAGATAAATAAATAAATAGAAAGAGATGAGAAGGGGAAGAATTCGAAAATTCAATAAAATAAACTAAAAATATTTTTTTATTTTAAATGTTAATTAGAATTCGAAAATTAAGGAGGAAAATAAAATTAAATTAAAATTTAAAACAATTAGTTAATGAAAATAAATTTTTAAAAAAGAGGTTAGTGATTTTCGAAAATAAGAGAGAGAAAAGTAGTTAGGTGATTTTGAAAAAGATAAAAAATAGTAAAACAAACAAAAAGTCAAGTAGTTAATTGAAAAAGATTTGAAAATCAATTTTGAAAAGATAAGAAGTTAGAAAAGATTTTGAAATTGATTTTGAAAAAGATATGATTAGAATAGAAAAAGATATGATTGAAAATCATTTTGAAAAAGATTTGAATTGGAAATTGAAAGGATTTGATTTTGAAAATTAAAGTTGATTACTTGACTAACAAGAAACTAAAAGATATGATTCTAAAATTTAAAGATTGATCCTTTCTTAATAGGCAAGTAACAACTTGAAATTTTTAAATCAAAATATTAAATGCTAGCAAAGAATTCGAAAATATAAAACAAAATAAGAAAAAGATTTTTGAAAATCAGTTTGAAATTTTCGAAAATATGAAAGAAAAAATGAAAAAGATTTGATTTTTGAAAAAGATTTGAAAAAGATAGAATTTTTAAATTGAAAATTTGACTTGATTTAAAAAAAAAACAACTAAATTTTAAAATTTTTTGAATAATTCAACTCAAATATTCGAAATTTATAAGAAGAATAAGGGAAAGATATTTTTTTGATTTTTGAATATTTAATGGGGAAAGAGAAAAACAATAAAAAGACTCAAAACATGAAAATTATGAATCAAAACACACAATGCATGCAAGAACATCTTGAATGTCTAGATGAACACCAAGAACACTTTAAAGATCAAGATGAACATCAAGAACTTATTTTTGAAAATTTTTAAGAAAAGACACATGCAAGACACCAAACTTATAAATTTTCAAACTTTAGACACTAAGGATTCAAAAATGCATATGAAAACAAGAAAAGACACAAAACAAGAAAAATTAAAGATCAAACAAAGGAGATCATCAAGAACAACTTGAAGATCATGAAGAACACCATGCATGAGTTTTTGAAAATTTTAATGAAAATTTAAAAAAATGCAATTGACACCAAACTTATAAATTGACACTAGACTCAAACAAGAAACACAAAATTATTTTTGGTTTTATGATTTTATAAATTTTTTTGGATTTTTCGAAAATTATTTGGAAAAAGAAAAATAAGGATTTCAAAATTTTTAATAAGAATTCCAGGAATCATGCAATGTTAGTCTAAAACTCTGGTCCAGGAATTAGACATGGCTTACTAGCCAGCCAAGCTCTCAGTGAAAGCTTCAGTCCAAAACACTAGACATGGCCAATGGCCAGCCAAGCTTTAGCAGATCATTACATACAACAGCTAAATTGCTGAGAAAGACAAAGAAGCTCTTCTAAGGATAGTTGAAACCTCGGTCCAAAAGATTAGACATGGCTTAACAACCAGCCAGGATTCAACATATCTCATGAAACTCTAGAATTCATTCTTAAAAATTCTGAAGAACATAGAATAATTTACTTTTTGAAAAAAAAAATTTTGAAAATAAAAATAAAAGCAAAAAGCTTAAAATTAAAATAAAATTACTTAATCTGAGCAACAAGATGAACCGTCAGTTGTCTAAACTCGAACAATCTCCGGCAACGGCGCCAAAAACTTGGTGCACAAAATTGTGATCTCAACGACGCCAACAACTTGGTGCGCACGATTATAATCTCAACTCCTTTTCATAACTCCACACAACTAACCAGCAAGTGCACTGGGTCGTCCAAGTAATAAACCTTACGTGAGTAAGGGTCGATCCCACGGAGATTGTCGGCTTAAAGTAAGCTATGGTCATCTTGTAAATCTCAGTCAGGCAGATTCAAATGGTTATGGGATTTTGATGATTAAAATATAAATAAACATAAAATAAGATAGAGATACTTATGTAATTCATTGGTAAGAATTTCAGATAAGCGTATGGAGATGCTTTGTTCCTTCTGAATCTCTGCTTTCCCACTGCCTCCATTCAATCCTTCATACTCCTTTCCATGGTAAGCTGTATGTTGGGGGATCACCATTGTCAATGGCTACCGTCCGTCCTCTTAGTGAAGATGGACCAAATGCGCTATCACCGCATGGTTAATCATCTATCGGTTCTCACTCATGCTGGAATAGGATCCGTTGATCCTTTTGCGTTTGTCACTACGCCCAGCACTCGTGAGTTTGAAGCTCGTCACAGTCATCCCATCCCAGATCCTACTCAGAATACCATAGACAAGGTTTAGATATTCCGGATCTCAAGAATACTACCAATTGATTCTAGCTTATACCACGAAGACTCTGATCTAAACCAGGAGCCCAAGAGATAAACACTCAAGCTATTGCGGATAGAACGGAAGTGGTTGTCAGGCACGCGTTCATATGTGAGAATGATGATGAGTGTCACGGATCATCACATTCATCAGGTTGAAGTACGAGTGAATATCTTGGAATAAGAATAAGCTTGAATTGAATAGAAAAACAATAGTACTTTGCATTAATTCATGAGGAACAGTAGAGCTCCACACATTAATCTATGGGGTGTAAAAACTCCACCGTTGAAAAATACATAAGTGAAAGTGGTCAAGGCATGGCCGAATGGCCAACCCCCTAAACGTGATCTCTGAACATAAAATTATCCAAAAGATGTGAAATAAATCACTAAAAGTTGTTTTTATACTAAACTAGTAGCTAGGGTTACAAAAGATAAGTAAATGATGCAGAAATCCACTTCCGAGCCCACTTGGTGTGTGCTTGGGCTGAGCATTGAGCTTTCATGTGTAGAGACTCTTCTTGGAGTTAAACGCCAGGTTGTAGCCTGTTTCTGGCGTTTAACTTTGATTTGCAACCTGTTTCTGGCGTTTAACTTCAGAATAGGGCAGGAATTTGGCGTTTGAACGCCAGTTTGCGTCGTCAAAACTCGGGCAAAGTATAGACTATTATATATTTCTGGAAAGTCCTGAATGTCTACTTTCCAACGCAATTGAGGACACGCCAATTGGGTTTCTGTAGCTCCAGAATATCCAATTTGAGTGCAGGGAGGTCAGAATCCAACATCATCTGCAGTCCTTCTTCAGCCTCTGAATCAGATTTTTGCTCAAGTCCCTCAATTTCATCCAGAAAATACCTGAAATCACAGAAAAACACACAAACTCATAGTAAAGTCTAGAATGTGATTTTTATTTAAAAACTAATAAAAATATACTAAAAACTACTTAAAAACAATGCGAAAAAGTGTATAAATGATCCGCTCATCATGCTCGGCACACTCTTTCGGGTTATAGTGCCCGAGTTCACTCTGGCAGCAAAAAGGTTATGTGAGTGGGAGACTGCTACAGCCCTCATGTCTTAACGTAGGCGGGAGACTACCTCGGCTCCTACGCCGGCACCGCTACCTCAGACAACCGGGAGACTGCCACAGCCCTTTCCAAAGGCACATAGCGACTTTCCAAATCAATGCATGTCATGTGAGCGGGAGACTGCCACAGTCCTCACATCCGAACGTAGGCGTGAGACTGCCACAGCCCCTGCGACGATGAACAATGCATTTCACAACCACATACTCAAACTCATAATCAATTTCCAATTTCTCAAATTAATTTACTTTAAAACCAAAAACCCATTTCCTTGGTAACATTTTCCGAAACTCCAAACAACTTCAAAATTATAACAATTGTAAATCTCTTCCAAAATTCATAAAAAATAATTCATTTTAAATCAGGATTTGGTGATGAAATTTTACAGTAGAGTCTCAAGACTTTAGGGGGGAACAACCTATCTCAATTCCTTAAAAATTTATTGAAATCTCTTAAAATCATAACTTCCTATTTTGAGTGAATAGAAATAGAATTTATTATAAAACCAAATCATATAACTCATAAGTCCCAAACCCAATTCCGAACCAATTCACTTAAAATGAAACCAATCCATTTAAATCAAAACCACTTTCAAGTTCACTCTCAAAAACTAATTCTCTGACTTCTTCCAAAATGTCACAAATTTCAATTATTCAATCAAAGTCCAATTAAAAACATAAGCCCTTTTTATATTTAAAAATCGATATTAGAACATAATACTTTTCTAAAGTGATTTAAAATAGGAAAGTAACTCTTTTCTAAATAAATCGAATTCAAGACATATATTTTTCTTAAATAAATTAAACTTGAAAACATAACTATTTTGTTAATAAATCAAATGATATAATTTCTCAAATCCAAACCTTTCTAAATAACCTTTCAAACAAAGTTTCAGATTTTTATAGAAACTTTGGCAGCACCTCCCCTAAAATTTGGACTTTGCCACCCTTTTCGGGTCCCAACCAAACCATTCCGCAACCCTTTTTAATAGGTCCAAAATCAAAATCAATTCAAAAGCAAGCTAAATTCAACCATTCATATCATTTTCATATCTTAAGGAAAATCGATTCAAAATCAAATCATTATTAATTGATCAAACTCATTTTCAAAACTTTAAGGAAACAATTTAGCAACAGTCCATTTATCAAAACCAAACAATAATCCAATCAAACATATAATCATATTCATCCAAAATAGCCAGACAATACATAAGACTTATACAATCACTAAAAAGCATATAATTCTCACATCAATATCTATTTATAACAATTCCAAAATATAAAATAGCTTTTTAGAAAAACACCAACCTCGATTGTTGAAACTATAACCTAAACGCGCCAACCATACCTTTTCTCTCAACCCGAAATCAATGGCAACCGCAACCTTAGAAATGTAAAAGCGACATGTAACCACCCGAACTCGATCCTATGTTACCAAACCTCGGATTCATCACCCAAACATAACATAATACTAACGCGAGGATTTTTGAAACATAATTACTTACTAAAATAACAAAACGAAGCAGCCGCGACTCCAAATTGACCCGGCAGTAGCTCTGTCAATAGCCTTAAGCAACAACGACGATGAAAAACCCCGATGACCGTGACTGCACAACCACGCCATTACGATAAAAGCCTAGGAATTTAAAAGAATAAAAACCAAATACAAAATCCTTACCAGTGGTGTTTCCCGGTGACGGAAACAGTGTTCTTCGGCGATAGAGGCTCGGCCACCCACCTCGAGTAGTGGCGACGGAGCACGTGACGATGGCTGGGCACGGCGGTGACTCCACACGCGACGATGATAACGATGGCTCACCTCTCCTCACATGCGTCAATCTCCCGTCCATCTCGTTCACTCTTCGCGAACTCTCTCTCTCTCTCTTCGGCTTAAATGGCAATGACGGCGACCTCAGCATTGGCGGCGGCGGCAGGATGCGACGATAGTGGCAGCGGTGGCTGTAAAACCTGAGAGATTAGTAAATAATCAGTGAATAAATTAATTATTAATCAGGAAAATTAGAAAATAGAATTTTGTAGTTTAATGTGGTAGAATTAATTAGAATATGCATATTGATACCAATTTTAAAGAATTTGGCCCAAGATTTGGCCAAACGGGCCGAACCAGGCGAACCGGGACAGTATTGGGTGATGACAAGTCATCCTAGCCTATTTTAACTAGTCTTTTTCTTTTGTTTTCATTAGAATTATGCACTTTCTTGAGCTACAAGCAAGCTAATTGAGTAGATTTTCATGTTTCCCTTGATTGAACCAACCATATATGAATTTATGCCATTTCATGAGGTTTTATGCTATATTTGTTGCATATTATGAAAGAATGAATATCTCATGATTTTGAGCATAGCTTTGATGAGTTTGGTTGATTAATGATAGGTGAAGAAAGCTTGGAGAAAGGTTGAAGCAAAGAGGAATGGCTAGGAGTGAAGAGAGGACAATGGAATAAGTGAAATTGAACCAGGAAGCAAGAAGTTAGCCCCAACGTTAGCCCCCTAACTTGGAGGCTAACGTTGGAACTTGAAATTTCCTCCCTGGCCATCCCACGTTTGCGCCAACGTTAGCCCCCTAACTTGGAGGCTAACGTTGGCACATGAATTCCTCCCTAGCCATCCAACGTTTGTGCCAACGTTAGCCCCCTAACTTGGAGGCTAACGTTGGCACATGAAAACACAAGGGAGAGGGACCAATGTTTGTGCCAACGTTAGCCCCCTAACTTGGAGGCTAACGTTGGCGCCACACACCACAAGGCATACAAGGGGTATACTTCCAACAAGAATAACTTGAGCTACAGAGCTCCAAATGAGGTGATTCAAGAAGCATTGGAAAGTAGGAATCAAGAGCTTTCCAAGCATATATGGCACTGCATGGTGGACACTAAAATTGAGGGAGAAAAATGCCCCGCAATGTGCATAAATGAACATGGTGGCAACCTGCAGTGAGGCCAGCTGACCTCTGCACCTTCAAAGAAGTATAACTCGAGCTGTAGAGCTCCAAATAATGTGCTCCCAACGGCATTGGAAAGTAGACATCCAGGGCTTTCCAACAATGTATAATAGTATGGGGTGGACAATACATTTGAGCCTCCAGAACTGGCGTTTTCGCCAACGTTTGAGGGCTAACGTTACCTCAAACGCTGCACACCAAAGCCAGCGACCATGCCCTCTTCAAATGATCATAACTTGAGTTGTAGATGTCCAATTGAAGTGATTCCAAGTGGGTTAGAAAGCTGACATTCAGAGCTTTCCAACCATATATGATAGTCTATATTGGGCATAAAATTGGCAACATGACAAGAGGACAAAGTTGGCCCCATAAATGTGCATAAGGGAGGCCAACGTTAGGGTCAAACATACCAGAAAAATGTGCCAACTGATATGAAAAGTTGGAGCCAAAGTTAGACCCCTAACTTTGGCTCAAACTTTTGGTCCAACTTTTGCTAACTTCAAAACCGGTTCAATTGGTTCACTTTGGTTCTTCTTCAAACTTCAAGAGCAATCAACCAAGGCCTCTTTCAACCCAATTCCACCAAGAACAAAGACCCAACTCAAGGCTTGAAGATCATTTTGGAAAGCGTATAAATAGGATAGAATTCAAGTTCTTCGGGGAGCTTTCTTTTTAGAATTTTCATAATAGTTTCAGAGAGCTTTTGAACTTGAGTGAACTTTAATTTCTTGTTTTCATTGCTTTCAATTTTATTTTACATTTGTCTTGGATCTTGGATTGGAGAATTGAAGAAATTCTGTTTCAATCTCAATCTTGGATCTCTCTGTTTCTTTACTGTTAATTAAATTCCATTTCCGGTTCATTGTTCTTCATCTCTTTTCTTTGCAATTTACAATTTCCTTGCTATTGTTCTTGTTGGATCTAGGAAGGCATTGAGATCTAGACTTGGTTTTCTAGTCTCTGGGTCCTGAGATCTGAATTTCTCATTTCAATTCCCTGTTTATTGCTTTTTCTGTTCATTCACTTTACTGCTTCAAGATCCGGTTCAATCCCAATTCCCTTTCCCTCTTCTGTTTGATGCAATTTAGTTTTTCCTTGTTTAATTCCTGCAAATCCACATCCCAATCCCCTTTACATTTCAAGTAATTTACATTCCTTGCACTTTAAGATTCTGCAATTTACATTTCTTGCACTTTAAGTTTCTGCCATTTAATTTCTTGTTCTTTAAGTTTCAGCAATTTATTTCTTATTCTCTTTACTTCAATGCAATTTAATTCTGCAAGTCACAAAACCATCAACCAAATCTTGATTCGCTTGACTAAATCAACCACTAAACTAAAATTGCTCAATCCTTCAATCCCTGTGGGATCGACCTCACTCCCGTGAGTTTTTATTACTTGATGCGACCCGGTGCACTTGCCGGTTAGATTGTGATGTTTTGGAAGAAATTTATTTTTCACCAAAATATCTCATCATTGGGCCCAAGGCCCAACCCACAACACACATACCTTTAATAAAAACCCCATCATCTTCCTCCGTTCAGCATGAACGCTGAAACAAGTCAAGGAGAGAAGAGTTTCAGTTCCAAAACCAAACCCTCTAATCAAATCATGATAACTTTTGATCCGTAGCTCCGATTGCTGCACCGTTTGTGGCCATGCGACCACAGCGTTGAGCTCTACAAAGCCCAGTACGTTGTAAGGTAAGGAAGTCATATTTTCTTCCTGATGAGCGGATAATTTAGACACTTTTTTGCATTATTTTTAGGTAGTTTTTAGTAAATTTTAGTTACTTTTTATTATATTTTTATTAGTTTTTATGCAAAAATCACATTTCTGAACTTTACTATGAGTTTGTGTTTTTTTCTGTAATTTCAGGTATTTTCTGGCTGAAATTGAGGGACCTGAGAAAAAATCTGATTCAGAGGCTGAGAAAGGACTGCCGATGCTGTTGGATTCTGACCCTTCTGCACTCGAAGTGGATTTTCTGGAGCTACAGAAGCCCAATTGGCGTGATCTCAATTGCGTTGGAAAGTAGACATCTTGGGATTTCCGGCAATATATAATAGTCCATACTTTGCTAGAGATTTGATGGCCTAAACTGGCGTTAAACGCCAGCCAGAGACCCTTTTCTGGCGTAAAACGCCAGAACTGGCACACTTCTAGGCGTTAAACGCCCATTTTGGCACCCAGTGTGGCGTTTAACTCCAATTTGAGTCATATGCATGTGGAAGCTTGAAAGCTCAGCCCAAATACTCACCAAGTGGGCCCCAGAAGTGGAATTCTGCACTATCTACACCTAGTTACTCATTTTCTGTAAGCCTAAATTACTAGTTTAGTATAAAAACTACTTTTAGAGATTCATTTAGCAACTCATGACATTTTACATTTCATATTGTATCTCCTACGGCATGAGTCTCTAAACCCCATAGGTGGGGGTGAGGAGCTCTGCTGTGTCTCAATGGATTAATGCAATTACTATTATTTTCAATTCGATCACGCTTGATTCTGTTCTAAAGTATTCACTCGTACTTCAATATAAAGAATATGATGATCCGTGACACTCATCATCATTCTCAAATTTATGAACGCGTGCTTGACAACCACTCCCGTTCTATTTGAGCTCAACGTAGTCATTGGGCGACAGCTTGAGTGCGTATCTCTTGGGTTTCTAATCCACGAGTTTGACTTGCATCTCCTAACAACAGAGCATTCAAATCCGTGAGATTAGAACCTTCGTGGTAGAGGCTAAAACCAATTGGCACCATTCCTGAGATCCAAAAAGTCTAAACCTTGTCTGTGGTATTCCGAGTAGGATCTGGAATGGGATGATTGTGACGAGCTTCAAACTCATGAATGTTGGGCGTAGTGACAGTGTGCAAAAGGATAGAGAGATCCTATTCCGACACAAGTGAGAACCAACAGATGATTAGCCGTGCGGTAGCTGTACCTGGTATTTTTCATCCGAGAGGACGGATGGTAGCCATTGACAACGGTGATCTACCAACATACAGCTTGCCATTGAAGGAAGCCATGCGTGTTTGGAGAAGAA
This sequence comes from Arachis ipaensis, assembly GCF_059453495.1. NCBI lineage: Eukaryota > Viridiplantae > Streptophyta > Magnoliopsida > Fabales > Fabaceae > Arachis > Arachis ipaensis. The sequence continues at coordinate 79,743,555 of NC_142440.1, read as the reverse complement.
GATAGTAGGAAAGCAGAGATTCAGATGACAGATCATCTCTGGAACCTCAACCTGTTCCTCATTACTGAATCACAAGTATCATTCATTTCATGTTATTTACTTTTCATAAACAAAATCATTTTTATCATTAATCTCCTGACTAAGATTTACAAGATAATCATAGCTTGCTTCAAGCCGGCAATCTCCGTGGGATCGACCCTTACTCAAGTAAGGTATTACACCGGCAATCTCCGTGCACCAAGTTTTTGACGCCGTTGCCGGGGATTGTTCGAGTTTGAACAACTGACGGTTCATCTTGTTACTTAGTAGGAAAAATTTATCTTTATGGTTTAGAGTCACTAAAATTGAGTCTTCTATTATTGTTTTTTTTTTGTTAAAACTTTAAAATTATTGTTTTCTTTTTCTAGATTTTTTTCGAAAATTTTTAATAAATAGATAAAAAACGAATAAATTAATAATTGAGTCTTCTGTTTGAGTTTAGTTTCATGTTTTAAGTTTGGTGTCAATTGCATATTTTTATTTTCCTTCAATTTTTCGAATTGCATGTTTTTATTTCTTTTTCTTCATATTTTTTTTAATACATGTTCCTTGTTCTTTCTTGATCTTCAAGTTGTTCTGGTTTATTTTCCTTGTTTGATCTTTAGTTTTTCTTGTTTTGTGTCTTTCCTTGTTTTTCTTGTGCATTTTCGAATTATTAGTATCCAAAGTATAAAATTTTTTAAGTTTGGTGTCCTTTGTGTTTTTATTTTCCTAAAGATTTCCAAAATTTGTTCTTGGTGTTCATCTTGACATTCAAAGTGTTCTTGGTATTCATCTTGACATTCAAAGTTTTTTTGTTTGTTTTCTTTGTTTTGATCTGAAAATTCTAAGTTTTGGGTCTTTTACTTGTTTTTCTCTTTCCTCATTAAATTCAAAAAAAATATATTTTCTCTTTATTTTAATTGAATTTTCGAAATTTACATAAAAAAATTCAGATTTTTATTTTAAAATTTTTATCTTATCTTATCTTAGTTTTAAATTTCAAAATTCAAATCTTTTTCAAAAAGCATATCTTTTTCAAAATCTTATCTTATCTTATTTCAAATTAAAATTTCAAATTTCAATTAAATTCCAAAATTCAAAATCCAAATTTCAAAATTTAAATTTAAAATTTCAAAAATCAAACCTTTTCAAAATTTAAAACTTTTTTTCAAATCTTTATCTTATATTGTTGGCTTTTTCAAAATTTAAAATTCAAAATTTAAAATTCAAATTTCAAATTTCAAATTTCAAATTTCAAATTTCAAAATTCAAAATTCAAAATTCAAAATTGAATTTTCAAATTTAAAATTTAAATTTCAAAACATTTTAATTTAAAAACTTATCTTCTCTTAAAATTTCTTATCTTCTCTTACCTAACTTATCTTATCTTTTCTAATCTCAAATTTTAAAATCACATCTTTTTCAAATCTTTTCTTTTATTTATTTTCTTACAAGTATCTTTAATTTTAAGAAATATCTTTTTCAAAACTTTCTAACCACTTTCTCTCTCTTCATTTTTCGAAAATCCTCACCTATAATTTTTTAAATCTTTTTAATTAATTAATTAATTTAGTTTTATAATTTCTTTTATTTTCTTTTTCTTTCCTTAATTTTTGAAACTTGCATCAATTTTTTTTACTTTATTTTAATTTCTTTAATTTCAAAAAAAAGGGGGAATAAGATTTTTATTTACAATCCACATCATCTCCCTTTCTCCATCATGGACTGATAAACCCCATTTTTAGGGTTTATCCTGTGCTTAATCTAGTAGATTTTATCCATTATTCTCACACTTATTCATACAATTCGCATGCTTTATGTTTTCCTTCCTGATTTTGTGCCATGATTGAAAACATGCTTTGTTGCTCTTAAATTTTGCTATGTTTAATCCTCTCTTATTACCATTCGATGCCTTGATATGTGTGTTAAGTGATTTCAGAGTTTATAGGACAGGAATGGCTTAGAGGATGGTGCCAAGCTTTAAGTGTGGGGAGGTCGGTCAGTACCTGACTTCCGGAGGTAATTTCTCTTTCTTAACACCAATAAAATAGGATATTTATTAATTTTTCTTTTATTAGGATAGGATAGATAGCATAATAATAAGTAATTGCATGCATGTTCTATTTGGTTAGAAAATAATAAAGTTTCTTTTTAAGACCCTATTTTTGAAAAATTTCACTAATTTAAATCAAAACTTTTGTGTTAAACTTGTTTGGAAATTGTATTTGGAACATAGTTAAAAGCTAGAACACACAACCTATGAAACTTGAGCCTAATGACATGGTTATATTATTTAATCATAATATTTTATTCTTGTGTGTTTGCTTCTCTATGATTGTGATCTATATTTTGTTCCATCCTATATTTCCAATATTTAATGTGTTATATGCATGCATATGATTGAGGCCATCAATTGATTATTAACTCACTTATCCTAAATAGCCTACCCTTTCAATTACCTTTGTTAGCCACTTTGAGCCTTTTAATCCCATTTGTTCTATATTTTACCATATTACTAGCCTTAAGAAGAAAAACAAGTAATACCCCAATTTGAATCTTTGGTTAGCTTAAGATAGAAATTGTGTGCTAATTAAGTATGGGGAAATTGTGGTAACATGGGTTAATAACAGAATGTGTCATGATAAAATATTAGGAATTTGGGTACCTACTCATGTAAAACTAAGAAAAATTATAAATCCATATGCATTGGCAATGTTATTTTTATGTTGCAAAAAAACATCCCAAAAACATTCAATTAAATAAGTAATTAGATAAATGAATAAGGGGACAAAATTACCCCAATGTTAAGCCTAATGAAAAATCAATGCACATGTGATACAAGTTAAAAGAAGAGTTGATGCATGAGTATGTAATACAAAAGTGGGAAAACTTTAGGTAACTAGGCATGAATTTAAAAGTATAGAGTGTATGTATAGGTAAGAGCTTAGGTTAATTAAGGATTCAATTTATAGCTCACTCAGCCATATATATATCCTCACCTTTACCTTGGCCCCATTACAACCTTAAAAAGACCTCATGATGTTGCATTGGTACATTAAATACTTGTTGATTGGTTAGGTGAAGAACAAGGTTTAGAAAGCATGATTAGAGAAGGGCAGAGCGATTACCCTATACACTAGAGTGACTAGAGTGCATATACACCATCAGTGAGGGTTCAATGCTTAATTTTATGTTCCTGCTTTCATGAGCTGTCTTCTTATAAGTTTAATTGCTTTTACTGTATAATTTGAATTAGTGGAATTTGATTTATTTTTGTCTCAAAAGAACTTATTTATTTTTTTTAACTAAGTAGACAAAATCATTTTATCATATAATTGCATTCATATCCATAGGTTGCATTGCATTACATGAGTCTTATTTTTCCCTACTCCTTAAGCTAAGCATGAGGACATGCTAATGTTTAAGTGTGGGGAGGTTGATAAACCACTATTTTATGGTTTATCTTGTGTTTAATTGAGTGCTTTTTATCAATTCATCACCCACTTATTTTATGTATTTTAATTCTCCTTTATACCATTCGATGCCGTAATCCATGTGTTAAGTGTTTCAAGCTTTATAGAGTAGGAATGGCTTAGGAAATCGAGAGGAAGCTTGCAAAAATGGAAGGAACACAAGAAACTAAGGAGATGACCAGCGAACACTGACGTGCACGCATGGCTCACGCGAGCGCGCGGAATGGAAAAATTGCAGCGACGCGTGCACGTGCCTGACGCGTACGTGCGGATTGGAGTCTGCACGAATGACGCGAACGCGTGAACTACGCATACGCGTGACAAAGAAAATCGCTGAATGACGCAAACGCGAGGACGACGTGCGCGATCTGCAGAGAATATAGAATAAAGCCAGGAAACATGCAGAGACACAACAGACCTTTTACGACACAGAGACACAACTTCACATATTCTCATTAGGATAGGTTTAGATTTTTAGATCTGAATTTAGAGAGGATTACTTCCCTTCTAGGTTCTCTTTACATTCATAGTTAATTAGGTTTATGCTTTTGGATATTGAAGAAGTCATTACCTCCATTGAAGATACTATTCTAGTTTGTTTTCTTACTTACTCTTTTATTTATTCCATATTCTTAATTCTTGTTTAAAGTAGTAATTAGATTATTTTCATGGATTATTGATGCAGAGAATTACTTTTATTTTTAATTAATTTTAAATCTCTATTTTTATTTAATTCATCATGTCTTCTTATATTTTTATGAGCGTTATATTCATGCCAATGGAGTAGACTCCATACTTGACATGGGGGTTGATTAGGAGGAGACACTTGAGTTGGAAGGCTTAGGTGTTGATTAATCTGGAAGTTGTTGGCTAGCTCTGTATTTACTAACACTAAACCTTCCCGAGGAAGAGGACTAGGATTTGTGAATAAGAGTTAGCTCAATCACTTGACTTTCCTTTATTTAGTAAGGGTTAACTAAGTGAAAACAACAACCTTTTTAATTCTACACTTAAGAGATCCCAACAAGGATAGAACTTCCAATTAATCATTCCCCCAGTCAAGGCTTTTTATTTAGAATATTAATAATCATTCTTAGTTTTTGTTGCTTTAATTTACAATTATTTAATTGCTCATTATTTAACTCTCAAACTCTCGTGGAAATTCCTAATTAATAAAATAGCATACTTTCTCACAACTCGTTGGGAGACGACCTGGGATTCATACTCCCAGTATTTTTATTCTAAATTTTTGTGACACCTTTCTAAATTTGTGTGGTGGATTTTAGCTGGTTAAGGGCTATACTTACAACGCTGTTCTCTTATTTAAAATCTCTTAATTGGCCTAACTTCTGCCACGCACCATGGACCTAAGTGGAAATGAACAGTCTAAAAGGACTCTGGGGTCATATGCTAACCCCACTACTGCTTCATATGGGAGTAGTATCTGTATACCCCCCATCAGAGCCAGCAATTTCGAGCTAAAGTCTCAGCTCATTATGATGGTGTAGCAAAACTGCCAATATTCCGGTCTTCCACAGGAAGAACCAACTGAGTTTCTGGCACAGTTCTTACAAATTACTGACACAGTACGTGATAAGGAAGTAGATCAGGATGTCTACAGATTATTAATATTTTCATTTGCTGTAAAAGATCAAGCTAAAAGGTGGTTAAATAACTAACCTACAGCAAGCATAAGAACATGGAAACAATTATCAGACAAATTCCTGAATCAATATTTCCCTCCAAAAAGGATGACACAGCTAAGGCTGGACATCCAAGGCTTTAAACAAGAGGATAATAAATATCTTTATCATGCCTGGGAGAGGTACAGAGAAATGCTAAGGAAATGCCCCTCTAAAATGTTTTCAGAATGGGTGCAGTTAGACATCTTCTACTACGGGCTTACAGAAAAGGCCCAGATGTCTCTAGACTACTCAGCTAGTGGATCTATACATATGAAAAAGACAATTGAAGAGGCTCAAGAGCTCATTGATACAGTTGCTAGAAATCAGTATCCGTACTTAAGTTGTGAGTCCTCCATGAAAGAAGAGGCTAAAGCAGTATCCACTGAACTTAGTCCCCCAAAATAAGTTGCTGAACTCAATCAGCAATTGCTTTTTATAACAAAACAGTTAGCAGAATTTAAAGAGATGCTACAAAACACTAAAAATGCTAACAAGAATATGGATGCACAATTGGATCAAACAAGACAGCAGTTATCTAAACAGATAACAGAAGAGTGCCAAGCTGTTTATTTAAGGAGTAGAAAGACATTGAATATCTCAATTCAAGGCAGCAGAAAGCCAAGAAAGGAACAACTGATAGAGGATGACCAAACCACTGCCCAAAATCCCTCTGAGGACAGTAAGAGCCTAGAGAGGAATGATTCTGGCGTTCAAACTTCAGAAAAGGGTGAAAAGTTGGCGTTAAACACCCAGTGGACGGCTAATTCTGGCGTCCAAACGCCAGAAAATGGTGGCAATCTGGCGTTAAACGCCCATACAGCACCCAATTCTGGCGTTCAAACGCCAATAGGGGATCAGACACCTGCAAGTGCTGATAACAACCCCCTTAGGTAGGCTTCTCCAACCACTTCTGTAGGAAGTAAACCTGCAGCAACTAAGGTTGAAGAATATAAAGCTAAGATGCCTTATCCTCAGAAACTCCGCCAAACAGAACAGGATAAATAATTTGCCCGCTTTGCAGACTATCTCAGGACTCTTGAAAAAAAGATTCCGTTTGCAGAGGCACTTGAGCAAATACCCTCTTATGCTAAGTTCATGAAAGAGACCTCAAGTCATAAGAAGGATTGAAGAGAAACTGAAAAAGTCTTCCTCACTGAAGAATGCAGTGTAATCACTCTGAAAAGCTTACCAGAGAAGCTTAAAGATCCCAAAAGCTTTATGATACCATGCACATTAGAGGATGCTTGTAGCAAGACAGCTCTATGTGATCTTGGGGCAAGTATCAACCTAATACCTACATCCACTATCAAAAAGCTTGGTTTGACTGATGAAGTTAAACCAACCCGGATATGCCTCCAACTTGCTGATGGCTCCATTAAGATTCCATCAGGCGTAATTGAGGACATGATTGTCAAGGTTGGGCCATTTGCCTTTTCCACTGACTTTGTGGTACTAGAAATGGAGGAGCACAAGAGTGCATCTCTCATTCTAGGAAGACCTTTCCTAGCGACTGGACGAACTCTCATTGATGTCCAAAAAGGGGAGGTGACCTTGAAAGTCAATGAGGATGAGTTTAAGTTGAATACTGTCAAAGCTATGCAGCATCCAGACACCTCAAAAGTCTGCATGAGCATTGATATTATTGACTCTTTGGTGGAAGAGGTCAATATGACTGAGAGTCTCGAATTAGAGCTAGAGGACATTTTTAAAGATGTTCAGCCTGATCTGGAGGAACCAGAGAAAAGAAAAGAATCTCTGAAAACTCCTCAGGAAGAGGAGAAGCCTCTTAAACCTGAGCTCAAACCACTACCACCATCCCTGAAATATACATTTCTGGGAGAATATGACACTTTTTCGGTAATCATAAGCTTTGCTTTAGAGCCACAGGAAGAGAAAGCACTAATTCAGGTACTAAGGACACACAAGATAGCTCTTGGGTGGTCCATAAGTGATCTTAAGGGCATTAGCCCAGCCAGATACATGCACAAGATTCTATTAGAGGACGATGCTAAGCCAGTAGTTCAACCACAGAGGCAGCTGAATCCACCCATGAAGGAGGTGGTACAGAAAGAGGTCACTAAGTTACTAGAGACTGGGATTATTTATCCTATTTCTGATAGCCCCTGGGTGAGCCCTGTTTAAGTTATCCCCAAGAAGGGAGTTATGACAGTAGTTCATAATAAAAAGAATGAACTGGTTCCCACAAGAACAGTTACAGGGTAGCGTATGTGTATTGACTACAGAAGACTCAATACAGCCACTAGAAAGGATATTTTCCTTTACCATTCATAGACCAGATGCTAGAGAGACTAGCAGGTCATGAATACTACTACTTTTTGGATGGCTATTCAGGTTACAACTAAATTGTAGTAGATCATCAGGAACAAGAGAAAACAACATTCACATGTCCATCTGGAGTATTTGCCTACAGAAGGATGCCATTTGGTCTGTGCAATGCACCTGCAACCTTTCAGAGGTGCATGCTCTCTATCTTCTCTGATATGGTAGAGAAATTTCTGGAGGTCTTCATGGATGACTTATCAGTATTTGGAGACTCATTCAGCTCCTGTTTGACCATCTAGCACTTGTTCTGAAAAGGTGCCAAGAGACTAACCTGGTTTTAAACTGGGAGAAATGTCCTTGGGCACAAAATTTCGAACAAGGGAATAGAGGTGGATCAAGCTAAGGTAGAGGTGATTGAAAAATTACCACCACTTGCCAATGTTAAGACAATTAGAAGCTTTCTGGGGCATGCATGATTCTATAGGAGGTTTATAAAGGATTTTTCAAAAATTGCAAGACCTCTGAGCAATCTGCTAGCTGTTGATACATTATTTGTCTTTGACACAGAGTGTCTGCAGGCGTTTGAGACTCTGAAAGCTAAGCTGGTCACAGCACCAGTCATTTCTGCACCAGACTGGACATTACCATTTGAACTAATGTGTGATGCCAGTGACCATGCCATTGGTGCAGTATTGGGACAGAGGCATGACAAGCTTCTGCATGTCATTTATTATGCTAGCCGTGTTTTAAATGACGCGTAGAAGAATTACACAACCACGGAAAAGGAGTTGCTTGCAGTGGTTTATGCCATTGACAAGTTTAGATCTTATTTAGTAGGATCAAAAGTGATTGTGTACACTGACCATGCTGCTCTAAAATATCTCCTCACAAAGCAGGATTCAAAACCCAGACTCATAAGATGGGTGTTGCTTCTGCAAGAGTTTAATATAGAAATAAGAGACAGAAAAGGGACAGAGAACTAAGTAGCTGATCACCTATCCTGCATAGAACCAGTAGCAGGAGCGTCTCTCCCTCCTACTGAGATCTCTGAAACCTTTCTGGATGAGCAACTCTTTGCCATTCAGGAAGTACCGTGATTTACACACATTACAAACTATAAAGCTGTGAGATTCATACCCAAAGATTACAGTAAGCAGCAAAGGAAAAAATTGGTTTCTGATGCAAAGTACTACCGGTGGGATGAACCATATCTCTTTAAGAGATGTGCAGACGGAATAATCTGTAGGTGTGTGCCTAGAGAAGAGGCACAGAAGATCCTATTTAATTGCCATGGATCACAATATGGAGGACATTTCGGAGGTGAGCGAACAGCCACAAAGGTTCCTCAATGTGGCTTCTACTGGCCTACTCTCTATAGAGACTTCCGAGAGTTTGTACGTAACTGTGATAGTTGCCAGAGAGCAGGTAATCTACCGCACGGTTATGCCATGCCTCAGCAAGGGATCTTAGAGATTGAGTTGTTTGATGTATGGGGTATTGACTTCATAGGGCCTTTTCCACCATCATATTCAAACACTTATATTCTGGTGGCAGTAGACTATGTATCTAAATGGGTAGAGGCAATTGCAACACCCACTAATGATACTAAGACAGTGATGAAGTTCCCCCAGAAGCATATTTTCAGCAGGTTTGGTGTCCCTAGGGTACTGATTAGTGATGGAGGCACTCATTTCTGCAATAAACAGCTTGACTCTGCTCTGGTCTGATATGGAATTAACCACAAAGTGGCAACTCCATATCATCCACAGACAAATGGGCAGGCTGAAGTCTCAAATAGAGAACTAAAACGAATCCTAGAACGGACTGTAAGTACCCGTAGAAGGGATTGGGTAAGAAGTTTGGAAGACACTTTGTGGGCATACAGAACCACATTCAAGACTCCTATAGGGACCTCTCTATACCAGCTTGTGTATGGAAAAGCCTGTCATCTGCCTGTTGAACTGGTACAAAAGGCCTACTGGGCAACCAGGTTCCTAAACCTTAATACTAAGGTAGCTGGAGAAAAAAGATTACTCCAGTTGAATGAGCTGGAGGAGATCAGACTCAATGCTTTCGAAAATGCTAAAATTTACAAGGAGAAAGCAAAAAAGTGGCATGACAGGAAGCTGTCATCTAGAGTCTTTGAGCCAGGACAGAAGGTTCTGCTGTTTAACTCTAGGCTCAGATTGTTCCCTGGGAAATTGAAATCCCAGTGGAAGGGACCATATGTGATTACAAGTGTGTCACCATATGGATATGTAGAGCTTCAGGATATTGAATCTGACAAAAAGTTCATTGTTAATGAACAGAGAGTCAAGCATTATCTTGAAGGCAATGTTGAGCAAGAATGCTCAAGACTGAGACTAGATTAAAGCTCAGTAAAGTCCAGCTAAAGACATTAAAGAAGTGCTTATTGGGAGGCAACCCAACGTTATTTAATTATATTTATTTTTTATAGACATTGTTTTCCATTGCCATGTTATGTTCTCTTTAGGTTGATGATCATGTGGAGTCATAAAAATAGCTGCAGAATTAAAGCAGAATCAAAAATAGCATAAAAAATAACACACCCTGGAGGACAGGCTTACTGGCATTTAAACGCCAGTAAGGATAGCAGAATGGGCGTTTAACGCCCATGCAGGCAGCATTCTGGGCATTTAACGCCAGAAATGGCAGCATTCTGGACGTTCAGAAAAATGCCCAGTAAAGAAGGATTCCTGGCGTTTAACGCCAGCCAGGGTATCTGGCTGAGCGTTAAACGCCTAAAGAGGTAGTCAAGTGGGTGTTAAACTCCAGAATGCATAGCATTCTTGGCGTTTAACGCCAGGATAACACAAGGGAGGTAATTTTGTTTCCAATTCGATTTTTTTAATTTTTCATGTTTTAATTCAAAATTTTTTTGCATCAAACATATTTTAAACATTCATCTTTCAATTTCTATTTTCAAAAATTAATAATCTTTCCAATTCATTTTAATTCTTTTTCAATTCTTTTCAATTTCTTCCAAAACGTTTTCAAAACTTACATATCTTTTCAAATTCTTTTTCAACTCTTTTTAATTTTTCTTGTATACAGTAATAAGTTTTCATAATTAAATTGCATCATTCTTCTTCTACTCCCTTTTATCTTGTTTTGCTCGAGGACGAGCAAAGCTCTTAAGTTTGGTGTGGAAAAGCTCAGCTTTTTGCTTTCGATAACCATTAATGGCACCTAAGGCCGGAGAAACCACTAGGAAGAGGAGCAACAAAGGCAAGGAAGAGACATAGAGGAGCAGTCCATTGGTTCTTCAAGAGGAAGTAGAAGCCACCATCACTAAGTTGGACCCGTTCCTTAATCTCCTTGTTTATTTTCATTTCTATTTTTGATTTTTATGCTATGTTTTGACTATGTTTGTGTCTTCATTACATGATCATTAGTGTTTAGTGTCTATGTCTTAAAGCTATGAATGTTCCATGAATCTTTCACCTTTCTTAAATGAAAAATGTTTTCTGAAAAAGAAAAAGAAGTACATGAATTCAAATTCTATCTTGAAAATAGTTTAATTATTTTGATGTGGCGGAAATACTTTTTGTTTTCTGAATGAATGCTTGAACAGTGCATATTTTTTATAGTGAAGTTTATGAGTGTTAAAATTTTTGGCTCTTAAAAGAATAATGAAAAAAGAAAAATGTTATTGATAATCTGAAAAATCATAAACTTGATTCTTGAAGCAAGAAAAAGTAGTGAAAAACAAAAAGCTTGCGAAAAAAAGGGCGAAAAATAAAGAAGAAGAAAGAAAAAGAAAGAAGCAAGCAGAAAAAGCCAATAACTCTTTAAACTAAAAGGCAAGGGTAAAAAGGATCTAAGGCTTTGAGCATTAATGGATAGGAGGGCCCAAAGGACTAAAATCCTGGCCTAAGTGGTTAAATCAAGCTGTCTCTAACCATGTGCTTGTGTCATGAATGTCCAAGTGAAAAACTTGAGACTGAGTGGTTAAAGTCGTGATCCAAAGCAAAAAGAGTGTGCTTAAAAACTCTGGGCACCTCTAACTGGGGACTCTAGCAAAGCTAAGTCAAAATTTGAAAAGTTCACCCAGTTATGTGTCTGTGGCATTTATGTATCCGGTGGTAATACTGGAAAACAAGATGCTTAAGGTCACGGCCAAGACTCATAAAGTAGCTATGTTCAAGAATCAATATACTAAACTAGGAGAATCAATAACACTATCTGAATTTTGAGTTCCTATGGATGCCAATCATTTTGAACTTCAAAGGATTAAGTGAGATGCCAAAACTGTTCAGAAGCAAAAAGCTACTAGTCCCGCTCATCTAATTGAAACTAATCTTCATTGTATTTTGAAATTTATTGTATATTCTCTTCTTTTTATCCTATTTTATTTTTGGTTACTTGGGGACAAGCAACAATTTAAATTTGGTGTTGTGATGAGCGGATAATTTATACGCTTTTTGGCATTGTTTTTAGGTAGGTTTTAGTATATTTTAGTTACTTTTTATTATATTTTTATTAGTTTTTATGCAAAAATCACATTTCTAGACTTTACTATGATTTTGTGTGCTTTTCTGTAATTTCAGGTATTTTCTGGATGAAATTGAGGGACCTGAGCAAAAATCTGATTCAGAGGCTGAGAAAGGACTGTAGATGCTGTTGGATTTTGACCCTCCTGCACTCGAAGTGGATTTTCTGGAGCTACCAAAGCCCAATTGGAGTGTGCTCAATTGCGTTGAAAGGTAGACATCTTCGGCTTTCCTGTAATATATAATAGTCCATACTTTGCCCGAGATTTGATGGCCCAAACTGGCGTTAAATGCCAGCCAGAGACCCTTTTCTGGCGTAAAACGCCAGAACTGGCACACTTCTTGGCGTTAAACACCCATTTTGGCACCCAGGGTGGCGTTTAACTCCAATTTGAGGCATATGCACGTGGAAGCTTGAAAGCTCAGCCCATACACTCACCAAGTGGGCCCCAAAAGTGGAATTCTGCACTATCTACACCTAGTTACTCATTTTCTGTAAACCTAAGTTACTAGTTTAGTATAAAAACTACTTTTAGAGATTCATTTAGCAACTCATGACATTTTACATTTCATATTGTATCTCCTACGGCATGAGTCTCTAAACCCCATAGGTGGGGGTGAGGAGCTCTGCTGTGTCTCAATGGATTAATGCAATTACTATTATTTTCTATTTGATCACGCTTGATTCTGTTCTAAGATATTCACTCGTACTTTAATATAAAGAATATGATGATCCATGACACTCATCATCATTCTCAAATTTATGAACGCGTGTTTGACAACGACTTCCGTTCTATTTGAGCTCAACGTAGTCATTGGGCGACAGCTTGAGTGCGTGTCTCTTGGGTTTCTAATCCACGAGTTTGACTTGCATCTCCTGACAACAGAGCATTCAAATCCGTTAGATTAGAACCTTCGTGGTAGAGGCTAGAACCGATTGGCAGCATTCCTGATATCCAGAAAGTCTAAACCTTGTGTGTGGTATTTCGAGTAGGATCTGGAACGGGATGACTGTGACGAGCTTCAAACTCACGAATGTTGGGTGCAATGACAGTGTGTAAAAGGATAGAGAGATCCTATTCTGACACAAGTGAGAACCGACAGATGATTAGCTGTGCGGTAGCTGTACCTGGTATTTTTCATCCGAGAGGGCGGATGGTAGCCATTTACAACGGTGATCCACCAACATACAGCTTGCCATTGAAGGAAGTCATGTGTGTTTGGAGAAGAAGACAGTAGGAAAGCAGAGATTCAGATGACAGAGCATCTCCAAAACCTCAACTTGTTCCTCATTACTGAATCACAAGTATCATTCATTTCATGTTATTTAGTTTTCATAAACAAAATCATTTTTATCATTAATCTCCTGACTAAGATTTACAAGATAACCATAGCTTGCTTCAAGCCGGCAATCTCCGTGGGATCGACCTTTACTCAAGTAAGGTATTACTTGGACGACCCGGTGCACTTGCTCGTTAGTTGCATCGGAGTTGTGAAAAGTGTGATCAAAATTCTGTGCACCACTTCCTCAATTTCTCACTTCTCAATTTCGAAATTTAGTAGCTTAGAGGTTGAGGTTTTTGGTGATTTTTATGTTCTAGGGCCAATCTATTTTAGAGAATTAGCGGGATCTTGTTTGCTTAAGGCATATATAAGGTAAGGATCCTCAACCTCTAGTAAATTCATTGGTTAAGTATGTGGGTTTTGAATTTTGTATGTGTATATGTGAATTAGGTGTGTATATATGTATATTTGAGCTTGATTATAAACATTGGAGACTTGGTGGAGTTTGGGTGTCATTGCTTTGGAGATCTTGGATCCTTGGGGCTGTGTTTGGTGCCTTTTGGTAGTGTTTCGGGTTATAGAGGAAATTGGCCAAGGTATGATTTTGGTTTCTCGTATTTAATATATAATGTTTCGCGAAAACCTAGGCTAGATGACCCTAAGATATGTTGTATGGCATGTATGGTTGAGAATTAATGACTAGTGTTCATAATTGTTGTTTTGGTGGTTGAAATGTATATTGAATGATTGATGATGATAAATGCTGAGTAATAATGATGATGAGATTATGTAATGATAATGAATTATGAATGTGATGTTGCATAAGAGAAGACTATGTATGGTTTGTGTTGAAAATGGTTGATGAAATGATGATTTTAATGAATAATAATGATGCTATTTTAATGATTGAGTATGAGATTAAGTTGGTTATGAGTTCTTGGGGATGAATTTTATAAGTTGTATAATAATGTGTAATGGAATGAATGAGAATGCTGAGGTGATGGTTTGATAGATTTAGGTCCTGTTTAGAAGTATAGAATGTTGGTATTGAGTTTGGATTTGGTGAAAATAGAGGTTTGAGAATTCTTGTAAAAAGTTAATTTTTGGCCAAACTTCGGCAAGCCATAACTCGGCTTCCAGATCCTCAAATTGTTTCAAACTTATTTCATATGAAAATTGTGTTTGTGAAGTTTACGCCGTTCAAAGAACTGGTGAAAAATGTATTAAAATAAAAAATTTATATGCATCGGAAGTTTGGAATGCAAAGTTGAAAATTCTGCAGCATTCAGCACTTTTGCTGTTCTGCACAGCTTGCGTACGCCACCACTGCACGCGACACGACCAACCTTTTCGAGTTGGACATCTCCCGTACACGAAGATGGTACTTTCGTATGCGAGAATGGAAAAATGCACGCCCACGCGTGGGACACGCGTACGCGTGACCCTGTTTTCAGCAAAAATTGTATTTTATGATTTTAAACATGATTTTGAGCCTCTGAACCTCTATTTTTTACTTTCTGAGATCCCAGAATTGAGTTGTAACGATAGTGAAGGGGGCCGAACTATTGGAAGGTGAGGTAACTTAGAAGTGAAGAAAGGTTGTGAGTTGGTGAGTATGAGCTTGAGAAGTGTTAAAATACTGTATACATGATGAATTGATGAGAATTTTGAGGATAGACGAGTAATTCCTATCCGACTTATGATTTTGTGGATAGATGATAAATTCCCATTCGAGATGAAACTTTGAGGATAGACGAGTAATCCCTATCCGAGATGCGATTTTATGGGTAGACAAGTAATTCCTATCCGAGCATAGATGAGTAATTCCTATCCGAGTCATGGCCTATGGATAGACGAGTAATTACTACCCGGGTTATGGTTTGAGGCACCTACCTAAGTAGACGAGTAATACCTATTCTGTGTTGGGTGAAACACCAGCATGGGGAGACGAGTAATACATGTCCCATGTTGTGGTGTTCTGTCCAGAGTTAGCTACCGGACATGTTGGGTTGGCTCTATAACCGACAGATAAGACTCATCAGCCATAGGACAGGCATATATCATATGCATATATTTGCTTTGTTTGATTATGCATCATTTGGGTTTTCCTTTGTGAATTACTATGCTTATTTGCTATACTTGCTACCTGTTGTATCTAAATTCTACCTGTGATTGCTTTGTCTGTATTGCTTGTCTGTGCACTAGTGAATTTGGAGGCTTGGAGGAAGTAGAAGGTGAATTATAGAATTAAAGTTTTATGAGACAGCAAGTGGATTGTAAATTGAGGGATTAAGTTAGGATTGAGTTAGAACCTTAAGAACCTTAGATAACTATCCTGCTTATGGTTTACTATTTTAATTCTTTAATTTTTAAGTTTCATAATCTGAGTACCGGATGTTCTAGGAGTGCCTCTAGCTTTTTTGGGACCTTATATCTTATATATGTAGGCACCTTTATCATGCTGAGAACCCCCGGTTTTCATTCCATACGGATATTTGTTATTTTTCAGATGCAGGTCGAAAGGCACCTCGCTAGGCGTCTAGAGCTCTTCAGCGATGTGTATTTTGAGACTTTATTTTGATGTATAGCTTATATATGTTCATATGTATAACTCTCCAAACAACTTGTGTTATTTTGCACCTCTTAGAGGTTTATGGAGAATTAGGGTTTTATATATGTATTTTTGGACCTCGGGTTATGTATATATATATATATATATATATATATGTATATATGTAAATATTCTCCGGCCAGCTATAGCTTTGCAGGTTGAGTTAGGAGCTTGTTATTTTGTACTCTTGACCCTCTACTCTTGTCTTTTGTATATTCATGCTAGTGAACCATAGCTTTCTTGGTACGTAAGTTACGTTATTTTCCGAGCATTGCATTTTTTAATTTCGCGATTTTGTTTTACCAATTCTTTAAGGCTCCTCGTATATATTATATCCTTTCAATTACTATCTGCATATTTTTTTAGAGGTCGTAATGCAAGAATCGCAACTAATCAACCGGCTAATTAAGTAATTAATATTGCCCAAATTAGATTTCAAAAAGTTAGAGTGAGAATTTGAGAATTTAAAGTTGATTTTTGGACTCAGTAGGTCTTTCTAACTCAGAAAATGTGTCTTCTGCAAAAATCCATGAAAAATTGCGAACCGGCAGTTGAACCGATTGAACCGATTCGAGTCTGCCCGATACCGCACGAGAGAAAGTGAAAACCGTCAAAAACCTTAGAAAAACATTAGAAATGAAAAACCGTGCGTTATTTTTAAAGGTTTGGCCCAAAGTTAGGCCAAACGGGCTAAAAATGCTAACAGGTTGGACCGGGCCCAAGTTAGGCCCAAGCCCAACATATAAAAGACTCAATTAATGAACCAATCAGCACAAACACACTCAAACACACCCATCAATAATTGAAAGAAGGAGAGGAGAAGAGATTGAGCACTATTCATTTCAATCTTCCAAAGCTCATATCTTGAGCTAGAGAGCTCCGATCGCCGCACCGTTTGCGGCTACACGTTCCTTGTGAAGAGCTCTACAAACCCGAAATAAGAAATTGGAGAGGTAACCGCGAAATCCTTTCTATTCTTCTCTCCAAAATTTCGGTTCTTAGGGCTTTGGGATTAAGTAATTTTTGTGATTTTGGATATTTAGGTTCACTCTAATCTTTGCTTAGCCTTGGGTTTTGACATCCAAATCTGTTGGAAAAGGTAAGAGCCATTAAACCCTTGTGAATTTATGTTTAATTGGAACCCTAGATTAATTTGTGGTGATTTATATGGATATAGCTTGATTTTTGTAAGTTTGGAGCTTGTTGGTGCTTGTTGGAGTTGCATTGGTGATTGGATTTTGGTTGAAAGCTCATTGGTGCTAAATTGGAGTTTTGGTGCATATAGGGAATCGACCAAGGTATGGTTTTGGTTTCCTCTATGTAGTATATAATATTCATGGACACTTAGATTAGTGACCAATAGGATAGGTTTGAATTAAAATGATTGTTGGTGTTTTAAATGTTGATGAATAATGATTCATGATAAGTTGATGAATCTTGGGTTCAATTATGATGATTTCCAATGATATGATGATGTTGAATGATTGTATGGATTGGAAGTTGGTTCATTATGATTATTGTAGTGCTAAGATTTATGAAATGGTAAGTTTGAAGGTGATTTGATCATAAGTGTTATATAGTTGATGTTGGAATTGAGAGTAATGAAATGAGAAGGAGAATGTGGTAAGGTTGGTGTATTATAATACAATAGGTAAATTTTGATGAAAAGTGGAGTTTTGAATGGTTTGGTATGGTTAGGTATGGGAATGATAAGAAATTATGGAAATTGTGAAGTTTGATAAAATTGGGTTTTTGGTGAACTTTGTTCAATCATAACTTATGCCTCAGTTTTCAAATTTTGATGAGATTTATTTAGAATTAAAGATCTTTGAAAACCCTTTAAATTGATACAAAGTTTGTAAAATTTGGAATTTTGTAGAGTTATGATCATTCAAAGTTGGAGTTAAAAATCTGAAATTCTGCAAAGTTAGAGAATTTTATGATTTCTGATATGTGTGGACGCACAGCCTTGTGCGGACGCATGACATGCGAAAATTTTGATCTATGCGGATGCACACACCTGTGCGCACGCACAGGCAGGGAAATGCGTTCTGTTTGCAGCGTTAGCACAGCTTGTGGATGCACATATCTAAGGAAGAATTTCAACCTATGCGCACACACACGTTGGGAAGGCCAGTCTGTTGGGGGCTGTTGATACCCTGGGTCGAGCTATCCGACCCAGGCTGATTAAAGATAAAAGCGACCGACCTCTTCAGGATGGGTCGCCCCGATCTCTTCTCAAAAGAGTTCGGCGAAATCACCATAGAGGCCCAAGCAGGCCCAAACGAAAGGAGCAAAGCCCAAATCTAAGGGCAGCCAAAGCCTAGAAAGATAAAGGCAGTTTCCCTTAAAGATAAAGATGACTTCACTCAAAGATAAGATAAGATAACTAACTTATCTCCAAGGGAGGTCACTCCGCACTACTATAAATACACTTGAGCACCCAGGTATAACTGGTACTCCAATTCTACTAAAAACCTGCCTAAAGCACGTGCTAACTTAAGCATTAGAGTCTCTTGCAGGTACCACTACCCTCTGGTGATCAAGGAACAGCGGCTCCACCACATCCAACAAGTCGGACACGACAGCTCTGGCCACCACAGTAGATCTCGTCCGAGATCGACCTTCAGTTTCAGGTAACCCTCGGAACATTGGCGCCGTTGCTGGGGAACCTGGAAGTCATCCCATCATCATGGCAGACAACCTTGACAATGATCACAACTCCGGTTTGGAAGAAAGAACTCTACTTAAAAATACGGAGGTCACATCAAAAGATGCATCTCAAAACAAGGGGGATAAACAACCCTCAACCACAGAAATCTTGGAAGCTATTCGGGAACAACAGGATCGTCTCAAACAGCTCGAACAGGAGGCTGAACATTAGTAGGAGGCTGAAAGAGACCTCCGAAAAGAAGCTAGACGTCACCGAAAGCTAGAGGACAAGCTCGCAAAACTCGAAGCAGATCTCAAGACCAAAACTGCTCATTCCAACCATGAAGATAACTCCCACAAAGACCAAGATCCCTTCACCAAAGAGATCATGAAAGCTAAAGTTCCAAAGGATTTTAAAGCTCCTGACATGACTTCATACGACGGTACCTCGGATCCAAGCCATCATCTCAGCAATTTCAGAAGGAGAATGTATCTCACTGACGCCTTAGACACCGTTCGATGTAAAGCCTTCCCAACTACCCTGACAAAGACAGCAATAAAGTGGTTCCACAGTTTGCCTCCTAGATCCATCACAAGTTTTGACGACTTAGCCAAAAAATTCCTTGCCAGATTCTCCATCCAGAAGGACAAATCCAAACACGCCCTGAGCCTGTTAGGGATCAAGCAAGGAGATCGGGAAAATCTTCGCAACTACATGGAAAGATTCAACAAAGCGTTTCTGGACATACAAAGTCTACCAACAGAAGCAGCCATCATGGGTCTCATCAATGGCCTGCGAGAAGGATCTTTTAGTCATTCCATATAAAAAAAGCATCCAACATCTCTGAACGAGGTACAAGAAAGGGCAGAAAAGTATATTAACATGGAGGAAAATTCTCGATTAGGAGAAACCTCAAAACCTGGATTCTCCTACCCCTCTCGGGACAAGGATAAAGAGTCCAAGAAAAAAGAAGATCAACCCAGTGAGAAGCCTAGAAAATACCATAATTACACCCCTCTTCGGGTATCTCTTGTGGATGTTTACCGAGAAATATGCAACAGTGAGAAGATCCCACCACCCCGCCCAATCAAAAGCAAAAAAGGAGGGGGAAGTCGGACAGAGTACTGTGAATATCACCGAATCTATGGACACCCCCACCAACAAATGCTATGATCAAAAAAATGTCATAGAGAAGCTATACTCCTGAAAGGTTCTTGGCCAACAAAAATGACGAACCGAGGAAGAGAAGACGGGACGAAGAGGTCGGACGGGTTGAACGACCACCCCATACTCCTGAGAGACATGTTCATATGATAAATGAAGGATTCGCAAGAGAATGGATCTCTAAATCATCTCGCAAAAGACACCTTAAAGAGGTATATCATGTCGGGGAAGGAGAGAAGTCATCCGACCTCCACACAATTACCTTTACCCAAGAAGATGCAACAGGTGTCATCTTGAGACATGATGATCCCATGGTAATCACTATCATATTGGCCAATGCTAATCTCCACAGAACATTGGTAGACCAAGAAAGCTTTGCAAGATAAGGAGCTCAGAGCATATCCGAATAACTTGGATATATCTCACTACACACAACTTTTGGAAAGGGAACATGGTCAAGGACACTCAACATAGACTACATTGTAGTCGACATAAGCTCAGCTTACAATGCCCTAATAGGTCGGACAACACTGAACCAACTCACTGCAGTGGTCTCGACTCTACATCTATGCATGAAGTTCCCAACTCCGGAAGGGATCGCCACGATAAAAGGAGACCAAAAAACTACGCGACGCTGTTACAATGAAAGTTTGAACCTTAAAGGCAACCCAGAAGGAGGGGAAGTTAACATTATCAAACTCGGGGGAGTACGAGCTCGCAAGGAACTTCGTCCATAACCTGAAGGTGAGACGGAAGAAGTCCAAATCGGCAATGCCCGGGATAAGACAACAAACGTAGGGGCAACCTTAAAGGGAGGCTTAAAGGAGCCTCTGATACAGCTCCTAAAGGACAACGCCGACCTTTTTGCATAGAAGGCCGCAGACATGCCGGGCATAGATTCCGAACTAATGTGCCACAAACTGGCGGTATACCCAGGATCTCGACCGGTACAGCAGAAGCGTAGGAAGCTCGGACTGGAAAGGTCTCAAGCTGTGGAAGAGTAGGTGCAAGCCTTACTGGAGACAGGATTCATAAGGGAGGTTAAGTACCCATTATGGCTAGCCAACGTTGTCTTGATAAAAAAGTCAAATGGGAAGTGGCGGATGTGCATTGACTACACCGATCTCAATAAAGCCTGCCCAAAAGATCCTTACCCACTCCCAAATGTAGACACTCTAGTGGATGCCTCTTCCAGATATAAGTACCTCTCCTTTATGGATGCTTTTTCGGGATACAATCAAATCCCGATGTATCTACCCGACCAAGAAAAGACCTCGTTCCTAACCCCAAAAGCAAATTACTGCTATATCGTCATGCCATTCGAGCTCAAAAATGTAGGAGCTACCTACCAAAGATTGATGAACAAAGTCTTTGTAGACCATATTGGGAAACTAATGGAGGTTTATGTATATGATATGTTGGTAAAAACACAAAGGGAGGAATCCTTGTTGCCTGACCTCGCCAAAGTGTTCAACACCATCAGAAAGCATGGTATGCGACTCAATCCCGCAAAATGCACCTTCGTGGTAGAAGCTGGCAAATTCTTGGGCTTCATGCTCACACAAAGAGGAATTGAGGCAAACCCAGATAAATGTCGAGCTATACTCGACATGAAATGATAGAAAAGTTTGCCTACGCTATCATACTCACTTCTCGACGACTTTACCCGTACTTTCAAGCGCACACTATCAAGGTTTGGACCAGCCAGCCCATAAAAGGCATCCTACAGAAGACAGACTTAGCTGAAAAAATTCTGCAGTGGGAGGTCGTGTTGTCCGAATTCGATCTTCAATATGAAGCTCGGACAACCATCAAATCACAGTATCTGGCCGACTTCATCGCTGAGTACACTGATGCCCTGGAAATTCCCACAAAATGGAATCTCTATGTGGATAACTCGTCAAACAAAATCGGGAGTGGCGCAGGTGTGATAATAGAAAGCGATCAAGGAACCCAAATCGAACTATCACTAAAGTTCAATTTCCTGCTTCAAATAATCAAGCTGAATATGAGGCATTACTGGCTAGTTTGAGACTGGCTAAGTAGGTAGGAGTTCAGAAGCTTACCATCTTCAGCGATTCACAAGTAATCACCTCACAAATAGAGGGAAGTGATGGGTGGAAATCAGATTCCACACCAAACTCACCGGCAAGTGTACCGGGTCGCATCAAGTAGTAATAACTCACAAGAGTGAGGTCGATCCCACAGGGATTGATGGATCAAGCAATTTTAGTGAGTGATTAGTTTAGTCAAGCTAACATTGGTGAATTGGATGAAATTGAACTGACAGAAAGTAAATTACAATGAATTGTAAATTGCAGAAAGAAAAATGGACAGAAGCTTAAATTGGCAGAAGCTTAAAGAGCAAGAAAAGTAAATTGCATCAAATGTAAAGGGGGGCTGGGTGCTGGAAAGTTAAATGAAAGTAGTAAAGCAAGCAATTGAAGAGATCTTGAGAATAAGTGACTGGAAATTTAAATTACAAGAAGAGTAAATTCAGATCACAGTAAGAATTGTAAAATGCAGAACACTTGTAGAGAAATTAAATTGCAGGAAGAGTAAATCAGATCACAGTAAGCTCAAATGAAAAATTGTAGAAAATGAAAATGCAGAAGAGAATCGTAGCAGAAAAGGAAATTGTAGCAAAGAAGGAAATTGAAATTTGCATAAGCCAATATTGAATTCAATACTTGGAATGTAACAGTACAGAAAAATTAAAAGTGTTCCACAGAGGATTTTCTATTCTACCCTACTTCTAATTCTCTCTAGTTGAGCCAGCCTTCTTTAATGAAATGAAATTGATGCCTTTATATAGGCTTTACAAAATGAAAATGAAATTGAAATTGAAAACAAATTACAATTTAAATGAAATTCCTATTGTAACTATCTCTTGTGCTTTTGAGTGATGATAATGGGCTTTCCTTGCTTTGGATTTGAAGAAGAGTGAATCCGGATGGCTTGGTTCAAGTGGCATGGGTCAGGGTTGCTTGGTTCAAGTTGGTTTGGTGTGTGGGAACCTTCCAGGGGAGCGCTCCGTTTGGTATAGTGAGCATTACTTTCACTCTTGGTTGGTGACCCTTGGTTGCAATTGGTCCTTGCCCATAGCGTTCACTAAGTGAGCATTCCGCTCACTCTTCGAGCGCTACATTCCTTTGCTTTCCTAGGCCAGCTTTGAAGCCAGCTATCCTTGGCCAAGGGAGCACAAAAAAGTTGAGGAAAGGGAGTGCTATGCTTGAATTTTTTAGCGCTACTCCTCCTTATGTGCCTCGTTCATGTCATGGCATGCACCTAGCTTTTCTCTTGGTTCTAAGGCACGAGAATGCTCACACTTGAGAGCATAGTGCTCACTTCTTTGAGTGCCATCCGTTGATGTGTCCGCTTGTCTTGATTGAGCGCTCCCCTTTCGAGCCATGGTGCTGGCCTTTGCTCCCTTGGTTGAGTGTTTTTCTTGGGCCTTAAAGATGCCTATCACTTGTGCTTCAATTTCATGCCAAATATAGATTGCTATATATCATTTGAAGGCTCTGAATATCAGCTTTCCAACACAACTGGAAGCGCATCAATTAGACATCTGTAGCTCAAGTTATGGACCTTTGAAGGAGGCATGGTCATGCTATCACAAGGCTTAAAGAAAAGCCCGAAAATGCTCACACTTGTGAGCATAGCGCTCACTTCTTTGAGCGCTCCTTGCTTTAAACTTTCATTCCATTCATTTCCAATTAAGAATGTTAATGATTGGTTCATGATCATACATGCATGCTTTACTTTAATAATACCAATGCATTAATCGTTAAAGCCAATGCATGCATGTAATATATTATCAATTGCCAATTGGCATAATTAAAGCTTAGTAATGCATTACGTATAAAGCTTGATTTGCCAATGCATGCATGCTTTAATTTATCAATAATAAATTCATGCATAAGGCATTAATGCATATTATTTCATGATAATAAGGCCAAGGCTTCAGGGTCATGGGCTAAGGTTCCAAAGTGTGCTCAATCTTCAAAGCGTGCCCAAAATTCCTCTTTTCTTCTTTTTAGCTTATTTTGTGCTTTTTTGCTTCTTTTTCTTCTTATTTTCTACAAAGCTTATAAAATCAAAAGATCAAAGAAATATCCATTTAGGCACAAAAGAATGCAATATTTAAGCACTAATCATCAATTTCTCGTATGAAAAAGCATAGAAAAATATGACATGATGACATGCCATCACAACATCAAACTTAAACCTTGCTTGTCCCCAAGCAAGAAAAGAATCATGTAGTACATTTTGACAAACCAAGGTGAAAAGCATAGCAATTCAATGTTCATGGTAGGCTAGTTTTCTATGCATGCTACAATCACAAAAGAAATGTAAATGATTGATGCTTCTATCTATCTCATTTTATGAAATCTTTTCCTTATGTTTCTTCCTTGAAACAAGCTTTTGATTTTCTTATTAGCTTATTCTTTTGGATGTTTTACCCCATGAGTTGATAACAAAGCTACGATTCTAAATGCTTTGTTTTCAAGTATTACCACTTGATACATAAGCACCACAAGCATTTAATTAGCGGACTTCTTTAAGCTCATTTGTTTCTTTTCTTAACTCTCTAATCATTGATGCTCAGAGCCTTGAGCTTTGAGGGTGTGCATTTGCACTTGAGCCTAACCTTGACTCTAAGTGTTTTGTTTTCATGCTTTTTGCTTGATACATAAACACCACAAGTACTTAACAATTGAATTGTCATTGGTACACAGAGCCTTCAGCTTTATCATTCTTTCCCCTTTTCTTTCTTGCCTCAATTTGCAATTGCTTTTTCAAGATTTTCATGATTTCAAAAGATTTCACAAAATGTCCTAGATGAAAATTTTAATTAAATAAGATCTAATGCAATTGAGCAACATGTTGCAAATCAAAATTCAGGCTATGCTTATTCATACCACACATGTATACAGAGAAGATAAAGACACTCATGCAATTTAAAGTGTTAGAGACAAATGAGAGGAAAGGAACTTTACAACTGATGAGCGGATATTTTATACGCTTTTTGGGGGTGATTTCATGTAGTTTTTAGTATGTTTTAGTTAGTTTTTAGTATATTTTTATTAGTTTTTAGGCAAAATTCATATTTCTAGACTTTACTAGGAGTTTGTGTTCTTTTCTATGATTTCAGGTATTTTCTGGCTGAAATTGAGGGATCTGAGCAAAAATCTGATTCAGGCTGAAAA
The DNA here is from genome assembly GCF_059453495.1 of Arachis ipaensis. Lineage (NCBI taxonomy): Eukaryota > Viridiplantae > Streptophyta > Magnoliopsida > Fabales > Fabaceae > Arachis > Arachis ipaensis. The sequence goes on along the minus strand of NC_142440.1, from coordinate 79,718,654 downwards.
AAAGACTGCTGATGTTGTTGGATTCTGACCTGCTTACACTCAAAATGGATTTTCTGGAGCTACAAGAGTCCAACTGGTGCGCTCTTAATTGCGTTGAAATGTAGACATCCAGGGCTTTCCAGCAATATATAATAGTCCATACTTTGCTCAAAGATAAACGACGTAAACTGGCGTTTAATGCCAGTTCCATGTTCTATTCTGGCGTTAAACGCCAGAAACAGGTTACAAGTTGGAGTTAAACGCCCAAAACAGGTTACAACCTGGCGTTTAACTCCAGAAATAGCCTAGGCACGTGTAAAGCTCAAGTCTCAGCCCCAGCACACACCAAGTGGGCCCCGGAAGTGGATTTCTGCACTATCTATCGTAGTTTACTCATTTTCTGTAAACCTACGTTACTAGTTTAGTATTTAAACAACTTTTAGAGATTTAGTTTAGTGCTCATGACATTTTTAGATCTGAACTTTGTATCTTTGATGGTATGAGTCTCTAAACTCCATTGTTGGGGGTGAGGAGCTCTGCTGTGTCTCGATGAATTAATGCAACTATTTCTGTTTTCTATTCAAACACGCTTGTTTCTATCTAACATATTCATTCGCACTTCAATATGATGAATGTGATGATCCATGACACTCATCACCATTCTCAACCTATGAATGCGTGCCTGACAACCACCTCCGTTCTACCTTAGATTGAATGAGTATCTCTTGGGTTCCTGGCTCATGAGTCTGATCGCCTTTCCTGACAACAGAACCTTCAGATCCGTGAGACCAGAGTCTTCATGGTATAAGCTAGAATCCATTGGCAGCATTCTTGAGATCCGGAAAGTCTAAACCTTGTCTGTGGTATTCTGAGTAGGATCCGGGAAGGGATGACTGCAACGAGCTTCAAACTCGCGAGTGCTGGGCATAGTGACAGACGCAAGAGGATCAATGGATCCTATTCCATCACAAGTGAGAACCGATAGATGATTAGCCATGTATATGGACCTTTTTTACTGAGAGGACGGATGGTAGCCATTGACAACAGTGATCCACCAACATACAGCTTGCCATGGAAGGAGCCTTGCGTGCGTGAAGAAGATGACAGTAGGAAAGCAGAGATTCAGAAGACAAAGCATCTCCAAAACTCCAACATATTCTCCATTACTGCATAACAAGTATTTATTTCATGCTCTTTTATTCTTTGCAATTCAAACTGATAATCATAATTGATATCCTGACTAAGAGTTACGAGATAACCATAGCTTGCTTCAAGCCGACAATCTCCGTGGGATTCAACCCTTACTCACGTAAGGTATTACTTGGACGACCCAGTGCACTTGCTGGTTAGTGGTACGATTTGTAAAAAGTGTGATTTACAATTTTGTGCACCAACAACCTTGTAATTCATCTTCTCTACTGTTGTCCTTTTCCTTTTATTCTTCCTTCTTCCCATACCAATACTCAGAATGCATGCTCATACTCAAGAAACAATTAGAATAATGGCTATGGGGCTGAGATGGATCATGAATGTCTTACATAATGAAATGTTAGCAGTACATGTGTTTTAAGCAAGAAAAATTAAAGATAACAATCAAGGCATAGGAAATAGAGACATTGTGATTGCAAACATAAGAGGGTGTGCATGATACATGGCATAAAAGATAAGTGGCACACCAAACTTAGTGTGACACTTTCAATTGGAATTGATGCAAGTATCTAGTAAGGATGCAACCAAATTTTGTTGCATAGCAACACCAAACTTAGAATGCAATCATATGTTAATTTATTTGAATTAAAACTAAGCAAATGAAACTGTTATATGTTAAGTACAATCACCAAGCCAAGAATCTGTCATGAATAAGGATCTCTTGGTGATGTATTAACAAAAACAGTTAATAGAAGAAAGCATTAAAAACAAGAAAATGACTAAAATAAAGAGAAAACTAAAATTGTCTAACTAAAAGAAAAATAACACTGCAAAGGGCATTATGATTATGCAGACAAGTGGTGTTGCTTAATGAATTGCATAGAGAATTAAGTGGCACACCAAACTTAAAATCTTAGTGTGACACTTTCATTTTTGATGCAATCATCCAGAAAGATTTGAAAACAAATTGTTGCAGGGAAACACCAAACTTAGGATGTAATCATATGCCAATTTATTAAAATTTAAACAAAGCAAAGAAAGAAAATAAACCAAGCAGAGAAATGAAATGTTACCTATGGTTGGGTTGCCTCCCAACAAGCGCTCTTTTAGTTTCATTAGCTTGACATGTTGTTCTTCACTTTCTTCATCTTCTTCCAGTTTGTTAAGAGAAATGACCTCAAGGGGGGAGAAGATTCAGCTATTGTCCCCTGTCTTGGTCTCTCCTTAGTAAGCTTTCTTTTGTTAATGGCTTGATTGAGCTTGCTTGCGGGATCAGGGGTGGGATTGGTGCTCTTGTTAGTTGCCTTCACTTCTTGGTTATCAGTGCTTGGTGGTTGTATGATGGTTGGAGCATTATCTTCATCAAAAGCCTTTTGAATTGGTTGTTCCATGAGCCCTTCCTCTATGCACTTCTCTGCTTCAATTGAGTGTAACTTCTCTTGATTGTCTTCCTCCCTTTCTTGTTCTTTTACTTCCTTTTTTGCACTCAACATTTGACTTAATAGCACTTTCATGGAGGAGGTTTGTTGATCTTCCCAAGATTTCTTCATCCCCTCTTCATATCTTTCAATCATGGATTCAAGTGTTGAGACGTTTTAGTCCAGGGAAGTTTGTGAGAGTTGTGAGTTTTCATGTTTCCTTGTCATCTCAAGTGACTTCTGTGGATATGCAAGTTCAGGTTCAAATACTTCCACCACTTCTTCCTTCTTCACTGAAAATTCACTTGTCATAGAGGCCTCTTCATCTTGCTTTTCTACTTCCTCCTTCACATCCACCAATTGTTCTTCATCTTCCTTGCTTAATAGTTCTGAGTGTTTCCTTATTTTCTCCAAGTGCTCATCCATCTTCTTGAAGAGGATCTCTTGCTCTGTGCGAAATTGTTTTTGTTCTTCCAATAGTTGTTCTTGCCTTTCCAACAATTCCCTGGACTTTTGAAGGGGATCCTCAGATACTAGCTCAAAAGATGAAGGTTGAGAGAAATTTTGTGGATATGGATGTGTTATGGTGAGGTTGTTTTGAGGGGTGTGGAATGAATTTTGTGGTTGGTGGGCTGAGTTGTATGGATCTTGGAGGAAACTTTGTGTTGAGGCAAAATAAAGTGATGAAGAATTTTCAAATGAGAAACTGGGAGGTGAGGTTGGACAATTTAGTATGAATGAATTGAAGGTTTGATCAAGTGATGATGGCTCTTGATTAATGGAGTATGACACATTGGATGCTCTCTAATTTTATCCTCCCAAGCACAACTTGAGGAATTGTGGAACTCATCACAGTATGGATCATCTTGTTGCCTTGGTGGACAATTTTGCATGACTTTATTGAGAGTATACTCCAGTGAAGATGTCTCTTGATGAACAAAGTATGGATCATCAAGATTTCTTTGATTTTGACTTTTCCAGCCACAATATGAGTGGTTGTTATAGCAGTATGGTACACGACATTGTGATTCACACTTTTCACAACTCCACACAACTAACCAACAAGTGCACTGGGTGGTCCAAGTAATACCTTATGTGAGTAAGGGTCAATCCCACGGAGATTGTCGGGATGAAGTAAGCTATGGTCATCTTGTAAATCTCAGTCAGGCGAATTCAATTGGTTATGAGTTTTGATAATTAAAAGATAAATAAAACATTAAATAAAATAAAGATACTTATGTAATTCATTGGTGGGAATTTCATATAAGCGTTTGGAGATGCTTTGTTGCTTCTGAACCTCTGCTTTCCTATTGTCTTCTTCCAATCATGCGTGCTCCCTTCCATGGCAAGCTGTATGATCCTCTCGGATGAAAAATACCAGGTACGATCTCTGCACGGCTAATCAACTGTCGGATTTTTCGTCTAGGATGAAAAATACTGATGGGTTAAAAACGGAATTCCAACACCTATAACTCACCGGCAAGTGTACCGGGTCGCATCAAGTAGTAAAACTCACTTAGAGTGAGGTCGATCCCACAGGGATTGATGGATCAAGTAACTTTAGTAGGCGATTAGTTTAGACAAGCTAACATTGAAGTGAAATTGAAGCAACAGAATGTAAAGAGCAATGAATTTTAAATTGCAGAAAGTAAAGTGGACAGAAGCTTAAATTGGCAGAAGCTTAAAGAGTAAGAAAAGTTAATTGGCAGAATCTTAATTGACAAAAAAGGTAAATTGCATGAAATGTAAAGGGGGCTGTGTGCCAGAAATTAAAGAAAGCAATAGATCAATCAATCGGAACAATTATAGAAAATATAAATGTTCAGGAAAGTAAATCAAGCTCAATGTGAAGGTGAAATTGCAGAAGAAGAGAATTGCTCAGAATTGCAGGAAAAGTAAATTTGGATCTCAACAATTTCAAATGTAAACTTGCAGAAAGTAAATTTATAGGGAAGAAAAGTGTAGCAGAGAATTTCGGAAATTGAAACTTGAATTCAATTGTAACGGAAATGAAAAATTGCAGAAAAGGGAAAAGAAAGCTAAGCTCTCTACCAGAGCCTTCTACCCTACTCCTAATGCTCTCTAGCAGAGCCAGCCTTCTTACAAAAATGAAAATGATGCCTTATATAGGATTTTTACAAAATTCTAAATTGAAATTGAAAACAAATTACAATTGAAATGAAATTCCTAATCTAATTGATCCTTGTGCCTTTGAGTCAATGGGCTTTGCTTGCTTTGGATTTGAAGAGGAGTGGATCCAGTTGGGTTTTGATTGAAATTGGAAAATGGACCAAGGCAACTCCAGGGGAGCGTTCAGTTAACTAATCCAACTGAGTGCTCCCTTTGCTTTTGGCCTTCAAAAATTTGTTGCGTCCAAGCTCCTTGTGCGTGCCTTCATAACGTTAAGTTAACAAAGTTAACTCAGCGCCCTTGGTGCCTTGAGGTTCCCAGCTTCGAATCCTTGCTGAGGCCACTTTGGAGCCAATTCCCTTTGGAGTTAAAGTAGCAGCGCTTCCTCTTGGTTCCTCATGTGCAAGGTTCAATCCTTGGTGGCTTCACTAGCAAATATTGCGCCTTGCATTTTCTCTTGCCAAGCCACGATAAAGTTAACTCTCTTAACTGAGCGTTATTGATTTTCTTGGGTTCCTTGGGCGCTTAGTTAAGAGAGTTCACTTAGCGCCAAGCCTTTGCTCCCTTGGCCTTGGTGAAGCAAACTTGACGCCAATAATTCATGAAGAGTGGTGCTCAGTGAAGTAAGGGAACTGAGCGCCCTTTGTTGTGGAATGGAGCTCCAACTTCGAGCCTTGCCTCCAACATTTTCCTTGTGCCAATTTCCTTGTGAAGCATTGGCGCTCAGTTAAAACATTTAACTTAACGCTCTTGCTTTCCCTTGGTGCGCGTTGCTTTTTCCATGGCTTAGCAATTCTTGGTGGCCCGAGGAAGTTAAATTATTGAACGGAGCGCTCCCTTTGATTTGATGAATGCTAGCTCATTCATGAACGCTAGCCAATTGGTTTCATTCATTGGCATTTAAATGCATGCTTTTAATAATGCTTTGCCTAATGCATGCATGCTTTACCGTGAAGCTCTCTTTTATTTGTCAATTCATGCATGCATTTATAATGCTATTAATGCCTTGGTAATTTAAATCATTCTCAATTAAATGTATGCATGCTTTATTAGTTAGTAATGCCATATTAGCGTGCATTCATGGATTGGAATTAATTAAATGCATGCGTAAATGATTAATGCATGCCATGGCTTCATGGTCATGGGCCACGCTTTTAAAAGCGTGGCCGATAGTTCCAAAGCGTGCCTAAATTCCAAAATGTGCCCAAAATTCTTTTTTTTTTTTCCTTTTTAGCTTATTTTGTGCTTTTTTGCTTCTTTTTCTTCTTATTTCCTACAAAATTTATAAAATCAAAAGATGAAGGAAATATACCATTTAAACACAAAAGAATGCAATATCTAAGCACTAATTATCAATTTCTTGTATGAAAAAGCATAGAAAAACATGACATGATGACATGTCATCACAACACCAAACTTAAACCTTGCTTGTCCCCAAGCAAGAAAAGAATCATGCAATAAAGATTGAGAATCCAAGGTGAGAAGAATAGCAAGTTAATGTTCATGGTCGGCTAGTTTTCTATGCATGCTACAATCACAAAAGAAATGTAAATGACTGATGCTTCTATCTAGCTCAATTTATGAAATCTTTTTCTTATATTTCTTCCTTGAAACAAGCTTTTGATTTTCTTATTAGCTTCTCCTTTTGGATGCTTTGCCCCATGAGTTGATAACAAAGCTACGAGTTCTAAATGCTTTGTTTTCAAGTATTACCACTTGATACATAAGCACCACAAGCATTTAATTAGAGGACTTCATTAAGCTCATTTGTTTCTTTTCTTGAGCTTTGAGGGAGTGCTTTTTCCACTTTGAGCCTAGCCTTGACTTCTAAGTGTTTTGTTTTCAAGCTTTTTGCTTGATACATAAACACCACAAGTACTTAACAATGGAATTATCATTGGTACTCAGAGCCTTCAGCTTTCTCATTCTTTCCCTTTTTCTTTTCTTGCCTTAGTTTGCAATTGCTTCTTCAAGGTTTTCATGATTTCAAAAGATTTCATAAAATGTCCTAGATGAAAACTTCAATTAAATAAAATCTAATGCAATTGAGCAATAATTAACCATACTAGCCTTCCAATACTTGTATGCACATGCTAAGTTCTTCTTTAATGCCTTGTTTGTTTATGATCATGATACTTTACTGCTTTGAACTTTACAAAACTCAAGTTGGTAGTTATAATGGCATGGCAACATGTTACAAATCAAAATTCAAGCTATGCTTATTCATACCACACATGTATACAGAGAAGATAAAGACAATCATGCAATTTAAAGTGCTGGAAACAAATGAGAGGAAAAGGAACTTTACAACCTTGTAATTCTTCTTCTCTATTGTTGTCATTTTCCTCCCATTCTTCCCCCTTTCCCTTTCCAAACTCAGAATGCTTGCTCATCCTCAAGCAATAATTAGAACAATGGCTATAGGACTAAGATGGATCATGAGTATCTTACACAATGAAATGTTAGTAATACATGTGTTTTAAGCAAGCAAGTTAAAAATAACCATCAAGGCACAGAGAAATAGAAACATTGTGATTGCAAACATAAGAGGGTGTGCATGATACATTGCATAAAGAATAAGTGGCACACGAAACTTAGTGTGACACTTTCACTTGAAATTGATGCAAGTATCCAGTAAGGATTGGAAGTAATTTTTTTTTGTTTCATAGCAACACCAAACTTAGAATGCAATCCTATGTCCATTTTATTTGAAATAGGACTAAATGAAACTGTTGTATGTTAAATACAATCACCAAGCCAAGAATCTATCATGAATAAGGATCTCTTGGTAATGTATTAACAAAAATAGTTAATAAAGGCAACATAAATAAAAGCATTAAAAACAAAGAAATAACTAAAGTAAACAGAATAACAAAGTGTTAAACCAAAAGAAAAATAACACTGTAAAGGCATTATGATTATGCAGACAAGTGGTGTTGCTTAATGAATTGCATAGGGAATTAAGTGGCACACCAAACTTAGAATCTTAGTGTGACACTTTAGAATTGATGCAATCATCCAGAGGGATTGAAAACAAAGTGTTGCATGGCAACACCAAACTTAGAATGTAATCATATGCCAATTTATTAAAATTTAAACAAAGCAGACAGAGCAAATGAACAAAGCAAAGGAAAGAAATATTACCTACGGTTGATATGTTCTTCACTTTCTTCCTCTTCTTCCAGTTTGTTAAGAGGAATGACCTCAAGGGGGGAGAAGATTCAGCTATTGTCCCTTCTCTTGGCCTCTCCTCAGCAAGCTTCTTTTTGTAAATAGCTCGATTGAGCTTGCTTGCTGGATTAGGGACAGAATTGATGCTCTTGCTAGTTGCCTTCACTTCTTTGGATTCAAGACTTGGTTGCTGTGTGATTATTGGAGTTTTATCTTCATCCAGAGCCTTCTGAATTGGTGGTTCAATGAGCCCTTCCCCTATGCACTTTTCTGCTTCAATTGATTGTGACTTCTTTTGAGTGTCTTCCTCACTTTCTTGCTCCTCCACTCCTTTCTTTACACTCAGCATTTGACTTAATAGCTCTTTCATTGAGGAGGTTTGTTGATCTTCCCAACATCTCTTCATCTCCTCTTCATATCTTTTAATCACAGATTCAGTTGTTGAGACTTTTTAGTCCAGGGGAGTTTGAGGAGGTTGTGAGTGTTCAGGTTCTCTTATCATCTCAAGTGCAGTTTCAGGTTCCAATATTTCCACCACCTCTTCCTTTTTCACTGAAAATTCACTTGACTCAGTAGCCTCTTCCTCTTGCTCTTCCACTTCCTCCTTCACACTTAACATTTGATTTAGTAGCACCTCCATATTTTTGAGGGAGTTCTCTTGGTCATTCCAGGACCTCTGTGCTTCCCTTTCATATCTTTCAAGCATGGTTTCAAGCCTTGATAGGCTTTGGTTCATGAAAGTTTATGTGGACTGTGAGTTTTGGAAGAGATTTTGTGTGGAGACAAAGTCCAGTGATGAAGAGTTCTCAAATGAAGAACTAGGAGGTGAGGTTGGACAGTTTTGTACATGTGAATTAAAGGCACGTTCAAGTGAAGATGGCTCTTGATAAGTGGAATATAGGCTATCAAATGCTTTCTGGTTTTGCTCCTCCTTAACACAACTTAAAGAATTGTTGAAATCATCATAGTATGGACAATCTTGTGGTCCTTGGCAGAAATCTCGCATGAATTTATTAAAAGCATAATCAAGAGATGATGTCTCTTGATGAATAGCATTTGGAGCATTAAAATTCCCTTCCCAGCCATAGTTTGTGTCAATGTCATAACAGCATGGCTCACTTTGTGGCTCTGGGAGGAAATTTATTTCTCTTGATTGTTGACACTCTTGTTAATATGCACAGAGACCATGAGGATAATGATATAAGTCATTTTGTGATTCTGGATCATATCTCATGTGAATTGCTTCATCATCTATCATTTTTTGGTGATACTCCCAGCCACCACTAGAATAATAACTTGCATCATTCTGTGGTGGAGGCAAATATCCCATATGATTCTCTTGCTCATCTTGTGTTTCTGAAGCAAATCTCCATAGATTGGAGTGCTCAGAATTTGTATTTTCTTGGTGATATTCCCAGCCACCATTAGAGATTGGTGATGATGGGTAATATCCCATAAAACTTGTTTGATCACAAGATCAGTTGAACTCCATTTGAATTTTGTAAAACACAACACCAATGAAATTTTAAATTCATCTCACAGAGAAGAATTTCTTAGTGAGGCAATAACTTAAACACCTTGCTATCAACTTAAATCAGAGAACAAAAACAAAGAAAATACTTGATCTAGACTTCTCACCCACTTAATCATTGTTGATCTAAATCAATCTCCGGCAATGGCGCCAAAAACTTGATGGGTTGAAAATGGAATTCCAACACCTATAACTCACCGGCAAGTGTACCGGGTCGCATCAAGTAGTAAAACTCACTTAGAGTGAGGTCGATCCCACAGGGATTGATGGATCAAGTAACTTTAGTGGGTGATTAGTTTAGTCAAGCTAACATTGAAGTGAATTGAAGTGAAATTGAAGCAACAAAATGTAAAGAGCAATGAATTTTAAATTGCAGAAAGTAAAGTGGAAAGAAGCTTAAATTGGCAGAAGCTTAAAGAGCAAGAAAAGTTAATTGGCAGAATCTTAATTGACAAAAAAGGTAAATTGCATGAAATGTAAAGGGGGCTGGGTGCCGGAAATTAAAGAAAGCAATAGATCAATCAATCGGAACAATTATAGAAAATATAAATGTTCAGGAAAGTAAATCAAGCTCAATGTGAAGGTGAAATTGCAGAAGAGAATTGCTCAGAATTGCAGGAAAAGTAAATTTGGATCTCAACAATTTCAAATGTAAACTTGCAGAAAGTAAATTTGTAGGGAAGAAAAGTGTAGCAGAGAATTTCAGAAATTGAAACTTGAATTCAATTGTAACGAAAATGAAAAATTGCAGAAAAGGGAAAAGAAAGCTAAGCTCTCTACCAGAGCCTTCTACCCTACTCCTAATGCTCTCTAGCAGAGCCAGCCTTCTTACAAAAATGAAAATGATGCCTTATATAGGCTTTTTACAAAATTCTAAATTGAAATTGAAAACAAATTACAATTGAAATGAAATTCCTAATCTAATTGATCCTTGTGCCTTTGAGTCAATGGGCTTTGCTTGCTTTGGATTTGAAGAGGAGTGGATCCAGTTGGCTTTTGATTGAAATTAGAAAATGGACCAAGGCACCTCCAGGGGAGCGTTCAGTTAACTAATCCAACTGAGTGCCCCCTTTGCTTTTGGCCTTCAAAAATTTGTTGCGTCCAAGCTCCTTGTGCGTGCCTTCATAGCGCTAAGTTAACAAAGTTAACCCAGCGCCTTTGGTGCCTTGAGGTTCCCAGCTTTGAATCCTTGCTGAGGCCACTTTGGAGCCAATTCCCCTTGGAGTTAAAGTAGTGGCGCTTCCTCTTGGTTCCTCATGTGCAAGGTTCGATCCTTGGTAGCTTCACTAGCAAATATTGCGCCTTGCATTTTCTCTTGCCAAGCCACGATAAAGTTAACTCTCTTAACTGAGCGTTATTGATTTTCTTGGGTTCCTTGGGTGCTCAGTTAAGAGAGTTCACTTAGCGCCAAGCCTTTGCTCCCTTAGCCTTGGTGAAGCAAACTTGACGCCAATAATTCATGAGGAGTGGCACTCAGTGAAGTAAAGGAAATGAGCGCCCTTTGTTGTGGAATGGAGCTCCAACTTTGAGCCTTGCCTCCAACATTTTCATTGTGCCAATTTCCTTGTGAAGCATTGGCGCTCAGTTAAAACATTTAACTTAATGCCCTTGCTTTCCCTTGGTGTGCGTTGCTTTTTCCTTGGCTTAGCAATTCTTGGTGGCCCGACGAAGTTATATTATTGAACGGAGCGCTCCCTTTGATTTGGTGAATGCTAGTTCATTCATGAACGCTGGCCAATTGGTTTCATTCATTGGCATTTAAATGCATGCTTTGAATAATGTTTTGTCTAATGATGCATGCTTTACCGTGAAGCTCTCTTTTATTTGTCAATTCATGCATGCATGTATAATGCTATTAACGCTTTAGCATTAATTTAAATCATTCTCAATTAAATGCATGCATGCTTTATTAGTTAGTAAAGCCATTTTAGCATGCATTCATGGATTGGCGTTAATTAAATGCATGCATAAATGATTAATGCATGCCATGGCTTCATGGTCATGGGCCACGCTTTTAAAAGTGTGTCCTATAGTTCCAAAGCGTGCCTAAATTCCAAAATGTGCCCAAAATTCTTTTTTTTCCTTTTTTGCTTATTTTCTGCTTTTTTGTTTCTTTTTCTTCTTATTTCCTACAAAATTTATAAAATCAAAAGATCAAGGAAATATACCATTTAAACACAAAAGAATGCAATATTTAAGCACTAATTATCAATTTCTTATATGAAAAAGCATAGAAAAACATGACATGATGACATGTCATCAAATACCAGGTACAGCTACCACACGGCTAATCATCTGTCGGTTCTCACTAGCGTCGGAATAGGACCTTTGTCCTTTTGCACACTGTCACTGCGCCCAACATTCGCGAGTTTGAAGCTCGTCACAGTCATCCCTTCCCGGATCCTACTCGGAATACCACAGACAAAGTTTAGACTTTCTGGATCTCAGGAATGCTGCCAATGGTTCTAGCCTATACCACGAAGATCCTAATCTCACGGACTCGGTTCGTGTATTAGAGACCCAAGAGAATATACTCCGGTTGTTGTCCAATGACTACATTGAACATCATGTAGACCACTTTGTTGGTTGTTAGGCACGTGGATCTTGGCTAAGCGAGTAACGAAGATAGTGGGTAATTGTCACGGGTCACCCCTTCATTCTGACTTAACTAAATTAAGTACGAGAGTATATCATGGAGAAGAAGTAGGTGTGAATTAAAAGAGAAACAATAGTACTTGCATTAATTCATGAAGAACAGCAAAGCTCCACAACTTAATCTATGAGGTGTAGAAACTCCACCATAGAAAATACATAAGAGAAAAAGGTCTAGACATGGCCGTGTGGCCAGCCTCCCAATGTAACATAAACGTCTAAAGTGTTCCAAGGATAAAAAAGATGTAAATACAATAGTAAAAAGTGCTATTTATACTAAACTAGTTACTAGGGATTACAGAAAATGAGTAACTAAGTGCAGATAGTGTAGAAATCCACTTCCGGGGCCCACTTGGTATGTGCTTGGGCTGAGCATTGAGCTTTACACGTGCATAAGCCATTCTTGGAGTTAAACGCCAGCTTGGGTGCTAGTTTGGGCGTTTTACTCCAGTTCTGGTGCCAGTTTGGGCGTTTTACTCCAGAAAAGGGTCAATAGTGGGCGTTTGAACGCCAGGTTGGGCCATCAAATCTCGGGCAAAGTATAAACTATTATACATTTCTGGAAATCCCAAGATGTCTACTTTCCAACGCAATTGATAGCGTGCCAATTGGGTTTCTGTAGCTCCAAAAAATCCACTTCGAGTGTAGGAGGGTCAGAATCCAACAGCATCTGCAGTCCTTTTTCAGCCTCTGAATCAGATTTTTGCTCAGGTCCTTCAATTTCAGCCAGAAAATACCTAAAATTATAGAAAAATACACAAACTCATAGTAAAGTCCAGAAATGTGATTTTTTGCATAAAAACTAATAAAAATATAATAAAAAGTAACTAAAACATACTAAAAACTATGTAAAAACAATGCCAAAAAGGGTATAAATTATTCGCTCATCACAACACCAAACTTATCAATGAAGATTAGCTTTAATTAGATGAGCGGGGCTAGTAGCCTTTTTGCTTCTGAACAGTTTTGGCATCTCACTTTATCCTTTAAAGTTCAGAATGATTGGCATCCATAGGAACTCATAATTCAGATAGTGTTATTGATTCTCTTAGTTCAGTATGTTGATTCTTGAACACAGCTACTTTATGAGTCTTGGTCGTGACCCTAAGCATTTTGTTTTTCAGTACTACCACCGGATACATAAATGCCACAAACACATAACTGGGTGAACCTTTTCAGATTGTGACTCAGCTTTGCTAGAGTCTCCAGTTAGAGGTGCCCAGAGCTCTTAAGCACACTCTTGTTTTTTTTTTTTTTTTTTGCTTTGGACCACGACTTTAACCGCTCAATCTCAAGCTTTTCACTTGACACCTTCATGCCACAAGCACATGGTTAGAGATAGCTTGATTTATCCGCTGATAAACCACTATTTTATGTTTTATCTTGTGCTCAATTGAGTGGATTTTATCAATCTTTCATACACTTATTCATACAATTTGCATGGTTTTACTTTTTCCTTCCTGATTTTGTGCTATGATTGAAATCATGCTTCTTTGGCCTTATATTTGCTAATATTAATCCTCTCTTATTACCATTCGATGCCATGATATGTGCGTTAAGTGATTTCAGGGATTACAAGGCAGGAATGGCTTAGAGGATGGAAAGGAAGCATACAAAAATGGAAGGATTACAAGAAGTTGAAGAAATTGCTAAGCTGTCCAGCCAGACCTCTTCACACTCAAACGATCATAACTTGAGCTACAGAGGTCCAAATGACGCGGTTCTAGTTGCGTTGGAAAGCTAACGTCCGGGGCTTTGATTTGATATATAATTTGTCATAGTGACCATACAGATAGACGACGCAAACGCGTGCTCCACGCGGACGCATTGCAGTGACGAAAATCAGCGTGGCAGATTTCGCCCCCAGTGATTTCTGGCTGTTTCTGGCCCAGTTTTCGGCCCAGAAAACATAGATTAGAGGCTATAAAGTGGAAAAATCCATTCATTCATAAATCAAGCTTTAATATACACACTTTTAGGATTTGATGTAGTTTTAGAGAGAGAGGCTCTCTCCTCTCTCTTAGGATTTAGGATTTCTTCTTCTCGATTTTCAGGTTCAATGTTCCTTTAATTTAATTTCTCTTTTACTTTTATTTATTCTAGAGCTTTAATTTGTCTATCTCTCTGTTTAATTATTTATGTTGCCTAAATTGGCTTATGAACCCTTCATGTTAGGATTGATTTTCTTATTTAATACACATTATTTAGGTATTTCAGATTTATGATTGCTTTCTTTCATTTATGTTATTGATGCTTTTAATTTAATTTAAGATTTATTCCCTTTTTTCTTTGGTTAAGTAATTGGAGACACTTGAGTTATCAAACTCCTTGTTGATTGAAAATTGGAATTCTTTGCTGATTGATTTGAATTCCAATAACTCTAGTCTTTTCTTAGGAATTGACTAGGACCTGAGGAATCAAATTGATTCATCTACTTAACTTACCTTTATAGTTAGAGGTTAATCAAAGTGGGAGCAAAAATTCAATTCTCATCACAATTGATAAGGATAACTAGGATAGGACGTCCAGTTCTTACACCTTGCCAAGAGATTTTCTAATTATTAATTTATTATTTTTCTTGCCATTTAAATTACTTGTTCTCTATTTCAAAAACCCAAAAACATATCCTTTTTCCATAACCAATAATAAATCATACCTCCCTGCAATTCCTTGAGAGACGACCCGAGGTTTAAATACTTCCGTTATAAATTTTATTGGGTTTTGTTACTTGTGGCAACGGCGCCATTTTGACGATCGGATTTCTGTTTAATAAAGAAATTTTATGAAATTAATCGCGTTGTAAGTATAGCTTCTAAACCAACAGAAAATCCTTTCGTACAAAAGTTTGGTTGTTCCTTTACCAAGTAAAGTAAAAGAAAGTCAAGTAAGTTGGAAGTCTACTTCTATTCACAAGTTCTAATCCTCTCCCTTGGGAAGGATTAGCGTTAGTGACTAGAGAGCCAGCCAACAATAAACCCAATTACAATTTAACTCTTGAGAAATCAAACAAGGATAGAACTTCCAATTAATCTACTCCCGGTCAAGGCCTTTATTTGAATTACATAAATTCTCTTATTTATTTTTCTGTTTCTCAAACTTGAAATTTCCTGGAAAACCTATGACCAATAAGCTGCATTCTTTCCTGCAACTCGTTGGGAGACGACCTGGGATTCATACTCCCAGTATTTTTATTCTAATTTTGTGACAATCCTTCTAAATTGATAAACGGATTTTTGGTTGGTTAAGAACTATACTTGCAACGTATCTCTTACATTAATTTCTTAATCTGCCAATTTTCGCCACGTCAATTTTTGGCGCCGTTGCTGGGAAATTGCAAAAGTGTGCCTTATTATTAGTTATTGTAAATATTTGCTTTTTGCTTGTTTATTTGTTTTTATTTTTGTTTTTATTTTTGCTTTTTCGTAAATTAAGAGGTTATTGGTTTTTATTTAGTTATTAAAATTTTCGAAAATAATGTTCCTTGTTCTTTCTTGATCTTCAAGTTGTTCTTCGTGTTCATCTTGACCTTCAAGTTGTTCTTGGTTGTTTTCTTCGTTTTGATCTAAAAATTTTAAATTTGGTGTCATTTTATTGTTTTTCTCTTTCCTCATTAAATTCAAAATTATCTTTTCTATTTATTTTAATTGATTTTTTCAAAAACTACAAAAAAAATCAGATTTTTATTTTAGGAAAAACAACCATTTGTACCCATAAACTTTACGAACGCTGACAAAAGTATCCATTAAAGAAGGAAACTAACGTTGTATCCATCAAAGATGGATTCCGTATGACAAAAGTATCCAAATCTTAAATTTATGTTAACTTTTTAATAAAATTCCAGAATTACCCCCACCATTGTCTTCAACCCCTCCTCTCTTCTTTCCCAAATCTCAAATACCTCCATTGCCTAAAAACCCTAATCTCAATACCTAAAAACCCTAAATTATCATTTTCCTAACCCTAATCTCAATACCCCTTTCAACAAATTTCAACCCTCTCTTTATTCAGCAATTTAACCTTTCTTCTTCTTCTTCTTCTATGGCTTCAATGAACTTGCTGGGTTTCTCTCTCTCCCCTCAAGAACAACACACTACTACTACTCATCATCATCAAATTCGTTTTGGGCTATTCAATCCCACTGCACAAGATGATGTAACTACTGCTGATGATGGAAACTGCTTTGATCTCACTCTTTTCACTCATGCCGCTACTACTCTCAACCTCCCTCCTTTTCCCATCTATCAAGAACCCTTCAACAATCATCATCACCTTTCTACTCATCAAGGTTTAATAATTTCTTTTCTCTTTTAATTTCTCTATTATTATTACAAATTACTCTTTTTTTAATTTTCCTTTATCATCATAGATTGGAAAGAGAATAACTACATCAACCAAAACCTGCTATTGGAAACTTCATGCAACAACAATAACAATGTCGACAACAACCACCACCACCATCACCAACAACCCAAGCTCGAGAACTTTTTCGGTGGACACTCCTTCGCCGATCATCATCATGATTATGGTGCCAACTCATCGGGAGACTACCTCTTCCAAAACTGCTCTCAGTTGGAAGTTACAGCAGGAGGAGGAGAAGGCTCCGCCAGCGGCAGTGGTGGAAGCACAAACTTAATACACCATCAACACGTGTTGGTGAAGGAAGTGGTAAAATTGATGAAAAGAATAAAGAGATGGTTGAAATTTGTTGAAAGGGGTATTGAGATTAGGGTTAGGAAAATGATAATTTGGGGTTTTTAGGTATTGAGATTAGGGTTTTTAAGCAATGGAGGTATTTGAGATTTGGGAAAGAAGAGAAGAGGGGTTGAAGTTAATGGTGGGGTAATTCTGGAATTTTATTAAAAAGTCAACATAAATTTAGGATTTGGCTACTTTTGTCGTACGGAATCTATCTTTGATGGATACAACGTTAATTTCCTTCTTTAATGGGTACTTTTGTCAGCGTTCGTAAAGTTTATGGGTACAAATGGTTGTTTTTCCTTTATTTTAAAAAAAAAATTATCTTATCTTATCTTAGTTTTAAATTTCAAAATTCAATTCTTTTTCAAAAATCATATCCTTTTCAAAATCTTATCTTATCCTATTTCAAAAATCAAATTTCAAATTTCAATATTTAAATTCTAAAATTCAAATTTCAAATTTCAAAATTTAAATTTAAAAATTTTAAAAAATCAAACCTTTTCAAAAATTTAAATCTTTTTCAAATCTTTATCTTATATTGTTTATTTTTTCAAAATTCAAAAATTCAAAATTCAAATTTCAAAATTCAAATTTAAAAATTTAAAATTCAAAATTCAAAATTCAAATTTAAAATTCAAATTTCAAATTTCAAAATTCAAAATTTAATATTTAAAATTCAAAAATTCAAAATTTAAATTTCAAAAACCTCTTAATTTTAAAACTTATCTTCTCTTAGCTAACTTATCTTATCTTTTCTAATCTTAAAGTCAAATCTTTTTTTTTTCAAATATTTTCTCTTATTTATTTTATTTTATTTTATTTTCTTTTGCTTGTTTATTTGTTTTTGTTTTTAATTTCTAGTAGCTACTATGAATTCTCACCCCTCTGGTTTCAAGTTTGGTTCCAATGTTGTTGTAAGGAATGGAAACTATAATGAAAATAGGCATCAAGGTTGGAAAAATCAAAGATAGGAGGAGCCACAAGGATTTGATCAACCCTCTTGGCAACAACCCCCTCCAATGCGCTATAACCAACAAGTCCCACCATATGCTTATGAACCACCTCCTCAACACAACTCTGGACCACCATACTCACAAGCACCTTACCACCAAATACCCCCATATGACCTTAATCCTTATCCACCATACCAACCACCATATGAACCACGCCCAGAACCACCACCTCAATATTCACCATCTCCATATCCTTATCAAGAAGAACCACCTCCGTATTATGAGCCCTCTCTCCCAACAAATGAACCCTCCTATCCACCCCAACCTCCATTGGATAACAACACACTCATCTCTAATATCATTGGTCTCACCTCTACACTCCAAAATCTTATATCCCACATAGACCAACCCTCTACCTCCAATATTCAACCCTCAAGCTTCAGTGCACTTTCTTTTCAACCACATAATGATCTTTCCATCCCATCACCACCCTCTATGGAAGAGCGCCCACATCCATCAATCCAAGAGCAAGATGATCCCTGCTATGCTATTGACAAGGAACAAGAGAAAAGGGATCGTCTTCACGAATTCATACTTCATAAAAAGCTAGAGGAGGCCCTACAGGTGAAGGTAATAGAGACCCTTGAAGTCGAAGGAGTGGTTGAAGAATTAGAGAAGGAAGACAACAAGGAGGAGCTGGATTCTATACATGAAGATGAAGGAATACTTGAAAAGGAAATCATCAAGGATGAGTACGATTTTATACTAAAACAACTGGACAAAGCAGTAATTACTAAAGAGAAAGAAGTGGTTGCAGACTTGGGAGATGCAGAACCTCCATCGAAAAGTCCAGTCATAGAACCTCCTTCCAAGACATTTGAATTTGATGCCAAAGAGGGTGTACAACCTCCAAGGCATACCATGGCTAAAGACTTTGAAGAGGTTGATCAAGAGATAGAGATTAAGGAAGAAGAAGCACAACCTCTCATGCCCTTGGAAAGCAATGAAGAGGAGATTGAATTGGAAGAAAGCTATCAAGAGGAAGAGGTTGAAATTGAAGAAGCTTACAATGAGGTGGAAGTTGTCCAAGAAGAGCACAAGAGAGTGGAGCTTAAAATCACCTTGCCAAAGTTGCTGGAGACCCCTCCCCAAAGGCCATTACCACCCAATACAATATTCAAGTGGGTAAAATTCATATCCCTTAGCTTTCTCATTCCACTTGAATATGGTTTACTTGAGACAGATGGTCAACTTAGAACTCTTTGTGGCTATAAAAGCAAGAGGAAGATGGTTAGTGGTAAGAGTTGTCTTGCAAGGTTTAATATGGTTGCATGTTCCAAATTGAAGTACAAGGGTTGGCATAATTCTCAATTAATTGGGTCTAGGAGGATGTTTGGGTGCCTAAATGAGAATTCTAAGGCTAAACCACCCGGATGGAATCATCATGATCCACTTGAAGACGGGTGTAGAAACAAGATTTGGGATCCAGGCATACATGAGGATCCACTCTGGGAGCTCAAGGCTTGTGAAGAACTCCCTCAAGGCTTGGCAAATTCACTTGAAAATATCGCCAATCACGCGAACGCGTGATCCACACGTCCGCGTCACATGCGACGCACAGTTTAACTAGATCTGTGCCAGAATTCTTATCTTTTCTTCCCCAATCCTAATTATCTTTCTATTATCATTCTTTCTTCTTTCTTCTATCTTTTCTTATTCTTTCTTCTTTCTTTCTTTCTTTCTTCTTCATATTTTTAACTTCTTATCCTTATTCGCTTTCATTCTATTTTACTTAATTTATTTGCATACTTTCATTCATTGCATTTTAATTTTGTGCATATTTTTATTTACTTTTCTAAATTTATTATTTTTCCGTTGGTGTTACATTTTCATATTCAGTTGTTATATCTTTTCTGGTATTATTCTTGGGCTTCATGACTTGTTTTATTCTGATTGGGTATTATTATTCATAAGTCAATGTTGATCTTTTCTGATACTTGTATTCCTTTTGCATTGACATGAGCTTTTACTATCTTGCATTACCCACACTCTCTTCCCATTTGTTGCAATTTTTGCACTATTGATATGCCGTTTGCTTCTACTATCTTCTCTCTTGCATGTTGTAGCTACCATGTAACTAAGACTCTCATTATTTGGCATTAACCCAACCATATTTTATTTATTTCCTATCTTTGTTCTTGGGTTACTTTTTCTTCTTTTTCCTCTTCTTTCAGGATGGCCACCAAGAAAGGAGAGGAAAAACTTGTTAATGGGGAGACAAACAAGTCCATCTGCACAATTTCTAGAGAAAAGCATCAGTTGTAGCAGCACGTCCACTTGCACATCTCAGCATGCACCGAGGACGGTGCAATCTTTAAGTGTGGGGAGGTCGATATCGATCTCCATGGGTTAGTACCTTCCTATCCAAACACCAATGTTTTATTTTCTTTGTTTGTTCATTGTTGCATTTGCATGTTTGATTGCATATTTGTTTGATTTTTTGCATATTTTACCACTTGGTTGAAGTAATATTTTCTTTTTCAAGAAACTTTTTAGAGCATTTCACTAATTTAAATAAAATTTAATGTTAAACTTATTTGAAGAAATATTATACTGGAACATGGTTTAGAGCTCGAACACACAAAACTTGTGAGATTTTTTAGCTTATTTGAATTAGTTGCATTTTACCAACCAATATTTTATTTTTTGGTTGTGTTGTTCTCTCTAAAATTGTGATCTTTGTCTTGCTTAATTCTATATTTCCATGGTTTGATGTATGCATACACTTACATGATTAAGGCCTTTGTTTCACTGAAATTACATACCCATATGGCCTTACCCTTTCATTATCCCTTGCAAACTAATTTTGAGCATATTTTATCCCTTTGTTCTTTAATTTAGCTCATCACTAACATTAAGCGGAAAACAATAATGTCCTTAAATTTGAATTCTTGGTTAGCTTAGACTAGTGAGAATGCTCATGAATTAAGTGTGGGGAAAAGTGGGTTTGAAAATATTTGGTTTAAGAATTCGGTGTTATATATCTTTATGAAAATGTGAAAGAAATGTTTAGGACATGTTCATGCATACAATACCTTAATCATATGCATTGAAAAAAAATTTATATTTATTAAAAAAAAAAGAGAAAGAGCAAACAATAAAAAGGGGACAAAATACCCCAAAGTAAGTGGTGAAAACAATGCATATGTACTGTACTTGAAATTAGGATGCATGAATATGTGGATAACATGGTTAATGGACAGTTAGGTTTTGTACTTTGATTACATGGATTGTCTTAAGTTAGGTGGGAAAAGTTTAAGTTAATTAAGGATTCAGATTTTAGTCCACTTGGCCAAATACAATCCTACCTTGACCCTAACCCGATTACAACCCTTAAAAGACCTCTTGATTTGTGTATTTATGCATTAAATTTTTGTTGATTGGTAGAAGAAAAGCAAGCCTTAGAAAGCAAGGTTAGTAGAGAATTGAGAGAATCGAACATTAAACACTTGAGTGATTAGAGTGTATACACTACCAGTGAGGGTTCGATGCTCGATTCCTTGTTTCCGGCTTTCATGAGCTATTTTCTTCTGCAAGTCTATTTGTACTTCATTTTTACAATTTGAATTAGTGAAATCCAGTTTATATTTGTTCTTGGAAGATTTATTTACTTTTAACCAAGTAGGAAAAATCATTCTGCATGTAGTTGCATTCATAGGTTGCATTTCATACATTCTACCATTCCTCTTCACTCTTATAGCTTCTCTTGAGCTCAGCATGAGGACATGCTAATGTTTAAGTGTGGGGAGGTTGATAAACCACTATTTTATGGTTTATCTTGTGCTCAATTGAGTGGATTTTATCAATCTTTCATACACTTATTCATACAATTTGCATGGTTTTACTTTTTCCTTCATGATTTTGTACTATGATTGAAACTATGCTTCTTTGGCCTTATATTTGTTAATATTAATCCTCTCTTATTACCATTTGAAGCTGTGATATGTGCGTTAAGTGATTTCAGGGATTACAGGACAGGAATGGCTTAGAGGATGGAAAGGAAGCATACAAAAATTGAAGGAATACAAGAAGTTGAAGAAATTGCTAAGCTATCCAGCCTGACCTCTTTGCACTCAAATGGTCATAACTTGAGCTACAAAGGTCCAAATGATGCGTTTTCAATAGCGTTAGAAAGCTAACGTCTGGGGCTTCGATTTGATATATAATTTACCATAGTGGCCGTACAGATAGATGACGCAAACAGGTGCTCCACGCAGACGCGTCGCAGTGACGAAAATCAGCGTGGCAGATTTCGCCCCCAGCAATTTTTGGGCTGTTTCTGGCCCAGTTTTCGGCCCAGAAAACACAGATTAGAGGCTATAAAGTGGGGGAATCCATTCATTCATAAATCAAGCTTTAATATACACACTTTTAGGATTAGATGTAGTTTTAGAGAGAGAGGCTCTCTCCTCTATCTTAGGATTTAGGATTTCTTCTTCTCAATTTTCAGGTTCAATGTTCCTTTAATTTAATTTTTCTTTTACTTTTATTTATTCTAGTGCTTTGATTTGTCTATCTCTCTGTTTAATTATTTATGTTGCCTAAATTGGCTTATGAACCCTTCATGTTAGGATTGATTTTCTTATTTAATACACATTATTGAGGTATTTCAGATTTATGATTGCTTTCTTCCATTTATGTTATTGATGCTTTTAATTTAATTTAAGATTTATTTCCTTTTTGCTTTGGTTATGTAATTGGAGACACTTAAGTTATCAAACTCTTTGTTGATTGAAAATTGGAATTCTTTACTGATTGATTTGAATTCCAATAACTCTAGTCTTTTCTTAGGCATTGACTAGGACTTGAGGAATCAAATTGATTCATCCACTTAACTTACCTTCATAGTTAGAGGTTAATCAAAGTGGGAGCAAAAATCCAATTCTCATCACAATTGATAAGGATAACTAGGATAGGACGTCCAGTTCTTACACCTTGCCAAGAGATTTTCTAATTATTAATTTATTATTTTTCTTGCCATTTAAATTACTTGTTCTCTATTTCAAAAACCCAAAAACATGTCCTTTTTCCATAACCAATAATAAATCATACCTCCCTGCAATTCCTTGAGAGACGACCCGAGGTTTAAATACTTCCGTTATAAATTTTATTGGGTTTTGTTACTTGTGACAACCAAACTTTTGTACGAAAGGATTTTCTGTTGGTTTAGAAGCTATACTTACAACGCGATTAATTTTATTAAATTTCTTTACTAAACAGAAATCCGATCGTCAGCCGCTTAGGCCAGGATTTTATTCCTTTGTGGCCTCCTATCCATTAATGCTCAAAGCCTTGGATCCTTTTTACCCTTGCCTTTTAGTTTAAAGGGTTATTAGCTTTTTCTGCTTGCTTTTTCTTTTTTTTCCCTTTCTTTTTTTCTTTATTTTTCGCATTTTTTTGCATGCTTTGTTTTCACTGCTTTTTCTTGCTTTAAAAATCAATTTTATGATTTTTCAGATTATCAATAACATTTCTCTTTTTTCTTTATTCTTTCAAGAGCCAACAATTTTAACATTCATAAACTTCACTATCAAAAATATGCAATGTTGAAGCATTCATTCAGAAAACAAAAAGTATTGCCACCACATCAAAATAATTAAACTATTTTCAAGATAGAATTCAAAAGTCATGTACTTCTTGTTCTTTTGCAAATAAAAATGTTTTTCATTTAAGAAAGGTGAAGGATTCATGGAATCATTCATAGCTTTAAGACATAGACACTAAACACTAATGATCATGCAATAAAGACACAAATATAGACAAAACATAAAGCATAGAAACTGAAAAACAGAAAAATAAGAACAAGGAAATTAAAGAACGGGTCCACCTTAGTGACGGCGACTAGTTCCTCCTCTTAAAGATCCTATGGAGTACTTTAGCTCCTCAATATCTCCTCCTTGCCTTTGTTGCTCCTCCCTCATGACCTTTTGGTCCTCTCTAATTTCATGGAGGATGATGGAGTGCTCTTGGTGCTCCATCCTTAGTTGCTCCATGTTGGAACTCAATTCTCCTAAAGAAGTGTTGTGTTGCTCCCAATAGTTATGTGGAGGAAAATGCATCCCTTGAGGCATTGATGAGCGGATAATTTATACGCTTTTTGGCATTATTTTTACATAGTTTTTAGTATGATTTAGTTAGTTTTTAGTATATTTTTATTTGTTTTTAAATAAAAATCACATTTCTGGACTTTACTATGAGTTTGTGTATTTTTCTGTGATTTCAGGTAATTTCTGGCTGAAATTGAGGGACATGAGCAAAAATCTGATTCAGAGGCTGAAGAAGGACTGCAGATGCTGTTAGATTCTGACCTCTCTGCACGCGAAATGGATTTTCTGGAGCTATAGAAAACTAATTGGCGCGTTCTCAACTGCGTTGGAAAGTAGACATCCAGGGCTTTCCATCAATATATAATAGTTCATACTTTGCCCGAGTTTTGATGACACAAACTGGCATTTAAACGTCAACTTCCTGCCCTAGTCTGGAGTTAAACGCCAGAAACAGGTTACAACCTGGCGTTTAACTCCAAAAAGAGTCTCTACAAATGAAAGCTCAAAGCTCAGCCCAAGCACACACCAAGTGGGCCCGGAAGTATATTTTCTGCATCATCTACTTATTTCTGTAACCCTAGCTACTAGTTTAGTATAAAAACTACTTTTAGTGATTTATTTCATAATCTTTTGATCATTTTTGAGACTATCTTTGTATCACTTTTGATCATTGATCACGTTTAGGGGGCTGGCCATTTAGCCATGCCTGGACCTTCATCACTTATGTATTTTCAACGGTAGAGTTTCTACACACCATAGATTAAGGTGTGGAGCTCTGTTGTTCCTCATGAATTAATGCAAAGTACTATTACTTTCTTATTCAATTCAAGCTTATTCCCATTCTAAGATATTCACTTGAACTTCAACCATGATGAATATGATGATCCGTGTCACTCATCACTATTCTCAACCTATGAACGCATGCCTGACAACCACTTCCGTTCTACCTTAGATCGAGCGTGTATCTCTTAGCCTCCATTCCGAAAGATCGGAGTCTTCGTGGTATAAGCTAGAATTATTGGCGGCCATTCTTGAGATCCAGAAATTCTAAACCTTGTCTGTGGTATTCCGAGTAGGATCTGGGATGGGATGACTGTGACGAGCTTCAAACTCGCGAGTGTTGGGCGTAGTGACAGACGCAAAAGGATCAATGGATCCTATTCCAACATGATCGAGAACCGACAGATGATTAGCCGTGCGGTGACAGCACATTTGGACCATTTTCACTGAGAGAATGGGAAGTAGCCATTGACAACGGTGATGCCCAACATACAGCTTACCATGGAAAGGAGTATGAATGATTGAATGAAGACAGTAGGAAAGCAGAGATTCAGAAATAGCAAAGTATCTCCATACGCTTATCTGAAATTCTCACCAATGAATTACATAGGTATTTCTATCTTTATCTTATTTTATTTATATTTTAATTATCAAAACCTCATAACCATTTGAATCTGCCTGACTGAGATTTACAAGATGACCATAGCTTGCCTCAAGCTGACAATCTCCGTGGGATCGACCCTTACTCACATAAGGTTTATTACTTGGACGACCCAATACACTTGCTGGTTAGTTGTGTGAAGTTGTGAAGAAGAATTGAGATTATGATAGTGCGTACCAAGTTTTTGGCGCCGTTGAGATCACAATTTCGTGCACCAAGTTTTTGGCACCGTTGCCGGGGATTGTTCGAGTTTGGACAACTTACGGTTCATCTTGTGGCTCAGATTAGGTAATTTTATTTTTTTAAAGCTTTTTATTTTCAAAAAAAATTTATTTTGTTCTTCAGAATTTTTAAGAATGAATTCTAGAGTTTCAGATGATGCTTTTATCATCACAGGAGCTAATTGATTCCCATCAACTTGGCTGTTGTCTGTAATGTCCTACTGAAGCTTGGCTAGCCATGTCTAATCTTTTTAGGCTGAAGCTTTAGACTAACATTGCATGATTCCTGTAATTCTTATTAAAAATTTTGAAATCCTTATTTTTCTTTTTCCAAATGATTTTCAAAAAATCCAAAAAAATTAATAAAATCATAAAACCAAAAATAATTTTGTGTTTCCTGTTTGAGTCTAGTGTCAATTTGTAAGTTTGGTGTCAATTGTATCTTTTTAACTCTTCCTAAAGTTTTCAAAAACTCATGCATGGTGTTCTTCATAATCTTCAAGTTGTTCTTGATGATTTTCTTTGTTTGATCTTTGTATTTTCATGTTTTGTGTCTTTGTTGTTTTTCATATGCATTTTCAATTTGTTAGTGTCTAAACATCGAAAATTTCTAAGTTTGGTGTCTTGCATGAGTTTCTTTTCTTAAGAATTTTCAAAAACATGTTATTGATGTTCATCTTGACATTCAAAGTGTTTGATGTTCATCTTGACATTCAAGGTGTTCTTGCATATTTTTCTTGTTTTGATTCATAATTCTTATGTCATGTGAGATTTTTGTGTTTTTCTCTTTCCCCATTAAAGTAAAAAATAAAAAAAAAAATCTTTCCCTTATTTCACTCATAAATTTTCGAAATTTTAGATTGATTTAGTCAAAATTTTTCAAAATTTGGTTGTTTCTTCTTAGTCAAGTCAAAATTTTCCATTTAAAAATCTATCTTTTTCAAAAATCAAATTTTCTTCAATTTCCTTTCATTATTTTTGAAAATTTTCAAAATTTGATTTTCAAAATCTTTTTCTTATTTTTATTTCACATTTTCGAAATTAATGCTAACATTTAATATTTTGATTCAAAAAATTTCAAGTTGTTACTTGCCTATTAAGAAAGGATCAATCTTTAAATTCTAAAATCATATCTTTTAGTTTCTTGTTAGTCAAGTAATCAACTTTAATTTTTAAAATCAAATCTTTTTAATCTCCAATTCAAATCTTTTTCAAAATGATTTTCAATCATATATTTTTCTATTTTAATCATATCTTTTTCAAAATCAATTTCAAAATCTATTCTAACTTCTTATCTTTTCAAAACTGATTTTCAAATCTTTTTCAATTAACTACTTGACTTTTTGTTTGTTTTACTATTTCTTATCTTTTTCAAAACCACCTAACTACTTTTTTCTCTCTAATTTTTGAAAAATTCCTCACCACTTTTTCAAAATTCTTCTTAATTAACTAATTGTTTTAAATTTTAATTTAGTTTTATTTCTCTTTTTAAATTTCGAATTATAATTAATATTTAAAATAAAAACAAAAATATTTTTATTTTATTTTATTTAATTTTCAAATTCTTCCCCCTCTTCTTCTCCGTGTTCGAGTTTTTCTCTTATCCTTCTTATATTCTTCCCTTCTTCTACTCACATAAAGGAATCTCTATACTGTGACATAGAGGATTCCTCTTCTTTTCTATTCTCTTCTTTTTCATATGAGCAGGAACAGGGACAAAGATATTCTTATTGAAGCTAATCCTGAACCTGAAAGGACTCTTAAGAGGAAACTAAGAGAAGCTAAAGCACAACCTTCTGGAGAGGACCTGACAAAAATTTTTGAAAAAGAAGGAGACATGGCTGAACACGATAACAATGGTGGAGATGCAAGAAAGATGCTTGGTGACTTCATTGCACCCTCTTCTGATTTCTGTGGAAGGAGCATCTCTATTCCTGCAATTGGAGCAAACAACTTTGAGCTTAGCCTCAATTAGTTTCTCTAATGCAGTAGAATTGTAAGTATCATGGACTTCCATTGGAAGATCCTCATCAGTTTTTAGCTGAGTTCTTACAAATCTGTGACACTGTTAAGACTCATGGGGTTGACCCTGAGATCTACAGGCTTATGCTTTTCCCTTTTGCTATAAGAGACAGAGCTAGGACATGGTTGGACTCACAACCTAAGGACAGCCTGAACTCTTGGGAAAAGCTGGTCAATGCCTTCTTGGCAAAGTTCTTTCCACCTCAAAAATTGAGTAAGCTTAGAGTGGAAGTCTAAACCTTCAGACAGAAGGAACGCAAATCCCTCTATGAAGCTTGGGAAAGATACAAGCAATTAATCAGAAGGTGTTCTTTTGGTATGCTTTCAGAATGGAGTATCATATACATATTCTATGATGGTCTGTCTGAACTATCCAAGATGTCATTGGATAACTCTACAGGTGTATCTCTTCATTTGAAGAAGACGCCTAAAGAAGCTCAGGAACTCATTGAAATGGTTGCAAATAACCAATTCATGTACACCTCTGAGAGGAGTCCTGTGAACAATGGGACGCCTCAGAAAAAGGGAGTTCTTGAAATTGATACTCTGAATCCCATATTGGCTCAGAATAAAATATTGACTCAGCAAGTCAATATGATTTCTCAGAGTCTGAATGGATTGCAAGCTGCATCCAACAGTACAAAAGAAGCATCTTCTGAAGAAGAAGCTTATGATCCTGAGAACCCTGCAATGGCAGAGGTGAATTACATGGGAGAACCCTATGGAAACACCTATAATCCTTCCTGGAGAAATCATCCAAACTTCTCATGGAAAGACCAACAGAAGCCTCAATAAGGCTTCAATAATAATGGTGGAAGAAATAGGTTTAGCAATAGCAAGCCTTTTCCATCATCTTCTCAGCAACAGACAGAGAATTCTAAACAGAGCCATTCTGGCCTGGCAAACATAGTCTCTGATCTATCCAAGACCAAACTAAGTTTCATGAATGAAACAAGGTCCTCCATTAGAAATTTGGAGGCACAGGTAGGTCAGCTGAGTAAGAAGATTACTGAAACTCCTCCCAGTACTCTCCCAAGCAATACAGAAGAAAATCCCAAGAGAAAGTGCAAGGCTATCACCATGACTAACATGGCCGAACCTGGAGAGAGTGAGGAGGACGTGAGTCCCAATGAGAAAAGCCTCATGGGACGTCCTCTGGACAGAAAGTAGTTTCCCTTTGAGGAACCAAAGGAATCTGAGGCTCATACAGAGACCATAGAGATTCTATTGAACTTCCTTCTGCCATTCATGAGCTCTGATGAATATTCTTCCTCTGAAGAGGATGAAGACATCACTGAAGAGCAAGTTACTAAGTATCTAGGAGCAATCATGAAGCTGAATGCCAAGTTGTTTGGTAATGAGACTTGGGAGAATGAACCCCCCTTGTTCACCAATGAACTGCATGTATTAATGAGGCAAACATTACCTCAAAAGAAACCGGATCCCGGAAAATTCTTCATACCTTGTACCATAGGCACCATGACCTTTGAGAAGGCTCTGTGTGACTTAGGGTCAGGGATAAACCTCATGCCACTCTCTATAATGGAGAAACTGGGAATCTTTGAGGTACAAGCTGCAAGAATCTCACTAGAGATGGCAGACAAATCAATGAAACAGGCTTATGGACTAGTAGAGGACGTGCTAGTACAGGTTGAAGGCCTTTACATCCCTGGTGATTTCATAATCCTAGACACTAGGAAGGATGAGGATGAATCCATCATCCTTGGCAGACCCTCCCTAGCCACAGCAAAAGCTGTGATTGATATTGACAGAGGAGAGTTAGTCCTTCAGTTGAATGAGGACTACCTTGTATTTAAGACTCAAGGTTATCCTTCTGTAACCATGGAAAGGAAGCATGAAAAGCTTCTCTCAATACAGAGTCAAACAAAACCCCCACATTTAAACTCTAAGTTTGGTGTTAGGAGGCCACAACTAAACTCTAAGTTTGGTGTCACAACCAAACTCTAAGTTTGGTGTTGAGAGGCCCCAACCCTGCTTTGATTATCTGTGAGGCTCCATGAGAGCTCACTGTCAAGCTATTGACATTAAAGAAGCGCTTATTGGGAGGCAACCCAATGTTATTTAATTATATCTATTTATTTTCCATTGTTATTTTATGTTTTCTATAGGTTGATGATCATGTGAAGTCACAAAAACAACTGAAAAATCAAAAACAGAATGAAAAACAGCATTAAAATAGCACACCTTGGAGGATAAGCTTACTGGCATTTAAACGCCAGTAAGAAGCATCAGACTGGCGTTTAATGCCAGAAAGAATCATCAAGCTGGCGTTAAATGCCAGAAACAGGCTACAGTCTGGCATTTAACGCCAGAAACAAGCACCAACTTGGTGTTAAACACCAATAAAGGGAGAAAAGCTGGTGTTTAACGCCAGAAACAAGCAGCAGTCTGGCGTTAAATGCCAGGATTGCACTCTAGGGCATTTTACACGCCTAGATGGAGCAGGGATGCTAAGTCCTTGACCCCTCAGGATCTGTGGACCCCACAGGATCCCTACCTACCCCACCTCTTCTTCTTTCCTCTTCACACCCTTTCATAACACGCTTCCCCAAATACCCTTCACCAATCACCTCTATATCTCTTCTCAAAATACTCTTCACCACTACTTCACTTTCACACATTACAAACACTTCTCTCCCCCTTGGCCGAATACACTCTCCCCCTCCATCTCCTCCATCTTCTTCTTCTTCTACTATTTTCCTTCTTCTTTTGCTCGAGGACGAGCAAACCTTTTAAATTTGGTGTGGTAAAAGCATTGTTT
The DNA here is from genome assembly GCF_059453495.1 of Arachis ipaensis. Classification (NCBI taxonomy): domain Eukaryota; kingdom Viridiplantae; phylum Streptophyta; class Magnoliopsida; order Fabales; family Fabaceae; genus Arachis; species Arachis ipaensis. The sequence continues at coordinate 79,688,400 of NC_142440.1, read as the reverse complement.
TTTGTTTTTCCATAACCATTAATGGCACATAAGGCCAGAGAAACCTCAAGAAAGAGGAAAGGAAAGGAAATTGCTTTCACCTCTGAGTCATGGGAGATGGAGAGATTCATCTCAAAGGTCCATCAAGACCACTTCTATGAAGTTGTGGCCAAGAAAAAGGTGATCCCTGAGGTCCCTTTTAACCTCAACAAGAGCATGAGGAAATTCCTCATCATGAAATCCCTGAGATGCCTCAAATGATGCACTTTCCTCCACAAAACTATTAGGAGCAAATCAACACCTCCCTAGGAGAATTAAGTTCCAACATGGGACAACGAAGGATGGAGCACCAAGAGCACTCCATCATTCTCCATGAGATTAGAGAAGATCAAAGAGCTATGAGGGAGGAGCAACAAAGGCAAGGAAGAGACATAGATGAGCTCAAGAGCACCATTAGTTCTTCAAGAGGAAGAAGACGCCACCCTCACTAAGGTGGACCCGTTCCTTAATCTCCTTGTCTAGTTAAATTTTTCTGTTTTCCTTCTCTATGCTTTATTTTTATTTATGTTTGTGTCTTATTACATGATCATTAGTGTCTAGTATATATGCCTTAAAGCTATGAATGTCCTATGAAAATGAAAAATTACAAAAGAACAAGAAGTACATGATTTCGAATTCATCCTTGAGCTTAGTTTAATTATTTTGATGTGGTGGCAACACTTTTTGTTTTCTGAATTAATGCTTGAATAGTGCATATTTTTTGAATTTGTTGTTTATAAATGTTAAATTTGTTGGCTCTTGAAAGAATGATGAAAAGGAGAAATGTTATTGATAATCTGAAAAATCATAAAATTGATTCTTGAAGCAAGAAAAAGCAGTGAATACAAAAGCTTGCAGAAAAAAAAGGCGAAAAAAAGGGAGAAAAAGAAAAAGAAAAAGCCAATAGCTCTTTAAACCAAAAGGCAAGAGAAAAAAGCCAATAACCCTTTAAACCAAAAGGCACGGGTAAAAAGGATCCAAGGCTTTAAGCATCAGTGGATAGGAGGGCCCAAAGGAATAAAAGCCTGGCCTAAGCGGCTAAACCAAGCTGTCCCTAACCATGTGCTTGTGGCGTGAAGGTGTCAAGTGAAAAGCTTGAGACTGAGCGGTTAAAGTCGAGGTCCAAGGCAAAAAAAAAGAGTATGCTTAAGAATCCTGGACACCTCTAATTGGGGACTTTAGCAAAGCTGAGTCACAATCTGAAAAGGTTCACCCAGTTATGTGTCTGTGGCATTTATGTATCCGGTGGTAATACTGGAAAACAAAGTGCTTAGGGCCACGGCCAAGACTCATAAAGTAGCTGTGTTCAAGAATCAACATACTGAACTAGGAGAATCAATAACACTATCTGAATTCTAAGTTCTTATAGATGTCAATCATTCTGAACTTCAAAGGATAAAGTGAGATGCCAAAACTGTTCAGAGGCAAAAAGCTACTAGCCCCGTTCATCTAAATTGGAGCTAAGTTTCATTGATATTTTGGAATTTATAGTATATTCTCTTCTTTTTATCCTATTTGATTTTCAGTTGCTTGGGGACAAGCAACAATTTAAGTTTGGTGTTGTGATGAGCGGATAATTTATACGCTTTTTGGCATTGTTTTTACATAGTTTTTAGTATGATTTAGTTAGTTTTTAGTATATTTTTATTAGTTTTTAAATAAAAATCACATTTATGGACTTTACTATGATTTTGTGCGTTTTTCTATGATTTCAGGTAATTTCTGACTGAAATTGAGGGACTTGAGCAAAAATCTGATACAGAGGCTGAAGAAGGACTGCAGATGCTGTTGGATTCTGACCTCCCTGCACTCGAAATGGATTTTCTGGAGCTACAGAAACCTAATTGGTGCACTCTCAATTGTGTTGGAAAGTAGACATCAGGGCTTTCCAGAATCATATAATAGTCCATACTTTGCCCGAGTTTTGACGACGCAAACTGGCGTTCAAACGCCAACTTCCTGCCCTATTCTGGAGTTAAACGCCAGAAACAGGTTGGAAATCAGAGTTAAATGCCAGAAACAGGTTACAACCTGGCGTTTAACTCCAAAAAGAGTCTCTACACATGAAAGCTCAATGCTCAGCCCAAGCACACACCAAGTGGGCCCAGAAGTGGATTTTTTGCATCATCTACTTATTTTTGTAACCATAGCTACTAGTTTAGTATAAAAACTACTTTTAGTGATTTATTTCATAATCTTTTGATCATTTTTGAGACTATCTTTGTATCACTTTTGATCATTGATCACGTTTAGGGGGCTGGCCATTCGGCCATGCCTGGACCTTCATCACTTATGTATTTTCAACGGTAGAGTTTCTACACACCATAGATAAAGGTGTGGAGCTCTGCTGTTCCTCATGAATTAATGCAAAGTACTATTGTTTTCTTATTCAATTCAAGCTTATTCTCATTCTAAGATATTCGCTTGCACTTCAACCATGATGAATATGATGATCCGTGACACTCATCATTATTCTCAACCTATGAACGCATGCCTGACAACCACTTCCGTTCTACCTTAGATCAAGCGTGTATCTCTTAGCCTCTATTCCGAAAGATCGGAGTCTTCGTGGTATAAGCTAGAATTATTGGCGGCCATTCTTGAGATCCGGAAAGACTAAACCTTGTCTGTGGTATTCCGAGTAGGATCTGGGAAGGGATGACTGTGACGAGCTTCAAACTCGCGAGTGTTGGGCATAGGGACAGACGCAAAAGGATCAATGGATCCTATTCCAACATCATCGAGAACCGACAGATGATTAGCCGTGCGGTGACAGTGCATTTGGACCATTTTCACTGAGAGGACGGGAAGTAGCCATTGACAACGGTGATGCCCAACATACAGCTTACCATGGAAAGGAGTATGAATGATTGAATGAAGACAGTAGGAAAGCAGAGATTCAGAAAGAGCAAAGTATCTCTATACGCTTATCTGAAATTCTCACCAATGAATTACATAGGTATTTCTATCTTTATCTTATTTTATTTATATTTTAATTATCAAAACCTCATAACCATTTGAATCTGCCTGACTGAGATTTACAAGATGACCATAGCTTGCCTCAAGCCGACAATCTCCGTGGGATCGACCCTTACTCACATAAGGTTTATTACTTGGACGACCCAATACACTTGCTGGTTAGTTGTGTGAAGTTGTGAAGAAGAATTGAGATTATGATAGTGCGTACCAAGTTTTTGGCGCCATTGAGATCACAATTTCGTGCACCAGGCATCTCAGGGATTTCTTGATGAGGGACTTCCTCATGCTCTTGTTGAGGTCCATGAGTGGACTCTCTTGTTTGCTCCATCCTCTTTTTAGTGATGGGCTTGTCCTCTTCAATGAGGATGTCTTCCTCTATGACAATTCCAGCTGAATTGCATAGGTTACAGATGAAATGAGGGAAGGCTAACCTTGCCAAAGTGGAGGGCTTGTCTGCTACCTTGTATAGTTCTAGAGGTATGATCTCATGAACTTCTACTTCCTCTCCATTTATGATACTATGGATCATGATAGCCCGGTCTATTGTAACTTCAGACCGGTTGCTAGTAGGAATGATAGACTGTTGGATGAAATCCAACCATCCCCTAACCACAGGCTTGAGGTCAAGCCTTTTTAGTTGAACCAGCTTGCCTTTGGAGTCTCTCTTCCATTGAGCTCCTTCCATACAGATGTCCATGAGGACTTGGTCCAACCTTTGATCAAATTTGACCCTTCTAGTGAAAGGATGAGGATCTCCTCTCATCATTGGCAAGTTAAATGCCAACCTCACATTTTCTAGACTGAAATCCAAGTAATTCCCCCGAACCATTGTGAGCCAATTCTTTGGGTTCGGGTTCACACTTTGATCATGGTTTTTAGTGATCCATGCATTGGCATAGAACTCTTGAACCATTAAGATTCCGACTTGTTGGATTGGGTTGGTGAGAGCTTTCCAACCTCTTCTTCGAATCTCATGTCGGGTCTCCGGATATTCACTCTTTTTAAGCTTAAAGGGGACTTCGGGGATCACCTTTTTCTTGGCCACAACTTCATAGCAGTGGTCTTGATGGACCTTTGAGATGAATCTCTCCATCTCCCATGACTTGGAGGTGGAAGTAATTGCCTTCTCTTTCCTCTTTCTAGAGGTTTCTCCGGTCTTAGGCGCCATTAATGGTTTTGGAAAAATAAAAAAGCAGAGCTTTTTCCACACCAAACTTAAAAGGTTTGCTCGTCCTCGAGCAAAAGAAGAAAAAAGGAGTAGAAGAAGAAGAAATAGAGGAGATGGAGGGGAAGGTTGGTTTTGGCCAAGGGGGTTGAAGTGTGTATGATGTGTGAAATTGAAGGTGGTAAGGAGGGGTATTTACAGGGTAAGAGAGAGGGGGAATTCTTGTATGAGGGGTCGGGTTTGGGAGGGAAATGTTTTGAATTTGAATAGTGAGGTAGTGGAGTTTTATGATGGATGGATGTGCGTGGTGAAGGGATTATGGGAAAGAGGGTAGGATTTGATAGGTGAATGGTATTTGGGGAAGAGGTATTGATGGTATTGGTCAAGGGTATTTAGGGAAGAGTGTTATGGAGAGGTATGAAGAGGAGAGAGAGTGAGTTGGGGTAGGTGGGGATCCTGTGGGGTCCACAGATTCTGAGGTGTCAAGGAATTTTGGTCCCTGCACCATTCTGGCGTTTAAACACCCTCTGTGTGCCATTTCTGGCGTTTAACGCTAACTCTGCTACCTTTTCTGGCGTTAAACGCCAGACTGATGCCCTTTTCTGGCGTTAAACGCTAGTCTGTCTGCCAATTCTGGTGTTTAATGCCGGTCAGACACCAGACACCCTTTTCTGGCATTTAACGCCAGTCTAGCTGCCATTTCTGGCGTTTAACGGCCAGAATGCTGCCAGACTGGGTGTTAAACACCCATTCTGCTATCCTTGCTGGCGTTTAAACACCAGTGAGCCATTAGACCCAATGACTCAAGTTTACCCAATTCCCTTAGCCTAGGCCAAGAGTAAAGAGAACTACTCCATAATCAAAGGAAACATTTCATCAAACACGTGGTAAGCATTACCAAAAAACATATTCAAATTGCAATTAAATTGAAATTAACAAGTATCCGCTAACAATTATCAACATACCATCAGTCAAACAACACAATTGATCATGAAAATCATCAATGTAACATTAACAACTCAAAATTCACAAGATTCATGAAATGGGTATAAAATGACAATTGACAAGAAAACATAAAACTAACACAAGATCTAAACAAAATTATGCTAAGGAATTCAAATTAAGCAATCAAAGCTAGTAATTAACAAGATCCAATTCAGAATTTAACAAGGGAAGATCAAATCAACTAGATCTAGAGAGGAACAAGGGTTTCTCTCTCTAGAATAACAAGAACCAAAAACTAGCTAAAAATTCTGTCTAAGTGTGAATGAATGATCCCCCCCTTTCCTCCTAGCATCCTTGGGTCTTTTCCATGCTGAACCAGCTTGAATTTGGGCCTCTTGAGCCTCAAAAATTGCCAGGCACGATTTCCTTTAATGAGGTCAAGTGCAGCTTGTCGCGCGTGCGTGTACGCCGATTGATTTTGCGATCCACGCGTGCGCGCCATGTACGCATGCGCGTTGGTGTGGATTTCTCTAATCTGTGCGGATGCGCCGATCTTTGCGCTCCGCTTCCAGCTGTCCACATCCACGCGTGCGCGCCTATGCTGAAATTTCGAAAATCGAAATCTTCATGTTCTTTCCTCTTGTGCATGTTTTCTTTCTCTCTTCTAGGCCATTCTTGCCTTATAAATTCTGAAATCACTCAACAAACATGTCACGGCATCGAATGGTAATAAAAGAGGATCAAAATATAGCAATTCTAAGGCAAAAGAAGCATGTTTTTCATTATGGAGCAATATTAGGAAGGGAACACAAAACCATGCAATTCTTGTGGATAAGTGTGAAAAATATTGACAAAACCCCCCAAATTCTACACGATATAAACCACAAAATTGGGGTTCATCAAATCTCCCCACACTTAAACCAAGCATGTCCTCATGCTTAAAAATAAAAAGACCAAAGATCATGGTAAGAAAGGGCTTATGAAGTGCAAATTTCCTAAATGAATGCATGCAACTAATGTAAAATCATCTATCTACTTGGTCAAGGGTAAATCTATCTTCCAAGAACACATATGAGCATATGGGGTGAAAATAACATGTAGTTCTTAAATCCTACCAATTTGAACATCACTATGAAGCGCATATAACTTGCTAGATGAACGCTTGTGAAAGCCGGGAACAAGGAGTTGAGCATCGAACCTTCATCGGAAGTGTATCCTCTCTATTCGCTCGAGTGTATAGGGTTCATCACTCAATCCTCTCCTAATCATGCTTTCCAAGATTTGTCTTTCGTCTAACAGTCAACAATTACTTAATGCATGTATACAAGTGTCATGAGGTCTTATTCATGGGTTGTAACGGGGCCAGGGTGAAGGTAAGGATGCATATAGTCAAGTGAGCTTAAAATTTGAATCCTTGATTAACCTAAGATCCCACTAGACACATAGAACACCTATACAACTATAATACAATACCTAGCTACCCATGCGTTTCACTTTTTGCATACTCATGCATTCTTTTCAATTCACATCCCATATGCATTGTTATTGTTACTTTGTCTTGGGGCATTTTTGTCCCATTTCATTGCTTTCTCTTCTTCCATATTTTTGTTTCTTCTATATTATTATTATTTTTTTTTACATTCTCATATATACATAATATATATATATATATATATATATATATATATATATATATATATATATTGGTCCCCCTTTTTTTTGGGGTTTCATATACAAAATTTTCAATGCTATGGTTCAATCATTCAATACATGAGTATGTTCCCAAATCCCAGAATTTTCAATTATAACTACAAATACACATCTTTATATCTACCCAAGTTCCCAAGTACACCCTCCTATTTGAACGATACACACCTTCACTTACCTAAGCTAATCAAGGATCCAAATCTAGGGACATTCATTGTTTTTCACTTAGGGTTGTTGATCTGCTCTATTTAAGAACAAAAAAGGGTTTATCATGGGCTCAAAACTGGTTAGCAATGGTAGATAAAAGGGTTAAGGCCGTTTGGGAAAAGTGACTATTGAAATGATGGCCTCAATCATGTAAATGCATTCATACACAAAGTAATGGACATATAGATTCAGAAAAAGCAAGGATTACAATCATAGAAAGAGAATAATGCACACAAGAATGGGGAATAGTGGTTAGAAGATATAACCACACAATAGGCTCAAAACTTACATGCTTGTATTTTTAGCTCAATCACTATATTCCAAAATACATTCTTGAAGCAAGTTTACCACACAAAATTTTTTTTTTCAAAATTGATAGGGTACCCCGAAATTACAGTTTCTTGGGGAAGAAATCAATATTTTGACCAAGTGACTCTATAGAGATTAACTATCATGCAAAGGGTATTTACAAGCAAGACTAATTACACATGCAATGTACTAACTACTAAGCAAAAGATAAATCCATGGGTGTTGAAAGGAAGAGATTGTTACCCATGGAGATCGGTCGAACGACCTCCCCACACTTAGAATTTAGCACGGTCCTCCGTGCTACCAATAATGCACAAAGGGCGATCGGGACCGGAACTTTCACTATCCCCCTCATCAGAGCTCCCATCACTTGGGTTTGAGGTGGATGTGAATATTTCGGGTTCCTCCATGCTAGGGGTAACACAACGCAGAAGCTTCTTGATGTAAGTGTATCGGTGTTGGTTGCGCCGCTCATATCTATCAATCTTCCAGTGTAGATCTTCTATCCTTTGATGGGTGGATCTTTGCCGTGGTGGTGACGATGAGGTGGAAGGAATAGTAGATGGGAGGGCTATGTCAAGGCTTGGGTTGTTCATAGGAAGCTGTTAGTATTTTCCGCTTAGGACCACATCGCCCTTAGCCAAAATTATAGCCTTCGTGTCCATGGCTTCCCAAGGAACACCCGCAGCAACAACTAAATCAGATACCAATGCTGAAAATGGAAAATTACCCCGGGCGTGGACTTGATCCATCGCTTGCTTGATAAGAAGCGGAATGTTCACCGGTCTCTCCGTAAGAACACACCAAACAAGCAAGGCAAGATCCGCCGTGAAGGACGACTTGTGGGTGCTAGGTAGCACATAGTGGGATAGGATCTGGGCCCAAGCTCTAGCTTCTACAGTGAGGAAACGTGCGTCAATGCACTTGGGCCGCATCCGGAGTCGACCATGCGTCCAAAATGTCTCTGGTTCAGCAATGACTCGGAGGATCAAGTCCCAATCAAATCCAAACTCTTCTCACTGACGTAAGACCTCTTCGTAGCCATCCATGTCACTTGGTATTGGTAAGACATTAAGCACTTGTTGAATAGCCTCTTCTGAAACTGAGACTTGCTTCCGGCGCACATATACCGATTGAAGAGAGGGAAGATGGTAGTTACTGTAGAATTCTACCACCCATGAGAGGTTAACCTCCTGTGATTTTCTCAGAAGAAACTCCCATCTCCTCCGTTCAATGCAGGGTGGAATGCAAGGAGCCACCTTGTCCGGCGGGGCGAGTAGATGCTCGGCATGATAGTTCCTTTCAACCATGGCGGGGAACACAAGTTCACAGAAGCGGTTGGGGAACCTTGAAGAATCCTTTGCCGATTTGCTCTTTTCTTTTTCATCAACAGGAGCGGGTGCCTTCGCCTTCTTAGATAGGGGTTTGGCTCCTAATGAAGAGTGCGCCTTAGAGTTTGACTTTTGGGGTGCCCTCTCTGAGGTTGGTTTCCTTGAAGCTTTCTCCTTGCCTTTCTTGGTGGCCATCCTGAAAAAGGAAAGGAAAGAGGGAAAGCATTAAACCCAAAGAATCATCTCAACAAAAACATGCAAGTGAAAGGTAGTGCCCAAAAGAAATAGTGCAACAAGGTGATCATAGAGGCATGGGTCACAACACTTCTCATGGGATGCAAGAGGGAGTAAAGCATGCAATATGGCATGAGAAGAATAATCTCAAGCATCCATAACAAAGAGCAAGTCATGTTCAATGAGTATCTAATTAGCAAGCATACACTCTAAGCAAGCAAAGTGGACTCAATGCATTTAGAAGAAAGCAAGTGAGTGAGGAGGAAGCACCAAATTGAAGGTACATGATTAAAATAAACCAAAATGGCATTCGTGCATTTCCTCAAACACTTGGTGTGCAGTTATCGAGCAATGAGCAATTATGAGATACTCAACCAATTAGAAGCCCAAAATGAAATATCAATCATCACACAACATCACCTACTAACAAAGATAATGAAAGACAATCAAGAAGATCTATTAAAGCAAATGAAAACTCAAATTCAACATCCATGGAAAAGCCAGAAAAGAGAAAAAGTAAACAAACAAAAAGTAAGTAGTGTAATCATGCAACTAAAAGAGAAAATAAGTGAATCAACAAGAAGCATCTAACTAGAAAAGAGACTATAAAAGAGAGTAAGATATGATATATAGAAGAAGTAGAACATTGAGAAGTGTAAAAGAGCAAGTTGGAGTTTTCTTTTTGTGAAAATGAGAAAGAGAGAGAGAAGATGTAGTACCACCGGAGGTGGTGGTGGTCACCGGTGAGTAGCCAGAGATGGTGGTGGTGGGTTGTGGAAGTGAAAGAAGGGAAGAGAGGTGATGGAGAAAGAGGAAGAAAGAAACAAGAAAGAAGGTAGGAGAGGGTCAGAAGCAGGGTGCGCTGGCTTTAAAACTGGATCGCACGACCGACGCGCGCGCGCACAGTGCGCTGGCACGTCAGTGAGGGTTGAGCGAGGGACGCGTACGCATCAAGGGAGCGTACGCGTCAACGGCGCGTACGCGTCAAGACAGTTGGGCTCCTGGCACAGAGTTGGCACAAAGTAGGCCTAACTCTCAGTTTATTTTTGTACCAGAGTTGGCATGCAGCACAGGCGGCGTGGATACACACAGTGCGCGGACACGTGCCTGATGAAGGTGGCGATCGGCGCGGACGCGTGAAGTGCACCTGCACGTCAGTCGCGGACACAAAATAGGCACCCATTTGGCACAACTCTCAGGTTTTTATGTTAGGAAGTTTAAATTGCACAAATGACATGCGCACGCACAGTGCGCTTGCGCGTCGATGGCCAAGTTGCAAGGGGCGCACAGGTGGCATGCACGTTGGCACGTGGGTTCCTGGCACGAAGTGGGCACAATGTGGATATAACTCTCGGGTTTTTGGACCAGGAGTATGAAATGCACCACCGGCGTGCGCGCGCACAGCGCGCTTGTGCACGGATGCCCCTTTTTCCCCTTTTTTTTAAACAACATAGAAAGGGCTATTCTAACATATTCTTGGCAGGTGTTTAAACTAGTAGTCAAGAAAACACACAAATTCTTGCACTATTCAAAAGATAGCATTCTCTCTACTTCAACAATTCATCCATACTAAAATGATGAAATCTATATGAACATCCTAGTTATCCAACAAGATCAACAAAACTAGCATTCCTATGCAATCGACAACATCAAGAAGTCACAAAATATACAAAAATCTAGAGCTAAAAGCAGGAAGGTATACACAAGGAAGATCTTACCACGGTGGGGTGCCTCCCACCAAGTACTTTTCTTTAACGTCCTTAAGTTGGACGGTCAGTCGCTCAAGCTTCTCCTCCTCTAGGTGCATCGGTCAGTAGGAACACCTCTAGCTCTTTTGGGAGCATGTAGCCATGGTACTTCTTCACTCTATGTCCATTCACCTTGAAAGTTGCTTCACTTTTAGGATCCACCACCCCATAGGGCTTTATCTCCTTCACCTTGAAGGGTCCTTCCCATCTAGAACGGAGCTTGCCAGCCATGAATCTAAGCCTCGAGTTGTAGAGGAGAACCTCATCACCTTCTTGAAAACCCTTCTTCTGGATGTGATGGTCATGAAATTCTTTAGTATTTTCCTTGTAGATCCGGGCATTCTCATATGCTTCGTTCCTCAAACACTCGAGCTCCTCTAGCTGTAATTTCCTGGTCACACCCGCCTTGGTTAAATCCATGTTGCAATGCTTTACCGTCCAATAGGCTTTATGCTCAATCTCCACTGGAAGGTGGCATGCCTTACCATAGATGATCCGGAAGGGACTCATCCCCAATGGAGTCTTGTAGGATGTCCTATACGCCCATAGTGCATCTCTTAACCGGAGGCTCCAATCCTTCCTTTATGGATTGACCACTTTCTCCAAGATTCTCTTAATCTCCCGGTTGGACACTTCCGCTTGTCCGTTGGTCTGTGGGTGATAAGCAGTGGCAACCTTATGTAATATCCCAGAGCGCTTGAGTAGTGCCTCTACTTTTCTGTTACAAAAGTGGGATCCTTGGTCGCTCACGATTGCTTTTGGCAACCCATAACGGCATACAATGTTATTCCTAATAAAAGAAATGACGGTGTTGGCGTCATCAAGGCAGGTAGGTATTGCTTCTACCCACTTTGACACGTAGTCAACCGCTAACAGAATATATAGATACCTACTGGAGTTGGGGAATGGTCCCATAAAGTCAATGCCCCACACATCAAATATCTCACAAAACAACATAGGTTGTTGAGGCATCTCATCCCTTTGGGACGTGTTTCCCGACTTCTGACACTGATGGCAAGACACACAGAACTGGTTAGGATCTTTGAATAAGGTTGGCTACCAGAATCCACAATCCAACACCTTTTTAGCTATCCGCTGTGGGCCAAAGTGGCCACCACATTCGGATGAATGGCAAGCTTCAAGAATGGGTTGGATTTCAGATTCTGGGACACATCTTTGAATTACTTGGTCCACTCCCCTCCTCCACAAGTGAGGGTCATCCCAAATATAGTATTTGGAATCACTCCTCAACTTGTCTCTTTGGTGTTTAGAAGTTAGGAGGGAAGATTTTTGCAACCAAGTAGTTCGCCATTGGTGCAAACCAAGGAAAACTATCCGACACAGCATGCAAACTATCCAATGGGAATGAGTCATTGATAAGAAATGGGTCAAATTTTAAATTCTCAAGGCGGCTTAAATGATCTGCAACTAAGTTTTGAGACCCACTCCAGTCCCTAATCTCAATGTCGAATTCTTGCAAAAGTAAGATCCAACGTATGAGTCTAGGTTTTGACTCATTCTTTGTCAATAAGTACTTCAAAGCTGCATGATCCATGTATACCACTATCTTGGACACTAGCAAATAAGATTTGAATTTATCTAAAGCATGAACAATAGCTAGGAGTTCCTTTTCTGTAGTAGTATAGTTGGATTGTGCTGCATCCAATGTTTTAGAAGAGTAAGCAATGACATAAGGGAGTTTAGCATCGCGCTGTGCAAGCGCAGCACCTATAGCATGGTTTGATGCATCGCACATTATCTCAAATGGTAGCGTCCAGTTGGGGCCTCGCATAATCAGTGCTGTGGTAAGAACTCTCCTTAGCTCTTCAAATGCACTCACACATGCACTGTCAAACTCAAAGTCCACATCTTTTTGGAGTAGGCACGACAATGGCAAAGCAATCTTGCTGAAATCTTTAATAAAGCTCCTGTAGAATCCTGCATGTCCCAAAAACGAGCGGACCTCCCTCACAGATGAGAGGTGTGGTAAAGTGGTGATAACATCGACCTTGGCCGAGTCTACAGAAATGCCTTCACTAGATACTACAAGCCCCAACACTATGCCTTGTCTTACCATAAAGTGGCATTTTTCAAAATTCAAGACAAGGTTAGTGTCAACACATCTAGCTAAGACCTTGGCCAAGTTCTCTAAGCAGCAATCAAATGAAGTTCCATAAACACTGAAGTCATCCATAAAGACTTCCAGATAATTCTCCATCAGATAGGAAAAGACACTTGTCATACACTGCTGAAAAGTAGCAGGTGCATTACATAGTCCAAATGGCATCCTTTTGTAGGCAAAGGTGCCAAAAGGGCAAGTGAATGTGGTTTTTTCCTGATCTTCAGGGGTAATGTGAATCTGGAAGTAACCAGCGAATTCATCAAGAAAATAATAATGGGATTTACCCGCCAAACAGTCCAACATCTGGTCGATAAAGGGCAAAGGGTAGTGGTCCTTCCTTGTAGCGGCATTCAATCTTCTATAATCGATGTACACTCGGCACGCGTTTTGTACTCTCTTGGTAACCACTTCACCATCATCCTTTTTAACCGCAGTGATGCCCGATTTCTTGGGAACAACCTGGACTGGACTCACCTACTCACTGACAGAAATTGGGTATATGATACACGCATCAAGTAGCCTAGTAACCTCCTTCTTTATCGCATCAAGGATGGTTGGGTTGAGCCTCCTTTACGGTTGCCTAACCAGCCTAGCTCCCTCTTGGAGAAATATATGATGCATGCACTTGCGGGGTCAATCCCCACAATATCGGCTAGGCTCCAACCAATTGCCTTCTTGTACTTTCTTAGAACATCTAGGAGCTTCCTTCCTCTTCACTAGATAGCTCACTAGCAATAATGACCGAAAACCTTTGGTTGTCCTCTAAGAAAGCATACTTCAAATGAGATAGAAGAGGCTTCAGTTCACTCTTTGCCTCAAGCTGAGGTTCCTTTTCATCAAGCTCACGGGGTTCATTCTCAGCAACTTTCTCTTGTTCATTCTCTTGGTCATCCATCTCTTCAACAATAGGGTAGCATAATTTGTTGTAGTCTTCTTTTCGCACTTCCGCTACCACTTCATCGATTATATCACATCGAAGAATGGAGTGCTCTTCGGGAGGATGCTTCATGGCTTCTTCCAAATTGAACTTGATAGTCTTGTATCCAACCTCAAAGGAATATGTGCCGGTGAAGGCATCTAACTTGAATTTAGAGGTCTTAAGGAAGGGTCTACCAAGTAGAACGGAGGATGAGCTTCTATTTTCTGTTAGAGGCATTTCAAGGATGTAAAAGTCAACCAAAAAGACCAAGTCTTCGATCGCCACAAGTACATCTTCTGCTATTCTCATCACAGTGATCACACTTTTATCGGCTAAGGCAAACTTCGCCGCCGACTTCTTTAATGGAGCTAAATTCAACCGCACAAAGATAGAAAGTGGCATGATGCTTACGTAAGCTCCTAGATCACACATACAGTCATGAAAAATGCGCCCACCAATACAACAAGACACCAAACAAGGCCCAGGGTCACCACATTTGTTTGGAATAGGCTCCATCAAGGAAGAAATCGAACTACCCGAGGATAATGTCTCTAACTCTCATATCCTATCCTTGTGTGTACACAAATCTTTCAAAAATTTTGCATACTTTGGAATTTGTTGGATAGCATCAAGAAGTGGTATGGTTACCTCAACCTTCTTGAACACTTGAAGCATGTTCAAATCAAATTCTGGGGTCTTCTTTGCTTTCTTCACCATGGAAGGGAATGGAATAGGAATGGACTCATCCACTATAGCTTTCCTCTTGGGTTCCTTAAGGCTTACTCCTTCTTCCTCACGCCTTTTGTCTACCTCCTCTTCTTCATGCGAAGCTTCAACGACCACTTCTTCCTCATGAACGTCTTCCATGACCCTAACAGGTATCTCCTCCAATGTAGTCCCCGACCGTAGAGTGATAGCATTGAGACCGCCCTTGGGGTTTGGAAGGGGTTGGGATGGAAGGTTAGAAGAGCTTGAGGGTTGGTTGGTGTTGTTGTTGGAGGAGGACATGGACATCTTTGAAAGCATGTTGGCGAGGTTGGCCAATTGAGCGCCCAAGGCATCAAACTGAGCCTTGTTGCTCTCGTCCCGTTTCTCCATAGCAGCTCTAAACTTATAACTTGATTGGTGGAAGATGAAGAAATTTGGTTGGATTGTTGTCTATGGTGTTGTGCTTGGTATTTGGTGTAGTTACCTTGGTTTTGGTTGTGGTGATTTTGGTTGGCTTGGGGGTTGTTGTTGTTGTTATGGTGGTATTGGGATGAAGATTGGTTGTTGTTGTGATGATAAGAAGAGTTGTTCCATCTTTGGTTTTGATTGCTCCCTTGTGCATTATCCCTCCACCCTTGGTTTTGATTACTACTATGAGAGTAGTTGTTTTGGCCTTGAGAAGGATAGGGCGGACGGTTGTTGTAATTCACATTGGCTACGACAAGGGCATGCTCCTCTTGAATTTGATGGCATTGATCGGTGTAATGTGTGGTGCTAGCGCACAAACCACAAATTCTAGGAGGGCCTTCAAGTTGAGCAACTAGGGGTGGGGCTTGGATGGCTTGGATGGAGTAGTATTCCTTTTGATCTTTTTATATTTGCGTGAGGATAGTGGTCATGTCCCCAAGCGCTTTGGTCAAGCTTGCTTCAGAAGGGGATGGTTCTACCACACCCTTGAGAGGATTACTCCTCACCCTTACATGTTGTGTAGCCTCGGCAACATCATTTATCAATTTCCAAGCTTCTCCCTCTGTCTTGTTTTTTGAAAGGGAACCACCACTAGAAGTGGTGAGCAATCTTCTATCTTCCACACAAAGACCTCCGGTGGAGTAACTATTGAGCAAGTGAGTGTTCAATCCATGGTGTGGACAAGATTCCAATAGCCTCTTGAACCGAGTCTAATACTCATATAAACTCTCTTGGTCCCTTTACATTATACCCGAGATATCCTTCCAGACATAATCGGTCTTCTCCAGTGGAAAGAACTTATCTAGAAACTATCTTCTCAAGAAATCCTAATTGGTCAACTCATGATACTTAGGAAGTAGATGTATCAAGCTACTTTTCAACTCAAAGTTTGGATCAAGGTTGGGATACCTTGCTTGCAAAGGTTGAAGTATGATATCCGGAGCTCCTTGCTCATACAAAGTGATCCGTCGTGGCTCCACCATGTATGGTTCACCTGTAGGATGCAAAGATGTATTAGTAGTGCCAACAGAAGAATAGGAAGTAGTGGACTCCAAGTCACTCTCGGTACCGTCTAGTGATTCGGTATGTTCCTCAAGAGAGGCCGAAGTACTAGCTATATAGTCTAACTGCCGTCTAGCTTGCCGAGTATGTAACAAAGTTCTTTCAATCTCAGGGTCAAACTCGGCTAAGCTAGAATTCGGTTGAGACCGAGTCATCAAACTTGGGAGTCATAGCACACATACAAAAGAAATCTAAACTATAGCTAAGTATTGAAAGAAAGTAAACTATCTACAATATTCACATATTCACATAACCAATATCAAGGCATATGTTGCAACCATTCCCCGGCAACGGCGCCAAAAATTTGATGGCCACGGAATACCGTCGGTAAGGAATTTCATAAGATTTTTGCGTTGCAAGTATAGACCTCAACCAACAAATAATCCGCGGATCAAATTTTGAAGGAATTGGTTGTCACAAGTTCAACCCCAATAAAAATAACCGAAGTATTCAAACCTCGGGTCGTCTCACAAGGAATGGGCAAACATGTGCTTCAACATTGGTTAGAATTCCGGGGTTGCAAGTCATAAGCAAGAAATTAAACTAAGAATCCTAACAAGCAAGTAATCTTGAAGTGCAAGAAACTAATTCAAATAACTAAAGTAAGATGTGAGCAATACCAAGCTAATAAGATAACATCCAATATAATTCTACTCTAAAACTAAACAAATAACTATAACTAAGACAAAGCAATTAAGATTTTTGGGGTTTTCAAATATGAATAATAAAGCAACTCTTGGCTAGACATGGGAATTGGGGTTACTATCCTTGTCTAATAACCATATCTTGACAATTATGAGGAACCAAACTCATTAAGTCTACTTCTACACTTGAAGTATGTTAAATGGTTTAGTCAACATCAACCCATAAGGTCCAACCTAGCTTCTAATTGACTTAGTAGTAGGCTAGTGTCAATGGTTATCAAATTGACCACTAAGGGTTCCCAAATCATCAAATTCATTAGACCCAATGACTCAAGTTTATCCAATTCCCTTAGCCTAGGCCAAGAGTAAAGAGAACTACTCCATAATCAAAGGAAACATTTCATCAAACACATGGTAAGCATTACCAAAAAACATATTCAAATTGCAATTAAATTGAAATTAACAAGTACCCACTAACAATTATCAACATACCATCACTCAAACAACACAATTGATCATGAAAATCATCAATGTAACATTAACAACTCAAAATTCACAAGATTCATGAAATGGGTATAAAATGACAATTGAGAAGAAAACATAAACTAACACAAGATCTAAACAAAATTATGCTAAGGAATTCAAATTAAGCAATCAAAGCTAGTAATTAATAAGATCCAATTCAGAATTCAACAAGGGAAGATCAAATCAATTAGATCTAGAGAGGAACAAGGGTTTCTCTCTCTAAAATAACAAAAACCAAAAACTAGCTAAAAATTGTGTCTAAGTGTGAATGAATGATCCCCCCCTTTCCCCCTAGCATCCTTAGGTCTTTTCCATGCAGAACCAGCTTGAATTTGGGCCTCTTGAGCCTCAAAAATCGCCAGGCACGATTGATTTTTCGATCTATGCGTGCCCGCCATGTACGCGTGAGCGCCAGTATGGATTTCTCTAATCTGCGCGGATGCAATGATCTTCACGCGCCGCTTCCAGCTGTCCACATCTATGCGTGCGCTCGAGGTAAGTGTGCGCGCAAGGTGCGCGTGCGCGCCTATGCTGAAATTCCCAAAATCCAAATCTTCATGTTCCTTCCTCTTGTGCATGCTTTCTTTCTCTCTTCTAGGCCATTCTTGCCCTATAAATTCTGAAATCACTCAACAAACACATCACGACATCGAATGGTAATAAAAGAGGACCAAAATATAGCAATTCTAAGGCAAAAGAAGCATGTTTTTCATCATGGAGCAATATTAGGAAGAGAACACAAAACCATGTAATTCTTGTGGATAAGTGTGAAAAATATTGACAAAACCCCCCAAATTCTACACGATATAAACCTTAAAATTGGGGTTTATCAAAAACAAATGTCTATAAAAATAAATATAATTAACTAACATTGGGTTGCCTCCCAATAAGCGCTTCTTTAATGTCAATAGCTTGACAGTGAGCTCTTAGAGAGCTTCACAGAGACTCAGAGCTTAATGGTGGTCTCCCAACACCAAACTTAGAAGTTGAGTGAGGGGGCTCTATTTTATTCTGTATTGAGAGAAGCTTTTCATGCTTCCTCTCCATGCTTACAGAAGAAGATCCTTGAGCCTTAAACACAAGGTAGTCCTCATTCAATTGAAAGACTAACTCTCCTCTGTCCACATCAATCACAGCTCTTGTTGTGGCCAGGAAGGGTCTTCCAAGGATGATGGATTCATCCTCATCCTTCCCAGTTTCTAGGATTATGAAGTCAGCAGGGATGTACAGGCCTTCAACCTTCACTAAGACATCTTCTACAAGTCTATAAGCCTGTTTCATTGATTTGTCTGCCATCTCTAGTGAGATTCTTACAGCTTGTACCTCAAAGATCCCTAGTTCCTCCAGTACAGAGAGTGGCATGAGGTTTATTCCTGACCCCAGGTTACACAAAGCCTTCTCAAAGGTCATGGTGCCTATGGTACAAGGTATTAAGAACTTTCCAGGATCCGGTTTCTTCTGAGGTAATTTCAGTTGAACAAAGGCATTCAGTTCATTGATGAACAATGGAGGTTCTTCCTCCCAAGTCTCATTACCAAATAACTTGGCATTCAGCTTCATGATTACTCCTAGATACTGAGCAACTTGCTCTTCAACAATATATTCATCCTCTTCAGAGGAGAAATACTCATCAGAGCTCATGAATGGCAACAGTAAGTTCAGTAGAATCTCTATGGTCTCTGTATGAGCCTCAGATTCCTTTGGTTTCGCAATAGGAAACTCCTTAGTGGTCAGTGGACGTCCATTGAAGTCTTCCTCACTAGAAATCACTGCCTCTTCCTCCTCTATAGTTTCGGCCATGTTGGTTATATTGATGGCCTTGCACTCTCTCTTTGGATTCTCTTCTGTATTGCTTGGGAGAGTACTAGGAGGGATTTTAGTAACTCTTTTACTCAGTTGACCCACTTGTGCCTCCAAATTTCTAATGGAGGACCTTGTTTCAGTCATGAAACTGAGAGTGATCTTAGATAGGTCAGAGACTATGGTTGCTAAGTCCGAGAGGCTCTGCTTAGAATTCTCTATCTATTGCTCAGAAGATGATGGAAAAGGCTTGCTATTGCTAAACCTATTTATCCTACCATTATTATTATTAAAGCCTTATTGAGGTTTCTGTTGATCCTTCCATGAGAAATTTGGATGATTTTTCCATGAAGGATTATAGGTGTTTCCATAGGATTCTCCCATGTAATTCACCTCTTCCATTGCAGGATTCTCAAGGTCATAAGCTTCTCCTTCAGAGGCGACTTCTTTAGTACTGCCGAATGCAGCTTGCATCTCAGTCAGATTCTAAGAAATCATATTGACTTGCTGAGTCAATATTTTATTCTGAGCCAATATGGCATTCAGAGTATCAATCTCAAGAACTCCTTTCTTCTAAGTCATCCCATTATTCACAGGATTTCTTTCAGAAGTATACATGAACTGGTTATTTGCAACCATCTCAATGAGTTCCTGGGCTTCTGCAGGTGTTTTCTTCAGATGAAGAGATCCACCAGCAGAGTGATCCAATGACATCTTGGACAATTCAGACAGACCATCATAGAATATACATAAGATGTTCCATTCTGAAAGCATGTTAGAAGGACACCTTCTGATCAATTGCTTGTACCTTTCCCAAGCTTCATAGAGGGATTCACCTTCCTTCTGTCTGAAGGTTTGGACTTCCACTCTAAGCTTGCTCAACTTTTGAGGTGGAAAGAATTTGGCCAAGAAAGTATTGACCAACTTTTCCCAAGAGTTCAGGCTTTCTTTAGGTTGTGAGTCCAACCATATTCTAGCTCTGTCTCTTACAGCAAAGGGGAAATGCATAAGTCTGTAGACTACGGGATCAATCCCATTGGTCTTAACAATGTCACAGATCTGCAAGAATTTAGCTATGAACTGATGAGGATCTTCCAATGGAAGTCCATGAAACTTGCAATTCTGCTGTATTAGAGAAACTAATTGAGGCTTAAGCTCAAAGTTGTTTGCTCCAATAGCAGGAATTGAGATGCTTCTTCCATAGAAGTCAGAAGTTGGTGCAGTAAAGTCACCAAGCACCTTCCTTGCATCTCCACCATTGTTATTGGATTCGGCTGCCGTAGCTACTTCTTTTTTGAAAATTTTTGTAAGGTCCTCTCCAGAGTGTTGTGCTTTAGCTTCCTCTTCAGAGTCCTTTCAGGTTCAGGATCAGCTTCAACAAGAATGTTCTTATTCTTGTTTCTGATCATATGAAAAAGAAGAGAACAGAAAAGAAAAGGAATCATCTATGTCATAGTATAGAGATTCCTTTATGTGAGAATAGAAGAATAGAAGAATGAGGTAGAAGAAGAAATTCGAACACAGAGAGAGGGAGAGGGTTCGAATTATTAATAGAATAGAAGTGTTAGTAAATAAATAAAATAAATAGAAAGAGATGAGAGAGAGTATTCGAAAATTAATTAAAAGAAAAGAAAAATATTTTTCTTTTTTATTTTAGTTATTGGTTAGTATTCGAAAATATTAACATAAATAAACTAAAATTAGAATTTAAAACAATTAGTTAATTAAAAAGAATTTTGAAAAAGTGGTTAGTTGTTTTCGAAAATTAGAGAGAGAAAGGTAGTTAGGTGGTTTTGAAAAAGGTAAGAAATAGTAAACTTTTTTTTTAAATTAAAACAAACAAGTCAAGTTGTTAATTGAAAAAGATTTGAAAATAAATTTTGAAAAGATGAGAAGTTAGAAAAAGATTTTGAAATTAAATTTTGAAAAATATATGATTGAAATTTATTTTGAAGAAGATTTGAAAAAAAAATTTAAAAAGATTTGATTTTGAAAATTAAAGTTGATGACTTGACTAACAAGAAACTAAAAGATATGATTCTAGAATTTAAATATTGAACCTTTCTTAATAGGAAAGTAACAAACTTGAAATTTTTTGAATCAAAGCATTAAATGTTAGTAAAGTTTTCGAAAATGTGAAATAAAAATAAGAAAAAGATTTTAAAAATTTATTTAAGAAATTCGAAAATATTATGAAGAAAAATGAAAAAGATTTGATTTTTGAAAAAGATTTAAAAAGATAAAATTTTTGAATTAAAATTTTGACTTGACTAACAAGAAATAATTAAATTTATTTTTTGACTAAGTCAGCCCAAAATTTCGAAATTTACGAGTAAATAAGGGAAAGATATTATTTTTTATTTTTTTGAATTAATGAAGAAATATTATTTTGTTGTTTTTCTCTTTCTTCATTAAACAACAAAATGAAACAAAACATAAAAATTTAAGATCAAAACAATTAATGCATGCAAGAACACTTTGAATGTCAAGATGAACACCAAGAACACATTGAAGATCAAGATGAACATCAAGAACATATTTTTGAAAATTTTTAAGAAAAGAAAGACATGCAAGACACCAAACTTAAAATTTTTAATATTTAGACACCAATAATTCGAAAATGCATATGAAAAACAACAAAAAGACACAAAACAAGAAAAATTAAAGATCAAACAAGGAAAATCATCAAGAACAACTTGAAGATCAAAGAAGAACACAATGCATGAATTTTTGAAAATTCAAGAAAAATTAAAAACATGCAATTGACACCAAACTTAAAATTTGACACAAGACTCAAACAAGAAACACAAAATTTTTTTGGTTTTATGATTTTATTAATTTTTTTGTATTTTTAGAAATTATTTTGGAAAAAGAAAATAAAGAAATTCAAAATTTTTAATAAGAATTCCAGGATTCGCGCAATATTAGTCTAAAGCTTCGGTCCAAAAGAATTAGACATGGCCAAATGGCTAGCCAAGCTTCAGCATAACAAATACAGACATGTCCTTTCTACAATGGAAAGTGGAAACCTCGGTCCAAAAGATTAGACATGGCTTAACAGCTAGCCAGGCTTCAACATATCTCATGAAACTCTAGAATTCATTCTTAAAATTCTGAAGAAGAAATATATATATATATATATTTTTGAATTTTTGAATTTTTTGAAAATAAAAATAAAAAGCTTAAACATAAAATAAAATTACCTAATCTAAGCAACAAGATGAACCGTCAGTTGTCCAAACTCGAACAATCCTCGGCAACGGCGCCAAAAACTTGGTGCACGAAATTGTGATTCACACTTTTCACAACTCCGCACAACTAACCAGCAAGTGCACTGGGTCGTCCAAGTAATACCTTACGTGAGTAAGGGTCGATCCCACGGAGATTGTCGGCTTGAAGCAAGCTATGATCATCTTGTAAATCTCAATCAGGCAGATTCAATTGGTTATGAGTTTTGATAATTAAAAGATAAATAAAACATAAAATAAAATAAAGATACTTATGTAATTCATTGGTGGGAATTTCAGATAAGCGTTTGGAGATGCTTTGTTGCTTCTGAACCTCTGCTTTCCTATTGTCTTCTTCCAATCATACGTGCTCCCTTCCATGGCAAGCTGTATGATCCTCTCGGATGAAAAATATCAAGTATGATCTCTGCACGACTAATCAACTGTCGGATTTCTCATCTCGGATGAAAAATACCAGGTACAGCTACCGCACGGCTAATCATCTGTCGGTTCTCACTAGCGTCGGAATAGGACCTTTGTCCTTTTGCACACTGTCACTGCGTCCAACATTCGCGAGTTTGAAGCTCGTCATAGTCATCCCTTCCCGGATCCTACTCGGAATACCACAGACAAGGTTTAGACTTTCCGGATCTCAGGAATGCTGCCAATGGTTCTAGCCTATACCACGAAGATCCTAATCTCACGGACTCGGTCTGTGTATTAGAGACCCAAGAGAATATATTCTGGCTATCGTCCAATGACTACGTTGAACATCATGTAGACCGCTTTGTGGTTGTCAAGCACGCGGATCTTGGCTAAGCGAGTAACGAAGATAGTGGGTGATTGTCACGGGTCCCCTCTTCATTCTGACTTAACTGAATTAAGTACGAGAGTATATCTTGGAGAAGAAGTAGGCGTGAATTGAAAGAGAAACAATAGTACTTGCATTAATTCATGAAGAACAGCAAAGTTCTACAACTTAATCTATGAGGTGTAGAAACTCCACCGTAGAAAATACATAAGAGAAAAAGGTCTAGGCATGCCGTGTGGCCAGCCTCCCAATGTAACATAAATGTCTAAAGTGTTCCAAGGATAAAAAATATGTGAATACAATAGTAAAAAGTGCTATTTATACTAAACTAGTTACTAGGGATTACAGAAAATGAGTAACTAAGTGCAGATAATGCAGAAATCCACTTCCGGGGCCCACTTGGTGTGTGCTTAGGCTGAGCATTGAGCTTTACACGTGCATAGGCCATTCTTGTAGTTAAATGCCAGCTTGGATGCCAGTTTGGGCGTTTAACTCTAGTTTTAGTGCCAGTTTGGGCGTTTTACTCCAGAAAAGGGTCAATGGTGGGCGTTTGAACGCCAGTTTGGGCCATCAAATCTCGGGCAAAGTATAGGCTACTATACATTGCTGGAAAGCCCAAGATGTCTACTTTGAAACACAAATGAGAGCGCGCCAATTGGGCTTCTGTAGCTCTAGAAAATCTACTTTGAGTGTAGGAGGGTCAAAATCCAACAGCATCTGTAGTCCTTTTTCAGCTTCTGAATCAGATTTTTGCTTAGGTCCTTCAATTTCAGCCAGAAAATACCTGAAATTATAGAAAAACACACAAACTCATAGTAAAGTCCAGAAATGTAATTTTTGCATAAAAACTAATAAAAATATAATAAAAAGTAACCAAAACATACTAAAAACTATGTAAAAATAATGCCAAAAAGGGTATAAATTATCTGCTCATCACAGTATGAGTCATCTTGTGGTTCTGGGAGGGGTTCATACTCTTTCAATTCTTGGTTATACTCCCAACCACCAGTAGAATAATGACTTGAATCATTTTGTGGTGGTGGGAAGTATCCCATATGATTCTTTTGCTCATCTTGTGGTTCTGAGACATATCTCCATGGATTGGAGTGCTCAGGATCTGTAATTTGTTAGTGATATTCCCAGCCATCATTAGAAATTGGTGATGGTGGGTAATATCCCATAACATTTGTTTGATTATAAGAAGAGTTGAACTCCATTTGAATTTTGTAAAACACAACACCAATGAAAATTGAAATTCATATCTCAGAGAAGAATTTCTTAGTGAGGCAATAACTCAAACACCTTGGTGTCAAATTAAAACAGAGAACAAAAACAAAGAAAATGCTTAATCTAGACTTCTCACCCACTTAATCATTGTTGATCTAAATCAATCCCCGGCAATGGCGCTGATGCACCAAAACTTGTCTCTCAATAGATTTCTCTCGGCAAGTATACCGAATTATCGTCAAGTAAAAACTCACAATAGAGTGAAGTCGAATCCCACAAGGATTGATTGGTCAAGCAACTTTAATTGGAGGAATGTTCTAGTTGAGCTAAGCAGAATTTGATTGGAGAATTGCAGGAAATTAAATGGCGGGAAAGTAAATGGCAAAAAATGTAATTGCTGGAAATAAAGAACTGAATATAAATGACGGAAAGTAAATTGCAGAATCTTAAATGAAGAAAGGGGAAGATGAATATAAATGTAAATGGCAGAAAGTAAAGAGAATGGGTAATATCAGAAATGGGGGATTCATTGGGCTCAGGAGATGTTGTATTCTCCGGATCAAGTTCATTCTCATCTCTTCCTCAATCAATGCATTCATTGATCTCCTTGGCAATCTTAAGTGATTGGATTCCAATTCCTTGGCAACCCAATCTCTCAAATCTTGATCAATAGCCAATTCCTTGGTCTAATTGCTCATGAGAAGAGATGAAGTATGGTCACTGATTATACCACATGTATTCCCAAATTAAAGTATTGGTAGGATTATATGTCACCATATCCATCCAAACCCCAATTTGGTCCAACATGAGAAAGTATTTCTAGCATGATCTCTTCATTCCTCTTCCAAGGTCCGAAGAGATCCAAGTATGAATAGCTTCTTTTCCAAGATAACTACCCAATAGGATGAAGATTGAAAGCTTTCTAGTAAAATCAAGAGAAAAGAAAGAAGAAGAATAATGAAAACTATTATTGATCCATCAAATTACAACAGAGCTCCCTAACCCAATGAAAGGGGTTTAGTTGTTCATAGCTCTGGGAATGGAAAGCGTAAGTGTAAAGTACATTATGAAAACTAAAACTAGAAGTTGCAGAGAAAGTAAAATATACAGAGTGTAGTTCTCCAAAATGCCAAAAGCTCCCTTACTAGTTCAAAACTACTCCTATATATACTACTCTTCTGATCTTCTAGTTGGCACTTCAAGTCTTGGATATGGGCCTTTGGATCTTTAGTTGAAGCAGTTGCAGTCTTCAGTGGGCTCAGCTTTGCTTGCAGAGAAAGTGTGAGTTAGGCATGGACGTTAGTTAGGACATTAGTGGTGTTAACGTTAAGTGAAAATGTGGGTTCGAGAACGTTAGTGACGATCACCTTTTTCACTAACGTTCCTAACCCAAAATGGTCCACGTTAACTTCAACGTTAGTGGCTCTAACGTGACCACTAACGTTGCCTCTTGGTCCTTCGCAAACGTTATTGGCATTCACCTTTTCCAATAACGTTTGCTTGTTACCCTTCCTTCCTACGTTAGAGTCCACGTTAGTGTAGCTAACGTGACCCCTAACGTGGGCATGCCTCAGCCTCGAGAGCGTTAGTGACACTTACCTTTGTCACTAACGCTCCAAACGCCCCTTCTCACGTTAGTGGCCACGTTAATACAATTAACGTGGCCACTAACGTGGTGGTGATTGCCATCTCCAACGTTAGTGACAAAGGTGAGTGTCACTAACGTTGGCTCATCATTTCTTTCCTCCACGTTAGCTTCCACGTTAATGTAATTAACGTGGCAACTAACGTGGCTAATAGTGGCTTGGTCCAACCTTAGTGACAAAGGTGAATGTCACTAACGTTGGCACTTCTTTGTTCCTTCCACGTTAGAGTTCACGTTAATATAATTAACATGACTCTTAACGTGGCTAAGTGTGCCCCTTTTTCCAACGTTAGTGGTATTCACTTTTACCACTAACGTTGGAGCTTTACTTCTCCTCCACGTTAGCTTCCACGTTAATGTAGTTAACGTGGCAACTAACGTGGGTTATAATGGCTCACGAAGGCGTTATTGGCGGTCACTTTTCTCATTAACGTTGCAAGCTAGCTCCCATTCCACATTAATGGTCACGTTAGTTAGACTAACATGGCTATTAATGTGGCATCTTCCTTGCTTCCTTTGTCCTGAAATCAAGTAAGTAAAGTGCATCAAAGCTAGGTTCTAACTCATGAGATCTTGCATCATCCATTTTATCATTCAATTCATGCATAATCTTCATAAAATCATATAAAATTTACAATGTTTGCTTGAATCAAGATGTAAGTGATTATCTACCCAAAACTTGCTTATTAACTAAGAAAATGCATGAAACTATCCTAAAACAGTAAAGAAAAGGTCAGTGAAACTGGCCAAAATACCCTGGCATCAGGCGCCAAAAACTTGATGGGTGGAAATCAGATTCCACACCAAACTCACCGGCAAGTGTACCAGGTCGCATCAAGTAGTAATAACTCACAAGAGTGAGGTCGATCCCACAGGAATTGATGGATCAAGCAATTTTAGTGAGTGATTAGTTTAGTCAAGCTAACATTGGTGAATTGGATGAAATTGAACTGGTAGAAAATAAATTGCAATGAATTGTAAATTGCAGAAAGTAAAATGGACAAAAGCTTAAATTGGCAGAAGCTTAAAGAGCAAGAAAAGTAAATTGCATCAAATGTAAATGGGGGCTGGGTGCTGGAAAGTTAAATGAAAGCAGTAAAGCAAGCAATTAAAGAGATCTTGAGAATAAGTGACTGGAAATTTAAATTGCAAGAGAGTAAATTCAGATCACAGCAAGAATTGTAAAATGCAGAACACTTGCAGAGGAATTAAATTATAGGAAGAGTAAATCAGATCACAGTAAGCTCAAATGAAAAATTATAGAAAGTGAAATTGCAAAAGAGAATCATAGCAGAAAAGGAAATTGTAGTAGAGAAGGAAATTGAAATTTGCATAAGCCAATATTGAATTCAATACTTGGAATGTAACAGTGCAGAAAAATTAAAAGTGTTCCACAGAGGATTTTCTATTCTACCCTACTCCTAATGCTCTCTAGCAGAGCCAGCCTTCTTTAATGAAATCAAATTGATGCCTTTATATAGGCTTTGCAAAATGAAAATGAAATTGAAATTGAAAACAAATTACAATTTAAATGAAATTCCTATTCTAACTATCTCTTGTGCTTTTGAGTGATGATAATGGGCTTTGCTTGCTTTGAATTTGAAGAAGAGTGGATCCGAATGGTTTGGTTCAAGTGGCATGGGTCAGGGTTGCTTGGTTCAAGTTGGTTTGGTGTGTGGGAACCTTCCAGGGGAGTGCTCCATTTGGTATAGTGAGCATTAATTTCACTCTTGGTTGGTGACCCTTGGTTGCAATTGATCCTTGCCCATAGAGTTCACTAAGTGAGCGTTCCGCTCACTCTTTGAGCGCTACATTCCTTTGCTTCCCTGGGCCAGCTTTGAACCCAGCTATCCTTGGCCAAGAGAGCACGAAAAAGTTGAGGAAAGGGAGCGCTATGCTTGAATTTTTTAGCGCTACTCCTCCTTGGGTGCCTCGTTCGTGTCATGGCATGCACCTAGCTTTTCTCTTGGTTCTAAGTCACGAGAATACTCACACTGGTGAGCTTAGCGCTCACTTCTTTGAGCGCCATCCTTTGATGTGTCCGCTTGTCTTGATTGAGCGCTCCCCCTTCGAGCCTTGGTGCTGGCCTTTGCTCCCTTCGTTGAATGTTTTTCTTGGGCCTTAAAGATGCCTATCACTTGTACTTCAATTTCATGCCAAATATAGATTGCTATATATCGTTGGAAAGCTCTGAATGTCAGCTTTCCAATGCAACTAGAAGCTCATCAATTGGACATCTGTAGCTCAAGTTATGGCCCTTTAAAGAAGGCATGGTCATGCTGTCACAAGGCTTAAAGAAAAACCCGAAAATGCTCACACTTGTGAGCATAGCTCACTTCTTTGAGCGCTCCTTGCTTTAAACTTTCATTCCATTCATTTCCAATTATGAATTCTAATGCTTGGTTCATGATCATACATGCATGCTATACTTTAATAATACCAATGCATTAATCGTTAAAGCCAATGCAAGCATGTAATACATTATCAATTGCCAATTGGCATAATTAAAGCTTAGTAATGCATTACGTATAAAGCTTGATTTGCCAATGCATGCATGCTTTAATTTATCAATAATAAATTCATGCATAAGGCACTAATGCATATTATTTCATGATAATAAGGCCAAGGCTTTAGGGTCATGGTAAAAGCGTGGCCTAAGGTTCCAAAGCGTGCTCAATCTTCAAAGAAGGCCCAAAGCGTGCTCAATCTTCAAAGAAGTCAAAAATTTCTATACAGGAACATTATTACAAGGTTTTGGGTCCCTTACTCCATCATCACAGATAATGGCACTCAATTCACTGATACAGGTTTCAGGAACTTGGTAGCTGACTTGAAAATAAAACACCAATTCACATTCGTAGAACACCCACAATCTAATGGACAGGCAGAAGCTGCCAACAAAGTCATACTAGCTGGGTTAAAATGGAGACTACAGGACGCAAAGGGAGCTTGGGCCGAAGAGCTCCCACAAGTCTTATGGGCATATCAGACAAATCCGCACTCCACCACAGGAGAATCACCCTTCCGACTTGCTTACAGAATGGAGGCAATGATCCCGGTAGAGATAGAGGAAGGATCTCCCAGAATAATCCTCTATAATGAAGAGGCCAACTCCCAAAATCAAAGGGA
The DNA here is from genome assembly GCF_059453495.1 of Arachis ipaensis. Lineage (NCBI taxonomy): Eukaryota > Viridiplantae > Streptophyta > Magnoliopsida > Fabales > Fabaceae > Arachis > Arachis ipaensis. The sequence goes on along the minus strand of NC_142440.1, from coordinate 79,659,470 downwards.
AGAGTTCGACCTACTTCCAGAAGTCCGAGAAAGAGCTCGGATTAGAGAGGAAGCGTCAAAACGTCAAATGACTTCAAGGTATAATCAGAGGGTAATCCAGCGAAGCTTTGCCAACAATGATCTCATCCTAATCCGAAATGACATCGGAGCAGGTCGATCAGGAGAAGGGAAGCTAGAAGCTAACTAGAAAGGACCTTACCGAGTTGTAGAGGTACTGGGAAAAGGCTACTATAAGGTGTCTGACCTCGAGGGACTAGAGCTACCAAGGACATGGCATGCCTGTAACCTAAGAAGGTACTATAGTTAGAAAGTAATAAAGATCTTAGGTCAAGGTGCACTTTTTTTCCTGAAAAGGTTCTTTAATGAGGCGCCAGGTCAAGATCTACAAAATTGCCCGATTTAGAAGGGTAAGCACTCATATGTATATATTCTTGTTTATATGCCTATTTTCTACTTGAATAAAGTTTTTTAGATTTCGTAAAAAGTTTCCTACCATGACGCATTAATCTGAGCACAAAAATTCATCGCCCGATTACGACAAGGTCGGCAAGGTGAAAACTAAATTCATCGCCCGATTACGACAAGGTCGGCAAGGTGAAAACTAAATTCATCGCCCGATCATGACAAGGTCGGCAAGGTGAAAATCAAACTCATCGCCCGATCACGACAAGGTCGGCAAGGTGAAAACCAAATTCATCCTCCGATTATAAAGAGGTTGGCAAGGTGAAAGCGAAAAAACAGATTAATGCAAAAAGTTATAAAAAGTAATCCATAAAAAGCGGCCTGACGAGGTCTAACTAAAATTAGACTACTAAAAATAACTTAGCTTGGACCGACAAGAGAAGTCGGACCAACGAAGACAAAAGCTTGGACCGACGAGAGAAGTCGGACCAACAAAAAGCGTGCGCTAAAAAGGACACAGCTTGGCCCGAAAAAGCCACGACTCCACGACAAGGCTATCAAAATTGTCCAGGCTAACTAAAAAGGTTCTACGAGAACACTAAAAATTTGCTGGACAACTTAGCCCCAACGATCACCTCGACCAACCAAGTGGGCAAAACAAGAGCTGATCAAAAAGGGGTCGGACAGCAGAGTACCCACACTACTATAGAGATCCACAAAGGTTGCAAAAGCACGAACAACATATCAAAGAAACATATCCATCAAAATAAAAAGGCTGCCTAAGTGGCAACCTCAGAGTTTAAAAGCATTTTGTTTGGAGAAATAAAGTTGCATAAAAGCAACTAAAGTCAAGAGAAGTCCACAACATCCAAAATTACAAAAAACCAGAGTTTAAAAACCCACAAGCCGGGCTATAGAAATAAACAAAAAATCATAAGGGGTCCAAATTCTCTCCATCAGTAGCATCCGTAGTTGAAGGGGGAGGAATGATCTTCATAGGGGTGGCGTCCACAGTCCCATCCTCCCAATTGAGAATTTGAACATCAGGATCAGATTCGGGATGGTCGACCTCAACCGTAGGAGTTGAAGAAGTTGTGGCGGCAGAAGCTTTGGCTGGCGGTGCAGGGGGAGGTCCGTCATCTTCATCATCTGGAGCAGGCACTATCTTGCCATCTTCCACCACATTGTCCAAGCTAAAGAGAGTCAGGTCAAGTTCAGGAGCAAGAACTCGGACCTGTGCCTTTAAATTTTCATAAGCACCCATCACAGTATCTACTAGATGACCCTGGAGATTGGCGTAATCCGCATGGGCAGAAGCAAGCCTCTCCCTCAACTCCAACAGCTCGGCATAAGTGCGGGTATAACTTTCCTTGTGTTTCTTTGCCATCTCCTCCGCCAAGTTTGCAGCCGCCTCAGCCCGGGTAGCTCGGGACTTTTCCTTCTCCAGGTCCAACTCCAGCTTAATTACCCTAGGATCAAGCTCATCCTTCACCCCCTTGATTCTATCAAAATCCAATTTAGCATCCTCCAGAAAAGCCTTAGTCGCATGGACTGGGGAACCCTGGATAGTATGGAATAGGGCTGCACCCATATGGGCCATTCGAACACTATTACTGGTGATAAAATCCAAATGATGAAGGATGAATGCATCGTCCATAGGAAGATGGCCATAAGGAGCAATCTGAATGTCGACAAACCCCACAGCATCAAAATCAGGGGCATTCAAGTTATAGGGACTAACAGTCTTTTGCTTTTTTGGAGGAGGACCAGTAGTAGGGGAGGAGGCAGCACCAGAAGTCAGCTGGAGAAGGTCAGAAGGAACTACACAAACCTGAGGAGTCGGAATAATCTTCTTTGGCCCAGAAGTGTCCAAGGTCGGCTTCCTCGGAGGAACTTGAGTAGATCCTTCTCCAGAAGCCTTCGCCGAGATGTTTTGAGCAGCTATTGCTTTCTTAGCCCTACGAAAGTGCTTCATAGAATCCATAGACTTCACCATCTCTGAAAAAAGAAAAACAACGAAATCCAGTTACAAATAAGAAAGGGATATATCGACAACCACAAAGCAAAACTCTAAGAAAAGAGGTCGGTCACTACCCAATTCAACACAAAGAAGGGAAGGATCTCCTAGAAACTTCTTCGTCTCAAGATGAGGGTGCTCGCCCCAGTTCTCCTCTAACACATTTACGAAGGCCTGCTCAACCTGATTCAGACTTTCCCAAGAATACCTAGCTACTACTACATTCTTTTGCCAACATAATGGAAAGGTGGGCTCATTGTTCTCATCCAAGAAAAAAGGGTGAACCCCCTCAACAGCTCGGACCTTGAAATAGTAGTTCTTAAAGTCCCTAAAGGAGTCATCATACATAGAGAATACTTTCTTTCCTTGGGTAGCTCAGAAAGAAATCCAGGAAGCTTTCTTCTTAGCTGCCCTAGACTTCATCAACACAAAAAGATAAAGAAAGAGAGTTTGGGTAGGTCAGATATCCAGTTCCTGACACAACAATTGGAAGATTTTTATGAAGCCCCATGAGTTCGGATGGAGGTGAGAAGGAGCTACATTATAGGACCACAACAGCTCGGTCTCAAAAGAGGTAAAAAAATGGTAATATTCAATTGACTAAAGAAGTAGTCATAAGTATAGAAAAAGGGTCGTTCCCCTTGAGTCAAAGGAGGGAAACTAACCCTCTCCTCAGGGTCAGGTGACACCAACTCATAATTTTTCTCGTGGTCCCTATTACTACAAATCCTATGGTGCCTCCTAAGTCACACATAGTACTTAGGGTCAACCACAGTAACACACATCAAAATAATGGAGTCCAGCCAGTCAAACATGCCATCCGGGATCTTAGTAGACATCTCAACAATATTTTTACGGGAAGACATAGGTCAACTATTCCTACAGTAAGAAAAAGAAAAATTGGGTTACTACCAAACAACTCAGCAAACATGGAAACAACTCAGACAAATAACAACAAAACATCAAGTGACAGATACGGCAGTGAAAGGGAAACCCCAGGACTCTCACTAAAGTCCAGGGGCACCCTTTGGAGGCAACAATAAGGCAAGAACCCATAAAAAAGGGAAATCGGCAATCTATATTCTAAACACCTCTCAATAGAAGATACAGAGAAATCAAAACCTTCTCTGGCAATGACACTCCACACAAAACAGCAAGAAAGTCATCATCACCAACAAAATCATTAAAGTTACAACCTTTCCTACCAACAGTTCATCATCAAAGCAACAAAAAGCTTTCAAAACTATAACCTCAATCTACCAACAAATCTGCAGAGGCCAAAAACTTTGATCAGGGGGATACAACCACGAAAAGAGACAGAAATAGTGACAAGCAAAAATCCGAACAAAGAACAAAACTACCAAAAGGCACACATTTCCTCCAAACAGGAGTGAAATAGGAAAAAAGCAAACGAATGATCAAAGTACAAAAGATGCAATCTTTTTTAGAAAGAATCAAGTCTCTCAAAGCAAACTCAAAATAAAAATCAAAACTTGGCAAGGTATGCAACAGTAAAAACAGGCGTGATGCAAAGAAAGTGTGAAGAATAAAGACCAACCTATAGGAGAGAGGGCGATAACTGCTTGAAGACCGAAACAACGACGAATCCATGCCAACAATCGCTTTTGAAGCAAGGAAAATGGGAAGCACGAAGACACAAAAACAGAGGGGTAAAGGAACGAAGCACTATAGCGAGCAAAAGCAAAGAGAAAGGAGAAGAGAAACTGAAAGAGAAGGCTTTAAAATTCAAAATGATAATACGAAAAGGGAAACAAGGAAATGACAAAAGGGGAGTTAATAAGTTTTAACCCTCGCACGTTCCCAAGAAAAGCGCAACGCACGCTGCAATTAAAGAGGAAAAAAGAAAGAAAATGCTCCGCATTCAAGTCTCAACAGGAGTCATACCAGAGATCAGCCCAAGGCGAAATGCTCGAGCTCGAATTCCTCAAAAGGATCGAAGTCCAAAGGACATGACCTCAAAGGAAAAAGTCGAGCTCAAGCAGGGGCACTGTTCATACCCTGGGTCGAGCTATCCGACCCAGACTGATGAAAGATAAAAGTGACCGACCTCTTCAGGATGGATTGCCCTGATCTCTTCTCAAAAGAGTTCGGCCAAATCACCATAGAGGCCCAAGCAGGCCCAAACGAAAGGAGCAAAGCCCAAGTCTAAGGGCAGCAAAAGCCTAGAAAGATAAAGGCGGTTCCCCTTAAAGATAAAGATGAATTCACTTAAAGATAAGATAAGATAACTAACTTATCTCCAAGGAAGGTCACTCTGCACTACTATAAGTACATTGGAGCACCCAAGTATAACTGATACTCCAATTCTACTAAAAACCTACCTAAAGCACGTGCTAACTTAAGCATCGGAGTCTCTTGCAGGTACCACCACCCTCCGGTGATCAAGGAACAGCGGCTCCACCACATCCAACAAGTCAGACATGATAGCTCCGGCCGCCACAGCAGATCTCGTCCGAGATCAACCTTCAGTTTCAGGTAACTGATGCACCTCAAGAGACTATGTTGGTATAGAATTTATCAATAAAATCCCGTTGCAAGTATAGCTCTTCCCAACAACAATCCTCAGTATCAAATTTAGAAGGGATTTGGTTGTCACAAGTTCAACCCCAATAAAAGTAACCGAAGTATTCAAACCTCGGGTCATCTCATAAAGAATGGGCAAACATGTGCTTCAACATTGGTTAGAAATCTGGGGTTGCAAGTCATGAGCAAGAAATTAAACTAGGAATCTTAACAAGCAAGTAATCTTGGAATGCAAGAAACTAATGCAAACAATTAGAACAAAATGTGAATAATTCCAAACTCATCAAATAAATTCCAACGCAATTCTATTTTAACTAAACAAGTAACTATAACTAAGACAAAGCAATCAAGATTTTTGGGTTTTCAAATATGAATGATAAAAGTAACTCTTGGCTAGGCATGGGAATTGAGGTCACTATCCTTGTCTAATAACCATATCTTGACAATTATGAGGAACCAAACTCATTAAGTCTACTTCTATACTTGAAGTATGTTAAATGGTTTGGTCAACATCAACCCATAAGGTCCAACCTCACTACTAATTAACCTAGTAGTAGACTAGTGTCAATGGCTATCAAATTGACCACTAAGGGTTCCCAAATCATCAAATCCATTAGACCCAATGACTCAAGCTTACCCAATTCCCTTAGCCTAGGCCAAGAGTAAAGAGAACTACTCTATAATCAAAGGATACATTTCATCAAACACATGGTAAGCATTAATAAAATATCTAATTAAATTGCAATCAAATTGAAACTAACAAGTACCCACTAACAATTATCAACATACAATCATTCAAATAACACAATTGATCATGGAAACCATCAATGCAACAATAACAAATCAAGATCTAAAAGATTCATGGAATGGGTGTAAAATGACAAACAACAAGGAAACATAAAACTAACACAAGATCTAAGCAAAATTATACTAGAGAATTCAAATTAAACAATCAAAACTAGTAATTAACAAGATCCAATTCAGAATTCAACAAGGAAAGATCAAATCAAAGTTAGATCTAGAGAGGAACAAAATTTTCTCTCTCTAGAAGAACAAAGAACCAAAAACTAGCTAAAATTATGTCTAAGTGTAAAATGATTGATTCCACCCCCTTTTCCCCTAGCATCCTTGGGTCTTTTCCATGCAGAAACAGCTTGAATTTGGGCCTGATGAGCCTCAGAAATCGCCAGGCACGATTTCCTTTAATGAAGTCACGTGAGCTTCCCGCGTGTGCGCACCATGCGTGCATGTGCGCCGATTGCTTTTGAGATACACGCGTGCACGCCATGTGCGCGTGCGCGTCGGTGGGGATTCTCTGATCCGCGCAGATACGTCCATCCTTGTGTGCCGCTTCCAGCTTTCCTCACGCACGCGTGCGCGTGCAGTATGCGTGCGCGCCCTTTGTGAAGTTCCCAAAATCCAAATCTTCATGTCCCTTCCTCTTGTGCATGCTTTCTTTCTCTCTTCTAGGCTATTCTTACCCTATAAATCCTGAAATCACTCAACAAATACATCACGACATCGAATGGCAATAAAAGAGGATTAAAATATAGCAATTCTAAGGCAAAATAAGCATGTTTTTCATCATGAAGCAAAATCAGGAAGAGGACAGAAAACCATTCATTTTTTGTGAATAAGTGTGAGAAATATTGACAAAAACCCCCAAATTAAGTACAATATAAACCACAAAATTGGGATTTATCAAATCTCCCCACACTTAAACCAAGCATGTCCTCATGCTTAAAATTAGAAGACCAAAGATCATGGTAAGAAAGGGGTTATGCAATGCAATTTTCCTAAATGAATGCATGCAACTAATGTAAAATCATCTATCTACTCGGTCAACGGTAAATCTATCCTCCAAGAACACATATGAGCATACGGCGTGAAAATGCTATGTAGTTCATGAATCCTACCAATTTGAACATCAACATGAAGTGCATATAACTTGCTAGATGAACGCTTGTGAAATCCGGGAACAAGGAGCTGAGCATCGAACCCTCACCGGAAGTGTATCCGCTCTATTCGCTCGAGTGTATAGGGTTCGTCACTCAATCCTCTCCTAATCATGCTTTCCAAGATTTGTCTTTGATCTAACAATCAACAATTACTTAATGCATGCTTACAAGTATTATGAGGTATTCTTCATGGGTTGTAATGGGGCTAGGGTGAAGGTAGGGATGTATATGGTCAAGTGAGCTTAAAATTTGAGTCCTTGATTAACCTAAGATCCCACTAGACACATAGGACAACATATTACAATTATAATACAATACCTAGCTACCCATGGGTTTCACTTTTTGCATACTCATGCATTCTTTCCAATTTACATTCCTTATGCATTGTTATTATCACTTTGTCTTGGGGCATTTTTGTCCCCTTTCATTGCTTTCTCTCTTTTTTTTATTTTTTATTTGTTTCTTCTATTTTTCTGTTTCTTTTTCTTACATTCTCATATATACACATACAATTTCTTTTTCTTTTTGGTCCCCTCTTTCTTGGGGTTTCATGTATAAAAGTTCCAACGCACATGATTCAATCATTTAATACATGAGTATGTTTCTACTTCCCAAAATTTCCAATTATAATTACAATACACCTATTTATATCTACCCAAATCAAGTACACCCTCCCAATTAATTGATACACACGTCCATTTACCTAAGCTAATCAAGGATCCAAATTTAGAGACAATAATTGTTTTTCACTTAGGGTTGTTGATGTGCTCTTTTTAAGAACCAAGAGGGCTTACCATAGGCTCAAAGTTGGTTAGCAGTGGTAGATAAAACGGTTAAGGCCGTTTGGAAAAAGTGACTATTAAAATGATGGCCTCAATCATGTAAATGCATTCATACACAAAGTAATGGACATATAGAATCAGACAAAGCAAGGATTACAATCATAGAGAGAGAACAATGCACACAAGAATGGGAATTAATGATTAGAAGATATAACCACACAATAGGCTCAAAACTTACATGCTTGTGTTCTTAACTCAATCACTATGTTCCAAAATACATTCTTAAAGCAAGTTTGCCACAAAAATTTTTTTTTTCAAAATTTTAGTAGGGTACCCCAAAGCACAGTTCATGGGGAAGAAGTTATTATTTTGACCAAGCAACTCTATAGAAACTAACCATCATGCAAGGAGTATTTACAAGCAGACTAACTACACATGCAATGCACTAACTACTAAGCAGAAGATAAATCCATGGGTGTTGAAAGGAAGAGATTGTTACCCATGGAGATTGGTTAAACGACCTCCCCACACTTAGAATTTAGCACGGTCCTCCGTGCTACCAACAATGCGCAAAGGACGGTTGGGACCGGAACCTTCAATATTCCCTTCTTCAGAGCTCCCATCGCTTGGGTTTGAGGTGGATGTGAATATTTTGGGTTCCTCCATGCTAGGGGTAACACAACGCATAAGCTTCTTGATGTAAGTATATTGGCGTTGGTTGTGCCGCTCATATCTATCAAGCTTCCGGTGTAGATCTTCTATCCTTTGGTATGTGGATCTTTGCCGTGGTGGTGATGATGAGGTGGAAGGAATTGTAGATGGGAGGGCTATGTCAAGGCTTGAGTTGTTCATAGGAAGATGTAAGTATTTTTTGCTTGGGACCACATCGCCCTTAGCCGGAATTATAGCCTTCGTGTCCATGTCTTCCCAAGGAACACCCGTAGCAGCAACTAAATCGGATACCAATGCTGGAAATGGCAAATTGTCCCGGGCGTGAACTTGTCCCATCACTTTCTTGACAAGAAGTGGAATGTTCACTGGTCTCTCCGTGAGAATACACCAAACAAGCAAGGCGAGATCCGCTGTGAAGGACGACTTGTTGGTGCTAGGTAGCACATAGTAAGATAGGATCTAGGCCCAAGCTCTAGCTTCTACAGTGAGGAAGCGAGCATCAATGCACTTAGGTCTCATCCTGAATCGACCATGGGTCCAAAATTTCTCTGGTTCAGCAATGACTCGGAGAATCGAGTCCCAATCAAATCCAAACTTTTCTCGCTGATGTAAGACCTCTTGGTAGCCATCCATGTCACTTGGTACCGGTAGGACATTAAGCACATGCTGAATAGCCTCTTCTAAAACTGAGACTTACTTCCGGTGCACGTATACCGATTGAAGAAAGGGAAGATAGTAGTTAGTGTAGAACTCGACCACCTATGAGAGGTTGACCTCTTGTGGTTTTCTCAGATGAAATTCCCATCCTCGCCGTTCAATGCGGGGTAGAATACAAGGAGTAACCTTGTCCGGCGGAGCAAGTAGATGCTCAGCATGGTAATTTCTCTCAACCATGGTGGGGAACATAAGTTCACAGAAGCGGTTGGGGAACTTTGAAGAATCCTTTGCCGGTTTGCTCTTCCCATTCTCATCAATAGGAGCGGGTGTCTTCGCTTTCTTAGATAGCGGTTTAGCTCCTAATGAAGAGTGCGCCTTCGAGTTTGACCTTTGGGGTGCCCTCTTTGCAGCTGGTTTCCTTGAAGCTTTCTCCTTGCCTTTCTTGGTGGCCATCCTGAAAAAAGAAGGGAAAAAGGAAAGTATTAAACCCAAAGAATTATCTCAACAAAAACATGCAAGCGAAAGATATTGCCCATAAGAAACAATGCAACAAAGTAATCATAGAAACATGGGTCACAACACTTGGCATGGGATACAAGAGGGAATGAAGCATGCAAAACGGCATGAGAAGAGTAATCTCAAGCATCCATAACAACAAGCAAGTCATGTTCAACGAGTATCTAATTGGCAAGTAATAAGCAAAGTGGACTCAATGCATTTAGACAACAACAAGTGATTGAGGAGAAAGCACCAAATTGAAAATACATGAATGAAATAAACCAAAATGGCATATGTGCATTTTCTCAAACACTTGGTGTGCAATTATCAAGTAATGAGCAATTATGAGATACTCAACTAATTTGAATCCCAAAATGAAATATCAATCATCACATAACATCGTTCACATGACAAAGACAATGAGAGACAACAAGAAGATCTATCAAAGCAAATTAAAACTCAAATTCAACATTCATGGAAGAACAAGAAAAAAGAAAAATAAACAAATAAAAAGCAAGTAATGTAATCATGTAACTAAAATAGAAAATAAGTAAACAAACAAGAAAAATCTAACTAGAAGAAGAGATTATGCAAAGAAAGTAATAGATGAGGTATGGAAGAAGTAGAACCTTGAGAAGGAGAAAAGAAGAAAGTGAGGTTCTCTTCTTGTGAGAATGAGAAGGAGAGAAGAAGCATAGAGCCACCGGAAGCGGTGGTGGTCGCCGGTAAGTAACCGGAAACGGTGATGGTGGATTGGAGAAGAAGAAGAAAAGAAAGAGAGGTGATGGACTAGGAAGAAGAAGAAAAAAATAAGAAAGAAAGTGGGATAGAAGCAGGGCGCGCAGCTTTAAAACTGATTCGCGTGACTGGTGCGCGCGCGCACAGTGCGCTGGCGCGTCGGTGAGGGTCAGACAAGGGACGCGCACGCGTCAATGGCGCTGACGCGCGAGTGTAGCTGTGCCCCTGGCACAGGATTGGCACAAAGTTGGCCCAAGTTTCGGGTACTATGTACCAGAGTTAGCATTCAGTGCAGGCGCACGGACGCGCACAGTGCGCTGACGCGTGCCTGAGTGGATTGGTGACCGGTGCAGACACGCGCGGTGCACGGACACGTGGGTATGGGCACAGGTGAGGCACAAGTATGGCATAACTCTCTGGTTTTTGTACCAGGGAGTTTGGGTAGAACCATCAGTGCGCTTGCGCGTCGATGGTTAAATTACAAAGGGCACGCAGGCGGCACGTACGTGGACGCGTGAGTGCCTGGCACGAGATGGGCATAAAGTGGGCATGACTCTCGGATTTTTGGTCCAGGAGTTAGAAATGCACCGCCGGCGTGCGCGCACGGTGCGCTGGCGTGCGGATGCCCCTTTTTTTCTTTTTTTTTTTTTTACATAGAAAAAGCTATTCTAACACATTCTTGGTACGTGTTTAAGCTAGTAGTCAAAGAGAACACTTCACAATTTCATGCATTATTCAAAACATGGCATTCTCTCTACTTCAACAATTCATCCATACCAAAATAGTGAGAACTACATGAACATCCTATATATCCAACAAGAGTAATAAATCTAGCAAATCATATACAATTAACAACATCAAGAAGTCACAAAATTCACAAGAATCTAAAGCTAAAAACAAGATGGTATACACAAGGAAGATCTTACCATGGTGGGGTTCCTCCCACCAAGCACTTTTCTTTAACGTCCTTAAGTTGGATGCTCAGTCGCTTAAGCTTCTCCTTCCTTAGCTGCATCTGCCAATAGGAACACCTCTAGCTCTTTTGGGAGCTTGTAGCCATGATACTTCTTCACTCTATGTCCATTCACCTTGAAGGTTGCTTCACTTTTGGGATCAAAAAACTCCACCACTCCATAGGGCTTTATCTCCTTCACCTTGAAGGGTCCTTCCCATCTAGAACGAAGCTTGCCAGGCATGAATCTAAGCCTCGAGTTGTAGAGGAAAACCTCATCACCTTCTTGGAAATCCTTCTTCCAGATGTGATGGTCATGAAATGCCTTAGTCTTTTCCTTGTAAATTTGGGCATTCTCATATTCTTCGTTCCTCAAACACTCGAGCTCCTCTAGTTGTAATTTTCTGGCTACTCCCGCCTTGGTTGGATCCATGTTGCACTACTTTACCGTCCAATAGGCTCTATGCTCAATTTCTACTGGAAGGTGGCATGCCTTACCAAAGACGATCCGGAAGGGGCTCATCCCTAATGGGGTTTTATAGGCCGTCCTATACGCCCATAGTGCATCTCCTAACTGGAAGCTCTAATCCTTCCTTTGTGGATTGACCACTTTCTCCAAGATTCTCTTCTTGTCTCTGTTTGACACTTCCGCTTGTCCATTGGTTTGCGGATGATAAGCAGTGGTAACCTTATGTAATACCCCATAGCGTTTGAGCAGTATCTCTACTTTCCTGTTACAAAAGTGGGATCCTTGGTCGCTCATGATTGCTCGTGGCGACCCATAATGGCATACAATGTGATTTTTAATAAAAGAAACAACGGTATTAGCGTCGTCAAGGCAGGTAGGTATCGCTTCTACCCACCTTGACACGTAGTCAACCGCTAACAGAATATATAGATACCCACTTGAGTTGGAAAACAGTCCCATAAAGTCAATGTCCCATACATCAAATATCTCACAAAACAACATAGGTTGCTGAGGCATCTCATCCCTTTGGGACGTGTTTCCCGACTTCTGACACTGATGGCAAGACACACAGAACCGGTTAGCATCCTTCAATAAGGTTGGCCACCAGAATCCACAATCCAACACCTTTTTAGCTGTCCTTTGTGGGCCAAAGTGGCCACCATATTCGGACGAATAGCAAGCTTCAAGAATGAGTTGAATTTCAGATTCTGACACACATCTTTGAATTACTTGGTCTGTGCCCCTCTTCCACAAGTGAGGGTCATCCCAAATGTAGTATTTGGAATCACTCCTCAACTTGTCCCTTTGGTATTTAGAAAAGTTGGGAGGGAAGATTTTCGCAACCAAGTAGTTCGCCATTTTGGCAAACCAAGGAAAGCTATCCGACACAGAATGCAAACTATCCAATGGGAATGAGTCATTGATCGGAAATGGGTCAAATTTTAAGTTCTCAAGGCGGCTTAAATGATCTGCAACCAAGTTTTGAGACCCACTCCGGTCCCTAATCTCAATGTCGAATTCTTGCAAAAGCAAGATCCATCGTATGAGTCTAGGCTTTGACTCATTCTTTGTCAACAAGTACTTTAAAGCTGCATGATCCGTGTATACCACTATCTTGGACCCTAGCAGATAAGATCTGAATTTATCTAAAGCATGAACAATAGCTAGGAGTTCCTTTTTTGTAGTTGTATAGTTAGATTGTGCTACATCCAGTGTTTTAGAAGAATGAGCAATGATATAAGGGAATTTACAATCGTACTGTGCAAGCGCGGCACCTACAGCATGGTTTGATGCATCGCACATTATCTCGAATGGCAACGTCCAATTGGGGCCTCGCACAACCGGTGCTGTGGTAAGAACTCTCCTTAGCTCTTCAAATCCTTTCACACATGCACTGTCAAACTCGAAATCCACATCTTTTTGGAGTAGGCGCGACAAGGGCAAATCAATTTTGCTGAAATCTTTGATAAAGCGCTTGTAAAATCCTGCATGTCCCAAGAACGAGCGAACCTCCCTCACAGACGAGGGGTGAGGTAAAGTGGTGATAACATCGACCTTGGTCGGGTCTACAGAAATGCCTTCACTAGATACCACATGTCCCAACACTATACCTTGCCTTACCATAAAGTGACATTTTTCAAATTTTAAGACAAGGTTAGTGTCGACACATCTAGCTAGGACCTTGGCCAAGTTCTCTAAGCAACAATCAAATGATGTTCCATAAACACTGAAGTCATCCATAAAGACTTCCAGACAATTCTCCATTAGATCGAAAAAGACACTGGTCATACACCACTGAAAAGTGGTAGGTACATTACATAGTCCAAATGGCATCCTTTTATAGGCAAAGGTGCCAAAAGGGCAAGTAAATATGGTCTTTTCCTGATCTTCAGGAGCAATGTGAATCTGGAAGTAACCAGTGAATCCATCAAGAAAACAATAATGGGATTTACCCGTCAAACGATCCAATATCTAATCGATAAAGGGCAAAGGGTAGTGGTCCTTTCTTGTAGCGGCGTTCAATCTCCTATAATCGATGCACACGCGCCACGCATTTTGTACTCTCTTGGTGACCACTCCACCATCGTCCTTCTTAACCACAGTAATGCCCGATTTCTTGGGAACGACCTGGACCGGGCTCAACCATTCACTGTCAGAAATTGGGTATATGATACCCGCATCAAGTAGCCTAGTGACCTCCTTCTTTATCCATCAAGGATGGTCGGGTTGAGCCTCCTTTGCGGTTGCCTAACCGGCCTAGCTCCCTCTTGGAAAAATATACGATGCATGCATTTGCAAGGGTCAATCCCCACAATATCAGCTAGGCTCCAACCAATTGCCTTCTTATACCTTCTTAGAACATCTAGGAGCTTTTTCTCTTCTTCACTAGAAAGCTCACTAGCAATAATGACCGGAAACTTTTGGTTGTCCTCTAAGAAAGCATACTTCAAATGAGATGGAAGGGGCTTCAGTTCACTTTTTGCCTCAAGCTGAGGTTCCTTTTCATCAAGCTCACGGAGTTCATTCTCAACAACTTTCTCATGTTCATCCTCTTGGTCATCCGTCTCTTCAACAACATGGTAGCACAACTTGTTGTGGTCTTCTTCTTGCACTTCTGCTACCACTTCATCAATTACATCACATCGGAGAACGGAATGCTCTTTGGGAGGATGCTTCATGGCTTCTTCCAAATTGAACTTGATAGTTTTGTCTCCAACCTCAAAGGAATATATACCGGTGAAGGCATCTAACTTGAATTTAGAGGTCTTGAGAAAGGGTCTACCAAGTAGAACGGAGGATGAGCTTTTATTTTCTATTGGAGGCATTTTAAGGATGTAAAAGTCAACCGGAAAGACCAAGTCCTTGATTGCCACAAGTACATCTTCTGCTATTCCCATCACAGTGATCACACTTTTATCGGCTAAGGAAAACTTTGCCGCCGACTTTTTTAATAGAGCTAAATTCAACTGCACAAAAATGGATAGTGGCATGATGCTTACGCAAGCTCCTAGATCACACATACAGTCATGAAAAGTACGTCCACCAATACAACAAGACACCAAACAAGGTCCAGGGTCACCACATTTCTTTGGAATAGGTTCCATCAATGAAGAAATTGAACTACCCAAGGATAATGTCTCCAACTCTCCTATCCTATCCTTGTGTGTGCACAAGTCTTTTAGAAATTTTGCATACTTTGGAATTTGTTGGATAGCATCAAGAAGTGGTATGGTTACCTTAACTTTCTTGAACACCTGAAGCATGTTTAAGTCGAATTCCAGAGTTTTCTTTGCTTTCTTCCCCAAGGAAGGGAATAGGATAGGAATGGACTCATCCACTATACTTTTCCTCTTGGGTTCTTTAAGGCTTACACCTTCTTCATCTTGTTTTTGTCTACCTCCTCCTCTTCATGTGGAGCTTCAACAACCACTTCTTCCTCATGAATGTCTTCCATGACCCTAGGAGATATCTCCTCCAATGTAGTCCCCGACCGTAGAGTGATGGCATTGAGACCGCCCTTGGGGTTTGGTTGGGGTTGGAAAGGAAGGCTAGAAGAGCTTGAGGGTTGGTTGGTGTTGTTGGAGGACATGGACAACTTTGAGATCATGTCGGTGAGATTGGCTAATTGAGATATTGAGATGAAGATTGGTTGTTGTTGTAATGAGAAGAAGAATTGTTCCATCTTTGGTTCTGATTGCTCCCTTGTGCATTATCCCTCCACCCTTGATTTTGATTATTACCATGAGAGTAGTTGTTTTGGCCTTGAGAAGGATAGGGTGGACGGTTGTTGTAATTCACATTGGCCACTACAAGAGCATGCTCCTCTTGAATTTGATGGCATTGATCGGTGTAATGTGTGGTGCTAGAGCACAAACCATAAATTCTGGGAGGGCCTTCAAGTTGAGCAACTTGAGGTTGAGCTTGGACGGCTTGGATGGAGTAGTATTCCTTTTGATCTTTTTGTATTTGAGTGAGGATAGTAGTCATGTCCCCAAGCGCCTTGGTTAAGCTTGCTTCGGAAGGGGATGGTTCTACCACACCCTTGAGAGGATTACTTCTCACCATCACATGTTGTGTAGTCTCAGCAACATCATTTATCAATTTCCAAGCTTCTCCCTCCGTCTTGTTCTTTGAAAGTGAACCGCCACTAGAAGCGGTGAGTAATCTTCTATCTTCCGCGCAAAGACCTCCGGTGAAGTAACTAATGAGCAAGTGAGTGTTTAATCCATGGTGTGGACAAGATTCCAATAGCCTCTTGAACTGAGTCCAATACTCACACAAACTCTCTTGATCTTTTTGCATTTTACCCGAAATCTCCTTCCAGATGAAGTCGGTCTTCTCTGGTGGGAAGAATTTATCTAAAAACTCTCTTCTCAAGAAATCCCAATTAGTCATAATTTTATCCGGTTGTGAATAAAACCACATCTTCGCTTGCCCTTCAAGAGAGAAGGGGAAGGCAAAAACCATGATAGCCACCTCATAGGCTCCATGCCTTCGAGCCGTAGAACAAGCAACTTGAAAATCCTTTAGGCTAATTAGGGTGTTACATTTAGTGGTTTCAGAGTAGTTTGTCCTCATGAGCCTGAGGGATAAACCGATTGTGCTTCATTGCATACTCTGCGTGTCTTTTTCTTTGATGCTATTAGGTTATCTATTTGATATTGTATAGCATGCTTATTTGTGAGTACTTGTTTGGGATAATTGAAGCGCTAGACTTTTGATATTGAGACTGATCACCTTAATATCGATTGTTTGGTATAGACAGGAACCCTAATGGCCACTCGCGGGCGAGGTCGAACACATACCCGAGAAAGTAGGAATGAGCAACCAACTGACAATCATGCCGAATTCATGGCCGCAATGGCGAATCTCGCTAATACCATGGAAGCTAATGCTGCTGCGACTTTGCAAGCTGTGCAGAGATTGGGCCAATCGGCCGGGAACAAAAACGGGAATGACGAAGAGAACGCCAATGATAATGCTGAAGGAAACGGAGATAACACAGGAGGAGTTCCGATGACCTTGGTGACGTTCCTCAAGGTTCATCCGCCAACTATCCAAGGATCAACTAATCCTACTGAAGCAGACCACTGGTTCCAGGCTATGTAGCGTGCTTTACAGGCGCAGCATGTTCCCCTCAATCAATATGTCAAGTTTTTCGCTTATCAGCTAGCAGGAGAGGCCCAGCCCTGGTGGCAAGCAGAGTGTCGCTTGCTACAGCTTTAGAACGCCGATATTCCATGGGAGGTGTTCCAAATGGCCTTTTACAAGAAATACTTCCCTGAGTCTGCAAGGGAAGCAAAGGAGATAGAACTAATGCAGTTGAAGCAAGGTTCCCTATCTGTGGCAGACTACACCAACCAGTTTGAGGAGCTCTGTAGATTTTCTAGGGTATGTCAAGGTGCCCCGGAGACTTACGACAGTTGGAAGTGCATTAAATACCAAAGGGGGCTAAAGGACAACATTATCACTACTGTGACTCCTATGGAGATCCGTGTCTTCTCCGACTTGGTGAACAAGGCCAGAGTAGTGGAAGAGTATGCCAAGACCGTGGCGGCATCCAAGGATACTCATGGAGGAAGCTCTAGTCGGGGGCATGGCAAGTATTTTCATCCGAGAGGACAAAGCTTCAAGAGAGGAGGATATGCACCTCAAGGTCAAGGAGGCTTTAGAAAGAACACCCATGATCAGATTCAGCGTGGCAAAGGGAGAGGAAATCAGAGTAAGAGTTCTTCGGATTTAGCTTGTGATCGTTGTGGACGTTTTCATCCATATGACTCTTGCAAGATTGGTATAAGTGGGTGCTTCCACTGTGGCTTGCCTGGTCATTTTGCGAGGGATTACACACGTGGGAAGAACCCAAGTGCAGGTCAGAGTCAACACCAGGGGCGAGTCTTTGCTGTGAACGCCAATGATGCTTCCAAGGCAGATCCATTGATGAGAGGTATATGTCTAATTGGTGATAAATCCTTAGTTGCATTATATGATACTGGAGCTTCACATTCGTTTATTTTGTTTGCTAAAGTTGAGAAATTAGGCTTGAAAGTGTCAGAGTTACCTTTTGATCTGTATGTACATACTCCGCATCAGACAGTTATGACTAGGTTAGGTTGTAGACGAGTAGGTTTCAAGCTTGAGGGTAGAGATTTTGTGCATGATTTGATCTGTTTACCAATGGTGGGGCTAGAGATGATTTTGTGGTTTGATTGGTTGTCGAAGAATCGGGTTTTGTTGGATTGCTTAGAATGGACTATTCGGTTTATGCCGGAAGGAGAGAATGGAGCAGTGGTAGCTACGGGATATTACCTGAACTCTGTAATGGTGCATTGTAGTGGGAAGGAGTGTCAGGGTTATATTTCGTTGGCTACGAATGCGTTGGGTGATGTCCAGAACTTGGATCAGATACCAGTAGTTAGAGATTTTCCTGAAGTATTCCCGGAAGATATCCCTGAGTGCCCACCTCAAAGGGAAATTGAATTTGCGATTGAATTGGTGCCGGGAGCCAGACCAGTATCGATTGCGCCGTATAGAATGGCTCCGATAGAACTGGCAGAGTTAAAGACTCAGTATCGACCGAGTGTATCACCGTGGGGAGCACTAATTTTATTGGTAAAGAAGAAGGATGGAGGAATGCGTTTATGTGTGGATTACCGATAGTAAAATAAAGTGACAGTGAAGAACAAGTACCCGCTGCCAAGGATAGATGATTTGATGGATCAATTGCAAGGAGCTGGAGTATTTTCCAAGATTGATTTGAGATTCGGTTATCATCAAATAAGGGTGAAGGAGGATGATATCCCTCAGACCGCGTTTAGGATACACTATAGACACTACGAATTTACGGTAATGTCCTTTGGGTTAATGAATGCACCTGCTATTTTCATGGATTACATGAACAAAGTGTTTCGTCCCTTTTTGGACAAATTCGTGGTGGTTTTCATAGATGACATCTTAGTCTATTCTAAGACGGCAAAGGAGCATGAGGAACACTTGAGGATTATGTTGCAAATCCTAAAGGAGCAAAAGTTGTATGCCAAGTTGTCGAGGTGCGAGTTCTGGAAGGAGGAAGCGAAAGTTGTATGCCAAGTTGTCGTTGTGAGCAAAGGAGGGATAGCGGTGGATTCTTCTAAGGTAGAAGCGGTGATGGAATGGGAAAGACCGACGACTATGATGAAAGTCAGGAGTTTTTTGGGCTTAGCCGGATATTACCGGAGATTTATCGAAGGATTTTCCCGGATTGCATTACCAATGACGAAGTTAACAAGGAAAGAAGTGCCATTCGTGTGGATGTCAGAGTGCAAAGAGAGTTTTCAGACTTTGAAGTGTATTGTGATGCGTCACTGAAAGGTTTGGGTTGCGTGTTGATGCAACATCGGAACGTGGTGGCTTACGCATCGCGTCAGCTAAGACCGCATGAGGTCAATTACCCCACTCATGACTTGGAATTAGCGGCGATTGTGTTTGCATTGAAGATGTGGAGACACCACTTGTACGGAGTAAGGTTTAGCGTCTTTTCTGATCATAAAAGTCTCAAGTACATCTTTGATCAGAAAGAGCTAAATATGCGCCAAAGAAAGTGGATGGAGTTGCTTAAAGATTATGATTTCGAGTTTAGTTATCACCCTGGAAAGGCGAATGTGGTAGCAGACACTTTGAGTCGAAAATCTTTAACGATTGCTTGGATGAGGATCAAGGAGGAGGAGTTAGTGGATAAATTTGTGGATCTTAAGCTGGACATTGGTGATGTTGCCAGAAGAGCTTGTTTGAACCAGTTACAGATCTCAAGTACGTTTAAATTAGAAATAAAAAGGGCTCAGCAAGATTAGCATAAGCTTCAGCAATTGTTTCAACTAGTTGGTGATAACAGGTGTGAAGAATTCACTGAGGATGATGAAGGGTTGTGGAGAAATAAGGGGAGAATTTGTGTACCAGATGTTGGGAGTTTGAGGCGAGACTTGTTGTCGGAAGCTCACAACAGTGGGTTCTCTATTCATCCCGGGAGCACGAAGATGTATTATGACTTAAAGAAAATGTTTTGGTGGCCTGGGATGAAGGGTGATGTAGCTACAGTGGTATCCAAGTGTTTGACTTGCCAGAAAGTAAAGATAGAGCACCAAAAACCATCGGGAATGCTACAACCACTTGAGATTCCTCAGTGGAAGTGGGAAGGAATCGCGATGGATTTTGTGACCGGTTTACCAAGGACTAGGTCAGGATTTGATGCTATTTGGGTGATCATGGATAGCTTAACCAAATCCGCTCATTTTCTACCTACCTGAGTAAAATGTTCTATGGAGGCGTTAGCAAGATTGTACATCAAGGAGATAGTAAGGTTGCATGGTGTGCCATCGAGCATAGTGTCAGACCGTGATCTCCGATTCACATCAAGGTTTTAGGGAGCTTTCCAAAGAGCTTTCGGTATGAAGCTATGTCTCAGTACCGCATATCATCCGCAAACCGATGAACAGTCGAAAAGGACCATTTAGGCGTTGGAGGATATGCTGGGAGCATGTGTTTTAGATCAACCCAAAAGTTGGGATCATTACATGCCATTGGTGGAATTTGCATACAACAATAGCTTTCATGCGAGCATTAGGATGGCTCCGTATGAGGCCTTGTATGGACAAAAGTACCAGTCTCCACTTTGTTGGTATGAATCCGGTGAAATAAGCGTTTTGGGTCCTGATGTAATAGTAGAGACTACTGAGAACATTAAGAAGATTCGTGCAAAGATTCTAACTGCTCAAAGTCGACAGAAGAGTTATGCGGATCAGAGAAGGAAACAGTTAGAGTTTGAAATGGGGGAGCACATATTCCTTAGGGTTACACCGACAACTGGGATTGGAAGAGCAATCAAAACCAAGAAGTTGAACCCAAGATATATAGGACCGTTTGAAATTTTAAGGCGATTCGGGCCGGTGGCGTATCAAGTCGCTTTGCCACCTCATCTATCTAACTTGCATGACGTATTCAATGTGTCACAGCTCCGTAAGTACACGTCGGATGCGGCTCATGTGTTGGAGCCTGAATCGGTCGAGTTGAAAGAGAACTTGACTTTCCAAGTAACGCCAGTGAGGATCGATGACACTAATGTAAAGAAGCTGCGAGGAAATGATGTTTCATTGGTTAAAGTTGCTTGGGAGCGAGCAGTAGTAGAAGAGCACACTTGGAAATTAGAGTCCGAGATTCAAAAGGATTACCCCAAGCTTTTCTCAGGTAATTCAAATTTTGAGGGCAAAATTTCTTATTTGGTGGGGAGAATGTAAGAACCACAACTAATAACTGGCTAATTATGTAATTAATATTGCCCAAATTAGATTCTGAAAAGCTAGAGTGAGAATTTGAGGATTTAAAGGTGATATTTGGACTCGGTAGGTCTTTCTGAGTCAGAAAATGTGTCTTCTACGAAAAACCGTAAAAAACTTAGAAAAATATTCGAAATGGAAAACCGAGCGTTAATTTTAAAGGTTTGACCCGAAGTTAGGCCAAACGGGCTAAAAACGCTAACGGGTTAGACCGGGCCCAAGTTGGGCCCAAGCCCAACATATAAAAGGCTCAATTAATGAACCAATCAGCACAAACACACTTAAACACACCCATCAGAAATTGAAAGAAGGAGAGGAGAAGAGATTGAGCACTATTCATGTCAATCTTCCAAAGCTCATATCTTGAGCTAGAGAGCTCCGATCGCCGCATCGTTTGCAGCTATGCGTTCCTTGTGAAGAGCTCTACAAAACCCATACAAGAAACTGGAGAGGTAACCACGAAATCCTTTCTATTCTTCTCTCAAAAATTTTGGTTCTTAGAGCCTTGGGTTTTGACATCTAAATCTGTTGGAAAAGGTAAGAGCCATTAAACGCTTGTGAATTTATGTTTAATTGGAACCCTAGTTTGATTTGTGGTGATTTATATGGATATAGCTTGATTTTTGTATGTTTGGAGCTTGTTGGTGCTTGTTGGAGTTGCATTGGTGATTGGATTTTGGTTGAGAGCTCATTGGTGCTAAATTGGAGTTTTGGTGCATATAAGGAATCGGCTAAGGTATGGTTTTGGTTTCCTCTATGTTGTATATAATATTCATGGACACTTAGGCTAGTGACCAATAGGATAGGTTTGAATTAAAATGATTGTTGGTGTGTTAAATGTTGATGAATGATGATTCATGATAAGTTGATAAATGTTGGGTTCAATTATGATGATTTCCAATGATATGATGATGTTGAATGATTGTATGGATTAGAAGTTGGTTCATTATGATTATTGTAGTGCTAAGATTTATGAAATGGTAAGTTTGAAGGTGATTTGATCATGTGTTATATAGTTGATGTTGGAGTTGAGAGTAACGAAATGAGAAGGAAAATGTGGTAAGGTTGGTGTATTATGATAAAATAGATAAATTTTGATGAAAAGTAGAGTTTTGAATGGTTTGGTATGGTTTGGTATGGGTATAATAAGAAATTATGGAAATTGTGAAGTTTGGTAAAATTGGGTTTTTGGTGAACTTTGTTCGATCATAACTTATGCCTCAGTTTTCAAAATTTGATGAGATTTTTTTAGAATTAAAGATATTTGAAAACCATTTAAATTGATACAAAGTTTGTAAAATTTGGAATTTTGTAGAGGGAGGTATGATCATTCAAAGTTGGTGTTAAAAATCTGAAATTCTACAAAGTTACGGAATTTTATGATTTCTGATATGTGCGCACGCATAGCCTTGTGCGGACGCACCATCTGCGAAAATTTTGATCTGTGCGGACGCACACACTTGTGCACACGCACAGGCAGGAAAATGCGTTCTGTTTGCAGCGCTAGCACAGCTTGTGCACGCACATATCTAAGGAAAAATTTCAACCTGTGCGGATGCCATTTTGATGAACGGATTCTTGACGGTTTAGAATT
This sequence comes from Arachis ipaensis, assembly GCF_059453495.1. Classification (NCBI taxonomy): domain Eukaryota; kingdom Viridiplantae; phylum Streptophyta; class Magnoliopsida; order Fabales; family Fabaceae; genus Arachis; species Arachis ipaensis. Next base: position 79,636,882 of record NC_142440.1, on the reverse strand, counting down.
TCACTAATGAAGTCTCGTTGTAAAGTATAGTTTCTAAACCAACAATAATCCTTTCCTACAAAAATTTTGTTTGTCACAAGTACAAACCCCTAAAATCTATAAACCAAAGTATTTAAACCTTAGGTCGTTCTGCCTAGAAATTGCGATAAAGTGTCTTATTATTGGTTATGAGGTATGTTTGGGTTTTTTTTTTTTTTTGAGATTTTAGACATTAAATGTAAATGGCAATGAAAATAAACTAACAACTACAAAGGTCTTGGCAAGATATGAGAACTAGAAGTCTTATCCTAGTTACCTTCCTCAATTGAGATGAGAATTGACCATTGCTACCATTTAGTTAACCTCTAATCATGGGGGAAAATCAAGTGGATGAATTAACTTGATTCCCCAAGTCCTAGCCAACTCCTAAAGGAAAGACTAGCTTTAGTGGTATCCAAATCAATTAGCAACTTCTAATTATCAATCAACAAAGGCATTAGATAACTCAAGCGTCACTAATTACTCCACCTAGGCCAAGGGGAACAAAATCTATACTAAAATCCAACCAAGCATTTCATCAAATACTTGGAGGGCACAAAAGAAAAGCAAAGTAAATTGGCAACAACAATGAAATCTAACAACAAATATTGCAAGGAATTAATAACAACAATTAAAAGAAACACAATTACCATAAATTACTAATGCCAGGGCATTTTGGCCAGTTTCACTGACATTTCCTTTACTGTTTTTAGGGTAGTATCATGCATTTCCTTAGGAAATAAGCTAGTTTTGGGTAGATATTCACTTACATCTTGATTCAAGCATGCATTGTGCAATTTACATGATTTCATGAGGATTTTGCATGAATTTAATGATAAATTGGATGTTGCATTTCCCATGACTTGGACTAGAACTTTGATGCACTTTATTGCTTGATTTCAGGACAAAGGAAGCAAAAAAGAACCACATTAGTGGCTACGTTAGTTACACTAACGTTAACACTAACGTGGAATGGGAGTAACTTGCAAAGTTAATGAGAAAAGTAATTGCCAATAACACTCTCGAAGCCATCATTGCCCACGTTAAGAGTCACGTTAACTAAGTTAACGTGAACTCTAACGTGGAAGAAAGGAAATGGAGCCAACGTTAGTGACACTTAACATTATCACTAACGTTGGACCAAGCTCATAAGTGGCCACGTTAGTCACCACGTTAACTTAGTTAACGTGGCCTCTAACGTTAAGAAGAAAGCGGGGAAGCCAACGTTAGTGACATTGAACATTATCACTAATGTTGGCCAAGTCACATTAAGCCACGTTAACTCCCACGTTAACCTAGTTAACGTGGAAGCTAACGTGAGGAAACAAGGTGGTCGACAACGTTAGTGACACCAAACATTGTCACTAACGTTGGAAGGAACCCACACAAGCCCCAATAAGCCATGTTAACTCCCACGTTAACTTAGTTAACGTGGAAGTTAACGTGAAGAAGGGAGGTGACGCCAACGTTAGTGACACCCAACATTGTCACTAATGTTGGAAGGAGCCCACACATGCCACCATGAGCCACGTTAACTCCCACGTTAACTTAGTTAACGTGGATAAGGGAATGTTGAGCCAACGTTAGTGACACTCAACTTTGTCACTAACGTTGGAGATGGCTAGCATGGCCACGTTAGAAGCCATGTTAACCTAGTTAACGTGGACTCTAACGTGAGAAATAGGGGCATATTGGAACGTTAGTGACAATGGTAAGTGTCACTAACGTTCTCGAAGGTTGGCAAGCCTACGTTAAAAGAGCCACGTTAACTAAGTTAACGTGGACTCTAACGTAGGGAAGGGGGAGATTTCTCAACGTTATTGGGAAAGGTGAGTCCCAATAACGTGTGCGAAGGATAAAGGGGCAACGTTAGTGGCAACGTTTGTGCCACTAACGTTGAAGTTAATGTGGCTCTTACTTGGGTGAGGAACGTTAGTGAAAAAGGTGATTGTCACTAACGTTCTCAAACCCATATTTTCACTGAACGTTAACACCACTAACGTCCTGAGCTAAAGTCTCTGCCCACTTCACACTTTCTCTCTGCAAGTAAAGTCAAGCCCAATGAAGAAGAGAACTGCTTCAAACTCAAGATCCAAAGGCCCATACCCAAGACTTGAAGAGCCAACTAGAAGAACAGAAGAGTAGTATATATAGGAGTAGCTTTAAATTAAATAGGGTAGGAAATTATAGGGAGCCTCTGGGCATAGAATTACTCTCTGTATTTACTTTCTCTGCACTTCTAGTTTCATCATGTATTCTCCATCTTTGTTTTTATTTTCCAGAGCTATGAACAACTAAACCCTTTTCATTGGGTTAGGGAGCTCTGTTGTAATTTGATGGATCAATACTAGTTTTCATTATTCTTCTTCTATCTTTTCTCTTGATTTTACTTGAAAGCTTTTGATCTTCATCCAATTGGGTAGTTATCTTGGAAAAGAAGCTATTCATACTTGGATCTCTTCTGAACCTTGAAAGAGGAATGAAGAGATCATGCTAGAAATGCTTTCTCATGCTGGACGAAATTAGATTTGGATGGATATGTGACTATAATCCTCTCAACACTTGATTTGAGAAATGCATGTGGTATAATCAATGACCATACTTCATCTCTTCTCATGAGCAATTGACCAAGGAATTGGCTATTGATCAAGATTTGAGAGATTGAATTACAAGAAATTGTAATTCAATCACTTAACATTGCCAAGGAGATCAATGAGTGCATTGATTGAGGAAGAGATGAAAATGAAATTGATCCGGAGAATGCAACATCTCCTAAGCCCAATGAACTCCCCATTTCTGATCTTACCTATTCTCTTTAATATCTGTCATTTACTTTTATGAGCAATTACCCATCCCCATTTAAGATTCTGCAATTTACTTTCCGTCATTTACATTCAGCTCTTATTTCTAGCATTTACTTTTCTGTTATTTACTTTCCCACCATTTAATTTTCTACAATTCTCAACTCAAATTCTGATTCGCTCAACTAGAACATTGCTCTAATTAAAGTTGCTTGATCAATCAATCCTTGTGGGATTCGACCTCACTCTATTGTGAGTTTTTACTTGACGACAAATTCGGTACACTTGCCGAAGGAAATTTGTTATGAGACAAGTTTTCCGTGCATCAAGTTTATGGCACCGTTGCCGGGGATTGATTGTGCATCAACAATGATTAAATTGGAAGATAACTAGATTGAGCATTTTATTTTTTATTTGATTTAATTTTCTGTTTGAGTCATTTACTTTCTGTTTTAGTTAATTTCTTCCCTTCCCCCTACTTTTTCTTTGTTATTTACCATTCATTTCACTAACCCACTAACTGTTTGATATATTGCATCACTCACACTAACAGTAATTCTGACAGAAATACTTTCTGCATCTATTTTCCTTGCTTGTACTTGTTGGTTGTATGACAGGGAGAAGAAGCGGAGCTTCAACTTCCTTTGATTCTGAACCTGAGAGGACCTTCTTGAGATTAAGAAGGGAAGCAAGAGGAAAAAGAGTAGTTGGTGCTGAGGAAGAGGAGGAATACTTTGAACTAAACATGGAAGAAAACATGGAAAACCATCATGAAGAAGAGGCTCACAACTATGGCAGAAGAGGACGAGCAAATCATGCTGGGGAGGATAGAAGAGTTTTAGGCTCTTACATCAATCTAAACCCAGGAAACTGTGGAAGTTGCATTCAAAAGCCAACCATCCACGCCAACAATTTTGAACTAAAACCACAGCTCATCACCCTTATTCAGAACAACTATTTGTTCGGAGGGAGTGTCCAAGAGGACCCCAATCAACATTTGACCACCTTCCTGAGAATTTGTGACACAGTGAAGTCTAATGGTGTTCATCCTGACGCCTATAGATTGCTCTTATTTCCATTCTCACTCAAGGATAAGGCAGCCAAGTGGCTGAAGTCTTTCCCAAGGGAGAGCTTGACAACCTGGGAGGATGTGGTGAACAAATTCTTAGCAAGATTTTACCCTCCTCAACGAATCAATAGGCTGAGAGCTGAGGTCCAAACATTCAGGCAACAAGATGGTGAGACTCTATATGAAGCATGGGAGAGGTTTAAAGACCTAACAAGGAGGTGTCCACCTAACATGTTCAACGAATGGGTGCAGCTGCACATTTTCTATGAAGGGCTCTCTTATGAATCAAAGAAGGCAGTAGACCATTCATCCAGAGGATCTTTGAACAAGAAGAAGACCATTGAGGAAGCCATAGATGTCATTGAAACTGTAGTAGAGAATGACTACTTCTATGCTTCCGAAAGAGGGAACACGAGAGGAGTGATGGAGCTAAACAATGTAGATGCTCTGCTGGCCCGAAACAAGCTCATTACCCAGCAGCTGGCTGACCTCACCAAGAAGATGGAGAAGAACCAAGTAGCAGCAATCACCACTTCATCAACAACCCAAGAAGGAGTAAATGAAGAAGCAGAGGGAAGTCAGGAGCAAGTCAACTACATTGGGAATTCACCTAGGCAAAACCATGATCCATACTCCAAGACCTACAACCCTGGATGGAGGAATCACCCAAACTTTGGGTGGGGAAATCAACAAGACCAAAGCCTTGATCAAAGACGCCCAAATCCCAACAATGCAAGCCACCAACACTTCACATCTAGACCATATCAACACCCCAATAACAACACCTCTCCACATCCACATCAAAACCAAAATAACTTACCTCATCCTTCCACCTCTAATTACAATCTACAATCATTTGATGACAAACTCTCAAGGATTGAGAATCTACTTGAAGGCATAGGCAAGGAGATTCAAGACAACAAGGTGTTCAAAGAGGAAGTGCGAGCCAGTTTCAAGAACCAGATCGACACAATCAAGAGGTTGGAATCTCAAGTGGGGTATCTCTCTGAGCAAATTCTCAAACCCACAGATGGATTCCCAAGTGACACAAAGAAGAATCCGAGAGGTGAAACAAAGAAAGTAAGATGGGAAGATTGCAATATGGTCACTATAAGTGATAAGGAGACTGAGGACAAGCCAAGCAAGCTGTCAGAACAACCTGAAGATACCTCAGTAGAGAAGAAGGAAAAAGATCATCAAGAACCAGAAATCTCACAACAGGAGCTGCTGAGACTCTATGCACCTTTTCCCCAACTGCTCAATGGTGCTGTGGAGAAGAGAATATACTCAAGGTTTCTTGATTTGTTTGCATCTCTGCATGTCAACATACCATTCATCAAGACTATTCAACAAATGCCTGCATACATCAAGTATATGAAGCAGCTGCTTCCCAGCAAAAGCTCACTCAAGGGAGGCCAAACTATAGTGATGAACAAGGAGTGCAGTACCCTCATTCAACCACAGCTGCCTACAAAAAGAAAAGATCCAGGGAGTTTTCATGTCCCCTGTGCCATGGGGGAAACAATGTTTGATAGAGCACTCTGCGATTTAAGAGCAAGCATCAACTTAATGCCCTTATCCCTGGTGAAGAGGCTGCAGATCAATGAGATATTGCCCACAGATGTAGTCATCAGACTGGCTAACAAAACTCAAAAACAAGCAATAGGGGTGGTGGAAAATGTGTTGTTAAAGGTTGGGAAATACTTTCTTCCGACAGACTTTGTCATCTTGGACATGGAAGAGAGTCACACTCACCTAATCATATTGGGAAGACCATTCCTAGCTACAGCCAGAGCACTCATAGATGTGGAGCGAGGGGAGCTAATATTAAGGATCCATGATGAACGACTCAGCTTTAATGTCTTCAAACTCTCACAAGAAGCAGACCAAGAGAACAAAGAACCAAGCAAAGATCATAATGAGATGCTGACAGAGGAAGCAAGCACTGAAGCACAACCAGCCCATCTGGGAAAGCCCTGGGTTGATGAACAAGGAAATAAGCAGTTGTCACAACTCAAGGAAAAGCTGGAGGAACCTAAACCACCAGAGACATGTGAAGACAACAACAAAATTTCCTTAGAAGAAGAAGTCACCAAGAGCAAGGCAACATCAAAAGGGACAAAGAAGAAGGTACCAAAGGGGTGGTTTGAACTCGTGAGGAGGTCTATCCTCCCAGCTGCAAATAATTCAGAGGTTAATATTAATCGAGAAACTATGGTACATTGCCTAGTACAAGGTGGAGAAATCAATGTGCATGAACTTATAGCTGAAGGAATTCAAGATTCAGCTGAGAAGCTTGAATCAGGTGCCAGACTTTGGTACCCCAGCACCATTTTCAGATTATGCAAAAAGGCCAAGGTGGTCTTTGAGGATAACAATCCAGACTGGGTGAACCCTGGGAGGCTAATGACAACCCAGTGTATGGCCTATACTACACCTGCTCAGCAACAAAGAAGGCCACAAATAGGGAAACTGAAAGCAAAAGAAGGAGCTCACCAAGAGGAGTCTCATCAGGAAGAATATCAACAAGAAGAGCATTCTTAACAGCCGACTTGAATATGAATCACCTTCTAAAAGCCATTGAAGATTTGGGGATGAGACATATGGAAGGACAAGAGCAAATACTAAACCTTCAGTCCAACTGGATGAGCCAACAAGAAGAGTGGCAGAAACAACAAATGGAGCAGCAACAGGAACAATACTCCCAGCTCACTCAAGCCATCCACCAAGTTACTGAGAGGCAAGAACATCAAGATAAGCATTTGCAGGAACTCAATCAGCGGCAAATAGCTCAGATGAAAGCATTCAATGAGTTCACTGTACTTAATGAAGGACGGCAACTACATAGGGAAGAGTTCAACGTAAACACTCAAGCCAAGTGGAACTACATGTCTAGTAATATGCATCATCTACACTATGCCATCCCTACATATGATGAGGTCCAAAAAGATTTTGTAGAACAAGAAGAGAGGAAGGTGAAACAGTAGAAGGAAACACTCAAGAAGAAGATGGAAGATGGTGGTTTCTAGAAGAAGCTGATTGGAAAAAGTAAAGAAAATGGGAGTACAAGCAATCAAGAGGGACACAAGGAGGACAAGCAAGGAGGAGAGCATGGGCAACCACATGAGTAAAAGGTGGTGAAGTTCCTCCTTTGGTCCATCTTTCTCTATGCTTTAAATAAGGAAGATCTTGTATGAAATAGAACTTGCTTCCATGTTAGTTTAAACAATTTTAAATTCTGTCTTTTAAGTTTTGTTGAAAAGGTCTATGTTTGCTGGTCTTTATGTCACTGCACCCTTACTTTGCTTATTTGTATGCTTGTCCCTTTGATTTAAATGAAAAGAGAATGAGTGTTTTTAAAGACCAGAGAGGAGTTCATACTATGGAGTAAGTTCATGAGTTTATGGTATAGTCATAAGTTAGCTAAGTTGGTTCAACCAGAAGGTGGGAGGACAACTATCTGTCATGAATACTGTGCTTGAAAAATACCTCATGAGACTAGCTAAATAAGAAGATCCTAATAAGAAAAAGGGAAAGAACAATAAAGGTTGAAAAATAAAAGAAAAAGAGTAAGCAATAAGGCTAGGCACCAATGGTTTTAATCTTGAGGCATGTGTCTGTGGTGCTCCTGTGTGAGGGATCTACTTGGATGAATAAGCTCTTAGGGGTGCCTTATCACTTGGTAACTTGGGTTAACTAACTCGAGATTATCAGCTGAAAGTCCACTATCAAGAGTAACCCTCAATACAGAACATTAATAACCCAAAGAGGTGCTGGACACCAAGGTCTCAAGAAAAGAAAATAAATAAACTATGTGCCTGTGGTGTGTATGTATGGGGGAGAGACTTGAGCAAGTAAGTCCTTAGGCGTGCTTCATCACCTAGCACCTTGAACCAACTGGTTCGGGAGTGTTGGCCGAAAGCTTATTTTAAAGAGTTGCCCCCTTACATAGCACTTAGCTTAAGAACAAAAATAAGCCCTGAAATAACAACAAAAGGATCAATGAATAAAAGTCTCATGGGATGCAATCACAGTGAGTATTCTAGGACATGATAAAGGTCTGAGAGCCAGGAATGAACCTAAGTTGCTATGCATGAAACCACCATAAAACCAGGGACATGACTTCCACAAGAATGACTCATTTCTCTTGGCGTTCCATTCATCATTCTCTTGTTCCAGTACTTGCTTAGGGATAAGCAAGCTTTAAGTTTGGTGTTGTGATGCCAGGGCATTTTGGCCAGTTTCATTGTCCTTTTCTTTACTGTTTTTAGGGTAGTATCATGCATTTCCTTAGGAAATAAGCTAGTTTTGGGTAGATATTCACTTACATCTTGATTCAAGCATGCATTGTGCAATTTACATGATTTCATGAGGATTTTGCATGAATTTAATGATAAATTGGATGTTGCATTTCCCATGACTTGGACTAGAACTTTGATGCACTTTATTGCTTGATTTCAGGACAAAGGAAGCAAAGAAGAACCACATTAGTGGCTACGTTAGTTACACTAACATTAACACTAACGTGGAATGGGAGTAACTTGCAAAGTTAATGAGAAAAGTAATTGCCAATAACGCTGTCGAAGCCATCATTGCCCACGTTAAGAGTCACGTTAACTAAGTTAACGTGAACTCTAACGTGGAAGAAAGAAAATGGAGCCAACGTTAGTAACACTTAACATTATCACTAACGTTGGATCAAGCTCATAAGTGGCCACGTTAGTCACCACATTAACATAGTTAACGTGGCCTCTAACGTTAAGAAGAAAGGGGGGAAGCCAATGTTAGTGACATTCAACAATATCACTAATGTTGGCCAAGTCACATTAAGCCACGTTAACTCCCACGTTAACCTAGTTAACGTGGAAGCTAACGTGAGGAAACAAGGTGGTCGACCATTGTCACTAACGTTGGAAGGAACCCACACAAGCCCCAATAAGCCACGTTAACTTAGTTAACGTGGAAGTTAACGTGAAGAAGGGAGGTGACGCCAACGTTACTGACACCCAAGATTGTCACTAACGTTGGAAGGAGCCCACACATGCCACCATGAGCCACGTTAATTCCCACGTTAACTTAGTTAATGTGGAAGCTAACGTGGATAAGAGAATGTTGAGCCAATGTTAGTGACACTCAACTTTGTCACTAACGTTGGAGATGGCTAGCATGGCCACGTTAGAAGCCACGTTAACCTAGTTAACATGGACTCTAACGTGAGAAATAGGGGCACATTGGAACGTTAGTGACAATGGTAAGTGTCACTAACGTTCTCGAAGGTTGGCAAGCCTACGTTAAAAGAGCCACGTTAACTAAGTTAACGTGGACTCTAACGTAGGGAAAGGGGAGATTTCTCAATGTTATTGGGAAAGGTGAGTCCCAATAACGTGTGCGAAGGATAAAGGGGCAACGTTAGTGGCAACGTTTGTGCCACTAACGTTGAAGTTAACGTGGCTCTTACTTGGGTGAGGAACGTTAGTGAAAAAGGTGATTGTCACTAACGTTCTCGAACCCATATTTTCACTGAACGTTAATACCACTAACGTCCTGAGCTAAAGTCTCTGCCCACTTCACACTTTCTCTCTGCAAGTAAAGCCAAGCCCAATGAAGAAGAGAACTGCTTCAAACTCAAGATCCAAAGGCCCATACCCAAGACTTGAAGAGCCAACTAGAAGAACAGAAGAGTAGTATATATAGGAGTAGCTTTGAATTAAATAGGGTAGGAAATTATAGGGAGCCGCTGGGCATAGAATTACTCTCTGTATTTACTTTCTCTGCACTTCTAGTTTCATCATGTATTCTCCATCTTTGTTTTCATTTTCCAGAGCTATGAACAACTAAACCCCTTTCATTGGGTTAGGGAGCTCTGTTGTAATTTGATGGTCAATACTAGTTTTCATTATTCTTCTTCTATCTTTTCTCTTGATTTTACTTGAAAGCTTTCGATCTTCATCCAATTGGGTAGTTATCTTGGAAAAGAAGCTATTCATACTTGGATTTCTTCTGAACCTTGAAAGAGGAATGAAGAGATCATGCTAGAAATGCTTTCTCATGCTGGACCAAATTGGGTTTGGATGGATATGTGACTATAATCCTCTCAACACTTGATTTGGGAAATGCATGTGGTATAATCAGTGACCATACTTCATCTTTTCTCATGAGCAATTGACCAAGAAATTGGCTATTGATCAAGATTTGAGAGATTGAATTACAAGAAATTGTAATTCAATCACTTAAGATTGCCAAGAAGATCAATGAGTGCATTGATTGAGGAAGAGATGAAAATGAAATTGATCCGGAGAATGCAACATCTCCTAAGCCCAATGAACTCCCCATTTCTGATCTTACCCATTCTCTTTAATATCTGTCATTTACTTTTATGAGCAATTACCCATCCCCATTTAAGATTCTGCAATTTACTTTCCGTCATTTACATTCAGCTCTTATTTCTAGCATTTACTTTTCTGTTATTTACTTTCCCGCCATTTAAAAGTCACGTGTGGCCTTCGACGCATACGCGCACAGCGTGTAACGGCCTAGCCCCGAAGAAACGGCACTTTTTCGGGATCAAACGGAATTTTTACAGAATTTTTAGGAATTTCTATGCATATAAGCACCTCCACTGCACAGGTGCTGCGTCATCAAGCTGCTGAGTCAGCAGCTTGATTGCACAGGACACCTCTCCTAATCTAAGTAGGCACGTCGCGAAGAGTTGCATTTTTTAGCCACTTCGGGCCCGAATTTCAAAATTCTGATTTCCGTGGTTAGTCTCTATGTGACGAGCCGGTCACAAATTTCGAGAGAAAAATTATATTAATATAATATTCATATATTATTATTTTATTCAGAATATTATATTATTATCTTCTCTACTGTGATTAATGTTGATCTATGCTTAATAATATAATAACTGAGCTTGAAATCTACCGGTAACGGATAATACCGGCATTCTTAGATGAACTTAGCACTGCTAATGCTTCATCATATATCTTTTATTCTTATGATTATCCAGTTACTAGTGTCATTTACACTAAGTAAATTAATGTTTATCCATTAGTAGTGTAATTACTTAAGTTCTAATACATCTAGCTTTAGTAATTATCCTTTTCTGAGATATTTTGACAAGTAACTTTTGTATAATCATCATCCAAAAGCCACGGCCTCCCTAGGACAGCTTGGCTATCATTTTTGTTCTTGGAAAAGCTTAGAACACCATGAAAGAAAACCATGAAGCTTCCATGAACACCTGAGCTACTTTCTCCGTTCTTTCTCAAACCGAAACCCCTATCAAAAATCTAATCTTACCAAAGTGTTCACCTCTTCCTCCTCTTCATTTCTATGTCACCTTTCATGGAGTAAATCAAGGTATGAAGGCTGCTCCTTCTCCTTGAAGATTCGGCCATGGTGGTTCCTTAAGTTAATGATGTTTTCTTCATGTTTTCTCTTAGGATCTCTTATTCAATCACCAAAAGCTCCAAGAAAACGGGATTTCTAGTTACGTTAAGGTGAGGAAAACCTTCTTTTCATCATCATGAAGCTTCAGCCTTCATGGTTCATAAGATTCTAAAGTTGTTTTTGATGTTAAAATAGGCGTAACAGTGCTTCTGGAAGCTTGTTTTTGGTGCAATCTCAGACAGCAGCAAAGGAGGTAAGGTTTGGTAAATTAATCAATGATTGGCTGTGTTCTTGAAGTGTTAAACCAGATCTTGTTGCTTGAGATTTAATTTTGGGTGTATGTGTGAGGGTTTGATCATGGAAACTTGTTGTTTAATGCTTGAAAATCATGTTTATGATGGTTTTGAAGTGGCTGTTGGTGCTGCTGGAAAACGTGACATTCCAGCCATGAAAATCATGATTTTTGATGCTTATTTGATGTGTATTTGATGGCTGAAAAGTTTCTCTTTGGTTTGATAAAAATTGGATTCAAATCGGTTTCCGAAAAGATTGAAAAACTAGCTGAAAATCAAGCAGAAATCTGATGAACTTTTGAAATAAAAAATGTTTTTGGTTTTTGGAAAAACATGAAAACGTGTATTCAAGGAGTTTTGGGGTCAAAATGCAATTATTAAAAAGTTTGGGGTTGAAAATTAATTAATCAAAAGTTGAGGGGCTAATGTGCAAATATTAAAAGTTATAGGAGTTAAAGTGCAATTTCCAAGAAGTTCGGGGGTCAAAATGCAATTTTTGAAAGTTAAATAAAATATTATTATTTTAATAATAAAATATTAATATATTTTTTTATTAATAATATTATTTTAATAATAATATTATTTTATTAATAATAATAAAATATTGATAAAAAGACAGTTTTCCCTGAAAGGCTCAGGAAGGCAGATTTGAGTCCAGAATTCTCTAATTTCCTTTACTAAACACCTAAGAAGAGGTATAAGAGAAGATATAGAGGTATATGAGGTAAAGAAACAAGATTTTGAAACCTGTGTTTAAGTTAAAAAGAAAAGGAGTTAAAAGTGATATAGCTGTGTACCTGACCTTACAGAGTAAATAGAGAATTATAAAATGAGCTTTCTGTGATGTTGTAATGCTTGATTTATGATGATTGCTAAATGATGGAAAGTATGGTTATATGTGAATTATGAGCCTTCGAGCAATGCTTGTGAATGTTGTGCGGGGACGCCCGTATTGAGATGTTGCTTCCCAGACAGGCTGCGGTAGAGTAGTACTAGCCCTGCAAGCTGAATGCTTGGTAGAGGCCTGACTTGCATACCTGCGGTATATTGAGACCTGAGCAAATACCAGCCCTGCAAGTCGAGAGCACTTAGTAGAGGGTATGCGGTACTTAATCTGGGATTAAGTTCTGGGAAGGCCTTATCTGACTTGGAGGGTCGGATTGCGTCGGGTGCGGGTCGAAACCGACAAATGAACTCATTACCTGCAATAGGGACAGACATGCATCATACTTGTTTGTGCATTATTTATAACTAATCTTCTTGTGTTCTTGTTCTATTCCTTGTTTGTTGGAGCATAACTGTGTGATTGCATATTAATGTGTGAATGTGCATTTATTTCCTATTTTCTCTCTTGTTCATGTGTTAGTTTATGTTGCTGTTATGTACATATTACTCTACATTTATTTATACTTCTATGACCACAGACATTATAAATGAACTTAACTGTAAACCCCGACCTTACTAAGAACTCCCCAGTTCTTACCCCTTACACCTCTACAGATGGACACGGGAGTCCTATTCTACGAGATTGATCCACCGTACATCCACGAGGACCCGGTGCGTGGCGAGTATTACATCTACTGTGCGGTACCTCGTATCCGTAATTATGTAGTTCGTGGTAGACCTTTCCAGTACCCTATTAGGATAGCATACTTTAATCCTGATGCACCCTATGACTTTCCTTTATCTTGGTTACACTCCGGCGGACCTGGGATACCTCATCCTGAGGAGCAGATGCCACCTCCACCTGACCATCCTCCTCCACCTGAACCTCCTCTACCTGATGAGCCTATACCTGCCCAGCTTATCCATGAGGCACCTCCTGCACCTTTTGTCCTTGATGAGTGGGGTGTTCCTGTGTTGCCACCCGAGCTTGATCCTTTACCTGAGCCGATCATGCATCCTGTCTTTGATGAGCAGCAGGGACATGAGTATGATCAGATCATGGAGGCGCCACCTCCTTCTCCAGACTGTATTTTGTTTGGTAGCTATCCTTTTATTGTTCCTGTGGCCAGCAGTAGTTCCTCTGCTATCACTCCGGCAGAAGAAGAGGACGAGGAAGAAGAAGATCCAGAGGAAGATCCTAACTTCATAGTTATCTCCTCTGACAGTGATGACGATGAGCCAGGCGAGGCGCCAGCAGGCGAGCATCACCATTCGCCTGGTGATTTTCCGTGAGGTACTCTGGACCAGGACTGAGGAGACTTTTTGAGACGCCTAGTCTAACTTCAGTACATTAGAGTGTCTCCCTCACTTTTGTTAGCATGATTAGAGGGAATAGGCATATCATAGAGTTAGGCTAGCCTGGGTGCCAGCTTAGGGGCTTTTGGTCAGGCCAGGCCCTGGGGCGTCTTATGTACATATATGTATATACTATATGAGTCACTGACTTAGGGGTGCTGTACTATAGCTCTATGCTTATATAACTGAGCCACTTCTGTAACATGATGTATATTATAGTGTGTTGTTCCATATTCTGTTATCTTTTGTCTTATGAATGTGAACGTTTAATTATCCCTAGATATATGGAAGGTATGCGACTTTAAATTATTCTTGTTAAAAAAAATTTACTTGTAAAATTCGCAGGGTTTTAACAACGTACAGGCTTATATTTATTAATTAATAATACAAAAAGGAAAAACAAGTTGGTAACATTCGATTTTTAGTATGATCTAGACATGCTAGAAGTTGGGACGTTACAATTTGGTATCAGAGCGGTTCTTCCTGTTAGAGCCTGGGGAATGGACTGAATCATGCTTTATTGCATGCTCTGTGGTGTCTCTCATGCTTATAGGGTATCCATGTGATATGTGTTGCATGAATGTCTTTGTGCTTTCATTCTGATAATGTTCACGCCCAACCTGAGGTATTAAGACTGATCACCTTGGTATTGATTGTTTAGTATGAACAGAATCAGGATGCCTCCACGGAGACGTAGCGATCGGGAAGGGTCTACTGTTAATAATCCGCCACGAAACGATGATAATCTGTTTGCTGCGATTCACGCTATGGCTGAGGCTGTGCGTGAAACGGCGACTGCTACTACCCGAGCAGTTAACCGTCTGGGGGAACGTAATGGAGAGCGTAACAATGACCGTAATGGTGAGAATAGTGGGAACAGTGATGGAGATAACATGAATCATGATAGGCCTATGACATTAGCTGCTTTCTTAAAACTTAATCCACCGAAGTTCAAGGGTACGACTGTAGCAACTGAAGCTGATAATTGGTTCCGATGCATAGAAAGGTCCTTGAGGGCACAGCATGTCCCGGAAGAACAGTATGTAGAATTTGCTACTTATATGTTGGAAGGGGATGCTCAGCACTGGTGGCAGGGCATTCAACATTTACTGCAGCAATATGAGAGTAATATTTTGTGGGATGTTTTCAAAGAAGAGTTCCATAAGAAGTACTTTCCTAGAGCTACTCGTGAGGCAAAGGAGATGGAGTTGATGCAGTTGAAACAGGGAAGTATGTCTGTTGCTGAGTATACAAGGAAGTTTGAAGATTTATGTCATTTTTCCAAGGTTTGTCAAGGGAATCCAGCAGATTTCGAAGAGTGGAAATGTTTGAAATTTGAAGGGAGACTCCGTGAAGATTTGTTGAACTCAGTGGTTCCATTGGAAATACGGAATTTTACGAAGTTGGTTAATAAGAGTCAGCTAGTAGAGGACTGTGCTAAGAAGATAGCTGCAGCTCGGATGAATCGCCCAGGATCTTCTTTTCAGAATTATAATCAGTATACAGCTCCTCAGGGAAGGAATTTTAAGCAGGGAGCAATGCCTTCATGAAGGTACAATCAGAATAGAAATGTTCATGCACGTCCTACAGGAGGGAATGGAGGATGAATGAGACAGGATATGGGTAAGCGACCTCAGCAGGCACAGATGCGACCAGTATGTAGGCAGTGCGGAAAGGAGCATGGAGGTAGACCTTGTCAGCTTACAGGCGTTATCTGTTTTTCTTGTGGTCAGCCTGGACATATGGCTAAGGACTGTCCGAAGAAGCCAGTATAAGGAACAGATAGGCCGCAACAGCAAGGACGTGTGTTTGCTATGACTGCTGATGACGCAATGAAATCAGACTCCCTAATTCAAGGTCAGTGTTATGTCAAATCTCGACTCTTAACTGTACTGTATGACTCTGGTGCATCACATTCATTTATTTTTGAGATTGTTGCGCATGAGTTGGGATTAGATTTCACCATGTTAGATTATAATCTAATTGTTCGTACACCCACATCTTAAAATGCCTTGACTAGTCAAGTATGTCAACAGGTGCCTTTTGTTATTGAGGCTAGGACTTTTATACATGACCTGGTTTGTTTGCCTTTGTGTGGTTTAGATATTATCTTAGGTCTAGATTGGTTGTCCAAGCATCATGTTTTCCTTGATTGTTTTAAACGAATTGCTACATTTCCATCATCTGAAATGCACACTGAACCAGTTGAGTCTTGTACTTTCTATTTGAATTCCCTAAGAGTTATTTCTAGTAATAGTGGGTTAGAGGGTTACGTTCTACTATCGGCTAGCTCAGAAACTAATGAACAAGACTTGGAGCAAATTCGAGTGGTGAAGGAGTTTCCTGATATTTTTCCAGATGATATACCTGAGTTTCCACCTCAGAGAGAGATAGAGTTTACTATTGATCTGGTTCCTGGAGCCGGACCAATTTCTATAGCACCATATCGGATGTCACCGTTGGAACTAGCAGAGTTAAATAAAGCAGTTGAATGAATTACCAGGGAAGAAGTTTATTCGTCTGAGTGTATCACCATCGGGAGCTCCAATGTTACTAGTAAAGAAAAAGGATGGTGGAATGAGGTTATGTGTGGATTATCGGCAATTGAACAATATCACAATCAAGAACAAGTATCCACTCCCAAGGATAGATGATCTGATGGACCAGCTGAGAGGTGCGACAGTATTCTCGAAGATTGATTTGCGGTCAGGTTACCATCAAATTCGGGTGAAGGAATCAGATATACCTAAGACTGCCTTTCGAACTAGGTACGGTCACTATGAGTATACGGTTATGTCCTTTGGACTGACTAATGCTCCTGCTATATTCATGGATTATATGAATCGCATTTTTCGTCCGTATCTAGATCAGTTTGTGGTAGTCTTTATAGATGATATCCTCATCTATTCCAAGACAGAAGAAGAACATGGAGAGCATTTGAGGATTGTGTTGCAAATATTAAGAGCACGGAAGCTATATGCGAAGTTGTCGAAATGTGAGTTTTGGGTGACAGAAGTGGCATTCTTGGGACATGTGATCACACGAGATGGAATAACTGTAGATCCTTTAAAGATCGAGGCCGAAGTACAATGGAAGCAACCCAAGACAGTTACAGAAGTTCGAAGTTTCTTGGGGTTAGCAGGATACTATCGGCGGTTTATCAAGGGTTTTTCACATATAGCTTTACCTTTGACTTGCCTTACTAGGAAGGAAGTTCCGTTTGAGTGGACAGAGAAGTGTGAAGAAAGCTTTGAAACTTTAAAGGAAAGTTGACGACGGCGCCAGTTTTGGTGTTACCAGACCCACAGGAACCTTTTGAGGTGCATTGTGATGCTTCTTCCAAGGGACTTGGATGTGTATTGATGCAGCATAGGAATGTGGTAGCTTATGCTTCGAGACAACTAAGACCTCACGAAAGGAACTATCCGACACATGATTTGGAATTAGCAGCAGTGGTCTTTGCACTTAAGATTTGGAGGCACTATTTGTACGGAGCCCAATTTGAAGTCTTCTCTGATCATAAGAGTTTGAAGTATATCTTTGATCAGAAAGACCTTAATATGAGGCAGAGGCGATGGATGGAATTCTTAAAAGATTATGATTTTAAGTTGAGCTATCATCCTGGGAAGGCAAATGTAGTCGCAGATGCTTTGAGTCGGAAGAGTTTGGACATATCGTGGATGATGATCAAGGAAGAAGAAATGATCTCAGCCTTTGAAAACTTAAAATTAGGAATGAGAGAGACATCAAGAGGAGTTGTTATGGCGCGACTACAATTAACATCTGACTTTAAGATAGCTATTCAGCAAGCTCAGGCCCAGAATTCAGGAATGCTGACATTGTTAACACGGATGAAGGCAGATCAGCTGGAAGAGGTACGCCAAGATAAAGAGGGAATATGGAGATATAGGAACAGAATTTGTGTACCTGCTCAGGAGGACTTGAGAAAGAACATTCTTACCGAAGCTCATGAAAGCAGATTTTCTATCCATCCCGGAATGACTAAAATGTACCAAGATCTGAAGAAGATGTTCTGGTGGCCGGGAATGAAGAAAGATATAGCAACGTATGTTTCAAAGTGTCTCACTTGCCAGAAGATTAAAGTGGAACATCAAAAACCACCTGGAACCCTGCAACCATTGGAGATACCGCAATGGAAATGGGAAGAGATTACGATGGATTTTGTTACTGGGTTACCAAGAACTTCTGCCGGGCATGATGCAATTTGGGTAATTGTAGATCGATTGACAAAATCAGCGCATTTTTTACCAATTCAAATTGGTCACAGCTTGGAGAAACTCGCCCAGTTATACATTCAGGAGATAATACGATTGCATGGAATACCTTCATCAATTGTGTCAGACAGAGATCCAAGGTTTACTTCTAGATTTTGGGGAGCTCTACAGAAAGCTTTTGGGACGAAGTTGCACTTAAGTACAGCATATCACCCACAGACTGATGGACAGATAGAACGAACAATTCGTACCTTGGAAGATATGTTGAGATCTTGCGTAATGGACCAACAGGGTAACTGGGACAAATACTTGCCATTGATTGAGTTTGCTTACAACAACAGTTATCAACAGAGTATCGGAATGGCACCATATGAGGCCCTCTACGGAAGAAAGTGTCAATCACCATTATGCTGGTATGACAAGGAGGAAGGCAGGATTTTGGGGCCAGACTTGGTACAAGAAACTACCGAACGGATTAAGCACATTCGAGAGAAGATTCAAACTGCCCAAAGTCGACAAAAGAGCTATACAGATATTAGGCGTAGGCCCTTAGAATTTAACGAAGGTGACCATATCTTCTTAAGAGTGACACCTACGACAGGAATAGGTAGAGCTCTTAGGACTAAGAAATTGAATCCATGATATTTAGGTCCTTTTCAAATTCTTAAAAGAGTCGGTCCAGTAGCATACCAAGTAGCTCTCCCTCCTTATTTGTCAAACCTTCATGATGTTTTTCATGTTTCACAACTCAAAAAGTATAATCCCGACGAAAGTCACGTTTTACAACCAGAGACACTACAGCTACGAGCCGACTTGACATATCAAACCCTACAAGTCAGGATTGTGGAACGAAGTGACAAACAGCTTAGAGACAAGACAGTATCATTGGTTAAGGTAGCATGGGGACAAACTGGAACTGAAGAGTACACATGGGAGCTGGAAGACAAGATGAGAACAGACTACCCGTTTCTCTTTTCAGGTAATTAAAATTGAGGACAAAATTTTCTTTTAGGAGGGTAGAATGTAACGGCCTAGCCCCGAAGAAACGGCGCTTTTTCAGGATCAAACGAAATTTTTACAGAATTTTTAGGAATTTCTATGCATATAAGCACCTCCACTGCACAGGTGCTGCGTCATCAAGCTGCTGAGTCAGCAGCTTGATTGCACAGGACACCTCTCCTAATCTAAGTAGGCATGTCGCGAAGAGTTATCTTTTTGAGCCACTTCGGGCCCGAATTTCAAAATTCTGATTTCCGTTGTTAGTCTCTATGTGACGAGCCGGTCACGAATTTCGAGAGAAAAATTATATTAATATAATATTCATATATTATTATTTTATTCAGAATATTATATTATTATCTTTTCTATTGTGATTAATGTTGATCTATGTTTAGTAATATAATAACTGAGCTTGAAATCTACCGGTAACGGATAATACCGGCATTCTTAGATGAACTTAGCACTGCTAATGCTTCATCATATATCTTTTATTCTTATGATTATCCAGTTACTAGTGTCATTTACACTAAGTAACTTAATGTTTATCCATTAGTAGTGTAATTACTTAAGTTCTAATACATCTAGCTTTAGTAATTATCCTTTTCTGAGATATTTTGAAAAGTAACTTTTGGATAATCATCATCCAAAAGCCACGGCCTCCCTAGGACAGCTTGGCTATCATTTTTGTTCTTGGAAAAGCTTAGAACACCATGAAAGAAAACCATGAAGCTTCCATGAACACCTGAGCTACTTTCTCCGTTCTTTCTCAAACCGAAACCCCTATCAAAAATCTAATCTTACCAAAGTGTTCACCTCTTCCTCCTCTTCATTTCTATGTCACTTTTCATGGAGTAAATCAAGGTATGAAGGCTGCTCCTTCTCCTTGAAGATTCGGCCATGGTGGTTCCTTAAGTTAATGATGTTTTCTTCATGTTTTCTCTTAGGATCTCTTATTCAATCACCAGAAGCTCCAAGAAAACGTGATTTCTAGTTACCTTAAGGTGAGGAAAACCTTCTTTTCATCATCATGAAGCTTCAGCCTTCATGGTTCATAAGATTCTAAAGTTGTTTTTTATGTTAAAATAGGCGTAAAAGTGCTTCTGGAAGCTTGTTTTTGGTGCAATCTCGGACAGCAGCAAGGGAGGTAAGGTTTGGTAAATTAATCAATGATTAGCTGTGTTCTTGAAGTGTTAAGCCAGATCTTGTTGCTTGAGATTTGATTTTGGGTGTATGTGTGAGGGTTTGATCATGGAAACTTGTTGTTTAATGCTTGAAAATCATGTTTATGATGGTTTTGAAGTGGCTGTTGGTGCTGCTGGAAAATGTGACATTCCAGCCATGAAAATCATGATTTTTGATGCTTATTTGATGTGTATTTGATGGCTGAAAAGTTTCTCTTTGGTTTGATAAAAATCGGGTTCAAATCGGTTTCCGAAAAGATTGAAAAACTAGTTGAAAATCAAGCAAAAATCTGATGAACTTTTGAAAAAAAAATGTTTTTGGTTTTTGGAAAAACATGAAAACGTGTATTCAAGGAGTTTTGGGGTCAAAATGCAATTATTAAAAAGTTTGGGGTTGAAAATTAATTAATCAAAAGTTGAGGGGCTAAAGTGCAAATATTAAAAGTTATAGGGGTTAAAGTGCAATTTCCAAGAAGTTCGGGGGTCAAAATGCAATTTTTGAAAGTTAAATAAAATATTATTATTTTAATAATAAAATATTAATATATTTTTTTATTAATAATATTATTTTAATAATAATATTATTTTATTAATAATAATAAAATATTGATAAAAAGATAGTTTTTCCTGAAAGCCTCAGGAAGGCAGATTTGAGTCCAGAATTCTCTAATTTCCTTTACTAAACACCTAAGAAGAGGTATAAGAGAAGATATAGAGGTATATGAGGTAAAGAAACAAGATTTTGAAACCTATGTTTAAGTTAAAAAGAAAAGGAGTTAAAAGTGATATAGCTGTGTACCTGACCTTACAGAGTAAACAGAGAATTGTAAAATGAGCTTTCTGTGATGTTGTAATGCTTGATTTATGATGATTGCTAAATGATGGAAAGTATGGTTATATGTGAATTATGAGCCTTCGGGCAATGCTTGTGAATGTTGTGCGGGGACGCCCGTATTGAGATGTTGCTTCCCAGACAGGCTGCGGTAGAGTAGTACCAGCCCTGCAAGCTGAATGCTTGGTAGAGGCCTGACTTGCATACCTGCGGTATATTGAGACCTAAGCAAATACCAGCCCTACAAGTCGAGAGCACTTGGTAGAGGGTATGCGGTACTTAATCTGGGATTAAGTTCTGGGAAGGCCTTATCTGACTTGGAGGGTCGGATTGCGTCGGGTGCGGGTCAAAACCGACAAATGAGCTCATTACCTGTAGTAGGGACAGACATGCATCATACTTGTTTGTGCATTATTTATTGCTAATCTTCTTGTGTTCTTGTTCTATTCCTTGTTTGTTGGAGCATAACTGTGTGATTGCATATTAATGTGTGAATGTGCATTTATTTCCTATTTTCTCTCTTGTTCATGTGTTAGTTTATGTTGTTGTTATGTACATATTACTCTACATTTATTTATACTTCTATGACCACGGACATTATAAATGAACTTAACTGTAAACCCCGACCTTACTAAGAACTCCCCAGTTCTTACCCCTTACACCTCTACAGATGGACACGGGAGTCCTATTCTACGAGATTGATCCACCGTACATCCACGAGGACCCGGTGCGTGGCGAGTATTACATCTACTGTGCGGTACCTCGTATCCGTAATTATGTAGTTCGTGGTAGACCTTTCCAGTACCCTATTAGGACAGCATACTTTAATCCTGATGCACCCTATGACTTTCCTTTATCTTGGTTACACCCCAGCGGACCTGGGATACCTCATCCTGAGGAGCAGATGCCACCTCCACCTGACCATCCTCCTCCACCTGAACCTCCTCTACCTGATGAGCCTATACCTGCCCAGCTTATCCATGAGGCACCTCCTGCACCTTTTGTCCTTGATGAGTGGGGTGTTCCTGTATTGCCACCCGAGCTTGATCCTTTACCTGAGCCGATCGAGCCTCCTGTCTTTGATGAGCAGCAGGGACTTGAGTATGATCAAATAATGGAGGCGCCACCTCCTTCTCCAGACTGTATTTTGTTTGGTAGCTATCCTTTTATGGTTCCTGTGGCCAGCAGTAGTTCCTCTGCTATCTCTCCGGCAGAAGAAGAGGACGAGGAAGAAGAAGATCCAGAGGAAGATCCTAACTTCATAGTTATCTCCTCTGACAGCGATGACGATGAGCCAGGCGAGGCGCCAGCAGGTGAGCATCACCATTCGCCCGGTGATTTTCTGTGAGGTACTCTGGACCAGGACTGAGGAGACTTTTTGAGACGCCTAGTCTAACTTCAGTACATTAGAGTGTCTCCCTCACTTTTGTTAGCATGATTAGAGGGAATAGGCATATCATAGAGTTAGGCTAGCCTGGGTGCCAGCTTAGGGGCTTTTGGTCAGGCCAGGCCCTGGGGCGTCTTATGTACATATATGTATATACTATATGAGTCACTGACTTAGGGGTGCTGTACTATAGCTCTATGCTTATATAACTGAGCCACTTCTGTAACATGATGTATATTATAGTGTGTTGTTCCATATTCTATTATCTTTTGTCTTATGTATGTGAACGTTTAATTTTCCCTAGATATATGGAGGGTATGCGACTTTAAATTATTCTTGTTAAAAAAAATTTTACTTGTAAAATTCGCGGGGTTTTAACAACGTACAAGCTTATATTTATTAATTAATAATACAAAAAGGAAAAACAAGTTGGTAACATTCGATTTTTAGTATGATCTAGACATGCTAGAAGTTGGGTCGTTACACAGCGCGCGTACGCCTCCCTGGAGCATTTCGCAATCTGCGCGTAAGCGCACAGTGCGCGCGCGCGCCCATGGGCTTTTTCCAAATCTTTGGCTTTTCATGATTTCTCCACTTTGTATCCTTTCCTTCCACTTGTTTGATCCTTTCCGAGCCCTTTCCAATCTGAAATCACTAGCAAACACATCAAGGCATCTGGTGGAATCAAAGGAAGATAAAAAATCATCAAATTAAAGGTCTAAAAAGCATGTTTTCACATCTAAGCACAAATAAGGAGACAATCACAAAATCATGCTATTTCATTAAATAAATGTGAGGAAAGGTTATCAAAATGCTCTAAATTCAACACAAGATAAACCCTAAAAAGGGGGTTTATCAACCTCCCCACACTTAAACCTTAGCATGTCCTCATGCTAAACCAAGAATGAAGCAAAGGGTATGACATTTATTCAATGGAACTAAACTATCTAAATGCAACTAACTATATGAATGCAAATGCTTGGTCAAAATAATTCAACTTCCAAGAGAACATATATAAGCATAAGGGCTAGAGTAATGAAAATCAAAATCCAACCCACAATTGAATTCAATTGTCAAAAAGGATTTACAAGCTTGCATGAATATAGATGATATTGATGAATACATGTAATTGAGCAATCGAACCCTCATCGGATGTGTATCCGCTCTATTCACTCAAGTGTTTAGGGGTTGATTCACTCAATTCTCCCCTAATCATGCTTTCCAAAATTTGTTCTTTATCTAACAATCAACAATCATTCAATGCATGCATACAAGTATCATGAGGTCTTTTCCATAAGGTTGTAATGGGACTAGGGTCAAGGTAGGATCATATATGGGTAAGTGGACTAGAATTTGAATCTTTGATGAGCTTAAACTTTCCCACCTAACCTATGTAATGACCTATACAATTAAGTACTAACCTAACTACCCATCCTTCACTTTTCACATACTCATGCATTTTCTTTTGACAACACTTATGCATTGACTCTTATTGAACTTCACTTTGGGGCATTTTGTCCCCTTTTTATTTCTTTCTTTTCTTCTTTTCTTTTTCTCTTTCTTTTTCTCTTTTTTTTTCATATATATTTTTTTCTTTTCTTTTGTTTTTCTCATTTTTTTTCTTTCTTTCAAAACTATATACAAGAACACCAATGCATAAGGTCTATACATTTAATCAATACATGAGTGTGTACCCAATTCCCAAATATACAATTATAAAGCACCCTTTTATCCCAACCAATGTTTCCAACCTCCCCAAACTTGAATATAAAACACTCTCACTAGCCTAAGCTAATCAAAGATCCAAACAAGGGACTTCATTGTTTTTCGCTTTAGGCTTGTAATGTGCTAAAATAAAGAACAATCGGGTTAAGTGTAGGCTCAAAATTGGTTAACAATGGAGAGTAAAAGGTAGGCTATTTGGGTAAGTGAGCTAATGAAATAATGGCCTCAATCATATAAATGCATGAATACAAGGAATAATTGGACATAAAGAATTAAACAAATCAAGGATCACAATTATAGGAAAAGAACAATTTCACACAAGAAGGAAAATAAGTGGTTATGAGATGTAACCACACAATAGGCTTAAAACTCACAATCTTGTGTTCTTAGCTCAAAACATGATCCACAAAAGTATAAATCCATGCAAGTTCCACAAAAATTTTTCACTCAATTGGGGTGGTGCCCCTTTTTGTATAAATTCCTTGGAAAAATTTGTTGTTTTGATTAAGCTTATTCCAAATGCAATGTTGCGATTAAGAAATTCTAAAATTCCCTAGTTTACCTTCTTTATCAATCAAAACAAATTCTTTTATGCACAAAGGGTTTAACTAGGTTTTCAACAGTTCAAAACATTTTTCAAATCACAACCACAAGGCTAAAATGCAATATGTACAATAAAAGTTTGCAATAACCAAAATAAAGGCATCCACAATAGCAAATATGTACAATAATCCCAAAATAGTGCAAAATAAAGCAAAATAAGATGAACTAAGTGATAGTGTCTGAAAAAATGTTCACCAAATCCACCGATGGCTATGACGGTCACTCCCCACACTTAAGATGAAGTATCGTCCTCAATGCTAGTGATCAGGCTCATGGTGAGGAGAGTCAACGGTCGCATCTGGCTCCAGCTAGGTCTCAGACTGGGGCACTGGCTCCTTGGGAGGCTGCTGAGTCTCCTGAGTAGCCTGCGTCTGTGGTGGGGCCTCCTACTGGACTGGCTCCTCAACATGCTCCTCCTCGTGCTCTGCCTCGTGATCCTCCTCATCGGAAGCGGGAGAGTCAGGGAGAGGGGGTAGCTCAGTGCCCTATGAGACAAACACCTGGTCTATGCCATCGAGACGTTGCATGATACGACACTCGCTGCGCTCCATGAAGCGAAACAGGCACTGTACTAGTTGATATGTCAGCTCTGGTGCTGGTGGTGGTGGTAAAGGTGGTGCTACTTCTACTGAAGAAGAAGAGGGACCTGCCGCTGCTGTAGAGGATGAAGGTATAGCTGCCTCTACTGCTGCTCTAGCTCGAGAGCGGTGTCTGGATGGGGGCTTCTCGTGTACCCACGTACCCCATGGAATAGTAACCTCCTTCTCATCGTCGTTTGGGAGTGGTGGTGTCACGTCATCGTCCCTCCAAGGGGCACCGGCTAACTCAATCATCGTAGTGACCATGGTGGGAAATGTTAGGAGGCCACGGATGTGTGCTCGCCACATGCCTCGCCTGATCAGCCGAGGGAAGTATACCTCCTTCCCCTCTATGACACAGCCAATCAGAAAGATCATATCCATCGGAATCTCAGTAAAATGGGTATTAGGAAGGACATAGTGGCGAATATCTGCTGCCAAGTCCTAGCCTCTCTAGACAGATAAGCAAATAACATCCCCTTGGGCTTTTGGTTGTTAGAGTCCATCACCCAAGGGGCGTCTGGTGTGGCAATAACGCACTTCAGCGCATCATAATCAAAGGTCATAGCATTCATTGCTATCTCAGCCTGCTGGTATGCACATGTGTCACCAATCTAGGGTAGGCAATGCAAAACACCCTCAATAGCAGCCTCAGTCACTAAAACCTGTCAGCCCCGTAGGTGGACTGACTCAAGAGTCGTGCGGAAGAGGTTGCAGTAAAACTCCTTGACCCAAGAAATTTTTATCCTCCCCAAATCTCTATCAACAAACCCTAAGCCCAATCCCTGAATACGGGCATTAATGGAGCATCTCAGGTTGTTAGGAAGGGCTAGTTTCTTCTCAATGTTCAGCTTTGTCTTCTGATATGTGGGGAAACGAAGCTCACAGTAAAGATTGGGGAATGTTTGTGTCAGTGAGCGGTAGCAGCTGATTCTGTTTATCCACTTCATTAAGTGGGTTCTTTGCATAGTTGGCATAAGGAGAGATGGTGTAGGCTTGAGATTTCTTCCTCTTTTTCGAGGTGGTAGCCTTTTCTTTTCCTCTATCGGCCATCCTGAAATCAAATATGGCATGATATGAACAAGTAGGCAAATAGGAGAATGGAAAGCAAGGAATGGCATATTAACATGAAGTGAGTCAAAAGGGAGAAAACTTGGAATACAAGCAACAGAAATTAGCATTCAACACAAAAGCTAGAAACCAAGAATTCAAGAAATATATGCACAATGCTTGTTCATTAAGCTCAATGAGCATCATACCCAAAAAGAATGGTTAAAGAGTTAGTTGAAAACTAAAAAGAAAAATCAGCATGTTAGGTAAGTTAAAAGTTAGAAGACTGGTTCAGAAGTTAGGGGTATTGATGAGCGGATAATTTATACGCTTTTTGGCATTGTTTTTAGTATGTTTTTAGTATATTTTAGTTAGTTTTTATTATGTTTTTATTAGTTTTTAAATAAAAATCACTTTTCTAGGCTTTACTATGAGTTTGTGTGTTTTTCTATGATTTCAGGTATTTTCTGGCTGAAATTGAGGGACCTGAGCAAAAATCGGATTCAGAGGCTGAAAAAGGATTGCAGATGCTGTTAGATTCTGACCTCCCTGCACTCGAAGTGGATTTTCTGGAGCTACAGAAGCCCAATTGGCACGCTCTCAAGATAGCCATAGCTTGCTTCAAGCCGACAATCTCCGTGGGATCGACCCTTACTCACGTAAGGTATTACTTGGACGACCCAGTGCACTTGCTGGTTAGTTGTGCGGAGTTGCAAAAGTGAGATTGTAATTTCGTGCACCATGTTTTTGGCGCCGTTGCTGGGGATTGTTCGAGTTTGGACAACTGACGGTTTATCTTGTTGCTTAGATTGGGAATATTTTATTTTTGTTGGTTTAGAGTCTTTTATTTGAGTTTAGTTTCATATTTTAAGTTTGGTGTCAATTGCATGCTTTTATTTTCTTTTAATTTTTCGAAATTGCATGTCCTTAGTTCTTTCTTGATTTTTAAAATTTCTAAGTTTGGTGTCTTCTTTGTGTTTTCTTTTAATTTTTTGAAAATTTGTGCTTTATTTTCTAAAAATTTTAAGTTTGGTGTTTTTGTGCTTTTATTTACTTAAAAATTTTTCAAAAATTTGTTCTTGGTGTTCATCTTGATCTTCAAAGTGTTCTTGGTGTTCATCTTGACATTCAAAGTTTTCGTGTTTGTTCTCTGTGTTTTGATCAGAAATTTCTAAGTTTAGTATCATTTTGTTGTTTTTCTCTTCCCGCATTAAAATTCAAAAATAAAAAAAAATATCCTTTCCTTATTTTACTCATAAATTTCGAAATTTTGCATTAATTTAGTCAAAGATTTTCAAAATCATATCTTTTTTTTGTCAAGTCAATATTCTAATTTCAAAAATTGATCTTTTCAAATCTTTTTCAAAAATCAAATCTTTTTAATTTCTTCAATCATATCTTTTCAATCATATCTTTTTTTATTTGCAATCATACCTTCTAAATCATATCTTTTTCAAAATAATTTTCAATCATATCTTTTTAATTGCTAATTTCAAAATCTTTTTAATTAATTAATTAATTTAGTTTTCAATTTGCTCTTATTTTATTTTCTTTTTGTTTTCAAAATTTTATTTTATTTTCCATTTATTTTACTTATTATTTTCGGTTACTTTTAAATAAAAAAAAATAATTCATATGAATTTCCTTTTCTCCATCATGGACATAAGTGGAAGTGAACAGTCTAGAAGGACTCTGGGGTCATATGCTAACCCCATTACAGCTGCATATGGGAGTAGCATCTGTATACCCCCCATCAAAGCAAGCAGCTTTGAGCTAAACCCTCAGCTCATTGTCATGGTGCAGCAAAATTGCCAGTATTCTGGTCTTCAACAAGAAGAACCTACTGAGTTTCTGGCACATTTCTTACAAATTGCTGACACAGTACGTGATAAAGAAGTGGATCAGGATGTCTACAGATTATTACTGTTTCCATTTGCTGTAAAAGATCAAGCTAAGAGGTGGTTAAATAACCAACCCACAGCAAGCATAAAAACATGGAGACAGTTATCAAACAAATTCCTGAATCAATTTTACCCTCCAAAAAGGATGACACAGCTAAGGTTGGACATCTAAGGCTTTAAACAAGAGGATCATGAATCCCTTTATAATGCTTGGGAGAGGTACAGAGGGATGCTGAGAAAATGCCCCTCTGAAATATTTTCAGAGTGGGTACAGTTAGACATCTTCTACTATGGACTTACAGAAAAAGCTCAGATGTCTCTAGACTACTCAGCTGGTGGATCTATACACATGAGAAAAACAATTGAAGAGGCTCAAGAACTCATAGATACAGTTGCTAGAAATTAACATCTGTACTCAAACAGTGAGTCTTCCATAAAAGAAGAGGCTATGGCAGTAACTACTGATCCCAATCCTCAAGAACAGATTGTTGAACTTAATTAGCAATTACTCCTTATGACAAAATAATTAGCAGAATTCAAAGAGATGCTCTAAGACATTAAAAATGCTAACAAGAATATAGAAGCACAATTGAATCAGACAAGACAGCAGCTATCTAAACAGATAACAGAAGAATGCCAAGCTATCCAACTAAGGAACGGGAAGACATTGAATAACTCAGCTCAAAGTAGCAAAAAGTCAAGAAAGGAACAAATGACAGAGGATGACCAAACCACTGCCCAAAATCCCTCTGAGGACATCAAGAGCCCAAAGAGGAATAACTCTGGCGTCCAAACGCCAGAAAAGGGGGAAAAGTTGGCGTTAAACGCCCATTCCTTGTCCAGTTCTGGCGTTCAAACGCCAGAAAAGGGTGGAAAGCTGGCGTTAAACGCCCATCCAGCACCCAATCCTGGCGTTCAAACGCCAATGAGGATCAGACACCTGCAAGTGCTAATGATAACCCCTCTAAGAAGGCTTCTCCAATCACCTCTGTAGGAAATAAACCTGCAGCAACTAAGGTTGAAGAATATAAAGCCAAGATGCCTTATCCTCAGAAACTCCGCCAAGCGGAACAGGATAAACAATTTGCCCGCTTTGCAGACTATCTCAGGAGTCTTGAAATAAAGATTCCGTTTGTAGAGGCACTTGAGCAAATACCCTCTTATGCTAAGTTCATGAAAGAGATCTTAAGTCATAAGAAGGATTGGAGAGAAACTGAAAAAGTGTTTCTCACTGAAGAATGCACTGCAGTCATTCTGAATAGCTTACCAGAGAAGCTTCAAGATCCAGGAAGCTTTATGATACCATGCACATTAGAGGGTGCTTGTACCAAGACAGCCTTATGTGACCTTGGAGCAAGTATTAACCTAATACCTGCATCTACTATTAGAAAGCTTGGCTTGACTGAAGAAGTCAAACCAACCCGGATATGTCTTCAACTTGCTGATGGCTCCATTAAATATCCATCAGGCATCATTGAGGACATGATTGTCAAGGTTGGGCCATTTGCCTTTCCCACTGATTTTGTAGTGCTGGAAATGGAGGAGCACAAGAGTGCAACTCTCATTCTAGGAAGACCTTTCCTAGCAATTGGACGAACTCTTATTGATGTACAAAAAGGGGAAGTGACCCTGAGAGTCAATGAGGATGAGTTCAAGTTAAATGCTGTCAAAGCTATGCAGCATCCAGACACATCAAATGACTGCATGAGCACTGATATTATTGACATTTTGGTGGAAAAGAACAATATGACTGAGAGTCTTGAATCAGAGCTAGAGGACATCTTTAAAGATGTTCAACCTGGTCTGGAGGAACCAGAGGAGATAAAAGAACCTCTAAAAATCCCTCAGGAAGAGGAGAAACCTCCTAAACTCGAGCTCAAACCATTACCACCATCCCTGAAATATGCATTTCTGGGAGAAGATGATACTTTTCCAGTGATTATAAGCTCTGCTTTAAATCCACAGGAAGAGAAAGCACTAATTCAAGTGCTAAAGACACACAAGACAGCTCTTGGGTGGTCCGTAAGTGATCTTAAGGGCATTAGCCCAGCAAGATGTATGCACAAGATCCTATTGGAGGATGATGCTAAGCCAGTGGTTCAACTACAGAGGCGGCTAAATCCAGCCATGAAGGAAGTGGGGCAGAAAGAGGTCACTAAGTTACTAGAGGCTGGGATTATTTATCCTATTTCTGATAGCCCCTGGGTGAGCCCTGTCCAAGTTGTCCCCAAGAAGGAAGGCATGACAGTGGTTCATAATGAAAAGAATGAACTGGTTCCCACAAGAACAGCTACAGGGTGGCATATGTGTATTGATTATAGAAGGCTCAATACAGCCACCAGAAATGATCATTTTCCTTTACCATTCATAGACCAAATGCTAGAAAGACTAGCAGGTCATGAATACTACTGCTTTTTGGATGGCTATACAGGCTACAATCAAATTGTAGTGGATCCTCAAGACCAAGAGAAAACAGCATTCACATGTCCATCTGGAGTATTTGCTTACAGAAGAATGCCTTTTGGTCTCTGCAATGCACCTGCAACCTTTCAGAGGTGCATGCTCTCTATTTTCTCTGATATTGTAGAGAAGTTCCTGGAAGTCTTCATGGATGACTTCTCAGTATTTGGAGACTCATTCAGCTCCTGTCTTGATCATCTAGCACTTGTCCTGAAAAGGTGCCAAGAGACTAACCTGGTCTTA
This sequence comes from Arachis ipaensis, assembly GCF_059453495.1. NCBI lineage: Eukaryota > Viridiplantae > Streptophyta > Magnoliopsida > Fabales > Fabaceae > Arachis > Arachis ipaensis. The sequence goes on along the minus strand of NC_142440.1, from coordinate 79,605,874 downwards.
AACTGGGAAAAATGTCACTTTATGGTGACTGAAGGAATTGTCCTTGGGCACAAAATTTCAAGCAAGGGAATAGAGGTGGATTAAGCCAAGGTAGAGGTAATTGAGAAATTACCCCCACCTGCCAATGTTAAGGCAATTAGAAGCTTTCTGGGGCATGCAGGATTCTATAGGAGGTTCATAAAGGATTTTTCAAAAATTGCAAAACCTCTAAGCAACCTGCTAGCTGCTGACACGCCATTTGTGTTTGACACAGAGTGTCTGCAGGCGTTTGAGACTCTGAAAGCCAAGCTGGTCACAACACCAGTCATCTCTGCACCTGACTGGACATTACCATTCGAATTAATGTGTGATGCCAGTGACCATGCCATTGGTGCAGTGTTGGGACAAAGGCATAACAAGCTTCTACACGTCATTTACTATGCCAGTCGTGTTCTAAATGACGCACAGAAGAATTCCACAACCACAGAAAAAGAGTTGCTTGCAGTGGTTTATGCTATTGACAAGTTTAGATCCTATTTAGTAGGATCAAAAGTGATTGTGTACACTGACCATGCTAACTCTTAAATATCTACTCACAAAGCAGGATTCAAAACCCAGGCTCATAAGATGGGTGTTGCTTCTGCAAGAGTTTGATATAGAAATAAGAGACAGAAAAGGGACAGAGAACCAGGTAGCTGATCACCTGTCCCGGTTAGAACCAGTGGCTGGGCGTCCCTCCCTTCTATTGAAATCTCTGAGACCTTTTTGGATAAGCAACTCTTTGCCATTCAGGAGGCACCATGGTTTGCAGATATTGCAAATTATAAAGCTGTGAGGTTCATACCCCAGGAGTACAGCAGGATGCAAAAGAAAAAACTAATTTCTGATGCAAAGTACTACTTATGGAATGAACCATATCTCTTTAAGAGATGCGCTGACGGAATGATCCGCAGATGCGTCCCTAGAGAGGAGGCACAGAAGATCCTGTTGCATTGTCATGGATCATAGAATGGAGGACATTTCGGAAGTGAGCGAACAGCCACTAAAGTCCTCCAATATGGCTTCTATTGGCCTACTCTCTATAGAGATGCTCGAGAGTTTGTGCGTAACTGTGATAGTTGCCAAAGAGTTGGTAACTTACCTCATGGTTATGCCATGCCTCAACAAGGGATCTTAAAGATTGAGTTGTTTGATGTATGGGGTATAAACTTCATGGGTCCTTTCCCACCATCATACTCAAACACTTACATTCTGGTGGCAGTAGACTACGTATCTAAATGGGTGGAAGCAATTGCCACACCCACTAATGATACCAAGATTGTGCTGAAGTTCCTCCATAAACATATTTTCAGCATATTTGGTGTTCCCAGAGTACTAATCAGTGATGGGGGAACCCATTTCTGCAATAAACAGCTTTACTCTGCTATGGTTCGATATAGAATTAGCCACAAAGTAGCAACTCCGTATCATCCACAGACAAATGGGCAGGCTGAAGTCTCTAATAGAGAACTAAAGAGAATCCTGGAACGGACTGTAATTGCCCGTAGAAAGGATTGGGCAAGGAGCTTGGATGATGCTTTGTGGGCATACAGAACAGCATTCAAGACTCCTATAGGAACCTTTCCATACCAGCTTGTGTATGGCAAGGCTTGTCATCTGCCTGTGGAACTGGAACATAAAGCCTACTGGGCAACCAGATTCCTAAACATGGATGCTAAGTTAGCTGGTGAGAAAAGATTGCTCCAGCTAAATGAGCTGGAAGAGTTCAGACTCAATGCTTTTGAAAATGCAAAAATTTATAAGGAAAAAGCAAAAAAGTGGCATGACAAGAAATTGTCATCCAGAGTCTTCGAGCCAGGACAAAAAGTTCTACTATTCAACTCTAGGCTCAGATTATTCCCTAGAAAATTAAAATCCCGGTGGAGGGGACCATATGTGATTACAAGAGTGTCACCATATGGATATGTTGAGCTTCAAGATATTGATTCTGACAAAAAGTTCATTGTCAATGGACAGAGAATCAAACATTATCTTGAAAGCAATTTTGAGCAAGAATGCTCAAAACTGAGGCTTGAATGAAGCTCAGTAAAGGTCCAGCTAAAGACAATAAAGAAGCGCTTGCTGGGAGGCAACCCAGCCATTTGCAAGTTATTTATTTTAAATTAATACTTGTAGAGGCTTGATATACATTTTCATCAAAGGTTAATCATCAAAAATGAAGGAATTCATAGAGTTACAGAAGGATTCAGTGCAAAAAGCAGAGAAAAGGAGCTTGCTGGCAAGAAAACGCCAGTAAGGGGCATTTTGGGCGTTAAACGCTAGAATGGGTATCATTCTGGGCGTTTAACGCCAGTAAAGGTACCATTTTGGGCTTTAAACGCCAGAATGGGTACCATTCTGGGCGTTTAACGCCAGAATTGCAGTATCCGGAGCGTTCAGCAAAACGCCCAGTGATAAAGGAGTTTCTGGCATTTAACGCCAGCCAGGGTACCTGGCTGGGCGTTAAACGCCCATAATGGCCAACAACTGGGCGTTAAATGCCATAATGGATACCATTCTGGGCGTTTAACGCCAGAAAGGCAGGGGGAGGAGATTTTGTTTCAAACTTCAAATTTTTTTAAATTTTCATGTTTTGACTCATAATTTTCTGCATAAACATGTTTCAAACTTTCATCATTCACCCTCAATTTTCATCATTCAATAATTTTCTAAATTATTTTTCAAATTTCTTTCAAATCCTTTCCAAATCTTCTTCAAAAACTCAAATATCTTCTCAAATTCTTTCCATATCTTTTCATATCTCTCTTAAATTTTTCGAAAGCCATCCCCTCCTCCTATAAAAATAGTTTCGGCCATCCCCTCCTCTACACCATTCGAATTTACCTCTTCTCCTCTCTCTCTCCTTTCCTTTCTTTTGCTTGAGGGCAAGCAAACCTCTAAGTTTGGTGTGCTTTTCCGTGATCACTGAGATAAGACTCATCAAGACATGGCACCTAAGGGAAAACAAACCAAATCAAGAGGCAAGAAAGAGAATACTCCAAAGTGTCTTTGGAATCAAGAGAGGTTCCTAACCAAAGAACATGCAGACCATTACTACAAAATAATGGGTCTGAGGTCAGTGATCCCAGAAGTTCAATTCAATCTGAAAGAAGATGAATATCCGGAGATCCAAGAGCAAATTCGAAACAGAGGATGGGAAATTCTAGCCAATCCTGAGACAAAGGTTGGAAGAAACATGGTTCAGGAATTCTACTCAAATCTGTGGCTGACAGATAAGCAGAGAATGACTGGAACCGCCTTTCATACCTACAGAACCATGGTCAGAGGAAGAATTATTTACTTCCATCTGGACAAAATAAGAGAGGTTTTCAAACTACCTCAACTACAAGATGATCCTGAATCCTTTAATAGGAGAATGGTGAGAGTAGATAAGGGGTTGGATCAAGTTCTAGAGGACATATGCCTCCCTGGAACTAAGTGGATAACCAATTCCAAAGGTGTCCCAAACCAACTCAAGGGAGGAGATCTCAAACCAGTTGCAAGAGGCTGGCTGGACTTCATTGGGCATTCTATATTGCCTACTAGCAACCGCTCTGAGGTCACTGTCAAAAGAACAGTGATGATTCATTGTATTATGCTTGGAAAAGAAGTGGAGATTCATCATCTGATTTCTTGTGAGATTTACACAATTGCAAACAAGAACTCCACTGAAGCCAAACTTGCCTACCCAAGCTTAATTTCTCTGCTATGTAAAGATGCTGGGGTGAGGATGGGAGTAGATGAATTCATTCCAATTGAACACCCAATCACCAAGAAGTCAATGGAAGGACAAGTGCAAGACAACTCCATCAAAAAGAGGGCGCAGGAGTTCCTCCCAAAAATTCCTGAAATTGACTACTGGACCCGCTTAGAAGCATCTGTTACCAAGCTACAGGAAGCTATGGAACAATTTAAGGAAGAACAGTAGAATCAAAACTGCATGCTCTGCAAGCTGCTGAAGGAACAGGAGAAGTAGGGGCGTGAGCTACAGGAGCTGAAGCGCCAGAAGCTCTCCCTTGAAGGACCAAGCACCCCATAGATTGAGGGAACATCCACTTCTCAAAATCAAGGTTGTTGAGTCCTAACTCTGTGATAACCTTTATTATTAAGAGTCTATTTTAAGAGTCATTTATTTTTTTCTGCTTTTAATTTTCTGTCTTCTATTATTATAGGTCTGCCTTTATATTTATTTTTGAGTCTCATTTTTATTCCATAATTAATAAAATTAAAATTTATATCTTAAAGCTATGAATGTCCTATGAATCCATCACCTTTCTTAAAAGGAAAATGTTCTTAATTGAAAAAGAAAAAGAAGTACATGAATTTTGAATTTTAAAACAGTTTAATTATTTTGATGTGGTGGCAATATTATTGTCTTTCTGAATGAATGCTTGAACAGTGCATGTTTTTGAATTTGATTGTTTATGAATGTTAAAATTGTTGGCTCTTGAAAGAATGAAAGAAAAAGGAGAAATGTTATTTGATAATCTGAAAAATCATAAAATTGATTCTTGAAGCAAGAAAAAGCAGTGAATAGAAAGCTTGCAAAAAAAGAAAAAAAAAAGAGAGAAAAGCAAGCAGAAAAAGCCAATACCCCTTTAAACCAAAAGGCAAGGGTGATAAAAAGGATCCAAGGCTTTGAGCATCAGTGGATAGGAGGGCCCACAGGAATAAAATCCTGGCCTAAGCGGCTAAACCAAGCTGTCCCTAACCACGTGCTTGTGGCGTGAAGGTGTCAAGTGAAAATATGAGACTGAGCGGTTAAAGTCGTGGTCCAAAGCAAAAAGAGTGTGCTTAAGAGCTCTGGACACCTCTAATTGGGGACTCTAGCAAAGCTGAGTCACAATCTGAAAAGGTTCACCTAGTTATGTGTCTGTGGCATTTATGTATCCGGTGGTAATACTGGAAAACAAAGTGCTTAGGGTCACGGCCAAGACTCATAAAGTAGGTGTGTTCAAGAATCAACATACTTAACTAGGAGAATCAATAACACTATCTGGATTCTGAGTTCCTATAGAAGCCAATCATTCTGAACTTCAAAGGATAAAGTGAGATGCCAAAACTGTTCAGAGGCAAAAAACTAAAAGCCCCGCTCATCTAATTAATACTGATCTTCATAGATGTTTTTGGAATTCATTGTATATTCTCTTCTTTTTATCCTATTTGATTTTTAGTTGCTTGGGGACAAGCAACAATTTAAGTTTGGTGTTGTGATGAGCGGATAATTTATACGCTTTTTGGCATTGTTTTTAGTATGTTTTTAGTACATTTTAGTTAGTTTTTATTATGTTTTTATTAGTTTTTAAATAAAAATCACTTTTCTGGGCTTTACTATGAGTTTGTGTGTTTTTCTGTGATTTCAGGTATTTTTTGGCTGAAATTGAGGGACCTGAGCAAAAATCTGATTCAGAGGCTGGAAAAGGACTTCAGATGTTGTTGGATTCTGACCTCCCTGCACTCGAAGTGGATTTTCTGGAGCTACAGAAGCCTAACTGGTGCGCTCTTAATTGCGTTGGAAAGTAGACATCCTAGGCTTTCCAGCAATGTATAATAGTTCATACTTTGCCCGAGATTTGATGGCCCAAACAGACATTCCAAGTCAGCTCAAGAATTCTGGCGTTTAACTCCAGAACTGGCACAAAAGCTGGAGTTAAACGCCCAAACTGGCATAAAAGCTGGCGTTTAACTCCAAGAAATGTCTCTACACATGAAAGCTTCAATGCTCAGTCCAAGCACACACCAAGTGGGCCCCGAAAGTGGAATTTTACAATAAACACCCTAGCTTACTCATTTTCTGTAACCCTAGGTCACTAGTTTACTATAAATACTACTTCAGTGATTCATATTGTACCTCATGACACTTTACACGTTTCTTGTTGTATTCTCTACGGCATGAGTCTCTATACCCCATTGTTGGGGGTGAGGAGCTCTGCTGTTCTTCATGAATTAATGCAATTACTAATGTTTTCCATTCTATTATGCTTGCTTCCATTCTAAGATATTCATTCGCACTTCAACTTGATGAATGTGATGATCCGTGACACTCATCATCATTCTCACCTATGAACGCGTTCCTAAAAACCACCTCCATTCTACCTTAGATTGAATGCATATCTCTTAGCCTCATGATTCAAATAAGAGTCTTCGTGGTATAAGCTAGAATCATTGGTAGACATTCCTAAGATCCGGAACGTCTAAACCTTATCTGTGGTATTCTGAGTAGGATCTGGGAAGGGATGACTGTGACGAGCTTCAAATTCGCGAGTGTTGGGCGTAGTGACAGACGCAAAAGGATCAATGGATCCTATTCCGACATGATCGAGAACCGACAGATGATTATCCGTGCGGTGACAGTGCATTTGGAACATTTTCACTGAGAGGACGGGATGTAGCCATTGACAACGGTGATGCCCAACATAAAGCTTGCCATGGAAGGAGCCTTGCGTGCATGAAGAAGAAGATAGTAGGAAAGCAGAGATTCAGAAGACAAAGCATCTCCAAAGCCTCAACCTGTTCTTCATTACTACATAACAAGTATTTATTTCATGTTCTTTTACTTTTTACAATTAAATCTGAGAATTATTGATATCCTGACTAAGAGTTACAAGATAGCCATAGCTTGCTTCAAGCCGACAATCTCCGTGGGATCGACCCTTACTCACGTAAGGTATTACTTGGATGACCCAGTGCACTTGCTGGTTAGTTGTGCAGAGTTGCAAAAGTGTGATTGTAATTTCGTGCACCAGGTATGATGGTCATTTGCTTAATCACAATGAATCACACGTATGGATAACAAGCATACTCACAAACATGAGGAGGAAGCAGTCATTGATGATGAAATATGACATTGCAAAAGAAGCAATTAATTGAAAGTAAGTCATTAATCAATGTGGCGGTCACTAAAATTACAATAAGTGGTGAGAAAGTGTGGATTGCACACTAATTAACCAAAAGCAAGTTGGAAAACAATATTGAGGTAACAATGTTGCATTAGTGGAATAGACCAAGTATTGCAAATGAATGAACCATCTTTAAGAAAAATGCAGGTTGAAGTCAAATTGGAGCCTAATATAAGTCAAAAGGGGCATTTGATTCAACTTGACAAGTGAAAGCTCATGAAGGTTTGAATAGATGCATATCACGGGAAACAAAGTAAAGACATGGAAATGCCGACCAATTTACCCTATGAACCGAACTTGGTGAGGCAAAGAAATCTGAATTTTAAAAGTTGCAAGTTTAGTTTTAGGTGTTAATTTTGAAGAACAAACATTTTCTAGAAAATTGGGCAGCATTCCGGCAGTAATTCGGACTTTCCCGGATAGCAAATAGCAGCAAAAATTCACATATGCATTCAGAATGCACATCAAGCAAAAGAGAAGGATGCAATACATATGCACAGGCAACATGAGACATAACTCAACAACTAGAATTTAGCAGGGCAGCAGTAAAATAGCAAGAAAGCAGTAACAAGATGGATACAGAACAACTCATTAACCATCACTCAACAAACAAGGAACATGCAATTCAAACGGATAAACACAAACGGAGCAATTATCAGGCCTAGAATCATCTAACCACAACCTAGCTATCTAACAACCTAGGATCAACTAAAATATGCATATCTAACTAGTCTAGCAAACAGATTATTCAACTAATTAATCTAATCTAATCATACCAGAGTTAATGAAAAATAGTAAAGAAACAGAGCAACGGGGCAGGGGAAACCTGGAGGCAGAGGCAGAACAGAATCGGGAATGGACAGGAGGATGAGAGAGGGACAGCGCCGCCCAGCAGTGGTTGTGGTGGCAGACTCACGGCGGCGCAGAGACAAAGCGGAAGGGTGGTGCGGTGAAGGCAGAAAGGTGGAATGTGAGAAGAGGGAAGAGGGAGTGATGGTGAGGGTGGTAGAAGGGATCGCCGGCAGTTGCTAATGCCCATGGCGGTAGTGGGATGGGTGAGAGAGAAGGTGGTGAGAGAAGTGAGAATGAGAGGGCGAGGGAGAAGGAAAGAGTGAGAGAAGAAGAGAGAGGGTGAGATGGAGAGGGCGGCGGCGACGGCGTGGTGTCGCCGGCGTGGTGGTGGCAGAGTGAGCTCTTAGGGTGGTGGTTATAGAGTGAGAAGGAGAAGAGAGAACGTTGGTAAGGGGGTGGGTGAGGTGCGCGACTGCGCTGTGTTCATCGCGTGGTTAGGGTTTAATTTATTTGAATCCACGCGTGCGCGCACGGTGCGTGTCTGTGTGGGTGGGAAAATGAGTGAGTGGTGCGGAAGCGTCAGGTGCGCTTTCGCGTAGATGAGGAATGTAGGCATTGGCGCGGACGCGTACAGTGTGCATCCGTGTGGGGTGAGTTGGGCTGGAGGCTTAATGCTGGCCCAGAGCTAGCGCAACTCTCGGGTCATTGACCTGGGAACTGCTTCAGCAGATTGGCGCGCACGCAGCATGTGCGCGGGTGCGCGCATTGCAAAATATGTATACTGACCCGTATGCGCCCAGTGCACGCACGCGTGCATGGGGTTATGCGATTGGCCCAGTGTTAGCGCGAGAGCGGCCCAACTCTCTGGAAAATGTATGGGCCTGTATTCGTGCATGGACTCGCGCGCGCACAGCGTGCGTACGTGTCCTTGACCCTCCTTTATTTTTTTTTTTTTTGAAATAACAAAAACTGCTCAAAATCCTCCTAACACTACCTACAGCTCAAGATTGGCCAAAAATACAAAGTGACTAAAATTCTTTTTGGCTTTTTGGGAGTTTTCAAATACAAGCAAAAGAAACTTGCCCCACAAGCATCCTACAATCAATTTATTGAAACAAATATATGGAAAGAAAGCTATCTACAATGGTAACTCAATTCACTTATTAATCAAAACTACAAGAGAGTGGAAAGAGTTTACCATGGTAGGGTATCTCCCACCTAGCACTTTTAGTTTAAGTTCTTAAGTTGGACATTTGGGAAGCTCCTTGTCATGGTGGGTTATGCTTGTACTCATCCTTGAATCTCCAAGGATCTTTGCTCCTCAAATGGTTGACAGAAGTTCCATCCATCTTCACCAAGTTTGGATGGAGTTTCACCCAAGATACGAGCTCCCATAGTTGGTCTTCATGCTTTGAACCGGGATCCCATATCTTATTCTCGCACCCGTCTTCTAGTTGATCTTCATGAGTTGTCTGTTCGGGTGGTTGAGAAATAGAATTCTTTCTAGCACACCAAGTCTCCTTCCTAGACCCACGTAAAGTGGCATTCATCAAATCATGGTCCCTATGCTTTGAAGCCTTGACCCCAATGAGCCTAATTCCGAACTTTCAACCACTACACAACTCCTTCTTACCCTTAGTTTTGCAAAGAGCTCTAAGTTGTCCATCCATTTCAATCAAGCCATACTCAAGTGAGAAAGGAAAGCTTAGGTTTGAGGATTTTACCCACTTGAATGATATGTTGGATGGTGGCTTAGGGAGGGAAACCTCCCCACACTTAGACAATGCAAGGCCGACTTCCTTATGCTCTTCTTTAGGTATTTCCACCTCTTGACAACTTCTTTTATCTTCTTCTTGCTTGTTGACTTCTTCCAATTCCTCCTCATCATCAATCGAGTCAAATTTAGGAGGTTGTGTGAAATCTACTTCCATATCAACTTCACCTTTGATGGAAGAGTCTTCAATGAGATCACCAACATCATTTGGTGTTGAGTTGTCTTCATTAGCTTCAATTTCATGTTCCATGGGAGAGGATTCAATTATTGTTAAGAAATCATTGATGATTGAATCTATCTCTTGATCAACCTTCTCATATTCTTCAATATTTATATGCTCTGGAGGTTGTTGAGACTTCCATGGTGGTTCCGCATCTCCTAAATCTTCAACCACTTCTTCCTTTTCTTCAATGACCCTAGGCGTCTCCAATTGCTCCAATACAAAGCTCGACTCGTCCTTCTTCTCCACCAGATTTTCCAATCTCTCTTTCATGCTTTGCTCATCTTTTGATTTTTCACATGTGGCCACGGAAACACCTTGAGTGTTCAAGCATTGATAGGCTAAAGTATGCACTACCTTAGTTAAATTAGTCACAAACTCTAGGGTGTTCCTTTGCATATCCGCTTGGCCTTGAAGTAGCAAGGTAAGAGAATCATCTATTGGAGCTTGGGGTTGATAGGAAGGTTCATTATTTTGGAGAAAGGGTTCATAATGGGAAGGCGGTTCTTCTTGGTAAGGGTGTGGAGATGGTGAGCATTGAGGTGGTTCTTGGTAGTAATCATGATAGGGTTGTGGTGGTTCTAAAGGTTTTTGCTCATAATGGTCACAAGGAAATGGTATGGGTGATTGGTCATACAATGGATGTGGGTCACAAGAAGGTGCTTAGTAAAAATGGGCTTGTGAGCATGGTTGGTAGTCATGTTGAGGATAAGGTTCATAAGCATATGGTGGTGGTACTTGATTATCACAGAAAGAGTCACCATAGCCATTAAATTGACATGCATCAGGATGTGAATTATACCTATATGTATCCGGAGGTTGTTGCCAATAGGAGTGATCAATTCCTTGAGGCTCCTCCCATCTTGAAGTGTTCCATCCTTGGTACATGTTATCATTAAAGTCCACATTTCCTACAACATAGTGAGAACCAAACTCATAGCCAAAGTGAGAATTCATAGTGGAAAAACAAAATAAAACTAACAAAATCTAGTAATCAAGCAAAAGACAAACCTATTCACACTATTTACATATATACAATAACCAATAACATAACACCATTGCAATTCCCCGGCAACGGCGCCATTTTGATGAACGGATTCTTGACGGTTTAGAATTTCACTAATGAAGTCTCGTTGTAAAGTATAGTTTCTATACCAACAATAATCCTTTCCTACAAAAATTTTGTTTGTCACAAGTACAAACCCCTAAAATCTATAAACCGAAGTATTTAAACCTCGGGTCGTTCTCCCTAGGAATTGCGATAAAGTGTCTTGTTATTGGTTATGATGTATGTTTGGGGTTTTTTCTTGAGATTTTAGACATGAAATGTAAATGGCAATGAAAATAAACCAACAACTACAAAGGTCTTGGCAAGATATGAGAACTACAAGTCCTATCCTAGTTACCTTCCTCAATTGAGATGAGAATTGGCCATTGCTAACACTTAGTTAACCTTTAATCATGGGGGAAAGTCAAGTGGATGAATTAACTTGATTCCACAAGTCCTAGCCAACTCCTAAGGGAAAGACTAGCTTTAGTGGTATCCAAATCAATTAACAACTTCTAATTATCAATCAACAAAGGCATTAGATAACTCAAGCGTCACTAATTACTCCACCAAGACCAAGAGGAACAAAATCTATACTAAAATCCAACCAAACATTTCATCAAACACTTGGAGGGCACGAAAGAAAAGCAAAGTAAATTGGCAACAACAATGAAATCTAACAACAATTATTGCAAGGAATTAATAACAACAATCAAAGGAAACACAATTACCATAAATTACCTTAAATTGAATTGAAAGAAAATAGAATGAACAAAAGTAGATCCACAACAAGGCATAGGAACAAGGTAGAAGAAATTATAACAAACAGTAGACGAATAATGAATGTAACAACAAAGAATTGAAGAGTAAAAGTAGATGAAAGCATGAGTTAAAACTAGATCTAAGAACTAAACCTAATCCTAATCCTAATCCTAGAGAGAAGGGAGAGCTTCTCTCTCTAAAACTAACTAAAACTAAGCCTAAAGTGTAATGTGTGTTCTCTTCATGCATCCCCCTTCATTCCTTGGTCTATTTAGCCTTTTCTCGTCAAAAACTCAGCTCCAAATGGGGCTAGAAACCCTCCAAAATCGCCAGGCACGAGTTCTTCTTTAAAAGTCATGTGCGGCCTTCGGCGCGTACGCGTCCCTGGAGCATTTCACAATCCACGCGTAGGCGCATAGTGCGCGCGCGCGCCTATGGGATTTTTCCAAATCTTTAGCTTTTCATGATTTCTCCACTTTGTATGCTTTCCTTCCACTCCTTTGATCCTTTCCTAGCCCTTTCCAATCTGAAATCACTAGCAAACACATCAAGGCATCTAGTGGAATCAAAGGAAGATAAAAAAAATTATCAAATTAAAGATCTAAAAAGCATGTTTTCACATCTAAGCACAAATAAGGAGACAATCACAAAATCATGCTATTTCATTGAATAAATGTGAGGAAAGGTTATCAAAATGCTCTAAATTTAACACAAGATAAACCCTAAAAAGGGGGTTTATCAGCGAGCTGAGGATGGTTGGATGTCATGTAAAGGGGTGATTGATATATGAGATGAGAAATTATGAATTGTTGATGTTCGGAAACTGAATTGTGGATTGACAGTGGTTGAGATGAGCCGAGGACTCTGAATGAGATTGATAGATCCACTTTATACTGAAAATGTTCTCTGAAAACCACTGTACCATTGTTTTATATTGAGATTATGAGACGCTATGCGCCTGGCAGGGACGGCGGTTGGATCCCGCCTATCAAGGTAGCGGCGGCAGCGTAAGGGCGGTGGTTCGTCCCGCTTGCGTTGAGATGTGAGGTCTGTGGCAAGAGTATCCCGCTCGCATCCCTTCGGATCTATAGAGCGTGCAAGCGCTGGTACCTGGACAGTGATCCGAGCACTATATCTCGGGGGTTCCCATATGAGAATTCCGAAGGGCGACGTCTCCATGGAGATGTGTCGAGTTGGCAGTTGAACCAACAATGTGATATCACAGCCAGTCGGGCAGGCATTCATCATATGCATTTTCAATCTGTTTGTATGCTTTGTCTACTTGTAATGGCTTGCCTAATTGAATACCATGCTTACTTGCTATCTGAATTATTTGCCTTATATGCTTCTACTTGTGTTTTACTTGCATTGTATATTATCTGTGCTTTCTACTGGGATTGAGGAGGTTCGGAAGGCGGTGGCGATGGGATCGCATGGAGGATCGGTTGGTGAAAGCTATGAGACAGCGGTGTTTGGTTAGAGTAGAAATCTCCTAAGATAGATTACCCGGTTTATTTATGTTAAGGTTTATACTATGCTTATTTGTTTTAGAATGCTTTAAGTTTGAATCTTGTGATGGATATGGAGCTTAGGATTGCCTTTGGCGTCCCGGGGTCTTATATCCTACATCATTGGGTACTGTTACCATGCTGAAAACCTCCGGTTCTCATGCCATATTTCTGTTATATTTTTCAGATGCAGGTCGCAACCCACTTCGGTGAGTTGCTTTGGATGGTGACAGAAGCGGAGGATCTTGGATTCTTTTGGAGACTTTTTGGGTTTATTTTTTTTATACATCTCTCTTTTGTATATTGTTTTGCCTAGAGGCTTGTATTTGATAGAACAAAATTGTATAAGCTTCTTTTACTTTCAGGTTTCTGTTTATTTGTATATCTGGCTAGCCAGCTTAAACTCCGCGAGCTGTGGCTAGTTTCTTATGATATTACACTAATATATTTTGATATATCTGATCTATATCTTGTGCTTTAAGTTAGAAGCTTCGTTAGTACATTTTGCGCTTTTGAATCCGGTTTTTTAGCTATATTCTTCATCGGGCTTCTAGATTATACTATTCTTTCTATATATATTATATGTATGAGCTTAGAACTGTCGTAATCTCTGATTAACCTTTGCTTAACGACGCGAGATAAAGTTTAGGCTAATTAGGGTGTTACACGTAATACCACACCACCTCTGTTTTATGACTTAAGCGTATAGCTCTGTGTGGTAGGGTGTTACAGTGGCATGATGCGATGGCAGTGGCACTTCTCCTCCTTTGCACGCACTCTGCTTCTCCCTTCCATGGCTCTGGTTCGCGCTCATCCTCCTTCAACGGCACCACACGACGGCGGTGACTGGTGGTGGGCTGGACGCGGTTGGGCGGTGATGCGAATGGGCATGAATGGCGAGCCCAAGCCCGGCGGTGGTGGCGCAGCTCCTCCCTCTTCTCTTTTCCCTCCCCAATCTCCCTTTCCCTCTACTCTCCCCGTTCCCTCTTTTCCCTTTCTTTATTTCTTTGTTTCTTTTATTGGGGGTGGGTTTCAAAGGGGGTGAGGGGTTTTGTGTGTGGGGGATTTATGGGTGGCGGCTGGGAAGGATAGTTAGGGTTAGAGTTGTGTCAAAATTAGAGTTTGTGTAGAGTAAAAATATTAATGAAATAATAAGGTAGATTATTAATTCAAATTAAAAATTAAATCTGAAATAATTATCTTTGAAATACCATTTTATCATCAACTTGCAAATTATTTTGAGATATACTCCAATTCAATAATTTAAATCAAATCATATAAAATTCTTATTATTTTACAACTACTAACCTTATAATTTTAAATATAGAAAATAACTCATTAAAAAATTGGATAAGAATCTTAATTTATTTCAAATTCAATTAATCAAAACTTGCTTTAATTATTTTTAATAAAATGCTTTCTGAAATTAAAACTGCATATAAAAACATGATTTGAAATTAGCTCATAATAAGACTTTTCAAAAGTTCTGGGTCTTACATACCGAATCCCCAAATTTTGTAAAATTTATTTTGAATAAAAATTGGGTCCCTGAAGTTCGTAACTTTTGAAGAACGAATTAAAAATGACTTTTAACGAAAAAAGTATGCGCTTTCGAAGTTGTGTGTAAAAAAACTGATTTTTATGAACTTAGCAGCTTTTTGCCAATTCTGTTGCACATGCGTACACGAACATGCACGCGATGCGGACTATGGGCTCTGCCTAGATGTCCCGCGTATGCAGACAAAGGTTGCTTTCCCGAGAATGGAAGATTTTACACTTCAGTGTACACGGAAGGCATGCATACGCGGAGCCCTGTTTTGACTAAAAATTGTATTTTTGAGTTTTAAAATTATCCCTCTAACTTTTCAAACCTCAGTAACTACTATTTAAGGCCTGAAGACTAGTTTTTAGATTACAGAGGAAGTGTGAAATTATTGAGAAAGTTAAATTCAAGTAGAAGGAGGTCTGTGAAGAGAAGATGTCAATTAATGAGGTACAGAAATATTGAATATGGTATGAGATTGAATTTGATTGAGAAAGAGACCTCAGGTAAGAGGCAGTAGCACTGTCTACTTGCTCTAGATAAGAGATTGAAATTCTTTCACTGGCTCCGGATAAGAGTTGAGAAGCCGGGTAAGATGCGGTGGTGTTATCCACTTGCTCCGGGTAAGAGTTCGAGACTCCGAATAAGAGGCAAGGGTTGAGTTTTGTTTCTCTTGCTCTGGGTTGAGAATTGTAACACCGTCTGGGTAAGAGGCAAGGGTGAGGTTGTCCCCTACTCCAGGTACGCGAGTAAGATGCAAGGGTTGCGGTTTGGTCCCACTTGCTCTGTGTTTGGTGTTCTGTCTGTAGTTCGCTACCAGACATATCATGTTTGGCTATATAATGACAAATAAGACACATCATCCATAGGACAAGCATGCATCATATGCATTTGTATGTTTTGCTTGAGTGTGCATTATTTTGGTTTGCTTAACTGCCTAACTCTGCTTATTTGCTACTTGTTCTACTTGTTGTAACTGCTATCTATACTTGTACTTTTCTTGTTTGTTTTGTATGTGTTTGCAATTGAGAGATCCCTCATGCTGGTGGAGATGATGCTGAGGGTTGTTCCACCTGTGATTAGGAGGTTTAGGAGAGAAGACAAGAAGTGAAGAGTTAGTTTAGAAATGAGAATCCTTTGGGTAGATTACCAAACTTTACGATTTAGTATTAATTTTAAGTCTGATTATCTGAGTATCGAAGTTTTAGGAATGACTTTGATTTTTCCGGGACCTTATGTATTATCTATGTGGGCACCTCTACCATGCTGAGAACCTCCGGTTCTCATTCCAAACATATATTATTGTTGTCAGATGCAGGACATGATACACCACATTGAGCTTGCTGGTGACTCTTGGAACTTGAAGACTTGCCTCTGGATTTTATACTTTGTGTTTTGTATATGTACATGTATTTAGGCTCTCCACTTGTATATATTTGTATTTTATCCCTCTTAGAGGTTGACTTAGAGAAACAGGGTTTAAATTCTGTATTTTGGTAAACACTTTTAAAGGTATATATATATATATATATATATATCCTAGCCGGCCTTTACTTCGTAGGTCGAGTTTAGAGCTTGATTATGTATCTATCTTTTGAAACTCTATTTATATACTTGTCTCTTTGGTTTTTTGTATAAGCCTTCTACCTAATCATTTTTCGTGTATGACGCATTTTCTGTCTTATTTTGTTCATCCTTTCTTCCAAGGCTCCTAGATAAACTATTTTTTACATATATCTATTTACGTATTTTTGTTTTAGAGGTCGTAGCACTTCATCACATTTGATTTACATCCTAGGCATAAAATTATGTATGGTAGGGTGTTACAATATATGCTAAAAGAGAACCTTATTGTTTTACCAATTACTCTTCCATTCAATATTTTTAATTTTTACAAAGAAAATTAAATATGGATGATTTTGTTCCAGTTCTTTGATGTGTATGGAGAAGGAGGAATAATATTGTGTTTGGCAAGACTATATAGGATCTTGAAATGTTTAAGCAAGAGGTTTGACACTTAGTGATTTTGTGGATGAAGTGCACATTGAATAAAATGATGGCTAATAAAGGAATGAATAGTTAAAGCTTACTTAATGCTAATAGTTAGGATGCATGATAGGTGTTCTCTATGTTATTCTATTTGTTTCTGTTAGAAACGTTTTAATTATGATCTGATCGAATTACTGTAAGGGATGTGAATGTTGTATTTGCTTTGTATGCTTCTAAACCTTATATTCCTTATGGATATTTGTAATCGGATAATTATTAAAAAAATTTTGGTTCAATATTTTATATTTATTTAAATTATGATAGTGAATAATATTTTTTTTTTCAAAACATAAATAATGTGAGTTTTTTTATAAAAACAAAGTTTTTAGTTTAAATAATTATGAGATTAGATTATTCCAAAGATGATGATAATATCTTAACTTTAGATCTGCTATAAATAAAATAAAATTTATAGAAATATTATGTTGTATTATAAAATTTAGTTTTATTTTTCTTATCTTTAATCTAAATTATTTGGATTGACATGTGCTTTAATTCTTTTATACGTTTACTAAAATTTTATTATTTTGTAAACATTTTTTCAAATCATTAAGGAATTTATTACCTATAATTCTTATATGTTTTATTTCAAAATATGTTAAAACAAATTTTAGAGGTTGATATTTTTAAAAGTATCAGTGGCACGAAATAATAGAAATGTTCACATCAATTTAATTAATTTAATATTAAATATATTTTTGAAATTAATTTGTCATGAAGTAGTATCACACAATCGTCTATTTTAGTTATTTTTTTAAGTATCCATATCTAATTATTTATAATTTTTAGAGTATCAATATGTGCTATTATAATATATTTATCACGTCACCAAAAAAAATAATATATTTATCACAATTTATAGTTGCAAGATTTGGATTAAATATTTATTGCAAGGTAGCGTTTTTGTCATCCAATAATTACATTAGATATGATAAAATTCAATTTAATTATTTTTTGATGAAATAATAGATGAAAAGGAAAAAAGAAATACCCTAACACAGGTCTATATGTAGGAACGACAATACTATCACTCTTGACATGTAATAATCACTACAAGAAAATAAGCTTTTTGCAACGCTTTTAAAGCGTGCTGAAAAGTGCTAAAAAGCGTACTGATAGCTTTTCGCCATGCTTTTTGAGCTATCGATACGCTTTTGAAAGGGTCACATCCGCTTGCGTGTCGGTTGCTCTATCGCCACGCTTTTATAGATCTATCGCTTTCTTTTTCGCCACGCTTATATCTCTTGCCACGCTTAAAAGAATGGCCATAGGTGTTAACCTATCACTACGCTTTAAAAGGGTGCCAAAAAGTGGACATATAGCCACGCTTTTAAAGCATGCCCATTAGTTTGGCTTTGGCTATCCTTCAAAAACGTGCCGATAAGTAATGATATGTCTACGCTTTTGAAGCGTGCCAATAGGAATTTTTTTGGTTATTGCCACGTTTTTTAAGCGTGGTCATTGACTCAACTATACAATATGGCCACCCTTTTTAAGCGTGGCTATAAGTTTATTCAATAACCTATTGTTTTTTTCTAATTTTCCTAATAAAACCTCGCAAAATTCATATATAATTTTAAATCATAGTGTATGTATGCCTTTATATTTGTATTTTTATTATTGAGACAAAATATAAAATAAGAAAGAAGAAATTGCATATACCAATAGGAAGAGAATAATTTTGATGCACACCAATATGCTATAGACATTATTCCACAAATAAGTTCAGTTCCTTGATCCAATGTGAGCTTTATAATACACTATTTTCTTGAATAAGCAGACAAGCAGTGGCCTATTATGCATATAACTCCAAGACTGAATTTATCTAATCCTATATACTTCAACCCATCAATTTAATATTCCAGATGCATTTTGTGATCCATTTTGTGAGCTAATACTATATTCCTTTGAGCATCTTCTAGGGGCAAAGAAGCCATTGTCATAGCCAAGAGCAGCTACCACTCTTGGTTCATTGAATATTATCCAGTTTTTCACTCTGTCCCAAATGTCTTAGAAACAGAATTCTGCATAGTCTGCAAATTCATTCCTGTGCCAAATTCTATGCATTCGTAAGTAACAAGTACCATCAAAATTATTGCTTAAGAAAAAAAAGGGTGGTACTTACACTACTTGACAGTTCAATAATTCATTGTATCTCAATACACTACTTGGCGGTTCAATAATCCATTTTATCTCAACCCAAGGTCTTGTGGACGGTCATAGTGGTAGAGATTTGCATAAGGAGTAATGTCTACTCAGCAGAAAAATAAAATAAAAAATATTATGTCTCAAGAACTAGCACTCTTCTGCAAGATTAAAAAAATAAAAAGAAAAAGAAAACAGAAACAATTAAAGTGCATAGCAACCAGTAAACTTTACTCTTCATCAAAGAAATAAATCATTTAATGCAAAGAAATAGATAAGAAGCATAGATAAGAAATGTAGAAATAAGAAAATGCAAAACAAAATTAATATACACTTTGGCCATCTCTTCTAATATGCAATTGATTCATTTAAAAAATTGAACCAAAGGAAAGGTAACAAATGGTTCAAAGAAATTAAAATACCCATGTAGTTGACGTTGTGCTTGAGATACCAACATTTCATTTTTGAAATCTATGAAAGCACAATTCCTCAACCTGAATTTTACAAAACAATTATGATTAACATTCATTAACAAAAAAAAATTGGAACAAATATTTTAAAAATCGGCTAGTGATTTAGTACACTTCAGAAAAACAGCAAGCAGTAACCAATTTAGAAAAATCATATAAAATCCATCTTTGGTTGGATTCTCCTAAATTTTGGTGTAGTTGAACTAGACTTATCCATCTTTCACCCAGTTTAAGTCCCACAGCATTTTCGCTTCTCTAGAAAAAGTTATGTCTCTCGAAATATGATTTTGTTTTAAAAAAAGGGAGCTGTCACAGCAGTTAACAGCCCTACTTCCAGAAGGCACAACTTTCTCTACAAAACTCGAATTGTCCTAAAATTTGGAGATAAAATACTATACATCCTAATATTTCACCTCTCTTTGATTTCACCTCCAAAGAGTTTCAGAGTATTGAGATATGTGGTTTTGAAGTTGCTGTTCCAGAATTCAGACAGCATTCTTTCTGCAGAAAATGATCATTTTCTAAAAATAATATCTCCCAAACCACACATCGGAAAATTCTGAAATTTTAGGGGAACAATCTAGACATCTCAAAGTTTCATAGAAAAATAATTTTACTCATTTTGAGTGGCTAGATTGCTCCCAGTTTTGTTCACAAAGTGCTACTCGAAACTGCATAATTCTGCAACAGTGCAACATGTAACCTTGGGTTTTGAGAGGTCAAAAATTGATTCCTAGCTTTTCACTCACTCTAACCTTGTATTATAACTTTATTTTACCTATTGTGACTTGTTAGAAAGATTAAATCAGCCCCATGTGCTCAATAAGATCATCAACCAGCTCAAGGTTTTCAAAACTGAAATAACTTGTACTATATATATATATACAATGGATCCTCATTCATTTTTCAGCAAATAAAATTTCAGCAATCAATTTAACTCTCACCAAATAAGGAGGATCTGCCACTACTATTTTGAAGGAATGCTTCAACTCCAGTGGCAACTCCTCAGGGTGATTGTAGTCATAAAATGTGTAATCACATCCGTACTGCTCAAAACGTTTATCATACTCAAAAAGTTGTGCAGGAACATTAGGATCCATGTTCTGAAGATTCAAGAAAGGAAAATTTTGTAAATATCTGACAAAGCAAAATCAAGAACTCAGAAACGGCATCAAACAAATTAAAACAAATCAACAAACCACATCAACATACATTTTATCATTATTACAACCGAGGCATTGCTCATTGATTTCTTCACTCAAAAGGGGTTTAAAGTTGTAACTATCATCTTCAATTCTTCACCAAGAGAATCAATCCTCTACACTACACTTACACTAATATTAATATTGAAGATAAAACAGTGTAGAACTTGAAGCTTAACACATCGCATATTTCCAAACTATTTCCCAATGAAAATGACTAATAATAATAAACATCTATATTCACCGAAAGTATTAAACATTTGATTAAAAATATTAGCTTTGCACTTTTATCACAAATCAGTAACATTTGAACCCAAATGAACATTGAGAAAAATAATTAACTGAAATTCCAAAATTCAAAATAAAGAAAAGGAAAACAAGAGGAATAATGAATTACCTTGAGATAAGAATAGAGGGTAGGCAAGCAATTCAGGCAATGGGAGAAATGACGCTGCCATTGCAGAGCTTGAGGACCTCTTTAGCTACGGTCTTCGCGGTCTCCGCGCTGTACCAGAACTGACTCAACCTCCAATCCTCCGAAACCAGAGAAACCTTGGAAGATGCAACGACGGAGGCAGAGAGACTGAGAACGACGAAGCATCACTATGTTGATAACGGCAAAGAGATTAAGAACGACAGAGAACGACATTGCTGAGAAGAACGAGGCTGTTGAGATCGACGGCGTGGAGAATGACGACACCGAGAGACGCGGCTGCTGGACGACATGGAACTTCGACGAAAACGGCGGTTGCTGGACGGCTGGACGGTGCGGCAGAGGAGTAGAGGACTATGAATTTGTGACTGAGAGTGGGAGAGGGGAGGAGCGTGGCAGACAGCGTTGACAGAAGAGGTGGGAGAGAATCTGAAATTCGGGTTTCAGAATTTGAAATAGAGGGAGTGACGGCAGAGGTTAGGGAATTAGGGTTTCTGGACATATATATATAGTAAGGGAGGAAATGGGTACGCTTTTAAAAAGTGACGAAAACGGACAAAAAGTTCACGTTTCAAAAGCGTGCCGATTGACCTCTATCGGCACACTTTTGTAGGGTGCCAAATAAATACAAGATATGGGCACGCTTTAAAAAGGTGATAATTTAAAGACAAACTAGCCACGCTTTTCAAGCATGCCGGTTTTTCTCTATGTCCACGCTTTTCAAGCGTGGCAAAAAAAAGCGTGGCCAAATCTCATATCAGTCGTCACCCTACTAAAAGCGTGTCGATTTTTCTCTATGGCCACGCTTTTCATGCGCGGTGAAAAAAAGCGTGGCCAAATCACAAATCAGTGGCCACCTTCGAAAAAGCGTAGCCATTGACCACTTTTGGCCAAGCTTTAAAAGCGTGGCAAGAAAAAAGTGTACTGACAGGCCGTTTTTCTTGTAGTGAATTGATTGATTAATTTCAATTAATTGATTTATTACGTACCAAAAAAAGATTTAATTTTTTTAATTATGCTTATATATATAAAAAGAATAAAATATTCATATTAAAATATTTTAAAATAATTGAAAGGATTTACAAATATAACATTAATAAGTTTCTACGGTTAAAATTTTTAGGAAGTAAGAAAATTGGGAAAAAACAAAAATAACTATTATTTCAAAAAAAAGAAACAAATTGTAGATTGAGTAAGAATATATCTCATGAATTTAAATACTTTATTACATAAAATATTTAAATTTTTGTTATAACACAAACTGTACTACATCGCTAAACATATAAGGAGAGTTTGAATTTTGAAAAAGATTGATCTTAATTAATTCTCTTTGATGTATGAGAAAGTAAAAAAGAATGGATTTTGATGAACCAAGTTTATTAATTTTTTTAATTAATTCGAATAATTCTTTTTTAAAAAAAAATGGATTGATCAATATTTGATTTAACTAGAATTTGGACTATACATGCCCTGTCACTATTAGAGGGTATATGTTCCCTGTCACCGTTAGAGGGTATATGTGCTCTGTCACCATTAGAGGGTATCGGTGCCCTGTCACCCTTACAACCATAGAGAAAACACAAGCATACTCACATTCAACATTTTCCATCATTATTCATTTACCACATTCATTCATAATCACTCTTCATTATTACCAATTCTCAAACAATGACTTGGAGCAAGCGGGACGAACCACGACCCTTGCTACTACCCAGGTATCACAGACATACATTCATTCAAAACTCCATAATTAAACTCATTTATCATAATTTTCCTTTTCCATCTCATACCCGGAGCAAGTGGACAATGCCACTGCCTACTACCCGGGGTCACACGTCACATTCATTTTCAAACCATCATTTCTGCACTTCCTCAATTAATCTTAATCATATACATATACATACTATGCCATAATTCAATGCTTATCACAGCTATCCGACTCATAACATACACAGCATTTTCACCATCATCCTCAGCAACTCATACAATCATCATTACTCATCATTCATCATTGATTCTCACTTTACTTCATCCACAAGTTACCACATGTCCTACCTTCTTTCAATACTAGGAATACTATAAAAAATTAGGACTTAAAGGATGAAAATGGAGGCTTAGAAGTCTGAAATTCGGCTTTAAAACTCAAAAATCAATTTTTGCTGAAAACGGGGTCACGCGTGCGCGTCGCCCACGCACACGCATGGGAAGCGAAGAAAAACGGGTGACGCGTGGAAAATAGAGAGGTAATGTGACACGTTCGCGTAAGCCACCTGTGCGCGTGGATGCGTTTTGTGCTCCTTGCACAAAACCAGTACGCTACCGTCACAACTCTTTGGAATTTATACCACGCACTGCATCAATACAACGATGCATACGCGTCGGCCAGGCGCACGCATGAGAGAGTAAAAATTACGAGGGACGCGTGTGCGTCAGCCATGCATGCGTGTCGGGGTACGTTTTACCAAAAATTTTACTAAGTTTAAAAAGCTGCAGGATTACTTTTTTCAAACCCCAAACATCCGACGGGCATAACTTTTTCGTTTCAAATCATTTTCACCCGTTCTTTGAATGGCATAAACAACTCGGATCCAATTTTATTTCTAAACAAGTTTGATACAAATCGGGGATCTAAAAACCAAGTTATGCTTCATCAAAGTAGACCAAAATCACAACTTTCATAAAAACCAACAAAACTAAATTTTCAACCCAAACCAATTTCAAACCTTTTTAAAACCAACCAAAACTTACCAAAATCAACCTCAAGCCTCCTCGACTTATATTTTCAACATTCTCATTAAATTCACAATCCACCAATCCACCATCTTGACAAATCTCAATCAAATAACTCAATTTCAAACAAAATATCATATCATATATTTCATTCCACATCTCAAGTTCCAACAATACCAATTCCATCAACCCCCAATACATATAAATCCATATCATCATATACAACTCACATGCATTATCAACAAAGATATCAATTCCTCCCTCAAAACCAATAACCACATAATCCATACAATCCATTGTAACCAAATAACAACAATCATAATTCCATTCAATCTCATGACATCACACAATACACACATCACTTACCTTCCTTACCTCTTTCCAGCCTCCGGCCCAATATTCACGGCCTCCGGCCCGAATTCACAATTTAAATGTATATTCCACAAACTAATATTTATTATCCAATTCATCAAATTCTCAACACACCAAACATACAAATTTATACAATTCTCAACCCAATCATTAATTTACATTACATATCAACTATACATATTAGTACCAACCATTTACACAATCCAAACTTTATCCTAGGGGCATCTAGCCTATAAATTCTCATCATACCACAGGTACTTAAATGAAACTTAAACTGTACTTCTTGTAGCCAAAATAATTGAGATTCTTCTTGGAAGTCTCCACCAACTCTTAGCTCCAAGCCTCACCAAGGCCCCACAAGCAATATCAATCTTCCAATTGTGCACCAAAATCACACAATACTCTAACATAATTAATTTTCACACTTATAGTCAACCTAGGGTTCATGAAATTAATAAATCACAAGGGTTAGAGGATTCTTTATCTTACCCCGTGAAATTGGTTGATGGAACTCACCAATGGCTCATACTAAAGTACTCCTAAATAACCAAAATCACAAGATTTCTTCAAAACCCAAACCAAATTCAAATTTAAAAAGAAAAATAAAGACTTGGCAGAGGACAGTGAAATACTCATCACAAAACTTAGATAGAATCATAGAGGATGAAAAGAGCGATGCGTGGCCGTAAACGGCTCGTCAATTGGAGTTCTGGAGAGAAAGTTATGGTGATTTGAAGTTTGGAAAGCTATGTTTTCTTTCTCTCTTCTCTCTATCCGCCCCTCTCTCATTCTCTAGGGTAAATGAGTTGAAATGCTCATAACTAATGTTTATATATGTTGGGTCCTAGGCCCACTTGGGCCCGGTTCACTTGGTTTAGTCCGTTAGCCCAATTTTGGGCCAAAACCTTTAATATTAGAGTTTTAAATCGTATTTTAAATATTTCTATCTTCCCATATTATAAATTTTTATTTCTTAAAATTATTCACTTTTAATTAATTTTCTCAGCCACAGTACCGGACAGATCGCAGCCGGTACTGCCGGTCAAATTTCCAGTGCGCATTTTTATTCAGAAACTATGTTTTTCGACTCAGAAAAATTTACTTAGTCCAAATATCATATTTAAATTATCAAATTCCAATTGCTAAATTTTCTAACCATATTCACTCCTATTTAATTTATTATTTAATTAATTACGATTTGACCGGATTTTACTGATCATCTTTGAAGTATTATACATTTTTCATAGACTTAAATCTTTAGTTAATGTCACTTTTATGCTCTTTTACTCATTTTTCTTTTAATACTTCAATGTTTTACATAATTAACTTCAATAAATATCTCTTTAAGAATTCTTTACTTGATTTCTAACTTCTATAAAATTATAATTTAACCTTAAAAGCATCATCATCGTCGTCATCCAAAAAATTCATATATTAAGCATTTGTAAAACATATCAACGACTCATCCACCATTCATTCATCAACATAAGCCTTCATAATCATCAAATCATCATCAACACATCAATAGAGATATATTAATCATATATGAGTTATTCTAACTATCCAAACGCTTACTTTTCTTGTTAATGCTTCTAAGTTACTTCATTAGTCTTTATGTTCACAAAAAAGCTCCTAAATAAAAAGCAACATAACTTTTAATCATAAGAATGACGCATAGCCGAATGGTGTCACATGAGAAAGGAAAAGATTTTTCACCTTTTCGAGCTTGGAATTTGATGTTCTTCTTACTATTTTAGAAGCTCATAGAGATGACTTTCTATATAAGGAAAGAAACAAATATAGTTCCTCCATACTCCATAGATAAACATAGAGAAACAAATTTATAAAGAGAAGAAAGAAAAAAATCTTTTCACTAACCTTGAGGATTTTGATATAAAACATAAAGAAAAAGATGAGAGAAGTTGTATGATCAAGTTGATTTCTCGAGAAAAGGTCTTAGTCTTGTGAAGATTGAAGATAAAATTGTATGAACACAAAGTTTTCTAACTTCTCTTTTCCTCTCTTGTGTGTTCGACCACTTCTCTCTTTTTTTTTTCTTTCTTTTCTTTTTTCTATCTTAGTGATGATGAGTTAAAACCAAGGTTCAGAAAACCGGACCGGTCATCAAACCGCTCTAGCTACTGGTTCACTGGTTTACTGGTCCAACCGGTTTAACCGGTGGTTCAACCGGAAAAACCGTTTTAAAATAAAATAATAAATAAATTATAAATAAACATCCTAAAATATAATTATAGTATAATATAAATATTAAAATCATTTTCAAATTTAAAAAACTACCTTAAATGTCATCAATCAAATTCATATACTCTTATTAATATACAAACTCAAGTTAAATAGTATAAAGAAATATCAAATATTAAATGTCAACATAAAGATTTATCAATAAGAGAAGTGGTTAATGGAAATACAAAACAATCAGAGAAGTGGTTAATGGAAATACAAAACAATCAAAATAATGCATGCTTTTTTCCTCAAGGTGTGATAGAATCTTATGGCATGGGAGAGGCCTTCACCAATTATCTTACGATCGTGGGAGTCAAGATTCTCTTATCAAGTGATCATAGACCTGTGTATAGCATATTCTCAGCAGAAATTGATCAAAGAAACTCTAGTGGCCAAAACATTTCAGCAAAACCAGCATTCAACATTCCAAAACCAGCAAAATCAGCAACTATAAATGACCATAAGTCTCTTTACCCAAGTCAAAATAAACAACTATATCTGAACTCAACAATCAGCCTTCAACACCAAACATTACAAAACATTAACCAATAATCACACTAAACCTGCAACCAGCAATTACAAAACAGCAACTACAAAACAGCAACAAACATTGTACATTATAAAACATTCCAAATCAGTGATGACACTAAACCTGCACCCAGCAACCAGCAATTACAAAACAGCAACAAGCATACAAAACATTACAAAACATTACAAAAAAATTTGAACAAAAATTTCAGAAAATTCAGGAACTGTGTTTTGTTTGAACATTGAAGCAATGAAGTGCTGCTACAACTTGAATATTTGACTAAATGGATTTAATTCAATTAAAATTTCAGGAATAAAAAATAAGAATCTTCTTATAAAATTGATTTTCATTATTGGCCATAGCGGAAACAACACTCTTCCCATCATCCTTCATTTCGTTATTATTCCGATAATGTGAAGATTAAAATCAAATTAGCTCAAATTTCTTTAATAAAATGAAAATATGAGAAACATGTCGACAAAAATGAGCTGCAACCGAATAATCGAATCAAATATAATTATTATCACAAATATAAGGTATGATAAAGGATGAACTAATATTCGCTATTATGGGTTCCTTGTAATAAGCTTTTGATATCCATTCATAATTTCCATCAAGCAGCTTAGGGGTTTTTTGGGTTTGATAGCTCAAAATAAAAAACAAATTCACTAACCTTCCACTGACAGCAGGACGACAACGGCGACACGACGGCGCAGCAGCTGGAAGCCTTAAACAGCGAAGTAACCGACGAAGACAGGACGACGTGCCGAGCTAGAAAGCCTAGAAGAGAAGGTCTGGCCGTATGGATTTGGGACAGGGGAAGGAGGAGTACGTGGAGATGCCGACAACCACGGACGGCGGTGGCAGTTCCATTGACGAAGATGGATTTTAGGTTTGGCCGTCTGGGGAACCTTAGGGCTTGAGTGTGTGGGTGTTTGGTGTGTGTGGGGGGTGGGGGGTATGCGAGTAAGGAACTCGCGTGGGGGGTGGGGTTTTTTAATTTTTTTTTAAAAAAAAATGAAAATGACGTCATTTCTTAAGAACCGGTCGGTTTTCGGTCCGGTCCAACCGACCGGTTATTGGCCGGTTCAACAGTTTTCTAACGGTTTTGAAAATGACGGCTTTAGGGGGAGGATCGGACCGTTTTTCACGCCGGTTCCCGGTTGAACCGGTCCGACCGACCGGTCCGGTCCGGTTTTCAGAACATTGGTTAAAACATGATGGTAAAAGAAGCAAGGTCCAACATTAGTAAAAGGGAGGAATAAGGATGGTTAATTTAATTTTTTTTCTTATTTTCTATTTGATATTATCTTAATTTTTCTTTTTTGATATTAGCTTACTTTATTTTTCTTGATAACCAAGCCTAATATTTCAACATGAATAAAATGGGAGAAGAGGTGACCTAAGTTTAGAGAAAAGATTTGTGTTAATTTAAATTTTATTTGGTGTTAATCGTATGAGTAAGTGATCTTATTTTTAAGTTAATTCACCACATGGTGAATTAACTTGTGGTGGATAAGAAATGGTAAAAAAAAGAAGATAATGATTAAAAGTGGTAAATATTTAGTCATTTATTTTTACTGTATTAGATCAACTAAACAAGTATACCTGTATAAGTAAGATCGATATCATATGTTATCTCAATTTTAAAATATCTCTAAAATATTTTTGTGAAGTTAAACAAATTAAAGAATACCAATAAAAATAATATTTTAATGGATATTTTTTTTATATTTGATATAGATCCGCCTTGTTAAAACAAAATAAATTGTGATTTATGGATTTCGTGAATTCTAATCACAAAAAGTATGAAAAATTATTATATGAAAAATTGGATTTTTACACTTTGTATTTTAAGACACAATATTTCTATCCATATCTCTCATAACAAATATGAATTTGTATCTCAGTGTCTTTGTCGCAGTGTGCTGTTCTATTCGCAAGATAGATGATGGTGAAAATTTACTGTATCACTACAATAACTCCTTTGGCAAGTATACCGAATTATTATCAAGTAAAAACTGGCTGAGAGTGAGGTCGATCCCACGAGGATTAATTGATTGAACAACTTTAGTTACAGGGTAATTTAGTTAAGCTAATCAAGAATAAGTGTTGAGTGCGGAAGAGTAAATGACAGAATTGTAAAGGACTTGAAGATAAAGAAAGAAGTAAAGTGCTGGAATGTAAAGAGCATAAAGATAAATTACTAGAATGTAAATGACAGAAATGTAAATGACTGAATTGTAAAAGGGGAATGGGTTGATTGACAGAAATTAAACAAAGCTATAAAGAATAGGGAAGATAAGAAATGCGAAGATTCATTGGGGTTAGGAGATATTGCTTTCTCCGGATTAATTTCAGATCATCTCATCTTCAATCATGCAACACATTGACCTCTTGGCAATCATGATTGATTGAATTCCAATTTCTTGGTAATTCAATCTCTCAAATCTTGATAATCAACCAATTCCTTGGTCTAATTGCTCAGGAAGAGAGATAATATTGGTCTCTGATTTTACCACACATCCTCATAGATTCAAGTAGTGGGTAGATTTAATGTCACCATATCCAATCCCAAAACCCAGATCTACTCAATGTAAGAAGGGATTTCAAGCATGATTTCATGTTTTCTCTTCCAAGGTTCCCATGAAACCCAAGTTGCATTCAATCTCTTTTCCAAGATAATTGAATACTAAGCATGAAGAACGAAATTCCTTCTAGCAAATCAAAGAAAGATGAGGAGAAGAAGAAATTCACTATCATTAATCCATCAAGTGCAACAGAGCTCCCTCCCCCAATGAGAGGGAGTTTAGCTACTCATAGCTTAGAGAGAGAGAGTACAAGAGACGGAAGAAGATGAAAGTAAAGTAAAGTGAAGTAAAAGTTCTAAGCCCCTTTTTAGTGCTCTTCAAGGGGTATTTATACTACTCCTATTACTAGAAATGAGAAATTACAAAAAGAAAAGAAAATTACAATTAAAAACTAAATTGAATAACCATTAATTGGTGGCATATGAGTGGTGTGTGAGCGGCGTGCCATGCGCAGAACATTGGCTTGGCTTGGCTTGGCGTGCCACGCCCAGCTCTCAAGTGCATGACCCATAGTGAAATCTTCCATCCCATTCTCTGAGAATTTGAACTAGCATGCCATGCCCTCATTAAAATCTTCAATCTTCTTCTCTGGAAGGTTGGCTTGGCGTGCCACGCCCAGGTCTGACATGCCACACCCTTGTTGGTGTACAAATGTTCCTTTTTGGTTCAATAAACTGGCGTGCCACACCATGGACTGGCGTGCCACGCCCATGGTGCGAGCAAGGTTAGTGTGCCACGCCCAAAATACCAAGTGGCATGCCCATTCATGGTTGACTTGGCATGCCCATTCATGGTTGACTTGGCATGCCACACCTAGAGTCTCAAGTGGCATACCCTCGATGAGGTCTTGACTCTTCTCTTCTGGGAAATTGGCCTGGCGTGCCACACCCTTGTTGGAGTCTTCAATCACCCTCTCTGGTTAAGTGAACTGGTGTGCCACGCCCAGGACTCAAGTGGCATGCCCATGATGATGGTTTGGGCTCACAAGCTTGGCGTGCCACGCCCATAGTACCAAGTGGCACGCCCATTCAAGATGCTCATTCCCTTCTCCTCTGGACAATTGTACTGGCGTGCCACGCCTTAGACTTGGCGTGCCATGCCCTTATAAGTGTGACAGGCTCCTTCTCTGGCCACTTGAACTGGCGTGCCACGCCCATTGTTTGAACTTTGGAGATCCTTCTTCTGGATAAGATGACTGGCGTGCCACGCCTGGCCTTGGCGTGCCATGCCCATTATAGTTCTTCAAGACCCCTCTCTGGTCAGAATGCCTGGCATGCCATGCCCAGCAGTGGCGTGCCACGCCCATTGTGAGGTTCAAGGACTCTTATCGGGAAAGTATAGTTGGTATGCCACGCCCATAGTGAAGCTCAGCAATCCCTCTTTTAGAAAATAAAGCTGGCGTGCTATACCCATTGTTGAGCTTGGAGTTCCCTCTCTGGTCATTATAACTGGCGTGCCACGCATATAGTGGATCTTGGAAAACCTTCTCTAGACATTTTGCCTGGCGTGCCACGCCCACAGCACTCTTCGAAGGCCTCTTTTGGAGCTTATAGCTGGCATGCCACGCCTAGCAGTGGCGTGCCACGCCCAGTCAAAGATCCTGGCGTTTGCTTGAAGTGGCACGCCCCACTCACACGCCCAGTACCTTTGCTTGCTTTCTTCCTCTTTTGTTGCTCTTCTCACCTGAAATCCAAGCAAGAACTCATTTCAAAGCGGAGTCTTAAAAACTTATGATATATCTCTTAACAATGCATCAAATGAATGTGAATTCATCACTTCTATGGCCTTTTTAGATGAGAAAAAGAGGTAGATAATGCAAGTCATCACAACACCAAACTTAATTTTTGCTTGTCCTCAAGCAAATCAATGTGAATTGTTCCAAATAATTGAGACTTGACCCTTAAGAGAATGTAACCACAATTAGAGATAAGGATTACGTATCAATCATGCATGAAATTTATTTGCTTTCATATCACAATGAAACCCTTAGACTTTTGAGGACCTCTTTAAGTGCTTGCTTCTAGAGCCACCTCTATTGATTGTCACCTTGAAGTAGTAAGGTTGTTCTTTTGCTTTTGATTGTTCTTTTTCTTCTTTCATTATTCTTTTGTTTCTTTGATTGACCACGACTCTAAATATTTTGTCTCAAGACGACCTTTTAAAGTAAGCTTTCAAGTAGCACTCTCAAACCAGTTGATTTTAGGGTACTAGGTGTTGAGACACCCCTAAGAATTCACTTGCTCAGGTCTCTCTTCTTGACACATCTTAACCACAAGTATCTACTAGGATCTTGGCTCTTTGAGCCATTTGTTTCTTTCTTTTCTTCCTAGTAATTGATGCTCAGAGCCTTGGGTCTTGCTTACTACTTCATGGTTCTATTTATATTCAAGGGTCATCCTTAGCATCTACTTGTTATGTCCTTTATGTCAAGTTTTTCATTATGAATTACTCACTTCCCAAACTTCAATTCATTATTTTATACGTGTTCCTCATATCTTATTTTGAATTAAACTCCCTTGGGTCTTAGTTCCTTGCTTTTGTTTTGGAAACAACTCATCATTGACTCCTTGTGGAAACAAACTAAATTTATTGATATTGTAAAGCTTAACATTCAACATTTTCTTTCTCAAAATAAAACTAAAACTTAAGGACTCTTAGAAGGACTCTTAACTCATAAAAACAAACAACAAGCATATAAAAGAACTACTAAGCAATAAATTCAGAAAATAGCTCCCAAATGGGACTCAACAACCTTTGCTTGTCATGCTGCATCTCTCTTAATCAGTGCATTGGTCCCTTTCCCGTATCCTTTTTCTTAGAAGACTCATCACCATTCTTCTTTGTAGAGGCTCCTTCTTGTGCTTGGGTATCCTTTGGCTTCCAAAAGCCTAGCCTCCTCATGAAAGTCCTCTCATCCTCCTTGTGCTTGGCTAAAATCTCCTCCTGCCTGGCACTTAGGTCTTCCATTCCTTGCATAAATGTTGGATAGTTTGGGTTCAGGGTGGCTACCACATTGCACAAGTGATTCACCTTCGCTTGTGTGTTTATATCATATTACCTTCTTGAAGTGGTTCTAGCCTCATAAAGGGACCTAAACTCAGCAAGGTTCCTATGTTGAACCATTTGTTGCTCTAGAATTTTGTTGAGGCTGCCTTGCATTTCTTCCCAGTTGAATTGCCCATGCTGCTCCCTATTTTGATCCGGAGCGTGCGCATGCACACAACCCTGTGCGGCCGCACACGCCCTGTTTCTCAAATTTTACTTGTTTTCAACTATTCCACCTTCCCAACAAGGTTGTAGGCTTCTATAACACCTTTTTAAGACTTTTGGGCTTGGTTTTGAGTATGAGAACATCGGGTATAACCTAAAGATTTTATTTGATGATTATTTGGAAAACTTAGAAAACGGAGTCTTAGGTTTCTGGCGAGCTGAGGATGGTTGGATGTCATGTAAAGGGGTGATTGATATATGAGATGAGAAATTATGAATTGTTGATGTTCGAAAATTGAATTGTGGATTGATGGTGGTTGAGATGAGTCGAGGACTCTGAATGAGATTGATAGATCCACTTTATATTGAAAATATTTTCTGAAAACCATTGTACCATTATTTTATATTGAGATTATGAGACGCTATACGCCCGTCAAGGACGGCGATTGGATCCCGCCTGTCAAGGTAGTGGCGGCGGCGTAAGGGCGGTGGTTCGTCCCGATTGTGTTGAGATGTGAGGTCTGTGGCAAGAGTATCCCACTCGCATCCTTTCGGATCTATAGAGCGTGTAGGCACCGGTACCTAGATAGTGATCCGAGCACTATATCTCGGGGGTTCCCATATGAGAATTCCGAAGGGCGACGTCTCCATGGAGATGTATCGGGTTGGCAGTTGAACCAACAATGTGATATCATAGCCAGTAGGGCAGGCATTCATCATATGCATTTTCTATCTGTTTGTATGCTTTGTCTACCTGTAATGGCTTGCCTAATTGAATACCATGCTTACTTGCTATCTGAATTATTTGCCTTATATGCTTCTACTTGTGTTTTACTTGCATTGTATATTATCTGTTCTTTCTACTGGGATTGAGGAGGTTCGGAAGGCGATGGCGATGGGATCACATGGAGGATCGGTTGGTGAAGGCTGTAGGACAGCGGTGTTTGGTTAGAGTAGAAATCTCCTAAGATAGATTACCCGATTTGTTTATGTTAAGGATTATACTATGCTTATTTGTTTTAGAATGCTTTAAGTTTGAATCTTGTGATGGATATGGAGCTTAGGATTGCCTTTGGTGTCCCAGGGTCTTATATCCTACATCACTGGGTACTGTTACCATGCTGAGAATCTCCGGTTCTCATACCATATTTCTGTTGTGTTTTTCAGATGCAGGTCGCAACCCACCTCGATGAGTTGCTTTGGATGGTGATAGAAGCAGAGGATCTTGGATTCTTTTGGAGTATTTTTGGGTTTACTTTTTTTATACATCTCTCTTTTGTATTTTGTTTTGCCTAGAGGCTTGTATTTGAGAGAAAAAAATTGTATAAGCATCTTTTACTGTCAGGTTTCTGTTTATCTGTATATCTGGCCAGTCGGCTTAAACTCCGTGAGCTGTGGCTAGTTTCTTATGATATTACACTAATATATTTTGGTATATCTTATCTATATCTTGTGCTTTAAGTTAGAAGCTTCGTTAGTACGTTTTGCGCTTTTGAATCCTATTTTTTAGCTATATTCTTCATCGGACTTCTAGATTATACTATTCTTTCTATATATATTATATGTATGAGCTTAGAACTGTCGTAATCTCTGATTAACCTTTACTTTACGACGCGAGGTAAAGCTTAGGCTAATTAGGGTGTTACACGTAATACCACACCACCTCTGTTTTACAACTTAAGCGTATAGCTCTGTGTGGTAGGGTGTTACAGTGGCATGATGCGACGGCAGTGGCAGCTTCTCCTCCTTTGCACGCGCTCTGCTTCTCCCATCCATGGCTCTGGTTCGCGCTCCTCCTCCTTCAACGGCAACACACGACGGTGGTCACTGGTGGTGGGCTGGACGCGGTTGGGCGGTGACGCGAATGGGCATGAATGGCGAGCCCAAGCCCGGCGGTGGTGGCGCAGCTCCTCCCTCTTCTCTTTTCCCTCCCCAATCTTCCTTCCCCTCTGCTCTCCCCGTTCCCTCTTTTTCCTTTCTTTATTTCTTTGTTTCTTTTAGTGGGGGTGGGTTTCAAAGGGGGTGAGGGGTTTTGTGTGTGGGGGATTTGTGGGTGGCGGCTGGGAAGGATAGTTAGGGTTAGAGTTGTGTTAAAATTAGGGTTTGTGTAGGGTAAAAATATTAATGAAATAATAGGGTAGATTATTAATTCAAATTAAAAATTAAATATGAAATAATTATCTTTGAAATACCATTTTATCATCAACTTGCAAATTATTTTGAAATATACTCCAACTCAATAATTTAAGGTAATATGATTAATTTTCTTTATTCATAAAAATGAAAGTATTAAACTCCAAATCTCAATTATTTAAATCAAATCATATAAAATTCTTATTATTTTACAACTACTAACTTTATAATTTTAAATATAGAAAATAACTCATTAAAAAATTGGATAAGAATCTTAATTTATTTCAAATTCAATTAATCAAAACTTGCTTTAATTATTTTCAATAAAATACTTTCTGAAATTAAAACTGCAGATAAAAACATGATTTGAAATTAGCTCATAATAAGACTTTTCAAAGTTCTGGGTCTTACATACCGGATCCCCAAATTTTGTAAAATTTATTTTGAATAAAAATTGGGTCCCTGAAGTTCGTAACTTTTGAAGAACGAATTAAAAATTATTTTTAACAAAAAAAGTATGCGCTTTCGAAGTTGTGTGTAAAAAATTGATTTTTATGAACTTAGCAGCGCCAATTCTGTAGCACATGCGTACATGAACATGCACGCAATGCGGACTCTGGGCTCTGCCCAGATGTCCCGATACGCAGACAAAGGTTGCATTCGCGAGAATGGAAGATTTCACTCTTCAGCGTACACGGAAGGCATGCATACGTGGAGCCCTGTTTTGGCTAAAAATTGTATTTTTGAGTTTTAAAATTATCCCTCTAACTTTTCAAACCTCAGTAACTACTATTTAAGGCCTGAAGACTAGTTTTTAGATTACAGAGGAAGTGTGAAATTATTGAGAAAGTTAAATTCAAGTAGAAGGAGGTCTGTGAAGAGAAGAGGTCAATTAATGAGGTACAGGAATATTAAATATGGTATGAGATTGAATTTGATTGAGAAAAAGACCTCGGGTAAGAGGCAGTGGCACTGTCTACTTGCTCCGGGTAAGAGATTGAAATTCTTCCACTTGCTCCGGATAAGAGTTGAGAAGCCGGGTAAGATGCGGTGGTGTTATCCACTTGCTCCGGGTAAGAGTTCGAGACTCCGAATAAGAGGCAAGGGTTGAGTTTTGTTTCTCTTGCTCTGGGTTGAGAATTGTAACACCGTCTGGGTAAAAGGCAAGGGTGAGGTTGTCCCCTACTCCGGGTACCCGAGTAAGATGCAAGGGTTGCGGTTTGGTCCCACTTGCTCCGTGTTTGGTGTTCTGTCTATAGTTCGCTACCAGACATATCGTGTTTGGCTATATAATGACAAATAAGACATATCATCCATAGGACAAGCATGCATCATATGCATTTGTATGTTTTGCTTGAGTGTGCATTATTTTGGTTTGCTTAACTGCCTAACTCTGCTTATCTGCTACTTGTTCAACTTGTTGTAACTGCTATCTATACTTGTGCTTTCCTTGTTTGTTTTGTATGTATTTACAACTGAGAGATCCCTCATGCTGGTGGAGATGATGCTGAAGGTTGTTTCACCTGTGATTCGGAGGTTTAGGAGAGAAGACAAGAAGTGAAGAGTTAGTTTAGAAATGAGAATCCTTTGGGTAGATTACCAAACTTTACGATTTAGTATTAGTTTTAAGTCTGATTATCTGAGTATCGAAGTTCTAGGAATGACTTTGGTTTTTCCGGGATCTTATGTATTATTTATGTGGACACCTCTACCATGCTGAGAAATCCCGGTTCTCATTCCAAACATATATTATTGTTGTCAGATGCAGGACATGATACACCACATTGAGCTTGCTGGTGACTCTTGGAACGCGAAGACCTACCTCTGGGATTTTATACTTTGTGTTTTGTATATGTACATGTATTTAGGCTCTCCACTTGTATATATTTGTATTTTATCCCTCCTAGAGGTTGACTTGGAGAAACAGGATTTAAATTCTGTATTTTGGTAAACACTTTTAGAGCTATATATATGTGTATATATATTCTAGCCGGCCTTTACTTCGTAGGTCGAGTTTAGAGCTTGATTATGTATCTATCTTTTGAAACTCTATTTATATACTTGTCTCTTTGGTTTTTTGTATAAGCCTTCTACCTAATCACTTTTCGTTTATGACGCATTTTCGGTCTTATTTTGTTCATCCTTTCTTCCAAAGCTCCTAGATAAACTATTTTTTACATATATCTATTTACGTATTTTTATTTTAGAGGTCGTAGCGCTTCATCACATTTGATTTACGTCCTAGGCGTAAAATTCTGTATGGTAAGAAGTTACAATATATGCTAGAAGAGAACCTTATTATTTTACCAATTTCTCTTCAATTCGATAGTTTTTAATTTTTACAAAGAAAATTAAATATGGATGATTTTTTTTCCAGTTCTTTGATGTGTATGGAGAAGGGGGAATAATATTGTGTTTGGCAAAACTATATAGGATCTTGAAATGTTTAAGCAAGAGGTTTGACACTTAGTGAATTTGTGGATGAAGTGCACATTGAATAAAATGATGGCTAATAAAGGAATGAATAGTTAAATCTTACTTAATGCTAATAGTTAGGGTGCATGATAGGTGTTCTATATGTTATTCTATTTGTTTCTATTAGAAACGTTTTTTATTACGATCTGATCGAATTACTGTAACGGATGTGAATGTTGTATTTGCTTTGTATGCTTCTAAACCTTATATTCCTTATGGATATTTGTAATCGGATAATTATTAAAAAAATTTTGGTTTAATATTTTATATTTATTTAAATTGTGATAGTGAATAATATTTTTTTTTCAAAACATAAATAATGTGAGTTTTTTTATAAAAACAAAGTTTTTAGTTTAAATAATTATGAGATTAGATTATTCTAAAGATGATGATAATATCTTAATTTTAGATCTGCTATAAATAAAATAAAATTTATAGAAATATTATGTTGTATTATAAAATTTAGTTTTATTTTTCTTATCTTTAATCTAAATTATTTGGATTGACATGTGCTTTAATTTTTTTATACGTTTACTAAAATTTTATTATTTTGTAAACATTTTTTCAAACCATTAAGGAATTTATTATCTATAATTCTTATATGTTTTATTTCAAAATATGTTAAAACAAATTTTAGAGGTTGATATTTTTAAAAGTATTAGTGGCACCAAATAATAGAATAAATGTTCACATCAATTTAATTAATTTAATATTAAATATATTTTTGAAATTAATTGTCATGAAGTAGTATCACACAATCGTCTATTTTAGTATTTTTTTTTTAAGTATCCATATCTAATTATTTATAATTTTTAGAGTATCAATATGTGCTATTATAATATATTTATCACATTTTATAGTTGCAAGATTTGGATTAAATATTTATTGCAAGGTAGCGTTTTTGTCATCCAATAATTACATTATATATGATAAAATTCAATTTAATTATTTTTTGATGAAATAATAGATGAAAGGGAAAAAAGAAATACCCTAACACAGGTCTATATGTAGGAACGACAATACTATCACTCTTGACATGTAATAATTGATTGATTAATTTCAATTAATTGATTTATTACGTACCAAAAAAAGATTTAATTTTTTTTATTATGCTTATATATATAAAAACAATAAAATATTCATATTAAAATATTTTAAAATAATTGAAAGGGTTTACAAATATAACATTAATGAGTTTCTACGGTTAAAATTTTTAAGAATTAAGAAAATTGAGAAAAAACAAAAATAACTATTATTTCAAAAAAAAGAAACAAATTGTAGATTGAGCAAGAATATATCTCATGAATTTAAATACTTTATCATATTAAATCTTTAAATTTTTGTTATAACACAAACTGTACTACCTCGCTAAACATATAAGGAGAGTTTGAATTTTGAAAAAAGATTTATCTTAATTAATTCTCTTTGATGTGTGAGAAAGTAAAAAAGAATGGATTTTGATGAACCAAGTTTATTAATTTTTTTAATTAATTCGAATAATTCTTTTTTAAAAAAATGAATTGATCAATATTTGATTTAACTAGAATTTGGACTATATTAAAATAATTTAAAGAAATTAAATTATAATTATAAATAGGTAAATTTAAAATTAGGTCACTTCTCAATACTGTGACCATAGATTCTTTTAGATCACCTCTAAAATTGTGACTATAAATCTTTTTAGGTATTTAAAAAATCATGAGCATAGACTTTTTTAGGTCACTCTATAAAACGTGATCATACATCCCTTTGTTCACCTCTAAAATTGTTACTATAAACCCTTTTTTATCACCTTTTTTTTTTAAATCGTGATCATAGGTACTTTTTGGTAAAACTGTGATCATAGGTACTATTTTTAGCTCACGACCAAAAATCGTGACCATAGACCTCTATGGTCACGGTTTTTGACCTTAACAAAATAAATCGTAGCTATAGACCAAAAATCTTGTAGGCTTGCAAAATTAAGCATTATGAGTAATTACAAGCTATCTCTCAAATATTTATGAAAGTCACTTTAAAAACATATAAAATTTGATCACAATAAAGTTTATAGCATGAAAGAAAGTTGCATACTGAAACAAAAGATCAAAATCTCTATTTATTGGCCTCCATGCACCCATGAATATTAGAAGTAAATGAAGAGAGCAAATGATTCAAAAACATACGCTCTTGATAGGATCTTGTGTCCCTAAGAATGTATAGGATCGATCTTTAAATTTAGGGATCAATCCTCTAATTTAAATTTGTGTAAAATATGTTATTCTAGCATGTAAAGATTGATCCTATCATTTAACGAACATAAGAATTGATTATCTAAGCTTAAATTTCAGCAAATTTAAATTTCGAGTTATGACACCTTGTACATGATTGGATTGGGTTTTACTCCCCATAATTCATTATAAATATATTAGGATCCTCATAACATAAAATTATGGGTTAAAAATTATTTTACCTTGATTAAAAGATAATCTTAACTTGAGAGATAACCTTAATTTACTTTTGACATATAAAAACTGAAGTCTTACAACTAAACTTTATTTGTTGAAATTCTCTTTATCATATGATTCTCATAGCATATGTATGACTTATTTTTTGATGAGTTTGTATCGAGTTTAATGCAAAGATTCTCTTATAAAAAATATGTTTTTATCTATCGTAAAATAGTAAAAAAAATTTACATAAAATCTTTATCAAAACTTCTTTTTCTTCAAAATTACACATTAATAAAGTTGATGTTTGATAAATCCATATTTTATGATGTATTTTGTGCTCAATTTAAGCGATTTATTCAATCCTTCACCTACTTATTCATGTAAATTGCATGGTTTTACTTTTCCTTCCTCATTATGTGATATATGTGAAAAACACGTTTCCTATGCTTTAAAAATATTAATTTTGATTACCCTTTATTATTATTCAATGCCGTGATTTGTGTGTTAAGTATTTTCAGATCTCCTAAGGCAGGAATGGCTTAGAGGACAGAAAGGAAACATACAAAAATGGAAGGAAAGCAAAAAAATGGAGTTTTGAAGAAAAGGGCAGTGACGCGAACGCATGGATGACGCGGCCGCGTGCCCAGCGCGAAAAGGCAGCGACGTGAACGCGTGACTGACGCGGACGCGTGCCTTGAGAAGAACGCAATTGATGCGTACGCGTGCCTGAGGCGACCGCGTGGAAGAGCAGAACTCCAGATGACGCGACCGCGTGACCTACGCGAACGCGTGACAGACGCCACGTGCAGAAATTGCAGAAAACGCCCCCAGCGATTTCTGGACCCTTTTTCGGCCCAATTCTGAATCCAGAAATACAGAATATAAGCCAGAGAATGGAGGAATCAAAGGAGGAGATCATACATTCACTTTTGCCAATT
This sequence comes from Arachis ipaensis, assembly GCF_059453495.1. NCBI lineage: Eukaryota > Viridiplantae > Streptophyta > Magnoliopsida > Fabales > Fabaceae > Arachis > Arachis ipaensis. Next base: position 79,565,357 of record NC_142440.1, on the reverse strand, counting down.
TTAGATGTAGTTTTTAGAGGGAGAGGTTCTCTCCTCTCTCTTAGGTTTTAGGATTAGGATTCCTCTTAAAGGATTTAGGATTTCAACTTCCTCTCAGGTTCAATATTCCTTTTACTTTATATTTCTCTTTTACTTTCATATACTTTAATGCTTTATTTAATTACTTATGTTGCCAAATTGGCTTATGAACCATTCATTTTAGGATTTTCTTTATTTAATATAAATTGAGGTATTTCAGATTTATGATTCTTTTTTAGCTTTTTATATTCTTGGCTTTAATTGATTAACTGGAGATTCTTGAGTTATCAAACTTATCGTGGTTGTTAATTGTTATTTTTGCTAATTGAATTGAATTCCACTAACTCTAGTCCTTCCTTAGGAGTTGGCTAGGACTTGGGGATCTAACTAATTAGTCCACTTGACTTTCCCTTGCTTTAGTAAAGGTTAACTAAGTGGGATTAAAACTCAATTCTCATCACCACCGATAAGGATAACTAGGATAGAGCTTCCGAATTTTCATACCTTGCCAAGAGTTTATTTTATAGTTATTTATTTATTTTTCTTGTCATTTAAATTATCTGTTCCTTATTTAAAAAACCCCTAATTTACAAGACTCATAACCAATAATAAGAACACCTCCCTACAGTTCCTTGAGAAGACGACCCGAGGTTTAAATACTTCGGTTATCAATTTAATTATTGGGTTTGCTTAAGTGACAAACAAAACTTTATAAGAAAGGAATTCTTGTCGGTCTAGAGCTATACTTACAACGCGAATTTATTTGTGAAAATTCTAGATCGCATGAGAGTTTCATTCTTCAAAATGGCGCCGTTGCCGGGGAACTGCAAACGTGTGCCTTCTTATTGGTTATTGTAAATATTTTTCTTTTACCTGTTAATTTTTTTTGTTTTTCCCTTTTATTTCTATTAGCTACTATGAATTCTCACCCCTCTCGCTTTGAGTTTGGTTCTAAATTTGTTGAAAGGAGTGAAAGCTATAACAGGAATATGCATCAAGGTCTAAGCAATCAAAGATGGATGGAGCCAAGAGGATCTGATCAACCTTTTAGGCAGCAACACCCTCCAAGATATCATGGGCAAGGACCATTCTACAATGCATGCCAAGGCAATAGATATGGTGGACCCCCTTGTAATTACCAACAAGCCCCACCCTGCGCTTATAGATCATCCTCTCAACATAGCTTTGAACCACCACACTCACAAGTTTCTTTTCACCATTCACCACCGTGTGACCCTTATTCACCACAATCCCAATCCAATTACTCCCAAGAACTACCACATTCTTATTATGAACCCTCTCTCCCAACAAATGAACCCTCATATCCGCCCCAACCTCCAATGAATGAAAAACTTAGTGTTCTTCTTCAAGGGCAAGCGAAGATGCAAAGGGACGTACTGGAACTAAATACTGCTTTAACCGAGGTAGTAAATATAATAGCCTCCCGACATCTGAGCACTCAAAGTACTCCCATGGTTACATGTGGAGAATCAAAAGAAGAGTGTAGCATGAAGGAGACGCTAGAAACTTTGATGGACAATAAGGAGCATGGCTTTGTATTGGAACAAGTGGAGGAAGCCATGATAGTTGTAGAGGAAGAAGTGGTTAAAGATTTAGGAGATGCTGAACCTCCATGGGAATTAAGAACTGTAAAGGATTCCACTGAGAAGTTCGAATTTGATGCCATGGAGGATAGTGCACAACCTCCAAGGCATATACCTTGTGAAAAATTGGACGGAACAGACCAAGAAGTTGATTCCATAGGCAGTGATGATCATGAATCAACCTCCCCTAGTCATGAACTTACATCCACAACTGAACTCCTTGAGCCTGAAGAATCGTATCCAAGTGAATACGAAGATGATGTCGAAGTAGATTTCTCTTAGCCTCCAACTTATGACTTAAGTGATGAGGAAGACATAGAAGACTTTGATCAAGATGCAGTTGCAGTTGAAGAATTTTGCAAGGAAGTGGAGGAATTCACAGAAGAATACAAGGGAGTAGAGCATACAGAACCACTGGAAACACCTATCCCAAGGCCATTACCACCTAATACAAGCTTCAAGTGGGTATGATCCTTAACCTTTATCTTTACTTGTCCACTTGAATATGGTTTGCTTGAAACAGATGGCCAGCTTAGAGCTCTCTGCGGCTTTAAGAGTAAGAGGGAAATGGCTTGTACTCAGAGCTGGTGTGCAAGATCCAATAAGGTTCTACGCTTCAATTCAAAGTACACGGATTGGTATCATGCTCAATCGAGTGGGTCTCGGAAGGCGTTTGGTCATCTTGGTGAGAATATAATTTCTAAACCGCCCGGATGGAAGAATATAGATCAAGACAAAGGCGGATTTAAAAGCAAAGTTTGGGATCCTGGAATCTATTCTGACATTCGTCACCCCGGGAGCCTGAGAATTTGTTTGAAGCTGCTCAGAAGCTTTACATGCCTAGTTTGGGACCCCGGAGGCTGTTGGCATTCCAAACATTGGTGGAAATTTCTGGATGAATTTAAGCACAAGCCACCATAACAGGAAGTTCTTCAATTGTCCAACATAAGGACTTTAACTAAAAGTGCTAGGTGGGAGACAACCCACCATGGTATGATCGTTCCTGTTTCAATTTTATTTATTTTTATTTGTTTTTATAGTGTTTTATTTTCATTGAACTTGGATATTACTCGTAGCATTTGCATTAGCATTGCATACTGCATAATTGCATAATAGCATAAATATATATATATATATATATATATATATATATATATATATATACCTCCCACGCGTCCGCGTCACTCACGCGAACGCGTGACCTGGAAATCAGCATAAAGATCCAACGCCCAGAAAGTTGGGCTGGAATCATGCGGTTGGTGTACGTTTAGCACAAAATGGCCCATGCGTTCCCGTCCCTGACGCGAACGCGTCACTCACAAAACACTCCTCCCACGCGAAAGCGTGAGCGACGCGTCCGCGTCACGTGGATATTATGGCCCCCCTAAATGAAGACAGAGAGTTGCGCTGAAACGACGCTGGAAGTGTGCGTTTAGCACAATTTTCAGCGACGCGGTTGCGTGTCTCACGCGTCCGCGTCATCCATCTTTTACCCAACCCATGCGATCGCGTCAATCACGCGACCGCATCAATCCCTTTTCACCCTAGTCACGCGATCGCATATTCCACGCGTTCGCGTGGATTCAAAAACACTAACCCCAACCACGCGAAACCCTAGCCCCTCTCACGTCACCATTCTCCCTCCCAACCCCCCCTCTGCCCTCTCTCTTCTCCCCACCCAACCACCACCACACCCAGCCACCATTCCAACCACCGCGCCAGACCCGACTGCCGCACCCCCGACCGCCGACGCCCTTCTTCCTCCCTCCTTCTTCCTTCGCTCTCCTTCTTCTCTCTCTTCTTCCCTCAACCACCGCTGCCCCCCCCCCACCGCGGCCAGCCACGACCACAACGCCACAAGCGCCGCCCCCCACCATCACAACCCCGCCACCAACGCCAACCCACCCCCTACACCATTAGCCCCAACCCGAAGCCCCTTGCCACCACCCCTGCTCCACCACCGCGCCGCCGTGCTCCCTCCCAGCGCCGCCGTGCTCCCTCCCAGCGCCGCTGCGTCACCACCACCATCTCTCTACCCTCTTCTCTGTTCCATACATTTGTACTTCTACACACCAGGTTCCGCCACACTGCGATTCCTCTTTTCGATTCCTTTGTTAGTTTTTCAATTTTTGTTCAAAATAGGATAGTTAGAAATGCATGTTTGTAGTGGATTTTAAGTGGTTAGGTAGCTAGGATGTGGTTAGTGGATTTAGGCCTGATAATTGTGCCATTCTTGCTACTTCTTTTATCTATTTCGCAATTCTGATTTTACTGTGATAATCATATTGTTCATACATTGTTCTTCCATGTTTCTTGCTGCTGTTACATTGCTCTTTCATGTTCATATTATCTGTATCTATTTGCAGCTTTATTTTAATTTATATGAACTGCTTTTTCATGCTGTTTATCTCCGGGAACATCCAATTTTAGTCGAAATACTGCCCAATTTTCTGCAAATTATTTTCATGTATTGATTTTGGAAATTTCATATTTTGCCTTACTTGGCTACAACCAAACCAATTCATGACTTCCCAGACTAGCATTCTTATTCCTTTTGATCCCCTAGTTAATAACTTGCACTATTGATGATTTCGTGTTAGTTTTGCAACTTTTCTATCCTTCTGCATTATCATCTATAACCTGATATTTTTGCTTGATTATGAGTTAATTATTCTATAAATTTGTGAATTTAGTGTCACCTAGGAAGCATTTTTCATGCCACTTACTTTAACTTCCTTTTTACTAACTAACTGCTTTCACTTTCTAACTTCCTTTTCACCTATTACCCACTTTTAACCTCTAACTTCTCTTTTTGCCCCTTAACTAACTACTTTAACTTTCTAACTCAAGGCATGATTATTGTTTTTCCTATTTAACATGAATTCTACCTATATTATATTTTGGATTGTGATTTTTCATCTCCAATTTTTTAACTCACATACAGTCCAAAATGTACATATTTTCAACTCATTTCATAATTCTACTGCTCGTTTGCCTTTATGCTTAAATTGCTATAAACTCTATTTGCCTACTTGTTTTTTTGCTTTTATTCTTCAATTATATCCTAGAATTTCTGCTTTTCAGGATGTCTCACCCTCAGCGCAAAGGAAAAGGCAAAGCAACCACCGGCAAACGGAAAAGAGGTGAATCCTCTATGTCCATCCTGGACATTTTGCATGATGACTCCTGGCGGAAAAAGCACTTTACCCTGCAGGAGAAGGCTGACCAGCTCCTCACTACCAATGATCCAGTTAAATTTGCAAACAGATACTGTGAGCTAAAGTATCCAGTGTTTGCCACTTCCAGGAACCTGTACTTGGAAAGAACTCTGAAAATTTCAGAAGAACTACAGCAATACACCTCTTAACAAATAAAATAGAGAGGCTGGTTCTTCTTGGAAAGAAACTTGACAGAGGTCAATGCTTCCTGGGTCAGAGAGTTTTACTGCAACTATTTCGAGACTTCCCTGGATGCAGTGCACCTCAGAGGGAAACAGATTTTTGTCACTGAGGAAGCCATTGAGGACATCCTCCACCTTCAGCCTAAATCAGATCAGCCAGACGGTTACCAAAAGGCTGAAGAGGATATGCGCTTTTATGAGATTCGACTGGGATGCTGTCAAGCCGAGAATAGCCCTTGATCCTACTGTCCCATGGGTCATGGGAAAGAACACAGTGATGCCTAAGAGAATCAAGCTGATTTATCTGAATGATGAGGCTCGGCTCTGGCATCAGATTCTGAGCAACTATGTGATGCCGAGCACTCATGAGACAGAGCTGCCCGCTGCTATGATAACCCTCATCTGGTGTGTGATGGAGGGTAAGGACATGTATCTGCCACGTTTCATCACTATATGGCCAGAGTCCATGTCAGAGGCACTCTCCCTTTCCCTTATCTGGTCACCCAGCTAGGCCGTCGAGCTGACGTGCTGATGAGCGGATAATTAATACACTTTTTGACATTGTTTTTACATAGTTTTCAGTATAATTTAGTTAGTTTTTAGTATATTTTTATTAGTTTTTAATTAAAATTCACATTTATGGACTTTACTATGATTTTGTGTGTTTTTCTGTGATTTCAGGTAATTTTTGGCTGAAATTGAGGGACTTGAGCAAAAATCAGATTCAGAGGTTGAAGAAGGACTGCAGATGCTGTTGGATTCTGACCTCCCTGCACTCAAAGTGGATTTTCTGAAGCTACAGATCTTCAAATGGCCCTCTCTCAATTGCGTTGGAAAGTAGACATCCAGGGCGTTCCAGCAATATATAATAGTCCATACTTTGATTAAGGATAGATGACGTAAACTGGCGTTAAACGCCAGTTCCATGCTGCATTCTGGAGTCAAACGCCAGAAACAGGTTGCAAAGTGGAGTTAAATGCCAGAAATAGGTTACAAACTGGCGTTCAACTCCAAGAAAGACCTCTACACGTGTAAAACTCAATGCTCAGCCCAAGTACACACCAAGTGGGCCCCGGAAGTGGATTTCTGCATCATTTACTCATTTCTGTAAACCCTAGTAACTAGTTTAGTATAAATAGGACTTTTTACTATCTTTGTAGGAGATCTTTGATCAGTTTTATGCTATCTTAGACTTTCATGGGGGCTGGCCATTCGGCCATGCCTGGACCATTATCACTTATGTATTTTCAAACGGTAGAGTTTCTACACACCATAGATTAAGGTGTGGAGCTCTGCTGTTCTTCATGAATTAATACAAAGTGCTACTATTTTTCTATTCAATTCAAGCTTATTCCTATTCTAAGATATCCATTCGCACCCAAGAACATGATGAAAGTGATGATTATGTGATGCTCATCATCATTCTCACTTATGAACGCGTGCCTGACAAACACTTCCGTTCTACATGCAAACAAGCTAGAATGAATGTCTCTTGGATATCTAATACAGAGGACCGAGTCCGAAATATTAGAATCTTTGTGGTATAAGTTAGAACCCATGGATGGCCATTCTTGAGATCCGGAAAGTCTAAACCTTGTCTGTGGTATTCCGAGTAGGATCTGGGAAGGGATGGCTGTGACGAGCTTCAAACTCGCGAGTGCTGGGCGTAGTGACAGACGCAAAAGGATAGTAAATCCTATTCCAGTATGATCGAGAACCGACAGATGATTAGCCATGCAGTGACAGTGCATTGGACCATTTTCACAGAGAGGATGGACTGTAGCCATTGACAACGGTGATGCCCTACATAAAGCTTGCCATGGAAAGGAGTAGGAATGGTTGGATGAAGACAGCAGGAAAGCAGAAGTTTAGAGGAACGAAAGCATCTCTATACGCTTATCTGAAACTCTCACCAATGAACTACATAAGTATCTCTATCCTATTTTAATTATCTTTTAGTACACTATAATCTCTTAATACATTTGAATCCGCCTGACTGAGATTTACAGGGTGACCATAGCTTGCTTCAAGCCGACAATCTCGGTGGGATCGACCCTTACTCACGTAAGGTTTATTACTTGGACGACCCAGTGCACTTGCTGGTCAGCTGTGCGAAGTTGTGACAAAGAATTAAGATTATTAACGTGCGTATAAAGTTTTCAGCGCCGTTACCAAGGAATGGAACCGTCACAATTTCTGCGCACCACGTGCCTTGGGAGCTTGCTGATGAAAAGCCACCTGTTGCAGACTGCAAGAAGATTGTCCCTCACAGCAGAAAGTTTCAGGTTTTAGGTTACAGACCCCCATTCCTCACCGCTTCTGATGAGACAGCCACACCTTCAGCTGCCCCTTCTTCATCCACTACTGCACCAGCTACCACCACTGCACCTCCACCTGCCTCAAAGCCCATTTACCACTTCGTGCACCGCCTATTTCAGCAGCTACACCTGATGGAGCGCCGCAACAAGCGGCGATATGAGAGATCTGAGCGTCGCAACAAGCGACGCTATGAGCACCTCAAGTTGATGATCTGATCCGGCGGTGACATCCCCTTCGAGCCTGACACCCCTTCTGATACATCTGAGGTGGAGGAGGATGATCATGAGGAGGAGGCACCTACCCAGGCTGAGCAGGCAGGACCAGAGCAGGCTGCGCCACAGCATGAGGAGCCACACCAGATTCAGGCTGCAGACCCAGAGATTTCTCTACAGTCATCACCTCCACTGCAGCAGACAGATCCTCCTACACTTATCCAGTCTGCAGACCTTCAGGCTTCCACAGAGACACCAGCAGCCCATCCTTCCGGTGATGGCACTTCTTCACACCTAACTTGAGTGAGCATCGAGGACAATGCTATATTTTAAGTATGGGGAGGTCGCCATCCCTGGCTTATCTTTTTGGTGAACCACTACAGACTCTTTTTATCTTATTTTGTTTATTTTTCTGTATCTTTATCTTTATTTTTATTTTTATTTTTCAGTACTTATACATTGTTCTTTTGTTGTATTTCTACTTTATTTCCGCATTCTGCACTTTAGTTTTTATCTTAGACATTTAGTTTAGTTTGCAATTCTAAACTTATTATTTATAGAATATGTGGATTAATTAGTATAGTTTACCCCTTTAGCATATATTAGTTTGGTTTAATTGAAAATAAAAAGAGTAAACTAGAAACTTTAGTAATTTAAAACAATCCACACACCTTGTGTATATAGTATTACATGTTAGTTAGTTAACAACATTTCATCAAGGAGGAACACTAAGATTCTAAAAGCCACCCTAATATTTACATTAAAAATAATGGAAACTCTTAATTTCTACTTGCATGACATACATAACTGATATATGATTTTTGAGCTGGAGAACACACAGCCTGTGAGTTTTGAGCTTAATTGTATGGTTACATAGTAACCATAAATTTCATTCCTGTGTGTTTTGCCCTTCTTTTTCATTCTGATGTTCTTTACTTTGTTTTAATCTATATGTCCAATATAGAATATAGATACATACCAAGAGATGATTGAGGCCATCATTTGAATTTTTTCTCACTTATTCCAAATTAGCCTACCTTTTACATCACCCTTGTTAGCCTCCTTGAGCTTTTTAATCCCCTCTTGTTCTATAACCACATTACTAGCCTTAAGCAGAAAAACAAAATAAAATCCCAAGTTGAATCCTTGGTTAGCTTAAGATAAATATTGTGTACAATTTAAGTGCGGGAAATTTTATGGGAACATGGGATGGTAGAAACAAAGTAGGAATTTAAAAAGAATAAGTTGTTTCAAAAATAAAGTATTGGGAAGCATGCTCATGAGAAATCAAAACAATTGAATTACCATGTGCATTGATGAAAAATTTTTTTTTTTAAAAAATTTTCAGTATTTAAATAAGGGGATACAAAAATTCCCTAATTGTAAAATAAAAATCAATGCACATGGGGGCAAAATTTCAAAATTAAAATTAATACATGAGCTTGCAATACAAAGTGGGAAAATTTGGGTCAATAGATAAAGGAACTTTAAAACTATATAAAGTATGTATGTTAGGTGAGATCTTAGACTAATCAAGGATTCACTTATTAGCTCACTTAGCCTTATACATATACCTTTACCTTTACCTTGGCCCCATTACAACCTTGAAAAAGACCTCATGATTTTTGTATGTCTGTATTTCATAATTGTTGATTGGTTAGATGAAGAACAAAGTTTTAGAAAGCAAGGATAGAAAAAGAATAGAGTGAATAACCCAATAAATACTGAGTGACTAGAGAATAAACACAAAATTCAGTGAGGGTTCAATAGCTCATCACCATATATCTCTGCTTAATTGTTAATTGTCTTGCAAGTTTGTGAAATACTTTTACCCATCTCAATTGTAAAAGTGCTTTAACATTATCTAGGGTTTGGCTATGCATATACGATTCCTTGAAGATATGAATTAATTTAACTACATGTAAGCTTTATATACAAGTGAATAATAACTAGAATTGCATAACTCATTTAGATAGTTTGCATTTAGAATAGAATGCATTGCATGAGATTCCCCCATTCTAACTTTACCCTTTCTCTTGGATTTAGCAAGAGGACATGCTATTGTTTAAGTGTGGGGAGGTTGATAAACCCATATTTTATGATGTATTTTGTGCTCAATTTAAGTGATTTATTCAATCCTTCACCCATTTATTCATGTAAATTGTATGGTTTTACTTTTCCTTCCTTATTATGTGATATATGTGAAAAACACGTTTCCTATGCTTTAAAAATATTAATTTTGATTACCCTTTATTACCATTCGATGCCATGATTTGTGTGTTAATTATTTTCAGATCTCCTAAGGCAGGAATGGCTTAGAGGACAGAAAGGAGACATACAAAAATGGAAGGAAAGCACAAAAATAAAGTTTTGAAGAAAAGGGCAGCGACGCAAACGCATGGACGACGCGGCCGCGTGCCCAGCGCGAAAAGGCAGCGACACGAACGCGTGACTGACGCGGGCGCGTGCCTTGAGCAGAACGCAATTGACGCGTACGCGTGCCTGACGCGACGGCGTGGAAGAGCAGAACTCCAGATGACGCGACCGCGTGACCTACGCGGACGCGTGACGTTAGGATTTTTGCTAGTAAAGAATTTTATAAAATTAGTTGCGTTGTAGATATAGTTTCTAAACCAACAGAAATCCCTTCGTGCAAACGTTTTGGTTGTCACAAGTAACAAACCCCTAAATAAATTGATAACCGAAGTATTTAAACCTCGGGTCGTCTTCTCAAGGAACTGCAGGGAAGTATGTTCTTATTATTGGTTATGAGTTTTGTAAATTGGGGGTTTTAAAAGTAAGGAACAAGTAAATTAAATGACAAGTAAAATAAATAAATAACTATAAAATAAACTCTTGGCAAGGTATGACAATTCGGAAGTCCTATCCTAGTTATCCTTATCTATGGTGATGAGAATTGAGTTTAATCCCACTTAGTTAACCTTTACTAAACAAAGAAAAGTCAAGTGGACTAATCAGTTTGATCCACAGGTCCTAGTCAATTCCTAAGGAAAGACTAGAGTTATTGGAATTCGATTTGATTAGCAAAAATAACAATTATCAATCACGATGAGTTTGATAACTCAAGAGTCTCCAATTGATCAATTGAAGCCAAAAGGGGAAAATCTAAATTATAAATAAAGGAAAGCAATCACAATTCTAAAATACCTCAAGTTGCACTAATAAAGATATCAAATGTAACATGGAAGAGTCATAAATTAAATTAAGAAAATAATAAAAAGGAATATTGAACCTGATAAAGAGTCGGAATGCTAGCTTGAATTAATAAGAAATCCTAATCCTAAAACCTAAGAGAGAGGAGAGAACCTCTCTCTCTAAAAACTACACCTAAACTATAAAAAGTGAATAATTGAAGACCTCCCTTGAATGGATGTATTCCCCCACTTTATAACCTCTAATCTGTGCTTTCTGGACTTGGATCTGGGCCAAAAAGGCTTCAGAAATCACTGGAGCGTTTTCTGTAAGTTCTGGTGCGTGGTGTCTGTCACGCGTCCGCGTGGGTCACGCGGTCGCGTCATCTGGAGTTTTCCTTGTCACACGTTCGCTTCATTCATGCATCTGCGTCATCTGTGTTCTGCTTAAGGCGCGCGTCCACGTCAGTCACGCGTTCGCGTCGCTCCCTTTTCGCGCTGGGCATGCGGCCGCGTCGTCCATGCGTTCGCGTCGCTGCCAGTTTCTTCAAAAACTCCATTTTGTGCTTTCCTTCAATTTTTTAATGTTTCCTTTCCATCCTCATTCCTGCCTTAAAGGATCTGAAACTTCTCAACACACAAATCACGGCATCGAATGGTAATAAAGGGTAATTAAAATAAATAATTTCAAAGCATAGGAAACATGTATTTTACATATATCACATAATAAGGAAGGGAAAGTAAAACCATGCAATTTACATGAATAAGTGGGTGAAGGATTGAATAAATCTCTTGAATTGAGCACAATATATGTCATGAAATATGGGTTTATCAACCTCCCCACACTTAAACAATAGCATGTCCTCATGCTAAGTCCAAGATAAAGAGTAAGGTAAGGTTAAAGTGGTGGAATTTCATGCAATGCAATCTATCCTAAATGCAACTAGCTAAATAGATCATGCAATTCTAATTATCATTTACTTGTATATAAAACTTACATGTAGTTAAATTAATTCACATTCTCAAGGAATCATATATGCATAGCCAACCTTAGATAATGTTAAAGCGCTTTTACAATTGAGATGGGTAAAATATTTTACAAACTTATAAGACAATTAACAATTTAAGCAGAGATATATGGTGATGAGCTATTGAACCCTCACTGGATTATGTGTTTACTCTCTGGTCACTCAGTGTTTATTGGGTTAATCACTCTATTCTTCTTTTTATCCTTACTTTCTATAACTTTGTTCTTCATCTAACCAATCAACAATAATAGAATATAGGCATACAAAAATCATGAGGTCTTTTCCAAGGTTGTAATGGGGCCAAGGTAAAGGTAAGGGTATATGTATAAGGCTAAGTGAGCTAATAAGTGAATCCTTGATTAGTCTAAGATCTCACCTAATATACACATTTTACAACTCAAAGTTTCTTAACCTTTTTGCCCAACTTTTCTCACTTTGTGTTGCAAGCTCATGCATTAACTTTAATTTTATCCCATGTGCATTTATTTTGCAATTGGGGAATTTTTTTGTATCCCCTTAATTAAATACCGAAAATAAAAACTTTTTTTTTGAATTATGCACATGGTAATTCAATTGATTTCACATGAGCATGCTTCCCTAAAATTTTTATTTTGAATATTTTTATTCTTTTTAACTTTCTACCTTTGTTTCTATCATCCATGTTCCCATAAAGTTCCCCATACTTAACTTATACACAATACCTTATCTTAAGCTAACCAATGATTCAACTTGGGATTTATTTATTTTTCTGCTTAAGGCTAGTAATGTGATTTACAGAAAAAGAGGGGATTAAAAAGCTCAAGGGGGCTAACAAGGATGATGTAAAAGGTAGGCTAATTTGGGATAAGTGAGGAAAAATTCAAATGATGGCCTCAATCACTTTCTTGGTATGTATCTATATTCTACAATCGGACATATAGATTAAAACAAAGTAAAGAACATCAGAATAAAAAGAAGGGCGAAACACAGAGGAATAAAAATTATGGTTTAAATGTAACCATACAATTAAGCTCAAAACTCACAGGCTGTGTGTTCTCTAGCTCAAAACTTATATATCAGTTATACATGTCCTGTAAGTAAAAATTAAGAGTTCCCATTATTCTCAATGTAATAATTTTTGGGTGGCTTTAAAGTTTTAGTGTTCTTCCTTGATGAAATGTTGTTAACTAACTAACATGTAATGCTATATATACAAGGTGTGTGGATTGTTTTTATTATGTTAAAGTCTCTAGTTTACTTCCTTTTTATTTTCAATTTAAACCAAACTATCATATACTAAAAGGGGTAAACTGTACTAATTAATCCACATATTCTATAACTACTAAGTTAGAATTGCAACTAAACTAAATGGCTAAAACATGAACTAAAGTGCAAAATGTAGAAAAATAGAGTAAAAACACATGAAAAGAATAATGTATAAGTACTGAAAGATAAAAATAAAAATAAAAATAAAAATAAAAATAAAGATAAAAATACAGAAAAATAAGCAAAATAAAATAAAAGAGTCTGTAGTGGTTCACCAAAAAATACGCCAGAGATGGCGACCTCCCCACACTTAATATGAAGCATCGTCCTCGATGCTCACTCAAGCCGGGTGTGAAGGAGTGTCATCACTGGAAGGATGGGCCGCTGGAGTCGCGGTGGTGGTCTGAGGATCTGCAGACTGGATGAGGGTAGGAGGATCTGTCTGCTGTAGAGGAGGCTCTGACTGGATAGGAATCTCTGTATCGGCGGCCTGAAGCTGTTGTGGCTCCTCCTGGGCCTGTGTCTCCTCCTCATGAGCGCTCGCCTCTGCCTCAGAAGTGTCAGAAGGGGTGTCAGGCTCGGAGGGGCTGTCGTCGCCGGACCGGATCATCAACTTGAGGTGCTCATAGCATCGCTTGTTGCGACGCTCTATACGGTCCAATTGGGCGAAGAGGCGATGCACCAAATGGTAAATAGGCTCTGGAGCAGGTGGGGGTGCAGTGGGTGGGGCAGGTGCAGCAATGGAAGAAGAGGGGCCAGCTGAAGGTGTGGCTGTCTCATCAGAAGCAGTAAGGAATGAAGGTCTGTGGCCTAAAGCCAGAAAGTTCCTGCTGTGAGAAATGATCTTCTTGCAGTCCGCAGCAAGTGGCTTCTCATCAGCATCCTCCCAAGGCACATCAGCTCAACAGCCTAGCTGGGTGACCAGATAAGGGAAGGGGAGGGTGCCTCTGACATGTACCCTGGCCATATAGTGCCAGATGAATCGTGGCAGGTACAGGTCCTTACCCTCCATCACACACCAGAGGAGGGTGATCATAGCAGCAGGAAGCTCCGTCTCATGAGTGCTCGGCATAATAAAGTTACTCAGGATCTGATGCCAGAGCCGAGCCTCATCATTCAAATATATCCGCTTGATTCCTTTAGGCATGGTGGTGTTCTTAACCATGACCCATGGGACAGTAGGGTCAAGGGCTATCCTCTCCTTGACAGCATCCCAGTCAAATCTCAGAAAACGCATGTCCTGTTCAGCCTTTTGGTAACCGTCAGGCTGATCTGACTTAGGCTGAAGACGCAGAATATCCTCAATGGCCTCTTTAGTGACCAGTATCTATTTCCCTCTGAGGTGCACTGCATCCAGGGAAGTCTTGAAATAATTGCAGTAGAATTTTCTTACCCAGGAAGCATGCATTGACCTCAGTCAAATTCCTCTCCAAGAAGAACCAGCCTCTTTGTTTGATCTGATCGGAGGTGTACTGCTGTAGTTCTTCTGGAATTTTCAGAGTCCTCTCCAGGTATAGATTTCTGGAGGTAGCAAACACCGGATACTTGAGTTCACAGTATCGGTTTGCAAACTTAATTGGATCATTGGCAGGGAGGAGCTGGTCAGCCTTCTCCTGCGGGGTGAAGTACTTCTCTGCCAGGATTCATCATGCATAAGCTCCAGGAGAGACATAGAGGATTCACCTCTTTTCCGTTTTCCAGTTGTTGCCTTTCCTTTTCCTTTTCTTTGAGGGTCAGACATCCTGAAAAAAAGAAATCCAGGATATAATAAAAACAGGAAAACAAGTAGGCAAATAACAAGATAAGCATAAAGTGGCAAAGGAGCAGTAGAATAATGAAATGAGGTGGATAATTGTGCATTTTGGATTGTATAGGAGTTAAAAATCCGAGAAAAAAATTTACAATCCAAAATATAATAGAAATAGAATTCATGTTAATTAGGAAAAACTATAATCATGCCTTGGTTAGAAGGTTAAAGAGAATAGTGAAAAATCAAGAAGAGATGTTTGGAAAATTAAGTTGGTTAGGATTGAAAAAGAGGTTAGAAAGTTGAAAGCAGGGGGTTAGTAAAAAGAAAGTCAAAGTAAGTGGCATGATGATCAGTTTCTAAGTAACAAGAATTCATAATTATAAGCAATAGTCAACTCATATTCAAACAAGGAAATATGGTTGATGATGATTCATATAGACATGGAAATAGCAAAAATTGGTATTGAATCATCAAAAATGCAATTTATTAACCAGAAAATCGAAAAGAATAAGAAAGCTTGTCCTTGGATTCATGAATTGGTTTGGTAAAAGCTGAGTAAAGCAGAATTCAAATTGCCAAAACCAAAACATGAAGGAAAATCAGAACAGTTTACAGAAATTTGGGCAACATTCCGGCTAAAATTGGATGTTCCCGGGTAATAAACAGCAAGTAGAACAGTTCATAGGAATTAAAATACAGCTGCAAATACAAATACGGAATATGAACAAGAAAAAATAGTGTAAAAAGCAGCATGCAACAGTAAAGAACAGCACAGCAACAACATAAGAATTGCGAAATTGATAAAACAAGAAGCACGAACAGCACAATTATCAGGCCTAAATCCACTAACCACATCCTAGTCTACCTAACAACCTAGAATCCACTACAAATATGCATCTCTAACTAGCCTAATTTTGAACGTAAACGGAAAAAATATGCAACTAACTACGAATTGAAAGAAGAGTGGCGTTTTGCGGAACCTGAAAGGCGTATGAACGAAAGTAGGGCAGAGAGATGGCTGGGGGGCAGTGGTGGTGGTGACTGATGCGACGGTGCAGGCAGTTGGCGCGGCGGTAGGCGGTCACGGTGGTGGAAGGGAGAAGAGAAGAGAGAGAGAGAGAAGAAGAAGAGGGAAGGAAAAAGGAGTGGGGGTTGGTCGGCGCGGTGGGTTTGGGTGGTCGGCGCTGAGGCGGCGGTCCGGTGTGGGTGGTGATGAAGGGTGCAGAGGGAGGAGGGAGGGAGAGCAGAGGGGGTTGAGGGAGAAAAATGGGGACGCGGGGGGGATAGGGTTTCGCGTCACTGGGGTTAGTGAATTTGAATCCACGTGATCGCGTGGGGCACGCGGTCGCGTGGCTAGGGTGGATGGGGGGTTGACGCGATCGCGTGAGGGACGTGATCGCATGGAATGAGTAAATGGACGAATGACGCGGTCGCGTAAGGCATGCGACCGTGTCGCTGGAAATTGTGCAAAACGCACAATTCCAGCGTCGTTTCAGCACAACTCTCTGTCTCCTTTGGGGTGTTGTGCAATCCACGCGACGCGAACGCGTCGCTTACGCTTTCGCATGGGATGGGTGTTTTGCTAGTGACGCGTTCGCGTGATGGACGCGAATGCGTGAGCCGTTTTGTGCTAAACGCACGACAGCCGCACGATTCCAGCCCAGATTTCTGGGCGTTGGAATTTTACGCCGATTTCCAGATCACACGGCCGCGTGAATGACGCGGACGCGTGGTGGGTGGTTTTTGCTACTGACGCGAACGCTTTACCGATGCGGTCACGTCGCACGCCTTTTTTTTATGCAAGTATGCAGTTATGCAGTATGCAATGCTAAATGCAAATGTTATGAATAGCATCCAGGTTCAATAAAAATAAAACAATATAAAAATAAACAAAACGAAATAAAATGGAAACAGGAACGATCATACCATGGTGGGTTGTCTCCCACCTAGCACTTTTAGTTAAAGTCCTTAAGTTGGACATTGGATGAGCTTCCTGTTATGGTGGTTTATGCTTAAATTCATCCAAAAATCTCCACCAATGTTTGGAATGCCAACAGCCTCCGGGGTCCCAAACTAGGCATGTAAAGCTTCTGAGCAGCTTCAAACAGATTTTCAGGCTCCCGGGGTGACAAATATCAGACTAATTTCCAGGATCCCAAACCTTGCTTTTAAATCCGCCTTCGTTTTGATCTATATTTTTCCATCCGGGCGGTTTAGAGATTGTATTCTCACCAAGATAACCAAATGTCTCCCGAGATCCATTCGATTGAACATGATACCAATCTGTGCACTTCGAGTTGAAGCGTGGAACCTTATTGAACCTTGTGCACCAGCTCTGAGTACGAGTTATTTCCCTCTAACTCTTAAAGCCGCAGAGAGCTCTAAGCTAGCCATCTGTTTCAAGCAAACCATATTCAAGTGGAAAAGTAAAGTTAAAGGTTAAGGATTGCACCCACTTGAAGCTTGTATTGGGTGGTAATGGCCTTGGGATAGGTGTTTCCAGTGGTTCTATAAGTTCTACTCCCTTGTAATCTTCTGTCAATTCCTCCATTTCTTTGCAAAATTCTTCAAATGCATCTGTGTCCTGATCAAAGTCTTCGATGTCTTCCTCATCACTTAAGTCATAAGCTGGAGGTTGAGAGAAATCTACCTCCGCATCATCTTCGTATTCACTTGGGGAAGATTCTTCGATCTCAGAGAATTCACTTGCGGATGCAAGTTCATTACTAGGAGAACCTGACTTGAGGCTACCATCATCAAGGAAACTTGCTTCTTGGGTCATTCCGTCTAGTTCTTCATAAAATACCTGCCTTGGGGGTTGTGCACTATCCTCCTTAGCATCAATTGTAACGTCCTTGACGGAATTCTTCACAACTCTGGATTCCCATGGAAGTTCAATATCTCCTAAATCTCCAATCAGTACTTCTTTTTCTGGGATAATCTGAGCTTCCTCCAATTGTTCCAGAACAAAGTTGTGCTCATTACTGTCCTCCGGGGTTTCTAGTGTCTCCTTTATGCTACGTTCGTCAGTAGATTTTCCACATAAAGCTATTGGAGTTCCTTGAGGGTTTGAACGTCTGGAAGATAATTGATGTATTGCTTGCTCCAGCTGATGAAGGGTTGTATGAAGTTGATCTACTGTTTCCTTGAGACGAGACTGTGATTCTCGAGGTGATGGATTTGGGCATGGTACATAGGGAAGTGGTGGTGTTTGGGAGTAATCGGATTGGAACTGGG
Source organism: Arachis ipaensis (assembly GCF_059453495.1). Classification (NCBI taxonomy): domain Eukaryota; kingdom Viridiplantae; phylum Streptophyta; class Magnoliopsida; order Fabales; family Fabaceae; genus Arachis; species Arachis ipaensis. The sequence goes on along the minus strand of NC_142440.1, from coordinate 79,547,392 downwards.
GTAAATAAGGATCATATGGTGGTGGATGGTGAAAAGGAGCTTGTGAGTGTGATGGTTCAAAGTTATGTTGAGAGGATGGTCTATAGGCACAGGATGGGGCTTGTTGGTAGTTACAAGGTTGTCCACCATATCTATTAGCTTGGTATGCATTGTAAAGTGGTCCTCGTCTGTGATATTGTGGAGGGTGTTGTTGCCTAAAGGGTTGATCAAATACTCTTGGCTCCATCCATCTTTGAGTTCTCTGACCTTGATGCATGTTCATGTTATAACTTCCGTTCCCTTCAACGATATTAGAACCAAACTCAAAGCGAGAGGGGTAAGAATTCATAGTAGCTAATAAAAATAAAAGGAGAAAACAAAAACAAATAAACAAGTAAAAGAAAAAAAATATTTACAATAACCAATAATGAGGCACACGATTCCAGTTCCCCGGCAATGGCGCCATTTTTGACGTTATGATTTTTGCTAGTAAAGAATTTTATAAAAATAGTCGCGTTGTAGATATAGTTTCTAAACCAACAGAAATCCTTTCGTGCAAACGTTTTGGTTGTCACAAGTAACAAACCCCTAAATAAATTGATAACCGAAGTATTTAAACCTCGGGTCGTCTTCTCAAGGAACTGCAGGGAAGTATGTTCTTATTATTGGTTATGAGTTTTGTAAATTGGGGGTTTTAAAAGTAAGGAACAAGTAAATTAAATGACAAGTAAAATAAATAAATAACTATAAAATAAACTCTTGGCAAGGTATGACAATTCGGAAGTCCTATCCTAGTTATCCTTATCAATGGTGATGAGAATTGAGTTTAATCCCACTTAGTTAACCTTTACTAAACAAAGGAATGTCAAGTGGACTAATCAATTTGATCCTCAGGTCCTAGTCAATTCCTAAGGAAAGACTAGAGTTATTGGAATTCGATTTGATTAGCAAAAATAACAATTATCAATCATGATGAGTTTGATAACTCAAGAGTCTCCAATTGATCAATTGAAGCCAAAAGGGGAAAATCTAAATTATAAATAAAGGAAAGCAATCACAATTCTGAAATACCTCAAGTTGCACTAATAAAGATATCAAATGTAACATAGAAGAGTCATAAATTAAATTAAGAAAATAATAAAAAGGAATATTGAACCTGATAAAGAGTCGGAATGCTAGCTTGAATTAATAAGAAATCCTAATCCTAAAACCTAAGAGAGAGGAGAGAACCTCTCTCTCTAAAAACTACATCTAAACCATAAAAAGTGAATAATTGAAGACCTCCCTTGAATGGATGTATTTCCCCACTTTATAACCTCTAATCTGTGCTTTCTGGACTTGGATCTGGGCCAAAAAGACTTCAGAAATCGCTGGGAGCATTTTTTGTAATTTCTGGTGCGTGGCGTCTGTCACATGTCCGCGTGGGTCACGCGGTCGCGTCATCTGGAGTTTTCCTTGTCACGCGTTCGCTTCGGTCATACGTCCGCGTCATTTGTGTTCTGCTTAAGGCGCGCGTCCGCATCAGTCACGCGTTCGCGTCGCTGCCTTTTCGCGCTGGGCATGCGGGCGCGTCGTCCATGCGTTCGCGTCGCTGCCAGTTTCTTCAAAAACTCCATTTTGTGCTTATCTTCCATTTTTGTATGTTTCCTTTCCATCCTTTAACTCATTTCTGCCTTAAAGGATCTGAAACTTCTCAACAAACAAATTACAACATCGAATGGTAATAAAGGGTAATTAAAATAAATAATTTCAAAGCATAGGAAACATGTATTTTACATATATCACATAATAAGGAAGGAAAAGTAAAACCATGCAATTTACATGAATAAGTGGGTGAAGGATTGAATAAATCTCTTGAATTGAGCACAATATATGTCATAAAATATGGGTTTATCAACGCATGACAGACGCCACGTGCAAAAACTGCAGAAAACACCCCCAGCGATTTTTGGACCCTTTTTCGGCCCAATTCTTAATCCAGAAACACATAATATAAGCTAGAGAATGGAGGAATCAAAGGAGGAAATCATACATTCACTTTTTCCAATTTTAGATGTAATTTTTAGAGGGAGAGGTTCTCTCCTCTCTCTTAGGTTTTAGGATTAGGATTCCTCTTAAAAGATTTAGGATTTCAACTTCCTCTCAGGTTCAATATTCCTTTTACTTTATATTTCTCTTTTACTTTCAGATACTTTAATGCTTTATTTAATTACTTATGTTGCCAAATTGACTTATGAACCATTCATGTTAGGATTTTCTTTATTTAATATAAATTGAGGTATTTCAGATTTATGATTCTTATTTAGCTTTTTATATTCTTGGCTTTAATTGATTAACTGGAGATTCTTGAGTTATCAAACTTATCGTGGTTGTTAATTGTTATTTTTGCTAATTGAATTGAATTCCACTAACTCTAGTCCTTCCTTAGGAGTTGGCTAGGACTTGGAGATCTAACTAATTAGTCCACTTGACTTTCCCTTGCTTTAGTAAAGGTTAACTAAGTGGGATTAAAACTCAATTCTCATCACCATCGATAAGGATAACTAGGATAGGGCTTCCGAATTTTCATACCTTGCCAAGAGTTTATTTTATAGTTATTTATTTATTTTTCTTGTCATTTAAATCATCTGTTCCTTATTTTAAAAACCCCCAATTTACAAGACTCAACCAATAATAAGAACACCTCCCTGCAGTTCCTTGAGAAGATGACCCGAGATTTAAATACTTCGGTTATCAATTTATTTATTGGGTTTGCTTAAGTGACAAACAAAACTTTTGTAAGAAAGGAATTCTTGTCGGTCTAGAGCTATACTTACAACGCGAATTTATTTGTGAAAATTCTAGATCGCGCGAGAGTTTCGTTCTTCAATGTTATATTATAAAATATATGTCATGCCATTATATAAATGTACAACACAGGCACATGTTTCAAAACTAATAAAGGCTAACGTTACAAAATATAAAAAAGGAGCAAAATTGGATAGATGTCTATCAAAAAATACTTAAGATTTCTTTTTAGTAATTTGTTCTTAAATACAATCTATCAGATATAATTATGTTAACATTCTGCCTAATAATGATGATGTACATAAATATCAAAATAATAATGAGTTTAATTAATATATATTAAATTATAAAAAGATGGCTCTGATACACATTATAACATTATACAAATGCACATGTAAACATATAAATATGAACATTGTATAAAAAATTGATTATTGACATGTCCTTAATAACTGAAATGGGAAGAAAAGAAAATAGATTTTAACCGAACTAAATTATTTACTATATTTGTAATAATACAAAAAGCTGGAATAAGTTTAGTGAAATAGTTAACTACTTGATTTCCTAATTATTATTTGTTTTAGGATACTATAACTAAGTTGTACAAAGATCCAAAACATTAATTTTAAAATCAAAATTAGATCAGGCCTAATGAAATCGTGATTAGTCTGGGATATGGACTTGTATGTTTATTTTGTACATATCGAATTATTTATATATAATTGTTGAAATACAATATAACATTTTACTCTTCAAAATCTTATTCTTAAGTCATAAGTTAGTGAAGGTTTGATGTTACGATACAAAACTAAGATATAAATATTTATATATAGTGATGCCAGGACATCTTAGCTAGTTTCACAAATTATTTTTAGTTTGTTTTAGAGTAATTTTATGCATTTTTTAGGTAATAAGTAAGTATTTAGATGAAACATTCATGCATGCTTTGATTTAATCAAACATTGTTATTCTGATGCATTTTTATAAAAATTTTGCTATGTTTACTTGTTAATTATGAATGATGCAATTTCTTGTGAGATTAGCAAAACTTTCATGCATTCTGTTTGGTTAATGATAGGTGGAAAGGAAGCTAAGAAAAGAAAAGGCAAAGAAGCAACAAGAACGCCATGAGAGGAGGCAAAGGGAAGCAACGTTAGAGCCAAAGTTAGTGCTCCAATGTTGCTGGAAACATCACTCCCCACAGCCTGAAGGGGTATACTTTCAACAAGAATAACTTGAGATACAGAGCTCCAAATGAGGTGATTCTAAAAGCATTGGAAAGTAGGAATCAAGAGCTTTCCAAGCATATATGGCACTACATGGTGGATACTAAAATTGAGGGAGAAAACTACCCCGAAAAGTGCATAAACGAACATGGTACCAATCTGTAGTAAGGCCAGCTGACCTCTGCACCTTCGATGGAGTATAACTCGAGCTGTGGAGCTCCAAATGATACACTTCCAACGGCATTGGAAAGTAGACATTCAGGTCTTTCCAAAAATATATAATAGTATCGAGTGGACAGCACGTTTGAGCTTCCGAATCTTGCAATATTTCCAACGTTGGCGCAAACGTTGGAGGTCCAACGTTGCCTCTAACATTGCACTCCGACGCCAGCGACCCTGTCCCCTTCAAAGGAGCATAACCTGAGATGCAGATGTCTAATTGATGTGATTCTAGTTAGGTTAGAAAGCTGACATTTAAAGCTTTCCAACCATATATAATAGTCTATAGTGGACATGAAATTTACAACGTTGACAAGAGGACAAAGTGACGTCCCAAGGCTTGATTTGCAACATTCAGTTTGGAACTTGAAAATTTGGCATCCACGCGCACGCATAGGTGACGCACACGCGTGGATGTGCAAACGTTGGAAGTCCAATGTTACCTCAAACGTTAGCCTCCAACGTCCGCGATAAAATTTCAGAAATGGGAGTTGGGAATTTTGCATCGATGCATACGCGTCAATGACACGTACGCGTAAACATACTTTTTCAGCCCAACCACGCGCACGCGTACGCGTAGGTCATGCGTACGCGTGAATAGCAGAACGTTGGCCCTCCAACATTGAGTCAAACATCAATGACAACAAACCAGAAACCATTTTTCAAAGGACGTTTGGCTCAACGTTTGCCCTCAAACGTGATCACCAACGTTAAAGCCAATTCAATTCCAAATTGCACCTATACAGAATATGAAAGTTAGTTGCCAATGCCCATCACTAAGAATCATTCCTCATTGCTTCAATCAAGGCCAAGTCCCACATCCAAATACTTGATCCAATTGAAGATGAGAAGAGGGTTATAAATAGAAGAGTTGTTGAAGATTGAAAAAGCTTTCGGGAGGCCCTGAGGGGGCTCTGGGAGTTCAATTCCCTTATTTTCCATGCCTGCACTTTTCTTTTAATTTCTTTTGTACTTTCTTTATTTGTTTCTTCACTTTTCTTTTCCTGTAAAGTTGAATTGAGCTATGAACAACTAACCACATTTCATTGGGTTAGGGAGCTCTGTGTAAATTCAATGGATCAATACTAGTTTTCATTCTTCTTCTTCTTTCTTTTCTCTTGATTTTACTAGAAAGCTTTCGTTCTTCATCCAATTGGATAGTTATCTTGGGAAAGAAGCTATTCATAATTGGATATCCTCGGAACCTTGGGAGAGGAATGAAGAGATCATGCTAGAATTGCTTTCTCACATTGGATTAGATTGTGATTTGGATGGATATAGTGACATGTAATCCTACCAATACTTTGATCTATGAATTTGTGTGGTATAATCAGTGACCAAACTTCATCTCTTCCCATGAGCACTTAAATCAAGGAATTGGACAATTGTTCATGCTTAGAGAGATTAGATTACCAAGGAATTGGGATCTAATCACTTCAGATTTCCAAGGAGATCAATGAATGCATTGATTGAGGAAGAGATGAGAATGAATTTGATCCGGAGAATTCTCACATCTCCTGATCCCAATGAGTTTCCCCATCTCTAATCTACCCATTCTATTTACTTTCTGCTCTTTAATTTCATGCTAATTCCCCCTTCCCATTTACTTTCTTGCAATTTAAGCTTCTGCACTTTAATTCCCTGCAATTTAATTTTCTGTTCCTTTAATTTCTTGCAATTTAAGTTTCCCGCCAATTTTACTTTGTGTAATTCTCAACCACATCTGATTTCGCTCAACTAGTATAATTCACCAATTATAATTGATCGATCTACCAATACCTGTGGGATTCGACCTCACTCTTTTGTGAGTTTTTACTTGACGACAATCCGGTGCACTTGCCGGAAGGAGATTGTTGAGAGACAGTTTTCGCATATCATATAGAAAAAAATATTAACCTAGAAACCTATAAGAGAATTTAACCCTCAGATAAAAGATAAATCTTCAATTGTTCACACTCGATAACATGCGTAAGCGCATCGAAAAAAATAAATAATTAAAATCTTAAAGGAAGAATAAGAGTCAAAAGACATATATAAGTATATATAAATATCTACTAGTCTCGGCCTGCGAAGATTAAATCGACTAGAATTACAATAGTAAAAGAGTTGATATACGTAACTTATCTCTCCAAGAATACATCATAAGCCTCTATAGGCAAGTCTTTAAAATAAATACATCATGTAAGTGTTCCCAAAAGAAAGAGAGATTCTAAACTAAAATAGAAACAAAAGCCTTCTTCGCTATCTTTCAGATAGAACTCCCACTTATTGAGGAGCGCTGGATGGGACCTGCATCTGAAAAATAAAAATAATATATGGGTGAGAACCCAATCCAAGGGATTTTTGGTAGGATAAAAGTGTCAAATCAATACAATATAAGGTAACAGACACTTTCTAGGCAATCTTAATCTCCCACGTCTCATTGATCCAAGTCTAGGATTCTTACTAAACCATAAAATAGGGTAATTAAGCTAAGCATTCTACTATACTAGTAATTCATAATCTCAGTCCTTCACAACATCTCTTAGCTTTTCTCTTTTTAATATCATAGTCTATCAGCATATGATTCAGTAATTCAGTATCAAAACTCCATTTTTTACAAACCTCCAATCACCACATTCACATCAAGAACAACTATCAGCGTCACCACCGCTAGCATATGCGATCTCTCATTTGTTCAAACACATACAAAACAATACAAGAAATACACAAATAGGGAGAACAAATAGAGCACTTAGATCAGATAGAATATAGATACAATTAATCAATAAGGCAAGTCAAATACAAGATGCACACGCAATCAAATACACACAAATGCAAATGATGCATGTCTACCCTACAGCAAATGAGCCCATCTGTTGATTATATAGCCAAACCCGACATGTTGGGTAGCAAACCCTAGACAATCCCTTGGTGCACGTATCCCAAGAGGTATTCACTTTCCTTGGAGAAATTATCCAAAAAGGTCTAAGTGTCCGGCCATATCTTGTGACGGAGGGTCAACAAAGTCTCAAATCTCAACCCAGAGCAAGTGGGGGTAAACCGTCGCATCTACCTAGAGAGTCTCAATCTCAACTCGAAGCAAGTGGGATGAATCATACCCTTGCATCTACCCAAGGAGCCTCAATCTTAACCCGGAGCAAGTGTGGCGAACCACACTCTTACATCTACCCAAGAAGGTATCACATCAATCAAACTCATTCTCATCATCTAATCGTGTTAACTCATTCTCCTTCAATCACTTCCAATTTATTTTGACTCAATAGTTTTCTTCCTAACGCTTTCTACCCTCTAATCCATAGTCTCTATACTCATTATCGGAGTTACGGAAGTTTACAAGATTGCAGAGAAAGACAAATAGTCAAAAATATAGTTTAAATAAGAAAAAAGGACTTGTGCGTACACATCACCCTTGTGCATACGCACAAATAAAAAGTGCATCCCAGCTTGTGCATACGCATAACCAGTTGTGCGTACACACAACTTGTAAATTTCTCTCGTGCGTGTGCACACATACCAGAAATTCTGGTTTTTCTGCAAACTCTCATATTTCAAGTTTTACCACCCAATTTCAAATTCTAAATTTCCTTCTTCCTTAAACTATTTTAAAGCTCTCATCATCACTACCTTTAATTTAAGACAAATTCCACCATAATTCAAACTCCAAGCACCAAGTTATGATCCGTCAAAGTTGGCTAAAAACTTTTTTTTTACCAATTCCACACAATCCTTCAATTTCATCGATTCTCAATTCAATTCAATCCTAAATCATTCCAAAACCACCTCTACACATTCCAATCACTCATTTATCAATCTTCAACCATTCCAAACTCAATCATTCTATTTTCAATTTATTTAACATATTCCATCAACTAAATATATTCTCAACAACAACATACATCATTCATACATATATTCCAATTTTCAATCAAAACTCCAACATACATACTCAATCTCATGCAATAATTCACACCACTTATCTCAACTTACCTCATAGGGGACTTCTCACCCTATTGCGGCCTCCGACCCAATTTTCATATCAATACTTCAATAGGCAATCAAATCACAGTTTCATTCAACTCAATCAAAATCATACTTATTTTGTAAATTCACACTTTATCTCAAAAATATTCAATCATCAACTAACCAATTAATCATCACATTTATTCCAATTCAATCAAACACCCAACATATCACAATTTTCACTAAATCAAATATTCAACTACAACAATTCAACAATAATCCTAGGTCCACTAGTCTAAAATTTCATGTCACGTTACATGATATTTATCCAAAACTTAAATCCATACCTTAATGTCGCAATTCCAAGCTTCCAAACTTTTCCTTCCAAATTTTCAAGCCTCAGATTCCACAATTTCACTAAGTCAAGCTTCCAATTACTCAATCTAACACCATATCATACCATTTGGCACAATTTCCAAATTAGGATTTATAGAAATTGATGAACCAAGAGAAGAAAAGGTATCCTTACCTTTATCCACAAAATTTAATGATGAAAACCACCAAAAACACAAGTTAGAGAACCCCTATAACATCAAAATCACCAAAAATCCTCAATATCCAAACTTAAAATGCAAATTCAGATTCAAATAGAAAATTGGAGCTAAAATTTTGAGTTATTTACCAAAATAATAAGATATAATTGAAGAGGAGGAGATAAGCTTCGCATGACCGCAAACAGCTCGTCAATCGGAGTTTCGGAGCAAAAGTTATGGCCAAATAAAAATGATAAAGGTTAGGATTTTGGTTCTCTCTTCCCTCTCTTTTCTCCAGGAGGTACTCTCTCAAAATGGGGGTGAATAGCTGAAATTTGTTGAGTTATGAACTTATATATATGTGGGCATGGGCTTTGGGCCCAACATGAATCCATTTGGTGAATTTTGGTTCATTTGATCCAATTTTAAGTTAAAATCTTTAAAATAAGTGTCCAATTTTCTATTCTAAATATTTTTCATATCATTTTTATATTTTTCATTTCCTTCATTCATAGTATCGGACAGATCTAAGCCGGTATGCATTTTTCAAAAATAATTATATTTTTGCATTCAATTTAATTTTTTAATTCAAATTTTACTGTTAAATATTTAAATTATAAATTTTAATATTTCTACATATTTTAGACGTCTTAATTTCAATTAATGCAATTTTAATTTATTTAATTAATTTTTTCGGATTTTATATGCAACATGGGTTATTGTGTATTAATATTTAGGTATGGTTGTTTAAAGAACATATATATAATCTGTATTTGATGCAGAGATTAAATGAAGATGTATATGTTGTAAAAAGGATAATGGAATTTATTATAACTTATATATGACGATTTAAAGATAGAGGCCTACAAATATATAATTGGTAAAACACATACAAAACAACCAAAACATAAGCTGAGGAATTTCTAAACAAAAAACTAAGGGTTTAATATGGTTATGGTCATCTCATATGGTTATGGTCATCTCAGTTTCGTTTCGTCCTGAGATGATATGCTAAATTTAAGAGCATGGCCCTCTTTAACATAATGCGATCAATAGAATTTGTGCTAATAACCTTGGGTAAGAGATGCTTCATTGCACCTAAGGGGCATTTGAGGAAAATTTTACAACCCACAAAATATCGATAAGTGTATCAAATTAAATTAAGTAATAATTCATGATGAGTGAGTGTTGATCCTACAAAAATTAATAGATTAAGCAAGTAATACTTAATTGATTAATTTAATCAGACAATTAAATTAGAATTTTTAAAAGCTTTAGTATAAATAGTAAAGTAAACGAAAGCAAACAGTGAATATTGAAAAGATGATATGATTAAGAGAATTAAGGCTTTAGAGATGTTAAAACTTCCGAATCAATACTTTTCACTTTCTACCTTAATCATGCAAAGACACTTCTATGGCAAATTATTAGTAATCAAAACCAAATCCCTTAGTGATTCAATTTCTCTTTAACCTAATTAATCGCTAATCCCTTAGTCAATTATTTAAGAAAAGAGTTAGGTACGTTCACTGATTCATAAACCATACAAATCATAAGAATCTCCCTTAGTTGATTTGATGTCACTTATCAAATCTAGTTTCAAACTTAAGAGTTATGAGAATTAGTTTTCAAGGTTAATTCAATTAATCAATTTTTTCAAAAGGTTAAGAGAATTCAAGTAAAAAAAAAGAATTGTTTCCTAACACCTTCAAACTCTTTAAGATGAAGAACGAAAACCTTTTCTTGAAAAGAAATTAATGCATAAATTAAAGGTAGAAAAGCTGTTGTATTAATCCATGGAATCAATAGAGCTCCTAACCTTGACCAAAGAGAATTAGTTGCTCATGTTTTTAAGAGAAATCGTAAAATATTGAAAAAAAATTGCCGCCGAAGAAGAGAAGAAGCCACTTTAAGTGTCTCACTTCTCTCCTTAAATACTAACCCTAATGAAATTCAAATTCAAAATTTAAACAGAATCAAAATTAAAATAGAATCAAATCTAACTAATTAATGATTGCCTCAACTAAAGCTTTCAATCTTATCTTCTTGCAAATCCTTAATAAATGCTTGTGATTAGTGGGCTTAAGTTGAGCCTTGAATTGACCACATAAATGATGAGAAATTGAAGATTTAGTGGCTTAAATTGAGATCCTGGGAGATGACATTTATCCCACATGTACATGAAGGATTCACGTTGTACATGAAGCCTTCTTGATGGCTCAAATTGATCTCTGTTTGGTTCACGTTGTACGTGAACAAATTCACATTGTACGTATCCTTGAAAGGATTCAATTTTGGCCTCTGTTTACTCCCTTACATTGTACGTGAAAAAAATCACGTACTACATGAAGCCTTTGTAAGAGTTTTCCGTGCCACGTCAAAAATGTGTCGTTCAACGGCAAGCATTTTTCCTTCAAGAGTGGCCTAAATTGGCTTGTTTGTGGCGTGCTTTGGTTACATGAAGAAGCTGTGTGAGACTCATGTCAACTATGAAGTATTATATATCATTGGAAAACTCTTGAAGTTTTACTTTCTAACAACGTTGAAAGCAAGTCATTTGGGTCTCTATAGCTCAAGTTATGCTCCTTTAAAGGTGAAGAGGTCAGGCTGCTAGGCATCTCACATATTATGTGACTTTCTCCACGTTGTACACGAACTCTTTTTGCTCCTTTTAGTACTTGGCTTAGAATGATGATTTACACCATCAGATTCAATGTTCACTATGGACAAGTGTTCTGAAAATCGGACCGGACCGACCGATCGAACCGGTTCAACTGAGAACCAGCATAAAAAATGGTCCGGTCCTCTTCTTAAAATCGTTAATTCTCAAACCGCTGAAAAACCGGTGAATCGACTGATAACCGGCCAGTTGGACCGGACCGAGAACCGACCGGTTCATGTGAAACGGCGTCGTTTTTGTTGCTATTAAAAAAAAAACGAAATCCCCCCAACCCATGCGAGTCCTCACCCGGTTACCCTCCACCCTAATACACACCAAACACCCCTTCTTCGACAAACACACTCACCAGCAAGCCCTAAGGGTCCCAAACCAAAAACCCAGCCTTGTCAACAGAACCTCCGCCGCCGTCCGTGGTTGTCGGCGTCTCCGCGGCCTCCTCCTTCCCCTGTCCCAAACCCATACGGCCAGACTTTCTCTTCTAGCTCGGGCTCGGCACATCATCCATTCCCCCAGTGACTTCGCTGTTCGTGTTCGAGGCTTCCAGCTGCCGCGCCGTCGTGTCTTCGTCGTCTCGTCGTCGTCGTCCTGCTGTCAGTGGCTCCGTAGACTATCGTATCTAAGAAGATTATAGCTGCTATAGAAATTATTAGAAGCACCAAAACCCCAACAACTAATGCTACGTTGCTACTACAGGAATAGCTATATTGTTTTTCTTCTTCTAAATTGTTTTGATGTGTTGGTTGCATGATGATACAGAATTACATAGGTACGGATTTTTCCCCACAATAGCATTTTCAGATTAAAATAAATGATTAAAATTAGATCAAGAATTAAGACTATCTTTGAACTTGTGATTTTAATTTACTGATTATTGATTTTGAATATATTATGATTATTGATTAGTGATGTGTTGCTGGGTTGTTGTGTAATCTTAATGGAATCTCCTCTTTCTCTTGAATTCTGGAAACAGCATCATGGGTTTTCTTAACCTAAGGCTCAATTATAATGCTGCTTCTGCTGCTATTCACTCTCTTTTCTCTTTCAATAATCACTCATCTATCACAATTTCTTCTTATCAGTTCAATTGTTTCCTCATTTCATTTCATGTAATCATATATTTATGTTCTTTTTCTCTTCCATAATTAGTTGCTCTTTTTATTCATTGAAAAAATAATTTTCCTATTTAATTTAGTGTCATCACTGCCTTGCTAATGCTTGGTTACTGAATGCTCTGTTTTGAACTTTTGATATGTTGTATAATATACTGATTTTGTTGTTTTTAGTGTTTAATTTAATGTCATCACTTCCTTGCTAATGCTCTGTTTAATTTAGTGTCATCACTACCTTGCTAATGCTAATGGTTGGTTACTCAATGCTCTGTTTTAAACTTTTGATATGTTGTATAATGTACTGATTTTGCTGTTTTTAGTGTTTAATTTAGTGTCATCACTTCCTTGCTAATGCTCTGTTTAATTTAGTGTCATCACTACCTTGCTAATGCTAATGCTTGGTTACTGAATGCTCTGTTTTGAACTTTTGATATGTTATATAATGTACTAATTTTGCTGTTTTTAGTGTTTAGTTTAGTGTCATCACTGCCTTGCTGAATGGTGTTGCTATTTTAGTGTTTTGATAATGTACCGGTGTTGCTGTTTTAGTGTTTTATAATGTGTTGCTGTTTCATTGTTGCTGTTCGATAATATATTGGTGTTGCTGTTTTAAGGTTGCTGATGTACTTTTGATATTTTAATATTTATATTAGACTATAATTATATTTTAGGGTGTTTAATTATAATTTACTTATTATTTTATTCTAAAATGATTTTTCGGTTGAATCACCGGTTAGACCGGTTAGACCAGTAAATTAGTGAACCAGTAACTAGAGCGGTTTGATGATCGGTCCGATTTTCAGAATCTTGCTATAGACTATTATATATTGTTGAAAAACTCTATAAGATAGCTTTCGAATGTCACCAGAATCATCTCATTTAGAGCTTTGTAACTCAAGTTATTCTTTTTAGAGTATGAAGAGGTTAAGATTGACAGCATACACCAATTCTCTTTGCACTTGTCTTCAATTTATTTTATTTTTCCTTATATTTTTGTTTCTCTTTTTCTAATATTTTTCTACAAAAATCGTATAACTAAAGAAATCAAAGTACTAATAGAATAAGTGAATAATCTTAAAAATTATATAATTATTAAATAAAAATCATAATTTTTTTATAATAAATGCCAACAATAAGTATTTAAAATGCTCATGCATCAGCATCATCGAAGCTTTTCATTTAAAATGGACCTTTAGCCTAAACAACATTGACATAACTAAGCTTAGAAGGAAATGCGTGCATTGCAAGCCTCGAAGGAAGTAATTATAAACACTACAGATTTATTGAGAGGGAAAAGAATGTAAAACAAATGTGACAACATGTAATCAAATCATGAATGTAGAGTAAGTAAATATACTAACCATCACATTGCTTGAAAAGGGGTTATATGACATTCACAATTGAATAAACCAATGGAACTGAAGGTTTAGCAATAGGAAAGTAGTTCTGACCAAGTGACCGTGAAATTAGAGTGAAGTACCAATTCCGCATCTGTCCATTTTTAAGAATGACAACGCGATCCCTCAAAATAAAATCGATCAACTTCAGTTTCTGTCTTCTGATTTCGTCACACAACACGGTTTTTGTGGATATTTTTCTGTCAACTCTAAATAGAAAAAATCAACGTGTCAGCTTCAGAAATGGACAGGAGTCTAATTGTCTCTAAATTTAAATTGATTAGGGGTTTATTTATCCTTATAATTTTTTAAATAATATTTTTTAGATTATTTATTTATTTATTATATTAATATTCTTTTTTCAATAAATTATTAAATATATGGTATAATAAGTATAAACTAATTAATAAATTATTCAAATTTAAAAATATCATTTATTATCAAACTAAATAAATCATTCTCAAATATAATTTTTAAATACATAAATAATAAACATTAAAATTCAGTTAATACATTAATAATAATAACCCTATGATATACTATTAGTATTATGATCTAAATAATTTTTCACAATAAAGTGAAAACTAATGAACACATTACTTGATATAGTAAAATATTTTTGAGTAATAACAAATTTAATTTTTTATCTCTTTAAACTAAATTAATAATTCTATTTGATATCTTTATACTAAAATACACTATGAGTAAACTACTAATACTAAATGAAATAATTAAAATATATATATATATGATGGAGACCATTTATAAACTCAACAAATTTAAAGTATCAATAATATTATTAATCTATTAATAATACATATGATCATAAGGTTATAGATTGATAAAGATTTATCAATATAAGAATAATATAGATTAATTAAAATTTGAAGTATATTAAAATTCAATTAAAGAGATAAAAAATAGAATTATTTCAATTAGTATTTAATTATTTCATTAAAGGTTATATATTTTAATTACTTCATTTAGTATTAGTAGCTTGTTCATAGTGTATTTTAGTACAAAGATATTAAATAGAGTTATTAATTTAGTTTAAAGAGATAAAAAATTAAATTTGTTATTACTCAAAAATATTATTTTACTATATATCAAGTAATGTGTTCATTAGTTTTTATTTTATTGTGAAAAATTATCTAGATCATAATACTAATAGTATATCATAGGGTTATTATTATTAATGTATTAACTGAATTTTAATGTTTATTATTTATGTATTTAAAAATTATATTTGAGAATGATTTATTTAGTTTGATAATAAATGATATTTTTAAATTTGAATAATTTATTAATTAGTTTGTACTTATTATACCATATATTTAATAATTTATTAGAAAAAAAATATTAATATAATAAATAAAAAAAATCTAAAAAAATATTGTTTAAAAAATTATAAGGACAAATAAATCCCTAACTAATTTAAATTTAGAGACAATTAGACTCCTGTCCATTTCTGAACCTGACACGTCAGCATTTTTCGTTCAGAATTGATAAAAAAATACCCACAAAAACTACGTTATGTGACAAAATTAAGAAACAGAGACCAAAATAAACCGATTTTATTTTAAGAAATATTGTCATAGACAGAGACCGAGTTAATACTTCACTCGTGAAATTATGGATTGATATTATACTACTGGAATGAGGGATCATTTGTTAACTGGGGATGGAGATTAAGCAATCATCGAGGGGGAATTCAATCTCATACTTTTCAATAATGACTATTTTGCATTTAATGTTCTCATTTTTATTATTTTAATCTTGTATTTGACCGAAATGATCATTTTGTCTATATATTACATAATTATTCATTTTAATTTTATTTTTTACAAAAATGATCATTTTATTCCTTATACCTTCTAAGTTATTAATGTATCTTTAATCTTTATTTAAATGACTATTTTATTTTTCCTTAACTAAAATTACTATTTTACTCTTATTCTTTTATTCTTACTTTAAGACTTTATTATATTTATATTTTTATCTTTAAATTTTATAAAATTATTATTTACATCCAAAATTTTATTTTAATTATAATTTTTATTCGAATATTTTATATAATTATATTTTTATTTCTAAATTTTCTATCTTCAAATTTTTAAGACTAATAATTTGTTATTTACACTTTGACACACTTTTTTTTTCTCTAAAAGTACATCTTGATTGTAACACCCTAATATTTAAATCCTTATGCTCGAGTCATAAGTCAATGATAATAAGGTGGTACGACTCTCAAGGGGGATTTTTAATACATAATTACAAATAAAATTGAAAGGAGTATTAAACGAGAAGCCTGAAAAGAGAAAAAAATAAAATCGCGAAGTCGTATCACTCGCGCGTCGACAACTAAAAGATGAAGCGTGAAGTCGAAAACGATATACAGATAAAGGCATGAAGGAGAATAAGAGAAGAACAGTATATAGGTATATAACATAAGTAAATAGCCACTAGTCGCGACCCGCGAAATTTAGGCCGGCTAGGGTACAGTATAACAGTAGTTGACAACAACGTCTCCTAATCTCTCCCATAAGAAACATAAAAACCTCTATAGGCAAGTTCAAAAGAGTTCAATACAAGATATAGCCTTTTCAAAATAAAGGTGGAGAGATTCTAAGCAAAATATAAAGTAGAGAATATAAAGATCTTCACCATCTCTCAAATGAACCACAGCTCACTTCTAAGCACTTGGACCTGTATGTAAAACACAAGAGATATATACGGAATGAGAATCCCCGACCCATGCGTTCCCAGTACGGTAAAAGTGCCAAATAAATACAGTGCATTGTAATAAAAACTCACTAAGCATCCTAAACTTCCTTTCACCCAACATTCATCCTATGTTCTCGCTAATCCAAAAGTAGGCAACTGTCATAAGGGGATGCTAAATCTAATTCATGTTCCTCATGCTTCCCAACTTTCTAACTCTTCGACAATTCATAATCAGAATTATAAACGAAACCATCCCGAGTTATTCTGTCTCAACAAGTGAAATCACTTCACTGCGTCTACCCAGGGAGCTCAAATCATCTCATTTAATAATTATCATCATTATTCAATCACATCACCAACTCATCTTATCAAGAACAGCCCTTAACGTCAACCGACACCACCATAAGGGACCTCTCAGTTGTACAAACACAAGCAATACAGGCAAGTAATACACAATGAGGTATAAGTAGAACAAGTAGGACATAATCAAGTAACATAACATATATGATATAGCAATCCAAAACAAATAGGCAAACCCAAACAATTCAAACATATGCAAATGATGTATGCCTACCCTATGGTTGATTATATCATCTGTCGATTATCAAGCCAACCTGACGTGTCCGGTAGCTAACCCGGGCACAGTCTCTCTGTTGGGCATTAATATCATTAGAGGGAATACGTGCCCTGTCACCATTAGAGGGTATATGTACCCTGTCACCATTAGAGGGTATATATACCTTGTCACCATAAGAGGGTATATGTGCCCTGTCACCGTTAGAGGGTATCGGTGCCCTGTCACCCTTACAACCAGAGAGAAAACACAAGCATACTCACATTCAACATTTTCTATCATTATTCATTTACCATATTCATTCATACTCACTCTTCATTATTACCAATTCTTAAACAATGACCCGGAGCAAGCGGGACGAACCACGACCCTTGCTACTACCCAGGTATCACAAACATACATTCATTCAAAACTCTATAATTAAACTCATTTATCATAATTCTCCTTCCCCATCTCATACCAGAAGCAAGTGGACAACGCCACTGCCTACTACCGGGATCACACGTCACATTCATTTTCAAACCATCATTTCTACACTTCCTCAATTAATCATAATTATCTAATCATTAATCATATACATATACATACTATGCCATAATTCAATGCTTATCACAGCCATCCGGCTTATAACATACACGGCACTTTCACCATCATCCTCAATAACTCATACAATCATCATTACTCATCATTCATCAAATTTGAATTCCTTACCTCTTTCCGGCCTCCGGCCCAATATTCACGGCCTCTGGCCCGAATTCACAATTTAAATGCATATTCCACAAACTAATATTCATTATCCAATTCATCAAATTCTCAACACACCAAACATACAAATTCACACAATTCTCAACTCAATCATTAATTTACATTACATATCAACTATACATATTAGTACCAACCATTTACACAATCCAAACTTTATCCTAGGGGCATCTAGCCTAGGAATTCTCATCATACCACACGGTACTTAAATGAAACTTAAACCGTACCTCTTATAGCCAAAATAATTGAGCTTCTTCTTGGAAGTCTCCACTAACTCTGCTCCAAGCCTCACCAAGGCCCCACAAGCAATATCAATCTTCCAATTGTGCACCAAAATCACCCAATACTCTAACATAATCAATTTTCACACTTATAATCAACCTAGGGTTCATGAAATTGATAAATCATAAGGATTAGAGGATTCTTTACCTTAACCCATGAAATTGGTTGATGGAACTCACCAATGGCTCATACTAGAGCACTCCTAAACAACCAAAATCATAAGATTTCCTCAAAGCCCAAACCAAATTCAAATTTAAAGAGAAAAATGAAAACTGGGCAGAGGACAATGAAATACTCACCACAAAACTTAGATAGAATCGTAGAGGATGAAAACAGCGATACGTGGCCACAAATGGCTCGTCAATCGGAGTTCCGGAGAGAAAGTTATGGTGAAAGCTATGTTTTCTTTCTCTCTTCTCTCTATCCGCCCCCTCTCTCATTCTCTAGGATAAATGAGTTAAAATGCTCATAACTAATATTTATATATGTTGGTCTTAGGCCCACTTGGGCTCGATTCACTTGGTTTAGTCCGTTAGCCCAATTTTGAGCCAAAACCTTTAAGATTAGGGTTTTAAATCGTATTTTAAATATTTCTATCTTCCCAAATTATAAATTCTTATTTCTTAAAATTATTCACTTCTAATTAATTTTCTCAGCCACAGTACTAGATAGATCGCAACTGGTACTGCCGGTCAAATTTCCAGTGCACATTTTTATTCAGAAAACTATGTTTTCCAACTCAGAAAAATTTACTTAGTCCAAATATCATATTTAAATTATCAAATTCCGATTGCTAAATTTTCTAACCATATTCGCTTCTATTTAATTTATTATTTAATTAATTACGGTTTGACCGGGTTTTACATTGATCATCTTTGAAGTATTATACATTTTTCATAGACTTAAATCTTTAGTTAATGTGACTTTTATGCTCTTTTACTCGTTTTTCTTTTAATACTTCAATGTTTTACATAATTAACTTCAATAAATATCTCTTTAAGAGTTCTTTACTTGATTTCTAAATTCTATAAAATTATAATTTAACCTCAAAAGCATCATCATCATCATCGTCATCCAAAAAATTCATATTAAGCATTTGTAAAACATATCAACGACTCATCCACCATTCATTCATCAACATAAGCATTTATAATCATCAAATCATCATCAACACATCAATAGAGATATATTAATCATATATGAGTTATTCTAACTATCCAAACACTTACTTTTCTTGTTAATGCTTCTAAGTTACTTCATTAGTCTTTATGTTCAAAAAAAATCTCCTAAATGAAAAGCAACATAACTTTTAATCATAAGAATGACTCATAGCCGAATGGTGTCACATGGAAAAGGAAAAGATTTTTCACCTTTTCGAGCTTGGAATTTGATGTTCTTCTTACTATTTTAGAATCTCATAGAGATGACTTTCTATATAAGGAAAGAAACAAATATAGTTCCTCCATACTCCATAGATAAACATAGAGAAACAAATTTATAAAGAGAAGAAAGAAAAAAATCTTTTCACTAACCTTGAGGATTTTGATATAAAAAATAAAGAAAAGGATGAGAGAAGTTGTATGATCAAGTTGGTTTCTTGAGAAAAGGTCTTAGTCTTGTGAAGATTGAAGATAAAATTGTATGAACACAAAGTTTTCTAACTTCTCTTTTCCTCTCTTGTGTGTTCGGCCACTTCTCTCTTTTTTTTTTCTTTTTTTTTTCTTTTTTCTATCTTAGTGATGATGAGTTAAAACATGATGGTAAAAGAAGCAAGGTCCAACATTAGTAAAAGGGAGGAATAAGGATGGCTAATTTAATTTTTTTTCTCCTTTTCTATTTGATATTATCTTAATTTTTCTTTTTTGATATTATCTCACTTTATTTTTCTTGATAACCAAGCCTAATATTTCAACATGTGATGAATAAAATGGGAGAAGAGGTGACCTAAGTTTAGAGAAAGGATTTGTGTTAATTTGAAATTTTATTTGGTGTTAATCGTATGAGTAAGCGATCTTATTTTTAAGTTAATTCACCACACTTGTGGTGGATAAGAAATGGTAAAAAGAGATGAATATATGAATAGAGAATTAAGTGGTTAGTATTAAATCATGGAAGATAATGATTAAAAGTGGTAATTATTTAGTCACTTATTTTTACTGTATTAGATCAAGTAAACAAGTATACTTGTCTGAGTAATATCGATATCATATGTTATCTCAATTTTAAAATATCTCTAAAATATTTTTGTGAAGTTAAACAAATTAAAGAATACCAATAAAAGTTTCTTACTGGATAAATTTAAACTCGATAATTAAATGTCATCATTAAAAGGTATATAAAAATAATACTTTAATGGAGATTTTTTTTTATATTTGATATAGACTTGTTAAAACAAAATGAATTGTGATTTATGGGTTTGGTGAATTCTAATCACAGAAAGTCCGAAAAATTATTATATGAAAAATTAGATTTTTACACTTTGTATTTTAAGATACAATGTTTCTATCCATATCTCTCATACCAAATATGAATTTGTATCTCAGTGTCTATGTCGCAGTGTGCTGTTCTATTCGCAAAATAGATGATGGTGGAAATTTACTGTATCACTACAATAACTCTTTCAAAAAGTATACCAAATTATTGTCAAGTAAAAACTCACTGAGAGTGAGGTCGATCCCACGAAGATTAATTGATTGAACAATTTTAGTTACAGGGTAATTTAGTTAAGCTAATCAAGAATAAGTGTTGAGTGCAGAAGAGTAAATGACAGAATTGTAAAGGACTAGAAGATAAAGAAAGAAGTAAAGTGTTGGAATGTAAAGAGCATAAAGATAAATTACTAGAATGTAAATGACTTAATTGTAAAAGGGGAATAGGTTGATTGACAGAAATTAAACAAAGCTATAAAGAATAGGGAAGATAAGAATGGCGAAGATTCATTAGGGTTAGGAGATATTGCTTTTTCCGGATTAATTTCAGATCATCTCATCTTCAATCATGCAACACATTGACCTCTTGGCAATCATGATTGATTGAATCTCAATTTCTTGGTAATTCAATCTCTCAAATCTTGATAATCAGCCAATTCCTTGGTCTAATTGCTCATGAAGAGAGATAAGCTTGGTCCCTGATTTTACCACACATCCTCATAGATCCAAGTAGTGGGTAGATTTAATGTCACCATATCCAATCCCAAAACCCAGATCTACTCAATGTGAGAAGGGATTTCAAGCATGATTTCATGTTTTATCTTCCAAGGTTCTCATGAAACCCAAGTTGCATTCAATCTCTTTTCCAAGATAATTGAATGCTAAGCATGAAGAACGAAATTCCTTCTAGCAAATTAAAGAAAGATGAGGAGAAGAAGAAATTCACTATCATTAATCCATCAAGTGCAACAGAGCTCCCTCCCCCAATGAGAGGGAGTTTAGCTACTTATAGCTTAGAGAGAGATTACAAGAGATGGAAGAAGATGAAAGTAAAGTAAAGTGAAGTAAAAGTTCCAAGTCCCTTTTCAGTGCTATTCAAGGGGTATTTATACTACTCCTATTACTAGAAATAAGAAATTACAAAAAGAAAAGAAAATTACAATTAAAAACTAAAGTGAATAACCATTAATTGGTGGCATATGAGTGGCGTGTGAGCGGCATGCCATGCGCAGAACATTAGCTTGGCTTGGCTTGGCGTGCCACACCCAGCTCTCAAGTGGCATGCCCCATAGTGAAATCATCCATCCCATTCTCTGAGAATTTGAACTAGCATGCCACGCTCTCATTAAAATCTTCAATCTTCTTCTTTGGAAGGTTGGCTTGGCGTGTCATGCCCAGGTTTGGCATGCCACGCCCTTGTTGGTGCACAAATGTTCCTTTCTGGTTTAATGAACTGGTGTGCCACACCATGGACTGGCGTGCCACGCCCATGGTGCGAGCAAGGTTGGCGTGCCACCACTACAAGAAAAACACCCATTCAACCACACTTTTTTTAGGCTACATTTGAAAAGCGTAGCCTTTTCGTAGAATAGGCTACGCTTTTCTCTGTGTTACCTTTTTATAAGAGAATAGAATACATAGTTGTGGCATCATTTAAAAAGTGTAGCCTTAGATATTAAAAAAATTACTTATAAAGCGTAGCCTTTTTTAAATATCTATGGCTACACTTTTCACACCAAAGAGAGCGCTTCTAAAGAGTAACCTATTTGTTATATTTTGGGTTCTTCAAAAGCATCTTCTAATGTATCTAGGGCCAAATACGGCGTATAACTTAGTGAATTTTTCCCCTTTGCCCCCCAAAGCACACTGATAAGCTAGCTCTTCAGTAACTCGCGCCTCACCTTCATTCACTGTCAGAGAAAGCCTTCGCGCCCTCACTTCTCACCTTCGCCACTCACCGTTGCTCCTTCCCCACTCACTACTCACCACTCACCACACACGACTTCGCCACTCATCGTCAGCTGCTCTCTCCTGCATTGATCGTCAGCTGTGCTTTCCTGCATTGATCGTGAGCTGCACCCTCACCATCGTCGTCTCTACGCTCAAGTCGTCCTCTCTGCGCACACATCGTCGAGAAGGTATCTATAGATTTCTGTTTGGTTCTGAAATTTGGGTGTTTAGAGTTCCAATTTTAGGGTTTTTAATTTGGGGGTTTGGTACAATAATATGGTTTATATGTGGTGCACGAAATTGTGATCCACACTTTTCACAACTCCACACAACTAATCAGCACGTGCACTGGGTCGTCCAAGTAATACCTTACGTGAGTAAGGGTCGATCCCACAGAGATTGTCGGCTTGAAGCAAGCTATGGCCATCTTGTAGATCATAGTCAGGCGGATTCAAATGGTTATGAGGTTTTGATAATTAAAAGATAAATAAAACATAAAATAAAATAAAGATACTTATGTAATTCATTGGTGGGAATTTCAGATAAGCATTTGGAGATGCTTTGTTGCTTCTGAACCCCTGCTTTCCTATTGTCTTCTTCCAATCATGCGTGCTCCCTTCCATGGCAAGCTGTATAATCCTCTCGAATGAAAAATACCAGGTACGATCTCGGCACGACTAATCAACTATCGGATTTCTCGTCTCGGATGAAAAATACCAGGTACAGCTACCGCACGGCTAATCATCTGTCGGTTCTCGCTAGCATCGGAATAGGATCTCTCTATCCTTTTGCACACTGTCACTGCGCCCAACATTTGCAAATTTGAAGCTCGTCACAGTCATCCCTTCCCAGATCCTACTCGGAATACCACAAACAAGGTTTAGACTTTCCGGATCTCAGGAATGCTGCAAATTAGTTCTAGCCTATACCACGAAGGTTCTAATCACGGATTCGGATGCTCTGTTGTCAGGAGAGACGATGCGAATCGTGGCTTAGAGACCCAAGAGAATATACTTCGACTATCGTCCAAGGACTACGTTGAACATCATGTAGACCGCTTGTGGTTGTCAGGCACGCGGATCTTGCCTAAGCGAGTAACGAAGATAGTGGGTGATTGTCACGGGTCACCCTTCATTCTGACTTAACTGAATTAAGTACGAGAGTATATCTTGGAGAAGAAGTAAGTGTGAATTGAAAGAAAAACAATAGTACTTGCATTAATTCATGAAGAACAGCAGAGCTCCGCACCTTAATCTATGAGGTGTAGAAACTCCACCGTAGAAAATACATAAGAGAAAAAGATCTAGGCATGGCCGTGAGGCCAGCCTCCAATTGTAACATAAAAGTGATCAAAGTCTCCAAGTATATGAATACAATAGTAAAAAGTGCTATTTATACTAAACTAGTTACTAGAGATTACAGAAAATAAGTAACTGAGTGCAAATAGCGCAGAAATCCACTTCCGGAGACCACTTGGTGTGTGCTTGGGCTGAGAATTGAAGCTTTCATGTGCATAAGCCATTCTTGGAGTTAAACGCCAGCTTGGGTGCCAGTTTGGGCGTTTAATTCCAATTCTGGTGCCAGTTCCGGCGTTTTACTCCAGAAAAAGGTCTTTGGTGGGCGTTTGAATGCCAGTTTGGGCAATCAAATCTCGGGCAAAGTATGGACTATTATACATTGATGGAAAGCCCAAAATGTCTACTTTCCAACACAATTGAGAACGTGCCAATTGGGCTTCTGTAGCTCCAGAAAATCCAGTTCGAGTGCAGGAGGGTCAGAATCCAACAGCATCTGCAGTCCTTTCTCAGCCTCTGAATCAGATTTTTGCTCAAGTCCCTCAATTTCAGCCAGAAAATACCTGAAATCACAGAAAAAGACAAAAACTCATAGTAAAGTCCATAAATGTGATTTTTGAATAAAAACTAATAAAAATATAATAAATAGTAACTAAAACATACTAAAAACTATGTAAAAATAATGCCAAAAAGGGTATAAATTATCCGCTCATCACAACACCAAACTTAAATTTTTGCTTGTCCCCAAGCAACTAAAAAAAAATAGGATAAAAAGAAGAGAAAATACAATAAATTCCAAAAACATCAATGAAGATTAGTTTTAATTAGATGAGTGGGACTAGTAGCTTTTTGTTTCTGAACAGTTTTGACATCTCACTTTATCCCTTGAAGTTCAGAAGGATTGGCATCCATAGGAACTCAGAATTCAGATAGTGTTATTGATTATCTTAGTTCAGTATGTTGATTCTTGAACACAACTATTTTATGAGTCTTGCCCGTGACCCTAAGCATTTTGTTTTCCAGTATTACCACCGGATACATAAATGCCACAGACACATAACTGGGTGAACCTTTTCAGATTGTGACTTAGCTTTGCTAGAGTCCCCAGTTAGAGGTGCCCAGAGCTCTTAAGCACACTCCTTTTTTTTTTGCTTTGGACCACGACTTTAACCGCTCAGTCTCAAGCTTTTCACTTGACACCTTCACACCACAAGCACATGGTTAAGGACATCTTGATTTAACCGCTTAGGCCATGATTTTATTCTTTTGGGCCCTCCTATCCATTAATGCTCAAAGCCTTGGATCCTTTTTACCCTTGCCTTTTTCTTTAAAGGGTTGTTGGCTTTTTCTGCTTGCCTTTTCTTTTTCTTTCTTTTTTCTTTATTTTTCGCATTTTTTTCCGCAAGCTTTGTTTTCACTGCTTTTTCTTGCTTCAAGAATCAATTTTATGATTTTTCAGAGTATCAATAACATTTCTCTTTTTTCATTATTATTTTAAGAGCCAACAATTTTAACATTCATTAACTTTACTATCAAAAGTATGCACTGTTCAAGCAAGCATTCAGAAAACAAAAAGTATTGCCACCACATCAGAATAATTAAACTAATTTCAAGATAAATTTCGAAATTTATGTACCTCTTTTTCTTTTTCAGAAAATATTTTTCATTTAAGAAAGGTGAAGGATTCATAGGATATTCATAGCTTTAAGACATAGACACTAAACACTAATGATCATGTAATAAAGACACAAACATAGACAAAACATAAAGTATAGAATTCAAAAAATAGAAAAATAAGAACAAGGAAATTAAAGAACGGGTCCACCTTAGTGATGGCGGCTAGTTCTTCCTCTTGAAGATCCTATGGAGTGCTTGAGCTCCTCAATATCTCTTCCTTGCCTTTGTTGCTCCTCTCTCACGGCTCTTTGGTCCTCTCTGATTTCATGGAGGATAATGGAGTGCTCTTGGTGCTCCATCCTTAGTTGCCCCATGTTGGAACTCAATTCTCCTAAAGAAGTGTTGAGTTGCTCCCAATAGTTGTGTGGAGGAAAATACATCCCTTGAGGTATCTCAGGAATTTCTTGATGAGGAATCTCCTCATGCTCTTGTTGAGGTCCATGAGTGGGCTCTCTTGTTTGATTCATCCTCTTTTTAGTGATGGGTTTGTCCTCTTCAATGAGGATGTCTTCCTCTATGACAATTCCAGCTGAATTGCATAGGTTACAGATGAGATGAGGGAAGGCTAACCTTGCCAAAGTGGAGGGCTTGTCCGCCACCTTGTAGAGTTCTAGAGGTATGATCTCACGAACTTCTACTTCCTCTCCAATCATGATACTATGGATCATGATAGCCCGGTCTATTGTAACTTCAGACCGGTTGCTAGTGGGAATGATAGAACGTTGGATGAACTCCAACTATCCCCTAGTAACGGGCTTGAGGTCAAGCCTTCTCAGTTGAACTGGCTTGCCTTTGGAGTCTCTCTTCCATTGAGCTCCTTCCACACAGATGTCCTTGAGGACTTGGTCCTATCTTTGATCAAAGTTGACCCTTCTAGTGAAAGGGTGAGGATCTCCTTGCATTATTGGTAAGTTGAATGCCAACCTTACATTTTCTGGACTGAAATCCAAGTAATTCCCCCGAACCATTGTGAGCTAATTCTTTGGGTTCGGGTTCACACTTTGATCATGGTTCTTAGTGATCCATGCATTAGCATAGAACTCTTGAACCGTTAAGATTCTGACTTGTTGGATGGAGTTGGTGAGAGCTTCCCAACCTCTTCTTCGAACCTCATGTCGGATCTCCGGATATTCACTCTTTTTGAGCATGAAGGGGACCTCGGGGATCACCATTTTCTCGGCCACAGCTTCATAGAAGTGGTCTTGGTGGACCTTTGAGATGAATCTCTCCATCTCCCATGACTCGGAGGCGGAAGCAATTGCCTTCCCTTTCCTCTTTCTAGAGGTTTCTTCGGTCTTAGGTGCCATTAATGGTTATGGAAAAAACAAAAAGCAAGGCTTTTTCTCACACCAAACTTAAAAGGTTTGCTCGTCCTCGAGCAAAAGAAGAAAGAAAGGAGTAGCAGAAGAAGAAATGGAGGAGATGGAGGAGTGTGATGGTTTTGGCCAAGGGGGTTTAAGTGTTTATGAAGTGTGAAGTTGAAGGTGGTAAGGAGGGGTATTTATCGGGTAAGAGAGAGGGGGAATTCATGTAAGAGGGGTTGGGTTTGGGAGGGAATTGTTTTAAATTTGAATGGTGAGGTAGGTGGGGTTTTATGATGGATAGATGTGAGTGATGAAGAGATTATGGGAAAGAGGGTAGGACTTGATAGGTGAATGGTATTTGGGGAATAGGTATTGATGGAGAGGTGTGAAGAGGAGAGAGAGTGAGTTGGGGTAGGTGGGGATCCTGTGGGGTCCACAGATCCTGAGGTGTCAAGGAATTCTGCTCCCTGCACCTTTCTAGTGTTTAAACACCCTCTGTGTGCCATTTCTGGCATTTAACACCAACTCTGCTACCCTTTCTGGTGTTAAACGCCAGGCTGATGCCCATTTCTGGCATTTAACACCAACCAAACACCCTTTTCTAGCATTAAACGCCAGTCTGTCTGCCATTTCTGGCGTTTAACGCTAGCCAAACACCAGACACCCTTTTCTGGTGTTAAACGCCACTTTGCCTACCAATTTTGGCGTTTAACACCCAGAATGCTGCCAGACTAGGCGTTAAAGGCCCATTCTGCTATCCTTACTGGCGTTTAAACGCCAGTAAGCCTGTCCTCTAGGGTGTGCTATTTTTTATGCTGTTTTTTATTTTGCTTTAATTCTGCAGCTGTTTTTATGACTTCACATGATCATCTACTTAAAGAAAACATAAAATCACAATGGAAAACAAATGTCTATGAAAGTAAATATAATTAAGTAACATTGGGTTGCCTCCCAATAAGCGCTTCTTTAATGTCAATAGCTTGACAGTGAGCTCTTAGAGAGCTTCACAGAGACTTAGAGCATAATGGTGGCCTCCCAACACCAAACTTAGAAGTTGAGTGTGGGGGTTCTATTTGACTCTGTATTGAGAGAAGCTTTTCATGCTTTCTCTCCATGGTTACAGAAGAAGATCCTTGAGCCTTAAACACAAGGTAGTCCTCATTCAATTGAAGGACTAACTCTCCTCTGTCCACATCAATCACAACTCTTGCTATGGCTAGGAAGGGTTTTCCAAGGATAATAGATTCATCCTCATCCTTCCCAGTGTCTAGGATTATAAAGTCAGCAGGGATGTACAAGCCTTCAACCTTCACTAAGACATCCTCTACAAGTCCATAAGCCTGTTTCATTGATTTATCTGCCATCTCTAGTGAGATTTTGCAACTTGTACCTCAAATATCCCTAGTTTTTCCATTACAGAGAGTGGTATGAGGTTTATTCCTGACCCCAGGTCTCACAGAGCCTTCTTAAAGGTCATGGTGCCTATGATACAAGGGATTAAGAACTTTCCAGGATCCGATTTCTTCTGAGGTAACTTCTGTTGTACCAAGGCATTCAGTTCATTGATGAGCAATGGAGGTTCATCCTCCCAAATCTCATTACCAAATAACTTGGCATTCAGCTTCATGATTGCTCCTAGATACTGAGAAACTTGCTCTTCAACAATATCTTCATCTTCTTCAGAGGAAGAATACTCGTCAGAGCTCATGAATGGCAACAGTAAGTTCAGTGGAATCTCTATGGTCTCTGTATGAACCTCAGATTCCTTTGGTTCCTCATTAGGGAACTCCTTAGTGGTCAATGGACGTCCATTGAGGTCTTCCTCACTGGAAATCACTGCCTCTTACTCCTCTATAGGTTCGGCCACTTTGGGTATATTTATGGCCTTGCACTCTCTTTTGGGATTCTCTTCTGTATTGCTTGGAAGAGTACTAGGAGGGATTTCAGTAACTCTTTTACTCAGGTGACCCACTTGTGCCTCCAAATTTCTGATGGAGGACCTTGTTTCAGTCATGAAACTGAGAGTGGTCTTAGATAGATCAGAGATTATGGTTGCTAAGTCAGAGAGGCTCTGCTTAGAATTCTTTGTCTGTTGCTGAGAAGATGATGGAAAAGGCTTGCTATTGCCAAACCTATTTCTCCCATCATTATTATTATTGAAGCCTTATTGAGGCTTCTGTTGATCCTTCCATGAGAATTTTGGATGATTTCTCCATGAAGGATTATAGGTGTTTCCATGTGATTCTCCCATGTAATTCACCTCTTCTATTGCAAGATTCTCAGGGTCATAAGCTTCTCCTTCAGAGGAAGCTTCTTTAGTACTGCCGGATGCAACTGGCATTCCAGTCAGATTCTGAAAAATCATATGGACTTGCTGAGTCAATATTTTATTTTGAGCTAATATTGCATTCAGAGTATCAATCTCAAGAACTCCTTTCTTCTGAGTCATCCCATTATTCACAGGATTTGTTTTAGAAGTATACATGAAATGGTTATTTGTAACCATCTCAATGAGTTCCTGGGCTTCTGCATGGGTTTTCTTTAGATGAAGAGATCCACCAGCAGAGTGGTCCAATGACATCTTGGACAATTCAGATAGACCATCATAGAATATACATAAGATGCTCCATTCTGAAAGCATGTCAGAAGGACACCTTCTGATCAATTGCTTGTATCTTTCCCAAGCTTCATAGAGGGATTCACCTTCCTTCTGTCTGAAGGTTTGGACTTCTACTCTAAGCTTGCTCAACTTTTGAGGTGGAAAGAATTTGGCCAAAAAAGCATTGACCAACTTTTTCCAAGAGTTCAGGCTTTCTTTAGGTTGTGAGTCCAACCATACCCTAGCTCTGTCTTTTACAGTAAAGGGGAAAAGCATAAGTCTATAGACCTCGGGGTTAACCCCATTGGTCTTAACAATGTCACAGATTTGTAAGAATTCAGCTAAGAACTGATGAGGATCTTCCAATGGAAGTCCATGAAACTTGCAATTCTGCTGCATTAGAGAAACTAATTGAGGCTTAAGCTCAAAGTTGTTTGCTCCAATTGTAGGAATCGAGATGCTTCTTCCATAGAAGTTGGAAGTTGGTGCAGTAAAGTCGCCAAGCACCTTCCTTGCATCTCCATCATTGTTGTTGGGTTCGGCTGCCATATCTACTTCTTTTTCAAAAATTTCTGTAAGGTCCTCTCCGGAGTGTTGTGCTTTAGCTTCTCTTAGCTTCCTCTTCAGAGTCCTTTCAGGTTCAGGATCAACTTCAACAAAAATATCTTTATCCTTGTTCCTGCTCATAAAAAAGAAGAGAACAAAAAAGAAGAGAAATTCTCTATGTCACAATATAGATTTTCCTTTATGTGAGTATAAGAATAGAAGAATAGAAGAATGAGGTAGAAGAAGAAATTCGAACACGGAGAGAGGGAGAGGGTTCGAATTATGAGTAGAAGAGAAGTGTTAGT
This sequence comes from Arachis ipaensis, assembly GCF_059453495.1. Lineage (NCBI taxonomy): Eukaryota > Viridiplantae > Streptophyta > Magnoliopsida > Fabales > Fabaceae > Arachis > Arachis ipaensis. Next base: position 79,517,052 of record NC_142440.1, on the reverse strand, counting down.
AATTAAATAAATAAATAGAAAGAGATGAGAGAGGGTATTCGAATTTTAAAAAGAGGGAGAAGAAAATATTTTTATTTTTATTTAATTAATTAAGTTAGTTTCGAAAATATTAAAAGAAATAAAATAAAATTAGAATTTAAAACAATTAGTTAATTAAAAAAAATTTGAAAAAAAATGGTTAGTAATTTTCAAAAATTAGAAGTGGAAGAATAGTTAGGTGGTTTTGAAAAGATGAGAAATAGTAAACTTTTTAAAATTAAAACAAACAAGTCAAGTGGTTAATTGAAAAAGACTTGAAAATAAATTTGAAAAGATAAGAAGTTAGAAAAAGATTTTGAAATTAAGTTTTGAAAAAGATATGATTGACATTTATTTTGAAAAAGAAATTTAAAAAGATTTGATTTTGAAAATTAAAGTTGATGACTTGACTAACAAGAAACTAAAAGATATGATTCTAGAATTTAAAGATTGAATCTTTCTTAAATAGAAAGTAACAAACTTGAAATTTTTGAATCAAAACATTAATTGTTAGTAAAGTTTTCGAAAATTATGAAATAAAGTTAAGAGAAAGATTTTGAAAATTAATAAAAAAATTTTCGAAAAACATGAAAGAAAAATGAAAAATATTTGATTTTTTTGAAAAAGATTTAAAAAGATAAAGTTTTTAAATTGAAATTTTGACTTGACTAACAAGAAACAACTAAATTTTGAAAATTTTTTACTAAGTCAACCCAAAATTTCGAAATTTATGAGTAAAATAAGGGAAAGATATTATTTTTGATTTTTTTAAATTAATGAATAAAGAGAAAAACAACAAAATGACACAAGACATAGTAATTTAAGATCAAAACAGATAATGCATGCAAGAACACTTTGAATGTCAAGATGAAAACTAAGAACACTTTGAAGATCAAGATGAACATCAAGAACATATTATTGAAAATTTTTAAGAAAAGAAAGACATGCAAGACACCAAACTTAAAAATTTTTAAACTTTAGACACTAATAATTCGAAATTGCATATGAAAAACAAGAAAAGACACAAAACAAGAAAAATTAAAGATCAAACAAGGAAAATCATCAAGAACAACTTAAAGATCAAAGAAGAACACAATGCATATATTTTCACAAATTTTAGGAAAAATTAAAAACATGCAATTGACACCAAACTTAAAATTTGACACAAAACTCAAACAAGAAACATAAAATTTTTTTGTTTTAAGATTTTATTAAAATTTTTTTGAACTTTTTGAAAATTTATTTTGGAAAAAGAAAATTGAAGAAATTCAAAATTTTTAATAAGAATTCCAGGATTCATGCAATGTTAGTCTAAAGCTTCGGTCCAAAAGAATTAGACATGGCCAAATAGCCAGCCAAGCTTCAGCATAACAAATACAGACATGTCCTTTCTACAATGGAAAGTGAAAACCTCGGTCCAAAAGATTAGACATGGCTTAACAGCCAGCCAGGCTTCAACATATCTTAAGAAGCTCTAGAATTCATTCTTAAAAATTTTATGAATTTTTTTCGAAAACTATAATACTGTTTTTTTTCAAAAAATAAAAATAAAAAGGTTAAACATAAAATAAAATTACCTAATCTAAGCAACAAGATGAACCGTCAGTTGTCCAAACTCGAACAATCCCCGGCAACGGCGCCAAAAACTTGGTGCACAAAACTATGATTCACACTTTCACAACTCCGCACAACTAACCAGCAAGTGCACTGGGTCGTCCAAGTAATACCTTACGTGAGTAAGGGTCGATCCCATGGAGATTGTCGGCTTGGAGCAAGCTATGGCCATCTTGTAAATCTTAGTCAGGCAGATTCAAATGGTTATGAGGTTTTGATAATTAAAAGATAAATAAAACAAAAAATAAAATAAAGATACTTATGTAATTCATTGGTGGGAATTTCAGATAAGCATTTGGAGATGCTTTGTTGCTTCTGAACCCCTCCTTTCCTATTATCTTCTTCCAATCATGCGTGCTCCCTTCCATGGCAAGCTGTATGATCCTCTCAGATGAAAAATATCAGTTACAATCTCTGCACGGCTAATCAACTGTCGGATTTCTCGTCTCGGATGAAAAATACCAGGTACAGCTACCACACGGCTAATCATCTGTCGGTTCTCGCTAGCATCGGAATAGGATCTCTCTATCATTTTGCACACTGTCACTGCACCCAACATTCACAAGTTTGAAGCTTGTCACAGTCATCCCTTCCCAAATCCTACTCGGAATACCACAGACAAGATTTAGACTTTCCAGATCTCAGAAATGCTGCCAATTGGTTCTAGCCTATACCACAAAGGTTCTAATCACGGATTCAGATGCTCTGTTGTCAGGAGAGACGATGCGAATCGTGGCTTAGAGACCCAAGAGAATATACTCCGGCTGTCGTCCAATGACTACGTTGAACATCATGTAGACCGCTTGTGGTTGTCAGGCACGCGGATCTTGGCTAAGCGAGTAACGAAGATAGTGGGTGATTGTCACGAGTCACCCCTTCATTCTGACTTAACTAAATTAAGTACGAGAGTATATCTTGGAGAAGTAAGCATGAATTGAAAGAAAAACAATAGTACTTACATTAATTCATGAAGAACAGCAGAGCTCCGCACCTTAATCTATGAGGTGTAGAAACTCCACCGTAGAAAATACATAGGAGAAAAAGGTCTAGGCATGGCCATGAGGCCAGCCTCCAATTGTAACATAAAAGTGATCAAAGTCTCCAAGTATATGAATACAATAGTAAAAAGTGCTATTTATACTAAACTAGTTACTAGGGATTACAGAAAATAAGTAACTAAGTGCAGATAGTGCAGAAATCCACTTCCGGGGCCCACTTGGTATGTTCTTGGGCTGAGCATTGAAGCTTTCACATGCATAGGCCATTCTTGGAGTTAAAAGCCAGCTTGGTGCCAGTTTGGGCGTTTAACTCTAGTTCTGGTGCCAGTTCCAGCGTTTTACTCCAGAAAAGGGTCTTTGGTGGGCGTTTGAACGCCAGTTTGGACCATTAAATCTCGGGAAAAGTATGAACTATTATACATTGCTGGAAAGCCCAGGATGTCTACTTTCCAACGCAATTGAGAGCGTGCCAATTGGGCTTCCATAGCTCTAGAAAATCCACTTCGAGTGCAGGAGGGTCAGAATCCAACAACATCTGCAGTCCTTTCTCAGCCTTTGAATCAGATTTTTGCTCAGGTACCTCAATTTCATCCAGAAAATACTTGAAATTATAGAAAAGCACACAAACTCATTGTAAAGTCTAGAAATGTGATTTTTTCATAAAAACTAATAAAAATATAATAAAAAGGAACTAAAACATACTAAAAACTATGTAAAAACAATGCCAAAAAAGGTATAAATTATCCGCTCATCAATATGCAACTGTGAATTGTGAATTGATGAACAAGCCATGTATTGTTAATGAACATGCATGGTTCAACTTGAATACCCTTTTTTTCCTGATTCTCGCCAAATCCCATTACCTAGTTTCCGTACGCACCTGCTACCCTCTACGACGTTGGAGTTCCTTCAAGCTGAGCTCGAGCTTTAGGTAGCGGCTTTACTTTCCATTCTTAGTGAAATTTGCATTTTATTTGTTTATTTGTTTATTTTTTCCGAATTGTTACTGATTCTGCTTCGCGTGGCGATGATATTTTGGAATAAAGAGGGAAGAGAGGAATTGCTTGTGGTGTTACTGAGCCACATTCAGATCCTGAGGGTGACAACGAGGAGGTGCTTTCAGTTTGCTTTGGTACTATATCTGTTGGAGAATTCGTGAGTTGGTTAATTTGTTGTAACTGTCAGGTTAGTTAAAAATTAGAAGTTAGTTTGTTTGTTTCAAATTTTGACAATTTGCTGCACTATATCTATTAGACTAGCATCTGTTATAACAATTATTTTAGTTTCAAAAGTTAGTGTCAATTAGTTTCAAATTCTGATCATTGTAGAACTTGACAGGAAGAAATTTGATTCAAGAGCTATAATCTTGCATGTTTCTAAATTCCAAGTGGTCGGTCCAGTCCCCTATTGCTGCTCTTTCCCATTTCTTGAAGATAAGTGTTGTTCATAAGTGTAGCAATCGTCATATGAGCTTGTTGATTTTGTTTGAAATTTAAAATCAATAGTAAAAATATGTGCATGATAAGCAGCTCTTTCCCAGTGTATTTTTTCTTCTTATGCTTACTATATGTCATTCTATTTCTTGAATTTTGATATCAATTAAAAAGCAAAATAGAAGATTTGCCAATGACTTTCAATATGATGCTACAATTTACATTTTACAAAACACCATATATGAATGAGTTTCTGATCCTTTTCTATGTTCTCAGAAGTTATATTATTTTAAACACTAACTGCCAATGCACGTTCAGCTGATTTTCTCGGATCAGTGTCACATTGGAACTAACCTTCTTTCTTTGTTTTTTCAGTCTAACTCAACTGTGTCATCATTTGGATTATGAAACAGATCTCGTGGATGTGAAGTATTGGAGTTGGCACAATGAGGTTGTTGGAGTTTGGGTGCCTGGTTGCAGTTCTATGTGGTCTTGTTGTGTCTGTGAAAGCTGAAATTTACATCATAACTGCTGAAGGTGAACCTGTTACTAGTTATAGAGGTGGAATTGATGGTTTTGAAGCTACTGTTGTTGAATCTGATGAGAAGATTGATACCAATAGGTAGGTACTTGCAATTACATTTTTCTATGGATTTTCCATTTTTTTTCCAATGACATGTAAATATGTTTTGAGGAGGTTAATTAATATGATGAATTCTCTTTTGGTGAAATTAACCTTCCAAATCTAAATTATATGGAGAGTTTAAATAATTATTCTTTATATGTAACTCGTGGACAATTTATTTGCTACTGATGCTCTCTCTTATCTTTAAGGAAAGTAATACAATAATCACCTTGCACTATGTTATGAACCAAGATCAATTATGTTTTTAATGAATTTGTTTCCAATGTTATTTTCTCCTCTAGTATGTGATGAACCAACAATATTATAAACTTCTTCCAGTGAATTGGTTACTTCATATGCTCACCATCTTGAGAAAAAACATGATATGCTTCTGGGGATGCTATTTGAACCTGGGACGTTCAAGAAACTCTATAGCTATCGGCATCTGATAAATGGGTTTGCTGTTCATATTTTCCCAGAACAGGTGAAGTCTTATCTTATCGTTTTACTAATGTAAGTCAAAAGTAACATATTTTCTCAATTGAATTGTATCATTTGCATTGAATAGCTTGCATTAACTTTTATTTATTTATTTATTTTTATTGTTTAATAGTGTTGATCTTTGTCACAGGTGCGGGCTATCGATTTTTCTTCTTGCTTCTGGGTCAGTGGCTCAAGGATCTGAAAGTCAAGCTTACTTTGCTCTGTGTCGCCAAGGTCACTGGTCTTTTCTCTGTTTACTTTGATGGGTTGCTTTCTTTCTGAATTGATTTTGGTGGTTCATGGATTCTAACCTATTTCTTGTTCTGTGAAAAAGGGTTGTTTGCTTTTGGGTCAGTTAAGTGTGTGTGGTGTTTTGCTTTGTTTTATCTTTTTCTGAAGGTGAATCTTGGGTGCTGCTATTCTTTGATTGCTTCTATGTACTCTTTTTCTCTTCATGTTATTTGGTTTAATACTTTAATTGACTCTTTGGGTTGTTTTGTTGTTTCTAAATTTTTAATTTTTATTGGAATTTACATGCCAATTAGAGTAAGTAGCCCAATTATTGGGTTTGAATTGCTAGTCTAGTTTTATTAAAAACTATAGATGAAATTACTGAATCGGCTATCTTTTTTTTCCAATGTTGAACAGAGAGTAATAGAAGGGAAATCTTCTAGTTCCATTAAGAATCATTTAGTTTCTGTCGAGGCAAGATTAGAAATTTCACTTCCTTTCTTGACAAAGTTACAGTGGAAACAAATGCTGTCAGCCTTGATTAAAATTGTTCTTCACACCTATTTCAAGCTGGTTTCTTTTCTGATTATGAACTGAATAGTAGAAAAAATTATGCAGTTTCATCTTTGTTTTCTTTGTGTTTGTTGTGCAGGTTGGCACTTCGCTATTTCGATTTATTAAAGGTAAAGGGTAAATCTAGTTTTAAATTTATATTTGTCTTTTCCTACAACATTGCTTTGCCAACTTGAAGTAGATAAATTTAAGAAGAAAATGAAAAGGAGGGTGCCTATTACATGAATAAAAAATTTCTTACATAGTTATAAATAGAAAACAAATTGTGGATTGGGCTGAAAACACAATTAATAATGCATAGAAAAATTTTAAATGGTTTTGTCTCTTAGATTAATAATTGACTATTTATCGAATAGAATAGTTGGATTGAGATCTGTAATAGTGGGAGCTTCGCTTCTCAATGTTCTTCTTATTGTTGTGCACTTTTTATGCACACAACCTCTCCACTAGTTTGAACTAGCTTATTGATTAGTTTATATAAATTAGTACAAGGGTGAGTAATTAGTTATAGAAAATGCACTTTACTGCTAGGGAAATTAAATACCTTAGGATAGTATATATCATACGTATAGATGTATAGATATAGAATCAAAGTATATATTCCTAGCCTCTTGACACTTATTGATTTGTTAAGTAACCTTCTAAATAAAATTGTAATTATTTTTTGCCCTTTGGTTAAGAATTAGTAGCTACTGAAATCTAATGGCGTGATTATTAAATAGTTCTACTTTATTTCAGCTTATATTCATATTTATTGCTATGCAATTTTTTTATTTATTTGTTTTAGACTTTGGTTTGTTTCTTCAAACTTGATGAAATTAAAATCATTAAGGGAACTTATAATATTTTTTGCTGGTTTTGGTCCAAAAATTCTAATGTGAAATTGGTTCTTGTAGCAATGCCATTACTTCTAGCTTTTCATTTTTAAATTCATTTATGTATATTGATGTTTTATTTTTTATTCAATTTTTCATCTATGTAGTCAATTCATGAACACAGAAAAAAGATTGACAATTCTTATAGATTCTGGCAGCAAAAATATTAGAAGGTAAGAAAGAAATTTCTGCTCAATCTTACTACTAATGTATGTGCCTTCTTTATCTTTGGTAGTACGTTATTTTAGCAACTTATTAAAGAAATTAAATACTAATAATAGAATCTATCATGAAATGGAAATAGTTATATTTTAAAATAAAATTTTCAAAATTTTGATGTTAATTTTTTTTCTCTCTTAACCTTTTTGGCAGGGCATGGATTATAGGAAGTCGTAATGATGAAGACAGAATTGCTCCACTGCTTGTGTTGAGCTCCTCTTTCAAAAAAAAATGGTGAAGACAGAATTGATGTAGGATATAATATTTTAGTTTTTGGTAGAGTATTAGTAGTAAATTATAAATGGTCTCATGTTTATTTTGATATAACTATGCTTAATTTTGTGTGAGATGTGTGAATATTAATACTTTTGGATCATTATAAATATATTTTATTTACAGATAATTTTTATTATATAAAGAAATTATTTAGAATAATTATGTATTTATTTTTATTTTTATACATTTAATCATATTATTAAATATTATGTTGTATTAATAATTAGTAGAATATTATATATATATATATATATATATATATATATATATATATATATATATATATATATATATATATATATATATATATATATATATATATATACAAAAAAATGAGACCTAAGGCTACACTTATATATAGTAGCTATAGTATACAAAAAAGGAAAAAAAAACGAGGGACCTAAGGCTATACTTATAATAAGTAGCCATGGTATATAATGTGGCTACGCTTTACAGGTGATGCAATAGCGTTGAAAAGCATAGCCTATTCTGGCAAAAATGGAAGCTGAAAAGCGTAGCCTTTGGTCCTGGACAGCATCACTTGAAAAGCGCACCCTATTTCCAAACGCCAAAAGCGTAACCCTTGGTGCAGAAAAGCATAGCGTTTGAGAATAGGCAACGGCCGAATAGGAATCACTCCAAAAAGCATAGCTGTAGCTCAAAAAGCATAGCCGTAGCCTAAGGCATCATTTTTTTTCACTTTTGGCTACACTTTTCAAGTGTACCTAAATGGGTGTTTTTCTTGTAGTGCACGCCCAAAATACCAAGCGGCATGCCCATTGATGGTTGACTTGGCATGCCACACCCAGAGTCTCAAGTGGCACGCCCTCGATGAGGTCTTGACTCTTCTCTTCTGGGAAATTGGCCTGGCGTGCCACGCTGGTGTGGGAAATTGTGATTCACACTTTTCACAACTCCTTACAACTAACCAGCAAGTGCACTAGGTCGTCCAAGTAATACCTTACGTGAGTAAGGGTTGATCCCACGGAGATTGTCGGCTTGAAGCAAGCTATGGTCATCTTGTAAATCTTAGTCAGGCGGATTCAAATGGTTATGAGTTTTGATAATTAAAATATAAATAAAACATAAAATAAAATAAAGATACTTATGTGATTCATTGGTGGAATTTCAGATAAGCGTGTGAAGATGCTTTGTTGCTTCTGAACCTCTGCTTTCCTATTGTCCTCTTCCAACCATGCACACTCCCTTCCATGGCAAGCTGTAGGATCCTCTCAGTGAAAATGGTCCCCTACGGTTTCTGCACGGCTAATCAACTGTCGGATTTCTCGTCTCGGATGAAAAATACCAGGCACAGCTACCACATGGCTAATCATCTGTCGGTTCTTGCTAGCATCGGAATAGGATCCATTGAACTTTTTGTACACTGTCACTGTGCCCAACATTCGCAGGTTTGAAGCTCGTCACAGTCATCCCTTCCTAGATCCTACTCGGAATACCACAGACAAGGTTTAGACTTTCCGGATCCCAGGAATGGCTATCAATTGGTTCTAGCCTATACCACGAAGATACTAATCTAACGGACTCGGTCCATGTATTTTATATCCAAGAGAATATACTCCATCTATCGTCCAATAACTATGTTGAACATCATGTAGACCGCTTTGTGGTTGTCAGGCACGCGGATCTTGGCTAAGCGAGTAACGAAGATTGGGTGATTGTCGCGGGTCACCCCTTCATTCTGACTTAACTGAATTAAGTACGAGAGTATATCTTGGAGAAGAAGTAGGTGTGAATTGAAAGGAAAACAATAGTACTTGCATTAATTCATGAAGAACAGCAGAGCTCCACACCTTAATCTCTGGGGTGTAGAAACTCCACCGTAGAAAATACATAAGTGAAAAAGGTCTAGGCATGGCCGAATGGCCAGCCTCCAATCCAAGTCTCAGATCTAAAATTGATCAAAAGATTTTAAAATCTGTGAATATAATAGTAAAAAGTGCTATTTATACTAAACTAGTCACTAGGGATTACAGAAAATGAGTAACTAAGTGCAGATAGTGCAGAAATCTACTTCCGGGGCCCACTTGGTATGTGCTTGGGCTGAGTATTGAGTTTTACACGTGCATAGGCTGTTCATGGAGTTAAACGCCAACTTGGGTGCCAGTTTGGGCATTTAACTCAAATTCTGGTGCCAGTTTGGGCATTTTACGCCAGAAAGTTTTAGGCTGGCTTTGGATGCTAGTTTGGGCCATTAAATCTCAGGCAAAGTATGAACTATTATATATTTCTAAGCCCAGGATGTCTACTTTCCAACTCAATTGAGAGCGTGCAAATTGGGCTTCTGAAACTCCAGAAAATCCACTTCGAGTGCAGGAGGGTCAGAATCCAACAACATCTACAGTCCTTTTTCAGCCTCTGAATCAGATTTTTGCTCAGGTCCCTCAATTTCAGCAAAAAAATACCTGAAATTACAGACAAACACACAAACTCATAGTAAAGTCCAGAAATATGATTTTTGCATAAAAACTAATAAAAATATAATAAAAAGTAACTAAAACATACTAAAAACTATGTAAAAATAATGCCAAAAACGGTATAAATTATCCGCTCATCACAACACCAAACTTAAATTGTTGCTTGTCCCCAAGCAACTAAAAACAAAATAGGATAAAAAGAAGAGAATATACAATAAATTCCAAACTTATTAATGAACTTAGTTCTAATTAGATGAGCGGGACTTGTAGCCTTTTTGCTTCTGAACAGTTTTGGCATCTCACTTTATCCTTTGAACTTTAGAATGATTGGCATCCATAGAAACTCAGAATTCAGATAGTGTTATTGATTTTCGTAGTTCAGTATGTTGATTCTTGAACATAGCTACTTTATGAGTCTTGGCCGTGACCCTAAGCACTTTGTTTTCCAGTATTACCACCGGATACATAAATGCCACAGACACAAAACTGGGTGAACCTTTTTAGATTGTGACTCAGCTTTGCTAGAGTCTCCAGTTAGAGGTGCCCGGAGCTCTTAAGCACACTCTTTTTGCTTTGGACCACGACTTTAACTACTCAGTCTCAAGATTTTTACTTGACACCTTCACGCCACAAGCACATGGTTAGGGACAGCTTGATTTAGCCGCTTAGGCCAGGATTTTATTCATTTGGGCTCTCCTATCCATTAATGCTCAAAGCCTTGGATCCTTTTTACCCTTGCCTTTTGGTTTAAAGGGCTACTGGCTTTTTCTGCTTGCTTTTTCTTTTTCTTTCTTTTTTTCTTTTTTTCGCCAATTTTTTTTTGCAAGCTTTGTATTTTTCACTGCTTTTTCTTGCTTCAAGAATCAATTTTATGATTTTTCAGATTATCAACAATATTTCTCCTTTTTCATTGTTCTTTCAAGAGCCAACAATTTTAACATTCATAAACAACAAATTCAAAAATATGCACTGTTCAAGCATTCATTCAGAAAATAAAAAGTATTGCCACCACATTAAAATAATTAAACTAATTTCAAGATAGAATTTGAAATAATGCATTTCTTGTTCTTTTGCAAATAAAAACATTTTTCATTTAAGAAAGGTGAAGGATTCATAGGACATTCATAGCTTTAAGACATAGACACTAGACACTAATGATCATGTAATAAAGACACAAAACATAGACAAAACATAAAGCATAAATTTTGAAAAACAGAAAAATAAGAACAAGGAAATTAAAGAACGGGTCCACCTTAGTGATGGCGGCTAGTTCTTCCTCTTGAAGATCTTATGGAGTGCTTTAGCTCCTCTATGTCTCTTCCTTGCCTTTGTTGCTCCTCCCTCATGGCTCTTTGGTCCTCTCTGATTTCATTGAGAATAATGGAGTGGTCTTGGTGCTCCATCCTTAGTTGTCCCATGTTGGAACTCAATTCTCCTAAGGAGGTATTGATTTGTTCCCAATAGTTTTGTGGAGGAAAGTGCATCCCTTGAGGCATCTCAGGAATTTCTTGATGAGGAATTTCCTCATGCTCTTGTTGTGGTCCATGAGTGGGCTCTCTTGTTTGATCCATCCTCTTTTTAGTGATGGGTTTGTCCTCTTCAATGAGGATGTCTTCCTCTATAACAATTCCAGCTGAATTGCATAGGTTATAGATGAGATGAGGGAAGGCTAACCTTGCCAAAGTAGAGGGTTTGTCCGCCACCTTGTAGAGTTTTAGAGGTATGATCTCATGAACTTCTACTTCCTCTCCAATCATGATACTATGGATCATGATAGCCCGATCTATTGTAACTTCAGACCGGTTGCTAATAGGAATGATAGAGCGTTGGATGAACTCCAACCATCCCCTAGCCACGGGTTTGAGGTCAAGCCTTCTTAATTGAACCGGCTTGCCTCTTGAGTCTCTCTTCTATTGAGCTCCTTCTATACAGATGTCCATGAGGACTTGGTCCAACCTTTGATCAAAGTTGACCCTTCTAGTGAAAGGATGAGGATCTTCTCTCATCATTAGCAAGTTAAATGCCAACCTCATATTTTTCGGACTGAAATCCAAGTAATTCCCCCAAACCATTGTGAGCCAATTCTTGGGGTTTGGGTTCATACTTTGATCATGGTTCTTAGTAATCCATGCATTGGCATAGAACTCTTGAACCATTAAGATTTCGACTTGTTGGATTGGGTTGGTGAGAGCTTTCCAACCTCTTCTTTGAATCTCACGTTGGATCTCCGGATATTCCCCCTTTTTTAGCATGAAGGGGACTTCGGGAATCACTTTTTTCTTGGCCACAACTTCATAAAAGCGGTCTTGATGGACCTTTGAGATGAATCTCTCCATCTTCCATGACTCGGAGGTGGAAGCAATTTCCTTTCCTTTCCTCTTTCTAGATGTTTCTTCGGTCTTAGGTGCCATTAATGGTTATAAAAAAACAAAAAAGCAGAGCTTTTCCCACACCAAACTTAAAAGGTTTGCTCGTTCCCAAGCAAAAGGAGAAAGAAAGGAGTAGAAGAAGAAGAAATGGAGGAGATGGAGGGGAGTAGTGAATTCGGCCAAGCGGGGTTAAGTGTGTATGAGGTGTGAAATTGAAGGTTGTAAGGGGGGTATTTATAGGGTAAGAGAGAGAGAGGGAGTTCGGTTATGTAGGGGTGGGTTTGGGAGGGAAATGCTTTGAATTTGAATGGTGAAGTAGTGGGGTTTATGATGGATGGATGTGAGTGGTGAAGAGAATATGGGGAAGAGGGTAGGATTTGATAGGTGAATGGTGTTTGGGAAAGAGGTATTGATGTGATTGGTCAAGGGTATTTGGGGAAGAGTGTTATGGAAAGGTGTGAAGAGGAGAAAAGAAGAGGTGGGGTAGGTGAGGATCCTGTGGGGTCCACAGATCCTGAGGTGTCAAGGAATTCTGCTCCCTGTACCATTCTGGCGTACAAACGCCCTCTGTGTGCCAATTCTGGCGTTCAACGCCAGCTCTACTACCTTTTCTGGTGTTAAACGCCAGTCTGCTGCCCCTTTCTAGCGTTTAACGCCAGCCAGACACCCTTTTCTGGCATTAAACACCCAGAATGCTGCCAGACTGGGCGTTAAACGCCCATTCTGCTATCCTTACTGGCGTTTAAACACAAGTAAGCCTGTCCCCCAGGGTGTGCTATTTTTTATGCTATTTTTTTATTTTGCTTTAATTCTGCAGTTATTTTTATGACTTCACATGATCATCAACCTAAAAAAAATATAAAATGACAATGGAATATAAATAAATATAATTAAATAACATTGGATTGCCTCCTAACAAGCGCTTCTTTAATGTCAATAGCTTGACAGTGAGCTCTTAGAGAGCTTCACAGAGACTCAGAGCTTAATGGTGGCCTCCCAACCAAACTTAGAAGTTGAGTGTGGGGGCTTTGTTTGACTCTGTATTGAGAGAAGCTTTTCATGCTTCCTCTCCATGGTTACAGAAGAAGATCTTTGAGCCTTAAACACAAGGTAGTCCTCATTCAATTGAAGGACTAACTCTCCTCTGTCCACATCAATCACAGCTCTTGCTGTGGCTAGGAAGGGTCTTCCAAGGATGATGGATTTATCCTTATCCTTCCCAGTGTCTAGGATTATAAAGTCAGCAGGGATGTACAGGCCTTCAACCTTCACTAAGACATCCTCTACAAGTCCATAAGCCTGTTTTCTTGAATTGTTTGCCATCTCTAGTGAGATTCTTGCAGCTTGTACCTCAAAGATCCCTAGTTTCTCCATTACAGAGAGTGGCATGAGGTTTATACTTGAACCAAGGTCACACAGAGCCTTTTTAAAGGTCATAGTGCCTATGACACAGGGTATTAAGAAATTTTTGGGATTCGGTTTCTTCTGAGGTAATTTCTGTTGATCCAAGATATTCAGTTCATTGATGAGCAATGGAGGTTCATCCTCCCAAGTCTCATTACCAAATAACTTGGCATTCAGCTTCATGATTGCTCTTAGATACTGAGCAACTTGCTCTTCAATAATATCTTCATCCTCTTCAGAGGAAGAATACTCATCAGAGCTCATGAATGGCAACAGTAAGTTCAGTGGAATCTCTATGGTCTCTATATGAGCCTCAGATTCCTTTGGTTCCTCATTAGGGAACTCCTTAGTGGTCAGTGGACATCCATTGAGGTCTTCCTCACTGGAAATCACTGCCTCTTTCTCCTCTATAGGTTCGGCCATGTTGGGTATATTTATGGCCTTGCACTCTCTTTTTGGATTCTCTTCTGTATTGCTTGGGAGAGTACTATGAGGGATTTCAGTAACTCTTTTACTCAGTTGACCCACTTGTGCCTCCAAATTCTGATGGAGGACCTTGTTTTAGTCATGAAACTGAGAGTGGTCTTGGATAGATCAGAGACTACGGTTGCTAAGTCAGAGAGGCTCTGCTTATAATTAATTCTCTGTCTGTTGCTCAGAAGATGATGGAAAAGGCTTGCTATTGCCAAATCTATTCCTCCCACCATTATTATTATTATTGAAGCCTTGATTAGGCTTCTGCTGATCCTTCCATGAGAAATTAGGATGATTCCTCCATGAAGGATTATAGGTGTTTCCATAGGATTCTCCCATGTAATTCACCTCTTCCATTGTAGGATTCTCAAGGTCATAAGTTTCTTCTTCAGAGGAGGGTTCTTTAGTACTGCAGGATGCAGCTTGCATTCCAGTCAGACTCTGAGAAATCATATTGACTTGCTGAGTCAATATTTTATTCTGAGCCAATATGGCATTCAGAGTATCAATCTCAAGAACTCTTTTCTTCTGAGTCATCCCATTATTCATAGGATTTCTTTCAGAAGTATACATGAACTGGTTATTTGCAACCATTTCAATGAGTTCCTGGGCTTCTGTAGGCATCTTCTTCAGATGAAGAGATCCACCAGCAGAGTGATCCAATGACATCTTGGACAATTCAGACAGACCATCATAGAATATACATAAGATGCTCCAATTTGAAAGAATGTCAGAAGGACACCTTCTAATCAATTGCTTGTATCTTTCCCAAGCTTCATAGAGGGATTCACCTTCCTTCTGTCTGAAGGTTTGGACTTCCACTCTAAGTTTAGTCAATTTTTGAGGTGGAAAGAATTTGGCCAAAAAAGCATTGACCAACTTTTCCCAAGAGTTCAGGCTTTCTTTAAGTTGTGAGTCCAACCATATCCCAGCTCTGTCTCTTATAGCAAAGGGGAAAAGCATAAGTCTGTAGACCTCAAGATTAACCCCATTGGTCTTAACAGTGTCACAGATTTGCAAGAATTTAGCTAAGAACTGATGAGTATCTTCTAATGGATGTCCAAGAAACTTGCAATTCTGCTGCATTAGAGAAACTAATTTAGGCTTAAGCTCAAAGTTGTTTGCTCCAATTGTAGGAATCGAGATGCTTCTTCCATAGAAGTTGGAAGTTGGTGCAGTAAAGTCACCAAGCACCTTCCTTGCATCTCCACCATTGTTGTTATTTTCGGCTGCCATGTCTTCTTCTTTTTCGAAAATTTCTGTTAGGTCCTCTCCAGAGTTTTGTGCTTTAGCTTATCTTAACTTCCTCTTTAGAGTCCTTTCAGGTTCAGGATCAGCTTTAACAAGAATATTCTTATCCTTGTTCCTGCTCATATGAAAAAGGAGAGAACAGAAAAGAAGAGGAATCCTCTATGTCAAAGTATAGAGATTCCTTTCTGTGAGTAGAAGAATAGAAGAAATAGAATGAAGAAGGGAGAAGAAGAAAAATTCGAACACAGAGAGAGGGAGAGGGTTTGAATTTTAAGAAGAAGAGAAGTATTAGTAATTAAATAAAATAAATAGAAAGAGATGAGAGAGAGAGTATTCGAATTTTAAAAAAAGAGGGAGAAGAAAAATATTTTTGTTTTTTATTTTAGTTATGAGTTAGAATTCGAATTTAAGAAGGAAAATAAAATAAAATTAGAAATTAAAACAATTTGTTAATGAAAAAGAATTTTGAAAAAGTGGTGAGGGATTTTCAAAAATTAGAGAGAGAAAACTAGTTAGGTGGTTTTGAAAAAGATAAGAAATAGTAAAACAAACAAGAAGTCAAATAGTTAATTGAAAGAGATTTGAAAATCAATTTTAAAAAGATAGGAAGTTAGAAAAAGATTTTGAAATTAAGTTTTGAAAAAGATATGATTGAAATCTATTTTGAGAAATATTTGAAAAGGAAATTAAAAAGATTTGATTTTGAAAATTAAAGTTAATGACTTGACTAACAAGAAACTAAAAGATATGATTCTAGAATTTAAAGTTTGTCCTTTAGCCATTTGATAGAGAAGTGTTAAAATGGTTGGATGTGGTTTTGGGAATTTTGGTAAAATGTCAATGTGTGAGTTGAGGATGGCTTGTTGTTGATTTTGGTACATTTTGAATGATTTCAAAGAGAAGGGTTGAAATTGGCATGTTTTGATTAATTTTGAAAAGAGTTGAAAGTGGCTTGTTTTGAAAATGGCACTTTGTGGTTTTGAATGAAAACATGGTTTTTGGGCATACTTTGACAGGACATAACTTGGACTACGGATCTCTAATTTTTGCCAAATCTGTTTAGAAATGAAATTGGATCCGGGATGTCCATGCCGTTCGAAGAACGGGTGAAAAATGATTTCAAATGAGAGAGTTATGACCGTCGGAAGATTGGGGGTTGAATTTGTGAATTCTGCAGTTTTTAACTTAGAAAATTTTTAGCAGAATGACCCCCCGCGCGTAGGCGCACTTGGCGCGTACGCGCCGTTCTTCCAGGAAGCGCCATCCTCGCATGCGCGTGATGTGCGCGGGCGCGCCGAATGTGCTGCACCCAATGCCCAGCCATTTTCCCGAGAGTTGTGCCAAAGTTGTGCCAGTTTTGTGCCTGGGGCGCAAAAGTACCCACGCGTACGCGTGGCTGACGCGTGCGCGCCGTTTGGCTAATTTTCAACCCACGCGTTCGCGCGTATGACGCTTGCGCGTCGATGAGTTTTAAGGCCATCCACGCGTGCGCGTGGAGTGCGCGTACGCGTGGCCCTGTTTTCATCCCAAAGTTGATTTTTGAGTTTTAAAAGCCAAACTTCATACTTCTAATCCTCCGATCTCACCACTTATGTCTTAAATCATTATGATATGCCTAGCATGAGGAAAAGGGCTAGTGAATGTGGTAACTTGCGAGTGAAGCAAGGGAAAAATGAATGACCCATGAGGATCAAAGATGATTATGTGAGATGTGGAGGATGGCGGTGGAAGTGCTTGTTATGCCTTGGGCCGAATGGCCGTAATTGTTAATGAATTAGCTGGTTATGGATTTAACCATGAGCCGGATGGCTGGATTATGCCGTGTGGCGGCGGAGCCATGTTTATGGCTAAGTATAAATGCATATATGTTGTTGAATGAATTGTGAATGTTTGCACTTCCACCATTGGAGATGAGGGTTTCCCTGGGTAGTAGCAATGGCTAGCCACCATGTGCTCCAGGTTGAGACTCGAAGCTCTGTTAACCCAATGTCGTAAGTGTGGCCGGGCACTGTGAAAGGCCCGGATGAGCTCGCCCCCGTAAATATTCACCAATGATGGTGATGGATAAATATTCACCAGTGAGGGTGATGGATATGGATCATGATTATGATCAAGTTTATGATGAGTATAACTCGAGTTGGGGATGCACAACAGAGGGACAGTCCAATGGTTAGCTACCAGGACTTGTCGGGTTGGTTCTATAACCGACAGATGATATCATCAGCCACTAGGGACAGGCATGCATCATAAGCATACTACATGAATTGTTTGAGATTGCCTATTTGACTGCATATTACTTGCTAATTGCCTAAATGCCTTATCTGTTCCTATTTGTAAATCTCTTGTCTGATATAACTGTGTTTGCTATATTATACTCCTGCTGGTGGTTGGGAGGTCTGAAGGAATTGGAAAGGGAAGTATTAGTTAGACTGAAGAATCTTTAGTCAGTTGCCACTTACGGTTTAGCTTGTTTATAAGCTTTGATATTATCTGGGGGAAGTTCTAGGATTGCCTTCGGCTTTCCTCTATTATTATGTATTATATATGTGGAAGCTGTTACCATGCTGGGGACCTCTGGTTCTCACCCATGCGGATTTTGTGGTTTTCAGATGCAGGACGCGAGGCTTCTCGTTGAGGCATGCTGGAGACTTCTAGATTAGCGAAGATCCTTTGTTCTCGGGACTCTGTTTTGGTTTATATATCTTGTTTAGATACTTTTATCTCCATTAAATAATACAAACTGTGATGACTCCTTCTAGAGGGGATTTTTGGAGAATAGGTTTTCTGTATTTGTGTCCCTTTGGGTTTCCTTTGGGGTTTTCTTATTTTATCATATGTATATATTGCTATGCTCGGACCGGTTCTCTTCGCAGCCGGATTTTGAGTCTTGATATTCTTGTTTTTGACACTCTTTATATATATGATCTCGCGTTAGCTTATCCCGGTTCGTTACGTTGTCGATCGGAGTGTTGCCCGTTCGAGTTACGGTTTTTGTTTACCCCCTTTTTCTACAAAGGCTCCTAGTTATAATCAATTATTCATACTACTATACGTACTAAAATTTTGTTTTAGAGGTCGTAATACCTTGCCATCTCTGAATTATGACTTAAGCATAAGACTCTGTATGGTAGGGTGTTACATTATGGTATCAGAGCAGTTCGTTCCTATAGAGCCTGAGGAATGGACTGACTATGCTTTTGTGCATTCTCTGTATGTGTGTTATGTGCTGTTAGTATATCTACTTGATATAGTTAGCATAAACGTTCATGAGCATGCATTTGGGACTTTGAAGCACTAGACTTCCGATATTGAGACTGATCAACTTAATATCGATTGTTTGATGTGTATAGGAACCAGATGGCGCCTCGTGGACACGGTAGAGGCCGTGGGAGAGGTCGTACTAATACTCGTGCGCCGGAGACTAACCCTAATGACCCGGTGAACTTTATGACTGCGTTGGAGAATATGGCTGCTGCTATGCAAGCCACTGCTGAGGCTCTTGGTCAACAGATGAACAACCATGGTAATGACGGAGGTGGAGTTCAGGGTCCGATGACACTGGCGAACTTTTTGAAGGTTAATCCACCGAAGTTCAAGGGAACTACTAGCCCGACTGAAGCCGATACGTGGTTTCAAGCCATGGAATGAGCACTGCAAGCGCAGGTGGTACCTGAAGGGTAGCGTGTAGAGTTCGCTACCTATTTGCTCACTGGGGAAGCGTCGCATTGGTGGCAAGGAATCCGACGCCTCCTGCAGCAGGGCGATGATTATATCACCTGGAATGTCTTCCAAGAGGAGTACTATAAGAAGTACTTTCCGACTTCTGCTAGGATGGCCAAGGAGCTTGAATTGTTGCAGCTGAAGCAGGGTACTATGTCCGTATCTGAGTATACTGACAAGTTTGAGGAGCTGTTCAGATTCTCTCGTATGTGTCAAGGGACTCCGGTGGAATATGAGGAATGGAAGTGTGTTAAGTATGAAGGAGGACTCTGGAGCGATATTTTCAGTTCAGTGGGACCAATGGAGATTAGGACTTTCTCCGAGTTGGTGAACAAGTGTAGGGTTGCTGAAGAGTGTGTGAAGAGGGCAGCCACTGAGAAAGGAAATCACAAGGGATCATTTCCACAAAACCGAGGAAAGAGCTTTGCACCTAGAGGTCCGCCCTTCAAGAGGGGAGGTTCTTTTAGGAGGCCCAACAACAACTACTCCCAAGGGAAAAGGTTTGGGAAGCAGCCTCAGAATGATCAAGCTTGTACTAGGTGTGGAAGTCACCATCCGGGAGTACCATGCAAGGCCGGATGGGGTTTGTGCTACAATTGTGGAAAGGCGGGGCATAAAGCCGCAAGTTGTTCGGAGAAGCAAAAGCTAGGTGCTGGGAAAGCACAACAGACTGGTCGGGTGTTCACCACCTTAGCTGTGGGTGCAGAGGGATCCGAGACACTCATTCGAGGTAACTGTGAAATGACTGGTCAAACTTTAAATGCTTTATTTGATTCGGGAGCATCGCATTCATTTATTGCATTTGAGAAAGCCCATGAGTTAGGGTTGAAGATCGTAACCTTAGGTTATGACTTAAAAGTGTATAATGCTACCCATGAAGCCATGGTAACTAGACTAGGATGCCCGAAAGTTTCGTTTAGGTTCAAGCAGCGTGATTTTGTCCATAATCTAATCTGCTTACCGATGATCGGTCTTGATCTTATCTTGGGATTGGACTGGTTATCCGAAAACCATGTCCTGCTTGATTGTTCTACAAAGTCGGTGTACTTTATGCCGGAGGATACAGAAGGGCCGGTCGTGGTGAATAATTATTACTTGAATTCGATGATGGTGAACTGTTCTGGAATCGAATGTTAGGGTATCCTGTTGTTAACCGCTGGTGTTTCGGGTGATGATCAAAAGTTGGATCAGATTCCGGTAGTGTGTGAGTTTCCGGAAGTGTTTCCCGATGATATTGAGGAATTTCTACCTAACCGAGAGGTTGAGTTTGCTATTGAATTGGTGCCTGGGGCGGGACCAATCTCAAGTTCTCCTTATAGGATGTCACCATTAGAGATGGCCGAGCTAAAGTCTCAGTTAGAGGAATTATTGGGTAAGAACTTTATCCGACCAAGTGTTTCCCCGTGGGGTGCTTCAGTGTTACTGGTAAAGAAGAAAGATGGAAGTATGCGACTCTGTGTGGATTACAGGCAGCTGAACAAGGTCACCATAAAGAATAAGTACCCATTGCCGAGAATTGATGATCTCATGGATCAGTTACAAGGAGCTGGGGTTTTCTCTAAGATCGATTTGCGATCCGGTTATCACCAGATAAGGGTGAGGGGTGAGGATATCCCTAAGACTGTTTTCAGGACTCGTTATGGTCATTACGAGTATAGTGTAATGTCTTTTGGGTTGACGAACACTCCTGCAATGTTTATGGATTACATGAATAGAGTATTCCGTCCGTTTCTGGATAAATTCGTTGTTGTCTTCATTGACGATATACTGATTTACTCCAAGACTGAAGAAGAGCATGCAGAACACTTGCGGACCGTGTTGCAGATTCTAAAGGAGAAGAAACTCTATGAGAAATTGTTTAAGTGTGAGTTTTGGAAGGATGAGGTGAAGTTTTTGGGTCACGTGGTGAGTAAGAAGGGAATAGCCGTAGATCCAACTAAGGTAGAAGCTGTGATGGATTGGAAGCAACCAACCACAGTAACTGAGATAAGGAGTTTTCTGGGTTTAGCTGGCTATTACCGAAGGTTCATCAAAGGCTTTTCGCAATTAGCTTTGTCGTTGACAAAGTTAACTCGCAAAGACACTCCGTTTGTTTGGAATCCTGAGTGCGAGGAGAGCTTTCAGGCATTGAAGAAAAAGTTGACCACTGCACCTGTGTTAGTGTTACCTGAGCCGAACGAACGATTTGAAGTGTACTGCGATGCCTCACTAAAGGGTTTAGGATGCGTGCTGATGCAGCATCATAATGTGGTGGCGTATGCCTCACGACAGGTAAGACCTCACGAAGTTAGTTACCCTACGCACGACTTGGAACTCACTGCGGTTGTGTTTGCCTTGAAGGTGTGGAGACATTATCTCTATGGGGTTAAGTTCCAAGTCTTCTCTGATCACAAGAGCTTGAAATATCTCTTTGATCAAAAAGAGCTTAATATGAGGCAAAGGAGGTGGATGGAATTGTTGAAAGACTATGACTTTGAGTTAAATTACCATCTTGGAAAAGCGAATATAGTGGCGGATGCGTTAAGTCGGAAGTCGTTATATGCGGCTTGGATGATGCTTCAAGAGGAGAAGTTGCTCAAGGGATTCGAGAGTCTAAAAATTGGTGTTTGAGAAGTATCTGGAACCTTGTGTTTGAGCCGATTAGAAATCTCAAGTGACTTTAAGTCCGAACTCCTAAAGGCTCATGAAAACGATGAAGCGTTATGGAAGGTGTTACCGGCTATCGAGCAAGGAAAACAGTGGAGAATGTCGGAAGAAAAAGACGGGTTATGAAGATTCAAGGGTAGGATCATTGTGCCGAATGTTGGCACTTTGAGGCAAGATATCTTAAAGGAGGCACACAAAAGCGGATTCTCCATTCACCCGGGAAGTACTAAGATGTACCATGACTTAAAGGCGATGTTTTGGTGGCTGGGTATGAAGAATGATGTAGCGGAATATGTTTCAAAGTGCTTAACTTGTCAAAAGGTAAAGATTGAACATCAAAGACCTTCCGGGATGTTGCAACCTTTAGAGGTTCCGCAATGGAAGTGGGAAAGTATTACAATGGACTTTGTGTCGGAATTGCCAAGGACTAGGACTGGTTTTGATGCTATCTGGGTGATTGTGGACCGACTGACGAAGTCAGCTCACTTTTTGCCCATTCGGATGACTTACACCCTTGAGGAGCTAGCACGGTTATACATAAAGGAGATTGTGAGACTTCATGGTGTACCTGCTACTATAATCTCTGATAGAGATTCTCGTTTCACTTCGAGGTTCTGGGGTGCATTTCAGAAAGCTTTTGGAACCCGATTAAGCTTGAGTACAGCTTACCATCCTCAAACAGATGGTCAATCCGAGAGGACGATCCACACACTAGAGGATATGTTGAGAGCTTGTGTTTTGGACCAACCGGCGAGTTGGGATCGGTATATGCCGTTAGTGGAGTTTGCATACAATAATAGTTACCATGCGAGCATTAGAATGGCTCCGTATGAGGCGTTGTATGGGAGGAAATGTCAATCTCCGCTATGTTGGTATGAAGCTAGAGAGAAAGGCTTGTTGGGGCCGGAGATGATAGCTGAGACCACTGAACAAGTGAAGAATATCCGAGATAGGATGCTTACGGCGCAGAGTCGGCAAAAGAGTTACGCCGATCAGAGGCAGAAGCCCTTGGAATTTGAGGAAGGAGATCATGTTTTCCTTAAGGTTACTCCGACCACAGGAATAGGTAGAGCGATTAAAGCGAAGAAGTTGAATCCTCGATACATTGGTCCATTTCAGATCCTGGAGAGGATTGGACCGGTGGCATATCGAATGGCTCTACCACCTCATCTTTTGAACCTGCACGACGTGTTTCACGTGTCGCAGCTTCGGAAGTACACCCCTGATGCTAGCCATGTGTTAGAACCCGAATCGGTTCAGTTAAGGGAAGATTTGACGCTTCCAGTGGCTCCAGTCAGAATTGATGATACTAGTATCAAACGGTTTCATGGAAAGGAGGTTTCATTAGTCAAAGTGGGCAACTTGAGTCGGAGATGCGAACGGATTATCCGCACTTATTCTCAGGTAATTGAATTTGAATTTTGTGGGCAAAATTCCCAATTAGGTGGGTAGAATGTAATACCCGGTTAATTAACGGCTAATTAACCCATAAATGAGAATTTATTCTAGAAAGCTAAAAATGTTATTTTTTATGGCTAAATGTGATAGAGGAGTTTGAGACGAGAATTTCGGTACCAATTTTATAGAAAACGGACCAAGATTAGGCCGAACGGGCCAAACCGGGCCAACCGGACCCAAAGTGGGCCCTTGGCCCAACTAAACTAAACTAAAACCCTAGTTTTCAGCACTCTCTCTCCTCACACAACACTCATACACGCTGAAAATTGAAGAGAGGGGAGGAAGAACACTCTCTCAAGTTCTTTCTCTCACTTGATCTTCAAACCACCATAACTTTTGATCTAGAGCTCCGATTGCCGCTCTGTTTACGGCCACGCGTTCACCGCGAAGAGCTCTACAAAACCCATACAATCAATTTTGAGGTAAGCCACGTTTTACTGTTCGAAATTCCAGCCCTTGATTTCGAGTTTCATGAGCAAAAATGTTGAGATTTTGGGTTCTTTGATGTTATAGGACCCAACTCTCTTGAAGGAGAAGGTTAATCTTGTCTCCTTGGACCTTGGGTGTGGTAAGATTCTCAACCCTAGTGTAATTTGTTGTTCTATGAGGTTTGGGCATTGAGATGTTGTGTATGGGTATGATGATTGTGGCTTAGGTTGTGTATATGTGAATATTGGAGCTTGATTGGTGATTTTGGAAAGCTTGGAAGAGGGTTTTGTGTGACAAAATCTGTTCTTGGAGGTGTTGAGACCTTGAGAGCTTGAGGAAAAGTGGTTTGGAAGTGCTCCGGTTGAGCTTGGGAAATCGGCTAAGGTATGGTTTCGGTTTCCCGTATCTAATATGTAATGTGGTAGGAAATACTTAGGCTAGAGGCCCTAAGATAGGCATTGAATTGTTGGTGTTGTTGAATGGTTGAGATATATGATGTGTTCATATATGTGATTATGAATATTGATGCCTTGATTGTGTGATATATAAGAAATGCATGTTGTGATATATGCTTGATGGATGATTAAGGTTGAATTGGTGGGTGGTACCATGTTGATGGTGAGTATGATGTTGATTATGTATAGTGATTGTTGATTGAAAATGGCATTGTTGGAAAATTGGGATGAGGAAGGATGTATGACGTGATATTGTGTTTGTCCTTTAGCCATTTGATAGAGAAGTGTTAAAATGGTTGGATGTGGTTTTGGGAATTTTGGTAAAATGTCAATGTGTGAGTTGAGGATGGCTTGTTGTTGATTTTGGTACATTTTGAATGATTTCAAAGAGAAGGGTTGAAATTGGCATGTTTTGATTGATTTTGAAAAGAGTTGAAAGTGGCTTGTTATGAAAATGGCACTTTGTGGTTTTGAATGAAAACATGGTTTTTGGGCATACTTTGACAGGACATAACTTGGACTACGGATCTCTAATTTTTGCCAAATCTGTTTAGAAATGAAATTGGATCCGGGATGTCCATGCCGTTCGAAGAACGGGTAAAAAATGATTTAAAATGAGAGAGTTATGACCGTCGGAAGATTGGGGGTTGAATCTGTGAATTCTGCAGTTTTTAACTTAGAAAATTTTTAGCAGAATGATCCCCCGCGCGTAGGCGCACTTGGCACGTACGCGCCGTTCTTCCAGGAAGCGCCATCCTCGCATGCGCGTGATGTGCGCGGGCGCGCCGAATGTGCTGCACCCAATGCCCAGCCATTTTCCCGAGAGTTGTGCCAAAGTTGCGCCAAAGTTGTGCCAGTTTTGTGCCTAGGGCGCAAGAGTACCCACGCGTACGCGTGGCTGACGCGTGCGCGCCGTTTGGCTAATTTTCAACCCACGCGTTCGCGCGTATGACGCTTGCGCGTCGATGAGTTTTAAGGCCATCCACGCGTGCGCGTGGAGTGCGCGTACGCGTGGCCCTGTTTTCATCCCAAAGTTGATTTTTGAGTTTTAAAAGCCAAACTTCATACTTCTAAGCCTCCGATCTCACCACTTATGTCTTAAATCATTATGATATGCCTAGCATGAGGAAAAGGGCTAGTGAATGTGGTAACTTGCGAGTGAAGCAAGGGAAAAATGAATGATCCATGATGATCAAAGATGATTATGTGAGATGTGGAGGATGGCGGTAGAAGTGCTTGTTATGCCATGGGCCGAATGGCCGTAATTGTTAATGAATTGGCTGGTTATGGATTTAACCGTGAGCCGGATGGCTGGATTATGCCGTGTGGCGGCGGAGCCATGTTTATGGCTAAGTATAAATGCATATATGCTGTTGAATGAATTGTGAATGTTTGCACTTCCACCATTGGAGATGAGGGTTTCCCTGGGTAGTAGCAATGGCTAGCCACAATGTGCTCCAGGTTGAGACTCGAAGCTCTGTTAACCCAATGTCGTAAGTGTGGCCGGGCACTGTGAAAGGCCCGGATGAGCTCGCCCCCGTAAATATTCACCAATGATGGTGATGGATAAATATTCACCAATGAGGGTGATGGATATGGATCATGATTATGATCAAGTTTATGATGAGTATAACTCGAGTTGGGGATGCACGACAGAGGGACAGTCCAATGGTTAGCTACCAGGACTTGTCGGGTTGGTTCTATAACCGACAGATGATATCATCAGCCACTAGGGACAGGCATGCATCATAAGCATACTACATGAATTGTTTGAGATTGCCTATTTGACTGCATATTACTTGCTAATTGCCTAAATGCCTTATCTGTTCCTATTTGTAAATCTCTTGTCTGATATAACTGTGTTTGCTATATTATACTCCTGCTGGTGGTTGGGAGGTCTGAAGGAATTGGAAAGGGAAGTATTAGTTAGACTGAAGAATCTTTAGTCAGTTGCCACTTACGGTTTAGCTTGTTTATAAGCTTTGATATTATCTGGGGGAAGTTCTAGGATTGCCTTCGGCTTTCCTCTATTATTATGTATTATATATGTGGAAGCTGTTACCATGCTGGGGACCTCTGGTTCTCACCCATGCGGATTTTGTAGTTTTCAGATGTAGGACGCGAGGCTTCTCGTTGAGGCATGCTGGAGACTTCTGGATTAGCGAAGATCCTTTGTTCTCGGGACTCTGTTTTGGTTTATATATCTTGTTTAGATACTTTTATCTCCATTAAATAATACAAACTGTGATGACTCCTTCTAGAGGGGATTTTTGGAGAATAGGTTTTCTGTATTTGTGTCCCTTTGGGTTTCCTTTGGGGTTTTCTTATTTTATCATATGTATATATTGCTATGCTCGGACCGGTTCTCTTCGCAGCCGGATTTTGAGTCTTGATATTCTTGTTTTTGACACTCTTTATATATATGATCTCGCGTTAGCTTATCCCGGTTCGTTACGTTGTCGATCGGAGTGTTGCCCGTTCGAGTTACGGTTTTTGTTTACCCCCATTTTCTACAAAGGCTCCTAGTTATAATCAATTATTCATACTACTATACGTACTAAAATTTTGTTTTAGAGGTCGTAATACCTTGCCATCTCTGAATTATGACTTAAGCATAAGACTCTGTATGGTAGGGTGTTACAGAAAGTAACAAACTTGAAATTTTTGAATCAAAACATTAATTGTTAGCACTAATTTCGAAAATTATGAAATAAAATAAGAAAAAGATTTTGAAAAATTTATTTTGAAGAATTTTCGAAAAACAGGAAAGAAAAATGAAAATGATTTAATTTTTGAAAAAGATTTAAAAAGATAGAATTTTTAAATTGAAATTTTGACTTGACTAGCAAGAAACAACTAAATTTTGAAAATTTTTTACTAAGTAAACCCAAAATTTCGAAATTTATAAGTAAAATAAGGAAAGATATTATTTTTTATTTTTTGAATTAAAGAAGAGAGAGAAAAAGATATCATTTTGTTGTTTTTCTCTTTTTTTTTAATTAAACAGCAAAAATGAAACAAAACATAAAAATTTAAGATCAAAACAATAAATGCATGCAAGAACACTTTGAATATCAAGATGAACACCAAGAACACTTTGAAGATCAAGATAAACATCAAGAACATATTTTTGAAAATTTTTAAGAAAAGAAACACATGCAAGACACTAAACTTAGAAATTTTTAATGTTAGGATACTATGAATTCGAAAATGCACAAGAAAAACAAGAAAAGACACAAAACAAGAAAATTCAAAGATCAAACAAGGAAAATCATCAAGAACAACTTGAAGATCAATGAAGAACACCATGCATATATTTTCGAAAATCAAAGAAAAATTAAAACATGCAATTGACACCAAACTTGAAATTTGACACAAGACTCAAACAAGAAACACAATTTTTTGGTTTTATGATTTTATTAATTTTTTTGTATTTTTTGAAAATTATTTTGGAAGAAGAAAATAAAGAAATTCAAAATTTTTAATAAGAATTCCAGGATTCATGCAATGTTAGTCTAAAGCTTCGGTCCAAAAGAATTAGACATGGCCAATGGCCAGCCAAGCTTCAGCATAGAATTGTGAATAACAATCCAAAGGCTCATGCAATGTTACTCTAAAGCTTCGATCCAAAAGAGTTAGACATGGCCTAAATGGCCAGCCAAGCTTTAACATAACACATACAACCATGTCCATTTTACAATGGAAGGTGGAAACCTCAGTCCAAGAGATTAGACATGCCTTAACAGCCAGCCAGGTTTCACCATATCTTATGAAGCTCTAGAATTCATTCTTAAAAATTCTGAAGAACATAAAATAATATATTATTTTTTTGAATTTTTCAACAACTAAAATTTTTATTTATTTTTTTTGTATTTATATTTTTTTCGAAATAATAAAAAAAATAAAAATTAAAAAGCTTAAACATAAAATAAAAGTACATAATCTAAGCAACAAGATGAACCGTCAGTTGTCCAAACTCGAACAATTCCTGGCAACGGCACCAAAAACTTGGTGTGGGAAATAGTCATTCACACTTTTCACAACTCCGCACAACTAACCAGCAAGTGCACTGGGTCGTCCAAGTAATACCTTACGTGAGTAAGGGTCGATCCCACGGAGATTGTCGGCTTAAAGCAAGCGATGGTCATCTTGTAAATCTTAGTCAGGCGGATTCAAATGGTTATGAGTTTTGATAATTAAAATATAAATAAAACATAAAATAAAATAAAGATACTTATGTGATTCATTGGTGGAGATTTCAGATAAGCGTGTGAAGATGCTTTGTTGCTTCTGAACCTCTGCTTTCCTATTGTCCTCTTC
The DNA here is from genome assembly GCF_059453495.1 of Arachis ipaensis. Lineage (NCBI taxonomy): Eukaryota > Viridiplantae > Streptophyta > Magnoliopsida > Fabales > Fabaceae > Arachis > Arachis ipaensis. Next base: position 79,488,746 of record NC_142440.1, on the reverse strand, counting down.
CAACCATGCGCACTCCCTTCCATGGCAAGCTGTAGGATCCTCTCAGTGAAAATGGTCCTCTACGGTTTCTGCACGGCTAATCAACTGTCGGATTTCTCATCTCGGATGAAAAATGCCAGGCACAGCTACCGCATGGCTAATCATCTGTCGGTTCCTGCTAGCATCGGAATAGGATCCATTGATCCTTTTGCACACTGTCACTGTGCCCAACTTTCGCATGTTTGAAGCTTGACACAGTCATCCCTTTCCAGATCCTACTCGGAATACCACAGACAAGGTTTAGACTTTCCGAATCCCAGGAATGGCTACCAATCGGTTCTAGCCTATACCACGAAGATACTAATCTCACGGACTCGGTCCGTGTATTAGATATCCAAGAGAATATACTCCAGCTGTCGTCCAATAACTATGTTGAACATCATGTAGACCGCTTTGTGGTTGTCAGGCACGCGGATCTTGGCTAAGCGAGTAACGAAGATTGGGTGATTGTCGCGGATCACCCCTTCATTCTGACTTAACTGAATTAAGTACGAGAGTATATCTTGGAGAAGAAGTAGGTGTGAATTGAAAGGAAAACAATAGTACTTGCATTAATTCATGAAGAACAGCAGAGCTCCACACCTTAATCTATGGGGTGTAGAAATTCCACCATAGAAAATACATAAGTGAAAAAGGTCTAGGCATGGCCAAATGGCCAGCCTCCAATCCAAGTCTCAGATCTAAAATTGATCAAAATATTTTAAAGTCTGCGAATACAATAGTAAAAAGTGCTATTTATACTAAACTAGTCACTAGGGATTTCAGAAAATGAGTAACTAAGCGCAGATAGTGCAAAAATCCACTTCTGGGGCCCACTTGGTGTGTGCTTGCGCTGAGCATTGAGCTTTACACGTGCATAGGCTGTTCTTGGAGTTAAACGCCAGCTTGGGTGCCAGTTTGGGTGTTTAACTCCAATTCTGGTGCCATGCCCAGGACTCAAGTGGAACAACCATGATGATGGTTTGGGCTCACAAGCTTGGCGTGCCACGCCCATAATACCAAGTGGCACGCCCATTCAAGCTGCTCCTTCCCTTCTCCTCTGGACGATTGTACTGGCATGCCACGCCTTAGACCTGGTGTGCCACGCCCTTATAAGTGTGACAAGAGCCTTCTCTGGCCACTTCAACTAGTGTGCCACGCCTTCGACCTGGCATGCCATGCCCAGCTTGGAAGATAGAACCAGCGTGCCACGCCCACCTTGGCGTGCCACGCCCATTGTTTGAACTTTGGAGATCCTTCTTCTGGATAAGATGACTGGCGTGCCACGCCTGGCCTTGGCGTGCCACGCCCATTATAGTTCTTCAAAACCCCTCTCTGGTCAGAATGCCTGGCATGCCATGCCCAGCAGTGGCCTGCCACGCCCATTGTGAGGTTCAAGGATTCTTCTCGGGAAAGAATAGTTGGCGTGCCACGCCCATAGTGAAGCTCAGTAATCCCTCTTTTAGAAAATAAAGTTGGCGTGCCACGCCCATTATTGAGCTTGGAGTTCCCTCTCTAGTCATTATAACTGGTGTGCCACGCATATAGTGGATCTTGGAAAACCTTCTCTGGACATTCTGCCTGGCATGCCACGCCCAACAATGGCGTGCCACGCCCTGTCAAAGATCCTGGCATTTGCTTGAAGTGGCATGCCCTACTCACACGCCCAGTACTTTTGCTTGTCCTCTTTTGTTGCTCTTTTCACCTGAAATCTAAGCAAGAACTCATTTCAAAGCGGAGTTTTAAAAACTTATGATATATCTCTTAACAATGCATCAAATGAATGTGAATTCATCACATCTATGGCCTTTTTAGATGAGAAAAAGAGGTAGATAATGCAAGTCATCACAACACCAAACTTAATTTTTGCTTGTCCTCAAGCAAATCAATGTGAATTATTCCAAATAATTGAGACTTGACCCTTAAGAGAATGTAACCACAATTAGAGATAAGGATTAAGTATCAATCATGCATGAACTTTATTTGCTTTCATATCACAATGAAACCCTTAGACTTTTGAGGACCTCTTTAAGTGCTTGCTTCTAGAGCCACCTCTATTGATTGTCACCTTGAAGTAGTAAGGTTGTTCTTTTTCTTTTGATTGTTCTTTTTCTTCTTTCATTATTCTTTTGTTTCTTTGATTGACCGCGACTCTAAATATTTTGTCTCAAGACGACCTTTTAAAGTAAGCTTTCAATTAGCACTCCCAAACTAGTTGGTTTTAGGGTACTAGGTGTTGAGACACCCCTAAGAATTCACTTGCTCAGGTCTCTTTTCTTGACACATCTTAACCACAAGTATCTACTAGGATCTTGGCTCTTTGAGCCATTTGTTTCTGTAGTTGATGCTCAGAGCCTTGGGTCTTGCTTACTACTTTATGGTTCTATTTATATTCAAGGGTCATCCTTAGCATCTACTTGTTATGTCCTTTATGTCCAGTTTTTCATTATCGATTACTGATAAACCCCTATTTTATGATTTATCTTGTGCTCAATTGAGTGTTTTTATCAATTTTTCACCCACTTATTCATAAGATTTGCATGGTTTTACAATTCCTTCCTTATTCTATGATATATGTGAAAACATGTTTCCTATGCCTTAAAAATATTAATTTTAATTACCCCTTATTACCATTCAATGCCGTGATCTGTGTGTTAAGTAATTTCAGACTTCATAGGGCAGGAATGGCTTAGAGGACAAAAAGGAAACATGCAAAAATGGAAGGAATGCACAAAATGGAGTTTTGAAGAAAAAGGCAGCAACGCACACGCATGGACGACGCGGACGCGTGCCTAGCGCAAAACGCAAGCGACGCGCACCATTGACTGACGCATACGCGTGACAAGAAAAATCTCCAAGTGACGAGCACGCGTGACCCATGCGCACGCGTGACGGACGCCACGTGCAGAAAATTGCAGAAGTCGCCCCCAGCGATTTCTGGGCCTTTTTCGGCCCAAATCCAAGCCCAGAGACACAGAATAAGAGGCTGAAGAATGAGGGAATCGAAAGGAAGAGACATTCATTCGACATAACATTCATTATTGACAATTAGAGGTTTTAGATGTAGTTTTGAGAGAGAGAGGCTCTCTCTTCTCTCTTAGGTTTTAGAATTAGGATTTCTCTTAGAGTATGGTTATTTCTCCAATTCCAGGTTCAATGTTCCTTTAATTTATGTTTCTTTTCTACTTTTATTTATTCTAATGCTTTTACTTGTTAATTACTTATGTTGCCAAATTGGCTTATGAACCTTCCCATGTTAGATTTGAATTTATGTTTAAATGCAATTTGAGGTATTTCAGATTTATGATTGCTTTCTTCTATTTATGATATAAATAATTTAGATTTTTCCCCCTTTGCTTTGGTTGAGTAATTGGTGACACTTGAGTTATCAAACTCAGCAATTGATTGAAAATTGGAAATTGCTGGTTGATTTAGATCCCTCTAAAGCTAGTCTTTCCACAGGAGTTGGCTAGGACTTGAGGAATCAAGTTAATTAGTCCACTTGACTTTCCTTTATTTAGTAAGGGTTAACTAAGTGGGAGAAATAAACAATTCTCATAACACCTGATAAGGATAACTAGGATGGGATTTCCAATTCTCATACCTTGCCAAGAGTTTTATTAATTATTATTTTAATTATTGCAATTTACTTTTCTTGTTTCTTATTCCAAAAACCCAAAATTATACCTTTTCCATAACCAATAATAAATACACCTCCCTGCAATTCCTTGAGAAGACGACCCAAGGTTTGAATACTTCGGTTATCAATTTTATTAGGGTTTGTTACTTGTGACAACCAAAACTTTTGTACGAAAGGATTCTTTGCTGGTTTAGAAACTATACCTACAACGTGATTATTCTTATAAAATTCTTTACTAGCAAAAGTCCTCTCGTAAAAAAAATGATGCCGTTGCCGGGGATTTGCAAACGTGTGCCTTATTATTAGTTATTGTAAATATTTTCTTTTTCTTGTTTATTTGTTTTTATTTTTGTTTTTAATTCTTATTAGCTACTATGAGTTCTCACCCCATCGCTTTGAGTTTGGTTCCAATGTTGTTGAAAGGAATGGAAGCTATAACAGGAACATGCATCAAGATCGAAACAATCACAGATGGAAGGAGCCACGAGGATCTGATCAACCCTTTCGGTAACAACACTTTCCAAAGTACCAAGGACAACGACCATTCTACAATGCATGCCAAGACAATAGTTATGGTGGGCCCCCTCGTGACAAACCACCTCCACCTAATTACTATGGTCAAGAGCCATTCCGAGATGTGTACTAAGATGATAGATATGGTGGACCCCCTTGTAGTTACCAACAAGCCCCATCATATGCCTATAAACCACCTCCTCAACATAGCTTCGAACCACTATACTCACAAGCCACTCACAACCATTCACCTCCGTATGACCATAACCCTTATCCACCCCAATTCTAATCCAATTACTCCCAAGAACCACCACTTCCATATGCATCATGTCTATATCCATCGAATCAAGAATCACATGATTGTCTTAAGAAAACCGTGGATAAATTCCATGTAACCCTTCATCAATTGGAGCAAGCGATAAATCGATTATCCCCCAGTATGAAGGAGACACTAAAAGCTCTGATTGACAGTACGGAGCATGACTTTATCCTGGAACAAGTAGATGGAGCTACAATTATCGAAGAAGAAGAATTAGTTGAAGACTTAGGAGACGCTGAACCTCCATGGGAATCAAGAATTGTGGAGAATTCTGCCTAGAAATTTGCAGTGGATGCTAAGGAGGATAGTGCACAACCCCCAAAGCATGTATCTTATGAAGAACTGGACGGAACAAATCAAGAAGCAAGTTTCCTTGGTAATGATGATCACGAATCAAGCTCTCCTAGTGACGAACTCGCATCTATAATTAAATTCTCTGAGACTGAAGATTCTGTCCCGAGTGAATATGAAGATGATGTAAGGGTAGATTTTTCTCAACCTCCAACTTATGACTAGAGTGATGAAGAAGAAATTGAAGACTTTGATCAAGATGTGGTTGCAGTCGAAGAAGTTTGTCAGGAAATGGAAGAATTCACAAAGGAGTACAAGGAAGTGGAGCTTGTAGAACCACCAGAAACACCTCTCCCAAGGTCATTACCACCTAATACAAACTTCAAGTGGGTAAAATCCTTAGCCTTTATCTTTACCTTTCCACTTGAATATGGTTTGCTTGAAACCGATGGCCAGCTTAGAGCTCTTTGTGGCCTTAAGAGTAAAAGAGAGATGGTTAGCAATAGAAATTGGCACCCAAGGTTCAATACAGTTCCATGCTTCAAATGGAAGTGCAAGGATTGGTATAGAGTTCGATTAAATGGGTCTCAGAAGATGTTTGGGCATCTCAGTGGAAATTCAGGTTGTGAACCGCCCAGTTGGAATAATGAAGATAATAGCGAAGACGGGTATAGAAGCAAGGTTTGGGATCCTGGAATTTATCCTGACAATCAATACTCTTGGAGCCTGAAAACCTGCTTTAACTTGCTCAAAGGCTTTACGTGCCTAGTGTGGGACCCCGGAGGCTATTGAAATTGCAAACGTTGGTGGAGATTTCTGGATGAGTTCAAGCACATGCCACAATAAAAAGGAGCTCAACAAATATCCAATTTAAGGACTTTAACTAAACGTGCTAGGTGGGAGACAACCCACCATGGCGTTCCTTTTTAAATTTTAATTTTATTCTGTTATTGTTTGTCTTTAGTTTCATTTTATTTTATTTTATATTATTTTCCCTGGAATCATGCATATAGTCTGTATTTGCATTGGCATATTGCATAAAAAAATATATCATCACCCCACGTGTGCGCATGGGCCACGCGTGGGCGTCGATTCCAAATCGGTGTATCAATCTACTGTCCAGAAAGGTGGGCTGGAATCGTGCGGCTGGTATGCGTTAGGCATAATTTAGGCCACGCGTACGCGTCATTTTCATTTACACACACCACGTGTAAGCGTGGGCGATGCGTACGCGTCGCTTGAAAATTTTGCCCCCCATATTGAAACAGAGAGTTGCGCCAAAACAACGCTGGAATTGTGCGTTTAACACAAATCTGGTCGACGCGTACGCGTGCTGATACGCACAAAACTTGTCTCTCAACAAATTTTCTTTGGCAAGTGTACCGAATTTGTCGTCAAGTAAAAACTCACAATAGAGTGAGGTCGAATCCCACAGAGATTGATTGATCAAGCAACTTTAATTAGAGGAATGTTCTAGTTGAGTGAACCAGAATTTGATTTGATATTTGCAGAAAATTAAATGGCGGGAGAGTAAATAGCAGAAACAGTAAATGCTAGAAATAAAGAGCTGAATGTAAATGGCGGAAAGTAAATTGCAGAATCTTAAACGGGAATGGGGTAATTGCTTATAAAAGTAAATGGCAGAAATTAAAGAGAATGGGTAAGATCAGAAATGGGGAGTTCATTGGGCTCAGGAGATGTTGCATTCTCCGGATCAAGTTCATTTTTATCTCTTCCTCAATCAATGCATTCGTTGATCTCCTTGGCAATCTTAAGTGATCGAATTCCAATTTCTTGGTAATTCAATCTCTCAAATCTTGATTAATAGCCAATTCCTTGGTCAATTGCTCATGAGAAGAGATGAAGTATGGTCACTGATTATACCACATGCATTTCCCAAATCAAGTGTTGGTAGGATTATAGTCACATATCCATCCAAACCCAATTTGGTCCAGCATGAGAAAGCATTTCTAGCATGATCTCTTCATTCCTCTTTCAAGGTTCAGAAGAGATCCAAGTATGAATAGCTTCTTTTCTAAGATAACTACCCAATTGGATGAAGATCGAAAGCTTTCTAGTAAAATCAAGAGAAAACATAGAAGAAGGAGAATGAAAACTAATATTGATCCATCAAATTACAACAGAGCTCCCTAACCCAATGAAAGGGGTTTAGTTGTTCATAGCTCTGGAAAATGAAAACCAAGATGGAGAATACATGATGAAAGTAAAACTAGAAGTGCAGAGAAAGTAAAATACAGAGAGTAGTTCTATGACAAAGGCTCTCTAAAGTTTCCAACTCCCTAACTAATTCAAAGCTACTCCTATATATACTACTCTTCTCATCTTCTAGTTGGTTCTTCAAGTCTTGGGTATGGGCTTCTGAATCTTGAGTTTGAAGCAGTTATCCTTTTCATTGGGCTTAGCTTTGCTTGCAGAGAGAAAAGGTGAAGTAGGCAGGGACTTTGACTCAGGACGTTAGTAGTGTCAACGTTAAGTGAAAGTGTGGGTTCGAGAACGTTAGTGACAATCACCTTTTTCACTAACGTTCCTAACCCAAATATGATCACGTTGATTTCAACGTTAGTGGCACTAACGTGACCACTAACGTTGCCTCTTGGTCCTTCGCACACGTTATTGGGACTTACCTTTCCCAATAACGTGGAGAGTCCTCCCTTGTCCCTACGTTAGAGTCCATGTTAACTAGGTTAACGTGGCTTCTAACGTAGCAGTGCCAATTCTTCGAGAACGTTAGTGACACTTACCTTTGTCACTAACGTTCCAATGTGCCCCTTTCCCACGTTAGAGTCCACGTTAACTAGGTTAACATGGCTTCTAACGTAGTAATGCTAGCCATCCCCAACATTAGTGACAAAAGTGAGTGTCACTAACGTTGGCTATCAATTGCTCTCTCCATGTTAGCTTCCACGTTAACGTGGCTTATGGAGGCTTGGCCAACGTTAGTGACAAAGGTGAATGTCATTAACGTTGGCTTCTCTTTTGCTTCTTAACGTTAGAGTCCACGTTAACTAAGTTAACGTGGCAACTAACGTGGTCAATTATGAGCTTGGTCCAACGTTAGTGACAAAGGAGAGTGTCACTAACGTTGGCCTTGTTGTCTTCTTCCACATTAGAGTTCACGTTAACTTAGTTAACGTGACTCTTAACGTGGGTTTATGATGGCTTCGAGGGCGTTATTGGCGATTATCTTTCTCATTAACTTTGCAAGTTAGCACCCATTCCACGTTAGAGGTCACGTTAGTGGGACTAACGTTACTGCTGACGTGGTTCTTCTTTGCTTCCTTTGTCCTGAAATCAAGCAACAAAGTGCATCAAAGTTCTAGTCCAAGTCATGAGTCATGCATCATCCAATTTGTCATATAATTCATGAAAAATTCTCATGAAATCATGTAAAGTGCACAATGTATGCTTGAATTAAGATGTAAGTGAATATCTACCCAAAACTAGCTTATTTTCTAAGAAAATACATGAAACTACCTTAAAAATAGTAAAGAAAAGGTCAGTGAAACTGGCCAAAATGCCCTGGCATCACAACACCAAACTTAAAGCTTGCTTGTCCCTAAGCAAGTACTGGAACAAGAGAATGATGAATGGAATGCCAAGAGAAATGAGTCATTCTTGTGGAAGTCATGTTCCTGGTTTTATGGTGGTTTCATGCATAGCAACTTAGGTTCATTCCTTCACTGGCTTTCAGACCTTTATCATGTTCTAGAATATTCACTTGATTGCATCCCATGAGACTTTTATTCATTGATCCTTTTGTTGTCATTTCAGGGCTTATTTGTATTCTTAGGCTAAGTGCTCTGTAAGGGGGCAACTCTTTAGAATAAGCTTTCAGCCAACGCTCCCGAACCAGTTGGTTCAAGGTGCTAGGTGTTGAAGCACCCCTAAGGACTTACTTCTTCAAGTCTCTCCCCCATACATACACACCACAGGCACATGGTTTGTTTATTTTCTTTCCTTGAGGTCTTGGTGTCCAGCACCTCTTTGGGTTACTAAATGTTCTGTAGCAAAGATTGCTCTTGATAGTGGACTTTCAGCTGATAATCCCGGGTTAGTTAACCCAAGTTACCAGGTGATAAAGTACCCCTGAGAGCTTAGTAATCCAAGCAGATCCTTGGTACAGAAACACCACAGACACATCCCTCAAGACTCAAACCCTTGGTGCCTAGCCTCTTTTCTTGCTATTTTTCTTTTATTCTTCAACTTTGATTGTTCTTTCCCTTTTTCTTATTAGGATCTTGTTATCTAACTAGTCTCATGGGGTGTGTTCAAGCATATGATTCATGACAGATAGTTGTCTTCCTACCTTGTGGTTGAACCAACTTAGCTAACTTATGACCACACCCAAACTCAGGAACTTACTCCATAGTATGAACTCCACTCTGGTCTTTTATAAAATACTCATTCTCTTTTCATTTGATTCAAAAGGACAAGCATACAATTAAGTAAGGAAATGATGTAGTAATGACATTCAGACTAGCAATCCTAGACCTAAGCAATGAAAAACTTAAAAGATAGAATTTAAAAAGGTTCCAACTAACGAGTAACTATTAATCAAAAGTGCATTCGGACTTCCAACTTTCATCATTCTAAGTACATGGAATTATGTACAATACAACCTTTGGGTGATGGTTTCTAGTTGCCCTCTTTTTGTCATCATCCTAGTCTTTGCTACCTCACTTCCTTGGGTGAAGGTGTACCATTTCCTCATAAGATTCCTACAAAGTTATTGGAAGTTGCTTGTTCCTAAAGCACTTGAGAAATAGTAAGCTTGCATGTATGCTTGTGACTTTTGAACTTAATTTGGTGTGTGAACACCAAACTTAGTTCCTTGCCCAGTACAAAACCTTGCATATATGCAGAGAACCTCATATCTTGTTATTAACAAAACAATTATTAACTAAAGTCTAACTACATCTAAGTGGTTTCCCTTGATTGGTTAGAGCTAGCAATGTGCTTTGGGAGTGGAGTGTGATTCTAACTAATATCCTTTGGTGGAACACCAAACTTAGGATTACACTTTCACTCTTGGATTGTTTTGGTGTGGAACATCAAACTTAGCTCCTCGCAATACAGGGAAAACAACTTGTGACTTTTATTGAAATAAAGATGAAAAGGAAACTACCTCCCAACAGAGTGCTCTTTTATCGTCGCTAGCTCGACGATTCCTCAATTACTTGAGATGATACTTTACTCTGGGGTTTTCCCCCATGTTGCCCATATAATGTTTGAGTCTTTGTCTGTTCACAGTGAACGTCCTCTCTGAACCTTCATCCATGATTTCGATGTGTCCATATGGCGAGACTTTTGTGACAAGAAAAGGTCTGGACCACCTTGATTTGAGTTTTCCTGGGAACAGTCTCAATTTAGAATTGTAGAGGAGTACTTGCTGCCCCTTTTCGAAACTCCTGGGTGCAAGATGCAGGTCATGTCTTCTCTTTGCCTTTTCTTTATAAATCTTGGTATTTTCATAGGCTTGTGACCTGAATTCCTCCATCTCTTGCAGCTGCAAGATTCTCTTTGCACTAGCAGCAATGCTGTCAAAATTTAGTATCTTGATAGCCCAGAGAGCTTTGTGTTCCAGCTCTAGTGGTAGATGACAAGCTTTCCCATACACCAGTTGATATGGGGACATTCCAAGTGGTGTTTTGAATGCTGTTCTGTATGCCCAAAGCGCATCATCCAGCTTCTTCGACCAATCCTTTCTTGATGCACCCACAGTCTTTTCCAAAATCCTTTTTAGCTCTCTATTTGATATCTCAGTTTGCCCACTTGTTTGGGGGTGGTAAGGTGTGGCAACCTTGTGCTTTACCCCGTATCGTAGGAGAAGAGCTTCTAGTGGTCTGTTACAGAAATGACTCCCTCCATCACTGATGAGTGCTCGTGGGACTCCAAAACGGCTAAAGATGTTCTTCCTGAGGAAGTTCATGACTACCTTGTTATCATTCGTTGGAGTTGCAATAGCCTCTACCCACTTGGAAACATAATCCACTGCTACCAAGATGTACTTGTTTGAATATGAGGTTTGGAATGGTCCCATGAAATCTATCCCCCATACATCGAACAGTTCCAGTTCCAAGATGAAATTTTGTGGCATCTCATTCCTTTTGGGCAAGTTTCCAGATCTTTGGCATTCGTTGCAGCTCTTCACTAGTTCTTTGGCATCCTTGAAAAGGGTGGGCCAAAAGAATCCGCTTTGTAACACTTTTGCTGTAGTTCTGTCCCCTCCGAAATGTCCTCCATAGCAAGAGCCGTGGCAATTCCATAGGACCTCTCGTCCTTCCTCTTCCGAAACACATCTTCTAAGGATTCCATCTAAACACTTCTTGAAGAGATATGGCTCATCCCAGACAAAGTACTTTGCATCATTTATGAGCTTCCTTTTTTGATGTTTATTGATCCCTGGAGGTAGCGCCCCAGTTGCCTTGAAGTTGGCAATGTCTGCAAACCATGGTGCTTTGTGAACTGTCATCAACTGCTCATCAGGGAAAAGCTCGTTCACACTTGTATCATGTGTTCCACCTTCCTCATGAGGGATTCTAGATAGGTGATCCGCTACCTTGTTCTCCACTCCTTTCTTGTCTCTGATTTCAATATTGAATTCCTGCAACAATAAGATCCATCTTATTAATCTTGGTTTTGATTCTTGTTTGGCAAACAAATATTTAAGTGCTGTGTGATTTGTGAAAACAATCACTTTAGCACCAATGAGGTATGACCTGAACTTGTCAAATGCAAAAACTATGGCTAGCAACTCCTTTTCAGTAGTGGTATAATTTCTTTGAGCATCATTGAGGACTTTGCTAGCATAGTATATCACATGGACTAAGTTATCTTTCCTCTGCCCTAAAACTGCCCCAACTGCAAAATCAGATGCATCACACATCAATTCAAAGGGTAAGTTCCAATCAGGTGGGAAAATGATAGGGGCAGATGACAATCTTTCTTTCAAATGCTCGAATGCTAACATACATGTTTCATCGAAGATAAATGGTGTATCTGATATAAGGAGATTGCTCAAGGGCTTAGCTATTTTTGAAAAATCTTTAATAAACCTTCTGTAAAAGCCAGCATGCCCTAAAAAACTTCTAATTGCCTTGACATCACTGGGTGGAGGAAGTTTTTCAATAAGTTCCACTTTAGCCCTGTCCACTTCAATGCCTTGGTTAGAAACCTTATGGCCAAGGACTATTCCTCCTGTCACCATAAAGTGACATTTCTCCCAGTTCAAGACCAGATTGGTCTCTTGGCACCTTTTCAATACTAAGGCAAGGTGACTCAGGCAGCTAGTAAAGGAATCTCCGAATACCGAGAAATCATCCATAAAAACTTCAATGAATTTCTATATCATATCTGAGAAGATAGAAAGCATGCAGTGTTGAAAAGTCGCAGGTGCATTACATAGCCCAAATGGCATGTGCCTGTAGGCAAACACTCCATATGGACAAGTAAATAAAGTTTTCTCTTGGTCTCTGGGATCAACCACTATTTGGTTATATCCTGAATAACCATCAAAAAAACAGTAATATGCGTGTCCTGCGAGTCTTTCCAACATCTGATCCATAAATGGGAGGGGGAAATGGTCCTTTCGTGTAGCCTCATTGAGTTTCCGATAGTCTATGCACATCCGCCATCCTGTGACGGTCCTTGTAGGAATTAGTTCGTTCTTCTCATTGGGAACTACAGTGATTCCTCTCTTTTTGGGCACGACATGCACGGGGCTGACCCAGGGGCTGTCTGAGATCGGGTAGATTACTCCTCCCTGCCATAGCTTCATAACCTCTTTCTGTACCACTTCCTTCATGATTGGGTTCAGCCTTCTTTGAGATTGAATGGATGGTTTGGCATCATCTTTCAACAGTATCTTATGCATGCATATGGCTGAACTGATTCCCTTCAAGTCAGCAAGGGTCCATCCAATGGCATCCTTATGCTTCCGCAATACTTGCAGTAGTTCATCCTCTTGATCTTGACTGAGGGATGAGTTTATAATGACCGGGTAGCTTTCATTTTTTCCTAGGTATGCATATTTGAGAGTGGGTGGCAGTGCTTTGAGCTCAAGTTTGGGTGCCTCTATCTTTTCATTCTCTTCCTCTAGTGCACCTTGTATGCGAATCTCTGTTGTTGCAACCTCTTCACTCGATGTAGACTCCTCCTCTATTAACCTTTCAGGCTCTTCTTCTTCAAAACTCTCCTGCACTTTCTCTTCAAGTGAGTCCAACCTCATACATTCCCCTAATTGTTCTGGTGGGTAACTCATGGCCTTGAACACATTGAATGTCATCTTTTCATTGTGCACTCTCAGGGTGAGATCACCTTTTTGGACATCAATGACAGCTCCAGCAGTGGCCAAGAATGGCCTTCCCAGGATGATGGAGGTCTTGGCTTCCTCCTGTATGTCCAGCACTACAAAATCTGCCGGGAATATGAAGTCTCCCACTTTCACCAGCAAATCCTCTACTACGCCATGAGGGAATTTGAACGATCGGTCTGCCAGTTGTAAGGCCATTTTTGTTGGTTTAGCCTCCTCAATCTTCATCTTCTTCATCATAGCAACTGACATTAAATTGATGCTGGCTCCTAAGTCACAAAGAGCCTTCTCCACCGTGATTTCCCCTATAATACAAGGGATCTGAAAACTCCCGGGATCCTTCAATTTCTGGGGCAGTTTGTGCTGAATGATAGCACTACATTCTTCGGTTAGTATCACAGTCTTGTTGTTCTTCCAGCTTCTCTTCTTAGTCATTAGCTCCTTTAAAAACTTGGCGTAGAGTGGCATTTGTTCTATTGCTTCAGCAAAGGGTATGTTGATTTGTAATTTCTTGAAGATTTCCAAAAATCTCAAAAACTGGTTGTCATCCCCCTTTTTCTTCAATTGCTGAGGGTATGGAACTCTTGGGACGTCCAGCTTCAGCATCCCTTCTTCTTTTTGCAAACTCGAAGTGAAAGCTTGAGCTCCATCTTACTTTTCTCCCTTTTCATTTGAGCCCTCTTCTTGTGGTTTCTGGGAGAATTCCTTCAGTTCCTTCCCACTCCTAAGGGTGATAGCTTGACATTCCTCCCTTTTGTGTGAGTCAGTATCACTGCAAAGGTTGTGGTTGGAAATCTGCTTGAATAGGTAGCCAATTTGTGTCTCAAGTTTCTTGATGGTAGCATCTTGATTCTGCATATTGGACTGCACTTCCTCTCGGAATGCTTTATTGTCTTGGATCTCTTGGCATATGCCTTCAAGTAAGTTTTCAATCCTTGAGAGTCTGTCATCAGATGATGGTGGATTGGGATTAGAGGTAGAAGGATGAGGAGTGTTATTTTGGTTTTGATATAGATGTGGAAAGGTGTTGTTATGGTGGTGTTGATATGTTCTCTGTGTGAATTGTTGGTGAGCTGCATTGTTGTTGGGGTTGTGACGTCTCTGATCTTGGCCTTGATCTTGTTGATTCCTGCACCCAAAGTTTGGGTGATTCCTCCAACCAGGGTTGTAGGTCTTGGAGTATGGGTCATGATTTTGTCTAGGTGAATTTCCAATGTTGTTGGCTTGCTCCTGCTCACTCTCTGCCTCTGCATTCACTCTCTCTTGGGTTGTTGATGAGGTGGTGATTGCTGCTACTTGGTTCCTCTCCATCTTCTTGGTGAAGTCAGCTAATTGCTTGGTAATGAGCTTGTTTTGGGCCAGCAGAGCATCTACATTGTTTAGCTCCATCACTCCTCTAGTGTTCTCTCTTTCGGAGGCATAGAATTAGTCATTCTTTGCTACAGTTTCAATGACATCTATGGCCTCCTCAATGGTCTTCTTCATGTTCAGAGATCCCCCGGATGAGTGGTCTACTGCTTTCTTTGATTCATAAGAAAGGCCTTCATAGAAAATGTGTAGCTACACCCATTCATTGAACATATCTGGTAGACACCTCCTTGTTAGGTCCTTAAACCTCTCCCATGCTTCATATAGAGTCTCACCATCTTGCTGCCTGAAAGTTTGAACCTCAGCTTTCAGCCTGTTGATTCTTTGAGGAGGATAGAATCTGGCTAAAAATTTGTTCACCACATCTTCCCAGGTTGTCAAACTCTCCTTAAGGAAGGATTCCAGCCATTTAGATGCCTTATCCTTGAGTGAGAAAGGGAACAAAAGTAGTCTATAGGTGTCAGGATGAACACCATTAGACTTCACAGTATCGCATATCCTCAGGAAGGTGGTTAGATGTTGATTGGGGTCTTCTTGGACGCCTCCTCCGAATGAACAGTTGTTCTGAACAAGGGTGATGAGCTATAGTTTTAGTTCAAAGTTGTTGGCATGTATGGTTGGCTATTGAATGCTACTCCCACAGTTTCCTGGGTTTGGGTTGATGTAGGAGCCTAGAACTCTTCTCTCTTGCCCAGCATGATTTGCTAGACCTTCTCTGCCATGGTTGTGAGCCTCTTCTTTATGAATGTTCTCCATATTCTCCTCCATGTCTAGTTCAAAGTACTCTTCTTCTTCCTCAGCACCCACTACTCTTTTTCCTCTTGCTTCCCTCCTTAATCTAAGGAAGGTCCTCTTAGGTTCAGAATCAAAGGAAGTTGAAGCCCCACTTCTCCTCCCTGTCATACAACCAACAAGGTACAAGCAAGAAAAATAGATGCAAAAAGTATTCTGTTAGAATTACTGTTAGTGTGAGTGATGCAATATATCAAACAGTTAGTGGGTTAGTGAACTGAATTGTTAATAACAAAAAAAATAAACGAAAAAGTAGGGGGAAGGGAAGAAATTAACTAAAGCTGAAAGTGAATTAACTCAACAGAAATTTAAATCAAACAAAAGAAAAAATGCTCAATCTAGTTATCCTCCAATTTAATCATTGTTGATTCAAAATCAATCCCCGGCAACGGCGACATAAATTTGATACGCACAAAACTTATCTCTCAACAAATTTTCTTCGGCAAGTGTACCAAATTTGTCGTCGAGTAAAAACTCACAATAGAGTGAGGTCGAATCCCACAGAGATTGATTGATCAAGCAACTTTAATTAGAGGAATATTCTAGTTGAGCGAACCAGAATTTGATTTGAGATTTGCAGAAAATTAAATGGCGGGAGAGTAAATAGCAGAAACAGTAAATGCTAGAAATAAAGAGCTGAATGTAAATGGCGGAAAGTAAATTGCAGAATCTTAAACGGGAATGGGGTAATTGCTTATAAAAGTAAATGACAGAAATTAAAGAGAATGGGTAAGATCAGAAATGGGGAGTTCATTGGGCTCAGCAGATGTTGCATTCTCCGGATCAGGTTCATTTTCATCTCTTCCTCAATCAATGCATTCATTGATCTCCTTGGCAATCTTAAGTGATCGAATTCCAATTTCTTGGTAATTCAATCTCTCAAATCTTGATCAATAGCCAATTCTTTGGTCAATTGCTCATGAGAAGAGATGAAGTATGGTCACTGATTATACCACATGCATTTCCCAAATCAAGTGTTGGTAGGATTATAGTCACATATCCATCCAAACCCAATTTGGTCCAGCATGAGAAAGCATTTCTAGCATGATCTCTTCATTCCTCTTTCAAGGTTCAGAAGAGATCCTAGTATGAATAGCTTCTTTTCCAAGATAACTACCCAATTGGATGAAGATCGAAAGCTTTTTAGTAAAATCAAGAGAAAAGATAGAAGAAGGAGAATGAAAACTAATATTGATCCATCAAATTACAACAGAGCTCCCTAACCCAATGAAAGGGGTTTAGTTGTTCATAGCTTTGGAAAATGAAAACCAAGATGGAGAATACATGATGAAAGTAAAACTAGAAGTGCAGAGAAAGTAAAATACAGAGAGTAGTTCTATGCCAAAGGCTCTCTAAAGTTTCCTACTCCCTAACTAATTCAAAGCTACTCCTATATATACTACTCTTCTCATCTTCTAGTTGGTTCTTCAAGTCTTGGGTATGGGCTTCTGAATCTTGAGTTTGAAGCAGTTATCCTTTTCATTGGGCTTAGCTTTGCTTGCAGAGAGAAAAGGTGAAGTAGGCAGGGACTTTGACTCAGGACGTTAGTAGTGTCAACGTTAAGTGAAAGTGTGGGTTCGAGAACGTTAGTGACAATCACCTTTTTCACTAACGTTCCTAACCCAAATATGATCACATTGACTTCAACGTTAGTGGCACTAACGTGACCACTAACGTTGCCTCTTGGTCCTTCGCACACGTTATTGGGACTTACCTTTCCCAATAACGTGGAGAGTCCTCCCTTGTCCCTACGTTAGAGTCCACGTTAACTAGGTTAACGTGGCTTCTAACATAGCAGTGCCAATTCTTCGAGAACATTAGTGACACTTACCTTTGTCACTAACGTTCCAATGTGCCCCTTTCCCATGTTAGAGTCCATGTTAACTAGGTTAACATGGCTTCTAACGTAGTAATGCTAGCCATCCCCAACGTTAGTGACAAAGGTAAGTGTCACTAACGTTGGCTCATCATCTCTTTATCCACGTTAGCTTCCACGTTAACTAAGTTAACGTGGGAGTTAACGTTGCTCATGGTGGCTCTTGGTGGTTCACCCCAACGTTAGTGACAAAGGTAAGTGTCACTAACGTTGGCTATCAATTGCTCTCTCCATGTTAGCTTCCACGTTAACAAAGTTAACTTGGGAGTTAACGTGGCTTATGGAGGCTTGGCCAACGTTAGTGACAAAGGTGAATGTCACTAACGTTGGCTTCTCTTTTGCGTCTTAACATTAGAGTCCACATTAACTAAGTTAACGTGGCAACTAACGTGGCCAATTATGAGCTTGGTCCAACGTTAGTGACAAAGGAGAGTGTCACTAACGTTGGCCTTGTTGTCTTCTTTCACGTTAGAGTTCAGGTTAACTTAGTTAACGTCTCTTAACGTGGGCTTATGATGGCTTCGAGGGCGTTATTGGCGATTACCTTTCTCATTAACTTTGCAAGTTAGCACCCATTCCACGTTAGAGGTCACGTTAGTGGGACTAATGTGACTGCTGACGTGGTTCTTCTTTGCTTCCTTTGTCCTGAAATCAAGCAACAAAGTGCATCAAAGTTCTAGTCCAAGTCATGAGTCATGCATCATCCAATTTGTCATATAATTCATGCAAAATTCTCATGAAATCATGTAAAGTGCACAATGTATGCTTGAATCAAGATGTAAGTGAATATCTACCCAAAACTAGCTTATTTTCTAAGAAAATGCATGAAACTACCTTAAAAACAGTAAAGAAAAGGTCAGTGAAACTGGCCAAAATGCCCTGGCATCACGTGCCTCACGCGTACGCGTCATTTCCATTATCCCTCATTCACGCATTCGCGTCAATGATTGATAAACCCATATTTCATGAGTTCTTTTGTGCTTAATTAGAGTGATTTATTCAACTCTTCACCTACTTATTCACATTAATTGCATAGTTTTACTTTCCCTTCCTTATTATGTCATATAATGAAAAACATGTTTTCTAAGCTTTAAAAATTAATCATTTTAATTACCTTTATTTCCATTCGATGCCGTGATTAGTGTGTTGAGTAGTTTCAGATTTTCTAAAGGCAGAATGACTTAAAAAGATGGAAAAAGGAAACATACTAGAATGGAAGGAGGAAGCAAAACGGAGCTTTAAAGAAACTGGTATCCACGCGATCGCATGGATGACGCGATCACGTGCCAAGCATGAATCAGCAGCGACGCGGCCGCATGCCTGACGCGACCGCGCGCCTCAAGCAGAATACACATGATGCGGTCGCATGACTGACGCGACCACGTGGCAAGGAAAAGCTCCGAATGACGCGACCGCGTGACCCACGCGGACGCGTGACAGAGGCCACGCACCAGAAATTATAGAATACGCCCCCAGCAAATTCTGAAGCCCTTTTTGGCCCAGATCCAAGTACAGACAGCATAGACCAGAGATTATAAAGTGTGGGAATGCTTCCATTCAAAGAGAGCTCGCATATTTTCACCTTCCAATGATTTAGATTTAGTTGAGAGGGAGATCTTCTCTCTCTCTCTTTTAGGATTTAGGATTTCTTCTTATTTTAAGAGTAACTCTGGATCCAGGTTTAATGTTCTTTTAGTATTACTTCTATTTATTTATTCCAACATTTGAATTGATTATTATTATAAATTGATCTAAGAATTATTCCATGTTACAGATTTCTAATTGAATTAATGATAATGTGAGGTATTTTCAGTTTATGATTGTTCTCTTGATTTAAGTTGCCATTGCTTCCCATCTAAGGGCACTTTTATTATTTCAGCAATTTACTTTTTCTCCTTTTGGTTTTGGTTAAGAATTCAGTAACTCAACAGTTATTCAACTCAACATAATTGATAATCATTATCTTGCTAATTAAGTTGAACTTAAATAATCCCAACCTTTTCTTAGGAAATAATTAGGATTCAAAGGTCAATTTAATTAGTCTCTTGACTTTCCTTTGCTCCGGTAAAGGTTGACCAAGTGGAATTAAGATACAACTTTCATTATTGTTGAGAAGGGTAACTAAGTTGGACTTCTAATTTCCCTTATCTTGCCAAAAGTTGTTTTACAGTTATTATTTATTTTTACTTGCCATTTAATTCACTTATTTAAATTATTTGCTTCTCACCTTCTAAACCCCAATTACAACCTTTATAGCCAATAATAAGAACACACTTCCTCGCAGTTCCTTGAGAAGACGACCCGATGTTTGAATACTCGGTTAACAATTTTTAAAGGGGTTTGTTACTTGTGACAACCAACACGTTTGTAAGAAAGGTTGATTGCTTGGTTTAGTAACTATACTCACAACGAGAGTTTTTATAACCTCTAACCCATCAATCTTCTGCTCTTTCAAAATGGCGCCGTTGCCGGGGAACTGCTAACGTGTGCCTTATTATTGGTTATTGTAAATATTTTTATTTTGCTTGTTTATTTATTGTTGTTTTTCCTTTTTCTCTTTATTTGCTACTATGAACTCTCACCCCTCTCGCTTTGAGTTCGGTTCTAATATTGTTAAAGGAAATAGAAGTTATAGCAGGAATGTGCATCAAGGTCAGACCAATCAAGGATGGATGGAGCCAAGAGGATCTAATCAACCCTTTAGGCAGCAACACCCTCCGAGATATCCTGGACAAAGACCATTCTACCATGCATACCCAGTTGTAAGACATGGTGGACAACCTTGTAACTACCAACAAGCCCCACCCCGTGCATATGAACCATCCTTTCAACATAACCTCGAACCACAACACTCACAAGCTTCTCTTCACCATTCGCCATCATATGATCCTTCCTTACCCCAATACCAATCCAATCGTTCCCAATCATCACCATTTTCCTTTGTATCATGTCCAAGTCTGGCAAACCGCGAAGCAAAGGATCGCCTAAAAGAAATAGTAACTAAATTTCAAACAACCATTCAACAACTAGGGCAAGTATTAATTCAATGGGCCACTAGGCGCTCAAGTATACAAGGATCAACCACAGCCCCATGTGGACAGCCCGATGAAGAGCGTAGCATGAAAGAAATACTAGAGACTCCAGTTGATAAGATAGAAAATGAATTCGTACTAGAACAAGTGGAAGAAGCTGTCATTATTCGAGAAGAAGAATTGGTTGAAGATCTAGGCGATGCTGAACTTCCTTGGGAATACAGAATTGAGGAAAACTCCGTCCGAGATACCACAGTTGATGCTAAGGAGGATACCGTACAATCTCCAAGGCAAGTCGTTTACGAAGAATCAGACGGAATAATCCAAGAAGCAAATTTCCTTGATAATGATAGTCACAAGTCTAGTTCTCCTAGTGATGAACTTGCGTCCGCAAGTGAATTCTCTGAGATCGAAGAATCTTCCCCAAGTGAATATGAAGATGATGCGGAGGTAGATTTTTCTCAACCTCTAATCTATGACTCGAGTGATGAGGAAGACATAGAAGACTTTGACCAGGATACAGATACAATTGAAGATCTTTGCAAGGAAGTGGAAGAATTCACAGAAGAGCATAAGGACACGGAACTCGCAGAACCACCAAAAACACCTATCCCAAGGCCATTACCACCCAATACAAGCTTCAAGTGGGTACAATCCTTAACTTATAATTTTACTTATTCACTTGAATATGGTTTGCTTGAAACAGATGGCCAGCTTAGAGCTCTCTGCGGCTTTAAGAGTAAGAGGGAAATGGCTCGTATTCAGAGCTGGTGCACCAGGTTCAATAAGGTTCCACGCTTTACCCCGAAGTACACGAATTGGTATCGTGCTCAATTGCATGGATCACGGAGAACGTTTGGTCGCCACGGTGAGATTCTACTATTTAACCCGCCCGAATGGAAACTTACAAATCAAAACGAAGGCGGATCTAAAAACACAGCTTGGGATCATAGATTATGTTCCTGACATTCGTCATCCCGGGAGGCTGGATATCTGTTTAAAGCTGCGCAGAAGCTTTACATGCCTAGTTTGGGACCCCGGAGGCTATTGGCATTCCAAGCACTGGTGGAGATTTTTGGACGAATTTAAACACAAGCCACCATAACAGGATACTCTTCCAATGTCCAACTTAAGGACTTTAACTAAAAGTGCTAGGTGGGAGACAACCCACCATGGTATGGTCGCTTCTTTTTCAATTTATTTCTTGTTAATTGCTTTCAATTTATCCCTTTTCATTTTAATTTATTAAACCTGGAATCATGCATAAGCATCCATGATAGTCATTGCATTCTGCTCTTTCAAAATGTGGTTAATTCTACTCTTTCTTGTTAATTCTGCACTTTTCATGCAAAAAAAAAGTGGTTGCACGACGCGACCGCATGCCCCATGCGATCGCGTCATATCGCGAAAAACACCACCCATGCGACCGCGTGACCCACGCGGCCGCGTGATATATATATCGGCGTAAGGATCCAACAAACAGAAAGTTGGGCTGGAATCGTGCGGCCCTTGTGCGTTTCGCACAAATTGGCCCACGCGATCGCATGCCCCATGCGATCGCATCACATGTACAATATCAATCCCACGCGACCGCGTGAGCGATGCGATCGCGTCACATGGATTGCACATCACCCCAAAAGGAGACAGAGAGTTGCGCTAAAACGGCGCTGAAGTCGTGCGTTTAGCACGACTTCCAGCGATGCGATCGCGCGAACCATGCGATCGTGTCACACTTCTTTCCCCCCTCTCATGCGATCGCGCACCCCACGCGATCGCGTGGATTCGAAAATATAACCCCCCCCAGCCCGCGAACCCTATCAGTCGCGTAGCCCTCACCCCCAACCCTCTTCCCCTTCTCTGCCTCCTCTCCCTCCAACCACCACCCACCACCTTCCAGCCGCCACCGCACCATCACCCAGACGCTGCCGCCGACCCGCCACCGCCGCCGTACCACCCCCTCCCCTTCTCTCTCCTTCCTTCTTCCTCTCTCCTCCCCCTTCCACCGCTGCTCGTCGCCACCACCGCCCACCACCGCCGGCCATCCACCGGCCCCACCCCTTCAGCCAGCAACCCCAACCCCCACCTCCCACCCCTATCCTCTTCCTCCAACACTTAACCTAAACCCTTTTTCCGCCACCAACCCCCTCCGCCGCCACCCATACGCCGCGCCCCGCCACCGCGCCGGACGCCGCCGCAGCCACCTTCTTCCCTGTTCAACCCCTTCCGCTTCCCAGATTCTGCAACACGCAACCATTTTTTTATCTGTTCGTAACTTTTCTGTATTTTTTATTCCGTTTATGTTCATAATTAGGATAGCTAGACTTGCATGTTGTAGTGGATTTTTAGGTTGTTAGGTAGCTTAGGCTGTAGTTAGTGGATCTAGGTCTATTTACTTGCACTGTTCTTACTTCTGTGTTATCCTATGTGCAAATCTGTTGCTGCTATAATCACGATTCATATGCTGCTTTCTTGTATGTTGCTGCTGTTTACATTGAGTTTTTATGTTTATTTTATATTTATGTACATGCAGCTTGATTTTTTTAATTCATATGAACTAATTACATTGCTGTTTATTTTCCGGGACAATCCAACTTTAGCCGGAATGCTGCCCA
Source organism: Arachis ipaensis (assembly GCF_059453495.1). NCBI lineage: Eukaryota > Viridiplantae > Streptophyta > Magnoliopsida > Fabales > Fabaceae > Arachis > Arachis ipaensis. The sequence continues at coordinate 79,465,953 of NC_142440.1, read as the reverse complement.
ATTTTTTTAAATTTGTTTTCATTCATGTTTTGGTTTGGCATTTCTGAAATCTGTTTTACACTGCTTTACCCAAACCATTACATGAATGCTATGGCAGACCTTCTCACCCTTTTTGATTTCCTGGTTCATAAACTGCTTGTTCAATTATGAGTACTTCTATTCTTACCTATGAATCCTTGTTATATGGTTTTTTCTTTATGCCACTTACTTTAACCCGCACTTTACTAACTCACTGTTTTTAATTTACTAATTTTTTTTCAAATCCTAACCATACTAACCCTTTTGTTATCTTTTCTGATTATTTTCACTTTCCTCTAACTTTCTAACCATGGCATATTGCTTATTTTCTTTCCATTTAACATTCATTCAATCACAATTCAATTACTCATTTTCCTTATTCTATTTCTCCCTTACCGCTTTGAGTTTCCTTTGTTTAATTGCCTATTTGCTTTCCTATTTTTTTATCCATTCCTGATTTTCTGTTTTTCAGGATGTCTGCCTCACAAAGGAAAGGCAAAGGCAAGGCTACTGGCAAGCGCAAGAGAGGACATTCCTCCCAGTCCATCATTGCTCTAATGCACGATTCATCATGGTGGGAGAAGAACTTCACACAGCAGGAGAAAGCTAACCAGCTGCTTCTTACGGATGATCCTGTAAAATTTGCAAACCGGTACTGTGAACTGAAGTACCCGACTTTTGCAAACTCCAGAAACCTATACCTAGAACGTACCTTGAAGATTCCAGAGGCCCTCCAGCAGTACACTACTGAGCAAATCAAGCAAAGAGGCTGGTTCTTTCTGGAGAGATCACTGACAGAGGTCAATGCATCTTGGGTCCGGGAATTCTATTGCAACTACTACCTTACTACCCTTGATGCAGTGAACCTGAGGGGAAAGCAAATTCTGGTCACAGAGGAGGCCATAGAGACCATTCTCCAGCTCCCAGCCAAGTCCGATCAGCCAGATGGTTTTGCACAGGCTGAGGAGGACATGGGCCAGATGCAGTTTGACTGGGATGCCGTAAAGGCACGGATAGCTCTCAACCCTGCTGTTCCTTGGGAAATGGGTCAGAACACCACTATGCCTAGAGGGATCAAGAAAGTGTACTTAAATGATGAGGCTCGGCTATGGCATCAGATCTTGAGTAATTTTGTGATGCCGAGTACTCACGAGACGGAGATCCCGGCTACCATGATCACCCTCCTTTGGTGTGTGCTGGAGGGTAAGGACATATACTTACCTCGTTTTATCCGGCATTATATGGCCAGGGCCCACGTACGAGGCACACTCCCCTTTTCTTACCTGATTACACGGCTAGGCCGTCAGGCTGATGTGCCTTGGGAGGATGCCGATGAGAGACCACCAGCAGCGGACTGTAGGAAGATCATCCCGCACAGCAGGAACTTCCTTGCTTTGGGCTACAGACCACCACCTGTCACTGCTACTGATGAGACAGCCCCTCCGTCTGCTGGACCCTCTTCATCTGCAGCTGCCCCAGCTGCCCCTGCTGCCACCACTGCACCTCCACCCGCCTCTGAGCCGGTCTATCGCCTCGTGCACCGTCTATTCCGCCAGCTTAATCAGATGGAGCGTCGTAACAGGCGCCGGTATGAGAGATTAGAGCGCCGCAGCAGGCGACGCTATTCCCATCTGAAGCTGATGATCAAACAGGGCGCCGACATCCCCTCCGAGCCCGACACTCCTTCAGAGCCATCAGAGGATGAGCACGAGGAGGAGGATGAGCACGAGGAGGAGCCTCATTTCCAGGCGGAGACTCATTAGCAGGCAGCCACAGAGCAGGCTGCCCCGCATCAGGAGGTTATGCCCCAGATAGAGGCTGCAGATCCGAAGATCCCGCTCCAGTCCGTCCCACCTCCACAGCAGCCAGACCCTCAGCCCACCACCACCACGGAGACCCCAGCTACCATCCCTACCATTGATGACACTCCTTCACACCAGGCTTGATTGAGCATCGAGGACGATGCTTCATTTTAAGTGTGGGGAGGTCGCCATCTCTGGCGTTTATTTTGGTGAACCACTACATACTTTTTCTTTTATTTTGGATATTTTTCTGTATTTTTCTCTTTTTCTTTTATTGTTATTTTCTGAGTACTTATACATTGCTACTTGTGTATTTTACTCTATGTGCTGCATTTTGCATCTTTAGTTCATACTTTAGCCATTTAGTTTATTTTAGTTATTTAGTTTAGTTTGCAATTCTGATTTATTAGTAGATTAATTAGTATAGTTTACCCTTTTTAGCATAAGATAGTATAGTTTAAATAGAAAAATATAAAAAGGAAGTAAACTAGAAACTTTAACAGAATCAAAACAACCCACACCTTGTATATATAGCATTACATGTTAGTTGACAACATTTCATCAAGGAGGAACATTAAAACTTTAAAAGCTACCCTAAATAATTTTTTTCAAGAGAATAATGGGAATTTTTAACTAAACCTGCATACAATATATGAATGATATATGATGCTTGAGTTAAGAGAACACACAGCCTGTGAGTCTTGAGCTTAAATTGTATGGTTGCATTCAAACCATAATTTCATTTCTGTGTGTCACATTTCTTTTTATTCTGATGTTCTTTACTTTGCTTTAATCTATATGTCCAATTATAGAATATAGAATAGATACATACCAAGAGAATGATTGAGGCCATCATTTGATTTTAGCTCACTCACCCCAAATTAGCCTACCTTTTACATTACCCTTGTTAGCCCCCTTTGAGCCTTTCAAAACCCCTTTATTCTATTTAGCCAAATTACTAGCCTTAAGCAGAAAAACAAAATAAAATCCCAAGTGAATCCTTGGTTAGCTTAAGATAGAAAATTATAAATAGAGTTAAATGTGGGAAACCTTTTGGGAACATGGATGATAGAAACAAAAGGTAGAGAAGTTAAAAGGAATAAAATAAAATTTGGGAAGCATGCTCATGAGAAAATCTAAATGATTCAATTATCATGTGCATTAAAAAAAAGTTAATTTTTTTAAAGGGGATACAAAAGAAATTCCCCAATGCAAAATAAAAACAATGCACATGGGATAAAAAAATGATAACAAGTGAAACATGAGCATGTAACAATAAGTGGGAAATTATAGGAAAATAGGTAAAGAAGTTTTATCTTGCTGAATATGTATGTTAGGTGAGATCTTAGTCTAATTAAGGATTCACTTATTAGCTCACTTGACCCTATACATAAATCCTTACCTTTACCTTGACCACATTACAACCTTAATTAAGACCTTAGGACTTTTTGGTATGACTATATTCTATAATTGTTGATTGGTTAGATGAAAAACAAAGCTGTAGAAATTAAGAATAAAAAGAAAAATAGAGTGAATAAACCCAATAAACACTGAGTGACTAGAGAGTAAACACAAAATCCAGTGAGGGTTCAATAACTCATCAACATATATCTGTGCTTAAAATTTACTAATTCTTTTGCAAGTTTGTACAATGTTTTCTTTCCCATCTCATTTGCTAAAGTACTTTATTATTTAAGAGTTGGCTATATATATATACATAACCCCTTGAGAATGTGAATTAACTTAGCTACATGTAAACTTTCTATATGAGTGGATGAATTAGAATTGCATGACTCATTAGGTAGATGCATTTAGCATAGGTTGCATTTCATAACACTCCATCACTTTAACCTTAATTATTTACCTTGGATTTAGCATGAGGACATGCTAGTGTTTAAGTGTGGGGAGGTTGATAAACCCATATTTCATGAGTTCTTTTGTGCTTAATTAGAGTGATTTATTCAACTCTTCACCTACTTATTCACATTAATTTCATAGTTTTACTTTCCCTTCCTTATTATGTCATATAATGAAAAACATGTTTTCTAAGCTTTAAAAATTAATCATTTTAATTACCTTTATTTCCATTCGATGCCGTGATTAGTGTGTTGAGTAGTTTCAGATTTTCTAAAGGCAGAATGACTTAAAAAGATGGAAAAAGGAAACATACTAGAATGGAAGGAGGAAGCAAAACGGAGCTTTAAAGAAACTGGTATCCACGCGATCGCATGGATGACGCGATCACGTGCCAAGCATGAATCAGCAGCGACGCGGCCGCATGCCTGACGCGACCGCGCGCCTCAAGCAGAATACACATGATGCGGTCGCATGACTGACGCGACCACGTGGCAAGGAAAAGCTCCGAATGACGCGACCGCGTGACAGAGGCCACACACCAAAAATTACAGAATACGCACTCCTCAACGTTCCACTTCCATCTCTTTCTTCTCCCTCTAGCCTCCCACTGCAACCGCCACCCAGCCCGCCGCAGCGCCACCATCGCCACCCCTTGCCGCACCGCCCTCACCCCCCCTCTTTCCCCCTTCTCTTCCTCTTTTCTCCTTCCCCTTCCCCCTCCTCCTCCACTGTCCCCTGCCCCATCCCCGAACCAGAAACCCGCTGCCGCACCCTATCACCGGCCACCACCCCCAACGCCACCCCCTTCTTCTCTTCTCCCCTCCCTATCCCTCTTTCACCCCCTTCCTCCACCGAGGACCACCGCGGGACTTCCAACGCCGCCGTGCCGCATCCCCTCACCGTCGTGCTGCCCACCAACGCCACCACACCACCACCCTCTCTCTTTGTTCAAATTCTGTCACTACGCACACCAGGTTCCACTGCACTCCGATTCCTTTCCCGTTCTAATTAGTTAGTTTCCATATTTTTCAATTCTGTTCAAATTAGGATAGTTAGAGATGCATGTTCGTAGTGGATTTTAGGTGGTTAGGTAGCTAGGTTGTGGTTAGTGAATTTAGGTCTGATAATTGCACCATTCTTGCTGCTTGCTTTATCTGTTTTACAATTTTGAAATTGCTGTGCTGTTGATGCTGCTCATATGCTATTCATTTCTGTTTAATGCTGATTTGCTATTATTCCATTTAAATTGCAATTCTTGCTGCAGATTGAATTCGTTTTTTCTAAATTCATGTGACTTGCTATTTGCTACTCTTTTCTGCACTACTTTAATGTCATATGAACTAAATTTCTACTGCTGTTTATTATCCGGGAACATCCGATTTATAGCCGGAATGCTGCACGACTTTTCCGAAAATTGTTTTACTTAAATCCCATTCATCAATTGGCTTTAGTACTTTCGAATTCTGCACTAATTGGTTCCACCAATGCCAATTCATGGATGAATAGGCTAGCATTCCTACTCATTTTGGTTCCTTTCTTAGTTAAATCGCATTATTGATGATTTTATTCATTCTGCACTTCTTTTATTTATATGATTAATCATCATTACTCTGCATTCTATGCTTGAATGTGAGTTGCTTGTTCTTCAAGTTTGTGCAATTTTTGTTAATTAGGAACTACAACACCATGCCACTCACTTTAACTTCACTTTTTAACTCTTAACTGCATTAACTTTCTAACTTCTCTCTTAGTTTTCAACTAACTACTTTCAACCCATTTCAAGGCATGATTATTGTTGTTCCTGATAAACAAGCATTCTGCATATCATAGATCTTGGACTGTAATTTTTATTTCAATTCTTTGACCTTTTAGCTTGCATGCAGTCCAAATTCTACATCTATCTAACTCACTTCATGCCTATATTATTATTCTATTCCTCTTTTGCCCCTCTATGCTTATATTGCTCAAATACTATTTGCTTACCTATTTTTCTGCTTTAGTTTAATAAACTGTATCCTGGAACCTCTGCTTTTCAGGATGTCTGACCCAAAAGGCAAAGGAAAAGTAAAAATAGGCACAGGCAAAAGAAAACGAGGAGAATCCTCTATGGCTATCCTGGATATCCTGCATGATGATTTCTGGTGGGAGAAGAATTTTACTCCGCAGGAAAAAGCTAATTAGTTAGTGCCTGCAACCGACCCAGTCAAGTTTGCAAACCGATACTGTGAACTGAAGTATCCAGTCTTTGCAACTTCAAGGAACCTATATCTAGAAAAGACCCTCCGAATTCCAGCCGAATTACTAGAGTACACCACAGACCAAATCAAACAGAGAGGCTGGTACTTTCTGGAGAGGAACTTGACTGAGGTTAATGCATATTGGGTCAGAGAATTTTACTGCAACGCCATGCTCCCTAGGTGGTGCCTAGGTGGGCCGTGCACTGACGTGTTTCCCTTCTTGTTGGTCCTTTGGTGATCGGGGTTCGCCGCAGCCAAACGCCCGTGCTCGACCTTGGACCCGGGGCGGGGGACCCCGGCGGCACACCACAACCACAACATGCTTGCTAGTGTGCCTAGGGGATGGCAAGGCAACGTGCATCTTGCTGGCATTGTGCCCAGCAAGCCTTTGGACAACTCGAGTTTCAGCAGCACGACACCCCTCCCCCCTATAATAGGCTGCCGAGCCATTACCAAAGTGCCACGGGTAGACATCCTTTTCCGTGAGGAGACATACTCAAGGAAAGTGCTCTAGAGGTCGAATTTTGATGCCGTTTTTTTCCAACAACCTCTAGAAAAATAAGATCTTTCCATCCTCCAAATTTGGTGAATTTACACCGTGTGGATTTTTTTGATGATTTTTTTACCGCCCGGAAAGCCGGAAATTCAAAAAAAATGAAAAATGGAGCAAACGTGCGATTTTTGACCTGGATTTTTTTGTGCAGCCTTCACATAATATTACCAAGGTTCCCTCAAAATTTCACAAAAAATGCACGAGCCAATTCTGAGATATGAAAATTTGGATCCTCCATTGCAACGCTCCGAGCCATCATTGCAACGGCGGGTGCCTCCGTTGGGGGTGGGGGAGCCCTTTAAAATGACCCTGGATGCAGTACAGCTCAGAGGGAAGCAAATTCTAGTTACTGAGGAGGCAATTGAAGATATCCTCCAACTCCAGCCCAAATCTGATCAGCCAGATGGTTATCAGCAGGCTGAAGAAGATATGAGATTTATGAGGTTTGATTGGGAAGCAGTGAAGCGCACCATAGCTATTGACCCTGCTGTCCCATGGGTAATGGGTAAGTCAACAGTGACCCCAAAAGGCATCAAAATCATCTACCTGAATGATGAGGCTCAGCTATGGCAACAAATCCTAAGCAATTATGTGATGCCAAACACTCAAGAGACTGAAGTGCCAACTGCCATGATTACCCTTATCTGGTGCGTGATAGAGGGCAAGGACCTGTACCTTCCCAGATTTATCCTGTATTCCATCTCCAGGGTGCATGTCCGAGGCACTCTGCCCTTCCCCTACTTGATTACTCAGCTGGGCCACCGAGCTGAGGTACCCTGGGAGCTTGCGGATGAAAAGCCACCAGCCGCTGATTGCAAGAAGATCATCCCACATGGCAGGAAGTTCATGGCTCTGGGCTACAGACCGCTCTTTCTTATTGCCTCCGCTGATGCAGCCACATCTTCTGCTGCCCCTTCAGCATCTGCTACCCCAGCCACTACCACATCACATTCATCTTCTCCCGAGCCCATTTACCACCTTGTGCACCGCCTCTTCGAGCGGCTCGACCAGATGGAGCACCGCAACCAGCGACGATATGAGAGGTCTGAGCGTCGCAGCAAGCGACGCTATGAGCATTTAAAGTTGATGATCCGATCGGGCCACCATGACATCCCCTCCGAGCCTGACACACCATCAGAGCCATCTGAGGACGAGGCGGATGACCAGGAGGAGGATGCACGAGCCGAGGCTGAGCAAGCAGGACCCGAGTAGGCTACGCCACATCATGAGGAGCCCCAGCAGATACAGCCAGCCGATCCACAGGTCCCTTTACAAACAGAGCCTCTGCTTCAGCAGGCAGATCCTCAGGCCACCACAGAGACACCAGCAGCACACCCTTCCGGAGATGCCACTTCTTCACACCCTGCTTGATTGAGCATCGAGGACGATGCTATTATTTAAGTGTGGGGAGGTCGCCATCTCTGGCGAACTTTATTTTGGTGAACCACTTTCAGACTCTTTATCCTATTTTATTTCTTTTTCTGTATTTTTATTTTTATTTTATTTTATCTTATTTTCCTTTTTCAGTACTTGCACATTTTCTTTTGCTGTATTTCTGTTTATTTCAACTTTATTATATTTTGCATTTTGGGCTGTGTATATATATCTTAGATATTTAGCTTGATTTGCATTCTTAGCTTATTTAGTTGTGATATAGAAAATATGGATTATTTAGTTTAGTTTACCCTTTTAGCATATAATGATTTGGTTTAATTGAAAATAAAGAGTAAACTAGAAATTTTAGTTTTTCAGAATCACAACAATCTACCCACCATATATATATATATATATATATATATATATATATATATATATATATAGTTTTCATTCCTATGTGTTTCGCCCTTCTTCACTATAATTGCAGACTTTACTTTGTTTCATTCTATATGTTCAATATTCAATGTATTTATATTCTTACATATGATTGAGGCCATTATTTGTTTTTGCTCACTTATCTCAAATAAACCTACCCTTTTATGTCACCCTTGTTAGCCACCTTGAGCCTTTTTATCCCCTTCTGTTCTCTAACCACATCACTAGCTTTAAGCAGAAAAACAAATTAAAAATCCCAAATTGAATCTTTGGTTAGCTTAAGATAGAGATTATGTATCAACTAAGTGTAGGAAAACTTTGGGAACTTGGGTTGATAGAAAAGGATTAAATGGATAAAATAATTAGAATTTAGGAGCATGCTCATGTGAAACTTAAATAATTAAAAGAATCCATGTGCATTGATAATGTTATGTTTTCTTTTAAAAAAAACCTTTTAAGTAAATAAATAAATAAGGGGACAAAATTATCCCAATAATGAGTAAAGAAATCAATGCACATATGATCAAATTAAAAAATAATTTGATGCATGAGTATGTGACGAGAAAGTGGGAAAATCATGGGAAGCTAGGCATAATTTTAAAATTGTATAGAGTATGTATATGTTAGGTGAGATCTTAGACTACTCAAGAATTCAACTTATAGCTTACTTAGCCTTATTTATATGCCCTCACCTTTACCTTAGCCCCATTACAACCTTGAAAAAGACCTCATGAAGTTTGCATGTGTACATTGAATATTTGTTGATTGGTTAGATGAAGAACAAAGTTTTAGAAAGCATGACTAGAGAAGAATAGAGTGATTAACCCCAAAACACTGAATGATTAGAGTGTATACACAAATCCAATGAGGGTTCAATAGCTCATTTCCATATATCCATATTTAATTATTGATTGTCTTGCAAGTTTGTAAAATCTTTTGATTAACTCAACTCAACTATGAATGTGTTTTAACATAATTTAGCCTTGGCTGTGCATATATGATTCCTTGAAAATATGAATCAATTTAACCACATGTAAGCTTTATATATAGGTGGATAATAATTAGAATTGCATGATTCATGTAGGTAGCTTGCATTTAGAATAGATTGCATTGCATAAGATTTCACCATTCTACCTTCACTCTTTTCTCTTAGATTTAGCATGAGGACATGCTAATGTTTAAGGGTGGGGAGGTTGATAAACCCATTTTATGATTTATCTTGTGCTCAATTGAGTGTTTTTATCAATTCTTCACCCACTTATTCATAAGATTTGCATGGTTTTACAATTCCTTCCTTATTCTATGATATATGTGAAAACATATTTCCTATGCCTTAAAAATATTAATTTTAATTACCCATTATGACCATTCGATGCCGTCATCTGTGTGTTAAGTAATTTCAAGCTTCATAGGGCAGGAATGGCTTAGAGGACAAAAGGGAAACATGCAAAAATGGAAGGAACGCACAAAATGGAGTTTTGAAGAAAAAGGCAGCGACGTGCACGCATGGACGACGCGGACGCGTGCCTAGCGCAAAATCAAGTGAAGCACACGCATGGACGATGTAGATGCGTGCCTGGTGCAGAGCACAAACGACGCGTATGCGTGACTGACGCGTACGCGTTACAAGGAAAATCTCCAAGTGACGCGCACGCGTGACGGACGCCACGTGCAGAAAATTACAGAAGTCGCCCCCAGCAATTTTTGGGCCTTTCTCGGCCCAAATCCAAGCCCAGAGACACAGAATAAGAGGCTGGAGACATAATATTCATTATTGACATTTAGAGGTTTTAGATGTAATTTTTAGAGAGAGAGAGGCTCTCTCCTCTCTCTTAGGTTTTAGAATTAGAATTTCTCTTAGAGTATGGTTATTTCTCCAATTCCAGGTTCAATGTTCCTTTAATTTATATTTCTCTTCTACTTTTATTTATTCTAATGCTTTTACTTGTTAATTACTTATGTTGCCAAATTGGCTTATAAACCTTCCCATGTTAGATTTGAATTTATGTTTAAATGCAATTTGAGGTATTTCAGATTTATGATTGCTTTCTTCTATTTATGATATAAATAATTTAGATTTTTCTCCCTTAGCTTTGGTTGAGTAATTGGTGACACTTGAGTTATCAAACTCAGTAGTTGATTGAAAATTGAAAATTACTGGTTGATTTGGATCCCTCTAAAGCTAGTCTTTCCACAGGAGTTGGCTAGGACTTGAGGAATCAAGTTAATTAGTCCACTTGACTTTCCTTTATTTAGTAAGGGTTAACTAAATGAGAGAAATAAACAATTCTCATCACACCTAATAAGGATAACTAGGATGGGATTTTCAGTTCTCATACCTTGCCAAGAGTTTTATTACTTATTATTTTAATTATTGCAATTTACTTTTCTTGTTTCTTATTCCAAAAACCCAAAATTATACCTTTTCCATAACCAATAATAAATACACTTCCCTGCAATTCCTTGAGAAGACGACCCGAGATTTGAATACTTCGATTATCAATTTTATTAGGGGTTTCTTACTTGTGACAACCAAAACTTTTGTACGAAAGGATTCTTTGTTGGTTTAGAAACTATACCTACAACGTGATTATTCTTATAAAATTCTTTACTAGCAAAAGTCCTCTCGTCAATTACTCACTTCCCAAACTTCAATTCATGATTTTATACTTGTTCCTCATATCTTATTTTGAATTAAACTCCCTTGGGTCTTAGTTCCTTGCTTTTGTTTTGAAAACAACTCATCATTGACTCCTTGTGGAAACAAACTAAATTTATTAATATTGTAAAGCTTAACATTCAACATTTTCTTTCTCAAAATAAAACTAAAACTTAAGGACTCTTAGAAGGACTCTTAACTCATAAAAACAAACAACTAGCATATAAAAGAACTACTAAGCAATAAATTCAGAAAATAGCTCCCAAATGGGACTCAACAACCTTTGCTTGTCACGCTGCTTCTCCCTTGATCAGTGCATTGGTCCCTTTTCCTTATCATTTTTCTTAGAAGACTCATCACCATTCTTCTTTATAGAGGCTCTTTCTTATACTTGGGTATCCTTTGGCTTCCAAAAGCCTAACCTCCTCATGAAAGTTTTCTCATCCTCCTTGTGCTTGGCTAAAATCTCCTCCTGTCTGGCACTTAACTCTTTCATTCCTTGCATAAATATTGGATAGTTTGGGTTCAGGGTGGCTACCACATTGCACAAGTGATTCACCTTCGCTTGTGTGTTTATATCATATTGCCTTCTTGAAGTGGTTCTAGCCTCATAAAGGGACCTAAACTCAGCAAGGTTCCTCTGTTGAACCATTTGTTGTTCTAGAATTTTGTTGAGGCTGTCTTGCATTTCTCCCCAGTTGAATTGCCCTTGTTGCTCCCTATTTTGATCCACATTTCTTTGAAGTTACTGGATACTCTCTTGCATTTGTTTCCAATGCTTTTGTTGTTCCATAAGTTGGTTGATGTCTCCTTGTATGTGGTGGATGTTCCCCTGCATCTCTTCCCAATTAAAACCCTCTGGAAATTGTGCTTGGACTTGTAGAATTGGTGCTTAGACATGGCTCTTCTTATTGTGGTGGCTCTTGTGGTGCTTACACATGAGCTCAATACTCTCTTGCCCTTTGTAGTGGATTGATAGCCACCACTTTTTTCATCTTCTTGGCAGTTATTGGCTTGTCTTGCTCTAGCAATGTTTCATCTATACTAGTTTCCACTCCAGCCTCATCACATGAGCGCTAAATGATACTTGGAAAAGCTAGCCTTATGCTGTCCTTGGTGCTTGTTAGCACCCTATGAATATTGTTTGCAATCATCTCTCCAACATTCACCTTCTCCCCCTTCATGATACTATAGATTAGCACTGCCCTTTCTATTGTTACCTCTGAGGTGTTGGAGGTAGGGTTGAGTGACTGATGGAGTTGGGATTTGCACCGATTTGAATTTTCACACTTAAGATAACTTTCATTGAAAGTATAGACCAAACCGGCAATTTAAATTCTAAACATCAAAGTTTAAAATTTCTAATTAACCGAGAGAAATTAAACCTCAGGTTGTCTTTCCTGGGAACTAATGCCAAAGAGTGCACACAATTTTAGTTGTGGGAAACAAGGGGTGTTTTCAATGATAAGGAAGCAAACAAATAAAGAGATAAAAGAACAAGGCAAAATTGTAATTAATAAAATAATAAAAGAACTAAAGAACTATGTATGTAATATCAACAAGAAAATCTATAAAGTCTCAAGTTCAACGTCTTCTTGACATCTCCATCCTCAGTGTCCTCCTCCTCTACCGGTTCTTTGGTGTTATGTCACATCCTCAAAAAGAGTGAATAAGGTATAATTTGGAATCGTAGGGAAAGTAGCACAAAAGGATAAAAGGGGGGGAGTTAATAAGAATCTAATTGAGGAAGTTTGCATAGAGGTGTGGTATGAAAAAAAAATTAGCCATGTGTGTATTCCAATTATGCGCGCAGTTAGAACACATACAACAGTCGGATAAAATGGCATCCACACAATCAAAAAGTGAGCATGAGTTCCTCAATTAAATAGCCCAAGTTTCAAGCAATGAGTAAGCTACAATTAAGGACAAACAAACTTAGGGAACCACCACAAGAGTGAATTGAGTTTAGGGACTATTGGATATTGAAGTTGTGCAAGTGAAAGAGCAAAATTGATATAAAATAGCACAAAAAACAATAAGCAATGAAATGATGAAGAGAAACTACTTATTCATCCTTAAGAACAATCAAATAATCACATGGGAAGATGCTTGCTACAAAAAGTGACAAGTCTTGATAAGAATCAAGTCAAGTCAACTCAAACAAATGCAAAGCATTAGCGAGGAACAAATACCTTGTTATGTGATTATATTGACTTAAAAACTATGATGAACAAGAAATCCAATTCAATTCACTAAATTTCATCTGCACTCATAAAATGTTAACCTAATATGCAACAAAATGTACATGCACAAATCCAATTAGGTGATAGTAATTTATGGTAAAGTATAAGTTCATTGATGAAATTCAATCAAGAAGCAACCCAATCAACATCAAACAAAAACTTGCAACTTATTTAATTAATAAATTAAAGTAAAACTAATATAATTACTAAAATAAAAATGAGATGTAACGAAAACTAAGCAAAACAAGTAGAGAAACACGGGAAAAGTAAGAGAAGAGAGAGGTAAAAGGGGGTGGAAGTGTGTTAGGGCTCAAAGAAAAGTGCAATAAAAATTTTGCCCAAAATAGCACTTCTGCGTACGCACAGGTATGTGTGTGTATGCACACAAGGTGAAAGGGGGAGTGATGAGCGAATAATTTATACGCTTTTCGGCATTGTTTTTAGTATGTTTTTAGTAAGATCTAGTTACTTTTAGGGATGTTTTTATTAGTTTTTATGTTAAATTCATACTTCTAGACTTTACTATGAGTTTGTGTGTTTTTCTATGATTTCAGGTATTTTCTGGCTGAAATTGAGGGACTTGGGCAAAAATCAGATTCAGAGGTTGAAGAAGGACTGCTGATGCTGTTGGATTCTGACCTCCCTGCACTCAAAGTGGATTTTCTGGAGCTACAGAACTCAAAATGGCGCGCTTTCAATTGCGTTGGAAAGTATACATCCAGGGATTTCCAGAAATATATAATAGTCTATACTTTGGTCGAGTTTAAACGACGCAAAAGGGTGTTGAACGCCAGTTCTACGCTGCAGTCTGGAGTTAAACGCCAGAAACACGTCACAAACCAGAGTTGAACGCCAGAAACACGTTACAAACTGGCGTTCAACTCCAGAAGAAGCCTCTGTACGTGTAGACTTCAAGCTCAGCCCAAGCACACACCAAGTGGGCCCCGGAAGTGGATTTATGCATCAATTACTTACTTCTGTAAACCCTAGTAACTAGTTTAGTATAAATAGGACTTTTTACTATTGTATTAGACATCTTCGGATCATCTTGGGACGTCTAGTTCTTAGATCATGGAGGGCTGGCCATTCGGTCATGCCTGGACTTTATCACTTCTGTATTTTCAATGGTAGAGTTTCTACACACCATAGATTAAGGTGTGGAGCTCTGCTGTTCCTCATGAATTAATACAAAGTACTACTGTTTTTCTATTCAATTCAACTTATTCCGCTTCTAAGATATCCATTCGCACTTCAACATGAATGTGATGATCGTGACAGTCATCATCATTCCCTATGAACACATGCCTGACAACCACTTCCGTTCTACCTTAGATCGAATGAATATCTCTTGGATTCCTTAATCAGAATCTTCGTGGTATAAGTTAGAACCCATGGATGGCCATTCCTGAGATCCGGAAAGTCTAAACCTTGTCTGTGGTATTCCGAGTAGGATCTGGGAAGGGATGGCTGTGACGAGCTTCAAACTCGCGAGTGTTGGGCGTAGTGACAAACGCAAAAAGATCAATGGATCCTATTCCAGTAAGATCAAGAACCGACAGATGATTAGCCATGCAGTGACAGCGCATTAGACTATTTTCACTGAGAGGACAGGATGTAGCCATTGACAACGGTGATGTCTAATATATAAAGCTTGCCATGGAAAGGAGTAGGAATGATTGGATGAAGACAGCAGGAAAGCAGAGGTTCAGAGGAACGAAAGCATCTCTATACGCTTATCAGAAATTCTCACCAATGATTTGCATAACTATTCCTATCTTTATTTTCTGTTTATTTATTATTATTATTCGAAAACTCCATAACCATTTGATATCTGCCAGACTGAGATTTACAAGGTGACCATAGCTTGCTTCATACCAACAATCTCCGTAAGGTTTTATTACTTGGACGACCCAGTGCACTTGTTGGTTAGTTGTATCGAAGTTGTGACAAATTATGAATTAAGATTAGAGCACCAAGTTTTTGGAGCCATTACTAGGTA
Organism: Arachis ipaensis; assembly: GCF_059453495.1. Taxonomy (NCBI): domain Eukaryota; kingdom Viridiplantae; phylum Streptophyta; class Magnoliopsida; order Fabales; family Fabaceae; genus Arachis; species Arachis ipaensis. The sequence goes on along the minus strand of NC_142440.1, from coordinate 79,450,773 downwards.
TCACAATTTCGTGCACCAAGTTTTTGGCGCCGTTGCCGGGGATTGTTCGAGTTTGGACAACTGACGGTTCATCGTGTTGCTCAGATTGGGTAATTTTCTTCTTATTTTATTTTCAAAAAGTTTTCAAAAAATTTTTCAAAAATTTTCCCTTTGTTTTCGAAAATTATTTCAAAATTTTTAAGAATGAATTCTAGTATTTCATGAAGCATGTTGAAGCCTGGCTGGCTGTAAAGCCATGTCTAAATTCTTTTGGACTGAGGCTTCCAAACCATCATCACAAGAGCAAGCTTGCTGTTCCTAATCCACCTGCTGTTGTATGACTGATTTGTATCTTCTAAAGCTTGGCTGGCTATTAAGCCATGCCTAACCCTCAGATTGGAGCTTTAGACTAAGAGTACAAGATTCCTGGAATTCATATTAAAAATTTTGGAATCCTTATTTTTCTTTTTCACATTAATTTTCGAAAAATCCAAAAAAAATCATAAAATCATAAAAATAAAAAAATATTTTGTGTTTCTTGTTTGAGTCTTGAGTCAGATTTTAAGTTTGGTGTCAATTGCATGTTCATTTGCATTTTTCGAAAAAAATCATACATTCATAGTGTTCTTCATGATCTTCAAGTTGTTCTTGGCTAGTCTTCTTGTTTGATCTTCATATTTTCTTGTTTTGTGTCTTTTCTTGTTTTTCATATGCATTCTTGCATTCATCTTGAAAATTTTTTAAAAATAAGTCTTGATGTTCATCTTGATATTCAAAGTGTTCTTGGTGTTCATCTTGACATTCATAGTGTTCTTGCATTCATCACATGTTTTGATCCAAAATTTTCATGCATTGAGTCAATTTTGTGTTTTTCTCTTTCATCATTTAAAATTCAAAAATAAAAAAAAATATCTTTCCTTTTTTCTCTCATAAATTTCAAAAATTTGGATTGACTTTTTCAAAAATTTTTAAAATTCAAATGTTTCTTATGAGTCAAATCAAATTTTCAATTTAAATATCCTATCTTTTTCAAAATCTTTCTCAAAAATCAAATCTTTTTCATTTTTCTCATTTATTTTCGAAAATTTTAAAAAATATTTTTCAAAAATCTTTTTCTTTATTTTATTTCATAATTTTCGAAAATATCATCAACAATTAATGTTTTGATTCAAAAATTTTAAGTTTGTTACTTACTTGTTAAGAAAGATTCAAACTTTAAATTCTAGAATCATATCTTGTGATTTCTTGTGAGTCAAGTCATTAATTATGATTTTAAAAATCAAATCTTTTTCAAAACTAATTCTAATCATATCTTCCTATCATATCTTTTTTTTAAAAATCTTATCTTTTTCAAAAATTTGATTTTTAAATATCTTTTCTAACTTCTTATCTTCTTATCTTTTCAAAATTGATTTTCAAATTTGTTTCAACTAACTAACTAACTTTTTGTTTGTTTCTTATCTCTTTCAAAACTACCTAACTAACTATCCCTCTCTAATTTTCGAAAATACCTCCATCTTTTTCAAAAATTCTTTTTAATTAATTAATTGTTTCAATTTTTAATTTTAATTTTAATTTTCTCCTAATTTTTGAAAATCACTAACCCCTTTTCAAAATTTTATTTTCGAAAATCCTCTTTCTCTCTCATCTCCTTCTATTTATTTATTCATCTACTAACACTTCATCTCACCCAAATTCGAACCCCCTCTTCCCTCTGAGTTCGAATTCTTCTCTTCTACATTCTTATTCTTCTTTTCTTCTACTCACACAAGGGAACCTCTATACTGTGGTAAAAAGGATCACTATTATTATTTTTCTGTTCCCTCTTTTTCATATGAGCAGGAGCAAGGACAAGAACATTCTTGTTGAAGCAAACCCTGAACCTGAAAGGACTCTGAAGAGGAAACTAAGAGAAGCTAAAATACAACAATCCAGAGATAACCTTACAGAATTTTTCAAACAGGAAGAGGAGATGGCAGCCGAAAATAATAATAATGCAAGGAGGATGCTTGGTGACTTTACTGCACCTAATTCCAATTTACATGGAAGAAGCATCTCCATCCCTACCATTGGAGCAAACAATTTTGAGCTTAAACCTCAATTAGTTTCTCTGATGCAGCAGAACTGCAAGTTTCATAGACTTCCATCTGAAGATCCTTTTCAGCTCTTAACTGAATTCTTGCAGATATGTGACACTGTTAAGACTAATGGAGTAGATCCTGAAGTCTACAGACTCATGCTTTTCCCGTTTGCTATAAGAGACAGAGCTAGAATATGGTTAGACTCTCAACCTAAGGATAGCCTGAACTCTTGGGATAAGCTGGTCAAGGCTTTCTTAGCCAAGTTCTTTCCTCCTCAAAAGCTGAGTAAGCTTAGAGTGGATGTTCAAACCTTCAGACAAAAGGAAGGTGAATCCCTCTATGAAGCTTGGGAGAGATACAAGCAACTGACCAAAAAGTGTCCTTCTGACATGCTTTCAGAATGGACCATCCTGGATATATTCTATGATGGTCTGTCTGAATTAGCTAAGATGTCATTGGATACTTCTGCAGGTGGAATCATTCACCTAAAGAAAACGCCTGCAGAAGCTCAAGAACTCATTGACATGGTTGCTAATAACCAGTTCATGTACACTTCTGAGAGGAATCCTGTGAATAATGGGACGCCTCAGAAGAAGGGAGTTCTTGAAATTGATACTCTGAATGCCATATTGGCTCAGAACAAAATATTGACTCAGCAAGTCAATATGATTTCTCAGAGTCTGAATAGAATGCAAGCTACATCCAATAGTACTCAAGAGGCATCTTCTGAAGAAGAAGCTTATGATCCTGAAAACCCTGCAATAGGAGAGGTGAATTACATGGGTGAACCATATGGAAACACCTATAATCCCTCATGGAGAAATCACCCAAATCTCTCATGGAAGGATCAACAAAAGCCTCAACAAGGCTTTAATAATGGTGGAAGAAATAGGTTTAGCAACAGCAAGCATTTTCCATCATCCACTCAGCAACAGACAGAGAACTCTGAACAAAATACATCTAATTTAGCAAACTTAGTCTCTGATCTATCTAAGGCCACTCTGAGTTTCATGAATGAAACGAGGTCCTCCATTAGAAATTTGGAGGCACAAGTGGGCCAGCTGAGTAAAAAGATCACTGAAACCCCTCCTAGTGCTCTCCCAAGCAATACAGAAGAAAATCCAAAAGGAGAGTGTAAGGCCATTGAATTGACCATCATGGCCGAACCCACAAGTGAGGAGGAGGACGTGAATCCCAAGGAGGAAGACCTCCTGGGACGTCCAGTGATCAACAAGGAGTTTCCCTTTGAGGAACCAAAGGACTCTGAGGCTCATCTAGAGACCATAGAGATTCCATTGAACCTCCTTATGCCCTTCATGAGTTCTGATGAGTATTCTTCTTCTGAAGAGAATAAGGATGTTACTGAAGAGCAAATTGCCAAGTTCCTTGGTGCAATCATGAAGTTGAATGCCAATTTATTTGGTAATGAGACTTGGGGAGATAAACCTCCCTTGTTCACCAATGAACTAAACGCATTGGATCAACTGAGATTGCCTCAGAAGAAACAGGATCCTGGAAAGTTCCTAATACCTTGTACCATAGGCACCATGACCTTTGAGAAGGCTCTATGTGACCATGGGTCAGGAATAAACCTCATGCCACTCTCTGTAATGGAGAAGCTGGGAATCTTTGAGGTGCAAGCTGCTAGAATCTCATTAGAGATGGCAGACAATTCCAGAAAATAGGCTTATGGACAAGTAGAGGACATGTTAGTAAAGGTTGAAGGCCTTTACATCCCTGCTGATTTCATAATCCTAGATACTGGGAAGGATGAGGATGAATCCATCATCCTTGGAAGACCTTTCCTAGCCACAGCAAGAGCTGTGATAGATGTTAACAGAGGTGAATTAGTCCTTCATTTGAATGAGGACTCCCTTGAGTTTAAAACTCAAGGACATCCTTCTGTAAACATGGAAAAGAGGCACAGTAAGCTTCTCTCAAAACAGAGTCAACCAGATCCCCCACAGTCAAACTCTAAGTTTGGTGTTGGGAGGCCACAACCAAACTCTAAGTTTGGTGTTGAACTCCCATATCCAAACTCTAAGTTTGGTGTTGGGAAGTCTCAACAATGCTCTGAACATCTGTGAGGCTCCATGAGAGCCCACTGTCAAGCTATTGACATTAAAGAAGCGCTTGTTGGGAGGCAACCCAATTTTTATTTATCTAATTTTAATTTATTTTTATTGTTATTTCATGTTTTATTAGGTTCATGATCATGTGGAGTCACAAAATAAATATAAAAATTGAAAATGGAATTAAAAACAGCAGAAGACAAATCACACCCTGGAGGAGGATCTTACTGGCGTTTAAACGCCAGTAAGGAGCATCTGGCTGGCGTTCAACGCCAGAACAGAGCATGGATCTGGCGTTGAACGCCAAAAACAAGCAGCATCCTGGTGTTCAGACGCCAGAAATGCACACTGAGGAAGAGCTGGTGCTGAACGCCAGAAACAAGCATCTGGCTGGCGTTCAACGCCAGAAATATGCTGCATCTGGGCGCTGAACGCCCAGAACAAGCATCAATTCGGTGTTTAAATGCCAGAATTACATGCAAAGGCATTTTACATGCCTAATTGGTGCAGGGATGCAAATCCTTGACACCTCAGGATCTGTGGACCCCACAGGATCAACTCAGCATCTGTGGACCCCACAGGATCCCCACCTACCACCACTCACATCCATTCACTCTTCCCCATAAACCTACCTCATAAACTCCACCTACCTTCAAAATTCAAAATCAATTTTCCACCCAAACCCACCCTATATGACCGAAACTAAACCCCCCTCCCCTCCCTATATAAAGCCTTCCATTCTTCCTCATTTTCACACAACACAACCCTCTTTTTCCCTTCTTGGCCGAATACACCTCTCCCTCCTCTCCTCCATATTTTCTTCTTCCTCTTCATCTATTCTTTCTTCTCTTGCTCGAGGGTGAGCAATATTCTAAGTTTGGTGTGGTAAAAGCATAAGATTTTTGTTTTTCCATTACCATTGATGGCACCCAAGACCGGAGAATCCTCTAGAAAAGGGAAAGGGAAGACAAAAGCTTCCACCTCCGAGTCATGGGAGATGGAAAGATTCATCTCCAAAACCCATCAAGACCACTTCTATGATGTTGTGGCCAAGAAGAAGGTGATCCCCGAGGTCCCTTTCAAGCTCAAGAGAAATGAGTATCCGGAGATCTGACATGAAATCCAAAGAAGAGGTTGGGAAGTTCTAACAAAACCCATCCAACAAGTCGAAATTCTAATGGTTCAAGAGTTCTATGCTAATGCATGGATCACTAGGAACCATGATCAAAGTAAGAACCCGAACCCAAAGAATTATCTCACCATGGTTCGGGGGAAATACTTAGATTTTAGTCCAGAAAATGTGAGGTTGGCATTTGACTTGCCTATGATACAAGGAGATGCACGCCCCTACACTAGAAGGGTCAACTTTGATCAAAGGTTGGACCAAGTCCTCACGGACATATGTGTGGAAGGAGCTCAATGGAAGATTGACTCAAAAGGTAAACCGGTTCAACTTAGAAGACTGGACCTCAAGCCTGTGGCTAGAGGATGGTTGGAGTTCATCCAATGCTCCATCATCCCCACTAGCAACCGATCTGAAGTTACTGTGGATCGGGCCATCATGATTCATAGCATCATGATTGGAGAGGAAGTAGAAGTTCATGAAGTCATCTCCCTTGAACTCTACAAAATAGCCAAAAAGCCCTCCCCCTTGGCAAGGCTAGCTTTCCCTCATCTTATTTGCCATCTATGTTACTCAGCTGAAACTTTCATAGAAGGAGACATTCCCATTGAGGAAGAGAAGCCCATCACTAAGAAAAGGATGGAGCAAACAAGAGAGCCCACTCATGGAGCTCAAAAAACGCATGAGGAAGCTCACCATCAAGAAATCCCTGAGATACCTCAAGGGATGCACTTTCTTCCACAGAATTTTTGGGAGCAAATCAACACCTCCCTAGGAGAATTAAGTTCCAACATTGGATAATTAAGGGTGGAACATCAAGAGCACTCCATCATCCTTCATGAAATTAGAGAAGATCAAAAAGCAATGAGGGAGGAGCAACAAAGACAAGGAAGAGACATAGAAGAACTCAAGGACATCATTGGTTCCTCAAGGAGAAAACGCCACCATCACTAAGGTGGACTCATTCCTTGTTCTTAAACTTTCTGTTTTTCGTTTTCTTATGTTAAATTTTTATCTATGTTTGTGTCTTTATTACATGATCATTAGTGTCTAAGTGTCTATGCCTTAAAGTAGTGAATATAAATCCATCACCTCTCTTAAATGGAAAAATGTTTTAATTACAAAAGAACAAGAAGTACATGAGTTTCGAATTTATCCTTGAACTTAGTTTAATTATTTTGATGTGGAGACAATACTTTTTGTTTTCTGAATGAATGCTTGAACAGTGCATATGTCTTTTGAAGTTGATGTTTTAGAATGTTAAATATGTTGGCTCTTGAAAGAAGGATGAACAGGAGACATATTATTTGATAATCTAAAAAATCATAAAAATGATTCTTGAAGAAAGAAAAAGCAGTGAATACAAAAGCTTGCAGAAAAAAAATAGAAAAAAAATGGCGAAAAAAATAGAAAAAGAAAAAGCAAGCAGAAAAAGCCAAAAACTCTTAAAACCAAAAGGCAAGAGCAAAAAGCCAATAACCCTTAAAACCAAAAGGCAAGGGTGAATAAAAAGGATCCCAAGGCTTTGAGCATCAATGGATAGGAGGGCCTAAAGGAATAAAATCCTGGCCTAAGCGGCTGAACCAAGCCGTCCCTAACCATGTGCTTGTGGCGTGAAGGTGTCAAGTGAAAACTTGAGATTGAGCGGTTAAAGTCAAGGTCCAAAGCAAAAAAAAGAGTGTGCTTAAGAACCCTGGACACCTCTAATTGGGGACTTTAGTAAAGCTGAGTCACAATCTGAAAAGGTTCACCCAGTTATGTGTCTGTGGCATTTATGTATCCGGTGATAATACTGGAAAACAAAGTGCTTAGGGCCACGGCCAAGACTCATAAAGTAACTGTGTTCAAGAATCAACATACTGAACTAGGAGAGTCAATAACACTATCTGAACTCTGAGTTCCTATAGATGCCAATCATTCTGAACCTCAATGGATAAAGTGAGATGCCAAAACTATTCAAGAAGCAAAAAGCTGCAAGTCCCGCTCATCTGATTGGAGCTATGTTTCATTGATAGTTTGGGATTTATAGTATATTCTCTTCTTTTTATCCTATTTGATTTTCAGTTGCTTGGGGACAAGCAACAATTTAAGTTTGGTGTTGTGATGAGCGGATAATTTATACGCTTTTTGGCATTGTTTTTAATATGTTTTTAGTAGGATCTAGTTACTTTTAGGGATGTTTTTATTAGTTTTTATGTTAAATTCACACTTCTGGACTTTACTATGAGTTTGTGTATTTTTCTGTGATTTCAGGTATTTTCTGGCTGAAATTGAGGGACTTGAGCAAAAATCAGATTCAGAGATTGAAGAAGGACTGCTGATGTTGTTGGATTCTGACCTCCCTGCACTCAAAGTGGATTTTCTAGAGCTACAAAACTCAAAATGGCGCGCTTATAATTGCGTTGGAAAGTAGACATCCAGGCCTTTCCAGCAATATATAATAGTCCATACTTTGGTCGAGTCTAGACGACGCAAAAGGGTGTTGAACGCCAGTTCTATGCTGCAGTCTAGAGTTAAACGCCAGAAACACGTCACAAACCAGAGTTGAACGCCAGAAACACGTTACAAACTGGCGTTCAACTCCAGAAGAAGCCTCTGCACGTGTAGACTTTAAGCTCAGCCCAAGCACACACCAAGTGGGCCTCGGAAGTGGATTTTTGTATCAATTACTTACTTCTGTAAACCCTAGTAACTAGTTTGGTATAAATAGGACTTTTTACTATTGTATTAGACATCTTCGGATCATCTTGGGACGTCTAGTTCTTAGATCATGGAGGGCTGGCCATTCGGCCATGCCTGGACTTTATCACTTAGGTATTTTCAACGGTAGAGTTTCTACACACCATAGATTAAGGTGTGGAGCTCTACTGTTCCTCATGAATTAATACAAAGTACTACTGTTTTTCTATTCAATTCAACTTATTCCACTTCTAAGATATCCATTCGCACTTCAACATGAATGTGATGATCGTGACAGTCATCATCATTCCCTATGAACACATGCCTGACAACCACTTCCGTTCTACCTTAGATCGAATGAGTATCTCTTGGATTCCTTAATCAGAATCTTCGTGGTATAAGTTAGAACCCATGGATGGCCATTCCTGAGATCCAGAAAGTCTAAACCTTGTCTGTGGTATTCCGAGTAGGATCTGGGAAGGGATGGCTATGACGAGCTTCAAACTCGCGAGTGCTGGGCATAGTGACAGACGCAAAAGGATCAATGGATCCTATTCCAGTATGATCGAGAACCGACAGATGATTAGCCATGCAGTGACAGCGCATTGGACCATTTTTACTGAGAGGACAGGATGTAGCCATTGACAATGGTGATGCCTAATATATAAAGCTTGCCATGGAAAGGAGTAGGAATGATTGGATGAAGACAGCAGGAAAGCAGAGGTTCAGAGGAACGAAAGCATCTCTATACGCTTATCTGAAATTCTCACTAATGATTTGCATAAGTATTCCTATCTTTATTTTCTGTTTATTTATTGTTATTATTCGAAAACTCCATAACCATTTGATATCCGCCAGACTGAGATTTACAAGGTGACCATAGCTTGCTTCATACCAACAATCTCCGTGGGATCGACCCTTACTCACGTAAGGTTTTATTACTTGGACGACCCAGTGCACTTGCTGGTTAGTTGTATCGAAGTTGTGACTAATTATGAATTAAGATTAGAGCACCAAGTTTTTGGAGCCATTACTAGGGATCACAATTTCGTGCACCAGGGAGACGTGCGCTCGCACATGGTGTGCGAATGCGCTGGACAGAGAGGGTATCAAGAAGTGTGCGTACGCAAAGAACACTTTTTTTTTCCTTTTTTTTAAAGGGATCATGTGTGCGCGCGCACACAGGTCCGTGCGCACATACAAGAGCGAAAAGGGTATGGGTTCATGCACACAGGCTGTGCCAATGCTCCCACCAGAGTGGTTGTAAGTTGCCGTGCGGACGCACAGAGGGCGCGATAAGGAACATGCGTGCATACGCACATGATGGTGCGCAAGCATAGACCAAGGAAAACAAGGACGTGCCCACACACAGACCGTGCTGGCACTGCAAACAGAGGGCAATCCAAAGAGTGCGTGGGCGTACAGGCTTGTGCGCTCGGATAGATCACGAAACTCACAGTTGTGTGCGCACGTACAGTAGTGTGCGTACGCACAGATGCCCTGTTTTGCAAAAATTTTTCTTTCATTTTTAAGGTGTTATGCCTTAGCTCAATCAATATTTCAACCCCAAAACATTCAAACTTCACAAAATCATGATCCATATACAAAATAACCTATCTTCTCAAAAATTAAACTAATCCTAAACTAACTAAGACAAGCAAACATGCAAAAAATTAAGACTATAAACTAAGACAAAGGGTAAGAAAGATGTCACCATGGTGGGGTATCTCCCACCTAGCACTTTGGTTTATAGTCCTTAAGTTGGACTTATTTAGGAGACTCTAGCTAGGGTGGCTTGTGTTTCCACTCCTCCTTGAACCTCTATCCATGCTTGCACGTCAAGGTTCCTCTGGGATCCCATATTCTAGGTATCCGGTCACCTTCTTGTTGATCTCTATGCTCCAAGTCGGATGGATAAGCTTTCAAATGACCCTTGTAGCACCTCAACATTCTTCGAAAATCACCCAATTGTGCTTGACATCCCACTTAAACTCCAATTCTTGAATTAACCTTCTTGATTATCCTTGGAGTCCTTTGGCTATCAACACTCCTTTTTCCACTATGCACCAACCCAAGAAAGACCATGAGTTGGTAGTCCATCTCCAAGATAGTATATTGGTGGGGCCAATGAAGTTCATAGGTGAAATTGCCACCCACTCAATGTGCTCTCGGTTGATAACTCCTTCCTCACCAACCTCTTCCTCCTATTCCACATCACTTACATCATAACAAGGAGGTTGTGAGAAGTCTACCTCCATGTCTTTCTCAAACTCAATGGGAAGAGGTTCATTAGGATCCTTAAAAGGATTGACCAAGGAGGACAAAAAATTATCAATGATGGAATCCTCATCTTGATCAATCTCCCTCAATTCTCCCTTTCTCTCCTCCGGTTCAAATACTCCCTCTTCTTTCTCTTGTTGCTTGTCATGCTCTAACCCTTCCTCTTTCCCTTGTGGCTCCATGCTCTCCTCTTCACTACAAGCTTTAGTTGATCCTTTACATTCCTCAAGAGGAATGCCTTGATCGGATGGACATAGTAGGAGCAAGTGGCTCACCGCCTTGGCTATGGTAGCCATGAGTTGTCCTTGTGTACTCCGGAATCCTTCTTGCACTTGGAGAAAGGCTTGAAGGTCTTGGTGGTCTTGGGCCAAGGATGGGAAAGCTTCACATTGAGGTGAAAATTGAGGTTCATAGTTTGGGAGAAAGGTTGTATAGGTAGGAGGTGGCTCATATTGGTAAGTGTTTTGAGGTGGTATATAAGAATGTGGTTGTTGGTATTAGTGTGGCATTTGAAAATGTGGTGATTGAGGGTTATGTTGGGGTATGGGTCATAGGCATATGGTGGTGGAGGTGCATGATCAAGATAAAATCCACCATATCCTTGGTTTGGGTATGCATAATGGGAAGGGTATGGCTCATTGTAATGTAGAGAAGGTGGCTCCTTCCAAAATTGATGCTCCAATCCCATGATGCAATTCAAAATTGAGGTTATCAAGTCCTACAAAATAAGCACAAACAAACTCCAAACCAAGAGGGTGATAACTCATAAAGAAAATAGAAAATAAAAACTAAAGACATCAATTAATAAAATAAACAAAATTCTAATACCAACAAAAGCAAACAAGCAATCCAAAAAGTATCTATTCACACTATTCACATATTTACAACAACGAAAACTATAACACTCATGGCGCTAGTTTTCCAGCAACGGCGCCAAAAACTTGATGGGGCTGGGATTTGCATCCATTTGGATTTTCACACTTAAGATAACTTTCGTTGCAAGTATAGACCAAACCGGCAATTTAAATCCTAAACATCAAAGTTTAAAATTTCTAATTAACCGAGAATAATTAAACCTCGGGTCGTCTTCCTTAGGAACTAATGCCAAAGAGTGCACACAATTTTAGTTGTGGGAATCAAGGGGTGTTTTCAATGATAAGGAAGCAAACAAATAAAGAGATAAAAGAACAAGACAAAATTGCAATTAATAAAGTAATAAAAGAACTAAAGAACTATGTATGTAATATCAACAAGGAAAGCTATAAAGTGATGGAAAAGTGGTTCAAAGCATAAATGGGACCTTGACTTGGGATGAGTTATGGAATCCCTTCCTTGCCATAACCATAACTATGACAATTATGATAGATTAATCTCACTAAGTCAACCCTTAACATCGAAGGATAAGTTAAGTGAGCATAATTGTTATTAATCCATAAGTCCTAGCTAACTTACTAATTACCTTAGTAAAAAGCTAGCATTAGTGGAAACAATAACAACTAACAACCCAAGGATTATCTCTAAATGTTGGACATTATGGCTCTAGTAATCCATAGACTCATTTTTCCCAAGCCAAGGGGTGGAAATTTACCCCATAGCTAGGGTTGACATTTCATTAAACACCTAGTATGCATATTTACAAATCATGGCAAAATTGGTAAATTAATGAAAGCTATGAACCATAAATGATCAAAATCAATAAAGACAACTCAAACAAACATATAAAAGCCATCAAACATCAAATTCATCAACTAGAAATTCAAAATTTCAAGACTATGTAAATATTGACAAGAGACATGAAAATATAAGAAAGTGTAGAACAAGCAATGTAATAAAAGAGACAATTAAAGGGATACTTATAATGTAAATTACCAAATCCAAAATCAAAGTTTGAAGTGTAAAATTCTACAAAACCCTAATTAAACCCTAAGAGAGCAAAACCTATAACTACACTACACTACTCCTACCATGTGTATTTTTCTAATCTAAGTTGGCTCCCTTTGTTATGTGTTGTTGCTCCTTCATATAGCCCTTCATTTCAGCCTCCAAGCCTTCAGAAATTGGCCAAAAGAGCCCCAAAATCGCGAGTCACGTGCATTTTTAATGAAGGCACGCACTGGTACCTGTGCGTACGCACACATGCTGATTTTTCTCCTGTGCGTACGCATAGAAGTTGTGCATGGGCACACTTGCTGATTTTTCTCCTGTGCATGGGCACAGACCTGTGTGTGGGCACAGGCTGAAATGCTTTTCTCGTTTGTTTTCTTCATGTTTTCTCCCTTTTTGCATGTTTTCTTCCACTTCTACCAAACCATTCTTGCCTCTAGGATCTGAAATCACTCAACAAACATATCACGGCATCGAATGGAATAAAAGTGGGATTAAATTGCTCAATTTAAGCACAAAAATACATATTTTCACATTTAGGTTCAATTTAGGAATCAAACACAAAAGTATGTTATTATGGTGCTTAAGTGTAGGTTTATGTGATGAAATCCACTTAAATCAAGATAAAATATATCGAAAAATATGGACTTATCAGTGACCTCCTTACAAAATCCAGCCATCCTCTTGCTTGAGGACACAAATCTCTCCTCCTCAATTGGCTTGGTCTTCCATCTTTGTCCTTGATCTATTCGGTGTTGAGAACACAAATTTCATTCAGAATGTCATCGAAGCCCAGATCAAGCTGCTTCACTCTTTCTTCATAGCTCCGAGAGGATCTTGTGTTCCTTACTTCTAGCATTATTTCTAGGTTTGCAGGGCTGTAGTCGATGTCTTTCCTCCTCACGAAACTTAGATAAGTGAGTTGTTGGCCTGGCTGTGGAATAGCATTGGCATAAAACTCTCTTACTAAGCTCACCACCACTTTTTTCTGTGCTCATCTCTTCCAAGTTAGAAGCACACCTCTGGGATAATTTGCCTTTCACTCACCCACCCAAAGAACTGGTTTTGGTGGAAGAATGAAAGAAACTTGTGCTCATTGCAGCTTGAAGAGCCAAAGGTTTTCTTGGTCTTTCTTTTCTTTGAACCAGAGACCTTTGGTGGTGCCACTTGTGAAGTATGGATTTGTGATGGTGCAAAGGAAGAAAGAGAAGAAAAATGAAGCAAAAGGATTTTGCTAAACACTAAACTTAGGACTTGATTGTCCCAATCAAGAAAGAAAGCAAGAAAGTAGATACGAGAGAGTGGTGGGTACGGAAGAGGGAAGGGGTGTGTGTGGTGTGATGAGAATGAGTGGGTGACTACAATTTATAGGGGGGAAAGAAGAATCTGGAAGGTGTGCAATTGATGGAAAAATTGAATGTTTGCACAATTGGGTTTAACGCCCAGCGTGGGGGAAACGCCTCTTCAAAAAGTGCTTTAGCTTTCTTCAGTTTGTGAGTTCCAAAGTGTGAAGTACACATTGACTCCCTTGACTAGATGAGTGATCAATGCTTTGTAGGCCCCACTTGCTCTCCTGCAAACACAAAACGTTCATATTAGTGATTGAGGAGTTGTTTCAATTTCTTTCCAAATTAATTGGTATTTATTTTGTGTGTCTTTTGGACACCAAACTTAAGTTCATTGCATGTGGTAACTGGTGCTCGTGATTAGACTTTATTATATATATTATGAGTGGAAGAAATTTAATTCTTCATACCCTTCCACTTCCACTCTATGTGTATACAATTAAGTAACCTTTTTCATTTATCACACCATGTTACTGGGTGCATTAGGATACCAATTTATTTGGGCTCAATTTCTTTGGATGCATGACGTGCGAAAAATATGCCAATCAAGAATTTAATATAAGAATAGCGTTGCAAGTACAGTTCTTAACTGACAAAAATTTTTCTTATCAATTTAAAAGGGTTATCACAAATTTAGAATAAAAATACTGGGAGTAGAATTCCCAGATCGTCTCCCAATGAGTTGACAAAAGAGTGCTATTTTATTAGTCAGAAATTTTTCCGAGAAATTTTAAGAGTTGGAGAACAGAAAAATAAATGATTGTAAATTAAAGCAATGAAAATTAACAAGAGAATTTATATAATCGAAATAAAAAGCCTTGACCGGGAGAATATTAATCGAAAGTTCTATCCTTGTTGGATTCTCCCAAGTGTACTAGTAAGAGGTTGTTGTTTTTACTTAGTTAACCCTTACCGAATAAAGGAAAGTCAAGTAATTGAGCTAACTCTTATTCACAAGTCCTAATCCTCTCCTATGGAAGGATTAGCGTTAGTGACTAGAGAGTTAGCCAGCAACTTCCAATTAAAATTGACACTTGAGTATTCCAACTCAAGGGTCTCCTTTTAATCAACTCCCAAGTCAAGTTGGGAGTCTACTCCATTGACATGAATACCACTTTCACAGACATATAAAGGGAATAAAAAGAAGACATGATGAACTAAATAAAATAATAACTAAAAATTAATTAAAGGTAAAAATAGTTCTTTGCATTAATAAATTCCAAAATCATAAACATCCATATCTGAACAGGGTTAATGGAAAATTAAAAGAGTAAAGGAATAAGGAAACAAACTAGAATAATGGAAACTTCAACGGAGGTAGTGACTCTTCTCAATATCTAAATCAAAAGCATAAAAATCTAAAACTATGAATATGAAGAAAACCTAGAGGAAGTAATGTGTTTCTCTAAGATTCCCAAAACTAAAATTAAAAACTATGTGAATGAGAATGTGTGTTGAGTCTCTGCTTGTCCCATGGCTCTAGTCTGTGTTTCTGGGCCAAAAACTGGGTCTAAACTCAGCCCAAAATCGCCCCCAGCATCTTCTGAGATTTCTGCACGTGGCGCATGTCACGCGTACACGTCAGTCACGCGTACACATCGATGGTCCGCTTCGCGTGTCATGCGTACGCGTCAGGTACGCGCACGTGTCGCTATGCAAATCTCCAATTCACGCGCACGCGTAAGCCATGCGTGCGCGTCACTCCTCGTTAGTTATCTCCTTTATTTATTGTGCTCCTTCCATTTTTTCAAGCTTCCTCTCCATCCTCTAAGCCATTCCTGCCCTATATAGCCTGAAAACACTTAACACATAGATCACGGCATCAAATGGTATAAAGGGAATTAAATACACAATTTAAAGGCCTAGGAAGCAAGTTTTCAACCATAGAACAAAATTGGGAAGGAATTGTAAAATCATGCAATTTGTATTAATAAGTGTGCAAAGGCTAGATAAAATCCACTCAATTAAGCACAAGATAAACCATAAAATAGTGGTTTATCAATGAACAATTCACAAACTTTTCTTATGATGGTGGCCACACGAAACTTAATTTTTGGCTTACTCATAAGATCAATTAAAATGTTATGAGGTAAGTTCAAAAATTAAATGGGCTGGTGGCCACACCAAACTTAGTTCTTCAGCAAGTTTCTCAACCCAATCAAGAACATCACATAATGAAACATGCAAAGTTGAACTTCCAGAAAAAACTAAGAAAACTTTAAAGCTAAAATCTCAAAGCTACCAACTAAATAACTACACTAGAAGCTAGAAAGCAATTAACCAAAGTAACTAACATAAACTGATCTAGAAAGCATGAAATTGAAAGGATATGAGTGTTGGGGTGCCTCCCAACTAGCGCTTCTTTAACATCATTAGCTTGACGGTTCTTGCTCTTTAGCTGAGGTTGTAGTTCACTCTTTGCTCATCCAGTGAGTCTCCCAAGTAATGCTTAAGTCTATGGTCATTGACAGCGAAAGTCCTCTGTGTTTTCTCATCCATAAGCTCCACATGACCATAAGGGAAAACTTTGATGATTGTGAAGGGCCTTAATCATCTTGATTTCAGCTTTCTTGGGAAGAATTTGAGTCTGAGTTGTATAAAAGAACCCTTTGGCCTTCTGCAAACTCCCTTTTTGATAGCTTTTGATCATGCCATTTCTTTGTTTTCTCCTTATAAATCTTGGCATTTTCATAGGCTTGAGTTCTGAATTCCTCTAATTCATTTAGCTGCAACAACTTTCTTTCTCCAGCAGCTTGATTATCAAAATTTAACATCTTTAAAGCCCAAAATGCTCTATGTTCAAGCTCCACAGGCAAATGACAAGCTTTTCCATACACTAATTGGTATGGAGACATACCAATAGGTGTCTTAAAAGCTGTTCTATAAGCCCACAAAGCATCATCCAACTTCTTGGACCAATCTTTCCTTAAGGATCCAACAGTCTTCTCAATGATCCTCTTGAGCTCTCTATTTGAAATTTCATCTTGACCATTGGTTTATGGATGGTATGGAGTGGCTACTTTGTGCTTAACACCATATTTGAGAAGGAGGATCTCTAGTTTCTTGTTGCAAAAGTGACTTCTCCTATCACTTATAAGAGCTCTTGGAACCCCAAACCGGCTACATATGTTCCTCATTAAGAAGTTGATCACTACTTTGTTGTCATTAGTTGATGTTGCTATAGCCTTTACCTATTTGTACACATAGTCCACAACCACCAATATGTAATTATTTGAGTATAAGGGTGGGAAAAGTCCCATGAAGTCAATCCCCAAACATCAAATAATTCTAACTCCATGATGAACCTCTATGGCATTTCATTCTTCTTGGGTAGGTTGCCAGCTCTTTGACATTCATTGTACCTTGTCACAAACTCCTTTGCATCCTTGAATATAGTAGCCCAAAAGAATTCACACTGTAACACCTTAGCTACAGTCCTCTCTCCACTAAAGTGCCCTCCATAAGTAGATCCATGGCAATACCAAAGGACCTCTTGTCCTTCCTCATGAGAGATGCATCTTCTTAAAATTTCATCAGTATACTTCTTGAAGAGGTATGGTTCATCCCAAATAAAATGCTTGGCATCATTGATGAGCTTCCTCCTTAAGTGCTTGTTGATGTTGGAAGGTAGCTCTCCAATGGCCTTGAAATTGGCTATGTCTGCAAACCATGGAGCCTCTTGGATCATCATCAATTGCTTATCTGGAAAGCTTTCATTTACACCAGGGCTATGGGCTTCATTGTCCATATGTGGGATTCCTGATAGGTGGTCAGCCACCTTATTTTCTGCTCCACTTCTGTCCTTGATTTCAATGTTGAACTCCTAAAGTAATAGGATCCATCTGATCAATCTAGGCTTGGACTCTTGTTTGGTGAGCAAGTATTTGAGTGCTGCATGGTCAGTAAGCACAACTACTTTAGAACCAATAAGATAAAACCTGAATTTATCAAAAGCAAAGACTATAGCAAGGAGTTCTTTTTCTATGGTGGTGTAGTTCCTTTGAGCTTCATTAAGGACCTTACTAGCATAATATATAACATGCACTAGCTTGTCTCTTCTCTATCCTAATATAGCACCAATGGCAAAATTTGATGCATCACACATCAATTCAAAAGGCAAGTCCCCGCTTGGTGGTGTTATAATAGGTGCAGAGGAGAGCTTACTTTTAAGCTCATCAAAAGCTTGCATAAATTCTTTATCAAATATGAAAGGTACATTAGAGATAAGCAGGTTGCTTAAAGGTTTAGCAATTTTTGAGAAGTCTCTAATGAACCTTTTATAGAAGCCAGCATGTCCCAAAAAGCTCCTAACTGCTTTGACATTGCAAGGTGGAGGTAATTTTTCAATCACTTCCAACTTGGCTCTATCTACCTCTATGCCTTTCTTAGAGATTTTGTGGCCAAGGAATACTCCTTCAGTAAGCATAAAATGGCACTTTTCCCAAAACTAGGTTAGTCTCTTGGCATCTCTTGAGCACCAAGGTAAGATGGTATAAACAATTAGGAAAGGAGTCATCAAACACTGAAAAATCATCCATGAAAACCTCAATAAATTTCTCAATCATATTAGAAAAAATGGACAGCATGTACCTTTGGAATGTGGCAGGTGCATTGCACAAACTAAAGGGCATATGTCTGTATGCAAAAACACCAAAAGGGCAAGTGAAAGATGTCTTTTCTTGGTCCTTAGGATCCATTACAATCTGGTTGTAGCCTGAATATCCATCCAAGAAACAATAGTACTCATGCCCAGCAAGCCTCTCCAACATTTAATCCATGAAGGGTAGAGGGAAATGATCCTTCCTTGTGGCTTCATTGAGTTTTCTGTAGTCTATACACATGTGCCATCCGGTGACTGTTCTTGTTGGTATTAGCTCATTCCTTTCATTTGGCACAACTGTGATTCCTCCCTTCTCGGGGACTACTTGAACAGGACTCACCCAAGGACTATCTGAGATAGGGTAGATCGCCCCTACTTGCCATAGCTTTAGTACTTTCTTTTGCACCACTTCCTTCATTAATGGATTCAATCTTCTTTGTGGATGGATTGAGGGCTTGGCATCCTCCTCAAGAAGGATCTTATGTATGCACATTGAAGGGCTTATTCCCTTTAAATCTAAAAGTGTCCACCCAATGACATCCTTGTGTTGTTTTAGCACCTTAATGAGCTACTCCTTTTGTTCCTTACTCAAGGTTGAGTTGATAATTACTGGATGATGAGCGGATATTTTATACGCTTTTTGGCATCATTTTCATGTTGTTTTTAGTGTGTTTTATTTAGTTTTTATTATGTTCTTATAGGTTTTAGTGTTAAATTCACATTTTTGGATTCTACTATGAGTTTTTGTGTTTTTGGACAATTTCAGGTAATTTCTGGCTGAAATTGAGGAGTTAGAGCAGAAGTCTGATTCAGAGACAGAGAAAGCATTGCAGATGCTATCCAGATCTGACCTATCTGCATTCGGAAGAGCTTTTCTAGAGTTACAGAAGTCCAAATGGAGCACTCTCAATGGCTATAGAAAGCTGATTTTCAGAGCTTTTCAGCAATATATAATAGTTTATACTTTGCTTCAGACTAGAAGGCCTAAAACTGGCGTCCAACACCAGCTTCTTGCCTCATTCCAGGCGTCCAGCGTCCAAAGAGCAGAGACCAAAGTCCAAACGTCCAATGAGGACCCCTTAGCTGGCATTCCACACCCAAGAGACCTCATAGCACGTGTATCTCATCAAATCTTATCCCAAACACTCACCAAGTGGGCCCCAAAAGTGGATTTTAGCACTAAATAAACTATTTTACCCTTACTAGTCATCTGTTCAGTATTTAAGAGTTATTTTACATAATGTCTTCAAACCTCTTAGGAGGACAGCCACATTGAGTTTCACATTGTATTTTTGAGTCAGTATGAGTTTCTAAACCTCCTAGGTTGAGGGGAGGAGCCCTGCTGAGTCCTATGAATTAATAAAAGTATTACTGTTTCTTCTTCAATCTGTGTTTGATTTATTTCTAAGATGTATATCCGATCTTCATCGTGGTGAATAGGATGATCTGACAAATTAGCTCTGTTCATCACATTAAGACGAACGTGCCTGACAAACACCCGCGTCTACTTGGATTTATGTGAATACGTGACTGGAAAGCACGAGCCAACAACTATGTTTATACATCTCTCAGACGATTAATCCATGACTTTGTTGGGGACTTCTCTAGACACCAGTTCGGTCAATTTCTGGGGAGATTAGGGTCTCTGCGGTATAGGCTAGAATCCAAAGAAGCAACGTTCTCTGATCCGGAAGATTCGACCTTATCTGTGGCATTTTGAGTAGGATTGCCAGGAGAATGACTTGCTAGCGCTTCACCCTTCGTCAGATTAGATGACCACGGCCAATGGCGTTCAATCTGTAGCAGAGGAGATCAATGACCATGGCCCATGGCATTGATCACATACAGCCTGCCATAGAAGAAGATCATTCATAAGCAGAGAAGACAGTAATACCAGAATTAATTCAGAAAGGAAAAGCAACTACAATCCTTCAACATATCCCTATTGCTGATTCCAAAAGTCCTAATACAATTCCATATCCAACAACCTTCTGATCTGCTTGACTAAGATCTATAAGATAACCATAGCTTGCTTCAAACCACAATCTCCGTGGGATCGACCCTGACTCGCTCAGGTATTACTTAGACGACCCAGTGTACTTGCTGGTACTGTTATACGAAGGTGTAGGGATTCGTGCGCACTACTGGATAAGTGTCATTGTTTCCCAAGTAAGCATACTTCAATCTTGGAGGTAGAGTCTTCAATTCCAGCTTTGGTGCTTATACTTTCTCCTTTCTTGCCTTGTCTAGCATGATTGAGTTATCCATGCTTTCTTATGGTAATTCACTATATAATGCTTGTTGCTCTTGCTCCATTGCATCTTCAAGTTTGTCTTCTTCTAGAACTCCTTGGACCAGTGTCTCCATTGTGTCTATCATCACACACTTTCTAATGGATTCCTTTGGGTAACTCATAGTAGTAAAAATATTGAATGCCATCTTTTCTTCATGAAGCCTGAGGACCAATTATTTTCCTTTTTGTACATCAATTATAGCTCCAGCTGTTGCCAAGAATGGCCTCCCTAGTATGATTCATGTATTGGCCTCTTCTTCCATGTCAAGCACTACAAAATCTGCTGGAAAGATGAAGTCACTGACCTTAACTAACAAGTCCTCTACTACTCCATGGGGGAACTTGAATGTTTTGTCTGCTAGTTGAAGTGCCATTCTTGTTGGCTTAGCCTCTTCAATTCTCATTCAATTCATCATGGCCAAGGACATAAGGTTGATGCTAGCTCCCAGATCACACAATGTTTTCTCAATACTAATGTCTCCTATGATGCATGGGATTTGAAAGCTTCCAGGATCTTTCATCTTTTGGGGAAGCTTCTTCTGTATGATGGCACTGCATCCCTCTGTGAGAACTACAGTTTTCTTTTCTCCCCATTTCCTTTTCTTGGTCATTAGCTCCTTTAGAAACTTAGCATAGAGTGACATTTGCTCTAATGATTCAGCAAAAGGGATGTTGATTTGAAGCCTTTTGAAGATCTCCAAGAACCTAGAAAACTGGTTGTCATTCCCATCTTTTCTTAGCCTCTGTAGGTATGGTGCTTTTGGTACATAGGGCTTCAAGACCTCCTTGGGTGGGGTAGGAGTATGTATCTCTTTTTCCTCTTTGATTTCTGAGTTCTTGTCAGCCTCCTCTTCTTGTAGTTTGTGGCTTGAGGATGCCTCCTTCACCACTTTCCCACTTCTTAATGTGATGGCTTTGCATTCCCCCTTGGATTGGTCATAGTATCACTGAGAAATGCATTTGTAGACGTGGGTATTTACTTGGATAGATATCTATACTTCCAATTTTGTGATTGCTACTCCTTGGTTGTTTAAATTGGATCTGACTTCTTCTTGATATGCTTCCAACTTTTTGTCAGTTTGTGCTTGTTTTACTGCAGCAGCATTGATGCGGACAGAAATTAGCGAATTAAAAATTGTTAAAATATATACGTTGCAAGTATAGTTCTTAACTCGCCAAAAATCCGCCTTATCAATTTAGAAGGGTGTCACAGAAAATAAAATTAAAATACTGGGAGTATGAGTCCCAGGTCGTCTCCCAACGAGTTGCAGGAAAGGGTGCTATTTTATTAATCAGAATATTTTCAAAAATGTTTGATTGAATGGCAGAAAATTAAATTGGAGAATTTATATAAATTTAAATAAAAACCTTGACTGGGAGTTGATTACATGGAAGCCCTATTCTTGATGGAATACTCTCAAGATTAATTGACAATTGAGAATTATTACGTTTAGTTATCCGTTACTAAGTAAGGGGAGGTCAAACAAGTTGGAATGCTGTTCTATCCACAATTTCCAATCCACTCTTAGGAGGATTGGTGTTAGGAACTAGAGAGCAAGCCAACAATAAACTCAATTACAACCTTTCTATTGAACATTCTGCTCAAGGGTTCCTTTCAATCAACTCCCCATCAAGTTAGGGAACTACTCACTCATTGTAAATGTAAAATTCATAGCATCAACGTAGGAATTAAAGAAAGACATGATAAGTAATGATGAAAAGATTAATTAAAAGCAAAAGTAATTCTTATATTAATAAAAGCTAAAATAATCCAATTGTAAAATCAAATAAAATTAAGGAATATGGAAGAGTAAGAGACAAGTGAAGAGAACGAACTAGAATGTCGAAGTCTTGATGAGGCAAATAACTCTTCTCAATATCCCAATGCAAAAACAATGAAAATAACCTATCCTAAAAACTATGAATGTATAGAGAAAAAACCTAGAGGAGGAGTAAAACTAGATTTAAAAACTAAAACTATGCGGAATGAATGTCGTTCCTAGTTTCTTAATGTTCTCTGGCTCTAGTCTGCTGTTCTGGGCCGAAAACTGGGTCAAAATAGGGCCCAAAATCGCCCCCAGCGAATTCTACAGATTATGCAGATTGCGCACGTCACGCGATCGCGTCGCTCGTGCAGACGCGTCATTCGCATTTCTGCTTTGCCACGCGGACTCGTCGTCCATGCGGCCGCGTCACTGCAAATCGCTCTCTTCCACGCGGTCGCGTTATCCATGCGGCCGCGTCGCTTCTCACTGGTCATCTCCTCAATTTCTTGTGTTCCTTCCATTTTTGCAGGCTTCCCTTCCAATCTCTAACTCATTCATGCCCTATAAAGCCTGAAACACTTAACACACATATCACGGCATCGAATGGAATAAGGGAGAAATAAAATACATAATTAAAAGTCTCTAGGAAGCAAGTTTTCAACCATAAAACATCTTTAGGAAGGAAATATAAATGCATATTTATTTAATGAATAAGTGGGCAAAGATCATGATAAAACCACACAAATAAAACATAATATAAACCATGAAATAGTGGTTTATCAACCTCCCCACACTTAAACATTAGCATATCCTCATGCTTAATTGAAGGAGATAAAATAAATGAGTAAGAACATGTAAAACCTATGAAATGCAATGCAATGCCAACTATATATATGAATGCAACTACATGATTCTTATCCACTTGATCAATAGTAAATAAGTTCTTCAAAACAATTATAATTCAAATTCCACTAATTCAATTCTCATAAAGTAAGAGCAGGTAAAAATGCAAGAAGATAGCTCATGAAAGCAGGGAACATAGAAATTCAAGCATGGAATCCTCACTGATGGTGTATGTACACTCTAGTCTCTCTAGTGTATAGGGTAATCACTCTATCCTTCTCTAATCATGCTTTCAAATTTTTGTTCTTCTCCTAACCAATCAACAATATTTAACATACCAATGCAAACATCATGAGGTCTTTTCAAGGTTGTAACGGGGCCAAGGTAAGGGTAAGGATGCATATATGGCTAAGTAAGTTTATAATTTGAATCTTTAATTAACCCAAACTTTAACATAACCTATATACATACTCTATATAACTTTAGAATTTACACCTAGCTACCCAGAAGTTTCCTTTCACTTTCCATACTCATGTTTCAACTCTTATTTTAATTTTTATCATACATGCATTGACTTTTGAATTCTTAAATTGGGGTAATTTTGTCCCCTTATTTATTTATTAGATATTTTTGGATTTTTTTTTTTAAACATAGAAACATAAGAATAAACATAGCTTATCAATGCACATAGATTTTTTATTCTTATAGTTTCACATGAGTAGGTATCCAAATTTCCAGTATATTATCCTCATTCCCTTATTATTCTTTTGTTCCCACAATTTCCCATATTTAAATAACACACACTTCTATCTTAAGCTAACCAAAGATTCAAATTGGGATGTATAATTGTTTTTCCGCTTAAGGCTAGTAATGTGGTAAAATATAGAACCAATAGGATTTAAAGGCTCAAAGTGGTTAACAAAGGTAATTAAAAGGGTATGCTTAATTTGGATAAGTAAGCTAAACAAATAATGGCCTCAATCATATGCAAGCATATAAATATAATAAACATTAGACATATAAGATGAAACAAAATATAGATTACAATCATAGAGAAGTAAACACACAAGAATAAAATAATTATGGTTAAATAATGTAACCATTCATAAAGGCTCAAATCTCACAGGTTGTGTGTTCTTTAGCTCAAAAATCATGTTCCAATTACAACTTCAAGCAATTTTAACCTAAAATTTTTTTTAATTAAAATTAGTGAAATTTTGTTCCAAAGATAGAGTCTTAGAAGAAACTTATTATCTTTTCAATCAAGCAGAACATGCATGCAACTAACCTATTACTATGCAGTTTATCCCATTCTATAAAAGAAAAATCTAACTAAATATCCTAATTTATTGGTGTACAGAAAAGAAATTACCTCCGGAAGTCAGGTACTGACCGACCTCCCCACACTTAAGGATTTGCACCGTCCTCGGTGCCATCTGTCAGGAACAGGGGTAGGCTGGTTGCAGTATCTCCACAGTTGGGACCATCATGGCTCCCTGTGCTGGTAAAAGAAGTGGAGTCCGGGGTGTCTGAGTCTTTGAAGTGTCCCTTGAGTAGCTCCTTGAGGTGTTTGAATCGGCGCTCGTTGCGGCGCTCTCTTAACTTCGCTTTCTGTTCTTGCCGATCCAATCTTATGATTATCTGCTGGAGCAGTTCATCAGTTGTAGGTGCTTGTGGTGTTAAAGAAGAAATATCTTCAACTGGAGCAGTAGGAAAGCTTGTAGTGGCTGCTGAAAGTCTGAGGTATTTCCCATTGGGGACATACTGATCATCCCGTGGAAGCATGGCTTTGGTGTCTCCAGCTCTGTAGGAAACTCTGGCTACTGAGACAAGATCTGAGACCAAGGCGGGAAAAGGTAAGTTGCCCACAATTTGTACGTGTCCCATGGCATTCCGGATATGTCTTGGTAGATTCAGAGGCTGGTCTATAAGGATGCACCATAGTAGAACGGCCATGTCCGCAGTGAAGGAGGACTCGTGAGTGCTCAGAAAAATGTAATGGGACATGATCTGTGCCCATACGCGAGCCTCCAAGGTAAGTGCTGAAGCCGAAATTCCCTTAAGGCAGGTACGATGGTATCCGTAGATCCATCGGCTGCCAGGTAGTGCGATAACTCTGAGAACAGCGTCCCAGTCAAATTGGTACATCTGGTGCTTGAGTGCGGCTTCTTGAAAGGCGTCCAATCCTTCTGGCATAGGGGGAAGACTTAGAGCTCTTTGAATGGCCTCTTCTGTAATGGGGACTTGCTTCTGACGAACAAAGACAAACTGCAGAGTTGGCAGGTGGAAGTTGGAGTAGAACTCGACTACCCAAGAAAGATTGACCTGCCTTGGCTGTCTCTGTAGGAAATCCCATTGTCTTCGGGCAATTTGTGGCTCAACAAAGGTAGCAATATTGGGCGGGAGGAGAAGAAGGTATTCGTTGTTATAATTCCTTTCTGCCAGAATGGAGAACATCTGTTCACAGTAGCGATTAGAGAATCGCGCAGTGTCCTTTGCTGGAAAGGCTCTTTCTTTATCATCAACCTTTATTATCCTCTTAATCTTCTTTGTTGAGGGCTTGACTGCAGTGGAAGAGGGTTCTGCCACTAATACTCTTTTTGTTCCTCTTCTTGCTGGTTGTTTGGGAGTAGCTTTCTCCTTTCCTTTCTTGGTGGCCATCCTGAAAAAGGGAAAAGAAAGTAAATTAAATTTAAAGGGATAGAGCAAGGAAGAGGGTGGTGTAAGTGATAATCAATGCACAATAAAGACGAATGGCGTTAACACATGGTCTGGATTACATGTGAAAAGCTCATCAATGGAAATATAGCAAGTGCAGGTGGTACAATGGAATACAAGAGGTTTATTGGCATGCAGGCAAAGGCATGAGTAGCATAGATTAAGCATTCAATGTCCAATTGAAATATGTTATTATTCATAACAAATTATCACATTTGTATTGACAATTAAATTCAATTAATAAAATAGTGAAAGGATTTTGTGAAAAGCAAGCATTGAATATTAGAGTAGAATAATGTAGAGAAGTTCATAATGCCATATGGGCTTTTTCACAAACACATAGCATGCATGTAGAATAAGTTCTTGAAAATAAGAATATGAGCATGCAAGTAATCCCTTAAAATAATATATAATTGTCAAACAAATTTATAACAATCCACAAGCCTATAATTACAAATAATGACTCATATAAATTGATAACACCAAGTAAAAAGGAAAAGAAAGAAAAAGAAAATAAGAACAATGAAGGTAAAAAGAAAAGAAAAGAAGATAACATGTAAAAATAAGAAGAATAATAGAAAAGTAACGAGGGAAGAAGAGAAAAAACCTTGTTAATGGGGGTGAGAGAAAGTAAAAAGTGAGAAAGGAGGAAGAAGGAGGAAGGTAGGAAGAAGAAATAAGGGGGAAAAGAGAAAATAGGATTTGGGGAGAAAAAAGATATGATATTTGGCAAAATTAGGAAAACTGTGCGCCGCAAGCGACGCGATCGCGTGGGGCACGCGGTCGCGCGACTTGCGCTTAAGATGATTGACGCGGTCGCGTCGGTCACGCAGTCACGTGACCCAGTTTGTGCCATTGGCGCGAAGGTCGCCTCGCACTCGCACAACTCTGTTCAAAATCATTAAATGCCAAATTTTGAGTGACGCGATCTCATGGGGCATGCGATCGCGTGAGTGGGCTATTTTTGGGATACGACGCGGCCGCGTGGGGCATGCGGTCGCGTGAGGTGGACTGCGCGTCCAGCGCCAGTCCAGCACCACTCTAGCACAACTTTCAGCTGTGCACCATTCTTACGCCGAAATCCTTGTCACGCGGTCGCGTGGGAGGCCATTATTCCCATATGACGCGGTCGCGTCAGCGACGCGATCGCGTGGGACGATTTGTGCCATTGGCATGCCTCCAGCCACGCTCTCGCGTGACTCTCTGTTCATTTTTATTTCCCCCAGCTCCTTGTGACGCGGACGCGTCACTGAGGCGGTCGCGTCGCGTGGAAAATTTTTTTTTTTAATCAAAAGCCAAAGTATGTGAATGCAGATGCATGAAATATACTAATAAAGAGAAGAGTTATTGAATAAGGAAACTAAAAATAAAGAAAAGAACGATCATACCATGGTGGGTTGTCTCCCACCTAGCACTTTGCTTTAACGTCCGTAAGTTGGACGCTCCACTAGCTCAGTCTTCGGCTATGTGGGGGTCTTCCAAGCGGAAGATCTCGAGTTCCTTGTCTTTCTTTCATTTCTCGCCATGGTACAGCTTTAAGCGATGTCCATTAACTTTGATAAGTTCAGAGCTCGAAGGATGGCTAAGGTGATAAACTCCGTACGGTTCGGCCTTCTCTACTCTGTATGGACCTTCCCATCTCGATCTCAACTTGCCTGGCATGAGCCTCAGTCGAGATTTGTAAAGGAGGACTGAGTCCCCAGGTTGGAACTCTTTCCTCTTGATGTGCTGATCATGTACAGCCTTCATCTTCTCCTTGTATAGTCTTGAATTCTCATAAGCTTCTAGGCGAAGGCTTTTCAGTTCTTGCAGTTGCAACTTCCTTTCAGCTCCGGCTCCTTCAATTCCCATATTGCATTCCTTTACTGCCCAAAAGGCTTTGTGCTCTATTTCAACAGGATGATGACAAGCTTTTCCATAAACTAAGCGGAAAGGACTCATCCCAATGGGTGTTTTGTATGCTATTCTGTATGCCCAGAGTGCATCTTGTAGCCTGGTGCTCCAGTCTCTTTTATGAGGCTTTACTATCTTCTGCAAGATACGCTTTATCTCTCTATTTGACACCTCGGCTTGCCCATTAGTTTGGGGATGGTAAGCTGTTGCAACTTTATGAATTATCTCATGCTTCTTCATCAATCTTGTTAGTCTCCTGTTACAAAAATGGGTGCCTTGATCGCTCACGATTGCTCGTGGTGATCCAAAGCGACAAATAATATGGTTTCTCACAAAGGAAACAACAGTGTTAGCATCATCAGTGCGAGTAGGAATTGCTTCCACCCACTTAGAAACGTAATCCACAGCTAACAAAACATAAAAATAACCATTAGAATTTGGAAATGGACCCATGAAGTCAATGCCCCAAACATCAAAAATTTCACAGAAAAGCATAATTTGCTGAGGCATCTCATCCCTCCTGGATATATTACCAAATTTCTGGCATGGAAAACAGGATCTACAAAATTCAGCGGCATCTCTAAAAAGAGTAGGCCACCAGAATCCACAGTCTAAGATTTTTCTAGCAGTTCTTTGAGGGCCAAAATGTCCTCCACTCTCAGATGAGTGACAGGCCTCTAAGATGGACTGGAATTCTGATTGAGGCACACACCGTCTAATTACCTGGTCAGCGCCACATCTCCATAAATATGGGTCATCCCATATATAATATTTAGACTCTCTTTTCAGCTTGTCTCTTTGATGCTTAGAAAAGTTTGGAGGAAAGGTACGGCTAACTAAATAATTAGCTACAGGTGCATACCAAGGGACTATCTCAGATACTGCTTGCAGGTTATCAAATGGAAAATTATCAGCTATAGGAGTGGGATCATCTGTAATGTGCTCAAGGTGACTCAAGTGGTCTGCCACTAAATTCTGGTTACCACTCCTATCCTTAATTTCTAAATTAAATTCTTGTAATAGCAGTATCCAACGTATAAGCCTTGGTTTAGACTCCTTTTTAGATAATAGATACTTTAGAGCTGCGTTGTCTGAATACACTACTACCTTCGTACCAAGTAAATAGGCTCGGAATTTATCCAGAGCGAAAACAATAGCAAAAAGCTCTTTCTCAGTAGTAGTATAAATAGACTGAGCGGCATCTAAAGTTTTAGACACATAAGCAATAACAAAGGGGTCCTTACCTTCACGCTGAGCCAGTGCTGCTCCTACTGCATGGTTGGAAGCATCACACATAATCTCAAATGGTTGGCTCCAGTCTGGTCCTCTTACAATTGGGGCTTGAGTCAGTGCGGTCTTCAGCTTATCAAACGCTTGTTTGCAATTTTCACTGAACTCGAACTCAATGTCTTTCTGCAGTAATCTGGATAAGGGAAGTGCTACCTTACTGAAGTCGTTTATGAATCTCCTGTAAAAACCTGCATGGCCAAGGAAAGAACGGACCTCCCTCACAGAAGAGGGGTAAGGTAAAGTAGAAATAACATCCACCTTTGCTGGGTCTACAGAAATGCCAGTATTAGACACAACATGTCCTAGTACAATTTCTTGTTTAACCATAAAGTGACATTTTTCAAAATTTAGCACAAGGTTTGTATTGACACATCTATCCAATACTCTAGATAATCCATCTAAGCAAAGGCTAAAAGAATCGCCGTATACACTAAAATCATCCATAAAGACTTCCATACAGTCCTCAATAAGATCAGAGAAAAGACTCATCATGCACCTTTGGAAAGTAGCTGGTGCATTGCACAAGCCAAAGGGCATTCTCTTATAAGCATAAGTCCCAAAAGGACATGTAAAAGTGGTCTTTTCCTGATCCTCAGGAGCTATATGAATCTGGAAATAACCTGTGTAACCATCTAAGAAATAATAATGCGATTTACCTGACAGGCGATCCAGCATTTGATCAATGAATGGAAGAGGATAGTGATCCTTACGGGTTGCTTGGTTGAGGCGTCTGTAGTCAATGCAGACCCTCCAGGCGTTCTGAACTCTGGTTGTCAGGAGCTCTCCATGCTCATTCTTCACTGCAGTGACTCCAGACTTCTTTGGCACTACTTGTACTGGGCTCACCCATTCACTGTCTGAGATGGGATAGATGATATCTGCCTCTAATAGTCTGGTCACTTCCTTCTTGACAACCTCTAGGATAGTGGGGTTCAGTCTTCTCTGTGGGACGGACAGGTCTTGCTCCCTCTTCTAAAAATATTCTATGCTCACAGATTTGAGGGTTGATGCCCACTATGTTTGCCAACTCCAACCAATTGCCTTCTTGTGCCTCCTCAGCACACCAAGTAGCTGTTCTTCCTGTTGGGAAGTGAGCTCCCTTGCAATGATAACTGGAAACTTCTGCCCGTCTTCAAGGTAAGCATATTTGAGGTGTGGAGGAAGGGGTTTTAATTCTAACTTCTGATCATGTTCAGGTTCTGGATTGTCTAGAGCTGGTAACAGTGGTAAGGCACTGTCATTGTCCTCTGAGAATGTCCCCACACTTGGACCTTGTCCTGTGTGCTTCTCTTCAAATTCCTCCTGGTGAACTTCAGCCACGGTTTCATCTATAATGTCACACTGGAGGATAGAATGATCCTCCGGAGGATGCTTCATAACTCCATTCAAATTGAAGATCACTACTCGGCCATCTATTTCAAAAGAGTATGTTCCTGAGAAAGCATCTAATTTAAACTTTGAGGTCTTCAGGAATGGTCTTCCGAGTAGGATTGATGATGGCTTATCTGAGGCATTCTGGGGCATCTCCAAGATATAAAAATCAATGGAAAACGTGAGTCCTTTAATGCCCACTAATACGTCTTCAGCAACTCCAGCCACTGTAATAATGCTCTTATCTGCTAACACAAAACGAGCTGCCAACCTTTTTAAGGGAGGGAGCCTCAAAATATCATATATAGACAAAGTCATTATACTTACACATGCTCCTAAATCACACATGCAATCAGAAAATACTACACCACCTATAATACAATTAACCATGCAAGGACCTGGGTCACTACACTTTCAGGTAAACCTCCCATTAAAGCATATATGGAACTTCCTAAGGGAATAGTTTCTAATTCATTAATTTTGTCTTTATGGATACATAGATCTTTTAGAAACTTTGCATACTTAGGTACCTGTTGAATGACATCAAAAAAGGGAACAGTTACCTCAACCTTTTTGAATATCTCTACCATTTTGGGATCAGGTTCCAGCTGCTTCCTGGGCTTCCTTACAAGTTGTAGAAATGGAATGGGAGTGGTGTCTTCTGCAGTGTCTGCGCCATTTGGTGCCTCCTCCTGTGGTTGCACTTCTTCTTCTTCAGTCGTGTCCTGTATGTCCTCTTTTTCTTCAACATCTTCTATTTCCACTACCTCTTCAGCTGAGGTGTGTTCTGGTGGGCTTGGCTCCTCCTGATTCCTCTCCTGCAGTGTGGTTCCGGACCTCAGGGTGATAGCATTGATACCATCCTTGGGATTGGGTAATGGTTGAGAGGAGATTCCACTGGAGCTCGATGGTTGATTATTAGAGTTAGTCATTGATCCAATCTGGGAGACAAGAGCCTGCAGGGTAGCAGTCAGACCATTTAGAGTGGCATTAATGTTGTTTTCCATGGTCTGGTGTCTCCGCTCAATAGATTGTAGTAAGTCATCATTGGCAGATGAAGAAGGATAAGTAAATTGAGAGGTCTGCTGTTGGGTATTCTGTGGTCTTTGGGGTTGCCTCAGGTGAGGTGCTCTGTAAGGCTGATTTTGATTTGGATTCTGATTCTGATTCTGCTGCCTGTTGTTGTTATTATTCCACCTCTGATTTCCCTGATTATCTCTGCCTCCTCTGTTATTGTTGTCCCTCTAATTCTGGTTAGAATTGTCCAGCCATCCATGGTTGTAATTGCCACCTTAATTGTACCCTTGGTTGGAGCAGTTATAGAAGTTATGAGTGGCTGCCACGGTGTTGTCTTCCTACTGGAGCTGCGGACACTCATCAGTATAATGGCTGTAATCTGCACAGATTCCGCAGACTCTTTTTGGGACTAACTGTTGATTTTGTTGTGCTGGAGAAGGTTGAGCTTGTTGAACTTGTTGTTGATTCAATTGCATTTGCTTCAGCAAGTTAGTCATTTCACAGATACTCTGAGTTAGAGCAGCAGTCTCTCTACTAGAGAATACTTCTGCAACGGCTTTTGAATGGCTTTGTTTCTGCCTGTGATTCCTAGTAGATTCAGCTAAATCACTTATCAATTGTCACGCCTCATCAGTGGTCTTGTACTTCTTCATAGACCCATTGCTGGCACTTTCCAATGTGGTCTTATCTTGGGGCCTCATGCCCTATGTGACATATCCGAGTAACACTATCTTGTCAATCATATGGTGGGGGCATGCTTCCAGAAGATTATTGAAGCACTCCCAGTACTCATAAAGCGTCTCGGATTCATCCTGAACAATCATGGAAATGTCTTTTCTCAGTTTATCAGTAACTTCAGCTGGAAAGAACTTTTCCAAAAACTCTCTTCTGAGTGTATCTTAGTTGGATACAGTTGCTGCGGGTTAAGTGTAGTACCACTCTCTTGCCTTTCCCTCAAGAGAGAACGGGAAGGCTTTCAGCAAAATTGAAGTTTCATTCGCACCATCACGCCTGACAGTAGAGCAGGCTGCCTGAAAATCTCTCAGGTGCTTGATGGGCTCTTGAGCAGGTAAGCCATGAAACTTAGGCATCAAATTGAGCAGTGCGGTCTTTATTTTAAAATCTGTAGCCACCGCTGGATGATGCACTTGGAACGGTTGCATTGAAAAATCAGGGGCTCCAGCCTCCTGAATAGTAACTCTTCTGGCTGCTGCCATGTTACCTGTACATAAAACAACCGAATCAGTAGAACGGGTGCTGGTTTCTTCCTCAAATGGCGTTTCAAATCCGTCCTCAGAGAAGACTAACCGACGCCTAGCTTGCCTTATTCGTGAAATAGTTCTTTCAATCTCAGGATCGAATATTGGCAAGCTTGGATCAGGAAGTGAACGCGTCATCTAACGAAAGAAACAAGAAGCTCATAATAGCAAAATAAAATAAAAATGCAAATAAATAAATTCCAATTAACAACTATAGCACTCTATTGCAACTCCCCGGCAACGGCGCCAAAAATTGATGTGGGCAGAAATTAGCAAATTAAAAATTGTTAAAATATATATGTTGCAAGTATAGTTCTTAACTCGCCAAAAATCTGCCTTATCAATTTAGAAGGGTGTCACAGAAAATAAAATTAAAATACTGGGAGTATGAGTCCCAGGTCGTCTCCCAACGAGTTGCAGGAAAGGGTGCTATTTTATTAATCAAAATGTTTTCAAAAATATTTGATTGAATGGCAGAAAATTAAATTGGAGAATTTATATAAATTTAAATAAAAACCTTGACTAGGAGTTGATTACATGGAAGCCCTATTCTTGATGGAATACTCTCAAGATTAATTGACAATTGAAAATTATTACGTTTAGTTATCCTTTACTAAGTAAGGGGAGGTCAAACAAGTTGGTATGTTGTTCTATCCACAATTTCCAATCCACTCTTGGGAGGATTGGTGTTAGGAACTAGAGAGCAAGCCAACAATAAACTCAATTACAACCTTTCTCTTGAACATTCCGCTCAAGGGTTCCTTTCAATCAACTCCCCATCAAGTTAGGGAACTACTCACTCATTGTAAATGTAAAATTCATAGCATCAACGTAGGAATTAAAGAAAGACATGATAAGTAATGATGAAAAGATTAATTAAAAGCAAAAGTAATTCTTATATTAATAAAAGCTAAAATAATCCAATCGTAAAATCAAATAAAATTAAGGAATATGGAAGAGTAAGAGACAAGTGAAGAGAACGAACTAGAATGTCGAAGTCTTGATGAGGCAAATAACTCTTCTCAATATCCCAATGCAAAAACAATGAAAATAACCTATCCTAAAAACTATGAATGTGTAGAGAGAAAACCTAGAGGAGGAGTAAAACTAGATCTAAAAACTAAAACTATGCGAAATGAATGTCGTTCCTGGTTTCTACATATTCTCTGGCTCTAGTCTGCTGTTCTGGGCCGAAAACTGGGTCAAAATAGGGCCCAAAATCGCCCCCAGCGAATTCTGCAGATTATGCAGATCGCGCACGTCACGCGATCGCGTCGCTCATGCGGACGCGTCATTCGCGTTTTTGCTTTGCCACGCGGACGCGTCGTCCATGCGGCCGCGTCGCTGTAAATTGCTCTCTTCCGCGCGGTCGCATCATCCATGCGGCCGCGTCGCTTCTCGCTGGTCATCTCCTCAATTTCTTGTGTTCCTTCCATTTTTGCAGGCTTCCCTTCCAATCTCCAACTCATTCATGCCCTATAAAGCCTGAAACACTTAACACACAGATCACAGCATCGAATGGAATAAGGGAGAAATAAAATACATAATTAAAAGCCTCTAGGAAGCAAGTTTTCAACCATAAAACATCTTTAGGAAGGAAATATAAATGCATGCTTATTTAATGAATAAGTGGGCAAAGATCATGATAAAACCACACAAATAAAACACAATATAAACCATGAAAAAGTGATTTATCAAACATCTTCTGCCATCCTTGCAATCATGGCTTCCAACCTTGCAAATTTGTCACTGTCATTGCATGGTTGTGAAGTTGAAGATGATATATTGCAATTGATTGGATTTTGAGGGTGGTTGTTGTGTGATTGTTGATTGGGATAGAAGGGGTCATTATGTGAGTTGCGGTAGGATCTATGATTGTTTGGTTGATGGTTGGGGTTGTTGTACTGGTTAGAGTGGTATGGCTTGTGATCTTGGGGTTGGGTTTGTTGGTTTTCCTACCCAAAGTTTGGGTTGTTCTTCCAACCTGGATTGTAGGTTTTAGCATGGGGGTCATATGGTTGTCTAGGTGGATTGTTCACATAGTTGGCCTACTCCCAATCATATTCAGCTTCTGAGCTAGCTCCTTCTTGCATTGGTGCTTGAGTGTTTATTGCTGAGACCTGATTCTTCTCCATTTACTTGGTGAGAGCTGTAAGTTGGGCTGTGATCACCTTGTTCTGAGCCAGCAGAGCATCCATCTGATTTAGCTCTATCATTTCCCTCCTTAGATTCCTATCAGATGCATAGAAGTACTCATTATTGGCCACAGTTTCTATGATGTCTATGGCCTCTTCAATTGTCTTTTTGGTATTGAGGGAACCTCCTGAATAGTGATCTAAGGCCTTCTTTGCCTCTTGAGACAATCCTTCATAGAAAATGTGCAGCTGCAACCACTCGTTAAACATATCCGGAGGACATCTCCTTGTCAGCTCTTTGTACCTTTCCTAGGCTTCATAGAGAGTCTTTCCATCTTGTTGCCTGAAGGTTTGTACCTCAATTCTCAACTTGATAACTCTTTGGGGAGGGTAGAATTTAGCCAGGAACTTATTCATCACTTCTTCCCAAGTTGTCAAACTCTCATTCGAGAAGGATTCGAGCCACTTCGATGCTTTGTCCCTAAAAGAAAAGGGGAACAAAGCAGTCTATAAGTGTTAGGGTGAACGCCATTAGCTTTCACTGTGTCACAGATTCTCAGGAAGGTGGTCAGATGTTGGTTTGGATCTTCTTGAGCATTTCCCCCAAATGAGCAGCTATTCTGAACAAGGATGATTAGCTGTGGTTTAAGCTCAATGTTGTTGGCATGTATGGTTGGTTTCAAGATGCTGCTCCCACAATTCCCAGGGTTGAGATTGATAAAGGAGCCTAGTACTCTTCGTTCTTGTGGGGGAGCATGATTATCAACCTCCTCTTGATAATTGTGTACTTCATCTTCCATGTTTTGGGTTGAATTCTCTTCTTCTTCTTTTTCACCAACTACTCTTTTTCCTCTTGCCACTACCTCTCTTTTCAGTCTTAGAAATGTCCTCTCAGGTTCAGAATCATAGGAGGATACAGCTCCTCTCCTCCCTATCATACACAACGCAACACAATCCAAAGCACGAATGAACACCCTCTTGGTAGATGGGTGGGTATGTCAAAATTGGTAAGCATCAAACAGTTAGTGTACCTCTATTAGAATGGTAATATATACAATGAATAATTGCAAATTCAAGTGCTAAAAAAAATAAGAACTATTGAAGAACTGAAATTAAATTGATTACAAAATAAAGAAAAGGCCTGATCTAAGCACCCATCAACTTAATCATTGTCAATTCAGAATCAATCCCCAGCAACGGCGCCATAAAATTCATGGTGGAAATTTACTGTATCACTACAATAACTCATTCGAAAAGTATACCGAATTATCGTCAAGTAAAAACTCACTGAGAGTAAGGTCGATCCCACGAGGATTGATTGATTGAACAACTTTAGTTACAGGGTAATTTAGTTAAGCTAATCAAGAATAAGTGTTGAGTACAAAAAAGTAAATGACAGAATTGTAAAGGACCTGAAGATAAAGAAAGCAGTAAAGTGCTCGAATGTAAAAAGCATAAAGATAAATTGCTAGAATGTAAATGACAGAAATGTAAATGACTGAATTGTAAAAGGGGAATGGGTTGATTGACAGAAATTAAACAAAGCTATAAAGAATAGGGAAGATAAGAATGGGGAAGATTCATTGGGGTTAGGAGATATTGCTTTCTCCGGATTAATTTCAGCTCATCTCATCTTCAATCATGCAACTCATTGACCTCTTGGCAATCATAATTGATTGAATCCCAATTCTTTGATAATTAATCTCTCAAATCTTGATAATCAGCCAATTTCTTGGTCTAATTGCTCAAGAAAATAGATAAGCTTGGTCCCTGATTTTACCACACATCCTCATAGATCCAAGTAGTAGGTAGATTTAATGTCACCATATCCAATCCCAAAACGCAGATCTACTCAATGTGAGAAGGGATTTTAAGTATGATTTCATGTTTCCTCTTCCAAGGTTCCCATGAAACCCAAGTTGTATTCAATCTCTTTTCCAAGATAATTGAATGCTAAGCATGAAGAACGAAATTCCTTCTAGCAAATCAAAGAGAGATGAGGAAAAGAAGAAATTCACTATCATTAATCCATCAAGTGCAACATAGCTCCCTCCCTCAATGAGAGGGAGTTTAGCTACTCATAGCTTAGAGAGAGAGTACAAGAGATGGAAGAAGATGAAAGTAAAGTAAAGTGAAGTAAAAGTTCTAAGCCCCTTTTCAGTACTCTTCAAGGGGTATTTATACTACTCCTATTACTAGAAATAAGAAATTACAAAAAGAAAAGAAAATTACAATTAAAAACTAAACAGAATAACCATTCATTGGTGGCATATGAGTGGCGTGTGAGCGGCGTGCCACGCCCAGCTCTCAAGTGGCACGCCCATGATAATGTTTGGCTTGGCGTGCCACACCCAACTCTCAAGTAGCATGCCCCATAGTGAAATCTTCCATCGCTTTCTCTGAGAATTTGAACTGGCATGCCACACCCTCGTTAAAATCTTCAATCTTCTTCTCTGGAAGGTTGGCAACGCCTTTGTTGGTGCACAAATGTTCCTTTCTAGTTCAATGAACCGGCGTGCCACGCCCATTGATGGTTGGCTAGGCGTGCCATGCCCAGAGTCTCAAGTGGCACGCCCTCGATGAGGTCTTGACCCTTCTCTTCTGGAAAATTGGGCTTGCGTGCCACGCCCAGGTCTGGCGTGCCACGCCCAGGTCTGACGTGCCACACCCTTGTTGGAGTCTTCAATCACCCTCTCTGATTAAGTGAACTGGCGTGCCACACCTAGGACTCAAGTGGCATGCCCATGATGATGGATTGGGCTCACAAGCTTGGTGTGCCACGCCCATAGTACCAAGTGGCACGCCCATTGAAGCTGCTCCTTCCCTTCTCTTCTGGACAATTGTACTGGCGTGCCATGCCTTAGACCTGGCGTGCCACGACCTTATAAATGTGACAAGCTCCTTCTCTGGCCACTTGAACTGGCGTGCCACACCCATTGTTTGAACTTTGGAAATCCTTCTTCTGGACAAGATGACTGGCGTGCCACGCCCATTGTGAGGTTCAAGGATTCTTCTCTGAAAGTATAGTTGGTGTGCCACGCCCATAGTGAAGCTCAACAATCCCTCTTCTAGAAAATAAAGCTGGCGTGCCACGCCCGGCAGTGACATGCCATGCCCATTGTTGAGCTTAGAGTTCCCTCTCTGGTCAACATAACTGGCGTGCCATGCCCAAACAGTGGCATGCCACGCCCATAGTGGATCTTGGAAAACCTTCTCTTGACATTCTGCCTGGCATGCCACGCCCACAGTACTCTTCAAAGGCCTCTTCTGGAGCTTATAGCTGGTGTGGCGGGCCCAGCAGTGGCGTGCCACGTGCAATCAAAGATCCTGGCATTTGCTTGAAGTGGCACGCACCACTCACACGTCCAGTACCTTTGCTTGCTTTCTTCCTCTTTTGTTGCTCTTTTCACCTGAAATCCAAGAAAGAACTCATTTCAAGGTGGAGTCTTAAAAACTTATGATATATCTCTTAACAATGCATCAAATGAATGGGTGATGAGCGGATAATTTATACGCTTTTTAGCATTATTTTTAGGTAGTTTTAATATGTTTTAGTCACTTTTTAATATATTTTTATTAGTTTTTAAATAAAAATCAAATTTCTGGACTTTACTATGAGTTTGTGTGTTTTTCTGTAATTTCAGGTATTTTCTGGCTGAAATTGAGGGAACTGAGCAAAAATCTTATTCAGGCTGAAAAAGGACTGCTGATGCTGTTAGATTCTGACCTCTCTACACTCGGAATGGATTTTCTGGAGTTAAAGGATAGACTCTAATAGTCCATACTTTGCTCAAGGATAGACAATGTAAACTAGCGTTCAACGCCAGTTCCATGTTGCAGTCTGGCGTTCAGCACCAGAAACAGGTTACAAGTTGGAGTTCAACGCCAGAAACAGGTTACAACCTGGCGTTCAACTCCAGAAACAGCCCAGGCACGTGAGAAGCTTAAGTCTCAGTCCTAGCACACACCAAGTGGGCCCCAGAAGTGGATTTTTACACTAACCATCTTAGTTTACTCATTTTCTGTAAACCTAGGTTACTAGTTTAGTATTTAAACAACTTTTAGAGACTTATTTTGTACCTCATGACATTTTTAGATCTGAACTTTATACTCTTTGACGGCATGAGTCTCTAAACTCCATTGTTGGGGGTGAGGAGCTCTGCTGTGTCTCGATGAATTAATGCAATTATTTCTGTTTTCTATTCAAACACGCTTGTTTCTATCTAAGATGTTCATTCGCACTTCAATATGATGGATATGATGATCCGTGACATTCATCACCATTCTCAATCTATGAACGCGTGACTGACAACCACGTCCGTTCTACCTTCGATTGAATGAGTATCTCTTGGATTCCTTAATCAGAATCTTCGTGGTATAAGCTAGAATCCATTGGCAGCATTCTTGAGAATCCGGAAAGTCTAAACCTTGTCTATGGTATTCCGAGTAGGATTCAAGGATTGAATGACTGTGACGAGCTTCAAACTCGCGAGTGTTGGGCGTAGTGACAGACGCACAAGGATCAGTGGATCCTATTCCGACATGATCGAGAACCGACAGATGATTAGCCGTGCGGTGGCAGCGCACCTGGACCATTTTCACTGAGAGGACGGATGGTAGCCATTGACAACGGTGATCTACCAACATATAGCTTGCCATAGGAGGAACCTTGCGTGCATGAAGAAGAAGACAGGGGGAAAGCAGAGATTCAGAAGATAAAGCATCTCCAAAACTCCAACATATTCTCCATTACTACATAACAAGTACTATTTAATTTATGCTTTTTACTCTTCATAAATATAATCACTCTTATCATTGATTTCCTGACTAAGATTTACAAAATAACCATAGCTTGCTTCAAGCCGACAATCTCCGTGGGATCGACCCTTACTCACGTAAGGTATTACTTGGACGACCCAGTGCACTTGCTGGTTAGTGGTACGAGTTGTGAAAAGTGTGATTTACAATTTGTGCACCAGATTTTTGGCGCCGTTGCCGGGGATTGTTCGAGTTTGGACAACTGACGGTTTATTTTGTTGCTTAGATTAGGAAACATTTTTCTTTTTGGTTTAGAGTCTTCTATTATTATTTTTGGTTGAAATTTTTTCAATCCTTATTTTCTCTTTTTAATTTTTTGAAAATTTTATAAACTGATAATTGAGTTTTTCTGTTTGAGTTTAGTTTTATATTTTAAGTTTGGTGTCAATTTCATGTTTTTATTTTCTTTTAAATTTTCGAAATTGTATTCATTGTTCTTTCCTAATCTTCAAATTGTTCTTGTTTATTTTCCTTGCTTGATCTTTAGTTTTTCTTGTTTTGTGATTTTTCTTGTTTTTTTTGTGCATTTTAGAATTATTAGTATCTAAAATATATATATATATATATATATATATATATATATATATATATATATTATTTATTATATACCTTATTAAAACACGTTAAATTTATAGCTCAATTGGCTAGAGCGTGGTGCTTATGTTCTTGGTAATTGGCTATCTTCTTTTTAAAACTTTTTCAAAAATAATTTTTCTTTGATTAAATCTTGTGTCGATTTTTAAATTTGGTGTTCTCTTGTTAATTTTCATTTAGTTTTTGAAAATTTTACTATGGTTTTCTAAAAATTTTAAGTATGGTGTTCTTTCTTCATGTTCTTGTGTTCTTTTGAGTCTTCAAAGTGTTCTTGAGTCTTCCTTGTGTTTTGATCTTAAAATTTTTAAGTTTGGTGTTCCTTGGTGTTTTCCCTCCAAAATTTTCGAAAATAAGGAGCATTAGATCTAAAAATTTTAAGTTGTGTGTCTTTTCTGTGTTTTTCTTTTTCATCATAAAATTCAAAAATCAAAAAAAATATATTCTCTAACTATTTTTGAGCAAATATTTCGAAATTTTTCAAAAAAATTCAGATTTTTATTTTAAAATTTCTATTTTATCTTATCTTAGTTTTAAAAATTCCAAAATTCAAATTTTTTCAAAAAAATCATACCTTTTTCAAAATTTTATCTTATCTTATTTCAAATTTCAAATTTCAAGTTCCAAAATTTCAAAATTAAAAAATCAAATATTTTCAAAATTTAAATCTTTTTCAAATCCTTATCTTATATTGTTGATTTTTTCGAAAATTCAAAAATTCAAATTTCAAATTTCAATTTTCAACATTTCAAATTTAAAATTTAAATTTCAAAACTTTTTAATTTAAATTCCTTATCTTCTCTTACCTAGCTTATCTTATCTTTTCTAATCTCAAATCTTAAAATCAAATCTTTTTCATATCTTTTCTTCATTTTTTATTTTATTTTATTTTCTTACAAGTATCTTTAATTTTAAGACATATCTTTTTCAAAAATTCCTAACCAATTTCTTTCTCTTCATTTTTTTTCGAAAATCCTCACCCACATCTTTTTTAAATCTTTTTAATTAATTAATTTAGTTTTTAATTTTCTTTTATTTCTTTTTCTTCTAATTTTTGAAATTATAGTCAATTTTTCATTTATTTTATTTTATTTTGTTTTAGTTTTGGTTTTAAACAAAAATATTTTAATCGCAATCCGCATCATCTCCCTTTCTCCATCATGGACATAAGTGGAAATGAACAGTCCAGAAGGACTCTGGGGTCATATGCTAACCCCACTACTGCTTCATATGGGAGTAGTATCTGTATACCCTCCATAGGAGTCAGTAGCTTTGAGTTGAATCCTCAGCTCATTATCATGGTGCAGCAAAGTTGCCAGTATTCCGGTCTTCCACAGGAAAAACCTACAGAGTTTCTGGCACAGTTTTTACAAATTGCTGACACAGTACATGATAAGGAAGTAGATCAGGATATCTACAGATTATTACTGTTTTCATTTGCTGTAAAAGACCAAGCTAAAAGGTGGTTAAATAACCAACCTAAGGCTAGCATAAGGACATGGAAACAGCTGTCAGAAAAATTCCTGAATCAATACTTCCCTCCAAAACGGATGACACAGCTAAGACTGGACATCCAAGGCTTTAAACAAGGAGATAATGAATCTCTTTATGATGCCTGGGAGAGATACAGAGAGATGCTAAGAAAATTCCCTCTGAAATATTTTCAGAATGGGTGCAGTTAGACATCTTCTATTATGTGCTTACAGAGAAAGCTCAGATTTCTCTAGACCACTCAGCTGGTGGATCTATACATATGAGAAAGACAATTGAAGAAGCTCAAGAGCTCATTGATACAGTTGCCAGAAATCAGCATCTGTACCTAAGTAGTGAATCTTCCATGAAAGAAGAGGCTAAAACAGTAACTGCTGAACTCAGTCCTACAGAACAAATTACTGAATTCAATCAGTAATTAGACTTTCTAACAAAACAGCTGACCAAATTTAAGGAGATACTACAAGACACAAGAATGGC
The DNA here is from genome assembly GCF_059453495.1 of Arachis ipaensis. Taxonomy (NCBI): domain Eukaryota; kingdom Viridiplantae; phylum Streptophyta; class Magnoliopsida; order Fabales; family Fabaceae; genus Arachis; species Arachis ipaensis. The sequence continues at coordinate 79,408,764 of NC_142440.1, read as the reverse complement.
TAATATGAATATGAAAGTACAGTTGAAGCAAACAGAACAGCAGTTATCAAAATAAATAACAGAAGAGTGCCAAGCAGTTCAATTAAGAAGTGGGAAAACATTAAATACCTCACTTCAAGGCAGCAGGAAGCCAAGAAATGAACAAACTACTATCCAAAATCCCTCTGAGGATAGTAAGAGCCCAGAGAGGAATAACTCTGGCGTTCAAACGCCAAGAACAAGTAAGGAGTTGGTGTCCAACGCCAATCCAGCTTCTAACCCTGGCTTTCAAATGCCAGTGAGGGATCAGACACCTGCAAGTGCTGATAATAAATCCCCCAAGAAGGCTTCTCAACCTGCCTCTGTAGGAAATAAACCTGCAGCAACTAAGGTTGAGGAATACAAAGCCAAGATGCCTTATCCTCAAAAACTCCGCAAAGAGGAGCAGGATAAGAAATTTGCCCGCTTTGCAGACTATCTCAGGACTCTTGAAATAAAGATTCCGTTTGCAGAGGCACTTGAGCAAATACCCTCTTATGCCAAGTTCATGAAAGATATCTTGAGTCATAAGAAGGATTGGAGAGAAACTGAAAGAGTTCTCCTCACTGAAGAATGCAGTGTAGTCATTCTGAAAAGCTTCCCAGAAAAGCTTAAAGATCCCGGGAGCTTTATGATACCATGCATATTAGAGGATAACTGCACCAAGACAGCTCTATGTGATCTTGGGGCAAGCATCAACCTAATCCCTGCATCCACTATCAGAAAGCTTGGCTTGACTGAAGAGGTCAAACCAACCCGGATCTGTCTTCAACTTGCTGATGGCTCCATTAAATTTCCATCAGGCATAATTGAGGACATGATTGTCAAGGTTGGACCATTTGCCTTCCCTACTGACTTTGTAGTGCTGGAAATAGAGGAGCACAAGAGTGCAACTCTCATTCTAGGAAGACCATTCCTAGCAACTGGACGAACCCTCATTGACGTCCAAAAAGGAGAGATAACCCTGAGAGTCAATGAGGATGAGTTTAAGTTGAATGTTGTCAAAGCTATGCAACATCTAGACACATCAGACGACTGCCTGAGCGTTGATATTATTGACTTCCTGGTGGAAGAGGTCAATATGACTGAGAGTCTCGAATCAGAGCTAGAGGACATTTTTAAAGATGTTCAGCCTGATATGGAGGAACCAGAGGAAACAAAAGAACCTCTGAAAACTCCTCAGGAAGAGGAGAAACCTCCTAAACCCGAGCTCAAACCACTACCACCATCCCTGAAATATGCATTTCGGGGAGAAGGTGACACTTTTCCTGTAATCATAAGCTCTGCTTTAGGGCCACAGGAAGAGAAAGCACTAATTCAGGTGCTAAGGACACACAGGACAGCTCTTGGATGGTCCATAAGTGATCTTAAGGGCATTAGCCCAGCCAGATGCATGCACAAGATCCTATTGGAGGATGATGCTAAGCTAGTGGTTCAACCACAGAGGCGGCTAAATCCCGCCATGAAGGAGGTGGTGCAGAAAGAGGTCACTAAGTTACTAGAGGCTGGGATTATCTATCCTATTTCTGATTGCCCCTGGGTGAGCCCTGTCCATGTTGTCCCTAAGAAGGGAGGAATGACAGTGGTTCATAATGAAAAGAATGAACTGGTTCCCACAAGAACAGTTACAGGGTGGCGTATGTGTATTGACTACAGAAGGCTCAATACAGCCACCAAGAAGGATCATTTTCCTTTACCATTCATAGACCAGATGCTAGAGAGACTAGCCGGTCATGAATATTACTGCTTTTTGGATGGCTATTCAGGTTACAACCAAATTGCAGTAGATCCACAGGACCAAGAGAAAACAGCATTCACATGTCCTTCTGGAGTGTTTGCCTACAAAAGGATGCCTTTTGGTCTGTGTAATGCACCTGCAACCTTTCAGAGGTGCATGCTCTCTATCTTCTCTGATTTGGTAGAAAAGTTTCTGGAAGTCTTCATGGATGACTTTTCAGTATTTGGAGACTCATTCAGCTCCTGCCTTAACCATTTAGCACTTGTTCTAAAAAGATGCCAAGAGACCAACCTAGTTTTAAACTGGGAAAAATGTCACTTTATGGTGACTGAAGGGATTGTCCTTGGGCATAAAATTTCAAACAAGGGAATAGAGGTGGATCAAGCTAAAGTTGAAGTAATTGAAAAATTACCACCACCTGCCAATGTTAAGGCAATCAGAAGCTTTCTGGGGCATGCATGATTCTATAGGAGGTTTATAAAGGATTTTTCAAAAATTGCAAAACCTCTGAGCAATCTGCTAGCTGCTGACACGCCATTTATGTTTGACACAGAGTGCCTGCAGGCGTTTGAGACCCTGAAAGCTAAGCTGGTCACAGCACCAGTTATTTTTGCACCAGATTGGACATTACCATTCGAACTAATGTGTGATGTCAGTGGCCATACCATTAGTGCAGTAGTGGGACAGAGGCGTAACAAGCTTCTGCATGTCATTTATTATGCAAGCAGTGTCTTAAATAATGCCCAGAAAAATTACACAACCACAGAAAAAGAATTACTTGCAGTGGTTTATGCCATTGACAAGTTTAGATCATACTTAGTAGGATCAAAAGTGATTGTGTACACTGACCATGCTGCTCTTAAATATCTACTCACAAAGTAGGAATCAAAGCCCAGGCTCATAAGATGGGTGTTGCTTCTGCAAGAGTTTGATATAGAAATAAGAGACAAAAGGGACAGAGAATCAAGTTGCTGATCACCTGTCCCGGATAGAACCAGTAGCAGGAGCATCCCTCCCTCCTATTGAGATCTCTGAAACCTTTCCGGATGAGCAATTGTTTGCTATTCAAGAAGCTCCATGGTTTGCAGACATTGCAAACTATAAGACTCAAGGTTCTCCTTCTGTAACCATGGAGAGGAAGCATGAAAAGTTTCTCTCACTGCAGAGTCAACCAAAACCCCCACAGTCAAACTCTAAGTTTGGTGTTGGGAGGCCACAACCGAACTCTAAGTTTGGTGTTGGGAGGTCCCAACCTTGCTCTGATTATCTGTGAGGCTCCATGAGAGCTCACTGTCAAGCTATTGACATTAAGGAAGCGCTTGTTGGGAGGCAACCCAATGTTATTTAATTATATCTATTTATTTTCCATTGCTATTTTATGTTTTCTTTAGGTTGATGATCATGTGAAGTCACAAAAACTACTGAAAAGGCAAAAACAGAATGAAAAACAGCATTAAAAACAGCACACCCTGGAGGAGGAGCATTCTGGCATTTAAACGCCAGAAACAAGCACCAAGCTGGCGTTAAACGCCAAAAACAAGCATCAACCTGGCGTTAAATGCCAGAAACAGGCTACATTTGGGCGTTTAACGCCAGAAACAGGTAGCAGTCTGGCGTTAAACGACAGGATTGCACTGCAGGGGCGTTTACACGCCTAATAGGAGCAGGGATGATACATCCTTGACCCCTCTGGATCTGTGGACCCCACAGGATCTCCACCTACCTCACCATTCAAATTCAAACCATTCCCCTCCCAAACCCACCTATTCACACACCTCCATCTCCTCCATCTTCTCCACTTCTTTCTTCGTTTGCTCGAGGACGAGCAAACCTTTTAAGTTTGGTGTGGAAAAAGCATTACTTTTTATTTTTCCATAATTCAGTGGTAGAGCAATTGACTGCAGATCAAAAAGCTATGAGGGAGGAGCAACAAAGGCAAGGAAGAGACATAGAGAAGCTCAAGAGCACCATTGGTTCTTCAAGAAGAGGAAGACGCCACCCTTATTAAGGTGGACCCATTCCTTAATCTCCTTGTTCTTATTTTCCTGTTTTTCGTTTACTATGCTTCATGTTTAATTATGTTTGTGTCTTTACTATATGATCACTAGTATCTAAGTGTCTATGTCTTAAAGATATGAATGTCCTATGAATCCATCACCTTTCTTAAATGAAATTTTTTTTCTGAAAAAGAAAAAGGAGTACATGAATTTTGAATTTTAAAATAGTTTAATTATTTTGATGTGGTGGCAATACTTTTTATTTTCTGAATGAATGCTTGAACAGTGCATATGTCTTTTGAATTTGTTATTTATGAATGTTAAAATTGTTGGCTCTTGAAAGAATGATGAAAGAGGAGAAATGTTATTTGATAATCTGAAAAATCATAAAAATGATTCTTGAAGCAAGAAAAAGCAGTGAAGAACAAAGCTTGCAGAAAAAAATGCAAAAAAAAAAGAGAGAGCAAGAAAAAGAAAAGGCAAGTAGAAAAAGCCAAAAGCTCTTTAAACCAAAAGACAAGAGCAAAAAGCCAATAGCCCTTAAAACCAAAAGGCAAGGGTAATAAAAAGGATCCAAGACTTTGAGCATCAGTGGATAGGAGGGCCTAAAGGAATAAAATCCTGGCCTAAGCGGCTAAACCAAGCTGTCCCTAACCATGTGCTTGTGGCGTGAAGGTGTCAAGTGAAAACTTGAGACTGAGTGGTTAAAGTCAGGGTCCAAAGCAAAAATAGAGTGTGCTTAAGAACTCTGGACACCTCTAATTGGGGACTTTAGCAAAGCTGAGTCACAATCTGAAAAGGTTCACCCAGTTATGTGTCTGTGGCATGTATGTATCCGGTGGTAATACTGGAAAACAGAGCGCTTAGGGCCACGGCCAAGACTCATAAAGTAGCTGTGTTCAAGAATCAACATACTGAACTAGGAAAATCAATAACACTATCTGAATTCTGAGTTCCTATAGATACCAATCATTCTGAACTTCAAAGGATAAAGTGAGATGCCAAACCTGTTCAGAAGCAAAAAGCTAACAGCCCCGCTCATCTAACTAAGACTGATCTTCATAGATGTTTTTGGAATTCATTGTATATTCTCTTCTTTTTATCCTACTTTGTTTTTAGTTGCTTGGGGACAAGCAACAATTTAAGTTTGGTATTGTGATGAGCGGATAATTTATACGCTTTTTGGCATTGTTTTTAGGTAGTTTTTAATATGTTTTAGTCACTTTTTATTATATTTTTATTAGTTTTTAAATAAAAATCACATTTCTTCACTTTACTATGAGTTTCTGTGTTTTTCTGTAATTTCAGGTATTTTCTGGCTGAAATTGAGGGAGCTGAGCAAAAATCTTATTCAGGCTGAAAAAGGACTGCTGATGCTGTTAGATTCTGACCTCTCTGCACTCGGAATAGATTTTCTGGAGCTAGAGGAGTCCAATTGGCGCGCTTCCAATTGGGTTGGAAAGTAGACATCTAGGGCTTTCCAGCAATATATAATAGTCCATACTTTTCTCAAGTATAGATGACGTAAACTGGCGTTCAACGCCAGTTCCATGTTGCAGTCTGGCGTTCAGCGCCAGAAACAGGTTACAAGTTGGAGTTCAACGCCAAAAACAGGTTACAACCTGGCGTTGAACTCCAGAAACAGTCCAGACACGTGAGAAGCTTAAGTCTCAGCCCTAGCACATACCAAGTGGGCCCCAGAAGTGGATTTTTGCACTATCCATCTTAGTTTACTCATTTTCTGTAAACCTAGGTTACTAGTTTAGTATTTAAACAACTTTTAGAGACTTATTTTGTACCTCATGACATTTTTAGATCTGAACTTTATACTCTTTGATGGCATGAGTCTCTAAACTCCATTGTTGGGGGTCAGGAGCTCTACTGTGTCTCGATGAATTAATGCAATTATTTCTGTTTTCTATTCAAACACGCTTGTTTCTATCTAAGATGTTCATTCGCACTTCAATATGATGGATGTGATGATCCATGACATTCATTACCATTCTCAATCTATGAACGCATGACTGACAACCACCTCCATTCTACCTTCGATTGAATGAGTATCTCTTGGATTCCTTAATCAGAATCTTCGTGGTATAAGCTAGAATCCATTGGCAGCATTCTTGAGAATCCGGAAAGTCTAAACCTTGTCTGTGGTATTCCGAGTAGGATTCAAGGATTGAATGACTGTGACGAGCTTCAAACTCGCGAGTGTTGGGCGTAGTGACAGACGCAAAAGGATCAATGGATCCTATTCCGACATGATCGAGAACCGATAGATGATTAGCCGTGCGGTGACCGCGCACCTGGACCATTTTCACTGAGAGGACGGATGATAGCCATTGACAACGGTGATCCACCAACACACAGCTTGCCATAGGAGGAACCTTGCATGCGTGAAGAAGAAGACAGGGGGAAAGCAGAGATTCAGAAGATAAAGCATCTCCAAAACTCCAACATATTCTCCATTACTGCATAACAAGTACTATTTAATTTATGCTTTTTACTCTTCATAAATATAATCACTCTTATCATTGATTTCCTGACTAAGAATTACAAAATAACCATAGCTTGCTTCAAGCCGACAATCTCCGTGGGATCGACCCTTACTCACGTAAGGTATTACTTGGACGACCCAGTGCACTTGCTGGTTAGTGGTACGAGTTGTGAAAAGTGTGATTTACAATTCGTGCACCAATGGGAATTCATCACTTCTATGGGCCTTTTTGATGAGAGAAAGATGTAGATGATGCAAGTCATCAATAGACTATCGTTAGATGATTCGGATGTGATAATGTAATCCAAGTCAACATCACTCAAGTCTTCCTCGACACGATCAACTGGTTCGTCAAATTGAATTTGCTTCGCCGCTACCGAGGGTGCATGCGGGTTCGAAGACGATGGCCTACAATCACCACCTACGTTACGAACTACAGCGTACCACTCCATCACATGTTACGACATTAATCTCATATGTACATCGAACATGAGCGTCACATACTAATTAGCTTCGACCCAAAATGTCCTATTTCGAAACCCTCAACTCGAGAGCGTTGATAAAAATCTGTATGCAATTCTCTCAACCTCTTTAGAAATAAGAGTGGAAGTGGGCCGAGCTACATGGTGGGACTCGCGACTCGACTCGTTTTAGGCTCGGCTCATTTATTAAATAGGTTAGGCTTGGACTTTTTGTAAAGCTTTTTAGTTAAAAAGGCCAGGTCATAGTCTTTAAAAAAAAGGCAATAAAACTCGTTGAGTCGGCTCGTTAAAGTATTTTTTTTTGTAAAAATAAATTATTCTTGGTTTAGATTTTTAACTATTCACTTATATTAAATACAAAACGAAATTGAAAAGAATCAATGGTCAAGATTAGTTAAAATTATACCTTTTTTATTAAAAAAAAGTTTATAGATTGTAAGTATGATTATGATATGTGACTAACGATTGATATATAAAAGAATTCTTCTTTACAAATGATGAATTATAAATTTTGGAATGCATTTAATGTAAATTTAGAATTTTTAAGTTTATTATTTTGAGTTATAATGTACGAAACATGCTTTTTAAATAGGTTCGTGAGCTTGTCGGGTTTTAAATAGGATAGACTTGAGCATGAAAAATAAGCCTATGAAAAGTAACAAGCCTAGGTTTGAGTTATCTATTTACAACATGGGTCAAGTTTATCAAAAACTAAAATTTGGTTCGGCTTGACCCATTTCCATCCATACTTGAAACTTAGTACACCCATACTAGTTAATATAAAAATTTTTAGTGCATCCAAAAAATCAAGACAGCAAATACACAACAATACAAATAAATCGCATTCAAATATTACTCTCCTCTCATCACTTTTAATTATCTCTTTCGAATAAATTACCACAAAAAAAAGAGTTGAGTATTAGTTATGTATACGAAGAATAAAAAAAGAAGAAATATAAATGAGTGGAATTGAAGTAGTGTAATGAGCCAAAAATCTCTTCATATATTGTAATTTAATAGTATAAGATACTGAGACACTTAAATATAAATAAGAGAAATTCTCCACATACAAGCATTTTTTTATACAAGTCTTTACAAGTCATTATATTAACGCGCTTGAACCGTTACTGCACGTTCTTCTTCCTCTTCCTCTTCTTCTTCTTTTCTTTCGTTTCTTACTTTCTCTTTCTCCTTCTTCAACCGTTACTGCACAATTTCACTGCACCTTCTTCTTCTTCTTGCTGCACATTCTTCTTCCTCTTCCTCTTTCTCTTCTTCTCCTTCTTCATTTACGTGCTTTTCTCTCTATTTTCTTTCTTTGTTATTCTCGATTTCCATTATTTTTTGATATCAAACTCTGAAATCGTTTTTGAAGAAGAAGAAGCAGCAGAAGATGAGGAGGAGAAAGAGAAAGAGTTCTGAATTATGCATAAGGTGTACTTCAACGAATTTTGGGTGTATTTCTTAAATCCTTTGGGTGTAGTTTTGTAATCCTTTGGGTGTATTTCTGTAATCTTTTGGGTGTATTTCTATAATCATTGTACTTCAACGAATTTTGGGTGTATTTCTTAAATCCTTTGGGTGTATTTCTGTAATTCTTTGGGTGTATTTCTATAATCGTTTGGGTAAATTCCTGTAACCATTTGGGTGTATTTCTGTAATCGTTTGGGTGTATTTCTGAAGTTTCATTATCTTCAAAACGATTTCAAAGCTTGATTTCAGAAACCATTAAAATCGAAAAAAAAAACGAAGCAAGAATACTAGTAATAAACGCAAGTAAAATGTCTAATAAAAAGGCAAAGAGAATAACGAAGAAATACATGGAGGAAGAGGAAGAAGAAGAAGAAGAGGAAGAAGAAGAAGAAATACATGGAAGAGTCGTTCAAGAAGAGGAAGTGGAAGAGGAAGAGGAAGAGGAAGAGGAAGAGGAGTTGTTCATAATACACGGTGAGTTTAGCGCTTTGGAAACTGAATAACGCATTAAAAGATCCGTATGTATAGCAACTTGTAAAACTTGTAAGTCAAAAAGACTTGTATGTGTAGCAAGGCCTCTATAAATAAACGTATACCGAGGATTGAGTATCTGATTTCTAAATAAATGTGCAGTTTACATGTAGCATGCGTGCAATCGGTTATTTTAAATACTGTATTTTATTTGGGTACTGAATTACCAAGTTGTGAATCACTGGGTTGTGTTTTAATAATTTTTTAATCTCAGTACTCAAGATGTATAATGAATATTTAAAAAAATAAATACTCTACCAAATATATATTTCGATAAATACTAAATTTATTTAATTTGAATAAAAAAACCCCTAACCTTCGGACTAATTTGGTGTTTACTCTTTTATAAAATTATAATAAAACCTTGCGGAGGGAAAAAATATGAATAGGAAAATGGTCCCTGGTAAGTGCTCAACTCACCACCGTCTTGTATACTGCTGTGTACGGTGTTTAGGGTTGTAGAGAGAGCATCAAAGCATGGGGAGAGCCATTACTAAGAGCATGATCAGGAGGATGATGATGACGACGACGAAGAACAGCGCTGTTGGTCATTTTCTCCGACGGACCTCAACCGCTCACTTGCACAGCTCGCCTCTCTTCCATTTACATAACCCATCTTCTCTCACTCATCACGTTGTTCAACAAAAATCCCATCTTTGCCCCTTTTCCTCTGATCCCCGTCGGTTTTTCAGCATTAGCTTCTCTGACGATGTTCGAGGTTATCATCTCTAATCATCCTTTCATTTGTTTTCCTTCTGTATTTTGTACTCTCCATAACGAGTCTATTTTTTAAATTATTTTTAAAAAAAAAAATAGTAATTGGCTTGTCAGTGATTGATTGTTTGAAGTATTTAGTTGGTTTTGTAGCTTTGAATGCCATGATGATTATAAAGTATAAACCCTGGTTATCTTAAGCTTCGTAATCAATTTTTGGCTTAATCTTTGACCATTGACCAATTGTTAGATTGGAGAAAAACTTCTCCTTGAGGACCACCTTGCATTTGCTCCGCTGGTTTAACCTAAAAATCTCTTCATAATTTCTAGTTATATTTTATTAACACTATCAATTTTTACAGCCACAAAAGCTAATTGTTCGGGTAGGTTATTTGAATTTTGAAGTTTTTGGTTAGCCTTTGAGTTTAGAACAGTTTCAGTTGTATAGTCTCAGAGGTTTTGGCACGAGTGGGAACTGGGATGGGAAACGCTTAACAGAGGTCTTCCATCTTTATTGTCTGATATGGATTTTTAAGCTAATAATTTCAGAAATTATTAGTTGCTTGCTTTCCTTAGTTCTGCTATTGGATAGGAGTTTTCTCTTTTTCTTTTTTCTTTCTAAATGACTTGCTTAGAGATCTCAGGACATGGTTTCTTCCTAGACCAATACAAACTATGAAGAAGGATTGAAGGGTTCTTTAGTTATGTAGTTTTATCGTAAAGTCTTCTTTGCTTTCTTTCTTTGTTTTACTTTAATGCTTTTTCCTCAGGTTTATGGTTTAGTTATACAATAACTTAGATCTTGTGCAACATTTCAAATGCAACAACTTCTTATGGTAAAACTTGCTGAATGATGCAATTAGTTGTCAATGTTCTAGTTTGCTTTATGAGATTTAGGTGTTTGTTCTTTCTTTCCTGGCACATTGATAGATTTTCCCAAAAGGATAGGCTATGTGAAGTTGTAAATCTCTTTCTTTCCAACAGTTACTAAACTAATATGTTCTATGCAAAGTTATATATCTCAGCATTTACCACATTTACTACAACACTTTTTTTAACAGGTTTGTCTATTTCAAAAGTTGCAGATGAGGCAAGTGAAGAAGGAGAAACCACTGATGATGGATGGGAAGAAGAAGACGATTCTGAGCCTATGGTACTATGTCATTAATTTGACTCTTAACTTTACTTTCGTGTAGAGCTCTTCATTTCACCTATATAATGAATTTAAAAATATGATTACCATTGCTTATAAATAGATGCTCTGTGTGTAGATTGGTGATGGGGGTGATGGTGGTGGAGTTGCCTTGCATAATGTTCCCTGGGGCCAGCGGGCGCTCTCTGTTGCCAAGGATATCCTTAAGGAGTTTAATGAGGACATTGAACTATATGCTTTCAAGACTAGTCCTCGAGGATATGTTTATGTGAGATTAGACAAATTAACAAATGAGTAAGATTACAGCTTTCAACCTATGTCAAATACAACCGTTAGTAGAAAATATTTACAATAAAATGAAGTTATTGTTGTGTGAACAACGGTGACTCAAAGCTTGGGGAAGCTGATATAGGGAAGTCTAATAATTCTCTAGGACTAGGAGAGATAAGATCCAGTTTCAGTTCAAACTTTAAGTGTCAGTGTCATAGTTGAAGCCCCCACTGAGTTAGAATGACGAGTTAAATGGTTAAATAATCATCACAGATCTGACAAGGATGCTCATTGCCATGAATTTACTGCAAAAACTCTCCTAATATAAGCTCAAACTGGTCGTGAGAAGTCCACGATGAATCACATGGCCCTGTACCGTCTATTTGATATTTGAGGTTTACTACTACTTTGAGTCTGAGATAGGCACATGGCTGGTGAGTTTGTGATAATTTTGACCTTAAGTTTTCGTGGCTGTTTGTAACTTTAGGGATTGGCAGACTCATAATATGAACTTTCCAATGGCTCAATTTATTTATTTTGTGAAAATTAAATTCCAAAAAGAAACATTTTCGTTTCTTTATTTTCAAATGTTTTGATGAGCTAATATAACTCCAACCTCAATCATTTTACTCCAATCAAGCTCTACTACTAGAGCTAATCTCTAGCCATTTTCTGCTCAAAACATTTACAGTTCAGTATTACCACATTCCACTTTCTACTCCCATCCATTTCTAACAACTTACACCTAGTCTAAGTTTACGTTTCTTACTTGCAGCATATAGCATGAATGATTTGTTTCTCATTTTCTGCATGGCATATTAGGCATAAAATCATGCCACACACACGGAGACCCATATGTACAGCTTTGTAGCGGATCTGGGTGAAAAACCAATTGCAGAATGAGAATGTATTAGTTTAAAATTTGTGGGAATCAAGACAGCATATCTACATATATTTTTCAAATTGGGTCTAGAGTGGGTTTGATTATAAAGCCTTTCTACAAGAAGAGGTTTCTTTTAAGATTTCAATCCATCAAACTTTCACATTTACCTCCTAGTATTTATTTCTGATTACAATTAGTTTGGTATTCAGTTTTCTGTCTTTCTTTTTCAGATATGGCTGTCCAAGCATGGAAGAGCTTGAACGATATAATCAAGAATACAAGAAAAGATTAGATGAGGTTGGAGCACTTGGAGAGATACCTGAGGATTTGGCACTTGAGGTAATGCATAGTTGTTGCGTCATACATGTTGTATGTAGTCAGTAGAAAATGAATATCCTCTGAATCCTATTCAGTGCATAAAATAAAAGTGCACTTTTTGTTTGAACTTTGAAGGTTTCATCCCCAGGTGCTGAGAGGATACTAAAAGTGCCAGATGATCTTAATCGTTTCCAAGACATGCCCATGAGAGTCCACTATACGGAAAATACAGAATCCAATAGCACAGAAGAGGATGGAGTTTTCTTGTTAGAGTCTATAGAGAAAGAATCAGAGGTATGTGTGTGGAAGCTGGCAGATGTTAAAGAGAACAGAGACCCTCTCAGAAAAGGCAAGCCTTTAAGTCGAAAACAGAAGGATTGGCGATTAGAATTGCCGTTTAACATGCATAGAATGGTAACCCTGTATCTTGATTAATTCTTAAATCGTTTTGCTACCTACATTTAAAAAACTAGATATGACATTTGGAAGTAGTTTTGGAGGAAAAAATGTAGTTCTTTTCTGAGTTATACTTTTCAGCACAGTACTAGGTGATGTTCTGGTTTATTAAACTTTAAATTAATTGAATATAAATACCTGTTAATTTGGACATAGGTCGTTTATCTAAGCAGCTGTGCAAGAAGTTCATATATGAAATTGTAAGAACTGATATCTAGTGAAGATAATATGATGTAACAGTAGCAGGAACCTATTGATGTGAGGTAGATTCAGTATGGTTTATCCTCCCTCAGGTGCTTGGTATTATTTTTGAAATAACAAAGAAGAAACAGTGATAGTATCAAGCTTTCGAGAAGCTTGACTCTCTCCTGGTCTTTAGTCTAATCTCCAAAATTCTGATATAGTCCCCTCACTGTCTCTTCTCTAATCACCCTCTCACTTCCCCCTCATAACAGAATTCTTTTTCCATTCCACTTCCAGCAAGGTAGAGTTAGATACAAAGCCTCCCAACTTATATTGAAGTGTTTAGAAAATTAAGCTCTTCCCATAAATAATGTGGATAATGTGATTTCTCAACACATTATATCTTATTTGCTTGGTTGCAAAGTGTAGCCATTGAGGCACCAGACTAATGTGTAGTTTGGAATTCAATTGTGTATATTGATTTTCCGTAGTTCCTTTACCTGATTCTCAAGTGCTGCTGTTAAAACATGATTATAGCAGAATCCAGCTCTTCTCTTGATTTTTATCCCTGACAAATTCAACCAAAGAATAAATCCATTCCCCATGATGAACTTGGGGTATGTTAGAACATTAATACAAAGATAGCAGCCTCCGACAATCTGAACTCCCCAAGTTGCTGATCAGTCTTTGGAAGAAAAGTGAGGAATAGCTTTTTTGGCATGTATATCACCCGAAGACTGTGGTTCTAGGCATAATGTCAAGCTTCCGCAATGCTTCAGTTTTTTTTTTTTTTTTGGTCCTGGATGTGTCCATTCACTCTCCACTGATCTGCTTCTGCACACCAAACTAGCACATATTCTTCGTTTGTTTGGGTTAAAAGGATCTCTAAAATTTCATGAGCATTAGAGAAATGTGCAGTGATAAGATATACATTCCATTGAACATGGTCTTGAAGGATTCCTTGAGCCACTATTTGAATATGATGAGGAACAAGGTATAGGTTTATTAAATAATTATGCACATATTTATAAGAATTTTCCATTCTCTCTCTAGATTTGGCCTTTCAAATTTCAATGGTAATTATGTGACAACTGGTATCTGCACAAGGAAACTCTCTCTCTCACACACACAGAATTCCAAAAGGAAGTGAATCAAGGTTATCCACCCCTTACTCTTATTGGTAGAAAAGAAATGTACAGATCAGAAAATAAAAGGAACTATGGCTGAAATTATAGAGTCAGCCTTGTCTCTCAATCCAGTCTAAGTCCTCACTAATTCCATATCTCCTCACCTGCCTCTCATGTCCGCACTCCTTACTTACTGCCAGGTGGTGAGTTAGGGGGAATATTCTCACTGACACTCTTTCCACTTTTACCCTTAATTCTATTTCTCCTTCTATAATAAAAAGTCAATGGTGAAATCTGCTTTTTTATAGATGTAGAAGCTTCTCCTCCTTCCTTACTCAGCTCTTCTCTAGGTTCAGGGTATGTTACAAATTATCTACCTTCCAAGATGATATACCAACTGAAAGATGGATTAGCTCTTCCTATTGCTTTTTGGTCAAAGATTAACTCCTACTTTGAGAAATGAGGAATGCTTTGATTAAAAAAATTAATCAATTAAAGTTCCAATTTCATCCTTGAGATTGTGAGCATAACTCAATTTAGTCATTGACTTTTCAGAATTTTTAATTTAGTCTTTGAGAATACGCCTTGTGTCTCCAGATTAAACCCTTCACCTAGTTCCATGCCGTATCCTTCTTGGATTCGAGAGTTATCTTTTATCTACCAGACTCTCTGATCTACCCATGGTTGGTATTGGATACTTTGCTTATTAGGAACCCAGTGAATTGTTGAAGGCCCTCAGGTTTTGAGTTCGGATCTCATTGCCCAAAATCATGCTAAACATGCAAAATTGATTTCCCAAAATCAATTCAGACCCAATACCATTTCATAAAGACGTAGAATATGAGGATTGATTTGGCGATTATCCATGGTAGCTTTAGAGGATATAATACTGTCATCCATAAAAAATAAATGATTCTTGCCATATTCTTAAATTATATTTTCTTGGGGTAACAAGAATTGAATCCTAGATCTTTTGCTGATAAAAGCTCTCATAGCATGTTCTAGAATAGTTTATTCCAAAAGTTTAAATTATTAGGTAGAGTTTCATGAATAGTTATATATCTTACATTCACGCAGTACATTCTAGGCAACCTGAAAATTAAGTTTCTTTGTCATTGCTTCTAGGAAAGCTCATCATTTTACTTTATTGTAAGCTTTGCTCATATTCAATTTCGTTCTCTATACCATTCTTAGCTACATCTGTTGCTGTTAGTGCAGTAATCAGCTTGTAAAGTGTCTAATTTGATGGGTCCATGTTTAAAGAATGGGACACGGTTGAACATTTTGGTCTAATATTTTTCTCTTGCATGTTCATTTGATGCTTTTAAAAGTACATCAACTTTATCTTTCTCATACCATCGTGGTGAGTAATTTTAGGTGATGAACATGTCTACTTCCAAATTTCAATTGATTCATTTAGATTCAAGCCAGTTAAGGTAGATGATTGTTGCAATTCCATAGAATAATCGCTTTATCTTAATCTTTCTGTAACGAGAATCTCTTATCTTCCATGCTTTCATGATATCCCTCTCGTATTGTTAATAATACTTGTTGTTAATGAAAATATAAATAGATAAATAGTGGCTTTACTTTGTCTTGTCTTTGTTAATTATGATATCATTCATCATGTCCCTTCATCACATTATAGGACCACTTGCTTTCCTTTTGTTATTTTTCATTTTCTTTTGGTAGATTAATTATGGATGTAAAGAGTTTGTTTATCACACAAAGCAGTGTTTAAATACACGTTCTATTTTGCTTTTATGACATGTTTTTTCTTATTTACATGCGACTTGTGCTACCCTCTTATAATTTCCCAACTAGATTCAGCTCCTATCATCATAGCTAGCTCATTTTTTTTTAAATATTTGGGAGAGCAAAATGTTTTCCAACACATACAGGTAATGCTCGGAATGTATTTCACAAGGACGAGGTTTTAGTCTTCTCTACACCGACAGTTGCTTTATAGTTGATCGGTAAGTGCTCCCATACGTGTTCTTTGATCATAAAGACATACCTGATACGTTGATCAGTGTAAAGTCCATCCAAACTTCTATTATATATTCCAAAATAAAACTCTGAATATTCTGTATATTAGAGCTATGCTGTTGTGAGTGGGATTATAAATCAAGAGAATCTTCGGGCACAATGTTACAAAAGTCTATATGAGTGGATCCTCTCAATTTTCTTTTTTCAATTGAAGGTATAAAATATAATATTTAACTCTTTAATGTTTTTTCTCATTTTCTTTTGGTCTCACCTATAAAATGTGTAGCGAGAGATTACATTTTACCTCTTCAAGTGAGAAAAAATTGAGAGGATCCCTAAACTCCATAAATCATTGGCTGAAAATGAAGGTTTATGCACACATTTTTTAAATGGTAGAAAATATAAGAACTTTACGAAGCTTTCATGATTGTTAAGACAATAAAACATGCACACATTTTTTAAATGGTATAAAATATAAGGACTTTACGAAGCTTTCATGATTGTTAAGACAATAAAATGCAGCTTGACTTTGAGAAGGTAGAGTCACATTAATGTTGTATTTGGTTTAGCGTTGAAAAGAAAAAAAATACGTTTAAGTGTATTGAACGCTTTTTTTTATGTTTGGATACTTTTTTACTCTAAACGCGAAAGTGATTTTGTAACACTCTACCACATAGAGTTTTACACTTAAATCGTAAATCAAATGTGGTTTGCCACTACAACACCTATATATATATATATATATATATGGATAGAAGACTAATGTCATAACTACGAGCCAGTGAAGAAATTAAAACATCGAATGACCAATACTCACACACGGAAAACATTAACACGAGTGAATGTTATATACCAAAGCAGAATATATTTATATGTTTCAAAATAAGATACATAATCATTAGTCTTGACCTGCAAAGACAAGGTTGGCGACAATATTACAATTCAAAATATATAAAATATAATTTTATTTTTTCGTAATACAGAACCTCTAAGAGGAATATACAAATACATGTTCAAAATTGGAGAATAAACATTTAAGTACAAAATAAAATTCAAAAGACAAGTTTTTGCTTTTGCCAAAAGGAGTTTTGCACGCTCAACGAGGTATATTACGCCTTGTATTTGAAAATCAACAAATTCTACAATAGGTGAGAACCCGAAGGTTCCCAGTAGGATAATAGTTCCAAATAGAAACTATGTAAAACTACATGAACCCGTTAGACAATCCTAGTCCCCAAACACACAATGTTCAAGTCTAGGGTTCTACTAATCCTAACAGCGATATATGCTAAGTCTCAGGCCTCATCCATTATCTCTAGCCTCAATCCTTTCCAACACAGCCGTCATTACTCTTAATAATCCAATTTCTTCATTTAGTATCCAATTTATTATTTAGTAGTATTAAACATAAATAATACAATTCAAACACAATCAATAAACAAGTATAGCAAGTAATACAATTAGCAATTAACAGAATATTCAGATAGGCAAACCAAATATAATATGCACACTCAACCAATAGTAAATAGATGCACATGATGTATGTTTAATCCTAAACAGGTCATGAACTCACGTGTTGGTTGGTTGCTTGCACCCTACAACATACCTGAGATAGGTGTTATGTATTGTTCCTATCTTAGAAAACATCCCCTCCATGAGCGTTACATATCACCGTCCTCATGGGGATCAATTCATTCTTCCAGTCTCAAGTGAGCATTGCGTATCGCCGTCCGCATTAGGCCATACTCACTGTTTCAAGTGGGCGTTATGTATCGCTGTCCGCACTCATAATTTTGTCCCCTCCATGAGCATTATGTATCGTCGTCCTTTTGGGGAACCATCCTTTAGGTCTGAAGTGGGCGTTACGTGTCGCCATCTCTGCTGAACCTCACACATTGTATCTCAAGTGAGTGTTATGTATCGCCGTCCTCACGAGATTGTGCTTAACATTAAATCTCAATCACAATGACAACATTATGAGAGTTTCATCCTCAACTTGCCTATCACAGCAAGAGAGAGAATCCTTCATCCTCAACTTGCAGAATTCGGGATGAAATCACCGTCCTCACCGCAGATGGGATAAAATCTCAGTCCCTACAACTACACTGAAACCATGGACAAACAGGACCTTGTCCGGAACAAATATCAAATCAACACGCACGCGGGATGATATGCATACCTTGCCAGGCAAGTGGGACAAATCTCCATCCTTGATGTGCGTATGCACACCCTCGGGCGTATGCACAAGTTGGAACACTCGTTCTAAATGGTGCGCCCGCAAGCCCTGTGAGAGTGCATGTAGGCCAAAATTCTGGTTTTTCTGCATAATCTCAGAATTCAGTATAATCTCAGAATTCAGTTTTTTATTCCAATTTTCAAACATTTACAACTTTCTCTTTAAAATTTTGTTTTTCTTTGTTTTTAGACGATTTTAAAGCTCTTATCATTGGTTTTAATTTAAGACAGATAGTATACAAATCTAAACTTCAAGCGCCAAGTTATGCCCCTGAAATTTGTCAAAATTTTGTTTTTACCAATTTCATATAATCATTCATTTCACCAACTCTTCTATTCATTTCTTTTCAAAACAACCCCAAACCATTCTTCAATACTTATTTATCAATTTCTAACCATTCAAAACCTAATCAACCCAATTCTAACTCATAGCATAAACCATCACAATGTCCATCCACAACAACAATCACAACTCATCAATTATCTATCCGAACTCATCATTTCAACAATTCACAACATGGCACTTACACCAACTTACCAAGGGGTCTAGACTTCAAGAGAAATGGGTATCCACCTCATTATTCCCAAGGTCAGAACAATTACCGAAGGAATGACAACCGCTCAGGAAATAGTAAAGGAAAATAGGCAGAGGCTACTTCGAATGATTTTGAGTGCTGAAGATTCAAAAGATACCATCCAGACCAACTGTGCCGGACTAAGTTAGATCTGTGCTATCGTTGTGGGGAATCAGGGCATATCTCTCGAGATTGTCCACACAGGAAGAATCAAGGAGCGGGTCGATCTTAACGACAAGGTTGAGGTAATCGTGAAATTGATAAGGATAAACATAACTTTCGACGTTCGTAACTTCGTATACAAAATTCTGATTTCCTTAATCTTTATACTGTTTTAAAACTCTCACAACCATCTTTAATTTAAAACAAAGTTCACTCAATTCCAAACTTCGAGGGCCAAGTTATGGCCTGTTGAAATTGGTTCAAAACAATATTTTACCAAATTTATTAAATCCTCAAAATACTAAATTCTTCAAACTAAACCAATTTAATCACAACCCAAACAATATGAAACAACCCAAAATTCATACCAAACATTCCTCAACCATTTTTCAATGATTCAACCATCTAAATCACTCAATTCTCCCTCATCAACTTGTTCAAAGTTCTCGATTCAACATATTCATATCAATACCCATTATCAACATAATCATCAATAAACACTATCAACCATTAACCATATCCATCACAATCATTATTCATCAATTCATCATCATCAAAACTCATAATTACCATGAATTGTCATCAACATCAATAATCATCATAACTCCTCAACAACATCAACAATCATCATAAATTATCATTAACATCAACATTCATCATCAATTCAATATTATCCTAAGGTCTTCTAGCTTAAGTTGCCCACAACATTACATATTATTTAAAGAAAAATAAAACCATACCTTGACCGATTCCCACACAAGCAACAAAAGGCCTCTGCCACAAGCTTTCCAAGTTTAATCAAGAAACCAAAGTTAGCCACCACTTTAGCTCATATTCCAAGCATTCCAATCATTAATTCCACTCCAAACAACATCAATTCAAGTAGCTATCATACAAATTACCAAAAATCATTCCTAGGGTTTAACAAATTGACAAACCACAAGGGTTAAGAGCTTTCTTACCTTACCCACTGTAGATTAGGACAAAATCTAACAATTTTTCAATGTTAGATAGCACCTAAATAACCAAAATCACAATATCTTCTGAATAACCAAACCCAAAAATGCAAAAATGTATAGAGAAAAGAAATGGATCATGAATTTTGAGATTCTCACCACTTTGTTGAATAAAATTGAAGAGCTCAGTGAGAGCTTTGCACAGCCGCAAACAGAACGTAAATTGGAGCTCCATAGCTCAAGATATGAGCGATTGAAGAAGAGGATAAATATTAACCTCTCTTCTCTTCTCCCTTCTAACTCAGCTGCCCTAACCTTCTTTGGTGGTGAAATGAGGCTGAATGGCCTCTTAATGAAGGTTGTATATGTTGGGCTTGGACCCAACTTGGGTTCGGTCCAACCATTTAGTGTTTTTAGTTCATTTGACTCAATTTTTGGCCAAAACTTTTAGAATAAGCGTCCGGTTTTCAATTTTAAATATTTTTCTAAATTTTTCAACAGTTTTTATTACTCTCACACAATACTGGACAGACTTAAGCTAATATTACTGGCTAAACTACCAATATGCATTTTTACACAATTTTTCGCAGAAAAGTACACTTTTCCACTCGGAAAAATCCACTGAATTCAAATCTCACCTTCAAATTTTCAAATTAATATTCCTAAATTTTTGAACCTATTCTAGACAATTAATTTATTATTTTATTCTAATTAATCGGTTAATTAAATTTCAGTTCTTACAACATAAACATCTTTTTAAGATTTGGAATCAAAGGAAAGTGCCGTAAAACCTTTATAGGTACGGATTTTTTCTTCAACTTATCAACATCCATATCTACCTTAACATTTTCTATATACCTAGATGATCCACAAACTGGACAAAATCTATCATCTTCATACTTATCCTAGAACAAAATGCAATCATTGGGACAAGCATGATTTTTTTTTCATAACCAAGTCCTAAATATTTAACATGACCTTGATTTTATTGTAAGAATCAGGAATATTCAAATGAGAAATTATTTCTTTCAATAATTCAAGTAGAGCAGTAAAGGATGTATTGCTCCAACCATTTAGATATTTCAATATATACATTCGGATAATGAATGACGATGTCAAAAAGTTTTTACAACTAGGATACAACTCTTGTTTTCCTTCCTCAAGCAACTTATAAAACTTCTTTGCATCTTCATTAGCCCATCACCATCTTTATCTCCTTCAAGCACATGCTTAAGCGTCTCGTTTAGCAACCGTTCAATGTTATCGACAAATCCTTGCTGAATTTCAACCTCTTTGGAATCAATATCCATGTGACTTATCCTCTCGCCATGATGAACCTACACAGTGTAACCTCTTTGAAATTCCTTACTTATTAGATGATCATAAATTTCATCCTTTCGCCCCCAACTAAAGTTGTTACATATAGAAAAAGGACAAAAATTTCTTATCCTTGTGGTCTATCTTTAGAAAAGGAAAAATTCAAAAATAAATTAACACTGTATTAGTACCCCTCAATATGTCTTGGTAAACTATTCCACCTTTTGTCCATTACTTTGTCAACTAACAATAAGTGATGTTTTCAATCAAGAGCTTATTACTTCTCAAGAATTTTTAAAAGTCGACCACTAATGCTCAAAAGAAATATCTCAAGCAGTCATGAAACTAACAATTTGTATCCAACAAAGTATTCAAGGAAGCTTAATCAATCAATCAATCACTAAATATTTTTCACAATTAAATCTTCAAAACAATTCATAGAGATAACATGTTAAATGATTTACCTGTAGTGTAGTTTGATTCCTAAGATGGTGGCAACTACAAAGAGTGGCGTGGTTCAATTCTTAATACAATGTAGTTTTTAATAGCTTTTATTTTGTTGTTACCTAGAAAGTGGCCAAATTAGTAATTTTGAGTTACGACATGCATGCCTCAATAATTAGCTAATATGCTATTAATATTGGTGGCAAAATACAAGAAGAAATTTAAAAGTGATGGAAAAAATCATGAGAACCATAAAATTATACAATATGAAATCATTCAATCTTGGTATATATTAGAACTAAAAAGAAAATTGGAAAGAATTGGTACTAATGATCGATTTTGAAAATGACCCAATGATGTGTGTGAGTATAAACTGCCACTTCTACCAAAACTTCCAACCTATACCAACAAAAATCAAAACAAGAAAACAAAGATAAAAAGACTAAGCTAAGAGAAAAAAGAGAGTATAATTGAAAAAGGAGAAAAAATCACAAACAACATTTCTAGTTTCCACTTCCCAATTCTTATAGATATATAAATTAAACTTCATTCGGAGAAGTGAATTTAAAAATAGAAATATAAGTCTTTATCTTATTGTTTATTAAATATATATATATATATATATATATATATATAAGAAATTAAAAGATATATGCAAACACTTTCTGCTATCATTATTCTTAATTTGTGAACTTGTTTTGTGACCATTTGATTGTAATTCCTAATATTCAAAGAGATGAATTACAATAGTAGCTGAGAATAAAAATGGAAGCAATTCATAACAATAATCATAATACTAATGTTACTATGACTTCTATCGCTATACACTAGCACTAACACCTAAATCAAACAAATCAACAATTATATACTTAGTGAACTAAAAAATTTTTTTGGTTTATGGCATCAAAAATTAACAATAAAGTTAATTTTATTTGCATTGGATAGTTCAAATAGATTGAAAATCTGCACTTTATACAGTTGATTACACCATGAACTTTAAACTAAATAATAGCATATGGGTAGAATTCACCAAGCCAATCAACCATATTAAAATTTGCAGAACTATGGTAATATTTTCCTATTTTGAAACAATGATAGCAAAATAACAATTCACAGAAAATTTTCTAGAGAACATGAAGAAGTAAATGTTGTAGTAGCTAATTGTAGCAATAGCAATATACTAATTAGTAATTAGTTTCATAACAAAACAGAGGAGTATTATACAAAATCATATTGAAATTATAATAGAAACCAAATTAATTAAAATTAGAGGAAAAGCGAGACTTAAGTTACCTAAACAGAGGTTGAGCCACTAAAATCCATAAAGAAGAAGAGACATGGTGCAGAGCAAAGACGGCCCAGCAGAGACAGTGAGACACGACGAGGGGTAGAGAACCAGTGACTACGAGACATGGCGTAAAGCAGATAAGCAACAACGAGAGACACGGTACGGAGCAAACAGTCAATGATGGCAAGAATGACGGGGAGCAGCAAAGAAGTAACAACTAGAAACGACGAGGAGTAGGGAAGTAGAAATGACGCACAGTAAGGAGAGAAGTAGCGACGACCGATGCGAGGAGGGAAGAAGCAGCGACAACCCATGGCAAGGAAGGGAGAAGCAGCGATGGCCCACGGCGAGGAGCAAAGAAGCAGCGACGGCCCACGACGAGGAGCAAAGAAGCAGCGACGACCAGGGGAGAAGCAGCAACAACTACGGCAAGGAAAGGGGAGAAGCAGCAATGATCCACGGCGAAGAGAGAGACGACACACCACGAACTGCTTCCTTCGGCGATGGTGAGGGCTGTATGATGAATTTTGATTTTTGATGATGATGATTAATGAGTAGTACGTTAGCAGGTTCGTGCACGCGAGATATCAAGGCAGTGAGTAAAACTCGCGTTGCGTGTGCATGCTTGCATACGTGACCCATCCTTTGCCTCAAAAAGCTTCTAAGTTGCAGAATTTTAAATTTTTACACCAAACTTCAAACACGCATAAGTCTTTCATTTTAAATGATTTTTCATCTATTCTTCGAACGATATAAACTTCACGAACCCAATTTTCATTTGAATCAAGTTTAACAAAATTTGGGGTCCAGAAGCCGAGTTATGACACGCCGAAGTTAGTCAAAAATCAAGTTTTACTAAAAGAGTTCATAACCTCCACTTTCCAAATTCTCAATTTTAAACCAATTGCTTTATGATAATGGAAAAAATTACTTCTTCGTTAATAACTACCGACAAGTGTACCGGATCGTATCAAGTAATAAAACTCACAAGAGTGAGGTCATTCCCACGAGGATTAACAGATTAAGCAAGCAATAATTGATTAATTATTCTAGTTAGACGATTCAATTTTGAGTGATAAGACACAAGAAAAATAAACGATATGAAAGTAAAGGAAAGCAATAAAGTGTAAGAAAAGAAAATGACAAGAAATTAAAGTGCTACAAATTAAAGTGCTACAAATTAAAATGCAAGAATGTAAATTGCAAGAAATGGAAAGTACAAGAAAGTAAAGTTCAAGAAAGTAAATGACTAAAATATAAAACCAAGTGAAGCATTTCTACAAACACTTGGAAGGCACAAATGTGCAAAAGTAAAGAAAGCCATAAATGTGCATAAGTAAATAATAAGAATTAAGAGTAAATAACAAGAATTAAGAATGAAATTAACATTGGGATCAAGAGATATTGCATTCTTAGGATCAATAGCTTTCATCTTCTCTTCAATCATGCAACTCATTGACCTCTTGGCAATCATGATTGATTGAATCCCAATTCCTTGGTAATTCAATCTCTCAAATCTTGATCAATAGCCAATTTCTTGGTCTAATTGCTCATGAGAAGAGATGAAGAATGGTCCCTAATTATACCACACACTTTCTTAGACCCAAATAATGGATAGATTAAATGTCACAATATCCCATCCATACCCAAATCTACTCAAGTGTGAGAAGGATTTTCAAGCATCATTCTATGATTCCTTTCCCAAGGTTCACATAAAATTCATGTACATTCAATCTCTTTCCCAAGATAATTGAATGCTTAAATGAAGAACGAAAATCCTTCAAGTAAATCAAAGAGAGATGAAGAGAAGAAGAAGAATAAAAATAAATTAATTCATCAAGTAGCAATAGAGCTCTCTTTTCTAGTGTTGGAAATTAGAAACTCATAGCAAAATATTTACAAAAGTGTGTATGGAAGAAATGGAAGAAGAGAAGAGAATGAGAGTGAAAGGGGAGTGGAGTCACCTCCACCCCTCCATGGTGTGTGTGTAATGATGAATCTAAGGCCCTATTTATAAGCTACCTAAATTACAAATTCAAATAAAATTACAATAAAATGCAAATTTCCTAATTACTTCTAGATGATTGTTGTGGCCTTGATTGATTGTTAATTATGGCTTGACTTGGGCTTGTGAACTTTTAATTCTCTTCATAGAAGCTTGAAACATTGAAGAATAAATGAAGGAATTGGAGTATTTGGAAGTGGCCCAACGTGGAGTGTTATTGAAGTGGCACTTTGGTGACAATTTGGGCTTTGGCAATCTTGCACGTTGAAAGATTGGTCTGTTGTATCCCCAAAATGAATGCCCATGATGATTGGATTATTGACGGTTTAGAATTCACAAATGAATTCTCGTTGCAAGTATAGTTTTTAAACCAATCAATAACACTTTCATGCAAAAGATTGTTTGTCACTAAAACAAACCCCTAAATTTATAAACCGAAGTATTCAAACCTCGGGTCGTTCTCCCTAGGAATTGCAAACAAATGTTCTTGTTATTGGCTATGAAGTATGTTTGGGGTTTTTGAGTTAAGGAACAAGGAATGTAAATTGCAAAAGAAATAAACTAACAACTAAGAAAGCTCTTGGCAAGGTGTGAGAACTAGAAATCCCATCCTAGTTATCCTTATCAATTGTGATGAGAATTGTTCATTGCTCCCACTTAGTTAACCTCTAACCATGGAGGAAAGTCAAGTGGATGAATTACCTTGATTCCACAAGTCCTAGACAACTCCTAAGGAAAGACTAGCTTTAGTGGTATCCATGTCAATTAGCAATCTCTAATTATCAATCAACAAAGGAGTTTGATAACTCAAGTGTCACTAATTACTCTACCTAGGCTAAGAGGAATAAAATCTAGCTCATATCTAGAAGAGGCATTTCAACAAACACATAGAAGGCAATAAAAGTAAACAACATGAATTACAAAAATTAAAGAGAGATCTAACTAGAATAGCAAGAGATCAACAATAGAAAAGGAAAACAATTATGAAACAACAAAGAACTTACCAATTGCATTGAAGAAGAAATGTAGATCTACAAAAGAAAGTTCATAAACTACAACTAACAATACAAAGGAATTACAAGAGAAGAAGAATTCTACAACTACAAGAGAATAATTAGGGAAGAAGAAGGAAAATTAGAAGAGGAGAAGAAGTAGATCTAGATCTAAAACCTAATCCTAATTCTAGAGAGAAGTGAGAGCTTCTCTCTCTAGAAACTAACTCTAACTACTTCTAAAACTTAAACTATGACTAATGATCAAAAGTATGTTTATTCTCCTTCAATCCTTGGCTTAAATAGCATCAGAAATGAGTTGGATTGGGCCCACAAGGCTTCTAAAATCGCTGGCCACGAGTTGCATTAAGTGAATCATGTGCAACCATCGGTGAGTACGGGTACCGTGCGCGTGGGCGCCCCTATGCGCGGTGCAACTATGGAAAATCTTATATCATTTCGAAGCCTCGGATGTTAGCTTTCTAACACAACTGGAACCACATCATTTGGACCTCTGTAGCTCAAGTTGTGGTCGATTAAGTGCGAAGAGGTTAGCTTGACAACTTTTGCGATTCCTTCATTTCTTCACGAGTTCTCAATTTTTACATGCTTTTTCTTCGTTCCCTTAATCTAATCTTTGCCTCCTAAATCTGAAATCACTTAACAAACATATCAAGGCATCTAATGGAATCAAGGTGAATTAAATTTAGCTATTTTAAGACCCAAAAAGCATATTTTCACTCTTAAACACAATTAAAGGAGAATTTACAAAATCATGCTATTTCATTGAATAAATATGGGAAAAGATGATAAAATTCTCTAAATTCAACACAAGATAAACCCTACAAATGGGGTTTATCAACCTCCCCACACTTAAACCAAGCATGTCCTCATGCTTAAACTAAGAGAAAGTGAAGGGATCAACATTTATTCAATGAATTCTAACTAAATGCAATGTA
Source organism: Arachis ipaensis (assembly GCF_059453495.1). Classification (NCBI taxonomy): domain Eukaryota; kingdom Viridiplantae; phylum Streptophyta; class Magnoliopsida; order Fabales; family Fabaceae; genus Arachis; species Arachis ipaensis. The sequence continues at coordinate 79,382,002 of NC_142440.1, read as the reverse complement.
CCTATATGCAACTATCTAAATGAATGCAATTGCTTAGTCAAAATAAATCAATTCCCAAGAGGCATATATGCACAAGGGCTAAGGACTAGCAAGTCTAATCCACAATTGAATTGAGTTATTAAATATTTTTACAAACTTGCAAGAAAAGTGATGATTGTAGGTGAAAAACATGTAATTGAGCATCAAACCCTCACCGGATGTGTTTGCACTCTATTCGCTCAAGTGTTTAGGGTTGATTCACTCAATTCTCCCCTAATCATGCTTTCCAAGATTTGTTTTTCTTCTAACAATCAACATTTATTTCATGCATGCATACACATATCATGAGGTCTTTTTCATAGGTTGTAATGGGGCTAGGGTCAAGGTAGGATGCATATTTGGTCAAGTGAGTTTGAAATTTGAAGCTTTGATAAGCTTAAACTTCCCACTTAACCTAGGACATCCTATACAATTAAGTTCTAACCTAGCTACCCATTCTTCACTTTTTCACATACTCATGAATTTTTTTTCTTGATCACAACACATATGCATTGATTATTATTGAGCTTCACTTGGGGCATTTTGTCCCCTTTTTATTACTTTTCTTTTATTTTTCTTTTCTTTCTATTTCTTTTCTTCTTTTTCTTTTGATATCTACATATATTTTTTTTCTTTCTTTTTATTTTCTCATTTTTTTTCTTTTTGCAATAAGGTATATACTAAAGTATCAATGCATATGGTTTTACATTTAATTAACACATGAGCATGTACTCAATTCCCAAATATAGAAATACAAAACAAAACACCCCCTTTTTTTCCAACTAATGTCCCAAGTTTTTCCACACTTGAATGATATACACTCACACTAGCCTAAGCTAATCAAAGATCCAAATAAGGACTTTTATTGTTTTTCGCTTTAAGGCTTGTAATGTGCTAAAATTAGAAAAAAGTGGGTTAATTGTAGGCTCAAATTTGCTAACAATGGAAGATAAAAGGTAGGCTATTTGGGTAAGTGAGCTAAAGAAATGATGGCCTCAATCATATAAATGCATGAATACACAAAATAATGGACATAAAGAATCAAACAAATCAAATATTACAATCATAGAAAGAGAATAATGCACACAAGAAGAAAAATAAGTGGTTGTAAGATGTAACCATACCATTAGGCTCAAATCTCACTTGCTTGTGTTCTTAGCTCAAAACATGTTCCACAATATATGTAATTCAAGCAAATTCAATAAAAAATTTTCACTCAAATCAATTTAGGTGCCCTATAGATAGAAATCTTGAAAAATCTCATTATTTTGACTAAGCTTATTGTGTATATGTATGCAAAAAATAAGAAAATAAAACAAAAATCCTAAAAGACCTAAAAAAAATGAAATGAAAAAGTGTTGAGATTAGAAACTTGTCACCCAAAATCGCCGACCGGTCGGACGACCTCCCCACACTTAAAAGTTTGCACCATCTTCGGTGCACTCAAAGATGAGCAAAGGGGGTACGGTGACTCTCCGGATTGCCACCCTCAGCTGGTAGGTCAACCGGTTGCTACGTGTTCTTTTTTCCACTTTCATTTTTTTGCTTGCGGTGCATCATTCATGAAAAACAAAAATATAACACCATAAGATGAGAAAACAAAAGCAAGGAAGCATACATTGTTGGAATGAGGGACTAATCACTAGAATTGAGTGAGTGAATTAGTGTGACATTAATGACAAATAAGTGTGTGAATTCTAAATTGCGCGCGGTTTAGAACACACATTAGCATAAAAGCTATGTCACTAAAGAAGCATGCACTTTACTCATTCTAGTATGCTTGAGATGCTTTAAGTGAACTTGTAAGGTAAAACAAGCATTAAAGAAGCATGAAGGCATTCAAGCTATAAGCATATGGATGCATATGATCGTGAAATACAATTTATTAAGGTAAATGCACACCATCCAATGTCAAGAGATTGCCTAATCAAAGAATAGGGTTCAAATCACATAGTGGCCAAATTATACAATTCAAGAAGAGTTACAAGCTCGAAGGCAATTCTCATCACTTGGTATTCTTAAAAGGTAAGCATGAAAAACTCAAAACCAAGTAGCAAAATATAACCTCATCAATAGAATCCAACAAAGATTATAAACATAATGATGTTAAGATAACATCCCTTTTTAATACTCAACAACAATTAATGGTAAACAAGAATAACAATCCAACACTTATAATGAAAAAGAGAAAATGAAATGAAAACTAACTAAAACTAACTAATCAACTAACTAACTAACTAATTAGTTAACTAAAATAAATGGTTATCAATGGTGTTTGGGAGTGTTGGATGAGGGGTAGAAGAAGGGAAGAAGAAAGGAGAAGGAAAGAAATGGAAAGAGGAGAAGAAAAGAAGTGTAGTGAAGGAAGGACATCCGCGCGTATGCGTGCATGGCGCGTGCGCGCGGATGGTAGTGTAATGGAAGCGACACATACGCGTGCATGGCGCGTCCGCGTCGATGGCTTATTTCGAGAGTGGCGTGTACGCGTCATGTACGCGTACGTGCGAGTGGGTTTGTGCCAAAGGCACAGTGTGCGCGCAATGTTTGCACAACTCTCGGGTTTTTGGCTTGGGGGTGGAATTTCTCAATCCATGCGTACGCGTATCTGGCGCGTCCGTGTGGGTAGGCGAAAATGCTTGATGCACGCGTACGCGCGCAGTGCTCATACGCGCGGATGGTGCTCTGTTTTTCAATTTTTTTTCATGTTTTTACACCAATCCAAGCATTCCAAACCACCAAATAGCTACCAAAACACCATAAAACCTTATTTAACATACTAAACTATCAATTATACTCAACAAATCAATCAAAAACATGAATTTAAACTAATTACCAATATGTACAAAAAGAAAAAATGAAAAAAAGTTACCATGGTGGGGTGTCTCCCACCTAGCACTTTTGTTTATTGTCCTTAAGTTAGACTTATGGGGAGCTCCTCTCAAGGTGGCTTGTGCTTGAAGCTATTTTGGAACTCCCACAAATGCTTGGTTCTCCATTATGCCCCAAGGTTCCTTATTAGCTGCACCAAGTGTTGATGGAGTTCTTCACAAGCTTGGGGCTCCCAAAATTGATTCTCCTTGTGCGATCCGGGATCCCACACTTTATTTTCACATCCGTCTTGAAGTTGATCATCATTATTAGTTCATTCGGGTGGCAAGTAAGGTGAATTCTCAATAAAGTGGCCAACAATCCTCCTAGACCCATCTATTTGAGCAATACTCCAACCTTTATAATTCATGTTTGACGTATCAACCCTAATGAGCCTTGCTTTGCAACGCCAACCACAAAACCTTTTCCGCTTACGCTTCATCCCACAAAGTTCCCTAAGTTGGCCATCTGTTTCAAGCAAGCCATATTCAAGTGGGATAATGAAGCTAATAGAAATGAATTTTTCCCACTCAAATGAAGGAGTAGATGGCAACCTAGGCAAAGGTGATTCCAAGGGTCTTGACAAAGCATAACCAATCCCCGTTCTTCTATTTCTAGGGACTTCCACCTCTTCATAAGATCTCTCAATTTCAATCCTTTGTTCGTCAATTCTATCTAAGCCTTTTCCCTGACTCGAATCATAAATGGGAAGGTGAGAGAATTTTACCTCCGCATTACCTTCAAATTCACCAGGAGAAGGTTCTTCAAGCTCAAAAGATTCTTCACCACTAAGATTTGATGCTTGATCTTCATCACCAAGGGAACTCAATTCTTGCTCTATCCCATCCAAGTCTTCATATGGAATATGCTTCGGAAGGTGTGCACATTCCTCCTTAGCATCTAGTTCAATCCTCTTGGAGGGGTTTTCTTCAACTCTATGTTCCCAAGGAGGTTCCGCATCTCCTAAGTCTTCAACCACTTCTTCCTTTTCCTCAACAATTATAGCTTCCTCTAATTGTTCCAATATAAAGCAACTTCCCTCATTCTCCACCAATCTCTCCTTCATGTTATGCTCTTCATTTGATTCTCCACATGTAGCCATCGGAGTTCCTTGAGTATTTAAGCATTGGGATGCTAACCAGTTTACCACCTCGTCCAAGACGGCCATGAATTGTTGCACATCCCTTTTCATCTCCTCTTGTTCTTGAACAAGAACAACAAGGATGTCATCCATTGGAGGTTGGGGTGGATGGAAGGGTTCATCAAATTGGGAGAAGGATTTATAGTAGGAAGGTGGTTCTGCTTGGTAGAGTTGTGGTGGTTCAATATTTTCCATTCTTTCTACTTGTTGCACAACACACTCCATGGTTGCTTGAAATTGATCCAATGCTTCCTTGAGACGATCCCTTGACTCTTGTTCGGCTTGGATAATATGATTAGGATCATATGGCTTTTGGATCAATGGACATGAATATTCTTCCATGGGAGGTTGTGGTGGAAAGTAGTATTCATCTTGTGGTTGAACATTTTCATACATTGGAGGTGGTTCATCTTGGTAATAGTATGGAGGGGGTGACTCTTGAAAATGTTAATATTGGAATGGTGGTGGCTGTATGTGTGGTTCATATGGTTCAAGAGGTGGTTGGTGTGATGGATATGGATTGGGATCATATGGAGGTGTTTGGTGAAAAGGGGCTTGTGAGTATGGTTAGGGGCTATGTTAAGGATATGGTTCATAGGCATATGGTGGTGGTTCTTGAAAGTCACAAAGAGATTTACCATAGCCATTGGATTGGTATGCATCATAGAATGGCTCTTGTTCATGGTGCATTGGTGGAGGTTGTTGCCATGAAGATTGAGCATATGCATATGGCTTCTCCCACCTTTGAGTGTCCCATCCTTGATACACATCCTCATTGTATCTCCCATTACCTACAACATAGTTGTAATCACACTCATAGCCAAAGTGAGAATTCATGGTGAAAAGTGAAAATAAAATATAAAAGCTAATAGAAAAATAATGAAACAAAGTCCTAAACTAGCAAAGACTAGCAAACAATCCAAAAATCAAGCTATTCACAATATTCACATATATACAATAACTAATAACACAACACCATTGCAATTCCCCGGCAACGGCGCCATTTTGATGATTGGATTATTGACGGTTTAGAATTCACAAATGAATTCTTGTTGCAAGTATAGTTTCTAAACCAATCAATAATCTTTTCATGCAAAAAATTGTTTGTCACTAAAACAAACACCTAAATTTATAAACCGAAGTATTCAAACCTCGGGTCGTTCTCCCTAGGAATTGCAAATAAATGTTCTTGTTATTGGCTATGAAGTATGTTTGGGGTTTTTGAGTTAAGGAACAAGGAATGTAAATTGTAAAAGAAATAAACTAACAACTAAGAAAGCTCTTGGCAAGGTGTGAGAACTAGAAATCCCATCCTAGTTATCCTTATCAATTGTGATGAGAATTTTTCATTACTCCCACTTAGTTAACCTCTAACCATGTAGGAAAGCCAAGTGGATGAATTAACTTGATTCCACAAGTCCTAGCCAACTCCTAAGGAAAGACTAGCTTTAGTGGTATCCAAGTCAATTAGCAATCTCTAATTATCAATCAACAAAGGAGTTTGATAACTCAAGTGTCACTAATTACTCTACCTAGGCCAAGAGGAATAAAATCCAGCTCATATCTAGAATAGGCATTTCAACAAACACCTAGAAGGCAATAAAAGTAAACAACATGAATTGCAAGAATTAAAGAGAGATCTAACTAGAATAGCAAGAGATCAACAATAGAAAAGGAAAATAATTATGAAATAACAAAGAACTTACCAATTGTATTGAAGAAGAAATGTAGATCTACAAAAGAAAGTTCATAAACTACAACTAACAATACAAAGGAATTACAAGAGAAGAAGAATTCTACAACTACAAGAGAACAATTAGGGAAGAAGAAGGAAAATTAAAAGAAGAGAAGAAGTAAATCTAGATCTAAAACCTAATCCTAATTCTAGAGAGAAGTGAGAGCTTCTCTCTCTAGAAACTAACTCTAACTACTTCTAAAACTTGAACTATGACTAATAATCAAAAGTATGTTAATTTCCCTTCAATCCTTGGCTTAAATAGCATCAGAAAGGAGTTGGATTGGGCCCACAAGGCTTCCAAAATCGCTGGCCACGAGTTGCATTAAGTGAATCATGTGCAACCATCGGCGCGTACACGTACCGTGCACGTGCGCGCCCCTATGCGTGGTGCAAATATAGCAAATATTATATCATTTCGAAGCCCCAGATGTTAGCTCTCTAACGCAACTAAAACCGTATCATTTGGACCTCTGTAGCTCAAGTTATGGTCGATTAAGTGCAAAGAGGTCGGCTTGATAGCTTTTGCGATTCCTTCATATCTTCATGAGTTCTCCATTTTTACATGCTTTTTCTTCATTCCCTCAATCCAATCTTTGCCTCCTAAATCTGAAATCACTTAACAAACATATCAAGGCATCTAATGGAATCAAGGTGAATTAAATTTAGCTATTTTAAGACCCAAAAAACATGTTTTCACTCTAAATCACAATTAAAGGAGAATTTACAAAACCATGCTCTTTCATTGTATAAATGTGGAAAAAGATGATAAAACCCTCTAAATTCAACACAAGATAAACCCTACAAATGGGGTTTATCAGCCCACTATAGACTATTATATATCATTGGAAAGCCCTGGATCTCAGCTTTCTAACGCCGCTGGCAGCATGTCATTTGGACTTCTCTAGCCAAAGTTATGATCATTTGAAGGTGAAGAGGTCAGTCTGGTGTGTTTGCTGGAAATTTGGCCCAGTGTGGCACGCCCAGGTTTGGCTACGCCGAGTACGCAGTACTGAAAGAATTGTGATTTGCACCCTCAAATCTAGTATCCACTATAGAGTGTTATATATGGTTGGAGTTATTCTTGTTTGAGTGTGGAGAGGCCAGGGTTGCAAATCCTCTATGCTTCTCTTTGAGTTTGTTTCCAACTCTTTTGCCACCTTGAGAGTGTGCTTCCTCTATTAGTGCTTTTATTGCTTCTTTTTCTATTATTTCCTACAAAATTCATTAACTCAAGAAATCAAAGCAATATTCAACTTAAGCACAACAAATACTCAAGAATTAGGCATTATAAACTAATTTTTGATATAAAAAAACGAGGAAAAACATAACATGATGCACAGTCATCACAACACCAAACTTAAACTTTGCTTGTCCTCAAGCAAACAAAGAATCATGGAATAAATTTTGACAAACCAAGGTGATAAGAGTAGCAATTTTTTATGTTCATGGTTGGCTAGTTTCTTATGCATGCTAGAATCACAAAAGAGATTCAAATGATTGATGCTTTTATCTAGCTCATTTTATGAAATCCTTTTCTTTATGTTCCTTCCTTGAACAAGCTTTTCTGTTCTTACCTTCTTGGGTGCTTCGCACCATTTGTTGAAAGCTACGACTCTAAATGCTTTGTTTTCAAGTATTACCACTTGATACATAAGCACCACAAGCATTTAATTAGAGGACTCTTTAAGCTCATTTCTTTCTTTTCTTTACTTTTCTTCTAATCATTGGTGCTTAGAGCCTTGAGCTTTGCGGGAGTGCTTTGCACTTGAGTCTAGCCTTGACTCTAAGTGTTTTGTTTTCAAGGTTTTTACTTGATACATAAACACCACAAGTACTTGACTAGTGAGTTGTCATTGGTACTCAGAGCCTTCAACTTTCTCATTTTCCCCTTTTTCTTTCTTAATCTTTTAATTGATTTGCTTATTCAAGGTTTTCAATATTCAAAAATTTCATAAAATACACTAGATGAAAACTTCAATTAAACAAATCCAAATGCAACTAAGCAACAATAGTCATGCTTGCCTTCCAATACTTATATGCTCATGCTAGGTTCCTCTTTAATTACCTTGTTTATTTATGATCATGATACTTAGTTACTTTGACTCACAAAATCCAAGATGGTAGTTATAATGTCATAGCAACATGTTACAATTCAAATATCAAGCTATGCTTATTTACAAGAGAAGAACACACATGCATATAAAAAAATAGAAGACAATCATGCAAATGATAGTCTAAGACATAAATAAGAGGAAAAAGAACTTAACCACCTTGTAGTTCATCTTCATTGTTGTCATTTTCCTCCTATTCCTTCCTTTCCCAACACCAAACTTAGAATGATTGCTTGTCCTCAAGCAACAAATAAAATAGTGTTGATAGAATCTAAGATTAATCATGAATGTCTTCAAGAAGAGATGTAAGTGATGCATGTATTTAAGCCTGCAAAATTAAAGATAACAATCAAGGCACAAAGAAAAGAGACAATGTGATTGCATTAATAAGTGAGTTGTGCATGGTACTATGCATGAAAGGTAAGTGACAACACCAAACTTAGTGTGACACTTTCATTTTAGAATGATGCAAGTACCCATTAAAGATTGAAGATCAAATTGTTGCATGCAACACCAAACTTAGAATGCAATCATATGCCAAATTATTGAAAGTAAACTAAGCAAAGAAAGAAAATGTTACCAAAGGTTGGGTTGCCTCCCAACAAGCTCTCTTTTAATGTCATTAGCTTGACACGTGGTTCTTAATTTTCTTCCTCTTCTTCCAATTGGTTAAGAGAAATGACTTCAAGGGAGAAGAAGAGAAAATTGATGCCCCTTGATTTGATTGCCTCCTAACAAGCCTTATTTTGTTGTTTTTAGCTTGATTCCTCTTGCTTGTTGGGGTGGGGGTTGGATTTCTTTTTGTTGACCTTCTCTTTTTCATGAATTTTCTCTTTTGTTTCTTGGTTACAATCCTTCTTTGAGTGTTCTCCTTGATTGCCTTCACTTCCTTAATTTCAAGACTTAGGTGTTGTGTGATGGTTGGAGTGTCCTCTTCATCAAGAACCTCTTTGATTGATGGTTCAGCTAAATCATCCTCCGTGTAACTCTCTACTTCATTGGAGTGTGGACTTCCTTGGTTATTTTTCTCCCTTTCTTTTGTAAGGTCTTGCATTGTTTTCTTTGGGAGTGAGTTTGCATGTTCTTTTGTCACCCTAAGTAGCCTTTGTGGATATGGAGCCCTATGCTTATATACTCTCACAACCTCCTCCTTCTTGTTTGGAGTCTCACTTGGTATGGGTGCCTCTTTTTCTTGTTTTTCCAATTCCTCCTTTTCACCCACAAATTGGTCTATATGCACTTCAATGTTCTTGAAAGTTATAACTTGTTCCTCTCTAAATTTTCTAGACCATTGGATGAAATCCTCCATACTACTTTCCATCTTCTCTCCACTCTCTCTAATAATTTTTATATTCTCTCCAATGCTTTCAAGGAGGGCTTCAATCTTGGAGAATCTTTGGGTGTCTAAGGAAAGTTGTGTAGGTTATGGTGATTGGCTTGGGTTTTGGAATGAATTTTGTGTTGAGGCATACTCTAGTGGTGAAGAATTTTGATATGAAAAATTTGGAGGTGAGGTTGGACAATTTTGCTTAAATGTATTTAGGGATGATGGCTCTTGATGGATGGGATAGGAAACATTGAATTCTCTTTGGTTTTTGCCTTCCCAATCACAATTTGGATAGTTGTGCCATTCATTGGAGTATGAATCATTTTGAGACCTTGGGAAGTTTTCCATTTGGTTTGATTGCTCAAACCTCATCATTTTTTATTGATATTCCATCCACTACAAAAAAAAGGGTTAAAAAGACGGTTATTTTGAGGAATTACGGCGGTTAGAACCGCCATTATGACCAAAACTGGCGCCTCCAAGAAACGCCGTTATTCTGGGCACCATTCTGGTTATTATGGCGGTTTTCAGAAAATCACCATAATAACCTGTGGATAATACGGTGGTTTTTTGAGGGTTAAAATGGTGGTTTGTAACCGCCATTATTTCCGCATAAAATGGCAGTTTTTGAATAGCCGCCATTTTTACCAGGATGTTGTGGCATCTCTTCTGTTTAAAATGGCAGTTAGAAACCACCGTTTTTACCATTATAACCGCCATTTTTACTAGGTTATAATGGCATCTTTTGTGTTTAAAATGGTAGTTTCTAACCGCCATTTTTACCAAAATATAATAGCATTATTTTTGTTTAAAATGACAGTTTTTAACCGTCGTTTCTACCTGCGTATAATGGCGTCGTTTTCATTTAAAATGGGGGTTTCTAACTGCCGTTTGTATCTAATTATGATGACAATTTTATGCTTTTTAAAATAAGATTGAAACCACTAATTTAAAGTGATATTTTCAAAACTCACTTAAAAATCTCATAATAACCAAAAGGTATAGCCATAAATCAAACATCATAAGATGATTTTTAATTCATACATGATCCAAAAGTCATAATCCAAGTCATAATTGAAATGTCATAACCCAAAAATAAAGTATCAAAATAACATTTTTCAATAGTATGTCTTAACATATAATCCTTAATATACGTCTTAACATATCAAGCAAGGTCATGCTTCCTTGTTGCTTGCTCCAGAAGACCTACTTCCTAACTCTTTTGGTGATGAAATCTCACTCTCCTGATCCAATCCCTACAACAAAAATATAATTATTAAGCCATTAACAGTTAAAATAAGATCAGTTAACAACGTAGTATAGCACAGTACTAAACACAAATTTCTTATATTATTTTACAGCATAATTTAATGTATTTTTCGAACATGCTTAACTATTTATTTTAATCTGTGAAAGTTATTAAGCCACCACAACAAATAAGAGGTCCTCCTTGTTAATTGTCTCATGACAAAAAACATATATATAATTTACACAGTACATATACATTAGGAGAAATAAAGTTATATAAAGAATCAAATAATTTAACAATACAAAATATCTCTATTTTAGAGCCAAACTTGTTTAGTTTTCTTTTAATCTAAAATCTCAAAATCAGAGAATACAGATGCAAACAAATTTTCTCACCATGAATATCTAAGCCATAAATAATTTTCTCATTATAAAAAAAACAGGAACTCACTTTCTTTCAATCAATTTTAGTAGTTTAATTTATTACAAAGGTCCTGTTATTCATATACAGATCTCTTTCAAGAAACATTTGACTTTGAACGGCACTAACAAATTTCATACGCCAACTATATATAAGAAGGAACCATCCTTAACACCATGACAAAGCTTGTATTTTACTTGGTTGTTAGACATGACAACCTTCCATAAAACACATTCTATTGTCTTTCTGGTATTTCTTGTATCTCTACTTACATTAAATACCTCGGTCACAGCATCCCCAATAACAGAAGCACAAGAACTTGTTAAATGGAAAAATACTCTATCCCTTTCTCTTCCTTCTTCACTCAAATCATGGTCACTCAACAGATATAAAAAACAGCAAGTTTGCCAAAGGCTTCAAAATGAAAGAAAGCTGTCAATGCAGCATCTTATATTTTTTGTGTCTTTGGGTACTACACTATTGTAACATTTTCTTTTACTATTAAGTAAACAGTGGAGTGGAAGAAACTGAGGCCTATCATAAGCAAGTTTTTATGTCATTTATTGTTGATTTTTATGAAAAACAACTCCAAGTTAAGCTTAAACTCTTATTCTTAATTTTTCTTTCCATTTGGTCGATGCATGCAATACATATAATAAACAGAAAGTTTGCCAAAGACTTAAATACAGCAACTAATTTCTTAGTGAACTCAATCACTTGTTAAATTGAGCAGGGAAAATTAAAACCACTAATCAAAACTCCTTTTTCATATCTTAATTACAATTTAGTATGCATTTTTAATAAATAGTTTAGAAAGAACTAAAGCTAATCCAAACACAAATATTACAATATTAAACTAAGAAAGAAGTCCGATGCAGTTAGATTTCCTGAAACATGCAAAAATGGATTTCATACACAGCAAGTGATAGTTATCAATTTATCAAAGAAAAGTTCGCAAGCCATTTTGCAATAGAAAGATGAATTCATTTATTTTTATCAAAAGTATAGCTATTCAATTCACCTATCCTTATGAAAATTAGAAGTAATACAAAGGACAACAGATTTTCTTTACAAAAATGAACAATAAGAAGAAAAGGTCAACTAAGAAGTAAACAGCAGAGAGAAAAAATCAAAGACATTAAACTCAATGAATTTGCAAACTCAATTTCACATGGACATCAAGCTAAAGTAGACAATAATAAAAACAAGTTATACCTCTCCAGTAAATTGCACAGTTGTAACTTATTTTCAATCCCAGAGGTACCTTGGAAGACCTAATCAATGTAGCAAAACAGTGAATAAACTTCATCCCAGTTTTCTCAATAGCATATGTGATGAGCGGATAATTTATACACTTTTTGGCATTGTTTTTAGTATGTTTTTAGTAGGATCAAGTTACTTTTAGGGATGTTTTTATTAGTTTTTATGTTAAATTCACATTTCTGGACTTTACTATGAGTTTGTGTGTTTTTCTGTGATTTCAGGTATTTTCTGGCTGAAATTGAGGGACTTGAGCAAAAATCAGATTCAGAGGTCGAAGAAGGACTGCTGATGCTGTTGGATTCTGACCTCCCTACACTCAAAGTGGATTTTCTGGAGCTACAGAACTCAAAATGGCGCGCTCTCAACGGCGTTGGAAAGTAGACATCCAGAGCTTTTCAGCAATATATAATAGTCCATACTTTGCCTAAGTTTAGACGATGCAAAAAGGCGTTGAACGCCAGTTCTACGCTGCAGTCTGGAGTTAAACGCCAGAAACACGTCACAAACCAGAGTTGAACGCCAGAAACACGTTACAACTTGGCGTTCAACTCCAAAAGAAGCCTCTGCACGTGTAAAATTCAAGCTCAGCCCAAGCACATACCAAGTGGTCCCCGAAAGTGGATTTATGCATCAATTACTTACTTCTGTAAACCCTAGTAGCTAGTCTAGTATATATAGAACTTTTTATCATTGTATTGACAGTCTTGGTTACTCCGGTTCCCCTCTGGGGCCGAGACCAATGAACTCTATTATCACTTATGTATTTTCAACGGTAGAGTTTTTGCACTCCATAGATTAAGGTGTGGAGCTCTGCTGTTCCTCAAAGATTAATGCAAAGTACTACTGTTTTTCTATTCAATTCAACTTATTCCGCTTCTAAGATATTCATTCGCACTTCAACATGAATGTGATGATCGTGACAAAGTCATCATCATTCCCCTATGAACGCGTGCCTAACAACCACTTCCGTTCTACCTTCGATTGAATGGATATCTCTTGGATATCTAATACAGGGGACCGAGTCCGAGTTATTAGCGTCTTCGTGGTATAAGTTAGAACCCATGGATGGCCATTCCTGAGATCCGAAAAGTCTAAACCTTGTCTGTGGTATTCCGAGTAGGATCTGGGAAGGGATGGCTGTGACGAGCTTCAAACTCGCGAGTGATGGACGTAGTGACAGACGCAAAATGATCAATGGATCCTATTCCAGTATGATCGAGAACCGACAGATGATTAGCCGTGCCGTGACAGAGCATTTGGACCTTTTTCACAGAGAGGATGGGATGTAGCCATTGACAACGGTGATGCCCTACATAAAGCTTGCCATGGAAAGGAGTAGGATTGATTGGATGACGACAGCAGGAAAGCAGAGATCAGAGGAACGAAAGCATCTCTATACACTTATCTGAAATTCTCACCAATGAATTACATAAGTATTTCTATCTTTATTTTCTGTTTATTTACTATTATTATTCAAAAACTCCATAACTATTTTATATCCGCCTGACTGAGATTTACAAGATGACCATAGCCTGCTTCAAGTCGACAATCTTCGTGGGATCGACCCTTACTCATGTAAGGTTTTATTACTTGGACGACCCAGTGCACTTGCTGGTTAGTTGTATCGAAGTTGTGACAAATTATAAATTAAAATTAGAGCACCAAGTTTTTGGAGCCATTACCAGGGATCACAATTTCGTGCACCAAGTTTTTGGCGCCGTTGCCGGAGATTGTTCGAGTTTGGACAACTGACGGTTCATCTTGTTGCTCAGATTAGGTAATTTTCTTTTTGTTTTATTTTCAAAAAATTTTTTTTCAAAAATCTTTCAAAAAAAAAATTTTCCCTTTGTTTTCGAAAATTACTTTAAAATTTTTAAGAATGAATTCTAAAGTTTCAAATTGATATGCTAAAGTTTGGCTGGCCATCAAGCTTTAGACTAACCTGGTATGATTCCTGGAATCTTGATTGAGGACTATGAATTCATTGCTTCCTTTTCCCTATAGGTTTTCAAAAAAATAAAAATATAAAAAAATCCAAAAAAAATTTATAAAATCATAAAATCAAAAATATTTTCTGTTTCTTGTTTGAGTCTAGAGTCAATTTTTAAGTTTGGTGTCAATTGCATTTTTTCTAAAAATTTATGCATTTTTCGAAAATTCATGCATTCATAGTGTTCTTCGTGATCTTCAAGTTGTTCTTGGAAAGTCTTCTTGTTTGATCTTGATGTTTTCTTGTTTTGTGTCTTTTCTTGTTTTTCATATGCATTTTTAATTTGTTAGTTTCTAAAGTTTGAAAATTTCTAAGTTTGGTGTCTTGCATGTTTTTCTTTCATTAAAAATTTTCAAAAATAAGTCTTGATGTTCATCTTGATCTTCAAAGTGTTCTTGGTGTTCATCTCGACATTCATAGTGTTCTTGCATGCATCATGTATTTTGATTCATAATTTTCATGTTGTGAGTCATTTTTTATGTTTTTCTCTCTCATAATTAAAAAATTCAAAAATCAAAAAAATATCTTTCCCTTTTTACTCATAAATTTTGAAAATTTGGATTGACTTGTTCAAAATTTTTAAAAATCTAGTTGTTCCTTATGAGTCAAATCAAATTTTCAATTTGAAAATCTTATCTTTTTCAAAAATTAAATCTTTTTCATTTTCTTATTTATTTTCGAAAATTTTAAAAATATTTTTCAAAAATCTTTTTCTTAATTTTATCTCATAATTTTCGAAACTATTATCAACAATTAATGTTTTGATTCAAAAATTTCAAGTTTGTTACTTGCTTGTTAAGAAAGATTCAAACTTTAAGTTCTAGAATCATATCTTGTGATTACTTGTGAGTCAAGTCATTAATTTTGATTTTAAAATTTCAAATCTTTTTCAAACAAATCTCTTCCAATCATATCTTTTCAAACTTTGATTTCAAAATCTTTTTCTAACTTCTTATCTTTTCAAATTTAATTTTCAAATCTTCTTAATATCTTTTCAATCATATCTTTTCAATCATATCTTTTTAATCAATTTTCAAAATAAATTTCTATCATATCTTTTTAAATCTTATCTTTTTCAAAAATTTGATTTTAAAATATCTCTTCTAACTTCTTATCTCCTTATCTTTTCAAAAATTGAATTTCAAATCTTTTTCAACTAACCAGTTAACTTTTTATTTGATTCTTATCTTTAGTAAAACTGCCCAACTAACTTTTTACCTTTAATTTTCGAAAATCCCTTCCCTCTTTTTCAAAATTTCTTTTTAATTAACTAATTATTTTAAATTTTAATTTAATTTAATTTCAAACTTTAATTTTCGAAATTTAACTTTAAATTTTAATTTTTATTTTAATTAATTTTCGAAAATTCTCTCACCTCTCATCTCCTTCTATTTATTTATTCATCTACTAACACTTCCCCTCACCCAAAATTCGAACCCCTTCTTCTCCTCTGAGTTCGAATTCTTCTCTTCGTCATTCTTAATCTTCTTTTCTTCTACTCACACAAGGGAACCTCTATACTGTGGTAAAAAGGATCCCTATTATTATTTTCTGTTCCCTTCTTTTTCATATGAGCAGGAGCAAGGACAAGAATAATCTTGTTGAAGCAGACCCTGAACCTGAAAAGACTCTGAAGAGGAAACTAAGAGAAGCTAAAATACAACAATCCAGAGACAACCTTATAGGAATTTTCGAACAGGAAGAGGAGATGGCAGCCGAAAATAATAATAATGCAAGGAGGATGCTTGGTGACTTTACTGCACCTAATTCCAATTTACATGGAAGAAGCATCTCCATTCCTGCCATTGGAGCAAACAATTTTGAGCTGAAACCTCAATTAGTTTCTCTGATGCAGCAGAACTGCAAGTTTCATGGACTTTCATCTGAAGATCCTTTTCAGTTCTTGACTGAATTCTTGCAGATCTGTGATACTGTTAAGACCAATGGGGTTGATCCCGAGGTCTACAGGCTTATGCTTTTCCTGTTTGCTGTAAGAGACAGAGCTAGAGTGTGGTTGGACTCTCAACCCAAAAATAGCTTGAACTCTTGGGATAAGCTGGTCACGGCTTTCTTAGCCAAGTTCTTTCCTCCTCAAAAGCTGAGTAAGCTTAGAGTGGATGTTCAAACCTTCAGACAGAAAGAAGGTGAATCCCTCTATGAAGCTTGGGAGAGATATAAGCAACTGACCAAAAAATGTCCTTCTAACATGCTTTCAGAATGGACCATCCTGGATATATTCTATGATGGTCTGTCTGAATTAGCTAAGATGTCATTGGATACTTCTGCAGGTGGATCCATTCACATAAAGAAAACACCTGCAGAAGCTCAAGAACTCATTGACATGGTTGCTAACAACCAGTTCATGTACACTTCTGAGAGAAATCCTGTGAGTAATGGGACGCCTCAGAAGAA
Organism: Arachis ipaensis; assembly: GCF_059453495.1. Classification (NCBI taxonomy): domain Eukaryota; kingdom Viridiplantae; phylum Streptophyta; class Magnoliopsida; order Fabales; family Fabaceae; genus Arachis; species Arachis ipaensis. The sequence goes on along the minus strand of NC_142440.1, from coordinate 79,365,465 downwards.
GGAAGTTCTTGAAATTTATACTCTGAATGCCATATTGGCTCAGAATAAAATATTGACTCAGCAAATCAATATGATTTCTCAGAGTCTGAATGGAATGCAAGCTGCATCCAACAGTACTCAAGAGGCATCTTCTGAAGAAGAAGCTTATGATCCTGAGAACCCTGCAATAGCAGAGGTAAATTATATGGGTGAACCTTATGGAAACACCTATAACCCCCTCATGGAGAAATCACCCAAATTTATCATGGAAGGATCAACAAAAGCCTCAACAAGGCTTTAATAATGGTGGAAGAAACAGGTTTAACAGTAGTAAACCTTTTCCATCAACCACTCAGCGACAGACAGAGAATTCTGAGCAGAATCCATCTAGCTTAGCAAATTTAGTCTCTGATCTATCTAAGGCCACTCTGAGTTTCATAAATGAAACAAGATCATCCATTAGAAATTTGGAAGCACAAGTGGGCCAGCTGAGTAAAAGGATCACTGAAATCCCTCCTAGTACTCTCCCAAGCAATACAGAAGAAAATCCAAAAGGAGAGTGCAAGGCCATTGAATTGACCATCATGGCCGAACCCACAAGAGAGGAGAAGGACATGAATCCCAGTGAGGAAGACCTCCTGGGACGTCCAGTGATTAATAAGGAGTTTCCCTTTGAGGAACCAGAAGAATCTGAGGCTCATTTAGAGACCATAGAGATTCCATTGAACCTCCTTATGCCCTTCATGATCTCTGATGAGTATTCTTCTTCTGAAGAGAATGAGGATGTTACTGAAGAGCAAGCTATCAAGTTCCTTGGTGCAATCATGAAGCTGAATGCTAATTTATTTGGTAATAAGACTTGGGGAGATGAACCCCCCTTGTTCACTTATGAATTAAATGCATTGGATCAACTGAGATTGCCTCAGAAGAAGCAGGATCCTGGAAAGTTCCTAATACCTTGCACCATAGGCACCATGACCTTTGAGAAGGCTCTATGTGACCTTGGGTCAAGGATAAACCTCATGCCACTCTCTGTAATGGAGAAACTGGGAATCTTTGAGGTGCAAGCTGCCAGAATCTCATTAGAGATGGTAGACAACTCAATAAAAGAGGCTTATGGACAAGTAGAGGACATGTTAGTAAAGGTTGAAGGCCTTTACATCCCTGCTGATTTCATAATCCTAGACACTGGGAAGGATGAGGATGAATCCATCATCCTTGGAAGACCCTTCCTAGCCACAGCAAAAGCTGTGATTGATGTAGACAGAGGAGAATTGATCCTTCAACTGAATGAGGACAACTTTGTGTTCAAAACTCAAGGATCTCCTTCTATAACCATGGAGAGGAAGCATGAAAAGCTTCTCTCAGTACAGAGTCAACTAAAGCCCCCACAGTCAAACTCTAAGTTTGGTGTTGGGAGGCCTCAGCCAAACTCTAAGTTTGGTGTTGAACTCCCATATCCAAACTCTAAGTTTGGTGTTGGGAGTCTACAAAATTGACCTGATTACCTGTGTGGCTCCATGAGAGCCCACTGTCAAGCTATTGACATTAAAGAAGCGCTTGTTGGGAGGCAACCCGATTTTTATTTATCTAATTTTATTTTTTATTTTTATTGTTCTTTCATGTTTTATTAGATTCATTATCATGTGGAGTCACAAAATAAATACAAAAATTAAAAACAGAATCAAAAACAGCAGAAGAAAAATCACACCCTGGAGGAAGGACTTACTGGCGTTTAAACGTCAGTAAGGAGCATCTGGCTGGCGTTCAACGCCAGAACAGAGCATGGAGCTGGCGCTGAACGCCAGAAACAAGCATGGAGCTGGCGTTCAACGCCAGAAATATGCTGCATATGGGCGTTGAACGCCCAGAACAAGCATCACTTTGGCGTTTAAACGCCAGAATGCATGCAAAGGCATTTTACATGCCTAATTAGTGCAGGGATGTAAATCCTTGACACCTCAGGATCTGTGGACCCTACAGGATCCCCACATACCTCCACTCACCTTCCCTCCTCATAATCCTATATCTCTCTTCCCTATCACCCCTTCACCACTCACATCCATTTCTTCTTCTTCTATTCTTTCTTCTTTTGCTCGAGGACGAGCAACATTCTAAGTTTGGTGTGGTAAAAGCATAGTTCTTTTTTTTGTTTTTCCATAACCATTGATGGCACCTAAGGCCAGAGAAACCTCTAGAAAGAGGAAAGGGAAGACAAAAGCTTTCATCAAGGGTCTATAGCTCAGTGGTAGAACATTTGACTGCAAATCAAGAGATCTCTGAGATACCTCAGGGGATACATTTCCCTCCACATAATTATTGGGAGCAACTAAGGATAGGAGCACCAAGAGCACTCCATCATCATCCATGAAATTAAAGAAGATCAAAGAGCAATGAGGGAGGAGCAACAAAGATAAGGAAGAGACATAGAAGAGCTCAAGGACATCATTGGTTCCTCAAGAAGGAAACGCCACCATCACTAAGGTGGACTCATTCCTTGTTCTCAAATTTTCTATTTTTCGTTTTCTTTATGTTAAGTCCTTATCTATGTTAGTGTCTTATTACATGATTATTAGTATTTACTAACTTTGTCTTAAAGTTATGAATGTCCTATGAATCCACCACCTCTCTTAAATGAAAAATGTTTTTAATTCAAAAGAACAAGAAGTACATAAGTTTCGAATTTATCCTTGAACTTAGTTTAATTATATTGATGTGATGACAATACTTTTTATTTTCTGAATGAATGCTTGAACAGTGTATATGTCTTTTGAAGTTGTTGTTTATGAATGTTAAATATGTTGGCTCTTGAAAGAATGATGACAAGGAGACATGTTATTTGATAATCTGAAAAATCATAAAAATGATTCTTGAAGCAAGAAAAAGCAGTGAATACAAAAGCTTGCAGAAAAAAATAGAAAAAGAAAAAGCAAGCAGAAAAAGCCAATAGCCCTTAAAGCCAAAAGGCAAGGGTAATAAAAAGGATCCCAAGGCTTTGAGCATCAGCGGATAGGAGGGCCTAAAGGAATAAAATCCTGGCCTAAGCGGCTAAACCAAGCTGTCCCTAACCATGTGCTTGTAGCGTGAAGGTGTCAAGTAAAAACTTGAGACTGAGCGGTTAAAGTCAAGGTCCAAAGCAAAAAAAAAAAAAAAGAAAAAGAAAAAAGAGTGTGCTTAAGAATCCTGGACACCTCTAATTTGGGACTTTAGCAAAGCTGAGTCACAATCTGAAAAGGTTCACCCAATTATGTGTCTGTGGCATTTATGTATCCGGTGGTAATACTGGAAAACAAAGTGCTTAGGGCCACGGCCAAGACTCATAAAGTAGCTATGTTCAAGAATCAACATACTGAACTAGGAGAATCAATAACACTATCTGAACTCTAAGTTCCTATAGATGCCAATCATTCTGAACTTCAATGCATAAAGTGAGATGCCAAAACTATTCAAGAGGCAAAAAGTTACAAGTCTCGCTCATCTGATTGGAGCTATGTTTCATTGATATTTTAGAATTTATAGTATATTCTCTTCTTTTTATCCTATTTGATTTTCAGTTGCTTGGGACAAGCAACAATTTAAGTTTGGTGTTGTGATGAGCGGATAATTTATACACTTTTTGGCATTGTTTTTAGTATGTTTTTAGTAGGATCTAGTTACTTTTAGGGATATTTTTATTAGTTTTTATGTTAAATTCACATTTCTAGACTTTACTATGAGTTTGTGTGTTTTTCTGTGATTTCAGGTATTTTCTGGCTGAAATTGAGGGACTTGAGCAAAAATCATATTCAGAGGTCGAAGAAGGACTGCTGATGCTGTTGGATTCTGACCTTCCTGCACTAAAAGTGGATTTTCTGGAGCTACAGAACTCCAAATGACGCGCTCTCAACGGCGTTGGAAATTAGACATCCAGGTCTTTCCAGCAATATATAATAGTTTATACTTTGCCAAAGTTTAGATGACGCAAAAGGGCATTGAACGCCAGTTCTACGCTGCAGTCTGGAGTTAAACACCAGAAACACGTCACAAACCAGAGTTGAACGCCAGAAACACGTTACAACTTGGCGTTCAACTCCAAAAGAAGCCTCTGCACATGTAAACTTCAAGCTCAGCCCAAGCATTCAACAAGTGGGCCCCGGAAGTGGATTTATGCATCAATTACTTACTTCTGTAAACCCTAGTAGCTAGTCTAGTATATATAGAACTTTTTATCATTGTATTGACAGTCTTGGTTACTCCGGTTCCCCTCTGGGGCCGAGACCAATGAACTCCATTATCACTTATGTATTTTCAACGGTAGAATTTCTGCACTCCATAGATTAAGGTGTGGAGCTCTGCTGTTCCTCAAAGATTAATGCAAAGTACTACTGTTTTTCTATTCAATTCAACTTATTCCGCTTCTAAGATATTCATTCGCACTTCAACATGAATGTGATGATCAGGACAAAGTCATCATCATTCTCCTATGAACGCGTGCCTGACAACCACTTCTGTTTGTCAGGCACGCGTTCATAAGGGATAATGATGATGAGCGTCACATAATCATCACCTTCATCATGTTCTTGGAATGAATGAATATCTTAGAAGCGAAATAAGATAAATTGAATAGAAAACAGTAGTACTTTGCATTAATCTTTGAGGAATAGCAGAGCTCCACACCTTAATCTATGGAGTGTAGAAACTCTACCGTTAAAAATACATAAGTGAAAGGTCCAGGCATGGTCGAGATGGCCAGCCCCCTAAAAAGTGATCACTAGATCAGAATACAATCCAAAGATCCAGGATGGTCAAAAAGACTAGTAAAATGTCCTATTTATAATAAACTAGCTACTAGGGTTTACATGAGTAAGTAATTGATGCATAAATCCACTTCCGGGGCCCACTTGGTGTGTGCTTGGGCTGAGCTTGAGTGTTGCACGTGTAGAGGTCCTTCTTGGAGTTGAACGCCAGCTTTTGTGCCAGTTTGGGCGTTCAACTCTGGTTTTGGCTCCTTTTCTGGCGCTGGACGCCAGATTTGGGCAGAAAGCTGGCGTTGAACGCCAGTTTACGTCGTCTATTCTTGGCCAAAGTATGGACTATTATATATTGCTGGAAAGCCCTAGATGTCTACTTTCCAACGCAATTGGAAGCGCTCCATTTCGAGTTTTGTAGCTCTAGAAAATCCACTTTGAGTGCAGGGAGGTCAGAATCCAACAGCATCAGCAGTCCTTCTTCAACCTCTGAATCTGATTTCTACTCAAGTCCCTCAATTTCAGCCAGAAAATACCTGAAATCATAGAAAAACACACAAACTCATAGTAAAGTCCAGAAATGTGAATTTAACATAAAAGCTAATGAAAATATCCGTAAAAGTAACTAGATCCTACTAAAAACATACTAAAAACAATGTCAAAAAGCGTATAAATTATCCGCTCATCACAACACCAAACTTAAATTGTTGCTTGTCCCCAAGCAACTGAAAATCAAATAGGATAAAAAGAAGAGAATATACTATAAATTCCAAACTATCAATGAAACATAGCTTCAATCATATGAGCGGGACTTATAGCTTTTTGCCTCTTGAATAGTTTTGGCATCTCACTTTATCCATTGAGGTTCAGAATGATTGGCATCTATAGGAACTCAGGGTTCAGATAGTGTTATTGATTCTCCTAGTTCAGTATGATGATTCTTGAACACAGCTTCTTTATGAGTCTTGGCCATGGCCCTAAGTACTTTGTTTTCCAGTATTACCACCGGATACATAAATGCCACAGACACATAATTGGGTGAACCTTTTCAGATTGTGACTCAGCTTTGCTAAAGTCCCTAATTAGAGGTGTCCAGGGTTCTTAAGCACACTCTTTTTTTTTGCTTTGGACCTTGACTTTAACCGCTAAGTCTCAAGTTTTCACTTGACACCTTCACGCCACAAGCACATGGTTAGGGACAGCTTGATTTAGCCGCTTAGACCAGGATTTTATTCCTTTTAGGCCCTCCTATCCACTGATGCTCAAAGCCTTGGGATCCTTTTTACTACTGATGATCATGTAATGAAGACACAAACACAGATAAGCACATGACATAGAAAACGAAAAACAGAAGAAATAAGAACAAGGAATGAATCCACCTTAGTGATGGTGGCGTTTCCTTCTTGAGGAACCAATGATGTCCTTGAGCTCTTCTATGTCTCTTCCTTGCCTTTGTTGCTCCTCCCTCATTGCTTTTTGATCTTCTCTTATTTCATGAAGCATGATGGAGTGCTCTTGATGTTCCACCCTTAGTTGTCCCATATTGGAACTTAATTCTCCTAGGGAGGTGTTGATTTGCTCCCAATAGTTTTGTGGAGGAAAGTGCATTTGAGGCATCTCCGGGATCTCATGGTGATGGGCTTCATACGCCTCTTGAGCTCCATGAATGGGCTCTCTTGCTTGCTCCATCTTTTTCTTAGTGATGGGCTTGTCCTCCTTAATGAGGATATCTTCCTCTATGTCAATCCCAGCCGAATTGCATAGGTGGCAGATGAGGTGAGGAAAGGCTAACCTTGCCATAGTGGAGGACTTGTCAGCCACCTTGTAGAGTTCTTGAGGTATAATCTCATGAACTTCCACCTCTTCTCCAATCATGATGCTATGGATCATGATGGCCCGGTCTATAGTAACTTCAGACCGGTTGCTAGTGGGAATGATTGAGCATTGAATGAACTCCAACCATCCTCTAGCCACAGGCTTGAGGTCCAATCTTCTTAGTTGAACCGGCTTGCCTTTGGAGTCAATCTTCCATTGAGCTCCTTCTACACATATGTCCATAAGGACTTGGTCCAACCTTTGATTAAAGTTGACCCTTTTAGTGTAGGGGCGTTCATCTCCTTGCATCATGGGCAAGTTAAACGCCAACCTCACATTCTCCGGACTAAAATCTAAGTATTTCCCCCGAACCATTGTAACACAGTTCTTTGGATCCGGGTTCTTACTTTGATCATGGTTCTTGGTGATCCATGCATTAGCATAGAACTCTTGAACCATTAGGATGCCGACTTGTTGGATGGGATTTGTTAGAACTTCCCAACCTCTTCTTTGAATTTCATGTCGGATCTCCAGATACTCATTTCTTTTGAGTTTGAAAGGGACATCAGGGATCACCTTCTTCTTGGCCACAACATCATGGAAGTGGTCTTGATGGGCTTTGGAGATGAACCTTTCCATCTCCCATGACTCGGATGTGGAAGCATTTATCTTCCCTTTCCCTTTCTAGAGGATTCTCCAGTCTTAGGTGCCATCAATGGTAATGGAAAAACAAAAAGCTTATGCTTTTACCACACCAAACTTAGAATTTTGCTCGCCCTCGAGCAATAGAAGAAAGAATAGATGAAGAGAAGAAGAAATGGAGGTAGGTGGGGATCCTGTGGGGTCCACAGATCCTGAGTGGATCCTGTGGGGTCTACAGATCCTGAGTGGATCCTGTGGGGTCCACAGATCCTGAGGTGTTCAAGGATTTACATCCATGCACCCATTAGGCATGTAAAAATGCCTTTGCACACAACTCTGGGCGTTCAACGCCAGGTTGGTGGCCATTTTGGGCGTTCAATGCCCATTTGTGTGCCATTTCTGGCGTTGAATGCCAGAACCATGCTTGTTCTGGCGTTCAGCACCAGGATGCTGCCCATTTTGGGCGTTCAGCGCCAGAACCATGCTCTGTTCTGGCGTTGAACGCCAGGCAGATGCTTCTTCCAGGGTGTGATTTTTCTTCTGCTATTTTTGATTCCGTTTTCAATTTTTATATTTATTTTGTGACTTCACATGATCATGAACCTATAAAGACATATAACTAAGAAAAATATAGTTAGATAAAAATTGGGTTGCCTCCCAACAAGCGCTTCTTTAATGTCAGTAGCTTGACAGTGGGCTCTCATGGAGCCTCACAGATGTGCAGAGCTTTGTTGAGACTCTCCAACACCAAACTTAGAGTTTGGATATGGGAGTTCAACACCAAATTTAGAGTTTGGTTGTGGCCTCCCAACACCAAACTTAGAGTTTGACTGTGGGGGCTTTGTTTGACTCTGCTTTGAGAGAAGCTCTTTCTGCTTCCTCTCCATGGATGCAGAGAGAGATCCTTGAGTTGTAAACACAAGGTTGTCCTTATTTAATTGAAGGATCAATTCTCCTCTGTCCACATCAATCACAGCTCTTGCTGTGGCTAGGAAAGGTCTTCCTAGGATGATGGATTCATCCTCTCCCTTTCCAGTATCCAGGACTATGAAATCAGCAGGGATGTAAAGGCCTTCAACCTTTACTAACACGTCCTCTACTTGTCCATAAGCCTGTTTTCTTGAATTATTTGCCATCTCTAATGAGATTCTAGCAGCTTGCACCCCATAAATTCCCAGTTTCTCTATTACAGAGAGGGGCATGAGGTTTATCCCTAAACCAAGGTCACACAGAGCCTTAAAGATTATGGTGCCTATAGTACAAGGTATTATGAAATTTCCAGGATCCTGTCTCTTCTGAGGCAATGTCAGTTGATCCAGATCACTTAGTTCATTGATGAACAAGGGAGGTTCAACTTCCCAAGTATCAATGCCAAATAATTTGGCATTTAGCTTCATGATTGCACCAAGAAACTTGGCAGTTTTCTCTTCAGTAACATCCTCATTCTCTTCAGAAGAGGAATACTCATCAGAGCTCATGAATGGCATAAGGAGGTTTAATGGGATCTCTATGGTCTCTAGATGAGCCTCAGAGTCCTTTGGTTCCTCAGAGGGAAGCTCCTTATTGATCACTGGATGTCCCAGGAGGTCTTCCTCCTTGGGATTCACGTCCTTCTCCTCTCTTGTGGGTTCGGCCATGGTAATTAATTCAATGGCCTTGCACTCTCCTTTTGGATTCTCTTCTGTATTGCTTGGGAGAGTACTAGGAGGGATTTCAGTGATCCTTTTACTCAGCTGGCCCACTTGTGCTTCCAAATTTCTAATGGAAGACCTTGTTTCATTCATGAAACTCACAGTGGCCTTAGATAGATCAGAGACTAAATTTGCTAAGCTAGATGGGTTCTGCTCAGAATTCTCTGTCTGTTGCTGAGTGGATGATGGAAAAGGCTTGCTATTGCTAAACCTGTTTCTTCCACCATTATTAAAGCCTTGTTGAGGCTTTTGATCCTTCCATGAGAAATTTGGATGATTTCTCCATGATGGATTATAGGTGTTTCCATAAGGTTCACCCATGTAATTTACCTCTGCTATTGCAGGGTTCTCAGGATCATAAGCTTCTTCTTCAGAAGATGCCTCTTGAGTACTGTTGGATGCAGCTTGCATTCCATTCAGACTCTGAGAAATCATATTGACTTGCTGAGTCAATATTTTGTTCTGAGCCAATATGGCATTCAGAGTATCAATCTCAAGAACTCCCTTCTTCATAGGCGTCCCATTACTCACAGGATTCCTTTCAGAGGTGTACATGAACTGGTTATTAGCAACCATGTCAATGAGTTCTTGAGCTTCTGCAGGCGTTTTCTTTAGGTGAATGGATCCACCTGCAGAAGTATCCAATGACATCTTAGCTAAGTCAGACAGACCATCATAGAATATGTTCAGGATGGTCCATTCTGAAAGCATGTCAGAAGGACACTTTTTGGTCAGTCCTTTGTATCTCTCCCAAGCTTCGTAGAGGGATTCACCTTCCTTCTGTCTGAAGGTTTGAACATCCACTCTAAGCTTACTTAGCTTTTGAGGAGGAAAGAACTTGGCTAAGAAAGCCTTGACCAGCTTATCCCAAGAGTTCAGGCTGTCTTTAGGTTGAGAATCCAACCATATTCTAGCTCTGTCTCTTACAGCAAAATGGAAAAGCATGAGCCTGTAGACTTCAGGATCTATTCCATTAGTCTTAACAGTATCACATATCTGCAAGAATTCAGTTAAGAACTGAAAAGAATCTTCAGATGGAAGTCCATGAAACTTGCAGTTCTGCTGCATCAGAGAAACTAATTGAGGTTTCAGCTCAAAGTTGTTTGCTCCAATGGCAGGAATGGAGATGCTTCTTCCATGTAAATTGGAATTAGGTACAGTAAAGTCACCAAGCATTCTCCTTGCATTGTTGTTGGGTTCGGCTGCCATCTCCTTTACTTGTTCGAAATTTTCAATCAAGTTGTCTCTGGATTATTGTAATTTAGCTTCTCTTAATTTCCTCTTCAGAGTCCTTTCAGGTTCTGGATCAGCTTCAACAAGAATGCCTTTTTCTCTGTCCCTGCTCATAAGAAAGAGGAGAGAAAAAGAAAAGAAAAGGAATCCTCTATGTCACAATAAAGAGGTTCCTTATTGTTAGTAGAAGAAAAGAAGAAGAGAAAAATCTCAACTCAGAAAGAGAGAGAGAGGGTTCGGATTTTTGGTGGGTGAGGGAGAGATATTAGAGATGAATAAATAAATAGAATAAGATGAGAGAGGGAAAATTTTGAAAATAATTTTTGAAAAAGAGTTAGTGATTTTTGAAAATAGTTTTTGAAAAAGGTTAGTGGTTTTTTCGAAAATAAAAATCAAAATTTAGATTAATTAGTTAATTAAAAAGAAATTTTGAAAAAGGGGGAAATATTTTCGAAAATTAGAGAGAGAGAGTTAGTTAGGTGGTTTTGAAAAAGGTAAGAAACAAACAAAAAGTTAGTTAGTTAGTTGAAACAAATTTTGAAAATCAATTTTGAAAAGATAGGAAGTTAGGAAGTTAGAAAAGATATTTTGAAATCAAATTTTTGAAAAAGATATGATGAGAAGATATTTTTGAAAAGATATGATAGAAATTAGTTTTTGAAAAAGATTTGATTTTTAAAATCACAATTAATGACTTGATTCACAAGATATGATTCTAGAACTTAAAGTTTGAATCTTTTTTAACAAGCAAGTAACAAACTTGAAATTTTTGAATCAAAACATTAATTGATTATGTTATTTTCAAAAATTTGATATAAAAATAAGAAAAAGATTTTTGAAAAACATTTTTGGAATTTTCGAAAATAACTTAGAAATTTGAAAAAGATTTGATTTTTGAAAAAGATTTTGAAAAAGATGAGATTTTTAAATTGAAAATTTGATTTGACTCATAAAAATAACTAGATTTTTAAAAATTTTTGAAAAAGTCAAATCTAATTTTCGAATTTGATGAGAAAAAAAAGGGAAAGATTTTTTTTTATTTTTGAATTTTTATGATGAGAGAGAAAAACAAGAAAAATGATGCAATGCATGAAAGTTATGGATCAAAACAATGAATGCATGCAAGAATGCTATGAATGTCAAGATGAACACCAAGAACACTAAGAAGATCATGATGAACATCAAGAACACTTTTTTGAAAAATTTTTTATGCAAAGAAAATATGCAAGACACCAAACTTAGAATTCTTTAATGCTTAGACACTAAGAATTCAAGAATGCATATGGAAAACAAGAAAAGACACAAAACATGCAAATGCAAAGATCAAACAAGAAGACTTACCAAGAACAACTTGAAGATCATGAAGAACACTATGAATGCATGAGAATTTTCGAAAAATGTAAGATGCACATGCAATTGACACCAAACTTATAACATGACACATGACTCAAACAAGAAACACAAAAATATTTTTGATTTTTATGATTTTCTAATTTTTTTGTATTTTCTTTTAATTTTTTCGAAAATTATTTTGAAAAAGAAAAATAAGGATTCCAAAATTTTTAATATGAATTCCAGGAATCTTGCCATGTTAGTCTTAAAGCTCCAATCAAAGGGTCAGGCATGGCTTAATAGCCAGCCAAGCTTTAATAAAAATATGAGTGTAATTCAGATATGACAAGCCTAACATGCCCTATCCAAAAGAATTGGACATGGCTCCATTGAGGTGATTAGTTGAAGACCAATCCCAAAGCAGTTTGGGTATGGCTTTACAGCCAGATAGGATTCAACATGATTCATGAAACACTAGAATTCATTCTTAAAAATTCTGAATAAAAATATATTTTTGAAAACATTTTTTTTTTCGAAAACAAAAGGAAAATTTTTGAAAAATTTTTGAAAATAAAACAAAAAAAAAATTACCTAATCTGAGCAACAAGATGAACCGTCAGTTGTCCATACTCGAACAATCCCCGGTAACGGCGCCAAAAATTTGGTACGCGGAATCGTGATTACACTTTAATTATGTAAAATTCATCGCTCTTTCTTTCCCTGGTAATGGCGCCAAAAACATGATGCCAAGACCATGGTTCACAACTCCGTGTAACTAACCAGCAAAGTGCACTGGGTCGTCCAAGTAATACCTTACGTGAGTAAGGGTCGAATCCCACGGAGATTGTTGGTATGAAGCAAGCTATGGTCACCTTGCAAATCTCAGTTAGGCAGATATAAATTGATAATGGTGTTTTCGAAATATAATTAATAGAATAGGGATAGAGGTACTTATGTAAATCATTGGTGAGAATTTCAGATAAGAGAATAGAGATGCTTTTCGTTCCTCTGAACCTCTGCTTTCCTGCTATCTTCATCCAATCAGTCTTACTCCTTTCCATGGCTGGCTTTATGTGATACATCACCACTGTCAACGGCTACTTTCGGTCATCTCTCGGGAAAATAATCCAATGCCCTGTCACGGCACGGCTAATCGTCTGGAGGCATCACCCTTGTCAATGGCTTCATCTTATCCTCTCAGTGAAAATGGTCAACGCACCCTATCACGGCACGGCTATTCATCTGTCGGTTCTCGATCATGCTGGAATAGGATTTACTATCCTTTTGCGTCTGTCACTAACGCCCTGCAATCGCGAGTTTGGAGCTCGTCACAGTCATTCATTCATTGAATCCTACTCGGAATACCACAGACAAGGTTTAGACCTTCCGGATTCTCTTGAATGCCGCCATCATTCTAGCTTACGCCACGAAGATTCCGATTAAGAGATCTAAGAGATATTCATTCTAGCTTGTTGCATGTAGAACGGAAGTGTTTGTCAGGCACGCATTCATAAGGGATAATGATGATGAGCGTCACATAATCATCACCTTCATCATGTTCTTGGGTACGAATGAATATCTTAGAAGCGAAATAAGATGAATTGAATAGAAAACAGTAGTACTTTGCATTAATCTTTGAGGAACAGCAGAGCTCCACACCTTAATCTATGGAGTGTAGAAACTCTACCGTTAAAAATACATAAGTGAAAGGTCCAGGCATGGCCGAGATGGCCAGCCCCCTAAAAAGTGATCACTAGATCAGAATACAATCCAAAGATCCAGGATGGTCAAAAAGACTAGTAAAATGTCCTATTTATAATAAACTAGCTACTAGGGTTTACATGAGTAAGTAATTGATGCATAAATCCACTTCCGGGGCCCACTTGGTGTGTGCTTGGGCTGAGCTTGAGTGTTGCACGTGTAGAGGTCCTTCTTGGAGTTGAACGCCAGCTTTTGTGCCAGTTTGGGCGTTCAACTCTGGTTTTGGCTCCTTTTCTGGCGCTGGACGCCAGATTTGGGCAGAAAGCTGGCGTTGAACGCCGGTTTACTTCATCTATTCTTGGCCAAAGTATGGACTATTATATATTGCTGGAAAGCCCTAGATGTCTACTTTCCAACGCAATTGGAATCGCGCTAGTTTGAGTTCTGTAGCCCCAGAAAATCCACTTTGAGTGCAGGGAGGTCAGAATCCAACAGCATCAGCAGTCCTTCTTCAACCTCTGAATCTGATTTCTGCTCAAGTCCCTCAATTTCAGCCAGAAAATACCTGAAATCATAGAAAAATACACAAACTCATAGTAAAGTCCAGAAATGTGAATTTAACATAAAAACTAATGAAAACATCCCTAAAAGTAACTAGATCCTACTAAAAACATACTAAAAACAATGTCAAAAAGCGTATAAATTATCCGCTCATCACAACACCAAACTTAAATTGTTGCTTGTTCCCAAGCAACTGAAAATCAAATAGGATAAAAAGAAGAGAATATACTATAAATTCCAAACTATCAATGAAACATAGCTTCAATCATATGAGCGGGACTTATAGCTTTTTGCCTCTTGAATAGTTTTGGCATCTCACTTTATCCATTGAGGTTCAGAATGATTGGCATCTATAGGAACTCAGGGTTCAGATAGTGTTATTGATTCTCCTAGTTCAGTATGATGATTCTTGAACACAGCTTCTTTATGAGTCTTGGCCATGGCCCTAAGTACTTTGTTTTCCAGTATTACCACCGGATACATAAATGCCACAGACACATAATTAGGTGAACCTTTTCAGATTGTGACTCAGCTTTGCTAAAGTCCCCAATTAGAGGTGTCCAGGGTTCTTAAGCACACTCTTTTTTTTTGCTTTGGACCTTGACTTTAACCGCTCAGTCTCAAGTTTTCACTTGACACCTTCACGCCACAAGCACATGGTTAGGGACAGCTTGATTTAGCCGCTTAGACCAGGATTTTATTCCTTTTAGGCCCTCCTATCCACTGATGCTCAAAGCCTTGGGATCCTTTTTATTGCCCTTGCCTTTTGGTTTTAAGGGTTATTGGCTTTTTGCTCTTGCCTCTTGGTTTTAAGAGCTTTTGGCTTTTTCTGCTTGCTTTTCTTTCTATTATTTTTTTTTCGCCTATATATTTTTTTTTCTGCAAGCTTTGTTCTTTGCTGCTTTTTCTTGCTTCAAGAATCATTTTTATGATTTTTCAGATTATCAAATAACATGTCTCCTAGTCATCATTCTTTCAAGAGCCAACATATTTAACATTCTTAAACAACAACTTCAAAAGACATATGCACTGTTCAAGCATACATTCAGAAAACAAGAAGCATTGTCACCACATCAATATAATTAAGCTAAGTTCAAGGATAAATTCGAAACTCATGTACTTCTTGTTCTTTTGAATTAAAACATTTTTCATTTAAGAGAGGTGATGGATTCCTAGGACATTGATAACTTTAAGACAACTACTGATGATCATGTAATGAAGACACAAACACAGATAAGCACATGACATAGAAAACGAAAAACAGAAGAAATAAGAACAAGGAATGAATCCACCTTAGTGATGGTGGCGTTTCCTTCTTGAGGAACCAATGATGTCCTTGAGCTCTTCTATGTCTCTTCCTTGCCTTTGTTGCTCCTCCCTCATTGCTTTTTGATCTTCTCTTATTTCATGAAGCATGATGGAGTGCTCTTGATGTTCCACCCTTAGTTGTCCCATATTGGAACTTAATTCTCCTAGGGAGGTGTTGATTTGCTCCCAATAGTTTTGTGGAGGAAAGTGCATTTGAGGCATCTCCGGGATCTCATGGTGATGAGCTTCATACGCCTCTTGAGCTCCATGAATGGGCTCTCTTGCTTGCTCCATCTTCTTCTTAGTGATGGGCTTGTCCTCCTTAATGAGGATATCTTCCTCTATGTCAATCCCAGCCGAATTGCATAGGTGGCAGATGAGGTGAGGAAAGGCTAACCTTGCCATAGTGGAGGACTTGTCAGCCACCTTGTAGAGTTCTTGAGGTATAATCTCATGAACTTCCACCTCTTCTCCAATCATGATGCTATGGATCATGATGGCCCGGTCTATAGTAACTTCAGACCAGTTGCTAGTGGGAATGATTGAGCATTGAATGAACTCCAACCATCCTCTAGCCACAGGCTTGAGGTCCAATCTTCTTAGTTGAACCGGCTTGCCTTTGGAGTCAATCTTCCATTGAGCTCCTTCTACACATATGTCCATAAGGACTTGGTCCAACCTTTGATTAAAGTTGACCCTTCTAGTGTAGGGGCGTTCATCTCCTTGCATCATGGGCAAGTTAAACGCCAACCTCACATTCTCCGGACTAAAATCTAAGTATTTCCCCCGAACCATTGTAACATAGTTCTTTGGATCTGGGTTCTTACTTTGATCATGGTTCTTGGTGATCCATGCATTAGCATAGAACTCTTGAACCATTAGGATGCCGACTTGTTGGATGGGATTTGTTAGAACTTCCCAACCTCTTCTTTGAATTTCATGTCGGATCTCCGGATACTCATTTCTTTTGAGTTTGAAAGGGACCTCAGGGATCACCTTCTTCTTGGCCACAACATCATAGAAGTGGTCTTGATGGGCTTTGGAGATGAACCTTTCCATCTCCCATGACTCAGATGTGGAAGCTTTTATCTTCCCTTTCCCCTTTCTAGAGGATTCTTCAGTCTTAGGTGCCATCAATGGTAATGGAAAAACAAAAAGCTTATGCTTTTACCACACCAAACTTAGAATTTTGCTCGCCCTCGAGCAATAGAAGAAAGAATAGATGAAGAGAAGAAGAAATGGAGGTAGGTGGGGATCCTGTGGGGTCCACAGATCCTGAGTGGATCCTGTGGGGTCCACAGATCCTGAGGTGTTCAAGGATTTACATCCCTGCACCCATTAGGCATATAAAAATGCCTTTGCACACAACTCTGGGCGTTCAGCGCCAGGTTGGTGGCCATTTTGGGCGTTCAATGCCCATTTGTGTACCATTTCTGGCGTTGAACATCAGAACCATGCCTGTTCTGGCGTTCAGCGCCAGGATGCTGCCCATTTTGGGCGTTCAGCGCCAGAACCATGCTCTGTTCTGGCGTTGAACGCCAGGCAGATGCTTCCTCCAGGGTGTGATTTTTCTTCTGCTGTTTTTGATTCCGTTTTCAGTTTTTATATTTATTTTGTGACTCCACATGATCATGAACCTATAAAGACATATAACTAAGAAAAATATAGTTAGATAAAAATTGGGTTGCCTCCCAACAAGCGCTTCTTTAATGTCAGTAGCTTGACAGTGGGCTCTCATGGAGCCTCACAGATGTGCAGAGCTTTGTTGAGACTCTCCAACACCAAACTTAGAGTTTGGATATGGGAGTTCAACACCAAACTTAGAGTTTGGTTGTGGCCTCCCAACACCAAACTTAGAGTTTGACTGTGGGGGCTTTGTTTGACTCTGCTTTGAGAGAAGCTCTTTCTGCTTGCTCTCCATGGATGCAGAGAGAGATCCTTGAGTTGTAAACACAAGGTTGTCCTTATTTAATTGAAGGATCAATTCTCCTCTATCCACATCAATCACAGCTCTTGCTGTGGCTAGGAAAGGTCTTCCTAGGATGATGGATTCATCCTCTCCCTTTCCAGTATCCAGGACTATGAAATCAGCAGGGATGTAAAGGCCTTCAACCTTTACTAACACGTCCTCTACTTGTCCATAAGCCTATTTTCTTGAATTATTTGCCATCTCTAATGAGATTCTAGCAGCTTGCACCCCATAAATTCCCAGTTTCTCTATTACAGAGAGGGGCATGAGGTTTATCCCTAAACCAAGGTCACACAGAGCCTTAAAGATCATGGTGCCTATAGTACAAGGTATTATGAACTTTCCAGGATCCTGTCTCTTCTGAGGCAATGTCAGTTGATCCAGATCACTTAGTTCATTGATGAACAAGGGAGGTTCAACTTCCCAAGTATCAATGCCAAATAATTTGGCATTTAGCTTCATGATTGCACCAAGAAACTTGGTAGTTTGCTCTTCAGTAACATCCTCATTCTCTTCAGAAGAGGAATACTCATCAGAGCTCATGAATGGCATAAGGAGGTTTAATGGGATCTCTATGGTCTCTAGATGAGCCTCAGAGTCCTTTGGTTCCTCAGAGGGAAGCTCCTTATTGATCACTGGACATCCCAGGAGGTCTTCCTCCTTGGGATTCACGTCCTTCTCCTCTCTTGTGGGTTCAGCCATGGTAATTAATTCAATGGCCTTGCACTCTCCTTTTGGATTCTCTTCTGTATTGCTTGGGAGAGTACTAGGAGGGATTTCAGTGATCCTTTTACTCAGCTGGCCCACTTGTGCTTCCAAATTTCTAATGGAAGACCTTGTTTCATTCATGAAACTCACAGTGGCCTTAGATAGATCAGAGACTAAATTTGCTAAGCTAGATGGGTTCTGCTCAGAATTCTCTGTCTGTTGCTGAGTGGATGATGGAAAAGGCTTGCTATTGCTAAACCTGTTTCTTCCACCATTATTAAAGCCTTGTTGAGGCTTTTGATCCTTCCATGAGAAATTTGGATGATTTCTCCATGATGGATTATAGGTGTTTCCATAAGGTTCACCCATGTAATTTACCTCTGCTATTGCAGGGTTCTCAGGATCATAAGCTTCTTCTTCAGAAGATGCCTCTTGAGTACTGTTGGATGCAGCTTGCATTCCATTCAGACTCTGAGAAATCATATTGACTTGCTGAGTCAATATTTTGTTCTGAGCCAATATGGCATTCAGAGTATCAATCTCAAGAACTCCCTTCTTCATAGGCGTCCCATTACTCACAGGATTCCTTTCAGAGGTGTACATGAACTGGTTATTAGCAACCATGTCAATGAGTTCTTGAGCTTCTGCAGGCGTTTTCTTTAGGTGAATGGATCCACCTGCAGAAGTATCCAATGACATCTTAGCTAAGTCAGACAGACCATCATAGAATATGTTCAGGATGGTCCATTCTGAAAGCATGTCAGAAGGACACTTTTTGGTCAGTCCTTTGTATCTCTCCCAAGCTTCGTAGAGGGATTCACCTTCCTTCTGTCTGAAGGTTTGAACATCCACTCTAAGCTTACTCAGCTTTTGAGGAGGAAAGAACTTGGCTAAGAAAGCCTTGACCAGCTTATCCCAAGAGTTCAGGCTGTCTTTAGGTTGAGAATCCAACCATATTCTAGCTCTGTCTCTTACAGCAAAATGGAAAAGCATGAGCCTGTAGACTTCAGGATCTATTCCATTAGTCTTAACAGTATCACATATCTGCAAGAATTCAGTTAAGAACTGAAAAGGATCTTCAGATGGAAGTCCATGAAACTTGCAGTTCTGCTGCATCAGAGAAACTAATTGAGGTTTCAGCTCAAAGTTGTTTGCTCCAATGGCAGGAATGGAGATGCTTCTTCCATGTAAATTGGAATTAGGTGCAGTAAAGTCACCAAGCATTCTTCTTGCATTGTTGTTGGGTTCGGCTGCCATCTCCTTTACTTGTTCGAAATTTTCAATCAAGTTGTCTCTGGATTATTGTAATTTAGCTTCTCTTAATTTCCTCTTCAGAGTCCTTTCAGGTTCTGGATCAGCTTCAACAAGAATGCCTTTTTCTCTGTCCCTGCTCATAAGAAAGAGGAGAGAAAAAGAAAAGAAGAGGAATCCTCTATGTCACAGTAAAGAGGTTCCTTATTGTTAGTAGAAGAAAAGAAGAAGAGAAAAATTTGAACTCAGAAAGAGAGAGAGAGGGTTCGGATTTTTGGTGGGTGAGGGAGAGATATTAGTAGATGAATAAATAAATAGAATAAGATGAGAGAGGGGAAATTTCGAAAACAATTTTTAAAAAAGAGTTAGTGATTTTTGAAAATAGTTTTTGAAAAAGGTTAGTGGTTTTTTCGAAAATAAAAATCAAAATTTAGATTAATTAGTTAATTAAAAAGAAATTTTGAAAAAGGGGGGAATATTTTCGAAAATTAGAGAGAGAGAGTTAGTTAGGTGGTTTTGAAAAAGGTAAGAAACAAACAAAAAGTTAGTTAGTTAGTTGAAACAAATTTTGAAAATCAATTTTGAAAAGATAGGAAGTTAAGAAGTTAGAAAAGATATTTTGAAATCAAATTTTTGAAAAAGATATGATGAGAAGATATTTTTGAAAAGATATGATAGAAATTAGTTTTTGAAAAAGATTTGATTTTTAAAATCACAATTAATGACTTGATTCACAAGATATGATTCTAGAACTTAAAGTTTGAATCTTTCTTAACAAGCAAGTAACAAACTTGAAATTTTTGAATCAAAACATTAATTGATTATGTTATTTTCGAAAATTTGATATAAAAATAAGAAAAAGATTTTTGAAAAACATTTTTGGAATTTTCGAAAATAACTTAGAAATTTGAAAATGATTTGATTTTTGAAAAAGATTTTGAAAAAGATGAGATTTTTAAATTGAAAATTTGATTTGACTCATAAAAATAACTAGATTTTTAAAAATTTTTGAAAAAGTCAAATCTAATTTTCGAATTTGATGAGAAAAAAAAAAGGGAAAGATTTTTTTTTATTTTTGAATTTTTATGATGAGAGAGAAAAACAAGAAAAATGATGGCTTACTCCTTTCCATGGCTGGCTTTATGTGATACATCACCACTGTCAACGGTACTTTCGGTCATCTCTCGGGAAAATAATCCAATGCCCTGTCACAGCACGGCTAATCGTCTGGAGGCATCACCCTTGTCAATGGCTTCATCTTATCCTCTCAGTGAAAAACCCTATCACGGCATGGCTATTCATCTGTCGGTTCTCGATCATGCTGGAATAGGATTTACTATCCTTTTGCGTCTGTCACTAACGCCCTGCAATCGCGAGTTTGGAGCTCGTCACAGTCATTCATTCATTGAATCCTACTCGGAATACCACAGACAAGGTTTAGACCTTCCGGATTCTCTTGAATGCCGCCATCATTCTAGCTTACGCCACGAAGATTCCGATTAAGAGATCTAAGAGATATTCATTCTAGCTTGTTGCATGTAGAACGGAAGTGTTTGTCAGGCACGCATTCATAAGGGATAATGATGATGAGCGTCACATAATCATCACCTTCATCATGTTCTTGGGTACGAATGAATATCTTAGAAGCGAAATAAGATGAATTGAATAGAAAACAGTAGTACTTTGCATTAATCTTTGAGGAACAGCAGAGCTCCACACCTTAATCTATGGAGTGTAGAAACTCTACCGTTAAAAATACATAAGTGAAAGGTCCAGGCATGGCCGAGATGGCCAGCCCCCTAAAAAGTGATCACTAGATCAGAATACAATCCAAAGATCCAGGATGGTCAAAAAGACTAGTAAAATGTCCTATTTATAATAAACTAGCTACTAGGGTTTATATGAGTAAGTAATTGATGCATAAATCCACTTCCGGGGCCCACTTGGTGTGTGCTTGGGCTGAGCTTGAGTGTTGCACGTGTAGAGGTCCTTCTTGGAGTTGAACGCCAGTTTTTGTGCCAGTTTGGGCGTTCAACTCTGGTTTTGGCTCCTTTTCTGGCGCTGGACGCCAGATTTGGGCAGAAAGCTGGCGTTGAACGCCGGTTTATGTCATCTATTCTTGGCCAAAGTATGGACTATTATATATTTCTGGAAAGCCCTAGATGTCTACTTTCCAACGCAATTGGAAGCGCGCCATTTTGAGTTCTGTAGCTCCAGAAAATCCACTTTGAGTGCAGGGAGGTCAGAATCCAACAGCATCAGCAGTCCTTCTTCAACCTCTGAATCTGATTTCTGCTCAAGTCCCTCAATTTCAGCCAGAAAATACCTGAAATCATAGAAAAACACACAAACTCATAGTAAAGTCCAGAAATGTGAATTTAACATAAAAACTAATGAAAACATCCCTAAAAGTAACTAGATCCTACTAAAAACATACTAAAAACAATGTCAAAAAGCGTATAAATTATCCGCTCATCAGCCACCAAACACAAAGTTAATTATGGCAGCAACCAAAAATGCCATAATAACTGGGTATTATGGCAGTTTTAAAAAAAACCGCCGTAATGTCAATGCCATTTTAAACTCTTTTTTTTTGTAGTGATGCTTGATCATTGTGTCACCTTGGGGCATATTCCATTTTGGTTGATTGCTCATGATCCATCATTTCTTGTTGATATTTCCATCCACCATGAGGATAATGACATGAATCATTTTGTGGTGGTGGGCAACATCCCATGTAATATGATTGATCAACATGTGAGGTAAACCCCATTTTAATTGAAAAATGTTGTATCAAATACAACCACCAAGAAAAATTGAAATTCCTTGTGTCACAACTAAAGAATTATTAGTGAGGCAATAACACAAATACTTTACTAGCAAGAGAAAAGAGAAATAAAAAAAGCAAAGAAAATGACAAAAAAATGAAAAGAAAAAAAATGCCCAATCTAGATAATCAATCAACAGGTAGTTTGTTAATCACAATTAATCCCCGGCAATGGCGCCAAAAACTTGATAACGAAAAAAAATTACTTCTTCGTTAATAAGTACCAGCAAGTGCACCGGGTCGTATCAAGTAATAAAACTCACAACAGTGAGGTCGATCCCACGAGGATTAACGGATTAAGCAAGCATGTTGATTAATTATTCTAGTTAGACGATTCAATTGAGTGATAAGCAACAAGAAAAGTAAATGACATGAAAGTAAAGGAAAGCAATAAAGAGCAAGAAAAGTAAATGACAAGAAATTAAAGTGCTAAAAATTAAAGTGCAAGAATGTAAATTGCAAGGAATGGAAAGTACAAGAAAGTAAAGTGCCAAAAAGTAAAGGACTAGAAAGTAAAACCAAGTGAATCATTTCTACAAACACTTGGAAGGCACAAATGTGCAAAAGTAAATAAAGCCATAAATGTGCATAAGTAAATAACAAGAATTAAAGACAAAAAGTAAATAACAAGAATTAAGAATGAAATTAACACTGGGATCAAGAGATATTGCATTCTTAGGATCAACAGTTTTCATCTCATTTTCAATCATGTAACTCATTGACCTCTTGGCAATCATGATTGATTGAATCCCAATTCCTTGGTAATTTAATCTCTCAAATCTTGATCAATAGCTAGTTTCTTGGTCTAATTGCTCATGAGAAGAGATGAAGAATGGTCTCTAATTATACCACACACTTTCTTAGACTCAAATAATGGATAGATTAAATGTCACAATATCCCATCTATACCAAAATCTACTCAAATGTGAGAAAGATTTTCAAGCATCATTCTATGATTCCTTTCCCAAGGTTCACATAGAATTCATGTACATTCAATCTCTTCTCCAAGATAATTGAATGCTTAAATGAAGAATGAAAATCCTTCAAGTAAATCAAAGAGAGATGAAGAGAAGAAGAAGAATAAAAACAAATTAATCCATCAAATAGCAATAGAGCTCTCTTTCCCAATGATGGAAATTAGAAACTCATAGCAAAATATTTACAAAAGTGTGTATGAAAGAAATGGAAGAAGAGAAGAGAATGAGAGTGAAAGGGGAATGGAGTCACCTCCACCCCTCATTGGTGTGTGTGTAATGATGAATCTAAGGCCCTATTTATAAGCTACCTAAATTACAAATTCAAATGAAATTACAATCAAATGCAAATTTTTTAATTACTTCTAGATGATTCTTGTGGCCTTGATTGATTGTTAATTGTGGCTTGAATTGGGATTGTGAAGTTTTAATTCCCTTCATAGAAGCTTGAAACATTGAAAAATAAATGAAGGAATTGGAGTATCTGGAAGAGGCCCAATGTGGAGTGTTATTGAAGTGCCACTTTGCTGACAATTTGGGCTTTGGCAATCTTGCACGTTGAATGATTAGTCTGTTGCATCTCCAAAATGAAAGCCCACTATAGACTATTATATATCATTGGAATGCCCTGGATCTCAGCTTTCTAAAGCCACTGAAAGCATGTCATTTGGACTTCTCTAGCCGAAGTTATGATCATTTGAAAAAGAAGAGGTCAATCTGGCGTGTTTGCTGGAAATTTGGCCCAGCTTGCCACGCCCAGGTTTGGCGTGCCACGCCGAGTACGCAGTGCTGAAAGAATTGCGATTTGCACCCTCAAATCTGGTGTCCACTATAGAGTGTTATACATGGTTGGAAAGCTCGGGAAGTCTACTTTCGAATGGCACTGAGAGAACCTCTTTTGGTGCTTTTTAGCTCGAGTTATTCTTGTTTGAGTGTGAAGAGGTCAGGGTTGCAAATCCTCTATGCTTCTCTTTGAGTTTGTTTCCAACTCTTTTGCCACCTTGAGAGTGTGCTTCCTCTATTAGTGCTTTTATTGATTCTTTTTCTATTATTTCCTACAAAATTCATTAACTCAAGCAATCAAAGCAATATTCAACTTAAGCACAACAAATACTCAAGAATTGGGCATTATAAACAAATTTTTGATATGAAAAAGTATAGAAAAATATAACATGATGCGCAGTCATCACAACACCAAACTTAAACTTTGCTTGTCCTCAAGAAAACAAAAAATCATGCAATAAATTTTGACAAACCAAGGTGAGAAGAGTAGCAATTTTTTATGTTCATGGTTGGCCAGTTTCTTATGCATGCTATAATCACAAAAGAGATTCAAATGATTGATGCTTCTATCTAGCTGATAGTATGAAATCTTTTTCTCTATGTTCCTTCCTAGAACAAGCTTTTCTTTTCTTAGCTTCTTGTGTGCTTTTCACCATTTGTTGAAAGCGACGACTCTAAATGCTTTGTTTTCAAGTATTACCACTTGATACATAAGCACCACAAGCATTTAATTAGATGTCTCTTTAATCTTATTTCTTTCTTTTCTACACTTTCCTTCTAATCATTGGTTCTTAGAGCCTTGAGCTTTGAGAGAGTGCTTTGCACTTGAGCCTAGCCTTGACTCAAAGTGTTTTGTTTTCAAGCTTTTTGCTTGATACATAAACACCACAAGTACTTGTCTAATGAATTGTCATTAGTACTCAGAGCCTTCAACATTCTCATTTTTCCCATTTTCTTTCTTAATCTTTTAATTGATTTACATATTCAAGGTTTTCATTATTTAAAAAATTTCATAAAATATCCTTGATGAAAACTTCAATTAAACAAATCCAAATGCAAGTGAGCAACAATAGTCATGCTAGCCTTCCAATACTTATATGCTCATGCTAGGTTCTTCTTTAATTACCTAGTTTGTTTATGATCATGATACTTAGTTACTTTGACTCACAAAATCCAAGATGGTAGTTATAATGTCATAGCAACATGTTACAATTCAAATATCAATCTATGCTTATTCACAAGAGAAGAACACACATGCATATAAAAAAATGGAAGACAATCATGCAATTGAAAGTATAGGACATAAATAAGAGGAAAAAAAACTTAACCACCTTGTAGTTCATCTTCATTGTTATCATTTTGCTCCTATTCCTTCCTTCCCCAATACCAAATTTAGAATGATTGCTTGTCCTCAAGCAACAAATAAAATAGTGGTGATGGAATCTAAGATTTATCATGAATGTCTTCAAGAAGAGATGTAAGTGATGCATGTGTTTAAGCCTGCAAAATTAAAGATAACAATCAAGGCACAAAGAAAAGAGACAATGTGATTGCATTAATAAGTGAGTTGTGCATGGTACTATGCATGAAAGGTAAGTGGCAACACCAAACTTAGTGTGACACTTTCATTTTAGAATGATGCAAATACCCATTAAAGATTGAAGATCAAATTGTTGCATGCAACACCAAACTTAGAATGCAATCATATGCCAAATTATTGAAAGTAAACTAAGCAAAGAAAGAAAATGTTACCAAAGGTTGGGTTGCCTCCCAACAAGCTCTCTTTTAATGTCATTAGCTTGACATGTGGTTCTTATTTTTCTCCCTCTTCTTCCAATTGGTTAAGAGAAATGACTTCAAGGGAGAAGAAGAGAAAATTGATGCCCCTTGATTTGATTGCCTCCTAACAAGCCTTATTTTGTTGTTTTTAGCTTAATTCCTCTTGCTTGTTGGGGTGGGGGATGGATTGCTTTTTGTTGACCTTCTCTTTTTCATGAATTTTCTCTTTTGTTTCTTGGTTACAATCCTTCTTTGAGTGTTCTCCTTGATTCCCTTCACTTCCTTGATTTCAAGACTTAGGTGTTGTGTGATGGTTGGAGTGTCCTCTTCATCAAGAACCTCTTTGATTGATGGTTCAACTAAATCATCCTCCATGCAACTCTCTACTTCATTGGAGTGTGGACTTCCTTAGTTGTTTTTCTCCTTTTCTTTTGTAAGGTCTTGCATTGTTTTCTTTGGGAGTGAGTTTGCATGTTCCTTTGTCACCCTAAGTAGCCTTTGTGGATATGGAGCCCTAGGTTTATATACTCTCACAACCTCCTCCTTCTTCATTGGAGTCTCCCTTGGTATAGGTGCCTCTTTTTCTTGTTTTTCCAATTCCTCCTTTTCACCCACAAATTGGTCTATATGCACTTTAATGTTCTTGAAAGTGATATCTTGTTCCTCTCAAAATTTTCTAGACCATTGGATGAAATCCTCCATACTTCTTTCCATCTTCTCTCCACTCTCTCTAATGATTTTTATATTCTCTCCAATGCTTTCAAGGAGGGCTTCAATCTTGGAAAATATTTGGGTGTTTAAGGAGGGTTGTGTAGGTTGTGGTAATTGGCTTGGGTTTTGGAATGAATTTTTTGTTGAGGCATACTCAAGTGGTGAAGAATTTTGATATGAAAAATTTGGAGGTGAGGTTGGACAATTTTGCTTAAATGCATTTAGGGATGATGGCTCTTGATGGATGGGTAATAAACCCATATTTTATGATATATATTGTGCTCAATTTAAGTGATTTATTCAACCCTTCACCCATTTAT
The DNA here is from genome assembly GCF_059453495.1 of Arachis ipaensis. Lineage (NCBI taxonomy): Eukaryota > Viridiplantae > Streptophyta > Magnoliopsida > Fabales > Fabaceae > Arachis > Arachis ipaensis. The sequence goes on along the minus strand of NC_142440.1, from coordinate 79,339,154 downwards.
TCATGTAAATTGCATGGTTTCACTTTCCCTTCCTTATTATGTGATATATATGAAATACATGTTTCCTATGCTTTGAAATTATTTATTTTAATTACCCTTTATTTCCATTCGATGCCGTGATTTGTGTGTTGAGAAGTTTCAGATCTTCTAAGGCAGGAATGACTTAAAGGATGGAAAGCAAACATACAAAAATGGAAGGAAAGCACAAAATGGAGTTTTTGAAGAAACTGGCAGTGACGCGAACGCATGGAAGACGCTGTCGCATGCCCAGCACGAAAAGGCAGCGACGCGAACGCGTGACTGACGCGGACGCGCGCCATGAGCAGAACACAGATGACACGTACGCGTGACCGAAGCGGACGCGTGACAAGAAAAACTCCAAATGACGCGACCGCGTGACCCACGCAGACGCGTTGCAGACACCACATGCCAGAAATTACAGAAAATGCTCCCAGAGATTTCTGAAACCGTTTTTGGCCCAGATCCGAGTCCAGAAGGCACATATTAGAGGTTATAAAGTGGGAGAATGCATCCATTCATTATCAGGCCTTCAATTATTTACTTTTCATAGTTTAGATGTAGTTTTTAGAGAGAGAGGTTCTCTCCTCTCTCTTAGGTTTTTAGGATTAGGATTCCTCTTAAAGGATTTAGAATTTCAACTCTTCATCAAGTTCAATATTCCTTTTACTTTATATTTCTCTTTTACTTTCAGATATTTTAATGCTATCCTTTAATTACCTATGTTGCCAGATTGGCTTATGAACTCTTTATGTTTAAATTGATTTTCTCTTATTAATGCAATTAAGGTATTTCAGATAATTGATTCTTATTTAGCTTTTTATGTTATTGGCTTTAATTGATTAACTGGAAGTTCTTGAGTTATCAACTATCCGTGATTGGTTGTTATGTCGGCTAAATTGACTGATATTCCACTAACTCTAGTCTTTCCTTAGGAGTTGGCTAGGACTTGGGAATCTAACTAATTAGTTCACTTGACTTTCCCTTGCTTTCATAAGGGTTAACTAAGTGGGATTAACTTCCATTCTCATAGGAGTAACTAAGATAGGACTTCCGAATTTTCATACCTTGCCAAGAGTTTATTTTACAGTTATTTATTTATTTTATTTGTCATTTAAATTACTTGTTCCTTACCTTTAAAACCCCCAATTTACAAAACTCATAACCAATAATAAGAACACACCTCCCTACAGTTCCTTGAGAAGACGACCCGAGGTTTAAATACTTCGGTTATCAATTTTAAAGGGGTTTGTTACTTGTGACAACCAAAACTTTTGTAAGAAAGGTTGATTGCTCGGTTTAGAAACTATACTTGCAACGGGAATTTATTCTGAATTCTAAACCATCAATCTTCAGTTCTTTCAAAATGGCGTCGTTGCCGGGGAACTGCAAACGTGTGCCCTATTATTGGTTATTGTAAATATTTTTCTTTTACTTGTTTATTTGTTTTTATTTTCTCCTTTTATTTCCATTAGCTACTATGAATTCTCACCCCTCTCGCTTTGAGTTCAGTTCTAATATTGTTGAAGGGAACGGAAGTTATAGCAGGAACATGCATCAAGGTCAGAGCAATCAAAGATGGATGGAGCCAAGAGGATCTGATCAACCCTTTAGGCAATAACACCCTGCAAGATATCCTGGGCAAGGACCACTCTACAATGCATACCAAGCTGATAGATATGGTGGACCCCCTTGTAAATCACCAACAAGCCCCACCGTGTGCCTATAGACCATCCTCTCAACGTAGTTTCGAACCACCACACTCACAAGTTCCTTTTCACCATTCACCACTATATGATCCTTATTTACCCCAATTCCAATCCAATCACTCCCTAATACCATCACTTCCCTATGTACCATGTCCATATCCATCACCTCAAGAATCACAAGCTCACCTCAAGAAAACAATAGATCAACTTCATACAACCCTTCATCATCAGCTGGAGCAAGCAATACATCAATTATCTTCTAGACGTTTAGACACTCAAGGAACTGCAATAGCTTTATGTGGAGAATCTAAAGACAAACGTAGCATGAAGGAGACACTAGAAACCCCAGTAGGCAGTAATGAGCATAACTTTGTTCTAGAACAATTGGAGGAAGCTCAAATTATCCAAAAAGAAGAAGTACTAATTGAAGATTTAGGAGATGTTGAACCTCCATGGGAATCCAGAGTAGTGAAAAATTCCGTCAAGGACGTTAAAATTGATGCTAAGGAGGATAGTGCACAACCCCCAAAGCAGGTATTTCATGAAGAACTAGACGGAATAACCCAAGACGCAAGTTTCCTTGATGATGATAGTCTCAAGTCAAGTTCTCCTAGTAATGAACTCGCATCCACACGTGAATTCTCTGAGATTGAAGAACCTTATCCAAGTGAATACGAAGATGATGTCGAGGTAGATTTTTCTCAACCTCCAACTTATGACTTGATTGACGCAGAAGATATCGAAGACTTTGGTCAAGACGTGGTTGCATTTGAAGAAGTTTGCAAAGAAGTGGAGGAATTCGCAGAAGATTACAAGGGAGTAGAACTTACAGAACCATCGGAAACACCTATCCCAAGTCCATTACCACCTAATACAAGCTTCAAGTGGGTACAATCCTTAACCTTTATCTTTACTTTTCCACTTGAATATGGTTTGCTTGAAACATATGGCCAGCTTAGAGCTCTCTGCAGCTTTAAGAGTAAGAGGGAAATAGCTCGTACTCAGAGCTGGTGTACAAGATTCAATAAGGTTCCATGCTTCAATTCGAAGTGCAAGGATTGGTATCAAGTTCAATTGAATGGGTCACGAAAGACGTTTGGTCATCTTGGTGAGAATACAATTTCTAAACCGCCCGGATGGAAGCATATAGATCAAGACAAAGGCGGATTTAAAAGCAAAGTTTGGGATCCTGGAATCTATTCTGACATTCGTCACCCCGGGAGCCTGAGAACCTGTTTGAAGCTGCTCAAAGGCTTCACATGCCTAGTTTGGGACCTCGGAGGCTGTTGGCATTCCAAACATTGGTGGAGATTTCTGGATGAATTTAAGCATAAGCCACCATAACAGGAAGCTCATCCAATGTCCAACTTAAGGACTTTAACTAAAAGTGCTAGGTGGGAGACAACCCACCATGGTATGGTCGTTTCTTTTTCAATTTTTATTTCGTACTGTTTGATTTTATGTTATATTATTTTTTATTGAACCTAGATGTTATTCATAGCATTTGCATTAGCATTGCATACTGCATAATTGCATACCTGCATATATAAAAAAAGGGAGGCGTGCAACGCGACCGCACTGCTAACGCATTCGCTTCAGTTGCGAAAACCACCTCCCACGCGTCCGTGTCAATCACGGGAACGCGTGATCTGGAAATCGGCGTAAAAATCCAACACCCAGAAATCTGGGCTGGAATCATGCGGCTGGTGTGCGTTTAGCACAACACGGCTCACGTGTTCGCGTCCATCACGCGAACGCGTCATTTGCAAAATACCCATCCCACGCGAAAGCGTGAGCGACGCGTCTGCGTCGCGTGGATTGTATAACACCCTAAATGGAGACAGAGAGTTGCGCTGAAACTACGCTGGACTTGTGCGTTTAGCACAATTTCCAGCGATGCGGTCGCATGCCTCACGCGACCGCGTCATTCATCCTTTTTCCCATTCCATGCGATCGCGTCACTCACGCGATCGCGTCAACCCCATTCCACCCTAGCCATGCGATCGCGTGCCCCACGCGTTCACGTGGATTCAAATTCACTAACCCCAGTGACGCGAAACCCTACCCCCATCGCACCCCCATTCTCTTCCCCCCAACCCCCCTCTGCTCCCTCTCTGCTCCCTACTCCAAGACCACCACCCCAACCACCTCCGACCGCCACACGACCACCAACAACCCGGACCCACCGCGATGCCCACCCCCTCCTTCTTCCTCCTTTCTCTTCTCCCCTCCCTTCTCTCCCTTCCACCACCGCGGCCAGCCACCGCCCCCGCGCCATCACCGCCGCGACTCCCACCACCAACACTTTCACCCCCTCCCTTCCTTCCTCCTTAACCTCCTCTCCACCATTACCCTAACCCGAAACCCCTACCACCGAACAGCCACCCACCGCGGCGCTAACCACGGTTCGCCGCCACGCCGCCCTACGCCACCGCCGCATTACCGCCAATACCACCCCACTCCCACCGTCTCTCTTAGTTCCATACTTGTGCCTCTAACCACCAGGTTCCACCGAACGCCACTTTTCTTTCATCCGTAGTTAGTTGCATATTTTTCAGTTTATGTTTAAAATTAGGCTAGTTAGAGATGTATGTTGTAGTGGATTCTAGGTGGTTAGGTAGCTAGGATGTGGTTAGTGGATTTAGGCTTGATAATTGCGCTGTTCGTGCTTCTTGTTTTATCAATTTCGCAATTCTGATGTTGCTGTGATGTTAATACTGTTCATATGATGTTCTTTACTTTTTCATGCTGCTTTTTACACTGTTTTTTCATGTTCATATTTCGTAATATGTAATTGCAGCTTTATTTTAATTTATATGAACTATTCTACTTGCTGTTTATTACTCGGGAACATCCAATTTTAGCCGGATTGCTTCCCAATTTTCTGTAAATTATTTTGATTTTCATTCATGTTTTGGTTTCGGCAATTTGAATTTGGCATTACTTAGCTTCTCCCAAACCACTTTATGAATGCATGGGCCAGCATTCTTATTCCTTTCGAATTTCTGGTTAATAAATTGCACTTTTGATGATTCGATTTTAATTTTTTGCTATTTTTATATCTTTATGAATCATCATCACTAACCTGATATTTTTGAATATGAGTTGACTAGTCTTTCAATTTGTGTATTTCTTGTTACTTAGGAAACATTTCTCAACGCCACTTACTTTGACTTTTTCCTCCTAACTCACTGCTTTCCACTTTTTCACTTTTCACCACTTTTAACTTTCTAACTTCTCCCTTTGCTTTTTAACTAACTCCTTCAAATTTTTACTTCATGGCATGATTATTGTTTTTCCTAATTAACAGGTATTCTACTTATAACATATTTTGGATTATAATTTCTCATCTCAGCTTTTTAACTCCGAAACAATCCAAAATGCACAACTATTCAACTCATTTCATAATTCTACTACTCCTTTGCCACTATGTGCTTATCTTGTTATTTGCCTACTTGTTTTCTTATTTTTATTATATCTTAGATTTCTATTTTTCAGGATGTCTGACCCTCAACGAAAAGGAAAAGGAAAGGCAACAACTGGCAAACGGAAAAGAGGTGAATCCTCTATGTCTATCCTGGACATTATGCATGATGACTCCTGGCGGGAAAAGCACTTTATCCCGCAGGAGAAGGCTGACCAGCTCCTCCCTGCCAATGATCCCATTAAATTTGCAAACAGATACTGTGAGTTGAAGTATCCAGTGTTTGCCACCTCTAGGAACCTGTACATGGAAAGGACTCTGAAAATACCAGAAGAACTACAGCAGTACACTTCCGATCAGATCAAACAGAGAGGCTGGTTCTTCTTGGAGAGAAACCCGACAGAGGTCAATACTTCCTGGGTAAGAGAATTTTACTGCAACTATTTCAAGACTTCCCTGGATGCAGTGCACCTCAGAGGGAAACAAATACTGGTCACTGAAGAGGCCATTGAGGATATTCTGCAGTTTCAGCCTAAGTCAGATCAGCCTGACGGTTACCAAAAGGCTGAAGAGGACATGCGTTTTATGAGATTTGACTGGGATGCTGTCAAGCAGAGGATAGCCCTTGATCCGACTGTCCCATGGGTTATGGGAAAGAACACAACAATGCCTAAGGGAATCAAGCTGATGTATCTGAATGATGAGGCTCGGCTCTAGCACCAGATACTGAGCAACTTTGTTATGCCGAGCACTCATGAGACGGAGCTGCCTGCTGCTATAATCACCCTCCTCTGGTGTGTGATGGAGGGTAAGGACCTGTACCTCCCACGTTTCATCCGGTACTACATGTCCAGGGTCCATGTCAGAGGCACTCTCCCCTTCCCATATCTGATTACCCAGCTTGGCCGTCGAGCTGACGTGACTTGGGAGCTGGCTGATGCGAAGCCGACTGTTGCAGACTGCAAGAAGATCATTCCTCACAGCAGAAAGTTTCTAGCTTTAGGCTACAAACCTCCATTCCTTACTACTTCTGATGAGACAGCCACGCCTTCAGCTGCCCCCTTCTTTTACTGCTGCACCAGCCCCACCCACTACACCTCCACCTGCCTCAGAGCCCGTCTATCACCTCGTGCACCGCTTATTCCAGCAGCTAGACCAGATGGAGTGCCGCAACCGGCAGCGATATAAGAGATCTGAGCGTCATAACAAGCGACGCTATGAGCACCTCAAGTTGATGATCCGATCTGGTGGCGACATCCCCTCCGAGCCTGACACACCATCAGAGCCATCTGAGGAGGAGGCGGACGAGCATGAGGCTGAGACACATGCACTGAGAGAGACTGAGCAGGGAGGACCGGAGCAGGCTGCACCACAGCAGGAGGTGCCACACCAGATTCAGGCCGCAGATCCAGAGATTCCCATCTAGTCAAAGCCTCCTTTGCAGCAGACAGATCCTCCTACCCTCATCCAGTCTGCAGATCCTTAGGCCACCACTGAGACTCCAGCAACCCATCCTTCCAGTGATGACACTCCTTCACACCCAGCTTGAGTGAACATCGAGGACGATGCTTTATTTTAAGTGTAGGGAGGTCGCCATCTCTGGCATATCTTTTTGGTGAACCACTACAGACTCTTTTATCTTATTTTGTTTATTTTTCTGTATTTTTATCTTTATTTTTACTTTTTAGTACTTATACATTGTTCTTTTTCTATATTTTTACTTTATTTCTGCATTTTGCACTTTAGTTTACATTTTAGCCATTTAGTTTAGTTTGCAATTCTAAACTTATTAGTTATAGAATATGTGGATTAATTAGTATAGTTTACCCTTTTAGCATATGATATGAAAATAAAAAGGAAGTAAATTAGAGACTTTAACATAATCAAAACAATCCACACACCTTGTATATATAGCATTACATGTTAGTTAGTTAACAACATTTCATCAAGGAACAACACTAAAACTTTAAAGGCACCCTAAGATTTACATTGAGAATAATGGGAACTCTTAATTTTTACTAGCATGACATGTATAACTGATATATGATTTTTGAGCTAGAGAACACACAGCCTGTGAGTTTTAAGCTTAATTGTATGGTTACATTCAAACCATAATTTTTATTCCTGTGTGTTTTGCCCTTCTTTTTCATTCTGGTGTTCTTTACTTTGTTTTAATCTATATGTCCAATTATAGAGTATAGATACATACTAAGAGATGATTGAGGCCATCATTTGAATTTTTCCTCACTTATCCCAAATTAGCCTACCTTTTACATCACCCTTGTTAGCCCCCTTGAGCTTTTTAATCCCCTCTTGTTCTATAAACCACATTACTAGCCTTAAGCAGAAAAACAAAATAAAAATCCTAAGTTGAATCCTTGGTTAGCTTAAGATAGAAATTGTGTATTGTTTAAGTGTGGGGAACTTTATGGGAACATGGATGATAGAAACAAATGTAGAAAGTTAAAAAGAATAAAGATGTTTCAAAATAAAAATTTGGGAAGCATGCTCATGTGAAATCAAAACAATTGAATTACCATGGGAATTAAAAAAAATATTTTTATTTTCAGTATTTAATTAAGGGGATACAAAAATTCCCCATTTGTAAAATAAAAAGAATCAATGCACATGGGATAAAATTAAAGTTGATGCACGAGCTTGCAATACGAAAAGGCAGTGACGCGAACGCGTGACTGACGCGGACGCGCGCCATGAGCAGAACACAGATGACGCGTATGCGTGACCGAAGCGAACGCATGACAAGGAAAACTCCAGATGATGCGACCGCGTGACCTACACGGACGCGTGACAGACGCGACGCACCAGAAATTACAGAAAACGCTCCCAGCAATTTCTGAAACTTTTTTTGGCCCAGATCCAAGTTCAGAAGGCACAAATTAGAGGTTATAAAGTAGGGGAATGCATCCATTTATTATCAGGCCTTCAATTATTTACTTTTCATAGTTTAGATGTAGTTTTTAGAGAGAGAGGTTCTCTCCTCTCTCTTAGGTTTTTAGGATTAGGATTCCTCTTAAAGGATTTAGAATTTCAACTCTTCATCAGGTTCAATATTCCTTTTACTTTATATTTCTCTTTTACTTTCAGATATTTTAATGCTATCCTTTAATTACCTATGTTGCCAGATTGGCTTATGAACTCTTTATGTTTAAATTGATTTTCTCTTATTAATGCAATTGAGGTATTTCAGATAATTGATTCTTATTTAGCATTTTATGTTATTGGCTTTAATTGATTAACTGGAAGCTCTTGAGTTATCAACTATCCGTGATTGGTTGTTATGTCGGCTAAATTGACTGGTATTCCACTAACTCTAGTCTTTTCTTAGGAGTTGGCTAGGACTTGGGAATCTAACTAATTAGTTCACTTGACTTTCTCTTGCTTTCATAAGGGTTAACTAAGTGAGATTAACTTCCATTCTCATAGGAGTAACTAGGATAGGACTTCCGAATTTTCATACCTTGCCAAGAGTTTATTTTATAGTTATTTATTTATTTTCTTTGTCATTTAAATTACTTGTTCCTTACCTTTAAAACCCCCAATTTACAAAACTCATAACCAATAATAAGAACACACCTCAATGCAGTTCCTTGAGAAGACGACCTGAGGTTTAAACACTTCGGTTATCAATTTTAAAGGGGTTTGTTACTTGTGACAACCAAAACTTTTGTAAGAAAGGTTGATTACTCGGTTTAGAAACTATACTTGCAACGGGAATTTATTCTGAATTCTAAACCATCAATCTTCAGTTCTTTCAATGGGATAGGAAACATTGAATTCTCTTTGGTTTTTACCTTCCCAATCACAATTTGGATAGCTGTTCCATTCATAGGAGTATGAATCATTTTGAGACCTTGGGAAGTTTCCCGTTTGGTTTGATTGCTCAAACCTCATCATTTTTTGTTGATATTCCATCCACCATGAATCATTTTGTGGCAGTGGGAAATACCCCATGTAACATGCTTGATCATTGTGTGACCTTGGGGCATATCCCATTTTGGTTGATTTTTCATGATGCATCATGTCTTGCTGATATTCCCATCCACCATGAGGATAATGTCATGAATCATTTTGTGATGGTGGGCAATATCCCATGTAATATGATTGATCAACATGTGAGGTAAACTCTATTTTAATTGAAAAATATTGTATCAAACACAACCACCAAGAAAAATTGAAATTCCTTGTGTCACAACTAAAGAATTCTTAGTGAGGCGGTAACACCAATACCTTTCTAGCAAGAGAAAAGAGAAATAAAAAAAAGCAAAGTAAATGACAAAAAAAAAACAAAAAGAAAAAAAAGCCTAATCTAGATAATCAATCAACCGGTAGTTTGTTAATCACAATTCATCCCCGGTAACGGCGCCAAAATCTTGATAACAAAAAAAATTACTTCTTCATTAATAACTATCGGCAAGTGCACTGGGTCGTATCAAGTAATAAAACTCACAAGAGTGAGGTCGATCCCACGAGGATTAACGAATTAAGCAAGCAATAGTTGATTAATTATTCTAGTTAGACGATTCAATTTTGAGTGATAAGCAACAAGAAAAGTAAATGACATGAAAGTAAAGGAAAGCAATAAAGTGAAAGAAAAGTAAATGACAAGAAATTAAAGTGCTAAAAATTAAAGTGCAAGAATGTAAATTGCAAGGAATGGAAAGTACAAGAATGTAAAGTGCAAGAAAGTAAATGACAAGAAAGTAAAACCAAGTGAAGCATTTCTACAAACACTTGGAAGGCACAAATGTGCAAAAGTAAAGAAAGCCATAAATGTACATAAGTAAATAACAAGAATTAAAGGCAAAAAGTAAATAACAAGAATTAAGAATGAAAATAACATTGGGATCAAGAGATATTGCATTCTTAGGATCAATAGTTTTCATCTCCTCTTCAATCATGCAACTCATTGACCTCTTGGTAATCATGATCGATCGAATCCCAACTCCTTGGTAATTCAATCTCTCAAATCTTGATCAATAGCTAATTCCTTGGTCTAATTGCTCATGAGAAGAGATGAAGAATGGTCCCTAATGATACCACACACTTTCCTAGACCCAAATAATGGATAGATTAAATGTCAAAAAATCCCATCCATATCCAAATCTACTCAAGTGTGAGAAGGATTTTCAAGCATCATTCTATGATTCCTTTCCCAAGGTTCACATAGAATTCATGTACATTCAATCTCTTTTCCAAGATGATTGAATTCTTAAATGAAGAACGAAAATCCTTCAAGTAAATCAAAGAGAGATGAAGAGAAGAAGAAGAATAAAAACAAATTAATCCATCAAATAGTAATAGAGCTCTCTTTCCCAATGTTGGAAATTCGAAACTCATAGCAAAATATTTACAAAAGTGTGTATAAAAGAAATGGAAGAAGAGAAGAGAATAAAAGTGAAAGGGGAGTGGAGTCACCTCCACCCCTCCATGGTGTGTGTGTAATGATGAATCTAAGGCCCTATTTATAAGCTACCTAAATTACAAATTCAAATGAAATTACAATCAAATGCGAATTTCCTAATTACTTCAGGATGATTCTTGTGGACTTGATTGATTGTTAATTGTGGCTTGAATTGGGCTTGTGAGCTTTTAATTCTCTTCATAGAAGCTTGAAACATTGAAGAATAAATGAAGGAATTGGAGTATTTGGAAGTGGCCCAATGTGGAGTGTTATTGAAGTGGCACTTTGGTGACAATTTGGGCTTTGGCAATCTTGCACGTTGAAAGATTTGTTTGTTGCAGCTCCAAAATGAATGTCCACTATACACTATTATATATCATTGGAAAGCTCTGGATCTTAGCTTTCTAACGCGTCTAGAAGCATGTCATTTGGACTTCTCTATCCCAGGTTATGATCATTTGAAGTTGAAGAGGTCAGTCTGGCATGTTTGCTGGAAATTTGGCCCAACGTGCCACGCCCAGGTTTGGCGTGCCACGCCGAGTACGCAGTGCTAAAAGAATTACGATTTTCACCCTCAAATCTAGTGTCCACTATAGAGTATTATATATGGTTGGAGGCACTGGAAGTCTACTTTCCAGCTGCATAGAGATAACCTCTTTTGGAGCTTTGTAGCTCGAGTTATTCTTGTTTGAGTGTGAAGAGGTCAGGGTTGCAAATCCTCTATGCTTCTCTTTGAGTTTGTTTCCAACTCTTTTGCCACCTTAAGAGTGTGCTTCTTCTATTAGTGCTTTTATTGCTTCTTTTTCTATTATTTCCTACAAAATTCATTAACTCAAGCAATCAAAGCAATATTAAACTTAAGCACAACAAATACTCAAGAATTGGGCAATATAAACTATTTTTTGATGCGCAGTCATCACAACACCAAACTTAAACTTTGCTTGTCCTCAAGCAAACAAAGAATCATGCAATAAATTTTGACAAACAAGGTAAGAAGAGTAGCAATTTTTTATGTTCATGGTTGGCTAGTTTCTTATGCATGCTACAATCACAAAAGAGATTCAAATTGATGCTTCTATCTAGCTCATTTTATGAAATCTTTTTTTTTTTATGTTCTTTCCTTGAACAAGCTTTTCTTTTCATAACTTTTTGGGTGCTTTGCACCATTTGTTGAAAGCTACGACTCTAAATGCTTTGTTTTCAAGTATTACCCCTTGATACATAAGCACCACAAGCATTTAGTTAGAGGATTCTTTAAGCTCATTTCTTTCTTTTCTTTACTTTCCTTCTAATCATTGGGGCTTAGAGTCTTGAGCTTTGAAGGCTTTGCACTTGAGCCTAGTCTTGACTCTAAGTGTTTTATTTTCAAACTTTTTGCTTGATACATAAACACCACAAGTACTTGACTAATGAATTGTCATTGGTACTTAGAGCCTTCAACTTTCTCATTTTCCCCTTTTTCTTTCTTAATCTTTTAATTGATTTGCTTATTCAAGGTTTTCAATATTTCAAAAATTTCATAAAATATCCTAGATGAAAACTTCAATTAAGAAAATCCAAATGCAATTGAGCAACAATAGTCATGCTAGCCTTCTAATACTTATATGCTCATGCTAGGTTCTTCGTTAATTACGTTGTTTGTTTATGATCATGATACTTAGTTACTTTGACTCATAAAATCCAAGGTGGTAGTTATAATGTCATAGCAACATGTTAAAATTCAAATTTCAAGCTATGCTTATTCACAAGAGAAGAACACACATGCATATAAAATATGGAAGACAATCATGCAAATGAAAGTATAGGACATAAATAAGAGGTAAAAGAACTTAACCACCTTGTATTTTATCTTCATTGTTGTCATTTTCCTCCTATTCCTTCCTTCTCCAACACCAAACTTACAATGATTGCTTGTCCTCAAGCAACAAATAAAATAGTGTTGATGGAATCTAAGATTAATCATGAATGTCTTCAAGAAGAGATGTAAGTGATGCATGTATTTAAGCAAGCAAAATTAAAGATAACAATCAAGGCACAAAGAAAAGAGATAATGTGATTGCATTAATAAGTGAGTTATCAATGGTAATATGCATGAAAGGTAAGTGGCAACACCAAACTTAGTGTGACACTTTCATTTTAGAATGATTCAAGTACCTACTAAAGATTAAAGATCAAATTGTTGCATGCAACACCAAACTTAGAATGCAATCATATGCCAAATTATTGAAAGTAAACTAAGCAAAGAAAGAAAATGTTACCAAAAGTTGGGTTGCCTCCCAACAAGTGCTCTTTTAATGTCATTAGCTTGACATGTGGTTCTTAATTTTCTTCCTCTTCTTCCAATTGGTTAAGAGAAATGACTTCAAGGGAAAAGAAGAGAAAATTGATGCCCTTTGATTTGATTGCCTCCTAACAAGCCTTCTTTTGTTGTTATTAGCTTGATTCCTCTTGCTTGTTGGGGTGGGGGTTGGATTGCTTTTTGTTGACCTTCTCTTTTTCATGAATGTTCTCTTTTGTTTCTTGGTTACAATCCTTCTTTGAGTGTTCTCCTTGATTGCCTTCACTTCCTTGATTTCAAGGCTTAGGTGTTGTGTGATGGTTGGAGTGTCCTCTTCATCAAAAACCTCTTTGATTGACGGTTCAACTAAATCATCCTTCATGTAGCTATCTACTTCATTGGAGTGTGAACTTCCGTAGTTGTTTTCCTCCCTTTCTTTTGTAAGGTCTTGCGTTATTTTCTTTGGGAATAAGTTTGCATGTTCCTTTGTCAACCTAATTAGCCTTTGTGGATATGGAGCCCTAGGCTTATATACTCTCACAACCTCCTCCTTCTTCATTGGAGTCTTACTTGGTAGGGGTGCCTCTTTTTCTTATTTTTCCAATTCCTCCTTTTCACCCACAAATTGCTCTATATGCACTTCAATGTTCTTGAAAGAGATATCTTGTTCCACTCTAAATTTTCTAGACCATTGGATGAAATCCTCCATACTACTTTCCATCTTCTCTGCACTCTCTCTAATGATTTTTATATTCTCTCCAATGCTTTCAAGGAGGGCTTCAATCTTGGAGAATCTTTGGGTGTCTAAGGAAGGTTGTGTAGGTTTTGGTGATTGGCTTGGGTTTTGGAATAAATTTTGTGTTGAGGCATACTCAAGTGGTGAAGAATTTTGATATAAAAAATTTGGAGGTGAGGTTGGAAAATTTTGCTTAAATGAATTTAGGGAAGATGGCTTGATAAACCACTATTTTATGGTTTATCTTGTGCTCAATTGAGTGATTTTTATCAACTCTTTACCCACTTATTCATACTATTTGCATGGTTTTATATTTTCCTTCTTGATTTTGTGCTATGACTGAAAACATGTTTCTTTGATCTTAATTTGCTAATATTAATCCTCTCTTATTACCATTAGATGCCTTGATATGTGTGTTAAGTGATTTCAGAGTTTATAGGGCAGGAATGGCTTAGAGGATGGAAAGGAAGCATGCAAAAAATGGAAGGAATACAAGAAGTTGAAAGGAACTGCAAAGCTGTCATCCTGACCTCTTCGCACTCAAACGGATATAACTTTAGCTACAGAGGTCCAAATGATGCGGTTCCAGTTGCGTTGGAAAGATAACGTCTGGGGCTTCGATTTGATATATAATTTGTCATAGTTTCCCTGAAGATAAGTGACGCGAACGCGTGATCTACGCAGACGCATCGCAGTGACGAAAATCAATGTGGCAGATTTCTTCTCCAGCGATTTCTGGGCTGTTTTCGACCTAGTTTTCGGCCCAGAAAACACAAATTAGAGGCTATAAAGTGGGAAAATCCATTCATTCATAATCATCAGCTCATGATTCATAATTTTTAGTTTTAGATGTAGTTTTTAGAGAGAGAGGTTCTCTCCTCTCTCTTAGGATTAGGATTTAGGATTTTTATTATGTTTAAGCTATGATCTCTTCATTCCAGGTTCTATGTTCCTTCAATATTTAAATTCTACTTTTATTTACTCTAATTCTTTTATTTGTATTTGATTTATGTTGTCCAATTGACTTATGAACCTTTCCATGTTAAAGTTGAATTTATGTTTAGACGTAATTTGATGTGTTTCAGAATTATGAATGCTTTTAATTTAATTTAGAATTTTCCCTTTTGGCTTTGGTTAAGTCATTGGAGACACTTGAGTTATCAAACTCATTATTGATTGAAAATTGGAATTCTTCAAGAATTAATTCGAGTTCCACTAACTCTAGCCTTTCCCAAGGAAAGACTAGGCCCTGAGGAATCAAAATTAATTCATCCACTTAACTTACCTTCATAGTTAGAGGTTAACAAAGTGGGAGAAAAATCTAATTCTCTTCACAATTGATAAGGATAACTAGGATAGGACTTCCAGTTCTAATACCTTGCCAAGAGTTTATTTTATTATTACTATTTTATTTTTCTTATCATTTAACATACTGGTTCCTTACTTTCAAAACCCCCAATTTACAAGACTCATAACCATTAATAAGAACATACTTCCCTGCAATTCATTGAGAAGACGACCCGAGGTTTAAATACTTCGGTTATTAATTTTAAAGGGGCTTGTTACTTGTGACAACCAAAACGTTTGTAAGAAAGGACTTTTGTTGGTTTAGAAGCTATACCTGCAACGAGGATTTATCTGCGAATTTCTAGACCACGCAAAAGTTATCTCTTCAAAATGGCACCATTGCCGGGAAATTGCAAATGTGTGCCTTATTATTGGTTATTGTAAATATTTGCTTTTTACTTGTTTATTTGTTTTTATTTTTGTTTTCATTTTTGCTTTTTCATAAATTAAGAGGTTATTGGTTTTTATTTAGTTATTAAAAGTTTTTCAAAAATTTGTTCTTAGTGTTCATCTTGATCTTCAAGTTGTTCTTCGTGTTCATCTTGACCTTCAAGTTATTCTTAGTAGTTTTCTTCGTTTTGATCTAAAAATTTTAAGTTTGTTGTCATTTTATTGTTTTTCTCTTTCCTCATTTAATTCAAAAATATATTTTCTCTTTATTTTAATTGAATTTTTGAAATTTGCAAAAAAAAAAATTCAGATTTTGATTTTAAAATTTTTATCTTATCTTATCTTAGTTTTAAATTTCAAAATTCAAATCTTTTTCAAAATCTTATCTTATCTTATTTCAAAATCAAATTTCAAATTTTAATATTTAAATTCCAAAATTGAAATTTCAAAATTCAAATTTAAAATTTAAAAATCAAACCTTTTCAAAATTTAAATCTTTTTCAAATTTTAAAATTTTAAATTTGTTTTTATTTTCGTTTTTAATTTTTATTTGCTATTATGAGTTCTCACCCCCATCGCTTTGAGTTTGGTCCCAATGATGTTGCAAGGAATGGAAATTATAATAGGAACGTGCATCAAGGTCAAAACAATCAGAGATGGAAGGAGCCATGAGGATCTGATCAACCCTTTCGGCAACATCACCTTCCAAGATACCATGGACAACGACCATCCTACAATGCATGCCAAGACAATAGATATGGTGGACCCCCTTGTAGTTACCAGCAAGCTCCATCATATGCCAATGAACCACCTCCTCAAAATAGCTTTGGACCACCATACTCACAAGTCCCTTTCCACCACTCACCTTCATACGACCCTAACCCGTATCCACCATACCAACCACCTTATGAGCCAAATGAACCATACATAGAACCACCCCCATTCCAACAGAATTACTCTCATGAACCACCACCTCCATATACACCATGTCCATATCCATCGACCCAAGAATCACAGGAGCGTCTCAAGGAAACAGTGAATAAATTTCATGAAACCCTTCACCAATTGAATCAAGCGATCAATCGATTACCTTCCTGACGTTCAGACACTCAAGGAATCCCCATGGCTTCATGTGGAGAATCTACTAAAGAATGCAGCATGAAGGAAAAGCTAAAAACTCCAATGAACAGTGAGCAGCATGACTTTGTATTGGAACAATTGAAGGAAGCCGTGATCGTCGAAGAAGAAGAATTGGTTGAAGACTTAGGAGATGCTGAACCTCCATGGGAACCTGAAGTCATAGAACCTCCCTCCAAGAAGCTTGAAATTGATGTTGAGGAGGGTGTACAACCTCCAAGGCATATCACGGTTGAAGACTTTGAAGGGATGATCAAGAGATGGATTCAATCATTGATGAATTCTCATCTACATTTGAATCCTCTCCCATTGGACTTGACATGGAGATTAAAGAAGAAGAAGCACAACCTCCCATGCCCTTGGTAAGCAATGAAGAAGAGACTAAATTGGAAGAAAGCTACCAAGAGGAAGAGGTTAAAATTGAAGAAGCTTGCAAAGAGGTGGAAGTTGTCAAAGAAGAGCACAAGGGAGTGGAGCTGGAAATCACCTTGCCAAAGTTGTTGGAGACCCTTCCCCCTAAGTTTCCATCATCCTTCACAACATTCAAGTGGGTAAAATTCATATCCCTTAGCTTTCTAATTCCACTTGAATATGGGCTACTGGAGACGGATGGTCAACTTAGAGCTCTTTGAGGCACTAAGAGTAAGAGGAAGATGGTTGGTGGTTGGAGTTGTCAAGCAAGGTTCAACATGGTTGTGTGCTCAAAGTTTAAATGCAAGGGTTGGTGTAAAGCTCAACTGAATGGGTCTAGGAAGTTGTTCGGCCGCTTTAGTGAGAATTCATATTGCTTGCTACCCGGATGGAATCATAATGATCAACAAGAAGACGGGTGCAAAAGTAAGATTTGGGACCCCGGAATTCATTCTGGCAAGTAACACTCTTGGGGCCTTGTCACTTGCTTTAACTTACTTGAAGTCTTTCTGCGCCTAGTTTGGGATTCCGGAGGCCATTGGAATCACAAACATTGGTGGAGATTCCTGGATGAGTTCAAGCACAAGCCACCATAACAAAGGACTCCCCAAATGTCCAACTTAAGGACGTAAAAGCAAAGTGCTAGGTGGGAGACAACCCACCATGGTATGATCGTTTCTTTTTCAATTTCAATTTTATTTTGTTTGTTTTTGAGTTTTATTTTATTTTATTTCATTAAACCTGGAATTACTCATAACATCCATATCATTTTGCATTCTACATACTGCATCAAAAAAAAAATCGCACGCGACGCGACAGCATCGCCGACGCGTCCGTGTCACCAGTGCATTGAGAAGAAAAGAAAATTGAACAGAGAGTCATGCGAAAGCGTGGCTGGAGGCGTGCCTTTGGCACAAATTGATCCACGCGACCGCGTCGCTGACGCGTCCGCGTCATGTGGGAAAAATGCCTCCCACGCATCCGCGTCACCTACGCGGACGCGTGAGCTGAAAATCGACATAAGAAAGGGTGCATGGCCGAAAGTTGTGCTGGAGTAGGGCTGGATTGACGCTAGACGCACAAGCCTTGCCACGCGAACGCGTGCCCCACGCATCCGTGTCATATCCCAATATTGGCTACCCACGCGATCGCGTCAACCACGCGACCGCGTCACCCTGGAATTTGGCAATAAGGAGTTTTAAACAGAGAGTTGCGCGAACGCGAGGCTGCACTCGTGCCAATCGCACAAATCAGGCCACGCGATCGCATGACCCACGCGTCCGCGTCACCTGATAATTATTGCACACCACGCGACCGCGTCACTCACGCGTCCGCATCGCCTGCGCCGCACAACTTATCCAAATCAGCGCCAAAAATCTTACCTTTTCTTCCCGAATCCTAATTTTTCTTATCCTTTCTTACTTTCTTCTTCTTCATCTTTTTAACTTCTCATCCTTTTTCACCTCCATTCTATTTTATTTAATTTATTTGCATACTTTCATTCATTACATTTTAATTTTGTGCATATTTTTATTTTCTTTTCTAACTTTATTATTCCTCCATTGGTGTTAAATTTTCTTATTTTACTGTTGCATCTTCTCTTGAATTATCATGGTGCTTTATGACTTGTTTTATTCTGATTGGGTATTATTATTCATAAGTCAATGCTAATTTTTGTAATACTGGTATTCTTTTTGCATTGACATGATCTTATACTATCTTTACCCACACTCCTCCCCTTTGTTGCAACTTTTGCACCACTTGTATGCCATGTGCTTCTATTGTTTTCTCACTTGCATGTTGTAGCTACCATGTAATTGAGACCCTCATTATTTGGCATTAACTCACCCAGACTTTATTTATTTTCTTATCTCTATTTCTGGGTTACTTTTTCTTCTTTTTCCTTTTCTTTCAGGATGGCCACCAAGGAAGGGAAACAGAAAACTTTTACTTGGGGAAGCAAACAAGTCCATCTGCACAATCCTTGGAGATAAGCATCAGTTGTCGCAACCCGTCCACTTGCACATCTCAGCATGCACTGAGGACGGTGCAATCTTTAAGTGTGGGGAGGTCGATACCGATCTCCATAGGTTAGTTACTCTTCTTTCTCAACACCAATGGTTTATTTTCCTTGTTAGTTGTTGCATTTGCATGTTTGATTGCATGATTATTTAATTTTGTACATATTTTACCACTTGGTTGAAGTAATATTTTCTTTTTCAAGAAACCTTTTAGAGTATTTCAATAATTTGAATAAAATTTAATGTTACACTTGTTTGAAGAAATATTATACTGGAACATGGTTTAGAGCTCGAACACACAACCTGTGAGATTTTTGAGCCTATTTGAATTGGTTGCATTTTACCAACCAATATTTTATTTTTGGTGTGTGTTTTTCTCTTTAAAATTGTGATCTTTGTCTTGCTTAATTCTATATTTCCATGGTTTTATGTATGCATACACTTACATGATTGATGCCTTCACTGAGCTTACATACCCATATGGCCTTACCCTTTCATTATTCGTTGCAAACTAATGTTGAGCCTATTATACCCCTTTGTTCTTTACTTTAGCACATCATTAACTCTAAGAGAAAAATAATAATGTCCTTAATTTGAATCCTTGGTTAGCTTAGACTAGTGAGAGTGCTCATGAATTAAGTATGGGGAAACTTGAATTTGGAAACATTTGGTTTGAGAATTGAGTATGTTAGAATTTTCTGAAAGTGTGAAAAAAAATGTTTAAGACATGATTCATACATCCAATAATTTAATCATATGCATTGAGAAAAATAAAAGAAAAGAAAAAAAATATATATATAAAAAAAGGAAAAAAGAAAAAGTGAGAAAAAGAAAAGAAAAAAAAAAGAGCAATTAAGCAAAAAGGGGACAAAATGCCCCAAAGTAAGTGGTGAAAGCAATGCATATGTACTGTACTTGAAATTAGAATGCATGAATATGTGAAAAACATGGTTAATGGATAGTTAGATGTGGTATTATGATTACATGGATTGTCTGAAGTTAAGTGGAAAGTTTAAGTTAATTAAGGATTCAGATTTTAGTCCACTTGGCCAAATACAATCCTACCTTGACCCTAACCCCATTACAACCCTTAAAAGACCTCTTGATATGTGTATCTGTGCATTAAATTTATGTTGATTGTTAGATGAAGAGCAAGCCTTAGAAAGCAAGGTTAGTAGAGAATTGAGAGAATCGAACCTAAAACACTTGAGTGATTAGAGTGCATACACTTCCAGTGAGGGTTCGATGCTCGATTCTTTATTCCCGGCTTTCATGAGCTATTTTCTTCTACAAGCCTATTTGTATTTCATTTTTATGATTTGAATTAGTGAAATCCAGTTCATATTTATTCTTGGAGAATTTATTTACTTTTAAACAAAGTAGGAAAAATCATTCTTTATGTAGTTGGATTTATATAGAAAGGTTGCATTTCATACATTCTACCATTCCTCTTCACCCCTTTATAGTTTCTCTTGAGCATAGAATGAGGACATGCTAATGTTTAAGTGTGGGGAGGTTGATAAACCACTATTTTATGGTTTATCTTGTGCTCAATTGAGTGATTTTTATCAACTCTTTACCCACTTATTCATACTATTTGCATGGTTTTTATATTTTCCTTCCTGATTTTGTGCTATGACTGAAAACATGTTTCTTTGGTCTTAATTTGCTAATATTAATCCTCTCTTATTACCATTAGATGCCTTGATATGTGTGTTATGTGATTTCAGAGTTTATAGGACAGGAATGGCTTAGAGGATGGAAAGGAAGCATGCAAAAAATGGAAGGAATACAAGAAGTTGAAAGGAACTGCAAAGCTGTCAGCCTGACCTCTTCGCACTCAAATGATGCGGTTCTAGTTGCGTTGGAAAGCTAACGTCCGGGGCTTCGATTTGATATATATTTTGCCATAGTTTTCTTGACGATAAGTGACGCAAACGAGTGATCTACGCGGACGCATCGCAGTGACGAAAATCAACGTGGCAGATTTCTTCTCCAGCAATTTCTGGGCTGTTTTCAACCCAGTTTTCGGCCCAGAAAACACAGATTAGAGGCTATAAAGTGGGGGAATCCATTTATTCATAATCATCAGCTCATAATTCATAATTTTTAGTTTTAGATGTAGTTTTTAGAGAGAGGTTCTCTCCTCTCTCTTAGGATTAGGATTTAGGATTTTTATTATGTTTAAGCTATGATCTCTTCATTCCAGGTTCTATGTTCCTTCAATATTTAAATTCTACTTTTATTTACTCTAGTACTTTTATTTGTATTTGATTTATGTTGCCCAATTGACTTATGAACCTTTCCATGTTAAAGTTGAATTTATGTTTAGACATAATTTGATGTGTTTCAGAATTATAAATGCTTTTAATTTAATTTAGAATTTTCCCTTTTGGCTTTGGTTGAGTCATTGGAGAAACTTGAGTTATCAAACTCATTGTTGATTGAAAATTGGAATTCTTCAAGAATTAATTCGAGTTCCACTAACTCTATCCTTTCCCAAGGAAAGACTAGGCCCTGAGGAATCAAAATTAATTCATCCACTTAACTTACCTTCATAGTTAGAGGTTAACAAAGTGGGAAAAAAATCCAATTCTCATCACAATTGATAAGGATAACTAGGATAGGACTTCTAGTTCTAATACCTTGCCAAGAGTTTATTTTATTATTACTATTTTATTTTTCTTATCATTTAACATACTGGTTCCTTACTTTCAAAACCCCCAATTTACAAGACTCATAGCCAATAATAAGAACATACTTCCCTGCAATTCCTTGAGAAGATGACCCGAGGTTTAAATACTTCGGTTATTAATTTTAAAGGGGTTTGTTACTTGTGACAACCAAAATGTTTGTAAGAAAGGACTTTTGTTGGTTTAGAAGCTATACCTGCAACGAGGATTTATCTGTGAATTTCTAGACCACGCAAAAGTTCTATGATTCATACCCAAGTCTACTCAAGTGTGAGACAGATTTTCAAGCATCATTCTATGATTCCTTTCCCAAGGTTCACATAGAATTCATGTACATTCAATCTCTTTTCCAAGATAATTGAATGCTTAAATGAAGAATGAAAATCCTTCAAGTAAATCAAAGAGAGATGAATAGAAGAAGAAGAATAAAAATAAATTAATCCATCAAATAGCAATAGAGCTCTCTTTCCCAATGTTGGAAATTAGAAACTCATAGCAAAATATTTACAAAAGTGTGTTTGAAAGAAATGGAAGAAGAGAAGAGAATGAGAGTGAAAAGGGGGTGGAGTCACCTCCACCCCTCCATGGTGTGTGTGTAATGATGAATCTAAGGCCCTATTTATAAGCTACCTAAATTACAAATTCAAATGAAATTACAATCGAATACAAATTTCCTAATTACTTCTAGATGATTCTTGTGGCCTTGATTGATTGTTAATTGTGGCTCGACTTGGGCTTGTGAAGGAATTGGATTATTTGGAAGAATAAATGAAGAAATTGGAGAATAAATGAAGGAATTAGAGTATTTGGAAGTGTCCCAATGTGGAGTGTTATTGAAGTGGCACTTTGGTGACAATTTGGGCTTTGGCAATCTTGAACGTTGAAAGATTGGTCTGTTTCATCTCCAAAATGAATGCACACTATAGACTATTATATATCATTGGAAAGTCCTGGATCTCAGCTTTATAACGCCATTGGAAGCATGTCATTTGGACTTCTCTAGCCGAAGTTATGATCATTTGAAAGTGAAGAGGTCAGTCTAGTGTGTTTGCTGGAAATTTGGCCCAGCGTGGCACACCTAGGTTTGGCGTGCCACACCGAGTACGCAGTGCTGAAAGAATTGCGATTTGCACCCTTAAATATAGTGTCCACCATAGAGTGTTATATATGGTTAGAAAGCTCTAGAAGTCTACTTTCCAATGGCGCTGAGAGAACCAATTTTAGAGCTTTGTAGCTTGAGTTATTATTGTTTGAGTGTGAAGAGGTCCGGGTTGCAAATCTTCGATGCTTCTCTTTGAGTTTGTTTCCAACTCTTTTGCCACCTTGAGAGTGTGCTTCCTCTATTAATGCTTTTATTGCTTCTTTTTATATTATTTCCCAAAATTCATTAACTCAAGCAATCAAAGCAATATTCAACTTAAGCACAACAATTTCTCAAGAATTGGTCATTATAAACTAATTTTTGATATGAAAAAGCATAGAAAAATACAACATGATGTGCAGTCATCACAATACCAAACTAAGACTTTGCTTGTCCTCAAGCAAACAAAGAATCATGCAATAAATTTTGACAAACCAAGGTGATAAGAGAAGCAATTTTTTATGTTAATTGTTGGCTAGTTTCTTATGCATGTTACAATCATAAAAGAGATTCAAATGATTGATGCTTCTATCTAGCTCATTTTATGAAATCTTTTTCTTTATGTTCCTTCCTTGAACAAGCTTTTCTTTTCTTAGCTTCTTGGGTGCTTTGCACCATTTGTTGAAAGCTACGGCTCTAAATGCTTTATTTTCAAGTATTACCACTTGATACATAAGCACCACAAGCATTTAATTAGAGGACTCGTTAAGCTCATTTCTTTCTTTTCTTTACTTTCCTTCTAATCATTGGTGCTTAGAGCCTTGAGCTTTGAGGGAGTGCTTTGCACTTGAGCCTAGCCTTGATTCTTAGTGTTTTGTTTTCAAGCTTTTTGCTTGATACATAAACACCACAAGTACTAGACTAATGAATTATCATTGGTACTCAGAGCCTTCAACTTTCTCATTTTCCCCTTTTTCTTTCTTAATCTTTTAATTGATTTGCTTATTCAAGATTTTCAATATTTCAAAAATTTCATAAAATGTCCTAGATGAAAAATTCAATTAAATAAATCCAAATGCAATTGAGCAACAATAGTCATGCTAGCCTTCCAATACTTCTATGCTCATGCTAGGTTCTTCTTTAATTACCTTGTTTGTTTATGATCATGATACTTAGTTACATTGACTCACAAAATCCAAGATGGTAGTTATAATATCATAGCAACATGTTACAATTCAAATATCAAGCTATGCTTATTTACAAGAGAAGAACACACATGCATATAAAAAAATGGAAGACAATCATGCAATTGAAAGTATAGGACATAAATAAGAGGAAAAGGAACTTAACCACCTTGTAGTTAATCTTCATTGTTGTCATTTTCCTCCTATTCCTTCCTTCCACAACACCAAACTTAGAATGATTGCTTGTCCTCAAGCAACAAAAAAAATTAGTGGTGATGGAATCTAAGATTAATCATGAATGTCTTCAAGAAGAGATGTAAGTGATGTATGTGTTTAAGCAAGTAAAATTAAAGACAACAATCAAGGCACAAAGAGAAGAGACAATGTGATTGCATTAATAAGTGAGTTGTGCATGGTACTATGCATGAAAAGTAAGTGGCAACACCAAACTTAGTGCGACACTTTCATTTTAGAATGATGCAAGTACCCACTAAAGATTGAAGAGCAAATTGTTGCATGCAACACCAAACTTAGAATGCAATCATATGCCAAATTATTGAAAGTAAACTAAGAAAAGAAAGAAAATTTTACCAAAGGTTAGATTGCCTCCCAACAAGCGCTCTTTTAATGTCATTAGCTTGACATGTGGTTCTTAATTTTCTTCCTCTTCTTCCAATTAGTTAAGAGAAATGACTTTAAGGGATAAGAAGAGAAAATTGATTCCCCTTGATTTAATTGCCTCCTAACAAGCCTTCTTTTGTTGTTATTAGCTTGATTCCTCTTGCTTGTTGGGGTGAGGGTTGGATTGCTTTTTGTTGACCTTCTCTTTTTCATGAATTTTCTCTTTTGTTTCTTGGTTATAATTCTTCTTTGAGTGTTCTCCTTGATTGCCTTCACTTCCTTGATTTCAAGACTTAGGTGTTGTGTGATGGTTTGAGTGTCCTCTTCATCAAGAACCTCTTTGATCGATGGTTCAACAAAATCATCCTCTATGCAACTCTCTACTTCATTGGAGTGTGGACTTCCTTGGTTGTTTTCCTCCCTTTCTTTTGTAAGGTCTTGCGTTGTTTTCTTTGGGAGTGAGTTTGCATGTTCCTTTGTCACCCTAAGTAGCCTCTGTGGATATGGAACCCTAGGCTTATATACTCTCACAACCTCCTCCTTCTTCATTGGAGTCTCACTTGGTATGGGTGCCTCTTTTTCTTGTTTTTCCAATTCCACCTTTTCACCCACAAATTGGTCTATATGCACTTCAATGTTCTTGAAAGTGATATCTTGTTCCTCTCTAAATTTTCTAGACCATTGAATGAAATCCTCCATCATACTTTCCATCTTCTCTCCGCTCTCTCTAATGATTTTTATATTCTCTCCAATGCTTTCAAGAAGGGCTTCAATCTTGGAGAATCTTTGGGTGTCTAAGGAAGGTTGTGTAGGTTGTGGTGATTGGCTTGGGTTTTGGAATGAATTTTGTGTTGAGGCATACTCAAGTGGTGAAGAATTTTGATATGAATAATTTGGAGGTGAGGTTGGACAATTTTGCTTAAATGCATTTAGGGATGATGGCTCTCGATGGATGGGATAGAAAACATTGAATTCTCTTTGGTTTTTTGCCTTCCCAATCACAATTTGGATAGTTGTTCCATTCATAGGAGTATGAATCATTTTGAGACCTTGGAAAGTTTCCAATTTGGTTTGATTGCTCAAACCTCATCATTTTTTGTTGATATTCCATCCACCATGAATTATTTTGTAGCGGTAGGAAATACCCCATGTAACATGCTTGATCATTGTGTGACCTTGGGGCATATCCCGTTTGGGTTTATTGCTCATGATCCATCATTTCTTGTTGATATTCCCATCCACCATGAGGATAATGACATGAATCATTTTGTGGTGGTAGGCAATATCCCATGTAATATGATTGATCAACATGTGAGGTAAACTCCATTTTAATTGAAAAATATTGTATCAAACACAACCACCAAGAAAAAATGAAATTCCTTGTGTCACAACTAAAAAATTCTTAGTGAGGCAATAACACAAACACCTTACAAGCAATAGAAAAGAGAAATAAAAAAAGCAAAGTAAATGAAAAAGAAAAACAAAAAGAAAAAATGCCTAATCTAGATAATCAATCAACCAGTAGTTTGTTAATCACAATCAATCCCTGACAACGGCGCCAAAAACTTGATAACAAAAAAAAATTACTTCTTCGTTAACTACCGGCAAGTGCACCAGGTCGTATCAAGAAATAAAACTCACAAGAGTGAGGTCGATCTCACGAGGATTAATGGATTAAGCAAGCAATAGTTGATTAATTATTCTAGTTAGATGATTCAATTTTGAGTGATAAGCAACAAGAGAAGTAAATGACATGAAAGGAAAGGAAAGCAATAAAGTGCAAGAAAAGTAAATGACAAGAAATTAAAGTGCTAAAAATTAAAGTGCAAGAATGTAAATTGCAAGGAATGGAAAGTACAAGAAAGTAAAGTGCAAGAAAGTAAATGACTAGAAATTAAAACTAAGTGAAGCATTTCTACAAACACTTGGAAGGCACAAATGTGCAAAAGTAAAGAAAGCCATAAATGTGCATAAGTAAATAACAAGAATTAAAGACAAAAAGTAAATAACAAGAATTAAGAATAAAATTAACATTGGGACCAAGAGATATTGCATTCTTAGGATCAATAGTTTTCATCTCCTCTTCAATCATGCAACTCATTGACCTCTTGGCAATCATGATTGATTGAATCCCAATTCCTTGGTAATTCAATCTCTCAAATCTTGATCAATAGCCAATTCCTTGGTCTAATTGCTCATGAGAAGAGATGAAGAATGGTCCCTAATTATACCACACACTTTTCTAGACCCAAATAATAGATAAATTAAATGTCACAATATCCCATTCATACCCAAATCTACCCAAGTGTGAGAAGGATTTTCAAGCATCAATTTATGATTCCTTTCCCAAGGTTCACATAGAATTCATGTACATTCAATCTCCTTTCCAAGATAATTGAATGCTTAAATGAAGAACGAAAATCCTTCAAGTAAATCAAAGAGAGATGAAGAGAAGAAGAAGAATAAAAACAAATTAATCTATTAAATAGCAATAGAGCTCTCTTTCCCGATGTTGGAAATTAGAAACTCATAGCAAAATATTTACAAAAGTGTGTATGAAAGAAATAGAAGAAGAGAAGAGAATGAGAGTGAAAGGGGAGTGGAGTCACTTCCATCCCTCCATGGTGTGTGTGTAATGATGAATCTAAGGCTCTATTTATAAGCTACCTAAATTACAAATTCAAGTAAAATTACAATCAATTGCAAATTTCCTAATTACTTCTAGATGATTCTTGTGGCCTTGATTGATTGTTAATTGTGGCTTAACTTGGGCTTGTGAACTTTTAATTCTCTTCATAGAAGTTTGAAACATTGAAGAATAAATGAAGTAATTGGAGTATTTAGAAGTGGCCCAATGTGGAGTGTTATTGAAGTGGCACTTTGGTGAAAATTTGGGCTTTGACAATCTTGCACGTTGAAAGATTGGTCTGTTGCATCTCCAAAATGAATATACACTATAGACTATTATATATCATTGGAAATCCCTGGATCTCAGCTTTTTATTGCCGCTAGAAGCATGCCATTTAGACTTCTTTAGCCCAAGTTATGATGATTTCAAGGTAAAGAGGTGAGTCTGGCGTGTTTGCTAAAAATTTGGCCCAGCGTGCCACGCCGAGTACTAGGGGTGTGCCAAAAAAAAACTGGTTTCACTGAACTGAATTGAAATTGAACTGAAACTATTTTAAATAAATTAATTTTTTCAAATAAAATACTGAACTGAAACCATAGTTTTTATGAAAGGGGAGAGAGAGAAACGGGAGAGAGAGAGAGAGAGAGAGAGAGAGAGAGAGGGAAAAAGAGGGAAAGGAGAGAGAGAGGAGGGGGAGAGAGAAGGAAGGAGAGAAGGAAAGAGAGAGAGAGAGAAGGGAGAGAAGGGAAAGAGAGAGAGAGGAAGAGAGAGAGAAGGGAAAGAGAGAGAGAGAGGAGGAGAGAGAGAAGGGAGAGAGGATGGGGAAAAAGAGGAGAGAGAAAGAGGAAGAGAGAGAAGGGAGGGAGAGAGAAAGGAGAGAGAGAGAGAGAGAGAGAGAGAGAGAGAGAGAGAGAAAGGGTATGAAAAAACCAATTTTAGAGTTTGAATAAAACCAGTTTTAATTTGGTTTAAAACTAAACTTAACCATAAAAACTGGTTTTTTAATAAACTGGTTTTCGTAAAAACTATGATTTCAGTTCAGTGTTTTATTTTAGAAAACTAGTTTATTTAAAACAGTTTTAGTTCAGTTTCAACTCAGTTCAGTGAAACCAGTTTTTTTGCACACCCCTACATACATATACAATTACTCATTTACTAACCACATTACTCAATCAACTCATTCCGTTCAACCTATCTTACGGACAACTAGCCTAAGTTTTCACACAACATTATATATTAACTACGAGAAACCAAAACCATACCTTGGCCAATTCCTCCCTAAGCTCAAAACACCGAACATCAAGCTTCTAAGACTCCAAATCAATTCCCACAAGCTCCAATTTGCCAATACAACACCAAATTCAACACAATTCAATTTATTTCTATGAAATTCACCAAATTAATTACTGGGATTCACATAATTGGGAAAACCACCAGGCTTTAGAATTTCTTTACCTTATCCATTGATGATTAGGGTAAAACCCAACAATTATCCAACCTTAGACTAAACCTAAATCATCAAAATCATCAAAATCTCTCAATACACATACCTAAAACTCAAAATTCTGAAAAAGGAAAAATTAGGCACAAAATTCAGAGATTCTTACCAAATAGTTTAGTGGGTTTTGTAGAGAATTTTGAGACGAATGCATGGCCGTAAATAGCTTGTCAATCGGAGCACCGGATTGAAAGATACGTGGAATTGAAGTTGAGGTGAAGTTTGGGGTTAGGTTTCCAATGCTTCCCCTTTAAGTTCAGCGTGGAACTGAAAGATAAATGGAAAGAGAAGGCTGAATGGAGGCTTTATATAATGGGCCTTGGGCTAGTTTGGACCCGGTCCAACCGGTTCGGCCTGTTGGCCCATTTT
The DNA here is from genome assembly GCF_059453495.1 of Arachis ipaensis. NCBI lineage: Eukaryota > Viridiplantae > Streptophyta > Magnoliopsida > Fabales > Fabaceae > Arachis > Arachis ipaensis. The sequence continues at coordinate 79,310,186 of NC_142440.1, read as the reverse complement.
TTGGGCCAAAAATTTTAAAATTAGTGTTAAAATTTGTATTTCAATTATTTTTATCCTTCTAACTTATCAAATTTAATTTTCTAAATTTTTTGAATAATAATTAATTTATTAGATAATTATTCATTAATTACTAGGGGTTTACACTAAGCATCCTAATCTTCTTTTCATCAATTATTGTAACACCCTACTACACAGAGCTTTACGCCTAGGATGTAAATCAAAGGTGGTGAGGCACTATGTCCTCTAAAAGAATATATATATATATATATATATAATTGAAGGAAATTATAACTAGGAGACTTGAAAAAAGAGCTAAGCAAAAACGTAAAAGAAACCCGCGTCACACTCGTATGGATAAGCATTATACGGATATAAAGATTAAGAGAAAGGATAAAATATACACGTATAGAACATAATTTCAGAAGATACGGGTATCAAGTCCCAGATTCGACGTGTGAAGCTAAGGCCGGCCGGAGAATATATATATATATATATATATATAAAACCCAAACTATCCCAAAATAGAAAACTGACAACCTGTTTCTCCTAGTCAACCTCTAAGAGGGACAAACATAACATATACAAGGTGGAGAATCTATATACATACACAAACCTAAACAAACTACAACACTAAGTCCCAAGAGTTTTTCGCATCCACAGAGTCTCCACAATGCTTAGTACGGTGCCTCGCATCTTGCATCTAAAAATAATAATATATGTATGGATTGAGAATCGAGGGGTTCTTAGCATGGTAATGGTGCCTACATAAATAATATCTAAGGCCCTTAGGTTCTAACTAAATTCTAACTTAACACCTCAACCTCTCCTTCCTCTAACCCTCCAAACTCCGGTAGAACTACCCTCGTCAGTCCTCCGTCAAACGAGGGATCTCTCAGTTGCATAAACATATAATACAAACAAAGAAAACACAAATAGAATGCAATTACAGTAGGTAGAACATATAGCAAATAAGCATAGATAATCAAATAGGCAAACCCATGTAATGCACACTCAAACAAAACAAACAAATGCATATGATGTATGCCTGCTGGTGCACGAAATTGTGATCTCTAAAACGGTGCCAAAAACTTGGTACGCAGGTTCATAATCTCAATTCTTTTTCACAACTCCGCACAAATAACCAGCAAGTACACTAGGTCTTCCAAGTAATAAACCTTACGTGAGTAAGGGTCGATCCCATGGAGATTGTCAGCTTGAAGCAAGCTATAGTCATCTTGCAAATCTTAGTCAGGCAGATTCAAATGGTTATGGGATTGATAATTAATATATAATTAAAACAGAAAATAAGATAGAGATACTTATGTAATTCATTGGTGGGATTTCAGATAAGCATATGAAGATGCTTGTTGCTTTTGAACCTCTGCTTTCCTATTGCTTTAATCCAATCATTCATACTCCTTTCCATGGCAAGTTGTATGTTGGGTTTCACTGTTGCCAATGGCTACCTCCCGTCCTCTCAGTGAAAATGGTCCAAATGCGCTGTCACCGCACGGCTAATCATCTGTCGGTTCTCGATCATATTGGAATAGGATTTATTGATCCTTTTGCGTCTGTCACTACGCCCAACACTCGCGAGTTTGAAGCTCGTCACAGTCATCCCTTCCCAGATCCTACTCAGAATACCACAGACAAGGTTTAGACTTTCCAGATCTCAAGAATGGCCGCCAATAATTCTAGCCTATACCACGAAGGTTTTAATCTTAGATTAGAAACCGAAGAGATACACATTCAAGCTTGTTGCATGTAGAACGGAGGTGGTTGTCAGGCACGCGTTCATAGGTGAGAATGGTGATGAGTGTCACATAATCATCACATTCATCATGTTCTTGTGTGCGAATGAATATCTTAGAGAAGAAGTAGGCTTGAGTTGAATAGAAAAACAATAGTACTTTGCATTAATTCATGAAGAATAGCAGAGCCCCACACCTTAGTCTATGGTGTGTAGAAACTCCACCGTTGAAATTACATAAGTGATGAAGGTCCAGGCATGGCCGAATGGCCAGCCCCCCCCCCCCCAAAACGTGATCAAGAGATCAAAAGATGAACTAAAGATGAAAAAAGATGATTAAAAGATAAAAGATGAGTAAATGATGCAGAAATCTACTTTCGGGCCAACTTGGTGTGTTCTTGGCCTGAGCATTGAAGGTTTCACATGTAGAGACTTTTCTTGGAGTTAAACGCCAGCTTGGGTGCCAGTTTGGGCGTTTAACTCCAGCTTTTATGTCAGTTCTGGCGTTTTGACGCCAAAATTTTTATGCTGACTTGGAATGCTAGTTTGGGCCATTAAATCTCGAGAAAGGTATATACTATTATATATTGCTGGAAAGCCCAGGATGTCTATTTTCCAACGCAATTGAGAGCACGCCAATTGGGCTTCTGTAGCTCTAGAAAATCCACTTCGAGTGCAGGGAGGTCAGAATCCAACAGCATCTGCAGTCATTTTTCAGCCTCTGAATCAGATTTTTGCTCAGGTCCCTCAATTTCAGCCAGAAAATACCTGAAATCACAAAAAAATACACAAACTCATAGTAAAGTCCAGAAATATTATTTTTATTTAAAAACTAATAAAAATATAATAAAAACTAACTAAAACATACTAAAAACTACCTAAAAACAATGCCAAAAAGCGTATAAATTATCCGCTCATCACAACACCAAACTTAAATTGTTGCTTGTCCCCAAGCAACTGAAAATCAAATAGGATAAAAATAAGAGAATATACAATGAATTCCAAAAACATCTATGAAGATCAGTCTTAATTAGCTGAGCGGGGCTATTAGCTTTTTGCTTCTGAACAGTTTTGGCATCTCACTTTATCCTTTGAAGTTTAGAATGATTGGCATCTATAGGAACTCAGAATTTAGATAGTGTTATTGATTCTCCTAGTTCAATATGTTGATTCTTGAACACAGTTACTTAATGAGTCTTGGCCGTGACCCTAAGCATTTTGTTTTCCATTATTACCACCGGATACATAAATGCCACAGACACATAACTGGGTGAACCTTTTAAGATTGTGACTCAGCTTTGCTAGAGTCCTCAATTAGAGGTGTCCAGAGCTCTTAAGCACACTCTTATTGTTTTGGACCACGACCTTAACCGCTCAGTCTCAAGCTTTTCACTTGACACCTTCACGCCACAAGCACATGGTTAGGGACAGCTTGGTTTAGCCGCTTAGGCCAGGATTTTATTCCTGTGGGCCCTCCTATCCACTGATGCTCAAAGTCTTGGATCCTTTTTATTTTACCCTTGCCTTTTGGTTTAAAGGGCTGTTGGCTTTTTCTGCTTGCTTTTTCTTTCTCTTTTTTTTTCTTTATTTTTCGCCTCTTTTTTTTCGCATATATTTTTTTCTGCAAGTTTTTCACTGCTTTTTCTTGCTTCAAGAATCAATTTTATAATTTCAGATTATTAATAGCATTTTTACTTTTTTCATCATTCTTTCAAGAGCCAACAATTTTAACATTCATGAACAACAATTCAAAAATATGCACTGTTCAAGCATCATTCAGAAAAACAAAAAGTATTGCCACCACATCAAAATAATTAATCTGTTTTAAAATTCGAAATTCATGTACTTCTTTTTTCTTTTTTCAATTAAAAACACTTTTTATTTAAGAAAGGTGATGGATTCATAGGACATTCATAGCTTTAAGGCATAGACACTTAGACACTAGTGATCATGTAATGAGACACAAACATAAATAAAACATAAAGTATAATTTTCGAAAAATAGAAAAATAAGAACAAGGAAATTAAATAACGGGTCTACCTTAGTGATGGCGGCTTGTTCTTCCTCTTGAAGATCTTATGGAGTCCTTGAGCTCCTCAATGTCTCTTCCTTGCCTTTGTTGCTCCTCCCTCATGACTCTTTGGTCTTCTCTAATTTCATGGAGGAGGATGGAATGCTCTTGGTGCTCCACCCTTAGTTGTCCCATGTTGGAACTTAATTCTCCTAGGGATGTGTTGATTTGCTCCCAATAGTTTTGTGGAGGAAAATGCATCCCTTGAGGCATCTCAGGGATTTCATGATGAGGAATTTCCCATGCTCTTGTCCATGAGTGGGCTCTCTTGTTTGCTCCATCCTTTTCTTAGTGATGGGCTTGTCCTCATCAATGAGGATGTCTTCCTTTATGTCAATTCCAGCTGAATTGCAGAGGTGAAAAATAAGATGAGGGAAGGCTAACCATGCCAAAGTAGAGGACTTGTCTACCACCTTGTAGAGTTCTAGGGATATAACCTCATGAACTTCTACTTCCTCTCCAATCATGATGCTATGGATCATGATAGCCCGGTCTATAGTAACTTTAGACCGGTTGCTAGTAGGAATGATTGAGCGTTGGATGAACTCCAACCATCCCCTAGCCACGGGCTTGAGGTCATGCCTTCTTAGTTAAACCGGCTTCCCTCTTGAATCTCTCTTCCATTGAGCGCCCTCTTCACAAATGTCTATGAGGACTTGGTCCAACCTTTGATCAAAGTTGACCCTTCTAGTGTAGGGGCGTGCATCTCCTTGCATCATGGGCAAGTTGAATGCCAACCTTACATTTTCCGGACTAAAATCTAGGCATTTTCCCCGGACCATTATAAGCCAATTCTTTGGGTCCGGGTTCACACTTTGATTATGGTTCTTGGTGATCCATGCATTGGCATAAAACTCTTGAACTATTAAGATTCTGACTTGTTGAATGGGGTTGGTGAGAACTTCCCAACCTCTTCTTCGAATCTCATGTCGGATATCTGGATATTCACCCTTTTTGAGTTTGAAAGGGACCTCGGGGATCACCTTCTTCTTGGCCACAACTTCATAGAAGTGGTCTTGATGGATATTTGAGATGAATCTCTTCATCTCACATGACTCGGAGGCGGAAGATTTTGCCTTCCCTTTCCTCTTTCTAGAGGTTTCTCCGGCCTTAGGTGCCATAAATGGTTATGGAAAAACAAAAAGCAACGCTTTTACCACACCAAACTTAGAAGGTTTGCTTGTCCTCGAGGAAAAGAAGAAAGAAAAGAGTAGAAGAAGAAAATGGAGGAGATAAAGGGTTTTGTGGTTCGGCCAAGGGGAAGAAGTAGTGTGTAGGATGTGTGAAAATGAATGAGTGAAGATGGGTTTATATAGGAGTGGAGAGAGGGGTAGGGTTCGGCCATGTTTGGGTGGGTTTGGGAGGGAAAGTAGTTTGAATTTGAATGGTGAGGTAGGTGGGGATCTATGGTGGATGAATGTGGATTGGTGAAGAGATTATGGAGAAGAGGGTAGGATTTGTTAGGTGAGGGGTTTTTGGGGAAGAGGTATTGAGGTGATTGGTGAAGGGTATTTGGAGAAGGGTGTTATGGGGAGGTGTGAAGAGGAGAGAGAGAGATGAGGTAGGTGGGGATCTTGTGGGGTCCACAGATCCTGAGGCGTCAAGGATTTCTCATCCCTGTACCATGTTGGCGTGTAAACGCCCCCTTGATTGCCAATCCTGGCGTTAAATGCCAGGTTCCTGCCCATTTCTGGCATTTAACGCCAGCTTTTCTCCCCTTTCTGGCATTTAAACGCCAGTAAGCTTCTCCTCCAGGGTGTGCTGTTTTTAATACTATTTTTGATTTCGTTTTTGCTTTTTCAGTTGTTTTTGTGACTTCACATGATCATCAACCTACAGAAAACATAAAATAACAATGGAAAATAAATAGATATGATTAAATAAAATTGGGTTGCCTCCCAATAAGCGCTTCTTTAATGTCAATAGCTTGACAGTGGGCTCTCATGGAGCCTCACACATACTCAGAGAAAAATGATGGCCTCCCAACACCAAACTTAGAGTTTGAATATGGGGGCTCTATTTGACTCTGCATTGAGAGAAGCTTTTCATGCTTCCTCTCCATGGTTACAGAGGGAGATCCTTGAGCTTTAAACACAAGGGAGTCCTCATTCACTTGAAGGACCAATTCTCCTCTGTCAACATCAATCACAGCTTTTGCTATGGCTAGGAAGGGTCTGCCAAGGATGATGGATTCATCCTTACACTTTCCAGTGTCTAGGATTATGAAATCAGCAGGGATGTAGTGGCATTCAACCTTTACCAAGACATCCTCTACAAGTCCACAAGCCTGTTTCCTTGAATTGTCTGCCATCTCTAGTGAGATTCTTACAGCTTGTACCTCACGGATCCCTAGCTTCTCCATCATAGAGAGTGACATGAGGTTTATACTTGACCCCAAGTCACACAGAGCCTTCTCAAAGGTCATGGTGCCTATGGTACAAGGTATTGAGAACTTTCCAGGATCCTGTCTCTTCTGAGGTAATCTCTGCCTAGTCAAGTCATCCAGTTCTTTGGTGAGCAAGGGGGGTTCATCCTCCCAAGTCTCATTACCAAATAACTTGGTATTTAGCTTCATGATTGCTCTAAGGTACTTAGCAACTTGCTCTTCAGTAACATCTTCATCCTCTTCAGAGGAAGAATACTCATCAGAGCTCATGAATGGCAGAAGTAAATTCAATGGAATCTCTATGGTCTTAGTGTGAGCCTCAGATTCCCATGGTTCCTCATTAGGGAACTCCTTGGAGGCCAGTGGATGTCCATTGAGGTCTTTATCAGTGGATATCACTGCCTTTCGCTCCTCTATGCATTCGGCCATGTGGGACGTGTTTATGGCCTTGCATTCTCTCTTTGGGTTCTCTTCTGTATTGCTTGGGAGAGTACTAGGAGGGAGTTCAGTAATCCTCTTACTCAGCTGACCCACTTGTGCCTCTAAATTTCTAATGGAGGACCTTGTTTCAGTCATGAAACTTTGAGTGGTTTCAGTTAGATCAGAGATTATGGTTGCTAAGTTAGATTGGCTCTACTTAGAATTCTCTGTCTATTGCTGAGAAGATGTTGGAAAAGGCTTGCTATTGCTAAACCTATTTCTTCCACCATTACTGTTGTTGAACCCTTGTTGGGGCCTCTATTGGTCCTTCCATGAGAGATTTGGATGATTTTTCCATGAAGGATTATTGGTGTTTCCATAGGGTTCTCCCATGTAATTCACCTCTTCCATTGCTGGGTTCTCAGGATCATAAGCTTCTTCTTCAAATGAAGCTTCTTTGGTACTGCCTATTACTGCTTGCATGACAGAAAGACTCTGAGAAATCATATTGACTTGCTGAGTCAATATTTTGTTCTGAGCTAATATGGCATTCAGAGTATCAATCTCAAGAACTCCTTTCTTCTGATTTGTCCCATTATTCACAGGGTTCCTTTCAGAAGTATACATGAATTGGTTATTTGCAACCATCTCAATGAGTTCCTGAGCTTCTGCAGGCGTCTTCTTCAGATGAAGAGATCCTCCAGCAAAGCTGTCCAATGACATCTTAGACAGTTCAGACAGACCATCATAGAAGATACCTATGATGCTCCATTCAGAAAGCATGTCAGAAGGACACCTTCTGATCAGTTGCTTGTATCTTTCCCAAGCTTCATAGAGGGATTCACCTTCCTTCTGTCTAAAGGTCTGGACCTCCACTCTTAGCTTACTCAATTTTTGAGGTGGAAAGAATTTGTCCAGAAAAGCACTAACCAGCTTTTCCCAAGAGTTCAAGCTTTCCTTAGGTTGTGAATCCAATCATATCCTAGCTTTGACTCTTACAACAAAAGGGAAGAGCATAAGTCTGTAGACCTCAGGGTCAACCCCATTGGTTTTGATAGTGTCACAGATTTGCAAGAATTCAGCTAAGAACTGATGAGGATCTTCCAATGGAAGTCCATGAAACTTGCAATTCTATTGCATTAGAGAAACTAATTGAGGCTTCAGCTCAAAGTTGTTTGCTCCAATGGTAGGGATAGAGATGCTTCTCCCATAGAAGTTGGGAGTAGGTGCAGCAAAGTCACCAAGCTCCTTCCTTGCATTGTTGGCATTGTTGTTTTCGGCTGCCATGGCTTCTTCTTGTTTGAAAATTTCTATTAGGTCCTCTCCAGAGAGTTGTGCTTTAGCTTCTCTTAGCTTTCTCTTCAAGGTCCTTTCAAGTTCAAGATCAGCTTCAACAAGAATGCCTTTGTCTTTGCTCCTACTCATATGAAAGAGAGAAGAAAAAAGTATGAAATCCTCTATGTCACAGTATAGAGATTCCTTGAGATGTCAAAGGAAAAGAATAATAGAAGGAGGAGGTAGAAAGGAGAGAATTCGAACTTATAGAGAGAGGGAGTCCGAATTGCACATTGAGGAAGAGTGCTAGTCCCTTAAATAGAAGAAGGTGAGAAGGGGGAAAAGAATTTTTGAAATTAAATTTTGAAAGATTTTGAAATAATTAAAAGAAATTTTGAAAAAAATTGATTGATGATTTTCGAAAATTAAAATTGAGAAAGTAGTTAAGTGATTTTGAAAAAGATTTTGAAATCAGAAATAAAAAAAAGATATGATTGAAAATTATTTTGAAAAAGATGTGATTGAGAAGATATGATTAAGAAGATATGATTGAAAATCAATTTAAAAGAAATTTTTAAAATTAAAGTTGATTACTTGACTAACAAGAAATTAAAAGACATGATTCTAGAATTTAAAATTTGATCCTTTCTTAATAGGCAAGTAACAACTTGAAAATTTTGAATTAAATCATTAATTGTAGCAAGGATTTTCGAAAATACTAAAAAAATGGAAAGGATTTGATTTTGAAAAGATATGATTGAAAAGATATGATCTGAAAAAGATTTGATTTTGAAAAATTATGAAAATTTGAAAAAGATTTGAATTGAAAACAAAATCTTCCCTCTTGTGCCATCCTGGCGTTAAACGCCCAGAATGGTATCCATTCTGGCGTTTAACGCCCAAAATACTACCCTTTTCGGCGTTTAACGCCCAGTCAGGTACCCTGGCTGGCGTTTAAACGCCAGTTTTCCTTCCTCACTGGGCGTTTTGAACGCCTAGCTTTTTCTGTGTAATTCCTCTACTGCATGTTCTGAATCTTCAATTCTCTGTATTATTGACTTGAAAAGACATAATTTTGAAAATTTTTTGAATTTTTAATGATGAGAAACAATAAAATAAAACTAATCATGGAAAATCAAGATCAAAACAGATAATGCATGCCAGACACCAAACTTATAAGTTTGTATACTAGGGACAACAACAAATTGAGAATGCATATGAAAAATAACAAAACACACAAGATAAGAGAATTTAAAGATTAGAGCAAGGAAATCAACAAGAATAACTTGAAGATTAATGAAGAACATAATGCATATATTCAAAAATTGCCAGAAATTAAATAAAACATGCAGGACACCAAACTTAAAAATTGACACTGGACTCAAATAAGAAACATAGATTATTTTTAGTTTTATGATTTTATAAATTTTTTTTATTTTTCAAAAATTATTTGAAAAAGAAAATAAACATTTCAAAATTCTTAATAAGAATTCCAGGAATCATGCAATGTTAGTCTAAAGCTTCAGTCGAAAAAGATTAGACATGGCTAGCCAAGCTTCAGCAGGACATTACATACAACAGCTAAATTGATGAGAATCAATCAGCTTTTGTGATGATAAAAACATCATCTGAAACTCTAGAATTCATTCTTAAAATTTCTGAAGAATAAAAATAAAATAAAGTTACTTAATCCAAGCAATAAGATGAACCGTCAGTTGTCCAAACTCGAACAATCCCCAGCAACGGCGCCAAAAACTTAGTACGCACGTTCATAATCTCAATTCTTTTTCAAAACTCCGCACAACTAACCAGCAAGTGCACCGTGTCATCCAAGTAATAAACCTTACGTGAGTAAGGGTCGATCCCACGGAGATTGTCAGCTTGAAGCAAGCTATGGTCATCTTGTAAATCTCAGTCAGGCAGATTCAAATGGTTATGGGATTGATAATTAATATATAATTAAAACAGAAAATAAGATAGAGATACTTATGTAATTCATTGGTGGGATTTCAGATAAGCATATAAAGATGCTTGTTGCTTCTGAACCTCTGCTTTCCTATTGCTTTCATCCAATCATTCATACTCCTTTCCATGGCAAGCTGTATGTTGGGTTTCACCGTTGTCAATGGCTACCTCCCGTCCTCTCAGTGAAAATCGTCCAAATGCACTGTCACCACACGGCTAATCATTTGTCGGTTCTCGATCATGTTGGAATAGGATCCATTGATCCTTTTGCGTCTGTCACTACGCCCAACACTCGCGAGTTTGAAGCTCGTCACAGTCATCCCATCCCAGATCCTACTCGGAATACCACAGATAAGGTTTAGACTTTCCGGATCTCAAGAATGGCTACCAATAATTCTAGCCTATACCACGAAGGTTTTAATCTTAGATTAGAAACCGAAGAGATATACATTCAAGCTTGTTGCATGTAGAACGATGGTGGTTGTCAGGCACGCGTTCATAGGTGAGAATGGTGATGAGTGTCACATAATCATCACATTCATCATGTTCTTGTGTGCGAATGAATATCTTAGAGAAGAAGTAGGCTTGAGTTGAATACAAAAACAATAGTACTTTGCATTAATTCATGAAGAACAGCAGAGCCCCACATCTTAATCTATGGTGTGTAGAAACTCCACCGTTGAAATTACATAAGTGATGAAGGTCCAGGCATGGCCGAATGGCCAGCCCCCCCAAAACATGATCAAGAGATCAAAAGATGAACTAAAGATGAAAAAAGATGATTAAAAGATAAAAGATGAAAATACAATAGCAAAAGGTCCCATTTATAATGAACTAGTAGCCTAGGGTTTACAGAAATGAGTAAATGATGCAGAAATCTACTTTCGGGCCCACTTGGTGTGTGTTTGAGCTGAGCATTGAAGCTTTCACATGTAGAGACTTTTCTTGGAGTTAAACGCCAGCTTGGGTGCCAGTTTGGGCATTTAACTCCAGCTTTTATGCCAGTTCTGGCGTTTTGACGCCATAATTTTTGTGCTGACTTGGAACGCCAGTTTGGGCCATCAAATCTCGGGTAAAGTATGGACTATTATATATTGATGGAAAGCCCAGGATGTCTAATTTTCAAAGTAATTAAGATCGCACCAATTGGGTTTCTGTAGCTCCAGAAAATCCACTTCGAGTGAAGGGAGGTCAGAATCCAACAACATTTGTGTGCGAAATCGTGATCATTTCATTCCTTGGTAATGGTGCTAAAAACTCAATATGCACGTTCATGATCTTATATCTGTTTCAGAAATTCGTACAACTAACCAGCAAGTGCACTGGGTCGTCCAAGTAATAAACCTTACGTGAGTAAGGGTCGATCCCACGGAGATTGTCGGCTTGAAGCAAGCTATGGTCCCCTTGTAAATCTCAGTCAGGCGGATTAAATTGTATTAAGAAATTATAGTGAATGAAAATAAATAAAATATAAAATAGGATAGTGGTACTTATGTAATTCATTGGTGAGAATTTCAGATAAGCGTATAGAGATGCTTTCGTTCCTCTGATCTCTGCTTTCCTCCTGTCTTCATCCAATCAATCCTACTCCTTTCCATGGCAAGCTTTATGTAGGGCATCACCGTTGTCAATGGCTACATCCCATCCTCCTGTGAAAATGGTCCAATGCCCAGTCACTGCATGGCTAATCATCTGTCGGTTCTCGATCATACTGGAATAGGATTTACTATCCTTTTGCGTCTGTCACTACGCCCAGCACTAGCGAGTTTGAAGCTCGTCACAGCCATCCCTTCCCAGATCCTACTCGGAATACCACAGACAAGGTTTAGACTTTCCAGATCTCAGGAATGGCCATCCATGGGTTCTAACTTATACCACGAAGACACTAATAACTCGGACTCGGTCCCCTGTATTAGATATCCAAGAGATATCCATTCAATCTAAGGTAGAGCGGAATTGTTTGTCAGGCACGCGTTCATAAGTTGAGAATGATGATGACTGTCACGATCATCACATCCATCATATTGAAGTGCGAATGAATATCTTAGAAGCAGAATAAGTTGAATTGAATAGAAAAATAGTAGTACTTTGCATTAATCTTTGAGGAACAGCAGAGCTCCACACCTTAATCTATGGTGTGTAGAAACTCTACCGTTGAAAATATATAAGTGATAAGGTCCAGGCATGGCCGAATGGCCAGCCCCCAAACGTGATCTAAAGATGAAACTAAAGATGTAAATACAATAGTAAAAAGTTCTATTTATACTAAACTAGTTACTAGGGTTTACAGAAATGAGTAAATGATGCAGAAATCCACTTTCGGGGCCCACTTGGTGTGTGCTTGGGCTGAGCTTGAAGTTTACACGTGGAGAGGTCATTCTTGGAGTTGAAAGCCAATTTGTAACGTGTTTCTGGCGTTGAACTCCACTTTGCAACTTGTTTCTGGCGCTGAACGCCAGACTGCAACATGGAACTAGCGTTCAACGCCAGTTTGTGTCATCTAAACTCGGGCAAAGTATAGACTATTATATATTGCTGAAAAGTCCTGGATGTGTACGTTCTAACGCAATTGGAGGCGTACCATTTGGAGTTCTGTAGCTCTAGAAAATCCACTTTGAGTGTAGGGAGGTCAGAATCCAACAGCATCTGCAGTCCTTCTTCAACCTCTGAATCTGATTTTTGCTCAGGTCCCTCAATTTCAGCCAGAAAATACCTGAAATCACAGAAAAATACACAAAATTATAGTAAAGTCCAGAAATGTGATTTTTAATTAAAAATTAATAAAAATATACTAAAAACTAACTAAATCATACTGAAAACTATGTAAAAACAATGCCAAAAAGTGTATAAATTATCCACTCATCACAACACCAAACTTAAATTGTTGCTTGTCCCCAAGCAACTGAAAATCAAATAGGATAAAAAGAAGAGAATATACTATAAATTCCAAAATATCAATGAAACATAGCTCCAATCAGATGTGCGGGACTTGTAGCTTTTTGCCTCTTGAATAGTTTTGGCATCTCGCTTTATCCATTGAAGAAGTTCAGAATGATTGGCATCTATAGGAACTTAGAATTCATATAGTGTTATTGATTCTCGTAGTTCATTATGTTGATTCTTGAACACAGCTACTTTATGAGTCTTGGCCGTGGCCCTAAGCACTTTGTTTTCCAGTATTACCACCGGATACATAAATGCCACAGACACATAACTGGGTGAACCTTTTCAGATTGTGACTCAACTTTGCTAAAGACCCCAATTAGAGGTGTCCAGGGTTCTTAAGCACACTCTTCTTTTGCTTTGGACCTTGACTTTAACCACTCAGTCTCAAGTTTTCACTTGACACCTTCACGCCACAAGCACATGGTTAGGGACAGCTTGGTTTAGCCGCTTAGGCCAAGATTTTATTCCTTTAGGCCCTTCTATCCACTGATGCTCAAAGCCTTGGATCCTTTTTATTACCCTTGCCTTTTGGTTTTAAGGGTTACTGGCTTTTTGCTCTTGCCTCTTGGTTTTAAGAGCTTTTGGCTTTTTCTGCTTGCTTTTTTTCTTTTTTTTTTTTATTTTTTCGCAAGCTTTCTGTATTCACTGCTTTTTCTTGTTTCAAGAATCATTTTTATGATTTTTCAGATTATCAAATAATATTTCTCCTATTCATCATTCTTTCAAGAGCCAACATATTTAACATTCTTAAACAACAACTTCAAAAGACATATGCACTGTTCAAGCATTCATTCAGAAAACAAGAAGTATTGTCACCACATCAAAATAATTAAACTAGTTTCAAGGATGAATTCGAAACCATGTACTTCTTGTTCTTTTGTAATTAAAATATTTTTCATTCAAGAGAGGTGATGGATTCATAGGACATTTATAACTTTAAGGCATAGACACTTAAATACTAGTGATCATGAAGACAAAAACATAAACAAACAGGAAAATAAATAAACAAGGAGATTAAGGAATGAGTCCACCTTAGTGAGGGTGGCGTCTTCCTCTTCTTGAAGAACCAATGGTGCTTTTGAGCTCCTCTATGTCTCTTCCTTGTCTTTCTTGCTCCTCCCTCATAACTCTTTGATGTTCCACCCTTAATTGTCCCATGTTGGAACTTAATTCACCTAGGGAAGTGTTGATTTGTTCCCAATAGTTTTGTGGAGGAAAGTGCATCCCTTGAAGCATCTTAGGGATTTCATGGAGAGGAATTTCCTCATGCTCATGTTGAGGTCCATGCTCTCTTGTTTGCTCCATCTTTTTCTTAGTGATGGGTTTATCCTCTTCAATGAGGATGTCTCCCTCTATGTCAATTTCAGCCGAATTGCAGAGGTGGCAAATGAGGTGAGGAAAGGCTAACCTTGCCAAAGTGTAGGTCTTGTCAGCCACCTTGTAGAGTTCTTGAGGTATAATCTCATGAACTTCCACTTCCTCCCCAATCATGATACTATGGATCATGATGGCCCGGTCTATAGTAACTTCAGACCGGTTGCTAGTAGGAATGATTGAGTGTTGAATGAACTCCAACCATCCTCTAGCCACTGGTTTGAGGTCAAGCCTTCTTAGTTGAACCGGCTTGCCCCTTGAGTCAATTTTCCATTGAACTCCTTCTGCACATATGTCCACGAGGACTTGGTCCAACCTTTGATCAAAGTTGACTCTTCTAGTGTAGGGGCGTGCGTTCTCTTCCATCATTGGTAGGTCGAACGCCAACCTTATATTCTTCGGACTGAAATCTAAGTATTTTCCCCGAACCATGGTGAGCCAATTCTTTGGGTTCGGGTTCACACTTTGATCATGGTTCCTGGTAACCCATGCATTTGCATAGAACTCTTGAACCATTAAGATCCTGACTTGTTGAATGGGGTTGGTTAGAACTTCCCAACCTCTTCTTTGGATTTCAAGTCAGATCTCCGGATACTCATTCTTTTTGAGTTTGAAAGGAACCTCAGGGATCACTTTCTTCTTGGCCACAACTTCATAGAAGTGGTCTTGATGAACCTTAGAGATGAAACTTTCCATCTCTCATGACTAAGAGGTGGAAGCGATTGCCTTCCCTTTCCTCTTTCTAGAGGTTTTTCTGGCCTTAGGTGCCATAAATGGTTATGGAAGAACAAAAAGCAATGCTTTTACCACACCAAACTTAAAATGGTTGCTCGTCCTCGAGCAAAAGAAAAGAGAAAAAAGTAGAAGAAGAAGAAAAATGGAGAAGATGGAGGGAGAAGGTGGATTCGGCCAAGCGGAAGAAGAGAGGGTTGTGTTGTGTGAAGATGAAGAAGGAATGAGGGGTTTATATAGGAGTGGGGAGGGGTTAGGTTTCGGCCATTTAGGGTTAGGTTTGGGAGGGAAATTATTTTGAATTTGAAGGTAGGTGGGGTTTATGGGGAAGAGAAGATAGATGTGAGTGGTGACGGGGTGATGGGAAAGAGTGATTGAAGTGATTGGTGAGGGGTATTTGGGAAAGAGAGTTATGGAAAGGTGTGAAGAGGAGAAAAGAAGTAGGTGGGGATCCTGTGGGGTCCACAGATCCTGAGGTGTTTGAGGATTTCTCATCCCTGCACCTTTTAGACGTGTAAAACGCCCCATATATGCAATCCTGGCGTTTAACGCCAGATTGCAGCATGTTTCTGGCGTTAAACGCCACTTTCATGCTTGTTTTGGGCATTCAACGCCAGTCTGCAGCATGTTTCTAGCATTGAACGCCAGTATGGTGCATGTTTCTGGCGTTAAACGCCAGTTTGATGCTTGTTTCTGGCATTTAATGCCAGCTTTCCTCTGGGTGCAATCCTGGCATTTAAACGCCAGACTGCTGCTTGTTTCTGGCGTTTAACGCCAGTTTCATGCTTTGTTCTGGCGTTAAACGCCAGCCAGATGTTCCTTAGTGGCGTTTAAACGCCAGTATGCCCTTCCTCCAGGGTGTTCTGTTTTCAGTGCTGTTTTCCATTCTGTTTTCGATTTTTCAGTAGTTTTTGTGACTCCACATGATCATCAACCTAATAAAACATGAAATAACAAAGAGAAAATAAAATAAAAATGATTAAATAACATTGGGTTGCCTCCCAACAAGCGCTTCTTTAATGTCAATAGCTTGACAGTGAGCTCTCATGGAGCCTCACAGATAATCAGAGCAAGGTTGGGACCTCCCAACACCAAACTTAGAGTTTGAATGTGGGGGTTCAACACCAAACTTAGAGTTTGGTTGTGGCCTCCCAACACCAAACTTAGAGTTTGACTGTGGGGGCTTTGGTTGACTCTGCATTGAGAGAAGCTTTTCATGCTTCCTCTCCATGGTTACAGAAGGAGATCCTTGAGTTTGAAACACAAGGTTGTCCTCATTTAGTTGAAGGACCAACTCTCCTCTGTCCACATCAATCACAACTCTTGCTGTGGCTAGGAATGGTCTTCCAAGGATGATGGATTCATCCTCATCCTTCCCAGTGTCTAGGATTATGAAATCAGCAGGGATGTAAAGGCCTTCAACCTTTACTAACACGTCCTCTTGAGTTGTCTGCCATCTAAGGTATTAGATATCCAAGAGATATCCATTCAATCTAAGGTAGAGCGGAAGTGGTTGTCAGGCACGTGTTTATAAGTTGAGAATGATGATGACTGTCACGATCATCACATCCATCATATTGAAGTGCGAATGAATATCTTAGAAGCAGAATAAGTTGAATTGAATAGAAAAACAGTAGTACTTTGCATTAATCTTTGAGGAACAGCAGAGCTCCACACCTTAATCTATGGTATGTAGCAACTCTACCATTGAAAATACATAAGTGATAAGGTCCAGGCATGGCCGAATGGCCAGCCCCCAAACGTGATCTAAAGATGAAACTAAAGATGTAAATACAATAGTAAAAAGTCCTATTTATACTAAACTAGTTACTAGGGTTTACAGAAATGAGTAAATGATGCAGAAATCTACTTCCAGGGCCCACTTGGTGCGTGCTTGGGCTGAGCTTGAAGTTTACACATGGAGAGGTCATTCTTGGAGTTGAACGCCAGTTTGTAACGTGTTTCTGGCGTTTAACTCCACTTTGCACCTTGTTTCTGGCGCTGAATGCCAGATTGCAACATGGAACTGGTGTTCAACGCCAGTTTTCGTCATCTAAACTTGGGCAAAGTATAGACTATTATATATTGCTGGAAATCCCTGGATGTCTACTTTCCAACGCAATTGGAAGCGCGCCATTTGGAGTTTTGTAGCTCCAGAAAATCCACTTTGAGTGCAGGGAGGTCAGAATCCAACAGCATCTGCAGTCCTTCTTCAACCTCTGAATCTGATTTTTGCTCAGATCCCTCAATTTCAGCCAGAAAATACCTGAAATCACAGAAAAACACACAAACTCATAGTAAAGTCCAGAAATGTGATTTTTAATTAAAAACTAAAAAAAATATACTAAAAACTAACTAAATCATACTGAAAACTATGTAAAAACAATGCCAAAAAGCGTATAAATTATCCGCTCATCAAGCATCTGCAGTCCTTTTTCAGCATCTGAATAAGATTTTTGCTCATGTCCCTCAATTTCAGCCAGAAAATACCTGAAATCACAGAAAAACACACAAACTCATAGTAAAGTCCAGAAATATGATTTTTATTTAAAAACTAATAAAAATATAATAAAAACTAACTAAAACATACTAAAAACTACCTAAAAACAATGCCAAAAAGCGTATAAATTATCCGCTCATCACTTGCCCTATGGCTGATGATATCATCTGCCGGTTATATAGCTAACCTGACATGTCCTGATAGCTATCCTTGGATAGAAACACCCATCGTGGAGCAAGTGGGTATGAGCTACAACACCCTTGTTACTACCCGCTTAACCCAAAGCAAGTGGAGTAACCACTACTACTGCTACTACCCAGGCAAGTGTTTACAATCACTGACTTGGAACAAGTTGGACAAACCACAATCCTTGCTACTGCCCAGGTATCTCAATAAAAAAATTCATTCAATCTCAAGTTAATCATCAATCATAATTCACCACTTCAGAAGCTTTCTTCACTTCCAAGTTAACACTCCCTCAAGGCTCTCCTCTTTCATCAAGATTAAAACTAGGTATTAGGGTCTTAGAGAGTAAAATAGAGGTTTATAGTTTTGAGATCATGTTTAAATCATAAAAATGCAGTATTTTTGAAAACAGGATCCCGCGTACGCGACTATTGTTCACATACGCGAGCCCCATGGATAGAGGAGAAGTCCTGCGTCGCGTGCCACTCGCTCGCGTACGCAAGCTTGGAAAATCCCTTCTCGCGTATGCACACATATGCCCACACACGTGAGACGTCTAGATAGAACAAACGTCTGTGTTGCGTACGTGTGTCGCGTACACTTGCCCCTCAGGAATGGTAAAAAGTTGTTTAAGTTCTGCAAAAAATACCTTTACACACCAAACTTCTGACGAGCATAACATTTTGTTAAAAATTATTTTTACTCCATTTATCAAATGGTGTAAGCTTCACAGACCCAATTTTTATTTAAGATAAGTTTGAAAAAGTTTGGAGGTCCGGAAGCCAAGTTATAGCCCGCCGAAGTTCAGTAAAAAAATCAAGTGTATATAAAGAATTGCCAAACCTCTATTTTACCAAACTTCCTATACCAAACCAACATTTTATACCTCAAAATAACTCCAAATGCATCCAACACAGCTCCACATCCTGTCCATATCTTTCACAACCTACCATACCTCAATTTGGGCAACTTTATTCCAACAGTTCTCAAATAATACAAACACAATTTATCAATTATCAACATTCACAATTTCACACTCATTATTCTCATCAATCATCATCAAAATTATTATTCATCAATCACTACAAGAAAAACACCAATTCAGGTACATTTGAAAAGTGTAGCCAAAAGTGAAAAAAAATGATTCCTTAGGCTACAGTTACGCTTTTTGGGCTACGACTACGCTTTTTGGGGTGATTCCTATTCAGCCGTTGCCTATTCTCAAAGGCTACGCTTTTCTGTACCGAAGGCTATGCTTTTGGCATTTGGGAATAGGATTCGATTTTCAAGTGATGCTGTCCAGGACCAAAGGTTACGCTTTTCGGCTTCCATTTTTACCAGAATATGCTACGCTTTTCAGCGCTACTGCATCACCTGTAAAACGTAGCCACATTGTATACCACGGCTACCGTTTATAAGTGTAGCCTTAAGTCCACTTTTTTTTTGTATACCATAGCTACTGTATATAAGTGTAGCATTAGGTCCCTTATTGTTTTTTTTTCTATATATATATATATATATATAATTTTTTTCTAAAACCTAATATTTAGTAATATAATTATATATATAATCCTATATTTTTAATTAAATTAGTGAAATATTATAAAATAAAAATAAATACATAATAATACTATGTAATATTCTTTAAATAATAAAAATTATCCTTAAACAAGATTTAGGTTGCCATAATAAATTAGCAAACATAAAATCTTCTATTTGGGAATAATAAAAATTATTTCTCTAAAAATAAAATTTATTTCTCTAAAAATAAATTACTTCAAACATAAGATCTTCTATTTGGGAATAATACAAATTAGCAGCCATCATTCTAGCTAGTAAACAAACATCCCTTGTCACTTCAGGAGTCACTCTCTGATTATCCGCTCATTTATCCCTATGTTCTTCATTTATCGTGGAAGTAGCTCATTCCTACTCTCATCTCATCTTGTGGTGTTGGAGGAGTTCTCCTGATTTTGTCCGTTCGAAATGTAGCTTGAATCTTCACAAACAAAAGTTACATAAGAAGCTGATCAGCTTCTAGAAGTGATTCCAAACCAGCTAACATGCTCTTATCCATGATTCAACGAGGGATTTTAGAGAAGAAAATCAAACCCAAGGAACAAAATTGAAACCAGTTAACTAATAATAATATAGGATGAAACTAAAGACCAAAAAAAAATAGAAAGCAAACAAAACTTAACTAAAGATAAAGCAGAAATTTATGCAGAAGATGAAGCTAAAGACCTTGTAGTTCTTCTGGGAATTTGTGCAGCTTCCTCTGAATTCATGTTTCCTCTGATAAAATCAACAATATAATCATCAATTTGGAATCAAAAGTGATCAGAAGCACTAATAAAAATTAAATAAGCAAGAGTGATCAGAAGCACTAATAATGTGCCTTATAATAAAAAATAATATGCATAATAAACTAAATTCATTAATGAAACCAGTAAGAGTGATCAGAAGCACTAATGAAGCAGAGCAGTTTTTTTAAGTTAGAATATTGAATTTAAAAATACCATGTTAAAAAGACTACTCTAACCACCACATTTAGAATGAATTAGCTCAAAAAAGTATCCTGAAACGACTAAAACGGATCATGATGGGACACCACATTTAGTATGTAATTTCTCATTGTGTAACTGAATGCATTCCTTTATTTAAACCTAGGAATTCTAATGATGTGCCATCTTCCAATCTAATTGGTTATTACCATAGTTGACAAATTGCAATGAGCCACGAAAATACTACAGCATATATAATCCACATGCAACAAAAATAATTAATATGAAATCAGTAAACTACTCCAGACAAATGAATAATAGTCCCCATTAGTACTTGATTTTTGTTTATTAGAACATTACCATTTACCACTACAAAGTAAACTGTGCTGATTAAGAAAGCAACAATCATTCACATACAAATCCAAGAATCAAGCAGCTGACTGGTCAATAAATACATTATGTAGCCTAACTTATTTGAGAATAAGCATACTCAATGGAAAGGTTTCTGCCATTTAATCACCAAATACAGCTAAAATCAATATCTAGCTATTCTAACCCTTACCTCTTTGTTGATCAAATACACAAGGCTTGTCACTGTTTTTCTCTTGAGCCCAAACCTTAACCGTTCCAAGAACCAGAATTTTAGTTACATTTCACAAGGCTATTCGACAAAATTAAACACAGAAGAGAAAAAATCACCCACCTCTCTTTGCTTGTGGTGGTAGTTGTGTTAACAGAAATTGAATAAACTGAAAAAATAGAGCAAGAGAATTATCAGAATTTTGAATTAGAGGAGAAAAGAAAGAAGATGAAGTCGCTGTCCTTACCTAGCAAAGAAACTCGAAGAACAGTTGGGTGAGTGGAACGTAGCTCCCTCTTAAGCTTCAGTCAGCTCCCTCCTTGGCCATCATTCTCTTTCTCTTGGTGCTATGGTTGATGAAGAGCCAAAAACTTGAAGAACACTCCTGTTTTTGCTCCCTGGTGCTTTGGCTATTCCTCTGTTCCTTGCCCTCTCTCTACTATCTATGAATTCATGAGGGAGACAGACAGAGACACAATGTTATGTTATGATTTGTGAATTCATGAAATAAGTATAATTTAGCAAATTAAGTCAAGTCACAGGGGGCATTATTGCAATTACATCCAAAACTTTCATCATTTCACCTCTATACCTCTGCCATAATTAAACTAAATGCCCTTGATTTTAACTCCTCTTTTGTACTCATCTGAAACCCCCAAATTCTACACCCTTTTTATTATTACCAAAAACCACTCTTCCATCCATTGACTAATGCCAAAATAAGAGGACCAAAAGCCACCATTTTACACTCATCTCTAAAGTGGTTATTATTGGTACCACGGAAAAAGAATTCAAATCCACCATAATGTTTTAACAGCTTTCACTACCTAATTCCCATCTCAATTTAGAGCAATAAATTATGCATTGAAAATACTCAGATATTAATTATACAGGTATGTAACCCTTCCATTTTTGTGTATTAGTATCTGTGGAACTAGTTACATGATTCTCTTAATTAGCTATTGGTGCGGTATTTACAACCACACTTACTTACCGGTAAGTGCACCGGGTCGTACCAAGTAATACCTTACGTGAGTAAGAGTCGATCCCACGAGGGTTGATGGACTAAGCAACAATAGTGTTTGATAGGCTTAGTTAGACAAACAAAAATTGGTGTTGAGATGCAATATAAAAGACATTAAACAATATAAAAAATATTGAAGAAAAGCAAGTAAATACTTTGGAAAAAATATGGAGAAGATAGATAAGGTTTTAGAGTTATCTTATTTTTTGGATTGACTTTTCTTATTAACTATTTTAATCATGCAAGATTTAATTCATGGCAAATTAATTGTGACTAGACCCTAATTCCTTAGACCTTCCTAGTCTCCTCTAAAATTCATCAACTGCCAATTCCTTGGTCAATTGATTCCAATTAGAGGGTGATGATCAAATTCCAGCTTATATGCCACAAGAATCGTAATTATCCAAAAATAAGGGAATTATATGTCACGTATCCTGTTAAGTCCAAACAATTAAAAATTCCGGATAATATGTTTTCAAGCTATTGTTCAAGTAAAGAGCTTTTCCAAGTTTTAAAAGAACTCAAATAGAACATGGGTCATACTTTTGTTCCACCCAAATTCATAAAATAAAGAACAAAAACAATTATTGAAATATAAATCAAAACATGAATTAAAATAGAAAAACAATATTATCAATCCATACAATAGACAGAGCTCCTAACCTTAACAGTGGAGGATTAGTTGCTCATGGAATATGGAATGTAAATTTGTATGGAATAATGTTGTGGAATGTTGTGCTGGAACCACCCTATTGGGATTCCTTTTATAACTAATCCTAATAATTTAAAAATCAAATTTCTAAAATTAAAATTAAAATAATATCTTTTCCTAAAATAAGATTTGAATTTAAATTCGAGTTAATTAACAAGTCTTCAGCTGATGGGTGGGACCACTTGATTTGTCCATTCTACAGCTTCTAATCTGTGATTTCTGGGCTAAGAACTGGGTCAAAACAGCCCAGAAATCGCCCCCAGCGTTTTTCTACATTTTCTGCACGTGGCGCATGTGACGCGTCCGCGTCTTCCACGCGTTCGCGTCATTTGTGCAGATTCTAGTCCACGCGTTCGCGTTAGGCACGCGATCGCGCCATTGCGATTTCCTCTATTCCGCGCGGTCGCGTTAGCCATGCGTCCGCGTCGGTATTCGCTGATCATCTCCTTGGCTTCTTCTCTTTCTCTGCAGAAACTTCATCAAAACCATCCGAATGCTACCTTAAATAGATAAAATTGCACAAAACTCAAAATAGCATCCATAGTGGCTAAAATATAATTAATTCTTAATTAAATTCAACAATTTAGGTGCAAATTCACTAGGAAAATATAGGAAAGATGCTCACGCATCACAACACCAAACTTAAACTGTTGCTTGTCCTCAAGCAACCAAAACTAATATAAGCTTAGGATGTGAATTTGCATGAGAATGAGAGTTCGATTAAGGTCATGTCTCTTCTTATAGTGGGGTTTACAACTACAATCCTGAATAGTTTTGGCATCTCACTTTATCCTTTGAAGTTCAGAATGATTGGCATCCCTAGGAACTCAGAATTCAGATAGTGTATTGATTCCCCTAGTTCAGTATGTTGATTTTTGAATATAGCTACTTTATGAGTCTTGGCCGTGACCCTAAGCACTTTGTTTTCCAGTATTACCACCGGATACATAAATGCCACAGACACATAACTGGGTGAACCTTTTCAGATTGTGACTCAGTTTTGTTAGAGTCCCCAGTTAGAGTTGCCCAGAGCTCTTAAGCACACTCTTTTTGCTTTGGACCACGACTTTAACCGCTCAGTCTCAAGCTTTTCACTTGACACCTTCACGCCACAAGCACATGGTTAGGGACAGCTTGATTTAGCCGCTTAGGCCAGGATTTTATTCCTTTGGGCCCTCCTATCCATTAATGCTCAAAAGCCTTGGATCCTTTTTACCCTTTGCCTTTTTGTTTAAAAGGTTATTGACTTTTTCTGCTTTTTTTTTTCCGCAAGCTTCATGTTTTTCACTGCTTTTTCTTGCTTCAAGAATCAATTTTATGATTTTTCAGTTTATCAATAACATTTCTCTTTTTCATCATTCTTTCAAGAGCCAACAATTTTAACATTCCTAAACTTCACTATCAAAATTATGCACTGTTTATGTCATGCATTCAGAATCACAGGAAATACCACCACATTTAAGTAAATAAGACTATTCTTCAATATTTACTCAATTTCTCATGCAATAATATCACTTCTGTATTTTTTTTATTTGAATTCAAGCTTAGTAAGTAATACATGAGACATCTTTTCAGAATTAAGGCAAGTAAGAGAAAACTAAACTAGTCCTAGGATTCTAACTAATAAAGGATCATGCAACAAACATAAAAAAATAGCAGAAAATCGGAACATAACATAAAAAAGAGGGGTCGAATAAAAAATGAAAGGAACTCAACCACCTTAATTATCCTAGCGGTAGCTTTATTCTTCAGGTTGTGCTCCTTCACGAAGATGATTCGCCTCCCTTTTGTACTAGAAAACCTATAAGCGCATGCGTCAACACCAAACTTAAAGGTTTGCTTGTCCTCAAGCAAAGAGGAACTGAAAATAGAAGAGACAAATATTAAAATGAAAGAAAAAATAAAAGGATAAGAGAATAAGAGAGAATTAGGATTGGAAGAGAGAAAGAAAGAAAACTGGGTGGCGCAAGCGACGAGTTCGCGTCAATAACGCGATCGCGTACGTCGCGCATTCTTCATAATGACGCGATAGCATCAGGCACGCGTCCGCGTGGATAACCATGTATGCAAATGACGCGGACGCGTTGGGCACGCGTTCGCGTGACCAAATTTGTGCTTTTAGCATACATCTTGCCTCAAGCCAGCACAACTCTCTGCCCAGACACCTTTTACGTCGATTCTTCATGTCACGCATCCGCGTCGATGACGCGGTCGCGTGAAATGTCAAAAATCATGAATGACGCGGTCGCGTGAGCCATGCATCCGCGTGGGCTTGTTTGTGCTAGAGGCATTATTCTTGCGCCACTCCCGCGCAACTCTCTGTTCAAATATATTTTTCACGCACACATGATTGACGCGTTCGCATCAATGACGCGATCGCGTCGTGTGCCTCTCTCTCTCTCTCTCTCTTTTTTTGACATATAGCTTGAGGTGTTTGGTTCCTGGAAGAACATAGCTGCATGATCAGAAAATTAGTAAGAACTTAATAAAAATAAAATAAAATAACTAAGAAAATGACTACTAGGAAAAATATCTAAGGATACGAAATTATCGGGTTGCCTCCCGACAAGCGCTTCTTTATCGTCACTAGCTTGACGGTCAGCTCCTCTAAGGAGGAGGATCATAGGGGCTCAGCTCTTCACCCCTTACTTTGAACTTCTTTCCTGTGTCTCCATAACGTAACTCAATATGCTCTAGAGAGAGGATTCTGATTACTGTATAAACCCATGCTGGATTGCTGGTCAACACCACCTTCATTCCTGGAGAGAAACCTTCAGTGGGGATCTTTTTGTTTCTCCATCCTCTGGGTATTTTTTTTCTTTTTGGGGACCTCCTCCTTGGTGGATGATGCAGTTCCAACACCAAACTTAGGTTTGATGTCAGGCGGAATTTTATCGGTTGTCACCACAGGAGGTTTGAGTTGTAAATTCTGCTGTGCATCATCAGGGGGTTCTTGAAGGTCTGGATGAATAAGCTCAGCCTGCATGCACCTCTCTTCTTCACCTGTTGAATGTACATCTTTGAAGACATGAAAGACCAGTTGCTCATTATGCACTCTAAGCACTAATTCACCCACTTCTACATCAATCAGAGCTCTTCCAGTGGCTAGGAATGGTCTTCCTAGAATTATAGAGGCATTCTCATCCTCCCCTGTGTCAAGAATCACAAAGTCTACTGGGAGGAAGAACTTACCCACTTTAACCAAGATATTTTCCACTAATCCGTATGCAGGCTTCATAGATTTGTCTGCCATCTGTAATGCTATCTTTGTGGGTTGTGCCTCTTAGATCTGCAGCTTCTTCATCACAGACAAGGGCATTAAATTGATGCTTGCCCCCAGATCATATAACGCTTTCTCAAAGGTTGTGCTCCCGATGGTGCATGGAATTTGAAAGCTCCGTGGATCTGGCATTTTCTTTGGTAAGTTATTCTGAATGATGACACTGCATTCTTTAGTCAGGACCACTGTCTCATCTCCCTTTAAAGGCATCTTCTTTGACAACAGCTCCTTCATGAACTTGGCATAGAGAGGCATTTGTTCCAAAACCTCAGCAAAAGGAATATTTATTTCCAGCTTTTTGAAGACTTCCAAGAACTTTGAAAACTATTTGTCCTTGGTCTCCTTTTGAAGTCTCTGAGGATATGGCATTTTGGGCTTGTACTCAGGAGCCTTTGGCAATGTAGGATAAGTGTCAAGGGAGTCTGGGAATGGGTTGTCTGCATGCTTTGGAGGGGTGTGCTCCACTTCTCCCTTCTTCTCCTCTGGAGCTTCCTTTTCAACTAGCTCTTCATTGGCCTTGGTCTCAGAGCCAGCTACTTTACCACTTCTCAATTGAATAGCCTTGCAATCTTCTCCTGGGTTCACCACTGTATCCTCTTGAAATGTACTTGCAGACCTCTCAAGTATTTGCTTGCTCAGTTGGCCCACTAGCACCTCTAAGTTTCTAATAGAGGCTCTGGTTTCCTGTATAACTTGTGCTTCCGTACTTGCCACTTGTTCACTTATTACGGTGATAGCCTTGCATTCCTCTCTTGGATTTGGAATTGTGTTACCAGGAAGGCTATTAGTGATCCTCTGATCAATTTCATTAACCTTTGTGGCTAATTGACCCATTTGAATCTCCAGGTTCTTGATGGATGCTCTGGTTTCCTGTCTAAAACCTGTCAATATTGCTTCCAAATCATTGTTCTGCTGGAAACCGCCCTGAGAACTATTGTTGAAGTTCTGAGGTCTCTGAGGTTGGTCCCTCCACCCAAAGTTTGGGTGATTTCTCCATCCTTGGTTGTATGTCTTAGAATATGGATCATTGTTGGGATTCCTAGGGCCACTCCCCATGTAATTCACCTGTTCAGAAGAGGGTTGAGCACAATCATAATTATTATTTTGCATAAAGTTACCTATCATGTCATAGGAGGTATCTTGGGGTGAATTTTGAGTGTTGATAGCTGAGACTTGCATGCCACCCATCTGTTGAGTAAGTAGATTTATCTGCTGAGATATAAACTTGTTCTGAGCAAGAAGAGCATTGACAGCTTCTACTTCCAACACACCTCTCTTTTGAGAGGTCTCAGAGTTCACAGGATTCCTATTAGATGAGTAGAGATATTGGTTGCTTGCAACTAATTCAATCAGCTCAATAGTCTCCTCTGGTGTCTTCTTCTTGTGTAATGAACCACCTACAGAAGTGTCTAAGCTCATCTTGGACATCTCACCCAAGCCTTCATAAAAGATATCCAGTTGGGTCCATTTGGAGAACGTGTCTGGAGGGCATTGCCTAGTCAATAGCTTGTATCTCTCCCAAGCTTCATAAAGAGTTTCACCCTCCTTTTGTCTGAAAGTCTGAACCTCCAACCTAAGCTTAGTCAGCTTTTTTGGTGGGAAAAATTTAGTGAGAAATTCAGTAACGACCTTTTCCCAAGTATTCAGACTCTCCTTTGGTTGAGAATCTAGCCATAGCTTTGCTTTATCCCTCAGAGCAAACGGGAAAAGCATGAGTTTGTACACCTCTGGGTTCACTCCATTTGTCTTCACAGTATCACATATCTGCAGAAAATCAGATATAAATTGATTTGGATCTTCGTGAGGAAGACCATGATACTGGCAATTTTGTTGCACTAAGATGACCAATTGTGGCTTCAACTCAAAGTTGTTTGCAGTTATAGGAGGCACCACAATGCTCTTTCCATAAAGATCTGCAGTAGGAGCAGAATAAGAGCCAAGCACTCTCCTTTGTTGATCATCCCCATTCGGATTTACCACATTGGCATTAGCATTATTATTTGCCATGGTGGATTCTGCAGCCTTGAAAAGTCTTGCTTGTTGTAAACGCCGCCTGAAAGTTCTTTCAGGTTCAGGATCAAAGTCTAAGAGATGTTCTTTGTCTCTATTCTTGCGCATACACAAGCAGAAAACAAGAAAAAATGGGACTCTCTACGTCAGAGTGCAGAGAAGTCCCTGTGAGGTAACCTGTGTAGAATAATAAAATAAAAATACTAAATAAATAAATAAAATAAAAATTCGAAAATTTAAAAGGAAAAATAAACAGAAAAATTAAAATAAAATTGACTGGGTAACACCAAAGTTAAATTCAGAAATAAAAACAATAAATTTTTAGTGCTATTTTATTTTATTTATTTAAATATATATTTTATTTATTTTATTTTATTTTTATTTTATTTTTATTTTTTTTATTTTTTAAAAAAAATTAAAGACCAAAAATAAAACAAAACTAATAGAATATATAAAAAAATAAATAAAAAGTAATGGAAGGAAATGGAAACAAAAAACGAAAATAAAATGAAAATAAAATAAAAATGGAATAAAATAATAAAATAAAAACGGACTAAAAAAATAAAACGAAACAGGGGGAAACGAAAAAAAAGAAAACAGCGGAAATTTTAAATTTTATTTATTTTTTTTTGAAAAAAATAATAAAATAATATTTAAATAAAATTAAAATTAAAATGCCTAATCTAAAAAATCAAACAACTAATAGTTGTTAATCACAGTCAATCCCCGACAACGGCGCCAAAAACTTGGTGCGGTATTTACAACCATACTTACTTGCCGGCAAGTGCACCAGGTCGTACCAAGTAATACCTTACATGAGTAAGAGTCGATCCCACGATGATTGATGGACTAAGCAACAATAGTGTTTGATAGGCTTAGTTAGACAAACAAAAATTGGTGTTGAGATGCAATATAAAAGACATTAAACAATATAAAAAATATTGAAGAAAAGCAAGGAAATATTTTGGAAAAAATATGGAGAAGATAGTTAAGGTTTTAGAGTTATCTTATTTTCTGGATTGACTTTTCTTATTAACTATTTTAATCATGCAAGATTTAATTCATGGCAAACTAATTGTGACTAGACCCTAATTCCTTAGACCTTCCTAGTCTCCTTTAAAATTCGTCAACTGCCAATTCCTTGGTCAATTAATTCCAATTAGAGGGTGATGATCAAATTCCAATTTATATGCCACAAGAATCCTAATTATCCAAAAATAAGGGGATTATATATCACGTATCCCGTTAAGTCCAAACAATTAAAAATTCAGGATAATATGTTTTCAAGCTGTTGTTCAAGTAAAGAGCTTTTCCAAGTTTTACAAGAAATCAAATAGAACATGGGTCATACTTCCGTTCCACCCAAATTCATAAAATAAAGAACGAAAACAATTATTGAAATATAAATCAAAACATGAATTAAAATAGAAAAATAATATTATCAATCCATACAATAGACAGAGCTCCTAACCTTAACAGTGGAGGATTAGTTGCTCATGGAATATAGAATGTAAATGTGTATGGAATAATTTTGTGGAATGTTGTGCTGGAACCACCCTATTGGGATCCCTTTTATAACTAATCCTAATAATTTAAAAATCAAATTTCTAAAATTAAAATTAAAATAATATCTTTTCCTAAAATAAGATTTGAATTTAAATTCGAATTAATTAACAAGTCTTCAGCTGATGGGTGAGACCACTTGATTTGTCCATTCTGCAGCTTCTAATCTGTGATTTCTGGGCTAAGAACTGGGTCAAAACAGCCCAAAAATCGCCCCCAGCGTTTTTCTACATTTTCTGCATGTGGCGCATGTGACGCGTCTGCGTCGTCCACGCGTTCGCGTCATTTGTGCAGATTCCAGTCCACGCGTTCGCGTTAGGCACGCGATCGCGTCGTTGCGATTTCCTCTATTCTGCGCGGTCGCGTGAGCCATGCATCCGCGTCGGTATTCGCTAGTCATCTCCTTGGCTTCTTCTCTTTCTCTGCAGAAACTTCATCAAATCCATCCGAATGCTACCTTAAATAGATAAAATTGCACAAAACTCAAAATAGCATCTATAGTGGCTAAAATATAATTAATTCTTAATTAAATTCAATAATTTAGGTGCAAATTCACTAGGAAAGTATAGGAAAGTTGCTCACGCATCAGCTATTTATGGAGCAATTAGTGTAAACATAATATATCCACCCAGATCCAGGCATCCATATATTTTGAAATTATTCATTATAAGATAAGATGTAAGTTGAACAAATATGCATTGTTTTAGCAATTATTAGTGGTATTGTTCTTCTGGATCATAAGAATTATTATAATGTAGATTCAGTTAGGAACTTAGGAACTAAAATTGCAATAACAATGTGAAGTTGTTCTTGTGTTATACTGAAAGACAATGTATATTAACAAGGAATTAAAATGAAAGTTGACTTACGAACTATACATCACTCACCTGCGTAAACGGAATGAAACCTCCAAATTCACGAGTTCTTCTACATCGCAACAATCCCAAATTCACGATTTCTCCTGCGGCGCAATAATAATGGAACCCTAACCCGCAAATTCACGAGTTCTCCTGCGCCGCAACATTATCATGCATGTTCATCAATTCACGAGTTCACAGGTTTTTACACCAAACCCCCAAATTGCAACCCTAAAATAGGAACCCTACCCTCTCATATTTTACAAATTAAATGAAGGAGAATACATACCATCTTGACGATGGTGACCGAATAAAGAGAGGTTTTCAGTTGAGTGCAGAGTCTTCTTGATGTCAGTGCGCAGCGAAAAGAACCGGCGATGAAGATGAGTGACGGCGTGGTGAGTGGTGAGTGTTGAAGATGAGTGAGTGGTGGAGACAGTGACACCGTGGGTGGTGGAGATGGTGACGCCGTGAGTGGTGACCCCGTGCACCGTGAGTAGTCTTCTTTGATTTGGGGGTGATGAGTGTGGTGCGAAGAGGGGGAATCGTATAGGGATTGCGAGTGTTATCTTTTCATCAGTGGCTATAGTGTTATGTTTTTTATTTGGCTAAGTGTTTGTACTATACGTGCATGTATCATTTGGTGAAAGGTGAAAAAAAATTACTAAGTGTTATTGGACATTTCACCTGAAATACATTAGGCAACACTTTTAAAGTGCACCTGAAACATGACAAAAATGCTACACTTTAAAAGCGCTATCTTTGGTGTAAAAAGTGAGCCCATAGCTCTTAAGATAAGTGATAAACCACTATTTTATGGTTTATCTTGTGCTCAATTGAGTGGTTTTTATCAAGTCTTTGCACACTTATTCATACTAATCGCATGTTTTACATTTTCCTTCCTAATTTTGTGCTGTGATTGAAAACATGCTTCTTTGGCCTTAAATTTGCTATGTTTAATCCCCTCTTATTATCATTTAATGCCTTGATATGTGTGTTAAGTGATTTTAGGGTTTATAGGGCAGGAATGGCTTAGAGGATGGAAAGGAAGCATGCAAAAGTGGAAGGAATACAAGAAATTGAAGGAACTGCAAAGCTGTCCAGCCTGACCTCTTCGTACTTAACTGACCATAACTTGAGTTACAGAGGTCCAAATGAGGCAGTTTTTGTTGCGTTGGAAAGCTAACATCCAAGGCTTTGAAATGATATATAACTTGCCATAGTTGCCATGCTGTTAGGCAACGCGCATGCGTGGATCACGCGTATGCGTGACCTGACGAAAGTTCAATCCACGCGTACGCGTGGACGACTCGTACGCGTGACAGAGCCACATGCTGGATGCATCAAAAAATGATGGGGGTGATTTCTGGGCAATTCTTTACCCAGTTTTTGGCCCAAAAAACACAGATTAAAAGCTGCAGAGTGGGGGAATCATTCAGACACTTCTCATTATTCATAATTTTAGGTTTTAGATGTAGTTTCTAGAGACGGAGGTTCTCTCCTCTCTAGGTTTTAGGATTTCTCTTAGTTTTAGGTTTATTTCTTCCCAATTCCAAGTTCAATGTTCCTTTAATTTAGTTTCTCTTCTACTTTTATTTGTTCTAGTACTTTGGTTTATCTATTCCTCTTGTTGATTCTCTTCTTTTCCAATTTGGTTTACGAACCCTCAATGTAAGACTTGATTTTCTATTTAATGCAATTTGAGGTATTTCAGATTTATTGCTTCTTCCTTTATTTGTTATCATTGATGCTTGCAATTGTTGGTTTTAGATTTTACATTCACTATTACCTTTCTATGTTTTTATGTTATGGCTTCTAAGTGTTTGAAAAAAATACTTGGGAGGGTTTTAAATTAGCTTTTTATGATTCTTGGCTTTAGTTGAGTAATTAGAGACTCTTGAGTTATCAAACTCCTTTGTTGATTGATAATTGAACGTTGCTGGTTAACTTGGATCCCTCCAAAGCTAGTCTTTCCTCAGGAGTTGACTAGGACTTGAGGAATCAAATTGATTAGTCCACTTGACTTTCCTTTATTCTGTAAAGGGTTAACTAAGTGGGAGCAATGAACAATTCTCATCACAATTGATAAGGATAACTAGGATAGGACGTCTAGTTCTCATACCTTGCCAAGAGTTTTTCTAGTTATTAATTTACTTTCTTGCAATTTACATTTCTTGTTCAACCTTTCAAAAACCCAAAAAGAGATACAATCTCATAACCAATTATAAGTAACACAACTCCCTGCAATTCCTTGAGAGACGACCCAAGGTTTAAATACTTCGGTTATTATTTTTATTGGGTTTGCTTTGTAACGACCCAATTTCTGGTACGTCATCATCATACTAGAAACTGAGCGCTACCAACTTGTCTACCTAATTATTATCTATTATTTATTATATGAGCCTTATTCGTTGTTAAAAGCGTAGTTATTTTACGAGGTACTCTTTTTTTAAAAAACGTTTGGATTAACAAAGAGTATCATTCATAATCAATTCACAACTGATAATATATAAAACAATTATAAACAACCACACATAAATACATCACAAGCAGTTGACAATATTCGGTGATCCAGCCTTTATTAGAGTATAGACTTTTAGTTAGAACACCCCTAGACATAGCTAGATAATAACTATATACATATATACATACAACATCCCAGGTCCTGACCTGTTCAAGAAGTCCCTAAGCTGGCACCCAGGCTAGCCTAGACTCTATAATCACCTAGTCCCTCTAAACTACTAAAGCGAGAAAAAGTACGTTCTAGGTCTTCAAAACTCAAGTTAGGTGGAACGTCATCAAAAGGTGGAACATCATCTTCTACTCCTCTGCACGATCAGATATTGCCATATGACATCACTCCAGCACCTCATCAAGTAGCCACATAACAAGAATCTCGTACATAAGATTTAGGTTAAAGTTCACATATAAACGGGGTGCAGATGTTGGCTGGTCTCACCGTATATACATATGAACAGAGAACGAGATTCACTCTAGATTCAGAAGACTACCTAGAGCGGAATCCTCTTTGTGAACGCTCATCAGCGAACTACGGAAGTGTACCCAAGCTTCCATCTGAAGGGGGAAGAGAGAGAGAAGGGGTAAGAACTTGGGAGTTCTTAGTAGGGTCGGGGTTATTAGTTAAGTTCATTAATTCCGTGTTGTTTAGCAGACAAATAGCAGAATACCAGAAGCAGTAAATAGAAGATACATATAAATAGAGGAAATAAAGAAAATAGAAAAT
The DNA here is from genome assembly GCF_059453495.1 of Arachis ipaensis. Lineage (NCBI taxonomy): Eukaryota > Viridiplantae > Streptophyta > Magnoliopsida > Fabales > Fabaceae > Arachis > Arachis ipaensis. Next base: position 79,276,807 of record NC_142440.1, on the reverse strand, counting down.
AGAACACAAATAGAAAAAATACAAGAAAGTACAACACAGACACAGAGAATAGAATACAAACAAGGAAAGCATACATTCATACAACAATCATAACAGAGGAAAATGCATAGCCAAGTATGATGCATGTCTAGCCCTAGTGCAGGTAATGAGCTCATCTGTCGGTTACATACCTGCTCCCGACGTTACCCAGCAATCTCTGTCTGGATAAGGCTTTCCTGTTGGCAATATCCACTGCAAGCAACCTTTGTCTTGCAGAGTGGCACTTATTAGCCGATATACGCCCAACAGACTCACTGTAAGCAACCTCTGTCTTATAGGAGCAACAACAAACTCACTGTAAGCAACCTCTGTCTTACAGGAGCAACAACACACTCACTGTAAGCAACCTCTGTCTTACAGGAGCACACTCATCTTGATACCTCTGTAAGCAACCTCTGTCTTACAGCAAATTATTATAGCAAGGTATCCCAGGAAAGCGTTCTCAGTGCTCGTACCACCATCTATCTGACTGCCCCTCTGCAGCAGATTCTTACATAATCATTCTCATTATCATCATTCATTAACATTCTCATTATTCATCATCACTTTCACATTCTTATGCAGTACCTCTTTCTTTCTCTGTTCAATCATGCTATACAAACTCTACAGCTTTTACTTTTACAACATCTTAACTCAAACCATTTCTCTTTATCACATTACTCTTTTCTCTTTGTCTTTTTACTTTGCTCTGATTACTCTTTTCTCTGTATCCCTTTATTCTTCTCTGGTTACTCTGTTCTCTGTGTTTCTTTACTCTTGTTTGATTTCTCTGCTTAACATATGTATTTAAAGCTTATGTAAATGTCGATATGAATAGTTAGTCTGTTCCAAGTATAGGTTCATTAAGTCTATACTGAAACAGTTTAACTTTTCATATTATACCTAACCCTAGTCGGAACTCAAGAACTAACTATGTTTCCCTAGTTCGTTCACTAATCTCTATCTGTTTTTCTGTCATTAAAACTTTACAGACTTTTTCTTCGATTTTTATCTTTTCTTCAACTTTTTATCTTTTATTTATCTTTGCCTCACTAATATGTTTTTACCACTCCCTAAGTGTTTTATGAAGGTAATTATGAGATTCTGTGCTTAAAGTTGTCTTTCTAAAGCTTTTACAGATAACTGCATTTTTCGTATTATTTTATTATTTTTATTAAAATATTATTTTTAATTAAATATTATTATTTAATATTTTTTTATTTTTTTATTATTTTATTATTAAATTTTCGAAAATTAACTTACTTTTACTTTTAACCTTTAAAATTCACTTTTTACCACCCGTAACTTTTAATATTCCTACTTTTACCAGCCTAACTTTCAGAAATTACCAAATAACCCCTTAAACACCAAAAAATTTACTTCCTTGCCCTTTCTAAGATCTAAAAGGTGTTCTTCAATGTTCTTCACCACACTCAAAGTGTTCTTCATGTTCTTCGTATATTCTTCAAATTCTTTCTCTGTTTTTACCCGTTTTTCAGTCTTTTCAGCAACCGATTTTTACCAAAATTCAAAATAAATTTCCAGCCACTAAAATCCCATCTTTTCTACACGATTTTAACACAAATTGAACCTTAATTTAAGCTCTAGGGTTTCATTTTCCAGCAGCCACAAGAACACACATTCATAGCTTGAATTTCATCAAATTTCATCAAATTTTCACCAAAATTTCAACAAGAATTACTCATACAAACAATCAATTTCAAGCACAGCCAAACCATATCATAGTCACACAAATCAAACACAATCAATCAAGATTAAATTCGTCAATCCCTATCTGGTTTTGCTGCTCCTAATTCGGTTAGACTTTCAGGTGGTCCTTAAGCACTTTTTCCTCCTAAATCACATCAAGAAAACACATATTTAACCATGTTTCCTTGAAACCGAATCAAAAGAGAGATGGTGCAGGCAACTCACCTTGATTCCAGCCTTGATAAGTCATATGATCATGTAGAGAAAGAAGAGAGGATCATTTTGGTCGGATTGGAATTTTGATTTGAGTTTTAGTTCAGCAGAAATCAAGCTTTGAAGATTTGGAACTAAGAACTTTTCTCTCTTTTTCTCTCTACCTATTTTCGGCCACAAAGTGAAAATGAGCCAGCCTTGAGGGTTTTGGGGGTGTAGGGTGAGTTGTGATTGGTTGGCTTGGAGGTGGATTAAAATAATATTAAAATATCTCAGGTGTATAACTACTAAAATTAGATGTATTGGAACACTTGCAAAAACATCTCTAAAAATTATTTTCTGAGCTACTAGCATAAATGACACTAGTAAAATATTTATTATGAGAATAAAACATGTATAATGAGGCCTTAGCAATGGTAATGTCATCAGAGAGTGCCGGTGCTATGCTGCACCAGTAAACTGTGAACCCGGTTAAACCGATTTCCTGTTTTTAACTAAAACAGACCAGGTAACCTTATAATATTATTCAAGAAGCTTCTAATACTAATATAATGATAATATTATACTATTATCTCTCTCCTCTCATGAATCGAGTTCGGTTCATCAAACAGAGACTATTTACGAAAATCAGAATCAAAACTGCCAACCGATACGGTTCAAAAACTACGTTCTTCGCGATTGGATTATCGAGCTTGCCTCAGAAGAGGTTCTAGCTTAAATATGACATAATGACAATGAGGATTGAGATACTTGATGATATAGAAGAGGTGTTCCCTTTACTGATCTTCCAGAGAAATCCGTGCCTTCGGAAAAGATCTCGCATACTCGAAAATCAGGGTTGTTACATGCTTAAGTGACAACCAAACTTTTGTATGAAAGGATTCTTTGTTGGTTTAGAAACCATACTAGCAACGAGGATTTATTTGTGAAATTATTTACTAGCAAAGATCCGCTCATCAAAATGGCGCCATTGCTGGGAAATCGCAATTGTGTGTGTAACGACCCAACTCCCAGTATGCCATGGTCATACAAGAAGCTAAGTGTTACTAACTTATCCCTCCTAATTATTAACTATTATTTAATATATGAGCGTGTTCCTTGTTACAGCGATGCTAGCTTTACGAGTAACTTTTTTTTTATATCATTGCGGATAACAAGGTAAAATAAACAGGCATACATTGAGAGAAACAGAAAGGAAGCATAAATAAACATAGAAACACAGCTGATAATATACATCATGTACACTATAACAAAACATGTAGCGTTTACACAAGATCAAGTCAGTTTAAATCCTCGTCATTCTACGTAGTTAATATATACACGACACTCCCAGGGCCTGGCCCATATAAAAAGCCGCTAAACTGGCGCCCAGGCTAGCCTAACCACTATATAGCTCCTAGCTCTCGGGTGTACTAACACAAGTGAGAGACTAACTATCAGATAATGTCAGACTAGAGTGTCATCAAAAGAATGCCCCTACGGCTGTCAAGCTATATCTACACGTGGCCGTTTGGAGAATCATCGTGAGGCTCGTCCATCTCCTCATCCTGCTCTATCTCTATCTCAGAATCCTCCTCCTCATCATCATCCGCAGCTACAACTATACCCTCAGATCCACCAGAAACACTGCTGTCACTATGTACAAAACCATTCGCGAGCACAGGTCCGTTCGCGTATATAGGAGCTGTCCCACCGTCCGGTAGTGCCGGCTCATCAGGCTGTGGAAAGTCGGGGATCGGCTCAGGGGAAATCCCACTCTAGTGGTATCACAGGTACGTAGTCACCAGCTAACTCAGGCTCATCAGGAATGAGAGGCTCAGGTACCGCCTCATTCAAAGGTTGAGCTGGTATAGGGGGTTCGGGTTCATCAGGAAAAGGATGTCCAAGTGCGTCAGGATGTAACCAGGATAAGGGAAAGTCGTAAGGAGCATCGGGGTCAAAATGCGGGCTAGACAGAGGATGTTGAAAAGCTCGATTAGGTAACGCATATCGTCTAATACGAGGCTCCAAACCCATAATGAAGTAACTGTGATGTACCGGATCCTCGTAGACGTAAGGGTCCTCGAACTCATAGAAGATCACGCCCGTCTCCATCTAAGGGGGAGGAAGGGAGAGAAGGGGTAAGAACTGGGGAGTTCTTAGTAGGGTCGGGGTTGTTAGTTACATTCATTTATTCATTTTTTTATTAGTAGATGGATAATAGAATACAGTAAAGTAGTAAATAGAAGTTAAAAATAGGTAGAAAAACAAAGAACAAAACATAAGCAGAAGAATACAAAAAGATAAAGCACAGACATAGCACTCGAGCAAACAAACATAAAGAAATAGATCACACACAAGTAGGAATGCAACAGAGAATAATGCGCAGACAAGAATGATGCATGTCTAGTCCTAGTACAGGCCATGAGCTCATGTGTCGGTTAGCTGCCCGCAATCCCGACATTTATCCGGTCACGAGTAATCCCGATTTTTCGGATACGATTTTCCGTTCAAATAAATGCGCATATAATTATTAGCAGCTCTATTGAGACAGCCTCTGCTTTCTACTCGCAGGAAATATACTCTTGGGAGTGGAAAATTGCTGTAGGTATCCTAGTTTCCCTACAGAAGCTCTTGTGAACGAAAAATTGCTGTAGGTATCCTAGTTTCCCTACAGAAGCTCTTGGGTTGCTTTAAGCAACAGATAATAAACATTATCTCTTGGGTTGCATTAAGCAATGAATAAGCAAACAATATCTCTTTATTGTATTACTAATCTCTTTTATCTCTTTGCTCTGTTCTGGTTTCTCTTTTCTCTGTATCCCTTTACTCTGCTCTGGTTACTCTGTTCTCTGTAACTCTTTGCTTTTCTCTGATTACTCTTTCCTCTGTATCTATAGTACTCTTTTTCTCTTTATCTCTTTACTTTACTCTGTTCTATGTGTTTTTTTATTCTATTCTGATTTTTCTGCTTAAAGTATGTATGTAAAGCTTATGTAAATTTCGGTATGAATAGTTAGCCTGTCCCAAGTATAGGTTCATTAAGTCTATACTGAAATAGTTTAACTTTTCATATAATACATAACCGTCGCAACTCAAGTACTAACTAAGTTGCCCTAGTTCGTTCACTAGTCTCTGTCTGTTTTTCTGTCATTAAAACTTTACAGACTTTTTCTTTGATTTTTATCTTTTCTTTATCTTTTTATCTTTCTTTTATCTTTGCCCTAGTTCGCATTATTTATCATTTTATCATTAATTTTCGAAAATTAACTTACCTTTTACTTTTAACCTTTAAAATTTACTTTTTACCACCCGTAACTTTTAATATTTCTACTTTAATCACCCTAACTTTCAGAAATTACTAAATAACCCCTTAAACACCAAACTTTTTACTTCTTTGACCTTTTAAGGATCTAAAGCCTGTTCTTCATTGTTCTTCATCACACTCAAAGTGTTCTTCATAAATTCTTCAAATTCTTTCTCTGTTTTTACCCGTTTTTCAGTCTTTTCAGCAACTGATTTTTACTATAATTCATAATAAATTAGCAGCCACTAAAACCCCATCTTTTCTACATCATTTCAACACAAATTGAACCTCAATTTAAGCCTAGGGTTTCATTTTTCCAGCTGCCCCAAGAACATGAACTTTAAAGCATAAATTTCATCAAATTTCATCAAAATTTCACCAAAATTTCACCAAGAATCAATCATATATGCAACCAATTTTTAGCATAGCCAAATAATGAAACATTTACACAACTCAAACAAAAATAATCAAGATTAATTTCGTGACACCCTACCTAGTTTTGCTGCTCCTAATTCAGTTAGACTTTCAGGTGGTCCTTAAGCACTTTTTCCTCCTAAATCACATCAAGAACAACTTTAAATCCAAAAACTCTCAACTAACCACATCTCACTCAGCATGTTAGGAAGTGATTTCTAACCTTAGACTTGCTGGAAGTTCACGTTTCTTGGCCCTCAAGTCAAGTTAAGCATGATTCCTAAGGAAGAACATCAAGAAAACACATGTTTAAGCATATTTTCTTGAAACCGAATCAAAAGAGAGATGGTGCAGCCAACTCACCTTGATTCCAGCCTTGATAAGTCATATGATCATGTAGAGAAAGAAGAGAGGATCATTTTGGTCGGATTGGAATTTTGATTTGTGTTTTAGTTCAGCAGAAATCAAGCTTTGAAGATTTGGAACTAAGAACTTTTCTCTCTTTTTCTCTCTTCCTATTTTCGGCCACAAAGTGGAAATGAGCCAGCCTTGGGGGTTTTGGGGGTGTAGGGTGAGTTGTGATTGGTTGGCTTGGAGGTGGATTAAAATAATATTAAAATATCTCAGGTGTATAACTACTAAAACTAGATATATCGGAACACTTGTAAAAACATCTCTAAAAATTATTTTCCGAGCTACTAGTATAAATGACACTGGTAACATATTTATTATGAGAATAAAGTATGTATAATGAGGCCTTAGCATTGCTAAAGTCATCAGAGAGTGCTGGTGCTAAGCTGCACCAGTAAACTGTGAACCCGGTTAAACCGATATTTTTAACTAAAACTGACCAAGTAACCCTATAATATCATTCAAGAAGCTTCTAATACTAATATAATGATAATATCATCCTATTGTCTCTCTTCTATCATAAATCGAGTCCGGTTTGTCAAACTGAGACTATTTACGAAAAACCGAATCAAAACTCCTAATCGATAAGGTTCAAAAACTATGTCCTTCGTGACCGCATTATCGAGCTTACCTCGGAAAAGGTTCTAGCTTAAAGATAACATAATGACAATGAGGATCGAGATACTTGATGATATATCAAAGGTTTTCCCCTTACTGATCTTCTGGAGAAATCTGTACTTTCAGAAAAGATCTCGCGTTCTCGAAAACCGGGGTTGTTACATTCTACCCTCCTAAAAGAAAATTTTGCCCTCAAAATTTCAGTTACCTGAAAATAGATGCGGGTAATCAGCTTTCATCTTATCTTCCAGTTCCCAAGTGTGCTCTTCTTCTCCTCTTTGTCCCTAAGCTACTTTGACTAAGCGAACAGTTTTGCCTCTTAGCTGCTTATCACTTCTTTCTACGATCCGAACTGGTGATGCTTGATATGTCAAATCGTTTCATAACTGTACTATCTCTGGTCGTAAAATGTGACTCTTGTCGGGAATATATTTCTTAAGTTGCGAGATATGAAAAACATTATGAAGGTTTGATAGATATGGAGGAAGGGCTACTTGATAAGCTACTAGACCGACTCTTTTAATTATTTGGAAAGGTCCTATGTATCGAGGGTTTAGCTTTTTAGTCTTAAGGGCTCTACCTACTCCAGTAGTTGAGGTTACTTTAAGAAAGACATGGTCTCCCTCACTAAACTCTAAGGGTCTACGTCTATTATCAGCATAGCTCTTTTGATGGCTCTGTGCTGTCTGGATCTTCTGGCGAATCCCCTTTATCTTTTCAGTAGTTTCTTGCACTAAGTCTGGACCTAAGACACTAGCTTCTCCGTCGTCATTCCAACACAATGGTGTTTGACATCTTCTTCCGTAGAGAGCTTCATATGGTGCCATCCCGATACTTTGTTGGTAACTGTTGTTGTAGACGAACTCGACCAGTGGCAAATACCTATCCCAACTGCCCTGGTTATCCATCACACAAGATCTTAGCATGTCTTCCAATGTCTGGATTGTTCACTCCGATTGTCCGTCTGTCTGAGGATGGTATGCTGTACTCATTTGCAATTCTGTTCCAAACGCTTTCTGGAAAGCTCCCCAGAATCTGGAAGTAAACCTCGGATCTCGATCTGAAACAATTGACAAAGGTATTCCGTGCAATCGTATGATTTCTTGAATATATATATTCGTGCCAGCCTTTCTAAAGTATAATCAACTCGAATCGGAAGGAAGTGCGCTGACTTTGTCAACCTGTCCACAATTACCCAAATGGCATCGTGTCCTGTTGAGGTCCTTGGCAATCCCGTGACAAAATCCATAGTGATCTGCTCCCATTTCCATTGTGGTATTTCTAAGGGTTGCAGGGTTCTTGACGGTTTCTGGTGTTCCACCTTCACCTTTTGGCAGGTTAAACATTTTGAGACATAATCAGCTACCTCTTTCTTTAAGCCTGGCCACCAGAACATTTGTTTCAAATCTTGATACATCTTTGTTACTCCAGGATGCAAAGAAAATCTACTTTGATGAGCTTCTGCAAGAATCTTTTGCCGCAAATCTCCAGAACTAGGCACACAAATTCTGTTCTTGTATCTCCAAAGACTGCTACGATCTAGTCTTACAGCTTCTGGTTCCTTTACTTTCATCCGTCTCAGCATCGTCATCATTTATGAGTCTTGTGCTTGTGCTTGCTGAATTCTAATCTTAAAATATGGTGTTATATGCAACTCCACCAAACAGACTCCACTTGACGTCTTAGTCATAGCCAACTTAAGGTCCTCAAATTCCGCAAGTAGCTTCTCTTCCTTTATCATCAACCAACAGATACTCAAATTCTTCCTGCTCAAGGCGTCTGCCACCACGTTCGCTTTTCCTGGGTGGTAACTTAACTTAAAATCATAGTCCTTCAGGAACTCCATCCACCTTCGCTGTCGCATATTAAGATCCTTCTGGTCAAAGATATACTTTAAACTTTTGTGGTCAGAGAAAACTTCTAGTTGAGCGCCATACAAATAGTGCCTCCAGATCTTCAGAGCAAACACTACTGCAGCCAATTCCAAGTCATGCATCAGATAATTTCGTTCATGAGGTCTCAGTTGCCGGAAAGCATAAGCCACCATATTTTTGTCTTGCATCAGCACACATACAAGTCTTTTATGAGAGGCGTCACAGTATACTTCAAAAGGTTTTTGTGGATCGGGTAGTACTAGTACAGGTGCTGTTGTTAGCTTTTCCTTAAGCATCTTGAAGCTTCTATCACACTCAGCCGTCCAGATAAATGGAACTTCCTTTCGTGTAAGGTAAGTCAAAGGTAAGGCTATCTGTGAAAATCCTTTGATGAACCTCCGGTAATAGCCAGCAAGTCCGAGGAAACTCCGAACTTCTGTAACGGTCGTAGGTGGTTCCCACTGCACCACTGCTTCAGTTTTTAAAGGATCCACTGCAATTCCTCCCTGTGACATAACATGTCCCAAAAATGCCACCTTCTCTGTCCAAAATTCGCACTTTGATAGTTTAGCATATAACTTCCGAGTCCTTAGTATCTACAATATAGTTCTTAGATGCTCTTCATGCTCTTTTTCTGTCTTCGAATAGATGAGAATATCGTCTATGAAAATTACTACGAACTGATCAAGGTACGGACGGAAAATACGATTCATGTAATCCATGAAAATCACAGGAGCATTAGTTAGTCCAAACGACATAACCGTATACTCATAGTGACCATATCGAATTCTAAATGCAGTCTTCGGTATATCTGACTCTTTCACTCGAATCTGGTGATAGCCCGATCGCAAATCAATCTTCAAAAACACAGTTGCACCTTTTAACTGATCCATCAAATCATCTATTCGTGGAAGTGGATACTTGTTCTTGATGGTGACTTTATTTAGCTGTCGGTAATTTACATAAAGTCTCATTCCACCATCTTTCTTCTTTACTAGCAACACCGAAGCTCCCCAAGGTGATGCACTGGGACGAATAAATTTCTTTCCAAGTAGCTCATCCAACTGCTTCTTCAATTCTGCAAGTTTCAATGGTGACATTCGGTACGGTGCTATGAAAATCGGTTTGGTTCCAGGTACTAGTTCAATGCTGAATTCTATCTCTCGCTGAGGAGGAAACTCAGGTATGTTGTCCGGGAAAACATCAGGAAATTCCTTCACCACTCAGATTCATTTTAAGCTTAGTTCACTGTCATTCGAGCTTGCCGCTAACAGAACGTACCCCTCACAATCACTCCCGTCTAAGGTAACTCTTACGGAATTCAGATATAAAGTATGAGACAGAAATGGTTTAATATCTAAACTATCAGATGGAATAACAGCAGTTCTTTCATAGCAATCAAGGAAAACATGATACTTGGACAACCAATCTAATCCTAGAATAACTTCCAAACCACATAGAGGCAAATAGATTAGATCATGTATAAAAGTTCTATTCCTAATAGTGAAAGGTACTTGCTGGCACGCTAAACTGGTCAAAGCATTTTGGGATGCAGGGGTAAGGACAATTAGATCAAATTTTAACTCAGAGAAATCTAGTCCCAACTCACGAGCAACAGTTAAAGAAATAAAGGAATGCGATGCACCCGAATCATACAGTACAGTTAGAAATCGATTCTTGACGTAACACTGACCTTGGATCAGGGCGTCTGACTGCATAGCATCATCAGCAGTCATAGCAAACACTCGACCTTGTTGCTGGGTTCGCATTGGGTTCTGAGTAGACCTCTTTGGGCAATTCTTAGCCATATGCTCAGGTTCCTCACAAATAAAGCAAGCGTTCGTTTCTTACAGCATCCAAATCTAACATAGCCATAGCCATGGAGATCATAATAGCTATGAGGATAGCTGTGCCGCACATCGATTCGTCATTCAGAACTCAATTAAACTATGCTTATTCGCAGTCATTAAGGTCCTATCCGCACCAAACAATCAATATTAAGGTGATCAGTCTTAATATCTCAAGTTAGGCACGAACATTCCCAAAATGAGCGCTCATAGACATTCATGCCAAATGTATCTTAAAGATACCCTAACAGCATGAGCACTATAACAAAACATGTAGCATTTACACAAGATCAAGTCAGTTTACATCCTCGTCATCCTACGTAGTTAATATATACACGACACTCCCAGGGCCTGGCCCATATAAAAAGCCGCTAAACTGGTGCCCAGGCTAGCCTAACCACTATATAGCTCCTAGCTCTCGGGTGTACTAACACAAGTGAGAGACTAACTATCGGATAATGTCAGACTAGAGTGTCATCAAAAGAATGCCCCTATGGCTGTCAAGCTATATCTACACGTGGCCGTTTGGAGAATCGTCGTGAGGCTTGTCCATCTCCTCATCCTGCTCTATCTCTATCTCAGGATCCTCATCCTCCTCATCATTCGCAGCTACAACTATACCCTCAGATCCGCCAGAAACACTTCTGTCACTATGTACAAAACCATTCGCGAGCACAGGTCCGTTCGTGTATATAGGAACTGTCCTACCGTCCGGTAGTGCCGGCTCATCAGGCTGTGGAAATTCGGGGATCGGCTCAGGGGAAAAATTCCACTCTGGTGGTATCACAGGTACGTAGTCACCAGCTAACTCAGGCTCATCAGGAATGAGAGGCTCAGGTACCGCCTCATTCAAAGGTTGAGCTGGTATAGGGGGTTCGGGTTCATCAGGAAAAGGATGTCTAGCTGCGTCAGGATGTAACCAGGATAAGGGAAAGTCGTAAGGAGCATCGGGATCAAAATGCAGGCTAGACAGAGGATGTTGAAAAGCTCGATTAGGTAACGCATATCGTCTAATACAAGGCTCAAAACCCATAATGAAGTAACTATGATGTACCGGATCCTCGTAGACATAAGGGTCCTTGAACTCATAGAAGATCACGCCCGTCTCCATCTGAAGGGGAGGAAGGGAGAGAAGGGGTAATAACTGGGGAGTTCTTAGTAGGTTCGGGGTTGTTAATTTGGTGCATGAAATTGTGATCATCAATGGCGCCATCAACCTGGTACGCTCAATTGTAATCTCAACTTTTTATCACAACTTCGCACAACTAACCAGCAATTGCACTAGGTCGTCCAAGTAATAAACCTTACACGAGTAAGGGTCGATCCCACGGAGATTGTTGGTATGAAGCAAGCTATGGTCATCTTGTAAATCTCAGTCAGGCGGATATAGAATGGTTATGGAGTTTTCGAATATTAATAATAAAATAGGGATAGAAATACTTATGTAAATCCTTGGTGAGTATTTCAGATAAATGCATGGAGATGCTCTCGTCCCTCTAAACCTCTGCTTTCCTGCTGTCTTCATTCAATCAGTCTTACTCCTTTCTATGGCTGGCTTTATGTAAGGACATCACCGTTGTCAATGGCTACTTTTGATCCTCTCTGGAAAATGGTCCGATGCCCTGTCACTGCATGGCTAATCGTCTGGAGGCATCACCCTTGTCAATGGCTGCATCCCATCCTCTTGTGAAAATGGTCCAAATGCTCTGTCACAGCACGCTAATCATCTGAGGTTCTCGATCATACCGGATTAGGATTCACCCTCCTTTTGTGTCTGTCACTACGCCCAGCACTCGCGAGTTTGAAGCTCGTCACAGTCATTCAATCCCAGAGTCCTACTCGGAATACCACAGACAAGGTTTAGACTTTCTGGACTCTCATGAATGCCGCCATCAATCTAGCTTATACCACGAAGATTCTAATTAAGAGATCCAAGAGATACTCATTCAATCTAAGGTAGAACGGAAGTGGTTGTCAGGCATGTGTTCATAAGAAATGATGATGATTGTCACGTTCATCACATTCAGGTTGAAGTGCGAATGAATATCTTAGAAGCGGAATAAGTTGAATTGAATAGAAAAACAGTAGTACTTTGCATTAATCTTTGAGGAACAACAGAGCTCCACACCTTAATCTATGGATTGCAGAAACTCTACCATTGAAAATACATAAGTGAAAGGTCCAGGCATGGCCGAATGGCCAGCCCCCAAACGTGATCAATAGATCAAAATATAATCCAAAGATGATCTAATACAATAGTAAAAAGTCCTATTTATAATAAACTAGCTACTAGGGTTTACAGAAGTAAGTAATTGATGCATAAATCCACTTCCGGGGCCCATTTGGTGTGTGCTTGGGCTGAGCTTGAATGTTACATGTGCAGAGGCTCTTTCTGGAGTTGAACGCCAGGTTGTAACGTATTTCTGGCGTTCAACTCTGGTTTGTGACTTGTTTCTGGCGTTTAACTCCAAACAGCAGCGTAGAACTGGCGTTCAACGCCCTTTTACATCTTCTAAACTCGTTCAAAGTATGGACTATTATACATTGTTGGAAAGCCCTGGATGTCTACTTTCCAACGCAATTAAAAGCACGCCATTTTGAGTTCTGTAGCTCCAGAAAATCCACTTTGAGTGTAGGGAGGTCAGAATCCAACAGCATCAGCAGTCCTTCTTCAACCTCTGAATCTGATTTTTGCTCAAGTCCCTCAATTTCAGCCAGAAAATACCTGAAATCACAAAAAAACACACAAACTCATAGTAAAGTCCAGAAATGTGAATTTAACATAAAAACTAATAAAAACATCCCTAAAAGTAACTAGATTCTACTAAAAACATACTAAAAACAATGCCAAAAAGCGTATAAATTATCCGCTCATCAAAACACCAAACTTAAATTGTTGCTTGTCCCCAAGCAACTGAATATCAAATAGGATAAAAAGAAGAGAACATACTATAAATTCCAAACTATCAATGAAACATAGCTTCAATCAGATGAGCGGGACTTGTAGCTTTTTGCCTCTTGAATAGTTTTGGCATCTCACTTTATCCATTGAAGTTCAGAATGATTGGCTTCTATAGGAACTCAGAGTTCAGATAGTGTTATTGATTCTCCTAGTTCAGTATGATGATTCTTGAACACAGCTATTTTATGAGTCTTGGCCGTGGCCCTAAGCACTTTGTTTTCCAGTATTACCACCGGATACATAAATGCCACAGACACATAATTGGGTGAACCTTTTCAGATTGTGACTCAGCTTTGCTAAAGTCCCCAATTAGAGGTGTCCAGGGTTCTTAAGCACACTCTTTTTTTGCTTTGGACCTTGACTTTAACCGCTCAGTCTCAAGTTTTCACTTGACACCTTCACGCCACAAGCACATGGTTAGGGACAGCTTGGTTTAGCCGCTTAGACCAGGATTTTATTCCTTTAGGCCCTCCTATCCACTGATGCTCAAAGCCTTGGGATCCTTTTTATTTGCCCTTGCCTTTTGGTTTTAAGGGTTATTGGCTTTTTGCTCTTGCCTCTTGGTTTTAAGAGCTTTTGGCTTTTTCTGCTTGCTTTTTCTTTTTCTTTCTATTTTTTTTTCGCATATTTTTTTTTCTGCAAGCTTTGTTCTTTGCTGCTTTTTCTTGCTTCAAGAATCATTTTTTTTATGATTTTTCAGATTATCAAATAACATGTCTCCTTGTCATCATTCTTTCAAGAGCCAACATATTTAACATTCTTAAACAACAACTTCAAAAGACATATGCACTGTTCAAGCATACATTCAGAAAACAAGAAGCATTGTCACCACATCAATATAATTAAACTAAGTTCAAGGATAAATTCGAAACTCATGTACTTCTTGTTCTTTTGAATTAAAACAGTTTTCATTTAAGAGAGGTGATGGATTCATAGGACATTCATAACTTTAAGACATAGTTACTAACTACTAATGATCATGTAATAAGACACAAACATAGATAAGCACTTAACATAGAAAACGAAAAATAGAGAATGTAAGAACAAGGAATGAGTCCACCTTAGTGATGGTGGCATTTCCTTCTTGAGGAACCAATGATGTCCTTGAGCTCTTCTATGTCTCTTCCTTGTCTTTGTTGCTCCTCCCTCATTGCTTTTTGATATTCTCTAATTTCATGAAGGATGATGGAGTGCTCTTGATGTTCCACCCTTAGTTGTCCCATGTTGGAACTTAATTCTCCTAGGGAGGTGTTGATTTTCTCCCAATAGTTTTGTGGAGGAAAATGCATTTGAGGCATCTCCGGGATCTCATGGTGATGAGCTTCCTGCGCCTCTTGAGCTCCATGAACGGGCTCTCTTGCTTGCTCCATCCTTTTCTTAGTGATGGGCTTCTCTTCCTCAATGGGAATGTCTCCTTCTATGAAAGCTCCAGCTGAGTAACATAGATGGCAAATAAGATGAGGAAAAGCTAGCCTTGCCATGGGGGAGGACTTTTCGGCCATTTTGTAGAGTTCAAGAGAGATGACTTCATGAACTTCTACTTCCTCTCCAATCATGATGCTATGAATCATGATGGCCCGATCCACAGTAACTTCAGATCGGTTGCTAGTGGGGATGATGGAGCGTTGGATGAACTCCAACCATCCTCTAGCCACAGGCTTGAGGTCCAGTCTTCTTAGTTGAACCGGCTTGCCTTTGGAGTCAATCTTCCATTGAGCTCCTTCCACACATATGTCCATGAGGACTTGGTCCAACCTTTGATTAAAGTTGACCCTTCTAGTGTAGGGGCGTGCATCTCCTTGCATCATAGGCAAGTTAAACGCCAACCTTACATTTTCCGGACTAAAATCTAAGTATTTCCCCCGAACCATGGTGAGATAATTCTTTGGGTCCGGGTTCTTACTTTGATCATGGTTCCTAGTGATCCATGCATTGGTATAGAACTCTTGAACCATTAGGATGCCGACTTGTTGGATGGGTTTTGTTAGAACTTCCCAACCTCTTCTTTGGATTTCATGTCGGATCTCCAGATACTCATTCTTCTTGAGCTTGAAAGGGACCTCAGGGATCACCTTCTTCTTGGCCACAACATCATAGAAGTGGTCTTGATGAGATTTGGAGATGAATCTTTCCATCTCCCATGACTCGGAGGTGGAAGCTTTTGTCTTTACTTACCCTTTTCTAGAGGATTCTCTGGTCTTAGGTGCCATCAATGGTAATGGAAAAACAAAAAGCTTATGCTTTTACCACACCAAACTTAGAATATTGCTCGCCCTCGAGCAAGAGAAGAAAGAAGAGATGAAGAAGAAGAAGAAATGGAGGAGAGGGAGAGAGAGATGTGTTTCGGCCAAGAAAGGGAAGAGAGGGTTGTGTTGTGTGAAAATGAGGAAGAATGGAGGGATATATATAGGGAAGGGAGGGGGGGTAAGGTTCGGCCATAAGGGTGGGTTTTGGGTGGGAAATTGATTTTGAATTTTGAAGGTAGGTGGAGTTTATGAGGTAGGTTTATGGGGAAGAGTGGATGGATGTGAGTGGTGAAGTGGTGATAGGGAAGAGAGATTAAGGTGATTGGTGAAGAGTTTTGGGGAAGAGTGTTTATGGGATTGTGTGAAAGACGGGTGAGAAGAAGTGAGTGGAGGTAGGTAGGGATCCTATGGGGTCCACAGATCCTGAGGTGTTCAAGGATTTACAACCTTGCACCAAATTGGGCATGCAAAATGCCCTTGCACACAACTCTGGGCGTTCAGCGCTAGATTGGTGCTTGTTCTGGGCATTGAACGCCCATTTGTTGCCCATTTCTGGCGTTGAACGCCAGAACCATGCTTGTTCTGGGCGTTCAGCGCCAGCTCTTCTCCAGGGTGCAATTCTGGCGTTCAAACGCCCAGATGCTACCCATTTTGGGCGTTCAACACCAGAACCATGCTCTGTTCTGGCGTTGAACGCCAACCAGATGCTTCTTACTGGCGTTTAAACGCCCGTAAGGTCTTCCTCCAGGGTGTGATTTTTCTTCTGCTGTTTTTGATTCCGTTTTCAATTTTTATATTTATTTTGTGACTCTACATGATCATGAACCTAATAAAACATGAAAAACAATAAAAATAGAAATTACATAAAAATTGGGTTGCCTCCTAACAAGCGCTTCTTTAATGTCAATAGCTTGACAGTGGGCACTCATGGAGCCTCACAGGTTTTCAGAGCATTGTTAAGACTCTCCAACACCAAACTTAGAGTTTGGATATGGGAGTTCAACACCAAACTTAGAGTTTGGTTGTGGCCTCCCAACACCAAACTTAGAGTTTGACTGTGGGGGCTCTGGTTGACTCTGCAATGAGAGAAGCTTACTGTGCTTCCTCTCCATGGGTACAGAGAGAGATCCTTGAGTTTTAAACACAAGGTTGTCCTCATTTAATTGAAGGATCAATTCTCCTCTGTCCACATCAATCACAGCTCTTGTTGTGGCTAGGAAGGGTCTTCCAAGGATGATGAATTCATCCTCATCCTTCTCAGTGTCTAGGACTATGAAATCAGCAGGGATGTAAAGGCCTTCAACCTTTACTAACACGTCCTCTACTTGTCCATAAGCCTGTTTTCTTGAATTGTCTGCCATCTCTAATGAGATTTTAGTGGCTTGCACCCCATAGATTCCCAATTTCTCTATTACAGAGAGGGGCATGAGGTTTATCCCTAAATCAAGATCACACAGAGCCTTTTCAAAGATCATGTTGCCTATGGTACAAGGTATTACGAACTTTCCAGGATCCTGTTTCTTCTGAGGTAATGTCAGTTGATCCAGGTCACTTAGTTCATTGGTGAACAAGGGAGGTTCATCTTCCCAAGTCTTAATACCAAATAATTTGGCATTCAGCTTCATGATTGCACCAAGAAACTTGGCAGCTTGCTCTTCAGTAACATCCTCATTCTCTTCAGAAGAGGAATACTCATCAGAGCTCATGAATGGCATAAGGAGGTTCAATGGAATCTCTATGGTCTCTAGATGAGTCTCAGATCCCTTTGGTTCCTCAAAGGGAAGCTCCTTATTGATCACTGGACGTCCCAGGAGGTCTTCCTCCTTGGGATTCACGTCCTCTCCTTCCTTCACAGGTTCGGCCATGGTAATTAATTCAATGGCCTTGCACTCTCCTTTTGGATTTTCTTCTGTGTTGCTTGGGAGAGTACTAGGAGGGATTTCAGTGATCCTTTTACTCAGCTGGCCCACTTGTGCCTCCAAATTTCTAATGGATGACCTTATTTCATTCATGAAACTCACAGTGGCCTTAGATAGATCAGAGACTAAGTTTGCTAAATTAGAGGTATTTTGTTCAGAGTTCTCTGTCTGTTGCTGAGTGGATGATGGAAAAGGTTTACTATTGTTAAACCTATTTCTTCCACCATTATTAAAGCCTTGTTGAGGCTTTTGATCCTTCCATGAGAAATTTGGATGATTTCTCCATGATGAGTTATAGGTGTTTCCATAAGGTTCACCCATGTAATTTACCTCTGCTATTGCAGGGTTTTTAGGATCATAAGCTTCTTCTTCAGAAGATGCCTCTTGAGTACTGTTGGATGCAGCTTGCATTCCGTTCAGACTCTGAGAAATCATATTGACTTGCTGAGTCAATATTTTGTTCTGAGCCAATATGGCATTCAGAGTATCAATTTCAAGAACTCCTTTCTTCATAGGCGTCCCATTACTCACAGGATTCCTCTCAGAAGTGTACATGAACTGGTTATTAGCAACCATGTCAATGAGTTCTTGAGCTTCTGCAGGCATTTTCTTTAGGTGAATTAATCCACCTGCAGAAGTATCCAATGACATCTTAGCCAATTTAGATAGACCATCATAGAATATATCCAGGATGGTCCATTCTGAAAACATGTCAGAAGGATACTTTTTGGTCAGTTGCTTGTATCTTTCCCAAGCTTCATAGAGGGATTCACCTTCTTTCTGTCTGAAGGTTTAAACATCCAATCTAAGCTTGCTCAGCTTTTGAGGAGGAAAGAACTTGGCTAAGAAAGCCGTGACCAGCTTGTCCCAAGAGTTCAGGCTATCTCTGGGTTGAGATTCCAACCACACTCTAGCTCTGTCTCTTACAGCAAAAGGGAAAAGCATGAGCCTGTAGACTTCAGGATCTACTCTATTAGTCTTAACAGTATCACATATCTGCAAGAATTCAGTTAAGAACTAAAAAGGATCTTCAGATGGAAGTCCATGAAACTTGCAGTTCTGCTGCATCAGAGAAACTAGCTGAGGTTTTAGCTCAAAGTTGTTTGCTCCAATGGCAGGAATGGAGATGCTTCTTCCATGTAAATTAGAATTAGGTGCAGTAAAGTCACCAAGCATTCTCCTTGCATTATTGTTGTTGGGTTCGGCTGCCATCTCCTTTACTTGTTCGAAATTTTCAATAAGGTTGTCTCTGGATTGTTGTAATTTAGCTTCTCTGAGTTTCTTCTTCAGAGTCCTTTCAGGTTCTGGATCAGCTTCAACAAGAATGCCTTTTTCCTTGTTCCTGCTTATAAGAAAGAGAAGAGAACAAGAAAAGAAGAGAAATCCTCTATGTCACAGTAAAGAGGTTCCTTATTGTTAGTAGAAGAAGAAAAGGAATAGGGGTGAAGAAGAATGAAGAATCCAAACACAAGGGTAAGGATAGGAGCAGTGATGTGAGATGAAGAGAAGTGTTAGTAGATGAATAAATAATTAGAAGGAGATGAGGGAGAAGGATTTTCGAAAATTATTTTTGAAAAAGAGTTAGTGATTTTCGAAAATAGTTTTTGAAAAAGGTTAGTAATTTTTTGAAAATTAAAATAAAAAATTAAAATAATTAGTCAATAAAAAAGAAATTTTGAAAAAGAGGGAAGATATTTTCAAAAATTGGAGAGAGAGAGAGTTAGTTAGGTAGTTTTGAAAAAGATAAGAAACAAACAAAAAGTTAGTTAGTTAGTTGAAACAAATTTTGAAAAGATAAGGAGTTAGGAAGTTAGAAAAGATATTTTGAAATCATGTTTTTGAAAAAGACATGATAAGAAGATATTTTTGAAAAGATATGATTGAAATTAGTTTTGAAAAAGGTTTGATTTTTAAAATCACAATTAATGACTTGATTCACAAGAAATCATGAGATATGATTCTAGAACTTAAAGTTTGAATCTTTCTTAACAAGTAAGTAACAAACTTGAAATTTTTGAATCAAAACATTAATTGATGATGTTATTTTCGAAAATTATGTGATAAAGATAAGAAAAAGATTTTTGAAAAATATTTTTAAAATTTTCGAAAATAACTAAGAAAAATGAAAATGATTTGATTTTTGAAAAAGATTTTGAAAAAGATAAGATTTTTAAATTGAAAATTTGATTTGACTCATAAAAACAACTAGATTTTAAAAATTTTTGAAAAAGTCAACTCAAATTTTCGAATTTGATGAGAGAAAAAGGGAAAGATATTTTTTTTTATTTTTGAATTTTTAATGATGAGAGGGAAAAACATGAAAAAGACTCAATGCATGAAAATTTTGGATCAAAACAATGAATGCATGCAAGCATTCTATGAATGTCAAGATGAACACCAAGAACACTTTGAATGTCAAGATGAATATCAAGAACTTATTTTTGAAAATTTTTATATGCAAAGAAAACATGCAAGACACCAAACTTAGAAATCTTTCATGTTTAGACTCTATGGATGCAAAAATGCATATGAAAAACAAGAAAAGACACAAAACATGAAAACATCAAGATCAAACAAGAAGACTTACCAAGAACAACTTGAAGATCATGAAGAACACTATGAATGCATGAATTTTCGAAAAATGCAAGATGAATATGCAATTGACACCAAACTTTAAATCTGACTCAAGACTCAAACAAGAAACATGAACTATTTTTGATTTTTATGATTATTTTTATTATTATTTTTTTCGAAAACAGATGAGAAATTTTTTTGAAAGATTTTTGAAAAATTTTTGAAAATAAAACAAAAAGAAAATTACCTAATCTGAGCAACAAGATGAACCGTCAGTTGTCCAAACTCGAACAATCTCCGGCAACGGTGCCAAAAACTTGGTGCACGAAATTGTGATCATCAATGGCGCCATCAATATGGTACGTTCAATTGTAATCTCAACTTTTTATCACAACTTCGCACAACTAACCAGCAAGTACACTGGGTCATCCAAGTAATAAGCCTTACGCGAGTAAGGTCGATCCCACGGAGATTGTTGGTATGGAGCAAGCTATGGTCATCTTGTAAATCTCAGTCAGGCGGATATAGAATGGTTATGGAGTTTTCGAATATTAATAATAAAATAGGGATAGTGTAAAATCCAGAACTTTTGAAAAGTCTTATTATGATCAAGTCTCAAATCATATGGTTATTTATAGCCTTAATTTTAGAAATTATTTTATTAAAGGTAATTAAGGCAAGTTTTGATTTATTGGATTTGAGATAAGTTATGATTATTATCCAATTTTACAATTATTGGATTATTTTCTATATGTAAAGTATAAGGTTGATAGTTATGAAATAATAAGGATTTTATATGATTTGGATTAGATAAGTAATATTTTAATTTATTGATATTGCTATTTTGAAAAATAGAGAAATTAATTATATTAATTCTAAATTTTGGATTTGGACATTTTATTGAAAATAAAGTGTGAAATTGATGAGCAAATAATATTTTATGCACTATTATTGTTGAATTAGAATTTATTTCTAATTACTACATTATACCTATTTTTAAGTGAAATTACCGAATTACCCCTAACCCTAATTTTTGAAAATGAAACACTCTAACCCTGAAAACCCTAACAAGAACCCGTTTCCCCCTCTGAGCCCATCAGCAGCAATACGCATGTTTTCCCTTTCCCAAATTAGTATGCAGTAACCATGGAGAAAAGGAGGAAAGGGTTAGAAGGAAACGGGTAGAGACGGAAGAAGGGGAGGAGAGGAAGAAGGACTTGACGCCGGCCAGGGGGAGAAGAGTGCTGCCACCACTACGTCACGCCTTGCCGCCGTGCCTCGCCTCGCCGCCGTGCCTCGCCTCGCCGCCGTCGTCCTCGCAGGCATGAAGGAAACCCTTGCTGCCACTGCTGCCTGTGGATCTGACGCCATCGCGGGTCAGAACTCAGACGGGAGAGAAGGTCGCGAAGGAGGAGGGAACCGCGCCATTATGCCTCGCCATCGCCACTTAAGCCGCACCCAGCCCAGCCGCGCCGCCGTCCCTGCGCTGTCGCAGAGCAGATCTGAGGCGAGGGATAGGACCGCGATGGGGGAAAGAGTCGCGCCACCCAGTCGCCGGTGTTGTCGCGAGGAAAAGAGGGAGAGTCCGCCGGAGAAGAACCGTCTCGGAACTGTCCCTGCCGCTGCATCCAACTGCTGTTGGGAGCCTTGTCGCCGCTCATGGGGGTGCGCCGGTAAACCTCTGCCGCCGGAAACGCCGCTGCCGTCGCCGGAAGGCTTTGTCGGTAAGGATTTTAGGCTGGTTCTCATTCTCCGTTGAGTTTCTGGGAACCTCATTGTCCCTACATGTTGTTCAGGTCACCGCTGCTGCTTGAAGTGGCTGCCGGGCCGCCGCCGAACCGGTTCAGAGATCGCCGCTGTTTCGGTTCAACCATTCTTCCTCAGTCTTGGTAAGCGTTTTGGTTTGCGAAGCCTTTTTGTCGCTGTTCAGATAATTTAGGCTGAGGTGTTGTGGCGTTATTTGTCACAGGGTGGTGTATCGGTACTAGCGTGTCGTGCTCGGAGTTTGCGACTGCCTCGTTTCGCTAGTTCAGTAAGTACGTTATGTTTCGAATAGCCTCGCGTTAGTATTCGGTTGTGTTTGATTAATGAATATGAGTCTTGGTAACGTGGGATCGAGTCCTGATTATTATATGCTGCGATTAGTGTTGCTATGGCTATTGCGAAGGTGGATTGGAGCTGAGGTTTTGGTTGCCGTTAGTTTGGGCTGAGGCGGAAAGGACTCTGTGAGACGTTTGGGTTATGGATTTGCGTTTCGAGGTAGGGGCGCTTTCCAAAAACTATATTGTATATATTGGAATTATTACATATGGATACTGATGTGAGTGAATGTGTATTTGGTGATTGTATCGGCCTTATGTATGGCTTGATTTGCCTTGGTTGGTTATGAACGTCTGTTGGTTGAATTGTTATGTGGTTTTTCTGAAACGAAATGCTTTTCAAGTTGATTCTTTTAAAGCTTTGAGATCGAGTTTAACCCGTTGAGAATTGATTTGAGTTAATTTTATTGAGAATGTGAAAAATAGAATCCACCCTTGAATTCAGCCTGGCTTGCTTTAAATGATCTGGTTTGATAAATGAATGTTGCGGAACCGTTTCTTTAAAGCTTTGGAAATGAGTTGATTTAGTTGATATTGGTGTGATTTTGAAACGGTTTTCTTGAGATATGCCAATAAGGCGACTGTTGGATTTAGCTTGATTTTGGATTGATTTTGGATTCTGGACTGTTGAAAAGGATTGTGGAACGGTTTAGTGGGGACCCGAACCGGGTGGCAAAGTCCATGTTTTAGGGGAGGTGCTGCCGAAATTTCTATAAAATCCAAGTCTTTATTGAATATTGTCTGAAAAAATAATGAGTTAAAGACTTCTACTATTTTACTTGAATTATCAAGAAAAGAATGATTCATGCTTTTGAAATGAATTATTAAAGAGGAAATTGTGATTCAGTCTTGCTTCTTAAGAAAGGCATTGTATCTTTTTCAGAAGAAAGTTATTTAGATGAAACTTGTGTTTTAAAGCTGTTTGGATGTGAAAAGGGTTTATGCCTTCGAATTTGACTTGGGGGTTTTAATTAAAGGAGTTTCAATGACTTTGAAAGAACCTGAGTGTCTATTGACCAGTTTCATTTTGAAATGTTTTGAGAAAGGTTTGAGTACTCTTTGAATTCTGAATCCTTGCAAGACTAAAACAATTTTAACAGATGAAACGTTTTAGAATTTGTCATGGGGGTTAAAACTGGTTTTGCCTAAGTAGAGGAAATGGCTTTGAAGGAAGTAAATGATTACGTGACTCGGTTTGGCTTGTATCCTATTTTATTACTCAAATCGGAAAGCCAATGTTTTAATGATTTTAAATGAATTTGGCGAAATGAGTTATGCTGTTCTCCCCTAAGGACTTGGGGCTCTGCCGAGGAACTTTTGTTACAAAAATCTCATTGTTGGATGGGTGATTTTGAATGATTCAAAAGGAATCTTTAACTTTCCATGGTTTTGGAAGTTTTGGAAAGAGGAAGCCGAGAGTGGCTTATTTCAAAAAGGGAATTTTCCTTGAGTAAAATTGGCTTATGAGCCTGAGATAATTTGAGAAATGAGATCTTTAAAGCCAAGGCTGAAAAGAGTTGAAACTTGATTTCAAAGTGAAATGAATTGAGAAAATGATTTATGGCTTAAATGCCAATTTTATGAATTTGATGATTTTGAATGTGGAAGTGTTGTTTTATTATGAGCCGGAATGGCTATGTATGATTATGAATATTGAGTGGTTCTGGATTGAACCGTGAGCCAGAATGGCTGTGTGTGATTATCAATATTGGCTGGTTCTGGACTGAACCGTAAGCCGGATGGCTGAGATGGATGTTGATCCATGGATGAGAATGAATGCATGTATATGCTGAATTATTGATAATTGTGATTTTTGCACTTCCACTATTGGAGATGAGGGTTTCCCTGGGTAGTAGCAATGGCTAGCCACCATATGCTCCAGGTTGAGACTCGAAGCTCTGTTAACCCAATGTCGTAAGTGTGGCCGGGCACTGTGAAAGGCCCGGATGAGCTCGCCCCCATAAATATTCACCAGTGATGGTGATGGATAAATATTCACCAGTGAGGGTGATGGATATGGATCATGATTATGATAAAGTTTATGATGAGTATAACTCGAGTTGGGGATGCACGACAGAGGGACAGTCCAATGGTTAGCTACCAGGACTTGTCGGGTTGGCTCTATAACCGACAGATGATATCATCAGCCACTAGGGACAGGCATGCATCATATGCATTTGTGTGACATTGGTTGGGTGTGCATATTATACTTGGTTTGCCTATGTGATTAATTGCTAACTGTTTTACTTGTAATAACTGTTTGTTTGTGCTTGAACTTCCTATCTGTGTTTGCATCTGGGACTCTGTTGGATTGTGGTGATTGGTTGTTAGTTGGATTGTTTGGGCCTAGGGCCGTGGTTGGAATGAGATGAACTGATGGTTGATTTCGGTTTTGTGTTTCTGATTTGGAATAAAATATGAAAGGCTATTTTGGTTTCGCTTAGATAAACCGCTTTGAAAGGCTTTTGAGTTTTTGAGAATTGAACGGTTCTTCTTTCCGAAAAGATTTCCGACTTTACTTTCATTGTAAACCGTTGTTTTTGAAAAGAGGCATAAGACGGTTATGAATCACTGGTACGGTTTATCTTCACGTATCCTATTACAGTAATTCCTAAAAACCCTCTACTGAGAACCCTTTCGAGGATGATGTTCTCACCTCCCCTACATTTTTCCCCTTTCAGGATATGGGTGCAGAAGTTACGAAGAGCTTATTTAATTGTTGTTGTAATGCTCTGTATTGTTTTAGTTATGGTTTATTGTACCCTCGCCTTTATCTTGATATAATCTGTAAGAGGGAGAGGAATTGTATTGGATTATGTTTGTAGTATTACTTATATATATGTATGTATATATATGGATGTACTCTTTATGAGTTTTTGTACGTTGTATGGTATTTATGGATGTACGTTATCGAACGAAAGAATTTTTGGGAGCGGTATTGCGGTTTAAAGTTTTAAACAGGCTCATATTCTAGTATTAAATAATGTAAAAGTCGTCGTAATGTCCGAGCTATCAAAGGCGCGCAGCCGGAAGCGTGAGCTTTGGTAGTTAGGGTGTTACATTATGGTATCAGAGCAGTTCTTCCTGTAGAGCCTGAGGAATGGACTGACTATGCTTCAATTGCATACTCTGAGTGTTTGTCATGTATTAGGTCTTGTCGAATGACGAGAATTAGAGCTTTATGCACATGACGGTCTATTGATTAACGCTGTTAGTGTTGCATTGCATAATTTCTGATATTAAGTTTGGCCGGCTTAATACTAGTGAATTATGTATATGAGAGCACTAATGGGTTATCATAGATGATATACGAGTTTTGAGTAAAGCGAATTGCGGGTTTTGGGAACGTTGGAAACTATTTCTCGAGGCTATTCAGTTGTGTGTCTTGAATTTTGTTCGAGTCGACCTGTTCTTTTATATCCTAACTTGAAGCTCTTGTTTGCTAGTCCTTTTGAAAAGTAGTTTGATTTTTCAACTCTATTCCTCTATCCATATGCATTCTTGTTTGACCTTAAGTGCATATGCTGGTTTAAGATCCTTGTTGCATCTATCCTCCTCTGTTTGAGTTCTTCTTGATTCAAGTATTCTTTGATATAGCCTTGAACTTGTCTTAATGTGCTGTGACTTTTAACTCCGGGTTCCGTGTTCATTCTTAGAGAACTTGTTGATTCAGTTTTCCTCTTATTTGACAGTGATTACAGCTAATTTTGAGATTTTTATAAAAATTGCTGTTGACTAGATATACACTTATCTATATGTGAAACTTTGAAGATTTCTTACACAGTTTAACAATTACTTATCTTAACACATCACCTGTACTTTTACTGGTTTACGGAACTGCACTTACTTTAAAAGTAAATTGATTTTCTAGTAATTTCACTATAATTCCAATGCACATCTTCATTTGATTATGTATTTGGATATTTTTCAAAATTTTGAAAAGAAGGGATTTACTAATTTTGTCTCAGTTGAGTTTCGTTTGATAAGCTTTACTTAACTTATTTTGAATTGAGTTTGATTTAGCATGCTATATGGTTTATGCCATTGTTGTTCTTTTGAAAATGTTAGATTCATAGCTTTCTTCTTATGAATGGAATCGTTCCTTCTTAAGCTTTTCACCTCTATGAATGTCATACGTGATTCTGTTTTTAACTAATCTTTTGCACCTTGTGAACATTATCATTGATCTTGGTTTTTCCTCCCTTGTGAATCTCACTCTTATGTGAGTCAGCTTGATTTGTTTCAAATTCGTGCATCGTCTATCCTCTCATTGTCTTTACAAGAGTTTTTAATCAAAGATTTATCCTTGGGAAATTTCTAATGGTTGATTGGTCTTTCCCTAAGGCTTAGTATTCTCTTGGATCAATGGAAAGCTTGTTTGATGACTCATGCCTAGTGAATCTTGTTTGAACTACTTTGGTTTAAGATTCTTTCTTGTATGGCTTGACTCCTTTTTAAGTACATCCTAATATTCTTGAATATCCTTTTGAAATGGTGATTTCAAGTATACTTTTGGAGTCTTGTTTTGAACTTTTAAGGAAGTTTTGAATTCTCTTGTAAGAAGTTTTAAACGGAATTTATTTTCTGTTGTTTGATTGAGATTGAAACCATTGTTCAATTTTGGCGAAGTTAATTTAAAGTTGGCATGCACTATTTTAAATGGAGTTTTGAAAAGCTTCCTTGTTTAGTGGAAATCGTTCGTTTGTAACGCACTACTTATTTCCTTTACCAAATTGTAAGCAAATTTTTACTTCGAAGTTTCTTTTCTAAAAAGAGTTTAACTTCCTCTTTCGTACTTGCTATAAGTGTTATACACGCTTGTTTGAATATGAATTTTTAGAATTTTTGAACAAGCATTTGATCACTTCCGAGTTTTTATGAACTGCTTTTGGTTAAGTTGTGCTCTAATTATCTTTCTAAAATATTTGAGGAAATATTTTAGCTCTTAGCCAAAGTTGTGTGCATTTTGTTTTTGGAACTCTACAAAATCTACTTCAACATGAAATTGTATTGAAGTAAAGCCACGTTTATGCTTTTGTTACTCCCTTGAAGGATGTTTGTTGTTTAACTTCTCTTTCAGACTGCGAAGTGATATTTTTACAAGTTTTCGATTCTTTTAAGAACAATGTATTCGGAAGTATTTCAATTATGCTCTTGAGTTCTGTGAGCTTTGTCTTGGGTTTGAGAGATTCTTCTCTATAAACTTCATACTTCTTCGACTCACCTTGAATTTGTTTCAAACTAATGCGCTGATCCTTCTCCTTGTTGATCCTATTGGATTTCTTTGATTCAAGGGTTATCTTTGAGGTTGTCAATTGAATTGTGTCTAGTAAACTTCATTGCTTGAGTATCCTTGGTTATCTGGGATTGGATATATTCTCTCAAATCTATTATTGCTATCCTTGACATTTGACTCTCCTTTCTAAATCTTGTATCTTTCTGAGTAGACTCGAGAATTGTTTTGATATCACGTGCGACTTGTAGACGTATACGTAACGCGATGAGTTAGTTCTTTAAGACGTGATATGTGTATATGGAAGTTGAAACGGTAGGTGTACAACGCTATGAGTTGTGGGTGTTTTGTTCCTGGCGAACGGGTTTGCGGTTGTCAAGCTTGTGATCGAGTATGGGGATTGTAAAGTGCTTGATGGAGTTGGAAAGTTGAAACTTCGAGGTGGATATGAGATTAGTGTGCGGATGTTAAGCACGTCGTTTTAACCCCATCATGTTTTATAGCCTTAATGCTTTGCCCTTCTATCACATGATTGATCCATGTTATCTTTTGCATTGAGCCTACCTTGTAACGTTTGCTTTGCAATCACACTCCTACCTTTACATCCTTATGCTTATGACAATCAAAGTATTTGAAAATCGTATATATAATTATATTGTGAGATATTTTTGCTTCTTCCTTAAATGTGTTCAAGGGTGAACTGTTTGGAATTTCTTTCATTTTGTATCAATTTTCGAGGGCGAAAATTTTTATAAGGTGGGTAGGATGTAAAATCCAGAACTTTTGAAAAGTCTTATTATGATCAAGTCTCAAATCATATGGTTATTTATAGCCTTAATTTTAGAAATTATTTTATTAAAGGTAATTAAGGCAAGTTTTGATTTATTGGATTTGAGATAAGTTATGATTATTATCCAATTTTACAACTATTGGATTATTTTCTATATGTAAAGTATAAGGTTGATAGTTATGAAATAATAAGGATTTTATATGATTTGCATTAGATAAGTAATATTTTAATTTATTGATATTGCTATTTTGAAAAATAGAGAAATTAATTATATTAATTCTAAATTTTGGATTTGGACATTTTATTGAAAATAAAGTGTGAAATTTATGAGGAAATAATATTTTATGCACTATTATTGTTGAATTAGAATTTATTTCTAATTACTACATTATACCTATTTTTAAGTGAAATTACCGAATTACCCCTAACCCTAATTTTTGAAAATGAAACACTCTAACCCTGAAAACCCTAACCAGAACCCGTTTCCCCCTCTGAGCCCATCAGCAGCAATACACATGTTTTCCCTTTCCCAAATTAGTATGCAGTAACCATGGAGAAAAGGAGGAAAGGGTTAGAAGGAAACGGGTAGAGACGGAAGAAGGGGAGGAGAGGAAGAAGGACTTGACGCCAGCCAGGGGGAGAAGAGTGCTGCCACCACTACGTCACGCCTTGCCGCCGTGCCTCGCCTCGCCGCCGTCATCCTCGCAGGCATGAAGGAAACCCTTGCTGCCACTGCTGCCCGTGGATCCGACGCCATCGCGGGTCAGAACTCAGGCGGGAGAGAAGGTCGCGAAGGAGGAGGGAACCGCGCCATTCTGCCTCGCCATCGCCACTGAAGCCGCACCCAGCCCAGCCGCGCCGCCGTCCCTGCGCTGTCGCAGAGCAGATCTGAGGCGAGGGATAGGACCGCGATGGGGGAAAGAGTCGCGCCACCCAGTCGCCGGTGTTGTCGCGAGGAAAAGAGGGAGAGTACGCCGGAGAAGAACCGTCGCAGAACTGTCCCTGCCGCTGCACCCAACTGCTGTTGGGAGCCTTGTCGCCGCTCATGGGGGTGCGCCGGTAAACCTCTGCCGCCGGAAACGCCGCTGTCGTCGCCGGAAGGCTTTGTCGGTAAGGATTTTAGGCTGGTTCTCATTCTCCGTTGAGTTTCTGGGAACCTCATTGTCCCTACATGTTGTTCAGGTCACCGCTGCCGCTTGAAGTGGCTGCCGGGCCGCCGCCGAACCGGTTCAGAGATCGCCGCTGTTTCGGTTCAACCATTCTTCCTCAGTCTTGGTAAGCGTTTTGGTTTGCGAAGCCTTTTTGTCGCTGTTCAGATAATTTAGGCTGAGGTGTTGTGGCGTTATTTGTCACAAGGTGGTGTATCGATGCTTGCGTGTCGTGCTCGGAGTTTGCGACTGCCTCGTTTCGCTAGTTCAGTAAGTAAGTTATGTTTCGAATAGCCTCGCGTTAGTATTCGGTTGTGTTTGATTAATGAATATGAGTCTTGGTAACGTGGGATCGAGTCCTGATTATTATATGCTGCGATTAGTGTTGCTATGGCTATTGCGAAGGTGGCTTGGAGCTGAGGTTTTGGATGCCGTTAGTTTGGGCTGAGGCGGAAAGGACTCTGTGAGACGTTTGGGTTATGGATTTGCATTTCGAGGTAGGGGCGCTTTCCAAAAACTATATTGTATATATTGGAATTATTACATATGGATACTGATGTGAGTGAATGTGTATTTGGTGATTGTATCGGCCTTATGTATGGCTTGATTTGCCTTGGTTGGTTATGAACGTCTGTTGGTTGAATTGTTATGTGGTTTTGTGAAACGAAATGCTTTTCAAGTTGATTCTTTTAAAGCTTTGAGATCGAGTTTAACCCGTTGAGAATTGATTTGAGTTAATTTTATTGAGAATGTGAAAAATAGAATCCACCCTTGAATTCAGCCTGGCTTGCTTTAAATGATCTGGTTTGATAAATGAATGTTGCGGAACCGTTTCTTTAAAGCTTTGGAAATGAGTTGATTTAGTTGATATTGGTGTGATTTTGAAACGGTTTTCTTGAGATATGCCAATGAGGCGACTGTTGGATTTAGCTTGATTTTGGATTGATTTTGGATTCTGGACTGTTGAAAAGGATTGTGGAACGGTTTAGTGGGGACCCGAACCGGGTGGCAAAGTCCAAGTTTTAGGGGAGGTGCTGCCGAAATTTCTATAAAATACGAGTCTTTATTGAATGTTGTCTGAAAAAATGATGAGTTAAAGACTTCTACTATTTTACTTGAATTATCAAGAAAAGAATGATTCATGCTTTTGAAATGAATTATTAAAGAGGAAATTGTGATTCAGTCTTGCTTCTTAAGAAAGGCATTGTATCTTTTTCAGAAGAAAGTTATTTAGATGAAACTTGTGTTTTAAAGCTGTTTGGATGTGAAAAGGGTTTATGCCTTCGAATTTGACTTGGGGGTTTTAATTAAAGGAGTTTTAATGACTTTGAAAGAACCTGAGTGTCTATTGACAAGTTTCATTTTGAAATGTTTTGAGAAAGGTTTGAGTACTCTTTGAATTCTGAATCCTTGCAAGACTAAAACAATTTTAACAAATGAAACATTTTAGAATTTGTCATGGGGGTTAAAACTGGTTTTGCCTAAGTAGAGGAAACGGCTTTGAAGGAAGTAAATGATTACGTGACTCGGTTTGGCTTGTATCCTATTTTATTACTCAAATCGGAAAGCCAATGTTTTAATGATTTTAAATGAATTTGGCGAAATAAGTTATGCTGTTCTCCCCTAAGGACTTGGGACTCTGCCGAGGAACTTTTGTTACAAAAATCTCATTGTTGGATGGGTGATTTTGAATGATTCAAAAGGAATATTTAACTTTCCATGGTTTTGGAAGTTTTGGAAAGAGGAAGCCGAGAGTGGCTTATTTCAAAAAGGGAATTTTCCTTGAGTAAAATTGGCTTATGAGCCTGAGATAATTTGAGAAATGAGATCTTTAAAGCCAAGGCTGAAAAGAGTTGAAACTTGATTTCAAAGTGAAATGAATTGAGAAATTGATTTATGGCTTAAATGCCGATTTTATGAATTTGATGATTTTGAATGTGGAAGTGCTGTTTTATTATGAGCCGGAATGGCTATGTATGATTATGAATATTGAGTGGTTCTGGATTGAACCGTGAGCCAGAATGGCTGTGTGTGATTATCAATATTGGCTGGTTCTGGACTGAACCGTAAGCCGGATGGCTGAGATGGATGTTGATCCATGGATGAGAATGAATGCATGTATATGCTGAATTATTGATAATTGTGATTTTTGCACTTCCACTATTGGAGATGAGGGTTTCCCTGGGTAGTAGCAATGGCTAGCCACCATGTGCTCCAGGTTGAGACTCGAAGCTCTGTTAACCCAATGTCGTAAGTGTGGCCGGGCGCTGTGAAAGGCCCGGATGAGCTCGCCCCCATAAATATTCACCAGTGATGGTGATGGATAAATATTCACCAGTGAGGGTGATGGATATGGATCATGATTATGATAAAGTTTATGATGAGTATAACTCGAGTTGGGGATGCACGACAGAGGGACAGTCCAATGGTTAGCTACCAGGACTTGTCGGGTTGGCTCTATAACCGACAGATGATATCATCAGCCACTAGGAACAGGCATGCATCATATGCATTTGTGTGACATTGGTTGGGTGTGCATATTATACTTGGTTTGCCTATGTGATTAATTGCTAACTGTTTTACTTGTAATAACTGTTTGTTTGTGCTTGAACTTCCTATCTGTGTTTGCATCTGGGACTCTGTTGGATTGTGGTGATTGGTTGTTAGTTGGATTGTTTGGGCCTAGGGCCGTGGTTGGAATGAGATGAACTGATGGTTGATTTCGGTTTTGTGTTTCTGATTTGGAATAAAATATGAAAGGCTATTTTGGTTTCGCTTAGATAAACCGCTTTGAAAGGCTTTTGAGTTTTTGAGAATTGAACGGTTCTTCTTTCCGAAAAGATTTCCGACTTTACTTTCATTGTAAACCGTTGTTTTTGAAAAGAGGCATAAGACGGTTATGAATCACTGGTACGGTTTATCTTCACGTATCCTGTTACAGTAATTCCTAAAAACCCTCTACTGAGAACCCTTTCGAGGATGATGTTCTCACCTCCCCTACATTTTTCCCCTTTCAGGATATGGGTGCAGAAGTTACGAAGAGCTTATTTAATTGTTGTTGTAATGCTCTGTATTGTTTTAGTTATGGTTTATTGTACCCTCGCCTTTATCTTGATATAATCTGTAAGAGGGAGAGGAATTGTATTGGATTATGTTTGTAGTATTACTTATATATATGTATGTATATATATGGATGTACTCTTTATGAGTTTTTGTACGTTGTATGGTATTTATGGATGTACGTTATCGAACGAAAGAATTTTTGGGAGCGGTATTGCGGTTTAAAGTTTTAAACAGGCTCATATTTTAGTATTAAATAATGTAAAAGTCGTCGTAATGTCCGAGCTATCAATGGCGCGCAGCCGGAAGCGTGAGCTTTGGTAGTTAGGGTGTTACAGATAGAAATACTTATGTAAATCCTTAGTGAGAATTTCAGATAAATGCATGGAGATGCTCTCATCCCTCTAAACCTCTGCTTTCCTACTGTCTTCATTCAATCAGTCTTACTCCTTTCTATGGCTGGCTTTATGTAAGGACATCACCGTTGTCAATGGCTACTTTTGATCCTCTCTGGAAAATGGTCCGATGTGCTGTCACTGCATGGCTAATCGTCTGGAGGCATCACCCTTGTCAATGGCTGCATCCCATCCTCTTATGAAAATGGTCCAAATGCTCTGTCACAGCACGGCTAATCATCTGAGGTTCTCGATCATACTGGAATAGGATTCACCCTCCTTTTGCGTCTGTTACTATGCCCAGCACTCGTCACAGTCATTCAATCCCAGAGTCCTACTCGGAATACCACAGACAAGGTTTAGACTTTCCGGACTCTCATGAATGCCGCCATCAATCTAGCTTATACCACGAAGATTCTGATTAAGAGATCCAAGAGATACTCATTCAATCTAAGGTAGAACGGAAGTGGTTGTCAGGCACGCGTTCATAAGGAATGATGATGATTGTCACGTTCATCACATTCAGGTTGAAGTGCGAATGAATATCTTAGAAGCGGAATAAGTTGAATTGAATAGAAAAACAATAGTACTTTGCATTAATCTTTGAGGAACAGCAGAGCTCCACACCTTAATCTATGGAGTGCAGAAACTCTACCGTTGAAAATACATAAGTGAAAGGTCCAGGCATGGCCGAATGGCCAGCCCCCAAACGTGATCAATAGATCAAAATATAATCCAAAGATGATCTAATACAATAGTAAAAAGTCCTATTTATAATAAACTAGCTACTAGGGTTTACAGAAGTAAGTAATTGATGCATAAATCCACTTCTGGGGCCCACTTGGTGTGTGCTTGGGCTGAGCTTGAATGTTACACATGCAGAGGCTCTTTCTGGAATTGAACGCCAGGTTGTAACGTATTTCTGGCGTTCAACTCTGGTTTGTGACTTGTTTCTGGCGTTTAACTCCAGACAGCAGCGTAGAACTGGCGTTCAACGCCCTTTTACGTCATCTAAACTCGTTCAAAGTATGAACTATTATACATTGCTGGAAAGCCCTGGATGGCTACTTTCCAACGCAATTAGAAGCGCGCCATTTTGAGTTCTGTAGCTCCAGAAAATCCACTTTGAGTATAGGGAGGTCAGAATCCAACAGCATCAGCAGTCCTTCTTCATCCTCTGAATCTGATTTTTGCTCAAGTCCCTCAATTTCAGCCAGAAAATACCTGAAATCACAGAAAAATACACAAACTCATAGTAAAGTCCAGAAATGTGAATTTAACATAAAAACTAATAAAAACATCCCTAAAAGTAACTAGATTCTACTAAAAACATACTAAAAATAATGCCAAAAAGCGTATAAATTATCCGCTCATCATAATTACATTCATTTATTCATTTTTGATTAGCAGATGAATAATAGAATACAGTAAAGTAGTAAATAGAAATTACAAATAGATAGAAAAACAAAGAACAGAACATATACAGAAGAATACAAGAAGATAAAGCACAGACATAGCACTCGAGCAAACAAACATAAAGAAATAGATCACACACAAGTAGGAATGCAACAGAGAATAATGTGCAGACAAGAATGATGCATGTCTAGTCCTAGTAGAGGCCATGAGCTCATGTGTCGGTTAGCTGCCCGCAATCCCGACATTTATACGGTCACGAGTAAAACCGATTTCCCGGATACGATTTTCTGTTCAAATAAATGCGCATATAATAATTATCAGCTCTATTGAGACAGCCTCTGCTTTCTACTCGCAGGAAATATACTCTTGGGAGCGAAAAATTGTTGTAGGTATCCTAGTTTCCCTATAGAAGCTCTTGGGTTGCTTTAAGCAACAGATAATAAACATTATCTCTTGGGTTGCATTAAGCAATGAATAAGCAAACAATATCTCTTTATTGTATTACTCATCTCTTTTATCTCTTTGCTCTGTTCTGATTTCTCTTTTTTCTGTATCCCTTTACTCTACTTTGGTTACTCTGTTCTCCGTAACTCTTTGCTTTTCTCTGATTACTCTTTCCTCTGTATCTATAGTACTCTTTTTCTCTTTATCTCTTTACTTTACTCTGTTCTCTGTGTTTCTTTATTCTGTTCTGATTTTTCTGCTTAACGTATGTATGTAAAGCTTATGTAAATTTCGGTATGAATAGTTAGCCTGTCCCAAGTATAGGTTCATTAAGTCTATACTGAAACAATTTAACTTTTCATATAATACCTAACCCTAGTCGCAACTCAAGTACTAACTAAGTTGCCCTAGTTCGTTCACTAGTCTCTGTCTATTTTTCTGTCATTAAAACTTTACAGACTTTTTCTTTGATTTTTATCTTTTCTTTATCTTTTTATCTTTCTTTTATCTTTGCCTCACTAATATGTTCTTACCACTTCCTAAGTATTTTATGAAGGTAATTATGAGATTCTACACTTAAAGTTGTCTTTCTAAAGCTTTTACAGAAAACTGCCTTTTTGCATTATTTTATTATTTTTAATTAAATATTATTATTTAATATTTTATTATTATTTATCATTTTATCATTAATTTTCGAAAATTAACTTACCTTTTACTTTTAACCTTTAAAATTTACTTTTTACCACCCGTAACTTTTAATATTTCTACTTTAACCACCCTAACTTTCAGAAATTACTAAATAATCCCTTAAACACCAAAATTTTTACTTCCTTGCCCTTTTAAGGATCTAAAGCCTGTTCTTCATTGTTCTTCATCACACTCAAAGTGTTCTTCATGTTCTTCATAAATTCTTCAAATTCTTTCTCTGTTTTTACCCGTTTTTCAGTCTTTTTAGTAACCGATTTTTACTATAATTCATAATAAATTAGCATCCACTAAAACCCCATCTTTTCTACATCATTTCAACACAAATTGAACCTCAATTTAAGCCTAGGGTTTCGTTTTTCCAGCTGCCCCAAGAACATGAACTTTAAAGCTTAAATTTCATCAAATTTCATCAAAATTTCACCAAATTTTCACCAAGAATCAATCATATATGCAACCAATTTTTAGCACAGCCAAATAATACAACATTCACACAACGCAAACACAAATAATCAAGATTAATTTCGTGACACCCTACCTGGTTTTGCTGCTCCTAATTCAGTTAGACTTTCAGGTGGTCCTTAAGCACTTTTTCCTCCTAAATCACATCAAGAACAACTTTAAATCTAAAAACCCTCAACTAACCAAATC
This sequence comes from Arachis ipaensis, assembly GCF_059453495.1. Lineage (NCBI taxonomy): Eukaryota > Viridiplantae > Streptophyta > Magnoliopsida > Fabales > Fabaceae > Arachis > Arachis ipaensis. The sequence goes on along the minus strand of NC_142440.1, from coordinate 79,240,774 downwards.
TCACTCAGCATGTTAGGAAGTAATTTCTAACCTTAGACTTGCTGGAAGTTCATGTTTCTTGGCCCTCAAGTCAAGTTAAGCATGATTCCTAAGGAAGAACATCAAGAAAACACATGTTTAGGCACGTTTCCTTGAAACCAAATCAAAAGAGAGATGGTGCAGCCAACTCACCTTGATTCAAGCCCTGATAAGTCATATGATCATGTAGAGAAAGAAGAGAGGATCATTTTGGTCGGATTGAAATTTTGATTTGAGTTTTATTTCAGCAGAAATCAAGCTTTGAAGATTTGAAACTAAGAACTTTTCTCTCTTTTTCTCTCTTCCTATTTTCGGCCACAAAGTGGAAATGAGCCAGCCTTGGGGGTTTTGGGGGTGTAGGGTGAGTTGTGATTGGTTGGCTTTGAGGTGGATTAAAATAATATTAAAATATCTCAGGTGTATAACTACTAAAACTAGATGTATCGGAACACTTGTAAAAACATCTCTAAAAATTATTTTCTGAGCTACTAGCATAAATGACACTAGTAACATATTTATTATGAGAATAAAACATGTATAATGAGGCCTTAGCATTGCTAAAGTCATCAGAGAGTGCTGGTGCTAAGCTGCACCAGTAAACTGTGAACCCGGTTAAATCGATTTTCTATTTTTAACTAAAACTGACCAGGTATCCTTATAATATCATTCAAAAAGCTTCTAATACTAATATAATGATAATATCATCCTATTATCTCTCTTCTCTCATAAATCGAGTCCGGTTTGTCAAACTGAGACTATTTACGAAAAACCGAATCAAAACTCCTAACAGATACGGTTCAAAAACTATGTCCTTCGTGACCGCGTTATCGAGCTTGTCTCGGAAAAGTTTCTAGCTTAAAGATAACATAATGACAATGAGGATCGAGATACTTGATGATATATCAAAGGTTTTCCCCTTACTGATCTTCCGGAGAAATCTGTACTTTCAGAAAAGATCTCGCGTTCTCGAAAACCGGGGTTGTTACAGTGTGCCTTATTATTGGTTATTATGAATATTGTGAATAATTTTGCTTTTTCATTTCTTTGTTAGTGTTTCTAGTTTTAGGAGTTTATTTTCATTAATTTTTATTAGTTTTTATTTCTCTTACTACTATAAATTCTCACCCCTTTGGCTATGGGTTTGGTTACAATCATGTTTTAGGAAGAAGAGATTACAATGAAAGCTAGGATCAAGGATGGGACAATCAAAGATGGGAGGAGCCACAAAGATTTGATCAACCCTCTTGGAAACAACCACCTCCAAGGTATTATCAATGACCATTCTATGATGCTTACCAAGATAATAGTTATGGTGGACCTTCTCGTGACAATCAACACCCACCACAATATAACTATGAGCCCCCTCATCAACGTAGCTTTGAACCACCCTACTCACAACCACTCTACTCACAATACGACCCACGAGTACGCATCTAGGACGCGTGCGCATCACTTGCAACTTGGGAAATCCACGCGTACGCATCCCTGATGCACACGCGTGGATATGGCAATCGACGTAAATGGGTGTTTGACCCGAGAGTTGTGCTGCCCTCGCGTTGGAACTATGCTAGAAGCACAAAATCACCCCATGCGTACGCATCCCTGACATGTGCGCGTCCTTTCGCTTTCAGACCATCCACGCGTACGTGTAGGCGACGCGTACGCGTCGCATGGCCAACTCAGTTTTCACGCATACGCGTGATGCAGGCGCGCGCGTCAACTCCATTTCTTGTTTTTTTTTCTTTCTTCTTTCTTCTCTCCTCTCTTACTCCTTCTTCTTCTTTTCTCACTTTCTTCTCATCCTTATTCTCTTTTACATACTGCATTTGCATACTTTCCTTCATTACATTTTATTTTATTCATATTTTATCTCCTTTTCTAATTTTTTATTTTACCATTGGTGTTAAATATTCTTATTCAACTGTTGTATCTTTTCTGGTATTATTTTGTTGCTTCATGACTTGTTTTATTCTGATTGGGTATTATTATTCATAAGTCAATGCTAATCTTTTATGATACTTGTATTCCTTTTGCATTGACATGAATTTATATCGTCTTTCATTACCTACTATCTCTTCCCCATTGTGCAAATTTTTGCACTATTGATATGCCCCTTGCTTCCACTGTTTTCTCACTTGCACGTTGTAGCTACTATGTAGCTGAGATCCTCTTTATTTGGCATTAACCCACTCGTATTTTATTTGTTTTCTTATCTTTATCTCTGGGTTACTTTTCTTCCTTTTCCTTTTCTTTCAGGATGGCCACCGAAGAAGGGAAATGGAAAGCTTCTCAATAGGGCTACAGACAAGTCCATCTGCACAATCTTTGGAGAAAAGCATCAGTTGGAACCACCCATCCACTTGCACATCTTTGCATGCACCGAGAACGGTGCAAGATTTAAATGTGAGGAGGTCGATACCGACTTCCGTGGGTTAGTTATTTTCTTCTCAACACCAATGTTTTATTTTCCTTGTTAGTTGTTGTATTTACATGTTTGATTTTGTGCATATTTTACCACTACTTGGTTGAAGTAATGAGTTTCTTTTCAAGACCCTCTTTTATAGTATTTCACTAATTTAAATTAAAAATTTGTGTTAAACTTGTTTGAAGATTGTAATTTGGAACATAGTTATAGCTAAGAACACACAACCTGTGAGATTTGAGCTTAATTACATGGTTACATTATTTAACCATAATATTTTATTCTTGTGTGTTCTCTTCTCTATGATTGCAATCTATATTTTGTTCCATTCTATATGTCCATTATTTAGTATATTTACATGCATACATATGATTGAGGCCATCATTTGTTATTAGCTCACTTATCCCAAGTAGCCTACCCTTTTCAATTACCTTTGTTCGCCACCTTGGGCCTTTTAATCCCCCTTTGTTCTATATTTTACCACATCACTATCCTTAAGCGAAAAAATAATTAATTACCCCAAGTGAATCTTTGGTTAGCTTAAGATAGAGATTGTGTATTAATTAAGTGTGGGGAACTGTGGGAACTTGGGTTGATGAAAGTGTATAGTATTTCATTGACAAAATATTGGAAATTTGGGTACCTACTCATATGAGACCAAAAAAATTAAAAATCCATGTGCATTGATATGTTATGTTTACTTTTATATTTTAAAAAAAAATTCAAATAAATAAATAAATAAATAAGGGGACAAAAATTACCCTAGTGCTAAGTTTAATAAAAGATCAATGGATATGTGGTAAAATTAAAGAAGAGTTGGTACATGAGTATGTGATGCAAAAGTGGGAATTATGGGTAGCTAGGCATGAATTTAGAGTTACAGAGAGTGTGAGTATGTTAGGTGAGAGCTTAGGATAGTCAAGGATTCATATTATAGTTCACTTGACCATACATATATCCTCACCCTGACCTTAGTCCCATTACAACCCGGACAAGTCCTCATGATGTTTGCATGTGTATATTAAATATTTGTTGATTGGTTAGATGAAGAACAAAGTTTTAGAAAGCATGATTAGAGAAGAGTAGAGTGAATAACCCTAGACACTTGAGAGATTAGAGTGCATATACACTACCAGTGAGGGTTCAATGCTTGATTCTATGTTCCCTGCTTTCATGAGTTATCTTCTTACAAGTTTACCTGTCTTTTACTGTGTAATTTGAATTAGTGGAATCTGATTTATGTTTGTCTCGGAAAACTTGTTTACTTTTAACCAAGTAGAAAGAAACATCTTAGCATATAGTTGTATTTGCATACATAGATTGCATCATGAGTCTTACTTTTCCCTATTCATTCCTATACTTTTATCTCCTTGAGCTTAGCATGAGGGCATGCTAATGTTTAAGTGTGGGGAGATTGATAAACCACTATTTTATGGTTTATCTTGTGCTCAATTGAATGGTTTTTATCAAGTCTTTGCACACTTATTCATACTAATCGCATGTTTTATATTTTCCTTCCTAATTTTGTGCTATGATTGAAAACATGCTTCTTTGGCCTTAAATTTGCTATGTTTAATCCCCTTTTATTACCATTCGATGCCTTGATATGTGTGTTAAGTGCTTTTAGGATTTATTGGGTAGGAATGGCTTAGAGGATGGAAAGGAAGCATGCAAAAGTGGAAGGAATACAAAAAATTGAAGGAACTGCAAAGCTGTCCAGCCTAACCTCTTCGTACTTAACTGACCATAACATGAGCTACAAATGTCCAAATGAGGCGGTTCTAGTTGCGTTGGGAAGCTAACATCCGGGGCTTTGAAATGATATATAATTTTCTATAGTTGCCATGCTGTTAGGTGACGCGCACGCGTGGATCACGCGTACGTGTGACTTGGCAAAAGTTCAATCCACGCGTATGCGTGGACGACGCGTACGCGTGATAGAGCCATGTGCTTGACGCATCAGAAAATGCTGGGGTTGATTTTTGGGCTATTTTTGACCCAGTTTTCGGCCCAGAAAACACAGATTAAAAGTTGCAGAGTGGAGGAATCATTTAGACACTTCTCATTATTCATAATTTTAGGTTTTAGATGTAGTTTCTAGAGAGGGGGGTTCTCTCCTCTCTAGGTTTTAGGATTTCTCTTAGTTTTAGGTTTATTTCTTTCCAATTCCAGGTTCAATGTTCCTTTAATTTAGTTTCTCTTCTACTTTTATTTGTTCTAGTACTTTGGTTTATCTATTCCTCTTGTTGATTCTCTTCTTTTCCAATTTGGTTTATGAACCCTCAATGTTAGACTTGATTTTCTATTTAATGCAATTTGAAGTATTTCAGATTTATTGCTTTTTCCTTTATTTGTTATCATTGATGCTTGCAATTGTTGGTTTTAGATTTTACATTCCCTATTACCTTTCTATGTTTTTATGTTATGCCTTCCAAGTGTTTGACAAAATGCTTGGGAGGGTTTTAAATTAGCTTTTTTATGATTCTTGGCTTTGGTTGAGTAATTAGAGACTCTTGAGTTATCAAACTCCTTTGTTGATTGATAATTGAATGTTGCTGGTTAACTTGGATCCCTCCAAAGCTAGTCTTTCCTTAGGAGTTGACTAGGACTTGAGGAATCAAATTGATTAGTCCACTTGACTTTCCTTTATTCAGTAAGGGTTAACTAAGTGGGAGCAATGAACAATTATCATCACAATTGATAAGGATAACTAGGATAGGACATCTAGTTCTCATACCTTGCCAAGAGTTTTTCTAGTTATTAATTTACTTTCTTGCAATTTACATTCCTTGTTCAACCTTTCAAAAACCCAAAGAGAGATACAATCTCATAACCAATTATAAGTAACACACCTCCTTGTAATTTCTTGAGAGATGACCCGAGGTTTAAATACCTCAGTTATTATTTTTATTGGGTTTGCTTAAGTGACAACCAAACTTTTGTATGAAAGGATTCTTTGTTAGTTTAGAAACTATACTAGCAACGAGGATTTATTTGTGAAATTCTTTACTAGCAAAGATCCATTCATCAATAAGGCTACGATTTATAAGTGATATTTATAATATCTAAGGAGACACTTTTCAAGTGATGCCACAAATGTGTTTTCTATTCTCCTACAAAAAGTAAACACGGAGAAAAGCGTAGCCTATTCTAGGAATAGGCTACGCTTTTCAAATGTAGCTTAAAAAAAGTGTGGCTGATGGGTGTTTTTCTTATAATGAATCCATTTCAAGATAACTCTAACAATTTCATTAAGATTACTAGCTCTCAACATACATACATGCTTCAACCTATCAAGATTGTCAAACTCGCGAGTCTAAGTAAAGTTGTGGAGCTGACCTAGACTCGACTCGCGAGTTAACTCGTAGACTCGTACGAGTTTACCTATTATAAAGTTATATGTATATATATAAAGTTATATTCATACATAATGTATATTTACTCAATTCTAACCCTTCAAAATTAATAATATCAATCTTAAAGCACATAATAAATTAAAATAGTAGCATACATTATAACAAATATTTTAAAATATACATTCGAATCCTCTATAATTATTCTTATACGAATACAACATAGAACATACAAAATTATAAATTCTAAATCTGTAATACTAAATCTTTAACTGAACATTGAACAATATCAAATAATCAAATTAACTCTAATCAAAATAATTAATTACTAATCAGCCATGAATGGATGAACCATCTGGTCATCTAACATAAACGATAAGCAATAGGCTAAATCAGAATCAATAAAATTTAAAAAGCAAAAAAAAAAAAAAAACTAAATCAAGAAGCAAAGGCTCAAAAAAAGGGCAAAAAGTATACAAAAAATTGAGGATATAGAAGAAAAGAAGTGGCAAAGTCCCAGCAATAGCAGATCGAAGACAAGGGTGCAACAGGCAGCGGTGGTGAGGGTGCAGTAGTGATGAGCGGATAATTTATACGCTTTTTGGCATTGTTTTTACATAGTTTTTAGTATGATTTGATTAATTTTTAGTATATGTTTTTTAGTTTTTAAATAAAAATCACATTTCTTGACTTTACTATGATTTTGTGTGTTTTTCTGTGATTTCAGGTAATTTCTGGCTGAAATTGAGGGACTTGAGCAAAAATCAGATTCAGAGGCTGAAGAAGGACTGCAGATGCTGTTGGATTCTGACCTCCCTGCACTCAAAGTGGATTTTCTAGAGCTACAGAAGTCCAAATGGTGCGATCTCAATTTTGTTGGAAAGTAGACATGCAGGTCTTTCCAGCAATATATAATAGTCTATACTTTGTTAGATAACATGTTTTTCATTATATGAGATAATAGGGAAGGGAAAGTAAAACCATGCAATTAATGTGAATAAGTAGGTGAAGAGTTGAATAAATCACTTTAATTAAGCACAAAAGAACTCATGAAATATGGGTTTATCAATCCTTCATGGAGAAATCATCCAAATTTCTCATGGAAGGATCAACAAAAGCCTCAACAAGGCTTTAATAATGGTAGAAGAAACAGGTTTAGCAATAGCAAGCCTTTTCCATCATCCACTCAGCAACAGACAGAGAATTCTGAGCAGAGTCCATCTAGATTAGCAAATATAGTCTCTGATCTATCTAAGGCCACTTTAAGTTTCATGAATGAAATAAGGTTCTCTATTAGAAATTTGGAGGCACAAGTGGGCCAGCTGAGTAAAAGAGTCACTGATACTCCTCCTAGTACTCTCCCAGGTAATACAGAAGAGAATCCAAAAAGAGAGTGCAAGGCCATAACCTTACTTGGTGTGGCCGAACCCAGAGAGGAGGAAAAGGATGTGAATCCTAGTGAGGAAGACCTCCTGGGACATTCACTGACCAATAAGGAGTTTTCCTTTGAGGAACTAAAGGAATCTGAGGCTCATCTAGAGACCATAGAGATTCCATTGAACCTCCTTTTACTATTCATGAGCTCTGATGACTATTCTTCTTCTGAAGAGGATAAAGACATCATTGAAGAGCAGGTTGCTAAATATCTATGAGCCATCATGAAGTTGAATGCCAGTTTATTTGGTAATGATACTTGGGAGGATGAACCCCCCTTGTTAACCAATGAACTCAGTGCATTGATAAGGTAGACATTGCCTCAGAAGAAAACGGATCCTGGAAAGTTCTTCATACCTTGTACCATAGGCACCATGACCTTTGAGAAGGCTCTGTGTGACCTTGGGTCAGGGATAAACCTCATGCCATTCTCTGCAATAGAGAAACTGGGAATCTATGAGGTACAAGCTGCAAGAAACTCACTAGAGATGGCAGAAAAATCAATGAAACATGCTTGTGGATTAGTAGAGGACTTGTTAGTAAAGGTTGAAGGCCTTTACATCCCTACTGATTTCATAATCCTGGACACTGGGAAGGATGAGGATGAATCCATCATCCTTGGAAGACCCTTCCTAGCCACAGCAAAAGCTGTGATTGATGTGGACAGAGGAGAGTTGGTCATTCAACTAAATGAGGACAACCTTGTGTTTAAAACTCAAGGATCTCCTTCTGTCACGATGGAGAGGAAGCATGAAAGGCTTCTCTCACTGCAGAGTCAACCAAAGCCCCCCACAGTCAAACTCTAAGTTTGGTGTTGGGAGGCCACAACCAAACTCTAACTTTGGTGTTGAACCCCCACATCCAAACTCTAAGTTTGGTGTTGGGAGGTCCTAACAATGCTCTGAACATCTGTGAGGCTCCATGAGAGCTCACTGTCAAGCTTTTGACATTAAAGAAGCGCTTGTTGGGAGGCAACCCAATGTTATTTAATTATATCTATTTATTTTCTATTGTTATTTCATGTTTTATTAGGTTTATGATCATGTGGAGTCACAAAACAATTGCAAAAATTGAAAATGGAATAAAAAAATAGCAGAAGAAGCAGCACACCCTGGAGGAAGAGCAACCTGGCATTTAAACGCCAGAAACAAGCATCTGTCTGGTGTTTAATGCCAGAAACAAGCACCAAACTGGCGTTTAACGCCAGAAACAAGCATCAACCTGGCGTTAAACGCCAGAAACAAGCAGCAAGCTGGCGTTTAACACCAGACATGCATTCTAAGGGCGTTTTACATGCCTAATGAAGCAGGGATGATAAGTCCTTGACCCCTCTGGATCTATGGACCCCATAAGATCCCCACCTACCCCACCTCTTCTTCTCTCCTCTTCACACCTTTTCATAAACCTCTTCCCCAAATATCCTTCACCAATCACCTCCATACCTCTTCCCTAAATACCCTTAACCACTCACATCCATCCACTCTTCCCTATAAACCCCACCTACCTCCAAAATTCAAATTCTTTTCCTTCCCAAACCCAATCCTAATGGCCGAAACCTACCCTCTACCCCACCCCTATATAAACCCCTCAACACTACTCCATTTTCACACATTACAATCACCACTTCTCCCCCTTGGCCGAATACACCTTCTCCCTCCATGTCCTCTATTTTCTTCTTCTTCTACTACTTTCTTTCTTCTTTTGCTCGAGGACGAGCAAACCCTTTAAGTTTGGTGTGGTAAAAGCATTGCTTTTTGTTTTTCCATAACCATTAATGGCACCTAAGGCCAGAGAAACCTCAAGAAAGAGGAAAGGGAAGGCAATTGCTTCCACCTCTGAGTCATGGGAGATGGAGAGATTCATCCCAAAGGTCCATCAAGACCACTTCTATGAAGTTGTGGCCAAGAAGAAGGTGATCCCTGAGGTCCCTTTTAAGCTCAAAAAGAGCAAGTATCCGGAGATCTGACAAGAGATTAGAAGAAGAGGATGGGAATTTCTCTCTAATCCTATTCAACAAGTCGGGATCTTAATGGTTCAAGAGTTCTATGCAAACGCATGGATCACTAGGAACCATGATCAAAGTATGAACCCGAATCCAAAGAATTGGCTTACCATGGTTCGGGGGAAATACTTAGATTTCAGTCTGGAAAATGTAAGGTTGGCATTCAACTTGCCAATGATGCAAGAAAACGCATGCCCCTACACTAGAAGGGTCAACTTTGATCAAAGGTTAGACCAAGTCCTCATGGACATATGTGTGGAAGGAGCTCAATGGAAAGTTGACTCAAGAGGCAAGCCGGTTCAATTTAGAAGACCGGACCTTAAGCCTGTAGCTAGGGGATGGTTGGAGTTCATCCAACGCTCAATTATTCCTACTAGCAATCGGTCTGAAGTTACTGTAGACCGGGCCATCATGATCCATAGTATCATGGTTGGGGAGGAAGTGAAAGTTCATGTGATTATACCTCAAGAACTCTACAAGGTGGCTAACAAGTCCTCCATTTTGGCAAGGTTAGCCTTTCCTCACCTCATTTGCCACCTCTGCAATTCGGTTGGAATTGACATAGAGGGAGACATCCTCATTGATGAGGACAAGCCCATCACTAAGAAAAGGATGGAGCAAACAAGAGATCATGGACCTCAATAAGAGCATGAGGAAATTCCTCACCATGAAATCCCTGAGATGCCTCAAGGGATGCACTTCCCTCCACAAAACTATTGGGAGCAAATCAACACCTCCCTATGAGAATTAAGTTCCATCATGGGACAACTAAGGATGGAACACCAAGAGCACTCCATCATTCTCCATGAGATTAGAGAAGATCAAAGAGCTATGAGGGAGGAGCAACAAAGACAAGGAAGAGACATAGAGGAGCTCAAGAACACCATTGGTTCTTCAAGAGGAAGAAGACGCCACCCTTACTAAGGTGGACCCATTCCTTAATCTCCTTGTTTATTTATTTTCTCTGTTTTTCGTCTACTATGCTTTATGTCTATTTATGTTTGTGTCTTCTTATATGATCATTAGTGTTTAAGTGTCTATGTCTTAAAGCTATGAAAGTCCTATGAATCCATCACCTCTCTTAAATGAAAAATGCTTTTAATCACAAAAGAACAAGAAGTACATGATTTCGAATTCATCCTTGAAATTAGTTTCATTATTTTGATGTGGTGACAATACTTTTTATTTTCTGAATGAATGCTTGAACAGTGCATATATCTTTTGAATTTGTTGTTTATGAATGTTAAAATTGTTGGCTCTTGAAGAATGATGAAAAAGGAGAAATGTTATTTGATAATCTGAAAAATCATAAAATTGATTCTTGAAGCAAGAAAAAGCAGTGAATACAAAAGCTTGTGAAAAAAAAAAGAAGAAAATAAAATTGGCAAAAAAAAAAAGAAAAAGAAAAAGCAAGCAGAAAAAGGCAAGAGCTCTTTAAACCAAAAGGCAAGAGCAAAAAGCCAGTAACCCTTTAAACCAAAAGGCAAGGGTAAAAAGGATCCAAGGCTTTGAGCATCAGTGGATAGGAGGGTCTAAAGGAATAAAATCCTAGCCTAAGCGGCTAAACCAAGCTGTCCCTAACCATGTGCTTGTGGCGTGAAGATGTCAAGCCAAAAGCTTGAGACTGAGCGGTTAAAGCCGAGGTCCAAAGAAAAAATAGAGTGTGCTTAAGAACCCTGGACACCTCTAATTGGGGACTTTAGCAAAGCTGAGTCACAATATGAAAAGGTTCACCCAATTATGTGTCTGTGGCATTTATGTATCCGGTGGTAATACTGGAAAACAAAGTGGTTAGGGCCACGGCCAAGACTCATAAAGTAGCTGTGTTCAAGAATCAACATACTGAACTAGGAAAATCAATAACACTATTTGAATTCTGAGTTCCTATAGATGCCAATCATTCTGAACTTCAAGGGATAAAGTGAGATGCCAAAACTGTTCAGAGGCAAAAAGCTACTAGTCCCCCTCATCTAATTGGAGCTAAGTTTCATTGATATTTTGGAATTTATAGTATATTCTCTTCTTTTTATCCTATTTGATTTTCAGTTGCTTGGGGACAAGCAACAACTTAAGTTTGGTGTTGTGATTAGCGGATAATTTATACGCTTTTTGGCATTATTTTTACATAGTTTTTAGTATGGTTTGATTAGTTTTTAGTATATTTTTATTAGTTTATAAATAAAAATCACATTTCTGGAATTTACTATGAGTTTGTGTTTTTCTGTGATTTCAGGTAATTTCTGGCTGAAATTGAGGGACTTGAGCAAAAATCAGATTCAGAGGCTGAAGAAGGACTGCAGATGCTGTTGGATTCTGACCTCCCTGCACTCAAAATGGATTTTCTGGAGCTCCAGGAGTCTAAATGGCGCGCTCTCAATTTCTTTGGAAAGTAGACATCCAGGGCTTTCCATCAATATATAATAGTTTATACTTTGTCCGAGTTTAGATGATGCAAACTGGCATTCAACACCAGCTTTCTGCCCTATTCTGGAGTTAAACGCCAGAAATAGGTTGCAAAGCAGAGTTAAACGCCAGAAACAGGTTACAAACTGGAGTTTAACTCCAAGGAAGACCTCTACACGTGAAAGCTTCAATGCTCAGCCCAAGCACACACCAAGTGAGCCCGGAAGTGGATTTCTGCATCATTTACTCATTTCTGTAAACCCTAGTTACTAGTTTTGTATAAAAACTACTTTTAGTGATTTATTTCACATCTCTGGAACACATTATGTAACTTTTACATTCTGAGACCTCCATGGGAAGCTGGCCATTCAGCCATGTCTACCCTATTTTCACTTATGTATTTTCAACAGTAGAGTTTCTACACACCATAGATTAAGGTGTGGAGCTCTTCTGTTCCTCATGAATTAATGCAAAGTAGTATTGTTTTTCTATTCAATTCAAGCCTATTTCTTCTCTAAGATATTCATTCACACATAAGAACATGATGAATGTGATGATTATGTGACGCTCATCATCATTCTCACTTATGAACGCGTGCCTGACAAACACTTCCGTTCTACATGAAAGCAAGCTTGAATGCATATCTCTTAGCCTCCTGATTTATGATCAGATTCTTCGTGGTATAGGCTAGAATTATTGGCGGCCATTCTTCAGATCCGGAAAGTCTAAACCTTGTCTGTGGTATTCCGAGTAGGATCTGGGAAGGGGTGGCTGTGACGAGCTTCAAACTCGCGAGTGCTGGGCGTAGTGACAGACTGAAAAGACAGAAGATTGATGGTTTAGAGGTTATAGTAAACTCTCGTTGCAAGTATAGTTACTAAACCAAGCAATCAACCTTTCTTACAAAAGTTTTGGTTGTCACAAGTAACAAACCCCTTAAAAATTGATAACCGAAGTATTTAAACCTTGGGTCGTCTTCTCAAGGAACTGCAGGAAAGTATGTTCTTATTATTGGTTATGAAGATTGTAAATTGGGGTTTTGAAGATGAGGAACAAGTAATTTAAATGGCAGGTAAAATAAATAAAAGACTATAAAATAAATAAATAACTGTAAAACACACTTTTGGCAAGGTATGAGAGATTAGAAGTCCTATCCTAGTTATCCTTATCAATGATGATGAAGATTGAATCTTAATTCCACTTAGTTAGCCTTTACTCAAAGCAAAGAAAGGTCAAGTGACTAATTAGTTTGATCTTCAAATCCTAGTTAATCCCTAAGGAAAGATTAGGATTATTGAAGTTCAATTCAATTAGCAAAGATAACAATTATCAATCACGTTGAGTTTGATAACTCCTGAGTTACTGAATTCTTAACCAAGACCAAAAGGGAAAAAGTAAATCTACTGGAATAAATATGTCTTCAGATTGGAAGCAACAGTAACATAAATAAAAGAGAGCAATAATAAACTAAAATACCTCGAATAACATTAATTCAAAGAATAATCTGTAACATGGAAGAATTCATAAACTAAATTGAGAAGATAAATAAAAAGGAATGTTGAACCTGATAAAAAGAGATAATCCTTAAAGCAAAAGAAATCCTAATTCTAAATCCTAAAAGAGAGAGGAGAGAACCTCTCCCTCAAAACTACATCTAATTCATGAATACTAACTAATTGGAAACTCTCCTTTGAATGGATGCATTCCCCCACTTCATAACCTTTGATCTGTGGCTTCTGGACTTGGATTTGGGCCAAAAAGGGCTTCAGAAATCGCTGGGAGTGTTTTCTATAATTTTTGGTGCGTGGCCTCTGTCACACGTCTGCGTGGGTCACGCGGTCGCGTCATCTGAAGTTTTCCTTGCCACGCGGTCGCTTCAGTCATGCGTTCGCGCCATATGCGTTTTGCTTAAGGCGCGCGATCGCGTTAACGACACGGTCGCGTCACTACCATTTCGCACTGGCATGCGGCCGCGTCGTCCATGCGATCGCGTCACTGCCAGTTTCATCAAAAACTCCGTTTTATGCTTTCCTTCTAATTTTATATGTTTCCTTTCCATCCTTTAAGTCATTCCTGCCTTAGAAGATCTGAAACTACTCAACACACGAATCACGGCATCGAATGGAAGTAAAGGGTAATTAAAATAATTATTTTTAAAGCATAGGAATCATGTTTTTCACATACATCACATAATAAGAAAGGAAAAGTAAAATCATGCAATTTATATGAATAAGTGAGTAAAGGATTGAATAAATCACTTAAATTAGGCACAAAGTATATCATAAAATATAGGTTTATCAACCTCCCCACACTTATACAATAGCATATCCTCATGCTAAATCCAAGACAAAGAGTAAGGTAAGGTTAAAGTGGTGGAATCTCATGCAATGTAATCTATTCTAAATGCAACTACCTAAATGAATCATGCAATTCTAATTTGTTATTCCCCTGCGTATAAAGCTTACATGTAGTTGAATTAATTCACATTCTCAAGGAATCTTAAATATATAGCCAAACCTTAGATAGTGATAAAGTACCTTTACAATTGAGATGGGAGAGAAAAATATTTTACAACTTTGCAAGACAATTAATAATTTAAGCAGAGATATATGTTGATGAGCTATTGAACCCTCACTGGATTTTGTGTTTACTCTCTAGTCACTCAGTGTTTATTGGGTTAATCACTCTATTATTCTTTTTATCCTTACTTTCTATAACTTTGTTCTTCATCTAACCAATCAACAATTATAGAATATAGGCATACAAAAATCATGAGGTCTTTAATTAAGGTTGTAATGGGGCCAAGGTAAAGGTAAGGGTATATGTATAAGGCTAAGTGAGCTAATTAAGTGAATCCTTGATTAGTCTAAGATCTCACCTAACATACATATTTTGTAAAGCAAAGCTTCTTTACCTATTTTCCCATATTTTTTTCACTTTTTATGTTACATGCTCATATTTTAATTTTTATTTATTTTTATCCCATGTGCATCGCTTTTTGCATTTGGGGAATTCTTTTACATCCCCTTTATTCAAATACTGAAAAATAAATTTTTTTTATTTTTTTATTTAAATGCACATGGTAATTAAATTATTTTAATTTCACATGAGCATGCTTCCCAAAACTTTTAAAAATAAAAATTTTTATTCTTTTTAACTTTCTACCCTTTTGTTTCTATCATCCATGTTCCCATAAGGTTCCCACACTTACACAATACACAATTTCTATCTTAAGCTAACCAAGGATTCAACTTGGGATTTTTAATTTGTTTTTCTGCTTAAGGCTAGTAATGTGGTTATAAAACAAGAGGGGGTTTAAAGGCTCAAGGGGGGCTAACAAGGGTGATGTAAACGGTAGGCTAATTTGGGAATAGTGAGCTAGAATCAAACAATGGCCTCAATCACTTTCTTGGTATGTATCTATATTCTATAATCGGACATATAGATTAAAACAAAGTAAAGAACACCAGAATAAATAAGAAGGGCAGAACACACAGGAATAAATATTATGGTTTAAATGTAACCATGCAATTAAGCTCAAAACTCACAGGCTGTTTGTTTTCTAACTCAAAAATCATATATCAGTTATATATGTCAAGCATGTAAAATTAAGAGTTCCCATTATTCTCAATGTAAATCTTAAGGTGGCTTTAAAGTTCTAGTGTTTTTCCTTAATGAAATGTTGTTAACTACCTAACATGTAATGCTATATATATAAGGTGTGGGTTA
This sequence comes from Arachis ipaensis, assembly GCF_059453495.1. Lineage (NCBI taxonomy): Eukaryota > Viridiplantae > Streptophyta > Magnoliopsida > Fabales > Fabaceae > Arachis > Arachis ipaensis. Next base: position 79,225,413 of record NC_142440.1, on the reverse strand, counting down.
TTTTTATTCTGTTAAGGTCTCTAGTTTACTTCCTTTTTATATTTTTAATTTAAACTAAGTTATCTTATGCGAAAAAGGGTAAACTATACTAATTAATCCACATTTTCTATAACTAATAAGTTAGAATTTCAACTAAACTAAATGGCTAAAATATGAACTAAAGTGCAACATGCAAATAAGTACTGAGAAAATAAAAATAAAAAATAACGAGAAAAATACAGAAAAATAATAAAGTAAAAAGAGTCTGTAGTGGTTCACCAAAAAATATACGCCAGAGATGGCGATCTCCCCACACTTAATATGAAGCATCGTCCCTGATGCTCACTCAAGCAGGGTGTGAAGGGGTGTCATCACTGGAAGGGGTAGCTGTAGAGGAAGAGGGGCCGGCAGATGGTGTGGATGTCTCATCAGTAGGAGTGAGGAATGGAGGTCGGTAGCCCAAAGCCAGAAAGTTCCTACTGTGAGGGTTAATTTTCTTGCATTCTGCAGCAGGTGACTTCTTATCCGCATCCTCCCAAGGCACGTCAGCTCGACGGCCAAGCTGTGTAATCAGATATGGAAAGGGGAGAGTGCCTCGGACGTGGACCCTGGCCATGTAGTACCGAATAAAGCGTGGCAGGTACAGGTCCTTACCCTCCATCACACACCATAGGAGGGTGATCATAGCGGCAGGTAGCTCCGTCTCATGAGTACTCGGCATAATAAAGTTGCTCAGGATCTGATGCCATAGCCGAGCCTCATCATTTAAGTAAATCTGCTTGATTTCCTTAGGCATGGTGGTGTTCTGACCCATGACCCATGGAACAGTCAGGTCAAGGGCTATCCTTGCCTTGACGGCATCCCAGTCAAACTTCATGAAGCGCATGTCCTCCTCAGCCTGTTGATAACCATCTGGCTGATCAGGTTTAGGCAGAAGCTTCAGAATATCCTCAATGGCCTCTTCAGTGACCAGTATCTGCTTCCCTCTTAGGTTTACTGCATCTAGGGAAGTTTTGAAGTAATTGTAGTAAAATTCCCGTACCCAAGATGCATTGACCTCAGTCAGGTTTCTCTCCAGGAAGAACCAGCCTCTTTGTTTGATCTGATCAGAGGTGTATTGCTGGAGTTCTTCTGGGGTCTTCAGAGTCCTCTCCAGGTACAGGTTTTTGGAAGTTGCAAACACCGGATACTTCAGCTCGCAGTATCGGTTTGCAAACTTAATGGGATCAGTAGCAGGGAGTAGCTGGTCAGCCTTCTTTTGCGGGGTAAAGTGTTTCTCCCGCCTGGAGTCATCATGCATGATGTCCAGGATGGACATGGAGGATTCTCCTCTTTTCTGTTTGCCAGTTATTGCCTTTTCCTGTCCTTTTCTTTGGGTGCCACACATCCTGAAAAATAGAAAACCAGGATATAATAAAAACAGGAAAAACAAGTATGCAAATCACAAAATAAGCATATAGTGGAAAAGGAGCAGTGGAGTAATGAAAATGAGTTCAGTAAATGTGCATTAAGGATTGAATAGGAGTTAAAAGTCCGAGAAGAAAAAATTAACAATCCAAAATGTATTAGAAATCATGTTAATTAGGAAAAATTATCATCATGCCTTGGTTAGAAGGTTAAAGAGAATAGTGAAAAACCAGAAGAGATGTTTTGAAAGATGAGGTTGGTTAGAAATGAAAAAAAGAGTTTAGGAAGTTAAAATTAGTGAATTAGTAAAAAGTTGGTTAGAGTAAGTGGCATGATGAACATTTTTTAAGTAACAAGCATTCTCAATTAGAAGCTACAGTTAACTCATATCCAAACAAAGGAATCAGGTTGATGATGAATCAGAAATTGGAAGCTAAACATAAAAAAAGCAGAATATGAACCAGAAAATCAAAAAGAATAAGAAAGCTTGCCCTGGTATTCATGAATTGGGTTGGTAAAAGTAGAGTTCAAAGTGCCAAAACCAAGACATGAATGGAAACAAAACAGTTTACAGAAAAATGGGCAGCATTCCGGTTAAAATTAGATGTTCCCAAAAAATAAATAGTAAGCAGGACAGTTCATATGAATTAAAACAAACTGCAATTAGGTATGAACAAGAAAGAACATTCGTAATAGCAGCATGAACAGTACGAACAGCATATGAACAAAACTAACATCACAGCAACAGCAGAATTGCGAAAATTATAAAACAAGAAGCACGAACAGCGCAATTAATCAGGCCTAAATCCACTAACCACATCCTAGGCTACCTAACCACCTAGAATCCACTACAACATGCATATCTAACTAGCCTAATTATGAACATAAACAGAAAAATATGTAATTAACTAGGAATTAAAAGAAGGGTGGCGTTCGGCGGAGCCTGGCAGGCGGATGAATGAAAGTGGGGCAGAGAGATGGCTGGGGAATGGTGGTGGTGGCGGTTGACACGGCGGTGGAAGGTGGTTGGTGCGGCGGTGGTTGTTCGGAGATAGGGGGTTTCGGGTAGGTTAATGGGGGTAGGGGTTAAGGGGGAAGGAAGGGAAGGGGGGCGTGGGTGGTGGGTGGAGGCGCAGCGGTGACGGCGGTGCGGTAGGGGTGGTTGTTCGCGGTGGTGGCAGCGGTGGTTAAGGGAAGAAGAGAGAGAGAAAAAGAAGAAAGAGAGGGAAGGGAGAAGGGGTTGGCGCGGCGGCGGTGGGGTCTGGGTGGTCGACGGTGGGGTGGTGGTGGTGGCTGGAAGTGGGTGGTGGTGGGTGCAGAGAAGAGAGGAAGGAGAAGAGGTTGGGGGGGCGCGAATGGGTAAGGTTCGCGTGGCCGGGGGGTTATCGAATTTGAATCCACGCGATCGCGTGGGGTACGTGGTCGCGTGGCTGGGGTGGAATTGGGGTTGACGCGATTGCCAGAGCGATGCGATCGCATGGAATGGGTAAAAGGATGAATGACGCGGTCGCATGAGGCATGCGACCGCGTCGCTGGAAATTATGCTAAATGCGCAATTCCAACGTCGTTTCAGCTCAACTCTCTGTCTCCTTTGGGGTGTTGTGCAATCCACGCGACGCGATCACGTCGCTCACGCTGTCACGTGGGATTGGTGTTGTGCAAGTGACGCGATCGCGTCATGGACGCGACCGCGTGGATCGTTTTGTGCGAAACGCACAACAGCCGTATGATTCTAGCCCAACTTTCTGGGCTTTGGATCCTTACGCCGATTTCCAGGTCACGCGGCCGCGTAAATGACGCGGACGCGTGGGGGTTGTTTTTTGCAACTGACGCGATCGCATGAGTGATGCGGTCGCGTCGCATGCCTACTCTCTTTTTTTTATGCGGGTATGCAATTATGCAGTATGCAATGCGAATGAATAATATTCAGGTTCAATTGAAAAGGAAAACAAAAACAAATAAAACAAAATAAAACTGAAAAAGAAACGACCATACTATGGTGGGTTGTCTCCCACCTAGCACTTTTAGTTAAAGTCCTTAAGTTGGACATTGGATGAGCTTCCTGTTATGGCGGCTTATGTTTAAATTCATCCAGAAATCTCCACCAATGTTTGGAATGCCAACAGCCTCCGGGGTCCCAAACTAGGCATGTAAAGCTTCTGAGTATCTTCAAGCAGATTGTTAGGCTCCTGGGGTGACGAATGTCAGAATAGATTCCAGAATCCCAAACTTTGCTTTTAAATCCGTCTTCGTCTTGATCTATATTTTTCCATCCGTGCGGTTTAGAAAGTAGATTCTCACCATGGTGACCAAACGTTTTCCTAGATCCATTCGATTGATCAAGATGCCAATCCGTGCACTTCGAGTTGAAGCATGGAACCTTATTGAACCTTGTGCACCAGCTCTGAGTACGAGCCATTTTCCTCTTACTCTTAAAGCCGCAGAGAGCTCTAAGTTGGCCATCTGTTTCAAGCAACCCATATTCAAGTGGAAAAATAAAGCTAAAGGTTAAGGATTGTACCCACTTGAAGCTTGTATTGGGTGGTAATGGCCTTGGGATAGGTGTTTCCAGTAGTTCTGTAAGTTCTACTCCCTTGTGCTCTTCGGTGAATTTCTTTACTTCCTTGCAGACTTCTTCAAATGCATCCATGTCCTGATCAAAGCCTTCTATGTCTTTCTCGTCACTTAAGTCATAAACGGGAGGTTGAGAGAAATCTACCTCTGCATCATCTTCGTATTCACTTGGGGAAGATTCTTCGATCTCAGAGAATTCAATTGCTGAAGCAAGTTCATTACTGGGAGAACTTGACTTGAGATTATCATCATTAAGGAAACTTGCTTCTTGGATTATTCCATCTAGTTCTTCATAAAAGACTTGCTTTGGGAGTTGTGCACTATCCTCCTTAGCATCAATTGTAACGTCCTTGACAGAATTTTCCATAATTCTAGATTCCCATGGAAGTTCAGTGTCTCCTAACTCTTCAACCAACTCTTCTTCTTTTACAATGACAGCTTCCTCTACTTGTTCCAGTATGAAGTCATGCCCTGTTCTGTCCACTGGAGTTTCTAGTATCTCCTTCATGCTACGCTCTTCTTTAGATTGTCCACATAGGGCTGTGGGAGGTCCTTGAATGTTTGAACGTCTAGAAGATAATTGACTTACTGCTTGCTCCAGTTGATGAAGGGTTGTTTGAAGTTGATCTACTATTTCCTTAAGGGAAACCTCTGATTCTCAGGGTGATGGATTTGGACATGGTACATGGGGAAGTGGTTGTGTTTGGGAGTAATTGGATTGGAATTGGGGTAAATGAGGATCATATGGTGGTGAATGGTGAAAAGGAGCTTGTGAGTGTGGTGGTTCGAAGTTACGTTGAGAGGATGGTCTATAAGCACAGGGTGGGGCTTGTTGGTAACTACAAGGTTGTCCACCATGTCTATTGGCTTGGTATGCATTGTAGAATGGTCTTTGTCCATGATATCTTGGAGGGTGTTATTGCCTAAAAGGTTGATCAGATCCTCTTGGCTCCATCCATCTTTGATTGCTTTGACCTTGATGCATGTTCCTGTTATAACTTTCACTCCTTTCAACAATATTAGAACCAAACTCAAAGTGAGAGGGGTGAGAATTCATAGTAGCTAATAAAAATAAAAGGAGAAAATAAGAATAAATAAACAAGTAAAAAAGAAACATTTACAATAACCAATAATAAGGCACACGATTGCAGTTCCCCCGCAACGGCGCCATTTTGAAGAGACGGAAGATTGATGGTTTAGAGGTTATAGTAAACTCTCGTTGCAAGTATAGTTACTAAACCAAGCAATCAACCTTTCTTACAAAAGTTTTGGTTGTCACAAGTAACAAACCCCTTAAAAATCGATAACCGAAGTATTTAAACATCGGGTCGTCTTCTCAAGGAACTGCAGGGAAGTATGTTCTTATTATTGGTTATGAAGATTGTAAATTGGGGTTTTGAAGATGAGGAACAAGTAATTTAAATGGCAGGTAAAATAAATAAAAGACTATAAAATAAATAAATAACTGTAAAACACACTTTTGGCAAGGTATGAGAGATTAGAAGTCCTATCCTAGTTATCCTTATCAATGATGATGAAGATTGAATCTTAATTCCACTTAGTTAGCCTTTACTCAAAGAAAAGAAAGGTCAAGTGACTAATTAGTTTGATCTTCAAATCCTAGTTAATCCCTAAGGAAAGATTGGGATTATTGAAGTTCAATTCAATTAGCAAAGATAACAATTATCAATCACATTGAGTTTGATAACTCCTGAGTTATTGAATTCTTAACCAAGACCAAAAGGGAAAAAGTAAATCTATTGGAATAAAAATGTCTTTAGATTGGAAGCAATAGTAACATAAATAAAAGAGAGCAATAATAAACTAAAATACCTCGAATAACATTAATTCAAAGAATAATCTGTAACATGGAAGAATTCATAAACTAAATTGAGAAGATAAATAAAAAGGAATGTTGAACCTGATAAAAAGAGATAATCCTGAAAGCAAAAGAAATCCTAATTCTAAATCCTAAAAGAGAGAGGAGAGAACCTCTCCCTCAAAACTACATCTAATTCATGAATACTAACTAATTGGAGACTCTCCTTTGAATGGATGCATTCCCCCACTTCATAACCTCTGATCTGTGCCTTCTGGACTTGGATTTGGGCCAAAAAGGGCTTCAAAAATCGCTGGAAGCATTTTTTGTAATTTCTGGTGCGTGGCCTCTGTCACGAGTCCGCGTGGGTCACGCGGTCACGTCATCTGAAGTTTTCCTTGACACGCGGTCGCTTCAGTCATGCGTCCGCATCATATGCATTTCGCTTAAGGCGCGCGACCGCGTCAATGACGCGGTCGCGTCACTACCATTTCGCACTGGCATGCGGCCGCGTCGTCCATGTGATCGCGTCACTGCCAGTTTCTTCAAAAACTCCGTTTTATGCTTTCCTTTCAATTTTGTATGTTTCCTTTCCATCTTTTAAGTCATTCCTACCTTAGAAGATCTAAAACTACTCAACACACGAATCACGGCATCGAATGGAAGTAAAGGGTAATTAAAATAATTATTTTTAAAGCATAGGAATCATGTTTTTCACATACATCACATAATAAGGAAGGGAAAGTAAAATCATGCAATTCATATGAATAAGTGAGTGAAGGATTGAATAAATCACTTAAATTAGGCACAAAGTATATCATAAAATATAGGTTTATCAACTTCCCCACACTTATACAATAGCATATCCTCATGCTAAATCCAAGACAAAGAGTAAGGTAAGGTTAAAGTGGTGGAATCTCATGCAATGTAGAGGCAGAGGCAAATAGTGGAGATCTGAAAAATTACAAAGTAGAGGGCAACATAAGTAAAATTCACAAAGACAATGGCGCAAATCAGAGCAGAGGCAGCAGACGCAGGCGAACAGCGGCAACTCGATGGGAACAATGACTGCGAAAAAACATGGAGAAAGTGAGACTTCAGAGAAACGACAAAGATGAGTGAGTTGTGAGTAGATTTTCTTTCATTCTTTGGGAGTGTTATCGTATCCCTAATAAAAAAAGTATTTTTTTGGTTTCAAAATGACGCTTTTTTAAGAAAATATGAAGAAAAACACAAATTCGCTAACTCGGTCCTAAACTCAAGAGTTTGTCCGAGTTTGACCGAGTCTAGCCGAGTCTAGCTGAGTTTACTCAGGATAGAGTCTATGTCCGAGTCAACTCAATTCCATATCTAAACTCGTAAACTCGTACGAGTTTACGAGTTACCTCGAGAGTTTGACAACAACGCAACTTATCCTATGGTCATCAAGCCTATATTTTCACATGATATTACATATTATCCACGAGAAACCAAAATTATACCTTGGCCGATTTCTCCCTAAGCTTGGAATGCCACAAAAATCACCATTGCACTAACACCCAAGGCACCACACACTCACCAAACAGAAAACCCATCCTCCAAAGTCCTAAAATCAAGCTTTCAACACCACCAATTTGGTTCCAACACATATAATCCAATCTAATACCAAATAATATTACTCAAAATCAACTTATGGTACATAGTTATTAATAATTCACAAGAGTTACAGATTACTCACCTTACCAACAGAAATTTGGGATAAGACCCGGCAAGTCCATAAACCTAATTTGATCTTAAACACCAAAATCACATAATCCCCAAAAATCAAAACCTCAAATTTTTTAAATTAGGGAGAGAGTGGATGAGCAATAAATAGTGAGGTAATTACCAAATTGTTCAATGGATTTTGTAGAGAATTTTGAGATGAAAACATGGCCGCTGACGGCTTGTCAATCGGAACTCTAGATTGAAAGTTACAGAGGATTGAAGTTTGAAGTGTAATAGGGTTTGTGTTTTATTTTCCTTCTTCTTTCTAGCTGTATGAACTCAATGGAAGGGAGAAGAAAGGCTGAAGCTTGCATTTATATGGGAGTTGGGTATGTGGACTTGGGCCCACTTGGGCTCGGTTCAACCGGTTTGGCCTGTTGGCCCAACTATAGGCCAAAACTTTTAAAATTAGTGTCAAAATTTGTATTTTTAATATTTCTACTTCCCTAAACTATAAAATTTAATTTCCCAATTTCTTTGAATAATAATTGATTTATTGGCTAATTATTTATTAATTTCGCGGGGTTTACAATTATTCACCCTAGGTTCCCACTAATCTATAACTTAGGCAACTGTCCTAGGGGATACTAAGTCTACTTTAACTTTTCATCTTTTCCATCTTTGCAAACTTTCCAACTTCCACTTTAGAACAGAATCATAACCAGAACATACACCAGCCCTCAGCATCAACCAACGGCAGCACGAGAGACCTCTTAGTTATACAAACACAAATAATGCAAAACAAGTAATATGCATGTAAGACAAGTAAGGCAACTAGCATTTAGCCATATAACATATTCAATTAGGAAAACTAATACAAATAAGCAGGCTCAAACAAATAAAAAATATGCAAATGATGTATGCCTGTCCTATGTACCCGACATGTCCAGTAGCTAACCCTGGATAGTTCTAATGTACCCACATCTAGCAAGAGGAATTTTTCATCTTCAAAGAGGAACATTTGGAAAGGTATAAGTGTCCGGTCACAACCTACGATGCAGGGTCAACATTCCAACTGGGAGCAAGCAGGTCAAAACCATAATTTTTGCGTCTACCCCAAGATCTCAAACTATAACTCGGAGCAAGTGGAATCACTCCACTATATCTACCCACGCAATCACACTCCACCATATCCCGGAGCAAGTGCAATCACTCCACTGGATCTACCCGGCAAGTATACCTCATCAGACTTAGTCTCATTGCTATAATTATCCTCAACTACATTCCTCATAATCAATCATCATCATTCCTCGATATCATAATCATTCTATTTCGACCTCATCTCGGAACAAGCAGAATCACTCCACTGCATCTATCTGGGCAGGTACATCTCAATCTCAACCAATTATCACTATATCTCAATATCATAATCCTCCTCATCATATCTTAATCATAATAAATCATCTTTACCAGCCATCCTCTTAATCATTCGCTTCACATCTTAATCATAATCATATTCGACATTAACTCCTTCATCAACTCATCACGCATCACTTCACATCTCATTTAATTTTCTCAACTTCATTAACTCAACTCTTTGGATTTGGCCTCTAACTCTCCCATCCTTAATTACACCGACTCTATACTCTTATCGGACTTTATAAAGGTTTAAAAGGCTAAAAGAATGGTTAAAAGGCTTAAAAACACACTTTTTCAAAAGCTGGAGGTTGTGCGTATGCATGCATAGTCTGTGTACACATGAGGTAAAAATTTGGCATGTCGTGTACGTTGCACCCCATCCGCGTATGTGATAAACCATTATTTTATGATTTATATTGTGTTTAATTGAGTGGTTTTATCAAGTCTTTACCTACTTATTCATATAGATTGCATGAATTTTATAATTCTTTCCTAGTATTGTTTATGGTTGAAAACTTGCTTCCTAGAAACCTTTAATTAGTACATTTTAACTCTCCTTTATACCACTCGATGCCGTGATCCGTATGTTAAGTGTTTCAAACTTCATAGGGCAGGAATGACTTGGAGAATGGAGAGGAAGCTTGCAAAAATGGAAGGAACACAAGAAACTAAGGAGATGACTAGCGAACACTGAGGCGATCGCATGGCTCACGCGAGCGCGTGAAATGAAGAAATCGCCGCGACACGAACGCGTGCCTGACGCAAACGCGTGGAGTGGAGTCTGCACGAATGACGCGAACGCGTGGACGACGCGAACGTGTGACAAGAAAAATTTCCGAATGACGCGAACGCGTGGACGACACGTACGCGTGACCTGCGCGATCTGCAGAAATAACAAAATACGCTGGGGGTAATTTCGGGCTGCGTTATGACCCAGTTTTCGGTCCAGAAACACAGACTAAAGCTAGGGAACATGCAGAGACTCAATACGCATCTACACACATTCAGATACATCAATATTAGGATTACTTTCAGTTTTAGATCTAAATCTAGATTAACTTTACATTGATAGTTTATGCTTTTGCTTTGGATTTTGGATGCTGAAGAGTCATTACCTCTGTGAAGACATTACTTTAGTTTGTTTCCTTATTTCTTTACTCTCATTAGTCGCTCATTGACCCTATTCAATTAAGTATGTTGCATTTGGAATTTATTAATATATAGAGTTACTTTTAATTTTAATTAATTTTAATTCTCTATTTTATTTTATTTAATTTACTATGTCTTCTTATATTTTTATGAATATTAATTCTATGTCAATGGAGTAGATTTTCTACTTGACATGGGGGTTGATTAAGAGGAGACACTTGAGTTGGAATGCTCAAGTGCTTAGTGAAATTGGACGTTGTTGGCTAATTCTGTACCTACTAACGTTAGACCTTCCCAAGGGAGAGGACTTAGATTTGCGGGTAAGAGTTAGCTCAATCACTTGACTTTCCTTTATTTAGTAAGGGTTAACTAAGTGAAATCAAAACTCAACTTTTCTGGAAAACTTCTAGTTAATAAAATAACATCCTTTCCTACAACTCGTTGGGAGACGACCTGGGACTCATACTCCCAGTATTTTTAATTTTAATTTTTGTGACAACCTTTTTTAAATTGGTGAGGCATACTTTAGCTGGTTGAGAGCTATACTTGCAACGCATTTCTTTTATTAAGACTCTCTTAATTGGTCTAACTTCTGTCACGCACCAATTTTTGGTTCCGTTGCCGGGGAGTTGCAATAGTGTGCTAGATTATTAATTAGTGTACATATTTTATTTTATCTACATATTTTATTTTTATTTCTGTTACCATGAGCTGTACGTCTTTCTCATTGAATGACGCGTTCATTGCCTGATCCGAGCTTAGCCACTTTTGATCCTGAAATTGAAAGAACTCTTTCACGTATTAGGTGAGCTCGACGTCGGTTAGCCTCTGAAGGTGGTGAAGTAATTGTTATCAATTTACCAGTCTCATCTGAGGGCGAATTTGAACCGCCATCTGAGAGCGAGACAAGCTCCTTTACTACTGATCCAGTTGATTCACGTGCAGGTGACATGGCAGAACCTAGGAGAATTACTCTCCAGGAAGCTGGAGCCCTAGATTTTACACTGCAACCTTATCAAGTGCATCATCCAAATCTGGCTGCAAATTTTGAATTGAAGACTGCACTAATCAACTTGATTCCCAAGTTTCATGGCTTACCTGCTCAAGAGCCTATTAAGCACCTTAGGGATTTCCAGACAGCCTATTTCTGCTGTTAGGCGTAATGGTGCAGATGAAACTTCTATTCTGGTAACTGCCTTCCCATTTTCTCTTGAGGGAAAGGCAATGGAGTGGTACTAATCCCAACCTGAAGCGACTATTACCAACTGGGATACACTCAGGAGAGAATTTTTGGAAAAATACTTTCCAGCTGAACTCACAGATAGACTGAGAAAAGAGATCTCCTGCATTGTTCAAGGTGACTCAAAGACTCTCTATGAATACTGGGAGCATTTTAAGAACCTTCTAGACGCATGCTCCCATCACATGATTGACAGACTAGTATTGATCAGCTACTTCACTCAAGGCATGAATCCCCAAGATAAGACTACACTGGATGTTGCAAGTAATGGTTCTATGAAAAAGTACAGAATCGCAGATGAAGCATGGCAACTGATCAACGACTTAGCTGAGTCCACTAGGAATCACAGGCCGAGGCGTAGCCTCTCAAAAGCTATCGCAAAGGTTTCCTCTAGCATTGAGACTACTGCTCTTACACAGAGTATTTGTGAAATGACCAACCTACTGAAGGAGATGCAGTTGAACTAACAACAACAAGCTCAGCCTCACCCACCACAACAGAGCCAATAGTTAGTTCCCCAAAGAGTATGTGGAATCTGTGCTGATTATAGTCATTACACTGATGAATGTCCGCAGCTCCAACAGGAAGACAACACTGTGGCAGCTACTCATAACTTCTATGACTGCCCGAATCAAGGATACAACCAACAAGGCGGTAATTACAACCAAGGTAGAAACCATAACCAGGGATGGCAGGATAACTCCAACCAAGGTTGGAGAGATAATTCTAACCATAATTGGAGGGACAACTATAACAGAGGAGGCAGAGATAACAATGGAAACCAGAGGTGGAATAACAACATTAACAACAAACAGCAGAATCAGAACCAGCCTTACAGAGCACCTCACCTAAGACAATCTCAAGGATTCCAGAAAAACCAACAGCAGGTTCCTCAGATCACTTACTCCAATTCCTCATCAAATGACGAGATGCTCCGTTCTCTTGCACAAGGGCAACAAGACATGCAGACGCAGCTGAACTCTACTTTAAATGGTATGATTGCCATTTTACAAGCTTTCGTCTCCCGATTAGATTCATCACCTAATTCCACAAATCAACCTTCAAGCTCCAGTGGAATTCCTTCTCAATCCCTACCTAATCCCAAAGGTGGCATAAATGCTATCACTTTAAGGTCTGGAACTACATTGCAAGAGAGGAACCATGAGGAGCCAAGCCTACTAGAACACGTCCCAACTGAGGATGTAGTGGAAGTGGAAAATGCTAAAGAGGAAGAGGACGTACAAGACATAGTTGAAGAAGAAGCAGCTCAACCATAGAACGAAACACCAAAGGATGCAAAGGCTGTATAGGACGCCATTCCTATCCCATTTCCACACCTGGCAAAGAAATCCAGGAAGCAGATGGAACTTGATCCCAAATTGGTAGAAATATTCAAAAAGGTTGAGGTAACTGTTCCCCTTTTTGATGTTATTCAGCAGGTACCTAAATACGCAAAGTTTCTAAAAGATTTATGCATACATAAGGATAAGATTAATGAATTAGAAACTATTCCTTTAGCTAGTTCTATATCTGCTTTAATGAGAGGTATACCTGAAAAATGCAGTGACCTAGGTCCATGTATGGTTAACTGTACCATTGGAGGTGTAATTTTTTCTGACTGCATGTGTGATTTAGGAGCATGTGTTAGTATAATGCTATTGTCTATATATGATACCTTGAGGCTCCCTCCCTTAAAAAGGTCGGCAGCTCGTTTTGTGTTAGCAGATAAAAGCATTATTACAGTAGTTGGAATTGCTGAAGATGTATTAGTGAGCATTCAGGGGCTCACATTTCCTATTGACTTCTATATCCTGGAAATGCCCCCTAATGACTCAGAAAGACCATCATCAATCCTGCTTGGAAGACCATTCCTGAAAACTTCAAAGTTCAACCTGGATGCATTCTCAGGAACTTACTCCTTTGAGATAGATGGTAGAACAGTGAAATTCAGTATAAATGAAGCTATGAAGCACCCTCCAGAAGATAATTCTATCTTTCAGTGCGACATTATTGATGAAACTATAGCTGAAGTTTACCAAGAAGAAATGGAAGAGAAGCACATGGAGCAAGCTCCAAGTGTGGGGACACTTTTTGAAAACAATGAAGACCCTTTACCATTATCACCAGCCCCAGATGATCCAGAGCCTAGCTATGAGCAGAAATTGGAATTAAAGCCTCTTCCTCCACACCTCAAGTATGCTTACCTTGAGGATAAACAGAAGTTCCCAGTTATCATTGCAAAGGAACTCACCTCTCAACAAGAAGAGCAACTGCTCAGTGTACTGAGAAAACATAAGAAAGCAATTGGATGGAGCTTGGCGGATATAGTAGGCATCAGTCCCCAAGTTTGTGAACACAGAATATTCTTAGAAGAGGGAGCAAAGCCTGTCCGTCAACCTCAAAGAAGATTGAATCCTACCATCTTAGAAGCTGTCAAAAAAGAAGTAACCAAACTACTTGAAGCAGATATCATTTACCCCATCTCAGACAGTGAATGGGTAAGTCCAGTACAAGTGGTGCCCAAGAAGTCTGGAGTCACAACAATAAGAAATGAGCATGGAAAGCTCCTTACAACTAGAGTGCAGAATTCATGGAGAGTTTGCATTGACTATAGGCGTCTCAACCAAGCCACTTGCAAGGATCATTACCCCTTGCCATTCATTGATCAAATGCTTGATCGCCTGTAAGGTAAATCTCATTATTATTTTTTAGATGGTTATACAGGATATTTTTAGATTCATATAGCTCCTGAAGATCAGGAAAAGAATATTTTTACATGTCCTTTTGGAACATATGCTTATAAAAGAATGCCTTTTGGTTTATGCAATGAACCAGCTACTTTCCAAAGATGCATGATGAGTCTTTTTTCTGATCTCATTGAGAACTGTATGGAAGTTTTTATGGATGATTTTAGTACATATGGTGATTCATTTAGCCTTTGCTTGGATAGTTTATCTAAAGTATTAGACAGGTGTGTTAGTACCAACCTTGTATTAAATTTTGAAAAATGTCACTTTATGGTAAAACAAGGAATTGTACTAGGACATGTGTCAAAAGCTGGCATTTCTGTAGAGCTAGCAAAGGTGAATGTTATTTCTAGTTTACCTTACCCCTCCTCTGTGAGGGAAGTCCGTTTGTTCCTTGGCCACGCAGGTTTTTACAAGAGATTCATTAAGGACTTCAGTAAGGTAGCACTGCCTTTATCCAGATTACTACAGAAAGATATTGAGTTTGAGTTCAGTGAGGATTGTATGCAAGCGTTTGATAAGTTGAAGATCGCCCTGACTCAAACCCAATTGTGAGAGGACCAGACTGGAGTCAGCCATTTAAAATTATGTGTGATGCTTCCAATTATGCAGTATGAGCGGCGCTGGCTCAGTGCGAAGGTAAGGATCCTTTTGTAATTGCTTATGCATCTAAAACTCTAGATGCTGCTCAATCTAATTATACTACTACTGAAAAAGAGCTTCTAGCTATTATTTTTGCTCTGGATAAATTTCGAGCCTATTTACTTGGTACTAAGGTAGTAGTGTACTCAGATCATGTAGCTCTAAAATATTTATTAGCTAAAAAGGAGTCCAAACCAAGGCTAATACGTTGGATACTGCTACTGCAAGAATTTGATTTAGAAATTAAGGATAGGAGTGGTAACCAAAATTTAGTGGCAGACCACTTGAGCCGCCTTGAGCACATTAAGGATAATTCCACTCCTATAAATGATAATTTCCCATTTGATAGTTTACATGCAGTATCTGAAGTAGCTCCTTGGTATGCATCTATAGCTAATTATCTAGTTAGCCACACTTTTTCCCCATATTTTACTAAGCATCAGAGAGACAAGCTGAAAAGTGAGTCTAAATATTTTATATGGGATGATCCATATTTATGGAGGTGTGGTGCTGACCAGGTAATTAGATGGTGTGTGCCTCAATCAGAATTCCAGTCCATTTTAGAGGCATGCCACTCATCTAAGAGTGGAGGACATTTTGGCCCTCAAAGAACAGCTAGAAAAATTCTAGACTGTGGATTCTGGTGGCTTACTTTTTTTTAAAGACGCTGCTGAATTTTGTAAATCCTGTTCCCCATGCCAAATATTTGGTAATATATCCAAGAGGGATGAGATGCCTCAACAGATTATGCTTTTCTGTGAAATTTTTTATGTTTGGGGGCATTGACTTCATGGGTCCATTTCCAAATTCTAATGGTTACTTTTATATACTGTTAGCCGTAGATTATGTTTCTAAATGGGTGGAAGAAATTCCTACCCGTACTGATGATGCTAACACGGTTGTTTCCTTTGTTAGAAACCATATTATTTGTCACTTTGGATCACCACGAGCAATCGTGAGCAATCAAGGCACTCACTTTTGTAACAGGAGACTAACATGATTACTGAAAAGGCATGGGATAGTTCATAAAGTGTCAATAACTTACCATCCCCAGACCAATGGGCAAGCAAAAGTCTCTAACAGAGAAATAAAGTGTATTCTGGAAAAGATAGTAAAACCTCATAGGAAGGACTGGAGTGCCAGGCTATAAGATGCACTCTGGGCATATAGAGCAGCGTACAAGACACCCATTGAGATGAACCCCTTCTGCTTGGTATACAGAAAGGCTTGCCACCTCCCAGTAGAGGTGGAACACAAGGCTTTCTGGGCTGTGAGGGAGTGCAACATGAACTATGAAGAAGCTGGTGCTGAAAGGAAGCTGCAACTAGCAGAACTGGAGAACCTTCGCCTAGAAGCATATGACAACTCCAGGAGATACAAAGAAAAGATGAAGGCCGTCCATGACAAGCACATAAAAAGGAGAGAATTCAGACCAGGGGAGTTAGTTCTTCTTTATAACTCCAGACTGAGGCTTATGCCAGGTAAACTGAGATCAAGTTGGGAAGGTCCATACAGAGTAGAAAAGGTAGAGCCATACGGAGTTTTCCACCTGCGTCATCCGTCTAGCTCCAAATTTCTAAAGGTGAATGGACATCGCCTGAAGCTTTATCATGGTGAGAAGACGAAGGATCAAAAGGAACTAGAGGTCTTCCTTTTGGAAGACCTACCAACAGAAGCAGAATGAGTCTGAAGAGTGTCCAACTTAAGGACGTAAAAGCAAAGTGCTAGGTGGGAGACAACCCACCATGGTATGATCGTTCCGTTTCAGTCTTAGTTTTATTTTACTTTATTCTATTTTTATTTTTTTTAATGACTCTTCTCATAATCTCTGCATAAAGTTGCATATAGCATGCATTTACATTTGCATATTGCATATAAAAAAAAACACGCACGCGACGCGTCCGCGTCATATGTGCGTTCTGAAGAAAAGATAATTAAACAAAAAGTCACGCGAAAGCGTGGCTGGAGGTGTACCTTAGGCACAAACATGCCCACGCGTCTGCGTTACGCACGCGAATGCGTGCCCCTAAAAATCGACGTAAAAGAGGTGTATAGCAGTAAGTTATGATAGAGCTGGGCTGGAATGATGCTGGAAGCACCAGCCCTACCACGCGACCGCGAGCTAATAAACCCCAATTTTGTGGTTTATCTTATGCTTAATTTTGGGGATTTTATCACCTTTTCTCACATTTATGCAATGAAATAGCATGGTTTTGCAATTCTCCCTTGATTTGTGCTTAAATGTGAAAACATACTTTTTAGGACTTAAAATAGCTAAATTTAACTCACTTTGATTCCATTCGATGCCTTGATATGTTTGTTGAGTGATTTCAGGTTCATAAGGCAAGTATTGGATGGAAGAAGTGAGGAAAAAAGCATGCAAAGTGGGAGAACTCATGAAGAGATGAAGGAACCGTAAAGCTGTCAAGCCTGACCTCTTCACACTCAATCAACTATAACTTGAGCTACAGCAATCCAAATGAGGCAGTTTTAGTTGCGTTGAAAAGCTAACATCTGGGGCTTCGAAATGATATAAAATTTGCCATATATTGCTTCGAGTTTAGGGGCACGCACGCGCCATGTACGCGTGCGCGCTGATGTTGCTCGTGGCCCACTAAAGTGAAATCGCCCCCAGCGATTTCTGAAGTACTTTAGGGAAAACCCAACTCATTTCTAATGCTATTTCATGCAGAATTCAAGCTTGGGCAAAGGGGGGAGCAATTGTTTTGGTAGTATAGCATCATGTAGGTTAGTTTCTAGAGAGAGAAGCTCCCTCTTCTCTCTAGAATTAGGTTAGGTTAATCCATCTTAGATCTAGGCTTAATTCCATGTTCTCATCTTATTTGCTTTACAATTTCTTGTTCTACTACTCTATTCTTCTTAGTTCTCTTGTTAATTCTACTTTTATGTCTCTTTTATGTTTATGAATACTCATGTTAAATTTGTTTACATTTAATGAAATTTAATATTTGATGTTCTTTTATTGATAATTTGAGTTGTTGATTTACTTTTCTTACAATTGGTAGTTGGTAGTTTTATTATTCTTGCATTTTTACCAAGCTTTCCTTTTATGCCTTCCAAGTGTTTGACAAAATACTTGGTTGGTCTTTAGAGTAGATTTTGAGCATTCTTGGCTTGGAAAGAGTAATTAGGTAATCTTGAGTCATGAAAACCTAACTCATGTTGGTGATCTAGAGTTGTTGGTTAATATTATTTTCATTGACTCTAATCTTTTGCTAATCCAATTAGTGAGTTGATTAGGATATTTGGATTGAGATTGACTAGTCTTGTTTGATTTTCTCTCATGGAAGATAATGTGATACCTTCTTCCAATGTTGGAGATGATGAAATGAGATAGATTATTGTTATTATTGTGATATGATTGATTAGTCTTGTTTGACATTCTCCCTATGTGAAGATAATATGATACCTTCTTCCATTTGTTGGAGTTAACTAAATAAGATGAATTAATCATTGTATGACTAGGATAGAAAGCCTATGATCTCAATCTTTGCCATGAATGTCTTTCCTTATTACTTACTTTCTATAGTTATTTGCTTGATTTACTTTTCTAGCACATTTAAATTCTTGCCCTCTCATCAAATCAAAACCCCCTTGCATCCTCACAGCCAATAATTCAACACTTCATTGCAATTCCTTGTGAGACGACCCGTAGTCCAAATACTCCGGTTAATTTTTATTAGGGGTTTGTACTAGTGACAAACAAATTTTTGATTTGGAGGATTGTTTGTTGGTGTAGAACTATACTTGCAATGAGAATTCATTCATTTAAGGAATTTCTATACCATCACAACAATTCACTCGTCAAAATGGCGCCATTGCCGGGGAGTTGTAATGGTGTTATATTATTGGCTATTGTGAATATGTGAATATGTTTGTCTTTTGCTTGTTTGTTAGCTTTTGTTAGGCTTAGGACTTGTTGCTTATTTTTGTAGCTTTTGTTTTTATTTGCTATTATGAATTCTCATCCCTTTGGCTATGAGATTGGCTCAAATTATGTTGTAGGAAATGGGAGCTACAATGAGGATGTGTATCAAGGATGGAACAATCAAAGATGGGAGGAGTCTCAAGGGATTGATCAACCTTCTTGGCAACAACAACCTCCGGATTCTTATGGGTATAATCCTAATCCTAATGCATATCAATCTAATGGATGTGGTGACCCGTATTGTGATTGTCAACAACCACCACCACATGCCTATGAATCACCCCCTCAACATGACTTTGAACCACCTTACTCGCAAGCCCCCTACCACCAAACACCTCATTATGACCATAATCCTTGTCCACCATACCAACCACCTTATGAACCATATGAACCACACATGGAACCACCACCATTCCAACACAATTACTCTCAAGAACCACCTCAATAACACCACCTCCATACCCTTAGCAAGATGAACCAACTTCCAATTATGAAACTTCCCTCCCAAACAATGAACCTTCTTTTTCCATACCACCTCCAATGGATGATTCTCTCCAAGAATGTGTTAGTTCTTACATTCGAAGGCAAGAAGAGAACCAAAAAGAGTTTAAGGAGCTAGAAGCCAAGATGGCTACCCTAGCGGAAGCCGTTAGCAACATGGTCTCCTCCCGACTAAGCCTAAGCAACCAAGGCACTCCCATTGACGAATGTGGAGAAGCTACCAAGGAGCTTAGTGAGGGAGTGAGTTTGGAGCTTCAAGGTGAAGAAGAGGGGTTGAAGCAAGAATTGCCACAAGGAGGGAAAGTTAAGACAATTGAAAAGGAAGAAGTGGTTGAAGACCTAGGAGATGTTGGAAGTCCATAGGAATGTAGAATTAGAGAGCCCTCTTCCAAGATTCTTGATATTGATGTTGAGGAGGGTATACAACCTCCAAAGCATATTATGATTGAAAACTTTGAAGAGGTTGATCAAGAGATGGATTCAATCATTGAGGAGTTCTTATCTACAATTGAATCCTCTCCCATTGGGCTTGAAATTGAGATCAAAGATGAAGATACCTCACCTCCCATACCCTTGGTGAGCAATGAAGAAGAAATTGAATTAAAAGCGAGCCACCAAGAGGAAGAGGTTGAAATTGAGGAAAGTTGTAAAGAGGTGGAGATAGTCAAGGAAGAGCACAAGGGAGTGGAACTTGCAAGACCATTGAAGGCATCCCTTCCTAAGTCACCATCCAATACAACATTCAAGTGGGTTAAATTCTTATCCCTAAGCTTTAATTTCTCACTTGAATATGGTTTGCTTGAGACGGATGGGCAACTTAGAGCTCTTTGTGGAGTCAAGAGTAGGAGAGAATTGATTAGTGGGTGGAAATGCCAATCGAGGTTCCTTATGGTTGGAAACTCAAAGTCTAATTGCAATGGTTGGTATAGTCCTCAATTAAAGGGGTCTAGGAAGATGCTTTGGTGTTTACTTGAGAATTCGAATCACTTCTCACCTAATTGGAATTGTGATGATCAACTTGAAGATGGGTGTAGAAATAAGATTTGGGATCCGGGAATATATGAAGACCAATTTTGGAAACCCTTAGCTTGTGTGGAACTTCATCAAAGCTTGTGCCATTGATCTTGAATTTTGGAGCTTACATGAAGTCCAAGCATTGGTGGAAGTTTCAAGATGAGTTCAAGCATAAGCCACCATGACAAGGAGTTTCCCAAACGTCCAACTTAAGGACTTAAAATAAAAGTGCTAGGTGGGAGACACCCCACCATGGTAAACTCTTTCCACTCTCTTTTAGATTTGGTTAATAAGTGATTGGAGTTGCCATTGTAGGTAGTTTTCTTCTTTTCTATACTCTTATACATTTTATTTTGATGATAGGTTGTAGTAGTGTGTTTTGATTAGTTGAGATTGTTGATTAAGTAGGTTGCTTGAAGTGTAAGTTTCGTTTGTAGTGTATTTAAAAATTTTTCAAAAACCAAAAAGAATTATTGTTAAATTTGATTTGTGATTTTTTAGAATGCTTGTAGATTAGGAGAGTGCCTTGTTTTTGTTCTAAGCATCTTCAAAAGAAAAAAAGGGCATCCGCGCGCAAGCAGGCTGTGCGCGCCCGCGCGGGTTTGGTTTCACAACTCCTAGTACTAAAACCCGAGAGTTGTGCCCACTTTATGCCTACTTTGTGCCAGGCGATCCGCGCGTAAGCATGCATGACAAGCGCGCGCTGATTGTCCCTGCCGCATCCGCGCGTGAGCACGCATGGCGCGTGCACGGATTGTCCCTGCTGCATCCGTGCTTAAGCAAGCATGGCGCGCACGCGGATTATTCCTGCTGCATCTGCGCCCAAGCACGCATGACCCACGCGCGGATTTGCACCCTGTTTTTCTCCTTTCTCCTTTCTCCTTTTTTCTTCTTTTCTTCTTCTTTCTTTCTATTTTTTTCTTTTCTTTTCTTCTTTTTTTTCTCTTTTCTTCTTCCTCTCTTGAAAATTTTTTTTTCTTTAAAAAAAATAAAATAAATAAATAAATAAATAAATAAAAATAAAAAATTTCTTTTCTTCCATTTTCTTTTATTTCATTTGCTTATTTTCATTTATTACATTTTAATTTTATTTTTATAGCTTGTTCTTATTTTCTTTTCTATGTTGTTTATTTTAATAATGGTGTTGAATTCTCTTACTCAATTATTGAGAATTTCCTGGTTAATCTTGGTGCTTCTTGACTTGTTTGATATTGTTAGGTGATGAAACTTTTAAATCAATGCTTAATCTTGTATGACTCTTATATTCTTTGTGCATTGATATGAACTTGCATGTCTTTCATGGCCCACTTTTTCTAGTTGAACTTGATGCTTTTGAGTGCTCTTCATGCTTTGACTTTACTCTTGCATCAAGTGTTAGTTAATATGCCTTGGCTTATATTGTTTTCTCACTCACATGTTGTAGCTAACATGTAGTGAGAATTTTACTTTTATTTGGCATTAGCCCCCGCCTATATTCTAATTGCTTTCATATCTTTGTTGTGGGCTTAATTTTCTTTCTTTTACTTCCTTTTAGGTTGGCCACCAAGAAGGAAAGGAATGAGGAAGCTTTTAAATGGGGCAACAAACAAGTTCACCCGTACAACCTTTTGAAGGAGCTCATCAATTGTAGCAACCCGTCCACTTTACTCTTCTTTGCATGCACCGAGGACGGTGCAAATTTCTAAGTGTGGGGAGGTCGTCTGACCGACCTCCATGGGTAACAACTTCCCTTTTCAACACCAATTTTTAATTTTTGTCTTTGTTAGATTAGTTGTTGCATTGCATGATAGGTTGCATGTTAGTTAGAATTTGTATATATTTTTACCACTTCTTTTTATGTTAGGACTACTTAGTTAGGGTGATGATTCTTTTCCAAGAAAAATTGTTTTAGGGCACCCTACCAATTTGGAACATTTTTTTTGTGAACTTGCTTGAAGAATTTATTTTAGAACAAGGTTTTTGAGCTAAGAACACAAGCATGTGAGTTTTGAGGCCAATTGCGTGGTTACATCTTATAACCACTTATTTTTATTCTTGTGTGCATTGTTCTCTTTCTATGATTGTAATCTTTGATTTGTTTGATTCTTTATGTCCATTGTTCCATGTATACATGCATTTATATGATTGAGGCCATCATTTCATTTAGCTCACTTACCCAAATAGCCTACCTTTCATCAACCATTGTTAGCCACTTTTGAACCTATTGAATCCTTTTTGTTCTTAATGTTAGCACATCACTACCCTTAAGTGAAAAACAATAAATGTCCTTAATTTGGATCTTTGATTAGCTTAGACTAGTGAGGGTGTGTATCATTTGCGTATAGGAAACTTGGGAATTGGTTGAGGTAAAAGTGTAATTTTTATTTTTGTTAAAAATATTGGGAATTTGGTACATATTCATGCACCATATGTAAAACTATATGCATTGATATATTTGTATATACTTTAGAAAAAAAATATGATAAAGAAAAAGAAAAAGAACATATATATATATATATATATATATATATATATATATATATATATATATATATACATAATAGAAAAAAAAAAGAGAAAAAGGAATAAAAAGGGGACAAAAATGCCCCAAAGTAAAGTTCAATAAAAATCAATGCATATGGAATGTGAATTAAAGAGAATGCATGAATATGTGAAAAAGTGAGAATCATGGGTAGCTAGGTTGTGTATTAGAGTTGTATAGGTTGTTATATGTGTTAGGTAAGAGCTTAGGCTAATCAAAGATTCAAATTTCAAGCTCACTTGACCATATGCATCCTACCTTGACCTAGCCCCATTACAACCTATGAACAAGCCCTCATGATGAATGTATGCATGCATTGAATAATTGTTGATTGTTAGATGAAAAACAAATCATGGAAAGCATGATTAAAAGAGAATTGAGTGATCGACCCTATACACTAGAGCAACTAGAGCGGATACACTTCCGATGAGGGTTCGATGCTCAATTCCTTGTTCCCGGCTTTCATGAGCTTTTTTCTTGCAAGTCGATTTGAACTTCATTTTGATATTTGAATTGGTAGGATTCATGAATTGTCATATGATCTTAGCCCTACTTGTTCATATATGTTCTTGGGGATTGATTTACTTTTAACCAAGTAGGTAGAATCATATTGCATTTAGTTGCATGCATGTAGATAGGTTTATATAGTTTCTTTGCATTGAATAAATGTTCATACCCCTTTTCTTGTCCTTCTTTATTCTTAGCATGAGGACATGCTTGGTTTAAGTGTGGGGAGTTTTGATAAACCCCGATTTTGTGGTTTATCTTGTGCTTAATTTGGGGGATTTTATCACCTTTTCTCACATTTATTCAATGAAATAGCATGGTTTTGCAATTCTCTCTTGATTTGTGCTTAAATGTGAAAACATGCTTTTTAGGCCTTAAAATAGCTAAATTTAACTCACTTTGATTCCATTCGTTGCCTTGATATGTTTGTTGAGTGATTTCAGGTTCATAAGGAAAGTATTGGATGGAAGAAGTGAGGAGAAAAGCATGCAAAGTGGGAGAACTCATGAAGAGATGAAGGAACCGTAAAGCTGTCAAGCCTGACCTCTTCGCACTCAATCGACCATAACTTGAGCTACAGAAGTCCAAATGAGGCGGTTTTAGTTGTGTTGGAAAGCTAACATCTGGGGCTTTGAAATTATATAAAATTTCCTATATATTGTTTCGCGTTTAGGGACGCGCATGCGACATGTACGCGTGCGCGCCAATGTTGCTCGTGGCCCACTAAAGTGAAATCGCCCCCAGCGATTTCTAAAGCACTTTAGGCAAAACCCAACTCATTTCTAATGCTATTTCATGCAGAATTCAAGCTTGGGCAAAGGGGGGAGCAATTGTTTTGGTAGTATAGCATCATGTAGGTTAGTTTCTAGAGAGAGAAGCTCCCACTTCTCTCTAGAATTAGGTTAGGTTAATCCATCTTAGATCTAGGCTTAATTCCATGTTCTCATCTTATTTGCTTTACAATTTCTTGTTCTACTACTCTATTCTTGTTAGTTCTCTTGTTAATTATACTTTTATGTCTCTTTTATATTTATGAATGCTCATATTAAATTTGTTTACATTTAATGAAATTTAATGTTTGATGTTCTTTTATTGATGATTTGAGTTGTTATTTACTTTTCTTACAATTGGTAGTTGGTAGTTTTATTATTCTTGCATTTTTACCATGCTTTCCTTTTATGGCTTCCAAGTGTTTGACAAAATACTTGGTTGGTCTTTAGAGTAGATTTTGAGCATTCTTGGTTTAGAAAGAGTAATTAGGCAATCTTGAGTCATGAAAACCCAACTCATGGTGGTGATCTAGAGTTGTTAGTTAATATTATTTCTATTGACTCTAATCTTTTGCTAATCCAATTAGTGAGTTAATTAGGACATTTGAATTGATTTTAACTAGTCTTGTTTGATTTTCTCTCATGGAAGATAATGTGATACCTTCTTCCAATGTTGGAGATGACGAAATGAGATAGATTCTTGTTATTATTGTGATATGATTGATTAGTCTTGTTTAACATTCTCCCTATGTGAAGATAACATGATACCTTCTTCCATTTGTTGGAGTTGACTAAATAAGATGAATTAATCATTGTATGACTAGGATAGAAAGCCTATGATCTCAATCATTGCCATGAATGTCTCTCCTTATTACTTGCTTTCTTTAGTTATTTGCTTGATTTACTTTTTCTTGCACATTTAAATTCTTGCCCTCTCATCAAATCAAAACCCCCTCGCATCTTCACAGCCAATAATTCAACACTTCATTGCAATTCCTTGTGAGACGACCCGGAGTCCAAATACTCTGGTTAATTTTTATTAGGAGTTTGTACTAGTGACAAACAAATTTTTTATTAGGAGGATTGTTTGTTGGTGTAGAACTATACTTGCAATGAGAATTCATTCATTTGAGGAATTTCTATACCATCACAATAATTCACTCATCACGAGCCCCACGTGGCCGCGTCATTTTCAAAATATAGCTATCCACGCGATCGCATCACCCACGCGAACGCGTCACCTTAAATTTTGGCAAAATGAGTTTGAAACAGAGAGTCGCGCGAACGCGAGGCTGCTCTCGCGCCAATCGCACAAATCAAGTCACGCGACCGCATGACCCACGCGTCCGCGTCACTTGATATAAAAAAATACACCACGCGACCGCATGACCCACGCGTCAGCGTCACATACGGCGCACATATTATCCAGATCAGCCAAAATATCATATCTTTTCTTTTTCCTTCTTATTTCCTTCTTCTCCCTTCCTCTTTCTCTAGTCATTCTCACTTTTTACCTTCTCCTCCCTTATTTTTCACATCCATTATCAAGGTTCTTTTCTTTCTCTCTTTATTTTTATTTTTCCATTATTTTTTTTATGTTTACTTCTTCTTTTACTTTCATTATCTATATTCTATTTTTTCTTTTTCTTTTCTTTTTATTCCTTTAATTGGTGTTGGAAATTTATTTGGGTCATTATCTTCTTTTATATTTCGCTTGTGAGTTATTATGAATTGTTTGACAATTACATATTACTTTTCATAAGAGTTGCTTGCATGTTCAAATTCCTACTTTCAATAACATATCTACTATGCATGCCAAGTGTTTGTGAAAAAGCCCGTATGGCATTGTGCATTATTTTAAATTATTCTATTCTATTACTTTAATGCCTGTTTTTCACAAAACCCCTTTTATATTTTATTAATTAAATATAATTTTCAATACAAACAGATTATTAGTTTGAAAGGCATGGTAATCTAACTTGGACATTGAATGCTTGATCTATGCTACTCATGCCTTTGCCGGCATGCCAATAAACATCTTGTATTTAATTGCCATCAAATGCACTTACTATATCACCTTTGATGAACTTTTCACATGTAGTATAGACCATGTGTTAACAACATCCTTCTTTATCGTGCATTGATTATCACCCTTAATATTCGCTTCCTTGCTCGAACCCTTACACTTTACATGTACTTACCTCTTTTTTTTTTCAGGATGGCCACCAAGAAAGGTAAAGAGAAAGCTACTCCCAAACCACCAGCAAGGAGAGGAACAAAAAGATCATTAGTGGAAGAATCATCTTCAACAGCGGTGAAACCCTCAATAAAACGAATCAAGAGGATCATCAAGGTCGATGAAAAAGAGAAAGCCTTCCCAGCAAAGGACACTGCGTGGTTTACTAACCGCTACTGTGAGCAGATGTTTCCCATCCTGGCAGCAAAGAACTATAACAATGAGCACCTTCTCATCCTCCCAACCATCATTGCTGAAATTGTTGAGTCCCGCATTGAGCGAAGACAATGGGGATTCCTACGGAGATAGCCACGGCAGGTTAATCTATCATGGGTAGTTGAATTCTACTCCAATTTTCACATGCCAACCATGCAGTCTGTCAATGTCTGTCAGAAGCAAGTCCCTATAACAGAAGAAGCCATTCAACAAGCTTTAGATCTTTCCCCTACTCCAGAAGGATTAGACGCATTTCAAGAAGCCTCGTTCAAGCGCTAGACATACCAATTTGACTGGGACACCATTCTCAGAGTTATCGCACAACCTGGCAGCAGATGGATCTACGGATACCATCGTTCCCGACCTAAGGGCATATTGGCTTCCGCACTCACCTTAGAGGCTCGAGTATGGGCACAGATCATGTCCCATTACGTCTTTTTGAGCACTCGTGATTCCTCCTTCACTGCAGACATGACTGTTTTACTCTGGTGTATCCTTACAGACTAGCACCTCAATTTACCAAGACACATTTGGCATGCTATGGGACACGTACAAATTGCGGGCAACTTACCTTTCCCCGCCTTGGTTTCAAATCTAGTCTCAGCAGCCAGAGTCTCCTACAGAGTTGGGGACACCAAGGCCATGATTCCACGAGATGATCAATACGTCCCTAACGGGAAGTATATCAGACCTCCAGCAGCAACTATCAACCGGAGCACGGAACCAGTAAAAGATATTCCTTCTTCTTCCACACCACATGCACCTTCTGCAAACCAACTTCTCACTCAGATACTTGAGAGGCTAGAACGGATTGAACAGAAAGAAAAGCAAAGAGAGCGTCGTAACAAGCGCAGATTTATATACCTCAAGGAGCTACTTGTTGGTAACCACCCACCTAGAGAAGACCCAGACACCCCGGACTCTACCTCATTTACCAGCACAGAGAGCCATGACGGTTTCGATGATGGAGATGCTACTACCAGCACCCCTTTGTTCCTGACAGATGGCACCGAGGACGGTGCAAAGCTTTAAGTGTGGGGAGGTTGGTCAGTACCTGACTTCCGGAGATAATTTCTTTTTCCTTAAACACTAATAAATAGGATATTTAGTTAGTTTTTCTTTTATTCAGAATAGGATAAATTGCATAGTAATAGGTTAATTGCATGCATATTCTACTTGATTGAAAAATAGTGAGTTTCTTTTTAAGACCCTATTTTTGAAAAATTTCACTAATTTAAATCAAAACTTTTGTGTTAAACTTGTTTGAAGTTGTAATTGGAACATAGTTTAAAAAGCTAAGAACACACAACCCATGAGATTTTGAGCCTAATTACATGGTTACATTATTTAACCATAAATATTATTCTTATGTGTTCACTTATCTATGATTGTAATCTTTATTTTGTTTCATCCTATATGTCCAATGTTTAATGTATCTATATGCATGTATATGATTGAGGCCACTACTTGTTTAGCTCACGTATCCCAAATAAACCTACCCTTTAAATCACCCTTGTCAGCCACTTTGAGCCTTTTAAATCCCATTTGTTCTATATTTTACCACATCACTAGCCTTAAGTTGAAAAACAATTAAATATCCCAAAATGAATCTTTGGTTAGCTTAAGATAGAAAGTGTGTTAATTGAGTATGGGACAATTGTGGGAGCATGGGTTAATAAGGGAATGTATCATGATGGGAATTTGGATACCTACTCATGTAAAACAGAAAAAAATTGAAATTCCATGTGCATTGGTATGTTATTTCTATATAAAAAAAATTCAAAAATATTCAATAAATATTTAAATAAATAAGGGGACAAAAATTACCCCAATTCTAAGTTAAGTAAAGCTCCAATGCAAATGTGATAAGAAAATTAAAAGAAAAAGTTAACGCATGAATTAGAATTATATAGAGTATATGTATGTTAGGTGAAGGCTTAGGTTAGTCGAAGATTCATATTCTAGCTCACTTAGCCATATATATACCCTTACCCTTACCTTAGCTCCATTACAACCTTGAAAAGACCTCATGATGTTTGCATTAGTACATTAAATATTATTGATTGGTTAGGTGAAGAACAAAATTTAGAAAGCATGATTAGAGTAGAATAGAGTGCTTACCCTATACACTTGAGAAACTAGAGTGCATATACACCATCAGTGAGGGTTCAATGCTTAATTCTATGTTCCCTGCTTTCATGAGCTATCTTCTTACAATGTTACCTGTTTTTACTATATAAAATTGAATTAGTAGAATTTGATTTACGTTTGTCTTGAAGAGCTTATTTATTTTTAACCAAGTAGACAAGAATCATATAGTTGCATTCATATATATAGGTTGCATTGCATTGCATGAGTCTTACATTTCCCTACTCATTTATTTTATCTCCTTAAGTTAAGCATGAGGACATGCTAATGTTTAAGTGTGGGGAGGTTGATAAACCATTATTTTATGATTTATATTGTGTTTAATTGAGTGGTTTTATCAAGTCTTTACCTACTTACTCATATAGATTGCATGAATTTTATAATTCCTTCTTAGTATTGTTTATGGTTGAAAACTTGCTTCCAAGAAACCTTTAATTAGTACATTTTAACTCTCTTTTATACCACTCGATGCCGTGATCCGTATGTTAAGTGTTTCAGACTTCATACGATAGGAATAACATGGAGAATGGAGAGGAAGCTTGCAAAAATGGAAGGAACACAAGAAACTAAGGAGATGACCAGCGAACACTAACGCGATCGCATGGCTCACGCAAGCGCGCTGATGAGCGGATAATTTATACGCTTTTTGACATTGTTTTTAGTATGTTTTTAGTAGGATCTAGTTACTTTTAGGGATGTTTTTAATAGATTTTGTGTTAAATTCACATTTCTGGACTTTACTATGAGTTTGTGTGTTTTTCTGTGATTTCAGGTATTTTCTGGCTGAAATTGAGGGACTTGAGCAAAAATCAGATTCAGAGGTTGAAAAAGGACTGCTGATGCTGTTGGATTTTGACCTCCTTGCACTCAAAGTGGATTTTCTGGAGCTACAGAACTCGAAATGGCGCGCTTCCAATTGCGTTGGAAAGTAGACATCCAGGGCTTTCCAGCAATATATAATAGTCCATACTTTGGCCAAGAATTGACGACGTAAACTGGCGTTCAACGCCAGCCTTCTGCCCAAATCTGGCGTCCAGCGCCAGAAAAGGATCCAAAACCAGAGTTGAACGCCCAAACTGGCACAGGAACTGGCGTTCAACTCCATAAATGGCCTCTGCACGTGTAACACTCAAGCCCAAGCCCAAGCACACACCAAGTGGGCCCCGGAAGTGGATTTGTACATCAATTACTTACTCATGTAAACCCTAGTAGCTAGTTTATTATAAATAGGACCTTTTACTACTGTATTTGGCATCCTGGATCGTATTTGGATCCTGTGATCTCGTTTAGGGGGCTGGCCATCTTGGCCATGCCTGGACCTTCACTTATGTATTTTCAACGGTAGAGTTTCTACGCTCCATAGATTAAGGTGTGGAGCTCTGCTGTTCCTCAAAGATTAATGCAAAGTACTACTGTTTTCTATTCAATTCTTCTTATTTCGCTTCTAAGATATCCATTCGCACCCAAGAACGTGATGAAGGTGATGATTATGTGTGACGCTCATCATCCTTCTCCCTTATGAACGCGTGCCTGACAAACACTTCTGTTCTACATGAATTAAGCTAGAATGAATATCTCTTAGATCTCCTAACCAGAATCTTCGTGGCGTACGCTAGAATGATGGCGGCATTCAAGAGAATCCGGAAGGTCTAAACCTTGTCTGTGGTATTCTGAGTAGGATTCAATGATTGAATGACTGTGACGAGCTTCAAACTCGCGAGTGCTGGGCGTTAGTGACAGACGCAAAAGGAGGGTGAATCCTATTCCAGCATGATCGAGAACCGACAGATGAATAGCCGTGCTGTGACAGGGTGCGTGAGCATATGATTCACTGAGAGGAGGGGATGTAGCCACTGACAACGGTGATGCCCTTGCATACAGCCAGCCATGGAAAGGAGTAAGACTGATTGGATGAAGATAGCAGGAAAGCAGAGGTTCAGAGGAACGAAAAGCATCTCCATTCGCTTATCTGAAATCCCTGCCAATGAATCTACATAAGTATCTCTATCCCTTTTATTGTTTATTTTAATCTAATAAAGTATCATGTTTAAATCCGCCTGACTGAGATTTGCAAGGTGACCATAGCTTGCTTCATACCAACAATCTCCGTGGGATTCGACCCTTACTCACGTAAAGTATTACTTGGACGACCCAGTGCACTTGCTGGTTAGTTGTATCGAAGTTGTGACAATTATGAATTAAGATCAAAGCACCAAGCTTTGAAGCCATTACCAGGATTTGTTCGAGCCTGGACATCACAATTTCGTGCACCAAGTTTTTGGCGCCGTTGCCGGGGATTGTTTGAGTTTGGACAACTGACGGTTCATCTTGTTGCTCAGATTAGGTAATTTTCTTTTTATTTTCTTTTCAAAAATTTTTCAAAAATATTTTCAAAATTTTCTCATCTGTTTTTGAAAAAAAAAAATAAATAAAAATGTTTTCAAAAATAAATTATTCTATGGCTTCAGAATTTTTAAGAATGAATTCTAGTGTTTTATGAAGCATGTTGGAGCCTGGCTGGCTGTAAAGCCATGTCTCAATCCTTATACTCAAGAGAAGAGCTTCTTTGTCTTTCTTAGCCAATTGGCTGTTGAATGCAAGGAATGTCAGGCGTGTCATGTCTGAGTTACATACTAAAGCTTGGCTGGCTATTAAGCCATGCCTGACCCTTTGATTGGAGTTTTAGAGCATAAGATTCCTGGAATTCATATTAAAAATTTTGAATCCTTATTTTTCTTTTTTCTAAATAATTTTCGAAAAATATAAGTTAAAAATCCAAAAAAATCATAAAATCATAAAAATAAAAAAATTATTATTTCATGTTTCTTGTTTAAATCTTGAGTCACATTATAAGTTTGGTGTCACTTGCATATGCATCTTGCATTTTTTCGAAAATATCATGCATTCATAGTGTTCTTCATGATCTTCAAGTTGTTCTTGGTAAGTCTTCTTGTTTGATCTTGATGAATTTTTGTTTTGTGTCTTTTCATGTTTATCATATGCATTCTTGAATTCTTAGTGCGTAAGCATTAAAGAATTCTAAGTTTGGTGTCTTGCATGTTTTCTTTGCATTAAAAATTTTTCAAAAATATGTTTTTGATGTTCATCATGTTCTTCATAGTGTTCTTGGTGTTCATCTTGACATTCATAGCATTCATGCATGCATTCATTGTTTTGATCTAAAAATTTCATGCATTGCATCCTTTTAGTGTTTTTCTCTTGCATCATAAAAATTCAAAAATCAAAAAAAAAAAATATATCTTTTCCTTTTTCTCTCCTCAAATTCGAAAATTTGGATTGACTTTTTCAAAAATTTTTAAAATCAAA
Organism: Arachis ipaensis; assembly: GCF_059453495.1. NCBI lineage: Eukaryota > Viridiplantae > Streptophyta > Magnoliopsida > Fabales > Fabaceae > Arachis > Arachis ipaensis. The sequence goes on along the minus strand of NC_142440.1, from coordinate 79,193,562 downwards.
TTGTTTCTTATGAGTCAAATCAAATTTTCAATTTGAAAATCTTATCTTTTTCAAAATCTTTTTCAAAAATCAAATCTTTTTCAAAATTATTAGTTATTTTCGAAAATTCCAAAAATAATTTTCAAAAATCTTTTTCTTATTTTATACCATAATTTTCGAAAATAACATAATCAATTAATGTTTTGATTCAAAAATTTGAAGTTTGTTACTTGCTTGTTAAGAAAGATTCAAACTTTAAGTTCTAGAATCATATCTTGTGATTTCTTGTGAATCAAGTCATTAATTGAGATTTTAAAAATCAAATCTTTTTCAAAACTAATTTCAATCATATCTTTTCAAAAATATCTTCTTATCTTATCTTTTTCAAAAATATCTTTTCAAAATATCTTTTCTAACTTCCTAACTTCCTATCTTTTCAAAATTTGTTTCAACTAACTAACTAACTTTTTGTTTGTTTCTTAACTTTTTCACAACCTCCTAACTAACTCTCTCTCTCTCTTTTTCGAAAATATCTTCCTTCTTTTTCAAAAATATCTTTTCAAAATATCTTTTCTAACTTCCTAACTTCCTCTCTTTTCAAAATTTGTTTCAACTAACTAACTAACTTTTTGTTTGTTTCTTAACTTTTTCAAAACCACCTAACTAACTCTCTCTCTCTCAATTTTCGAAAATATCTTCCCTCTTTTTCAAAAATTTCTTTTTAATTAACTAATTATTTTTATTTTTTATTTTTGAATTCAAAAATTTTTGAAAAATACTAACTAATTTTCAAAAAAAAAAAACCAATTTTCAAAAATCACTAACTCTTTTTCAAAATAATTTTCGAAAATTATTCCTCCCCCATCTCATTCTATTTATTCATTCATATCCTAACATCTCATCTCACATTCCAATCCTCACAGTTGTGTTTCTTCCTTTACATCACATCCTTTATCTCCCCTTCTTCTTCTACTTACAAAGGGATCCCTATACTGTGGTATAGAGGATCTCTATTATTATTATCATTTTCCTGGCCATTCTTCCTTGTCATATGAGTAGGAGCAAGGATAAGAACATTCTTGTGGAAGCAGATCCAGAACCTGAAAGGACTCTGAAGAAAAAACTAAGAGAAGCTAAAATACAACAATCCAGAGATAATCTTTCAGAAATTTTCGAACAGGCAGAGGAGATGGCAGCTGAAAATAATAATAATGCAAGGAGGATGCTTGGTGACTTTACTGCACCTAATTCCAATTTACATGGAAGAAGCATCTCTATTCCTGCCATTGGAGCAAACAACTTTGAGCTGAAACCTCAATTAGTTTCTCTGATGCAGCAGAACTGCAAATTTCATGGACTTCCATCTGAAGATCCTTTTCAGTTCTTAACTGAATTCTTGCAGATATGTGATACTGTTAAGACTAATGGAGTAGATCCTGAAGTCTACAGGCTCATGCTTTTCCCTTTTGCTGTAAGAGACAGAGCTAGATTATGGCTGGATTCTCAACCTAAAGACAACCTGAACTCTTGGGATAAGCTGGTCACGGCTTTCTTAGCCAAGTACTTTCCTCCTCAAAAGCTGAGCAAGCTTAGAGCTGATGTTCAAACCTTCAGACAGAAGGAAGGTGAATCTCTCTATGAAGCTTGGGAAAGATACAAACAGTTTACCAAAAAGTGTCCTTCTGACATGCTTTCAGAATGGACCATCCTGGATATATTCTATGATGGTCTGTCTGAGCTATCAAAGATGTCACTGGACACTTCTACAGGTGGATCCATTCACCTAAAGAAAACGCCTGCAGAAGCTCAAGAACTCATTGACATGGTTGCTAATAACTAGTTCATGTACACTTCTGAAAGGAATCCTGTGAGTAATGGGACGCCTATGAAGAAGGGAGTTCTTGAAGTTGATACTCTGAATGCCATATTGGCTCAGAATAAAATATTGACTCAGCAAGTCAATATGATCTCTCAGAGTCTGCATGGAATGCAAGCTGCATCCAACAGTACTCAAGGGGCATCTTCTGAAGAAGAAGCCTATGATCCTGAGAACCCTGCAATAGCAGAGGTGAATTACTTAGGTGAACCTTATGGAAACACCTATAACTCAACATGGAGAAATCATCCAAATTTCTCATGGAAGGATCAAAAGCCCCAACAAGGCTTTAATAATGGTGGAAGAAACAGGTTTAGCAATAGCAAGCCTTTTCCATCATCAACTCAGCAACAGACAGAGAACTCTGAACAAAATGCTTCTAAGTTAGCAAATCTAGTCTCTGATCTATCTAAGGCCACTGTAAGTTTCATGAATGAAACAAGGTCTTCCATTAGAAATCTGGAAGCACAAGTGGGCCAGCTGAGTAAAAGGATCACTGAAATCCCTCCTAGTACTCTCCCAAGCAATACAGAAGAGAATCCAAAAGGAGAGTGCAAGGCCATTGACATAAGTGCCCTGGCCGAACCTGTGAGGAGAGGAGAGGACGTGAATCCCAAGGAGGAAGACCTCCTGGGACGTTCAGTGATCAATAAGGAGCTTCCCTCTGAGGAACCAAAGGACTCTGAGGCTCATCTAGAGACCATAGAGATTCCATTGAACCTCCTTATGCCCTTCATGAGCTCTGATGAGTATTCCTCTTCTGAAGAGAATGAGGATGTTACTGAAGAGCAAACTGCCAAGTTTCTTGGTGCAATCATGAAGCTGAATGCCAAATTATTTGGCATTGATGCTTGGGAAGTTGAACCTCCCTTGTTCATCAATGAACTAAGTGATCTGGATCAACTGACATTGCCTCAGAAGAGACAAGATCTTGGAAAGTTCATAATCCCTTGTACCATAGGCACCATGATCTTTAAGGCTCTGTGTGACCTTGGTTCAGGGATAAACCTCATGCCCCTCTCTGTAATAGAGAAACTGGGAATCTATGGGGTGCAAGCTGCTAAAATCTCATTAGAGATGGCAGACAGCTCAAGAAAACAGGCATATGGACAAGTAGAGGACGTTTTAGTAAAGGTTGAGGGCCTTTACATCCCTGCTGATTTCATAGTCCTGGATACTGGAAAGGAAGAGGATGAATCCATCATCCTAGGAAGACCTTTCCTGGCCACAGCAAGAGCTGTGATTGATGTTGACAGAGGTGAAATATTCCTTCAATGGAATGAAAACTCCCTTGTATTCAAAACTCAAGGATCTCCCTCTGCAACCATGGAGAGGAAGCAGGAAAAGCTTCTCTCCAAGCAGAGTCAACCAGAGCCCCCACAGTCAAACTCTAAGTTTGGTGTTGGGAGGCCACAACCAAACTCTAAGTTTGGTGTTGAACTCCCATATCCAAACTCTAAGTTTGGTGTTGGAGAGTCTCAACAAAGCTCTGCACACCTGTGAGGCTCCATGAGAGCCCACTGTCAAGCTATTGACATTAAAGAAGCGCTTGTTGGGAGGCAACCCAATGTTTATCTAATTCTTATTTTTTGTTTTTCATGTTTTCTTAGGTTCATGATCATGTGGAGTCACAAAATAAACAAAAAAATCAAAAACGGAATCAAAAACAGCAGAAGAAAAATCACACCCTAGAGGAGCATCTGTCTGGCGTTCAAACGCCAGAACAGAGCATAGTTCTGGCGCTGAACGCCCATAATGGGAGCATTCTGGCGCTGAACGCCCAGAACAAGCATGGCTCTGGCGTTCAACGCCAGAAATGGCAGCAAGGGGGCGTTGAACGCCCAAAATGGGCACCAACCTGGCGCTGAACGCCCAGAGTTGTGTGCAAGGGCATTTTGCATGCCTAAATTGGTGCAGGGATGTAAATGCCTTGACACCTCAAGATCTGTGGACCTCACAGGATCACCTCAGGGTCTGTGGACCCCACAGGATCCCCACCTACCTCCACTCACTCTCTTCTCTCTTCTCAATCATCCTCTATTCCCAATAAACACTCATCCCTTCTGTCTTCCATTTACCACTCACATCCATACACCCACTACCTTCAAAATTTAACATCTCTCTCCCACCCAGTCCCACCCATATGGCCGAATACACACTCCCATCCATCTCCTCCATATCTTCTTCTTCTTTCTTCTTTTGCTCGAGGGCGAGCAACATTCTAAGTTTGGTGTGGTAAAAGCATAGCTTTTTTGTTTTTCCCATAACCATTGATGGCACCTAAGGCCAGAGAAGCCTCTAGAAAGAGGAAAGGGAAGACAAAAGCTTCCATCAAGGGTCTATAGCTCAATGGTAGAACATTTGACTGCAAATCAAGAGATCCCTGAGATACCTCAGGGGATACATTTTCTTCCACACAATTATTGGAAGCAACTAAGGGTGGAACATCAAGAGCACTCCATCATCCTTCATGAAATCAGAGAAGATCTAAAAGCAATGAAGGAGGAGCAGCAAAGGCAAGGAAGAGACATAGAAGAGCTCAAGGACATCACTAAGGTGGACTCATTCCTTGTTCTTACTTTCTCTGTTTTTCGTTTTCTATATTATGTGCTTATCTATGTTTGTTTCTTCATTACATGATCATTAGTAGTAGTAACTTTGTCTTAAAGATATGAATGTCCTATGAATCCATCACCTCTCTTAAATGAAAAATGTTTTAAATCAAAAGAACAAGAAGTACATGAGTTTCGAATTTATCCTTGAACTTAGTTTAATTATATTGATGTGGTGACAATGCTTCTTGTTTTCTGAATGTATGCTTGAACAGTGCATATGTCTTTTGAAGTTGTTGTTTAAGAATGTTAAATATGTTGGCTCTTGAAAGAATGATGACTAGGAGACATGTTATTTGATAATCTGAAAAATCATAAAAATGATTCTTGAAGCAAGAAAAAGCAGCAAAGAACAAAGCTTGCAGAGAAAAAAAAAATAGAAAAAAAAATAAATTAGGCGAAAAAAAAATATAGAAAGAAAAAGAAAAAGCAAGTAGAAAAAGCCAAAAGCTCTTAAAACCAAGAGGCAAGAGCAAAAAGTCAATAACCCTTAAAACCAAAAGGCAAGGGCAAATAAAAAGGATCCCAAAGCTTTGAGCATCAGTGGATAGGAGGGCCTAAAGGAATAAAATCCTGGTCTAAGCGGCTAAACCAAGCTGTCCCTAACCATGTGCTTGTGGCGTGTAGGTGTCAAGTGAAAACTTGAGACTGAGCGGTTAAAGTCAAGGTCCAAAGCAAAAAAAAAAAAAAGAAGAGTGTGCTTAAGAACCCTGGACACCTCTAATTGGGGACTTTAGCAAAGCTGAGTCACAATCTGAAAAGGTTCACCCAATTATGTGTCTGTGGCATTTATGTATCCGGTGGTAATACTGGAAAACAAAGTGCTTAGGGCCACGGCCAAGACTCATAAAAAAGCTGTGTTCAAGAATCATCATACTGAACTAGGAGAGTCAATAACACTATTCGAAATCTGAAGTTCCTATAGATGCCAATCATTCTGAACCTCAATGGATAAAGTGAGAGGCCAAAACTATTCAAGAGGCAAAAAGCTATAAGTCCCGCTCATATGATTGGAGCTCTGTTTCATTGATAGTTTGGAATTTATAGTATATTCTATTCTTTTTATCCTATTTTGATTTTCAGTTGCTTGGGGACAAGCAACAATTTAAGTTTGGTGTTGTGATGAGCGGATAATTTATACGCTTTTTGACATTGTTTTTAGTAGGTTTTTAGTAGGATCTAGTTACTTTTTGGGATGTTTTTAATAGATTTTGTGTTAAATTCACATTTCTGGACTTTACTATGAGTTTGTGTGTTTTTCTGTGATTTCAGGTATTTTCTGGCTGAAATTGAGGGACTTGAGCAAAAATCAGATTCAGAGGTTGAAAAAGGACTGCTGATGCTGTTGGATTCTGACCTCCTTGCACTCAAAGTGGATTTTCTGGAGCTACAGAACTCGAAATGGCGCGCTTCTAATTGCGTTGGAAAGTAGACATCCAGGGCGTTTCAGCAATATATAATAGTCCATACTTTGGCCAAGAATTGATGACGTAAACTGGCGTTCAACGCCAGCCTTCTGCCCAAATCTGGCGTCCAGCGCCAGAAAAGGATCCAAAACCAGAGTTGAACGCCCAAACTGGCACAGGAACTGGCGTTCAACTCCATAAATGGCCTCTGCACGTGTAACACTCAAGCCCAAGCCCAAGCACACACCAAGTGGGCCCCGGAAGTGGATTTGTACATCAATTACTTACTCATGTAAACCCTAGTAGCTAGTTTATTATAAATAGGACCTTTTACTACTGTATTTGGCATCCTGGATCGTATTTGGATCCTGTGATCTCGTTTAGGGGGCTGGCCATCTTGGCCATGCCTGGACCTTCACTTATGTATTTTCAACGGTAGAGTTTCTACGCTCCATAGATTAAGGTGTGGAGCTCTGCTGTTCCTCAAAGATTAATGCAAAGTACTACTGTTTTCTATTCAATTCTTCTTATTTCGCTTCTAAGATATCCATTCGCACCCAAGAACGTGATGAAGGTGATGATTATGTGTGACGCTCATCATCCTTCTCCCTTATGAACGCGTGCCTGACAAACACTTCTGTTCTACATGAATTAAGCTAGAATGAATATCTCTTAGATCTCCTAACCAGAATCTTCGTGGCGTACGCTAGAATGATGGCGGCATTCAAGAGAATCCGGAAGGTCTAAACCTTGTCTGTGGTATTCTGAGTAGGATTCAATGATTGAATGACTGTGACGAGCTTCAAACTCGCGAGTGCTGGGCGTTAGTGACAGACGCAAAAGGAGGGTGAATCCTATTCCAGCATGATCGAGAACCGACAGATGAATAGCCGTGCTGTGACAGGGTGCGTGAGCATATGATTCACTGAGAGGAGGGGATGTAGCCACTGACAACGGTGATGCCCTTGCATACAGCCAGCCATGGAAAGGAGTAAGACTGATTGGATGAAGATAGCAGGAAAGCAGAGGTTCAGAGGAACGAAAAGCATCTCCATTCGCTTATCTGAAATCCCTGCCAATGAATCTACATAAGTATCTCTATCCCTTTTATTGTTTATTTTAATCTAATAAAGTATCATGTTTAAATCCGCCTGACTGAGATTTGCAAGGTGACCATAGCTTGCTTCATACCAACAATCTCCGTGGGATTCGACCCTTACTCACGTAAGGTATTACTTGGACGACCCAGTGCACTTGCTGGTTAGTTGTATCGAAGTTGTGACAATTATGAATTAAGATCAAAGCACCAAGCTTTGAAGCCATTACCAGGATTTGTTCGAGCCTGGACATCACAATTTCGTGCACCACGCGCGAAATGAAGAAATCGCAGCGACGCGAACGTGTGCCTGACGCAAACGCGTGGAGTGGAGTTTGCACGAATGACGCGAATGCATGACAAGAAAAATTGTCGAATGACGCGAACGCGTGGACGACGCGTACGCATGACCTGCGCGATCTGCAGAAATAACAGAATACGCTGGGGGCGATTTTGGGCCGCGTTTTGACCCTGTTTTTGGCCCAAAAACACAGACTAAAGCTAGGGAACATGCAGAGACTCAATACGCATCCACACACATTCAGATACATTGATATTAGGATTACTTTCAGTTTAGATCTGAATCTAGATTAGCTTTACATTGATAGTTTATGCTTTTGCTTTTGATTTTGGATGCTGAAGAGTCATTACCTCCGCGAAGACATTACTTTAGTTTGTTTCCTTATTCCTTTACTCTCATTAGTCGCTCATTGACCCTGTTCAATTAAGTATGTTGCATTTGGAATTTATTAATATATAGAGTTACTTTTAATTTTAATTAATTTTAATTCTCTATTTTATTTTATTTAATTTACTATGTCTTCTTATATTTTTATGAATATTAATTATATGTCAATGGAGTAGATTTCCTACTTGACATGGGGGTTGATTAAGAGGAGACACTTGAGTTGGAATGCTCAAGTGCTTAGTTAAATTGGACGTTGTTGGCTAATTCTGTACCTACTAACGCTAGACCTTCCCAATGGAGAGGACTAGGATTTGTGGGTAAGAGTTAGCTCAATCACTTGACTTTCCTTTATTTAGTAAGGGTTAACTAAGTGAAAACAATAACCTCTTTACACTACACTTGAGAAGATTCCAATAAGGATAGAACTTCCAATTAATCATTCTCCCAGTCAAGGCCTTTTAATATTAATAATAATTCTTAGTTCTATTGCTTTAATTTACAATTATTTTTATTCATTATCAAAACTCAACTTTTCTGGAAAACTTCTAGTTAATAAAATAGCACATTTTCCTGCAACTCGTTTGGAGACGACCTGGGACTCATACTCCCAGTATTTTTAATTTTAATTTTTGTGACAACCTTTTTTAAATTGGTGAGGCAGACTTTAGCTGGTTGAGAGCTATACTTGCAACACATTTCTTTTATTAAGACTCTCTTAATTGGTCTAACTTCTGCCACGCACCAGTATGCAAGAGTTGAAAACAGCAGATTATGCTCGCGTCGCGTACCATGTCTGCATACGCGAGTTTTGTAATTGTGTTATTTCCGCATGCGGACGCCTCCTTCCATGTACGCAGGACTACTAGGCAGTGCCCAACTTCCACGTTGCGTGGCACCTCCGCGTACGCATGACACTCCAGAATTGTAAAAAGCTGATATATACAGAAATGAGTTGTAATCCAATTTTCAAACCATCATATCTTTATTCTTGAAATTCATTTTCAACCATTCTTGGACCGTTGGAAAGATTGATAAATAAATTTTCGTAAAAATCTAGTTTTGCAAATTTTTCAATTCCGAGGACCGAGTTACAGCCTGCCGAAGTTGGCCAAAAATCTTTTTTTTTACCAAAAAGAAGAATTTACCAATTTTCCAAGGATTCACAAGCCAAATCAGTTTTAACACATCAAAAGGACCCCAAACCAACTTAACTCATATATTTACACTCAACCAAACTTAAGCCTACTACATCTACACAATTCAACTCAAATTCACGAGCTTCACACCTCAAATCCACATTTTTCACTATGCCATCAATCATTTAAATTTTCATACATTCTATACCAATTCTTCATTCAATCTCATGTATTCTCACACAATTCAATCATCAATTACCGTTCTTACCTCTTTCCGGCCTCCGGCCGAAATTCATGGCCTCCGCCCCAACAATTATCAATTCAATACAAATTCATATATGCATAATCATTATCCAATATCAATTTCATTCATACATTCACTATACATACTCATGCATTCAATCAAGCCATTCAAGCTTAATCCTAGTTGCGTCTAATCTAGGAATTCTCATCACACCACACAGTGCTTAAATAAAACTTAAACCGTACCTTTAACGATGATGGTTCACACACAACACTTGAAGTCTCTTCCCAATGACACCCAAGAGTCCCAAAAGCAAAATTCAAGTCCTTAAAGTGAGCCAAATTCACCCAACAACACTAACATAACCAATTTCAGATATACACTAATAGAGTTTATAAAATCTCATATATCACAAGTGTTTGATTATTCTTTACCTTACCCCATGGAAATAATTGATGAAACTCATCAATAGCTCATACTAAAGCATCCCTAAACAACCAAGATCACAAACTTCCTCAAAATCCAAAACTAAACAGGATTTCAGAGGGAAAAATGAAACTGAATAGAGGATAACGAGATTTTCACAACAATACTAGATAGAATTAAAGAGGGTGAGGAGAACGACGCATGGCCACAAATGGATCGTCAATCGGAGTACCAGAGAGAAAGTTATGGCATATTGAAGTTGGTGGGGAGTTAGGGTTTTGTTGCAATCCATCTCTTCTCTTGTAGCTGCACACTCTCAAAAATGAGGGTTGTGTGTGCTGAAATGGCCTTCACAAGGCTATTTATATTTTGAGCTTGGGTCCAACTTGGGCCTGGTTCGATCAGTTTAGCCCGTTGGCCCAATTTTGGACCAAAACCTTTAAAATTAGTGTTTTAAATTCACGTTTTAATTTTTTTACTTTCCCAAATTAAAATTTAACCTTTTATCCTCTTTACTCACAATCAATTTTCTAAGCTACAGTACTGGACAGATCTCAGCCGATACCACCGGTCAAATTTCCAATGCTCGCTTTTATACAGAAAACTATGTTGTCCGACTCAGAAAAATCCACTGAGTCTAATATATCCTATTTAAATGATCAAATTTTGATTGCTAAATTTTCTAACTATTTTTGTCCATATTTAATTAATTATTTAATTCATTACGATTTGACTGGGTTTACTCCTACCCACCTTATTTAAAATTTTGTCGTCCAAATTTGGTTCACGAAAAGAAAGCAAAACTTGGGCTAAATCACTATTGAAAGTTTCCTCAATTTCAACCAAACTCACATCATTCAACCTGCCATTCAATGCCAATTTAAATACTTAATCACCTCCCTCATTCTCTTGCAAAACTCACAAAATTAACCGAATTTCAAGACTACGACGTACTCCCTTATCTTACTCTTATCTTACTCTAGATCTTTCTTAATAGCAAATCAAAAATTGCGTTCATCTTTCCATTTATAAAACCTTCCATAACTTTTAATCAAAATCATAATTCAAAATCTCCAAAAACTGTTCAAGTATTCAAACCTAAGATATTTCTAGTCACCTTCTACAGTTCCTATTCTCAACTATCCTATGTTAATGCATTCACAAGCTTCCGTTGCGTCACTCTGATTTTCATCTACTAAGAATCAAATCATTCATCCTTAAGTACTAAACCATAACTTAACATAATATATAATCACTAAATGTCATTTCTGACAAATAAAATCAATTGCCCATCATGCATTCACATCCCTATCGGATCACAAAATCTAGGCTCACTTCTAAGCCCTTTCAACCTGACCTAAATAATGCTTACGCTTATCCTAAGACTCAATCATTAAATTCTTGATCTTCATACTCACATTACCTAATCATTCAAAACTCATAACATTATTTTTCTAGCAATAGTCATTATCCCATTTCTACAACTATACAAATTTACAAACTTTCATTCCAAGTTCAAATCCAAGGTATACCAATGCCATCTACAAGCTTTCTCTCTTCCCAATCATTAATTCTCAATCAATTCAAACCTAAAAATCACACTTTCTAATTTTTCTCCATTTCTACCTTGCCTCAGCATCCAACCATTTGCCAAAAACCCAATATTATTCTAAGTCACCATCTAATCGGTTACTAAACTAAATTCAAATGAAAATTTTGGCATTTTCAATCATAAATTAGCAACTTATCAGTCTTACAATGCAGTTAACACATTATCACCAATCTCTTATTTACCTCTGACCAAAGTATCAGACCCAGCGGAATCATCCGCCATTACAACGTACACACAGCCTTGTTGTTGGGCTTTACCCACATTCTGGTTAGCCTTCTCATGATAGTTCCACGACATATGACCAGCTCCTCCACAACTGTAGAAAACTCCTGGTCCAGCTCTACACAAAGTTTCCGAGTGATATCTTCCACACCGCCTACACGTCATATCATTCTGAGGTTGCTTCCTATACCTCCTTCCTTGATGATTGTTGTTGTTGTTTCTTCGAAAATTGCAACATCCGAGTTTTTGGATAATTAAATTCATTATAGTTGTTAAGTACTTTATTTTAAGAAAATTATTTTATTGAAAGTAATTAAATAAAGCTTTTATGATACTTTGAATTTAAAAATAACTAAGAGTTATATGTAATTTTTTATGATAATTGAAGTTGAAGTTAATTAGAATTTTATTATAATATTTATTATAATTGAATATTTTACATAATTTTAGTAATTGGAAATAAGAAAGAATTGTATAATTTAATTTAAGTAACTTTTATTATGAATTATTTATGATTTAATTTAAATTCCTTATTTTTAGAAAATAATTTGTTATGAATGATTAAATTGATTTTGTAAATACTGAGTTTACATTAATTAACATTCTCATGTAATTTTATTATAATTTGTTATTTTATAATTTGAAAGTAATGGAAGAATTATATAATTTAATCTGAGTAAATTCTATTATGAATGAATTATGTTATTAATTTGAACTCTTAAAAATTAATTTACTAGAAATGATTAGATTGATTTTTATAAATACTTTAAGTTTAAGTCAGTTAATATTTATGTACAATTTTTATTATAATTAGTTATTTCGAAGAAATTGAAATTAAAGTTTTGGTGATAGAAAAATAATGAAAAGTTATATCATTTAATTTGAATAATTAATATTTTGAGTTTAAACTATACTTTATAAAAATGTGATTAATATGTTAATTTTATAATTTAAATTAGAAATAATTAATTGAACTTAGCAATAGGTTGATAAATAATGTTCTTAAATATTTTCAATAGAGTACATTTGGTTTTAAAATTACTCTACCCACCAATTTTATCAAAATATTTATTCATATCTATACTTATTCCTTTATAAATCCCTAATTTCTAACCCTACATTCCCAAATCACAAACCCTAATTCCCAATCTGGAAATCAGAAACCCTAACCCTAATTTTCTCCAACCCTCAGCAGCCGCCAACCACACTTCCTTCACCACAACGGTCACACAACACACAGAGCTGAGAGAGAAATGCAAAAATGGAAAGGGAGAAGAGAGAGAGCTCGGAATCAGAGAAGATGAACCCACGCCATCGTCGCGCCCAGCTTGCCACCATCCTCCACATCGTTGCCGCCACTGTTCGCAAAGAGGAGAGAGAGAGAGACGTCGAGACAGAGAACAGTGTTGAGAGGGAGAGGGGCCGCCATCATTGTCGATTCATCTTCGCCAGAGGAAGCCGCTGCCACCGATGAGTTGTCACCGTTCTGACGCGTCTGAGAGGAGAGAAGTCGTGCGTTGAAAGCTGTCGCGTCTTGCCGCCAAAGGTTCCATTGCAGCCAACCCGTCGCGATTGGTGTCGCCGTCGTCCTTATTGGATTCCATCGTGGAAAAGAGAACAACGCAAGGGCCCTCAGGTATGTGCTGTGCTTGCAGGGCCCTTTCCATTTCTTGAAACCAATTATCGGCCTCTGTTGGATCAGTTGAGCCCTTGAAGATTGGAGCATGAACCTTCAGAAAAAGTTTCTAAGGTCTTCGAACCTCCCCCGACTTGATGGTTTTTTGGAACATTACTGCTCCCGATTATTCTCTCCATGGCCTAGTGATGAGCGGATAATTTATACGCTTTTTGGCATTGTTTTTACATAGTTTTTAGTATGATTTAGCTAGTTTTTAGTATATTTTTATTAGTTTTTAATTAAAATTCACAATTCTGGACTTTACTATGAGTTTGTGTGTTTTTCTGTGATTTCAGGTATTTTCTGGCTGAAATTGAGGGACTTGAGCAAAAATCAGATTCAGAGGTTGAAGAAGGACTGCAGATGCTGTTGGATTCTGACCTCCCTGCACTCAAAGTGGATTTTCTGGAGCTACAAAACTCGAAACGGCACGCTCTTAATTGCGTTGGAAAGTAGACATCCAGGGCACGCTCTTAAGAATAGATGACGTAAACTGGCATTGAACGCCAGTTCCATGCTGCATTCTAGAGTCAAACGCCAGAAACAGGTTGCAAAGTGGAGTTAAACGCCAGAAACAGGTTACAAACTGGCGTTCAACTCCAAGAGAAGCCTCTACATGTGTAAAACTCAATGCTCAGCCCAAGCACACACCAGGTGGGCCCCGGAAGTAGATTTCTGAATCATTTACTCATTTCTGTAAACCCTAGTAACTAGTTTAGTTTAAATAGGACTTTTTACTATTGTATTTAGATTCTCTTTGATTAGTTTTTATGCTATCTTAGACCTTTATGGGGGCTGGCTATTCGGCCATGCCTGAACCTTTCACTTATGTATTTTCAACGGTAGAGTTTCTACACACCATAGATTAAGGTGTGGAGCTCTGCTGTTCCTCATGAATTAATACAAAGTACTACTGTTTTTCTATTCAATTCAACTTATTCCGCTTCTAAGATGTTCATTCGCACCCAAGAACATGATGAATGTGATGATTATGTGACGCTCATCATCATTCTCACTTATGAACGCGTGTCTGACAAACACTTCTGTTCTACATGCAAACAAGCTAGAATGAGTATCTCTTGGATATCTAATACAGGGGACCGAGTCTGAGTTATTAGTGTCTTCGTGGTATAATTTAGAACCCATGGACGGCCATTCTTGAGAATCCGGAAAGTCTAAACCTTGTCTGTGGTATTCCGAGTAGGATTCAGGGATTGAATGACTGTGATGAGCTTCAAACTCGCGAGTGCTGGGCGTAGTGACAGACGCAAAAGGATAGTAAATCCTATTCCAGTATGATCGAGAACCGACAGATGATTAGCCATGCAGTGACAGCGCATTGGACCATTTTCACTGAGAGGACAGGTGGCCATTGACAACGGTGATGCCTAACATACAGCTTACCATGGAAAGGAGTAGGACTGATTGGATGAAGACAGCAGGAAAACAGAGGTTCAGAGGAACGAAAGCATCTCTATACTCTTATCTGAAATTCTCACCAATGAATTACATAAGTATCTCTATCCTATTTTAATTATCTTTTAGTACACTATAATCTCTTAATACATTTAAATCCGCCTGACTGAGATTTACAAGGTGACCATAGCTTGCTTCAAGCCGACAATCTCCGTGGGATCGACCCTTACTCACGTAAGGTTGATTACTCGGACGACCCAGTATACTTGCTGGTTAGTTGTACGAAGTTGTGAAACAGAATTAAGATCATGAACGTGCGTATTGAGTTTTTAGCACCGTAACCAAGAAAGTAATGATCACGATTTCGCACACCACCTGGTTAGTCGCCACGGTATTTGCATGCATAGCGTTCACTAGAGTGCTCATAGCAGCCAAGAGCATGGTTTGGTTATTCCCCAAGATGCCTTCCTCATTTTCTACCTGCATACGGGTTTGACCACCCCCACGAGTCGTCATTTGGGTCTTGTCCACACCAAACAAGCGATATCAAGGTGATCAGTCTCAATATCTTAAGTTAAAGTGATTCAAATCCCAAAAGTATACTCATGAACTTCATGCTAAACATATCAATTAGATATCCTAAATAGCACAGGCACAATTCAGAGTATGTATTAAAGCATAAGCAATCCATCCCTCAGGCTCATAAGGACGAACTTCTCTGATACCATAATGTAACACCCTAATATACAAATCTTTATGCTTGAGTCATAAGTTAATGATAATAATGTGGTACGACTCTCAAGGGGGATTAGAATACCTATATATATAGATATTAGTGAAAGGAAGTATTAACCAAGAAGTCTGAAAAGGAGAAAAATAAAATCATGAATCGGAACACTCACGTATCAATAAAATAGAAGATAAAGCATGCTCGAAAAGTGGTAAATAACTAAAATAGTAAAGGATAAACAGAATAAGGCAAAATATATGTAATAAGGTATATATAATAGCCACTAGTTGCGACTTGCGAAGTTTAGGTAGGCTAGGGTTACAGAATTTAAAACCACTTTGACAACAGTGATTCCTATCTCTCCCAAAGATACATTACGACCTCTATAGGTAAGTTTCGAAAATAATCTATAGGTAAGTTTCCAAAATAAATAATTACATACGTCATAAAAGCTTTTACAATATACGGGGGGAGAATCTAAGCAAAATGTAAAACAAGAACCAAGTAAACTTTGCCGCCTCCCAGATGAATCACAGCTCACTGATGAGTACCAAGACCTGCATCTGAACAGAGAATATATACGGAATGAGAACCCTCGACCCATGGGTTTCTAGTACGGTGAAAGTGCCAAATAAATACAATGCATTAAAATAAGAACTCACTAAGCATCCTAATCTTCCTTTCATCAATTATTCACCCTAGGTTCTCACTAATCCATAACTTAGGCAACTGTCCTAGAGGATACTAAGTTTACTTTAATTTCTCATCTTTTCCATCTTTGCAAACTTTCCAACTTCCACTTTAGAACAAAACCATAACCTGAACCAACACCAGCCCTCAGCATCAATTAACGCCAGCATGAGGGATCTCTCAGTTGTACAAACACAAACAATACAAACAAGTAATATGCAAGTAAGAAAAGTAGCATTTAGTCATGTAACATATTCAATTAGGCAAAGTAATACAAATAAGCAAGCTCAAAGAAATCAAACATATGTAAATGATGTATGCCTGCCTTATGGCCAATGAGCTCATCTGTCGGTTATACAGCTAAACCCGACATGTCTGGTAGTTAACCCTGGACAGTCCTAATGTGGACACATCTACCAAGAGGAATTTTTCATCTTCAAGGAGGAACATCCGAAAAGGTATAAATGCCCGACCACAACTTGCAATGCAGGGTCAACATTCCAACTGGGAGTAAGCGGGACAAAACCACAATCTTTGCGTCTATCCCAGAAGCTCAAATATCAACTGGGAGTAAGCGGGACAAAACCACAATCCTTGCATCTATCCTAGGATCTCAAACTATAACCCAGAGCAAGTGGAATCACTCCACTGCATCTACCCAGGCAATCAGACTCCACTACATCCCGGAGTAATTGGAATCACTCCACTGCATCAACCTAGGCAAGTATACTTCATCAGACTTAGTCTCATCGTTATACTTATCCTCAATCACATTCCTTACAATCAATCATCATTATTCCTTGACATCATAATCATTTTATCTCGATCTCATCCCGGAGCAAGCGAAATCACTCCACTGCATCTACACAGGCAGGTACATCTTAGTCTCAACTAATTAACGCTATCTTTCAATATCATAATCCTCCTCATCATATCTCAATCATAATAAATCATCTTTACTATCCATCCTCTTAATTATTCACTTCAAATCTTAATCATAATCATATTAGACATTAACTCCATCATCAACTCATCACACATTAGTTCACAACTCATTCAATTTTCTTAACTTCGTTAACTCAACTCTTTGGATTTGGCTTCTAACTTTTCCATCCTTAATTACACTGGCTCTATAGTTTATCAGGGTTTATAAATGTTTAAAAGGCTAAAAGAATAGTTAAAAGGCTTAAAAACACACTTTTGCAAACGTTAGAGGTTGTGCTTATGCATGCATGGTCTATGTACGCATGAGATAAAAATTTGGCATGTCGTGTATGTGGCATCCTATCCGGGTATGCGAGAGATGAAAATAGCAGATTATGCTCGCATCACATATCATGTCCGCGTACGCAAGTTTTACAATTGTGTCATTTCCGCATACACACGCCTCCTTCTGCGTAGGCAGGACTACTGGGCAATGCCCAACTTCCGCGTCATGTGGCACCTCCGCGTACGCATGATACACCAGAATTGTAAAAAGCTGATATGTACAGAAATCAATTTTTAATCCAATATTCAAACCTTCAAATAAATTTAAAAAAAAAATATAGTTTTAAAAATTTTTCAATTTCAAGGACCAAGTTACAGCCAGCCGAAGTTGGTTAAAAAATTAACCAAAAAGAAGAATTTAATAGTTTTCCAAGGATTCACAAGCCAAATCAGTTTTAACACATCAAAAGGACCCCAAACCAACTCAACTCATATATTTACACTTAGGGATATGCAACAAAACTGGTTTCACTGAACTGAACTAAAACTGAACTGAAACTATTTTTAAATAAACAAATTTTTTCAAATAAAAAACTGAACTAAAACCATATTTTTTATGAAAACCAGTTTATTAAAAATTGATTTTTATGGTTTAGTTTAGTTTTAAACCAAATTAAAACTGGCTTATTCACATCAGTAACTTCAATCTTCAAAACTCAAAAAATTGAAAACTGTGAAAAACACAAAAACCCTAGTTGCCGTTTCAACATCCTTTCTTGTCTCTCCCCTACTGCCGCCACAACCAACCCACCACTGCCGCCGTCACAGTCACCATCGTCGAACTACTCTCCATCGCTCACTGTCGTTGATTTCTAGCATAGTAACGGTCAACGACATTCTTCTCTCGTCTCTCCCCTGCTGCCACCGCTACCAACCCATTAGGCCACCGCTGCTATCGTTACTGCTGCCGTCGTTAAACAACTCTCTGTAGGGTAGTTCTACGGTTCTGGCGTCGCTCTCTATCGTCAACTTCTATAACTTCTAAGTTCTAACACAATATCGTCTCTCCCTTGTTGCCGCCACTACCATTCTTTTCTCGTCTCTTCCTTGCTGCCATCGCTACCAACCCACCACCGCCATCATCACCACCGTTACCAACCCCTGCTGTTGCCATCTAACACAGTAGGTAATCTCTTTTTTTACATAGTCAATACATTAAGCCATTTTCATAGTTACCCATTTCTATTTTAATTTAATTCTTATTGTAGGTGAAGATAAGAACTACATTTTGATTTTACAATTACCCATTTTTACAGTTATCCATGATTTATTACCAGTTTTCATAAGTAGTTAAGGTTTGATACATGGAAGAAATGAGAATGTAGATTTGATAGAATGGAGAAGTTGAGGTAATACAAGTGATATTGGTGCATCTTCGAGTTGCTTACTAGTTAATATTAATGCAATGAACTTGTTGGTGCTACCTAGAATTATGTTATCTATCATTGATAATGACTTGGTGAAATAACTTCTATTATATAAATTGAAATCAGATATATCCTTGGCCAATTAGCTTGTCTTACTCCGTGGTCATTACATTTGGAGTCCTTTGCTTAATGAAGCATTTGCTTTGTCTCAGCATCATTTGTGACCAATTTACACTTGAATTCATTCACTGCTAGTAATCTTACATTTGCTTATTGTTGATGTTGTTGTAGACTAGATGAGGCGAAAGCTCAAAGAGCTCTAGAATGCCCTTGCATTGTTGACTTGCAAAATGGTCCCTGTGGCTTTCAATTTTTGGAGGCATTTCTCTATGTTTTAAAGCACTACTGTTGAAGAAAAAGTAAGTTCCAAACATGTCTGTCATATATGTATTCCTATATAAGTTACTTTACAAACCAGGTCTAAGTAACCCTGTTAGCATGTAATGATGTATTTATTACTTCATAGTTTGTGTCATTTTATTTATTTATTTTCCTTTTTAAAGCATTGTTTAGCTGTTTGCATTGATTGAGGATGTACAAGTTTAGAATTAACAAAGTGTATTTTCAAATGAAGTAGACATTATGATTACCATAACAATTTTTCTCAATAAAAGTGGCTTGATTTCATAATGCATAGAATTTCGGAAAAAATTATGCACCATTTTCTATTAAAGTAGACTGGATGTCACAAGTGTCTTTTGTATAAACAAACATTGAGTAAAGTCAATTTATTGGTTTTGTTTAATTAGTTATTTAATTTACAATTAGGTTTGTTGCTCATATTAAAAATGTTTGAGAAAGAAGAGCATTCAAATCCCGCTGTTCCTCCTGCTAATCCCTCATTACCTCCTCAACCTAGTGGATCTTCAGGGCGTAAGAATGGATCACAGATATGGGAACATTTTATTCCATTCGAAGGGTAGAGAAGTATGTGGGATGTAAAAACTGCAACGGTCAAATAAAATATGCGGGGGGAACAAGTGCTATGCAGCAATATTCGTAGCGATGCTTTGACATGGACAAGGAACAGAGCAAGAGACAAAGGACAGAAGGGGGAACAAGTGGTCCTATATCCTCATCGAGTATTACTAAGTTTGACCAAGCAGTATCTCGAAGTATCCTCACTGAGATGTTTGTGATTGAAGAGCTAGCTTTCCGACTTGTAGAAAGAAATTTGTTTCGAAGGCTCTTGCATAGCTTGCAACCTAAGTTTAAAATCCCTTCGCGTACTACATTGGCCCATGATATACTTTCTCTTTATGATACAGAGAAAGTGTAGTTACAAAATTATCTCTTTCATCATTGTAAAAAAGTGTGTCTTACAACTAACATTTGGACGTCGAATCAAAATTTGACTTATATGTCTCTAACGGCACACTTTATTGACAATGATTGGAAGTTTCAAAAGAGGATATTGAATTTTTGTTAGGTTGAGGGTCATTCAGGAGAGGTACTTGGTAGAGCTATTGAAGGTTGTTTGGATGCTTGGAAATTGTATCAGGTTTTTACTGTAACGGTTGATAAAGCAACTTCTAATGATAGTGCAATTTTATACTTGAAAAAAGAGATTAAATGCATGGAATAGTCTAGTTTTGAAGGGGGACTATCTTCATATGCATTGTTGTGCCCATATCCTGAATTTGATAGTGAAAGATGGCTTGAAAGAAATTGATGATTCGATTACAAGAATTACCAATGCAGTGAAATATGCCATCCCCTATGAGAAGTGAAAGCTTCAAAGCGTGCATTGAGCGGGAGAGCATCAATTATAAAGGTCTTGTTTGTTTGGATGTCGAAACTTGGTGGAATTCGACAAATTTAATGTTGGAGGCAGCATTGAAGCTTCGAGCGGCATTTGATTTGCTTGAGTTGTAAGATGATAAATATATAAATGAGCTGAGTAAATCTTATGGTGTGCCTACAGATGATTATTGGACTTATGCGCAACCAATTTTACCATTCTTGAAAATATTCTATGATGCTACATTGTGCATTTCTGGGAGTTTGTATATCACTAGTAATAAATACGTGAAAGAAGTCTTTAGCATCGGAAGAAAAATCAAGTTGCATTGTGAAAATACTTATTTGAGCATAATATTAATGGCGTCCAAGATGCAAAGGAAATATGATAAGTATTGGAGAACTCCAAATGTCATTAACATTTTGTTAATTGCAATTGTGTTTAATCTATGTCACAAGTTGGATTTTGTAAATTGGATTTTGGATGAGTCATTTAGTGTTAAAAAGGGAGGAGAACTCATGTCAAAATTGTCTACTTGCTTGAATTCCCTTTATAATCACTACGAAGGCAAAGAGGATGAATCCCAAAGTAATCAAGATGCAATGATCAATGAAGAGGATAAAAATGATATCCTGAATATTTATTTACAATCAACTAGATGTGATTCAGATGTTAAATATGAACTTGACTGATATCTAAAAGAAGATTGTGAGCCTAGAAATAAGTCAGTAGAGATGGATATTTTGGGTTGGTGGAAGGTAAATTCAACCTGATTCCCTATTCTTACACGTATGGCTCGAGAAGTTTTAGCCATATCGGTTTCTACAATTGCTTCTGAGAGTGCGTTTAGTATAGGAGGAAGGATTATTAACCCTTATCGGAGCTCCTTGACACCATATATGGTGGAAGATCTTGTATGCACTCAAGATTGAGTAATAGATGAGCCTTTTAGACTAATTGAAAATTTTGAAGAGATTGAAAAAGCTGAACAAGGTAATATACTTTTTTTTTCTTATTGCTTGTTTGTTACTAATTGTTAGTTTTCTATAATTAATGAGATTTTTTTTATGTAGGAGAAATTCCTCAACAAATATTGGCACGCTTGTTTCTTTAGAAGATGATTAAAAAAGGCCAAAATTATGTTGGATTTGAATTAGTTTATTTTAACTTCATTTAGGTTACTGTGATATTATATCATGTTTTGAATGTTGTCATTGAACGAAATGTAAGATAATGCTTTAGTTTATTAATATGTGCATATTTTATGATTCTTGCAACTATTGGTTTTAAGAGAGAGAGAGAGAGAGAGAGAGAGAGAGAGAGAGAGAGAGAGAGAGAGAAAGAGAGAAAGAGAGAGAGAGAGAAAGAGAGAGAGAGAAAGGGGAGAGAGAAAGCAGAAGGGGGAGAAAGAGAAAGAGAAAGAGAAAGAGTGTGAGAGAGAGAAGAAGAAGAAGAAGAAGAAGAAGAAGAAGAAAAAGAAGAAGGAGAGAGAGAGAGAGAGAGAGCGAAGAATGGGGAAAGAGAGAGATAGAAGGATAGGGGGAGAAAGAGAGAGAGAGAACAGGAAGGCGGTGAGAGAGAGGGAGAGAGAGAGAGAGAGAGAGAGAGAGAGAGAGAGAGAGGAAGGGGGAGAGAGAGATAGAGAGAGAGGGGAAGGGGGAAAGAGAGAGAGAGGGGAAGAGAGAGAGAAAGAGAGAAGGGGGAATAGGGAGAGAAAGAAGAGAGAAAAAGAGAGAGGGGGCAGAAAGAGAGGGGAAGGGGGAGAGAGAGAGAAAGAAGAGGGAGAGAAAGGAAAGAGAGAGAGAGAGGAAGGAAAAGAAGGAGAGAGAAGATGTGAAAACTAATTTTAGCTTATAAACCAGTTTAAACTGGTTTAAAACTAATTTCTTATGTGACAAAGTAGTTTGGTTCAGTTTCTAAACCATTTAAAAGGGTTTAGTACAGTTTCAGTTCAATTTATGGAAAACTGAACCATGCACACCCCTATTTACACTCAACCAAATTTAAGCCTACTACATTTACACAATTCAACACAAATTCACCAACTTCACACCTCAAATCCACATTTTTCACTATGCCATTGATAAACCCTATTTGTAGGGTTTGTCTTGTGCTTGATTTAGGAGATTTTATGACCTTTTGCCCACATTTATCCAATGAAATAGCATGGTTTCATGACTCTCCCTTGTGCTTAAGTATGAAAACATGCTTTCTAGGTCCTTAATTGTTGATTTTAATTCACCTTTGATTCCACTAGATGCCTTGATGTGTTTGCTAGTGATTTTAGCATTGAAAAGGCTAAGAATGGATCAAAGGAATGGAGAGGAAAGCATGCAAAGTGGAGAAATCATGAAAAACTAAAGATTTGAAAAACGCACATGGACGCGCGCGTGCACTATGCGCATACGTGCGGATCGCGAAATGCTCTATGGACGCGTATGCACCTGTATGCGTACGCGCCGAAGGCCGCACGTGATTTTTAAAGAGAACTTGTGACTGGCGAGTTTGGAGGGTTTCTGGCCCCACTTGGAGCTGAGTTTTGGCGGGAAAAGCTTTAAAAGACCAAGGATTAGAGGGGAACACATCATTACACACATTAGGATTAGTTTAGAGTTAGTTTCTAGAGAGAGAAGCTCTCTCTTCTCTCTAGAATTAGGATTAGGTTTAGTTCTTAGATCTAGGTTTTAATTCATGCCTTCTTCTACTTTTGCTTCTCAATTCTTTGTTGTTGCAATCATCATTCTTCTATTCTTTTGTTGTAATTTCCTTTATATTGTTTCTATGCTTTGTTATAGATCTACTCTTGTTCCTTCTATTTTCTTTCAATTCAATGTTGAGGTAATTCCTAATAATTGTGTTTCTTTTGATTGTTGTTGTTAATTCTTTGCAATAATTGTTGTTAGATTTCATTCTAGTTATCAATTTACTATGCTATTCTTTTGTGCCTTCCAAGTGTTTGATGAAATGCTTGGTTAGATTTTAGTATAGATTTTATTCCTCTTGGCCTAGGTAGAGTAATTAGTGATGCTTGAGTTATCTAATTCCTTTGTTGGTTGATAATTAGAAGTTGCTAATTGATTTGGATACCACTAAAGCTAGTCTTTCCCTTGGGAGTTGGCTAGGACTTGTGGAATCAAGTTAGTTCATCCACTTGACTTTCCTCCATGGTTAGAGGTTAACTAAGTGGTAGCAATGGATAATTTGTGGTTACAATTGAGGAGGATAACTAGGATAGGACTTCTAGTTCTCATATCTTGCCAAGAGCTTTGTTAGTTGTTAGTTTATTTTCCTTGCCATTTATATTTCTTGTCTAAAACCTCAAAAAACCCCAAACATATCTCATAACCAATAACAAGACACTTTATCGCAATTCCTAGGGAGAACGACCCGAGGTTTGAATACTTCAGTTATTATCTTAGGGGTTTGTTACTTGTGACAACCAAATGTTTGTATGAAAGGATCATTGTTTGGTTTAGAAGCTATGCTTGCAACGAGAATATATTGTGAATTCTAAACCGTCAGAAATCCATTCATCAAAATGGCGCCGTTGCCGGGGAATTGCAATGGTGTTATGCTATTGGTTATTGTATATATGTGAATAGTGTGAATAGATTTGTCAATTGCTTGTTTACTAGCTTTTGTTAGTTTTATTTTGCTTTTCCACTATGAATTCTCACTCCGACTATGAGTTTGGTTCTCATTATGTTGTAGGAAATGTGGACTTTAATGACAACATGTACCAAGGATGGAACACTTCAAGATGGAAGGAGCCTCAAGGAATTGATCACTCCTATTGGCAACAACCTCCGGATACTTATAGGTATAACCACCATCCTAATATTTGATGGCTATGGTGACTCTTATTGTGATAATCAAGTACCACCACCATATGCTTGTGAACCTTATCCTCAACATGACTATCAACTATGCTCACAAGCCCATTTTTACCAAGCACCTCCCTATGACCCATATCCACCATATGACCAATCAACCCTACCATATTCTCATGACCATTAGAGCAAGAATCTTTAGAACCACCACAACCCTATCAAGAGTACTACCATGAACCACCTCAATACTCACCATCTCCATGCCCGTACCAAGAAGAACCACCTTCCTACTATGAACCCTCTCTCTAAAATGATGAACCCTCTTATCCACCCCAAGCCCCAATAGATGATTCTCTTACCTTGCTACTACAAGGACAAGTGGATATGCAAAGGAACACCCTAGAGTTTGTGACTAACTTGACCAAGGTAGTGCATACTTTAGCCTACCAATGCTTGAACACTCAAGGTGCTTCCATAGCCACTCGTGAAGAATCAATTGAAGATCATAGCATGAAGGAGATATTGGAAACTCTGGTGGGAAATGAGGAATGTTATTTTGTATTGCAGCAACTAGAGGAAGCCATGATTGTTGAAGAAAAGGAAGAAGTGGTTGAAGATTTAGGAGATGTTGAAAGTCCATGGGAATGTAGCATCATGGAGCACTCCTCCCAGAAGCTTGATATTGATGTTGAGGAGGGTGCGCAACCTCCAAGGCATATCATCATTGGAGACTTGGAAGAGGTTTATCAAGAGATGGATTCAATCATGGAGAAATTTCTATCAACAATTGAATCCTCTCCCATTGGACATAAAATTGAAATTATAGAAGAATGTGCACAACCTCCCATACCTTTGGTGAGAAATAAAGAAGAGAGTGAATCGGCAGAGAGCTACCAAGGGGGAAAGGTTGAAATTGAAGAAGCTTGCGAAGAGGTGGAGCTAGTCAAGGAAGAGCACAAAGGAGTGGAGCTTGCAAGATCATTAGGACCACCCCTTCTTAAGTCACCATCCTACACAACATTCAAGTGGGTAAAATTTTTATCCCTAAGCTTTACTTTCACACTTGAATATGGTTTGATTGAAAACGATGGTCAACTTAGAGCTCTTTGTGGAGTTAAGAGTAGGAAAGAGTTGTGTAGTGGTTGGAAACATCATTCTAAGCTCATGACGGTTGCATGCTCAAAGTTCAAGAGCAATGGTTGGTGTGGAACCGAATTGCATGGGTCTAGGAGAATGTTTGGATGCCTAAATGAGAATTCACCAACCTTGTCACCTGGATCTAACAATGGTAATCAACAACAAGATGGGTGCAAGAACAAGGTTTGGGACCCTGGAATTTAATTCTACAATCAACACTCTTGGGGTCTTGTTACTTGCTCAAGCTTACTTGAAGGCTTTATGCGCCTAATTTGGGATCCCGGTGGTCATTGGAGATGCAAACAATGGTGGGGATTCAAGGATGAATTCAAGCATAAGCCACCATAGCAAGGACCCCATCAAATGTCCAACTTAAGGACTTAAAATAAAAGTTCTAGGTGGGAGACACCCACCATGGTAAATTCTTTTCATTTTTCTCTTTTGTACATATTGGTAAAAATAGTTTAAATTCATGTTTTGTTTTGTTTGTTGAGTTTATTTGATAGTCTAGTATGTTAAATAAGGTTTTATGGTGTTTTGGTAGCTGTTTGGAGGTTGGGAATGCTTAGTTTGGTGCAAAAACATAGAAAAATTTTGAAAAACAGAGCACCATCCACGCGTACGCGCACCTCACGCGTACGCGCGCCACAAGCATTTCCACCCACCCACGCGCACGCGACATGCACGCGTACGCGTGGATACCAAATTTTCATTCCTCCATACATTGACCTGAGAGTTAGGCCCGCGCTACGCGCGCATTGTGCCTGAGGCACAAACCAACTCACGCGTACGCGTACATGACGCATACGCGTCACTCTCGAAATAACCCGTCGATGCGCACGCGTGACCTACGCGTACGCGTGGATGCCCTTCCTTCACTACACTTCTTTTCTTTTCCTCTTTCCATTTCCTTCTCCTTTCTTCTCCCCTTTTCCTACCCCTCGTCCAACACTTCCAAACACCATCTATAACCACTTAGGTAGTTAGTTAGTTAGTTTAATTTTTATGTAAATTTCTAGTTCTCATTGTAAGTGTTGGATTGTTAATCTTGGTTACCATTAATTGCTGCTGAGTACTAAAAAGGATGTTGTCTTAACATCATTATGTTTATAATCTTTGTTGGATTCATTGATTGAGGTTATATTTTGCTACTTGGTTTTAAGTTCTTCATGCCTACCTTTTGAGAATACCAAGTGATGAGAATCGCTTTCGAGCTTGTAACTCTTCTTGAATTGCATGATTTGGCCACCATGTAATTTGAATCCTTTTCCTCGATTAGGCGAGTTCTTGATGGATGTTGTGCATTTACCTTAATGCACTGTGTTTCATGATCATATGCATCCATATGTTTATAGCTTGAATGCTCTCATGCTTCTTTAATGCATGTTTTACCTTACAAGTTTACTTAAAGTATCTCAAGCACCCTAGAATAAGTGAAGTGCATGCTTCTTTTGTGACTTATCTTCTTATGCTAGTGTGTTCTAAAAGGCGCCTAATTTAGAGGTCACACACTTATTTTTCATCAAAGTCACACTACTCTATTCACTCAATTCTAGTAATTTACCTCATTCCAACAATTTGTGCTTCCTTGCTTTGTACTTTTTCATCTTATGGTGTTCTATTTTTGTTTTTCATGAATGACACACCTCAAGCGAAAATGGAAGTGAAAGAAAGAACACGCAGCACCGGTTGACCTACCAGTTGAAGGTAGCAATTCGAAAAGTCACCGTACCCCCTTGCTCTTCTTTGAATGCACCGAGGACGGTGCAAAATTTTAAGTGTGGGGAGGTCGTCCGACCGGTCAGTGATTTTGGGTGACAAATTTCTAATCTCAACACTTTTCCATTTCATTCTTTGGTTTTTAGGATTTTTATTTTCATTTTCTTATTTTTGCAATAATATACACAATAAGCTTAGTCAAAATAATGAAATCTTTTGAGAAAATTATCTATAGGGCATCAATTGATTGGAGTGAAAACTTTTCATAAAACTTGCTTGAATCATATATATATATTGGAACATGATTTTTGAGCTAAGAACACAAGCAAGTGAGTTTTGAGCCTAATGGTGTGGTTACATCTTATAACCACTTATTTTTCTTCTTGTGTGCAATTGTTCTCTTTCTATGATTGTAATCTTTGATTTGTTTGATTCTTTATGTCCATTATTTTGTGTATTCATGCATTTATATCATTGGGGCTATCATTTCATTTAGCTCACCTACCCAATTAGCCTTACCTCTTATCATCTATTGTTAGCCAATTTGAGCCTACGATTAACCCACTTTGTTCTAATTTAGCACATTACAAGCCTTAAAGCAAAAACCAATAAATGTCTTTTATTTGGATCTTTGATTAGCTTAGGCTAGTGTGAGTGTATCATTCAAATGTAGGAAAACTTGGGACATTGGTTGAATAAAAGGGTAGTTTTGTATTTTTGTAAATATTGGGAATTGGGTACATGCTCATGTATTGATTAAATGTATATACCTTATGCATTGATGTTCTTGTATATAGTTTGAAAGAAAGAAAAAATGAGAAAAAACAAAAGAAAAAGAAAAAATAAATAAATACAAAAAGAAAAAAAAAAGAAATAAAAAGGGGACAAAATGCCCCAAAGCAAAGTGAAGCTCAATAAAGATCAATCCATATGTGTTATAATAAAAAGAAAATGCATGAGTATGTGAAGAAAAGTGAAAAATGGGTAGTTAGGATTAGCTTTGAATTGTATAGGTTGTCATAGGTTAGGTGGGAAGTTTAAGTTGATCAAAGATTCAAATTTCAAGCTCACTTGGCCAAATATGCATCCTACCTTGACCCTAGCCCCATTACAACCGATGAATAAGACCTCATGATACTTGTATGCATGCATGGAATAAATGTTGATCGTTAGAAGAAAACTAAATCTTGGAAAGCATGATTAGGGGAGAATTGAGTGAATCAACCCTAAACACTTGAGCGAATAGAGTGCAAACACATCCGGTGAGGGTTTGATGCTCAATTACATGTTTTCACCTATGATCGTCACTCTTCATGCAAGTTTGTAAAAATATTTAATAGCTCAATTCAATTGTGGTTTGGCATGGCTGTTAATACCTTTAGCCCTTGTGCTTATATTGGTCTTCTTGGGAATTGATTTATCTTGGCCAAGCAATTGCACTCATATAGATAGTTGCATGTAGGTAGATCACATATAGTTTAGTTCCATTGAACAAATGTCATACCCCTTACTTCAATCTTGGTTTAAGCATGAGGACATGCTTGATTTAAGTGTGGGAAAGTTGATAAACCCCATTTGTAGGGTTTATCTTGTGCTTGATTTAGGAGATTTTATGACCTTTTGCCTACATTTATACAATGAAATAGCATAGTTTCATGACTCTCCCATGGACGCGCGCGCACACTATGCGCCTACGCGCGGATTGCAAAATGCTCCATGGACGCATACGCGCGCTGTACGCGTACGCGCTGAAGGCCGCACGTGATTTTTAAAGAGAACTCGTGACTGGCAATTTTTGAGGGTTTCTGACCCCACTTGGAGCTGAGTTTTGGCAGGAAAAGCTTTAAAAGACCAAGGATTAAAGGGGAACACATCATTACACACATTAGAATTAGTTTAGAGTTAGTTTCTAGAGAGAGAATCTGTCTCTTCTCTCTAGAATTAGGATTAGGTTTAGGTTTAGTTCTTAGATCTAGGTTTTAATTCATGCTTTCTTCTACTTTTGCTTCTCAATTCTTTGTTGTTGCAATCATCATTCTTCTATTCTTTTGTTGTAATTTCCTTTATATTGTTTCTATGCTTTGTTATAGATCTACTCTTGTTCCTTCTATTTTCTTCCAATTCAATGTTGAGGTAATTCATAATAATTATGTTTCTTTTTTATTGTTGTTGTTAATTCTTTGCAATAATTGTTGTTAGATTTCATTCTAGTTATCAATTTACTATGCTTTTCTTTTGTGCCTTCCAAGTGTTTGATGAAATTCTTGGTTGAATTTTAGTATAGATTTTATTCCTCTTGGCCTAGGTAGAGTAATTAGTGACACTTGAGTTATCTAATTCCTTTGTTGGTTGATAATTAGAAGTTGCTAATTGATTTGGATACCACTAAAGCTAGTCTTTCCCTTGGGAGTTGGCTAGGACTTGTAGAATCAAGTTAGTTCATCCACTTGACTTTTCTCCATGGTTAGAGGTTAACTAAGTAGTAGCAATGGACAATTTGTGGTCACAATTGAGGAAGATAAC
Source organism: Arachis ipaensis (assembly GCF_059453495.1). Lineage (NCBI taxonomy): Eukaryota > Viridiplantae > Streptophyta > Magnoliopsida > Fabales > Fabaceae > Arachis > Arachis ipaensis. The sequence continues at coordinate 79,164,105 of NC_142440.1, read as the reverse complement.
TAGGATAGGACTTCTAGTTCTCATATCTTGCCAAGAGCTTTGTTAGTTGTTAGTTTATTTTCTTTGCCATTTATATTTCTTGTCTAAAACCTCAAAAAATCCCAAACATATCTCATAACCAATAACAAGTTACTTTATCACAATTTCTAAGGAGAACGACCGGAGGTTTGAATACTTCGGTTATCTTAGGGGTTTGTTACTTGTGACAACAAATGTTTGTATGAAAGGAACATTGTTTGGTTTAGAAACTATGCTTGCAACGAGAATATATTGTGAATTCTAAACTGTCAAAAATCCATTCATCAGCCATCAATCATTTAAATTTCCATAGATTCTATACCAATTCTTCATTCAATCTCATGTATTACCACATAATTTAATCATCAATTACTGTTCTTACCTCTTTCCAGCCTCCGGCCCAACAATTATCAATTCAATACAAATTGATATATGCGTAGTCATTATCCAATATCAATTCCATTCATACATTCACTATACAAATTCATGCATTCAATCAAACCATTAAATCTTAATCCTAGGGGAATCTAACCTAGGAATTCTTATCACACTACACGGTACTTAAATGAATCTTAAACCGTACCTTTAGCGATGGTAGTTCACACCCAATACTTGAAGTCTCTTCCTAATGACACCCAAGAGTCCCACAAGCAAAATTCAAGTCCTCAAAGTGTGCCAAATTCACCCAACAACACTAACATAACCAATTTTACATATACATAAATCTAGGGTTTATAAAATCTCATAAATCACAAGGGTTTGAGGATTTCTTACCTTAACCCATGAATATAGTTGATGAAACTCATCAATAGTTCCTACTAGAGCACTTCTAAATAACCAAAATCACAAATTTTTCTCAATATCCAAACTTAAACACAAATTTAGAGGAAAAAATAAAACTGGGCAAAGAACAATGAGATACTCACCACAATCCTAGATATAATTAAAGAGGGTGAGAAGAACGACACATGGCCAAAAATGGCTCGTCAATCAGAGCACTAGAGAGAAAGTTATGGCGGATTGAAGTTGGTGGAGAGTTAGGGTTTTCTCTTAAACCCTCTCTTCTCTTGCAGCTACACACTCTCAATAATGAGGGTTGTGTATGCTGAAATGGCCTTAACAAGGTTATTTATATGTTGGGCTTGGCCCAGCTTGAGTCCGGTTCGATTGGTTTAGTCCGTTGGCCCAATTTTAGACCAAAACCTTTAAAATTAGTGTTTTAAATTCACTTTTTAATTATTCTTACTTTCCCAAATTAGAATTTAACTTTTTACCCTCTTTACTTACAATTAATTTTTCTCAGCTATAGTACCGGACAGATCTCAACTAGTACCGCCGGTCAAATTTCCAATGCGCGCTTTTACGCAAAACCTATGTTTTTCAACTTAGAAAAATCTATTAAGTCAAATATCCTATTTAAATTATCAAATTTCGATTGCTAAATTTTCTACCCATTTTTGTCGATCAATTAATTACTTAATTAATTAAGGTTTGACCGGGTTTTACAATAGAAGATTTAAAGATGATATGCAAACGTCCTAACTTGGAGTTGGTATTTGATAATGGGAAGTGTAAAAAACCAAAAGCTACATAGGCCTTAGATTCTCAACAAAGCAGGATAGTGTGTGAGTGGATAAAGCAATTAGAACTTCATGATGGTTATGCATCAAACATTTCATGATGTATTAATCTAGAGAACAGGAAGATATATGGAATGAAGAGTCACAACAGCCATATTTTCATGGAAAGACTAATTCTATTGGCATTTTTAGATGTGTTGCCAAAATCCATATGGGGAGTGCTAACAAATCTCAGCTAGTTATTTAAAGAAATTTGTTCTACTAAAATACGCCATGATGCTATAGAGAAAGAAGAAATTTTCATTTCTGAAACAGTTTGTAGGCTAGAAAAAAATTTTCTACCATCTTTCTTTAATATGATGGAGCGTTTAGTTCTCCATATCCCCTATAAAGCTAAGGTTGGAGGACCTATACAGTATCGATAGAGGTATCCATTTGAAAGGTGTATGCTACAGTTAAAATGAAAAGTTCCAAATAAGGCATGAGTTAAAGAATCTATTTGTGAAGCATATAATTTGAACGAAATTTCAAATTTTACTTCTATGTATTTTGATTCAACGGTACAAATAAGGCAGAGCCTTAGGAATGATGATGATGGTGCAAATATGAATGAAAATCGTATGTTTATTTTTAAATACTCATGCCTTTCTATTACACGAGGTTCAAAGAAATACCTAACTGATAAAGAGCTTTATATTACCCACACATACATTCTTGTCAACTGCGAAGAAGTGAAACCTTATGTTTAGTAAGTCAAAACTAGTTTTTATCTTCATATTTATATATACACTAATTTTATAATTAAATCGAATGTTATATTAATTACTGTATTTATTAAACAATTTGAGGATTGACTGAAAGAATCATATTCAAATATCTCTAAAGATGAAGTACAAGTACTAAGTGCTCGTGATAAGGACTTCAGTAGATGGATAAAGAATCACTTGAGTGCTATTTGAAATTAAATATTTATAATATTAAATTTTTTTTTAATCAAGAATGTTTAACTTTTTATTGTCATTGTATTCATTTGTTGGTAGAATATAGAGGTCAAATTAAAAGTAGAATGATTCAACAGATAGCTTATAATTATTAACAATCGAAATAAAGTAATAACTTAAAATTTACTTCATTATCTATTTTAAAATCTATTTTATTTTTATAATTATTTTTTTATTTTATTTATCATTCATTTTAATCAATTATATTAATGTGCAAATAAATCAAATTAAATAGTTAATACTTGTACTAATCAACATTACTTTTTAATTTGGGATTAGCTTATGGTTGATTTAGTATCATTTTCTGTAAAAAAAAATTATTAGACCAATTTTCTTTTAAATACCAAGATACAAAGGAATAATATTAAAAAATATCAAACAAAAAATAGTGAAATATAAAATAATAGGAACAAATACAGTAATAATTTATCCAATATTTAAGTGTATCATCTTCAAATTCTTTCAAAATGCTAATATTTTTTATGTATTCTTCAATCTATTTTTTTATCTTTGTGCAAGGCGTTAGCTATTGTAATAAGTATATAACTTCATTCATTCTTGAATTAAGAAGGGTTGCACTCTTTTAAATGTCATTTGTTAAAATGTTTGAGTCCAACATAAATCCAAGATAATATTCAACTAAAAAAATTATTATATTAGACTAAATAAAGTAACCATTAAATAATTATAATTTTTTCTCAAAATTCTACAATTGTCTACAACAATGACAAACCTATTTGTTCAAAGTAATTTACAACATTTTTTCTATTTCAAGATAGATAATAAAATTTTTACTAGAAAAAGATAAGATACAAATTATACTTATCCTTTATGCATAAATTCTATTGTATGTAATTTCTCTTGATCCGTACAAAAACGGCAATAATATGAAAAGACAAAGAAGAAGAAGAAGATACAACAGTATTCATCAATGCTATTTCATCAATCAATCTCCCGAAATCAAAAATAAAATTAAACAGGTAAGGAATATTAAACATTGAGAAAACTCAACATATGAAGAGATAGTTATAATAAATTAACTTATATGGAATAAAAATGTTAAAATTTGTAATAAAAAATTATAAAAACTTAAATAAATAGGAACAAAAAAAATAGAAGAGATATTGTACAATAACGAATAATAATACTTTATAGTTTATAAAAAAATCATAAAATAAAAATAATACATCATAAAAAAAAATTATAATCGAATGAAAGAGTAATTGGTTACCTTTTACAGTAAATAAGTTATGAAATATGGAAATAGATAAAACAAAACGCAAGAAATGAAATTGTATTTTTTTAATAAATTTAAGAAATGTTCATGACCATATAATTGATGGTAGACATATAACTATAAGACAATAATATAAATTGCAAGAAAATATTGACAGAAATATTAAATTTGGTATTAAAATAAAAAGAGAAGTATAAACCATAAATAAAATCTATAATTTAAAATTAAAATATTTAAGATTAAAGAAGGAAATAAAAAGGAACTTTTAGTAAACAACAACTCAAATATTAACGTGACAATAAATTGAATCAAATACTATATATTTGAATTAATTAAATTAAATAATTGATATAACAGATTAATTATAATTGTTTAGCTCAATAAAGTAAGTTAAATAAATAAAAAATATCTTATAAATATGTCATGTAAAAATTATAACACTTTTAAAACTATTAGTTTTTTTTTGGTGACTTTTAAAACTATTAGTTTAAATTCATAAGATAAAAAAATTAATTTAAATTAAACCAAAATTAATTTATTTATTCCAGTTAAGTTAGATAATTAATATAATTAATTAGTTATAATTAATATGGTCAAATAAAATATGAAATATTTTGATATTTATCTCAATTAAATTAAATAAATAATTAATTATAATACTTTAGAAAGCCATTAATGAAAATTTATAAGATGAAAAAATTAATACAAATTAAAAAAATCAATTTATTAATGAACTAAAAAATTTTATTTATTTATTTCAGTCAATTAATTGATTAGTTATAATTAATATGGTCAAATAAAATATTAAATAACTTAATATGTATCTCATCAAATTAATTAATTAATTAGTTCATTTAAATAAATTAAATAAAATAAATCAAAATATTTAAAGAATATATTATGTCAACTATGTTATTAATTAAAAAAATTGATTTAGTAATATATAATAGATAGATAATGAGTTTAACAATATGTATATTATCCAACTCATGTAAGTTTTGAAATATTAGTCTTATTATAAACTCTAATGAGTTTGTAGATATCTATTACTATTTATTTACATGTATTTAAGGACAGAATGCTGCTAAGCTGGTCACTGTATTTTACTAAGCAGCCTTGTTAATGTATAATACCTAGGTAAAAGTTTTAATTAATTAACCCAATTCACCTTGGAAAATCAAAACACCAACCCCTCCTTTCTTGAACCCTAATCCCCTTCCTACCAACGCACTCTTTCTACCATGAATTGTCCCAAACCAAGAAAATCCTCCTCAACCCTAATCTAGTGAAGGATCTCCCTCCCCAACGCACTAAGTTTACCCTAATTTTCCCAAATTCCCTCCCCAATGCACAACTTCAGAACCATACTTATAAACACAAACACAACAATATTAAAATCCATATTCAAATCCAAATCCGATCAAGCAATCAATCTTAGTATCAAAACAACAACATTCATTAAAAAAATTAGAAAAAGAGAATGAAAAATAGAGAAAGAGAATGAAAATCAAAGAAAGATGAAATGAAAATAGATAATGAAAATATACAAATTGGACACCACAATAGAGCTTTGAGTAGAGGACGGTGGAGATACTGGCTAGACGAAGGTGGTAAAGCCCGAGGAGAAGGCAGATTGATTCAGCGAGAGAGATGGAGTCATGGAGACAAATCGACAATGTTAGAGGGATAGATCCACAAAGACGACTTCGAGCGATAGAGACACGACACGTAGAAGCAGAGGCAGAGGCATAAAAGGCGAGCCACAGCGGAGCCAAGATGGCAGCTTCAACATAGGTAGAGAAGATGCGAAAACGAGGTGTAAGAATGACGTGACGCAGACGAAGACAACAAACGACACAGGAGCTGGCGAACATAGAGGACTCAGCAACAAGATGGCAATCGTGCAGTGTCGATGACAAAGAGTAAGAAAGTTGAGGCGTCATTTCAAAATGAGAGAGCGAGAGAGTGAATTGAGGAATGGGAAGATTATGGTTCTAGAAATGGGAGTTGGTGCTTTGATTTTCCAAGTGGATTGAGTTAATTAATTAACATTTCACCTAGGTATTATAAATTAACAAAGCTGCCATCTCAGCAAAATACGATGGTCAACTCAGTAGCATTCTCATCGGAGATGTGCTCCGGCGAGCTCAGCGGCGTGCTTGTCAAATTTTAAAATCATTCATGGACAATTTTGTCAATAATAAAAGTCAGGTGCTATTTTATCAGCGTCAGAATTTTTTGGATACCGGTTTGGTATTTATCTCTAAAACGAGTTAATACTCAAAATGACCTCTGAAATTTGACCCCCTGGCTCAATTTAACCCTTTAATTTTCAATTGACCTAAATTGTACTTTGAAATTTCAATGCGTGAATCAATTTGACCCCTCCGTCCATTTATGTCACCAGAAAGATGACATGGGACGATTAAACGACATCATTTTAGTTCCTTCGGTTCACATACTGAACCCTTTCTTCTTCCTCTTCCTAATTTGATCGATAAACCCTCTCTTTTTCTCTCTCTCTCATCACACCTCTTGTAAGAACCGTAATACTTGCTTTAATAAAATAATAATTTACTTGCCCAAAATAGGTTTAAAAATATGGAAGTGTTTTTTTTAAATAAAAAGGTAAAATTTGAATTCAATGAATTTTTCTGAGTGGAAAAATGAATCTTTTGCGAAAACTTTTTTTAAAATGCGTACCGGTGCTTAAGTTGGCAGTACCGGATCTAGTTTGTTCGATATCGTGTATTGAGAAAAATAAGTTTTGAAACTTGAATTTATTATTTTGAAAGGAGAAAAATAATTTGGAATTGAAAATCGGATACTAATTCTAAAGGTTTTGGCCCAAAGTTGGGCCAAACGAACCTAAAACGCTAACAGATTGGATTGGGCCCAAGTTGAGCCCAAGTCCAACATATATAACCACAACTAATGAGCATTTCAGCTCATTTCTAGCCCTAAAACAAGATAGGGGCGCGGTTGGTTGTGAAGAGAGAAGAGAAGAGAAGTTACTATTGATCTCCTCCTTCATTTGGCCATACCTTGAGCTACGAAGATCCGATTGACGAGCCATTTGCGGCCATGTGAAGCTCTCGTTAAGATCTTCATTTATAGATAGGCAAAGTGGTAAGATTTTCTAAATCCATGCTTCTTTTTCAATCCCTAATAGTTTTGCAATTTTTGCTCTAGTTCTTGAGTAGATTTTGTGATCTTGTTTGTTTAGGGGTGATCTAGTATTGGAATATTATTGGGTTTTATCCTTAATATCATTGGGTAAGGTATGTATCTTCTATCTCTTGTGGTTTCATATTTTGGGTTAGCCCTAATGATATTTTTGTATGTTATATGATGTTAGATTGAGGATAGGATTGAACTGGTTATTGATAACTGTTAGATTGATGTTGTATGATGATTTTGATGAATATGATAATTTTGATGAATTATGAATGAAATTGTTGATGTTGGGTAATGAATGTAGATGATTAAATGGGTATTGATTGTGTAGATGATAATTGTGATATATGATGGTGATGTTATGGTAGTGATGTGATGATGTTGTAAATTGATGAAGGGTGTATATGAGAATTAGATTGTGTAATTTGTTAGTATAGAAATATTGAATTGGGATTATGAATTTGTGTTGAATTATAGTGGAAATATTGAGTAAAATAGGTGTGAAAGTGATGGAAGTACAATAGAATGGTAAAGTATAGTATGTGGTAGTATTTTGTGATGAAATTGGGTATGTTTTACTTTGGTTTGGTCTTGGAATTTGGAAACTAGAGAACTTCGATATTTTTGTGTAAAATTTGATTTTTTGTGACTTTTGACGGATCATAACTTGAGCTCCAAACATTGAAATTGAATGATTTTTATTTTAAATTAAAGATGATTTTAAGAGATTTAAAATGATATAAAATTCGAGAAAAACGAAGTTTTGTAGAGGAAGTTATGAGCGTTTAAAGTTTGGTATAAAAATATTATTTTTACAGCTTTAAAATTTTTCGGAGTTTATTACAGCATACGTACCCGACCCAGTACACGTGACGTGAGCATTCCCTTTGGGTTGGAACACTCGCGTATGCGAGCAGGTTCCGCGTATGCGGATATGCATTTTTTTTAATGTGTGCGTACGCCCGGCAGGCGTGTGTGTACGCACAGACCCTATTTTGCTGAAAAATTATTTTTCTTCATTTTTCAAGGATTCTCTAGCTTTCCAAACTTCTTTAACTTCTTATTAAGGCTTGTGGCTAGTAATTAGGCCTTAAGACTAGTATATATGGGTTTAAGATTTGAGATTAGTAAATTCATGTATGAGTTTAGAAGACGGTGACTTAAGCCTGGTATGTCAGTTGGATGGAATTGTCTTTTGAGCTGATGGGAGTCGGGTGGATAATGAACTTTTGATGTTGAGGATGGAAGATGAGTTTAAAGCTTAGAAATGAATGATTATGGCTAATGAGATTGAGTATGTGATTATGATATACTTTGTTCTCCATCGTAGGGGCTGTGGCAGTCTCCCACCTACATTCGGATGTGAGGACTGTGGCAGTTTCCCACTCACGTGACTTGCTTTGATTTGGTAAGTCTCTATGCTCCTCGGGCAAGGGTTGTGGTAGTGTCCTGCTTGTCAAGGTAGCGGTGCCGATGTAGGGTCTGTAGCAATCTCCCGCCTACGTTGAGATGTGAGGGTTGAAGCTGGGCTTTCCACTCACATTTTCTCTCTGGTTGCGAGGTGGTAGGGCACTATCCTACGGAATCATACGGCATCCAGAGGAAGGTGGTAGGGCACTCTCCCTCGGAATGTTACCCTCTGATGGAGAAGGTGGTAGGGAACTCATCCCTCGAAATTATTCCTCCAGAGTATGCGCAATAGAGAGACTAATCCGAGAGTTACCGATCGGATTTTGTGTCAGGATTGGCATTATAACCGACAAGTGATATCACAGCCAATAAGACAGGCATTCATCATATGCATTTTCTATCTGTTTGCATACTTTGACAAAATGTGTTATGCCTAACTGAATTCACATGCTTATCTGCTATTTGCCTTAATTGTTGTATATGTATATTACATGTGATTTACTTGTTTGCATTATATGTCTCTGTTGGGATTTAGGAGGCTCGGTAGGCGGTGGCGATGGGATCGCATGAAGGGTAGGTTGGCGAAGGCTGTGGGACGGCAGTGATTAGTTTATTTAGAAATCCTCTAAGTTAGAATACCCTAATTATGGTTTATATTTTATATTTCGTCAAGCTTGAATATCTGTATCGATGTGAAGTTCTAGGATTGCCTTTGGCGTCCAGGAACCTTACATCTTATATATTGGGTACTGTTACCATACTGAAAACCTCCGGTTCTCATACCATATGTTGTTGTTGTTTTTCAGATGCAGGTCGTAATCCACTTTGGTGAGTTGCAAGATGGTGACAGAGCGGAGGATCTTATACTCTCTTTTGTATTTTGATTATTTTGTTGTAGTACTTTCTCTCACCTTTTTATTTTAGACTTTATGGCCTTAGAGGCTTGATTTGAGATATAAGTTGTATAAGTTGTGTTAAACTTCCAAAACTCTTTTGTATTTCAGTTTGACTAGCCGGTCTAAACTCCGCGGGCTGTGACTAGTACTTTTTTTGGTAAATATTGCTAATTTAATTATTACCTTGTGTATCCTGGAGCTATCTACAAGGTTTCATATATATTATGTATATATCTTGTCCGTGCATACGCTTTTAGTCAATCGTCTGAACTCTTCGCGTTTTGTAATTCTGCTTTATGCGACTTTGAGCTTTATTCCTTTGTCGGGTTTTTAGTTATATAAATTCTTCGATATATATTATATATTATAAGCTTTAGAACTGTCGTGGCACTTTGTTATCCTTTGTTACACCTCTCGCCAAATCCACCACATTGTGTGCTCACGAGTCACGTCTCGCCTCTCCTCCGTCTCGCCTCCCACTCACTCTCTCACACAGTCACATGCACAAATCTGCCATTGCCCACCACACAGTTACTTCCACATCGCCGTCTCCTTTTTGTCTCATCCCGGCTCATATACATCTCTAGCACTGTGTCATCGCCTCCATCCATGGCTCGCCTTCATTGTGTCGTCATGTAATAACCCAGATTTTCAACAACGAATTTCTTAAGCTCTATGCGTTAGGATTCACAAAATCCGAGTGACGCGGTTAGATTTAGTTTGACGAGTTGATTTTGAATTTGCATAAAAATAAATAATAACAATTGATGGTAATAATAATATTTTATTTAATAATAATACTTTTAGATAATAATATTTTAGCATATTAATATTTTATTATAATGATATTTTATTAATTTATTTTGATGATTCACCCTTATAACTCCCACGGTTCTTCACATTTCTAGCCACCTCCTATTTTCCTTTTTCTTCTTCATACATAATCTCGAGAACTATCTATTTCTTTCTTTTCTTCATACATGTTGTTAAGAAAAAGAATGAGAGATAAAAGTTGAAGCTTGATAGTTAGTTAGTTTTCTGAGGCTCGACCGTTTAATCCAAAAACTTCAACAAAGATTTTAAACTGATTAAAATGTTTGTTTCTTCCTCCTTTCTACAAACTATTAGTTTCGGCAAGTTGAGAATTTTTTTTTTGAACTTACGAGTCGTTTATTCTGTAAATCGTGGTCTAAATATCACTTTGACAAAAACTACGAAGCACGTGAGTTAAAGATCATCAGAATATTTGATTTTTGTGAGCTAACTTCGAGAGGTAAGGTTTGGTAAATTAAACATGAATGAGATGTGTTTTGTTGCTTGATTGTTGATTAAAACCGTATTTGGTTGATGTTTTAATATTTTTCGAAAGCACAGAAAGAACATGGACGCTAGACTTGACACCAGGGGTGCCGGGCGCCCCTCTATGGGGTACTTTGGGCGTCGGGCGTAGAACCACTAACGTCAGGCATGAGAACATGTTCGCTCGGTGCCCAACTAAAATAAATCAAAGGCGCCGGTTCTGATCCAGCCCAATAAGGGCCGGAAGTCTATTCGGCAGATTATCAACCCGACGGTTCCCCGACCCGTATGAGGTAAAGTGACCCACGTGTCACACCAACTCTTGGGAAAGAACTGGACAGCTGGTAGAAGCTTCCAGGTGAATAGGTCCAAACAAAGGGGCTCACTCGAGTATAAGGTAAAAAACAGGAGGGACTTACCCCTCCCCCAAGATACGTCATCGTTTTTCCCTAATTAGCCGCCTCATCGTAGGACACTTACTTTAGCATCGGAATGTGCTTACAGGTTGCCCCATCTATTGACTCACTGACAATCGTGGCCCTACTTCCTCGCCAAGCCCACGTCCTGGTCCTGATTCTCATCATCCTACCATTGCTCATACTTAGTCGTACAACTGACCGACCGTCCATCCCAACGAGCAACCGATCATTGGCGCCGTCTGTGAGGACCTGACGCGAGCAGAGTATGGAGCTTATCCCTCATCCCGAGTTGTTACGAGAGGAGAAAAGTGTTACCGGGCATCCGGGGGGCTGCGTTAGGAGTAGAGTGAGCTCGGAAACTTCCCGAGAACGCCGCTCACCAAGGCGACTCCCATGCTCGATCTCTGGAAAAGCGCCCATTTGGTGTTATTGGCGGCGACAACTCTCAAATCATGTAGAAACTCAGGCATAGAGTCCAAAACCTGGAGAGGGAACTGGTAGCGAGAGATTGCCACAATCCGACACATAGTCAGGACTCTCGCTCATGTTCAGGGGCTCGTTTGATCCTTTCATGCACCCGATCCCCGTCAAATAGATTGGAAGAGCATCAACACGGCACCAAGAGGGAGGAGGGACACGATCATACTGATGCTCACTCCCTCACCTACACTCATGGCAGATTGGGAGGTCGTGGGAAACGAAAGGAAGATCGGAAGAAGAGATGTCGACATCCCATCATAATGGGAGCCACATGATAAACCCCAGTTTTGTGGTTTATCTTGTGCTTAATTTAGGAGATTTTATGAACTTATCTCACATTTATTCAATGAAATAGCATGGTTTTGTAATTCTCCCTAAATTTGTGCTTAAGAGTGAAAACATACTTTTTAGGACGTTAATTTGCTAATTTTAATTCACTTTAATTCCATTCAATGCCTTGATGTATTTTTTGAGTGATTTCAGGTTCATAAGGGAAGTAGTGGATGGAATAAGTAAAGAGAAAAGCATGCAAGGTAGAGAATTCATGGAAAAGCAAGGATTTGGAGTGCTTAGAGCGACGCACACACGTGATAGACACGCACGCGTGAAGAGGTGCATCGTCCAGGCGACGCATACGCGTGACATGACGCATACGCGTGACAAGAAAAAGCCAGACGACGCGTACGCGTGACCCATGCGTACGCGTCACAATCAGCACGTGACCTCATTAAAGGCAAAATGCTGGGGGCAATTTCTGAGCTGCCCAGGCCCAAATCTAACTCATTTCTGAGACTTTTTCATGCAGAATTCAAGATGGGTCAAAGGGGGAGCAATTAGATTAGCTTAGGATCATCTAGGTTAGTTTTCTAGAGAGAGAAGCTCCATCTTCTCTCTAGAATTAGGGTTTTAGGTTAATTACATCTTAGATCTAAGGTTTAATTCTTGCTTTTATCTATTTTTTCTTGCAATTTATTGTTCCTTCATCCTAGCTCCTCTAGTTTTACTTGTCATTTCCTTTATTTTGTTTCTTTTATGTTGATGAACTCTTGTTAGTTTGATTTTCTTTAATGAAAATTTTCTTGCAATTGTTAGTTTGATAGTAGTAGATTTTATTATTCTTACAATTTTACCATGCTTTCATTTTATGCCTTCCAAGTGTTTGACAAGTAGAGTAGTTTTTGAGCATTCTTGGCTTGGAAAGAGAAATTAGGTGCTCTTGAGTCATTGTTACCCAACTTATGTTGGTAATCTAGAGTTGTTAGTTAATATTATTTCCATTGACGCTAATCTTTTGCTAATTCAATTAGTAAGTTGATTAGGACTTTTTGATTGAGATTAACTAGTCTTATTAGACTTTCTTCGAGTGTTGGAGATAACATTATACCTTCTCTCATTGGAGATGACTTAATAGAATGAACTCTTGATAATTATTGTGTTATGATTAATGACTAGGATAGAAATCCTATATTCTCAATCCTTGCCATGAATGTCTCTCTTTATTACTTGCTTTATTCAGTTGTTTGCTTAATTTTCTTGCCATTTATTTTCTTGCACTTTTACAAACCCACCCCTTGGATACCATAACCAATAATATGCATACCTCACTGCAATTTCTTGAGAAGACGACCCGGGACTAATACTCTCGGTTATTTTTATTGGGTTGGACTAGTGACAACCAAAATTAAACTTTGAAAGAGCATCACTTGTCGGTTTGGAACTATACTTACAACGAAGTTATTTTCCTCTAACCGAGAAGAAATTTCTAAGCCGACGGTTTTGCTCTTTCACCACTCCTTTCCATTCATCCATCCTCAAGGTCTTGCCGTCGAAGAACTTTGACAAGCCAACAGACATGAGATATGACAAAACCAAGGACAAACAAGAACATGGTGTGGGAAATCGTGATTCACACTTTTCACATCTCCGCACAACTAACCAGCAAGTGTACTGGGTCGTCCAAGTAAAAAACCTTACGTGAGTAAGGGTCGATCCCACGAAGATTGTCGGCTTGAAGTAAGCTATGGTCATCTTGTAAATCTCAGTCAAGCGGATTCAAATGGTTATGAGGTTTTGATAATTAAAATATAAATAAAACAGAAAATAAGATAGAGATACTTATGTGATTCATTGGTGGAAATTTCAGATAAGCGTTTGGAGATGTTTTGTTGCTTCTGAACCTCTGCTTTCCTATTGCCTTCTTCCAATCATGCGTGCTCCCTTCCATGGCAAGCTGTAGGATCCTCTCAGTGAAAATAGTCCTCTACGGTTTCTGCATGGCTAATCAACTATCAGATTTTTTGTCTCGGATGAAAAATACCAGGCACAGCTACCGCATGGCTAATCATCTTTCGGTTCCCACTAGAGTCGGAATAGGATCCATTGATCCTTTTGCACACTGTCACTGAGCCCAACATTCGCAGGTTTGAAGCTCGTCACAGTCATCCCTTTCTGGATCCTACTCGGAATACCACAGACAAGGTTTAGACTTTCCGGATCCCAGGAATGACTGCCAATTGGTTCTAGCCTATACCACGAAGATACTAATCTCACGGACTCGGTCCGTGTATTAGATATCCAAGAGAATATACTCCAGCTGTCGTCCAATGACTACGTTGAACATCATGTAGACCGCTTTGTTGTTGTCAGGCACGCAGATCTTGGCTAAGCGAGTAATGAAGATTGGGTGATTATCACGAGTCACCCCTTCATTCTGACTTAACTGAATTAAGTAAGAGACTATATCTTGGAGAAGAAGTAGGCATGAATTTGAATAGAAAACAGTAGTAATTATATTAATTCATGAAGAATAGCAGAGCTCCACACCTTAATCTATGGGGTGTAGAAACTCCACCATAGAGAATACATAAGTGAAAAAGATCTAGGCATGGCCATGAGGCCAGCCTCCAAGTCCTAAGATGATCAAAGATAGTGTGCGAATACAATAGTAAAAAGTGTTATTTATACTAAACTAGTAACTTAGGTTTATAGAAAATAAGTAACTAAGTGCAGATAGTGCAGAAATCCACTTCCGGGGCCCACTTGGTGTGTGCTTGGGCTGAGCATTGAAGCTTTTTCGTGCATAGGCTGTTCCTGGAGTTAAACGCCAGCTTGGGTGCCAGTTTGGGCGTTTTATGCCAGCAAGTTTTAGGCTGGCTTTGGATGCCAGTTTGGGCCATCAAATCTCGGGCAAAGTATAGACTATTATATATTGATGGAAAGCCCAGGATGCCTACTTTCCAACGCAATTGGGAGCGTGCCAATGGGGTTTCTGTAGCTCCAGAAAATCCACTTCGAGTGCAGGAGGGTCAGAATCCAACAGCATCTGTAGTCCTTTTTCAGCCTCTGAATCAGATTTTTGCTCAGGTCCCTTAATTTCAGCCAGAAAATACCTGAAATCACAGAAAAACACAAAAACTCATAGTAAAGTCCAGAAATGTGATATTTGAATAAAAACTAATAAAAATATAATAAAAAGTAATTAAAACATACTAAAAACTATGTAAAAACAATGCCAAAAAGGATATAAATTATCCGCTCATCACAACACCAAACTTAAATTGTTGCTTGTCTCCAAGCAACTAAAAACAACATAGGATAAAAAGAAGAGAATATACAATAAATTCTAAACTTATCAATGAACTTAGTTCCAATTAGATGAGCGAGGCTAGTAGCCTTTTTGCTTCTGAACAGTTTTGGCATCTCAGTTTATCCTTTGAAGTTCTGAATGATTGGCATCCATAGGAACTTAGAATTCAGATAGTGTTATTGATTCTCTTAGTTCAGAATGTTGATTCTTGAACACAGCTACTTTATGAGTCTTGGCTGTGACCCTAAACACTTTGTTTTCCAGTATTACCACCGGATACATAAATACCACAGACACATAACTGGGTGAACCTTTTCAGATTGTGACTCAGCTTTGCTAGAGTCCCCAGTTAGAGGTGCCCAGAGCTCTTAAGCACACTCTTTTTGCTTTGGACCACGACTTTAACCGCTCAGTCTCAAGCTTTTCACTTAACACCTTCACGCCACAAGCACATGGTTAGGGACAGCTTGATTTAGCTGCTTAGGCCAGAATTTTATTCTTGTGGGCCCTCCTATCCATTAATTCTCAAAGCCTTGGATCCTTTTTACCCTTGTCTTTTAGTTTAAATGGCTATTGGCTTTTTCTGCTTGCTTTTTCATTTTCTTTCTTTTTTTCTTTATTTTTTTGCCCCTTTTTTTTGCATGCCTTGCTTTTCACTGCTTTTTCTTGCTTCAAGAATCAATTTTATGATTTTTCAGATTATCAATAACATTTCTCCTTTTTCATTATTCTTTCAAGAGCCAACAATTTTAACATTCATAAACAACAAATTCAAAAATATGCACTGTTCAAGTATTCATTCAGAAAACAAAAAGTATTGCCACCACATCAAAATAATTAAACTAATTTCAAGATAGAATTCTAAATCATGCACTTCTTGTTCTTTTGCAGTTAAAAACATTTTTCATTTAAGAAAGGTGAAGGATTCACAGGACATTCATAGTTTTAAGACATAGACACTAGACACTAATGATCATGTAATAAAGACACAAACATAGACAAAACATAAAGCAAATAATTAGAAAAACAAAAAAATAAGAACAAGGAAATTAAAGAACGGGTCCACCTTAGTGATGGCGGCTACTTCTTCCTCTTGAAGATCTTATGGAGTGCTTGAGTTCCTCTATGTCTCTTCCTTGCCTTTGTTGCTCCTCCCTCATGGCTCTTTGGTCCTCTCTGATTTCATTGAGGATAATGGAGTGCTCTTGGTGCTCCATCTTTAGTTGCCTCATGTTGGAACTTAATTCTCCTAAGGAGGTGTTGATTTGCTCCCAATAGTTTTGTGGAGGAAAGTGCATCCCTTGAGGCATCTCAGAGATTTCTTGATGAGGAATTTCCTCATGCTCTTATTGAGGTCCATGAGTGGGCTCTCTTGTTTGCTCCATCCTCTTTTTAGTGATGGGCTTATCCTCATCAATGAGGATATCTTCCTCTATGACAATTCCAGCTGAATTGCATAGGTTACAGATGAGATGAGGGAAGGCTAACCTTGCCAAAGAGGAGGGTTTGTCTGCCACCTTGTAGAGTTCTAGTGGTATGATCTCATGAACTTTTACTTCTTCTCCATTCATGATGCTATGGATCATGATAGTCCGGTCTATTGTAACTTCAGACCGATTGCTAGTAGGAATGATAGAGCGTTGGATGAACTCCAACCATCCCCTAGCCACGGGTTTGAGGTCAAGCTTTCTCAGTTGAACCGGCTTGCCTCTTGAGTCTCTCTTCCATTGAGCTCCTTCCACACAAATGTCCCTGAGGACTTGGTCCAACCTTTGATCAAAGTTGACCCTTCTAGTGAAAGAATGAGGATTTCCTCTCATCATTGGCAAGTTAAATGCCAACCTCACATTTTCCGGACTGAAATCCAAGTAATTCCCCCGAACCATTGTGAGCCAATTCTTTGGGTTCGGGTTCATACTTTGGTCATGGTTCTTAGTGATCCATGTATTGGCATAGAACTCTTGAACCATTAAGATTCTGACTTGTTGGATTGGGTTGGTGAGAGCTTCCCAACCTCTTCTTCGAATCTCACGTCGGATCTTCGGATATTCACCCTTTTTGAGAATGAAGGGGACTTCGGGAATCACTTTTTTCTTGGCCACAACTTCATAGAAGTGGTCTTGATGGACCTTTGAGATGAATCTCTCCATCTCCCATGACTCAGAGGTGGAAACAATTGCCTTCCCTTTCCTCTTCCTAGAGGTTTCTCCGGCCTTAGGTGCCATTAATGGTTATGGAAAACAAAACGCAAAGCTTTTTCCACACCAAACATAGAAGGTTTGCTCGTCCTCGAGCAAAATAAGATAGAAGGGAGTAGAAGAAGAATGATGCAATTAATTTTGAAAACTTATTACTGTATGCAAGAGAAATTAAAAAGAGTTGAAAAGAATTTGAAAAGATATGTAAGTTTTGAAAACGTTTTGGAAGGAATTGAAAAGAACAATAAAAAAAAAATTAAAAAGAATTGGAAAGTTTATTAATTTTTTGAAAATATAAATTGAAAGATGAATGTTTGAAATATGTTTGATGCAAAAAATTATGAAATAAAACATGAAAAATTGAAAAAAATCGAATTGGAAACAAAATTACCACCCTTGTGTCATCCTGGCATTAAACGCCCAGAATGCTATCTATTTTGGCATTTAACTCCCACTGGACTGCCTACTTGGGCGTTTAACGCCCAGCCAGATACCCTGGCTGGCATTTTTCTGAACGCCCAGGATGCTGCCATTTCTGGCGTTTAACGCCAGCCAGATGCCACACACCTTTTTCTGGTGTTAAACGCCCAGAATACTGCCCATTCTGGCGTTTAACGCCCAGAATGCTGCCAGACTGGGCGTTAAATGCCCATTCTGCTATCCTTACTGGCGTTTAAACTCCAGTAAGCCTGTCCTCTAGGGTGTGCTGTTTTTGATGCTGTTTTTCATTTTGCTTTAATTTTGCAGTTGTTTTTATGACTTCACATGATCATCAACCTAAAGAAAATATAGAATAACAATGGAATATAAATAAATATAATTAAATAATATTGTGTTGCCTCCCAACAAGCGCTTCTTTAATGTCAATAGCTTGACAGTGAGCTCTTAGAGAGCTTCACAGAGACTCAGAGTTTAATGGTGGCCTCCCAACACCAAACTTAGAAGTTGAGTGTGGGGGCTCTGTTTGACTCTGTATTGAGAGAAGCTTTTCATGCTTCCTCTTCATGGTTATAGAAGAAGATCCTTGAGCCTTGAACACAAGGTAGTCCTCATTCAATTGAAGGGCTAACCCTCCTATGTCCACATCAATCACAACTCTTGCAGTGGCTAGGAAGGGTCTTCCAAGGATGATGGATTCATCTTCGTCCTTCCCAGTGTCTAGGATTATGAAATCAGCAGGGATGTACAGGCCTTCAACCTTTACTAAGACATCCTCTACAAGTCCATAAGCCTGTTTCCTTGAATTGTCTGCCATCTCTAGTGAGATTCTTACAGCTTGTACCTCAAAGATCCATAGTTTCTCCATTATAGAGAGTGGCATGAGATTTATACTTGAACCAAGGTCACACAGAGCCTTTTTAAAGGTCATGGTGCCTATGATGCAAGGTATTAAGAATTTTTCAGGATCCGGTTTCTTCTGAGGTAATTTCTGTTGAACCAAGGTATTCAGTTCATTGATGAGCAATGGAGGTTCATCCTCCTAAGTCTCATTACCAAATAACTTGGCATTCAGCTTCATGATTGTTCCTAGATACTGAGCAACTTACTCTTCAACAATATCTTCATCCTCTTCAGAGGAAGAATACTCATTAGAGCTCATGAATGGCAACAATAAGTTTAGTGGAATCTCTATGGTCTCTACATGAGCCTCAGATTCCTTTGGTTCCTCAATAGGGAACTCTTTAGGGGTCAGTGGACGTCTATTGAGGTCTTCCTCACTGGAAATTACTGCCTCTTCCTCCTCTATAGGTTCAGCCATGTTGGGTATATTGATGGCCTTGCACTCTCTCTTTGGATTCTCTTCTGTATTGCTTGGGAGCGTACTAGGAGGGATTTCAGTAACTCTTTTACTCAGTTGACCCACTTGTGCCTCCAAATTTCTGATGGAGGACCTTGTTTCAGTCATGAAACTGAGGGTGGTCTTAGATAGATCAGAGACTATGGTTGCTAAGTCAGAGAGGCTCTGCTTAGAATTCTCTGTCTGTTACTCAGAAGATGATGGAAAAGGCTTGCTATTGCCAAACCTATTTCTCCCACCATTATTATTATTGAAGCCTTGATTAGGCTTCTGCTGATCCTTCCATGAGAAATTAGGATGATTCCTCCATGAAGGATTATAGGTGTTTCCATGGATTCTCCCATGTAATTCACCTCTTCCATTGCAGGATTCTCAGGGTCATAAGCTTCTTCTTCAGAGGAAGCTTCTTTAGTACTACTAGATGCAGCTTGCATTCCAGTCAGACTCTGAGAAATCTTATTGACTTGCTGAGTTAATATTTTATTCTGAGCCAATATTGTATTCAGAGTATCAATCTCAAGAACTCCTTTCTTCTGAGTCATCCCATTATTCACAGGATTTCTTTCAGAAGTATACATGAACTGATTATTTGTAACTATTTCAATGAGTTCCTGGGCTTCTGCAAGCGTCTTCTTCAGATGAAGAGATCCACCAGCAGAGTGATCCAATGACATATTGAACAATTCAGACAGACCATCATAGAATATACATAAGATGCTTCATTCTGAAAGCATGTCAGAAGGATACCTTCTAATCAATTGCTTGTATCTTTCCCAAACTTCATAGAGGGATTCACCTTCCTTCTGTCTGAAGGTTTAGACTTCCACTCTAAGCTTGCTCAACTTTTGAGGTGGAAAGAATTTGGCCAAGAAGGCATTGACCAACTTTTCCCAAGAGTTCAGGCTTTCTTTTGGTTGTGAGTCTAACCATATCCTAGCTCTGTCTCTTACAGCAAAGGGGAAAAGCGTAAGTCTGTAGACCTTAGGATTAATCCCATTGGTCTTAACAGTGTCACAGATTTGCAAGAATTCAGCTAAGTCTGTCCATGAAACTTGCAATTCTGCTGCATTAGAGAAACTAATTGAGGCTTAAGCTCAAAGTTGTTTGCTCCAATTGCAGGAATTAAGATGCTTCTTCCATAGAAGTCAGAAGTTAGTTTAGTAAAGTCACCAAGCACCTTCCTTACATCTCCACCATTGTTGTTATTTTCGGCTGCCATAACTTCTTCTTTTTCGAAATTTTCTTTTAGGTCCTCTCCAGAGTGTTGTGCTTTAGCTTCTCTTTGCTTCCTCTTCAGAGTCCTTTCAGGTTCAGGATCAGCTTCAACAAGAATGTTCTTATCCTTGTTCCTGCTCATATGAAAAAGAAGAGAACAGAAAAGAAGAAGAATCCTCTATGTCACAGTATAGAGATTCCTTTATGTGAGTAGAAGAATAGAAGAATAGAATGAAGAAGGGAGAAGAAGAATTCGAACACAGAGAGAGGGAGAGGGTTCAAATTTTTAAAAAGAAGAGAAGTGTTAGTAATTAAATAAAATAAAATAAATAGAAAGAGACGAGAGAGAGAGAGAGAAGAGTATTCGAAAATTAATAAAATAAAAATATTTTTGTTTTTATTTTAATTATTAGTTATAATTCAAAATTAAGAAAAGAAATAAAATAAAATTAGAATTTAAAACAATTAGTTAATTGAAAAGAATTTTGAAAAAGTGGTGAGGGGTTTTCAAAAATTAGAGAGTGAAAAGTAGTTAGGTGGTTTTGAAAAAGATATGATTGAAATACATTTTGAAAAAGATTTGAAAAGGAAATTAAAAAGATTTGATTTTTGAAATTAAAGTTGATTACTTGACTAGCAAGAAACTAAAAGATATGATTCTAGAATTTAAAGATTGATCCTTTCTTAATAGGCAAGTAACAAACTTGAAATTTTTGAATCAAAACATTAACTGTTAGCACTAATTTCGAAAATTATGAAATAGAATTAAGAAAAAGATTTTGAAAAATTGTTTAAAGATTTTCGAAAACATTAAAGGAAAGATGAAAAAGATTTTGAAAAATTTTAAGAAAGAATTCGAAAATATTAAGAAGAAAAGTGGAAAAGATTTGATTTTTGAAAAAGATTTGAAAAGATAGATTTTTTAAATTGAAATTTTGACTTGACTAACAAGAAACAACTAAATTTTAAAAATTTTTGACTAAATCAACCCAAAATTTTGAAATTTATGAGTGAAATAAGGAAAAAATATTTTTTTTAATTTTTGAATTTTTAATGAGGAGAGAGAAAAAGATATCATTTTGTTGTTTTTCTCTTTTTTTTTTCATTAAACAGCAAAAATGAAACAAAACATAAAAATTTAAGATCAAAACAATAAATGCATGCAAGAACACTTTGAATGTCAAGATGAACACCAAGAACACTTTGAAGATCATGATGAATATCAAGAACATATTTTTGAAAATTTTTAAGAGAAGAAAGACATGCAAGACACCAAACTTAGAAAATTTTTAATGTTTAGACACTAATAATTCGAAAAAGCACAAGAAAAACAAGAAAAGACACAGAACAAGAAAATTCAAAGATCAAACAAGGAAAATCATCAAGAACATCTTGAAGATCAATGAAGAACACAATGCATATGTTTTTTGAAAATTAAAGAAAAATTAAAAAGATGCAATTGATACCAAACTTAAAATTTGACACAAGACTCAAACAAGAAACACAAAATATTTGGTTTTTATGATTTTATTAATTTTTTTTTGTATTTTTCGAAAATATTTTGGAAAAAGAAATTAAAGAAATTCAAAATTTTTAATAAGAATTCTAGGATTCCTGTAATGTTACTCTAAAGCTTCGGTCCAATAGAATTAGACATGGCCAATGGCCAGCCAAGTTTTAACATAACACATACAAGCATGTCCTTTCTACAATGGAAAGTGGAAACTTCAGTCCAAAAGATTAGACATGGCTTAACAACCAGCCAGGTTTAACCATATCTCATGAAGCTCTAGAATTCATTCTTAAAATTTTTGAAGAACACATTTTTTTTTTGAAAACTATATTTATTTTATTATTTTTTTGAATTTTTTGAAATTAAAAATAAAAAGCTTAAACATAAAATAAAATTACCTAATCTGAGCAACAAAATGAACCGTCAGTTGTTCAAACTCGAACAATCTCCAGCAACGGTGCTAAAAACTTGGTGTGGAAAATCATGATTCACACTTTTCACATCTCCGCACAACTAACCAGCAAGTGCACTGGGTCGTCCAAGTAATGAACCTTACGTGAGTAAGGGTCGATCCCATGGAGATTGTCGACTTGAAGCAAGCTATGGTCATCTTGTAAATCTCAGTCAGGCGGATTCAAATGGTTATGAGGTTTTGATAATTAAAATATAAATAAAACAGAAAATAAGATAGAGATACTTATGTGATTCATTGGTGCGAATTTCAGATAAGCGTTTGGAGATGCTTTGTTGCTTCTGAACCTCTGCTTTCCTATTGCCTTCTTCCAATCATGCGTGCTCCCTTCCATGGCAAGCTGTAGGATCCTCTCAGTGAAAATGGTCCTCTACGATTTCTGCACGGCTAATCAACTGTCGGATTTCTCGTCTCAGATGAAAAATACCAGGCACAACTACCGCATGGCTAATCATCTTTCGGTTCCCGCTAGAGTCGGAATAGGATCCATTGATCCTTTTGCACACTGTCACTGCGCCTAACATTCACAGGTTTGAAGCTCATCACAGTCATCCCTTCCCGGATCCTACTTGGAATACCATAGACAAGGTTTAGACTTTTCGGATCCCAGGAATGACTGCCAATTGGTTCTAGCCTATACCACGAAGATACTAATCTCACGGACTCGGTCTGTGTATTAGATATCCAAGAGAATATACTCCAGCTGTCGTCTAATGACTACGTTGAACATCATGTAGACCGCTTTGTTGTTGTCAGGCACGCGGATCTTGGCTAAGCGAGTAACAAAGAATGGGTGATTGTTACGGGTCACCCCTTCATTCTGACTTAACTGAATTAAGTACGAGAGTATATCTTGGAGAAGAAGTAGGTGTGAATTTGAATAGAAAACAGTAGTAATTGCATTAATTCATGAACAACAGTAGAGCTCCACACCTTAATCTATGGGGTGTAGAAACTCCACCGTAGAAAATACATAAGTGAAAAAGGTCTAGGCATGGCCGTGAGGCCAGCTTCCAAGTCCTAAGATGATCAAAGATAGTGCGCGAATACAATAGTAAAAAGTGCTATTTATACTAAACTAGTAACTTAGGTTTACAAAAAATAAGTAACTAAGTGTAGATAGTGCAGAAATCCACTTCTGGAGCCCACTTGGTATGTGCTTGGGCTGAGCATTGAAGCTTTTTCATTCATAGGCTGTTCCTGGAGTTAAACGCCAGTTTGGGTGCCAGTTTGGGCGTTTTACGCCAGAAAGTTTTAGGCTGGATTTGGACGCCAGTTTGGGCCATCAAATCTCGAGTAAAGTATAGACTATTATATATTGATGGAAAGCCCAGGATGTCCACTTTCAAACGCAATTGAGAGCGCGCCAATGGGGCTTCTGTAGCTCCAGAAAATCTACTTCGAGTGCAGGAGGGTCAGAATCCAACAGCATCTGCAGTCCTTTTTCAGCCTCTGAATCAGATTTTTGCTCAGGTCACTTAAATTCAGCCAGAAAATACCTGAAATCACAAAAAATCAAACAAACTCATAGTAAAGTCTAGAAATGTGATTTTTGAATAAAAACTAATAAAAATATAATAAAAACTAATTAAAACATACTAAAAACTATGTCAAAACAATGCCAAAAGGGTATAAATTATCCGCTCATCAGAACACTTGACGGCTTTCAAGGCCAAAATGAACTTGGAATGTGTGGGTGACGGTGTTAGATTCCGTGCGTTCCCCGTGACCCTGGTGGGAACGGCGATTCATTGGTTCAATTCCCTTTCGCAAGGGTCCATCACGGCCTTTGCGGACATCACGCAAAAGTTTCCAGCACAGTTTACCACCCGAATCGCCAAAGCAAAACACCCAATTAACATACTAGGAGTAATCCAACATGTCGGCGAGCCAACGAGAAAATACCTAGACCGATTTAATGATAAATATCTGGAAATTGACGGTCTCACGGACTCGGTGGCCAGTTTGTGCCTCATTAATGGTCTAGTAATTGAGGCTTTTAGAAAGCACCTAACCACCAGACCAGTTTGGACGATACAGGAGATAAAAAATGTGGCAAGGAGTACATCAACGACGAGGAGGTCAGCTAAGTGGTAGCTGCTGATGAGGGCTAAAAGTAAGTTTGGAATTTCACAAAATAGAATTTCTTCGTTGCAAGCATAGTCCAAACCAACAATTGACCAACATCAAAGTTTAGAATAAAGGATTGTCACAATTCAAATCAAATAATTGAGAATATTTAAACTCCCGGGTCGTTCTCCCTAGAAATTGCAATGAAGTGCTCAATTATTGGCTATGAGAAAATGGAAATTTTATAGCAAGGGCAAGTAATGTAAACAGCACGAAATTAAAGAAACTAGCAATGACTAAATATCAAAAGTAATCAAAGGCAATTAATTAAGAAAAGGAAATTTAAGTGCTAAAGAAACCTCTTGGCAAGGAGTGAGAGTTAAGGTTATCTATCCTAGCCATTGACCACAAACATATGATGATTATGAAGAGTCAATCCTACTTAGTCAACCCTAAAGTCGAGGATAAGTCAAATAGGCATAATTGATCTCAATCCGCAAGTCCTAGCCAACTCACTAATTAACTTAGTGAAAGACTAGCGTTAGTGGAAACCAAACCAACTAACTACCCTAATATATCAATCAAGAATGGACATCAATGACTCAAGGTCACCTATGTCCTCAATTTCAAGCCAAGAGTGGGGAAAAAATTACACTAAAACTAAGCCAAGAATTTTATCAAACACTTGGTGTGCATGAAAATAAAATTATATTAAATTACAATAATAATAAATTCTAAAACTACCAAAAGCAAGAAAATAATAATAACAACTCAATTAAATAACAATAAACAAAGAAACATTAAATTGTATTAATAGAAAATTAAAATCAACAAAGGTTCATAAACATAAAAGTAACCAAATGAAAGAAATAGCATGTAAAACTAAGAGAGCAAAGAGGAAATAACAAGAAATTGCAAGGAAAACTAAATTAAAGCAAGTATCAAAACCTAAATTAAAGAGAAATTTAACTAATCTACCCTGAATTTGAGAGAGAAGAGAGAGCTTCTCTTTCTAGAAATGACCCAAAACATGTCTAAAACTAAACCTAATTTCTCTACTCTTGTTCCCTCTTGAATTAGGCTTGAAATAGCTCAGGAAACGAGTTGGATTGGGTTTTGGAGGCCCAAAAATTGCTACCAGCATTTTGTATTTAACGAAGTCAGTGCCAGGACTTGTGCGTATGCACAGGTTTGTGCATACACACACTTGATGATTTTCACTTGCGCGTACGCATGCATCATTGTGCGTACGCATGACTGTGCGAACTTCCAAACATACGTACGCACGCATCACTGTGCGTAGGCACACTTGCTGAAAAGCTCCAAACTATATTTCTTCATAAATTCTCCACTTTTGCATGATTTGTCTTCATTCCTTCAATACTCATTTGCCTTATAAGCCTGAAATCACTCAACAAACATATCAAGGCATCGAATGAAATTAAAGTAAATAAAATTTAGCAATTATAAGGCCTAAAAAGTATGTTTTAACTTTCAAGCACAATTTAGGAAGAAATCATGAAACTATGCTATTTCAATGAATAAATGTGAGAAAAGTCAATAAAATCCACTCAATTGAAGCAAATAAATTCCATAAAATATGGATTCATCACATCCCCACACTTAAACAATAGCATGTCCTCATGCTATACATCAAGAAGGATACAAGAACGGGGTACCAATATTTATTCAATGCAAGTAAACTACCTATATACAATCTATCTAAATGCATGTAACTACTTGGTTAAAATAAATCAATTTCTAAGAATACATATATGAACACAAGGGCTAAAACAATCACAATCAAATCAAAACCAAAATTGAATTGAGTTATTTAAAAGAATTTAACAACTTGCAAGAAAGGACATGATCAAAGGTGGAAATATGTATTTTGAGCAATCGAACACCTCGTCGAATGTGTATATGCTCTAATCGCTCAAGTGTACAGGGTTGATCCACTCAATTCTCCTCTAATCATGCTTTCTAAGATTTGTTTTTCATCTAAGAATCAACAATTATTCAATGC
The DNA here is from genome assembly GCF_059453495.1 of Arachis ipaensis. Classification (NCBI taxonomy): domain Eukaryota; kingdom Viridiplantae; phylum Streptophyta; class Magnoliopsida; order Fabales; family Fabaceae; genus Arachis; species Arachis ipaensis. The sequence goes on along the minus strand of NC_142440.1, from coordinate 79,137,710 downwards.
ATGCATACAAGTTTCATGATGACTTTTCGTGGTTGTAATGGGGCTAGGGTCAAGGTAAGGTTATATATGGTCAAGTGAGCTTGAAATTTGAATCCTTGATTAACTGAAGCTCTCACCTAATACACATAACAACCTATACAATTTTAATGCAAACCTAACTACCCATTATTCACTTTTTCACACTCTCATGCAATCTTTTCAATCATATCCCATATGCATTGTTATTACTTTTCTTTGGGGCTAACATTTGTCCCCTTTTTATTGCTTTCAATTTCTCTTTTTCTTTTCCTTATTTTTAATTTTCTTTTTTATTTTTCTTTAAAAATAAAATATATACAAAAGTATCAATGCATATAGCTTAAACTTTTAATGCATGAGTAAGTACCCAATTTCCAAGATCTTCTAGGTCAACTTCTCTCACCGTCTACTCCAACTTCTGATTGATTCTTTCCATGGCAGGCTGTAAATGATTAACACCGGGTCAGTTGTCATTAATCTGAATGGGGGTGAAGCTCTAACAGTCCATTCTCTTGGTAATCATACTCAAAACGCCACAGACAAGGTCGGATCCTCCGGATCAAAGAACGCTGCTCCTTGGATTCTAGCCTATACCACAAAGGCCCTAATCGCCCCGCACCTCGGCTGAACTGATGTCTCGAAAAGTCCCCAACGAAGCTATGGATTAGCCGTCTAAGAGATGTATAATCAAGCTTGTGGCTTAGTACTATCCCGTCAAAGACTCACAAGAACCCGTGTGAATAGAGATGATGGTCAAGTTACACTCCCAATTTGTTAGAATGAAAAACGAAGATACATCTTAGAATAGAATCAAGCATAGATTAAAGTAAAATAGTGATATTATTAATTCATAAGAATCAGCAGAGCTCCTAACCTTAACCTTAGGAGGTTAGTGACTCATGGCTTACAGAAAAGTAATGAAAAATGTGTAGAGTGTCCAAGAGCTCCTAACAAGGGTGACCTCTTGTCTATATATACTAATCTAATAACTAAGAATTACAGAAATAAGATAAACTGGTCTTGTAGTATGAAAATCCCCTTTTTGGACCCAATTGGTGAGTGTTTGGGCTGAGCTTGAGGGAAGTCATGAGCTAATGCTCCCCTTCAGGCATCCAACGCCAGCTTTGGACTCTTGAATGGGCATTGGACGCTAGCTACTCTCCTTTGGGTGTTGGATGCCAGGAATGGGGCTGGTGGCTAGCGTTGAATGCCAGTTTTGGGCCTTCATTTCCAAAGCAAAGTATGGACTATTTCCACAGCAGTTGAGAGCGTGCCATTTGGACTTCTGTAGCTCCAGAAATATTCCTTCGAGTGCACGGAGGTTAGATCCTGACAGCATCTGCAGTCCTTTCTCTGTCTTTGAATCAGACTTTGCCTAAACTCCTTAATTTCAGTCAGAAAATACCTGAAATCATCATAAAATACACAAATTCAAAGTAGAATCTAAAAATATAAATTTTGCACTAAAACCTATGAAAATAGAATAAAACTTAAACAAAACATAATGACAACTATATGAAAATGATGCCAAAAAGCGTATAAAATATCTGCTCATTAGAACACTAAATTTAAACAGTTGTTTGTCCCCAAGCAACCAAAAATAAAGTAGGATAAAAAGAGGAGAAGGATACAATAAATCTCAGAGTTCTCAATAAAGCTCAGTTTCAATTAGATGAGCGGAACTAGTAGCTTTTTGTTTCTGAATAGTCTTGGCATCTCACTTTCCTTTGAAGCTTAGAATAATTGGCATCTTTAAGTTCTTTTTTATTCTTGAAACACAGCATCTTTTGAGTCTTGGCTGTGACCTGAGCTCTTTGTTTTCCCGTACTACCACCGGATACAAAAAAGTCACAAACACTTAACTGAGTGAACCCTTTCAGATTGTGATTCAACTTTGCTAGAATCCCCAGCCAGTGGTGTCCAGAGTTCGTAAGCACACTCTTTTGCTTTGGATCACGACGTTAACTGCTTAGTCTCAAGCTTTTCACTTGACACCTTCACACCACAAGCATATAGTTAGGGGAGGAGCTCATTTGAACTTTTAGGCCAAGATTTTATTTCTTTTAGGCCCTCCTAACCATTGATGCTCAAAGCCTTGGATCCTTGCTCTTGCCTTTCGGTTTAAAGAACTATTGGCTTTTTCTTTTTCTTTTGCTTTTGCTTTTTTTTTTTTCGTAATTTCTTTCTTTTTCTTTCTTTCTTTTTGCTACTTTTTCTTGCTTCAAGAATTAGTTTTTGGATTTTTCAGATTACCAATAACGCTTCTCCTTTTTCATCATTCTTTCAAGAGCCAACATGCTTAACTCCAACATCAAACATGCACTGTTCATTCACACATTCAGAAAATAAAAGCAATGCCACCACATCAACATAATTGAACTATTCTTATTATATAACTCGAAACTCAAGCATCTCCTTATTCTTTTTCAAAAAAAAATATTCTTTTAAGCGAGGTGGGAGATATATGGAATATTTCATAGCTTTATGACATAAAGATGATCATGCACTAGAAATAGACAATAAAATAAAATACATGGAAAATAGAACAAATAAAACATAAGCAAATAAAAGGAATGGATCCACCTTAGTGACAGTGACTACTGCTCCCTCTAGAGAAGCCAATGGACCGCTTGATCTCTTCTATGTCACGCCCCTGCCTCTGTTATTCTTTCCTCATGGCTCTTTGATCTTCTCTTATTTCATGGAGGATAGTGGAGTGCTCTTGGTTTCCCATCCTCAGTTAGTCCATGTTGGAGCTCAATTTTCCTAGAGAAGTCTGCAATTAATCCTAATAGCCTTGGGGAGAAAAATGCATCCCTTGAGGCATCTCAAGGATTTCTTGTTGAGGCGGCTCTACATTCTCTTCATGAGGTGCATGAGCAGGCTCTCTAGTTTGCTGCATCCTTCTTTTAGTGATGAGCTTATCCTCTTCAATAGAAATGTCTCCTTCTATGGTAATTCCAGCTAAATTGCATAAGTGACAGATAAGGTGGGAAAAAGCCAACCTTGCTAAGGTGGAAGGCTTTTCAGCTATCTTGTACAGTTCTTGAGGTATTACCTCATGTACCTCCACCTCACTCCCAATCATGGTGCAATAAATCATGATGGCTCGGTTAATGGTCACTTTTGACCGATTCCTAGTAGGGATGATAGAGCGTTGAATGAATTCCAATAATCCTCTAGCTACGGGCTTGAGGTCAAGCCTTCTTAGTTGGACAGGCTAGCCTTGAGTATCCCTCTTCCACTGAGCTCCTTCCACACAAATGTCTGAAAAGACTTGATCCAGCCTTTGATCGAAATTGACTCTTCTAGTGTAAGGACGTGGGTCTCCTTGCATTACTGGCAAATGGAGTGCCAACCTTACACTTTCCAGGCTAAAATCCAAGAGGCGCCCTCGGACCATGGTATGCCAATTTTTGGGCCTTGGGTTCACGCTTACATCATGATGTTTAGTGACCCATGCATTGGCATAGAACTCTTGTACCATCAAGATTTCAATTTTCGGGATAGGATTGGTTAGGACTTCCCAACCTCTCCTCCAGATTTCTCTTCGGATCTCTGGATACTCATTCTTTTTTAGCCTAAAAGGGACTTTAGGAATCACCCTCTTTTGTGCCACTACTTCATAGAAGTGGTCTTGATGAGCTTTGGTGATGAATCTCTCTATCTCCCAAGGTTCGGAGGTAGAAGCAACAGCTTTCCTTTTCCTCTTTCTAGAGGTTTCTCCAACTTTAGGTGCCATAAGTATGAATGGGAAGCAAAAAGCAAGACTTTTCCAATACCAAACTTAAAATCTTTGCTCGTCCTCGAGCAAAATATGAAAGAAAAGAGTAGAAGAAGAAGAGAATTTGTAGAGAAAGGAAGAGAGGAGGATTTGGCCAAGTGGGGTTTTAGTGTATGAAGTGTGTGATGAAGGGTAGAAAAAGGGGTTATTTATAGGGGTGGGATAGGTAGGTTTCGGTTATGGGATGGGTAAATGGGAGGGAAAGTTTTGAATTTGAAGTGCATGGGGGTTGGTGAGAGTATCATGGTTTTGGGAAGAGATATGGATGTGATTGGTTGAGGGTTTATGGGGAAGAGTGTGTAGGAAAGAGTGAAAGTAAGAGAGAGAAGAAGTGGGGTAGGTGAGGAATCTGTGGGACCTACGGGTCCTGGGAGGCTAGAGAATTCAAATTTCCTGTCCCATTGTGGGCGTTGAATAGCCAGCACCTGCTCCTGACTGGCGTTCAACGCCAGCTATATACTCCTCATAGGGCGTTGAACGCCTATTGGGGTGCTCCTTCCTGGCGTTCAACGCTAGGTCTCTGCCCCCTGGCTGGCATTCAATGCCAGCTTCATGATCCCTGGCTAGCGTTCAATGCCAGCAATACTGCTCCTCATGGGCATTGAACGCCCACTATGGCCTCCTTGTCTGGCGTTGAACGCCAGCAAGATACCTGCTCCAGGGTGTTCTATTTCTAGTTTTGACTGATTCTGTTTCTGTTCCAACTACTTCACATGATCACAACTTAAGGGAAAAACATGAAATTGAAAATGATATAACTTAGATAAACTTAATGAAAAACAAGAAAACTTTAATTATTGATGGGTTGCCTCCCAACAAGCACTTCTTTAACGTCACTAGCATGACGGTTAGCTCCTTACGGAGATGGGTAGGGGCTCAGAATTTTGCCCCTTAGAGTGAACTTTCTACCTGTGCTCTCATAGATGAGCTCCACATGCTCTAGAGATAGGATCTTGTTCACAGTATATGGAATGATTGGGTTGTCAATGAAGACAACCCTCATGCCAGGTGAGAGGCCTTCAGTGGGTATCTTCTTGTCCCTCCAGCTTCTAGGTACCTTCTTCTTAGTACCTTTGTTTTCAGTGCTTGATAATGGCTACCCAACACCAAACTTAGAGTTGGTGTCAGGGGCCTCTATATAGCTCTAGACTAAGAGAGAGGGTTGAAATACTAGATGTTGCACAATTGTCTCTCTTTTGTCAGAGGGAGAGTTAGGGCTAGGCATCTTGAACAAGATGTGGTCCTCTCATAACTGTAGAATCAGTTCTCCCTTTGCTACATCAATAATGGCATTAGCAGTGGCTAGGAAGGGTCTTCCAAGGATGATGGATTCATCCTCTTCCTCCCCAGTGTCCAAGATTAGAAAATCTGCAGGGACGTAAATGTTCTCAATCTTTACTAAGACATCCTCTACCAAACCATATGCCTTCTTCATTGACTTGTCTGCCATCTCTAGTGAGATTCCTGCAACTTATACCTCAAAGATTCCCAGCCTCTCCATTACAGAGAGTGTCATGAGGTTTATGCTTGACCCTAGGTCATTGAGTTCTTTAGTGAGCACTGGAGGTTCTTTCTCTAATGTCTCCTTGCCAAATAGCTTGGAATTCAGCTTCATCAGAAGTCCTAGGTACCGAGCAACTTGCTCCTCCCTAGTTTTCTCTTCCTCATCAGAGGAAGAGTACTCTTTTAATTCTGTGATCTTCAACCAAGCATTTAAGGGAACTTCAATGGTCTCCTCATGAACCTTGGGTTCTTTCAGTTCTTCAATAGGGAAGTCTTTAGTGGGCTTAGGGTCGCTAACTACCCCTATTGTGGTGTTCAACGCTAGGATTGTGTCTCTTTGGTCGTTGAATGCCCAGCTTGTATCCCTTTACTGGCGTTCGATGCCAGTTTTTGTGCTGCTTTTGGCGTTGAATGTCTAGTAAGGCCTTCCTTACTTGCATTCAACGCTAGTGATGGCTCTCCTTTGGGCGTTGAACACCCAGTAAGGACCTCCTTACTGGCGTTCAACGCCATTGATGGCTCCACTTTGGGCGTTGAATGCCAAGTAAGGACTTCCTTACTAGCGTTCAACTCCAATGCTTCCCCTTCATATTTAGCCTCAGCTTCTACAATGATGGCCTTGTATTCCTCTCTTGGATTTACTTCATTGTTACTAGGAAGAGTGTTAGGAGGTGTGTCAGGGATCCTCTTACTCAGCTGACCAACTTGTACCTCTAGATTTCTGACGGAGGACTGATGACAAGTCATCTTATGCTAGTTTTCCAAGCATTTTTCATTAGTTTCATTAGGTTTTATGCACTTTCTTGCACAATAAGTAAGTGATTGGAGTCGATTTTCATGATCTTTTTGAATCAATCAAACATCATTCATTTGACACAAAATCATAGGGTTTATGCTAGAATTAATCGATTTCACGAATGATGCAAAGACCTTGTGAATTTGGTGATACTTTGATTGTTTGTTTGGTTGCTTGTAGGTGAAGAAATGAGAAAGAAAGGGAAGAACCAGGAAAGCGTTGCAATAGTGAATGTAGTGTTCACTTTGTCACCTTTTTCGTGACATTTGGGGCTTGGAAGCAAGGCCTTGTGCCATCCGTACCACTACCCAGTACCCAATGACCAAATGTAGCGTTCATTAAGACAACGTTAGGCAAGGAAACAAGCATACCAAGGCGCACATCAAGGAGTAGTGTATATTAGCAAGTGAATGCCACGTTCACTAAGTGAACGTTTTCGGTCATATTGGGCAAGGAAGCAAGGCGCAGCACTCAAACAAAGGCCAGCGCTCAAAGGATCGAACGTAGCGCTCAACCAAGGGAGCGCTAGAAGAAGCGCTCGACCAAGGGATCACTCACTAAGCTAGCGCAGCGTTCATTGAGTTAACGCTAGTAATGGGAATGGTGCGTAACAAATGCCCACCAAAGGCGCACCAAAGAGAAGTGAACGGGGCGTTCACTAATTGAACTGAACGCTCCACTGGAGCTACACTCTTGACCGATTTTCAAACAATTGCCAATTCGGATCCAACCAGTTCTCATTCAAGGCCAAATTAAAAAGCACATTCCAAGTGCGTAGTGACTAGAATAGAAAGTATATAAATAGGAGCAAATTTGATTTGAAGAGGACCTTTTGCTCATTTTTAGTTTTCTCACTTTTAAATTTTCATTTGTTTGAATTTGGGAATTGGGATTAGATCTAGTTTTCTTTCTGTTTTTCTTCTGCAACTTCGATTCTATTTTCTGGTTTGGATTTTGAATTCGGATTGAAGAAAACCACTGAGTTTCTTCATCTGAGAATCATCTTTTACTTTTCCTATTTATTGTTCTAAGAGTTTGAAGTTGGATTCGGATCTTCTTCTCTACTTTCATTTAACTTCTTCTATAATTTCTTCTTTTCTGTTTTGGTCAAGTGAGCAACTGAGATTTGAGTTTCTTTTTGTTTTGTTATTTGAAGGCAATTGTTGAATTCTCTTTAAGATTACAGATTTGATCTGAGTTCTCATTCCGTTTTGACTCCTTGCAAATTTTCCATTTCTATTTTGCTACTGAGATCTAGATCTGAACCTCTACATCTCATAGTTCTCTGATTTACTTCAATTTACATTTTCTAGTTCAATTTGAATCCCAATACCCAATTCCCTTTACTTTTAATGCAATTTAAGTTTCTTGTCAATTTAGATTCAGTAATTTACATTTCTTGCACTTTAAGTTTCAGTTCTTTTACTTTCTTGCACTTTAAGTTTCTGCAATTTACTTCTTCTGCAATTTAAGATACTGTCAATTTACCCTCTCCCATTTATTTTCTTGCAATTTTACGTCTGTTAATCAAGTTTCAACCAAATCAACAAGTATTCGCTTAACTAAATTCATCACCTAACTAAAGTTTCTCAATCCATCAATCCCTATGGGATCGACCTCACTCTTGTGAGTTATTACTACTTGATGCAACCCGGTACACTTGCCGGTGAGTTTGTGTGGAATCGTTTTTCCCTCATCAAGGACTAGTTTCTGTTATGAAACTGTGAGTGGTCTTAGAGAGTTCAGAGACTATGGTTGCTAAGTCAGATAGGCTCTGCTTAGAAGTGTCCATCTGTTGCTGAGAAGGTGGGAATGATGGTCGGTTGTTGAACCTATTATAGGTTCTTCCACCTTGATTATTGTTGAAGCCTTGCTAAGGCTTCTGTTGATCCTTCCATGAGAAGTTAGGATGATTCTTCCATGAGGAGTTATAGGTGTTCCCATAGGATTCTCCCATGTAATTCACCTCTTTCATAGTTAGGATGATTCTAGTCAAATGCTGAGAGATCATATTGACTTGTTGAGTCAAGATTTTGTTTTGAGCCAATATGGCATTCAGAGTGTCAACCTTTAGAACTCCTTTCTTCTGAGCTACCCCATTGTTCACAGGGTTTCTTTCAGAAGTGTACATGAATTAGTTGTTTGCAACCATTTCAATGAGTTCCTGTGCCTCTTCAGGCATTTTCTTCAAGTGGAGTGATCCACCAGCAGAATGATCCAAAGACATCTTGGACATCTCAGATAGACCATCATAGAAGATACGTAGGATAGTCCATTCTAAGAGCATGTCAGGAGGATATCTCCTGATCAGTTGCTTGTATCTTTCCTAAGCTTCATAGAGGGATTCACCCTCTTTTTGTCTGAAGGTTTGAACTTCCACCTTGAGCTTCTTTTGAGGTGGAAAGAACTTGGCCAAGAAAGTATTGACCAAATTTTCCAAAGAGTCTAGGCTTTCCTTAGGTTGGGAATCCAACCATATCCTAGCTCTGTCTCTAATAGCAAAAGGGAAAAGCATAAGTCTGTAGACCTCAGGATCCACTCCATTGATGTTAACAGTGTCACAGATTTGCAAGAATTTAGATAGGAATTGATGTGGATCTTCTAGTGAAAGTCTGTAGATTTTCTAATTCTGTTGCATTAGAGAGACTAACTGAGACTTAAGCTCAAAGTTGTTTGCTCTAATGGCAGGTATGCAGATACTTCTTCCACAGAAGTCAGAAGTGGGTGCAGTGAAGTCACCAAGAACCTTCCTTGCATCTCCTCCATTATTTTGCTCGGCTGCCATATCTATGTTTTCAGCTTCTTGTTCAAATAGCTCTGTGAGGTTTTCTCTAGAGTGTTGTGCTTTAGCCTCTTGCAAACGCTTCCTTAGGATCCTCTCAGGTTCAGGATCAAGCTTAAAGAGAGGTTCTTTATCTCTGTTCCTGCAAATAAACAAGAAAAAGAAAGACAAGAAAAAAGAAGAATGAAAGTCTCTATGTCACAATATAGAGAATTCCTTGTGAGATATCTGAAGAAGAAAGAGAATAGAGGGAGAAGAAGAGATAGAATTCGAATGTGAGGGTAGAGGAATTCAAAAATTGAGAAGTAAAAAGGGAAACTAGAATTAAAATATTTTTGTTTTGTTTTTATTTTATTCATGTAATTTGAAAAAAGTAAAGAAAAATAAAGATAATTAAAAACTAAGATAACTAATTAACTAAAAAGATTTGAAAATTAAATGATGATTTATGAAAAAAAGAAGAGAGAGAAAGAGAGAAGAAGTTTTCAAAAATAGAAGAGAGGAATTAGTTAGGAAATTTTGAAAAATAGGAAAGAGAAAGAAGAGTATTAAAGAGAATAAGATAAGATAAGTAACTAATTAAGAAAGATTTGAAAATAAGATAAGATGGAAGATTTGATTTTAAAAAATTTTGAAATTTAAAAGTGGAAAGAAAAGGTCAACAAGATAAGATAAGAATTGAGAAGATTTGAAAAAGATTTGATTTTGAATTTTGAAATTGAAACAAGATAAGATAAAGATTTGAAAATAAGTTTAAAAGATAAGGTTTGAAATTTGATTTTTGAAAAAGATTTGATTTTGAAATTTGAACTTAAGATAAGATAAGATAGAGATTAAAAAAAGATTTGAAAAGATAAGATTTAAAATTTAAAATTTAACTCCACTAACAAGAAAACACTAAACTTTAAAATTTTTAAATCACGATAAGATAAGATAGTTAAGATTTAAAAAAATTTGAATAAAGATAGAAAAAATATTTTTTCGAATTAATGAAGAAAGATAAAAACAACCAAAATACACCAAATTTAAAATTTTTAGATCAAAAGATACTAGTTTCCGAAAATTAAGAAAACAAACACCAAAAGACACCAAAGAACCAATTAAAAAATTCAAAGAAAAGAAAGAATAGACAAAGGACACCAAACTTAAGAATTGACACTAGACTCAAACAAAAGACACTATTTTTGAAAATTTTTTGAAAAAGAAAACAAGAAAGTTCAAAACTTTAACAAGAACACAAACAAAACGTAAAGATTAATAAAGAAAAACAAAGATTTTTGAAAAATTTTTTATTTTTTTGAAAAAAGAAAATAAAAGACTCAAAAGAAATAGTAAAAAGTACCTAATCTATGCAACAAAATAATCCGGTAGTTTGTCAAACTCGAACAATTCCTGGCAACGGCGCCAAAAATTTTGTGCACGAAACTGACTCCGCACGTTTCGCACAGATAGACCGGCAAGTATATCGGGTCGTCCAAGTAATACCTCAGGTGAGTGAGGGTCGGTCCCACGAGAATTGTTGGTTTGAGCAAGCAATGGTTACCTTTCAGATCTTATTTAGGTGGATAAAAATTATAGTTGTCACAAGAAAACGCATAAAACAAATAAATAAAAAAACGTTACTAGATAGGTGTGAAATCAATGGTATGAGAACGATTGAGGCTTTGGAGATGCTTCTTCCTTCTGGATCAACTTCTCTCACCATCTACTCCAACTTCTGATTGATTTTTTTCATGGCAAGCTCTAAATGATTATAGCCGGGTCAATGGTCATTAATCTCCTCTACTTCAGATCAAACGTCGGGTCAGTGGTCATCCAATCTGAACGAGGGTGAATCTCTAACAGTCCATTCCCTTGGTGATCCTACTCAAAACACCACAGACAAGGTCGGATCTTCCAGATCAGAGAACGCTACTCCTTGGGTTCTACCTATACCACAAAGGCCCTAATCGCCCCGCACTTCGGCTGAACTAATGTCTCGAGGAGTCCCTAACGAATATGTGGATTAGCTGTCTAAGAGATGTATAATCAAGCTTGTGGTTCAGTACTATCCCATCAAGGACTTGCAAGAACCCATGTGAATAGGGATGACAGTCAAGTTACACTTCCAATTCGTTAGGATGAAGAACGAAGATACATCTTAGAATAGAATCAAGCATAGATTGAAGTAAAATAGTGATATTATTAATTCATAAGAATCAGCAGAGCTCATAACCTTAACCTTAAGAGGTTAGTGACTCATGGCTTATAGGAAAGTAATGAAAAACATGTAGAGTGTCCAAGAGCTCCTAACAAGGGTGAACTCTTGTCTATATATACTAATCTAATAACTAAGAATTACAGAAATAAGATAAACTGGTCTTGTAGTGCAAAAATCCACTTTTCGGGGCCACTTTGTAAGTGTTTGGGTTGAGCTTGAGGGAAGCCACGAGCTAATGCTCCCCTTTGGGCGTCCAACACCAGCTTTGGACTCCTAAATTGGCATCGGACGCCAACTGCTCCCCTTTGGGCGTTGGACGCCAGGAATGGGGCTGGTGGCTGGCGTTGAACGCCAGTTTTGGGCCTTTATTTTCGGAGCAAAGTATGAACTATTATATATTTCTGGAAAGTCCTGGATGTTAGCTTTCCATAGCCATTGAGAGTGCGTCATTTGGGCTACTGTAGCTCCAGAAATGCTCCTTCGAGTGCACGGAGGTCAGATTCCGACAGCATCTGTAGTCCTTTCTCTGTCTCTGAATCAGACGTTGCCAAAACTCCTTAATTTCAGTCAGAAAATACCTGAAATCATCATAAAACACACAAAATATATGTAGAATCAAAAAATATAAAATTTTCACTAAAACCTACAAAAATAGAATAAAAAACAAAACATAATGAAAATTATATGAAAATGATGCCAAAAAGCGTATAAAATATCCGCGTATCACTTTGGATCACGACTTTAACTGCTTAGTCTCAAGCATTTAGTTAAGGACATCAACTCAATTGAGCTTTTTAGGCCAATTTTTGACCCTCCTAACCATTGATGCTCAAAGCCTTTGACCCTTTTCTTGGTTTTCTTTTTGGATTTTTTTCTGTTTCTTTTGCTTCAAGAATAAATAATTTAGATTTTTCTGAGAACCAATAATACTTCTCTAAATTCACTGTTCTTTCAAGAGCCAACACCCTCAACTTCAAGACAATTATGCACAGTTAATTCATACATACAGAAACTAAATGCAAGGCCACCACTTTGTGAATTAGAAGGAACGAATTATAATCAACTCAAGAATTCTTGTATTTTACTGCTTCTAAAAAAACAAAATTTTATTCAAGTTTAATGGAATGATAAATGGAACATCTTAAATTTAAAAGACGAAAATAAAAATTAACTACTAGAAAAATGGAAAATTATAATAGTGATCATGCAATCTTAGAATTGAAAAACAGGAAATAAAGTACTGAAATAGGAACTGAACAGGGTAAAACTCAACCACCTTAATTATGGTGGTCACTGCTGTCTCTAGCAGATACTTTTTGACACTTCAATTCTTTCAATTCTCGCCCTTGCTTCTCTTGTTCTTTAGCCAGCTTATGAAGTATGCAAGGCTGGTTCTTTTGCTCCTCTCTCAATTGATCCATAGTGGATTGCAACTGTTTAACAGATGCTGCTAGTTGAGTCTAATGTTCAATTGGAGGGATACTTTGTTCTTGAGATGTCTCGGGCGTCTTCCTCTTGGGAAGGTCAACTAATTGCTGAATCTTATCTGGTGCTGGCCTCTTGGTGCACTCCATACTTTCTTTGGTGATTGGGTTGTCTACTGGGATGCATGTGTCTCTATCAATCAGTACTCCTGCCTCACCACATAAGTGACAGATGAGGTGTGGGAAAGCTAGCTTGGCTTGAGTTGAGGTCTTATTTGTGAATTTATACAGCTCACATGGATTAGTTGGTGAACTTCCACCTCATTGCCCATCATGATGCAACGGATCATCACAGCTCGCCTTATAGTAACTTTAGAACGGTTCCTAGTAGGGAGTATGGAACGCTCAATGAAGTCTAGCCATCTTCTAGCAACTGGCTTGAGATCCATTCTCCTCAGTTAGTTTGGTTTACCTTTCTTGTTATTGATCCACTGAGTTCTGAGCAAACATATGTCCTTAAGGACATGATCTAGCCTCAGATTAGCTAGTACCCTCCTATTAAAGGAGTCAGGGTCATCCTTTTGTGGGGGTAATTTAAAAATCTCCCTCACCTTATCCAGATTTAAATGCAGAGTCCTTCCTCGGACCATGGTGCACCATGTATGGAATCCTTGTCCTTCTTTCTTTTATTTATCTGTCATCCACAGATTTGCATAAAGCTCACGGACTGTTACTATTCCGACATTGGTTGTAGGGTTACCCAGAATTTCCTAGCCCTTTGTTTAAATTTTCTCTTGGATTTTTGGGTATTGATCTTATTTTAATTCGAATTTGACTTCTGGAATCACTATCTTTTTGCATACTACATTGTAATAGTGTTCCTCATGAAGCTTAGAATAGAATTTGTAGGGTTTATAGGCAGCTATTGGTGGAGCACTTTCTTTCTTGTTTCTTGAAGGAGATCTTCCACTTTTTGGAGCCATGGAGTGTGAATAATTAAAAGAATGAAGCGTATGCCACACCAAACTTAAAAGGTTTGCTCGTCCCGAGCAAAAAGAAAAGAAGAGAGAAGAGTAAGCTAGATGAAGGAGGGCATGTGACTGAGAGAGAAGTTTGAATGTTGAAGAAGAGGGAGGGGGTAGGGTTTCGGTTTTTAAATTGAAAGGAGATGGGAGAAGATAACAAGGTTTAAATTTAAAAAATAGGATTATAGAAGATATGATTGAAACGCTTTTTACATTAAGAAATATTTGAAAAAGATTTGAAATGGATTTAAAGAAGATTTGAAAAATTTGAAAAAGATTTGGTGGGAAGGAAGATATTCATACAAAGATTTGAAAAGATAAGATATGAAAAGGATTTGATTTGAAAAGATAAGACTAGAGGGGATTTGTTTTAAAAAAGATTTGGAAGAATTGGGTTTAATTTGGTGAAATATAGATTAAATTAAAGGAGGATATGATATGAAAAGGTCTTTGGTGGAAAGATAATGTTTTGAAAAGATATATGGTTTGGAAAAGTCAACCCCGTCTTCCTCCCTTGCAAATTCAAATTTGCCATCTCCCCCTCCTAGGTGTTCAACTCCCAGGTCTGGCATTAAAAGCCAAGGGGATCTCTCTCTCTATTTTTTTTTTCTTCAGAATTGGGCATTCAACACCAGGAATGGGCATTGAACGCCCATAGGGGATCCCTCCATAGGGGGAGTTGAATGCCTAGCCTTGCTCCAGATTTGGTGTTCAACGCCAGCAATTGCCCCTCAAAGGGCGTTGGACGCCCATTGTACCCCTTCTCTGGTGTTCAACGCCAGTTTTGTTCTCCTGATTGGGCGTTGAACGCCTACCTCCTCCTTGTCTGGCGTTCAATGCCAGCAAGGGTTTGTTTTCCCTAGGGTGCTTTGTTTTCAATTTTGAATTTCTCTATCTCTTTTCTAAGTGCTGCGCATGATCACAAACATTAAAAAGCAAAGGAGAACTATAAAAATTAATATGAAATGAACTAAAAATGAATTTAAAGGAGAATAAACAAAAGAACGAAAATAATAATATGCTACTTATGGTTGGATTGCCTCCCAACAAGAACTTCTTTACTGTTAATAGCTTGACTTGACTACTGTCATGTTAGCAATAGTGTAGAGCTTTCTTGCTCAAGATTATCCCCTAGGTAATGCTTGACTCTCTGTCCAATCACTGTAAATCTCTTATCAGAGTGTCTGTCTTGGAGTTCTATATGACCATAAGGTGTTACATTAATGACCATAAAAGATCCCATCCATCGTGACTTTAGCTTCCCAGGGAAGAGCTTGAGTCTAGAATTGAAGAGTAAAACCTTCTGGCTAGGCTCGAAGACTCTAAAGGAGATCTTTTTATCGTGCCATTCTTTGCCCTTTCCTTGTAAGTTTTACCATTGTTAAATGCAGCTTGTCGGATTTCATCTAACTCATTGAGTTAGAGCAAACTTTTTTCTCCTGCAACCTTGGCATCAAAGTTGAGGAATCTGGTTGCCCAGTAGGCTCTGTGTTCCAGTTTCACTGGTAATTGACATGACTTGCCATAGACCAGCTGGTAGGGCGACATTTCAATAGGAGTCTTTAAAGCCATTCTATACGCCCAAAGGGCATCATCAAGCTTTCTTGCCCAGTCCTTCTTAGAGGCGCTCAACTATTTTTTCCAAGATTCTTTTGAGCTCCCTGTTGGAGACTTCAGCCTGCCCACTTGTCTGTGGATGGTAGGAAGTCACCACTCTATGGTGAATGCCATAACGGTGCAGGATGGAGTCGAGTTGTTTGTTACAGAAATGATTGCCTCCATCACTAATCAGTGTTCTTGGGACACCGAATCTGCTGAAAATGTATTTCTGGAGGAATTTCATTACTACTCGAGTGTCATTAGTAGGTGATATGATTCCTTCAAGCCATTTAGACACATAGTCTACTACCACAAGGATGTGTGTTTGAGAATGAGGGTGGAAAAGGGCCCATGAACTCTATGCCCCATACATCAAACACCTCAATTTCCAAGATTCCCTGTTGAGGCATCTCGTGATTGTGAGGGAAATTTCCAGCTCGTTGACTGAAGAACGAAACTCTCGTGTGATCTAGAATTTTCACAAATAAATTCGCGTTGTAAGTATAGCTTCTAGACCGACAAGAATTCCTTTCTTACAAACGTTTTAGTTGTCACAAGTAACAAACCCAATAAAATTTATAAACCGAAGTATTCAAACCTCGGGTCGTCTTCTCAAGGAATTGCAGGGAAGTATGAATTATTATTGGTTATGAAAAACGGTGTTTTTGGGTTTCAAAAGGTTTGAACAAGGGAAATAAATTGTAGGAATTAATAAATTAATAACTAATAAAACTCTTGGCAAGGTGTGAAAATTTGGAAGTCCTATCCTAGTTATCCTTATCGATGGTGATGAGAATTGAGTTTTAATCCCACTTAGTTAACCTTTACTAGAGCAAAGGAAAGTCAAATGGACTAATTAGTTTGATCCTTAAGTCCTAGCCAACTCCTAAGGAAAGACTAGAGTTATTGGAATTCAATTAAATTAGCAAAAATAACAATTATCAATCACGATGAGTTTGATAACTCAAGAGTCTCCAATTAATCAATTAAAGCCAAGAATATAAAAAAGCTAAAGATAAATCTGAAATACATCAATTGCATTAATAAAAGAAAATCAATCTAAACATAAAGAGTTCATGAGCCAAATTGGTAACATAAGTCAGATACGAATAAAAGCATTAGAATAAATAAAAATATAAAAGGAATATTGAACCTGAGAGGAAGTTGAAATCCTAAATCCTTTAAGAGGAATCCTAATCCTAAAACCTAAGAGAGAGGAGAGAACCTCTCTCTCTAAAAACTACATCTAATCCTAAAATTATGAATGTATGATATATTTTTCTTTTGATTCCTCCATTCTCTGGCTTATATTCTGTGTTTCTGGATTCAGAATTGGGCCGAAAAAGGGTTCAGAAATCGCTGGGAGCGTTTTCTGCAGATTCTGCACGTGGCGTCTGTCATGCGTCCGCGTAGGTCACGCGGTCGCGTCATCTGGAGTTCTGCTCTTCCACGCGGTCGCGTCGGTCACGCATACGCGTCATTTGCGTTCTGCTCAAGGCACGCATCCGCGTCAGTCACGCGTTCGCGTCGCTGCCTTTTCGCGCTAGGCACGCGGCTGCGTCATCCATGCGTTCGCGTCGCTGCCTTTTTCTTCAAGACTCCATTTTTGTGCTTTCCTTCCATTTTTGTATGTTTCCTTTCTGTCCTCTAAGCCAATCCTGCCTTAGGTGATCTGAAAATACTTAACACACAAATCACGGCATCGAATGGTAATAAAGGGTAATTAAAATTAATATTTTTAAAGCATAGGAAACATGTTTTTCACATATATCACATAATAAGAAAGGGAAAGTAAAACCATGCAATTTACATGAATAAGTGGGTGAGGGATTGAATAAATCACTTGAATTGGGCACAAAATATATCATAAAATATGGGTTTATCATTGACAACGGTCACAGTTACGGACAAACTCCCGGGAGTCCTTGAAGAGCGTTGGCTAGTAGAAGCCGCTCTAAAAGACTTTAGTGGCTGTTCTCTCACCTCCAAACTGACCTCCATAATCTTAGCCATGGCAATGCCATAGGATTTGTTGCGTTTCTTCCTCAGATACGCAACGGCAGATTATACCGTCCGAGCACCTTTTGAAAAGATATGGTTCGTCCCACAAGTAGTACTTAGCATCATGGATGAGTTTTTGAACTTGCTGTCTATTGTATTCCTTGGGAATAAACCTTATCGCCCTGTAATTTGCAATGTCAGCAAACCAAGGTGCCTTACGTATTGAAAAGATATGTTCATCAAGGAAGGTCTCGGATATCTCAATAGTGGGAGGGGACGTCCCTACTGCAGGTTCAATCCAGGACAAATGGTCAGCCACCTGATTATCAGATCCTTTCCTGTCCCTGATAATGACCTTAGAGCTTATTAAATAGGATCTGAACTTGTCAATGGCATAGACTACTGCAAGTAATTCCTTCTCGGTGGTGGTGTAGTTCTTTTGTGCGTTATTTAAAGCACAACTGGCATAATAAATAACGTGCAAGAGCTTATCATGTCTCTGTCCTAGGACTGCACCAATGGCATAATCACTACCATCACACATTAGTTCGAATGGCAGGTCCTAGTTGGGTGCAGAGATGATAGGTGCAGAGATAAGCTTAGCCTTCAGAGTCTCAAAAGCATGCAAGCAATCTTTGTCAAAGACAAAAGGAGTGTCAGTGGCTAAGAGATTGCACAGGGATTTTGCAATTTTAGAGAAATCTATTATAAATCTCTTGTAGAAACCTGCATGTTCCAGGAAACTTCTGATTGCCTTAACGTTAGTATATGGTGGTAATCATTCAATTACTTCCACTTTAGCCTAATCGACCTCTATTCCCTTGTTCGAAATCCGATGTCCAAGAACAATTCCTTTAGTCACCATGAAGTGACATTTTTCCCAGTTTAAAACGAAGTTTGTTTCTTGGTATCATTTCAGAACCAAGGCTAGATGGTAAAGGCAGGAATCAAAGAAATCGCCAAAGACAAAGAAGTCATCCATGAATACTTCGAGGAATTTCTCAACCATGTTTGAAAAAATTGAGAGCATACACCTTTGAAAGGTTGCATGTGCATTACAAAGGCCGAATGGCATTCTTCTGTAAGCAAACACTCCTTACGGGAATGTGAATGTTATTTTCTCTTGATCTTGAGGATCTACTGCAATTTGATTGTAGCCTGAGTAGCCATCCAAGAAGCAGTAGAATGCATGCCCAGCTAATCTTTCCAGCATCTGGTCCATGAATGGTAGGGGAAATGATCCTTTCTTGTGGCTTTGTTGAGTCTTCTATAATCAATACACTTATGCCATCTTGTAACTGTTCTCATTGGAATCAGTTTGTTCTTCTCATTGTGGATCACTGTCATCCTGCCTTTCTTGGGTACAACATGGACATGGCTTATCTAGGGGCTATCTGAGATGGGGTAAATAATCCCTGTTTCACATAGTTTTGTGACTTCTTTTTGAACTACTTCCTTCATAGCTGGATTCAGTCGCCTCTGCAGTTGCACCACTGGTTTTGCATCCTCTTTGAACCTAATCTTGTGCATGCAACGAGTTGGACTAATTCCCTTTTAAGTCACTTATGGTCCACCAAGAGTTGTTCTGTGGGTCTTCATCACTTAAATCAGTGCTTGTTCTTCTTACGGCTCTAGAGTAGAGCTTATGATCACTGGATAAGTGTCACCATCTCCTAGAAACACGTATTTCAAGGATGATAGTAATGGCTTGGGCTCGAGTTTGAGAGGTCTATCTTCCACTTTAGGAGCTCTTAACGATTCCTCCTATTCTCCTGATGCCTCTATGTCAAGCGTGTCATACCCAGTGGGTCGATGATATCAATCTTCATACATTCCTCTGGTGTGTCAGGGTACTGCATGGCCCTGACAGCATTCAGTACGAATTCGTCCTCATCAACTTGCAGTGTCACTTCCCCCTTTTTGCACATCAATGAGGGTTTTCCTGTAGCCAAATAGGGTCTTCCTAGAATAATGGATACATTCTTGTGTTCTTCCATGTTCAACACCATGAAGTCTGTGGGAAACGCAAAGGGTCCAACCCTTACGATCATGTCTTCAACCACTCCTGATGAGAACTTGGTGGATCCATCAGCGAGCTGCAGGCAGATGCGGGTAGGCTTGACATCTTGGTTCCCAAGTTTCCTTATTAGTGATGAAGGCATCAGATTGATGCTTGCTCTAAGATCACATAGGGCTTTCCTTATGTGACCGTCCCCGAGAGTGCAAGGTATCACAAAACTCTTGGGGTCTTGATGTTTCTCTGGCAGGGTCCTCTGGATGACTGCACTTCATTCTTCAGTAAGGAGGACAGTCTCTACCTCCCTCCAATCCTTCAAGTGGCTTAATATGTCCTTCATGAACTTGGCATAGGAGGAAATTTGTTCAAAGGCTTCTGCGAATGGGATCTTGATCTCCAGTGTCTTTAGGTAACCCGCAAACCTGGCAAATTGCTTATCCTTTTCTGCTTGACAGAGTTTTGAGAATATGGCATCCTAGTCCTGTAATCAGGTATGCTGAGTGGTACAGGGTGAGTGTTCACGGTGCCAGAAGAAGGATTACCAACTAGTTTCAGAGAGGTGTTCCCTGAACGTGCACCTGCTTGGCTTCCCTCATTTGGGCGTTCAACGCCCATGCTGGTCCTTTCCTGGCATTGAATGCCAATATTCCCCCCTTCTGGGCATTGGATTCCACTACTGCCCCTCTAATAAGAGAATTGTTACCGGTTTAGAATCAATCAAAACAAGAATCAATTCGTTGGTAGCATAGTCCAAACCAACAATAAATTCTCAAGATCAAATATTAAATCCAATACAAAATATAAACCGAGAGTAATTAAACCTCGGGTCGTCTTCCCTAGGAGTTGCAATGAAATGTACAATTATTGGTTATGAGGGAATGGGGATTTTAAGATAGCAAGTGGCAAGACATTAAAGTGCAAGGAAGTAAATAGACATGCAAGAAATTAAAGCTCAAAGCAAGTAAATCAAAAATATAATTCAAGTGGCAAAAAGTAGGAACTCTTAACAAGGATTAGGAGTTAAGGATTCCTATCCTAATCATAGACCACAAACATGATAATTGCTAAGAATTAATCCCAATTAGTCTATCCTAATATCGAGAATAAGTCAAAAGGGCATAATTGATCTCAATCTACAAGTCCTAATCAACTCACTAATTAACTTAGTGAAAGATTAGCGTTAGTGAAAACTAAACCAACTAACAATCCTAATCACAACATCGAATGGACATCTATGATTCAAAGTCACCTAATTATCCAATTCCAAGCCAAGAGTGTGAACTAGGCAAAAGCTAAAAGAGACATTTTATGAAACACCTAACATGCATAAAAGGGAAAATATCATAAATTGCAATAAAAAATAAATTCTATAACTACCAATTGTAATAAAATGATAATAACAACTCAAACAAGCATTAAAGAGAGACATAAAACATCAAAATTGCATTAAATGAAATTGAAAGTAACAAGAGTGTTCATAAACTATAAATGACAAAATTGAGGAAATAACAAAAGAAATGAAGAAGATCAAAGCAAGAGAGCATGAAAACATAAGTGAAATTACACTAAAGCAAGAATTAAATACTGAAATTAAAGAGAAAGTAAACTATAAACCCTAATTCTAGAGAGAAGGGGGAGCTTCTCTCTCTAGAAAACCAACAAAAATATGTAAAAACCTAAACCTAAGTGCTCCCCCTTCATCCTTCCTCAATTTGGCTTGAAATAGCTTCCGAAATGAGTTGGATTAGGCTTTGGAGGCTCAAAAATCGCCCACAGCGATTTGCAATTAATGACCTCACGTGCATGCACGCGTGCGTACGCACGACCTATTGTGCGTACGCACGGTTGCGCAAACTTTCCATTGTGTGTACGCATGACATTTGGTGCGTACGCATCCTTGCACGAAGTCACCATTGTGGGTACACACGCATCACTGTGCATATGCACCTTTGGTGCAGCTTCCAAACTTCATTTTCTTCATGATTTCTCCCTTTTGGATGCTCTTACTTCACTTCTTCAACCCAAACTTGCCTTGAAAACCTGAAATCACTTCACAAATGCATCAAGGCACTAAATGGGACAAAGTGAATAAAATTTAGCAATAAAAAAGCCTAAAGAGCATGTTTTCACTTTCAAGCACAAATTAGGAAGACATCATGAAACTATGCTATTTCAATGGATAAATGCAAGAAAAGTCAATGAAATCCACCTAATTAAAGCAAATAAATACCATGAAATTTGGATTCATCACCCTCCTTGGGCATTCAATGCCCCTCATGGTGTCCTGGGCGGCTTCTTGTTCATCTTCTGTCATTTTCTCATCCCCTTGCTTCTTACTATCTTGAGACTCGGTGTGCAAGGTCCTTCCACTCCTTAGTTGGATGGCTTGACACTCTTCTCTTATCCATTCAGATAAATCCTATTCAGCTTGGTGCAGTCGTGCCTCTATATTCTTGTTGGAGGCATGGGTTTCTTGTAACACTCCCTGCAAATTTAGCAACTATTGTGTGAGGGAGTGTAGCTGCTGGGTCAATGATTCACTTTGTTTTGGATGGTCTGATTCAGTGGACACTGCCTTGACCTTTCCTTTCATTGCAGTCTCACTAGATGAATATAGATGCTGGTTGGTGGCAACTGTCTCAATGAGTTCTTGAGCTTCTTCGATTGTCTTTCTCATGTGTATGGAACCACCTGCAGAATGATCTAGGGACATCTTCGCTATATCTGTGAGTCCGTAATAGAAAATGTCGAACTTTACCCATTCTAAAAATATTTTCGTGGGACATTTCTGTAGCATCATTATGTATCACCCCAAAGAATCATAAAGGGACTCATTCTCTTCTTGTCTGAAGCCTTGAATACCCAGCCTTAGCTGGGTTAGCTTCCTTCGGGGGTAGCACTGGTTCAAGAATTTGTCCACCAGCTTATCCCATATTTTCAAGCTTGATTTTTGCTGAGTATCTAGCCACCTCTTTGCTTAGCTTTTTATAGCAAATGGGAAGAGCAGCAGCCTATAGACATCCTGATCTACTCTGTCGGCTCGTACTGTGTCAGAAATTTGTAGAAAGTCTGCATGGAATTTTGTGGGTTCTTCATGTGGAAGCCCATGATACTGGCAGTTTTGCTGCACTAAAATAATCAACTGCGGGTTGAGCTCAAAGTTAGCTGCTCCAATAGGTGGTATACAAATACTTCTTCCTTAAAAGTCAGGAGTGAGAGCTGTATAAGACCCCAATGTTCTTCTTGGTTGTGCATTCTCAAGTGAATCCATAATGAATTTTTCCTGTTCCTGCTTATACAAACAAGAAGTAAAGCAAAGAAAATGTGGGGGCCTCTATGTCAAAGTATAGAGGGCTTCTAGTAAGCTGTCCTAAAGAGATATAAAATAGATTAATATAATATTGCTAATAATAAGGATGAAAAAATCAAAATAGAAACACAAGAATCAATCTAAAATTTAAGATTTGAAAAGGAAATTAGTTTCAAAATATTTTTGAAATTCGAAAAGGAAACAAACTGAAGGGACGCCAAACTTAAAAGTTTTGAAATCAAATATCATAAATTTCGAAAAGCAGAATGAGAAACACTAAAAGACACCACACTTAAAATTTTTGAATTCAAATAAAGAAAAACACAAAGAAGTTTTCGAACAACCAGGAAAGAAAATAACAACAATTTTTTATTCAAAAACTCAAGAAAAGAAACGAAAATCAAAGGGACACCAAACTTAAAAATTGATGCAGGACTCAAACAAAAGAAAAAGATGATTAAAGATGAAAATATTTTTGAAAAAAAATTGAAAAAGAAAATAAGAAACACAATTAACAAAAAAACAGTAAAAAGTACCTGATCTAAGGAGCAAGACAACCGGTAGTTTGTCAATCTCGAACAATCCCCGGAAACGACACTAAAAACTTGGTGCGCGAAAATGAAACTCGCACAATTGAACCGGCAAGTGCACCGGGTCGTCCAAGTAATACCTCAGGTGAGTGAGGGTCGAATCACACGAGGATTGTTGGATTGAGCAAGCTATGGTTATCTTACAGATATTAGTTAGGTGAATAGAAAGTTGATTGTTGTTGTTGTAGGTGCGTAAACAAAACAATAACGAAAACAATAAAGAGTTGACGTAGAAACAATAGTAAGAAATCAGTTAAGGTCTCAGAGATACTTGTTCTTCCGAATTAATACTTCTTACTGACTACTTTAACAATGAGTGATTCATTCAATGGCAAGGCTGTAAGTGATTAAGCCAGGGGTAGTGGTCATTAATCTCCTCTGTCTAAACCAAGCACCAGTCGTGATAGTTCAATCTGAAAGAGGGTGAAGCTCATGCAATTTAATCTCTAGTGATCCTACTCAAAATGCCACAGACAAGGTCAGGTCTTCCGGATTAGAGAATGATGCTCAGTATTCTAGTCTTAATGCCATAGGGACCTCAATTATCCATGATTAACGAGATTTCATGTCACATATCCCAATTAGCCCAAATAACTTGTTGGAACCTGTGATGTACTCTCAAGCTGTAGCTCAATACTATCCGGGTCAGGACTCGTAAAGAACTCATGTAGAATAAGGATTCATACTTTTGTTCCACACCAGATTCATTAGATAAAGAACGAACAATACATCATATAATGGAATCAAATATCTATTAGAGTAGAAAAGTAATAATATTAATCCATAGGAATGAGCAGAGCTCCTATTCTTAACTTATGAGATCAGCCGCTCATATTGTACAGAAAATAAAATCAAAAGGTTCGAATGTGAAAAAGTCCTCAACAAGGTGATCCTTGTTCTATTTATTATACTAATAACTAGACCTAAAAAGATATTAATAATAATTAGTAATTACAAAAATGAAATAGACTAAGCTAAAGGTGCGAAAATCCACTTCTGGGCCCACTTGGTGAGTGTTTGGGTTGAGCTTGGCATCCAACTTGGGTGAGTGGGTGTTGAACACCCGCTAGGGAGTGTCCATGATGCTTCCTTGCTCCCTTGGTGGCGTTGAACACTGGGTTTGGGCGTTCAATGCTGGCTTTAGTCCTCCTTGGGTGTTGAATGCCAGAAAGGGGGTAAGTTGGGCGTTCAACACCCGTTTTGGGAAGTCTTCTCCAAAAAAAGTATAGACAATTATATATTTCTGGAAAGCTCTAGAAGTTAGCTTTCTAACGCCATTGAGAGCACATCAATAGAACCTCTTTATCTCAAGATATGCTCGTTGGAATGCATGGAGGTTAGGATTTGACAGCATCTGTTGTCCTTTCTTTGCCTCTGAATCAAACTTTGCCAAAACTTACCAATTTCACCAAAAAATCACCTAAAATCATAGGAAAACCACAAAAATTCAAAGTATCATCCAAAAAGTGATTTTTGTACTAAAACCTACTAAAACATAATAAAAATTAATGAAATATGCTCAGAAACACTAAGAAAATGGTACTAAAAAGGATATAAAATATTCACTCATCACTAGCCTAAGCAAATCAAAGATCCAAATGAAGGACATTTATTATTTTTCACTTAGAGATAGTGATGTGCTAAAATAAGGAACAAAAGGGGATTAAAATAGGTTCAAAATTGGTTAACAAAGGAAGATAAAAGGGTAGGCTATTTAGGTGAGTGAGCTATTTGAAATAAAGGCCTCAATCGTATAAATGCATATGTACATCAAACAATGGACATAAAGAATCAAACAAATCAAAGATTACAATCATAGAAAGAGAATAACACACACAAGAATGAAAATAGTGGTTAATATGATGCAACCACACAATTAGGCTCAAAACTCACATGCTTATGTGTTCTTAGCTCAAAAATATGTTCCGCAATATATTTCAAGCAAGTTTCAATAAAACAAATATCAACTCAAATCAATTAGGATATCAATCAATGCCCTATTAAGAATGTTTTTTTTTTTTTGGAAAATTTCATTATCTTAACAAAGCTTATTATTTATGTATATATGAAAAGAAATGCAATAAACTAAAAAATGCAAATAGATCTCAAGAAATATATACAAATCAAGAAAGAGATGCAACTAAGAACTCAAAAAAAAATGTGAAAGTGTTTGGGATTAGAATTTGTTACCCAAGATTTTCGATCGGTGACGACCTCCCCACAGTTAAAGGTTTGCACAGTACTCCATGCATTCAAAGGTGAGCAAGGGGTATACGGCGACGATATGGATTTCCACCTTCAGCTCTAAGGCATTTAACATGACATCCAAAATAGCCTTTCAAACTCCAAAACTTATTCTACCCTAAAAACATAAGACCAACACAAAAATTCTACCCAAATCTTGTACACCCTTTCTTCTTGTTGACTCATGTGATTCCATCCGAGTGGCAAGTATTCGAAGTTCTCACTCAAGCATGCAAACATTCTTCTAGATCCATCTAATTTGGCATAACACCCACCATTGAAACCGAGCTTTAAAGACTCAACCTCAATGAACCTACGATCATGTTTCCAACTACTACCTAACTTTCCTTTATTTCCCAATCCACAAAGATTTCTAAGTTGTCTATTATTTTCAATCAAACCATATTCAAGTGGGATAACGAAGCTTAAGGTTAAGGATTTTACCCACTTAAACGATGGAGTGGATGGTACTTTTTGTATGATCTCCACCTCTTGACAAGCTTCCTCAAGCTTGTTTCCTTGTTCAACTTCTTCAAACTCTTCAACCACTTCTTCTAATTTCTTGATCCCAACCTCCTCCACTTGCAACTCATGCTTCAACTCCTCTTCTTTCCCTTGTAGTTCCAAGCTCTCTTCCACTCCACATGCTTCAATTGAAGTTGATTCTTCACTTTTATTTGTGGAAGTGCTTAAATTGTTGGATGAGTGTAGTGAGGCTAGGTGAGATAGAGCTCTGACTAAGGTAGCCATGATGTTTTCTTGCCTCCTTTTGTACTCTTCTTGCTCTTGAAGGAATAATTGGAGTGCTTACTCCGTTGAAGGTTGTGGGAAAAAAGAAGGTTCATTATGTGGGAGAAGGTCCTCATATGTTGAAGGTGGTTGACATTGATGAGAGTATTGAGGTGGTGTGAGGTATTGGTGTTGGAATTGTGTGGTTCATAAGGTTGTTCATGGGGCACATAAGGTTAATGGTATGGTGGGAATAGGTTAGGCTCATGTGGAGGTGTTTGGTGATAGTGTGATATGGCTTGTGAGTAAGGTTGATCATAATGTTAAGGGTTTGATTGGTATTAGTGTGCATCAAGAGGTGGATAGTAGCTATAAGGATATTGTTCCGAGGGTTACCTAAAACTGAAGGTCGATCTCGGAGGAGATCTGCTGTTGTGGCCGAAGCTGTCGTGTCCGACTTGCTGAGCCTTGGGATGTTGTTGATCCTTGATCACCGGAGGGTGGTGGTACATGCAAGAGACTCCGATGCTTAAGTTAGCACGGGCTTTGAGCAGGTTTTTTTGTGTAGAATCAGAGTATGAGTTATACCTAGGTGCTCCAGTGTATTTATAGTAGTGTGGAGTGACCTCCCTTGAGATAAGTTAGTTATCTAATCTTATCTTTTACGGGTGAGTCCCCTTATCTTTGGCCAACCGCCTTTAGGCGGGATGTGATCTTTTGCTTTGGGCCTACTTGGGCCTTTATAGCAATTTGGCCGAGCTCTTTGGGAAGAGGTCGGTGTCGACCAACCTTTATAAGAAGTCGGTCGTTTTTATCTTCATTCAACTCGGCTCGCCTAGCTCGACTCAGGGTATGAACAGTGCCCCTGCTTGAGCTCGGACCTTTCCATGACGTCATGCTTTCTGAGCTTTGATCTCTTTGGGGAAGTCGTGCTCGAGCATCTTGGTCCAAGCTGTATTTGAGTTTCACACTGAGTTTAAATACGAAACATTTTTTGCTTTCGCTTCTTTGCCGCGTTTGTTTCTTGAAGGGGTTACTTTCTTGGGAATATGCACGTGCCTTTAATGCCTATTGATTAGGATTTCATTTTTGTTTTGCCATTTTTTTCCCTCTTTACTTTGTTTGAAATCAAAGAAGAGGTTTTGCTCTCCGTTTCAGTTTCCTTATCCCTTCTGTTTCATTTCATCCTTTGATCTTACGCTCGTTTCTTTCTCTGAAGTTTGCTTTATGATTCGTTCGTGCACTTCTTCTGCCCGGTGACAGAAACTTCCTTTCTTTTGTCCTCAAGGTCACTCCTTTCTTGGATTCTTGGAGCTTTCACTGCTTTTGGCGTGGCTTACTGCTTGTTTTACCTTCTTCCTCAGGTTGGTATTTTACTTTACACCTTTTCTTTTACATGCTTTATTTGTTGTTATTCTCATTGATTTCATCCTTGCATGCTTTCCTTTCGTACAAAGTTTTGATCTTTGTTGAGCTTCTCTTGAAAAAGGTTGAAACTTTCTTCGGCGATTCTTGTGTGCTCTTGTCTTTTGATAGTTACGGTCTTTTTATCTTTGCTGTTTGTATGAAGAAATGCTGGTACTTAGGTTGAAACTCCTTCTATTCTCTTTTGTTTTAGAGGGTTAGGGCTCTGATTTTTGCATCGTTTCCTTTTCTGGGTGCTGCTCTATTATTGCCTCCAAAGGGTGCCCCTGGGCTTTTGGTGTTGATCCTCTGTTCTCTGCAAGTCCTGGGGCTCTCTTTTGCTGCCATTTTTGACACTTGTTGATTATTTCTTTGTCATTCTCTTACTGTTCGAGTTGTTTGGTAGTGACCTCTTTTCTTTTTTCCTACTGTAGGTGTAGTTGCTATATGTCTACCCGTAGGAATATTGTTGAGATGTCCACAAAAATCCCTGCTGGCATGGCCGACTGGCTGGATTCTATAGTCCTTATGTGTTTTACTGTGGCCGATCCGGAGTACTGTGAGAGGCTTAGGAGGTTCCATAGGATCTGTAGCAATAAGGACGATGAAAAGAATTATGAACTGTTGTCACCCGACCCTGAGGAGAGGGTTAGTTTCCCTCCCTTGACTCAGGGAGAACGCCCCTTCTTCTATACTTATGACTATTTCTTTAGTCAGTTGAATATCACCATCCCTTTTGCTGCCTTTGAGACCGACCTCTTATGGACTTGTAATGTGGCCCCTTCCCAGCTCCATCTGAACTCTTGGGCCTTCATTAAGATTTTTCAGCTGTTGTGCTAGGAGTTGGGTATTCGACCTACCATATCTCTCCTCCTTTACTTGTTTGTGTTGATCAAGCCAGGAGTTGCCAAGAAAAAAGCTTCTTGGATCTCGTTCCGAGCTACCCAGGGCAAAAAGGTGTTTTATATGTTTGATGAGTCTTTTCGGGATTTTAAGAACTATTACTTTAAGGTCCGAGCTGTCAAGAATGCCCGACCTTTCTTTTTAGATGAGAACAACGAGCCGACCTTTCCTTTATGTTGGCAAAAAGATATAGTAGCTCCCAAGTATTCTTGGGAGAGTTTAGATGAAGTAGAACAAGCCTTTGTGGGTGTTCTAGAGGAGCACTGGGGAGAGCCTCCTTACTTGGATACAAAAAAGTTTCTAGGTGATCCTTCCCTCCTTCGTGCTGAACTAGGTAGCATCCGACTTCTTTCAGATAGTTTTCTTCTATTTGTTTGTGAGTTTTATCCCTTTCTGTTATTGTAACTTGTTTTCCTGGCTTCCTTTTCAGAGATGGTAAAATCTTCAGACTCCATGAAGGCCTTTCAGAGGGCCAAAAAGGCGACAGCTGCCCAAAACATGACGGTGAAGACCTCGGGAGAAGGTTCTTCTCGGGTGTCCTCGAAGAAGCCGACTTCTAACTTTCTGGGCCCGAGAAAGATCATCCCGACCCCTAGAGTTCGAACAATTCCATCTGATCCATCCCAGGCGACTTCTGGTCCTGCCTCCTCTTCTAAAGCTGCTAGCCCACCTCCCATGTGCCAAAAAATTGTTTAGACGTATAATCTTGATGACAAAGAATTTGATGGTGTGGCCTTTACCACAGAATTGATTTCTCTGCATAGTAGAGTCCCTCTGGACGACGTCTCGATCCTTCATCACCTTGACTTTATAACAACCAATAGTATTCGGATGGCCAAAGTTGGCATAGCTTTATCTAGGGTTGTTAGGGAGTCCCCTGTCTGTGCTACCAAGGCTTTTCTAGAGGATGCCCAAGCTCAATTCGATAGGGTGAAGGGTTTGAAGGATGAACTTAATACCAGGGTTGTGATGATGCTTTTGTGGAAAAACGAATTTCCAAACACCTAAAACTCACCGGCAAGTATACCGGGTCGCATCAAGTAGTAAAACTCACGTGAGTGAGGTCGATCCCACAGGGATTGATGGATCAAGCAACTTTAGTGGGTGATTAGTTTAGTCAAGCTAACATTTAAGTGAGATTGGGTGAAACTTAAAGCAACAAAATGTAAATGACAAGGAATTTAAAGTTGCAGAATGTAAATTGGCAAGTAACTTAAAGAACTAGAAAGTAAAATAGCTGAAACTTAAATTGCAAGAAAAGTAAATTGCATGAAAAGTAAAGGGGCTGGGGTGCTGGAAATTAAATAGAGCAATATATCAGAATTCAAAACTCTTGCAACAAGCTTAAATTGCAGGAAAGTAAATTGGGAGCAATGTAAACAGAGAAGCAAAATTGCAGTGAATTAGAACTTAGAGCAATTGCAGAGGAATTTAAAATTGTGCAGGAAATGTAAATGAGATTTGCAGCAGGCTTAATGTAAATTGAATTGAGGAACTGAACAGAAAATGAAATGCAGCTCAATTGCAAAATCTAAATGAGAGGTTGAAGATCTCAGGAAATCAATGAGACTAGAAAACAAGTCTAGATCTCAATTCCTTCCTTGATCCGCTACCAAACAAGATGCAGGAAAATTAAAGATGAAAGCGATGAAACGAACTTTGATTCAAATCACAATTCACTTGAAAGTTTGTAGAAGAAGAAAACAGAGAGAATTCTCAAGGTGAGATTGAAACATAATTTCTTCAATTCTCAATCCAAGATTCAAAACAAAGAGAAAAACTAAAGAGAGAGAGTTCTCTATTCCTTATGCTCCCTCGTGGAGCCAGCCTCCTATGCTCTCTATCCGAGTCTCTCTTCTTTCTAAAATGAGAATGATGCCTTATATAGGCTTTTTACAAAATGAAAATGAAAATGAAAGTGAAATTAAAGACAAATTACAATTAAATAAAATTCCTATTTTATCTATCTCTTGTGCCTTTGAGTGATGATAATGGGCTTTGCGTGCTTTGGATTTGGGTTGAAGATGGCCTCTGTTGATTGCACTTGGAGTTGGAGAGAAACCCATTGTGAATCGGGACATAAAGCACAAAAGCTTGAGTTAAAGTTTGAGACAAACTTTTGCTCAAGCTTTTTATATCAGCCACCCCCTTTTGCTGATATCCACGTTTGAGCTAAAGTTTGAGGTCAAACTTTTAGCCAAACATGGATCACCTTGTATGCATGTGTGGGGTGCTACTTTGTCCTCTTGTCAACGTTGCCAATTTCATGCCAACTATAGATTATTATATATGGTTGGAAAGCTCTGAATGTCAGCTTTCTAACCCAATTAGAATCACCTCAATTGGACATCTACAACTCAAGTTATGCTCCTTTGAAGAGGACAGGGTCGCTGGCTTTGGTGTGCAGCGTTTGAGGTAAAGTTTGCCTCAAACGTGGTCGAAAACGCCAGTTCTGGAGGCTCAAACGTATTGTCCACCCCATACTATTATATATTGTTGGAAAGCCCTGAATGTCTACTTTCCAATGCCTTTGGAAGAGCATTATTTGGAGCTCCACAGCTCGAGTTATACTCCGTCGACGGTGCAGAGGTCAGTTGGCCTCACTGCAGGTTGCCACCATGTTCGTCTATGCACATTTCGGGGCAGTTTTCTCCCTCAATTTTAGTATCCACCATGAAGTGCCATATATGCTTGGAAAGCTCTTGATTCCTACTTTCCAATGCTTTTTGAATCACCTCATTTGGAGCTCTGTAGCTCAAGTTATTCTTGTTGGAAGTATACCCCTTCAGGCTGTTGTGGCGTGTGGCACCAACGTTTGCCAAAAAGCTTGAGGCAAACGTTGTCGCAAGCTTTTCTCCTCCAGGGTGTGCAAGTGTGGCGCCAACGTTTGAGCAAAAGTTTGACCTCAAACGTTGGCGCAAGCTTTTTCCTCCAGGGTATTGATTT
Source organism: Arachis ipaensis (assembly GCF_059453495.1). NCBI lineage: Eukaryota > Viridiplantae > Streptophyta > Magnoliopsida > Fabales > Fabaceae > Arachis > Arachis ipaensis. The sequence continues at coordinate 79,106,435 of NC_142440.1, read as the reverse complement.
TGTGATGCCAACGTTTGCCAAAAAGTTTGAGGCAAACGTTGGCTCAAACTTTTCTCCCAAAAGTTTGAGCTAAAGTTTGAGGCAAACTTTTGCTCAAGCTTTTTTTCCACTGGAGTGTTTTCAACTCTTTTAAAAGTTTGAGCTAAAGTTTGAGGCAAACTTTTGCTCAAGCTTTTTGTTCTCTCTTGCTCCTAGCCATTCCTTCTTCCTTCAACCTTCTTCAAAACTCTTTTCACCTATCATCAATCAACCAAACACATCAAAGCTTTGCTCAAAATCATGAGTTTGTTATTCTTTCATAATATATGACAATTATAGCATAAAATCTCATGAAATTGCATTAATTCATCCATGGTTGATTGAATCAAAGGAAACATGAAAATCTACCCAATTGGCTTGCTTATGGCTCAAGAAAGTGCATAAAACCTATTGAAAACAAAGGAAAAAGCATAGAAAAATATGACATGATGACATGTCATCACAACACCAAACTTAAGACTTGCTTGTCCCCAAGCAAGAAAAGAATCATGCAATAAAGATTGACAATCCAAGGCAAGAAGAATAGCAACTCAATGTTCATGGTAAGCTAGTTTTCTAAGCATGCTACAATCACAAAAGAAATATAAATGATTGATGCTTCCATCTAGCTCAATTTATGAAATCTTTCTCTTATATTTCTTCCTTGAAACAAGCTTTTGATTTTCTTATTTAGCTTCTCCTTTTGGGTGCTTTGCCCCATGAGTTGATAACAAAGCTACGACTTCTAAATGCTTTGTTTTCAAGTATTACCACTTGATACATAAGCACCACAAGCATTTGATTAGAGGACTTCATTAAGCTCATTTTTCTTTTCTTTTCTTGACTCTCTAATCATTGATGCTCAGAGCCTTGAGCTTTGAGGGAGTGCTTTTGCACTTTGAGCCTAACCTTGACTTCTAAGTGTTTTGTTTTCAAGCATTTGGCTTGATACATAAACACCACAAGTACTTAACAAATAAATTGCCATTGGTACTCAGAGCCTTCAGCTTTCTCATTCTTTCCCTTTTTCTTTTCTTGCTTTAATTGTATTTGCCTCTTCAAGGTTTTCATGATTTTCAAAAGATTTCACAAAATGTCCTAGATGAAAACTTCAATTAAATAAAATCCAATGCAATTGAGCAACAATTAATCATACTAACTTTCCAATACTTGTATGCACATGCTAAGTTCTTCTTTAATGCCTTGTTTGTTTATGATCATGATGCTTTACTGCTTTTGAATTCACAAAACTCAAGTTGGTAATCATAATGGCACAGCACCATGTTGCATTTTAGAAATCAAACTATGCCTTTTCATACACACATGCATACAGAGAAGGTAAAGACAATCATGCAGTTTATAGTGCTTGAAACAAATGAGGAGAAAAGGAACTCTACAACCTTGTAGTTCATCTTCATTATTGTTGTCCTTTTTCCTCTATTCTTCCTCCTTCCCTTGCCAAACTCAGAATGCTTGCTCTTCCTCAAGCAACAATTAGAACAATGGCTATGGGGCTAAGATGGATCATGAATGTCTTATACAATGAAATGTTAGTAGCACATGTGTTTTAAGCAAGCAAAATTAAAGATATGAAGGCACAGAGACAGAGACCTTGTGATTGCAAACTTAAGAAGGTGAGCATAATACTTTGCATAAAGAATAAGTGGCACACCAAACTTAGTGTGACACTTTCACTTAGAATTGATGCAAGTATCTTGTAAGGATTAGAACCAAATTTTGTTGCATAGCAACACCAAACTTAGAATGCAACCACATGTCAATTTATTTGAAATAAAACTAAATGAAAGAAACTGTTATATGTTAAATACAATCACCAAGTAAAGAATATATCATGAATAAGGGTCTCTTGGTGATGTATTAACAAAAACAGTTAATAAAAGAAAGCACTAAAAACAAGTAAATGAATAGAGCAGAGAGAGAAACTAAATTATCCAAAATGACACTGCAAGGGGCATTATGATTATGCAGACAAGTAGTGTTGCTTGAATGAATTGCATAGAAAATAAGTGGCACACCAAACTTAGAATCTTGGTGTGTCACTTTCATTTTTTTGATTTGATGCAATCATCCAAAAAGATTGAAAACAATTTGTTGCAAGGTAACACCAAACTTAGAATGTAACCATATGCCAATTTATTGAAATTTAAACAAAGCAAGGAGAAGAAATGTACCTACTGTCTACCTGTTCTTTACTTTCTTCCTCTTCTTCCAATTTGTTAAGAGAAATGATTTCAAAGGAGGAGAAGTTTCAGCTACTGTCCCTTGCCTTGGCCTTTCCTCAGTAAGCTTCCTTTTGCAAATGGCTTGATTGATCTTGCTTGCTGGATCAGGGACAGGATTGGTGCTCTTGTTAGTTGCCTTCACTTCTTTGAATCCAAGTCTTGGTTGCTGTGTGATTATTGGAGTTTTGTATTCATCCAGAGCCTTTTGAACTGGTGGTTCCATGAACTCCTCCTTCATGTACTTCTCTGCCTCACTTGAGTTTGGAATGATTTCCTCACTTTCTTGCTCCTCCACTTCCTCTTTTACACTCAACATTTGTTTTAATAGCTCTTTCATGGAGGAGGTTTGTTGATCTTCCCAACATTTCTTCATCTCCTCTTCATATCTTTTAATCTCAGATTCAATTGTTGAGACTTTTTGGTCCAGGGGGGTTTGAGGAGGTTGTGAGTGTTCAGGTTCTTTTGTCATCTCAAGTGCAGTTTCATTTTCAACTATTTCCACCACCTCTTTCTTTTTCACTAAAAATTTACTTGACTCAGTAGCCTCTTCCTCTTGTTTTTCCTTCTTCTTCATTGCACTCACCAGTTGGCCTAATTGCACTTCCATATTTTTGAGGGAGTTCTCTTGTTCTTTCTGGTATTTCTCTTTCTCCTCCGCAATTCTTTTGAGCATGGACTCAAGCTTTGAGAGTCTTTGGTTCATGGAAGTTTATGTGGGTGGTGAATTTTGACAAAGATTTTGTGTGGAGACAAAGTCCAGTGATGAAGAATTTTCAGATGAAAAACTGGAAGGTGAGGTTGGAAAATTTTGTATAAGTGAATTGATAGAACGTTCGAGTGAAGATGGCTCTTGATAAGTGGAATATGGGCTCTCAAATGTTTTCTGGTTTTGCTCCCCCCAGCCATCATTAGAATAGCAACTTGCATCATTTTGTGGTGGAGGAAGATATCCCATATGATTTTCTTGCTCATCTTGTATCTCTGAAGCAAATCTCCATGAATTGGAGTGCTCAGAATTAGTATTCTCTTGGTGATATTCCCAGCCACCATTAGAGATTGGTGATGGTGGGTCATATCCCATGAAATTAATTTGATCATAACATGAGTTGAACTCCATTTGAATTTTGGAAAACACAACACCAAGGAAAATTGAAATTCATATCTCAGAGATGAATTTCTTAGTGAGGCAATAACTCAAACACCTTGGTTTCAGCTTAGAACAGAGAACAAAAGTAAAGAAAATGCTTAATTTAGACTTCTCACCCACTTAATCATTGTTGATCTAAATCAATCCCCGGCAACGGCGCCAAAAACTTGATGATGTTTTTGCGGAAAAACGAATTTCCAAACACCTAAAACTCACCGGCAAGTATACCGGGTCGCATAAAGTAGTAAAACTCACGTGAGTGAGGTCGATCCCACAGGGATTGATGGATCAAGCAACTTTAGTGGGTGATTAGTTTAGTCAAGCTAACATTTAAGTGAGATTGGGTGAAACTTAAAGCAACAAAATGTAAATGACAAGGAATTTAAAGTTGCAGAATGTAAATTGGCAAGTAACTTAAAGAACAAGAAAGTAAAATAGCTGAAACTTAAATTGCAAGAAAAGTAAATTGCATGAAAAGTAAAGGGGCTGGGGTGCTGGAAATTAAATAGAGCAATATATCAGAATTCAAAACTCTTGCAGCAAGCTTAAATTGCAGGAAAGTAAATTGGGAGCAATGTAAACAGAGAAGCAAAATTGCAGTGAATTAGAACTTAGAGCAATTGCAGAGGAATTTAAAATTGTGTAGGAAATGTAAATGAGATTTGCAGCAGGCTTAATGTAAATTGAATTGAGGAACCGAACAGAAAATGAAATGCAGCTCAATTGCAAAATCTAAATGAGAGGTTGAAGATCTCAGGAAATCAATGAGACTAGAAAACAAATCTAGATCTCAATTCCTTCCTTGATCCGCTAGCAAACAAGATGCAGGAAAATTAAAGATGAAAGCGATGAAACGAACTTTGATTCAAATCACAATTCACTTGAAAGTTTGCAGAAGAAGAAAACAGAGAGAATTCTCAAGGTGAGATTGAAACAGAATTTCTTCAATTCTCAATCCAAGATTCAAAACAAAGAGAAAAACTAAAGAGAGGGAGTTCTCTATTCCTAATGCTCCCTCATGGAGCCAGCCTCCTATGCTCTCTATCCGAGTCTCTCTTCTTTCTAAAATGAGAATGATGCCTTATATAGGCTTTTTACAAAATAAAAATGAAAATGAAAGTGAAATTAAAGACAAATTACAATTAAATAAAATTCCTATTTTATCTATCTCTTGTGCCTTTGAGTGATGATAATGGGTTTTGCGTGCTTTGGATTTGGGTTGAAGATGGCCTCTGTTGATTGCACTTGGAGTTGGAGAGAAACCCATTGTGAATTGGGACATAAAGCACAAAAGCTTGAGTTAAAGTTTGAGACAAACTTTTGCTCAAGCTTTTTATATCAGCCACCCCCTTTTGCTGATATCCACGTTTGAGCTAAAGTTTGAGGTCAAACTTTTAGCCAAACGTGGATCACCTTGTATGCATGTGTGGGGTGCTACTTTGTTCTCTTGTCAACGTTGCCAATTTCATGCCAACTATAGACTATTATATATGGTTGGAAAGATCTGAATGTCAGCTTTCTAACCCAATTAGAATCACCTCAATTGGACATCTACAACTCAAGTTATGCTCCTTTGAAGAGGACAGGGTCGCTGGCTTTGGTGTGCAGCGTTTGAGGTAAAGTTTGCCTCAAACGTGGTCGAAAACGCCAGTTCTGGAGGCTCAAACGTATTGTCCACCCCATACTATTATATAATTTTGTAAATCCCTGAATGTCTACTTTCCAATGCCTTTGGAAGCGCATCATTTGGAGCTCCACAGCTCGAGTTATACTCCGTCGAAGGTACAGAGGTCAGTTGGCCTCACTGCAGGTTGCCACCATGTTCGTCTATGCACATTTCGGGGCAGTTTTCTCCCTCAATTTTAGTGTCCACCATGCAGTGCTATATATGCTTGGAAAGCTCTTGATTCCTACTTTTCAATGCTTTTTGAATCACCTCATTTGGAGCTCTGTAGCTCAAGTTATTCTGGTTGGAAGTATACCCCTTCAGGCTGTTGTGGCGTGTGGCGCCAACGTTTGCCAAAAAGCTTGACGCAAACATTGGCGCAAGCTTTTCTCCTCCAGGGTGTGCAAGTGTGGCGCCAACGTTTGAGCAAAAGTTTGACCTCAAACGTTGGCGCAAGCTTTTTCCTCCAGGGTATTGATTTTGTGATGCCAACGTTTGCCAAAAAGTTTGAGGCAAACGTTGGCTCAAACTTTTCTCCCAAAAGTTTGAGCTAAAGTTTGAGGCAAACTTTTGCTCAAGCTTTTTTTCCTCTGGAGTGTTTTCAACTCTTTTAAAAGTTTGAGCTAAAGTTTGAGGCAAACTTTTGCTCAAGCTTTTTGTTCTCTCTTGCTCCTAGCCATTCCTTCTTCCTTCAACCTTCTTCAAAACTCTTTTCACCTATCATCAATCAACCAAACACATCAAAGCTTTGCTCAAAATCATGAGTTTGTTATTCTTTCATAATATATGACAATTATAGCATAAAATCTCATGAAATTGCATTAATTCATCCATGGTTGATTGAATCAAAGGAAACATGAAAATCTACCCAATTGGCTTGCTTATGGCTCAAGAAAGTGCATAAAACCTATTGAAAACAAAAGAAAAAGCATAGAAAAACATGACATGATGACATGTCATCAGGTTGCCAAGTTGGAGATTGACGTAGAGAAAGAGAAGGAGTGTGATACTAGGGCGGAGGCAACTGCTAACTTGGCTGAGGGGACTGCAAAAAAGTATAAGGAGAGCTATACCCGGACCTACAGTGAGTTGCTAGAAACTAAGGAGAGGCTTCAATCTGCTCTAGATGATTATGTCGAGCTTCAGGGACATATGTTGGGTAGTATGACCGATATGTTCGAGATCCTGAAGGCTCAGGTCCGAGTTATTACTCCCGAGGTCGATCTCTCTTTGTTCAGCATGGATAATATGGTGGAGGATGGCAAGATTGTGCTGCCCGTGATGATGATGATGATGAGGGTCCTCCTCTTGTGCCACCAGCCAAAGCTTCGGTGGCTTCAGCTTCTTCTATTCCTTCAAAGGTCGACCCTCTTGAGGCCGAGCCGAACGTGCAGATTTTGAATGGGCCAGATGGGGTTGTTAATGCTACCCCGATCTCGACCATGCCTCTTACTCCTCCTTCTAAGGATGTTGCTACCGGGGAGAATTTGGATCCCTTATAACTTATTGTGCTTGTGTACTGTTGTAATCCGACTTATGGAATTTGAACTTTGTTTATGTCTTTGTAAGTTTGTAGTTGACTCTTTTGACATTTAGTTGCTTCTCAGTAACTTTTGTTTTGAAAAATAAACACTTTAAACTCTGGGGCTGCCTTTTAGGTGGCCTATGAGTTTTTAATGTTTTACTTCGATAGACGCATTTTGCTGAACGTGTGGAGGTTTACTTTTTGCAACCCTTTGCGAAGTTTGTAGAGATTAGGTATTTCCCAGTCCGACCTCCTTTGAGTGGGTCTTCTACTCTTGTTTTGTGATCACGGCTTGTTTTGAGTTGGTACTTGTCAACCTTTTATCAAGTCGGGAAAACTTATCCCTGCGGCTTGGTGTCCGGGCTTTTAGTGACTTGTCCGATAACTTTTTAGTGTTCTTTATATAGAACCTTTTTTGTCTCAGACGATTTTTTGTAGCCCTATTTTGAGATCCTGCCTTCTTTGAGCTGAGTGTGCACCCTTTTAGCTAAGCACTTTTGAGCCCTAAGTTTTTTTTCAACCCTTTTGGCTTTTCTTTTCTTGAGATCGTACCTGTGCCTCAGACGTTGACCCATACGACCTTGTTACCCGGGCTTTTTAGTCATAATCCAACAACTTTTTAGGTAGCATTCCTGATGAGGAACCTTTTCTTTATAGTTTGTTTGGATGACTTTTTAGCGTCGTTTCGACTTGTGCTTTAGCCTTTTAAGTAGTGTCTATTTTGCAAGACTTGTACCTTTCGGCAAAGCACTTCTGGCATTTGGTTTTTTTAACCTTTCTTTAGCCTTTGCGAGATGTCTTCGTCCCTTTTTAGTGATCCTTTCATTGGTCCGACTTCTCTGTCGGGCCTTCTTAAGTTATTTTTAGTAATCCATTTTTAGTTAGACCTCGTCAGGTCGCTTTTTATGGGTTACTTTTTATAACTTCTTGCATTAACTTGCTTCTATCGCTTCACCTTGCCGACCTCTTTGTAATCGAGCAATGAATTTTGCATTTTATGAGCTTAGATTAATGCGTCTTGGTAGGAAATTTTTTAGGGAATTGACAACTTTCATTTCAAATAATAATGAGATAAAAACATAAATAAGAATGTAAATGAGAGTGCTTACCCTTCTAGGTCGGGCAACTTCTTAGATCTCGGCCTGGCGCCTTATTAAAAAATCTTTTTAGGAAAAAAAGTGCGCATTGACCTAAGATCTTTACTATTCTCTAGCTATAGTACCTTCTTAGGTTACATGCATGCCATGACCTTGGTAGCTCTCACCCTTCGAGGTCGGACACCTTGTAGTAACCTTTCCCCAGTACTTCTGTAATTCAGTATGGTCCTTTGCAGTTGGCTGCTAGCTTCCCTTCTCTGACCGACCTGCTCCGATATCATTTCGGATTAAGATGAGATCGTTGGTGGTGAAGCTTCACCGGATTACCTTCCAATTATACCTCAGAGCCATTCGGCGCTTTAGGGCTTCTTCTCTAATCTGAACTCTTTCTCAGACTTCTAGAAGTAGGTCGAGCTCTTCCCTTTGAGCTTGGGAGTTGGTATCTTCATTGTAGAGGATCATTCTGGGAGATCCTTCTTCTACTTCCACAGGAATCATTGCCTCCATTCCGTAAGCAAGTCGGAATGGTGATTCTCCAGTGGTTGAGTATGGTGTTGTCCGGTATGCCCATAGCACTTACGGGAGCTCTTTGGCCCAAGCTCCCTTAGCATCCTGTAGTCTCCATTTTAACCCGGCCAGTATGACTTTGTTGGCGGCTTCCGGCTGTCCATTGGCTTGTGGGTGCTCTACAGAGGTGAACTGGTGCTTGATTTTCAAATCGGCTACCAGATTTCTGAAGCCCGTGTCGGTGAATTGAGTGCCATTGTCTGTGGTAATGGAGTATGGGACCCCGAACCCTGTGACAATGTTTCTGTATAAGAACTTCCGACTTCTTTGAGCTGTGGCAGTGGCCAAAGGTTCTGCCTCAATCCATTTTTTGAAATAGTCTATTCCTACAATAAGGAACTTAACTTGCCCTGATCCCTGAGGGAAAGGTCCGAGGAGGTCGAGCCCCTATTTTGCAAATGGCTAGGGTGAAGTGACACAAATGAGTTCTTCGGGTGGTGCGGTGTGAAAGTTTGTGTGCTTTTGACATGGGGGCATGTTTTGACGAACTCTGTTGCTTCCTTTTGCAAGGTCGGCCAGTAGAATCCAGCTCGAAGTACCTTTTTCGAAAGGGCTCGCGCCTCAAGGTGGTTGCCGCACATGCCACTGTGGACTTCTTTGAGAACTTCCCTCGTAGCGTAGGTCGGGACGCATTTTAGGAGGGTTGTAGAGATTCCTCTCCTACATAGGACGTCATGTACTATGGTGTAGTACTGCGCTTCTCGTACTAGCCTTTTTGCCTCCTTTTTGTCTGCGGGAATTTCCCACTTGAGATTGTGACTATAGGGTCATCCATCCTTGGTCCTGGTCTGATATGCTTAGGACCTTTTTCTCTTCCGTGGTTGACAGATTTTGTAGTGTTTCTTGGATGAGACTTCTATTATTGCCCCCTGGTTTGGTGCTGGCTAGTTTCGAAATTGCATCGGCTCAGGTATTTTGTTCTCTGGGTCTATGTCGGATCTCATATCCCATGAATTGTCTGAGCTGTTCTCTGGTCTTGTCTAAGTACTTCCTCATAGTGGGATCCTTGGCCTGGTAGCTGATGAGAGGAACTTTTGCGTGGTCTAGAAATTTGCGGATAAATCCTCATTGCAAGTATAGTTTCTAAACCTTCAAAAGTCCTTTCATACAAATGTTTTGGTTGTCACAAGTAACAAACTCCTTTTTAAATTGATAACCGAGTATTTAAACCTCGGGTCGTCTTCTCAAGGAATTGCAGGGAGGTATGTTCTTATTATTGGTTATGAGTTTGTAAATTCGGGTTTTGGAGTTTGGGCAATGGGCACAGGTATATTTAAATAACAAGTAAAATAAATTAACAATAATAAAATCTCTTGGCAAGGTATGAAGAACTGGAAGTCCTATCCTGGTTATCCTTATCAGATGAGAATTGGATTTTTCTCCCACTTTGTTAACCTCTAACTATGAAGGTAAGTTAAGTGGATGAATTAATTTTTATTCCTCAGGTCCTAGTCTTTCCTTGGGAAAGGCTAGAGTTATTGGAACTCGAATTAATTCTTGAAGAATTCCAATTTTCAGTCAACAATGAGTTTGATAACTCAAGTGTCTCCAATGACTCAACCAAAGCCAAAAGGGAAGAAAGTCTACTTGAATGAAAATAATTTGGATAAACAGAGAGCATTAATAAATTAAAGAGAGCAATCATAAGTCTGAAATACCTCGAATTAGCACTAATAAAGATATCAAATGTAACATGGAAGAATTCATAAATTAAATTAGAAAATTAAATAAAAGGAACATTAAACCTGGGATTGAGAGGCACTCCTAAAACTAAGAGAAATCCTAAATCCTAATCCTAAGAGAGAGGAGAGAACCTCTCTCTCTAAAAACTACATCTAAATCCTAAAATTGTGAATATGAAAGCTTGTTCATGAATGGATGCATTTTCTCACTTTATAGCCTCTAATATGTGTTTTCTGGGCCGCAAACTGGGTCAGAAATAGCCCAGAATTCGCTGGTTGCGAATTCAAATACGCTGCTTTTTCGTCACTGCGATGCGGCCCATGGAGCACGCGATCGCCTTGTATAGAGTAATAGAAACTATGGAATATTATATATCAAATCGAAGCCCCGGACGTTAGCTTTCCAACGCAACTAGAACTGTATCGTTTGGACCTCTGTAGCTAAAGTTATAGCAGTTTGAGTGCGAAGAGGTCAGGCTGGACAGCTTAGCAATTTCTCCAACTTCTTGTATTCCTTTCACTTTTGCATGGTTCCTTTCCATCCTCTGAGCCATTTCTGCCCTGTAATCTCTGAAAACACTTAACACACATATCAAGGCATCTAATGGTAATAAGAGAGGATTTAAACATAGGGAACTTAAGGCCAAAGAAGCATATTTTCAATCAAAGCACATAATTAGGAAGGCAAATGTAAAACCATGCAAATAGTATGAATAAGTGGGTAAAGAGTTGATAAAAACCATTCAATTGAGCACAAGATAAACCATAAAATAGTGGCTTATCAGTAGCTCCCTTCTATTTGTGAGGTAACTACTTGTGAATCGCTAAAAATGGTAATCTTCTGAGCTCCTACCTCCCTAGCCAGCTTCAAACTAGCCAGTAAGGCTTCGTATTCAGCTTGATTATTTGAAGCGGGAAACTCGAACTTTAATGAGAGCTCGATTTGGGTTCCCTGATAACTCTCTAAAATGACGCCTGCACCACTTCCGGTTTTGTTCGAGGAGCCATCCACATAAAGGCTCCACTCTGTGGGGGTGCCCGGGGTGTCAGTATACTCTGCGATGAAGTCGGCCAGGTACTGAGATTTGATAGCTATCCAAGCTTCATATTTGAGGTCGTATTCTGATAACTCGACTGTCCATTTTAGGATTCTTCCAGCTAAATCAGTTTTCTGTAAAATACATTTTATGGGCTGGTTAGTCCGTACTCTGATGGTGTGAGCTTGGAAGTATGGGCTGAGTCGTTGAGAAATGAGTATGAGGGCGTAGGCGAACTTTTCTATCTTTTGATAGTTTAGTTCAGCCCCTTGTAGAGCCTTACTGATGAAGTAGATGGGTTGTTGCCCACTTTCGTCTTCTTTGACTAGTGCTGAAGCTATTGCCTGGCTTCCTATGGCGAGGTATAGTAGGAGTTCTTCGCCTTCCAGAGATCGAGTATGGACGGGTGGTTGCCCCAGAAATTTCTTGAAATCTTGGAAGGCTTGTTCGCATTCTGGGGTCCACTCAAACCTCTTTCCCTTCCTTAATGTTGCATAGAAGGGGAGAGATCTTATGGCTGATCCAGCTAGGAACCTAGACAGAGCCACTAGTCTTCCATTAAGCTGCTGGACCTCTTTGACACATGTCGGACTTTTCATGCGAAGTATGGCCTGACACTTATCTGGGTTTTCTTCGATTCCTTTTTGGGTGAGCATGAAGCCCAAGAATTTGCCAACTTCTACCGCGAAAGTGCATTTTGTGGGATTAAGTTTCCTACCATTCTTTCTGATGGTATTGAACACTTCAGTAAGGTCAGATAGCAATGTTTCCTCTCTTTGTGTCTTTACCAACAAGTCATCAACATAAACTTCCATTAGCAATGTTTCCTCTCTTTGTTCATCAGTCTTTGGTATGTAGCCCCTGCGTTCTTGAGTCCGAAGGGCATGACTATGTAGCAGTAGTTTCCTTTTTAGGTTAAGAATGATGTTTTCTCCTGGTCTGGTTGATACATTGGAATTTGATTGTATCCTGAGTAAGTGTCCATGAAGGAGAGGTATTGATAGCCTGACGAAGCGTCAACTAGTGTGTCTATGTTTGGGAGTGGGTAAGGATCTTTTAGGCAGGCTTTGTTGAGGTTGGTGTAATCAGTGCACATCCGCCATTTTCCATTTGACTTTTTGACCAATACTACGTTGGCCAGCCACAATGGATATTTTACCTCCCTTATGAATCCTGCCTCCATCAAGGCCTGTACTTGCTTTTCTATCGCTTGCGACCTCTCTGTGCCGAGTGTCCTACGTTTCTGCTGTACTGGCCAAGACCCTGGATATACGGATAACTTATGGCACATTTGTCCGAGATCAATACCAGGCATGTCGGCGGCCTTCCATACAAAGAGGTCAGAGTTATCTTTTAGGAGCTTTATTAGCAATTCCTTTAAGTTTTCTCTCCAGATTCGCCCTTATACTGGTTGTTTTTTCTTGAGTGTCTCCAATTTGAACTTCTTTGGTTTCACCTTCTGGTTGAGGGTGGAGTTCTTCGCGAGCTCGAATTCCCCTGAGTTCTATAGTATTGGTTTCTGTTCATGTCCTGGGTCGAGCTATACAACCCGGGCTGATTAAAAGACAAGTCGACCAACCTCTTCAGGTCTGGAATTCCCGACCTCTCCTCAAAGAGCTCGGCCAAAATGCTACAGGGAGCCCAAGCAGGCCCAAATAAAGGGACATAGCCTAAATCTAAAGCCAACTAAAGCCTAGAAAGATAAGGGCGATTCCCCTTGAAGATAATATGACTTCACTCAGAAGATAAGATAAGATAACTAACTTATCTTATCCGGAAAGGTCAACCTACACTACTATAAATACACTGGAGCACCCAGGTACAACTCATACTATGATTCTACTAAAAAAACCTGCTTAAAGCCCATGCTAACTTAGGCATCGGAGTCTCTTGCAGGTACCACCACCCTCCGGTGACGAAGAATCAGCAGCACCACCAAGTCCAACAAGTTGGACACGACAGTTCCGGCCACCACCGTAAATCTCGTTCGAGATCGACCTACAGTTTCAGGTAACCCTCGGAACATTGGCACCGTTGTCGGGGATCTTGGAAGTCATCCCATCAACATGGCAGACAACATGAACAACAATCACAACTCTGATTTAGAAAATAGGACACTGCACAAGAACGCGGACACCACACCCAAAGATACATCTCTGCAAAATGGAGAAAAGCATTCTCCAAATACATAAATTCTAGAAGCTCTCAGAGAGTAGCAGGATCATCTCAAAGCTTGAAGCCGATCTCAAAGCTAAAACAACTCAAGCCGGTCACGGTGACAACCCACACAAAGATTAAGATCCCTTCACCAAAGAAATCATGAGAGCTAAGGTTCCAAAGGATTTTAAAGCTCCCGACATGACCCCATACGACAGTACCTCTAATCCAAGCCACCATCTCAGCAACTTTAGAAGCAGAATGTATCTTACCGATGCCTCAGACGCTATTCGATGTAAAGCCTTCCCGACTACTCTAACAAACACGGCAATTAAATGGTTCGACAGCCTGCCTCCCAGATCCATCACCAGTTTCGATGACTTAGCTAAGAAGTTTCTTGCTAGATTTTCTATTCAGAAGGACAAAGCCAAACATGCCCCAAGCCTATTAGGAATCAAACAAGGAGATCGGGAGAGTCTTCGCTCTTACATGAAAAGATTTAACAAAGCTTGCCTGGACATACAAAGCCTACCAACAGAAGCAGCCATCATGGGTCTCATCAATGGCCTACAAGAAGGACCCTTTAGTCACTCTATATTAAAGAAACACCCAACATCTTTAAATGAAGTGCAAGAATGGGCAGAGAAATATATCAACATGTAAGAAAATTCTCGATTAGGAGAGACCTCAAAATCTGGATTCTCCTACTCATCTCGGGATAAGGATAAAGAGTCCAAGAAAAAGGAAGATCAACACGGAGAAAAGCCTTAAAATTATCATAATTACACCCCTCTTCGGGTGTCCCTTATGGATGTTTTCCGAGAAGTATGCCACACCGAGAAGATTCCACCACCTCGTCTAATCAAAAGCAAAAAAGGAGGGGAAATCGGATAGAATACTATGAGTACCACCGAATCTATAGATATCCTACAAACGAGTGCTTCGACATGAAAAATGTCATAAAAAAATTGGTAAGAGACAGATGACTAGATCGATACTTAGCCAATAAAATGGATGAACCCAGAAAGAGAAGAAGGGTTGAAGTGGTCGGACGAGCTGAACGACCACCCCGCATCCCGGAGATGCACGATCACATGATAAATGGAGGATTCGCAGGAGGAGGGATCTCCAAATCATCTCGCAAAAGGCATCTTAAAGAAGTATACCATGTTGGAGGAGAGGAAGGATCACTCGACCTCCCTACCATTACTTTTTCCCAAGACGACGCAGCAGGCGTCATCCCAGGACGTGATGATCCCATGGTCATTACTATCATTTTGGCCAATACCAACCTCCACCGCACACTGGTGGACCAAGGGAGCTCGGCGGATATCTTGTTTAAATCCACCTTCGACAAACTCGGCCTACAAGAAAAAGAGCTCAGAGCATAGCTGAACAGCTTGTTTGGACTAGGAGACACTCCAATCCAACCTCTTGGATATATTTCGCTACACACAACCTTTGGAAAGGGAACCCGGTCAAGGACACTCAACATATACTACATCATAGTCGACGTGCGCTCAGCCTACAATGCCCTAATAGGTCGGACAACGCTAAATCAGCTTGCCGTAGTAGTGTCTACTCCATATCTATGCATGAAGTTTCCAACCCCAGAAGGGATAGCCACGATAAAAGGAGACCAGAAAACTATGCGACGCTGTTACAACGAAAGTCTGAACCTTAGAGGCAAAGGAGAAGAAATCAACACTATCGAGCTCGGGGGAGTTCGAGGTCGGGAAGAATTTCGTCCACAACCGGAAGGCGAGATCGAGGAAGTCCAAATCGGGGATGTCCTAGATAAGACAACAAGTATTGGGGCGACTCTGAAAGGAGACATAAAGGAATCTCTGATACAGTTCCTAAGAGAATATGTCGACCTCTTTGCATGGAAGGCCGCAAACATGCCAAGTATAGATCCCAAACTAATGTGCCACAAACTGGCAGTATACCCAAGATCTCGGCCAGTACAACAGAAGTATCAGAAGCTCGGACCAGAAAGATCCCAAGCTGTGGAAGAACAAGTACAAGTTCTACTGGAGGCAGGATTCATAAGAGAAGTCAAGTACCCACTATGGCTGGCCAACGTTGTATTGGTGAAAAAGTCAAATGGGAAATGGCAAATGTGCACTGATTACACCGACCTCAATAAAGCATGTCCAAAAGATCCTTATCCACTTCCAAGCATAGACACTCTAGTGGATGCCTCCTCCGGATACAAGTACCTTTCCTTTATGGATGCCTATTCAGGATACAATCGAATCCCGATGAACCCACCTGATCAAGAAAAGACCTCATTCCTAACCCCAAAAGCGAATTATTGTTATGTCATCATGCCATTCGGACTCAAAAATGGAAGAGCTACCTACCAAAGATTAATGAATAAAATCTTCACAGACCATATTGGGAAACTCATGGAGGTATATGTGGACGACATATTGGTAAAAACACAAAGTGAGGAGTCATTACTGTCCGACCTCGCCAAAGTGTTCGACACCATCAGAAAGCATGGCATGCGACTTAATCCCGCAAAGTGCACCTTTGCAGTAGAAGCCGGCAAATTCCTAGGTTTCATGCTAACACAACGAGGAATTGAGGCGAACCCGGATAAATGCCGAGCTATACTCAACATGAAAAGCCTGACCTGCGTCAAAGAAGTACAACAGCTCAATGGAAGACTGGCAGCCTTGTCCAGATTTCTAGCCGGATCAGCCATAAGATCTCTCCCTTTCTATGCCACACTAAGGAAGGGAAAGAGGTTTGAATGGACCACGGAGTGCGAACAAGCCTTCCAGGATTTCAAAAAATTCCTGGGACAGCCACCCATCCTTACTTGACCACGGGAAGGAGAAGCACTTATATTATACCTCGCAGTGGAAAATCGGGCAATATCCTCAGCACTAGTCAGAGAAGATGAAAGTGGGCAACAACCCATCTACTTCATTAGCAAAGCCCTACAAGGAGCCGAAATGAACTATCAAAAGATAGAAAAGTTCGCCAACGCTCTCATACTAACTTCTCGATGACTTCGCCCATATTTTCAAGCTCACACCATCAAGGTTCGGACAAACCAACCCATAAAAGGCATTCTATAGAAGACAGACCTAGCTGGAAGAATTCTACCGTGGGAAGTCAAGCTATCTGAGTTCGATCTTCAATATAAAGCTCAGACGGCCATCAAGTCTCAGTATTTGGCCGATTTTATTGCTGAGTATACTGAAACCCTGGGAACTCCTATAAAATGGGATCTCTATGTAGACGGCTCTTCAAATAAAACTGGAAGTGGTGCAGGTGTGATAATAAAAAGTGACCAGGGAACCCAAATCGAACTCTCCTTAAAGTTTGAGTTCCCTGCTTCAAACAATCAGGCCGAATACGAGGCATTACTAGCTGGTTTGAAGCTGGCCAAAGAGGTTGGAGTTCAAAAGCTTAACATCTTCAGCGACTCACAAGTAGTCACCTAGCAAATAGCAGGGAACTACCAAGCTAAAGACTCTACAATGAAAAAGTACCTGGACAAAACCAGAGAACAGCTCGAACAACTGGGGGAATATGAGGTTCGTCACATACCTCAGGAACAGAATGCTCGAGCTGATGCACTCTCAAAATTAGCCAGCACCAAATCAGGGGGTAATAATAGAAGCCTCATCCAGGAAATACTACAAAAATCATCAATCTCAGAGGAAGAAGAGATCTTAGCCATATCAGGTCAGGATCAAGGATGGATGACCCCCATAATCAATTACCTCAAATCAGGGACACTCCGTGCAGATAAGAACGAGGCGAAGAGGTTGAGACGAGAAGCACAATACTGCACCATCATAAATAACATCTTATACAAGAGAAGAATCTCGACACCCTTATTGAAATGTGTGCCAACCTCCAACACAAAGGAGGTCTTGGAAGAAATACAAAGTGGCATATGTGGCAACCATCTGCGAGCACGAGCTCTCTCCAAAAAAGTACTTCGAGCCAGATTCTTTTGGCCGACTTTGCAAAAGGAAGCTGCAGAGTTCGTAAAGACATGTCCACCGTGTCAGAAACATGCTAACTTCCACATCGCCCCACCAAAGGAGCTCATTAGTGTGACATCACCTTGGCCATTCAGAAAATGAGGACTCGACCTCCTCGGACCCTTTCTCCAAGGATCAGGACAAGTCAAGTTCCTTATTGTAGGGGTAGATTACTTCACAAAATGGATTAAGGCAGAGCCCCTAGCTAATGCCACTACTCAAAGAAGTCGAAAATTCTTATACAGGAACATTGTTACAAGGTTTGGGGTTCCTTACTCCATCACCACAGACAATGGAACTCAATTCACGGACACAGGCTTCAGGAAGTTGGTAGCAGACTTAAAAATAAAGCATCAATTTACATCCGTAGAACACCCACAAGCTAATGGACAAGCAGAAGCAGCTAACAAAGTCATATTGGCTGGGTTAAAATGGAGACTACAGGATGCAAATGGAGCCTGGGCTAAAGAGCTCCCACAAGTCCTATGGGCATATCGGATAACTTCACACTCCACTACAAAGAAATCACCTTTCCGATTGGCTTACGGAATGGAGGCAATGATCCCGGTAGAAATCGAAGAAGGATCCACCAAAATGATCTACTACAATGAAGAGGCCAACTCCCAACTCCAAAGGGAAGAGCTCGACCTACTTCCAGAAATCTGAGAAAGAGCTCGGATCAGGGAAGAGGCGTTAAAACGTCGAATGGCCTCAAAATACAATCGGAAGGTAGTACAGTGAAGCTTTGCCAATAACGACCTCATCCTAATCCGAAATGATATCGGAACAAGTTGACCAGGAGAGGGGAAGCTAGCAGCTAATTGGAAAGGACCCTACCGAGTCACAGAGATACTGGGAAAAGGCTACTACAAGGTGTCCGAACTAGAAGGGCGAGAGCTACCAAGGTCATGGCATGCTTGCAACCTAAGAAGGTATTATAGTTAGAGGTAATAAGGATCTTAGGTCAAGGTGCACTCTTTTTCCTGAAAAGGTTTTTTAACGAGGCATAAAGCCAAGATCTGTAAAATTGCCTGACTTAGAGGGGTAAACACTCACATGTATATATTTTATTTGCCTACACATCTACTTTCTATTGGAATAAAATTTTTCAGATTTTCTACAAAGTTTCTCTACTAAGAGGCATTAATCTGAATCCAAAAATCCATCGCTCGATTACAAAGCTACAGGTCGGCAAGGTGAAAACCAAATTCACCGCTCGACCACGATGAAATCAAATTCATCATCCAAAATTCTACAAAGGTCGGCAAGGTGAAAACAAAAATTCACCACCCGACTTCGACAAAATCGGCAAGATGAAAAAGCAATAAAAACAGATTAATGTGAAAGCTACAAAAGTTATAAAAAGTAATCCATAGAAAGAGGCCTGACGAGGTCTGAGAAAAAATGGATTGCTAAAAATAACTTAGAATGGACCGACGTGAAGAAGTCGGACCAATCGACATGAAAGCGACAAAAGTTATAAATAGTAATCCATAGAAAGAGGGCTGACAAGGTCTGAGAAAAAATGGATTGCTAAAAATAACTTAGAATGGACTTACATGAAGAAGTCGGACCAATCGACATGAAACCTACAAAAGTTATAAAAAGTAATCCATAGAAAGAGGCCTGACGAGGTCTGAGTAAAAATGGATTACTAGAAATAACTTAGAAAGGACCGACCAAAAAGAAGTCGGACCCGACCAATCA
Source organism: Arachis ipaensis (assembly GCF_059453495.1). Classification (NCBI taxonomy): domain Eukaryota; kingdom Viridiplantae; phylum Streptophyta; class Magnoliopsida; order Fabales; family Fabaceae; genus Arachis; species Arachis ipaensis. Next base: position 79,087,579 of record NC_142440.1, on the reverse strand, counting down.
AAGCGACAAAAGTTATAAAAAGTAATCCATAAAAAGAGGCCTGGCCAGCCCTAAATAAAAATGGATTACTAAAAATAACTTAAGAAGAAACGACAAGTGAAATCGACCAACATCTACAGAGTGAACTGACAAGTGAAGTCGGACCAACAAAAGCTACAGCTCGGATCGACATGAGAAATCGGACCCACGAAAGGCATGCGCTAGAAAGGGCATAGCTCGACTTAAAAAGCCACGACCTCACAAAAGGCCATCAAAATTGTTCAGACTAAAAAAGTTCCATAAGAACATTAGCAAGTCATCGAACAAAGCTAGCCCCAAAAGGTCATTCCGACTAAAGCAGGAAACAAACAAACACAAAAGCAATCAAAGAGGTCGGACGGCAAAGTCCAACACTCTAAAGATTCCTGGAAGCAGCAAAGGTTGCAAACAAACATACCAAAAAGCTACTACAATAAAAAATTCAGAAGGCCACCCGAAGGTTGACCTTAGAAGTTCAAAAGCATTTGTTTATTCCTAAAGAAATTTGCTAAGAAAAGCAACTGAAATGTCAAGGCCACACCAGAGCTCAATTACAAGAAAACAGAGTTTAAAAAGCCCACAGATCGGACTATACAAAAAATACATCAAAGAAAACTCATCAAAGATTCAAACTCTCCCCAGTAAGCATCCTGAGCTGAAGAAGGAGGAATGATATTCACAGGAAGAGCATCCATGGTCCCATCCTCACGATTGAGTATCTCACAATCCGGATCGGGTTGGGAATGGCTGACCTCAGCAGCAGCAGTTGAAGAAATCGCGGCAGTAGAAGCTTTGACTGGCGGCTCGGGGGGAGGACCTTCCTCTTCATCTTCGTCTGGGGCAGGGACAATTTTACCATTTTCAACAATATTATCTAAACTAAAAAGACTCAGGTCGAGTTCGGGAGCAAGAACTCGGACCTGAGCTTTTAGGTTCTCATATGCGTCAGTCACACTGCCGACAAGATGACCCTGAAGCTCAGCATAGTCAGCATGGGCCGACTCAAGTCTCTCCCTGACCTCCAGCAGCTCACCATAAGTTTGAGTATAACTCTCCGTCGACTTCTTGGCCATCTCCTCGGCCAGATTCGCAGCAGCCTCTGCAGCAACAGCCCGTGATTTCTCCTTTTCTACATCTAACTCCAGCTTGGCCACTTTGGCGTCTAGCTCATCCTTCAATCCCTTGATCTTGTCAAACTCTGACTTGGCTTCCTGCATAAAGGCCTTCGTCGCGCGAACAGGAGAATATTGGATTGAGCGAAATAAAGCCACACCCATATGCGCCATCTGCACACTACTGCTGGTAATAAAACCCAGGTGGTGTAGGATAAACACGTCATCCATGGGAAGTCGGCCATAAGGATCGATCTGGTTATCCACAAATCCCACAGCATCAAAGTCAGGGGCATCCAGATTGAAAGGCTCGACAGTCCTTTGCTTCTTGGGGAGAGGACTGGCAGCAAAAGAAGAGGCAGCACCAGAGGTCTGCTGGGGAGGATCAGAAGATGCCAGGCAAACCTGAGGAGTCGGTATGACCTTCCTCGGCCTAAAGGTGTCTGAGGTCGACCTCCTCAGAGTAACTTTTGAAGATCCCTCCCGGAACCTTTGGCCGAGATGTTCTGGGCCACAGTCGCCTTCCTCGCCCTCTTAAAGGCCTTCATAGAATCAGTGGTCTTTACCATCTCTGAAAACATAGCAAAAACCAGAATTGCAAATGAAAAAGGGATGGATTGATAAAACAAACAAATAAAATAAGGAGAAAAGTAAGCAAAGAAATCAGCAAGCTACCTAATTTAGTTCGAAGAAGGGAGGGATCCCCCAAGAACCTTTCCGTATCGAGATGGGGAGGCTCCCTCCAATTTTCCTCTAGTACATGTACAAAAGCTTGTTCAACTTCATCCAACATTTCTCAAGTATACTTAGACACTACAACATTTTTTTGCCAGCATAAGGGGAAGGTGGGCTCATTATTCTATTCCAAGAAGAAAGGTCGAGCTCCTTCAACAGCTCAGACTTTGAAATAATAGTTTTTGAAATCCCTAAACGACTCATCGTATAAAGAAATAACTTTCTTTCCCTAGGCAGCTCGGAAAGAAGTCCAGGAAGCCTTCTTCTTAGCTGCCCCAGGCTTTGTCAAAACAAAAATGTAAAGAAAGAGAGTTTGAGAAGGTCAGACATCCAGTTTTTCGCACAACAGTTGGAAGATCTTTATGAAGCCCCACGAGTTCGGTGAAGTTGAAAAGGAGCTACATTGCAAGACCACAACAGGTCGGTCTCAAAGGAAGTAAAAGTAATGGTGATGTTCAGTTGGCTAAAAAAGTAATCATAGGCATAAAAGAAGGGACGTTCCCCTGAAGTCAAAGAAGGAAAACAAACCCTCTCAAGAGGGTTAGGAGCTACCAACTCGTAATTCTTCTCCTGATCTCTAGTACTACAAACCATGTGATGTCTCCTAAGCTGCACGCAATAATCAGAATTGACCACAGAAACACACATCAAGACGAGGGAGTCCAGCCAGTCAAACATGCCCTCGGGGACTCTGGTGGACGTCTCGACAAAGTTTTTGCGAGAAGACATGGGTCAACTAGTCCTACAGTGAAAAAAAAAGGAAAAATGGATTACTAATCAAACAGCTCGGACAAATAGGGAGATAGCTCGGGCAAAAACATACAAATGTTAGAAGTCAGACACAGCAGTAAAAGGAAACCCCAGAATTTCCACCAAGGTCCAGGGACATCCTTTGGAGGCAGTAATAAGGAAAGAACCTGGAAAAAAAGAAGTCAACAGTCTATCTCCTAAAAACATATCTCAAAATACAAACCTTCTACCAACATCACTCTACACAAGCAGCAAGAAACCCATCACCGTCAAAATAGAAAAGCTACAGTCATCCTCTACCAACAGGCCAAACAAAGTGAGGGGCATGCAAAGATGAAAAGAAACAAGAACAGCGATAATCCTAAGGAAGCAAAAACTATCAACCACATGTCATAGCAAGAGAGTGCAGGAAACACAGTAAAGATACAAGCTTTATAACAGAAACAAAATATCGAAGAAAAAGACACAATCTTCTTCGAAGGAATCAAGAATCACAATCAGTAAAAACCACATGCAACAGCTTTCTGCATACAAGAAGGTGACTATCGAAAAGCATAAAAGGAAAAAGAAAAATACCAACCTATAAGGGGAGAAGAAGCGAGCGCAAGGGAAAGATCAGAAAGAAACGATCCACACAAGCAAGAAGACAAATGTGAAGACTGGAGAGCGTGAGAGAAACGGAGGGAATAGAGTAATGGCAGTGAATAAATGAAGTAGAGGGAGACGATAAAACTGAAAGCAAGTCTCTTTGAAATTCAAAATAAAGATGCGAAAGAGGGAAAGAAGGAACGGCAAAAGGAATTAATAAGCATTAAACCCTCGCACGTTTCCAAGGAAACATAAACACGCGCAACAATTAAAAGAAAAAAAACGTTCCGCATTCAAGCCACTAGTAGGAGTTCCACAACGAGATCGACAAAAATGCTCGAGGTCGGCTTCTCCAAAAGAGATCAAAGTCCAAAAAAGGTTTGACCTCAAAAGGAAGACCGCGCTCAAGCAGGGGCACTATTCATGTCCTGGGTCGAGCTATACGACCCAGGCTGATTAAAAGACAAGTCGACTAACCTCTTCAGGTCTGGAATTCCCGACCTCTCCTCAAAGAGCTCGGCCAAAACTCTACAGGGAGCCCAAGCAGGCCCAAATAAAGGGACATAGCCAAAATCTAAAGGCAACTAAAGCCTAGAAATATAAGGGCGGTTCCCCTTGAAGATAAGATGACTTCACTCAGAAGATAAGATAAGATAACTAACTTATCTTATCCAGAAAGGTCAACCTACACTACTATAAATACACTGGAGCACCCAGGTATAACTCATACTCTGATTCTACTAAAAAAACTTGCTTAAAGCCCATGCTAACTTAGGCATCGGAGTCTCTTGTAGGTACTGTTCCGAGGCTTACCTGAAACTGTAGGTTGATCTCGGACGAGATCTCCTGTGCTGGTCGGCGATGATACGTCCGACTTGTGGGTGGTGGCTGGAGCCGCTGTGTCCGGCTTGTGAACCAGCAGTGGTGCTGATCCTTCGTCACCGGAAGGTGGTGGTACCTACAAGGGACTCCGATGCTTAAGTTAGCAAGGGTATTAAGCAGGTTTTTAGTAGAATTAGAGTATGACTTACACCTGGGTGCTCCAGTGTATTTATAATGGTGAGGAGTGACCTTCTTGGAGATAAGATAGTTATCTTATCTTATCTTATCTTTGAGTGAAGTCATCTAATCTTCAAAGGAACCACCCTTATCTCTATAGGCTTGGGCTGCCTTTGGATTTGGGTCGTGTTCCTCTGTTTGGGCCCTTTTTGGGCTTTCCTGGTGATTTGGCCGAGCTCTTGGAGAAGAGGTCGGATAGTCCTGACCTGAAGAGGTCGGTTGGCTTGTTGTCGATCATCCTGGATCGGACATCTCGACCCAAGGTATGAACAGTGCCCCTGCTCGAGTGCGGTCTTCCTTTTGAGGTCGAGTCCTTAGTTTTAGGACTTCAATCCTTCTCTGGTGAAGCCGAGCTCGAGCATTGTCGATTTCTTCTTTGTAGAGTTTCCCTTTGAATATGGATCGTTTTTTTTTCTTTTCTTTAATTTCGAAATAGACGTTCCTTGCCTTGGGAACGTGCGAGGGTTTTTAATGCCCCTTTAACTTCTTAATGCTCTGTTTCTTTCGCCTCCCACTTTCATTTTTGAATTACACCAACGCTTTCTCTTGCTTGCTGTAACTTTCCCTTTTTCTCTCTATTCTTTTGTTTCGTTTGGCTTTGCCTGGGACTTGCGTTTTTCACGCTTTCTCTCCGTGACGCCCTTGGTGATTGTTGGTGCTTCATTTGTTCGACAGGCGATTCTGGATTTCGCTTCTTCGTTTTTAACTTCTTCAGCACTTTCCTCTTCTTGCAGGTTGGTCTTTCTTTCTGTTTATTTCTTTTACTTCTTTCGTCATTCTTTCCTTGCGCTTGCATAGTTCTATTCTTGGTAAAGTTTCGGTTTTGCTTGAGTTTACATTGGAAAGCTTGAACCTTTTCACATTACCGTGCTTGGTTGTCACTGTGACGCATGTTTTCTGGTGTTCTTTTGGCTTTATGTATGCTCCTAGGTGGACTCCCTGGTAGTTTGAGGTTTTTTAGGGTTTCGCCTACTGTTTGCTGCTTCTGATCGTACTTTGATGTTTGAGTTTTTTGAACTGCGTCTGTTTGCTTCTAAAAAGATTGCTCCTTGACTTTTGCCCTGGTGATAGTTTTCTTTGCTGATAAATTTGTAGAAGATAATGGTTTTCTGATGACTTGCTTTGATTTGTGTTTTTCTTCTCGGAGCGTTGCTTAGAGTTTTGCTGGGATGTTAGCCTTGTAGATTTTTCAGAGTTCTTACTCTTTTACTGCCTCCAAAAGATGCCTCTGGACCTTGGTGTGCGTCTTGGGGTTTTCTTTTTACTATTTGTATGCTTGAATCATGTTTGTCCGAGCTGATTTCTTTGATTTTGCCCGAGCTTCTTTGGTTAGTAATCCATTTTCTTTTTCTTGCTGTAGGACTAGTTGACCATGTCTCCTCGCAAAAATATTGTTGAGACGTCTTCCAAGGTCCTTGAGGGTATGTCCGACCGGCTGGACTCCCTTGTGTTGTTGTGTGTCTTTGTGGTAAATGCTGAGTACTGGGTAGAGCTGAGGAAATATCATAGGATTTGTAGTATTCGAGCCCATGAGAAACATTATGAGCTTGTAGTGCATGTTTCCAATGAGAGGGTTTGTTTCCCGACCTCGGTCCAGGGGGAGCGTCCCTTCTTTTATGCCTATGACTATTTTTTCAGCTAGCTGAACATTACTTTCCCTTTTACTCCTTTTGAGACCAATTTGATGTGGTCGTGCAATGTATCTCCCTCCCAGCTTCACCCGAATTTGTGGGGCTTTCTTAAGATTTCTCAATTATTGTGTAAAGAGTTTGATGTTAAGCCATCTCAAACCCTTTTTCTTTACCTCTTTGTTTTGACTAAACCCGGGGTGGCTAAGAAGAAGGCTGCTTAGGTATCTTTCCGTGCTGCTCAAGGAAAGAAAGTTTTTTCAATATACGATGAATCTTTTCGCGATTTTAAGAACTATTTCTTTAAGGTCCAAGCTGTTGAAAGAGCCCGGCCTTTCTTTTTGGATGAGAATGGCGAGCCCAGTTTTCCTTTAGAGTGGAAAAAGAATGTAGTGGTGTCTAGGTATACTTGGGAGATGTTGGATGAGGTTGAGCAAGCCTTTGTGACTGTGCTGGAAAAGAACTGGTGGTAACCTCCCCATCTTGATACAAAAAAATTCCTAGGAAATCCCTCTCTTCTCTGAGTTGAGCTGGGTAGTAGTCGACTTCTTTTTGTTTATTTTGTCGAGTTCCTTTCTTTTCTTTCCGATTTATAACTCGGTTTCTTGCTGTGTGTTATTTCAGATATGACTAAAAACAATGACTCCATGAGGGCCTTTAAGAAGGCGAGAAAGGCCACAGCTACCCAGAACATCTCGGCCAAAGTGGCTGGGGAAGGATCCTCTCATGTTCCTCTAAAATAGCCAATATCAAGCTCTTCTGGGCCGAGGAAGATGATTCCTACTCCTCGGGTTCACTTGATTGATCCTCCCCTGGCTTCTGTTGCTACCTCTTCTCCTACTGCCATTCCTCCTCCAAAAAGACAGAGGACTGTTGAGCCCTTCAATTTGGATGCCCCTGACTTCGATGCTGTCGAATTTGTTGATCAACAAATTGCTCCTTATGGTGTCATTCCTACTGACGATGTTTCCCTCCTTCGTCACTTGGACTTCATTACCCGGAGTAGCATTAAGATGGCACATATGGGGGCGGCTCTATACCGAACTGCCCAGGATCTTCCTATTCATGCAACGAAGGCTTTTATGGAGGAGGCCAAATCAGAGTTTGACCAGATCAAGGGTTTGGAGGAGGAGCTTGAAGTGAAGGTGGCGAAGCTAGAAAAAGAGTTGGAGGGTGAGAAGACTCAGGCTACTGCTGCTGTGGCTTCTGCAAAGTTGGCTGAGGATATGGCGCTGAAGCATAAGGAGAGCTATGTCACAACTTATGGGAAGATGATGGATCTTAGGGAGAGTTTGGAATCTGTTTGAGCTGACTATGCCGAGCTCCAGGGTCATCTTCTAGGCAGTATGAATGCTACTTATGAGAATTTGAAGGATTAGGTTCGAGTTCTTGCACCCGAGCTCGACCTCACCCTTTTTAGCTTGGACAACATTGTAAAAGATGGTAAGATTGTCCCTGATGACCCTGATGATGATGATGATGTCGACCCTCCTCCTGCACCATCTGCCAAAGCCTCTGTTGCCCCGCCTTCCTCAACTCCAGCAACTGAAGTTGGTCAGCCCGAGTCCGATCTTGATGTCCAGGTTTTGAATCGGGATGATGGGACAGTAGATGCGGTACCCCTTCAGACTCGTCCTCCTTCACCCCGAAATACTGCTACTGGGTAGTCTTTGGATCTTCTATAATTTTTTCTTTGATGTATGATGTACAGCCTAGTCTGTGGGCTTTTAAACTTTTATTTCTATAATTGGTGGTTTGTTTGACTTCAGATACTTTAGTTGCTTTTCTTTTAGCAACCTTATTTTGTCAAAACAAAGTAGTTTTTCAAGTCTCTTGGGGTTAATTTCAGGCGGCCTCTTGGGTCTTGTTATTATAGCAACTTTATATTTTTTGTGACATGCTTGTCGGTTGCTTGCTTAGCACTTTCTAGGAATCTTCAGGGTGTTGGAATCTGGTTTTCTGACCTCTTTTGATTGTCTTTATATTTTAATACTTGTAGATTGATTCTTTTGAGGTTATGGCTTTCTGGGTCCAATTTGGAGTCATTTATGGCGCATACCTTCTGTCGATCGATATCTTTGCGAATTATTTTTAGTAATCCCTTGGGGTTTACTTTTTATAACTCTGTAGCTTTTGGTTGACTTTTGCATGTCGGTCCTTCTAAGCTATTTTGGTAATCCATATTATTGGGACCTTTGTTAGGTCTCTTTTATGGATTACTTTGTATAACTTTCAGTAGCTTCGTTGGGCCGACTTCATCATGTTGGTCCCTTTTAAGTTATTTTCTTAGTAATCCATTTTGTTCGGACCTTGTCAGGTCTCCTTTTATAGATTACTTATTTATAACTTTTGGTAGCTTGGTCGGGCCGACTTCGTCATGCTGGTCCCTTCTAAGTTATTTCTAGTAATCCATTTTATTTGGACCTTTGTCAGGTCTCTTTTATGGATTACTTTTTATAACTTTTGTCATTTTGTTGGGCCGTCTTCTTCATGTCGGTCCCTTCTAAGTTATTTTTAGTAATCCATTTTATTTTGACCTTTGTCAGGTCTCTTTTATGGATTACTTTTTATAACTTTTGTCATTTTGTTGGGCCGACTTCATCATGTCGGTCCCTTCTAAGTTATTTCTAGTAATCCTCTATTTTAGGGCTGGCCAGGCCTCTTTCCAGGGATTACTTTTTATAACTTTGGTTGTTGTGGTCCACTGGTCCGACTTCTTTACGTCGGTCTGTCTTTAAGTTATTTTTTAGCAACCCATTTTTATTAAGACCTTGTCAGGTCCTTTCCTATGGATCACTTTCGATAAATTCTTGCATTATTCTGTTTTGCCACTTTTCATCTTTGCCGATTTTGTAGAAGTTGAGTTTGATCCTCGTTTGGTCGACCTTCGATGAATTTGGTTTTCATCTTCGCTGGTCTTTATCGTGATCGTGCAGTGAATTTGATTTTCACTTTTTGCCGATTTGTAGCTTTATAATCGGGCGATGAATTTTTTGCGTTCAGATTAATGCGTCTTGGTAGGAAACTTTTTGGGAAATCTGCAAACTTTATTTAAATAATAAAAGTAAGATATGAATAAGAGTGCGTACACGTTAATGCTTACCCTTCTGGGTCGGGCAATCTTTTAGATCTCGGTCTAGCGCCCTTCTTAGGTTGCAGGCATGCCATGACCTTGGTAGCTCTCGCCCCTCGAGGTCAGACACTTGATGGTGACCTTTCCACAGTACCTCTAAACACTTGGTATGGTTCTTTCTAGTTGGTTGCTAGCATCCTTTCTCCTGACCGACCTTCTGATTGTATCTTGAGGCTATTTGACGTTTTAACGCTTTCTCCCTAATCCGAGCTCTTTCTCAGACTTCTGAAGTAGGTCGAGTTCTTCCCTTTGGATTTGGGAGTTGACCTCTTCATTGTAGAGGATCATTCTGGGGATCCTTCTTCGATTTCTAGTGGGATCATTGCCTCCATTCTGTAAGCCAATCGGAAGGGTGATTCCTCCGTGGTGAAGTATGGAGTTGTCCGATATGCCCATAGGACTTGTGGGAGCTCTTCAGCCCAAGCTCCCTTTGCGTCCTGTAGTCTTCGTTTTAACCCAGCTAGTATGACTTTGTTGATAGCTTCTGCTTGTCCATTGGCTTGTGGATATTTTACAGATGTGAATTGGTGCTTTATTTTCAAGTCAGCCACCAACTTCTTGAAACCTGTGTCCGTGAATTGAGTGCCATTGTCTGTGGTGATGGAGTAAAGAACCCCAAACCTTGAAACAATATTTCTGTAGAATTTCTAACTTCTTTGAGCAGTGGCATTAGCTAGGGGCTCTGCCTCAATCCATTTTGTGAAGTAATCCACCCCTATAATAAGGAACTTGACTTGTCCCGATCCTTGGGAAAATAGTCCGAGGAGGTCGAGTCCCCACTTTGTGAATGGCCAAGGTGATGTTACACTGATGAGCTCCTTTGGTGGGCAATGTGGAAGTTAGCATGCTTTTGATGTAAAGCTTTGACTTTGTATTTGGGTTTTTGCTCTGTTGTTGCCTCCAAAGGGTGCCCCTGGACTTTCGTGTGAGTCCTGGGGTTTTCCTTTTGCTGCTGTATCTGACACCTGATGTTTTGCTGTTATTGTCCGAGTTGTTTCCTTATTTGTCCGAGTTGTTTGGTAGTAACCCCATAGTTGACCTATGTCTTCTTGAAAAAACATTACTGAGATGTCTACTAAGATCCCGAACGGCATGTCTGATTGGCTGGATTCCAGAGTTTTAATGCGTGTTACTATGGCTGACCCTGAGTACTGTGTGTGACTTAGGAGGTTCCGTTTTGTAGGAGTTCGCGGGGTGTTAGTGTATTCTGTAATGAAGTCGGCCAGATACTGTGATTTGATGGCTAGGCACATGTAAAGCTCAAGTCTCAGCCCCAGCACACACCAAGTGGGCCCCATAAGTGAATTTCTGCACTATCTATCATAGCTTATTCATTTTTCTGTAAACCTAGGTTACTAGTTTAGTACTTAAACAACTTTTAGAGGATTATTTTGCACCTCATGACATTTTTAGATCTGAACTTTGTACTCTTTGACGGCATGAGTCTCTAAACTCCATTGTTGGGGGTGAGGAGCTATGCTGTGTCTCGATGAATTAATGCAACTGTTTCTGTTTTCTATTCAAACACGCTTGTTTCTATCTAAGATGTTCATTCGCACTTCAATATGATGGATGTGATGATCCGTGACATTCATCACCATTCTCAACCTATGAATGCGTGCCTGACAACCACTTCCATTCTACCTTCGATTGAATGAGTATCTCTTGGATTCCTTAATCAGAATCTTCGTGGTATAAGCTAGAATCCATTGGCAGCATTCTTAAGAATCCAGAAAGTCTAAACCTTGTCTGTGGTATTCCGAGTGGGATTCAGGGATTGAATGACTGTGACAAGCTTCAAACTCACAAGGGTTGGGCGTAGTGACAGACGCAAAAGGATCAATGGATCCTATTCCAGCATGAGTGAAAACCGACAGATGATTAGTCGTGCGGTGACAGTGCACCTGGACCATTTTCACTGAGAGGACGGATGGTAGCCATTGACAACGATGATCCACCAACACACAGCTTGCCATAGGAGGAACCTTGCATGCGTGAAGAAGAAGACAGGGGGAAAGCAGAGATTTAGAAGACAAAGCATCTCCAAAACTCCAACATATTCTCCATTATTGCATAACAAGTATTTAATTCATGCTCTTTTATTTTTCGCAATTCAAACTGATAATCATAACTAATATCCTGACTAAGAATTACAAGATAACCATAGATTGCTTCAAGCCAACAATCTCCGTGGGATTCGACCCTTACTCACGTAAGGTATTACTTGGACGACCCAGTGCACTTGCTGGTTAGTTGTACGGAGTTGTGAAAAGTGTGAATCACAATTTCGTGCACCAAGTTTTTGGCGCCATTGCCGGGGATTGTTCGAGTTTGAACAACTGACGGTTCATCCTGTTGCTTAGATTAGGAAGATTTTGTCTTTTGGGTCAGAGTCTTTTACTTTCTTTTCAAAATCTTTCAAAAATTTTTTATTTTTCTTTATTAATCTGTGTTTTGTCTTTAAGTCTTTTATTATTGCTCTTGTTAAAATTTTAGAATCCTTATTTTCTTTTTCAAAATTTTTTTTCGAAAATTTATTTTTTTTTACTAATAATTGAGTTTTTCTGTTTAAGTTTAGTTTTATGTTTTAAGTTTGGTGTCAATTGCATGTTTTTTTATCTTCCTTTAAAATTTTCGAATTAGTGTTCATTGTTCCTTCTTGATCTTCAAGTTGTTCTTGTTTATTTTCCTTATTTGATCTTTAGTTTTTCTTGTTCTGTGTCTTTTCTTGTTTTTCTTGTGCTTTTTCAAGATATCAGTTTCCAAAGAAAATTTTATTTATTAAATACAATATTAAAACACTTTAAATTTATAACTCAATTGGCTAGAGCGTTGTGTTTATGTTCTTGGTAATTGGGAATCTTCCTTTTAAAACTTTTTCAAAAATAATTTTTCTTTGAGCAAATCTTGTGTCAAGTTTTAAGTTTGGTGTTTTCTTGTTAGCTTTTCTTTAGTTTTCAAAAATTTTATTGTGATTTTCTAAAAATTTTAAGTTTGGTGTTCTTTCTTCATGTTCTTGTTGTTCTTGTGAGTTTCAAGGTGTTCTTGAGTTTTTCTTGTGTCTTGATCTTAAAATTTTTAAGTTTGGTGTTCCTTGGTGTTTTCCCTCCAAAATTTTCGAAAACAAGGAGCATTAGATCTAAAAATTTTAAATCTTGTGCTATTTCATTGTTTTTCTCTTTCCTCATTAAGATTAAAAAATCAAAAAAATATCTTTTCCTCATTCCACTCATAATTTTTGAAAATTTTGCATTATTTTAGCCATCAATTTAAAAAAAAATCAAATCTTTTTAAATTATTTTTCAATCATATCTTCTCAATCAATTTTTTTCAAAACTTCCTAACCACTTTCTCTTCCTTCATTTTTTTTCGAAAATATCATTCAAAAATTCAAATTTCTATTTTAAAATTTTTATTTTTTATTCTTAATTTTCGAAATCTATATTTAATTTTTAGTTATTTTATTTCATTTTTCTTTATTCGTTCTCTTTTTATAAAATAAAAATAAAAATATATTTTAATTGTAATTCACATCAATTCCCTTTTCTCCATCATGGACCTAAGTAAAAACTAGCAGTCCAGAAGGACTCTGGGGTCATATGCTAACCCCACTACTTCTTCATATGGGAGCAGTATCTGTATACCCTCCATTGGAGTCAGTAGCTTTGAGTTGAATCCCCAGCTCATTATCATGGTATAGCAAAGTTGCCAGTATTCCGGTCTTCCACAGGAAGAACCTACAGAGTTTCTGGCACAGTTTTTACAAATTGCTGACACAGTACATGATAAGAAAGTAGATCAGGATGTCTACAGATTATTACTGTTTCCATTTGCTATAAAAGACCAAGCTAAGAGGTGGTTAAATAACCAACCTAAGGCTAGCATAAGGACATGGAAACAGCTGTCAGAAAAATTTCTGAATCAATACTTCCCTCCAAAATGGATGACACAGCTAAGGCTGGACATCCAAGGCTTTAAACAAAGAGATAATGAATCTCTTTATGATGCATGGGAGAGATATAGAGAGATGCTAAGAAAATGCCCCTCTGAAATATTTTCAGAATGGGTGCAGTTAGACATCTTCTATTATGGGCTTACAGAGAAAGCTCAAATTTCTCTAGATCACTCAGCTGGTGGATCTATACACATGAGAAAGACAATTGAAGAGGCTCAAGAGCTTATTGATACAGTTTCCAGAAATCAGCATCTGTACCTAAGCAGTGAATCTTCCATGAAAGAAGAGGCTAAAACAGTAACTGCTGAACTCAGTCCTGCAGAACAAATTATTGAATTCAATCAGCAATTAGACTTTCTAATAAAAGAGCTGGCCAAATTCAAGGAGATACTACAAGACACAAGAATAGCTAATCTGAATATGGAAGTACAGTTGAAGCAAACAGAACAGCAGTTATCAAAACAAATAACGGAAGAGTGCCAAGCAATTCAATTAAGAAGTGGGAAAACATTAACTACCTCACTTCAAGGCAGCAGAAAGCCAAGAAATGAACAACCTGCTATCCAAAATCCCTCTCAGGATAGTAAGAGCCCAGAGAGGAATAACTCTGGCGTTCAAACGCCAGAAACAGGCAAGGATTTGGCGTCAAACGCCCAATGGAAGCTCAGTTCTGGCATTCAAACGCCAGGAACAAGTAAGGAGTTGGTGTCCAATGCCACTCCAGCTTCTAACCCTGGCATTCAAATGCCAGTGAGGGATCAGACACACACAAGTGCTGATAACAACCACTCTAAAAAGGCTTCTCCAACCACCTCTGTAGGAAATAAACCTGCAGCAACTAAGGTTGAGGAATATAAAGCCAAGATACCTTATCCTCAAAAACTCCACCAAGAGGAGCAGGATAAGCAATTTGCTCGCTTTGCAGATTATCTCAAGACTCCTGAAATAAAGATTCTGTTTACAGAGGCACTTGAGTAAATACCTTCTTATGCCAAGTTCATGAAGGAGATCTTGAGTCATAAGAAGGATTGGAGAGAAACTGAAAGAGTTCTCCTCACTGAAAAATGCAGTGAAGTCATTCTAAAAAGCTTTCCAGAAAAGCTTAAAGATCCCGGAAGCTTTCTAATACCATGCATATTAGAGGGTAATTACACCAAGACAGCTTTATGTGATCTTGGGGCAAGCATCAACCTAATACCTGCATCCACTATCATAAAGCTTGGTTTAACTGAAGAAGTTAAACCAACCCGGATATGTCTCCAACTTGCTGATGGCTCCATTAAATACCCATCAGGCGTGATTGAGGACATGATTGTCAGGGTTGGGCCATTCGCCTTTCCCATTGACTTTGTAGTATTGGAAATAGAGGAGCACAAAAGTGCTACTCTCATTCTAGGAAGACCTTTCCTAGCAACTGGACGAACTCTCATTGATGTCCAAAAGGGGGAAGTAACCCTGAGAGTCAATGAGGATGAGTTTAAGTTGAATGCTGTCAAAGCCATGCACTATCCAGACACACCAAAAGACTGCATGAAAGTTGATCTTATTGACTCTTTGGTAGAGGAGGTCAACATGGCTGAGAGTCTTGAATCAGAGCTGGAAGACATCTTTAAAGATGTTCAGCCTGATTTGGAGGGTTCAGAGGAATTGAAAGAGCCTCTGATACTTCCTCAGGAAGAAGAGAAACCTCCTAAACCCGAGCTCAAGCAATTACCACCATCCCTGAAATATGCATTTCTGGGAGAAGGTGACACTTTTCCAGTGATCATAAGCTCTGCTTTAAATCCACTGGAAGAAGAAGCACTAATTCAAGTGCTAAGGACACACAAGATAGCTCTTGGGTGGTCCATAAGTGACCTTAAGGGCATAAGCCTAGCTAGATGCATGCACAAAATCCTATTGGAGGATGATGCTAAGCCAGTGGTTCAACCACAGAGGCGGCTAAATCCAGCCATGAAAGAAGTGGTGCAGAAAGAGGTCACCAAATTACTGGAGGTTGGGATTATTTATCCTATTTCTGATAGCCCCTGGGTGAGCCCTGTTCAAGTTATTCCCAAGAAGGGAGGCATGACAGTGGTTCATAATGAAAAAAATGAACTGGTTCCTACAAGAACAGTTACAGGGTGGCGCATGTGTATTGACTACAGAAGGCTCAACACAGCCACCAGAAAGGATCATTTTCCTTTACCATTCATAGACCAGATGCTAGAGAGACTAGCAGGTCATGAATATTACTGCTTTTTGGATGGCTATTCAGGTTACAACCAAATTACAGTAGATCCTCAGGACCAAGAGAAAACAACATTCACATGTCCTTCTGGAGTATTTGCTTACAGAAGAATGCCTTTTGGTCTGTGTAATGCACCTGCAACCTTTCAGAGGTGCATGCTCTCTATCTTCTCTGATATGGTAGAGAAATTTCTGGAAGTCTTCATGGATGACTTTTCAGTATTTGGAGACTCATTCAGCTCCTGCCTTGACCATTTAGCACTTGTTCTGAAAAGATGCCAAGAGACCAACCTAGTTTTAAACTGGGAAAAATGTCACTTTATGGTGACTGAAGGAATTGTCCTTGGGCATAAAATTTCAAACAAGGGGATAGAGGTGGATCAAGCTAAAGTGGAAGTAATTGAAAAATTACCACCACCTGCGAATGTTAAGGCAATCAGAAGCTTTCTGGGGCATGCAGGATTCTACAGGAGGTTTATAAAGGATTTTTCAAAAATTGCAAAACCCCTGAGCAATCTGCTAGCTGCTGACATGCCATTTGTGTTTGACACAGAGTGTCTGCAAGCGTTTGAGACTCTGAAAGCTAAGCTGGTCACAGCACCAGTTATTTCTGCACCACACTAGACATTACCATTTGAACTAATGTGTGATGCCAGTGACCATGCCATTGGTGCAGTACTGGGGCAGAGGCATGACAAGCTTCTGCATGTCATTTATTATGCTAGCCGTATTTTAAATAATGCCCAGAAAAATTACACAACCACAGAAAAAGAATTGCTTGCAGTGGTTTATGCCATTGACAAGTTTAGATCATACTTAGTAGGATCAAAAGTGATTGTGTACACTGACCAAGCTGCTCTTAAATATCTACTCACAAAGCAGGATTCAAAACCCAGGCTCATAAGATGGGTGTTGCTTCTGCAAGAGTTTGATATTGAAATAAGAGACAGAAAAGGGACAGAGAACCAAGTGGCTGATCATCTGTCCCGGATAGAACCAGTAGAAGGAGAGTTTCCCCCTTCTATTGAGATCTCTGAGACCTTTCCGGATGAGCATTTGTTTGCCATTCAGGAAACACCATGGTTTGCTGATATTGCAAACTATAAAGCTGCAAGGTTCATACCCAAGGAGTACAGCAGGCAACAAAAGAAAAAATCAATTACTGATGCAAAGTACTACTTATGGGATGAACCCTATCTCTTTAAGAGATGTGCAGACGGAATAATCCGTATGTGTGTGCCTAGAGAAGAAGCACAGAGGATCTTATGGCATTGCCATGGATCACAATATGGAGGCCATTTTGGAGGTGAGCGAACAGCCACCAAGGTCCTCCAATGTGGCTTCTACTGGCCTACACTCTATAGGGATTCTCAAGAGTTTGTACGTAACTGTGACAGTTGCCAAAGAGCTGGTAATCTGCCTCATGGTTACGCCATGCCTCAACAGGGAATCTTCGAGATTGAGTTGTTTGATGTATGGGGAATTGACTTCATGGGACCTTTCCCTCCATCATACTCAAACACTTATATTCTGGTGGCAGTTGACTATGTATCAAAATGGGTAGAGGCCGTTGCCACACCCACCAATGATACTAAAATAGTGCTGATGTTCCTCCAGAAACATATCTTCAGCAGGTTTGGTGTCCCTAGAGTACTAATCAGTGATGGGGCACTCACTTCTGTAACAAACAGCTTTACTCTACCATGGTCCGGTATGGGATTTGCCACAAGGTGGCGACTCCATGTTATCCACAGACAAATGGGCAAGCTGAAGTTTCTAACAGAGAACTAAAAAGAATCCTAGAATGGACTGTAAGTATCCGTAGAAAGGATTTGGCAAGAAGCTTGGATGATGCTCTGTGGGCTTACAGAACAGCATTCAAGACTCCTATATGGACCTCTCCATACCAACTTGTATATGGTAAGGCCTGTCATCTGCCCGTGGAACTGGAACATAAGGCCTACTAGGCAACCAGATTCCTAAACTTTGATGCCAAATTAGCTGGAGAAAAAAGATTGCTCCAGCTGAATGAGCTAGAGGAATTCAGATTCACTGCTTTCAAAAAGGCCAAGCTTTATAAAGAGAAATAAAAAAGGTGGCATGACAGAAAGCTGTCATCTAGAGTCTTTGAACCAGGACAAAAAGTTCTATTGTTTAACTCTAGGCTCAGGCTATTCCCCGGGAAACTGAAATTTCGATGGAGGGGACCATATATGATTACAAGTGTATCACCATATGGTTATGTGGAGCTTCAAGACATTGATTCTGATAAGAAGTTAATTGTTAATGGACAGAGAATCAAGCACTATTTTGAAGGCAATGTTGAGTAAGAGTGCTCAAGGCTGAGGCTAGATTAAAAGCTCAGCAAGGTCCAGCTAAAGACAATAAAGAAGTGCTTGCTGGGAGGCAACCCAGCTATTAGCAAAACTTTTTCTATTCTTTTATTTTATTTTATTCTTCATTTTATTTATTTTTAAAATATATGAGCTTAATATTAACAAGGTAAAGAATCAATTGCATAAGTCCACAGGGTTACAGAAGAATTCAAAGCACAAAACAAGAAAAAGGAGCTCACTGGCAAGAAAACACCAGTAAAGATAGCCATCTGGGCGTTAAACGCCAGAAAGAAGCAACTTCTGGGCGTTTAACACCAGATTTACAGCATCCTGGGCGTTCAAAAAAACGCCCAGTGACAAAGGGGTTTCTGGCGTTTAACGCTAGCTAGAAGCAACACCTGGGCGTTAAACGCCCAAACCAAGCAACAACTGGGTGTTAAACGCCCAAAACATGCAGCAGTTGGGCGTTTAACGCTAGGATTGTGGGGAATAGGCAATTTTGTTTTCAATTCAAATTTTTTCCATTTTTTATGTTACAAATCCTAATTTTTCAAATCCTTTTTCAAAAAAATATCAAATGTATCTTAATTCATAAACCCTTTTTCTTAATCCTCTTCAAATTATTTTCAAATCCTTTTCAAAACAAATCTATCTCTTTTCCGTCTAAAATCTTTTCAACTCATCAATATCTTTTTCAAATCTTCACATCATCTTTTTCAAAATCCAGATTTATCTTTTTCAAATATCTTTCATATCTTTTCAATTTTAAATCACATCTTTTCCTATCATACTTATCTTTTCCAAATCACTTTTTCTATCATATCTTTTTCAAATAATTTTTGAAATCCACCCCCCTTCCCCTTAAATATTGGTTCGGCCTCTCCCCCTCTCCTCCACAAGGTCTGCTTGGCTCTCTCTCTTTCCCTCTCCTTTCCTTTCTTTTGCTTGAGGACAAGCAAACCTCTAAGTTTGGTGTATTTATCCGTGATCACTAAACCAATACCCACTAAGATCATGGCTCCTAAGGGAAAACAAACCGACTCAAGAGGCAAGAAAGAGAACATTCCAAAACCACTTTGGAATCAAGGGAAGTTCATAACCAAAGAACATTCAGACCATTTTTACAAAATAATGAGTCTAAGGTCAGTGATTCCGGAGGTTAAATTCGATCTGAAAGAAGATGAATATCCGGAGATCCAAGAGCAAATTCGTAACAGGAGCTGGGAAGTGCTAGCTAATCCTGAAACAAAGGTGGGAAGAAACATGGTTCAGGAATTCTATGCTAATCTATGGCAGACGGACAGGCAGAGGATAGCTGGAACCGCATTCTATGACTATAGAACTTTGGTCAGAGGGAAGGTTGTTCACACCCACCCTGATAAAATAAGGGAGATCTTCAAGCTGCCTCAACTGCAAGATGACCCAGACTCCTTTAATAGGAGAATGATGAGATCAAGCCTGGGCTTGGATAAAATCCTAGAGGACATATGCCTCCCTGGAGCCAAGTGGACAACCAACACAAAGGGTGCCCCAAACCAACTTAAGAGGGGAGATCTCAAACCAGTCGCCAGAGGCTGGCTGGACTTCATTGGGCGCTCTATACTGCCCACTAGCAACCGCTCTGAAGTCACGATCAGAAGAGCAGTGATGATTCATTGCATTATGCTGGAAAAAGAAGTGGAAGTTCATCAGCTGATTGCTTGTGAGCTTCACAAAATTGCAAACAAGAACTCCAAGGATGCCAAATTGGCCTATCCAAGCTTAGTTTCTCTGTTATGTAAAGATGCTGGGATAAAGATGGGAATAGATAAGTATATCTCAGTTGAGCAACCAATCACCAACAAGTCTATGGAAGGACAACAAGTGCAGGACGACCCCATCAAGAGAAAAGCAGAGGAGTTCCTCCCGGAAATCCCTCAAATTGAATACTGGGAGCGCCTAGAAGCATCTGTCACCAAGTTGCAAGAAGCTGTAGATCAACTGAAGGAAGAACAGCAAAATTAAAATAGCATGCTCTGCAAATTGCTTAGAGAACAAGAAGAGCAAGGGCGTGAACTGAAGGAATTAAAGCGTTAGAAACTATCTCTTGAAGGGCCAAGCACTCCACAGACTAAAGAGGCATCCACCTCCCAAATTCAAGGTTGTTGAGTTCTAATCTTAGCCTTAACTCTGTGATAATTGTTCTTATTTGAGTTTTACCTTAGAAGTTATATATGAGTAGTAGTAATTAGTATCTATATTTTGATTTTATCTCCAATTAAGCTATAATTTATTTTTCTCATCATCATTAAACATGAATAAAATAGCAGATTTTCTTTAGAATAAGGAGGCAATACTTTTCGAGTTTTTAATAAGAAAAATTCTAATTATTTACATATGGTGGCAATGCTTTTTGTCTTCTGAATGAATGCTTGAACAGTGCAAATGTCATCTGAATTTGATGTTTATGAATGTTAAATATGTTGGCTCTTGAAAGAATGATGAAAAAGGAGAAATGTTACTTGATAATCTGAAAAATCATAAAAATGATTCTTGAAGCAAGAAAAAGCAGTGAAGAACAAAGCTTGCAGAAAAAAAATGCGAAAAAAAATAAATAAAACAAAAGAGAAAAAAGCAAGCAGAAAAAGCTAATAGCCCTTAAAACCAAAAGGCAAGGGTAATAAAAAGGATCCAAGACTTTGAGCATCAGTGGATAGAAGGGCCTAAAGGAATAAAATCCTGGCCTAAGCGGCTAAACCAAGCTGTCCCTAACCATGTGCTTGTGGCGTGAAGGTGTCAAGTAAAACTTGAGACTGAGCGGTTAAAGTCGAGATCCAAAGCAAAAACAGAGTATGCTTAAGAACCCTGGACACCTCTAATTGGGGACTTTAGCAAAGTTAAGTCACAATCTGAAAAGGTTCACCCAGTTATGTGTCTGTGGCATGTATGTATCCGGTGGTAATACTGGAAAACAGAGTGCTTAGGGCCACGGCCAAGACTCATAAAGTAGTTGTGTTCAAGAATCAACATACTGAACTAGGAGAATCAATAATACTATTTGAATTCTAAGTTCCTATAGATGCCAATCATTCTGAGCTTCAATGGATAAAGTGAGATGCCAAAACTGTTCGGAAGCAAAAAAGCTACTAGTCCCGCTCATCTGATTAGAATCTGAGCTTCACTCAAAAACTCTGAGATATTATTGCTTCTTGACTTAATGGTATTCTATTTTATTTGTCTAGTTGCTTGGGGACAAGCAATAGTTTAAGTTTGGTGTTGTGATGAGCGGATATTTTATACGCTTTTTGGGGTTAATTTCATGTAGTTTTTAGTATGTTTTAGTTAGTTTTTAGTATATTTTCATTAGTTTCTAGGCAAAATTCATATTTCTGGACTTTACTATGAGTTTGTGTGTTTTTCTATAATTTCAGGTATTTTCTGGCTGAAATTGAGGGAGCTGAGCAAAAATCTGATTCAGGCTGAAAAAGGACTGCTGATGCTGTTGGATTCTGACCTCTCTGCACTCGGAATGGATTTTCGGAGCTACAGGAGTCCAATTGGCGCGCTTTTAATTGCGTTGCAAAGTAGACATCCAGGGCTTTCCAGAAATATATAATAGTCCATACTTTGCTCAAGGATAGACGACGTAAACTAGCGTTCAACGCCAGTTCCATGCTGCAGTCTGGCGTTAAATGCCAGAATCAGGTTACAAGTTGGAGTTAAACGCCCAAAACAGGTTACAACCTGGCATTTAACTCCAGAAATAGCCTAGGCACATATAAAGCTCAAGTCTCAGCCCCAGCACACACTAAGTGGGTCCCAGAAGTGAATTTCTGCACTATCTATCATAGCTTATTCATTTTTCTGTAAACCTAGGTTACTAGTTTAGTATTTAAACAACTTTTAGAGGATTATTTTGCACCTCATGACATTTTTAGTTCAGAACTTTGTACTTTTTGACGGCATGAGTCTCAAACTCCATTGTTGGGGGTGAGGAGCTCTGCTGTGTCTCGATGAATTAATGCAACTATTTCTGTTTTCTATTCAAACACGCTTGTTTCTATCTAAGATGTTCATTCGCACTTCAATATGATGGATGTGATGATCCGTGACATTCATCACCATTCTCAACCTATGAACGCGTGCCTGACAACCACTTCCATTCTACCTTCGATTGAATGAGTATCTCTTGGATTCCTTAATCAGAATCTTCGTCGTATAAGCTATAATCCATTGGCAGCATTCTTGAGAATTCGAAAAGTCTAAACCTTGTCTGTGGTATTCCGAGTAGGATTCAGGGATTGAATGACTGTGACGAGCTTCAAACTCACAAGGGTTGGGCGTAGTGACAGACGCAAAAGGATCAATGGATCCTATTACAGCATGAGTGAGAACGGACAAATGATTAGCCGTGCGGTGATAGCGCACCTGGACCATTTTCACTGAGAGGACGGATGGTAGCCATTGACAACGGTGATCTACCAACACACAGATTGCCAAAGGAGGAACCTTGCGTGCGTGAAGAAGAAGACAGGGGGAAGCAGAAATTCAGAAGACAGAGCATCTCCAAAACTCCAACATATTCTCCATTACTGCATAAAAAGTATTTAATTCATGCTCTTTTATTTTTCGCAATTCAAACTGATAATCATAACTAATATCCTGACTAAGAATTACAAGATAACCATAGATTGCTTCAAGCCAACAATCTCTGTGGGATTCGACCCTTACTCACGTAAGGTATTACTTGGACAATCCAGTGCACTTGCTGGTTAGTTGTGCGGAGTTGTGAAAAGTGTGAATCACAATTTCATGCACCAGTGGACGTTCAACTCGTCCAACCTCTTCGGTGTGAGGTGGACGTTCAACTCGTCAGACTTCTTCCTTCAACTTGTCCGACCTCTTTGGTGTAAGGTGGACATTCAACTCGTCCGACCTCTTTGGTGTGAGGTGGACCTTCAACTCGTCCGACCTTTTCGGTGTAAGATGGACCTTCGTCCGACCTCTTCGGTCCGAGGTAGACTTTCAACTCGTCCGAACTCTTTAGTGTGAGGTGGACCTTCAACTCGTCCGACCTCATCGGTGTGAGGTGGACCTTCTTTTTTCTTGGACTCTTTATCCTTAGTCCCGTGGTGGGTTAGGAGAATTCGGTTTTTGATCTCTCTTCTAGTCGAGAGTTCTCCTCCATGTTGATGTATTTCTCTACCCGTTCCTGTACCTCGTTCAGAGATGTTGGGTGCTTCTTGAATATTAAGTGGCTAAAAGGTCCTTCTCGTATGCCATTGATGAGACCTATGATAGCTGCTTCTGTTGGCAGACTTTGTATATCCAGGCATGCTTTATTGAATCTTTCCATGTAGTTATGAAGACTTTCCCAATCTCCTTGCTTGACTCCTAGTAGGCTCGGGGCGTGTTTGGCTTTGTCCTTCTGGATGGAGAATCTGGCAAGAAACTTTTTGGCTAAGTCATCAAAACTTGTGAAGGATCTAGGAGGCAAACTGTCGAACCACTGAATTGCTGTCTTTATTAGGGTGGTTGGGAAAGCTTTATAATGGATTGAATCTGAGGCCTCCGTGAGATACATCCTACTTCTGAAATTGCTAAGATGATGGCTTGGATTCGATGTCCCGTCGTATGGAGTCATGTCGGGAGCTTTGAAGTCCTTTGGGACTTTAGCTTTCATGATCTCTTTGGTGAATGGGTCTTGGTCTTTACGGGAGTCGTCTTCGTGACTGGATCGAGTAGTCTTGGTCTTGAGATCTGCTACAAATTTTAGGAGCTTGTCCTCTAACTCACGGCGTCGCCTAACTTCCCTTCGTAGGTCTCTCTCAGCTTCTCGTTGATGCTCCACCTCTTTTTCGAGTTACTTTAAGCGATCTTGAAGTGCCTCCACGGCTCCCACATTTGGTGAATCGTTATTTTTATTAGGTTGAGGAGTATCTTTTGGTGTAGTGTCCGCATTCTTATGCGGCGTTCTATCTTTTAGATCCGAATCGTGGTCGTTGTCATGGTCGTCCGCCATGGTGGTGGGATGACTTCCAGATTCCCCGGCAATGGCGCCAATGTTCCGAGGGTTACCTGAAACTGTAGGTCGATCTCAGACGAAATCTTCTGTTCTGGTTGGCGGTGACGTGTCTGACTGGTGGGTGGCGGCCGGAGCTGTCGTGTCCGACTTGTTGGACTGGCTGCACTGCTGATCCTTTGTCACTGGAGGGTGGTGGTACTGATGAGAAGACTTTTGTGTGGTTTAGAATTCACAATAAATTCTCGTTGCAAGTATAGTTTCTAAACCGAACAATAATCCTTTCATACAAAAGATTGTTTGTCACAAGTAACAAACCCCTAAATTTATAAACCGAAGTATTGAACCTCGGGTCGTTCTCCCTAGGAATTGCAATAAAGTGTTCTTGTTATTGGTTATGAGTTGTATATTTTGGGGTTTTGGATAAGAAACATGAAAAGTAAATAGAAATGAAATTCAAATAACAAAACGTCTTGGCAAGGTTTGGTGGTCAAGGATCTCTATCCTAATCACTAACCACAACATGAGAATTGGCAAGGATCAACCCCATTAAGTCATACTCTAACTAATAAAGGAAAGTCAAATGAGCTATGTCAATCCAAGACCATAAGTCCTAGTTCTCCACCAAATCAATTAGTGAGATCTAGAGTTAATGGCTCCCAATCGTCAATCACTTGGACATTAGTAACTCAAGAGTTCCTAGGTTACCTTCCCAAGCCAAGAGCATTAAAATCTACTCTATAATCCAACCAAGCATTTCATCAAACACTTGGAAGACACAAAAGGAAAGCATAGTAATATGGCAAGGAAAGTAAATCTACACTACTCAATTGCAAGGAATTAAACAACAACAAATCAAATCAACAATAAAGGAACATGAATCATAAATTGCATTAGAGGAAAATGGAAGAACGAAAGTGCATGAACATAAAAGTAAAGAATTACATGAATTAAATGCTAAACTAGAGAGAGGAAGGGTAGAAGAAGAAGAAATTGCAAAGGAAAAGTAAATCAAAGAATGAAATTAACCTAGATCTAAGAATTCCTAATCTAGATCTAACCTACTCCTAATCCTAGAGAGAAGTGAGAGCTTCTCTCTCTAGAAACTAACTAAAGCATGATAAAACTAAAATAAAACTAAACTAATGACTAGATGTCTCATCTCCCTTTAATCCTTGGGTAAAATAGCATCAGAAATGAGTTGGATTGGGCCCACAAGGCTTTAGAATTCGCTGGCCACGTATTGCTTTAGGTGGATCATATGGCAGCAACGATGCATGCGTGTACAGTGTGCATACGCATCACCATAAGTGTAGCAACTATGGAAAATATTATATCGTTTCGAAGCCCCGGATGTTAGCTTTCCAACGCAACTAGAACCGCATCATTTGGACCTATGTAGTTCAAGTTATGGTCATTTAAGTGCAAAGAGGTCGGCTTGACAGCTTTTGCGATTCCTTCATTTCTTCATGAGTTCTCCATTTTTACATGCTTTTCGTTCATTCCCTTGCTCCAATCTTTGCCTCCTAAATATGAAATCACTTAACAAACATATCAAGGCATCTAATGGAATCAAGGTGAATTAAATTTAGCTATTTCAAGACCTCAAAAGCATGTTTTCACTCTTAAGCACAATTAAAGGAGACGTTATAAAACCATGCTATTTCATTGGATAAATGTGAGGAAAGGATGATAAAACCCTCTAAATTCAACACAAGATAAACCCTCTAAATGGGGTTTATCAGGTACCTACAAGGGACTCTGATGCTTATGTTAGCAAGGGTATTAAGCAGGTTTTTTTGTAGAATCAGAGTATGAGTTATACCTGGGTGCTCCAGTGTATTTATAATAGTGTGGAGTGACCTTTCTGGAGATAAGATAGTTATTTTATCTTATCTTATCTTTAAGTGAGGTCATCTTATCTTCTGGGGAACCGCTCTTATCTTTCTAGGCTTTAACTGCCTTTAGATTGGGCTGTGTCCCTTCGTTTTGGGCTTGCTTGGGCCTCTTTGGCGTTTTGTCTGAGCTCTTTGTGAAGAGGTCGGACATGGGCCAACCTTCAAAGAGGTCGGCCATGGGCAAACCTTCCAAGAGGTCGGTCATGGGCCAACCTTCAAAGAGGTCGGCCAACCCGGTCCTTTATAGCTCGAACCGATATATGAACAGAACCTAACAAAAATTTTCGAAAAAGAAGAAGATATGGCAGCCGAAAATAACAACAATGGTGGAGATGCAAGGAAGGTACTTGGTGACTTTACTGCACCAACTTCTGACTACTATGGAAGAAGCATCTCAATTCCTGCAATTGGAGCAAACAACTTTGAGTTTAAGCCTCAATTAGTTTCTCTAATGCAGCAGAATTGCAAGTTTCATGGACTTCTGTTGGAAGATCCTCATCAGTTCTTAGCTGAATTCTTGCAAATCTTTGACACTGTTAAGACCAATGGGGATAATCTTGAGGTCTACAGACTTATGCTTTTCCCCTTTGCTGTAAGAGACAGAGCTAGGATATGGTTGGACTCACAACCTAAAGAAATCCTAAACTCTTAGGAAAAGTTGCTCAATGCTTTCTTGGCCAAATTCTTTCCACCTCAAAAGTTGAGCAAGCTTAGAGTGGAAGTCCAAACCTTCAGACAAAAGGAAGGTGAATCCTTCTATGAAGCTTGGGAAAGATACAAGCAACTGATCAGAAGGTGTCTTTTTGACATGCTTTCAGAATGGAGCATCCTATGTATATTCTATGACGGTCTGTCTGAATTGTCCAAGATGTCATTGGATCACTCTACTGGTGGATCTCTTCATCTGAAGAAGATGCCTGCAGAAGCCCAGGAACTCATTGAAATGGTTGCAAATAACCAGTTCATGTACACTTCTGAAAGAAATCCTGTGAATAATGGGACAATTCAGAAGAAAGGAGTTCTTGAGATTGATACTCTAAATGCAATATTGGCTCAGAATAAAATATTGACTCAGCAAGTCAATATGATTTCTCAGAGTCTGACTGGAATGCAAGCTGGACCCAGCAGTACTAAAGAAGCTTCCTCTGAAGAAGAAGCTTATGACCCTGAGAATCTTGCAATAGAAGAGGTGAATTACATGGGAGAATTCTATGGAAACACCTATAATCCTTCATGGAGAAATCATCCAATTTTTTTATGGAAGGATCAGCAGAAGCCTAATTAAGGCTTCAATAATAATAATGGTGGGAGAAATAGGTTTGGCAATAGTAAACCTTTTCCATCATCTTCTGAGCAACAGACAGAAAATTCTAAGCAGAGCCTTTCTGACTTAGCAACCATATTCTCTAATCTATCTAAGACCACTCTCAGTTTCATGACTGAAACAAGGTCCTTCATTAGAAATTTAGAGGCACAAGTGGGTCAACTGAGTAAAAGAGTGGCCGAAACTCCTCCTAGTACTCTCCCATGTAATACAGAAGAGAATCCAGAAAGAGAGTGCAAGGCCATCAATATACCCAACATGGCCGAACCTGTAAAGGAGGGAAAGGCAATGAATTCCAGTGAGGAAGACCTAAATGGACGTTCACTGGCCACTAAGGAGTTCCCTAATGAGGAACCAAAGGAATCTGAGGCTCATATAGAGACCATAGAGATTCCACTGAACTTACTATTGCCATTCATGAGCTCTGATGAGTATTCTTCCTCTGAAAAGGATGAAGATATTACTGAAGAGCAAGTTGCTCAATATCTAGGAGCAATCATGAAGCTGAATGCCAAGTTATTTGGTAATGAGACTTGGGAGGATGAACCTCCAGTGCTCATCAATGAACTGAATGCTTTGGGGCAACTAAAGTTACCTCAGAAGAAACCGGATCCCGAAAAGTTCCTAATACCTTGCATCATAGGCACCATGACCTTTAAGAAGGCTCTGTGTGACCTTGGTTCAAGTATAAACCTCATGCCACTCTCTGTAATGGAGAAACTAGGGATCTTTGAGGTACAAGCTACAAGAATCTCACCAGAGATGGTAGACAATTCAAGGAAACAGGCTTATGGACTTGTAGAGGATGGCTTAGTGAAGGTTGAAGGCTATTACATCCCTGCTGACTTCATAAATCTAGACACTGGAAAGGATGAAGATGATTCCATCATCCTTGGAAGACCCTTCCTAGCCACAACAAGAGCTGTAATTGATGTGGACAGAGGAGAGTTAGTCCTTCAATTGAATGAGAACTACCTTGTGTTTAAGGCTCAAGTATCTTCTTCTATAACCATGGAAAAGAAGCTTGCAAAGCTTCTCTCAATACAGAGTCAAACAGTGCCCCCACACTCAACTTCTAAGTTTAGTGTTGGGAGGCCACCATTAAGCTCTGAGTCTCTGTGAAGCTCTCTAAGAGCTCACTGTCAAGCTATTGACATTAAAGAAGCGCTTATTGGGAGGCAACCCAATGTTATTTAATTATATTTATTTATTTTCCATTGTTATTTTGTGTTTTCTTTAGGTTGATGATCATGTGAAGTCATAAAAACAGCTGCAGAATTAAAGCAAAATGAAAAACAGATTCAAAAATAGCACACCATAGAAGACAGACTTACTGGCATTTAAACACCAGTAAGGATAGCAGAATAGGGTTTAACGCCCAGCCTGGCAGCAATCTGGGCGTTAAACGCCAGAATGGGCAGCACTCTGGGCGTTTAATGCCAGAAAGGGGTGTCTGGCGTCTGGCTGGCATTAAATGCCAGAAATGGCAGACAAACTGGTGTTTAACGCCAGAAAAGGGTGTTTGGCTGGCGTTAAACACCAGAAAGGGGCAGCAGACTGGCATTTAACGCCAAGAAAGGTAGCAGAGCTGCCGTTTAACACCAGAATTGGCACATAGAGGGCGTTTGAATGCCAGATTGGTGCAGGGAGCAGAATTCCTTGACACCTCAAGATCTGTAGACCCCACAAGATCCCCACCTACCCCACCTCTTCTTCTCTCCTCTTCACACCTTTCTATAACACTCTTCCCCAAATACCCTTGACCAATCCCATCAATAACTCTTCCCCAAATACCCTTCACCTATCAAATCCTACCCTCTTTCCCATATTCTCTTCACCACTCACATCCATGCATCATAAACCCCACCTACCCCACCATTCAAATTTAAACCATTTCCCTCTCAAACCTACCCATTCTCACATGGATCCCTTCTCTCTTCTACCCTATAAATACCCCTCCTCACTATCTTCAATTTCACACATCATACACACTACTACGCCCTTGGCCGAAACTACTACTACCCTCCATCTCCTCTATTTCTTCTTCTTCTACTCCTTTCTTTCTTCTTTTGCTCGAGGACGAGCAAACCCTTTAAGTTTGGTGTGGAAAAAGCTTTGCTTTTCTATTTTTCCATAACCATTAATGGCACCTAAGGTCAGAGAGACCTCTAGAAAGAGGAAAGGGAAGGCAATTGCTTCCACCTCCGAGTCATGGGAGATGGAGAGGTTCATCTCAAAGGTCTATCAAGACCACTTCTATGAAGTTGTGGCCAAGAAAAAGGTGATCTCTGAGGTCCCCTTCAAGCTAAAAAAGGGTGAATATCCGAAGATCCGATGTGAGATTCGAAGAAGAGGTTGGGAAGCTCTCACCAACCCAATCCAACAAGTTAGAATCCTAATGGTTCAAGAGTTCTATGCTAATGCATGGATCACTAGGAACCATGACCAAAGTATGAACCCAAACCCAAAGAATTAGCTCACAATGGTTCGGGGGAATTACTTGGATTTCAGTCTGAAAAATGTAAGGTTGGCATTTAACTTGCCAATTATGAGAGGAGATCCTCATCCTTTCACTAGAAGGGTCAACTTTGATCAAAGGTTGGACCAAGTCCTCATGGACATTTGTGTGGAAGAATCTTAATGGAAGAGAGACTCAAGAGGCAAGCTGGTTCAACTAAAAAGGCTTGACCTCAAACCCGTGGCTAGGGGATGGTTGGAGTTCATCCAACGCTCTATCATTCCTACTAGTAACCGGTCTGAAGTTACAATAGACCGGGCTATCATGATCAATAGCATCATGAATGGAGAAGAAGTAGAAGTTCATGAAATCATACCTCTAGAACTCTACAAGTTGGTGGACAAGCCCTCTACTTTGGCAAGGTTAGCCTTTCCTCATCTCATCTGTACCCTATGCAATTCAACTGGAATTGTCATAGAGGAAGACATCCTTATTGATGAGGACAAGTCTATCACTAAGAAGAGGATAGAGCAAACAAGAGAGCCCACTCATGGACCTCAACAAGAGCATGAGGAAATTCCTCATCAAGAAATCCCTGAGATGCCTCAAGGGATGCACTTTCCTCCACAAAACTATTGGGAGCAAATCAACACCTCCTTAGGAGAATTGAGTTCCAACATGGGGCAACTAAGGATGGAGCACCAAGACCATTCCATCATCCTCCATGAAATTAGATGGGACCAAAGAGCCATGAGGGTGGAGCAACAAAGGCAAGGGAGAGACATAGAGGAGCTCAAGCACTCCATAAGATCTTCAAGAGGAAGAACTAGCCGCCATCACTAAGGTAGACCCGTTCTTTAATTTCCTTGTTCTTATTTTTCTGTTTTTCGAAATTTATGCTTTATGTTTTGTCTCTGTTTGTGTCTTTATTACATGATCATTAGTGTCTAGTGTTTATGTCTTAAAGATATGAATGTCTTATGAATCCTTCACCTTTCTTAAATGAAAAATATTTTTATTTGCAAAAGAACAAGAAGTACATGATTTCGAATTCTATCTTGACATTAGTTTAATTGTTTTGATGTGGTGGCAATACTTTTTGTTTTCTGAATGAATACTTGAACAGTGAATATTTTTGATATTGTTATTTATGAATGTTAAAACTGTTGGCTCTTGAAAGAATAATGAAAAAAGAGAAATGTTATTGATAATTTGAAAAATCATAAAATTGATTCTTGAAGCAAGAAAAAGCAGTGAATAGACATAGCTTGCGAAAAAAATATGAAAAAAAAATGGCAAAAAAAAAATAAAGAAAAAAAGAAAAAACAAGCAGAAAAAGCCAATAGCCCTTTAAACCAAAAGGTAAGGGTAAAAAAAAGGATCCAATGCTTTGAGCATTAATGGATAGGAGGGCCCAAAGGAATAAAATCATGGCCTAAGCGGCTAAACCAAGCTGTCCCTAACCATGTGCTTGTGGCGTGAAGGTGTCAAGTGAAAAACTTGAGATTGAGCGGTTAAAGTTGTGGTCCAAAGCAAAAAGAGTGTGCTTAAGAGCTCTGGACACCTCTAACTGGGGACTCTAGCAAAGCTGAGTCACAATCTGAAAAGGTTCACCCAGTTATGTGTCAGTGGCATTTATGTATCCAGTGGTAATACTGGAAAATAAAATGCTTAGGGTCACGGCCAAGACTCATAAAGTAGCTGTGTTCAAGAATCAACATGCTGAACTAAGAGAATCAATAACACTATCTGAATTCTAAGTTCCTATGGATGCCAATGATTCTGAACTTTAAAGGATAAAGTGAGATGCCAAAACTGTTCAGAAGCAAAAAGGCTACTATCCCCGCTCATCTAATTGGAACTAAATTCATTGATAAGTTTGGAACTCATTGTATTTTCTCTTCTTTTTATCCAATTTTGTTTTTAGTTGCTTGGGGACAAGCAACAATTTAAGTTTGGTATTGTGATGAGTGGATAATTTATACCCTTTTTGGCATTATTTTTACATAGTTTTTAGTATGTTTTAGTTACTTTTTATTATATTTTTATTAGTTTTTATTCAAAAATCACATTTCTAGACTTTACTATGAGTTTGTGTATTTTTCTATAATTTCAGGTATTTTCTGGCTAAAATTGAGGGACCTGAGCAAAAATCTAATTCAGAGGCTGAAAAAGGATTGCAGATGCTGTTGGATTCTAACTCTCCTGCACTCGAAGTAGATTTTCTCGAGTTACAGAGGCCCAATTGATTCACTCTAAATTGATTTGGAAAGTAGACATCCTGGGCTTTCCAGAAATATATAATAGTCCATACTTTGCTTGAGATATGATGGCCCAAACTGGCATCCAAATCCAGCCTAAAACTTTCTGGCGTAAAACGCCCAAACTGGCACGAGAATTAGAGTTAAACGCCCAAACTAGCACCCAAGCTGGCGTTTAACTCCAGGAACAGCCTATGCACATGTAAAGCTCAATGCTCAGCCCAAGCACACACCAAGTGGACCCTAGAAGTGGATTTCTACACTATCTGCACTTAGTTACTTATTTTCTGTAAACCTAAGTTACTAGTTTAGTAAAAATAGAACTTTTTATCTTTTGATCACTTGAGAGCTTTCTACAGACCATATCATCTATTGTTAACATTTAGAGGCTGGCCTCACGGCCATGCCTAGACCTCTTTTCACTTATGTATTTTCTACGGTGGAGTTTCTACACCCCATAGATTAAGGTGTGGAGCTCTGCTGTTCTTCATGAATTAATGCAAGTACTATTATTTTTCTTTCAATTCACGCCTACTTCTTCTCCAAGATATACTCTCATACTTAATTTAGTTAAGTCAGAATGAAGGGGTGACCCGTGACAATCACCCAATCTTCGTTACTCGCTTAGCCATGATCCGCGTGCCTGACAACCACAAAGTGGTCTACATGATGTTCAACGTAGTCATTGGACGACAGCCGAAGTATATTCTCTTGGATATCTAATACACGGACCGAGTCCATGAGATTAGTATCTTTGTGGTATAGGCTAGAATTATTGGCAGCATTCCTGGGATCCGAAAAGTCCAAACCTTGTCTGTGGTATTCCGAGTAGGATCCGGGAAGGAATGACTGTGACGAACTTCAAACCTGTGAATGTTGGGCGCAGTGACAGTGTGCAAAATGATTAATGGATCCTATTCCGACGCTAGCAGGAACTGACATATGATTAGCCATGCGGTAGCTATACCTGGTATTTTTCATCCGAGACGAGAAATCCGACAGTTGATTAGCCGTGCAGAAACCGTAGAGGACCATTTTCACTGAGAGGATCCCACAGCTTGCCATGGAAGGGATCACGCATGGTTGGAAGAAGGCAATAGGAAATCAGAGGCTCAGAAGCAACAAAGCATCCCCAGATGCTTATCTGAAATTCCCACCAATGAATTACATAAGTAACTTTATTTTATTTTATGTTTTATTTATTTTTTAATTATCAAAACCTCATAACCATTTAAATCCGCCTGACTGAGATTTACAAGATGACCATAGCTTGCTTCAAGCCGAAAATCTCCGTGGGATCGACCCTTACTCACGTAAGGTTTATTACTTAGACGACCCAATGCACTTGCTGGTTAGTTGTTCGGAGATGTGAAAAGTGTGAATCACGATTTCCCACACCAGCGGCGCGCTGTCTTCTGATCTGCTCTTATTGTAGCGATCCCTTCTGTGGTTGGGAACTTCATGCACAGATGTGGAGTTGAGACTACTCCGCCGAGTTAATTCAGCGTTGTCCGACCTATCAGGGCATTGTAGGTTGTACTCACATCGACCACAATGTAGTCTATGTTGAATGTCCTTGACCGATTTCCTTTTCCAAAGGTTGTGTGCAATGAGATGTATCCAAGTGGTTGGATTGGAGTGTCTCCCAGCCCGAATAGGCTGTTCGGATATGCTCTGAGCTCTTCTTCCTCTAGGTCAAGTTTGTCAAAAGCGATTTTGAATAGTATGTCAGCCGAGCTTCCCTGGTCTACCAACGTGCGGTGGAGATTAGTATTGGCTAATATGATAGCGATGACCATGGGATCGTCATGTCCTGAGATGACGCCAGCTGCGTCTTCTTTGGTGAAGGTGATAGTGGGGAGTTCGGGTGCTCCTTCTCCTCCTTCGACATGATATAATTCCTTCAGATGTCTTTTACGAGATGATTTGGAGATTCTTCCTCCCACAAATCCTCTATGTATCATGTGGACATGTCTCTCCAGGGTACAAAGTGGTCGTTCAGTTCGTCCGACCTCTTCGTCTCTTCTTCTTTTTCTTGGCTCATCTGTTTTGCTAGCTAGGTACCGATCTAGTCTTCCTTCTCTTACTAATTTTTCTATGACATTCTTCAAATTGAAGCACTCGTTGGTGGGATGTCCATAGATTCGATGGTATTCATAGTATTCTGTCCGATTTCCTCCTCCTTTCTTGCTTTTGAGTGGGCGATGTGGGGGTATCTTTTCAGTGGGCATACTTCTCGATAGACATCTACAAGAGACACCCGAAGAGGGGTGTAATTGTGGTATTTTTTGATTTTTTCTCCATGCTGATTTTCTTTTTTCTTGGACTCTTTATCCTTATCTCGGGAGGAGTAGGAGAAGCCGGGCTTTGAGATCTCTCCTAATCGGGAGTTTTCTTCCATGTTGATGTACTTTTCTTCTTGTTCTTGTACTTCATTTAGAGATATGGGATGTTTTTTCGATATGGAGTGACTAAATGGTCTCTCTCGCAGGCTACTGATGAGACCCATAATGGCTGCTTCTATTGGTAGACTTTGTATGTCCAAACATGCCTTGTTGAATATTTCCATGTAGCTACGTAGACTTTCCCGATCTCCTTGCTTGATCCCTAGTAGACTTGGGGCGTGTTTAGTTTTGTCCTTCTAGATGGAGAATCTAGCTAGAAACTTTTTGGCTAAGTCATTAAAGCTTGAGATGGACTTGGGGGGCAGATTGTCGAACCATTTAATTGCTGTCTTCGTCAAGGTAGTCGGGAAGGCTTTGCACCGAGTTGCATCTGAGGCGTCGGTGAGATATATTTTGTTTCGAAAGTTACTAAGATGATGCCTGGGATCTGATCTTCCATTGTATAGAGTCATGTCGAGAGGTTTGAAGTCTTTTGGGATTTTGGCCTTCATGATATCTTTGGTGAATGGGTCTTGGTCCTTGCGGGAGCTATCTTCGTGGCTGGATCGAGTAGTTTTAGCTTTGAGATCGGCTTCGAGCTTTAGGAGCTTGTCCTCTAATTCGCGGCATCGCCAAGCTTCCCTTCGAAGGTCTCTCTCGGCTTCCCGCTGATACTCGACCTCTTTTTCGAGCTGTTTTAGGCGATCCTGAAGTGCCTCCATGGCTCCCCTGTTTGGTGAGTTCTTGTCTTTGTTAGGTTGAGAAGTATCGTCTAATGTGACCTCCACGTTCTTATGTGGCGTTCTAATCTCCAAATCAGAGTTATGGTCATTGTCGAGGTTGTCCGCCATGATGATCGGATGACTTCCAGGTCCCCAGCAACGGCTCCAATGTTCCGAGGCTTACCTGAAACTGTAGGTTGATCTCGGACGAGATCTCCTGTGCTGGTCGGCGATGATATGTCCGACTTGTGGGTGGTGGCCGGAGCCGCTATGTCCGACTTGTGAACCGGTGGTGGTGCTGATCCTTCGTCACCGGAGGGTGGTGGTACCTGCAAGGGACTCCGATACTTAAGTTAGCAAGGGTATTAAGCAGGTTTTTAGTAGAATCAGAGTATGAGTTATACCTGGGTGCTCTAGTGTATTTATAATGGTGAGGAGTGACCATCTTGGAGATAAGATAGATATCTTATCTTATCTTATCTTTGAGTGAAGTCATATTATCTTCAAGGGAACCGCCCTTATCTCTATAGGCTTGGGCTGCCTTTGGATTTGGGTCGTGTTCCTCTGTTTGGACCCTTTTTGGGCTTTCTTGGTGACTTGGCCAAGCTCTTAGAGAAG
The DNA here is from genome assembly GCF_059453495.1 of Arachis ipaensis. NCBI lineage: Eukaryota > Viridiplantae > Streptophyta > Magnoliopsida > Fabales > Fabaceae > Arachis > Arachis ipaensis. Next base: position 79,052,370 of record NC_142440.1, on the reverse strand, counting down.
AGGTCGGTTGGCTTGTCGTCGATTATCCCGGGTCGGACATCTCGACCCAGGGTATGAATAGGTACCACCATCCTCCGGTGACGAAGGATCAGTGACAAACTGGATTCTTGCCGGTAAAGAAATTTTATAAAAATATAATCGCGTTGTAAGTATAGTTTCTAAACCAACAGAGAATCCTTTCGTATAAAAGTTTGGTTGTCACAAGTAACAAAACCCAATAAAATTTATAACCGAAGTATTTAAACCTCGGGTCATCTTCTCAAGGAATTGCAGGGAAGTATGATTTATTATTGGTTATGGAAAAATATGTATTTTTGGGTTTTTAAAATAGAGAACAAGTAATTTAAATGATAAGAAAAATAAATTAATGATTATAAAAATCTCTTGCAAGGTATAAGAACTGGAAATCCCATCCTAGTTATCCTTATCAGGTGTGATGAGAATTGTTATTGCTCCCACTTAGTTAACCCTTACTAAATAAAGGAAAGTCAAGTGGACTAATCAATTTGATCCTCAAGTCCTAGTCAACTCCTGTGGAAAGACTAACTTTAGAGCGATCCAAATCAATCAGCAACTCCCAATTTTCAATCAACTGCTGAGTTTGATAAATCAAGTGTTACAAATTACTTTACCAAAGCAAAAAGGGAATAAATCTTAAATTAAATTGAAAGCATCATAAATAGAATAAAACAATCATAAATCTGAAATACCTCAAATTATATTAAATAAAATATTCAAATCTAACATGGAAAGATTCATAAGCCAATTTGGCAAAATAAATAATTAACAAGTAAAAGCATTAGAGTATCTAAAAGTAGAAGAGAAACATAAATTAAAGTTGGGAACATTGAACCTAGAATTGGAGAAAATGAAGGAATCCTAATCCTAAAATCTAAGAGAAATCCTAATCCTAAATCCTAAGAGAGAGGAGAGAGCCTCTCTCTCTCTCTCTAAAACTACATCTAAAACCTAAAATTGTGAATTCTGAATGTTGTATGAATTATTGTTGTTGATTCTCCCATTCTCTGGCTTCTATTCTGTGTTTTTGGACTTGGATTTAGGCCGAAAAAGGGTCCAGAAATCGCTGGGGGCGACTTCTACAATTTTCTGCACGTGGCGTCCGTCACGCATGCGCGTGGGTCACGCGTCCGCGTCATTTGGAGTTTTTCCTTCTCACGCATCCGCGTCGTCCATGTGTACGCGTCAGTTGTGTTCTGCTCTAGGCACGCGTCCGCGTTGTCCACGCGTACACATCACTGCCATTTCGCGCTAGGTACGCGTCCGCATCGTCCACGCGTGCGCGTTGATGCCTTTTTCTTCAAAAATCCATTTTTGTGATTTCCTTCTATTTTTGTATGTTTCCTTTCTGTCATCTAAGTCATTCCTGTCCTATAAAGACTGAGAATACATAACACACAAATCACGGCATCGAATGGTAATAAAGGATAATTAAAATTAATATTTTTAAAGCATAGGAAACATGTTTTTACATATATCATAAAATAAGGAAGGAATAGTAAAACCATGCAATTCATATGAATAAGTGGGTGAAGAATTGATAAAAGCACTCAATTGAGCACAGGATGAATCATAAAATAGGGGTTTATCAATCAGCAGCACCACCAAGTCCAACAAGTCGGACACGACAGTTCCGGCCACTGATAAACCTCTATTTCATGGTCTATCTTGTGCTCATTTGAGTGGTTTTTATTAACTCTTTACCCACTTATTCATATTATTTGCATGGTTTTACATTTGCCTTCCTAATTATGTGCTTTGATTGAAAACATGCTTCTCCGATCTTATATTTGCTTATTATTAATCCTCTCTTATTACCATTAGATGCCTTGATATGTGTGTTAAGTGTTTTCAGATATTATAAGGCAGGAATGGCTTGGAGGATGGGAAGAAAGCATGCAAAAGTGGAAGGAATGCAAGAAGTTAGAGAAATTGCTAAGCTGTCCAGCCTGACCTCTCTGCACTCAAACGGCTATAACTTTAGCTACAGAGGTCCAAACGACGCGGTTCCAGTTGCGTTGGAAAGCTAACGTCCGGAGCTTCGATTTGATATATAATATAGTTCCCCTGATGCTAGGTGATGCGACCGCGTGATCCATGCGGTCGCGTTACAAGTGACGGAAATCAGCGCAAATGAATTCGCAACCAGCGAATTCTGGGCTATTTTTGACCCAGTTCTCGGCCCAGAAAACACAGATTAGAGGCTATAAAGTGGAGGAATGCATCCATTCATAGAGAGGCTCTCATAATTCATAATTTTAGGAGTAGATGTAGTTTTTAGAGAGAGAGGTTCTCTCCTCTCTCTTAGGATTAGGATTTAGGACTTCTCTTAGTTTTAGGAGTGACTCTCAATCCAGGTTCAATGTTCTTTTATTTATTTTTCCATGCATGTCTATGTCAGATTTAAGTTCTTTTGTTAATGCAATTTGAGGTATTTCAGTTTAATATTGCTTTCTTTTATTTACATGATTATTGCTTCCCATCTGAAGGCATTCTTATTCCAGTAGATTTACTTTTCCCCTTTTGGTCTTGGTTAAATAATTGGTAACTCTTGAGTTATCAAACTCATTGTTGATTAAGAATTGGAATTCTTCAAGAATTAATTCATCCACTTAACTTACCTTCATAGTTAGAGGTTAATAAGGTGGGAGAAAAATCCAATTCTCATCACAATTGATAAGGATAACTGGGATAGGACCTCCAGTCTTCATACCTTGCCAAAAGCTTATTCTACAGTTATTTATTTATTTTACTTGTCATTTAAATATACCTGTGCACATTGCCCAAGCTCCAAATTTCTCAAAACCCCAAATTTACAATCTCCATAACCAATAATAAGAACATACCTCCCTATAATTCCTTAAGAAGACGACCCGAGGTTTGAATACTCGGTTATCAATTTCAAAGGGGTTTGTTACTTGTGACAACCAAAACGTTTGTACGAAGGGATTTCTGTCGGTTTAGAGACTATATCTACAACGCGACTGTTTTTATGACATTCTTTACTGGCAAAAATCCTAACGTCAGCCACCACCGCAGATCTCGTCCGAGATTGACCTACAGTTTCAGGTAACCCTCGGAATAGTTTCCTTTCTTCTCGGATCACCTTTAAGGTTCAGACTTTAATTATAACAGCGTCGCGCGAGTTTTTGGTCTCCTTTTATGGTAGCGATCTCTTCCAGAGTTGGGAACTTCATGCACAAGTGTGGAGTGGAGACCACAGCAGCGAGCTGGTTCAGTGTTGTCCGACCTATTAGAGCGTTGTAGGCTGAGCTCACATCAACTACAATGTAGTCTATGCATAACGTCCTAGACCTAGTTCCTTTTCCGAAGGTTGTGTGTAGTGGGATATACCCTAATGGTTGAATTGGGGCGTCTCCTAGCCAAAATAGGCTATTTTGATATGCTCTGAGTTCTTTTTCTTGTAAGCCAAGCTTATCGAAGGCAGATTTGAATAGTATATCCGCAGAGCTTCCTTGGTCGACTAATGTTCGGTGAAGGTTAGCATTAGCAAGTATTATGGTAACAACCACGGGGTCATCATGTCCCGGGATGATGCCTGTGGCATCTTCTTGAGTGAAGGTAATAGTAGGGAGGTCGACCGACCTGTCCCCTCCTCCAACATGGTACACCTCCTTAAGGTGTCTTTTGCGCGACGACTTAGAGATCCCTCCTCCTGCGAATCCTCCATTTATCTTGTGTACATGCCTCTCAGGGGTGTGAAGGGGACGTTCAGTGCGTCCGACCTCTTCGTCCCTTCTTCTTTTCTTCGATTCATCTATTTTGTTGGCCAGGAATCTGTCTGGTCTTCCTTCCCGGGGCTAGCTTTTCTATGACATTCTTTAGGTCGTAGCAGTCGTTAGTAGGGTTCCCGTAGACTCGGTGGTATTCGCAATACTCTGTCCGACTTTCTCCTCTTTTATGCTTAATTGAACGAGGGGGCGGGATCTTCTCAGTGTTGCATATCTCTCTGTAGACATCCACAAGGGACACCCTGAGGGGAGTGTAGTTGTGGTATTTTCTAGGTTTTTCAGTGGGCTGGTCTTCTTTTTTCCTGAACTCTTTATCTTTGTCCCGAGATGGGTAGGAAAATTCTGATTTTGAGGTTTCTCCTAATCGAGAGTTCTCCTTCATATTAATGTACTTTTCTGCCCGCTCTTGTACCTCGTTTAGAGATGTTGGGTGCTTTTTGGATATGGAGTGGCTAAAGGGTCCTTCTCGCAGGCCATTGATGAGACCCATGATGGCTACTTCTATCTGTAGACTTTGTATGTCCAGACATGCTTTGTTGAATATTTCTATGTAGTTGCGGAGGCTTTCCCGATCTCCTTGCTTAATCCCTAGCAGGCTTGGGGCATGCTTGGCTTTGTCTTTCTGGATGGAGAATCTAGCTAGGAATTTGACGGGCGAAAAATTGCCGATTAAGAATTTATAATGGAAATAATGTTGCAAGTACAGTTCTTAACCGATGAAAATTCTGTTTATCAATTTAAAAAGAGTTGTCACAATTTAGAATCAAATACTGGGAGTAGAATTCCCAAGTCATCTCTGATGATGAGAGATTTATCGTTGATCTAGATTTTCACAAAGTAGCATTCTATCGTTGAAAGTATAGTCTAGACCAACAATTAATTCCCAAATCAAATAATAAATCCAATACAAAACAAAATATAAACCGAGAGTCTTTCAACCTCAGGTCGTTCTCCCTAGGACGCAATTGGAAGTGTCTCTCTTTCGGTTGTGAGGAAAAGGGGGTTTTCAGGCAAGAAACGAAAGATTAAAGAAACTAAGAAATCAAAGAACTAGGGAATGAGCAAAATTGAAAATTAATGCAAGTAAAGAGAAAGTGAGGTCAAAACTAGTGAAAATGCAATAAAGAACCTTGACTTGGGAATGAGGATCCAAGGAATCCTATCATTGCCATAACCACAACTATGGTAATTATGATGACTCAATCTCGCCTAGTCAACCCCAACAATCGAGGAGTAAGTCAAGCAAGCATAATTGACTTTAATCCATAAGTCCTAACCAACTTACCAAACTAGTTGATAAAAGGCTAGCGTCAATGGAAACAAGAGTCAACTAACTACCCAAGAATTACCACTAAATGTCGGACATTATGACTCTAGTATCCTAGGAACTCAAACCACAAGCCAAGGTGGGAAAATCTACTCAAAATCTAAGGTTGGCATTTTCACAAACACCTTGTGTGCATAATTGAAAAACATGGGAAATTGTAAAAGAAAATGGAAAACTATGACCAATTATCAACAAAACCAAATATAAGCAAGCAAACAAGCACAAAGAAAGCATGAAACCTTAAATTCATTTATCAAAACTTCAAGAACTCAAAATTGCAATTATAAACAAAGTGCTTGAACCAAAGGAAATGAAAATAAAGACAATGAAATTAAAGAGGAATTAAAGAGTACTTACAATTAAAGATGCAAAATTCAAGAGAAAAGCTTCTATAAAATGCTATAATGGACATGGAAATTAAACCCTAAGAGAGCAAAGCTACACTACTCCTACTCCTACTCCTACTATATGAAACTAAGGAAAAATAAAATCTAAGTCCTAATACCTTCAAATGTGTTGATATCCTCTTTATATAGCCTTCCATTTCAGCCTTCCAACCTTCCAAAATGGCCCAAAAGCACCCAGAAATCATAAGGCACGCGTTTCATTAATGCAATCACGTGCAGGGACCTGTGGGGACGCACAGACGTGTGCGTCTGCACACTCGGCTGAAAATTGACCTGTGCATACGCACAGGTGCATGCGTACGCACACATGGATTTTCTCGTTTGTGCACGCACACTTTGCTGTGTGTGCTTTTCCTTGTTTTCTTCATGTTTTCTCCCTTTTACATGCTTTCTTCCACTTTTATCATTCCATTCTTGCCTTCAAGGCCTGAAATCACTCACAAACCATATCACGGCATCGAATGACACAAAGGTGGGATTAAATTGCTCTATTAAAGCACAAAATTGCATGTTTTTACATTTAAGTTCAAATTAGGGATCAAACACAAAAGTATGCTATTTTGGTGCTTAAGTGTGAGTTTATATGCTAGAATCCATTCAAATCAAGCCAAAATATATCGAAAAATATGGACTCATCAGTCTCCCAACGAGTTGACGAAAGAGTGCAATTTATTGGTCAGGAATTTTTTGAGAAATTTTAGAGTTGGAGAATGGAAAAATAAATGATTATAAATTAGAGCAATAAAATTTAACAAGAGGTTTTATGTAATTAAAATAAAAAGCCTTGACTAGGAGAAGATTAATCGGAATTTCTATCCTTGTTGAATTTTTCCAAGTATAATAGTAAAAAGTTGTTACTTCTACTTAGTTATCCTTTACCTAATAAAGAAAAGTCAAGTAACTAAACCAACTCTGATTCACAAGTCCTAATCCTCTCCTAGGGAAAGATTAGAGTTAGTGACTAGAGAGTCAGCCAACAACTTCCAATTACAAATTAACACTTGAGTATTCCAACTCAAAGGTCTCCTATTAATCAACTCCAAAGTCAAGTTGGGAGCCTACTCTATTTACATGGATGCCATTTTTGCAAACATTTAAAGGGAGTAGAAAGGAGACATGGTAATTAAAATTAATTTAGTAAAAGCTATTTTTTGAAATAATAAATTAAGGAAAGATGATATTCAAACCAATAGTGAAATTAAATGTAAAAATAACTCTTGCATTAATACTTTCCAAAATCAAAGATATCCATATGTAACTCTGAACAAACTGAATGGAAAATAAAAGAGTAAGGAAATAAGAAAACGAACTATAATGATAGAGACTTCAAACGAAGGTAGTAACTCTCTCAAGATCCAATCCAAAAGCATAAAACTAAAAATCTAAGAATGTGAAGAACCCTAGAGAAAGTATTGTTTTCTCTCTAAGATTCCAAACTAGAACTAAAACTAAGCGAATGTGAATGTGTGTTGAGTCTCTGCTGTCCACTGGCTCTAGTCTGTGTTTCTGGGCCAAAAACTAGATCCAAAAATGGTCCAAAATCGCCCCCAGCGTCTTCTGCAGTTGCAGTACGTCGCGCACGTCACGCGTACGTGTCAGTCACGCGTACGCGTCGATGTACGACTTCGCTTGTCACGTGTACACGTCAATTACGCGTACGCGTCGATGTAAAAATCTCCAAGTTACGCGCACGCGTGAGCCATGCGTGCGCGTCGATCCTCACTGGTCAGCTCCTTAGTTTCTTGTGTTCCTTCCATTTTTGCAAGCTTCCTTTCCATCCTCTAGGCCATTCCTGCCCTATAAAGCCTGAAAACACTTAACACACAGATCACGGCATCGAATGGTATAAAGGAGAATTAAAAATTGACAATTTAAAGGCTTAGGAAGCAAGTTTTCAATCATAGAACAAAATCAGGAAGGCAAATGTAAAATATGTGAATTACATGAATAAGTGTGCAAAGAATTGATAAAAACCACTCAATTTAGCACAACATAAACCATAAAATAGTGGTTTATCAGAATTTCTTGGCGAGGTCATCGAAGCTTGCTATTGACCTTGGCGGCAAACTGTCGAACCACTTTATTGCCATCTTGGTCAAAGTGGTCGGGAAAGCTTTACAACGGATTGCATCTGAGGCATCCGTAAGATACATTCGACTTCTGAAATTGCTGAGATGATGGCTTGGATCAGACATACCATCGTATAGGGTCATGTCAGGGGCTTTGAAGTCCTTTGGAACTTTAACTTTCATGATTTCCTTTGTGAACGGGTCTTGGTCCTTGTGGGGGCTATCTTCGTGGCTAGATCGAGTAGTTTTAGCTTTGAAATCAGCTTCGAGCTTTAGGAGTTTGTCCTCTAGCTCTCGACGCTGTCTTGTTTCTCTCCGAAGGTCTCACTCAGCCTCCCACTGCCGGTCGGTTTCTTGTTCAAGCTGTTTTAGGCGATTCTGTTGTTCACGGATGGCCTCCAAAATTTCTCTATTTGGGGGTTATTTGTTACCTTTGTTTTGAGGTGTATTCTTTGGTGTAATATCCATGTTCTTATGCAGCGTTCTGTCCTCCAAGCCAGAGTTGTGATTGTTGTCAAAGTTGTCCTCCATGATGATGGGATGACTTCCAGGTTTCCCGGCAACGGCGCCAATGTTCTGAAGGTAGATCTCGGAGGAGATCTGCTGTTATGGCCGGAGCTGTCGTGTCCGACTTGCTGAGCCTTGGGATGTTGCTGATCCTTGACCACCAGAGGGTGGTGGTACCTGCAAGAGACTCCGATGCTTAAGTTAGCACGGGCTTTAAGAAGGTTTTTTGTGTAGAATCAGAGTATGAGTTATAGCTGTGTGCTCCAGTGTATTTATAGTAGTATGGAGTGACCTCCCTTGAGATAAGTTAGTTATCTTATCTTATCTTTTACGGGTGAGTCCCCTTATCTTTGGCCAGCCGCCTTTAGGCGGGCTGTGATCTTCTGCTTTGGGCCTACTTAGGCCTTTAGAGGAATTTGGCCGAGCTCTTTGGGAAGAGCTCGGTGTCGACCAACCTTTATAAGAGGTCGGTCATTTTTATCTTCATTCAACTCGGCTCGCCTAGCTTGACTCAGGGTATGAACAGATATGGAGGAGGTTGTTGCCAAGAGGGTTGCCTAGAAGTATATGGCTCCTCACACAATTGATCCCATAATCCATGATGCATTCCATCATTGAGGTTTTCACTTTCTACAACATCACAACAACCAAACTCCAAGCCAAAAGGGTGAGAATTCATAGAGCAAAGAGGGAAAATAAAAACAAAAGCTAATAAGAGAAACTAAAATAAACTCCTAACAACTAACAAAAACAAGCAACTAATCAACCAAGAATAAGTTATTCACAATATTCACATATGCACAATAGCAAACAATAAGCACATATTGTAACTCCCCGGCAACGGCGCCAAAAACTTGATGAGGGCCAAAAGTAGGTTTAGAATTTCACAAAGTTTAGAATAAAGGATTGTCACAATTCAAATTAAATAACCGAGAGTATTTAAACTCTCGGGTCATTCTTCCTAGGAATTGCAATGAAGTACTCAATTATTGGCTATGAGGAAATGGGGGTTTGATAGCAAGAGGCAAGTAATGAAAATAGCAAGAAATTAAAGAAACTAACAATGACTAAATATCAAACATAATCAAAGGCAATCAGTCAAGAAAAGGACATTTAAGTGCTAAAGAAACCTCTTGGCAAGGAGTGAGAGTTAAGGTTGCTGATGAGCAGATAATTTATACCCTTTTTGGCATTGTTTTTACATAGTTTTTAGTATATTTTTGTTACTTTTTATTATATTTTTATTAGTTTTTATTCAAAAATTATATTTCTGGACTTTACTATAAGTTTGTGTGTTTTGCTGTGATTTCAGGTATTTTCTGGCTGAAATTGAGGGACTTGAGCAAAAATCTGATTCAGAGGCTGAAAAAGGACTACAGATGCTGTTGGATTCTGACCACCCTGAACTCGAAGTATATTTTCTGGAGCTACAGAAGCCCAATTGGCGTGCTCTTAATTGCGTTGGAAAGTAGACATCCCTGGGCTTTCCAGCAATATATAATAGTTCATACTTTGCCCGAGATTTGATGGCCCAACCCGGCGTTCAATATCAGCCTAAAATTTCTGGCGTAAAACGCCCAAACTGGCACCAGAATTGGAGTTAAACGCCCAAACTGGCACCAAAGCTGGCGTTTAACTCTAGGAAAAGCCTATGCACGTGAAAGCTTTAATGCTTAGCCCAAGCACACACCAAGTGGGCCCCAAAAGTAGATTTCTGCATCATTTACTTATTTCTGTAAACCCTAGGCTACTAGTTCATTATAAATAGGACCTTTTACTATTGTATTTTCATCCTTGAATCATCCTTTAATCATCTTTTAAGCAATCTCTGGATGTTTAGTCCTTAGACCATGGAGGCTGGCCTCACGGCCATGCCTAGACTTTTCACTTATGTATTTTCTACGGTGGAGTTTCTGCACCCCATAGATTAAGGTGTAGAGCTCTGCTGTTCTTCATGAATTAATGCAATTACTACTGTTTTTCTATTCAATTCAAGCTTATTCTTATTCTAAGATATCCATTCGCACTTCAACATGATGAATGTGATGATTTTGTGACACTCATCACCATTCTCACATATGAACGCGTGCCTGACAACCACTTCTGTTCTATATGAAAACGAGCTTGAATGCATATCTCTTAGCCTCCTGGCTCACGACACATGGTTGCCTCTCCTGACTACAGAGCCTCCCATTCCGTGAGATCAGAGTCTTCGTGGTATAAGCTAGAATCAATTGGCAGCATTCTTGAGATCCGGAAAGTCTAAACCTTATCTGTGGTATTCCGAGTAGGATCTGGGATGGGATGACTGTGACGAGCTTCAAACTCACGAGTGTTAGGCGTAGTGACAGACGCAAAAAGATCAATGGATCCTATTCCAACATGAGTAAGAACCGACAGATGATTAGCCGTGCGGTGATAGGGTATTTGGACCATTTTCACTGAGAGGACGGACGGTAGCCATTGACAACGGTGATCCCCCAACATACAGCTTGCCATAGAAAGGAGTATGAATGATTGGAAGAAGGCAATAGGAAAGCAGAGGTTCAGAAGCAACAAGTAAGCATCTCCAAACGCTTATCTGAAATCCCACGAATGAATTACATAAGTATTTCTATCTTATTTTCTGTTTTAATTACATTTTAATCATCAAAACCTCAAAAGCATTTGAATTCGCCTGACTGAAATTTACAAGGATGACCATAGCTTGCTTCAAGCCGACAATCTCCGTGGGATCGACCCTTACTCACGTAAGGTATTACTTGGACGACCCAGTGCACTTGCTGGTCAGCTACACGGAATTGTGAAGAAGTCTTGAGATCACGTTCTCCCACACCAAGTTTTTGGCACTATAGCGAGGGATTGTTCGAGTTTGGACAACTGACGATTCATCTTGTTGCTCAGATTAGGTAATTTTATTTTAATTTTAAGCTTTTTGTTTTTATTCTTTTTATTTTCGAAAAAAATTTCAAAATAATATATTATTCTATGTTCTTCAGAATTTTTAAGAATGAATTCTAGAGTTTCATGAGATATGTTGAATCCTGGCTGGCTGATAAGCCATGTCTAATTCTTTTGGACCGAGGTTTCCACTTATCCTTAGAAGAGCTTCTTTGTCTTTCTCATCAATTTAGTTGTTCTATGTAATGCCCTGCTGAAGCTTGGATGGCCATGTCTAATCTTTTTAGACTGAAGCTTTAGACTAACATTGCATGATTTCTGGAATTCTTATTAAAAATTTTGAAATCCTTATTTTTCTTTTTCAAATAATTTTTAAAACCATAAAAACCAAAAATATTTTGTGTTTCTTGTTTGAGTCTAGTGTCAAATTTTAAGTTTGGTGTCAATTGCATCTTTTTAATTTTTTTCTTTAATTTTTCGAAAATCCATACATTTGAGTTTTGTTCTTCATTGATCTTCAAGTTATTTTGATGATTTTATTGGGTCTGATCTTTAAATTCTCTTGTTTTGTGTCTTTTGTTGTTTCTCATGTGTATTCTCAATTTGTTAGTGTCTCTAATATGAAAATTTCTAAGTTTGGTGTCTTGCATGCATTGTTTATTTGATCTTAGTTTTTTATGATTAGTTCCATTTTATTGTTGTTCTCTCTCATCATTAAAAATTCAAAAAAAAATTTCAAAATTATGTCTTTTCAAGTCAATAATACAGAGAATTGAAGATTCAGAATATACAGCAGAGGAATTACACAGAAAAAGCTGGGCGTTCAAAACGCCTAGTGAGGAAGGAAAACTGGCGTTTAAACGCCAGCCAGGGTACCTGGCTGGGCGTTAAACGCCCAAAAGGGTAGTATTTTGGGCGTTAAACGCCAGAATGGATACCATTCTGGGTGTTTAACCCCAGGATAGCATCAAGAAGGTAATTTTGTTTTCAATTTAAATCTTTTTCAATTTTGCAAGTTTTAAAACTAATTTTTCAAAATCTTATCTTTTTCATATCCTCTCTTATCAATCATATCCTTTTCAAAATCAAATCTTTTTCTATTTTTCTCTCACCATTTTCGAAAATCCTGACTACCAATCAATGATTTGATTCAAAAATTTCAAGTTTGTTACTTCCTTGTTAAGAAAGGTTCAATATTTGAATTTTAGAATCATATCTTTTAAATTCCTTGTTAGTCAAGTCATCAATTTTAAAAATCAAATCTTTTCAAATTGTTTTCCAATCATATCTTTTTTTTAAATCATATCTTTTTCAAATCACATCATTTTAAAATTCCAATCATATCTTCTCAATCATATTTTCTTAACCACATCTTTTTCAAAATAATTTTCAATCATATCTTTTTTATTACTGATTTCAAAATATTTTTCAAAATCACCCAACAACTTTCTCACTTTTAATTTTCGAAAAACCATTAACCATTTTTCAAAATTCTTTAACTAATTGTTTTAAATTTTAATTTTATTTTTCTTTTAAAAATTTTCGAAAATTCCCTTTCTCACCTTCTTCTATTTAAGAACTAACACTCCTCCTTAATTAGCAATTCAGACTCTCTCTCCTTCTTCATATGTTCGAATTCTTATCTACCTACCTCATCCATCTATTCTTGTTTTCCTCTGACACCTCAAGGAATCTCTATACTGTGACATAGAAGATTCCATATTTTCTGTTTTCTTTTTTTTCATATGAGCAGGAGCAAGGATAACAATATTCTTGTTGAAGCTGATCCGGAACCTGAAAGGACTTTGAAGAGGAAGCTAAGAGAAGCTAAAGCACAACTCTCTAGAGAGGACCTAACAGAAATTTTCAAAAAAGAAGAAGACATGGCCGAACCCAACAACAATGGTGGAGATGCAAGGAAGATACTTGGTGACTTTATTGCACCCTCTTCTGACTTCTGTGGAAGGAGTATCTCAATTCCTGCAATTGGAGCAAACAACTTTTAGCTTAAGCCTCAATTAGTTTCTCTAATGCAACAGAATTACAAGTTTCATGGACTTCCATTGGAAGATCCTCATCAATTTTTAGCTGAATTCTTGTAAATCTGTGACATTGTTAAGACCAATGGGGTTAATCCTGAGGTCTACAGACTTATGCTTTTCCCCTTTACTGTAAGAGACAGAGCTAGGACATTATTGGATTCACAACCTAAAGAAAGCCTGAACTCTTGGGAAAAGCTAGTCAATGCCTTCTTGGCCAAGTTCTTTCCACCTCAAAAATTGAGTAAGCTTAGATGGAAGTCCAGACCTTCAGACATAAGGAAGATGAATCCCTCTATGAAGCTTGGGAAAGATACAAGCAGTTGATCAGAAGGTGTCCTTCTCGCATGCTTTCAGAATGGAGCATCATATGCATATTCTATGATAGTCTGTCTGAACTGTCCAAGATGTCATTGGACAACTCTGCTGGTGGATCTCTTCATCTGAAGAAGACACCTGAAGAAGCCCAGGAACTCATTGAAATGGTTGTAAATAACCAGTTCATGTACACTTCTGAAAAAAATCCTGTGAATAATGGGACAACTCAGAAGAAAGGAGTTCTTGAGATTGATACTCTGAATGTAATATTGGCTCAGAACAAAATATTGACTCAGCAAGTCAATATGATTTCTCAGAGTCTGTCTGGAATGCAAGCTGCATCAGGAAGTACTAAGGAAGCTTCCTCTGAAGAAGAAGCCTATGACCTTGAGAACCCTGCAATAGAAGAGGTGAATTACATGGGAGAATCCTATGGAAACACCTATAATCTTTCATGGAGAAATCATCCAAATCTCTCATGGAAGGACCAACAGAAGCCTCAACAAGACTTCAACAACAATAATGGTGGAAGAAATAGGTTTAGCAATAGCAAATCTTTTCCATCATCTTCTCAGCAACAGACAGAGAATTTTGAGCAGAAGCATTCTGGCTTAGCAACCATAGTCTCTGATCTATCTAAGACCACTCTCAGTTTCATGAATGAAGCAAGGTCCTCCATTAGAAATTTGGAGGCACAAGTGGGTCAGCTGAGTAAGAGAATTACTGAACTCCCTCCTAGTACTCTCACAAGCAATACAGAAGAGAATCCAAAGAGAGAGTGCAAGGCCATTTACACGTTCAACATGGCCGAACCTAGAGAGGAAGAAAAGAAAGTAATTTCCAATGAGGAAGACCTCAATGGACGTCCACTGGCTTCCAAAGAGTTCCCTACTGATGAACCAAAGGAATCTGAGGCTCATATAGAGACCATAGAGATTCCACTGAACTTACTTCTGCCATTCATGAGCTCAAATGAGTATTCTTCCTCTGAAAAGGATGAAGATATTACTGAAGAGAAAGTTGCTAAATACTTTGGTAATGAGACTCGGGAGGATGAACCCCCTTGCTCACCAATGAACTAAATGACTTGATTATGCAGACATTACCTCAGAAGAAACTGGATCCTGGAAAGTTCTTAATACCTTGTACCATAGGCACCATGACCTTTGAGAAGGCTCTGTGTGACCTTGGGTCATGTGCAAACCTCATGCCCCTCTCTGTAATGGAGAAACTAGGGATCCTTGAGGTGCAAGCTGCAAGAATCTCACTAGAGATGGCAGACAATTCAAGAAAACAGGCTTATGGACTTGTAGAGGGTGTCTTGGTAAAGGTTAAAGGCCTTTACATCCCTGCTGACTTCATAATCCTGGACACTGGGAAGAGTAAGGATGAATCCATTATCCTTGGCAGATCCTTTCTAGCCACAGCAAAAGTTGTGATTGATGTTAACAGAGGAGAGTTAGTCATTCAAGTGAATGAGGACTACCTTATGTTTAAGGCTCAAGGATCTTCTTCTGTACACATGGAGAAGAAGCATGAAAAGCTTCTCTCAATGCAGAGTCAAATAAAGCCCCCACATTCAAACTCTAAGTTTGGTGTTGGGAGGCCCTAACTATGCTCTGAATATCTGTGAAGCTCCATGAGAGCTCACTGTCAAGCTATTGACATTAAAGAAGCGCTTGTTGGGAGGAGACCCAATTTTTACTTATCTATGTTAAATTTCCATTGTTATTTTATGTTTAACTTAGGTTGATGATCATGTGGAGTCACAAAAACAATTGCAAAAATCAAAGCGAAATCAAAAACAACATTAAAAATAGCACACCCTGGAGGAGGAGCTTGCTGGCGTTTAAACGCCAGTAAGGGTAGCAGAATGGGCGTTAAATGCCCAGTTTAGCACCATTCTGGGCGTTTAACGCCAGAAAAGGGCACCAGACTGGCGTTTGAATGCCAGAAAAGGAAGAAAAGCTGGCGTTAAACGCCAGAAACGGGCAGCAACCTGGCGTTTAACGCCAGGATTGGCACTCTAAGGGGCGTTTACACGCCAAAATGGTGCAGGGATTAGAAATCCTTGACACCTCAGGATCTGTGGACCCCACAGGATCCCTACTCTCTCTCTCTTTTTCACCACTCTTTCCCAAAAACCCCACCTACCTCAACATTCAAAACCACCACTCTTCCCTCCCAAACCCAACCCCTAATACATACTTCTTTCCTCCCTTGGCCGACACATTCACTACCCTCCATCTCCTCCATTTCTTCTTCTTCTCCTCCTTTCTTTCTTCTTTTGCTCGAGGACGAGCAAACTTTTTAAGTTTAGAGTGAAAAAAGTATTGCTTTTTTGTCTTTCCATAACCATTAATGGCACCTAAGGCCAGAGAAACCTCTAGAAAGAGGAAAGGGAAGGCAATTGCTTCCACCTCTGAGTCATGGGAGATGGAGAGATTCATCTCAAAAGCCCATCACTAGAAAGAGGATGGAGCAAACAAGAGAGCCCACTCTTGGACCTCAACAAGAGCATGAGGGAGGAGCAACAAAGGCAAGGAAGAGACATTGAGGAGCTAAAGCACTCCATAAAATCTTCAAGAGGAAGAACTAGCCGCCATCACTAAGGTGGACCCGTTCTTTAATTTCCTTGTTCTTTATTTTCTGTTTTTCATTTCCTATGCTTTATGTTTGTGTCTTATTACATGATCACTAGTGTCTATGCCTTAAAGCTATGAATGTCCTATGAATTCATCACCTCTCTTAAATGAAAAATGTTTTTAATTGCAAAAGAACTAGAAATGCATGATTTCGAATTCTATCTTGAAATTAGTTAAATTATTTTGATGTGGTGGCAATACCTTTTGTTTTCTGAATGAATGCTTGAACAGTGCATATTTTTTAATTTGTTGTTTATGAATGTTAAAATTGTTGGCTCTTGAAAGAATGATGAAAAAGGAGAAATATTATTGATAATCTGAAATATCATAAAATTGATTCTTGAAGCAAGAAAAAGCAGTGAAAAGCTTGCAAAAAAAAAAAGAAGAACATTGCGGAAAAAAAAAGAGAAGAGAAAAAGCAAGCAGAAAAAGCCAATAGCCCTTTAAACCAAAAGGCAAGGGTAAAAGAAAAAGGATCCAAGGCTTTGAGCATTAATGGATAGGAGGGCCCACAGGAATAAAATCCTGGCCTAAGCGGCTAAACCAAGTTGTCCCTAACCATGTGCTTGTGGCGTGAAGGTGTCAAGTGAAAAGCTTGAGACTGAGCGGTTAAAGTCGTGGTCCAAAGCAAAAAGAGTGTGCTTAAGAGCTCTGGACACCTCTAATTGAGGACTCTAGCAAAGTTGAGTCACAATCTGAAAAGGTTCACCCGGTTATGTGTCTGTGGCATTTATGTATCCGGTGGTAATACTGGAAAACAAAATGCTTAGGGTCACGGCCAAGACTCATTAAGTAGCTGTGTTCAAGAATCAACATACTGAAATAGGAGAATTAATTACACTATCTGAATTCTAAGTTCCTATAGATGCCAATCATTCTGAACTTCAAACGATAAAGTGAGATGCCA
Organism: Arachis ipaensis; assembly: GCF_059453495.1. Classification (NCBI taxonomy): domain Eukaryota; kingdom Viridiplantae; phylum Streptophyta; class Magnoliopsida; order Fabales; family Fabaceae; genus Arachis; species Arachis ipaensis. The sequence continues at coordinate 79,035,480 of NC_142440.1, read as the reverse complement.
AAACTGTTCAGAAGCAAAAAGGCTACAAGTCCTGCTCATCTAATTGGAACCAAGTTTATTGATAAGTTTGGAATTCATTGTATATTCTCTTCTTTTTATCCTATTTTGTTTTCAGTTGCTTGGGGACAAGCAACAATTTAACTTTGGTGTTGTGATGAGCGGATAATTTATACCCTTTTTGGCATTGTATTTATATAGTTTTTAGTATGTTTTTGTTACTTTTTATTATATTTTTATTAGTTTTTATTCAAAAATCACATTTCTGGACTTTACTATGAGTTTGTATGTTTTTCTATGATTTCAGGTATTTTCTGACTGAAATTGAGGGACCTGAGCAAAAATCTGATTTAGAGGATGAAAAAGGACTGCAGATGCTGTTGGATTCTGACCTCCCTGCACTCGAAGTGGATTTTCTGGAGCTACAAAAACCCACTCCCCGCTCTCTCAATTACGTTGGAAAGTAGACATCCTGAGCTTTCCAGCAATATATAATAGTCCAAACTTTGCCCGAGATTTGATGGCCCAACTCGGCGTTTAAAGTTAGCCTAAAATTTCTGGCGTAAAACGCCCAAACTGGCACCAAAATTGGAGTTAAACGCCCAAATTGGCACCAAAGCTGGCGTTTAACTCCAGAAAAAGCCTATGCACGTGAAAGCTTCAATGCTCAGCCCAAGCACACACCAAGTGGGCCCCGAAAGTGGATTTCTGCATCATTTACTTATTTCTGTAAACCCTAGGCTACTAGTTCATTATAAATAGGACCTTTTACTATTGTATTTTCATCCTTGAATCATCCTTTAATCATCTTTTAAGCAATCTCTGGACGTTTAGTCCTTAAACCATAGAGGCTGGCCTCACGGCCATGCCTAGACCTTTCACTTATGTATTTTCTACGGTGGAGTTTCTGCACCCCATAGAATAAGGTGTGGAGCTCTATTGTTCTTCATGAATTAATGCAATTACTACTGTTTTTCTATTCAATTCAAGCTTATTCTTATTCTAAGATATCCATTCGCACTTCAACATGATGAATGTGATGATTATGTGACACTCGTCACCATTCTCACTTATGAACGCGTGCTTGACAACCACTTCCGTTCTACATGAAAACGAGCTTGAATGCATATCTCTTAGCCTCCTGGTTCACGACACATGGTTGCCTCTCCTGATAACAGAGCCTCCCATTCCGTGAGATCAGAGTATTCGTAGTATAAGATAAAATCAATTGGTAGCATTCTTGAGATCCGGAAAGTCTAAACCTTATCTGTGGTATTCCGAGTAGGATCTGGAATGGGATGACTGTGACGAGCTTCAAACTCGTGAGTGTTGGGCGTAGTGACAGATGCAAAAGGATCAATGGATCCTATTCCAACATGAGTGAGAACCGACAGATGATTAGCCATGTGGTGACAGTGCATTTGGACCATTTTCACTAAGAGGATGGACGGTAGCCATTGACAACGGTGATCCCCCAATATACAGCTTGCCATGGAAAGGAGCATGAATGATTGGAAGAAGGCAGTAGGAAAGCAGAGGTTCAGAAGCGACAAGCATCTCCATACGCTTATCTGAAAAAATCCCACCAATGAATTACATAAGTATTTCTATCTTGTTTTCTGTTTTAATTATATTTTAATCATCAAAACCTCAAAACCATTTGAATTCACCTGACTGAGATTTACAAGGATGAACATAGCTTGCTTCAAGCCGACAATCTCCGTGTGATCGACCCTTACTCACATAAGGTATTACTTCGACGACCCGGTGCACTTGCTGGTCAGCTACACAGAATTGTGAAGAAGTCTTGAGATCACGTTCTCCCACACCAAGTTTTTGGCACTATAGTCAAGGAATGAACAATCACGATTCCGGAGTACCAGTTGCCTATCCTAGCCATTGACCACAAACATATAATGATTATGAAGAGTCAATCCTCTTAGTCAACCCTAACATTGAGAATAAGTCAAATAGGCATAATTGATCTCAATCCACATGTCCTAGCCAACTCACTAATTAACTTTGTGAAAGACTAGTGTTAGTGGAAACCAAACCAACTAACTACCCTTATATCAATCAAGAATGGATATCAATGACTCAAGGTCACCTAAGTCCTCAATTCCAAGCCAAGAGTGGGAAAAAAACTACAGTAAAACTAAGCCAAGCATTTTATCAAACACTTGGTGTGCATGAAAATAAAATTATATTAAATTGCAATAATAATAAATTCTAAAGCTACCAAAAGCAAGAAAACAATAATAACAACTCAATTAAATAACAATAAACAAAGAAACATTAAATTGCATTAATAGAAAATTAAAATCAACAAAGGTTCATAAACATAAAAGTGACCAAATGAAAGAAATAGCATGTAAAACTAAGAGAGCAATGAGGAAATAACAAGAAATTGCAAGGAAAACTAAATTAAAGCAATTATCAAAACCTAAATCTAAGAGAAATTTAACTAACCTACCCTAAATTCTAGAGAGAAGAGAGAGCTTCTCTCTCTAGAAATGACCCAAAACATGTCTAAAGCTAAACCTAATTGATCTCCTCTTGTTTCCTCTTGAATTAGGCTTGAAATAGCTCAGAAAACGAGTTGGATTATGCATACTTGCTGGTTTTTACTTGTTCGTACGCACGCATCATTGTGTGTACGCATGACTGTGTGAACTTCCAAATGTGCGTATGCATGCATCACTGTGCGTAACACACTTGCTGAAAATCTCCAAACTCTATTTCTTCATGAATTCTCCACTTTTGCATGCTTTGTCTTCATTCCTTCAATCCTCATTTTCCCTATAAGCCTGAAATTACTCAACAAACATATCAAGGCATCGAATGGAATTAAAGTGAATAAAATTTAGCAATTATAAGGCCTAAAAAGCATATTTTTACTTTCAAACACAATTTAGGAAGAAATCATGAAACTATGCTATTTCAATAAATAAAAGTGAGAAAAGTCAAAAAAATCCACCCAATTGAAGAAAATAAAGACCATAAAATGTGGATTCATCAGCCGCCAACAAACGGCGGCTAGCTAACTCACCGACTCTCCAAACTGGCAATAGCAAGAAGCGAAGAGAAGTGTCGAAAGAAAGGACATCCCGGAGACCATTCAAATCATTTCCTTGGGTGGGCAAGTTCACTAATTACACTCCATTGACTGCTTGATAAACCCATATTTTATGATATATTTTGTGCTTAATCTGAGTGATTTATTCAATCCTTCACGCACTTATTCATATTAATTGCATGGTTTTACTTTCCCTTCCTCATTATGTGATGTATGTGAAAAACATGTTTCCTATGCTTTAAAATTAATTATTTTAATTACCTTTATTTCCATTCGATGCCGTGATTAGGGTGTTGAGTAGTTTCATATCTTCTAAGGCAGGAATGACTTAAAGGATGGAAAGGAAACATACAAAAATGGAAGGAAAGCATAAAATGGAGTTTGTGAAGAAACTGGCATCCACGTGATCGCATGGGCGACGCGGACGCATGCCAAGCGCAAAGAAGCAGCGACGTGGCCGCATGGCTGACACGACCACGCGCCTTGAGGAGAACACATATGATGCGGTCCCATGACTGACGCGATCGCGTGACAAGGAAAACTCCGAATGACGCGACCGCGTGACCCACGCGGACGCGTGACAGAGGCCACACACCAAAAATTGCAGAAAACGCTCCCGGTGAATTCTAAAGCCCTTTTTGGCCCAAATCCAAGTCCAGAAGGCAAAGACCAGAGGTTATGAAGTGGGGGAATGCATCCATTCAGAGAGACGACTTTAGTTTAGTTTTCATGATTTAGATTTAGTTTAGATAGAGAGATTCTCTCCTCTCTCTTAGGATTAGGATTTAGGATTTCTCTTAGTTTTAGGAGTGACTCTCGATCCCAGGTTCAATGTTCTTTTACTTTATATTTATCTCTTACTTTCAGATACTTCAATGCTTATATTAGTTATGTTGCCTATTTGGCTTATGCTACGTTCATGTTACAGATTACTCTTTTGAATTAATGTTATTTAAGGTATTTCAGTTTAATATTGCTTTCTCATATTTACATTATTGTTATTCCCATCTGAAGACATTTTTATTCCAGTAGATTTATTTTTCTTCTTTTGGTCTTGGTTAAGAAATCAGTAACTTGGGAGTTATCAAACTCAAACATGATTGATAATTGTTATCTTTGTTAATTAAACTGAACTTCAATAATCCCAATCTTTTCTTAGGAAATAATTAAGATTCGAAGATCAAACCAATTAATCCCTTGACCTTCCTTTATCTTAGTAAAGGTTAACAAAGTGGACTTAAGATTCAATTTTCATCATCATTGATAAGGATAGCTAGGATAGGACCTCTAATTTCTCATACCTTGCCAAAAGTTTATTTACAGTCATTTGTTTATTTTACTTGCCCCTTTAAATTGCTTGTTCTTCATTTACTTTAATTGCTAATTAAATCATTCCCTCCTCACTCTCAAAACCCCAATTTACAATCTCCATAACCAATAATAAGAACATACTTCCCTGCAGTTCCTTGAGAAGACGACCCGAGATTTGAATACTTCGGTTATCAATTTATTTAGGGGTTTGTTACTTGTGACAACCAAAACGTTTGCAAGAAAGGTTGATTGCTTGGTTTAGTAACTATACTTACAACGAGAGTTTACTATGACCTTTAAACCATCAATCTTCCGCTCTTTCAAAATGGCGCCGTTGCCGGGGAACTGCAATCGTGTGCCTTATTATTGGTTATTGTAAATATTTTTCTTTTACTTGTTTATTTGTTTTTATTTTCCCCTCTTTATTTCTTTTAGCTACTATGAATTCTCACCCCTTTCGCTTTGAGTTTGGTTCTAATGTTATTGGAAGGAATGGAAGTTATAACAGGAACATGCATCAAGGTCAGAGCAATCAAAGATGGATGGAGCCAAGAGGATCTGATCAACCCTTTAGGCAACAACACCCTCCAAGATATCATGGACAAAGACCATTCTACAATGCATACCATGCAAATAGACATGGTGGACAACCTTGTAATTACCAACAAGCCCCACCCTGTGCTTATAGACCATCCTCTCAACATAACTTCGAACCACCACACTCACAAGCTCCTTTTCACCATTCACCACCATATGATCCTCATTTACCCCAGTTCCAATCCAATCACTCCCAAACACCACCACTTTCCCCTGTGCCATATCCAAATCTATCACCCCGAGAATCAGAGGTTCGCCTCAAGGAAACAGTAAATCGACTTCAAACAACCCTTCATCAACTGGAGCAAGCAGTAAGTCAATTATCTTCTAGACATTCGAACATTCAAGGACATCCCACAGCCCCATGTGGACAATCTAACGAAGAGCGTAGTATGAAGGAGATACTAGAAACTCCAGTAGACAAGACAGAGCATGGTTTCGTACTGGAACAAGTAAAGAAAGCTGTCATTATTAAAGAAGAAGTGTTGGTTGAAGACTTAGGAGACGCTGAACCTCCATGGGAATCCAGAGTTGTGAAGCATTCTGTCAAGGATGTTACAAATTATGCTAAGGAGGATTGTGCGCAGTCCCCGAGGCAGATATTTCATGAAGAACTAGACAGAATAACCCAAGAAGCAAATTTCCTTAATGATGATAGTCACAAGTCAAGTTCTCCTAGTAATGAACTTGCATCCGCAAGTGAATTCTCTGAGATCGAAGAATCTTCCCCAAGTGAATACGAAGATGACACGGAGGTAGATTTCTCTCAACCTCCAGTCTATGACTTAAGTGATGAGGAAGACATAGATGGCTTTGATCAGGACATGGATATGTTTGAAGAATCTTGCAAAGAAATGGAGAATTTCACAGAAGAACACAAGGGAGTAGAACTCACAGAACCACTGGAACCACCTATCCCAAGGCCATTACCACCCAATACAAGTTTCAAGTGGGTACAATCCTTAACCTTTAGCTTTATTTTTCCACTTGAATATGGTTTGCTTGAAACAGATGGCCAGCTTAGAGCTCTCTGCGGCTTTAAGAGTAAGCGGGAAATGGCTCGTACTCAGAGCTGGTGCACGAGGTTCAATAAGGTTCCACGCTTCAACTCGAAGTGCATGGATTGGCATCATGATCAATCGGATGGATCTCGGAAAATGTTTGGTTATCCTGGTGAGAATCTAATTTCTAAACCGCCCAGATGAAAAAGTATAGATCAAGATGAAGGCGGATTTAAAAGCAAAGTTTGGGATCCTGGAATCTATGCTGACATTCGTCACCCCGGGAGCCTGAAAATCTGTTTGAAGCTGCTCAGAAGCTTCACATGCCTAGTTTGGGACTCCGGAGGCTATTGGCATTCCAAGCATTGGTGGAAATCTCTGGATGAATTTAAGCATAAGCCGCCATAACAGGAAGCTCATCCAATGTCCAACTTAAGGACTTTAACTAAAAGTGCTAGGTGGGAGACAACCCACCATGGTATGATCTTCCCTTTTTCAATTTTTATTTAGTTTTATTTGTTTTCAAGTTTTATTTTATTGAACCTGGAGTTTTGCATCTCATTCATATTAATCATTGCATTCTGCATACTGCATAATAAAAAAAAGGGTGCATGAACCGACCGCATCACTCATGCGATCGCGTCAAATTGCGGAAAACACTTCCCACGCGACCGCGTCATTCACGCGGCCGCGTGACCTGAAGATCGGCATAAAGATGCAACGTCCAGAAAGTTAGGATGGAATCGTGCAGCCATTGTGCGTTTCGCACAATTGACCCATGCGATCGTGTCACTCACGCGATCGCGTCACTCACGCGATCGCATCACTTGCACAATACCAATCCCACACGACCGCGTGAGCGACGCAACCGCGTCGCATGGATTGCACAAACAACCCAAAGGAGACTGAGAGTTACGCTGAAACGACGCTGGATTCGTGCGTTTAGCACAAATTCCAGCGACGCGATCGCATGCCCCAGGCGATCGCGTCATTTACTCTTTTTTCCCTCCACGTGATCGCGTCATCCACGCGATCGCGTGGATTCAAATTATAACCCCCAGTGATGCGAACCCTACCAGTCGCGCCCACCCCCCTCCCCAAACCCCTCCACTTCCTCTCTTCTTCTCCAACCACCAACCACTACCCAGCCACCATCACCGTCACCACCAGACGTCGCCGACCACCCAGACCCCGCTGCCACCCACCCCCTTCCTCCCCCCTCCTTTCTTCTTCTTTCTTCTTCTTCCCCCCTAACCGCCACTGCCCTCCGCGACCACCTCCCACCGCCGCCGCCGTCACAGCCCAGCACCACCCACAAGCCCCCCTTCCTTCCCCTATCACCCCCTACCCCAATTACACCACCTTTTCCCTCCCTTCCTCTGAACAGCAACCACCACCGCCGTGCCGGACGCCACCGCCGTCATCCCCAGCCACCTCTCTGCCCCACTCTCTCTCTCTCACGTCTACCAGGTTCCGACGAATGCCACCCTTCTATCTTTCGTCATTAATTCATAATTTTTTCTGTTTCTGTTCATATTTAGGCCAGTTAGATATGCATGTTGTAGTGGATTTTAGGTTGTTAGGTAGCCTAGGATGTGATTAGTGGATTTAGGTCTGTTTAATTGCGTTGTTCGTGTTTTTTGTTTTATTCTGCTGTTGCTGTGATGATTGTAATGTTCATATGCTGTACTTTCTTGTTTCTTGCTGCTCTGTACACTGCATTTTCATGTTTATATTCCTTATATGTAATTGCAGCTTTCATTTTGATTCATATGAACTATTTGATTGCTATTTATTTTCCGAGACAATCCAATTTTAGCCGGAATGCTGCCCAAATTTCTGTAAAATGTTTTCATTCATGTTTTGGTTTTGGCATTTTGAACTCTGCTTTTCTCTGCTTTAACCAAACCAATTCATGACTGCCAGGGCATGCTTTCTTATCCTTTTTGATTTCCTGGTTCATAATTTGCATTTTTGATGTTTGATTCTAATTTTTGCTATTTTTATATCTATTTGAATCATCATCAACCTGTTTTCCTTATTTGGATATGAGTTACTTATAGCTTCTAACTGTGAATACTTGTTACTTGGAATATTTTCATTATGCCACTTACTTTAACCCGTTTTTTACTGCCTCACGAATGTTAACCTCCTAACTCTTTTTCAATTCTAACCAACCTAACCTTTGAAAACTTCTCTTCTGATTTTTTTTCACTTTCTTTTAACATACTAACCATGGCATGATGTTAATTTTTCTATTTAACATGAATTCAATTACATTTTAGATTGTGATTTCTTCTTTTCGAACTTTTAACTCCTATTCAATCCTTAATGCACATTTACTTAGCTCATATTCATTACTCTCCTGCTCCTTTGCCACTATGTGCTTCTTTTGTTAATTGCCTCCTTGTTTTTCTGTTTTTATTATATCCTTGAATTCTATTTTTCAGGATGTCGGACTCCCACAGAAAAGGGAAAGGAAAGGCAACAACTGGCAAACGGAAAAGAGGAGAAGCCTCTATGTCTATCATAGATCTCATGCATCATGCCTCTTTGCGGGAGAAAGACTTTACCCCGCAGGAGAAGGCCGACCAGCTTATCCCTGCCACTGATCCAGTAAAGTTTGCAAACCGATACTGTGAGCTGAGGTATCCGATGTTTGCAGCCTCCAGGAACCTATACCTGGAGAGGACTCTGAGGATCCCAAAAGAACTCCAGCAATACACATCTAAGCAAATCAAACAAAGAGGCTGGTTCTTCCTAGAAAGACCCCTGACTGAGGTCAATGCATCTTGGGTTAGGGAATTCTACTACAATTACTTCAAAACTTCCCTAGATGCAGTGAACCTTAGAGGAAAGAAGATTCTGGTCACTGAAGAGGCCATTGAAGAAGTTCTGAAGCTTTTGGCTAAAACTGATCAGCTGGATGGTTATCAGAAAGCTGAGGAGGATATACGCTTCTTGCGATTTGATTAGGATGCAGTAAAGGCCCGGATAGCCCTTGACCCGACCGTTCCTTGGATTATGGGTCAGAACACCACCATGCCAAAGGGAATCAAGCGTATTTACCTGAATAGTGAGGCTCAGCTATGGCATTAGATACTTAGCAACTTCATTATGCCGAGTACTCACGAGACTGAGATACCAGCCGCTATGATCACCCTCATATGGTGTGTGATGGAGGGTAAGGACCTGTACCTGCCACGCTTTATCCGATACTATATGGCCAGGGTCCACGTCCGAGGCACTCTTTCCTTTCCTTATCTGATTACGCAGCTAGGACGTCGAGCTGACGTACCTTGGGAGGATGCTGATGAAAAGCCACCTGCTGCAGAATGCAAGAAGATTATCCCGCACAGCAGGAACTTTCAGGCTTTGGGTTACAGACCTCCATTCCTCACTGCTACTGCTGACACAGCCACACCATCTGCCGGCTCCTCTTCTTCCACAGCTACCCCTGCCACCACCACTGCACCTCCACCTGCCCCAGAGCCCATCTATCATCTAGTGCACCGCATGTTTCGACGGCTTGACCAGATGGAGCGTCGCAACAAGCGATGCTATGAGCACCTGAAGCTGATGATACGCTCTGGCGACATCCCCTCCGAGCCTGACACACCATCCAAGGCATCTGAGGAGGAGGCGGATGATCACGAGGCAGAGCAGGCAGGCACCCAGCAGGCATCATCACATCAGGAGGTTCCGCCTCAGATTCAGGCTGTAGACCCCGAGATCCCTATCCAGTCAGCACCTCCTCTGCAGCAGCCAGATCCTCAGACCACCACCACAGAGACCCCAGCTACCCGTCCTTCCAGTGATGACACCCTTTCACACCCTGCTTGAGTCAGCATCGGGGACGATGCTACATTTTAAGTGTGGGGAGATCGCCATCTCTGGCGTTCTTTTTTTTTTGGTGAACTACTACATACTCTTTTTATTTATTTTGCTACTTTTCTATATTTTTATTTTTATTTTTATTTTTATTTTCTCAGTACTTATATATATTACTATTTTTATGTATTTATTCTATGTTGCACTCTAGTTCATATTTTAGCCATTTAGTTTTAGTAGCAATTCTAACTTATTAGTTATAGAAATTGTGGATTAACTAGTATAGTTTACCCTTTTTAGCATAAGATAGCTTAGTTCAAATTGAAAAATATAAAAAAGGAAGTAAACTAGGAACTTGAACACAATAGAAACAATCCACACAACTTGTATATATAGCATTATATATTAGTTAGTTAACAACATTTCATCAAGGAGAAACACTAGAACTTTAAAGCCATTCAATATAAGTTTTACATTGAGAATAATGGGAATTTTTAACTAAACCTGCATGACATACATAAGTGATAAATGATTTTTGAGCTAGAGAACACACAGCCTGTGAGTTTTGAGGTTAATTGTATGGTTACATTCAAACCATAATATTTTATTCCTGTGTGTTCCACCCTTCTTTTGTATTCTGGTGTTCTTTACTTTGTTTTAATCTATATGTCCAATTATAGAATAGAAATACATACCAAGAGAGTGATTGAGGCCATTATTTGATTTTAGCTCACTTATCCCAAAATAACCTACCTTTCACATCACCCTTGTTAGCCCCCTTGAGCCTTTAAATCCCTTTTTTTTCATAAACCACATTACTAGCCTTAAGCAGAAAAATAAAATAAAAAATCCCAAGTTGAATCCTTGGTTAGCTTAAGATAGGAAGTATGTATGGTTTAAATGTGGAAAAACTTATTGGGAACATGGATGATAAAAACAAAAGGGTAGAAAAGTTGAAAAGAGTAAAATAATTCAAAATAAAGAGTTTTGGGAAGCATGCTCATGTAAAATCAAAATAATTAAATTATCATGTGTATTAAAAAAAATTTAATTTTCAGTATTTAATTAAATGGGACACAAAAGAATTCCCCAAATAAAGCAATGCACATGGGATAAAAATAAACATTGAAACATAAACATGCAACATCAAAGTGGGAAAATATGGGAAATAGGTAAAGAAGCTTTGCTTTACAAAGTATATATGTTAGGTGAGATCTTAGACTAATTAAGGATTCACTTATTAGCTCACTTAGCCTTATACATATACCCTTACCTTTCCCTTGGCCCCATTACAACCTTAACTAAAGACCTCATGATTTTTGGTATGTCTATATTCTATAATTGTTGATTGGTTAGATGAAGAACAAAGTTATAGAAAGTAAGAATAAAAAGAAGAATAGAGTGATTAACCCAATAAACACTGAGTGACTAGAGAGTAAACACAAAATCCAGTGAGGGTTCAATAGCTCATTGACATATATCTCTGTTTGAATTATTAATTGTCTTGCAAGTTTATAAAATGTTTTTCTCTCCCATCTCAATTGGAAAGGCACTTTATCACTATCTAAGGTTTGGCTATATATATATATATATATATGACTCCTTGAGAATGTGAATTAATTCAACTACATGCAAGCTTTATATACAAGTGAATAAGAAAAAAAATTTTAGAATTGCATGATGCATCATTCATCTAGGTAGTTGCATTTAGAATAGATTGCATTGCATGAGATTACACCACTTTAACCTTACCTTACTCTTTATCTTGGATTTAGCATGAGGACATGCTATTGTTTAAGTGTGGGGAGGTTGATAAACCCATATTTTATGATATATTTTGTGCTTAATCTGAGTGATTTATTCAAACCTTCACCCACTTATTCATATTAATTGCATGGTTTTACTTTTCCTTCCTCATTATGTGATGTATGTGAAAAACATGTTTCCTATGCTTTAAAATTAATTATTTTAATTACCTTTATTTCCATTCGATGCCGTGATTAGTGTGTTGAGTAGTTTCAGATCTTCTAAGGCAGGAATGACTTAAAGGATGGAAAGAAAACATAAAAAAATGGAAGGAAAGCATAAAACAGAGTTTGTGAAGAAACTGGCATCCACGCGATCTCATGGGCGACACGGATGCATGCCAAGCGCAAAGAAGCAGCGACGCGGCCGCATGACTGACGCGACCGCGTGACAAGGAAAACTCCGAATGACGCGACCGCGTGACCCACGCGGACGCGTGACAGAGACCACGCACCAAAAATTGCAGAAAATGCTCCCAGCGAATTCTGAAGCCCTTTTTGGCCCAAATCCAAGTCCAGAAGGCATAGACCAGAGGTTATGAAGTGGGAAAATTCATCCATTCAGAGAGACGACTTTAGTTTAGTTTTCATGATTTAGATTTAGTTTAGAAAGGGAGATTCTCTCCTCTCTCTTAGGATTAGGATTTAGGATTTCTCTTAGTTTTAGGAGTGACTCTCGATCCCAGGTTCAATGTTCTTTTACTTTATATTTATCTCTTACTTTCAGATACTTCAATGCTTATATTAGTTATGTTACCTATTTGGCTTAATGTACATTCATGTTACAGATTACTCTTTTAAATTAATGTTATTTGAGGTATTTCAGTTTAATATTGCTTTCTCTTATTTACATTATTGTTATTCCCATCTGAAGACATTTTTATTCCAGTAGATTTATTTTTCTTCTTTTGGTCTTGGTTAAGAAATCAGTAACTCGGGAGTTATCAAACTCAAACATGATTGATAATTGTTATCTTTGTTAATTAAACTGAACTTCAATAATCCCAATCTTTTCTTAGGAAATAATTAGGATTCGAAGATCAAACCAATTAATCCATTGACCTTCCTTTATCTTAGTAAAGGTTAACAAAGTGGAATTAAGATTCAATTCTCATCATCATTGATAAGGATAGCTAGGATAGGACCTCTAATTTCTCATACCTTGCCAAAAGTTTATTTACAGTCATTTGTTTATTTTACTTGCCCCTTTAAATTGCTTGTTCTTCATTTACATTAATTGCTAATTAAATCATTCCCTCCTCACTCTCAAAACCCCAATTTACAATCTCCATAACCAATAATAAGAACATACTTCCCTGTAGTTCCTTGAGAAGATGACCCGAGTTTTAAATACTTTGGTTATCAATTTATTTAGGGGTTTGTTACTTGTGACAACTAAAACGTTTGCAAGAAATGTTGATTGCTTGGTTTAGTAACTATACTTACAACGAGAGTTTACTATGACCTCTAAACCATCAATCTTCCGCTCTTTCACTGCTCCCATAGTAGAAGTCTACCAGTATATTACAAAGAAGGGTATCCTGGCCAAACCAAGGTAGTTGAAGATAGGATCTGGGGGAACATGAATCTTTACTGTGATTATTACAAAGGCTTCGAGTACAAGACACAAGATAGTTTCGATTTGAAAGATGCACTAGAGCAGGCCATCCGAGAAGGAAAGCTAAGCGAGTTCCCACAATTCATCCGAGAACCAAGGAGGAGGGAGAGTGAACATTCTGATGAAGACCGAGGTCAAGCTGTGAAGCCAAGACAAGGTCCCCCAGAGAACCTGGAACAACCCCAATGGTGGTAGTAAATAGGGTTGTCGGAAGAAATGCCCCCACCTAAGTCAAGATCTGCAGTAAAGAAAGACGCCAAGGTGCTGGCCGTATCTTCGAGAAACCACAAGATCCCTCCCAAAGAGATCCCTGAGATATCGTTTTGCCCTGGGGACCACTGGTGTGACTACCTTTCAAGAGACCCGCCAATGGTGATCACGGCGAGGATTAAGACTGGTTTGGTCAAATGAATTATCGGGGATACAGGGGCCGATTCGAACATCATGCTCCCAAATGTGTTCGATGCCCTGGGACTCAAAGAGAGTGACCTTAAGGACCACCATCACGGGGTCATAAGGTTGGGTTACAACTACATCAATCCTGATGGCGCTGTCATCCTACCGATCTGAATAAGTTCTGGGGCAAGAATGAAGTTTGTACTGGCCGAGTTTGTGGTCTTCAGGGACTCTATGGCATATAACGTCATCCTTGGAAAAGGATGATTAATTAACTGTTGGCTGTTATTTGCATAAAGTTTCTGACAATAAAGTTCGTGGCGGATGACGAATTGGTGGGATTGATTTGGGAAGACATGGAAATGGCAGTTGCTTGTGACAATTCCAGCTTAATATTGAGGAAGAAATCAACGGAGGCAGCTGGGGTGTTCTTGGCGGATCTCAACGCAAGGGTTGATGAGCACCCGAGGCCTAAACCACAAGGTGACCTGGAGAAATTCTGGGTAAAGGATACAAAGGATAAGTTAAAAGAACCTTTAATTGATGTTATTAGAGCTAATGGATATCTCTTCGCCTGGACTCCTCCAACATGCCAAGGATAGACCCTGGATTTATGTCACATCACCTGGCCGTGAAGCCAGAGGCACAGCCAGTTGCGTAGTAAAGACAAAAGATGTTATCAGAGAAAGCTGATGAGGTAGCCAGGTCTGGCTAGCATATTGGAGGTTGGCTTCATTAGAGAACTTGACTACTCCACATGGCTATCAAATGTAGTACTTGTGAAAAAGGTGAACGGAAAGTGGAGGATGTGTGTTGATTACTCATATCTCAACAAGGCATGTCCTAAGAACTTGTTTTCTCTTCCCAACATTGATGCCTTGGTAGACGTAGTAGTAGGCTACAGATTTTTAAGCCTTATGGATGCATATTCGGGATATAACCAGATCCTGATGCATCATCCTAACGAGGATAAGATGATGTTTATAACGCCAGGGTGGACTTACTGTTATAAGGCCATGTCGTTTAGGCTGAAAAACACGAGGGAGACGTACCAAAGGCTGATAAACAAGGTCTTTAGGGACCATATTGGCAAGTCGGTAGCGGTCTATATAGATGACATGTTGGTGAAGATGGCTGAACCAAGCAACCTAATAACTTACCTGAAAGTCATTTTTGACTCGCTCTGAAGGCACAACATGAGGCTGAACCCCAAGAAGTGCGCGTTTGCCATGGAAGCGGGGAAATTCCTTGGATTTATGATCACATAGAGAGGAGTACAAGCCAACTCGAATAAGTATGAAGCCATTCTTTGCATGACGAGTGCTAGATACCCGAAGAACGTACAAAGGCTAGCAGGGAGGTTGACAACCCTATCTCGCTTCCTTGGAGCCTTGGCAGCCAAAGCTACCTTTCTTTAACTTGATGAAGAAGGGGATAGCCTTCGAATGGACCCCATCCTGCGAAGAAGCTTTCAACCACTTCAAGAAAATCTTGTTGGAGCCACCGAATCTTGGGAAACCAAAAGAAGGGAAAACCTTATACCTGCACCTGACAATTGATAAACCCCGATTTTGTAGTTTATCTTGTGCTTATTTTAGGGGATTTTACCACTCTTTCCCACATTTGTTCAATGAAATAGCATGGTTTTATAATTCTCCCTTGAATTGTGCTTAAGTGTAAAAACATGCTTTTTAGGCCCTTAAATTGGTGATTTTAACTCACTTTAATTCCATTCGATGCCTTGATGTGTTTGTTGAATGATTTCAGGTTCATAAGGCAAGTATTGGATGGAAGAAATGAGGAGAAAAGCATTCAAAGAGGAGAATGCATGAAGAAATAAAGATTGGGAATGCACCAATGGATGCGCACACGTACAAGGCGCGCGCGCAAAAGCGGATTCACATAGAGACGTGCACGCGTGCATGAGGCATCCGCGCGGGTGAAGAAATAGCCAATCGACGCGCACGCACACATGGCACGCACGCACCGATACTCTCACATGGCCCACTTAAAGGCAAAATGCTGGGGGCGATTTCTAAGCTGCCCAGGCCCAAATCCAACTTGTTTCTGAGTGTATTTCATGCAGAATTGAAGTCCAAGCAAAGGGGGAGCAATTAGTTAGTCAACATGAGCCTTTAGTTAGTTCTCTAGAGAGAGAAGCTCCCTCTTCTCTCAAGAATTAGGTTAGGATTAGGTTAGAATGTCTTGGATCCATGTTTAATTCCTTGCTTCCATCTTGGTTCTTTTACAATTTCTCACTTCTACATCTTGATTTTCTTAGTTGTAATGTTAATTTCTCATTTTGCTTCCTTTTGTGATGATGAACATTGTGGAGTCAAAATTCCCTTTAATGCAGATTTCATGTTTCTATGTTTCTTTTATGTTGATCTTGCTTGCTATTCTTGAGTTCTTGCTTACGATAGTTATGGTTCTCCTTAATTTTAGCATTTTGTGATGTTTACTTTTATTGCACATTAGGTGTATGATATAATGCTTCCTATAGTTTTTGAGTAGTTCTCTTGACCCTTGGCCTAGGCTAAAGAGATTGAGTGATCTTGAATCCTTGGGCTTTGTTGAATTGATAATTTTAGAACCCTTGGGGATCAATTTGATAACCATTGACTCTAGCCCACTACTAAGTCAACTAGTAGCTAGGCTGGGACTTATGGATTGATGTTGATCAAGCCATTTGACGTACTCCAAGCCTAGGAGTAGACATTACGTACTTAAGGCTTTAGTGAATAGACTTAATGAGCTCGGTTCCGCATAGTTATCAATGTTTGAATTATTGACAAGGATAGCGATCTCGATTACCTAAGTCTTAGCCAAGAGTCCTTTATCTTGCTTTCTTTAATTGCTTGTTTGATTTACTCTTCTTGACATTTTAAATTCTTGCCCCTTTACCAATCAAAACCCCCTTGCATTTTCGTAGCCAATAATTGACAACTTCATTGCAATCCTAGGGAGACGACCCGAAGTCTAAATACTTCGGTTAATTCTTATTTGGGGTTTGTACTTTGTGACAACCAAAATTATTGCATGTGAGGATTGTTTGTTGGTTTAGAACTATACTTACAACGAGAATTCATTCAATTGAGAAATTCTATACCATCACAACAATTAGATCATCAAAATGGCTCCGTTGCCGGGAATACGCAATGGTGCTATGTTATTGGCTATTGTATATGATGAGCGGATAATTTATACCCATTTTGGCATTGTTTTCATATAGTTTTTAGTATGTTTTAATTATTTTTTATTATATTTTATTAGTTTTTATGCAAAAATCACATTTCTGGACTTTACTATGAGTTTGTGTATTTTTCTGTGATTTCAGGTATTTTCTTGCTGAAATTGAGGGACCTGAGCAAAAATCTGATTCAGAGGCTGAAAAAGGACTGCAGATGCTGTTGGATTCTGACCTCCCTGCACTCGAAATGGATTTTCGGGAGCTACAGAAACCCAATAAGTGCGTTCTCAATTGCGTTCGAAAGTACACATCCTGGGCTTTCCAGCAATATATAATAGTCCATACTTTGTCCGAGATTTGATGGCCCAAACTGGTGTTTAAAGTCATCCTAAAATTTTTGGCGTAAAACGCCCAAACTGGCACCAAAGCTGGCGTTTAACTCCAGGAACAGCCTAAGCACGAAAAAGCTTCAATGCTCAGCCCAAGCACACACCAAGTGGGCCCCGGAAGTGGATTTCTGCACCATCTGCACTTAGTTACTCATTTTCTGTAAACCTAAGTTACTAGTCTAGTATAAAAACTACTTTTAGAGATTCAGTTTGTACCTCATGACAATTTTTACATTTCATATTGTACCTTTGACGGCATGAGTCTCTAAACCCCATAGGTGGGGGTGAGGAGCTTTGCTGTGTTTCAATGCATTAATGCAATTACTACTGTTTTCTATTCAATCAAGCTTGATTCTATTCTAAGATACTCATTCGTACTTCAATCCGGAGAAGATGATGATCCGTGACACTCATCATTATTCTCAAATCTATGAACACATGCCTGACAACCACTCCCGTTCTATTTGAGCTCAACGTAGTCATTGGGCGACAGCTTGAATGCGTATCTCTTGGGTTTCTGATCCTCGGACCGAGTCTGGAGGTTAGAACCTTCGTGGTATAGGCTAGAATCAATTGGCAGCATTCCTGGGATCCGAAAAGTCTAAATCTTGTCTGTGGTATTCCGAGTAGGATCTGGAAGAGGATGATTGTGACGAGCTTCAAACCTGCGAATGTTGGGTGCAGTGACAGTGTGCAAAAGGACAAGGGTCCTATTCCGATGCTAGTGGGAACCGACAGATGATTAGCCGTGCGGTGACAGCGCCTGGTATTTTTCATCCGAGAGGATCATACAGCCTGCCATGGAAAAAGCTGTGCGTGTTTGGAGAAGAAGATAGTAGGAAAGCAGAAATTCAGATGACAGAGCATCTCCGGAACCTCAACCTGTTTCCCATTACTGAATCACAAGTACTGTTTATTTCATGTTATTTATTTTCATAAATATAACCACTATTATCATTAATCTCCTGACTGAGATTTACAAAATAACCATAGATTGCTTCAAGCCGACAATCTCTGTGGGATCAACCCTTACTCACGTAAGGTATTACTTGGACGACCCAGTACACTTGCTGGTTAGTTGTGCAGAGTTGTGAAAAGTGTAATCACAATTTCGTGCACCAGTATATATTGTGAATAGCTTGATTTTTTGGTTTGTTTGTTAGTTTTTGCTAGTGTAGAATTTTGCTCTCTTGTTCTTATTAGTCTTTGTTTTTATTTTCTCTTTCACTATGAATTCTCATTCTTTTGGCTATGAGTGTAGTTTAAACTATGTTGTAGGAAATGGAAGCTTCAATGAGGATATGCATCAAGGATTTGGAAATCAAGGATGGGAGGAACCCCAAGCTCATGGACAACCTTCTTGGCAACAACCTCCTCCGAATTCTTATGGGTATAATTCTAATCCTAATGCATACCAACCCAATGTGTGTGATGACCCTCATTGTGGTTGTCAACCACAATCATCATATGCAAATGAACCCCCTCCTCAATATAGTCCTACACCATACTCATATGCCTCTCACCATCAATCAACTCCATATGACCATAACCCATACCCACCATACCAACCACCATATGAGTCACATCTAGAACCACCACCATCCCAATACCAATACTTCCAAGAACCACAAATTCCACACACACCACCTCAAGAATTTCACCAATATGAACCACCTTCCAATTACAACAATCTTCCCTCAAACAATGAACCCTCCCTTTCACCACCACCTCCCGATGAGACCTTCATGTTAGAACTGAGAGATCTTGAATCTCGTATCTCAAGGCGACAAGAGGAAGATGAAAATAAGTTTAAGGAGCTAAGAACAATGATGGCTAGCATAGTGGGTGGATGTTTAGGATATGTTGAGCACATAAAGGAATCTCAAGTTGAAGAGCCCTCTTCCAAGGAGTTTGGAAGAGGTGTTAAAGAGGAAAGTAATGTTGCGGAAGTAGACAGAAAGTTAAAGGAAATTGATCGAGAAGTGCATTCCATCACTAATGATTTTTTGCCCACATTGATCAATCCCCTTGACGATCTTGTTGAACCTTCTCCCGGTGGACTAGAATGCAATGTTGAGGAGAATGTGCAACCTCCAAGACCTATTGTGAGAGAAGAACTGGAAGAAGTGTCCCAAGCAACAAGCCTTCCTATCTATGATGATTCCGCATCAACATATGACCTTTTCAAATTTGAAGAGTCCCTTCCCAAAATGCTTAAACTTGACGATGAGGTGGACTTCACTAGGCCTCCTATCTATGATGAGAGTGATGGGGAAGAGATAGAAGAAATTGGTGAAGAAGAATGTAATCTTGAGGAAAGTTGGCAAGAGGAGGAACTTGAAAATTCTTGCCAAGTGGTGGAAACCTCTGGAAGAGGGTGGACGGGAGTAGAGCATGCTTTATCAAGATCTTTGGGAACTTCTCCACCTAGGTTGTCATCCAATCCTTCGTTTGAGTGGGTAAAACTTCTAACTCTCAGCTTTATTCCCCCACTTGAATATGGTTTGCTTGAAACGGATGGCCAACTTAGGGCGCTTTGTGGAATTAAGCGAAAGAGGAAGATGTTTAGTGGTTGGCGTTGTAAATATAGACTCGTTATGGTTGGAAACTCAAAATTGAAGAGTATGGATTGGTGTAATGCTCAACTAAATGGGTCTAAGAGGATAGCTTGGTGCTTTCATGAGAATTCAGCTTTCTTGTCACCCGGACAGAATCAAGGCGATCAACTAGAAGACGAGTGCAAAGATAAGATATGGGATCCTAGATCACTCCATGAAAATCAATTTTGGGAGCTCTGATGAGCGGATAATTTATACGCTTTTTGGCATTATTTTTAGTGTGTTTTTAGTATGTTTTAGTTAGTTTTTATTACATTTTTATTAGTTTTTAAATAAAAATCACATTTCTGGACTTTACTATGAGTTTCTGTATTTTTCTGTGATTTCAGGTATTTTCTGGCGGAAATTGAGGGACCTGAGCAAAAATCTTATTCAGAGGCTGAAAAAGGACTGCAGAGGCGGTTGGATTCTGACCCCCCTGCACTCGAAGTGGATTTTCTGGAGCTACAGAAGCCCCATTGGTGCGCTCTTAATTGCGTTGGAAAGTAGACATCCTGGGCTTTCCAGCAATATATAATAGTCCATACTTTATCTGAGATTTGATGGTCCAAACTGGCGTTCCAAGTATAGCATAAAAATTTTGGCGTCAAAACGCCAGAACTGGAATAAAAGCTGGAGTTAAACACCCAAACTGGCACAAAAGCTGGCGTTTAACTCCAAAAAAAGTCTCTACATGTGAAAGCTTCAATGCTCAGCCCAAGCACACACCAAGTGGGCCCGGAAGAAGATTTCTGCATTAATTACTTATTTCTGTAACCCTAGGCTACTAGTTCTCTATAAATAGGACCTTTTGCTATGATACTTGATATATTTTTTCATTCTTTGGATACTTTTCATCTTGGTTCTTCTGGTTCCCTCTCTGAGGTCGAAGCCAATGAAAACTATTATCACTTTTGTATTTTCAACGGTGGAGTTTCTACACACCATAGATTAAGGTGTGGAGCTCTGCTGTTCTTCATGAATTAATGCAAAGTACTATTGTTTTTCTATTCAATTCAAGCTTATTCTTATTCCAAGATATTCACTTGCACTTCAATCTGATGAATGTGATGATCCGTGACACTCAATATCATTCTCACCTATGAACGCATGCCTAACAACCACCTCCGTTCTACCTTCGATTGAGTGTGTATCTCTTAGCCTCCTGGTTCATGATGCATGGTTACCTCGCCTGACAACCGAGCCTTCCATTCCATGAGATCAGAGTCTTCGTGGTATAGGCGAGAATCAATTGGTAGCATTTGTAGAACCTATGCACAATTACTCAAGAGGGGGGGGTGAATTGAGTATTGCAACAACAATGAATCTTTTTGCGAAAGTTAAAGACAATATACAAAAGTGTTATTGTACTAGTATTTTTCCAAGAGCTTAACTCAATTGCTAAGCATTTATAAGGAGCTTTTACTTTCCAATAGACACCAACTCAAATAAATTGATCAAGCTTTTCACCAATCGGACTTAAGCTATTCCTTAAGTACTTACGAAGCTACTTTTCGATCACAATTTATTTGCTCAAAGGTAAAAGACAATAATATAGAAGAGATGAGTTTGGAGAGATGCAAACGCTATTTAGAGTGGTTCGGCACAATCCTTGTCCTACGTCCACTTTCTTTCTCAATCGCTATTGAGAAGTTCCACTATTGCCAAGCTTCAAGGTGCTCGCGCAAAACCTTTTACAATCCGAGTCCTTAGTTTCTAACACCTCACGGTATATGATCACCACTCGTATACTAACCCACTCCACTTAGAGATTCCTTCTCTAAGATTTGCCTTGAGTACTTAGTATACTTCTTTGGTATCCTCACCGACTATAGTGTTTATAACTCTTGACTCAACCTTGGAGATCACACTCCAATTTACAAAGTGTTACAAGAAAACAATTCTCAAAGAATTGTTGAGATGAAATGAGTACTCTCTAGAAGAGTGTATGATTACAAGTTTAGCACTATTGAACCAATTGATATTGCTCTCTCAAATTGTGTATTATAACACCTTAAAAATGTGTAGAATGAAAGAATATGAACAAGATAGTTTGCAAATACTCACGTATGTGAAATAAGGCTTCAATCCATCTATTTATAGACTTCCCAAACCTTAGAAACGTTGGGGAGTTAATGGGATGGAGCCGTTTTGTTAAAACTAGCCGTTTTTTATGTTTTTGAATCATTTGCATCGATGCATAACACTTTGCATCGATGCAAATGTGTCTTTGAAGCTGAAATTTGAATTTTCAGCTAGGTTGCATCGATGCAAACATCTTTGCATCGATGCAACAAGTCGTTGCATGCTTTGCATCGATGCAAGATGAGTGTGCATCGATGCAAACCTTAAAGAATGGCTTAAAATCACTTCAAAATACTTAGGATTGATCTCAAACTTGTTGGAGTCAATTCCTATGCTTTTGTACCTTTGAAAACAAGTTTTTAAACCATTTGGCTAGCATCGAATTGCAAGATGTGCATCAAAACATTTTGTGAGTGTGTGTTGAGAGATTTAGCAATTGGTTCTTAACAAGAAGTTACCTAAGTCCTAAGACACTATACTTGTCTTCAAATGTTGTGGACTTGAGTTTCTTGTTGTTGTTGTGTTGCTTTCAACTCTTCATTCCTCAACGTTGAATGTTGGTTGATCTTTCAATATGCTTGTTCATTCAAGTTGTTTGTTGGTTTGTCTTTCATGTCGTTTGTTGGTTTGTCATTCATCAAAACCTACGAATACAAACTTCGCATACAAGCAACATGATTTACAGCATTCTTGAGATCCGGAAAGTCTAAACCTTGTCTGTGGTATTCTGAGTAGGATCTGGGAAGGGATGACTGTGACGAGCTTCAAACTCGCGAGTGTTGGGCGTAGTGACAGACACAAAAGGATCAATGGATCCTATTCCAACATGATCAAGAACCGACAGATGATTAGCCGTGCGGTGACAGCGCATTTGGACCATTTTCACTGAGAGGCCAGAGGTAGCCATTGACAATGGTGAAACCCAACATAAAACTTGCCATGGAAATGAGTATGAATGATTGGATGAAGACAATAGGAAAGTAGAAGTTCAGGAGGAACAAAGCATCTTCATACGCTTATCTGAAATTCTCACCAATGAATTACATAAGTATCTCTATCTTATTTTATATTTTCTTCATCTTTTTATTATCTTAAACTTTCATAACCATTTGAATCCGCCTGACTAAGATTTACAAGATGACCATAGCTTGCTTCAAGCCGAAAATCTCTGTGGGATCGACCCTTACTCACGTAATGTTTATTACTTGGACGACCCAGTACACTTGCTGGTTAGTTGTGCGGAGTTGTGAAAAAGAGTTGAGATTACAATTGTGTGCACCAAGTTGTTGGCGCCATTGATGATCATAATTTTGTGCACCAAGCTCATATCTTGGAGAGAACCTCGCCAACGCTTGGTGAAGATGGTTAGAACATCTGACGTCCGATTGAAGGACAAGCACTCTTGGAGGTTTAAGGATGGATACAAGCATAAGCCACCTTGACAAGGAGCCTCCCAAATTTCCAACTTAAGGACTTAAACTAAAAGTGTTTGGTGTGAGACACCCCACCATGGTAAACTCTTTCCATTCTCTTATAGATATAATGAATGAATGAATTGGGTTCCAGAGTATATAATTCCCTTACTTCGTAGTATATTTTGTTTTGCTTGCCAAGGTGTTTATACATTATGTGCCTTAATTAGGGATGATTCTTTAAACTTGAGTTTTTGCTTGGATTGCGAGTTTCCTCAATTTATTTGAAAATTCCCAAAAATTCAAAAATATGGTTGGTTTTGCACCTTAGCTGGTTTTTGAGTCTTAGAGAATGCTAGGAGGATTATGAGCTCTTCTTGGTGCTTTTAAAAAAAAAGAGAAAAGAAAAAAGAAAAGCTACGCAGGAGCGCACAGTGCGCGCGCACGCCGGCTGTAGGTTTCGCGCTTTCTGGGCTAAGGACCAGAGAGTTGTGCCACTTTTGGGCTAACTCTGTGCCCTAACCCACGCGGCCGCACGATGTACGCGTCCGCGTCCCTTCTGCATTGCCCTACCCACGCGTAGGCGCACCTGGCGCCTCCGTCCCACCATTAATCAACCCATCCACACGCAAGCACACAGTCCGCGCATGCGTCGATGCGTTTTTGCATCACCCAGGCCAAAAGACCCGAGATTTATGCCAACTCTGGGCACCTTTTGTGCCTCTGGCCCAGCTCACCCGCGCGGACGCGCATCTTACGCGTCCGCACCCATTCTCAATTTACTCTTCTATGTGCGAGCGCATATGACGCCTCCGCGCCAGTTCCTTAGTTTCTCACCCACGTGGACGCGTACGGTGCGTGCATGATGAGCGGACAATTTATACGCTTTTTGGCATTGTTTTTAGGTAGTTTTTTGTATGATTTAGTTAGTTTTTACTATGTTTTTATTAGTTTTTATGCGAAATTCACATTTTTCGACTTTACTATGAGTTTTTGTGTTTTTCTATGATTTCAAATATTTTCTGGCTGAAATTGAGGGACCTGAGCAAAAATCTAATTCAGAGGCTGAAAAAGGACTGCGGATGCTGTTGGATTCTGACCTCCCTACACTCGAAATGGATTTTCTGGAGCTACAGAGACCCAATTGGCGCGCTCTTAATTGCGTTGGAAAGTAGATATCCAGGGCTTTTCAGCAATATATAATAGTCCATAATTTTTCCGGGTTTTGACGACGCAAACTGGCGTTCAAACGCCAACTTCCTGCCTTATTCTGAAGTTAAACGCCAGAAACAGGTTACAAACCAGAGTTAAACGCCACAAACAGGTTACAACCTAGCGTTTAACTCCAAGAGAAGCCTCTACACGTGTAAAGCTCAATGCTCAGCCCAAGCACACACCAAGTGGGCCCCATAAGTGGATTTCTGCACTATCTGCACTTAGTTACTTATTTTCTGTAACCCTAGCTACTAGTTTAGTATAAAAACAACTTTTAGAGACTTACTATGTATCTCATGATTTTTTAAACTTCACGTTATATTTCTGACGGCATGAGTCTCTAAACCCTATGGTTGGGGGTGAGGAGCTCTGCTGTGTTTCGATGAATTAATGCAATTACTACTGTTTTTCATTCAATCACGCTTGTTTCTATTCTAAGATATTCACTCGCACTTCACCCTGATGAATGTGATTATCTGTGACACTCATCATTATTCTCACCTATGAACGCGTGCCTGACAACCACCTTCGTTCTATCTGCACTAGCTTGAGTGTATATCTCTTAGCCACCTGGTCCATGATCAGAGTCTTCGTGGTATAGGCTAGAATTATTGGCGGCCATTCCTGAGATCCGGAAAGTCTAAACCTTGTCTGTGGTATTCCGAGTAGGATCTGGGAAGGGATGACTGTGACGAGCTTCAAACTCGCGAGTGTTGGGCGTAGTGACAGCCGCAAAAGAATTAGTGGATTCTATTCCAACATGAGTGAGAACCGACAGATGATTAGCCGTGCGGTGATAGCACACTTGGACCATTTTCACTGAGAGGATGGATGGTAGCCATTGACAATGGTGATCCACCAACATATAGCTTGCCATGGAAGAAGACCTGCGTGTGTGAAGAAGAAGACAGTAGGAAAGCAGAGATTCAGAAGACAGAGCATCTCCAGAACCTCAACCTGTTCTCCATTACTGAATACAAGTATTTATTTTATGTTATTTACTCTTCATAAATCCAATCATTTTTATTACTAATTTCCTAACTAAGAGTTACAGAATAACCATAGCTTGCTTCAAGCCGACAATCTCCGTGAGATCAACCCTTACTCACGTAAGGTATTACTTAGACGACCCAATGCACTTGCTGGTTAGTTGTGCGGAATTGCAAAAGTATGATTGTGATTTCGTGCACCAAGTTTTTGGCGCCGTTGCCAGGGATTGTTCGAGTTTGGACAACTGACGGTTTATTTTGTTGCTTAGATTAGGAAAAATTTTTCTTTTTGGTTTAGAGTCTTCTATTATTGTTTTTGGTTGAAATTCTTTTCAAAAATCCTTATTTTCTTTTTCAATTTTTTTCGAAAATTTTTAAAAAAACTAATAATTGAGTTTTTCTGTTTGAGTTTAGTTTCATATTTTAAGTTTGGTGTCCTTTGTGTTTCTGTTTTCTTAAAAATTTTTCAAAAGTTGTTCTTAGCGTTCATTGTGATATTCAAAGTTTTCCTATTTGTTTCCTTTGTTTTGATCTAAAAATTTAAGTTTGGTATTATTTTTACTGTTTTTCTCTTTCTTCATTAAATTCAAATATATCTTTTCTCTTTATTTTAATTAATTTTTGAATTTTCCTTTAAAAATTCAGATTTTTTTTATTTTAAAATTTTTTATTCTATCTTATCTTAGTTTTGAAATTTCAAAATTCAAAATCTTTTTCAAAAATCATATCCAAAGTTTTTCAAATCTTCTTAATTAAGTAATTATTTTAGTTTTCAATTTTATTTTTCTTACTTTTCGAAATCTATATTTAATTTCTAATTACTTTATTTTATTTTTTTTACTTATTTATTCATTTTTTTTATAAAATAAAAAATAAAAATATATTTTATTTGCAATTCATATCAATTTCCTTCTCTCCATCATGGACTTAAGTGGAAATGAACAGTCTAAAAGGACTCTGGGGTCATATGCTAACCCCATTACTGCTGCATATGGGAGTAGCATCTATATACCTCCCATCAAAGCAAGCAGTTTTGAGCTAAATCCTCAGCTCATTGTCATGGTGCAGCAAAATTGCCAGTATTTCGGTCTTCCACAAGAAGAACCTACTGAGTTTCTAGCACAGTTCTTGCAAATTGCTGACACAGTACGTGACAAGGAAGTAGATCAGGATGTCTAAAGATTATTACTGTTTCCATTTGCTGTAAAAGATCAAGTTAAGAGGTGGTTAAATAACCAACCTACAGCAAGCATAAGAACATGAAAACAGTTATCAGACAAATTCCTGAATCCATATTTCCCTCCAAAAAGGATAACACAGCTAAGGCTGGACATCTAATGCTTTAAACAAGAGGATGATGAATCCCTTTATAACGCTTGGGAGAGGTACAGAGGGATGCTAAGAAAATGCCCCTCTGAAATGTTTTTAGAGTGGGTACAATTAGACATCTTCTACTATGGGCCTACAGAAAAAGCTCAGACATCTCTAGACCACTCAACTGGTGGATTTATACACATGAGAAAGACTATTGAAGAGGCTCAAGAGCTCATTAATATAGTTGCCAGGAATCAGCATCTGTACATAAGTGATGAGTCCTCCATGAAAGAAGAAGCTAAGGCAGTATCAACTGACTTTAGTCCTCAGGAACAAGTTGCTGAACTCAATCAGCAACTATCCTCTATAACAAGGCAGTTAGCAGAATTTAAGGAGATGCTACAAGAAACCAAAAATTCTAACAAGGATATGGAATCATAATTGAATCAGACAAAATAACAGTTATCAAAACAGATAACAGAGGAGTACCAAGCAGTTCAACTAAGAAGTGGAAAACATTAAATATCTCAACTCAAAGTAGCAGAAAGCCAAGAAAGGAATAGCTGACAGAGGATGAACAACCTGCTACCCAAAATCCCTCTGAGGACAGTAAGAGCCCAGAGAGGAATAAGTCTGGCGATCAAACGCCAGAAACGGGTGAAAAACTGGCGTTAAACTCCCAATCCATGTCCAGTTCTGGCATTCAAACGCCAGAAAAGGGTAGGAATCTGGCGTTAAACGCCCAATCCATGTCCAGTTCTGGCGTTCAAATGCCAGTGAGGGATCAGACACCTGTAAGTGCTGATAATAACTCCCTCAAGAGGGCTTCTCAACTTGCCTCTGTAGGAAATAAACCTGCAGCAACTAAGGTTGAAGAATATAAAGCCAAAATGCCTTATCCTCAGAAACTCCACCAAGTGGAACAGGATAAACAATTTTCCTGCTTTGCAGACTATCTTAGGACTCTTGAAATAAAGATTCCGTTTGCAGAGGCACTTGAGCAAATACCCTCTTATGCTAAGTTCATGTAAGAGATCTTAAGTCATAAGAAGGATTGGAGAGAAACAGAAAAAGTTTTTCTCACTGAAGAATGCAGTGCAGTCATCCTAACAAGCTTACCAGAAAAGCTTAAGGATCCCGGAAGCTTTATGATACCATGCACATTAGAGGGTGCTTGTACCAAGACAGCTCTATGTGATCTTGGGACAAGTATCAACCTAATCCATGCATCCACTATCAGAAAGCTTGGCTTGACTGAAGAGGTCAAACCAACCCAGATCTGTCTTCAACTTGCTGATGGCTCCATTAAATACCCATCAGGCATAATTGAGGACATGATTGTCAAGGTTGGGCCATTTGCCTTCCCTACTAACTTTGTAGTGCTGGAAATGTAGGAGCACAAGAGTGCAACTCTCATTCTAGGAAGACCATTCCTAGCAACTGGACGAACCCTCATTGACGTCCAAAAAGAGGAGATAACCCTGAGAGTCAATGAGGATGAGTTTAAGTTGAATGTTGTCAAAGCTATGCAGCATCCAGACACATCAGAAGACTGCCTGAGCGTTGATATTATTGACTCCCTGGTGGAAGAGGTCAATATGACTGAGAGTCTCGAATCATAGCTAGAGGACATTTTTAAAGATGTTCAGCCTGATCTGGAGGAACCAGAGGAAATAAAAGAACCTCTGAAAACTCCTCAGGAAGAGGAAAAACCTCCTAAACCCGAGCTCAAACCACTACCACCATCCCTGAAATATGCATTTCTGGGAGAAGGTGACACTTTTCCTGTAATCATAAGCTCTGCTTTAGAGCCACATGAAGAGAAAGCACTAATTCAGGTGCTAAGGACACACAAGACAGCTCTTGGGTGGTCCATAAGTGATCTTAAGGGCATTAGCCCAGTCAGATGCATGCACAAGATCCTATTGGAGGATGATGCTAAGCCAGTGGTTCAACCAAAGAGGCGGCTAAATCCCGCCATGAAGGAGGTGGTGCAGAAAGAGGTCACTAAGTTACTAGAGGCTGTGATTATCTATCCTATTTCTGATAGCCCCTGGGTGAGCCCTGTCCATGTTGTCCCTAAGAAGGGAGGAATGACAGTGGTTTATAATGAAAAGAATGAACTGGTTCCTACAGGAACAGTTACAGGGTGGCGTATGTGTATTGACTACAGAAGGCTCAATACAGCTACCAGGAAGGATCATTTTTCTTTACCATTCATAGACCAGATGCTAGAGAGACTAGCAGGTCATGAAAACTACTGCTTTTTGGATGGCTATTCAAGTTACAACCAAATTGCAGTAGATCCTCAGGACCAAGAGAAAACAGCATTCACATGTCCATCTGGAGTATTTGCATACAGAAGAATGCCTTTTGGTCTGTGCAATGCACCTGCAACCTTTCAGAGGTGCATGATCTCTATCTTCTCTGATATGGTAGAGAAATTTTTGGAAGTCTTCATGGATGACTTCTCAGTATTTGGAGACTCATTTAGCTCCTGTCTTAACCATCTAGTACTTGTTCTGAAAAGATGTCATGAGACTAACCTGATTTTAAATTGGGAAAAATATCACTTTATGGTGATTGAAGGAATTGTCCTTGGGCATAAAATTTCGAACAAGGGAATAGAGGTGGATCAAACTAAGGTAGAGGTAATTGAAAAATTACCACCACCCACCAATGTTAAGGCAATCAGAAGCTTTCTGGGACATGCAGGATTCTATAGGAGGTTTATAAAGGATTTTTCAAAAATCACAAAATCTCTGAGCAATCTGCTAGCTACTGACATACCATTTGTCTTTGACACAGGGTGTTTGTAGGCGTTTGAGACTCTGAAGGCTAAGTTGGTCACAACACCTGTCATTTCTGCACCAGACTGGACATTACCATTCAAACTAATGTGTGATGCCAGTGACCATGTCATTGGTGCAGTATTGGGACAGAGGCATAACAAGTTTCTGCACGTCATTTACTATGCTAGCCGTGTTTGAATGACGCACAAAAGAATTACACAACCACAGAAAAGGAGTTGCTCGTAGTGGTTTATGCCATTGACAAGTTCAGATCTTATTTAGTGGGATCAAAAGTGATTGTGTACACTGACCATGCTGCTCCAAAATATCTCCTCACAAAGCAGGATTCAAAATCCAGACTCATAAGATGGGTGTTGCTTCTGCAAGAGTTTGATATAAAAATAAGAGACAGAAAAGGGACAGAGAATCAAGTAGCTGATCACCTGTCCCGGATAGAACCAGTAGCAAGAGCGTCCCTCCCTCTTACTGAGATCTCTGAAATCTTTCTGTTTGAGCAATTGTTTGCTATTCAGGAAGCTCCGTGGTTTACAGACACTGCAAACTATAAGGCTCAGTAATGTCAAGCTATTGACAGTAAAGAAGCGCTTATTGGGAGGCAACCCAATCTTATTTATCTATGTTAATTACTTTTTCATTTTATTTTCCATTGTTATTTTATGTTTTCTTTAGGTTGATGATCATGTGGAGTCATAAAAACAGCTGCAGAATTAAAGCAGAATCGAAAACAGCATCAAAAATAGCACACCCTGGAGGACAGACTTATTGGCATTTAAACGCCAGTAAGAAGCATCATACTGGCGTTTAATGCCAGAAAGAAGCATCAAGCTAGCGTTAAACGCCAGAAATAGGCTACAGCTTGGTGTTTAACGCCAGAAACAAGCACCTTTGTGTTCAACGCCAAGAAAGTGGGAAAAGCTGGCGTTTAACGCCAGAAACAAGCAGCAGTCTGGCGTTAAATGCCAGGATTGCACTCTAAGGGCGTTTTGCACGCCTCAATGGAGCAGGGATGCTAAGTCCTTGACCCCTCAGGATCTGTGGACTCCACAGGATCCCCATCTACCCCACCCTATTTTCCATACTCTCTTCACCACTTACATCCATCCATCATAAACCCCTCCCTTGGCCGAACCCACCACACATCTCTATCTCCTCCTTTCTTTCTTCTTTTGCTCGAGGACGAGCAAATATTTTAAGTTTGGTGTGGAAAAAGCCCCATTTTTTAATTTTCCATAACCATATGGCACCATCCATGAGATTAGAGAAGATCAAAGAGCTATGAGGAAGGAGCAACAAAGGCAAGGAAGAGACATAGAGGAGCTCAAGAGCACCATTGGTTCTTCAAGAGGAAGAAGACGCCATCCTTACTAAGGTGGACCCGTTCCTTAATCTCCTTGTCTATTTATTTTTTCTATTTTCGTTCTCTATGCTTTATGTTTATTTATGTTTGTGTCTTTCTTACATGATCATTAGTGTCTAGTGTCTATGCCTTAAAGCTATGAATGTCCTATGAATCCATCACCTTTCTTAAATGAAAAATGTTTTTAATCACAAAAGAACAAGTACAATATTTCGAATTCATCCTTGAAATTAGTTTAATTATTTTGATATGGTGACAATACTTTTTGTTTCTCTGAATGAATGCTTAAACAGTGCATATGTCTTTTGAATTTGTTGTTTATGAATGTTAAAATTGTTGGCTCTTGAAAGAATGATGAAAAAGGAGAAATGTTATTTGATAATCTGAAAAATCATAAAATTGATTCTTGAAGCAAGAAAAAGCAGTGAAAAGCAAAGGCTTGCGAAAAAAATGGCGAAAAAAAAAGCAAGCAGAAAAAGCCAAGAGCTCTTTAAACCAAAAGGCAAGAGCAAAAAGCCAGTAACCCTTTAAACCAAAAGGCAAGGGTAAAAAGGATCCAAGGCTTTGAGCATCAGTGGATAGGAGGGCCCACATGAATAAAATCCTGGCCTAAGCGGCTAAACCAATCTGTCCCTAACCATGTGCTTGTGGCGTGAAGGTGTCAAGTGAAAAGCTTGAGACTGAGCAGTTAAAGTCGTGATCCAAAGCAAAAAGAGTGTGCTTAAGAACCCTGGACACCTCTAATTGGGGACTCTAGCAAAGCTGAGTCACAATCTGAAAAGGTTCACCCAGTTATGTGTCTGTGGCATTTATGTATCCGGTGGTAATACTGGAAAACAAAGTGCTTAGGGCCACGGCCAAGACTCATAAAGTAGTTGTATTCAAGAATCAACATACTGAACTAGGAGAATCAAAAACACTATCTGGATTCTGAGTTCCTATAGATGCCAACCATTTTGAACTTCAAAGGATAAAGTGAGATGCCAAAACTGTTCAGAGGCAAAAATCTACTAGTCCCGCTCATCTAATTAGAGCTAAGTTTCATTGATATTTTGGAATTTATAGTATATTCTCTTTTTTTTATCCTATTTGATTTTCAGTTGCTTGGGGACAAGCAACAATTTAAGTTTGGTGTTGTGATGAGCGGACAATTTATACGCTTTTTGGCATTGTTTTTAGGTAGTTTTTAGAATGATTTAGTTAGTTTTTACTATATTTTTATTAGTTTTTATGCAAAATTCACATTTCTGGACTTTACTATGAGTTTGTGTGTTTTTCTATGATTTTAGGTATTTTCTGGCCGAAATTGAGGGACCTGAGCAAAAATCTGATTCAGAGGCTGAAAAAGGACTGCAGATGCTGTTGGATTCTGACCTCCCTGCACTCGAAATGGATTTTCTGGAGCTACAGAAACCCAATTGGTGCTCTATCAATTGCGTTGGAAAGTAGACATCCAGGGATTTTCAGCAATATATAATAGTCTATACTTTTATCGGGTTTTGACGATGCAAACTGGCGTTCAAATGCCAACTTCCTGTCCTATTCTGAAGTTAAACGCCAGAAACAGGTTACAAACCAGAGTTAAACGCCACAAACTGGTTGCAACCTGGCATTTAACTCCAAGAGAAGCCTCTACACGTGTAAAGCTCAATGCTCAGTCCAAGCACACACCAAGTGGGCCCCGGAAGTGGATTTCTGCACTATCTGCACTTAGTTACTTATTTTCTATAACCCTAGCTACTAGTTTGGTATAAAAATAACTTTTAGAGACTTACTATGTACCTCATGATTTTTTACACTTCATGTTGTATTTCTGATGGCATGAGTCTCTAAACCCCATGGTTGGGGGTGAGGAGCTCTGCTGTGTTTCGATGAATTAATGCAATTACTACTGTTTTTCATTCAATCACACTTGTTTTTATTCTAAGATATTCACTCGCACTTCACCTTGATGAATGTGATGATCCATGACACTCATCATCATTCTCACCTATGAATGCGTGCCTGACAACCACCTCCGTTCTATCTGTACTAGCTTGAGTGTGTATCTCTTAGCCTCCTGGTCCATGATTAGAGTCTTCGTGGTATAGGCTAGAATTATTGGCGGCCATTCCTGAGATCCAGAAAGTCTAAACCTTGTCTGTGGTATTCCGAGTAGGATCTGGAAAGGGATGACTGTGACGAGCTTCAAACTCGCGAGTGTTGGGCGTAGTGACAACCGCAAAAGAATCAATGGATTCTATTCCAACATGAGTGAGAACCGACAGATGATTAGCCATGCGGTGACAGCGCACTTGGACCATTTTCACTGAGAGGACGGATGGTAGCCATTGACAACGGTGATCCACCAACATACAGCTTGCCATGGAAGGAGACCTGCGTGCGTGAACAAGAAGACAGTAGGAAAGCTGAGATTCAGAAGACAGAGCATCTCCAGAACCTCAACCTGTTCTCCATTACTGAATACAAGTATTTATTTTATGTTATTTACACTTCATAAATCCAATCATTTTTATTACTAATTTCCTGACTAAGAGTTACAGAATAACCATAGCTTGCTTCAAGCTGACAATCTCCGTGGGATCGACCCTTACTCACGTAAGGTATTACTTGGATGACCCAATGCTCTTGCTGGTTAGTTGTGCGGAATTGCAAAAGTGTGATTGTGATTTCGTGCACCAGCGCACGCATGGATTCAAAAATATCATTTAACCAGGGACGCGAAAGCCCTAGCGTAGTCGCACCCCAACCCTCTCTTCTTCTCCAACGTTCCATTTTCTCTTCTCCTCCATTTCCAAACCTCCAACTCCACTGTCTGCAACCCACCGTCACTGCACACACACCCCCTCTCCTCATCCTTCACTCTTTCAACCCTCTCTCTATTCTCACTCCTTGGCCCTGTCTCTCTCTCTCACCCGTTCTCACAGCACCCCGGCACCGCCACAAGCACCGCCGCGACCTCCATTGTCGCCGGCGCACATTCCACTTTACCACCAGACCGCCGCCCTGCTCTGGCTGGTTCACTTCCCTCCCTCCACCTTTCCTTCCTCTGTTCCAACCCCCCTACTTCCTAGGTTTCCTTTCTTCTCATTTTTCATTTTATTTTTGTTTGATTAATCTGGTTCAGCTTATTCTGTTTAGCTTGCTTAGTTAGATTAGTCTAGTTAGTTTAGTTTGATTAGGTGGTTAGAGAATCTGGGCTGAGTAGTGGATTTAGGCTTGTTTGAATTTATGCTGCTGTTTGGAATTGTTTTGTTTCAGTGATTTGTTCTGTGCTCATTTGATCTCTTGATGCTGCCCACTTGTGATTGATTATTGAATTCAATGAAAGGAATGCTGACTGAAGCAATTACTGTTGTTCCTTGTGCTGTTTTGGTGCTATGTTTTCAGGCCATTATTTTCTGTTATTGTCCAATAAAAGAAAAGAATACTGCTGCCTGATTATTTGCTTTTGCTGACACTGTTGGCTGAATTCCTGATTAAATTTGCACTTCATTGTTGGATCCAATCATGCTTAATTGTTTGAATTCACGCTGCTTACAAGTGGAATGATTATTGTCTTGGAATGCTATTTGCAATTTGAATTCAACAAATAGCATGCTGCCTAAATTCATTATCTCTGTTCATTGGGCATATTTGGTGCTGTATTTTAAGCCAGTATTTTTGTTCATTGTCCAAAGCAAAAATGGTATTTGTTGCTGGCTGATTTGGTCTAAATTGCTTATTGCTGTTTGTTGCTGCCTATTGGCTTACATGCCTCTTTCATATGAAGTCACTTCTGGCTTTTGTCTTTGATTGTAATGCATTCATATGGAACCTGAATTTATTGTTTGAATTTGAGAAATGGCCAATTTACTGTTGAAATGCTGTCGGATTTTTTCTAACCATATTTCGTGAAATAACATTGTTTAATTGATGCAACAAACTTCTATTCGACGGAATTCTGTGTCAATAGAATTTTGTTTTCTAAATGGTTTTGGAAACTCTTCAAGGGCGTGTTTGCAAGTTTTGGTCATGCTTATTATATTCTTTGCTTGTTTACAATGTTGATTTACTTCTATGCATTGAATAGTTTGAGTAAATTTTCAGATTGACCATAAACTTGGTTTTCATTTGAAATTGAGCCCCATTTGCTTGCTTTCACAAGGTTGATGATTTCTTCCACCTATGTGGCTAATGTGACTCATTTTCTCTATACCCAAATTACCTTCAGTCACATGGTGCATAAATTTTCAACTCTTATCTCAACCTTGTGACCTTCATGCCTCATTGAAATTTGGTGTTTGAATTTCATTTATGTGCATTGTTCATTGAAGTTTTAATTTTACCAACACCAATTCATACAATTCTAGTGATTTTCACATTGATTGATAACTTGTTTTCATAATTGGTTGCTTTTTGGCAATATCATATTTCATCATCAATGACTATATGCATTTCATGGTTGTGGGTATGCTTGCACCCCTGTTTTGTACACTTCTTTTAATTGAGCCGATAATTGTCATATCACTGATTTTTGAACTAATTTCTAACTCTAACTTGATTAACCAACTGATTTCTTCCTTTTGTTTTGAACATAACTCCTTTAATCATTCTTTTGGATATGGCATTTCTTAGGCTCAATAAATAAGCATTGTGCAATTGTGGTTTGAATTCTTTATTTGTAACTTGAATTGAATTCTGAATTTTGTTACTTGCATTTCAAGCATTCTGTTTTCTTCACTCACTTCATGAGTATGCCTTACTTTGAGTGCTTTACATTTGCTTGGCTAGCTGCTTATATCATGCTACATCTGTTTTTTAGGATGTCAGACAAAGGGAAAGCCATTGCTACCACCTCAAAGAAGAGAAAGTGCTCTAAAACTGTACCCCTTCTCCCTATGCTAATTATGCTAAGAATCCCCTGAATGAAGTGGACAAAGAAAATCAGCTGCTCCCATCCACCGACCCAATCAAATTCCCCAACCTCTACTGTGAGCTTCGCTTCCCTAAATTCCGGAAGACAAACCAGAACATTAAAAAGAAGCTGGTCCTCCCCAATGATGTGAGACGCGCCATAAACACCCGCATTCTGGAGTTGGGATTGGACTTTGTTGACAGAGATTTAGGGAGGATAAATATTTCATGGGTGAGAGAATTCTACTGCAACTTATTTCGTGCCACTCTTGATTCAGTCCAGCTGAGGGTAGAGAGATCTTGATCACTGAGGCTACCATTGGGGAGGCATTGCTTTGCCGACCTCGCACTGATGGCACTTGCGCTTATCAGCAGGCAGAGGTAGCCATCCACTGCATGACATTTGACTATGAGGCGCTTAAGCGCGTGATTGCCATACCTGACGCCCCTTGGGTGATCGATTCTGGGAACAAGAAGCCCAAGGGGATGCTATTCGCCTATCTGTCGAGAGAGGCTAGGACTTGGCAGCATATATTCGCCCATTATGTCCTACCCACCGCTCACTTCTCAGAGATTCCGATGGATATGCTGGTTCTGATTGGGTGTGTGATGGAGGGGAAAGAGGTAGACTTCCCCCGGTTGATTAGGCAGAGTATGTGGCGTGCACGTATCCGTGGCCTCCTACAATTTCCTACCTTGGTCACTAGTATGATTGAGCTGGCTGATGTCCCATGGGAGGACGATGATGTGACATCACCACCCCCAAATGATGACGACAAGGAGGTTACTATTCTATGGGGTGGGTGGGTGCACGAGAAGCCTCCACCCAAACGCCGTTCTCGAGCCAGAGTAGTGGTGGAGGCAGCTCAGCCCTCATCATCAGCAGCAACAACAGGACCCGCATCGTCTTCACCAGCCGCAACATCCTTGCCACCACCTCCTGCACCTGAGCCGACATACATGTTGGTGCAGCGCTTATTTCGCTTCATGGAGCGCAGCGAGCGTCGTATCCTGCGAGGTCTTGACCGCATAGACCAGGTGTTCATATCATAGGGCATCGAGCTACCTCCACTTCCAGACTCTCCAGCCTCTGACGAGCAGGATCAGGAGGAGGAGCATGTTGAGGAGCCGACTTAGCAGGAGGCACCACCAGAGACACAGGCCACCACAGAGGTTCAACAGCCTCCTGAGGATCCACAGCCTGAGCCAGTACCACAGCCCGGCACGATTGTTGACCCCTATCTCAAGCTTCAGCAGTAGCATTGAGGACGATGCTTCATCCTAAAGTATGGGAAGGTCACCGTTCGTGACCGGTGAATAGCATTTATGTGGTGAATTTTAAACATCTATTTCTAGTTTCTGCTACTTTATTTTATCCTTGCACTTTATCTTTGAGATCATTTTGGAATTACTGTACATATTTGCTATTGTGGATACCCTTATTTTGGTTGATGCACACTTTTATTATATATATATAGGAATATTGCATCTTAGCTCTTGATTGTGATTAGAAAAATATTTTGGATTGTTAAAACCCAGTTGACCCTTTTTGTATCAAATTTTTTTTTTTTGAGTGAAAAGAGGGTAAACTAGGGAAAATTTTTAAAATTTTCTAAATCACAACCTTGCATTAGAATAAGCTTAGTCATTATGATGAAAATTTCCAAGAAATCCATTTTTAGGACACCACCCCAATTGGTTGAAATTTTTTTTTTTAGGACTTGCTTGAATTATACACTTTGTGGATCATATTTTGAGCAAGGAACACAAGCATGTGAGTTTTGAGCCTAATTGTGTGGTTACATCATATAACCACTTATTTTCATTCTTGTGTGCATTATTCTCTTCCTATAAGTGTAATCATTGATTTGTTTAATTCTTTATGTCCATTATTTTGTGTATACATGCATTTGTATGATTGAGGCCGTTGTTCAAATAGCTCACTTACCCAATTAGCTAACCTTTTATCTTCCATTGCTAGCCAATTTTGAGCCTATGCTTAACCCATTTGTTCTTAATTATAGCACATTACAAACCTAAGTAAAAAATAATAAATGTCCCTTGTTTGGATCTTTGATTAGCTTAGGCTAGTAAGAGTGCTTATCATTTGATTGTAGGAAAGTTGGGTACATTGGGTAGAGATAAAGGTGTGTTTATGTTTTTGTTGAAAAATCTTGGGAATTGGGTAAATACTTATGTTTTAATCATATGTAAACCATATGCACTGATATTCTTGTATATATTTTAGTTTGAAAAAAAATTTTAAATTACAATAAAAAGGGAACAAAATGTCCCAAAGTTTAAAGTTCAATAAAGTCAATGCGTATGGGTGGTGATCAAAAAGAGAATGCATGAGTGTGTGAAAAAGTGAAGAATGGGTAGTTAGGTTTGTTTAGAATTGTATAGGTTGTCATAGGTTAGGTGGGAAGTTTAAGTTAATCAAAAGATCTAAATCTCAAACTCACTTGACCATATGCATCCTACCTTGACCCTAGCCCCATTACAACCTATGGGAAAGTCCTCATGATATTTGTATGCATGCATAAAGTAATTGTTGATTGTTAGATGAAAAATAAATCTTGGAAAGCATGATTAGGAGAGAATTGAGTGAATCAACCCCATACACCTGAGTGCCTGGAGCAGATACACATCCGGCGAGGGTTTGATCGCTCAATTACTCGTTTCCACCCATGATCATCTTTTCTTACAAGTTTGTAAAATCTTTCAATGATTCAATCCAATTGTGGTTTGCTTTGCTTGTTAATGCCTTTGCCCCTTGTGCTTGCATGTGTATTTTTGGAGATTGATTTATTTTGATTGAGCCATTGCATTCATGTAAATAGGTTGCATATAGATAGATTGTATTTAGTTAGCTTGTATTGAATAAATGTTAATACCCTTTGCTTCTTTCTTGATTTTAGCATGAGGACATGCTTAGTTTAAGTGTGGGGAGATTTGATAGACCCCGATTTCGTGGTTTATCTTGTGCTTATTTTAGGGGATTTTACCACTCTTTCTCACATTTATTCAATGAAATAGCATGGTTCTGTAATTCTCCCTTGAATTGTGCTTAAGTGTAAAACATGCTTTTTAGGCCCTTAAATTGGTGATTTTAACTCACTTTAATTCCATTCGATGCCTTGATGTGTTTGTTGAGTGATTTCAGTTTCATAAGGCAAGTATTGGATGGAAGAAATGAGGAGAAAAGCATACAAAGAGGAGAATGCATGAAGAAACAAAGATTGGGAATGCACCAATGGACGCGCACGCGTACAAGGCGCGCACGCGCAAAAGTGGATTCACATAGAGACGCGCACGCGTACATGACGCGTCCGCGCGGGTGAAGAAATAGCCAATTGACGCGCACGCACACGTGGCGCGCACGCGCCGATACTCTCACGTGGCCCACTTAAAGGCAAAATGCTGGGGGCGATTTCTGAGCTGCCCAGGCCCAAATCCAACTTGTTTCTGAGTGTATTTCATGTAGAATTGAAGTCCAAGCAAAGGGGGAGCAATTAGTTAGTCAACATGAGCCTTTAGTTAGTTTTCTAGAGAGAGAAGCTCCCTCTTCTCTTTAGAATTAGGTTAGGATTAGGTTAGAATGTCTTGGATCCATGTTTAATTCCTTGCTTCCATCTTGGTTCTTTTACAATTTCTCACTTCTACATCTTGATTTTCTTAGTTGTAATGTTAATTTCTCATTTTGCTTCCTTTTGTGATGATGAACATTGTGGAGTCAAAATTCCCTTTAATGTAGATTTCATGTTTCTATGTTTCTTTTATGTTGATCTTGCTTGCTATTGTTGAGTTCTTACTTACGATAGTTATGGTTCTCCTTAATTTTAGCATTTGTGATGTTTACTTTTATTGCACATTAGGTGTTTGATATAATGCTTCCTATAGTTTTTGAGTAGTTCTCTTGACCCTTGGCCTAGGCTAAGGGGATTGAGTGATCTTGAATCCTTGGACTTTGTTGAATTGGTAATTTTAGAACCCTTGGGGATCAATTTGATAACCATTGACTCTAGCCCACTACTAAGTCAACTAGTAGCAAGGCTGGGACTTATGGATTGATGTTGATCAAGCCATTTGACATACTCCAAGCCTAGGAGTAGACATTATGTACTTAAGGCTTTAGTGAGTAGACCTAATGAGTTCGGTTCCGCATAATTATCAATATTTGAATTGTTGACAAGGATAGTGATCTCGATTACCTAAGTCTTAGCCAAGAGTCCTTTATCTTGCTTTCTTTAATTGCTTGTTTGATTTACTCTTCTTGACATTTAAATTCTTGCCCCTTTATCAATCAAAACCCCCTTGCATTTTTGTAGCCAATAATTGACCACTTCATTGCAATCCTAGGGAGACGACCCGGAGTCTAAATACTTCGGTTAATTCTTATTTGGGGTTTGTACTTTGTGACAACCAAAATTTTTGCATGTGAGGATTGTTTGTTAGTGTAGAACTACACTTGCAATGAGAATTCATTCAATTGAGAAATTCTATACCATCACAACAATCAGATCATCAGCAGTCAAGGAAGAGGCAATGGTGGCTACCTTGGTCTAGGAAGAGAATAAGCAACAATAGCTTGTATATTTCATAAGTAAGGTGATCTAGGGAGCGGAGCTGAGATATACAAGGCTAGAAAAATTAGCTTTTGCCTTGTTGTCTCCTTACGGAGGTTAAAGCAATACTTTCATGGGCACCCAGTCACTCTGCAAATCGACTGATGAGCAGATAATTTATACGCTTTTTGGCATTATTTTTATATAGTTTTTAGTATGATTTAGTTAGTTTTTAATATATTTTTATTAGTTTTTAAATAAAATTCACATTTCTGGACTTTACTATGAGTTTGTGTGTTTTTCTGTGATTTTAGATAATTTCTGGCTGAAATTGATGGACTTGAGCAAAAATCAGATTCAGAGGTTGAAGAAGGACTGCAGATGCTATTGGATTCTGACCTCCCTGCACTCAAAGTGGATTTTCTGGAGCTATAGAAATCCAAATGACGCACTCTCAATTGCGTTAGAAAGTAGATATCCAGGGCTTTCCAGCAATATATAATAGTCCATACTTTGATCGAGTTTAGATGACGCAAACTGGCATTCAACGCCAGCTCCTTGCCCTATTCTGGAGTCAAACGCCAGAAACAGGTTGCAAAGTGGAGTAAAACACCAGAAACAGGTTATAAACTAGCGTTTAACTCCAAGAAAGACCTCTCCACGTGAAAGCTTCAACGCTCAGCCCAAGCACACACCAAGTGGGCCCCGGAAGTAGATTTCTGCATCATTTACCTATTTCTGTAACCCTAGTAACTAGTTTAGCATAAATAGAACTCTTTACTATTGTACTAGGGGTCCTTTTCCCTTAATTTCGAATTCATATGACATTTGGGGAGGCTGGCCATTCGGCCATGCCTGGACCTTGTTCTTATGTATTTTCAACGGTAGAGTTTCTACACACCATAGATTAAGGTCTGGAGCTCTACTGTTCCTTATGAATTAATGCAAAGTACTATTGTTTTTCTACTCAACTCAAGCCTATTTCTTATCTAAGATATACACTTGTTCTACAACCTGAGGAAGGTGATGATCCGTGATACTCATCACCATTCTCACCCATGAACGCGTGCCTGACAACCACCTCCGTTCTACTTGCAATCGCTTAAGTGCATATCTCTTAGCCTTCTGGTTCATGACGCATGGTTGCCTTGCTTGACAACTGAGCCTTCCATTCCATGAGATCAGAGTCTTCGTGGTATAGGCTAGAATTATTGGCGACTATTCTTGAGATCCGGAAAGTCTAAACCTTGTTTGTGGTATTCCGAGTAGGATCCGGGAAGGGATGGCTGTGACGAGCATCAAACTCGTGAGTGCTGGGCGTAGTGACAGACGCAAAAAGGATGACTGAATCCTATTCCAGTATGATCGAGAACCGACAGATGAATAGCCGTGTGGTGACAGCACATTTTGGACCATTTTCACTGAGAGGACGGGATGTAGCCATTGACAACGGTGATGCCCTGCATAAGCTTGCCATGGAAGGGAGTAGGAATGATGGGATGAAGACAGCAGGAAAGCAGAGGTTCAGGAAGAACAAAAGCATCTCTATACGCTTATCTGAAATTCTCACTAATGAATTACATAAGTATCTCTATCCCAGTTTATATTTTAATTATGTTTTAATTATCAATTCTCTATAACCATCTGAATCTGCCTGACTGATATTTACAAGGTGACCATAGCTTGTTTCAAGCCGACAATCTTCGTGGGATCGACCCTTACTCACGTAAGGTTTATTACTTGGACGACCCAGTGCACTTGCTGGTTAGTTGTGCGAAGTTTTGACAAAGTGTGTGAATTACATTCCGAGCACCAAGTTTTTGGTGCCGTTGCCGGGGATTGTTCGAGTTTGGACAACTGACGGTTCATCTTGTTACTCAGATTAGGTAATTTTATTTTAATTTTAAGCTTTTTGTTTTTATTCTTTTATTTTCGAAAAAATTTTTTTCAAAAAAATATATATTTTAATTTATGTTCTTCAGAATTTTTAAGAAGGAATTCTAGAGTTTCATGAAACATGTTGAAGCCTGGCTGGCTGTAAAGCCATGTCTAACTCTTTTGGACCGAGGCTTCCACTCATCAGCACAGAAGCAAGTTGAATGAAGTATCAGCTGTTGTATGTCTGATTGGTATCTGCTAAAGCTTGGCTGGCCATTGGCCATGTCTAGTATTTTGGACCGGAGCTTTCACTGAAAGCTTGGCTGGCTAGTGAGCCATGTCTAATTCCTAGACCGGAGTTTGAGACTAACATTGCAAGATTCCTGGAATTCCTATTAAAAATTTTGAAATCCTTATTTTCCTTTTCAAAAGAATTTTCGAAAAATCCAAAAAAAAAATTTATAAAATCATAAAACCAAAAATAATTTGATGTTTCTTGCTTGAATCTATAGTCAATTTTTAAGTTTGGTGTCAATTGCATGTTTATTTCTTTCTTGCATTTTTCGAAAATTCATGCATTGCATTCTTCATGATCTTCAAGTTGTTCTTGATGAATCCTCTTGTTTGATCTTCATATTTTCTTGTTGTGTATTGCATCTTGTTTTTCATATGCATTCTTGCATTCATAGTATCTAAAAACTAAAAGTTTCTAAGTTTGGTGTCTTGCATGTTCTTCTTTTCTTCAAAATTTTCAAAAATAAGTTCTTAGTGTTCATCTTGACATTCAAAGTATTCTTGGTGTTCATCTTGACATTCATAATGTTCTTGCATGCATCATTTGTTTTGATCCAAAACTTTCACGCATTGAGTCTTTTTATTGTTTTTCTCTCTCATCATTAAAAATTCAAAAATAAAAAAAATATCTTTCCCTTGTTTCACTCATAAATTTTGAAAATTTGAGTTGACTTTTTCAAAACATTTTAAAATTTACTTGTTTCTTATGAGTCAAGTCAAATTTTCAATTTAAAAATTCTATCTTTTTCAAATCTTTTTCAAAAATCAAATCTTTTTCAATTTTCTTCTTAATATTTTCAAAAATTTCAAAATTTATTTTCAAAATCTTTTTCTTATTTCTATTTCATATTTTCGAAATTAATGCTAATAATTAATGTGATTGATTCAAAATTTTAAGTTTGTTACTTGCCTAGTAAGAAAGGTTCAATTTTAAATTTTAAAATACTATCTTTTTGTTTCTTGTTAGTCAAGTAATCAACTTTAATTTTCAAAATCAAATCTTTTTAAATTTCTTTTTCAAATCTTTTTCAAAATAAATTTCAATCGC
Organism: Arachis ipaensis; assembly: GCF_059453495.1. Classification (NCBI taxonomy): domain Eukaryota; kingdom Viridiplantae; phylum Streptophyta; class Magnoliopsida; order Fabales; family Fabaceae; genus Arachis; species Arachis ipaensis. The sequence goes on along the minus strand of NC_142440.1, from coordinate 78,991,803 downwards.
ATCTTTTTCAAAATTAATTTCAAAATCTTTTCTAACTTCTTATCTTTTCAAAATTTGAATTTCAATTCTTTTTCAATTAACCACTTAACTTTTTGTTTGATTCTTAGCTTTTTCAAAACTACCTAACTAACTCTCTCCCTCTAATTTTCGAAAATCCCTTCTCTCTTTTTCAAAATTAATTTTTAATTAACTAATTGTTTTAAATTTTAATTTAATTTAATTTAATTTTTTTATTTTCGAATTCTAACTTTAATTTTTAAATTAAAAAAAATTATTTTTATTTTGTTTAATTTTCGAATTATTTTCTCATCTCTCATTTCCTTTTATTTATTTATTCATCTACTAACACTTCTCCTCCACCCAAAATTCGAACACCATCTTTCTCTCTGTGTTTGAGTTTTTCTCTTCCCCTTCTTTTATTCTTCTCTTCTACTCACATAAAGGAACATCTCTATTGTGGCAAAGAGGTTCCCTATTATTTTCTGTTATCTTCTTTTTCATATAAGCAGGAACAAGGATAAGAACATTCTTGTTGAAGCCGATCCTGAACCTAAAAGGACTCTGAAGAGGAAGCTAAGGGAAGCTAAAGCACAACTCTCTGGAGAAAATCTGACTGAAATTTTCGAAAAAGAAGGAGACATGGCCGAAAATAATAACAATGCAAGGAAGATGCTTGATGGCTTTACTGCACCAAATTCCAATTTACATGGAAGAAGCATCTCAATCCCTGCCATTGGAGCAAACAATTTTGAATCCTTGAATCTCTCCCATGCCTCGTAGAGAGTTTCACCATCTTGTTGTCTAAACGTCTGAACCTCAGATCGAAGCCTATTGACCTTTTGTGGGGGGTAGAAACGTGCCAGAAACTTGCTTTCCACCTCATCCCAGGTTGTTAGGCTCCCCCTTGGGAATGATTCCAGCCACTTAGCTGCCTTGTCCCTAAGTGAAAATGGGAACAAGAGCAGTTTATAGGTATCTTCCTGGACTCCATTGGACTTCACAGTGTCGCAAATTCTCAGGAATTTTGTGAGATGTTGGTTTGGATCTTCATTAGCACTCCCACCAAATGAACAATGATTCTCCACAAGTGATATTAGCTGTGGTTTGAGTTCAAAATTGTTGGCCTGAATGGGTGGTTTCTGAATGCTGCTACCACAATTCCCAGAGGTTGGGTTTATGTATGAACTAAGAACCCTCCTCTCGGGAATGGCATTGTTTCCATCAGCTCTCTCATGGTTGTGAAATTCTCCATCCATGTTGAGATCTAGAGCTTCCTCAAAATTGTCCTCAGATTCTCCTTCAGATTCCTCTTCTCTCAGTACTCTCTTCCCTCTTGCTTCCCTTCTAAGTCTATGAAGGGTCCTCTCTGGTTCGGTATATGGAGGAGTTGATGTCTCTCCTCTCCTACCTGTCATACAAGAACACAGCACAGGCAACAAACAAGTGAAATACTCTTGGTTAATGGAAGAGTATGGTTAGAGCAGTTGAGGAATTAATTCAAATAGTTAGTGAGTCAGTGAGTTAGTTGCTTGAATTTAAAGGCATAAAGAAAGAAAGCATGTAACAGAGTGCAGAAATTGAAATTCAACAAGTAACTTGAACTGAATTAACAAAGCAAGAAAAATGCTCAATCTAGTTAACTTCCAATTTGAGAATTGTCAATCGAAAACCAATCCCCGGCAACGGCGCCATAAACTTGATGCACATAAACTAGTTATGCCACGATTTAGGAAATTGCACGATCGGCAAAATTCCTTCCGGCAAGTGCACCGGTTATCGTCAAGTAAAAACTCACAATAGAGTGAGGTCGAATCCCACAAGGATTGGTTGAATGAGCAATTCGGATTAGAAGTGTGTCTAGTTGAGCGGAATCAAGAATTAGATGAGAGTTGCGGAATGTAAAATTGGCGGGAAACGTAAATGGCAAGAAATTGAAATGGCGGAATCTTAAATTGCATGAATTAAAGAGCAGAAGCTAAATTGCTGAAATTAAAAGGGAATGGGGGTGATTGCATGAATTGAGTTGCAGAATGTAAAGAGAAAGTGGAAATCGGAGATGGGGAATTCATTGGGTTATAGGAGATATTGAGATCTCCGAATCAAAACATGTTTATCTCTTCCTCAACCAATGCGTTCATTGAATTTTGCTTGGCAATCTTATATGATTGGATCCCAATCCCTTGGCTCACCAATTCTCTCTAAAAACAAACAAATTCCCAATCCCTTGGTTTAAATGTTCATAAGAAGAGATGATGCTCGATCACTGATTATACCACACAGTTTCATGAACCACAATTTGGTAGGATTACATGTCACAATATCCATCCAAACCCCAATCCAATTCACTGTGAGAAAGCTTCTCTAGCATGAATCCTCCATTCCTTTCCCAAGGTTCCGAAGGATTCCAATTATGGGTAGTTTCTTTCCCAAGACAACTACCCAATGGAATTAGATCGAGAAGCTTTCTAACAAAAATTCAAGAGAAAAGATTGAAGAAGAAGATAAACTATTATTGATTCATTGAATTACAATAGAGCTCCCTAACCCAATGAAAGGGGGTTTAGTGAGTCATAGCTCTGAATTCAATTACAAAGGTATGAAAACTAGCAAAATGAAAAGGTTCAAAAGTTCTTCCTAACTTAAATTCTATCCTATTTATACACTTTCTATATTGAGCTTCTGTTGTGTTTCTTGGGCTTTGAGGCCTCTCCCTGCTTTCCTTTTGCTTTGGGTTTATGATCTATAATCTTGATGAGGCTGCTGATCCACATTCTGTAACATTTATTGAGCCAACTTAGTGATAATCAAGTAATGACACATGACTCAACAAATTGAAATTCCAGACTCATCAATCCTTCAGGCCCAATCCCATAAACCATGATATTCAATTGGGTTTCATACCAGAGTAAGTTTAAGTTAATGTTTGTGCTCAAAAGCTAACTTAAACTGCAATATTTTTGGCCCAGAAACCTTTTCCAATAGTGGCGTTTAAGTTGCAGTTTAAGCTTAAACTGCAGCTTAAACGCCAGACACTTCCAGTGATGCCTTTTGTGGAAGCACGTTTAAGCTTCAGTTTAAGGTTAAACTGAAGCTTAAACATGGAAATGGAAGAAGGAAGCCCTGGAGGGTAACGTAGTCGAACACGTTTAAGTTTCAGTTTAAGGTTAAACTGAAGCTTAAACGTGGAGATAGGAAAAGCAGCCCTGGAGGTCGAACACGTTTAAGCTCCAGTTTAAGGTTAAACTGGAGCTTAAACGTGGGAATAGAGAAAGCCATCCTGGAGGTCGAACACGTTTAAGCTCCAGTTTAAGGTTAAACTGGAGCTTAAACATGGAAGCGGAGAAAGGTAGCCCTGGAGGTGTCGAACACGTTTAAGCTCCAGTTTAAGGTTAAACTGGAGCTTAAACGTGGAAATGGAGAAAGCAACCCTGGAGGAGAAAACTTGGTCGAACACGTTTAAGCTCCAGTTTAAGGTTAAACTGGAGCTTAAACGTGGAATTGGCTCCCTGGTGCATTTCCCGTTTCTGGCGTTTAACTTCCAGTTTAAGGTTAAACTGGAGGTTAAACGCCACTTTTACCCTTTCCTTAGCTTTCATGATTTTGGTAGTTTAAGTTCCAGTTTAAGCTTAAACTAGAACTTAAACTCCACATGTGATATTCAACCTTCCTTTATTGATTTTTGTTGCTTCCTTGCCTAGCCTCTTCTTCCCTGAAATCATCCAAACAACTGCATCAAAGTCTTGCAAATTTTCATGAGAATCTTCCATTCATAGCATTCAAGTAATATAACTAAAAACTCATGAAATTTGCATCAAAATCTTCATGTTGAATGATTTAAGACAAGCATGACTATTTGGCCCAAATGATTACTTAAGGCTCAAGAAAATGCATAAAACAACTAAAAATAAAAGAAAAAATGCTAGTGAAACTCGCCTAAGATGCCTTGGCATCACAACACCAAACTTAATACTTGCTTGTCCCTAAGCAAGTCCTGAGTTATTTGAGAAGAAAGTATGAAACAGAAAGCAATTACATTGGCTATATTAGTAAGCACTTGAAGTTCATCAGAAGGGTTTTATGCAGAAAGTTGCAGCATCACTTTTTCATTCTTATCAGGTAAGATTATCACTTTTTCATTGCATTCATCAAACACTGCTATGGCCTCTTGTTATTCTTATGTCCTTGGCACTTTTCTCTTCTTTGTTTTTCTTTTCTTTTTCTTTGAGCTCCTTTGCTCCTTGTTTGCTTAGTGTCATGTGTTGCACACGCCTTTGGAATTTTCTTTTTCTTATCAGTGCACTACACATATCCACTGCAGGCATTTTAGTTCACATTTCTTCTTGAGACATTGGTGCCCAGCACCTCTTTGTGTGACTAAATGTTTTGTATTTAGGTTGCTCTTGATAATGGACTTTTGGTTGATAATCCCGGGTTAGTTAACCCAAGTTACCAAGTGTTGAAACACTCCTCAGAACCTATTCATCCAAGCATATCCTTAATACATAAACACCACAGGCATTTGTCTCCGAAGTTCAAACCATTGGTGCCTAGCTTATTTTCTCAATTTTTTTTTTTTTGGTTGCCCTTTTTCAGTGGCTTTTTCTTCTTCTTTTTCTTTTTTTTTCATGGCCAAAGACATTTATTCATCAAGATCCATAGACAGTTTTCAATTTCTACACAAAAAATGATAATTCTACACTCTATTTCCAGTGATCTGACTAAACAATCAAGCATGCATACCACCACTTAATTCTACTTGATTTGTCACTAATTGAGCCAAGTTACTTTTATTCAAACTTTTCTTTTAATTTTTGGAAACAGAACAAGCATGGCAAGCATTTGTTTAAGAAGGTGAAGTTATATCCAAACATCTAGGCATTCACTTTATTCAAAGCAATAAACAGACAAACATACTAGAACGTTCACATAAAACTTAAATGACTTATAATGAAAGAAAGCTCATAAAGACAATTCACCAATTATCATTTGATTATTAAGGAACGAGACCACCTCTCATTTATTGCTTGGTTCTTCTTGATTCTTGGGATCCTGCTTCTTCTTGCTTCCTACCACTTTTTGACCACTTGTACTTCCTTTGTCTTTTCTTATGAGCTTTTTCCAGAATCCAGCCTTTTTCATTGTTTCTTCCACTCCTTTTTCAAGGATCATTGCCTTGTTTATTTCTCCTTCTTTCCTCCCTTTGAAATACTCATCAAAAGCTGGGAATGCTGGGTCCATCTTGTGTAGATGTTCCCCTATGTAGTTAAGCTTGATTTGAGAACTGATGTTGTAATCAGCTTGAACTGAGTATCTTGCGTTCTGTAAAGTGGTGGCTTCCTTGATTGCCAAGACATTGGCATCTTGGTGTTGGCATATGTAGCTGAAGGATTCCTGTAATTGTAAATTCTGTTCCCTTTGCAGATCTAAGAATCTTGATTCAAAGTTCCTTTGCATATCCATCATTTTTAGGTGAAAGTCCTCTTGTCTCTCCTGAGACCTCATGTATTGTTGAGACATTCCTTCTATGATTTCCTGCATTCTGCTCATATCCATGGGGTCTCTGGGAATTTGTTGTCTTCTTTCTGGAATTCCTTGCTCTTCTTGTTCTTCTTCTCCTTCTTCTCCCTCTTGTCCTTCTTGCTCTGCTTCTTGCTCTGCTTCTGCTTGTTGCCCTTCTTCATTTCTTCTCTTTGTATGTCTTGGAGCAATTGGGCCAAGAGTCATTCTGTACGCAGTTATGGCCATTCCAGGATGTAGCCAATTAGGTCTTTCATCTTCAAGTGGTACTTGGGCATCGATGCATAGTCTAATGATGGTGCTAGGGAAGTGGAGCCAGGATTCAGGATCACTTTTCTCACTAAGCTCTTGTATCTGTTCAGCAATGAGTTTATGAACTTTGATCTCCCCTCCCACCATAATGCAATGTAGCAAGATGGCTCTTTTAGGGACTATTTCTGAAGAGTTTGCAGTGGGTAGGATGGATCTCCTAACTATTGCATACCACCCTTTAGCTTCAGGTGTTAGGTCTTCCCTTCTCAAGACTCTTGGAGCCCCTCTTGTTTTTCTCACCCATTCAGCTCTGATGGCACAAAGGTCTTCAGCAATAGTCGTATAGTCAGGTTCTCCTATCATCCTTTCCTCATAACTTGCTTGGCTGAAACGTATGTTTTTCAGGCCAAGAGTTTTCATGATTGCCTTGGGGCTGAAGTCAACTTCCACCCCTCTCACATAGCTTTTGTATGTGGGTTTCACGGTTGAATCCTCCCTCACTACATTTGCATAAAACTCTTTCACCAGGTTGATGTTGATTCTAGTGATTGGCTTAGTCAGGAGCTCCCACTTCCTCTTTTTGATCTTCTCCCAAACACCTGGGAACTCATCCTTTTCAAGGTCAAAGGGAACCTCAGCTAGTACCGTTTTAGGTCTCATCCATTCGGCTTGAATCTCATGGAAAACTGATTTGTATCTCCATGCATCGAATTCCCTGTTCTCTTCCATTGGCTGCTTGTCTTTTCTTCTTTTGTGGCTAGATGAGGCTGCCATTGGTTCTTTAGTTTTGGTAAGTGACAAGCTAAAGTTGACAAGGTGAAGCAAGAAGTGTTGTTGGAAGTGTGGTGAGGTTGTTTTCGGCAAGAGATAGTTATGCTATGATGAAAGAAAATGTGCATGAAGGAGATTTGGTGGTGTGGAACTCGTTCCCCAAGTGGTTCTTTATAGTGCCCGTAAGTGAAAAATGGACGGCTAGGGTGATTTGTAAAGGGTGGCTTGATGGTAAATATATGAATTAGGGAAAAGGACGAATTGCTTTTCATTTTCTTGGAAGTATTCTGAGTGCATTAGGTTGTACATGTAGCTATCTTTTCATGCAGAACTTCCTTTTCCCATGTGTTAGTTTCAAAGACTTGTGAACTTCCTTTTTGACCAAGCACCGTACCTCCCCCCTTGTCTTTTTCCTCCATTCTTATCCTTCCTTTTGTACCTGCACAAACAAACAAATTTGATGTTTTTCCTTCTTTTGAATTGTAAATCAATGATTGACTTCCTGAGCTTATAGCCGTGACCTTTGTATGTATGCACACTTATTACTGGACACCAAACTTAGTGTTTGGTAATGTCTCCTGATGACATGAAATCATGTTGGTTGTCCTTAATGAATGTGCATAATTCTAATAAATCATAGTCACTTTGGCTTTTTGATCCTAAATAATTTCACTACCTAAAGTAATTGAAATCAAAGTATTAAAACATGCAAATGGTATACTTGTCATGAATTTCTAAATCCAGAGGATCTTCTTGCTTTTCATTAACTGTGTTCAAAAGAGACACCAAACTTAATGTTTGGTCGTGCACCTTGAATGAAAGAATGAATACAATTTGAATAAGATTTGGGAGTGCCTTCAGGCACACCAAACTTAGAGACCAATTGTAATTTACATGCAATGTTTAGTGCACTTTATCAACAGTTGTCCTGAGGATTCAAGTTCATGCATAAGAAACCATGCTTTATTAGATGCGAAGCAAAACAATAAAGAGTAAGGATACTAAAACATGGGTTGCCTCCCATGAAGCGCTTCTTTAACGTCACTAGCTTGACGGTTGTCCCTTGTTAGGGTGGATTGTAGTGCTTGATGTCTTCTCCTCTCACTATGAAAACGTCCCCATTTGATTCCTTCATGACTTCTAAATGTTCCATAGAAAGAACTTTCCTGATTGTGAACACTTGCGGGAGCTGGGAAGGAATGGTTTTGAGGCCAGGTGGAATTGGCAGATAATGACTTGATATCACTTTATCTCCCGGAGAGAAACCTTCAGTGGGAATTTTCTTGTTTCTCCACCCTCTTGGCAATTTCTTTACAATTCTTCCCTTTCTCTTGAGGATTTCTTCATTGACCTTTATGCCAGGAGGATCCTTCTGATCTGTTTCTATTGATTCTTGTGGCTTTAACTCTTGCAATTCTTGTTTGCCTTCCAAGGACTGTTTTAGAGTTTCAGCTGCTGGATTGCTTTCCTCCAAACACAGATGGCTACTATCATCCTTAGGCTTTTCAGGTTCTGGTTCAGGCTCAGATGCAGGTTTGAAAACATTGAAAATGAGCTGTTCATCATGTATTCTCAAGATTAGCTCTCCTTGTTCTACATCTATGAGCACTCTAGCAGTGGCTAGAAATGGCCTTCCCAGAATGATAGGGTGTAGGTGGCTTTCCTCCATGTCCAAAATGACAAAGTCTGTGGGGAAGAAATAATTTCCCACTTTCACCAGCACATTTTCAACTACCCCTTCAGCTTGCTTCTGAGTTTTGTCAGCCAGTTGTATGATTACATCAGTGGATCTCGCCTCATTCAGTTGTAGCCTCTTCATAAGAGTCAGAGGCATCACATTTATGCTAGCTCCTAGATCACAGAATCCTCCGTCAATTTTTGTTTCCCCTATGATGCAGGGTATATGAAAACTTCCTGGGTCTGTTTTCTTAGAGACTATGTCCTTCTTGATGAGGGCACTGCATTCTTTGTTCATTATTACAGTTTGTCCTCCCTTCAAAACTCTTTTCTTGCTCAGCAATTCCTTTAAATACTTGATATGTGTAGGCATCTGCTGGAGGATCTCAAGGAAGGGAATATTAATATGGAGAGACTTAAATGTCTCTAAAAACCTTGAATAGGTTTTCCCTTTTTCACCTCCTCCTAACCTCTGAGGAAATGGTGCTTTTGGTTGGTATGTTTCCAGCATGCCTGTTTGCAGTTCCTTGGCTTGTTCAGTTTCACCTTCCTGCTTAGCTTCTTCCACACCTTCCTTCAAGATTTCTGGCTCCTGTTCTGAGGGTCTGATTCCTTCTTCTTCTGAGACTTCCTTCAATGTGGTGATGGCCTTGCATTCTTCCCATCTCACTCTCTTTTGTTCCCCTTTAGGATTCTTTTCTGTGTCACTAGGGAACACTGCAGTTGACTTGGGGGCCTGTTGAGATAGCTCTCCTACTTGAGACTCCATCCTCTTGAGTTTTTCACCATGGTTCCTTAAGGTAGATCTCACATCATCCCTAAAGTTTTTCAACTCACTTATGTCCTGACCCATGTTTGCAAGCACTCCTTCTATCCTGTTTAATTGATCTTGAAATTGTTGGTTCGGATTAGGTTGGGTAGGTTGATTATTTTGGCCATGATATGATGGTTGGGAGTAAGTGTTTTGTGTGGCTTGGTATGATCTTTGGTTGGAGTTTTGGTATGTGGAATTGTTATGTTGGTTGTGGTTGTAAGGTTTGTGGTTTTGTGGTTGGGTTTGTTGGTTCCCCCACCCAAAGTTTGGGTGGTTTTTCCATCCTGGATTGTAAGTGTTGGAATGTGGATCATATGATTGCCTTTGTTGGTTTCCCACAAAGTTGGCCTCTTCCCAATCACCTCCTTCAGGGATTACTTCCACTTGATCTTGTGTGTGTATTGCAGCCACTTGCTTTGTTTCTAATTTCCTGGTGAGCTCTGCTAGTTGCTTGGCAAACACCTTGTTTTGGGCTAAAATTGTATCAACATGGTTCAGCTCCATGACTCCCTTAGTGTTGTGTCTCTCTGAAGCATAGTAGTACTCATTCTCAGCCACTGTCTCAATCACTTCAATGGCTTCTTCCACAGTCTTTTTCCTGTTCAATGAACCTCCTGATGAATGATCTACAGCCTTCCTTGATTCATAAGAAAGTCCATCATAGAAAATATGCAATTGCACCCAGTCATGGAACATGTCTGGTGGGCATTTCCTTGTCAAATCCTTGAATCTCTCCCATGCCTCGTAGAGAGTTTCACCATCTTGTTGTCTAAACGTCTGAACCTCAGATCGAAGCCTATTGACCTTTTGTGGGGGGTAGAAACGTGCCAGAAACTTGCTTTCCACCTCATCCCAGGTTGTTAGGCTCCCCCTTGGGAATGATTCCAGCCACTTAGCTGCCTTGTCCCTAAGTGAAAATGGGAACAAGAGCAGTTTATAGGTATCTTCCTGGACTCCATTGGACTTCACAGTGTCGCAAATTCTCAGGAATTTTGTGAGATGTTGGTTTGGATCTTCATTAGCACTCCCACCAAATGAACAATGATTCTCCACAAGTGATATTAGCTGTGGTTTGAGTTCAAAATTGTTGGCCTGAATGGGTGGTTTCTGAATGCTGCTACCACAATTCCCAGAGGTTGGGTTTATGTATGAACTAAGAACCCTCCTCTCGGGAATGGCATTGTTTCCATCAGCTCTCTCATGGTTGTGAAATTCTCCATCCATGTTGAGATCTAGAGCTTCCTCAAAATTGTCCTCAGATTCTCCTTCAGATTCCTCTTCTCTCAGTACTCTCTTCCCTCTTGCTTCCCTTCTAAGTCTATGAAGGGTCCTCTCTGGTTCGGTATATGGAGGAGTTGATGTCTCTCCTCTCCTACCTGTCATACAAGAACACAGCACAGGCAACAAACAAGTGAAATACTCTTGGTTAATGGAAGAGTATGGTTAGAGCAGTTGAGGAATTAATTCAAATAGTTAGTGAGTCAGTGAGTTAGTTGCTTGAATTTAAAGGCATAAAGAAAGAAAGCATGTAACAGAGTGCAGAAATTGAAATTCAACAAGTAACTTGAACTGAATTAACAAAGCAAGAAAAATGCTCAATCTAGTTAACTTCCAATTTGAGAATTGTCAATCGAAAACCAATCCCCGGCAACGGCGCCATAAACTTGATGCGCATAAACTAGTTATGCCACGATTTAGGAAATTGCACGATCGGCAAAATTCCTTCCGGCAAGTGCACCGGTTATCGTCAAGTAAAAACTCACAATAGAGTGAGGTCGAATCCCACAAGGATTGGTTGAATGAGCAATTCGGATTAGAAGTGTGTCTAGTTGAGCGGAATCAAGAATTAGATGAGAGTTGCGGAATGTAAAATTGGCGGGAAACGTAAATGGCAAGAAATTGAAATGGCAGAATCTTAAATTGCATGAATTAAAGAGCAGAAGCTAAATTGCTGAAATTAAAAGGGAATGGGGGTGATTGCATGAATTGAGTTGCAGAATGTAAAGAGAAAGTGGAAATCGGAGATGGGGAATTCATTGGGTTATAGGAGATATTGAGATCTCCGAATCAAAACATGTTTATCTCTTCCTCAACCAATGCGTTCATTGAATTTTGCTTGGCAATCTTATATGATTGGATCCCAATCCCTTGGCTCACCAATTCTCTCTAAAAACAAACAAATTCCCAATCCCTTGGTTTAAATGTTCATAAGAAGAGATGATGCTCGATCACTGATTATACCACACAGTTTCATGAACCACAATTTGGTAGGATTACATGTCACAATATCCATCCAAACCCCAATCCAATTCACTGTGAGAAAGCTTCTCTAGCATGAATCCTCCATTCCTTTCCCAAGGTTCCGAAGGATTCCAATTATGGGTAGTTTCTTTCCCAAGACAACTACCCAATGGAATTAGATCGAGAAGCTTTCTAACAAAAATTCAAGAGAAAAGATTGAAGAAGAAGATAAACTATTATTGATTCATTGAATTACAATAGAGCTCCCTAACCCAATGAAAGGGGGTTTAGTGAGTCATAGCTCTGAATTCAATTACAAAGGTATGAAAACTAGCAAAATGAAAAGGTTCAAAAGTTCTTCCTAACTTAAATTCTATCCTATTTATACACTTTCTATATTGAGCTTCTGTTGTGTTTCTTGGGCTTTGAGGCCTCTCCCTGCTTTCCTTTTGCTTTGGGTTTATGATCCATAATCTTGATGAGGCTGCTGATCCACATTCTGTAACATTTATTGAGCCAACTTAGTGATAATCAAGTAATGACACATGACTCAACAAATTGAAATTCCAGACTCATCAATCCTTCAGGCCCAATCCCATAAACCATGATATTCAATTGGGTTTCATACCAGAGTAAGTTTAAGTTAATGTTTGTGCTCAAAAGCTAACTTAAACTGCAATATTTTTGGCCCAGAAACCTTTTCCAATAGTGGCGTTTAAGTTGCAGTTTAAGCTTAAACTGCAGCTTAAACGCCAGACACTTCCAGTGATGCCTTTTATGGAAGCACATTTAAGCTTCAGTTTAAGGTTAAACTGAAGCTTAAACGTGGAAATGGAAGAAGGCAGCCTTAGAGGGTAACGTAGTCGAACACGTTTAAGTTTCAGTTTAAGGTTAAACTGAAGCTTAAACGTGGAGATAGGAAAAGCAGCCCTGGAGGTCGAACACGTTTAAGCTCCAGTTTAAGGTTAAACTGGAGCTTAAACGTGGGAATAGAGAAAGCCATCCTGGAGGTCGAACACGTTTAAGCTCCAGTTTAAGGTTAAACTGGAGCTTAAACGTGGAAGCGGAGAAAGGTAGCCCTGGAGGTGTCGAACACGTTTAAGCTCCAGTTTAAGGTTAAACTGGAGCTTAAACGTGGAAATGGAGAAAGCAACCCTGGAGGAGAAAACTTGGTCGAACACGTTTAAGCTCCAGTTTAAGGTTAAACTGGAGCTTAAACGTGGAATTGGCTCCCTGGTGCATTTCCCGTTTCTGGCGTTTAACTTCCAGTTTAAGGTTAAACTGGAGGTTAAACGCCACTTTTACCCTTTCCTCAGCTTTCATGATTTTGGTAGTTTAAGTTCCAGTTTAAGCTTAAACTAGAACTTAAACTCCACATGTGATATTCAACCTTCCTTTATTGATTTTTGTTGCTTCCTTGCCTAGCCTCTTCTTCCCTGAAATCATCCAAACAACTGCATCAAAGTCTTGCAAATTTTCATGAGAATCTTCCATTCATAGCATTCAAGTAATATAACTAAAAACTCATGAAATTTGCATCAAAATCTTCATGTTGAATGATTTAAGACAAGCATGACTATTTGGCCCAAATGATTACTTAAGGCTCAAGAAAATGCATAAAACAACTAAAAATAAAAGAAAAAATGCTAGTGAAACTCGCCTAAGATGCCTTGGCATCAACAAGCTGCCAGAATCTCATTATAGATGGTAGACAACTCAAGAAAACAGGCTTATGGACTAGTAGAGGACGTGCTAGTAAAGGTTGAAGGCCTTTACATCCCTGCTGATTTCATAATCCTAGACACTGGGAAGGATGAGGATGAATCCATCATCCTTGGAAGACCCTTCCTAGGCACAGCAAAAGCTGTGATTGATGTGGACAGAGGAGAGTTGATCCTTCAACTGAATGAGGACTACCTTGTATTTAAAACTCAAGGATCTCCTTCTGTAACCATGGAAAGGAAGCATGAAATGCTTCTCTCATTGCAGAGTCAACCAAAGCCCCCACAGTCAAACTCTAAGTTTGGTGTTGGGAGGCCACAACCAAACTCTAAGTTTGGTGTTGAACCCCCACATTCAAACTCTAAGTTTGGTGTTGGGAGGTTTCAACCTTGCTCGGATTATCTGTGAGGCTCCGTGAGAGCTCACTGTCAAGCTATTGACATTAAAGAAGTGCTTGTTGGGAGGCAACCCAATGTTATTTAATCATATCTATTTTATTTTCTTTTTGTTATTTCGTATTTTATTAGGTTGATGATCATGTGGAGTCACAAAAACTACTGAAAAATCAAAAACAGAATGAAAAATAGCATTAAAAATAGCACACCCTGGAGGATGATCATTCTGGCGTTTAAACGCTAGAAACAAGCATCTGTCTGGCGTTTAACGCCAGAAACAAGCACCAAGCTAGCATTTAACGCCAGAAACAAGCATCTACCTGGCGTTAAATGCCAGAAACAGGCTACATTTAGGCGTTTAACGCCAGAAACAAGTAGTAGTCTGGCGTTAAATGCCAGGATTGCACAGCAAGGGCGTTTTACACGCCTAATTGGAGCAGGGATGTTAAGTCCTTGGCCCCACTGGATCTGTGGACCCCACAGGATCCCCACCACTTCTTCTCTCCTCTTCACACCTTTTTATAACTCTCTTTCCCAAATATCCTTCACCAATCACCTCACTCACTCTTCCCCACCATCTCTTCACCACTCACATCCATTCACTCTTCCCCATAAACCCCACCTACCTCCAAAATTCAAACTCTTTTCCCTCCCAAACCCAACCCTGATGGCTGAATCCTAAACCTTCCCCACTCCTATATAAACTACTCATTCCTTCTTCATTTTCACACAACACAACCCTTTCTTCTTACCCTTGGCCGAATACACACCTCTCTCCCTCTCCTCCATTCTTCTTCTTCTTCTCCTTCATTCCCTCTTCTTTTGCTCGGGGACAAGCAAACATTTTAAGTTTGGTGTGGTAAAAGCATTATTTTTTGTTTTTCCATAACCATTTATGGCACCTAAGACCGGAGAAACCTCTAGAAAGAGGAAAGGGAAGACAAAAGCTTCCACCTTCGAGTCATGGGAGATGGAGAGATTCATCTCAAGGGTCTATAGCTCAGTAGTAAAGCATTTGACTGCACAACAAGAAAGCCCACTCGTGGACCTCAACAAGAGCATGAGGAATTCCCTCACCAAGAAATCCCTGAGATACCTCAAGGGATACATTTTTCTCCACACAACTATTGGGAGCAACTAAGGATAGGAGCACCAAAATCACTAGGGAGGAGCAACAAAGACAAGGAAGAGACATAGAGGAGCTCAAGAGCACCATTGGTTCTTCAAGAAGAGGAAGACGCCACCCTCACTAAGGTGGACCCGTTCCTTAATCTCCTTGTTCTTATCTTCTTGTTTTTCATTTACTATGCTTCATGTTTGTTGATGTTTGTGTCTTTATTACATGATCTTTAGTGTTTAAGTGTCTATGTCTTAAAGCTATGGTGTCCTATGAATCCATCACCTCTCTTAAAAAAAATGTTCTAAAAACAAAAGAACAAGAAGTACAGGGTTTGGAATTCATCCTTGAAACATGTTTAATTATTTTGATGTGGTGACAATACTTTTTGTTTTCTGAATGAATGCTTGAACAGTGCATATGTCTTTTGAAATTGTGGTTTATGAATGTTAAATATGTTGGCTCTTGAAAGAATGATGAAAAAGGAGAAATATTATTTGAAGATCTGAAAAATCATAAAATTGATTCTTGAAGCAAGAAAAAGCAGTGAATACAAAGCTTGCAGAAAAAAAAAAGAGAAAGAAAAATGGCGAAAAAAAAAAGAGAAAGAAAAAGAAAAAGCAAGCAGAAAAAGCCAATAGGTTTTAAAACCAAAAAGCAAGGGTAATAAAAAGGATCCAAGGCTTTGAGCATAAGTGGATAGGAGGGCCTAAAGGAATAAAATCCTTGCCTAAGCAACTAAACCAAGCTGTCCCTAACCATGTGCTTGTGGCGTGAAGGTGTCAAGTGAAAAGCTTGAGACTGAGCGGTTAAATTTGAGGTCCAAAGCAAAAATAGAGTGTGCTTAAGAACCCTGGACACCTCTAATTGGGGACTTTAGCAAAGCTGAGTCACAATCTGAAAAGGTTCACCCAGTTATATGTCTGTGGCATTTATGTATCCGGTGGTAATACTGGAAAACAAAGTGCTTAGGGCCACGACCAAGACTCATAAAGTAGCTGTGTTCAAGAATCAACATACTGAACTAGGAGAATCAATAACACTATCTAAATTCTAAGTTCCTATAGATGCCAATCATTCTGAACTTCAATGGATAAAGTGAGGTGCCAAAACTATTTAAGAGGCAAAAAGCTACTAGTCCCGCTCATCTGATTGGAGCTAAGTTTCATTGATATTTTGGAATTTATATTATATTCTCTTCTTTTTATCCTATTTGATTTTCAGTTGCTTGGGGACAAGCAACAATTTAAATTTGGTGTTGTGATGAGCGGATAATTTATACGCTTTTTGGCATTGTTTTGACATAGTTTTTAGTATTATTTAGTTAGTTTTTAATATATTTTTATTAGTTTTTAAATAAAATTTACATTTCTGGACTTTACTATGAGTTTGTGTGTTTTTCTATAATTTCAGATAATTTCTGGCTGAAATTGAGGGACTTGAGCAAAAATCAGATTCAAAGGTTGAAGAAGGACTACAGATGCTGTTGGATTCTGACCTCCCTGCACTCAAAGTAGATTTTTTGAAGCTACAGAACTCCAAATTATGCGCTCTTAATTGCTTTGGAAAGTAGACATCCAGAGCTTTCCAGCAATATATAATAGTTCATACTTTCCCGAGTTTAGATGATGCAAACTGGCGTTAAACGCAAGCTCCCGGCCCTATTCTGGAGTCAAACGCTAGAAACAGGTTGCAAAGTGGAGTTAAACGCCAGAAACAGGTTATAAACTGGCGTTTAACTCCAAGAAAGACCTCTCCACGTGAAAGCTTCAATGCTCAGCCCAAGCACACACCAAGTGGGCCCCGGAAGTGGATTTCTGCATCATTTACCTATTTCTGTAACCCTAGTAACTAGTTTAGCATAAATAGAACTCTTTACTATTGTACTGGGGGTCCTTTTCCCTTAATTTCGAATTCATATGCCATTTGGGGAGGCTGGCCATTTGGCCATCCCTGGACCTTGTTCTTATGTATTTTCAATGGTAGAGTTTCTACACACCATAGATTAAGGTGTGGAGCTCTGCTGTTCCTCATGAATTAATGCAAAGTACTATTGTTTTTCTACACAACTCAAGCCTATTTCTTATCTAAGATATACACTTGTTCTTCAACCTTAGGAAGGTGATGATCCGTGACACTCATCACCATTCTCACCCATGAACGCGTGCCTGACAACCACCTCCGTTCTACTTGTAATCGCTTAAGTGCATATCTCTTAGCCTTCTGGTTCATGACGCATGGTTGCCTCGCCTGACAACCGAGCCTTCCATTCCATGAGATCAGAGTCTTCGTGGTATAGGCTAGAATTATTGGCGGCCGTTCTTGAGATTCTAAAAGTCTAAACCTTGTCTGTGGCATTCCGAGTAGGATCCGGGAAGGGATGGCTGTGACGAGCTTCAAACTCAAGAGTGTTGTGCGTAGTGACAGACGCAAAAGGATGACTGAATCCTATTCCAGTATGATCGAGAACCGACAGATGAATAGCCGTGCGGTGACAACACATTTTGGACCATTTTCACTGAGAGGACGGGATGTAGCCATTGACAACGGTGATGCCCTGCATAAGTTTGCCATGGAAGGGAGTAGGAATGATGGGATGAAGACAGCAGGAAAGTAGAGGTTCAGGAAGAACGAATGCATCTCTATACGCTTATCTGAAATTCTCACCAATGAATTACATAAGTATCTCTATCCTAGTTTATATTTTAATTATGTTTTGATTATCAATTCTCTATAACCATCTGAATCTGCCTGACTGATATTTACAAGGTGACCATAGCTTGCTTCAAGCCGACAATCTCCGTGGGATCGACCCTTACTCACGTAAGGTTTATTACTTGGACGACCCAGTGCACTTGCTGGTTACTTGTGCGAAGTTGTGACAAAGTGTGTGAATTACGTTCCGAGCACCAAGTTTTTGGCGCCATTGTTAAGGATCACAATTTCGTGCACCACTGACCAAGCGATCCGACAAATCTTGCAGAAGCCTGACCTAGCAAGGCGAATGATGACCTGGGCAATAGAGCTGTCTCAGTATGATATCTAGCACAAACCCCGTCACGTAATCAAAGCACAAGCAATGGTTGATTTCTTTGTTGACGTGACCAGAGATGCTTTCAAGGTCCTAAGCAAACGATGGATGCTCCATGTAGACGAAGCTTCTAACCAAGCATTCAGAGGAGTTGAGATTATTCCAAAAATCTCAGAAGGAATAACTTACAAGAAATCTATTAGATTTGAGTTTCCCATCTCTAACAACCAAGCCGAATTTGAAGCCATGATCGGCGGCTTGATACTAGCCAAGGAGGTCGAGGCGGCAAAGCTTCAAGTTAACGGCGACTCACAGGTCATGACAGCCTAAGTGAATGGGACATACCAAACTCAAGTCCCGTTATTGCAAAAATATCTTGAAAAAACCAAACAATTGTGCAAAGATTTTGAAGAGGTAGTGGTCCAACAGGTACCCAGTGAGAGAAATGCTAGAGCAGATCTTTTGTCAAAATTGGCGAGCATCAAGCCTGGAATGGAAAACCGATCTCTCATCCAAGGCTTTGTAAAGGAGCCATCGGTGACCCTTTGCTTAACCCAAAGTCAAGAGGAACCTGCTTCTTGGATTAACCCGATCCAATGGTTTTTCGAGGAAGGGGAGTTGCCGAAAAACGAGAAAGAAGCCAAGGTTTTGAGAAGAGAGGCTGCTAAATACGCAATAGTGCAAGGGCAGCTATACAAGAGAGGGCTCAACCAATCCTTGTTGAAATGCCTGCGGCCCAGTCTGACAGACTACGTCCTAAGAGAAGTACGTGAGGGGTGCTTGGACACCACATTGGAGGAAAATTCTTAGCTCGGAAGCTCGTTAGAGCTGGCTACTATTGGCCTTCTATGATGATAGATTCTCACGAGTTCGTTAAGAAGTGCAGGAGGTGTCAAGAAAATGTGAACTTTTACAACACACTGGTAGAAGCGCTAAGTTCTGTTTTGGCCCCACGACCCTTCTCCCAATGGGGAGTCAACCTGCTAGACCCCTTCCCATTGGACCCAGGACAGGTCAAGTATCTAATTATAGCCATTGATTATTACACCAAATGAGTGGAGGCTGAACCTATGACAAGCATATCATCTGCGAACTGCCAAAAATTTCTTTGGAGACAGGTGATTGCGAGGTTTGGAATTCTGGAAGGCATGGTGTTGGATAATAGAACACAGTTTTTTGACAAGAAATTCGGAGAGTTCCTGTCAGGCATTGGAATCAAACAAAAGTTCTCATTCGTGGAACACTCCCAAAGCAATGGACAAGTCGAGGCGGCAAACAAGGTCATTCTGAATGGGCTGAAGAAACGCTTGGATCAGAGGAAGGGCTCTTGGGCAGACGAGTTAGCTTCGGTCCTATTATAAAACCCGTAAAATTAGTAAATAATTAGCCAATAACTTAACTATTAACCCAAGAAATTAGAAAATGGAATTTTATAGTTTAATGAGGTAGAGCTAATTAAAATAAGAATTTTGACACCAATTTTAAAGAATTTGGCCCAACCCACTCAGCCCTATATACTAAATGAAAACTCCTTCTTCCTCATTCATTCAGCAAGAACGCTGAAGAGAGAAAGGAGTCCATGAACCCTAACTCAAACTTTCACTCAAACTTTAATTTGATACATCTTCCTACTCCAGCTCCGATAACTGCACTGTTTACGGCCACGCAACCGCAGCGTCGAGCTCTACAAAGCCCAGTACGTGGTAAGGTAAGGAAGTCACATTTTCTTCCTCAATTTCTTCCTTCCCAATTTTGAATTTGATGAATAATTATGTTGAAAATTGTTTAATTTCGGTGTTTAGGTTCGAATTAGCTTGCGGGTTTTGTTGGGTGTGGCTCACTTGAGCTGTGGGTAAGGTAAGAACCCTAAACCTCTTATGGAATTGTTGAGATTTTGAGTTTAGGGATTAACTATAGTGATAAATGTGGTTTATATTGAATATTGTTGGTGAGAAATTAATTGAAGGTCAAAACTTGTGATATCGGAGCTTATTTGAGGAAGTTGAAGCTTAAGATCAATTTTGAGAGTCGAAGTTGATAACTTGGGGTGCGAGGAACGCTTGAGGTATTTCGGGTTTATCAGAAAATCGGCTAAGGTATGGTTTTGGTTTCTCGTATTTAATATATAATGTTTTGTGGAAACTTAGGCTAGATGACCATAGGATAGGTTGGAATGGATGAGTATGTTAAATGCTTAGTACCTTTGATGATAATTATTGATATGGATTGAGTATTTGTTGGTAACTATTGTTTATGATGAAAATAGGTTGAGCATTGGTTTAATAATTGATGATGGTGATGAAAATTCAATACTATATGATGATATATATATATGTGTGTGTGTGTGTGTGTGTGTGTGTGTGTGTGTGTGTGTGTGTGTGTGTGTGTGTGTGTGTGTGTGTGTGTGTGTGTGTGTGTGTGTGTGTGTGTGTGATGAATTATTGATGATCTTATTGGTTAATTGAGGAATTATGTATGAGATTATGTAATATTGAGGTATGGTTGATTGTGGTAGGATGTGGAGATTGTGGTACTGTAAATGGTATGTTGTGGTGCTATTTGCATGAGGGGGGTGTTGGTATTGAGTTTGACTTTGGTGAAAATAGAGGTTTATGAATTTTTGTGAAAAACTAATTTTTGGTCAAACTTTGGCGAGCTATAGCTCAGCTTCTAGAGCCCCCAAATTCTTTCAAACTTGTTTCATATGAAAATTGGGTCCGTAAAGTTTATGCCGTTCGAAGAACGGATGAAATATATTTTAAAACGAAAAAGTTATGCGCGTCGGAAGTTCGGAGTACAAAATTGAAATTCTGTAGCATTCAGCATTTTTGCCACTCTGCATATCTTGATTACACGACCACTACACGTGACGTGACCAACCCTTCCAGGTTGGGCATCTTGCGTACGCGAGCAAGGTGCTTGCGTATGCGAGCAGGGAAAAATGCGCGTACGCGTGACCCCTGTTTTAAGCAAAATGAACTTTGTGTTTTAAAACCTAATTTCCTCTAAACCTCTATTTTTACTATTTTAACCCCTAGACCTTAGTGGTATTCCTAGTAATGAGATGAAGCTAGGAAGGAAAGGTAGCTTGGGGACGAAGTAAGCTTAGAAAATGACGAATTATGTATGAAACATGCAAAGATATGATGTATATGTGATGCCATGGCCATAATGAATGATTATGCGATGATTATGAACGAATGTAAAGGAGTAATAATGTCAAATTTGAGAATGAATGAACAATGATGATGATATGGATATATTGGATGCGGGGAAGGCGGTAGGGCGCTAATCCCTCGATTCTTTCCCCGCGCTTATTGTGATCTGTGTTCTGTGGGATGTGAGGAAAGTGGTAGGGTGCTAATCTCCTGACGTATTCCCTCACATTCTTTCTCTCTGTGTCTGAAAGGTGGTAGGGCACTAATCCCCCGATTTATTTTCCCCTGGTGCATGCCTCCAGGAGAAGGTGGTAGGGCACTAATCCCCCGATTTATTTTCCCCTGTGCATGACTCCACGAGAAGGTGGTAGGACACTAATCCCCCAATTTTATGCCTTCTGGAGATGCGTAGTCGAGAGATAGTATCCGGGTTAGCTACCGGGTGTGTCGGATTCTGATAGTTAACCGACACGTGAGCTCATGGCCAGTAGGATAGACATTTATCATATGCATTTGCATGATTATGTTTGATTGTGCATCAATTGTGCTTGCCTATGTGATTATTTTGCTTACTTGCTAAATTGTTACCTGTTGTATCTGTATTCTATCTGTGCTTGCTTTGCTTGTTTGTTTGTCCGTGGTTCTACCGGAGTTTGAAAGATTGGAGGAAGGCGGAGAATTGAGGATTTTAATTAGAGTTTGGTTAAGTTTAAGAACTTTAGAGAACCACCCTGTTTATGGTTTACGGTTTCAAATCTTTAAGTTTTATAATCTAAGTGTTGGAGTTCTAGGAATGCCTCTGGCTTTTCCGGGACCTTATATCTTATGTATGCGGCACCTTTACCATGCTGAGAACTCCTGGTTCTCATTCTATACAGATATTTGTATTTTTCAAATGCAGGATGAGAAGCACCACACTATGTATTCTGGAGAGTCTAAGGAAGCAAAGAACTCTTGGGATTTAGGATTGTATTTTATTTATATTTATATATGTTTATAGATTCTCCACCTTGTATTTTATGTTTGTCCCTCTTAGATGTTGACTCGGAGAAACAGGTTGTCGGTTTTGGGTTACTTTGGGGTGTATATATATGTATATGTATACTCTGGTCAGTCTTTGCTTCGCAGGCTGAGCCTGGAGCTTGGTAATTGCATTTTTGGAACTTAGATCTTATATGTTTATATTATCTTTTCCGTTCAATCTTATCCACCTTGCTACTTCTATCCGATCGTGAGTGTTGCGTTGTTCTGCTTGTATTTCATTCAATAACATTTCTTCAAAGGCTTCTAGATAAAACATTTTCCATCTATATTATATATATAATTTTACTTTTAGATGTCGTAATACCTTGCCACCTCAGTTTATGACTTAAGCATAAGACTCTGTGTGGTAGGGTTTTACGTTATGGTATCAGAGCAGTTCGTTCCTGCAGAGCCTAAGAGATGGACTGACTAAGCTTCTGAGCATACTCTGAGTCATGTTTATGTGCTATTTAGGATATCTGACTGATATACATAGCATAAACTTCGTAAGCATGCATTTGTGGCTCTAAGGCACTAAACTTGAGATATTGAGACTGATCACCTTATTATCAATTGTTTGGTGTAAACAGGGACCAAATGGCGTCTCACGGATCCGAGTGAGGTACACGGAGAGAAAATCCCGTGGTTGAACCGGCTCAAGGACGTCGAGATGGAAACTCTGGTGCTGGTACAAGTAACATAGGTCGACACTATAGGTCTGTGACCCTTACTGACTTTCTTAAGAGTGGTCCACCTTGGATTAACAAAAACGTCAACGCTTTGGAGCCCGATCAGTGGTTTCGAGACGTGTAGAGGTTTTTGTACACTCAGCGTGTTCCTGAAGTGCAGTAGGTGGAGATAGTAACTTATATGTTGGAGGGAGATGCTCAGAATTGGTGGCATGAGCTATGTCATACCTTGCAGGTAGAGTTAACAGATATCCCTTGGAATAGATTTAAGATAGAATTTTATAGAAAATATTTCTCGCACGCAATCTGCACTGCAAAAGAGTTGGAGCTAACGCGGCTATGGCCAACCGGTTATCTTTCCTTTCTCTCAAGCTCATTTAATGTCTCTACTTTCATTTACTTTCATACTTTCATTTACTTTGTTTTACTTTTTGCTGATTTACCTGTATTGTCATAAATCGTTAAAGAAAGGGTACTCTTTCCCCTTAACGTCAGAACGGAGATGGCGGCAAGGGGTTTTAACAAGATCCATTCTTGAAAAATGTTTATGTGTTATTTTGAGATTTATTCATGCTGTGTTGATATTTATTCATTATAATTGTTATCAAGTCATAAAATTGACTTCCTAGGACTGATCACCCCGGGAACCTCTGTGCAACAATATACGGATATCCATCGAATTTTGACTTAACAGTCGAATGAAGAAATGATATGGCGGTAAAGCGACCAATATAACCCAATTTTCTAGTCATAAATATCGAAACCATTAAAATGGCAGTCCAAAAGGGCATCACATGGGCCCAACAACAATAATAAAATGACAAAGTTCCGAATTACAAATACAAGGGGCATCAAAGAAATATTACAAGTTCTAAAGCATGTCATTTCCTCGGAATATCAACAATCTTGCCATCTTGAATCATTTTAAAGGCACCAACAGCTGAAGTATAAAAATCGGGATCAAGAAAAGAGACTTGGGCCTTGATCGCCTCCTTAATGATCTCCTTGTTTTTCATCTTCATGTTAGCAGTCTCCTGCCGAGCAGAGTTCGCCGATTTCCTGGCCTCTGCTAGCTTCGCCTCCAGCTTCTTCACTTTGGCCTCCGCTACAGTAGCCCGACCTTGAGCATCACTAAGTTGCTTGGAGAGGGAGAGGTCCCGGTCTGTGAGGCGGCTGATCTCTTTGCCTGCCTCTTTTACTTTTTTCTCTTCCTCGGCAAGTAGGGTCCTCAGGGTCTCCCCCTCAGTCTTCATGCTAGCGATATCCCTTTGGGCAGCCCTATGTTTTCCTTCCAGAACCTGGCATTGAGCCAATACTGGTTCCACCTTTCTGGCAATGGCAGTAACCCAGAGAATGCTCCAGTATGTCCACCTCGCCTGAGTAGCCAGATCCTTATCCCCGAAGAAATCCTCAATGCCCGGCAAGAGTTGGGAGTCGATAAAAATCTCGGAGTCAAAATTCTTCTCCATCACAATGAGAAATTGCCCAGGGCTAGAGTCAGTTTTCCTTTTCTTGGGTTTGAAGATGACGATTACTGCCGGCTCTGGTTTGATCATGACCCCTTTACCCTGATCTGCCTCGTCGGTGGGGTCGGTCTCGGCAGGTGACTTGGTGTGTCTAGCAGGAAAAAGATGAGTCATAAAATGGATCAAAGTGGTGTGTCTGGCAGCCATCCTAACTTCAAATGGATAAGAAAAAATCTATGAAAATGCAAGTCATGAAAAAAAGAGCAAGTCATGAAATCGGGAACAGCATAGTAAGGCACACATCGAGAAAATGGAAGAACAACAATAAAGGGAAGGATCTTACCTACACAATCGCGACCGACCTCCTAGTCACCCATCAAGAGATGGGGGTTAAGGTTGTTAGAACCAAAAATTGCCAACAAGATGTCGGCGATCTGTTGGTTCTATCGACCTAGGCCATCTTAAGTTACCTTGATCATATAGTTTCGGCCGGCACCAAAACTCCAGTAGGCTGGGATCCGCCATTCCCCCTTAAGAGTAAGCCAGAAGGGATGGCGGCCCCAGGTCAGCCTCACTTTGAAAAAGATCTCCTTGAAACTGTGAAAAGAATCTTCGAAAATACCGAAGATCATCCGATTCTGCACGGCCCGAAAGGAGAGGTAACCTTTTTTGTGTTTACCTTCCTAGAAGGGGTTGGTAAAAAGAAAAAAATAGAGGGACACTTCTATGGAGGCCGGGAGCTCCAAGTATTCTCTTACCATCTCAAAGCACCAAATGGCGGCCTGATGAGTATTTTGGTGAAAAATAAATTTCTCCCAAAACACACAAATCTAACCGGCAAGTGTACCGGGTCGCATCAAGTAATAAAAACTCACGGGAGTGAGGTCGATCCCACAGGGATTGAAGGATTGAGCAATTTTAGTTTAGTGGTTGATTTAGTCAAGCGAATTGAGTGTTGGTTGGGTGATTTGTGACTTGCAGAATTAAAGTGCATGGAATTAAAGAGAACAAGAAATAAATTGCTGAAACTTAAAGGACAAGAAATTAAATGGCAGAAACTTAGAGTGCAAGAAATGTAAATTGCGGAATCTTAAAGTGCAAGGAATGTAAATTGCTTGAAATGTAAAGGGGATTGGGACGTGGATTTGCAGAAATTAAACAAGGAAAAGTTAACTTGCATCAAACAGAAGAGTAAAGGGGAAAGGGGATTGGATCGGATCTTATAGCAGAAAAGTAAATAAACATGGAAAGGAAGAAACAGAATGTAAATTGGAGATTTGGATCTCAGGACCCAGAGACTAGAAAACCAAGTCTAGATCTCAATGCCTTCCTAGATCCAACAAGAACAATTGCAAGGAAATTGTAAATTGCAAAGAGAATAGATGAAGAGCAATTAACAGAAAATTAAATTCAATTATGCAGTGAGTAAAGCAGAGAGATCCAAGATTGAGATTGAAACAGAATTTCTTCAATTCTCCAATCCAAGATCTAAGACAAGTGTAATTGAAATTGAAAGCAATAAAACTAAGAGGAAGAGAAGTGAATTCTCCTTCCCCAAGACAAAGAAATTAAAGATCACTCAATACCCAAAGCTCTCCGAAAACTATTATGAAAATTCCAAAAGAAAGCTCCCCGAAGAACTTGAATTCTATCCTATTTATACACTTTCTTCAAATGATCTTCAAGCCTTGAGTTGGGCCTTTGCTCTTGGTGGAATTGGGTTGAAAGAGGCCTTGGTTGATTGCTCTTGAAGTTTGGAGAAGAACCGAAGTGAACCAATTGAACCGGTTTTGAGGTTAGCAAAAGTTGGACCAAAAGTTTGAGCCAAAGTTAGGGGTCTAACTTTGGCTCCAACTTTTCATATCAGCTAGCACATTTTGCTGATATCAACGTTGGTGCCAACGTTAGGGGTCTAACTTTGACCCTAACGTTGGCCTTGCCTAGTGTGCTTGTGGCACCAACGTTAGCCACCAAGTTAGGGGGCTAACGTTGGCGCAAACTTTTGCTCCTTCCCCATTGAATTTTCATGTGCCAACGTTAGCCTCCAAGTTAGGGGGCTAACGTTGGCGCAAACGTTGGATGGCCAGGGAGGAATTCATGTGCCAACGTTAGCCTCAAAGTTAGGGGGCTAACGTTGGCGCAAACTTTTGGTGCCCAGGGGAGAAATTCATGTGCCAACGTTAGCCTCAAAGTTAGGGGGCTAACGTTGGCGCAAACTTTTGGAGCCCAAGGGAGAATTTTCAAGTTCCAACGTTAGCCTCCAAGTTAGGGGGCTAACGTTGGGGCTAACTTTTCAACCAAAAGTTTGTGCAAAAGTTTGATGCTAACTTTAGGTCCAGCTTCTTGCTTCCTGGTTCAATTTCACTTATTCCATTGTCCTCTCTTCACTCCTAGCCATTCCTTCTTGCTTCAACCTTTCTCCAAGCTGTCTTCACCTATCATTAATCAACCAAACTCATCAAAGCTATGCTCAAAATCATGAGATATTCATTCTTTTATAATATGCAACAAATATAGCATAAAACCTCATGAAATGGCATGAATTCATATATGGTTGGTTCAATCAAGGGAAACATGAAAATCTACCTAATTGGCTTGCTTGTGGCTCAAGAAAGTGCATAATTCTAATGAAAACAAAAGAAAAAGACTAGTTAAACTAGGCTAAGATGACTTGTCATCACAACACCAAACTTAAAGCTTGCTTGTCCCCAAGCAAGAAATGAATTAAGCTCAGAGATTCTTTTAATTAAGATGGATTGAGGAACACTTGTAAAGTGCAGTGAGTGAAGTGATCAAGTATCAGTGGAGTGAATTCTAAATCATATGCTCATGCAAGGGTTTCAGTGCTCACTAGTCCTTACATATTGGGAGTCGTAGGTCTTAGGATTTTCATCCAAATGGTACCATGGAGATCTCTTTATATGTAATCACCTTGAAGCAGCTTATAGTTTCTGTGCTTTGGCCTCGACTCTAAGTATCATGTCTCAAAGCGGCTCTTTAGATAAGCTTTCAATCAATACTCCTAAACCAGTTGGTTTTAAGGTATTAGGTGTTGAAGCACCCCTAAGGATTTACTTGCTCAAGCCTCTTTCTTTGACACACTTCAACCACAAGCATTTACTAGGATAACAACTCTTTGAGTTTTTGTTTCTTTCTTTCTTTTTCTGCCTAGTAATTGATGCTCAGAGCCTTGGGCCATGTTCTTTTTGTTTTTGTACTTTCTTTACTTTCTTTTGTTTTGTTTGCTGCTTCTCGGATCAATTAATTTTTGAGAATCTCCACAATACTTCTTTGAACTTCATGTCCCGCCTATGAGCTCCCATGCAAGTTTTCACAAGCATGCAACCTCAATACATAATCATACAACTAGAACCACCACTTCTCCTAATCTTTTGCTTGCCTCAAAATTGTTTAATTCCTCAATCCTTCTTTTCAAAGAACTTTCATGTGATGCATTCTTGAAAATTGAGTGCAAACAAGTTTTGAAGATAAGAATGTTGTGAATGATCAAACATCTTACTTATTGAATTATAAAGAGACTATGCTATGCATGCAGGCAGGGGGTATATATGTAAAAAAAACTATACTATGCAGACAGGCAGGGCAAATAAGGATACAATCCAACTTGCAATAGCAGCAATATTTGATGTAAACAATCTCTTAACAATACAACCTGTTGGAGTTCACTTGCTTTCCTTCTCATCACCATTGCTGGCCTTTATGCTCATCTTTTGTTTCTTTGGTTGATGATTCTTAATCCCTCCAAAGGCTTGTATGACATTCTGCAATGATATTGAAAGTTGCTTGTTCCCCAAGCACTTGGAAACAATGGTTAATCTGGTTGATTTATTTATCGGCTTTTGAACTTACTTTGGTGTGAGAACACCAAACTTAGTACCTTGCCAATGGGTTTCATGCATCAAATTAACCATGTGTAATAACTTTTTTCTTTTCTTCTTCTTTTTCAAAAGCAATAAAACTGAAAACTAGGAAACAGCAGAATAGTTAACTAGTTCATCCAACATGCTTGAAGCCAGCATTATGTAGAGAGTGAGAATGTGTTTTATAATGGGATTTTGGTGAAACACCAAACTTAGAATACTGCATTCTCCTTTAGATTGTTTTGGTGTGCAACACCAAACTTAGCTTCTTGCATTATAGATAAAACTACTTAACCTTT
Organism: Arachis ipaensis; assembly: GCF_059453495.1. Taxonomy (NCBI): domain Eukaryota; kingdom Viridiplantae; phylum Streptophyta; class Magnoliopsida; order Fabales; family Fabaceae; genus Arachis; species Arachis ipaensis. The sequence goes on along the minus strand of NC_142440.1, from coordinate 78,963,750 downwards.
TTATTGAAATAGATATGAAAAGATAGTTACCTCCGGTTGGGTTGCCTCCCAACAAGCGCTCTTTTATTGTCACTAGCTTGACATCCTTCACTCTGTGCTCATGGAAGTTGAGGCTTCTGTTGCCTTAGGTTTCCTCCTCTTGCTATGGGCTTCCTTCCCTCTGTTTCTCTTTCCATAGCCCTCTTACTTTCCGCCATGACTCCCTTCTCCTTCAACACAGCATCCTTTTCATGGCTCTTTGGGTTCAGAGTCCCCTCCTTCTTACTCAATTCAGCAAGGTTTTGAACCAGTTGTTCCATCTGCCTTTCAAGTCTTCTGAGTGAAGCCTCCTGGTTCTTGCTTATCATCTCTTGATGTTTCTTTATTTCTTCCCGCTCTATTGCCATCATTTCTTGAATTTTTATGGACCTCTCCATCAGCATTTCTAGAATATAGATTCTTTGAAAGGTTGGAGGTGGTTGTGGCTGTGTCAATTGTGGTGGTTGATGAAGGTCATTTTGAGCGAATGGTAAAGTAGGACGGGGTTGGAAGTGTGTGTGATTGTTATTGTGGAGGTGTGTCTTAAGTTGGTTTTTGAAGCTGGGATTGTTACAGTTGAAGTCCCTTGGTTTTTGGTTTTGGTTCTCAACCCCCTCCCATTAGAATGAGTTCTCCAAGGTGGATTGTACACATCATTTTGTGGCCTGTGTTGGAGCATGCTAGAGTGATTGCTTGGAGATTGTAGTTGCTCATAATTCTGTTGCTCATGGTTAATGACCCCAAAATTGTGTTCAGCTTGATTACTCCCATATGAGCTTTGAGTTAGGTTGTATGTATGTATTACAGTATGTCTCAACTCAGTGATTTTCCTAGCCATCATGTCCAGTTGTTATAGAGTTTGCTGATGTATCTGCTTGTTTTGGCTTATTACTGCACGAGCACCTTCAATTTCTTTCTCTTGTGTGAATGGATGCACTTCTGCCTCTGGCTTAACAATTCTTTGTGATGGGTTCAATTTGACTAGGAGCCCATTCATCAGTTCTTCCCATCCAATAATGCTTCCTTGTGGAAAAGCTTCAAACCATTGGGCAACATCATTCATGGTTATGGATAGTTGCTTCGAACTATGGGTTACATTATCATCCGAGGTGGGGGTATCACTCTCATGATTGCTAGAATTTGTTGAGTTCCCTTCCATGATCTGCACAGTCACAACCAATTCAAGTGAAGATAGAGCATATTCAGGCCAGGATATGATTGAAGGATCAGTTGACACAAAGTATCAAACAGTTGGCAAACTTGAGAGAGTAATGAATGAAAACAACTCCTCTCGTTTGTTTTTCAAACTATGAAAATCATATTCAGCAGGATGAGCCAAGGAAATTTCACTCTATTGCTAGAATGAGGTTTCTATTAGCTCAGGCAAAACTTCAAACAGTTAGTGGGTTAGTCAAAAATTAAAGAAAAAGTGCTTGATCTAGATCACCACTTCACTTAATCATTGTCAATCTAATCAATCCCCGGCAACGGCGCCAAAAACTTGATGAGTATTTTGGTGAAAAATAAATTTCTCCCAAAACACACAAATCTAACCGGCAAGTGTACCGGGTCGCATCAAGTATTAAAAACTCACGGGAGTGAGGTCGATCCCACAGGGATTGAAGGATTGAGCAATTTTAGTTTAGTGGTTGATTTAGTCAAGCGAATTGAGTGTTGGTTGGGTGATTTGTGACTTGCAGAATTAAAGTGCATGGAATTAAAGAGAACAAGAAATAAATTGCTGAAACTTAAAGGACAAGAAATTAAATGGCAGAAACTTAGAGTGCAAGAAATGTAAATTGCGGAATCTTAAAGTGCAAGGAATGTAAATTGCTTGAAATGTAAAGGGGATTGGGACGTGGATTTGCAGAAATTAAACAAGGAAAAGTTAACTTGCATCAAACAGAAGAGTAAAGGGGAAAGGGGATTGGATCGGATCTTATAGCAGAAAAGTAAATAAACATGGAAAGGAAGAAACAGAATGTAAATTGGAGATTTGGATCTCAGGACCCAGAGACTAGAAAACCAAGTCTAGATCTCAATGCCTTCCTAGATCCAACAAGAACAATTGCAAGGAAATTGTAAATTGCAAAGAGAATAGATGAAGAGCAATTAACAGAAAATTAAATTCAATTATGCAGTGAGTAAAGCAGAGAGATCCAAGATTGAGATTGAAACAGAATTTCTTCAATTCTCCAATCCAAGATCCAAGACAAGTGTAATTGAAATTGAAAGCAATAAAACTAAGAGGAAGAGAAGTGAATTCTCCTTCCCCAAGACAAAGAAATTAAAGATCACTCAATACCCAAAGCTCTCCGAAAACTATTATGAAAATTCCAAAAGAAAGCTCCCCGAAGAACTTGAATTCTATCCTATTTATACACTTTCTTCAAATGATCTTCAAGCCTTGAGTTGGGCCTTTGCTCTTGGTGGAATTGGGTTGAAAGAGGCCTTGGTTGATTGCTCTTGAAGTTTGGAGAAGAACCGAAGTGAACCAATTGAACCGGTTTTGAGGTTAGCAAAAGTTGGACCAAAAGTTTGAGCCAAAGTTAGGGGTCTAACTTTGGCTCCAACTTTTCATATCAGCTAGCACATTTTGCTGATATCAACGTTGGTGCCAACGTTAGGGGTCTAACTTTGACCCTAACGTTGGCCTTGCCTAGTGTGCTTGTGGCGCCAACGTTAGCCACCAAGTTAGGGGGCTAACGTTGGCGCAAACTTTTGCTCCTTCCCCATTGAATTTTCATGTGCCAACGTTAGCCTCCAAGTTAGGGGGCTAACGTTGGCGCAAACGTTGGATGGCCAGGGAGGAATTCATGTGCCAACGTTAGCCTCAAAGTTAGGGGGCTAACGTTGGCGCAAACTTTTGGTGCCCAGGGGAGAAATTCATGTGCCAACGTTAGCCTCAAAGTTAGGGGGCTAACGTTGGCGCAAACTTTTGGAGCCCAGGGGAGAATTTTCAAGTTCCAACGTTAGCCTCCAAGTTAGGGGGCTAACGTTGGGGCTAACTTTTCAACCAAAAGTTTGTGCAAAAGTTTGATGCTAACTTTAGGTCCAGCTTCTTGCTTCTTGGTTCAATTTCACTTATTCCATTGTCCTCTCTTCACTCCTAGCCATTCCTTCTTGCTTCAACCTTTCTCCAAGCTTTCTTCACCTATCATTAATCAACCAAACTCATCAAAGCTATGCTCAAAATCATGAGATATTCATTCTTTCATAATATGCAACAAATATAGCATAAAACCTCATGAAATGGCATGAATTCATATATGGTTGGTTCAATCAAGGGAAACATGAAAATCTACCTAATTGGCTTGCTTGTGGCTCAAGAAAGTGCATAATTCTAATGAAAACAAAAGAAAAAGACTAGTTAAACTAGGCTAAGATGACTTGTCATCACGGCCCAACTATTAGGGTAAAGTTGCGAGGGAGCAACTTTTCATCGGTTTAAGAGAGCCATGACGAAGGGAGAAAATGGAAGCCGGACACCCAATGAAGTGACATGGGTTTATACACCCACATCTAATCGGGAACCCGAGGAGCCTCGGGGTTAAGTTGGCAGACACGCTCCCAGGGGCTCGGCACAAAAATGTCATAGTTGGCTTCTTCGGGACCATCCCTACATAACGCTCCCGAGTTGCGAAGCTCTTATAAGTCCTCTGCGGCACCTTGGAGGACGTGCTCGTAACATCGCTCGTACACCAGGCGTCATGATTTACGAGAGGTCGCTACGCCATACCTACAGTGGGGGCACCACTTAAGTTAAAACGGGAAGTCGAAATATTGGCACAAGCCAAAACTAAAACTATGTTCTTCTTTGGCACTATTATCCTATACTACACCATTTTAGGCCTAAAAATACAAGGAGACCTACGACACCCCGTGGAAACTAAGGCCATTCTAGCCTAAACTACAGTGCTAATTTTAAGAACAAGAGGCAGCAACTATAGAAGAAACAGAACAGTAATAGAAGAAACAAAAGCAAAATAAGTACAAAAAAGGCCTACTTACCAATATGTCCAATAGGAAAGGATGAAATGGAGAATTGCGGCGGCGCAAAGACCCACAAATGACCCAGGGATAGAAGTAGCAAATCATGGAGAAGGAAGATGAAGAAATAGCCATAGAGGGGAATAGTAGTTATGAGGTGAGTGAAAAATGAAAGGAAAATATGATTAAGAGGATGGTAATCGTCAAGGAAGAAGCGCGAAAGACCAAGGAAAAAATAGACCTTTTTCTTTGCTTTCAAATTACACATAATGAGCATTTAATGTTGTTGGCATGGAAATCGAAGCGACTCTTTCGAGCAACGGTAAGGGGCGGCTCACATGCATGAGGAAGGTGCTAGAAGCATTTCCCGGATAGCCGAGCTCGCGATCAAAGGGGAGCAACTATGCAAGAAGATAACGGGTCAGGATTGATGCACCAACCGCGAGTCTCGCGACTTGCCGCATTAGGGGCACTGTTCTGTCCCAGCCAAGGTTCTGAAAACCGAACCGCTCTAGCTACTTGTTCACTGGTTTATAGGTTCAACCGGTTTGACCGTAGTCAAATCGAAAAAATTGTTTTATAATAAAATAATAAATAAAATATAAATAAACACATGAAAATATAATTATAGTCTAATGTAAACTTTAAAATATCATTCAAATTAAAAGTACTACATAAACCAGAATGTTATAATCTAATTCAAATACAAATTCAAAAGTCAAAAAACAAAACAACCAATCAGGATCAGTTTTTCTCTGAACATTAGAAGTTTGTGACTGACTTTCGTTAGATGCGGGAGGAAGAGAAGGTTCATTCGAAGCAGAATTATTTCCAGCATTATCATTCCTAGGTAGTTCTTGGTTGATACTTTCATTCATACCTAAACATTACCAGCAATCCAACCCAATAATCTCAACTCTCAAGTTCACAACAAACAACATCCTAAATTATTAAAAATTATTCACAATTACTCAACAAACAACAAAATCAAGTTCATTACACAAAGCAGGAACTATAGAACCAGTTCAGTAATCAGTAATCAGTAATCAGTAATCAGTAAGTAGGAACTATGGAATCAGTCCAGTTCAATAATTAGTAAACAACAATTATTAACCAAAGTTCACAGTTCAGTTTAGCAGGAACAATTTCACACTACACAGTTTCACACTTTACAGTTCACAGAAAAATAAAATAGGGAGACAGAGTTCACAGTTTCAGAGTTCATCATGTCACACTGCAGTGACTTCAGTTCACACTTCACAGAGCTTTGCAAAATCAAACAACTACTCAATCAAACTCATCAGGGAGACAGAGACATTCTAAACTGAAGAAAGATTTTTAAAAAATTACCTGGAACTATGGAAGCTCGAAGGTGCCTTCAAGGCTTCAACAGAACATGCAATAGGGAGAGTGGGAGACAGCGAGGCCAAGTGACCAAGCAGTGGTGGAGCACCTTCGAATAGACGACGGCTGCTTCGCGATGGAGGTGGCTATTCGAAGGAACGACTGCTGCGCGACGGAGGTGGCTTGGCGAAGGAACGACGGCTGCTGCGCGATTAGGTGGATGTTCGAATGAACGACGACGGCAGCACGACGCGGTGGCTGGACGGAGGTGAGGGACGAGGACGATCGTGTGAGAGTCAAAGAAGCATTCCAAGGTCCCAGTTCTCACTCTCAGTTGCAGTTCTCAGTTTTTGAAGCTCGAAGAGAAGGAGGAGGATCGAATTGGGGATTTAGGGCTCCAGAAGGTATAAAACGGTAACGTTTTGCTGTCCAGCCAAAAAACCAGCTAGGTCACAATTTGGTTCGACCGACCGGTTACTGGCCGGTTCACCAGTTCAATTTCACTTTTCAAATTTTGCGATTTTGTTGTTTAACCATTTCGTTTTTATGAGCGGTTCACAGTTCAACCGGTTTAATCGACCAGTCCGAACCGGTTTTCAGAACCTTGGTCCTAGCCCAATAAGGGTCAGAAGTCCATTTGGCAGATTACCAACCCGCGCGACTAGACTCCAACTCGTATGAACTAAAGTGACCCATGTGTCACACCATATCTTGAAAATGAACTGGATAGCTAACAGAAGCTTTCAAACGAATGGGCCCGAGCGAAAGGGCCCACCCGAGTAGAAGGTATAAAAGGGGAGGGATTTACCCCCCTCAAGGTATGTCATTTTTTTACCCTAATTAGCAGCCTCATTGTACGGACACTTACTTTAACATCAGAGTGTCCTTACAAGTGACCCCACCCACCGACTTACCGACAATCGTGGCCCCACTCCCTCACCAAACCCGCATCCAAGTCCTGATTCTCATCATCCCACCGTTGCTTATATCTAGCCATTCAAACGACCATCCATTCCAATGAGCAATCGAACAAATCGTAATATATATATATATAACTTAATATGTGTTGTAAAATAATAAGGACGCCAGGCGTCCAAACTACGCACATGAATAATAAATAATTATAACATGTAATATAAAAATATGTATATAACATATAGTATATATTATATATAATAGTCATTGACATATATATATTGTATATATTATATAATTATTAATACATATATTATGTATAAAAGTAAAAAAAAAGAAAAAGATAATAATAATAATAATAATAATAATAATAATAATAATAATAATAATAATAATAATAATAAGAGAAGAATATATTTTATTAGTAGAATTAAAATATAACTAATTTAAATGCAAAAGAGTTAGTGTAATTAGTAGAAAAAAATTGAATAGTTAAAGCATAATTAAGTAAAGTTTATGAACTAAATTATAACTAATTAAAATTTTGAGATTACATGTAAGATGTAAGTGTAATATTTAAAAATGAAAAGATGTAAAAAAATGTAAGTACAGATTGAGGTAAGTGCCGTAAAATTTAAGAATATAACAATAATTATAATAAAAGACATAGAAAGATAATTTAGTAGCTTAAACTCTAGGGCTTTTCATAAAATACTTAGGAAAAGGCTCGAGAAGAGGTTTAGAATTGATTATAGTACTAAAGAAAGGTTAAAAATATCAAGAGAAGACATTAATACAAGAGAAAAGCGAAACAAGATTATCAAAAGTGGGTTAAGCCCTAAAAGACCTAAGTTTGGCGAGTGAAAGAGACTAAGATTGATTAAAATTATAAAAGAAAATAGAGAAAGAATAATAACACAAGAGAATAAAAGACGGAAAAATGGATATCAAAGAATGTAATTGAGAGAAAGGAATAACAGAAAAAGAGAAACTAAGATGAGTTATAGTAATTGAGAACTGATAATTGAATGAAATGATTAACGAAAAAGGAATAGAGAAAGAATTGAAAAGGATTTTTAGAAAAGGAAAACAGAAAGGTAAATATTGATCAGGCCTTGGTGCCGATTGTATAGTAGGGACGCCCACAGACTGAGAACTGCTCTCCAGGGGTACGCATATCTATTGAAAATGGGTCAAAAGTCAACTGATGTGGCTTCGGTCATACAACTTGTATGAAAATGATGCAACTGAAAAGCCATATCTGAGACTTGTGCCCAAGTAATATCGGACTGCAGGGTGTAAACGAATACGTGAGTTCATGGCCTGCAAAGGACAGACATACATCATACTTGTTTGCCACATATATTCCTTGATGTATATTTTGTACGTGTGTGAGCTTTTTTTGTTGTATTCTATATTCTGTATTCTTTGTTTGTTTACTATTTTTCTATATTTTTTATTTATCTACTATTTCTTATTTTTATGTTCAAGCACGGTTATTTGGTAATAATAAAGAATTAATGAACTTAACTAACAACTCCGACCTTACTAAGAACCCCCAAATTCTTACCCTCTTTCCTTCTCCCCTCATATGGAGCACCGGTGGCCGAGTGATAACGTATGATCGTGCGGAAGGGTGATGGATGATATCATGCATTTTGACGACGTTCAGCTTAGCCCGAGTTTTGAAGACCTAGAGTGTTTTTTCCCTTCCCTTTGTAGTTTAGAGGGACTAGGGGATGTCATATATATATGTAAATAGTTAATAGTTAGCTACTCCTAAACAGTGTTGTCAGAACCGGACTGACCCGGCCGGTCGGACCGAAAAACCGGCGAATCGGTGCTATAACCGGTCCGGGTGAGTCATCGAACCGAAGAAGGAGTTAAACCGGCAAGACCCGTATTGAACCGGCCGGGTTTTATCAGAACCGGTAAACCGGCGGGTTTCGTTTAACCCGGACTGATTCGAAAAAAAAAAATTTTTCTGCGATGAAAAACGACGTCGTTTCTTTAAAAAAAAAAAACAAAAGCGCAGAGCTGCTACGTTTCAACGATGTAACCCTAGCCTCCATCCCCTTCCCATGTTTCCCACTTTCCCTTCCCAAGTTCCCATACCCAAACGGTTTGAGTTGAGAGACCACCATCACCATCACCATGGCGCCATGACTCCATCCCCTACTACTCGCCTACTCTGCTTCAGCTTCAGGCTTTCAGCCACTTCGTTGCCCCGTCGGCCCGTCAGCTTCAAGCCTTCAACCACGCGGCAATCACCTCACCACCGCATCCAGAGCAGTGTGCCACTCACCCCGTCCATCGAAGATTGAACATTGAAGTCGCCTCCTCGTCGCTCCTCGCTCCAGGTCTCCCTCTTCTCTGCTCGACACTCGTCGCTCCATCCCTCCAGGTCCAGGGTCCAGCCGTGCAGGTAAGTATTTTTAATTTTTTAATTTTTTGAAGTTAATTGATTAATGATTATGGTATGCGGGCAGATGAGAACATGTTTGATAGTTTACATATGTTTGAAGTTAATTTTTTAATTGGTGGTTCACATATGTTTGATAGTTTGATTTCTGTTTGATTTTGGTATGTGGGCAGATGAGAACATGAACACTTCCACATGTTTTTTCTGTTTGATCTCTCATGTTTCTTGATTTTTTTTTATTTCTGTTCAGTACTTCAGTTTGTTGATTGTGAATTGTTGGTTGCTGTTGGATATTATTCTTAGTAGTTAGTGGATTGTTGTTGTGTATTGTTAGTCATTTAGTCCTGGACCCTGGTTGATTAGGAATTTAGGATGGCTTCATCAAATACACCATCAGAAACACCAACACCAACTTCTCAGGAACAAGGATCAACTCCTGATCCAACAATTGGAACCCAAAAAAATAGTTACAGAGGAAAAACTGATCCTGCATGGGGCCATTGTAAACAAGTTTTGGATAAAGGAAAATCTACTCTGGTATGTATTTATTGCGAGAAGCTTATTAGGGGTGGAGGAATTAACCGGGTTAAGCATCATTTGGCTGGAAAAGGTGGAGATATTGAGGCATGTCGAAAGGTGCCAGCTGCGGTGAGACACCAATTCTCCCAAAACATTGAAGATCTTCGAACCAAGAAAAGGAAAACTCAAGAAGAATATGCAGAAAGTTATGGTGCTTGTGATGACGTTGAAAGGGAATTTGATGAGATTGAACGTAATGAGATGCGACAACAACAAGCATCAAGAATTCCAGCACCTAGCTCTAGAAAGGGAGTTGGGAAACAACTCAAGGGACTACAATCCTTTTTTCCACCGGCAGCAACACTTGGAGCTCAACCAAGTATTAAAAGTGTTCTCCAAAGCAAAGAAATTGTGGAGAAGTGTGATATTGTTATTGCAAGATGGATGATGGATGCTTCTGTGCCATTCAACGCGGTTAATTCAGCTTATTATCAGCCGATGATCGATGCTATCGCAAATATGGGTGCAGGGTATAAAGGGCCAAATTACCAAAGAGTTCGTGGATATTTGTTGAGTAAATTGGTTGAAGATGTAAAGAAGATGATTGAAGGTTATCGTGTGATTTGGAAACAAACTGGATGTACTATCATGGCTGATGGATGGACTGATCGTTGTAGGCGTACTTTAATTAATTTCTTGGTTTATTGCCCTAAAGGAACTGTTTTCCTAAAGTCAGTTGATGCTTCTCATATCTCGAAAACTGCTGAGACTTTGTTTAAGTTGCTTAGGGATGTTGTGTTATTTGTTGGTCCTGAGAATGTTGTACATGTAGTGATGGATAATGCTGCAAATTACGTTGCTGCTGGAAGGTTGTTGGAATCAGAGTTTTCTAGATTGTATTGGTCTCCTCGTGCGGCACATTGTATTAATCTGATGTTGCAGGATATTGGAAAGTTTGTGGAAGTGACTGAAACTGTGTCACAAGCTTCAATGATTACGAAGTATATCTATAATCACTGCCATCCTTTGTACTTGATGAGGCAGTTCATAGGCGGCCGAGAAATACTTCGTCCAGCTCCAACTCGATTCGCCACTAATTTCATTGCTTTGCAAAGTATTTTGACTCAAAAGGATGCATTGAGAGCTATGGTGACATCTAGAGAATGGACAAGTTCAACTTACTCTAAAAAAGCCAAAGCAAAAAAGTTTGTGGATCAAGTCTTAGATTCTAAATTTTGGAATCAATGCACTGATATTGTTAAGCTTACGGAGCCACTTGTTCATGTATTGCGTATTGTGGATAGTGAAGATAGAGCTGCAATGGGTTTCCTTTATCAAGCTATGTATAAGGCTAGGGAAGACATGGTGAAGAGGTTTCAAAATAGAAAGAGGGTTGTTGAACCTTATTTGAAGATTTTAGATTCACGTTGGGATTTACAACTTAAAAGAAACCTTCATGCTGCTGGTTATTGGTTAAATCCAGCTTTTCGATTTAATTCTGCAGAATTTGACAAGCACAAAGAAACAATTTCTGGCCTATTAGATGTGATTGAGAGATATGCTTATGGTGATGCTGATTTGATTACTAAATTGACAAGTGAGAAGAGAATCTTTAAGAATGCTGAAGGAGACTTTGGGAGACAGCCTGCAATACGTGAGCGAAGCACAGTGATGCCTGGTAAATTTTGTATTAAAATTAGTTTTTTATTATTGTGATATGTTTAAGATTTGATTTTTATGATTGTGATTGTTTTCTTTTTATGTTAAGATCAATGGTGGGAATCTTATGGATGTGGAGCACCAAACCTGCAAAAGTTAGCAATTCGTGTTTTGAGTCAAACTTGCAGTTCTTCAGGTTGTGAGCGTAACTGGAGCATTTTCGAACACATTCACTCAAAGAAAAGAAATCGGTTAGAGCATCAAAAGCTTAATGATCTTGTTTATGTTCATTACAACTTAAGGCTACAACAAAGGTACTTTTTATTATTCTTTCTTGAAGGCATTATTTAAAATTTTTAGTCATAATAAGAATAATCAAGTTAATTGATAACATAGGAACCGAATGAGAAAGCAAAGTTATGATCCAATTTGTCTTGATGCATTTGAGGATCATTCGGAATGGATAATGGAAGATTCACCACCATTTTTAACTCCTGAAGAAGTTGATGCTTTACGGAATGATCTTGCAAATATGTCTCTTCAATCAGCTTTAGATGATTTGGGTATGTTGTTGTTAGGGATGATTTTGTAATGCTTTAACCAAATATTTTGCCTTATTATTGATTATGATTTGTGAAACATTATTGAAATGCTAGATGAATTGAATCTGGAAGACGATCGAGATGATGGTGAAGCTAATAATACTTCTGTGGAAAATGCAAATCAGAATGAAACCAATCAACATGTAGCTCCAGATTTGTCAGATGAAGAAAGATATCCAGACTTTGAAGTTACTCCTTGGATATAATCCATGAATTGTTATTTTCATTATGTTAAATTGAGTTGTTCATGTAATAGACTAATAGTACTAAATTTTATGTTTATTCTCGTATTACTACTTATTTTTAGGATTTGAGATTTAATATTTATTAAAATATTATTGGAGATATATTTTTTAACTGTTAATTTTTAAGTTTTTAGCTATTTTATACATTTTACTTATATGGGACCGGGTTAACCGGTTCAACCAGTGACCCATCGGTTGAACCAGTGACCCAGTAGCCTGACCGGTTCGATCACCGGTTCGGTTCTGACAACTATGCTCCTAATGATGTTAATCAATGTTTAATGTTTGTACATGAAAGTTCTGATTCTGCTTTATCTGTGATTTTATCTTTGAATATTTTTGCTTATCGAACCGAACGTTTTCAAGAAAAAAATTTTCCGGCAAAATAACCACGCTCTAATAACGAAACAAGCTCATATAATAAATATTAAATAATATGTAGTAAGATAAGTTAGTAGTGCCTAGCTTCTAGTGTGATCATGACATGCTAGAAATTAGATCGTTACATTTCGCGTCTCCTTGCTCCTGTGCCACTGTGTGTCTTTCATCGTCGTCGTCGTGTCCTCATCCGACAGGGCTCGCATTGCTGCTCGCGTTTCTGCTGCCTCCCCCTTACCAGTCTTTGCATCACCGTGCTTGGTCTCCCTCTTCTTCTCCCGCATTCTGCCTTCACATTATCAGGTATGTTTTTTAATTTTTTTGTTTCAATTATTAGATTATAATATGTTGATTTGCTGCTATTTTTATATGATTATGGTGAATTGAGTTGTTGCTTTTATATGATTACGGTGAATTGAGTTTTGCTCTGTCTAAAAGGATTTTTTTCTGGTTTTTAGTTTCCTTTTCAGACAACAAAAAAAAACAAATATTGAGGAGGAGGAAGAAGAAGAATGATTACTTAAGGTTTGTGTAATGAGGTGAGAGAGAAAGCATGGGAGATTTACTGATGAAATTGAAGACGAGGAAGAAGGGAGGTTCAATTAATTGTTTGTGTAATGAAGGAACAATAAAACGACATAGTTTAGGCGCGAACAGCAAAACAACATCGTTCAATCGTGTCACGTCATTTTTTCGGTGACGAAAATAGAGGGATATACCAACTTGAGTCATGCCTTAAAATTTTAAGATACAATTTAGATCAATTAAAAATTAGAGGACTAAATTAAATCGGGAGTCAAATTTCAAGAACCATTTTAAATAGTAAGACTACGTAAAATATATCATTATATACAACTCACAAAAATATTCTTTTTTGCTTTTTTCAAAATTTAATCCCAAGACTTCTTAATTAGATTACAAGTAATTTACCGTTTAAACTAATTATACTTTTGTTACCTTTATGCACGTTTAGCAAATAAATAAGAGTTAATAGTGTATATTGATTATACTAGAGTAAAGTATCGTTTTTGTCCTCAACGTCTGGGGTAAGTCCCAAAGTTGTTCCTAATGTTTCAATCGTCATATTTAAGTCCTTAACGTTTCAAAATTGACTCAATGTTGTCCTGCCGTTAGGGATCTATTAACAGAATTGACAGCAGAACAAAATTGAGACGATTTTGAAACGTTAGGGACTTAAATAGGACGAAAACGTTAGGGACAAAAACGATACATAAAAATAAATTTTTATTTTATTTTATTTTTTCAATAATATTAATTTTTTATTGTACATAGTATTCAATTTTTTTTAATTACATCTAAATAAATTACACTTAATCACATTACTTTCATTTTAAATAATTTTTTTTTATAATTTTATAAAAATCTTTAAGAATAAAATTATAAAAAAATTAATTTATTTAAAATGAAAGTAATGTGATTAAGTGTAATTTATTTAGATGTAATTAAAAAAAATTGAATACTGTGTAGATAAAAAATTAATATTATTGAAGGATAAAATTAAAATTTATTTCCATGTATCATTTTTATCCGCAACGTTTTCGTCCTATTTAAGTCCCTAATGTTTCAAAATCGTCTCAATTTTGTCCCGCTGTCAATTCTGTTAACGGATCCCTAACAACAGGACAATATTGAGTCAATTTTAAAACGTTAAGACTTAAATAGAACAATTGAAACATTAAGAACAACTTTAGAACTCCAAATGTTAGAGACAAAAATGATACTTTACTCTATTACACTATAAATAAACACTTGGTGTTGATACCCATCTTCAACGTTATTCAGTTTCTTCTTCTCTGTGTCACCCTTTCTGTTTTTCTTGGTAAGCATTTTCTTACTTTCTATGTGGTTCTCAAAAGCATCGGCGATTCCTTTGTGTGATGCAGTTTCAGTAATCTCAAGCTTCCTGAGACTATCATTGACCTTCTTTTCTACTATTTTTATTATGCTGCTGAGATTATATGTGACGCAAACACCGTGAATTATCCGGGTCTGTTTTTCCGTGGATTTATTCTTCAGTCTTTCAGTGTGTGCTTGTTCTACTTTTTATTTATTTATTTATTTATTTATTTATTATTATTATTATTATTATTATTATTATGGCATCGATCTCTGGAAGTTTCTGTTATGTATGAGACCCTTTTGCTGAAATGAGCTGCTTTTGATTATTATAGACTTAACATGCTGAATTGAATTTTAAGGGTTTAATCATATAAATGCCTTAGCTTATAGATGATGATGTTGATGATTAAATAAAATACTAAAATTATGTGATAATCTATATTTGATTAACTCTATTTTGCTATTTATTTATTTAATTGTGTTTTCTTATTCACCCTTTTATTCCTGTTGGTATAAAGTAGAGCTCCTAGACACTTTGAAAACATGGCTTTACCTGGTGCTCAGAAGGATAGAGGGGAGTTGAGGATTCATGAGAGTATGGATGAGCTGAAGACAGATTTGGCAGACTATATTGCTGAATTATCAGATGTGTCAGTGAAGGAGCGCGGATTCTTTGCCATTGCTTTATCTGGTGGTTCTCTCATTGGCTTAATGGGGTATCTGTATCTTATCTTTGCCATATGTTCTTCTTTTGCTTTCATGATTAGTATTACCATTTAAGAGTTATGGTTGCTGACAGAAAACTTTGCGAAGTTCCTTACAACAAGACAGTGGACTGGTCGAAATGGTATATCTTCTGGGCTGATGAGCGCGTCGTGGCGAGAAACCATGCTGATAGCAATTATAAGCTTGCCAAGGATGGCCTTTTGTCCAAGGTTTTGTCCCCAATTCAAACATCTCCTGTTTCTCATTGCTTTATCTATTTCCCATGAAGAACAAATTTCTCTTGGAATAATTTGGAGTAATAAATTTACTTATTTCTCGAGTATTAAACTGTTCGTTGCTGTTTTGACTTGTTTCCTGGCTGCTCTATAAGAGAAAAAAGCAACAATATCATCTGATTAGAAGACGAAGTGCTTTATTTTCAATAGATATTCTAGTGTTGAGCATATTTAAAAAAAAACTTCCTCAAAATTGTCATGGTAATGTGTATCTTGTTGTTAAGGTGCCTTCTTTTTATTTCCCTTTTCTTTTGCAGTCAATGCAAAGTACTTTTGGGGCTGCATCATGAAAATTTGTAAACTCGATGTCACTTTTACTGTTTACTTTATCGATATTTAGCATTTATTCTGATTTGTAAGCTGAAAGGTTGCAAGAGGTAATATTTGGATTCACCCTTTCAAGACATAGAATTTTGAGCCAGACATAGTAGTCCAGTTCTAATGTCTTTTTTGTACTTTTATTTCCATTTCCTTTAATGGTCAGGGCAGGGGGAAAGAGACACAGGGTTCATCATATATGTATTCGTTCATGTAACTTTAGGCTGTTGTAACCTGTAAAGTTATGGTGAATTTTCTTCACAGTTGTGATGGTGGTTAATCTATGAATAGTGATCATTGTATTCAAACTAGTACGGTAGTCTTTCCTATATATTCTGCTTGTATAGGTGAATTTTATAAGCAGGGAGAAGCTAGGCCCCTATTTATAAGCAGGGGAAATTCTCTTACCTGTACTTGGTCATGTTTGGAGTCCTTAATCTCAATAAAGATTGATATTGGCTAGCGACAATCACTGGGATCCTTTGTTGTTGGCTCTTTTTAAATACCGTTATAAACGTTTAACAATTTGGAGTTTTTAGTTAGTAACATTTGGTGCTGTAAGTGCTAGAAAGCTGGCTGAGCTAACTGGCGCTATACAAAACACAGATCTAGGAGATTAATACAGTTCAGTTGCACCTCGACTTGGTATTTGGCAAGTTGAATACTAGGGCGTGTCCAACTGAGATTTATGGATGTCTGATCAATTGTTTTCAAGTTGAAGTTAGGAGAGCTAGAAGATTAAGATCAATGACTTAGGTGGATTGAGAGACCCCTTTAGTTCATTATCTACAATTGAGTTATTCTGATGTGTCCACAGGATTGACATAAATAACAATTTGTCTATGGGATTGACAACCATGTATGCGCAGGATTGAGACAAACCATTGTTATATCAATTAGATGGCTGGTGACAAAAAAACCATTGACAATACATTTGCAAAATCCGGTGGTATCAGGTGGATGTGGTGTGTTTCGTCGTAGTGTTAGGCACTTGTTTCTTAAGCTTTCTGTTTTGTTTTCCTCATAAACAGACTTTTCTCTTATCTTCTTGTCCAGTCAGCTTGTACATATGAGGCAAAAGGAATACTACCTCATAAACAACAATCTGGTGAAGCTGATAGGACGTCAATGGTAGGAAAGCCAATTAAGGGATTTAGCAAAGATTGGAGGAAGAAAATTTACAAAGAAGAAAGAGAAAATATGGGGGTTGCCAGCCCTAAATTGAAGATGGAGAGGTATTTCCAGGTGAATGTAGTGTGACTGGAACAACATGTTAAACTGGTGATGCTTTCCATGGAAGGGAAGGAGCTAAAGTGGTCTCAGTGATGGGAGAGCCAAGTCCAAGTCCAATTCCAAAGGGGAACAGTTGAGAATTCGGGCACTGACAAGAAAGGGAATTCCCTAGGCAGGCTGTCTTAGGCTGAATTGCAAGAGAAGAATTGGAAGGACTTATGTTTCAGAGGCAGGGAGAAGTGGAGCCACGATCACATTTTATAATTTAGACTATATGGGAATGACTGTAGTATTGGGAGAGTCAACCATGCTAGGTGTGTACACTAAAATCAGCCACAGTGTAGAATGCACATTGAAATACAAAATACACTTAAAAAATGACTTAAGTTACATATGTATTTGTACACAAATGATGGCTGACTTTGGTGGCTAATTTTATTGTACAAATAGCATTTTTGATTGGGAATAGACTAGTTGGAAAGCATTGGGAAGATTGAGGCTAATTTCCACTAGAGTAGTTTTGAGTGGAGGGAGGAAGGAGTGGCATTTCTGACTTGCCCTTACATTTTTCAGTTTCAGGAAAGGATTCAGATTTGGACTGCTGAGAGCACTCTCTGTGCTCTAGCTTGTTACCTAATTCTGGCCATATCCCTTTCTTCCATTTCTTCTTTGTTTACCTGAAATGGTGAGCTTTTGATAATCTTTTCAGAGAATTGATTCAAGGAATTACTCTAGTTCTGTTGGCTGTTGTGTTGTTTCTGTTTACTTTAATAGAGTTCTATTGGAGGTTCAAATTCTTATTGAATCTATTGACAGCAAACACAGTAAAAATCCCCAGTTAGAGCCTTTGTCTGCAAGCATGCGTTCGTTCATATTGTCAGTATCAAGAGAAAATGAACAGGGACTAACTTCTCAATATTCTTTCTGAAGCATCACTTGATTTCCTAACGTTTTAAGTAGAGACCACAAGACAAGTATAATTGTTAGTTGATAAGCCAGTCTTTGGTTTATGGGACCCAAACCAAAAGCTACTGGAAGATCTTTTCCTCAAGTGCAGGGTTACTAACTCTCAGAAACATTAAGTTCCTGCAAAGTTATTGCTGTCATCTTGGGACTCGCAGTCCTAACAAGATTTATGATTGCATCATAAGAAAACTTCCAATTGTAGGCTTATTTTATCCAACAATTTTCTATGCTCTCACTACACAGACACAGTATTTTTCCCTTCAATTCCAATTTTTTTCCCTATTTCCTGTTGATAGAAGTTACAAATGTTGGTTTTCAAGTCTGCTTTCAGGACTGGGAGTTAAGGTCTTAGCAGTGCTAAGAACTGTACCACATCAAAATTATGCTTGAAGGTTGTACTTCAGTAGCACTGTGAGCTCCCAAAAGCAAAAGCTTGTGAACCTACAACATAGGTTTTTCTCTTCTGGTGTGATAAATTACAGCAAATATGATTCCCGGAAAAGGGGAAGCACAATTGAGTTGCATTTTTGTATATCATTGCCCAGTTTACATTTACTTTGTGCCATAATTTGCTGAAATTCATTTAATGTCCTAATTTTACTTTTGTTTCTTGCATTCTCCTATAAATTGAGAGATGTGTGTTATATTTTTGAGATGAGATGGCACTTTGAATTGAAGCTTTCTAGGCATCTAGACTTTATAGACAGACATGAGACATCTCTTGGTCATTACATACTGAGAGATAGAGGAAGTTGCATTCTGCATGTTTGGTCATTAGATTGCAAATTCCGGAAAATTGTTCTTTTGTTTCAGGTTAAATAGCAGTATAGAGTGTTTATCCCTATATATATATATATATATATATAACTGGGATCTAGTGAAAATTTTTCATACCTGGATGATTCAGTTATTCTTTATGCTTTATGATACTTTTTGATGGATGGCTGTCAATTGAATGATGAATATACGTTATAATTGGATATTTGAATTGCCTTGTATATTTGAATCGTTAGCAACCATGAATTAGCTTCCAATTTTGGGGTCATTTCTTGGTAAATATAATCTGCCAAAGTCTCTTTGGTTCCTTATAGGTTTTTGTTCATCTATAAATTACATGAGATGCTTCTGGATAGATTCCTTGCTGCTAGAATATATCACTTGATTTTTTGCTTGTTTGATATTTAAATGTTGAGTTTGACAAATTCAAAATGGTATAGTTTCGATTGATTTATCCTTCCTTTGACATCTGCTTGTTATGCCGACAGGTCCCTATTGTACCCAGTCATGTTCATTCCATCAACGATTTGGTGTCAGCAGAAGAAGCAGCTGACAATTACGAGTTTGTCATCCGGCAGTTAGTGAAAACCCATGTGGTCAGCGTGTCCGAGATTAACGACTGCCCCAAGTTTGATCTCATTCTTCTCGGATTGGGGGCAGACGGCCATATTGCTTCGTTATTTCCAAATCACCCGGCCCTTGATGAGAGGGAAGAATGGGTAACTTTCATTACAGACTCCCCCAAACCCCCACCTGAAAGAATCACATTCACCTTGCCTGTTATCAATTCCGCATCCAATGTAGCTGTGGTGGTCACAGGTGAGGGTAAAGCGGACGCCTTACACTTGGCAATAGAAGAAGTTGGACCTGATGGCTCCTTGATACCGGCAAGAATGGTCCAACCGACCACGGGGAAGCTGGTCTGGTTTTTGGATAAGCAGGCTGCCTCAAAGCTTGAAAATTCCAACTTGAACAGTTAGGATGGACCCCTTTGCAGAGGTGTAAGTTTGTATGTGACAAAGTGTTTATCCATAGAATCCTGCATATTTTCTCTCTTTTTTGTGGATATAAAAGTCCTTTTTTTTCTTTTGGCCCTTTGTGTTGGTCTCTCTTCAGAAGGTGTTTGGAGTTGTGTGGTATAGTTTTTTCTTTTTAAATAAAAGTTGTAAAGAGCATCATCCCAAGGCCCTTTTTTATCCTTGCAATTCCTCATTGTGTTATTGTTGGCCATGATGGTCTCACTGTTTGCAACTTAGAAAAGAAAATCAGGTTCATCTTTAGTTCCAAGAGTTCATCACCTTCACCCACCCAGATTCTTATTTATGTAATTTTGTTTTTAATATATATAGTTACTAACTTGATAATGAGGAATGAAGTGTATTTCCCTTACATGGCAACCTCTGGTTTTTCTGGCAATTGGTGGATGCACCATGCAGCATCAATGTTTCACATAGCTTCCTTTTGATTATTTTAAACCACTTGTGATGCTTGCAAATCATGTACAAATTCCATAACAGTAATCCAAATAAGCATTAATTCCTTTACTTATGTTCGTGCTTTATATTGAGGTGGATAGGATACAGATAATCACACGTTTTTAGGAAATATACTAAGGAAAAGTCTAGGGGGTAGTAATTTTGTTAAATTCTGGTCAGCATATAACCAGCAAAAAAAAGTGAGCTATTGGATGAAATCTCACATTAATCTCACACCATTAAAACTATCATTGATGGCTATTTGATGGCTACAAATTACAAAAGTTGCTGGCTCTAACATTCCTCGTTACAAAATATGCATGAATTTCAAGAAGTGTCAAAATGTAGAGAGTTTATTTTACATGCGCCGTTTGTAAAATAAATTTCAACTCCATTTCACAAGGAGTGCCCGTAAAATGGCACTTATGGCACAACACCTGCAAATTGAACCTAGTCAGACCTGAAGCCCGCCAAAAAGAAAATGCATCCTTTTAATTTTTTTTTTTAATAATTGAAAGAGTAAAGTGTGATCTATTATCATTAATTTTATAAGTAAGATAAAAAAAATAAATATAAAAGAAAACAATAAAGAGTTAAAGATCACACTTTACACAATTTTTTTTAACAATAAATTCATTTTCCAAAAAACAGAAACAACTTTAGATAGCCAACAACAACAACAACAACAACAATAATAATAATAATAATAATAATTATTACATTACTATTTTTAATATTATTGTTATTATTTTGTGTTATATGTTTTCTAATTCTAAGTAAGTCAACTACAAAATCTATAGAAATAGCAATCTAAGCATAAGTAAGAATAAGAAAAAGATTCGTAATACATGTGAAAAAAATTGAGATTCAACTTTTTTACGCGCAATGCGTTTAGAATAAGTTATTTCAACACTTATATCTTTAAGGCTAACAAAAATATATAAATAATATATATGAGATTCTTTTTATTCTATTATGCCCTTTAAACCTCTATATGGACAATTGGACATATAACATATGTTAAACTAAAATCTGGGTCAACTATATAAAAATTTTCATATATTGAAATCCTAACAACATAAGAGTAATAGTAGTGATTATTAGATCTTACCTTTAAGATAACTTATTAGTAATTATATTTTGGGTTAAATATGATTTTGGTCCCAACGTAGAGGGTGAAAATCAATTTTGTTTTTGACCTTTTTTTCGCTATAAAATGGTCTCAAAAGTTTCAGTTTGTTTTGAAATCATCCTTTTTATTAATTTTATTTTTTTATTACTAAATTACCCTCCATTAAAAAATTATAAAATAAAATAAAAAAGAAAAAAAAAGAAAAAAGGCATCAGACGGAGAAAGAGAATTGGGGGTGGGGGAGGGGGAGGGGGAGGGGCAGCGAGAAAGAGAAGGGTGGGGGTGGGGTGGGAGGGGGGGAGAAAGAGAATCCAGAGGAGAGGGGAGGGAAGGCCGCACCGCCGCACCACTGCACCGTTGCACCGCCGCACTACCGCCTGTGATCGGAAGGGGAAACCGAAAGCAAGAGAGGAGAAAGCTAAGGGAGAAGAGAGAGATCGGAAGGGAGAAAGCTAAGGACCACCACCGCTGCTCCTTGCCGTCGCCGCCGCCACTCCTGCTCCTCGCTGCTCGCACTGCTACCCGCATCTTTGCTGCTGCTCCACGACCCTCATCGCCCGCTGCTTCTTCTTCTTCTCTGTGAATTGTTTTTTAGTTTTGAATTTTGTTGGTGGTTCTGAGTTTTGATTGTTCTGATTTTCTGATGGTTGATGGTTCTTCTGATTTTCAATTTTGTTGATGGTTCATCTTCTTTTGATGATGATGATGACCATGATGATAATGGTGGTGGTGGTGGTGGTGGGTTCTGGTTCAGCTTAGGCTTCTGTTTGATTTTGGTTGATTTTGGTTGATTTTGGAGAAAATTCTGATGATAATGACCATGATGATAATGGTGGTGGTGGTGGTGGGTTCTGGGCTTAGGCTTCTGTTCTGCTTGCTTTTGCTGAGTTTGATTGATTTTGGGGTGAAGGGGGAACGAAATTTTCGTCCGAAGGATGATTTTAAAACAAACTGAAACTTTGGGGACCATTTTGTAGTGAAAAAAAGGCCAGAAACGAAATCGATTTTCGACCTCTACGTTGGGGACCAAAATCATACTTAACCCATAAAATATTTAAGTCAGTGTTAATATATGACAACCTAATATATTTCAATTGCTTGAATTGGATAACCATATCAACTAAGTTATTGTCCCTTGCAATGCTAACGTAGCCTTCATTCTTTTTGCAACAGTTAAAAGAGGTAACATTCTTCAATAATGCCACTAGTTTTATTTTTGGCTCAATTCTCTTTTTTATTTGAATTTATTATTGAGTCCACCGCTTTTTCATTTTTGCATACTCTTTTTCTCGTATTCCTTTATTTTTTTTTTTTAGTTGTCCACGATATTCCCCAATCCGACAGGTCAATGACTAATCTGTCGCGGATCTGAGCTTCATTTAAGGGTCTACCGCTGGCCAATAGGTTGCTGCATGCACAAGGCGAGATTCGAATCTCCAACACTTGTTTAAGCAGACGAGTGAACTGACTACTCGACTAACCCAAGTTAGTTCTCATATTCCTTTATTTGGTAGATGAAGAATTTGCAAGTTTGTTACAAGTTTTTAACATATATTTTGTTCATATAATGGCTTCAATACTTAAGGCCAAGGCCCAAAATGGGTTAACCCACCTCAATAGATCCAATAATACATGTTCAAACTATAAAGACCGGTCCAGACACTATACGAGTCGACATACTCGACCTGTTCAAGCCATGGGTACTATGACCCGTGTTCAACCCGATTTGGACATCAAACAATAGTTTGATCCCACTTAAGATTGTAGCTGGCAATGAGCCTGGGCTCTAATGGCATTTCTCCCCCCTCCCCACCTCAAGGTCTAGGGTTCAAACCCTAAAGAATGCAATTGAGAAAAAATGTGATAAAATATGTGAAGAGTGTGTGGATATGTTGTGTACCTAGAATTGAAGGTTGTCAAATCCATTTGGGTACCTAGGATTGGGAGTTGTCCAATCCACCGACCAAAAAAAAAAAAAGATTATAGCTGAATTGATCATCAAATTACTCAAATTATTGATTTATCGGTTTAGAAATTCAACCAAAATAATCGAATTATAATAAAATAATATATCAAATGATAAATAAATATATAAAAATATAAATATATTTTGGTATAACTCTTAAATATATACAAATTAAAAGGATAATTCCAATTAAAATCTCATAATTACATTTAAATACAACACATGCGTCAAATACTCAAATATACAAAAAATAAATATCAAAGGTCAACATTTATATACATATAAAATTTGATAGTGTAAAATAAATTTATGCGTGCATCTAATTACATAACATTAAATCACAAAATATAATTACTTATATTGACCATATGAATGGTCATCTAAACGGACAAATATGATTGAGTAATTGTATAAAAGATTTTAATTGTTAATGTATTAAAATTAAGCTCTATTCTATGTTATAAAATGATAAAGAATAAATATAAAAAATATCTAACAATTTAATTATATTTTAGTTTCTATTTTTTATGTATAAAAATGTATGTATTTCTTAATTTTTACTATATATTTAATTTAGATTGAATATATTATCTTAAATATAAGGCGGCTAAGAAAGAGACAAAAGTGGCTGTAAGTGAAGCAAGAACAAGAGCATATGAGGGTCTCTACCAGTCTTTGGGCACGAAAGAAGGAGAAAAAGGTATATATAGAATCGCAAAGAGTCGGGAAAGAAGAACGAGAGATTTGGATCAGGTTAAGTGCATAAAGGATAAGGATGGAGAGGTGTTGGCTCAAGAGGAGAAGATTAATGAAAGGTGGAAGAGCTACTTCTACGAGTTATTTAATGAGGGACAGAAGACTCTTCCGAGCCTTGGTCGTTTATGCACAAGGGAAGAAGATCAAAACTTTGACTACTATCAAAGGATTCGAGACTTCGAGGTAAAAGAGGCTCTAAAGCAGATGAAAAATGGCAGGGCAGTAGGACCTAATAATATCCCGATTGAGGTTTGGAAGGGTCTTGGAGAAAAAGGCATCAACTGGTTAACCATGCTTTTTAATGAGATTTTAAGGTCTAAGAAGATGCCTGATGAGTGGAGAAAGAGCACCTTGGTACCTATCTACAAGAATAAGGGGGATATACAAAGCTGCGGAAACTATAGAGGGATTAAGCTTATGAGTCATACTATGAAGTTGTGGGAAAGGGTGATAGAACGGAGGTTGAGAAAAGAGACACAAGTAACAGAGAACCAATTTGGATTTATGCCAGGCAGATCTACCACTGAAGCAATATACCTATTAAGAAGGATGATGGAGAGGTATCGTAGTAATAAAAGGGATCTACATATGGTGTTTATTGATTTGGAAAAAGCGTACGATAGAGTACCAAGGGATGTCTTATGGAAGGTTTTAGAAAAGAGGAGAGTAAGGATCGCATATATTCGGGCAATTAAAGATATGTATGATGGGGCCACAACTAGTGTGAAGACTCAAGGTGGTGTGACAGAGGAATTTCCTATTGGTATAGGATTACACCAGGGATCATCCTTAAGTCCATACCTTTTCACATTAGTCTTGGAAGTACTCACAGAGCACATCCAAGAGCCTGTGCCATGGTGCATGCTTTTTGCCGATGATATCGTCCTTATGGGAGAGTCAAGGGAAGACCTAAATAAGAAGTTGGAGTTATGGAGAGAAGCTTTAGAAGTGTATGGTCTGCGCATAAGCCGTAGCAAGACGGAATATATGGAATGTAAGTTCAGTCTGAGAAGGGAAAACCCCAATATAGAGGTGAAGATTGGAGAAAACACTCTACGAAAAGTTAAAAGTTTTAAGTATCTTGGGTGCATCATACAGGACAATGGAGAGATTGAACAGGATGTAAATCATAGGATCCAAGCAGGTTGGTCAAAATGGCGGAGTGCATCTGGTTTTATATGCGACAAAAAAGTGCCTTTAAAACTTAAAGGTAAATTCTATCGCACCGCTATAAGACCAGCTATGCTGTATGGTACGGAGTGTTGGGCGGCTAAAGGGGAGCACGAACATAAGCTGAGTGTGGCAGAGATGAAAATGTTGAGATGGATGAGTGGTCATACGCGATTGGATAAAATAAGGAATGAAGATATAAGGGAGAAAGTTGGAGTTGCACCAATTGTGGAAAAGATGGTTGAATCGCGTCTCAGGTGGTTTGGACATGTGAGAAGAAGACCGATAGAACATCCAGTTAGGAGGGTGGATGAGATGGAAGATGAACAAAGGGCGAAAGGCAGAGGAAGACCTAAGAAGACCATCCATGAGGTGGTCAAACGAGACCTACATGTAAACGGTCTCTCTGTAGACATGATACATGACAGAGCACAATGGCGTCGTTTGATTCATGTAGCCGACCCCACTTAGTGGGACAAGGCTTTGTTGTTGTTGTTGTTGTATATTATCTTAATACTTAATATATTAAAAATAAGTATAATTAATGGTACAATAAAAAACATTAAAAACATTAAAAAAAGGCCTTATGATAGAAAATATATAAAAGACTGTAAGATGGGCTAAACTATAATTTTCATTACCTTGTTCAATCACATAAGAAAAAGATATTTAAACAACTCAGTCTACTTTATATATCTCCTGCTCAAGATCTCTTGAACACATTGTTATATATTAAGTACTTAAAACATGTTCTATGAAATTTTTCATATAAGTATGCAATTCGCTGTCTTTTTCTTTTTTTCCTTTCCGTACACATTAATATCTTTAAAACTCACCACAAAATCTGCAACTTGAAAATGTAACATGAAAATAATAGGTAGTTTAAATATAAGAAATTAAAGATTTTTTGGACTTTGTTTATACTAATATATTCTAGTCTAAA
The DNA here is from genome assembly GCF_059453495.1 of Arachis ipaensis. Taxonomy (NCBI): domain Eukaryota; kingdom Viridiplantae; phylum Streptophyta; class Magnoliopsida; order Fabales; family Fabaceae; genus Arachis; species Arachis ipaensis. The sequence goes on along the minus strand of NC_142440.1, from coordinate 78,938,061 downwards.
CTAGCATTTTTTAGATCTATTACAAGTGTATTTATTGTTCTTAGTTTTTTTTTTCTCGTTGACTTTTTCTTTTATAGTATTCTCTTTCTTTCTATTAAAACTCTCTTTTTTGCTCAAAAATTGATTCTTTTCATTCAAATATTCACTCTTTTTACCACTTTTTTCATCTCTTAAATTCATCTCTTTTTTTTCTTATTTTTTTATTTTCTCACATCCCATTGACCCATTGAAAATTTTTTTTTCACCTTCGATTTCTCTTATTATACATCTCTACTTACAACATACTCAATAAATACTTTTATCAATGCTTTAAAGAATTAAAGTTAAAATTAAAAAAAAAATCTTCTTCTTATATTAATCCATATTATTCTTTTTGAACTTTGTAACTTTGAATTATGTTTTATCCTCAAATTTTTTGCTTTTTTATATCCTTATTAGAATTGGAGTTTGAAAAAAACTAACCTGTCACAGTTGCTGCTACTTCTCTACTTTAATGACCGAAATAACTAAATTCTCTATTATCACATAATAGTAAAGTTCAATCTCATGCAATTTCTTAGTTGAATCCAACTAAAAATTATCCTTTAAAAATTTTAAAATTCTTTTCAGTATTAGCCTTGATAATTAAATTTAACAACTCTTTATAGCACTTTTTTTACCAATTTTAAACCTTATTTCAACTTACGAAAAATTACTTTTAGTTGAAATAAGTATGATTTAGTCTGTGTAACATAGGGATATATTTGTCTATTAAAAAAAATTGATCTTTATTGTTATTCTTAATAATTTTAATATAGAAGGTCCTCTTTTATAATTAACTCTTTTCAATATTTTTTAGAATAATTATCCTTGAGAACTAAAACTCTTTTTATCATTAAAGGATGAATTAAAGAGATGGAATATAATGTTCTCATTAGGGAGAATAATTTATTTAAACACAAGTCAAAAAAATTATACAAATACGATGTATTTATTTTTTAATAATCAAAAGTAATAATCATGTATAAATGTATTGATATTTTTATATTAGTATCAGTAATGTATTTTTTAAATTAGTATGTTAAAAAAATAATACAGACTACAAGAAACAAATTTACTAACAATCTTTCGAACAACCTGGGTATTACTAATCTATTTTATCAACAACCTTACTATCAGTAAAGGGGAAAAACAACTTTTTCATAAGTTGCTGACATTTCACACTATAATTGGTAGTTTCTTAATAATCGGTTAATAAATTATTTTTTAAATTCAGTTTTTTAAATTGGGTTTGACCCATCTGATTTAAATAAACCGATTCGAATTATGCTTAATTTTTTTAAAAAATTTGTGATACTACGTCGTTTAGCTATCCTAACATCTCCCTCTCCTCACTCAATGTCACTCTCGAAGCTGCTCTTTCATCCTTCGCACTTTGCCTCATTGCTCTCGAACCCAAAACATCTCCTTCTCTCAGCTCCGATCCCTCTCACTATCTTCGACAAGCTCATCATCTCTCCCTCTGCTCTGGTCTCTCCTACAGCCTATGGTCTCGTAATCTATCGCGCTCGCACGTCCTTCCTGCCCTCATCGTCGTCGGTAGCAGAAATTGCAGGTCATGGGACTGGTTGTTGTCGTCGCTCCCTGTCTCGTCAACCCTGATAAACCCCAATTTTGTGGTTTATCTTGTGCTTAATTTAGTAGATTTTATCAACTTATCTCACATTTATTCAATGAAATAGCATGATTTTGTAATTCTCCCTGAATTTGTGCTTAAGAGTAAAAACATGCTTTTTAGGCCTTTAATTGGCTAAATTTAATTCACTTTAATTCCATTCGATGCTTTGATATGTTTGTTGAGTGATTTCAGATTCATAAGGCAAGTATTGGATGGAAGAGGTGAAGAGAAAAGCATGCAAAGTGGAGGATTCATGGAAAAATAAGGATTTGGAGTGCTTAGAGTGATGTGCACGCGTGACAGACGTGCACGCGTGAGGAGGTGCATCGTCGAAGGCGACGCGTACGCGTGACAAGAAAAACGCCAGACGACGCGTATGCGTGGCCCATGCGTACGCGTCACAATCAGCACGTGACCTCATTAAAGACAAAACGCTGCGGGGCGATTTCTGAGCTGTCCAGGCCTAAATCCAACTCATTTCTGAGACTATTTCATGCAGAATTCAAGATGGGTCAAAGGGGGGAGCAATTAATTAGTATAGGATCATTGATGCACCGCTATTTGGTGGTGCATCCTATGCTGAATTTAGGGGGTTTTATCACCCTTTTTCCCACATTTATCCACTAGAATAGCATGGTTTCATGATTGTCTCCTAATTTGTGCTTAAGTGGGAAAACATGCTTTTTAGTCCCTTAATTGGTTGATTGTAATTCACCTTTGATTCCACTAGATGCCTTGATGTGTGTGTTAGGGATTTCAGGTTGAAAAGGGTAGGAATGGATCAAAGGAATGAAGAGAAAAGCATGCAAAGTGGAGAAACCATGGAAAATCATGGATTGGGAGAAATTCACTCCACGCGCATGCGCAGCAGACGCGCACGCGTGCTGTGCGCATACGCGTCGGTGATTGCACGTGACCCACTTAAAGTGAATCCACTGGGGGCGATTTCTGGGCTTCCCAGGCCCAGATCTAACTCATTTCTGATGCTATCTCACCCAAGGAATGAAGAGGGATCATCCATCTAGTAAACTAGTTGAGTTTAGTAGAGTTTTGGAGGGAAAGTTAGTTTCTAGAGAGAGAAGCTCTCTCTTCTCTCTAGAATTAGGATTAGGTTAGATTAGGATCTCTTAGATCTAGGTTAATTTCATGCTTTGATTTACTTTTCCTTCATCAATTCTTGTTCCTCTACTTCAACTCTCTTTAGTTTAGCATTTAATTCTTGTAATCTCCACTTTTATGTTGATGTACTTTTGTTCTTCTATTTTCTCTTTAATGCAATTCATGTTTTGATTTTCTTTATTGTTGATTTACTTTATTGTTGTTAATTCCTTGCAATTGAGTAGTATAGATTTACTTTTCTTGCAATTTTACTATGCTTTCCTTTTGTGCCTTCCAAGTGCCTGACAAAATGCTTGGTTGGATTTTAGAATAGATTTTTCCCCTATTGGCCTAGGTAGAGTAATTAGTGACTCTTGAGTTATCAAACTCCTTTGTTGATTGATAATTAGAAGTTGCTAATTAACTTGAGTTCCACTAAAGCTAGTCTTTCGTCATGGTTAGGCTAGGACTTGTGGAATCAAGTTAATTCATCCACTTGACTTTCCTTCATAGTTAGAGGTTAACTAAGTGGGAGCAATGGACAATTCTCATCACAATTGATAAGGATAGCTAGGATAGGACTTCTAGTTCTCATACCTTGCCAAGAGCTTTTGTTAGTATTAGTTTATTTCTTTGCAATTTATATTTCTTGTCTCTTAACTCAAAAAACCCAAAACATACTTCATAGCCAATAACAAGAACACTTTATTGCAATTCCTAGGGAGAACGACCCGAGGTTTGAATACTTCGGTTATTAATTTTAGGGGTTTGTTACTTGTGACAAACAAATTTTTGTATGAAAGGATTATTGTTGGTTTAGAAACTATACTTGCAACGAGAATTCATTTGTGAAATTTTAAACCGTCAAAAAAATCCATTCATCAAAATGGCACCGTTGTCGGGGAATTCCAATGGTGTTATGTTATTGGTTATTGTATATATGTGAATATTGTGAATAGCTTTATTTTTGGATTGCTTGTTAGTTTTTGCTACTTTTAGGACTTTGTTTCATTATTTCTTACTAGCTTTTGTTTCTATTTTCTCTTGCTACTTTGAATTCTCACTTTGGCTATGAGTTTGGCTCTCACTATATTGTAGGAAATAGGGGCTACAATGAGGATGTGTATCAAGGATGGGACAATTAAATGTGGGAGGAGCCATATGCATATGATCAATCTTCATGGCAACAACCTCCACCAATGCACTATGAACAAGATCCATTCTATGATGCATATCAATCTAATGGTTATGGTGAATCTCCTTGTGACTTTCAAGAACCACCACCATATGCCTACGAGCCATATCCTTAACATAGCCACCTACCACACTCGCAAGCCCCTTTTCACCAAACACCTCCATATGACCTTGACCCATACCAATCACCTTTTGAACCACATGAGCCATACATGGAACTACCATTCCAATATCAATACTCCCAAGAATCACTTCAATACACACCACCTCCATACCCTCACCAAGAAGAACCTCCTTCCTATTATGAACCCTTTCTCCAAGACAATGAATCCTCTTATCTACCCCAATCCTCAATGGATGAAACCCTTGACCTTATACTTGAAGGGCAAAGAGAGATGCAAAAGGGGACACTAGAATTTGTGGCTACCTTAACCGAGGTAGTAAGCCGAGTAGCCTCCCAATGCTTGAGTACTCAAAGCACTCCCATGGTCACATGTGGAGAATCAATTGAATAGCATAGCATGAAGGAGAGATTGGGAACTCTGGTGGAGAAGGAGGAATGCCACTTTGTATTAGAACAATTGGAGAGACCTATGCTTGTTGAAGAAGAGGGAGAAGTGGTTGAAGACTTAGGGGATGCGGAACCTCCATGGGAATCTAGAACCATAGAACATACCTCCAAGAAGATTGAATTTGATGTTGAGGAGGAGAGTGCATAACCTCCAAAACAATTCTTGAATGAAGACTTGGAAGGAATGAAGCAAGAATTGAGTTTCCTTGGAGATGAAGATCATGCATCCAACCTTCTTGGTGGTGAATCTTTTGAACTTGAAGAACCTTCTCCCGATGAGATAGAAAGCAATATGGAGATAGATTTTTCTCAACCTTCCGTTTATGAATTGAGTGAGGGAGAAGAGTTAGATGAAATTGATGAACAAAGGATTGAAAGTGAAGAAGTTTGTGAAGAGGTAGAGGTAACCAAGGAAGAACGCATGGGAGTAGAGCTTGCAAGAACATGGAGACACCTCTCCCGAAGCCATCACCATCCATTCATTCATTCAAGTGGGTAAATTTCTTGTACTTAAGCTTCAAGATTTCCCTTGAATATGGTTTGCTTGAGACGGATGGTCAACTTAGACATATTTGTGGCTTTAAGAGCAAAAGGGAGATGGTTAGTAGTTGGCATTGTAAATTAAGGTTCATTATGGTTAGATGCTCAAAGCTTAATTACAAGGGTTGGTGTAGGACTAGATTGCTTGGGTCTAGGATGATGTTTGGTCACTTCATTGGGAATTCACCTTGCTTACCACCCACATGGATTAATGATAGTCAACTTGAAGATGGGTGTAGAAACAAGATATGGGATCTGGGAATACGTGAGAATCAACTTTGGGAGCTCATAGCTTGTGCGGAACTCCATCAAGGGTTGAAGGCATTAATTTTGAAGAATGGAGCTTATTGGAGATTCAAGCATTGGTGGATGTTCAAAGATGAATCCAAGCACAAGCCACCTTGATGAGGAGCTCCCCATAAGTCCAACTTAATGACAATAAACAAAAGTACTAGGTGGGAGACACCCCACCATGGTAATTAGTTTAAATCCATGTTTTGATTGATTTATTGAGTTTATTTGGTAGTTTGGTATGTTAAATAAGGTTTTATGGTGTTTTGGTAGCTGTTTAGAGGTATGGAATGCTTGGTTTGGTGCAAAAACATGAAAAATTTTAAAAAATAGATCACCATCCATGCGTACGCACGCCTCACGCATACGCGTGCATCAAGCCTTTTTGACCATCCACGTTCACGCATCCCCACGCGTACGCGTGGATGCATAAATCCCACCTCCCAGCCATTTTTCCCGAGAGTTGTGCCTGCATCGCGCGAACATTGTGCCTATGGCGCAAAACCAACTCACGCGTACGCGAACATGACGCGTACGCGACGCTCTCTTAATAAGCCATCGATGCGCACGAGTGACACACGCGTACGCGTCGCCTCCATTGCATCAATTCCACGCGCACGCGTCATGCACGCGTACGCGTGGATGCCCTTCCTTCACTCCACTTCTTTTCTTCTCCTCTTTTCATTTCTTTCCTTCTCTTCTTTTGTTTCCTTTCTCTTTCAATCATCCAACACTTCCAAACACCATTTATAACCATACCTGTTAGATAATTAGTTGTTTAGTTAGTTTTATTTTTGTTTAATTTTTATTTTTCATAATAAGTGTTGGATTATTGATCTTGCTTACTATCTCTTGCTGCTGATTATTGATGCGATGTTAGTTTAACATCCTTGTGTTAATTGTCATCGTTGGATTCTCTTGATTGAGGTTACAATTCATTACTTGGTTTTGAATTTCTCATGCTTAATTTTTTTGAATACCAAGTGCATGAGAATTACCTTCGAGCTCTAAGTTGTTTGAATTGCATGATTTGGCCACCATGTAATTTGAATCCTATTTTTTGATTAGGCAATTTCTCGATGGATGATTTGCATTTATCTTAATGCATTGTGCTTCTAGATCATATGCATCCATATGTTTTAGATAGAATGCTCTCATGCCTCTTTATTGCTTGTTTGGTTGTCTTCACCTACAAGTTTAGAGCATCTCATGCACACTAGAATGAGTGAAGTGCATGCTTCTTTTGTGACATCGATTTTTATGCTAGTGTGTGTTCTAAACCGCGCGCAATTTAGAATTTACACACCTATTTGTCATTCATGTCACACTAATTCACTCACTCAGTTCTAGTAATTTACCTCATACCAACAATGTATGCTTCCTTGCTTTTATATTTTCTCTTCTTATGGTGTTACTTTATATTTTTATGAATGATGCACCATGAGCAAAAATAGAAGTAAGAGAAAGAACATACAGCAAATCGGTTGACCTACCAGCTGAGGGTAGCAACTCGGAGAGTCGCTGTACCCCCTTGCTCATCTTTGAATGCACCGAGAACGGTTGCCAGTAAAGAATTTTATGAAAACAGTCGCGTTGTAGATATAGTCTCTAAACCAACAGAAATCCCTTCGTACAAACGTTTTGGTTGTCACAAGTAACAAACCCCTAAATAAATTGATAACCGAAGTATTCAAACCTCGGGTCGTCTTCTCAAGGAATTGCAGGGAAGTATGTTCTTATTATTGGTTATGGAGATTGTAAATTGGGGTTTTGAGAATGAGGAGGGAATGGTTTAATCAGCAATTAAAGTAAATGAAGAACAAGTAATTTAAATGGCAAGTAAAATAAATAAATGACTGTAAATAAACTTTTGGCAAGGTATGAGAAATTAGAGGTCCTATCCTAGTTATCCTTATCAATGATGATGAGAATTGAATCTTAATTCCACTTTGTTAACCTTTACTAAGATAAAAGAAGGTCAAGGGATTAATTGGTTTGATCATCAAATCCTATTTATTTCCTAAGAAAAGATTGGGATTATTGAAGTTCAATTTAATTAACAAAGATAACAATTATCAATCATGTTTGAGTTTGATAACTCCTGAGTTACTGATTTTTTAACCAAGACCAAAAGGAGAAAAGTAAATCTGCTGGAATAAAAATGTCTTCAGATGGGAATAACAATAATGTAAATAAAAGAAAGTAATATTAAACTGAAATACCTCAAATAAAATTAATTCAAAAGAGTAATCTGTAACATGGAAGAATTCATAAATCAAATTGCAACATCAAATAATCAACTAAAGTAATGGAATGAATAAAAAGTGAAAGGGAAGCTTAAAGTAAAGGAACATTGAACCTGGGATCGAGAGTCACTCCTAAAACTAAGAGAAATCCTAAATCCTAATCCTAAGAGAGAGGAGAGAACCTCTCTCAAAACTAAATCTAAATCATGAAAACTAACTAAAAGTGGAGACTCTCCCTCAATGGATGCATTTCCCCACTTCATAACCTCTGGTCTATGCCTTCTGGACATTGGATGTTTACGCCGATCTCCAGGTCACGCGGCCGCGTGAAGGACGTGGTCGCGTGGGAAGTGTTTTCGCAACATGACGCGATCGATGAATGATGTGGTCACGTCACGGCAGGGAGAAGGGAGGGGAATGGGGGTAGGGGGTAATAGGGGAAGGGAAGAGGTGGCGTGGGTGGCGCTGGGCGGTGATGGCGGCACGGTGGTGGTGGTGGCGCGGCGTGGGCAGTGGCGGTTAGGGGGGAAGAAGAAGAAAGTAGAAGAGAGAAGAGGGAAGGAGGAAGGGGGGTGGGTGGCGGCGGGGTCTGGGTGGTCGGCGGCGTCTTGCGGTGGCGTGGTGGTGGCTGGGTGGTGGTGGTGTGATTGGAGAAGAAGAGAAGGAGGAGAGGGGTTTGGGGGGGTGACTGGTAGGGTTCGCGTGACTGGGGGGTTATAAATTTGAATCAATGCGATCGCGTGGGGCACGCGGTCGCGTGGTTGGGGTGAAATGGGGGTCGACGCGATCGCGTGAGTGGCGCGATCTCGTGGAGGGAAAAAAGAGTGAATGACGCGATCGCCTGGGGCATGCGATCGCGTCGCTGGAATTTGTGCGAAACGCACAGTTCCAGCGTCGTTTCAGCGCAACTCTCTGTCTCCTTTTGGGGTGTTGTGCAATCCATGTGACGCGATCGCGTCGCTCACGCTGTCGCGTGGGATTGATGTTGTGCAAGTGACGCGATCGCGTGGGTGATGCGATCGCGTGGGTCATTTGTGCAAAATGCACAATGGCCGCACGATTTCAGCCTAACTTTCTGGATGTTGGATGTTTACGCCGATCTCCAAGTCACGCGGCCGCGTGATGGACGCGGTCGCGTGGGAAGTGTTTTTCGCAACATGACGCGATCACATGAATGATGCGGTCGCGTCACGCACCTTTTTTTTTTGCAGTATACAGAATGCAATGATTAATATGAATGAGATGCAAAACTTCCAGGTTCAATATAATAAAATAAAATAAAACTTGAAAACAAATAAAACTAAATAAAAATTGAAAAAGGGACGATCATACCATGGTGGGTTGTCTGCCACCTAGCACTTTTAGTTAAAGTCCTTAAGTTGGACATTGGATGAGCTTCCTGTTATGGCGGCTTATGCTTAAATTCATCCAGAAATCTCCACCAATGCTTGGAATGCCAATAGCCTCCGGGGTCCCAAACTAGGCATCTGAAGCTTCTGAGCAGCTTCAAACAGATTTTCAGGCTCCCAGGGTGACGAATGTCAGCATAGATTCCTGGATCCCAAACTTTGCTTTTAAATCCGCCTTCGTCTTGATCTATACTTTTCCATCTGGGCGGTTTAGAAATTAGATTCTTACCAGGATAACCAAACGTTTTCTGAGATCCATCTGATTGATCATGATGCCAATCTGTGCACTTCGAGTTGAAGTGTGGAACCTTATTGAACCTTGTGCACCAACTCTGAGTACGAGCCATTTCCCTTTTACTCTTAAAATCGCAGAGAGCTCTAAGCTGGCCATCTGTTTCAAGTAAACCATATTCAAGTGAAAAAATACAGTTAAAGGTTAAGGATTGTACCCACTTGAAACTTGTATTGGGTGGTAATGGCCTTGGGATAGGTGGTTCCAGTGGTTTTGTGAGTTCTACTCCCTTGTGCTCTTCTGTGAAATTCTCCACTTCCTTGCAAGATTCTTCAAATGTATCCATGTCCTGATCAAAGCCATCTATATCTTCCTCATCACTTAAGTCATAGACTGGAGGTTGAGAGAAATCTACCTCCGTATCATCTTCGTATTCACTTGGGGAAGATTCTTCGATCTCAGAGAATTCACTTGCGGATGCAAGTTCATTACTAGGAGAACTTGACTTGTGACTATCATCATCAAGGAAATTTGCTTCTTGGGTTATTCTGTCTAGTTCTTCATGAAATACCTGCTCTGGGGATTGCGCAAAATCCTCCTTAGCATCAATTGTAACATCCTTGACAGAATGCTCCACAACTTTGAATTCCCATGGAGGTTCAGCGTCTCCTAAGTCTTCAACCAACTCTTCTTCTTCAATAATAACAGCTTCCTCTACTTGTTCCAGTACGAAGCCATGCTCTGTCTTGTCCACTGGAATTTCTAGTATCTCCTTCATACTACGCTCTTCGTTAGATTGTCCACATGGGGCTGTGGGATGTCCTTGAATGTTCGAACGTCTAGAAGATAATTGACTTACTGCTTGCTCCAGTTGATGAAGGGTTGTTTGAAGTCGATTTACTGTTTCCTTGAGGAGAACCTCTGATTCTCGGGGTGATAGATTTGGATATGGCACAGGGGAAGTGGTGGTGTTTGGGAGTAATTGGATTGGAATCGGGGTAAATGCGGATCATGTGGTGGCGAATGGTAAAAAGGAGCTTGTGAGTGTGGTGGTTCGAAGTTATGTTGAGAGGATGGCCTATAAGCACAGGGTGGGGCTTGTTGGTGATTACAAGGTTGTCCATCATGTCTATTTGCTTGGTATGCATTGTAGAATGGTCTTTGTCCATGATATCTTGGAGGGTGTTGTTGCCTAAAGGGTTGATCAGATCCTCTTGGCTCCATCCATCTTTGATTGCTCTGACCTTGATGCATGTTCCTGTTATAACTTCCATTCTTTTCAATAACATTAGAACCAAACTCAAAGCAGAAGGGGTGAGAATTCATAGTAGCTAAAAAGAAATAAAGAGGGGAAAAATAAAGACAAATAAACAAGTAAAAAGAAAAATATTTACAATAACCAATAATAAGGCACACAATTGTAGTTCCCCGGCAACGGCGCCATTTTGACGTTAGAATTTTTTCCAGTAAAGAATTTTATAAAAATAGTCGCGTTGTAGATATAGTCTCTAAACTAACAGAAATCCCTTCGTACAAACGTTTTGGTTGTCACAAGTAACAAACCCCTAAATAAATTGATAACCGAAGTATTCAAACCTCGGGTCGTCTTCTCAAGGAACTGTAGGGAAGTATGTTCTTATTATTGGTTATGGAGATTGTAAATTGGGGTTTTGAGAATGAGGAGGGAATGGTTTAATCAGCAATTAAAGTAAATGAAGAACAAGTAATTTAAATGGCAAGTAAAATAAATAAATGACTGTAAATAAACTTTTGGCAAGGTATGAGAAATTAGAGGTCCTATCCTAGTTATCCTTATCAATGATGATGAGAATTGAATCTTAATTCCACTTTGTTAACCTTTACTAAGATAAAGGAAGGTCAAGGGATTAATTGGTTTGATCTTCAAATCCTATTTATTTCCTAAGAAAAGATTGGGATTATTAAAGTTCAATTTAATTAACAAAGATAACAATTATCAATCATGTTTGAGTTTGATAACTCCTGAGTTACTGATTTCTTAACCAAGACCAAAAGGAGAAAAGTAAATCTGCTGGAATAAAAATGTCTTCAGATGGGAATAACAATAATGTAAATAAAAGAAAGCAATATTAAACTGAAATACCTCAAATAACATTAATTCAAAAGAGTAATCTGTAACATGGAAGAATTCGTAAATCAAATTGCAACATCAAATAATCAACTAAAGTAATGGAATGAATAAAAAGTGAAAGGGAAGCTTAAAGTAAAGGAACATTGAACCTAGGATCGAGAGTCACTCCTAAAACTAAGAGAAATCCTAAATCCTAATCCTAAGAGAGAGGAGAGAACGTCTCTCAAAACTAAATCTAAATCATGAAAACTAACTAAAAGTGGAGACTCTCCCTCAATGGATGCATTCCCCCACTTCATAACCTTTGGTCTATGCCTTATGGACTTGGATTTGGGCCAAAAAGGGCTTTAGAATTCGCTATGAGCGTTTTCTGCAATTTCTGGTGCGTGGCCTCTGTCACGCGTCTGCGTGGGTCACGCGGTCGCGTCATTCGGAGTTTTCCTTGTCACGCGGTCGCGTCAGTCATGCGGCCGCGTCATATGTGTTCTGTTTAAGGCACGCGGTCGCGTCAGGCACGCGGCTACGTCGCTGCTTCTTCGCACTTGGCATGCGTCCACGTCGCCCATGCGATCACGTGGATGCCAGTTTCTCCAAAAACTTCGTTTTGTGATTTCCTTCCATTTTTGTATGTTTCCTTTCCTTCCTTTAAGTCATTCCTGCCTTAGAAGATCTAAAACTACTCAACACACTAATCACAACATCGAATGGAAATAAAGGTAATTAAAATAATTAATTTTAAAGCATAGAAAATATGTTTTTCACATACATCACATAATAAGGAAGGAAAAGTAAAACCATGCAATTAATATGAATAAGTGGGTGAAGGATTGAATAAATCACTCAGATTAAGCACAAAATATATCATAAAATATGGGTTTATCAACGGTGCAAACTTTTAAGTGTGGGGAGGTCGTCCAACCAATCGGCGTTTTTGGGTGACAAATTTCTAATCCCAACACATTTGTGTTTCTTTTTGGTTTTAGGATCTTTAGTGTATTTTCTTATTTTGCATATATATATCTATATATATATATATATATATATATATAGATATACATAATAAGCTTAGTCAAAATAATGAAATTTTTCGAGAAAATTATCTATAGGGCATTGACATCCCAATTGATTTGAGTGAAAATCTTTCATTGGACTTGCTTGAATTATACATTGTGGAACATGTTTTTAGCTAAGAACACAAGCAAGTGAGTTTTGAGCCTAATGGTGGGTTACATCTTATAACCACTTATTTTCCTTCTTATGTGCATTATTCTCTTTCTATGATTGTAATCTTTGATTTGTTTAATTCTTTATGTCCATTATTTTGTGTAGACATGCACTTATATGATTGAGGCCATTATTTCATTTAGCTCACTCGCCCAAATAGCTTTACCTTTTATCAACCTTTGTTAGCCAACTTTGAGCCTACGATTAACCCACTTTGTTCTTAATTTTAGCAAATTACAAGACTTGAAGCGAAAAATAATAAATGTCCTTAATTTGAATCTTTGATTAGCTTAGGCTAGTGTGTGTGTGTGTGTGTGTGTGTGTCATTCAAGTGTGGAAAAACTTGGGACATTGGTTGAGAAAAAGGTGTATGTTGTATTTTTGTTGAAAATATTGGGAAATAGGTATATGCTCATGTGTTAATTGAATATAAAACTATATGCATTGATGCTTTTATATATACCTTATTGCAAAAAGAAAAAAAATGAGAAAAATAAAAAGAGAAAAAAAAATACATATGAAAAGAAAAAAAATAGAAAGAAAAGAAAAAGAAAAAGGAAAGTAATAAAAAGGGGACAAAATGCCCCAAAGTGAAGCAATAACAATCAATGCATATGAGTTGTGATCAAGAAAAAGAAATGCATGAGTCTGTGAAAAAGTGAAAAATGGGTAGTTAGGTTAGCTTTGAAGTTGTATAGGATGTCATAGGTTAGGTGGGAAGTCTAAGCTTATCAAGGATTCAAATTTCAAGTCCACTTGACCAAATATGCATCCTACCTTAACCCTAGTCCCATTACAACCTATAACAAGACCTTATGATAATTGTATGCATGCACGAAATAATTGTTGATTGTTAGATGAAAAATAAATCTTGGAAGGCATGATTAGGGGAGATTTGAGTGAATCGACCCTAAACACTTGAGCGACTAGAGTGAAAACACTTCCGGTGAGGGTTTGATTGCTCAATTATATGTTTTCACCTAGAATCATCAATTTTCTTGCAAGTTTGTAAAATTCTTAATAACTCAATTCAATTGTGGTTTGGCTTGGTTGTTAATACCTTTGGCCCTTGTGCTTATATATGCTTTCTTGGGAATTAATTTGTTTTAACCAAGCAATTGCATTCATGTAGATAGTTGCATATAGGTAGATTGCATTTAGTTAGTTTACATTTTAATAAATATTGATACCCTTGTCTCTCTCTTGGTTTAAGCATGAGGATATGCTTGGTTTAAGTGTGGGGAGATTTGATGCACCGCTATTTGGTGGTGCATCCTATGCTGAATTTAGGGGGTTTTATCACCCTTTTCCCACATTTATCCACTAGAATAGCATGGTTTCATGATTGTCTCCTAATTTGTCCTTAAGTGGGAAAACATGCTTTTTAGGCCCTTAATTGGTTGATCGTAATTCACCTTTGATTCCACTAGATGCCTTGATGTGTGTGTTAGTGATTTCAGGTTGAAAAGGGTAGGAATAGTTCAAAGGAGTGAAGAGAAAAGCATGCAAACTGGAGAAACTATGGAAAATCAAGGATTCGGAGAAATTCACTCCACGCGCACGCACAGCAGACGCGCACGCGTGAAACAATGAGGTCGCATGGCGACGCGTACGCGTACATGACGCGTACGCGTGGATAGCAAATTGTCAAGCGACGCGTACGTGTGCTGTGCGTGTACGCTCGGTGATCGCACGTAACCCACTTAAAGTGAATCCGCTGGGGGCGATTTCTGGGCTTTTCAGGCCCAGATCTAACTCATTTCTGATGCTATCTAACCCAAGGAATGAAGAGGGATCATCCATCTAGTAAACTAGTTGAATTTAGTGGAGTTTTGGAGGGAAAGTTAGTTTCTAGAGAGAAAAGCTCTCTCTTCTCTCTAGAATTAGGATTAGGTTAGATTAGGATCTGTTAGATCTAGGTTAATTTCATGCTTTGATTTACTTTTCCTTCATCAATTCTTGTTCCTCTACTTCTCCTCTCTCTAGTTTAGCATTTAATTCTTGTAATCTCCACTTTTATGTTGATGCACTTTTATTCTTCTATTTTCTCTTTAATGCAATTCATGTTTTGATTTCCTTTATTGTTGATTTGCTTTATTGTTGTTAATTCCTTGCAATTGAGTAGTATAGATTTACTTTCCTTACAATTTTACTATGCTTTCCTTTTGTGCCTTCCAAGTGCTTGACAAAATTCTTGGTTGGATTTTAGAATAGATTTTTCCCCTCTTGGCCTAGGTAGAGTAATTAGTGACTCTTGAGTTATCAAACTCCTTTGTTAATTGATAATTAGAAGTTGCTAATTAACTTGAATGCCACTAAAGCTAGTCTTTCATCATGATTAGGCTAGGACTTGTGGAATCAAGTTAATTCATCCACTTGACTTTCCTTCATAGTTAGAGGTTAACTAAGTGGGAGCAATGGACAATTCTCATGACAATTGATAAGGATAGCCAGGATAGGACTTCTAGTTCTCATACCTTGCCAAGAGCTTTTGTTAGTATTAGTTTATTTCTTTGCAATTTATATTTCTTGTATCTTAACTCAAAAACCCCAAAACATACTTCATAGCCAATAACAAGAACACTTTATTGCAATTCCTAGGGAGAACGACCCGAGGTTTGAATACTTCGGTTATTAATTTTAGGGGTTTGTTACTTGTGACAAAAAAAATTTTGTATGAAAGGATTATTGTTGGTTTAGAAACTAAACTTGCAACGAGAATTCATTTGTGAAATTCTAAACCGTCAAATAAATCCATTCATCAATCATGCTTTAGGTAGTTTCTAGAGAGAGAAGCTCCCTCTTCTCTCTAGAATTAGGGTTCTTAGGTTAATTTTTTTCTTAGATCTAGGTTTAATTTCTTGTTTTATCTTGTTTTCTTTACAATTTCTTATTCTATTGTCTTGATTTCCTATTTCTTCTTGTTAATTTCTCATTTTGGTTACTTTTATGTTCATGCACTCTTGTTAATTTTCATTCTCTTTAGTGCAATTTTGAGGTATTTCATGTTTAATATGCTTTCCTTAGTTGTTATTGTTTATTTCATGCATTGGGTAGTTGTAGATTTTATTATTTCTTGCAATTTATGATGCTTGCCTTTTATGCCTTTCAAGTGTTTGATAAAATGCTTGGTCGGATGTTAGAGTAGATTTTTGAGCATTCTTGTCTTGGAAAGAGAAATTAGGCAATCTTGAGTCATTAATATCCAACCTATGTTGGTGATCTAGAGTTGTTAGTTAATATTGTTTTCATTGACTCTAATCTCTTGCTAATTCAATTAGTAAGGTGATTAGGACTTTTGGATTGAGATTAACTTGTCTTATTTGACTTTCTCTCATGTGAAGATAACATTGTACCTTTTTCCATTGTTGGAGATGACTAAATAGGATAAATTTTTTATAATTATTGTGATATGATTAGTGACTAGGATGGAAAGCCTAGATTCTCAATCCTTGCCATGAATGTCTCTCTTTATTATTTTCTTTCTTTAATTGTTTGCTTTACTTTTGTTGTCATTTAATTTATTGCACCTTTACCAACCCACCCCTTGGATACCATAACCAATATTACCCACACCGCACTGTAATTCCTTGAGAAGACGACCCGGGACTAATACTCTCGATTAATTTTATTGGGTTGGACTTGTGACAACCAAATTCTAAACTTTGATTGAGCATTACTTGTCTGTTTGGAACTATACTTGCAACGAAGTTATTTTCCTCTAACCGAGAAGAAATTCTTAACCGACGGTTTTGCTCTTTCAAGTTTTTGGCGCCATTGTGTGCTTGTTATTGGTTATTGTATATATGTCAATATTGTGAATAGCTTGATTTTTTGTTTGTTTGCTAGTTTTGTTAGTTGTAGGACTTTGCTTTCTCTATCACTTGTTAGTTTTTGTTTTTATTTTCTCTTGCTACTATGAATTCTCACCCTTTTGGCTATAAGTGTGGTTCTAACTATGTTGTAGGAGATGGAAATTACAATGACAACATGCATCAAGGATGAAAAAATCAAAGATGGGTGGAGCCTTAAGGAATTGATCAACCTTCTTGGCAACAACCTTCCCAAATGTACTATGAGCAAGAACCACTCCAAGATGCATACCAATCTAATGTGTGTGGTGATCCTCATTGTGGTTGTCAACCACAATCACCATATGCTTCTGAACCCCCTCCTCAACATTGTCAACCACCATACTCACAAGCCTCATACCACCATTTACCTCTATATGATCCTAACCTATATCCACCATACCAACCACCATATGAACCATACCTAGAACCACCACATTCCCAATACCAATACTCCCAAGAACCACCAATTTCATATACACCACCTCAAGACTTTCACCAATATGAACCACCTTCCAACTACAATACCTTTTCCTCAAACAATGAACCCTCTCTTCTACCACCACCTTCATTAGACCAATTTCTCCAACCCCTAATGCAAGAACAACAAGAACTTCTAATTCATTGCCAAAAGCAAGGGGAAGCTGTGGCTAGCTTAACCGAAATGATAAGCCAATTGGCATCATTATGCTCAAATATCAAAGACACCCTTATTGCTAAATGTGGAGGATTTGTTGAGGAGCATAATAAGAAGGAGAATTTGGAGCTTCAAGGTGAAGAAGAGGAGTTGAAGCAAGAAGTGCAACAAGAAAAGGAGGTAGAGATAATTGAACCAAAGTAAGTAGTTGAAGATTTAGAATATGTTGAGTGCAAAGAGGAATCTAGAGCTGAAGAGCCTTCTTCCATGGAGTTTGAAAGTGATGTTAAGGAGGAGAGTGCACAACCTCCAAGGCACAATGTGATTGAAGAATTAGAAGAAGTGGGGCAAACACCAAGCCCCCCCTATTTATGATGATTCCGCATCATCATATGATCCTTTTGAGCTTGATGAATCCTTCCCCATTGAACTTGGAATGGATAATGAGGTAGATTTTACTCAACCTCTAAGATATGATTTGAGTGATGGGAAAGAGCTAGAGGACATTGGTGAAGAAGCATTTGAACTTGAGGAAGCTTGGCAAGAGGTAGAGCATGAAGCATCTTGTCAAGTGGTGGAATCCCTTAGAAGAGGATGGATGGGCGTGGAACATGCTTTATTAAGATCATTGGGAACTTCTCCACCTAAGTCGCCATCCAATCCTTTATTTGAGTGGGTAAAACTCATTACTCTTAGCTTTATTATCCCACTTGAATTTGGTTTGCTTGAGATGGATGGCCAAATTAGGGCACTTTGTGGGATGAAGCGTAAGAGAAGGATGTTTAGTGGTTGGCGTTGTAAATCTAGGCTCATTATGGTTGAAGCTTCAAAGACTAGAAGCAAGGATTGGACTAGTGCTCAATTGGATAGGTCTAGGAGGGTAGTTTGGTGCCTTAGTGAGAATTTGGCTTGCTTACCACCCGGAGGAAATTACCATGATCAACTTGAAGACGGGTGTCAAAACAAGGTTTGGGATCCCAGATTACAATATAAGAATCAACTTTGGGAGCTCCAAGCTTGTGAAGAACTCCATCAAGACTTGGTGAAATTAATTGAGAACCTTGGAGCACAATGGAAGACCAAGCATTGGTGGAAGTTCAAGGATGAATTCAAGCACAAGCCACTTTGATGAGAGCTCCCCATAAGTCCAACTTAAGGACAATAAATAAAAGTGCTAAGTGGGAGACACCCCACCATGGTAACATCTTCTCATTTTTCCTCTTTGTAAATATTGGTAAATTAGTTTAATTTCATATTTTGTTTGATTAGTTTAGTTTATTTGGGAGTCTAGTATGTTAAATAAGGTTTGATAGTGTTTTGGTAGCTGTTTGGAGGGTTGGAATGCTTGTTTGGTGCAAGAAATTGAAAAATTTTGAAAAATAGAGCACGCAGCCACGCGTACGCGTCACCCACGTGTACGCGTGACCCCCAAGTTTCCAGCTTCCCACGCGTACGCATGGCCCCCAAAATTTTCAGGCGCAGTACAAAAACCCGAGAGTTGCGCGGGTAGTGTGCTGAAATTGTGCCTCTAGCACAATTCTGGCCGACGCGTACGCGTGACCGACGTGTACGCATCATCTGTCTCTCTCTGAACACTCACGTGTGCGCGTTGCCGATGCGTACGCGTCGCAGCTCACTTCTGCAACTCATGCGTATGCGTGACATGAAGCATACACGTGACCCTGCCTTGTTTCACCACTCTTCTTTTCTTCTCTTCTTTCCATTTCTTTCCTTCTTCTCTCTTCTCTTCTTTTCATTCACTCCTTCAACCATCATCCAACACTACCAATCACCATCTAACCAACTTCTTTTAGTTAGTTAGGTATTTAGTTAGTTTAATTTATGTTTATTTTTCTGTTTTTCATTATAAGTATTGGATTATTGATCTTGTTTACTGTTTATTGCTGCTGATTACTGATAGGATGTTAGTTTAACATCATTGTTGTTAATTTTCATTGTTAGATTTCTTTATTGAGGTTACAAGTTGTTACTTGGTTTTGAACTTTTCATTCTCAACGTTTTTGAATACCAAGTACATGTGACATTGCCTTCAAGCTTTCTAAATCTTTTGAATTGCATGTTTTGGCCATCATGTGATTTAAAGCATTTCATCATGATTAGGCAATTGTGTGTTATCAATGCATTTTTTATTAAGTGATTCTTGTTATGATTGATCCTTATTCACATCACCTATTTCATGCATTGAGATTTTGGAATTGTGAAATTGGATCGTAAGCTTACCTTGTGACATATTTTTTAGCCTTGTAAAGCTTTGTGGGCCATGCTTGCTATGTGATTGAGTTTTATTATTTATATCTCTTTTTCTAAGTTCCATAGCACCCATGTGTTCCACTTCTATGTCACTTAGGTGTTGCAAACAAACTTCAATATGTGTCATTGTTTGATGTGTAAGTTTTATATTTCATTTGGTTCACTAAGTTTACTTACACATCAATCAATGTCCATTCATTATCCAATTTTATAATTGCTTAATTTTTGCTTCAATGCTTTTATGCTTCTTCATTGCTTGTTTGGTTCTCTTAACCTACAAGTTTCCTTTGAAGTATTTCAAGCACACCAAAATGAGTGAAGTGCATATTTTTTTTTGTGTAATCGTGACATAGCTTCTATGTTAGTGTATGTTTTCTAAACCACGCGAAAACTTAGAACTCACACATTATTCTTCTTAATGTCACAAATTGAGTCACTCACTTCATTTTAGTGGTTCTTACCTCATTCCAACAATTTACGCTTCCTTACTTTTGCATTTTCTCATCTTACGGTGATATTTTCTATTTTTCATGGACGAGTCATCATAAGAAAAATTGGAAGCAGGAGAAGGAACACGCAGCAGCCAGTTGACCCACCAACTGAAGGTGGTAATCCGGAAAGTCACCGTACCCCCTTGCTCATCTCTGAATGCACCAAGGACGGTGCAAACTTTTAAGTGTGGGGAGGTCATCCGACCGATTGGCCATTTTTGGGTGACAAATTTGTAATCCCAACACTTTTGCATCTCATTTTTAGGTCATTTAGAATTTTTAGTTGCATTTCCTTAGTTTGTATATATACATAATAAGCTTAGCCAAAATAATAAAATTTTCCAAGGATTTTATCTATAGGGCACCCCAATTGATTTGAAAAATTTTTTTTTAGAACTTGCTTGAATTATACATTGTGAAACATGATTTTTGAGCTAAGAACACATAAGCATGTGAGTTTTGAGCCTTAATTGTGTGGTTGCATCATATAACCACTTATTTTCATTCTTGTATGTATTTTTCTCTTTCTATGGTTGTAATATTTGATCTGTTTGATTCTATTTATCTATTATTTTGTGTATACATGTATTTATATGATTGAGGCCATCATTTCAAATAGCTCACTTACCCAAATAGCCTACCTTTTATCTTCCATTGTTAGCTAATTTTGAGCCTTTGTTAAATTTCCTTTTGTTCTTTAATCTAGCACATCACTACCCCTAAGTGAAAAATAATAAATGTCCCTTATTTGGATCTTTGATTAGCTTAGGCTAGTGAGTGTGTTTATCATTCTAGTTTAAGAAAATTTGGGAACATTGGATAGAGATAAAAGTGTGTTTTTGTATTTTTGTTGAAAATATTGGGAATTGGGTACATACTCATGCATTAAATGTTAAACCATATGCATTGATGCTCTTGTATATATTTTAGTTTGAAAAAAAATGAAAAACAAAAGAAAAATAAAAAGAAAAAAAATATAGAAAAAGAAAAAGAAAGAAAAAGAAAAGCAATAAAAAGGGACAAAAATGCCCCAAAGTAAAGTTCAATAATAATCAATGCATATGGGTTGTGATAAAAAAGAGAATGCATGAGTGTGTGAAAAAGTGAAGAATGGGTAGTTAGGTTAGCTTTGAAATTGTATAGGTTGTCATAGGTTAGGTGGAAAGTTTAAGTCAATCAAAGATTCAAATTCTAGTCCACTTAACCAAATACAATCCTACCTTGACCCGAGCCCCATTACAACCTTATGAAAAGTCCTCATGATAAATGTATGCATGCATGGAATAATTGTTGATTGTTAGATGAAAAACAAATCTTAGAAAGCATGACTAGAAGAGAATTGAGTGAATCAACCTTATACACTTGAGTGACTAGAGCGGATACACATCCGGTGAGGGTTCGATTGCTCAATTACATGTTTTCACCTATGATCATCTCTCATCTTGCGAGTTTGTAAACTATTTTCAATAACTCAAATTAATTTTGGATTTGATCTCATTGAGATAGATTTAGCCCTTATGGTCATATATTCTTTCTTGAAAATTGATTTATTTTGACCAAGTAGTTGCATGCATTTAGATAGATTGCATATAGATAGATTGCATGTAGATAGGTTGCATGTAGATAGGTTGCATGTAGATAGTTTGCATTGAATAATAAATGTTGATACCCTTTGTTTCTTTCTTGAGTTTAGCATGAGGACATGCTTAGTTTAAATGTGGGGAGTGATAAACCACTATTTTATGGTTTACATTGTGTTTAATTGAATGGTTTCATCAAGTCTTCACCCACTTATTCATACTAATTGTATGATTTTTTTTATTCCTTCCTAATATTATTCTATGGTTAAAAACTTGCTTCCTAGAGATCTTTTAATTAGTATATTTTAATCCTCCTTTATACCATTCGATACTGTGATCCGTGTGTTAAGTGTTTCAGGCTCCATAGGGCAGGAATGACTTAGAAAATGGAGAGGAAGCTTGCAAAAATGGAAGGAACACAAGAAACTAAGGAGATGACTAGCGAATATTGACGCGCGCGCATGGCTCATGCGAGCGCGCAGAATGAAGAAAATCGCAGCGACGCGAGCGCGCGGATTGGATTTTGCACGAATGATGCGAACGCGTGGACGACGCGTACGCGTGACCTGCGCGATCTACAAAATTAACAGAAAATGCTGGGGGCAATTTTGGGCCACGTTTTAACCTAGTTTTCGGCCCAGAAACACAGAATAAAGCCATGGAACATGCAGAGACTCAACACACATCTTAGACACACATAGACAGAGATACATTAGGATTACTTTTAGTTTTTAGATCTGAATTTAGAGAGGATTACTTTCCCTCTAGGTTCACTTTGCATTCATTACTTTTGCTTTTGGATATTGAAGAGTCATTACCTCCGTTGAAGATATTATTCTAGTTTTTTTACTTTGTCCCTTACTCTTCTATATCCTTATTTACTTTATTTAGAGTTCTAATTGGATTATTTTCATGGATTGTTGATAAAGAGAATTACTTTTACTTTTAATTAATTTTCAGTCTCTATTTTATTTGAATTAATTTATTATGTCTTCTTATA
This sequence comes from Arachis ipaensis, assembly GCF_059453495.1. Taxonomy (NCBI): domain Eukaryota; kingdom Viridiplantae; phylum Streptophyta; class Magnoliopsida; order Fabales; family Fabaceae; genus Arachis; species Arachis ipaensis. The sequence goes on along the minus strand of NC_142440.1, from coordinate 78,915,659 downwards.
TTTTTCTGAGTATTATATTCATGTCAATGGAGTAGACTCCATACTTGACATGGGGTTGATTAGGAGGAGACACTTGAGTTGGAAGGCTTAAGTGTTGGTTAATTTGGAAGTTGTTGGCTAGTTCTGTATTTACTAACGCTAGACCTTCCCAAGGGAGAGGACTAGGATTTGCAAATAGGGATTAGCTCAATCACTTGACTTTCCTTTATTTAGTAAGGGTTAACTAAGTGAAAACAACAACCTTTTTGATACTACACTTAAGAGATCCCAACAAGGATAGAACTTCCAATTAATCATTCCCCCAGTCAAGGCTTTTTATATTAATAATAATTCTTAGTTTTATTGCTTTAATTTATAATTATTTAATTGCTCAATACCCAAACTTAAAATCTTTCGGAAATTTCCTAATTAATAAATTAGTACCCTTTCTTGCAACTCGTTGGGAGACGACCTGGGACTCATACTCCCAGTATTATTATTTCTAAGATATCGTGACAACTTTTCTAAATTGACAAGGCAGATTGATAAACCATTATTTTATGGTTTATATTGTGTTTAATTGTGTGGTTTTATCAAATCTTTACCCACTTATTCATTAAATAAGCATGCATTTATAATTCCTTACTAAAAATGCTTTATGGTTGAAAACTTGCTTCCTAGAAAATTTTAATTTTGTATTTTAATTCTCCTTTACTCCATTCGATGCCGTGATCTGTGTGTTAAGTGTTTCAGGCTTTATAGGGCATAAATAACTTGGAGATTAGAAAGGAAGCTTGCAAAAATAGAAGGAACACAAGAAATTAAGGAGATGACCAGCGAGAAGTGACGCGGGCGCATGGCTCACGCGACCGCACGATATAGAGGAAATTGCAGTGACGCGGATGCATGGCTCACGCAACCGCGCGGATTAGAAACTGCACCAGTGACGCGAAGGCGTGGACGACGCGCACGTGTGGCAAGGCTAAACGCTGGATGACGCGAACGCCTGGATGACGCGATCGCGTGACGTGCGCGATCTGCAGAATCTGCAGAATTCGCTGGGGGCGATTTTTGGGCCCTGTTTTGCCCAGTTTTGGCCCAGAAAGGCAGATTAGAGCCGGGGAACATGCAGAGACAGAACACAACATTCATTCCACATAATTTTAGTTTTAGATATGATTTTTACTCTCCTCTAGGTTTTCTCTCTACACATTCATAGTTGTTAGGATTTTGATTTTATTGCTTTTTGGATTGGGATATTGAGAAGAGTTATTACCTCCATCAGAACTTCATTATTCTAGTTTATTCTCCTTACTTGTCTCTTACTCTTCCATGTCTTCAATTTATTCAGAATTGCTATTGGATTATTTTTAGAATTCATTAATACAAGAACTATTTTTATTTTTAATTGATCTTTTTTTATTATTATTTATCATGTCTTTCTTTATTTCCCTTTCTTATGTTGTGAAGTTTACATTCATAATGAGTGAGTAGTTCCATAACTTGATTGGGAGATGATTGAAAAGAAACCTTTTGTTGGATTACTCAAGAAAAAAAATTGTAATTGGGTTTATTGTTGGATTGTCCTCTAGTCACTGACACTAATCCATTCCAAGAGGGAGGATTGGAACTTATGAATAGAAATAGCTTTCCAACTTGCTTGACTTTCCTCTACCTAGTAAAGGATAACTAAGCAGAATAACCTTCAATTATCAATCAATCTTGAGAGTACTCCATCAAGGATAGGGCTTCCAACTAATCTACTCCCAGTCAAGGCTTTTATTTAAATTACATAATTTCTCTGATTTAATTTCCTGTTTATCAACTCAAACCATTTTAGAAAACATTTGATTAATAAAATAGCACACCTTTCTGCAACTCGTTGGGAGACGACCTGGGATTCATACTCCCAGTATTTTAATTTTAATTTTGTGACAACCCCTTCTAAATTGATAAGTGGATTTTCGGCTGGTTAAGAACTGTACTTGCAACGTATCTCTTATAATAATTTCTTAACTCGCCAATTTCCACCACGTCAATTTTTGGCGCCGTTGCCGGGGAGTTGCAATAGAGTGCTAAGTTATTGATTGGATTTTAATTATTTGCATTTTATTTTATTTTGCTACTATGAGCTACATGTTTCTTTCGTTAAATGTCGCGTTCACTTCCTGATCCAAGCTTGCCAGTATTTGATCCTGAGATTGAAAGAACTATCTCACGAATAAGGCAAGCTCGGCGTCGGTTAGTCCTCTCTCAGGGCGAATCTGAAACGTCACTTGAGAAAGAAACAAGCTCCCTTTCTGCTGATTCGGTTGATTTACGTGTAGGTGACATGGCAGCACCTAGGAGAATTACTATCCAGGAGACTGGAGTCCCTGATTTTACAATGCAACTATTTCAAGTGCATCACCCAGTAGTGGCTATATTGAAATAAAGGCTGCACTGCTCAATTCGATGCCCAAGTTTCATGGCTTACCTGCTCAAGAGCCTATCAAGCACCTGAGAGATTTCCAAGCAGCCTGTTCTACTGTCAGGCATGATGGTGCAGATGAAACTTCTATTCTGTTGAAAGCTTTCCCGTTCTCTATTGAGGGAAAGGCAAGAGAGTGGTACTACACTCAACCCGCAGCAACTGTTTTTGACTGGGATATGCTTAGAAGAGAATTTTTAGAAAAATTCTTTCCAGCTGAAGTTACTGATAAATTGAGGAAAGATATTTCCATGATTGTTCAGGACGAGTCCGAAACTCTCTACGAATATTGGGAGTGCTTCAACAATCTTCTGGAAGTATGCCCCCACCATATGATTGACAAGATAGTGTTGCTCGGCTACGTCACACAAGGCATGAGGCCCCAAGATAAGACCACATTGGAAAGTGCTAGCAATGGGTCTATGAAAAAGTACAAGACCACTGATGAGGCATGGCAATTGATCAGCGACTTAGCTGAATCTACTCGGAATCACAGGCAGAAACAAGGCCGTTCAAAAGCTGTTGCGGAAGTATCCTCTAGCAGAGAGACTGCTGCTCTAACTCAGAGTATTTGTGAAATGACCAACTTACTGAAGCAGATGCAATTGAATCAACAAGTTCAGCAAGCTCAACCTTCTCCACCACAGCAAAGCCAACAGTTAGTCCCACAGAGAGTGTGCAGAATCTGTGCTGATTATAGCCATTATACTGATGAATGTCTGCAGCTCCAGCAAGAAGACAACACTATGACAGCCACTCATAACTTCTATGACCATCCCAATCAAGGATACAATCAAGGTGGTAGCTACAACCATGGAGGGCATGACAATTCGAACCAAGGTTGGAGAGATAATTCTAACTAGGGCTGGAGGGACAACAATAATAGAGGAGGCAAAGATAATCAGGGAAATCAGAGGTGGAATAATAATAACAACAGGCAGCAGAACCAGAACCAGCCTTACAGAGCACCTCACCTGAGGCAACTCCAAGGATCACAGCATAACCAACAGTAGACCTCTCAGATCACTTGTCTTTCTTCATCTTCTAATGATGAGTTACTACAATCTATTGATCGGAGACAACAGGCCATGGAAAACAACCTTACTTCTACTCTAAATGGTCTGAACTCTACCTTGCAAGCTCTTGTGTCACAGATTGGATCAATGAATAACTCCAATAACCAGCCTTTGAGCTCCAGTGGAATCCCCTCTCAACCATTACCCAATCCAAAGGGTGGCATTAATGCCATCACCCTACGGTCCGGAACCACATTGCAAGAGAGGAATCAGGAAGAGCCAAACTCACCAGAACACGCCTCAGCTGAAGAGGTAGTGGAAATAGAAGATGTTGAGGAGGAAGAAGACATAGAAAACATGGCTGAAGAAGAAGAAGCTCAATCACAAGAAGAAGCACCAAAGGGCGCAGACACTGTAGAAAACGCCATTCCTATTCCATTTCCACAAATTGCAAGGAAGCCTAGGAAGCAGTTGGAACCTGATCCTAAAATGGTAAAAATATTCAAAAAGGTTGAGGTAATTGTTCCCCTTTTTGATGTTATTCAACAGGTACCTAAATACGCAAAGTTTCTAAAAGACTTATGTATACATAAAGACAAAATTAATGAATTAGAAACTATTCCTTTAGGTAGTTCTATATCTTCTTTAATGGGAGGTATACCTGAAAAGTGTAGTGATCCAGGTCCATGTATGGTTAATTGTACTATTGGTGGTGTGGTATTTTCTGACTGCATGTGTGATCTAGGAGCCTATGTTAGTATAATGCCTTTGTCTATATATGATATTTTGAGGCTCCCTCCCTTAAAAAGGCCAATAGCTCGTTTTGTGTTAGCAGATAAAAGCATTATTACAGTGGTTGGAGTTGCTGAAGATGTATTAGTGGACATTAAGGGGCTCACATTTCCCATTAATTTTTATATCCTGGAGATGCCCTAAAATGACTCAGAGAAGCCATCATCAATCCTACTCGGAAGACCATTCCTGAAGACCTCGAAGTTCAAATTGGATGCTTTTTCAGGAACATACTCTTTTGAAATAGACGGCCGAGTAGTAAGCTTCAATCTGAATGGAGTTATAAAGCACCCTCCAGAAGATCATTCTATCCTCCAGTGTGACATCATAGACGAAACCGTGGCTGAAGTTCACCAGAAGGAGTTAGCAGAGAAGTACATAGGACAAGGTTCGAGTGTGGGGACACTTTCTGAGGACAATGAAAGTACTTTACCATTGTCACCAACTCCAGACAATCCAGAGCCTGACCATGAGCAGAAGTTAGAATTAAAACCCCTCCCTCCACACCTCAAATATGCTTACCTTGAGGACAAGTAGAAGTTTCCAGTTATCATTGCAAGGGAACTCACTTCTCAACAAGAAGAGCAGTTACTTAGTGTGCTGAGGAGGCACAAGAAGGCAATTGGGTGGAGTATGGCAGACATAGTAGGTATCAACCCTCAAGTTTGTGAGCACAGAATATTTTTAGAAGAGGGAGCTAAGCCTGTTCGTCAATCCCAGAGAAGACTGAATCCCACTATCTTAGAGGTTGTCAAAAAGGAAGTGACCAGACTACTTGAGGCGGATATCATCAATCCCATCTCAGACAGTGAATGGGTAAGCCCAGTACAAGTGGTGCCCAAGAAGTCTGGAGTCACTACAGTGAAGAATGAGCATGGAGAGCTCATAGCAACCAGAGTACAGAACTCCTGGAGGGTCTGCATTGATTACATGTGCCTAAACCAGGCCACTCGTAAGGGTCACTATCCTCTTCCATTCATTGATCAAATACTGGATCGCCTGTTAGGTAAATCGCATTATTGCTTTTTAGATGGTTACACAGGCTATTTCCAGATTCATATAGCTCCTGAAGATCAGGAAAAGACTACTTTTACATGTCCTTTCGGGACTTATGCTTATAAGAGAATGCCCTTTGGCTTGTGCAATGCACCAGCTACTTTCCAAAGGTGCATGATGAGTATTTTCTCTGATCTTATTGAGGACTGTATGGAGGTTTTTAATGATGATTTTAGCATTTATGATGATTCTTTTAGCCTTTGCTTAGATAGTTTATCTATAGTATTAGATAGATGTGTCAGTACAAACCTTGTATTGAATTTTGAAAAATGTCACTTTATGGTAAGACAAGAGATTGTACTCAGACATGTTGTGTCTAATACTGGCATTTATGTAGATCCAGCAAAGGTGGATGTTATTTCTAGTTTACCTTACCCATCCTCTGTGAGGGAAGTCCGTTCGTTCCTTGGCCATGCAGGTTTTTATCGGAGATTCATTAAGGACTTCAGTAAGGTAGCACTTCCCTTATCCAGATTACCGCAGAAAGATATTGAGTTCGAGTTCAGTGAGGATTGCAAACAAGCGTTTGATAAACTGAAGACTGTCCTGACTCAAGCTCTAATTTTGAGAAGACCTGACTGGAGCCAGCCATTTGAGATCATGTGCGATGCTTCCAACCATGCAGTATGAGCAGCGCTAGCTCAGCGTGAAGGTAAGGACCCCTTTGTAATTGCTTATGCGTCTAAAACTTTAGACGCCGCTCAGTCTAATTATACTACTACTGAGAAAGAGCTTCTTGCTATTGTTTTTGCTCTGGATAAATTCCGAGCCTATTTACTTGGTACGAAGGTAGTAGTGTATTCAAACCACGCAGCTCTAAAGTATTTATTAGCTAAAAAGGAATCCAAACCAAGGCTTATACGTTGGATACTGCTACTACAAGAATTTGATTTAGAAATAAAGGATAGGAGTGGTAACCAGAATTTAGTGGCGGACCACTTGAGTCGCCTTGAGCATATTAAGGATACCTCCACTCCTATAGCTGATAATTTCCCATTTGATAACCTACAAGCAGTATCTGAGGTAGTCTCTTGGTATGCACCTGTAGCTAATTATCTAGTTAGCCGCACCTTTCCTCCAAACTTTACTAAGCATCAAAGAGAGAAGCTAAAAAGCGAGTCTAAATATTATATATGGGATGACCCGTATTTATGGAGATATGGCGCTGACCAGGTAATTAGACGGTGTGTGCCTCAATCAGAATTTCAGTCCATCTTAGAGGCCTGTCACTCATCTGAGAGTGGAGGACATTTTGGCCCTCAAAGAACAGCTAGAAAAATCATAGACTGTGAATTCTGGTGGCCTACTCTTTTTAAAGACGCTGCTGAATTTTGTAAATCATGTTTCCCATACCAAAAATTTGGTAATATATCCAGTAGGGATGAGATGCCTCAACAGATTATGCTTTTCTGTGAAATTTTTGATGTTTGGGGCATTGACTTCATAGGTCCATTTCTAAATTCTAATGGTTATTTTTATATATTGTTAGCTGTAGATTACGTTTCCAAATGGGTGGAAGCAATTCCTACCCGCACTGATGATGCTAATACTGTTGTTTCCTTTGTTAGAAACCATATTATTTGTCGCTTTGGATCACCACGAGCAATCGTGAGCGATCAAGGCACCCATTTTTGTAACAGGAGACTAACAGGATTACTGAAGAAGCATGGGATAATTCATAAAGTCGCAATAGCCTACCACCCTCAGACTAATGGGCAAGTCGAGGTGTCTAACAGAGAGATAAAGCACATATTAAAGAAGATAGTCAAACCTCATAGAAGAGATTGGAGAACCAGGCTACAAGATGCACTTTGGGCATACAAAACAGCATACAAGACACCCATTGGGATGAGTCCCTTTCGCTTAGTTTATGGAAAAGCCTGTCATTTTCCAGTTGAAGTAGAGCACAAAGCCTTTTGGGCAGTAAAGGAGTGCAACATGGGATTTGAGAAAGCCGGAGCTGAAAGGAAGTTGCAACTGCAAGAATTGGAAAGCCTTCGCCTGGAAGCTTATGAGAACTCAAGGCTGTACAAGGAAAAGATGAAGGATGTACATGATCAGCACATCAAGAAGAAAGAGTTCCAACCTGGGGACTTAGTCCTCCTTTACAAATCCAGACTGAGGCTCATGCAAGGCAAGTTGAGATCAAGATGAGTAGGTCCGTATCGAGTAGAGAAGGTTGAGCCATACGGAGTTTTTCACCTAAGTCATCCTTCAAGCTCTGAACTCATCAAAGTTAATGGCCATCGTTTGAAGCTATATCATGGTGAGAAGGTGACGAAAAACAAGGAGTTAGAAATCTTCCTCTTGGAGGATCCACTCACAGCAGAAGACTGAGCTACTAGAGCGTCCAACTTAAGGACGTTAAAGCAAAGTGCTAGGTAGGAGACAACCCACCTTGGTATGATCGTTCCTTTCTTTATTCTTAGTTTTCTTTTCCAATAACTCTTCTCTTTACTAGCACATTTAGTTTGCATCTGCATTTGCATATTTTTATTAAATTTTTTTTTCAAATTTTCGCATGCGACGCGATCGCATCGCCGACGCGTCCGCGTCGCAGGTGGATCAGAAAGAATAAGAAATCGAACAGAAAGTCACGCGAGAGTATGGCTGGAGGCGTGCCTTTGGCACAAATCACCCCACGCAACCGCGTCGCTGACGCGTCCACGTCACATGGGAAACATGCCTCCCATGCGTCCGCGTCACTCACGCGGACGCGTGACCCAAAAATCGATGTAAGAAAGGGTGCACGACCGAAAGTTGTGCTAGAGTGGTGCTGGACCGGTGCTGAACGCACAAGCCTTACCACGCGGACGCATGGCTCACGCGTCCGCGTCATATCCCTATACTGACCACTCACGCAATCGTGTCGACCACGTGACTGCGTCACCCTGGAATTTGGCAATAATGCATTTTGAACAGAGAGTTGTGCGAGCGCGAGGTTGCCCTCGCGCCAATAGCACAAAACGCGTCACGCGTCCGCGTGACCAACGCGACCGCGTCGATCCCATTAAGCGCAAGTTGCGCGAACGCGTACCCCACGCGTCCGCGTCACTTGCGCCGCACAGCTTATCCTAATTTGCCAAATATCTTATCTTTCTCTTCCCCAAATCCTACTTTTTCTTTTCCCTCCTCATTATTTTCTTCCCCTTTCTTTCTCCTTCCTTCTTTATCACTTTTTACTTTCTCTCTCTTACCACCATTGTCAAGGTTTTTCTTTTCTTCTTCTCTTCTTTACTTTTCTATTCTTCTTCTCAATTTATGTTTTCTTCTCCTTTTCTTTTTCTTTTTACTTGCATTATCCATGTTTTCCTTTTCTTTCTTTTTCTTTTAATTGGTGTTGGATGTTTTTTAGGGTCATTATTATTCCTTATGGTTTACTTGTGGATTATTCAGGAACTGTTTGACAATTATATTTTACTTTTTACAAGGGTTGCTTGCATGTTCCATTTAATACTTTCAATAGCTTCTTTACCATGCATGCTATGTGTTTGTGAAAACGCCCGTATGGCATTGTGCACTATTTTTCGATTTCTTTCTATCCACTACTCTAAATGCTTGCTTTTCACAAAACCCTTTTTATATTTTATTACTTAAATATAATTATTATTACAAACATGTTGTTAGTTTGAAAGACTTGGTAATCTAACTTGGACATTGAATGCTTGATCTATGCTACTCATGCCTTTGCCAGCATGCCAATAAACATCTTACATTTAATTGTCATTACATGCACTTGCTATATTTCCATTAATGAACTTTTCACATGTAGTCATGACCATGTGTTAACGTCATTCTTCTTTGTGCATTGATTACCACCTTTTCCGCTCTCTTCCTTGCTCTAACCCTTAGCTTTAAACGTTACTTTCCTTTTTCCCTTTTCAGGATGGCCACCAAGAAGGATAAAGAGAAAGCTACTCCCAAACCACCGGCAAGGAAAGGAACAAAAAGAGCCCCAGCTGAGAAACCACAACCCCCATCCACTTGCACATCTTAGCATGCACCGAGGACGGTGCAATCTTTAAGTGTGGGGAGGTCGATACCGACTTCCAGGGGTTAGTTACCTTTTTTCAACACCAATACTCTATTTTCTTTGTTTGTTCATTGTTGCATTTGCATATTTGATTGCATATTTGTTTGATTTTATGCATTTAGTTACTATTTGGTTGAAGTAATATTTTCTTTCTCAAGAAAATTTTATAGTATTTCACTAATTTAAATTAAAACTTTTTGTGTTAAATTTGTTTGAAGTTGTATTTGGAACATAATTAAAAGCCAAAGAACACACAACCCGTGAGATTTTGAGCCTTTATACATGGTTACATTATTTAACCATAATTATTTCATTCTTGTGTGTTTACTTCTCTATGATTGTAATCTATATTTTTTTTCATCCTATATGTCCAATGTTTAATATATTTATATGCTTGCATATGATTGAGGCCATTAATTGTTTAGCTCACATATCCCAAATAAGCCTACCCTTGCAATTACTTTTGTTAGCCACTTTGAGCCTTTAAATCCCATTTGTTCTTTATTTTACCACATTACTAGCCTTAAGCGGAAAAATAATTTTATATCCCAATTGAATCTTTGGTTAGCTTAAGATAGAATTGTGTGTTAATTAAGTATGGGAAAATTGTGGGAACAAAAGATAATAAGGGAATGTGTCATGATGATATAATGGGAATTTGGGTACCTACTCATGTGAAACTACAAGAATTAAAAATCTATGTGCATTGATAATCTATGTTTATTTTTATGTTATGTTTTTAAAAAAAATCCAAAAATATTTGATGAGCGGATAATTTATACGCTTTTTGGCATTGTTTTTACATAGTTTTCAGTATAATTTAGTTAGTTTTTAGTATATTTTTATTAGTTTTTATTTAAAATTCACATTTCTGTACTTTACTATGAGTTTGTGTGTTTTTCTGTGATTTCAGGTAATTTCTGGCTGAAATTGAGGGACTTGAGCAAAAATCAGATTCAAAGGTTGAAGAAGGACTGCAGATGTTGTTGGATTCTGACCTCTCTGCACTCAAAGTAGATTTTCTGGAGCTACCGAACTCCAAATGGCACGCTCTCAATTGCGTTGGAAAGTAGACATCCAGGACTTTCTAGAAATATATAATAGTCCATACTTTGATTAAGGATAGATGATGTAAACTGGCATTGAACGCCAGTTCCATGCTGCATTCTGGAGTCAAACGCCAGAAACAGGTTGCAAAGTGGAGTTAAACGCCAGAAACAGGTTACAAACTGGCGTTCAACTCTAAGAAAGACCTCTACATGTGTAAAGCTCAATGCTCAGCCCAAGCACACACCAAGTGGGCCCCGAAAGTAGATTTCTGCATCATTTACTCATTTCTGTAAAGCCTAGTAACTAGTTTAGTATAAATAGGACTTTTTACTATCTTTGTAGGAGATCTTTGATCAGTTTTATGCTATCTTAGACTTTCATGGGGGCTGGCCATTCGACCATGCCTGGACCATTATCACTTATGTATTTTCAAACGGTAGAGTTTCTACACACCATAGATTAAGGTGTGGAGCTCTGCTGTTCCTCACGAATTAATACAAAGTACTACTATTTTTCTATTCAATTCAAGCTTATTCCTATTCTAAGATATCCATTCGCACCCAAGAACATGATGAATGTGATGATTATGTGACGCTCATCATCATTCTCACTTATGAATGCGTGCCTGACAAACACTTCCGTTCTACATGCAAACAAGCTAGAATGAATATCTCTTAGATATCTAATACAGAGGATCGAGTCCGAGATATTAGAATCTTCGTGGTGTAAGTTAGAACCCATGGATGGCCATTCTTGAGATCTGGAAAGTCTAAACCTTGTCTGTGGTATTCCGAGTAGGATCTGGGAAGGGATGGCTGTGACGAGCTTCAAACTCGCGAGTGCTGGGCGTAGTGACAGACGCAAAAGGATAGTAAATCCTATTCCAGTATGATCGAGAACCGACAGATGATTAGCCATGCAGTGACAGCGCATTGGACCATTTTCACAGAGAGATGAGATGTAGCCATTGACAATGGTGATGCCCTACATAAAGCTTGCCATGGAAAGGCGTAGGAATGGTTGGATGAAGATAGCAGGAAAGCAGAAGTTCAGAGGAACGAAAGCATTTCTATACGCTTATCTGAAACTCTCACCAATGAATTACATAAGTATCTCTATCCTATTTTAATTATCTTTTAGTACACTACAATCTCTTAATATATTTGAATCCTCCTGACAGAGATTTACAAGGTGACCATAGCTTGCTTCAAGTTGACAATCTCCGTGGGATCGACCTTTACTCAGGTAAGGTTTATTACTTGGACGACCCAGTGTACTTGCTGGTCAGCTGTGTGAAGTTGTGATAAAGAATTAAGATTATGAACGTGCGTATAAAGTTTTCAGCGCCGTTACCAAGGAATGGAACCGTCACGATTTCTGCGCACCAATATTCAACAATTAAATAAGGGGACAAAATTACCCCAATGTTAAGTTAAGAATTCGAAGATCAATGCATGTATGATAAAATAAAAATAAAATTTGATACATGAGTAAGGAATGTGAAAGAGAAATTTTGGGTAGCTAGGTATGAAATTTAAGCTATAAAGAATATATATGTGTTAGGTGAAAGCTTGGGCAAATTAAAGATTCAATTTATAAGCTGACTTAGCCATATATATACCCTTACCCATACCTTGGCCCCATTACAACCTTGAAAAGACCTCATGATGTTTTCATTAGTATATTAATTGTTGTTGATTAGTTAGGTGAAGAACAAAAATTAGAAAGCATGATTTGATAAGGATAGAGTGATTACCCTATACACTAGAGAGATTAGAGCATACATACATCATCAGTGAGGGTTCAATGCTTAAATTCTATGTTCCCTGCTTTCATGAGCTACCTTCTTGCATTTTTATCTGTTGTTACTGTATAAGAATTGAATTAGTGGAATTTGATTTGTGATTGTCTTGAAGAGCTTATTTACTTTTGACCAAGTGGACAAAAATCATATAGTTGCATTCACATATATAGGTTGCATTGCATTGCATGAGTTTTACATGTTCCTACTCATTTATTTTATCTCCTTCAACTAAGCATGAGGACATGCTAATATCTAAGTGTGGGGAGGTTGATAAACCATTATTTTATGGTTTATATTGTGTTTAATTGTGTGGTTTTATCAAATCTTTACCCACTTATTCATTAAATAAGCATGCATTTATAATTCCTTCCTAAAAATGCTTTATGGTTGAAAACTTGCGTCCTAGAAACTTTTAATTTTGTATTTTAATTCTTCTTTACTCCATTCGATGCCGTGATCTGTGTGTTAAGTGTTTCAGGCTTTATAGGGCATGAATGACTTGGAGATTAGAAAGGAAGCTTGCAAAAATGGAAAGAACACAAGAAATTAAGGAGATGACCAGCGAGAAGTGACGCGGGCGCATGGCTCACGCGACCGCACGATATAGAGGAAATTGCAGTGACGCGGATGCATGGCTCATGTGACCACGCAGATTGGAAACTACACCAGTGACGCAAAGGTGTGGACGTCGCGCACGCATGGCAAGGCAAAACGCTGGATGACGCGAACGCCTGGATGACGCGATCGCGTGACGTGCGCGATCTGCAGAATCTGCAGAATTCGCTGGGGGCGATTTTTGGGCCCTGTTTTGACCCAGTTTCGGCCTAGAAAGGCAAATTAGAGCCGGGGAACATGCAGAGACAGATCATAACATTCATTCCGCATAATTTTAGTTTTAGATCTGATTTTTACTCTCCTCTAAGTTTTCTCTCTACACATTCATAGTTCTTAGGATTTTGATTTTATTGCTTTTTGGATTGGGATATTGAGACGAGTTATTACCTCCGTTAGAACTTCACTATTCTAGTTTGTTCTCCTTACTTATCTCTTACTCTTCCATGTCTTCAATTTATTCAGAATTTATTAATACAAGAACTATTTTTATTTTTAATTGATCTTTTTTTATTATTATTTATCATGTCTTTCTTTATTTCCCTTTCTTATGTTGTGATGTTTACATTCATAATGAGCGAGTAGTTCCATAACTTGATTGGGAGATGATTGAAAGGAAACCTTGAGTTGGATTACTCAAGAGAAAAATTGTAATTGGGTTTATTGTTGGATTGTCCTCTAGTAACTGACACTAATCCTTTCCAAGAGGGAGGATTGGAACTTGTGAATAGAAATAGCTTTCCAACTTCTTTGACTTTCCTCTACCTAGTAAAGGATAACTAAGCAGAATAACCTTCAATTATCAATCAATCTTGAGAGTACTCCATCAAGGATAGGGCTTCCAACTAATCTACTCCCAGTCAAGGTGTTTATTTAAATTACATGATTTCTCTGATTTAATTTCCTGTTTATCAACTCAAACCATTTTAGAAAACATCTGATTAATAAAATAGCACACCTTTTTGCAACTCGTTGGGAGACGACCTGGGATTCATACTCCCAGTAGTTTAATTTTAATTTTGTGACAACCCCTTCTAAATTGATAAGTGGATTTTTGGCTGGTTAAGAACTGTACTTGCAACGTATCTTTTATAATAATTTCTTAACTCGCCAATTTCTGCCACGTCACGGATCTTAGCTGGTTAAGAACTATACTCTCAACGCATTCTCTATTTTGATTTCTTAATTACCTAACTTTTGCCTCACTCATCAGTTTTTGGCGCCGTTGCCGGGGAGTTGCAATAGCGTGCTAGATTATTAATTAGTGTACATATTTTATTTTATTTGCATATTTTATTTTTATTTTTACCATGAGCTATATGTTTCTTTCATTGAATGACGCGTTCATTGCCTGATTCGAGCTTAGCCACGTTTGATCCTGAAATTGAAAGAACTCTTTCACGTATTAGGCGAGCTCGACACAGGATAGCCTCTGAGGGTGGTGAAGTGATTGTTATCGATTCACCAGTCTCATCTGACGGTGAATCTAAACCGCCATCTGAGAGCAAAATAAGCTTCTTTACTACTGATTCAGTTAATTCACGTGCAGATAGAATGGCAGCACCCAGGAGGATTACTCTCCAGGAGGCTGGAGCCCCAGATTTTACACTGCAGCCGTATCAAGTACATCATCCAACTCTGGCTGTAGATTTTGAACTGAAAACTACACTAATCAACTTGATGCCAAAGTTTCATGGCCTACCTGCTCAAGAGCCTATTAAGCACCTAAGGGATTTCCAGACAGCCTGTTCTACTATTAGGCGTCATGGTGCAGATGAAACTTCTATTCTGTTAACTGCCTTCCTGTTTTCTCTTGAGGGAAAGGCGATGGAGTGGTACTACTCCCAACCTGAAGCGACTGTTACCAACTGGGATACGCTCAGGAGAGAATATTTGGAAAAATAATTTCCAGTTGAAGTCACAGATAGACTAAGAAAAGAGATTTCCTGCATTGTTCAAGGAGAATCAGAGACATTTTATGAGTACTGGGAGCGCGTTAAGAACCTTCTTGACGCATGCCCCCATCACATGATTGACAAACTGGTGTTAATCAGCTACTTCACACAAGGCATGAAGCCTCAGGATAAAACTACACTGGATGGTGCTAGTAATGGTTCTATGAAAAAGTATAAGACCACAGATGAAGCATGGCAACTGATCAGCGACATAGCTGAGTCCACTAGGAATCACAGGTACAGACACAACCACTCAAAAGCTGTTGCAGACGTTTCCTCTTACAAAACTACTGCTCTTACACAGAGTATATGCTAAATGACCAACCTACTGAAGCAAATGCAGTTGAACCAACAACAACAAGCTCAGCCTCACCCACCACAACATAGCCAACATTTAATCCCACAAAGAGTATGCAGAATATGTGCTGATTATAGTCATTATAATGATGAATGTCTGCAGCTCCAACAAGAAGACAACACTGTGGCAGCTACTCATAACTTCTATGACCGCCCGAATCAATGATACAATTAACAAGGTGGAAATTACAACCAAGGTGGAAACTATAACCAAGGATGGCAAGACAACTCCAACCAAGGTTGGAGGGACAATTCCAACCATGGCTGGAGGGACAACTATAACAGAAAAAACAGAGATAACAATGGAAACCAGAGGTGGAATAACAACAACAGACAGCAGAATCAGAACCAGCCTTACAGAGTACCTCACCTAAGACAATCTCAAGGATCCCAGCATAACCAACAACAAGTTCCTCAGATCACCTATCCTAATTCCTCATCAAATGACGAGATGCTTCGTTCTCTTGCACAAGGACAACAAGAGATGCAGACACAGCTAAACTTTACTTTAAATGGTCTGAATGCCACTTTACAAGCTCTTGCCTCCAGGATAGATTCATTACCTAATTCCACTAACCAACCTTTAAGCTCCAATGGAATTCCTTTTCAACCCTTACCTAACCCTAAGGGTTACATCAATGCCATCACCTTGAGGTCCGGAACCACACTGCCAGAGAGAAACCAGGAGGAGCCAAACCCAATAGTACACACCCCAGCTGAGGATGTGATAGGAGTAGAAGATGCTGAAATAGAAGATGCTGAAGAAGAAGATAAGGTACAAGACAAGGTTGAAGAAGAAGTAGATCTGCAAAGGAATAGACCACCAAAGGATACAGAAGCTGTACAAGACACCATTCCTATCCCATTTCCACACCTTGCAAGGAAATCCAGAAAGCAGATGGAACTTGATCCCAAAATGGTAGAAATATTCAAAAAAGTTGAGGTAAATGTTCCCCTTTTTGTTGTCATTCAGCAGGTACCTAAATACGCAAAGTTTCTAAAAGATTTATGCATTCATAAAGATAAAATTAATGAGTTAGAAACTATTCCTTTAGGTAGTTCTATATCTCCTTCAATGGGAGGTATACCTGAAAAATGTAGTGATCCAGGTCCATGTATGGTACTGTACCATTAGAGGTGTAATATTTTCTGATTGCATGTGTTAGTATAATACCATTGTCTATAAATGATACTTTGAGGCTCCCTCCCTTAAAAAGGTCGGCAGCTCGTTTTGTGTTAGCAGATAAAAGCATTATTACAGTAGTTGGAATTGCTGAAGATGTATTAGTGAGCATTAAGGGGCTCACATTTTCTATTGACTTCTATATCCTGGAAATGTCCCCTAATGACTCAGGCAGACCATCATCAATCCTGCTTGGAAGACCATTCCTGAAGATTTCAAAGTTCAAGCTGGATGTATTCTCAGGAACTTACTCCTTTGAGATAGATGGCAGAGCAGTGAGTTTCAGTTTAAATGAAGCTATGAAGCACCCTCCGGAAGATCATTCTATCTTCCATTGCGACATCATTGATGAAACTGTAGCTGAAGTTCACCAAGAAGAAATAGAAGAAAAAGACATGGAGCAAGGTCCAAGTGTGGGGACACCCTCTGAACACAATGAGGACCCTTTACCATTATCATTAGCTCAAGATGATCCAGAGCCTAGCCAAGAGCCTAAATCAGAATTAAAACCCCTTCCTCCACACCTCAAGTATGCTTACCTTGAGGATAATCAAAAGTTCCCAGTTATCATTGCAAGGGAACTCACTTCTCAACAAGAAGAGCAACTGCTCAGTGTGCTGAGAAAATATAAGAAAGCAATTGGATGGAGCTTGGCGGATATAGTAAGTATCAGTCCTCAAGTTTGTAAGCACATAATATATTTAGAAGAGGAATCAAAGCCTGTCCGTCAGCCTCAAAAAAGATAGAATCCCACCATCTTAGAAGTTGTCAAGAAAGAAGTGACCAGGTTACTTGAAGCAGATATCATTTACCCCATCTCAGGCAGTGAATGGGTCAGTCTAGTACAAGTGGTGCCCAAAAAGTCTGGAGTCACAACAATAAAGAATGAGCATGGATAGCTCTTGACAACTAGAGTACAGAATTCATGGAGGGTTTGCATTGACTATAGGTGTCTCAACCAAGCCACTCGCAAGGATCATTACCCCTTGCCATTCATTGATCAGATGCTTGATCGCCTGTCAGGTAAATTCCATTATTGCTTTTTAGATGGCTATACATGTTACTTTCAAATTCATATAGCTCCTGAAGATCAGGAGAAGAGTACTTTTACATGTCCCTTTGGAACGTATGCTTATAAAAGAATGCCTTTTGGATTATGTAATGCACCTGCTACTTTCCAAAGATGCATGATGAGTATCTTTTCTGATCTTATTGAGAACTGTATGGAAGTTTTTATGGATAATTTTAGCGTATATGGTGATTCATTTAGCGTTTGCTTGGATAGTTTGTCTAGAGTATTAGACAGGTGTGTTAGTACAAACCTTGTATTGAATTTTGAAAAATATCATTTTATGGTAAAACAAGGAATTATACTAGGATATGTTGTGTCTAATACTGGTATGTCTGTAGATCCAGCAAAGGTAGATGTCATTTCTAGTTTACCTTACCCCTCCTCTGTGAGGGAAGTCCGTTCATTTCTTGGCCACGCAGGTTTTTACAGGAGCTTCATTAAGGACTTCAGTAAGGTAGCATTACCTTTATCCAGATTGTTGCAGAAAGATATTGAGTTCGAGTTCAGTGAGGATTGCATGAAAGCATTTGATAAGCTGAAGATCGCCCTGACTCAAGCTCCAATTGTGAGAGGACCAGACTGGAGCCAGCCATTTGAAATTATGTGTGATGCCTCTAACCATGCAGTAGGAGCAGCACTAGCTCAGTGCGAAGGTAAGGACCCTTTTGTAATTGCTTATGCGTCTAAGACTTTAGACGCTGCTCAGTCTAATTACACTACTACTGAAAAAGAGCTTCTTGCTATTGTTTTTGCTCTGGATAAATTCTGAGCCTATTTACTTGGTACTAAAGTAGTAGTATACTCAGACCATGCAGCTCTAAAATATTTACTAGCTAAAAAATAGTCCAAACCAAGGCTAATACGTTGGATACTATTACTGCAAGAATTTGATTTAGAAATCAAGGATAGGAGTGGTAACCAGAATTTAGTGGCAGACCACTTGAGTCGCCTTGAGCACATTAAGAATGAATCTACCCCTATCAATGATACTTTCCCATTTGATAGTTTGCAAGCAGTATCTGAAGTAGTTCCTTGGTATGCATCTGTAGCTAATTATCTAGTTAGCCATACTTTCCCTCCCAATTTTACTACGCATCAAAGGGACAAGCTGAAAAGCGAGTCTAAATATTTTATATGGGATGACCCATATCTATGGAGGTGTGGTGCTGACCAGGTAATTAAAAGATGTGTACCACAATCAGAATTCCAGTCCATTTTAGAGGCATGTCACTCTTCTGAGAGTGGAGGACATTTTGGCCTTCAAAGAACAGCTAGAAAAATCTTAGACTGTGGATTCTGGTGGCATACTCTTTTTAAAGATGTTGCTGAATTTTGTAAATCTTGTTCCCCATGCCAAAGGTTTGGTAATATATCCAAGAGGGATGAGATGCCTCAATAGATTATGCTTTTCTGTGAAATTTTTGATGTTTGGGGCATTGACTTCATAGGACCCTTTCCGAACCCTAATGGTTACCTTTATATACTGTTAGCTGTAGATTATGTTTCTAAATGGGTGGAAGAAATTCCTACCCATACTGATGATGCTAACACTGTTATTTTCTTTGTTAGAAACCATATTATTTGTCGCTTTGGATCACCACGAGCAATTGTGAGCGATCAAGGCACTAACTTTTGTAACAAGAGACTAACAGGACTACTGAAAAAGCATGGGATAGTCCACAAAGTAGCAACAGCTTATCATCCCCAAACCAATGGACAAGCAGAAGTGTCTAACAGAGAGATTAAACGTATTTTGGAGAAGATAGTAAAACCTCATAGGAAAGACTGGAGTGCCAGACTACAAGATGCACTCTGGGCATATAGAACAGCGTACAAGACACCCATTGGGATGAGCCCCTTTCGCTTAGTATACGGAAAGGCTTGCCACCTTCCAGTAGAGGTGGAACACAAGGTTTTTTGGGCAGTGAGGGAGTGCAATATGAATTTTGAAGAATCTGGTGCTGAAAGGAAGCTGCAACTAGTAAAATTGGAGAATCTTCGCCTAGAAGCATATGACAACTCCAGGCGTTACAAGGAGAAGATGAAGGCTGTCCATGACAAGCACATAAAAAGGAGAGAATTCAGACCAGGGGAGTTAGTTCTTCTATATAACTCCAGGTTGAGGCTCATGCCAGGTAAACTGAGATCAAGATGGGAAGGTCCCTACAAAGTAGAAAAGGCAGAGCCATACGGAGTTTTTCACCTGCATCATCCTTCTAGCTCCAAATTCCTAAAGGTCAATGGACATCGCCTGAAGCTTTAACATGGAGAAAAGATTAAGGATCACAAAGAGTTAGAGGTTTTCCTCTTGGAAGACCCACCAACAGAAGCAGAATGAGCCTGAAGAACGTCCAACTTAAGGACGTAAAAGCAAAGTGCTAGGTGGGAGACAACCCACCATGGTATGATCATTTAGTTTCAGTCTTAGTTTTATTTTACTTTATTCTATTTTTATTTTTGTTAATGACTCTTCTCATAATCTCTGCATATAGTTGCATATATCCTGCATTTACATTTGCATACTGCATATATAAAAAAATGCACGTGACGCGTAAACGTCGCTGACGCGTCCGCGTCATATGTGCCTTGGACACAAGAAGAAAGGAAGCAGAGAGTCATGCAAAAGCGTGGCTGGAGGCGTGCCTTAAGCACAAACATGCCCAAGCAACCGCGTCACCCACGCGACCGCGTCATTCTGAAAAAGAGCCTCCCACGCGACCGCGTCACCCACATGAACGCGTGACCCTGCAAAATCGACGTAAAGAAGTGTATGGCAGAGAGTTATGATGGAGCTAGGTTGGAATGGTGCTAGAAGCACCAGCCTTATCACGCGAACGCGTGCCCCACGCGTCCGTGTCGTTTTTCAAAATATGACCATTCACGCGATCGCGTCAACCACGCGAATGCGTCACCCAGATTTTTGGCAAAATGCGTATAAAACAGAGAGTTGTGTGTACGCGAGGCTGCACTCGCGCCAATAGCACAAATTAGGCCACGCGATCGCGTGATCCATGCGTCCGCGTCACCTGAAAATTATCACGCACCACGCGATAGCGTGACTCACGTGTTCGCGTCACATGTGGCGCACAGCTTATCCAAATCAGCCAAATATCTTATCTTTTGTTCCCTAAATCCAAATCTTTTCTTTCCCTTCTTATTTCTTTCTTCTACCTTCTTCCTCCTTTATTCTTTCTCACTTTTTACTTTCTCCTCCCTTATTTTTCACATCCATTATCAAGGTTCTTTTCTTCTTTCTTTATTTTTTACTTTTCCTTTATTATTTTTATTTCTGTTTTCTTTCACTTTTCACTATCATTATTTTCCTTTTCTTTCTTTTCTTTTCTTTTTATTCCTTTAATTGGTATTAGAAATTTATTTGGGTAATTGTTTTCTTCTATATTTTTGCTTGTGAATTATTGTGGAATTGTTTGACAATTAATATTACTTCTTAAAGAGTTGCTTGCATGTTCAATTTAATATTTTCAATAACATATTTACCATGCATGCTAAGTGTTTGTGAAAAAGCCCGTATGGCATCATGCATTACTTTTATGTCATTCTACTACTCTAATGCTTGTTTTTTACAAAACCCCTTTTATATTTTATTGATTAAATATAATTGTCAATACAAACAGGTTGTTAATTTGAAAGAGTTGGTAATCTAACTTGGACATTTAATGCTTGATCTATGCTACTCATGCCTTTGCCAGCATGCCAATAAACATCTTGCATTGAATTGTCATCACCTGCACTTGCAATATTTCCATTGATGAACTTTTCACATGTAGTCATGACCATGTGTTAACGACATCCTTCTTTACCGTGCATTGATATAACATATCCTATTATATTCCTCGCTCTAACCCTTGAAATTTTAAAAGTACTTACCTTTTCCCTTTTAGGATGGCCACCAAAAAGGGTAAAGAAAAAGCTACTCCCAAACTACCAGCAAGGAAAGGAATGAAAAGAGCACTAATGGTAGAGCCATCTTCAACAGCAGTGAAATCCTCAACAAAACGAATCAAGAGAATCATCAAGGTCGATGAAAAAGAAAAAGTTTTTCCAGCAAAGGACACTGCGCGGTTCACTAACCGCTACTGTGAGCAGATGTTCCCCATCCTGGCTAAGAGGAATTATAACAACGAGTACCTTCTTATCCTCCCAAACAACATTGCTGAATTTGTTGAGCTGCTCATTGAGCGAAGATAATGGGATTCCTACCGAGACAGCCACGACAGGTTAATCTATTATGGGTAGTTGAATTCTACTCCAATTTTCACATGCCAACCATGTAGTCTGTCTATGTCCGTCAAAAGCAAGTCCCCATAACAGAAGAGGCCATTCAGAGAGCTCTGAATCTTCCCCCTGCTCCAGAAGGATTGGACGCATTCCAAGAAGCCTCATTTAAATGCCAGACATATCAATTTGATTGGGATGCTGTTCTCAGAGTTATAGCACAACCTGGCAGTGGATGGACCTATGGATACCATCGATCTCGACCTAAGAGCATATTAGCTTCAGCACTCACCTTGGAGGCTCGAGTTTGGGTACAGATCATGTCCCATTACATCTTTCCGAGCACTCATGAGTCCTCCTTCACTGTAGACATGGCTGTTCTACTCTGGTGTATCCTTACAGACCAGCACCTCAATTTACCAAGACACATTCGGCATGCTATGAGACACGTACAGATTGCGGGTAACTTACTTTTTCCCGCCTTGGTTTCAGATCTAGTCTCAGCAGACGGAGTATCCTACAGAGATGGGGACACCAAAGCCATGATTCCACGAGATGATCAATACGTTTCTAACAGGAAGTATATCAGACCTCCAGCAGCCACTATCAACCGGAGCACAGAACCAGCAGAAGATATCCCTTCTTCTTCCACATCACAAGCACCTTCAACAAACCAATTGCTCCATCAGATACTTGAGAGGCTAGACCGGCTTGACCGGAAAAGAAAGCAAAGAGAGCGCTATAACAAGCGCTGATTTACATACCTCAAGGAGCTACTTGTTTGTAACCACCCACCTAAAGAAGACCCAGACACCCTGGACTCTACTTCATTTACCAGCACAGGGAGCCATGACGGTCCCGATGGTGGAGATGCTGCTACCGGCCCTCCTTTGTTCCTGACTGATGGCACCGAGGACGGTGCAAAGCTTTAAGTATGGGGAGGTCGGTCAGTACCTAACTTCCGGAGGTAATTTCTTTTCCTTAAACACCAATAAAATAGGATATTTAGTTAATTTTTCTTTTTTTTAGGATAGGATAAATTGCATAGTAATAGGTTAATTGCATGCATGTTCTATTTGGTTAGAAAATTAATAAGTTTCTTTTTAAGATCCTATTTTTGAAAAATTTCACTAATCAAAATATTTGTGTTAAAATTGTTAGAAGTTGTAATTGGAACATAGTTAAAAAGCTAAGAACACACAACCTGTGAGATTTGAGCCTAATTACATGGTTACACTATTTAACCATAAATATTTTTATTCTTGTGTGTTTACTTCTCAATGATTGTGATATATATTTTGTTCCATCCTATATGTCAAATATTTAATGTATTAAATGCATATGTATGATTGAGGCCATTATTTGTTTTAAGCTCACTTATCCCAAAATAGCCCACCCTTCCAATTACCTTTGTTAGCCACTTTGACCCTTTTAAATCCCATTTGTTCTATATTTTACCACATTAATAGCCTTAAGCGCAAAAATAATTAAATATCCCAATTGAATCGTTGGTTAGCTTAAGATAGAAATTGTGTGTCAATTGAGTTTGGGAAGCTTGTGGGAACATGGGTTAATAAGGGAATGTGTCATGATAAAATAATGGAAATTTGGGTACCTACTCATGTGAAACTAGATAAATAAAAAATCCATGTGCATTGGTAATGTTATGTTTATTTTTATGCTAAAAAAAATCCAAAAATATTCAAGTAATTAAGTAATTAAATAAGGGGACAAAATTATCCCAATGCTAAGTTAAGTTAATGAAAAGATTAATGCATATGTGATACAAGTTAAGAGAAAAGTTGATGCATGAGTATGTAATACAAAAGTGGGAAAACTTTGGGTAAGTTAAGGATGCTCTAAGAAAAAAATAAGAGTGTGTATATAGGTAAGAGCTTAGGTTAATCAAGGATTCAATTTATAGCTCACTTAGCCATATATATACCCTCAACTTTACCTTGGCCCCATTACAACCTTGAAAAGACCTCATGATGTTTGCATTGGTGCATTAAATATTTGTTGATTGGTTAGGTGAAGAACAAGGTTTAGAAAGCATGATTAGAGAAGAGTAGAGTGATTACCCAATACACTAGAGAGACTAGAGTCCATATACACTACCAGTGAGGGTTCAATGCTTAATTCTATGTTCCCTGCTTTCATGAGCTGTCTTCTTACAAGTTTACTTGTCTTTACTGTATAGTTTGAATTAGTGAAGCTTGAGTTATTTTTGTCTTGAAGAACTTATTTATTTTAACCAAGTAGACAGAATCATATAGTTGCATTCATATACATAAGTTGCATTGCATTGCATAAGTCTTACTTTTCCCTACTCATTCATTTTATCTCCTTAAGCTAAGCATGAGGACATGCTAATGTTTAACTGTGGGAGGTTGATAAACCACTATTTTATGGTTTACATTGTGTTTAATTGAATGGTTTCATCAAGTCTTCACCCACTTATTCATACTAATTGTATGATTTTTTTTATTCCTTCCTAATATTATTCTATGGTTAAAAACTTGCTTCCTAGAGATCTTTTAATTAGTATATTTTAATCCTCCTTTATACCATTCGATGCCGTGATCCATGTGTTAAGTGTTTCAGGCTTCATAGGGCAGGAATGGCTTAGAAAATGGAGAGGAAGCTTGCAAAAGTGGAAGGAATACAAGAAACTAAAGGAACTGCTAAAGCTGTCCAGCCTGATCTCTTGGTACTAAATCGATCATAAATTGAGCTACAGAGGTCCAAATGACGCAGTTCTAGCTTGCAAAAGTGGAAGGAACACAAGAAACTAAGGAGATGACCAGCGAATACTGACGCGCGCACATGGCTCACGCGAGCGCGCAGAATGAAGAAAATCGCAGCATCATGAGCGCATGCCTGATGCGAGCGCGCGGATCGGAGTTTACACGAATGACGTGAATGTGTGGACGACGCGTACGCGTGACCTGCGCGATCTACAAAATTAACAGAAAATGCTGGGGGCAATTTCGGGCCGCGTTTTAACCCAGTTTTCGGCCTAGAAACACAGAATAAAGCCAAGGAACATGCAGAGACTCAACACACATCTTAGACACACATAGACAGAGATACTTTACGATTACTTTTAGTTTTTAGATCTAAATTTAGAGAGGATTACTTTCTCTCTAGGTTCACTTTGCATTTATTACTTTTGCTTTTGGATATTGAAGAGTCATTACCTCCGTTGAAGATATTATTCTAGTTTGTTTACTTTGTCCCTTACTTTTCTATATCCTTATTTACTTTATTTAGAGTTCTAATTGGATTATTTTCATGGATTGTTGATAAAGAGAATTACTTTTACTTTTAATTAATTTTTAGTCTCTATTTTATTTGAATTAATTTATTATGTCTTCTTATATTTTTCTGAGTATTATATTCATGTCAATGGAGTAGACTCCATACTTGACATGGGGGTTGATTAGGAGGAGACACTTGAGTTGGAAGGCTTAAGTGTTGGTTAATTTGGAAGTTGTTGGCTAGTTCTGTATTTACTAACGCTAGACCTTCCCAAGGGAGAGGACTAGGATTTGTGAATAGGGATTAGCTCAATCACTTGACTTTCCTTTATTTAGTAAGGGTTAACTAAGTGAAAACAACAACCTTTTTGATACTACACTTAAGAGATCCCAACAAGGATAGAACTTCCAATTAATCATTTCCCCAGTCAAGGCTTTTTATATTAATAATAATTCTTAGTTTTATTGCTTTAATTTATAATTATTTAATTGCTCAATACCCAAACTTAAACTCTTTCGGAAATTCCCTAATTAATAAATTAGTACCCTTTCCTGCAACTCGTTGGGAGATGACCTAGGACTCATACTCCCAGTATTATTATTTCTAAAATTTTGTGACAACTTTTCTAAATTGACAAGGCAGATCTTAGCTGGTTAAGAACTATACTCTCAACGCATTCTCTATTTTGATTTCTTAATTAGCCGACTTTTGCCTCACTCGTCAGGGAGGTTTGATAAATCCTAATTTTGTGTTTTATCTTGTGCTTAATTTAGGGAATTTTATCAACTTATCTCACATTTATTCAATGAAATAGCATGATTTTGCAATTCTCCCTGAATTTGTGCTTAAGAGTAAAAACATACTTTTTAGGCCTTTAATTGGCTAAATTTAATTCACTTTAATTCCATTCGATGCCTTGATATGTTTGTTGAGTGATTTCAGATTCATAAGGCAAGTATTGGATGGAAGAGGTGAAGAGAAAAGCATACAAAGTAGAGGATTCATGGAAAAACAAGGATTTGGAGTGCTTAGAGCGACGCGCACGCATGACAGACGCACGCGCGTGAGGAGGTGCATCGTCAAAGGCAACGCGTACGCATGACATGACACATACGCATGACAAAGAATACGCCAGACGACGCGTACGTGTGGGCCATGCATACGCGTCACAATCAGCACGTGACCTCATTAAAGGCAAAATGCTGGGGGCGATTTCTGAGCTGCCTAGGCCCAAATCCAACTCATTTCTGAGACTATTTCATGCAGAATTCAAGATGGGTCAAAGGGGGGAGCAATTAATTGGTATAGGATCATGCTTTAGGTAGCTTCTAGAGAGAGAAGCTCCATCTTCTCTCTAGAATTAGGGTTCTTAGGTTAATTTTCTTCTTAGATCTAGGTTTAATTTCTTGTTTCCATCTTGTTTTCTTTACAATTTCTTGTTCCATTGTCTTGATTTTCCTATTTCTTCTTGTTAATTTCTCATTTTGGTTTCTTTTATGTTCATGCACTCTTGTTAATTTTCATTCTCTTTAGTGCAATTTTGAGGTATTTCATGTTTAATGTGCTTTCCTTAGTTGTTATTGTTAATTTCTTGCATTGGGTAGTTGTAGATTTTATTATTTCTTGCAATTTATGATGCTTGCCTTTTATGCCTTCCAAGTGTTTGATAAAATGCTTGGTTGGATGTTAGAGTAGATTTTTGAGCATTCTTGGCTTGGAAAGAGAAATTAGGAAATCTTGAGTCATTAATACCCAACCTATATTGGTGATCTAGAGTTGTTAGTTAATATTATTTCCATTGACTCTAATATCTTGCTAATTCAATTAGTAAGTTGATTAGGACTTTTGGATTGAGACTAAGTTGTGTTATTTGACTTTTTCTCATGTGAAGATAACATTGTACCTTCTTCCAATGTTGGAGAAGACTAAATAGGATAAATTCTTGATAATTATTGTGATATGATTAGTGACTAGGATGGAAAGCCTAGATTCTCAATCCTTGCCATGAATGTCTCTCATTATTATTTGCTTTCTTTAATTGTTTGCTTTACCTTTGTTGTCATTTAATTTCTTACACCTTTACCAACCCACCCATGGATACCATAACCAATAGTACGCACACCTCACTGCAATTCCTTGAGAAGACGACCCGGGACTAATACTCTCGGTTACTTTTATTGGGTTGGACTTATGATAACCAAATTCTAAACTTTGATTGAGCATTACTTGTCAGTTTAGAACTATACTTGGAACGAAGTTATTTTCCTCTAACCGAGAAGAAATTCTTAACCAACGGTTTTGCTCTTTGAACTGGCTCGCAGTCAGTCCTACGCTGTTCTTGCACCTGTCGTCGCTGGAGGAAGAAGCAGCAGGCTCGAGGCTTCCTCCTTGCCATTAGCAAATCTCGCCATCAGCAACTCTCGCTGTCAGCTTCCTCCCTGCTATTGGCTTCCTTCGCGCAACCAAAAGCTGGTCCCGATTTGCTGAGTTCCAACAAATCCTCTTATTCTTCCCTTTTTCTGTTTTGTTGCTGTCTTTGATTTTGTTGTTGAAAATATTAATGAATTAGTCTCTTTGTTGCTTAAAACAATCACCGATATGAATTTGTTACTGATTATGTATCTTGAATAATTTGTTGATAAAAATTCACTGAGTTAGTTTTTTTGTTGTAAAAAATCACGGAGATGAATTTGTTATTGATCTGAATTTTGAATTTGTTGCTATTCTACTCAAATAATTATGTAGCTAAATTTTTTTGTTGTTTAAAATCATGACTGAGTTGAATTTGTTAGTGATTGAACCTTGAATTTGTTACTTCACTGAACCTTAAATAATTTGTTTATGAAAATTCATCGAGCACCTTCCTCCGGCTTATCACCTGTAGTCTGCTCAGGATTCCAAACTTCATGTTGATAACTAAGGACGAGGGTTGCGCTTGTTGCGGGACTTAACCTAACACCTTACTACACGAGCTGACGACAGCCATGCACCTCCTATGTCCGCGTTCTCGAAGGCACCCCTCTTTGAAATTAAGTATCTGTTTCCCCCTTTTCTTCAAACTACCCAACAAGCATTAGCTCTCCTGAAAAAGGAGGTGATCTAGCCGCACCTTCCAGCCCAATTTTTTTTTGTTAAAAAATCATTGAGATGAATTTATTATTGATAACATTCACTGAATTTTGAATTTTGCTATTCTACTCAAATAATTACTTAGCTAATTTTTTTTGGCTGAAAACCATCACTCAATTGAATTTGTTAGTGATTGAACCTAGAATTTTTTACTTCACTGGACCTTAAATAATTTGTTGACGAAAATTCACTGAGCTAGTTTTTTTTATTGCTAAAAAGTCATTGAGTTGAATTTGTTATTGATAACATTTATTGAATTTTGAATTTGTTACTATTCTACTCAAATAATTACTTAGCTAATTTTTTTGTTGCTGAAAATTATCACTGAGTTGAATTTGTTTGTGATTGAACCT
The DNA here is from genome assembly GCF_059453495.1 of Arachis ipaensis. Classification (NCBI taxonomy): domain Eukaryota; kingdom Viridiplantae; phylum Streptophyta; class Magnoliopsida; order Fabales; family Fabaceae; genus Arachis; species Arachis ipaensis. The sequence goes on along the minus strand of NC_142440.1, from coordinate 78,887,301 downwards.
TGAATTTGTTACTTTACTGAACCTTAAATAATTTGTTAATGAAAATTCACTGAGCTAGTTTTTTTGTTGCTGAAAAATCATTAAGATGAATTTGTTATTGACAACATTCACTGAATTTTGAATTTATTGTTGTTCTACTTAAATAATTACTTAGCTAAATTTTTTTGTTGCTGAAAGCCATCACTGAGTTGAATTAGTTACTTCTAGGCCCCTTGGGCTACAATTCGTCTTGGTATGTTGCATTTGCTCTCCACAACTTAGTTTAAATTTATTAATTTTTGCTTTAAGGCTTTAGTAGCATACAATGCTCTCATTAACTTCTATTGTAGTCTATTATTTAGTTTAGGTTAAGATGTCTTATGAAGTTATATCGTACTTCTACCTGTTCTTGTTTCTGGGGTAATTTTTCACTTATCTATAAAATTTGAAAGAAAACGAGTGTGGATGCAATGGATGTTGATTTGGAACTACTTAGTTTACAAGACAATATTAAAGATTGCATGATGACTAATGTGGAAGAGAATGTGAATTGCACTTATGATTGCAGTGGCAGCAGTAGCAAGTGTGTTTTTGTGACGGCCAATGATATTATAAAACTAGACATTTGAAACATCGAATTCAGCTTATAACTTGTATGTATGTTATGCAAGGTGTGTCGGGTTTGGAGTTCGCATGGGTGATACAGGACGTGGAAAATGTGTAACACAGTGCAGAAGGCAATTTTTTAGCAATAAAGAAGGAAAGAGAGCCGAGAAATACATCTTTAATTCGAAGAGGAAGAGGGAGCATAAAGCGCTAACTTGTACTGGTTGTAAAGCCATGCTTGCAGTGTACTATGATACCAAAACTTCAACTTGGAGGGTTAAAAAATTAGTTGAGAAGCACAACCACGATCTTGTCCCCTAATATTTGGTAGACCTAATTCCAAACCACTGATGATTGATTGAGGCTCAAAAAGCTCAGGCAAACACCATGCATGATAATGGTCTATCAACCTCTAAAATAATGGGACTATGATAGGCCAAGCCGGTGGTTATGCTAATGTCGGGTTCACAAAGAAAGACCTGGATAACCACATTCAAAGTGCAACACCTTACCACACAGAGCTTTATGCTTGAGTCATAAAACAGAGGTGGTGAGGTATTACAACCTCTAAAAATAATATATATATATATAATTTAATATTCAAGGAGCCTTGAAAGAAAGCTTAAGCAACAAGTCAGAAAAAAAAGCGCATCGCTCGTCTGAACGTAAACTTGCGTACAAAGAAAAGTAACGACACAAGAATATAATGAGAGCAGAGGGTTAAAAGATACATAATATCAAACTCCATGCTCGACCTGCAAGGCCAAGGCCGGCCGAAGAATATTTACGTAAATATATATACACATATATAACCTAGTAAACCCAAAATACATAAGCATACACTTAGTCCTCTACCCAAAAGCCTCTAAGAGGATCAGATTCAAGATATATAGAAATATACACAGAGAATTTGTCTAGACTTATATACACATAGCAAAATATCAAAACCAGCTCCCCAACATCGCTTGCTGAGTAAATCCAGATGCCTAGCGAGGTGCCTCTCGACCTGCATCTAAAAACCACAAATATATGTATGGAATGAGAATTGGAAGTTCTCAGCATGGTAATGGTATCCATATAAATAATATATATGGTCTCGGAAAAGCCAGAGGTGATCCTAGAACTTCAACACTTAGTTTTAAAACTTAAAGAACAAAATGGGAAACCATAAGCAGGGTAGCTATCTAAGGTTCTTAATCTTAACTAAACTCTAACTAAGTCCCTTAATTCTTTGCCTTCCTCCAATCCTTCGAAACTTCGGTGGAACTGCCCTCACCTCTCCTCTGCTAAACAAGGGTCATCTCAATTACACAGACACACAAATTAGACAAGGAAAGCATAAATAGAATACAAATACAGCAGATAGCAATTAATACACTTAAGCATAGTAATCACATAATCAAGCCCAAATAATGCACAAGCAAACAAAACAAAGAAATGCATATGATGTATGCCTGCTGATGAGCGGATATTTTATACGCTTTTTGTCATCATTTTCATGTAGTTTTTAGTATGTTTTATTATTTTTTATTAAGTTTTTATAGGTTTTATTGTTAAATTCACATTTTTTGATTCTACTGAGTTTTTTGTGTTTTTGTATAATTTCAGGTATTTTCTGGTTGAAATTGAGGAGTTAGAGCAGAAGTCCGATTCAGAGACAGAGAAAGCACTACAGATTTTGTCTGGATCTGACCAGCCTGCATTTGGAAGAACTTTTCGGGAGCTACAGAGTCCAAATGGAGCGCTCTCAACGGATATAGAGAGCTGACTTCTAGAGCTTTCTAGCAATATATAATAGTCCATACTTTGCTTCGGATTAGAAGGCACAAAACTGGCGTCCAACACCAGATTCCTGCCCCCTTCCAGGCGTCCAGCGCCCAAAGAGCAGAGACCAATGTCCAAACGCCCAATGAGGAACCCTTAGCTGGCATTCCACACCCAAGAGACCTCATAGCACGTGGATCTCATCAAAGCTCAACCCAAACACTCACCAAGGGGGCCCCAGAAGTTGATTTTAGCACTAAATAGACTATTTTACCCTTACTAGTCAGATGTTCAGTATTTAAGAGTTATTTTACACAATGTGTTCAGACCTCTTTTGGAGGAAAGCCATTATTTTTGAGTTTTACCATTGTATTTTACTTCAGCATGAGTTTCTAAACCTCCTAGGTTGAGGGGAGGAGCCCTGCTAAGTCTTATGAATTAATAAAAGTATTACTGTTTCTTCTTCAATCCGTGTTTGATCCATCTCTAAGTTGTATATTCGATCTTCATCGTGGTGAATAGGATGATATTACAAATTAGCGCTATTCATCACATTAAGATAAATGTGCCTGAGAAACACCCGCGTCTACTTAGGTTCGTGTGAATACGTGACTGGAAAGCACGAGCCAATAGCTATGTTTATACATCTCTCAGACAGTTAATTTACGACTTTGTTGGGGACTTCTCGAGACACCAGTTCAGCCAATTTTTGGCGAGATTAGGGTCTTTGTGGTATAGGCTAGAATCCAAAGAAGCAGCGTTCTCTAATCCGGAAGATTCGACCTTGTCTGTGGCGCTTTGAGTAGGATCGCCAGGAGAATGACTTGCTAGCGCTTCACCCTTCGTTAGATTGGATGACCACCGCCAATGGCGTTCAATCATAGTGAGAGACTAGAATTAGTGAAGTTCAATCTAACCGACAATCTTCAATTTCCATTCAACAAAAGAGTTTTGATAACTCAAGAGTCTCTAATTGATCAATCCAAGTTAAGAACATAAAAATCTATTTTAAAATCCAACCAAGCATTTTATCAAACACTTGGAAGGCATAAAATAAAAACATAGAAAACTAACAAGACATAGCAAAATCTAAGACGAACAATTGCAAGAGGGAACAATAGCAACAATTTAAAGAAAGCAATCATAAATATGAAAACATAAATTGCATTAATATGGATTAAAGGAAACAAGAGGAATTCATAAATTAAATTGGCAACATAAAGAAATCAATAAGAAGAGTAGATAAACCAAAGTACTAGAACATATAAAAGTAGAAGAAAACTAAATTAAAGTAAGGTAGAAATCTGAATTTGAGAAGGAACAAGACTAAAAACCCTAAAACCTAGAGAGAGGAGAGGCCTACATCTAAAACCTAAAGTGTGTGAATGAATGAAAGTTCGTTCCCCCTCCAGCTCCACTCTGCAACCTCTAATATGAATTTTTGAGCCTGAAACTAGGTTAAAAGCAGCCCAGAAATTGCCCCCAACATTTTCTGTAATTGCAGCACGTGACGCTCTATCACGTGTACGCATCAGCCTCGCGTACGCGTCGTTTGGACTCGGCACTGGCCACGTGTAGGCGTCAGCCATGCGTGCGCGTCGTATGTATGCTACGCCAGTTATGCGTACACATCGTCCATGCGTATGCATCGCTGCCAGCTTCTCAAAACATCAATATCTTGTGTTCCTTCCACTTTTGCATGCTCCTTTTCCATTATCTAAGCCATTCCTGCTCTGTAAAACCTGAAATCACTTAACACACACATCATAGCATCGAATGGTAATAAGAGAAGATTAAAAATTAGCAATTTTAAGGCCAAAGAAGCATGTTTTCAATTATAGCACAAAATTAGGAAGGAAAATGTAAAACATGCAATTTATATGAATAAGTGTATGAATAATTGATAAAATCTACTAAATTTAATACAAAATAAACCGTAAAATAGTGGTTTATCAATGCCATCTTGGCTCAGAATAAGATATTGACTCAGCAAGTCAATATGATTTCCCAGCATCTGACTGGAATGTAAACTGCAGCTGGCAGTACTTAGGAAGCTTCTCTTGAAGAAAAAGCTTATGATCCTGATCATCCTACCATGGATGAGGTGAATTACATGGGAGAACCCTATGAAAACACCTACAACCCTTCATGGAGGAATCATCCTAACCTTTCATGGAAGGATCAACAGAAACCTCAGCAAGGTTTCAATCAAGGTGGTAGGAACCAGAATAGGTTCAACAACAGACCACCATTCCCATCTTCTCAAGGGAATATGGAGACCTCTAAGAAGAGCCTTTCTGTCTTAGCCATTCTAGTCTCCAGCCTTACTAAGACCACCCATAGTTTCATTAATGAAACAAGGTCCTCCATCAGAAACTTGGAGGTACAGGTTGGTCAACTGAGCAAGAGGATCCCTAAGACTCCTCCTGATACTCTTCCCAGTAACACTGAGTTAAATTCAAGAGTAGAGTGCAAGGCCATAATTATGGAGGTAGAGGCCGAATTAGAGGAGATTAGGAAGGCATTGAACGCTAGTGAAGAATCCTTCACTGGGCGTTCAATGCCTAAACTGGAAGCAAGCCTGGCGCTGAACGCCAGTAAGGAACTCCCTACTGGGCGTTCAACGCCCATCATGGCAAAAAAGCTGGCATTGAACACCAGCCAGGGAGTACTGGTTGGGCATTCAACGCCCAAATAGAAAGGCTTTCTAGCGCTGAACGCCAGTGAGGAACCCCTCATTAGGTGTTCAACGCCCAAGCATGCAGCCATTATGGCATTGAATGCCAGTGAGGAACCCCTCACTGGGCATTTAATGCCCACTCACCCAGGGAAACTAGCATTGAACGCTAGCAAGGACATCCCTGCCTGGCGTTCAACGCCCAGAATGCTAGAGGGACTGGCATTTAATGCTAGTCAGGGTGGACAGCAAGGGCGTTCAACGCCCAATAAGCTGACAGAGCTGGCATTGAATGCCATTCAGAGCACACCCTTTGAATGCCTAAATCCCACTCAAGAACCCTCTAGCCTAGAACCAAAGGAAACCATAAAAACCATTGATGTTCCTTTAAATGCACTTCTACAGTGCATGAGTTCTGATGACTACTCATCCTCAGATGAGGATGAAGACACTAGGGAAGAGCAAGTTGCTCATTTCCTAGGAGCTCTAATGAAGCTGAATACCAAGATATTTGGTAGAAAGCCTCTGGAAGAAGAACCTTCACTACTCACCAAAGAACTCCATGCTTTGGTTCAGCAAGAGCTACCTCAGAAGCTTCTAGACCCTGGACGCTTTCTGATTCCTTGCACTATAGGCACTATGTCCTTTGAAAAGGCTCTGTGTGACCTAGGGTCAAGCATTAACCTCATGCCACTCTCTGTAATGGAGAAGTTGGAAATCTTTGAGGTACAAGCTGCACACATCTCATTAGAGATGGCAGACAAGACCATGAAGAAGCCTTATGGCTTAGTGGAGGATGTCTTGGTTAAAGTTGAAAACCACTACATCCATGCAAACTTCATTGTCTTGGACATAGGAGAGGATGAGGATGACTGTGTCATCCTTGGAAGACCTTTCCTAGCCACAGCCAATGCCATCATTGATGTGCCTGAGGGAGAACTAACCCTAAAGTTAGGGGAGGATCACATCTTATTCAAGATAACTCATCCCAATTCTTCCTCTAAGAGAGAGATAACTGTGCAACACCTAGTGTGCCAACCCTCTCTTTCTGTGTAGAGCTCTGCAGAGCCCCCATACATCAATTCTAAGTTTGGTGTTGGGCAGCCATCAACAAGCTCTAAGCGCAAAGGTACTAAAAAGAAAGTACCTAAAGGCTGGAGGGACAAGAAAGTCCCAACTGAAGGCCTCTCACCTGCCATGAGACTTGTCTTCACCAAGAATCCAGTCTTACCACATATAGTGAGTCGTGTTCTATCTCTAGAGCATTTAGAGCTCATTTATGAGAGGACAGGAAGAAAATTCACTGTCAGGGGCAAAAAATTGAGCCCATACTCACCTCCATAAGGAGCTAAAGGTCAAGCTAATGACGTTAAAGAAGTGCTTGTTGGGAGGCAACCCAACCTTACTCAATTACATTTATTTTTATTTTGTTTTTCTTTCAGTTATTAGAGTCATGATCATATGCATCAGTCAAGAGACAGAATTCACAGGAGTGAAAATAGAACACTCCGAATAGAGTGTCAAAGTTGAACCCCAGTGAGGAAGCCCTCACTGGGCGTTCAACGCCCCTCATGGGCAGTATTGCTGGCGTTGAACACCAGCCAGGGAGTGATAAACCCCGTTTTTAGGGTTTATCTTGTGTTGAATTTAGAGTATTTTATCAACCTTTTCTCATATATATTCAATGAAATAGCATGATTTTGTGATTCTTCCTTAATTTGTGCTTAAATATGAAAACATTCTTTTAGACCCTTAATTTGATAATTTTAATCTTCCTTTGATTCCACTAGATATCTTGATGTGTTTGTTAGTGATTTCAGATTGAAAAGGCTAGGAATGGATCAAAGGAGTGAGGAGGGAAGCATGCAAAGTGGAGAACACATGGAAAAAGCCAATGATTTGGATGCACCCATCCACGCGCACGCACAAGGGACGCGCACGCGTGGATCGTAAAACCCCAAGGATTCACATGCATGTTGTACGCGTACGCGTCGATGCTGGCATATGATTTTTGAGTGAAATCGTGCCCAGCAAATTCACAAAGGCTGTGGGGCCCAATCTGAAGCAACTTTGGCGCCAAAACACTTAAAAGGACCAAGGATTGAAGGGGAGAGGCATCATTGGGGGGATTCCATCACTTCACACATGAGAACTAGCTTTAGTTTAGTTTCTAGAGAGAGAAGCTCTCCCTTCTCTCTAGAATTAGGATTAGGTTTAGGTTAATAAGCTTAGATCTAGGTTTTAATTCATGCTTTCATCTACTTTTACCTTTCAATTCTTTGTTATTACATCTTGTTCTTCTATTCTCTTGTTGTAATTCCCTCTATTTTGTTTCTATACTTTGTTGTTGATCTACTCTTGTTCCTTTTATTTTCTTTTAATGCAATTTGAGGCAATTCATGTTAATTGCATTCTCCTTGCTTGTTGTTGCTAATTCTTTGCAATAAATTATTTTTAGATTTCATTCTTGTTCTCAATTTACTATGCTTTTCTTTTATGCCTTCCAAGTGTTTGTGACGTGGCAAAAATTGGCGAATTAAGAATTGTTATGAGATATGCGTTGCAAGTATAGTTCTTAACCAACTAGAAATCCACTTATCAATTTAGAAGGGTTGTCACAAAAATCAAAATTAAAATACTGGGAGTATGAATCCCAGGTCGTCTCCCAACGAGTTGCAGAAAGGTGTGTTATTTTATTAATAAGATATTTTCAAAAAGGGTTTGAGTTGAATAAATAGGAAATTAAATTGGAGAAATTAAGTAAGTTAAATAAAAGCCTTGACTGGGAGTAGATTAGTTGGAAGCCCTATTCTTGTTGAAGTACTCTCAAGATTAATTGATAATTGAAGGTTGTTCTGTTTAGTTATCCCTTACTAGGTAAGGTAAAGTCAAACAAGTTGGAATACTGTTTCTATTCACAAGTTCCAATCCTCTCAATTGAAAAGGATTAGTGTCAGTGACTAGAGAGCATTCCAACAATAAACCCAATTACAATTTTTCTTTTAAGCATCCCAACTCAAGGGTTCCTTTCAAGCAACTCCCCATCAAGTTAGGGAACTACTCGCTCATTGTGAATGTAGAACTCATAACATAGGAAAGGGAATTAAAGAAAGACATGATAAATAAAACTCAAAGGAATCAATTAAAAATAAAAGTAATTCTTGTATTTATAAATTCTAAAATAATCTAATATTAAAATTGAGTAAATTAAAGGACATGGAAGAGTAAAGCCAAGTAAAGAAAACGAACTAGAATGACGAAGTCTTGATGAGGTAATAACTCTTCTCAATATCCCAATGCAAAGAGCAATAGAAATAAAAATCCTAAGAACTATGAATGTGAGAGAGAAAACCTAGAGGAGGAGTAAGACTAGATCTAAAAACTAAAAATTGTGTAGAATGAATGTTGTTCTTGGTTTCTGCATGTTCTCTGGCTCTAGTATGCTTTTCTGGGCCGAAAACTGGGTCAAAACAGGGCCCAAAATCGCCCCCAGCGAATTCTGCAGATTATGCAGATCGCGCACGTCACGCGATCACGTCATTCATGCGGATGCGTCATTCGGTGTCACTTGTGCTATTCTAATCCACGCGGTTGCGTGAGCCATGCGGCCGCGTCACTACGATTTCCTCTCTTTCGCGCGGTTGCGTGAGCCATGCGGCCGCGTCACTTTTCGCTGGTCATCTCCTTAATTTCCTGTCTTCCTTCCAATTTTGCAAGCTCCCTTTCCAATCTCCAACTCATTCATGCCCTATAAAGCCTGAAACACTTAACACACAGATCACGACATCGAATGAAATATAGGAGAATTAAAATACATAATTAAAAGTCTCTAGGAAGCAAGTTTTCAATCATGTAATAATTTTAGGAAGGAAGTATAAATGCATGCTAATCATATGAATAAGTGGGTAAAGATCATGATAAAACCACACAATTAAACACATTATAAACCATAAAATAGTGGTTTATCAACCTCCCCACACTTAAACATTAGCATGTCCTCATGCTTAGTTAAAGGAGATAAAATAAAGGAGTAAGAACATGTAAAACTCATGCAATGCAATGCAACCTATATATATGAATGCAACTATATGATTCTTATCCACTTGATCAATAGTAAATAAGCTCTTCAAAATAATTACAAATCAAATTCCACTAATTTAATTCATATACAGTAAGAACAGATAAAAATGCAAGAAGGTAGCTCATGAAAGCAGGGAACATAGAATTTTAAGCATTGAACCCTCACTGATGATGTATGTACGCTCTAATCTCTCTAGTGTATAGGGCAATCACTCTATCCTTCTCTAATCGTGCTCTCTAATTTTTTGTTCTTCTCCTAACCAATCAACAACATTTAATATACCAATGCAAACATCACGAGGTCTTTTCAAGGTTGTAATGGGGCTAAGGTAATGGTAAGGATACATATATGGCTAAGTAAGCTTATAAACTGAATCTTTAATTTACCCAAGCTTTAACATAACATATATATATTCTATATAACTTTAGAATTCACACCTAGCTACCCAGAATTTCCCTTTCACATTCCACACTCATGTATCAACTTTTTATCTTAATTTTATCATACATGCATTGATTTTTGAATTTTTAACTTAACATTGGGGTAATTTTGTCCCCTTATTTATTTATTGAATATTTTTGGTTTTTTTTTTAACATAAACATAAAAATAAACATAGCTTATCAATGCACATTGATTTTTAATTCTTATAGTTTCACAGGAGTAGGTGTCCGAATTCCCATTATATTATCATGACACATTCCCTTATTATCTTTTGTTTCCACAATTTCCCATTATATTAGCACACATAATTCTATCTTAAGCTAACCAAAGATTCAGTTTGGGATATATAATTATTTTTCTGCTTAAGGGTAGTAATGTGGTAAAATATAGAACAAATGGGATTTAAAGGCTCAAAGTGGCTAACAAAGGTAATTGAAAGGGTAGGCTTAATTTGGATAAGTGAGCTAAACAATTAGTGGCCTCAATCATATGCAAACATATAAATATAATAAACATTGGACATATAGGATGAAACAAAATATATATTACAATCATAGAGAAGTAAACACACAAGAATAAAATAATTATGGTTAAATAGTGTAACCATGCATAAAGGCTCGAATCTCACAGGTTGTGTATTCTTTAGCTCAAAAATCATGTTTCAAATACAACTTCAAGCAAATTTAACATAAAAGTTTTAATTAAAATTAGTGAAATTTTGTTCCAAAAATAGAGTCTTAGAAGAAACTTATTGTCTTTTTAATCAAGTAGAACATGCATGCAACTAATCTATTACTATGCAATTTATCCTATTCTACAAAAGAAAAACTAACTAAATATCCTAATTTATTGGTGTTTAGGGAAGAGAAATTACCTCCGGAAGTCAGGTACTGACCGACCTCCCCACACTTAAGGGTTTGCACCGTCCTCGGTGCCATCTGTCAGAAACAAAGGTGGGCTGGTAGTAGTATCTCCACAGTCTGGGCCATCATGGCTTCCTGTGCTAGTAAAGGACGTGGAGTCCGGGGTGTCTGAGTCCTTGAATTTTCCCATAATCAGCTCCTTGAGGTATGTGAATCGGCGCTTGTTATGGCGCTCTCTCATCTTAGCTTTGTGTTCCTGCCGATCCAACCTTTTGAGTATCTGATGGAGCAGTTGGTCTGTAGTAGGTGCTTGTGGTGTTGAAGAAGGTATATCTTCAACCGGTTTAGTAGGATGGCTTGTGGCAGCTGGTGGAGGTCTGATGTATTTCCCGTTAGGGACATACTGATCATCCCGTGGAAGCATGGCTTTGGTGTCCCCAGCTCTGTAGGAGACTCCAACTGCTGAGACAAGATCTGAGACTAAGGCGGGAAAAGGTAAGTTGTCCGCAATTTGTACGTGTCCCATGGCATTCCGGATGTGTCTTGGTAGGTTCAGAGGTTGGTCTGTAAGGATGCACCATAGTAGAACGGCCATGTCCGCAGTGAAGGAGGACTCGTGAGTGCTCAAAAAGACGTAATGAGACATGATCTCTGCCCATACGTGAGCCTCCAAGGTAAGTGCTGAAGCCGATATTCCCTTAGGGCGGGTACGATGGTATCTGTAGATCCAACGGCTGCCAGGTAGTGCGATAACTCTGAGAACGGCGTCCCAGTCAAATTGGTACATCTGGCGCTTGAGTGCGGCTTCTTGAAAGGTGTCCAATCCTTTCGGAGTAGGGGGAAGATCTAGAGCTCTTTGAATGGCCTCTTCTGTAATGGGGACTTGCTTCTGACGGACAAAGACAGACTGCAGGGTTGGCAGGTGGAAGTTGGAGTAGAACTCGACTACCCAAGAAAGATTGACATGCCTCGGCTGTCTCTGTAGGAAACCCCATTGTCTTTGTGCAATTTGCGGCTCAACAAAGGTAGCAATATGGTTTGGGAGGAGAAGAAGGTATTCGTTGTTGTAACTCCTTTCTGCCAGGATGGGGAACATCTGCTCACAGCAGCGATTGGGAAATCGCGCAGTGTCCTTTGCTGGGAAGGCTTTTTCTTTATCATCAACCTTTATAATCCTCTTAGTTCTTTTTGTTGAGGGTTTAACCGCAGTTGAAGAGGGCTCTGCCACTAATGCTCTTTTTGTTCCTCTTCTTGCTGGTGGTTTAGGAGTAGCTTTCTCTTTTTCTTTCTTGGTGGCCATCCTGAAAGGGAGAAAAGAGGAAGTATGTCAAAATGTCAAGGGGTAAAGCAAGGAATATGATGGTATTGGTGGCAATCAATGCACATTAAAGATGAATGAAGTGAACACATAGTCATGACTACATGTGAAAAGTTCATCAAAGGGAATAAAGCAAGTGCATGTTTGGGTAATTAGATGCAAGATGTTTATTGGCATGCCGGCAAAGGCATGAGTAGCATAGGTCAAGCATCACTCGTAACAAACCATCACATTTGTATTGACAATTATTTTCAACAAATAAAATATGAAAGGGGTTTTGTGAAAAATAAGCATTTAATAGTAGAATAGAATAACGTAGAAAAATGCATAATGCTATATTGGCCTTTTCACAAACACATAGCATGCATGGTAAATAAGGTATAGAAAGTATTAAAGTGAACATGCAAGCAACCCTTTAAAAAGGTAATATATAATTGCCAAACAATTTTACAACGATCCACAAGCATATAATGAGAAATAATGACTCAATTAAATTTCCAACACCAAGTAAAAAGGAAAAAGAAAGAAAAAAGAAAATATGGATAATGAAAGTAAAAAGAAAAGAAAAGAATGTGACATATAAAAATAAGAAGAATAATAGAAAAGTAAGGGGGGGAGAAGAAAAGAAAACATTGTTAATGGGAATGAGAGAGAGAGAGAGAGAGAAAGAGTAGAAAGGGAGAAAGAAGGAAGAAGGAAGAAAGAAGAAATAAGGGGGAAAAAAGAGAAAATAGGATTTGGGGAAAAGAAAGATAAGATAATTGGCAAATCAGGGAAGCTGCGGCGCAAGCAACGCAGTCGCGTGGGGCACGCGGTCGTGCGAATTGTGCTTATAATAATTGACGTGATCGCGTTGGTCACGCGGTCGCGTGACCCGTTTTATGCTACTGGCGCGAGGGCAGCCTCGCGCTTGCACAACTCTCTGTTCGAAATTTTATTTATTGCCAAATCTGGGGTGACGCGATCCCGTGGGGCATGCGATCGTGTGGGGCATGCGATCGCGTGAGTGGCCATGAGAAGGATATGACGCGGTCGCGTCGGTCACGCGGCCGCGTGGAAAGAATTGTGTGTTCAGCACCAATCCAGCACCACTCTCGCATAACTTTCGGTCGTGCACCCTTTTTACGTCGAATTCCAGGGCAAGCGGCCGCGTGAGTGATGCGGTCGCGTGGGAGGCCAATGTTCCCATTTGACGCGGACGCGTCAGCGACGCGGTCACATGGGGCGATTTGTGCCACTGGCACGCCTCCAGCCACGCTCTTGCGGGACTCTCTGTTCGTTTTATTATTTCCTCCCATCTCCTGTGACGCGGACGCGTCAATGAGGCGGTCATGTCGCGTAAATTTTTTTTTAAATATGTAAATGCAGATGCCCAAAATGTACTGATAAAGAGAAGAGTTATTGAATAGAGAAAACTAAAAATAAAGAAAAGAACGATCATACCATGGTGGGTTGTCTCCCACCTAGCACTTTGCTTTAAAGTCCGTAAGTTGGACGCTCCACTAGCTTAGGCTTCGGCTATGTGGGGATCTTCCAAGAGGAAGATCTCGAGCTCCTTGTTTTTCTTCAGCTTCTCGCCATGGTACAGCTTTAAACGATGTCCATTAACTTTGATAAGTTCAGAGCTTGAAGGATGGCTTAGGTGATAAACTCCGTACGGTTCGGCCTTCTCTACTCTGTATGGACCTTCCCATCTTGATCTCAACTTGCCTGGCATTAGCGTCAGTCGAGATTTGTAAAGGAGGACTAAATCCCCAGGTTGGAACTCTTTTCTCTTGATGTGCTGATCATGTACAGCCTTTATCGTCTCCTTGTAAAGCCTTGAATTCTCATAAGCTTCTAGGCGAAGGCTTTCCAGTTCTTGCAGTTGCAACTTCCTTTCAGTTCCGGCTTTCTCAATTCCCATGTTGCACTTCTTTACTGCCCAAAAGGCTTTGTGCTCTATTTTAACAGGGAGATGACAAGCTTTGCCATAAACTAAGCGGAAAGGACTCATCCCAATGGGTGTTTTGTATGCTGTTCTGTATGCCCAGAGTGCATCTTGTAGCCTAGTGCTCCAGTCTCTTCTATGAGGTTTGACTATCTTCTGCAAGATACGCTTTATCTCTCTGTTTGACACCTCGGCTTGCCCGTTAGTTTGAGGATGGTAGGCTGTTGCAACCTTATGAATTATCCCATGCTTCTTCATTAATCCTGTTAGTCTTCTGTTACAAAAATGGGTGCCTTGATCGCTCACGATTGCTTGTGGTGATCCAAAGCGACAAATAATGTGGTTTCTCACAAAGGAAACAACAGTGTTAGCATCATCAGTGCGGGTAGGAATTGCTTCCACCCATTTGGAAACGTAATCCACAGCTAACAATATATAAAAATAACCATTAGAATTTGGAACTGGACCCATGAAGTCAATGCCCCAAACATCAAAAATTTCACAGAAAAGCATAATTCGTTGAGGCATCTCATCCCTCTTGGATATATTACCAAATTTTTGGCATGGGAAAAAAGATCTACAAAATTCAGCAGCGTCTCTAAAAAGTGTAGGCCACCAGAATCCACAGTCTAAGATTTTTCTAGCTGTTCTTTGAGGGCCAAAATGTCCTCCACTCTCAGACGAGTGACATGCCTCTAAGATGGACTGGAATTCTGATTGAGGTACAAACCGTCTAATTACCTGGTCAGCGCCACATCTCCATAAATATAGGTCATCCCATATATAATATTTAGACTCGCTTTTCAGCTTGTCTCTTTGATGCTTAGAAAAGTTTGGAGGAAAGGTGCGGCTAACTAGATAATTAGCTACAGGTGCATACCAAGGGACTACCTCAGATACCGCTTGCAGGTTATCAAATGGGAAATTATCAGCTATAAGAGTGGGGTTATCTGTAATGTGCTCAAGGTGACTCAAATGATCTGCCACTAAATTCTGGTTACCACTCCTATCCTTAATTTCTAAATCAAATTCTTGTAATAGCAGTATCCAACGTATAAGCCTTGGTTTGGACTCCTTTTTAGCTAATAGATACTTTAGAGCTGCGTGGTCTGAGTACACTACTACCTTCGTACCAAGTAAATAGGCTCTAAATTTATCCAGAGCAAAAACAATAGCAAGAAGCTCTTTCTTAGTAGTAGTGTAATTGGACTGAGCGGCATCTAAAGTTTTAGACGCATAAGCAATAACAAAGGAGTCCTTACCTTCACGCTGAGCCAGTGCTGCTCCTATTGCATGGTTGGAGGTGTCGCACATTATTTCAAATGGCTGGCTCCAGTCTAGTTCTCTCACAATTGGAGCCCAAGTCAGGGCAGTCTTCAGCTTATCAAATGCTTGTTTGTAATCCTCACTGAACTCGAACTCAATATCCTTCTGCAGTAGTCTAGATAAAGGAATTGCTACCTTACTGAAGTCCTTAATGAATCTCCTGTAAAAATCTGTATGGCCAAGGAACGAACGGACTTCCCTCATAGAAGAGGGGTAAGGTAAACTAGAAATAACATCCAGCTTTGCTGGATCTACAGAAATGCCAGTATTAGACACAACATGTCCTAGTACAATACCTTGTTTTACCATAAAGTGACATTTTTCAAAATTTAATACAAGGTTTGTACTGACACATCTATCTAAAAAATAATAATGTGATTTACCTGACAGGCAATCCAGCATTTGATCAATGAATGGAAGAGGATAGTGATCCTTACGAGTGGCCTGGTTGAGGCGTCTGTAGTTAATGCAGACCCTCCAAGCGTTCTGAACTCTGGTTGCAATGAGATCTCCATGCTCATTCTTCACTGTAGTGACTCCAGACTTCTTGGGCACCACTTGTACTGGGCTTACCCATTCACTGTCTGAGATGGGATAGATGATATCTGCCTCAAGTAGTCTGGTCACTTCCTTTTTGACAACCTCTAAGATAGTGGGGTTTTGTCTTCTCTAGGGTTGACGGACAGGTCTTGCTCCCCCTTCTAAAAATATTCTATGCTCACAGACTTGAGGGTTGATGCCTACTATGTCTGACAAACTCCAACCAATTGCCTTCTTGTGCCTCCTCAGCACACTAAGTAACTGCTCTTCCTGTTGAGAAGTGAGTTCCCTTGCAATGATAACTGGAAACTTCTGCTCGTCCTCAAGGTAAGCATATTTGAGGTGTGGAGGAAGGGGTTTTAATTCTAACTTCTGATCATGGTCAGGCTCTGGGTTGTCTGGAGCTGGTGACAAAGGTAAAGCACTGTCATTGTCCTCTAAGAATGTCCCCACACTTGGACCTTATCCTATGTACTTCTCTTCAAATTCCTCATGGTGAACTTCAGCCACGGTTTCATCTATGATGTCACACTGGAGGATAGAATGATCCTCCGGAGGATGCTTCATAACTCCATTCAGATTGAAGATTACTACTCGGCCATCTATTTCAAAAGAGTATGTTCCTGAAAAAGCATCTAATTTGAACTTCGAGGTCTTCAGGAATGGTCTTCCGAGTAGGATTGATGATGGCTTCTCTGAGTCATTTTGGGGCATCTCCAGGATATAAAAATCAATGGGAAATGTGAGCCCCTTAATGCCCACTAATACATCTTCAATAACTCCAGCCACTGTAATAATGCTTTTATCTGCTAACACAAAACGAGCTGCCGACCTTTTTAAGGGAGGGAGGCTCAAAATATCATATATAGACAAAGGCATCATACTCACACATGCTCCTAAATCATACATGCAGTCAGAAAATACCACACCACCAATAATATAATTAACCATACAATTAAAGCAGATATGGAACTACCTAAAGGAATAGTTTCTAATTCATTAATTTTGTCTTTATGTATACATAAATCTTTTAGAAACTTGGCATATTTAGGTACCTGTTGAATAACATCAAAAAGAGGAACAGTTACCTCAACTTTTTTGAATATCTCTACCATTTTGGGATCAGGTTCCAGCTGTTTCCTGGGCTTCCTTGCAAGTTGTGGAAATGGAATGGGAGTGGTGTCTTCTGCAGTGTCTGTGCCCTTTGGTGCTTCCTCCTGTGGTTGAACTTCTTCTTTTTCATCTATGTCCTGTATGTCCTCTTCCTCTTCAACATCTTCTATTTCCACTACCTCTTCAGCTGAGGCGTGTTCTGGTGGGCTTGGCTCCTCCTGATTCCTCTCCTGCAGTGTGGTTCCGGACCTTAGGGTGATGGCATTAATGCCACCCTTTGGATTGGGTAATGGTTGAGAGGAAATTCCATTGGAGCTCAAAGGCTGGTTATTGGAGTTATTCATTTATCCAATCTGTGAGACAAGAGCTTGCAGGGTAGAGTTAAGACCATTTAGTGTAGCATAAAGGTTATTTTCCATGGTCTGTTGTCTTTGATCAATAGATTATAGTAAGTCATCATTAGCAGATGAAGAAGGATAAGTAATTTGAGAGGTCTACTGTTGGATATTCTGTGGTCCTTGTGATTGCCTCAGGTGAGGTGCTCTGTAAGGCTGGTTCTGGTTCTGCTGCCTGTTGTTGTTGTTATTCCACCTCTGATTTCCCTGATTGTCTCTGCCACCTCTGTTGTTGTTGTCCCTCCAATTCTGGTTAGAATTGTCCTACCATCCATGGCTGTAATTGCCACCTTGATTGTACCCTTGGTTGGGGCGTTCATAGAAGTTATGAGTGGCTGCCACAGTGTTGTCTTCCTACTGGAGCTGTGGACATTCGTCAGTATAATGGCTATAATCAGCACAGATTCTGCAAACTCTCTGTGGGACTAACTGTTGGCTTTGCTGTGGTGGAGAAGGTTGAGCTTGCTGAACTTGTTGTTGATTCAATTGCATCTGCTTCAGCAAGTTGGTCATTTCACAGATACTCTGAGTTAGAGCAGCAGTCTCTCTGCTAGAGGATACTTCTACAAAGGCTTTTGAATGGCCTTGTTTTTGCCTGTGATTCCGAGTAGATTCAGCTAAGTCGCTGATCAATTGCCATGCCTCATTAGTGGTCTTGTACTTTTTCATAGACCCATTGCTAGCACTTTCCAATGTGGTCTTATCTTGGGGCCTCATGCCCTGTGTGACGTAACCGAACAACACTATCTTGTCAATCATATGGTGGGGGCATGCTTCCAGAAGATTATTGAAGCGCTCCCAGTATTCATAGAGAGTCTCAGATTCGTCCTGAACAATCATGGAAATGTCTTTCCTCAGTTTATCAGTAACTTCAGCTGGAAAGAACTTTTCCAAAAATTCTCTTCTAAGTGTATCCCAGTTGGATACAGTTGTTGCGGGTTAAGTGTAGTACCACTCTCCTACCTTTTCCTCAAGTGAAAATGGGAAAGCTTTCAATAAAATTGAAGTTTCATCTGCACCATCATGCCTGACAGTAGAACAGGCTGCTTGAAAATCTCTCAGTTGCTTGATAGGCTCTTGAGCAGGTAAGCCACGAAACTTGGGCATCAAATTGAGCAGTGAAGTCTTTATTTCAAAGTCTGTAGCCACCACTGAGTGATGCGCTTGAAATGGTTGCATTGTAAAATCAGGGGGTCCAGCCTCCTGGATAGTAACTCTCCTAGGTTCTGCCATATCACCTACACGTAAATCAACCGAATCAGTAGAACGGGGGCTGATTTCTTCCTCAAATGACGTTTCAGATCCGCCATTAGAGAGGACTAACCGACGCCGAGCTTGCCTTATTCGTGAAATAGTTCTTTCAATCTCAGGATCGAATACTGGCAAGCTTGGATCAGGAAGTGAACGCGTCATCTAGCGAAAGAAACAAGCAGCTCATAGTAGCAAGATAAAATAAAATGCAAATAAATAAATTCCAATTAATAACTTTAGCACTCTATTGCAACTCCCCGACAACGGCGCCAAAAATTGACGTGGCGGAAATTGGCGAATTAAGAATTGTTATGAGATATGCGTTGCAAGTATAGTTCTTAACCAACCAGAAATCCGCTTATCAATTTAGAAGGGTTGTCACAAAAATCAAAATTAAAATACTGGGAGTATGAATCCTAGGTCGTCCCCCAACGAGTTGCAGAAAGGTGTGCTATTTTATTAATCAGATGTTTTCAAAAAGGGTTTGAGTTGAATAAACAGGAAATTAAATTGGAGAAATTAAGTAAGTTAAATAAAAGCCTTGACTGGGAGTAGATTAGTTGGAAGCCCTATTCTTGTTGAAGTACTCTTAAGATTAATTGATAATTGAAGGTTGTTCTGTTTAGTTATCCTTTACTAGGTAAGAGAAAGTCAAACAAGTTGGAATACTGTTTCTATTCACAAGTTCCAATCCACTCAATTTATTGAACTTTTATTGAACTTTACTTTGGGGTATCTTTGTCCCCTTTTTATTTCTTTTTCTCTTTTTTCTTTCTCTATTTTATTGAAAAGGATTAGTGTCAGTGACTAGAGAGCATTCCAACAATAAACCCGATTACAATTTTTCTTTTAAGCATCCCAACTCAAGGGTTCCTTTCAATCAACTCCCCATCAAGTTAGGAAACTACTCGCTCATTGTGAATGTAGAACTCATAACATAGGAAAGGGAATTAAAGAAAGACATGATAAATAAAACTCAAAGGAATCAATTAAAAATAAAAGTAATTCTTGTATTAATAAATTCTAAAATAATCCAATAGTAAAATTGAGTAAATTAAAGGACATGGAAGAGTAAAGCCAAGTAAAGAAAACGAACTAGAATGACAAAGTCTTGATGAGGTAATAACTCTTCTCAATATCCCAATGCAAAGAGCAATAGAAATAAAAATCCTAAGAATTATGAATGTGTAGAGAGAAAACCTAGAGGAGGAGTAAGACTAGATCTAAAAACTAAAAATTGTGTAGAATAAATGTTGTTCTTGGTTTCTGCATGTTTTCTGGCTCTAGTATGCTTTTTTGGGCCGAAAACTGGGTCAAAACAGGGCCCAAAATCGCCCCCAGCGAATTCTGCAGATTATGCAGATCGCGCACGTCACGCGATCGCGTCATTCATGCGGACGCGTCATTCGGCATTTTTCTTGCCACGCGGGCGCGTCGTCCACGCCTCCGCGTCACTTGTGCTATTCCAATCCGCGCGGTTGCGTGAGCCATGTGGCCGCGTCACTGCGATTTCCTCTCTTTCACGCGGTCGCGTGAGCCATGCGGCCGCGTCACTTTTCGCTGGTCATCTCCTTAATTTCCTGTGTTCCTTCCAATTTTGCAAGCTCCCTTTCCAATCTCCAACTCATTCATGCCCTATAAAGCCTGAAACACTTACACATAGATCACGGCATCGAATGGAATAAAGGAGAATTAAAATACATAGTTAAAAGTATCTAGGAAGCAAGTTTTCAATCATTCAATAATTTTAGGAAGGAAGTATAAATGCATGCTAATCATATGAATAAGTGGGTAAAGATCATGATAAAACCACACAATTAAACACATTATAAACCATAAAATAGTGGTTTATCAGTTTGTCAAAATGCTTGAATGGATGTTAGAGTAGAATTTTATGTTCTTGGCTTGGGAAGGTAACTTAGTAATTCATGAGTTACTAATGTCCAAGTGATTGATAGTTGGTAGCCATTGACTCTAGCTCTCATTAATTCAATTAGTGAATAGCTAGGACTTATGTACTTGGATTGATATAGCTCATTTGAATTTCTTCTACTTGTTAGGGGATGATTTAATGGGATTAATCCTTGCAATTATTATATTATGGTTAGTGATAAGGATAGAGATCCTTGACCACCATACCCTGCCATGACCTTTTCATCATTTGAATTCCTTTACCACTTACTTTTCTTATCTCTTATTCAAAACCCCAAAATAAACATGGCCATAGCCAATAACAAGAACACTACCCTGCAATTCTTTTGAGAGACGACCCGGGGTTTGAATACTTTGGTTATTAGATTTATTAGGGGTTTGTACTTGTGACAAACAAATTTTTGCATGAAAGGATTATTGTTGGTTTAGAAACTATACTTGCAACGCGATTTCATTAGTGAAATTCTACACCATCAATTTCCACTCATCAAAATGGCGCCGTTGCCGGGGACTTGCAATTGTGTGCCTCGTTATTGGTTATTGTATATATGTGAATATTGTGAATATGTTTGTCTTTTGCCCGGTTGTTAGTTCTTATTAGCTTTAGGAAATACTTAGTTAGTTTGTTTTTGCTTCCACTATGAATTCTCACCCTTTTGGCTATGAGTTTGGTTCTAATTGTGTTGTAGGAAATGTGAACTTCAATGTGATTTAAGAAAATTGTCGTGTCGGTCTAGATTTTCTTCTTATAGAAAAGAATTACTTCGTTGTAAGCATAGTTCTAAACCAACAAACAATTCTCACATAAAAAATTTTGGTTGTCACAAGTACAAACCCCAATGAAAATTAACTGAAGTATTTAAACTCCGGGTCGTCTCACAAGGAGTTGCAATGAAGTGCTCAATTATTGGCTATGAGGGTGCAAGGGGGGTTGATTTGATAAGAGGACAAGAAAATAAATGGCAAGAGAAGTAATTCAAACAAGCAATTAAGGAAAGCAATTAATAAAGAGAGACATTCATGGCAAGGTTTGAGATCATATGCTTTCTATCCTAGTCATTAATCATAACAATACTTAACAAGAATTTATCTTATTTCATCATCCCCAATGTTGGAAGAAGGTGTAAGTTATCTTCCATTAGAGAGTCAAACAAGACTAGTTAACCTCAATCCAAATGTCCTAATCAACTTACTAATGGAATTAGCAAGAGATTAAAGTCAATAGAAATTATATTAACTAACAACTCTAGATCACCAATCTAAATTGGGTATTAATGACTCAAGATTGCCCAATTATTCTTTCCAAGCCAAGAATGCTCAAAATTTACTCTAAAGCCTAACCAAGCATTTTGTCAAACACTTGGAAGGCATAAAAGGAAAGCATAGTAAAAATGCAAGAATAATAAATCTACCAACTACCAATTACAAGAAAAGTAAATTCACAATTCAAATCATCAATAAAGAAACATCAAATATCAAATCTCATTAAAGGAAAATCCAAATCTAACATGAGTTCATCATCACAAAAGAGAGCAAAAAGGGAAATTAACACTACAAATCATGAGAATGAAAGAGTAGAAGCATGAAATTGTAAAGAGAACAAGATGAAAACATGTAATTGAACCTAAATCTAGAAGAGATTGTCCTAACCTAATTCTAGAGAGAAGAGGGAGCTTCTCTCTCTAGAAACTAACCTACATGATGCTATACTACCAAACAATTGCTCCCCCTTTGCTCCCCCTTCACAAGGGTATGAACATTTATTCAATGCAAATAAACTATATGCACCTACCTACATGCATCCAACTAAATGCAATATGACTCTATCTACTTGGTTAAAAGTAAATCAATCCCCAAGAACATATATGCACGTGTAGGGGTAAGTAGAATGATGACTCATGAATCCTACCAATTCAAATATCAAACTGAAGTACAAGTAGACTTGCAAGAAGAAAAGCTCATGAAAGCCGGGAACAAGGAATTGAGCATCGAACCCTCACCGGAAGTGTATCCGCTCTAGTCGCTCAAGTGTATAGGCTCGATCACTCAATTCTCTTCTAATCATGCTTTCTTTTTAATTCACATTCCATATGCATTGTAATATAATTCTAATACACAACCTAGCTACCCATGATTCCCACTTTTTTTCACATACTCATGCATTCTTTTTAATTCACATTCCATATGCATTGATTTTTATTGAACTTTACTTTGGGGTATCTTTGTCCCCTTTTTATTTCTTTTTCTCTTTTTTCTTTTTCTATTTTATTATATATATATATACATATGTTTTTTTTATCATTTTTTTCTAAAGTATATACAAATGCATCAATGCATATGGTTTTACATATAGTGCATGAATATGTACCCAATTTCCAATATTTTCAACAAAAATAAAAATTACACTTTTACCTCAACTGTTGTCCCAAGTTTCCCATACCCAAATGATACACACCCTCACTAGCCTAAGCTAATCAAAGATCCAAATTAAGGACATTTATTATTTTTCACTTACGGGTAGTGATGTGCTAAAATTAAGAACAAAAGGGATTAAATAGGCTTAAAATTGGCTAACAATGGTTGATGAAAGGTAGGCTATTTGGTTAAGTGAGCTAATTGAAATGATGGCCTCAATCATATAAATGTATGTATACATGGAATAACGGACATAAAGAATCAAACAAATCAAAGATTACAATCATAGAAAGGGAAAAATACACACAAGAATGGAAAATAAGTGGTTATATGATGTAACCACACAATTGGGCTCAAAACTCACATGCTTGTGTTCTTAGCTCAAAAACCATGTTCCAAAATACATTTTTCAAGCAAGTTCATCACAAAAAAATTTTTCAAATTGGTAGGGTGCCCTAGAACAATTTTTCTTGGAAAAGAAATCATCACCCTAACCAAGTAGTCCTAACATAAAAAGAAATTGTGAAATATGTACAAATTCTAACTAATCATGCAACCTATCATGCAATGCAACAACTAACTAGCAAAGGAAATCAAGAATTGGTGTTGAAAGAAAGAAATTGTTACCCATGGAGATCGGTCGGACGACCTCCCCACACTTAGAAATTTGCACTGTCCTCGGTGCATGCAAAGAAGAGCAAGGTGGACGGGTTTCTATAATTGATGAGCTTCCTCAAAGGATTGTGCGAATGAACTTGTTTGCTGCCCCATTAGAAGCTTTTCCATTCCTTTCCTTCTTGGTAGCCAACCTAAAAGGAAAGAAGAGGAAGGAAGAATTAAACCTATGACAAAGATATCAAAGCAAATAGAACATAGGCGGGGGCTAATGCCAAATAAAAGTAGGGTTCTCACTACATGTTAGCTACGCATTTGAGGGAGAAAACAATATAGGCAAAGGGCATATCAACTAATTCTTGATGCAAGAGTAAAGTCAAAGCATGAAGAGCACTCAAAAGCATCAAGTTCAACTAGAAAGAGTGGGTCATGAAAGACATGCAAGTTCATATCAATGCACAAAGGATACAAGGATCATCAAGGGGTAAGCATTGAATTAGAGATTTCATTACCCATCAATATCAAAGAATTCAAGAAGCACCAAGATTAACCAAGAAATTCTCAACAATTGAGTAGAAAAATACAACACCATTATTCAAATAAGAAACTCAAAAAAGAAGGTAAAAAGAAGCTATAAAAAATAAAATAAAAATGCAAAGAATAAAAGTATGCGAATGCAATGGACAAAAGAAAATGGAAGATGAGAAAAAAAACTCTTTTTTTTACCAGCGCAGACGCGTCATGCACGCTTACGCACCGATGCGCAGTTTGGCCGAAGGAACAAGCGACGCGGACACGTACAGTACGCATACGCGTGCTTGATGAAGTTGGCGACCGATGCGGACGCGTCACGTACGCTTGCGCGTCTGGTCGCAGGCACAGAGTAGGCACAACTTTGGCACAACTCTCTGGTTTTTGTACCAGGAGGGTAGGTGGCGCTATCGGTGCGCGCACGCACAGCGTGCGTGCGCGTGCATTGCACAATTAGAGTCAACGGCGCGTACGCGCTAGGTGCGCTCACGCGCGGGTTGGTTTGTGCCTTAGGCCCAATGTTCGCACAGTGCAGGCCTAACTCTCGGGTTTTTGGCTGGGGGTGGAATTTTTCCATCCACGCGTACGCGTACATGGCGCGTCCGCGTGGATGGTCGAAAATGCTTGAGGCGCGCGTGCGCGCACTCTGTTTTTCAAAATTTTTCCAAGTTCTTGCACCAAACCAAGCCTTCCAAACCTCCAAACAGCTACCAAAACACCCTAAAACCTTATTTAACATATTATACTACCAAATATACTCAACAAACTAAATAAAATATGAAATCAAACCTATTCTACCAATATTTACAAAAGAGAAAATGAAAAGAGTTTACCATGGTGGGGTGTCTCCTACCTAGCACTTTTAGTTTAAGTCCTTAAGTTGGACATTTGGTGGGGGTCCTTGCTAGGGTGGCTTATGCTTGAATTCATCCTTGAATCCCCACCATTTCTTGTATCTCCAATGTCCACCGGGATCCCAAACTAGGCGCACAAGGCCTTCAAGTAAGCTTAGGTAGATGACAAAGCCCCAAGAGTTTTGATTGTTGAAATGAATTCCGAGGTCCCAATCCTTGTTCTTGCACCCATCTTCTCGTTGACTGCCATAGTTAAATTTGGGTGACAAGGCTTGTGAATTCTCAATTAGATCTCCAAACATTCTCCTAGACCCATGCAATTTGGTTTTACACCAACCATTGCCATTCAACTTTGAGCATGCAACCATCATGAACTTAGAGTGATGTTTCCAACCACTAACCATCTCCCTCTTACTCTTAGTTCCACAAAGAGCTCTAAGTTGCCCATCATTCTTAATTAAACCATATTCAAGTGGAAAGTAAAGATTAGAGATAAGAATTTTACCCACTTGAATGTTATGTTGGATGGTGACTTAGGAAGGGGGACCTCCCCACACTTAGACAATGCGAGGTCTACTCCCTTGTGCTCTTTCTTGATTACCTCCACCTCTTGGCAAGCTTCTTCAACTTCAACCTCTTCCTCTTGACAAAGTTCTTCACATTCAACCACCTCTTCACCAACTTCTTCTAGCTCTTCCCCACTCTTCATTTCACAACATGGAGGTAATGTGAAACTTATCTCAACATTTACTTCAATATCAATAGAAGAAAATTCCTCAAATACCAAAGGATCATGTGTTGGTGTGGGCTCATCTCCAAGAGGAAGATTTGTTATTTGCTCACCTTCTTCTAATTCTTTATCATTTATTATATGCTTAGGAGATTGCGCACCCTCCTTAACATTGCCTTCAAGCTTAATGGAAGAATGTTCAACAACTTCCACAAGATCATCAACAATATCACTTGGTGTGGAAGTGTTTTCAAGCTTGAAATCCACCTCTTGTTCAACTTCCTCTAGCTCTTCAACCACTTCTTCTTCATTAACAATCTCTTTACTCTCCACTTGTTGCAAGACATACCCCATCTCCTTGTCCTCATGTTGAGATTCTAAAATCTCCTTCATGCTCCTTTCTTCGGTTGATTTCTCACATTCATCCGTGGAGATGCCTTGCTTGTTGCATGAGTCCCATGAGTCCAAGTTGGCTTTAATTTTGGCAAGGTTAGCCTTGATAGTTTTGTTTCTCTTTTGGGCTTCCTCTTGCTCTTTTTGACGGAATATCGCTTGAAGCCGATCCATTGCTTGCTTGAGATGATCCATTGGCTCTTGTTCCACTTGGCTAGTATAAGCAGGATCATATTGCTCTTGGATTGATCGATATGGGTATTCTTCCATAGAGGGTTGTGGTGGAAAGGGGAATTCATTTTGTGGTTAAAAATTATCATACATGGGAGGTGATTCATCTTGGTAAGAATAGTGAGGTGGTGGTTCTTGAGGGTATTGAGGGTTGAATTGGGATGGTTCTTCATATGGTTCATATGGTTCACAAGGTGGTTGGTATGGTGGATATGGGTTAGGATCATATGGGGGTGTTTGGTGGTATGAGGCTTGTGAGTGCGGTGGTGCAAAACTTTGTTGGGGAGGTGGTTCATAGGCATGTGGTGGTGGTTGTTGACAATCACAATAAGGGTCACCACATCCATTAGATTGATATGCATTAGGATTAGAATTATACCCATAAGAATCCAGAGAGTAGTTACGTTGGGGTGATGCTTGGACGGCTTGGGTGGCATAGAATGCCCTTTGGTCCTTGTGTATCTCCGTGAGGATAGTAGTCATGTCCCCAAGTACTCTTGTCAGACTTGATTCGGAAGGAGGTTGTTGCCAAGAAGGTTGTCCATAAGATTGGGGCTCCTCCCACCTTTGATCTCCAAATCCTTGATGCATGTCCTCATTAAAGCTTTCATTTCCTACAACATAACTCGAACCAAACTCATAGCCAAAGTGATGAGAATTCATAGTGGTAAGAGAAAATAAAACAAATACTAATAAGAACTAATAAAAACTAACTCCTAAAATAAGCAAAAACTAGCAAAGAAGCATATTAACATATATACAATAGCCAATAACCTAACACCATTGTAATTCCCCGGTAACGGTGCCATTTTGATTTAAGAAAATTGTCGTGTCGGTCTAGATTTTCTTCTTATAGAAAAGAATTACTTCGTTGTAAGCATAGTTCTAAACCAACAAACAATTCTCACATCAAAAATTTTGGTTGTCACAAGTACAAACCCCAATAAAAATTAACCGAAATATTTAAACTCCGGGTCGTCTCACAAGGAGTTGCAATGAAGTGCTCAATTATTGGCTATGAGGGTGCAAGGGGGGGTTGATTTGATAAGAGGACAAGAAAATAAATGGCAAGAGAAGTAATTCAAACAAGCAATTAAAGAAAGCAATTAATAAAGAGAGACATTCATGGCAAGGTTTGAGATCATAGGCTTTCTATCCTAGTCATTAATCATAAAAATACTTAACAAGAATTTATCTTATTTTGTCATCCCCAATGTTGGAAGAAGGTGTAAGTTATCTTCCATTAGAGAGAGTCAAACAAGACTAGTTAACCTCAATCCAAATTTCCTAAATAACTTACTAATGGAATTAGCAAGAGATTAGAGTCAATGGAAATTATATTAACTAACAACTCTAGATCACCAATCTAAATTGGGTATTA
This sequence comes from Arachis ipaensis, assembly GCF_059453495.1. Classification (NCBI taxonomy): domain Eukaryota; kingdom Viridiplantae; phylum Streptophyta; class Magnoliopsida; order Fabales; family Fabaceae; genus Arachis; species Arachis ipaensis. The sequence continues at coordinate 78,859,934 of NC_142440.1, read as the reverse complement.
ATGACTCAAGATTGCCCAATTACTCTTCCTAAGCCAAGAATGCTCAAAATCTACTCTAAAGCCCAACCAAGCATTTTGTCAAACACTTGGAAGGCATAAAAGGAAAGCATAGTAAAAATGCAAGAATAATAAATCTACCAACTACCAATTGCAAGAAAAGTAAATTCACAATTCAAATCATCAATAAAGAAACATCAAATATCAAATTTCATTAAAAGAAAATCCAAATCCAACATGAGTTCATCATCACAAAAGAAAGCAAAAAGGGAAATTAACACTACAAATCATGAGAATGAAAGAGTAGAAGCATGAAATTGTAAAGAGAACAAGATGAAAATATGTAATTGAATCTAAATCTAGAAGAGATTGTCCTTACCTAATTTTAGAGAGAAGAGGGAGCTTCTCTCTCTAGAAACTAACCTACATGATGCTATACTACCAAACAATTGCTCACCCTTTGCTTGGACTTCAATTCTGCATGAAATACACTCAGAAACAAGTTGGATTTGGGCCTGGGCAGCTCAGAAATCGCCCCCAGCATTTTGCCTTTAAGTGAGTCGCGTGCCATGTGTGTGTGCGCGTCGATTGGCTTAATTCTTCATCTGTGCGGACGAGTCATGTACGCATGCGCGTGCCTTGTACACGTGCGCGCCCATCAATGCATTCCCAATCTTTGTTTCTTTATGCATTCTCCACTTTGTATGCTTTTCTCCTCATTTCTTCCATCCAATACTTGCCTTATGAACCTGAAATCACTCAACAAACACATCAAGGTATCAAATGGAATTAAGGTGAATTAAAATCACCAATTTAAGGCCTAAAAAGCATGTTTTTACATTTAAGTATAAATTAAGGGAGAATTACAAAACAATGCTATTTCATTGAATAAATATGGAAAAAGGCGATAAAATCCCCTAAAATAAGCAGAAGATAAACCACAAAATCGGGGTTTATCATAATGACCACATGTATCAAGGACAGAGCCAACAAAGATGGGAGAAGCCTCAAGGAATTGATCACTGCTATTTGCAACAACCTCCGGATACGTATAGGTATACTCACCATCCTAATGCATGTCAATTCAATGGCTATGGTAACTCTTTTTGTGACAATCAACAACCACCATCATATGCCTATGAATCCTATCCTCAACATGAACCTCAACCATACTCACAAGCCCTTCCTTACCGAACACCTTCCTACGATCCATATCCATTATATGACCAACCACCCATACCATATCCTTGTGACCATTATGAGCAAGAACCTTTAGAACCACCTCAATCCCATCATGATTACTACCAAGAACCACCTCAATACACACCATCTCCATACTCCTACCAAGTAGAACCACCTTCCTACTATGAACCCTTTCTCCAAAGTGGTGAACCCTCTTATCCACCCCAAGCCCCAATAGATGATTCTTTCACCTTGCTACTTCAAGGACAAGCGGATATGTAAAGGAACACACTAGAGTTTGTGACTAACTTGACCAAGGTAGTGCACACTCTAGCCTATCAATGCTTGAACACTCAAGGTACTTCCGTAGCTATATGTGAAGGTTCCAAAGAAGAGCAAAGCATGGAGGAGAGATTGGAAAGTCCGGTGGAGAAAGAGGAGTTGAGTTTTGTATTGGAGCAATTGGAGGAACCTACGATTATTGAAGAAAAGGGAGACGTGGTTGAAGATTTCGGGGATGCAAAACCTCCATGGGAGTCTCAAAAACCTCCGAAAAATATCCAAATTGAAGAATATGAAGAGGCTGATCAAGAGATGGATTCAATCATCAATGACTTTCTATCCAAAATTGAATCACCTCCCGTTGGACAAGAAATTAAAGTTATTGAAGACAGCTCCAAGCCAAGTGACATTGGTGACCTTGTTGAAAACCCTTCCACTGGATGTGAAGCTAAGATTGAATTAGACTTCACACAACCTCCAAAGCTTGATTCGATTGATGATGAGGAGGAATTGAAGGAAGTTGACAAGCAAGAAGAAATTGAAAGGAATTGTCAAGAGGCAAAAACAACTAAGGAAGAGCCTAAGGGAGTAAATCTCGCATGGTCTAAGTATGGGGAGGTTCCCCTTCCTAAATTACCATCCAACACAACATTCAAGTGGGTAAAATTGTTTCCCTTAAGCTTCACTTTCTCACTTGAATATGGCTTGATTGAGATGGATGGGCAACTTAGAGCTCTTTGTGGAGCTAATGGTAAGAGGGAGTTGTGTAGTGGTTGGAAGTTTGGTATTAGGCTCATTAATTTTGAACTTTCAAGGCGTAGGGACCATGGTTGGATGAATGCTACTTTGTGTGGGTCTAGGAGGAGACTTTGGTGTGCTAAAGGGAATTCTATGTGTCAACCACCCGGATGGAAGAACCATAACAATCAACTTCAGAACGGGTGCAAAAATAAGATATGGGATCCCAGATTGAAGCATGACAACCAACTTTGGGAACTCATATCTTGGGTTGAACTTCACCCAAGTTTAGTGGAGATGGTTGGAATTTCTATCAACCATTTGAGGAGCAAAGATCTTTGGAGATTCAAGGATGAGTACAAACATAAGCCACCATGACAAAGAGCCTCCCAAATGTCCAACTTAAGGACTTAAAATAAAAGTGCTAGGTGGAAGACACCCAACCATGGTAAACTCTTTCCATTCTCCCTTGTGGATTTGATTAATAAGTGATTTGAGTTGCCATTGTAAGTAGTTTCCTCTTCATATCATTACTTTAATAACTTGGTTGCTAGTGCTTGTGATGCAAGTTTCCCTTGCTTGTACTTGAAAATCCTTCAAAAGCTAAAAATATTTTTTTTTGGATTTTTCATTCTTGGTTGGTCTTGGTTTGTAGGTAGTATTAGGGGGATTTTAAGCTGTTTTTAGTACTTCTAAAAAAAGGGGGCGGGACGCGTACGCATGCTGTATGCGTATGCGTCGATGAGTGAATGCAGCCCCGTATATTTTCCAGAGAGTTGCGCAAGTTTGGTGCGAACGTTGGGCTTTTCGCACAAGCCGCAACCCACATGCAGGTGCAGCACCCGTACTTCTACCCGAGAGTCATGCCAACTTGGGGCCAACGCTGTGCTTCTGGCCCAATCCTCAATGCACGCGTACGCGTATAGCACGCGTGCGCGTCAACGCATACTCTCTCCCACCGTGCTTAAGCGTACATGACGCTTCCGCTCCCATCATCTTTTTGCCCACCCACGCGGATGCACAATAGACGCGTACACGTGGATTCAAAATCATAACCCCCAAGGACGCAGAAGCCCTAGCCATTCGCGCAATCCTCATCCTTTCATCTCCAATGTTCCACTGCTCACTTCTCCTCCCCCTAATCACAGAGCCCCTATAACTGCTGCCCCAAGCTCTGCAACCACCATACGTTGACCTCACCACCGCCACCGCCACCCTATTCCCCTCTCTCTTCTCTTTCTTCTTCTCTTCTCCGTCTCTTCTTCGCCCTCTCTTTCCTTCTCCGCTCGTTTTCTCGCCCCTGCCACCGAGCTCCATCGCGGCCTCAATTGCCGCCGTCGCCCCTCCTTTCAACCACCATCAATCATCACCACCAACACATTTTCTTCCATTTTCTCCCCTTCCCAGCACCTCCGTTCTACCACCGCGGGTCACCAAGCTACCACTGTCCTTGGGTGGCACTATTTCCTTTTACCACTCGTATTCCAACTCTGTTTCTGCTACTGCTCCCAGATGCCTCTATTTCAACATATTTTGCCCTGTTTTTCACTTTTCTTTTGTCAATTCTATCCTGTAGTGTTAGCTGTTTCTTAATTTCTATTTTGCTTAGGTTAGATAGAAATGCATGTGGTTAGGTAGCTAGGTTGTGGTTAGAGGATTCTAGGCCTAATAAGTGCTCCGTTCTTGTTATCCGAATTGGCTAAATTGAAATTGTTTTGTTGAATGGTGGTTGATGTTACTGTTCTGTACATTCCTGTCATTGCTGTGTTGGCTTTTGGTTCATATATTGTTTCACTGCTGCCTTGCTGAGTAATTTTACCTGATGTCGCCTAAACCATATGAACTTGCTGCTTGTTACATATTTGATGGATCATACGTGTTAATTTGCTGCTTTTTGTTACCCGGGAACCTCCGAATTACTGCTGGAATGCTGCCAAAATTTCTAGAAATTGTTTTGTTCTTCAAGTTGTGACCTAGGAATTGAACTTGACCCTTTTGACTTGGAGATTTACTTCACTTACGCCAAGTTCAATTCTTAGGCCACTTTGGTTGGCGTTTTTGTTTTTATTTTGTTTCCCGTTGATACGCATTGAAACATGTTAGTTCAAGGAATTATTTGTCGGATTTCTGTGTCAAATAGTACCTTGCCTAACTCATCAGTTTGAACCTTCTTTTGCTTTGATGGAGGAAGAAATCAGCCAATTAAGAAATTATAGTAAGAACAGCGTTGTAAGTACAGTTCTTAACCGACAAAAATCCGCTTATCAATTTAGAAAGGTTGTCACAAAATTAGAATAAAAATAATGGGAGTAGAAATCCCAGGTCATCTCCCAACGAGTTGACAAAAGAGTGCTATTTTATTAATCAAGAATTATTCCGAGAAATTTTAAGAGTTGAAGAACAGAAAATTAAATGATGGTAAATTAAAGTAATGTGGATTAAAAGAGATTTATATATTCAAAATAAAAAGTCTTGACTGGGGGAAGATTAATTGGAAGTTCTATCCTTGTTAGATTTTTCCAAGTATAGTATCAAGAGGTTGTTGTTTTCACTTAGTTAACCCTTACTAAATAAAGGAAAGTCAAGTGATTGAGCTAACTCTTATTCACAAGTCCTAATCCTCTTCCTTGGGAAGAATTAGCGTTAGTGCCTAGAGAGTTAGCCAACAACTTCTAATTTAACTAATCACTTGAGCATTCCAACTCAAGGGCCTCCTTTTAATCAACCCCCAAGTCAAGTTGGGGGTCTACTCCATTGACATGAATATAACATTCACAGAAATATAAGAAGAAGACATGATAAATTAAATAAAATAGGAATTGAAAATTAATTAAAAGTAAAAATAGTTCTTTGCATTAATAAATCCCAAAATGCAACATCCTTATCTGAACAGGGTTAATAAGTAATTGATGAGAGAGCTTTTGCATGGTCTAGAAATTTGCGGATAAATCCTCGTTGCAAGTATAGTTTCTAAACCTTCAAAAGTCCTTTCATACAAACGTTTTGGTTGTCACAAGTAACAAACCCCTTAAAAATTGATAACCGAAGTATTCAAACCTCGGGTCGTCTTCTCAAGGAACTGCAGGGAAGTATGTTCTTATTATTGGTTATGGAGATTGTAGATTTGGGGTTTCAAGAATGAGGAACAAATATGACAAATAATTTAAATGGCAATTAAAAATAAATAAATAACTGTAAAGCAAACTTTTGGCAAGGGATGAGAAATTGGAAGTCCAGATTAGTTACCCTTCTCAATAATAAAGAAGATTGTATCTTAATTCTACTTAGTTGACCTTTACTAAAGCAAAGGAAAGTCAAGGGACTAATTAGCTTGATCTTCGAATCCTATTTATTTCCTAAGAAAAAGTTGGGATTATTGAAGTTCAGTTCAATTAGCAAAGATAACAGTTATCAATTATATTGATCTGAGATAAATCCTGAGTTACTGATTTCTTAACCAAGACCAAAAGGGAAAAAGTAAATCTATTGGAATAAAGATGTCTTCAGAGTAAAAGCAATAATAGCATAAATAAAAGAAAGCAATATTAAACTGAAATACCTCAAGTAATATTAATTCAAAAGAGTAATCTGTAACATGGAAGAATTCATAAACTAAATTGGGAAAATAAATAAAAATAAAGAACTTGGGATTGAGAGTCACTCCTAAAACTAAGAGAAGTCCTAAATCCTAAGAGAGAGAGGAGAGAACCTCTCTCAAAACTAATCTAAATCATGAGAAGTAACTAAATTGGCGAGCTCCCTTTGAATGGATGCATTCCCACACTTTATAACCTCTGGTCTATGCCTTCTGGACTTGGATTTGGGCCAAAAAGGGCTTCAGAAATCGTTGGGAGCATTTTTTGCAATTTCTGGTGCGTGGCCTCTGTCACGCGTCCGCGTGGGTCACGCGATCGCGTCATTCGGAGCTTTTCTTGTCACGCGGTCGCGTCAGTCATGCGGCCGCGTCGTATGTGTTTTGCTTAAGGCGCGCAGTCGCGTCAGTCATGCGGCCGCGTCACTGTTGATTCGCGCTTGGCATGCGTCCGCGTTGCCCATGCGATCGCGTGGATGCCAGTTTCTTTAGAAACTCCGTTTTGTGCTTTCCTTCCATTTTTGTATGTTTCCTTTTCCATCCTTTAAGTCATTCCTGCCTTAGAAGATCTGAAACTACTTAACACACTAATCACGGCATCAAATGAAAATAAAGGTAATTAAAATAATTAATTTTAAAGCATAGGAAACATGTTTTTCACATACATCACATAATAAGGAAGGGAAAGTAAAACCATGCAATTAATATGAATAAGTGGGTGAAGGATTGAATAAATCACTCAAATTAAGCACAAAATACATCATAAAATATGGGTTTATCAACCTCCCCACACTTAAATAATAGCATGTCCTCATGCTAAATCCAAGGCAAAAAGTTAAGGTTAAAGTGGTGGAATGTCATGCAATGCAACCTAATCTAAATGCAACTACCTAGATGAATGATGCATCATGCAATTCTAATTTTGATTTACTTGAATATAAAGCTTGTATGTAGTTAAATTAATTCACATTCTCAAGGAGTCATGTATATATATAGCCAATCCTTAGATAGTGATAAAGTGCCTTTACAATTGAGATGGGAGTGAAAGACATTTTAAAAACTTGCAAGACAACTAACAATTTAAACAGAGATAAATGTTAATGAGCTATTGAACCCTCACTGGATCTTGTGGTTACTCTCTAATTACTCAGTGTTTATTGGGTTAATCACTCTATTCTTCTTTTTATTCTCTCTTTCTATAACTTTGTTCTTCATCTAACCAATCAACAATCATAGAATATAGTCATACCAAAAATCACGAGGTCTTAAGTAAGGTTGTAATGGGGCCAAGGTAAAGGTAAGGGTATATGTATAAGGCTAAGTGAGCTAATAAGTGAATCCTTAATTAGACTAAGATCTCACGTAACATACATACTTTCTAAATCAAAGCTTCTTTACCTATTTTTTCCATATTTTCCCACTTTTGATGTTACATGCTCATATCTCAATATTTATTTTTATCCCATGTGCATTGCTTTATTTCATAATTGGGGAATTCTTTTTGTGTCCCCTTTATTCATAACACTCTCTCTTTTTTTTTTAATGCACATGGTAATTTAATTTCTTTCACATGAGTATGTTTCCCAAAAATTCTTATTTTGAAACATCTTTATTTTTTTTCAACATTCTACCCTTTGTTTTTATTTTTCATGTTCCCAATAGGTTTTCCCACATTTAAACTATACATAATTTTCTATCTTAAGCTAACCAAGGATTCAACTTGGGATTTTATTTTGTTTTTCTGCTTAAGGCTAATAATGTGGCTAATAGAATAAAAGGGGATTTAAAGGCTCAAGGGGGCTAACAAGGGTGATGTAAAAGGTAGGCTATTTTGGGATTAAGTGAGCTAAAATCAAATAATGGCCTCAATCACTCTCTTGGTATGTATCTACATTCTATAATCAGACATATAGATTAAAATAAAGTAGAGAACACCAGAATATAAAAGAAGGGCGGAACACACAGGAATAAAAATTATGGTTTGAATGTAACCATACAATTAAGCTCAAAACTCACAGGCTATGTGTTCTCTAGCTCAAAAATCATTTATCACTTATGTATGTCATGCAGGTTTAGTTAAAAATTCTCATTATTCTCAATGTAAAACTTATATTAAATGGCTTTAAAGTTCTAGTGTTTCTCCTTGATGAAGTGTTGTTAACTAACATATAATGCTATATATACAAGGTGTGGGTTGTTTTGATTCTGTTAAAGTCTCTAGCTTACTTCTTTTTTCTTTTCAATCTATTCTGAGTTATCTTATGCTAAAAAGGGTAAACTATACTAATCAATCCACAATTTCTATAACTAATAAGTTAGAATTGCAACTAAACTAAGTGGCTAAAATATGAACTAAAAATGCAAAATGCAGAAATGGAGTAAAAATACATGAAAGTAGCAATGTATAAGTACTCAGAAAATAAAATAAAAATAAAGAGAAAAATACAGAAAAATATCCAAAATAAGAGAAAAAGAGTCTGTAGTGGTTCACCAAAATAATACGCCAGAGATGGTGACCTCCGCACACTTAAAATGTAGCATCGTCCCTGATGCTCACTCAAGCAGGGTGTGAAGGAGTGTCATCACTGGATGGGATGGTAGCTGGAGTCTCTGAGGTGGTGATCTGAGGGTCTGACTGCTGTGGAGGAGGTGCTGACTGAAGAGGGATCTCAGGGTCTACAGCCTGGATCTGGGGCGGAGCCTCCTGATAGTGTGCTGCCTGCTGGGTGCCTGCCTGCTCTGCCTCCTGCTGTGGGTGGGTCTCTGCCTCGGGCGCATCCGCCTCCTACTCAGATGCCTCGGATGGTGTGTCAGGCTCGGAGGGGATGTCGCCAGATCATATCATCAGCTTCAGGTGCTCATAGCGTCGCTTGTTGCGACGCTCCATCTGGTCAAGCCGTCGAAACAGGCGGTGCACTAGATGATAGATGGGCTCTGGGGCAGGTGGAGGTGCAGTGGTGGTGGAAGGTGTAGCTGTAGAGGAAGAGGGGCCGGCAGATGGTGTGGCAGTGTCACTAGGAGCAGTGAGGACTGGAGGTCTGTAGCCCAAGGCCAGAAAGTTCCTGCTGTGCGGGATGATCTTCTTGCATTCTGCAGCAGGTGGCCTCTCATCAGCATCCTCCCAGGGCACGTCAGCTCGACGGCCTAGCTGTGTGATCAAGTATGGAAAGGGAAGAGTGCCTCGGACATGGACCCTGGCCATGTAGAACCGGATAAAGCGTGGCAGGTACAGGTTCTTACCCTCCATCACACACCATAGGATGGTGATCATAGCGGCAGGTATATCTGTCTCATGAGTACTCGGCATAACGAAGTTGCTAAGTATCTGATGCCACAGCCGAGCCTCATCATTCAAGTATGCCCGCTTGATTCCCTTGGGCATGGTGGTGTTCTGACCCATAATCCAAGGAACGGTCGGGTCAAGGGTTATCCAGGCCTTGACTGCATCCCAATCAAACTTTAGAAAGCGCATGTCTTCCTCAGTTTTCTGATAACCATCTGGCTGATCAGATTTAGGCAGAAGCTTCAGAACCTCTTCTATTGCCTCTTCAGTAACCAGAATCTGCTTTCCTCTGAGGTTTATTGCATCTAGGGAGGTCTTGAAGTAATTGTAGTAGAATTCTCTAACCCAAGATGCATTGACCTCAGTCAGGGGTCTCTCCAGGAAGAACTAGCCTCTTTGTTTGATCTAATCAGAGGTGTATTGCTGGAGTTCTCCTGGGATTTTCAAGGTCCTTTCCAGGTATAGGTTCCTGGAGTTTGCGAATACCAGATACTTTAGCTCACAGTATCGGTTTGCAAACTTCACTGGGTCATTAGCAGGGAGCAGCTGGTCGGCTTTCTCCTGCGGGGTGAAGTTTTTCTCTCGCCAGGAGGCATCATGCATGAGATCTATGATAGACATAGAGGCTTCTCCTCTTTTCCGTTTGCCAGTGGTAGCCTTTCCTTTTCCCTTTCTCTGGGAATCCGACATCCTGAAAAACAAAGAACCATGATATAATAAAAATAGGAAAACAAATAGGCAAATAGTCAAAAGAAACACACAGTGGCAAAAGAGAATTAAAATGAGGTAAATGAGTTAAGGAAAGTGCATTAAGGATTGTATAGGAGTTAAAAGTTCGAAAGGAAAAATTTACAATCTAAAATGTAATAGAAGGCATGTTAAGTAGGAAAAATTATCAGTATGCCATGGTTAGAGGGTTAAAAGAAAGTGAAAAACCAGAAAAAAGATTTTAAAAGGTTAGTTTAGTTAGAATTAAAAAAAAAAGAGTTCAGGAAATTAGGATTAGTGAGTTAATGAAAAATGGGTTAAGGTAAGTGGCATAAGGATAAGTTTCTAAGTAACAATCATTCATAAATAGAAGCTATAGGTAACTCATAACCGACAAGGAAAACAGGTTGATGATGATTCAAATAGATATAGGAATAGCAAAAATTGGAATCAAACATCAAAAATGTAATATATGAACCAGGAAATCAAAGAGAAGAAGAATACGTGCCCGGCATTCATGAATGGGTTTGGGTAAAGTAGAGGAAGCAGATTTCAAAATGCCAAAACCAAAACATGAAGGAAAAAATTTTTTATAGAAATTTGGGCAGCATTCCGGCTAAAATTGGATTGTCCCGGAAAATAAACAGCAATCAAATAGTTCATATGAATTAAAATTGAAGCTTGCAATTACATATAAGAAATATAATCATGAAAATTCAGTGTAAAGAGCAGCATGAAATAAGAAATCACAGCATATGAACATTACAAATATCACAACAACAGCAGAATTGCAAATTTGATAAAATAGAAACATGAACAGTGCAAGTAAACAGGCCTAAATCCACTAACCACATCCTAGGCTACCTAACAACCTAAAATCCACTACAACATGCATATCTAACTAGCCTAAACATGAACATAAACAGAAAATAATGAAATAACGACTACGGATAGAAGGGTGGCGTTCGTCGGAACCTGGTAGGCCGAATAAAGAGAGTGGACAGAAAGGGGGCTGGGGGTGGTGGTGGCGGCATCTGGTGTGGCAGCTGGCGGTGGTGGCACGGCTGTTCGGGGCAGGGGGTAGAAGGGTTGGCTAATGGGGTAGGGGGTGAGAGGGGAAGGGAGGGGGTAGGTGTGTGCGTGGCGGATGGGGGGGCGCGGCTGGGACGGGCGGTGGCGGTTGGTGGTGGTTGCAAAGGGGGGCAGTGGCGGAGATGGTGGGAAGAAGGAGAAGGAAGAAGAAAGAAGGGGGAGGAGGAAGGGGGTAGGTGGCAGCGGCGTCTGGGGGTGGCGGTGATGATGGCTGGAGGGTGGTGGTTGGATTGGAGGGGAAGAGAGGGAGGAGAGGATTTCAGGGGGGGTGGCGCGACTGATAGGGTTCGCGTGGTTTGGGGGTTATAAATTTGAATCCACGCGGCTGCGTGGGGCACGCGGTCGCGTGGCTTGAGCAAAATGGGGGGTGACGCGATCGCATAGAATGGCTAAAAGAGTGAATGACACGATCGCCTGGGGCATGCGATCGTGTCGCTGGGATTTGTGCTAAACGCACGAATCCAGCGTCGTTTCAGCGCAACTCTCTGTCTCTTTTGGGGTGTTCGTGCAATCCATGCGACGCGGTCGTGTCGCTCACGCGGTCGCATGGGGTTGGCATTGTGCAAGTGACGTGATCGCATGGGGCATGCGATCGCGTGGGTCATTTGTGTGAAACGCACAATGGCCGCACGATTCCAGCCTAACTTTCTGGACATTGGATCTTTACGCCGATCTCCAGGTCACGCGACCGCATGGATGACGCGGTCGCGTGGGTAGTGTTTTTCGCAATATGACGCGATAGCATGAGTGATGCGGTCGTATCGCGCACCCTTTTTTTATATGCAGTATGAAGAATGCAATGATTAATAGGAATGCGATGCAAAGTTCCAGGTTCAATATTATAAAATAAAATAAAACTTGAAAACAAGCAAAACGAAATAAAAATTGAAAAATGAACGATCATACCATGGTGGGTTGTCTCCCACGTAGCACTTTTAGTTAAAGTCCTTAAGTTGGACATTGGAAGAGCTTCCTGTTATGGCGGCTTATGCTTAAATTCATCCAAAAATCTCCACCAATGCTTGGAATGCCAATAGCCTCCGGGGTCCCAAACTAGGCATGAAAAGCTCCTGAGCAGCTTCAAACAAATTTTTAGGCTCCCGAAATGACGAATGTCAGGATAGATTCCAGGATCCCAAACTTTGCTTTTAAATCCGCCTCTGTCTTGATCTATATTTTTCCATTCGGGCGGTTTAGAAAGTAGATTCTCACCATGGTGACCAAACGTTTACTGAGATCCATTCGATTGAATATGATACCAATCCGTGCACTTCAAGTTGAAGCGTGGAACCTTATTGAACCTTATGCACCAGCTCTGAGCACGAGCCATTTCCCTTTTACTCTTAAAGCCGCAGAGAGCTCTAAGCTGGCCATATGTTTCAAGCAAACCGTATTCAAGTGAAAAAGTAAAGTTAAAGGTTAAGGATTGTACCCACTTGAAGCTTGTATTGGGTGGTAATGGCCTTGGGGAAGGTGTTTCCAGTGGTTCTGTAAGTTCTACTCCCTTGTGCTCTTCTGTGAATTCCTCCACTTCTTTGCAAGACTCTTCAAATGCATCTGTGTCCTGGTCAAAGTCTTCTGTGTCTTCCTCATCACTTAAGTCATAGATTGGAGGTTGAGAGAAATCTACCTCTGCATCATCTTCGTATTCATTTGGGGAAGATTCTTCGATCTCAGAGAATTCACTTGCGGATGCAAGTTCATCACTAAGAGAACTTGACTTGTGACTATCATCATCAAGGGAATTTGTGTCCTGGGTTATTCCGTCTAGTTCTTCATAAACGACTTGCCTTGGGGATTGTGCAATATCCTCCTTAGCATTAACTGTAACGTCCTTGACGGAGTTCTCTTCGGCTCTGAATTCCCATGGAGGTTCAGCGTCTCCTAGATCTTCAACCAACTCTTCTTCTTGCGTAATGACAGCTTCTTCTACTTGTTCTAGTGCGAATTCATTCTCTGTCTTGTCCACTGGAGTTCCTAGTATTTCCTTCATGCTACGCTCTTCATTAGATTGTTCACACGGGGCTGTGGTTGGTCCTTGAATGTTCGAACGTCTAGAAGCTAATTGAATTACTGCTTGCTCCAGTTGTCGAATGGTTGTTTGAACTTATTTACTGCTTCCTTGAAGCGAACCTCTGATTCTCGGGGTGATGGATTTGGACATGATACATAGGAAAGTGGTGGTGCTTGGGAGTGATTGGATTGGAACTGGGGTAAATAGGGATCATGTGGTGGCGAATGGTGAAGAGAAGCTTGTGAGTGTGGTGGTTCGAGGTTATGTTGAGAGGATGGTCTGTAGGCACGGGGTAGGGCTTGTTGGTAGTTACAAGGTTGTCCACCATATCTATCAGCTGGGTATGCATTGTAGAATGGTCGTTGTCCATGATATCTTGGAGGGTGTTGTTGCCTAAAGGATTGATTAGATACTCTTGGTTCCATCCATCCTTGATTGGTCTGACCTTGATGCATATTCCTGCTGTAACTTCTATTTCCTTCAACAAAGTTAGAACCAAACTCAAAGCGAGAAGGGTGAGATTTCATAGTAGCAAATAAAATTAAAAAGGAAAAATAGAAATAAATAAACAAGTAAAAGAAAAATATTTACAATAACCAATAATAAGGCACACGTTAGCAAATCCCCGGCAACGGCGCCATTTTGATGAGAGAGCTTTTGCGTGGTCTAGAAATTTGCGGATAAATCCTCGTTGCAAGTATAGTTTCTAAACCTTCAAAAGTCCTTACATACAAACGTTTTGGTTGTCACAAGTAACAAATCCCTTACAAATTGATAACCGAAGTATTCAAACCTCGGGTCGTCTTCTCAAGGAACTGTAGGGAAGTATGTTCTTATTATTGGTTATGGAGATTGTAGATTTGGGGTTTCAAGAATGAGGAACAAATATGACAAATAATTTAAATGGCAATTAAAAATAAATAAATAACTGTAAAGCAAACTTTTGGGCAAGGGATGAGAAATTGGAAGTCCAGATTAGTTACCCTTCTCAATAATAAAGAAGATTGTATCTTAATTCCACTTAGTTGACCTTTACTAAAGCAAAGGAAAGTCAAGGGACTAATTAGCTTGATCTTCGAATCCTATTTATTTCCTAAGAAAAGGTTGGGATTATTGAAGTTCAGTTCAATTAGCAAAGATAACAGTTATCAATTATATTGATATGAGATAACTCCTGAGTTACTGATTTCTTAACCAAGACCAAAAGGGGAAAAGTAAATCTATTGGAATAAAGATGTCTTCAGAGTAAAAGCAATAATAGCATAAATAAAAGAAAGTAATATTAAACTGAAATACCTCAAGTAATATTAATTCAAAAGAGTAATCTGTAACATAGAAGAATTCATAAACTAAATTGGGAAAATAAATAAAAATAAAGAACCTGGGATTGAGAGTCACTCCTAAAACTAAGAGAAGTCCTAAATCCTAAGAGAGAGAGGAGAGAACCTCTCTCAAAACTAATCTAAATCATGAGAAGTAACTAAATTGGCGAGCTCCCTTTGAATGGATGCATTCCCACACTTTATAACCTCTGGTCTATGCCTTCTGGACTTGGATTTGGGCCAAAAAGGGCTTCAAAAATCGCTGGGAGCGTTTTCTGCAATTTCTGGTGCGTGGCCTCTGTCACGCGTTCGCATAGGTCACACGGTCGCGTCATTCGGAGCTTTTCTTGTCACGTGGTCGCGTCAGTCATGCGGCCGCGTCATATGTGTTTTGCTTAAGGCGCGCGGTCGCGTCAGTCATGCGGCCGCGTCGCTGTTGATTCGCGCTTGGCATGCGTCTGTGTCGCCCATGCGATCGCGTGGATGAGAGTTCCTTTAGAAACTCTGTTTTGTGCTTTCCTTCCATTTTTGTATGTTTTCTTTTCCATCCTTTAAGTCATTCCTACCTTAGAAGATCTGAAACTACTCAACACACTAATCACGACATCGAATGAAAATAAAGGTAATTAATAATTAATTTTAAAGCATAGGAAACATGTTTTTCACATACATCACATAATAAGGAAGGGAAAGTAAAATCATGCAATTAATATGAATAAGTGTGTGAAGGATTGAATAAATCACTCAAATTAAGCACAAAATACATCATAAAATATGGGTTTATTAGTAATCAAAAGAGTAAGGGAATAAGAAAGCAAACTAGAATAATGAAAACTTCAACGGAGGTAATGACTCTTCTCAATATCCAAAGAAAAAGCATCAAAACTAGATATCTAAGAGTGTGTAGAAAACCTAGAGGAAGAGTGATTTCTCTCTAACATTCTAATCTAAAACTAAAAACTATGCGAATGAGAATGTCGGTTTAGTCTCTGCTTATCCCTTGGCTCTAGTCTGTGTTTCTGGGCCGAAAACTGGGTCCAAACTTGGCCCAAAATTGCCCCCAGCATTTTCTGCAATTTCTGCAGGTAGCGCATGTCATGCATACGCGTCAGTCACGCGTACGCGTCACTGGTCATTTTCGCTATTGAGGATGCACTCAGCTGTCTGCCTAAGACTAGTGACACAGATGCGTATGTACAGGCTGGAGTCGAGATACACTGTATGACATATGATTATGATGCCTTGAGGTGTATTGTTGCCACCCCTTATGCCCCTTGGGAGATGGATGCTGATAACAGGAAACCCAAGGGGATGCTATTTGCTCATCTGACGAGGGAGGCTAGGACATGGCAGCAGATCCTTGCCCACTATGTCATGCCGTCCACATATTTTACTAAGATTCCGGTGGACATGCTCATCCTGATTAGCTGTATTATGGAGCGGAAGGAGGTATACTTTCCCCGATTGATCAGGAGATTCATGTGGCAAGGGCATGTCTGTGGCACACTCCCATTCTCGACTTTGGTCACTCAAATGGCTGAGCGAGCCAGTGCTCCACGGAGGGCGGATGATGAGTCACCTCCCCCAGTCCACGGGAAGGAGAGCCTGATTCCGTGGGGGACATGGGTGAATAAGAAGCCTCCATCTCGGCGTTGATCTAGAGCTCGAGCCTCCGCAGCAGTGACACCTGGATCTTCAACAATAGCAGGTTCATCTACAGCACCAGCAGCACCTATAGCACCACCAGTACCCCAGCCGACATATCTACTGGTAAGGGTCTTTTCTGCTTCATGGAGTGTAGTGAGCGCTGCATCATGCGACGCCTTGATAGAGTGGATCAGATATTTATAGCACTGGGCGTCGAGTTGCCCCCTATTGCCGACCCTTCTTCAGCAGAGGAGGAGGAGCATGAGGAGGAGCAAGCTCAGCCAGAGGCACCCCCACAGACCCAGGCTACCCCGGAGGCGCAGCAGCCCCCCGAGGAATCACAGCCTCAGCCCCAGCCAGACGCGACAGTCGAACCTCACCCTAAGCCCGAGCAGTAGCATCGAGGACGATGCTTCATTCTAAGTGTGGGGAGGTCATCGTCGTCACCGTCGGTGGATTGTTATTTTGGGTGAACAATTTCGGACATCTATCACTTATTTTGTGTTATTTTTAGTACTTTGCACTTTATTTTTACTGCACTTTTGGGATTATTGTATATATTTGTTATTTTGGTACTTTTATTTTAGTTGTTTCATTTTACACCTTGGTTAGTAGATATTACGTTTCTAGTTAGATTTGCTTTATGTAGTTGGTTTAGCTCTTTAGTTGTGATTAGAAAAACAATTTGGATTGTTGAAACGCAAGTTTACCCTTTTTACATAAGAAATTTGGTTTGATTGAAAAAGAAGGGATCAACTAAGGAAATTTTGAAATTTCTAAATCACAACATTGCATTTAGGATAAGCTTAGTCAAAACAATAAAATTTTCCAAAGAATTTATCTATAAGGCACCACCCCAATTGATTGAGAAAATTTTTGTGGAACTTGCTTGAATTATATATTTTGTGAAGCATGTTTTGAGCTAAGAATATAAGCATGTGAGATTTGAGCCTAATGATGTGGTTACATCTTATAACCACTTATTTTCCTTCTTGTGTGCAATTGTTCTCTTTCTATGATTGTGATCCTTGATTTGTTTAATTCTATATGTCCATTATTCCTTGTATACATGTATTTATATGATTGAGGCCATTGTTTCATTAAGCTCACCTACCCAAATAGCCTACCTTTTACCTCCCATTGTTAGCCAATTTTGAGCCTATGCTTAACCCAATTATTCTTTATTTTAGCACATTACAAGCCTAAAGCGTAAAAATAATAAATGTCCCTTGTTTGGATCTTGGATTAGCTTAGGCTAGTGAGAGTGTTTACTATTCAAGTTTGGGGAGATTTGGAAACATTGGTTGGGATAAAAGGGTGCTTTGTATTTTTTATATTTGGGAATTGGGTGCATACGCATGCATTAATCAAATGTTAAATCTTGTGCATTGATGTTCTTGTATATAGTTTGAAAGAAATAAAAATGAGAAAAAGAAAAGAAAATTAAAAAAAAGAAAAAAAATTAAATTAAAAAAAATTAGAGAGAAAGACAATAAAAGGGGACAAAATGCCCCAAAGTAAAGTACAATAAGAATCAATACATAAGTGTTGTGAAATAAAAAGGAATGCATGAGTATGTGAAAAAGTGAAGAATGGGTAGTTAGGTTAGAACTCAATTGTATAGGTTATCATAGGTTAGGTGGAAAAGTCTAGGTTAATCAAAGATTCAAATTATAGTCCACTTAACCATATGACCATACCTTAACCCTAGCCCCATTACAACATTTGAGAAAGTCCTCATGATAATTGTATGCATGCATTAAATAATTGTTGATTATTAGATGAAGAACAAATCTTGGAAAGCATGATTAGGGAGGAATTGAGTGAATCAACCCCTAAACACTTGAGTGACTAGAGCGGATACACATCCGGTAAGGGTTCGATTGCTCAATTACATGTTTTCACCATAATCGTTCTTATTCATGCAAGTTTGTAAATATTTTTGATAATTCAATACAATTGTGGGTTGGATTTGATTCCTATTGCTATAGCCGTTATCCCTACATATGTTCTCTTGGAAGTTGATTTGTTTCGACCAAGCACTTGCGTTCATAATAGGTAGTTGCATTTAGATAGTTTGCATATAGTTTAGTTGCATTGAATAAATGTCATACCCCTTGTTTCCTTCTTGGTTTAGCATGAGGACATGCTAAGGTTTAAGTGTGGGGAGGTTGATAAACCCTGTTTTTAGGGTTTATCTTGTGTTGAATTTAGAGTATTTTATCAACCTTTTCTCACATTTATTCAATGAAATAGCTTGGTTTTGTGATTCTTCCTTAATTTGTGCTTAAATGTGAAAACATGCTTTTAGAACCTTAATTTGATAATTTTAATCTTCCTTTGATTCCACTAGATGCCTTGATGTGTTTATTAGTGATTTTAGATCAAAAAGG
This sequence comes from Arachis ipaensis, assembly GCF_059453495.1. Classification (NCBI taxonomy): domain Eukaryota; kingdom Viridiplantae; phylum Streptophyta; class Magnoliopsida; order Fabales; family Fabaceae; genus Arachis; species Arachis ipaensis. Next base: position 78,841,684 of record NC_142440.1, on the reverse strand, counting down.
CTAGGAATGGATCAAAGGAGTGAAGAGGGAAGCATGCAAAGTGGAGAACACACGGAAAAAGCCAAAGATTCGGATGCACCCATCCACGCGCACGTGCAAGGGACGCGCACGCGTGGATTGTGAAACCCCAAGGACGCGCATGCGTGTTGTACGCATACGCGTCAGTGTTGGCACGTGATTTTTGAGTGAAATCATGCCCAGCGAATTCACAAAGGCTGTGGGGCCAATCTGAACCAACTTTGGCACCAAAACACTTAAAAGGACCAAGTATTGAAGGGAGAGGCATCATTGGGTGGATTCCATCATTCACACATGAGAACTAGCTTTAGTTTAGTTTCTAGAGAGAGAATATCTCCCTTCTCTCTAGAATTAGGATTAGGTTTAGGTTAATAAGCTTAGATCTAGGTTTTAATTCATGCTTTCATCTACTTCTACCTTTCAATTCTTTGTTGTTACATCTTGTTCTTCTATTCTCTTGTTTTAATTCCCTTTATTTTGTTTCTATACTTTGTTGTTGATCTACTCTTGTTCCTTTTATTTTCTTTTAATACAATTTGAGGTAATTCATATTAATTGCATTCTCTTTGCTTGTTGTTGCTAATTCTTTGCAATAAATTGTTGTTAGATTTTATTCTTGTTGTCAATTTACTATGCTTTTCTTTTATGCCTTCCAAGTATTTGTCAAAATGCTTGAAAGGATGTTAGAGTAGAATTTTATGTTCTTGGCTTGGGAAGGTAACTTAGGAATTCTTGAGTTACTAATGTCCAAGTGATTGATAGTTGGTAGCCATTGACTCTAGCTCTCATTAATTCAATTAGTGAATAGCTAGGACTTATGTACTTGGATTGATATAGCTCATTTGACTTTCCTCTATTTGTTAGGGAATGATTTAATGGGATTAATCCTTGCAATTATCATATTGTGGTTAGTGATAAGGATAGAGATCCTTGACCACCATACCCTGCCAAGACCTTTTCATCATTTGAATTCCTTTACCACTTACTTTTCTTATCTCTTATTCAAAACCCCAAAATATACATGTCCATAGCCAATAACAAGAACACTATCCTGCGATTCCTTTGAAAGACGACCCGAGGTTTGAATACTTCAGTTATTAGATTTATTAGGGGTTTGTACTTGTGACAAAAAAATTTTTGCATGAAATGATTATTGTTAGTTTAGAAACTATACTTGCAACGCAATTTCATTAGTGAAATTCTACACCATCAATTTCCACTCATCAAATAGGGGTTTGTACTTGTGACAATCAAATTTTTGCATGAAAAGATTATTGTTGGTTTAGAAACTATATTTGCAACGCGATTTCATTAGTGAAATTCTACACCATTAATTTCCACTCATCAGGGATCAGCCCCTGGGCGTTTAGATGCCAGTACAGAGAAGCAGGGAATCTGGATTCCCTAGCCTCTCAAGACTAGTTGGTCCTGCAGTATCTTTCACCTACCCCATTTATTCCCACCTACTTTCACACTTCCCCACACATACTTCCCTATAAACCCTAGCCCAATCACATCCATACCATTTCCCCAAACCATTATAACTCCCATCTACCCCTGCCCACTTCAAAATCTAGTTTCCCACCCAAAACCCACCCTATGGCCGAAACCTAACCTACCCTCATCCTATAAATACCCCTCTCCATAACCCTTCATACACACACCTCTCATACACTCTTGAGACCCACAAGGCCGAGCCCTCTCTCCCCCTCTCTATCCTTCTATTTTCTTCTCCTTCTACTCCATTCTTCTATTCTCTTTAATTTTGCTCGAGGATGAGCAAAGTTTTAAGTTTGGTGTTGGAAAAGCATAGCTTTTTTCTTTCCATTACCATTCATGGCACCCAAGGTTGGAGAATCCTTTAGGAAGAGTAAAGGAAAGGCAGTAGCCAATCCTTCTGAATCTTGAAAGATGGAGAGATTCATCACCAAAGCCAACCAAGACCACTTCTATGAAGTAGTGGCTGAGAAGAAAGTGATCCCTGAGGTCCCTTTCATGATTAAGAAGAATGAGTATCAAAAAATCCGAAGAGAGATCCGGAAAAGATGTTGGGAAGTCCTAACCAATTCCATTCAGGATGTTGGGATTCTCATGGTGCAAAAGTTATATGCTAATACATGGGTTACTAAAAACTATGACAGTAGTGTGAACCCAAATCCAAGGAATTAGATCACCATGGTCTGAGGAAAAATCTTAGATTTCAGCCCGGAAAGTGTGAGGTTGGCATTCAACTTGCCTCTAATGCAAGGAGATCCTTATCCTTACACTAGGAAAGTCAACTTTGATCAAAGATTGGATAAAGTACTCTCAGATATCTGTGTGGAAGTAGCACAGTGGAAAAGGGATTTCCAAGGCAAGCCCATTTAGTTATGAAGGGTTGACCTTAAGCCCAGAGCTAGAAGATGGTTGGAATTCACCCAAAGATCCATCATCCCCACTAGCAATCAATCAAAAGTGACTGTTGACAGAGCCATCATGATTCATTGCATCATAATTAGAACTGAGGTGGAAGTACACGAGGTGATTACTCAAGAAATATACAAGGTAGCTGAGAAGCCTCACACCAATGCCAGGTTGGCACTCCCATACCTCATTTGTCACCTATGTAATTCAGTTGGAATTGTCATAAATGGAGATGTCTCCATTAGGGAGGATAAGCCCATCACTAAGAAAAGGATGGAGCAAATCAAAGAGCATGCACAAGAGCCTGTGCATCTGCCTCATCCTGAGATCTCTGAGATACCTCAAGGGATGTATTTTCCTCCCAAAAGCTATTGGGATCAATGGAAGACTTCTCTTGGAGAACTAAGCACCAACATGGAGCAATTGAGGATGGAGCATCAAGAGCATGCTACCACCCTCAATGAAATAAGAGAAGATCAAAGAGCCATAAGGGAAGACCAAAGGGCTATGAGGGAGGAGCAACAAAGGCAAAGAGATGACATAGAAGAGATCAAGCATCACATTGCATCCTCAAGGAGGAGCACTAGCCGCCACCATTAAAGGTGGATTCGTTCTCTGTTACTCCTTTCCTATTATTTTTCTGTTTTGTGTCTATTTACTTATCTGTGCTCGTGTTCTAGTTGCATGATCATTTTCATTGATGTCTTAAAAGTTGTAAAATGTTCTATATATCTCTCACCTTGCTTAAATAAAAAATTTTAATTGAAAAGAATTGAGAGATGCATGAATTTCAAGTTTAAAATAAGAATAGTTTAATTATGTTGATGTGGTGTCATTTACTTTTGTTTTCTGAATGTATGATTAAACAGTGCATAACTGAAGTTGTGACTTTAGAATGTTGGCTTTTGAAAGAATAAAGGAAAAGGAAAAATATTATTGATTCTTCAAGCAAAAAAAAAGCAACAAAAAGAAAAAGAGAAAAAGCATGTTGCAAAAGAAAAAAATATATATGCCTGCAAGAAAGAAAAAAAATGGCAAAAAAGCCAAAGAAAAAAATAAAATAAAAAAGTAGAAAAATCTATTACTGCCCAAAAATGCAGGAAAAGGAGGGCAGATTAAAAAAGCCAGTAACCCTTTAAACCAAAAGACAAGGGTAAAAGGGCCCAAGGCTTTGAGCATCAGTGGTTAGGAGGGCCCGAAGGAATAAAATCCTGGCCTAAGCTGCTAAACCAAGCTGTCCCTAACCATGTGCTTGTGGCGTGAAGGTGTCAAGTGAAAAGCTTGAGACTGAGTGGCTAAAGTCGTGGTCCAAAGTAAAAAGAGTGTGCTTAAGAACTCTGGACACCTCTATCTAGGGACTCTAACAAAGCTGAGTCACAATCTGAAAAGGTTCACCCAGTTAAAGTGTCTGTGGCATTATTGTATCCGGTGGTAATACTGGAAAACAAGGTGCTTAGGGTCACGGCGAAGACTCTGAAAGCTATGTTCAAGAATCAAAATAAGCTTAATTAGGAGAGTCAATAATATCATCTAGATTCTAAGTTCCTAAAGATGCCAACCATTCTGAGTTTCAATGGATAGTGAGATGCCAAAACTATTCAGAAGCAAAAAGCTACTAAGTCCCGCTCATTTGATTTTAACTAAGCTTCATTTAAAACTTAGAAATTTATTGTATCTTAATTTTCTTTTTATCCTACTGTGTTTTAATTGCTTGGAGACAAGCAACAGTTTAAGTTTGGTTTTGTGATGAGCGGATATTTTATACGCTTTTTGGCATCATTTTCATGTTATTTTTAGTATGTTTTATTTAGTTTTTATTAATTTTTTATAGGTTTTAGTGTTAAATTCATATTTTTAGATTCTACTATGAGTTTTTTGTGTTTTTGTATAATTTCAGGTATTTTTTGGCTGAAGTTGAGGAGTTGGAGCAGAAGTCTGATTCAGAGGCAGAGAAAGCATTGTAGATGCTCTCCGGATCTGACCTGCCTGCATTCGGAAGATCTTTTCTGGAGCTATAGAAGATCAAATGGAGCCCTCTCAACGACTTTGGAAAGCTGACTTCCAGAGCTTTCCATCAATATATAATAGTCTATACTTTGCTTCGGATTAAAAGGCCCAAAACTGGCGTCCAACGCCAACTTCCTGCCCCCTTCTAGGCGTCCAGCGCCCAAAGAGCAGAGACCAATATCCAAACGCCCAATGAGGCCCTAGCTGGCATTCCATGCCCAAGAGATCTCATAGCATGTAGATCTCATCAAAGCTCAGCCCAAACACTAACCAAGTGGGTCCCAGAAGTGGATTTTAGCACTAAATAGACTATTTTACCCTTACTAGTCATCTGTTCAATATTTAAGAGTTATTTTACACAATGTCTTCAGATCTCTTTTGGAGGACAGCCATTATTTTCGAGTTTTACCATTGTATTTTACTTCAGCATGAGTTTCTAAACCTCCTAGGTTGAGGGGAGGAGCCCTACTGAGTCCTATGAATTAATAAAAGTATTACTGTTTCTTCTTCGATCCATGTTTGATCTATCTCTAAGATGTACATCTGATCTTCATCGTGGTGAATAGGATAATCTGACAAATTAGCTCTGTTCATCACATTAAGACTATTTTACCCTTACTTGGGTTTGTGTGAATACGTGACTGGAAAGCACGAGCCAATAGCTATGTTTATACATCCTTCAGACGGTTAATCCACGACTTCGTTGGAAACTTCTCGAGACACCAGTTCAGTCAATTTTCGGGGAGATTAGGGTCTCCGTGGTATAGGCTAGAATCCAAAGAATCAGCATTCTCTGATCTGGAAGATTCGACCTTGCCTGTGGCGCTTTGAGTAGGATCGCCAGAAGAATGACTTGCTAGCGCTTCACCCTTCGTCAGATAGGATGACCACGGCCAATGGCGTTCAATCTGTAGCAGAGGAGATCAATGACCATGGACCATGGCGTTGATCACATACAGCCTGCCATAGAAGAAGATCATTCACAAGCAAAGGAGACAGTAGTACCATAGTTAATTCAGAAAGACAAAGCAACTCCAATACTTAACCCTATCCCTATCAGTATTTTCTACCTCTTTTGCTTTATTCCTTTCGTACATTACTCTTACAACTCCATATCTGACATAAAATCAACAACCTTCTGATCTGCCTGACTAATGATGACAAGTCATTTTAGCCTAGTTTTACTAGTCTATTTCTTTGTTTTTATTAAATTTTATGCACTTTCTTGTATTGTAAGTAAGTAATTTAGAATGGAATTGCATGGTTTTTTTGAATCAATCAACCACTATTTAATTAATATTAAATCATGAAGTTTAAGCTAAATTTAATTGATATTTAAATGATTTATAAACCTTGTGAATTTGGTGATACTTTGATTGGTTGTTTTGATTACTTGTAGGTAAAGAAAAGAAGAAAATAAGAAAGCGTGGCCTAAGAAGCGTGGCCCAAGGAAGAGAAGAATGTGGAAAAAGAAACAAAGAGGTGTGGCACAATGAGGGAAGCAAGCTTGGATGCTACGCTCTCCTTGAGAGTGGAGCACAATTTTGAACCAAGAAAGAGAGGGGAGAAGAATGATGCTCTGCTCTTGCCAAGAGCATTATCGGGCTTCACTCAAAAATAAATTCAAGGAAGAAGTTTGCTAGTGAAGGCTACAAGGCTCGAACTCATGAGCAAGGGGGAGTGGGAGAGCGCTACTCACAAAGGAAATAAGCCAAAAATTGGCCAAAGGCATCCCTCAAGTTTCGAACCCAAGACACTCCCACTCAATGCATGCGCCACCCTTGTTTCCTTCACAAAGAAAAACAGCCAGCATGCCTCCAGCAAGAATCGAACCAAGGACCTTCCCTTGGAAGTACCAATGCTCCGCTCCCAAGGAGAGCAGAGCGCTACTCTCATCATTCCTTGCACAAGCTTGACACGGCCAGGGAAGCTTGGAGCGCACAACTTGACACGGCCAGGAGGACTTGATGCGCGCAAGACATGCCAAGACAAGCCACAATGCTCCGCTCCCCACAAGAACGGAGCGCTATCCTGAATGCTCCCCAACTTGGCATGCAACAAAGAGCTCCAACACAAGCATTGATGCTCCGCTCCCCACAAGAGCAGAGCACTCCACTGGGAGTAACATATGGGCTGAAAAGTCAATTAAAAATCCAATTTAATTCAATTATTCACCAAATTAAAAAGCCCATCCAAATTCTAAAATCCAAGAATAGAAAGTGTATAAATAGAAGCTAGTTTGAATTAGTTAGGACCTTTGGGTTCTTTGAGAATTTTCATTTTAGAATTTTTAGAGTTTTTACTTTGAATTTTGATCTTGGAGAATTTGGATGGAGAATTGATCTCTCTTCTTCCTTGTTCTTGCTTGAGCACTCTTTACTTATTGTCTGGGATTTTGGGTGAAGAATTGAAGAAATTCTGTTTCAATCTCACCTTGAGATCTCTTGTTTTATCTTTTTGCATAATTCTAAGAACTTTGATTTGATTGCAAATTCTGTTTACTGCTTTCACTCTTCTACTTCTTCTGCAATTTAATTTTCCAATTTCTTTTGCAATTGTTCTTGTTGGATCAAGGAAGGATTTGAGATCTAGACTTATTTTCTAGTCTCTTCCACTCCTGAGATCTTCAATTTCTCTTTTAACTTCTGTAATTAAGCTACATTTATTTTCTGTTTTCATTCATCAAGCATTTTCACTTTTCTGTTTGAGATCTACTTCAATTTAATTCATCTCCTTCTCTGTTAATTGTTATTTTCATTTCTGCTTGTTTAATTTCTGCAATCTCAGCTCCCTGAACCCTTTTATAATTCAAGCAATTTACTTTCCTTGCTCTTTAAGATTCAGTCATTTACATTTCTTGCAATCTAAGCTTCTGCAATTTAATTTACTTGTTCTTTAAGATTCAGCACTTTTACTTTCTGTTCTCTTTAATTTACTGCAATTCTTCCCTCTCCCTTTACATTTCATGCAATTTAGCTTCTGTCAATTACAAACCACTCAAATCAACACTTGATTCGCTTGACTAAATCAACCACTAAACTAAAATTGCTTAATCCTTCAATCCCTGTGGGATCGACCTCACTCATGTGAGTTATTATTACTTGATGCGACCCAGTACAGTTGCCGGTTAGTTTTGGGTGTTGGAATTCATTTTCCAAAAATACACCATCAAGTTTTTGGTGCCGTTGCCGGGGATTGATTAGATTGACAATGATTAAGTGAAGTGGAGATCTAGATCAAGCACTTTTTCTTTTCTGTTTCGTTAATTTTTAACTAACACACTAACTCTTTGAATTTTCGCTTAAGCTAACTAAAACCCCACTTTAGCAATAGAGTGGGATTTTCCTGGCTTTTCTGAGTCTATGCGTTTCTTGTATTTCTGCTCACTGAGTCAATAACAGAAGCAATTTTCTTCTATTGATCTTTCAAGCCTGTCAACTGTTTGATACATTGTGTCAACTAATCCTCTAACCACATTTTGGCATGAGTATATTCAATCTTCATTTGGACTATTTGTGATTGTGCAGATCATGGAGGGGAACTCAACAAATTCCAGTAATTATGGGAGTGGTGCCCTCACCTTAGATGACAATGCAACCCATGATTTGAAGCATCCGCTCATCACCATGAACGATGTTGCTCAATGGCTTGAAGGCTTCCCACAAGGAAGCATCATCGGATGGAAAGATCTAATGAGTGAATTCCTGGCCAAGTTGAAACTACCCCAGGAAATTGGTAAACTAGAGGCAGAAGTGCAACCATCCACACAAGAGAATGGAGCAATGGAGATTGAAGGTGTAAATGCAGTCATGAACCAAAATCAATAGATACACCAACAACTTCAACAACAATTGGAGCTGATGGCCAGAAAAATTGATTGGCTGTAAGTTGCTGTAGTAAATGCACATAACCCACCTCAAAATCCACATGGTTGGAATTGATCTGAAAAAGGTTTTGAAGCAATTAACTATGAGTAACAAAGTCATGAGCCATCACAATCTCCAAGGAGTACCTCAAGCCGGTTCCAACACAAATCTCAGGGTGATATGTACAACCTACCCTGGAAGACTCATTCCAACTGGAGGAGAATTGAGCACCAAAATCCAGGACCAAGGGACCTCAATTACAACAACCCCAACTTCACAAACCAGCAAAAACATCACCATACCAACAACAACTACTACACATCTCCACAATACCCATCCGTCCAACCCCCAACACCCCACAACCAACCAATCTCACAAGACTCTCAGAGGATCACCAACTTGGAGATCTTAATAGAGAGAATGATGAAGCACCAAGAGGTGACAATAAAGAACCAGAATGCCTCAATCAGAAGAATTGAAAGGCAAATGGAACAACTAGCTAAACACTTTGCAGAAATAGGAGAGAAAAGGGCAAATACCATCCCCAAAGCCACTAAAGATGACCCACAAGACAACGAAAAAGCTGCTAGGTGGGAGAAATGGAAAGCAATCATAGAAAAAAGTGAGAGGGCTATGGAAAAGGAAACAATCATCAAAGAAAAGCATCACAGAGAGGTTCCGCAAGAAGAAACAGAGGAAAGGAAGCCCATAGTGAGAGGAGGAAATCAAAGGCAACATGATTCTCAACTTCCATGATCACAAAATGAAGGATGTCAAGTTAGTGACAATAAAGAAGTGCTTATTGGGAGGCAACCCAACCTGAGGTAGTTTTCTCTTCATAACTATTTTAATAAAAAGGTCAATTAGCTTTATCTATATTGCAAGAAGCTAAGTTTGGTGTCGCACACCAAAACAATCTAAGGGAGAATGAAGGATTTTAAGTTTGGTGTTCCACTAAAAACTTCATCATAAAACACATTCTCACCTTCTGCATAATGCTAGCTTCAAGCATTTAGATAAACTAGTTAACTATTCTGCTGTTTCCTAGTTTTTAGTTCTACTACCTTTGGCAAAGAAAAAGAGTTTTACATATGGTCAATCTTATGCATGAGAACCATTGGCAAGGTACTAAGTTTGGTGTTTCCACACCAAAGTAAGTTCAAAAAGCCCACAAATAACTCATGCATGCTAACCATTTTTTAAGTGCTTGGGAACAAGAAACTTTCAATATCATTGCAGAGTATCATACAAGTTTTTGGAAGGATTAAGCATCATCAACCAGAAAGAGGAAAAAGGAATGTGAAGACCGGCAATGATGATGATGAGGAATAAAGCAAGTAAACTCCAAAAGGTTGTATTGTTAAGTGATTATTCTACATTAGATACTGTTATGATTGAAAGTGCTATTGTACCCCTGTTTGTCTGTTTAGCATAATTTCTCTGTAATTCAATAATTGAGATGCTTGATCATTCACAACCCTATACTCTCCAAACTTGTTTGCACTCAATGTCTCAAAAAAGCATCACATGACAGTTCTTTGAAAAGAAGGATTAAAGAATTAAACAGTTTTGAGGCAAGCAAAAGATTAGGAGAAGTGGTGGTTCTAGTTGTATGATTATGCATTGAGGTTACATGCTTGTGAAAACTTGCATGGGAGCTCATAGGCAGGACATAGAGTTCAAAGAAGTATTGTGGAGATTCTTAAACATTTATTGATCTAAGAAGCAGCAAACAAAAGAAAATAAAGGGAATACAAAAACAAAAGAACATGGCCCAAGGCTCTGAGCATCAATTACTAGGCAGAAAAGAAGAAAGAAACAAGAACTCAAAGAGTTGTTATCCTAGTAAATGCTTGTGGTCGAGTTGTGTCAAAGAGAGAGGCTTGAGCAAGTAAATCCTTAGGGGTGCTTTAACACCTAATACCTTAAAACCAACTGGTTTAGGAGTATTGATTGAAAGCTTATCTAAAGAGCCGCTTTGAGACATGACATTTAGAGTCAAGGCCAAAACACAGAAATTATAAGCTGCTTCAAGGTGATTACCTATAGAGAGATCTCCATGATATTATTTGGATGAAAGATCTAAGACCTAAGACTTCCAAGATGTAGGGACTAGTAAGCACTGAAACCCTTGCATGAGCATATAATTTAAAGTTCACCCCACTGTCACTTAATCACTTCACTCACAGGATAGCACATGTTATTCTCCAAATCCATTCTAATTGAAAGAACCTTTGAGCATAATTCTTTTCTTGCTTGGGGACAAGCAAGTTTTAAGTCTGGTGTTATGATGACAAGTCATCTTAGCCTAGTTTTACTAGTCTATTTCTTTGTTTTTATTAAATTTTATGCACTTTCTTGTATTGTAAGTAAGTAATTTGTAATGGAATTGCATGGTTTCTTTGAATCAATCAACCACCATTTAATTGATATTAAATCATCAGGTTTAAACTAAATTTAATTGATATTTAAATGATTTATAAACCTTGTGAATTTGGTGATACTTTGATTGGTTGTTTTGATTACTTGTAGGTGAAGAAAAGAAGAAAATAAGAAAGCGTGGCCTAAGAAGCATGGCCCAAGGAAGAGAAGAATGTGGCAAAAGAAACAAAGAGGCGTGGCACAATGAAGGAAGCAAGCTTGGATGCTACGCTCTCCTTGAGAGCGGAGCACAATTTTGAACCAAGAAAGAGAGGGGAGAAGAATGAATTCAAGGAAGAAGTTTGCTAGTGAGGGCTACAAGGCTTGAACTCATGAGCAAGGGGGAATGGGGGAGCGCTACTCACAAAAGAAAATAAGCCAAAAATTGGCCAAAGGCATCCCCCAAGTTTCGAACCCAAGACACTCCCACTCAATGCATGCGTCACCCTTGCTTCCTTCACAAAGAAAAAGAGCCAGCATGCCTCCAGCAAGAATCAAACCAAGGACCTTCCCTTGGAAGTGCCAATGCTCCGATCCCAAGGAGAGCAGAGCGCTACTCTCTTTATTCCTTGCACAAGCTTGACACGGCCAGGGAAGCTTGGAGAGCACAACTTGACACGGCCAGGGAAGCTTGGAGTGCACAACTTGACACGGCCAGGAGGACTTGATGCGCGTAAGACATGCCAACACAAGCCACAATGCTCCGCTCCCCACAAGAGCGGAGTGCTATCCTGAATGCTCCCCAACTTGGCACGCAACAAAGAGCTCTAACACAAGCATTGATGCTCCGCACTCCACAAGAGCAGAGCACTCCACTGGGAGTAACATATGGGCTGAAAAGTCAATTAAAAATCCAATTTAATTCAATTCTTTACCAAATTAAAAGCACATCTAAATTCTAAAATCCAAGAATAGAAAGTGTATAAATAGAAGCTAGTTTGATTTAGTTAGGACCTTTGGCTTCTTTGAGAATTTTCATTTTAGAATTTTTAGAGTTTTTACTTTGAATTTGGATCTTGGAGAATTTGGAAGGAGAATTGATCTCTCTTCTTCCTTGTTCTTGTTTGAGCACTCTTTACTTCTTGTCTGGGATTTTGGGTGAAGAATTGAAGAAATTCTGTTTCAATCTCACCTTGAGATCTCTTGTTTTATCTTTCTGCATAATTCTAAGAACTTTGATTTAATTGCAAATTCTGTTTACTGCTTTCACTCTTCTGCTTCTTCTGCAATTTACTTTTCCAATTTCTTTTGCAATTGTTCTTGTTGGATCAAGAAAGGATTTGAGATCTAGACTTATTTTCTAGTCTCTTCCACTCCTGAGATCTTCAATTTCTCCTTTAACTTCTGCAATTAAGCTACATTTATTTTCTGTTTTCATTCTTCAAGCATTTTCACTTTTCTGTTTGAGATCTACTTCAATTTAATTCATCTTCTTCTCTATTAATTGTTATTTTCATTTCTGCTCGTTTAATTTCTGCAATCCCAGCTCCCTGAACCCTTTTATAATTCAAGCAATTTACCTTCTTTGCACTTTAAGACTCAGTCATTTACATTTCTTGCAATCTAAGCTTCTGCAATTTAATTTACTTGTTCTTTAAGATTCAGCACTTTTACTTTCTGTTCTCTTTAATTTATTGCAATTCTTCCCTCTCCCTTTACATTTCATGCAATTTAGCTTCTATCAATTACAAACCACTCAAATCAACACTTGATTCGCTTGACTAAATCAACCACTAAACTAAAATTGCTCAATCCTTCAATCCCTGTGGGATCGACCTCACTCATGTGAGTTATTATTACTTGATGCCACCCGGTACACTTGCCGGTTAGTTTTGGGTGTTGGAATTCGTTTTCTAAAAATACACCATCAACTAAGACCTACAAGATAGCCATAGCTTGCTTCAAACCACAATCCTTGTGGGATTGACCCTGACTCGCTCAAGTATTACTTGGACGACCCAGTGCACTTGCTGGTACTGCTGTTTGAAGGTGTGGGGATTCGTGCACACCACCTGCCCTATGGCTGATGAGTCTCATCTGTCGGTTATAAAGCCAACCCGACATGTCCGGTAGCTAACCTGGACATCATCCTCTTGAAACTGGTGAGCGGTACAGTACCATGATCCTCATCTGGTGAGTAGTAAATAAACTCGATCCCCCACCATCTGCGGGTGGTATATCACCTCGATCCCCCAGACGTTTTCAATTAGAAAATAGTACACACCTGGGTGGTAAATAACAACGATCCTGACAAACACATTCACAACCGCTGGGCGGTAAACAACCACAGTCTCTACGTCCATTGCGACACTGGATAAGAGGTACACCACCACGATCCTTGCCAGGTCAAAAATCACATTCAAAACCACAATCTTTTAAAATCTTGACTCGGAGCAAGTGGGACTAAGCATATTGCCCAGGTAATTCAAATCTCAAATCTCTTTTCCTTTAAAACCAAAACCACCTCTTTGTAACATTCTCCAAAACCTTCAAAACAATTTTACTTAAAACCAATTTTTATTTCAAAAGACAAAAGAAAATTATCTATTAGTTAAACCCCTCGACAAGGCCTCTAGACTTTAGGGGAGTGACAACCAATCTCATTTCCTTAAATTCCTTAAAATCATAGCTTCTCATTTTGAATTGATCAAAATAAAATTTAAACCAAAGCCAAATCATTCAAATCAAAACCAAATTATTTAAACCAAAATTTCCAAATCAATCTCAAAACCAAAACATTTAAACCAAAATCAATTTTAGTTTCATTCTTAAATTTAAAACATTCCAAAATTTCTCATAAAATTTCAGCAGCACCACCCCTAAAACTCAGACTTTGGCACCCTTCTTGGGTCCCATCCAAACCACTCAATCATCCACAAATACATACATATATATAATTAGCAAATCTCCACAACTTATCCTCATCATCACTTACTATCAGTATTATTTATCACATTTATTATTCAATTCAACATCATCATTATAATTTAATATTATTCATCAATCATCAATCATTCTCAGCATTATTATTCACAATCATTAATAATCAATCATCATTTATTTCAACCACCCACTCAACAATTTCTAACAACGAGTCACTACACCTCAACCATCCATATCATACAACTTATTTTATGATTATCTAGCCTATGTTTTCACGAAGCATTATATATTATCTATGAGAAACCAAAACCATACCTTAGCCGATTCCTCCCTAAGCTCGGAACACAAAAAATCTTCTCCCCCGCAAGCCTCCAATTCCTCCATTTCTCAATTCAATAAATTCAAACCCGCATCACTTGCTCCATTTCACCAACTTGACTTCAACCAATTATCAATTTCAATCTAATATCATATATTATCACTATAATTAATATAGAGTTTACTAAATTGGAAATTCACCAAGAAATAGGAATTTCTTACCTTACCCACGGCTCAAATAAACAAGACCCAATAATTTCTACTAGCTAATTCAATCCTAAAACATCAAAATCATAAAATCCTTGATTCCAAACCCTATATATATTCAAAAATGAAGAGGGAAAATCTGGGTAAGAAAGATTAAATTTCATACCAAATTGGTTAGTGGGCTTTGTAGAGAATTTTGAGACAGACGCATGGCCACTGACGGCTCGTCAATCGGAGCTCTGGATTGAAAGTTGTGGTGAATTGAAAATTGGAGCAAGAGTTTGCAACGTTCCCCCCTTTTCTCCCTTGTTTCAGCATGCTTCCTTATTCATATGGGTTGGGCCTTGGGTCTAAAGTGGGCCTAGTTCAACCAGTTCGACTCGTTCGGTCCAATTTTGTGCCAAAACCTTTAAAATTAGTGTTACAATTTATATTTTAATTATTTATACTTCATTAAACTATAAAATTTAATTTTCTAATTTCTTTAAATAATAAGTGTGTATATGTATATATATGTTTACATGCTCTGTCCGATTTTAACTTTGCGAGCCAGGTTAGGAGCCTTGTTATCTGTATCTTGGAACTCTTCTTTTATATATCTATGTTTTGATTTACTCTTATTTCTTTCCGGTTTATACTTATCGGTTACGCAAGTGATGCGGTTTTCTGTTTAACGCCTTGCTTTAAACTTTTCTTCAAAGGCTCCTAGTTAAAACTTTCTTTAACTTATATAATATATAAGATTTTACAAATAGAGGTTGTAGCATGATGACTTGCATCATTTACCCTTTTTTCTTACCTAAAAAAGACCATAAAAGAGCATAATCTCATTTGATCATTGCAATTCATGAACTATTTGATGAATATTATGGTACATTGCTTTGAAATGGGTTTATGCTGAATTTCAGGTGAAAAAGGGCAACAAAAAGAGAAGAAAACAACAAAACAAGCTGGGCGTGTGAAACTGGCGTGCCACTTGGAGCAAACGTCACAAAAATGTATGGGCGTGGCATGCTAGGATCTGGGCGTGGCACGCTAGTATTGAATTCCAGAAAGGACCCTCAAGTCATCTTTATGGGCGTGGGACGCCAGGAACTGGGCGTGACACGCCAGTTATGATTCCCAGAGAAGCATGTTTGAACATGTTACATGGGCGTGGCAGGCAAGGAGCTGGGCGTGGCACGCCAGCGCAGTTTTCCAGAGAGGACTCCCAAAGCCTTTACATGGGCGTGGCATGCCAAGAGCTGGGCGTAGCACGCTAGTGTAAGTTTCTAGAGAGCAATGCTGAAGGCCACAAAAGGGGCGTGGCACGCCAAGCCCATCACACACTATGGGCGTGCCAGTTGAACCATGGGGCGTGGCACGCCAGTTCATTAATCCAGAGGGGACAATCACTTGGGCGTGCCACTTGAAGACCCAGGTGTGGCACGCCTAGCTTAAAGGAGTCACATTAAAGTGGGCGTGCCACTTGAGCATTAAGGCGTGGCACGCTAGTACAAGTTTCCAGAGAAGAGGTTGAAGGTCCAAAAAGCTGGGCGTGCCACTTGGTGTCGAAGGCGTGGCACGCCAAGCCCTCATCCTCACTCAAGCGTGCCACTTGAAGACCAGACGTGGCACGGCAATATTAAAGAAGGTACAAGCAAAGCTGGGCATGCCACTTGGTGTCGAAGGTGTGGCACGCCAAGCTCTCATACTCACTTAAGCGTGCCACTTGAAGACCCAGGCGTGGTATGCCAAACACTTAAGAAGGCCAAGGCAAAGCTGGGCGTGCAACTTGGTGTTGAAGCCGTGGCACGCCAGCTCTCAACTCTCACTTTGGCGTGCCACTTGAAGACCTAGGCGTGGCATGCCAACTACTGGACCAAGGAAGAATGCTGGGCATGGCACGTCACACACTGGGCGTGGCACGCTAGTTCAATTGACCAGAGAGAAGAACCAAGCACACATAATGGGTGTGGCACGCCAGACCCTGGGCATGCCACGCTAGTTCAACTTTCCAGAGAGGAGAATAAGATGGAAAAGGCATGGGCGTGACACTTGGGCTCGAAGGCATGGCACGCCAGGGACACCAACATATGGGGCGTGCCACTTGAAGAGTTGGGCGTGGCGCGCCAAGCCAAACTGGAGGCTGGGCGTGGCATGCCACTTAAACACCTGTCACACGCCAGCCTGGAATGTCACGTTTATTGAGTTTTCTTTTCCCTCCAAATTGTATTTTTCTTTTCTCTTTTGTATTTTCTTTATTCTAGGGCTAGGAGTAGCATAAACAACCCCTGAAGGTACTGAGAAAGGGGTTAAGCAGTCCACTGTTAGTTGTTGAAGGATAGTTGGATTTACTTTTCTTCTTCCATATCTTGTACTTTTTCTTGAGCTATGAGTAGCTAAATTTTCTCTCATTGAGAGAGGGAGCTCTATTGTACTTGATGGATTAATGATAGTGAATTCTTCTTCTCTTCATCTTCTCTTTGATTTGCTAGAAGGAATTTTATTTTAATGTTAGTGTTCAATCATCTTGGGAAAGAGGTTGAATGCAAAATGGGTTTCATGGGAACCTTGGAAAAGGAAACATGAAACCATGCTAGAAATCCCTTCGCACACTTGAGTAGGATCTGTGTTTTAGTATTTGGATATGGTGACATATAATCATCCCTCTACTTGGACCTATGATGTTGTGTGGTATAATCAGGGACCAAGCATATCTCTCTTTATGAGCAATTAGACCAAGGAATTGGCTATTGATCAAGATCTGAGAGATTGAATTACCAAAGGATTGGCGCTCAATCAATCATGATTGCCATGAGGTCAATGAGTTGCATGATTGTAGATGAGATGAACTGGATTTAATCCAAATAGAACAACATCTCCTGATCTCAATGAATTTCCCTTATTCTTACATTCCACTTTCTTTATAGCTTTCTTTACATTCTGTCAACCCCCATTCCCATTTACAATTAAGTCATTTATGTTTCTACACTTTACATTATTGCCATTTCCTTTTTTGTACTTTACTGCTTATTTTTACTTTTGAGTCATTTACTTTCCTGTTCATTTACAATTTTGAAACCACACTTTATATTGTTTAGCTTAACTAATTCACCAATTGATTAAAATTGCTCAAATCTACCAATCTCTGTGGATACGATCTCACTCCACTGTGGGTTATTACTTGACGATAATTTTGATGCGCTTGCCAAAAGAACAGATTCATCATT
The DNA here is from genome assembly GCF_059453495.1 of Arachis ipaensis. Classification (NCBI taxonomy): domain Eukaryota; kingdom Viridiplantae; phylum Streptophyta; class Magnoliopsida; order Fabales; family Fabaceae; genus Arachis; species Arachis ipaensis. The sequence goes on along the minus strand of NC_142440.1, from coordinate 78,824,349 downwards.
TTTATATATGGGAAGTGAATTCCGGTCATCAAGTTTTATGGCGCCGTTGCCAGGGATTGGTTTGAAATTGACAATGATTAAATTGATTGGGGAGCTAGACTAAGCATTTTTATTACCTTATTATTTCTTTTCCTCTTCTTTAATTTCCTTCTGTTCTATTTTGTTTTTTTTACTTTGACCATTTTAGTTATTCATTGCTCATACTTCCATCCTTCTAACTGTTTGATTAATTGCATCAACCAAGCTAACCACTAATCTTAACAAGAGTGATTCCTTCACTTGTCCTCTGCTTTTTGTTTGTTGAATGTATGACAGGTAGAAGAGGAGAAACTTCATCCTCTTTCGATAGTGAACCTGAGAGGACCTTTCTTAGATTAAGGAGAAAAGCAAGAGGCAAAGGCATAGTCGGAGAGAAAGTAGTGGAGGAAGATCTGGGAGCTACTATGGAAGAAGAAGTGCAAAACCATGTTAGAGTAGATGCTGGTAATCATATTGGGCAAGAGAGGAGAGTCTTAGGCTCCTACATCAACCCAAATCCAGGAAACTGTGGCAGTAGCATTCTAAAGACAACAATCCATGATAACAAATTTGAGTTGAAACCTCACTACATTCCTGAGAATTTGTGACACTGTAAAGTCCAATGGCGTACACCCTGACACCTACAAACTACTTTTGTTCCCTTTCTCTCTCAGAGATAAGGCAGCAAAATGGTTGGAGGCATTTCCCAAGGAAAGCTTAACAACTTGGGACGAGGTTGTAAACAAATTTTTAGCAAGATTTTACCCTCCACAGAGAGTTAATAGACTGAGAGCTGAGGTGGAGACCTTCAGACAGCAAGATGGTGAAACACTTTATGAGGCTTGGGAGAGGTTCAAAGACTTGACAAGGAAGTGCCCTCCAGATATGTTCAACGAATGGGTGCAACTCCACATCTTCTATGAAGGGTTATCATATGAAGCAAAGAAAGCTGTGGACCATTCTTCAGGGGGTTCACTCAACAAGAAGAAAACCATTGAAGAAGCCATAGATGTTATAGAGACTATAGCTAAAAATGAGTACTTCTATGCTTCAGAAAGGACTCAAAAGAGAGGAGTGCTAGAGCTAAATTCTATGGATGCCTTGTTAGCAAAAAACAAGATGATTACAACACAACTAGCAGCCCTAACAAAGAGGATGGAGACTAGCCAAGTCTCAGTTGTCCAAGCTAAAGCACCACCACAGGAAAAAGATGCCCCAGAAGTTGAAAGTGAATGGGAGCAGGCAAACTATGTGAATAACTCTTCTAGACCACCATATGACCCAAACTCCAAAACAAATAACTTAGGTTGGAAGAACCACCCAAATTTTGGGTGGAGGAACCAACAAAGCCACAACCAAGATCATAACAAACCATACCAATCCAACCAATACAACAACCACAACCCCAACCATCAATCAGGCAACAACAGACCCTACCACAATTCATAAAATACATCATATCACTTCACCCAACAAACACACAACAACCACCACCAAGAAACATCAACCTCAACCATGCAACTATGTGAAATCAAGAGTAATTTTGAAAGAGTGGAGGCTGCAATAGCACAAATATCATCACAGCTAACAGGAGCTATTTCTAATATTTTGGAGAGACAAATATAGGCCGAAAGGAAGATGGATGCCAACCAAGAAGAGTGCAGATCAAACATAAGGAATCAAGGTGCAGCAATTTCAAAATTGGAAGCACAATTAGCGAGCTTATCTAAGCAAATACCAATGCCCACACATATATTTTCCAGTGATACCATGGCCAACCCAAGAGGGGAATGCAAAGCCATCACACTTAGAAGTGAAAAAGTTGTAGAAGAAGCATCCCCAAGTCAAAGCAACCAAGAGAAAGAAGCTGCAAAGGAGCCTCAAAACAAGAAAGAAGAAGAAACCCATGCACCATCCTCATCAAAGCCAGTCCTAAAGCCTTATGTGCCACAAGAACCATACCCACAAAGGCTGAGGATAGACGGGAAAGACAGCCAATTCTCTAGATTCCTAGAAATCTTCAAGAAGCTCCAGATCAACATACCCTTTAATGAGGCATTAAAGCAAATGTCACTCTATGCCAAATTTTTAAAGGAGCTCATGACAAGAAAGAGGAAATAGAGTGAGAAGGATACCATAGTGCTAACTGAGGAGTGCAGTGCTATCATACAAAAGAAGCTCTCCCAAAAGATGAAAGACCCTAGGAGCTTCCAAATTACCTACATTATAGGGGATATCAACATTGAGAAAGCATTGTGCGACCTGGGAGCTAGCATCAACCTCATGTCCTTGGCTATGATGAGAAGAATGAAGATTGAGGAAGCCAAACCAACAAGAATGGCACTCCAATTGGCTGATAGAACATTTAAGTTTCCTCATGGGGTAGTGGAAGATTTGTTGGTGAAAGTAGGAGAGTTTATTTTTCCAGCTGACTTCGTTATGCTGGATATGGAGGAAGAGGCCAACACATCAATCATCCTAGGAAAGCCATTCCTAGCTACTGCTGGAGCCATTATTGATGTTCAAAAAGGGGAGCTAGTCTTGAGATTACATGAAGAGAAGATGGTCTTCAATGTCTTCAAAGCAATGAGTTACCCCAAAGAATCCATAGGAGAGTGCATGATGGTAGATACCATAGAAAAGATAGTCCAAGGGGTTTTGGAAGAAGAACAATGTGAAGAAATTATGGAGCTGGAGCGACAAGCATCAGGTGAAGAAATACTACAAGAAACCATGGAGAATTCGATCATGCTGAACCATGTGAGCAACAAGGAAGTAGAGGCACCAAAACTAGAGCTAAAGACCTTGCCTCCAAGTCTGAAGTATGCCTACTTGGGTGACAACAACACTTACCCAGTAATCATCAATTCAAGCTTGAGTGAGAGACAAGAAGATGAGCTTATCCAAGTGCTGAAGCAACACAAAAATGCTATAGGATGGACACTTGCAGACTTGAAGGGAATTAGTCCTTCAATGTGCATGCACAAAATCCTACTTGAAGAAGGTGCTAAGCCCTCAAGACAGCAACAAAGAAGGCTAAACCCAACCATGAATAAAGTAGTCCAAAAAGAGGTGTTGAAATTGTGGCAAGCTGGGGTGATTTATCCTATCTCAGACAGCCCTTGGGTAAGCCCAGTGCAAGTAGTCCCTAAGAAAGGAGGGGTCACTGTTGTACCAAATGAGAAGAATGAGATGATACCTACAAGAACAGTGACCGGTTGGCGCATGTGCGTTGATTATAGGAAGCTTAATGAAGCCACCAGGAAGGATCACTTCCCCGTACCTTTCATGGACCAGATGCTAGAAAGACTTTCGGGACATGAATATTATTGCTTCTTGGACGGTTACTCTGGTTACAACCAAATAGTTGTAGACCTTAGGGACCAAGAAAATACCTCATTTACCTGTCCCTATGGTGTTTTTGCTTATAGGAGAATGCCCTTTGGATTGTGCAATGCACCTACAACATTCCAAAGGTGCATGCTCTCCATATTATTGAAGTGTTTATGGATGACTTCTTTGTGTTTGGTGATTCATATTCTAACTGCTTGCACCACTTAGCCTTGGTGCTAAAGAGATGCCAAGAAACCAACCTCGTTTTGAATTGGAAAAAATGCCACTTTATGGTTACAGAGGGGATGGTTCTTGGCCACAAGACCTCAAAAAGAGGCATAGAGGTGGACAAGGCCAAGGTGGAAGTGATTGAAAAGTTACCCCCACCTTGCAATGTCAAAGCAATTAGAAATTTTCTAGGACATGCCGGCTTCTATAGGAGGTTCATTAAAGATTTCTCAAAGGTTGCCAAACCTCTAAGTAACCTGCTCAACTCTAATGTACCTTTTGTTTTTGATAAAGAATGCATGCTAGCCTTTGAAGAGCTTAAAAACAAGCTTTCCTCTGCATCTATCATAGCACCACCTTGCTGGGATCTACCTTTTGAGTTGATGTGTGATGCATCTGACTTTGCTGTTGGTGCTGTTTTAGGACAGAGGAGGGACAAATTGGTGCATGTTATTTATTATGCCAGCAAAGTCCTTAATGAGAATCAAAGGAACTATACCATTACAGAGAAGGAATTACTTGCCATTGTCTTTGCTTTTGACAAATTTAGATCATATCTTATTGCCTCTAAAGTAATTGTATTCACTGATCATGCGATACTCAAATATTTTCTTACCAAACAAGAGTCCAAGCCCAGAAGGTGGATCCTGCTACTCCAAGAGTTTGACATTGAAATTAAAGATAGGAGTGGAGCAGAAAATAAAGTGGCAGACCACCTTTCAAGGATCCCACACAAAGAAGATGAGGCACACCAATTTGCAATGAATGAGAGCTTCCCTGATGAGCAGTTGATGATGATCCAAGAAGCTCCTCGGTTTGCAGACATTGCCAATTTCAAAGCTATTGGAGAATTACCAACTACCATCAACAAACACATGAGGAGAAAGTTAATCAAAGATGCTAAATACTACATTTGGGATGAGCCCTATTTGTTCAAAAAATCTGCTGATGGGATCTTGAGAAGGTGTATTTCCCATGATGAAGGGCAGAAAGTACTTTGGCAATGTCATAGATTTGCATATGGAGGCCATTTTAATGGGGAAAAAACTACAGCCAAGGTGCTACAATGTGGGTTCTATTGGCCGACACAATGTTCAAGGATCCAAAGAACTTGGTAGATAGATGCAATGAATGCCAAAGAGCTGGAAGTCTACCCAACAAAAATGAGATGCCACAGAAGTTTATAATGGAGTTGGAGTTGTTCGATGTGTGGGGAATTGATTTTATGGGTCTATTCCCCTTCTCATACTCAAACAACTATATATTAGTGGCTGTAGATTATGTGTCAAAGTGGGTAGAAGCCATAGCCACAGCAACAAATGACAACAAGGTTGTGATGAGCTTCTTGAGAAGGAACATCTTCAGCCAATTTGGAGTTCCTAGAGCCCTTATTAGTGATGGAGGGACACACTTCTGTAATAGGCAACTTGAAGCACTCCTCGTTAAATATGGAGTAAAACACAAAGTGGCAACTCCATACCATCCACAGACCAACGGGCAAGCTGAGATTTCAAACAAAGAGCTCAAAAGAATTCTTGAAAAGACTGTTGGAAGCTCAAGAAAGGATTAGTCTAAGAAGCTGGATGATGCATTATGGGCCTACAGGACAGCCTTCAAAACACCCATTGGGATGTCTCCATACCAATTGGTGTTTGGAAAGACTTGTCACTTACCAGTTGAGCTTGAACTTAGAGCATTCTGGGCTCTAAAAATGCTGAATTTTGATGATCAAGCTGCTGGAGAAAGGAGGCTAATGCAACTCAATGAGCTGGAGAAATTCAGAAATCAAGCTTTTAAGAATGCAAAGATTTACAAGGAAAACACAAAGAGGTGGCATGATCAAAAGACAGCAAGGAGAGAGTTCACAGAAGGATAGAAAGTGTTGCTATACAATTCAAGACTCAAGTTCTTCCCAGGGAAGTTTAAGTCTCGATGGTCTGGACCCTTCACCATCCTCAAGGTATCACCTTATGGTCATGTAGAGCTCATGGAGAACAAAACACAAAGAACTTTCACTATGAATGGCCATAGACTCAAGCATTACTTGGCAGACTCACTAGATGAGAAGAGAGTGAGCTGCAACCTCAACTAAAGAAGGAAGAACGTCAAGCTAGTGACGATAAAGAAGCGCTAGTTGGGAGGCAGCCCAACACTTTATATCCTTTTGATTTATTGCTTTCTTGGAAGTAGCTTCAGATTGTTGATTTAGGAAGTTTTAGTTCAAGTTTCATTCCTTTAAATTCTTGCTTTCTAGAAGTATTTGTCGATGGTAGATTAGGAAGTTTAAATATCAGTTTTTGATAAGTTAGAAAATCTTTAATTTGTTTTCTTTTTCTCTGGAAGTGCAATTTGATGAATATATTTACTGATGATGAGTAATTGGGCTGAGAACTAGCTAAAAAGCTAAGTTTGGTGTAGCCACTAATACACTTAATCTAGGCTTACAACCATTTGAATAAATTAAATTTGAAAGTAAGCTCAGAGATTAAGTTTGGTGTGGCCAGTACCATACGAATCTCACTTAGCAAGCCCAATACCATTCAAGTTGAAAGTATTTAATAAATTGGTGGGTGCATGAAAGTTGGTTTTAAATGTGATCGGAAGGGGTTAGAATTGAAGGAATGTGAAAGAATTGAAATTATTTCACCCTTATGAACACATTAAAAACCCAATGATGAACTCAATTTATTAGATGCAATGGGATTAAGTTTGGTGTCCCAAGGGACACTCATCAGCTGCAATTTCATTGGTTCACACTATAAGGAATGTGAAGGATTCTTTTGTCATTACTGATGGGGTTTTAGTTTTTAATTTTAGGAGAGAGAATGTGGCCCACATGATTGATAGCTCATAAAGCAAGAAGTCAAAGTGTACTTGCACTTTGGAACTCAATACATGCAGGAAGCCAAAAGGGATAAGGATTGGCGCCTCTTCCCACGCTAATCGCCACTCCCCAAGTGGGAAAACATTGAATTGCTTTTACTTCCCACCCTCCAGACTTTACTTCCCACTTCTATAAAAGCCTCTCACTTTCCCACATCTCTTCAAACTTTGAACCCAACCTCATACATGCAAGAACCTCCACACTTTCCCCCTTGTCTTTACCATTCTTTTCCTTTTCTTGATTAGGGACAATCAAGTCCTAAGTTTGGTGTTGGAGCAAAACTGTGCTTTGCTTACTCTCTTGCAACTTTCTTCAACTCTCTTTAACCTTTTAAATCCCTTTTCTCATCCCAATGGCACCACCAAGAGCTTCATCATCAAAGAAGTGAAAGACCAAGGAACCAACCTCAGGATCCTCAAGCCATAATGAATACAAGTTCCTTTCATCATTCAACCAAAACCAATTTTATGGTTGGGTGAGTGAGAGGCAAATCATTCCAGAGGTTGGCTTTTAACTGGGGAGGAACGAGCACCTTGAGATCAACAAGGAGATCAATAACAGAGGATGGGCACTCTTGTGCAACCCACCAAGAAAAGTGGTGGAAAGCTTGTTTAGAGAATTCTATGCTAATGCTGTGCCTCAGCTAGGGCAACCCTATGGCTATCTTAGCTATGTTAGGGGAAATGCCATTGACTACAGCCCCTCTAACATAGACAGGATGTTGATGGTGAAGCAAACAAGCTCCACTCGAAGCTATGAAGAAAGAATGAAGCAAGAAGACCCAGGAATTGATAAAATCCTCAATGAGATTTGTGCTGAATGTGCAATGGATAAATGACAAAGATGGGAGACCCAACCAGCTGAGGAGAAAAGATTTGAGCCCCAAGCTAGATGGTGGCTGGATTTTGTGAGAAGATCTCTCAATCCTACTTCCAACACTTCTGAGGTGACAGTGGAAAGGGCTGTGCTCATATACAGCATCATGAAAGGGGAAAATGTGAATGTTGCGGAGATGATTGCCAACAACATCAACAGGGTGCTAAAAATCACTAAGGATAGCACAAGGCGCCTCCCTAGCATCATTCAAAGGCTGTGTGATGAAGCAGGAGTTGAGAATATTATTGATGAGGTGCTGGTAGATCAAGATAAGCCCATAACTACCAAGAAGATGGCCAAAGTGGTGGCTGTTAACCCACTTGAGAGAAGAAGGGAGCATAGAGCTCATGCTCATGTGCCACAAGGGCAACCACAACAAGAAGAAGAGGCTGAAGAGCAACCACACTACCTAGCACTCTAACCACCACCATACCAACAATACCAACAATTTCCTGAAGGATTCAACTGGGAGCAATTGCAAGGAGACGTACACCAAATGAGGGGAGATATAGATCAGCTGAGAGAGGATGTCAACTAACTCAAAGAACAACAATAATGGGACCAAGTGAATCAGAATATACAATAACTCCAAGGGAGCATAAAGCACATGAAGGAGCAGCAAGACCAGATCAATTGGGGAGAGATGCAAGGCAACCTCGGAATAATTATGGAGCAACAACAATGCCAAATGGGGAGCCTTGCTAAGTTTAGGCATCTTTATGAAGCCAGAACCATAGCAAGAAGGGAATATGACTGCTACGTACAAACAAAATTGAGCTACCTGTGCAATGCAGTAGCCAACATGAACCCCAATTATCCAACCTACATGCAAAAGATGGAGGAACTCAGTGCAAGGCAGGAAGAAATTGCATACCAGTACAAAGAAAATATAAAATTTTACATGAGGAGGCTAGGATTTTGGAAGCCCAAGGACATAAAGGCGCAAGAAGAATCCTCCAAGAAGGATGGTGATGACTCCTCCCCTTCCAAAAAGAAAGACAAAGGAAAAGGGCCAATGAACTGAAGCTGCTCAAGGTTATTGAGTTCCATTGTTGACACTCTTAAATTTCTGAATCTCTGTTTAGTTTCTTTATGTATAAATTTCTATTTGATAATAAGTTGCAATGTTAGGATAGTTTATGTTTAATGCTTAGTTTTCATATGTCCTGAAGTCTTTTATGAGTCTTTTAGATTACAAGAAAGAAAATGCAATGTTATTTCAAGTTTCATCAGCATCAATAAAAAGAATAGTTTGTCTCCATAAGAGTTATTATGAATTGTTACAAAAACAAGAGTAAAAGAGACTAAGACCAAGTGGGACTGTGCAAAAACTAAGAGATAAGGAACTAAGTGTAGAACCTTGAATGAACTAAAAAGAAAATGAGTCATGAAAAGCAACAAGGCTTAAAAGGTATGACAAGTAAGAGGCTAAAGGGTGTTTCTTGACTATCCATAGAATCAAAAAGTAGTAAGCAATAAATACCCAAGGCTCTGAGCATCAACTACTAGGACGAAAGGAAGCACTAAACAAAGCTCAAAAGAGTGAGAAATTCTAGTAGATGCTTGTGGTGAAGATGTGTCAAGAAAATAGACCTGGACAAGTAAATTCCTAGGGGTGTTTCAACACCTAGTACCATAAAGCCAACTGGTTTGGGAGTACTAATTGAAAGCCTAACTAAAGGGTCATCTTGAGACAAAACATTTAGAGTCGTGGTCAATGAAAAAGAAAAATTGATAAGAAAAGAACAACCAAAAGAAAAGTGAATAACTCTTACTACTTCAAGGTGACAATCAATAAAAAGGGACCCTGAGGCATATACTTGGAAGAACCCTCAAGGATCTAGGAGTTCTTTGTGGCATTAAAACAACAATATTCATGCATGTGTTAAACACCTAGCCTTATCTCTGGTAATGTTTACATCCATTCAAGGTCAAAGTCTCAATCAATTTAAGAACTACTCACATTGATTTGCTTGGGACAAGCAAAGCTTAAGTTTGGTGTTGTGATGACTTGCATCATTTACCCTTTTTTCTTTCCTAAAAAGGACCATAAAAGAGCATAATCTCATTTGATCATTGCAAATCATGAACTATTTGATGAATATTATGGTACATTGCTTTGAAATGGGTTTATGCTGAAGTTCAGATGAAAAAGGGCAACAAAAAGGGAAGAAAACAACAAAACAAGCTGCGCGTGTGAAACTGGCGTGCCACCTGGAGCAAATGCCACAAAAATGTATGGGTGTGGCACGCCAGGATCTGGGCGTGGCACGCCAGTATTGAGTTACAGAAAGGACCCTAAAGTCATCTTTATGGGCGTGGCACGCCAGGAACTGGGCGTGACACGCCAGTTATGATTCCCAGAGAAGCATGTTTGAACATTTTACATGGGTGTGGCACGCCAAGAGCTGGGGGTGGCACACCAGCACAGTTTTCCAGAGAGGACTGCCAAAGCCTTTACATGGGCGTGGCACGCCAAGAGCTGGGCGTGGCACGCCAGTGTAAGTTTCCAGAGAGCAATGCTGAAGGCCACAAAAGGGGCATGGTACGCCAAGATGGGCGTGGCACGCCAAGCCCATCACACACTATGGGTGTGCCACTTGAACCATGGGGTATGGCACACCAGTTCATCAATCCAGAGGGGACAATCACTTGGGCGTGACACTTGGTATCGAAGGCGTGGCACGCCAGGTTCAAATCATCACTTGGGCATGCCACTTGAAGACCCAGGTGTGGCACGCCTAGCTTAAAGGAGTCACATTAAAATGGGCGTGCCACTTGAGCATTAAGGCGTGGCACGCCAGAACAAGTTTCCAGAGAAAAGGTTGAAGGTCCAAAAAGCTGGGCATGCCAGTTGGTGTCGAAGAAGTGGCACGCCAAGCCCTCATCCTCACTCAAGCGTGCCACTTGAAGACCAGGCGTGCCACGCCAATGTTGAAGAAGGTACAAGCAAAGATGGGCGTGCCACTTGGTGTCGACGGCGTGGCACGCCAAGCTCTCATACTCACTTAAGCATGCCACCTGAAGACCCAGGCGTGGCATGCCAAACACTTAAGAAGGCCAAAGCAAAGCTGGGCGTGCCACTTGGTGTCGAAGGCGTGGCACGCCAGCTCTCAACTCTCACTTTGGCATGCCACTTGAAGACCCAGGCATGGCACGCCATCTATTGGACCAAGGAAGAATGCTGGACATGGCACGCCACACACTGGGTGTGCCACGCTAGTTCAACTGACCAGAGAGAAGAACCAAGCACACATAATGGGCGTGGCACGCCAGACCCTGGGTGTGCCACGCTAGTTCAACTTTCTTGAAAGGAAAAGAAGATGGAAAAGGCCTGGGCGTGCCACTTGGGCTCGAAGGCGTGGCACGCCAGGGACACCAACACATGGGGCGTGCCACTTGAAGAGTTGGGCGTGGCGCGCCAAGCCAAATTGGAGGCTGGGCATGGCACGCCACTTAAACCCCTGTCACACGCCAGCCTGGAAGGTCATGTTTATTGAGTTTTCTTTTCCCTCCAAATTGTATTTTTCTTTTCTCTATTGTATTTTCTTTATTCTAGTGCTAGGAGTAGTATAAATAACCCCTGAAAGTACTGAGAAAAGGGTTAAGCAGTCAGCTATTAGTTGTTGAAGGATAGTTAGATTTACTTTTCACATTATCTCTTCCATCTGTTGTAATTTCTCTTGAGCTATGAGTAGCTAAATTCTCTCTCATTGAGAGAAAGGGCTCTGTTATACTTGATAGATTAATGATAGTGAATTTCTTCTTCTCTTCATCTTCTCTTTGATTTGCTAGAAGGAATTTAATTTTAATGTTAGTGTTCAATCATCTTGGGAAAGAGGTTGAATGCAAAATGGGTTTCATGGGAACCTTGGAAAAGGAAACATGAAACCATGCTAGAAATCCCTTCTCACACTTGAGTAGGATCTGGGTTTTTGTGTTTGGATATGGTGACATATAATTCTCCCTCTACTTGGACCTATGATGATGTGTGGTATAATCAGGGACCAAGCATATCTCTCTTCATGAGCAATTAGATCAAGGAATTGGCTATTGATCAAGATCTGAGAGATTGAGTCACCAAGGGATTGGGGCTCAATCAATCATGATTGTCAAGAGGTCAATGAGTTGCATGATTGAAGATGAGATGAATTGGATTTAATCCAAAGGGAACAACATCTTCTGATCTCAATGAATTCCCCTTATTCTTACCTTCCACTTTCTTTATAGCTTTCTTTACATTCTGTCAACCTCCATTCCCATTTACAATTAAGTCATTTATGTTTCTGCACTTTACATTATTGTCATTTCCTTTTCTGCACTTTACTGCTAATTTTTACTTTTCAGTCATTTACTTTCCTATTCATTTACAATTCTGCAACCACAGTCTATATTGTTTAGCTTAATTAATTCACCAATTAATTAAAATTACTCAAATCTACTAATATCTATGGATACGAACCCACTCCATTGTGGGTTATTACTTGACGATAATTTTGGTGCGCTTGCCAAAAGAACGGATTAATCATTTTTATATATGGGGAGTGAATTTCGGTCATCATAGCACCTCACCACCTCTGTTTTACATCCTAGGTAGCTCTGTGTGGTAGGGTATTACATTTTTCACACTCAGCATGTTCCTGAAGTACAGTCAGTGGAGACAGTGACTTACATGTTGGAGGGAAATGCTCGGCATTGGTGGCAGGAGCTGTGTCATACCTTGTAACTAGAATTAAAGGATATCCCTTGAAATAGGTCCAAGACGGAGTTTTATAGAAAATATTTCTCACAAGCAGTTCACACTAAAAAGTAGTTGGAGCTAACGCAGCTGAAACAGAAAGATATGTCCGTTGCTGAGTATACCCGTGGGCTTAACAACTTGTGCCATTTTTCAAAGACTTGTCAAGGAAATCTAGCCAATTATAATGTTGGGCTTGTATTCAGTACGAGAGGGGACTTAGAATAGATATCTTTAATTTTGTATATCAACAAAGAATAAAGAGTTTCACTGAGATGGTTAACAAGAGCCATTTCGCAGAAGATTACTCCATGAAGTGGGCACTGCTACAGATGAGCTGCACAGGGCTGGACTAGGTTTATGCTTTTGATGTAGGGGACTGGGGCATATGTCAAAGGATTGTTTGCGAGGGGGAGTGATGTGTATTTTTGGAAAACGAAAAACAAATCCCAAACACACAAAACTAACCGGCAAGTGCACCGGGTCGCATCAAGTAGTAAAACTCACGTGAGTGAGGTCGATCCCACGAGGATTGATGGATCAAGCAACTTTAGTGGGTGATTAGTTTAGTCAAGCTAACATTGAGTGATTTGAGTGACAATTGAAGCCAACAGAATGTAAACTTGCAGGAATTATAAAGTGCAGAAAGTAAAATTGCAAGTAACTTAAAGAGCAAGAAAGTAAAATAGCTAAAACTTAAATTGCAAGAAATGTAAATTGCATGAAATTAAAGGGGAGTGGATGCTGGAAATTAAAAGAAAGCAGTAGATCAAGTAACTGGAAAGTTAAATTGCAAGAAGAATAAAGGAAATTGGGTACTGGGATTCATGAAATCAAACACGGAAGTGTAAATAACAATCAAACAGAGAAGTAAAAGATGCAGCAGGTTCAACAGATTTGGAAAATCACTTTAAAATTAAAACAGAGAGCAGCTTGGCTCAATTTCAAAATCTCAATGAGAAATTGAAGATCTCATGGGCTCAATGAGACTAGAAAAAAAGTCTAGATCTCAAGTCCTTCCTTGATCCAATAAAGAACAATTTGCAAAAGAAATGAAGATGAAAGCAGTAAACAGAGTGTTGAATTCAAATCCTTAATTCACTGAAATTTTTGTAGAAGAAGAACAAGAGAAATCTCAAAGTGAGAATGAAACAGAATTCCTTCAATTCTCAACCCAAGATTCAAAACAAAGAGAAAAACTAAAGAGAGTGTTCTCTATTCCTAATGCTCCCTCGTGGAGCCAGCCTCTATTCTCCCTATTCGGGCCTTCCTTCTAAAATGAAAATGATGCCTTTTTATAGGCTTTTACAAACATGACAAATGAAAATGAAATTGAAAAGCAAATTACAAAGAAAATGAAATTCCTAATCAAATTGTTTCTTGTGCCTTTGAGTGATGTCAATTGGGCTTTTGGCCTTGATGGAATTGGGTTGAAAATAGCCTCTGTTGATTGCTCTTGACCTTGAGAAATATTTAAGCTTTGAACCGGACCATGAACCAAAAAAAGTTTGAGTCAAAGTTTGAGGCAAACTTTGACTCAAGCTTTTTGTAGTAGCTTGCTCTTTTTGCTGTCATCCACGTTTGGCTTAAAGTTTGACGTCAAACTTTAGCTCAAACGTGGATCCTCCCTTGCATGTCTTGTGGCACTACTTTGTCCTCTTGTCAACGTTGCCAATTTTATGCCAACTATAGACTATTATATATGGTTGGAAAGCTCTGAATGTCAGATTTCTAACCCACTTGGAATCACCTCAATTGGACATCTACAACTCAAGTTATGCTCCTTTGAAGAGGACAAGGTCGCTGGCTTTGGTGTGCAGCGTTTGAGGCGACGTTTGCCTCAAACGTGGTCGAAAATGCCAGATTTTGGAGACTCAAACACATTGTTCACCCCATACTATTATACATTGTTGGAAAGCCCTGAATGTCTACTTTTCAATGCCGTTGGAAGCGCATCATTTGAGCTCGAGTTATACTCCGTCGAAGGTGCAGAGGTCAGTTGGCCTCACTGCAAGTTGCCACCATGTTCGTTTATGCACATTTTGGGGCAGTTTTCTCCCTCAATTTTAGTGTCCACCATGCAGTGCCATATATGCTTGGAAAGCTCTCGATTCCTACTTTCCATTTCTTTTTGAATCACCTCATTTGGAGCTCTGTAGCTTAAGTTATTCATGTTGGAAGTATACCCCTTCAGGCTGTTGTGGCGTGTGGCGCCAACGTTTGCCAAAAAGCTTGAGGCAAACGTTGGCGCAAGATTTTTCCTCCAGGGTGTGCAAGTGTGGCGCCAACGTTTGCCAAAAAGCTTGAGGCAAACGTTGGCGCAAGCTTTTCTCCTCCAGGGTGTTTTCAATTCTTCCAAAAGTTTGAGCTAAAGTTTGAGGCAAACTTTGGCTCAAGCTTTTTTCCTCTAGGGTGTTTTCAACTCTTCCAAAAGTTTGAGCTAAAGTTTGAGGCAAACTTTGGCTCAAACTTTTTGTTCTCTCTTGCTCCTAGCCATTCCTTCTTTCTTCAACCTTCTTCAAAACTCTTTTCACCTATCATCAATCAATCAAAACAATCAAAGCTATGCTCCAAATCATGAGATTGTGTTTCTTTCATAATATATGACAATTATAGCACAAAATCTCATGAACTTGCATTAATTCATCCATGGTTGATTGAATCAAAGGAAACATGAAATTCTACCCAATTGGCTTACTTAAGGCTCAAGAAAGTGCATAAAACCTATTGAAAACAAAGGAAAAAGCATAGAAAAATATGACATGGTGACATGTCATCAGGGAGCAACAGATGTGGGATGGTCGCAACAGGATCGAAGTAAGTGTGATACCAGACACATAATTGGGATTTGTTCTGTTTAAAGCTAGAACCTCGCATTCGTCTAGATCGCGTTACAGAGTTGAAAGTTAAGGACTGGAAAGATCAAGCATAGCATTGAACCTGGAACCAAACTAAGTGTTGAGGCCAATGAGAGTACTTCTATCCATTTTCTTTAGTAACCGAAATTTTCGAAGGTGGAAATTTTTGTTAGGGGGTAGGATGTAAACCCCGAATAATTAATAAATAATCAACCAATAAATTTATCAACATACAATTCTTATCCCTCTTACAATAATATAATAATATAGGCGAGGGAAACAAAATAATATCTAAACTAAAACGTAACATAAGAAAAACGCCATAAAACTCTTCCGAAGCTTCTTCATCTGTTCTCTGAAAAGATAAAGCTGTAGGGGAGTGAGAACCTAACCATACGGTCTCACCATGGAGTTTCAGAATTGTTATAAGAAGATATTTAATAAGAAAATTGTTTTCAAGCTCAGAGATTATTGTTGTCGTATGAAACCGACGGTTTAACCATCCAATAATTCAAAACCTTTTGAAAAGAAATCAGTTAATTATTCAAAAATCCAAAACACACTTTTCTTATAAAAAAATCTTAAAATTTTTCTAACAGTATGAATGACCAACCTGTTCCAAATATAGGTTCATTAAGTCTATGCTGAACCAGCTTGATAAATCAATCATGGCCTCCGGCGCATCACATAATCAATCATGGCCTCAGGCCCAAACAGCTCAATGACGGGCGAAAAATTGCCGATTAAGAATTTAATATAGAAATAATGTTGCAAGTACAGTTCTTAACCGACGAAAACTCCGCTTATCAATTTAGAAAGAATTGTCACAAATTGAGAATAAATTACCGGGAGTAGAATTCCCTGGTCGTCTCACAACGAGTTGACAAAAGAGTGTTATTTTATTGGTCAGGAATTTTTCGAGAAATTTTAGAGTTGGAGAACAAAAAAATAAATGATTATAAATTAAAGCAATGAAAATAAACAAGAGGTTTTGTGTAATTTAAATAAGGAAGCCTTGACCAGGAGAAGATCAATCGGAAGTTCTATCCTTGTTGAAATTTCCCAAGTGTAATAGTAAGAGGTTATTATTTTTACTTAGTTAACCTTTATCGAATAAAGGAAAGTCTAGTAATTGAGCTAACTCTAATTCACAAGTCCTAATCCTCTCCTATGGAAGTATTAGCGTTAGTGACTGATGAGCGGATAATTTATACGCTTTTTGGCATTGTTTTTAGTATGTTTTTAGTATATTTTAGTTAGTTTTTATTATGTTTTTATTAGTTTTTATTCAAAAATCGTATTTTTGGACTTTACTATGAGTTTGTGTGTTTTTCTGTGATTTCGGGCATTTTCTGGCTGAAATTGAAGGACCTGAGCAAAAATCAGATTCAGAGGCTGAAAAAGGACTGCAGATGCTGTTGGATTCTGACCTTCTTGCACTCGAAGTGAATTTTCTTGAGCTACAGAAGCCCAATTGGCGTGGTCTCAATTTCGTTGGAAAGTATACATCCTGGGCTTTCCAGCAATATATAATAGTCCATAGTTTGCCCGAACTTTGATGGCCCAAATCGGCATTCAAAGTCAGCATAAAAATTCTGGCGTCAAAACGCCAGAACTGGAATAAAAGCTGGAGTTAAACGCCCAAACTGGCACAAAAGCTGGCGTTTAACTCCAAGAAAAGTCTCTACACGTCAAAGCTTCAATGCTCAGCCCAAGCAAGCACCAAGTGGGCACGGAAGTGTATTCTGCATCATTTACTCATTTCTGTAAACCCTAGGCTACTAGTTCTCTATAAATAGGACCTTTTGCTATTGTATTTACACACCTCATGACATTTTTAGACGTTTCATATTGTATCTTTGACGGCATGAGTCTCTAAACTCCTTGGTTGGGGGTGAGGAGCTCTGCTGTGTCTCGATGAATTAATGCAATTACTACTGTTTTCCATTCAATCACGCTTGTTTCTATTCTAAGATATTCACTCACACTTCAACCTGAAGAATGTGATGATCCGTGACACTCATCATCATTCTCATCTATGAACGCGTGCGTGACAACCACTTATGTTCTATCTGCAATAGCTTGAGTGTGTATCTCTTAGCCTCCATTCTGAAAGATCGGAGTCTTCGTGGTATAAGCTAGAATCAATTGGCAGCCATTCCTGAGATCCGGAAAGTCTAAACCTTGTCTGTGGTATTCCGAGTAGGATTTGGGAAGGGATAACTGTGACGAGCTTCAAACTCACGAGTGCTGGGCGTAGTGACAGACGCAAAAGGATCAATGGATCCTATTCCAACATGAGTGAGAACCGACACATGATTAGCCGTGCGGTGACAGCGCATTTGGACTATTTTCACTGAGAGGACGGATGGTAGCCATTGACAACGGTGATCCACCAACATACAGCTTGCCATGGAAGGAACCTTACGTGCGTGAAGAAGAGGACAGTAGGAAAGCAGAGATTCAGAAGACTGAGCATCTCCAAAACCTCAACATGTTCTCCATTACTGCATAACAAGTATTTATTTCATGTTCTTTTACTTTTTACAATTAAAACTAAGAATCATTACTGATATCCTGACTAAGAATTACAAGATAACCATAGCTTGCTTCAAGCCGACAATCTCCGTGGGATCGACCCATACTCACGTAAGGTATTACATGGACGACCCAGTGCACTTGCTGGTTAGTTGTGCGAAATTACAAAAGTGTGATTGTGATTTCATGCACCAAGTTTTTGGTGCCGTTGCCGAGGATTGTTCGAGTTTGGACAACTGACGGTTTATCTTGTTGCTTAGATTAGGAATAATTTATTTTTGTTGGTTTAGAGTCACTAGATTTGAGTCTTTTATTTGAGTTTAGTTTTATATTCTAAGTTTGGTGTCAATTGCATGCTTTTATTTTCTTTCAATTTTTCAAAATTGCATAATCTTAGTTCCTTCTTGATCTTTAAAAATTGTAAGTTTGGTGTCTTCTTTGTGTTTTCCTTTAAATTTTCAAAAATTTGTGTTAGATTTTCTAAAAATTTTAAGTTTGGTGTCCCTTATGATTTTATTTACTTAAAAATTTTTCAAAAATTTCTTCTTAGTGTTCATCCTGATCTTCAAAGTGTTCCTGGTGTTCATCTTGACATTCAAAGTTTACTTGTTTGTTCTCTTGTTTTGATCTAAAATTTCAAAGTTTAGTATCATTTTGTTGTTTTTCTCTTTCTTCATTAAAATTCAAAAATTAAAAAAATATATCTTTTCCTTATTTTACTCATAAATTTCGAAATTTTGCAGAAAATTAGTCAAAGATTTTCTAAATCATATCTTTTTTCTTAGTCAAGTCAAAATTCTACTTTCAAAAATTGATCTTTTCAAATCTTTTTCAAAAATCAAATCATTTTAATTTCTTCAATCATATCTTTTCAATCATATCTTTTTAATAAATTGCAATCATATCTTCTCAATCATATCTTTTTTCAAAATAATTTTCAATCATATCTTTCTGATTGCTAATTCCAAAATCTTTTTAATTAATTAATTAATTTAGTTATCAATTTGCTTTTATTTCATTTTCTTCTAATTTTCAAAACTTTTATTTTATCTTCCATTTATTTTGTTTGGTTACTTTTAATTAAAGAAGATAAAAAAAATTTTAAAAATATAA
The DNA here is from genome assembly GCF_059453495.1 of Arachis ipaensis. Classification (NCBI taxonomy): domain Eukaryota; kingdom Viridiplantae; phylum Streptophyta; class Magnoliopsida; order Fabales; family Fabaceae; genus Arachis; species Arachis ipaensis. The sequence continues at coordinate 78,805,763 of NC_142440.1, read as the reverse complement.
TTTATTTGCAATTCATATCAATTCCCTTTTCTCCATCATGGACTTAAGTGGAAATGAACAGTCCAGAAGGACTCTGGGGTTATATGCTAACCCCATTACAGCTGCATATGGGAGTAGCATCTGTATACCTCCCATCAAAGCAACCAGTTTTGAGCTAAATCCTCAGCTCGTTATCATGGTGCAGCAAAATTGCCAGTATTTCGGTCTTCCATAAGAACCTACTAAGTTTTTGGCACAGTTCTTACAAATTGCTGACACAGTACGTGATAAAGAAGTGGATCAGGATGTCTACAGATTATTACTGTTTCCATTTGCTATAAAAGATCAAGCTAAGAGGTGGTTAAATAACCAACCCACAGCAAGCATAAAAACATGGAGACAGTTATCAGACAAATTTTTGAATCAATTTTACCCTCCAAAAAGGATGACACAGCTAAAAAAAGTAATTTCTGATGCAAAGTATTACTTATAGGATGAACCATATCTCTTTGAGAGATGTGCAGACGGAATGATCCGCAGATGCGTGCCTAGAGAAGAGGCACAGAAGATCCTATGGCATTGCCATGGATCACAGTATGGAGGACATTTCGAAGGTGAGCGAACAGCCACTAAGGTCCTCCAATCTGGGTTCTACTGGCCTACTCTCCACAGAGATGCCAGAGAGTTTGTGCGGAACTGTGACAGTTGCCAAAGAGCTGGCAACTTGCCTCATGGTTATGCCATGCCTCAACAAGGGATCTTAGAGATTGAGTTTGTTTAATGTATGGGGTATTGACTTCATGGGTCCTTTCCCACCATCATACTCAAACACTTACATTCTGGTGGCAGTAGACTAGGTATCTAAATGGATAGAAGCAATTGTCACACCCACTAATGATACTAAGACCGTGCTGAAGTTCCTCCAAAAATATATCTTCAGCAGATTTGGCATCCCAAGAGTACTAATCAGTTACGGGGCACTCATTTCTGCAATAAACAGCTATACTCTGCTATGGTCTGATATAGAATTAGCCACAAAGTAGCAACTCCATATCATCCACAGACAAATGGGCAGGCTAAAGTCTCTAATAGAGAACTAAAAAGAATCCTGGAACGGATTGTAATTGCCCGTAGAAAGGATTGGGCAAAAAGCTTGGATGATGCTCTATGGGCATACAGAACAGCATTCAAGACTCCTATAAGAACCTCTCCATACCATCTTGTATATGGCAAGGCCTGTCATCTGCCCGTGGAACTGGAACATAAGGCCTACTGGGCAACCAGATTCCTAGACCTGGATGCTAAGTTAGCTGGAGAGAAAAGATTGCTCCAACTGAATGAGCTAGAGGAATTCAGACTCAATGCTTTTGAAAATGCAAAAATTTATAAGGAGAAAGAAAAATGGTGGCATGATAAGAAACTATCATCTAGAGTCTTTGAACCAGGACAGAAAGTTCTGCTATTTAACTCTAGGCTCAGACTATTCCTCGGGAAATTGAAATCCTGGTAGAGGGGATCATATGTGATTACAAGTGTGTCACCATATGGATATGTGGAGCTTTAGGATACTGACTCTGACAAAAAGTTCATTGTTAATGGACAGAGAATCAAATATTATCTTAAAAGCAATTTTGAGCAAGAATGCTCAAAACTAAGGCTTGAATAAAGCTCAGTCAAGGTCCAGCTAAAGACAATAAAGAAGCACTTGCTGGGAGGCAACCCAGCGATTAGCAAGTTATTTGTTATTTAACTAATATTTAGGAGTTTGATATAAATTGCCTTCAAGGTTAATCATCCAATTGTAGGAATTCACAGAGTTACAGAAGGATTCAGTGCAAAAAGCAGAGAAAAGGAGCTCACTGGCAAGAAAACGCTAGTAAGGGGTATTTTGGGCGTTAAACGCCAGAATGGATACCATTCTGGGCATTTAACGCCAGAAAATATACCATTTGGGCGTTAAATGCCAGAATGGGTGCCATTCTGGCGTTTAACGCCATACTTGCAGCATCCTGGGCGTTCAGAAAAACGCCCAGTGACAAAGGGTTTCTGGCGTTTAACGCCAGCCAGGGTACCTGGCTGAGCGTTAAACGCCCACAATTGCCAAAATATGGGCGTTAAACGCAAGAATGGATACCATTCTGGGCGTTTAATGCCAGAAAGGTAGGGAGAGAGGATTTTGTTTTCCACTTCAAAATTTTTCAAACTTTCATGTTTTGATTCATAATTTTCTGCGTCAACATGTTACAAATCTTCATCATTCACCTTCAATTTTCAAAAATTCAATAATTTTTTAAATTCTTTTTCAATTTTCTTTCAAATCTTTTCCAAATCTTCTTTAAAAAACTCCATTACCTTCTCAATTTCTTTCCATATCTTTTCCAATTCATCATATCATCTTTTAATTCTTAGATGCATCAACAAATTTTCAGATTTAACTCCTTTGTATCTTTTCCAACTTTAAAATCTCATCTTTTTCATATAATGATTCTATATTTTTCTTTCACCAATCATATCTTTAAATCATATCTTTTTCAAATTTTCGAAATCCCTCCCCTCCACTTATAAATACACATTCGGCCATCCCCATCTCTCCACCATTCGAACTTGCCTCTCCTCCTATCTCTCTCCTTTCCTTTCTTTTGCTTGAGGGCAAGCAAACCTCTAAGTTTGGTGTATTTTTCCGTGATCACTGAGATAAGACTCATTAAGATCATGGCTCTTAAGGGAAAACAAACCAATTCAAGAGGCAAGAAAGAGAATACTCCAAAGAGTCTTTGGAATCAAGAGAGGTTCTTAACCAAACAATATGCAGACCATTACCACAAAATAATGGGTCTGAGGTCAGTGATCCCGGGAGTTAAATTCGATCTGAAAGAAGACGAATATCTGGAGATCCAAGAGCAAATTCGAAACAGATGATGGAAAATTCTAGCTAATTCTGAGACAAAGGTTGGAAGAAACATGGTTCAGGAATTCTACTCAAATCTGTGGCTGACATTTAATTAGAGAATAACTGGAACCGCCTTTCATACCTACCGAACTATGGTCAGAGGGAGGATTATTTACTTCCATCTGGACAAAATAAGAGAGGTCTTCAAACTGCCTCAACTACAAGATGATCCAGAATCCTTTAATAGGAGAATGGTGAGAGTAGATAAGGGGTTGGACCAAGTTCTAAAGGACATATGCCTCCCTGAAACTAAGTGGATAACCAATTCAAAAGGTGTCCCAAACCAACTCAAGAGAGGAGATCTCAAACCAGTCGCAAGAGGCTGGTTGGACTTTATTGGGCGTTCTATACTGCCCACTAGCAATCGCTCTGAGGTCACTGTCAAAAGAGCAGTGATGATTCATTGTATTATGCTGGGAAACGAAGTGGAGATTCATCATCTGATTTTTTGTGAGATTTACACAATTGCAAACAAGAACTCCACTGAAGCCAAACTGGCTTAACCAAGCTTAATTTCACTGCTATGTAAAGATGCTGGGGTGAGGATGGGAGTAGATGAATTCATCCCAATCGAACACCCAATCACCAAGAAGTCAATGGAAGGACAACAAGTGCAAGATAACTCCATCAAAAGGAGGGCGCAGGAGTTCCTCCCAGAAATCCCTGAAATTGACTACTGGACCCGCCTAGAAGCATATGTCACCAAGCTGCAAGAAGCTGTGGATCAACTTAAGGAAGAACAGCAGAATCAAAACTGCATGCTTTGCAAGCTGCTTAAGGAACAGGAGAAGCAGGGGCGTGAGCTACAGGAGCTGAAGCGCCAGAAGCTCTCCCTTGAAGGACCAAACACCCCACAGATGGAAGGAGCATCCACTTCTCAAAATCAAGGTTGTTGAGTCCTAACTCTGTGATAACCTTTATTATTAGGAATCTATTTTAAGAGTCATTTATTTTTTTGTTTTTAATTTTCTGTCTTCTATTATTATTGGTTTGCTCTTATATTTATTTTTGAGTCTTATTTTTATTCCATGATTAATAAAATTTAAAGTCTATGTCTTAAAGCTATGAATATCCTATGAATCCATCACCTTTCTTAAAAAAATGTTTTTAATCACAAAAGAACAAGAAGTACATGATTTCGAGTTCATCCTTGAAATTAGTTTAATTATTTTGATGTGGTGACAATATTTTTTGTTTTCTGAATGAATGCTTGAATAGTGCATATGTCTTTTGAATTTGTTGTTTATGAATGTTAAATTTGTTGTCTCTTGAAAGAATGATGAAAAAGAGAAATGTTATTGATAATCTGAAAAATCATAAAAAATTGATTCTTGAAGCAAGAAAAAGCAGTGAAAAAGAAGAAGCTTGTCAAAAAAAAATTAAAATATTTGGCGAAAAGAAAAAGAAAAAGCCAATAGCCCTTTAAACCAAAAGGCAAGGGTAATAAAAAGGATCCAAGGCTTTGATCATCAGTGGATAGGAGGGCTTAAAGGAATAAAATCCTGGCCTAAGCGGCTAAACCAAGCTGTCCCTAACCATGTGCTTGTGGCGTGAAAGTGTCAAGTGAAAACTTGAGACTGAGTGGTTAAAGTCGTGGTCCAGAGCAAAAAGAGTGTGATTAAGAACCCTGGACACCTCTAATTGGGGGCTCTAGCAAAGCTGAGTCACAATCTGAAAAGGTTCACCCAGTTATGTGTCTGTGGCATTTATGTATCCGGTGGTAATACTGGAAAACAAAGTGCTTAGGGCCACGGCCAAGACTCATAAAGTAACTGTGTTCAAGAATCAACAATACTGAACTAGGAGAATCAATAACGCTATTTAAATTCTGAGTTCCTATGGATGCCAATCATTCTAAACTTCAAAGGATACAATGAGATGCCAAAACTGTTCAGAGGCAAAAAGCTACTAGTCCCGCTCATCTAATCGGAGCTAAGTTTCATTGATAATTAGGAATTTATAGTATATTATCTTCTTTTTATCCTATTTGATTTTTAGTTCCTTGGGGACAAGCAACAATTTAAGTTTGGTGTTGTGATGAGCAGATAATTTATACGCTTTTTGGCATTGTTTTTAGTATGTTTTTAGTATATTTTAGTTAGTTTTTATTATGTTTTTATTAGTTTTTATTCAAAAATTATATTTTTGGACTTTACTATGAGTTTGTGTGTTTTTCTGTGATTTCAGGCATTTTCTGGCTGAAATTGAGGGACATGAGCAAAAATCTGATTCAGAGGCTGAAAAAGGACGGCAGATGCTGTTGGATTCTGACCTCCCTGCACTCAAAGTGAATTTTCTGAAGCTACAGAAACCCAATTGGCACGATTTTAATTGTGTTAGAAAGTAGACATCCTGGGCTTTTCAGTAATATATAATAGTCCATACTTTGCCCGATATTTGTTGGCCCAAATCGGCGTTTCAAGTCAGCATAAAAATTTTGGCGTCAAAACGCCAGAACTAGCATAAAAGCTGGAGTTAAACACCCAAACTGGCACAAAAGCTAGCGTTTAACTCCAAGAAAAGTCTCTACACGTGAAAGCTTCAATGCTCAGCCCAAGCACACACCAAGTGGGCCCGGAAGTGGATTCTGCATCATTTACTCATTTCTGTAAATCCTAGGCTACTAGTTCTCTATAAATAGGACCTTTTGCTATTGTATTTACACACCTCATGACATTTTTACATGTTTCATATTGTATCTTTGACGGCATGAGTCTCTAAACTCTTTGGTTGGGGGTGAGGAGCTCTGCTGTGTCTCGATGAATTAATGCAATTACTACTGTTTTCCATTCAATCACGCTTGTTTCTATTCTAAGATATTCACTCGCACTTCAACCTGAAGAATGTGATGATCCATGACACTCATCATCATTCTCACCTATGAACGCATGCCTGACAACCACTTCTGTTCTATCTGCAATAGCTTGAGTGTGTATCTCTTAGCCTCCATTCTGAAAGATCGGAGTCTTTGTGGTATAAGCTAGAATCAATTGGCGGCCATTCCTGAGATCCAGAAAGTCTAAACCTTGTCTGTGGTATTCCAAGTAGGATCTGGGAAGGGATGACTATGACGAGCTTCAAACTCAAGAGTGTTGGGCGTAGTGACAGACGCAAAAGGATCAATGGATCCTATTCCAACATGAGTGAGAACCGACAGATGATTAGCCGTGCGGTGATAGCGCATTTGGACCATTTTCACTGAGAGGACGGATGGTAGCCATTGACAACGGTGATCCACCAACATACAGCTTGCTATGGAAGGAACCTTGCATGCGTGAAGAAGAAGACAGTAGGAAAGCAGAGATTCAGAAGACTGAGCATCTCCAAAACCTCAACCTGTTCTCCATTACCGCATAACAAGTATTTGTTTCATGTTCTTTTACTTTTTACATTAAAACTAAGAATCATTACTGATATCTTGACTAAGAATTACAAGATAACCATAGCTTGCTTCAAGCCGACAATCTCTGTGGGATCGACCCATACTCACGTAAGGTATTACTTGGACGACCCAGTGCACTTGCTGGTTAGTTGTGCGGAATTGCAAAAGTGTGATTGTGATTTCGTGCACCAGTGACTAGAGAGTTAGCCAAAACTTCCAATTGCAATTTGACACTTGAGTATTCCAACTCAAGGGTCTCTTATTAATCAACTCCAAAGTCAAGTTAAAAGCCTACTCCATTGACATGGATGCCAATTTCGCAGACATGTAAAGGGAAAAGAGAAGAGACATGGTAACTAAAACTAAATTAATAAAAACTAATTTTGAAATAATAAATTAAGGAAAGATGATACTCAAGCCAACAATGAAATTAAATGTAAAAGTAATTCTTGCATTAATACTTTCCAAAATCAAAGATATCCATATGTAATTCTACACAGGGTAAATGGGTGATTAAAAGAGTAAGGAAATAAGGAAACAAACTAGAATGATGGAAACTTCAACGGAGGTAGTAACTCTTCTCAATATCCAAATCAAAAGCATAAAACTAGAAATCTATGAATATGAAGAACCCTAGAGGAAGTAGTATTTTCTTTCTAAGATTCAAAACTAAAACTAAAAACTGTGTAAATGTGAATGTGTGTTGAGTCTCTGCTTGTCCCCTGGCTCTAGTCTGTATTTCTGGGCCAAAAACTGGGCCCAAACTCAGCCCAAAATTGCCTCCAGCGTCTTCTGCACTTTCTGCACGTGGCGCACGTCACACGTACGCGTCATTCACGCATACGCGTCGATGGTCTTCTTATTGATGGTTTAGAATTTCTCTTATAGAAATAATTTCTTCGTTGCAAGTTTAGTCCTAAACCAACAAACAATCCTCCCAATAAAAAATTTGGTTTTGTCACAAGTACAAACCCCAATAAGAATTAATCAATGTATTTAAATCTCAGTCGTCTCACAAGGAATTGCAATGAAGTGATCAATTATTAGCTATGAAGAACAAGAGGTTTGATTGATGAAAGGGGCAAGAAATTAAATGACGAGAAATGTAAATCAAGCAAATAAAGAAAGCAAGTAATAAAGAGAGACATTTATGGCAAGGGTTGAGAATATAGGCTTTCTATCCTAGTCACTAATAACAATGATTAACAAGAATTTGTCCTATTTTGTTATCTCCAATGTTGGAAGAAGGTGTAAGTTATCTTCCATGAGAGAAGGTCAAACAAGACTAGTTAATCTCAATCCAAAAATCCTAATCACTAATGGAATTAGCAAGAGATTAGAGTCAATGGAAATCATATTAACTAACAACTCTAGATTAACAACGTGGGTTGGGTATTCATGACTCAAGATTACCTAATCACTCTTTCCAAGCCAAGAGTGCTCAAAATCTACTCTAACATCCAACCAAGCATTTTGTCAAACACTTGGAAGGCATAAATAGAAAGCATAGTAAAAGTGCAAGAAATATAAATCTATCAACTACCAATTACAAGAAAAGTAAAATTTACAACTCAAATTAACACTGAAAGAACATCAAACATCAAATTTCATTGAATGTAAACCAAATCCAACATGAGCATTCATAAACATGAAAGAAGCATAAAGGTGGAATTAACAAAAGAACTAAGAAGAATTGAAGTATTAGAACAAGGAATTGTAGAGAAAACAAGATGAAATCAAGTAATCAAATCTAGATCAAAGAGAAATTATCCTAATCCTAACCTAATTCTAGAGTGAAGAGGGAGCTTCTCTCTCTAGAAAACTAACTAAAGGCTCATCATGACTAATTAAGTGCTCCCTTGGGCATTATCCCTCCACCCTTGATTGTGATTATTGCCATGAGAGTAGTTGTTTTTGCCTTGAGAAGGGTAGGGTGGACGGTTGTTACAATTCACATTGGCTACGGCAAGGGCATACTCCTCTTGAATTTGGTGGCATTGATCGGTGTAATGTGTGGTGCTAGAGCACAAACCACAAATTCTAGAAGGACCATTGATAAATCACTATTTCATGGTTTATCTTGTGCTCAATTAAGTGGTTTTTATCAACTCTTTACCCACTTATTCATACTATTTGCATGGTTTTACATTTGCCTTCCTAATTATGTGCTTTGATTGAAAACATGCTTCTTTGGCCTTATGTTCCCTATGTTTAAATCCTCTCTTATTACCATTAGATGCCTTGATATGTGTGTTAAGTGATTTCAGAGATTACAGGGCAGGAATGGCTCAGAGAATGGAAAGGAAGCATGCAAAAGTGGAAGGAATACAAGAAGTTGGAGAAATTGATAAGCTGTCCAGCCTGACCTCTTCGCACTCAAACGGCTATAACTTTAGCTACAGAAGTCCAAATGATGCAGTTCTAGTTGTGTTGGAAAGCTAACGTCCAGGGCTTCGCAATGATATATAATTTGCTATACTGGAGTCTGTTCTGACATTCAGCACACTGGAAGCCTGAAAACCTGTTTAAAACTACTCAAGGGCTTTACATGCCTTGTTTGGGATCCCAGAGGCTACTGGAATTACAAACATTGGTGGAGATTCCTGGATGAGTTCAAGCACAAGCCACCATAACAGGGAGCTCACCAGATGTCCAACTTAAGAACTTTAACTAAAAGTGCTAGGTGGGAGACAACCAACCATGATATAATCGTCCCTTTTTCAGTTTTAATTCTAGTCTGTTTTATTTATTTTTAAAGTTTTATTTTATTTTATTGAACCTGGAATTATTCATAACATCTGCATCAGCATCTGCATACTGCATTCTGCATTTTTCAAAAAAAAAAACAAAAACACGCACGCGACGCGGCAGCGTCGCTGACGCGTCCGCGTCACCTGTGCGTTTTTAAGAAAAGAGAATTGAACAGAGAGTCACGCGAGAGCATGGCTGGAGGCGTGCCTTTGGCACAAATTGATCCACGCGACCGCGTCGCTGACGCAGCCGCGTCATTTTGAAATTACACCTCCCACGCGTCCGCGTCACCCACGCGAACGCATGCCCCAAAATCGACGTAAAAAGGGGTGTATGGCAGAGAGTTATGATGGAGCGGGGCTAGAATGGTGCTAGCAGCACAAGCCCCACCACGCGAACGCGTCACCCACGCGTCCGCGTCATATTGGAAATAAGGCCACCCGCGCGATCGCGTCAACCACGCGAACGCGTCACCCTGGAATTTGGCAATAATGAGTTTCAAACAGAGAGTTGTGCGAGCGCGAGGCTGCCCTCGCGCCAGTAGCACAAAACGAGTCACGCATCCGCGTGACCGACGCGACCGCGTCGATTCATATAAGCGCAATTCACGCAAACGCGTATCCCACGCGACCGCGTCGCCTGCGTCACACAACTTATCCAGATCAGCGCCAATTATCTTATCTTTTCTTCTCTAATCCTAACTTCTTCTATCTTTTCTTCTTTCTTTCTTACTTTATTTCTTTCACTTCTCATTCCTTTTCACCTTCATTCTATTCTACTTGCATATTTCCTTTATTGCATTTTTAATTTGTGCATATTTTTATTTTCTTTTTTAAATTTATTATTTTTTTCCATTGGTGTTAAAAATTTTCTTATTCAACTGTTGCATCTTTTCTTGAATTTACTTTGGTGCTTAGTAACTTGTTTTACACTGTGGGATGATGTTAATTATCTGCCAATGCCAATATTTTATGATACTTACACTCCATTTGCATTGACATGAGCTTGTATTGATACTTCCATTACCCACACTCCTCCCCTATATTTCAAATCTTGCACTACTAGTATGCCATGTGCTTCTATTATTTTCTCACGTACATGTTGAAGCTTCCATGTCAATGAGACCCTTTTCATTTGGCATTAACCCAACCATACTTCATTTATTTTCTTATATTTATTTCTGGGTTACTCTTCTTCCCTTTTTCTTTCAGGATGGCCACCTAGAAAGGAACCGGAAGATGTTTACATGGGGAGACAGACAAGTCCATCTGCAAAATCTTCGAAGAAAAGCATCAGTTGGAGCAACCCGTCCACTTGTACATCTCAGCATGCACCGAGGACAGTGCAATCTTTAAGTTTGGGGAGGTCGATACCGATCTCCATGGATTAGTTACTCTTCTATCTCAACACCAATAGTTTATTTTCCTTGTTAGTTATTGCATTTGCATGTTTGATTGCATGATTATTTGATTTTGTGCATATTTTACCACTTGGTTAAAGTAATATTTTCTTTTTCAAGAAACCTTTTAGAGCATTTCACTAATTTGAATAAAATTTAATGTTACACTTGTTTGAAGAAATATTATACTGGAACATTAGAGTTCGAACACACAAAATCTGTGAGATTTTTAAGCCTATTTGAATTAGTTGCATTTTACCAACCAATATTTTATTTTTGGTGTGTGATTTTCTCTCTAAAATTGTGATCTTTGTCTTGCTTAATTCTATATTTCCATTGTTTGATGTATGCATGCACTTATATGATTGAGGCCCTTGTTTTACTGAGTTTACATACCCATATGGCCTTAACCTTTTCAATATCCATTGCAAACCAATTTTGAGCCTATTTTACCCCTTTATTCTTTACTTTAGCTCATCACTAACTCTAAGCGAAAAACAATAATATCCTTAATTTGAATCCTTGGTTAGCTTAGACTAGTGAGAGTGCTTATGATTTAAGTGTGGGAAAAGTGGGTTTGGAAACGTTTGGTTTAAAAAAATTGGGCATTGTATATCTTTATGAAAATATGAAAGAAATGTTTAGGAAATATTCATGCATTCAATAATTTAATCATATGCATTGAAAAAAAAAGAGAAAAGGAAAAAGAAAAAGAGCAAATAAATAAAAAGGGGACAAAATGCCCCAAAGTAGATGGTGAAAGCAATGCATATGTACTGTACTTGAAATTAGAATGCATGAATATATGAAAAACATGCTTAATGGATAGTTAGAGGTGGTATTATGATTACATGGATTGTCTAAAGTTAGGTGGAAAGTTTAAGTTAATTAAGGATTCAGATTTTAGTCCACTTGGCCAAATACAATCCTACCTTGACCCTAACCCCATTACAACCCTTAAAAGACCTCTTGATATGTGTATTTGTGCATCAATTTTTTGTTGATTGGTAGAAGAAAAGCAAGCCTTAGAAAGCAAGGTTAGTAGAGAATTGAGAGATCGAACCTTAAACACCTGAGTGATTAGAGTGTATATACTACCAGTGAGGGTTCGATGCTTAATTCCTTGTTCCCTGCTTTCATGAGCTATTTTCTCTTGCAAGTTTATTTGTACTTCATTTTTTTTATGATTTGAATTAGTGAAATCCAGTTCATGTATGTTCTTGAAAGATTTATTTACTTTTCACCAAGTAGGTAGAAACATTCTGCATATAGTTGCATTCATACAGATAGGTTGCATTTCATACATCCTACCATTCCTCTTCACTTTTATAGCTTCTCTTGAGCTTAGCATGAGGACATGCTATTGTTTAAGTGTGGGGAGGTTGATAAACCACTATTTCATGGTTTATCTTGTGCTCAATTGAGTGGTTTTTATCAACTCTTAACCCACTCATTCATACTATTTGCATGGTTTTACATTTGCCTTCCTAATTATGTGCTTTGATTGAAAACATGCTTCTTTGGCCTTAAGTTCCCTATGTTTAAATCCTCTCTTATTACCATTAGATGCCTTGATATGTGTGTTAAGTGATTTCAAAGATTACAGGGCAGGAATGGCTCAGAGGATAGAAAGGAAGCATGTAAAAGTGGAAGGAATACAAGAAGTTGGAGAAATTGCTAAGTTGTCCAGCCTGACCTCTTCGCACTCAAATGGCTATAACTTTAGCTACAGAGGTCCAAATGATGCGGTTCCAGTTGCGCTGGAAAGCTAACGTCTGGAGCTTCACAATGATATATAATTTGCTATAGCTGCTCTGAAGTTAGGCAACACGAACACGTGAATGACGCGCCCGCATCGCATATGCAAACTTCAATCCACGCTAACGCGTGGATGACACCTCCGCGTCACTCTCCCGCGATCAGTACGTACCAGAAATTGCTGGGGGCGATTTCTGGGGTGTTTTTGAACCAGTTTTCAGCCCAGAATACACAGTTAGAGGCTATAAAGTGGGGGAATCTATTCATTCATAATAACAAGCTCATAATTTATAATTTTAGTTTTAGATGTAGTTTTTAGAGAGAGAGGCTCTCTCCTCTCTCTTAGGATTTAGTTTTAGGATTTAGGATTATTTCTTCTTCATCACAGGTTCAATGTTCCTCTTATTTATTTTCTACTTTTATTATATAATTTTAATTATTATTTATCTTTTCAATTTAGCTTATGCTACATTCATGTTATGATTTTCTTAATTAATATTATTTGAGGTATTTCAGATTTAAGATTGCTTTACTTTATTTATATTGATGCTTTTAATTTAATTTAGATATTTTCTCCCTTTTGGCTTGGGTTAATTAATTGGTAACGCTTGAGTTGTCAAATAAAGCAGTGGTTGAAATTGGGAGTTGCTCCAATAACTCTAGTCTTTCCATAGGAATTGACTAGGACCTCAGGATTAAGCTAATTAATCCACTTGATTTACTTTCATAGTTAGAGGTTAACAAAGTGGGATTAAAACCCAATTCTCATCACAATTGATAAGGATAGGACTTCCAATTCTAATACTTTGCCAAGAGTTTATTTTATTATTACTATTTTATTTTTCTTATCATTTAACATACTGGTTCCTTACTTTCAAAACCCCCAATTTACAAGACTCATAACCAATAATAAGAACATACTTCCCTGCAATTCCTTGAGAAGATGACCTGAGGTTTAAATACTTCGGTTATTGATTTTAAAGGGGTTTGTTACTTGTGACAACCAAAACGAGGACTTTTGTTGGTTTAGAAGCTATACTTGCAACGGAAATTTATTCTAAATTCTAGACCACGGAAAAGTTCTCTCTTCAACCTTCAAGTTGAGCAACTTGGGATGGGGCTTGGATGGCTTGGATGGAATAAAATGCCTTTTGTTCTTTATGCATCTCCGTAAGGATAGTGGTCATATCCCCAAGCACCTTAGTTAAGCTTGTTTTGGAAGGGGATGCTTCCACTACACCTTTGAGGGGATTGCTCCTTACTATTACATGTTGTGTAGCCTTGGCAACATCAATTATCAAGCTCCAAGCTTCTCCCGCCGTCTTATTTTTAGAATGGGAACCACCACTAGCGGCGGTGAGCAATCTTCTATCTTCCGCACAAAGACCTCCGGTAAATTAACTGATAAGCAAATGAGTGTCTAATCCATGGTGTGGACAAGATTCCAATAGCTTTCTTGGTCCTTTTGCATTATACCTGAGATTTTCTTCCGGATGTAGTCGGTTTTCTCTGACGAAAAGAACTTGTCTAGAAACTCTCTTCTCAAGAAATCTCAATTGGTCACAATCTCATCCGGTTGCGAATAAAACCACGTTTTCGCTTGCCCCTCAAGGGAAAAAGAAAAGGCAAAAACCATAATATCCACCTCATCGGCTCCATGTCTTCGAGCCGTGGAATAAGCAACTTGAAAATCTCTTAGATGTCGGATGGGATCTTGACCCGGAAGCCCATGATACTTGGGGAGTAGATTTATCAAGCTATTCTTTGACTCAAAGTTTGGGTCAAGATTAGGATACCTTTCTTGCAAAGGTTGGAGTATGATATCCGGAGCTCCTTGCTCATGCAAGGTGATTCGGCATGGCTCTGCCATATATGGTTCACTTGTGGAAAGAATAGGAAGTAGCGGACTCCAAGTCACTCTCGGCTCCGTTTAGTGATTCGGTATGCTCCTCAAGAGAGGCCGAAGTACTAGCTGTATAGTCCAACCGCCGTCTAGCTTTCCGAGTGTGTAACAAAGTTCTTTCAATCTCAAGGTCAAGCTCGGCTAAGCTAGAGTTCGGTTGAGACCGAGTCATCAAACTTGGGAGTCATAGCACATGCATAAAAGAAATCTAAACTACAAGCTAAGTATTGAAAGCAAGTAAACTATCTACACTATTCACATATTCACATAACCAATGTCAAGGCATACGTTGCAACCATTCCCCAGCAACAGCGCAAAAAATTTGATAGGTGGACTATCGTCGGTAAAGAATTTCACAAAATATTCACGTTGCAAGTATAGCTCTCAACCGACAAATAATCCTCGTTAAGGAATTTATTGTCACAAAGTTCAACCTCAATAAAAGCAACCGAAGTATTCAAACCTCGGGTCGTCTCACAAGGAATGGGCAAACATGTGCATCAACATTGGTTAGAATTCCGGGGTAGGAAGTCATGATCAAGAAATTAACTAATAGACTTAACAAGCAAGAAATCTTAAAGTGCAATAAACTAAATCAAGTAACTAAAGCAAGGCATGAGAAATTTCAAACTAATAAGAGAACATTCAATATGATTCTACTCTAAAACAAAACAAGTAACTATAACTAGGATTAAGCAATTGAGATTTTTGGGTTTCAAATATGAATAATAAAAGCAACTCTTGGCTAGGCATAGGAATTGGGATCACTATCCTTGTCTAATAACCATATCTTGACAATTGTGAGGAACCAAGCTCATTAAGTTTACTTCTATACTTGAAATATATCAAATGGCTTGATCAAGATCAATCACTAAGCCCTAACCTAGCTACTAATTAACTTAGTAGTAGACTAGTGTCAATGGTTATCAAATTGACTCAAATCACCAAATCTATTAGACCCAATGACTCAAGTTTACCCAATTCCCTTAGCTTAGACCAAGAGTAAAGAGAACAACTCCATAATCAAAGGAAACATTTCATCAAACACATGGTATGGACTAATAAAATACATATTCAAATTGCAATTAAATGGAGAATTGAAAGTACCCACTAACAATTATCAATGGAAAACTACTCAATTAACACTATTAACCATGGAAAACATCAATGTATCATTAACAATTCAAAATCCATAAGGTTCACAAGATGAATAGAACATGGGAAATAACAAGAAAACATAAATCTAACACAAGATCAAAATTAAGTAGTTAAAACTAGAAATCAACAAAACCCAATTCAGAAATTTAGCAATGGGAGATCAAAATCAAACTAGATCTAGAGAGGGATAAAGGTTTCTCTCTCTAGAAGAACAAGAACAAAAAACTAGCAAAAATTGTGTCTAAGTGTATATGGATGATCCCCCCTTTCCCCCTTGAGTTTCTGGGTCTTTTTCATGCAGAATTAGCTTGAATTTGGGCCTGCTAAGCCTCAGAAATCGCCAGGCACGATTTCTTCAATGAGGTCACGTGCTGCTCGTCACGCGTACGCGTCATGTACGCGCCAAGCACGCGTGTGCATCGATGGAGATTTCGCCAATTCACACGGATGCGCCATCCTTCGCATGCCATACCCAGCTTCCTGCACCCACGCACGCACATGAGGTGCGCGTGCGCGTCACAGCTGATTTCCCAAAATCCAATTCTTCATGTTCCTTCCACTTGTGCATGCTTTCTTTCTCTCTTCTAGGCCATTCTTGTCCTATAAACTCTGAAATCACTCAATAAACATATCACGGCATCGAATGGTAATAAAAGAGGATCAAAATATGGCAATTTTAGGGCAAAAAAAGCATGTTTTCCATCATGAAGCAATATTAGGAAGAGAACCTAAAACCATGCAATTTATATGAATAAGTGTGAAAAATATTGACAAAATCCCCTAGATTCTACACAATATAAACCACAAAATTGGGGTTTATCAGAATGCGCCAAGTCACGCGCACGCGTCAGGTATGTGCACACGTCGCTGTGAAAATCTCCAGATCGCGCGCACGCGTGAGGTACGCGTATGCGTCGATGCTCGCTGGTCATCTCCTTTGTTTCTTGTGTTCCTTCCATTTTTGCAAGCTTCCTCTCCATCCTTTAAGCCATTCCTGCCCTATACAGCCTGAAAACACTTAACGCACGGATCACGGCATCGAATGGTATAAAGGGGAATAAAAAAATATACAATTTAAAAGCTTAGGAAGCAAGTTTTTAATTATAGAACAAAATTGGGAAGGAATTGTAAAATCATACAAATTTCATGAATCAGTGTGCAAAGACTTGATAAAAACCACTCAAATTAGCACAAGATAAATCATAAAATAGTGGTTTATCAATCTCCCCACACTTAAACATTAGCATGTCCTCATGCTAAGCTCAAGGAGATAAAAGGAATGAATGGGGGAAAGTAAGACTCATGAGATGCAACCTATGTATGTGAATACAACTATATTTTAAGATGTTCCTATCTACTTGGTTAAAGGTAAACAAGTTCTCCAAGACAAAAATAAATCAGATTCCACTAATGCAAATCACACAATAAAAGGCAAGTAAACCTGTAGGAAGCTAAGATAGCTCATGAAAGCAGGGAACATAAAATCAAGCATTGAACCCTCACTGGAAGTGTATATGCACTCTAATCTCTCAAGTGTCTAGGGTCAATCACTCTACTCTTCTCTAGTCATGCTTTCTAAAACTTGTTCTTCATCTAACCAATCAACAAATATTTAGTGTACAAATGCAAACATCATGAGGTCTTTTCAAAGTTGTAATGAGACTAAGGTAAGGGTGAGGGTATATGTATGGCCAAGTGAGTTATAACATGAATCTTTGACTAACCTAAGTTCTCACCTAACACACACACTCTCTATATAACTCTAAAATCAAGCCTAGCTACCCAAAATCCCACTTTTGCATTACATACTCATGTATCAATTTTTAATTTCATCACATGTGTATTGATCTTTTATTAAACTTAACATTGGGGTAAAATTTGTACCCTATTTATTTATTTATTTATATTGTAATAAAAGAAATTTTTTTGGATGAACATAAAAGCAAACATAACATATCAATGCATATGGTTTTTCTGGTCTAACATGAGTATGCACCCAAATTTCCAATAATTTTGTTAATAAAATATAACAGTTTTTCATTATCCCAAGTTCCCACAATTTCCCACACTTAGTTGACACACAATCTCTATCTTAAGCTAACCAAAGATTCAAATGGGATAATTAATTGTTTTTCCACTTAAGGCTAGTGACGTGGTAAAATATAGAACAAATGGGGATTAAAATGCTCAAAGTGGCAAACAAAGGTAATTGAAGTGGTAGACTGTTTGGGACAAGTGAGCTAATAACAAATGATGGCCTCAATCATACGTACGCATGCAAATACACTAAACAATGGACATATAGAATGGAACAAACTATAGATTGCAATCATAGGGATGAAAACACACAAGAATAAACATCATGGTTAAATAATGTAACCTTATAATTAAGCTCAAAATCTCACAGGTTGTGTGTTCGCAACTATGAATCATATTCCAAATTACAATCCTCAAACAAGTTTAACACAAATTTTCAATTTAAATTAGTGAAATACTATGAACTAGGGTCTTGAAAAGAAACTCATTATTTTAACTAAGCAGAACATACATGCAAGCAATTATTACCATGCAATCTATCCTATCTAACAAAAGAAAAAGTCAAATGTTGGTGTTAAGAGAGAGAGATTACCTCCGAAAGTCAGGGACTGACCTTCCCACACTTAAGGCTTGGCACGGTCCTCCATGCCATCAGTAAGGAGCAAGGTAGGGCTGGAAGCATCACCTCCACTGTCTAGTTCGCCATGGCTTCCTGTGCTACTGGATGAAGGGGAATCCGGGGTGTCCTTTTGTTCCGGAGGTGGGTGGGTACCAACTATGAGGTCCTTCAGATAGTTGTATCGGCGCTTGTTACGGCGCTCCATTTGCTCCATCCGCCGGTCTAGCTAGTCGAACCTCTCAAGGATCTAAAGGAGCATCTGATGGGTGGATGGTGCTTATGGTGTGGATGATGGTAGAGTAGAAGTTGGAGTAGAATTCAACTACCCATGATAGGTTGACCTCTCACGGCTGCCTCCTCAAAAATCCCCACTGTCTTCTCTCAATTCGGGGCTCCACAAAATCAACAAAGTATGTTAGGACAATGAGTAGATGCTCATTGTTGTAGTTCCTCTCGGCTAGGATGGGGAACATCTGTTCGCAATAACGGTTAGTGAACCGTGTGGAGTCTCGTGCAGGAAAGGCTTTCTTTGCTTTATCAACTTTAAAGATCCTCTTCACCCGCTTTGTTGGAGGCTTGACGCTGGTAGATGGTGGCACTTTAGCCGGTGCTCTCTTGGTTCCTCACCTTGCTGGTGTCTTATCAGTGGCCTTCTCTTTTCCTTTCTTGGTACCCATTGATAGTGTGGACTATCATCGGTAAAGAATTTCACAAAATATTTACGTTGCAAGTATAGCCCTCAACCGACAAATGATCCTCGAATCAAATTTGAAGGGTTTGGTTGTCACAAAGTTTAACCCCAATAAAAGTAATTGAAGTATTCAAACCTCGGGTTGTCTCATAAGGAATGGGCAAACATGTCCATCAACATTGGTTAGAATTCCAGGGTTGGAAGTCATGATTAAGAAATTAACTAATAGACTTGACAAGCAAGAAATCTTAAAATGCAAGAAACTAAATCAAGTAACTAAAGTAAGGCATGAGCAATTTCAAACTAATAAGAGACCATTCAAAATAATTCTACTCTAAAACTAAGTAAGTAACTATAACTAGGATTAAGCAATTGAGATTTTTGGGTTTCAAATATGAATAATAAATGCAACTCTTGGCTAGGCTTAGGAATTGGGATCACTATCCTTGTCTAATAACCATATCTTGATAATTGTGAGGAACCAAGCTCATTAAGTTTACTTCTATACTTGAAGTATCTCAAATGATCAATCCATAAGCTCTAACCTAGCTACTAATTGACTTAGTAGTAGGCTAGTGTCAATGATTATCAAATTGACTACTAAGGGTTCTCAAATCACCAAATCCATTAGACCTAATGACTCAAGTTTACCCAATTCCCTTAGCCTAGGCCAAGAGTAAAGAAAACTACTCCATAATCAAGGGAAATATTTCATCAAACACATGGTAGACATTAACAAAAGACATATTCAAATTACAATTAAATTGGAAATTAGAAGGACCCACTAACAATTATCCATAAAGAACAACTCAATTAACACTAATAATCATAGAAAACATCAATATACTTATAGAATTTAAGATCTACAATATTCATAACATGAGTGGAAGATTGGAAAATAACAAGATAACATAACTCTACACAAGATCTAAACAAAATTATACTAGAGAATTCAAATTAAGTAATCATAACTAGCAATTAACAAAATCCAATTCAAAAATTCAGCAATGGAAGATCAAAATCAAACTAGATCTAGAGAGGAATAATGGTTTCTCTCTCTAGAAGAACAAAGAATCAAAAACTAACAAAAATTGTGTCTAAGTGTGTAATGGATGATCCCCCCTTTCCCCCTTAAGTTCCTGGGTCTGTTCCATGCAGAATAAGGTTGAATTTGGGCCTGCTGAGCCTCAGAAATTGCCAGGCATGATTTCTTTAATGACGTCACATGCTGCTCGTCACGCGTACGCGTCATGTACGCGTGCGCGTCGCCTGAATTTCGCGATCCATGCGTACGCGCCAAGCACGCATACACGTCGATGGAGATTTCACCAATCCACGTGGATGCGCCATTCTTCGCGCGCCATATCCAGCTTCCTGCACCCACGCGTGCACGTGAAGTGCGCGTGCGCGTCGCAGCTGATTTCCCAAAATCCAATTCTTCATATGTTCCTTCCACTTGTGCATGCTTTCTTTCTCTCTTCTAGGCCATTCTTGTCCTATAAACTCTAAAATCACTCAACAAACATATCACGGCATCGAATGGAAATAGAAGAGGATCAAAATATGGCAATTTTAAGGCAAAAGAAACATGTTTTCCATCATGAAGCAATATTAGGAAGAGAACACAAAACCATGCAATTTATGTGAATAAGTGTAGAAAATATTGACAAAACCTCCCAAATTCTACACAATATAAACCACAAAATTGGAGTTTATCACCCATTCCTAAGGAAGAAAGAAAGAGGAAGACTGTTAAATATATATAACTAAAAATCGGAGGGGGAAATTCTAAGTGATAATGAATGCCAAAGAAAAGATAATAGCTTAAATACATGGTAGCTACAACATGTAGGTAAGACCTTAATTAAGAGCAAAAAGGCAATTCATAATAATTAGATGCAAGAGGGTAAAAGCATACAAGTAATAGGCATTAGAAGCATAACTCAAGCATCAATTATTAAATGTGACAAATTAAAAAGCACTTGTATGATGACAATTGTGAATGATAATCCCAATACATGTGGATTGCAAGTGTTATGAGAAAGAGAGGCATTAAAGTGTGAGAGTAAAACAAAATAGAATTCAAAATGCCATAAAAGCTTTTTCACAAACACTTGGTGTGCAAGTTAATATAGGAATGAAAATAATGGATCCAAATGTATATGAGAGCCAAAATTAAATGTCAATTGTCAGATCACTCCTCATAATATCCACAAGCTCAATGATAATAAAGTAATACCCAAATAAAGCTCCAACACTAACATAAAAATACATGATAAAAGAATGAAAAAGAAACCATAAATAACTAAGCTAAAAGAAAAATTGAGAAGAACGAAAAAGTATTAATAAGCAATAATGAAAGAAGAATGAAAGAGTAGATGGGAAAAAGAAAAGAACCTGAGGTAGAAGATGAAAAAGGGAAGAAGAAGTAGTAATTGGTAGTAAAAAGGAATAAAGAAGAAAGAAGGAAGAAGAAAGAAAGAAGAATAAGGATGGAAAGAGAATTAGGATTGGGGGAGGGAATAATTGAAATCTGGGCGGTGTACTAGTTTAACCATGCGGCGCATGCGACACGCGGGCGTACCGCACCCGTACACATGGGTTTCGCATGTTTTAAGCAACGCGTGATCGTCTGGGATGTATACGCATGATATGGGTTGTGCCAATCGCGCGAAGGCAGCCCTGCGCACGCACAACTCTCGGGTTGAAATGCATGAGAGCCAAAAAGACACACAGCACGTGCGCGTCAGGTACGCGTACGCGTGGATAGCCACATAGTGAAACTGACGTGCACATGTCAGGGACGTGTACGCGTGGCTAAATTTGTGCCTCTAGCACAGTTCCAGTGCGAGGTCACCACAACTCTCTATTCAGCACACTATTTACGCCGATTTCCAGGGTCATGCGTACGTGTCAAGGATGCTTACGCGTGGGTTGTTGAAAGCGCAAGCGACGCGCACGCGTGAGGTACGCGTACGCGTGGGCTTGCTTGTGCGTAAGGCACACTTCCTTCACCACTCCCGCGCAACTCTCTGTTCAATTCCTATTCCTTTCACAATCAAATGTGACGCGTGCGCGTCCTAGACGCTTGCGCGTCGAATGCATTTTTTTTTAATGCAGAATGCAGGTGATTATGCAGAAATTATGAATGAACACTGTTAAAAATGAAATAAAATAAAACTAGGAATGAAAAGGGACGATCATACCATGGTGGGTTGTCTCCTTAAGTTGGACGGTGCACAAGCTCAGTCTTCTTCTGTTGGTGGATCCTGCAAGAGAAAGACCTCTAGCTCTTTATTGTCCTTCATTTTCTCACCATGATACAGCTTCAAGTGGTGGCCATTGACTTTGATGAATTTGGAGCTTGAAGGATGACTCAGGTGGAAGACTCCGTATGGCTCTGCCTTCTCTACTCTATAGGGGCCTTCCCACCTTGATCTCAATTTGCCTGGCATGAGCGTCAATCTTGAGTTGTAAAGGAGAACTAGCTCTCCAAGCCTGAACTCTCTTCGCTTGATATGCCTGTCATGCACAACCTTCACCCTCTCTTTGTATAGCTTGGAGTTTTCATATGCTTCGAGTCAAAAGTTCTCCAGTTCTGCTAGTTGCAGCTTCCTTTCAACACCAGCCTTCTCAAATCCCATGTTGCATTCTCGTACCACCTAGAAAGCCTTGTGTTCCACCTCTACTGGGAGGTGACAAGCCTTTCCGTAGACTAGGTAGAAGGGACTCATTCCGATTGGTATCTTTTATGCTGTCCGATAATCCCAAAGCGCGTCTACAAGCCTAGTGCTCCAGTCCTTCCTAAGAGGCTTGACAATCTTCTCCAGTATGCGCTTTATCTCCCTGTTAGACACCTCGGCTTACCCATTGGTCTGGGGATGGTAAGCCGTTGCTACCTTGTGAACAATGCCATATTTCTTCAGTAGACCTGTTAATCTCCTGTTACAAAAATGAGTGCCTTGATCACTCAGATTGCTCGTGGTGATCCAAAGCGACGGATAATATGATTTCTAAGAAAAGAGACAACAACGTTAGCATCATCAGTACGAGTAGGAATTGCTTCCACCCATTTAGAAACATAATCAACAGCTAACAATATATATATAAGAAACCACTAGAGTTTGGAAATGCACTCATGAAGTCAATGCCCCAAACATAAAAAATTTTACAGAACAACATAAGTTGTTGGGGCATCTCATCCCTCTTGGATATATTCCTAAACCTTTGGCATGGGGAGCAAGATTTACAAAAGGCAGTAGCATCCTTAAAAAGGGTGGGCCACCAGAATCCACAGTCTAAAATTTTTCTAGCTGTTCTTTGAGGACCTAAATGTCCACCACTCTCAGAGTAGTGGCAGGCCTCTAAAATTGACTGGAATTCTGATTGAAGCACACACCTTCTAATTATCTGGTCAGCACCATACCTCCATAAATATGGGTCATCCCATATATAATATTTGGACTCGCTTTTTAGCTTGTCCCTTTGATGCTTAGTAAAATTAGGAAGGAAGATATGACTAACCAAATAATTAGCTATAGGTGCATACCAAGGAACTACCTCAGATATTGCATGCAAGCTATCAAATGGAAAAGCATCATTAATAGGAGTGGAGTCACTCTTAATGTGCTCTAGGCGACTCAAGTGGTCCGCCACTAAATTCTGGAAATCACTCCTATCTTTGATTTCTAAATCAAATTCTTGCAGCAAATATATCCAACGTATTAACCTTGGTTTGGACTCTTTTTTAGCTAACAAATATTTTACAGCTGCATGGTCTGAATATACTACCACCTTAGTACCATGTAAGTAGGCTCAGAATTTATCCAGAGCAAAAACAATAGCCAGAAGCTCTTTTTCAGTGGTAGAATAATTAGACTGAGCAGCGTCTAAGGTCTTAGATGTATAAACAATTATAAAAGGCTCCTTACCTTCACATTGAGCCAGCGCCGCTCCCTCTGCATAGTTGGAGGCGTCACACATAATCTCAAAAGGCTGGCTCCAGTCTGGTCCTCTCACAATCAGAGCTTGAGTCAAGGCGATCTTCAGCTTATCAAATGCTTCCATGCAGTCCTCACTCAGCTCGAACTCAACATCCTTCTGCAGCAGTCTGGATAAAGGCAATGCTACCTTACTGAAGTCCTTGATAAATCTCCGGTAGAAACCTGCATTACTGATGAGCGGATAATTTATACGCTTTTTGACACTGTTTTTAGTATGTTTTTAGTAGGATCTAGTTACTTTTAGGGATGTTTTCATTAGTTTTTATGTTAAATTCACATTTCTGGACTTTACTATGAGTTTGTGTGTTTTTCTGTGATTTCAGGTATTTTCTGGCTGAAATTGAGGGACTTGAGCTGAAATCAGATTCAGAGGTTGAAAAAGGACTGCTGATGCTGTTGGATTCTGACCTACCTGCACTCAAAGTGGATTTTCTGGAGCTACAGAACTCGAAATGGCGCTTCCAATTGCGTTGGAAAGTAGACATCCAGGGCTTTCCAGCAATATATAATAGTCCATACTTTGGCCAAGAATTGACGACGTAAACTGGCGTTCAACGCCAGCCTTCTGCCCAAATCTGGCGTCCAGCGCCAGAAAAGGATCCAAAACCAGAGTTGAACGCCCAAACTGGCACAAAAACTGGCGTTCAACTCCACAAATGGCCTCTGCACGTGCAACACTTAAGCTCAGCCCAAACACACACCAAGTGGGCCCCGGAAGTGGATTTATGCATGAATTACTTACTCATGTAAACCCTAGTGACTAGTTTATTATAAATAGGACCTCTTACTATTGTATTAGACATCTTTTTGATCATCTTAGGATCTTAGGATCATCTTTGAAGGCATTGTTCTTAGATCAAGGGGGCTGGCCATCTCGGCCATGCCTGGACCTTCACTTATGTATTTTCAACGGTAGAGTTTCTACACTCCATAGATTAAGGTGTGGAGCTCTGCTGTTCCTCAAAGATTAATGCAAAGTACTACTGTTTTCTATTCAATTCTTCTTATTTCGCTTCTAAGATATCCATTCGCACCCAAGAACGTGATGAAGGTGATGATTATGTGTGACGCTCATCATCCTTTTCCTCTATGAACGCGTGTCTGACAAACACTTCTGTTCTACATGAATTAAGCTAGAATAAGTATCTCTTAGATCTCCTAACCAGAATCTTCGTGGCGTAAGCTAGAATGATGGCGGCATTCAAGAGAATCCGGAAAGTCTAAACCTTGTCCGTGGTATTCCGAGTAGGATTCAATGATTGAATGACTGTGACGAGCTCCTAACTCGCGATTGCAGGGCGTTAGTGACAGACGCAAAAGGATAGTAAATCCTATTCCAGCATGATCGAGAACCGACAGATGAATAGCCGTGCCGTGACAGGGTGCGTGAGCATATTATTCACTGAGAGGATAAGATGAAGCCATTGACAAGGGTGATGCCTCCAGACGATTAGCCGTGCCGTGACAGGGCATTGGATCATTTTCCCGAGAGATGACCGAAAGTAGCCATTGACAGTGGTGATGTATCACATAAAGCCAACCATGGAAAGGAGTGAGACTGATTGGATGAAGATAGCAGGAAAGCAGAGGTTCAGAGGAACGAAAAGCATCTCCATTCGCTTATCTGAAATTTCTACCAATGATTTACATAAGTATCTCTATCCCTATTTTATTAATTAATATTCGAAAACCACATAACTATTTTATATCTGCCTGACTGAGATTTACAAGGTGACCATAGCTTGCTTCATACCAACAATCTCCGTGGGATTCGACCCTTACTCACGTAAGGTATTACTTGGACGACCCAGTGCACTTGCTGGTTAGTTGTATCGAAGTTGTGACATATTATGAATTAAGATCAGAGCACCAAGCTTTGGAGCCATTACCAGGATTTGTTTGAGCCTGGAGATCACAATCAAAAACTTGGTGCACGAATTGTGAATCACACTTTTCACAACGCGTACCACTAACCAGCAAGTGCACTGGGTCGTCCAAGTAATACCTTACGTGAGTAAGGGTCGAATCCCACGGAGATTGTTGGTTTGAAGCAATCTATGGTTATCTTGTAAATCTTAGTCAGGAAGTCAATTATGTTTATCAGTTGAATTGTGAATAACTGAGAGAGAATAAATTAAAGGTTACTTGTTATGCAGTAATGGAGAATATGTTGGAGTTTTGGAGATGCTTTATCTTCTGAATCTCTGCTTTCCTCTGTCTTCTGATTCACGCACGCACATCCTCCTATGGCAAGCTGTGTGTTGGTGGATCACCGTTGTCAATGGCTACCTTCCGTCCTCCCAGTGAAAACTACGCTCACGCGCTCTGTCACAGCACGGCTAATCACCGGTTGGTTCTCGATCCGGTTGGAATAGGATTTACTATCCTTTTGCGTCTGTCACTAACACCCAGCCTTCAAGAGTTTGAAGCTCGTCACAGTCATTTAATCCTTGAATCCTACTCGGAATACCACAGACAAGGTTTAGACTTTCCGGATTCTCATGAATGCTGCAATCAGTTCTAGCTTATACCACGAAGATTCTGATTAAGGAATCTAAGAGATACTCATTCAATCGAATATAGAACGGAGGTGGTTGTCAGGCACACGTTCATGAATTGAGGAAGGTGATGAGTGTCACAGCTCATCACCTCCATCACAGTTAAGCGCGAATGAACATCTTAGATAGGAACAAGCGTGTTTGAATGGAAAACAGAAATACTTGCATTAATTCATCGAGACACAGCAGAGCTCCTCACCCCCAACAATGGGGTTTAGAGACTCATGCCATCAGAGAATACAAAGTTTAGATCTGAAATGTCATGAGATACAGAATAAGTCTCTAAAAGTTGTTTAAATACTAAACTAGTAGCCTAGGGTTACAAAATATGAGTGGACTATGATGGATGATGCAGAGATCCACTTCTGGGGCCCACTTGGTGTGCTGGGGCCCACTTGGTGTGTGCTGGGGCTGAGACTTTAAGTAATTCACGTGCGGAGGCCATTTGTGGAGTTGAACGCCAGTTTTTATGCCAGTTTGGGCGTTCAACTCCAGTTTTTGATCCTTTTCTGGCGCTGGACGCCAGAATTGGGCAGAGAACTGGCGTTGAACGCCAGTTTACATCGTCTATCCTTGTGCAAAGTATGGACTATTATATATTGCTGCAAATCCCTGGATGTCCACTTTCCAACGCAATTAGAAGCATGCCATTTCGAGTTCTGTAGCTCCAGAAAATCCACTTTGAGTGCAGGGAGGTCAGAATCCAACAGCATCAGCAGTCCTTTTTCAGCCTGAATCAGATTTTTGCTCAGCTCCTTCAATTTCAGCCAGAAAAATACCTGAAATTACAGAAAAACACACAACTCATAGTAAAGTCCAGAAATATGAATTTTTCCTAAAAACTACTAGAAATAGACTAAAAACTAACTAAAACATACTCTAAACTATATGAAATTATCCCCAAAAAGCGTATAAAATATCCGCTCATCACAACACCAAACTTAAACTGTTGCTTGTCCTCAAGCAACTAGACAAATAAAATAGAAGACTAATAGGTTGAGAAGCAATAATATCTCAGAGTTTTTGATTGAAGCTCAGATCCTAATTAGATGAGCGGGACTAGTAGCTTTTTGCTTCTGAACAGTTTTGGCATCTCACTTTATCCATTGAAGCTCAGAGTGATTGGCATCTATAGGAACTCAGAATTCAGATAGTGTTATTGATTCTCTTAGTTCAGTGTGATGATTCTTGAACACAGCTTCTTTACGAGTCTTGGCCGTGGCCCTAAGCACTTTGTTTTCCAGTATTACTACCGGATACATAAATGCCACAGACACATAACTGGGTGAACCTTTTCAGATTGTGACTCAGCTTTGCTAAAGTCCCCAATTAGAGGTGTCCAGAGTTCTTAAGCACACTCTTCTTTTTGCTTTGGACCTTGACTTTAACCGCTCAGTCTCAAGTTTTCACTTGACACCTGCACGCCACAAGCACATGGTTAGGGACAGCTTGGTTTAGCCGCTTAGACCAGGATTTTAGTCCTTTAGGTCCTCCTATCCACTGATGCTCAAAGCCTTGGGATCCTTTTTATTTGCCAAGTTTTTTTTTTTTCTGCAAGCTTTGTTCTTTGCTGCTTTTTCTTGCTTCAAGAATCATTTTTATGATTTTTCAGATTATCAATAACATATCTCATGTTCATCATTCTTTCAAGAGCCAACATATTTAACAGTCTTAAACAACAAATTCAAAAGACATATGCACTGTTCAAGCATTCATTCAGAAGACAGAAAGCATTGCCACCACATTTAACCAATTAGAATTTATTTTATTTAAACTCGAAATTTTATTGCTTCTTATTCAAAAGATCTACTATTTTATTCATGTTTAATGATGATGAGAAAAATAAACTATAGCTTAATTGGAGATAAAATCAAATAGATACTAATTACTATTATATGACTTCTAAGGTAGACTTTTTATAAGGACACTGTCACAGAGTTAAGGTAGAAATTGGAAATTAACAACCTTTATTCTGGGGGTATGGGGGTTCCTCTGATCCTTGGGAGGCTTGGTATTACAGAAGACTTTTGGCGCTTCAGTTCCCTTAAGTCACGTCCCTGCTCCTCTTGTTCTTTAAGCATATGGGTCAGCATTTGACTGTGTTCCTTCTGTTGTTTTATTATCTGCTCCATAGCTTCCTGTATCTTGGTGACAGACGTCTCAAGATATTCCCAATATTCCGCTTGAGGAATCTCTGGGAGGAATTCCTGTGCTCTCTTCTTGATAAGATCCTCCTGTGCTTGTTGTCTCTCCATTGATGCTTTGGTGATTGACTTTTCAATTAGGATATATTCAGTTATTCCCATCTTGACTCCAGCGTCCTTGCAGAGCAGAGAGATCACGCTTGGATAAGCCAACCTGGCCTCTTTTGAATTTTTGTTAGCAATCTTATAGAGCTCAGTTGAAATCAGCTGATGAACCTCCACTTCCTTTCCCATCATGATGCAATGAATCATCACTGCTCTTTTAACTGTGACTTCAGAACGGTTGCTAGTGGGCAGCAGAGAACGCCCAATGAAGTCCAGCCATCCTCGGGCAGCTGGCTTGAGATCCTCTCTCTTGAGTTGATTTGGGACGCCCTTTGTGTTGGTGGTCCACCTGGCTCCAGGGGTACATATGTCCTCTAGAATCTTATCCAGGCCAATGTCTGCTCTCATCATCCTCCTGTTGAAGGAGTCTGGATCATCCTTTATCTGAGGTAGCTTTAATATCTCTCTGATCTTGTCAGGGTTGGTATGAACAATCTTTCCCCTGACCATGGTCCGAAATTCGTAGCAGGCTGTTCCAGATAGTCTTTGCTTGTCAGTCTGCCACATATTAGCATAGAACTCCTGGACCATGTTCCTTCCTACTTTCATTTCAGGATTAGCTAGGACTTCCCAGTTCCTGATTCGAATTTGCTCCTGGATCTCCGAATATTCATCTTCTTTCAGATCGAATCTAACTTCCGGGATCACTGATCTCAGACCCATTACTTTAAGATAATGGTCTGAATGTTCTTTAGATAAGAACTTCCCTTGATTCCAAAGTGGTTTTGGAACGCTCTCTTTCTTGCCTCTTGGAGTGGATTGTTTTCCTTTGAGAGCCATAATCTTAGTAGTGATCTCGGATAAACACACCAAACTTAGAGGTTTGCTTGTCCTCAAGCAAAAGAAAAGAAAGGAGAGGGATAGACGGAGATTGAGTAGCACTTGTTGATGAAGGAGGGGGGGGGCCGAACCCAATTTAAAGGGGTGGGGGGTGGGTTTTCGAAAAATTGAAAGAGATAAGATAAAAAGATTGAGTTGAAAAAGATAAGATAGAAGATAGAGTTTAATTTTGAAAAGATATGATAGATTTTTGAAAAAGATAACTCTGAATTTTGAAAAAGATAATATGGATATTTGAAAAAGATATGGATTAGTTGAAAATATTTTTGAGTGAAAAAGATAGATTTGTTTTCAGAAAAGATTTTGAAAAGAGTTGGATTGAATTTGGAAAGATGGATTTTTAGAAATTAAGGATTTTAGAAATCAGGGTTCTTGATATGTTCATGTAAAAATCATGCATTGAAGGATAAAATTTGAAATTAAAATGGAAATACGTGAGGGATTACTGGATTTGGCTCCTCCCTGTCCTCCTGGCGTTTGAACGCCCAAACACTGCCTGTTTTGGGCGTTCAGCGCCCAAATGCTGATCTCCTGGGCGTTCAGCGCCCAGTTGCTGCCATTCCTGGCGTTCAACGCCCAGTGGGTGGCCATTTCTGGCGTTGAACGCCCAATTGCTGCCATTACTAGCGTTCAGCGCCCAGTGGATGCCCATTTTGGGCGCTGAACGCCCAAAATGCCCCTTTACTGGCGTTTTCTTGCCATTGAGCTTCCAATCTCTGTTTTGTGTGCAAATTCCTTCTGTAACCCTGTAAACTTATGCAATTGATCCTTTACCTTAGTGTCAGTAAACTTTATATAAACAAATAAAAAAGAAAAATAGGGCAAAATGCTTAGAGGATTAATGCCCCGTGGCTGGGTTGCCTCCCAGCAAGCGCTTCTTTATTGTCTTTAGCTGGACCTTGCTGAGCTTTTAATCTAGCTTCAGCCTTGAGCAGTCTTGCTCAATGTTGCCTTCAAGATAATGCTTGATTCTCTGTCCATTGACAACGAACTTCTTATCAGAATCAATATCTTGAAGCTCCACATAACCATATGGTGACACACTTGTAATCACGTATGGTCCCCTCCACCGGGATTTCAGTTTCCCGGGGAATAGCCTGACTCTAGAGTTAAACAACAGGACCTTCTGTCCTGGTTCAAAGATTCTAGATGACAGCTTTCTGTCATGCCATTTTTTTTATTTTTCTTTATAAAGCTTGGCATTTTCGAAAGCTGTGAATCTGAATTCCTCTAGCTCATTTAGCTGGAGCAATCGTTTTTCTCCTGCTAATTTGGCATCAAGGTTTAGGAATCTGGTTGCCCAGTAGGCCTTATGTTCCAGTTCCACGGGCATATGATGGTGGAAAAGGTCTCATGAAGTCAATTCCCCATACGTCAAACAACTCAATTTCCAAGATTCCATGTTGAGGCATGGCGTAACCATGAGGCAGATTACCAGCTCTTTGGCAGCTGTCACAATTACGTACAAACTCTCGGGAATCTTTATAGAGTGTGGGCCAATAGAAGCCACATTGGAGGACCTTGGTGGCTGTTCGCTCACCTCCGAAATGGCCTCCATATTGAGATCCGTGGCAATGCCATAGGATTCTCTGTGCTTCCTCTCTGGGGACACACCTACGGATAATTCCGTCTGCACATCTCTTAAAGAGATAGGGCTCATCCCACAAGTAGTACTTTGCATCAGTAATTAGTTTCTTTTTTTGTATTCTATTGTACTCCTTGGGTATGAACCTTGCAGCTTTATAGTTTGCAATATCGGCAAACCATGGTGCTTCCTGAATGGCAAATAGATGCTCATCAGGGAACGTCTCAGAGATCTCAAGGAAGGGGAGGGACGTCCCTTCCACTGGCTCTATCCGGGACAGATGATCAGCTACTTGGTTCTCTGTCCCTTTTCTGTCTCTTATTTCTATATCAAACTCTTGCAGAAGCAATACCCATCTGATGAGCCTGGGTTTTGAATCCTGCTTTGTGAGTAGATACTTAAGAGCAGCATGGTCAGTGTACACAATCACCTTTGATCCTACTAAGTAGGATCTGAACTTGTCAATGGCGTAAACCACTGCAAGTAATTCCTTTTCTGTGGTTGTGTAATTTTTCTGGGCATCATTTAAAACGCGACTGGCATAATAAATGACATGCAGAAGCTTGTCATGCCTCTGTCCCAATACTGCACCAATGGCATGATCACTGGCATCACACATTAGCTCAAATGGTAATGTCCAGTCTGGTGCAGAAATGACTGGTGCTGTGACCAGCTTAGCTTTCAGCGTTTCAAACGCCTGCAGGCATGCTGTGTCAAACACAAATGGCGTGTCAGCAGCTAGCAGGTTGCTTAGAGGTTTTACGATTTTTGAAAAATCCTTTATAAACCTCCTATAGAATCCTGCATGCCCCAGAAAGCTTCTGATTGCCTTAACATTGGCAGGTGGTGGTAATTTTTCAATTACCTCTATTTTTGCTTGATCCACCTCTATTCCCTTGTTTGAGATTTTATGCCCAAGAACAATTCCTTCAGTCACCATGAAGTGACACTTTTCCCAGTTTAAAACTAGGTTGGTTTCTTGGCATCTTTTCAGAACAAGTTTTAGGTGATCAAGACAGGAGCTGAATGAGTCTCCATATACTGAGAAGTCATCCATGAAGACTTCCAGAAATTTTTCCACCATATCAGAGAAAATAGAGAGCATGCATCTCTGGAAGGTTGCAGGTGCATTGCATAGCCCAAAGGGCATCCTTCTATAAGCAAACACTCCGGATGGACATGTGAATGCTGTTTTCTCTTGATCCTGGGGATCTACTGCAATCTGGTTATAGCCTGAGTAGCCATCCAAAAAGCAGTAATAATCATGACCTGCTAGTCTCTCTAGCATCTGGTCTATGAATGGTAAAGGAAAATGATCCTTTCTGGTGGCTGTATTGAGCCTTCTGTAGTCAATACACATGCGCCACCCTGTAACTATTCTTGTAGGAACCAGTTCATTTTTTTCATTATGAATCACTGTCATGCCTCCCTTTTTTGGGACGACTTGAACAGGGCTCACCCAGGGGCTATCAGAAATGGGATAAATAATCCCAGCCTCTAGTAATTTGGTGACCTCTTTCTGCACCACTTCCTTCATGGCTGGATTTAGCCGCCTCTGTGGTTGAACCACTGGTTTGGCATTATCCTCCAATAGGATTTTGTGCATGCATCTAGCTGGGCTTATGCCCTTAAGGTCACCTATGGACCACCCAAGAGCTGTCTTGTGTGTCCTTAGCACTTGAATAAGTGCTTCCTCTTCCTGTGAATTTAAAGCAGAGCTTATGATCACTGAAAAAGTGTCACCTTCTCCCAGAAATGCGTATTTCAAGGATGGTGGTAGTGGCTTGAGCTCGGGTTTAGGAGGTTTTTCCTCTTTCAGAAGAAAGTTCAGAGGCTCTTTCATGTCCTCTGAATCCTCCAAATCAGGCTGAACATCTTTAAAGATGTCTTCCAACTCTGATTCGAGACTCTCAGCCATGTTGATCTCTTCTACCAAAGAGTCAATGAGATCAACTTTCATGCAGTCTGTTGATGTGTCTGGATGCTGCATGGCTTTGACAGCGTTCAACTTAAACTCATCATCATTGACTCTCAGGGTTATTTCCCCCTGTTGGACATCAATGAGGGATCGTCCAGTTGCTAGGAAGGGTCTTCCTAGAATGAGAGTAGCACTCTTGTGCTCCTCCATTTCCAGCACAACAAAGTCAGTGGGAAAGGCGAATGGCCCAACTCTGACAATCATGTCCTCAATCACGCCTGATGGGTATTTAGTGGAACCATCAGCAAGTTGGAGACATATCCGGGTTGGTTTAACTTCTTCAGTTAAGCCAAGCTTCCTGATAGTGGATGCAGGTATCAGGTTGATGCTTGCCCCAAGATCGCATAAAGCTGTCTTGGTGCAATCACCTTCTAATATGCATGGTATCAGAAAACTCCCAGGGTCTTTAAGCTTTTCAGGAAAGCTTTTCAGAATGACTGCACTGCATTCTTCAGTGAGGAGAACTCTTTCTGTTTCTCTCCACTCCTTTTTATGACTCAAGATCTCTTTCATGAACTTGGCATAAGAAGGTATTTGCTCAAGTGCCTCTGCAAATGGAATCTTTATTTCAAGAGTCCTTAGATATTCTGCAAAGCGAGCAAATTGCTTATCCTGCTCCTCTTTCCGGAGTTTTTGAGGATAAGGTATCTTGGCTTTATACTCCTCAACCTTAGTGGTTAAAGAAGCCTTTTTAGAGGGGTTGTTATCAGCACTTGTGTGTGTCTGATCCCTCACTGGCAATTGAATGCCAGAGTCAGAAGCTGGAGTGACGTTAGACGCCAGCTCACTGTCTGTTCCTGGCGCCTGAACGCCAAAAATGTGCCCATTTTGGGCGTTCAACGCTGGATTCTGCCCCATTTGGGCGTTCAACGCCAGATTCTTGCCCATTTCTGGCGTTGAACGCCAATCCTGCCTTGTTTCTGGCGCTGAACGCCAGTTTTGGGCATGGTCTGGGCGTTCAGCGCCAGCCTTCCACCCATTTTCTGGCGTTTTAGTGCCAGAATTATTTTTCCCTGGGCTCTTACTGTCCTCAGGTGAATCTTTGGTGGGTTGCTCATTTCTTGAATTTTTGATGCCTTGAGGTGGGGTATTTAATGTTTTCCCACTTCTTAATTGAACTGATTGGCATTCTTCTGCTATTTGCCTTGATAGCTGCTGCTTTGTTTGCTTAAACTGTTCGTCCATATGTATATTAGCTATCCTTGTCTCCTGTAGCCTGTCCTTGAATTCAGCTAGCTGCTTTGTTAGAAAATCCAATTGCTGATTGAATTCAGCAGCTTGTTTCACAGTACTGAATTCAGCAGTTATTGTTTTAACCTCTTCATTCATGGAAGGGTTGCTGCTTAGATACAGATGCTGATTCCTGGCAACTGTATCAATGAGCTCTTGAGCCTCTTCAATTGTCTTTCTCATATGGATAGATCCACCAACTGAGTAATCTAGAGACATCTGAGCTCCTTCTGCAAGCCCATAGTAGAAGATGTCTAACTGAACCCACTCTGAAAACATTTCAGAGGGGCATTTTCGTAGCATCTCTCTGTATCTCTCCCAGGCATCATAA
The DNA here is from genome assembly GCF_059453495.1 of Arachis ipaensis. Lineage (NCBI taxonomy): Eukaryota > Viridiplantae > Streptophyta > Magnoliopsida > Fabales > Fabaceae > Arachis > Arachis ipaensis. The sequence continues at coordinate 78,771,302 of NC_142440.1, read as the reverse complement.
AGAGATTCATTATCTCCTTGTTTAAAGCCTTGGATGTCCAGCCTTAGCTGTGTCATCCTTTTTGGAGGAAAATACTGATTCAGGAATTTTTCTGTCAGCTGTTTCCATGTTCTTATGCTGGCCTTAGGTTGGTTATTTAACCACCTCTTAGCTTGATCTTTTACAGCAAATGGAAACAGTAATAGTCTGTAGACATCCTGATCTATTTCCTTATCATGTACTGTGTCAGCAATTTGTAAAAATTGTGCCAGAAACTCTGTAGGTTCTTCATGTGGAAGACCGGAATACTGGCAACTTTGCTGCACCATGATAATGAGCTGAGGATTCAACTCAAAGCTACTAACTCCAATGGAGGGTATGCATATGCTACTCCCATATGAAGCAGTAGAGGGGTTAGAATATGACCCCAGAGTCCTCCTGGACTGTTCATTTCCACTTATGTCCATGATGGATATATGGATATAACTTGGACTGATTTATCTTTTTATTTATTTTATTTTATAAGAAGTAAATACTTAAATAAAATAAAATAACTAAAAAGAATTTGAATTTTGAAATTAAAAATTTTTTTTTTCGTAAAAGAAAATAAAAATTAATTAGTTAAAAAAAAGAAATTTTTGAAAAAGAGGGAAGATATTTTCGAAAATTAGAGAGAGAGAGTTAGTTAGGTAGTTTTGAAAAAGTTAAGAAACAAACAAAAAGTTAGTTGGTTAGTTGAAACAAATTTTGAAAAGATAAGAAGTTAGGAAGTTAGAAGAGATATTTTGAAAAGATATTTTTGAATTTAGTGAGGAGAGAGAAAAACAATAAGATAGTACAAGATTTAAAATTTTTAGATCTAATGCTCCTTGTTTTTGAAAATTTTGGAAGGAAAACACCAAGGAACACCAAACTTAAAAATTTTAAGATCAAGACACAAGGAAAACTCAAGAACACTTTGAAGACTCACAAGAACACAAGAACATGAAGAAAGAACACCAAACTTAAAATTTTTAGAAAACCAAACCAAAATTTTCGAAAACCAAAGGGAAATCAACAAGAAAACACCAAACTTAAAGTTTGGCACAAGATTTAATAGAAAAAATATTATTTATGAAAAAGAAGGTTTTGAAAAGAATATAAAAGACTCTAACCTAATTACCAAGAACACAGATTAACGCTCTAGCCAAATGAGTTATGAAAATTTTCGAAAATTTTAAGAAAGATTATTTTTGAAAACACCAAACTTAAAGTTTGGCACAGGATTTAACAGAAAAATTATTTTTGAAAAAGGTTTTAAAAAATATGATAGCCAATTATCATGAACATAAACACCACGTTCTAATTAACTGAGCTATAAATTTAAAGTGTTTTAATAAGGGATAAATAATAAAAGACTCTAAACCAAAAAGAGAAAATTTTTCCTAATCTAAGCAACAAAATAAACCGTTAGTTGTCCAAACACGAACAATCCCCGGCAACGGCGCCAAAAACATGGTGCACGAATTGTGAATCACACTTTTCACAACGCGTACCACTAACCAGCAAATGCACTGGGTCGTCCAAGTAATACCTTACGTGAGTAAGGGTCGAATCCCACGGAGATTGTTGGTTTGAAGCAATCTATGGTTATCTTGTAAATCTTAGTCAGGAAGATATAAAGTGATAATGGTGTTTTCGAATATTATATAATAAAATAGGGATAGAGATACTTATGTAAATCATTGGTAGGAATTTCACATAAGCGAATGGAGGTGCTTTTCGTTCCTCTGAACCTCTGCTTTCCTGCTATCTTCATCCAATCAGTCTCACTCCTTTCCATGGCTGGCTGTATGCAAGGGCATCACCGTTGTCAGTGGCTACATCCCCTCCTCTCAGTGAATAATATGCTCACGCACCCTGTCACGGCACGGCTATTCATCTGTCGGTTCTCGATCATGCTGGAATAGGATTCACCCTCCTTTTGCGTCTGTCACTAACGCCCAACAATCGCGAGTTTGAAGCTCGTCACAGTCATTCAATCATTGAATCCTACTCGGAATACCACAGACAAGGTTTAGACTTTCCGGATTCTCTTGAATGCCGCCATCATTCTAGCTTACGCCACGAAGATTCTGGTTAGGAGATCTAAGAGATACTCATTCTAGCTTAATTCATGTAGAACAGAAGTGTTTGTCAGGCACGCGTTCATAAGGGAGAAGGATGATGAGCGTCACACATAATCATCACCTTCATCACGTTCTTGGGTGCGAATGGATATCTTAGAAGAGAAATAAGAAGAATTGAATAGAAAACAGTAGTACTTTGCATTAATCTTTGAGGAACAGCAGAGCTCCACACCTTAATCTATGGAGTGTAGAAACTCTACCGTATGAAAATACATAAGTGAAGGTCCAGGCATGGCCGAGATGGCCAGCCCCTCTGATCTAAGAACCAGGCGTCCAAAGATGATCAAAAGATGTCTAATACAATAGTAAGAGGTCCTATTTATAATAAACTAGTCACTAGGGTTTACATGAGTAAGTAATTGATGCATAAATCCACTTCCGGGGCCCACTTGGTGTGTGTTTGGGCTGAGCTTAAGTGTTGCACGTGCAGAGGCCATTTGTGGAGTTGAACGCCAGTTTTTGTGCCAGTTTGGGCGTTCAACTCTGGTTTTGGATCCTTTTCTGGCGCTGGACGCCAGATTTGGGCAGAAGGCTGGCGTTGAACGCAAGTTTACGTCATCAATTCTTGGCCAAAGTATGGACTAGTATATATTGCTGGAAAGCCCTGGATGTCTACTTTCCAACGAAATTGGAAGCGCGCCATTTCGAGTTCTGTAGCTCCAGAAAATCCACTTTGAGTGCAGGGAGGTCAGAATCCAACAGCATCAGCAGTCCTTTTTCAACCTCTGAATCTGATTTCAGCTCAAGTCCCTCAATTTCAGCCAGAAAATACCTGAAATCACAGGAAAACACACAAACTCATAGTAAAGTCCAGAAATGTGAATTTAACATAAAAACTAATGAAAACATCCCTAAAAGTAACTAGATCCTACTAAAAACATACTAAAAACAGTGTCAAAAAGCGTATAAATTATCCGCTCATCAATTACCAAGGAACAAATGGACTTTCCTCACGGAGGAGGGGTAAGATAAACTAGAAATCACATCTACCTTTGCTGAATCTACAAAAATACCAGTATTGAAAACAACATGTCCTAGAACAATGCCTTGTTTTACCATAAAATGACATTTTTCAAAATTTAATACAAGGTTTGAATTAACACACCTGTCTAATACTCTAGCTAAACTATCCAAGTAATGGTTGAATGAATCACCATACACACTAAAGTCATCCATGAAAACTTCCATACAGTTCTCAAGAAGATCTGAGAAAATGCTCATCATGCACCTTTGAAACGTAGCTAGTGCATTACATAAGCCAAAAGGCATCCTCTTGTATGCATACGTTTCAAAGGGACATGTAAAAGTAGTCTTTTCCTGATCTTCAGAAGCTATATGAATTTGAAAATAGCCAGTGTAACCATCTAGAAAACAGTAGTGTGATTTACCTGACAGGCGATCAAGCATTTGATCGATGAAGGGCAGGCGGTAGTAATCCTTGTGAGTAGCCTGGTTGAGGCGCCTGTAATCAATGCATACCCTCCAGAAGTTTTGCACTCTAGTTGCCATGAGTTCTCCATGCTCATTCTTCACTGTTGTGACTCCAGACTTCTTGGGCACCACTTGTACTGGGCTGACCCATTCACTATCTGAGATTGGATAGATGTTGTCAGCTTCAAGTAGCCTAGTCACTTCCTTCTTGACAACCTCTAGAATGGTGGGGTTCAGCCGCCTTTGAGGTTGATGAACAGGCCTTGCTCCCACTTCTAAAAATATTCGGTGCTCACAAACTTGAGGGCTGATGCCTACTATATCCGCCAAGCTCCACCCAATAGCTTTCTTGTGTCTTCTCAGCATACTAAGCAACTGCTCCTCCTGTTGGGAAGTGAGTTCCCTTGCAATGATAACTGGGAGCTTCTGATGATCCTCAAGGTAAGCATACTTAAGATGGGGTGGAAGTGGCTTCAACTCCATTTTCTGCTCATGGCTAGGCACTTGATCATCTGGAGCCATAGGAGGTGGCAAGGTGTCTTCATCCTGTTCGGAGGGCTTCCCCACACTTGCACCTTGCTCCATGTGTATCTCTTCTACTTTTTCTTGGTGAACTGCAGCTACAGTCTCATCAATGATGTCGCACTAGAAGATGGAGTGGTCTTCTGGAGGGTGCTTCATAGCTTCATTTAGGTTGAAGCTCACTGCTCTGTCATCTATCTCAAAAGAGTAAGTTCCTGAGAAGGCATCCAATTTGAACTTTGAAGTCTTCAGAAATGGCCTTCCAAGCAGGATGGATGATGGTCTTCCTGAGTCATTAGGGGGCATTTCCAAGATGTAGAAATCAATAGGGAATGTTAGCCCCTTAATGCTCACCAGCACGTCCTCAACAACTCCAACCACCGAGATTATGCTTTTATCTGCCAAAACAAAACATGTTGCCGACCTTTTTAAGGGAGGGAGCCTCAAGGCATCATATACAGATAATGGCATAATACTCACACACGCACCTAAATCACACATGCAGTCAAAAAATTGTACACCCTCAATAGTAATAGTAACCATGCATGGACCCAAATCACTACATTTTTCCGGTACAGCACCCATTAAAGCAGAAATAGAGCTACCTAGGGGAATGGTTTCTAAATCATGTATTTTATCTTTATTCATGCATAAATATTTTAGAAACTTAGCATACTTAGGTACCTGGCGAATGGCATCAAAAAGGGGGAATCGTTACCTCAACTTTTTGAAGATCTCCACCATCTTGGGGTCTAGCTCCATCTGCTTCTTGGATTTCCTAGCAAGGTTTGGAAATGGAATGGGAATGGCTTTTCTTGTAACTTCATCTTCTTTTGGTACTCCATTCCTTGGTTGAGCTACTCCTTCTTTAACTATGTCCTGTACTTCATCCTCCTCTTCAACATCCTCCACCTCAACAATGTCTTCAACTTGAATGTCTTTCCTTGAGCTTGACTCCTCATGACTCCTCTCTTGCAGTATGGTTTTGGACCTCAAGGTAATGGCATTGATTCCACCCTTTGGTTTAGGTAAGGGTTGAGAAGGAAGTGCACTGGAGCTTGAAGGTTGATTGTCGGGGGTAGTTAATGATTCCATCCGAGAGATAAGAGCTTGTATGGTGGAGCTAAGACCATTTATGAAAGAGTTAATTGTATTCTGAATGTCTTGTTGTCCTTGTGCAATAGAGCGAAGCATCTCATCATTAGAGGAAGAAGGGGGGGTAAGTGATTTGAGGGGCCTGTTGTTGGTTGTTTTGAGGCGCTTGGGACTGCCTTTGGTGAGGTACTCAGTAAGGCTGGTTTTGGTTCTACTGTCTGTTGTTGTTGTTCCACCTCTGGTTTCCTCCATTGTCTCTGCCTCCTCAGTTGTAGTTGTCTCTCCATCCTTGGTTGGAGTTGTCTCTCCACCCTTGGTTGGAATTATCTCTCCATCCCTGGTTGGAGTTGTCTTGCCAACCTTGATTGTAGTTCTCACCTTGGTTATAATTACCGCCTTGTTGATAGTATCCTTGATCCGGATAGTTGTAATAGTTGCTAGTAGCTGCCAAGGTGTTATCTTCTTGTTGGAGTTGGGGACACTCATCAGTGTAATGGGTATAGCAGGCACATATTCCACACACTCTCTGAAGAACTAACTGTTGACACTGTTGTTGTGGGGGAGGCTGAGGTTATTGTTGATTCAGCTGTAGCTGCTTCAGTATGTTGGTCATCTCTCCCAGGGTCTGTGTGAGAGCTGTAGTCTCACTTCTAGAGGAAACCTCCGCAACAGCTTTGGGATGGTTGTTCCTGTGTCCTGCATTCTGGGTAGACTCAGCTAGATCGGCGATTAGTTGCCACACTTCTGTCGCCTTCTTGTACTTAGTCAGAGAGCCATTACTCGCAGCATCTAATATAGTCTTGTCTTGAGGTTTCATGCCTTGTGTGAAATAGATAATCAACACCAACTAGTCAATATTGTGGTTGGAACATGAGTCTAGGAGATTCCTGAAGCATTTTCAATACTCATAAAGAGTCTCTGATTTGCCTTGGATAATGTAGGAAATTTCTTTCCTCAGTCTATCTATAACTTCAGCAGGAAAGTATTTGTCCAGGAATTCCCTTCTAAGCAAATCCCAATTAGTAATAACTTCTTCAGGTTGAGTGTAGAACCACTTTCTTGCCTTTCCCTCAAGAGAAAATGGGAAGGCATATAGCCAAATAGTAGTCTCATCTGCACCATGACGCCTAGTAGTTGAGCAGGCTGTCTGAAAATCTCTAAGGTGCTTGATAGTCTCTTGAGCAGGTAAGCCATGAAACTTGGGTATTAGGTTGATTAGCGCAGTCTTCAGTTCAAAATCTGCAGAAAGATTTGGATGACGCGCTTGATACGGTTGCAGCGTAAAGTCTGGAGCTCCTGCTTCCTGGAAAGTAATTCTTCTGGGCTCCGCCATATTACCTACACATAAATCAACAGAATCAGTAGAAGAGGAGCTTGTTTCTTCCTCAAATGGCGCTTCAGATTTGCCCTCAGATGACACTGGTGAATTGGTAGTAACCACTTCACCACCCTCAGAGGCTAACCGATGCCGAGCTCGCCTAATACGTGAAAGAGTTCTTTCGATTTCAGGATCAAATGCGGCTAAGCTCGGATCAGGTAGTGAATGCATCATTCAATGAAAGAAACATACAGCTCATGGCAATAAAATAAAATAAAATGCAAATATGTAAATTAAAAAAAAATATTTACACCAACCAATAATTTAGCACACTGTTGCAACTCCCCAGCAACGGCGCCAAAAATTGACGGGCGAAAAATTGCCGGTTAAAAATTTAATATAGAAATAACGTTGCAAGTACAGTTCTTAACCGACGAAAACTCCACTTATCAATTTAGAAAGAATTGTCACAAATTGAGAATAAATTACTGGGAGTAGAATTCCCAGGTCGTCTCCCAACGAGTTGACAAAAGAGTGTTATTTTATTGGTCAGGAATTTTTTGAGAAATTTTAGAGTTGGAGAATAGAAAAATAAATGATTATAAATTAAAGCAATAAAAATAAACAAGAGGTTTTGTGTAATTTAAATAAGGAAGCCTTGACCAAGAGAAGATTAATCGGAAGTTCTATTCTTGTTGAAATTTCCCAAGTGTAATAGTAAGAGTTGTTGTTTTTACTTAGTTAACCTTTACCAAATAAAGGAAAGTCAAGTAATTGAGCTAACTCTAATTCACAAGTCCTAATCCTCTCCTATGGAAGGATTAGCATTAGTGGCTAGAGAGTTAGCCAACAACTTCCTTGCAATTTGACACTTGAGTATTCCAACTCAAGGGTCTCCTATTAATCAACTCCAAAGTCAAGTTAAAAGCCTACTCCATTGACATGGATGCCAATTTCGCAGACATGTAAAGGGAAAAGAGACGAGACATGGTAACTAAAACTAAATTAATAAAAACTAATTTTGAAATAATAAATTAAGGAAAGATGATACTCAAGCCAACAGTGAAATTAAATGTAAAATTAATTCTTGCATTAATACTTTTCAAAATCAAAGATATTCATATGTAATTCTGAACAAGGTAAATGGGTGATTAAAAGAGTAAGGAAATAAGGAAACAAACTAGAATGACGGAAACTTCAACGGAGGTAGTAACTCTTCTCAATATCCAAATCAAAAGCATAAAACTAGAAATCTATGAATATGAAGAACCCTAGAGGAAGTAGTATTTTCTCTCTAAGATTCAAAACTAAAACTAAAAACTGTGTAAATGTGAATGTGTGTTGAGTCTCTGCATGTCCCCTGGCTCTAGTCTGTATTTTTGGGCCGAAAACTGGGTCCAAACTCAGCCCAAAATAGCCCCCAGCGTTTTCTGCACTTTCTGCATGTGGCGCACGTCATGCGTACACGTCAGTCACACGTACGCGTTGATGGTCTTCTTCGCGTGTCACGCGTACGTGTCAGGTATGCGCACGTGTCGCTATGGAATGCGCCAAGTCACGCGCACGAGTCAGGTACGTGCGCGCCGCTGTGAAAATCTCCAGATCGCTCGCACGCATGAGGTACACGTACGCGTCGATGCTCGCTGGTCATCTCCTTTGTTTCTTGTGTTTCTTCCATTTTTACAAGCTTCCTCTCCATCCTTTAAGCCATTCCTGCCCTATACAGCCTGAAAACACTTAACGCACTGATCACGGCATCGAATGGTATAAAGGAGAATAAAAAAATATACAATTTAAAAGCTTAGGAAGCATGTTTTCAATTATAGAACAAAATTGGGAAGGAATTGTAAAATCATGCAAATTGCATGAATAAGTGTGCAAAGACTTGATAAAAACCACTCAAATTAGCACAAGATAAACCATAAAATAGTGGTTTATCACTCAATCAGCACTCAATTTACCAAATCCAACCAATATCAGTCACAAACATAAGTAATAAGGTTCAAACACAATCAAGAGCAGTTATGTCAAGTATAGCAATTATCAATTAAACAGAATTATTCACATAGGCAGACCAATTACAATATGCACACCCAAACAATGTCAGATAGATGCATATGATGAATGCCTGTCCTATGGCTAATGAGCTCATCTGTCAGTTATATAGCCAACCCGACATGTCCTGGTAGCTAACCATTGAACAGTTCCTCTGTACACGTATCCCCAAGCTCAATAATATCCATGGGAAGAATCCCAAGCTCATTCATGGGAAGAGACAAAGTCCCAAACTCAAATATATATATATATATTTATGCATGGCCATGGGAGAACGCGGAGAGTTAAAGTGTCCGATCACATCTTTCGTACAGAGGGTCAACAATTTGTCTCAATTTTGTAAGTCTCGTTTACTTTTAGTTTATTATCATCATCAATTCATATCTCATTTTCAAATTCATTCAAAAATCATACTTTATAATCAACCCTCACCATCCTTCATTCAAATTCAATCATCATCATCATCTATCCTTCCATTCCGTTCATCAACAATCCCAATTCAAAAACATAATTCATTCCTTTCTAAATAAATCAAACTTAAAACATATAATCTTTAAAACCAAATCTTTTTACTTATCCAAAGCAATTCAATTCAATCCATAAAACTCATGTAATCACCAAAAATATATTTTTTGCATCAATATCGATTTATAACAATTCTCATAAATAAATTGAGTTTAAGGAAAGCGCCCCTACCTCGATTGTCGGAACTCGAAACTCTAAAACACGTCACAAACTCATTTTCTCTCGGTCCGCAATGGTGGCAGCTGCAACCACAACCTCAAACCAATTTCATAGCAATCACAACAACTCCAATCGTAACATATAATAAATAAAACTCAATCCTATAGCAATTAACGCGGCAAAACCTCAGCGTAAGATAATCGAATAGTGACTAAAGAGCTTTTTGAAACGAAACCACTTACCGAAACTAAGAAGAACTGGCTAAGCCAAGTAACGGCTGCCCCGGCGATGGTTCCAATGGCCACAGAATCAGCGGCGAGGTTTCTTTCTCCTCCGGCAGCGACACCCGCGGTGGCAACCTCTGTGTTCTCCTACTCCCGTTCAAGCTCACCTTCCTGACAAACCCAACGGCGACAGTGGCAGCGCAGCAGCTCAGCCGTGTGGTCTCTATTGACAAAAATGGATTAGCGGTGGTGGCTTCGCGGTGAGGTCGCGACTGGACGCGGTGGCAAAGCGCGGTTCCCTCCCCCTTCGCATCTCTCTCTCTCGCCTCAGATCTGATTCGCGACAGTGCTTCGAGGCAGGTCGGCAGCGACGCGCAGCGCAGTGGCGGTGTCTTCTTCCTTGGCTCCCTCGCGTGGCGGTTTGGGCTGGATGGAAGGCAGACGGCGATGGCGAAGCGCGAGAACGGCGGCGAGGATCCTCCTAGAGCGACTCTGGCTAGCGACGCCTCTCTCTTTCCGCGATGGTGGCGCGGTCCCTTCTCCCTTCCCGATCTCTCTTTCCTTTTGTTTTTCTTCCATTGGTTGCTGTTGTGTTAGTGTGTGTTAGGAAAAGGATGGCAGTGGGTGAGTGGCAGTGGCTGGGTTAGGATTTTGTGTGTTTGATTTTAGAATTAGAATTTGATTTGGGGCAATTGTAAAGTTAGGAATTTTTGGGCAAATTGGGGTTGGTTAAATTTTAATAAAATTAGGAAATGTTGTATTAAATTTAATTCTAAATTAATCCTTTAAAATTATTTTAAAAAATATTATTTAATTACCAATTTGCTAATTAGCTTTTTATTAAGTATTCTATTTTAAAATATAAGATAATATAATTAATTTTCTTCGTTTATAAAAATAAAAGTATTAAATTTCGAAATCTCAATTATTTAAAGCAAATCATATAAATTCTTATTATTTTATATTTGTTAAACTTTATAATTTAAATATAAAAAATAATTCGATAATTATAAAATCAGATAAAATCTTAAATTATTCTAAACTCAATTAATCAAAATTTACTTTAATTTATCTTTTATAAAATAATTTCTGAGATTAAAATACTTAATGAGTAAATAAATTAAAATTAGCTCTTAATAAGATTTTCGAAATTTCTGGATCTTATAGATAACCTGTGTGAAATTACCATAACTTGTTGTATTTTACACAATTTCTTAATAAATTGACACAAATAAAAAAATTATTGCACAAGATGATAGGACTCTAATAAATAACACCTCATCAAATGATGTAGCAAGTAGACAAGAAATTGTTAGAGATGAACATGGATGCAGAGGAGACATTTTGAGAGATTCTATATCTATTGAAATGTGGAATAATCACATACGTAGACAATATTAGAAGGAAAAGTATAGGAAACCAAGTGTCTAACCAGCCAAAAAGTGAACAACTCAATTAATTATAATTATTAATAATTAATTTTAAATTTTTAAATTCAAAATTTAAAAGATTTTAAACTGATTAAGTAAACCTAATTAAAGCTTATAAAAACATTCCTCTTCTCTTCCACATTAACCTACCCACCTCTAAAAACCTCCATAAGAATTTGTGTCCATTCAATTCCAATCCAAATGCTATCTCATTCATTTGCTGCACAACTTGAAAACAAGTATTGACAAGCGTGCACACAGCGAAATCACTGAGCAAGATGGAAGCCCTGTGGTGCATTGTCCCAGCAAGAACCTGAAGAATCTTCATCATAACGGCGTCCTCAGACATCGGATCAGTTTTCTCAAGTCGGCAACTTGTGATGGCGGTAACAATGGCTTCCATGGCACTGGGAGTCCTTTCATCGAATACCTCGAGCTTGAGGATCTTGAGGATGGAAGAGAGGGCGACGGCTGTGGAAAGTAAAGAACGAAGGAGAGGAATTCTTAAAAAACTATGAAATTCTTAAAAAAGTAAAGATATTCACATTTGCAATACAAAAATATTCAAAAAATATATAAAAGAACATCCATTTAGTATGAAAAAGAAACATTCTGATACTTAGCAGAAGAAACATCCATGTATATTAACTTATTTATCTCTTCACCCACATTCCCTCTCCAAATGCCTAAAACATGATAAATCAAACAATAGATTTAGAACCATCCAATTTACAAAGAAAATAAACATCCTAATACCTAGCATAAGCACCATCCACGTAGAGATTTTAGATTCATCCAGAGGCATTTGGCTGATTTTTGGCTGATACTCTCTTGGTTCCTTAGCATTGTTGATATTAGAATTATGAAATTTTCTTGTGCGGTTAAGTTTTCAATGAAGTTCTGTATCATTGGACCTGTGCTCTTGTCATCTATTATTATTATATCACTCTTTGTAATTTATTTCTAACACATATGTATGATATGCTACTATGTTCTTATTGTAATATAATTACGATGGTTATTGTTACAAAGAGTTTTTTGATTATTTGACATATTGATATCTTTCTAAAATATATATCAATAGGTGGTAATATGGTTGTTGGAGAAGTTATAATTATGGAAGAAAAAATGATTGTGATACTTATTTTAAGTAGACTATAGAGATGGAGTTCAATTCTTGAAGTTTTTAAGAAACAAAAGAATAAGAGTCAAAAGAAAGATAGAACTTTTTCTATTGAAGTTTATAGAGAAGTGGTGGATGAAATTAATGAAACGTTTAGCAAGAGTATGGTCTCAAATTATTTCTCTCAAAAAATAAATTGTGTTAGCAAAAAAAAAAAACAGAACAAAAGAGTGAATTAGGATCGAACAATATGACAAAAACATGTCTAGTATGTATATTTTGTTTTTCCTGAATGTTTGTTTGTTTTCATATTTATTTTGTTTTCTTTTACTAAAGACAAATTTCAAATTCAAATCTATTAGAGAAAAATATTTTTATCATTTGAAAATTCTTAAAAAAATATATGATAAAAATATGGCAACTAGAATCAAAATAAAAAGTGCGCACTCTTTTGAATATACTGGTGAAGGTGTGAAGATGGAAAGAAAACAACATAAACATAATTTTTTAATATACTGATGAATTACAGGCAAATAATAAGGTGTATTTAGAGAATTTTTAACTCTTCGACAATAAAGGTGGGCTGACAACCTCAAGTTCACAAGCTCTACCCTCATCTATTTCATCCATTTTATTAGTATCTAACACCAAATACACAAGAAATAAAAGAAAAAAAAAAAAAACACAAGTGAAAATTATTTTTACAAGATATTACACGACGATATGGTCCATGTCATTATGTCAATGAAAGAAATTATAAATGCTATTGTACATACAAGTGCTAAGGTTTGAAGACTTGTAAAATTAGGGATGCACTACTAGCTAGTTAAATTAGGCTTGCAAAGTCACCCACCTTTTCGAGCTTTGAAATTGCTTGTTGCCAATCCTACTATAGTTGCAGTATTGTTTGGCTTAGAAGAATAGAATTGCTTAGAACGATTGAGTGAAAAAATGAAATATTAACTTCCGAATATTTATTGGTGATTGGATAGTATTTTTATTTTATGATAAATATACTGGGATCTTGAATTGAACTTTTAATGTTGTAAGTCAAATAGACTCTAAGGACTCACTTTTCAAATACTTTTTAAGGTATATTTTATCATGTGTGATGGTATTATATTATTGTTAACTTTGTTTGCTTGCAAATTAATAAAATTGTATACTTAATTTTCTCAGGATACATAGATATAATATTTGTCAGGACATTGATAAAAGAAATTTAGTTACATATATGGGATAAAACTAGAACTTTTATGTGAAAAATATAGAATACAATATCATAATACATTTTATTTTATAGTGACTCTGAGTATATTTATTTATATATCATATTTTCAGAATATGATAAACTATTAAAATCTTATCTAAAATTTTATACCGCTAATACAAAAAACCTTAAATATACAAACGATAAATAAATCCTTAAATAATTTAAAAATACAACAAAAATAACTAATAAATATTATATTTTTAATAAATAATAAATATTTTTTGCATTTACCAAACAACTTATGCATTTTGATCCAAATCTCTACAATGATATTTGAATAATTATTTAAAAGACACACAAAAAAAATTGGAGCATAATTCGATCTCTAAGATTTTTTACATAAAAAAATTGGTCATTCACAATTGAGAAAGTATTTTAAAAAAATTACTTAGCATAAAATTACTAAATTTTAAAAATGAATAAGTTGTATTTTTCTACTAATGTTTGTAAAAATTGCTTCAAAATCTTATTTCTAAAGTATTTTTTAGAATGTATAGTTCATATCTAGTTATTTTTGTCTTTTTTATAAATTTTTTTGGTTTACTTATCATTCATGTTTTTTAGAGTTATTTTTTATAGTGATATAAATTTTCGGGTATCAATTTTTAGATTATCCTTTAAGAATAAGTGAATGTTTAATGAAATAATTTTATCAAAAATAAAATTGTAAAAAAAAAAAGATTTGAACTCATATATAAATTATACTAAACTAAAAAATTCAATTCAATTCTACTAATATATTAAAGTAATTCCAATCATTATAATTGAATTTCACATAAAAATCTTTTCTTAAAAAAATATAATTTTTTCTCTTTTTAACATGCTTTCCAACCAGGTTGTTAATTTCTATTGGGCATATTGATGCTTCAAATTTTGATCAATAATAAACAAGAACGTACAATCTCATTGTTCCAATAGTGATTCGAATTTTATGTATATCTATTGACAAAAAAAAAGTTGAAAAACAAAAAGGGATGTATGTATGTCTGATTGTCTACTATCATTTGTTTTTTTTATTTTAACAAAAAATAAAAAATAAAAAATAAAAATAAATACAAAAGAATGAAAACGGAATTTTATATAAACGAGACAAAGAAAAAGCTTATTTTTTGTTATGAGAAAGCTAAGGATAAAGACCCATTGATACGTTGGTTAGAAGGTATTTTTGTTATTTTAGAGCAAAGAAGCAAAAAGATAATTTTGTCATGTTTAAAGGTCTAAATACTAGAAGAATTAATTCTTGAAGTCATGTCATTAAGACACTGTTCAATCTTTTTTTCAGTTTGGATAATCAGTTTATTAAGCTCCTTTTAAAAAAATAGCTTAAATAATAAATGAGTATATTAAAAGTAGTTTATAAATAAGTTATTTTATGTTTGAGTTTTTAGTTATAAAAGTGCTTATTTTAAAAGAAATATGATGAAAAATTTTTTATTATGAGAGAAATCATTTTTTTTTAACTTCTCTATAAGTTCCTAAATAGCTTCTTAGAAAGCTGCAATTTGATTTTGAAAATTGCATCAGAAGCTCAAAAAAAGTACTTTTAAAGCTTCCCAAGCGTGCTCCTAGTACGCCAGTGGTTGCATTAAAGCGAAAAGTTAGTTTTGGATCTTTGATCTCTTCGTTGTCATCCATCACAGATTGGGTTGGTTTTGGTTCCACTGAGGAACCTGTAAAAGAAAAGACCTTACAACACTCTTCTCATGTGTATGACTCGTATTAGAACACTCGTGTTTACACTCAATATGTGACTTTTACCCTCTTTTGAGCTCATTACTCTTGCCTTTTCACTTTTGGATTGTTTTAACAAGTTACACTTCAAAAAATAAGGAATTGAGACACCAAACTAAGATAATCTGAATGATAGAGAAGTTCAACTTGACAAGAACACAAACCAAAGTATGTGACAAAGGAAAGAAAACAATAAATGATACTAAGATGACAAAAACTAGAAAATTTTGAATCGTAATTGGAATCCAAAGTAATTCAAAAAAGGTTATATACAAAGGTGAAAAATATATGATTGAATTTTATTTTTGCACAACGAAAAAACTCGAAAAAAGAATATTGAAAACTATATAATGGTTTTTTTCTTTTTTTTCTTTTTTTGCGACTCTTTTCGACTCTTGTTTTTTTCAATTTTTTTTGCAGACGCTGACTTTAAAATATAATAATTGCAGAAACAAAAAAGCTAAATGAGAATTTTTGTTTTTTTTACTCTGAAGTAAATTTGCAGAAATTAAAGAGAAAAATAAAGAGACTAAACAAGAATCCTAGAACGTGTAGATAAATAAGAATTTACTTACTACCTGTCACTGATATTATATGATAAGAAATTAAATAGGATAACAAAAAAAATGACACAAAAAGACACTGAGAGAAATAAACACACTTGTGAGAGAGATTTAGAAAGTTATAGCTTAGACAAGAGTGCATTGGTATCATTAAATTCTAAAAAAATTTTAATTTCTTGTATATCTAACCATGAAATTTCTAGTATTTTTATGTAAATTTTTCAAAGTCTTGCAGATTCACTAATTAATTATAGAGGCATTAATATGGAAAGACAACTATTTCCAAACTTTAGACAAGGTAATGTGAACATGATTTCTAATGAATTTTCCATAAGGTATGATTTACTCACAACTCTTACTCCTAAATTCTTAGTATTTGATTATATGAAGAATTTTTATGCAACTAAATCTGATTTTGTTCTATATCTATTGCTTGTGAGAATATTGATTTAAAGTGTCATAGTGGAACAAAAAGATTCTTAGATATGTTATCTATATATTTTTGTTTGCCTCATAAATGTAGGAGTATTAATGAAATTTATTCTAATTTTATTGCATATAAAAAAGTTGAATCTCAAGCTTTCTTGATTATGTTGTGCATTCCTTTGCTTATTCCTACTCATACATGGATTGATATTTTTATGAATTTTTTAATTGGTTAGCCTAGAATTAGAAAACGTACATATATCATTAATTTTTTAGTAGATAAATTTAATATGATGGTATTTTTAATTGCAGGTCAAAATATTAAAGATTCCTCACACATTGCTGAGTTATTTTCCAAAGAGTTTGTATATGTGCTAATTTATGCTAGTTGTTTGGATGAACATATCTTACATGATAAGCCTATTTTGGATAATTCTATGTGAGATATGGAGGGTCCTCATAATTCTGATATTTATAATTCTGTTGGGTGTTATTCTTGTGAATCTCTAAATGTTTTTAAGTCTTTGACTATTCTAGAATTATTATTTTTGTCCTTGAAAAATGGTGTTACTTTAGAAGGTAAAAGTAAGGTTGAAAAGACTAAACTAGTACATATAAGCGACATAGCCACAATTCAGTAGGTAGAGAAGAGTCATCATGTAGCACCCTAATATTCAAATCCTTATGCTCGAGTCATAAGTCAATGATAATAAGGTGGAATAACTCAAGGTGGAAAACCCGGTTAAACGATAATTAAATAAGTAGTTAATTAAATATGGGCTAAAAGGATTGGAAAATTTAGGTTTCATGATTTGGGAAATTATTGGTGATATTTGGACTCAGAGATTTTTTCTGAGCGAAGAAATATAATTTATTTCGAAAAATGCGTAAAGACGCGTACCGGTAAATTAATAAATAATTAACTAATAAATTAATTATGAGCTCAAGAAATTAGAAAAATTAAATTTTATAATTTGAAGAGGTAAGAAAATATATTTAAAATGCGAATTTTAACACTAATTTCAAAGATTTTAGTTCAAAATTGAACCAACGAGCCAAACCGATTGGGCTAGGCCTAAACCAAGCCCAAGGCCCAATATATAAGAGCATGAACCAGCCCTTTTTTCTCCATTCATAAAGGGAATCACACTGAAAATTGGGAAAGGGAGCAAATTAGAACCCTAACCCGTTGTTACATAATTCAATTCTATGTAACTTTCTATTTGGAGCTCCGATAGATGAGCTGTTTGTGGCTACACGTTCATCTCAGAATCTTCTTCAATTCTATCTGAACAAAGTGGAAAGAAAATTTAAATTCTATGCCTAGTCCTCCCTTCTTTGAATTTTTTGAATTTGAATTTTTGTATTGAGAGATTTTGTGATTTTGATGGTTTAGGGGTACTCTAGTATTGGATAATTGGTGAGTTTTACCTCAATCATCAATGAATAAGGTTAAAAAGCTTTAAATCTTTGTGGTTTGTCTAATTTTGTGAACCTTGGTACTAATTTTGATGAATTGAATGGTTTAAATTGAATGTGTGTTAGATTGAAGTTGAATTTGGCAAATTGGAATGCTTGGATTCAAGGTTTGGTGACGGGAGCTTGTTGGAATTGATTTGGAGTCTTGGAAGCTTGAAAATTATGGCATTTTGAGCTTGGGAGAAATCGGCCAAGGTTTGGTGATAAACCAAAATTATATGGTTTATATTGTATTGAAAAGAGTGAATTTTATCAATTTATCTTGCATTTATTCATGAAAAATGCATGCTTTTGTGAATTTCTCCTAATTATGCTTGATTGTGAAAAATGTGCTTTTTATGCCTTTAAATTGTCATATTTATTCCATCTGTATTCCATTCGATGCCTTGATGTGTTTGTTTAAGTGATTTAAGTTTTAGAAGGTAAGGATGGCTTGGAAGGATAAAGGAAAAATATGCAAAAGAGGAGAATTCATGAAGAGGTGAAGGATTTGTAGTGGTTCCAAATAAGGCGGTTCTAGTGGTATTAGAAAGCTAACATTCAGGTCTTCAAAATGATATGCAATTGTCTATAGTGCACTGATAGATGAGCTTTGCTCGATGGTCTAGATTTTCTTCTTATAGAAAGAATTACTTCGTTGTAACCATAGCTCCAAACCAACAAACAATTCTCACATCAAAATTTTGAGTTGTCACATGTACAAACCCCAAT
Source organism: Arachis ipaensis (assembly GCF_059453495.1). Classification (NCBI taxonomy): domain Eukaryota; kingdom Viridiplantae; phylum Streptophyta; class Magnoliopsida; order Fabales; family Fabaceae; genus Arachis; species Arachis ipaensis. Next base: position 78,753,090 of record NC_142440.1, on the reverse strand, counting down.
GAGTACGTCATATGGCTTGATCAACATCAATCCATAAGTCCTAACCTAGCTACTAATTAACTTAGTAGTAGGCTCGAGTCAATAGTTATCAAATTGATCCCAAAGGGTTCTAAATTTACCAATTCAACAAGGACCAAGGACTCAAGATCACTCAATCCCCTTAGCCTAGGCCAAGGGTCAAGAGAACTACTCAAAAGCTATAGGAAGCATTATGTCAAACACCTAATGTGCAATAAAAGTAAACATCATAAAATGCTAAAATTAAGGAGAGCCATGACTATCATAAGCAAGGACTTAGCAATAGCAAGCAAGATCAACATGAAAGAAACATCAACATCAAATTGCATTAATTGTAAACCAAATCTAACATGAGTTCATCATCACAAAAGAAGACAAAATGAGAAATTAACATTACAACTGAAGAGATCAAGACATAGACATGAGAAATTATGAAAGAACAAGATGAAAGCAAGGAATTAAACATGGATCTATAACATTTTAACATAATCCTAACCTAATTCTAGAGAGAAGAGGGAGCTTCTCTCTCTAGAAAACTAACTAAAGGCTCATGTTGACTAACTAATTGCTCCCCCTTTGCTTCGACTTCAATTCTGCATGAAATACACTCAGAAACAAGCTAGATTTAGGCCTGGACAGCTCAGAAATCGCCCCCAGTATTTTGCTTTTAAGTGGGCCACGTGCTAGTATCGGCGCGTACGCGCCATGTGCGCGTGCGCGTCGATTGGCTGTTTCTTCATCCGCGCGGACGTGGCATGTACGCGTGCGCGTCTCTATGAAAAACCACTTTTGCGCGTGCGCGCCTTGTGCGCGTGCGCGCCCATCGATGAATTTCCAACTCTTGTTTCTTGATGCATTCTCCACTTTGTATGCTTTTCTCCTCATTTCTTCCATCCAATACTTGCCTTACGAACCTGAAATCACTCAACAAACACATCAAGGCATCGAATGGAATTAAAGTGAATCAAAATCACTATTTTAAGGGCCTAAAAAGCATGTTTTTACACTTAAGCATAATTCAAGGGAGAATTACAAAACCATGCTATTTCATTGAATAAATGTGGGAAAAGGTGATAAAATTCCCTAAAATAAACACAAGATAAACCACGAAATCGGGGTTTATCAAATCTCCCCACACTTAAACTAAGCATGTCCTCATGCTAAAATCAAGAAAGAAGCAAAGGGTATCAACATTTATTCAATGCAAACTAACTAAATGCAATCTACCTATATGCACCTATTTACATGAATGCAATGGCTTAGTCAAAATAAATCAATCTCTAAGAATACATACGCAAGCATAAGGGCTAAGGCAATAGCAATCAAAGCAAACCACAATTGGATTAAATCATTGAAAGATTTTACAAACTTGCAAGAAAAGATAATCATGGGTGGAAACATGTAATTGAGCGATCGAACCCTCGTCGGATGTGTATCCACTCTAGGCACTCAAGTGTATGGGGTTGATTCACTCAATTCTCCCCTAATCATGCTTTCCAAGATTTATTTTTCATCTAACAATCAACAATTACTTCATGCATGCATACAAATATCATGAGGACTTTCCCATAGGTTGTAATGGGGCTAGGGTCAAGGTAGGATGCATATGGTCAAGTGATCTTGAAATTTGGATCCTTGATTAACTTAAACTTCCCACCTAACCTATGACAACCTAAACAATTCTAAACAAACCTAGCTATCCATTCTTCACTTTTTCACACACTCATACATTTCCTTTAGATCACCACACATATGCATCGATCATTATTAAACTTTGAACTTAGGGGCATTTTTGTTCCCTTTTTTTTGCAATTCTTTTTCTAGTTTTTTTTAAGCTAAAATATATACAAGAATATCAATGCATATGGTTTACACATGATTAATACATGAGTATGTACCCAATTCCCAAGATTTTTCAACAAAAACACAAACACACTTTTATCTCTACCCAATATCCCAACTTTCCCAAAATCAAATGATGAACACACTCACTAGCCTAAGCTAATTAAAGATCCAAATTAAGGACATTTATTATTTTTCACTTAAGCTTGTAATGTGCTTCAGTTAAGAATAAGTGGGTTAAGCATAGGCTCAAAATTGGTTAACAATGGAAGATAAAAGGTAGGTTATTTGGGTAAGTGAGCTATTTGAACAATGGCCTCAATCATATAAATGCATGTATACATAAAGTAATGGACATAAAGAATCAAACAAATCAAAGATTACACTCATAGGAAGAGAATAATGCACACAAGAATGAAAATAAGTGGTTATGTATGATGTAACCACACAATTAGGCTCAAAACTCACATGCTTGTGTTCTTAGCTCAAAACATGATCCACAAAGTGTATAATTTAAGCATGTTCTAAACAAAATTTTCAACCAATTGGAGTGGTGCTCTAGAAATGAAATTCTTGAAAATTTTCATCATATTGACTAAGCTCATTCTAATGCAAGGTTGTGATTTAGAAAATTTTAAAAATTTTCCCTACTTTGCCCTCTTTTCAATCAAAACACAATTCTTATACAAAAGGATCAGCTAGGTTTTGACAATCCAAAATATTTTTCTAATCACAATCAGAAGCCAAAATGCAACATACATACATATATACTAAAAGTGTGCAACAACCAAAATAAGGGTATCCACAATGACAAATATGTACAGTAATCCCAAAATAATCTCAAAGATAAAGTGCAAGGATAAAATTCGAAATAAAATAAAGTAGCAGAAACTAGAGGATAAATATCTAAGAATTCATCACATAAATGCTATTCACCGGTCACGAACGGTGACCTCCCCATACTTTAGGATGAAGCATCGTCCTCGATGCTACTGCTGAAGCTTGGGATGGGGGTCAACAATCGCACCGGGCTGTGGCTCAGGCTCAGGCTGTGGCTGTGGTACTGGCTCAGGCTGTGACTGTGGTACTGGCTCAGGCAGTGATACTGGCTGTGAATCCTCAGGAGGCTGCTGAACCTCTGTGGCGGCCTGTGTCTCTGGTGGTGCCTCCTGCTGAGTCAGTTCCTCAACATGATCCTCCTTCTGATCCTGCTCGTTGGAGGCTGGAGAGTCTGGGAGCGGAGGTAGCTCAATACCCTGTGAGACAAACACCTGATCTATGCGGTCGAGATGTCGCATGATACGACGTTCGCTGCGCTCCATGAAGTGAAACAGGCACTGTACCAACAGGTATGTCGGCTCAGGTTCAGGTGATGGTGGCAAGGATGCTGCGGCTGAAGTAGAGGGGGGTCCTGCTGCGGCTACTGCTGATGATGAGGGCTGAGCTGCCTCCTCCACTACTCTGGCTCGAGAACGGCGTCTGGGTGGAGGCTTCTCGTGCACCCACCCACCCCATGGAATAGTAACCTCCTTGTCGTCGTCATCTGGGGGTGGTGGTGTCACATCATCGTCCTTCCATGGGACATCAGTCAGCTCAATCATGCTGGTGACCAGTGTAGGGAATGGCAAGAGACCACGGATATGCGCGTGCCACATACTCTGCCTGATCAGTCGGGAGAAGTCTACCTCCTTCCCCTCCATCACACAACAAATCAGAACTAACATATCCATCAGAATCTCTGAGAAGTGAGTGGTGGGCAGGACATAATAGGCGAAAATATGCTGCCAAGTCTTAGCCTCTCTCGACAAATAAGTGAAACACATCCCCTTAGGCTTCTTGTTCCCAGAATCCATCACCCAAGGGGCATCAGGTGTGGCAATCACACGCTTAAGTGCCTCATAATCAAAAGTCATGCAGTGGATGGCTACCTCTGCCTACTGATAGGCGCATGAGTCATCAGTACGAGGTCGGCAAAGCAATGCCTCTCCAATAGCAGTCTCGGTGATCAGAATCTCTCTACCCCGCACTTGGACTAAATCAAGAGTGGCACGAAAGAAGTTGCAGTAGAACTCCCTTACCCATGAAGTGTTTATCCTCCCCAAGTCTCTGTCAACAAAGTCCAAGCCCAACTCCAGGATACGGCTATTTATGGCGCGTCTCACATCATTGGGAAGGACCAGCTTCTTCTCGATGTTCAGGTTCGTCTTCCGGAATTTAGGGAAGCGAAGCTCACAGTAGAGATTGGAGAATTTGATTGGGTCAGTGGATGGGAGTATTTGATTTTCTTTGTCCACTTCATTCAGGGGGTTCTTAGCATAATTTGCATAGGGTGAAGGGGTAGAGGTTTTAGAGCGCTTTCTTTTCTTTGAGATGGTAGCTATGGCTTTCCCTTTGTCTGACATCCTGAAAAACAGATGTAGCATGATATAAGCAGCTAGCCAAGTAGATGTAAAGCACTCAAAGTAAGGCATACTCATGAAGTGAGTGAAGAAAATAGAATGCTTAAAATGCAAGTAACAAAATTCAGAATTCAATTCAAGTTCAAATCAAGAATTCAAACCACAATTGCACAATACTTGTTCATTGAGCCTAAGAAATGTCGTATTCAAAAGAATGATTAAAGGAGTTATGTTCAAAACAAAAGGAAGAAATCAGTTAGTTAATTAAGTTAGAATTAGAAATTAGTTCAAAAATCAGTGATATGACTATTATCGGCTCAATTGAAGGAAGTGTACAAAATAGGAGTGCAAGCATACTTACAATCATGAAATGCATCAAGTCATTGATGATGACATATGGTATTGCCAGAAAGCAACCAATATGAAAACAAGTCATCAATCAATGTGAATATCACTATGGTCGTATTGAATGGTGTTGGTAAAATCAAGACATTGAGGGACAGGTAAATCAAGCAACATTCAATACCAATTCCAACGATGCATAAAAGTCACAAGTTTGAACAAGAGTGGAAAAGTTCAGGATCTATGTGACTTAATGAAATGAAGTGCGAATAAAATAAATCAATTAGTCACATAGATTAAAAACTTTCAAACTCGTGTGTTTATGTGAAAGAGGCATAAAATTTCCAAAGAGTTTCAAATTATGGTCAATCTGAAAATTTACTCAACTATTCAATGCATATAAGCAAATTAGCACTACAAACAGGCAAAGAGTACTATAAGTATGACAAAAACCTGTAAACATGTTCTTGAGGAGTTTCCCAAAACCATTTAGCAAACAAAACCTTATTGACACAGAAATCGTCAAATAGAAGTTTGTTGCGTCCATTAAAGCAATGTCACTCATGAAAGATGTAACGACCCAATTTTCAATATGTCTAGATCATATTGGAAATTGATAGCTTCCAATTTGTCTTCCTAATTATTATCTATTATTTATCATATGAGCCTGATTCGTTGCTAAAAGCATAGTTAATTTGCGTGGTATATATATATTTTTTTAAAACGTTTGGATTAATAGACGGAATCATTCATAATCAACTCACAACTGATAACAAATAAAACAATTATAAGCAACCACACATAAATACATCACAAGTAGCTAGCAACATTCAGTGATCCAGCCTTTATTAGAGTATAGACCTTTAGTTAGGACACCTCTAGATATAGCTAGATAATAACTATATACATATACATACATACAACATCCCAGGTCCTGACCTGTTCAAGAGGTCCCTAAGCTGGCACCTAGGCTAGCCTAGACTCTATACTCACCTAGTCCCTCTAAAATACTAAAGCGAGGGAAATTATGTTCTAGTTCTTCAAAACTCAAGTCAGGTGGAACGTCATCAAAAGGTAGAACATCATCTGCTACTCCTCTGCACGATCAGACATTGCCATAGGACGTCTCTCTGGTACCTCATGAAGTAGCTACACAACAGGAGTCTCGTACACAGGATTTAGGTTAAAGTTCACGTACAAACGGGGTGTAGACATCGGTGGGTCTCACAGTATATACATATACACAGAGAACGATATTCACCCTAGACTAGAAGACTATCTAGAGCGGAATCCTCTTTGCAGAACCATCATTAACGAACTACGGTAAGGTACTCTCACTTCCATCTGAACGGGAAAAGGAGAGAGAAGGGGTAAGAACTGGGGAGTTCTTAGTAGGGTCGGGGTTATTAGTTACGTTCATTAATTCTATGTTGTTTAGCAGACTATTAGCAGAATACAAAGAAGCAGTAAATAGAAAACACAGATAAGTAGAGAAGATAGAGAAAACAGATAGCAGAACACAAACAGAAGAATACAAGAAAATAACACAAACACAAAGAATAGAATACACACAAAGAAAACATACATTCATACAACAAACATATTGGAAGAAATGCACAACCAAGTATGATGCATGTCTAGCCTTAATGCAGGTAATGAGCTCATTTGTCGGTTTCTACCCGCTCCTGACGTAATCCGAAGTAGCTGAAATAGGTATGGTTTTTCAGTCAGCATAGGTACAGTTCTCACTAACTGACGTATGCGTCATATCCTCTGTAAGCAGACTCTGCCTTACAGGTAACGGCATTCCAGCCGTGTATGAAGTCATATACTCTGTAAGCAATCTTTGCGTTACAGGTGCGACATTCTAGCCGTGTATGAATTAATATCCTCTGCAAGTGATCCCAGGTTATCAGTTGCAGGTATAGCTCTCAATAGCTGTGTAGCACTGGAAAACGTTTTGTGGTCGTACCACTATTTATCTGACTGCCTCAATGCAGCAGATGAACAAACAAATAACTCTGGAGTTGCCTTAATGCAACAAATGAATAAACAAACATCTCTTGGGTTGCCTCAAGCAACAAATGTACACAAAACAATATCTCTTTGTTGTATTACTCATCTCTTTTATCTCTTTACTCTACTCTGATTTCTCTGCTTAACGTTTGTATTTAAAGCTTATGTAAATTTCGGTATGAATAGTTATCCTGTCCCAAGTATAGGTTCATTAAGTCTATACTGAAACAGTTTAACTTTTCATATTATACCTAATCCTAGTTGCAACTCAAGGACTAACTATGTTGCCCTAGGTCGTTCACTAATCTCTGTCTGATTTTCTGTTATTAAATCTTTACAGACGTTTTATTTGACTTTTATCTCTTCTTTAACTTTTTATCTTTTCTTTATCTTTGCCTCACTAACATGTTATTACCACTCCCTAGGTGTTTTATGAAGGTAATTATGAGATTCTGCACTTAAAGTTGTCTTTCTAAAGCTTTTACAGAAAACTGCCTTTTTCGCATTATTTTATTATTTTTATTAAAATATTATTTTTAATTAAATATTATTATTTAATATTTTATTACTATTTATTATTTTATTAATATATTTTCGAAAATTACCTTCCTTTAACCTTTTACTTTATAAATTCACTTTTTATCACCCGTAACTTTTAATATTTCTACTTTAACCACCCTAACTATCAGAAATTACAAAATACCAAAATATTTGCTTCCTTGCCCTTTCTAAGATCTAAAAGGTGTTCTTCAATGTTCTTCACCACACTCAAAGTGTTCTTCGTGTTCTTCGTATATTCTTCAGATTTTTTCTCTGTTTTTATCCGTTTTTCAGTCTTTTCAGCAACAGATTTTTACCAAAATTCATAATAAATTTCCAGCCACTAAAACCCCATCTTTTCTAAATGATTTTAACACAAATTGAACCTCAATTTAAGCTCTAGGGTTTCGTTTTCCAGCAGCCACAAGAACACACATTCATAGCTTGAATTTCATCAAATTTTCATCGAAATTTCAACAAGAATTACTCATACAAACAATCAATTTCAAGCACAGCTAAACCATATCATAATCACACAACTCAAACACAATCAATCAAGATTAAAGTTGTCAAACCCTACCTTGATTTGCTGCTCCAAATCTGGTTACTCTTTGAAGTGTTCTTAAAGAACTTTTTCCTCCTAAAACACATCAAGAACAACTTTAAAACTCTAAACCATCAACTAAACTAACTTTAGCAGCATCTTAGGAAGGTTATCCTCACCTTAAACGTGCAGAAAATCAAAGATCTTTCGCCCACAAGTCAAGCTAAGCAAGAGATCTAAGGAAGAACATCAAGAAAACACTTGTTTAAGCATGTTTCCATGAAAACCGAATTGAAGAGGGAAGGAGACAGCCATCTCACCTTATTTCCATCCTTGATAAGTTACATTGTTATGTAGAGGAAGAAGAGAGGATCTGACGAACGTGATTTTTGCTAGTAAAGAATTTGTAAAAATAGTCGCGTTGTAGGTATAGTTTCTAAACCAATAGAAATCCCTTCATACAAACGATTTGGGTGTCACAAGTAACAAACCCCTTTTTAAATTGTTAACCAAAGTATTCAAACCTCGGGTCGTCTTCTCAAGGAACTGCAGGGAAGTATGTTCTTATTATTGGCTATAAAAATTGTAAATCGGGGTTTATAGGATGAGAAGCAAGTGATTTAAATGACAAATAAATTAAATGAAGAACAAGTAATTTAAATAGCAAGTAAATTAAATAAATGACTGTAAATAAGCTTTTGGCAAGGTATGAGAAATTAGAGGTCCTATCCTAGCTATCCTTATCAAAGATGATGATAATTGAATCTTAATTCCGCTTTGTTAACCTTTACTAAAGTAAAGGAAGGTCAAGGGATTAATTAATTGATCTTCGAATCCTATTTATTTCCTAAGAAAAGATTGGGATTATTAAAGCTCAAATTAACAAAGATAACAATTGTCAAGCATGTTTGAGTTTGATAGCTCCTGAGTTACTGATTTCTTAACCAAGACTAAAGAGGGGGGAAAATAAATCTACTGGAATAAAAATATCTTCAGATTGGGAATAATTGTAACTAATAAATAGAAGAAAGCGATATTAAACTAAAATACCTCAAATAACATTAATTCAAAATAGTAATCTGTAACATGGGAGTATTCATAAATTCAATTATAAAAGTAAACAAGCAACTAAAGCAATGAATAAAAGAAAAGGGAAGCTTAAAGTAAAGGAATATTAAAATCTGGGATCGAGAGTTACTCCTAAAGAGAGAAGTCCTAAATTCTAATCCTAAAGAGAGAGAGAATCTCTCTCTAAACTAAATCTAAATCATGAAAACTAAACTAAAGTGGTCACCCTGAATGAATTCATTCCCTCACTTCATAACCTCTGGTCTATGCCTTCTGGACTTGGATTTGGGCCAAAAAGGGCTTCAGAAATCGCTGGGAGCGTTTTCTGCAATTTCTGGTGCGTGGCCTCTGTCACACGTCCGCGTGGGTCACGCGGTCGCGTCATTCGGAGCTTTTCTTGCCACACGGTCGCGTCAGTTATGCGACCGCGTCATGTGCGTTCTGCTTAAGGCACGCGGTCGCGTCAGTCATACGGACACGTCACTGTTTCTTTGCGCTTGGCATGCGTCCGCGTCGCCCATGTGATCTCGTGGATGCCAATTTCTTCAGAAGCTCCGTTTTGTGCTCTCCTTCCATTTTTGTATGTTTCCTTTCCATCCTTTAAGTCATTCCTACCTTAGAAGATCTGAAAACTACTCAACACACTAATCACGGCATCGAATGGAATTAAAGGTGATTAAAATAATTAATTTAAAAGCATAGGAAACATGTTTTTCACATACATCACATAATAAGGAAGGGAAAGTAAAACCATGCAATTAACATGAATAAGTGGGTGAAGGATTGAATAAATCGCTCAAACTAAGCACAAAATATATCATAAAATATGGGTTTATCAACCTCCCCACACTTAAACAATAGCATGTCCTCATGCTAAATCCAAGGTAATAAGTAAGGTTAAAGTGATGGAATGTCATGCAATGCAATCTAATCTAAATGCAATTACCTAAATGCATCATGCAATTCTAATTTTTATTTACTCACTTGTATATAAAGCTTACAGGTAGTTAAATTAATTCACATTCTCAAGGAGTCATATATGTATATATAGCCCAGCCTTAGATAATCAATAAGCACTTTTACAATTGAGATGGGAGAAAAAGCATTTTACGAACTTGCAAGACAATTAGATAATTCAAACAGAGATAAATGTTAATGAGCCATTGAACCCTCACTGGATTTGTGTTTACTCTCTAGTCACTCAGTGTTTATTGGGTTAATCACTCTATTCCTCTTTTTATTCTTCCTTTCTATAACTTTGTTCTTCATCTAACCAATCAACAATTATAGAATACAGTCATACCAAAAATCATGAGGTCTTTAATTAAGGTTGTAATGGGGAATATGTATAAGGATATATGTATAAGGCTAAGTGAGCTAATAAGTGAATCCTTAATTAGACTAAGATCTCACCTAACATACATACTTAGTAAAACAAAACTTCTTTACCTATTTTCTCATATTTTCCCACTTTTGATGTTACATGCTCATGTTTCAATTTTTTATTTTTATCCCATGTGCATTGCTTTTATTTGTATTTGGGGAATTCTTTTGTATCCCTTTATTAAATACTGAAAAATAACTCTTTTTTTTAATGCACATGGTAATTTAATCACTTTGATTTCTCATGAGCATGCTTCCCAAAATTTCTTATTTTGAGTTATTTTATTCTTTTCAATTTTTCTACCTCTTGTTTTTATCATCCATGTTCCCAATAGGTTTCCCATATTTAAACTATTCATAATTTGCTATCTTAAGCTAACCAAGGATTCAACTTGGGATTTTATTTTGTTTTTCTGCTTAAGGCTAGTAGTGTGGCTAAATAGAATAAAAGGGAATTTAAAGGCTCAAGGGGGCTAACAAGGGTGATGTGAAAGGTAGGTTAATTTGGGATAAGTGAGCTAAAATCAAATGACGGCCTCAATCACTCTTTTGGTATGCATATCTATATTCTATATTCTATATTCTATAATTGGACATATAAATTAAAATAAAGTAAAGAACACCAGAATAAATAAGAAGGGCGGAACACACAGGAATAAAAATTATGGTTTAAATATAACCATACAATTAAGCTCAAAACTCACAGGCTGTATGTTCTCTAGCTCAAAAAACATTTATCAGTTATTTATGTCATGCAGGTTTAGTTAAAAATTCCCATTATTCTCAATGTAAAACTTAAGGTGGCTTTAAAGTTCTAGTGTTCCTCCTTGATGAAATGTTGTTAACTAACTAACATGTAATTCTATATATACAAGGTGTGTGGATTGTTTCTATTAAGTTCAAGTTTCTAGTTTACTTCCTTTTTATATTTTCAATTTAAACTAAGCTATCTTATGCTAAAAAGGATAAACTATACTAATTAATCCACAATTTTCTATAACTACTAAGTTATAATTGTAACTAAACTAAATAACTAAAAATATGAACTAAAGTGCAAAATGCAGAAAACATAGTAAAAATACATAAAAATAACAATGTATCAGAAAATAAGAATAAAAATAAAAAGGAAAATACAGAAAAATATCCAAAATAAAAGAAAAAGAGTCTGTAGTGGTTCACCAAAATAATACGCCAAAGATGGCGACCTCCCCACACTTAAAATGAAGCATCGTCCCTGATGCTCACTCAAGCAGGGTGTGAAGGGGTGTCATCACTGGAAGGGATGGTAGCTGGTGTCTCTGTGGTGGCTAGCTGGGGGTCTGGCTACTGTAGAGGAGGGGCTGTCTGAATGGGAATCTCAGGATCTACAGCCTGGATCTGATGTGGGACCTCTGCCTGTGGTGTAGCCTGCTCGGTGTCTGCCTGCTCTGCCTCTCCCTGGGGATGGGTCTCTGCCTCGGGCGCATCCGCCTCCTCCTCAGAGGCCTCGGATGGTGTGTCAGGCTCGGAGGGGATGTCGCCGGATCGTATCATCAGCTTCAGGTGCTCATAGCGTCGCTTGTTGCGACGCTCCATCTGGTCAAATCGTCGAAACAAGCGGTGCACCAGATGATAGACAAGCTCTGTGGCAGGTGGAGGTGCAGTGGTGGTGGCAGGGGTGGGTGGTGCAGCAGTGGAGGAAGAGGGGCCGGCGGATGGTGTGGCTGTGTCAGCAGTGGCAGTCAGAAATGGAGGTCTGTAGCCCAGGGCCAGAAAGTTCCTGCTGTGCGGGATAATTTTCTTGCATTCTGCAGCAGGTGGCCTCTCATCAGCATCCTCCCATGGCACGTCAGCTCGACGGCCCAGCTGGGTAACCAGATAGGGAAAGGGAAGAGTGCCTCGGATGTGGACCTTGGCGATATAGTGCCGGATAAAGCGTGACAGGTACAGGTCCTTACCCTCCATCACACACCATAGGAGGGTGATCATAGCGTCTGGTATCTCAGTCTCGTGAGTACTCGGCATAATGTAGTTGCTGAATATCTGATGCTATAGCCGAGCCTCATCATTCAGGTAAATCCGCTTGATCCCTTTCGGCATGGTGGTGTTCTGACCCATGATCCAAGGAACTGACGGGTCAAGGCCGATCCTCGCCTTGACTGCATCCCAGTCAAAACGCATAAAGCGCATATCCTCCTCAGCTTTCTGATAGCCATCTGTCTGATCAGTCTTAGGCAGAAGTTTCAGAACCTCTTCTATTGCCTCCTCAGTAACCAGAATCTGCTTCCCTCTGAGGTTCACTGCATCTAGGAAAGTTTTGAAGTAGTTGTAGTAGAATTCCCTAACCCAAGATGCATTAACCTCAGTCAGAGGTCTCTCCAGAAAGAACCAGCCTCTTTGTTTGATTTGATCATAGGTATATTGCTGGAGTTCTTCTGGGATCTTCAAAGTCCGCTCCAGGTATAGGTTCCTGGAGTTTGCAAATAGCGGATACTTCAACTCACAGTATCGGTTTGCAAACTTTACTGGGTCATTGGCGGGAAGTAGCTGGTCGGCCTTCTCCTGTGGGGTAAAAGATTTCTCCCGCAAGGAGGCATCGTGCATGAGATCTATGATAGACATGGAGGCTTCTCCTCTTTTCTTTTTGCCAGTAGTGGCTTTGCCATTGCCTTTTCTATGGCTGGCAGACATCATGTAAAGAAGAAAACCAGGATATATAAAAATAGGAAAGCAAATAGGCAAATAATCACAAGAGAACACAAAATGGCAAAGGAGCAATAGGATAATGAATATGAGTTAAGTAGATGTGCATTTAAGATTGTATAGGAGTGAAAAATCGGAAAAGAAGTGTTCACAATCCAATATATAATTGAATGCATGTTAAATAGAAAGATTAACATCATGCCTTGGTTAGAATGTTAAAAGAAAGTGAAAGAAAAGCAAAAAAAAAAAAAAAGAAGTTTTGAAAAGGTTAGGTTGGTTAGAGTTAAAATTAGTGAGTTAGTGAAAAATGGGTTAAAGTAAGAGGCATAATGAAAATAGTCCAAGTAACAAGTAATCACAGGTAGAAGCTATAAGTAACTCATATCCAAACAAGTAAAACAGTTTAATGATGATTCAAATAGAGATAGAGAAAGCAAAAATAGGAATCAAACATCAAGATTGCAGTTTAGGAACCAGGAAATCAAAAGGGATAAGAAAGCCTGCCTTGGCATTCATGGAATGGTTTGGTTAAAGCAGTAGAGAACAGAGTTTAAAATTCCAAAACCAAAACATGAATGAAAGTCAAAAACAGTTTACAGAAATTTGGGCAGCATTCTGGCTAAAATTGGATTTTCCCGGAAAATAAACAGCAATCAAACAGTTCATATGAATTAAAAAAAATCAAGCTGCAGTTACATATAATGAATATAAACATGAAAATTCAGTGTAAAGAGCAGCAATATACAAGAATTACAGCATATGAACAAGATCACAGCAACAGCAGATTTGCAAATTTGATAAAATAGAAACATGAACAGTGCAAGTAAACAGACCTAAATCCACTAACCACATCCTAGGCTACCTAACAACCTAAAATCCACTACAACATGCATATGTAACTAGCCTAAACATGAACATTAACGGAAAAATAAGAATAACTACGAATGGATAAAAGGGATTGCGTGTTGTGGAACCTGGAAGGCCGAATAAGGAGAATAGGTAGAAAGGTGGCTGGGGGTGGTGGGCACGGCGGCTGGCGGGGGTGGGCACGGCGGCGCGGCTGTTCAGGGCAGGGGGGAAGAGAGCGTAATGGGGGTAGGGGAAGGGAGGGGGGAAAGGGGTGGTGTTGCTGGTGGAAGGGGGGTTGCGGTTAGGACGGTTGGCGGCAGTGGGTGGTGGCGCGGAGGGGAGCAGTGGCGGAGGAGGAGGGAGAAAGAAGAAAGAGGAAGAAAGAAGGGGGAAAGAGGGAGGGGGTGGGTGGCAGTGGCGTCTGGGTGGTGGCGCGGTGGTGGCTGGGTGGTGGTTGTGGTTTGGAGGAGGAGAGAAGGAAGGGGGTGGGGTTCAGGGGGGGCGCGAGAATAGGGTTTCGCGTGACCTGGGGGGTTATGATTTGAATCCACGCGGCCGCATGGGGCACGCGGTCGCGTGGCTGGAGTGAAAAAGGTGGTTGACGTGATCGCGTGGAGGGCAAAAAGAGTAAATGACGCGATCGCATGGGGCATGCGATCGCATCGCTGGAATTTGTGCTAAACGCATGAATCCAGCGTCGTTTCAGCGCAACTCTCTGTCTCCTTTGGGGTGTTCGTGCAATCCATGCGACGCGGTCGCGTCGCTGGCCCGGTCGCGTGGGATTGGTATTGTGCGACTGACGCGATCGCGTGGGTGACGCGATCGCGTGGGCCATTTGTGTGAAACGCACAGTGGCTGCACGATTCCAGCCTAACTTTCTGGACGTTGGATGTTTACGCCGATCTCCAGGTCACGCGGCCGCGTGGATGACGTGGTCGCGTGGGAAGTGTAGTTCGCCATTTGACGCGATCGCATGGGAGATGCGGTCGTGTCGTGCACCCTTTTTTTTTACGCATGAAAAATGCAGAATGCAATGATTAATGTGAATGCTATGCATGATCCCAGGTTTAATAAAATAAAATAAAACTCAAAAACAAAACTAAATAAAATTAAAAGTGTAAAAGGAACGATCATACCATGGTGGGTTGTCTCCCACCTAGCACTTTTAGTTAAAGTCCTTAAGTTGGACATTGGAAGGGCTTCCTGTTATGGTGGCTTGTGTTTAAATTCATCCAGAAATCTCCACCAATGCTTGGAATGCCAATAGCCTCTGGGGTCCCAAACTAGGCATGTAAAGCTTCTGAACAGCTTCAAACAGATTGTCAGGCTCCCGGGGTGATGAATGTCATAATAGATTCCAGGATCCCAAGCCTTGTTTTTAGATCCGCCTCCGTCTTGATCTACATGTTTCCATCCGAACGGTTTAGAAAGTATATTCTCACCATGGTAACCAAACGTTTTCCGTGATCCATTCAATTGAACATGGTACCAATCCGTGCACTTCAAGTTGAAGCGTGGAACCTTATTGAACCTTGTGCACCAGCTCTGAGCACGAGCCATTTCCCTCTTACTCTTAAAGCCGCAGAGAGCTCTAAGCTGGCCATCTGTTTCAAGCAAACCATATTCAAGTGAAAAAGTAAAGTTAAAGGTTAAGGATTGTACCCACTTGAAGCTTGTATTAGGTGGTAATGGCCTTGGGATAGGTGTTTCCAGTGGTTCTGTAAGTTCTGCTCCCTGGTAATCTTCTGTGAATTCCTCCACTTCTTTGCAAGGGTCTTCAAATGCATCATCACCCTGGTCAAAGTCTTCTATGTCTTCCTCATCACTCGAGTCATAGATTGGAGGTTGAGAGAAATCTACCTCCGTATCATCTTCGTATTCACTTGGGGAAGATACTTCAATCTCAGAGAATTCACTTGTGGATGCAAGTTCATCACTAAGAAAACTTGACTTGTGACTATCATCATCAAGAGAATTTACTTCTTGGATTATTCCGTCTGATTCTTCATAAACGATTTGCCTTGGGGATTGTGCGGTATCCTCCTTAGCATTAACTGTAATGTCCTTGACGGATTCCTCTTCAGCTCTGGATTCCCATGGAGGTTCAGCATCTCCTAGATTTTCAACCAACTCTTCTTCTTATACAATGACAGCTTCTTCTACTTGTTCTAATACGAACTCATTCTCTGTCTTGTCCACTAGCGTTTCTAGTATCTCCTTCATGCTACGCTCTTCATTAGATTGTCCACATGGGGCAGTCGTTGGTCCTTGAACTCTCGAACGTCTAGAAGCTAATTGCTTTACTGCCTGCTCCAGTTGATGAAGGGTTGTTTGAAGTTGATTTACTGTTTCCTTGAGGCAAACTTCTGATTCTCGGGGTGATAGACTTGGATACGGCACAGGGGTAAGTGGTGGTGTTTGGGAGTGACTGGATTGGAACTGGGGGAGATGAGGATCATACGGTGGTGAATGGTGAAAAGGAGCTTGTGAGTGTGGTGGTATAAAGTTGCGTTGAGAAGATGGCCTATAAGCACAGGGTGGGGCTTGTTGGTAAATACAAGGTTGTCCACCATGTCTATTTGCTTGGTATGCATTGTTAAACGGTCTTTGTCCATGATATCTTGGAGGGTGTTGTTGCTTAGAGGGTTGATCAGATCCTCTTGGCTCCATCCATCTTTGATTGCTCTGACCTTGATGCATGTTCCTGTTATAACTTTCATTCCTTTCAACAAAATTAGAACCAAACTCAAAGCGAAAGGGGTGAGAATTCATAGTAGCTAAAAGAAATAAAGAGGGGAAAAAAGAAAGACAACTAAACAAGTAAAAAGAAAAATATTTACAATAACCAATAATAAGGCACACGATTGCAGTTCCCCGGCAACGGCGCCATTTTGACGAACGTGATTTTTGCTAGTAAAAAATTTGTAAAAATAGTCGCGTTGTAGGTATAGTTTCTAAACCAACAGAAATCCCTTCGTACAAACGTTTTGGGTGTCACAAGTAACAAACCCCTTTTTAAATTGTTAACCGAAGTATTCAAACCTCGGGTCGTCTTCTCAAGGAACTGCAGGGAAGTATGTTCTTATTATTGGCTATAAAGATTGTAAATCGGAGTTTAGAGGATGAGAAGCAAGTGATTTAAATGTCAAATAAAGTAAATGAAGAACAAGTAATTTAAATAGCAAGTAAATTAAATAAATGACTGTAAATAAGCTTTTGGCAAGGTATGAGAAATTAGAGGTCCTATCCTAGCTATCCTTATCAAAGATGATGATAATTGAATCTTAATTCCACTTTGTTAACCTTTACTAAAGTAAAGGAAGGTCAAGGGATTAATTAATTGATCTTCGAATCCTATTTATTTTCTAAGAAAAGATTGGGATTATTGAAGCTCAAATTAACAAAGATAACAATTGTCAAGCATGTTTGAGTTTGATAGCTCCTGAGTTACTGATTTCTTAACCAAGACCAAAGAGGGGGGAAAATAAATCTACTGGAATAAAAATATCTTCAGATTGGGAATAATTGTAACTAATAAATAGAAGAAAGCGATATTAAACTGAAATACCTCAAATAACATTAATTCAAAATAGTAATCTGTAACATGGAAGTATTCATAAATTCAATTATAAAAGTAAACAAGCAACTAAAGCAATGAATAAAAGTAAAAGGGAAGCTTAAAGTAAAGGAATATTAAAATCTGGGATCGAGAGTTACTCCTAAAGAGAGATGTCCTAAATCCTAATCCTAAAGAGAGAGAGAATCTCTCTCTAAACTAAATCTAAATCATGAAAACTAAACTAAAGTGGTCACCCTGAATGAATGCATTCCCTCACTTCATAACCTCTGGTCTATGCCTTATGGACTTGGATTTGGGCCAAAAAGGGCTTCAGAAATCGCTCGGAGCGTTTTCTGCAATTTCTGGTGCATGGCCTCTGTCACGCGTCGCATGGGTCACGCGGTCGTGTCATTCGGAGCTTTTCTTGCCACGCGGTCGCGTCAGTCATGCGGCCGCGTCGCTGCTTCTTTGCACTTGGCATGCATCCGCGTCGTCCATGCGATCGCGTGGATGCCAATTTCTTCAGAAGCTCCGTTTTGTGCTCTCCTTCCATTTTTGTATGTTTCCTTTCCATCCTTTAAGTCATTCCTACGTTAGAAGATCTGAAAACTACTCAACACACTAATTACGGCATCGGATTGAATTAAAGGTGATTAAAATAATTAATTTAAAAGCATAGGAAACATGTTTTTCACATACATCACATAATAAGGTAGGAAAAGTAAAACCATGCAATTAACATGAATAAGTGGGTGAAGGATTGAATAAATCGCTCAAACTAAGCACAAAATATGTCATAAAATATGGGTTTATCAGGATCATTTTGGTGAAATCGGAGTTTTGATTTGAGTTTTAGTTCAGAAGAAATCAAGCTTTGAAGATTAAGTGTTCATGAAAGTTTCTCTCTTTTCTCTCTTGTTATTTTTGGTCAAAATGATGAAATGAGACAGCCTTGGAGGTCTTGGGAGTGTAAGGTGAGTTGTGATTGGTTGGCTTGGAGGTGGGTTAAAATAATATTAAAATATCTCAGGTGTATAACTATTAAAACTAGATGTATCAGAACACTCGTAAAAATATCTCTAAAAATTATTTTCTGAGCTACTAGCATAAATGACACTAGTAACATATTCATTATGAGAATAGAATATGTATGATGAGGCCTTAGCATTGCTAAAGTCATTAGAGAGTGCTGGTGCTAAGCTGCACCAGTAAACCGTAAACCTGGTTAAACCGATTTCCTGTTTTTAACTAAAACAGACCAGGTAACCTTATAATATCATTCAATCATCTTCTTATACTAATATAATACTAATATCATACTATTATCTCTCTTATATCATGAATCGAGTCCGGTTCGTCAAACTGAGACTATTTACGAAAACTAGAATCAAAACTCCTAACCGATACGGTTCAAAAACTAGGTTCTTCGTGACTGCATTATCGAGCTTGCCTCAGAAAAGGTTCAAGCTTAAGAATGACATAATGATAATGAGGATTGAAATTCTTGATGATATAACAGAGGTGTTCCCTTTACTGATCTTCCGGAGAAATCCATACTTTCAGAAAAGATCTCATGTACTAAAAAATCAGGGTTGTTACATTCTACCCTCCTAAAAGAAAATTTTTCCCTCAAAATTTTAGTTACCTGGGAATAGATGCGGGTAATCAGCTTTCATCTTATCTTCCAGTTCCCAAGTGTGCTCTTCTTCTCCTCTTGGTTCCCATGCTACTTTGACTAAGCGAACAGTCTTGCCTCTTAGCTGCTTATCACTTCTTTCTACGATCTGAACTGGTGATGCTTGATATGTCAAATCATTTCATAACTGTACTATTTCTGGTTGTAAAATGTGACTCTCATCGGGAACATATTTCTTAAGTTGTGAGACATGAAAAACATCATGAAGGTTTGATAAATAAGGAGGAAGGGCTATTTGATAAGCTACTAGACCGACTCTTTTAAGTGTTTGGAAAGGTTCTATGTATTACGGGTTAAGCCTTTTAGTCTTAAGGGTTCTACCTATTCCAGTAATCGAAGTTACTTTTAGAAAGACATGGTTTCCGTCACTAAACTCTAAGGGTCTACGTCTATTATCAGCATAGCTCTTTTGACAGCTTCGTGCTGTCTGGATCTTCCGAGAATCTCCTTTATCTTCTCAGTAGTTTCTTACACTAAGTCTGGACCCAAGATACTAGCTTCTCCATCATCATTCCAACACAATGGTGTCCGACATCTTCTTCCATAGAGACCTTCATATGGTGCCATCCCGATACTTTATTGGTAACTGTTATTGTAGACGAATTCGACCAACAGCAAATACCTATCCCAGCTGCTTTGGTTGTCTATCATACATGATCGTAATATGTCTTCTAATGTCTGGATTGTCTGCTCTGATTGTCCATCTATCTAAGGATGGAATGCTATACTTGTGTGCAATTCTGTTCTCAACGCTTTCTGAAAAGCTCTCCAGAATCTAGTAGTAAACCTCGAAACTCGATCTGAGACAATTTACGAAAGTATCCCGTGCAGTCGTACGATTTCTTGAATATATATATTCGTTCCAGCCTTTCTAAAGTATAGTCAACTCGAATCGAAAAGAAGCATGCCGACTTTGGCAACCTGTCACCCAAATGGCATTACGTCTTGTTGATGTTCTTGGCAATCTCGTGATAAAATCCATAGTAATCTGCTCCCATTTCCATTGTGGTATTTCTAAGGGTTGCAGGGTTCCTGACGGCTTCTGATGTTCCACCTTCACCTTCTAGCAGGTTAAACATTTTAAGACATAATCAGCTACATCTTTCTTTAAGCCTGGCCACCAGAATATTTGTTTCAAATCTTGATACATCTTTGTCACTCCAGGATTTATAGAAAATCTACTTTAGTGAGCTTTAGTAAGAATCTTTTGTCGCAATTTTCCAGAGTTAGGCACACAAATTCTGTTCTTGTATCTCCATAAGCCACTACGATCCTGTCTCACAGCTTCTTCAGCTCTGCAAGCAATGGTGACATCCGGTACGGTGCTATGGAAATCGGTCCAGTTCCAGGTACTAGATCAATGATGAATTCTATCCCTCGCTGAGGAGAAAACTCAGGTATGTCATCCAAGAGAACATCAGGAAATTCCTTCACCATTCGGATTCGTTTTAAGCTTAATTCACTATCATTCGAGCTAGCCGCTAACAGAACGTACCCCTCACAATCACTCATGCCTAAGGTAACTCTTACAGAATTCAGATATAAGGTGTGAGACAGAAATGGTTTAGTACATAGACCATCAGATGGAATAACAGCAGTTTTTTTAAAATAATCAAGGAAAACATGATACTTAGATAACCAATCGAATCCTAAAATAACTTCTAAACCACATAGAGGCAAACAGAATAGTTCATGTATAAAAGTCCGATTCCTAATAGCATGTGGTACTTGCTGGTACATTAAACTGGTCAAAGCATTTTGGGATGCAGGTGTATGAACAATCAAGTGAAAATTCAATTTAAAGAAATATAATCCTAACTCGTGAGCAAAAGTTAGAGAAATAAAGAATGCGATGCACCCGAATCATACAGCACAGTTAGAAATCGATTCTTGACATAACACTGACCTTGAATGAGGGTGTTCAATTGCACAACATTGTCAATAGTGATAGCAAACACTCGTCCTTGTTGTTAGGTTCTGACTGGATTTTGAGTAAATCCCTTCGGACAATCCTTGGCAATATGTCCAAGTTCTCCACAAGCATAGCAGTTAGGTGATCCAAACTGGCAAGACCTGTTACCATGCTCTTCTCCACAAGCATAGCAGTTCTGATGGGCTCGTTTACCATTGCCTTGCCTTACTTTACCTCCATTCTTACCCGTACGGCGAGCAGTAATGTTACCAACTTGTAGGTTCTTATGCTGTCGTATGCCACGTGCTTTAAAATGCACCCTTCTTCCAGCTGCCTGATGATTGCTAAGATGCCTTGGTGGAAATCCTTGGTGACTCACCTTGGCCACAATCACTTTCTTAATACATTCTTCCACTAACTTGCTCTTGTTGACTAATTCGGAAAAATTACATATCTCCAGCGGAACTATTGAACTCATCAGATCATCACGAAGGCCTCCTTCAAACTTCAAGCACGTCCATTCTTCAAAGTCAGCAAGATTTCCTTGACAGATCTTAGAGAAACGACACAAGTCATCAAAATTATGAGCATACTTAGCCACAGTCATATCCCCTGCCACCAGTACTCAGCTTCTCCCTCGAGCATATAAGTAGCAAATTCTACGTGTTGTCCTTTCGGAACATGCTGCGCTCTCAGTGATCGTTCAATACCTTGAAACCAGCTATCAACGTCAGTCGCAATGAGTGTACCCTTGAACTTAGGCGGATTAACCTTTAGAAAGGTCGCAAGGGTCATAGGTCTTTCAGGATACCCTAAGTTATTCTCATCATTCCCATTTCTCACTCCAAGACGTTCAACAGCACTAGCCGCTGTTACCGCAGCTTCACGCACTACTTCAGCCGCGTTGTTCATGGTAGCCATAAACGTTTCCTGTTCCCTCTCGCAGTTAACATTAGGAATTTCTTCCCGTACGCCTCGTCTCCGTGAACCCATTGTAGTCTTGTTCACACCAAACAATCATTGTTAAGGTGATCAGTCTTAACACTTCAAGTCAAGTGTGAACATTCCCAAAATGAAAACACAGAAACAATCATGCAACATATATCACTGGGATATCTTATACGCATGAGACACACAATAGAGTATGCAATGAGGCATAGTCAGTCCACTCCCCAGGCTCTACTGGGAACGAACTGCTCTGATACCAAATTGTAACGACCCAATTTTCAATATGTCTAGATCATACTGGAAATTGAGCACTACCAATTTGTCTTCCTAATTATTATCTATTATTTATCATATGAGCCTGATTCGTTGCTAAAAATGTAGTTAATTTGCGAGGTATATATATATTTTTTAAAACGTTTGGATTAATAGACGGAATCATTCATAATCAACTCACAACTGATAACAGATAAAACAATTATAAGCAACCACACATAAATACATCACAAGTAGCTAGCAGCATTCAGTGATCCAGCCTTTATTAGAGTATAGACCTTTAGTTAGGACACCCTAGATATAGCTAGATAATAACTATATACATATACATACATACAACATCCCAGGTCCTGACCTATTCAAGAGGTCCCTAAGCTGGCACCTAGGCTAGCCTAGACTCTATACTCACCTAGTCCCTCTAAACTACTAAAGCGAGGAAAAGTACGTTCTAGGTCTTCAAAACTCAAGTCAGGTGGAACGTCATCAAAAGGTAGAACATCATCTGCTACTCCTATGTACAATCAGACATTTCCATAGGACGTCTCTCTGGTACCTCATGAAGTAGCCACACAACAGGAGTCTCGTACACAGGATTTAGGTTAAAGTTCACGTACAAACAGGTGTAGACATCGGCGAGTCTCACAGTATATACATATAAATAGAGAATGATATTTACCCTAGACTCAGAAGACTATCTAGAGCGGAATCCTTTTTGCAGAACCATCATCAACGAACTACGGTAAGGTACTCTCACTTCCATCTGAAGGGGGAAAGGAGAGAGAAGGGGTAAGAACTGGAGAGTTCTTAGTAGGGTCGGGGTTATTAGTTACATTCATTAATTCTATGTTGTTTAGCAGAATATTAGCAGAATACAAAGAAGCAGTAAATAGAAAACACAGATAAGTAGAGAAGATAGAGAAAACAGATAGCAGAACATAAACAGAAGAATACAAGAAAATAACACAAACACAAAGAATAGAATACACACAAAGAAAACATACATTCATACAATAAACATAATGGAAGAAATGCACAACCAAGTATGATGCATGTCTAGCCTTAATGCAGGTAATGAGCTCATTTGTCGGTTTCTACCCGCTCCCGACGTAATCCGAAGCAGCTAAAACGGGTATGATTTTCCAGTCAGCATAGTTACAGTTCTAACTAACTGACGTATGCGTCATATCTTCTGTAATCAGACTCTGCCTTACAGATGACGGCATTCCAGCCGTGTATGAAGTCATATACTCTGTAAGCAATCCTTGCGTTACAAGTGCGGCATTCTAGTTGTGTATGAATTAATATCCTTTGCAACTGATCCCAGGTTATCAGTTACAGGTATAGCTTTCAATAGTTGTGTAGCACTGGAAAACGTTCTGTGGTCGTACCACTATTTATCTAACTGCCTCAATGCAGCAGATGAACAAACAAATAACTCTGGAGTTGCCTTAATGCAACAAATGAATAAACAAACATCTCTTGGGTTGCCTCAAGCAACAAATGTACACAAAACAAATATCTCTTTTTTGTATTACTCGTCTCTTTTATCTCTTTATTCTACTCTGATTTCTCTGCTTAACGTATGTATTTAAAGCTTATGTAAATTTCGGTATGAATAGTTATCCTATCCCAAGTATAGGTTCATTAAGTCTATACTGAAACAGTTTAACTTTTCATATTATACCTAATCCTAGTCGCAACTCAAGGACTAACTATGTTGCCCTAGGTCGTTCACTAATCTCTGTCTGATTTTCTGTTATTAAATCTTTACCGACTTTTTCTTTGACTTTTATCTCTTCTTTAACTTTTTATCATTTCTTTATCTTTGCCTCACTAACATGTTATTACCACTCCCTAGGTATTTTATGAAGGTAATTATGAGATTCTGCACTTAAAGTTGTCTTTCTAAAGCTTTTACAGAAAACTGCCTTTTTCGCATTATTTTATTATTTTTATTAAAATATTATTTTTAATTAAATATTATTATTTAATATTTTATTACTATTTATTATTTTATTAATATATTTTTGAAAATTACCTTCCTTTAACCTTTTACTTTATAAATTCACTTTTTATCACCCGTAACTTTTAATATTTCTACTTTAACCACCCTAACTATCAGAAATTACAAAATACCAAAATATTTGCTTCCTTGCCCTTTCTAAGATCTAAAAGGTGTTCTTCAATATTCTTCACCACACTCAAAGTGTTCTTCGTATATTCTTCAGATTCTTTCTCTGTTTTTACCCGTTTTTCAGTCTTGTCAGCAACCGATTTTTACCAAAATTCATAATAAATTCCCAGCCACTAAAACCCCATCTTTTCTACATGATTTTAACACAAATTGAACCTCAATTTAAGCTCTAGGGTTTCGTTTTCCAGCAGCCACAAGAACACACATTCATAGCTTGAATTTCATCAAATTTTATCAAATTTTCACCAAAATTTCAACAAGAATTACCCATACAAACAATCAATTTCAAGCACAGCCAAACCATATCATAATCACACAATTCAAACACAATCAATCAAGATTAAATTCGTCAAACCCTACCTTGATTTGCTGTTCCAAATCCGGTTACTCTTTGAAGTGTTCTTAAAGCACTTTTTTCTCCTAAAACACAACAAGAACAACTTTAAAACTCTAAATCATCAACTAAACAAACTTCAGAAGCATCTTAGGAAGGTTATCCTCACCTTAAATGTGTAGGAAATCAAAGATCTTTGGCCCACAAGTCAAGCTAAGCAAGAGATCTAAGGAAGAACATCAAGAAAACACTTGTTTAAGCATGTTTCCTTGAAAACCAAATTGAAGAGGGAGGGAGACAGCCATCTCATCTTATTTCCATCCTTGATAAGTTACATGGTTATGTAGAGGAAGAAGAGATGATCATTTTGGTGAAATCAGAGTTTTGATTTGAGTTTTAGTTCAGAAGAAATCAAGCTTTAAAGATTAAGTGTTCATGAAAGTTTCTCTCTTTTTCTCTCTAGGTATTTTCGGTCAAAATGATGAAATGAGACAGCCTTGGAGGTCTTGGGATTGTAAGGTGAGTTGTGATTGATTGGCTTGGAGGTGGGTTAAAATAATATTAAAATATCTCAGGTGTATAACTACTAAAACTAGATGTATCGGAACACTCGTAAAAACATCTCGAAAAAATATTTTCTAAGATACTAGTATAAATGACACTAGTAACATATTTATTATGAGAATAGAACATGTATGATGAGGCCTTAGCATTGCTAAAGTCATCAGAGAGTGCTGGTGCTAAGCTGCACCAGTAAACCGTAAACCTGGTTAAACCGATTTCCTGTTTTTAACTAAAATAGACCAGGTAACCTTATAATATCATTCAATCATCTTCTAATACTAATATAATACTAATATTATACTATTATCTCTCTTCTATCATGAATCGAGTCTGGTTCGTCAAACTGAGACTATTTACGAAAATTAGAATCAAAACTCCTAACCGATACGGTTCAAAAACTAGGTTCTTCGTGACTACATTATCGAGCTTGCCTCAGAAAAAGTTCTAGCTTAAGGATGACATAATGATAATGAGGATTGAGATGCTTGATGATATAACAGAGGTGTTCTCTTTACTGATCTTCCAAAGAAATCCGTACTTTTAGAAAAGATCTCATGTGCTCGAAAATCAGGGTTGTTACAAAAGATGGTTAGGAAAAATCCAGTAGCATTTCAGCAGTAAATTAGCTATTTTCCAAATTCAAACAATCAGACCAATTTCCATATGAATGTATTACAATCAAAGGCACAAGCCAGATGTGAATTCATATGAAATAGGCATGTAAGCCAATAGGCAGCAACAAACAGCAATAAGCAATTTAGACAACTAGTAGTCATGAGGGAAGCAACATTTAGCATCAACAATCCAAATTGGCACAAGGCAAATCAAATGAAATAGAACAATCCCAAACAGCAGCACAAATTCAAACAAGCCTAAATCCACTACTCAGCCCAGATTCTCTAACCACTTAATCAAACTAGACTAACTAAACTAATCAACAAAATTAATGCAAAACAGTAAAGGGAATAGAACAGGGGAAGGCAGAGACCTGGGAAGCAGAAACTAAACAGAGTAGACGGTTGATGGAGAGATGAAGAAATGTGACCGGTTGAGGGTTGGTGGTCACGGTGGGGGCTTACCGGCAAAAATGGAGTCACGGCCGTCGTTGGCGGTGGAGCAGGGGCGAGAATGGGTGAGACAAAGATGAGAGAATAGAGTGAGAAAGAGAGGGCGAGGAAGAAGGAGCGAGGGAAGAAGAGAGGGGGTTGTGGCTACGGCGACAGTAGCGGGTCACTCGCCGGCGCGGTGGTTACCAAGCAGGTTTTGGGGGAAGAAAAGAAGAAATGGAACGTTGGAGAAGAGGGGAGGGTTGGGGCGCGACTGTGCTAGGGCTTCCGCGTCCCTGGTTAAATGATATTTTTGAATCCACGCGTGCGTGCACCGTACGCGTCCGCGTGGGTTGGGAGAATAAGGAAGGGGCATGGAAGCGCCATCTGCGCTTGCACGTAGATAAGTGAATTGAGAATAGGCGCGGACGCGTACAGTGTGCGTCCGCGCGGGTGAGCTGGGCCAGAGGCACAAAAGGGGCCCAGAGTTGGCATAACTCTTGGGTCTTTTGGCCTGGTTGATGCAAAAATGCATCGACATGCGCGCGCATTGTGCGCTTGCGCGTGGATGGGTTGACCGAGGATAGGGCGCGGAGGCACCAAGTACGCCTACGCGTGGTTAGGGAAATGCAAAGGGGCGCGGACGTGTACAGAGTGTGTCTGCGTGGGTTTAGGCACAGAGTTGGCCCAAGAGTGGCACAACTCTCTGGTCCTTGGCCCAGAAAACTTAGATGCACGGCCCGTGCGCGCACACTGTGCGCTTGCGCGTGGCTGGTTTTTTTTTTTTTAAGAACACCAAGAAGAGCTCTAAATCTTTCCAACCTTCTCTAGGACTCTAGAACTAGATAAGATGCAAGATCAAACATATTTTTGAATTTTTGAGGATTTTTCAAACAATTTGAGAAAACTTGCAATCCAAGCAAAAACTCAAATTCAAAGAATCATCCCTAATCAAAGCATAGAATGTATAAACAAATTAGCAAGCAAGACAAAATGTACTACGAAGGAAAGAACTATATACAATGGAACCCAATTCATTCATTCATTATATCTACAAGAGAATGGAATGAGTTTACCATGGTGGGATGTCTCCCACCTAGCACTTTTAGTTTAAGTCCTTAAGTTGGACATTTGGAAGGTTCCTTGTCAAGGTGGCTTATGCTTGTATCCATCCTTGAACCTCCAAGATTGCTCCTTCAATCGGTTGTCAGAAGTTCCAACCATTTTCACCAAGCCTTGGTGAGGTTCTCCCCAAGATATGAGCTCCCAACATTGGTTTCTATGTTGTGATCCAGGATCCTATATCTTATCTTCGCACCCATCTTCTAGTTGATGGCCTTGATTCTGTCTGGGTGACAAGAAAGTTCAATTCCCATGAAGGCACCAAACTATCCTCCTAGACCCATTTAATTAAGTACTACACCAATCCATGCTCTTCAAATTTGAGCTTCCAACCATAATGAGTCTAGATTTAGAACGCCAACTGATGCGAGTGGAAATTGGCGAGTTAAGAATGATTATAAAATATGCGTTGCAAGTATAGTTCTCAACCAACCAGAAATCGCTTATCAATTTAGAATGGTGTCACAGAAATTAAAATCAAAATACTGGGAGTATGAATCCCAGGTCGTCTCCCAACAAGTTGCAGAAAAGTGTGCTATTTTATTAATCAGTTGTTTTCAAAAAGGTTTGAGTTGAATGGCAGAAAATTAAATTAGAGAATTTATATAAAGTTAAATAAAAGCCTTGACTGAGAGTTGATTAGCTGGAAGCCCTATTCTTATTGCAGTACTCTCAAGATTAATTGATAATTGGGGATTATTCTGTTTAGTTGTCCCTTACTAAGTAAGGGGAAGTCAAACAAGTTGGAATGCTGTTCTATCCACAAGTTCCAATCTGCTTTTGGGAGAATTGGTGTTAGTGACTAGAGAGCAATCCAACAATAAACCCAATTACAATCTTTCTCTTGAGCATCCCAACTCAAGGGTTTCTTTCAATCAGCTCCCCATCAAGTTAGGGAACTACTCGCTCATTGTAAATGAAGAATTCATAACAAAAGAAAGGGAATTAAAGAAAGACATGATAAATAATGATCAAAAGATTAATTAAAAATAAAAGTAATTCTTGTATTACTAAATGCTAAAATAATCCGATAGTAAAATTAAGTAAATTAAGGAACATGGAAGAGTAAGAGACAAGTAAAGAGAACGAACTAGAATGTCGAAGTCTTGATGAGGCAATAACTCTTCTCAATATCCCAATGCAAAACAATGAACATAACAAATCCTAAAAACTATGAATGTGTAGAGAGAAAACCTAGAGGAGAGAAAAAACTAGATCTAAAAACTAAAACTATGCGAAATGAATGTTGTTGTTGGTTTCTGCATGTTCTCTGGCTCTAGTCTGCTTTTCTGGGCCGAAAATTGGGTCAAAATAAGGCCCGAAATCACCCCCAGCGATTCTGCAAATTATGCAGATCGCGCATGTCACGCGGTCGCGTCATCCATGCAGCCGCGTCATTCGGCTTTCTGCTTTTCCATGCGGTCGCGTCGTCCATGCGGCCGCGTCACTCGTGCTATTCCATGCCGCGCGGTCGCGTCATCCATGCGGCCGCGTCACTTCTCGCTGGTCATCTCCTCAATTTCTTGTGTTCCTTCCATTTTTGCAAGCTTCCTCTCCAATCTCCAACTCATTCATGCCCTATAAAGCCTGAAATACTTAACACACAGATCACGGCATCGAATAGAATAACGGAGAAATAAAATATATAATTAAAAGTCTCTAGGAAGCAGGTTTTCAGTCATGCAATAACTTTAGGAAGGAATTATAAATGCATGCTTATTTAACGAATAAGTGGGTAAAGATCATGATAAAACCACACAATTAAACACAATATAAACCATAAAATAGTGGTTTATCAACCTCCCCACACTTAGACATTAGCATGTCCTCATGCTTAGTTGAAGGAGATAAAATGAATGAGTAAGAACATGTAAAACCTATGAAATGCAATGCAACCTATATATATGAATGCAACTATATGATTTTTGTCCACTTGATCAAAAGTAAGTAAGCTCTTCAAAACAATTACAAATCAAATTCCACTAACTCAATTCTTATACAGTAAGAACAGATAAAAATGCAAGAAGATAGCTCATGAAAGCAGGGAACATAAAAATTCAAGCATGGAACCCTTCACTGATGATGTATGTACACTCTAGTCTCTCTAGTGTATAGGGTAATCACTCTATCCTTCTCTAATCATGCTCTCTAATTTTTGTTCTTCTCCTAACCAATCAACAATATTTAATATACCAATGCAAATATCATGAGGTCTTTTCAAGGTTGTAATGGGGCCAAGGTGAGGGTAAGGATACATATATGGCTAAGTAAGGTTATAAATTGAATCTTTAATTAACCCAAGCTTTAACATATCCTATATATATTCTATATAACTTTTAAAATTCATACCTAGCTACCCAGAAATCCCTTTCACATCCATACTCATGTATCAACCTTTTATTTTGATTTTATCATACATGCATTGATCTTTGAATGCTTGACTTAGCATTGGGGTAATTTTGTCCCCTTATTTATTTATTGAGTATTTTTTTTATAAACATAGAAACATAAAAATAACACAGCTTATCAATGCACATAGATTTTTAATTCTTATAGTTTCACATGAGTAGGTATCCAAATTCCCATAATATTATCATGACTCATTCCCTTATTATCCTTTGTTCCCACAATTTTCCATACTTAAATAACATACACAATTCTATCTTAAGCTAACCAAAGATTCAATTTGGGGTATATACTTGTTTTTCCGCTTAAGGCTAGTAATGTGGTAAAATATAGAACAAACGGGATTTAAAGGCTCAAAGTGGCTAACAAAGGTAATTGAAAGGGTAGGCTTAATTTGGATAAGTGAGCTAAACAAATAATGGCCTCAATCATATGCAAACATGTAAATATAATAAATATTGGACATACAGGATGAAACAAAATGTAGATTACAATCATAGAGAAGTAAACACACAAGAATAAAATAATTATGGTTAAATAATGTAACCATTCATAAAGGCTCAAATCTCACAGGTTGTGTGTTCTTTAGCTCAAAAATCATGTTCCAAATACAACTTCAAGCAAATTTAACATAAAAGTTTTAATTAAAATTAGTGAAAATTTTGTTCCAAAGATAGGGTCTTAGAAGAAACTTGTTGTCTTTTCAATCAAGCAGAACATGCATGCAACTAACCTATTACTATGCAATTTATCCTATTCTATAAAAGAAAAATCTAACTAAATATCCTAATTTATTGGTGCTAGGGAAGAGAAATTACCTCCGGAAGTCAGGTACTGTCCGACCTCCCCACACTTAAGGCTTTGCACCGTCCTCGGTGCTATCTGTCAAGAACAAAGGTGGGCTGGTAGTAGTATCTACACAGTCGGGACCATCATGGCTCCCTGTGCTGGTAAAAGAAGTGGAGCCCGGGGTATCTGAGTCCTTGAATTTTCCCATGATCAGCTCCTTGAGGTATGTGAATCGGCGCTTGTTACGGCGCTCTCTCATCTTAGCTTTCTGTTCATGCCGATCCAACTTTTCAAGTATCTGCTGGAGCAGTTGGGCTGTTGTAGGTGCTTGTGGTGTTGAAGAAGGAATGTCTTCAACTGGTTCAGTAGGCTGGCTGATAGTGGCTGCTGGAAGTCTAAGGTATTTCCCGTTGGGGACAAACTGATCATCCCGTGGAAGCATGGCTTTGGTGTCCCAGCTCTGTAGGAGACTCCGGCTGCTGAGACAAGATCTGAGACCAGGGCGGGAAAAGGTAAGTTGCCCGCGATTTGTACGTGTCCCACGGCATTTCGGATATGTCTTGGTAGATTTAGAGGTTAGTCTGTAAGGATGCACCATAGTAGAATGGCCATGTCTGCAGTGAAGGAGGATTCGTGAGTGCTCGGAAAGACGTAATGGGACATAATCTGTGCCCATACGCAAGCCTCCAAGGTAAATGCTGAAGCCGAAATTCCTTTAGGACGGGTACGATGGTATCCGTAGATCCATCTGCTGCCAGGTAGTGCGATAACTCTGAGAACGGCGTCCCAGTCAAATTGGTACATCTGGCACTTGAGTGCGGCTTCTTGAAAGGCATCCAATCCTTCTGGAATAGGGGGAAGACTGAGAACTTTTTGAATGGCCTCTTCTGTAATGGGGACTTACTTCTGACGGACATAGACAGACTGCAGGGTCGGCAGGTGAAAGTTGGATTAGAACTCGACTACCCAAGAAAGATTAACCTGCCTTGGCTGTCTCTCTAGGAAATCCCATTGTCTTCGTGTAATCTGCGGCTCAACAAATGTAGCAATATGGTTTGGGAAGAGAAGAAAGTATTCGTTGTTGTAACTCCTTTCAGCCAGGATGGGGAACATCTGCTCACAATAGCGATTGGGGAATCGTGCAGTGTCCTTTGCTGGGAAGGCTTTTTCTTTATCATCAACCTTTATAGTCCTCTTAATTTCCTTTGCTGAGGGCTTTACCGCAGTTGAAGAGGGTTCTGCCACTAATGCTCTTTTTGTACCTCTTTTTGCTGGTTGTTTGGGAGTATCTTTCTTTTTTCCTTTCTTGGTGGCCATTCTGAAAAAGGAAAGAGAAAGTAAATTAAATTTAAAGGGGTAGAGCAAGGAAGAGGGTGGTGTAAGTGATGATCAATGCATAATAAAGAAGAATGGCGTTAACACATGGTCTGGATTACATGTGAAAAGTCCATTAATGGAAATATAGCAAGTGCATGTAAGGACAAGTAAATACAAGGGGTTTATTGGCATGCAGGCAAAGGCATTAGTAGCATATATCAAGCATTCAATGTCCAATTTAAATATATTATCACTCGTAACTAACTATCACGTTTGTATTGACAATTAAATTCAATGAATAAAATAGTAAAGGGAATTTGTGAAAAGCAAGTATTGAATATTAGAGTAGAAAAAATGTAGAGAAGTTCATAATGCCGTATGGGCTTTTTCACAAACACAGAGCATGCATGTAGAAGAAGTTCTTGAAAATAAGAATTTGAACATGTAAGTAATCCCTTAAAAAGAAATATATAATTGTCAAACAAATTTACAACAATCCACAAGCATATAAAAATAAATAATGACTCACAAAAATTGATAACACCAAGTAAAAGGGAGAAAGAAAGGAAAAGAAAATATGAACAATAAAGATAAAAAGAAAAGAAAAGAAGATAACATATAAAAATAAGAAGAATAATAGAAAAGTAAGGAGGGAAGGAGAAAGAAAAACCTTGTTAATGGGGGTGAGAGAGTGTAAAAGGTGAGAAAGAAGGAAGAAGGAAGGAAGGGAGGGAGAAGAAATAAGGAGGGAAAAGAGAAAATAGGATTTTGGGGGGAAAAAGATATGATAATTGGAAAAATTAGGGAGGTTGTGCGGCGCAAGCGACGCAGTCGCGCGACTTGCGCTTAAACTCAATGACGTGATCGCGTCGGGCATGCGATCGCGTGAGTGGTCAATTATTGGGATACGACGCGGTCGCGTGGGGCACGCGATCGCGTGAGAGGGACTGCGCGTCCAGCGCCAGTCCAACACCACTCTAGCACAACTTTCGGCTGTGCATCCTTGTTACGTCGAAATCCAGGTCACGCGGCCGCGTGGGGCATGCGGTCGCGTGGGAGGCCATTATTCCCCTATGACGCGGTCGCGTCGGCAACGCGGTCGCACGGGATGATTTGTGCCATTGGCACACCTCCAGCCCTGCTCCTGCGTAACTCTCTGTTCATATTATTATTGTCTCCCAGCTCCCTGCGATGCGGACGCGTCAATGAGGTGGTCGCGTCGCATAATTTTTTATTTTTTATTTTTATTTTTTTATTTAAAGGTATATAAATGCAGATGCACGAAATGTACTAATGAAGAGAAGAGTTATTGAACAAGAAAATTAAAAATAAGAAAAAGAATGATCATACCATGGTGGGTTGTCTCCCACCTAGCACTTTACTTTAACGTCCGTAAGTTGGACGCTCCACTAGCTCAGTCTTCAGCTATGTGGGGATCTTCCAAGAGGAAGATTTCGAGCTCCTTGTTTTTCTTCAGCTTCTCGCCATGGTACAACTTTAAACGATGTCCATTAACTTTGATAGGTCCAGAGCTTGAAGGATGGCTTAGGTGATAAACTCCGTACTGTTCGGCCTTCTCTACTCTGTATGGACCTTTCCATCTTGATCTCAACTTGCCTGGCATGAGCCTCAGTCGAGACTTGTAAAGGAGGACTAAGTCCCCAGGTTGGAACTCTTTCCTCTTGATGTGCTGATCATGTACAGCCTTCATCTTCTTCTTGTATAGTCTTGAGTTCTCATAAGCTTCTAGGCGAAGGCTTTTCAGTTCCTGCAGTTGCAACTTTCTTTCAACTCCGGCTTTTCCAATTCCCATGTTGCATTCCTTTACTACCCAAAAGGCTTTATGCTCTATTTCAACAGGGAGATGACAAGCTTTTCCATAAACTAAGCGGAAAGGACACATCCCAATGGGTGTTTTGTATGCTGTTCTGTATGACCAGAGTGCATCTTGTAGCCTGGTGCTCCAGTCTCTTCTATGAGGTTTGACTATTGATGAGCGGATATTTTATACGCTTTTTGGGGTTAATTTCATATAGTTTTGAGTATGTTCTAGTTAGTTTTTAGTCTATTTTCATTAGTTTTTAGGAAAAATTCATATTTCTGGACTTTACTATGAGTTGTGCGTTTTTCTGTAATTTCAGGTATTTTTCTGGCTGAAATTGAAGGAGCTGAACAAAAATCTGATTCAGGCTGAAAAAGGACTGCTGATGCTGTTGGATTCTGACCTCCCTGCACTCAACGTGGATTTTAGGGAGCTACAGAACTCGAAATGGCATGCTTCCAATTTCGTTGGAAAGTAGACATCCCGGGCTTTCCAGAAATATATAATAGTCCATACTTTACACAAGGATAGACGACGTAAACTGGCGTTCAATGCCAGTTCTCTGCCCAATTCTGGCGTCCAGCGCCAGAAAAGGATCAAAAGCTGGAGTTGAACACCCAAACTGGCACAAAAACTGGCATTTAACTCCACAAATGGCCTCTGCACGTGAATTGCTTAAATCTCAGCCCCAGCACACACCAAGTGGGCCCCAGAAGTGGATCTCTGCATCATCCATCATAGTTTACTCATTTTTTTGTAAACCTAGGCTACCAGTTTAGTATTTAAACAACTTTTAGAGACTTATTTTGTATCTGATGACATTTAGATCTGAACTTGGTACTCTTTGACGGCATGAGTCTCTAAACTCCATTGTTGGGGGTGAGGAGCTCTGCTGTGTCTCGATGAATTAATGCAAGTATTTCTGTTTTCCATTCAAACACGCTTGTTCCTATCTAAGATGTTCATTCGCGCTTAACTGTGATGAAGGTGATGATCCGTGACATTCATCACCTTCCTCAAACCATGAACGTGTGCCTAACAACCACCTCCGTTCTATATTAGATTGAATGAGTATCTCTTAGATCTCTTAATCAGAATCTTCGTGGTATAAGCTAGAATTGATGGCGGCATTCATGAGAATCCAGAAAGTCTAAACCTTGTCCGTGGTATTCCGAGTAGGATTCAAGGATTGAATGACTGTGACGAGCTTCAAACTCCTGAAGGCTTGGCGTTAGTGACAAACGCAAAGGAATCAAGGGATTCTATTCCAACCGGATCGAGAACCAACCGGTGATTAGCCGTGCTGTGACAGAGCGCGTGAGCGTAGTTTTCACTGGAAGGATGGAAGGTAGCCATTGACAACGGTGATCCACCAACACACAGCTTGCCATAGGAGGACGCGCGTGCGTGAACAAGAAGACAGAGGAAAGCAGAGATTCAGAAGACTAAGCATCTCCAAAACTCCAACATATTCTCCATTGCTGCATAACAAGTAACCTTTAATTTATGCTCTCTTGGTTATTCGCAATTCAACTGATAAACATAACTAACTTCCTGACTAAGATTTACAAGATAACCATAGATTGCTTCAAACCAACAATCTCCGTGGGATTCGACCCTTACTCACGTGAGGTATTACTTGGACGACCCAGTGCACTTGCTGGTCAGTGGTACGAGTTGTGAAAAGTATGATTCACAATTTGTGCACCAAGTTTTTGGCGCCGTTGCCGGGGATTGTTCGTGTTTGAACAACTGACGGATTATTTTGTTGCTTAGATTAGGAAAATTTTTCTTTTTGGTTTAGAGTCTCTTATTATTGTTCTTGGTTAAAAATATCCTTCTTTAAAACAAGTGTTACATTTACTGCCCAATTGGCTAGAGCGTTAGTCTAAGTCCGTGGCAGTTTGGTACACTCTTTTTAAAATATTTTTCAAAAATAATATTTTCTCTATTAAATTTTGTGCCCAACTTTAAGTTTGGTGTTTTCCCGTTGATTTCCCTTGATTTTCGAAAATTTTGGTTTGGTTTTCTAAAAATTTTAAGTTTGGTGTTCCTTCTTCATGTTCTTGTGTTCTTGTGAGTCTTCAAAGTATTCTTGAGTTTTCCTTGTGTCTTGATCTTAAAATTTTTAAGTTTGGTGTTCCTTGGTGTTTTCTCTCCAAATTTTTCAAAAATAAGGAGCATTAGATCTAAAAATTTTAAATCTTGTGCTATCTTATTGTTTTTCTCTTTCCTCTTAAAAATCAAAAATATCTTTTCTCTCTATTTTAAAAACAATTTTTTGAAATATATTTCTAAAAATTCAGATTTTTATTTCAAAATTTAAAACTTTTTTTTTTCAAAATCATTATATCCTTTTCAAAATCACTTAACCACTTTCTTTCTCCTCATTTTTTTCGAAAATCTTCACTCAACTTTTATTTATTTTATTTTAATTTATTTCATTTTTGAAATAAATATATAAATAAATAAATAAAAATATTTTTCCTATTTTACATCATCTCCCTTTCTCCATCATGGACCTAAGCGAAAATGAACAGTCCAGGAGGACTCTGGGGTCATATTCTAACCCCTCTACTGCTTCATATGGGAGTAGTATCTGCATACCCTCCATTGGAGTCAGTAGCTTTGAGTTGAATCCTCAGCTCATTATCATGGTGCAGCAAAGTTGCCAGTATTCCGGTCTTCCACAGGAAGAACCTACAGAGTTTCTGGCACAGTTTCTACAGATTGCTGACACAGTACATGATAAAGAAATAGATCAGGATGTCTACAGACTATTACTGTTTCCATTTGCTGTAAAAGATCAAGCTAAGAGGTGGTTGAATAACCAACCTAAGGCCAGCATAAAGACATGAAAATAGCTGACAGAAAAATTCCTGAATCAATATTTCCCTCCAAAAAGGATGACACAGCTAAGGCTGGACATCCAAGGCTTTAAACAAGGAGATAATGAATCTCTTTATGATGCTTGGGAGAGATACAGAGAGATGCTACGAAAATGCCCCTCTGAAATGTTTTCAGAGTGGGTTCAGTTAGACATCTTCTACTATGGGCTTGCAGAAGGAGCTCAGATGTCTCAATTGAAGAGGCTCAAGAGCTCATTGATACAGTTGCCAGGAATCAGCATCTGTACCTAAGCAGCAACCCTTCCATGAATGAAGAGGTTAAAACAGTAACTGCTGAACTCAGTCCTGTAAAACAAGCTGCTGAATTCAATCAGCAATTGGACTTTCTAACAAAGCAGCTAGCCGAATTTAAAGACAGGTTACAAGAGTCAAGGATGGCTAATATACATATGGACGAACAGTTTAAGCAAACAAAGCAGCAGCTGTCAAGGCAAATAGCAGAAGAATGCCAAGCAGTTCAACTAAGAAGTGGGAAAACATTAAATACCCCACCTCAAGGCAGCAAAAAGCTAAGAAATGAGCAAACTACCCAAAATTCACCTGAGGACAGTAAGAGCCCAAGGAAAAATAATTCTGGCGCTAAAACACCAGAAAATTGGTGGAAGGCTGGCGCTGAACGCCCAGACCATGGCCAAAATTGGCGTTCAACGCCAGAAACACAACAGGACTGGCGTTCAACGCCAGAAATGAGCAAGGATCTGGTGTTGAACGCCCAAAATGGGCAGGATCTGGCGTTGAACGCCCAAAATGGGCACAATTCTGGCGTTCAAACGCCAGAAACAGACAAGGAGTTGGCTTCTCACGTCACTCCAGCTTCGAACTCTGGCACTCAATTGCCAGTGAGGGATCAGACACACACAAGTGCTGATGACAACCCCTCTAAAAAGGCTTCTTCAATCACTTCTGTAGGCAATAAACCTACAGCAACTAAGGTTGAAGAATATAAAGCCAAGATACTTTATCCTCAAAAACTCCAGAAAGAGGAGCAGGATAAGCAATTTGCTCGCTTTGTAGATTATCTCAGGACTCTTGAAATAAAGATTCCATTTGTAGAAGCACTTGAGCAAATACCTTCTTATGCCAAGTTCATGAAAGAGATCTTGAGTCATAAAAAGGATTGGAGAGAAACAAAAAGAGTTCTCCTCACTGAAGAATGCAGTGCAGTCATTCTGAAGAGCTTTCCTGAAAAGCTTAAAGATCCTGGGAGTTTTCTAATACCATGCATATTAGAAGATAATTGCACCAAGACAGCTTTATGCGATCTTGGGGCAAGCATCAACCTAATACCTGCATCCACTATCAGGAAGCTTGGCTTAACTGAAGAAGTTAAACTAACCCGGATATGTCTCCAACTTGCTGATGGTTCCACTAAATACCCATCAGGCGTGATTGAAGACATGATTGTCAGAGTTGGGCCATTCGCCTTTCCCAATGACTTTGTTGTGCTGGAAATGGAGGAGCACAAGAGTGCTACTCTCATTCTAGGAAGACCCTTCCTAGCAACTGGACGATCCCTCATTGACGTCCAACAGGGAGAAATAACCCTGAGAGTCAATGATGATGAGTTCAAGCTGAACGCTGTCAAAGCCATGCAGCATCCAGACACATCAAAAGACTGCATGAAAGTTGATCTTATTGACTCTTTGGTAGAAGAGATCAACATGGCTGAGAGTCTTGAATCAGAGTTGGAAAACATCTTTAAAGATGTTCAGCCTGATTTAGAAGATTCAGAGGACATAAAAGAGCCTCTGAAATTTCTTCTAGAAGAGGAGAAACCTCCTAAACCAGAGCTCAAGCCATTACCACCATCCTTGAAATATGCGTTTCTGGGAAAAGGTGACACTTTTCCAGTGATCATAAGCTCTGCTTTAAATTCACAGGAAGAGGAGGCACTTATTCAAGTGCTAAGGACACACAAGACAGCTCTTGGGTGGTCCATAGGTGACCTTAAGGGCATAAGCCCAGCTAGATGCATGCACAAAATCTTATTGGAGGATAATGCCAAACCAGTGGTGCAACCACAGAGGCGGCTAAATCCAGCCATGAAAGAAGTGGTGCAGAAAGAGGTCACCAAATTACTGGAGGCTGGGATTATTTATCCTATTTCTGATAGCCCCTGGGTGAGCCCTGTTCAAGTCATCCCAAAAAAGGGAGGCATGACAGTGATTCATAATGAAAAAAATGAACTGGTTCCTACAAGAACAGTTACAGGGTGGCGCATGTGTATTGACTACAGAATGCTCAATACAGCCACCAGAAAGGGTCATTTTCCTTTACCATTCATAGACCAGATGCTAGAAAGACTAGCAGGTCATGATTATTACTGCTTT
The DNA here is from genome assembly GCF_059453495.1 of Arachis ipaensis. Lineage (NCBI taxonomy): Eukaryota > Viridiplantae > Streptophyta > Magnoliopsida > Fabales > Fabaceae > Arachis > Arachis ipaensis. The sequence goes on along the minus strand of NC_142440.1, from coordinate 78,714,186 downwards.
TTGGATGGCTACTCAGGCTATAATCAGATTGCAGTAGATCCCCAGGATCAAGAGAAAACAACATTTACATGTCCATCTGGAGTGTTTGCTTACAGAAGGATGCCATTTGGGCTATGTAATGCGCCTGCAACCTTCCTGAGATGCATGCTCTCTATTTTCTCTGATATGGTGGAAAAATTTCTGGAAGTCTTCATGGATAACTTCTCAGTATATGGAGATTCATTCAGCTCCTGTCTTGATCACCTGAAACTTGTTCTGAAAAGATGCCAAGAAACCAACCTAGTTTTAAACTGGGAAAAGTGTCACTTCATGGTGACTGAAGGAATTGTCCTTGGGCATAAAATCTCAAACAAGGGAATAGAGGTGGATCAAGCAAAAATAGAGGTAATTGAAAAATTACCACCACCTACCAATGTTAAGGCAATCAGAAGCTTTCTAGGGCATGCAGGATTCTATAGGAGGTTTATAAAGGATTTTTCAAAAATCGCAAAACCTCTAAGCAATCTGCTAGCTGCTGACACGTCATTTGTGTTTAACACAGAGTGCCTGCAGGCGTTTGAAACGTTGAAAGCTAAGCTGGTCACAGCACCAGTCATTTCTGCACCAGACTGGACGTTACCATTTGAGCTAATGTGTGATGCCAGTGATCATGCCATTGGTGCAGTATTGGGACAGAGGCATGACAAGCTTCTGCATGTCATTTATTATGCCAGTCGCATTCTAAATGATGCCAAGAAAAATTACACAACCACAGAAAAAGAATTACTTGCAGTGGTTTACGCCATTGACAAGTTCAGATCATACTTAGTAGGATCAAAAGTGATTGTGTATACTGACCATGCTGCTCTTAAATATCTACTCACAAAGCAGGATTCAAAACCCAGGCTCATCAGATGGGTATTGCTTCTGCAAGAGTTTGATATAGAAATAAGAGACAGAAAAGAGACAGAGAACCAAGTGGCTGATCATCTGTCCCGGATAGAGCCAGTGGAAGGGACGTCCCTCCCCTTTCTTGAGATCTCTGAGATATTTCCTGATGAGCATTTATTTGCCATTCAGGAAGCACCATGGTTTGCCGATATTGCAAACTATAAAGCTACAAGGTTCATACCTAAGGAGTACAACAGGATACAAAAGAAGAAATTAATTACTGATGCAAAGTACTACTTGTGGGATGAACCTTATCTCTTTAAGAGATGTACAGACGGAATAATCCGTAGGTGTGTGCCTAGAGAAGAGGCACAGAGGATCCTATGGCATTGCCATGGATCTCAATATGGAGGCCATTTTGGAGGTGAGCGAACAGCCACCAAGGTCCTCCAATGTGGCTTCTATTGGCCCACACTCTATAAAGATTCCCGAGAGTTTGTACGTAACTGTGACAGTTGCCAAAGAGCTGGTAATCTGCCCCATGGTTACGCCATGCCTCAACAAGGAATCTTAGAAATTGAGTTGTTTGACGTATGGGGAATTGACTTCATGGGACCTTTCCCACCATCATACTCAAACACTTATATTCTGGTGGCAGTTGACTATGTATCAAAATGGGTTGAGGCTATTGCCACACCCACTAATGATACTAAAACGGTGCTGAAGTTCCTCCAGAAACACATCTTTAGCAGGTTTGGTGTCTCTAGAGTACTAATCAGTGATGGGGGCACTCACTTCTGCAATAAACAGCTTTACTCTGCCATGGTTCGGTATGGAATTCGCCACAAGGTGGCCACTCCATATCATCCACAAACCAATGGACAGAGAATCAAGCATTATCTTGAAGGCAACATTGAGCAAGAATGCTCAAGGCTGAAGCTAGATTAAAAAGCTCAGCAAGGTCCAGCTAAAGACAATAAAGAAGCGCTTGCTGGGAGGCAACCCAGCCATGGGGCAACAATCCTCTAAGCATTTTGCCCTATTTTTATTTTTATTTGTTTATATAAAGTTCACTGACACTAAGGTGAGGAATCATTTACAGAAGACCTCGGCACACGAAAAAGAGAAAAAGAGCTCACTGGCAAGAAAACGCCAGTAAAAGTGCATTTTGGGCATTCAACGCCCAAAATGGGCATCCACTGGGCGCTGAACGCCAGTAACAGTTAAAAGAGCAGTGATGATCCATTGCATCATGATGGGAAAGGAAGTGGAGGTTCATCAGCTGATTTCAGCTGAACTCTACAAAATTGCTAACAAAAATTCTAAAGAGGCCAGGTTGGCTTATCCAAGCGTGATTTCTCTGCTCTGCAAGGACGCTGGAGTAAGGATGGGAATAACTGAGTATATCTCAATTGAGAAGCCAATCACCAAAGCATCAATGGAAAAACAACAAGCATAGGATGATCCCATCAAGAAGAGAGCACAAGAATTCCTCCCAGAGATCCCTCAATCTGAATACTGGGAGTATCTTGAGACGTCTGTTACCAAGATACGGGAAGCTATGGAGCAAATAATAAAAGAACAGAAGGAACACAGTCAAATGCTGACCTATATGTTTAAAGAACAAGAGGAGCAAGGGCGTGACTTAAGGGAATTGAAGCGCCAAAAGTCTTCTCTTGCAGGACCAAGCACCCCAAGGATCAGAGGAACCCCCGTTCCCCCAGAATAAAGGTTGTTAATTTCCAATTTCTGCCTTAACTCTATGACAGTGTCCTTATAGAAGTTTACCTTAGGAGTCATATAGTAGTAATTAGTATCTATTTTGATTTTATCTCCAATTAAGCTATAGTTTATTTTTCTCATCATCAGCAAACATGAATAAAGTAGTAGATCTTTTGAATAAGAGGCAATAAAATTTCGAGTTTTAATAAGAGAAATTCTAATTAGTTAAATGTGGTGGCAATGCTTTCTATCTTCTGAATGAATGCTTGAACAGTGCATATGTCTTTTGAATTTGTTGTTTAAGACTGTTAAATATGTTGGCTCTTGAAAGAATGATGAACATGAGACATGTTATTGATAATCTGAAAAATCATAAAAATGATTCTTGAAGCAAGAAAAAGCAGCAAAGAACAAAGCTTGCAGAAAAAAAAAAATATATATATATATATATATAATAAAATAGGCGAAAAAAAATAATAGAAAGAAAAAGAAAAAGCAAGCAGAAAAAGCCAAAAGCTCTTAAAACCAAGAGGCAAGAGCAAAAAGCCAATAACCCTTAAAAACAAAAGGCAAGGGCAAATAAAAAGGATCCCAAGGCTTTGAGCATCAGTGGATAGGAGGGCCTAAAGGAATAAAATCCTGGTCTAAGCGGCTAAACCAAGCTGTCCCTAACCATGTGCTTGTGGCGTGTAGGTGTCAAGTGAGAACTTGAGACTGAGCGGTTAAAGTCAAGGTCCAAAGCAAAAAGAAGAATGTGCTTAAGAACCCTGGACACCTCTAATTGGGGACTTTAGCAAAGCTGAGTCACAATCCAAAGGGTTCACCCAATTATGTGTCTGTGGCATTTATGTAACCGGTGGTAATACTGGAAAACAAAGTGCTTAGGGCCACGACCAAGACTCATGAAACAGCTGTGTTCAAGAATCATCATACTAAAATAGGAGAATTAATAACACTATCTGAATTCTAAGTTCTTATAGATGCCAATCACTCTGAGCTTCAATGGATAAAGTGAGATGCCAAAACTGTTTGGAAGCAAAAAGCTACTAGTCCCGCTCATCTAATTGGAATCTGAGCTTCACTCAAAAACTCTGAGATATTATTGCTTCTCAACCCATTAGTCTTCTATTTTATTTGTCTAGTTGCTTGAGGACAAGCAACAGTTTAAGTTTGGTGTTGTGATGAGCAGATATTTTATACGCTTTTTGGGGTTAATTTCATATAGTTTTGAGTATGTTCTAGTTAGTTTTTAGTCTATTTTCATTAGTTTTTAGGAAAAATTCATATTTCTGGACTTTACTATGAGTTGTGTGTTTTTCTGTAATTTCAGGTATTTTCTGGCTGAAATTGAAGGAGCTGAGCAAAAATCTGATTCAGGCTGAAAAAGGACTGCTGATGCTGTTGGATTCTGACGTCCCTGCACTCAAAGTGGATTTTCTGGAGCTACAGAACTCGAAATGGTATGCTTCCAATTGCGTTGGAAAGTAGACATCCAGGGCTTTCCAGAAATATATAATAGTCCATACTTTGCACAATAATAGACGACGTAAACTGGCGTTCAACGCCAGTTCTCTGCCCAATTCTGGCGTCCAGCGCCAGAAAAGGATCAAAAGCTAGAGTTGAACGCCCAAACTGGCACAAAAACTAGCGTTTAACTCCACAAATGGCCTCTGCACGTGAATTGCTTAAATCTCAGCCCCAGCACACACCAAGTGGGCCCCAGAAGTGGATCTCTGCATCATCCATCATAGTTTACTCATTTTTTTGTAAACCTAGGCTACCAGTTTAGTATTTAAACAACTTTTAGAGACTTATTTTGTATCTGATGACATTTAGATCTGAACTTGGTACTCTTTGACGGCATGAGTCTCTAAACTCCATTGTTGGGGGTGAGGAGCTTTGCTGTGTCTCGATGAATTAATGCAAGTATTTCTGTTTTCCATTCAAACACGCTTGTTCCTATCTAAGATGTTCATTCGCGCTTAACTGTGATGAAGGTGATGATCTGTGACATTCATCACCTTCCTCAAACCATGAACGTGTGCCTGACAACCACCTCCGTTCTATATTAGATTGAATGAGTATCTCTTAGATCTCTTAATCAGAATCTTCGTGGTATAAGCTAGAATTGATGGCGGCATTCATGAGAATCCGGAAAGTCTAAACCTTGTCCGTGGTATTCCGAGTAGGATTCAAGGATTGAATGACTGTGACGAGCTTCAAACTCCTGAAGGCTGGGCGTTAGTGACAAATGCAAAGGAATCAAGGGATTCTATTCCAACCGGATCGAGAACCAACCGGTGATTAGCCGTGCTGTGACAGAGCGCGTGAGCGTAGTTTTCACTGGAAGGATGGAAGGTAGCCATTGACAACGGTGATCCACCAACACACAGCTTGCCATAGGAGGACGCGCGTGCGTGAACAAGAAGACAGAGGAAAGCAGAGATTCAGAAGACTAAGCATCTCCAAAACTCCAACATATTCTCCATTGCTGCATAACAAGTAACCTTTAATTTATGCTCTCTTGGTTATTCGCAATTCAACTGATAAACATAACTAACTTCCTGACTAAGATTTACAAGATAACCATAGATTACTTCAAACCAACAATCTCCGTGGGATTCGACCCTTACTCACGTGAGGTATTACTTGGACGACCCAGTGCACTTGCTGGTCAGTGGTACGAGTTGTGAAAAGTGTGATTCACAATTTGTGCACCAACTATCTTCTGCAAGATATACTTTATCTCTCTATTTGACACCTCGGCTTGCCCATTAGTCTGAGTATGGTAGGCTGTTGCAACTTTATGAATTATCCCATGCTTCTTCATTAGTCCTGTTAGTCTCCTGTTTCAAAAATGGGTGCCTTGATCGCTCATGATTGCTCGTGGTGATCCAAAGCGACAGATAATATGGTTTCTCACAAAGGAAACAACAATGTTAGCATCATCATTGCGGGTAGAAATTACTTCCACCCATTTGGAAACGTAATCCACAGCTAACAATATATAGAAATAACCATTAGAATTTGAAAATGGACCCATGAAGTCAATGCCCCAAACATAAAAAATTTCACAAAAAAGCATAATTTATTGAGGCATCTCATCCTTCCTAGATATATTACCAAATTTCTGGCATGGAAAACAAGATTTACAAAATTCAGCAGCGTCCCTAAAAAGAGTAGGCCACCAGAATCCACAGTCTAAGATTTTTCTAGCAGTTCTTTGAGGGCCAAAATGTCCTCCACTCTCAGATGAGTAACAGGCCTCTAAGATGGACTGGAATTCTGATTGAGGCGCACACCGTCTAATTACCTGGTTAGCGCCACATCTCCATAAATATGGGTCATCCCATATATAATATTTAGACTCGCTTTTCAGCTTGTCTCTTTGATGCTTAGAAAAGTTTGGAGGAAAGGTGCGGCTAACTAGATAATTAGCTACAGGTGCATACCAAGGGACTATCTCAGATACTGCTTGCAGGTTATCAAATGGGAAATTATCAGCTATAGGAGTGGAATCATCTGTAATGTGCTCAAGGCGACTCAAGTGGTCTGCCACTAAATTCTGGTTACCACTCCTATCCTTAATTTCTAAATCAAATTCTTGTAATAGCAGTATCCAACGTATAAACCTTGGTTTGGACTCCTTTTTAGATAATAAATACTTTAGAGCTGCGTGGTCTGAATACACTACTACTTTAGTACCAAGTAAATAGGCTCGGAATTTATCCAGAGCAAAAATAATAGCAAGAAGCTCTTTCTCAGTAGTGGTGTAATTCGACTGAGCGGCATCTAAGGTTTTAGACGCGTAAGCAATAACAAAAGGATCCTTACCTTCACGCTGAGCCAGTGCTGCTCCTACTGCATGGTTGGAAGCATCACACATTATTTCAAATGGTTGGCTCCAGTCTGGTCCTCTTACAATTGGAGCTTGAATCAGTGCGGTCTTCAGCTTATCAAATGCTTGTTTGCAATTTTCACTGAACTCGAACTCAATATCTTTCTGCAGTAGTCTGAAGAAGGGAAGTGCTACCTTACTGAAGTCCTTAACGAACCTCCTGTAAAAACCTGCATGGCCAAGGAAAGAACGGACCTCCCTCACAGAAGAGGGGTAAGGTAAACTAGAAATAATATCCACCTTTGCTGGATCTACAGAAATGCCAGTGTTACACACGACATGTCCTAGCACAATCCCTTGTTTAACCATAAAGTGGCATTTTTCAAAATTTAATACCAGGTTTGTACTGACACATCTATCTAACACTCTAGATAATCCATCTAAGCAAAGGCTAAAGGAATCGCCATAAACACTAAAATCATCCATAAAAACCTCCATACAGTCCTCAATAAGATCAGAGAAAAGACTCATCATGCACCTCTGGAAAGTAGCTGGTGCATTGCACAAGCCAAAGGGCATTCTCTTGTAGGCATAAGTCCCAAAAGAACATGTAAAAGTGGTCTTTTCCTGATCCTCAGGAGCTATATGAATCTGGAAATAACTTGTGTAACCATCTAGAAAACAATAATGCGATTTACCTGACAGGCGATCCAGCATTTGATCAATGAATGGAAGAGGATAGTGATCCTTACGGGTTGCTTGGTTGAGGCGTCTGTAATCAATGCAGACCCTCCAGGCGTTCTGAACTCTGGTTGTCAGGTGCTCTCCATGCTCATTCTTCACTGCAGTGACTCCAGACTTCTTTGGCACCACTTGTACTGGGCTTACCCATTCACTGTCTGAGATGGGATAGATGATGTCTGCCTCTAGTAGTCTTGTCACTTCCTTTTTGACAACCTCTAGTATAGTGGGGTTCAGTCTTCTCTGGGGTTGACGGACATGTCTTGCTCCCTCTTCTAGAAATATTCTATGCTCATAGACTTGAGGGTTGATGCCTACTATGTCTGCCAAACTCCAACCAATTGCCTTCTTGTGCCTCCTTAGCACACCAAGTAGCTGCTCTTCCTGTTGAGAAGTGAGTACCCTTGTAATGATAACCGGAAACTTCTGCCCGTCTTCAAGGTAAGCATATTTGAGGTGTGGAGGAAGGGGTTTTAATTCTAACTTCTGATCATGTTCAGGCTCTGGGTTGTCTAGAGCTGGTAAAAGTGGTAAAGCACTGTCATTGTCCTCTGAGAATGTCCCCACACTTGGACCTTGTCCTCTGTGCTTCTCTTCAAATTCCTCCTGGTGAACCTCAGCGACGGTTTTATCTATAATGTCACACTTGAGGATAGAGTGATCCTCTGGAGGATGCTTCATGACTCCATTCAGATTGAAGATCACTACTTGGCTATCTATTTCAAAAGAGTATGTTCCTGAGAAAGCATCTAATTTAAACTTTGAGGTCTTCAAGAATGGCCTTCCGAGTAGGATTGATGATGGCTTGTCTGAGTCATTTTGGGACATTTCCAGGATATAAAAATCAGTGGGGAATGTAAGTCCCTTAATGCCTACTAGTACATCTTCAGCAACTCCAACCATTGTAATAATGCTTTTATCTGCTAACACAAAACGAGCTGCCGACCTTTTTAAGGGAGGGAGCCTCAAAATATCATATATAGACAAAGGCATTATACTCACACATGCTCCTAAATCACACATGCATTCAGAAATTATCACACCACCAATAGTACAATTAACTATACAAGGACCTGGGTCACTACACTTTTCAGGTAAATCCCCCATTAAAGCAGATATGGAACTTCCTAAAGGAACAGTTTCGAATTCATTAATTTTGTCTTTATGTATACATAAATCTTTTAGAAACTTAGCATACTTAGGTACCTGTTGAATAACATCAAATAGAGGAACATTTACCTCAACCTTTTTGAATATCTCTACCATTTTTGGATCAGGTTTCAGCTGCTTCCTGGGCTTCCTTGCAAGTTGTGGAAATGGGATGGGAGTGGCGTTTTCTACAGTGTCTACGCCTTTTAGTGCTTCCTCTTGTGGTTGCACCTCTTCTTCTTCAGCCACGTCCTGTATGTCCTCTTCTTCTTCAACATCTTCTATTTCCACTACCTCTTCAGCTGAGGCGTGTTCTGGTGGGTTTGGCTCCTCTTGATTCCTCTCCTGCAGTGTGGTTCTGGACCTCAGGGTGATGGCATTAATACCACCCTTGGGATTGGGTAATGGTTGAGAGGAAATTCTACGGGAGCTCAAAGGTTGGTTATTGGAGTTATTCATTGATCCTATCTGGGAGACAAGAGCTTGCAAAGTAGCGTTTAGACCATTTAGAGTGGTATTAATATTATTTTCCATGGTCTGCTGTCTCCGATCAATAGATTGTAGTAAGTCATCATTGGCAAATGCAGAAGGATAGGTGATGAGCGGATAATTTATATGCTTTTTGGCATTGTTTTTAGTATATTTTTAGTAGGATCTAGTTACTTTTAGGGATGTTTTTATTAGTTTTTATGCTAAATTCACATTTCTGGACTTTACTATGAGTTTGTGTGTTTTTCTGTGATTTCAGGTATTTTCTGGCTGAAATTGAGGGACTTGAGCAAAAATCAGATTCAGAGGTTGAAGAAGGACTGCAGATGCGGTTGGATTTTGACCACCCTACACTCAAAGTGGATTTTCTGGAGCTACAGAATTCCAAATGGTGCGCTCTTAATTGCGTTGGAAAGTAGACATCCAGGGCTTTCCAGAAATATATAATAGTCCATACTTTGATTAAGGATAGATGATGTAAACTGGCGTTGAACGCCAGTTCCATGCTGCATTTTGGAGTCAAACGCCAGAAACAGGTTGCAAAGTGGAGTTAAACGCCAGAAACAGGTTACAAACTGGCGTTCAACTCCAAGAGAAGCCTCTACACGTGTAAAGCTCAATGCTCAGCCCAAGCACACACCAAGTGGGCCCCGGAAGTGGATTTCTGAATCATTTACTCATTTCTGTAAACCCTAGTAACTAGTTTAGTTTAAATAGGACTTTTTACTATTGTATTTAGAGATTTTCTTTGATTAATTTTATGCTATCTGAGACCTTTATGGGGGCTGGCCATTCGGCCATGCCTGAACTTTTCAATTATGTATTTTCAACGGTAGAGTTTCTACACACCATAGATTAAAGTGTGGAGCTCTGCTGTTCCTCAAAGATTAATGCAAAGTACTACTGTTTTTCTATTCAATTCAACTTATTCCGCTTCTAAGATATCCATTCGCACCCAAGAACATGATGAATGTGATGATTATGTGACGCTCATCATCATTCTCACTTATGAATGCGTGCCTGACAAACACTTCCGTTCTACATGCAAACAAGCTAGAATGAGTATCTCTTGGATATCTAATACAGAGGACCGAGTCCGAGTTATTAGTGTCTTCGTGGTATAAGTTAGAACCCATGGACGGCCATTCTTGAGAATCCAGAAAGTCTAAACCTTGTCTGTGGTATTTCGAGTAGGATTCAGGGATTGAATGACTGTGACGAGCTTCAAACTCGCGAGTGCTGGGCGTAGTGACAGACGTAAAAGGATAGTAAATCCTATTCCAGTATGATCGAGAACCGACAGATGATTAGCCATGCAGTGACAGCGCATTGGACCATTTTCACTGAGAGGACAGGTGGCCATTGACAACGGTGATGCCTAACATACAGCTTGCCATGGAAAGGAGTATGACTGATTGGATGAAGACAGCAGGAAAACATAGGTTCAGAGGAACGAAAGCATCTCTATACTCTTATCTGAAATTCTCACCAATGAATTACATAAGTATCTCTATCCTATTTTAATTATCTTTTAGTACACTATAATCTCTTAATACATTCGAATCCGCCTGACTGAGATTTACAAGGTGACCATAGCTTGCTTCAAGCCGACAATCTCTGTGGGATCGACCCTTACTCACGTAAGGTTTATTACTTGGACGACCCAATGCATTTGCTGGTTAGTTGTACGAAGTTGTGAAACAGAATTAAGAACATGAACGTGTGTATTGAGTTTTTAGCGCCGTTACCAAGGAAGGAATGATCACGATTTCGCACACCAAGTTTTTGGCGCCATTGCCGGGGATTGTTCGAGTTTGGACAACTGACGGTTCATCTTGTTGCTCAGATTAGATAATTTTATTTTAATTTTAAGCTTTTTATTTCTTATTTTCGAAAAATACAAAAATTTTTTTTCTTTTTCGTTTTTCCCAAAGTAATTTTCAAAAAAAAAAACCAAAAGAATTTACAAAATCATAAAATCAAAAATATTTTTTGTGTTTCTTGTTTGAGTCTAGAGTCAAGTTTTAAGTTTGGTGTCAATTGCATCCTTTTAATTTTCTAAAAATTATTTTCAAAAATTTCATGCATTTCATTCTTCATGATCTTCAAGTCGTTCTTTTGGCCAGTCTTCTTGTTTGATCTTCATATTTTCTTGTTTTGTATCTTTTCTTGTTTTTCATATGCATTCTTGAATTATTAATATCTAAAGAATAAAAATTTTTTTAGTTTGGTGTCTTGCATGTTTTCTTTTCTTGAAAATTTTTCAAAAATAAGTTCTTGGTGTTCATCTTGACATCCAAAGTGTTCTTGGTGTTCATCTTGACATTCATAGTGTTCTTGCATGCATCACATGTTTTGATCCAAAATTTTCATGCATTGAGTCTTTTTGATGTTTTTCTCTTTCATCATTAAAAATTCAAAAATCAAAAAAATATCTTTCCCTTTTTTTCACTCATAAATTTTCAAAAATTTGAGTTGACTTTTTCAAAACTTTTTAAAATTTAGTTGTTTCTTATGAGTCAAATCAAATTTTCAATTTAAAAATCTTATCTTTTCAAAATCTTTTTCAAAAAATCAAATCTTTTTCATTTTTCTTATTTATTTTCAAAAATTTTAAAAATATTTTTTAAAAATATTTTTCTTAATTTTACCTCATAATTTTTGAAAATATTATCAACAATTAATGTTTTGATTCAAAAATTTCAAGTTTGTTACTTTCTTGTTAAGAAAGATTCAAACTTTAAGTTCTAGAATCATATCTTATGATTACTTGTGAGTCAAGTCATTAATTTTGATTTTAAAATTCAAATCTTTTTCAAAACTAATTTTAATCATATCTTTCTATCATATCTTTTTAAATCATATCTTTTTCAAAAAGATTTGATTTTAAAATATCTTTTCTAACTTCTTATATTCTTATATTTTGAAAATTGATTTTCAAATCTTTTTCAACTAACTAATTGACTTTTTGTTTGTTTCTTATCTTTTTCAAAACCACCTAACTACTCTTCCCTCTCTAATTTTCGAAAATACCTCCCTCTTTTTCAAAAATTCTTTTTAATTAATTAATTGTTTTAAATTTTAATTTTAATTTTATTTCCCCTTTAATTTTCGAAAATCATCAACTCCTTTTCAAAAATTATATTCGAAAATTTCTCTCTCTCATCTTCTTCTATTTATTTAATTACTTACTAACACTTCTCTTCATCTCATATCTCTGCTCCTATCCTCACCCTTGTGTTTGGATTATCCATTCTTCTTCACTCTTATTCCCTTTCTTCTTCTACTAACAATAAGGAACCTCTTTACTGTAACATAGAGGATTCCTCTTCTTTTCTTGTTCTCTTCTCTTTCATATGAACAGGGACAAGGAAAAGGGAATTCTTGTTGAAGCTGATCCAGAACCTGAAAGGACTCTGAAGAGAAAACTAAGAGAAGCTAAAATACAACAATCCAGAGACAACCTTACTGAAATTTTCGAACAAGCAAAGGAGATGGCAGTCGAACCTAACAACAACAATGCAAGGAGGATGCTTGGTGACTTCACTGCACCTAATTCCAATTTACATGGAAGGAGCATCTCAATCCCTGCCATTGGAGCAAATAATTTTGAGCTTAAACCTCAATTAGTTTCTCTGATGCAACAGAACTGCAAGTTTCATGGACTTCCATCTGAAGATCCTTTTCAGTTCTTAACTAAGTTCTTGCAGATCTGTGATACTGTTAAGACCAATGGGGTTGACCCCGAGGTCTACAGGCTTATGCTTTTCCCGTTTGCTGTAAGAGACAGAGCTAGAGTATGGTTGGACTCTCAACCTAAAGATAGCCTGAACTCTTAGGATAAGCTGATCACGGCTTTCTTAGCCAAGTTCTTTCCTCCTCAAAAGCTTAGTAAGCTTAGAGTGGATGTTCAAACCTTCAGACAGAAAGAAGGTGAATCCCTCTATGAAGCTTGGGAGAGATACAAGCAACTGACCAAAAAGTGTCCTTCTGACATGCTTTTAGAATGGACCATCCTGGATATATTCTATGATGGTCTGTCTGAATTAGCTAAGATGTTGTTGGATACTTCTGCAGGTGGATCCATTCACCTAAAGAAAATGCCTGCAGAAGCTCAAGAACTCATTGACATGGTTGCTAATAACCAGTTCATGTACACTTCTGAGAGGAATCCTGTGAGTAATGGGACGCCTCAGAAGAAGAGAGTTCTTGAAGTTGATACTCTGAATGCCATACTGGCTCAGAATAAAATATTGACTCAGTAAGTCAATATGATTTCTCAGAGTCTGAATGGAATGCAAGCTGCATCCAACAGTACTCAAGAGGCATCTTCTGAGGAAGAAGCTTATGATCCTGAGAACCCTGCAATAGCAGAGGTGAATTACATGGGTGAACCCTATAGAAACACATATAATCCCTCATGGAGAAATCACCCAAATCTCTCATGGAAGGATCAACAAAAGCCTCAACAAGGCTTTAATAATGGTGGAAGAAACAGGTTTAGCAATAGCAAGCCTTTTCCATCATCCACTCAGTAAAAGACAGAGAGTTCTGAGCAGACCCCATCTAGCTTGGCAAACATAGTCTCTGATCTATCTAAGGCCACTCTAAGTTTCATGAATGAAACAAGGTCCTCCATTAGAAATTTGGAAGCACAAGTGGGCCAGCTGAGTAAAAGGATCACTGAAACCCCTCTTAGTACTCTCCCAAGCAATACAGAAGAAAACCCAAAAGGAGAATGCAAGGCCATTAAATTGATCATCATGGCCGAACCTGCAAGGGAGGGAGAGGACGTGAACCCCAGTGAGGAAGACCTCTTGGGACGTCCATAGATCAATAAGGGGCTTCCCTCTGAGGAACCAAAGGACTCTGAGGCTCATCTGGAGACCATAGAGATTTCATTAAACCTCCTTATGCCATTCGTGAGCTCTGATGAATATTCTTCTTCTGAAGAGAATGAGGATGTTATTGAAGAACAAGTTGCCAAGTACCTTGGTGCAATCATGAAGCTGAATGCCAAATTATTTGGTAATGAGACTTGGGAAGATGAACCTTCCTTGCTCACCAATGAACTGAGTGATCTGGATCAACTGAGATTGCCTCAGAAGAAACAGGATCCTAGAAAGTTCTTAATACCTTGTACAATAGGCACCATGACCTTTGAGAAGGCTCTATGTGACCTTGGGTCAGGGATAAACCTCATGCCACTCTCTGTAATGGAAAAACTGGGAATCTTTGAGGTGCAAGCTGCTAGAATCTCATTAGAGATGGCAGACAACTCAAGAAAACAGGCTTATGGACTAATAGAGGATGTGTTAGTAAAGGTTGAAGGCCTTTACATCCCTGCTGACTTCATAATCCTAGACACTGGGAAGGATGAGGATGAATCCATCATCCTTGGAAGACCCTTTGACGTTAGGATTTTTGCCAGTAAAGAATTTCATAAAAATAGTCGCGTTGTAGATATAGTCTCTAAACCGACAGAAATCCCTTCGTACAAACGTTTCGGTTGTCACAAGTAACAAACCCCTTTTAAAAATTGTTAACCGAGTATTCAAACCTCGGGTCGTCTTCTCAAGGAATTGCAGGGAAGTATGTTCTTATTATTGGTTATGAAGATTGTAAATTGGGGGTTTGGGAAGTAAGGTGGGAATATGTTATATGACAAGTAAAATAAAATAATAATAATAAAATCTCTTGGCAAGGTATAAGAAATTGGAAGTCCATACTTAGTTATCCTTATCAATAACAATGAAAGTTGAATCTTAATTCCACTTAGTTAACCTTTACTAAAGCAAAGGAAAGTCAAGGGACAAATTGGATTGATATTCGAATCCTATTTATTTCATAAGAAAAGCTTGGGATTATTGAAGTTCAACTCAATTGGCAAGATAACAATTAACAGTTATGCTATTAAGTTGGATAATTCCTGAGTTACTGATTTCTTAACCAAGACCAAAAGGGGAAAAATAAATCTACTGGAATAAGAATGCCTTCAGATGGGAAGCAATAATCATGTAAATAAAAGAAAGCAATATTAAACTGAAATACCTCAAATTGCATTAACAAAAGAACTTAAATCTGACATAGATGATGAGCGGATAATTTATACACTTTTTGGCATTATTTTTAGTATGTTTTTAGTAGAATCTAGTTACTTTTAGGGATGTTTTTAATAGATTTTATGTTAAATTCACATTTCTGGACTTTACTATGAGTTTGTGTGATTTTCTGTGATTTCAGGTATTTTCTGGCTGAAATTGAGGGACCTGAGCAAAAATCAGATTCAGAGGTTGAAGAAGGACTGCTGATGCTGTTGGATTCTGACCTCCCTGCACTCAAAGTAGATTTTCTGGAGCTACAGAACTCAAAATGGCGCGCTTCCAATTGTGTTGGAAAGTAGACATCCAGGGCTTTCTGGAAATATATAATAGTCCATACTTTGCCCAAGTTTAGACAACGCAAACTGGCGTTCAACGCCAGCTCTCTGCCCAATTCTGGAGTTCAGCGCCAGAAATGGATCAAAAACCAGAGTTGAACGCCAGAAATGGATCCAAACCTGGCGTTCAACTCCACAAATGGCCTCTGCACGTGGAAAGTTAAAGCTCAGCCCAAGTACACACCAAGTGGGCCCCGGAAGTGGATTTATGCATCAATTACTTATTTTTGTAAACCCTAGTGACTAGTTTATTATAAATAGGACCTTTTACTATTGTATTAGACATCTTGGGACGCCTGGTTCTTAGATCAGAGGGGCTGGCCATCTCGGCCATGCCTGGACCTTTCACTTATGTATTTTCAACGGTAGAGTTTCTACACCCCATAGATTAAGGTGTGGAGCTCTGCTGTTCCTCAAAGATTAATGCAAAGTACTACTGTTTTCCATTCAATTCATCTTATTTTGCTTCTAAGATATTCATTCGCACTTCAACCTGAATGTGATGAACGTGACAATCATCATCATTCCCTATGAATGCGTGCCTGACAACCACTTCCGTTCTACATTAGACTGAATGCTTATCTCTTAGATCTCTTAATCAGAATCTTCGTGGTGTAAGCTAGAATGATGGCGGCATTCAAGAGAATCCGGAAAGTCTAAACCTTGTCTGTCGTATTCCGAGTAGGATTCAATGATTGAATGACTGTGACGAGCTTCAAACTCGCGAGTGATGGGCGTTAGTGACAGACGCAAAAGGAGGGTGAATCCTATTCCAGCATGATCGAGAACCGACAGATGATTAGCCGTGCCGTGACAGAGCATGTGAGCATATTTTTCACTGAGAGGAGGGGATGTAGCCACTGACAACGGTGATGCCCTTGCATAAAGCCAGCCATGGAAAGGAGTAAGACTGATTGGATGAAGATAGCAGGAAAGCAGATGTTCAGAGGAACAAAAGCATCTCCATTCGCTTATCTTAAATTCTCACCAAGGATCTACATAAGTATCTCTATCCCTCTTTCATTAATTGATTTCGAAAACCCCATTACTATTTTATATCCACCTGACTGAGATTTACAAGGTGACCATAGCTTGCTTCATACCAACAATCTCCGTGGGATTCGACCCTTACTCACGTAAGGTATTACTTGGACGACCCAGTGCACTTGCTGGTTAGTTGTGCGAAGTTGTGAACCATGGTATTGGCATCATGTTTTTGGCGCCATTACCAGGGAAAGAAAGAGCGATGAATTTTACATAATCAAAGTGTAATCACAATTTCTGCGCACCAAGTTTTTGGCGCCGTTGCCGGGGATTGTTCGAGTATGGACAACTGACGGTTCATCCTGTTGCTCAGATTAGGTAATTCTCTTTTTGTTTTCTTTTCAAAAATTTTTCAAAAATCTTTCAAAAAAAAATTTTTCTTTTGTTTTCGAAAAAAAAAAATTTTACTAAAAATAATGTTTTCAAAAATAAATTATTCTATGGCTTCAAAATTTTTAAGAATGAATTCTAGTGTTTCATGAAGTATGTTGAAGCCTATCTGGCTGTAAAGCCATACCCAAACTGCTTTGGGATTGGCTAATCACCTCAGTGGAGTCATGCCCAATCCTTCTGGATAGGGTATGTCAGGCTTGTCATGTCTGAATTACACTCATATTTTTATTAAAGCTTGGCTGGCTATTAAGCCATGCCTGACCCTTTGATTGGAGCTTTAAGACTAACATGACAAGATTCCTGGAATTCATATTAAAGATTTTGGAATCCTTATTTTTATTTTTCAAAATAATTTTCGAAAAAAAAAAAATAAAAATAAAAATACAAAAAAAAAATTAGAAAATCATAAAAATCAAAAATATTTTTGTGTCTCTTGCTTGAGTCATGTGTCATGTTATAAGTTTGGTGTCAATTGCATGTGCATCTTGCATTTTTCGAAAATTTCATACATTCATAGTGTTCTTCATGATCTTCAAGTTGTTCTTTGTCAGTCTTCTTGTTTGATCTTGATGTTTTCCTTGTTTTGTGTCTTTTCTTGTTTTACATGTACATTTTTTATTTATTAGAGTCTAAACATGAAAGATTTCTAAGTTTGGTGTCTTGCATATTTTCTCTGCATATAAAATTTTTCAAAAATATGTTCTTGATGTTCATCATGATATTCACGGTGTTCTTG
The DNA here is from genome assembly GCF_059453495.1 of Arachis ipaensis. Taxonomy (NCBI): domain Eukaryota; kingdom Viridiplantae; phylum Streptophyta; class Magnoliopsida; order Fabales; family Fabaceae; genus Arachis; species Arachis ipaensis. The sequence goes on along the minus strand of NC_142440.1, from coordinate 78,696,765 downwards.
GTGTTCATCTTGACATTCATAGCATTCTTGCACACATTCATAGTTTTGATCTAAAATTGCCATGCATTACATCATTTTTCTTGTTTTTCTCTCTCATCATAAAAATTCAAAAATAAAAAAAATATCTTTTCCTTTTTTTCTCATCAAATTCGAAAATTTGGATTGACTTTTTCAAAAGTTTTTAAAATCAAGTTGTTTCTTATGAGTCAAATCAAATTTTCAATTTGAAAATCTTATCTTTTTCAAAATCTTTTTTCAAAAATCAAATCTTTTTCAAATTTCTTAGTTATTTTCGAAAATTCCAAAAATATTTTTCAAAAATCTTTTTCTTATTTTTATATCAATTTTTCGAAAATAACATAAACAATTAATGTTTTGATTCAAAAATTTTAAGTTTGTTACTTACTTGTTAAGAAAGATTCAAACTTTAAGTTCTAGAATCATATCTTGTGATTTCTTGTGAATCAAGTCATTAATTGTGATTTTAAAAATTCAAATCTTTTTCAAAAACTAATTTTTATCATATCTTTTCAAAAATATCTTCTTATCTTATCTTTTTCAAAACTACCTAACTAACTCTCTCTCTCTAATTTTCGAAAATATCTTCCCTCTTTTTCAAAAATTTCTTTTTAATTAACTAATTATTCTTATTTTTATTTTTTATTTTAAAAAAAAATTTCGAAAAATACTAACATTTTTCAAAAACTATTTTCAAAAATCACTAACTCTTTTTCAAAAAAACTATTTTCGAAAATTCCTTCTCTCTCATCTTATTCTATTTATTAATTCATCTACTAACATCTCATCTCACATCTCTGCCATCCTCACAGTTGTGTTTCTTCCATTATATTACATTCTTTGTCTCCCCCTCTTTTCTTCCACTCACACAGGGATCCCTATACTGTGGTATAAAGGATCTCTATTATTATTATTATTTTTTCTGTACCCTCTTCTTTGTCATATGAGTAGGAGCAAGGACAAGAATATTCTTGTTGAAGCAGATCCAGAACCTGAAAGGACTCTGAAGAAAAAATTAAGAGAAGCTAAATTACAACAATCCAGAAATAACCTTTCTGAAATTTTCGAACAGGAAGAGGAGATGGCAGCCGAAAATAATAATAATGTAAGGAAGATGCTTGGTGACTTTACTGCACCTAATTCCAATTTACATGGAAGAAGCATCTCCATTCCTGCCATTGGAGCAAACAACTTTGAGCTGAAACCTCAATTAGTTTCTCTAATGCAGCAGAACTGTAAGTTTCATGGACTTTCATCTGAAGATCCTTTTCAGTTCTTAACTGAATTCTTGCAGATATGTGATACTGTTAAGACTAATGGAGTAGATCCTAAAGTCTACAGGCTCATGCTTTTCCCTTTTGCTATAAGAGACAGAGCTAGAATATGGTTGGACTCTCAACCTAAAGATAGCCTGAACTCTTGGGATAAGCTGGTCACGGCTTTCTTAGCCAAGTTCTTTCCTCCTCAAAAGCTGAGCAAGCTTAGAGTGGATGTTCAAACCTTCAGACAGAAAGAAGGTGAATCCCTCTATGAAGCTTGGGAAAGATACAAACAGTTGACCAAAAAGTGTCCTTCTGACATGCTTTCAGAATGGACCATCCTGGATATATTCTATGATGGTTTATCTGAGCTATCAAAGATGTCATTGGATACTTCTGCAGGTGGATCCATTCACCTAAAGAAAACGCCTGCAGAAGCTCAAGAACTCATTGACATGGTTGCTAATAACCAGTTCATGTACACTTCTGAGAGGAATCCTGTGAGTAATGGGACGCCTATGAAGAAGGGAGTTCTTGAAGTTGATACTCTGAATGCCATATTGGCTCAGAATAAAACATTGACTCAGTAAGTAAATATGATTTCTCAGAGTCTGAATGGAATGCAAGCTGCATCCAACAGTACTCAAGAGGCTTCTTATGAAGAAGAAGCTTATGATCCTAAGAACCCTGCAATAGCAGAGGTGAATTACTTAGGTGAACCTTATGGAAACACCTATAACTCATCATGGAGAAATCAACAAAATTTCTCATGGAAGGATCAAAAGCCTCAACAAGGCTTTAATAATGGTGGAAGAAACAGGTTTGACAATAATAAACCCTTTCCATCATCCACTCAGCAACAGACAGAGAACTCTGAACAAAATACTTCTAATTTAGCAAACTTAGTCTCTGATCTATCTAAGGCCACTGTAAGTTTCATGAATGAAACAAGGTCTTCCATTAGAAATTTGGAAGCACAAGTGGGCCAGCTGAGTAAAAGGATCACTGAAATCCCTCCCAGTACTCTCCCAAGCAATACAGAAGAGAACCCAAAAGGAGAGTGCAAGGCCATTGACATAAGCACCATGGCCGAACCTACTAGGGGAGTGGAGAACGTGAATCCCAAGGAGGAAGACCTCCGGGGACGTCCAGTGATCAATAAGGAGCTTCCCTCTGCGAAACCAAAGGACTCTGAGGCTCATCTGGAGACCATAGAGATTCCATTGAACCTCCTTATGCCCTTCATGAGTTCTGATGAGTATTCCTTTTCTGAAGAGAATGAGGATGTTACTGAAGAGCAAACTGCCAAGTTTTTTGGTGCAATCACGAAGCTGAATGCCAAACTATTTGGCATTGATACTTGGGAAGTTGAACCTCCCTTGTTCATCAATGAACTAAGTGATCTGGATCAACTGACATTGCCTCAGAAGAAACAGGATCCTGGAAAGTTCATAATACCCTGTACCATAGGCACCATGATCTTTAAGGCTCTGTCTGACCTTGGTTCAGGAATAAACCTCATGCCCCTCTCTGTAATAGAGAAACTGGGAATCTATGAGGTGCAAGCTGCTAAAATCTCCTTAGAGATGGCAGACAGCTCAAGAAAACAGGCTTATGGATAGGTAGAGGACATGTTAGTAAAGGTTGAGGGCCTTTACATCCCTACTGATTTCATAGTCCTGGATACTGGAAAAGAAGAGGATGAATCTATCATCCTAGGAAGACCTTTCCTGGCCACAGCAAGAGCTGTGATTGATGTTGACAGAGGAGAAATAGTCCTTCAATGGAATAAGGACTCCCTTGTGTTTAAAACTCAAGGATCTCCCTCTGCAACCATGGAGAGGAAGCATGAAAAGCTTCTCTCAAAGCAGAGTCAACCCAAGCCCCCACAGTCAAACTCTAAGTTTGGTGTTGGGAGGCCATAACCAAACTCTAAGTTTGGTGTTGGAGAGTTTCAACAATGCTCTGAACATCTGTGAGGCTCCATGAGAGCCCACTGTCAAGCTATTGACATTAAAGAAGCGCTTGTTGGGAGGCAACCCAATCTTTATTTATCTAACTATATTCTTCTTAGTTATATGTCTTTATAGGTTCATGATCATGTGGAGTCACAAAATAAATATAAAAATTGAAAACGGAATCAAAAATAGCAGAAGAAAAATCACACCTTGGAGGAGCATCTGCCTGGCGTTCAAACGCCAGAACAGAGCATGGTTCTGGCGCTGAACGCCCAAAATGGGCAACATCCTGGCGCTGAACGCCCAGAACAAGCATGGTTCTGGCGTTCAACGCCAGAAATGGCAACAAATAGGCGTTGAACGCCCAAAATGGGCACCAACCTGGCGCTGAACGCCCAGAGTTGTGTGCAAGGGCATTTTGCATGCCTAAATTGGTGCAGGGATGTAAATGCCTTGACACCTCAAGATCTGTGGACCCCACAGGATCATCTCAGGATCTGTGGACCCACAGGATCATCTCAGGATCTGTGAATCTCACAGGATCCCCACCCACCTCACCCTCTATCTCTCCATTCATGACCATCCCTTCTGTTTTCCATCCACCACTCACATCCATACACACATCCCTCCATCTCCTCCATATCTTCTTCTTCTTCTATTCCTTCTTCTTTTTCTCGAGGGCGAGCAACATTCTAAGTTTGGTGTGGTAAAAAGCATAGCTTTTTTGTTTTTTCCATAACCATTGATGGCACCTAAGGCCAGAGAAGCCTCTAGAAAGAGGAAAGGGAAGACAAAAGCTTCCATCAAGGGTCTATAACTCAGTGGTAGAACATTTAACTGCAAATCAAGAGATCCCTGAGATACCTCAAGGGATACATTTTCTTCCACACAATTATTGGAAGCAACTAAGGGTGGAACATCAAGAGCACTCCATCATCCTTCATGAAATCAGAGAAGATCTAAAAGCAATGAAGGAGGAGCAGCAAAGACAAGGAAGAGACATAGAAGAGCTCAAGGACATCACTAAGGTGGACTCATTCCTTGTTCTTACTTTCTCTGTTTTTCGTTTTCTATGTTATGTGCTTATCTATGTTTGTGTCTTCATTACATGATCATTAGTAGTTAGTAACTATGTCTTAAAGTTATGAATGTCCTATGAATCCATTACCTCTCTTAAATAAAAAAAAATGTTTTAATTCAAAAGAACAAGAAGTACATGAGTTTCGAATTTATCCTTGAACTTAGCTTAATTATATTGATGTGGTGACAATGCTTCTTGTTTTCTGAATGTATGCTTGAACAGTGCATATGTCTTTTGAAGTTGTTGTTTAAGAATGTTAAATATGTTGGCTCTTGAAAGAATGATGACAAGGAGACATGTTATTTGATAATCTGAAAAATCATAAAAATGATTCTTGAAGCAAGAAAAAGCAGCAAAGAACAAAGCTTGCAGAAAAAAAAAGAAAAAATTAGGCAAAAAAAAAAAAAGCAAGCAGAAAAAGCCAAAAGCTCTTAAAACCATGAGGCAAGAGCAAAAAGCCAATAACCCTTAAAACCAAAAGGCAAGGGCAAGGATCCCAAGGCTTTGAGCATCAGTGGATAGGAGGGCCTAAAGGAATAAAATCCTGGTCTAAGCGGCTAAACCAAGCTGTCCCTAACCATGTGCTTGTGGCGTGTAGGTGTCAAGTGAAAACTTGAGACTGAGCGGTTAAAGTCAAGGTCCAAAGCAAAAAAAGAGTGTGCTTAAGAACCCTGGACACCTCTAATTGGGGACTTTAGCAAAGCTGAGTCACATTCTGAAAAGGTTCACCCAATTATGTGTCTGTGGCATTTATGTATCCGGTGGTAATACTGGAAAACAAAGTGCTTAGGGCCACGGCCAAGACTCATAAAATAGTTGTGTTCAAGAATCATCATACTGAACTAGGAGAATCAATAACACTATCTGAACTCTGAGTTCCTATAGATGCCAATCATTCTGAACTTCAATGGATAAAGCGAGATGCCAAAACTATTCAAGAGGCAAAAAGCTACAAGTCCCGCTCATCTGATTGGAGCTATGTTTCATTGATAGTTTGGAATTTATAGTATATTCTATTCTTTTTATCCTATTTTGATTTTCAGTTGCTTGGGGACAAGCAACAATTTAAGTTTGGTGTTGTGATGAGCGGATAATTTATACGCTTTTTGGCATTATTTTTAGTATGTTTTTAGTAGAATCTAGTTACTTTTAGGGATATTTTTAATAGATTTTATGTTAAATTCACATTTCTGGACTTTACTATGATTGTGTGATTTTCTATGATTTCAGGTATTTTCTGGCTGAAATTGAGGGACCTGAGCAAAAATCAGATTCAGAGGTTGAAGAAGGACTGCTGATGCTGTTGGATTCTGACCTTCCTGCACTCAAAGTGGATTTTCTGGAGCTACAGAACTTAAAATGGCGCGCTTCCAATTGTGTTGGAAAGTAGACATCCAGGGCTTTCCAGCAATATATAATAGTCCATACTTTGCCCAAGTTTAGATGACGCAAACTGGTGTTCAACGCCAGCTCTCTGCCCAATTCTGGAGTTCAGCGCCAGAAATGGATCAAAAACCAGAGTTGAACGCCAGAAATGGATCCAAACCTGGCGTTCAACTCCACAAATGGACTCTGCACGTGGAAAGTTAAAGCTCAGCCCAAGTACACACCAAGTGGGCCCCGGAAGTGGATTTATGCATCAATTACTTATTTCTGTAAACCCTAGTGACTAGTTTATTATAAATAGGACCTTTTACTATTGTATTAGACATCTTGGGACGCCTGGTTCTTAGATCAGAGGGGCTGGCCATCTCAGCCATGCCTAGACCTTTCACTTATGTATTTTCAATGGTAGAGTTTCTACACTCCATAGATTAAGGTGTGGAGCTCTGCTGTTCCTCAAAGATTAATGCAAAGTACTACTGTTTTCCATTCAATTCATCTTATTTTGCTTCTAAGATAATCATTCGCACTTCAACCTGAATGTGATGAACGTGACAATCATCATCATTCCCTATGAACGCGTGCCTGACAACCACTTCCGTTCTACATTAGACTGAATGCTTATCTCTTAGATCTCTTAATCAGAATCTTCGTGGCGTAAGCTAGAATGATGGCGGCATTCAAGAGAATCCGGAAAGTCTAAACCTTGTCTGTGGTATTCCGAGTAGGATTCAATGATTGAATGACTGTGACGAGCTTCAAACTCGCGAGTGCTGGGCGTTAGTGACAGACGCAAAAGGAGGGTGAATCCTATTCCAGCATGATCGAGAACTGACAGATGATTAGCCGTGCCGTGACAGAGCATGTGAGCATATTTTTCACTGAGAGGAGGGGATGTAGCCACTGACAACGGTGATGCCCTTGCATAAAGCCAGCCATGGAAAAGAGTAAGACTGATTGGATGAAGATAGCAGGAAAGCAGAGGTTCAGAGGAACAAAAGCATCTCCATTCGCTTATCTTAAATTCTCACCAAGGATCTACATAAGTATCTCTATCCCTCTTTCATTAATTGATTTCGAAAACCCCATTACTATTTTATATCTGCCTGACTGAGATTTACAAGGTGACCATAGCTTGCTTCATACCAACAATCTCCGTGGGATTCGACCCTTACTCACGTAAGGTATTACTTGGACGACCCAGTGCACTTGCTGGTTAGTTGTGCGAAGTTGTGAACCATGGTATTGGCATCATGTTTTTGGCGCCATTACCAGGGAAAGAAAGAGCGATGAATTTTACATAATCAAAGTGTAATCACAATTTCTGCGCACCAATAGACATGCATGGAAAAATAAATAAAAGAACATTGAACCTGGATTGAGAGTCACTCCTAAAACTAAGAGAAGTCCTAAATCCTAATCCTAAGAGAGAGGAGAGAACCTCTCTCTCTAAAAACTACATCTACTCCTAAAATTGTGAATGTGAAAGCCTCCTTATGAATGGATGTAGTCCCCCACTTTATAGCCTCTAATCTGTGTTTTCTGGGCCGCAAACTGGGTCAAAAACAGTCCAGAATTCACTGGTTTCGAGTTTTGCCACGCTGGTTTTTCGTCACTGCGACGCGGCCGCATGGATCACGCGGTCGCGTCGCCTAGTGTCAGGGGAACAATAGCATATTATATATCAAATCAAAGCCTCGGACGTTAGCTTTCCAACGCAACTGGAACCGCGTCGTTTTGACCTCTGTAGCTAAAGTTATAGCTGTTTGAGTGCAGAGAGGTCAGACTGGACAGCTTAGCAATTTCTCCAACTTCTTGCATTCCTTCCACTTTTGCATGCTTTCTTCCCATCCTCCAAGCCATTCCTACCTTATAATATCTGAAAACACTTAACACACATATCAAGGCATCTAATGGTAATAAGAGAGGATTAATAATAATCAAATATAAGATCAAAGAAGCATGTTTTCAATCAAAGCACATAATTAGGAAGGCAAATGTAAAACCATGCAAATAGTATAAATAAGTGGGTAAAGAGTAGATGAAAACCACTCAATTGAGCACAAGATAAACCATGAAATAGTGGTTTATCACCCTTCCTAGCCACAGCAAGAGCTGTGATTGATGTGGACAGAGGAGAGTTGGTCCTTCAACTGAATGAGGACTACCTTGTGTTTAAAACTCAAAGATCTCCTTCTGTAACCATGAAGAGGAAGCATGAAAAGCTTCTCTCACTGTAGAGTCAACCAAGGCCCCCACAGTCAAACTCTAAGTTTGGTGTTGGGAGGCTACAACCAAACTCTAAGTTTGGTGTTGAACCCCCACATTCAAACTCTAAGTTTGGTGTTGGGAGGTCCCAACCTTGCTCTGATTATCTGTGAGGCTCCATGAGAGCTCACTGTCAAGCTATTGACATTAAAGAAGCGCTTGTTAGGAGGCAACCCAATGTTATTTAATCATTTTTATTTTATTTTCTCTTTGTTATTTCATGTTTTATTAGGATGATGATCATGTGGAGTCACAAAAACTACTGAAAAATCGAAAACAGAATGAAAAACAGCATTGAAAATAGCACACCCTAGAGGAAGGGCTTACTGGTGCTTAAACGCCAGTAAGGAGCATCTGGCTGGCGTTTAACGCCAGAACAAAGCATGAAACTGGCATTAAACGCCAGAAACAAGCAGCAGTCTGGCGTTTAAACGCCAGGATTGCACCCAGAGGAAAGCTGGCATTAAATGCCAGAAACAAGCATCAGACTGGCGTTTAACGCCAGAAACATGCACCATACTGGCATTCAACACCAGAAACATGCTATAGACTGGCGTTGAACGCCCAAAACAAGCATGGAAGTGGCGTTTAACGCCAAAAACATGCTACAGTCTGGCGTTAAATGCCAAGATTGCATATATAGGGCGTTTTACACGCCTAATTGGTGCAGGGATGTAAATCCTTGACACCTCAGGATCTGTGGACCCTACAGGATCCCCACATACCTCCACTCACCTGCCCTCCTCATAATCCTATATCACCCTTTCCCAAGAACCCTTCACCAATCACCTCCAATTCCCCTCCAAAACCATCATACACCCACCTACACCCACCCACTCAAATTCAAACCATCACTCCTTCCTTTTCACACATCATAACCACCTACAACCCCCCTTGGCCGAACCACTCACACCTCTCCATCTCATCTATTTTCTTCTTCTCCTCTCTCTTCTCTTCTTTTGCTCGGGGACAAGCAAATATTTTAAGTTTGGTGTGGTAAAAGCATAGCTTTTTTTTTCATAACCATTAATGGCACCTAAGGCCAGAGAAACCTCAAGAAAGAGGAAAGGGAAGGTAATGGCTTCCACCTCTGAGTCATAGGAGATGGAGAGATTCATCTCAAGGGTCCACAGCTCAGTAATAGAGCATTTGGCTGCACATCAAGAGAGCACACTCATGGACCTCAACAAGAGCATGAGGAATTCCCTCATCATGAAATCCCTGAGATGCCTCAGGGGATGCACCTTCCTCCACAGAATTATTGGGAACAAATCAATACTTCCCTAGGAGAATTAAGTTCCAACATGGGACAACTAAGGGTGGAACATCAAGAGCACTCCATCATCCTCCATGAAATTAGAGAAGATCAAAGAGCAATGAGGGAGGAGCAACAAAGACAAGGAAGAGACATAGAGGAGCTCAAAAGCACCATTGGTTCTTCAAGAAGAGGAAGACGCCACCCTCACTAAGGTGGACTCATTCCTTAATCTCCTTGTCTATTTATTTTTCTGTTTTTCATTTACTATGCTTTATGTTTATGTCTTCATTACATGATCATTAGTGTTTAAGTGTCTATGCCTTAAAGTAGTGAATATGAATCCATCACCTCTCTTGAATGAAAAATGTTTTAATTACAAAAAAACAAGAAGTACATGGTTTCAAATTCATCCTTGAAACTAGTTTAATTATTTTGATGTGGTGACAATACTTTTTGTTTTCTGAATGAATGCTTGAACAGTGCATATGTCTTTTGAAGTTGATGTTTATGAATGTTAAATATGTTGGCTCTTGAAGAATAAGGAAAAAGGAGACATGTTATTTGATAATCTGAAAAATCATAAAAATGATTCTTGAAGCAAGAAAAAGCAGTGAATACAAAAGCTTGCAGAAAAAAAAAAAGAAAAGAAAAATGGCGAAAAAAAAAAGAAAAGAAAAAGAAAAAGCAAGCAGAAAAAGCCAAAAGCTCTTAAAACCAAAAAGCAAGAGCAAAAAGCCAAAATCTCTTAAAACCAAAAGGCAAGGGTAATAAAAAGGATCCAAGGCTTTGAGCATCAGTGGATAGGAGGGCCTAAAGGAATAAAATCCTGGCCTAAGCGGCTAAACCAAGCTGTCCCTAACCATGTGATTGTGGCGTGAAGGTGTCAAGTGAAAACTTGAGACTGAGCGGTTAAAGTCAAGGTCCAAAGCAAAAACAGAGTGTGCTTAAGAACCCTGGACACCTCTAATTGGGGACTTTAGCAAAGCTGAGTCACAATCTGAAAAGTTTCACCCAGTTATGTGTCTGTGGCATTTATGTATCCGGTGGTAATACTGGAAAACAAAGTTCATAGGGCCACAGCCAAGACTCATAAAGTAGATGTGTTCAAGAATCAATATACTGAACTAGGAGAATCAATAACACTATCTGAACTCTAAGTTCCTATAGATGCCAATCATTCTGAACTTCAATGGATAAAGTGAGATGCCAAAACTATTCAAGAGGCAAAAAGCTACAAGTCCCGCTCATCTGATTGGAGCTAAGTTTCATTGATAGTTTGGAATTTATAGTATATTCTCTTCTTTTTATCCTATTTGATTTTCAGTTGCTTGGGGACAAGCAACAATTTAAGTTTGGTGTTGTGATGAGCGGATAATTTATACGCTTTTTGGCATTATTTTTAGTATATTTTTAGTAGGATCTAGTTACTTTTAGGGATGTTTTTATTAGTTTTTATGCTAAATTCATATTTCTGGACTTTACTACAAGTTTGTGTGTTTTTCTGTGATTTCAGGTATTTTCTGGCCATTGACAACGGTGATGCCTATCATACAGCTTGCCATGGAAAGGAGTAGGACTGATTGGATGAAGATAGCAAGAAAGCAGAGGTTCAGAGGAATGAAAGCATCTCTATACTCTTCTCTGAAATTCTCACCAATGAATTACATAAGTATCTCTATCCTATTTTAATTATCTTTTAGTACACTATAATCTCTTAATACATTTGAATCCGCCTGACTGAGATTTACAAGGTGACCATAGCTTGCTTCAAGCCGACAATCTCCGTGGGATCGACCCTTACTCACGTAAAGTTTATTACTTGGACGATCCAGTGCACTTGCTGGTTAGTTGTACGAAGTTGTGAAACAGAATTAAAAACATGAACGTGCGTATTGAGTTTTTAGCGCCGTTACCAAGGAAGGAATGATCACGATTTCGCACACCAATAGGTAACTTGAGAGGTCTGCTGTTGGGTATTCTGTGGTCCTTGGGATTGCCTTAAGTGAGGTGCTCTGTAAGGCTGATTCTGATTCTGCTGCCTGTTGTTGTTGTTATTCCACCTCTGATTTTCCTGATTATCTCTGCCTCCTCTGTTGTTGCTGTCCCTTCAATTCTGGTTAGAATTGTCTTGCCATCCATGGCTGTAGTTGCCACCTTGATTGTACCCTTGGTTGGGGAGGTCATAGAAATTATGTGTGGCTGCCACGGTGTTGTCTTCCTGCTGGAGCTGTGGACATTCATCAATATAATGACAGTAATTAGCACAGATTCTGCAAACTCTCTGTGGGACTAACTGTTGGTTTTGCTGTGCTGGAGAAGGTTGAGCTTGCTGAACTTGTTGTTGATTCAATTGCATTTGCTTCAGCAAGTTGGTCATTTCACAGATACTCTGAGTTAAAGCGGCAGTCTCTCTACTAGAGGATACTTCTGCCACGGCTTTTGCACGGCCTTGTTACTGCCTGTGATTCCTAGTAGATTCAGCTAAGTCGCTGATCAATTGCCATGCCTCATCAGTGGTCTTGTACTTTTTCATAGACCCATTGCTAGCACTTTCCAATGTGGTCTTATCTTGGGGCCTCATTCCTTGTGTGACATAACCGAGTAACACTATCTTGTCAATCATATGGTGGGGGCAAGCTTCCAAAAGATTATTGAAGCGCTCCCAATATTCATAAAGCGTCTCGGATTCATCCTGAACAATCATGGAAATATCTTTCCTCAGTTTATCAGTAACTTTAGCTGGAAAGAACTTTTCCAAGAATTCTCTTCTCAGTGTATCCCAGTTGGATACAATTACTGCTGGTTGAGTGTAGTACCACTCTCGCCTTTCGCTCAAGAGAAAACGGGAAAGCTTTCAGCAAAATTGAAGTTTCATCTGCACCCTCACGCTTGACAGTAGAACAGGCTGCCTGAAAATCTCTCAGGTGCTTGATAGGCTCTTGAGCAGGTAAGCCATGAAACTTGGGCATCAAATTGAGCAATGCAGTCTTTATTTCAAAATCTGTAGCTACCGCTGGCTGATGCGCTTGAAATGGTTGCATTGTAAAATCAGGGGCTCCAGCCTCCTGGATAGTAACTCTCCTGGCTGCTACCATGTTACCTGCGCGTGAAACAACCAAATCAGTAGAACGGGGGCTGGTTTCTTTCTCAAATGACGTTTCAGATCCGCCCTCAGAGAGGACTAACCGACGCCGAGCTTGCCTTATTCGTGAAATAGTTCTTTCAATCTCAGGATCGAATACAAGGAAGCTTGGATCAGGAAGCGAACGTGTCATCTAACGAAAGAAACAAGCAGCTCATAGTAGCAAAATAAAATAAAATGCAAATAAATAAATTCTAATTAATAACTTTAGCACTCTATTGCAACTCCCCGTCAACGGTGCCAAAAATTGATGCGAGCGGAAATTGGCGAGTTAAGAATGATTATAAAATATGCGTTGCAAGTATAGTTCTCAACCAACCAGAAATTCGCTTATCAATTTAGAAGGGTGTCACAGAAATTAAAATCAAAATACTGGGAGTATGAATCCCAGGTCGTCTCCGAACGAGTTGCAGAAAAGTGTGCTATTTTATTAATCAGTTATTTTCAAAAAGGTTTGAGTTGAATGGCAGAAAATTAAATTAGAGAATTTATATAAAGTTAAATAAAAGCCTTGACTGGGAGTTGATTAGCTGGAAGCCCTATTCTTGTTGCAGTACTCTCAAGATTAATTGATAATTGGGGGTTATTCTGTTTAGTTGTCCCTTACTAAGTAAGGGAAAGTCAAACAAGTTGGAATGCTGTTCTATCCACAAGTTCCAATCCGCTCTTGGGAGGATTGGTGTTAGTGACTAGAGAGCAATCCAACAATAAACCCAATTACAATCTTTCTCTTGAGCATCCCAACTCAAGGGTTTCTTTCAATCATCTCCCCATCAAGTTAGGGAACTACTCGCTCATTGTAAATGAAGAATTCATAACATAAGAAAGGGAATTAAAGAAAGACATGATAAATAATGATCAAAAGATTAATTAAAAATAAAAGTAATTCTTGTATTAATAAATGCTAAAATAATCCGATAGTAAAATTAAGTAAATTAAGGAACATGGAAGAGTAAGAAACAAGTAAAGAGAACGAACTAGAATGTCGAAGTCTTGATGAGGCAATAACTCTTCTCAATATCCTAATGCAAAACAATGAACATAACAAATCCTAAAAACTATAAATGTGTAGAGAGAAAACCTAGAGGAGAGAAAAAACTAGATCTAAAAACTAAAACTATGCGGAATGAATGTTGTTGTTGGTTTCTGCATGTTCTCTGGCTCTAGTCTGCTTTTCTGGGCCGAAAACTGGCTCAAAATAAGGCCCGAAATCACCCCCAGCGATTTTGCAGATTATGCAGATCGCGCATGTCACGCGGTCGCGTCATCCATGCGGCCGCGTCATTCGGCTTTCTGCTTTTCCACGCGGTCGCATCGTCCATGCGGCCGCGTCACTCGTGCTATTCCATGCCGCGCAGTCGCGTCATCCATGCGGCCGCGTCACTTCTCGATGGTCATCTCCTCAATTTCTTGTGTTCCTTCCATTTTTGCAAGCTTCCTCTCCAATCTCCAACTCATTCATGCCCTATAAAGCCTGAAACACTTAACACACAGATCACGGCATCGAATGGAATAAAGGAGAAATAAAATATATAATTAAAAGTCTCTAGGAAGCAGGTTTTCAGTCATGCAATAACTTTAGGAAGGAATTATAAATGCATGCTTATTTAATGAATAAGTGGGTAAAGATCATGATAAAACCACACAATTAAACACAATATAAACCATAAAATAGTGGTTTATCACCAACCACTAAACATCCTCCTTTTTCTCTTAATTCCACAAAGTGCCCTAAGTTGGCCATCCGTCTCAAGCAAACCATACTCAAGTGGGATAATAAAGCTAAGAGTTAGATGTTTTACCCACTCAAATGAAAGATTGGATGACAACCTAGATGGAAGAGTTCCCAAGGATCTTGATAAAGCACGCTCTACTCCTGTCCACCCTCTTCCAAAGGCTTCCACCACTTGGCAAGGTTCTTCGAGGTTTACCTCTTGCCAAGCTTCTTCAAGTTCACACTCTTCTTCACCAATTTCTTCTATCTCTTCCCCATCACTCTCATCATAGATAGGAGGTTTAGTGAAGTCTACCTCGTCATCAATTCCAATCATAGTGGGGAAGAACTCATCAAGCTCAAAAGGATCATATGTTGATTCTGAATCATCGTAAATAGGAGGGATTGTTGCTTGGAACACTTCTTCCAATTCTTCATTCACAATATGCCTTGGAGGTTGCATGTCATCCTCAACATTGCTTTCTAATTCACTGGAAGAAGGCTCAACAGGATCATCAAGGGGATTGATCAATGTGGACGAAAAATCACTAATGATGGAATCCACTTCTTGATCAATTTTCTTCGACTCTCCATCCACTTCCTCAACATCACTCTCCTTTTTAACATCTCTTCCAAACTTCGTGGAAGATGGCTCGTCAACTTGAGGTTCCTTTACGTGCTCAACATATCCTAAACATCCAACCACTACTTCCTTTTGTTCATTAATTTCTACCTCCTCCTCTTTACCATGGAGCTTCAAGTTCACTCCCTTACTAAGCTCTTTGGTTGCTTCTCCACATTCAACAATGGGAGTGACTTGATCGCATAGGCGTAGGCGGGATGAGACCATGTTATTAATGGCTTCTACCATGATAGCCATTTTTAATCTTAACTCAGCAAACTTCTTTTCATCCTTCTCTTGTCGCCTTAAGATATGAGATTCAAGATCTCTCAATTCCAATATGGGGGCTTCATCGGGAGGCAGTGGTGAAAGAGAGGGTTCATTGTTTGAGGGAAGGTTATTGTAATTAGAAGGTTGTTCATATTGGTGAAATTCTTGCAATGGTGTGTGTGGACTTTGTGGTTCTTGGGTGTATTGGTATTGGAAAGGTGGTGGTTCTAGATGTAGTTCATATGGTGGTCGGTATGGTGGGTATGAGTTGGGGTCATATGGGGGTAAATGGTGGTAGTAGGCTTGTGAGTAAGGTGGTTCAAAATTATGTTGCGGAGGGAGTTCATATGCATGTGGTGGTTGTGGTTGACAATCACAATATGGGTCATCACACACATTGGATTGGTATGCATTAGGATCGGGATTATACCCATAAGAGTTCGGAGGGGGTTATTGCCAAGAAGGTTATCCTTGAGCTTGGGGTTCCTCCCATCTTTGATTTCTAAATCCTTGATGCACATCCTCATTGAAGCTTCCATTTCTTACAACATAGTTTGAAACATACTCATAGCCAAAATGATGAGAATTCATGGTGATAAGAGAAAACAAAAATAAAACTAATAAGAAACAAAAAAAACAAAGTCCTACAACTAGCAAAAGCCAACAAACAAACCACAAATCAAACTATTCACAATATATACAATAGCCAATAAAATAGCACCATTGATATCCCCGACAACGGTGCCATTTTGATAGATGACCTTTGCTCGATGGTCTAGATTTTCTTCTTATAGAAAGAATTACTTCGTTGTAAGCATAGCTCCAAACCAACAAACAATTCCCACATCAAAAATTTGAGTTGTCACATGTACAAACCCCAATAAAAATTAACCGAAGTATTTAAACTCCGGGTCGTCTCACGAGGATAACAATGAAGTGGTCAATTATTAGTTATGAGAATGCAAGGGGTAAAAGGGGGTTGGTTGATAAAAGGGGCAATAAAATAAATGGCAAGAAAAGTAAATCAATTAAGCAATTAAAGAAGCAAGATAAGGGACTATTGGCTAAGACTTAGGTAGTTGAGGTCACTATCCTTTTCAACAATTCAAATATTGATAATCATGCGGAACCGAGCTCATTAGGTCTACTCACTAAAGCTTTAGGCACGTAATGTCTACTCCTAGGCTTTGAGTACGTCAAATGGCTTGATCAACATCAATCCATAAGTCCCAACCTAGCTACTAATTAACTTAGTAGTAGGCTTGAGCCAATGGTTATCAAATTGATCCCCAGGGGTTCTAAATTTACCAATTCAACAAGGCCCAAGGACTCAAGATCACTCAATCCCCTTAGCCTAGGCCAAGGGTCAAGAGAACTACTCAAAAGCTATAGGAAGCATTATGTCAAACACCTAATGTGCAATAAAACTAAACATCATAAAATTCCAAAATTAAGGAGAGCCATGACTATCATAAGCAAGGACTTAGCAATAGCAAGCAAGATCAACATGAAAGAAACATCAACATCAAATTTCATTAATTGTAAACCAAATTTAACATGAGTTCATCATCACAAAAGAAGACAAAATGATAAATTAACATTACAACTGAAGAGATCAAGACATAGACATGAGAAATTATGAAAGAACAAGATGAAAGCAAGGAATTAAACATAGATCTATGACATTTTAAC
Organism: Arachis ipaensis; assembly: GCF_059453495.1. NCBI lineage: Eukaryota > Viridiplantae > Streptophyta > Magnoliopsida > Fabales > Fabaceae > Arachis > Arachis ipaensis. The sequence goes on along the minus strand of NC_142440.1, from coordinate 78,680,100 downwards.
CTAATCCTAACCTAATTCTAGAGAGAAGAGGGAGCTTCTCTCTCTAGAAAACTAACTAAAGGCTCATGTTGACTAACTAATTGCTCCCCCTTTGCTTGGACTTCAATAACTTAGCACTCTATTGCAACTCCCCGGCAACGGCGCCAAAAATTGACGTGACAAAAATTGGCAGATTAAGAATTATTAAGAAAAATGGTGTTGCAAGTACAGCTCTTAACCAGCAAAAATCCACTTGTCAATTTATAAAAGAGTTGTCACAAAATTAGAATTAGAATACTGGGAGTATAAGTCCCAGGTCGTCTCCCAACGAGTTGCGGAAATATGTGCTATTTTATTAATCAGAGGTTTTCCAAAATGGTTTTGAGTTTGATAAACAGGAAATTAAATCAGAGAATTTATGTAATTTAAATAAAAAGCTTGACCGGGAGAAGATTAATCGGAAGTTCTATCCTTGTTGGAATTTTCTCAAGATCAATTAATAATTAGTAGTTATTTCTACTTAGTTAACCCTCAACGAATGAAGGAAAGTCAAGTTAAAAGTCAACTTCTATTCACAAGTCCTAATCCTCTCCCTTGGGAAGGATTAGAGTTAGTGACTAACAAGCCAACCAAAAACGAACCAATTACAATTGAACTCTTGAGTATTCCAACTCAAGGTTCTCCTTTTAATCAACTCCCAATCAAGTTGATGAACTACTCCATTATCATAAATGTAGACTTCACAAAATAAAGAGGGGAAATAAAAAGAGACATGATAAACAATAATAAAAAAGATTAATAAAAATAAATAAAAATAGTCTTTGTATTAAATAACTCTAAAAATAATCCAATTGTACTCTGGACAAATTAAGCATATGAAAGAATAAGTAAAAAGTTGGTAAACAAACTAGAATGACCAATTCCGGAGGTAGACTCTTCTCAATCACCAAAGCCAAAATCTTTAAATCCTAAATTATGAGTATAAAGAAAAAACCTAGAGAAAGAGGTAGAATTCTCTCTCTAGATCTCCCAACTAAAAACTAAAAATTATCTGGAATGAGAGTTGTGTTGTCTCTGCATGTTCTCTGGCTCTAATATGCATTTCGGGGCCGAAAACTAGGTTAGAACGCGGCCCAGAATTCACGCCAGCGACTTCTGTAAATTCTGCAGATCGCGTACGTCACGCGACTATGTCGTTCATGTGTTCGCGTCACTCAGCGTTTTCCGTGCCACGCGTGCGCGTCGTCCATGCATTTGCGTCACTCGTGTAGTTTCCAATCCACGCGTTTGCGTCAGGAACGCGAGCGCGTCACTGCAATTTCCTCCATTTCGCGCGGTCGCATGAGCCATGCGCCCGTGTCACTTCTCGCTGGTCATCTCCTCAATTTATTGTGTTCCTTCCATCTTTGCAAGCTTCCTCTCCATTCTCTAAGCCATTCCTGCCCTATGAAGCCTGAAACACTTAACACACAGATCACGACATCGAATGGTATAAAAGAGAATAAAAATATTCAATTAAAAGATCTTTAGGAAGCAAGTTTTTAATCATAGAACAATTTTAGGAAGGAATTGTGAATACATGCAAATCATATGAATAAGTGGGTGAAAGACTTGATAAAACCACTCAATTAAACACAATATAAATAATAAAATAATGGTTTATCAACCTCCCCACACTTAAACATTAGCATGTCCTCATGCTTAGTTGAAGGAGATAAATATGAATGAATAGGGGCATGTAAGACTCATGCAATGCAATGCAACCTATATACATGAATGCAACTATATGATTTTGTCTATCTGATTAAAAATAAATAAGTTCTCTAAGACCAAACATGGAGCAGATTCCACTAGTTCAAATCATACAGTAAAAGTAAGTAAATTTGTAAGGAGACAGCTCGTGAAAGCAGGGAACATAGAATCAAGTATTGAACCCTCACTGATGATGTGTGTGCACTCTAATCTCTCTAGTGTATAGGGTAATCACTCTATCCTTCTCTAATCATGCTTTCTAATTTTTGTTCTTCACCTAATAATTCAACAACATTTAATGTACCAATGCAAACATCATGAGGTCTTTTCAAGGTTGTAATGGGGCTAAGGTAAGGGTAAAGGTATATATGGCTAAGTGAGCTTATAAATTGCATCTTTAATTAACCCAAGCTTTCACCTAATCATATATGTATTTTCTATATAGCCTCAAATTTCATACCTAGCTACCTAGAATTTCCTTTTCGCATTCCACACTAATGTATCAACCTTTATTTTAATTTTATCACATGTGCATTGATTGTTGAATTTGAACTTATCATTGGGGTAATTTTGTCCCATTATTTACTAAAAAAAAATCTTTCTCTTCTTTTTTTTTAATTTTTTTTTAAATTTTTTTTAACATAAAAATAAACATAACTTATCAATGCACATAGATTTTCAATTTTCTTTTATAGTTTCACATGAGCAGGTATCCAAAGTCCCATTATCTTATCATGACACATTCCTTTATTAACCTTTGTTCCCACAATCTTTCCATACTCAATTAACACACAATTTCTATCTTAAGCTAACCAAAGATTCAATTAGGATATTTAATTGTTTTGCTGCTTAAGGCTAGTAATGTGATAAAATGTAGAACAAGTGGGATTAAAACGGCCCAAAGTGGCTAACAAAGGTAATTTAAAGGGTAGGCTTATTTGGGATAAGTGAGCTAGACAAACAATGGCCTCAATCATATGCATGCTGATGAGCGGATAATTTATACGCTTTTTGACATTGTTTTTAGTATGTTTTTAGTAGGATCTAGTTACTTTTAGGGATGTTTTCATTAGTTTTTATGTTAAATTCATATTTCTGGACTTTACTATGAGTTTGCGTGTTTTTCTGTGATTTCAGGTATTTTCTGGCTGAAATTGAGGGACTTGAGCAGAAATCAGATTCAGAGGTTGAAAAAGGACTGCTGATGCTGTTGGATTCTGACCTCCCTGCACTCAAAGTGAATTTTCTGGAGCTAAAGAACTCAAAATGGCGCGCTTCCAATTGCGTTGGAAAGTAGACATCCAGGGCTTTCCAGCAATATATAATAGTCCATACTTTGGCCAAGAATAGACGACGTAAACTGGCGTTCAACGCCAGCCTTCTGCCCAAATCTGGCGTCCAGCGCCAGAAAAGGATCCAAAACCAGAGTTGAACGCCCAAACTGGCACAGAAACTGGTGTTCAACTCCACAAATGGCCTCTGCACGTGCAACACTCAGGCTCAGCCCAAACACACACCAAGTGGGCCCCGGAAGTGGATTTATGCATCAATTACTTACTCATGTAAACCCTAGTGACTAGTTTATTATAAATAGGACCTTTTACTATTGTATTAGGCATCTTTTGATCAGTTGTATGCTATCTTAGATCACAATAGGGGGCTGGCCATCTCGGCCATGCCTGGACCTTCACTTATGTATTTTCAACGGTAGAGTTTCTACACTCCATAGATTAAGGTGTGGAGCTCTGCTGTTCCTCAAAGATTAATGCAAGTACTACTATTTTCTATTCAATTCATCTTATTTCGCTTCTAAGATATCCATTCGCACCCAAGAACGTGTTGAAGGTGATGATTATGTGTGACGCTCATCACCATCTCCCCTATGAACGCGTGCCTGACAAACACTTCCGTTCTACATGAAATAAGCTAGAATGAATATCTCTTAGATCTCTTAACCAGAATCTTCGTGGCGTAAGCTAGAATGATGGCGGCATTCAAGAGAATCCGGAAAGTCTAAACCTTGTCTGTGGTATTCCGAGTAGGATTCAATGATTGAATGACTGTGACGAGCTTCAAACTCGCGAGTGCTGGGCGTTAGTGACAGACGCAAAAGGAGGGTGAATCCTATTCCAGCATGATCGAGAACCGACAGATGAATAGCCGTGCCGTGACAGGGTGCGTGAGCATATTATTCACTGAGAGGAGGGGATGTAGCCACTGACAACGGTGATGCCCTTGCATAAAGCCAGCCATGGAAAGGAGTGAGACTGATTGGATGAAGATAGCAGGAAAGTAGAGGTTCAGAGGAACGAAAAGCATCTCCATTCTCTTATCTGAAATTCCTACCAATGATTTACATAAGTATCTCTACCCCTATTCTATTATTTAGTATTCGAAAATATCATTATCCATTTATATCTGCCTAACTGAGATTTTCAAGGTGACCATAGCTTGCTTCATACCAACAATCTCCGTGGGATTCGACCCTTACTCACGTAAGGTATTACTTGGACGACCCAGTGCACTTGCTGGTTAGTTGTATCGAAGTTGTGACAAATTATGAGTGTGTAATCACGATTACGCGCACCAAGTTGCTCACGTTGCCAGAGATTGTTCGAGCCTGGACATCACAATTTCGTGCACCACATGCATATAACATATTAACATTGGACATATAGGATAGAACAAAATTCAAATGACAATCATAGAGAAATAAGCACACAAGAATAAAATAATTATGGTTAAATAATGTATCCATGTATTTAGGCTCAAAGTCTCACAGGTTGTATATTCTTTAGCTCAAAACCATGTTCCAATTACAACTTCAAACAAATTTAACATAAAAGTTTTGATTTAAATTAGTGAAATTTTTCAAACATAGGGTCTTAAAAGGAACTTATTATCTTTTCAATCAAGTAGAACATGCATGCAATTAACCTATTACTATGCAATCTATCCTATTCTAAAAAAAATTGAAAAACTAACTATTTTATTGGTGTTAAGTAAGAGAAATTACCTCCGAAAGTCAGGCACTGACCGACCTCCCCACACTTAAGGCTTTGCACCGTCCTCGGTGCCATCTGTCAGGAACAAAGAGAGGCTGGTAGTAGTATCTCCACAGTCGGGACCGTTATGGCTCTCTGTGCTGGTAAATGAAGTGGAGTCCGGGGTGTCTAGGTCCTTGTTAGGTCTGTGGTTGCCTGTGAGTAGCTCTTTGAGGTATTTGAATCGGCGCTGGTTGCGGCGCTCTCGTAGCTTCGCCTTCTGTTCTTGCTGGTCTAACCTCTCCAGTATTTGATGGAGCAACTTACTTGTTGAAGGTGCTTGTGGTATGGAAGGGGGAATGTCTGTAGCTTGTTCTGCGGACTGGCTGGTAGTGGCTGTTGTTGGCTTGAGATATTTCCCGTTAAGGACGTACTGATCATCCCGTGGAAGCATGGCATTGGTGTCCCCAGCTCTATAGGAGACTCCGGCTGCTGCAACAAGATCTGAGACCAAGGCGGGAAAAGGTAGGTTGCCCGCAATTTGTACATGTTCCATGGCATTCCGAATGTGTCTTGGTAGGTTTAGAGGATGATCTGTGAGGATGCACCATAGTAGAACGGCCATGTCTGCAGTGAAGGAGGACTCATGAGTGCTCAGAAAGACGTAGTGGGACATAATCTGTGCCCATACGCGAGCCTCCAAAGTAAGTGCGGAAGCCGATATTCCCTTAGGTCGGGAACGATGGTATCCATAAATCCATCTGCTGCCATGTTGTGCGATAACTCTGAGAACAGCGTCCCAGTCAAATTGGTATGTCTGGTGCTTGAGTGCGGCCTCTTAAAAGGCGTCTAGTCCTTCTGGAGCAGAGGGGAGATCCAAAGCTCGTTGAATGGCCTCTTTTGTAATGGGGATTTGCTTCTGACGGACATAGACAGACAGCAGGGTTGGCAAGTGGAAATTAAAGTAGAACTCGACTGCCCATGAGAGATTAACCTGTCGTGGCTGTCTTTGTAGGAATCCCCAGTGTCTTTGTTCGATTTGCGGCTCAAAAAATTCAGCAATACGGGTCATGAGGATAAGCAGGTATTCGTTGTTGTAATTCCTTGCTGCCAGCATGGGGAAAATCTACTCACAGTAGCGGTTGGGAAATTGCGCAGTTGATGACAAGTCATCCTAGCCTATTTTAGCTAGTCTTTTTCTCTTGTTTTCATTAGAATTATGCACTTTCTTGAGCTACAAGCAAGCTAATTGAGTAGATTTTCATGTTTCCCTTGATTGAACCAACCATATATGAATTCATGCCATTTCATGAGGTTTTATGCTATATTTGTTGCATATTATGAAAGAATGAATATCTCATGATTTTGAGCATAGCTTTGATGAGTTTGGTTGATTAATGATAGGTGAAGAAAGCTTGGAGAAAGGTTGAAGCAAGAAGGAATGGCTAGGAGTGAAGAGAGGACAATGGAATAAGTGAAATTAAACCAGGAAGCAAAAAGCTGGACCTAAAGTTAGCATCAAACTTTTGCACAAACTTTTGGTTGAAAAGTTAGCCCCAACGTTAGCCCCCTAACTTGGAGGCTAACGTTGGAACTTGAAAATTCTCCCCTGGGCTTCAAAAGTTTGCGCCAACGTTAGCCCCCTAACTTTGAGGCTAACGTTGGCACATGAATTTCTCCCCTAGGCACCAAAAGTTTGCGCCAACGTTAGCCCCCTAACTTTGAGGCTAACGTTGGCATGAGAAACTCCTCCCTGGCCACCTAACGTTTGCGCCAACGTTAGACCCCTAACTTGGAGGCTAACGTTGGCACATGAAAATACAAGGGAGAGGAGCAAAAGTTTGCGCCAACGTTAGACCCCTAACTTGGAGGCTAACGTTGGCGCCATACACCACAAGGCATACAAGGGGTATACTTCCAACAAGAATAACTTGAGCTACAGAGCTCCAAATGAGGTGATTCAAGAAGCATTGGAAAGTAGGAATCAAGAGCTTTCCAAGCATATATGGCACTGCATGGTGGACACTAAAATTGAGGGAGAAAACTGCCCCGCAATGTGCATAAACGAACATGGTGGCAACCTGCAGTGAGGCCAACTGATCTCTGCACCTTCAACGTAGTATAACTCGAGCTGTAGAGCTCCAAATAATGTGCTCCCAACGGCATTAGAAAGTAGACATCCAGGGCTTTCCAACAATGTATAATAGTATGGGGTGGACAATACGTTTGAGCCTCCAGAACTGGCGTTTTCGCCAACGTTTGAGGCAAACGTTACCTCAAACGCTGCACACCAAAGCCAGCGACCATGCCCTCTTCAAATGATCATAACTTGAGTTGTAGATGTCCAATTGAAGTGATTCCAAGTGGGTTAGAAAGCTGACATTCAGAGCTTTCCAACCATATATGATAGTCTATATTGGGCATAAAATTGGCAACATGACAAGAGGACAAAGTTGGCGCCATAAATGTGCATAAGGGAGGCCAACGTTGGAGCAAAAGTTAGACCCCTAACTTTGGCACCACCCCTAACTTTGGCTCAAACTTTTACTCCAACTTTTGCAAAACTCCAACCCGGTTCAATTGGTTCACTTTGGTTCTTCTTCAAACTCCAAGAGCAATCAACCAAGGCCTCTTTCAACCCAATTCCACCAAGAGCAAAGGCCCAACTCAAGGCTTGAAGATCATTGGAAGAAAGTGTATAAATAGGATAGAATTCAAGTTATTGAGGGAGCTTTTCCGGAAGAGCTTTCCTTTTGGAATTTTCATAAGAGTTTTCAGAGAGTTTTTGTTATTGAGTGACTTTAATTTCTTTGTCTTGGGGAAGGAGAATTCACTTCTCTTTCTCTCAGTTTTATTGCTTTCAATTTCAATTACAATTGTCTTGGATTTTGGGTTGAAGAATTGAAGAAATTCTGTTTCAATCTCAACCTTGGATCTCTCTGTTTGTTTACTGAATTTGAATTTCTGTTTCCATCACTTGCTTCTCATCTACTTTCCTTGCAATTTACAATTTCCTTTCAATTGTTCTTATTGGATCTAGGAAGGCATTGAGATCTAGACTTGGTTTTCTAGTTTCTGGGTCCTGAGATCTGATTTCACATTTCATTTCTCTGTTTACTGCTTTCTATGTTCATTTACTTTTCTGCTTCATATCCGGTTCAAGCCCAAACACCTTTTACTCTTCTGTTTGATGCAACTTTACTTTTCCTTGTTTAATTTCTGCAAATCCACGTCCCAATCCCCTTTACATTTCAAGCAATTTACATTCCTTGCACTTTAAGATTCCGCAATTTATATTTCTTGTACTTTAAGCTTCTGCCATTTAATTTCTTGTTCTTTAAGTTTCAGCAATTTATTTCTTGTTCTCTTTACTTCAATGCAATTTAATTCTGCAAGTCACAAAACCATCAACCAAATCTTGATTCGCTTGACTAAATCGACCACTAAACTAAAATTGCTCAATCCTTCAATCCCTGTGGGATCGACCTCACTCCCGTGAGTTTTTATTACTTGATGCGACCCGGTGCACTTGCCGGTTAGATTTGTGTGTTTTGGGAGAAATTTATTTTTCCTCCAAAATATCTCATCAGCAGTGTCCTTTGCTGGGAAGGCTTTCTCTTTTTCATCAACCTTTATAATCCTCTTAATTCGTTTTGTTGAGGGCTTAACTGCAGTTGAAGATGGCTCTGCCACTAATGCTCTTTTTGTTCCTCTCCTTGCTGGTGGTTTGGGAGTAGCTTTCTCTTTTCCTTTCTTGGTGGCTATCCTGAAAGGGAAAGAATAAGGATGTTAAGAATTCAAGGGTTAGAGCAAGGAAGAGAACGGGAAAGGTGGTAATCAATGCACATTAAAACGAATGATGTTAACACATGGTCATGACTACATGTGAAAAATCGTCAATGGAAATATAGCAAGTGCATATGAAGACAGTTAAATGCAAGGTATTTATTGGCATGCTGGCAAAGGCATGAGTAGCATAGATCAAGCATTCAAGGTCCAAGTTAGATTACCAAGTCTGTCAAACTAACAATATCTTTGTAATAACAATTATATTTAATTAATAAAATATAAAAAGGGTTTTGTGAAAAGCAAGCATTTAGAGTAGTAGATTAAAAGAAATCTAAAAATAATGCACAATGCCATACGGGCGTTTTCACAAACACATAGCATGCATGGTAGATAAGCTATTGAAAGTATTAAATTGAACATGCAAGCAATCCTATAAAATTAATATATAATTGTCAAACAAATCCTTAACAATCCACAAGCAAATCATAAGAAACAATGACCCAAATAAATTTCTAATACCAATTAAAAGAAAAAGAAAAAAAAGAAGAAAACATAAAAATAAGAAGAAGAATAGAAAAGTAAGGAGGGAATAAGAAAAGAAAAACCTTGATAATGGTGGTGAAAGAGAGAAAGAAGAAAGTGAGAAAGAAGGAAGAAGGAAGAAAGGGGGGAAAGAAAGAAGGGAAAAGGAAAAGTAGGATTTGGGGAAGAAAAAGATAAGATATTTTGGCAGATTTGGATAAGTTGTGCGGCACAAGCGACGCGGACGTGTGGGGTATGCGTTCTCATGAATGGCACTTAGATGAGCCGACGCGGATGCGTGAAATGATCTGTGCTAGTGGCGCGAGAGCAGCCTCGCGCTCGCACAACTCTCTGTTCGAAACTCATTGTTGCCAAATTTCAGGGTGACGCATTCGCGTGGTGGACGCAATCGCGTGAATGGCCAAGATTGGAAAAAGACGCGGACGCGTGGGGCGCGCGTTCGCGTGGTAAGGTCTGTGTGTCTAGCACCATTCCAGCCCGGGTCCAGCGTAACATTCTGCTATACACCCTTTCTTACGTCGATTTTCAGGGCACCCGTTCGCGTGGGATGCATTTTTCTCACATGACGCGGTTGCGTGGGTCAAATTGTGCCGCAGGAACGCTTCCAGCCACGCTCTCGCATGACTCTCTGTAAAATCTCTTTTCTTCCTTGAGGCACATATAACGCGGACGCGTCAGCGATGCTGTCGCGTCGCGTGCCATTTTTTTTATGCGATATGCAAATGCATATGCAACTATAGGCACTAGTACTGAGAAAAGTTATTAAAAAGGAAATAAAGGAGAGGGGGAGGAACGATCATACCATAGTGGGTTGTCTCCCACCCAGCACTTTGTTTTAACGTCCTTAAGTTGGACGCTCCACTAGCTCAGTCTTTTGCTGTGGGTGGATCCTCCAAGAGGAAGATCTCTAGCTCCTGGTTTTTCGCCATCTTTTCGCCATGAAATAACTTCAAGCGATGTCCATTGACCTTTATAAGTTTAGGGCTTGAAGGATGGCTCAAGTGAAAGACTCCATATGGCTCCGCCCTCTCTCACTACAAGAAAACACGTCTATTGCCACGCTTTTAAAGCGTGGCGAAAAGTTGAAAAAAGCGTGGCGATAGCTTTTCGCCACGCTTTTTGAGCTACTGCCACGCTTTTGAAAGGGTGACCTATCAAAGGGTGGCGGTTGCTCTATCGCCACGCTTTTTGTAGCCTATTGCCACGTTTTTTGTTTGCCACGCTTTTAAAGCGTGGCGATAGGTACAGATAGGCCACGCTTTTGAAGCGTGGCGATAAGTACAGATAGGCCACGCTTTTGAAGCGTGGCGATAGGGAGATATACGGCCACGCTTTAAAAGCGTGGCGAAAGGCTTGTTAAATTAAAAAAAAATTCTTTTTCTTACTTGATCTTAATTACTACACAATATAAATTTTCAATCCTTTTTTGTTACCAAACCTATAAATATAGTATGCAATTTTTATTGCAAGACAATTTTTATTAGTGACATAATTTTTGCTTTAATTATTTTATACATTAATAAACTAATATTCAAAAAAATAAATTTCGAGTTCAAATTCCAAAACTAAAAATGGTAGAAAAATACAGAAACAATACAACTTAAACACTAAGTCCTTTGTTGTTCTTTCTTCCTCTAGCCCTCTCAAACTTCCTTCCCTTAGATCGTACATAAGGCTTGGTATGGCTGTGAGGAACACTAGGACCAGGACCAAAATGTTTCACAGCTTCCCTGAAATAGCAAAATCAACAAGGGAACAAAAAACATGTTTAAGTTACAAAAGATAAAGTAAGACATAAGACAAGAAGAAGCAAGAGTGTAATACTCCAGAATCCCCAATTTTCGGCTGAATTAGGACATAGCAAAGCCGAACTTACAATCTGACTGGGCAGAACAAGTCTTTTTCCATCAACACATCATTTCTGATTATAGTAATCCATTGACTCCTCAGCAATTGGAAAGAACTGCAGCACATTTAACTTACCAAATATAAATAAAACTAAGCAGCATAAAAAGAAAGATGGAGTAAATATAAAGCAGGTTCATTAAATTTAGAAGAAAACGTTTAGATACTACTCACCTTCAAGAATAATAGAAGACTAGAAATCATCAACCTTGTTCGTTCCAGCCTTACAGTGGACAACCACAACATTCTCAATATCTAACTTCAACCACGAGTATGCACTATGATAGAAAGAGATAACCAGTTGAAGTGGTGGGCAATTATGATCATCAAATGGAAAGCTAGCCACCTGAAGAGGGAATTTGATATTGCAGATGAAAGCAGCAGTTGGTTTGTAAAACAAATCTAAGTGCTGAAAAAACCTAAAACCCAAGTGAAACAGAAAGCTGACACATGTAGTCTAGGTGTTGGAAATTAATCAAGACATCTGCATGAACACTCTATTTCCTCGGAACATTTATGATCACATTAAAAGAGATAATGTTGTTAAGTAGAGTAATATTATATGGTCTAGTAATCAATAATTATTCCACGATTTCCCAGGCTGAGAAACCACGTTAACAATATGGGCTATGATATGTAACACCTAAAAAAATAATAATTAAAATTCTAACAACATGCATGGATTGGCTTCTCTAAAATGATACTCACACCTTCAATCTAAAGGTGCTTCAAAGGGGATAAGCAACAGTTTGCCCAACAGTTCCAGGTGCAGCACCACATGCCAGGCGAGTTGTCACACTCAACTCAGAATCTTGCACTAGACCAAATGGATTGGATTTAACTAACCAATCTTTCAAAGACTCATAAATAGCAAAGTTTAGACCTACAATGGAACCTGAAAAACAGGAAAAACAATTAAAAATAAGAAAGCATTAATTCTAATAACAGCACTACAGCCACTATAGCATGAGAGGAGGGGGTGGAGAACTTTAGGGAGTTAATTATATCAGTTGCATGAATTGCCCAAGCACAATTTTAAGATTTGTCATATTTGCCATTATGATCATGACTATAATCATCAACTTTGTAAATAAGTAAAAATGAAAAGATTATTCACAACTCCAATGACTGAAGGAAGCCAACCCTTATATAAAGCACGTGGGCCTTCTTCCCTAAGCACAGTTGTCAAAGCATGGAACATCCCTCTGTACTGGTAAGGAGACTTCTCTGTCTGCAAATACAACAAAAAGCATACTATAAATATTAAGAGCAGTAGAGCACAAAGAACACGAAGAAAACTAATGTTATATCTTCTCTCTATGTGATTTGCAAACCAAGCAATTGGTAAACAGAAAAATGAAGGTAAAGATGTACCTGTACAGTTATCTTGCCTCGAACCATATCCATTGGATAAGTTGCGGACATGGCAATTATTCCAGCACATGCTCCAGCTCCAAGATGTAAAACAGGAGTCAGCTGAGATCCTCTGCCAAAATCCTAAGAAAAATAGTTAGACAAACAGGGTTTTATAACTAAACCCACCCCCAGCCCCTTTCCTTTCTTTGATTGAGAAAAGTGCTACTTATTAATTTTCATCGTTAAGTTTTTATAGGTACATCTGTAAAAATATCAGTTAATGAGAAAGCAGTAACTGGAGACCAAAACCTGCAATCCCTCTTGCCCAACACCAAAAAACCAAATGGGGAAAGAAAACAATAAATACGGACATACCATTTCCAGTTTTTTGCTGATACAGCTGCAGTATAGATCTAAGAGAAAACAATAGTCAGTGAAACAGGACAGGGACACTTAAAAATATGTCAGATGCAATGAACAAAAAACTGAAACTTGTTAAATGAAACTGCTCCCTATATTCTGCAGTTCAAATCAGACACTACAAGAAACTTGGTGTATTACTAATTACTTACAGTCTTTATTTGGATATACGTGAATAACCCCATCTTGCATTTCAAAGTAGTGCTGTATTACAAAACAAATTAACATTCATTTAATCACAGAAGATAAAATTGGGATATCTACCTCTTCGATGATGGAAAAGTATAAAATAAATTCATAAAAACTCACATCAGCACTGAAATAATGGAAAGTGAAGGTGATGCAGAATAGCTATGGTGGTTAATCCAATCAGCACCGAGAGCGGCATCAGTAATTCCAGCAACAGTGACCATGGTTACAACAAAATAGAGAATTTAAACTCAATGGAATCGAAAACAGAAATGAATTCAATGGAATTGGAAACAAAGACCACTTACGATAAAAGAACGAAACAGCAGCAATAGGAGAGGCAGCCCCCTTCTCTCCAGTCCGTGATTTCGGCGACCAGAGGCACGGCGGTTGTTCCCCAGTGACAATCGACGGCGGCGGCTGAAGCTTCTTCGACGGTGACTAAAACCAACACGCAGGGACAATAAGGTTTTTGGAATCTTAAACGAAGGTAAACCAAACTCAAAAACCCTTACCGATGGTGAATCTCAGTGGCGGCAGCGGAGCTTCTCAGTGGCAGAGGCACGGCGGTGGCTGAGCACAGGTCTCCCCTTTCTCTCCTCTGCTCCCGAGCTCTCTCTCTCTCTCTCTCTCTCTCTCTCTCTCTCTCTCTCTCTCTCTCTCTTTCACTCTTCATGAACAGTAACGCCGCGGGTTGGAGGTGACAGCGCGAACGGCGGCAACGGGACTGGAAGCTTCTGCGACGCAACGGTGGCGAGCCCAATCACAGTGTCATCCCTTCCTTTTCTCCCCGTCGCTCCCCTTCTCCTCCTCTTGTGCGTGACGACGACACGGCTACGATGGCAAGGACGACACTGAGCGCGGCGCGGTAGCGAGTGGGACACGATCCTAAGCAGCGCGGCGATGGCTCCTCTCTGGCGCTCTCTTCCTCCCTGGTTTTCCCCTTCCCCGTTTCCCTTTTTTTTGCCTTCGTTTCTTTCTTTCTTTCTGTCTTTCTCTTTTTTTTCTGAAGGATGGAACTGAGTTTGGGTTAGGGAGTGGGAGTGGGAGTGGGGGTGGTTAGGTTAGATGAGTGGCGGTGGTTAGGTTAGATTAGGAGGGGTTATAGTTTAATTTGATTAAAATTAGGGTTTTATTTGGGAATTTAGAGTTAAGATAAAATTCATATAAGTAATATAATAATTCTATAAAATTAAGAGTAATAAGATAATTGAAAACCTGTTTTAATCCAACACTAATATTTATTAAAAATATTATTTAATTATCAATTTATAAATTATTCTCAAATAAATAATTCTAATTCTATAACTATAGATAATATAATTAATTTTCTTTATTCATGAAAATTAAAGTATTAATTTCTAGAATCACAATTATTTAAATCAAATCATATAAATTCTTATTATTTTACGATTCCTAAATATGCAAATTACCCAATAGTTGTAAAATTAGATAAAATTTCTAATTTAATTATCAAAAATTGATTTAATTAGCTTTAATAAAATAATTTCTGAAATTAAAATCTTTAATACATAAATAAATTGAAATTAGTTCACAATAAGATTTTATGAAAATTCTGAATCTTACAGTTTCGAGTGACGAAGGCTATGGGCACAAGAAAGAGCTCGAAGATGAAGATTAACAAGATGAAGAAGAAGTGGTTTCGAGTGACGAAGGCTAGGGGCGAAGGGCGAAGGGTGAAGGGCGAAGTGCGAGGGTAATGGGAGGCGCTCTTCCAGGCTTAGGGTTTCGAGTGATTAAAGTTAGTGTCTTTGGGTTGGGGACCGGGTTGGGGCCGGGTTGGGAGCCGGGTTGGGGCCCGGGTTAGGGTCAATGGGTTGGAGCCCCTCTTGCCACGTTTTTAAAATGTCACTGTTTTGCTCTACGGCCACGCTTTTGAAGCGTGGCAGAAAAGAACCTTTTGGCCACGCTTTTAAAGCGTGGCAAAAGAGTACTAGGATATGGCCACGCTTTGTAAGCGTGGCCGTAATGAAACCCTGTCGCCACGCTTTCAAAACGTCCTTGTTTCTCTCTATGGCCACGCTTTTGAAGCGTGGCAAAAAAAAAGAGTGGTCGTTTCTCTAATCAATTGCCACCCTTACAAAAGCGTGGCCGTTGATACTTTTCGCCACGCTTTTGAAGCGTGGCAATAAAAAAAGTGGCTAAAACTCTAATCTATCGCCACCCTCATAAAAGCGTGGCCATTGACCACTTTTGGCCACGCTTTTGAAGCGTGGCAAGAAAAAAGCGTGGCTATAGGCCTTTTTTCTTGTAGTGTCTACTCGATAGGGACCGTCCCATCTGGATCTCAGCTTGCCTGGCATGAGCCGCATTCTGGAGTTGTAAAGGAGGACTAAGTCCCTAGGTTGGAACTCTCTTCTCTTGATGTTCTTATCATGCACAACTTTCACCTTCTCTTTATACAGCCTAGAGTTTTCATAAGCTTCTAGGCGAAGGTTCTCTAATTCTTGCAGTTGCAACTTCTGTTCAGCTCCGACTTTCTCATAGTCCATGTTGCATTCCTTTACTGCCCAGAAAGCTTTATGTTCTAACTCAACTGGGAGATGACAGGCCTTTCTATAAACTAAGCGGAAAGGACTCATCCCAATTGGTGTCTTGTATGCTGTCCGATATTCCCAAAGCGCATCTTGGAGCCTGGTGCTCCAGTCCTTTCTATGAGGCTTGACTATCTTTTGCAGTATACGCTTTATCTCTCTGATAATCACCTCAGCTTACCCATTAGTCTGGGGGTGATAGGTTGTTGATACTTTATGAATTATCCCATGCCTCTTCAGTAATCCTGTTAGTCTCCTGTTACAAAAGTGAGTGCCTTGATCGCTCATAATTGCTCGTGGTGATCCAAAGCGACAAATAATATGGTTTCTAACAAAGAAAATAACAGTGTTAGCATCATCAGTATGGGTTGGAATTGCTTCCACCCATTTAGAAACATAATCTACAGCTAACAGTATATAAAGGTGACCATTAGAATTTGGGAATAGACCCATGAAGTCAATGTCCCAAATATAAAAAAGTTCACAGAAAAGCATAATTTGTTGAGGCATTTCATCCCTCTTGGATATATTACCAAATCTTTGGCAAGGAAAACAAGATTTACAAAGGTCAGCAGCATCTTTAAAAAGAGTAGGCCACCAGAATCCACAGTCTAAAACTTTTTTAACTGTTCGTTGAAGGCCAAAATGTCCTCCACTCTCAGATGAGTGGTAGGCCTCTAAAATGGATTGGAATTCTGATTGAGGTACACACCGTCTAATTACCTGGTCAGGACCATACCTCCAGAGATATGGATCATCCCATATATAATATTTAGATTCGCTTTTCAGCTTGTCTCGCTGATGTTTAGTAAAGTTTGGAGGAAAAGTGTGGCTAACGAGATAATTAGCTACAGGTGCATACCAAGGAACTACATCAGATACTGCCTGTAAGCTATCAAATGGGAAAGTATCATTGATAGGAATAGAGTCATCTGTAATGTGCTCAAGGCGACTCAAGTGGTCTGCCACTAAATTTTGGTTACCACTCCTATCTTTAATTTCCAAATCAAATTCTTGCAGCAGTAGCATCCAACGTATTAGCCTTGGTTTAGACTCCTGTTTAGCCAATAAATACTTTAGAGCTGCATGGTCTGAGTACACTACTACCTTAGTACCAAGTAAATAGGCTCGAAATTTATCCAGAGCAAAAATAATAGCTAGAAGCTCTTTTTCAGTAGTAGTGTAATTAGATTGAGCAGCATCTAAAGTCTTAGATGCATAATCAATTACAAAAGGATCGTTACCTTCATGCTGAGCCAGCGCTGCTCCTACTGTATGATTGGAAGCATCACACATGATTTCAAATGGTTGACTCCAGTCTGGTCCCCTCACAATCGAAGCTTAAGTCAGGACGGTCTTCAGCTAATCAAATGCCTGTTTGCAATCCTCACAGAACTTGAACTCAATGTCTTTCTGCAGGAGTTTGGATAAGGGTAGTGCTACCTTACTGAAGTCCTTAGTGAATCTCCTGTAAAAACCTGCATGGCCAAGGAATGAACGGACTTCCCTTACAGAGGAGGGGTAAGGTAAACTAGAAATAACATCCACCTTTGCTGGGTCTACAGAGATACCAGTATCAGAAACAACATGTCCTAGAATAATTCCTTGTTTCACCATAAAATGACACTTTTCAAAATTTAAAACAAGGTTTGAACTAACACACCTGTCCAATACTCTAGATAAACTATCCAAGCAGAGGCTAAATGAATCACCATATACGCTAAAGTCATCCATAAAAACTTCCATACAGGTCTCAATGAGATCAGAGAAAAGACTCATCATGCACCTTTGGAAAGTGGCTGGTGCATTGCATAAGCCAAAGGGCATTCTCTTATAAGCATAAGTCCCAAAAGGACATGTAAAAGTAGTCTTTTCCTGATCTTCAGGAGCTATATTTATTTGAAAGTAACCTGTATAACCGTCTAAAAAACAGTAATGAGATTTACCTGACAGGCGATCAAGAATCTGATCAATGAATGGCAAGGGGTAATGATCCTTGCGAGTGGCTTGGTTGAGACGCCTGTAGTCAATGCAAACTCTCCATGAGTTCTATACTCTGGTTGTCAGAAGTTCTCACTGCTCATTCCTTATTGTTGTTACTCCAGACTTCTTGGGCACCACTTGCACTGGGCTGACCCATTCGCTATCTGAAATGGGGTAATGATATCTGCTTCAAGTAGTCTGGTTACTTCCTTTTTGACAACTTCTAAGATGGTTGGATTCAATCTTCGCTGAGGTTGTCAGACAGGCTTTGTTCCTTCTTCTAAGAATATTCTGTGTTCACAAACTTGAGGGCTGATTCCTACTATATTCGTCA
This sequence comes from Arachis ipaensis, assembly GCF_059453495.1. Lineage (NCBI taxonomy): Eukaryota > Viridiplantae > Streptophyta > Magnoliopsida > Fabales > Fabaceae > Arachis > Arachis ipaensis. Next base: position 78,662,311 of record NC_142440.1, on the reverse strand, counting down.
AGCTCCATCCAATTGCTTTCTTATGCATTCTCAATACACTAAGCAGTTGTTCTTCTTGTTGGGAAGTGAGCTCCCTCGCAATGATAACTGGGAACTTCTGCTTGTCCTCAAGGTAAGCATACTTGAGGTGTGGAGGAAGGGGCTTTAATTCCATTTTTTGCTCCTGGCTTGGCTCTGGATCATCTGGGGCTGGTGAAAATGGTAATGAATCTTCAGTATGTTCAAAGGGTGTCCCCACACTTGGATCTTGCTCCAGGTGACTCTCTTCCAATTCTTCCTGGTGAGTTGCAGCTATAATATCATCAATGATGTCGCATTGGAATATGGAGTGATCTTCCGGGGGATGCTTCATAGCTTCATCCAGGTTGAAGCTCACTGTTCTGCCATCTACCTCAAAAGAATAGGTTCCCAAAAAGGCATCCAGCTTGAACTTCGAAGTTTTCAAAAACGGTCTTCCAAGCAGGATTGATGAAGGCTTTCCTGAGTCATTTTGGGGCATCTCCAAGATATAGAAGTAAATGGGAAACGTGAGCCCCTTAATGCTCACTAACACATCTTCAGCAATCCCAACCACTGTAATAATGCTTTTATCTGCTAACACAAAACGAGCTGCCGACCTTTTTAAGGGAGGGAGCCTTAAAGCATCATATATAGACAAGGGCATAATACTCACGCATGCTCCTAGATCACACATACAGTCAAAAAATATCACACCTCCAATGGTACAATTAACCATACATGGGCCTGGATCACTACATTTTTCAGGTATATTTCCCATTAAAGCAGATATAGAACTACCTAAAGGAATAGTTTCTAATTCATTAATTTTATCTTTATGTATGCACAATTCTTTTAGAAACTTTGCGTATTTAGGTACTTGCTGAATAACATCAAAAAGGGGAACAGTTACCTCAACCTTTTTGAAGATTTCTACCATTTTGGGATCAAGTTCCATCTGCTTTCTGGCTTTCCTAGCAAGGTGTGGAAATGGGATAGGAGTGGCGTCTCTTACAGCTTCATCTTGCTGGGATTCTGTATTCCCTGGTTGTGTTGCTTCAGCTTCAGCCATGCCTTGTGTTTCATCTTCTTCTTCAACATCCTCTACCTCACCCATGTCCTCAGCTGGGGCGTGTTCAAGCGGCTTTGGCTCCTCAGGATTCCTCCCTTGTAGTGTGGTTCCAGACCTCAAGGTAATGGCATTGATGCCACCCTTGGGGTTGGGTAATGGTTGAGAGGGGATTCCACTGGAGCTCAAAGGCTGGTTGTTAGAGTTATTTAGTGATCCAATCTGTGAGACAAGAGCTTGCAAGGTAGAGTTCAGATCATTTAGAGTAAAAGTAAGGTTGTTTTCCATGGCCTGCTGTCTCCGATCAATATATTGTAGTAACTCATCATTAGAAGATGAAGAGGGATAAGTGATCTGAGGGGTCTGCTGAAATGCTTGAGGCTACCTTAGATGAGGTGCTCTGTAGGCCTGATTCTGATTCTGCTGTCTGATGTTGTTATTGTTATTCCACCTCTGGTTTCCATTAGTATCTCTGCCTCCTCTGTTATGATTATCCCTCCAACCCTGGTTAGAATTATCTCTACCACCTTGGTTGGAATTGTCCTGCCATCCATGGTTGTAGCTGCCACCTTGATTGTATCCTTGATTAGGGCGGTCATAGAAGTTATGAGTGGCTGCCACAGTATTGTCTTCCTGCTGGAGCTGCGGACATTCATCAGTATAATGACTATAATCAGCACAGATCCTGCATACTCTTTGTGGAACCAACTGTTGGCTTTGTTGTGGTGGAGAGGGCTGAGCTTGCTGTTGACACAACTGCATCTGCTTCAATAAGTTGGTCATTTCACATATACTCTGAGTTAGAGCAGTAGTCTCTTTGCTAGAAGATACCTCTGCAACAGCTTTTGACCGGCTTTGTTTCTGCCTGTGATTTCGAGTAGATTCAGCTAAGTCGCTGATTAATTCCCATGCCTCATCAGTGGTCTTGTACTTTTTCACAGACCCATTGCTAGTACTTTCTAATGTGGTCTTATCTTGAGGCTTCATGCCCTATGTGACGTAGCCGAGCAACACTATCTTGTCAATCATATGGTGGGGACATACTTCCAGAAGATCGTTGAAGCGCTCCCAGTATTCGTAGAGAGTCTCGGATTCGTCCTGAACAATCGTGGAAATGTCTTTCCTCAATTTATCAGTAACTTCAGCTGGAAAGAATTTTTCCAAAAACTCTATTCTAAGCGTATCCCAGTTAGAAACAGTTGCTCCGGGTTGAGTGTAGTACCACTCTCTCGCCTTTCCCTCAAGAGAAAATGGGAAGGCTTTTAACAAAATAGAAGTTTCATCCGCACCATCACGCCTGACAGTAGAACAGGCTATTGAGCAGGTAAGCCATGAAACTTGGGCATCAAGTTGAGTAGTGCAGTCTTTATTTCAAAATCCACAGCCACCACTGGGTGATGCGCTTGATACGGTTGCAGTATAAAATCAGGGGCTCCAGCTTCCTGGATAGTAACTCTCCTAAGTGCTGCCATGTCACCTGCACATAAATCAACTGAATTAGTAGAAAGGGAGCTTGTTTCTTCCTTAAGTGACGTTTCAGATTCGTCCTCGGAGAGGACTAACCGACGCCGAGCTTGCCTTATACGTGAAATAGTTCTTTCAATCTCAGGATCAAATACTGGCAAGCTTGGATCAGGAAGTGAACGCGTCATTCAATGAAAGAAATATGCAGCTCATAGTAGAAAGATAAAATAAAATGCAAATAAATAAATTCCAATCAATAACTTAGCACTCTATTGCAACTTCCCGGCAATGACGCCAAAAATTGATGTGGTGAAAATTGGCAGATTAAGAATTATTAAGAAAAATGGCATTGCAAGTAAAACTCTTAACTAGCAAAAATCCACTTGTCAATTTAGAAAAGAGTTGTCACAAAATTAGAATTAGAATATCGGGAGTATGAGTCCCAGGTCGTCTCCCAACGAGTCGCGGAAAGATGTGCTATTTTATTAATCAGAGGTTTTCCAAAATGGTTTTGAGTTTGATAAACAGGAAATTAAATCAGAGAATTTATGTAATTTAAATAAAAATCTTGACCGGGAGAAGATTAATCGGAAGTTCTATCCTTGTTGGAATTTTCTCAAGATCAATTAATAATTAGTAGTTATTTCTACTTAGTTAACCCTCAACGAATGAAGGAAAGTCAAGTTAAAAGTCAACTTCTATTCACAAGTCCTAATCCTCTCCCTTGGGAAGGATTAGAGTTAGTGACTAACAAGCCAACCAACAATGAACCAATTACAATTGAACTCTTGAGTATTCCAACTCAAGGTTCTCCTTTTAATCAACTCCCAATCAAGTTGATGAACTACTCCATTATCATAAATGTAGACTTCACAAAATAAAGAGGGGAAATAAAAAGAGACATGATAAACAATAATAAAAAAGATTAATAAAAATAAATAAAAATAGTCTTTGTATTAAATAACTCTAAAAATAATCCAATTGTACTCTAGAGAAATTAAGGATATGAAAGAATAAGTAAAAAGTAGGTAAACAAACTAGAATGACCAATTCCGGAGGTAGACTCTTCTCAATCACCAAAGCCAAAATCTTCAAATCCTAAATTATGAGTATAAAGAAAAAAACCTAGAGAAAAGAGGTGGAATTCTCTCTCTAGATCTCCCAACTAAAAACTAAAAATTATCTGGAATGAGAGTTGTGTTGTCTCTGCATGTTCTCTGGCTCTAATATGCATTTCTGGGCCAAAAACTGGGTTAGAATGCGGCCCAGAATTCACGCCAGTGACTTTTGTAAATTCTGCAGATCGCGCACGTCACGCGACCATGTCGTCCATGCGTTCGTGTCACTCAACATTTTCCGTGCCATGCGTGTGCGTCGTCCATGCATTCGCGTCACTCGTGTAGTTTTCAATCCACGCGTTCGCGTCAGGAACAGGAGCGTGTCACTGCAATTTCCTCCATTTCGCGTGGTCGCGTGAGCCATGCGCCCGTGTCACTTCTCGCTGGTCATCTCCTCAATTTCTTGTGTTCCTTCCATCTTTGCAAGCTTCCTCTCTATTCTCTACGCCATTCCTGCCCTATGAAGCCTGAAACACTTAACACACAGATCACGGCATCGAATGGTATAAAGGAGAATAAAAATATTCAATTAAAAGATCTTTAGGAAGCAAGTTTTTAATCATAGAATAATTTTAGGAAGGAATTGTGAATACATGCAAATCATATGAATAAGTAGGTGAAAGACTTGATAAAACCACTCAATTAAACACAATATAAATCATAAAATAATGGTTTATCAAGGATATTTCGGAGGTGAGAGAATAGCCACAAAGGTCCTCCAATGTGGCTTTGATGAGCGGATAATTTATACGCTTTTTGGCATTGTTTTTAGGTAGTTTTTAGTATGTTTTAGTTAGTTTTTATTATATTTTTATTAGTTTTTAAATAAAAATCACATTTCTGGACTTTACTATGAGTTTGTGTGTTTTTCTATGATTTCAGCTATTTTTTGGCTGAAATTGAGGGACCTGAGCAAAAATCTGATTCAGAGGCTGAAAAAGGACTGCAGATGCTATTGGATTCTGACCTCCCTACAATCGAAGTGGATTTTCTGGAGCTACAGATGCCCAATTGGTGCGCTCTCAATTGCTTTGGAAAGTAGATATCCTTGGCTTTCCAGCAATATATAATTCTCCATACTTTGCTCGAGATTTGATGGCCCACACCGGCGTTCTAAGTCAGCATAAAATTTCTGGCGTCAAAATGCCAGAACTGGCATAAAAGCTGGAGTTCAACGCCCAAACTGGCACAAAAGCTGGCGTTTAACTCCAAGAGAAGCCTCTACACGTGAAAGCTTCAATGCTCAGCCCAAACACACACCAAATGGGCCCGAAAGTGGATTCTGCATCATTTACTCATTTCTGTAAATCCTAGGCTACTAGTTTTCTATAAATAGGACCTTTTGCTATTGTATTTACACACCTCATGACATTTTACACGTTTCATATTGTATTCTCTATGGCATGAGTCTCTAAACTCCATGGTTGGGGGTGAGGAGCTCTGCTGTGTCTCGATGAATTAATGTAATTACTACTGTTTTCCATTCTATCACGCTTGTTTCTATTCTAAGATATTCACTCGCACTTCAACTTAACTTGATGAATGTGATGATCCGTGACACTCATCATTATTCTCACCTATGAACGTGTGCCTGACAACCACTTCCGTTCTATCTGCAATAGCTTGAGTGCATATCTCTTGGGTTTCTAATCTAAGATTAGAAACTTCGTGGTATAGGCTAGAATTATTGGCGGCCATTCCTGAGATCTGAAAAGTCTAAACCTTGTCTATGGTATTCCGAGCAGGATCTGGAAAGGGATGACTGTGATGAGCTTCAAACTCATGAGTGCTGGGCGTAGTGACAGACGCAAAAGGATCAATGGATCCTATTCCAACATGAGTGAGAACCGACAAATGATTAGCTGTGTAGTGACAGCGCATTTGGACCATTTTCACTGAGAGGATGGATGGTAGCCATTGACAATGGTGATCCACCAACATACAGCTTGCCATGGAAGGAGCCTTGCATGTGTGAAGAAGAAGACCGTAGGAAAGCAGAGATTCAGAAGATAGAGCATCTCCAAAACCTCAACCTGTTCTCCATTACTGCATAACAAGTATTTATTTCATGTTCTTTTACTTTTTACAATTAAATCTGAGAATTATTGATATCCAGACTAAGAGTTACAAGATAACCGTAGCTTGCTTCAAGCCGACAATCTCCGTGGGATCGACCCATACTCACGTAAGGTATTACTTGGACGACCCAGTGCACTTGCTGGTTAGTTGTGCGGAATTGCAAAAGTGTGATTGTGATTTCGTGTACCAGGCTTCTACTGGCCTACTATCTATAAAGACTCTCGAGAGTTTGTACGTAACTGTGACAGTTGCCAGAGAGCTGGTAATTTGCCTCATGGTTACGCTATGCCACAGCAAGGGATCTTAGAGATTGAGTTGTTTGACGTATGGGGTATTGACTTTATGGGGCCTTTCCCACCATCATACTCAAACACTTATATTCTGGTGGCAGTCAACTATGTATCTAAATGGGTAGAGGCCATTGCAACACCCACTAATGATACTAAGACAGTGCTGAAGTTTCTCCAAAAACATATCTTCAGCAGGTTTGGTGTCCCTAGAGTACTAATCAGTGATGGGGGCACTCATTTCTGCAATAAACAGCTTTACTCTGCTATGGTCCGATATGGAATTAGCCACAAGGTAGCAAATCTATATCATCCACAGACAAATGGGCAGGCTGAAGTCTCTAATAGAGATCTAAAAAGAATCCTGGAACGGACTATAAGTACCCGTAGAAGGGATTGGGCAAGAAGCTTGGATGATGCTCTGTGGACATACAGAACAGCATTTAAGACTCCTATAGGGACCTATCCATACCAGCTTGTGCATGGTAAGGCCTGTCATCTGCCCGTGGAACTGGAGCATAAGGCCTACTGGGCAACCAGATTCTTAAACCTTGATGCCAAATTTGCTGGAGAAAAAAGATTGCTCCAGCTGAATGAGCTAGAGGAATTCAGACTCAATACTTTCGAAAATGCTAAGATTTACAAAGAGAAAGCAAAAAGGTGGCATGACAGAAATTTGTCATCTAGAGTCTTTGAACCAGGACAGAAGGTTCTGCCATTTAACTCTAGACTCAGATTATTCCCTGGAAAATTAAAATCCCGGTGGAGGAGACCATATGTAATTACAAGTGTGTCACCATATGGCTATGTGGAGCTTCAAGATACTGATTCTAATAAGAGGTTCATTGTTAATGGACAGAGAGTCAAGCATTATCTTGAAGGCAATGTTGAGCAAGAATGCTCAAGGCTGAGACTAGATTAAAAGCTCAGTAATGTCAAGCTATTGACAGTAAAGAATCGCTTATTGGGAGGCAACCCAATCTTATTTATCTATGTTAATTACTTTTTCATCTCATTTTCCATTGTTATTTTATGTTTTCTTTAGGTTGATGATCATGTGGAATCATAAAAACCGCTGCAGAATTAAAGCAGAATTAAAGCAGAATAAAAAACAGCATCAAAAATAGCACACCCTGGAGGACAAACTTACTGGCATTTAAACGCCAGTAAGAGTAGCAGAATGGGCGTTAAACGCCCAGTCTGGCACAATTCTGGCATTTAACGCCAGAAAGAAGCAACAAGATGGCATTTAACACCAGAACAAAGCACCAAGTTGGCGTTAAATGCCAGAAAAGGAAGAAAAGTTGGCGTTAAACGCCAGAAACAGGCTACAAACTGGCGTTTAACGCCAGAATTGCACTCTAAGGGCATTTTGCACGCCTAAATGGAGCAGGGATGAGAAGTCCTTGACCCCTCAGGATCTGTGGACCCACAGGATCCGCACCTACCTCACCATTGAAATTCAAACCATTCCCCTCCCAAACCCACCCATTCACATACCTCCATCTCCTCCACTTCTCCTTCTACTCCCTTCTTTTTTCTTTTGCTCGAGGACGAGCAAACCATTTAAGTTTGGTGTGGAAAAAAGCATTGCTTTTTGTTTTTTCATAACCATTTATGGCACCTAAGGCCGGAGAAACCTCTAGAAAGAGGAAAAGGAAGGCAGTTGCTTCCACCCACGAGTCATGAGAGATGGAGAGGTTCATCTCAAGGGTCCATAGTTCAGTGGTAGAGCATTTGACCACAGATCAAAGAGCCATGAGGGAGGAGCCACAAAGGCAAGGAAGAGACCTAGAGGAGCTCAAGAGCACCATTGGTTCTTCAAGAGGAAGAAGACGCCACCCTCACTAAGGTGGACCCGTTCCGTAATCTCCTTGTCTATTTGTTTTTCCGTTTTTGGTTTTGAACTTTATGTTTGACTATGTTTTGTCTCTTTACTACATGATCATTAGTGTCTAGTGTCTATGCCTTAAAGTTATGAATGTCCCATAAATCCTTCACCTTTCGTGTGTGAAGAAGAAGCCTTGGGAGCCTTGCGTGTGTGAAGAAGAAGACCGTAGGAAAGCAGAGATTCAGAAGACAAAGCATCTCCAAAACCTCAACCTGTTCTCCATTACTGCATAACAAGTATTTATTTCATGTTCTTTTACTTTTTACAATTAAATCTGAGAATTATTGATATCCTGACTAAGAGTTACAAGATAACCATAGCTTGCTTCAAGCCGACAATCTCCGTGGGATCGACCCTTACTCACGTAAGGTATTACTTGGACGACCCAGTGCACTTGCTGGTTAGTTGTGCGGAATTGCAAAACTGTGATTGTGATTTCGTGCACCAAGTTCTTGGCGCCGTGACGTCGTGATTTCTACCAGTAAAGAAATTCATAGAAACGGTTGCGTTGTAGATATAGTTTCTAAACCGGCAAAAATCCCTTCGTACAAACGTGTTGGGTGTCACAAGTAACAAACCCCTTTAAAAATTGTTAACCGAGTATTCAAACCTCGGGTCGTCTTCTCAAGGAACTGCGAGGAAGTATGTTCTTATTATTGGCTATAAAGGTTATAATCGGGGTTTAGAAGGTGAGAAGCAAGTAATCTGAATGACGAGTGAATTAAATGGCAATCAAGAATAAATAATAACTGTAAAGCGACTTTTAGCAAGGTAGAGAAATTAGAGGTCCAACTTAGTTATCTCTCTTAACAATAACGAAAGTTGAATCTAAACTCCACTTGGTCGACCTTTACCAGGGTAAGGGAAAGTCAAGGGACTAATTAAGTTGACCTTTGAATCCTAATTATTTCCTCAGAAAAGGTTGGGATTATTTAAGTTCAGCTCAATTAGCAAGATCACGATTATCAATTGTATTGAGTTTAATAACTGTTGAGTTACTAAATTCTTAACCAGAACCAAAAGGGGAAAAAAGTAAAGTTGCTGGAATAATAGTAAAAATATCCTTAGATGGGAAGCAATGGAAACTTAAGTCAAAGAGAACAATCATAAACTGAAAATACCTCAATTATCATTAATTCAAATAGAAATCTGTAACATGGAATAATTCATAAATAATAATAATCAATTCAAATGTTGGAATAAATAAAGAGAAGTAATATTAAAATAAAATTAAACCTGGATCTAGAGTTACTCTTAAAACAAGAAGAAATCCTAAATCCTAAAGGCGAGAGGGAGGAGATCTCCCTCTCAACTAAATCTAATTCATTGAAAGGTGAAAAATATGCGAGCTCTCCTTGAATGGAAGCATTCCCACACTTTATAACCTTTGGTCTATGCTGTCTGTACTTGGATCTAGGCCAAAAAGGGCTTCAGAATTCGCTGGGGGCGTATTCTGTAATTTCTGATGCATGGCCTCTGTCACGCGTCCGCGTGGGTCATGCGGTCGCGTCATTTGGAGCTTTTCCTTTCCACGCGGTCGTGTCAGTCATGCGACCGCGTCATGTGCGCTCTACTCAAGGCGCGCGGTCGCGTCAGTCATGCGGCCGCGTCGCTACTGATTCGTGCTTGACACGCGATCGCGTCATCCATGTGATCGCATGAACACTAGTTTCTTTAAAGCTCCGTTTTGCTTCCTCCTTCCACTCTAGCATGTTTCCTTTTTCATCCTTTAAGTCGTTCAGCCTTAGAAAATCTGAAACTACTCAACACACTAATCACAGCATCGAATGGAAATAAAGGTAATTAAAATAATTAATTTTTAAAGCTTAGGAAACATGTTTTTCATTATATGACATAATAAGGAAGGGAAAGTAAAACTATGCAATTAATGTGAATAAGTAGGTGAAGAGTTGAATAAATCACTCTAATTAAGCACAAAAGAACTCATGAGATATGGGTTTATCAACCTCCCCACACTTAAACACTAGCATGTCCTTATGCTAAATCCAAGGTAAATAATTAAGGTTAAAGTGATGGAATGTTATGAAATACAGCCTATGCTAAATGCATCTACCTAATGAGTCATGCAATTCTAATTCATCCACTCATATATAAAGCTTACATGTAGCTAAGTTAATTCACATTCTCAAGGAGTTGTGTGTATATATATAGCCAACCCTTAAATAATAAAGTACTTTAGCAATTGAGATGGGAAAGAAAGCATTGTACAAACTTGCAAAACAATTGGTAAATTTTAAGCACAGATATATGTTGATGAGTTATTGAACCCTCACTGGATTTTGTGTTTACTCTCTAGTCACTCAGTGTTTATTGGGTTTATTCACTCTATTTTTCTTTTTATTCTTAATTTCTTACAGCTTTGTTTTTCATCTAACCAATCAACAATTATAGAATATAGTCATACCAAAAAGTCATGAGGTCTTAATTAAGGTTGTAATGTGGTCAAGGTAAAGGTAAGGATTTATGTATAGGGTCAAGTGAGCTAATAAGTGAATCCTTAATTAGACTAAGATCTCACCTAACATACATATTTAGCAAGATAAAACTTCTTTACCTATTTTCCCATAATTTCTCACTTATTGTTACATGCTCATGTTTTACTTTTTATTTTTATTTCATGTGCATTGTTTTCATTGGGGAATTTCTTTTTTTTTTTTTTGTATCCCCTTTTATTTGGATGCTGAAAATTTTTTTTTTTAATGCACATGATAATTGAATCATTTAGATTTTCTCATGAGCATGCTTCCCAAATTTTATTTTATTCCCTTTTACTTTTCTACCTTTTGTTTCTATTACCCATGTTCCCAAAAGGCTTCCCACATTTTACTCTATTCATAATTTGTCTATCTTAAGTTAACCAAGGATTCACTTGGGATTTTATTTTGTTTTTCTGCTTAAGGCTAGTAATTTGGCTAAATAGAATAAAGAGGTTTTAAAAGGCTCAAGGAGGCTAACAAGGGTGATGTAAAAGGTAGGCTAATTTGGGGTAAGTGAGCTAAAATCAAATGATGGCCTCAATCATTCTCTTGGTATGTATCTTATTCTATATTCTATAATTGGACATATAAATTAAAGCAAAGTAAAGAACATCAGAATAAAAAGAAATGTGACATACAGAAATGAAATTATGGTTTGAATGCAACCATACAATTTAAGCTCAAGACTCACAGGCTGTGTGTTCTCTAACTCAAGCATCATATATCATTCATATATTGTATGCAGGTTTAGTTAAAAATTCCCATTATTCTCTTGAAAAAATTATTTAGGGTAGCTTTTAAAGTTTTAATGTTCCTCCTTGATGAAATGTTGTCAACTAACATGTAATGCTATATATACAAGGTGTGGGTTATTTTGATTCTGTTAAAGTTCCTAGTTTACTTCCTTTTTATATTTTTCTATTTAAACTATACTATCTTATGCTAAAAAGGGTAAACTATACTAATTAATCCACTAATAAATCAGAATTTCAAACTAAACTAAATAACTAAAATGAACTAAATGACTAAGATATGAACTAAAGATGCAAAATACAGAAAATAGAGTAAAATACACAAGTAGCAATGTATAAGTACTCAGAAAATAACAATAAAAGAAAAATACAGAAAAATGTCCAAAATAAAAGAAAAAGTATGTAGTGGTTCACCAAAATAAACGCCAGGGATGGCGACCTCCCCACACTTAAAATGAAACATCGTCCTCGATGCTCAATCAAGCCTGGTGTGAAGGAGTGTCATCACTGGTAGGGATGGCAGCTGGGGTCTCTGTGGCGGTGGTGGGCTGGGAAGGAGAAGAAGAGACAAGGAGAAGAGGGTTGGGGGTGAAAGGGGAGGGCTGCGCGACTGATAGGGTTCGCGGGCTGGGGGGGTTATATTTTCGAATCCACGCAACCGCGTGGGGCACGCGATCGTGTGGCTGGGACGAGAATGGGAGTGACGCGATCGCATGGAGTGCGCGATCGCATGTGAGGGGGGAAAGAAGGTTGACGCGATCGCATGGGTCGCGCGATCGCGTCGCTGGAATTTGTGCTAAACGCACGACTCCAGCGCCGTTTCAGCGCAACTCTCTGTCTCCTTTTGGGGTGATGTGCAATCCATGCGACGCGATCGCGTCGCTCACGCGGTCGCGTGGGATTGATATTGTACATGTGACGCGATCGCATGGGGCATGCGATTGCGTGGGCCAATTTGTGCGAAACGCACAAGGGCCGCACGATTCCAGCCCAACTTTCTGTTCGTTGGATCCTTACACCGATATATATATCACGCGGCCGCATGGGTCACGCGGTCGTATGGGTGGTGTCTTTCGCGATATGACGCGATCGCATGGGGCATGCGGTCGCGTCGTGCAACCACTTTTTTTTTATGCATGAAAAATGCAGAATACAATGACTATCATGGATGCTTATGCATGATTCTAGGTTTAATAAATTAAAAAGAAAAAGGGAAAATGAAAGCAATTAACAAGAAATAAATTGAAAAAGAAGCGACCATACCATGGTGGGTTGTCTCCCACCTAGCACTTTTAGTTAAAGTCCTTAAGTTGGACATTGGAAGAGTATCCTGTTATGGTGGCTTGGGTTTAAATTCGTCCAAAAATCTCCACCAGTGCTTGGAATGCCAATAGCCTCCGGGGTCCCAAACTAGGCATGTAAAGCTCCTGCGCAGCTTTAAACAGATATCCAGCCTCCCGGGATGACGAATGTCAGAACGTAATCCATGATCCCAAGCTGTGTTTTTTGATCCGCCTCCGTTTTGATTTGTAAGTTTCCATTCAGGCGGGTTAAAAAGTAGAATCTCACCGTGGTGACCAAACGTCCTCCGTGATCCATGCAATTGAGCACGATACCAATCCGTGTACTTCGAGGTGAAGCGTGGAACTTTATTGAACCGGGTGCACCAGCTCTGAATACGAGCCATTTCCCTCTTACTCTTAAAGCCGCAGAGAGCTCTAAGTTGGCCATCTGTTTCAAGCAAACCATATTCAAGTGAATAAGTAAAATTATAAGTTAAGGATTGTACCCACTTGAAGCTTGTATTGGGTGGTAACGGCCTTGGGATAGGTGTTTTTGGTGGTTTTGCAAGTTCTGTTTCCTTGTGCTCTTCTGTGAATTCTTCCACTTCCTTGCAAAGATCTTCAATTGCATCTGTATCCTGGTCAAAGTCTTCTATGTCTTCCTCATCACTCGAGTCATAGATTGGAGGTTGAGAGAAATCTACCTCCGAATCATCTTCATATTCACTTGGGGAAGATTCTTCGATCTCAGAGAATTCACTTGCAGACGCAAGTTCATCACTAGGAGCACTAGACTTGTGACTATCATCATCAAGGAAATTTGCTTCTTGGATTATTCCGTCTGATTCTTCGTAAACGACTTGCCTTGGAGATTGTACGGTATCCTCCTTAGCATAAACTGTGGCATCTTGGACGGAGTTTTCCTCAATTCTGGATTCCCAAGGAAGTTCAGCATCGCCTAGATCTTCAACCAACTCTTCTTCTTGAACAATGACAGCTTCTTCCACTTGTTCTAGTACGAATTCATTCTCTGTCTTGTCCACTGGAGTCTCTAGTATTTCTTTCATGCTACGCTCTTCATCAGGCTGTCCACATGGAGCTGTGGTTGATTCTTGTATATTTGAGCGCCTAGTGACCCATTGAATTAGCGCTTGCTCCAGTTGTTGAATGGTTGTTTGAAATTTAATCATTGTTTCTTGCAGGCGATCCTTTGCTTCGCGGTTTGCCAGACTTGGACATGATACAAAGGAAAGTGGTGATGATTGGGAACGATTGGATTGGTATTGGGGTAAGGAAGGATCATATGATGGCGAATGGTGAAGAGAAGCTTGTGAGTGTGGTGGTTCGAGGTTATGTTGAAAGGATGATTCATATGCACGGGTGGGGCTTGTTGGTAGTTACAAGGTTGTCCACCATGTCTTTCAACTGGGTATGCATGGTAGAATGGTCTTTGTCCAGGATATCTCGGAGGGTGTTGCTGCCAAAAGGGTTGATTAGATCCTCTTGGTTCCATCCATCCTTCATTGGTCTGACCTTGATGCACATTCCTGCTGTTACTTCTATTTCCTTTAACAATATTAGAACCAAACTCAAAGCGAGAGGGGTGAGAGTTCATAGTAGCAAATAAAGATAAAAAGGGAAAACAACAATAATTAAACAAGCAAAAGAAAAATATTTACAATAACCAATAATAAGGCACACGTTAGCAGATCCCCGGCAATGGCGCCATTTTGACGTCGTGATTTCTACCAGTAAAGAAATTCATAGAAATGGTTGCGTTGTAGATATAGTTTCTAAACTAGCAAAAATCCCTTCGTACAAACGTGTTGGGTGTCACAAGTAACAAACCCCTTTAAAAATTGTTAACCGAGTATTCAAACCTCGGGTTGTCTTCTCAAGGAACTGCGAGGAAGTATGTTCTTATTATTGGCTATAAAGGTTATAATCGGGGTTTAGAAGGTGAGAAGCAAGTAATCTAAATGACGAGTGAATTAAATGGCAATCAAGAATAAATAATAACTGTAAAGCGACTTTTAGCAAGGTAGAGAAATTAGAGGTCCAACTTAATTATCTCTCTCAACAATAATGAAAGTTAAATCTAAACTCCACTTGGTCGACCTTTACTAGGGTAAGGGAAAGTCAAGGGACTAATTAAGTTGACCTTTGAATCCTAATTATTTCCTCAGAAAAGGTTGGGATTATTTAAGTTCAGCTCAATTAGCAAGATCACGATTATCAATTGTATTGAGTTTAATAACTGTTGAGTTACTAAATTCTTAACCAGAACAAAAGGGGAAAAAAGTAAAGTTGCTGGAATAATAGTAAAAATATCCTTAGATGGGAAGCAATGGTAACTTAAGTCAAAGAGAACAATCATAAACTGAAAATACCTCAATTATCATTAATTCAAATAGAAATCTGTAACATGGAATAATTCATAAATAATAATAATCAATTCAAATGTTGGAATAAATAAAGAGAAGTAATATTAAAATAAAATTAAACCTGGATCCAGAGTTACTCTTAAAACAAGAAGAAATCCTAAATCCTAAAGGCGAGAGGGAGGAGATCTCCCTCTCAACTAAATCTAATTCATTGAAAGGTGAAAAATATGCGAGCTCTCCTTGAATGGAAGCATTCCCACACTTTATAACCTCTGGTCTATGCTGTCTGTACTTGGATCTGGGCCAAAAAGGGCTTCAGAATTCGCTGGAGGCGTATTCTGTAATTTCTGATGCGTGGCCTCTGTCACGCGTCCGCGTGGGTCACGCGGTCGCGTCATTTGGAGCTTCTCCTTTCCACGCGGTCGCGTCAGTCATGCGACCGCGTCATGTGCGCTCTACTCAAGGCGCGCGGTCGCGTCAGTCATGCGGCCGCGTCGCTGCTGATTCGTGCTTGACACGCGATCGCGTCATCCATGCGATCGCGTGAACACCAGTTTTTTTAAAGCTCCGTTTTGCTTCCTCCTTCCACTCTAGCATGTTTCCTTTTTCATCCTTTAAGTCGTTCAGCCTTAGAAAATCTGAAACTACTCAACACACTAATCACGGCATCGAATGGAAATAAAGGTAATTAAAATAATTAATTTTTAAAGCTTAGGAAACATGTTTTTCATTATATGACATAGTAAGGAAGGGAAAGTAAAACTATACAATTAATGTGAATAAGTAGGTGAAGAGTTGAATAAATCACTCTAATTAAGCACAAAAGAACTCATGAAATATGGGTTTATCACGCCGTTGCCGGTGATTGTTCGAGTTTGGACAACTGACGGTTTATATTGTTGCTTAGATTAGGAATAATTTATTTTTGTTGGTTTAGAGTCACTAAATTTGAGTCTTTTATTTGAGTTTAGTTTCATATTTTAAGTTTGGTGTCAATTGCATGCTTTTATTTTCTTTCAATTTTTTGAATTTGCATGTTCTTAGTTCTTTTTTTATCTTTAAAAATTCTAAGTTTGGTGTCTTCTTTGTGTTTTCCTTTGTATTTTCGAAAATTTGTGTTTGATTTTCTAAAAATTTTAAGTTTGGTGTCCCTTGTGGTTTTATTTGCTTAAAAATTTTTCAAAAATTTGTTCTTGGTGTTCAACTTGATCTTCAAAGTGTTCTTGGTGTTCATCTTGATATTCAAAGTTTTCTTGTTTTTTCTCTTTGTTTTGATCTAAAATTTCTAAGTTTAGTGTCATTTTGTTGTTTTTCTCTTTCCTCATTAAAATTCAAAAATCAAAAAATATCTTTTCCTTATTTTACTCATAAATTTCGAAATTTTGCATTAAATTAGTCAAAGATTTTCAAAATCATATCTTTTTTTAGTCAAGTCAAAATTCTAATTTCAAAAATTGATCTTTTCAAAGCTTTTTCAAAAATCAAATCTTTTTAATTTCTTCAATCATATCTTTTTTTTTTAAATTACAATCATATCTTTTCAATCATATCTTTTTCAAAATAATTTTCAATCATATCTTTTTTATTGCTAATTTCAAAATCTTTTTCAAAAAATCACCTAACTGCTTTTCTCTTTCATATTTCGAAATTAACTAAACTTTCTTTTTCCAAAATATTTTTAATTAATTTTGTTTTCAATTTGCTTTTATTTCATTTTCTTCTAATTTTTGAAAGTTTTATTTTATCTTCCATTTATTTTGTTTTTTTCGGTTACTTTTAATTAAATAAAATAAAAAAATTTAAAATATAATTTAATTGCAATTCATATCAATTCCCTTTTCTCCATCATGGACATAAGTGGAAATGAACAGTCCAGAAGGACTCTGGGGTCATATGCTAACCCCATTACAGCTGCATATGGGAGTAGCATCTGTATACCTCCCATCAAAGCAAGCAGTTTTGAGCTAAATCCTCAGCTCATTATCATGGTGCAGCAAAATTGCCAGTATTCCGGTCTTCCACAGGAGGAACCTACTGAGTTTCTGGCACAGTTCTTACAAATTACTGACACAGTACGTGATAAAAAAGTAGATTAGGATCTCTACAGATTATTACTGTTTTCATTTGCTGTAAAAGATCAAGCTAAGAGGTGGTTAAATAACCAACCCACAATAAGCATAAAAACATGGAGACAGTTATCAGACAAATTTCTGAATCAATTTTACCCTCCAAAAAGGATGACACAGTTGAGGCTGGACATCCAAGGCTTTAAACAAGAGGATCATGAATCCCTTTATAATGCCTGGGAAAGGTACAGAGGGATGCTAAGGAAATGCCCCTCTGAAATGTTTTCAGAGTGGGTACAGTTAGACATCTTCTACTATGAGCTTACAGAAAGAGCTCAAATGTCTCTAGACTACTCAGCTGGTGGATCTATACACATGAGAAAGATGATTGAAGAGGCTCAAGAACTCATAGATACGGTTCTTAGAAATTAACATCCGTACTCAAGCAGTGAGTCCTCCATAAAAGAAGAGGCTATGGGAGTAACTACTGATCCTAATCCTCAAGAACAGATTGTTGAACTTAATCAGCAATTACTCCTTATGAAAAAACAATTAGCAGAATTTAAAGAGATGCTCCAAGACACTAAAAACTGCTAATAAGAATATAAAAGCACAATTGAATCAGACAAGACAGCAGCTATCTAAACAGATAATAGAAGAATGCCAAGCCATTCAACTAAGGAGCGGGAAGACATTGAATAAATCAGCTCAAAGTAGTAGAAAGCCAAGAAAGGAACAACTGACAGAGGATGACCAAACCACTGCTCGAAATCCCTCTGAGGACAGCAAGAGCCCAGAGAAGAATAATTCTGGCGTTCAAACGCCAAAAAAGGGTGAAAGATTGGCGTCAAACGCCCAGTGGATGCCCACTTCTGGCATCCAAACGCCAAAAAAGGGAGAAAAGTTGGCGTTGAACGCCCATTCCTTGCCCAGTTATGGCGTTCAAACGCCATAAAAGGGTGGGAAGCTGGCGTTGAACGCCCATCCAGCACCCAATCCTGGCGTTCAAACGCCAATAAGGGATCAGACACCTGCAAGTGCTGATAATAACCCCTCTAAGAAGGCTTCTCCAACCACCACTGTGGGGAATAAACCTGCAGCAACTAAGGTTGAAGAATATAAAGCCAAGATGCCTTATCCTCAGAAACTCCGCCAAGTGGAACAGGATAAACAATTTGCCCGCTTTGCAGACTATCTCAGGACTCTTGAAATAAAGATCCCGTTTGCAGAGGCACTTGAGCAAATACCCTCTTATGCTAAGTTCATGAAAGAGATCTTAAGCCATAAGAAGGATTGGAGAGAAACTAAAAAAGTTTTTCTCACTGAAGAATGCAGTGCAGTCATTTTGAAAAGCTTACCAGAGAAGCTTAAAGATCCAGGAAGCTTTATGATACCGTGCACATTAGAGGGTACTTGTACCAAGACAGCTCTATGTGACCTTGGGGCAAGTATCAATCTAATCCCTGCATCCACTATCAGAAAGCTTGGCTTGACTGAAGAGGTCAAACCAACCCGGATATGCCTTCAACTTGTTGATGGCTCCATTAAATACCCATCAAGCATAATTGAGGACATGATTGTCAAGGTTGGGCTATTTGCCTTTCCCACTGACTTTGTAGTGCTGGAAATGGAGGAGCACAAGAATGCAACTCTCATTCTAGGAAGACCTTTCCTAGCAACTGGACGAACTCTCATTGATGTCCAAAAAGGGGAAGTGACCCTGAGAGTCAATGAGGATAAGTTCAAGTTAAATGTTGTCAAAGCTATTCAGCATCCAGACACATCAAATGACTGCATGAGCGTTGATATTATTGAGTCCTTGGTGGAAGAGATCAATATGACTGAGAGTCTCGAATCAGAGCTAGAGAACATCTTTAAAGATGTTCAGCCTGATCTGGAGGAACCAGAGGAAATAAAAGAACCTCTAAAAATTCTTCAGGAAGAGGATAAGCCTCCAAAACCCGAGCTCAAACCACTACTACCATCCCTGAAATATGCATTTCTAGGAGAAGGTGACACTTTTCCGGTGATCATAAGCTCTGCTTTAAATCCAGAGGAAGAGAAAGCACTAATTCAGGTGCTGAAAACACACAAGACAGCTCTTGGGTGGTCCATAAGTGATCTTAAGGGCATTAGCCCAGCAAGATGCATGCACTAGATCCTATTGGAGGATGATGCTAAGCCAGTGGTTCAACCACAGAGGCGGCTAAATTCAGCCATGAAGAAGGTGGTGCAGAAAGTGGTCACTAAGTTACTAGAGGCTGGGACTATTTATCCTATTTCTGATAGCCCCTGGGTGAGCCCTGTCCACGTTGTCCCCAAGAAGGGAGGCATGACAGTGGTTCATAATGAAAAGAATGAAATGGTTCCTACAAGAACAGTTACAGGGTGGCGTATGTGTATTGACCACAGAAGGCTCAATACAGCCACTAGAAAGGATCATTTTCCTTTACCATTCATAGACTAGATGCTATAGAGACTAGCAGGTCATAAATACTACTACTTTTTGGATGGCTATTGATGAGCGGATAATTTATACGCTTTTTGGCATTGTTTTTACATAATTTTCAGTATGATTTAGTTAGTTTTTAGTGTATTTTTATTAGTTTTAATTAAAATTCACATTTTTGGACTTTACTATGAGTTTGTGTGTTTTTCTGTGATTTCAGGTATTTTCTGGCTGAAATTGAGAGACCTGAGCAAAAATCAGATTCAGAGGTTGAAGAAGGACTGCAGATGCTGTTGGATTCTAACCTCCCTGCACTCAAAGTGGATTTTCTGGAGCTACAGAACTCCAAATGGCGCGCTTCTAAATGCGTTAGAAAGTAGACATCCAGGGCTTTCCAGCAATATATAATAGTCCATACCTTTCCCGAGTTTAGAGGACACAAACAACGCCAGTTCCATGTTGCAGTCTAGCGTTCAGCGCCAGAAACAAGTTGCAAAGTGGAGTTCAATGCCAGAAACACGTTACAAACTGGCGTTCAACTCCAAAATTGACCTCTCCAGGTGAAAGCTTCATGATCAGCCCAAGCACACACCAAGTGGGCCCCGAAAGTGGATTTCTGCATGAATTACTTACTTCTGTAAACCCTAGTAGCTAGTCTAGTATAAATAGGACTTCTTACTATTGTATTTGACATCTTCGGATCTTTGGATTATCTTTAGTTTCATCTTTAGATCACGTTTGGGGGCTGGCCATTCGGCCATGCCTGAACCTCATCACTTATGTATTTTCAAACGGTAGAGTTTCTACACACCATAGATTAAAGTGTGGAGCTCTGCTGTTCCTCACGAATTAATACAAAGTACTACTGTTTTTCTATTCAATTCAACTTATTCCGCTTCTAAGATATTCATTCGCACTTCAACATGAATGTGATGATCATGACACTCATCATCATTCCCTATGAACGTGTTCCTGACAACCACTTTCGTTCTACCTTCGATTGAATGAGTATCTCTTGGATTTCTTAATCAGAATCTTTGTGGTATAAGTTAGAACCCATGGATGGCCATTCTTGAGATCCGGAAAGTCTAAACCTTGTCTGTGGTATTCCGAGTAGGATCTGGGAAGGGATGGCTGTGACGAGCTTCAAACTCGCGAGTGCTGGGCGTAGTGACAGACGCAAAAGGATGGTGAATCCTATTCCAGTATGATTGAGAACCTCTAGATGATTAGCCATGCAGTGACAGCGCATCGGACCATTTTCACAGAGAGGATGGGAAGTAGCCATTGACAACGGTGATGCCCTACACAAAGCTTGCCATGGAAAGGAGTAGGATTAATTGGATGAAGACAGTAGGAAAGCAAAGGTTCAGAGGAACGAAAGCATCTCTATACGCTTATCTGAAATTCTCACCAATGAATTACATAAGTACCACTATCCTATTTTATGTTTTATTTATCTTTTACTTATCAATTCATAAAATCAGTTGAATCCGCCTGACTGAGATTTACAAGGTGACCATAGCTTGCTTCATACCGACAATCTCCGTGGGATCGACCCTTACTCACGTAAGGTTTATTACTTGGACGACCCAGTCCACTTGCTGGTTAGTTGTACGAAGTTGTGAAACAAAATTAAGAATATGAACGTGCGTATGAAGTTTTTAGCGCCGTTACCAAGGAAGTAAAGATCACGATTTCGCACACCAAGTTTTTGGCGCTGTTGCCGGGGATTGTTCGAGTTTGGACAACTGACGGTTCATCTTGTTGCTCAGATTAGGTAACTTTATTTTAATTTTAACCTTTTTGATTTTATTATTCTTATTTTCGAAAAAAATCAAAAAAATATTTTCTTCTTTTTCGTTTTTCCCAATTAATTCTCGAAAAATACAAAAAAAAATTTACAAAATCATAAAATCAAAAATATTTTTTGTGTTTCTTGTTTGAGTCTTGAGTCAAGTTTTAAGTTTGGTGTCAATTGCATCTTTTTAATTTTCTAAAAAATTATTTTCGAAAATTTCATGCATTGCATTCTTCATGATCTTCAAGTTGTTCTTGGCCAGTCTTCTTGTTTGATCTTCATATTTTCTTGTTTTGTGTCTTTTCTTGTTTTTCATATGCATTCTTGAATTCTTAGTATCTAAAAATTAAAAATTTTTTAAGTTTGGTGTTCATCTTGACATTCAAAGTGTTCTTGGTGTTCATCTTGACATTCATAGTGTTCTTGCATGCATCACATGTTTTGATCCAAAATTTTCATGCATTGAGTCAATTTTGTGTTTTTCTCTTTCATCATAAAAAATTCAAAAATAAAAAAAAATATCTTTCTCTTTTTCACTCATAAATTTTCGAAAATTTGAGTTGACTTTTTCAAAACTTTTTAAAATTTAGTTGTTTCTTATGAGTCAAATCAAATTTTCAATTTAAAAATCCTATCCTTTTCAAAATCTTTTTCAAAAATCAAATCTTTTTCATTTTTTCTTATTTATTTTCGAAAATTATAAAAATATTTTTCAGAAATCTTTTTCTTAATTCTATCTCATAATTTTCGAAAATATTACTAACAATTAATGTGATTGATTCAAAAATGTAAAGTTTGTTACTTGCCTAATAAGAAAGGTTCAATCTTTAAATTTTAAAATCAAATCTTTTTGTTTCTTGTTAGTCAAGTAATCAACTTTAATTTTCAAAATCAAATATTTTTAAATTTCTTTTTCAAACCTTTTTCAAAATAATTTTCAATAATATCTTTTTCAATTTCAATCATATCTTTTTCGAAATCAAATTTAAAATCTTTTCTAACTTCATTTCTAACTTCCTATCTTTTCAAAATTTGACTTTCAAATCTTTTTCAATCAATCTTATCTTTTTGTTTAAATCACATCTTTTTCAAATTTCAATCTTATCTTGCCAAAATTTGATTTTCAAAATCTCTTAACCACTTAACTTTTTGTTTGATTCTTATCTTTTTCCAAACTGCCCAACTAACTTTCCACCTTTAATTTTCGAAAATTCCTCTCTTTATTTTTTCAAAATTCCTTTTTAATTAACTAATTATTTTAAATTTTAATTTTTAATATAATTTCAAACTTTAATTTTCAAAATTTAACTTTAAATTTAATTTTTATTTTAATTAATTTTTGAAATTCTCTCACCTCTCATCTCCTTCTATTTATTTATTCATCTACTAACACTTCTCTTCCACCTAAAAATTCGAACCCCATCCTCCTCTCTGTGTTTGAGTTTTTCCTCTTCTCTTCCTTACATTACATTCTTCTCTTCTTCTACTCACATAAAGGAATCTCTATACTGTGACATAGAGGATTCCATATTTTTTGCTTTCTTCTTCTTTTTCATATGAGCAGGAACAAGGATAAGAACATTCTTGTTGAAGCTGATCCTGAACCTGAAAGGACTCTGAAGAGGAAGCTAAGGGAAGCTAAAGCACAACTCTCTGGAGAAAATCTGACAGAAATTTTCGAAAAAGAAGAAGACAATATGGCCGAAAATAATAATAATGCAAGGAGGATGCTTGGTGACTTCACTGCACCTAATTCCAATTTACATGGAAGAAGCATCTCAATTCCTGCCATTGGAGCAAACAACTTTGAGCTTAAACCTCATTAGTTTTTCTGATGCAACAGAACTGCAAGTTTCATGGACTTCCATCTGAAGATCCTTTTCAGTTCTTGACTGAATTCCTGCAAATCTGTGATACTGTTAAGACCAATGGGGTTGATCCCGAGGTCTACAGGCTTATGCTTTTCCCGTTTGTTGTAAGAGACAGAGCTAGAGTATGGTTGGACTCTCAACCTAAAGATAGCCTAAACTCTTGGGATAAGCTGGTCACGGCTTTCTTAGCCAAGTACTTTCCTCCTCAAAAGCTTAGTAAGCTTAGAATGGATGTTCAAACCTTCAGACTAAAAGAAGGTGAATCCCTCTATGAAGCTTGGGAGAGATATAAGCAACTGACCAAAAAGTTTCCTTCTGACATGCTTTCAGAATGGACCATTTTGGATATATTCTATCATGGTCTGTCTGAACTATCAAAGATGTCACTAGACCATTCTGCAGGTGGATCCATTCACCTAAAGAAAATGCCTACAGAAGCTCAAGAACTCATTGACATGGTTGCAAATAACCAGTTCATGTACACTTCTGAAAGGAATCCTGTGAATAATGGGACGCCTATGAGGAAGGGAGTTCTTGAAATTGATACTCTGAATGCCATATTGGCTCAGAATAAAATATTGACTTAGCAAGTCAATATGATCTCTCAGAGTCTGAATGGATTGAAAGAATCATCCAATAGTACTAAAGAGGCATCTTCTGAAGAAGAAGCTTATGATCCTGAGAACCCTGCAATAGCAGAGGTGAATTACATGGGTGAACCTTATGGAAACACCTATAACCCCTCATGGAGAAATCATCCAAATTTCTCATGGAAGGATCAACAAAAGCCTTAACAAGGCTTTAATAATGGTGGAAGAAATAGGTTTAACAATAGTAAACCTTTTCCATCATCCACTCAGCAACAGACAGAGAATTCTGAGCAGAATCCATCTAGCTTAGCAAATTTAGTCTCTGATCTATCTAAGGCCACTGTGAGTTTCATGAATGAAACAAGGTCTTCTATTAGAAATTTGGAAGCACAAGTGGGCTAGCTGAGTAAAGGAATCACTGAAACCCCTCCTAGTACTCTCCCAAGCAATACAGAAGAGAATCCAAAGAGAGAGTGCAAGGCTATTGATATAACAATCATGGCCGAACCTACAGGGGAGGAAGAGGACGTGAATCCCAGTGAGGAAGACCTCCTGGGACGTCCAGTGATCAACAAGGAGTTTCCTTTTGAGGAACCAAAGGACTCTGAGGCTCATCTGGAGACCATAGAGATTCCATTGAACCTCCTTGTGCCATTCATAAGCTCTGATGAGTATTCTTCTTCTGAAGATAATGAGGATGTTACTGAAGAGCAAGTTGCCAAGTTCCTTGGTGCAATCATGAAGCTAAATGCCAAATTATTTGGTAATGAGACTTGGGAAGATGAACCTCCCTTGCTCATCAATGAACTGAGTGATCTGGATTAACTGACATTACCTCAGAAGAAACAAGATCCTGGAAAGTTCTTAATACCTTGTACCATAGGCACCATGACCTTTGAGAAGGCTCTATGTGACCTTGTGTCAGGGATAAACCTCATGCCACTCTCTGTAATGGAGAAACTAGGAATCCTTGTGGTACAGGCTGCCAATTTCTCATTAGAGATGGCAGATAAAAAATATGAAAATGGCTTATGGACTAGTAGAGGACGTGTCAGTAAAGGTAAAAGGCCTTTACATCCCTGCTGATTTCATAATCCTAGACACTGGGAAGGATGAGGATGAATCCATCATCCTTGGAAGACCCTTCCTAGCCGCAGCAAGAGCTGTGATTGATGTAGACAGAGGAGAATTGATCCTTCAACTGAATGAGGACAACCTTGTGTTTAAAACTCAAGAATCTCCTTCTGTAACAATGGAGAGGAAGCATAGAAAGCTTCTCTCAGTACAGAGTCAACTAAAACCCCCACAGTCAAACTCTAAGTTTGGTATTGGGAGGCCTCAGCCAAACTCTAAGTTTGGTGTTGAACTCCCATATCCAAACTCTAAGTTTGCTGTTGGGAGTCTATAAACTTGACCTGATCACCTGTGTGGCTCCATGAAAGCCCACTGTCAAGCTATTGACATTAAAGAAGCGCTTGTTGGGAGGTAACCCAATTTTTATTTATCTAATTTTATTTTTATTTTTATTGTTCTTTCATGTTTTATTAGGTTCATGATCATGTGGAGTCACAAAATAAATACAAAAATTAAAAACAAAATCAAAAACAGCAGAAGAAAAATCACACCTTGGAGGAAGGACTTACTGGCGTTTAAACGCCAGTAAGGAGCATCTGGCTGGCGTTCAACGCCAGAACAGAGCATGGATCTGGCGTTGAATGCCAAAAACAAGCAACATCCTGGCGTTCAAACGCCAGGAATGCACCCTGAGAAGAACTGGCGCTGAACGCCAGAAACAAGCATAGAACTAGCGTTCAACGCCAGAAACATGCTGCATCTGGGCGTTAAACGCCCAGAACAAGCATCAATTCAGCGTTTAAATGCCAGAATTGCATGCAAAGGCGTTTTACATGCCTAATTGGTGCAGGGATGTAAATCCTTGACACCTCAGGATCTGTGGACCCTACAGGATCACCTCAGGATCTGTGGACCCCACAGGATCCCCACATACCTCCACTCACCTTCCCTCCTCATAATCCTATATCACCCTTTCCCAAGAACCCTTCACCAATCACCTCATCTTTCTTCCCCATCACCTCTTCACCACTTACCTCCATCTCTTCTTCTTCTCATCCTTTCTTTCTTCTTTTGCTCGAAGACGAGCAAACATTTTAAGTTTGGTGTGGAAAAAAAAGCATTGATTTTTTGTTTTTCCATAACCACTAATGCCTCAAGGGATGCACTTCCCTCCACAAAACTATTGGGAGCAAATCAACACTTCCCTAGGAGAATTAAGTTCCAACATGGGACAACTAAGGGTGGAACATCAAGAGCACTCCATCATCCTCCATGAAATTAGAGAAGATCAAAAAGCAATGAGGGAGGAGCAACAGAGACAAGGAAGAGACATAGAAGAGCTCAAGGACATCATTGGTTCCTCAAGAAGAAAATGCCACCATCACTAAGGTGGACTCATTCCTTGTTCTTAAATTTTCTGTTTTTTGTTTATTTAAGTTAAATGTTTATTTATGTTTGTGTCTTATTACATGATCATTAGTATCTAAGTGTCTATGCCTTAAAGTAGTGAATATGAATCCATCACCTCTCTTAAATGAAAAATGTTTTAAAAACAAAAGAACAAGAAGTACATGGTTTCAAATTCATCCTTGAAACTAGTTTAATTATTTTGATGTGGTGACAATACTTTTTGTTTTCAGAATGAATGCTTGAACAGTGCATATGTCTTTTGAATTTGATGTTTAAGAATGTTAAATATGATGGATCTTGAAAGAATGATGACAAGGAGACATGTTATTTGATAAAATCATAAAAATGATTCTTGAAGCAAGAAAAAGCAGTGAATACAAAGCTTGCAAAAAAAAAAGAGAAAAAGAACAAGCAAGCAGAAAAAGCCAAAAGCTCTTTAAACCAAAAGGCAAGAGCAAAAAGTCAATAGCCTTTAAAACCAAAAGGCAAGGATAAATAAAAAGGATCCAAGGCTTTGAGCATCAGTGGATAGGAGGGCCTAAAGGAATAAAATCCTGGCCTAAGCGGCTAAACCAAGCTGTCCCTAACCATGTGCTTGTGGCGTGAAGGTGTCAAGTGAAAACTTGAGACTGAGCGGTTAAAGTCAAGGTCCAAAGCAAAAACAGAGTGTGCTTAAGAACCCTGGACACCTCTAATTGGGGACTTTAGCAAAGCTGAGTCACAATCTGAAAAGGTTCACCCAGTTATGTGTCTGTGGCATTTATGTATCCGGTGGTAATACTGGAAAACAAAGTGCTTAGGGCCACGGCCAAGACTCATAAAGTAGCTGTGTTCAAGAATCAACATATTGAACTAGGAGAATCAATAACACTATCTGAACTCTGAGTTCCTATAGATGCCAATCATTCTGAACTTCAATGGATAAAGTGAGATGCCAAAACTATTCAAGAGGCAAAAAGCTACAAGTCCCTCTTATCTGATTGGAGCTAAGTTTCATTGATAGTTTGGAATTTATAGTATATTCTCTTCTTTTTATCCTATTTGATTTTCAGTTGCTTGGGGACAAGCAACAATTTAAGTTTGGTGTTGTGATGAGCGGATAATTTATACGCTTTTTGGCATTGTTTTTACATAATTTTCAGTATGATTTAGTTAGTTTTTAGTGTATTTTTGTTAGTTTTTAATTAAAATTCACATTTCTGGACTTTAATATGAGTTTGTGTGTTTTTCTGTGATTTCAGATATTTTCTGGCTGAAATTGAGGGACCTGAGCAAAAATCAGATTCAGAGGTTGAAGAAGGACTGTAGATGCTGTTGGATTCTGACCTTCCTACACTCAAAGTGGATTTTCTGGAGCTACTGAACTCCAAATGGCGCGCTTCTAATTGTGTTGGAAAGTAGACATCCAGGGCTTTCCAGAAATATATAATAGTCCATACTTTTCCCGAGTTTAGATGACGCAAACAACGCCAGTTCCATGTTGCAGTCTGGCGTTCAGCGCCAGAAACAAGTTGCAAAGTGGAGTTCAACGCCAGAAACACGTTACAAACTGGCGTTCAACTCCAAAATTGACCTCTCCACGTGAAAGCTTCATGCTCAGCCCAAGCACACACCAAGTGGGCCCCGGAAGTGGATTTCTGCATCAATTACTTACTTTTGTAAATCCTAGTAGCTAGTCTAGTATAAATAGCACTTTTTACTATTGTATTTGACATCTTCGAATCTTTGGATTATCTTTAGTTTCATCTTTAGATCATGTTTGGGGGCTGGCCATTCGGCCATGCCTGAACCTCATCACTTATGTATTTTCAAATGGTAGAGTTTCTACACACCATAGATTAAGGTGTGGAGCTCTGCTGTTCCTCACGAATTAATACAAAGTACTACTGTTTTAATATTCAATTCAACTTATTCCGCTTCTAAGATATTCATTCGCACTTCAACATGAATGTGATGATCGTGACACTCATCATCATTCCCTATGAACGTGTGCCTGACAACCACTTTCGTTCTACCTTCAATTGAATGAGTATCTCTTGGATTTCTTAATCAGAATCTTTGTGGTATAAGTTAGAACCCATGGATAGCCATTCTTGAGATCCAGAAAGTCTAAACCTTGTCTGTGGTATTCCGAGTAGGATCTGGGAAGGGATGGCTGTGACGAGCTTCAAACTCGCGAGTGCTGGGCGTAGTGACAGACGCAAAACGATGGTGAATCCTATTCCAGTATGATCGAGAACCTCCAGATGATTAGCCATGCAGTGACAGTGCATCAGACCATTTTCACAGAGAGGATGGGAAGTAGCCATTGACAACGGTGATGCCCTACACAAAGCTTACCATGGAAAGGAGTAGGATTGATTGGATGAAGACAGCAGGAAAGCAGAGGTTCAGAGGAACGAAAGCATCTCTATACGCTTATCTGAAATTCTCACCAATGAATTACATAAGTACCACTATCCTATTTTATGTTTTATTTATCTTTTACTTATCAATTCATAAAATCAGTTGAATCCGCCTGACTGAGATTTACAAGGTGACCATAGCTTGCTTCATACCAACAATCTCCATGGGATCGACCCTTACTCACGTAAGGTTTATTACTTGGACGACCCAGTGCACTTGCTGGTTAATTGTACGAAGTTGTGAAACAAAATTAAGAATATGACCGTGCGTATGAAGTTTTTAGCGCCGTTACCAAGGAAGTAAAGATCACGATTTCGCACACCAGCTATTCAGGTTACAACCAAATTGCAGTAGATCCTCAGGACCAAGAGAAAATAGCATTCACATGTCCTTCTGGAGTATTTGCCTACAGAAGGATGCCCTTTGGTCTATGCAATGCACCCGCAACCTTTCAGAGGTGCATGCTCTCTATCTTCTCTGATATGGTAGAAAAATTTCTAGAAGTCTTCATGGATGACTTTTTAGTATTTGGAGACTCATTCAGCTCCTGTCTTGACCATTTAGCACTTGTTCTAAAAAGATGCCAAAAGACCAACCTAGTTTTAAACTGGGAAAAATGTCACTTTATGGTGACTGAAGGAATTGTCCTTGGGCATAAAATTTCAAACAATTGAATAGAGGTGGATCAAGCTAAAGTGGAAGTAATTGAAAAATTACCACCACCTGTCAATGTTAAGGCAATTAAAAGCTTTCTGGGGCATGCAGGATTCTATAGGAGGTTTATAAAGAATTTTTCAAAAATTGCAAAACCTCTGAGCAATCTGCTAGGTGCTGACACACCATTTGTGTTTAACACAGAGTGTCTGTAGGCGTTTGAAACTCTGAAAGCTAAGCTGGTCACAGAACCAGTGATTTCTGCACCAGGCTGGACATTACCATTTGAACTAATGTGTGATGCCAGTGACCATGTCATTAGTGCAGTATTAGGACAGAGGCATAACAAACTTCTGCACGTCATTTACTATGCCATCCGTGTTCTAAATGACGCACAGAAAAACTACACAACCACAAAAAAAGAGTTGCTTGCAGTGGTTTATGCCATTGACAAGTTTAGATCCTATTTAGTAGATTCAAAAGTGATTGTGTATACTGACCATGCTACTCTTAAATATCTACTCAGAAAGCAGGATTCAAAACCCATGCTCATAAGATGGGTGTTGCTTCTGCAAGAGTTTGATATAGAAATAAGAGACAGAAAAGGGACAGAGAACCAAGTAGCTGATCACCTATCCCAGATAGAACCAGTAGTAGGGGCGTCCCTTCCTCCTACTGAGATCTCTGAAACCTTTCTGGATGAGCAACTCTTCGCCATTCAGGAAGCACCATGGTTTGCAGACATTGTAAATTATAAAGCTGTGAGGTTCATACCCAAGGAGTACAGCAGGGTACAAACAAAAAAAACTAATTTCTGATGCAAAGTACTACTTTTGGGATGAACCATATCTCTTTAAGAGATGTGCAGACGGAATGATCCGCAGATGCGTGCCTAGAGAAGAGGCACAGAAGATCCTATGGCATTGCCATGGATCACAGTATGAGGACATTTCGGAGGTGAGCGAACAGCCACTAAGGTCCTCCAATATGGGTTCTACTGGCCTACTCTCCATAGAGATCCCTGAGAGTTTGTGCATAACTGTGACAGTTGCCAAAGAGCTGGCAACTTGCCTCATGGTTATGCCATGCCTCAACAAGGGATCTTAGAGATTAAGTTGTTTGATGTATGGGGTATTGACTTCATGGTTCCTTTCCCACCATCATACTCAAACACTTACATTCTGGTGGCAGTAGACTACATATCTAAATGGGTAGAACCAATTGTCACACCCACTAATGATACTAAGACCGTGCTGAAGTTCCTCCAAAAATATATCTTCAGCAGATTTAGCGTCCCCAGAGTACTAATCAGTGATGGGGGCACTCATTTTTGCAGTAAACAGATATATTCTACTATGGTCCGATATGGAATTAGCCACAAAGTAGCAACTCCATATCACCCACAGACAAATGGGCAGGCTGAAGTCTCTAATAGAGAACTAAAAAGAATCATGGAATGGAGTGTAATTGCCCGTAGAAAAGATTGGGAAAAAAGCTTGGATGATGCTCTGTGGGCATACAGAACAGCATTCAAGACCCCTATAGGGACCTCTCCATACCAGCTTGTGTATGGAAAAGCCTGTCACCTGCCCGTGGAACTAGAACACAAGGCCTACTGGACAACCAGATTCCTAAACCTTGATGCTAAATTAGCTGGAGAGAAAAAATTGCTCCAGTTGAATGAGCTAGAGGAATTCAGTTCTGCTATTTAACTCTAGGCTTAGATTGTTCCCTGGGAAATTAAAATCCCGGTGGAGGGGACCATATGTGATTACAAGCGTGTCACCATATGGATATGTAGAGCTTCAGGATATTGACTCTGACAAAAAGTTCATTATTAATGGACAGAGAATCAAACATTATCTTGAAAGCGATGTTGAGCAAGAATGCTCAAAACTGAGACTAGACTAAAGCTCAGTAAAAAGTCAAGCTATTGACATTAAAGAAGCGCTTATTGGGAGGCAACACAATTTTCATTAATCTATGTTAATTTTCCATTTTCCATTGTTATTTTATGTCTTCTTTAGGTTGATGATCATGTGGAGTCACAAAAACAGCATTAAAAACAGCACACCCTGGAGAATGAGCTTACTGGCATTTAAACACCAGTAAGGGTAGCAGAATGGGTGTTAAACGCCCAGTCTAGCACCATTCTGGGCGTTTAACACCAGAAATGGGCACGAGACTGGCGTTTAATGCCAGAAAAGGGCACCAAGCTGGCGTTAAACGCCAGAAAGGAAAGAAAAGCTGGCATTAAACGCCAGAAATGGGCAGCAACCTAGCGTTTAACGCCAGGATTGGCACTCAAAGAGGCATTTACACGCCAAAATGGTGCAGGGATGAGAAATCCTTGGCACCTCAGGATCTGTGGACCCCACAAGATCCCCACATACCTCAACTCAATCTCTCTCTTCTTCACACATTCCAATAACACCCTTCCCCAAATACTCTTCCCCATCAGTTCTTAACCACTCACACCTCTCCATCTCCTCCATTTTCTTCTTCTTCTCCTCCCTCCTTTCTTCTTTTGCTCGAGGACGAGCAAACCTTCTAAGTTTGGTGTGGAAAAATCATTGCTTTTTGTGTTTCCATAACCATTTATGGCACCTAAGGCTGGAGAAACCTCTAGAAAGAGGAAAAGGAAGGCAAAGGCTTCCATCTCCGAGTCATGGGAAATCGAGAGATTCATCTCAAAATCCCATCACTAAGAAAAGGATGGAGCGAACAAGAGAGCTCACACATGGACCTCAACAAGAGCATTCCACTATCCTCCATGAAATTAGAGAGGACCAAAAGGCCATGAGAGAGGAGCAACAAAGGCAAGGAAGAGACATAGAAGAGCTAAAGCACTTCATATGATCTTCAAGAGGAAGAACAAGCCGCCATCACTAAGGTGGACCCGTTCTTTAATCTCCTTGCTCCTATTTTTCTGTTTTTTGAAAATTATGCTTTATGTTCTATCTATGTTTGTGTCTTTATCACATGATCATTAGTGTCTTAGTGTCTATGACTTAAAGCTATGAATGTCCTATGAATCCATCACCTTTCTTAAAATGAAAAATGTTTTCTGAAAAAGAAAAAGAAGTACGTAAATTTCAAATTTTAAAACAGTTTAATTATTTTGATGTGGTGGCAATGCTTTTTGTCTTTCTGAATGAATGCTTGAACAGTGCATATTTTGAATTTTTTGTTTATGAATGTTAAAATTGTTGGCTCTTGAAAGAATAATGGAAAAGGAGAAATGTTATTTGATAATCTGAAAAATCATAAAAATGATTCTTGAAGCAAGAAAAAGTAGTGAATGCAAAGCTTGCGAAAAAAATATGAAAAAAAAGAAAAAAGAAAAAGAAAAAGTAAGTAGAAAAAGCCAATAGCCCTTTAAACCAAAAGGCAAGGGTAAAATAAAAAGGATCTAAGGCTTTGAGCATCAGTGGATAGGAGGCCCTACAGGACTAAAATCATGGCCTAAGCGGCTAAACCAAGCTGTCCCTAACCATGTGCTTGTGGCGTGAAGGTGTCAAGTGAGAAGCTTGAGACTGAGCGGTTAAAGTCATGGTCCAAAGCAAAAAGAGTGTGCTTAAGAGCTCTGGACACCTCTAATTGGGAACTCTAGCAAAGCTGAGTCACAATCTGAAAAGGTTCACCCAGTTATGTGTCTGTGGCATTTATGTATCCGGTGGTAATACTGGAAAACAAAGTGCTTAGGGTCACGGACAAGACTCATAAAGTAGCTGTGTTCAAGAATCAACATGCTGAACTAGGAGAATAAATAACACTATCTGAATTCTGAGTTCCTATAGATGCCGATCATTCTGAACTTCAAAGGATAAAGTGAGATGCCAAAACTGTTCAGAAGCAAAAAGCTAATAGCCCCACTCATCTAATTAAGATTGATCTTCATAGATGTTTTTGGAATTCATTGTATATTCTATTCTTTTTATCCTACTTTATTTTTAGTTGCTTGGGGACAAGCAACAATTTAAGTTTGGTGTTGTGATGAGCGGATAATTTATATGCTTTTTGGCATTGTTTTTAGGTAGTTTTAGTATGTTTTAGTTAGTTTTTATTATATTTTTATTAGTTTTTAAATAAAAATCACATTTCTAGACTTTACTATGAGTTTTTGTGTTTTTCTATGATTTCATCTATTTTCTGGCTGAAATTGAGGGACCTGAGCAAAAATCTGATTCAGAGGCTTAAAAAGGACTGCAAATGCTGTTAATCTGACCTCCCTGCACTCGAAGTGGATTTTCTGGAGCTACAGCAGCCCAATTGGCGCGCTCTCAATTTCGTTGGAATGTAGACATCCTGGGCTTCCCAGAGATATATAATTGTCCATACTTTGCTCGAGATTTGATGGACCAAACCGGCGTTCCAAGTCAGCATAAAATTTCTGGCGTCAAAACGCCAGAACTGGCATAAAAGCTGGAGTTAAACGCCCAAACTGGCACAAAAGCTGGCGTTTAACTCCAAGAGAAGCCACCAAACGTGAAAGCTTCAATGCTCAGCCCAAGCACACACCAAGTGGGCCCAAAAGTGGATTCTGCATCATTTACTCATTTCTGTAAACCCTAGGCTACTAGTTTTCTATAAATGGGACCTTTTGCTATTGTATTTACACACCTCATGACATTTTACACGTTTCATATTGTATTCTCTACGGCATGAGTCTCTAAACTCCATGGTTGGGGGTGAGGAGCTCTGCTGTGTCTCAATGAATTAATGCAATTACTACTGTTTTTCATTCTATTACGCTTGTTTCTGTTCTAAGATATTCACTCGCACTTCAACTTGATGAATGTGATGATCCGTGACACTCATCATTATTCTCACCTATGAACGCGTGCCTGACAACCACCTCTGTTCTATCTGCAATAGCTTGAGTGCATATCTCTTGGGTTTCTAGTCTAAGATTAGAACCTTCGTGGTATAGGATAGAATTATTGGCGGCCATTCCTGAGATCCGGAAAGTCTAAACCTTGTCTGTGGTATTCCAAGTAGGATCTGGGAAGGGATGACTGTGACGAGCTTCAAACTCACGAGTGCTGGGCGTAGTGACAGACGCAAAAGGATCAATGGATCCTATTCCAACATGAGTGAGAACCGACATATGATTAGCCATGCGGTGACAGCGCATTTGGACCATTTTCACTGAGAGGATGGATGGTAGCCATTGACAATGGTGATCCACCAACATACAGCTTGCCATGGAAGGAGCCTTGCGTGTGTGAAGAAGAAGACCGTAGGAAAGTAGAAATTCAGAAGACAGAGCATCTCCAAAACCTCAACCTGTTCTCCGTTACTGCATAACAAGTATTTATTTCATGTTCTTTTACTTTTTACAATTAAATCTGAGAATTATTGATATCCTGACTAAGAGTTACAAGATAACCATAGATTGCTTCAAGCCGGCAATCTCCGTGGGATCGACCCTTACTCACGTAAGGTATTACTTGGACGACCCAGTGCACTTGCTGGTTAGTTGTGCGGAATTGCAAAAGTTTGATTGTGATTTCGTGCACCAGGCTTCTACTGGCCTACTCTCTATAAAGACTCTCGAGAGTTTGTACGTAACTGTGACAGTTTCCAGAGAACTGGTAATCTGCCTCATGGTTACGCCATGCCTCAGCAAGGGATCTTAGAGATTGAGTTGTTTGACGTATGGGGTATTGACTTCATGGGGCCTTTCACACCATCATACTCAAACACTTATATTCTAGTGGCAGTCAACTATGTATCTAAATGGGTAGAGGCCATTGCAACACCCACTAATGATACTAAGACAGTGCTGAAGTTCCTCTAAAAACATATCTTCAGCAGGTTTGGTGTCCCTAGAGTACTAATCAGTGATGGGGGCACTCATTTATGCAATAAACAGCTTTACTCTGCTATGGTCCGATATGAAATTAGCCACAAGGTAGCAACTCCATATCATCCACAGACAAATGGGCAGGCTGAAGTCTCTAATAGAGAATTAAAAAGAATCCTGGAATGGACTGTAAGTACCCGTAGAAGGGATTGGGCAAGAAGCTTGGATGATGTTCTGTGGGCATACAGAACAGCATTTAAGACTCCTATAGGGACCTCTCTATACCAGCTTGTGTATGGTAAGGCCTGTCATCTGCCTGTAGAACTGGAGCATAAGGCCTACTGGGTAACCAGATTCCTAAACCTTGATGCCAAATTAGCTGGAGAGAAAAGATTGCTCCAGCTGAATGAGCTAGAGGAATTCAGACTCAATGCTTTCAAAAATGCTAAGATTTACAAAGAGAAAGCAAAAAGGTGGCATGACAGAAAGTTGTCATCTAGAATCTTTGAACCAGGACAGAAGGTTCTGCTATTTAACTCTAGACTCAGATTATTCCCTGGAAAATTAAAATCCCGGTGGAGGGGACCATATGTGATTACAAGTGTGTCACCATATGGCTATGTGGAGCTTCAAGATACTGATTCTAATAAGAGGTTCATTGTTAATGGACAGAGAGTCAAGCATTATCTTGAAGGCAATGTTGAGCAAGAAAGCTCAAGGCTGAGACTAGATTAAAAGCTCAGTAATGTCAAGCTATTGACAGCAAAGAAGCGCTTATTTGGAGGCAACCCAATCTTATTTATCTATGTTAATTACTTTTTCATATTATTTTCCATTGTTATTTTTTGTTTTCTTTAGGTTGATGATCATGTGGAATCATAAAAAGAGCTGCAGAATTAAAGCAGAATCAAAAACAGCATCAAAAATAGCACACCCTGGAGGACAGACTTACTGGCATTTAAACGCCAGTAAGAGTAGCAGAATGGGCGTTAAACGCCCAGTCTGGCACAATTCTGGCGTTTAATGCCAGAAAGAAGCAACAAGCTGGAGTTTAACGCCAGAACAGAGCACCAAGTTGGCGTTAAATGCCAGAAAGGGAAGAAAAGTTGGCATTAAACGCCAGAAACAGGCAGCAAACTGGCGTTTAACACTAGAATTATACTCTAAGGGCATTTTGCACGCCTAAATGGAGCAGGGATGAGAAGTCCTTGACCCCTCAGGATCTGTGGACCCCACAGGATCCCTACCTACCTCACCATTCAAATTTAAACCATTCCCCTCCCAAACCCACCCATTTATATACCTCCATCTCCTCCACTTCTCCTTCTACTCCCTTCTTTCTTCTTTTGCTCAAGGACGAGCAAACCATTTAAGTTTGGTGTGGAAAAAAGCGTTGCTTTTTGTTTTTCCATAACCATTTATGGCACCTAAGGCCGGAGAAACCTCTAGAAAGAGGAAAAGAAAGGCAGTTGCTTCCACCCCCGAGTCATGAGAGATGGAGAAGTTCATCTCAAGGGTCCATAGTTCAGTGGTAGAGCATTTGACTACAGATCAAAGAGCCATGAGAGAGGAGCAAAAAAAGCAAGGAAGAGACCTAGAGGAGCTCAAGAGCACCATTGGTTCTTCAAGAGGAAGAAGACGCCACCCTCACTAAGGTGGACCCGTTCCTTATTCTCCTTGTCTATTTGTTTTTCTGTTTTCGGTTTTGAGCTTTATGTTTGACTATGTTTTATGTCTTTACTACATGATCATTAGTGTCTAGTGTCTATGCCTTAAAGTTATGAATGTCCATAAATCCTTCACCTTTCTTAAATGAAAAATGTTCCTAATTACAAAAGAACAAGAAGTACATGAATTTCAATTTTTATCTTGAAATTAGTTTAATTATATTGATGTGGTGGCAATACTTTTTATTTTCTAAATGAATGCTTGAACAGTGCATATTTTTTATAGTGGAGTTTATGAATGTTAAATTTGTCGGATCTTGAAAGAATGATGAAAATGATAAATGTTATTGATAATCTGAAAAATCATAAAATTGATTCTTGAAGCAAGAAAAAGCAGTGAATAACAAAGCGTGCAAAAAAAAAAGCAAGCAGAAAAAGCAAATAGCCCTTAAAACCAAGAGGCAAGGGTAAAAAGGATCCAAGGCTTTGAGAATTAATCGATAGGAGGGCCCAAGGAAATAAAATCCAGGCCTAAGCGGCTAAATCAAGCTGTCCCTAACCATGTGCTTGTGGCATGAAGGTATAAGTGAGAAGCTTGAGACTGAGTGGTTAAAGTTGTGATCCAAAGCAAAAAGAGTGTGCTTAAGAACTCTGGACACCTCTAACTAGGGACTTCAGCAAAGCTAAGTCACAATCTGAAAAGGTTCACCCAGTTATGTGTCTGTGGCATTTATGTATCCGGAGGTAATACTGGAAAACAAAGTGCTTAGGGCCACGGCCAAGACTCATAAAGTAGCTGTGTTCAAGAATCAACATACTAAACTAAGAGAATCAATAACACTATTTAAATTCTGAGTTCCTACAGATGCCAATCATTCTGAACTTCAAAGGAAAAAGTCAGATGCCAAAACTATTCAAAAGCAAAAAGCTACAAGCCCCGCTCATCTAATTAGAACTAAGCTTCATTGATATTGTGGGATTTATAGTATATTCTCTTCTTTTTATCCTATTTTGTTTTCAGTTGCTTGGGGACAAGCAACAATTTAAGTTTGGTGTTGTGATGAGCGGATAATTTATACGCTTTTTGGCATTGTTTTTAGGTAGTTTTTAGTATATTTTATTCACTTTTTATTATATTTTTATTAGTTTTTATTCAAAATTCACATTTCTGGACTTTACTATGAGTTTGTGTGTTTTTTCTGTGATTTTAGGTATTTTCTGGCTAGAATTGAGGGACCTGAGCAAAAATCTGATTCAGAGGCTGAAAAAGGACTGCAGATGCTGTTAGATTCTGACCTCCCTGCACTCGAAATGAATTTTCTGGAGCTACAGAATCCCAATTTGCGCGCTCTTAATGGCGTTGAAAATTAGACATCTTGAGCTTTCCAGCAATATATAATAGTTCATACTTTGTCTTAGTTGAGATTACGCAAACTGGCGTTTAACGCTAACTTTCTACCCTATTCTGGCGTTAAACGCCAGAACTGGCATAAAAACTGGAATTAAATGCCAGAAACAGGAAGCAACCTGGCGTTTAACTCCAACAAAAGACTCTACACATGAAAGCTTCAATGCTCAGCCCAAGCACACACCAAGTGGGTCCCGGAAGTGGATTTCTGCACTATCGATCTTAGTTTACCCATTTTCTGTAAACCTAGGTTATTAGTTTAGTATAAAAACTACTTTTAGAGATTTATTTTGTACCAGATGACATTTTACACGTTTTATATTGTATCTTTGATGGCATGAGTCTCTAAACTCCATGGTTGGGGGTGAGGAGCTCTACTGTGTCTCGATGGATTAATGCAATTACTACTGTTTTCCATTCAATCACGCTTGTTTCTATTCTAAGATATTCACTCGCACTTAAACCTGAAGAATGTGATGATCCGTGACACTCATCACCATTCTCAACCTATGAACGCGTGCCTAACAACCACTTCCGTTTTATCTTAGATTGAATGTGTATCTCTTTGGTTCCTAATTCACGAGTTTGATTGCCTCTCCTGACAACAGAGCATTCAAATTTGTGAGATCAGAGTCTTCGTGGTATAAGCTGGAATCAATTGGCAGCATGCTTGAGATTCGGAAAGTCTAAACCTTGTCTGTGGTATTCCGAGTAGGATTCGAGATGGGATGACTGTGACGAGCTCTAAACCTTGGCCTCAATCAGAATTCCAGTCCATTTTAGAGGCCTGTCACTCATCTGAGAGTGGAGGACATTTTGGCCCTCAAAGACAGCTAGAAAGATCTTAGACTGTGGATTCTGGTGGCCTACTCATTTTAGAGACGCTGCTAAGTTTTGTAAATCTTGTCTCCCATGCCAGAAATTTGGCAATATATCCAGGAGAGATGAGATGCCTCAACAAATTATGCTTTTCTGTGAAATTTTTGGTGTTTGAGGCATTGACTTCATGGGTCCATTTTCAAATTCTAATGGATATTTTTATATATTGTTAGTTGTGGATTATGTTTCCAAATGGGTAAAAGCAATTCCTACCCGCACTGATGATGCTAACACTGTTGTTTCCTTTATGAGAAACCATATTATATGTCGCTTCGGATCACCACGAGCATTCGTGAGCGATCAAGGCACCCATTTTTGTAACAGGAGACTGACAGGATTAATGAAGAAGCATGGGATAATTCATAAAGTTGCACAGCTTACCATCCCCAAACTAATGGGCAAGCCGAGGTGTCAAACAGAGAAATTAAGCGTATCTTGCAAAAGATAGTAAAGCCTCATAGAAAAGACTGGAGCACCAGGCTACAAGATGCACTCTGGGCATATAAAACAGCATACAAGACACCCATTGGGATGAGTCCTTTCCGCTTGGTTTATGGAAAAGCTTGTCATCTCCCAGTTGAAGTAGAACACAGAGCTTTTTGGGCAGTTAAGGAGTGCAACATGGGAATTGAGAAAGCCGGAGCTGAAAGGAAGTTGCAACTGCAGGAACTGGAGAGCCTTCGCCTAGAAGCTTATGAAAACTCCAGAATATACAAGGAAAAGATGAAGGCTGTACATGATCAAAACATCAAGAAGAAAGAGTTCCAACCTGGGGATTTAGTCCTCTTTTACAAATCTCGACTAAGGCTCATGCCAGGTAAGTTGAGATCAAGATGGGAAGGTCCATACAGAGTAGAGAAGGCCGAACCATACGGAGTTTGTCACCTAAGCCATCCCTCAAGCTCTAAACTCATTAAAGTTAATGGACAACACCTGAAGCTATACCATGGCGAGAAGCTGCAGAGAAACAAGGAGCTTGAGATCTTCCTCTTGGAAGATCCCCACATAGCAGAAGATTGAGCTAGTGGAGCGTCCAACTTACGGACGTTAAAGTAAAGTGCTAGGTGGGAGACAACCCACCATGGTATGATCGTTCTTTTCTTTATTTTTAGTTTTTCCTTCTCAATAACTCTTCTCTTTCTTAGTACTTTCGTGCATCTGTATTTACATGTTTTTATTTTCAAAAAAAAAAAATTCCGCTACGCGACGCGATCGCATCAGCGACGCGTCCGAGTCGTAAGGAGAGTGAAGAAAAATAAAGATGAACAGAAAGTCACGCTGGAGCGTGGCTAGAGGCGTGCCAATGGCACAAATCAACCCACGCGACCGCGTCACTGACGCGTTTGCGTCGCATGGGAATCATGGCCTCCCACGCGACCGCGTGCCCTGAGTTTTCGACGTAAAAGGGTGCACAATGAAATATTGTGCGAGAGTGATGCTGGATTGGTGCTGGAAGCACAATCCTTATCACGCGACCGCATCGCCGACGCGACCGCCTCATCCATTTTCTGACGCACACTCACGCGATCGCGCCACCCCAGTTTTGGCAAATAAATTAATTTGAACAGAGATTTGTGCTGGTGCGAGGCTGCACTCGCGCCAGAAGCATAACATGGGTCACGCGACCGCGTGACCGACGCGATTGCGTCACCGTACTTGAAGCGCATCCACGCGAATGGATGCCCCACGCGGCCGTGTCGCATGTGCCGCACAGCTCAACCTAAAATTGCCACATATCTTATCTTTCTCTCCTCCAAATCCTAATTTCTCTTTTCCCTCCTTATTTCTTTCTTCTCCCTTCTTCCTTCTATCTCACCTATCACTCTCTCTCTCTCTCTCTCACCTCCATTACCAAGGTTCTATTTTCTTCTTCCTTTTTCTCTTTTCTATCATTATTATTATTTTATATGTTATTTTCTTTTTCTTTTCTTTTTCTTTTCATTATTCATATTTTCCTTCTTCTTTTCCTTTTTACAGGGTGTTAGAAATTTATTTGAGTCATTATTCCTCATTATGTGCTCGTGGATTGTTGCAATT
The DNA here is from genome assembly GCF_059453495.1 of Arachis ipaensis. Taxonomy (NCBI): domain Eukaryota; kingdom Viridiplantae; phylum Streptophyta; class Magnoliopsida; order Fabales; family Fabaceae; genus Arachis; species Arachis ipaensis. The sequence continues at coordinate 78,621,368 of NC_142440.1, read as the reverse complement.
TGTTTGACAATTATTATTTTTAAGGGATTGCTTGCATGTTCACCTTCATACTTTCTATATCTTATTTACCATGCCTGCCATGTGTTTGTGAAAAAGCCCATATAGCATTATGCACTTTTCTACATTACTTTACTCTACTATTCAATGCTTGCTTTTCACAAATTCTCTTTACTATTGTTTTCATTGAATTTAATTGTCAATACAAACATTTTGGCTTGTTACAACTGATGCTTGGTCTATGCTACTCATGCCCTTTTCCGGCATGCCAATAAACACCTTGCATCCACTTATCTTTCGATGCACTGACTATTTTTCATTGTTGGCTTTTCACATGTACTCGAGAGCATGTGTTAATGTCAACTACATCCTAATGTGCATCCATCACCACTCTTCCGTTCTCTTCCTTGCTATATATCTATTTGAATTTAATTTACTTTCTCCTCTCTTTTTAGGATGGCCACCAAGAAAGGAAAGGAGAAAGCAACTCCTAAACCCCCCCGCAAGAAGAGGCACTAAAAGAGCATCAGTGGCAGAGCCATCTTCAACCGCAGTCAATCCCTCAACAAAAAGAGTTAAGAGGATAATAAAGGTTGATGACAAAGAGAAAGCCTTTCCAGCAAAGAAAACTGCGCGATTTCCCAATCGCTACTGTGAGCAGATGTTCCCTATCCTGTCAGAAAGGAACTATAACAATGAATACCTTCTTATCCTCCCGTCCAATATTGCTACCTTTGTTGAGCCGCAAATTGAACGAAGACAATGGTGTTTCCTACGGAGACAGCCAAGGCAGGTTAATCTTTCTTGGGTAGTTGAGTTCTACTCTAACTTCTACATGCCAACCCTACAGTCTGTTTATGTCCGGCAGAAGCAAGTCCCCATTACAGAAATGGCCATTCAGCAAGCTCTGAGTCTTCCCCCTATTTCAGAAGGAATGGATGCCTTCCAAGAAGCCGCACTTAAGCGCCAGAGGTACCAATTTGACTGGGACTCTGTTCTCGGAGTTATCGCATTACCTGGCAGCCGTTGGATCTACGGATACCACCGTACCCGCCCTAAAAGAATCTTGGCTTCAGCACTTACCTTGGAGGCTCACGTATGGGCACAGATCATGTCCCGTTACGTCTTTCCGAGCACTCGTGAGTCCTCCTTCACTGCGGACATGGCTGTTCTACTATGGTGCATCCTTACAGACCAACCTCTGAATCTCTCGCGACATATCCGGAATGCTCTGGGACACATACAAATTGCGGGTAATTTACCTTTTCCCGCCTTGGTCTCAGATCTTGTCTCAACCGCCGGAGTCTCCTACAGAGCTGGGGACACCAAAGCCGTGCTTCCACGGGATGATCAGTATGTCCCTAACGGAAAATACCTCAGACTCTCAACAGCCACTACAAGCCTTCCTACTACTCCAGTTAAAGATAATCCTTCTTCAACACCACAAGCACCTACAACTGATGAATTACTCCAGTAGATAATCAAGAGGTTGGATCCGCAAGAACACAAAGCTAAGTTGAGAGAGCGCCGTAACAACCGAAGATTCAAACACCTCAGGGAGCTACTTAGAGGAGATTGCAAAGACTCAGACACCCCAGAATCCACTTCTTTTACTAGCACAGGGAGCCATGATGGTCCCGATTGTGGAGATACTGCTACCAGCCCACCCCTGTTCCTGACAGACGGTACCGAGGACGGTGCAAAACCTTAAGTGTGGGGAGGTCGGTCAGTACCTGACTTCCGGAGGTAATTTCTCTTCTCTAGCACTAATAATTAGGATATTTTAGTTAAATTTTCTTTCTTTTATAGAATAGAATAAATTGCATAGGTTAGGATAGTTGCATGCATGTTCTACTTGATTGAAAAGACAATAAGTTTCTTTTAAGACTCTATCTTTGGAACAAAATTTCACTAATTTTTCAAAATTTTTATGATAAATTTGCTTGAGTTGTATTTGGAACATGACATTTGAGCTAAAGAACACACAACCTTAAGATTTGAGCCTTTATGTATGGTTACATTATTTAACCATAATTATTTCATTCTTGTGTGTTTACTTCTCTATGATTGTAATCTATATTTTGTTTTATCTTATATGTCCAATATTTATTATATTTGCATGCTTGCACATGATTGAGGCCATTATTTCTTTAAACTCACTTATCCAAATTAAGCCTACCCTTTTCAATTACCTTTGTTAACCACTTTGAGCCTTTAAATCCTATTTGTTCTATATTTTACCACATTACTAACCTTAAGCTGAAAAACAATTGTATATCCCAAATTGAATCTTTGGTTAGCTTAAGATAGAATTGTGTGTGCTAGTTAAGTATGGGAAATTGTGGGAACAAAAGTTGTTAAGGGAATGTGTCATGAGAATTTAATGGAAATTTGGATACCTACTCATGTGAAACTATAAGAATTAAAAATCTATGTGCATTGATAAGCTATATTTATTTTAAATATATATATATATATATATATAATAAATAAGGGGACAAAATTACCCCAATGTTAAATTCAAAATTCAAAGATCATTGCACATATGATAGAATCAAATACAAAGTTGATACATGAGTATGGATTGAAAAAGGGAATTCTGGGTAGCTAGGTATGAACTTTAAGATTAGATTAAAAATATACAAGTTGGGTTGGAGCTTGGGTTAATTAAAGATTCAATTTATTAGCTCACTTGACCAAATGTATAACCCTACCTGTACCTTAGCCCCATTACAACCTTGAAAAGACCTCATGATGTTTGCATTGGTATATTAACTGTTGTTGATTGGTTAGGAGAAGAACAAAAGTTAGAAAGCATGATTAGATAAGGATAGAGTGATTACCCTATACACTAGAGATTAGAGCGTACATACATTATCAGTAAGGGTTCAATGCTTGAATTTTCATGTTCCCTGCTTTCATGAGTTATCTTCTTGCACTTTTATCTGTTTTATTGTATAATGATAGAATTAGTGGAATTTGATTTGTAATTGTTTTGAAGAGCTTATTTACTTTTGATCAAGTGGGCAAGAATCATATAGTTGCATTTATTTATATATATATAGGCTTGCATTGCATTTCATGAGTTTCTACATGTTTATACTTATTTCCTTATCTCCTTCAATTAAGCATGAGGACATGCTAATGTTTAAGTGTGGGGAGGTTGATAAACCACTATTTTATGGTTTATATTGTGTTTAATTGTGTGGTTTTATCATGATCCTTACCCACTTATTCATTAAATTAGCATGAAATTATAATTCCTTCCTGAACTTATAACATGTTTGAAAACTGCTTCCTAGAGACTTTAATTATGTATTTTTAATTCTCCTTTATTCTATTCGATGCCGTGATCTGTGTGTTGAGTGTTTCAGACTTTATAGGGTAGGAATGAGTTGGAGATTGGAAACGAAGCTAGCAAAAATGGAAGGAACACAAGAATTTGAGGAGATAACCAACAAGAAGTGACGCGGTCGCATGGCTCACGCGACCGCGCAAAGGAGAGCAAATCGCAGTGATGCGACCGCAAGGCTCACGCGGCCGCGCGGATTGGAAAAGCTCAAGCGACGCGGTAACGTGGACAACGCGAACGCATGGTAAGGAAAAGCGCGAATGACGCGTCCGCATGGATGACGCGATCGCGTGACATGTGCAATCTGCATAATCTGCAGAATTCGCTTGGGGCAATTTTGGACCTTATTTCGACCCAGTTTTTGGCCCAGAACAGCAGACTAGAGCCAGAGAATATGCAGAAACAAAACACAACATTCATTCTACACAGTTTTCAGTTTTAGATCTAGTTTTACTCCTTTAGGTTTTTCTCTCTAGGTTTTAGAATTTTAATTTTTAATTGGTCTTAACATTGGAACATTGAGAAGAGTTATTTCCTCATCAAGACTTCGTCATTCTAGTTCGTTCTCTTAACTTGGTTTTATTCTTCCATGTTCTTTGCTTTGTTCAATTTTGTCATTTGAATACTTTCATGATTATTTAATACAAGGATTAATTCTTCCATTTTAATTTATTTTCCATTCCAATAATCATGTCTTCTTTTAATTCTCTTTCATATGTTATGGATTTATTATTTACAATGAGCGAGTAGTTTCTTCACTTGATGGGGAGTTGATTGAAAGGAACTCTTGAGTTGGAAGGATTGAAAGAGAATTTGTAATTGGGTTAACTGTTGGATTGCTATCCAGTCACTAACACCAATCCCTTTGAACTAAGTGCGTTGCAACTCATGAATAGATCTAGCATTCCAACTTGTTTGACTTTCCTTTACCTAGTAAAGGATAACTAAACAGAATAACCATTAATTATAAATTAATCTTGAAATTATCCCATCAATAATAGAGATTCCAACTAATCAACTCCCAGTCAAGGCTTTTATTCATATTATTTAAATTTTCTCAATTTAATTTTCCATCTACTTAACTCAACCTTTTGGAACATCTGATTAATAAAATAGCAAACTTTTCTGCAACTCGTTGGGAGACGACCTGGGACTCCAACTCCCAGTAATTTTTAATTTAAACTCTCTGTGACATATTTCTAAATTGATAGGCAGATTTTTGGTGAGTTAAGAACTATACTTGCTACGTAACTATTTTAATAATTTTTAATTCACCAACTTCTGTGTCCCATCAATTTTTGAAGAAAGTAATATATTAAGTAATTAAATAAGGGGATACAAAAAAAAAGAGAAAAATGAAAAAATATATATATTACACCAAATGCAAAATAAAAAGAATCAATGCACATGGGACAAAATTCAAAAATAAGTTTGATACATGAGCTTGTAATACAAGTGGGAAAAATTTGGGTAGTTAGGTAAAGTATTTTAAAATTGTATAAAGTATGTATATGTTAGGTGAGATCTTAGACTAGTCAAGGATTCAATTTGTTAGCTCACTTAGCCTTATATATATATCCTTACCCTTACCTTAGCCCCATTACAACCTTGAAAAGACCTCATGATGTTTGCATTGATATACTAAATTTTGTTGATTGGTTAGATGAAGAACAAAGTTTTAGAAAGCATGATTAGAGAAGACTAGAGTGAACTACCCTATACACTTGAGAGACTAGAGTGATATACACTACCAGTAAGGGTTCAGTGCTTAATTCTATGTTCCCTGCTTTCATGAGCTATCTTCTTACAAGTTTACTTGTCTCTTATTGTATAATTTGAATTAATGAAATATGATTTATGTTTGTCTTGGAGAACTTATTTGCTTTTAACCAAGTAGGTAGAAACATTTTTTTGCATGTAGTTACGTTCATAGGTTGCATTTCATACATTCTATCATCCCTCTTCATCTTTATAGCTTCTCTTGAGCTTAGCATGAGGACATGCTAATGTTTAAGTGTGGGGAAGTTGATAAACCACTATTTTATGGTATATCTTGTGCTCAATTGAGTGGATTTTATCAACTCTTTACCCACTTATTCATACTATTTGCATGTTTTACGTTTTCCTTCCTGATTTTGTGCTATGATTGAAAACATGCTTCTTTGATCTTATATTTGCTTATTATTAATCCCTTCTTATTACCATTAGATGCCTTGATATGTGTGTTAAGTGTTTTCAGAGATTATAGGGCAGGAATGGCTTGGAGGATGGAAAGGAAGCATGCAAAAGTGGAAGGAATACAAGAAGTTGGAGAAATTGCTAAGCTGTCCAGCCTGACCTCTTCGCACTCAAACGGCTATAACTTTAGCTACAGAGATCCAAACGACGCAGTTCAAGTTGCGTTGGAAAGCTAACGTCCGGGGCTTCGATTTGATATATAATATGCTATAGTTTCCCTGACGCTAGGCGACGCGACCACGTGCTCCATGCGGCCGCGTCGCAGTGACAGAAATCCAGCGTGGTTGAATTCGAGACCAGCGAATTCTGGGCTATTTCTAACCCAGTTCTCGGCCCAAAAAACACAGATTAGAGGCTATAAAGTGGAGGAATGCATCCATTCATAGAGAGGCTCTCATATTCACAATTTTAGGAGTAGATGTAGTTTTTAGAGAGAGAGGTTCTCTCCTCTCTCTTAGGATTAGGATTTAGGACTTCTCTTAGTTTTAGGAGTGACTCTCAATCCCAGGTTTAATGTTCTTTTATTTCTTTTCTCAATTTTGTTTATGACTCTCTATGTTTAGATTGATTTTCTATTTAATATATTTTGAGGTATTTCAGACTTATGATTGCTTTCTTTTATTTACATGATTGTTGCTTCCCATCTGAAGGCATTCTTATTCCAGTAGATTTACTTTTCCCCTTTTGGTTTTGGTTAAGAAATCAGTAACTCAGGAGTTATCCAATTCAACAGCATAATTGTTAATTGTTATCTTGCCAATTGAGTTGAACTTCAATAATCCCAATCTTTTCTTAAGAAATAAATAGGATTCGAAGATCAAACTAATTAGTCCCTTGACTTTCCTTTACTTTAGTAAAGGTTAACTAAGTGGAATTAAGATTCGACTTTCATTGTTATTGATAAGGATAACTAGACTGGACTTTCAATTTCTCATACCTTGCCAAAAGTTGCTTTACAGTATTTATTTATTTTTAATTGCCATTTAAATTATTTGTCATATAACATATTCCCACCTTACTTCCAAAATCCCAATTTACAAAGTCATAACCAATAATAAGAACATACCTCCCTGCAATTCCTTGAGAAGACGACCCGAGGTTTAAATACTCGGTTATCAAATTTATAGGGGTTTGTTACTTGTGACAACCAAAACTTTTGTAACAAAGGTTGATTGCTTGGTTTAGTAACTATACTTACAACGAGAGTTTATTATAACTTCTAAACCATCAATCTTCAGTTCTTCCACGACAAACGCAAAAGGATCAATGGATCCTATTCCAACATGAGTGAGAACCGACAGATGATTAGCCGTGCGGTGACAGTGCATTTGGACCATTTTCACTGAGAGGACGGATGGTAGCCATTGACACCGATGATCCACCAACATATAGCTTGCCATGGAAGGAGCCTTGCGTGCGTAAAGAAGAAGACAGTAGGAAAGCAGAGATTCAGAAGACGGAGCATCTCCAAAACCTCAACATGTTCTCCATTACTGCATAACAAGTATTATTTATTTTATATTATTACTAATTTCCTGACTAAGAGTTACAAAATAACCATAGCTTGCTTCAAGCCAACAATCTCCGTGGGATCAACCCTTACTCACGTAAGGTATTACTTGGACGACCCAGTGCACTTGCTGGTTAGTGGTACGAGTTGTGAAAAGTGTGATTTACAATTTCGTGCACCAGCCTTTCAAACTAATAATCTGTTTGTGTTGACAATTATATTTAATTAATAAAATATAAAAGGGGTTTTGTGAAAAAACAGGCATTAGAATAGCAGAATAGAAAGATTTAAAATAATGCGTAATGCCATACGGACTTTTTCACAAACACATAACATGCATGGTAAATATGTTATTGAAAGTAGCAATTTGAACATGCAAGCAACCCTTATGAAAAGTAATATATAATTGTCAAACAATTCCACAATAATTCACAAGCAAAATATAGAAAATAATGACCCAAATAAATTTCTAACACCAATTAAAGGAATAAAGAGAAAAAGAAAAGAAAGAAAAGGAAAATATAGATAATGAAAGTGAAAAGAAAAAGAAAACATAAATAAAAATAATAAAGGAAAAGAAAAAAGTAAAGAAAGAAAGAAAATAACCTTGATAATGGATGTGAAAAAGAAGGGAGGAGAAAGTAAAAAGTGAGAAGGAGTAGAGAATGAAGAAGGGAGAAGAAAGAAATAAGAAGGGAAAAAGAAAAATTAGGATTTGGGGAAGAAAAGATATGATATTTGGCTGATCTGGATAATCTGTGCGCCGCATGTGACGCGGACGCGTGGGTCACGCGGTCGCGTGGTGTGTGATATTTTTCAAGTGACACGGACGCGTGGGTCACACGGTCACGTGACTTGATTTGTGCGAGTGGCGTGAGAGCAGCCTCGTGTTCGTGCGACTCTCTGTTTCAAACTCATTTTGCCAAAATTTAGGGTGACGCATTCGCGTGGGTGACGCAATCGCGTGATTGGCCATATTTTGAGGACGACGCGAACGCGTGGAGCACACGGTCGCGTGATGGGGCTGGTGCTTCCAGCATCATTCCATCCCAGCTCCATCATAACTTACTGCCATACACCTCTTTTACGTTGATTTTTTAGGGGCACGCGTTCGCGTCGATGACGCGGACGCGTGGGAGGCTATTTTCCAAAATGACGTGGTCGCGTGGGCATGTTTGTGCCTAAGGCACGCCTCCAGCCACGCTTTCACGTGACTTTCTTTTCAATTATCTTTTCTTCTTAATGCACCTATGACGCGGATGCGTCGCGTGCATTTTTTTTTTATATATGCAATATGCAAATGCAAATGCAAGCTATATGGAGCTATATGCAGAGATTATGAGAAGAGTCATTAACAAAAATAAAAATAGAATAAATTAAAATAAAACTAAGACTGAAACTGAACGATCATACCATGGTGGGTTGTCTCCCACCAAGCACTTTGCTTTTACGTCCTTGAGTTGGACGCTCTTCAGACTCATTCTGCTTCTGTTGGTGGGTCTTCCAAGAGGAAGACCTCTATTACTTTGTGATCCTTCATCCTGTCACCATGATAAAGCTTCAAGCGATGTCCATTCACCTTTAGAAATTTGGAGCTGGAAGGATGATGCAGGTGAAAAACTCTGTATGGCTCTGCCTTTTCTACTCTGTATGGACCTTCCCATCTTGATCTCAGTTTACCTGGCATAAGCCTCAGTCTGGAGTTATAAAGAAGAACTAACTCCCCTGGTCTGAATTCTCTCCTTTTTATATGCTTGTCATGGACAACCTTCATCTTTTCTTTGTATCTCCTGGAGTTGTCATATGCTTCTAGGCGAAGATTCTCTAATTCTGCTAGTTGCAACTTTCGTTCAGCACCAGATTCTTCATAGTTCATGTTGCACTCCCTCATAGCCCATAAAGCCTTTTATTCCACCTCTACTGGAAGGTGGCAAGCCTTTCCGTATACTAAGCGGAAGGGGCTCATCCCAATGGGTGTCTTGTACGCTGTTCTATATGCCCAGAATGCATCTTGTAGCCTGGCACTCCAGTCTTTCCTGTGAGGTTTTACTATCTTCTCTAAAATATGTTTAATCTATCTATTAGAGACTTCTGCTTGCTCATTGGTCTGGGGATGGTAAGCTGTTGCTACTTTATGAACTATCCCATGCTTCTTCAGTAATCCTGTTAGTCTCATCTTACAAAAGTGAGTGCCTTGATCGCTCACGATTGCTCGTGGTGATCCAAAGCGACAAATAATATGGTTTCTAACAAAGAAAGCAACAGTGTTAGCATCATCAGTACGGGTAGGAATTACTTCCACCCATTTAGAAACATAATCTACAGCTAATAGTATATAAAAGTAACCATTAGAATTTGGAAATGGACCCATGAAGTCAATGCCCCAAACATAAAAAATTTCACAGAAAAGCATAATATGTTGAGGCATCTCATCCCTCTTGGATATATTACTTAACCTTTGGCAAGGGGAACAAGATTTACAAAATTCAGCAGCTTCTTTAAAAAGAGTAGGCCACCAAAATCCACAGTCTAGAATTTTTCTAGCTGTTCTTTGAGGGCCAAAATGTCCTCCACTCTCAGATGAGTTGCAGGCCTCTAAAATAGACTGGAATTCTGATTAAGGCACACACAGTCTAATTATCTGGTCATCACCACACCTCCATAAATATGGATCATCCCATATATAATATTTGGACTCGCTTTTTAGCTTGTCTCTTTGATACTTAGTAAAATTTGGAGGAAAAGTGTGGCTAACTAGATAATTAGCTACAGGTGCATACCAAGGAACTACTTCAGATACTGCATGTAAGCTATCAAATAGGAAATTATCATTTATTGGAGTGGAGTCATCTTTAATGTGCTCAAGGTGACTCAAGTGGTCTGCCACTAAATTCTGGTTACCACTCCTATCTTTAATTTCTAAATCAAATTCTTGCAGCAGCAGTATCCAACGTATTAGCCTTGGTTTAGACTCCTTTTTAGCTAATAAATATTTTAGAGCTGCATGGTCTAAGTACACTACTACCTTAGTACCAAGTAAATAGGCTCAAAATTTATCCAGAGCAAAAATAATAGCTAGAAGCTCTTTTTCAGTAGTAGTATAATTAGATTGAGCAGCATCTAAAGTCTTCGATGCATAAGCAATTACAAAAGAGTCCTTACCTTTGCACTGAGCCAGTGCCGCTCCTACTGCATGGTTGGAAGCATCACACATAATTTCAAATGGCTGGCTCCAGTCTGATCCTCTCACAATTGGAGCTTGAGTCAGGGCGATCTTCAGCTTGTCAAACACTTGCATACAATCCTCACTGAACTCGAACTCTATATCTTTCTGCAGCAATATGGATAAAGGCAATGCTACCTTACTGAAGTCCTTAATGAATCTCCTGTAAAAACCTGCATGGCCAAGGAACAAACAGCCTTCCCTCACGGAGGAGGGGTAAGGTAAACTAGAAATAACATCCACCTTTGCTGGATCTACAGAAATGCCAGTATTAGATACAACATGTCCTAGTACGATTCCCTGTTTTACCATAAAGTAACATTTCTCAAAATTTAATACAAGGTTGGTACTAACACATCTGTCTAATACTCTAGATAAACTATCCAAGCAAAGGATAAATGAATCACCATATACGCTAAAATCATCCATGAAAACCTCCATACAGTTCTCAATGAGATCAGAAAAAAGACTCATCATGCATCTTTGGAAAGTAGCTGGTGCATTGCATAAGCCAAAGGGCATTCTCTTATAAGCATACGTTCCAAAAGGACATGTAAAAGTAGTCTTTTCCTGATCTTCAGGAGCTATATGAATTTGAAAGTTGCCTGTATAACCATCTAAAAAGTAGTAATAGGATTTACCTGACAGGCGATCAAGCATTTGATCAATGAATGCAAGGGGTAGTGATCCTTGCGAGTGGCTTGGTTGAGACGCCTATAGTCAATGAAAACTCTCCATGAGTTCTACACTCTAGTTGTCAGGAGCTCTCCGTGCTCATTTCTTACTGTTGTGACTCCAGACTTCTTGGGCACCACTTGTACTGGACTGACCCATTCACTGTCTGAGATCGGGTAAATGATATCTGCTTCAAGTAGTCTGGTTATTTCTTTCTTGACAACTTCTAAGATGGTGGGATTCAATCTTCTTTAAGGTTGACGGACAGGCTTTGCTCCATCTTCTAAGAATATTCTGTGCTCACAAACTTGAGGGCTGATGCCTACTATATCCGCCAAGCTCCATCCAATTGCTTTCTTATGTTTTCTCAGCACACTGAGCTATTGCTCTTCTTGTTGAGAGGTGAGTTCCCTTGCAATGATAACTGGGAACTTCTGCTTATCCTCAAGGTAAGCATACTTGAGGTGTAGAGGGAGGGGCTTTAATTCTAATTTTTGCTCATAGCTAGGCTCTGGATCATCCGGGGCTGGTGATAATGGCAAGGGGTTCTCATTGTTTTCAGAAAGTGTCCCCACACTTGGACCTTGCTCCATGTACTTCTCTTCCATTTTTTCTTGGTGAACCTCAGCTATAGTTTCATCAATGATGTCGCATTGGAAGATAGAATGATCTTCCGGAGGATGCTTCATAGCTTCATTTAAACTGAAACTCACTGCTCTGCCATCTAACTCAAAGGAGTAAGTTCCTGAGAATGTATCTAGCTTGAATTTTGAAGTCTTCAGGAATGGTCTTCCAAGAAGGATTGATGATGGTCTTCCTGAGTCATTAGGGGGAATTTCCAGGATATAGAAGTCAATGGGAAATGTGAGCCCCTTAATGCTCACTAATACGTCTTCAACAATTCCAACTACTGTAATAATGCTTTTATCTGCTAACGCAAAACAAGCTGCCGACCTTTTTAAGGGAGGGAACCTCAAAGTATCATATATAGATGATGGTATTATACTAGCACATGCTCCTAAATCACACATGCAGTCAGAAAATATCACACCTCCAATGGTACAGTTAACCATACATGGACCTGGATCGCTACATTTTTCAGGTATACCTCCCATTAAAGCAGATATAGAGCTACCTAAAGGAATAGTTTCTAATTCATTAATTTTATTTTTATGTATGCATAATTCTTTTAGAAACTTTGAATATTTAGGTACCTGCTGAATAACATCAAAAAGGGGAACAGTTACCTCAACCTTTTTTAATATTTCTACCATTTTGGGGTCAAGTTCCATCTGCTTTCTGGGCTTCCTTGCAAGTTGTGGGAATGGGATAGGAAGGGCGTTACTTGCAGCTTCTGCATCCTTTGGTGTTTCATTCTGTGGTTGAGTTGCTTCTTCTTCTACTATGTTTTGTACGTCCTCTTCCTCTTCAGCATCTTCCACTTCCACTACATCCTCAGCTGGGACGTGTTCTGGTGAGCTTGGCTCCTCTTGGTTCCTCCCCTGCAATGTGGTTCCGGACCTCAAAGTAATGGCATTGATGCCACCTTTGGGATTAGGTAGGGGTTGAGAAGGAATTCCACTGGAGCTTAAGGTTGATTGGTGGAATTGGGTGACGAATCTAACCAGGAGACGAGAGCTTGTAAAGTAGCAGTCAGACCATTTAAAGTACGATTCAGCTGCGTCTGCATGTCTTGTTGTCCTTGTGCAAGAGAACGGAGCATCTCGTCATTTGATGAGGAATTGGAATAAGTGATCTGAGGAACCTGTTGTTGATTGTGCTGGAATTCTTGAGATTGTCTTAGGTGAGGTGCTCTGTAAGGCTGGTTCTGATTCTGCTATCTGTTGTTGTTATTGTTATTCCACCTCTGGTTTCCATTGTTATCTCTTCCTCCTCTGTTATAGTTGTCCCTCCAACCATGGTTAGAACTATCTCTCCAACCTTGGTTGGAGTTGTCTTGCCATCCATGGTTATAAGTTCCACCTTGGTTGTAATTGCCGCCTTGTTGATTATATCCTTGATTCGGGCGGTCATAGAAGTTATGAGTAGCTGCCACAGTGTTGTCTTCCTGTTGGAGCTGCGAACATTCATTAGTATAATGACTATAATCAGCACAGATCCTGCATACTCTTTGAGGAACTAACTGTTGGCTCTGTTGTGGTGGGTGAGGCTGAGGTTGTTGTGCTTGTTGTTGATTTAACTGCATTTGCTTCAGTAGGTTGGTCATTTCACATATACTCTGTGTAAGAGCAGTAGTCTCAATGCTAGAGGAAACCTCTACAACAGCTTTTGAGTGGCTACGCCTCTGCTTGTGATTCCTGGTGGACTTAGCTAAGTCGCTGATCAGTTGCCATGCTTCATCTGCGGTTCTGTACTTTTTCAGGGAACCATTACTAGCACCATCCAGTGTAGTCTTATCCTGGGGTTCATGCCTTGAGTGAAGTAGCTGATCAACACTAGTCTGTCAATCATGTGATAGGGGCATGTGGTGCATGGAATCGTGATCGTTCATTCCTTGGTAATGGCACCAAAAACTTAATACGTACGTTCATAATCTTAGTTCTTTGTCACAACTTCGCACAACTAACCAGCAAGTGCACTGGGTCGTCCAAGTAATAAACCTTACGTGAGTAAGGGTTGATCCCACAGAGATTGTCGGTTTGAAGCAAGCTATGGTCAACTTGTAAATCTCAGTTAGGCGAATTCAATTGGTTATGGAGATTTGATAATTAAAATATAATTAAAATATAAAATAGGATAGAAATACTTATGTAATTCATTGGTGAAAATTTCAGATAAGTGTATGGAGAAGCTTTTATTCCTTCTGAACCTCTGCTTTCCTACTACTTTCATCCAATCATTCATACTCCTTTCCATGGCAAGCTGTATATTGGGCATCACCGTTGTCAATGGCTACATCCCGTCCTCTCAGTGAAAATGGTCCAAATGCGCTATCACCGCATGGCTAATCATCTGTCGGTTCTCGATCATGCTAGAATATGATCCAGTAACCCTTTTGTGTCTGTCACTACGCCTAGCACTTGCGAGTTTGAAGCTCGTCACAGCCATCCCTTCCCAGATCCTACTCGGAATACCACAGACAAGGTTTAGACTTTTCGGATCTCAAGAATGGCCACCAATAATTCTAGCCTATACCACGAAGACTCTGATCGTAGATCAGGAGGCTAAGAGATATGCATTCAAGCTTGCTTTCATGTAGAACGGGAGTGTTTGTCAGGCACGCGTTCATAAGTGAGAATGGTGATGAGCATCACATAATCATCACATTCATCATGTTCTTGTGTGCGAATGAATATCTTAGAGAAGAAATAGGATTGAGTTGAATAGAAAAATAATAGTACTTTGCATTAATTCATGAGGAACAGCAGAGCTCCACACCTTAATCTATGGTGTGTAGAAACTCTACCGTTGAAAATACATAAGAACAAGGTCCAGGCATGGCCGAATGGCCAGCCCCCTAAACGTGATCTCAGAACATAAAATTAGTCAAAGACTAAGCATAGATGTAAATACAATAGTAAAAAGTCCTATTTATACTAAACTAGTTACTAGGGATTACAGAAATGAGTAAATGATGAAGAAATCCACTTCCAAGCCCACTTGGTGTGTGTTTGGGCTGAGCATTGAAGCTTTCACGTGTAGAGGTCTTCCTTGGAGTTGAACGCCAGTTTGTAACTTGTTTTTGGCATTTAACTCTGCTTTGCAACTAGTTTCTGGCGTTTAACGCCAGAATAGGGCAGAAAGCTGGCGTTAAATGCTAGTTTGCATCGTCTAAACCTGAGCAAAGTATAGGCTATTATATATTTCTGGAAAGACTTGGATGTATACTTTCAAACGCAATTTAGAGCGTGCCATTTGGGTTTCTGTAGCTCCAGAAAATCCACTTTGAGTGCAGGGAGGTCAGAATCCAACAGCATCTGCAGTCCTTCTTTAGCCTCTGAAACAGATTTTTGCTCAAGTCCCTCAATTTCAGCCAGAAATTACTTGAAATCATAGAAAAATACACAAACTCATAGTAAAGTCCAGAAATGTAATTTTTATTTAAAAACTAATAAAAATATATTAAAAACTAACTAAATCATACTAAAAACTATGTATAAATAATGCCAAAAAGCGTATAAATTATCCGCTCATCACAACACCAAACTTAAATTGTTGCTTGTCCCTAAGCAACTAAAAATCAAATAGGATATAAAGAAGAGAATATACTATAAATTCCAAATATCAATGAAACTTAGCTCCAATTAAATGAGCGGGACTAGTAGCTTTTTGCCTCTGAACAGTTTTGGCATCTCACTTTATCCCTTGAAGTTCAGAATGATTGGCATCTATAGGAACACAGAATTCAGATAGTGTTATTGATTCTCGTAGTTCAGTATGTTGATTCTTGAACACAGCTACTTTATGAGTCTTGGCCGTGGCCCTAAGCACTTTGTTTTCCAGTATTACCACTGGATACATAAATGCCACAGACACATAATTGGGTGAACCTTTTCAGATTGTGACTCAGCTTTACTAGAGTCCCCAATTAGAGGTGTCCAGGGTTCTTAAGCACACTCCTTTTTTTTTTTTACTTTGGACCTCGACTTTAACCACTCAGTCTCAAGCTTTTGGCTTGACACCTTCACGCCACAAGCACATGGTTAGGGACAGCTTGGTTTAGCCGCTTAGGCCAGGATTTTATTCCTTTGGGCCCTCCTATCCGTTGATGCTCAAAGCCTTGGATCCTTTTTATTACCCTTGCCTTTTGGTTTTATGGGCTATTGACTTTTTCTGCTTGCTTTTTTTTCTTTTTCTTTTTTGCCTTTTTTTTTCGCAAGCTTTTCTCTATTCACTGCTTTTTCTTGCTTCAGGAATCATTTTTATGATTTTTTCAGATCATCAAATAACATTTCTCCTTTTTCATCATTCTTTCAAGAGCCAACAATTTTAACATTCATAAACAACAAATTCAAAAGACATATGCACTGTTCAAGCATTCATTCAGAAAACAAAAAGTATTATCACCACATCAAAATAATTAAACTATTTCAAGGATGAATTAGAAATCATGTACTTGTTGTTCTGTTGTGATTAAAAGCATTTTTCATTTAAGAGAGGTGATGGATTCATAGGACATTCATAGCTTTAAGACATAGATATTTAAACACTAATGATCATATAGTAAAGACACAAACATAAATAAAACATAAAGCATAGGAAATGAAAAACAAGAAAATAAGAACAAGGAGATTAAGGAATGGGTGCACCTTAGTGATGGCGGCTAGTTCTTCCTCTAGAAGATCTTATGGAGTGCTTCAGCTCCTCAATGTCTCTTCCTTGCCTTTGTTGCTCCTCCCTCATGACTCTTTGATCTTCTCTAATTTCATGGAGGAGGATGGAATGCTCTTGGTTCTCTATCCTTAGTTGTTCCATGTTGGAACTTAATTCTTCTAGGGAGGTGTTGATTTGCTCCCAATAGTTTTGTGGAGGGAAGTGCATCCCTTGAGGCATCTCAGGGATTTCATGGTGAGGAATTTCCTCATGCTCTTGTTGAGGTCCATGATCTCTTGTTTGCTCCATCCTTTTCTTAGTGATGGGCTTGTCCTCATCAATGAGGATATCTCCCTCTATGTCAATTCCAGCCGAATTGCAGAGGTGGCAAATGAGGTGAGGAAAGGCTAACCTTGCCAAAGTGGATGACTTGTCAGCCACCTTGTAGAGTTCTTAAGGTATAATCTCATGAACTTCCACTTCCTCCTCAATCATGATACTATGGATCATGATGGCCCGGTCTACAGTAACTTCAGACCGGTTACTAGTAGGAATAATTGAGCATTGGATGAACTCCAACCATCCTCTAGCTACAGGCTTAAGGTCTGGTCTTCTCAATTGAACCGGCTTGCCTATTGAGTCAACTTTCCATTGAGCTCCTTCCACACATATGTCCATGAGTACTTGGTCCAACCTTTGATCAAAGTTGACCCTTCTAGTGTAGGAGCGTGCATTTTCTTGCATCATTGGCAAGTTGAACGCCAACCTTACATTTTCCGGACTGAAATCTAAGTATTTCCTCCGAACCATTGTAAGCCAATTCTTTGGATTCGGGTTCCTACTTTGATCATGGTTCCTAGTGATCCATGCGTTTGCATAGAACTCTTGAACCATTAAGATCTCGACTTGTTGAATAGGATTAGAGAGAACTTCCCATCCTCTTCTTCTAATCTCTTGTTGGATCTCTGGATATTCGCTCTTTTAGAGTTTAAAAGGGACCTCAGGGATAATCTCTGGTCTTGATGGACCTTTGAGATGAATCTCTCCATCTCCCATGACTCAGAGGTGGAAGCAATTGCCTTCCCTTTCCTCTTTCTTGAGGTTTCTCTGGCCTTAGGTGCCGTTAATGGTTATGGAAAAACAAAAAGCAATACTTTTACCATACCAAACTTAATAGGTTTGCTCGTCCCTGAGCAAAAGAAGAAAGGAAGTAGTAGAAGAAGAAGAAAATGGAGGAGATGGAGGGAGAAGGTGTATTCGGCCAAGGGGGAGAAGTGGTAGTTGTAACGTGTGAAAATGGAGTAGTGTTGAGGGGTTTATATAGGGGTGGGGTAGAGGGTAGGTTTCAGCCATTAGGATTAGGTTTGAGAAGGAAAAGAATTTGAATTTTGGAGGTAGGTGGGGTTTATGGGGAAGAGTGGATGGATGTGAGTGGTTAAGGGTATTTAGGAAAGAGGTATGGAGGTGATTGGTGAAGGGTATTTGGGGAAGAGAGGTATGAAAAGGTGTGAAGAGGAGAGAAGAAGAGGTGGGGTAGGTGGGGATCCTGTGGGGTCCACAGATCCAGAGGGGTCAAAGACTTAACATCCCTGCTCCATTTAGGCGTGCAAACGCCCTTAGAATGCATGTTTGGCGTTAAACGCCAGCTTGCTGCTTGTTCCTGGCGTTTAACACCAATTCCATGCTCTGTTCTGGCGTTAAACGCCAGTCTGGTGCTTGTTTCTGGCGTTTAATGCCAGCTTGATGCTTCTTTCTGGCGTTAAACGCCAGTTTGATACTTCTTACTGGCGTTTAAATGCCAGTAAGCTCTTCCTCCAGGGTGAGCTATTTTTAATGCTGTTTTTTCATTCTGTTTTTGATTTTTCAGTAGTTTTTGTGACTTCACATGATCATCAACCTAAAGAAAACATAAAATAGCAATGGAAAATAAATAGATATAATTAAATAACATTGGGTTGCCTCCCAACAAGCGCTTCTTTAATGTCAATAGCTTGAGAGTGAGCTCTCATGGAGCCTCACAGATGTTCAGAGCATTGTTGGGACCTCCCAACACCAAACTTAGAGTTTGAATGTGGGGGTTCAATACCAAACTTAGAGTTTGGTTGTGGCCTCCCAACACCAAACTTAGAGTTTGACTGTGGGGGCTTTGGTTGACTCTGCAATGAGAGAAGCTTTCCATGCTTCCTCTCTATGGTTACAGAAGGAGAACCTTGAGTCTTAAATACAAGGTAGTCCTCATTTAGTTGAAGGACCAACTCTCCTCTGTCCACATCAATCACAGCTTTTGCTGTGGCTAGGAAGGGTCTTCCAAGGATGATGGATTCATCCTCATCCTTCCCAGTGTCTAGGATTATGAAATTAGTAGGGATGTAAAGGCCTTCAACCTTTACCAACAAGTCCTCTACTAATCCATAAGCCTGTTTTATTGATTTGTCTGCCATCTCTAGTGAGATTCTTGTAGCTTGTACCTCATAGATTCCCAGTTTCTCTATTACAGAGAGTGGCATGAGGTTTATCCCTGACCCAAGGTCACACAGAGCCTTCTCAAAGGTCATGGTGCCTATGGTACAAGGTATGAAGAACATTCCGGGATCTGATTTCTTCTGAGGCAATGTCTGCCTTATCAATGCACTTAGTTCATTGGTGAACAAGGGGGGTTCATCCTCCCAAGTATCATTACCAAATAAACTGGCATTCAACTTCATGATGGCTCCTAGATATTTAGCAACCTACTCGTCAATGGTGTCTTTATCCTCTTTAGAGGAAGAATAGTCATCAGAGCTCATGAATGGTAAAAGGAGGTTCAATAGAATCTCTATGGTCTCTAGATGAGCCTCAGATTCCTTGGGTTCCTCAAAGGGAAACTCTTTATTGGTCAGTGAACATCCCAGGAGGTCTTCCTCACTAGGATTCACGTCCTTCTCCTCCTCTCTGGGTTTGGCCACACCAAGTAAGGTTATGGCCTTGCAATCTCTTTTTAGATTCTCTTCTGTATTGCTTGGGAGAGTACTAGGAGGAGTTTCAGTGACTCTTTTACTCAACTGGCCCACTTGTGCCTCCAAATTTCTAATGGAGGACCTTATTTCATTCATGAAGTTTAGAGTGGCCTTAGATAGATCAGAGACTATATTTGCTAAGCTAGATGGATTCTGCTCAGAATTCTCTGTCTGTTGCTGAGAGGATGATGGAAAAGGCTTGCTATTGCTAAACCTGTTTCTTCCACCATTATTAAAGCCTTGTTGAGGCTTTTGTTGATCCTTCCATGAGAAATTTGGATGATTTCTCCATGAGGGATTATAGTTGTTTCTATAGGGTTCTCCCATGTAATTCACCTCTGCTATTGCAAGGTTCTCAGGATCATAAGCTTCTTCTTCAGAAGATGCTTCTTTAGTACTGTTGGATGCAGCTTGCAATCCATTCAGACTCTGAGAAATCATATTGACTTGCTGAGTTAATATTTTGTTCTGAGCCAATATGGCATTTAGAGTATCAATTTCAAGAACTCCCTTCCTCTGAGGCATCCCATTACTCACAGGATTCCTTTCAGAAGTGTACATGAACTGGTTATTTGCAACCATGTCAATGAGTTCCTGAGCTTCTGCAGGCATTTTCTTTAGGTGAATGGATCCACCTGCAGAATGGTCCAATGACATCTTTGATAATTCAGACAGACCATCATAGAATATATCCAGGATGGTCCATTCTGAAAGCATGTCAGAAGGATACTTTTTGGTCAGTTGCTTGTATCTCTCCCAAGCTTCATAGAGGGATTCACCTTCTTTCTGTTTGAAGGTTTAAACATCCACTCTAAGTTTGCTAAGCTTTTGAGGAGGAAAGAACTTGGCTAAGAAAGCTGTGACCAGCTTATCCCAAGAGTTCAGGCTATCTTTAGGTTGAGAGTCCAACCATATTCTAGCTCTGTCTCTTATAGCAAACGGGAAAAGCATAAGCCTGTAGACCTCGGGATCAACCCCATTGGTCTTAACAGTATCACAAATCTGCAAGAATTCAGTTAAGAACTGAAAAGGATCTTCTGATGGAAGTCCATGAAACTTGCAATTCTGTTGCATCAGAGAAACTAATTGAGGTTTTAGCTCAAAATTGTTTGCTCCAATGGCAGGGATTGAGATGCTTCTTCCATGTAAGTTGGAATTTGGTGCAGTGAAGTCACCAAGCATCGTCCTTGCATTGTTGTTGGGTTAGGCCATGTCTCCTTCTTTTTCGAAAATTTCTGTCAGATTTTCTCCAAAGAGTTGTACTTTAGCTTCCCTTAGCTTCCTCTTCAGAGTCCTTTCAGGTTCAGGATCAGCTTCAACAAGAATGTTCTTATCCTTGTTCCTACTCATATGAAAAAGAAGAGAACAGAAAATAAAATATGGAATTCTCTATGTCACAGTATAGAGATTCCTTATATGAGTATAAGAAGAGAAGAATAGAAGAAGGAAAAGATAAGAATTCGAACATAGAGGAGAAGAGTGGATTCGAATTTTTGAGTGAAAGAGGGGTGTTAGTAGAAAAATAAATAGAAAGAGATGAGAGGAGAAAGAATTCGAAAATTAAAAATAAAATGAAATAAAATTATTTTTTGTTTTTATTTTGACTATTAATTAGAATTCGAAATTTAAGAAGGAAAATAAAATTAAATTAAAATTTAAAACAATTAGTTAATGAAAAGAAATTTTTTTGAAAAAGAGATTAGTGATTTTCGAAAATAAGAGAGAGAAAAGTAGTTAGTGGTTTTGAAAAAGATATGATTGAAATAGTAAACTTTTAAAATCAAACAAAAAGTTAAGTGGTTAATTGAAAAAGATTTGAAAATCAAATTTGAAAGGGTGAGAAGTTAGAAAAGATTTTGAAATTAATTTCAAAAAATATATGATTGAAATTTAATTTGAAAAAGATTTAAAAAGGAAATTAAACAAATTTGATTTTTGAAAATTAAAGTTGATTACTTGACTAACAAGAAACTAAAAGATAGGATTTTAAAATTTAAAGAATGAACCTTTCTTAATTGGCAAGTAACAACTTGAGATTTTTGAATAAAAATATTAAAAGTTAGCAATAAATTCGAAACTATGAAATGGAAATACGAAAAAAATTTTGAAAATAAATTTTGAAAATTTCGAAATTATGAAAGAAAAAATGAAAAAGATTTGATTTTTGAAAAAGATTTAAATAAGATAGAATTTTTAAATTGAAAATTTGATTTCACTCATAAGAAATAATTAAATTTAAAAACTTTTTGACTAAATCAAACCAAATTTTCGAAAATTTATGAGAGAATAAGGGAAAGATATTTTTTTTTTGAAATTTTAATGAAGAAAGAGAAAAACATAAAAATGATGCAAAATATGAGAATTTAAGATCAAAACATATGATGCATGCAAGAACACCTTGAATGTCAAGATGAACACCAAGAACTTATTTTTGAAAATTTTTAAGAAAAGACACACATGCAAGACACCAAACTTAGAAATTTTCAATGTTTAGACACTAACAAATTGAGAATGCATATGAAAAACAAGAAAAGACACAAAATAAGAAAATGCAAAGATCAAACAAGGAAATTCATCAAGAACAACTTGAAGATCATGAAGAACATTATGCATGAGTTTTCGAAAATTTTAATGAAATTAAAAAGATGCAATTAACACCAAACTTAAAAATTGACACAAGACTCAAACAAGAAACACAAAAATATTTTTGCTTTTTATGATTTTGTAAATTTTTTTTTTCGAAAGTTAATTGGAAAAGAAAAATACGGATTTCAAAATTTTTAATGAAAATTCCAGGAATCATGCAATGTTAGTCTAAAGCTCCAGTCCAGGAATTAGACATGGCTTACTAGCCAGCCAAGCTTTCAATGAAAGCTCCGGTCCAAAACACTAGACATGGCCAATGGCCAGCTAAGCTTCAGCAGAACATTACATACAACAGCTAAATTGCTGAGAAAGACAAAGAAGCTCTTCTCTAAGGATAAGTGAAACCTAGGTCCAAAGGATTAGACATGGCTTTACAGCCAGCCGGACTTCAACAGATCATCATGAAACTCTAGAAATCATTCTTAAAAATTCTGAAGAACATAGAATAATTTAATAAAAAATATTTTTCGGAAATAAGAATAATAAAAACAAAAAGCTTAAAATTAAAATAAAATTACCTAATCTGAGCAACAAGCTGAACCGTCAGTTGTCCAAACTCGAACAATCCCCGGGCAACAGTACCAAAAACTTGGTGCACGAAATCGTGATCGTTCATTCCTTGGTAATGGCGCCAAAAACTTAATACGCACGTTCATAATCTTAGTTCTTTATCACAACTTCGCACAACTAACCAACAAGTGCACTGGGTCGTCCAAGTAATAAACCTTACGTGAGTAAGGGTCGATCCCACGGAGATTGTCGGTTTGAAGCAAGCTATGGTCACCTTGTAAATCTCAGTCAGGCGGATTCAATTGGTTATGGAGATTTGATAATTAAAATATAATTAAAATATAAAATGGGATAGAAATACTTATGTAATTCATTGGTGAGAATTTCAGATAAGTGTACGGAGATGCTTTTATTCCTTCTGAACCTCGGCTTTCCTACTGCTTTCATCCAATCATTCATACTCCTTTCCATGGCAAGCTGTATATTGGGCATCACCGTTGTCAATGGCTACATCCTATCGTCTCAGTGAAAATGGTCCAAATGCGCTGTCACCGCACGACTAATCATCTGTCGGTTCTCGATCATGCTAGAATAGGATCCAGTAATCCTTTTGCCTCTATCACTACGCCTAGCAATTGCAATTTTAAAGCTCGTCACAGCCATCCCTTCCCAGATCCTACTCAGAATACCACGGACAAGGTTTAGACTTTCCAGATCTCAAGAATGGCTGCCAATAATTCTAGCCTATACCACGAAGACTCTGATCGTAGATCAGGAGGCTAAGAGACATGCATTCAAGCTTGTTTTCATGTAGAACGGGAGTGTTTGTCAGGCAGCGTTCAAAAGTGAGAATGGTGATGAGCGTCACATAATCATCACATTCATCATGTTCTTGTGCGCGAATGAATATCTTAGAGAAGAAATTGGCTTGAGTTGAATAGAAAAACAATAGTACTTTGCATTAATTCATGAGGAACAGCAGAGCTCCACACCTTAATCTATGGTGTGTAGAAACTCCACCGTTGAAAATACATAAGAACAAGGTCCAGGCATGGCCGAATGGCCAGCCCCCTAAACGTGATATCAGAACATAAAATTAGTCAAAGACTAACCAGAGATGTAAATACAATAGTAAAAAGTCCTATTTATACTAAACTAGTTACTAGGGTTTACAGAAATGAGTAAATGATGCAGAAATCTACTTCCGGGCCCACTTGGTGTGTGCTTGGGCTGAGCGCTGAAGCTTTCACATGTAGAGGTCTTCCTTGGAGTTGAACGCCAGTTTGTAACTTGTTTCTGGCGTTTAACTCTGCTTTGCAACTTGTTTCTGGCGTTTAACGCCAGAATAGGGCAGAAAGCTGGCGTTAAACGCCAGTTTGCGTCATCTAAACTTGGGCAAAGTATAGACTATTATATATTGCTAGAAAGCCCTGGATGTTTACCTTTCAACGCAATTGAGAGCGCGCCATTTGGGTTTCTGTAGCTCCAGAAAATCCACTTTGAGTGCAGGGAGGTCAGAATCCAACAGCATCTGTAGTCCTTCTTCAGCCTCTGAATCAGATTTTTGCTCAAGTCTCTCAATTTCAGCCAGAAATTACCTGAAATCACAAAAAATACATAAACTCATAGTAAAGTCCAGAAATGTGATTTTTATTTAAAAACTAATAAAAATATATTAAAAACTAAGTAAATCATACTAAAAACTATATAAAAACAATGCCAAAAAGTGTATAAATTATCCGTTCATCAGCATGCATCTAGAAGGTTCTTAAAATGCTCCCAGTATTCATAGAGAGTCTCTGAGTCTCCTTGAACAATGCAGGAGATCTCTTTCCTCAGTCTATCTGTGACTTCAGCTGGAAAGTATTTTTCCAAAAATTCTCTCCTGAGTGTATCCCAGTTGGTAATAGTCACTTCAGGTTGGGAGTAGTACCACTCCCTTGCCTTTCCCTCAAGAGAAAATGGGAAGGCAGTTAACAGAATAGAAGTTTCATCTGCACCATTATGCCTAACAGTAGAACAGGCTATCTGGAAATCCCTAAGGTGCTTAATAGCCTCTTGAGCAGGTAAGCCATGAAACTTGGGCATCAAGTTGATTAGTGCAGTCTTCAATTAAAAATCTGCAGCCAGATTTGGATTATGCACTTGATAAGGTTGCAGTGTAAAATCTGCGGCTCCAGCTTCCTGGAGAGTAATTCTCCTAGGTTCTGCCATGTTACCTGCATGTGAATCAACTGGATCAGTAGTAAAGGAGCTTGTCTCGCTCTCAGATGGCGGTTCAGATTCGCCCTCAGATAAGACTGGTGAATCGATAACAATCACTTCACCACCCTCAGAGGCTAACCGACATCGAGCTCGCCTAATACATGAAAGAGTTCTTTCAATTTCAGGATCAAAAGCGGCTAAGCTCAGATCAGGCAGTGAACGCTTCATTCAATGAGAAAGACATATAGCTCAAGGTAACAGAAATAAAAATAAAATATGCAAATAAAATAAAATATGTACACTAATTAATAATCTAGCACACTATTGTAACTCCCCGACAACGGCGCCAAAAATTGATGGTGGCAGAAATTGACCAGTTAAGAAATTAATAAACGAGATGCGTTGCAAGTACAGTTCTCAACCAGCTAAGATCCGTCTTCTCAATTTAAAAAGGGTTGTCACAAATTTTAGAATTAAAAATACCGGGAGTATGAGTCTTAGGTTGTCTCCCAACGAGTTGCAAGAAAGCGTGCTATTTTATTAACTAGAAGTTTTCCAGAAAAGTTGAGTTTTGATAATGAGTAAGAATAATTGTAAAATAAAGCAATAAAAATAAACTAAGAACAATTATTGATATTCTAAATAAAAAGCCTTGACTGGGGGAATGATTAATTGGAAGTTCTATCCTTGTTGAAATCTTCTCAAGTGTAGTGTAAAGAGGTTGTTGTTTTCACTTAGTTAACCCTTACTAAATAAAGGAAAGTCAAGTGATTGAGCTAACTCTTACCCGCAAATCCTAGTACTCTCCCTTGGGAAGGTCTAGCGTTAGTAGGTACAGGATTAGCCAACAACGTCCAATTTAACTAAGCACTTGAGCACTCTAACTCAAGTGTCTCCTCTTAATCAACCCCCATGTCAAGTAGAAAATCTACTCCATTGACATGGAATTAATACTCATAAAAATATAAGAAGATATAATTAAATGAAATACAACAGAGATTTAAAATTAATAAAAAAATAAAAGTAACTCTATATAGTAATAAATTCAAAATGCAACATACTTAATTGAATAGGGTCAACGATCAACATGAAAAGAGTAAAGGAATAAGGAAACAAACTAAAGTAGTGTCTTCAACGGAGGTAATGACTCTTCAGCATCCAAAATCCAAAGCAAAAGCATAAACTATCAATGTAAAAACTAATCTAGATTCAGATCAAAAACTAAAAGTAATCCTAATATTAATGTATCTGAATGTGTGTGGATGCGTGTTGAGTCTCTGCATGTTCCCTAGCTTTAGTCTGTGTTTCTGGGCTGACAACTGGGTTAAAACGCGGCCCGAAATTGTCTCCAGCGTATTTTGCAATTTCTGCAAATTGCGTAGGTCACGCGTACGCGTCGTCCACGCGATCACGTCATTCAGCGATTTTCCTTGTCATTCGTTCGCATCGTCCACGCGTTCGCGTCATTTGTGCAGACTCCACTCCACGCGTTTGCGTTAGGCACGCGTTCGCGTCACTGCGATTTCTTCATTTTGCGCGCTTGACGTGTGGAAAACGATCCAACACAAAACTCACCGGCAAGTGTACCGGGTCGCATCAAGTAATAATAACTCACGTGAGTGAGGTCAATCCCACAGGGATTGAAGGATTGAGTAATTTTAGTTTAGTGGTTGATTTAGTCAAGCGAACAAGAGTTGATTTGAGTGGTTTGTAACTGACAGAAGCTAAATTGCTTGAATTGTAAAGGGAAAGGGAAGAATTGCAGTAAATTAAAGAGCAAAGGAAGTAAAGAAGCTGAATCTTAAAGTGCAAGTAATATAAATTGCAGAAACTTAGATTGCAAGAAATGTAAATGACTGAAGCTTAAAGTGCAAGAAATGTAAATTGCTTGAATTATAAAAGGATTTGGGAGTTGAGATTGCAGAAATTAAACAAGAGAAATTAAAATGACATTAAACAAATAAGTGGAATATGAAATAAAATTGCAACAGATCTAAACAGAAGAGAACAATTGCTTGAAAATCCAAACAGATAGCAAAATGTGGCTCAATTGCAATGGTTCAAGAGAAGTCAAAGATCTCAGGGTTAGAAGAGACTAGAGAACAAGTCTAGATCTCAATCCTTCCTTGATCCAACCAAGAATAATTGCAAGAGAAGTGGAAAAGTAAATTGCAGGAGAAGTAGAGAAGAAAATAATAAATAGAATT
Source organism: Arachis ipaensis (assembly GCF_059453495.1). NCBI lineage: Eukaryota > Viridiplantae > Streptophyta > Magnoliopsida > Fabales > Fabaceae > Arachis > Arachis ipaensis. Next base: position 78,594,535 of record NC_142440.1, on the reverse strand, counting down.
CAAATCCAAAAGCACAATTTCTTGAATTATGCAAACAATTAAACAGAGAGGGATCCCAAGGAGAGATTGAAACAGAATTTCTTCAATTCTCCACCCAAGATCCAAAACAAAGAGTAAAAAATGTAGAAGCAAGAACAAGGAAGAAGAGAGATCAATTCTCCTTCCTAATTCCCCAAATAGAACTCAGAGATCCAAAGTTAAAGAAAAACTCTAAAAATTACAAGTGAAAATACTCAAAGAAGAAAAAGGTCCTTTCTAAATCAAAATAAAACCTATTTATACACTTCCTAATTTGGATCTAAGAATTTGGGTGGGCTCTAAAATTTGGTGAAGAAATGAATTAATTTGAATTTTTGATGAATTTTTGGCCCATGGTGCACCTCCCAGGAGAAAGCTCGGCTCTTGGCAAGAGCTTTGGCCAAGAGCTTTGGTTCCCTTCCTTGCCAAAGTGTGCACACATTCCCTCCTTGTGACAAGAGAATAAAGCTATTTACAAGAGCTTTGAGCTCTTGGCAAGAGCTTTGGCTGTCCTTGAGGTCCCTGGTTCAAGCCTTGGGTGAAGCACTTACTGGCTATTTTCCTTTGCAACCAAGTAGCGCCTAGTGTCTCCCTTCCTTGAGGTGCTCGGTTCGATCCTTGGGGAGTGCAAGAGCTGCCCATTTTTCATGGCACAAGAGTAGCGCCCAAAGTCTTGCTTCCTTGAGGGACTTGGTTCGAACCCCATGGAGTGAAAACAAGCCAATTTTGGCTTGTTTTCCTTGTGAGGTAGCGCTACCCCCCTTCCCCCTTGGTCTTGGGTTCAAGCCTTGGTGAGTGCATTGTTGAGCTCTTTTTCTCTTGATTTTTCCTTGAAGAAGCCCAAAAAATCTCTTGGAGAAAGCTCTTGGCAAGAGCTTTGTCTTGGATTTGCCTTGCTTCCTCCTTCCTTGTGCGCTTGGTTAAGCTCTTGGCAAGAGCTCTAGGCTCTTGGCAAGAGCTCTAGGCTCTTGGTAAGAGCTTGGCCTTTGATTTGTTGAAGTAAAGCTCTCCACAAGAGCTCTAAGCTCTTGGCAAGAGCTTTGTGCTCTTGCTCCTTGTTTTGAGCCACGCTTTTCTTCCTTTGGGCCACACTTCTCTCCCTTTGGCCACGCTTTTCTTATTTTTTTTCTTTTCTTCACCTACAATTAATCAAAACAACCAATCAAAGTATCACAAAATTCACAAAGCTTAAAATTCATTTAAAACCAATTAATTTTAGCTTAAACCTCATGATTTTGTGTCAATTAAAGGGTGGTTGATTGATTCAAAGAAACCATGCAATTCCACTCCAAATTGCTAACTTACAATGCAAGAAAGTGCATAAAAACTAATGAAACAAGTGAAAAATGTTTGAAAAACTAGTATAAGATGACTTGTCATCACAACACCAAACTTAAACCTTGCTTGTCCCCAAGCAAGCATCAAACATAAGAGTAAATGAAATGAACCAGAGAAGTGTGCATATCCTTATTAGGCATAGAGTTAAACTTGGTTCATGGGATTTTTATGTAGACAATGATGGCTCATTTATTGCTTGCTGTTACATAAGAGGTGCTTCCTCAAAGGATCACTAAGTTTGCTGCTATAAGGCTCTACTTTTGCTTGTTACCTTGCTAATTTTTCCTTCTTTGTTTTGCTCAAAGAGCTTATTGTTCTTTGAAGGCTTGGTGGCAAATGTTGCAGCAGCCTTTGGCTTAACTTTGCTCAACATTCCTTCACCACAGACACATGGCTCACCCTTTTCTTCCTAGGATCATTGATGCCCAGCATCTCTTTGGATAACTAAGTGTTTTGTAGCTAGGTTGCTCTTTATTGTGGACTTTCAGTTGGCAATCCCAAATCAGTTGATCTAAGTGGCCAAGTTTTGAAATACTCCTTAGAACTTACTTGTCCAAGCATATCCTAGCACAAAAACACCACAGGCATGTGTCCTAGGGTCCGAGCTATTGGTGCCTAGCCTTATTATTTGTTTTCTTTGCCACTCTTGGCTTTTTCTCTTTCTTTTTTTTTTCTGTTTTATTCCATTCTCAAGGGATTTTTAATGATACAAGCATTTATAACAACAAACTAGTTCCTTCTTCAGATAACATATCATTATGCAGCATTTATTTTATGAGCCATGCATTAAATCAACAAATACCACCACTAACTTTCATTCTAACTTATGCAACATTGGATATTTACTTCCTAATTCAAACATCTTTCTTTTATTCAAACAGCAAGGGGAACAAAACAAAATACTCAAGCTAATGAAGGATGACAATTATTATGCAGATAGCTTATTCTAGCAAAAATTATGCAGATAGCTTTCTTTAGCATGTACTTCCACTTGCAACTAAATGAACATTCTAGATAGACATAAAGGAATCCCTGAATTAAAACATTTCATAACAATAAGGATCAAGTGTAAATACAACCTGTTGGGTTGCAGCTTTTCATTCTTCCTTCTGTTATGCCCATTCTGAGTCATAATGCAAATGTTCTTTAATTTGTTGGCTATTTTCCTGCATACTCCTCAAACGTTGCTTGCTTTTTAGGCCCTTTAGGTATCCGGTTAATATGCAAAGCTTATTTGTGGGCTTTTGAACTTACTTTGGTGTGTGAACACCAAACTTAGTTCCTTGCCAATATTTCTCATGCAGCAAATTAACCATATGTGAAATCCTTTTTCCTTGCTAAAGGTAATAAAGCTAAAAACTATGAAACAGCAAATAGTTAATTAGTTTATCTAAATGTTTGAAGCTAGCATTATGCAGAAAGTGAGAGTGTGTTTTATGATGAAGTTTTTGGTGGAATACCAAACTTAGAATCCTTCATTCTCCCTTATATTGTTTTGGTGTGCAATACCAAACTTAGCTTCTTGCAATGTAGATAAAACTAATTGACCTTTTTATTAAAATAGCTTATGAAAAGAACACTACCTCAGGTTGAGTTGCCTCCCAACAAGCGCTTCTTTATTGTCATTAGCTTGACATTGGACCCCTCTTTTATGGTGGTTGATGACTGTAGTGTCTCAGCTTATCCCCCCTGACTGTGAGCTTCTTCTTTGTTCCTTGATGTTCAATTTTGGCATGCTCTAGTGAGAGTATTTTGCTGACAGTATAGTAGTCATCAGCTTATTGGCTTGCCCCCAGTTGTTGATAGATCAATTGTACTTCATCACCCTTAGAAAGCCCCTCTGTTGGAATCTTTTTGTTCTTCCAACCCTTTTTAGTTTTGTTCTTGTTTTTCTTCCCTCTTTTTGTTGATCCTTTCTCCTTGCAAGTGGGCTTCACTTTGGGACTTTTCTTCTTAGTGGCTAATGAGCGGATAATTTATACACTTTTTGGCATTGTTTTTAGTATGTTTTTAGTATATTTTAATTAGTTTTTATTATATTTTTATTAGTTTTTAAATAAAAATCACTCTTCTGGACTTTACTACGAGTTTGTGTATTTTTTTGTGATTTCAGGTATTTTCTGGCTGAAATTGAGGGACCTGAGCAAAAATCTGATTCAGAGGCTGAAAAAGGACTGCAGATGCTGTTGGATTCTGACCTCCCTGCACTCAAAGTGGATTTTCTGGAGCTAATAAAGCCCAATTGGCGCGCTCTCAATTGTGTTTAAAAGTAGACATCCTGGGCTTTCCAGCAATATATAATAGTCCATACTTTGCTCGAGATTTGATGGCCCAAACAGGCGTTCCAAGTCAGCTCAAGAATTCTGGCGTTTAACTCCAAAACTGGCACAAAAGCTGGAGTTAAACGCCCAAACTGGCACAAAAGTTGGCGTTTAACTCCAAGAAAAGTCTCTACACATGGATGCTTCAATGCTCAGCCCAAGCACACACCAAGTGGGCCCGGAAGAAGATTTCTGCATTAATTACTCATTTCTGTAACCCTAGGCTACTAGTTTTCTATAAATAGGACCTTTTGCTATTGTATTTTCATCTTTGATAAGTCTTATGCTATCTTAGACATGTTTGGAGGCTGGCCTCAGGGCCATGCCTAGACCTTGTTCTTATGTATTCTCAACGGTGGAGTTTCTACACACCATAGATTAAGGTGTGGAGCTCTACTATTCTTCATGAATTAATACAAGTACTATTGTTTTTCTATTCAACTCAAGTCTATTTCTTCTCTAAGATATTCATTCGTTCTTCAACCTGATGAATGTGATGATCCGTGACACTCATCATCATTCTCACCTATGAACATGTGCCTGACAACCACCTCTGTTCTACTAGCAATGGCTTGAATGCGTATCTCTTGGGTTTTTAATCTAAGATTGGAACCTTCGTGGTATAGGCTAGAATTATTGGCGGCCATTCCTGAGATCCGGAACGTCTAAACCTTGTCTGTGGTATTCTGAGTAGGATCTGGGAAGGGATGACTGTGACGAGCTCCAAACTCGCGATTGTGGGGCGTGTGACAGACGCAAAAGGATCAATGGATCCTATTCCGACATGATCGAGAACCGACAGCTGATTAGCCGATGTTGTGACAGAGCATCAGGACCATTTTCACTGAGAGGACGGGATGTAGCCATTGACAACAGTGATGCCCAACATAAATCTTGCCATGGAAGGAGTATGAATGATTCGAAGAAGGCAATAGGAAAGCAGAGGTTCAAGGGGAACAAAGCATCTTCATACGCTTATCTGAAATCCACCAATGAATTACATAAGTATCTCTATCTTTATTTTATGTTTATTTTCATAACCTTAAACTCCATAACCATTTGAATCCGCCTGACTGAGATTTACAAGATGACCATAGCTTGCTTCAAGCCGACAATCTCCGTGGGATCGACCCTTACTCACGTAAGGTTTATTACTTGGACGACCCAGTGCACTTGCTGGTTAGTTGTGCGGAATTGTGACAAAGTGTGATTCACGTTTAAGAGCTCCAAGTCCTTTGGCGCCATTGTTGATGATCACAATTTCGCATACCAAGTTTTTAGCACCGTTTCCGGGGATTGTTCGAGTTTGGACAACTGACGGTTCATCTTGTTGCTTAGATTAGGTATCTTTTCTTCAGAATTTTAAGAATGAATTCTAGAGTTTCAAGGTGATGTTCCCACCATCACAAAAGATAATTGATTCTCATCAATTTAGCTATTGAATGTAATGTCCTGCTGAAGCTTGGCCAAACATGTCTAATCCTTTTTAGACTGAAGCTTTAGACTAACATTGCATGATTCTTGGAATTCTTATTAAAAGTTTTGATTCTCTTTATTTTCTTTTCTATATAATTTTCGAAAAAAAATACAAAAATATTTTAAAATCATGAAACCAAAAATATTTTATGTTTCTTGTTTGAGTGTATTATCTAATTTTAAGTTTGGTGTCAATTGCATGTCTTTATCCTTCTAATTTTTGAAAATTTATACATATTGTTCTTCATTGATCTTCAAGTTGTTCTTGATGATTTCATTGCTCTGATCTTCAAATTCTCTTGTTTTGTATGTTTTGTTGTTTCTTACATACATTTTTACATTGTTATAGTCCTTAGTATACAAACTTTTAAGTTTGGTGTCTTACATGCATTGTTTATTTGATCTTAGTTGCATTTTTATTGATTCCCATCATCAAAAATTCAAAAATATTTTTTAAAACTATGTCTTTTCAAGTCAATAATACAGAGAATTGAAGATTCAGAACATTCAGCAGAGGAATCAAACAGAAAAAGCTGGGCATTGAAAACGCCCAGTGAAGAAGGAAAACTGGCTTTTAAACGCCAGCCAGGGTACCTGGCTGGGTGTTTAACGCCCAAAAAGGTAGAGATTTGGGCGTTAAACGCCAGCCAGAATGGGTACCATTCTGGGCGTTTAACGCCAGAAGGACACAAAAGGGAAGATTTTGTTTTTAATTCAAATTTTTTTCAAATCTTCATAATTTTTCAAAATCAAATCTTTTTCAAATTACATATTTTCAATCATATCTCTTCAAAATCAATTTCTTTCCATTTTTTTTTAATTTTTGAAAATCATTGTTATAATTAAAGATTTACTTCAAAATTTTCAAGTTGTTACTTGCCTATTAAGAAAGGATCAAATTTTAAATTTTAAGAATCATATCTTTTAATTTCTTGTTAGTCAAGTAATCAACTTTGATTTTAAAACTTTCTCTTTTTAAATTGATCTTCAATCATATATTCTCAATCATTCTCAATCACATCTTTTTCAAAATTAACTCTCAATCATATCTTTTTTATTTCTAATTTCAAAATCTTTTTCAAAAATCACTTAATTTCTTTCCCAATTTTAGTTTTCGAAAATCATCAATCAATTTTTCAAAATTTCTTTTAATTATTTCAAAATCTTTTACTTTACTTTCGAAAATTCTTCCCCTCTTCTCACATCCTTCAATTTAAAGGACTAACACTCTTCCTCAAAGTGCAATTCAAACTCCCTCCTTCTTTATATGTTCGAATTCTCTTCTATCTACCTCCTCCTTCTATTCTTCTTTTCCTCTGACACCTCAAGGAATCTCTATACTGTGACACAGAGGATTCCCTACTTTCTTGTTCTCTTCTCTTTTATATGAGCAGGAACAAAGATAAAGGCACACTTGTTCAAGCTGATCCTGAACCTGAAAGGACCTTGAAGAAAAAGCTAAGAGAAGCTAAAGAACAATTCTCTTTAGAGGGCCTAACAGAGCTTTTCAAGGAAGAAGAAACCATGGCAGCCGAAAACAACAATGCCAACAATGCAAGGAAGGTGATTGGTGACTTTACTGCACCTACTCCCGACTTCTATGGGAAAAGCATCTCAATCCCTGCCATTGGAGCAAACAACTTTGAGCTTAAGCCTCAATTAGTTTCTCTAATGCAACAGAATTGCAAGTTTCATGGACTTCCATTGGAAGATCCTCATCAGTTCTTAGCTGAATTCTTGCAAATCTGTGACACTGTCAAGACCAATGGGGTTGACCCTGAAGTCTACTGACTTATGCTTTTGCCTTTTGCTGTAAGAGACAGAGCTAGAACATGGTTGGATTCACAACCTAAGAAAAGCCTGAACTCTTGGGAAAAGCTAGTCAATGCCTTCTTGGCAAAGTTCTTTCCACCTCAAAAATTGAGCAAGCTTAGAGTGGAAGTCCAAACCTTCAGATAGAAGGAAGGTGAATCCCTCTATGAAGCTTGGGAAAGATACAAGAAATTAATCAGAAGATGTCCTTCTGACATGCTTTCTGAATGGAGCATTATAGGAATTTTCTATGATGGTCTGTCTGAACTATCCAAGATGTCATTGGATAGCTCTGCTGGAGGATCTCTTCATCTGAAGAAGACGCCTGCAGAAGCTCAGGAACTCATTGAAATGATTGCAAATAACCAATTCATGTACACTTCTGAAAGGAATCCGGTGAATAATGGGACAAAGCAGAAGAAATGAGTTCTTGAAATTGATACTCTGAATACCATATTGGCTCAGAATAAAATATTGACTCAGCAAGTCAATATGATTTCTCAGAGTCTGTCTGGAATGCAAGCAGCAACAGGCAGTACTAAGGAAGCTTCCTCTGAAGAAGAAGCTTATGATCCTGAGAACCCAGCAATGGAAGAGGTAAATTACATGGGAGAACCCTATGGAAACACCTATAATCCTTCATGGAGAAATCATCTAAATCTCTCATGGAAGGATCAACAGAGACCTCAACAAGATTTCAACAACAACAATGGTGGAAGAAACAGGTTTAGCAATGGCAAGCCTTTTCCATCATCTTCTCAGCAACAGACAGAGAATTCTAAGCAGAGCCCCTCTGACTTAACAACCATTGTCTCTGATATAATCAAAACCACTCAAAGTTTCATGACTGAAACAAGGTCCTCCATTATAAATTTGGAGGCACAATTGGGTCAGCTGAGTAAGAAAATTACTGAACTCCCTCCTAGCACTCTCCCTAGCAATACAGAAGAGAATCCAAAAAGAGAGTGCAAGGCCATAACCACATCTCACATGGCCGAACATGGAGAGGAGGAAGAGGCAGTGATTTCCACTGAGGAAGACCTCAATGGATGTCCACTGACCTCCATGGAGTTCCCTAATGAGGAACCATGAGAATCTGAGGCTCACACAGAAACCATAGAGATTCCATTGAATTTACTTCTGCCATTCATGAGCTCTGATGAGTATTCTTCCTCTGAAGAGGATGAAGATGTTACTGAAGAGCAAGTTGCTAAGTACCTTGGAGCAATCATGAAGCTAAATGCCAGGTTGTTTGGTAATGAGACTTGGGAGGATTAACCTCCATTGCTCATCAAAGAACTGGATGACTTGACTAGGCAGAGATTACCTCAAAAGAGACAAGACCCTGGAAAGTTCTCAATCCCTTGTACCATAGGCACCATGACCTTTGAGAAGGCTCTGTGTGACTTAGGGTCAAGCATAAACCTCATGCCTCTCTCTATAATGGAGAAGCTAGGGATCATTAAGGTACAAGCTATAAGAATCTCACTGGAGATGGCAGGCAATTCAAAGAAGCAGGCTTATGGACTTGTAGAGGATGTCTTGGTAAAGGTTGAAGACCATTACATCCCTGCTGATTTCATAATCCTAGAAACTGGGAAGTGTATGGATGAATCCATCATCCTTGGCAGACCTTTCCTAGCCACAGCAAAGGCTGTGATTGATGTTAACAGAGGAGAATTGATCATTCAAGTGAATGAAGACTCCCTTGTATTTAAAGCTCAAGGATATCCCTCTGTCACCATGGAGAGGAAGCATGAAGAGCTTCTCTCAATACAGAGTCAAACAGAGCCCCCACAGTCAAACTCTAAGTTTGGTGTTGGGAGGCCACAACCAAACTCTAAATTTGATGTTGAACCCCCACATTCAAACTCTAAGTTTGGTGTTAGAAGGTTCCAACATTGCTCTGAACATCTGTGAGGCTCCATGAGAGCCCACTGTCAAGCTATTGAAATTAAAGAAGTGCTTGTTGGGAGGCAACCCAATCGTTACTATTCTATGATAATTTTCTATTTCTATTTTATGTTTTCTGTAGGTTGATGATCATGTGAAGTCACAAAAAAATTGAAAAAGAAAAAACAAAGTGAAAAATAGAATGAAAAACAGAATACCCTGGAGGAGACAGTTACTGGCGTTTAAACGCCAGTAAAGGTAGCAGAACGGGCGTTAAACGCCCAGTCTGGCACCATTCTGGGCGTTTAACGCCAGAAAAGGGCACCAGACTGGCGTTTAGTGCCAGGAATGGGCAAGAAGCTGGCATTAAACGCCAGAAATGGGTAGTAGCTTGGCGTTTAACTCCAGGATTGGCAGAAAGGGGCGTTTTGCACGCCACTTGGTGCAGGGATGAGATATCCTTGACACCTCAGGATCTGTGGACCCCACAGGATCCCCACCTACCCCACCACTCTCTCTTCTTCACCCATTCACCAATCACCTCAATACCTCTTCCCCAAAAACCCCTCACCTATCAAATCCTACCATTCTCTTCACCACTCACATCCATCCTTCATAAAACCCCACCTACCTCACCATCCTAATTCAAACCACTTTCCCTCCCAAACCCACTCATAATGGCCGAACCATACACACCTCTCTCACTCCTATATAAACCCATCTTCACTCATTCATTTTCACACAACCTAAACACCACTTCTCCCCCTCGGCCGAAACACAAAGTCCCCCTCCATCTCTTCTATTTCTTCTTCTTCTACTCTCTTCTTTCTTCTTTTGCTCGAGGACGAGCAACCTTCTAAGTTTGGTGTGGTAAAAGCTAAAGCTTTTTGTTTTTCCATAACCATTTATGGCACCAAAGGCTGGAGAAATCTCTAGAAAGAGAAAAAGGAAGGCAAAAGCTTCCACCTCCGAGTCATGGGAGATGGAGAGATTCCTCTCAAGGGTGCATCAAGACCACTTCTATGAAGTTATGGCCAAGAAGAAGGTGATCCCCGAGGTCCCTTTTAAGCTCAAAAAGGGCGAATATCCGGAGATCCGACATGAGATCCAAAGAAGAGGTTGGAAAGTTCTCACTAACCCCATTCAACAAGTGGGAATCTTAATGGTTCAAGAGTTCTATGCAAATGCATGGATCATCAAGAACCATGATCAAAGTGTGAACCCGGATCCCAAGAATTAGCTTACAATGGTCCGAGGGAAATACTTAGACTTTAGTCCAGAAAATATAAGGTTGGCATTCAACTTGCCCATGATGCAAAGAGATGCATACCCCTACACTAGAAGGGTCAACTTTGATCAAAGGTTGGACCAAGTCCTCATAGACATCTGTGAAGAGGATGCTCAATGGAAGAGAGATTCAAGAGGAAAGCCAGTTCAACTAAGAAGGCATGACCTCAAGCCCGTGGCTAGGGGATGGTTGGAGTTCATCCAACGCTCAATCATTCCTACTAGCAACCGACCTGAAGTTACTATAAACCGGGCTATCATGATTCATAGCATCATGATTAGAGAGGAAGTAGAAGTTCATGAGGTTATATCCCAAGAACTCTACAAGGTGGCGGACAAGTCCTCTACTGTGGCAAGGTTAGCCTTCCCTCATCTCATTTGTCACCTCTGCAATTCAGTTGGAATTGATATAGAGGAAGACATCCTCATTGATGAGGACAAGCCCATCACTAAGAAAAGGATGGAGCAAACAAGAGATCCCACTCATGGACAAGAGCATGAGGAAATTCCTCATCATGAAATCCCTGAGATACCTCAAGGGATGCATTTTCCTCCACAAAACTATTGGGAGCAAATCAACACCTCCCTAGGAGAATTAAGTTCCAACATGGGACAACTAAGGGTAGAGCACCAAGAGCATTCCATCCTCCTCCATGAAATTAGAGAAGATCAAAGAACCATGAGAGAGGAGCAACAAAGGCAAGGAAGAGACATTGAGGAGCTCAAGCACTCCATAAGATCTTCAACAGGAAGAACAAGCCGCCATCACTAAGGTGGACCCATTCTTTAATTTCCTTGTTCTTTATTTTCTATTTTTCGAAAGTTGTGCTTTATGTTTATTTATGTTTGTGTCTTTATTACATGATCATTAGTGTCTATGCCTTAAAGCTATGAAAATGAATCCATCACCTTTCTTAAATGAAAAATGTTTTTAATTGAAAAAGAAAAAGAAGTGCATGAATTTCAAATTTTAAAACAGTTTAATTATCTTGATGTGGTGGCAATACTATTGTTTTTCTGAATGAATGCTTGAACAGTGCATATTTTTGAATTTGATTGTTTATGAATGTTAAAATTGTTGGCTCTTGAAAGAATGAAAGGAAAAGGAGAAATGTTATCTGATGATCTGAAAAATCATAAAATTGATTCTTGAAGCAAGAAAAAGCAGTGAAAATCTTGCAAAAAAAAAGAGAGAAAAGCAAGCAGAAAAAGCCAATACCCCTTTAAACCAAAAGGCAAGGATGATAAAAAGGATCCAAGGCTTTGAGCATCAGTGGAAAGGAGGGCCCACAGGAATAAAATCCTGGCCTAAGCGGCTAAACCAAGCTGTCCCTAACCATGTGCTTGTGGCGTGAAGGTGTCAAGTGAAAACTTGAGACTGAGCGGTTAAAGTCGAGGTCCAAAGCAAAAAGAAGAGTGTGCTTAAGAACCCTGGACACCTCTAATTGGGAACTCTAGCAAAGCTGAGTCACAATCTGAAAAAGTTCACCCAGTTATGTGTCTGTGGCATTTTTGTATCCGGTGGTAATACTGGAAAACAAAGTGCTTAGGGCCACGGCCAAGACTCTTAAAGTAGCTGTGTTCAAGAATCAATATACTTAACTAGGAGAATCAATAACACTATCTGGATTCTGAGTTCCTATAGATGCCAATCATTCTGAACTTCAAGGAATAAAGTGAGATGCCAAAACTGTTCAGAAGCAAAAAGCTAAAAGCCCCGCTCATCTAATTAATACTGATCTTCATAGATATTTTTGGAATTCATTGTATATTCTCTTCTTTTTATCCTATTTGATTTTTAGTTGCTTGGCGACAAGCAACAATTTAAGTTTGGTGTTGTGATGAGCGGATAATTTATACGCTTTTTGGCATTATTTTTAGTATGTTTTTAGTATATTTTAATTAGTTTTTATTATATTTTTATTAGTTTTTAAATAAAAATCACTCTTCTAGACTTTACTATGAGTTTGTGTGTTTTTCTGTGATTTCAGGTATTTTCTGGCTGAAATTGAGGGACCTGAGCAAAAATCTGATTTAGAGGCTGAAAAAGGACTGCAAAAGCTGTTGGATTCTGACCTCCTTGCACTCAAAGTAGATTTTCTGGAGCTACAGAAGCCCAATTGGCGCGCTCTCAATTGCGTTGGAAAGTAGACATCCTGGGATTTCCAGCAATATATAATAATCTATACTTTGCCCGAGATTTGATGGCCCAAACAGGCGTTCCAAGTCAGCTCAAGAATTCTGGCGTTTAACTCCAAAACTAGCACAAAAGCTGGAGTTAAACGCCCAAACTGGCACAAAAGTTGGCGTTTAACTCCAAGAAAAGTCTCTACACATGGAAGCTTCAATGTTCAGCCCAAGCACACACCAAGTGGGTCCGGAAGAAGATTTATGCATTAATTACTCATTTTTGTAACCCTAGGCTACTAGTTTTCTATAAATAGGACCTTTTGCTATTGTATTTTCATCTTTGATAAGTCTTATGCTATCTTAGAAACGTTTGGAGGCTGGCCTCACGGCCATGCCTAGACCATGTTCTTATGTATTCTCAACGGTGGAGTTTCTACACACCATAGATTAAGGTGTGGAGCTCTACTATTCTTCATGAATTAATACAAGTACTATTGTTTTTCTATTCAACTCAAGTCTATTTCTTCTCTAAGATATTCATTCGTTCTTCAACTTAATGAATTTGATGATCCGTGACACTCATCATCATTCTCACCTATGAACATGTGCCTGACAACCACCTCTGTTCTACTAGCAATGGCTTGAATGCGTATCTCTTGGGTTTTTAATCTAAGATTGGAACCTTCATGGTATAGTCTAGAATTATTGGCGGCCATTCCTGAGATCCAGAATGTCTAAACCTTGTCTGTGGTATTCTGAGTAGGATCTGGGAAGGGATGACTGTGACGAGCTTCAAACTCGCGATTGTGGGGCGTGTGACAGACGCAAAAGGATCAATGGATCCTATTCCGACATGATCGAGAACCGACAGCTGATTAGCCAATGTTGTGACAGAGCATCAGGACCATTTTCACTGAGAGGACGGGATATAGCCACTGACAACGGTGATGCCCAACATAAAGCTTGCCATGGAAAGGAGTATGAATGATTGGAAGAAGGCAATAGGAAAGCAGAGGTTCAAGGGGAACAAAGCATCTCCATACGCTTATCTGAAATCCACCAATGAATTACATAAGTATCTCTATCTTTATTTTATGTTTATTTTCATCACCTTAAACTCCATAACCATTTGAATCCGCCTGACTGAGATTTACAAGATGACCATAGCTTGCTTCAAGCCGACAATCTCTGTGGGATCGACCCTTACTCACGTAAGGTTTATTACTTGGACGACCCAGTGCACTTGCTGGTTAGTTGTGCGGAATTGTGACAAAGTGTGATTCACGTTTAAGAGCTCCAAGTCCTTTGGCACCATTGTTGATGATCACAACTTCGCGCACCAGTGGCTAACACTTCAATGTCTTCTCGAATTTCTTCATCACTCTGCATAATCTCTTTCTCTTATTGTCCTACTGTGTTATCTATTTCTTGCTTTGGAAGGTAACTACTGATCGTCTTGTTGATTCCTTCCTTCCACTGTGAGTCTCCCCTGTCAGTTTCCATGCAGTCCTTCTTCTCATCAATGAGCTGTGTTTCTGGAAATACGTTCAGGGTGATGCTTTCATCATGCATTCTGAGGGTTAGCTCTCCTTGCTCTACATCTATAATGGCCCTAGCAGTGGCTAAGAATGGTCTCCCCAATATAATAAAATCACCTTCATCCTTATCTGAGTCTAAGACCATAAAATCTGCAGGGAATATGAACTTGTCTACCTTGACTAGAAGGTTTTCAATCACACCCCTGGGACATATCACTGACTTGTCCACCAATTCTAAAGACATCTGTATTGGCTTCACTTCCTCTATGTACAGCTTTTTCACTAGAGAGGAGGGCATCAGATTAATACTAGCCCCTAAGTCACACATTGCCTTGTTGATGGTCATACTGCTAATGGCACAAGGTAGAAAGAAACTTCTAGGATCTTCAAGTTTAGGGGGGAGTCTTTTCTGGATTAATGCTCTGCATTCTTCAGTGAGTAGTATAGTTTCATTTTCTTGCCAACTTCTCTTCTTGTCAATAAGCTCCTTCAAAAACTTGGCGTACAGGGGCATTTGCTCTAGTGCTTCAGCCAGGGGAATGTTGATCTCCAATTTCTTGAAGATTTCGAGAAATTTAGGGAAGTGTTGGTCCTTAGTCTCCTTGTTGAACCTTTGGGGATATGGCAATGGAGGTGTGAAGTTCACTCCCTGCCTGTGATCCTTGGTTAGTTCTTTAATTGCTTCCTTCCCTTTTCTTGAAATTTTTGGCTGTTCCTCCTTTTCTTGAGCCTGCTTTGAAGTTTGCTTGCTTGTTGTCACATCCTTGTTGCTAGCTTCCTCTTTCTCTGTTGGCTCTTTGTTGCTTTCCTTAGGCTTCTTGGTTACTTCTTCATCTTTCATCAAGATCTTTCCACTCCTTAGCTGTATAGCTTTGCACTCCTCTTTTGGATTAGGGATGGTGTCGCTTGGGAATAAGCTTGATGGTCTCTCAATGGAAATTTTCTTGGAAAGCTGCCCAATCTGCCTCTTCATATTCTTCATGGAAGCTTCCTGGTTCTTTGTTGTCATCTCTTAGTGCTTCATCATTTTCTCCATTAAGATCTCCAAGTTGGTGATCCTCTGAGAGTCTTGTGAGATTGGTTGGTTGTGGGGTGTTGAGGGTTGATGGTAAGTGTGTTGATTAGTGGCTTGGTTATTGGATGGATGATGGTTATAGTTGGGGTAAGTTTTTTGTGGTTTTCTATATGTATTTTGGTTATTATTGTGCTGGTTATTGTGGTTTGTATTTTTCCAACTATTTTGGGTTGAATTCTTTTGCCATGGCTGTTGAGTCTGAGTATGATTGTCTCCCCATCTGAGGTTGGGGTGGTTCTTCCAAGAGGGGTTGTAAGTGTCACCATAAACCTCATTTGGCCCAGAATTTTGGTTGTGCATATACTGGACTTGTTCTTGCTGTTGGTCTTCACAAGCTTCTTCACCTTGCCCCCATGTGATTGATGGTTGGCTTGGGTTGACTGCTGCAACTTAGAGGCTATCAATCCTTTTGGCCATTTGCTCAAATTGTTGTTGAATTTGCTGCTGCATCATTTTGTTTTGAGCTAGGATTGAGTCCACTCCTTCCAACTCCATCACTCCTTTCCTTTGTGATGGTTGGTGTTGCCTTTGGTGAGCAAAGAAATACTAGTTGTTAGCCACCATATCAATGAGATTTTGGGCCTCCTCTGTAGTTTTCATGATCTGCAAAGAGCCTCCAGCTGAGTGATCCAATGCCTCCTGAGATTTCAATGTCAAGCCTTCATAAAAATTCTGCAACCTGTCCCATTCATTGAACATTTCAGGAGGACACTTCCTGATTAGAGCCTTGTATCTCTCCCATGCCTCATAGATGGGTTCAGTGTCCATTTGTGTGAATGTTTGTACTTCAGTCTTCAACCTAATGATCCTTTGAGGTGGTTAAAATTTGGCAAGGAACTTGCTCACTAGATCATCCCAATTGTTGATGCTGTCCCTTGGGAAGGACTCCAACCATTGAGTAGCTTTGTGATGAGGCACAGAAGTTGGTGAATTAAAAATTATTAAAATAGTTACGTTGCAAGTATAGTTCTTAACTCACCGAAAATCTGCCTATCAATTTAGAAATATATCACAGAGAGTTTAAATTAAAAATTATTGGGAATTTAAGTCCCATGTCGTCTCCCAACGAGTTGCAGAAAAGTGTGTTTATTAATCAGATGTTCCAAAAAGTTGAGTTAAGTAGGTGGAAAATTAAATTGAGAAAATTCAAATAATATGAATAAAAGTCTTGACTGGGAGTTGATTAGTTGGAATCTCTATTATTGATGGGATGATTTCAAGATTAATTTATAATTAATGGTTGTCCTGTTTAGTTATTTTTTACTAGGTAAAGGAAAGTCAAACAAGTTGGAATGCTAGTTCTGTTCACGAGTTGCAACCCACTTAGTTCAAATGGATTGGTGTTAGTGATTAGATAACAATCCAACAGTTAACCCAATTACAAATTTTCTTTCAATCCTTCCAACTCAAGAGTACCTTTCAATCAACTCCCCATCAAGTGAGAGAACTACTCACTCATTGTAAATAATAAATCCATAACACATGAAAGGGAATTAAAAGAAGACATGATTATTGGAATGGAAAATAAATTAAAATGGAAGAAATAATCCTTGTATTAAATAATCATGAAAGTATTCAAATGACAAAATTGAACAAAGCAAAGAACATGGAAGAATAAAACCAAGTTAAGAGAACGAACTAGAATGACGAAGTCTTGATGAGGAAATAACTCTTCTCAATGTTCCAATGCTAAGACCAATTGAAAACTTAAAATTCTTAAACCTAGAGAGAAAAACCTAAAGGAGTAAAACTAGATCTAAAACTCAAAACTGTGTAGAATGAATGTTGTGTTTTGTTTCTGCATATTCTCTGGCTCTAGTATGCTGTTCCGGGCCAAAAACTGGGTCGAAATAAGGTCCAAAATCGCCCCCAGCGAATTCTGCAGATTATGCAGATCGCACATGTCACGCGATCGCGTCATCCACGCGTTTGCGTCGTCCACGCTACCGCGTCGCTTGAGCTTTTCCAATCCACGCGGCCGCGTGAGCCATGCGGCCGCGTCACTACGATTTGCTCTCCTTCGCGCGGTCGCGTGAGCCATGCGACCGTGCCACTTCTCGCTGGTTATCTCCTCAAATTCTTGTGTTTCTTCCATTTTTGCTAGCTTCCTTTCCAATATCCAACTCATTCATGCCCTATAAAGTCTGAAACACTCAACTCACAGATCACGGCATCGAATGGAATAAAGGAGAATTAAAAATACATAATTAAAGTCTCTAGGAAGCAGTTTTCAAACATGTTATAAATTCAGGAAGGAATTATAATTTCATGCTAATTTAATGAATAAGTGGGTAAGGATCATGATAAAACCACACAATTAAACACAATATAAACCATAAAATAGTGGTTTATCAACCTCCCCACACTTAAACATTAGCATGTCCTCATGCTTAATTGAAGGAGATAAGGAAATAAGTATGAACATCTAGAAACTAATGAAATGCAATGCAAGCCTATATATATATATAAATAAATGCAACTATATAATTCTTGCCCACTTGATCAAAAGTAAATAAGCTCTTCAAAACAATTACAAATCAAATTCCACTAATTCTATCATTATATAATAAAACAGATAAAAGTGCAAGAAGATAGCTCATGAAAGCAGGGAACATGAAAATTCAAGCATTGAACCCTCACTGATAATGTATGTACGCTCTAATCTCTAGTGTATAGGGTAATCACTCTATCCTTCTCTAATCATGCTTTCTAACTTTTGTTCTTCTCCTAACCAATCAACAACAGTTAATATACCAATGCAAACATCATGAGGTCTTTTCAAGGTTGTAATGGGGCTAAGGTACAGGTAGGGGTATACATTTGGTCAAGTGAGCTAATAAATTGAATCTTTAATTAACCCAAGCTTCAACCCAACCTATATATTTTTAATGTAATCTTAAAGTTCATACCTAGCTACCCAAAATTCCCTTTTTCTATCCATACTCATGTATCAACTTTATATTTGATTCTATCATATGTGCATTGATCTTTGAATTTTGAATTTAACATTGGGGTAATTTTGTCCCCTTATTTAAATATATATATATATATATATATATATATATATATATATATATATATATATATTGACATTAAAATAAATATAGCTTATCAATGCACATAGAATTTTAATTCTTATAGTTTCACATGAGTAGGTATCTAAATTCCCATTAAATTCTCATGACACATTCCCTTAACAACTTTTGTTCCCACAATTTCCCATACTTAACTAGCACACACAATTCTATCTTAAGCTAACCAAAGATTCAATTTGGGATATACAATTGTTTTTCAGCTTAAGGTTGGTAATGTGGTAAAATATAGAACAAATGGGATTTAAAGGCTCAAAGTGGTTAACAAGGGTAATTGAAAAAGGTAGGCTAAATTTGGATAAGTGAGTTTAAACAAATAATGGCCTCAATCATGTGCAAGCATGCAAATATAATAAATATTGGACATATAAGATAAAACAAAATATAGATTACAATCATAGAGAAGTAAACACACAAGAATGAAATAATTATGGTTAAATAATGTAACCATACATAAAGGCTCAAATCTTTCACAGGTTGTGTGTTCTTTAGCTCAAATATCATGTTCCAAATACAACTCAAGCAAATTTATCATAAAATTTTGAAAAATTAGTGAAATTTTGTTCCAAAGATAGAGTCTTAAAAGAAACTTATTATCTTTTCAATCAAGTAGAACATGCATGCAACTATCCTAACCTATGCAATTTATTCTATTCTATAAAAGAAAGAAAATATAACTAAAATATCCTAATTATTGGTGCTAGGGAAAAGAAATTACCTCCGGAAGTCAGGTACTGACCGACCTCCCCACACTTAAGGCTTTGCACCGTCCTCGGTGCCGTCTGTCAGGAACAGGGGTGGGCTGGTGGCAGTATCTCCACAGTCGGGACCATTATGGCTCCCTGTGCTAGTAAAAGAAGTGGAGTCCGGGGTATCCGAGTCCTTGAAGTGTCCCTTGAGTAGCTCCTTGAGGTGTTTGAATCGGCGCTCGTTATGGCGCTCTCTCATCTTTGCTTTCTGTTCTTGCCGATCCAACCTGTCAATTATCTGCTGGAGTAATTCATCAGTTGTAGGTGCTTGTGGTGTTGAAGAAGGATTATCTTCAACTAGAGTAGTAGGAAGGCTTGTAGTGGCTGCTGGGAGTTTGAGGTATTTCCCGTTAGGGACATACTGATCATCCCGTGGAAGCACGGCTTTGGTGTCCCCAGCTCTGTAGGAGACTCCGGCTGCTGAGACAAGATCTGAGGCCAAGGCAGGGAAAGGTAAGTTGCCCGCAATTTGTACGTGTCCCATAGCATGCCGGATATGTCTTGAGAGATGCAGAGGTTGGTCTGTAAGGATGCACCATAGTAGAACAGCCATGTCCGCAATGAAGGAGGACTCATGAGTGCTTGGAAAGACGTAATGGGACATGATCTGTGCCCAGACGCGAGCCTCCAAGGTAAGTGCTGAAGCCAATATTCCCTTAGGGCGAGTATGGTGGTATCCGTAGATCCAACGGCTGCCAGGTAATGCGATAACTCCGAGAACGGAGTCCCAGTCAAATTGGTATCTCTGGCGCTTAAGTGCGGCTTCTTGAAAGGCGTCCATTCCTTCTGGAATAGGGGGAAGACTCAGAACTTGCTGAATGGCCTCTTCTGTGATGGGGACTTGCTTCTGCCGGACATAAACAGACTCCAGGGTTGCCATGTAGAAGTTAGAGTAGAACTCAACTACCCAAGAAAGATTGACCTGCCTTGGCTGTCTCCGTAGGAAATCCCATTGTCTTCGTTCAATTTGCGGCTCAACAAAGGTAGCAATATTGGACAGGAGGATAAGAAGGTATTCATTGTTATAGTTTCTTTCTGCCAGGATAGTAAACATTTGCTCACAGTAGCGATTGGGAAATCGCGCAGTATCCTTTGCTGGAAAGGCTTTCTCCTTCTCATCAACCTTTATTATCCTCTTAACTCTTTTTGTTGAGGGCTTGACTGCGGTTGAAGAAGGCTCTGCCACTAATTCTCTTTTAGTTCCTCTTCTTGCTGGTGGTTTGGAACTAGCCTTCTCTTTTCCTTTCTTGGTGGCCATCCTGAAAGAAGGGAAGAGAAAGTAAATTAAATTCAAAGAGATATACAGCAAGGAAGGAAACGGAAAAGAGGGTGATGGATGCACATTAAGATATACTGACATTATCACATGCTCGCGAGTACATGTGAAAAGCCAACAATGAAAAATAGCTAGTGCATATAAAGACAAGTGACTGCAAGGTGTTTATTGGCATGCCGGCAAAGGGCATGAGTAGCATAGACCAAGCAATACTTTGTAACAAACCATCACGTTTGTATTGACAATTAAATTTAATTAATACAATAGTAAAAGAAAGTTGTGAAAAACAAGCATTGAATAGTATAACAACATAGAGAAGTGCATAATGCCATTTGAGCTTTTTCACAAACACATAGCATGCATGATGAATAAGGTATAGAAAATATGAAGGTGAACATGCAAGCAATCCCTTAAATAGAATAAAAATAATTGTCAAACAATTTGCAACAATCCACAAGCATATAATGAGGGATAATGACTCAAAAAAGAAAAAAAATTTCTAACACCATGTAAAAAGGAAAAGAAAAAGAAAGAAAATATGAATAATGAAAAGAAAAAGAAAAGAAAAGAAAATACATATAAAATAATAAGAATGATAGAAAAAGAAAGAGGGAGGAAGAAAGTAAAACCTTATTAATGGAGGTGAGATAGAGAGTGAAAGGTGAGATAGAAGGGGGAAGGGAGAAGGAAGAAATAAGGAGGGAAAAGGAAAATTAGGATTTGGAGGAGAGAAAGATAAGATATGTGGCAATTTTAGGTTGAGCTGTGCGGCGCATGCGACGCGGCCGCGTGGGGCACACGTTCGCGTGGATGCGCTTCAAGTATGGTGACGCGATCGCGTCGGTCACACGGTCGCGTGACCCATGTTATGCTTCTGGCGCGAGTGCAGCCTCGCACCAGCACAACTCTCTGTTCAAATTAATTTATTTGCCAAAATTGGGACGGCGTGATCGGTGAGTGTGTGCTAGAAAATAGATGACGCGGCCGCATCGGCGATGCGGTCGCGTGATAAGGATTGTGCTTCCAGCACCAATCCAGCATCACTCTCGCACAATATTTCATTGTGCACCCTTTTACGTCAAAAATTCAGAGCACACGGCCGCGTGGGGCACGCGGTCGCGTGGGAGGCCATGATTCCTATGCGACGCGAAAGCGTCAGCGACGCGGTCGCGTGGGTTGATTTGTGCCATTGGCACGCCTCCAGCCACACTCCAGCGTGACTTTCTGTTCATTTTTATTTTTCTTTACTCTCCCTGTGACGTGGACGCGTCGCTGATGCGATCGCGTCGCGTAGCAAAAATTTTTTTTTTTTGAAAATAAAAACAGGTAAATGCAGATGCACGAAAGTACTAAGAAAGAGAAGAATTATTGAATAGGAAAAACTAAAAATAAATAAAAGAGTGATCATACCATGGTGGGTTGTCTCCCACCTAGCACTTTGCTTTAACGTCCGTAAGTTGGACGCTCCACTAGCTCAATCTTCTGCTATGTGGGGATCTTCCAAGAGGAAGATCTCAAGCTCCTTGTTTGTCTGCATCTTCTCGCCATGGTATAGCTTTAGGCGTTGTCCATTAACCTTAATAAGTTCAGAGCTTGAAGGATGGCTTAGGTGATAAACTCCGTACGGTTCGGCCTTCTCTACTCTGTATGGACCTTCCCATCTTGATCTCAACTTGCCTGGCATGAGCCTTAGTCGAAATTTGTAAAGGAGGACTAAATCCCCAGGTTGGAACTCTTTCTTCTTGATGTTTTGGTCATGTACAGCCTTCATCTTTTCCTTGTATATTCTGGAGTTTTCATAAGCTTCTAGGCGAAGGCTCTCCAGTTCCTGCAGTTGCAACTTCCTTTCAGCTCCGGCTTTCTCAATTCCCATGTTGCACTCCTTAACTGCCCAAAAAGCTCTGTGTTCTACTTTAACTGGGAGATGACAAGCTTTTCCATAAACCAAGCGAAAAGGACTCATTCCAATGGGTGTCTTGTATGCTGTTCTATATGCCCAGAGTGCATCTTGTAGCCTGGTGCTCCAGTCTTTTCTATGAGGCTTTACTATCTTTTGCAAAATACGCTTAATTTCTCTGTTTGACACCTCGGCTTGCCCATTAGTTTGGGGATGGTAAGCTGTTGCAACTTTATGAATTATCCCATGCTTCTTCATTAATCCTGTTAGTCTCCTGTTACAAAAATGGGTGCCTTGATCGCTCACGATTGCTCATGGTGATCCGAAGCGACATATAATATGGTTTTTCACAAAGGAAACAACAGTGTTAGCATCATCAGTGCGGGTAGGAATTGCTTCCACCCATTTGGAAACATAATCCACAGCTAACAATATATAAAAATATCTATTAGAATTTGGAAATGGACCCATGAAGTCAATGCCCCAAACATCAAAAATTTCACAGAAAAGCATAATTTGTTGAGGCATCTCATCCCTCCTGGATATATTACCAAATTTCTGGCATGGGAGACAAGATTTACAAAACTCAGCAGCGTCTTTAAAAAGAGTAGGCCACCAGAATCCACAGTCTAAGATCTTTCTAGCTGTTCTTTGAGGACCAAAATGTACCCTACTCTCAGATGAGTGACAGGCCTCTAAAATGGACTGGAATTCTGATTGAGGCACACAACGTCTAATTACTTGATCAGTGCCACATCTCCATAAATATGGGTCATCCCATATATAATATTTAGACTCGCTTTTCAGCTTGTCTCTTTGATGCTTAGAAAAATTTGGAGGAAATGTGCGGCTAACTAAATAATTAGCAACAGGTGCATACCAAGGGACTACCTCAGATACTGCTTGCAGGTTATCAAAAGCAAAATTATCATCTATAGGAGTAGAATCATCCTTAATATGCTCAAGGCGACTCAAGTGGTCTGCCACTAAATTCTGATTACCACTCCTATCCTTTATTTCTAAATCAAATTCTTGTAACAGCAGTATCCAACGTATGAGTCTTGGTTTGGATTCCTTTTTAGCTAATAGATACTTTAAAGCTGCATGGTCCGAATACACTACTACTCTAGTACCAAGTAAATAAGCTCGGAATTCATCCAGAGCAAAAACAATAACAAGAAGCTCTTTCTCAGTAGTAGTATAGTTGGACTGGGCAGTGTCTAAAGTCTTAGACGCATAAGCAATAACGAAAGGATCCTTACCTTCACGCTGAGCCAGCGCTGCTCCTACTGCATGGTTGGAAGCATCGCACATGATTTCAAATGGCTGGCTCCAGTCTGGTCCTCTCACAATTGGAGCTTGAGTCAGAGCAGTCTTCAGCTTATCAAACGCTTGTTTACAATCCTCACTGAACTCGAACTCAATATCCTTCTGCAGTAATCTGGATAAGGGAAGTGCGACCTTACTAAAGTCCTTAATAAATCTCCTGTAAAAACTTGCATGGCCAAGGAACGAACGGACTTCCCTCACAGAAGAAGGGTAAGGTAAACTAGAAATAACATTCACCTTTGCTGGGTCTACAGAAATGCCATTATTAGATACCACATGTCCTAATACAATCCCTTGTTTTACCATAAAGTGACATTTTTTGAAATTTAATACAAGGTTTGTATTAACACATCTATCTAATACTCTAGATAATCCATCTAAGAAAAGGCTAAAAGAATCACCATAAACGCTAAAATCGTCCATAAAAACTTCCATACAGTCCTCAATAAGATCAGAGAAAAGACTTATCATGCACCTTTGGAAAGTAGCTGGTGCATTGCACAAGCCAAAGGGCATTCTCTTGTAAGCATAAGTCCCAAAAGGACATGTAAAAGTAGTCTTTTCCTGATCCTCAGGAGCTATATGAATCTGGAAATAACCTGTGTAACCATATAAAAAGCAATAATGTGATTTACCTGACAGGTGATCCAGTATTTGATCAATGAATGGAAGTGGGTAGTGATCCTTACGGGTAGCTTGGTTGAGACGCCTGTAATCAATGCAGACTCTCCAAGCATTCTGAACTCTAGTTGCTATGAGCTTTCCATGCTCATTCTTCACTGTAGTAACTCCAGACTTCTTGGGCAACACTTGTACTGGGCTTACCCATTCACTGTCTGAAATGGGATATATGATACCGGCTTCCAATAGTCTGGTCACTTCCTTTTTGACAACTTCCAAGATGGTGGGATTCAATCTTCTTTGGGGTTGACGGACAGGTCTTGCTCCCTCTTCTAAAAATATTCTGTGCTCACATACTTGAGGGTTGATGCCTACTATGTCTTCCAAGCTCCACCCAATTGCCTTCTTATGCTTCCTCAGCACATCAAGTAACTGCTCTTCTTGTTGAGAAGTAAGTTCCCTTGTAATGATAACTGGAAACCTCTGCTCATCTTCAAGATAAACATATTTGAGATGTGGAGGGAGGGGTTTCAATTCTAACTTTTGATCATGGGTAGGCTCTGGATTATCTGGAGCTTGTGAAAATGATGAAGTGCCTTCATTGTCAGTTAAGAGGGTCCCCACACTTGGACCTTGTCCAGTGTGCCTCTCTTCTAACTCTTCCTTGTGAACTTCAGCTACACTTTCATCTATGACATCACACTGAAAGATAGAACGATCTTCTGGGGGGTTGTCAATGACTCCATTCAGATTGAAGATTACTATGCGGCCATCTATTTCAAAGAAGTATGTTCCTGAAAAAGCATCCAATTTGAATTTTGATGTCTTCAGGAATGGTCTTCCAAGTAGGATTGATGATCGCTTATCTGAATCATTATGGGGCATCTCCAAGATATAAAAATCAGTGGGAAATGTAAGCCCTTTAATGTTCACTAAAACATCTTCAGCAACTCTAGCCACTAATAATGCTTTTATCTGCTAACACAAAACGAGCTGCCGACCTTTTTAAGGGAGGGAGCCTCAAAATATCATATATAGACAAAGGCATTATACTGACACATGCTCCTAAATCACACATGCAATCATAAATTACTACACCACCAATAGTACAGCTAACTATACAAGGACCTGGATCACTACATTTTTCAGGTAATCCTCCCATTAAAGCAGATATAGAACTACCTAAAGGAATAGTTTCTAATTCATTAATTTTGTCTTTATGGATACATAAGTCTTTTAGAAACTTTGCATATTTAGGTACCTGCTGAATAACATCAAAAAGAGGAACAGTTACCTCAACCTTTTTAAATATTTCTACCATTTTGGGGTCGGGTTCCAGCTGCTTCCTGGGCTTCTTTGCAAGTTGTGAAAATGGAATAGGAGTAGTGTTTTCTGTGGTGTCTGCGCCTTTTGGTGCTTCCTCCTGTGGTTGAGCTATTTCTTCTTCAGCTATGTCCTGTATGTCCTCTTCCTCTTCAACATCTTCTATTTCTACTACCTCTTCAGCTGAGGTGTGTTCTGGTGGGCTTGGTTCCTCCTGATTCCTCTCCTGCAGGGTGGTTCCAGACCTTAGGGTGATGGCATTAATGCCTCCCTTTGGATTGGGTAATGGTTGAGAGGGGATTCCAGTGGAGCTTGAAGGTTGGTTACTGGAATTTTGCGTTGATCCAATCTGTGACATAAGAGCTTGCAAAGTAAAGGTGAGACCATTCAGACTGGCATTAATACTATTCATGATGTTATTTTCCTTGGTCTGTTGTCTTCGCTCAAAAGATTGTAGTAGCTCTTCATTAGGAGATAAAGAAGAATGAGTAAATTGAGAGGTCTGCTGTTGATTGTTCTGTGGTCCTTGGTTTTACCTCAGGTGAGGTGCTCTGTAAGGTTGATTCTGCTGCCTGTTGTTGTTATTATTCCACCTCTTATTTCCCTGATTATCTCGGCCTCTTTTGTTATTGTTGTCCCTCCAATTCTGGTTAGAATTGTCCTGCCATCCATGGTTATTATTTCCATTTTGATTGTACCCTTGGTTGGGGCGGTCATAGAAGTTATGAGTGGATGCCACCATGTTGTCTTCTTGTTGGAGCTGTGGGCATTCATCAGTGTAATGGCTATAATCAGCACAGATTCCGCAAATTCTTTGCGGGACTAATTGTTGGTTTTGCTGTGGCGAGGGAGGTTGAGCTTGCTGAGCTTGTTGATTCAATTGCATCTGCTTCAGCAAGTTGGTCATCTCACATATACTCTGAGCTAGAGCCGCAGTCTCTCTGCTAGAGGATACTTCTGCAACGGCTTTTGAACGGCCTTGCTTTTGTCTGTGGTTCCTAGTAGATTCAACTAAATCACTGATCAATTGCCAAGCCTCATCAGTGGTCTTGTACTTCTTCATAGACCCATTGCTAGCACTTTCCAATATGGTCTTATCTTGGGGCCTCATGCCCTGTGTGATATAGCTAAGTAACACTATCTTGTCAATCATGTGGTGGGGGCATGCTTCTAAAAGATTATTGAAGCGCTCCTAGTATTCAAAGAGAGTCTCATTGTCATCCTGAACAATTGTGGAAATATCCTTCCTCAGTTTATCAGTAACTTCAGATGGAAAGAATTTCTCCAAAAACTCCTTTCTGAGTGTATCCCAGTTGGATACATTTGCTAGAGGTTGAGTGTAGTACCACTCTCTTGCGTTTCCCTAGAGAGAAAACGGGAAAGCTTTCAGCAAAATTGAAGTTTCATCAGTACCATCACGCCTGACAGTAGAACAGGCTGCCTGGAAATCTCTCAAGTGCTTGATAGGCTCTTGAGCAGGTAGGCCATAAAACTTGGGCATCAAATTTAGCAGTGCGGTCTTTATTTCAAAATCTATAGCTACCACTGGATGATGCGCTTGAAACGGTTGCATTGTAAAATCAGGGGCTCCTTCCTCCTGGATGGTAACTCTCCTAGCTGCCATGTCTTCTGCACGTAAAACAACCGAATCAGTAGAACGGGGGCTAGTTTCTTCCTCAAGTTCACTTTCAGATCCGCCCTCAGAGCAGACTAATCGACGCTGTTCTCGCCTTATTCGTGAAATAGTCCTTTCAATTTCAGGATCGAATATTAGCAAGCGCGGATCAGGAAGTGAACGCGTCATTTGATGAAAGAAACATGCAGCTCATAGTAGCAAAATAAAATAAAATACAAATAAATAAATTCTAATTAATAACTTTAGCACTCTATTGCAACTCCCCCGGCAACGGCGCCGAAAATTGATGAGGCACAGAAGTTGGTGAATTAAAAATTATTAAAATAGTTACGTTGCAAGTATAGTTCTTAACTCACCGAAAATCTGCCTATCAATTTAGAAATATGTCACAGAGAGTTTAAATTAAAAATTACTGAGAATTTAAGTCCCAGGTCGTCTCCCAACGAGTTGCAGAAAAGTGTGCTATTTTATTAATCAGATGTTCCAAAAAGTTGAGTTAAGTAGGTGGAAAATTAAATTGAGAAAATTAAAATAATATGAATAAAAGTCTTGACTGGGAGTTGATTAGTTGGAATCTCTATTATTGATGGGATGATTTCAAGATTAATTTATAATTAATGGTTGTCCTGTTTAGTTATTTTTTACTAGGTAAAGGAAAGTCAAACAAGTTGGAATGCTAGTTCTGTTCACGAGTTGCAACCCACTTAGTTCAAAGGGATTGGTGTTAGTGATTAGATAACAATCCAACAGTTAACCCAATTACAAATTTTCTTTCAATCCTTCCAACTCAAGAGTTCCTTTCAATCAACTCCCAATCAAGTGAGGGAACTACTCACTCATTGTAAATAATAAATCCATAACACATGAAAGGAAATTAAAAAAAGACATGATTATTGGAATGGAAAATAAATTAAAATGGAAGAAATAATCCTTGTATTAAATAATCATGAAAGTATTCAAAAGAAAAAATTGAACAAAGCAAAGAACATGGAAGAATAAAACCAAGTTAAGAGAACGAACTAGAATGATGAAGTCTTGATGAGGAAATAACTCTTCTCAATGTTCCAATGCTAAGACCAATTGAAAACTTAAAATTCTTAAACCTAGAGAGAAAAACCTAAAGGAGTAAAACTAGATCTAAAACTCAAAACTGTGTAGAATGAATGTTGTGTTTTGTTTCTGCATATTCTCTGGCTCTAGTCTGCTGTTCCGGGCCGAAAACTGGGTCGAAATAAGGTCCAAAATCACCCCCAGTGAATTCTGCAGATTATGCAGATCGCACATGTCACGCGATCGCGTCATCCATGCGGACGCGTCATTCGCGCTTTTCCTTGCCACGCGTTCGCGTCGTCCACGCTACCGCGTCGCTTGAGCATTTCCAATCCGCGCGGCCGCGCGAGCCATGCGGCCGCGTCACTGTGATTTGCTCTCCTTCGCGCGGTCGCGTGAGCCATGCGACCGCGTCACTTCTCGCTGGTTATCTCCTCAAATTCTTGTGTTCCTTCCATTTTTGCTAGCTTCCTTTCCAATCTCCAACTCATTCATGCCCTATAAAGTCTGAAACACTCAACACGCAGATCACGGCATCGAATGGAATAAAGGAGAATTAAAAATACATAATTAAAGTCTCTAGGATGTAGTTTTCAAACATGTTATAAATTCAGGAAGGAATTATAATTTCATGCTAATTTAATGAATAAGTGGGTAAGGATCATAATAAAACCACACAATTAAACACAATATAAACCATAAAATAGTGGTTTATCACTTTGTCTCTGAGAAAAAATGGAAATAACAGTAGCTTGTAGCTATCAGGATGCACACCATTGGTTTTGACAGTGTCACAGATCCTCAAGAAAGTAGACAAGTGTTGGTTCGGATCTTCAAGTGGTCCTCCTCCATAAGAGCAGTTATTTTGGACCAAGGTAATGAGTTGTGGCTTTAGTTCAAAGTTATTTGCATTAACATTTGGGGTAAGAATGCTACTCCCACAATGTCTAGGATTTTCAAATGTGTAGGAAGCCAAAACTCTTCTCTGTGGTGGATTGTTGTTGTTTTTGCTGCTCCTCCTGATAGATTTGTTGGGTTGGTTGAGTGTTCCTCCATATCTTGGAACTCTTCTTCTGAATCCTCTTCTCCAACAATGTTTTTCCCTCTTTCAGCTCTTCTTAATCTCCTGAGGGTTCTTTCGTCTTGTTCACAAAAGGTGGGTATAGCTCTCCTTGTCCCTAACATACAAACCAAACACGAAAATCACACAAAACCAGAAAGACAACAACACTTCAATCCATTGCTAGAGTGAAATTTTTGTTAGCTTAAGCAGAAATTCAAACAGTTAGTGTGTTAGTTAAAAAGTAAAGAAACAGAAAAGAAAAAATGCTTGATCTAGATCTCCACTTAACTTAATCATTATCAATCTAATCAATCCCCGGCAACGGCGCCAAAACTTGATGTGTGGAAAATGATCCAACAAAAAACTCACTGGAAAGTGTACCGGGTCGCATCAAGTAATAATAACTCACATGAGTGAGGTCGATCCCACAGAGATTGAAAGATTGAGCAATTTTAGTTTAGTGGTTGATTTAGTCAAGCGAACAAGAGTTGATTTGAGTGGTTTGTAAATAACAGAAGCTAAATTGCTTGAATTGTAAAGGAAAAGGGAAGAATTGCAGAAAATTAAAGAGCAACGGAAGTAAAGAAGCTGAATCTTAAAGTGCAAGTAATATACATTGCAGAAACTTAGATTGCAAGAAATGTAAATGACTGAAGCTTAAAGTGCAAGAAATGTAAATTGCTTGAATTTTAAAAGGATTTGGGAGTTGGTATTGCAGAAATTAAACAAGAGAAATTAAAATGAAATTAAACAAATAAGTGGAATAAGAAATAAAATTGCAACAGATCTAAACAGAAGAGAACAATTGCTTGAAAATCCAAACAGATAGCAAAATGTGGCTCAATTGCAATGGTTCAAGAAAAGTCAAAGATCTCAGGGTTAGAAGAGACTAGAGAACAAGTCTAGATCTCAATCCTTCCTTGATCCAACCAAGAATAATTACAAGAGAAGTGGAAAAGTAAATTGCAGGAGAAGTAGAGAAGAAAACAGTAAATAGAATTCAAATCCAAAAGCACAATTTCTTGAATTATGCGGACAAATAAAGAGAGAGGGATCCCAAAGAGAGATTGAAACAGAATTTCTTCAATTCTCCATCCAAGATCCAAAACAAAGAGTAAAAAATGTAGAAGCAAGAACAAGGAAGAAGAGAGATCAATTCTCCTTCCCAATTCCCCAAATAGAACTCAGAGATCCAAAGTAAAAGAAAAACTCTAAAAATTACAAGTGAAAATTCTCAAAGAAGAAAAAGGTCCTTTCTAAATCAAAATAACCCCTATTTATACCCTTCTTAATTTGGATCTAAGAATTTGGATGGGCTCTAAAATTTGGTGAAGAAATGAATTAATTTGAATTTTTGATGAATTTTTGGCCCATGGTGCACCTCCCAGGGGAAAGCTCGGCTCTTGGCAAGAGCTTTGGCCAAGAGCTTTGGTTCCCTTCCTTGCCAAAGTGTGCGCACGTTCCCTCCTTGTGACAATAGAATAAAGCTCTTTGCAAGAGCTTTGAGCTCTTGGCATGAGCTTTGGCTGTCCTTGAGGTCCCTGGTTCAAGCCTTGGGTGAAGCACTTGCTGGCTATTTTCCTTTGCAACCAAGTAGCACCTAGTGTCTCCCTTCCTTGAGGTGCCCAATTCGATCCTTGGGGAGTGCAAGAGCTGCCCATTTTTCATGGCACAAGAGTAGCGCCCAAAGTCTTGCTTCCTTGAGGGACTTGGTTCGAACCCCATGGAGTGAAAACAAGCCAATTTTGGCTTGTTTTCCTTGTGAGGTAGCGCTACCCCATTCCCCCTTGGTCTTGGGTTCAAGCCTTGGTGAGTGCATTGTTGAGCTCTTTTTCTCTTGATTTTTCCTTGAAGAAGCCCGAAAAAGCTCTTGGAGAAAGCTCTTGGCAAGAGCTTTGTCTTGGATTTGCCTTGCTTCCTCCTTCCTTGTGCGCTTGGTTAAGCTCTTGGCAAGAGCTCTAGGCTCTTGGTAAGAGTTTTGCCTTTGATTTGTTGAAGTAAAGCTCTCCACAAGAGCTCTAAGCTCTTGGCAAGAGCTCTGTGCTCTTGCTCCTTGTTTTGAGCCATGCTTTTCTTCCTTTGGGCCACGTTTCTCTCCCTTTGGCCACGTTTTTCTTATTTTTTTCTTTTCTTCACCTACAATTAATCAAAACAACCAATCAAAGTATCACAAAATTCACAAAGCTTAAAATTCATTTAAAACCAATTAGTTTTAGCTTAAACCTCATGATTTTGTGTCAATTAAAGGGTGGTTGATTGATTCAAAGAAACCATGCAATTTCACTCCAAATTGCTAACTTACAATGCAAGAAAGTGCAGAAAAACTAATGAAACAAGTGAAAAATGTTTGAAAAACTAGTATAAGATGACTTGTCATTAGCGCTCGCGTGAGCCATGCACTCGCGTCAGTGTTCGCTGGTCATCTCCTTAGTTTCTTGTGTTTCTTCCATTTTTGCAAGCTTCCTCTCCATTCTCCAAGCCATTCCTACCCTATGAAGCCTGAAACACTTAACATACGGATCACGGCATCGAATGGTATAAAGGAGAATTAAAATGTACAAATTAAAGGTCTCTAGAAAGCAAGTTTTCAATAATAAACAATACTAGGAAGGAATTATAAAATCATGCAATCCATATGAATAAGTAGGTAAAGACTTGATAAAACCACTCAATTAAACACAATATAAATCATAAAATAATGGTTTATCAGCCTTCCTTTCAAACCATTTCACAAATTGATCCTTATTCCTTTTCTGCAGATTTCTTGGATTTTCTCTTATTAAATATGCCATATGTTCATCAACCCATGGTTGAACTTCAAAATTCTTCAGCACATAGAATTGAACTTCTCTATGCTCTAAGATACTAAGTTCCTTGTATGCCCCTTTACAACTAAACTAGCCAAGTACTTTGAACACAGCTATGCCTTGCATAGGTTCATTCTCGCTATGGTCAGAAATCTTAGAAGTGTCATCCAAATATCTCCCCACAAGGGTCATTGCTTCTTCAGAGATATAACCCTCAGATATTGACCCCTCAAGACGTGCTTTGTTTCCCACATAACTCTTTAGTGTGCGCAAATATCTAAAATTGAATTTTTAAGGAAGGTTAGAAACCTACATATAGAATAGGATAAGGTAGATTCTAAGTTGTTGTCAATTCCAAAGGGCTAACCTCTCAACAGAGTACATCTAGCGATATTGAACTGGTCCGGCTAACTTAGCTTCATGAGCAAGATGAACGATTAGGTAAACCATCACATCAAAAAAGCCGGAGGAAAAACTGTCTCCAATTTACAAAGTGTTGTTGTAATCTGGGTTTCAAGTTTGTCTAGAACGTCCACCTTCGATTCCTTGGAACAAAGCTCTCCAAAGAAGATACTTAGATGTATCAACGGTTCACAAACTTATTTAGGTAAAAGCTCACGAATTGCAAGTGGTAGCAGCTGTTCTAATAGGACATGGCAATCATGGCTCTTCAAGCCATAAATTTTGCAATCTTCAATATGCACACACCTTCCAATATTTGATGAATACGAATCAGGCATCTTGAGTTCTTTCAAGAACTGACAAAGAAGTTGCCTTTCATTCTCCTTCTTGGTCTTTGACAACGTATCTTTGGCTATCGGCATCACAAACTTGTTGCCCACTCTATGAGGATGAAGGTCTCTCTTGATACCCATAAGTTGAAGATCAAGTCGTGCATTAAGATTGTCCTTTGTCTTACCATCTAAATTTAACAGTGTACCCAGTATATTATCGAAGACGTTCTTCTCTATATGCATTACGTCTAAATTATGACGTAACAATAATGTCTTCCAATAAGGCAACTCAAAGAAAATGCTTTTCTTTTTCCAATTTCCAGCCACTTTGTCATGCTCAGACCTCTTTCTCTTTTTAGTAGTGTTTCCAAACTTCGTTTGTTCAAAAGTCTTGTATTCTTCTAGGACATCATAACCAGAAAGTGGCTTAGGTGCTTCGCCAAGTTCCCTGGAATTGTCAAAAGAACTCTTATTCCTTCGCCATGGATGATCATGCGGCAAATAGCGCCGATGACCCATATAGCAATGCTTGTGTCCATGTTTCAGTCTTTTAGAACTAGTTTCTCTGTAGCAACACGCACATGCTAGTGCACCTTTAGTGCTCCAACCGGATAACATAGCATAAGCTGGATAATCATTTATTGTCCATAAAACTACAGTAGACAACTGAAAATTCCGTTTCTGAACCACATCAAATGTTTCAACACCCTCTTCCCACAATTCTTTTAACTCTTCAATTAACGGTTGTAAGTATACATCAATAGAATTGCCGGGGGATTTAGGGCCTGGAATAATTAGAGATAACATCCAATTTGAATGTTTCAAATCCATCCATGGAGGATAGTTATATGGAATGAGAACAACTGGCCAAGTACTATAGGAAATGTTCATATTGCCGAACGGATTAAATCCGTCACTAGCAACTCCAGGCCTGATATTTCTAGCATCACGTGCAAACCCTTCGTGTTCCTCATCAAATGTCTTCCATGCCATCGAATCTGCTGGGTGTTTTAGGACTCCATCATCAATTCGTTTCTCTTTATGCCACATTATTGCTAGCGCTGTTTCTTCACACATGAAGGTCCTTTGAAGCCTAGGTTTTAACGGAAAGTATCTTAGTATCTTTTGGGGCACCTTCTTATGAGGGTCATCCTTTTCATTCCCCTTCCCCTTCACCCATCTAGATTGCTTACACTTTGGACATTCATCAAGATCAGCATATGCTTTCCCCCGAAACAAAATGCAATCATTCAGATAAGCATCTATCTTCTCGTAATCTAATCCCAAATATCGAATCACTTTTTGAGCATCATAAAATGAAGTAGGACAAGAATTTCTATTTGGAAATATGCTTTTTAGAAAGAGCAACAAAGCATCAACTGAATTGTTGCTCCATCCATAGCGATATTTCATTTGAAACAACTTGACAATGAAAGATAACCTTGATATCCCACTGTCCGGATACAGGCTTTGCTCATAATCCCTCATTAGCCTTTGGAACCTCTTTGCCCCCTCATGAGGTTCTTCTTCTATATTGTCATCTAAGTTGGTAGCAAAATCTCTCAGCGTCTCCCCTAGTGTTTCTCCTATAAAGATGTTATACAACATCTCATAAGTGGCAGAATCATTCTCCCTTTCACAATCAATTTCATTTAGATCAGACACATCTATAGTGGATGTATCTTGAAGAATCTCACCATGATGCACCTATGTTTTATAAGAGGTCACTATCCCCCATTGGCACACATGATGATGAACTTCATTTCTAAATTTGAACAAAAAATTGTTGCATTTAGGACAAGGACAGCGTATTTGATTTTTCGCACTGGGTTGAGAGAATGCAATATCCAAAAAAAATTCATCGAGGCACTTCCTAAACTAAGGAATACGTCTATCAAAATTAATCCAATATTTTTGGTAATTGACCATTGGACTAATTGCTGCAGAAGACGAGAACGGATAAAAGGATGTAAAGAGTGGAAAAAAAGAGCAGCATGGCATAACATATCATCATAAGAACTATCAATTTCAAAGGGCTCTATGTAAACTAAATTCCGAGATGGTTCTCTATAACTCTACAATACAAACTATCCCAATTCAACACAGTGTAAAAAACACAAATTCAATAACAAAATTGAATTAATATTTCTATGTTAATAATCTTGATGTAGTTACCTAACACACTCAATTCACAAACACAAAAATTTAAGAAAACAAAAAGTATCAAAATCCCCAAAAAAAGTGTAAGAAATAGAATCAAAATAATAAAACCTAGAAACAAAAAATTGAATAAAAATATCAACTCTCTAAATAACCAAAAAATCAGGTTATCAACCATATTACACACCAATATTTTCAACCACAACAGCATCAACAGAATCAACTAACAATATACTTAGCAATACTCAAATAAACTGTACTTACCTTCAGCAGAGAAGCAGTAGGACCAGACCAGACCACCAGCAGAGGGAGGACAGCCGAATCATACCAGCAGAGGCAGCGGACGAGGCACAAGGCAGGATAAGCAGAGGAGCATAAACTATCCTAAGACCCTACAATGTAAAAAATACAAAATTACTAACAAAATTTAATAAATATTTCTTTGCTAATAAGGATAATGTAGTTGCCTAACACACTGAATTCACAAACACAAAAATTTAAGAAAACAAAAAGCATCAAAATCCCCAAAAAAGTACAAAAAATAGAATCAAAATAATAAAACCCAGAAACAAAAAATAGAATAAAAATATCAACTCTTCAAATAACCAAAAAATCATATTATCAACCATATTACACAACAATATTTTCAACATCAACAACATCAGTAGAGAAGTAGTCGGACCAGACCAGACCACCAGCAGAGGCAGTCGACGAGGCAGGATGAGCAGAGGAGCATAAACTATCCTAAGACACTATAATGTAAAAAACACAAAATTACAGACAAAATTTAATCAATCTTTCTTTGCTAATAAGGATAAAATAGAAAGAAAAATCACTAAAAAAGAAAAAAATATCAACTCTCCAAACATAGAATCAACTGAGCAACGAAAAAAGAACACAGATATAGAATCAAATTAATAGCAAATTAAGTTTTGCTAATAAACTAAGTTTTGCAAATAAACTATAGCTTAAATATCAACTATCAACTCTCCAAATAATAGAACACAGATACAGATTTTTAACTAAAATAATAGAACACAGATACAGAAGTTAGAATCAAACATCAACTTTCCAAATAACCAAAACTAAGATTATCAACCATATTACACACTAATATTTTTAACCACATCATCAGCAGAAACAACTAACACTAAAGGGTTCAATATTTCAGCTAAAATCAACAGTTTATCAACTAAAAATGTAGTTAACAATACTCAAATAAACCAAAGCTTACCTTCAGCAGATATGTTATCGGACCAGAGGCAGAGGCAAAACACGAAAAGAAGAGAGAAGCAGAGCACGATGAACTACACGGAGAAGCCAAGCTAACGGTCAGCACAAACTGCGACGGCGACCACCACCACGAAGACCACCGCGACAAAGCCCACCGCAACGAAGATCTCACGGCGACAGCGCACACGACAGGACGAAGACCACCGAAGACCACGAGGCCACCGCACATGACACAACGGCGGAGGAGACGATGATAGCAGACGAGACGACGACGAGGAAAACGTTTTTTGGGGGCTACGCCGGTACTTCTTCTTCCGGTAGGATCTCCATCGCGCTTTGTGGAGTGGTAGACGGCGCAGCAGGGGTTCTTGGAGTGAGGCTTGAGGGGGTGGGGACTTAGGGTTTTTACTGCACTACTCTACTTCTTTTTACTTCTACTTTCAGTAATGTAGTTTTTTTTTCTTTTATATTTATTTATTTTTATTTATATTTATAATTTAATAAAATTTCTTTAAGTTACATGAATTAATTTTTAATTAATTTTAAAATCTTATTATTAATAAAAATTATATATTAATTTTTTAGAAGGATATAAAATAATATTTATAATTTTTAAATTTTAAATTTTTGAAACAAAATAAAATTATTTTGAAAAAAATACGTATTTTTATTCTTAAAGTGTTTAACATTTTGAAAAAAAAAAATTGTTGTAAAATATATTTATATTTTGTGACAAATAATTAACTTGTTACAAACAATATTAAATTTTATGACAAATTAAACTTTTGTTACAAAACAATTGGAGTTTTTGAAACAAAAAAATATTTTGTTACAAAATATTTTGAATTTTTGCAACTTTTTTTTTTACAAAATATTACAATATTTTGTAACAAAACACCATGTCGTTACAAAAACTAACATAATTTGTAACAAAATAAAACAGGTTGTTATAAAATATTATCATGTTTTGTAATAATTTAAATTTAATACAAATTTTTTGTTACAAATGTTCCATTTTCTTGTAGTGGATTGAAGGAAGAATGAACCAAGTAGTCATAGTTTAGTTTTACATTATATTTTAGGCCAATTCTAGAGAGAGAAGCTCCAACTTCTCTCTAGAATTTAGGGTTTCTCAGTTTAATTTTTCCATGAACCGGAATTGGACGCCTATCTCGCTCTTGCCCCCTACCCAGGAGGCAAGAGCTACTCGGAGAGAAATGGCGTATGTGATTGCAGAACGGCGATTCTCAAATATCGCAGAACCGAACGGGATACGATGAGATAGAATGCAATAGAGACAAACAAAAGACAGGGGGAACGGGTCGCTACCACAGGTTTCCCTTACCTACCGGAATGAAATACAGGAATTAGAACCAGAAGCAATCACATACGCCATTTCTCTCCGAGTAGCTCTTGCCTCCTGGGTAGGGGGCAAGAGCGAGATAGGCGTCCAATTCCGGTTCATAGGGGAGGGGTGTAATAGCCCCGCAGGGAAAGCCCCGCAGGGAAAGCCCCGCAGGGCGTTTTAGTTTTGTTTTAAATTAGTTTTCCTTAATTTTTATTGTTCTAAAATCTTAATTCTCATAGTTTCTTTTGTTAATTTCTCATTTTTGCCTCTTTAGTTTTTTGAACACTCTTGTTAATTTTAATTTCTTTTAATATAATTTGATTTTTTATGTTTCCTTGATGCTTGTTTGGGTTATTGTTATTATTTTCTTGTAATTGGTAGTTTAGATTTTACTATTATTGCAATTTACCATGTTTTTCCTTTTATGCATGCCAGAATGCTTGGCTTAGTTTTCGAGTAAAATTTCGCATTCTTGGCTTGGATTGGTAACTTGGATGACCTTGAGTTACTAATGTCTAAGTTGATTG
Source organism: Arachis ipaensis (assembly GCF_059453495.1). Classification (NCBI taxonomy): domain Eukaryota; kingdom Viridiplantae; phylum Streptophyta; class Magnoliopsida; order Fabales; family Fabaceae; genus Arachis; species Arachis ipaensis. The sequence goes on along the minus strand of NC_142440.1, from coordinate 78,556,802 downwards.
ATAATTTGGAGATTTTAATTAGTCTTGTTTTTATTTACGCTAATATTTTTCTTATTCAATTAATAAGTTGATTAGGACTTATGGATTAGGATTAATTAAGCCCATTTGACTTTTCTCCGATGTTGGGGATGACGAAATGGGATTGCTCATTATAATTATCATGTTGTGGTTAGTGACAAGGATAGTGATCCTTAACCATCAATCCTTGCCAAGATCTTTCTTAGTTGATTCTTTAATTGCCTTTAGTTTAATTGCTTTTTATATTTAGTTATTGTTTGCATCTTTAATTTCTTGCTATTTACATTTCTTGTTTATTGCTATTAACCCCCCTTGAACCTCATAACTGATAACACGCATACCTTACTGCAATTTCTTTGAGAGATGATCCGAGGTTTAATACTCTCAGTTTTTATTGGTTTGTATTATGACAAACAAAAATTAAAGTTTGATGGAGAGTTCATTGTCGGTTTGGAAATTCTAGATCGACATAATCTTTCCCATCATATGATTTTGGTTTTCTCATAGTTAATATATAATGTAGCGTAAAAATTTATTCTAATTGTCTGTAGAATAGGTTGAATTATGTGAGTTGTGAATGTGTTATGATTAGTTGTGATATAGGTTAAGTTTGTTGGAAAATTATGTATGGAGTTGTTGAATACTTAAATTGTTTGGATGTTAATATTGAATGGTTGGATTTTTTATGGAATTAATGTATATGTAAGTATTTAATGAGTATGACGTTAGATTAAGTAGTGAAATTGTGGAATTTGGCACAAATATTGAACATGTGTGTATATATGATGTATATGATGTGGAATTGGTAATGAAGAGTTGGTACTTTGGGTGGCTAAATGAATGATAAGTAAAGGGTTAGTGTTTGGTGAGTCATGATAATTCTTAAAATAGATTTGGTTAGGATTTGGTTGATTTTAGATTTGGAAACTTGGAAAAACTTAAGGTTTGTGCCTTTGGTGAAAACACAATTTTACAAAAAACTAGGATTTCTAGTGTACATGCGCACACCCTAAGCATGTGGGGAAGCTCGTGTGTACGCACACCCTGAGAATTTTGCAAGTTGCGCATACGCACGCTATGATTCATCATAATGCCCTGTTTTACACTAAAACTCTGTTCTTACTATTTAACCTTCTCGGCAAGCTTGTGAACCTCCAGAACCACTGTTTTAATGAAAATTCATAATTTTGAACCATCAACCATTCTCCTAACTTTTTCAAGCTTATGAAAACTCTGTTAATGTCTAATAGCTAGGTTTTAGGATACACAATAAGGGTAAGTATGTTCGAAAAGATAAAATTAGTATCAGAGGAGATTTGAAATGTGAATGATTGACTTGATGAGATATGATGATGGTGACGATGAGGATTATGTGTTTGAGGAATAAATGTTGAGAGATGGTATTATGACGAGAAGAATGTGAATGATTAAGAGTTGATGATGAATGAGTTTGATTAAGCTATAATGAGAATGATTATGATAATGAGAGGTGAGGATGATTGAAGATGAATATGTCTATGAATTCTCCCTGGTTGCAATTGGTGATAGGGCACATATTCCCTCTAAGGGTAACAGGGTACATATTCCCTCTAATGGTGATAAGGCACATCTTCTCTCTAATGGTGATAGGTCATTCTCCCTCTAATGGTCAGCCGATGTGTGATGACAAGTCATCTTAGACTAGTTTTACTAGCATTTTTTACTTGTTTTCATTAGGTTTCATGCACTTTATTGAGCAATAAGTAAGTGATTGGATTGGAATTTTATGCTTGTCTTGATTCAATCAAACATTGTTAATTTTATGCATTATCATGAGATTTATTTAAAATTTATTTGATTATTATGAATGATGCAAATCTTATGATTTTGGTGAGACTTTGATTGCATGTGTTTGATTGATGACAGATGAAAAGATGCAAAGAAGAAACAGAGAAAGAAGCAGGGCAGAGGAATGCTACGTTCATTTAGAGAATGCTACGTTCGTTTGGAGAACGCTACGTTCCCCTGCAGCATAAGCCTTGGCACTACACTCACTTTCAAAGAATGCTACGCACTTCAACGACGCGCACGCGTACAAGACGTGCACGCGTAGAACAAGCATTTTGGAAGATCCACGCGTACGCATAGATGACGCGTACGCGTGGGTGTGATCTACGCTCTCAAGCCAAGAGTGCTACGCTCTTTATCAACGAGCGCCTGCGACAACTTTCAAAATTGGGATTCAAGTTTGGCTATCGATGCGTACGCGTCAGTGACACGTACGCGTGGGTGTGGCAATAGTAGAGGATCACGCAAACGCGTGGATGGAGCGGCAGCGTGGAAGTGGCATTTTGATATCCACGCGTACGCATAGAAGACGCGTACGCGTGGGATAGCGTTCTCAAGGCGAGCGCTGCGTTCTCAAAGAGAGCGCTACCAAAGGACGCGTGGGCGTGCATCACGCGTACGTACGCGTGATAAGTATGAACAAGCAAGGACGCGCACGCGTAGGAGATGCGTACGCGTCGATGAACGAACACTACGTTGCTTTTAAGAGCGCTACGCTCTCCTGGGAAGCATCCCCACTATACCAACTGAAGACACATTCAGACCCGCTTGAACTAAGGCCAAAAAGCCCAATCCAAGTACTTGAAGACTGAATTGGAAAGTGTATAAATAGAAGAGAATTTGATTTATTTGGGAGGATTGGAAGGCTAGAGAGTCAGAGACCCCAATTGGGAATCCTGCACTTGTTTTCATAGATATTTTCCTTTTCTGTAATTTTTCTGCACTTTTTCTCTTCTGTTTGTACTAGAGCAATGATGAATTAAACCCCAATTTCATTAGAGGGAGGAGCTCTATTGTAATTCCAATGAATCAATGAAATTCTTCTTCTTCTCAATTCATTTGTGTATCTATAGGATAACTTCTGTTTTGATTATGAGTTACTCACTTCGGAAGGGGGTTTAATTCAATTGAATGCTTGTGTGAGCCTTGGAAGGGGAATCACTTGCATTAGAATTGGAGCTCTATCCTTCACTACTCTCTTGATCAACACCATTCGGGAGGAATTGAGATCTTGAGAGTTAGTGTGGCTTATAGATGAGAGATATGCACTTAACCTCTTCTCATGACAATTAGATCAAGGAATTGGCAAGATTGATTATGATTAGAGAGATTGGATTGCTAAGGAATTGGGATCAAATCAATTTCAATCTACCATGGATCTACTCATATGATTAAGAAAGGAGTTGAGACCCATTGATTCATGAAGGAGTAGGATATCTCCAATCCCTAATGAACCATTTTCTTTGAATTTCTTCAACTTAGATCTCTCTGATTTCACTGCAATTTACATTTTCCATTTTTGTTTTGATTCCCTGCACCCAATTCCCTTTATAATTCATGCAATTTAAGTTTTCTTGCTATTTAAGTTTATGCACTTTTACTTTCCTGCACTTTAAGATTCAGTTAATTACATTCCTTACAATTTAAGATTCAGTCCTTTCAATTTCTTGCACTTTAAGTTTTAGTCATTTAAGCTTTTTACCATTTACTTTTCAAGCTCTTTACATTCTGCACTTTAGATTTCTTACAATTTACTTTCTGTTAATCCAATTTCGCTCAATTCATCAATATTTACTTAACTAGACTAATCACCATACTAAAATTTCTTGATCCATTAATCCCTGTGGGATCGACCTCACTTTCATGAGTTTTACTACTTGATACAACCTGGTACACTTGCCGGTTAGTTTGTGTGGAATCGACTTTTCCTCATCAATATGCTGAGTTAATTATACGCAACAGAGAGACAATATCCAGGTTAGCTACCGGACGTGTCAAGTTTGGCTATATAACTGACAGATGAGACTCATCAGCCATAAGGCAGGCATACATCATATGCATTTGTATGTTTTCCTTGAGTGTGCATTGTTTTGGCTTGTCTAATTGTTTAGTTGTAATTCACTGCTTCTTGTCCTATCTGATGTACTTGTTATCTATATTTGTGTCTTTTTTTAATTGTATTGTATGTGTTTCCATCTGAGAGACCCCTCAAATGGTAGAGGTGTAATGAGAGTTGTTCCATCAGTGATTTGGAGGATTGGATGAGATAGAAGGTGCAGAGTTGGAATTAGAGTTAGAATCCCTTAGATAGTTTAACAATATTATTGGTTTAGAATCGATTTTTAAGCTTAAACTAAATGTTGGAGTTCTAGAAATACCTCTGGCTTTCCCAGGACCTTATATATTATCTATGCATGCACCTTTACCATGTTAAGAACCTCCAATCTCATTCCATACATATATTGTTGTTTCCAGATTGCAGGATGCAAGGCACCTCACTAAGCATTCTGGAGACTCTTTGGAAGCAAAGAACTCTTATCGGACTTAGTGTTTGTGTTTTGTTTATGTATATATTGTAAATAGATTCTTTGCCTTGTATATATTATATTTTTGACCCTCTTAGAGGCAGACTTGGAGAAATAGGTATATATTTTAGAGTTTGTTTTAGATTTTTAGGTTGTGTGTGTGTGTGTGTGTGTGTGTGTGTGTGTGTGTGTGTGTGTGTGTGTGTGTGTGTGTGTGTGTGTGTGTGTGTGTGTGTGTGTGTGTGTGTGTACTCTAGCCGGCCTTAGCTTCGCACGTCGAGTCTGGAGCTTAGATAATTGTATCTTTTGAAACTCTGCTCTTTATATATGCTTTATCTTTCCTTTTTGACCTTGTATATCCGTCTTACGTTATCCGTACGAGTGTGACGCGATTATATGTTGCGGTTTTGTTTAGCTTCTTCTTCAAAGATCCTAGTTATAAATTCATTCAACTATATTTATGTATGTCATTTTCTTTTAGAGGTCGTAATACCTTGCCACCTCTGCTTTATGACTTAACCATAAGCCTCTGTGTGGCAGGATGTTACACAAGGTGGATTTATAATACATATATAATTGAAAGGAATTATTAAACAAAAAGCCTGAAAAGGAGTAAAATAAAAATCGTGATCGGAAAACTCACACATCAATGAAAAGAAGATAAAATGCATTCGGAAAGTGAAACAAGATAAAATAAAACATTAAGCAATAATAGGATAAAGACATGATATATATATAGCCACTAGTCGCGACCTACGAAGTTTAGGCTGGCTAGGGTTACAGTAATGAGAATCAGTTGACAATAGCATTTCCTATCTCTCCCAAAATTTACATCAAGGCCTCTACAGGCGAGTTTTCAAAGTGAAGTTACATATATATAAGCTTTTCAAAATAAATAAGGAGAGATCCTAAACAAAATATAAAATAGGAGTCCAGTAAACTTCGCCATCTCCTAGATGAATCACAGCCCTCTATTGAGCACCAGGACTTGCATACGAAAAACAGAGATATATACGGAATGAGAACCTCTGACCCATAGGTTCTCAGTACAGTAAAAATGCCATATAAATACTACGTAAGGCAACAAGAAGTCACTAAGCAATCTTATACTCCATACATCATCAGATCCATCTTAAGTTCTTTCTAATCCATAATTTTGCAACTATCATAAGGGATTCTAAATCTAAGTCAACATTTCCCGTCTTTTCACAACTCTCCAAACAGAATAAAACCATCCCTAAGCGTTAACCAATGCCAGCATGAGGGACCTCTCAAGTGTTCAAACACAAAGAAAACAGACAAATAATACACAAGTAGAATTTAAGTAAAGCATTTAGCAAGTAGAAAATTAATATGCACAAGTAATCAAGCCAAGACAATAAACGACAAGTCCAAACAATTCAAATAATACAAATGATATATGCCTGTCCTATGGCCAATGATATCATCTTTTGGTTATACAGCCAAACCTGACATGTCCGAAGCTAGTGAAATCACTCCACTACATCTACCCAGATAGGTAGAACTGCCAAGCGGAATCACTCCACTGCGATAAGTGAAATCACTCCACTACATTTAAATCATTTTCATAGGCAAGTAGAATCACTCTACTGTAGCAAGTAGAATCACTCCACTGCATTAACAATCATATCCGGGAGCAAGTAGAATCACTCTATTGCACTTCCCATGCAAGTATATTTCAAATCAGAATTTATTTCATTTTTAATCTCATTAACAACTTCATTATTAATCTCATTATCAATATCATTAACAATCTCCCCTTCATCTCATTTTAATCCATAATCAATAGTAATTAAACTCATTCATCATCATAATCACCTCATCACATTCATCCTCATCATGAATCACTTTACACTTTTTTTTATTTTCCTTCAATTCTCTAACTCAACTCTTTATGTCTCGTTTCTAACTCCTCTATCCTTAATTACACTAGCTTTAAACTCTTATTGGGGTTTATAGATGTTTAGAAAGCTCGAGAAATGGTTGAGAACTTAAAAATTTACTTTTCAGGAAAACAAGGGTGATCGCGTATGCAAGCACATTTTTATGTACGTATGAGTGTAAATTTTCAAAACTCATGTACGAGGACCACCTTCGCATATGTGAAAAGTTTGGGCAATGGAGCTCGCTCACGTATGCATGACTTGCGTCACATAGGTACGATGGGTTCCGCGTACGCATGGCATATCAGAATGCGAAAAAGCTGATATGCTGTAAAAACCAATTTTTCAGCCCGAATTTCAAACCTTCATATCTTTTTCACAAAATTCATTTTTCAACCATTCTTGAACTGTTACTCCATTAGAAAGATCGATAAATAAATTTTCATAAATATTCCAACTCCGAAGACCGAGTTACGGCCCGCCGAAGTTGGCCAAAAATTAGTTTTAACCAAAAATAGAATTTATCAACTTTTCCAAGAGTTCACAAGCCAAAACAGTTTTAACTCAACAAAATGACTCCAAACCATTCAATTTCACACATTCACAATCAACCAAACTTAAACCTTCTCCATTCACACATTTCAACTCAAATCCATCAGTTTTACACCTCAAGTCTTCAATTTCCACTATTCTAACAATCATTACCTAATTTCTCATACTAAAATCCAAGTTTACCATTTTAATCTCAAGCATCAACATACATTTCAATCACCAACTTACCAAACTTACCTTTTCCAGCCTTCGGCCCAAAATCCATCAATTCAATACACAATTTACAAATACACAATCACTATCCAAATTATCAATTTCCACAACACATCAACTATGCATATCAATTCCAACCAAATACACATTTCAAACTTAATCCTCGGGACATCTAGCCTAGAATTTCACATTACATTACACAGTATTTAAATGAAACTTAAACTGTACCTCTTGGAAGTCAAAATTGAGCTTTTCACTTGTGAATTTCTACCAAGCCTTAGCTCCAAGCCTCACCAATGATCAATCTAATGCCTCTAACACCACTTTACACTGTTTTCACATAATACATACCATACTCAATACACTAAGGTTTCATAAAGCATCATAAACACAAGAAAAGTGGTTCTTACCTTTTGTTCACTAAAATATATTATGAAACCCAGGTAGAGCTCATTGTATAGTATCCCTAAACCATCAAAATCACAAGATTTCTCAATACCTAAAGCTCAAATTCAAATTCAACATTTACTGCAAAAATAGGATAAGAGAATTCAAAATTTTTACCAATCTATTTAGATAAAATTGTAGAGGATGAGATGGGCTTCGCATGGCTGTAAACGGTACGGTAATCGAAACTCCAGAGAGAAAGTTATGGCGGTTTGAATGTTTGAGAGCTAGGATTTTCTCTCTTCTTCCCTCTCTTCTCTATTTCAGCATATAACACAAGTGAATAGGGTTTGGTTGCTGAATTGGCCTTAGTAAGGGCTTCTATATGTTGGGCCTGGGCCTAGTTTACTTATATAGCCCGTTTGGCCTAACTTTAGGCCAAAACTTTTAAGATTAGTGTTTTAATTTATGTTTTAAATATCTTTACTTTCTAAATTATAAATTTTAACTTTTTAACCTTCGTTACTCATAACTAATGTTCTCAAAAAAATCCTCTAAGTCCAAATATCATCGTTAAATTTCCAAATTATGTTTGCTAAATTTTCCATCCCTTCTTGCTTATATTTAATTTTTATTTATTTAATTATGTTTTGATCAAGTTTTACACATCAAAATATGGTATTTGAATCTGGAGATTGGGTTTAAATTCTTTGGAGGGAAGAAAAGATTCTCATTGAGAGGAAAATAACACTAGTTGTTAGAGAAGACAGTCCATTCCAAGTGTTGGAGACTATCAAGCATAATTCCAGTAAGAACAACTTTTTTGGTAGGTATGGTAGTCTAATTGTGTTTACTATCTCTAATTTTTCTCCTTTTGATATGTATGCAAATTCGAGGACAAATCTTTTTGAAGAGGGAGGGGATGATACGTATTTAGGAGGGCATTTTTGTCATTTTAGAGATAAGAGACAGAATGATAATCTTGTCATGTTCAAGAATCTGAATACTAAAAGAATTATACGATGCCGGTCCTGGACATTAATGAGACCAAGAGTTCGTCTCAAAACCAGTGATGCTGAAATGGCGGCAACTCATAACGCCCATTGGGCTAAGCGAAGACAGCAAGAAGTCCAACAGTGTTTTTCAAGTCTAGTGAAAAACATAAGTTTAATATTAATTTTTGAAATTATTACGCCTATATTTTAGTTTGCTTCGTTGCTAAGGTTTGTTAGAAGATTTGATCTAGTTCTGATTTGCTTAATAGTATTTTAAGAATTTTAAATTTAAATCAAATCTGATCAAATCTAATAAGATCAAATATGATTTAAATTAGTTATCATATCTTTAGAATTTTAAAATTTAAATCAAATCTGATCTAATCCAGAAAGATCAAATATGATTTAAATTAGTTATCTTATCTTTATGAGATTTAAATTAAGTTATCTTATATTATCTTTTAGCTAGTTTGTTAGGGTCCTATTTAAACACATTTTGTGGGATAATTTACACAACTTTTAATGAATAAAATTTCCAGTTGTTTTATGCACGTTTTTATTGTGTGATAAAGTGAAGTGAGTAATTTGTTTCGCTTGTTGCATGAAGAAGATTGAAAGATCCAATATTAAGGTAATTCTATGGGTTAGTCTCTTTGAATTTTCGTCCCTCTGATCTAGGTAGTCAAAGACAGGTTCTTTGAAGGTCTAGTAGGGAATCTCTTCCGGTGACCTAAGTTGCTATGAACAGATTTCTTAGAGGTCTAGTAGGAAAACTCATTATCTATCTTTTTATGTTTTCTTTGTGTCTAATTTCTTATCATTTGGTATCAGTTACGGATCATAGATAAATTATTATTTATCTACACATTCTAGGGATCTTGTTTAGTCTCTATTTTTTTCTTCAATTTTTGTAAATTTACTTCATAGTTCAAAAAACGATGAAAATTCTTATTTAGTTTTTTTTGTTTCTGCAATTATTATATGTTAAAGTCAACATCTACAAAAAAAAAGTCGAAAAAAAAGAGTCACAAAATAAAAAAAATCGCAAAAAACACCCATTATACAGTTTTCAATATTTTTTTTTTTTGAGTTTCTTTTTTCTATGAAAAAATCTCAATCATACATTTTTCACCTTTGTCTTTAGCTTTTTCAGAATTACTTTTGGTTCCAATTAAGATTCAAAATTTTCTAGTGTCTGTCATCTTAGTTATTGTTTTCTTTCCTTTGTCACATACTTTGGTTGTATTCTTGTCAAGTTAAACGTTCCTATCATTCAGACTATCTTAGTTTGGTGTCTCAATTCCTTATTTCTAAAGTGCAACTTGTTAAAGAAATCTAAGAGAGAAAAAAGGCCAGAGTGGTGAGCTCAAAAGATGGTAAAAGCCACATATTGAGTGTAAACACGAGTGTCGCAATCCGAGTGATATACGTGAGAAGAGTGTTGTTGAGGTCTTTTCGTTCACAGGTTCTTCAGTGGAACCAAAACCTACCTAATCAGTGATGGATGACAACAAAGAGAGCCAAGATCCAAAACTGACTTTCCGATTCAATGCAATCATTGGCGTACTAGAAAGGATTGAACAGCATCTTGATGATATGGCTTCAAGAATTAATTCTTTATTTCCCTAGTCGAAGAGCGCGGTCCCGAGAATCTATTTATAATTATTATGCAAAGTCTGCAGAGAAGGCATCAACCAGATCCCAGCATCATAGACAACAGAAATATGTTGATTGTAACATCAATGCTATCAAAATACTCATCTACAATTTCAAGGCAGAAGTGACGCTGAGGCTTACTTGGAATAGGAACAAAACATGGAGCTCATATTTCAGTGTCACAACTACTCTAAGGTAAAAAAGGTAAGACTAGCGGCTGTAGAATTCTCAAATTATGCCTTTGTCTGGTGGGCTGAGTTAGACAAAAATAGAAGACAGAATGAAAAACCACCAATTGAATCTTGGGAGAAGATGAAGAAAATCATGAGGATTGGTTTGTGCCATCATCATACCACAATGAGTTTCTTCAAAAGGTTGGTAAGTTAAAACAAGGTTCCAAATCTGTAAAGGAGTACCACAAGGAGTTCATGTATTTGATGACCAAGGCTAATATTGCAAAGGGTCCTGATGTTCCTATGAGACGCTTTCTTCTTGGACAAAATATAGACATTACTAATCAAGTCAAACTTTACCATTATGCAACAATGGAGTATTTGGTCAATTGGGTCATTGAGGTAGAGCAGATCAAGAAGAATATATAGATTGACATAGGAATAGGAGTTCTTCTAGGCTTATCTTTAATTCTTCTTCCAAGCCAGTGATCGAAGAGTTTGTTGAGTATGCTGTAGAGGGTGATGTGTACTTAGAGGATCCAAAAGTACAGAATTTCTCAAGGGGGTCCTTGGGATGTGAGCAATTTAAAAATCAAGAGAGAAAAGAAATAGAGAAAGAGAGTGAGTGTTTGAGTGAAAAGGATCAATGTTTAATTGAAAGCAAGAGTTTTGAGAGAAACGATGAGAATAGTGAGAGACAGGAGTCAATGATCGACAAAGAAATTGAGATCAATAAACATACTTGTGAGAGAGATCTAGAAAGTTCTAGCTTAGACAAGAGTGCATCAGTATCATTGAATTTCACAGAGTCTTTAATCTTTCATATATCGAACCATGAAATTCTTAGTGTTTTTATGTCAACTTTTCATGGTTTTGCATATTCACCAGTCAATTGTGGATCCATTAATATAGATGGAGAAGAAGAAAGAAAACTAATTCCAAACTTTGGACAAGATAATGAGAACATGATTGCCAATGAATTATCCATAAAGTATGATTTAGTCACAACTCTTACTCCTAAATTCTTAGTATTTGATTATATGAAGAATTTTTGTGCAACTAAATCTAATTTTTTGTTCTATATATGTTTCTTGTGAGAATATTGATTTAAAGTGCCATAGTAGAACAAAAATAATCTCAAATATGTTATCTATATATTTTTGTTGCCCTCATAGATGTAGTGGTGTCAATAGAATTTATTCTGATTTTATTACATGTAAGAAAGTTAAGTCTCAAGCTTTCTTGATTACATTGTGCATTCCTTTACTTATTCCTACTCATACATTGACTGGTATTTTTATGAATTTTCTATTTGGTTTTCCTAGAGTTAGAAAATGTACATATATCATTAATTTTTCAGTGGATAAATTTAATGTGATGGTATTTCTAATTACAGATTGATGAGTTATTTTCTAGAAAATTTGTTTATGTGCTAATTTATGCTAGTTGTTTGGATGAGCATATCTTGCAGATAAGCCTATTTTGGATAATTTTGTGTGAGACATGGAGCGTCCTAATAATTCTGATATTTATAATTCTGTTGGGTGTTATTCTTATGAATCTCTAAATGCTTTTAAGTCTTGGACTATTTTAGAATTATTATTGTTCTCCTTGAGAAATGATGTTAATTTAGAAGGTAAAAGTAAAGTTGAAAAGACAAACTTGCACACATGAGAGACATAGCCATAATTCAGTAGGTAGAAAAGAGTCATCAAACCATGGTATTTGAACACGGAGATTGGGGTTGGATTCCTTGGAGAGAAGAAGAGATTCTCATTCAGTGAAAAACAACACTAGTTGCTAGAGAAGATGGTCCATTCCAAGTATTGGGGATTATTAAGGACAATTTCAGCAAGAATGATTTTCTTGGTAGCTATGGCAGTCCAATTGTGTTTACTATCTCTATTTTTTCTCCTTTTGATATATATGTAGATTCGAGGACAAATCATTTTGATGAGGGAGAGGATGACACGTTTTTGGGAAGGCATTTTCATCATTTTAGAGACAAGGGATAGAATGGTAATCTTTTGATGTTAAAAAATATGAACACTAGAAGAATTATACTATGCCGGTTTTGGACATCAATAAGACTAAGAGTTCATCTCAAAAATAGTGGTGCTGAAATAGCGGCAACTTATAAGGCCCATTGGGCTAAGTGAATACAGCAAGAAGTCCAATAATATTTTTCAAGTCTAGTGGAAAACACAAGTTTAATATTAATTTTTGAAATTATTACGTCTATATTTTAGTTTGCTTTGTTGTTAAGAATTGTTAGAATATTTGATGTAGTTCTGATTTGCTTAATAGTATTTTAGGAATTTTAAATTTAAATTATTTATCATATCTTTAGGATTTTAAAATTTAAATCAAATCTGATCTAATCTAATAAGATCAAATCTGATTTAAATTAGTTATCTTATCTTTAGGAGATTTAAATTAAGTTGTCTTATATTATCTTTTAGCTAGTTTGTTACGAACCTATTTAAACACATTTGGTGGGATAGTTTACACAACTTTTAATGAATAAAATTTTCAGTTGTTTTATGCACGTTTTTATTGTGGGATTAAGTGAAGTGAGTAATTTGTTTCGCTTGTTGCATGAAGAAGATTGAAGGATCCAACATTAAGGTAATTTTGCGGGTTAGTCTCTTTCAATTTTCGTCCCTCTGATCTAGGTTGTCAATCATAGGTTCTTTGAAGGTCTAGTAGAAAAAATCCTTCTGGTGACCTAAGTTGCTAAGAACATGTTTCTTAGAGGCCTGTTAAAAAAATCCTCTTATCTATCCCTTTATGTTTCCACTGTCTTTTTGTGTCATTCTTCTTGTTATCCCTTTTAATTTCTTATCATCTCTGCATGGTGGTGTCTTCAACTTCAACCCTTTGATCTAGGTTGTCAAGGACAAGTTCTTTGAAGGTCTAGTAGAGAATCCCTTCTGATGACCTAGGTTGCTAACAACAGGTATCTTAGAGGTCTAGTAAAAAACCCTTATCTATCTTTTTATATTTCTGATGTGTCTTTTTATGTCATCTTTTCGTATCCCTTTATCCTTTGTTCTTATTTTCTTATCATCTGGAATCAGTTACAGATCATAGGTAAATTCTTATTTATCTACACGTTCTAGCATTCTTGTTTAGTCTATTTGTTTTTCTCTTCAATTTCTGCAAATTTACTTCAGAGTAAAAAAAAACAAAATTTTCTATTTAATTTTTTTGTTTCTCCAATTATTATATCTTAAAGTCAGCGTCTGCAAAAAAAAAGAGTCGAAGAAAAAGTCGCAAAAAAAAACCCACTATACAGTTTTCAATATTTGTTTTCAAGTTTCTTCATTCTACAAAAAAAAAATCAATCTTATATTTTTCACCGTTGTCTTTAGCTTTTTCAGAATTACTTTGGGTTCCAATGAAGATTTAAATTTTTCTGGTTTCTATCATCTTAGTGTCACTTATTGTTTTTTTTCCTTCATCATATACTTTGGTTGCCTTTTTATCAAATTGAACGTCTTTATCATTCAGATTATCTTAGTTTGGTGTCTCAATTCCTTATTTTCTGAAGTGCAACTTTTAAAGCAATCTAAGAGTGGAAAAAGGTAAGAGTGGTGAGGTCAAAAGAGGGTAAAAGCCACATATTGAGAGTAAACACGAGTGTCCCAATCTGAGTAATACACATGAGAAGTGTGTTGTCAAGTCTTTTCGTTCACAGGTTCTTCAGTGGAACCAAAACCTACCCAATCAGTGATGGATGACAACGAAGAGAGCCAAGATCCAAAACTGACTTTCTGCTTCAACGCAATAATTAATTTTTTTCCCTTAGTCGACGAGTGCGGTCCCGAGAATCTGTTCATGATCATTCTGTGGAGTCTGCGGAAGAGGCTTTTCCCAAATTCCGGCGTCATAGAAAACGAGAAGATGTTGATGGTAACATCAATGCTATCAAAATACGCATCCCAGAATTTCAAGGAAGAAGTGACCCTGAGGCTTACCGAGAATGAGAACAGATGGTGGAGCTCATATTTCAGTGTCACAACTATTCTGAGGTAAAAAAGGTAAAACTATCAGCTATAGAATTCTCAGATTATGACATTGTCTGGTGGGTTGAGCTAGACAAAAATAGAAGACGGAATGGAAAACCACCAATTCAATCTTGGGAGAAGATGAAGAAAATCAAGAGCAATCAGTTTGTGCCATCATTATACCACAATGTGTTTCTTAAAAAGGTTCGTCAGTTGAAACAAGGTTCCAAATTTGTAAAGGAGTATCACAGGGAGTTGATATATTTGATGACCAAGGCTAATTTGCAAAGTGTCCTGATGTTCTTATGAGACGCTTTTTTCTTGGACTAAATAAAAACATTGTTGATCAAGTCAAACTTTACCATTTCGTAACAATAGAGAATTTGGTCAATTGGGCCATTGAGGTAGAGTAGATCAAGAAGAATATTATAGATCGACATAGACAGAGGAGTTCTTCTAGGCCTATCATTAATTCTTCCATGCCAGTGATGGAAGAATTCGTTGAGTATGTGATAGTGAGAATTAAGTTGTGCCGATCTAGAATTTCTCTTATAGAAATAATAACTTCGTTGTAAACATAGCTCCAAACCAACAAACAATTCTCACATCAAAAATTTGAGTTATCACAAGTACAAACCCCAATAAAAATTAACCGAAGTATTCAAACCTCGGGTCGTCTCACAAGGAATTGCAATGAAGTGATCAATTATTGGCTATGAAGAACAAGGGGTTTGATTGATGAAAGGGGCAAGAAATTAAATGACGAGAAGAGTAAATCAAGCAAATAAAGAAAGCAAGTAATAAAGAGAGACATTCATGGCAAGGGTTGAGAATATAGGCTTTCTATCCTAGTCACTAATAACAATGATTAACGAGAATTTGTCCTATTTCGTTATCTCCAAGGTTGGAAGAAGGTGTAAGTTATCTTCTATGAGAGAAAGTCAAACAAGACTAGTTAATCTCAATCCAAAAATCCTAATCACTAATGGATTTAGCAAGAGATTAGAGTCAATAGAAATCATATTAACTAACAACTCTAGATTACCAACGTAGGTTGGGTATTCATGACTCAAGATTACCTAATCACTCTTTCCAAGCCAAGAATGCTCAAAATCTACTCTAACATCCAACCAAGCATTTTGTCAAACACTTGGAAGGCATAAATGAAAAGCATAGTAAAAGTGCAAGAAATATAAATCTATCAACTACCAATTGCAACGAAAGTAAAATTTACAACTCAAATTAACAATGAAAGAACATCAAACATCAAATTTCATTGAATGTAAACCAAATCCAACATGAGCATTCATAAACATGAAAGAAGCATAAAAATGGAATTAACAAAAGAACCAAGAAGAATTGAAGTATTAGAACAAGGAATTGTAGAGAAAACAAGATGAAGTCAAGTAATCAAATCTAGATCCAAGAGAAATTAACCTAATCCTAACCTAATTCTAGAGAGAAGAGGGAGCTTCTCTCTCTAGAAACTAAACTACATGATGGAATCATATAACTAAGTGCTCCTCCCTTGCTCAATCTTTAATTCTGCATCAAATACCCTCAGAAACGAGTTGGAATTGGGCCTGGGCAGCTCAGAAATTGCCCCCAGTGATTTTACTTTAAGAGGGTCACGTGCGAACATCGACGCGTACGCGTGCTTGACGCGTGCGCGTGGCCCTCAATTCTCCATTTTGCTCATTTCTTCATGAATTCTCCACTTTGCATGCTTTTCTCTTCATTTCTTCCATCCAATACTTGCCTTATGAACCTGAAATCACTCAACAAACACATCAAGGCATCGAATGGAATTAAAGTGAATTAAAATCACCAATTTAAGGGTCTAAAAAGCATATTTTTACACCTAAGCATAAATTAAGGGAGAATTACAAAACCATGCTATTTCATTGAATAAATGTGGGAAAGGTGATGAAATCCCCTAAAACAAGCACAAGATAAACCACAAAATCGGGGTTTATCAGTATGCTGTTGAGTGAAAAGGATCAATGTTTAACTGAAAGCGAGAGTTTTGAGAGAATATATGAGAATAGTGATATATATAGAGAGAGAGAGAGAGTGGAGTCAATGAGCGACAAAGAAACTGAGAGTAATAAACACACTTGTGAGAGAGATCTAGAAAGTTCTAGCTTAGACAAGAGTGCATTAGTATCATTCAATTTCACAGAGTCTTTAATTTCTCATGTATCTAACCATGAAATTCGTAGTATTTTTATATCAATTTTTTAAGGTTTTGCAGATTCACTAGTCAATTATGGAGGCATTAATATGGATGAAGAAGAAGAAAGACAACTAATTCTAAACTTTGAACAAGGTAATAAGAACATAATAGCTAATGAATTGTCCATAAGGTATGATTTACTCACAACTCTTACTCCAAAATTCTTAGTATTTGATTATATGAAGAATTTTTATGCAACTAAATCTGATTTTTGTTTTATATCTGTTGCTTGTGAGAATATCGATTAAAAGTACCATAGTGGAACAGAAAAATCTCAGATATTTTATTTATATATTTTTGTTGGCCTCATAGATGTAGAAGTATTAATGGAATTTATTCTGATTTTATTGCATGTAAGAAAGTTGAATTTCAAGCTTTCTTGAATATGTTGTGTATTCCTTTATTTATTACTACTCATACATGGATTGATATTTCTATGGATTTTATACTTGGGTTGTCTAAGGTTAGAAAATCACACATATTATTAATTTTTCAGTGGATAGATTTAATATGATGATATTTCTAATTGCAAGTCAAAATATTAAAGATTCCACACACATTACTGAATTGTTTCGCAAAGAGTTTGTTTCTGTACTACTTTATGCTAGTTGTTTGTCGCAAAGAGTTTGTTTCTGTGCTACTTTATGCTAATTATTTGGATATGTATATCTTGCATGTTAAGCCTGTTTTGGATAAATTTGTGCGAGACATAGAGCATCCTCATAACTCTAATATTTATAACTCTGTTGGTTGTTATTCTTGTGAATCTCTAAAAGTTTTTCAATATTTGCCTATTTTAAAATTCTTATTTTTGCCTTTGAGTAATGGTGTTCCTTTAGATGGTGAAAGTATGGTTGAAAAGATTGAACTTGCATACATGAGAGACATAGTCACAATTCAATGGGTAGAAAAGAGCTATCAAACTATGGTATTTGAATCTGGCGATTGGGTTTGGATTCCTTGGAGGGAAGAAAAGCTTCTCATTCCGAGAAAAATAATACTTGTTAATAGAGAAGATGGTCCATTCCAAGTTTTGAGGATTATCAAGGACAATTCCAGTAAGAATAATTTTTTTTGGTAGGTATGGTAGTCCAATTGTGTTTACTATTTCTAATTTTTCTCCTTTTGATATATATGAAGACTCGAGGATGAATCTTTTTGAAGACAGAGAGAGGATGATACGTGGTCAAGACGGCATTTTTGTAATTTTAGAGCAAAGGGGCAGAAAGGTAATCTTGTCACGTTCAAAGATCTGAATACTATAAGAATTATACCATGCTAGTCTTGGACATCAAGGAGACCAAGATTTCGTCTCAAAAATAGTATTGTCGAGATGACGACAAATCATAAGGCCCATTGGGCTAAGTCAGGAGAGCAAGAGGCCCAACGGTATTTTTCAAGTTCAATAGAAGACACAAATTTAATATTAATTTTTGAAATTATTAAGGACCATATTTTAGTTTGCTTTGTTGTTAAGGTTTGTTAGAATATTTGATTTAGTTCTGATTTGCTTAGTAGTATTTTTAGAAATTTTAAATTCAAATCAAATCTGATCTAATCTTAGTAGTATTTTTAGAAATTTTAAATTTAAATCAAATCTGATCTAATCTAATAAGATCAAATCTGATTTAAATTAGTTGTCTTATCTTTTAGTTAATTTGTTAGGAGGCTTATTTAAATACCTTTTGTGAGACAATTTGGACAACTTTTGATAAATAAAATTTTCAATTGCTTTATGCACATTTTTATTGTGTAATTAAGTGAGATAAGTGATTTGCTTCACTTGTTGCATGAAAAAGATTAAAGAATCTAACACTAAGGCAATTTTGTGCATTAATCTCTTTCAATTTTTGTCCCTCTAATCTAGGTTGTCAATGACAGATTTTTTAAAGGTCTAGTAGAAAAAATCCTTTCGATGACTTAGATTACTAAAAATAAGTTTTTTAGAAGTCTACTAAAAAAAATTCTCTTATCTATCTGTTTAAATTTCTACTGTCTTTTTGTGTCATTCTTTTTGTTATTCCTTTTAATTTCTTATCACCCATATTAAAAATAAACCCTGCCTCCCATGAAAAAACTAGCTTTAGTGCTTTACTCGTTGACTTAACTCTAATTATTTGCATGAATTATAACAATAAAAATAGAAGGTTAATGTCCTTAACTCCCCTGATCTTTATAATACTATACTTTACACCTTCCCGTGAACTTTTTCAAATGTTCATGCCAACATATCTGTAATTATTTTCATCAATTATTAACATAAAACAGAATTTACAATATGAAAATTGAATATTAAAAAAGTTTAGAAAGACGATATTGCATATAAATCCAAATGCATGGGAGTACTAAAATACACTTCTTTTTTACTACAATTCACATTTAAGAATGTTCAAGAAGTTCATTTATATGTGTTTTAAAAATTAGAGGAACTCCGTCTATATTACACCTGCAGTATATAGTCGGTCCCAAACTTGGATAATGAAGGAGGGTTGTGTTATGTGTTTGACAACCAACATAAAAACTTAGTCGAATCTTCATGACATGAATCAAAGACGTTATTGCGCTAAAACTAACTCGTTGCCCGGAAGCAATGCGTTGTATGCTTCGAGTACAGTGTCAAATGAGCAAGATCCGCTGCATCGGTGCCCGGATGTAGTGTTAAATGAGTAAGAGTTCCCGCGTTTTCGTGAACGGACGATGGTAAATAAGTTAATTCACAAAGTAAAAGATAAAGGTCGAAACGACAGAAGGTTGAGATTTGGGACATGAAACATAGGCACTCTAACAGGAAAATCCATGGAGGTGGTGGTCACCATGATAAAGAGGAAGATTAACAGTATATGTCTACAAGAAACAAAATGGGTTGGTACGAAGGGAGGTCTTATGGAAAAAGCGTACGATAGGGTGTCAAGGGAGGTCTTATGTAAGGTTTTAGAAAAGAAGAGAATAAGGATCGCATATATTCGTGCAAATAAAGACATGTATGATGGGGCCACAACTAGTGTGAAGACTCAAGATGGTGTGACAGAGAAATTTTTTATTGGTATAGGATTACACCAAGAATCATCTTTAAGTCCATACATTTTCACATTAGTCTTGGAATTACTCACAGAACACATCCAAGAGCCTGTGCCATTGTGCATGCTTTTTGCCGATGATATCGTCCTTATGGGAGAGTCAAAGGAAGACCTAAATAAGAAGTTGGACTTATAGAGAGAAACTCTAGAAGTGTATGGTCTGTGCATAAGCCGTAGCAAGACGAAATATATAGAATGTAAGTTCGGTCTGAGAAGGGAAAACCCTAATATAGAGATGAAGATTGGAGAAAGCATTCTACGAAAAGTTAAAAGTTTTAAGTATCTTGGGTGCATCATACAGGATAATCGAGAGATTAAACAGGATGTAAATCATAGGATCCAAACATGTTGGTCAAAATGGCAGAGTGCATCTGGTTTTATATGTGACAAAAAAGTGCCTTTAAAACTTAAAGGTAAATACTATCGCACTGCTATAAGACTGGCTATGCTTTATGGTACGGAGTGTTGGGCGACTAAAAGGGAGCACGAACATAAGGTCATACGCGATTGGATAAAATAAGGAACGAAGATATAAGGGAGAGAGTTGGAGTAGCACCCATTGTGAAAAAGATAGTAGAATCGCGTCTCAAGTGGTTTGGATATGTGAGAAGAAGACCGACAGAACACTCAGTCAGGAGAGTGGATGAGATGGAAGATGGAAAATAGGTGAAAGGCAGAGAAAGACTTAAGAAAACTATTCATGAGATGGTCAAACGAGATCTACATGTAAACAGTCTCTCTGTAGACATGATACATGACAGAGCTCAATGGCGTTGTTTGATTCACGTAGCCGACCCCACCTAGTAAGACAAGGCTTTGTTGTTGTTGTTGTTGTGTTGTTTGTTTTAAAAATCAGAGGTTAAAGACACAAATAGAAACATAGTTGATCAAAAACTAAAAGCCGGATAACAATTTTAGGTTCCAGATGGCAAATACACACGTTAAATTGAGATGGCAATTGTTATGAACATCAGAGCATAAAAGCACACAAATAACATAACTAACACAACTTAAGAGGACTTTGCTTTTTCCTAAGAAAAAACAATCTTCAACAGATCAATTGCAATAACTACAAAAAAAAAAACGTTTGATAATCCATTCGTTAATCAATTCTTCAGTCATTCATATAATCAAATGTAGATTATTATTTTGAAATGTGGCAGTATTCTTATAGTTCTTATCCTTCAAGCAATGAAAAAATTTGTTGCCCTAATTCATTTTCAGTAGCAACAATGAAAGAATTGATTTTTAGTCCTGTGATTCTTACTTACGCAAGTATAAGAATCCAATTACTACCGAGATACCAACAGCAGCTACAGGAACAGCCCAATATTGCTTTGCCAACTGCATGAGCTTCACATGATAACTTTTCTCCGTGAAAATTGGCGCCGATGTGTCAAGCTCACCAATGAAGTACTCCTCCATTTGTTCTCTCGCGCTTTTGCTGTGTCCGGCATCTTCAAAATCATCTGTTGCATCTCTCCCTTCACCAAGGTTAAGATACCGTATAATCTATTAGCATTTCTGGATTGTGTTTGAATTCAATAGTTTAAAAATGTATCAGAAGCATAAGTGAATACCAGTTGCGGCAAGGATTACGTCATCTCCA
This sequence comes from Arachis ipaensis, assembly GCF_059453495.1. NCBI lineage: Eukaryota > Viridiplantae > Streptophyta > Magnoliopsida > Fabales > Fabaceae > Arachis > Arachis ipaensis. Next base: position 78,535,620 of record NC_142440.1, on the reverse strand, counting down.
CCAGGATGATCATCCAAATATTGTGTTACATCATATACCTGCGATAAGGAATGAGAAATATGTAACTATCAGGTGAGCAAAGGAGGGAAAGAGATGCAGATGCAAGAAACCCTAACAGCAATAAATTCATATTTGATCTAAAACACCACTATCCAGAACCTATTTTACTCTTCACTGATCTGGTTTTAGGTTTCAGCTAAACAAGTGCGAGGGTTTCAGTTCACACCATACTGGTTCTTTCCATTTACAAACTGGAACCCAAGATCTTAAGAGGAGCAAGTGCAGAATTACTTGGACTAACTAGCCATTGGTATTTGGTAACTGAGAGTAATTTTTTCTTTCTTGAAATTACAGAAGAAAGATGAAGTGGAAAGAGAAATAAAATAGGATGTGAAATCTAGCATATTAACTGATCTTATGATAGAGATAATATTGAAGAACACAATACAAAAACAGTAACTGACTAACCTAATTCTACATAGCAAGATCCCAGCCTAATAAAATTCATAACACTAAAAAGTTAACAGAAATTCTAACAATACATGCAGCATCAAGTTGAATTTAACATGTTCCAAATTTACACGTGAAAAAATAAGGACCTTCATGATTGCAATTTGCAATACAAGAACAGCTGATATTATTTTTGCATGATCAGAGAATTCATAGGCAACAAGCACAAATAATGTCAAATTTGAGTTATCGAGACTCCAAAAACCTCACAAAACAAATCTATAATATGAAAAAAATTAACCCAAGAAGGGAACTGAATCGGCTTGGTAAACAGTTTGTGCTGAAAGAGAATGTAACAAACCAAAGAATCCAAATATTCTAAAATTCAAGCAGCAACCAAATGAAATGAAGACCAAGAAACATAACCAACATGATTTATGTCAACAGCTACAAGTAGAAGTAATCTATCTAGCAGCAAGCCAATTCCTTCTCAAAAGAAATACTAATAGGACCAATTACACATTATGAAACATTAAAACTCTAAACAGCTAAAATCACACTACACCAAATGAGCAAGAAGGATTGGACTCAAAGTAACAGATAAAAACCACAACAATGGTGGCTTGCAAGGTTAAGAAATGTTTACGAATTTCTACCAGTTTAGGCACCCAAATCGAGTTTATGAGTTGAGTTACAATTTAAGCATACCTAAGTTCCACAAGATTAAGTCAACTCTTGACTCTTGAGTTTGATAACCTTGGTGGATTGAAGCACTACTAAACTTTTATCATATATTAATGATTTGATAGAAGACTTTGATGTTATCATTACAGTGCCTTTGGTCAAAGAAGACAAGAACACTAACACAAGAGTGATACGGACAGAGACTTTAATAGTAAAATAACAGTTGTTCAATAGTGCACCTCATGTAATTTCTAAGTATATATGTGTATACAAGAATTTCTTAACACCCCTTCTGATGAGAATCTGAGGGAATGAGTGGATGACATGACTATAATGAATGCTACTAGGGAAATTAGGGCATGACTAACTTGCCAACTGAAAAATGTTAGTGGGGGATGCGTGATTCTCTGATTCCGTGAGAAAGAAGGTTGGAATGTATTAGGTTATGTGGGAGGGTGCCAAAGGTGCAATTCCTTAGAGTTGGAAAACAATTAGAATCAGGAGAGATCAGACCTGCCAAACATCTGAAATCTGAATACCTATACACTTTTTATCTTAATTCTCAGCAAATAGCACACAAGGAAGGGAGCTAAACAACATAGGTTCTGCTCAATTCCAGGTTTTGCACTGTTCCATTCATCTCTTATTACTCTTAGCTATTTTTGGTACCAGATTTTACGCAACTCAACAAATGGCTTCTGTTTCAGATTCATCAACTTCTGCGCAGCTGAAACCATGGAAATTTGCAGTGACAATTTTTTTTTTCTGTTTTAGAAATGAAAATATGGTAACTGCACGTAGAAACATTAAAATATATAACAATCGATGATAGTAGTAACCAAGACGTCAAGTGAAACTAAAATAAACTTAGCAAAGGCTTTTTGAGAGAAGTAGTTGGCAATAGTTAGTCATAAAATTTTCTGTTTCAACAATGGCCAAGCATATCAAGGTCCTTACAATGAATCTCAACATGAAAATGCTCTAATACTTTTATAAACCTCTACCAGAATACACAATCATTTTGGTTCTTAATAAACTTGTCATTTTCTCGTCAATTAATGGGATATGTAAAATGAAAGGAAGCAATGCCATCTACAAGAACAAGCAGAGTAAAAACCATGAAAGCCATTCATTGCCTAGTATATATGAAAACTTGCATCAGCTAAATAATTCCATAAAGGGAAATCAAATGATATGAATATTGGGATAAAAAAGGGTGATAAAAGTAAAATGACAATGAAATGGTTTTAATATGCTAACTCAATTTGACAAAAGTCCCTAACCGTCATTAATAGATGCAGGAATAAAATACAAACTACATAGCTCAAAGATTACGAAATCTACATAGAAATAACAGTAAATAACAATTCATCTGTACATACATATCTTATATAAATCGGATTGGAAAAACAAACCCCCACATTCAACCTTGTGTCCCTATTAGAACATGATAAACTTTATATTCAGACAATGTGTTATAGCAATGTACTACGAGGAATGTCTATTTATAGGTTAAGAATGAAGTCTAATCACAACAGCAAAACATAATATCAAACTGAACCAATATGAAATCAATAACGGATAAAGCTATCGACTATATTAATCTACAATACCATAAATATATTCTAACAAACCCTAAACATTTATCTATCCAAATCCAAAGCATCATCCATTATTTCACATCAATATATAAAAGCATAGATATTTGAAGATTAAACACGTGAAGCTATTGCAGAGTTATCTATGCAGATTATGAAGGGTGACAGGCACTCAGATGCTGAAATTAAAAAGCATAGTAAAAGTTAAAGTGTGTAGGTACCTTTCCATTGACAACGATCCAGCAATCGTCTTTGGTGCTGTGCTTGGATGCATCTTTCATGCTGTAGAAGTTTGATATCGTTGGCATCTTTCTTTCTTTCTTTTTCTTGGTTTTTGGACTATTCAGAGAGAGAGAGAGAGAGAGAGAGAGAGAGAGAAGAGGGGATTGGTGGTGGAAGAAACTAACTAGTTATGTTTGTGCTGCTTGCTTGTTTAGAACGGCAGAACCCGAGCCAGCCAGCCACCCCTTTCTGACTTGACTTGGTTCCACTTGTGTCTCTTTGAAACTTATGAATTTAATTTAATTTAATTTAATTTAATTTAATTTTTTATTCATATTTGGACGAGAATGCTGCATTGAAAATTTTAATTTAATTTCTTTTAATTTTGCACCAATAAAATTTGATTTCGTTTTTGGATTGACCATGTAGGGTTTTGTTTAAAATTTTTCGTATCAGCTAGTCTAGGGGTGTACATGGTCCGGTCCGACCCAAAGATTCAGTTCGGTCCCAAACACTTTAGAGACTATTTTAGTGTGATTTCGTTAGGTCTAGAGTCGGGTAAGGGTCTCAAAAATAGATCCGTTCATTATTTCGGGTCGGGTTCGGGCCATAGCTCGGGTCACCCAAACTCGTTCCGGTAGCCCGGTCATCATACACAATTAATATTTTGTGTTATTAGTGATGGATGATAGCTATTTTTATGTGGAATTTAAATATTGTAAATTTTAATATTTTGTGTTATTAGTCATTATAAGATTATAAGTTAATGTTTTATGTTTAAAATGCATAAGACTTTAGACTAATGCATAATAGTGTTATTTATATTGATTTAAATATTTGGTGTTATTAGACAATATTAATATTGATTATGATTATGCTTTAATTTTAGAGAATGGTTGGTTCTTGTTATATTTTTTTAAGTGAATTTTACTATGTGAATTGTGAAATAATAGTTGGAGATTAGGTAATTTTTACATGCTAAAAATTCGGTTTTTACTTGGTTTTTATCCAGTTTTCATCCGGCTCGAAGGTGCATAGGTTTCATCAACGGCTCGAAGGTGCATAGGTTTCATCAAATCTAAAATAGGGTTAGGGTCTAAAAATTAGACTCGATCTAAAAATTAGGTGCAATCTCTTAATTGAGTATGGAGAGACTATGCCATTTGAGCTATTGCTTCTTGGCCAAAATTTGGAAAGATATGTAACTCGAACCCGCGACCGCGACCTCTTAATTGAGTATGAGGAGTCTATGCCATTTGAGCTATAACTCATTGACGGTTTTTGTGTATATTGAACGTACTATATTATTTTAAATTATTAAATTTTATTACATATAAATTAAAAATTATTATAAAAAATATTAATAGACGATAATAAATATAAAATATATTAAATATTATCAATATGTAAATAAATAAATATTTTTTAATATATAATATTTTAAATAATAAATATAATTTTTTATTTTTAAATAATAAATATAAAATATATAAGTTTAAAAAACATAAATATTTTTTTATTTATGAAGATTACTATTATGCAATTAAATTTTTATAATATTAAAATATTATTTTAAATTACAAAATAAAAATATAAAATAATTAAATTTTATTTTATATTTCTTGATAAATAATTAAATTATTATATTAAAATTTTATTAACAAATTCTTTTGTTAAAATATTATTGTATAATACAAATTTTTACTAAAATATTTATAAAAATAAAATTTATTTAAAATATTATATATAATTTATGAAAGTGTTGACATTTTTATTTTATCAAATTTTTTAAGAAAAAATGGTTTTAATAAAAAAAAGAAAAAATAAGAAATACGCCTATCTTTTATGAAAACAGCACATTGAAAAATAAATAAATAAATCATATGACACAACACCGCAATAAATTTAACGCAATTTTTAAATAATTGTTTTCTCTTTTTTTTCATAAAAGATATGCATGTTCCTTTTTTTTTTTTTTCCTTTTTATCCAAAATTTTTTCTTAAAAAAATTTGAAAAAATAAAAAGGTCAACATTTCTATGTATTATATATGATATTTTAAATAAATTACATTTTTATAAATATTTTAGTAAAAATTTATATTATATAATAATATTTTAACAAAATAATTAGTTAATAAAATTTTAATATAACAATATAATTATTTTTTAAGCAACATAACGTAAAATTTATTATTTTATATTTTTATGTTCAATTTAAAATATTATTTTAGTATATTTTTTAATATTATAAAAATTTTATTATATGATAATTGATCTTATAAATAAAATAAAATTTATATTTTTTGTATTCGTATATTTTATATTTATTATTTAAAAATAAAAAATTATGTTTGTCAATTTAAAGTATTGTATATTAAGATATATTTATATATTTTTATACTAATGACGTCTAATATATTTTATATTTATTATAATATATCAATCCTCTTCTTTTATAATATTTTTTTATTTATATTTAATAAAATCTAACAATTTATAAAAATATGAGACATTTAATAAGTGCAAATTTATTGTGCTTATTTTAAAGATATATACTCTTATTCATATGTGGACTTTATTATTCTGTATTGCTAATACAAAATCTTGAAAAGAAGTTATTTTAGAAAATAGTTACTGTAGCAGTCGAGACTTAGTTCAAGTGGCAAAATTTTGTATCTTTTAATACGTTAAATTTGGATTCAAAATTTGACACAGATCAAGTAGTGAAAATTTTCAATATTAAATATGTGAGTGTATTCGTGATGTAATGCCTAAAATTAAGAATTTTCTACCATATATTTGACTGGAAAAAAAAATAATTGCTGTAGTTTCAAGTCCAAAACCGAATGTACATAGTTTGTTTTTCTTTTGAAGTAGAAAAAAAAAAATACGGATATACTCATATACATCGTTGGATATATATTCATCATGGAAAAGAATGGTGGTACACTGGTACGGAATATATAAGGTTTTCAAAATCGAAAACAAACTTCATTTGTGATTAGTTCACTAATGAATTTAATTAACGGTCAAAGGTTTGAATTTTATTTTGTATATTTAATAATTTATTAACCGATAACAAATGATTAAATAAAATTTAGATTCACAACAAATTAGTATTTAATTTATTAAATTAAAAAATATAGTAAAAAATTAAAAAAAATTTAAAATTGAACCGATAATTAAACTGATAAAATTAGAAGTTCACAAATTTAATAGAGATTAACCAAAATTAAATTAAATATAATAAAATAATATATTTATATATATAATATATAATTTTTAGAAAATAAAATTTTTAAATTTTATTATTTTAAACAAGTAAACCGTTACTCTTATAATTTTATTATTATTATTATTATTATTATTAATATTATTATTATTATTATTATTATTATTATATATATATATATATATATATATATATATATATATATATATATATATATAATTTTTTCAATACGTTGAATAATACAAAAATCACGCCAGGAAAACAAAATACAAAGAACTCTTAAAAACTTAACATTTTTTATAAAAATATTTTTTTGTAATTAATTTAACCAGAGCTTACGGCATGAGTTTTAGCAAGACCTTTAATATAAACATGGCCAAACAACTATTTTACTATGATAGATGATATATTTTATAGTGGACAATTCTAATTATGAAATATTTAAATTAATTTTATATTATTAAAGATTAAATTAGCTTGATGAAAATACTATTTTTATTGGAATACTTTTTTTTTGTAAAGTGAAATTTTTGTTAATGTTGTGGTAGTTTTAGGAGTTAAAAAAACTATTGTAAATAAAGTGGACTATTGATGTGGATTTTCAAACTACAAACTAATCGACAAATATATCGAGTTGTACTAAGTAATATCTCAGGTGAGTGAGGGTCAATTTCACGAGGATTAATGGATTAAGTGATTCACTTAGTCAGACAAGCAAAAAAGAATTTTTTATTTTAATAAATAAATTGTTCGTCTTGTCAGGTATCGAACTGGTCGGGTATACCGAGTATGTGTCAAGGAGGTAGGGGACCAAGATCCGAGATGCTAGAGCGTGACTAGATTTTCTTGGCTGACACTGGAAGGAGAGTGGATGAGCTGCATGACCTCTCGAGCTGTTGTGGTGAAGAAAAGGGGGGAGCCACCTGCAAAAGGGACTCCGACGCCCAAGTCAGAATCTGTACAGATGGCAGTAAAAGTGAGGGTATAGTGACGTACCGTGGGGGAGAGGTAGGACCCTCCCCTTATATACTTTGTGCCTAGGGCGGGCCCCATTGGGTCAAACCTGTCTTCCAGGAAGTTTCCCTTCCCAACTGTCATGTGCCTTGTTGGAGGAAAGGGAATGTTCGGGTGTTCCCCTCGGGTCGGATGTCAAGCGCTCGCTGGGTCGGCCGCTCAGGCCGAGGCGTTGCACCAGGTGGGCCGGGCTGGAACAGTGCCCCCAACGGGCCAGCTAGGGTTGTGAGCGCCGTTGTTGGCGTGTTCTGGTGTCTTGGTTATCTCGTCGCTTGGTCGGTTGGCTACCACTCGCGGTTGGGGCATGCCTCCTACGCGCGAGTGGGTCTCGTCGCTTCGAAGGAACGCCTTTTGTCACCTCGTTCTTCGCACTTGAGCATTTAATGCTCTTAATGGCTGATTTGAACCATGGGTGAAATGTCCATCTTACCCCTGCCTTTTGCGTTTCTAGGCGTCAGTTGCTATTCCGTTTTCTCCCATCTTTACGTTTCAGTTTCCCAAATTATTGTCACACACTCCCCATTTCCTCTCTTTGCTCTCTGAAGTTCTTCGCTGTGAATCGCCTGTTTCATCCAAATTCCTCCGAGATTCCCCAGCTCTCTTCGATCATCATCATCATTCCAGTAAGTTTCCTCTTTTTCCCTGCTCCTTAGTTTTATTTTGTGGTCATGCTGCTTTCCCTTGGCTTGGTTTTGTGCATATACCGTGTATTTTGTTGGATTGCATGCCTGATTCGGACCAATGCTTGGTAGATACTAGGGGGTAACCAAATTAGGTTTTCTGGTTTTTAGGCTTTTGGCTTTCACTTGACTGTAGATTCAGCCTCTGTTTAACTGCGGATAGGTAAACTGTAGTTTCTGGTGCTAGTCTCGGTTTTCCGACCTCATAGACTGATTCTGAGTGGTTCCCCCACTGTAGGTATGGCCCAACGTTCCGTCGTGAGGGTTCCTGTCGCGAGGGCGCCTGTAGATCGGTACGCCTGGGTGACCTCGGACGTGAAGGACACCCCCTCGCAGATGAACTTAGAGGAACTCACGGAGTTCTGTGAAGCCGATTACCTCTACGGGGGAGGTCCCGAGGAGGCGAACTATGAAGTGTTTGTTCCTAATGGCCAGGAACGGATATGCCATCTGAACCTGCACACCCCCCGGATCGCCGATTGGATCTGGATGTACAAAGCAATGTTCACTAATTTGGGGATTTGCATTCCCTTTTCCCCCTTTCAAATGGCGCTGCTAAATCGTTGTGACATGGCGCCGTCTCAACTGCATCCAAGCAGTTGGGCCTCTATCCGCTGTTTCGAGATGGATTGCGAGTTTCTAGAGCTACCGGCCTCCATAGAGGTGTTGTTATTTCTTTTTGTTTTGACAAATCCTTCTAAAGAAGGAAGAGCCAAGAAGGGATTCATGTCGTTTCGGTTAGCCCAAGGTCGGAGGATCTTTGGCCTGTTCGAGGTCTCCTACCATGGTTTCAAAGATAAATACTTCAAAGTTCGCCACACTGCAAGTTGGCACCCCTTCTAGCTGACTCTGGAGGGGGAACGCTACATCCCGACCTACTGGAGTTTTGGGGCGGGGCTAATGCGTTCACGAAAGTGACCTACAAAGGGTTGTCCCCAGAAAACAAAAATATTGCCGACGTGTTGTTGGTCGTGTTTGGGAAGAACCACATCAATCCCCACCTCTTGATGGGGAATCCTGAAATGGGCAAAGCCTACATTTGTGAGTTATCGGGTGGTCGTTAACCCCCTCCTTTTCTTGTTCATCCTTGTTTTATCATGATTTTTAACTAGTTTTTGTTTTGTTTCTGACTCTGCAGTATCCATGGCTGCCGACCAAGTTGGTCTTGATAATCTGATGTCCAAGTTCCTCCTTGGGGATGATGAGGAAAGCTCCACCACTCCTCCTTTCGTAGATCCTGCGGCTGCACCTGGTCCTGAGGTTCAGTCCTGCCCTTCTCAGGGGGAAGTCACTGGGACCTGCTGCAACCCGGTTCCCCCAGCAGAAGAGGCCTCGGGGGAGGGAGGGGGTCTAGAAGTCGCCATTATCGACAACCCCAGGAAGAGGAAACCGACCTCTTCCCCGGAGGGAGTGCTTACTGTCATGGAGAAGAAATTTGACGCTGGCTACTTTATCGACACTCAACTTTTCCTAGGGACGGAGGAGTTCTTCGATGGTGGGGACCTTGCCTCCCAGGCCAAGTGGGTGTGCCACACTCTGCTCTGGGCTGTCGCAATTGCGAGGAAAGCGGAGCCCATTTTGGCCGATGCCCGGAACCTAGAGGGCAAGCTTCAAGGAGCTGTTAAGTCTGTGGAGAGGGCGAAGGCGGAGGTGACTACGTTGAAGGCCCAGCTAGCTACTTCGGAGGATAAGTTGACGGCCTCTGATGCGGCGGTCACCCAGCTTTCCGAGCGCGAGCTTGCCTTGGAAGGCCATGTTTCTATTGCGCAAGCTCGGGTGGCAAAGTTGGAGAAGGAACTCGGCGCTTCAGTGGCCTTGGCTGATGCTGCCAAGGCTGAGGTTGCTGCTCTGAAGAAGAAGAATAAAGAGACCATTAAGGAGGCTAGGGACGCCATCATGGCCACCGACAAAGCGATTAAGGCCCAGGTGAAGCTCCTAGCTCCCGAGTTTGATGTGTCTGCTGTGGGTGCCTTCAAGACCATCAAGGATGGGAAGTTTATCGACCTTTCCAAGAAATAAGTTATTTGTAATTTATCTCTTTGTTTTTCGTTTGGTAGTTTGTAAGACAACTTTTGCCGTTCTACTGTTCTGACTTTTTAAAGCCGATTTGGGGGTTTTATGTGTAATTATTTGACTTTGAAACAATCTCATGACAAAACTGAAGCCGAGTTGTAGCTTTTTCGCTTAAGCATCAGAAATCTGGCCTTATTTAGTAGCCGTTTGTCATAGCATTTGCGACTTCAATGGTTCCTGGGGTGATCAGTCCCGAGATGCCGTGTCGTTATCAAATTGGTTAATTTACAAGGTAAAGTAATTTAAACAATTTAAATAGTGCATTAAAATATTAATTTCAAAATGAGAAAGGAACAATTACTGTAGCTTGAACACAATTATATCATGATAAATTGCGATTCACGTAAACAACCAATGGGAAGATAGTTGATGAGCGGATAATTTATACCCTTTTTGGCATTGGTTTTACATAGTTTTTAGTATGTTTTAGTTACTTTTTATTATATTTTTGTTAGTTTTTATGCAAAAATCACATTTCTAGACTTTACTAAGAGTTCGTGTATTTTTCTATAATTTTAGGTATTTTCTGACTGAAATTGAGGGACCTGAGTAAAAATCTGATTCAGAGGCTGAAAAAGGACTGCAGATGCTGTTGGATTCTGACCCTCCTGCACTCGAAGTGGATTTTCTGGAGCTACAGAAGCCCAATTGGCGCTCTCTTAATTGCGTTGGAAAGTAGACATCCTGGACTTTCCAACAATATATAATAGTCCATATTTTTTTCGAGATTTGATGGCCCAAACTGACGTCCAAACCAGCCTAAAACTTTCTGGCGTAAAACTCCCAAACTGGCACCAGAATTGGAGTTAAACGCCCAAACTGGCACCCAAGCTGGCGTTTAGCTCCAGAAACAGCCTATGCACGTGTAAAGCTCAATGCTCAGCCTAAGCATACACCAAGTGGGCCCTGAAAGTGGATTTCTGCACTATCTACACTTAGTTACTTATTTTCTGTAATCCCTAGTAGCTAGTTTAGTATAAATAGCCCTTTTTACTATTGTATTCAGAGTTTTGGAACATGTTATCATAGATCATATTTTCACATTTTGGAGGCTGGTCATTCGGCCATGCCTAGACTATTTTCACTTATGTATTTTCAACGGTGGAGTTTCTACACCCCATAGATTAAGGTGTGGAGCTTTGCTGTTCTTCATGAATTAATGCAATTACTACTGTTTTCTCTTTCAATTCATGCCTACTTCTTCTCCAAGATATACTCTTGTACTTAATTCAGTTAAGTCAGAATTAAGGGGTGACCCGTGACAATCACTCAATCTTCGTTACTCGCTTAGCCAAGATCCGCGTGCCTGACAACCACAAAGCGGTCTACATGATGTTCAACGTCGTCATTGGACGACAGCTGGAGTATATTCTCTTGGATATCTAATACATAAACCGAGTCCGTGAGATTAGTATCTTTGTGGTATAGGCTAGAACCAATTGGCAGCCATTCCTGGGATCCGGAAAGTCTAAACATTATCTGTGGTATTCCGAGTAGGATCTGGGAAGGGATGACTGTGAAGAGCTTCAAACTTGCGAATGTTGGGCGCAGTGACAGTGTGCAAAAGGATCAATGGATCCTATTCCGACGCTAGCGGGAACTGACAGATGATTAGCCATGCGGTAGCTGTACCTGGTATTTTTCATCCGAGACGAGAAATTCGATAGTTGATTAGCCGTGCAGAAACCGTAGAGGACCATTTTCACTGAGAGGATCCTACAGCTTGCCATGGAAGGGAGCACGCATGGTTGGAAGAAGGCAATAGGAAAGCAGAGGTTCAGAAGCAACAAAGCATCTCCAGACGCTTATCTGAAATTCCCACCAATGAATTACATAAGTATCTTTATTTTATTTTATGTTTTATTTATATTTTAATTATCAAAACTTCATAACCATTTGAATCCGCCTGACTGAGAATTTATTTATTTATTTTCTTTTTAATTATCAAAACCTCTAATTAAAAAGTTTGAATTTATTTATTTTCTTTTTCCAAATAATTTTCGAAAAATACAAAAAAATTAATAAAATCATAAAAAACAAATATTTTGTGTTTCTTGTTTGAGTCTTGTGTCAAATTTTAAGTTTGGTGTCAATTGCATCTTTTAATTTTCCTTGAATTTTCGAAAATATATGCATTATGTTCTTCTTTGATCTTCAAGTTGTTCTTGATGATTTTCTTTGTTTGATCTTTGAATTTTCGTGTTTTGTGTCTTTTTTTGTTTTTCTTATGCATTTTCGAATTATTAGTGTCTCAACATTAAAAATTTTTAAGTTTGGTGTCTTGCATGTGTCTCTTTTCTTAAAAATTTTCAAAAATATGTTTTTGATGTTCATCTTGATCTTCAAAGTATTCTTAGTGTTCATCTTGACATTCAAAGTGAGATTATTTAGTAAGATAAATATAGTAAGATAAATATGAAATATAAATAATTGAATATTCATATTAACTGATCAATTTATTCACTCCATCCTAGTCTGATAGATCCTCTGAAGAACTGATTAATCGGACGAGAATAAAGATAGAGTCCCATTCTACATGTCAATCTTGTTTTTCTCTCTCCTCATTAAAAATTCAAAAATAAAAAATAATATATTTCCTTTATTTTTCTCTTAATTTTCGAAATTCTGAGTTGATTTAGTCAAAATTTTTAAAATTTAGTTGTTTCTTGTTAGTCAAGTCAAAATTTCAATTTAAAAATTCTATCTTTTCAAATCTTTTTCAAAAATAAAATCTTTTTCATTTTTTCTTTCAAAAATTTCAAAATTAATTTTCAAAATCTTTTCCTTATTTTTTTCATATTTTCGAAATTAGTGCTAACAATCAATGTTTTGATTCAAAAAAAATTTCAAGTTGTTACTTGCCTATTAAGAAATGATCAATCTTTAAATTCTAGAATCATATCTTTTAGTTTCTTGTTAGTCAAGTAATCAACTTTAATTTCAAAAATCAAATCTTTTTAATTTTCTTCTCAAATCTTTTTCAAAATAGATTTCAATCATATATTTTTCAAGAATTTAATTTCAAAACCTTTTTCTAACTTCTTATCTTTTCAAAATTTATTTTCAAATCTTTTTCAATTAACTACTTGACTTTTTGTTTGATTTTGAAAAGTTTTCTATTTCAATCATATCTTTTTCAAAACTACCTAACTACTTTCCTCTCTCCAATTTTCGAAAATCACTAACCATTTTTCAAAATTCTTTTTAATTAATTAATTGTTTTAAATTCTAATTTTATTTTAATTCTTTTCTTAATTTCTAATTCTAACTAATAAATAAAAAATAAAAACAAAAATATTTTTATTTTATTTTTCGAATACTCTTCTCTCTCTCATCTCTTTCTATTTATTTTATTTATTCACTAACACTTCTCTTTTTAAAAATTCGAACCCTCTCCCTCTCTCTGTGTTCGAATTCTTCTTCTCCCTTCTTCATTCTATTTCTTCTATTCTTCTACTAACATAAAGGAATCTCTATACTGTGACATAGAGTTAATCCTGAGGTCTACAGACTTATGCTTTTCCTTTTTGCTGTAAGAGACAGAGCTAGGATATGGTTGGATTCACAACCTAAAAGAGAGCCTGATCTTGGCCAAATTCTTTTCACATCAAAAGTTGAGAAAGCTTAGAGTGGAAGTCCAAACCTTCAGATAGAAGGAAGGTGAATCCTTCTATGAAGCTTGGGAAAGATACAAGCAATTGATCAGAAGGTGTCCTTCTGACATGCTTTCAGAATGGAGCATCCTATGTATATTCTATGATGGTCTGTCTGAATTGTCCAAGATGTCATTGGACCACTCTGCTGGTGGATCTCTTCATCTGAAGAAGACGCCTACAGAAGCCCATGAACTCATTGAAATGGTTGCAAATAACCAGTTCATGTACACTTCTGAAAGAAATCCTGTGAATAATGAGACAACTCAGAAGAAAGGAGTTCTTGAGATTGATACTCTGAATGCCATATTGGCTCAGAATAAAATATTGACTCAACAAGTCAATATGATTTCTCAGAGTCTAACTAGAATGCAAGCTGCATCCGGCAGTACTAAAGAAGCCTCCTTTGAAGGAGAAGCTTATGACCCTGAGAATCCTGTAATGGAAGAGGTGAATTACATGGAAGAATCTATGGAAACACTTACAATCCTTCATGGAGGAATCATCCTAATTTCTCATGGAAGGATCAACAGAAGCCTCAACAAGGCTTCAATAATAATAATGGTGGGAGAAATAGGTTTGGCAATAGCAAGCCTTTTTCATCATCTTCTGAACAACAGATAGAGAATTCTAAGCAGAGCTTCTCTGACTTAGAAACCATAGTCTCTGATCTATCTAAGACCACTCACAGTTTCATGACTGAAACAAGGTCCTCCATAAAAAATTTGGAGGCACAAGTGGGTCAACTAAGTAAAAGAGTTACTGAACTTCCTCCTAGTACTCTCCCAAGCAATACAGAAGAGAATCCAAAAAGAGAGTGCAAGGCCATAAATATACCCAACATGGCCGAACCTATAGAGGAGGAAGAGGCAGTGATTTCCAGTAAAGAAGACCTCAATGGACGTTCACTGGCCACTAAGGAGTTCTCTATTGAGAAACCAAAGGAATCTGAGGCTCATACAGAGACCATAGAGATTCCACTGAACTTACTGTTGCCATTCATGAGCTCTGATGAGTATCCTTCCTCTGAAGAGGACGAAGATATTGTTGAAGAGCAAGTTGCTCAGTATCTAGGAGCAATCATGAAGCTGAATGCCAAGTTATTTGGTAATGAGACTTGGGAGGATGAACCTCCATTGCTCATCAATGAACTAAATGCCTTGGTTCAACAGAAATTACCTCAGAAGAAACCGGATCCCGAAAAGTTCCTAATACCTTGCATCATAGGCACCATGATCTTTAATAAGGCTCTGTGTGACCTTGGTTCAAGTATAAACTTCATGCCACTCTCTGTAATGGAGAAACTAGGGATCTTTGAGGTATAAGCTGCAAGAATCTCACTAGAGATGGTAGACAATTCAAGGAAACAGGCTTATGGACTTGTAGAGGATGTCTTAGTGAAGGTTGAAGGCTTTTACATCCCTGCTGACTTCATAATCCTAGACATTGGGAAGGATGAAGATGAATCCATCATCCTTGGAAGACCCTTCCTAGCCACAGCAAGAGCTGTGATTGATGTAGACAGAGGAGAGTTAGTCCTTCAATTGAATGAGGACTACCTTGTGTTTAAGGCTCAAGGATCTTCTTCTGTAACCATGGAGAGGAAGCATGAAAAGCTTCTCTCAGTACAGAGTCAAACAGAGCCCCCATACTCAACTTCTAAGTTTGGTGTTGGAAGGCCATCATCAAGCTCTGAGTCTCTGTGAAGCTCTCTAAGAGCTCACTGTCAAGCTATTGACATTAAAGAAGCGCTTATTGGGAGGCAACCCAATGTTATTTAATTATATTTATTTATATTCCATTGTCATTTTATGTTTTCTTTAGGTTGATGATCATGTGAAGTCATAGAAACAATTGCAGAATTAAAGCAAAATAAAAATAGCATAAAAAATAGCACACCCTGGAGGACAGGCTTACTAGCGTTTAAACGCCAGTAAGGATAGCAGAATGGGCGTTTAACGCCCAGCCTGGCAGCATTCTGGGCATTAAATGCCAGAAAATGGTGTCTGGCTGGCGTTAAACGCCAGAAAGGGACAGCAGACTGGCGTTTAAGGCCAGGAAAGGTAGCAGGGCTGGCGTTTAACGCCAGAATTGGCACACAAAGGGCGTTTGAACGCTAGAATGGTGCAGGGAGCAGAATTCCTTGACACCTCAGGATCTGTGGACCCCACAGGATCCCCACCTGCCCCACCTCTTCTTCTCTCCTCTTCACACCTTTCTGTGACACTCTTCCCCAAATACCCTTGACCAATCCCATCAAAAACTCTTCCCCAAACACCATTCACCTATCAAAACCTACCCTCTTCCCCATATCCTCTTCACCACTCACATCTATCCATCATAAACCCCACCTACCTCACGATTCAACTTCAAACCATTTCCCTCCCAAACTCACCCCTTCATGACTGAATTCCCTCTCTCCCCTACCCTATAAATACCCCCTCCTCACTACCTTCACTTTCACACATCACAAACAATTTTTCCCCCTTGGCCGAAACCACTACTACTCTCCATCTCCTCTATCTCTTCTTCTTCTACTCCTTTTTTCTTATTTTGCTCAAGGACGAGCAAACATTTTAAGTTTGGTGTGAAAAAAAGCTCTGCTTTTTATTTTTCCAAAACCGTTAATGGCACCTAAGACCGGAGAAACCCCTAGGAAAAGGAAAGGGAAGGTAGTTGCTTCCAACTCTGAGTCATAGAAGATGGAGAGATTCATCTCAAAAGCCCATCACTAAAAAGAGGATGGAGCAAACAAGAGAGCCCACTCATGGACCTCAACAAGAGCATGAGGAGATTTCTCATTAAGAAATCCCTGAGATACCTCAAGGGATGCATATTCCTCCACACAATTATTGGGAGCAAATTAACACCTCCTTAGGAGAATTGAGTTCTAACATGGGGCAACTAAGAATGGAGCACCAAGAGCAATCCATTATCCTCAATGAAATCAGAGAGGACCAAAGGGCCATGAGGGAGGAGCAACAAAGGCAAGGAAGAGACATAGAGGAGCTCAAGCACTCCATAAGATCTTCAAGAGGAAGAACTAGCCGCCATCACTAAGGTGGACCCGTTCTTTAATTTTTTTGTTCTTATTTTTCTGTTTTTCGAAATATATGCTTTATGTTTTGTCTATGTTTGTGTCTTTATTACATGATCATTACCGTCTAGTGTCTATGTCTTAAAGCTATGAATGTCCTATGAATCCTTCACCTTTCTTAAATGAAAAATGTTTTTATTTGTAAAAGAATAAGAAGTGCATGATTTCGAATTCTATCTTGAAATTAGTTTAATTATTTTGATGTGGTGGCAATACTTTTTGTTTTCTGAATGAATGCTTGAACAGTACATATTTTTGAATTTGTTGTTTATGAATGTTAAAATTGTTGGCTCTTGAAAGAATAATAAAAAAGGAAAAATGTTATTTATAATTTAAAAAATCATAAAATTGATTCTTAAAGCAAGAAAAAGCAGTGAAAAAGCAAGGCTTGCAAAAAAAAAAAAAGGCGAAAAATATAAAGAAAAAAAGAAAGAAAAAGAAAAAGCAAGCAAAAAAAGCCAATAGCACTTTAAACCAAAAGGCAAGGGTAAAAAGGATCCAAGGCTTTGAGCATTAATGGATAGGAGGGCCCAAAGGAATAAAATCCTGGCCTAAGCGGCTAAATCAAGCTGTCCCTAACCATGTGCTTGTGGTGTGAAGGTGTCAAGTGAAAAAGCTTGAGACTGAGCGGTTAAAGTCGTGGTCCAAAGCAAAAAGAGTGCGCTTAAGAGCTCTGGACACCTCTAACTGGGGACTCTAGCAAAGCTGAGTTACAATCTGAAAAGGTTCACCCAGTTATGTGTCTGTGGCATTTATGTATCCGGTGGTAATACTGGAAAACAAAATGCTTAGGGTCACGGCCAAGACTCATAAAGTAGCTGTGTTCAAGAATCAACATATTGAACTAGGAGAATCAATAATTCTGAGTTCCTATACATGCCAATCATTCTGAACTTCAAAGGACAAAGTGAGATGCCAAAACTGTTCAGAAACAAAAAGGCTACAAGTCCCGCTCATCTAATTGAAGCTAATCTTCATTGATAAGTTTGGAATTTATTGTATTTTCTCTTCTTTTTATCCTACTTTGTTTTTAGTTGCTTGGGGACAAGCAACAATTTAAGTTTGGTGTTGTGATGAGCGGATAATTTATACCCTTTTTGGCATTATTTTTACATAGTTTTTAGTATGTTTTAGTTACTCTTTATTATATTTTTATTAGTTTTTATGCAAAAATTACATTTCTGGACTTTACTATGAGTTTGAGTGTTTTTTTGTAATTTTAGGTATTTTCTGGCTGAAATTGAGGGACCTGAGCAAAAATCTGATTCAGAGGCTGAAAAAAGACTACAGATGTTGTTGGATTCTGACCCTCCTGCACTCAAAGTAGATTTTTTGGAGCTACAGAAGCCCAATTGGCACGCTCTTAATTGCATTGGAAAGTAGACATCATGGGCTTTCAAGCCATATATAATAATCTATACTTTGCCTGAGATTTGATGGCTCAAACTGGCGTCCAAAGCCGGCCTAAAACATCTTGGCGTAAAACGCCTAAACTGGCACCAGAATTGGAGTTAATTGCCCAAACTGGCACCCAAGCTGGCGTTTAACTCCAGAAACAGCCTATGCTCGTGTAAAGCTCAATGCTCAGCCAAAGCACACACCAAGTGGGCCCTGAAAGTGGATTTATGCACTATCTACACTTAGTTACTTATTTTCTGTAATCCCTAGTAACTAGTTTAGTATAAATAGCACTTTTTACTATTGTATTCAGAGTTTTGGAACATGCTATCATAGATCATATTTTCATGTTTTGGAGGTGGCCATTCGGCCATGCCTAGACTATTTTCACTTATGTATTTTCAACGGTGGAGTTTCTACACCCCATAGATTAAGGTGTGGAGCTCTGCTGTTCTTCATGAATTAATGCAATTACTACTATTTTCTCTTTCAATTCATGCCTACTTCTTCTCCAAGATATACTCTCGTACTTAATTCAGTTAAGTCAGAATGAAGGGGTGACAGTGTGCAAAAGGATCAATGGATCCTATTCCGACGCTAGCAGAAACCGACAGATGATTAGCCATACGGTAGCTGTACCTGGTATTTTTCATCCGAGACGAGAAATCCGACAGTTGATTAGCCGTGCAAAAACCGTAGAGGACCATTTTCACTGAGAGGATCCTACAGCTTGCCATAGAAGGGAGCATGCATGGTTGGAAGAAGGCAATAGAAAAGCAGAGGTTCAGAAGCAACAAAGCATCTCCAAACGCTTATCTGAAATTTCCACCATTGAATTACATAAGTATCTTTATTTTATTTTATGTTTTATTTATATTTTAATTATCAAAACCTCATAACCATTTGAATCCGCCTGACTGAGATTTACAAGATGACCATAGCTTGCTTCAAGCCGACAATCTCCGTGGGATCGACCCTTACTCACGTAAGGTTTGTTACTTGGATGACCCAGTGCACTTGCTGGTTAGTTGTGCGGAGATGTGAAAAGTGTGAATCACGATTTCCCACACCAATAGTGTGGACATAAAATAAAATGGGTCTTACTCAAGCTGGGATATCGTCTGATCGCTAGGTACGTCTCAACTTCTAAGAGTAGAACTCCTTAGATTTCTCACGTTCCATGTTCTAGGAACTTCCCTGTCATCCAGACGTTCCAACTTATATGCTCCGTTGCCGACTACTTCCTTTATCCTGTATGGACCTTCTCAGTTTGCTGATAACTACCCTTCCCCTGGTGTCGGCATCCCTACATCGTTACATCGCAAGAGTAGGTCATTTGGCTCAAAATTTCTTTTCTGCACTTTGGCGTTGTAACGCAGGGCTATTCTTTGTTTCAACGCCGCCTCAGATAGGTAGGCCATCTCTCTGGTCTTATCTGCCAAGTCCTTCTCCACGGCTTCCTCGACTCCTTCCAGGAGTAGTCGTGGGCTCGGCTCCCCAATTTCCACGGGTATTATCGCGTCCACCCCATAGGTGAGCCAAAAGTGCGTCTCCTCGGTAGAGGACTGCTGCGTTGTGTGATAGGACCATAGGACCGCCGCTAGCTCGTCTACCCAGGCTCCCTTCTTTTGGTTAAGTCACTTTTTAAGACCTTGTAGGATGACCTTGTTTGCTGCTTCGACTTGGCCGTTAGTTTGGGGGTGACGAGGTAGAAATTAGCCAATTAAGAATTTTTTGATAAGAACAGCGTTACAAGTACAGTTCTTAACCAACAAAAATCCGCTTATCAATTTAAAAAAAGTTGTCACGAAATTAGAATGAAAATACTAGGAGTAAGAATCCCAAGTCGTCTCCCAACGAGTTGACAAAAGAGTACTATTTTATTAGTCAGGAGTTTTCCGAGGAATTTTAATAGTTGAAGAGAAGAAAATTAAATGATGGTAAATTAAAGCAATGTGAGTTAAAAGAGATTTATATATTCAAAATAAAAAGCCTTGACCGGGGGAAGATTAATTGAAAGTTCTATCCTTGTTGGATTTTCCCAAGTGTAGTATCAAGAGGTTGTTATTTTCACTTAGTTAACCCTTACTAAATAAAGAAAAGTCAAGTGATTGAGCTAACTCTTATTCACAAGTCCTAATCCTCTCCCTTGGGAAGGATTAGCGTTAGTGCCTAGAGAGTTAGCCAACGACTTCCAATTTAACTAATCACTTGAGCATTCCAACTCAAGGGTCTCCTTTTAATCAACCCCCAAGTCAAGTTGGGAGTCTACTCTATTGACATGAATATAACGTTCACAGAAATATAAGAAGAAGACATGATAAATTAAATAAAATAGGAATTGAAAATTAATTAAAAGTAAAAATAGTTCTTTGCATTAATAAATCCCAAAATGCAACATGCTTATCTGAACAGGGTTAATAAGTAATCAAAAGAGTAAAGGAATAAGAAAGCAAACTAAAATAATAGCAACTTCAACGGAGGTAGTGACTCTTCTCAATATCCAAAGCAAAAATATAAAACTAGAAATCTATGAGTGTGTAGAAAACCTAGAGGAAGAGTGATTTCTCTCTAAGATTCCAATCTAAACTAAAACTATGCGAATGAGAATGTGTGTGGTGCACGAATTGTGAATCACACTTTTCACAACGCGTACCACTAACCAGCAAGTGCACTGGGTCGTCCAAGTAATACCTTACGTGAGTAAGGGTCGAATCCCACGGAGATTGTTGGTTTGAAGCAATCTATGGTTATCTTGTAAATCTTAGTCAGGAAGTCAATTATGTTTATCAGTTGAATTGTGAATAACCAAGAGAGCATAAATTAAAGGTTACTTGTTGTGCAGTAATGGAGAATATGTTGGAGTTTTGGAGATGCTTTGTCTTCTGAATCTCTGCTTTCCTCTGTCTTCTGATTCACGCACGCACGTCCTCCTATGGCAAGCTGTGTGTTGGTGGATCACCGTTGTCAATGGCTACCTTCCATCCTTCCAGTGAAAACTACGCTCACGCGCTCTGTCACAGCACGGCTAATCACCGGTTGGTTCTCGATCCGGTTGGAATAGGATTTAATATCCTTTTGCATCTGTCACTAACGCCCAGCCTTCAGGAGTTTGAAGCTCGTCACAGTCACTCAATCCTTGAATCCTACTCGGAATACCACAGACAAGGTTTAGACTTTCCGGATTCTCATGAATGCCGCCATCAGTTCTAGCTTATACCACGGAGATTCTGATTAAGAGATCTCAGAGATACTCATTCAATCGGATATAGAATGGAGGTGGTTGTCAGGCACACGTTCATGGTTTGAGGAAGGTGATGAATGTCACGGATCATCACCTTCATCACAGTTAAGCGCGAATGAACATCTTAGATAGGAACAAGCGTGTTTGAATGGAAAACAGAAATACTTGCATTAATTCATCGAGACACAGCAGAGCTCCTCACCCCCAACAATGGGGTTTAGAGACTCATGCCGTCAGAGAATACAAAGTTTAGATCTGAAATGTCATGAGATACAAAATAAGTCTCTAAAAGTTGTTTAAATACTAAACTAGTAGCCTAGGGTTACAACATATGAGTAGACTATGATGGATGATGCAGAGATCCACTTCTGGGGCCCACTTGGTGTGTGCTGGGGCTGAGACTTAAGCAATTCACGTGCAGAGACCATTTGTGGAGTTGAACGCCAGTTTTTATGCCAGTTTGGGCGTTCAACTCCAGCTTTTGATCCTTTTCTGGCGCTGGACGCCAGAATTGGGCAGAGGACTGGCGTTGAACGCCAGTTTACGTCATCTATTCTTGTGCAAAGTATGGACTATTATATATTGCTGGAAAGCCCTGAATGTTTACTTTCCAACGCAATTGGAAGCATGCCATTTCGAGTTTTGTAGCTCCAGAAATTCCACTTTGAGTGCAGGGAGGTCAGAATCCAACAGCATCAGCAGTCCTTTTTCAGCCTGAATCAGATTTTTGCTCAGCTCCTTCAATTTCAGCCAGAAAAATACCTGAAATTATAGAAAAACACACAACTCATAGTAAAGTCCAGAAATATGAGTTTTTCCTAAAAACTAATAGAACGAGACTAACAACTAACTAAAACATACTAAAAACTATATGAAATTATCCCCAAAAAGCGTATAAAATATCCGCTCATCACAACACCAAACTTAAACTGTTGCTTGTCCTCAAGCAACTAGACAAATAAAATAGAAGACTAATAGGTTGAGAAGCAATAATATCTCAGAGTTTTTTTGATTGAAGCTTAGATTCTAATTAGATGAGCGGGACTAGTAGCTTTTTGCTTCTGAACAGTTTTGGCATCTCACTTTATCCATTGAAGCTCAGAGTGATTGGCATCTATAGGAATTCAGAATTCAGATAGTGTTATTGATTCTCTTATTTTAGTGTGATGATTCTTGAACACAGCTTCTTTATGAGTCTTGGCCGTGGCCCTAAGCACTTTGTTTTCCAGTATTACTACCGGATACATAGATGCCACAGACACATAACTGGGTGAACCTTTTCAGATTGTGACTCAGCTTTGCTAAAGTCCCCAATTAGAGGTGTCCAGAGTTCTTAAGCACACTCTTCTTTTTTTTTTTTTTGCTTAGGACCTTGACTTTAACCGCTCAGTCTCAAGTTTTCACTTGACACCTGCACGCCACAAGCACATGGTTAGGGACAGCTTGGTTTAGCCGCTTAGACCAGGATTTTAGTCCTTTAGGCCCTCCTATCCACTGATGCTCAAAGCCTTGGGATCCTTTTTATTTGCCCTTGCCTTTTGGTTTTAAGAGCTTTTGGCTTTTTTTTTTTTTCTGCAAGCTTTGTTCTTTGCTGCTTTTTCTTGCTTCAAGAATCATTTTTATGATTTTCAGATTATCAATAACATGTCTCATGTTCATCATTCTTTCAAGAGCCAACATATTTAACAGTCTCAAACAACAAATTCAAAAGACATATGCACTGTTCAAGCATTCATTCAGAAGACAGAAAGTATTGCCACCACATTTAACCAATTAGAATTTCTTTTATTAAACTCGAAATTTTATTGCTTCTTATTCAAAAGATCTACTATTTTATTCATGTTTAATGATGATGAGAAAAATAAACTATAGCTTAATTGGAGATAAAATCAAATAGATATTAATTACTATTATATGACTTCTAAGGTAAACTTTTTATAAGGACACTGTCACAGAGTTAAGGCAGAAATTGAAAATTAACAACCTTTATTCTGGGGGTATGGGGGTTCCTCTGATCCTTGGGAGGCTTGGTATTACAGAAGACTTTTGGCGCTTCAGTTCCCTTAAGTCACGTCCCTGCTCCTCTTGTTCTTTAAACATATGGGTCAGCATTTGACTGTGTTCCTTCTGTTGTTTTATTATTTGCTCCATAGCTTCCTGTATCTTGGTGACAGACGCCTCAAGATATTCCCAATATTCCGCTTGAGGAATCTCTGGGAGGAATTCCTGTGCTCTCTTCTTGATAAGATCCTCCTGTGCTTGTTGTCTCTCCATTGATGCTTTGGTGATTGACTTTTCAATTAGGATATATTCAGTTATTCCCATCTTGACTCCAGCGTCCTTGCAGAGCAGAGAAATCACGCTTGGATAAGCCAACCTGGCCTCTTTTGAATTTTTGTTAGCAATCTTATAGAGCTCAGTTGAAATCAGCTGATGAACCTCCACTTCCTTTCCCATCATGATGCAATGAATCATCACTGCTCTTTTAACTGTGACTTCAGAACGGTTGCTAGTGGGCAACAGAGAACGCCCAATGAAGTCCAGCCATCCTCTGGCAACTGGTTTGAGATCCTCCCTCTTGAGTTGATTTGGGACGCCCTTTGTGTTGGTGGTCCACCTGGCTCCAGGGATACATATGTCCTCTAAGATCTTATCCAGGCCAATGTCTACTCTCATCATCCTCCTGTTGAAGGAGTCTGGATCATCCTTTAGCTGAGGTAGTTTTAATATCTCTCTGATCTTGTCAGGGGTGGTATGAACAATCTTTCCCCTGACCATGGTCCGAAATTCGTAGCAGGCTGTTCCAGATAGTCTTTGCTTGTCAGTCTGCCACATATTAGCATAGAACTCCTGGACCATGTTCCTTCCTACTTTCATTTCAGGATTAGCTAGGACTTCCCAGTTCCTGATTCGAATTTGCTCCTGGATCTCCGGATATTCATCTTCTTTCAGATCGAATCTAACTTCCGGGATCACTGATCTCAGACCCATTACTTTAAGATAATGGTCTGAATGTTCTTTAGATAAGAACTTCCCTTGATTCCAAAGTGGTTTTGGAACGCTCTCTTTCTTGCCTCTTGGAGTGGGTTATTTTCCTTTGGGAGCCATGATCTTAGTGATCTCGGAAAAACACACCAAACTTAGAGGTTTGCTTGTCCTCAAGCAAAAGAAAAGAAAGGAGAGGGATAGAAGGAGATCGAGGTGCACTTGTTGATGGAGGAGGGAGGAGGCCGAACCCAATTTTAAAGGGGTGGGGGGGTGGGTTTTCGAAAAATTGGAAGAGATAAGATAAAAAGATTGAGTTGAAAAAGATAAGATAGAAGATAAAGTTTAGTTTTGAAAAGATATGATAGATTTTTGAAAAAGATAACCCTGAATTTTGAAAAAGATAATATGGATATTTGAAAAAGATATGGATTAGTTGAAAAGATTTTTGAGTGAAAAAGATAGATTTGTTTTCAGAAAAGATTTTGAAAAGAGTTGGATTGAATTTGGAAAGATGGATTTTTAGAAATTAAGGATTTTAGAAATCAGGGTTCTTGATATGTTTATGTAAAAATCATGCATTGAAGCATAAAATTTGAAATTAAAATGGAAATACGTGTGGGATAACTGGATTTGGCTCCTCCCTGTCTTCCTGGCGTTTGAACGCCCAAACACTGCTTGTTTTGGGCGTTCAGCGCCCAAATGCTGATCTCCTGGGCGTTCAGCGCCCACTTGCTGCCATTCCTGGCGTTCAACGCCCAGTGGGTGGCCATTTCTGGCGTTGAACGCCCAATTGCTGCCATTACTGGCGTTCAGCGCCCAGTGGATGCCCATTTTGGGCGCTGAACGCCCAAAATGTCCCGTTACTGGCGTTTTCTTGCCATTGAGCTCCCTCTCTCTGTTTTGTGTGCAAATTCCTTCTGTAACCCTGTAAACTTATACAAATGATTCTGTACCTTAGTGTCAGTGAACTTTATATAAAAAAATAAAAATAAAAATAGGCAGAACTGCTTAGAGGATTGATGCCCCATGGCTGGGTTGCCTCCCAGCAAGCGCTTCTTTATTGTCTTTAGCTGGACCTTGCTGAGCTTTTAATCTAGCTTCAGCCTTGAGCAGTCTTGCTCAATGTTGCCTTCAAGATAATGCTTGATTCTCTGTCCATTGACAACGAACTTCTTATCAGAATCAATATCTTGAAGCTCCACATAACCATATGGTGACACACTTGTAATCACGTATGGTCCCCTCCACCGGGATTTCAGTTTCCCGGGGAATAGCCTGAGTCTAGAGTTAAACAACAGGACCTTCTGTCCTGGTTCAAAGATTCTAGATGACAGCTTTCTGTCATGCCATTTTTTTGATTTTTCTTTATAAAGCTTGGCATTTTCGAAAGCTGTGAATCTGAATTCCTCTAGCTCATTTAGCTGGAGCAATCGTTTTTCTCCTGCTAATTTGGCATCAAAGTTTAGGAATCTGGTTGCCCAGTAGGCCTTATGTTCCAGTTCCACGGGCAAGTGGCATGCCTTACCATACACAAGTTGGTATGGAGAGGTCCCTATAGGGGTCTTGAATGCTATTCTGTAAGCCCACAGAGCATCATCCAAGCTCCTTGCCCAATCCTTTCTACGGGTATTTACTGTCCGTTCCAGGATTCTCTTTAATTCTCTGTTAGAGACTTCAGCTTGCCCATTGGTTTGTGGATGATATGGTGTGGCCACTTTGTGGCGAATTCCATACCGAACCATGGCAGAGTAAAGCTGTTTATTGCAGAAGTGAGTGCCCCCATCACTGATTAACACTCTAGGGACACCAAACCTGCTAAAGATGTGTTTCTGGAGGAACTTCAGCACTGTTTTAGTATCATTAGTGGGAGTGGCAATAGCCTCAACCCATTTTGATACATAGTCAACTGCCACCAGAATATAAGTGTTTGAGTATGATGGTGGGAAAGGTCCCATGAAGTCAATTCCCCATACATCAAACAACTCTATTTCCAAGATTCCTTGTTGAGGCATGGCGTAACCATGAGGCAGATTACCAGCTCTTTGGCAACTGTCACAATTACGTACAAACTCTCGGGAATCTTTATAGAGTGTTGGCCAATAGAAGCCACATTGGAGGACCTTGGTGGCTGTTCGCTCACCTCCGAAATGGCCTCCATATTGAGATCCATGGCAATGCCATAGGATTCTCTGTGCTTCCTCTCTGGGGACACACCTACGGATAATTCCGTCTGCACATCTCTTAAAGAGATAGGGCTCATCCCACAAGTAGTACTTTGCATCAGTAATTAGTTTCTTTTTTTGTATTCTATTGTACTCCTTGGGTATGAACCTTGCAGCTTTATAGTTTGCAATATCGGCAAACCATGGTGCTTCCTGAATGGCAAATAGATGCTCATCAGGGAACGTCTCAGAGATCTCAAGAAAGGGGAGGGACGTCCCTTCCACTGGCTCTATCCGGGACAGATGATCAGCCACTTGGTTCTCTGTCCTTTTTCTGTCTCTTATTTCTATATCAAACTCTTGCAGAAGCAATACCCATCTGATGAGCCTGGGTTTTGAATCCTGCTTTGTGAGTAGATATTTAAGAGCAGCATGGTCCGTATACACAATCACTTTTGATCCTACTAAGTATGATCTGAACTTGTCAATGGCGTAAACCACTGCAAGTAGTTCTTTTTCTGTGGTTGTGTAATTTTTCTGGGCATCATTTAGAACACGACTGGCATAATAAATGACATGCAGAAGCTTGTCATGCCTCTGTCCCAATACTGCACCAATGGCATGATTACTGGCATCACATATTAACTCAAATGGCAATGTCCAGTCTGGTGCAGAAATGACTGGTGTTGTGACCAGCTTAGCTTTCAGCGTTTCAAACGCCTGTAGGCATGCTGTGTCAAACACAAATGGCGTGTTAGCAGCTAGCAGATTGCTTAGAGGTTTTGCGATTTTTGAAAAATCCTTTATAAACCTCCTATAGAATCCTGCATGCCCCAGAAAGCTTCTGATTGCCTTAACATTGGCAGGTGGTGGTAATTTTTCAATTACCTCTATTTTTGCTTGATCCACCTCTATTCCCTTGTTTGAGATTTTATGCCCAAGAACAATTCCTTCAGTCACCATGAAGTGACACTTTTCCCAGTTTAAAACTAGGTTGGTTTCTTGGCATCTTTTCAGAACAAGTTTCAGGTGATCAAGACAGGAGCTGAATGAGTCTCCATATACTGAGAAGTCATCCATGAAGACTTCCAGAAATTTTTCCACCATGTCAGAGAAAATAGAGAGCATGCATCTCTGGAAGGTTGCAGGCGCATTACATAGCCCAAATGGCATCCTTCTATAAGCAAACACTCCAGATGAACATGTGAATGCTGTTTTCTCTTGATCCTGGGGATCCACTGCAATCTGGTTATAGCCTGAATAGCCATCCAAAAAGCAGTAATAATCATGACCTGCTAGTCTCTCTAGCATCTGGTCTATGAATGGTAAAGGAAAATGATCCTTTCTGGTGGCTGTATTGAGCCTTCTGTAGTCAATACACATGCGCCACCCTGTAACTGTTCTTGTAGGAACCAGTTCATTTTTTTCATTATGAATCACTGTCATGCCTCCCTTTTTTGGGACGACTTGAACAGGGCTCACCCAGGGGCTATCAGAAATGGGATAAATAATCCCAGCCTCTAGTAATTTGGTGACCTCTTTCTGCACCACTTCCTTCATGGCTGGATTTAGCCGCCTCTGTGGTTGAACCACTGGTTTGGCATTATCCTCCAATAGGATTTTGTGCATGCATCTAGCTGGGCTTATGCCCTTAAGGTCACCTATGGACCACCCAAGAGCTGTCTTGTGTGTCCTTAGCACTTGAATAAGTGCTTCCTCTTCCTGTGAATTTAAAGCAGAGCTTATGATCACTGGAAAAGTGTCACCTTCTCCCAGAAATACGTATTTCAAGGATGGTGGTAGCAGCTTGAGCTCGGGTTTAGGAGGTTTTTCCTCTTTCAGAAGAAAGTTCAGAGGCTCTTCCATGTCCTCTGAATCCTCCAAATCAGGCTGAACATCTTTAAAGATGTCTTCCAACTCTGATTCGAGACTCTCAGCCATGTTGATCTCTTCTACCAAAGAGTCAATGAGATCAACTTTCATGCAGTCTGTTGATGTGTCTGGATGCTGCATGGCTTTGACAGCGTTCAACTTAAACTCATCATCATTGACTCTCAGGGTTATTTCCCCCTGTTGGACATCAATGAGGGATCGTCCAGTTGCTAGGAAGGGTCTTCCTAGAATGAGAGTAGCACTCTTGTGCTCCTCCATTTCCAGCACAACAAAGTCAGTGGGAAAGGCGAATGGCCCAACTCTGACAATCATGTCCTCAATCACGCCTGATGGGTATTTAGTGGAACCATCAGCAAGTTGGAGACATATCCGGGTTGGTTTAACTTCTTCAGTTAAGCCAAGCTTCCTGATAGTGGATGCAGGTATCAGGTTGATGCTTGCCCCAAGATCGCATAAAGCTGTCTTGGTGCAATCACCTTCTAATATGCATGGTATCAGAAAACTCCCAGGGTCTTTAAGCTTTTCAGGAAAGCTTTTCAGAATGACCGCACTGCATTCTTCAGTGAGGAGAACTCTTTCTGTTTCTCTCCACTCCTTTTTATGACTCAAGATCTCTTTCATGAACTTGGCATAAGAAGGTATTTGCTCAAGTGCCTCTGCAAATGGAATCTTTATTTCAAGAGTCCTTAGATAATCTGCAAAGCGAGCAAATTGCTTATCCTGCTCCTCTTTCTGGAGTTTTTGAGGATAAGGTATCTTGGCTTTATATTCCTCAACCTTAGTGGTTAAAGAAGCCTTTTTAGAGGGGTTGTTATCAGCACTTGTGTGTGTCTGATCCCTCACTGGCAATTGAGTGCCAGAGTCAGAAGCTGGAGTGACGTTAGACGCCAGCTCACTGTCTGTTCCTGGCGCTTGAACGCCAGAAATGTGCCCATGTTGGGCGTTCAACGCTGGACTCTGCCCCATTTGGGCGTTCAACGCCAGATTCTTGCCCATTTCTGGCGTTGAACGCCAATCCTGCCTTGTTTCTGGCGCTGAACGCCAGTTTTGGGCATGGTCTGGGCGTTCAGCGCCAGCCTTCCACCCATTTTCTGGCGTTTTAGTGCCAGAATTATTTTTCCCTGGGCTCTTACTGTCCTCAGGTGAATCTTTGGTGGGTTGCTCATTTCTTGAATTTTTGATGCCTTGAGGTGGGGTATTTAATGTTTTCCCACTTCTTAATTGAACTGCTTGGCATTCTTCTGCTATTTGCCTTGATAGCTGCTGCTTTGTTTGCTTAAACTGTTCGTCCATCTGTATATTAGCTATCCTTGTCTCTTGTAGCCTGTCCTTGAATTCAGCTAGCTGCTTTGTTAGAAAATCCAATTGCTGATTGAATTCAGCAGCTTGTTTTACAGTACTGAATTCAGCAGTTACTGTTTTAACCTCTTCATTCATGGAAGGGTTGCTGCTTAGATACAGATGCTGATTCCTGGCAACTGTATCAATGAGCTCTTGAGCCTCTTCAATTGTCTTTCTCATATGGATAGATCCACCAGCTGAGTAATCTAGAGACATCTGAGCTCCTTCTGCAAGCCCATAGTAGAAGATGTCTAACTGAACCCACTCTGAAAACATTTCAGAGGGGCATTTTCGTAGCATCTCTCTGTATCTCTCCCAGGCATCATAAAGAGATTCATTATCTCCTTGTTTAAAGCCTTGGATGTCCAGCCTTAGCTGTGTCATCCTTTTTGGAGGGAAATATTGATTCAGGAATTTTTCTGTCAGCTGTTTCCATGTCCTTGTGCTGGCCTTAGGTTGGTTATTCAACCACCTCTTAGCTTGATCTTTTACCGCAAATGGAAACAGTAATAGTCTGTAGACATCCTGATCTATTTCTTTATCATGTACTGTGTCAGCAATCTGTAGAAACTGTGCCAGAAACTCTGTAGGTTCTTCCTGTGGAAGACCAGAATACTGGCAACTTTGCTGCACCATGATAATGAGCTGAGGATTCAACTCAAAGCTACTAACTCCAATGGAAGGTATACAGATACTACTTCCATATGAAGCAGTAGAGGGGTTAGAATATGACCCCAGAGTCCTCCTGGACTGTTCATTTCCACTTATGTCCATGATGGATATATGGATATAACTTGGACTGATTTATCTTTTTATTTATTTTATTTTATAAGAAGTAAATACTTAAATAAAATAAAATAACTAAAAAGAATTTGAATTTTGAAATTAAATTTTTTTTTCGTAAAAGAGAATAAAAATTAATTAGTTAAAAAAGAAATTTTTGAAAAAGAGGGAAGATATTTTCAAAAATTAGAGGGAGAGAGTTAGTTAGGTAGTTTTGAAAAAGTTAAGAAACAAACAAAAAGTTAGTTAGTTAGTTGAAACAAATTTTGAAAAGATAAGAAGTTAGGAAGTTAGAAAAGATATTTTGAAAAGATATTTTTGAATTTAGTGAGGAGAGAGAAAAACAATAAAATAGTACAAGATTTAAAATTTTTAGATCTGATGCCCCTTGTTTTTGAAAATTTTGGAGGGAAAACACCAAGGAACACCAAACTTAAAAATTTTAAGATCAAGACACAAGGAAAACTCAAGAACACTTTGAAGACTCACAAGAACACAAGAACATGAAGAAAGAACACCAAACTTAAAATTTTTTAGAAAACTAAACCAAAATTTTCGAAAACCAAAGGGAAATCAACAAGAAAACACCAAACTTAAAGTTTGGCACAAGATTTAATAGAAAAAATATTATTTATGAAAAAGAAGGTTTTGAAAAGAATATAAAAGACTCTAACCCAATTACCAAGAACACAGATTAACACTCTAGCCAAATGAGTTATGAAAATTTTCGAAAATTTTAAGAAAGATTATTTTTGAAAACACCAAACTTAAAGTTTGGCACAGGATTTAACAGAAAAATTATTTTTGAAAAAGGTTTTAAAAAATATGATAGTCAATTACCATGAACATAAACACCACGTTCTAATTAACTGAGCTATAAATTTAAAGTGTTTTAACAAGGGATAAATAATAAAAGACTCTAAACCAAAAAAAGAGAAAATTTTTCCTAATCTAAGCAACAAAATAAGCCGTTAGTTGTCCAAACACGAACAATCCCCGGCAACGGCGCCAAAAACTTGGTGCACGAATTGTGAATCACACTTTTCACAACGCGTACCACTAACCAGCAAGTGCACTGGGTCGTCCAAGTAATACCTTACGTGAGTAAGGGTCGAATCCCACGGAGATTGTTGGTTTGAAGCAATCTATGGTTATCTTGTAAATCTTAGTCAGGAAGTCAATTATGTTTATCAGTTGAATTGTGAATAACCAAGAGAGCATAAATTAAAGGTTACTTGTTGTGCAGTAATGGAGAATATGTTAGAGTTTTGGAGATGCTTTGTCTTCTGAATCTCTACTTTCCTCTGTCTTCTGATTCACGCACGCACGTCCTCCTATGGCAAGCTGTGTGTTGGTGGATCACCGTTGTCAATGGCTACCTTCCATCCTTCCAGTGAAAACTACGCTCACGCGCTCTGTCACAGCACGGCTAATCACTGGTTGGTTCTCGATCCGGTTGGAATAGGATTTAATATCCTTTTGCATCTGTCACTAACGCCCAGCCTTCAGGAGTTTGAAGCTCGTCACAGTCACTCAATCCTTGAATCCTACTCGGAATACCACAGACAAGGTTTAGACTTTCTGGATTCTCATGAATGCCGCCATCAGTTCTAGCTTATACCACGGAGATTCTGATTAAGAGATCTCAGAGATACTCATTCAATCGGATATAGAACGGAGGTGGTTGTCAGGCACACGTTCATGGTTTGAGGAAGGTGATGAATGTCACGGATCATCACCTTCATCACAGTTAAGCGCGAATGAACATCTTAGATAGGAACAAGCGTGTTTGAATGGAAAACAGAAATACTTGCATTAATTCATCGAGACACAGCAGAGCTCCTCACCCCCAACAATGGGGTTTAGAGACTCATGCCGTCAGAAAATACAAAGTTTAGATCTGAAATGTCCTGAGATACAAAATAAGTCTCTAAAAGTTGTTTAAATACTAAACTAGTAGCCTAGGGTTACAACATATGAGTAGACTATGATGGATGATGCAGAGATCCACTTCTGGGGCCCACTTGGTGTGTGCTGGGGCTGAGACTTAAGCAATTCACGTGCAGAGACCATTTGTGGAGTTGAACGCCAGTTTTTATGCCAGTTTGGGCGTTCAACTCCAGCTTTTGATCCTTTTCTGGCGCTGGACGCCAGAATTGGGCAGAGGACTGGCGTGGAACGCCAGTTTACGTCATCTATTCTTGTGCAAAGTATGGACTATTATATATTTCTGGAAAGCCCTGGATGTCTACTTTCCAACGCAATTGGAAGCATGCCATTTCGAGTTTTGTAGCTCCAGAAATTCCACTTTGAGTGCAGGGAGGTCAGAATCCAACAGCATCAGCAGTCCTTTTTCAGCCTGAATCAGATTTTTGCTCAGCTCCTTCAATTTCAGCCAGAAAAATACCTGAAATTACAGAAAAACACACAACTCATAGTAAAGTCTAGAAATATGAATTTTTCCTAAAAACTAATAGAACGAGACTAACAACTAACTAAAACATACTAAAAACTATATGAAATTATCCCCAAAAAGCGTATAAAATATCCGCTCATCAGTGTGTTTAGTCTCTGCTTGTCTCCTAGCTCTAGTCTGTGTTTCTGGGTCGGAAACTGGGTCCAAACTTGGCCCAAAATTGCCCCCAACATTTTCTGTGATTTCTGCAGGAAGCGCATGTCACGCGTACGCGTCAGTCACGCGTACGCGTCGATTAACAAAATTCTTGGTCACACATACGCATCAGTCACGCGTATGCGTCACTTGTCTTCTGCGCTAGTCACATGCACGCGTCGTCGTGCAAACTCCAATTCACGCGCACGCGTGAGCCATGCGTGCGCATCGCTCCTCGCTGGTTGTCTCCTTTATTTCTTGTGCTCCTTCCATTTACGCAAGCTTCCTTTCCATCCTCTAAGCCATTCCTGTCATATAAGGCCTGAAAACACTTAACGTACAGATCACGACATCGAATGGTAAAAAGAGGAATTAAAACTACACAATTTAAAGGCTTAGGAAGCAAGTTTTCAATCATAGAATAAAACTAAGAAGGAATTTTAAAAGCATGCAAATTGTATGAATAAGTGTGCAAAGACTTGATAAAACCACTCAATTGAGCACAAGATAAACCATAAAATAGTGGTTTATCAATCTCCCCACACTTAAACATTAGCATGTCCTCATGCTAAGCTCAAGGAGACAAAAGGATGAATAGGGGAAAGTAAGACTCATGAGATGTAACCTGTGAATGCAACTATATGCTGAGATGATTTTGTCTTACTTGGTCAAAAGTAAATAAGCTCTTCAAGACAAACATAAATCAGATTCCACTAATTCAAATCATACAATAAGAGACAAGTAAACTTGTAAGAAGATAGTTCATGAAAGCAGGGAACATAGAATCAAGCATTGAACCCTCACTGGTAGTGTATATGCACTCTAATTGCTCAAGTGTCTAGGGTTAATCACTCTACTCTTCTCTAATCATGCTTTTTAGACTTTGTTCTTCATCTAACTAATCAACAAAAATTTAGTATACCAATGCAAACATCATGAGGTCTTTTCAAGGTTGTAATGGGGCTAAGGTAAAGATGAGGATATATGTATGGCCAAGTGAGCTATAATATGAATCTTTGACTAACCTAAGCTCTCACCTAACACACACATTCTCTATGTAATTCCAAAATCATGCCTAGCTACCCAGTATTCTCACTTTTGCATCACATACTCATGCATCAACTTTTCTTTAATTTTTTTCACATATGCATTGATCTTTTATTAAACTTAACCTTGGAGAAATTTTGTCCCCTTATTTATTTATTTATTTGAATATTTTTTGGTTTTTTTAAATATAAAAGCAAACATAACATATCAATGCATATGGATTTTTTTTAATTTTTCTGGTCTCACATGAGTAGGTACCCAAATTCACAATATTTTTGTTAATAAAATACAGCACACTTTTATCAACCCAAGTTCCCACAGTTCTCCACACTTAATTGACACACAATCTCTAACTTAAGCTAACCAAAGATTTAATTGGGGTAATTAATTGTTTTTTTGCTTTAAGGCTAGTGATGTGGTAAAATATAGAACAAACGGGGATTAAAAGGCTCAAGGTGGCAAACAAAGGTGATTGAAAGGGTAGGCTATTTGGGATAAGTGAGCTAATAACAAATGATGGCCTCAATCATATGCAAGCATGTAAATATACTAAACAGTGGACATATGGAATGGAACAAAATATATCTTACAATCATAGAGAAGAAAACACACAAGAATAAAATATTATGGTTAAATAGTATAACCATGTAATTAAGCTCAAATCTCACCAGTTTGTGTGTTCTTAGCTATAATTCATGTTCCAATTTACAGTCTTCAAACAAGTTTAACATAATTTATCAATTTACATTAGAGAAATGCTATAAAAAGGGTCTTGAAAGGAGACTCATTACTTTAACCAAGCAAAACATACATGCAAACAATTATTAACATGCAATTTATCCTATCTAACAAAGGAAAAAGTCAAATGTTAGTGTTAAGAGATAAAAGTTACCTCCGAAAGTCAAGGACTGACCTCCCCACACTTAAGGTTTGGCACGGTCCTCCGTGCCATCAGTAAGGAGCAAAGGAGGGCTGGAAGCGTCGCCTCCAGTGTCTGGTTTGCCTTGGCTGCCTGTGCTACTGGGTGAAGGAGAGTCTCGGGTGTCCTTTGGTTCTGGAGGTGGGTGTGTACCAACTATGAGGTCCTTCAGGTAGTTGTATCGGCACTTGTTACGGCGCTCCATTTGCTCCATTCGTCGGTCTTGCCGGTCGAACCTCTCAAGGATCTGAAGGAACATCTGATGGATGTATGGTGCTTGTGATGTGGATGATGGTGGAGTAGAAGAAGGAGGAGCATCCAAAGATGGACTTGCAGGCTGGTGGTACGGAATTTATAACCACACTACTAACCGGCAAGTGCACCGGGTCGTACCAAGTAATACCTTACGTGAGTAAGGGTCGATCCCACGAGGATTGATGGATTAAGCAACAATAATTGAGTGATAGGCTTAGTTAGACAAACAAAAAATAGTGTTTGGAAGTTCAAAACATTAAAGAGTAAATTCAAAGTTGAAGACAGGCAGGTGAATAGGTGAGGAATAAAATATGGAAAAAGTAGTTAAGGTTTCAGAGTTATCTATTTTTCCAGATTACTTTTCTTACTAACTATTTTAATTATGTAGGATTTAATTTATGGCAAACTATATGTGACTAGACCCTAATTCCTTAGACCTTTCTAGTCTCCTCTAAAATTCATCAACTGCCAATTCCTTGGTCAATTAATTCTAATTAGAAGCTACATGATCAAATTCCAGTTTACATGCCACAAAAACTCTAATTACCCAAAAATAAAAGGATTATATGTCACATATCCTGTTAAATCCAGATAATTAAAATTTAGAAGAATATGTTTTCAAGCTGTTGTTCAAGTAAAGAGCTTTTCTAAGTTTTACAAGAACTCAAATAGAAAAAGGGTCATACTTCCGTTCCACCCAAATTCATAAGATAAAGAGCGAAAATAATTCTTAAATGATAAATCCATGCATAAATTAAAATAGAAAAAGCAATAAAATCAATTCATACAAATAGACAAAGCTCCTAACCTTAACAGTGGAGGTTTAGTTGCTCATGGTTCAGAGCATAATAAGGATTGCAAATTGGAATGGAATAATGTTGTGTTAAGAATGTTGTGCTGGAACCCCCCTGTTGGAATCCCTTTTATATCTAATCCTAATAAATATAAAATTCAAATTTTTAAAACTAAAATAATAATATCTTTTCCTAAAATAATATTTGAATTTAAATCAGAATAATTAGCAAGTCTTCAGTTGATGGGTGGGGACCACTTATTTTGTCCATTCTGCAGCTTCTAATCTGTACTTTCTGGGCTGGAAACTGGTCAAAATAGCCCAGAAATTTCCCCCAGTGTTTTTCTGCGTTTTCTGCACGTGGCGCATGTCACCCGTATGCGTGAATCATGCGTACGCGTCGATGGTCTTTTCTGCGAGTCACGCGGACGCGTCGGTCACGCGCATGCGTCGCTGTGCAAATCTTCAAATCACGTGTACGCGTCAGTCACGCGCACGCGTCGCCATGGAAAGCTCCAAATCACGCGTACGCGTCAGTCACGCATACGCGTCGCTTCTTGCTGCCATCTCCTTTGATTCTTGTGCTGCAGAAACTCCATCAAATTCCGCCAAATGCTACCTAAAATAAACAAAATTGCAAAAGACTCAAAGTAGCATCCATATTGGCTAAAAGATAATTAATTCTTTATTAAACTCAACAATTTAGATGCAAATTCACTAGAAAAAGATAGAAAAGATGCTCACGCATCAGCTGTCTCGCAGAGGGAACTGGCGGCCAGATGTACTTCCCATTCGGGACATACTGGTCAGCTCTAGGGATCATGACCGTCGTGTCTCCTGCCCAATATGATACACCTGCTGCAGAGACTAAATCTGAAACGAAGGCGGGAAAAGGCAGGTTATCCATAATTTGTACATGTCCTATGGCATCCCGGATGTGTCGGGGCAGGTTGAGGGGTTGCTCTGTCAGGATGCACCAGATGAGGACAGCCATGTCTGCTGTGGAGGTCAACTCGTGAGTGCTCGGAAAGGCATAGTAGGACATAATCTGTGCCCACACGTGAGCCTCCAGGGTGAGTGACTGGGCTGAGATGCTCTTGGATTTTGAACGATGCTGCCTGTAGATCCACTTGCTGCCAGGTCGGGCTATAACTCCAAGTACGCTATCCCAATCAAATTGATACATCTAGCGCTTATGAGATGCTTCTTGATATGCATCCCATCCCTTAGGACTAGGTGAAAGGTCCAATGCTCTCTGTATGGCACTTTCGGAGACAGGGACCTGCTGTTGACGGACGAAAACAGTCTGCAGAGTAGGTGAGTAGAAG
Source organism: Arachis ipaensis (assembly GCF_059453495.1). NCBI lineage: Eukaryota > Viridiplantae > Streptophyta > Magnoliopsida > Fabales > Fabaceae > Arachis > Arachis ipaensis. Next base: position 78,498,154 of record NC_142440.1, on the reverse strand, counting down.
TTTGAGTAGAATTCAACTACCCATGATAAGTTGGCCTCTCGCGACTGCCTCCTCAAAAATTTGCACTGTCTCCTCTCTATTCAGGGCTCCACAAAATCAACAAAGTGTGTTGGGACAATGAGTAGATGCTCATTGTTGTAGTTCCTCTCAGCTAGGATGGGGAACATCTGTTCGCAATAACGGTTAGTAAACCGTGTGGAGTTCCGGGTGGGCAAGGCTTTCTCGGATTCATCAACTTTCATAATCCTTTTCACCCGCTTTGTTGGTGGCTTGACACTGATAGATGGAAGTGCTTTAGCCAGTGTTCTCTTAGTTCCTCTCCTTGCTGGTGTCTTGTCAGTGGCTTTCTCTTTTCCTTTCTTGGTACCCATGTCTAAAGAAGAAAGAAAAGGAAGAATATTAAAGATAGATAACTAAAGAACCAGAAGGGAGAAAAGTCCAAGTGATAATGAATGCCAAAGAAAAGATGGTAGCTTAAATACATGGTAGCTACAATATGTAGATAATACATCAATGAAGATCAAGAGGGCAATTCATAATAAATAGATGCAGGAGTGTTTATGGCATGCAGAAACAGGCATGAGAAGCATAGCTCAAGTATCAAGTAGTAAATGTGCCAAATTAAAGAGCATGTGTAATGATAACAATTGTGAATAATAATCCCAAATACATGTGGAGTACAAATGTTGTGAAAAAGAGGCATTCAAGTAAAAGGGTAAAACAAAATAGAGTTCAAGATGCCATAGGCCTTTTCACAAACACTTGGTGAGCAAGTTAAAGTAGGAATGAAAATAATATAATTCAAATGTGTATGAGAGCCAAATTAAAATATCAATTGTCAAATCACTCCTCATAATATCCACAAGCTTCATTATAGTAAGGGAATACCCAAATAAAACTCTAATACCAACATAAGAATGCAAGAAAAAGAAACCATAAATAATTAAGCTAAAAGAAAGACAGAGAAGAAAGAAACATAAATAAATGCAATAATGAAAGAGTAGATGGGAGGAAGAAAAGAACTTTGATGAAGAAGATGAAGAGGGAAGGAAGAAAGTAGTAGAAACTAAGAAAGAATAAGGAAGAAGAAAGAAAGAAGGAAGAAATAATTAGGATTGAAAAGAATTAGGATTGGGGGAGAGGAGATTTGAAATCAGGCGCTGAAGTGGATAAATTGTGCGTCGCATGCGACGCGTACGCGTGCATCATACGTACGCGTGGGTTGCGCAATTTCCAAGCGACGTGTACGCGTGATATGGGTTGTGCAATTGGTGCGAAGGCAACCCCGCGCACGCACAACTCTCTGTTCAGATACGCACGAGAGCCAAAAATGCATATGACGCGTGCACGTCAGGGATGCGCACGCGTGGATGGCCTGGATGGGAAAACAACACGTACGCGTCAGGGGTGCGTACGCATGATAGGGCTTGTGCTCCCAGCACAATTTCAGCCCCACAACATCATAACTCTCTAGTCATACACCCATTTACGCCGATTTGCAGGGTCACGCGTATGCGTGGGGGACGCGTATGCATGGACTGGTGAAAACGCAAGCGACGCGTACGCGTGAGGGACGCGTACGCGTGGGCTTGCTGGTTCGCAAGGCACGCCACCAGCACCACTCCTGCCCAACTCTCTGTTCAATTTTTATTTTTCACGCACACACATATGACGCGTACGCGTCAGCGATTCTTGCGCGTCGTGTGCTTTTTTTTTATGAATGAACACTATGAAATTATGAATGAACACTATGGAAAAAGAAAATAAAACTAGGAATGAAAATGGAACGATCATACCATGGTGGTTGTCTCCCACCAAGCACTTTACTTTTACGTCCTTAAGTTGGACGGTCCACAAGCTCAATCTGCTTCTGTTGGTGGGTCCTCCAAGAGAAAGACCTTTAGCTCTTTATTTTCCTTCATCTTCTCACCATGATAAAGCTTTAAGCAATGTCCATTGACCTTGATGAATTTGGAACTTGAAGGATGTCTTAGGTGGAAGACTTCGTATGGCTCTGCCTTCTCTACTCTGTAGGGGCCTTCCCATCTGGATCTCAGCTTTCCTGGCATAAGTCTCAGCCTTGAGTTGTAAAGGAGAACTAGCTCCCCAGGTCTGAACTCTTGTCTCTTGATATGTGGTGCACGGAAATCGTGATTCACACTTTTCACATCTCCACACAACTAACCAGCAAGTGCACTGGGTCGTCCAAGTAATAAACCTTACGTGAGTAAGGGTCGATCCCATAGAGATTGTTGGCTTGAAGTAAGCTATGGTCATCTTGTAAAACAAAAAAGCAGGGCTTTTTTCACACCAAACTTAAAAGGTTTTCTCGTCCTCGAGCAAAAGAAGAAAGAAAGGAGTAGAAGAAGAAGAAATGGAGGAGATGGAGGGAGGTGAGTGGTTCGGCCAAGGTGGAAAGAAGTGTTTGTGATGTGTGAAAGTTGAGGTAGTGAGGAGGGTTATTTATAGGGTAGGGGAGAGAGGGAATTCGTCTATGAAGGGGTGGGTTTGGAAGGGAAATGGTTTGAATTTGAATGGTGAGGTAGGTGGGGTTTATGATAGATGGATGTGAGTGGTGAAGAAAATATGGGAAAAATGGTAGGATTTGATAGGTGAAGGGTATATGGGAAAGAGTTATTGATGGGATTGGTCAAGGGTATTTGGGAAAGAGTGTTATGGAAAGATATGAAGAGGAGAGAAGAAGAGGTGGGGTAGGTGGGGATCCTGTGGGGTCCACAGATCTTGAGGTGTCAAGGAATTCTGCTCCCTACACCAATCTGGCGTTCAAACGCCCATTGTGTGCCAATCCTGGTGTTTAACGCCAGCTCTGCTACCTTTTCTGGCGTTAAACGCCAGTTCTGCTACCTTTCCTGGCGTTAAACGCCAGTCTGCTGCCCATTTATGGCGTTTAACGCCAGCCAGACGCCAGACAGCCTTTTCTGGCGTTAAACATCTAGAGTGCTACCCATTCTAGCATTTAACCCCCAGAATGCTGCCAGGCTGGGCTTTTAACGCCCATTCTGCTATCCTTACTGACGTTTAAACGGCAGTAAGCTTGTCCTCCAGGGTGTGCTATTGATGCTGTTTTTCATTTTGCTTTAATTTTCAGTTATTTTTATGACTTCACATGATCATCAACCTAAGAGAAACATAAAATAACAATGGAAAATAAATAAATATAATTAAGTAACATTGGGTTGCCTCCCAACAAGCTCTTCTTTAACGTCAATAGCTTGACAGTGAGCTCTTAGAGAGCTTCACAGAGATTTAGAGCTTGATGATCGCCTCCCAACACCAAACTTAGAAGTTGAGTGTGGGGGTTCTGTTTGACTCTGTACTGAGAGAAGATTTTCATGCTTCCTTCCATGGTTACAGAAGAAGATCCTTGAGCCTTAAACACAAAGTAGTCCTCATTCAATTGAAGGACTAACTCTCCTCTGGCCACATCAATCACAGCTCTTGCTGTGGCTAGGAAGGGTCTTTCAAGGATGATAGATTCATCTTCATCCTTCCCAATGTCTAGGATTATGAAATCAGCAGGGATGTAAAAGCCTTCAACTTTTACTAAGACATCCTCTACAAGTCCATAAGCCTATTTCCTTGAATTGTCTGCCATCTCTAGTGAGATTCTTGTAGCTTGTACCTCAAAGATCCCTAGTTTCTCCATTACAGAGAGTGGCATGAGGTTTATACTTGAACCAAGGTCACACAGAGCCTTCTTAAAGGTCATGGTGCCTATGATGCAAGGTATTAAGAACTTTTTGGGATCCGGTTTCTTCTGAGGTAATTTCTGTTGAACCAAGGTATTCAGTTCATTGATGAGCAATGGAGGTTCATCCTTGCAAGTCTCATTACCAAATAATTTGGCATTCAGCTTCATGATTGCTCTTAGATACTGAGCAACTTGCTCTTCAATAATATCTTCATCCTCTTCAGAGAAAGAATACTCATTAGAGCTCATGAATGGCAATAGTAAGTTCAGTGGAATCTCTATGGTCTCTGTATGAGCCTCAGATTCCTTTGGTTCCTCAATAGGGAACTCCTTAGTGGCCAGTGAACGTTCATTGAGGTCTTCCTCAGTGGAAATCACTGCCTTTTCCTCCTCTACAGGTTCGGCCATGTTGGACGTGTTTATGGCCTTGCGCTCTCTTTTTGGATTCTCTTCTGTATTGCTTGGGAGAATAGTAGGAGGAGTTTCAGTCACTCTTTTACTCAGTTGACCCACTTGTGCCTCCAAATTTCTAATGGAGGATCTTGTTTCAGTCATGAAACTGAGAGTAGTCTTAGATCGATCAGAGACTATGGTTGCAAAGTTAGAGAGGCTCTGCTTAGAAGTCTCTGTCTGTTGCTCAGAAGATGATGGAAAAGGCTTGCTATTGCCAAACATATTTCTCCCACCATTATTATTGAAGCCTTGATTAGGCTTCTGCTGATCCTTCCATGAGAAATTAGGATGATTCCTCCATGAAGGATTATAGGTGTTTCTATAGGATTCTCCCATGTAATTCACCTCTTCCATTGCAGGATTCTCAGGGTCATAAGCTTCTTCTTCAGAGGAAGCTTCTTTAGCACTGCCGGATGCAGCTTGCATTCCAGTCAGACTCTGAGAAAATATATTGACTTGCTGAGTCAATATTTTATTCTGAGCAAATATGGCATTCAGAGTATCAATCTCAAGAACTCCTTTCTTCTGAGTTGTCCTACTATTCACAGGATTTCTTTCAAAAGTGTACATGAACTGGTTATTTGCAACCATTTCAATGAGTTCCTGGGCTTATGCAGGCGTCTTCTTCAGATGAAGAGATCCACCAGCAGAGTGGTCCAATGACATCTTGGACAATTAAGACAGACCATCATAGAATATACATAAGATGCTCCATTCTGAAAGCATGTCAGAAGGACACCTTCTGATCAATTGCTTGTATCTTTCCCAAGCTTCATAGAGGGATTCACCTTCCTTCTGTGTGAAGGTTTAGACTTCCACTCTAAGTTTGCTCAACTTTTGAGGTGGAAAGAATTTGGCCAAGAAAGCATTGACCAACTTTTTCCAATAGTTCAGGCTTTCTTTAGGTTGTGAGTCCAACCATGTCATAGCTCTGTCTCTTAGAGCAAAGGGAAAAAACATAAGTCTGTAGACCTCGGGATTAACCCCATTGGTCTTAATAGTGTCACATATTTGCAAAAATTCAGCTAAGAACTGATGAGGATCTTCCAATGGAAGTCCATGGAACTTGCAATTCTGCTGCATTAGAGAAACTAATTGAGGCTTAAGCTCAAAGTTGTTCGCTCCAATTGCAGGAATTGAGATGCTTCTTCCATAGAAGTCAGAAGTGGGTGCAGTAAAGTCACCAAGCATCTTCCTTGCATCTCCACTATTGTTGTTATTTTCGGCTGCCATGTCTTCTTCTTTTTCAAAAATTTCTGTTAGGTCCTCTCCAGTATTTTGTGTTTTAGCTTCTCTTAGCTTCCTCTTCAGAGTCCTTTCAGGTTCAGGATCAGTTTCAACAAGAATGTCCTTATCCTTGTTCTTGCTCATATGAAAAAGAAGAGAACAGAAAAGAAGAGGAATCCTCTATGTCATAGTATAGAGATTCCTTTATGTGAGTAGAAGAATGGAAGAATAGAAGAATGAGCTAGAGAGAAAATAAAGAGAATTCGAACACAGAGAGAGGGAGTGGGTTTGAATTTTTAAGAAGAAGAGTGTTAGTAAATAAATAAAATAAATAGAAAGAGATGAGAGAGAGAAGAAATTCGAATTTTAATTTATAAGAAGAGAAAAATATTTTTGTTTTTATTTTAGTTATTAGTTAGAATTTGAAATTTAGGGAGAGAAATAAAATTAAATTAAAATTTAAAGCAATTAGTTAATTAAAAAGAATTTTGAAAAAGTGGTTAGTGGTTTTCGAAAATAAGAGAGAGAAAAGTAGTTAGGTGGTTTTGAAAAAGATATGATTGAAATAGAAAACTTTCAAAAATCAAACAAAAAGTTAAGTAGTTAATTGAAAAATATTTGAAAATAATTTTTTTTAAAAAAATAAGAAGTTAGAAAAAGATTTTGAAATTAAATTTTGAAGAAGATATGATTGAAAGATATAATTGAAATTTATTTTGAAAAAGATTTGAGAAGGAAATTAAAAAGATTTGATTTTTGAAATTAAAGTTGATTATTTGACTAACAAGAAACTAAAAGATATGATTCTAAAATTTAAAGATTGATCCTTTCTTAATAGGCAAGTAACAACTTGAAATTTTTGAATCGAAACATTAATTGTTAGTAATAATTTCGAAAAATTGAAATAAAATTAAGAAAAATATTTTGAAAAGTTTTAAGAAAAAATTCGAAAATATTAAGGAGAAAAGTGGAAAAGATTTGATTTTTGAAAAAGATTTGAAAAGATAAAATTTTTAAATTGAAATTTTGACTTGACTAATAAGAAACAATTAAATTTTAAAATTTTTTGACTAAATCAATTCAAAATTTCGAAAATTATGAGCAAAATAAGAAAAATATATTATTTTTTATTTTTGAATTTTTAATGAGGAGAGAGAAAAACAACTAAATGATGCAAAACATAAGAAATTAAACTCAAAACAAATAATGCATGCAAGAACACTTTGAATGTCAAGATGAACACCAAGAACACTTTGAAGATCATGATGAACATCAAGAACATATTTTTGAAAATTTTTAAGAAAAGAGACACATGCAAGACACCAAACTTAAAAATTTTTAATGTTGAGACACTAGTAATTCAAAAATGCATATGAAAAACAAGAAAAGACACCAAACAAGAAAAATTAAAGATCAAACAAGGAAAATCATCAAGAACAACTTGAAGATCAATGAAGAATACATGCATGAATTTTCGAAAATTTAAAGAAAGTTAAAACATGCAATTGACACCAAACTTAAAATTTGACACAAGACTTAAACAAGAAACATAAAATTTTTGGTTTTTATGATTTTATTAAATTTTTTTTTGTATTTTTTGAAAATTAATTGGAAAAAGAAAATAAAGGGATACAAAATTTTTAATAAGAATTCCAGGAATCATGCAATGTTAGTCTAAAGCTTTGGTCCAAAAGAATTAGACATGGCCAGATGGCCATCCAAGCTTTAGCATAAAACATACAAGCATGTCAATGAGAAGTGGAAGCCTTAGTCCAAAAGATTAGACATGGCTAAACAGCCAGCCAGGCTTCAACATATCTTATGAAACTCTAGAATTCGTTTTTAAAAATTTTGAAGAACACAATTTTTTTAAAAAAATAAAATGATTAAACATAAAATAAAATTACCTAATCTAACCAACAAGATGAACTGTCAGTTATCCAAACTCGAACAATCCCCGGCAACGGCGCCAAAAACTTGGTGCATGGAAATCATGATTCACACTTTCACATCTCCGCACAACTAACCAGCAAGTGCACTGGGTCGTCCAAGTAATAAACCTTACATGAGTAAGGGTCGATCCCACGGAGATTGTCGACTTGAAGCAAGCTATGGTCATCTTGTAAATCTCAGTCAGGCGGATTCGATTGGTTATGAGGTTTTAGATAATTAAAATATAAATAAAACATAAAATAAAATAGAGTTACTTATATAATTCATTGGTGGAAATTTCAGATAAGCGTTTGGAGATGCTTTGTTGCTTCAGAACCTCTGCTTTCCTATTGCCTTCTTCCAACCATGTGTTACTTCCTTCCATGGCAAGCTGTAAGATCCTCTCAGTGAAAATGGTCCTCTACGGTTTCTGCACGGCTAATCAACTGTCGGATTTCTCATCTCGGATGAAAAATACCAGGTACAGCTACCGCATGGCTAATCATCTGTCAGTTCCCGCTAGCGTCGGAATAGGATCCATTGATCTTTTTGCACACTGTCACTTACGCCCAACATTCGCAGGTTTGAAGCTCGTCACAGTCATCCCTTCCCGGATCCTACTCGGAATACCACAGACAAGGTTTAGACTTTCCGGATCCCAGGAATGGCTGCCAATAATTCTAGCCTATACCACGAAGATACTAATCTCATGAACTCGGTCTATGTATTGGATATCCAAGAGAATATACTCCAGCTGTCGTCCAATGACTACATTGAACATCATGTAGACCGCTTTGTGGTTGTCAAGCACGCGGATCTTGGCTAAGCAAGTAACAAGATTGGGTGATTGTCACGGATAACCCCTTCATTCTGACTTAATTGAATTAAGAACGAGAGTATATCTTGGAGAAGAAGTAGGCGTGAATTGAATGGAAAATAGTAGTAATTGCATTAATTCATGAAGAATAGGAGAGCTCCACACCTTAATCTATGGGGTGTAGAAACTCCACCGTAGAAAACATATAAGTGAAAAGAGGTCTAGGCATGGCTGTGAGGCCAGCCTCCAAAACGTGAACAATGGTCTATGATAGCATAAGATTGATCCGAATACAATAGTAAAAAGTGCTATTTATACTAAACTAGTAACTTAGGTTTACAGAAATTGAGTAACTAAGTGCAGATAGTGCAAAAATCCACTTCTGGGGCCTACTTGGTGTGTGCTTGGGTTGAGCATTGAACTTTACACGTGCGTAGGCTGTTCCTGGAGTTAAACGCCAGCTTTGGTTCCAGTTTGGGCGTTTAACTCCAATTCTGGTGCCAGTTTGGGCGTTTTATGCCAAGATGTTTTAGGCTGGTTTTGGATGCCAGTTTGGGCCATCAAATCTCGGGCAAAGTATGGAGTATTATATATTGCTGGAAAGCCCAGAATGTCTACTTTTCAACGCAATTAAGAGCGTTCCAATTGGGCTTCTGTAGCTCCAGAAAATCTACTTCGAGTGGAGGAGGGTCAGAATCCAATAGCATCAGCAGTCCTTTTTCAGCCTCTGAATCAGATTTTTGCTCAGGTCCCTCAATTTCAGCCAGAAAATACCTGAAATCACAGAAAAACACACAAACTCATAGTAAAGTCTAGAAATGTGATTTTTCAATAAAAACTAATAAAAATATAATAAAAAGTAACTAAAACATACTAAAAACTATGTAAAAATAATGCCAAAAAAGGTATAAATTATCCCTCATCAATATGCTTGTCATGCACAGCCTTCACCTTCTCTTTGTATAATCTGGAGTTGTCATAAGCTTCGAGTCGAAGGTTCTCAGTTCTGCTAGTTGCAGCTTCCTTTCAGCACCAGCCTTCTCAAATCCCATGTTGCATTCCCTTACAGCCCAGAAAGCCTTGTGTTCCACCTCCACTGGGAGGTGACAAGCTTTGCCATAGACTAGGTGGAAGGGACTCATCCCTATGGGTGTCTTGTACGCTCTCCGATATGTCCAAAGCGCATCTACAAGCCTAGTGCTCCAGTCCTTCCTATGAGGCTTGACTATCTTCTCTAGTATGTACTTTATCTCTCTGTTAGACACCTCGGCTTACCCATTGGTCTGGAGAGGGTAGGCTGTTTCTACTTTGTGAATAATCCCATGCTTCTTCAGTAGACCTGCTAATCTTCTGTTACAAAAGTGAGTGCCTTGATCACTCACAATTGCTCGTGGTGACCCAAAGCGACAGATAATATGGTTTTTAACAAAGGAAACAACAGTTTTAGCATCATCAGTACGGGTAGGAATTGCTTCCACCCATTTAGAAACATAATCTACAGCTAACAGTATATATACGAAACCACTAGAATTTGGGAATGGACCCATGAAGTCAATGCCCCAAACATAAAAAATTTCACAGAATAGCATAAGCTGTTAGGGCATCTCATCCCTCTTGGATATATTACCAAACCGTTGGCATGGGGAACAAGATTTACATAAGGCAGTAGCATCTTTAAAAAGAGTAGGCCACCAGAATTCACAGTCTAGAATTTTTCTAACTGTTCTTTGAGGGCCAAAATGTCCACTACTCTCAGAGGAGTGGCAGGCCTCTAAAATGGATTGGAATTCTGATTGAGGCACACACCTTCTGATTATCTGGTCAGCACTATACCTCCATAAATATGGGTCATCCCATATATAATATTTGGACTCACTTTTCAGCTTGTCCCTTTGATGCTTAGTAAAATCAGGAGGGAAGGTATGACTAACTAGATAAATAGCTATAGGTGCATACCAAGGAACTACTTCAGATACTGCGTGCAAGCTATCAAATGGAAAAGCATCATTGATAGGAGTGGAGTCATCCTTAATGTGCTCAAGGCGACTCAAGTGGTCTGCCACTGAATTCTGGGAACCACTCCTATCCTTAATTTCTAAATCAAATTCTTGCAGCAACAGTATCCAACGTACTAACCTTAGTTTAGACTCTTTTTTAGCTAATAAATATTTTAGAGCTGCATGGTCTGAGTACACTACCACCTTAGTACCAAGTAGATAGGCTCAAAATTTATCCAGAACAAAAACAATAGCCAGAAGCTCTTTTTTAGTGGTAGTGTAATTAGACTGAGCAGCGTCTAAGGTCTTAGAAGCATAAGCAATTATGAAAGGATCCTTACCTTCGCGCTGAGCCAGCGCCACTCCTACTGCATGGTTGGAGGCATCACACATAATCTCAAAAGGTTGGTTCCAGTCGAGTCCTCTCACAATCGGAGCTTAAGTCAAGGCAAGCTTCAGCTTATCAAACGCCTCCTTGTAGTCTGCATTCAGCTCGAGCTCAACATCCTTCTACAGTAGTCTGGATAAAGGAAATGCTACCTTACTGAAGTCCTTGATAAATCTCCGGTAGAGACCTGCATGACCAAGGAACGAACGGACTTCCCTCACGGAGGAGGGGTAAGATAAACTAGAAATCACATCTACCTTTACTGGATCTACAGAAATACCAGTATTAGAAACAACATGTCCTAGAACAATACCTTGTTGTACCATAAAGTGACATTTTTCAAAATTTAATACAAGGTTTGAACTAACACACCTATCTAATACTCTAGCTAAACTATCTAAGCAAAGGTTGAAAGAATCACCATACACGCTAAAATCATCCATGAAAACTTCCATACAACTCTCAATAAGATAAGAAAAAATGCTCATCATGAACCTTTGGAAAGTAGCCGGTGCATTACACAAGCCAAAAGGCATCTTCTTGTATGCATACGTTCTAAAGGGACATGTAAAGGTAGTCTTCTCCTGATCCTCAGGAGCTATATGATTTTGAAAATAGCCTGTATAACCATCTAAAAAGTAGTAATGTGATTTACCTGACAGGTGATCAAGCATCTGATCAATAAATGGCAACGAGTAATGATCCTTGCGAGTAGCTTAGTTGAGGCACCTGTAATCAATGCAAACTCTCCATGAATTCTGCACTCTAGTTGTCAGGAGCTCTCCATACTCATTCTTCACTGCTGTAACTCTAGACTTCTTGGGCACCACTTATATTGGACTGACCCATTCACTATCCGAGATGGGGTAGATGATATCTGCTTCAAGCAGTCTGGTCACTTCCTTCTTGACAACTTATAAGATGGTGGGGCTCAGTCTTCTTTGAGGTTGATGGACAGGCCTTGCTCTCTCTTCTAAAAATATCCTGTGCTCACAAACTTGAGGGCTGATGCCTACTATATCCGCCAAACTCCACCCAATTGCTTTCTTGTGTCTTCTCAGCACATGATAAACCCCAATTTTGTTGTTTATATTGTGTAGAATTTGGGGGGTTTTGTCAATATCTTTCACACTTATTCACAAGAATTGCATGGTTTTGTGTTCTCTTCCTAATATTACTTCATGATGGAAAACATGCTTCTTTTGTCTTAAAATTGCTATATTTTGATCCTCTTTTATTACCATTCGATGCCGTGATGTGTTTATTGAGTGATTTCAGAATTAATAGGGCAAGAATGGCCTAGAAGAGAGAAAGAAAGCATGCACAAGAGGAAGGAACATGAAGATTTGGATTTTGGGAATTTCAGCATGGGCGCGCACGCGCACCTCGCGCGCACGCGTGGATGTAGACAGCTGGAAGCGGCGCGCGTAGATCGGCACATCCGCGCGGATTAGAGAAATCCACACCGGCACACACGCGTACATGGCGCGCATGCGTGGATCGCAAAATCAATCGGCACGCACGCACGCATGGCGCGTACGCGCGACAAGCTGCACGTGACCTCATTAAAGGAAATCATGCCTGACAATTTCTGAGGCTCAAGAGGCCCAAATTCAAGCTGGTTCTGCATGGAAAAGACCCAAGGATACTAGGGAAAAAGGGGGGGATCATTCATTCACACTTAGACATAATTTTTAGCTAGTTTTTGGTTCTTATTTTTCTAGAGAGAGAAACCCTTGTTCCTCTTTAGATCTAGTTTTGATTTGATCTTTCCTTGTTGAATTCTGAATTGAATCTTGTTAATTACTAGTTTTGATTGCTTAATTTGAATTCCTTAGTATAATTTTGTTTAGATCTTGTGTTAGTTTTATGTTTTCTTGTCAATTGTTATTTGTTACCCATTTCATGAATGTTGTGAATCTTGAATTGTTAATGTTACATTGATAATTTTCATGATTAATTGTGTTGTTTGAGTGATTGTATGTTGATAATTGTTAATGGGTACTTGTTAATTTCAATTTAATTGCAATTTGAATATGTCTTCTAGTAATGCTTACCATGTGTTTGATGAAATGTTTCCTTTGATTATGGAGTAGTTCTTTTTACTCTTGGCCTAGGCTAAGGGAATTGGGTAAATTTGAGTCATTGGGTCTAATGGATTTGATGATTTGGGAGCCCTTAGTGGTCAATTTGATAACCATTGACACTAGCCTACTACTAAGTCAATTAGTAGCTAGGTTGGACCTTATGGGTTGATGTTGATTAAACCATATAATATACTTCAAGTATAGAAGTAAACTTAATGGGTTTAGTTCCTCATAATTGTCAAGATATGGTTGTTAGACAAGGATAGTGACCCCCAATTCCCATGTCTAGCCAAGAGTTGCTTTTATTATTCATATTTAAAAACCCAAAAATCCTAATTGCTTTGTCTTAGTTATAGTTATTTGTTTAGTTTTAGAATAGAATTATAGTGGATGTTATCTTATTAGTTTAGAATTGCCCACATCTTGCTTTAGTTATTTGAATTAGTTTCTTGCACTTCAAGATTACTTGCTTGTTAAGATTCCTAGTTTAAATTCTTGCTCATGAGGTGCAACCCCGGAATTCTAACCAATGTTGATGCACATGTTTGCCCATTCCTTGTGAGACAACCCGAGGTTTGAATACTTCGGTTACTTTTATTGGGGTTGAACTTGTGACAACCAATTCCTTCGAAATTTGATTCGCGGATTATTTGTCGGTTGAGGGCTATACCTGCAACGCGAAAATCTTGTGAAAATTCCTTACCGACGGTATCTTGTGACATCAAATTTTTGGCGCCGTTGCCGGGGAACGGTTGCAACATATGCCTTGATATTGGTTATGTGAATATGTGAATATTGTAGATAGTTTACTTTCTTTCAATACTTAGCTATAATTTAGATTTCTTTTGTATGTGTGCTATGACTCCCAAGTTTGATGACTCGGTCTCAATCGAATTCTAGCTTCGCTGAGTTTGACCTTGAGATTGAAAGAACTTTGTTACACGCTCGGCAAGCTAGACGGCGGTTGGACTATACGGCTAGTACTTCGGCCTCTCTTGAGGAACATACCGAATCACTAGATGGTACCGAGAGTGACTTGGAGTCTGTTACTTCCTATCGTTCTGTTGGCACTACTAATACATCTTTGCATCCCACAGGTGAACATACATGGCGGAGCCATGACGGATCACTTTGCATGAGCAAGGAGCTCCGGATATCATACTTCAACCTTTGCAAGCAAGGTATCCTAACCTTGATCCAAACTTTGAGTTGAAGAGTAGCTTGATACATCTACTTCCTAAATATCATGGGTTGCCGGGTCAAGACCCCATCCGACATCTAAGAGATTTTCAAGTTGCTTGTTCTACGGCTCGAAGGCATGGAGCCGATGAGTTAGCTATTATGGTTTTTGCCTTTCCCTTCTCTCTTGAAGGGCAAGCAAGGACATGGTTTTATTCACTATCGGATGAGATTGTGACCAATTGAGATTTCTTGAGAAGAAAGTTTTTAGATAAATTCTTACCACCGGAGAAGACCGATTACGTCCGGAAGGAAATCTCGGGTATAATGCAAAGAGACCAAGAGAGTTTGTATGAGTATTGGACTCGGTTCAAGAGGCTATTGGAATCTTGTCCCGATCATGGATTGAACACTCACTTGCTCATTAGTTACTTCATCGGAGGTCTTTGTGTGGAAGATAGAAGATTGCTCATCGCTTCTAGTGGTGGTTCCCTTTCAAAAAATAAGACAGAGGGAGAAGCTTGGAAATTGATAAATGATATTGCCGAGGCTACACAACATGTAAGGGTGAGAAGTAATCCTCTCAAGGGTGTGGTAGAACCATCCTCTTCTGAAGCAAGCTTAACCAAAGCTCTTAGGAACATGACCACTATCCTCAGACAAATACAAAAAGATCAAAAGGAATACTACTCCATCCAAGCCATCCAAGCCCCACCCCCAGTTGCTCAACTTGAAGGCCCTCCTAGGATTTGTGGTTTGTGCTCTAGCACCACACACTACACCAATCAATGCCATCAAATTCAAGAGGAACATGCCCTTGTCATAGCTAATGTGAATTACAACAACCGTCCACCCTACCCTTCTCAAGGCCAAAACAACTACTCTCATGGTAGCAATCAAAATCATGGGTGGCGGGATAATGTACAAGGGAATAATCAAAACCAAAGATGGAATAACTCTTCTTATTATCACAACAATAACCAATCTTCATTCTAATACCACCATAACAACACCAACCACCAAGCCATCCAAAATCACCCCAACCAAAACCAAAACCAAAACAACTACACCAAATACCAAGCACCACACCATAGGCAACAATCTAACCAAACCTCTTCATCTTCCACCAATCAAGTTGATGAGCTTAGAGCCGCTATGGAGAAACAGGACGAGAGCAACAAGGCTCAATTTGATGCCTTGGGCGCTCAATTGGCCAATCTCACCAATATGCTTTCAAAGATGACCATGCCCTCTTCCAACAACAACACCAACCAACCTTCAGGCTCTTCTAACCTTCCATCCCAACCCCAACCAAACTCCAAGGGCGGTCTCAATGCCATCACTCTACGGTCGGGGACTACATTGGAGGAGATACCTTCTAGGGTCATGAAAGACATTCATGAGGAAGAAGTGGTTGTTGAAGCTCCGCATGAAGAAGAGGAGGTAGATAAAGGGCATGAGGAAGAAGGAGTAAGCCTTAAGGAACCCAAGAAGAAAGCTATAGTGGATGAGTCCATTCCTATCCCATTCCCTTCCATGGTGAAGAAAGCAAAGAAGACTCTGGAATTCGATTTGAACATGCTTCAAGTGTTCAAGAAAGTTGAGGTAACCATACCACTTCTTGATACTATCTAACAAATTTCGGAGTATGCAAAATTTTTGAAAGACTTGTGTACACACAAGGATAGGATAGGAGAGTTGGAGATATTATCCTTGGGTAGTTTGATTTCTTCCTTGATGGAGCCTATTCCAAAGAAATGTGGTGACCCTGGACCTTGTTTGGTGTCTTGTTGTATTGGTGGGCGCACTTTTCATGATTGTATGTGTGATCTAGGAGCTTGTGTAAGCATCATGCCGCTTTCTATCTTTGTGCGGTTGAATTTAGCTCCATTAAAGAAGTTGACGGCGAAGTTTGCCTTAACCGATTAAAGTGTGATCATGGTGATGGGAACAGCAGAAGATGTACTTGTGGCGATCAAGGACATGGTCTTTCTGGTTGACTTTTACATCCTTGAAATGCCTCCAACAGAAAATAGAAGCTCATCCTCCGTTCTAATTGGTAGACCCTTCCTTAAGACCTCTAAATTCAAGTTAGATGCCTTCACCGGTACATATTCCTTTGAGGTTGGAGACAAGACTATCAAGTTCAATTTGGAAGAAGCCATGCAGCATCCTCCCGAAGAGTATTCCATTCTTCGATGTGATGTAATCGATGAAGTGGTAGCGGAAGTACGAAAAGAAGACTACAATAAATCATGCTACCCTATTGTTGAAGGAACGAATGACCAAGAGGATGAACAAGAGAAAGTTGATGAGAATGAACTCAATGAGCTTGATGAAAAGGAACTTCAGCTTGAGGCAAAGAGTGAATTGAAACCTCTTCCATCTCATTTGAAGTATGCTTTCTTAGAGGACAACCAAAAGTTTCCAGTCATTATTGCTAGTGAGCTTTCTAGTGAAGAGGAAGGGAAGCTCTTAGATGTTCTAAGAAAGCACAAGAAGGCAATTGGTTGGAGCCTAGCCGATATTGTGGGGATTGACCCCCGCAAGTGCATGCATTGTATATTTCTCCAAGAGGGAGCTCGGCCGGTTAGGCAACCGCAAAGGAGGCTCAACCCAACCATCCTCGATGTGGTAAAGAAGGAGGTCACTAGGCTACTTGATGCGGGTATCATATACCCAATTTCTGACAGTTTGTGGGTGAGCCCGGTCCAGGTTGTTCCAAAGAAATCGGGCATCACTACAGTTAAAAAGGATGATGGTGAAGTGATCACTAAGAGAGTACAAAATGCGTGGTGAGTGTGCATCAATTATAGAAGATTGAATGCACTACCCTTTGCCCTTTATCGATCAGATGTTGGACCGTTTGGCGGGTAAATCCCATTATTGCTTTCTTGATGGATTCACTGGTAACTTCCAGATTCACATTGCTCCTGAAGATCAAGAAAAGACCACATTCACTTGCCCTTTTGGCACATTTGCCTACAAAAGGATTCCATTTGGACTATGTAATGCACCTGCTACTTTTCAGCGGTGTATGACGAGTGTCTTTTCCGATCTGATGGAGAATTGTCTGGAAGTCTTTATGGATGACTTCAGTGTTTAAGGAACCTCATTTGATTGTTGCTTAGAGAACTTGGCCAAGGTCTTAGCTAGATGTGTTGACACAAACCTTGTCTTAAATTTTGAAAAATGTCACTTTATGGTAAGATAAGGTATAGTGTTGGGGCATGTAGTATCTCATGAAGGCATTTCTGTAGACCCGGCCAAGGTCGATATTATCACCACTTTGCCTCACCCCTCATCTGTGAGGGAGGTCCACTCATTTTTGGGACATGCAGGATTCTACAGGCATTTTATTAAAGATTTCAGCAAGATTGCTTTGCCATTGTCGCGCCTACTCCAAAAAGATGTGGACTTTGAATTTGACAGTGCATGTGTGAAAGCATTTGAAGAGCTAAGGAGAGTTTTTTCCACAACACTGATTGTGCGAGGCCCCAACTGGACGCTACCATTTGAGATAATGTGCGATGTGTCAAACCATGCTGTAGGTGCCGTGCTTGCACAGTGCGATGGTAAACTCCCTTATGTCATTGCTTACTCTTCTAAAATATTAGATGCAGCACAATCCAACTATATCACTACAGAAAAGGAACTCCTAGCTATTGTTCATGCTTTAGATAAATTTAGATCTTATTTGCTAGGGTCCAAGATAGTGGTATACACGGATCATGCAGCTTTGAAGTATTTATTGACAAAGAATAAGTCAAAACCTAGACTCATACGTTGGATCTTGCTTTTGCAAGAATTCGACATTGAGATTAGGGACCGGAGTGGGACTCAAAAGTTGGTTGCGGATCATTTAAGCCGCCTTGAGAATTTAAAATTTGACCTATTTCCGATCAATGACTCATTCCCATTGGATAGTTTGCATGCTGTGTCAGATAGCTTTCGTTGATTTGCCCCAATGGCGAACTACTTGGTTGCGAAACTCTTCCCTCTTAACTTTTCTAAACACCAAAGAAACAAGTTAAGGAGTGATTCCAAATACTACATTTGGGATGACCCTCACTTGTGGAAGAGGGGAGTAGACCAAGTAATTCGAAAATGTGTCCCGGAATCTGAAATCCATCCCATTCTTGAAGCTTGCCATTCGTCCGAATGTGGAGGCCACTTTGGCCCACAAAGGACCGCTAAAAAGTTGTTGGATTGTGGATTCTGGTAGCCAACCTTATTCAAGGATGCTAACCGATTCTGTGTGTCTTGCCATCAGTGTCAGAAGTCAAGAAACACGTCCCAAAGGGATGAGATGCCTCAGCAACCTATGTTGTTCTGTGAGATATTTGATGTGTGGGGCATTGACTTTATGGGACCATTCCCCAACTCAAGTGGGTATCTGTATATTCTGTTAGCGGTTGACTACGTGTCAAAGTGGGTAGAAGCAATACCTACCCGCCTTGATGATGCCAACACCGTCATTTCTTTTATTAGAAATAACATTGTATGCCGTGAGCGACCAAAGATCCCACTTTTGTAACAGAAAACTAGAGGCACTGCTCAAGCGCAATGGGGTATTGTATAAGGTTGCCACTGCTTATCACCCACAGACCAACGGACAAGCGGAAGTGTCCAACTGGGAGATTAAGAGAATCTTGGAGAAAGTGGTAAATCCACAAAGGAAGGATTGGAGCCTCCGGCTAGGAGATGCACTATGGGCGTATAGAACGGCCTACAAAACTCCGTTAGGGATGAGTCCCTTCTGGATCGTCTATGGTAAGGCATGCCACCTATTGAGCATAAAGCCTATTAGGCGGTAAAGCAGTGCAACATGGATTTAACCAAGGCGGGTGTGGCCAGAAAATTACAGCTAGAGGAGCTCGAGTGTTTGAGGAACGAAGCATATGATAATGCTCGGATCTACAAGGAAAAGACTAAAGCATTTCATGATCATCACATCCGGAAGAAGGATTTTCAAGAAGGTGATGAGGTTCTCCTCTACAATTCGAGGCTTAGATTCATGCCTGGCAAGCTCCGTTCTAGATGGGAAGGACCCTCCAAGGTGAAGGAGATAAAGCCCTATGGAGTGGTGGAATTGTTTGATTCTAAAAGTGAAGCAACTTTCAAGGTAAATAGACATAGAGTGAAGAAGTACCATGGCTACAAGTTTCCAAAAGAGCTAGAGGTGTTCCTGTTAACGGATGCACCTAGAGGAGGAGAAGCTTGAGCAATTGACTGTCCAACTTAAGGAAGTTAAAGAAAAGTGCTTGGTGGGAAGCACCCGACCGTGGTAAGATCTTCCTTGTGTATACCTTTTTGCTTTTAGCTTTAGATTTTTGTACATTTTGTGACTTCTTGATGTTGTTGATTGCATAGGAATGCTAGTTTTGTTGATCTTGTTGGATAACTAGGATGTTTATATAGATTTCATCATTTTTGTATAGATGAATTGTTGAAGTAGAGAGAATGCTATGTTTTGAATAGTGCATGAATTTGTGAATGTCTCTTTGACTACTAGCTTAAACACTTACTAAGAATATGTTAGAATAGACCTTTCTATGTTGTTTGAAAAAAAAAGAGAAAAAAAAGGAAAAAGAGGAATCCGCGCGTATGCGCCGGTGGTGCATTTCATACTCCTGGTCCAAAAACCCGAGAGTTATGCCCACCTTGTGCCCACTTCGCGCTAGGCACCCACGCGCCAGCGTGCATGCTGCCTGCGCGCCCCTTGCAACTTGTCCATCGACGCGCAAGCGCACTGTGCGCGCGCGCGTCGATTGTGCAATTTGACCTCACTGATACAAAACTTGAGAGTTGTGCCAAATGTGTTCCTATTCTGTACCCGCATTGACGTGCAGGCGTACTTGGTGCGTCCGCCCTGATCACCACCTTCACCAGGCACGCGTCCGCGCACTGTGCGTGTCTACGTCGCATGTGCTGCATGCCAACTCTGGTACAACAAAACCGAGAGTTAGGCCTACTTTATGCCAACTCTGTGCTAGGAGCCCAACTGACTTCACACGTACGCGCCCTGGACGCGTACGCGTCCCTCGCTCAACCCTCACCGACACGCCAGCACACCGTGCGCGCGCGCGTCAGTCACGCGAACTAGTTTTAAAGCTTGCGCGCCCTGTTCTGTCCTTCTCTCACCCTCTTTCCTGTTTCTTTCTTCTTCTTTCTTCATCACCTCTCTTCTCTTCTCCTTCTTCTACCATACTTTACCACCGTCTCTGGCCACTCACCGGTGACCACCACCACCTCTGGTGGCACTACATCTCTTCTATCTCTTTCTCATTTTCACGAAGAGAAAATTCTACCTTGATTCTTTTCCACTTCTCAAGGTTCTACTTCTTCTATATCTCATCTCTTACTTTCTTTGCATAATCTCTTTCTCTAGTTAGATATTTCTTATTGATTCACTTATTTTCTCTTTTAGTTGCATGATTATACTACTTACTTTTTGTTTGTTCACTTTTCTTTTTTCTTGCTTTTCCATGGATGTTGAATTTGAGTTTTAAATTGCTTTAATAGATCTTCTTGTTGCCTTTCATTATCTTTGTCAGTAGGTGATGTTGTGTGATGATTGTTATTTTATTTTGGGCTTCTAATTGGTTGAGTATCTCATAATTTCTCATTACTTGATAATTGCACGCGAAGTGTTCGAGGAAATGCACGAATGCCATTTTTGTTTATTTTAATCATGTACCTTCAATTTGGTGCTTCCTCCTCCCTCACTTGCTTTCTTCTAAATGCATTGAGTCCACTTTTCTTGCTTAGAGTGTATGCTTGCTAATTAGATATTCATTGAACATGACTTGCTCTTTGTTATGGATGCTTGAGATTATTCTTCTCATGCCATATTGCATGATTTACTTCCTCTTGCATCCCATGCCAAGCGTTGTGACCGATACCTCTATGATCACTTTGTTACACTATTTCTTTTGGGCACTACCTTTCCCTTATATGTTTTTGTTGAGATGATTCTTTGGGTTTAATGCTTTCCCTCTTTCCCCTCCTTTTTCAGGATGGCCACCACGAAAGGCAAGGAGAAAGCTTCAAGGAAACCAGCCGCAAAGAAGGCACCCCAAAGGTCAAACTCCAAGGCGCACTCTTCATTAGGAGCCAAACCCCTATCTAAGAAGGCGATGGCACCCGCTCCTATTGATAAAAAGAGAAGAGCAAACCGGCAAAGGACTCTTCAAGATTCCCCAACCGCTTCTGTGAACTTGTGTTCTCCACCATGGTTGAAAAGAACTTTCATGCCGAGCATCTACTCGCCCCGCCGGATAAGGTGGCTCCTTGTATTCTACCCTGCATTGAACGGCGATGATGAGAGTTTCTTCTGAGAAAACCACAGGAGGTCAACCTCTCATGGGTGGTAGAATTCTACACTAACTACCATCATTCCTCTCTTCAATCGATATACCTGCGCCGGAAGCAAGTCTCAGTTTCAGAAGAGGCTATTCAGTAAGTGCTTAATGTATTACCGGTACCAAGTGACATGGATGGCTACCAAGAGGCCTTACATCAGCGAGAAGAGTTTGGATTTGATTGGGACTCGATCCTCCGAGTTATTGCTGAACCAAAGACATTTTGGACCCATGGTCGACTCCGGATGCGGCCCAAGAGGATTGACGCACGTTTCCTCACTGTAGAAGCTAGAGCTTGGGCCCAGATCTAATCCCACTATGTGCTACCTAGCACCCACAAGTCGTCCTTGATAAACCCCTATTTTATGATTCATCTTGTGCTCAATTGAGTATTTTTATCAATTCTTCACCCATTTGTTCATATGAATTGCATGGTTTTACTATTCCTTTCTTATTTTATGATATATGTAAAAACATGTTTCCTATGCTTTAAAAATATTAATTTTAATTATCCTTTATTACCATTCGATGCCGTGATTTGTGTGTTAAGTATTCTCAGGCTTTATAGGGCAGGGATGGCTTAGAGGACAGAAAGGAAACATACAAAAATCGAAGGAAAGCACAAAAATGGAGTTTTGAAGAAAAAGGCATCGATGCGCACGCGTGGACGACGCAGACGCGTGCTTAGCGCGAAATGGCAGTGACGCGTACGCCTGGACAACGCGGACGCATGCCTAGAGCAGAACACAACTGACGCGTACGCATGGACGACGCGGACGCATGACAAGGAAAAACTCCAAATGACACGGACGCGTGACCCACGCGCACGCGTGACGGACGCCACGTGCAGAAAATTGCAGAAGTCGCCCCCAGCGATTTTTGGACCCTTTTTCGGCCCAAATCCAAGTCCAGAAACATAGAATAGAAGCCAGAGAATAGGGGAATCAACAACAACAATTCATACAACATTCAGAATTCACAATTTTAGGTTTTAGATGTAGTTTTAGAGAGAGAGAGAGGCTCTCTCCTCTCTCTTAGGATTTAGGATTAGGATTTCTCTTAGATTTTAGGATTAGGATTCCTTCGTTTTCTCCAATTCCAGGTTCAATGTTCCTAACTTTAATTTATGTTTCTCTTCTACTTTTAGATACTCTAATGCTTTTACTTGTTAATTATTTATGTTGCCAAATTGGCTTATGAATCTTTCCATGTTAGATTTGAATATTCTATTTAATATAATTTGAGGTATTTCAGATTTATGATTGTTTTATTCTATTTATGATGCTTTCAATTTAATTTAAGATTTATTCCCTTTTTGCTTTGGTAAAGTAATTGGTAACACTTGAATTATCAAACTCAGCAGTTGATTGAAAATTGGGAGTTGCTGATTGATTTGGATCGCTCTAAAGCTAGTCTTTCCACAGGGGTTGACTAGGACTTGAGGATCAAATTGATTGGTCCACTTGACTTTCGTTTATTTAGTAAGGGTTAACTAAGTGGGAGCAATAACAATTTTCATCACACCTGATAAGGATAACTAGGATGGGATTTCCAGTTCTTATACCTTGCAAGAGATTTTTATAATCATTAATTTATTTTTTTTCATTTAAATTACTTGTTCTCTATTTTAAAAACCCAAAAATACACCTTTTTCCATAACCAATAATAAATCATACTTCCCTGCAATTCCTTGAGAAGACGACCCGAGGTTTAAATACTTCGGTTATAAATTTTATTGGGTTTTGTTACTTGTGACAACCAAACTTTTGTACGAAAGGATTCTCTGTTGGTTTAGAAACTATACTTACAATGTGATTATATTTTTATAAAATTTCTTTACCGGCAGAAATTAGTTCGCCAAAATGGCGCCGTTGCTGGGGAATTGCAACTATGTGTCTTATTATTGGTTATTGTAAATATTTTATTTTGCTTGTTTATTTATTTTTATTTTTGTTTTTAATTTTTATTAGTTACTATGAGTTCTCACCCCCGTCGCTTTGAGTTTGGTTCTAATGTTGTTGTGAGGAATGGAAGCTATAACATGAACATGCATCAAGGTCGAAACAATCACAGATGGAAGGAGCCACGAGGATCTGATCAACCCTTTCGGCAACAACACCTTCCAAGATACTATGGACAACGACCATTCTACAATGCATACCAAGACAATAGCTATGGTGGACCTCTTCGTGACAACCAACACCCACCAGTTTACTATGGTCAAGAGCCATTCCGAGGTGCATATCAAGATAATAGATATGGTGGACCCCCTTTATAGTTACTAACAAGCCCCATGACGTTAGGATTTTTTGCCAGTAAAGAATTTCATAAAAATAGTCGTGTTGTAGATATAGTCTCTAAACCGACAGAAATCCCTTCGTACAAACGTTTTGGTTGTCACAGGTAACAAACCCATTTTAAATTGATAACCGAGTATTCAAACCTCGGGTCGTCTTCTCAAGGAATTGCAGGGAAGTATGTTCTTATTATTGGTTATGAAGATTGTAAATTGGGGGTTTTGGAAGTAAGGTGGGAATATGTTATATGACAAATAAAATAAAATAATAATAATAAAATCTCTTGGGAAGGTACAAGAAACTGGAAGTCCAGACTTAGTTATCCTTATCAATAACAATGAAAGTTGAATCTTAATTCCACTTAGTTAACCTTTACTAAAGCAAAGGAAAGTCAAGGGACAAATTGGTTTGATCTTCGAATCCTATTTATTTCCTAAGAAAAGCTTGGGAT
The DNA here is from genome assembly GCF_059453495.1 of Arachis ipaensis. NCBI lineage: Eukaryota > Viridiplantae > Streptophyta > Magnoliopsida > Fabales > Fabaceae > Arachis > Arachis ipaensis. Next base: position 78,474,250 of record NC_142440.1, on the reverse strand, counting down.
TATTGAAGTTCAACTCAATTGGAAAGATAACAAATAACAATTATGCTATTAAGTTAGATAATTCCTGAGTTACTGATTTCTTAACCAAGACCAAAAGGGGAAAAGTAAATCTACTGGAATAAGAATGCCTTCAGATGGGAAGCAATAATCATGTAAATAAAAGAAAGCAATATTAAACTGAAATACCTCAAATTGCATTAACAAAAGAACTTAAATCTGACATAGACATGCATGGAAAAATAAATAAAAGAACATTGAACCTGGATTGAGAGTCACTCCTAAAACTAAGAGAAGTCCTAAATCCTAATCCTAAGAGAGAGGAGAGAACCTCTCTCTCTAAAAACTACATCTACTCCTAAAATTGTGAATGTGAGAGCCTCTTTTCTTTTAAATGGATGCAGTCCCCCACTTTATAGCCTCTAATCTATATTTTCTGGGCCGCAAACTGGGTCAGAAACAGTCCAGAATTCGCTGGTTTCGAATTTTGCCACGCTGGATTTTCGTCACTGCGACGCGGCCGCATGGAACACGCAGTCGCGTCGCCTAGCGTCAGAGGAACTATAACACATTATATATCAAATCGAAACCCCGAACGTTATCTTTCCAACGCAACTGGAACCGCATCGTTTGGACCTCTGTAGCTAAAGTTATAGCCGTTTGAGTGCAGAGAGGTCAGGCTGGACCGCTTAGCAATTTCTCCAACTTCTTGCATTCCTTCCACTTTTGCATGCTTTCTTCCCATCCTCCAAGCCATTCCTGCCTTATAATATCTGAAAACACTTAACACACATATCAAGGCATCTAATGGTAATAAGAGAGGATTAATAATAAGCAAATATAAGATCAAAGAAGCATGTTTTCAATCAAAACACATAATTAGGAAGGAAATATAAAACCATGGAAATAGTATGAATAAGTGAATAAAGAGTAGATAAAAACTACTCAATTGAGTACAAGATAAACCATAAAATAGTGGTTTATCAACCTCCCCACACTTAAACACTAGCATGTCCTCATGCTAAGCTCAAGAGAAGCTATAAAGATGAAGAGGGATGATAGAATGTATGAAATGCAACCTATGAATGTAACTACATGCAAAAATATTTCTACCTACTTGGTTAAAAGTAAACAAATCTTTCAAGAGCAAATATGAACTGGATTTCACTAATTCAAATCATAAAAATGAAGCACAAATAGACTCGTAAGAAGAAAATAGCTTATGAAAGCAGGGAGCAAGGAATTGAGCATCGAACCCTTACTGGTAGTGTATACACTCTAATCACTCAGGTGTTTTTAGGTTCGATTCTCTCACTTCTCTACTAACCTTGCTTTCTAAGGCTTGCTCTTCATCTAACAATCAACATAAAATTTAATGCACAAATACACATATCAAGAGGTCTTTTAAGGGCTGTAATGGGGTTAGGGTCAAGGTAGGATTGTATTTGGCCAAGTGGACTAAAATCTGAATCCTTAATTAACTTAAACTTTCCACCTAACTTTAGACAATCCATGTAATCATAATACAATATCTAACCATCCATTAACCACGTTTTTCACATATTCATGCATTCTAATTTCAAGTACAGTACATATGCATTGCTTTCAGCACTTACTTTAGGGCATTTTGTCCCCTTTTATTATTTGCTCTTTTTCTTTTCTTTTTCTCCTTTATTTTTCTTTTTTTTTATATTTTTTTTCTTTTGTTTTTCTCAATGCATATGATTAAAGTATTGAATGCATGAACATATTCTCAACATTCTTTCACATTTTCAGAAAATTCTAACATACTCAATTCTCAAACCAAATGTTTCCAAACCCACTTTTCCCCACACTTAATTCATGAGCACTCTCACTAGTCTAAGCTAACCAATGATTCAAATTAAGGACATTATTATTTTTCGCTTAGAGTTAATGATGTGCTAAAGTAAAGAACAAAGGGTTATAATAGGCTCAAATTGGTTTGCAAGGGATAATGAAGGGTTAAGGCCATATGGGTATGTAAGCTCAGTGAAACAAAGGCCTCAATCATATAAGTGTATGCATACATCAAATAATGGAAATACAGAATTAAGCAAGACAAAGATCACAATTTTAGAGAGAAAAATACACACTAAAACAAAATTTTTGGTTGACAAAATGCAACCAATTCAAATAGGCTCAAAAATCTCACTGGTTTTGTGTGTTCGAGTTCTAAACCATGTTCCAATATAATATCTCTTCAAACAAGTGTGTCATTATATTTTATTCAAATTAGTGAAATTTTCTAAAAATTTTCTTGAAAAAAAAATATTACTTCAACCAAGTGGTAAAATATGCAAGAAATTAAACAAATATGCAATCAAACATGCAAATGCAACAATGAATAAGGAAAATAAATCATTGGTGTTGAGATAGAGGAGTAACTAACCCATGGAGATCAGTATCGACCTCCCCACACTTAAAGATTGCACCGTCCTCGGTGCATGCTGAGATTTGCAGGTGGATGGGTTGTGTCAACTGTTGCTTTTCTCTAAGGATTGTGCAGATGGACTTGTCTGTCTCCCCATGTAAAATGTCTTCCGCTTCCCTTCCGGGTGGCCATCCTGAAAGAAAAAGGGAAGAAGAGTAACCCAGAAATAGAGATAAGAAAATAAAAGAAGTATGGGTTAATGCCAAATGATAAGGGTCTCATTTACATGGAAGCTTCAACATGTAAGGGAGAAAACAATTGAAGCCATGGCATACCAGTGGTGCAAAATTTGCAACCATGGGGAAAAAGGTGGGTAATGAAAGACAATGTAAATTCATGTCAATGCAAAAGGAATATCAGTAATATAAAAATTAGCATTGATTTAAATAATATTACCCAATCAGAATAAAACAAGTCATGAAGCACCAAGAAAATACCAGAAAAGATGTAACAGTTGAATAAGAACATTTGAACACAAATAATAAATTTAGAAAAAATAAAAATACGCAATGAATGAGAGTATGCAATTAAATAAAATAAAATGAAAGTGAAAAAGAATGAGAAGTAGAAAAAGAAAGTGAGAAAGGAGAGAGAAGGGAGAATTTAGGATTAGAAAAGAAAAGATAAGAAAATTGGCACTAATCTGGATAGGTTGTGCGACGCTGGCGACGCGATCGCGTGGGTGACGCGGTCGCGTGGTGCGTGATATGGTTGGGTGACGCGGACGCGTGGGGCACGCGATCGCGTGACTCGATTTGTGCTAGTGGCGCGAGTGCAGCCTCGCGGTCGCACAACTCTCTGTTCAAAACTCAGTATTGCCAAAATCCTGGGTGACGCGGTCGCGTGGTCGACGCGATCGCGCGGGTGACCTTATTTCCAATATGACGCGGACGCGTGGGTGACGCGTTCGCGTGGCAGGGCTTGTGCTACTAGCACGGGTCTAGCCCAACTCCAGCTCAACTTTCAGGCATGCACCTGGTTGACGTCGATTTTCAGGTCACGCGGCCGCGTGGGGCACGCAGTCGCGGGGGAGGCCATTATTCCCATATGACGCGGTCGCGTCAGCGACGCGGTCGCGTGGATCGATTTGTGCCATTGGCACGCCTCCAGCGCTGCTCTTGCGAAACTCTGTGTTCGTTTATATTTTTCTCCCCTCTCCTTGTGACGCGGACGCGTCGCTGATGCGGTCGCGTCGCGTGCTCGCTTTTTTTTTTTTTGTAATCTGAAAAATGCAGAATGCAGTGTTAATATGAATGTGATGCAAAACTCCAGGTTCAATATAACAAAATAAAATAAAATTCAAAAACAAATAAAACTAAATAAAAATGAAAAAGGAACGATTATACCATGGTGGGTTGTCTCCCACCTAGCTCTTTTAGTTAAAGTCCTTAAGTTGGACATTTGATGAGCTTCCTGTTATGGTGGCTTATGCTTGAACTCATCCAGGAATCTCCACCAGTGTTTGTGATTCCAGTAACCTCCGGGGTCCCAAACTAAGCATGTAAAGCCCTTAAGAAGCTTCAAACAGATTCTTAGGCTCCCGAGGTGACAAATGTCAGAACAGATTCCAGGATCCCAAACTTTACTTTTACACCCATTTTTGTCGGGATCTGTATTTTTCTAGCCGGGTGATAAGTAATTTGAATTCTCACTGCAGCTACCAAACAGCTTCCTAGACCCATTCAATTGAGCTCTACACCAACCTTTGTGTTTAAATTTAAAGCTTCCAACCATAATGAACCTTGCAGGACAATTCTTACCACTGGCCATCTTCCTCTTACTCTTAATGCCACAAAGAGCTCTAAGTTGACCATCCGTCTCCAGTAGCCCATATTCAAGTGGGATTAGAAAGCTATGGGATATGAATTTTACCCACTTGAACGTTGTGAAGGATGATGGCAACTTAGTGGGAGGTGTTTTTAATGAAATTGCAAGCTCCACTCCCTTGTGCTCTTCTCTGATAATTACCACCTCTTTGCAAGCTTCTTCAATTTCAACCTCTTCCTCTTGGTAGCTCTCTTTCAATTCAATCTCCTCTTCATTGCTTTCCAAGGGCATGGGAGGTTGTGCTTCTTCTTCTTGAATCTCCATCTCTTGATCAACCTCTTCCAAGTCTTCAACTAGGATATGCTTTGGAGGTTGTACACCCTCCTCAGCATCAATTTCAACCATCTTGGAAGGAGGTTCTATGACTGGACTTTCCCATGGAGGTTCTGCATCTCCTAAGTCTTCAACCAACTCTTCTTCTTGAACAATGACAGCTTCTTCTACTTGTTCTAGTACGAATTCATTCTCTGTCTTGTCCACTGGGGTTTCTGGTATCTCCTTTATGCTATGCTCTTCATGAAATTGTCCACATGAGGCTGTGGTTGACCCTTGTATATTTAAGCGCCTAGAAGCCCATTGAATTAATGCTTGCCCCAGTTATTGAGTGGTTGCCTGAAATCGATCCACTGTTTTCTTGAGACGATCCTTTGCCTCTTGATGCACTCGGCTTTCATAAATAGGATCATAGTGCTCTCGGATTGATGGATATGGAGATGGTGAATATTGAAGTGGTGGTTCTTGTGAGTAATTGGGTTGGAATTGGGGTGGTTCTATATATGGTTCATATGGCTCATAAGGTGGTTGGTATAGTGGTTGAGGGTTAGGGTCATATGGAGGTGAATGGCGGAAAGGGGCTTGTGAGTTTGGTGGTCCAAAGTTATGTTGAGGAAAGGGTTCATAGGCATATGGTGGTGGTTGTTGATAGTCCATTGGAGGTGGTTGTTGCCATGAGGGTTGATCAAATCCTTGTGGCTCCTTCCATCTTTGATTGTTCCAACCTTGATGCATGTTCTCATTGTAGTTTCTTCTTCCTGCAACATTATTGTAACCAGACTCATAGCCAAAGGGGTGAGAGTTCATAGTAGCAAATAAAAAAATTAAAAACAAAAATAAAAATAAATTTAAATTAAAAAGTTATTTAAATTTTGAATTTGAAAATTAAATTTTGAAATTTGAATTTTTGAAATTTGAATTTTTGAAATTTTGAAATTTGATTTTTGAAATAAGATAAGATAAGATAAAAATTTTAAAAATAAAAACCAATAACCTCTTAACTTAAGAAAAAACAAAAATAGAAATAAAAACAAATAAACAAGCAAAAATAAAATATTTACAATAACCAATAATAAGGCACACGTTTGCAATTCTCCGGCAACGGCGCCATTTTGACGTTAGGATTTTTTGCCAGTAAAGAATTTCATAAAAACAGTCGTGTTGTAGATATAGTCTCTAAACCGACAGAAATCCCTTCGTACAAACGTTTTGGTTGTCACAAGTAACAAACTCCTTTTAAATTGATAACCGAGTATTCAAACCTCGGGTCGTCTTCTCAAGGAATTGCAGGGAAGTATGTTCTTATTATTGGTTATGAAGATTGTAAATTGGGAGTTTTGGAAGTAAGGTGGGAATATGTTATATGACAAGTAAAATAAAATAATAATAATAATAAAATCTCTTGGCAAGGTACAAGAAACTGGAAGTCCAGACTTAGTTATCCTTATCAATAACAATGAAAGTTGAATCTTAATTCCACTTAGTTAACCTTTACTAAAGCAAAGGAAAGTCAAGGGACAAATTGGTTTGATCTTCGAATCCTATTTATTTCCTAAGAAAAGCTTGGGATTATTGAAGTTCAACTCAATTGGAAAGATAACAACTAACAATTATGCTATTAAGTTGGATAATTCCTGAGTTACTGATTTCTTAACCAAGACCAAAAGGGGAAAAGTAAATCTACTGGAATAAGAATGCCTTCAGATGGGAAGCAATAATCATGTAAATAAAAGAAAGCAATATTAAACTGAAATACCTCAAATTGCATTAACAAAAGAACTTAAATCTGACATAGACATGCATGGAAAAATAAATAAAAGAACATTGAACCTGGATTGAGAGTCACTCCTAAAACTAAGAGAAGTCCTAAATCCTAATCCTAAGAGAGAGGAGAGAACCTCTCTCTCTAAAAACTACATCTACTCCTAAAATTGTGAATGTGAGAGCCTCTTTTCTTTTGAATAGATGCAGTCCCCCACTTTATAGCCTCTAATCTGTATTTTCTGGGCCGCAAACTGGGTCAGAAACAGTCCAGAATTCGCTGGTTTCGAATTTTGCCACGCTGGATTTTCGTCACTGCAACTTGGCCGCATGGATCACGTGGTCGCGTCGCCTAGCATCAGAGGAACTATAACATATTATATATCAAATCGAAGCCCCGGACGTTAGCTTTCTAACGCAACTAAAACCGCGTCGTTTGGACCTTTGTAGCTAAAGTTATAGCCGTTTGAGTGCAGAGAGGTCATGCTGGACCGCTTAGCAATTTCTCCAACTTCTTGCATTCCTTCCACTTTTGCATGCTTTCTTCCCATCCTCCAAGCCATTCCTGCCTTATAATATCTGAAAATACTTAACATACATATCAAGGCATCTAATGGTAATAAGAGAGGATTAATAATAAGCAAATATAAGATCAAAGAAGTATGTTTTCAATCAAAATACATAATTAGGAAGGAAATATAAAACCATGCAAATAGTATGAATAAGTGGATAAAGAGTAGATAAAAACCACTCAATTGAGTACAAGATAAACCATAAAATAGTGGTTTATCACCCCATCATATGCCTATGAACCACCTCCTCAACATAGCTTTGGACCACCACACTCACAAGCCATCCACCACCACTCACCTCCATATGACCCTAACCCTTACCACCCCAATTCCAATCCAATTACCCCCAAGAACCACCATTTCCATATGCACCATGTCCATATCTATCAACCCGAGAATCACAAAAATATCTCAAGGAAATAGTGAATAAATTTTATGCAACCCTTCACCCATTGGATCAAGCGATCAATCGCTTAGCTTCCCGATGTTCGGACACTCAAAGAACCCCCATGGCTTCATGTGGATAATCTAATGAAGAACGTAGCATGAAGGAGATATTAGAAACTCCAATGGACAGTACGGAGCATGACTTTGTACTGGAACAAGTAGAGGAAGCCGTAATTATCGAAGAAGAAGAATTGGTTGAAGACTTAGGAGATGCTGAACCTCTATGGGAACTAAGAATTATGGAAAATTCCGCCAAGCAGTTTGCAATCGATGCTAAGGAGGATAGTGCACAACCCCTGAAGCATGTATCTTATGAAGAACTGGACGGAACAGATCAAGAAGCAAGTTTCTTTGGTACTGATCACTATGAATCAAGTTCTCCTAGTAATGAACTTGCATCCGCAAGTGAATTCTTTGAGATTGAAGAATCTTCCCCAAGTGAATACGAAGATGATGCGGATGTAGACTTTTCTCAACGTCCAATTTATGACTTGAGTGATGAGGAAGATATCGAAGACTTTGATCAAGACGTGGTTGCAGTTAAAGAAGTTTGCAAAGAAGTGGAAGAATTCACAGAAGAATACAAGGGAGTAGAGCTTGCAAAACCACTGGAAATACCTATCGCAAGGCCATTACCACCCAATACAAACTTCAAGTGGGTAAAATCCTTAGCCTTTATCTTTACTTTTCCACTTGAATATGGTTTGCTTGAAACAGATGGCCAGCTTAGAGCTCTTTGCGGCTTTAAGAGTAAGAGGGAATTGGCTCACACTCAAAGCTGGTATGCAAGATTCAATAAAGCTCCAGGCTTCAATTTGAGGTACAAGGATTGGTTTTGAGTTCGATTGAATAGGTATCGGAAGATCTTTGGTCATCTTAGTGAGAATTCAAATTCCGTACTACCTGGCTGGAAAAATGTAGATCAAGACAAAGATGGGTACAGAAGTAAGGTTTGGGATCCTGGAATTTATCCTGATAGTCAACACTCCTGGAGTCTGAAAACCTGCTTTAATTTGCTCAAAGGCTTTACTTGCCTTGTTTGGGACCCTGGAGGATATTGGAATTGCAAACATTGGTAGGGATTTTTGGATGAGTTTAAGCATAAGCCACCATGACAGGGAGCTCAACGAATGTCCAACTTAAGGACTTTAACTAAAAGTGCTAGGTGGGAGACAACCCACCATGGTATGATCGTCCCTTTTTCAATTTTAATTTTATCTCGTTTTGTTTGTTTTTAGCTTTATTTTATTTTATTTTACCTGGAATTATTCATAACATACATCTGCATAAGAATTGCATATAGAATTTTGTATGCTGCATAAAAAAAAAGAGCACCCCACGCGTGCGCATGGGCCACGCGTGGGCGTCGATTGCAAATTGATGTCACAATCCAACGCCTAGAAAGTTGGGCTGGAGTCATGCGGCTGTAATGCGTTAGGCACAAATTGGGCCACGCGTTCGCGTCAAGTGACGCGATCGCGTCACTTTCACTTCACACACACCACGCGAAAGCGTAGGCGACGCGTACGCGTCGCATGGAAATTATTGCCCCCTCAATGGAAACAGAGAGTTGTGCCAAAAAGATGCTGGAATTGTGCGTTTAGCACAATTCTGAGCGACACGTATGCGTGCCCCATGCGTACGCGTCACTTTCATTATCCCTCACTCGCGCGATCACGTCCATGACGCGGCCGCGTTATTGCCTTTCCGCCTCAACCACGCGATCGCGTGATCCATGCGTTCACGTGGATTTGAATCCACTTACCCCCTTCAACGCGAAACCCTAACCTATTTTGCGTCCCTTTTTCCTCTCCAACCACCAAATAACCACCGAGCAACCACCACCACCCCAACCCACCTCGCCGCCCCCCGCTACCACGCCGCCCTCGCTGAACCCACCACCTCCTTTCTCTTCTCCCCCCTTCTTCCTCCCCTCCCACCCTTCTTCCTCCACTGCCCCCCACCACCAAACCGAGCCGCCACCGCGCCGCCTCACCCAGAACCGCTGGCCACCACGCCACCACACCCTCCTCACCCTCCTCGCCCCCTCTTCTCTTCTCCCCTCCATAACCCTCTTTCTTCCTCAACCACCGAACTGCCGTCCTGCCTCCACCAAGGACCGCCGCCGTGCCACCTCCCAGCGCCGCCGCGTCACTGCCACCACTGCCCCCCACCACCATCTCTCTGATCCCAATTTTTGTTCCTCTGTCCACCAGGTTCTGCCAAACACCGATTCATTTCCAAGTTAGTTAGTTAGTTGCATTTTTTTCAAATAATATTCAAATTAGGATAGTTAGAGATGCATGATCGTAGTGGATTTTAGGTGGTTAGGTAGCTAGGATGTGGTTAGCGGATTTATGCCTGATAATTGTGCCGTTCTTGTTACTTGTCTTATCTATTTTGCAATTTTGAATTTGCTGTGATGATAATGCTGTTCATATGCTGTTCTTTACCATTCTTTAATGCAGATTGAGTTTGTTTATTCTGAGCTCATGTGAATTACTATTTGTTACTCTTTTCTGCACTACTTTATTATCATATGAACTGTTTCTGCTGCTGTTTATTACCCGAGAACGTTCAATTTTTAGCCAGAATGCTGCCCAATTTTTTCCAAATTGTTTCCCACAACTACCATTCATAAATTGGTTTTGGCAATTTCAAGTTTTGTACTAATTGGTTTCAACCAAGCCAATTCATGAATGCACGGGCTAGCTTTCGTATTCTTTCTGATTCCCTTATTCATCAAATAGCATTATTGATGATTTCGATTTGAATTTGCAATTCTTTTCTTTATATGATTTATCATCAATAATCTGCAATATTTACTTGAATGTGAGTTACTTGTTATTCAAGTTTGTGAAACTTTTGATTAATTAAGAACCAAAACACCATGCCACTTACTTTAACCTCACTTTTTAACTATTAACTACTTTAATTTTCTAACTTCTCTTTTGGTTTTTACCTAACTATTTTAAACCCATTTCAAGGCATGATTACTATTGTTCCTAATTAACAAGAATTTCGCATATTATAAATTTTGGATTGTGATTTTTATTATCTGCCTTTTAACTTGCATACAGTCCAAAATATCACATATATTTAACTCACTTCATGATTATATTGCTCTTTTATTATTCTTTTGCCCCTTTATGCTGATATTGCTAAACTTCTATTTGCTTACCTGTTTTCCTGCTTTAGTTTCTTAACTGTATCCTGGAACTTCTGCTTTTCAGGATGTCTGAACCCAAAAGCAAAGGAAAGGGCCAGGCAACCACAGGCAAGAGAAAGAGAGGAGAATCCTCTACCACCATCTTAGATATCCTCCATGATGATTTCTAGCGGGAAAAGAATTTTACCCCGCAGGAAAAGGCTGATCAGTTACTGCCTGCCACAGACCCAGTCAAGTTTGCCAACAGATACTGTGAACTCAAGTATTCGATCTTTCAAACTTCAAGGAATTTATACCTGGAAAAGACCTTCAAAATCCCAGAAGAACTACAACAATACACTACCGAACAGATACAACAGAGAGGCTAGTTCTTTCTGGAAAGGAACTTGACTGAGGTCAATGCATCTTGGGTCAGAAAATTCTACTGCAATTACTTAAAACAAACCTGGATGCAGTACAGCTCAGAGGCAACCAGATTCTGGTTACTGAGGAAGCAATTGAAGAAATCCTCCAGCTCCTACCTAAATCAGATAAACCAGATGGTTATCAGCAGGTTGAAGAGGATATGAGATTCATGAGATTTGACTGGGACGCAGTAAAGTGGACTATAGCTCCTAATCCTACTGTCCCATGGGTAATGGGCAAGTCCACAGTAGCCCCAAAGGGAATTAAGCTTATCTACCTGAATGATGAGGCTTGGCTTTGGCAGTAGATTCTGAGTAACTACGTGATGCCGAGCACTCATGAGACTGAGGTGCCAGCTGCCATGATTACCCTCATTTGGTGTGTGTTGGAAAACAAGGACCTATATCTTCCCCGCTTCATCCGATATTATATGTCCAGGGTCCATGTCTGAGGCACTCTGCCCCTTCCTTATTTGATTACTCAAATGGGACGCCGAGCTGAGGTGACCTGGGAGATTGCTGATGAGAAGCCACCTGCCACTGAATGCAAGAAAATTATCCCACACAGCAGGAAGTTTCAGGCTTTGGGCTACCGACCACCCTTTCTCACTGCCTCTGCTGAGGCAGCCACATGTTTTGCTGGCCCTTCAGCCCTTGCTACACCAGTTACCACCACAGCATCTCCACCTGCTTCAGAGCCCATCTACCACCTCGTGCATCGCCTATTTGACCGGTTGGATCAGATGGAGCGCCATAACCAGCGGCGATATGAGAGATCTGAGCGTTGTAGCAAGTGACGCTATGAGCATTTAAAGTTGATGATCCGATCTGGCCACCATGACATCCCCTTCGAGCCTGACACTCCTTCTGAGCCATCTGAGGAGGAGGCGGATGATCATAAGGAGGAGGCACGTGCAGAGGCTGAGCAGGCAGAACCTGAGCAGGCTGTGCCACGTTATGAGGAGCCCCATCAGATACAACCAGCAGATCTAGAGGTCCCTCTATAGACAGAGCCTTCGCTTCAGCAGACAAATCTTCCGACACTCATACAGACTATAGACCCTCAGACCACCACAGAGACACCAGCAGCACATCCTTCCGGAGATGCCACATCTTCACACCCAGCTTGATAGAGCATCGAGGACGATGCTATTATTTAAGTGTGGAGAGGTCGCTATCTCTGGCGAATCTTTTTGGTGAACTACTTTCAGACTCTTTTTATCCTATTTTGTTTATTTTCTGTATTTTTATTTTATTTTTATTTAATCTTATGTTATTTATCTTTCAGCACTTGCACATTTTTCTTTTACTGTATTTCTGTTTACTTTATTATATTTTGCATTTTGGTCTATATATATCTTAGACATTTAGTCTAATTTGCACTTTTAGCTTATTATTTGTGATATAGGAAATATGGATTAATTAGTTTAGTTTACCCTTTTAGCATATGATAATTTGGATTAATTGAAAATAAAAAGAGTAAACTAGAAACTTTAGTTTTTCAGAATCACAACAATCCACACACACACTATATATATATATATATATATATATATATATATATATATATATATATATATATATATATATATAGCAATAAATGTTGGTAAATTGACAACATTTTTCAAAGAAAATACTTATTTTTATAAGGGCCATTCAAAGATTCACATTGAGTTGAATGGAAACTCTTGATTTCTACTTGCATGATATACATAACTGATATATGGTTTTTGAGCCAAAGAACACACAACCCGTGAGTTTTTGAGCTTAATTGCATGATTACATTTAACCATAGATTTCATTATTGTGTGTTTTGCCCTTCTCTTCTATGCTTGCAATCTTTACTTAGTTTACATACTTGCATGTGATTGAGGCCATTGCTTGTTTTGCTCACTTACCCCAAATAGCCTACCTTTTACATCACCCTTGGTAGCCCCCTTGAGCCTGTTGATCCCCATTTATTCTGTTCTATAACCACATCACTAGCCTTAAGCAGAAAAATAAATTATAAATCCCAAGTTAAATCCTTGGTTAGCTTAAAATAGAGATTGTGTATCCACTAAGTGTGGGGAAACATGGGAACATGGGTTGATTGGAAAGGATTAAATTAATAAAATAATCAGAAATTTGGAAGCATGCTCATGTGAAACCAAATTAACTTTAAATACCATGTGCATTGATATATGTTGTGTTTATGTTAAAATTTTTTTTTCCTTTTTAATTAAATAAATAAGGGGACAAAAATTACCCCATTATTAAGTTTAATAGAAAAATCAATGCACATAGGATAAAATTAAAAATAATTTGATGCATGAGTACGTGATAAGAAAGTGGGAAAATTATGGGAAGCTAAGCATAATTTTAATCATATAGAGTATGTATATGATAGGTGAGATCTTAGACTAATCAAGGAATTTTTATAGCTCACTTAGCCTTATATATACTCTTACCTTTACCTTACCCCCATTACAACCTTGAAAAAGACCTCATGATGTTTGTATATGTACATTATATATTTGTTGATTAGTTAGATGTAAAACAAAGTTTTAAAAATCATGAGTAGAAAAGAATAGAGTGATTAACCCCAAACACTGAATGATTAGAGAGTAAACACAAATCCAGTGAGGGTTCAATAGCTCAATTCCATATATCCATGTTTAATTATTAATTGTCTTACAATTTTGTGAAATCCTCTAACTCAACTCAATTGCGAATGTGTTTTAATATGGTTTGGCCTTGGTTGTGCATAAATGATTCTTTGAAAAATTTAACTCAATTTAACCACAGGTAAGCTTTATATATATAGGTGGATAATAATTAGAATTGCATGATTCATTTAGGTAGCTTGCATTTAGAATAGATTGCATTGCATAAGATTCCACCATTCTACCTTCATTCTTTTTCTCTTGGATTTAGCATGAGAACATGCTAATGTTTAAGTGTGGGGAGGTTGATAAAGCCCTATTTTATGATTTATCTTGTGCTCAATTGAGTGTTTTTATCAATTCTTCACCCACTTATTCATATGAATTGCATGGTTTTACTATTCCTTCCTTATTTTATGATATATGTAAAAACATGTTTCCTATGCTTTAAAAATATTAATTTTAATTATCCTTTATTACCATTCGATGCCGTGATTTGTGTGTTAAGTATTCTCAGGCTTTATAGGGCAGGAATGGCTTAGAGGACAGAAAGGAAATATACAAAAATGGAAGGAAAGCAAAAAAATGGAGTTTTGAAGAAAAAGGCATCGACGCGAACGCGTGGACGACGCGGACGCGTGCCTAGCGCGAAATGGCAGTGACGCGTACGCGTGGACAACGCGTATGCATGGACAACGCGGACGCGTGCTTAGAGCAGAACACAACTGACGCGTACACATGGACGACGCGGACGCGTGATAAGGAAAAACTCCAAATGACGCGGACGCGTGACCTACGCGCACGCGTGACAGACGTCACGTGCAGAAAATTGCAGAAGTCGCCCCCAGTGATTTTTGGACCCTTTTTTGGCCCAAATCCAAGTCCAGAAACACAGAATAGAAGCCAGAGAATAGGGAAATCAACAACAACAATTCATATAACATTCAGAATTCACAATTTTAGGTTTTGGATGTAGTTTTAGAGAGAGAGAGAGGCTCTCTCCTCTCTCTTAGGATTTAGGATTATGATTTCTCTTAGATTTTAGGATTAGGATTCCTTTGTTTTCTCCAATTCCAGGTTCAATGTTCCCAACTTTAATTTATGTTTCTCTTCTACTTTTAGATACTCTAATGCTTTTACTTGTTAATTATTTATGTTGCCAAATTGGCTTATGAATCTTTCCATGTTAGATTTGAATATTCTATTTAATATAATTTGAGGTATTTCAGATTTATGATTATTTTATTCTATTTATGATGCTTTCAATTTAATTTAAGATTTATTCCCTTTTTGCTTTGGTAAAGTAATTGATAACACTTGAGTTATCAAACTAAGCAGTTGATTGAAAATTGGGAGTTGCTAATTGATTTGGATCGCTCTAAAGCTAGTCTTTCCACAGGAGTTGACTAGGACTTGAGGATCAAATTGATTGGTCCACTTGACTTTCCTTTATTTAGTAAGGGTTAACTAAGTGGGAGCAATAACAATTCTCATCACACCTGATAAGGATAACTAGGATGGGATTTCCAGTTCTTATACATTGCAAGAAATTTTTATAATCATTAATTTATTTTTCTTTTCATTTAAATTACTTGTTCTCTATTTTAAAAACCCAAAAATATACCTTTTTTCCATAACCAATAATAAATCATACTTCCCTGCAATTCCTTGAGAAGACAACCCGAGGTTTAAATACTTCGGTTATAAATTTTATTGGGTTTTGTTACTTGTGACAACCAAACTTTTGTACGAAAGGATTCTCTGTTGGTTTAGAAACTATACTTACAATGCAATTATATTTTTATAAAATTTCTTTTCTGGCAGAAATCAGTTCGCCAGTCCTTCACAGCGGATCTCGCCTTGCTTGTTTGGTGTGTTCTCACAGAGAGACCGGTGAACATTCCGCTTCTTGTCAAGCAAGCGATGGGTCAAGTCCACGCCCGGGGTAATTTGCTATTTTCAGCATTGGTATCCGATTTAGTTGCTCCTGTGGGTGTTCGTTGGGAAGCCATGGACACTAAGGCTATAATTCCGGCTAAGGGCGATGTTGTCCCAAGCGGAAAATACTTACAGCTTCCAATGAACAACCCTAGCCTCGACATAGCCCCTCCATCTACTATTCCTTCCACCTCATAGTCACCACCACGACAAAGATCCACCCATCAAAGGATAGAAGATCTACACCAGAAGATTGATAGATATGAGCGGCGCAACCAAGGCCGATACACTTACATCGAGAAGCTTCTGTGTTGTGTTACCCCTAGCATGGAGGAACCTGAGATATTCACATCCACCTCAAACCCAACTGATGGGAGCTCTGATGGAGGGGATAGTGAAGGTTCTGGTTCCGATTGCCTTTTGCGCATTGTTGGTAGCACGGAGGACCATGCTCAATTCTAAGTTTGGGGAGGTCGTTCGACCGATCTCCATGGGTAACAATCTCTTCCTTTCAACACCTATGGATTTATCTTTTGCTTAGTAGTTAGTACATTGCATGTGTAGTTAGTCTTGCTTGTAAATACTCCTTGCATGATAGTTAGTCTCTATAGGGTTACTTGGTCAAAATAATGACTTCTTCCCTAAGAAACTGTGTTTTGGGGTACCCTACCAATTTTAAAAAATTTTTTGCGATAAACTTGCTTTAAGAATGTATTTTGGAACATAGTGATTGAACTAAGAACACAAGCATGTGAGTTTTGAGCCTATTGTGTGGTTATATCTTCTCCTATTCTTGTGTGCATTATTCTCTCTCTATGTTGCAACCCTTTCTTTTTCTGATTCTATATGTCCATTACTTTGTGTATGAATGCATTTACATGATTGAGGCCATGATAAACCAATTTTGAGCCCATGATAAACCCTCTTTGTTCTTAAATAGAGCACATCAACAACCCTAAGTGAAAAACAATGAATGTCCCTAGAGTTGGATCCTTTATTAGCTTAGGTAAGTGAAGGTGTGTATCATTCAATTGGGAGGGTGTACTTGGGAACTTGGGTAGATGTAAAGAGGTGTATTTGTAGTTGTAATTGAAAATTCTAGGATCTGGGAACATACTCATATATAAAATGATTGAACCATATGCATTGAAACTTTTGTACATGAAACCCCAAGAAAGAGGGAACCAAAAAGAAAAAAAAAGATTTTTATGTGTATATATGAGAATGTAATAAATAGAAAAAAAAAGAGAAAAAGAAACAAAAATATAAAAAAAGAGAAAGCAATGAAAGGGGACAAAGATGCCCCAAGACAAAGTAATAATAACAATGCATATGGGATGTGAATTGAAAAAAATGCATGAGTATGCGAAAAGTGAAACCCATGGGTAGTTAGGTATTGTATTATAGTTGTATAGGTTGTTCTATGTGTCTAGTGGGATCTTAGGTTAATCAAGGATTCAAATTTTAAGCTCACTTGACCATATACATCCTTACCTTCACCCTAGCCCCATTACAACCCATGAATAAGACCTCATGATACTTGTAAGCATGCATTAAGTAATTGTTGATTGTTAGATGAAAGACAAATCTTGGAAAGCATGATTAGAAGAGGATTGAGTGACGAACCCTATACACTTGAGCGAATAGAGCATATACACTTCCTTTTAGGGTTTGATGATCAACTCCTTGTTCCCGGCTTTCACAAGCGTTCATCTAGCAAGTTATATGCACTTCATAGTAATGTTCAAATTGGTAGGATTTATAAATTACATATCATTTTCACCCCGTATGCTCATATGTGTTCTTGGAAGATAGATTTACCCATGACCAAGTAGATAGATGATTTTACATTAGTTGCATGTATTCATTTAGGAAATTTGCACTTCATAAACCTTTTCTTACCATGATCTTTGGTCTTTTTATTTTTAAGCATAAGGACATGCTTGGTTTAAGTGTGGGGAGATTTGATAAACCACAATTTTGTGGTTTATATTGTGTAGAATTTGGGGGTTTTTGTCAATATTTTTCACACTTATTCACAAGAATTGCATGGTTTTGTGTTCTCTTCCTAATATTGCTTTATGATGGAAAATATGCTTCTTTTGCCTTAAAATTGCTATATTTTGATCCTCTTTTATTACCATTTGATGCCGTGACGTATTTGTTGAGTGATTTTAGAATTAATAGGGCAAGAATGGCCTAGAAGAGAGAAAGAAAGCATGCACAAGAGGAAGGAACATGAAGATTTAGATTTTGGGAATGTCAGCATGGGCGCGCACGCGCACCTTGCGCGCACGCGTGGATGTGGACAGCTGGAAGCGGTGCGCGTAGATCGGTGCATCTGCATGGATTAGAGAAATCCACACCGGCGCGCACGCGTACATGGCGCGCACGCGTGGATCGCAAAATCAATCGGCACGCACACACGCATGGCGCGTACGCGTGACAAGCTGCACGTGACCTCATTAAAGGAAATCGTGCCTGGCAATTTCTGAGGCTCAAGAGGCCCAAATTCAAGCTCGTTCTGCTTGGAAAAGACCCAAGGATGCTAGGAGGAAAGGGGGGATCATTCATTCACACTTAGACATAATTTTTAGCTGGTTTTTGGTTCTTGTTTTTCTAGAGAGAGAAACCCTTTTTCCTCTCTAGATCTAGTTTTGATTTGATCTTCCCTTATTGAATTCTAAATTGAATCTTTTTAATTACTAGTTTTGATTGCTTAATTTGAATTCCTTAGTATAACTTTGTTTAGATCTTGTGTTAGTTTCATGTTTTCTTGTCAATTGTTATTTGTTACCCATTTCATGAATGTTGTGAATCTTGAATTGTTAATGTTACATTGATGATTTTCATGATTAATTGTGTTGTTTGAGTGATTGTATGTTGATAATTGTTAGTGGGTGCTTGTTAATTTCAATTTAATTGCAATTTGAATATGTCTTCTAGTAATGCTTACCATGTGTTTGATGAAATGTTTCCTTTGATTATGGAGTAGTTCTTTTTACTCTTGGCCTAGGCTAAGGGAATTGGGTAAACTTGAGTTATTGGGTCTAATGGATTTGATGATTTGGGAGCCCTTAGTGGTCAATTTGATAACCATTGACGCTAGCCTACTACTAAGTCAATTAGTAGCTAGGTTGGACCTTATGGGTTGATGTTGACTAAACCATTTAATATACTTCAAGTATAGAAGTAAACTTAATGGGTTTGGTTCCTCATAATTGTCAAGATATGGTTATTAGACAAGGATAGTGACCCCCAATTCCCATGTCTAGCCAAGAGTTGCTTTTATTATTCATATTTGAAAACCCAAAAATCCTGATTGCTTTGTCTTAGTTATAGTTATTTGTTTAATTTTAGAATAGAATTATAGTGGATATTATCTTATTAGTTTAGAATTGCCCACATCTTGCTTTAGTTACTTGAATTAGTTTCTTGCACTTCAAGATTACTTGCTTGTTAAGATTCCTAGTTTAAATTCTTGCTCATGAGGTGCAACCCCAGAATTCTAACCAATGTTGATGCACATGTTTGCCCATTCCTTGTGAGACGACTTGAGGTTTGAATACTTTGGTTACTTTTATTAGGGTTGAACTTGTGACAACCAATTCCTTCAAAATTTGATTCGCGGATTATTTGTCGGTTGAGGGCTATACTTGCAACGTGAAAATCTTGTGAAAATTCCTTACCAACGGTATCTCGTGACATCAGTACACTAAGCAGTTGCTCCTCCTGTTGGGAAGTGAGTTCTCGTGCAATAATAACTAGGAGCTTCTGATTGTCCTCAAGGTAAGCATACTTGAGGTGGGGTGGAAGGGGCCTCAACTCCATTTTCGGTTCATGGCTAGGCACTAGATCATCTGGAGCTAGTGATGATGGCAAAGTGTCCTCATTGTGTTCAGAGGGTTTCCCCACACTTGGATCTTGCTCCATGTACATATCCTATACTTCTTCTTGGTGAACTGCAGTTACAGTCTCATCAATGATGTCACACTGGAAGATGGAATGATCTTCCGGGGGGTGCTTCATAGCTTCATCCAGGTTAAAGCTCACTGCTCTACCATCTATCTCAAAGGAGTAAGTTCCTGAGAATGCATCCAACTTAAACTTTGAAGTCTTTAGAAATGGTCTTCCATGGAGGATGGATGATGGTCTTCCTGAGTCATTAGGGGGCATCTCCAAAATATAGAAGTCAATAGGAAGTGTGAGCTCCTTAATGCTCACCAACACGTCCTCAGCAATTCCAACCACAGAGATAATGCCTTTATTTGCCAAAACAAAACGTGATGCCGACCTTTTTAAGGGAGGGAGCCTCAAAGCATCATATACAGATAATGGCATTATACTAACACACGCGCCTGAATCACACACGAAGTCAGAAAATTTCACACCATCTATAGTAATAGTAACCATGCATGGACCTAGGTCACTACAATTTTCAGGTATATCATCCGCTAAAGCAGAAATGGAGCTACCTAGAGGAATAATTTCTAAATCCTATAATTTATCTTTATGTATGCACAAATCTTTTAGAAACTTAGCATATTTAGGTACCTGCTGAATGGCATCAAAAAGTGGAATGGTTACATCAACCTTTTTAAATATTTCTACCATTTTAAGGTCTAGTTCCATCTGCTTTCTGGGCTTTCTAGCAAGATGTGGAAATGGAATAGGAATGGCACCACTTGCAGCTTCTGTGTCCCTTGGTGCTCCATTCCTTGGTTGAGCTGCTTCTTCATCAACCATGTCTTGTACTACATCTTCTTCTTCAGCATCCTCTACCTCCACAGTACTTTCAACTGGAGTGTCTTCTTTTAAGCTTGGCTCCGCATGACTCCTCTCTGGTAGTGTAGTCCCGGACCTCAAAGTAATGGTGTTGATTCCTCCTTTGGGGTTGGGTAAAGGCTGAGAGGGAAGTGTACTGGAGCTTGCAGGTTGAGTGTTGGAGGTACTCGATGATCCCATATGGGAGACGAGAGCTTGTATAGCAGAGGTCAGACCGGTAAGTATGCTTTCCATGGTCTTTTGTCCTTGTGCAAGAGAGTGAAGCAACTCGTCATTGGGAGAGGAAGATGGGTAAGTGACTTGAGGGCCCTACTATTGGTTATTTTGAGATCCCTGTGCTTGTCTTTGGTGAGGTACCCGGTAAGACTGGTTTTTGTTTTGCTAAGACCGGTTCTGCTGATTGTTGTTGTTGTTCCACCTCTGATTTTCACCATTATCTCTGCCTCCTTGGTTGTAGTTGTCCCTCCATCCCTAGTTAGAGTTACCTCTCCACCCTTGGTTGGAGTTATCCCTCCATCACTGGTTGGAGCTGTTTTGCCAACCTTGATTGTAGTTCTCACCTTGGTTATAATTACCGCCTTGCTGATAGTATCCTTGATTTGGGCGGTTATAGAAGTTGTGGGTAGCTGCCAAGGTGTTGTCTTCTTATTGGAGCTACGGGTATTCATCAGTGTAATGAGAATTGCATGCACATATTCTTCAAATTTTCTGAGGTGCCAACTGTTAATACTGTTGTTGTGGGGGAGGCTGGTGTTGTTGTTGTTGATTTAGCTGTATCTGCTTCAGAAGGTTGGTTATCTCACATAGAGTCTATGTGAGAGCAGTAGTCTACCTGCTAGAGGAAACCTCTGCAACAGCCTTGGGATGGTTGTTCCTGTGCCTAACATTCCGTGTGGACTCAGCTAGGTCGCTGATCAGTTGCCACGCTTCATTCGCGGTCTTGTACTTTTTCAGAGAACCATTACTTGCACCATCCAATGTAGTCTTATCCTGAGGCTTCATGCCTTGTGTGAAGTAGCTGATCAACACCAACTTGTCGATCATGTGGTGGGGGCATGCGTCCAGAAGATTCCTGAAGCGCTCCCAATACTCATAAAGAGTCTCTGATTCGTATTGAATAATGCAGGAAATTTCCTTCCTCAGTCTATCAGTAACTTCAGCTGGAAAGTATTTTTCCAAGAATTCTCTTCTGAACGTATCCCAGTTAGTAACAACTGCTTCAGGTTGGGTGTAGTATCACTCCCTTGCCTTTTCCTCAAGAGAAAATAGGAAGGCGGTTAATAAAATAGAAGTCTCATCTGTACCATGATGCCTAACAGTAGAACAGGCTATCTGAAAATTCCTGAGGTGCTTGATAGGCTCCTAAGCGGGTAAGCCATGAAACTTGGATATTAAGTTGATTAACGCAGTCTTCAGTTCAAAATCTGGAGCCGGATTTGGGTGACGCGCTTGATACGGTTGTAGTGTAAAGTCTGGAGCGCCTGCTTCCTGGAGAGTAATCCTTCTGGGCTCCGCCATATTACCTGCATGTAAATCAATAAAATCAGTAGAAAAGGAGCTTGTTTCTTCCTCAGATGGCGCTTCAGATTCGCCTTCAGAAGAGACTGGTGAATTGATAGTAACACTTCACTACCCTCAGAGGCTAACCGACGCCGAGCTCGCCTAATACGTGAAATAGTTTTTTCAATTTCAGGATCAAATGCGGCTAAGCTCGGATCAGGCAGCGAATGCGTCATTCAATGAAAGAAACATACAGCTCATGGTAATACAATAAAATAAAATATGGAAAAATTGAGAAATTAAAAATATTTACATTAACTAATAATTTAGCACGCTACTGCAACTCCCCGGCAACGGCGCCAAAAATTGATGAGGCAGAAATTAGCCAATTAAGAATTTTTTTTGATAAGAACAGCATTGCAAGTACAGTTCTTAACCAACAAAAATCCGCTTATCAATTTAGAAAGAGTTGTCACGAAATTAGCATGAAAATACTGGGAGTAAGAATCCCAGGTTGTCTCCCAACGAGTTGACAAAAGAGTGTTATTTTATTAGTCAGGAGTTTTCCGAGGAATTTTAATAGTTGAAGAGCAGAAAATTAAATGACGGTAAATTAAAGCAATGTGAATTAAAAGAGATTTATATATTCAAAATAAAAAGCCTTGACTGGGGAAAGATTAATTGGAAGTTCTATCCTTGTTGGATTTTCCTAAGTGTAGTATCAAGAGGTTGTTATTTTCACTTAGTTAACCCTTACTAAATAAAGGAAAGTCAAGTGATTGAGCTAACTCTTATTCACAAGTCCTAATCCTCTCCCTTGGGAAGGATTAGCGTTAGTGCCTAGAGAGTTAGCCAACAACTTCCAATTTAACTAATCACTTGAGCAGTCCAACTCAAGGGTCTCCTTTTAATCAACCCCCAAGTCAAGTTGGGAGTCTACTCCATTGACATGAATATAATGTTCACAGAAATATAAGAAGAAGACATGATAAATTAAATAAAATAGGAATTGAAAATTAATTAAATGTAAAAATAGTTCTTTGCATTAATAAATACCAAAATGCAACATCCTTATCTGAACAGGGTTAATAAGTAATCAAAAGAGTAAAGGAATAAGAAAGCAAACTAGAGTAATAGCAACTTCAACAGAGGTAGTGACTCTTATCAATATCCAAAGCAAAAACATAAAACTAGAAATCTATGAGTGTGTAGAAAACCTAGAGGAAGAGTGATTTCTCTCTAAGATTCCAATCTAAACTAAAATTATGCGAATGAGAATGTGTGTTGAGTCTCTGCTTGTCCCCTGGCTCTAGTCTGTGTTTCTGGGCTGGAAACTGGGTCCAAACTTGGCCCAAAATCGCCCCCCACATTTTTTGCAATTTCTGCAGGTAGCGCATGTCACGCGTACGCGTCAGTCACGCGTATGCGTCAGTCACGCGTACACGTCGATTGACAAAATTCCTGGTCACGCGTACGCGTCAGTCACACGTACGCGTTGCTTGTCTTCTGCGCTAGTCATGCGCACGCGTCAGGTACGCGCACGCGTCGTTGTGCAAACTCCAATTCACGTGCACGCGTGAGCCATGCGTGCACGTCGCTCCTCACTGGTTGTCTCCTTTATTTCTTGTGCTCCTTCCATTTACGCAAGCTTCCTCTCTATCCTCTAAGCCATTCCTGCCCTATAAGGCCTGAAAACACTTAACGCACAGATCACGGCATCGAATGGTAAAAAGAGGAATTAAAACTACACAATTTAAAGGCTTAGGAAGCAAGTTTTCAACCATAGAATAAAACTAGGAAGGAATTGTAAAATCATGCAAATTATATGAATAAGTGTGCAAAAACTTGATAAAACCACTCAATTGAGCACAAGATAAACCATAAAATAGTGGTTTATCAGGGGGTGCTCGACGGATGAGAACTTCTGCTTTATCCATAAGCCGGCAAGGAATTCTCCGAACTTTTTGTCGGTAAACTGTGTTCCGTTGTCCGAGATGACGGCTCCGGGGACTCCAAACATGGAGATTACTTGCCTCCACATGAACTTTCGGCAATTTTCTGAGGATATGCTGGCCAACGGCTTGGCCTCACCCCACTTGGTGTAATAGTCGATGGCGACAATCTCCTACATTTCTTTACGAACTTTTGGGAGTCCGACATCATCGAGGGCCAATAGTAACCGGCCTCAACAAGCTTCTGAGCCAAGGCCTTTCCTTCAATATGGTGGCCACAACATCCTTCGTGGAGTTCGCTTAACACGTAGTCCGTCTGGTCGGGGCGTAGGCACTTCAACAGAGGTTGGCTCAGCCCTTTCTTAAATAGCTGGCCTTGTATTATCGTATACTTGGCTGCTTCCCTTCTCAGCGCTTTTGCAGCCTTGTCGTCATCGGAGAGTTTACCGTTTTCCAAAAAGTTAGTGATTGGGTCTATCCATGAGGAGACGTCAGCCATTCGGGTTATGTGTAAAGTGACTTTTGGTTCTTTCACTAAACCCTGTATTAGAGATCGGTTCCCCGTCCTTCGCTTTGTGCTCGCCAACTTTGATAGGAGATCAGCTCGGGTGTTCCTCTTCCTTGGGATATGTTGCACCACGATCTCGTCAAATTCTTTACTTAGATTTTTTACTTTTTCCAAGTACTTTTGCAGCAGGGAATCCCTGGCTTAATATGTTCCAATAATCTGTGATGTGACGACCTGAGAGTCGCTGCATACCTCCACCTTGATTGCTCCGACTTCCCTTGCCAAGACCAGGCCACCAAGAAGGGCTTCATACTCTGCTTGGTTATTGGACACCGGGAACTCGAATTTGATTGATTGCTCGTACACCACCCTGGTTGGGCTCTCCAGGATAATCCATGCACCTCCAAACGTTTGGTTGGAAGCTCCATCCACATGCTTGGTACTTCATGGAGGTCTCCCGTCACTTCTACCAGGAAATTGGCCATCGCCTGGGCTTTGATTGCGTGTCTGGGTTCATACTGCAGGTCATACTGAGATAGCTCAATTGCCCAAGTCATCATTCTTCCCGCCAGATCGGGCCTTTGCAAAACTTCGTGGATCGCTTGATCTATCTTGATGACTACCTGATGTCCCTAGAAGTACTGTGGCAACCTTCGGGACGAGGTCAAGAGCGTATATGCCAACTTTTCCAATTTATTGTATCGCAACTCTGCCCCCTGTAAGGCTTTGCTAACAAAGTAGACCGACTGCTGAGTTCTCCCTTCCTCTCGTACCAGGACGGCTGCCAAGGCTTCGTCCATCACTACTAAGTATAAGAACAACGTTTCGCCATATCTTAGCTTACCAAAGACAGGGGGCGCCGAGATTATGTTCTTGAAGTTGTTGAAGGCCTCCTCACACGCTAGGGTCCACTCGAAAACTATTCCTTTTTTCATCAAGTTGAAGAACGAAAGGGCTTTGGCCACTGACGCGCCAAGAAATCGAGATAGGGCCATGAGTCTTCTTGCTAGTCTCTGTACGTCTTTGACACATCCCGGGCTTGTCATTTGCAAGATTGCTTCACACTTCTCAGGGTTAGCCTCGACTCCCACCTGGGTTATCATGAACCCCAAGAACTTCCCAACCTCCATGCCGAAAGTGCACTTGAGGGGATTAAGCCTCATATTGTGTCGTCGGAGGGACGCAAACACGATCTCTAGGTCACCGACGAGGTCTTCTGCTTGGGTGGTCTTGACTAGGATGTCATCCACACACAATTCTTCCGACCTACCGATAAGGTTATCGAACACCTTGTTCATGAGCCTCTGATAGGTAGCTCCCACATTCTTTAGTCCAAACAGCATTACCCTATAGCAGTATGTGCCCCCTGACGTTATGAATGCCGTTTTTTCTTCGTCTGGCCGGTGCATCGGAATCTGGTTGTAGCCAGAGTACGCGTCCATGAAACTTAGGAAGCGGTACCCTACGACCGCGTCCATTAGTGCATCAATGTTAGGGAGGGGGAAGCAGTCCTTGGGGCATGCCTTGTTGAGGTTGGAGTAGTCTACACACATCCTCCACTTCCCATTGGCTTTCTTAACCAAGACTACGTTTGACAGCCAGGTCGAGTAGTCTAGTTCTCGGATGAGCCCTGCTTTTAGCAGACTAGCCGTTTTCTTGACCACCTCGTCGGCTCTCTTCTGAGACATCTTTCTTCTTCTTTGTGCCACGGGCTTGGCCTCTGTCTTCACAGCCAGGTAGTGTGACATGAACTAGGGGTTGATCCTCGGCATGTCGGCTGGTGTCCAGGCGAACAGATCGCTATTTGCCCGAATCATCTCCACCAATGGCTCTTTTAAATTGTGTGGGAGGTTTCTGTTCACAAAGGTGAACTTGTCTCCTGAGTCGCTGACCCAAAAATTTTCGAGGTCTCCTTCAGGCTCCGGTCTCAGCTTGTCGTCGACCCTAGCATCTACATCAGCTAGGAAAACCCCGGATGCCTCTTTTGACTTCTTCCTTAGGGAGAGGCTAGCATTGTCGCACGCGTCCGTCGTTTCCAGATCTCCCTTGATGGATCCCACCGACCCATCGTCAGCCACGAATTTCATCATCAGTAGCATGGTAAATATTACTGCTCTGAACTCGTTGACGATTTTCCTTCCCAAGATAAGGTTGTAGGCCGCAGAGTCCCTTAGAACAACAAACTCCGCCATTAGCGACCTCTTTCTCTGACCCCCTCCTATGGAGACCGGAAGGGAGATTATTCCATCGGGCTTGATAAAGTTATCCCCAAAGCCGACCACCCCGTGCTGGTGGGTTTTTAGGCCGGCTTCTTGGAGGCCCAAAACATCAAACACATTTCGGAATATGATGTTCGAGTCAGCTCCGGTGTCAACGAGAATTCGCTTGACCAACCCAGTTCCCACTTTTGCTGTTATGACCATGGGGGGTTATCCGGTACATCATGGAACCATTGGTCCTCTGGTCCGAATGATACTGTCGGGGCTTTCCCGAGGGGGAGCGCATAGCTGCCAGATGACACGGCCAAGATTTTAGCATCCTTTCTTGCTGTCGACTTCGACCTTGGTGCAGTATCTCTTCCGACCACGACGTTCATAATGGTAAGGCCGCGGTCGTTGTCCTCTTCGGGCTCTTGTCTTGGCTTCACCGCTGGGCCCTTGTCATCTTCAGGTCGATCACGCTCTCGTCTTCTCGGTTCTCTTATGAGGTGAGAGAATTCCGCTAGCTTACTTTCTCGGATTGCCTGCTCCAGAGCATCCTTCAAGTCGAAACAATCCTGTGTTTTATGACCAAAACCCTTGTGGTAGTCACAGTAGAGGTTTTTGTTCCCTCCAGTTCTCTCCTTGAGCTGGCGAGGTTTTGACAAGATGCCTTTGTCGGCTATCTGTTGGTACACCTCGACGATTGGGGCCGTCACAGGGGTGTAGTTAGTGAACCTACCTACCTGGGGGAACGGCTTGAAGGTTTTAGCTGGTCCTCCGTCCTTGGAGTGCTCCTTAGGCCTTTCCCAATTACCGGGTTGACGAGTAGGGTGACCGGCGGGTTGCTGCTTGTTGGCTGGCACCACTTGACTGACCTCCTCGTCGTTGATGTACTCCCTCACCACATTTTGAATTTCTCGCATTGTCCATACATGTTTGGTGGTGAGGTGCTTCCTGAAATCTTCAATCAACAATCCGTTTGTCAGACACAAACTGGCCGCCGAGTCGGTTAGGCTGTCAATCTCCAAACAGTCATCATTGAACCTATCCAGATACTTCCTAGTCGGTTCTCCGCTTCTTTGAGTTACCCCCAGAAGGTTGATCGGGTGCTTTGCCTTAGCAATACGCATGGTAAACTGTGCCAGAAAGCATCGGGTTATGTCCGCGAAGGTCGTTACGGACCCCTGAGGGAGTGCGTTGAAAATAAGCACGTCAACACATTTACATAGAAGCACATAAGTGCACCATTAAACTACCCACTATTAATACGATTACCTTTTTTCTAACTACCCACTGTTAATACTATTGTTTCTAATTGACAAAATTTTTTAATTTTGTATGTATTAATTTTTAAATTCAAATTATATATATTTAAAATTTCGTTTATTGCATAGGACTACATCAAAATTTGAAATATAATTTAAATATAATTATATTTCAAATTTTGTTTGTTGTGTGGGAGTATATAATTGGCAAACCTCTCCTAACAATTGGCAAACCTTTACTAACGAATTGGCAAACCATTATCTCCTACTCTTCGCTATTTTATTTATCCCATCAACCTCTCCTAACAATTGGCAAACGGTTATCTCCCACTTTTCTTCTATTTTATTTATCTCCCTAACACACAATTAAAACAGTTATCTCCCCATTCTTTCTTTATTTTATTTATCTATTAACTTCACGCTTCCCATCTTTTAATTTTTAGGAATGGGCACAATTACCGTATTTATTCTCATAATGGAACTTGAACATCGTACGAGTTTTTTATTTTTCAAATTTAAATCAATTCAATCGATCTAAAATTTAATCTAAAATTTTTTATGTACTCTTTTTGAGTACTAATTGATCAAACATATCCATTTTAATCTCCTCTACCAACCTTTTTAAGTACTAATTGCATGCTAAAAGTTTGGATTATTGATATTATTAATTTTTTATTATTTTCAGAAAATATATTTTTATATTTATAAATACATATATCTCGTTTACAATGTAAACAAGATAACATGTATCTCGTTTACACTGTAAAGGAGATATATGAAAATTGAAAAACTACACATATCTCGTCTACATAGTAAACAAGATACGTGCAAAATTATCTTGTTTACAATGTAAACGAGATAAGAGAGGGGTATTTATTTCGGTAAATATTTTTTAAATTATTTATTTTAGTAATTATTATAATTAATTTATTTATTAAAATAAAAAATCCAGCAAAAAGAGGTGTTTTGTATTCAAAAGCATTAAACAATAATTCAGGAATTAAGAACGCAAATAATAGCTTGGGTGTGAAAAGTATACGAGAAACAATTAAGGTTTTAGAAGTGTTTATTTTTTTCGGATTAACCATTCTTACCAACTACTTTAATCATGGAAGATTTAATTCATAACAAACTTTAATTGATTAAACCCTAATTCCTTAGTGATTTAATCTTTTTTAATCTAATCAACCGCTAATTTCTTGGTCACTAAATGTAGGTTAGAGGTTTAAGTCCAATTCTAGTTTATTAGCCGCATAAACCCTAATTACCTAAATATAAGATGATTATATGCCACGTATCATGATAAGTCCAAGCAATTAGAGATTTAGGAGGAGTTACTTTCAAGTTGTTATTCAAGTGAGTTAACTTTTCCAAGAATCAACAAGAATTCATGTAGAAAAAGAGCTATCTTCCAATATACTCAAATTCATAAGATGAAGAACGAAAGTAATCCTTTAATATAAATCAGTACATTGATTGAAAGTATAATCATAATAATATTAATCTATAGAATAAATAGAGTTCCTAACCTTAACAAAGGAGGTTTAGTTATTCATGGCTCAGAGAAAACTAGAGTTCCCAAAAGTGTGTGAAGTTCGGAATGAGGAAAACAGGAAAGAAGGAGAAGAGCCTGAAGGGCTGAATCTTTTCCCCTTTTATATCTAGCCTAATTGATTTGAAACTAAAATAAAATAATCTACTCAAAATCCAAGAGATTGTGTTTTGTTTTAACTTAAAATGAAAAGAAAATAAAATATATTAATTATTAACAAAAGATTCAGCTTCGAAGCCCTTCTTTGGAATTCGGATTCGCGCTATTGGCGCTAAACGCCAGGCTCGGCGTTTAGCGCCATGGAGGCAGAGAAGATTTGTGGTGTTGCTGTCTTCTTGGCACTAAATGTCAGGCTCGGTGTTTAGTGCCACTAGTATGAGTTCCTTGCACGAGTTACGGAGCAATTGGCGCTAAATGTCAGGTCGGGGCGTTTAGCGCCAACCCAATAGAAAGCCTGCACACATTATGAGACACCTGGTGCCAAACGCCAGCTTGGTAGCATCAAATTTCTTCATTTTTCTTTTGCAGAACTCTGACAAACTTTTTTGGATTTTTCCTAAAATAAATAAAACCACAATACGCCTCAAAGTAGCATCCAAATAGGCTTCAAACACTAAAATCTCAATAAAACGCAATAAATTCATATCTAAAATAATAGAAAAATAAAGAAAAGATGCACACATATCACAACACCAAACTTGAATGGTTGCTTGTCCTCAAACAACTAAAAATAGTATAGAACTGAGAAGTGGATTTGCCCTAGAATCTGGGTTTTCAGTTCAGCTCTTGTATATTCTCTGAGTGGGGTTAAAACTATTGTGATTCTGAATAGTTTTAGCAACTCGTTATCCTTTGAAGCTCAGGAGTGTTAATGCCCTATGGTATTAGAATCTGGATAATATTATTAATTCTCTTTCTTTTTAACCTCTGATTAATCTTTGAACACAGCTTTTCCTTTTGTTCTTTTCTTTGGCGCTTTGCACCTTAAGCCTAGCCGTGACTCTAAATGTTTTGTCTCAAGCTTTACTCGACACAAAGGCACCACAAGCACTTAACTGGTAAACCCTTTGAGTTATGATATTTCTTTTAAATTTTCCCAGTCAATGGTTCTCAGAGCCTTTGGCATACTCTTTAATTACACTTGGCTTTTAACTCTAAGTGCTCAGTCTCAAGCTTTACTTGACACCTTCACACCACAAGCATATGGCTACGTAAACAACTCTTTTAAGCTTTTGATCGTACTCAACCTTCCTAGCCATTGATGCTCAGAGCCTTGGGACCTTGCTTTTTGTTTTCTTTTTTCTTTTCTTGCTGTTTCTTTTGCTTCGAGGATCAATTTCTTGTTTAATTTAGAGAATTCATAATACTTCTCTAAATTCCTGTACCTCAAGAACCAACACCCTTAACTCCAAGCTCAAATATGCACTATTCAGTTCATACATTCAGAATCATAGATAAATATCACCACATCAAAATAAATAAGACAATTCAGAATATGTAAACTCAAGTTCTCATGCATTATACCACTTTTTTTCTTTTTCAGATTCAAGCTCAATGATTGATACATGAGACAACTTTTTAACCCAGAATTAAAATGCTAAAACAAA
Source organism: Arachis ipaensis (assembly GCF_059453495.1). NCBI lineage: Eukaryota > Viridiplantae > Streptophyta > Magnoliopsida > Fabales > Fabaceae > Arachis > Arachis ipaensis. Next base: position 78,443,395 of record NC_142440.1, on the reverse strand, counting down.
TAACTAGAAATAGAAAAACTAAAATTACTACTACTCATGCAAAGGATTTAAAATAGATAACAGAAAATAGGAAATAATAACTAAAAATAGAAATAAGAAAACAACATAAAAAGAACTCAACCACCTCAGTCGTCCTGGTGGTTGCCTCCTCCCAGGAATCTTCTGAGATCCGAAGTCCCATCTCATCTGCTCCATCTCCCGCCGCTGACTTTGCTGCTCTTCTAAAAGCTGCTGAAGGAGAGCGGAGTGGTCTTCATGATCCATTCTTAACTGCTCAATAGAAGAGGTCAGCTGCTGCCAGTACTCCTATAGAGGAAAGTAATGTCCTTGAGACACTGTTGGCTGTTCTAGCTGAGGTGGGTGAGCCGGCTCCTCTCTCGGGGCTCTAGCATACTGCCGAGCATACTCCATGGTCATTGAAATGAGCGTTACCGTCGGCTTAGAATTTCTTCTCGGTAAGAGGGAATAACTTCGTTGCAAGTATAGTTCCAAACTGACAAATAACGCTCAATCAAAGTTTAATTTTAGTTGTCACAAGTCCAACCCAATAAAAATAACCGAGAGTATTAGTCCCGGGTCGTTCTCCCTAGGAATCACAATCGAGTGCTCAATTATTGGTTATGAGTTTCTCGGGTTGGGCTGATAAAGGTGCAAGAAATTAAAAAGGCAAGAAATGTAAATCAAACAACTGAAGATAACAAATGCTAAAAAGAGGCATTCATGGCAAGGATTGAGAATTAAGGCTTTCTATCCTAGTCATTAATCATATTATAACAATTATGAAGAGCTAATCCTATTAAGTGATCTTCAACATCGGAAGAAGGTACAATGTTATCTTCAACATAGGAAGAAAGTCAAATAGGCCTAGTTAATCTCAATCCATAAGTTCTAATCAACTTACTAATTGAATTAGCAAGAGATTAGAGTCAATGGAAACAATATTAACTAACAACTCTAGATCACCAACATAAGTTGGGTATTAATGACTCAAGATTGCCTAATTTCTTTTTCCAAGCCAAGAATGCTCAAAAAGCTACTCTAAAGTCCAACCAAGCATTTTGTTAAACACTTGGAAGGCATAAAAGAAAAGCATGGTAAAATTGCAAGGAATGATAAATTCTACAACTACCCAATACAAGAAAATAATAATACTAACTTAATTAACCAACAAAGAAACATAAAACATAAATTGTATTAATGGAAACTCCAATTCAACAAAGGTTCATAAACATAAATGCAACAAATAAAGGAAATAGCAAGTAGAATTAAGAGAAGAAAGATGTAAGAACAAGAAATTGAATTGAAAACAAGATGAAAATAAGAATTAAACCCTAGATTTAAGAGAGATTTAAAGCATGATCCTAAGCTACCCTAATTGCTCCCCCTAGACCCATCTTGAATTCTGCATGAAATAGCTTCAAAAATGAGTTGGATTTGGGCCTGGATGCCTCAGAAATTGCCCCTAGCATATTCACTTTAATGAGGTCATGTGACCAGCATCATACGTGCGCGTGCCTGGAAAATGTCCTCCTCACGCGTACGCATGGATGATGTGTGTGCATGGCCTTGAATCCTCTAAATGCTCATTTCTTCATGAATTCTCCACTTTGCATGCTTTTTTCTTCACTTCTTCCATCCAATCCTTGCCTTATAAGCCTAAAATTACTCAACAAACATATTAAGGCATCGAATGGGATTAAAGTGAATTAAATTTAGCTATTTTAAGGCCTAAAAAGTATGTTTTCACTATTAAGCACAAATTAGGGAGAATTACAAAAGCATGCTATTTCATTGAATAAATGTGAGATAAGTTGATAAAATCTCCTAAATTCAACACAAGATAAAAGCATGAAATTGGGGTTTACAAACCTCCCCACACTTAAACTAAGCATGTCCTCATGGTAAACTTTAGAAAGAGAATAAAGGGTCTCAACATTTATTCAATGCAAACTATCTAGATGCTCTCTATCTAAATGCAATCTATCTAAATGCATGCAACTACTTGGTCAAAATAAATCAATTCCCAAGAACACATATATGAACTCAAGGGCTAAAGCAATCATAATCAAATCAAATCTACAATTGAATTGAGTTATTGAAAAGATTTTACAAACTTGCAAGAAAAGAGATGATCATAGGTTAAAACATATAATTGATCAATCGAACCCTCACCGGATGTGTATCAGCTCTAGTCGCTCAAGTGTATAGGGTTGATTCACTCAATTCTCCTCTAATCATGCTTTCCAAGATTCATTTTTCATCTAACAATCAATAATTATTCAATGCATGCATACAAATATCATGAGGACTTATCCATAGGTTGTAATGGGGCTAGGGTCAAGGTAGGATTGTGTTTGGTTAGGTGGACTAGAATTTGAATCTTTGATTAACTTAAACTTCCCACCTAACCTATGACAACCTATACAATTGAAAGCAAACCTAACTACCCAGTCTTCACTTTTTCACACACTCATGCATTCTCTTTTTGTTCACAACACATATGCATTGTTATTATTACTTTACTTTGGGGCATTTTGTCCTCTTTTTATTGCTTTCTTTTTCTCTTTTTCTTTTTCTAATAATTTTTTTCTTTTTATTTTTCTTTTCTTTTTCTCATTTTTCTTTTTTTTCTTTCATTTTCATTTCAATAAGATATATACAAAAGTACCAATACATATAGTTTTAAACATTTAATGCATGAGTATGTACCCAATACCCAAAATCTTCAACAAAAATACAAAAATACACTTTTATCTCTATCCAATGTTCCCAAACATTCCACAATTAAATGATAAACACTCTCAGTAGCCTAAGCTAATCAAAGATCCAAATTAAGGACATTTATTATTTTTCGCTTTAAGGCTTGCAATGTGCTAAAATTAAGAACAAAAAGGGTTTAACATAGGATCAAAATTGGCTAACAAAGGTGGATAAAAGGGTAAGGCCATTTGGGTAGGTAAGCTCAATAAAATGAAGGCCTCAATCATATAAGTGCATTCATACACAAAATAATGGACATAAAGAATCAAAGAAAATCAAAGATTACAATCATAGGAAGAGAACAATACACACAAGAATGAAAATAGTGATTATATGATGTATCCACACAATTGGGCTTAAAACTCACATGCTTATGTGTTCTTAGCTCAAAAACATGTTCTACAATATATAATTCAAGCAAGTTCAATGAAAAAATTTTTTCTCAACTCAATTGGCGTGCCCTATAGATAAAATCCTTGGAAAATTTTATTATTTTGCCTAAGCTTATTATATATATAAATTCTAAATGACCTAAAAATAAAATGCGAAAGTGTTGGGATTAGAAACTTGTCACCCAAAAATGCCTGATCGGTCGGACGAGCTCCCCACATTTAAAAGTTTACACCGTCTTCGGTGCATTCAGAAATGAGCAAGGGGGTACGGTGACTTTCCGGATTGCCACCTTCAGCAGGTGGATCAACCGGTTACTGCGTGTTCTTTCTCCTGCTTCTGTTTTTGCTTATGATGACTCACTCAAGAAAAATAGAAAATAACACTGTAAGATGAGAAAATGCAAAAGCAAGGAAGCATATATTGTTGGAATGAGGTAAGAACCACTAGAATGGAGTGAGTGAATCAATTTGTGACATGAAGGAAAATAGTGTGTATATTCCAAGTTGCATGCGGTTTAGAACACACACACTAGCATAGAAAGCTTTGTCACAACTACACAAATGAAATATGCATTCTACTCATTCTAGTGTGCTTGAAATACTTCAAAGAAAACTTGTAGGTTAAGATAAACAAACAAGCAATAAAGAAGAATGAAAGTATTCAAGCAAATAATCAAGCAATTGTGAAATTGATATTGAATAGTCATTGGTTGATGTGCAAGAGAATTCAATGAATCAAATAAAATATAGAGCTCACACATCAAACAATGACACACATTGAAGTTTAGTCCGCATCACCTAAGTGACATAGAGAGTTGAAGATATGGGTGCTATGAAATTTAGGAAAAGAGAGATTGAAAACAAAATTCATCACATAGCAAGCAAGGTCCACGAAGCTTAGAAAGCTAAAAAATATGTCACTAGGTAAGCTTATGATCTAGTTTCACAATTCCACAGTCTCAATGCATAAAATAGGTGATGTAAAAAAGGGTCAATCATAAACAAGCATCACCTAACAAAAAATGCATTGATAATACACAAATTGCCTCATCATAGATAATGAATTCAAATCACATGCTGGCTAAAACATGTAATTTAAAAGATTTGAGATGTTTGAGGGCAATGTCATACACTTGGTATTCAAAAACATTAAGCATGAAGAACTCAAAACTAAGCAACAATTTATAACCTCAATAAAGAAACCCAACAATGAAAGTCAACAACATTGATGCTGAAATAGCATCTTATCAATAATCAGCAGCAGCAAATAGCAAACAAGATTAATAATCCAACACTTATCATGAAAAATAGAAAATTAAACAAAAATTAAACTAACTAGATAACTAACTAACTAATTAACTAACTAAAAGAGTTGGTGACAGATGGTGATTGGTGGTGTTGGATGATGGTTGAAGGAGGGAAAGTGATGCGCGATATTTTGTCGGTATAGAATTTTACCAATAAATTTCGTCATGAGTATAGTCTAAACCAATAAGCTATAACGCATCAAACATAGAAAATATGTGTCCACAATTCAAAATCAATAACCGAGAGTATTAGTCCCAAGTCGTTCTCCCTAGGAGTTGCCCTAAGATGCACATCATTGGTTAGGAGTTGTCTTGGTGTTGGGATTGAATACAAGAAAACTAAATGAACTTGAATCAAAACAATGAACAAATAACAATTAGACTAAGGGACACAAGAACTTGAAATTATGCAAGGGTGAATGACAATCAATCAATATAAAATCCTTGGCTAGGGGTGAGAATTGGAATTCTTATCCTCATTGCCTCTAACAATTGTGATAAGAATTGGTTATTACTCCACTTAGTTAACCTCTAACTATGAAGGAAAGTCAAGTGGAGATAATCAATTTGAGTCCACAAGTCCTAGTCAAATCCTAAGGAAAGACTAGAGTTAGTGTCATTCAAATCAATTATCAATTTTCAATTATCAATCAACAAAAGGCATTGACAATTCAAGTGTCTCCAATTACCCAACCCCCAAGCGATGAGTGAAGATCTACTCCATAGCTATAGTTGTCATTTTCTCAAGCACTTGGTGAGCAATAATGAAAGACATCATGAAATTGAGAAGAGAATTTGAATTAAAGCTATCTAGTACAAGCAATTGGCAACAATCAAGCAATTAACAACAATGAACATGAAATTCCTCAATGCATCAATAGAAATCAAAGTAACAAGATCTAAATCCAAGATCTACAATGCTAGAGTAACAAGAACACTAAATTGAGAGTAGAAGAATGAGATGTACAAATTAGAGCAATGTAAAATTGAATCAAATTCAGATCTAACCAAGGGATCGAAGTGAAATTGAAATTGAGAGAGCCAAAAGCTAGAGAGAAGTTGGAGTTTCTCTCTCTAGAAACATAAACTCAAAAACTAGCTAAGAAAGTGTGTAATGTGTGTATCCCCCTTCAATCCTTGATCCCTTGGGTCTTTTCCCTCCAAAATTTAGCTCAAACTGGGCCTGGAGCTCCTCAGAAATTGTCAGCCACGATTTCATTAAAGAAGTCACGTGCCGAGCACCACGCGTACATGTGGGTCACGCGTACGCATCGTCTGGGTTTTATGATCCACGCGTACGCGTCAGTTATGCGTATGCATCGATGAGATTTTTCCCAGCCACGTGAATGCATCCCTTTTTGTGCGCCAATCCAGATCTAAGCTCCCATGCATGTGCATCGGCTACGCGTGTGCGTCGATGCCAATGCTCCAAAGCTCCATTTTTCATGCTCCTTCCACTTATGCATGCTTCCTTTCCCTCTTCTAGACCATTCTTGCCCCTATAAACTCTGAAATCACTCAACAAACAGATCACGGCATCGAATGGTAATAGAGGGAGATTAAAATATAGCTTATTTAGAACCTAAAAAGCATGTTTTCAACCAATAAGCAAAATTAAGAAAGAAACACAAAACTATGCATTTTATGTGAATAAGTGTGAAAGAAGTTGATAAAATCCACTAAATTAAGCACAAAATGTACCATGAAATAGTGGTGCATCAAATCTCCCCACACTTAAACCAAGCATGTCCTCATGCTAAAGATTAAAAGACCAAAGAACATAGGAGAAGGAGTTTATTGATATGCAATTTATCTATATGCATGCAACTATTGCAAATGTATCTACCTACTTGGTCAAAGGTGAATTAACTTCCAAGAATATATATATGAACACATAGGGCCAAAATGACAAGTAATTCATAATTCTACCAATTCAAGCATCAAAGTGGAGTGTACATAACTTGTGTGAAGAAAGCTCATGAAAGCCGGGAACAAGGATTTGAGTATCAAACCCTCACTAGAAGTGTTTGCACTCTAGTCACTCAAGTGTTTAGGATTGATTCACTTAGTCCTCCTCTAATCATGCTTTCTAAGAATTGTTTTTCATCTAACAATCAACAATTATTCAATGCATGCATACATATATCATGAGGTCTTTTCTTAGGTTGTAATGGGGTTAGGGTCAAGGTAGGGTTATATATAGATAAGTGAGCTCAAAATTTGAATCTTTGATTAACATAAGCTTCCCACCTAACCTATACACAACCTATAAAAATCTAGAACAAGCCTAACTACCCATTCTTTACTCTTTCATAAACTCATGCATTCTTTCTTTTTATCACAACACATATGCGTTGATTATTATTGAACCTTACTTTGGGGCATTTTGTCCCCTTTTTTATTTCGTTCTTTTTCTTTTTCTTTTCTTTCTATTTATATATATATATATTTCTATATTTTTTTCTTTTTTTTTTCAACTAAAAATATATACAAGAGCATCAATGCATATGGTTTAACACTTAATACATGAGTATGTACCCAATTCCCAAGATCTTCAATGAAAATACAAAACATACTTTTACCTCAACCAATGTCCCAAGTTTCCCCACACTTGGATGATACACACTCACTAGCCTAAGCTAATCAAAGATCCAAATAAAGGTCCTTTATTGTTTTCCGCTTTAAGGCTTGTAATGTGCTAAAATTAAGAATAAAGGGGTTAAAATAGGCTCAAAGTTAGCTAACAATGGTTGATGAAAGGTAGGCTATTTGGGTAAGTGAGCTAAATGAAATGATGGCCTCAATCATATATATGCATTCATACCTGGAATAATAGACATAAAGAATCAAACTAATCAAAGATCACAATCATAGAAAGAGAACAATGCACACAAGAATGGAAATAAGTGGTTATAAGATGTAACCACACAATTAGGCTCAAAAATCACATGCTTGTGTTCTTAGCTCAAAAACCATGTTCCAGAATAAATCCTTCAAGCAAGGTAGACACAAAAAAATTTTTAAATTGGTAGGGTGCCCTAAAGATGATTTCTTGGAAAAGAAGTTATCACCCTAACCAAGTAGTCCTATCATGCAAAAAGTGTTCAAATACAAAAACTAACCATGAAATCTATCCTACTAATGAAAGAAAAATCACAATCATGAGTGTTGAAAAGAAAAAGGATGTTACCTACGCAAGTTGTTGACCGACCTCTCCACACTTAAAAGTTTGCACGGTCCTCTGTGCCACTAGTGATACGCAAAGTGGGATTGAGGTCGCCACCTCCATCATCCGTGCCCGGAGTGCTAGCTTCACTGTGGTCCGAAGCGGATGTGGAAATGTCTGACTCTTTCGTAGGCGGGTTAGTACAACCCCAAAGCTTCTTAAAGTAAGCAAATCGGCGTTTGTTATGCCGCTCATATCGATCTATCTTCTCATGGAGCTTGTAAGAACCGCAACTAATCAACCGGTTAATTAAGTGATTATATTGCCCCAAAGTAGACTCCAAAAAGTTAGAGAGAGAATTTCAGGATTTAAAGGTGATTTTTGGACTCAGTAGGTCTTTCTGAGTTAGAAAATGTGTTTTTTGCGAAAAACCGTGAAAAACCGTGAATCAGTAGTCGAACCGGTTGAACTGGTTCAAGTCTGCCCGGTACCACACGAGAAAAGTGAAAACCGTCAAAAACCTTAGAGATATATTAGAAGTTGAAAAACGGGCATTAATTTTAAAGGTTTGGCCCGAAGTTGGGCCAAACGGGTTAAAAACACTAACGAGTTGGATCGGGCCCAAGTTGGACCCAAGCCCAACATATATAAGGTTCATTTAATGAACCCAAGAAGCAACAACACCATTAAACACACACACACACCCAGCTGAAAGAGAAGGGAAAGAAGAGAGCCCTAGAGCACTATTTACTTCAATCTTCTCAAGATCATATCTTGAGCTACAGAGCTCCGATCGCCACACCGTTTACGGCTACGCGTTCCTTGTGAAGAGCTCTACAAAACCCATATAAGAAACTGGTAACAAAATCTTGGATCCCTCTCAGTTCTTCTCTCCAAATTTTCGGTTTTTAGGGCTTTGGGATTAAGTGAGTTTTTGTGATTTTTGATGTTTAGGTTCACTCTAATCCTTGCTTACCATTGGGTTTTGGCTTCCAAAGCTATTGGGAAATGTAAGACCTCTTTAACCTTTGTGAGATTATGTTTATATTGAACCCTAGGTTGATTTGTGGGGATTTATATGTATATAGCTTTATTATTGTGAGTTTGGGAGCTATTGGAACATATTGGTGCTTGTTGAAGTGGAATTGAAAGCTTGGTTTGGAATTGAGAGCTTGCTTGTGCTCATTTTGAGTCTTGGTGCATATAGGAAATCGGCCAAGGAATGGTTTCGATTTTCTCTATTTAGTATATAATATTTATGGACACTTAGGCTAGTGACCTATAGGATAGGTTTGGATTTATGTGGTTGTTGATGATGGTTGGTTGATGTTGTATGTTGAAATGATATCGTTATGTTGAGAATTAATGATGTTGAGATATGATGATTGATGATTTTTAATGATTGTATATTGTTAGATATGGATTTAAAGTATGAATGAGAGTGATTATATGAATTGATAGAGATGAGGTAATGATTGGTGAATGTATTGGTGGAGGATGGATTTTAGAATCATATATTTGATGTGGATAGTTGAGAATGGTGATTGGCAACCCTAGAAGGTAAATTGTGTTGTAAATGGGGGGTTTGGTATTGATCTAGTTGGATGTGGCTTGATAAATTGGTAAATTTGAGTATATGTGAAATTTGAGTAAAACAGGAATTTTGGTGAACTTTGTTCGATTATAAATTTTGCCTCAGTTTTCAAAATTGGTTGGGATTTATTTGAAATTAAAGCTTATTGAAAACCCTTTAATTTGATATAAAGTTTGTAAAATTTGGAATTTTGTAGAGTAAGTTATGATCATTCAACCTTGGTGTTGAAAATCTGAACTTCTGCAAAATTGCAGAATTTTTTTCTGGTATGTGCGCACGCACACCTTTGCGAGAATTTCAACCTGTGTGTACACACACGCAGAGGCAGGCAGTCTACTTGCGACGCTAGCACGGCTTGTGCGCACACACACCAAGGAGAAAATGCAACTTGTGTGTACGCACAGCCCTGTGCACACGCACACGTTGGGAAGGCTAGTCTGTTGGGGGCACTAGCACAGGTTGTGCGAGTGAACAGGCATTGCGAATTTTGGCACCTGTGCGTACGCACACTCCTATGCCTACGCACACGTTTTAAAGCTCTCCAGAGCGTGCGCGCGTACACCCCTGTGCATACGCACATGCCCTGTTTCTCAAATTTTCCTTTGCTTTCAACTATTCTACCTTCCCAACAAGGTTGTAAGCTTCTATAACACCATTTTAGGACTCTTGGGCCTAGTTTTAGACATTTAAAACACTGGGAAAGAATCTAAGGGTTTTAGATGATATTATTTGGAAAACATAGAAAATAGAGGCCTAGGTTTCTGGCATGCTGATGATGGTTTGATGTTAGGTGATGAATGGTTGATGTGTGAGATGAGGATTGAGGAACTGTTGAGTTTGGAACAAAAATGTGACTTGACCGTGGTTGAGATGAGTCGAGGAATTGAATGGGTGATGAGGAATCACTGACGTATTAAAGCTGTTTTCTAAGAAACCACTGCACTATTATGTTATATTGAGATTATGATGCACTATGCGCCCGGCAGGAATGGCGGTTGAATCCTGCCTGTCGAGGTAGCGGCGGCGGCGTAAGGACGGTGGTTCGTCCCGCTTGCGTTGAGATGTGAGGTCTATGGCAATAGTATCCAGCTCGCATCCTTTCGGAATCACTATAGTGTGCTGGCACTATATCCGGGACGATGATCCGAGCACGATATCTCGGGGGTTTCCATTATGAATTCCGAAAGGAAACATCTCCATGGAGATGTGTCAGGTTGGCAGTTGAATCGACAATGTGATATCACAGCTGATAAGGCAGGCATTCATCATGTGCATTTTCTATCGGTTTGTTTGCTTTGCCGACTTGTAACTGTATGCCTAATTGATTAACATGCCTATTTGCTTACTTGATCTACTTGCCTTATATGCTTTTACTTGCGATTCACTTGCATTGTAATTATTTGTGATTTCCATTGAGATTGAGGAGGTTCGGAAGGTGGTGGCGATGAGATCGCATGGAGAATCGGTTGGTGAAGACTGTGGGACAGCAGTGTTTGGTTAGAAAAGAAATCCCTTAAGATAGAGTACCCTATTTATTTTATGTTAAGATTTACATATGTATGCTTATTTGTTTTAGAATGCTTTATGCTTGAATTCTTGTGATGGATATGGAGTCTAGGACTGCCTTTGGCGTCCCGAGGTCTTATATCCTACATCCCTGGGCACTATTACCATACTGAGAACCTCTGGTTCTCATACCATATCTCTGTTGTGTTTCTCAGATGCAGGTCGCAACCCACCTTGGTGCGTCCCTTGCATTTTTGCACATCGACGCGTGCGCGTCAAATACGCGTGCGCGTCAAATACGCGTGCGTGTCGTCATTGTCTTCAGCCTCAGCCATGCTCGCACGCCACAATCACATGTGCACGTCCTTGATAGTGTTCGTTTAATGAGCGTTACATTCGCGCCATGTGACAAAATGTCAATTCCAGGCTTCAGCACCACCCACGCGTTCGCGTGCTTCTTTCCAGATTCTCCATCGACGTGTGTGCGTCATGTACGCGTGCGCGTCGGTTGCAAAACTTCAATTCCAATTTTGAATTTTCCCAAAAACGCTCACTAAGCCAACGTAGCGCTCTCTTTGTAAACGAGCGCCAATTACACCCACGCGTACGCGTCATGCACGCGTATGCGTGGGTCTTTAAAAATTCGTCCCTGACGCGTAAGGGTCTTGTATGCGTGCGCGTCGCAAGAGAGCGTGGCGTTCTCTATAAGAACCGCAACAAATTAACCGGTTAATTAAGTAATTAATATTGCCCAAATTAAATTCTGAAAGTTTAGAGTGAGAATTTGAGGATTTAAGGGTGATTTTCGGACTCAGTAGGTCTTTCTGAGTCAGAAAATGTGCTTTCTGCGAAAAACCGTGAAAAACTGCGATACTGGTTCAAGTCTACCCGGTACCACACAAGAAAAAGTGAGAACTGTCAAAAACCTTAGAAAAACATTAGAAATGGAAAACTGGGCGTTAATTTTAAAGGTTTAGCCTGAAGTTGGGCCAAACGGACTAAAAATGCTAACGGGTTGGACCGGACCCAAGTTGGGCCCAAGCTCAACATATAAAAGGCTCTTTAAGTGAACCAGACCAGCCACAACTCCACTAAACACACACACACTTCAGAAATAGAAAGGGGGAGGAGGGGAAGAAGAAACACTATTCACCATCTTCGTCCTTAGCTCATATCTTGAGCTACGGAGGTTCGATCGCCGCACCGTTTGTGGCTACGCGTTTCTCGTGAAAAGCTCTACAAAACCCATATAAGAAACTTGTAAGGAAAGCTCAAAATCCCATCAGTTCTTCTCCTCTAAATTTTGGGTTTCTAGGGTTTTAGATTAAGTAAGTTTTTGTGATTTTGGATGTTTAGGTTTGCTCTAATCCTTGCTTAGCATTGGATTTTTGCTATCAAATCTGTTGGAAAAGGTAAGAGCCACTAAACCCTAGGTTGATTTGTGATGATTTATGCATATATAGTTTGATTATCGTGACTTTGGGAGCTTTTGGAACTTAATTGTGCTTATTGGAGTGTAATTGAAAGCTTGGATTGTGGTTGCGAGCTTGTTTGGGTTAAATTGGAGTTTTGGAGCATATAGGGAATCGGCCAAGGTATGGTTTCAGTTTCCTCTATGTAGTATATAATATTCATGGACATTTAGGCTAGTGCCCTATAGGATAGGTTTGAATTTAAATGGTTGTTGAGTTGTTAAATGATGATATGTGGTGATTTATGATGAATTAATGATTTTTGGGCTTGAGTATGAGGAGTGATGGTAATATGATAATGATGATTGATTGTGTAAATTGAAAAGGCATAATGATGATATAAGTGATGTTGGATTTGATGAATTGGCATTATGGTTGTAAAATTGTGATATATTGGTGTTGAGGTTGAAGATGATGAAATGTGAAGGGAAATGTGGTAATATTGGTGTATTAGGGCACAACAGGTCAAATTTGATGAAAGATGGAGTTTTTGAATGGTTTGGTATGAATTGGAACGTGTATGGTAAGAAATTTTGTAAATTGTGAAGTTTGGTAAAATGGGGTTTTTGGTGAAATTTGTTCGCTCATAACTTTTTCCTCAATTATAAAAAATTGATGAAACTTGTCTAGAATTAAAGATCTTTGAAAATCCTTTAAATCGATATAAAGTTTATGAAATTTGGAATTTTGTGGAGGAAGTTATGATCATTCAAATTTGGCGTTAAAAATATGAAATTTTGCAAAGTTGCGGATGCACACCCTGCGAAAAATTTGACCTGTGCGGACGCACACACCTGTGAGCACGCACAGGCAGGGAAGTGCGTTCTGTTTGCAGCGCTAGCACAGCTTGTGCGCGCACATATCTAGCGAATAATTTCAACCTGTGCGGACGCACAGGTCTGTGCGGACGCACACGTTGGGAAGGCCAGTCTGTTAGGGGTGCTGGCACAGGTTGTGCGAGTGAACAGATTCTGTAAGTTTTGCCACCTGGGCGTGCACACGCACAGACCACTATGCGGCTGCACACGTCCTGTTTCTCAAATTTTTCTTGTTTTTCAACTATTCTACCTTCCCAACTCGGTTGTAAGCTTCTATAACACCATTTTAAGACTTTTGGGCCTAGTTTTGAGTAATAGAACATGGGATATAACTTAAGGGTTCTAGTACATGATTTTATGATAAATTAGAAAACGGAGGCCTAGGTTTCGGCGTGCTGAGAATGGTTTGACGTTAGGTGAAGGATGATTGATATATAAGATGAGGAATGATGAACTTTTGATATTTGGAAACTGAGTTATGAATGGACAGTGGTTGAGATGAATCGAGGACTCGGATTGAGATGATCAATCTCTGTATACTGAAAATGTTTTTTTGAAAACCACTGAAATAATAATTTTACTGAGATTATGAGACGCTATGCGCCCGACAGGGACGGTGGTTAATCCCTCCTGTCGAGGTAGCGGTGGTGGCGTAAGGACGGTGGTTAATCCCGCTTACGTTGAGATGTGAGGTCTGAGGCAAGAGTATCCCGCACGCATCCCTTCGGATCTATAGAGCGTGCAGGCGCCGGTACCTAGACAGTGATCCGAGCACTATATCTCGGGGGTTCCCATATGAGAAATCCGAAGGGCGACGTCTCCATGGAGATGTGTCGGGTTGGCAGTTGAACTGACAATGTGATATCACAGCCAGTAGTGCAGGCATTTATCATATGCATTTTCTATCTGTTTGTTTGCTTTGCGGACTTGTAATTGTATGCCTAATTGAATAACATGCCTATTTGCTTACCTGATCTACTTGCCTTGTATGCTTTTACTTGTGAATTACTTGCATTGTTATTAATTGTGCTTTCTACTGGGATTGAGGAGGTTCGAAAGGCGGTGGCGATGGGATCGCATGGAGGATAGGTTGGTGAAGGCTCTGGGACAGCGGTGTTTCGTTAGAATAGTATTCCCCTAAGATAGAGTACCCCGTTTAATTATGTTAAGGTTTTATATAATTATGCTCATTTGTTTTAGAATGCGTAAGTTTGAATCTTGTGATGGATATGGAGCTTAGGATTGCCTTTGGCGTCCCGGGGTCTTATATCCTACATCACTAGGCACTGTTACCATATTGAGAACCCCCGGTTCTCATACCATATCTTTCTTGTGTTTTTCAGATGCAGGTCGCAACCCACCTCGGTGAGTTGCTTTGGCTGGTGGCAGAAGCGGAGGTTCTTGGATTCTTTTGGAGTCTTTTTAGTTTATCTTGTTTATACATCTTTCTTTTGTATTTTGTTTTGCCTAGAGGCTTACGTTTGAGAGAACAAAACTTGTATAAGCTGTTTTCATTGTATGGTTCTGTATACCTGTATATGGCTAGCCAGCTTAAACTCCGCGAGTCGAGGCTAGTTTCCTATGACATTATATACTTATATTTTGTTGTATCTTATCTGTTTCTTGTGCCTTAAGCTAGTAGCTTTGTTAGTATGTTTTGACCTTTTGAAAGCCTATTTTGAGCTATATCTTTCATCGGGCTTCTAGATTATATTATTGTTTCTATATATTATACGTATGAGCTTTAGAACTGTCGTAATCTTTGGTTAACCTTTGCTTTACGACGCGAGGTAAATCTTAGGCTAATCAGGGTGTTACATTTAGTGGTATCAGAGCGGTTCGTCCTCATGAGCCTGAGGGATAGACCGATTGTGCTTCATTGCATACTCTGTGTGTCTTTTCTTTGATGCTATTAGGTTATCTACTTGATATTGCATAGCATGATTGTTTGTGAGTGCCTGTTTGGGATAATTGAAGCACTAGGGTTTTGATATTGAGACTGATCACCTTGATATCGATTGTTTGGTGTAGACAGGAACCCTAATGGCCACTCGCGGGCGAGGTCAAACACGTACATGGGAAAGTAGGAATGAGCAACCAGCTGATAACCATGCCGAGTTTATGGCAGCCATGGCTAACTTAGCGAACATCATGGAAGCGAATGCTGCTGCGACTCTGCAAGCTGTGCAGAGGTTAGGCCAACCGGCGGGGAATGGCAATAGGAACGGAGAAGGAAATGCCAATGATAATGCTGAGGGAAATGACGATAACACGGGAGGAGTTCCGATAACCTTGGCGACATTTCTCAAGGTTCATCCGCCCACTTTCCGAGGATCCACTAATCCTACTGAAGCGGATCACTGGTTCCAGGCTATGGAGCGTGCTTTACAGGCACAGCATGTTCCCCTCAATCAATATGTTGAGTTTGCCGCTTATCAGCTAGCGGGAGAGGCCCAGCCCTGGTGGCAAGCAGAGTGTCGCTTGCTACAACTTCAAAACACCGACACTCCATGGGAGGTATTCCAAGCGGCCTTCTGTAAGAAGTATTTCCCTGAGTCTGCAAGGGAAGCAAAGGAGATGGAATTGATGCAGCTGAAGCAAGGTTCCATGTCTGTGGCAGATTACACCAACAAGTTTGAGGAACTCTGTAGGTTCTCTAGGGTATGTCAAGGTGCCCCGGAGACATATGAGAGCTGGAAGTGCATTAAGTACCAGAGGGGTTTAAAGGATAGTATTATGACTTCTGTGGCGCCTATGAAAATCCGTGTCTTCTCTGACTTGGTGAACAAGGCGAGAGTGGTGGAAGAATATGTGAAGACTATGGCGGCATCCAAGGAAACTCATAAAGGGAGCTCTAGTCGGGGGCGTGGCAAGTATTTTCATCCGAGAGGGAAGCTTCAAGAGAGGAGGATATGTGCCTCAAGGTCAAGGAGGTTTTAGGAAGAACACTCAGACTCAGTTTTAATATGCGGGGGAGAGGAAATCAGAGTAAGAATTCTCCGGATTTAACTTGTGTACGTTGTAGGTGTTTTCATCCTTATGACTCATGCAAAATTGGTTTAGGTGGTTGCTTCAGTTGTGGGTTGCCTAGCCACATTGCAAGGGATTGCACTCGTGGGAGGAACCAAAATGTGGGCCAGAGTCAGCATCAAGGTCGAGTCTTTACTGTGAATGCCAAGGATGCTTCTAAGGCAGATCCGTTGATGAGAGGTATATGTCTAATTGGTGATAAGTCCTTAGTTGCATTATATGATACTGGAGCTTCACATTCATTTATTTCATTTGCTAAAGTTGAGGAATTAAGTTTGAAAGTGTCAGAGTTACCTTTTGATTTGCATGTTCATACTCCGCATCAGACAGTTATGACTAGGTCAGGTTGTAGACAAGTAGGTTTCAAGCTTGAGGGTAGAGGTTTTGTGCATGATTTGATCTGTTTACCAATGGTGGGGCTGGAAATGATTTTGGGGTTTGATTGGTTGTCAAAAAATCAGGTTTTGTTTGATTGCTTTGAACGGACAATTCGGTTTATGCCAGAAGGAGAGAATGGAGCAGTGGTAGCTATGGGGTATTACCTGAACTCTATAATGGTGCATTGTAGTGGGAAGGAGTGTCAGGGCTATATTCTGTTGGATGCTAATGCATTGGGTGATGCCCAGAACTTAGATCAGATTCTGGTGGTTAGAGACTTTCCAGAGGTGTTCCCGGAGGATATTCCTGAATTCTCACCTCAAAAGGAGATTGAATTTGTGATTGAATTGGTGCCGGGAGCCAGATCAGTAATGATTGCGCCGTATAGAATGGTGATAAACTACTATTTTATGGTTTATCTTATGATTAATTGAGTGATTTTATCAAGTCTTTGCACACTTATTCATACAATTTGCATGATTTTACAATTCCTTCCTAGTTTTATTCTATGATTAAAAACTTGCTTCCTAAGGCTTTAAATTGTGTAGTTTTAATTCCTCTTTTTATCATTCGATGCCGTGATCTGTGCGTTAAGTGTTTTTAGGCCTTATAGGACAGGAATGGCTTAGAGGATGGAGAGGAAGCTTGCGTAAATGGAAGGAGCACAAGAAATAAAGGAGACAACCAGCGAGGAGTGACGCGCACGCATGGCTCACACGTGCGCGTGAATTGGAGTTTGCACGATGACGCGTGCGCGTGACTAGCACAGAAGACAAGCGACGCGTATGCGTGACTTACGCGTACGCGTGACATGCGCTACCTTTAGAAATCACAGAAAATGCTGGGGGCGATTTTGGGCCATATTTGGACCCAGTTTCTGGCCCAAAAACACAGACTAGAGCCAAGGGACAAGCAGAGACTCAACACACATTCTCATTCACATAGTTTTAGTTTAGATTGGAATCTTAGAGAGAAATCACTCTTCCTCTAGGTTTTCTACACACTCATAGATTTCTAGTTTTATGTTTTTGCTTTGTATATTGACAAGAGTCACTACCTCCGTTGAAGTTGCTATTATTCTAGTTTGCTTTCTTATTCCTTTACTCTTTTGATTACTTATTAACCCTGTTCAGATAAGGATGTTGTATTTTGGGATTTATTAATGCAAAAAACTATTTTTACTTTTAATTAATTTTTAATTCCTATTTTATTTAATTTATCATGTCTTCTTCTTATATTTCTATGAACGTTATATTCATGTCAATGAAGTAGACTCCCATCTTGACTTGGGGTTTGATTAAAAGGAGACCCTTGAGTTGGAATGCTCAAGAGATTAGTTAAATTGGAATTTGTTGGCTAACTCTCTAGGAACTAACGCTAATCCTTCCCAAGGGAGAGGATTAGGACTTGTGAATAAGAGTTAGCTCAATCACTTGACTTTCCTTTATTTAGTAAAGGTTAACTAAGTGAAAATAACAACCTCTTGATACTACACTTGGGAAAATCCAACAAGGATAGAACTTCCAATTAATCTTCCCCCGGTCAAGGCTTTTTATTTTGAATATATAAATCTCTTTTAATTCACATTGCTTTAATTTACCATCATTTAATTTTCTGCTCTTCAACTATTAAAATTCATCGGAAAACTCCTTACTAATAAAATAACACTCTTTTTTCAACTCATTGGGAGACGACCTGGGATTCTTACTCCCAGTATTTTCATTCTAATTTCGTGACAACTCTTTCTAAATTGATAAGTGGATTTTTGTTGGTTAAGAACTGTACTTGCAACACCGTTCTTATCAAAAATACTTAATTGGCTAATTTTCGCCTCGTCAATTTTTGGCACCGTTGCCGGGGAGTTGCAATAGCGTGCTAAATTATTAGTTGGTGTAAATATTTTTAATTTCTCAATTTCTGCATTTTTTATTTTATTTTATTTCCATGAGCTGTATGTTTCTTTCATTGAATGACGCGTTCGCTACTTGATCCGAGCTTAGCCGCGTTTGATCCTGAAATTGAAAGAACTATTTCACGTATTAGGCGAGCTCAGCGTCGGTTAGCCTCTGAGGGTGGTGAAGTGGTTACTACCAATTCACCAGTCTCTTCTGAAGGCAAATCTGAAGTGGCATCTGAGGAAGAAACAAGTTCTTTTTCTATTGATTCTGTTGATTTACGTGCAGGTAATATGGCAGAGCCCAGAAGGATTACTCTCCAGGAAGCAGGCGCTCCAGACTTTACACTGCAACCGTATCAAGCGCGTCACCCAAATCTGGCTCTAGATTTTGAACTGAAGACTGCGTTAATCAACCTAATACCCAAGTTTCATGGCTTACCTGCTCAGGAGCCTATCAAGCACCTCATGGATTTTCAGACAGCCTGTTCTACTGTTAGGCGTCATGGTGCAGATGAGACTTCTATTCTGTTAACCGCCTTCCCGTTTTCTCTCGAGGGAAAGGTGAGGGAGTGGTACTTCACCCAACCTGAAGCAGTTGTTACTAACTGGGATACGCTTAGGAGAGAATTCTTGGAAAAATACTTTCCAGTTGAAGTTACTGATAGACTGAAGAAGAAAATTTTCTGCATATTCAAGGCAAATCAGAGACTCTTTATGTGTATTGGGAGCGCTTCATGAATCTTCTGGATGCATGCCCCCACCACATGATCGACAAGTTGGTGTTGATCAGCTACTTCACACAAGGAAGAAGAGGAAGAAAGTGAATAATGACATGTCAAGCTAATGACACTAAAAGAGCGCTTGTTGGGAGGCAACCAACCTTGGGTAACATTTCATTTTTTTGTCTAGTTCATTTTCTCTGTCTGTTTAGTTTAAATTTCAATAAATTGACATATGGTTGCATTCTAAGTTTGGTGTTGCTATGCAACAAAAAATTTGCTTCCAATCTTTACTGGATGCTTGCATCAATTCCAAGAGAAAGTGTCACACTAAGTTTGGTGTGCCACTTATACTTTTATGCAATGTATCATGCACACCAACTTATATTTGCAAAAATAATGTCTCTGTTTCTCTGTGCCCTCATATCTTTAATTTTTCTTGCTTGAAACACATGTGTTACTAACATTTCATTGTGTAAGACATTCATAATCCATCTTAGCCCCATAGCCACGGTTCTAATAGTTGCTTGAGGATGAGCAAGCATTCTGAGTTGGTATGGGAAGGAGGAGAATGGGAGGAAAATGACAACAATAGAGAAGATGAACTACAAGGTTGTAAAGTTCCTTTTCCTCTCATTTGTTTCAAGCACTATAAACTGCATGATTGTCTTTACCTTCTCTATATTCATGTGTGTATGAAAAGGCATAGTTTGATTTCTAAATTGCAACATGATGTGTGTCATTATGATTACCAACTTGAGTTTTGTGAATTCAAAAGCAATAAAGTATCATGATCATAAACAAACAAGGAATTAAAGAAGAATTTAGCATGTGCATAAAAGTATTGGAAAGCTAGTATGTTTGATTGTTGCTTAATTACATTAGATTTTATTTAATTGAAGTTTTCATCTAGCACGTTTTGTGAAATCTTTTAAAATCATGAAAACCTTGAAGAAGCAAATGTAAAATAAAGCAAGAAAAGAAAAAGGGAAAGAATGAGAAAGCTGAAGGCTCTGAGTACCAATGATAATTATATTGTTAAGTACTTGTGGTGTTTATGTATCAAGCCAAATGCTTGAAAACACAACACTTAGAAGTCAAGGCTAGGCTCAAGTGCAAAAGCACTCCCTCAAAGCTCAAGGTTCTGAGCATCAATGATTAGAGAGTAAAGAAAAGAAATAAATGAGCTTAATGAAGTCCTCTAATTCAAATGCTTGTGGTGCTTATGTATCAAGTGGTAATACTTGAAAACAAAGCATTTAGAATCGTAGCTTTATTATTAACTCGTGGGGAAAAGCATTCAAAAGGAGAAGCTAATAAGAAAAATCAAAAGCTTGCTTCAAGAAAGAAACATAAAGAAAATATTTCATAAAATGAGCTAAATAGAAGCATCAATCATTTACATTTCTTTTGTGATTGTAGCATGCATAGAAAACTAGCTTACCATGAACATTGCGTTGCTATTCTTCTTACCTTGGATTGTCAATCTCTATTGCATGATTATTTTCTTGCTTGGGGACAAGCAAGGTTTAAGTGTGGTGTTGTGATGACATGTCATCATGTCATATTTTTCTATGCTTTTTCTTTGTTTTTTTAATAGGTTTTATGCACTTTCTTGAGCCATAAGTAAGCCATTTGGGTAGAATTTCATGTTTTCCTTAGATTCAATCAACCATGAGTAAATTGATGCATTTTCATGAATTTTTGTACCATAATCACTTGAATTTCAAGAAGAAGAAGAACTCTCATGATTATAGCACAGCTTTGATGCAATTGTTGATTGATGATAGGTAGAAAGAGGTTTGGAAGAAGGTTGAAGAAAAAGGGAATGGCAAAGAGCAAAGAAAGAAATTCACGTTTGAGCTCAAGTTTGCCTCAAACTTGGACTCAAACGTGAGGAAGAGCACAATTTCACCCTGGATGCATGCCAAGTTTGCGCCAACGTTTACCTCAAATTTGAGGTCAAACGTTGCTCCTCACAGCCTGAAGGGGTATACTTCCAACATGAATAACTTAAGCTAGAGAGCTCCAAATGAGGTGATTCAAAAAGCAATGAAAAGTAGGAATCGAGAGATTTCCAAGCATATATGGCACTGCATGGTGGATACTAAAATTGAGGGAGAAAACTGCCCCGAAATGTGCATAAACGAACATGGTGTCAACCTGCAGTGAGGCCAACTGACCTCTGCACCTTCGATGGAGTATAACTCGAGCTGTGAAGCTCCAAACTATGCGCTCCCAATGGCATTGGAAAGTAGACATTCAGGAATTTCCAACAATATATAATAGTATGGGGTGGACAATGCGTTTGAGCCTCCAAAATCTGGCGTTTTCGACCACGTTTGAGGCAAACGTCGCCTCAAACGTTGCACACCAAAGCCAGCGACCCTGTCCTCTTCAAAGGAGCATAACTTGAGTTGTAGATGTCCAATTGAGGTGATTCCAATTGGGTTAGAAAGCTGACATTCAGAGCTTTCCAACCATAGATAATAGTCTATAGTGGGTATGAAATTGGCAACGTTGACAAGCGGACAAAGTAGCATCCCAAGACTTGATGTGCAACAAGTGTCAACGTTTGCGTCCAGGTTGGGCCTCAAACTTGGACTCAAATGCCAATGATAGCAAAATGGCCGTTCTACATAAATCCTTCACGAAGACGTTTGAGTCAACGTTTACCTCAAATATTGACTCAAATGTGAAGCACCAACAGTCCAAATTGCAAACGGATTTCTTCCCAAGTCCAAGAGCAACCATCTGGATCCATCTTCAACCCAATTCCACTCCAAAGCAAACAAAGCCCACATGATTCAAAGGCACACAGAGAAGTTAGATTAGGAATTTTATTTTTGTAAATATTGTTTTCATTTTTCATTTTCATTTTGTAAAAGCCTATATAAAGGCATTAGTTTCATTTCACTAGGGGGAAGGAGGTTGGCTCTAATAGAGAGCATTAAAGGTTAGCTCCACTAGGGAGTAGTAGGATTAGAGAACTCTCTCTTTAATTTTCATTTTTGTTTTAAATCTTGGATTGAGAGTGGAAGGAATTCTATTTTCATTCTCTATCTACAAGTTCTCTTTACTTCTTCAGCAATCTCTATTTTAATTTTCTGCAACTTTTCTCTTGTTGGATCAAGGAAGGATTTGAGAATTAGACTTGTTTTCTAGTTTCTTTCACCCCTGAGATCTTCAACATTCTTTTAATTGCTGCAATTTAGCACCAGTCATTTTCTATTTTTAAATCTTCAAGCATTTTTAATTTCTGTTTCATTCCTCTTCAATTTCCTCTCCTGCATTTTGCAATTTCACATTTCTGTTCACATTTAGCTTGGTTTAATTTCCTGCACATTTACACTTTCCTGCAATTTAAATTTCCAGTTGCTTGATCTATTACTTTCTTTAATTTCCCTGCACCCAGCCCCCTCTACTTTTCACGCAATTTACTTTTCTTACAATTTAAGATTCTTGCAATTTACATTTCTTGCTCTTTAAGTTACTTGCCAATTTACATTCTGCAACTTTAAATTCATTGTCATTTACTATCTGTTGGCTACAATTTCACACGATTCACTTCAATGTTAGCTTGACTAAACTAATCACCCACTAAAATTGCTTGATCCATCAATCCCTGTGGGATCGACCTCACTCTAAGTGAGTTTTACTACCTGATGCGACCCTGTATACTTGCCGGTGAGTTTTAGGTGTTTGGAATTCGTTCGTTTTACAAATTTTCCCATCAATCACAGCGGCAGGTAGCTCCGTCTCGTGAGTACTCGGCATAATAAAATTTCTTAGGATCTGATGCCATAGCCGAGCCTCATCATTTAAGCATGCCCGCTTGATTCCCTTAGGCATGGTGGTGTTCTGACCCATGACCCATGGAACAGTCGGGTCAAGGGCTATCCTTGCCTTGACGGCATCCCAGTCAAACTTCATGAAGCGCATATCCTCCTCAGCCTTTTGATAACCATCTGGCTGATCGGATTTAGGCAGGAGCTTCAGAACATCCTATATGGCCTCTTCAGTGATCAGTATCTGCTTCCCTCTTAGGTGTACTGCATCAAGGGAAGTTTTGAAGTAATTGCAGTAAAATTCCCTTACCCAAGATGCATTGACCTCAGTCAGGTTTCTCTCCAGGAAGAACCAGGCTCTTTGTTTGATCTGATCAGAGGTGTATTGCTGGAGTTCTTCTGCGATCTTCAGAGTCCTCTCAAAGTACAGGTTCCTGGAGGTTGCAAACACCAGATAATGCAGCTCGTAGTATCGGTTTGCAAACTTAATGGGATCAGTAGCAGGGAGTAGCTGGTCAGCCTTCTCCTGCGGGGTAAAGTGTTTCTCCCGCTAGGAGTCATCATGCATGATGTCCCGGATGGACATGGAGGATTCTCCTCTTTTCCGTTTGCCAGTTGTTGCCTTTCCCTTTCCTTTTCTTTGGGTGTCAGACATCCTGAAAAATAGAAAACCAGGATATAATAAAAACAGAAAAACAAGTATGCAAATCACAAAATAAGCATATAGTGGCAAAGGAGCAGTGGAGTAATGAAAATGAGTTAAGTAAATGTGCATTAAGGATTGAATAGGAGTTAAAAGTCCGAGAAGAAAAATTAACAATCCAAAATGTATTAGAAATCATGTTAATTAGGAAAAATTATCATCATGCCTTGGTTAGAAAGTTAAAGAGAATAGTGAAAAACCAGAAGTGATGTTTTGAAAGGTTAGGTTGGTTAGGAATGAAAAAAGAGTTTAGGAAGTTAAAATTAGTGAATTAGTAAAAAGTGGGTTAGAGTAAGTGGCATGATGATCATTTTCTAAGTAACAAGCATTCTCAATTAGAAGCTACAGTTAACTCGTATCCAAACAAGGGAATTAGGTTGATGATGAATCAAAAATTGGAAGCTAAACATCAAAAATGCAGATTATGAACCAGGAAATCAAAAAGAATAAGAAAGCTTGCCCTGGTATTCATGAACTGGTTTGGTAAAAGCAGAGTAAAGCAGAGTTCAAAGTGCCAAAACCAAGACATGAATGGAAACAAAACAGTTTACAGAAAATTGGGCAGTATTCCGGCTAAAATTGGATGTTCCCGAAAAATAAACAGTAATCAGGACAGTGATAAACCCATATTTTATGATATATTTTGTGCTTAATTTGAGTGATTTATACAATCCTTCACCCCCTTATTCATGTTAATTGCATGGTTTTACTTTCCCTTCCTTATTATGTGATGTATGTGAAAAACATGTTTCCTATGCTTTTAAATTAATTATTTTAATCACCTTTAATTCCATTCGATGCCGTGATTAGTGTGTTGAGTAGTTTTCAGATCTTCTAAGGTAGGAATGACTTAAAGGATGGAAAGGAAACATACAAAAATATAAGGAAAGCACAAAATGGAGCTTCTGAAGAAACTGGCATCCACGCGATCGCATGGGCGACGCGGACGCATGCCAAGCGCAAAGAAGCAGCGACGCGGCCGCATGGCTCACGCGACTGCGTGCCTTAAGCAGAACGAATATGACGCGGTCGCATGACTGACGTGACCGCGTGGCAAGAAAAGCTCCGAATGACGCGACCGTGTGACCCACGCGGACGCGTGACAGAGGCCACGTACCAGAAATTGCAGAAAACGCTCCCAGCAATTTCTGAAGCCCTTTTTAGCCCAAATCCAAGTCCAGAAGGCATAGACCAGAGGTTATGAAGTGAGGGAATGCATCCATTCAGGGAGAGCTCGCCAATTTTTACTTTCCATGAATTAGATTTAGTCTAGAGAGAGATTCTCTCTCTCTTTAGGGTTAGGATTTAGATTTAGGATTTTTATTCACTTACAGGATTATCTCTTTTGATCAGGTTCAATACTCCTTTTATTTACTTTTGCAAGCTATCTTATGAATCCTTTCCTGTTACAGATTACTCTTTTATTAATGTTATTTGAGGTATTTCAGTTTAATATCAATTACTCTTATTCATGCTATTGTTACTTTTACTCTGAAGACATTTTTATTCCAAGTAGATTTATTTTTCTCCTTTTGGTCTTGGTTAAGAAATCAGTAACTTAGGAGTTATCCAATTCAACAGCATAATTGATAATTGTTATCTTTGTTAATTGCATTGAACTTCCATAATCCCAATCTTTTCTTAGGAATTAAATAGGATTCGAAGATCAAACCAATTAATCCCTTGACCTTCCTTTATCGTAGTAAAGGTTAACAAAGTGGAATTAGGATTCAACCATCATCATCATTGATAAGGATAGCTAGGATAGGACCTCTAATTTCTCATATCTTGCCAAAAGTTTGCTTTACAGTTATTTATTTATTTTAATTTCCATTTAATTTACTTGTCATCCAATTACTCGTCCCTCATTCTTGAAGCCCCAATTTTACAATCTCCATAACCAAATAATAAGAACATACTTCCCTGCAGTTCCTTGAGAAGACGACCCAAGGTTAAATACTCGGTTATCAATTTTAAGGGGTTTGTTACTTGTGACAACCAAAACGTTTGTATGAAAGGACTTTGAAGGTTTAGAAACTATACTTGCAACGAGGATCTATCCGTAAATTTCTAGACCACACAAAAGTTCCTCTCGTCAAAATGGCGCCGTTGCCAGGGAACTGCTAACGTGTTCCATATAATTGGTTATTGTAAATATTTTTCTTTTGCTTATTTATTTATTTTTGTTTCTCCTTTTTATTTTTATTTGCTACTATGGACTCTCACCCCTCTCGCTTTGAGTTTGGTTCTAACTTTGTTGAAGGAAATAGAAGTTGCAGCAGGAATATGCATCAAGGTCAAATCAATCAAGGATGGATGGAGCCAAGAGGATCTAATCAACCCTTCAGGCAACAACACCCTCCAAGATATCATGGACAACGACCATTCTACAATGCATACCCAGCTGATAGATATGGTGGACAACCTTGTAACTACCAACAAGCCCCACCCCGTGCCTGTAGACCATCCTCTCGACATAACCTCGAACCACCACACTCACAAGCTTCTTTTCACCATTCGCCACCGTATAATCCTTTCCCACCCCAGTTCCAATCCACTCATTCCCAAGCACCACCACTTCCCTATGTTTCATATCCAAATCCATCACCCAGAGAATCAGAGGTTCGGCTCAAGGCAACAGTAAATAAACTTCAAACAACCATTCGACAACTGGAGCAAGCAGTAATTCAATTAGCTTCTAGACGCGCGAACATTCAAGGACCAACCACAGCCCCATGTGGACAATCTAATGAAGAGCGTATCATGAAGGAGACACTAGAAACTCTAGTGGACAAGACAAAGCATGAATTCATACTAGAACAAGTGGAAGAAGCTGTCATTGTACAAGAAGAAGAGTTGGTTGAAGATCTAGGAGATGCTGAACCTCCATGGGAATCCAGAGCTAAGGAGAACTCCGTCAAGGACGTTACAGTTGATGCTAAGGAGGATATTGCACAATCCCCAAGGCAAGTCGTTTATGAAGAACTAGACGGAATAACCCAGGACACAAATTCCCTTGATGATGATAGTCGCAAGTCAAGCTCTCTTAGTAATGAACTTGCATCCACAAGTGAATTCTCTGAGATCAAAGAATCTTCCCCAAGTGAATACGAAGATGATGCAGGGGTAGATTTCTCTCAACCTCCAATCTATGACTCAAGTGATGAGGAAGACATAGAAGACTTTGACCAGGACTTAGATGCATTTGAAGAACCTTACAAGGAAGTGGAGGAATTCACAGAAGAGCACAAGGGAGTAGAACTTGCAGAACCACCAGAAACACCTTCCCCAAGGCCATTACCACCTAATACAAGCTTCAAGTGGGTACAATCCTTAAATTTTAACTTTACTTATTCACTTGAATATGGTTTACTTGAAATAAATGGCCAGCTTAGAGCTCTCTGCGGCTTTAAGAGTAAGAGGGAAATGGCTCGTGTTTAGAGCTGGTGTACAAGGTTCAATAAGGTTCCACGCTTCAACTTGAAGTGCACGGATTGGATTCAAGCCCAATTGAATGGATCTCGGAAAACATTTGGTCACTATGGCGAGAATCTACTTTCTAAACCGCCCGAATGGAAAAATATAGATCAAGACGGGGGCAGATTTAAAAACAAGGCTTGGGATCCTGGAATCTATTCTGACATTCGTCACCCCGGGAGCCTGAAAATCTGTTTGAAGCCGCTCAGAAGCTTTACATGCCTAGTTTGGGACCCCGGAGGCTATTGGCATTCCAAGCACTGGTAGAGATTTCTGGATGAATTTAAACACAAGCCACTATAATAGGAAGCTCTTCAAATGTCCAACTTAAGGACTTTAACTAAAAGTGCTAGGTGGGAGACAACCCACCGTGGTATGATCGTTTCTTTTGCAATTTTAATTTTATTTAGTTTTGTTTGTTTTTGAATTTTATTTTATTTTATTGAACTTGGAATCATGCATAGCATTCACATTAAGCACTGCATTCTGCATATTGTATTCCGCATTCTGCATATAAAAAAAAAGGTGCGCGACGCGACCGCATGCCCCATGCGATCGCGTCAAATGGCGAGCTACACTTTCCACGCGACTGCGTCATCTACGCGGCTGCGTGACCTGGAAATCGGCGTAAGGATCCAACGTCCAGAGAGTTGGGCTGGAATCGTGCGGCCATTGTGCGTCTAGCACAAAATGGCCCACGCGATCGCATGCCCCATGCGATCGGGTCCCATGCACACAACCAATCCCACACGACCGCGTGAGCGACGCGATCGCGTCGCATGGATTGCACAAATCCCAAAAAGGAGACAGAGAGTTGCACTGGAACGACGCTGGATTCGTGCGTTTAGCACAATTTCCAGCGACGCGATTGCATGCCCCATGCGATGGCGTCCCATGCACACAACCAATCCCACACGACCGCGTGAGCGACGCGATCGCGTCGCATGGATTGCACAAATCCCAAAAAGGAGACAGAGAGTTGCACTGGAACGATGCTGGATTCGTGCGTTTAGCACAATTTCCAGCAACGCGATCGCATGCCCCATGCGATGGCGTCATCCCTTCTTTTACCCCCTCCACGCGATCGCGTGCCCCACGCGATCGCGTCATTTACTCTTTCTGCCCTCCGCGCGATCGTGTCAACCACCTTTTTCACTCCAGCCACGCGACCGCGTCCCCCACGCGGCCCCGTGGATTCAAAAATATAACCCCCAGTCACGCGAAACCCCATCAATCGTGACACCCCCCAACTCTTCTACTCCTTCTCTTCTCCCCCAACCCTCAACCACCACCAACCAGCCACCACCGCGCCACCACCCAGACGCCGCCGACTACCCGCACGCCGCCGCCACCTACCACCCTCCCTCCTTCCCCCTTCTTTCTTCCTCTTTCTTCTTTCTCCCTCCTCCTCCGCCACCGCCCACCACCCACCGCCGCCGTTCGTACCCGCCGCGACCCACCAGCACCACCAACCCCTTTCTCTCCCTCCCTTCCCCTCTTACCCCATTAACCACCCCCTCTTCTCCCCTCCCTGCCTCTGAACCGCAACCCCACTACAGCACCACCGCCAGCCGTCGTGCCGAACGCCACTTCCACTACCCCCCAACCCCAACCCCTTTCTTACGCCTACTAGGTTTCGCAACACGCAATCCCTTTTCTCCGTTCGTAGTTTATTCTTATTTTTCCATTTATGTTCATGTTAGGATAGTTAGATATGCATGTTGTAGTGGATTTTAGGTTGTTAGGTAGCCTAGGATGTGGTTAGCGGATTTAGGTCTATTTATTTGCACTGTTCTTATCTCTGTTTTATCAAATCTGCAATTCTGCTGTTGCTGTGTTCATGTTCATATGCTGTACTTTCCTGCATTTGCTGCTCTTTACATTGAACTTTCATGTTTATATTCCGTATATGTAATTGCAAGCTTTAATTTGGATTCATATGAACTGCTTGATTGCTGTTTATTTTCTGGGAAAGTCCTATTTTAGCCAGAATGCTGCCCAAATTTCTATAAAATATTTCTGTTCATGTCTTGGTTTTGGCATTTTCAACTGTGCTTTCCTATAATTTCACCAAACCAATTCATGAATGCTTAGGCGCGCATTCTTATTTTCTTTGATCTCCTGGTTCATAAACTGCAATTTTGATGTTTGATTCCTATTTTTGCTTTCTTTATCTCTATTTGAATTAATATCAAACTGTTTTACTTGTTTGAATATGAGTTACCTATAGCTTCTACCTGTGATTACTTGTTACTTGGACTGTTTTCATTATGCCTCTTACTTTAACCCATTTTTCACTAACTCACTAATTTTAACTCTAACCAACCTAACCTTTTCAAAACTTCTTTTTTTTTTGCTTTTCTTTCACTTTCTTTTAACATTCTAACCAAGGCATGATGTTAATTTTTCTATTTAACTTGCATTCAATTACATTTTGGATTGTGATTTCTTCTTTTCAGACTTTTCACTCATATACAATCCTAAATGCACATTTTACTTAACTCATATTCATTTTCCTATTGCTCCTTTGCCACTTTGTGTTTTCTTTGATTATTTGCCTGTTTGCTTTCCTATTTTTATTATATCCTGGTTTTCTATTTTTCAGGATGTCAGATTCCCAGAGAAGGGGAAAAGGCAAGGCCACTACTCGCAAAAGGAAAAGAGGAGAAGCCTCCGTGTCTATCATCAACCTCATGCATGATGCCTCCTTGCGGGAGAAAGCCTTTACCCCGCAGGAGAAGGCCGACCAGCTACTTCCCACCAATGACTCAATAAAGTTTACAAACTGATACTGTGAGCTAAAGTATGCGGTGTTTGCAAACTCCAGGAACCTATACCTGGAGCGAACTTTGAAGATCCCAGAAGAACTCCAGCAATATACCTCTGATCAGATCAAACAAAGAGGCTGGTTCTTTCTGGAGAGACCTCTGACTGAGGTTAATGCATCTTGGGTTAGGGAATTCTACTGCAACTACTTCAAAACTTCCCTAGATGCAGTGAACCTCAGAGGGAAGCAAATTTTGGTTACTGAGGAGGCAATAGAAGAGGTTTTGAATCTTCTGCCTAAGACTGATCAGACAGATGGCTATCAGAAAGCTGAAGAGGATATGCGCTTTATGCATTTTGACTGGGATGTAGTCAAGGCCCGGATTGCCCTTGACCCGTAAGTTCCTTGGATCATGGGTCAGAACACCACCATGCCCAAAGGGATCAAGCGGATTTACCTGAACGATGAGGCTCAGCTATGGCATCAGATATTCAGTAACTACATTATGCCGAGTACTCACGAGACTGAGATACCAGCCGCTATGATCACCCTCCTATGGTGTGTGATGGAGGGTAAGGACCTATACCTGCCACGCTTTATCCGGCACTACATGGCCAGGGTCAACATCCGAGGCACTCTTCCCTTTCCCTATCTGGTTACACAGCTGGGCTGTCGAGCTGACGTGCCATGGGAGGATGTTGATGAGAGGCCACCTGCTGCAGAGTGCAAGAAGCTTATCCCACATAGCAGGAACTTCCTGGCCTTGGGCTACAGACCTCCATTCCTGACTGCCACTGCTGACACAGCCACACCATCCGCCGGTCCCTCTTCCTCCACTGCTTCACCATCCACCCCTGCCACCACCACTGCACCTCCACCTGCCACAGAGCCTGTCTATCATCTGGTGCACCGCTTGTTTCGACGACTTGACCAGATGGAGCATCGCAACAAGCGACACTATGAGCACCTGAAGATGATGATACGATCCGACGACATCCCCTCCGAGCCTGACACACCTTCTGAGGCATCTGAGGAGGAGGCGGATGTGCCCGAGGCAGAGACCCATCCCCAGGCAGACACCGAACAGGCGGCACCATAGGCAGAGGTCCCACACTAGATCTAGGCTGCAGATCCTGAGATCCCCATTCAGACAGCCCCTCCTCTACAATAGCCAGACCCCCAGCCAGCCACCACAGAGACACCAGCTACCATCCCTTCCAGTGATGACACCCCTTCACACCCTGCTTGAGTGAGCATCAGGGACGATGCTTCATTTTAAGTGTGGGGAGGTCGCCATCTCTGGCGTATTATCTTGGTGAACCACTACAGACTCTTTTTCTTTTATTTTGGATATTTTTTTCTGTATTTTTTTCTTTATTTTTATTTTTATTTTCTGAGTATTTATACATTGCTACTGTTTATATATTTTTACTCTATTTCTGCATTTTGCATTTTTAGTTTATATTTTAGCCACTTAGTTGCAATTCTAACTTATTAGTTATAGAAATTGTGGATTGATTAGTATAGTTTACCCTTTTTAGCATAAGATAGCTTAGTTAAAATTGAAAAGAAAAAGGAAATAAACTAGAGACTTTAACAGAATCAAAACAACCCACACCTTGTATATATAGCATTACATGTTAGTTAACAACACTTCATCAAGGAGAAACACTAGAACTTTAAAGCCATTCAATATAAGTTTTACATTGAGAATAATGAGAATTTTTAACTAAACCTGCATGACATACATAATTGATAAATGATTTTTGAGCTAGAGAACACATAGCTTGTGAGTTTTGAACTTAATTGTATGCTTACATTTAAACCATAATTTTTATTCCTGTGTGTTCTACCCTTCTTTTATATTCTGATGTTCTTTACTTTACTTTAATCTATATGTCCAATTATAGAATATAGAATATAGATACATACCAAAAGAATGATTGAGGCCATCATTTGATTTTAGCTCACTTATCCCAAAATAGCCTACCTTTTACATCACCCTTGTTAGCCCCCTTGAGCCTTTAAATGCCCTTTTTATTTTATTAGCCACATTACTAGCCTTAAGTAGAAAAACAAAATAAAATCCCAAGTTGAATCCTTGGTTAGCTTAAGATAGCAAATTATGAATAGTTTAAATATGGGAAACCTATTGGGAACATGGATGATAAGAACAAGAGGTAGAAAAATTGAAAAGAATAAAATTAACTCAAATTAAGAAATTTTGGGAAGCATGCTCATGAGAAATCAAAGTGATTAAATTACCATGTGTATTAAAAAAAAAGTTATTTTTCAGTGCTTAATAAAGGGGACACAAAAGAATTCCCCAAATGCAAAATAAAAGCAATGCACATGGGATAAAAATAAAATTTGAAACACGAGCATGTAACATCCAAAAGTGGGAAAAATATGGAAAAATAGGTAAAGAAGTTTTGTTTTACTAAGTATGTATGTTAGGTGAGATCTTAGTCTAATTAAGGATTCACTTATTAGCTCACTTAGCCTTATACATATATCCTTACCTTTACCTTGGCCCCATTACAACCTTAATTAAAGACCTCATGATTTTTGGTATGACTGTATTCTATAATTGTTGATTGGTTAGATGAAGAATAAAGTTATAGAAAGGAAGAATAAAAAGAGGAATAGAGTGATTAACCCAATAAACACTGAGTGACTAGAGAGTAAACACAAATCTAGTGAGGGTTCAATAGCTCATTAACATTTATCTCTGTTTGAATTATCTAATTGTCTTGCAAGTTCATAAAATGCTTTCTCTCCCATCTCAATTGTAAAAGTGCTTATTGAATGTCTAAGGCTAGGCTATATATATATATGACTCCTTGAGGATGTGAATTAATTTAACTACCTGTAAGCTTTATATATGAGTGAATAAATTAGAATTGCATGATGCATTTAGGTAGTTGCATTTAGATTAGGTTGCATTGCATGACATTCCATCACTTTAACCTTACTTATTACCTTGGATTTAGCATGAGGACATGCTATTGTTTAAGTGTGGGGAGGTTGATAAACCCATATTTTATGATATATTTTGTGCTTAATTTGAGTGATTTATTCAATCCTTCACCCCCTTATTCATGTTAATTGCATGGTTTTACTTTCCCTTCCTTATTATGTGATGTATGTGAAAAACATGTTTCCTATGCTTTTAAATTAATTATTTTAATCACCTTTAATTCCATTCGATGCCATGATTAGTGTGTTGAGTAGTTTTCAGATCTTCTAAGGTAAAAATGACTTAAAGGATGGAAAGGAAACATACAAAAATGGAAGGAAAGCACAAAATGGAGCTTCTGAAGAAATTGGCATCCACACGATCGCATGGGCGACGCGGACGCATGCCAAGCGCAAAGAAGCAGCGACGCGGCCGCATGGCTGATGCGACCGCGCGCCTTAAGCAGAATGAATATGACGCAGTCGCATGACTGACGCGACCGCGTGGCAAGAAAAGCTCCGAATGACGCGACCGCGTGACCCACGCGGACGCGTGACAGAGGCCACGCACCAAAAATTACAGAAAATACTCCCAGCGATTTCTGAAGCCCTTTTTGGCCCAAATCCAAGTCCAGAAGGCATAGACCAGAGGTTATGAAGAGAGGGAATGCATCCATTCAGGGAGAGCTCATCAATTTTTACTTTCCATGAATTAGATTTAGTTTAGAGAGAGATTCTCTCTCTCTTTAGGGTTAGGATTTAGATTTAGGATTTTTATTCACTTACAGGATTATCTCTTTTGATCAGGTTCAATAATCCTTTTATTTACTTTTGCAAGCTATCTTATGAATCCTTTCCTGTTACAGATTACTCTTTTATTAATGTTATTTGAGGTATTTCAGTTTAATATCAATTACTCTTATTCATGCTATTGTTACTTTTACTCTGAAGACATTTTTATTCCAAGTAGATTTATTTTTCTCCTTTTGGTCTTGGTTAAGAAATCAGTAACTCAGGAGTTATCCAACTCAACAGCATAATTGATAATTGTTATCTTTGTTAATTGCATTGAACTTCCATAATCCCAATCTTTTCTTAGGAATTAAATAGGATTCGAAGATCAAACCAATTAATCCCTTGACCTTCCTTTATCTTAGTAAAGGTTAACAAAGTGGAATTAGGATTCAACCATCATCATCGTTGATAAAGATAGCTAGGATAGGACCTCTAATTTCTAATACCTTGCCAAAAGTTTGCTTTACAGTTATTTATTTATTTTAATTGCCATTTAATTTACTTGTCGTCAAATTACTCGTCCCTCATTCTTGAAGCCCCAATTTTACAATCTCCATAACCAATAATAAGAACATACTTCCCTGCAGTTCCTTGAGAAGACGACCCGAGGTTAAATACTCGGTTATCAATTTTAAGGGGTTTGTTACTTGTGACAACCAAAACGTTTGTATGAAAGGACTTTTGAAGGTTTAGAAACTATACTTGCAACGAGGATCTATCCGCAAATTTCTAGACCACGCAAAAGTTCCTCTCGTCAGACAGTTCATATGAATTAAAACAAACTGCAATTAGATATAATTAGCGTGAACAAGAAAGAACATTTTCAATAGCAGCATGAACAGTAAGAACAACATATGAACAATACTAACTCACAGCCACAGTAGAATTGCAAAAATTATAAAACAAGAAGCACGAACAGTGCAATTAATCAGGCTTAAATCTACTAACCACATCCTAGGCTACCTAACCACCTAGAATCCACTACAACATGCATATCTAACTAGCCTAATAATGAACATAAACAGAAAAATATGTAATTAACTGGAAATTAAAAGAAGGGTGGTGTTCGGCGGAACCTGGTAGGCGGATGAATGAAAGTGGGGTAGAGAAATGGCTGGGGGATGGTGGTAGTGGCGGCTGACACGGTGGTTGAGGGTGGCGCGGTGGCGGTTAGCGCGACAGTGTTGTCTGTTCGGAGGTAGGGGGTTCGGGTGGGGTAATGGGGGTAGGGTAGGGGGTAATAGTGAAGAAGGGGGTTGGAAGAGAGGGGGTTTGCGGCGGTGACGGCGCGGTGGGTGGTGGTTGTCCGCGGTGGTGGCAGCAGTGGTTAAGGGAAGAAGAGAGAGAGAAAGAGAAGAAAGAGAGGAAAGGGAGACGGGGGTGGCGCGGCGGCGGTGGGGTCTGGGTGGTCAACGGTGGGGCAGTGGTTGGTGGTGGTGGCTGGAAGTGGTAGGTGGTGGTTGCAGAGAAGAGAGGAAGGAGAAGGGGGTTGGGGGGGCGCGAATGGGTAGGGTTTCGCGTGGCTGGGGGGGTTATCGAATTTGAATCCACGCGATCGCATGGGGTACGCGGTCGCGTGGCTGGGGTGGAATGGGGGTTGACGCGATCGCGTGAGTGATGCGATCGCATGGAATGGGTAAAAGGATGAATGACGCGGTCGCGTGAGGCATGCGACCGCGTCGCTGGAAATTGTGCTAAACGCGCAATTCTAGCGTCGTTTCAGCGCAACTCTCTGTCTCCTTTGGGGTGTTACGCAATCCACACGATGCGATCGTGTCGCTCACGCTGTCGCGTGGGATTGGTGTTGTGCAAGTGACGTGATCACGTCATGGATGCGACCGCGTGGATCGTTTTGTGCGAAACGCACAATAGCCGCACGATTCTAGCCCAACTTTCTGGACGTTGGATCCTTACGCCGATTTCCAGGTCACGCAGCCGCGTGAATGACACGAACGCATAGGGGGTTATTTTTTGCAACTGACGCGATCGCATGAGTGATGCGGTCGCGTCGCACACCTACTCTTTTTTTTTAATGCAGGAATGCACTTATGCAGTATGCAATGCGAATGAATAACATTCAGGTTCAATTGAAAAGGAAAACAAAAATAAATAACACGAAATAAAACTGAAAAAGAAATGACCATACCATGGTAGGTTGTCTCCCACCTAGCACTTTT
This sequence comes from Arachis ipaensis, assembly GCF_059453495.1. NCBI lineage: Eukaryota > Viridiplantae > Streptophyta > Magnoliopsida > Fabales > Fabaceae > Arachis > Arachis ipaensis. Next base: position 78,407,691 of record NC_142440.1, on the reverse strand, counting down.
AGTTAAAGTCCTTAAGTTGGACATTGGATGAGCTTCCTGTTATGGCGGCTTGCGCTTAAATTCGTCCAGAAATCTCTACCAATGTTTGGAATGCCTACAGCCTCCGGGGTCCCAAACTAGGCATGTAAAGCTTCTGAGTATCTTCAAGCAGATTGTTAGGCGTCAGAATAGATTCCAGGATCCCAAACTTTGCTTTTAAATCGGCCTTCGTCTTGATCTATATTTTTCCATCCGGGCGATTTAGAAAGTAGATTTTCACCAAGATGACCAAACGTTTTCCGAGATCCATTCGATTGATCATGATGCCAATCCGTGCACTTCGAATTGAAGCGTGGAACCTTATTGAACTTTGTGCACCAGCTCTGAGTGCGAGCCATTTCCCTCTTACTCTTAAAGCCACAGAGAGCTCTAAGCTGGCCATCTATTTCAAGCAAACCATATTCAAGTGGGAAAATAAAGCTAAAGGTTAAGGATTGTACCCACTTGAAGCTTGTATTAGGTGGTAATGGCCTTGGGATAGGTGTTTCCAGTGGTTCTGTAAGTTCTACTCCTTTGTGCTTTTTGGTGAATTTCTTCACTTCCTTGCAGACTTCTTCAATTGCATCCATGTCCTGATCAAAGCCTTCTATGTCTTCCTCTTCACTTAAGTCATAAACGGGAGGTTGAGAGAAATCTACCACCGCATCATCTTCGTATTCACTTGGGGAATATTCTTCGATCTCAGAGAATTCACTTGCTGATGCAAGTTCATTACTGGGAGAACTTGACTTGAGATTATCATCATCAAGGAAACTTGCTTCTTGGATTATTCCATCTAGTTCTTCATAAAAGACTTGCTTTGGGAGTTGTGCACAATCCTCCTTATCATCAATTGTAATATTTTTGACAGAATTCTCCATAACTCTGGATTTCCATGGAAGTTCAGCGTCTCCTAAGTCTTCAACCAACTCTTCTTCGTTTACAATGACAACTTCCTCTACTTATTTCAGTACGAAATCATGCCCTATTCTGTCCACTGAAGTTTCTAGTATCTCCTTCATGCTACGCTCTTCTTTAGATTGTCCACATGGGGCTGTGGGAGGTCCTTGAATGTTCGAACATTTAGAAGATAATTGACTTACAGCTTGCTCCAGTTGATGAAGGGTTGTTTAAAGTTGATCTACTATTTCCTTGAGGCGAACCTCTGATTCTCGGAGTGATGAATTTGAACGTGGTACATGGGAAAGTGGTGGTGTTTGGGAGTAATTGGATTGTAATTGGGGTAAATGAGGATCATATGGTGGTGAATGGTGAAAAGGAGCTTGTGAGTGTGGTGGTTCGAAGTTACGTTGAGAGGATGGTCTATAAGCACAGGGTGGGGCTTGTTGGTAACTACAAGGTTGTCCACCATGTCTATTGGCTTTGTATGCATTCTAGAATGGTCTTTGTCCATGATATCTTGGAGGGTGTTGTTGCCTAAAGGGTTGATCAGATCCTCTTGGCTCCATCCGTCTTTCATTGCTCTGACCTTGATGCATGTTCTTATTATAACTTTCACTCCTTTCAACAATATTATAACCAAACTCAAAGCGAGAGGGGTGAGAATTCATAGTAGCTAATAAAAATAAAAGGAGAAAATAAAAATAAATAAACAAGTAAAAGAGAAATATTTACAATAACCAATAATAAGGCACACGATTGCAGTTCCCCGGCAACGGCACCATTTTGAAAGAACTGAAGATTGATGGTTTAGAGGTTATAGTAAACTCTCGTTGCAAATATAGTTACTAAACCAAGCAATCAACCTTTCTTACAAACGTTTTGGTTGTCACAAGTAACAAACCCCTTTAAAATTGATAACCGAAGTATTTAAACCTTAGGTCGTCTTCTCAAGGAACTGCAGGGAAGCATGTTCTTATTATTGGTTATGAAGATTGTAAATCGGGGTTTTGAAGATGAGGAACAAGTAATTTAAATTGCAATTAAAATAAGTAAAAGACTGTAAAATAAAAAAATAACTGTAAACACACTTTTGGCAAGGTATGAGAAATTGGAAGACCTATCCTTGTTATCCTTATCAATGATGATGAAAATTGAATCTTAATTCCACTTAGTTAACCTTTACTAGAGCAAGGGAAGGTCAAGTGACTAATTAGTTTGATCTTCAAATCCTAGTTAATTCCTAGAAAAAGATTGGGATTATTGAAGTTCAATTCAATTAGCAAAGATAACAATTATCGATCACGTTGAGTTTGATAATTCCTGAGTTACTGATTTCTTAACCAAGACCAAAAGGGAAAAAATAAATCTACTGGAATAAAAATGTCTCCAGACTGGAAGCAACAGTAACATAAATAAAAGAGAGCAATAATAAACTGAAATACCTCAAATAACATTAATTCAAAGAATAATCTGTAACATAGAAGAATTCATAAACTAAATTGAGAAGATAAATAAAAAGGAATGTTGAACCTGATAAAAAGAGATAATCCTGAAAGCAAAAAAAAATTCCTAATTCTAAATCCTAAAAGAGAGAGGAGAGAACATCTCCCTCAAAACTACATCTAATTCATGAATACTAACTAATTGGAGACTCTCCTTTGAATGGATGCATTCCCCCACTTCATAACCTCTTATCTGTGCCTTCTGGCCTTGGATTTAGGCCAAAAAGGGCTTCAAAAATCGCTGGGAGCATTTTCTGTACTTTCTGGTGCGTGGCCTCTGTCACGCGTCCGCGTGGGTCACGCGGTCACGTCATTTGGAGTTTTCCTTGTCACACGGTCGCTTCAGTCATGCGTCCGCGTCATATGCGTTTCGCTTATGGCGCGCGATCGCATCAATCACGCGGTCGCGTCACTGCCAGTTTCTTCAAAAACTCCGTTTTATACTTTCCTTCCAATTTTGTATGTTTCCTTTCCATCCTTTAAGTCATTCCTGCCTTAGAAGATCCGAAATTACTCAACACATGAATCACGGCATCGAATGGTAATAAAGGAAAATTAAAATTATTATTTTTAAAGCATAGGAAACATGTTTTTCACATACATCACATAATAAGGAAAGGAAAGTAAAACCATGCAATTTATATGAATAAGTGAGTGAAGGATTGAATAAATCACTTAAATTAGGCACAAAGTATATCATAAAATATGGGTTTATCAAGGCCACACCAAACTTAGTAATTTAGCTAGTCCTCAGCCTTTTTCGGAAAAAAATGTAAAGAAAATCTAGCTACCAAAGCTAAAATCAACTTTCTAATCTGCAATTGTAAACTAATCCTAATATGGTAATGTAAGATAAATGGGAGACTGAAAATTAAACTACCTAATGCAACGAATTTTTTTCTACTTTTAAGAAAAGTAACTAAATCAAAAAGGATAAAGTGTTGGGGTGCCTCCCAACTAGCGCTTCTTTATTGTCATTAGCTTGACATTCCTTCAGCTTCAGTTGAGCTTGTAGCTCACTCCCTACTCCTCTAAGGAGCCTCCCAAGTAGTGTTTGAGTCTATGGCCATTGACAGTAAAAGTTCTCTGAGTCTTGTCCTCCATGAGCTCCACATGACCATAGAGAAACACCTTGAGTATGGTGAAAGGTCCTGACCATCTAGATTTTAGTTTTCCAGGGAAGAACTTGAGTCTTGAGTTATAGAGTAACACCTTTTGTCCTTCGGTGAACTCCCTTCTTGCTATCTTTTGGTCATGCCACCTTTTTGTGTTCTCTTTGTAGATTTTTGCATTCTCATATGCTTGATTCCTAAACTCCTCCATCTCATTGAGTTGCATTAATCTCTTTTCTCCAACAGCTTGCTCATCATAGTTTAACATTTTTAGAGCCCAAAATGCTCTATGCTCAAGTTCAACTGGTAAGTGACAAGCCTTGCCATATACTAGTTGGTATGGAGACATCCCAATGGGAGTCTTATAGGCTGTTCTGTAGGCCCATAGTGCATCATCCATCTTCTTAGACCAATCCTTTCTTGAGCTTCCAACAGTTTTTTCAAGGATTCTTTTTAGCTCTCTGTTGGAAATTTCAGCTTGCCCGTTGGTCTGTGAGTGGTATGGAGTTGCCATTTTGTGCTTTACTCCATATCTGAGAAGGAGTGTCTCGAGTTGTTTGTTGCAGAAGTGTGTCCCTCCATCACTAATGAGAGCTCTGGGCACTCCAAATCTGCTGAAGATGTTCCTTCTCAAGAAGCTTATCACAACCTTGCTGTCATTTGTTGCAGTGGCTATGGCTTCTACCCATTTTGAGACATAATCAACAGCCACCAATATGTAGCTATTAGAGTAGGAGGTTGGGAAGGGTCCCATGAAATCAATCCCCCATACATCAAATAACTCCAACTCTAGTATGAATTGCTGTGGCATCTCATTTCTCTTAGTTTGATTACCAGCTCTTTGGCATTCATCACACCTTGACACCATTTCCTTGGCATCCTTAAACATTGTTGGCCAGTAAAATCCAGATTGAAGCACTTTTGCTGCTGTCCTTTCTCCACTGAAGTGACCTCCATCTGCGGATCCATGGCACTGCCATAATACTTCATGCCCTTCCTCATGGGGTATACACCTTCTTAGGATTCCATCAACACACTTGAACAAATAAGGATCATCCCAGATGTAGTGTTTTGCATCCTTAATTATTCATCAGGAAAGCTTTCATTGACTGCTACTTGCTGCATCTCTTCTTCTTGTGAGATCCTTGAGAGGTGGTCAACTACCTTGTTCTCTGCTCCGCTCCTATCTTTAATCTCAATATCAAATTCTTGGAGCAGCAAAATCTGCCTTATTAGTCTGGGCTTAGATTCTTGTTTGGTAAGCAAGTATTTGAGTGTTGCATGATCAGTGAACACAATTACTTTTGAGCCAATAAGATATGATCTAAACTTGTCAAAAGAAAAAACTATGGTTAAAAGTTCTTTCTCCGTGGTGGTATAGTTCCTTTGATTCTCATTAAGAACCTTGCTAGCATAGTAAATAACATATACTAGCTTGTCTTTCCTCTGTCCTAGAACAGCACCAACAGCAAAATCAGATGCATCACACATTAGTTCAAAGGGAAGATCCCAGCTTGGTGGTGCTATAATAGGTGCAGAGGAGAGTTTCTTCTTAAGTTCATCAAAGGCTACCATGCACTCTCTATAAAAAAAAAAGGGAGTATTTGAGATAAATAGGTTGCTAAGGGGTTTTGCAATCTTTGAAAAATCTTTGATAAACCTCCTATAGAACCCAGCATGTCCCAAAAAACTTCTGATTGCTTTGACATTACAAGGTGGAGGTAATTTTTCAATTACTTCCACTTTTTCCTTGTCCACTTCTATGCCATCTTTTGAAATCTTGTGACCAAGAACCACCCCTTCAGTCACCATAAAATGGCAATTCTCCCAGTTTAAAACTAGGTTGGTTTCTTGACACCTTTTTAGCACAAGAGCAAGATGGTATAGGCAATTAGAATATGAGTTCCCAAATACAGAGAAGTCATCCATGAATACTTCTATAAACTTCTCAATCATGTCTGAAAAAATGGATAGCATGCAGCTTTGGAATTTTGCAGGTGCATTGCACAATCCAAAGGGCATTCTCCTATAAGCAAAGACATCATATGGACAAGTAAATGAAGTTTTTTTCTGATCCTTGGGGTCTACAACAATTTGATTGTAGCCTGAGTACCCATCTAGGAAGCAATAGTACTCATGTCCTGCCAATCTTTCAAGCATCTGGTCCATGAAAGATAAGGGAAAGTGGTCCTTCCAGGTGGCTTCATTGAGTTTTCGGTAGTCAATGCACATATGCCATCCGGTCACTGTCCTTGTGGGTATCAATTCATTCTTCTCATTTGCCACAACAGTGATCCCTCCTTTCTTAGGGACTACTTGCACCGGACTTACCCAAGGGCTATCTGAGATGGGGTAGATCACCCCTGCTTGCCACAATTTCAACACTTCTTTCTTAACCACTTCATTCATAGTTGGGTTCAGCCTCATTTGTTGTTGTCTTGAAGGTTTGGCATCTTCTTCAAGTAAGATCTTATGCATACACATTGAAGGACTGATCCCTTTTAAATCTGCAAGTATCCAGCCTATGGCATCCTTGTGTTGTCTCAGCACTTAGATGAGCTCCTCTTCTTGTTCCTTACTCAGAATTGAATTTATGATCACTGGTTGGGTGTTGTTGGCACCTAGATATGCATATTTCAAGCTGGGTGGTAATGCTTTCGGCTCTAGTTTTGGTGACTCTGCATCTTTGTTGCTTGTAATGGTTGGCATGATCAAGTTTCCCATGGTTGCTTGTGGTGATTCTCCATCTGGTGCTTGTTCCAGCTCAATGGTTCCTCCACATTGTTCTTCTTCCAAGACTTCTTGAACTATTTGTTCCATGGTGTCTACTAGCATGCATTCTCCTATGGATTCCTTGGGGTAACTCATTGCTTTGAAGACATTGAAGACCATTTTCTCTTCATACAACCTCAAGACTAGTTCCCCTTTTTGCACATCGATAATGGCTCCAGCAGTAGCTAGGAATGGTCTTCCTAAGATAATTGACGTGTTGGCCTCTTCTTCCATGTCCAGCATAACGAAATCAGCAGGAAAAATAAACTCTCCTACTTTCACTAGCAAGTCTTCCACCACCCCATGTGGAAACTTAAATGTTCTGTCAGCCAATTGGAGTGCCATTCTTGTTGGCTTGGCTTCCTCGATCTTCATCCTTCTCATCATGGTCAGGGACATAAGATTTATGCTAGCTCCCAAATCATACAAAGCTTTCTCAATGGTGATGTCTCCTATGATGCAGGGAATTCGGAAATTCCCTGGGTCTTTCAGCTTTTGAGGCAGCTTCTTCTGTATGATGGCGCTACATTCTTCAGTCAAGATTATGGTTTCTTTTGCTTCCCAGTTCCTCTTTTTGGTTATAAGCTCCTTCAAAAATTTAGCATAGAGTGGCATTTGTTCTAATGCCTTAGCAAATGGTATGTTGATTTGGAGCCTCTTGAAGATCTCTAGGAACTTAGAAAACTGGCCATCCTTCCCATCTTTTCCCAGTCTTTGTGGGTATGATGCCCTTGGCACATAAGGCTTCAAGACTGGTTTTGGTGGAGGTGGAGCAGGGATTTCTTCTTCATCCTTGTTCTCATGCTTTGCTGCAACTTCTTCATGCTTGTCTTTGCTTGGGGTTCCTTCTTCTACAACCTTCCCACTTCTTAGAGTAATGGCTTTGCATTCCCCTCTTGGGTTAGCCATGATATCACTAGGAAATGTGTGTGTGGGAAATGGGATTTGCTTGGACAAAATCCCCACTTGTGCTTCCAACTTTGAGATTGCTGCGTCTTGATTTTTCAGATTTGACCTGTATTCCTCTTTATTAGCATCTATCCTTCTGTCAGTTTGTGCTTGTCTGTCTATGAGGGTGGAGACTGCTCCTGTAATTTGTGAGGACAGTTGTGCTATTACAGCTTTCATCCTCTCAAAGTTGCTCTTGATCTCACATGGTTACATAGTTGATGATGGTGTATCTTGATTGAGGTTGTCGTGTGTGGGTTGGTTACTATGGTATGATGTGTTTTGTGAGTTTTGGTAAGGTCTATGGTTCCCTGTTTGATGGTTGCGGTTGTGGTTGAAATGCTGATTTGATGAATAAGGCTTGTTGTGGTCCTGGTTGTGGTTTTGTTGATTTTCCCACCCAAAGTTTGGGTGGTTCTTCCAACCTGGGTTGTATGTCTTAGAATGTGGGTCATATGGTGGTTTAGATGAATTGTTCACATAATTAGCTTGTTCCTAGTCACCTTCAAATTCTGGTGCATTCCCTTCTTATTGAGGAGTTTGGTCTTGAATGAATGAGGCTTGGTTGGCCTCCATCCTTTTGGTTAGAGCTGCTATTTGAGCTGCAATTGCTTTGTTTTGAGCAAACAAAGCATCTACAGAGTTGAGCTCTAGCACTCCCTTCTTCTGAGTCCTCTCTAAAGCATAAAAATACTCATTTATGACATCTATGGCCTCGTCAATGGTTTTCTTCTTGTTGAGTGATTGATGAGCGGATAATTTATATGCTTTTTGGCATTGTTTCTAGGTAGTTGTTAATATGTTTTAGTCACTTTTTATTATATTTTTATTAGTTTTTAAATAAAAATCACATTTCTGGACTTTACTGTGAGTTTGTGTGTTTTTCTGTGATTTCAGGTAATTTCTGGCTGAAATTGAGGGAGCTGAGCAAAAATCTGATTCAGGCTGAAAAAGGACTGCAGATGTTGTTGGATTCTAACCTCCCTGCACTCAAAGTGGATTTTCTGGAGCTACAAAAGTCCAAATGGTGCGCTCCCAGTTGCGTTAGAAAGTAGACATCCAGAGCTTTCCAGCAATATATAATAGTTCATACTTTGCTCAAGGATAAATGACGTTAACTGGCGTTCAACGCCAGTTCCATGTTGCATTCTGGCGTTAAACGCCAGAAACAAGTTACAAGTTGGAGTTAAACGCCAGAAACAGGTTACAACCTGGCGTTTAACTCTGAAAACAGCCTAGGCACGTGTAAAGCTCAAGTCTCAGCCCCAGCACACACCAAGTGGGCCCCAAAAGTGGATTTCTACACTATCTATCTTAGTTTACTCATTTTCTGTAAACCTAGGTTACTAGTTTAGTATTTAAACAACTTTTAGAGATTTATTTTGTAACTCATGACATTTTAGATCTGAACTTTGTACTCTTTGATGGCATGAGTCTCTAAACTCCATTGTTGGGGGTGAGGAGCTCTGCTGTGTTTCGATGAATTAATGCAACTTTTTCTGTTTTCTATTCAAACACGCTTGTTTCTATCTACGATGTTTATTCGCACTTCAATATGATGGATGTGATGATCCGTGACACTCATCATCATCCTCAACCTATGAACACGTGCCTGACAACCACCTCCATTCTACCTTCGATTGAATGAATATCTCTTGGATTCCTTAATCAGAATCCTCGTGGTATAAGCTAGAATCCATTGGCAGCATTTTTGAGAATCCGGAAAGTCTAAACCTTGTCTGTGGTATTCCGAGTAGGATTCAGGAATTGAATGACTGTGACGAGCTTTAAACTCATAAGGGCTGGGCGTAGTGACAGACGCAAAAGGATCAATGGATCCTATTCCAGCATGAGTGGGAACCGACAGATGATTAGCCGTGCGGTGACATCACACCTAGACCTTTTTCACTGAGAGGACAGATGGTAGCCATTGACAACGGTGATCCACCAACACACAGGTTGCTATAGGAGGAACCTTGCGTGCGTGAAGAAGAAGACAGTGAGAAAGCAGAGATTCAGAAGACAAAGCATCTCCAAAACTCCAACATATTCTCCATTACTGCAGAACAAATAATTAATTCATGCTCTTTTATTCTTCGCAATTCATACTGATAATTATAATTGATTTCCTGACTAAGATTTACAAGATAACCATAGATTGCTTCAAACCAACAATCTCCGTGGGATCGACCCTTACTCACGTAAGGTATTACTTGGATGACCCAGTGCACTTGCTGGTTAGTGGTACGAGTTGTTAAAAGTGTGATTCACAATTCGTGCACCAAGTTTTTGGCGCCGTTGCCAGGGATTGTTCGAGTTTGAACAACTAACGGTTCATCCTGTTGCTTAGATTAGGAAGATTTTGTCTTTTGGGTCAGAGTCTTTTACTTTCTTTTCAAAAATCTTTCAAAAGATTTTTATTTTTCTTTATTAATCTGTGATTTGTCTTTGAGTCTTTTATTATTGTTCTTGTTAAAATTTTAGAATCCTTATTTTCTTTTTCAAAAATAATTTTTCGAAATTTTATTTTTTTTACTAATAATTGAATTTCTCTGTTTGAGTTTAGTTTTATATTTTAAGTTTGGTGTCAATTGAATGTCTTTATTTTCCTATAAAATTTTCGAATTAGTGTTCATTGTTCTTTCTTGATCTTCAAGTTGTTCTTGTTTATTCTCCTTGTTTGATCTTTAGTTTCTCTTGTTCTGTGTCTTTTCTTGTTTTTTTGGTACTTTTTCAAAATATCAGTTTCCAAGGAAAATTTTTTATACAATATTAAAATACGTAAAATTTATAGCTCAATTGGCTAGAGCGTTGTGCTTATGTTCTTGGTAATTGGCTATCTTCTTTTTAAAATTTTTTCTAAATAATTTTTCTTTGATTAAATCTTGTGCCAAACTTTAAGTTTGGTGTTTTCTTGTTAGCTTTTCTTTTGTTTTCAAAAATTTTATGTACGTTTTCTAAAAATTTTAAGTCTGGTGTTCTTTCTTCATGTTCTTGTTGTTCTTGTGAGTCTTCAAGGTGTTCTTGAGTTTTTCTTGTGTTTTGATCTTAAAATTTTTAAGTTTGGTGTTCCTTGGTGTTTTCCCTCCAAAATTTTCGAAAATAAGGAGCATTAGATCTAAAAATTTAAGTTGTGTCTCTTTTGTGTGCTTTTCTTTTTCATCATAAAATTCAAAAATCAAAAAATATCTTCTCTAACTATTTTTGAGCAAATTTTGAAATTTTTTCAAAAAAATTCAGATTTTTATTTTAAAATTTCTATTTTATCTTATCTTAGTTTTAAAAATTTCAAAATTCAAATTTTTTTTCAAAAAAAATCATATCTTTTTCAAAATTTTATCTTATCTTATTTCAAATTTCAAATTTCAATTTTCAAAATTTCAAATTTCAATTTTCAAAATTTCAAATTTTAAATTTCAAATTTCAAAATTTAATTTTCAAATTTAAAATTTAAAATTTCAAAACTTTTTAATTTAAATTCCTTATCTTCTCTTACCTAGCTTATCTTATATTTTCTAATATCAAATCTTAAAATCAAATCTTTTTCATATCTTTTCTTTATTCTATTTTATTTTATTTTCTTACAAGTATCTTTAATTTTAAGACATATCTTTTTCAAAACTTCCTAACCAATTTCTCTCTCTTCATTTTTTTGAAAATCCTCACCCACATCTTTTTCAAAATTTTTTAATTAATTAATTTAGTTTTCAATTTTTTTTTATTTCTTTTTCTTCTAATTTTCGAAAATATAGTCAATTTTTCATTTATTTTATTTTATTTTATTTAATTTTAATTTCGGTTTTCAAAAAAAAAATTATTTGCAATCCGCATCATCTCCATTTCTCCATCATGGACCTAAGTGGAAATGAACAGTCCAAAAGGACTCTGGGGTCATATGCTAACCCCACTACTACTTCATATGGGAGCAGTATCTGTATACCCTCCATTGGAGTCAGTAGCTTTGAGTTGAATCGTCAGCTCATTATCATGGTGCAGCAAAGTTGCTAGTATTCCGGTCTTCCACAGGAAGAACCTACAGAGTTTCTGGCACAATTTTTACAAATTGCTGACACAGTACATGACAAGGAAGTAGATCAGGATGTCTATAGATTATTACTGTTTCTATTTGCTGTAAAAGACCAACCTAAGAGGTGGTTAAATAACCAACCTAAGGCTAGCATAAGGACATGAAAACAGCTGTCAGAAAAATTCCTGAATCAATACTTCCCTCCAAAACGGATGACACAGCTAAGGCTGGACATCTAAGGCTTTAAACAAGGAGATAATGAATCTCTTTATGATGCCTGGGAAAGATACAGAGAGATGCTAAGAAAATGCCCCTCTGAAATGTTTTCAGAATGGGTGCAGTTAGACATCTTCTATTATGGGCTTACATAGAGAGCTCAAATTTCTCTAGATCACTCAGCTGATGGATCTATACACATGAGAAAGACAATTGAAGAGGCTCAAGAGCTTATTGATACAGTTGCCAGAAATCAGCATCTGTACCTAAGCAGTGAATCTTCCATGAAAGAAGAGGCTAAAACAGTAACTGCTGAGCTCAGTCCTGCAGAATAAATTACTGAATTCAATCAGCAATTAGACTTTCTAACAAAACAGCTGGCCGAATTCAAGGAGATACTACAAGACACAAGAATAGCTAATCTGAATATGGAAGTACATTTGAAGCAAACAGAACAGCAGTTACCAAAACAAATAACGGAAGAGTGTCAAGCAATTCAATTAAGAAGTGGAAAAACATTAAATACCTCACTTCAAGGCAGCAGGAAGCCAAGAAATGAACAACCTGCTATCCAAAATCCCTCTGAGGACAGTAAGAGTCCAGAGAGGAATAACTCTGGCGTTCAAACGCCAGAAACATGCAAGGATTTGGCGCCAAATGCCCAATGGAAGCTCAGTTATGGCGTTCAAACGCCAGGAACAAGTAAGGAGTTGGCATCCAACGCCACTCCAGCTTCTAACCCTAGCATTCAAAAGCTAGTGAGGGATCAGACACACACAAGTACTGATAACAACCCCTCTAAAAAGGCTTCTCCAACCACCTCTGTAGGAAATAAACCTGTAGCAACTAAGGTTGAGGAATATAAAGCCAAGATACCTTATCCTCAAAAACTCCGCCAAGAGGAGCAGGATAAGCAATTTGCTCGCTTTGCAGATTATCTCAGGACTCTTGAAATAAATATTCCGTTTGCAGAGGCACTTGAGCAAATACCTTCTTATGCCAAGTTCATGAAGGAGATCTTGAGTCATAAGAAGGATTGGAGAGAAACTGAAAGAGTTCTCCTCACTGAAGAATGCAGTGCAGTCATTCTGAAAACCTTTCCAGAAAAGCTTAAAGATCCCGGAAGCTTTCTAATACCATGCATATTAGAGGGTAATTGCACCAAGACAGCTTTATGTGATCTTGGGGCAAGCATCAACCTAATACCTGCATCCACTATCAGAAAGCTTGGTTTAACTGAAGAAGTTAAACCAACCCGTATATGTCTCCAACTTGCTGATGGTTCCATTAAATACCCATCAGGCGTGATTGAGGACATGATTGTCAGGGTTGGGCCATTCGCCTTTCCCACTGACTTTGTAGTGCTGGAAATGGAGGAGCACAAAAGTGCTACTCTGATTCTAGGAAGACCTTTCCTAGCAACTGGACGAACTCTCATTGATGTCCAAAAGGGGGAAGTAACCCTGAGAGTCAATGAGGATGAGTTTAAGTTGAATGCTGTCAAAGCCATGCAGCATCCAGACACACCAAAAGACTGCATGAAAGTTGATCTCATTGACTCTTTGGTAGAGGAGGTCAACATGGCTGAGAGTCTCGAATCAGAGCTGGAAGACATCTTTAAAGATGTTCAGCCTGATTTGGAGGGTTCAGAGGAATTGAAAGAGCCTCTAAGACTTCCTCAGGAAGAGGAGAAACCTCCTAAACCTGAGCTCAAGCCATTACCACCATCCCTGAAATATGCATTTCTGGGAGAAAGTGACACTTTTCCAGTGATCATAAGCTCTGCTTTAAATCCACTGGAAGAGGAAGCACTAATTCAAGTACTAAGGACACACAAGACAGCTCTTGGGTGGTCCATAAGTGACCTTAAAGGCATAAGCCCAGCTAGATGCATGCACGAAATCCTATTGGAGGATGATGCTAAGCCAGTGGTTCAACCACAGAGGCGGCTAAATCCAGCCATGAAGGAAGTGGTGCAGAAAGAGGTCACCAAATTACTGGAGGCTGGGATTATTTATCCTATTTCCGATAGCCCCTGGGTGAGCCCTGTTCAAGTTGTTCCCAAGAAGGGAGGCATGACAGTGGTTCATAATGAAAAAAATGAAATGGTTCCTACAAGAACAGTTACAGGGTGGCGCATGTGTATTGACTACAGAAGGCTCAACACAGCCACCAGAAAGGATCATTTTCCTTTACCATTCATAGACCAGATGCTAGAGAGACTAGCAGGTCATGAATATTACTGCTTTTTGGATGGCTATTCATGTTACAACCAAATTACAGTAGATCCTTGATGTGTATTTTTGCGGAAAACAAATTCCAAACACACAAAACTCACCGACAAGTGCACCGGGTCGTATCAAGTAATAATAACTCACGTGAGTGAGGTCGATCCCACAGGGATTGAAGGATTGAGCAATTTCAGTTTAGTGGTTGATTTAGTCAAGCGAATCAAGATTTGGTTGAGTGATTTGTGATTAACAGAATTTAAATTGCATGGAAAGTAAAGGGAATGGGTAAATTGCATGAAATTAAAGAGAACAGAAAATAAAGTGCTGAATCTTAAAGAACAAGAAATTAAATGGCAGAAACTTAGAACGTAAGAAATGTAAATTGCAGAATTTTAAAGTGCAAGAAATGTAAATGGCTTGAATTGTAAAGGGAATTGGGAATTGGATTTGTAGAAATTAAACAAGAAAAAGAAAAATTCAACAAACAGGAATGTAAAAGATGGATTCAATTAAACCGGATCTTAAATGAAAATGAGAATAAGCTTAGTGTGACAACGAAACAAGGATATTGAAATTGAAAGCTATAGATCTCAGGACTCAAGAGACTAGATAGCCAAGTCTAGATCTCACTGCCTTCCTAGATCAAGCAAGAACAATTGCAAAGGAAATAAAGAAATGTAAATTGCAGAAGAGTAGAAGCCGAAGCAGTTAACAGAAATGGAAATTCAATTATGCAGAAAATTAAACGAGATCTCAAGGTGAGATTGAAACAGAAGTTCTTCAATTCTCCACCCAAGATCCGAAACAAGAAAAGTAAAAAGTGCTCAAACAAGGACAAGGAAGAAGAGAGATCAATTCTCCTCCCTAATTCTCTTGAATTCTAAAAACAACAATGCAAAAATGTCAAGGTGCTCTCCACTATAAGTGTTCTGAAAATTCTCTCAGGAAAACTCCCTTTAAAACTTAAATCCTAAGCTATTTATATGCTTTCTTCAAATGGTCTTCAAGCCTTAAATTGGGCCTTTGCTCTTGATGGAATTGGGTTGATAAGAGTCTCTGTTGATTGCTCTTGGAGTTGGAGAGAAACCCATTGTGAACCGGGTCAAGAATCATAAAAGTTTGAGTAAAAGTTTGAGGCAAACTTTTACTCAAACTTTTTATACCAGATGGCTTCACTTGCTGCTACCAACGTTTGGGCTAAAGTTTGAGGTCAAACTTTTGCTCAAACGTTGGTCCCCTTGTGTATATGTGTGGCACCAACGTTTGCCAAAAAGCTTGAGGCAAACGTTGGCGCAAGCTTTTCTCCTCCAGGGTGTGCAAGTGTGGCGCCAACGTTTGCCAAAAAGTTTGAGGCAAATGTTGGCGCAAACTTTTCTCCTCCAGTGTGTAGGTTTTGTGATGCCAACATTTGCCAAAAAGTTTGAGGCAAACGTTGGCTCAAGCTTTTTTCCCAAAAGTTTGAGCTAAAGTTTGAGGCAAACTTTGGCTCAAGCTTTTTTCCTCTGGGATGTTTTCAACTCTTCTAAAAGTTTGAGCTAAAGTTTGAGGCAAACTTTGGCTCAAACTTTTTGTTCTCTCTTGCTCCTAGCCATTCCTTCTTTCTTCAACCTTCTTCAATACTCTTTTCACCTATCATCAATCAATCAAAACAATCAAAGCTATGCCCCAAATCATGAGATTGTGTTTCTTTCATAATATATGACAATTATAGCATAAAATCTCATGAAAGTGCATGAATTCATCCATGGTTGATTGAATCAAAGGAAACATGGAAATCTACCCAATTGGCTTGCTTATGGCTTAAGAAAGTGCATAAAATCAATTGAAAATAAAAGAAAAAGACTAGTGAAAATAGGCTAAGATGACTTGTCATCAATCCTCAGGACCAAGAGAAAACAACATTCACATGTCCTTTTGAAGTATTTGCTTACAGAAGAATACTTTTTGGTCTGTGTAATGCACCTGCAACCTTTCAGAGGTGCATGCTCTCTATCTTCTCTGATATGGTACAGAAATTTCTGGAAGTCTTCATGGATGACTTTTCAGTATTTGGAGACTCATTCAGCTCCTGCCTTGACCATTTAGCACTTGTTCTGAAAAGATACCAAGAGACCAACCTAGTTTTAAACTGGGAAAAATGTCACTTTATGGTGACTGAAGGAATTGTCCTTGGGCATAAAATTTCAAACAAGGGAATAGAGGTGGATCAAGCTAAAGTGGAAGTAATTGAAAAATTACCACCACCTGCTAATGTTAAGGCAAACAGAAGCTTTCTGGGGCATGCAGGATTCTACAGGAGGTTTATAAAGGATTTTTCAAAAATTGCAAAACCCCTGAGCAATCTGCTAGCTGCTAACACGCCATTTGTGTTTGACACAGAGTGTCTGCAAGCGTTTGAGACTCTGAAAGCTAAGCTGGTCACAGCATCAGTTATTTCTGCACCACACTGGACATTACCATTTGAACTAATGTGTGATGCCAGTGACCATGCCATTGGTGCAGTACTGGGGCAGAGGCATGACAAGCTTCTGCATGTCATTTATTATGCTAGCCGTGTTTTAAATGATGCCCAGAAAAATTGCACAACCACAGAAAAAGAATTGCTTGCAGTGGTTTATGCCATTGACAAGTTTAGATCATACTTAGTAGGATCAAAAGTGATTGTGTACACTGACTATGCTGCTCTTAAATATCTACTCACAAAGTAGGATTCAAAACCCAAGCTCATAAGATGGGTGTTGCTTCTGCAAGAGTTTGATATATAAATAAGAGACAGAAAAAGGACAGAGAACCAAGTGGCTGATCATCTGTCCCGGATAGAACCCGTAGAAGGGGAGTTCCCCCCCTCTATTGAGATCTCTGAGACCTTTTCGGATGAGCATTTGTTTGCCATTCAGGAAACACCATGGTTTGCAGATATTGTAAACTATAAAGCTGCAAGGTTCATACCCAAGGAGTACAGTAGGCAACAAAAGAAAAAATTAATTACTGATGCAAAGTACTACTTGTGGGATGAACCATATCTCTTTAAGAGATGTGCAGACGGAATAATACGTAGGTGTGTGCCTAGAAAAGAAGCACAGAGGATCTTATGGCATTGCCATGGATCATAATATGGAGGCCATTTCGGAGGTGAGCGAACAGCCACCAAGGTCCTCCAATGTGGCTTCTACTGGCCTACACTCTATAGGGATTCCCGAGAGTTTGTACGTAACTGTGACAGTTGCCAAAGAGCTGGTATTCTGCCTCATGGTTACGCCATGCCTCAACAGGAAATCATGGAGATTGAGTTGTTTGATGTATGGGGAATTAACTTCATGGGACCTTTTCCACCATCATACTCAAACACTTATATTCTGGTGGCAGTCGACTATGTATCAAAATGGATAGAGGCCATTGCCACACCCACCAATGATACTAAAACAGTGCTGAAGTTCCTCCAAAAACATATCTTCAGTAGGTTTGGTGTCCCTAGAGTACTAATTAGTGATGGGGGCACTCACTTCTGCAATAAACAGCTTTACTCTGCTATGGTCCGGTATGGAATTAGCCACAAGGTGGTAACTCCATATCATCCACAGACAAATGGGCAAGCTGAAGTCTCTAATAGAGAACTAAAAAGAATCCTGGAACGGACAGTAAGTACCCGTAGAAAGGATTGGGCGAGAAGCTTGGATGATGCTCTGTGGGCTTACAGAACAGCATTCAAGACTCCTATAGGGACCTCTCCATACCAGCTTGTGTATGGTAAGGCCTGTCATCTGCCCGTGGAACTGGAGCATAAGGCCTACTGGGCAACCAAATTCCTAAACTTTGATGCCAGATTAGCTGGAGAAAAAAGATTACTCCAGCTAAATGAGCTAGAGGAATTTAGACTCACTGCTTTCGAAAATGCTAAGCTTTACAAGGAGAAAGCAAAAAGGTGGCATGACAGAAAGTTGTCACCTAGAGTCTTTGAACCAGGACAGAAGGTTCTGCTATTTAACTCTAGGCTCAGATTATTCCCCGGGAAACTGAAATCCCGGTGGAGGGGACCATATGTGATTACAAGCGTGTCACCATATGGTCATGTGGAGCTTCAAGACATTGATTCTAATAAGAAGTTCATTGTTAATGGACAGAGAGTCAAGCATTATCATGAAGGCAATGTTGAGCAAGAATGCTCAAGGCTGAGACTAGATTAAAAGCTCAGTAAGGTCAAGCTATTGACATTGAAGAAGCGCTTGTTAGGAGGCAACCCAATGTTATTTAACTATATCTCTTTATTTTCTATTGCTATTTTATGTTTTTTTCTTTTAGGTTGATGATCATGTGAAGTCACAAAAACTACTGAAAAATCAAAAACAGAATGAAAAACAGCATTAAAAACAGCACACCCTGGAGGAGAGCAGTCTGGCATTTAAACGCCAGAAACAAGCATCTGCCTGGCGTTAAACGCCAGAAATAGGCTACATTTGGGCATTTAACGCCAGAAACAAGCAGAAGTCTGGCGTTAAATGCCAGGATTGCACAGCAAGGGCATTTTACACGCCTAATTGGAGTAGGGATGTTAAGTCCTTGACCCCACTTGATTTGTGGACCCCACAGGATCTTCAACAGGATCTGTGGACCCCACAGGATCCCCTCAGGATTTGTAGACCCCACAGGATCCCCACCTACCTCACCATTCCAATTCAAACCATTCCCCTCCCATACCCACCCATTCACACACCTCCTTCTCCTCCACTTCTCTTTCTACTCCCTTCTATCTTCTTTTGCTCGAGGACGAGCAAACCTTTTAAGTTTGGTGTGGAAAAAAGCATTGCTTTTTGTTTTTTCATAACCATTTATGGCCCCTAAGGCCGGAAAAACCTGTAGAAAGAGGAAAAGGAAGGCAGTTGCTTCCACCCCCGAGTCATGAGAGATGGAGAGGTTCACCTCAAGGGTCCATAGTTCAGTGGTAGAGCATTTGACTGTAGATCAAAGAGCTATGAGGGAGGAGCAACAAAGACAAGGAAGAGACATAGAGGAGCTCAAGAGCACCATTGGTTCTTCAAGAAGAGGAAGACGCCACCCTCACTAAGGTGGACCCATTCCTTAATCTCCTTGTTCTTATCTCTCTATTTTTCGTTTACTATGCTTTATGTTTTTTTATGTTTGGGTCTTATTACATGATCACTAGTATCTAAGTGTATATGTCTTAAAGATATGAATGTCCTATGAATCCATCACCTTTCTTAAATGAAAAATGTTTTTTGAAAAAGAAAAAGAAATACATGAATTTCGAATTTTAAAATAGTTTAATTATTTTGATGTGGTGGCAATACTTTTTGTTTTCTGAATGAATGCTTGAACAGTGCATATGTCTTTTGAATTTGTTGTTTATGAATGTTAAAATTGTTGGCTCTTGAAAGAATGATGAAAAAGGAGAAATGTTATTTGATAATCTGAAAAATCATAAAAATGATTCTTGAAGCAAGAAAAAGCAGTGAAGAACAAAGCTTGCAGAGAAAAAATGCGAAAAAAAAAGAGAGCAAGAAAAAGAAAAAGCAAGCAGAAAAAGCCAAAAGCTCTTTAAACCAAAAGGCAAGAGCAAAAAGCCAATAGCCCTTAAAACCAAAAGGCAAGGGTAATAAAAAGGATCCAAGGCTTTGAGCATCAGTGGATAGGAGGGCCTAAAGGAATAAAATCCTAGCCTAAGCGGCTAAACCAAGCTGTCCCTAACCATGTGCTTGTGGCATGAAGGTGTCAAGTGAAAACATGAGACTGAGCGGTTAAAGTCGAGGTCCAAAGCAAAAATAGAGTATGCTTAAGAACCCTGGACACCTCTAATTGGGGACTTTAGCAAAGCTGAGTCACAATTTGAAAAGGTTCACCCAGTTATGTGTCTGTGGCATGTATGTATTCGGTGGTAATACTGGAAAACATAGTGCTTAGGGCCACGGCGAAGACTCATAAAGTAGCTGTGTTCAAGAATCAACATACTGAACTAGGAGAATCAATAACACTATCTGAATTCTGAGTTCCTATAGACGCCAATCATTCTGAACTTCAAAGGTTAAAGTGAGATGCCAAAACTGTTCAGAAGCAAAAAGCTAATAGCCCCGCTCATCTAGTTAAGATTGATCTTCATAGATGTTTATGGAATTCATTGTATATTCTCTTCTTTTTATCCTACTTTGTTTTTAGTTGCTTGGGGACAAGCAACAATTTAAGTTTGGTGTTGTGATGAGCGGATAATTTATACGCTTTTTGGCATTGTTTCTAGGTAGTTTTTAATATGTTTTAGTCACTTTTTATTATATTTTTATTAGTTTTTAAATAAAAATCACATTTCTGGACTTTACTATGAGTTTTTGTATTTTTTTGTGATTTCAGGTAATTTCTGGCTGAAATTGAGGGAGCTGAGCAAAAATCTGATACAGGCTGAAAAAGGACTACAGATGTTGTTGGATTCTGATCTCTCTGCACTCAAAGTGAATTTTCTCGAGCTACAAGAGTCCAAATGGTGCACTCTCAATTGCGTTGGAAAGTAGACATCCAGGGCTTTCCATCAATATATAATAGTCCATACTTTGCTCAAGGATACATGATGTAAACTGGCGTTCAACCCCAGTTCCATGTTGCATTCTGGCGTTAAACGCCAGAAACAAGTTACAAGTTGGAGTTAAACGCCAGAAACAGGTTACAACCTGGCGTTTAACTCTGGAAACAGCCTAGGCACGTGTAAAGCTCAAGTCTCAGCCCCAGCACACACCAAGTGGGCCCCAGAAGTTGATTTCTGCACTATCTATCTTAGTTTACTCATTTTCTGTAAACCTAGGTTACTAGTTTAGTATTTAAACAACTTTTAGATATTTATTTTGTAACTCATGACATTTTAGATCTGAACTTGATACTCTTTGATGGCATGAGTCTCTGAACTCCATTGAGCTCTGGTGTGTTTCGATAAATTAATACAACTATTTCTGTTTTCTATTCAAACACGCTTGTTTCTATCTAAGATGTTTATTCGCAGTTCAATATGATGGATGTGATGATCCGTGACACTCATCATCATCCTCAACCTATGAACGTGTGCCTGCCAACCACCTCCGTTCTACCTTCGATTGAATGAATATCTCTTGGATTCCTTAATCAGAATCTTCGTGGTATAAGCTAGAATCCATTGGCAGCATTCTTGAGAATCAGGAAAGTCTAAACCTTGTCTGTGGTATTCCGAGTAGGATTCAGGGATTGAATGACTATAACGAGCTTCAAACTCACAAGGGCTGGGCGTAGTGACAGACGCAAAAGGATCAATGGATCCTATTCCAGCATGAGTGGGAACCGACAGATGATTAGCCGTACGGTGACAGCACACCTGGACCTTTTTCACTGAGAGGACGGATGGTAGCCATTGACAATGGTGATCCACCAACACACAGCTTGCCATAGGAGGAACCTTGCGTGCGTGAAGAAGAAGACAGGGAGAAAGCAGAGATTCAGAAGACAAAGCATCTCTAAAACTCCAACATATTCTCCATTACTGCAGAACAAGTAATTAATTCATGCTCTTTTATTCTTCGCAATTCATACTGATAATTATAATTGATTTCCTGACTAAGATTTACAAGATAACCATAGATTGCTTCAAACCAACAATCTCCATGGGATCGACCCTTACTCACATACGGTATTACTTGGACGACCCAGTGCACTTGCTGGTTAGTGGTATGAGTTGTAAAAAGTGTGATTCACAATTCGTGCACCAGTGATCCTCCTGAAGAATGATCCACAGCCTTCTTTGCTTCATAGGATAGTCCCTCATAAAAGATGTGTAGTTGTACCCATTCATTGAACATTTCTGGTGGGCATCTTCTTGTTAGATCTTTGAATCTCTCCCAGGCCTCATAAAGTGTTTCTCCATCTTATTGTCTGAAAGTTTGCACCTCAGCTCTCAGCCTATTGATTCTTTGTGGAGGGTAAAATCTTGCAAGGAATCTGTTCACGACCTCCTCCCATGTAGTTAGGCTATCCTTGGGGAATGATTCCAACCACTTTGCTGCCTTATCTCTGAGTGAGAAAGGGAACAAGAGTAGTTTATAGATGTCAGGGTGTACCCCGTTGGACTTTACAGTATCACATATCATCAAGAATATGCTGAGATATTGATTAGGGTCTTCTTGGGCACTTCCTCCATATGAGCAATTATTCTGAACAAGTGTGATGAGCTGAGGTTTCAGCTCAAAATTATTGGCATGAATTGTTGGCTTTAGGATGCTACTGCCATAATTTCCTGGGTTTGGGTTGATGTAGGAGCCTAAGACTCTCCTTTCTTGCCATCATGATTTACTGGGCCTTCCCTAGCATTGTGAGCTTCTTCTTCATGGTGGTTCTCCATGTTCTCCACCATGTTTGTTTCAAAATACTCTTCCTCTTCCTTAGCACCAATGACTCCTTTCCCTCTTGCTTCCCTCCTTAATCTAAGGAAGGTCCTCTTAGGTTCAGAATCAAAGGAAGTTGAAGCACCACTTCTTCTACCTGTTATACAACCAACAAGGCAAAAAGAAAGAAAGAAAATGAATGAAGAAATTACACTTGTTAGAGTGGTTGTTAGTGTGAGTGGTGCAATTAATTGAACAGTTAGAGGGGTGGGAATATGTAATAAAAAAATACTCAAAGAAGAAAGAAATAGAACTCAAAATAAAAGAAAATAAAAAGGGTGCTAAATAAAATAAAATAACAAGAAATTTAAATTGCTTAATCTAGCTCTCCAATCGATTTAATCACTGTCAAATTTAAGCCAATCCCCGGCAACGGCGCCATAAAACTTGATGACCGGAATTCACCCCCTTTCAAAATTGGTGAATTAGTCCTTTTGGCAAGCGCACCAAAATTATCGTCAAGTAATAACCCACAGTGGAGTGGGATCGTATCCACAGAGATTGGCAATTTCGAGCAGTTTTAATCAATTGATGAATTAGTCAAGCGGATCAATAGGATTGTAGAGTGTAGAATTGTAAATGACATAAATGTAAATGACTAGAATATAAAGAAAAGCAATAAAGTGCAGAAATATAAATGGCAGAAAGTAAAGGGCAGAATCATAAATGACTTGAATGTAAATAGGAATGGGAAATTGCTGAATGTAAAAATAAGCAGTAAAGAAATGGATAGGTAAGAATGGGTAAATTCATTGAGATTGGGAGATATTGTCTAGATTGAATCTAGCTTATATCTCCTTCAATCATGCAACTCATTGACCTCTTGGCAATCATGATTGATTGAGCCCCAATCCCTTGGTGACTCAATCTCTCAGATCGTGATCAATAGCCAATTCCTTGGTCTAATTGCTCATGAAGAGAGATATGCTTGGTCCCTGATTATACCACACACCATTATAGGTCCAAGTAGAGGGAGGATTATATGTCACATATCCAAACACCAAAACCCAGATTCTACTCTAGTGTGAGAAGGGATTTCAAGCATGGTTTCATGTTTCCTTTCCCAAGGTTCCCATGAAACCCAATTGCATTCAATCTCTTTCCCAAGATAATTGAATTCTAAGCATTAAGAACGAAATTCCTTCTAGCAAATCAAAGAAAAGGTGAAGAGAAGAAGGATTTCACTATCATCAATCCATCAAGTACAACAGAGCTCCCTCTCTCAATGAGAGGGAAGTTAGCTATTCATAGCTCAAAAAGTACTCAAAAGTGAAGTGTAAAAGTGGATCTAAAACTGACTGCTTAACCCCCTTCTTCAGCACACCTTGGGGGTATTTATACTACTCCTAGTAAAATAAAAGAATTAAAAAAGTGAAAAAGGAAAATTACATTTTGGAGGGAAAAGAAAGCACTCAATAAGCATGACTTCTCAGCTGGCGTGTGGCTGGCGCTTTTCTGGCATGTCACGTGGCCTTCATTTCCAGCTTGGCGTGCCACGCCTAATCCTTCAAGTGGCACGCTCGTCCCTCTCTCAACCTTGGCATGCCACGCCTTCGAACTCAAGTGGCACGACCCTTGCTTTTCTCACTTCTCTTTGCCTTTGGAAACTTGTACTGGCGTGCCACGCCCTTGCTTTATGCTTGGCTAGGCTTCTCTGGAAAGTTGAACTAGCGTGGCACACCCAGGGTCTGGCGTGCCACGCCCCTTTTGTGAGTGAGTGGTTCCTCTGTTTGGCGTGCTACGCCACAAACTTAAGTGGCACGCCCCAATGCTTCTCTCTGAATGACACTGGCGTGCCACGCCTGGTTGCTCAAGTGGCACGCCTAAATGAAGAATGGTGAATGGCGTGCCACGCCTTTGATACCAAATGGCACGCCCCATGTAATTGGCCTCCTTCATCCTCTCTAGAAACTTATACCAGCGTGCCACGCCTAAAGGCTGGCGTGCCACGCCCATGATCTTGTCTTGGTTCCAGTAGTTGGCGTGCCACACCTCAGTCTTTAAGTGGCACGCCATAGTGAAATGCTAAGGTTGGCGTGCCACGCCTTCGATACCTAGTGGCACGCCCAGTCCTTGCTTTTGGTCCTTTGTGCATTGGCGTGCCACGCCTAGTTGCTCAAGTGGCACGCCCAGTCTTCAATTGCCTTCAGCCCCTTCTCTGGATTGTTGTACCAGCGTGCCATGCCATGCTGCTCAAGTGGCACGCTCATGGATTTGTGAACTCTTCAAGCTTGGCGTGCAACGCCTGGGTTCTCAAGTGGCACGCCCAAGTGACTTCTTGGGGCTGGCATGTCACGCCTTCGACACCAAGTGGCACACCATAGTGAAGGTTCTTCTTGGAATGGTGAGTTGGTGTGCCACGCCCCTTTGCTCAAGCGGCACGCCCATAGTAATTGATGGGCCAGGCGTGCCACGCCCCTTTTGTGTCCTCTATTGTAGCTCTTTGGAATTTTGTATTAGCATGCCACGCCCAGTCTCTGGTGTGCCACGCCCACATGCATGCTTGGACTTCTTCTCTCGACTTTAGTACTGGCGTGCCACGCCCAGCTCCTGGCGTGCCACGCCAGTGCATTTTTGTGGCGTTTGCTTCATGTGGCATGCCAGTTTCACACGCCCAGCTTCTTGTTTGTCTTCTACTGAATTTTTGATGCTTTTCTCACCTGAAATTCAGCATAACTCATCTCAAATTAGTGTACCATAATATTCATCAAATAATGCATGAATTGTACTGATTAAATGAGATTTATGCTCTTTTATGGTCTTCTTTATGCAAGAAAGAATGGTAGATGATGCAAGTCATCAAAGATCACAAAATCTACTGGAAATATGAACTTACCCACCTTGACTAAGAGATTCTCAACCACTCCATTAGGGATTACCATTCATCTATCAACAAGTTTCTCATAGACAACTTTCTCATTATAGGTTTCACTTCTTCTATAGAAAACTTTCTCATTATAGATAAAGGCATTAGATTGATACTTGATCCTAAATTACATAATGCCTTATCAATGGACATATTGCCAATGGTGCAAGGTAGAAAGAAACTCCCAGGATCTTTGAGTTTGGGTGGGAGCCTTTTTGGATTACTGCACTGCACTCTTGGGTTAAGACCACTGTCTCCTTTTCATTCCAGCTTCTCTTCTTATTAATGAGCTCCTTGAGAAACTTAGCATACATGGGCATTTGCTCCAATGCATCAGCAAGTGGTAAGTTGATTTCCAGCTTCTTGAAAACCTCCAGGAACTTGGGAAATTGTTGGTCCTTGAGCTCTCTTTGCAATCTTTGAGGGTATGGCAGAGGAAGAGTGTAAGGTTTCACCTCCTTCCTTTGTTCTTGTGGATGCTCCTCCATGACTTGCTTTCCCTTCTTTAAAGCTTGTGGCTCTTCATCCTTCTTCTTGAGCTCTTCTTGGTCCTTCTCTTCAATTGCCACTTCCTTCTTACTACCAACCTTGTCATCCTCTAATGTTCTTCCACTCCTGAGTTGAATTCCTTTGCATTCTTCTTTGGGATTTGGAATGGTATCACTTGGGAAAGTGTTGGTTGGTTTTTTCAGGCTGTTTGGACAATTGGCCTATTTGTCTTTCCAGGTTTCTCAATGACGCTTCATGGTTTTTATTAGCTAACTCCTGATGCTTCATCATTTTCTCCATCATCATCTCCAAATTAGAGATTCTTTAAGACTCTTGGGGTGGTTGTGGCTGAGTATGGGATGTGGATGGTGAATGAAAATTGTTATGGTTAGTTGATGGGTTATTTGGTGGGTAATAAGTGGATGCAGGGTGATTATTTTGTGGTTTTCTATATGGAATTTGGTTAGTGTTTTTATGGTTCTAGTGGTTTGTGTTACGGGAGTTATTTTGGTTGGAGTTCCTTTGCCATGAATTTTGGTTCTGGTTGTCTCCCCACCTTAGGCTGGGGTGGTTCCTCTAAAAGAGGTTGTAAGTATCTCCAAGAAATTCATTTTGTCCAGCACCTTGGTTGTGCATATAGTTAACTTGTTCTGGCTGCTGCTCTTCATAGATTTCTTCATTCTGCCCCCATCCAGCTGGTGGTTGATTTTTAGTGCTCACTACTGCTATTTGAAGACCATCAATCCTCTTAGCCATAATCTCCATTTGCTGCTGTATTTGTTGGTGCATCACTTTGTTTTGTGCCAAGATAGTGTCCACACCTTCCAGCTCCAACACACCCTTCCTTTGAGCTGGTTGGCATTGCCTTTGATGATCATAGAAGTATTGGTTGTTGGTCACAGTGTCTATGAGATTTTGGGCTTCCTCAGCTGTCTTCATGAGTTGTACTGAACCTCCTGCTGATTAATCAAGGGCCTCTTGAGCTTTCAGTGTCAAACCTTCATAAAAATTTTGAAGTCTATCCCATTCATTAATCATCTCTGGCAGAAACTTCCTGATCAGGGCCTTGTATCTCTCCCAAGCATCATAAAGTGATTCTCCATCCATTTGAGTGAATGTTTGCACTTCTGTCTTCAATCTAATGATCCTCTGAGGTGGGTAGAATTTGGCTAGGAATTTGCTCACTAAGTCCTCCGAATTGTTGATGCTTTCTTTGGGAAATGTCTCTAGCCATTGAAAAGCCTTATCCCTCAAAGAGAATGGAAACAGCAGTAGCTTAAAGATGTCTGGATGCACACCATTTGTTTTGACAGTTTCACAAATCCTCAGGAAGATGGATAAGTATTGGTTTGGATCTTCAAGTGGACCTCCTCCATAGAAACAATTGTTCTATACCAGAGTAATAAGTTGAGGCTTCAACTCAAAGTTATTTTCATGAACATTGGGAGTGAGTATACTGCTCCCACAGTTTCTTGGATTGGAAGGTGTAAGAAGCTAGAACTATCCTTTGAGGTGGGCCATTGTTGTTGGCCACTTCCTCTGGTGGATTAGGGAGATTTCCCTCCATCTCATGGTCTTCCTTTTCTGATTCTTCTTCTCCAATAACACCTTTCCCTCTTGCTTCTCTTCTCAATCTCAAGAATGTCCTCTCTGGCTCAGAATCAAAAGAGGTAGATGCACCTCTTCTTCCTCTTGGCATACAACACAAACAAAACCAAAAACTAAAACAAAACACTCTACTGCTAGAGTGAGGTTAAGGTTAGCTTTAAACAAAATCTCAAACAGTTAGCATGCTTAACAAAAACAAAGAAAAATGCTTAATCTAGATTATCACCTACGTAATCATTGTCAATCTAAATCAATCCCCAACAACAGCACCAACAACTTGATGAGGGAAAATTGATTCCACACAAACTCACCGGCAAGTGTACCGGGTCGCATCAAGTAGTGAAACTCACAAAAGTGAGGTCGATCCCACAGTGATTGATGGATTAAGCAACTTTAGTATGGTGATGAATTTAGTTAAGCAAATATTTGATGAATTGGGTGAAATTTGATTAACATAAAGGAAATTGTAAGTAAGCTAGAGTGCAGAATGAAAATTGACAGAAAAGTAAATTGCAGGAAGCTTAAATGGCTGAAACTTAAAGTGCAAGAAATTAAAAGAGCATAAACTTAAATTGTAAGAAAAGTAAATAACTGAAAATTAAAGTGCACATAATTTAAATTGCAGAATCTAAATTGCCAGGAAACTTAAATTGCATGAAGAATAAAGGGATTTTGGTGCTGGAAATCAAAACAGAACTAGAAAATGTAGACTGTAGTAAATTAGAGAACTCTAAGGTGAAGGAATTCAGAAAAATGGATCAATCAGGATTCCTATACCAAAACAAAAACGAAGAATGTGTAGAAGAAGATAAACAGAAAGAAAACTCAGATCAAATCTAGAATTCTAAAACAGAAATGGAAAATTGCAGAAGAAGAAAAAAAACTCAGATCAGATCTCCAAATTCTAAAACAGAAATGGAAAATTTCAGAAGAAAAAAAAACTCAGATCAGATCTCCAAATTCTACAATAGAAATGGAAAATTGTAGAAAAAAGAAAACTCATATCAGATCTCCAAATTCTAAAATTCTAAAAGGAAGAAAAAAAATGAGAGGCCCCTAAAGAAATCAAATTCTTCTATATTTATACACTTTCCAATTTTATCATCCAGTACTTGGAGTGGGCTTTTTGGCCTTTGTTGCAGTGGGTCAGGATGGCACTTGGTTGCAGCTTTCAGGAGAATGGAGCGTTTTTAAATTGAGCACAGCGTTCATTCACCCACGTGTACGCGTGCTTCGCGCCCGTGCGTCCCTTGCATTTTTGCACATCGAAGCATGTGCGTCATATATACGCGTGCGCGTCGTCATTGTCTTCAGCCTCAGGCATGCTCGCGCGCCACATTTACGCGTGCGCGTCCTTGATAGCGTTCGTTTAATGAGCACTAAGTTCGTGCCATGAACGCTACCCACGCGTATGCGTCTCTTGCGCGTGCGCGTGGGTGGCAAAATGTCAATTCCAAGCTTCAGCGCCACCCACGCGTTCGCGTGCTTCCTTCCAGATTCTCCATCGACGCGTGCACGTCATGTACGCGTGCGCGTCGGTTACAAAACTTCAATTCCAATTTTGAATTTTCCCGAAAACGCTCACTAAGCCAACGTAGCGCTCTCTTTGCAAACGAGTGCCAATTACACCCATGCATACGCGTCATGCACGCGTATGCGTGGGTCTTCAAAAATTCGTCCCTGACGCGTAAGCGTCCTGTTCGCGTGCGCGTCGCAAGAGAGTGTGGTGTTCTCTATTTGAGCACAGCATTACTCTGCACTGCCCTTCTTTCTCTTCATTTTTCACCTGAAATCAACCAAACAAGCAATCAGAGTCTCACCAAAATCACAAGGTTTTTGCATCATTCATAATAATCACCTAATTCTTGCATAAATCTAATGATTTTGTATAAAGTTAATGATTTTTGATTGAATCAAGATAAACAAAAAATTTCACTCCAATCACTTACTTATTGTGCAAGAAAGTGCATAAAACCTAATGAAACAAATGAAAAATGCTTGTCAAACTAGCATAAGATGACTTGTCATCAACGTGCACATCGGCTACGCGTGCGCGTTGATGCCAATGCTTTAAAGCTCCATTTTTCATGCTCCTTCCAGTTATGCATGCTTCCTTTCCTTCTTCTAGACCATTCTTGCCCCTATAACTCTGAAATCACTCAACAAGCAGATCACGGCATCGAATGGTAATAGAGGGAGATTAAAATATAGCTTATTTAGAATCTAAAAAGCATGTTTTCAACCATTAAGCAAAATTAGGAAGGAAACACTAAACTATGCATTTTATGTGAATAAGTTTGAAAGAAGTTGATAAAATCCACTAAATTAAGCACAAAATGTACAACAAAATAGTGGTGCATCAGAAAGAAAAGAGGAGAAGGGAAAAGAAGAAAATAAATGGAGATAAGAGAAGAAAAGAAGTGAGTGAAACAAGGCAGGGGGTCACGCGTACACGTGCATGGCAGAAATATGGTGTGAAAATTATTTAACATACTAGACTCCCAAATAAACTCAACAGACTACACTAAACATGAAATTAAACTTATTTTCCAATATATACAAAAGGGAAAAATGAAAAGATTTTACCATGGTGGGGTGTCTCCCACCTAGCACTTTTATTTATTGTCCTTAAGTTAGACTTATGGGAAGCTCTCATCAAGGTGGCTTGTGCTTGAATTCATCCTTGAACTTCCACCAATGCTTGAATCTCCAATAAGCTCCAACATTCCAAATCATTTGCATCAAAATTGATCCCAAAATTGATCCACATCTTGTAATCTGGGATCCCAAACCTTGTTTTCACACCCGTCTTCAAGTTAATCATGGTAATTCCCTCGGGGTGGCATGTGATACAAATTCTCAATTAGGCACCAAACTATCCTCCTAGATCCACGCAATTTGGTTCTACACCAACCATTTTTCCTAAACTTGGAGTTTCCAACCATAATGAGCCTAGATTTACAACACCAACCACTAAACATCATTCTCTTACGCTTCATTCCACAAAGCATCCTAAGTTGGCCATCTGTTTCAAGAAAACCAAATTCAAGTGGGACAATAAAGCTAAGGGACATAATTTTTACCCACTCAAATGAAGGATTAGATGGTGGCCTAGGTAGAGAAGTTTCCAATGATCTTGATAGAGCACATTCCCCTCTCGTCCATCCTCTTCTAAGGACTTCCACCACTTGACAAGATTTTTCAAGCTCTACCTCTTGCCAAGCTTTCTCAAGTTCACATTCTTCCTCACCAATTTCTTCTAGCAGTTCCCCATCACTCAAATCATATCCTGGAGGTTGAGTGAAATCTACCTCAACATCAACTTTAAATTCAATGGGGAAGGATTCATCAAGCTCAAAAAGATCATATGTTGATGCGGCATCATCATAGATAGGAGGGCTTGTTGCTTGCCCCATCTCTTCCAATTCTTCATTCACAATATACCTTGGAGGTTATGCACTATCCTCCTCAATATCACTTTTAAACTCCATGGAAGAGGGTTATTCAATTTGAGATTCCTCTTTGTATTCAACATCTCCTAAATCTTCAACCACTTCTTCCATTTCAATTATCTCAACTTCCTCCTCTTCTTGCAATTCTTGCTTTAACTCCTCTTCTTCACATTGAAGCTCCAAATTCACTACCTCATTATTCTCCTTAACTAGTCTTCCACATTTAACATTGGGAGTGTCTAGATTGCATGAGCTTAGATAGGAGGCCATGTGGTTAACGGCTTCCGCCATGGTCGTAACCATGATTTCTAGCTTCTTTAACTCCTTTTCTCCTCTTCTTGCTTTTGGATATAAGAGTTGATGTCTCTTTATTCTTGCAAGAAGGTATAGAGAGCTTCATCCATTGAAGGAGGTGGTGGAAGAGAGGGTTTATTATTTGGGAGAAAGGTATTGTAGTTGGGAGGTAGTTCATGTTGGTGAAAGTCTTGAGGTGGTGTATAAGAAAATAGTGGTTCTTGGGAGTATTGGTGTTGGAATGGTGGTGGCTCTAGGTATGGTTCATATGGTTGTTGATAAGGTGGACATGGGTGATGAATCCATAATTGATGATAATTTTTGGTTGAAATTGAGTGGATTTCATCATGCAAACCTACATTTATTCCCTTAAAGCATGCTTTTGAGTTTTCCTCCTAAATTATGCTTGATTATGAAAACATACTTTTTTGTGCATAATTTAGTCAATTTTATTCCATTTACATTCCATTCGATACCTTGATATTTTGTTGAGTGATTTCAGATGCAATAGGTAGGAATGGCTTGGTAAAAATGGAAGAAGAGCATGCAAGAGGGAGGAAACATGAAGAAACAAAGGAGAAAAGAATTGCGAAGTGTGCATGCGCACACACCTGTGCATATGCATAGGTACCAGCGCGTGCCTTCATTAAAAATGCACGTGACTCGCATTTTGGGAACTTTTGGAGGCCCAAATCTGATGGCTAGAGCTCATATTGGAGGGGCAACACTTGGAAAAAGAGGGAGCATATCATTAGGAGTAAGTTTTAGATTATAGTAGGAGGTTTTAGGTTTAGTTTTTCTTTAAGTTTTCTCTCAACTCTATTAGGGTTTCTATTAAGGTTTACATTTCAAGTGCCATTTTCCATTTTTGGTCTTGGATTTTTGCTTGCCTCCAATGTAAGTATTTCTTAATTACTACTTTTTATAGTTACAATTTAGATACTTTTCTTGTAGTTAAAGACATATAGTTAATATATATACTTGTTTGCAATTTTGATCTCTTGTTGATGATTTTGATAATTGATGATTGTTATATGCTTGTTTGAGTTAGTATTGTTGATTTTGATCAATTATTGCTCATAGTTTCAAACCTTTTCTCAATTTTCCCATGTCTAATGTTTATGCCCACTAAGTGTTTGTGGAAATATCAATTTTGATTATGGGCTAAATTTCTGCCTCTTGGCTTGGGAAAATGAGCATATGGGTTCCTAGAGTTGGAATGTCCAACATTTAGTTATAATTCGTGGATTGTTAATTGTTCTTGTTTTCACTAACACTAACTTGTTGCTAAGGCAATTAGCAAGTGAGTTAGGATTTGCGGATTAAGAACAACTATGCTCACTTGACCTACTCTTCGATGTAAGAGTTAACTAAGTGAGATTAATCTATCACAATTGTCATAGTTGTGGTTGCAACAAGGAAAGGATCCCCTAGCTCATCCCAAGCCAAGAATCTATTTATGCTTTGAATCACACACACACACACACATCAATCACTTTTATATCTTACTTGTTCATATTACATAGCTAGTTCTTTAATTCCTTTATTAGTTTATTAATTACAATTTTGAGTGTTCTTTCATTCCTTTAATTGTTTATCTCTTCATTGGAAATCCATTGAATATCACAACCGAAATTGGTTTTGATATTGTGACATCTCTAATCTAAACTTTGGTTGTGAGTTGCCTTGTCGGTTGGGACTATACATGCAACGCTAAAATCCATCTTTCCTCCCCTTTTTTTGGAAGAAAGAGAAATTCCTAACACACGATCCGGCCACCACCATGTTTTTGGCGCCGTTGCCAGGGACATTAAGTACAATGAGTGCTATAAATTCGGTTGTTGTGAATATGTGAATAGTGTGAATACTTGATTTTTGCTTGTTACTTGACACTAATTGGTAGTTGGTGCCTTTTTTCTAAATAGTTTTAGCAGTTATTGACTATTAGGTTGTTTTCTTTATTTTGTTATTCTTGTTTTGCTTTTGGTAATTGCATGCGTTCATTTATTCTTCAGTTGAATGACACGGTCACTTCCAGAACCGAGCTTGGCCCCTTTTGATCCTGAAATAGAAAGGACTTTAACCCGTCTTAGGCAAGCTCGGCGCCGATTAGCATCCGTGCATAGTGAATCAGACTCTCTTGAAGAGCAAGCCGATTCACCATCACCTTCTAAGTATGATCCTCATTCTTCGGTTAACGAGGGAACCTTGTATTCTTCTGTTGGAAGTGCTGAAATTTTTTTGAGTGAATTAGGTGACAACAATATGGCAGAGCCACCTCAGAGAATTACTTAAAGGAGGCCGGAGCCCCGGACATTACCTTGCAACCGGTACAAGTTCGGTACCCAGATCTAGATGCTAACTTTGAGCTCAAGATGGGTATGATCAACTTGCTTCCAAAATATGATTGGTTACCGGGAGAAGACCCTCTCAAGTACTTGAAAGATTTTCAAGTTGTGTGCTCTACTGTAAGAAGACATGGCTTGGATGAGATTGCGGTCATAGTTTTTGCTTTCCCTTTCTGCCTAGAGGGAAGGGCGAAAGAATGGTTTTACACCCAACCTAATGAGGTGATTTCTAATTGGGATTTGTTGCGCAAGGAGTTTCTTGAGAAGTTCTATCCACCTCAAAAGATGGATCGTCTAAGGAAAGAAATCTCTTGCATCATGTAAATAGATGGAGAGACCCTTTATGAATATTGGAAAAGGTTCAAAAAGTTGTTAGAAGCTTGTCCTCACCACCGCATTGACAAATTGGTGCTCATAAGTTACTTTCGCCAAGGGATGATCCCTCAAGACAAGCTCCTTCTTGATGCCTCAAGTGGAGGATCTCTCACTAAGAACAAAACCGCAACAAAGGCTTGGGAAGTCATTGCAAACTTGGCGGATTCAACTCAACATTTAAGGACAAGAAATCCCCAACCAAAAGCTATAAGTGAAGTCTCACCTTCCGGTGATGCTATCTTGACTAAGATGCTTGGTGAGATGACAGTCTTGTTAAGGCAAATCACTCAAGGCCAACAAATTCCACAAATATTGCTATCTCCTCCACCCCATCCTCCTAGAATTGAAGGACCTCCTAGATCTTGTTGTATTTGTTCTTGCAACGATCACTACACCGATGAGTGTCCTCAAATCCAAGAGGACAACACATTGGCGGTGGCAAATCCTTACCCACAAAGGTCCAATTACAATCAAGTCAATCAAGGATCTCATCACTATAGAGGGAACCAAAGTCAAGGTTGGAGAGATAACTCCCATCAAAGGTGAAACCAACCATCTCAAGCTAAACCTTGTTCCAACCAACAAGTTTATTATCACCAACTCTCCCAAGGCCAACAACCTTACCATCAACCACCACAACCTCACTACCCACCATATCAACCATAAAGCCCACCTCATGCCTAACCCAATCAATAACCACATTCTTAACATCATCAAGTAAGATATCAACCACCACACACTAGGCCTAACCTCACTCAAAACAATCAACTCCCCCTCCAAATCAACCTCATATGAATGATGCACTTCAAAGCTTTATGCAAGAGCAAAGGAAATTTCATAAGAAGCAAGAAATGTACATGGCAACCATTGCCGAAGCTTTATCCTGTTTAACTCTTTCTCCTTTGAACACTCAAAACACCCATCAAGTTTCTACCTCTAGCAGTCTACCTTCTCAATCCCAACCAAACTCAAAGGGAAGCATTAACGCTAGCACCTTTACGAGTGGTACCAAGTTAGATGAAGTTAGTCTCGAGCCTACAATTTTGAGCCAGGAACCCCACAATGAATAAATAAAAGAAGAAGTGGAGGTGATTGGAGGTGAGAAGTAGGATATTGTAAGAGAAGATGATGATCTATTGAAGGTCAAGGAACCCAAAAGGAAGAACCCTCTTGAAGAGGCTACACCAGTTCCTTTTCCAACAGTGGATAAAAAGGCTAAGAAGCTTGAAGACTTTGACCCAATATGGTGGAGATTTTCAAGAATGTGGAAGTTACCGTTCCTCTTTTTCAAGCCATGTAATAAGTTCCAAAGTATGCCAAATTCCTAAAGGATGTTTGCACCCACAAAGAAAAAATTGGTGATATGAACAAAAGTTTGGTGAATGACTCTATTTCTTCTCTCATTCCGAAAAAATGTAATGATCCCAGTCCTTGTTTGGTAACTTGTGTGATTGGTGGGATGGAGTTCACAGATTGCATGTGTGATTTGGGAGCTTGTGTGAGCATTATGTCCCTCCCTATCTATGAGAAGTTGAACTTGTCACCATTGAAGAGGTCTAGAGCAAGATTTGTGTTGGCGGACAAAAGTATTGTGTTGGTTGTAGAAATTGCGGAGAATGTTTTAGTCAATATCCAAGGGCAGCTATTTCCGGTAGATTTTCATATCTTGGAAACCCCTCCAATTGATTCGGACAAGCCATCCTCTATTCTCCTTAGCAGACCATTTTTTAAGACATCTGGATTCAAGTTAGATGCATTTTCGGGAGCTTACTCATTTGAAGCCGATGGAAAAATAGTGAAGTTCACTTTGGATGGATCCAAGAAGCCCACTCTTGAAATCTACTCTATCTTTGGCTGTGACCTAATTGAAGATCAAGTGGTTGAGCCTAGTAAGGAGCATGAAGAA
Organism: Arachis ipaensis; assembly: GCF_059453495.1. Taxonomy (NCBI): domain Eukaryota; kingdom Viridiplantae; phylum Streptophyta; class Magnoliopsida; order Fabales; family Fabaceae; genus Arachis; species Arachis ipaensis. Next base: position 78,372,219 of record NC_142440.1, on the reverse strand, counting down.
GAAAATGTTCCCAAAGAGCCTAAATCATTGGACCACACACAACCCAACCATGCCAAGGAGTTGGAAATCTTCCTCCTTAGGGAGGTTCCAAAGGATGATCAATGAACTCATGCACGTCCAACTTAGGACGTTAAACCAAAGTGCTAGGTGGGAGACACTCCACCATAGTAACATTGTTCTAACCCTTCTCCTTTTGTTTATAGTTCTTTGACTTAATTGCTTTCTTTTAATATGTTGCTTCACTTAGGATTAGTTTAATCTTTGAGTTAGATAAGTTAATTTGCTTATGGGTCATGAATGTTTGAATGTTTGTAAGTTTGGGGTTGAAATTTTGGCTGAGGTAAGGTTGAGCACCTTAGAATTTGAGAAAAAAATTTTGAAAAAACATGGCATCATGCGTGCGCACCCCCTGTGCGCATGCACACTAGCTTGTGCGCCCTCTGTTGGAAGCGCTCGCACGGCTTGTGCGTAGGCATCCCCTGTATTTTGTGTCCTGTGCGTCCGCACGCCATTGTGGGTATGCACGCACCTCTCTTTTCGCGCTCTTTGTGCGTCCGCACAGACGTGTGCGTCTGCACACCCCTTTGCACACCCTTTTTTGGGAAAGCAGGCACGCCCTGTGCATTGAACCCCTGAAAAAATTCGCCCTTGTGCATGCGTACGGACCTGTGTGTGCACGCACACATGACCCTTTCCCAGGTTAAAAAAAATATTTCTCTCTCTGTGCGAGCGCACAGCTTTGTGCGTCCGCACACCTCGTTACACCCCCTCTGTTTCGCTTGCTGTGCGCGCGCACGGGCCTGTGTGCGCACACACACGACTCGATCTGGGAGTTAAATAGGGCAAAAACCCTATCGAGCCAGTAACTTCTTCTCTCTTCTTTTTGCTGCTGTGGTGCCCCGTCCAGACCCCTTCCAGCGACCCTGCCTCCGGCGTCCTGCCACCGTCAGCTACTGCCACCTCTCTTTCTCTCTCTTCTTTCTTTCTTCTTCCTTTTTTTCTTCTCTTTCTCTTTTCATTCTATTCCACCGGTGAGTTCTCTGCCCTCCGTAGAACTCCGGTGTATCTCCAATGAAGCCAACCGCCGTGACCTCGCATTGGCTATCACAAGTGCCATTGTTTCATCTTCCCATATTGCTTTCTTTATCCTTTAATTTCCAGGTCTTTATTTCTTTTCATGTTAATTTTTGAGCTGGTTTTAACTTTAGTTGAATGAATTAGATTGAGTTTATTGCTTTCTTTAGTTATCTTTGTATTGCAAGTGTTGATCTCTGAATTGTTGGGTTGTTATTGATTGAATTTGAACTTAAATGTGATATGTTTGCAAAATGCACATTAAGTGTTCGATGAAATGCCTAAGTGAAACTTTTGTTTGATTCATATGAAATGGCCATCATATGCTCTCAACTTATCTCTTGTTTGGCATATTCTATGCTTTTTGCAACTATAAATATGATTTTTGATGATGATCTACTTGAATTTATCAATGCATTCCCTTGTTTCTTGAACTAGAAGTTCCAAACACCCATGTGTTACATGATTTTTGATCCTTTGTTAATTCGTGACTTGTTTCTGAATGCAATGATCTTAATTGAATTCAAATTTTTCACTATTCATCTTAGCAATTGAATTGAGTAATCATATTACAAGTGTTCATTCCTTGATGTCTTAATCAAACATCTTTTGCTCTAACTTAAGCACATTGTTTTTGTGATTCTCACACCTTCGGGATGAACAAATGACATTTCACTTTGCTTAAATGGTTATTGTTGTTGTGTACCCTTTTTAATAATGAACTTTTATGTCCACAGCCCCAATACCCATTGCCTCAAAGAAATCAATTAAGTCATCTTGTGCTTGTTTAAGTTTGCTTGTATCTTAATTCTTTACACTTGCAACTTAAACACTTGACTGAGAAGCATTAAGCTTTAATTGTTTAGTAGTGTGATTGCCGTTTTAACTGGCCGGTGTGTGTGTTCTAACCGCGCGCACTCTTTGAATTCACACATTGTCTTCTCTTAAACCACACTATTTTGAAAGCTTCTCAATTAAAAATCTTAATTTTTATGGACATTATTTGTGTTTCCTCATTGACCTTGTTTTGTTGATACCATGTTATCTTGAAATCTTTTGTTTTTATTTCTTCTTTTTAGGATGTGCAAGAAAGGCAAAGTGCCGATTCCATAACCGGTGGACCCAAAGAATACTCTTCCGTGTCCCTCCTATCGTTGGAGTGATGAACCGGACACCTTTGCCAATCACCTGAGTTGGATGTGGAGGAAGACAGTGAAAATGATCAACCCATGCCCCAGTACCCACCAGCTAAAGGTGGAGCCCCCTAGTTCTCATTCTCCCGGATTATGAGCATGCACGGAGGACCATGCATTAATTAAGTGTGGGGGAGGATCTACAATTTTAGGGGGTAAAATTCTTTTCCTAGACACTTTGCAATACTTTTTAGTTTTTTTTTCTCTTGGTAAATATTTGCATGTTGCATGGTAGAGTAAATAAGTTTGGTAAAACAACAAGAAATTTTCATGAAATCTCTCTTAGGGTGTGCCATTGATTAAATTTGAAAATTTGTTTCCAACTTGCTTGAAATATCCTTTTTCATAGAACATAGAAAAGAGCTAGAACAACATACCTAGTGAGATTTGAGCTCTAATGGATGGTTGCACATTTTCAACCATAAAGTTTGTTCTTGTGTGTTATACTCCATTTTGATTATGATCTTAGATTCGCTTGAATTTTTATGTCCTATATTTGGTGTTTTGAATGTATTTAGTATGATTGAGGCCTTTTTTGAAATTGAACTCACTAACCCATATGGCCAACCCTTACATTCACCTTTGTAACCCCTTTTTGAGCCTTTTAAATCCCCTTTTGTTCTGGTTCTAAGCACATTATTCTCCCTAAAGCGAAAAAATATTCATGTCCTTGGATTGCTTCTTTGATTAGCATGGGTGGAGTAGTGTGTGTGTTACTCAAAGTGTGGGAGAAAATTATTGGAGAACATTGATGATAAAGTTACACAGGGTATTCATTGTAAAAATTTGGAAAATGGGTAAACACTCATGCATTCATTGTTCAAGACATATGCATTTTTTGTTGTTGACAAAAACAAGGAAATTTTGATTTTGTAAAAAAAAAAAATCAAAAATCAAATCAAATCTTGTGCATAGTAGCATATGAAATAAAAAGGTAAACAAAGGATGCATATGTTTGTATTTTGGAAAGAAAATACATGAGTGAATGTGAGATAGGAGATAAATGGAAAGTTAGGTTATTTTGTTATGTATACATAGGGTGATATAGGATTAGGTGGACACTTGAGCTAATCAAAAATCTAATTCACTAAGTCCACTTAACCATATTGATCTTACCTTAACCCTAGCCCCATTTTAACCCTCCAAAGACCTCATGATATGTGTTTTCATGCATAAAGTATTAGTTGATTGTTATATGACTTGCAAATCTTTAAAAACATGATTAAGCCCTAAACACTGAGTGAATAGAGCGAATACACATCCGGTGAGGGGTTCGATCGCTCAATTCTATGTTCTTATCTCTTATATTGTATCTTCTTGCAAGTTGCTTGTTAGTTTTTGAAAATCTCAATTCAATTCTTGGGACATTGATCATGGTGCATTGACTCTTTGCCTTGGCCCTAAGGCTTGCTTAGGATTGATTAAAATTTCATGGTTTGTTTCTATCAAATTTCAGTAGAGTCAATATTAGAAGGTAATATCTAGGATAGTTGCATGCATATAGGTAGTACATTAAATAAATTTTTGCCCTTTTACCCTTCTCCTTTGATTGAGATTAGCATGAGGACATGCTAGTGTTTAAGTGTGGGAGAATTGATGAATCCATATTTGATAAAAATTTTTGGTTAAAATTAAGTGAATTTCATCATGCAAACCTACATTTATTCCCTTAAATAGAATGCTTTTGAGTTTTTCTCTTAAATTATGCTTGACTATGAAAACATGCTCTTTTGTGCCTAATTTATTCCATTTACATTCCATTCGATGCCTTGATGTTTTGTTGAGTGATTTCAGATGCAATAGGTAGGAATTGCTTGGTAAGAATGGAAGAAGAGCATGGAAGAGGGAGGAAACATGAAGAAACAAAGAAGAAAAGAATTGCAAAGTGTGCGTGCGCACAGCCTCTTTTGCGTACGCATAACCTGAGAATTCGGCCGAGTGTGCGTGCGCACACACTTGTGCGTATGCACAGGTACCAACGTGTGCCTTCATTAAAAACGCACGTGACTCGTGTTTTGGGAGCTTTTGGAGGCCCAAATCTGATGGCTAGAGCTCATATTGGAGGGGCAACACTTGGAAAAAAGAGGGAGCATATCAAAAGGAGTAGTTTTTAGATAGTAGTAGGAGGCTTTAGGTTTAGTTTTTCTTTATGTTTTCTCTCAACTCTATTAGGGTTTCTATTAGGGTTTACATTTCAAGTGCCATTTTCCATTTTTGATCTTGGATTTTTGCTTGCCTCCATTGTAAGTATTTCTTAATTACTAATTCTTATAGTTACAATTTTGATACTCTTCTTGTAGTTAAAGACATATAGTTAATATATATACTTGTTTGCAATTTTGATCTCTTGTTGATGATTTTGATGATTGATGATTGTTATATGCTTGTTTGAGTTAGTATTGTTGATTTTGATCAATTGTTGCTCATAGTTTCAAGCATTTTTTCAATTTTCCTATGTCTAATGTTTATGGCCACCAAGTGTTTGTGGAAATGTCAATTTTGATTATGGGCTAAATTTCTGCCTCTTGGCTTGGGGAAAATGAGCATATGGGTTCCTAGAGTTGGAATGTCCAATATTTAGTGATAATTCTTGGATTGTTAATTGTTCTTGTTTCCACTAACACTAACTTGTTGCTAAGGCAATTAGCAAGTGACTTAGGATTTGTGGATTAAGAACAACTATGGTCACTTGACCTACTCTTCGATGCAAGAGATAACTAAGTGAGATTAATCCATCACAATTGTTATAGTTATGGTTGCAACAAAGAAAGGATCCCCTAGCTCATCCCAAGCCAAGAATCCATTTATGCTTTGAATCACACACACACACATACATCAATCACTTTTATATCTTACTTGTTCATTTATGCTTTGAATCACACACACACACATAATCAATCACTTTTATATCTTACTTGTTCATATTACATAGCTAGTTCTTTAATTCTTTTATTAGTTTATTAATTACAATTTTGAGTGTTCTTTCATTCCTTTGATTGTTTATCAATTCATTGGAAATCCCTTGAATATCACAACCGAAATTGTGCACTTATTAGCACTAGTCCTTGGGAGACGACTCGGGATTCTACTCCTGGATTTAAATTGGTTTTGAATTATGACATCTCTAATCTAAACTTTGGTTGTGAGTCACCTTGTCGGTTGGGACTACACATGCAACCCTAAAATCCATCTTTCCTCCCCTTTTTTTGGAAGAAAGAGAAATTCCTAACCGACGATCTGGCCTCCACCAATGGGTTAGGATCATATGGAGATGAATGGTGGTATGGGGCTTGTGAGTAGGGTTTTTGAGGGCTATGTCGAGGATAATGAGGGTCACTATATCCATTAGGTTGGTAAGCCTTAGGAGTTGGATTATACCCATAAGAAATCGGAGGAGGTTGTTGCCAAGAAGAGTATTCATATGCTTGAGGCTCCTCCCACATTTGATTTCTAAATATTTGATGCAAACCTCCATTGAAGCTTTCATTTCCATTTCCTACAATATAGTTTGAACCAAACTCATAGCCAAAGGAATGAGAATTCATAGTGGCAAGAGAGAATGAAAATAAAAACTAACAAGAAATAAGAAAACCAAATCCTACAACTAGCAAAACTAGCAAACAACCCAAAAAATTAAGCTATTCACAATATTAGCATATATACAATAACCAATAACAAGCAGGCATTGCAATTCCCTGGCAACGGCGCCAAAAACTTGAAAGAGCGGAACCGTCAATTGAAATTCTTCTCGGTAAAAGAGGAATAACTTCGTTGCAAGTATAGTTCCAAACTGACAAATAACGCTCAATCAAAGTTTAATTTTGGTTGTCACAAGTCCAACCCAATAAAAGTTACAGAGAGTATTAGTCCCGGGTCGTTCTCCCTAGGAATCACAATCGAGTGCTTAATTATTGGTTATGAGTTTCTCGGGTTGGGTTGATAAAGGTGCAAGAAATTAAAAAGGCAAGAAATGTAATTCAAACAACTAAAGATAACAAATGCTAAAATAAGGCATTCATGGTAAGGATTGAGAATTAAGGCTTTCTATCCTTGTCATTAATCATATTTTAATAATTATCAAGAGCTAATCCTATTAAGTCATCTTCAACATAGGAAGAAAGTAAAATAGGTCTAGTTAATCTCAATCCATAAGTCCTAATCAACTTACTAGTTGAATTAGCAAGAGATTAGAGTCAATAAAAACAATATTAACTAGCAACTCTATATCACCAACATAAGTTGGGTATTAATGACTCAAGATTGCCTAATTTCTCTTTCTAAGCCAAGAATGCTCAAAAAGCTGCTCTAAAGTCCAACCAAGCATTTTGTCAAACACTTGGAAGGAATAAAAGGAAAGCATGGTAAAATTGCAAGGAATGATAAATTCTACAACTACCCAATATAAGAAAATAACAATAGTAACTCAATTAACCAACAAAGAAATATAAAACATAAATTGCATTAATGGAAACTCCAAATCAACAAAGGTTCATAAACATAAATGCAACAAATAAAGGAAATAGCAAGTAGAACTAAGAGAAGAAAGATGTAAGAACAAGAAATTGCATTGAAAACAAGATGAAAACAAGAATTAAACCCTAGATCTAAGAGAGATTTAACCTAATTCTACCCTAATTCTAGAGAGAATAGGGAGCTTCTCTCTCTAGAAAACTACCTAAGGCATGATCCTAAGATACACTAATTGCTCCCCTTAGACCCATCTTAAATTTTGCATCAAATAGCTTCAGAAATGAGTTGGATTTAGGCCTGGATGGCTCAGAAATTGCCCCAACGTATTTCCTTTAATGAGGCCACATGACCAGCGTCATGCGTGCGCGTGGGTGACGCGTGTGCGTCGCTTGGAAAATGTCCTCCTCATGCGTACACATGGATGACGAGTGCGCGTGGCCTTGAATCCTTCAAATGCTCATTTCTTCATGAATTCTCCACTTGCATGCTTTTCTCTTCACCTCTTCCATCCAATCCTTGCCTTATAAGCCTAAAATTACTCAACAAACATATCAAGGCATCAAATGGGATTAAAGTGAATTAAATTTAGCTATTTTAAGGCCTAAAAAGCATGTTTTCACTATTAAGCACAAATTAGGGAGAATTACAAAAGCATGCTATTTCATTGAATAAATGTGAGATAAGTTGATAAAATTTCCTAAATTCAACACAAGATAAATCACAAAATTGGGGTTTATCAGTCTTCCTGGAGATGAGCTTCTCAACGGGGATGAGGGTATGACGATCAATCCACACTCTGGCAGCATCACAGAAGCAGAAAATCAGGTGCGAGAATGCCAGCCTGGCATTGGTGGAGGCATTGGAAGCAATACTGTAAATCTCTTATGGAATAACTCGCTCCACCTCCACCTTAATACCGAGCATGATGCAGTGAATCATCATTGCTTAGTCTATAATAACCTTGGAGTGGTTTCTCGTTAGGATGATGGAGCGCTGAATGAACTCCAACCATCCCCTAGCAACAGGCTTCAGATCGTGCCATCCCAACTGGCCAGGCTGCCTCTCTGAATTGAGCCTCCACTAGGCCCCGAGAAGGCATATGTCCACAAGAATCTGCTCAGGCCTCCGGTCTCTGTTGACCCTTTCAGTGTGGGACTTGTCATTATCCCCAGTCTATGGTAGGTAGAATGTCTCTCTGACACTCTGTGGACTAAAATCAAGAACTCGCCCTCAGAGCATGGCACGCCAGTTCTTGTGGCTGGGGTTTATGCCCTTTACATGCTTGTAAGTCACCCAAGCATTGGCATAGAACTCTTGGACCATGAGTTGGCCCACCTCAGTAACTGGGTTGCATAATGTGCCCCAGCCCCTCCTCTAGATCCTAGCCAGTATCTCCGGGTACTCGTCCGATTTAAGATCAAACTGAACCTCCGGAATCACCTTTTTTTGCCTAGTGATCTCATGAAAATGGTCCTCATGGACCTTGGAACTTAACCAATGTGAATCAAAAGGACCAATTACTGGGGCCTTCACTTTTTCCTTCCTAGAGGAGGACTCTCCGGTCTTGGTTCCATCGGTGATAATAAGTTAAAAAAAGAAAGAGCGGTGTGGCCACACCAAACTTAGAAAGCTGCTCACCCTCAAGCAAGGAAAAAGAAAATAGAAGAAAAAAGGAAAGAATATGGTGGTAAAACAAAGAAAAAAAAGATGATGGTGGAAGGGACTGGAAAAATATGGAGAATGTAAATAAAATAAAAAGGAGTATGTGATGGGGGTAAGAAAAATGGGTGAAGTAGAAAAGAAAAGAATAATGAAAGGTGATAAAAAAAAATATGAGAAATAGTAGAATAAAATAAATAAAATATAGAAGGGGATTATGGGTGTGAAAAAAGAAGAGAGGGATTAGGTTTGGGAGTAAGTGGAAGAGGAGAGGACGGGAGTTGTTTGTTGTGGTAAAATTGGGGGTGAAAGGTTAGTTTAAATAGATAAAGGGGGAGGGGGTTCAGATAGGGAGATAGGGGAAATGGAATGGTGAAATGAATGGGGGGTTGGGGTGTTGAATAGAGAAATAAAGAAGAAATTAATGGGGAAAGGGGGTTGGCAATGGTAAAAGAGAGAGGAAAAAGGGGGAGTGGGGAAAGGAAAAAGGAAACTGATTGGGTAGGGGGCGTGGGTAGGGCCCATAGTTTCTCTTTTCAAATTTTTAACTCCCCTTTCGAATCAGACGCGCAAGCGCTATTGGCGCTAAACACCAACCTCGACATTTAGCGCCAGTGACGCTTTTTTTTTCAAATAATAAATAAAAAATATAATTTATTCTCATTTTTTTTAAATAGAACGGCCTGGCGCTAAATGCGCAGGTCCATATTTAGCGCCAGGGAGGATAGAGTGTGATGGTGTGGAAATTGGATTCCACACCAAAACTCACCGGCAAGTGTATCGGGTCGCATCAAGTAGTAATTACTCACATGAGTGAGGTCAATCCCACAGGAATTGATGGATTGAACAATTTTAGTTAGGTGATGAATTTAGTTAAGCAAACAGTTGATGATTTGAGTGCATTGTGATCAACAGAAGCTAAATTGCATGAAAATAAAAGGGAGAGGGGAAATTGACAGAAAAGTAAAATGTAGAAGTGTAAATTGCAAGTAACTTAAAATGCAAGAAAGAAAAAAACTGAAACTTAAAGTGCAGTAATTGATGCGGGTGGAAACTGTCTCTCAACAAATTTCCCTTCGGCAAGTGTACCGAATTGTCGTCAAGTAAAACTCACAATAGAGTGAGGTCGAATCCCACAGAGATTAACGGATTAAGCAATCAATGATTAATTGATTATCCTAGTTAGACGAACCATAATGGAGTGATAAGTAACAAGGAAATGTAAATTGACAGAAAAGTAAAGAAAGCAATAAAGTGCAGAAAAGTAAAATGACAAGAAAAGTAAATGTAAGAACTAAAAATAAAATGAACATTGGGATCAAGAGATATTGCAATCCTCCGGATCATGTTCATTCTCATCTCTTCCTCAATCAATGCACTCATTGATCTCCTTGGCAATCTTAAGTGATTGAATTACAATTTCTTGTAATTCAATCTCTCAAATCTTGATCAATAGCCAATTCCTTGGTCAATTGCTCATGAGAAGAGATGAAGTATGGTCACTGATTATACCACATGCATTTCCCAAATCAAGTATTGAGAGGATTATAGTCACATATCCATCCAAACCCAATTTGGTCCAGCATGAGAAAGCATTTCTAGCTTGATCTCTTCATTCCTCTTTCAAGGTTCAGAAGAGATCCAAGTATGAATAGCTTCTTTTCCAAGATAACTACCCAATTGGATGAAGACCGAAAGCTTTCAAGTAAAATCAAGAGAAAAGAAAGAAGAAGAAGAATAAGAACTACAATTGATCCATTGAATCACAATAGAGCTCTCTAACCCAATGTAAAGAGTTAGTTGATCATTGCTCTACAAAAATAGAAAAGAAAGAAAGTGCAAAAAAGTAAAGATGAAGATAAAAACTGAAAATGAAAAGTACAAAGAAAGAAAAGGAAAAGTGTGTGAGGGAAGGGAGTCCGAAGACTCCTCTTCCATCCCTCAATTCCCCAATTTCCAGCCTTAGATCTTTTCAATGTAAAAAACTAAGGCCTTTATATAGGCTCTCCTAAATTACAAAATGAAATTAAAAGCAAATTACAATTAAATGAAAATTCCTATTCTAGATGCTTCTTGTGGCCTTGATTTGTTGACACCTGTGGGCTTGCTTGCTTGAGCTTTGAAGTGGACTTGAGAGAGAAGTAAGTCAAGTTGAGGTCCAGGTGCTAAAGTTAGTGCTAAAGTTAGCCACACTAACGCTACAAGTGTGGCGTTAGTATTTTTGGGGCTTAAAAGATGCCTCTTGTTTGTGCTCAAATTTCATGCCCACTATAGAGTATTATATATCGTTGGAAAGTTCTGAATGTCAGCTTTCTAACGCAACTGGAATCACCTCAATTGGACCTCTGTAGCTCAAGTTATGCTCCTTTGAAGTGGACATGGTCGCTGGCATATATGCCAACGTTACTGGAAATGTTGATTGCCAATAACGCTAGCGATTTCCCGCTTCTGAAGCTCAAACTTAGCGTCCACCCCATACTATTATATATCGTTGGAAAGCCTTGGATGTCTACTTTCCAATGCTTTTGGAAGCGCATCATTTAGAGCTCTACAACTCGAGTTATACTTCTTGAAAGGTGAAGAGGTCAGTTGGCCTAAATACAGGCTGATACCATGTTCATCATTGCACTTTCGGGGCAGGTTTTCTCCCTCAACTTTAGTGTCAACCATGTAGTGCCATATATGCTTGGAAAACTCTAGAATCCTACTTTCCAATGCCACTGGAATCACCTCCTTTGGAGCTTTGTGGCTCAAGTTATGCGTATTTGAAGAAGGCATGGTCAGGTTGCCAGGTGGGACTTTTGCCCACGTTAACTACCACGTTAACTAAGTTAACGTGGGAGTTAACGTGGCTTATTGGGGGCTTGTGAGTTCACTCCAACGTTAGTAAGAATGTTTGGTGTCACTAACGTTGTCGATCACCACCTTTCTCCACGTTAGCTTCCACGTTAACTAAGTTAACGTGGGAGCTAACGTGGCTTTGTTGTAACTTGGGCCAACGTTAGTGACAATGTTGAATGTCACTAACGTTGGCTTTCTCCTTTCTTCTTAACGTTAGAGGCCACGTTAACTAAGTTAACGTGGCAACTAACGTGCCCACTTATGAGCTTGGTCCAACGTTAGTGATAATATTAAGTGTCACTAACGTTGGCTCCATTTCCTTTCTTCAAAGTTAATGCCACTAACTTTTCTCACTAACGTCGGGGCTTTCCTTCCTTCCACGTTAGTGCCTACGTTAGTGTAACTAACGTAGCCACTAACGTGGCTCTTCTCTTCTTCTTTTGGCCTGAAATCAATCAAACAAAGTGCATCAAAGTCTTGCTCTTAATCATGGATCATGCATCATCCAATTTATCATATAATTCATGCAAAATCCTGATGAAATCACGTAAAATGCACAATGTATGCTTGAATCAAGATGTAAGTGAATATCTACCCAAAACTAGCTTATTTCCTAAGAAAATGCATGAAACTACCTTAAAAACAGTAAAGAAAAGGTCAGTGAAACTGGCCAAGATGCCCTGGCATCACAACACCAAACTTAAAGCTTGCTTGTCCCTAAGCAAGTACTGGAACAAGAGAATGATGAATGGAATGCCAAGAGAAATGAGTCATTCTTGTGGAAATCATGTCCCTGGTTTTATGGTGGTTTCATGCATAGCAACTTAGGTTCATTCCTGGCTTTCAGACCTTTATCATGTCCTAGAATACTCACTGTGATTTCATCCCATGAGACTTTTATTCATTGATCATTTTGTTGTCATTTCAGGGCTTATTTGTGTTCTTTAAGCTAAGTGCTCTGTAAGGGGGCAACTCTTTAAAATAAGCTTTTAGCCAACACTCCCGAACCAGTTGGTTCAAGGTGCTAGGTGTTGAAGCACCCCTAAGGACTTACTTGCTCAAGTCTCTCCCCCATACATACACACCACAGGCATATGGTTTATTTATTTTCTTTTCTTGAGACCTTGGTGTCCAGCACCTCTTTGGGTTACTAAATGCTCTGTAGTGAGGGTTACTCTTGATAGTGGACTTTCAACTGATAATCCCGGGTTAGTTAACCCAAGTTACCAAGTGATAAAGCACCCCAAAGAGCTTATTCATCCAAGTAGATCCCTCACACAGGAGCACCACAGACACATGCTTCAAGATTAAAACCATTGGTGCCTAGCCTTATTGCTTACTTTTTTTCTTTTATTCTTCCACTTTCATTGTTCTTTCCCTCTTTCTTATTAGGATCTTCTTATTTAGCTAGTCTCATGGTGTGTGTCTCAAGCATAGTATTCATGACAGATAGTTGTCTTCCCACCCTTGTGGTTGAACCAACTTAGCTAACTTATGACCACACCACAAACTCATGAACTCATTCCATAGTATGAACTCTACTCTGGTCTTTTAAAAACACTCATTCTCCTTTCATTTGATTCAAAAGGACAAGCATACAAGTAAGTAAGGAGATGATGCAGTAATGACATTCAGACTAGCAAATACAGCCTTAATCAACAAAAAGCTTAAAAGACAGAAATGACATGCTTATTCACAGAGAGAAATCACACATACATACAAAGAAAATAGAAGACAATCATGCAAATTAAAGTGCTGAAAATAAGTAAGAGGAGTAAGGAACTTTACCACCTTGTATTTTATCTTCATTATTTTTGCCCTTTTCCTCCTATTCTTCCCCTTCCCACACCAGACATAGAATGATTGCTTATACTCAAGCAACAATTAAAACAGTGGTGACGGGGTTTATAATGGATCATGAATGTCTTAAAATAAAGTGTGAGTATGCATGTGTTTCAGCAAGCAAGATTATGGATCACAACAAAAATACAAGAAGTAAAACAGAGACAATGTGATTGCATTAATAAGTGGTGTTGGCATGGTACTTTGCATGAAAGTTAAGTGGCAACACTAAACTTAGTATGCCACTGTCAATTTAGAATGTTACAAGTACCCAGTGAAGATTGAAAATCAAATTGTTGCATGGCAACACCAAACTTAGAGTGCAATCATATGCCAAATTATTGAAAGTAAACTAAGCAAAGCAAGAAAATGTTACCTACGGTTAGGTTGCCTCCCAACAAGCGCTCTTTTAATGTCATTAGCTTGACATGTTGTTCACAACTTTCTTCCTCTTCTTCCATTTTGTTAAGAGGAATGACCTCAAGAGAAAAGAGGAGCCAGTTAATGCCCCTTGTTTTGAGTGCCTCTCCCCAGCAAGCCTTCTTCTGTTGTTAGCTTGAGTAAACTTGCTTGTTGGGGTGGGGGTGGAATGGCTTTTGGTTGAGCTTTTCTTCTTCATGAATATTGTCCTTCTTTTCTTGGTCACCATCCTTTTGTTAGTGTTCATGTTGATTGCCTTTACCACCTTGATTTCAGGATTTGGGTATTGTATGATGGGTGGAGCATCCTCTTCATCAAGAACTTCTCGAATTGGTGGTTCAATAAACTCACCCTCTATGCAACTCTCTGTTCATTGGAATGTGGGCTCCCTTGATTGACTTCCTCATTTGTTCTTGACCTTTGAATGAACTCCTCTGTTTCTGGAGAGAGTGAAGTGGTCTCTCTTTGTGCTCTCAGCTCTTCAATGAATTGTTCTTCAGAATAGAGTTGTGCATTCTGTCTCAATTTTTCTTTATGGTCCCTTCTTGCTATTTTCTCCTCTTCATTTGTCTTTATTATTTCTTCAAGCAGGAGCTCTATCCTAACGAGTCTCTCTTCTTCTCTACTTCTTTAGAGCTCTTCCATGAAGAGTTCCATCCTAGCAAGTCTATCTAAAGGTGGTTGGGTAGGTTGTAATGGTTGTGAATGGAATTGGTTGTTTTGTGGTTGTGTGTTCTGAAAGTGGTATGACTCTTGTGGGTAGTGGATTGAGTTTTGTGGATGGTGAAATGAATTGTATGGATTTTGGATAGACTTTTGTGCTGAGGCATACTCAAATGATGAAGGATTTAGGCATGTGAAACTTAGAGGTGAGGTTGTGTAATTGAGAGGTGATGGCTCTTGATGAATGGGGTATGAATGAGTAAAATCTCTTTGACTTTGATCTTCCCAGCCACAACTTGAGTAGTGATCAAAGTCATCAAAATATGGACCATTTTGTGACCCTGGGAAGCACCCCATTTCATGTTCTTGATACTCCCACCCACCATGAGCATAGTAAAGTGAATCATTCTGTGGTGATGGAGAGTTTCCCATGAATTTTGATTGACTAGAATATGATGGATGTTCCTTTCTTTCCTGCAGAAAGCTCTGTCTCAAACAATAATCACCAAAAGAAATTGGAATCTCCATTGTCACAGATGAGGAAATTTCCAGTGAGGCAATATCACAAACAGTTAGTTAGCAAAAGAAAATAAAGAAATAAAAGAAAACAAAGACAAAAGAAAAGTGTCTAATCTAGTAAATCAATCAACCGGTAGTTTGTTAATCACAATTAATCCCCGGCAACGGCGCCATAAACTTGATGCGGGTGGAAACTCTCTCTCAACAAATTTCCCTTCGGCAAGTGTACCGAATTGTCGTCAAGTAAAACTCACAATAGAGTGAGGTCGAATCCCACAGAGATTAACGGATTAAGCAATCAATGGTTAATTGATTATCCTAGTTAGACGAATCATAATGGAGTGATAAGTAACAAGGAAATGTAAATTGACAGAAAAGTAAAGAAAGCAATAAAGTGCAGAAAAGTAAAATGACAAGAAAAGTAAATGTAAGAACTAAAAATAAAATGAACATTGGGATCAAGAGATATTGCAATCCTCCAGATCATGTTCATTCTCATCTCTTCCTCAATCAATGCACTCATTGATCTCCTTAGCAATCTTAAGTGATTGAATTACAATTTCTTGTAATTCAATCTCTCAAATCTTGATCAATAGCCAATTCTTTGGTCAATTGCTCATGAGAAGAAATGAAGTATGGTCACTGATTATACCACATGCATTTCCCAAATCAAGTATTGAGAGGATTATAGTCACATATCCATCCAAACCCAATTTGGTCCAACATGAGAAAGCATTTCTAGCTTGATCTCTTCATTCCTCTTTCAAGGTTCAAAAGAGATCCAAGTATGAATAGCTTCTTTTCCAAGATAACTACCCAATTGGATGAAGACCGAAAGCTTTCAAGTAAAATCAAGAAAAAAGAAAGAAGAAGAAGAATAAGAACTAGAATTGATCCAATGAATCACAATAGAGCTCTCTAACCCAATATAAAGAGTTAGTTGATCATTGCTCTACAAAAATAGAAAAGAAAGAAAGTGCAAAAAAGTAAAGATGAAGATAAAAACTGAAAATGAAAATTCAACATTCATAAATGAAAAGTACAAAGAAAGAAAAGGAAAAGTGTGTGAGGGAAGGGAGTCCGTAGACTCCTCTTCCATCCCTCAATTCCCTAATTTCTAGCCTTAGATCTTTTCAATGTAAAAAACTAAGGCCTTTATATAGGCTCTTCTAAATTACAAAATGAAATTAAAAGCAAATTACAATTAAATGAAAATTCCTATTCTAGATGCTTCTTGTGGCCTTGATTTGTTGACACTTGTGGGCTTGCTTTCTTGAGCTTTGAAGTGGACTTGAGAGAGAAGTGAGTCAAGTTGAGGTCCAGGTGCTAAAGTTAGTGCTAAAGTTAGCCACACTAACGCTACAAGTGTGGCGTTAGTGCTAAAGTTATTGTGGCTAACGTTGCACTTGCTGCCCAATTGGTGTTTTTGGGGCTTAAAATATGCCTCTTGTTTGTGCTCAAATTTCATGCCCACTATAGAGTATTATATATCGTTGGAAATTTCTGAATGTCAGCTTTCTAACGCAACTGGAATCACCTCAATTGGACCTCTGTAGCTCAAGTTATGCTCCTTTGAAGTGGACATGGTCGCTGGCATATATGCCAACGTTACTGGAAATGTTGATTGCCAATAACGCTAGCGATTTCCCGTTTCTGAAGCTCAAACTTAGTGTCCACCCCATACTATTACATATCGTTGGAAAGCCCTGGATGTCTACTTTCCAATGCTTTTGGAAACGCATCATTTGGAGCTCTACAACTCGAGTTATACTTCTTGGAAGGTGAAGAGGTTAGTTGGCCTAAATACAGGCTGATACCATGTTCATCATTGCACTTTTGGGGCAGGTTTTCTCCCTTAAATTTAGTGTCAACCATGTAGTGCCATATATGCTTGGAAAGATCTAGAATCCTACTTTCCAATGCCACTGAAATTACCTCATTTGGAGCTTTGTGGCTCAAGTTATGCGTGTTTGAAGAAGGCATGGTCAGGCTGCCAGGTGGGACTTTTGCCCACGTTAACTACCATGTTAACTAAGTTAACGTGGGAGTTAACGTGGCTTATTGGGGGCTTGTGAGTTCACTCCAACGTTAGTGAGAATGTTTGGTGTCACTAACGTTGTCGATCACCACCTTTCTCCACGTTAGCTTCCACGTTAACTAAGTTAACGTGGGAGCTAACGTGGCTTTGTTGTAACTTGGGCCAACGTTAGTGACAATGTTGAATGTCACTAACGTTGGCTTTCCCCCTTTCTTCTTAACGTTCGAGGCCACGTTAACTAAGTTAACGTGGCAACTAACGTGCCCACTTATGAGCTTGGTCCAACGTTAGTGATAATGTTAAGTGTCACTAACGTTGGCTCCATTTCCTTTCTTCAAAGTTAATGCCACTAACTTTTCTCACTAACGTTGGGGCTTTCCTTCCTTCCATGTTAGTGCCTACGTTAGTGTAACTAACGTAGCCATTAACGTGGCTTTTCTCTTCTTCTTTTGGCCTGAAATCAATCAAACAAAGTGCATCAAAGTCTTGCTCTTAATCATGGATCATTCATCATCCAATTTATCATATAATTCATGCAAAATCCTGATGAAATTACGTAAAATGCACAATGTATGCTTGAATCAAGATGTAAGTGAATATCTACCCAAAATTAGCTTATTTTCTAAGAAAATGCATGAAACTACCTTAAAATCAGTAAAGAAAAGGTCAGTGAAACTAGCCAAGATGCTCTGGCATCAGTAATTTAAATGACTGAAATTTAGATTGCAAGAAATGTAAATGGCTAAAGTTTAAAGTGCAAGAAAGCTAAATGAATGAATCTAAATTGCAGAGAAATGTAAATTGCTTGAAGAGTAGAAGGGATTTGGGGTGATGGGATGTAGAATTCAACAGGTAAATGTAAATGCAATCAATCAGAAAAGTAGAAGTTGAAATGAGTTGCAGAAGATCTAAACAGAAGCGGGAAATTACTTGAAGAAGTAAACAGAAAGAAAACTCAGCTCAATTATGAAATCTAAAAGAAAAATTGAAGATCTAAGAGGAGCAATGCGATTAGAACACAGGTCTAGATCTCAATTACACCCTTGATCAACAGAAAATAAATTGCAGAAGAAATGTAAATGAAAGCAGTAAAAGAACTTCATATCCAATTCTCAATCCTTAGAATTGTACAGAAGAACAAAGATGAATTTTAGATCAAGACTTGAAATAGAATTCCTTCAATGTCAGTCCAAAATTTAAAACAGAAAGCTAAATTTAGATCCAATTCTCAAAACAATTGAGAAGAGACGTAAAAGATGATTCTCAGAATTTAGAATCAATGAAGCTCTTCAATCTCAATTCAAATTCCAAGAACAGATAACAGAAGTTGCAGAAGAAAATTTAAAAATGAAAGCTAGAGAGCAAAACTCATATCCAATCTCAAGTTCAGAGCTCTCAATGAATACTAAAACTAAAGAAAATGAAAATTGAGCTAAAAATCAAGAGAAGGTCTTTTACAAATCAAACTAACTCCTATTTATACACTTTCTAATTTTGATCTTCAGACTTTGGAGTGGGCTTTTCAAATTGGTGAAGAATTGGATCCAAATTGGTTTTTAATTGAAAATTCAACCAAGGCCACCTCCCAGGGAAGTGCTTGGTTAACCAAGGCAACGTAGCGCTACCTGGCCTTGTGTCGAGCCTCGAATCAGGACTCATACATAGCGCTCCGTTTGGTAAGGCAACGTAACGCTACTGCCTTAGTGAGCTTGGATCTCTCTTCGATTCTTGGTGGCTTCACTTGTGCCAATTTCCTTGTGCCACTAGCGCTTACTGAAATGAAATAACGTAGCGCCCTTCTATGCTTGAGTTTGTCTCCAATTCGAGCCTTGGCCATTTCATTTTGGCCAATTTCCTTGCACTAATAGTGCTCAGTGAAAAAGAACAACGCACCGCCCTTTTGCCTTTGAGCATGGTATCCAATTTCGAATCCTGGCTCTCCCATTTGGAACCAATTTCCTTGCCAAGCCTTGTAGCGTGCTTCTCTTGGTTCATGGGTTCGAACCTTGGTTGCCCCCTTTGCTATTGTCGCGCCTTGATTTTCTTTGTTGAGACCCACGAAAAAGTGAAATAAGTTAACCGAGCGCTACATGTTTGAGTGCCTCCTTGTAGCGCTCAGTTAAGACTCTCAACGTAGCGCCATGCCTTTGCTCCCTTGGTCTTTGCTCTAGTGCTCAATTAATGAACGCTCCGCTCCATTAGTGAGCGCTATGCTTGGTTCCTTTGAGTACCACACTTTTATTGCCATGGCCACACTTTGGTTGAGCACGCTTTCCTTGTTCTTTCTTTTCTTCACCATTTTTTCACCTACAAGCAACCAAACAAACATATTAAAGTGTCACTAAATTCACAAGGTTTCTAATTCATTCATAAAATCAACTAATTCTGGCTTAAACCCTATGATTTTGTGTCAATTAAATGTTAGTTGATTGATTTAACATAACCATGCAAATCCACTCCAAATCACTTACTTATAATGCAAGAAAGTGCATAAAACCTATGAAACAAGTGAAAAATGCTTGAAAAGCTAGCATAAGATGACTTGTCATCACAACACCAAACTTAAATCTTGCTTGTCCCCAAGAAAGCACTAAACATAAGAAGAAATAAAATGAAATAGAGAACCATGCATGTCCTTATTTAGCAGATAATTGAACTTGGTTCATGGGGTTTTATGTAGACAAATGTAGCTCAATTATTTTTAGCTATCTGATTTGAAATGTCTCCTTGATGGCTCACTAGAGTTGTTGCTATACTGCCTTACTTTTTGATTGATCCCTTGCTAGCTTTTTCTTTCTTTCTTTTTCTTTGGAAAGCTTATTTATTATTGAAAGCTTGGTGGCAAGTGTTCAGCAGCCTTTTGGCTTAATTTTGCTCAACACTTCTTCACCACAGACACATGGCTCACAATTTCTTCCTAGGAACATTGATGCTCAGCATCTCTTTGGATTACTAAAGGCTTTGTAACTAGGTTGCTCTTGATAGTGGACTTTTAGTTGGCAATCCCAGATTAGTTAATCCAAGTGACCAAGTTTTGAAATACTCATCAGAACTTAATTGTCCAAGCATATCCTAGTACAAGAGCACCACAAGCATATGTCATAAGGTCCAAGCTATTGGTGTCTAGCCTTATTGTTTGTTTCTTTGCCAATTCTTGGCTTTTCTTTTTTCTTTTTCTTTCTTACTTTGACATTCTCAAGGGATGTTCATTGATGAAAGGCTTTATGACAGCAACTTAATTCACACTTCAAAGAACATCTTATTATGCAGCTTTTATTATTGAGCTAATCATTAAATCAAACAAGTACCACCACTGAATTTTATTCTAATTCCTACACCATTGGACAATCACTTTCTTATTTCAAACATTTTTCTTTTATTTGTGCAGAAGGGAAACAGAACAAAATTTAAGCTAATGATTGATAACAAGCACAATGCAGATTACTTGTAAGAAAACTACTTAGAAAATGAAGGTGCAAAACATAAAGCATTTGGAGGCATATCATATTTTAGGTATGCATCATCCTTATTTAATTGAAAAATATGAAAGAAACTCCACCACCTCCTAATTGTTGTGCTCCTTGCTCCTGCTTGACTCTCCTTTCTTCTTCTTCCTCTTCTTGTTTGCATCTTGAGGTTCTTCAACAAGACAACTTCTATCCCAAATCTGGTCTACCTAATCCCAGAGCCCAGCATCCTTCAATCCTTGTTGCATGTGTGCTGTTTGTTTATTGGCTAGTGCTCTTTGATGATCAATCAACTCTTGGCATTGCTCAAATAGCTTGATCTATTGGTTCAATGTTGGCATGCTATGGACTACATAGTCTAACTTTGCTTGAGTTGCTATATCATACTCCATCCTATCCACATATCTGTGTTCTCCAATTGTATGATATATATTTTTCCATTGGTAGAGATTTTGGGTGTACTCACCATACTTGGCCTGTCGTAGGGACAATCTGTCATATAACTCTTGAAAGTTTGTTGATTGTTCCCTTTGCCCCTCAAGAACTCTAGCTTGAAATTCTCTTTGTTGTTCCAGGATCTGGAGATGGAAATTGTCTTGCTTGTCCATCATTTGCTGCTGCCGATGTTGTTGTTGTTCATGATCCTTCAAATATTGCTCTTGCTGTTGCAAGTATAGCTCTTGTTGCCTCATATACTGCTCCTGTGCTCTCATGTGTTGTTGAGATATTTCTTCAATGGCTCTTTGCAATTGGCTCATGTTCATTGCACCAGGAGCTTGCTCTTCATCCACTTGTGGTCTTCTTCTTCTTCCTTGGGCTCTTCCTTCCTCTTAGTTGTCATCATCAGTGGAACCTTCCGTTAGTCGCCTAGTTATTCCCCTGCCTCCTTTTACCTTCTCTGTATCTTCATCTTCAAAGAGCACCCCAGCCCTGTTGTACAGTCTCAGAATAGTGTTTGGGTGACCAAGCCTACTTGATTTGCTTGTATTCTCAGCCATCTCCTAAATGCTGTCTGCTATGAGCTGTGAAAGGTTGATTTCTCCTCCCTTTAGGATGTAATATGTCAGGATGGCTCGCTTGATTGTGACTTCTGAGGTGTTTCCAGTAGGGAGTATAGACCTTCTCACTATCTCATACCACCCTTTAGCCTCAGGTATGAGATCTATTCTGTTCAAGTGGCTTGGAGCACCCTCTGAGTCTATTTCCCAGTCTCATTCCTCAAAGCATAACCCATGTAAAATCTCGTCAGGATCATTTTCATCCTGTAATCTTTCTTCAAAGCTGAGCTCTCCATAGGTTATCACTCTCAACTGTAGGGCTCTCATGACTGATGGTAAACTAAAATCTACCTCAACACCCCTGACATAGCACTTTATAAGGAGGGCTGTCTTGGCTTTCCTTCACCGCATTTGCGTAGAATTCTCTTATCATGACTGCACTGATGTCTGTTAAAGGTTCACACAAAAGTTCTCACCTCCTTTCCTTGGTAATTCTTCTCATGATTGGATACTCTCCACCCCTCAGTCTAAACCCCATTTCTGGAATGACATGCTTTGATTCCATGAGCCTATGATACCTTGATTCATGAAATTGAGACTTAAATCTCTTTGTTTCATAGGTTGCTGGTTCGGCTACCACTGGTTCTTTTCCTTTTCTTCTCTTAAAACTTGAAGAAGCCATGAATTAAGAAAGAATGGAGAAGAAGGGATGAACTTTGGTTGAGGAATGGTTTTGTTATGGAAGGGAATGGAAAATGACGTTGCTGTTGGGTAAGGAAGGCTACTGAAACGTGTTTAGGATGAGGGTGTGGATGAAACAAAGGCCTATACGTGAAGAATTCTTGTATGAGGAGGGAAGAGATATGTGAGCTAGGAAGTGTCACCACCTATTTATAGTCAAAGCATG
Source organism: Arachis ipaensis (assembly GCF_059453495.1). Taxonomy (NCBI): domain Eukaryota; kingdom Viridiplantae; phylum Streptophyta; class Magnoliopsida; order Fabales; family Fabaceae; genus Arachis; species Arachis ipaensis. Next base: position 78,350,128 of record NC_142440.1, on the reverse strand, counting down.
AATCTTTGAACAAAACCACAAGTGAGGAAAGCTTTTCGGTTTGGCAAATGAAGGGTGAAGATTGAGCTAAATATTGTGGGGAGCTCATAGCATGGACAGCTTGCATGCATAGTTGAAGGTTGACAAGGATTGCTCCCCCACTGGATGCATGTGGTTTGGCCTCCAAGGGTTCAAAGCATGCAAATTTTATCTCCAAGAAGGCACCATTCCCTAGGCACATGTGACTCTCTTTTCACCTTGTCATGACCGTGCATGCTCCATTTCCTTGTCTCCTTCTCAATCTTCTTTGTCCTACAAAATTAAGTCAAAGCAATGGTAAGCATTGGAAAAAATTTTGGTATGGTGGTTTGGTGATGAGTAACAAAGAAAGATAATTCTACATGCTCCTTATTCAAATGACCAATCATGCTCCTTAGATTTTGAACAAAGATTTGGTGGACACCAAACTTGTTCTCTGTTAAGGGATCCATGTAAAACTCAATGAGTATCTACCACAATTGGCACATTCATTATAAAGAACATTTTATTTCTTACTATGATACCATAAGCTAAAAAAAAATTATGAAGCAATGTATGATCCATCTATTCATAAATTTGATCCTATGAACAAAAATAATTTTTTTAAATTCTCTGCATATGTAAACACCAAACTTAATGTTTGGCTATACACTCCATCAAAATGAGTAAGCATATATCCTAAGAAAGCTTAGAAGTCTAGCATATGCTTCAAGACAATGTATGCGATTATCAAATATATTCATGAGAACTCAAATTCATGCTAAAAGGACCATTGATTATTGATACACAAATCATTGTGGGTAAGGAATTTCACAAAATATTTACGTTGCAAGTATAGCTCCAAACTAACAAACAACTCTCGCATCAAATTAAATTTTTGGTTGTCACATGTACAATCCCCAATTAAGAATTTACTAAAGTATTTGGACTCCAGGTCGTCTCCCTAGGATACAATGAAGTGCTCAATTATTGGCTATAAGGGGTAAGGGGTTTTTTTTGGTTCATAGGAGGGAAGGAAAAGTAAATTAGGCAAGTAATTAAAGAAAACAAGATAACAAACTCTTGGCTAAGACTTAGGTAATTGAGGTCACCATCCTTGTTAACAAACCAAATATTGATAATCATGAGAGGTCAACCTATTAAGTATACTTCCCAAAGGCTTTAAGTACGTAACATCTATTCCTAAGCCTAGAAGTACGTCAAATAGGTTTGATCACATCAACCCGTAAGTCCCAACCTACCTACTAATTAACTTAGTAGTGGGTTAGCGTCAATGGGTATCAAATTGATCACCAAGGGTTCTCAATTCACCAAATCTATTATACCCAATACTCAAGTTTATCCAATTCCCTTAGCTTAGATCAAGAGTCAACAAAACTACTCAAAAACTAAGGAAGACATTTTATCAAACATGTAGAATGCAATAAAAGTGAACATTATAAATTTCAAGGATAGTAAATTCTACCAACTACTAATTGCAAGGAAAATAAAATCACAACTTAATTCATCAATAAAAAGAAGCAATGGTGATACCTACAATCCATCATGGAAGAACCACCCCGATCTCAGGTGGGGAGATAATCACACTCAGAATCAGCAGCCATGGCAAAGAAATTCAAACCAAAACAGTTGGAAAAACACAAACCACAATAACCAGTAGAATAATAACCAAAATCCATATAGAAAACCCCAAAACACTTACCCCAACTCCAACCGTTATCCATCCAATAACCAACCCACCAACCTAAGCAACCATCATTCACCCTCACCAGCTCACAACCAACCACAAATTCCACAAGAATCTCAGAGAATCTTCCAGTTGGAGATGATGATGGAGAAAATGATGAAGCAGCAAGAACTTATAACCAAGAACAATGAAGCTTCCATCAAAAACATAGAGAGGCAGATTGGACAGCTTTCTAAGCAAGTTGTAATTGAAAGACCATCAAGCTCACTCCCAAGTGATACAATTCCAAATCCGAAGGAAGAGTGAAAAGCTATACAGCTAAGGAGTGGAAAGATCTTGGTGAAAGATGAAGGAGCAACCAAGAAGCCAAAGGAAAATGACAAGAAGCAAGCCGAAAAAGAGGAAGCCAGCAACAAAGAAGTGACAGCAAGCAAGCAAACTTCAGAGAAGCTCAAAGAAATGGAAGAACCAACCAAGGAACAAAGGCAGGGAGTGAACTTCACACCTCCATTGCCATATCCCCAAAGGCTCAACAAGGAGACTAAGGACCAACACTTCCCTAAATTCCTTAAAGTCTTCAAGAATTTGGAGATCAACATCCCCCTGGCTGAGGCACTAGAGCAGATGCCTCTATATGCCAAGTTCCTAAAAGAGCTCATCACCAAAAAGAGAAGTTGGCAATAAAAGGAAACTATATTGCTCACTGAAGAATGCAGGGCATTAATCCAGAAAGGGCTTCCCCCTAAACTTGAAGACCCTGGAAGTTTTTTTTGCCTTGTACCATTGGCAGTATGATCATCAACAAGGCAATGTGTGATTTAGGGGCAAGTATCAATCTAATGTGCTCTTCTTTGGTGAAGAAGCTGTGCATAGAGGAAGTGAAAGTAGTACATATGTCTTTAGAATTGGTGGACAAGTCAATGATATGTTCCAGGGGTGTGATTGATAACCTTCTAGTTAAGGTAGATAAATTCATATTCCCTGCAGATTTTGTGGTCTTAGACTCAGATGAAGATGGAGGTGATTCCATTATATTGGCAAGACCATTCTTAGCCATAGCAAGGGCCATTATAGATATGGAGCAAGGAGATCTAACCCTCCAAATGCATGATGAAAGCATCACTTTGAATGTCATTCTAGAAACACAACAGATTGATGAAAAGAGAAGCTGCATGGAGACGGATAAAGGGGAATTGCAATGGAAGAAGAAAACAAACAGGACAATCATTGATTACCTTCCAGAGCAAGAAACAAACAATATAGCAGGGCAAAAAGAGAATGAAACTGTGCAGAGTGATAAAGGAAAGCAAGAAGAAATTGAAGTGTTAGCTACTGAGAAAGAAAGCCCTAAGATGCAGTCCAGTACCAAAAAGGGGGAAGGATCCACACACAGAAAGAAGAACAGCAAGAAAAGGGTTAAAAAGGGGTGGAAGAACAAAAAGATCCCAACTGAGGGATTCCAAAAAGGGGATAAAGTGCAGTTAATCTACCAACAACTGGGGGCAAACTAACAAGCTGATGACTACTACACTGTCAGCAAAATACTCTCACTAGAGCATGCTAAAATTGAGCATTAAGGCACTAAAAGAAAGATCACAGTGAGGGGAGACAAGCTGAGACACTACAGTCAGCAACCACCCTAATGAGGTGCCAATGTCAAGCTAGTGACAATAAAAGAGCGTTCCATGGGAGGCAACCCATGATCTAAGATTTCTGCCTTGCTTTTAAATTCAATAATCTATGATCATTCCAGCATGAATTTGAATTCTCATGAACTTACCTAATAGCTGCATGCACTGTTTTAGAGCATATGTTGGGCTTCTAAGTTTGGTGTGCCTGAAGGCACTCCAAATTGGCTTTTCAAGCTTTCTTAGACTATGTGCTTAACCATGTTGATAAAGTATACGGCCAAACATTAAGTTTAGTGTCTACACATGCATAAATTTTCAGAAGAATTAATTTCTATTCATAAAATCAAAGTCATGCATGAATGGATCATACATAGTTTTCATTTTAGGAATTCATGGTAGGAGATAAAATGTGCTTTATGAATGATAGACCAATTGTGATGGATTTTGTTCATTTTATATTGACTCCTTAGCAATGGACAAGTTTGGTGTTCACCAAATCTTGGGTCACAATCCAAGGAACACAATTGGTCCTTTATGAATAAAGAACATGATAAATAGTTTAAATGCCCATCACTACACCACCGTGCTATATTTTCTATCCTAAGACTCACCATTTTGTTGATTTGGTTGAATAGGAAAAAGAAGATTGAGAAAAGGACAAGGAAAGGGAGGGTCACGGCTATGACAAGTCAAGTGAGAAGTGATCACATGTGCTTAGAGAAGCGTGCCCCTTGGAAAACAAAATCTGCATGCATGCACCCTTGGACACCGAAATACATGCAACCAATGAGGAGAGAATCCTTGTCAATCTTCAACAAAGCATGCAGACCGTCCATCTCATGAGCCTCCCATCATACTTAGTTCAATCTTCACCCTTCATGCTCTCAACCGAAATACTTCTTCAAGTGTGTTTTTGCCCAAAGCTTTAATGTCTTGTCTATAAAGAGGTTGAGATACTTCATAAGCTACACACTCATACAAGCCTCTCTTACACTTCTAAACCATTGCTTCACTTTTCACTTGGCTAAAAACACAGTCAACAACTCCCTTCCCCAAATAGCAAATCATTTTCCCTTCCTCTCACTACAAAACCGTACCTCAACCAACCACTAAGTCACCCTTGCTTCTTCCCTCTATTTGAATCTATGGCCTCATCAAGTTCAAGGAGAAGAAAAGGCAAGGAACCAATGGTGACCGAGCCTCCAACCTATGATACAAGGAGATTTAGATCTCAGTTTCATGAAGGAAGATATCATAGGCTCATGAAAACAAAGCATATCATTCATGAGATGGGCTTCGAGCTGAGGGAAGGGGAGTACCCCATCATGAGGCAAATCACTAAGGAAAGAAGGTGGGAGCTTCTATGCGATCCTTTCACTAACATTAGTGCAGTCATGATCAGGGAATTTTATGCAAATGCTGTGAAAGAGAGCGAAGACAGTGCCCCTTACAAGAGTTATGTCAGAGGGGTTGAAGTGGATTTTAGTCCATCATCAATTACAAGGGCCCTGAAGTTGAGAACCATAACTTATGAAGAGCCTAGCTATGAGGCTAGAATGCAGGGAGAGAATGACCCCGATGAGATCTTACAGGGGATATGTTTGGAAGGCACAGACTGGGAAAGAGATTCAAAAGGAGTTCTGAGCCACTTGAAAAGAATAAATCTCACTCTTGAGGCCAAGGGGTGGTATGAGATAGTAAAAAGATCTATACTTCCTACTAGAAACACCTCAGCTGTCATAGTCAAGCGTGCACTCTTGGTATACTGTATCCTACATGGAGGAGAAATCAACCTAGCATAACTCATAGCCGACAGTATTCAAGAGATGGCTGAAAGCACAAACAAATCAAGTAGGCTTGGTCATCCAAGCACCATTCTAAGGCTATGCAACAAAGCTGGAATGATATTTGAAGATGAGGACACAGAGAAAGTAAAAAAGGGAAAGGGAATCACAAAGAGAAGCATGGAAGGCATTATTGAAGATGATGAACTTCACTTGATCCAAAACCTTGGTTGTGCACATACTGGACTTGTTCCTGCTGCTGATCCTCTTAATTCTCTTTATTTGTCCCCCATGTGAGTGATGGTTGGCTTGTGTTTACTACTGCAACTTGGAGGCTATCAATCCTTTTGGCCATTTGCTCAAATTGTTGCTGAATTTGCTACTGCATCATTTTGTTTTGAGCTAGGATTGAATCCACCCCTTCCAACTCCATCACTCCTTTCCTTTGTGATGGTTGGCATTGCCTTTGGTGAGCAAAGAAATACTGGTTGTTAGCCACCATATCAATGAGATTTTGGGCCTCCTCTGCAGTTTTCATCAATTGTAAAGAGCCCCCTGCTGAGTGATCTAGTGCCTCCTGAGCTTTTAATGTCAACCCTTCATAAAAGTTCTGCAATATGTCCCATTTATTGAACATTTTAGGAGGGCACTTCCTAATTAGAGCCTTGTATCTCTCCCATGCCTCATAGAGAGGTTCAGTATCCATCTGTGTGAATGTTTATACTTCAGTTTTCATTCTAATAATCCTCTGAGGCGGGTAAAATTTGGCAAGAAATTTGCTCACTAGATCTTCCCAATTGTTGATGCTATCTCTCAGGAATGACTCTAACCATTGAGAGACTTTGTCTCTAAGGGAAAATGGAAATAACAGCAGCTTGTACATATCTGGATGCACACCATTGGTTTTGACAGTATCACAAATCCTCAGAAAAGTGGATAAGTGTTGGTTTGGATCTTCAAGTGGTCCTTCTCCATAGGAGCAGTTGTTTTGAACAAGGTGATGAACTGTGGCTTTAGTTCAAAGTTGTTTGCATTAACATTTGGGGTAAGAATGCTACTCCCACAATGTCTAGGATTTGCAAATGTATAGGAAGCCAAAACTCTTCTCTGTGGTGGATTGTTGTTGTTGTTGGCTGCTCCTGTTGGTGGATTTGTTGGGTTTGTTAAGTGTTCCTCCATTTCCTGGAACTCTTCCTCTGATTCTTCCTCTCCAATAACACTTTTCCCTCTTGCTTCTCTTCTTAATCTCTTGAGGGTTCTTTCGTCTTGTTCACAAAAGGTGGATATAGCTCCCCTTGTCCCTGACATACAAACAAAACATAAAAATCACACAAAACCAGAAAAACCAGGAAAACTTCACTCTATTGCTAAAGTGAGGTTTTAGTTAGCTTAAGCGAAAATTCAAACAGTTAGTGTGTTAGTCAAAAAGTAAAGAAACAGGAAAGAAAAAGTGCTTGATCTAGACCTCCACCTTCCTTAATCATTGTCAATCTAATCAATCCCCGGTAACGGTGCCAAAAATTGATGTGTGGAAAACGATCCAACAAAAAACTCACTGGCAAGTGGACCGGGTCGCATCAAGTAATAATAACTCACATGAGTGAGGTCGATCCCACAGGGATTGAAGGATTGAGCAATTTTAGTTAGATGGTTGATTTAGTCAAGCGAACAAGAGTTGATTTGAGTGATTTGTATCCAACAGAAGCTAAATTGCAAGAAATATAAGGGGAGAGGGACGATTGACAGTAAATTAAAGAGCAAAGAAAATAAAGAAGCTGAATCTTAAAGTGCAAGTAATATAAATGACAGAAACTTAAATTGCAAGAAATATAAATGACAAAAGCTTAGAGTGCAAGAAATGTAAATTGCTTGAATCATAAAAGGATTTGGGAGTTAGGATTGCAGAAATTAAACAAGAGAAAGTAAAATGGCATTAAATAGAGATGTAAAGGATGAATTAAAATGCAACAGATCTAAACATAAAAGAGGAATTACTTAAGAAACCAAACAGAAAACAAAATGTAGCTTAATTGCAATAGCATAAAGGGAAGTTGAAGATCTCAGGGGTGGAGGAGACTAGAAAACAAGTCTACATCTCAAATCCTTCCATGATCCAATAAGAGAATAATTGCAGAGAAGTAAAAGACAGATTGCAGAAGAAGTAGAGATGAAAACCAGTAGAGAAACTTAGATCCAAATCACAATTCCTTGAATTATGCAGAAAAATAAATAGAAAGAGGTCTCAATGTGAGATTGAAACAGAATTTCTTCAATTATCCACCTAAGATCTAAAACAAAGAGTAAAAAGTGCAGAAGCAAGAACAAGGAGAAGAGAATTCAATTCTCTCCTCAATTCCCAAACCTCCAAAGCTGGAAAATAAAATTGAAAATTCAAAAGTGAGCAAAAAGGTTCAGAAAAAAAAAGTCCTCCTTTCTAACTAAAACTAACTTCTATTTATACACTTCCTATTTTTGGATTTTATAATTTGGAGTGGGCTTTTTAATTTGGTGAAGAATTGAATTAAATTGGGATTTTGGTTGAATTTCCTAGCCCATGGGTGTTGCTCCCAGGGCTAGGCTCGGTTCTTGCAACGAGCTGAGCTTTGGTTCCCTGGCCTTGTGCCAATTGTGTGTGACATGCTTCATGTGACAAGGGAGGTAGGGCTCAGCTCTTGGCAAGAGCTGAGCTTCCTTCTTGTCCTTGGTGAGGTCCCAAGCTTGAACCATTGGGAGAGCATTTGCTGGCTCCTATTTCTTGGCAACAAAGTAGCACTTCCTCCATTATTTCCCTCACGCTCCCGGTTCGAATCCCAGGGAATGCAAACAAGCCAATTTTGGCTTGTTTTCTTGCAAGGTAGCGCTTGCATCCTTCCCCCTTGTTCATGAGTTCGAACATTGGTGAGTGCACTTGCAAGCTTTTTTCTTTGGATTTTTCTTAGAATGCCCCCGATAAAGCTCTTGGTAAGAGCTGAGTTTTGAAACTTTGCCTTGCTCCCTCCTTGCTTGTAGCGCTCGGTTCTCATGGAGAGCCTAGCTTTCCCTTTGCTTTACCTTTGGCCTTGGAGTAGCGCTCCTTGTGAGAGCTCTAAGCTCTTGGCAAGAGCTTTGGGCTCTTGATCCTTTGCTTTCTTGGCCTTGAATGAAGCTCTTGTGGAGAGCTTTGAGCTCTTTGAGAGAGCTTTGTGACTTCTCTCATTGTTGAGCCACGCTTTCTTATTCCTTAGGCCACGCTTTCATTATTTCTTTCTTTTCTTCACCTACAAGTAATCAAAACAACCAATCAAAGTATCACCAAATTCACAAGGTTTAAAATTCATTTAAAATAAATTAATTTTTGATTAAACCTCATGATTTTGTGTCAATTAAAGGGTGGTTGATTGATTCAATAAAACCATGCAATTCCACTCCAAATTACTTACTTACAATGCAAGAAAATGCATAAAACCTAATGAAACAAGTGAAAAATGCTTACAAAGCTAGCATATGATGACTTGTCATCAGTGTGCATCAACTAAGATAAGAGTATCCACACTAGCAAATATGTACAGTAATCCCAAAATGATTTAAAGTGCAAAATAAAATAAAGTAGCAGAAAATGGAAATGGATGTCTGAAAGTTCACCACATAAATGTAAACACCGGTCACGAACGGTGACCTCCCCACACTTTAGAATCAAGCATCGTCCTCGATGCTACTGCTGAAGCTCGGGATGGGGTCAACAATCGCGCCGGACTGTGGCTCAGGTACTGGCTGTGGAACTGGGATCGGCTGTGGCTCTGGCTGTGGATGTGGTGTGTCCTACTGAACCTCAGGAGGGTGCTGAACCTCGGTGGTGACCTGCGTCTCTGGAGGTGCATCCTGATGAGTCGGCTCCTCAGCTAGCTCCTCCTCTTGATCCTGCTCGTCGGAAGCGGGAGAGTCTGGGAGTGGCGGTAGCTCGATGCCCTGTGATATAAACACCTGGTCGATGCGGTCGAGACGTCGCATAACACGACGCTCGAGGCGCTCCATGAAGCGAATCAGGTGCTGCACCAACAGATAAGTCAGCTCAGATGCTAGTGGTGGTGGTAAGGATGCTGCAGCTGCTGAAGTAGAGGGGGTCCTGCTGCTGCTGCTGACAATGAGGGCTGAGCTGCCTCCTCCACTGCTTTGGCTTGGGAGCGGCATTTGGGTGGGGGCTTCAAGTGCACCCACCCACCCCATGGAATGGTAACCTCCTTCTCGTTGTTATCTGGTGGTGGTGGTGTCACATCATCATCTGCCCACGGAACATCAGCCATCTCGATTATGTTGGTGACCAGTGTAGGAAAGGGCAGCAGACCACGAATATGCATGCGCCACATACTCTGTCTGATCAACCGGGGAAAGTTCACCTGCTTCCCCTCCATCACACACCCGATCAGAACTAGCATATTGATGAGCAGATAATTTATACGCTTTTTGGCATTATTTTTAGTATGTTTTTAGTATATTTTAGTTAGTTTTTATCATTTTTTTATTAGTTTTTAAATAAAAATTACTCTTCTGGACTTTACTATGAGTTTGTGTGTTTTTCTATAATTTCAGGTATTTTCTGGCTGAAATTGAGGGACCTGAGCAAAACTCTTATTCAGAGGCTGAAAAAGGACTGCAGATGCTGTTGGATTCTGACCTCCCTGCACTCAAAGTGGATTTTCTGGAGCTACAGAAGCCCAATTGGCACGCTCTTAATTGCGTTGGAAAGTAGACATCCTGGACTTTCCAGAATATATAATAGTCCATACTTTTCCTGATATTTAATGGCCCAAACAGGCGTTCCAAGTCAGCTCAAGAATTCTGGCGTTTAACTCCAAAACTGGCACAAAAGCTAGAGTTAAACGCCCAAACTGGCACAAAAGCTGGCGTTTAACTCCAAGAAAAGTCTCTACACATGGAAGCTTCAATGCTCAGCCCAAGAACACACCAAGTGGGCCCGGAAGAAGATTTCTGCATTAATTACTGATTTCTGTAAACCCTAGGCTACTAGTTTTCTATAAATAGGACCTTTTGCCATTGTATTTTCACACCATCTATCTTTTACTCATACTTTAATAGACCTTTTCATGTTTGGGGGCTGGCCTCTCGGCCATGCCTAGACCTTGTTCTTATGTATTTTCAACGGTGGAGTTTCTACACACCATAGATTAAGGTGTGGAGCTCTGTTGTTCTTCATGAATTAATACAAGTACTATTGTTTTTCTATTCAACTCAAGTCTATTTCTTCTCCAAGATATTCATTCGTTCTTCAACTTGATGAATGTGATGATCCGTGACACTCATCATCATTCTCACCTATGAACATGTGCCTGACAACCACCTCTGTTCTACTAGCAATGGCTTGAATGCGTATCTCTTGGGTTTCTAATCTATGATTGGAACCTTCGTGGTATAGGCTAGAATTATTGGCGGCCATTCCTGAGATCCGGAACGTCTAAACCTTGTCTGTGGTATTCTGAGTAGTGTAACAACCCTGATTTTCGAGTACATGAGATCTTTTCTGAAAGTACGGATTTCTCCGGAAGATCAGTAAAGGGAACACCTCTGCTATATTATCAAGCATCTCAATCCTAATTATCATTATGTCATCCATAAGCTAGAACCTCCTCTGAGGCAAGCTCGATAATGCAATCGCGAAGAACCTAGTTTTTGAACCGTATCGGTTGGCAGTTTTGATTCTGATTTTCGTAAATAGTCTCTGTTTGACGAACCGGACTCGATTCATGAGATGAGAGAGATAATAGTATAATATTATCATTATATTAGTATTAGAAAATTCTTGAATGATATTATAAGGTTACCTGGTCTGTTTTTGTTAAATACAGAAAATCGGTTTAACCGGGTTTACGGTTTACTGGTGCAGCTTAGCACCAGCACTCTCTGATGAATTTAGCAATGCTAAGGCTTCATTATATATGTTCTATTCTCATAATAAATATGTTACTAGTGTCATTTATCCTAGTAGCTCAGAAAATAATTTTTAGAGATGTTTTTACGAGTGTTCCGGTACACCTAGTTTTAGTAGTTGTACACCAGAGATATTTTAATATTATTTTAATCCACCTCCAAGCCAACCAATCACAACTCACCTTACACCCCCAAGACCTCCAAGGCTGTCTCATTTCATCAATTTGGCCGAAAATAACAAGAGAGAAAAGAGAGAAACTTTCATGAACACTTAATCTTCAAAGCTTGATTTCTTCTGAACTAAAACTCAAATCAAAACTCCAATTTCAACAAAATGATCCTCTCTTCTTCCTCTACATAACCATGTAACATATCAAGGATGGAAATAAGGTGAGATGGTTGTCTCCCTCCCATTTCAATTCGGTTTTCAAGGAAAACCATGCAAAACATGTGTTTTCTTGATGTTCTTCCTTAGGAATCATGCTTAACTTGACTTGAGGGCCAAGAAACGTGAATTTCCAGCAAGTCTAAGGTGAGATATCTCTTTCTAACATACTGAGTGAGATTTGGTCAGTTGAGAGTTTTTGGATTTAAAGTTGTTCTTGATGTGATTTAGGAGGAAAAAGTGCTTAAGGACCACCTGAAAGTTTAACCGAATTAGGAGCAGCAAAACCAGGTAGGGATTGACGAATTTAATCTTGATTGATTGTGTTTGAGTTGTGTGATTATGATATGGTTTGGCTGTGCTTGAAATTGATTGTTTGTATGAGTAATTCTTGTTGAAATTTTGGTGAAAATTTGATGAAATTTGATGAAATTCAAGCTATGAATGTGTGTTCTTGTGGCTGCTGGAAAACGAAACCCTAGAGCTTAAATTGAGGTTCAATTTGTGTTAAAATCATGTAGAAAAGATGGGGTTTTAGTGGCTGGAAATTTATTTTGAATTATGGTAAAAATCGGTTGCTGAAAAGACTGAAAAACGGGTAAAAACAAAGAAAGAATCTGAAGAATTTACGAAGAACACGAAGAACACTTTGAGTATGGTGAAGAACAATGAAGAACACCTTTTTGATTCATAAAAGGGCAAGGAAGTAATTAATTTGGTGTTTGGGGGGTTATTTTGAAATTTCCAAAAGTTAGGGTGGTAAAAGTAGAAATATTAAAAGTTATGGGTGGTAAAAAGTGAATTTTAAAGGTTAAAGGATAAAGTAAAGTTAATTTTCGAAAATTTACTAATAAAATAATAAATAATAATAAAATATTAAATAATAATATTTAATTAAAAATAATATTCTAATAAAAATAATAAAATAATGCGGAAAAGGCAGTTTTCTGTAAAAGCTTTAGAAAGACAACTTTAAGCGCAGAATCTCATAATTACCTTCATAAAACACTTAGGGAGTGGTAAGAACATATTAGTGAGGCAAAGATAAAAGAAAGATAAAAAGTTGAAGAAAAGATAAAAACTAAAGAAAAGTCTATAAGGTTTTAATAACAGAAAAACAGACAGAAATTAGTGAACGAACTAGGGCAACATAGTTAGTCCTTGAGTTGCGACTAGGGTTAGGTATTATATGAAAAGTTAAACTGTTTCAGTATTGACTTAATGAACCTATACTTGGGACAGGCGAACTATTCATACCGAAATTTACATAAACTTTAAATACATACGTTAAGCAGAGAAATCAGAGCAGAGTAGAGAAACACAGAAAACAGAGTAACCAGAGTAAAGTAAAGAAATAAAGAGAAAAAGAGTAATATAGATACAGATGAAAAGAGTAATCATAGAAGAGAAAAGAGATACAGAGAACAGAGTAATTAAAACAGAGTAAAGAGATACAGAGAAAAGAGAAACCAGAACAAAGTAAAGAGATATAAAGAGAAGAGTAATATAATAAAGAGATATTTATATATATTAGTTGCTTAATGCAACCCAGAGCTATATATATATATATATATTAGTTGCTTAATGCAACCCAGAGCTATATTTATATATATATATATATATATATATATATATATTAGTTGCTTAATGCAACCCAGAGCTTCTGTAGAGAAACTAAGTTACCTACAGCTATTTTCTGCTTCCCCAGAGCAGAGCAGAGTATATATATATTTTCCTGCAGTAAGCAGAGGCTGTCTCAAATGAGCGGCTATTATTATATGCGCATTTATTTAGGAACGGAAAATCGTATTCGGAAAATCGGGATTACTCGTGACCAGATAAATGTCGGGATTGCGGGCAGCCAACCGACACATGAGCTCATGGCCTGCGCTAGGGCTAGACATGCATCATTCTTGTCTGCGCATCATTCTCTGTTGCATTCCTTTCTGTGTGTGATCTACTTTTTTATGTTTGTCTGCTCGTATGCTATTTCTGTGTTTTATTTTCTTGTATTCTTTTGTTTATGTTCTTCTTTTTGTTGTCTCTACTTTCTCTTTCTATCTTTATCTTCTGTTTACTGCTTCGCTATATTATGTTACTCGTCTACTAATCGACCCCAAATAAATGAACGTAACTAATAACCCCGACCCTACTAAGAACTCCCCAGTTCTTACCCCTTCTCTCTCCCTTTCCCCTTCAGATGGAAGTAAGAGTACCTTACCATAATTCGCTGATGACCGTTCGCAAGAAGAGGATTCTGCTCTAGTAAGTCTTCTGAGTCTAAGGTGAATATTGTTCTCTGATTATATGTATATACTGTGAGACCAGCCAACATCTGCACCCCGTTCGTATGCGCACTTTAACCTAAATCCTGTGTACGAGATTCCTATTGTGTGGCTACTTCATGAGGTACCAGAGAGACGTCCTGTGGAAAAGTCTGATCGTGCAGAGGAGTATCAGATGATGTTCTATCTTTTGATGACGTTTCACTTGACTTGAGTTTTGATGACCTAGAACGTACTTTCCCTCGCTTTAGTAGTTTAGAGGGACTAGGTGAGTATAGAGTCTCGGCTAGCCTAGGTGCCAGCTTAGGGACCTCTTGAACAGGTCAGGACCAGGGATGTTGTATATATATATATATATGTATATAGATATTATTTAGCTATATCTAGGGGTGTTCTAACTAATAGTCTATATGCTAATAAAGGCTGAATCACCGAATGTTGTCAACTACTTGTGACGTATTTTTGTGTGGTTGTTTATAACTGTTTTATCTGTTATTACTTGTGAATTGATTATAAATGATTCTGTCTATTAATCCAAATGTTTTAAAAAAAATACACCACGCAAATTAACTACGTTTTTAACAACGAATCAGGCTCATATGATAAATAATAGATAATAATTAGGAAGACAAATTGGTAGCGCTCAGTTTCTGGTATGATCTAGACATATTGAAAATTGGGTCGTTACAAGTAGGATCTGTGAAGGGATGACTGTGACGAGCTTCAAACTCGCGATTGTGGGGAGTGTGACAGACGCAAAAGGATCAATGGATCCTATTCCGACATGATCGAGAACCGACAGCTGATTTGCCGATGTTGTGACAGAGCATCAGGACCATTTTCACTAAGAGGACGGGATGTAGCCATTGACAATGGTGATGCCCAACATAAAGCTTGCCATGCAAAGGAATATGAATGATTGGAAGAAGGCAATAGGAAAGCAGAGGTTCAAGGGGAACAAAGCATCTTCATACACTTATCTGAAATCCACTAATGAATTACATAAGTATCTCTATCTTTATTTTATGTTTATTTTCATCACCTTAAACTCCATAACCATTTGAATCCACCTGATTGAGATTTACAAGATGACCATAGCTTGCTTCAAGACGACAATCTCCGTGGGATCGACCCTTACTCACGTAAGGTTTATTACTTGGACGACCCAGTGCACTTACTCGTTAGTTGTGCGGAATTGTGACAAAGTGTGATTCACGTTTGAGAGCTCCAAGTCCTTTGGCGCCATTGTTGATGATCACAATTTCGTGCACCAAGTTTTTGGCGCCGTTGCCGGGGAAGGAACGAATGAACGAATAATAATTTCGCATTTGTTTCCGACAACAACACCAAGTTTTTGGCGCCATTGCCGGGGATTGTTCGAGTTTGGACAACTGACGGTTCATCTTGTTGCTTAGATTAGGTACTTTTCAGAATTTTTAAGAATGAATTCTAGAGTTTCAAGGTGATGTTCTTATCATCACAAAAGCTGATTGATTCTCATCAATTTAGCTACTGAATGTAATGTCCTGCTGAAGCTTGGCCAAACATGTCTAATCTTTTTAGACTGAAGCTTTAGACTAACATTGCATGATTCCTGGAATTCTTATTGAAAGTTCTGAATCCCTTTATTTTCTTTTCCATATAAGTTCCAAAAATCACAAAAGAATTTATAAAACCATAAAAACCAAAAATATTTTATGTTTCATGTTTGAATCTAGTATCAATTTTTAAGTTTGGTGTCAATTTTATGCATTATGTTCTACATTGATCTTCAAGTTGTTCTTGATGATTTCATTGCTCTGATCTTCAAATTCTCTTGTTTTGTATGTTTTGTTGTTTCTTACATGCATTTTTACATTGTTATAGTCCTTAGTATACAAACTTTTAAGTTTGGTGTCCTGCATGCATTGTTTAATTGATCTTAGTTGCATTTTTATTGATTCCCATCATTGAAAAATTCAAAAAAAATTCTCAAAACTATGTTTTTTCAAGTCAATGATACAGAGAATTGAAGATTCAGAACATTCAGCAGAGGAATCAAACAGAAAAAGCTGGGCGTTCAAAACGCCCAGTGAAGAAGGAAAACTGGCGTTTAAACGCTAGCCAAGGTACCTGGCTGGGCGTTTAACGCCCAAAAAGGTAGAGATTTGGGCGTTAAACGTCAGAATGGGCACCATTCTGGGCGTTTAACGCCAGGATGACACTAGAGGGAAGATTTTGTTTTTAATTCACATTTTTTTCAAGTTTTCATAATTTTTCAAAATCAAATCTTTTTCAAATCATATCTTTTCAATCATATCTCTTTCAAAATCAATTTCTTTCCATTTTATATTTATTTTCACTATTTTCAAAAATCCTTGCTTCAATTCAAGATTTACTTCAAAAATTTTCAAGTTGTTACTTGCCTATTAAGAAAGGATCAAACTTTAAATTTTAGAATCATATCTTTTAATTTCTTGTTAGTCAAGTAATCATCTTTAATTTTAAAAATTTTCTTTTTCTAAATTGATTTTCAATCATATCTTTTCAAACATATCTTTTCAATCACATCTTTTTCAAAATTAATTTTTTTCAATCATATCTTTTTCTAATTTCAAAATCTTTTTCAAAAATCACTTTATTTCTTTCCCAATCTTAGTTTTCGAAAATCTCAATCAAATTTTCAAATTTCTTTTTAATTATTTCAAAATCTTTTTAAATTATTTTCGAAAATTCTTCCCCTCTTTTCACATCCTTCTATTTAAAGGACTGAGACTCCTCATCAAGGTGCAATTTGAACTCTGTCCCTCTTGATAAGTTCGAACTCCCTCTTCTCCACCTCCTTCTATTCTTCTTTTCTTCTGACACTTCAAGGAATCTTTATATTGTAACATAGAGGATTCCATACTTTCTTGTTCTCTTCTCTTTCATATGAGCAGGAACAAAGATAAAGGCATACTTGTTCAAGCTGATCCTGAACCTGAAAGGACCTTGAAGAGAAAGCTAAGAGAAGCTAAAGAACAATTCTCTTTAGAGGGCCTAACAGAGCTTTTCAAGGAAGAAGAAACCATGGCAGCCGAAAATAACAACAATGCCAACAATGCAAGGAAGGTGCTTGGTGACTTTACTGCACCTAATCCTGATTTCTATGGGAGAAGCATCTCAATCCCTGCCATTGGAGCAAACAACTTTGAGCTTAAGCCTCAATTGGTTTCTCTAATGCAACAGAATTGCAAGTTTCATGGACTTCCATTGGAAGATCCTCATCAGTTCTTAGCTGAATTCCTGCAAATCTGTGACACTGTCAAGACCAATGGGGTTGACCCTGAAGTCTACAGACTTATGCTCTTTCCTTTTGCTGTAAGAGACAGAGCTAGAACATGGTTGGATTCACAACCTAAGGAAAGCCTGAACTCTTAGGAAAAGCTAGTCAATGCCTTCTTGGCAAAGTTCTTTCCACCTCAAAAATTGAGTAAGCTTATAGTGGAAGTCCAAACCTTTAGACAGAAGGAAGGTGAGTCCCTTTATGAAGCTTGGGAGAGATACAAGCAATTGATCAGAAGGTGCCCTTCTGACATGCTTTCAGAATGGAGCATCATAGGAATCTTCTATGATGGTCTATCTGAACTATCCAAGATGTCATTGGATAGCTCTGCTGGAGGATCTCTTCATCTGAAGAAGACGCCTGCAGAAGCTCAAGAACTCATTGAAATGGTTGCAAATAACCAATTCATGTACACTTCTGAAAGGAATCTTGTGAATAATGGGACAAATCAGTAGAAAGGAGTTCTTGAGATTGATACTCTGAATGCCATATTAGCTCAGAATAAAATATTGACCCAACAAGTTAATATGATTTCTCAGAGTCTGTCTGAAATGCAAGCAGCAATAGGCAGTACTAAGGAAGCTTCCTCTGAAGAAGAAGCTTATGATCCTGAGAACCCAGCAATGGAAAAGGTGAATTACATGGGAGAATCCTATGGAAACACCTATAATCCTTCATGGAGAAATCATCCAAATCTCTCATGGAAGGATCAACAGAGACCTCAACAAGGTTTCAACAACAATAATGGTGGAAGAAACAGGTTTAGCAATAGCAAGCCTTTTCCATCATCTTCTCAGCAACAGACAGAGAATTCTAAGCAAAGCCACTCTGACTTAGCAACAATAGTCTCTGATCTAATCAAAACCACTCAAAGTTTCATGACTGAAACAAGGTCCTCCATTAGAAATTTGGAGGCACAATTGGGTCATCTGAGTAAGAAAATTACTGAACTCCCTCCTAGCACTCTCCCTAGCAATACAGAAGAGAATCCAAAAAGAAAGTGCAAGGCCATAACCACATCTCACATGGCCGAACCTGGAGAGGAGGAAGAGGCAGTAATCTCCACTGAGGAATACCTCAATGGACATCCACTAACCTCCAAGGAGTTCCCTAATGAGGAACCATGGGAATCTGAGGCTCACACTGAGACCATAGAGATTCCATTGAATTTACTTTTGCCATTCATGAGCTCTGATGAGTATTCTTCCTCTGAAGAGGATGAAGATGCTACTGAAGAGCAAGTTGCTAAGTACCTTGGAGCAATCATGAAGCTAAATGCCAAGTTGTTTGGTAATGAGACTTGGGAGGATGAACTTCCATTGCTCATCAAAGAACTGGATGACTTGACTAGGCAGAGATTACCTCAAAAGAGACAGGACCCTGGAAAGTTCTCAATCCCTTGTACCATAGGCACCATGACCTTTGAGAAGGCTCTGTGTGACCTAGGGTCAAGCATAAACCTTATGCCTCTCTCTGTAATGGAGAAGCTAGGGATCATTGAGGTACAAGCTGCAAGAATCTCACTAGAGATGGCAGACAATTCAAAGAAACAGGCTTATGGACTTGTACAGAATGTCTTGGTAAAGGTTGAAGACCATTACATCCCTGCTGATTTCATAATCCTAGAGATTGGGAAGTGTATGGATGAATCCATCATCCTTGGCAGACCCTTCCTAGCCACAGCAAAGGCTGTGATTGATGTTGACAGAGGAGAATTGATCATTCAAGTGAATGAAGACTCCCTTGTGTTTAAAGCTCAAGGATATCCCTCTGTAACCATGGAGAGGAAGCATGAAGAGCTTCTCTCAATACAGAGTCAAACAGAGCCCCCACAGTCAAACTCTAAGTTTGGTGTTGGGAGGCCACAACCAAACTTTAAGTTTGGTGTTGAACCCCCACATTCAAACTCTAAGTTTGGTGTTGGGAGGTTCCAACATTGCTCTGAACATCTGTGAGGCTCCATGAGAGCCCACTGTCAAGTTATTGACATTAAAGAAGCGCTTGTTGGGAGGTAACCCAATCTTTAATTATCTATGTTAAATTTCTATTTTCTGTTGTTATTTTATGTTTTCTGTAGGTTGATGATCATGTGAAGTCACAAAAATAATTGAAAAAACAAAAACAAAGTGAAAAATAGAATGAAAACAGAACACCCTGGAGGAGATAGTTATTGGCGTTTAAACGCCAGTAGAGGTAGCAGAATGGGCGTTAAACGCCCAGTCTGGCACCATTCTGGGCGTTTAACGCCAAAAAAGGGAACCAGACTGGCGTTTAGCACCAGGAATGGGTAAGAAGCTGGCGTTAAACGCCAGAAATGGGCAGCAGCCTGGCGTTTAACACCAGGATTGGCAGAAAGGGGCATTTTGTACGCCACTTGGTGCAGGGATGAGAAATCCTTGACACCTCAGGATCTGTGGACCCACAGGATCCCCACCTACCCCACCTCTCTCTCTCTTCTTCACCCATTCACCAACCACCTCAATACCTCTTCCCCAAAAACCCATTCACCTATCAAATCCCACCATTCTCTTCACCACTCACATCCATCCTTCATAAAACCCCACCTACCTCACCATCCAAATTCAAACCACTTTCCCTCCCAAACCCACCCATAATGGCCGAACCATACACACCCCTCTCACTCCTATATAAACCCATCTTCACTCTCTCATTTTCACACAACCTAAACACCACTTCTCCCCCTTGGCAGAAATACAAAGCCCACTCCATCTCCTCTATTTCTTCTTCTTCTACTCTCTTCTTTCTTTTTTTGCTCGAGGACGAGCAACCTTCTAAGTTTGGTGTGGTAAAAGCTAAAGCTTTTTGTTTTTCCATATCCATTTATGGCACCAAAGGCCGGAGAAAGCTCTAGAAAGAGGAAAGAGAAGACAAAAGCTTCCACCTCCGAGTCATGGGAGATGGAGAGATTCCTCTCAAGGGTGCATCAAGACCACTTCTATGAAGTTGTGGCCAAGAAGAAAGTGATCCCCGAGTTTCCTTTCAAACTCAAAAAGAATGAGTATTCGGAGATCCGACATGAGATCCGAAGAAGAGGTTGGGAAGTTCTCACCAACCCCATTCAACAAGTCGGAATCTTAATGGTTCAAGAGTTCTATACCAATGCATGGATCACCAAGAACCACGATCAAAGTGTGAACCCGAACCCTAAAAATTGGCTTACAATGGTTCGGGAGAATTACTTAGATTTTAGTCTGGAAAATGTAAAGTTGGCATTCAACTTGCCCATGATGCAAGGAGATGCACACCCCTACACTAGAAGGGTCAACTTTGATCAAAGGTTGGACCAAGTCTTCATGGACATATGTGAAGAGGGCACTCAATGGAAGAGAGATTCAAGAGGGAAGCCGGTTCAACTAAGAAGGCATGACCTCAAGCCCGTGGCTAGGGGATGGTTGGAGTTTATCCAACGCTCAATCATTCCCACTAGCAACCGGTCCGAAGCTATTATAGACCGGGCTATCATGATACATAGCATCATGATTGGAGAGGAAGTAGAAGTTCATGAGGTTATATCCCAAGAACTCTACAAGGTGGCGGACAAGTCCTCTACTATGGCAAGGTTAGCCTTCCCTCATCTCATTTGTCACCTTTGTAATTCGGTTGGAATTGACATAGAGGGAGATATTCTCATTGATGAGGACAAACCCATCACTAAGAAAAGGATGGAGAAAACAAGAGAACCTCATCAAGAGCATGAGGAAATTCCTCATCATGAAATCCCTGAGATACCTCAAGGGATGCATCTTCCTCCACAAAACTATTGGGAGCAAATCAACACCTCCCTAGGAGAATTGAGTTCCAACATGGGACAACTAAGGGTGGAGCACCAAGAGCAGTCCATCCTCCTCCATGAAATTAGAGAAGATTAAAGAACCATGAGAGAGGAGCAACAAAGGCAAGGAAGAGACATTGAGGAGCTCAAGCACTCCATAAGATCTTCAAGAGGAAGAACAAGCCGCCATCACTAAGGTGGACCCGTTCTTTAATTTTCTTGTTCTTTATTTTCTGTTTTTCGAAAATTGTGCTTTATATTTATTTATGTTTGTGTCTTTATTACATGATCGTTAGTGTCTAGGTGTCTATGCCTTAAAGCTATGAAAATGAATCCATCACCTTTCTTAAATGAAAAATGTTTTTAATTGAAAAAGAAAAAGAAGTGCATGAATTTCAAATTTTAAAACAGTTTAACTATCTTGATGTGGTGGCAATACTATTGTTTCTCTGAATGAATGCTTGAACAGTGCATATTTTTGAATTTGATTGTTTATGAATGTTAAAATTGTTGGCTCTTGAAAGAATGAAAGGAAAAGGAGAAATGTTATCTGATGATCTGAAAAATCATAAAATTGATTCTTGAAGCAAAAAAAAGCAGTGAAAAGCTTGCAGGAAAAAAAAAAGAGGAAAAGCAGGCAGAAGAAGCCAATACCCCTTTAAACCAAAAGGCAAGGGTGATAAAAAGGATCCAAGGCTTTGAGCATCAGTGGATAGGAGGGCCCACAGGAATAAAATCCTGGCCTAAGCGGCTAAACCAAGTTGTCCCTAACCATGTGCTTGTGGCGTGAAGGTGTCAAGTGAAAACTTGAGACTGAGCGGTTAAAGTCGAGGTCCAAAGCAAAAAAGAAGAGTGTGCTTAAGAACCTTGGACACCTCTAATTGGGGACTCTAGCAAAGCTGAGTCACAATCTGAAAAGGTTCACCCAGTTATGTGTCTGTGGCATTTATGTATCCGGTGGTAATACTGGAAAATAAAGTGCTTAGGGCCACGGCCAAGACTCATAAAGTAGCTGTGTTCAAGAATCAACATACTTAACTAGGAGAGTCAGTAACACTATCTGGATTCTGAGTTTCTATAGATGCCAATCATTCTGAACTTCAAGGGATAAAGTGAGATGCCAAAACTGTTCAGAAGCAAAAAGCTAAAAGCCCCGCTCATCTAATTAATACTGATCTTCATAGATGTTTTTGGAATTCATTGTATATTCTCTTCTTTTTTTATCCTATTTGATTTTCGGTTGCTTGGGGACAAGCAACAATTTAAGTTTGGTGTTGTGATGAGCGGATAATTTATACGCTTTTTGGCATTGTTTTTAGTATGTTTTTATTATATTTTAGTTAGTTTTCATCATGTTTTTATTAGTTTTTAAATAAAAATCACTCTTCTGGACTTTACTATTAGTTTGTGTATTTTTCTATAATTTCAAGTATTTTCTGGCTGAAATTGAGGGACCTGAGCAAAAATCTGATTCAGAGGCTGAAAAAGGACTGCAGATGCTGTTGGATTCTGACCTCCCTACACTCAAAGTGGATTTTCTGGAGCTAATATTCCATACTTTGTGTAACAACCCTGATTTTCGAGTACGCGAGATCATTTCTGAATACACGGATTTCTTCGAAAGATCAGTAAAGGAAATACCTCTTCTGTATAATCAAGCATCTCAATCCTCATTGTCATTATATTATCTTTAACTCAGGACCTTAGTTGAGACAAGCTCGATAACGCGGTCACGAAGAACCTAGTTTTTGAACCGTATCGGTTAGGGGTTTTGATTCGGTTTTTCGTAAATAGTCTCAGTTTGACAAACCGGACTCGATTTATGAGAGGAGAGAGATAATATTATAATATTATCATTATATTAGTATTAGAAAATGCTTGAATGATATTATAAGGTTACCTGATCTGTTTTAATTAAAAACAGAAAATCGGTTTAACCGGGTTTACGGTTTACTGGTGCAGCTTAGCACCAGCACTCTCTGATGACTTTAGCAATGCTAAGGCCTCATTATACATGTTTTATTCTCATAATAAATATGTTACTAGTGTCATTTATGCCAGTAGCTCAGAAAATAATTTTTAGAGATGTTTTTACAAGTGTTCCGATACACCTAGTTTTAGTAGTTATACACCTGAGATATTTTAATATTATTTTAATCCTCCTCCAAGCCAACCAATCACAACTCTCCTTACACCCCCAAGACCTCCAATGCTGTCTCATTTCATCATTTTGGCCGAAAATAACAAGAGAGAAAAGAGAGAAACTTTCATGAACACTTAATCTTCAAAGCTTGATTTCTTCTGAACCAAAACTCAAATCAAAACTCCGATTTCACCAAAATGATCATCTCTTCTTCCTCTACATAATCATGTAACTTATCAAGGATGGAAATAAGGTGAGATGGCTGTCTCCCTCCCATTTCAATTCGGTTTTCAAGGAAAACCATGCAAAACATGTGTTTTCTTGATGTTCTTCCTTAGGAATCATGCTTAACTTGACTTGAGGGCCAAGAAACGTTAATTTCCAGCAAGTATAAGGTGAGATATCTCTTCCTAATGTGCTGAGGGAGATTTGGTCAGTTGAGAGTTTGTGGATTTAAAGTTGTTCTTGATGTGTTTTAGGAGGAAAAAGTGCTTAAGGACCACCTGAAAGTTTAACCGAATTAGGAGCAGCAAATCCAGGTAGGGTGTCACGAAATTAATCTTGATTATTTGTGTTTGAGTTGTGTTAATGTTGTATAAATTGGCTGTGCTAAAAATTGGTTGCATATATGATTGATTCTTGGTGAAAATTTGGTGAAATTTTGATGAAATTTGATGAAATTCAAGCTTTAAAGTTCATGTTCTTGGGCAGCTGGAAAAACGAAACCCTAAGCTTAAATTGAGGTTCAATTTGTGTTAAAATCATGTAGAAAAGATGGGGTTTTAGTGGCTGCTAATTTATTTTGAATTATGGTAAAAATCGGTTGCTGAAAAGACTGAAAAACGGGTAAAAACAGAGAAAGAATCTGAAGAATTTATGAAGAACATGAAGAAAACTTTGAGTGTGATGAAGAACAATGAAGAACAGGCTTTAGATCCTTAAAAGGGCAAGGAAGTAAAAATTTTGGTGTTTAAGGGGTTATTTAGTAATTTCTGAAAGTTAGGGTGGTAAAAGTAGAAATATTAAAAGTTACCGGGGTAAAAAGTTAATTTTGAAAGTGAAAAGGTAAAGGCAAGGTAATTTTCAAAAATTTAATGATAAAATAATAAAAAATAATAAAATAATACAGAAAAGGCAGTTTTCTGTAAAAGCTTTAGAAAGACAACTTTAAGCGCAGAATCTCATAATTACCTTCATAAAACACTTAGGGAGTGGTAAGAACATATTAGTGAGGCAAAGATAAATGAAAGATAAAAAGTTAAAAAAAGATAAAAAAAAACCAAAGAAAAGTCTGTAAAGTTTTAATGACAGAAAAACAGACAGAGACTAGTGAACTAACTAGGGCAACATAGTTAGTCCTGGAATTGCGAATAGGGTTAGGTATTATATGAAAAGTTAAACTGTTTCAGTATAGACTTAATGAACCTATACTCGGGACAAACTAAATATTCATACCGAAATTTACATAAGCTTTAAATACATACGTTAAACATAAAAATCAGAACAGAGTAAGAAAACACAGAGAATAGAGTAACCAGAGCAGAATAACAGGATACAGAGAAAAGAGTAACCAGAGCAAAGTAAAAAGACAAAGAGAAAAGAGTAATGTGATAAAGAGAAATGGTTTGAGTTACGATGTTGTAAAAGTAAAAGCTATAAAGTTTGTATAGCATGATTGAACAGAGAAAGAAAGAGGTACTGCATAAGAATGTGAAAGTGATGATGATAATGAGAATGATTATGTGATGATCTGCTGCGTGAAGGCAGTCAGATAGATGGTGGTACGATCACTGAGAGTGCTTTCCTGGGATACTTAGCTATAATGCTATTCTGTAAGTCAGAGGACTCTTACAGAGGTATCGAGAACACACGACTAGCATATACTCCTGTAAGTCAAAGGACTCTTACAGTGAGAGTGTGTGTGTATGCTCCTGTAAGTCAAAGGACTCTTACAGTGAGAGTGTGTGTATGTTCCTGTAAGTCAAAGGACTCTTACAGAGAGTGTGTTGGGCAGATATAAGTTAACTAGCTCCGCCATGCAAGTCCAAGGACTCTTGCAGTGGGTTGCTAGTGCCGCCCTGCAAGTCAAAAGATTCTTGCGAGGGACATTGCCAACAGGAAAGCCTTACCTGGTCAGAGGACTCCGGGTAACGTCGGGAGCGGGTATGTAACCGACAAATGAGCTCATTACCTGCACTAGGGCTAGACATGCATCATATTTGGTTGCGCATTTCCTCTGCTATGATTGTTGTTTGAATGTATGCCTTCTTTGTTTTCATTCTATTCTCTGTGTCTGTGTTTTGTTTTCTTGTATTCTTTTGTTTGTTTTGCATTCTGTTTTCTTTATTTTCTCTATTTATCTGTTTCTTCTGTCTACTGCTTCTCGGTATTCTGCTATTTATCTGCTAAACAACACGGAATTAATGAACGTAACTAATAACCCCGGCCCTACTAAGAACTCCCCAGTTCTTACCCCTTCTCTCTCCCTTCCCCCTTCAGATGGAAGCATGAGTACCCTTCCGTAGTTCGCTGACGATCGTTCACAAAAAGGATTCCACTCTAAATAGACTTCTGAGTCTAGAGTGAACTCCGTTACCTATTTATATGTATATACTATGAGGCCAGCCAACGTCTGCACCCCACTTTTCTACAATCTTTAGCCTAAGTCCTCCGTACGATGTTGTTGTTATGTGGCCACTCGATGAAGTACTTGAGAGACGCTCTTTGATGACATATGATCGTGCAGAGGAGTAGCAGATGATGTTCTACCTTTTGGTGACGTTCCACCTGATTTGAGTTTTGAAGACTTAGAGTGTACTTTCCCTCGCTTTAGTAGTTTAGAGGGAATATGTGAGTATAGAGTCTAGACTAGCCTAGGTGCCAGCTTAGGGACTTTTTGAACAGGTCAGGGCCTGGGATGTTGTATGTATATATATGTATATAGTTATTATCTAGCTATATCTAGGGGTGTTCTAACTAAAAGTCTATACTCTAATAAAGGCTGGATCACTAAATGTTGTTAGCTGCTTGTGATGTATTTATGTGTGGTTGCTTATAACTGTTTTATCTGTTATTATTTGTGAATTGATTATAAATGATTCTGTTTATTAATTCAAACGTTTTCAAAAAAAAAAAGTACCTCGCTAACTAACTACGCTTTTAACAACGAATTAGGCTCATATAATAAATAATAGATAGTAATTAGGATGACAAATTGGTAGCACTCAGTTTCTGGTATGTCCTAGGCGTACTGAAAATTGGGTCATTACACTTTGCCCGATATTTGATGGCCCAAACAGGCATTCCAAGTCAGCTCAAGAATTCTGGCGTTTAACTCCAAAACTGGCACAAAAGCTGGAGTTAAACGCCCAAACTGGCACAAAAGCTGGCGTTTAACTCCAAGAAAAGTCTCTACACATGGAAGCTTCAATGCTCAGCCCAAGCACACACCAAGTGGGCCCGGAAGAAGATTTTTGCATTAATTACTGATTTCTGTAAATCCTAGGCTACTAGTTTTCTATAAATAGGACCTTTTGCCAATGTATTTTCACACCATCTATCTTTTACTCATACTTTGATAGACCTTTTCACGTTTGGGGGCTGGCCTCTCGGCCATGCCTAGACCTTGTTCTTATGTATTTTCAACGGTGGAGTTTCTACACACCATAGATTAAGGTGTGGAGCTCTGCTATTCTTCATGAATTAATACAAGTACTATTGTTTTTCTATTCAACTCAAGTCTATTTCTTCTCCAAGATATTCATTCGTTCTTCAACTTGATGAATGTGATGATCCGTGACAATCATCATCATTCTCACCTATGAACATGTGCCTGACAACCACCTCTGTTCTACTAGCAATGGCTTGAATGCGTATCTCTTGGGTTTCTAATATAAGATTGGAACCTTCGTGGTATAGGCTAGAATTATTGGCGGCCATTCCTAAGATCCGGAACGTCTAAACCTTGTCTGTGGTATTTTGAGTAGGATCTGGGAAGGGATGACTATGACGAGCTTCAAACTCGCGATTGTGGGGCGTGTGACAGACGCAAAAGGATCAATGGATCCTATTCCGACATGATCGAGAACCGACAGCTGATTAGCCGATGTTGTGACAGAGCATCAGGACCATTTTCACTGAGAGGACGGGATGTAGCCATTGACAACGGTGATGCCCAACATAAAGCTTGCCATGGAAAGGAATATGAATGATTGGAAGAAGGCAATAGGAAAGCAGAGGTTCAAGGGGAACAAAGCATCTTCATACGCTTATCTGAAATCTACTAATGAATTACATAAGTATCTCTATCTTTATTTTATGTTTATTTTCATCACCTTAAACTCCGTAACCATTTGAATCCGCCTGACTGAGATTTACAAGATGACCATAGCTTGCTTCAAGCCGACAATCTCCGTGGGATCGACCCTTACTCACGTAAGGTTTATTACTTGGACGACCCAGTGCACTTGCTGGTTAGTTGTGCGGAATTGTGACAAAGTGTGATTCACGTTTGAGAGCTCCAAGTCCTTTGGCGCCATTGTTGATGATCATAATTTCGTGCACAACATATCCATCGGAATCTCTGAGAAGTGAGTGGTGGGAAAGATATAGTGGGCGAAGATATGCTGCCAGGTCCTAGCCTCCCTCGACAGATATGTGAAACGCATCCCCTTGGGCTTCTTGTTCCCAGAATCCATCACCCAAGGAGCGTCCAGTGTGGCAATCACGCGCTTAAGTGCCTCATAGTCAAAAGTCATGCAGTGGATGGCTGCCTCTGCCTGCTCATAGGCGCTTGTGTCATCTGTACGAGGTTGGCATTGCAATGCCTCCCCAATAACAGCCTCAGCGATCATAATCTCTCTACCCCACAGCTGAACTGAGTGAAGAGTGGCGCGGAAGAAGTTACAATAAAATTCTCTCACCCACGAAGTGTTCACCCTCCCCAAATCTCTGTCAACAAAATCCATTCCCAACTCCAGAATGCGGGTGTTAATGGCACGCTTCACATCATTGGGAAGGAGCATTTTCTTCTCAATGTTTAGATTCTTCTTCCGGAAGTCGGAGAAGCGGAGCTCACAGTAGAGGTTTGGCAATTTGATTGGGTCAGTGGGTGGCAGCAGCTAATTTTCCTTATCCTCTTCATTCAAGGGGTTCTTAGCATAGTTTGCATAAGGAGAGGGGGTAAAGGTCTTAGAGTGCTTTCTCTTTTTGGAGGTAGTGGCTATAGCCTTTCCTTTGTCTGACATCCTGAAAAATAGAGCTGATACAATATAAGCAGTTAGCCAAACAGATATAAAGCACTCAAAGCACAGCATATTCATGAAGTGAATAAAGAAAAGAGATTTCTTGGAATACAAGCAACAGAATTCAGAATTCAAACTAAACTTCAAACCAAGAATTCAAACCACATTTGCACATTACTTGTTCATCAAGCCTAAGAAACACCATATCCCAAAGAATTATCAAAAGAGTTAGGTTGAAAACCAAAAGAAGTTAGTTAGTTGAACAAGTTCGAGTTAGAAATCAGTTTAAAAATCAGTGATATGGTGGTTACTAGCTCAATTCAAAAGGGAATGTATAAGGTAGGAATGTAAGCACATTCACACTCATGAAATACATAAAGTCATTGATGATAAAATATGATATAGCCAGAAAGAAACTAATGAGAAAACAAGCCATCAATCAATGCAAGGATCACTAGAGTTAAATGAATTGGTGTTGGTGAAAGCAAAACCTGAGAAACAGGTAAATTAAGCACATTTAACACCAATTCCAACAATGCATACAAATCACAAGGGTTGAGACAGGATTTGAAAAATTCATGCACCATGTGACCAAGGGCATAGAGGAATTGAATCACAGTGGCCACATAGGTAGAAGAAATCATCAATCTTATGAAAGCAAGCGAGTTGAGCTTAACTTCAAATGAAAACCAAGTCTATAGTCAATCTGAGAGTTTACTCAATCATGCAATGTATATAGAAAGTTAGCATTGCAAGCAAGTAGAGAGTATTAGAAGCATGAACAAAAACCTGTAAAAGTGCCCTTGAGGATTTTCTAAAACCATTTAGGCAACAAAGTTCTATTTGACATAGAAATCATCAACTAGAAGCTTGTTACACTAATCAAAATATTGCCAATTCAAGTAATATGGTTAAGAAAAATCCGTCAGCATTTCGGTAGTACATTGGCTAATTTCCAAATTCAAATAAGCAATTTGGATTCCATATGAATTCATTGAAAATCAGAGGCACAGAAATCATGCATGAATTCATATGAATGGAGCAATTAAGCCAACAGTTCAACAGTAAAGCAAATTGAGCAACCCAAAAAAAAAACATGTTGCTTCATTCAGCATTCCTTTCAATAATCAATCACAAGTAAGCAGCATTAGGCAAACCAACATACAGCACAAATAAAGCAATGAAGCAGAGCAATTTCACACAGCAAAAAAAAATTCAAACAAGCCTAAATCCACTACTCAGCCCAGGTTCTCTAACCACCTAATTACACTAAACTAACTAAACTAGTCTAACTAAACTAACATTAACAATAGACAATAAGAGAAAGACAAAGTAGAGGTTTAGGCTGTGAAACCTGTAAGCAGAGCGGAAGCAGAAATGGGAGAGAAGGACAGAGAAGGCAGCAATGTGGGGCTGCCAGCGGCGATGCCCACTCCGGCGACAATGGCGTCGCGGTTGCTTGGTGGCGGTAGAGCAGAGAGTAGGAAAAGAGGCAGAGCAAGGAGGGCGGTTGATATAGAGAGATAGCCGAGGAGTGAGAAAGAGAGAGAGAGCGAGGAAGAGGGGGGGTTGGCGCGCGCGGCAACGGCGGTGGTGGTGTCGCCGGAGGTCGCTGGTTGTGGAGGGAGAAAGGAGAGGGGAGTTTCTGGTGAGTGAGGGAGAAGGAGAAGAGACGTTGGGGTAAGGGAGGGGGTTTCTGCGCGAATGCACTAGGGCTTTGCGTCTCTGGGGTAAGTAAAAATTTGAATCCGCGCGTAGGTGAGGAAATAGGGAGGTGGCGCGGAAGCGCCATATGCGCTTGCGCGTAGATGGGAGAATTAGGGATTGGCACGGACGCATACGGTGCGCGTCCGTGTGGGTATGCTGAGCCAGAGGCACAAAAGAGGCCCAGAATTAGCACAACTCTCGGGTCTTTTGGCCTGGGTGATGCTAAAACGCATCGGCGCGCGCGCGCGCTGCGCGCGTTCGCGTGGATGGTTTTAAGCTTATGGAGAGTGCGCGGAGGTGTCAAGTGCACCAACGTGTGGGTAAGGAAACACGAAGGGATGCGGACGCGTACAGCGTGCGTCCGCGTGGGTTGAGGCACAGAGTTGGCCCATGAGTGGCCCAACTATCTGGTCTTTGGCCCAAGAAATTCAAATGCGCAGCCGACGCGCGCGCGCGCTGTGCGCTTGCGCGTGGCTGCTCAGTTTTCATTTTTTTTAAGCATAAAAAAGAGCTCAGTATCCTCCTAATCTCTTCTAAGACTCTAAAACCAGCTCAGTTTTCATTTTTTTTTTGGGATTTTTCAAATAAATTGAGGAAACTTGCAATCTAAGCAAAAACGTAATTTCAAAGAATCATCCCTAATTAAAGCATAGAATGTATAAACACCTTAGCAAGCAAAGCAAATTATACTAAGAAATAGAGAAATTATATACAATGGAACCCAATTCATTCATTCATTATATCTACAAGAGAATGGAAAGAGTTTACCATGGTGGGGTGTCTTCCACCAAGCACTTTTAGTTTAAGTCCTTAAGTTGGACATTTGGGAGGCCTCTTGTCAAGGTGGCTTATGCTTGTATCCATCCTTGAACCTCCAAGAGTGCTTGTCCTTCAATTGCTTGTCAGAAGTTCCAAACATCTTCACCAAGCTTTGCTGAGGTTCTTGATAAACCCCGATTTTGTGGTTTATCTTGTGCTTATTTTGGGGGATTTTATCACCGTTTCTCACATTTATTCAATGAAATAGCATGGTTTTGCAATTCTCCCTTGATTTGTGCTTAAATGTGAAAACATGCTTTTTAGGCCCTTAAATTGGTGATTTTAATCCACTTTGATTCCATTCGATGTCTTGATGTGTTTGTTGAGTGATTTCAGGTTCATAAGGCAAGTATTGGATGGAAGAAGTGAGGAGAAAAGCATGCAAAGTGGGAGAACTCATGAAGAAATGAAGGAACCGTAAAGCTGTCAAGTCCGACCTCTTCGCACTCAAACGACCATAACTTGAGCTACAGAGGTCCAAATGAGGCGGTTCCAGTTGCGTTGGAAAGCTAACATCCGGGGCTTCAAAATGATATAAATTTTTCCATATGTTGCTTGGCGTTCAGGGGCGCGCACGCGCCGATGCTGTCCGTGGCCCACTTTATTAAAATCGGCCCCAGTGATTTTGCACCTCATTTTGGGCCCAATCCAACCCATTTCTGATGCTATTGAACCCAAGGATTGAAGGGGGAATGAACCAAGTAGTCATAGTTTAGTTTTTCATCATGTTTTAGGCTAGAATTCTAGAGAGAGAGGCTCTCTCCTCTCTCTAGATTTAGGATAGAAATTAGGGTACAATTAGGTTAATCACTCTCAATTTCATCTTTCAATTATTGTTTTGATTCAGTTTTCTCTTTTAATTTCTTGTTGTTACACCTTTGTTCTTCTAGTTCTTGTTGTTAATTTCTCTATTTTTCCATTTTTATGTTGATGAATCATTCTTGGATCTTAATTTTTCTTTAATGCAATTTTATGTTTCCATGCTCTTTTATCTTGATCTTGATTGCTATTGTTGATTTCTTGCTTATGTTGGTTATGGTTTCCTTTAATTCTTGCATTTGATGATGTTTACTTTTCTTGCACACTAAGTGTTTGTTAAAATGTTTCCTCTAGTTTTTGAGTAGTTCTCTTGACTCTTAGCCTAGGCTAAGGGAATTGAGTGACTTTGAGTCATTGGGTCTCATTGAATTGGTGATTTGAGAACCCTTGGTGATCAATTTGATACTCATTGACGCCAACCCACTACTAATCTAATTAGTAGGTAGGTTGGGACTTATGGGTTGATGTGATCAAAGCCATTTGACGTACTTCAAGTCTAGGAGTAGATATTACGTACTTAAGACTTTTGGAAGTAGACTTAATGAGCTTGGCCTCTCATAATTATCAATATTTGGTATGTAGACAAGGATGGTGATCTCAATTACCTATGTCTAGCCAAGAGTTATTTTCCATTTATTTTGCTAGTTCATTGTTCATTTACTTTTCTTGCCATTTACTTTTCTTGCCCTTTTACAAACAAACCCCCTTGATCCCCATAGCCAATAATTGAGCATTTCATTGCAATTCCTTGTGAGACGACCCGGAGTCTTAATACTTCGGTTAATTCTTATTGGGGATTGTTAATTGTGACAACCTAAAATTTAATTTGATGCGAGAGTTGTTTGTTGGTTTGGAGCTATACTTGCAACGTAAATATTTTGTGAAATTCCTTACCCACAATAATTTTTGTGTCAGTTCTCTCCAAAATATGAGCTCCCAAAATTGATTTTTGTAGGGTAATCCAGGATCCCATATCTTGTCCTCGCACCCATCTTCTAGTTGATTGCCTTGATTTCGTCCGGGTGACGAGAAAGATGAATTCTCATGAAAGCACCAAACCACTCTCTTAGACCCATTTAATTGAGCATTACACCAATCCATGCTCTTCAATTCTGAGCTTCCAACCATAATGAACCTAGATTTACAATGCCAACCACTTAACATCCTCCTTTTTCGCTTAATTCCACAAAGCACCCTAAGTTGGCCATCCGTCTCAAGCAAACCATACTCAAGTGGGATAATAGAGCTGAGAGTTAGAAGTTTTACCCACTCAAGCGAAGGATTGGATGGTGAACTAGGTGAAGGAGTTCCCAAAGATCTTGATAAAGTATGCTCTACTCCCGTCCATCCTCTTCTAGAGACTTCCACCACTTGGCAAGGTTTTTCAAGTTTCTCCTTTTGCCAAGCTTCCTCAAGCTCACATTCTTCTTCACTAATTTCTTCCGTCTCTTCCCCACACTCTCATCATAGATAGGAGATCTTGTGAAGTCTACCTCATCATCAAGTTTAAGCAAATTTGGGAAGGACTCTTCAAACTCGAAAGGATCATATGTTAATGCGGAATCGTCATAAATAGGAGGGCTTATTGCTTGGAATACTTCTTCCAGTTCTTCACTTACAACAGGTCTTGGGGGTTGCACATCCTCCTCAACCTTGCTTTCTAGTCCATTGGGAGGAGGTTCAACAAGATCATCAAGGGAATTGGCCAATGTGGGCAAAAAGTCACTAGTGATGGAATCTACTTCTTGATCAATTTTCTTCATCTCTCCGTTTACTTCCACAACTTCACTCTCTTCTTTAACATCCTTTATGTGCTCAACATATCCCAAACATCCACCCACTACTTTCTTGTGTTCGCTAATCTCTATCTTCTTCTTTTGTTGCTCTTTCTGCTTCAACTCTTCTTCCTCACTATGGAGCTTCAAGTTCATTCCCTCACTAAGCCCCTTGATTGTTCCTCCATATTCAACAATGGGGGTACTTATGGTACCTGAGCTTAGGTGGAATGTTAGGTGACTCACGGCTTCTACCATGCTAGCTATCCTTGCTCTTAGCTCATTAGACTTAGTTTCATCCTCCTCTTGTCGCCTTAAGATACGAGATTCAAGGTTTCTCAGTTCTAACATGAAGGCTTCATCGGGAGGTGGTGGTGGAAGATAGAGTTCATCGTTTAAGGGAAGATTGTTGATGTTGGAAGGTGCTTCATAATGGTGGAATTCTTGAGGTGATGTGTGTGGAATTTGTGGTTTTTGGAAGTATTGGTATTGGGATGGTGCTTGTTCTAGATGTGGTTCATATGGTGGTTGGTATGGTGTGTATGAGTTATGGTCATATGGAGTTGAATGGTGGTGTGAGGCTTGTGAGTATGATGTATGGCTATATTGAGGAATGGGATCATATGCACATGATGATTGTGGTTGACAACCACATTGAGGGTCATCACACACATTGGATTGATACACATTAGGATCAGGATTATACCCAAAAGAGTTTGGAGGAGGTTGTTGCCATGAAGGTTGTTCATAAGCTTGAGGTTCCTCCCATCCTTGATTTTCAAATCCTTGATGTATATCCTCATTGGAGCTTCCATTTCCTACAACATAGTTTGAACTACACTCATAGCCAAAAGGATGAGAATTCATAGTGAAAGAGAGAATAAAAACAAAGATTAATAAGAAACAAAGAAAATAAAATCCTAAACTAGCAAAAACTAGCAAACAGACCAAAATTCAAGCTATTCACAATATATACAATAGCCAATAACATAGCACCATTGTGTTCCCCGGCAACGGCGCCATTAATTTGATACATAGATCGTTGTGGGTAAGGAATTTCACAAAATATTTACGTTGCAAGTATAGCTCCAAACCAACAAACAACTCTCGCATCAAATTAAATTTTTGGTTGTCACATGTACAATCCCCAATTAAGAATTTACCGAAGTATTTGGACTCTGGGTCGTCTCCCTAGGATACAATGAAGTGCTCAATTATTGGCTATAAGGGGTAAGAGGGTTTTTTTGGTTCATAGGAGGGCAAGAAAAGTAAATTAGGCAAGTAATTAAAGAAAACAAAATGACGAACTCTTGGCTAAGACTTAGTTAATTGAGATCACCATCCTTGTTAACAAACCAAATATTGATAATCATGAGAGGCCAACCTATTAAGTCTACTTCCCAAAGGCTTCAAGTACGTAACATCTACTCCTAAGCCTAGAAGTACGTCAAATAGGTTTGATCACATCAACCCGTAAGTCCCAACCTACCTACTAATTAACTTAGTAGTAGGTTAGCGTCAATGGGTATCAAATTGATCTCCAAGGGTTCTCAATTCACCAAATCTATTATACCCAATACTCAAGTTTACCCAATTCCCTTAGCTTAGACCAAGAGTCAACAAAACTACTCAAAAACTAAGGAAGACATTTCATCAAACATGTAGAATGCAATAAAAGTGAACATTATAAATTTCAAGGATAGTAAATTCTACCAACTACTAATTGCAAGGAAAATAAAATCATAACTTGATTCATCAATAAAAAGAAGCATCAACATCAAATTGCATTAATTGTAAACCAAATCCAACATGAGTTCATCATCACAAAAGGGGCATAAAAGAGAAATTAACATTACAACTAAGAGAATCAAGATGTAGAAATGAGAAATTATAAGAGAAACAAGATGAGATCAAGTGATTAAACATGGACCTAAGACAATCTACCTAATCCTAACCTAATTCTAGAGAGAAGAGCGAGCTTCTCTCTCTAGAAAACTAACTAAAGGCTCATGTTGGCTAAACTAATTGCTCCCCCTTTGCTTGGACTTCAATTTTGCATGAAATACACTCAGAAACAAGTTGGATTTGGGCCTGGGCAGTTCTGAAATCGCCCCCAGCATTTTGCCTTTAAGTGGGCCATGTGAGAGTATTGGCGCGTGTGTGCCATGTGCGCGTGTGCGTCGATTGGCAAAATCTTCACCCACGCGGACGCGTCATATACACGTGCGTGTCTCTGTGTGAAACCACTTTTGCGCGTGCGCGCCATGTACGCGTGCGCGTCCATTGGTGCATTCCCAATCTTTGTTTCTTCATGCATTCTCCTCTTTGCATGCTTTTCTCCTCATTCCTTCCATCCAATACTTGTCTTATGGACTTGAAATCACTCAACAAACACATCAAGGCATCGAATGGAATTAAAGTAAATCAAAATCACCAATTTAAGGGCCTAAAAAGTATGTTTTTACACTTAAGCACAATTCAATGGAGAATTACAAAACCATGCTATTTCATTGAATAAATGTGGGAAAAGGTGGTAAAATCCCCTAAAATAAGCACAAGATAAATCACGAAATCGGGATTTATCAATTATTGAAATTAAAACCAAAGCAAGAATTTTAAATCATGGGTTGCCTCCCATGGAGCGCTCTTTTATTGTCATTAGCTTGACATTGGGCCCTTTATTAGGGTGGTTGATGATTGTGGTGCCTCAGTTTGTCTCCTCTCACTGTGAGCTTTCTTCCAGTGCCTTGATGTTCAATCTCTATGTGCTCTAGTGATAGTATTCTATTGATAAGGTAGTAATCATCAGCTTTCTGATCTGTCCCCAATTGTTGGTAGATTAATTGCACTTTATCTCCCTTTGAGAATCCTTCAGTTGGGACCTTTTTGTTTTTCCACCCTTTTAGAGTCTTTTTTTTTTTTATTTTCTTTCTCTCTTTTTGTGATCCTTCTGTTTTGACAGTGGACTGTATTTTGGGATCTGTCTTCTTAGTGGCCAACACCTCACTTTCTTCTTGATTCCTTTCATCTTTCTGTACAGTCTCATTCTCCTTTTGTCCTGCTTTGCTACTTGTCTCTTGCTTTGGAGGGGAACTAATGAGTATCTCCTTGGATTCTTCCTTCCAATGCAATTCTTCTCTATCATCTTTCATGTAGTTCTCCTTTTCATCAGTATGAAAGACATTCAGAGTGATGCTCTTATCATGTACTCTTAAGGTTAATTCTCCTTGTTCAACATCTAT
Organism: Arachis ipaensis; assembly: GCF_059453495.1. Classification (NCBI taxonomy): domain Eukaryota; kingdom Viridiplantae; phylum Streptophyta; class Magnoliopsida; order Fabales; family Fabaceae; genus Arachis; species Arachis ipaensis. The sequence continues at coordinate 78,313,571 of NC_142440.1, read as the reverse complement.
GATGGCCCTTGTTGTGGCTAGGAATGGTCCTCCCAAGATAACAGAGTTACTCTCTTATTCTCCTAGGTCCAGGATTACAAAGTCTGCAGGGAATATAAACTTGTCCACCTTGATCAAAAGATTTTCAATCACTCCTTTGGAAAATACCAATGATTTGTCCACGAGCTCTAGTGACATCTGTGTGGGCTTTACATATTCTATACATAGCTTTCTCATCATAGAATAAGGCATTAGATTGATGCTAGCTCCTAAGTCACACAGTGCTTTTTTGATGGTCATATTACCAATGGTGTAAGATAAGAAGAAGCTCCCAGGGTCTTGGAGTTTTGGAGGGAGCCCTTTTTGGATCACTGCACTGCATTCTTGAGTTAGAAACACTGTTTCCTTCTCATGCCAGCTTCTCTTTTTGTTAATGAGCTCCTTCAGGAACTTTGCATATAGAGGCATCTGCTCTAATGCTTCAGCAAGTGGGATATTGATCTCCAGCTTCTTGAAGACCTCAAGAAACTTAGGGAATTGTTGATCTTTGAGTTCTTTTTGTAGCCTTTTAGGATATGGCAGAGGAGGTGTGTAAGCTTTTACCACCTTCCTCTGGTCTTGAGATGGTTCCTCCAGTATTTGCTTCCCTTTCCTTGACTCTCGTGGCTGCTCATTTTTCTCTTTAGGCTTCTCTTTGTCCTTCTTGTTAAGTGCAGCTTCTTCCTTGTTGCTGGCCTCATCATTCTCAGTTGGCTTCTTGTCATTCACCAAGATTCTTCCACTCCTTAATTGGATAGCTTTGCATTCTTCTTTGGGATTCGGAATGGTATCACTTTGGAGTGAGCCTATTGGTCTTTCAATTACTGCTTGCTTGGACCATTGTCCAATTTGCCTTTCTAAATTTCTCATTGAAGCTTCATAATTCTTGCTTGTCAGTTCCTGCTGCTTCATCATCTTTTCCATAAGTATCCCTAAGTTTGAGATCCTTTGAGCATCTTATAGTATTTGTGGCTGGTTGTGGGATGTTTAAGGTGGATGATAGGTGTTTTGGTTAGTAGCTGGGTTATTGGGTGGATAATAGCTGGAATTTGGGTAGTTGTTTTGGGGTTTTTTGTATGGATTGTTGTTAGTGTTTTGCTGGTTGCTGTGGTTTGTGTAAGTTGTGTTTCTTGGGTTGTTTTGGTTTGAATTCTTCTGCCGGGGCTGCTGGTTTTGAGTGTGGTTATCTCCCCATCTTAGGTTTGGATGGTTCTTCCAAGAGGTGTTGTATGTATCTCCATGGAATTCATTCTGGCTGGATCCTTGGTTGTGCATGTAGTTCACTTGTTCTTGCTGCTGATCTTCACAATTTTTCTCATTTTGTCCCCACCCAGTTGGTGGTTGATTGGTGACATTCACTGATGCAACTTGTAAGCTATCAATCCTCTTGGCCATCTGCTCAAATTGTTGCTGGATTTGCTGCTGCATCACCTTGTGTTGAGCTAGAATGGTGTCCACACCTTCCAACTCCAGTACTCCCTTTCTTTGAGCAGGTTGGTGTTGCCTTTGATGAGCAAAGAAGTATTGATTGTTTGCCACCATATCTCTGAGGTTTTGGGCTTCCTCTGCTGTCTTCATTAATTGTAATGAGCCTCCTGCTGAATGGTCTAGTGCTTCCTGAGCTTTCAGAGTCAACCCTTCATAGAAATTCTGAAGTATGTCCCATTCATTGAACATTTCAGGGGGACATTTTCTAATCAGGGCCTTGTATCTCTCCCATGCCTCATAGAGGGATTCTGCATCCATCTGTGTGAAGGTTTGCACCTCTGTCTTCAATCTGATAATCCTTTGAGGTGGGTAGAACTTGGCTAGGAACTTATTCACTAGATCCTACCAGCTAGTGATGCTTTGTTGTGGAAAAGCATCAAGCCACTGAGCAGCCTTGTCCCTCAATGAAAATGGGAACAGCAACAGTTTGTATATGTCTGGATGCACACCATTGGACTACACTGTGTCACAGATCCTTAGGAAAGTAGTGATGAGCGAACTTTTGTGTGGTCTAGAATTCCACTAATGAATTCTCGTTGTAAAGTAAAGTTTCTAAACCAAACAATAGTCCTTTCATACAAAAATTTGTTTGTCACAAGTACAAACCCCTAAATTTTATAAACCAAAGTATTTAAACCTCGGGTCGTTCTCCCTAGGAATTACAATAAAGTGTCTTGTTATTGGTTATGGAGTATGTTTTGGGGTTTTTGAGATGATGGACAAGAAATATAAATGGCAAAGGAAATAAACTAACAAAAAGGTCTTGGCAAGGTTAGGTGGTCAAGGATCTCTATCCTAATCACTACCGACAACATGAGAATTGGCAAGGATCAATCCCACTAAATTAACCCCTAACTAATAGTAGAGGAAAGTCAAGTGAGCTATATCAATCCAAGTCCATAAGTCCTAGTTCTACACCAAATCAATTAGTGAGATCTAGCATTAATGGCTCCCAGTCGTCAATCACTTGGACATTAGTGACTCAAGAGTTCCTAAGTTACCTTCCTAAGCCAAGAGCACAAAATTCTACTCTAAAATCCAACCAAGCATTTTATCAAACACTTGGAAGGCATAAAAGGAAAGCATAGTAAAATTGCAAGAATAGTAAAATCTACCAACTACAAATTACAAGAAAACAAGATCAACAACCCAAATCAACAATAAAAGAACATCAACATCAAATTGCATTAAAAAGGATCCAAATCCAACAAGAGTTCATTAACATAAAAGAGAGCAAAATGAGAAATTAACATCACAAATAAGAGAATCAAGATGTAGAAATGAGAAATTATAAAAGAAACAAGATGAGATCAAGTAATTGAACATGGATCTAAGATAAGCTAACCTAATCCTAACCTAATTCTAGAGAGAAGAGGGAGCTTCTCTCTCTAGAAAACTAACTAAAGGCTCATGTTGGCTAAACTAATTGTTCCCCCTTTGCTTGGACTTCAATGCATGAAATACACTCAGAAACAAGTTAGATTTGGGCCTAGGCAGCTCAGAAATCGCCCCAGTGTTTTGCCTTTAAGTGGGCCACGTGAGAGTATCGGCGCGTACACGCCATGTGCGCGTGGGCGTCGATTGGTAAATTCTTCATCCGCACGGATGCGGCATGTACGCGTACGCGTCCTTGTGCGAAAACACTTCTGCGCGTGCGCGCCTTGTACGCGTGCACGTCCATTGGTGCATTCTCAATCTTTGTTTCTTCATGCATTCTCCCCTTTGCATGCTTTTCTCCTCATTTCTTCCATCTAATACTTGCCTTATGAACCTAAAATTACTCAACAAATACGTCAAGGCATCGAATGGAGTTAAGGTGAGTTAAAATCAACAATTTTTGGGCCTAAAAAGCATATTTTTACACTTAAGAACAATTCAAGGGAGAATTACAAAACCATGCTATTTTATTGAATAAATATAGGAAAAGGTGGTAAAATCCCCTAAAATAAGCACAGGATAAGTCACGAAATCGGGGTTTATCAAAACTCCCCACACATAAACTAAGAATGTCCTCATGCTAAAATCAAGAAAGAAGCAAAGGGTATTATCATTTATTCAATGCAACTAACTAGATGCAATCTCTCTATATGTAACCTATCTACATGATGTAATGGCTTAGTCAAAATAAATCAATTTTCAAGAATACACATGCAAGCACAAGGGTTAAGGTATTAGCAATCAAAGCAAACCACAATTGGATTGAATTATTAAAAAGATTTTACAAACTTGCAAGAAAAGATGATCATGTGTGGAGACATGTAATTGAGCGATCGAACCCTCACCGAATGTGTATCCACTTCTAGGCACTCAAGTGTATGGGGTTGATTCACTCAATTATCTCTTAATCATGCTTTCTAAGATTTGTTTTTCATCTAACAATCAACAATTACTTTATGCATGCATACAAATATCATGAGGGATTTCCCATAGGTTGTAATGGGGCTAGGGTCAAGGTAGGATGCATATGGTCAAGTAAGCTTGAAAATTGAATCTTCGATTAACTTAAACTTCCCACCTAACCTATGACAACCTATACAATTCTAAACAATCTTAGCTATCCATTTCTCACTTTTTCACATACTCATGCATTCTCTTTTTTATCACCACCCATATGCATTGACTTTTATTGAACCTTGCTTTTGGGCATTTTTGTCCCCTTTTTATTGTAATTCTTTTTCTTTCTTTTCTATATATTTTATTTTTTTCTCCTTATATATATATTCTTTTTTTTTCTCATTTTTTTTTCAAACTAGAATATATACAAGAACATCAATTGCATTCCCTCTTGCTTCTCTTCTTAATCTTCTAAGAGTTCTCTCATCTTGGTCACAAAAGGTAGGGATCTCTCTCCTTGATTCTGTCATACAACAGCAAGAAAAACAAACACAAAACCAGAAAACAAAAATAATTCACTCTACTGATAGAGTGAAGTTAGTGTTAGCCTAAGCAAAAATTCAAACAGTTAATATGCTTAGTAAAAAAAAAGAAAAAGTGCATAATCTAGACCACCACCTTACTTAATCATTATCAATCTAGATCAATCCCCGGCAACAGCGCCAAAAACTTGATGGCGTGGAAATCGGATTCCACAGGGATTGATGGATTGAACAATTTTAGTTAGGTGATGAATTTAGTTAAGCAAACAGTTGATGATTTGAGTGAATTGTGATCAACAGAAGCTAAATCGCATGAAAATAAAAGGGAGAAGGGAAATTGACAGAAAAGAAAAGTGTAGAAGTGTAAATTGCAAGTAACTTATAATGCAAGAAAGTAGAAAAACTGAAACTTAAAGTGCAGAAATGTAAATGACTGAAATTTAGATTGCAAAAAATGTAAATGGCTGAAGCTTAAAGTGCAAGAAAGCTAAATGACTGAATCTAAATTGCAGAGAAATAAAAATTTCATGAAGAGTAGAAGGGATTTGGGGTGATGGGATGTAGAATTCAACAGGTAAATGTAAATGCAATCAATCAGAAAAGTAGAAGTTGAAATAAGTTGCAGAAGATCTAAACAGAAGAGGAAAATTACTTGAAGAAGTAAACAGAAAGAAAACTCAGCTCAATTATGAAATCTAAAAGAAAAATTGAAGATCTAAGAGGAGCAATGAGATTAGAACACATGTCTAGATCTCAATTACACCCTTGATCAAATAGAAAATAAATTGCAGAAGAAATGTAAATGAAAGCAGTAAAAGAACTTCAGATCCAATTCTCAATCCTTAGAATTTTGTAGAAGAACAAAGTTGAATTTTAGATCAAGAATTGAAATAGAATTCCTTCAATCTCAATCCAAAATTTAAAATAGAAAGCTAAATTTAGATCCAATTCTCAGAATAATTGAGAAGAGAGGTAAAAGATGATTCTCAGAATTTAGAATCAATGAAGCTCTTCAATCTCAATTCAAATTCTAAGAACAGATAACAGAAGTTGCAGAAGAAAATTTAAAAATGAAAGCTAGAGAGCAAAACTCAGATCCAATCTCAAGTTCAGAGCTCTAAATGAAAAAGAAAACTAAAGAAAATGAAAATTGAGCTAAAAATCAAGAGAAGGTCTTTTACAAATCAAACTAACTCCTATTTATACACTTTCTAATTTTGATCTTCAGACTTTGGAGTGGGCTCTTCAAATTGGTGAAGAATTGGATCCAAATTCATTTTTAATTGAAAATTCAACCAAGGCCACCTCCCAGGGAAGCTCTCGGTTAACCAAGGCAACGCAGCGCTACCTGGCCTTGTGTCAAGCCTCGAACCAAGCCTCATACATAGCGCTCCGTTTGGTAAGGCAACGTAGAACTACTGCCTTAGTGAGCTTTGATCTCTCTTCGATTCTTGGTGGCTTCACCTGTGCCAATTTCCTTGTGCCACTAGTGCTTAGTAAAATGAAATAATGTAGCGCCCTTCTATGCTTGAGTTGGTCTCCAATTCGAGCCTTGGCCATTTCATTTTGGCCAATTTCCTTGCACTGATAGAGCTTAGTGAAAAGGAACAATGCAGCGCCCTTTTGCCTTTGAGCATGGTATCCAATTTTGAATCCTGGCTCTCCCATTTGGAACCAATTTCCTTGCCAAGCTTTGTAGCGCGCTTCTCTTGGTTCATGGGTTCGAACCTTTGCTGCCCCTTTTGCTATTGTCGCGCCTTGATTTTCTTTGTTGAGACCCACAAAAAAGTGAAATAAGTTAACAGAGCGCTACATGTTTGAGTGCCTCCTTGTAGCGCTCAGTTAAGACTCTCAATGTAGCGCCATGCCTTTGCTCCCTTGGTCTTTGCTCTAACGCTAAATTAATGAACGCTCCGCTCCATTAGTGAGCGCTATGCTTGGTTCCTTTGAGTGCCACGCTTTTATTGCCATGGCCACACTTTGGTTGAGCACGCTTTCCTTGTTCTTTCTTTTCTTCACCATTTCTTCACCTAAAAGTAACCAAACAAACATATCAAAGTATCACCAAATTCACAAGGTTTCTAATTCATTCAGAAAATCAACTAATTCTAGCTTAAACCCTATGATTTTGTGTCAATTAAATGTTGGTTGATTGATTTAACATAACCATGCAAATCCACTCCAAATCACTTACTTATAATGCAAGAAAGTGCATAAAACCAAATGAAACAAGTGAAAAATGCTTGAAAAGCTAGCATAAGATGACTTGTCATCAGAGTGGAACTCTTTCTTCATAGCACCCTTGGCCCTAAATGACCAGGTCCGCATTTAGCACCAATGTCGAGGTAAATTCTGTAACACCCTACCACACAGAACCTTTTGCTTAAGTCATAAGACAAAGGTGGTGAGGTATTACGACCTCTAAAAGTAAAATTTTATATATATAATATAGTGAAAAAGGTTTATAAATAGGAGACTTTCAAGAAAAGAGTAAGGCAAAATTGTTAAATTGAAAAGCGCAACACTCCCGAATGCGATAATGTAAGCGAAACAAGGTAAAAGATAAGCTAACTTGGATATATATACAGAAGAGTGCGAAAATATAGATAACAAAGCTCAAGACTCAATTCTCGAAGGTAACCGGCCCGAGCATATAAGTATACATACATATATATATATATATATGAAAACCCAAAAGAAACCCAAAATACAAAGTTAGAGAACCTGTTTCTCCAAAATAACCTTTAAGAGGAGTTAATACAGTATATATAAACAGTGGAGATAATAAGTATCTAGTTAAATACATATAACCAAAACAAAGCCCCGAGAGATAAGGATCTTCGCTGAATCAGAAGCTTCCAGCATGCCTCAGTGACGAGCCTCACGTCCTGCATCTGAAAACTACAAAATCCGCATGGGGTGAGAACTGGAGGTTCTTAGCATGGTAACAGTGCCAATATCTTACATATAATGTCCTAGGAAAGCCGAAGGTAATCCTAGAACTTCCGACATATAATTAAAGCTTATAAACATAAGTAAACCATGAAAATGAAATAAGCAACTAGATAAGGGGCTTCAATCTATCTAAAACTCCCCTTTCCAACTTCTTCGAACCTCCCAACCACCAACGAAACTAAAATGCCACAAACACAAATATTACAAGCAAGGAAATCACAAATAGAAAGCATATACATCAAATAAACAGGTAGCAAATAATTTATGCAATCACTTAGGCAATCCAAATAAGTCACACCAAACAAACATATAGATGCATATGATGCATGCCTATCCTAGTGGCTGATGAGACTCATCTGTCGGTTAAAAAGCCAATCCGATAATCCTGGTAACTAACCATTGGACTGTCCCTCTGTCATGCATCCCCAACTCGAGTAATTCTCAATCATAATCATAATTATATAACACCCACACTGGTGTTTATCCACGTGGGCGAGCTCATCCGAAACTATCACAGTGTCCGGCCACACTTACAACATAGGGTCAACAGAGTATCGAGTCTTAACCTAGAGCACGTGGTGGCTAGCCACTACTTTCACCCAAGGAAACTCGTATCTCAGATATTTTGAAGTGCATCAAATCACTTTATCAATCAATAGTCATATACATATACATACTCAGCCATAATTCAATATTTAGCATAGCCATCCGGCTCATAACATAACCCATAACTGGCCATAATTCATTATCAAATACAGCCATCCGGCTCATAACATAAACCGCACTTCTGCCATTATCCTAAGTAACCTCTTATTATCAATATCAAGCATGATTCATCATTTTTCAACCTTACTTCGCCCCTAAGCTACCACTTTTCCTAGCTTTATCTCATTACTAGGCATACTATTTGGATTTAGGGCTAAAAGAATGAAAATAGAGGCTTAGGATTTTGAAATTAGGTTTTAAAATACAAAACTCATTTTTCCTGAAAACAGGGTTTACGTGTACGCGTGGGCGTGCATTTTTTCTTCTTCGCGTACGCATTGCCTCGTCCGCGTACGCATGTACGCTAGACATAACCAATCGTCTGCGTATGAAGCCCCATGCTCGCGTACGCAAGGGTCTCTTTTTGCCCATGATGCGTACGCATTGCCTTGTTTGCGTACACATACATGCCAAATAGAAACACCCATCCGCATATGGAGTGGTTCACGTATGCATGCAGTGCAGATTAGTCAAATAGCTGCTAAGTCAGAATTTTCAACTTTGTACACCAAACTTTGATCGAGCATAACTTCCTCATTTTAAAACATTTTTTCTATGTTCTTCAAACGACATAAACATCTATGACCATATTTTCTTTCTACACAAGTTTGAAATAGATTGGAGGTTTGGAGACCAAGTTATGCTCTGCCAAAGTTGGTCCAAAATTACAATTTTTTCAAAACATAATAAAGCTCCAATTTCAAAACATACAAACTCCAAACCCTTGGAAACCAACCAAAACCTTTTAAAAATTAACCCCAAACTTTAGCCTTTCAGCATCAAACCACTTCCAACTTATACTCTCAACTCTCTTATTCAATCCACCATTTTCATGAATCTCAATTCAACAATTGAATTCAAACAATATCCAATCTTTCAACCTCACTAGTCATTTTACGTAAACTAAGTTAATCACATCATAACTTCCAACATCACTAACCACATACATAATTGATGACCAGAATTCACTCTCCATATAAAAATAATGAATCCGTTCTTTTGGCAAGCGCACCAAAAATATTGTCAAGTAATAACTCGCTAGGAGTGGGATCGTATCCACAGAGATTGGCAGATTTGAGCAATTTTATTCAATGGGTTAATTAGTCAAGCAAATTAAAATATATTGTGATTGTAGAATTGTAAATGAGCAGAAATATAAATGACTCAAAAGTAAAGATAAGCAATAAAGTGCAGGAAAGGAAATGGCAATAATGTAAAGAGCAGAAACATAAATGACTTAATTATAAATGGGAATGGGGAATAACAGAATGTAAAGAAAGCTATAAAGAATGTGGAAGATAAGAATAGGGGGAATTCATTGAGATCAGGAGATGTTGTTCTCTTTGGAATAAATCCAGCTCATCTCATCTTCAATCATACAACTCATTGACCTCTTGGCAATCATGATTGATTGAACCCCAATCCCTTGGCGATTCAATCTCTCAGATCTTGATCAATAGCCAATTCCTTGGTCTAATTGCTCATGAAGAGAGATATGCTTGGTCCCTGATTATACCACACATCATCATAGGTCCAAGTAGAGGGATGATTATATGTCACCATATCTAAACACCAAAACTCAAATCCTACTCAAGTGTGAGAAGGGATTTCTAGCATGGTTTCATGTTTCCTTTTCGAAGGTTCCCATGAAATCCATTTTGCATTCAACCTCTTTCCCGAGATTATTAAACACTAACATTAAAACGAAATTCCTTCTAGAAAATCAAAGAGAAGATGAAGAGAAGAAGAAATTCACTATCATTAATCCATCAAGTACAACAGAGCTCCCTCTCTCAATGAGAAGGAATTTAGCTACTCATAGCTCAAGAGAAAAGTACAAGAGATGGAAGAAGATGATGTGAAAGGTAAATCTAACTACACTTTTACAAAACTATTACTCAGCAACCCAACAACCCCTTCTCAGTACTTTCAAGGGTTATTTATACTACTCCTAGCACTAGAATAAAGAAAATACAAAAGAGAAAAGAAAAATACAATTTGGAGGGAAAAGAAAACTCAATAAACGTGACCTTCCAGCTTGGCGTGTGATTGGCGTTTAAGTGGCGTGCTACGCCCAGCCTCCAATTTGGCTTGGCGCCCCACGCCCAACTCTTCAAGTGGCACGCCCCATGTGTTGATGTCCCTGGCGTGCCACGCCTTCGAATCCAAGTGGCACGCCCATGTAAAAGATTCAATCATGCTTCTCTAGAAATCATTACTGTCCTGGCGTGCCACGCCCATGTAATTTCATGGCGTTTGTTCTAAGTGGCACGCCAGTTTCACACGCCCAGCTTTATTTTGTTGTTTTCTTCCCTTTTGTTGCTCTTTTCACTTGAAATTCAACACAAACCCATTTCAAAGCAATGTACCTGATGAGCGGATAATTTATACGCTTTTTGGCATTGTTTTTAGTATGTTTTTAGTAGAATCTAGTTACTTTTAGGGATGTTTTCATTAGTTTTTATGTTAAATTCACATTTCTAGACTTTACTATGAGTTTGTGTATTTTTCTGTGATTTCAGATATTTTTTGGATGAAATTGAGGGACTTGAGCAAAAATCAGATTCAGAGGTTGAAGAAGGACTGCTGATGCTGTTGGATTCTGACCTCCCTACACTCAAAATGGATTTTCTGGAGCTACAGAACTCAAAATGGCACGCTTCTAATTGCGTTGGAAAGTAGACATCCAGGTCTTTCCAGCAACATATAATAGTCTATACTTTGGCCGAGTTTAGGTGACGTAAAAGGGCATTGAACGCCAGTTCTATGCTGCTGTCTGGAGTTAAACGCCAGAAACAAGTCAATAACCAGAGTTGAACACCAGAAATACATTACAACCTGGCGTTCAACTCCAGAAAGAGCCTCTGCACGTGTAACATTCAAGCTCAGCCCAAGCACACACCAAGTGGGCCCCGGAAGTGAATTTAAGCATCAATTACTTACTTCTGTAAACCCTAGTAACTAGTTTAGTATAAATAGGACCTGTTACTATTGTATTAGACATCCTGGATTGTATTTTTGATCTTGTGATCTCGTTTTGGGGGCTGGCCATTCGGCCATGCCTGGACCTTTCACTTATGTATTTTTAACGGTAGAGTTTCTACACTCCATAGATTAAGGTGTGGAGCTCTGCTGTTCCTCAAAGATTTATGCAAAGTACTACTGTTTTCTATTCAATTCAACTTATTCTGCTTCTAAGATATTCATTCGCACTTCAACCTGAATGTGATGAACGTGACAATCATCATCATTCCCTATGAACGCGTGCCTGACAACCACTTCCGTTCTACCTTAGATTGAATGAGTATCTCTTGGATCTCTTAATCAGAATCTTCGTGGTATAAGCTAGATTGATGGCGGCATTCATGAGAGTCCGGAAAGTCTAAACCTTGTCTGTGGTATTCCGAGTAGGACTCTGGGATTGAATGACTGTGACGAACTTTAAACTCGTGAGTGCTGGGCGTAGTGACAGACGCAAAAGGAGGGTGAATCCTATTCCAGTATGATCGAGAACCTCAGATGATTAGCCGTGCTGTGACAGAGCATTTGGACCATTTTCACAAGAGGATAGGATGCAGCCATTGACAAGGGTGATGCCTCCAGACGATTAGCCATGCAGTGACAGCGCATCGGACCATTTTCCAGAGAGGATTAAAAGTAGCCATTGACAACGGTGATGTCCTTACATAAAGCCAGCCATGGAAAGGAGTAAGATTGATTGGATAAAGACTGCAGGAAAGCAGAGGTTCAGAGGGACGAATGCATCTCTATACGCTTATCTGAAATTCTAACCAATGAATTACATAAGTATTTCTATCCTTATTTTCTATTTATTATTAATATTCGAAAACTCCATAACTATTTGATTTCCGCCTGACTGAGATTTACAAGGTGACCATAGTTTGCTTCAAGCCGACAATCTCCGTGGGATCGACCCTTACTCACATAAGGTTTATTACTTGGACGACCCAGTGCACTTGCTGGTTAGTTGTATCGAAGTTGTGAATGAAAAACAATTTATTAAGACGTGCGTACAGAGTTTCTGGCGCCGTTGCCTGAGATCACAATTTCGTGCACCAAGTTTTTGGCGCCGTTGCCGGGGATTGTTCGAGTTTGGACAACTGACGGTTCATCTTGTTGCTTAGATTGGGTAATTTTCTTCTTATTTTCAAAAATTTTCTCCTTTGTTTTCGAAAAAATTTTAAAATAAATGTTTTCAAAAAAAAATATATATTTTTATTCAGAATTTTTAAGAATGAATTCTAGAGTTTCATAAAGCATGTTGAAGCCTGGATGGCTGTATAGCCATGTCTAACTTTTTTGGATAGGGGCTTACAACCATCAGCATAGAGGCAGGTTGATTGGTATGTCAGCTGTGTCATGTCTGAGTTACATACTAAAGCTTGGCTGGCTATTAAGCCATGCCTAACCCTCAGATTGGAGCTTTAGAATAAGAGTGTAAGATTCCTGGAATTCATATTAAAAATTTTGGAATCCTTATTTTTCTTTTTCACAAATAATTTTCGAAAAAAAATACAAAAAAATTATAAAATAAAAAAAAATCAAAAATATTTTGTGTTTCTTGTTTGAGTCTTGAGTCAAATTTCAAGTTTGGTGTCAATTGCATTTTTTCTAAAAATTCTTTGCATTTTTCGAAAAATTCATGCATTCATGGTGTTCTTCATGATCTTCAAGTTGTTCTTGGTAAGTCTTCTTGTTTGATCTTGATATTTTCTTGTTTTGCATCTTTTCTTGTTTTACATGTGCATTCTTGCATCCATAGAGTCTAAACATGAAAGATTTCTAAGTTTGGTGTCTTGCATGTTTTCTTTGCATATAAAATTTTTAAAAATAAGTTCTTGATGTTCATCATGATCTTCAAAGTGTTCTTGGTGTTCATCTTGACATTCATAGTGTTCTTGCATGCATTCCTTGTTTTGATCCAAAAAGAAAAGAGAAAAACATGAAAATGATGTTTTAAATTTTCTCTCTCATCATTAAAAATTCAAAAAATAAAAAAAAATATCTTTCCCTTTTTCTCTCTTAAAATTTCGAAAATTAGATTTGACTTTTTCAAAAATTTTTAAAATCTAGTTGTTTTTATGAGTCAAATCAAATTTTCAATTTAAAAATCTTATCTTTTCAATATCTTTTTCAAAAATCAAATCTTTTTCATTTTTCTTAGTTATTTTTGAAAATTTTAAAAATATTTTTCAAAAATATTTTTCTTATCTTTATCATATAATTTTTGAAAATAACATCATCAATTAATGTTTTGATTCAAAAATTTCAAGTTTGTTACTTACTTGTTAAGAAAGATTCAAACTTTAAGTTCTAGAATCATATCTTGTGATTTCTTGTGAATCAAGTCATTAATTGTGATTTTAAAAATCAAATCTTTTTCAAAACTAATTTCAATCATATCTTTTCAAAAATATCTCTTTATCTTATCTTTTTCAAAATTTGATTTTAATATATCCTTTCTAACTTCTTATCTTCTTATCTTTTCAAAATTGATTCTCAAATTTGTTTCAACTAACTAACTAACTTTTTGTTTGTTTCTTATCTTTTTCAAAACTACCTAACTAACTCTCTCTCTCTCTCTAATTTTCGAAAATATCTTCCCTCTTTTTCAAAATTTCTTTTTAATTAATTAATTATTTTAATTTTTGATTGTAATTTTCGAAAATTACTAACCTTTTTCAAAAATAATTTTCGAAAATCACTAACTCTTTTTCAAAAATAATTTTCGAAAATTCCCTCTCTCTCTCTCTGAGTTCAGATTTTCTCTTCTTCTTTTCTTCTACTCTTCTTTTCTTCTACTCACACAGGGACCTCTATACTGTGGTAAAAAAGACCCCTATTATTATTATTTTTCTGTGCCTCTTTTTCATATGAGCAGGAGCAAGGACAAGAACATTCTTGTTGAAGCAGACCCAGAACCTGAAAGAACTCTGAAGAGGAAACTAAGAGAAGCTAAATTACAACAATCCAGCAAGCACCTTTCAGAAATTTTCGAATAGGAAGAGGAGATGGCAGCCGAAAATAATAATAATGCAAGGAGGATGCTTGGTGACTTTACTGCACCTAATTCCAATTTACATGGAAAAAGCATCTCCATCCCTACCATTGGAGCAAACAATTTTGAGCTGAAACCTCAGCTAGTTTCTTTGATACAGCAGAACTGCAAGTTCCATGGACTTCCATCTGAAGATCTTTTTCAGTTCTTAACTGAATTTTTGTAGATCTGTGATACTGTTAAGACTAATGGAGTAAATCCTGAAGTCTACAGGCTCATGCTTTTCCCTTTTTCTGTAAGAGACAGAGCTAGAGTGTGGTTGGACTCTCAACCCAAGGATAGCCTGAACTCTTGGGATAAGCTGGTCACGACTTTCTTAGCCAAGTTCTTTCCTCCTCAAAAGCTGAGTAAGCTTAGAGTGGATGTTCAAACCTTCAGACAGAAAGAAGGTGAATCCATCTATGAAGCTTGGGAGAGATACAAAGAACTGACTAAAAAGTGTCCTTCTGACATGCTTTCAGAATGGACCATCCTGGATATATTCTATGATGGTCTGTCTGAATTAGCTAAGATGTCATTGGATACTTCTGCAGGTGGATCCATTCACCTAAAGAAAACGCCTGCAGAAGCTCAAGAACTCATTGACATGGTTGCTAATAACTAGTTCATGTACACTTCTGAGAGGAATCCTGTGAGTAATGGGACGCCTATGAAGAAGGGAGTTCTTGAAATTGATACTCTGAATGCCATATTGGCTCAGAACAAACTATTGACTCAGCAAGTCAATATGATTTCTCAGAGTCTGAATAGAATGCAAGCTGCATCCAACAGTACTCAAGAGGCGCCTTCTGAAGAAGAGGCCTATGATCCTGAGAACCCTGCAATAGCAGAGGTAAATTACATGGGTGAACCATATGGAAACACCTATAATCCATCATGGAGAAATCATCCAAATCTCTCATGGAAGGATCAACAAAAGCCTCAACAAGGCTTTAATAATGGTGGAAGAAACAGGTTAAGCAATAGCAAGCCTTTTCCATCATCCACTCAGCAACAGACAGAGAACTCTGAACAAAATACTTCTAATTTAGCAAACTTAGTCTCTGATCTATCTAAGGCCACTGTGAGTTTCATGAATGAAACAAGGTCCTCCATTAGAAATTTGGAGGCACAAGTGGGCCAGCTGAGTAAAAGGATCACTAAAATCCCTCCTAGTACTCTCCCAAGCAATACAGAAGAAAATCCAAAAGGAGAGTGCAAGGCCATTGACATAGTCAACACGGCCGAACCTGGAGAGGAAGGGGAGGACGTAAATCCCAGTGAGGAAGACCTCCTGGGACGTCCAGTGATCAATAAGGAGTTTCCCTTTGAGGAACCAAAGGAATCTGAGACTCATCTAGAGACCATAGAGATTCCATTGAACCTCCTTATGCCCTTCATGAGCTCTGACGAGTATTCATCTTCTGAAGAGAATGAGGATGTTACTAAAGAGCAAGTTACCAAGTACCTTGGTGCAATCATGAAGCTGAATGCCAAATTATTTGGTATTGAGACTTGGGAAGATAAACCTCCCTTGTTCACTAATGAACTGAGTGATCTGGATCAACTGACATTGCCTCAGAAGAAACAGGATCCTGGAAAGTTCTTAATACCTTGTACCATAGGCACCATGACCTTTGAGAAGGCTCCATGTGACCTTGGGTCAGGGATAAACCTCATGCCCCTCTCTATAATAGAGAAACTGGGAATCTATGGGGTGCAAGCTGCTAGAATCTCATTAGAGATGGCAGACAATTCAAGAAAACAGGCTTATGGACAAGTAGAGGATGTGTTAGTAAAGGTTGAAGGCCTTTACATCCTTGCTGATTTCATAGTCCTAGATACTGGAAAGGATGAGGATGAATTCATCATCCTTGGAAGACCCTTCCTAGCCACAGCAAGAGCTGTGATTGATGTTGACAGAGGTGAATTAGTCCTTCAATTGAATGAGGACTCCCTTGTGTTTACAACTCAAGGTCATCCTTCTGTAAACATGGAGAAGAAGCATAAAAAGCTTCTCTCAAAACAGAGTCAACCAGAGCCTCCACAGTCAAACTCTAAGTTTGGTGTTGGGAGGCCACAACCAAACTCTAAGTTTGGTGTTGAACTCCCATATCCAAACTCTATGTTTGGTGTTGGGAAGTCTCAACAATGCTCTGAATATCTGTGAGGCTCCATGAGAGCCCACTGTCAAGCTATTGATATTAAAGAAGCACTTGTTGGGAGGCAACCCAATTTTTATTTATCTAATTTTATTTTTCTTGTTCTTTCATGTTTTATTAGGTTCATGATCATGTGGAGTCACAAAATAAATATAAAAATTGAAAACGGAATCAAAAACAGCAGAAGAAAAATCACACCCTGGAGGAAGACCTTACTGGCGTTTAAACGCCAGTAAGAAGCATTTGGCTGGCGTTCAACGCCAGAACAGAGCATGGTTCTGGCGCTGAACGCCCAAAATGGGCAGCATCTGGGTGTTTGAACGCCAGAATTGCACCCTGGAGAAGAGTTGGCGCTGAACGCCCAGAACAAGCATGGTTCTGGCGTTCAACGCCAGAAATGGGCAACAAATGGGCGTTCAACGCCCAGAACAAGTACCAATCTGGCGTTGAACGCCCAGAGTTGTGTGCAAGGGCATTTTGCATGCCCAATTTGGTGCAAGGTTGTAAATCCTTGAACACCTCAGGATCTGTGGACCCCACAGGATCACCTCAGGATCTGTGAATCCCACAGGATCCCCACCTACCTCCACTCACTTCTTCTCACCCCTCTTTCACACTCTACCCCATAAACCTACATCCATACACCCACCTACCTTTAAAATTCAACATCTCTTTCCCATCCAATCCCACCCATATGGCCGAATAAACACATCCCTCCATCTCCTCCATATCTTCTTCTTCTTCTTCTTCCATTCTTTCTTCTTTTGCTCGAGGGCGAGCAACATTCTAAGTTTGGTGTGGTAAAAGCATAGCTTTTTTGTTTTTCCATAACCATTAATGGCACCTAAGGACAGAGAAACCTCAAGAAAGAGGAAAGGGAAGACAACTGCTTCCACCTCTGAGCCATGGGAGATGGAAAGATTCATCTCACAAGCCCATCAACAGGTGCATGAAGCTCATCACCATGAGATCCCAGAGACGCCTCAAATGCATTATCCTCCACAAAACTATTGGGAGCAAATCAACACCTCCCTAGGAGAATTAAGTTCCAACATGGGACAATTAAGGGTGGAACATCAAGAGCACTCCATCATCCTTCATGAAATAAGAGAAGATCAAAAATCAATGAGGGAGGAGCAACAAAGACAAGGAAGAGACATAGAAGAGCTCAAGGACATCATTGGTTCCTCAAGAAGGAAACGCCACCATCACTAAGGTGGACTCATTCCTTGTTCTTACATTCTCTGTTTTTCGTTTTCTCTATGTTAAGTGCTTATCCATGTTTGTGTCTTATTACATGATCATTAGTAGTTAGTAACTATGTCTTAAAGTTATGAATGTCCTATGAATCCATCACCTCTCTTAAATGAAAACTGTTTTAATTCAAAAGAACAAGAAGTACATGAGTTTCGAATTTATCCTTGAACTTAGTTTAATTATATTGATGTGGTGACAATGCTTCTTGTTTTCTGAATGAATGCTTGAACAGTGCATATGTCTTTTGAAGTTGTTGTTTAAGAATGTTAAATATGTTGGCTCTTGAAAGAATGATGACAAGGAGATATGTTATTTGATAATCTGAAAAATCATAAAAATGATTCTTGAAGCAAGAAAAAGCAGCAAAGAACAAAGCTTGCAGAAAAAAAAAATAGCGAAAAAAAAAAAGAGAGAGCAAAAGCAAGCAGAAAAAGCCAAAAGCACTTAAAACGAAGAGGCAAGAGCAAAAACCTAATAACCCTTAAAACCAAAAGGCAAGGGTAAATAAAAGGATCCCAAGGCTTTGAGCATCAGTGGATAGGAGGGCCTAAAGGAATAAAATCCGGGCCTAAGCGGCTAAACCAAGCTGTCCCTAACCATGTGCTTGTGGCGTGAAGGTGTCAAGTGAAAACTTGAGACTGAGCGGTTAAAGTCAAGGTCCCAAGCAAAAAAAGAGTGTGCTTAAGAACCCTGGACACCTCTAATTGGGGACATTAGCAAAGCTGAGTCACAATCTGAAAAGGTTCACCCAACTATGTGTCTGTGGCATTTATGTATCCGGTGGTAATACTGGAAAACAAAGTGCTTAGGGCCACGGCCAAGACTCATAAAATAGCTGTGTTCAAGAATCATCATACTGAACTAGGAGAATCAATAACACTATCTGAACTCTGAGTTCCTATAGATGCCAATCATTCTGAACTTCAATGGATAAAGTGAGATGCCAAAACTATTCAAGAGGCAAAACGCTACAAGTCTCGCTCATCTGATTGGAGCTATGTTTCATTGATAGTTTGAAATTTATAGTATATTCTCTTCTTTTTATCCTATTTGATTTTTGGTTTCTTGGGGACAAGCAACAATTTAAGTTTGGTGTTGTGATGAGCGGATAATTTATACGCTTTTTGGCATTGTTTTTAGTATGTTTTTAGTAGAATCTAGTTACTTTTAGGGATGTTTTCATTAGTTTTTATGTTAAATTCACATTTTTGGACTTTACTATGAGTTTGTGTGTTTTTCTGTGATTTCAGGTATTTTCTGGCTGAAATTGAGGGACTTGAGCAAAAATCAGATTCAGAGGTTGAAGAAGGACTGCTGATGCTGTTGGATTCTGACCTCCCTGCACTCAAAATGGATTTTCTGGAGCTACAGAACTCAAAATGGGGCGCTTCGAATTGCGTTGGAAATTAGACATCCAGGGCTTTCCAGCAATATATAATAGTTCATACTTTGGCTGAGTTTAGATGACGTAAAAGGGCGTTGAACGCCAGTTCTACGCTGCTGTCTGGAGTTAAACGCCAGAAACAAGTCACAAACCAGAGTTGAACGCCAGAAATACGTTACAACCTGGCGTTCAACTCCAGAAAGAGCCTCTGCACGTGTAACATTCAAGCTCAGCCCAAGCACACACCAAGTGGGCCCCGAAAGTGGATTTATGCATCAATTACTTACTTCTGTAAACCCTAGTAACTAGTTTAGTATAAATAGGACCTGTTACTATTGTATTAGACATCCTGGATTGTATTTTTGATCCTGTGATCTCGTTTTGGGGGCTGGCCATTCGGCCATGCCTGGACCTTTCACTTATGTAATTTTAACGGTAGAGTTGCTACACTCCATAGATTAAGGTGTGGAGCTCTGCTGTTCCTCAAAGATTTATGCAAAGTACTACTGTTTTCTATTCAATTCAACTTATTCTGCTTCTAAGATATTCATTCGCACTTCAACCTGAATGTGATGAACGTGACAATCATCATCATTCCCTATGAACGCGTGCCTGACAACCACTTCCGTTCTACCTTAGATTGAATGAGTATCTCTTGGATCTCTTAATCAGAATCTTCGTGGTATAAGCTAGATTGATGGTGGCATTCATAAGAGTCCGAAAAGTCTAAACCTTGTCTGTGGTATTCCGAGTAGGACTCTGGGATTGAATGACTGTGACGAACTTCAAAATCGCGAGTGCTGGGCGTAGTGACAGATGCAAAAGGAGGGTGAATCCTATTCCAGTATGATCGAGAACCTCAGATGATTAGCCGTGCTGTGACAGAGCATTTGGACCATTTTCACAAGAGGATAGGATGCAGCCATTGACAAAGGTGATGCCTCCAGACGATTAGCCATGCAGTGACAGTGCATCGGACCATTTTCCAGAGAGGATTAAAAGTAGCCATTGACAACGGTGATGTCCTTACATAAAGCCAGCCATAGAAAGGAGTAAGATTGATTGGATGAAGACAGCAGGAAAGCAGAGGTTCAGAGGGACGAATGCATCTCTATACGCTTATCTGAAATTCTAACCAATGAATTACATAAGTATTTCTATCCTTATTTTCTATTTATTATTAATAGTCGAAAACTCCATAACTATTTGATTTCCGCCTGACTGAGATTTACAAGGTGACCATAGCTTGCTTCAAGCCGACAATCTCCGTGGGATCGACCCTTACTCACGTAAGGTTTATTACTTGGACGACCCAGTGCACTTGCTGGTTAGTTGTATCGAAGTTGTGAATGAAAAATGATTTATTAAGACGTGCGTACAGAGTTTCTGGCGCCGTTGCCTGAGATCACAATTTCGTGCACCAGTACCATAATATTCATCAATTAGTTCAGGAATTGCAATGATCAAATGAGATTATGCTCTTTTATGGTACTTTTTAGGCAAGAAAAAAGGGGTAAATGATGCAAGTCATCAATAATAATGCAAGTCTTCACAAGATTTCTCAAATTAAATCCTTTGTTCATCAATTTCATCTAACTCTTCTCCATCACTTAAATCATAAATGGGAGGATGAGAGAAATCTACCTCCATATTGCTTTCTATCTCACTAGGAGAAGGTTCTTCAAGTTCAAAGGATTCACCACCAAGAAGGTTTAATGCATGATCTTCATCACCAAGGGAACTCAATTCTTGCTTCATTCCTTCCAAGTGCTCATTCAACAATTGTTTTGGAGGTTGTGCACTCTCCTCCTCAACATCAAATTTGATTTTCTTGGAGGAATTTTCTATGACTCTAGATTCCCATGAAGGTTTCGCATCTCCTAAGTCTTCAACCACTTATTCCTCTTCTTCAACAATCATAGGTTTCTCCAATAGTTCTAACACAACGCAACATTTCTCATTTTTCATCGGGGCTCCCAATCTCTCTTTTATGCTATGCTCTTCATTTGATTCTCCACATGTGGCCATGGGAGTACTTTGAGTGTTCAAACATTGGGAGGCTAATCGGTTTACTACCTCGGTCAAGGCGGCCGTGAGTTCTAGTACCCCCCTTTTCATCTCTTTTTGCCATGAAGAATAAAACCAAGGGTTTAATCAATTGGAGATTGGGATAGATAGGAAGATTCATTATTTTGGAGGAAGGGTTCATGATAGGAAGGTGGTTCTTCTTGGTAAGGGTATGGAGGTGGTGTGTATGGAATTTGTGGTCCTTGGGAGTAATTGTATTGGAATGTGGGTGGTTCTATGGGTTTTCCCTCATAATGGTCACAAGAATGAGGTAGGAGTGATTGGTTATATAATGGATGAAGGTCATAGGAAGCTATTTGGTAAAAAGAGGCTTGTGAGTAAGGTGGTTCAAAACTATATTGAGGAGGTGGTTTATAGGCATATGGTGGTGGTTGTTGACAACTACAATGAGGATTACCAAATCCATTAGATAAATATGCATTAAGAGTGGAATTATACTATAAGAAACCGCAGGAGGTTGTCGCCAAGAAGGTTGTCTATACGCTTGAGGCTCCTCCCACCTTTGATTCCCAAATTCTTGATGCATATTCTCATTGAAATTCCCATTTCCTACAACATAATTTGAACCAAACTCATAGTCAAAGGGGTGAGAATTCATGGTGAAAAGAGAAAATAAAAACAAAAGCTAACAAGAAATAATGAAATAAAGTCCTAAAACTAGCAAAAACTAACAAAGAAGCATATTCACAATGTTAACATATGTACAATAACCAATAACAAGGCACACATTTGCAATTCCTTTGCAGCGACGCCATTTGATGAAGAGAAAGTTGTTGGTTTAGAATTTCTCAATGAAATCTCATTGCAAGTATAGTTCTAAACCAACAACAATCCTCAATCAAAATTTAATTTGTTTGTCACAAGTACAAACCCTAATAAAAATAACCGAAGTATTTAAACCTCGCGTCATCTCTCAAGGAATTGCAAAGAAGTGTTCATGTTATTGGTTATGAGAAAAGTATTTTTGGGGTTTTGAATAAAGGACAAGAAAAATAAATTGCAAGAAAGTAAAGGAAACTCAAATGATTAAAAGGTCTTGGCAAGGGTTAATGGTTAAAGATCTCTATCCTTGTTACTAACCACAACATGATAATTGCAAGGATCAATCCAATTAAGTCGTCCTCTAGAAAGTGAAGGAAAGTCAAATGAGCTTTATCAATCCTAATCTATAAGTCCTAGCCACTCACTAATTGACTTAGTGAAAGCTAGAGTCAATGAACACCAATCATCAATCATTTGGACATTAGTAACTCAAGCTCACCAAGTTACCATCCCAAGCCAAGAACACAAAAAAATCTACTCTAACATACTTCCAAGCATTTTGTCAAACACTTGGAAGGCATAAAAGGAAAACATGGTAAAATTGCAAGAAATGTTAATCTACAACTACCAATTGCGAGGAATTAACAATAATAAAGCAATTAAACAACAAAGGAACATAAAACATTAATTGCATTAAAAGGAAAGCCAAATCCAACAAGAGTGCAACAACACAAAAGAAGCATAAAAAGAGAGATTGACAAGAGAACTAAGGGAATCAAGACAATAGAACAAGGAATTATAAAGAAAAGAAGATGGAGACAAGCAATTAAACCTAGATCTAAGAGAAATTAACCTAATCCTAACGTAATTCTAGAGAGAAGAGGGAGTATCTCTCTCTAGAATTCTAACCTAAAACATGATGAAAACTCAAACTATGACACCTTGGTTCTTCCCCTTCCAATCGTTAAGTTCAATAGCATCAGAAATGAGTTAGATTGGGCCCAAAATGAGCTAGAAATCACTGGCCGTAAGTTGCTTAAAATGGCCCACGCTGATCCTGCGACGTGTGCACGTGGAACGACGCGTATGTGTCACCAAACGTCCTGGAAACTATGGCAAATTGCATATCATTTTGAAGCCCCAGTTCTTAGCTTTCCAACGCAACTGAAACTGCCTCATTTGGACTTCTATAGCTCAAGTTATGATCGATTAAATATGAAGAGGTCAGGATTGACATCTTTGCAATTCCTTCATTTCTTCATGAGTTCTCCATTTTTACATACTTTTTCTTCATTTCCTCAATCCAATCTTTGCCTTCTAAACCTGAAATCACTTAACAAATATATCAAGGCATCGAATGGAATTAAGGTGAATTAAATTCATCATTTTTTGGGTCTAAAAAGCATGTTTTCACTCTTAAGCACAATTAAAGGAGAATTTACAAAACCATGCTATTTTAGTGAATAAATGTGGGAAAAGTTGAAAAAATCCTCTAAATTAAGCACAAGATAAACCTAAAAATGGGATTTATCAGTCACTAGCCTAATTTTTCACATTACATTGCATTTTAGATACGAGAAATCGAAACCATACCTTGACCGATTTCCCGCTCAACCCGGAACACCTCCAATTCAACTTTTCCTCAAGCTTCCAAGGCTCAACTGTAAACCCCGAGTATTTAGTAAATAATTAACTAATAAATTAATTATTAATCAAAGTAATAAGAAAATGGAATTTGATAGTTTAATATAATAGAAAAAATTAAAACAAGAATTTTGACACTAATTTCAAAAAATTTGGCCCAAAATTAGGTCGAACGGACCGAATCGGTTGAACCGGGCCTGAAATGGACCCAAGGCCCAACCCATCAGCCCAACCACCTATAAGAAGAGCCAATTCTCTTCTTCCCTTTAGCATAAACACGCTGAAGCAATGCATGGTGAAGGAGCAGAAAGACAAACCCTAACACTATAAATCAAACCTCCATAACTTCTCGCTTCGAGCTTCGATCGCCGCACCGTTTATGGCCACACGTCCATTGTGTCAAGCTCTACGAATCTATTAGAACAATTTCATAGGTAAGCCTCATTCTCATCTTTAGTTTCTCACCCCTCAATTTAGAAGATTTATAAGTACATGTGTTGAGATTTGTTTAAAACTCGATCTGTAGGATCGAATTAGCTTCGTAAGCTTGATGGGTATTGCATCAATTCTCCGTCAGTAAGTTAAGGAAACCCTAACCCTTGTCACCTTACTGAATTTGTGAACCCTGAGGTAATTCTAGTGGTAATTATGTTGTTAGATTGGAAACTGGTTGAGAAGTGGAATTAATTTGAGGATATGGGAGCTTGAGATCAGTTTTGGAAGGTGGGTTCCTTGGTGAGGGGCTGTGTTGGTAAGCTTACGGTGCGGGAATGCTTAAAGTGTTTCGGATTAATTGGAAAATCGGCCAAGGTATGGTTTAGATTTTTCGTATTTAGTATATAATGTTCTGTGAAAACTTAGGTTAGATGACCATAGGATAGGTTGGAATAAAAGAAGATGTTCAATGCTTAGCACCTTTGATAAATGTGATGATATGAATTGAGTGTATGTTGGATGGCTACTATTTATGCTGATGATAGTATGTTGATTGATGAATTGGAAAAGGATGATGTGATGATATGGTTATATGTGTATTGAATTAGTTATTGATTATATTGTTGATGTAAAATGAGGAATTGAGGTTTGAAATTGTGTGATTATGAAGTGTTGTTGGAGTTGTGATGTGAAGAATTTAGTGTTGTGTTGATGTACTATGATATGGTATTGTGTTGAATCTAGGTGTAGAATTATGAATAAGAGTTGTTTGTGAAAAATTGCTTTTTGGCCAAACTTCGGTGAGTCATAACCAAGCTTCCAGACCCCCAAATGGTTTCAAATTTATTCCATATGAAAATTGGGTTCATGAAGTTTATTTCGTTTAAAGAACGGATGAAAAAAGTTTTAAAACGAAAAAGTTATGCTCATCGGAAGTTTGGTACGAAAAAGGTGAAATTCTTCAACTTAAGCATTTTTCTGATTTCTGCATAACTCGCGTACGTGAGCCACCACACACGACGCGACCAATCCCTACGGGTTGGGCATCTTGCGTACGTGGGTAAGTGGGATGCGTACGCGAGCAAGGAGAAATAAGCTCTTGCGTACACGAGCAAGGTGCTTGCGTACGCGAACCCTCTGTTTTCAGCAATTAAGGTTTGTGATTTAAAGCTACATTTCGAACCTCTAAACCTCTGTTTTTACCCTTTTAGTCCTAGAACATAATGATAAGCCTAGTAATAAATTGGAGCTAAGAAATAAAGGTAACTTGGAGATGAAGAAAGATTTCTAAAAGGTAATAAGTGGTTAGAGAGGATGGTGCTTGATTAATAGGGATGATGAAAATGGCATATAAGGCAACTAAGAGAGTAAAGTAACATTGAGAAAGATGTGATGAGCCATGGATTATTATTGAGAATGAGAATGATATTTATGAGAAATGATTGAATATATTGAGCTTGGGGCGTTGTCTTCCCCATGTCAGCTTAGGGTGTTGTTTCCCCGTGTCAGCCTGGGATTCGTCCCACGGATAATATTGAGCTTGGGGTGTGTTTCTCCCATATCAGTTTGGAATTCTTTCCATGATTAATTTCTATAGTTAGTTACCAGGACATGTCGGGCTGGCTAGGTAACCGGCAGTTGATATCAACAGCCATAGGACAGGTGTACATCATGTGCATATTGTTTGATTTGCTTGCTTGTGAACTATATGGGATTACCTACGTGATTATAATCTGCTATTTGTTATAATTGTTAACTGCATCACTTGTGAACAACTTGTGTCTGCCTTGTTTTGCTTGTTTGTCTGTGCAACTCATAAGAGACGGAGGAACGGAGGAAGGATGGGAAAAGATTAGTGTGTAGGTTAAGTTTGGTTAGGTTGAGAACCTGTAGACAACCACCTATTTATGGCTTCTATTTTTAGTTCCTTAAGCTTTATGTATGAATGTTGGCGTTCTAGGATTGTCTCTGGCATTCCCAAGACCGTATATCTTATGTGTGTGGCACTTTTACAATGCTGAGAACCTCTGGTTCTCATTCCATACTGTGTTGTTATTTTTCAGATGCAGGTCGAGAGGCACCTCTCTAGGCATCTAGAGCTTCTGCAATGAAGTGGTTTCATTTTGGGGCATACTTTTGATATTTTGATTTATATATGCGTATAGACTCTCCTCGTATGTTTATGTTCACTTTACTTTTGTACCTCTTAGAGGTCTATGGAGAACTAGGATTTTATGTTGGTATTTTGGGCTTCGGGCTATGTATATATATGTAAATATCCTCTGGCCAACCTTAGCTTCACAGGTTGAGTTAGGAGCTTGTTACTTCGTACCTTTGACCCTCTACTCCTATTTTCCATTTATTTATGCTTATGAATCTTAGTTTTCTTTGCACATAAGTCTTCCGTTTACATGATCATTACGACTTTTGTTTTAAACTTTCCTTCAAAGGCTCTTAGATAAAAAAAATTTTCACCTATACTATATAATATAATTTTACTTTTAGAGGTTGTTACACACCACCCCCGTTTTATGACTTAAGCGTAAAGCTCTGTGTGGTAGGATGTTAAATTATAGTATCAGAGCATTTCATTCCTGTAGAGCTTGAGGGACAGACTGACTATGCTTCTGAGCATACTCTGAGTCGTGTTCATGTGCTATTTAGGATATCTGACTGATAAACATAGCATAAAGTTTGTGAGCATGCATTTGGGGCTCTAAAACATTAAACTTGAGATATTGAGACTGATCACCTTAATATCAATTTTTTGGTGTGAACAGGGACCAAATATCATCTCGCAGATCTGAGCGAGGTACTCAGAGAGAAAATTCCGTGGTTGAACCGATGCAAGGATGATGAGATGGAAACTCTGGTTCTGGTACAAGTAACGTAGGTCGATATTATAGGTCTATGACTCTTACTGACTTCCTCAAGAGTGGTCCACCTCAGTTTAACAGAAACGCCAATGCTTTAGAGGTTGATCAGTGATTTCGGGATGTGGAGAGATTCTTGTACACTCAGCATGTTCCTGAAGCATATTTAGTGGAGATAGTGACTTATATGTTGGAGGTTGTTGCTCAGATTTGGTGGCAGGAGTTGTGTCATACCTTGCAGGTGGAGTTAACGGATGTCCCTTGGAATAGGTTTAAGACAGAGTTTTACGGGAAATACTTCTTACATGCACTTCACACTACAAAGGAGTTGGAGCTAACGCAGCTGAAGCAAAAGGATATGTCGCTCAACACCTCCCAAACAGATTTTCTAGCACCAAAAGTCCACTTTCAAGCTTCCAAAAACTCAATCAAGCTCCATACCACTTACATACATATTACCTAACACACATCATATACACCCACATGTACAAAGTCAACATCCAAACACAACAAATCAAGAATTCCATTAGGGTTGAGAATTCTTACCATACCCAAGGATCAAAGAGGCAAGATTAAGCATTTTTCTTAAGCTAATTGGATCTTATAACATCAAAGAGCTCGAAACCTCAACACTTTTACTCAAGATTTTAGAAACCAAGTTCTGGGAAAACACATGAGAAAACGTGGCTTACCTCTTGAATAATATTGTGGGCTTTGTAGAGCTCGACGCCTCGGTCGCATGGCCATAAACGGTGTGGCAATCGGAGCTCCAGATCAAAAGTTACAAGGATTTGAAGATCAAGTGAGGGTTTGTACTTTGAAAGAGTTCTTCTCCCTTTCTTTGCTGAGTTTCAGCGTGGAATGAGTGTGGAGGAGAAAGGGAATACTGAGTTATTTAATTTGGGATGAATTGGTATCAAAATATTTGTTTTAATTTTCTCTATCACATTAAACTATAAAATTTCATTTTTTAATTTTCTAGAATAAATTTTAATGTGTGGTTTAATTACTCATTAATTAACCGGGTTTTATATTCTACACACCTAAATAGGAATTTCGCCCACAAAATTTGAATTCAGTTACCTGAGAATAGGTGCGGGTAGTCTGTTTGCATTTCCAATTCAAGTTCTCAAGTATGCTCCTCAATACCGGCCTAATTCCACGCAAATTTAACTAATGAAACCTCTTTTTCGCATAACCGTTTAATACTCGTGTCATCAATTCTGACCAGAGTCACCTGGAGTATCAAATCTTCTTTTAATTAGACCGATTTAGTTTCTAACCCATGGCTAGCATCAGGAGTATATTTTCGAAGTTGCATCACGTGAAACACGTCATGCAGGTTTGAAAGGTGAGGTGGTAGAGCTATCTGATACGCCACCGGTCTAACCTTCTCAAGAATCTGAAATGGACCGATGTATCGAGGATTCAGCTTCTTCATTTTAATCGCTCTAACTACTCCTGTTGTTGGAGTAACCTTGAGAAAAACATGATCTCTTTTCGCAAATTTCAAGGGCTTCTGCCTCTGATTGGCGTAACTTTTCTGACAGCTCTGAGCTGTGAGCATCATGTCTCTGATTTTCTTGACCTGTTCAGTAGTTTCTGCTATCATCTCAGGCCCCAACAAGCTTTTCTCCCCAGCTTTATACCAGCATAGCAGAGATTGACACATCCTCCCATACAGAGCCTTATATGGAGCCATTCCGATGCTCGCATGGTAGCTGTTATTGTATGCAAACTTCACTAGCGGCATGTACTGATCCCAGCTCACCGGCTGGTCCAAAACACAAGCCCTC
Source organism: Arachis ipaensis (assembly GCF_059453495.1). Classification (NCBI taxonomy): domain Eukaryota; kingdom Viridiplantae; phylum Streptophyta; class Magnoliopsida; order Fabales; family Fabaceae; genus Arachis; species Arachis ipaensis. The sequence continues at coordinate 78,285,010 of NC_142440.1, read as the reverse complement.
AACATATCTTCTAAGGTTTGTATTGTCCTCTCAGATTGGCTATCTGTTTGAGGATGGTAAGCTGTACTCAAGCTTAATCGGGTTCCAAAAGCTCCCTGAAATGCACCCCAGAACCTTGAAGTGAAACGGAAATATCTGTCAGAAATTATAGTGGTAAGCACACTGTGAAGTCTCATAATCTCCTTTATGTATAAACGTGATAGCTCCTCAAGGGTCTAGTTCATTCGAATGGGTAAAAAGTGTGCCGACTTCGTCATTCGTTCCACAATCACCCAGACAGCATCAAAACTGGCTCTAGTTCTTGGCAATCCCAATACAAAGTCCATCGCAATACTCTCCTATTTCCATTGCAAAATCTTCAATGGTTGCAAAGTCCCAGAAGGTCTTTGGTGTTCAATCTTCACTTTCTAACAAGTTAAGCACTTTAAAATATGTTCTGCCACATCATTTTTTATACCAGGCCACCAGAACATAGCTTTGAGGTCATGGTACATCTTAGTGCTTCCCGGATGAATAGAAAACTCACTTTTATGTGCTTCCCTCAAGATGTCTTGCTGTAAGGTCCCAACATCTGGTACACAAATTCTGCCTTTGAACCTCCACAACCCATCATCGTCCTATGAAACTCTCCATTGCTTCCTTTGCTCAATAGCCGGCCATACCTTCTGTAATTTCTTTTCGTCTTGTTGAGCTTCTTCAATCCTGGACTAAAAGTCACTCGAAATTTGCAATTGACTCAAGCACAGAGTTCTGGACACTTTTTGAACACCTATCTTCAGGCTTTTGAATGCTTTAAGAAACTTCTCTTCTCTAAGCATCATCCAAGCAGCACACAACGACTTTCGACTTAAGGCATCTGCCACAATATTTGCTTTTCTTGGATGGTAATTCAGGTCAAAATCATATTCTTTCAGTAACTTCATCCACCTCCTCTGCCGCATATTAAGCTCTTTCTGATCAAAGAGATATTTCAAGCTCTTGTGATCAGAGAAAACTTGAAACTTAACCCCATAGAGGTAATGTCTCCACACCTTCAGTGCAAACACAACCGCAGCAAGTTCCAGGTCATGCGTCGGGTAATTAACCTCATGAGGTCTCAACTATCGGAGGCATACGCCACCACATTCCAGTGTTGCATAAGCACACACCCTAGAACCTTCAATAAAGCATCACAATACACCTCAAATGGTTCGTTTGGTTTAGGTAGTATGAGCACAGGCGCTGTAGTCAATTTTTGCTTTAACTCTTGGAAGCTTTCTTTGCATTCAGGTGTCCAGACAAACGGCACATCCTTACGGGTAAACTTTGTCAACGACAAAGCTATTTGGGAAAAACCCTTGATGAATCTCCGATAATAACCAGCTAAACTCAAAAACTCCTTATCTCAGTTACTGAGGTCGGTCGCCCCCACTCCATCACTGCTTCCACCTTAGAAGGATCTACTGCTATCCCCTGCTTACTCACTACATGGCCAAGAAACTTCAGCTCACTCTTCCAGAACACGCATTTAGATAACTTGGCGTACAATTTTCTCTCCTTCAAAATTTGTAACACAGTCCGCAAGTGTTCGGCATGATCTTCTTCAGTTTTAGAATAAATTAGTATATCATCAATGAAGACGACAACGAACTTATCCAAAATCAGGCGGAAAATCCCGTTCATATAGTCCACAAACACTGCAGGAGCATTCGTCAACCCAAAATACATTACAGTGTACTCATAATGACCATAACGAGTCCTAAAAGTGGTCTTAGGGATGTCTTCATCTCCTACTCTTATCCGGTGATAACCGGATCACAAATCAATCTTAGAGAAAACTCCAGCTCCTTGTAACTGATTCATGAGATCGTCAATCATCGGCAGTGGTTACTTATTCTTTATTGTGACCTTATTCAGTTGCCTGTAATCTACACAGAGACGCATACTCCCCTCTTTCTTCTTCACTAGTAACACCTACGCTTCCCATAGAGAAACACTAGGTCAGATGAAGCGTTTACCCATTAAATCTTCCAACTGAGCCTTAAGCTCGGCCATTTCTAAAGGTGACATTATGTAATGGGCAATCAAGATCGGCCCTGTCCCAGGCACAAACTCAATCCTGAACTCAACCTCTCGGGCAGGAAAGAATTCATCAATGTCGTCCGAAAACACTTCAGGAAATTCACAAACAATCAGAATCTGCTCTAAATTTGTTCTTCCCCCAAAACAACCACAGTTAATAGCATAACACCCTAACATTCATATCCATAATGGCTTACTGTCATAGAGTTCAAATAATAGTTATTCACTACAGCTGGCTCTCCCGATCCTTCCGACATAAAATACAATGACTTCTCAGAACAGTCAAGCAAGACATGATTTTTAGATAACCAATCCAGTCCCAAAATGAGATCCAGAGCAGTCATTGGTAAACAAATCAGATCATGGACAAAATCTCGTTGTTTAACTCGGAATGACACTTGTGGACAGCCTAACATAGTTACAACGGTTTTTGAAGTAGCATTATGCATATTCAGATCATAATCTAACACAACTATCTTCAACTCTAATTCACTAGCCCTCTTAAATGCAATGAATGAATGAGTAGCTCCAGAATCAAATAAAGCATTCAAAGTTTTACCGGCTATTTCACATTTACCTCGGATAAGTGTATCAGACCCATCGACACCTACAGCTGAGGTAGTGAATACCCGACCAGGCTGATGTGCTCTCCCAGTACCTTACCTCTGCTTCTCTGTACAGTTTGAGGCTTTATGCCCCGCCTTCCCACATGAGTAACACAAGCCTCAACCGGCTTTACACGGAGCACCAGGATGATGACTTCCACATCTAGAACAAGCTTGCTCATTCAGAGGCTGCTTTCCAAATCTTCTCCCTGGGAAATTGTTGTTGTTAGGCCTTCTGAAGTTAGTTTGACCTGGATTCTGCTATGGTACAAAGCCTCCATGCTTGAAAGTCTGACCCCTAGGAGCAAAGCTTCTTCCTCGGTTCTGCTAAAAAGGCTCGCTATGACTTCCTTTCTCTGCAGCCGCCTTTCTCACATAGTCTTCAGCAACTCTGCTCTTATTCATTAACTCTAAGAAAGTCCTTATCTCCATTGGTCCCACTGAGCTTAAGGTATCACTCCGGAGTCCTCCTTCGTACTTAATATACTTCCACTCTTCAAAGTCTCCAGGAGCACCCTGATATATGCCGGAAAATCTGCATAGTTCCTCACACTTGTTTGTATATTCAGACACAGATATAGCACCCTGCTTCAGCTGTAGTAGCTCAAGTTCCTTTGCTATCCTAATAGAAATTGGAAAATATTTCTTATAAAATTCCACCAAGAAGGCATCCCAGGAGATAGCAACATCGCCATGTTGCAAGAGGCGTCGTGTACCCTGCTACCAATGCAGTGCTTCCCCAGTGAGCTGATAGGTCGCGAACTCGACACACTGCTCTTCAGGCGCCAGTTGTGTTTGCAGTGCTCGTTCCATGGCCTGAAACCAGGTATCGGCTTTAGTCGGATTGGTGGTTCCTCTGAAAATTGGCGGGTTAACCTTCAGGAATGCTGACAGCGTGATCGGCCCATTTTCACCGTTTCTCCCATTACCATTATTGTTCATTTGCTGCCCAAGCGCCTCAGCAGTGGCCTACATAGCAGCAACCATATTCTCCAACGCCAGCATAAAGTTCATAGTGTTATTTGTGTCGGTTTTTGGTTCCTAAGTGCTAGTACGACCTCTCCCATGGCCTCGACCGTATCCACAAGGCGCCATCTGGTTCCTATACACACCAAACAATTGATATCAAATTGATCAATCTCAGTATCAGAAGTCTAGTGCTTCAAAGTCCCAAATGCATGCTCATGAACATTTATGCTAGTTATATCAGTTAGATATCCTAATAGCACATAGACACACACACAGAGAATGCATAGAAGCATAGTCAGTCCATTCCTCAAGCTCTATAGGAACGAACTACTAAAAGTAAAATTTTATATATATAATATAGTGAAAAAGGTTTATAAATAGGAGCCTTTGAAGAAAAGGGTAATGCAAAATCGTTAAATTGAAAAGCACAACACTCCCAAATGCAATAATGTAAACGAAGCAAGGTAAAAGATAAGCTAACACGGATACATATACAGAAGAGTGCCAAAATATAGATAACAAAGCTCAAGACTCGATTCGCAAAGGTAATCGGCCCGAGCATATAAGTATACACACACACACACACACACACACACACACACACATATATATATATATATATATATATATATATGAGAACCCAAAAGAAAACCAAAATACAAAGTTACAGAACTTGTTTCTCCAAAATAGCCTCTAAGAGGAGTTAATACAGTATATATAAACAGTGGAGGTAATAAGTATCTAGTTAAATACCTATAACCAAAATAAAGCCCTGAGAGATAAGGATCTTTGCTAAATCAGAAGCTTGCAGCATGCCTCAGTAAGGAGCCTTACGTCCTACATCTGAAAACCAAAAATCCACATGGGGTGAGAACTGGAGGTTCTCATCATGGTAACAGTGCCCACATATCTAACATATAATGTTTTGGAAAAGCCGAAGGCAATCCTAGAACTTCCGACATATAATTAAAGCTTACAAACATAATTAAACCATGAAAAGGAAATAGGCAACTAGATAAGGGTCTTCAATCTATCTAAATTTCCCCTTTCCAACTTCTTCGAACCTCCCAACCACCAACGAAACCAAAATGCCACAAAAACAATTATTACAAGCAAGGAAATAACAAATAGAAAGCATATACAGCAAATAAACAGGTAGCAAATAGTTTATACAATCACTTAGGCAATCCAAGCAAGTCACACCAAACAAAAATATAGATGCATTTGATGCATGCCTGTCCTAGTTGCTGATGAGTCTCATCTGTCGGTTATAAAGCCAACCCGATAAGTCCTGCCAGCTAACCATTGGACTGTCCCTCTGTCGTCCATCCCCAACTCGAGTAATTCTCAATGATAATCATAATCATATAACACCCACAATGGTGTTTATCCACGGGGGAGAGCTCATCCAGAACTTTCACAGTGTCCGGCCACACTTACGACATAGGGTCAGCAGAGTATCGAGTCTCAACCTGGAGTACGTGGTGGCTAGCCACTGCTTTCACCTAGGGAAACTCGTATCTTAGATATTTGAAAATGCATCTAACTACATTATCAACCAATAGTCATATACATATAGATACTCAGCCATAATTCAATATTTAGCAGAGCCATCCTGCTCATAACATAATCCATAACCAACCGTAATTCATTATCAAATACAGCCATCCAGCTCATAACATAAATCGCACTTCTGCCATCATCCTAAGTAACCTCTTATTATCAATATCCTAGATTCATCTGATTACTTGGCATACTATTAGGATTTAGGGATAAAAGAATGAAAATAGAGGTTTAGGAGTTTGAAATTAGGTTTTAAAACACAAAACTCATTTTTGCTGAAAATAGGGTTCATGCATACGCGTGGGCATGAATTTTTGCTTCCTCGCATACGCATTGCCTCGTCCGCGTACGCATGTATGCTGGACAGAACCATCCGTTTGCGTATGAAGCCCCATGCTCGCGTACGCAAGGATCTCTTTTTGCCCATGATGCATAAGCATTGCCTCGTCCGTGTACGCATACATGGAAAATAGAAATGCCCATCCGTGTATGGAGGGGTTCTCGTACCCATGCAGTGCAGATCAGTCAAAAAGCTGCTAAGTCAGAATTTTCAACTTTTTACACCAAACTTTGATCAAGCATAACTTCCTCATTTTAGAATATTTTTCCTCCGTTTTTTAAACTGCGTAAACATCTTGGACCAAATTTTTTTTCTAAACAAGTTTGAATAAATCAGAGGTCCAGAGACCAAGTTATGCTCCACCAAAGTTGGATAAAATCATAATTTTTTCAAAACTTAATAAACCTCCAATTTTAAAACTTACAAACTTCAAACCCTTGGAAACCAACCCAAACTTTTTAAAAATCAACCCTAAACTCTAGCCATTCAGCATTAAACCACTCCCAACTCATACTTTCAACTCTCTTATTCAATCCACCATTTTCATGAATCTTAATTCAACAGTTTAATTCAAACAATATCCAATATTTCAAGTTCAATAATATACTATATGCATCATCAATTTCTTATATCAATTACAACATCCACTTAGCCCCCAACGTGGTACCAACAACAAATTCAACCTCACTAGCCATTTTACATAAACGAAGTTAATCACATCATACAAACAAGCATTTATCATAACTTCCAACATCACTAACCACATACAAAATAATGCAATCCATTTCAATCGATCAACCACATCAACATTTTAATTTCCTATCCTAAGGTCACTAGCCTAAGTTTTCATATTACATTACATTTTAGATACGAGACACTAGAACCATACCTTGGCCGATTTCCCGCTCAACCTAGAACACTGATAAACCACTATTTTACGCTTTATCTTGTACTCAATTGAGCGGATTTTATCAATCTTTCATACACCTATCCATACAAAATGCATGGTCTTATGTTTCCCTTCCTGATTTTGTGCTATGAATGAAAACATGCTTCGTGCTCTTAAATTTGCTATGTTTAAATCCTCTCTTATTACCATTCGATGCCTTGATATGTGTGTTAAGTGATTTCAGAGTTTATAAGGCAGGAATGGCTTAGAGGATAGAAAGGAAGCATGCAGAAGTGGAAGAAATACAAGAAACTGAAGGAACTGCTAAAGCTGTCCAGCCTGATCTCCTAGTACTAAATCGACCATAACATGAGCTACAGATGACCAAATGATGCGGTTCCAGTTGCGTTGGAAAGCTAACGTTCGAGGGTTCGCAAAAATATATAATTTCACATAGCTGCCTCGAAGCCAGGCGACGTGAACGCGTGGATCACGCAGATGCGTGACCTGGCAAAAATCCAATCCGCACGAACGCGTGGACGACGCTTCCGCGTGACTTTGCAGCGACCTGTACGTACCAGAAATTGCTGGGGGCAAATTCTGGGCTATTTCTGACCCAGTTTTCGGCCCAGAAAACATAGATTAGAGTCTTTAAAGTGGGGGAATCAATCCATTCATTCATACAACAAGACACAACTTATATAATTCATAATTTTAGGTTTTAGATGTAGCTTTTAGAGAGAGAGGCTCTCTTCTCTCTCTAGGAATTACGATTCCTAATTTTATACTGTTGAGTTGGATATTATTACCTCCATTGAAGACTATATTATTCTAGTTTGTTTCATATTTCTTTACTCCTTTAATTTCCATTTATCTTATTTAGTTTGTCTTCTTTGTCCCTTACTCTTTTATATCTTTAATCCTTATTCAGAGTTACAATTGGAAAGCTTTTATGACATTATTAATGCAAAGAGTATTTTTCTATTTACCTCATTATTTGTTTAATTATCTTCAAGTATTTATTTAGTCATTTATTAAGTAAAATTGGCATCCATGTCAATGGAGTAGGTTCCCAACTTGATTTTGGAGTTGATTAATATTTGGAGACCCTTGAGAGACGACCAATAATAACACACCTCCCTACAATTCCTTGAGAGACGACCCGAAGTTTCAATACTTCGGTTATAAATTTTATTGGGTTTTGTTACTTGTGAAAACCAAATTTTTGTACGAAAAGATTCTCTGTTGGTTTAGAAACTATACTTACAACGTGATTATATTTTTGTGAATTTCTTTACCAGCGAGAATCTAATCGTCAAAATGGCGCCGTTGTCGGGGAATTACAAACGTGTGCCTTATTATTTGTTATTGTAAATATTTTCTTTTACTTGTTTATTTGTTTTTATTTTCACTTTTAATTTTTATTAGCTACTATGAGTTCTCACCCCCGTCGCTTTGAGTTTAGTTCCAATGTTATTGCAAGGAATGGAAATTATAACAGGAACATGCATCAAGGTCAAAACAATCAGAGATGGACAGAGCCACGAGGATCTGATCAACCCTTTAGGCAACAACACCCTCTAAAGTACCATGGACGACGACCATTCAACAATGCATGTCGAGACAATAGTTATGGTGGACCTCCTTACCAACAAGTCCCACCATATGCTTATGAACCACCTCCTCAACACAACTCTGGACCACCATACTCACAAGCCCCCTACTACCAAACACCATCACATGATTCTAACCCTTATCCACCATATCAACCGCCCTATGAGCCATATGAGCCATATATAGATCCACCTTAGTTACTTCCAAGGACCACCTCCTCCATATACACCATATCCATATCCATCAATCCAAGAGCCTTATGATCCTACTTATGATATCTGAGCAGAATAAGAGTCAAGGGATCGTCTCAAGGACACAATGGATCAATTTCATGCAATCCTGCGTCAACTGGACCGAGCGGTAAACCGAATAGCACCCGAAGCTTTCCTGGCTAAAGAATTTCAACTTGAGAACAAGGAATTGAAGTGTGCTGTGCAACAAGTAGAAAAGATAGAGAGTGATGAACCACCCTCTTATCATGAACCTTTCCTCCCAAGTAATGAGCCCTCATATCCACCTCAACCTTCAATGCATGACACTCTTGGTGTTCTTCTTCAAGGGCAAAGAGAGATGAAACGGGGAGTACTAGAATTCGCGACTGCCTTGATCGAGGTAGTAAATCAATTAGCTTCCCAACACCTGAGCACTCAAAGTACTCCCATGGCTACATGAGGAGAATCAAAAGAAGAACATAGCATGAAAAAGACACTAGAAACTCCGGTGAAATTTTGGTTAGATCTAAAAGAAGAGTTTGGTATCGTAGAGAATTCAGATTTCTTACCACCCGAATGGAATCATCATGTTTCACTTGAAGACGGGTGCAGAAACAGGATTTGGGATCCAGACATACATGAGGATCCACTTTGCGAGCCCAAGACTTGTGAAGAACTCCCCCAAGGCTTGGCAAATTCACTTGAGAATAATGAAGATTATTGGAAGTCCAAGCATTGGTGGCAGTTTCAGGATGAGTTCAAGCACAAGCCTCCATGACAAAGAGCTCAACAAATGTCCAACTTAAGGACTTTAACTAAAAGTGCTAGGTGGGAGACAACCCACCATGGTATATTCTTTTCTTTTTGTTCTTAGTTTTATTTTATTTTATTTTTATTAGTATTCATTCATAATTTCTGCATATTCATCTCTGCATTTTGCATTCTGCATAAAAAAAAAAAACACGCACGCGACGCGTCCGCGTCATAAGGTGCATTTGGAAGAAAAGAAAATTGAACAGAGAGTCACGCGAAAGCGTGGCTGGAGGCATGCCTTAGGCACAAATATGTCCACGCGACCGCGTCGCTGACGCACTCGCGTCATTTGCGAAATAGCCTCCCCACGCGTCCGCATCACCCACGCGAACGCGTGGCCCTGCAAAATTGACGTAAAAAGGTGTATGGCAGAGACTTATGGTGGAGTTGGGCTGGAATGATGCTAGAGGCACAAGCCCTACCACGCGACCGTGTGCCCCACGCGTTCGCGTCATTTTTCAGAAAATGGCCATTCACACGATCGCGTGACCCACGCGTCCGCGTCACCTGAACATTATCACACACCACACGATCCCGTGACCCATGCGTCCGCGTCACATGCTACTCACAGTTTTACTAGATCAGCGCCAACTATCTTATCTTTTCTTCCCCAATCCTAATTCTTTCTTCTCCCTTTCTTCCTCCTTTCTTACTTTCTTTTTCTTCGTTTATTTAACTTTTCATCCTTCTTCACTTTCATTCTATTTTACTTAATTTATTTGCATACTTTCATTCATTGAATTTTAATTTTGTGCATATTTTTATTTTCTTTTCTTTGTTCATTATTTTTCCAATAGTGTTAAATGTCCTTATTCAACTGTTGCATCTTTTCTGGTATTATTTTGGTACTTAGTGACTTGTTTTACACTGTTGGGTAATATTATTTAAGTCAATGCCAATCTTTTATGATATCTGTGTTCCTTTTGCATTGACATGAATTTATATTGCCCCTCATTACCCACACTTTCTCCCCTTGTTGCCATTTTTGCACCACTGGTATGCCATGTGCTTCTATTGTTTTCTCACTTGCATGTTGTAGCTACCATGTAATTGAGATCCCCATTATTTGGCATTAACCCACCCATACTTTATTTATTTTCTTCTCTTTATTCCTGGGTTACTTTTCTTCTCTCTCATCTTCTTTCAGGCTGGCCACCGAGAAAGAAAAAGAGAAACTTCTATATGGGGCAACAGACAAGTCCATCAGCACATTCTTTGGAAAAGCATCAGTTATAACCGCCCGTCCACTTGCACATCTTAGTATGCACCGAGGACGGTGCAATCTTTAAGTGTGGGGAGGTCGATACCTGATAAACCCCATATTTAGGGTTTATCTTGTGTTGAATTTAGAGGGTTTTGTCAACCTTTCTTCCATTTATCCAATGAAATAGCATGGTTTTGTAAATTCTCCATTAATTATGCTTAAGAGTGAAAACAAGCTTTTTAGGTCCTTAATTGTTTAATCTTGATTTACTTTTGATTCCATTAGATACCTTGATATGTTTTTTAAGTGATTTCAGTTTTAGGAAGCAAAGATTGGATCAAGGAAATGAAGGAAAAGCATGTAAAAATGGAGAACTCATGAAGAAATGAAGGAATCACAAAAGCTGTCAAGCCGACCTCTTCGCACTTAAACGACCATAACTTGAGCTATAGATGTCTAAATGATGCAGTTCCAGTTGTGTTGGAAAGCTAACAACCGGGGCTTCAAAATGATATAAGATTTGTCATAGTTGCATTCGCGCATAGGGGCGCGCACGCGCGCGGTGCGCAGATGCGCCGATAGTGGCACATGCTTCACTTAATGCAACCCGTGGCCAGCGATTTTAGAAGCCTTGTGGGCCCAATCCAACTCATTTCTGATGCTATTTAAGCCAAGGATTGAAGGGAAATCAACATACTTTACATACTTTCACACATTAGTTTAGTTTTAGTTTAATTTTTGGAGGGAAAGTTAGTTTTAGAGAGAGAAACTCTCACTTCTCTCTAGGATTAGGAATTAGGATTAGGTTTAGTTCAATAATTTAGATCTAGGTTTCAATTCATGCTTTCTTCTTCTTCTTCTTCTACCTTTCAATTCTATATTGTTACATTCATCATTCTTCTCTTGCTGTTATTTCTTTCTTCTATTTTGTTTGTAGATCTACTCTTGTTCATTCTATTTTCTTTTAATGCAATTTGAGGTAATTCATGTAGATCTTGTTTTCTTTGATTGTTGTTATTAATTCCTTGCAATAAGTAGTTGTTAGATTTTATTGTTGTTATCAATTTACTTTGCTTTACTTTTATGCCTTCCAAGTGTTTGATAAAATGCTTGGTTAGATTTTAGTGTAGATTTTGTTCCTCTTGGCTATGGTAGAGTAATTAGTGACGCTTGAGTTATCTAATTCCCTTTGTTGATTGATAATTAGAAGTTGCTAATTAATTTGGATACCACTAAAGCTAGTCTTTCCCTTGGGAGTCGGCTAGGACTTGTGGAATCAAGTTGATTCATCCACTTGACTTTCCTCTATGGTAGAGGTTAACTAAGTGGTAGCAATGGACAATTTATGATCACAATTGAGGAGCATAATTAGGATAGGACTTCTAATTCTCATTCCTTGCCAAGAGCTTTTCTAGTTGATAGTTTGTTTTCATTGCCATTTACAATTCATGTCTCTTATCCCAAAAACCCCAAAATACAACTCATAACCAATAACAAGTACACTTTATTGTAATTCCTAGGGAGAACGACCCGAGGTTCAATACTTCGGTTTATAAATTTAGGGGTTTGTTTTAGTGACAAACAAATTTTTGTATGAAAGAATTTATCTTGGTTTAGAAACTATATTTCAATGAGAATTTATTGTGAATTCTAAACCGTCAAAAGTCCAATCATCAAAATGGCGCCGTTGCCGGGAAATTGCAATGGTGTTGTGTTATTGGTTATTGTATATATGTGAATAGTGTGAATATGTTTGCTTTTGTTAGTTCTTGCTAGTTTTAGGATTTAATTTTCTTGTTTCTTATTTGATTTTATTTTCATTTTCTCTTGCTATTATAAATTCTCACTTTGGCTATGAGTTTGGTTCTAATTGTGTTGTAGGAAATGTGAACTTCAATGATGACACTCATTATGGATGGAACCAACAAAGATGGGAGGTGTCTCAAGGAATTGATCACTCCTATTGGCAACAACCTCCGGATGCGTATAGGTATAATTTCCATCCTAATGCATGTCAATTCAATGGCTATGGTGAAACTTTATGTGAAAATCAACTACCACCATCATATGCCTATGACTCTTATCCTCAACATGAACCTCAACCATACTCACAAGCCTTTCCATACCAAGAACCTCCCTATGACCCATATCCACCATATGACCAATCACCCATACCATATTCTTATGACCATTATGAGCAAGAACCTATAGAGCCACCCCAACCCTATCAAGATTACTACCAAAAACCACCTCAATGCACACCATCTCCATACCCTTACCAAGAAGAACCACCTTCCTACTATGAACCCTTTCTCCAAAATAATGAACCCTCTTATCCACCCCAAGCCCCAATAGATAATTCTCTTACCTTGCTACTTCAAGGACAAGCGGATATGCAAAGGAACACCCTAGAGTTTGTGACAAACTTGACCAAGGTAGTGCATACTTTAGCCTACCAATGTTTGAACATTCAAGGTGCTTCCATGGCCACATGTGAAGAATCAATTGAAGATCATAGCATGAAGGAGAGATTAAAAATTTCGGTGAAAAATGAGGGATGCCACTTTGTGTTAGAACAATTGGAGGAGCCTATGATCATTGAAGAAAAGGAAGAAGTGGTTGAAGATTTAGGAGATGTTGAAAGTCCATGGGAATGTAGCATCATAGAGCACTCTTCCAAGAAGCTTGATATTGATATTGAGGAGGGCGCGCAACCTCCAAGGCATATCTTAGTTGGAGGCTTGAAAGAGGCTTATCAAGAGATGGATTCAATCATGGATGAATTTCTATCTACAATTGAATCCTTTCCCATTGGACATGAAGTTGAAATTATAGAAGAATGTGCACAACCTCCCATACCCTTGGTGAGCAATGAGAAAGAGAGTGAATCGGAAGAAAGCTACTAAGAGGAAAAAGTTGGCATGGTGTACATCAAGATTTAATAATATGAAGAGGTTAATCAAGAGATGGATTCATTCATCAATGAATTCCTATCCAAAATTGAATCACCTCTCATTGGGCAAGATGAAGTTCTTGAAGACAACACCAAGCCAAGTGATAAAAGGGGAAAGGGTGAAATTGAAGAAGCTTGTGAAGAGGTGGAAGCAACTAAAGAAGAGCCTAAAGAAGTAGACCTCGCATTGTCTAAGTGTGGGGAGGTCTCCCTCCCAAGTCACCGTCCAACGCAACATTCAAGTGGGTAAAATTCTTATTCCTAAGCTTTACTTTCTCGCTTGAATATGGTTTGATTGAAAATGATGGTCAACTTAGAGCTCTTTGTGGAGTTAAAAGTTGAAGAGAGTTGTGTAGTGGTTGGAAACATCACTCTAAGTTCATGATGGTTGCATGCTCAAAGTTGTATAGTAATGATTGGTGGAGAACCAAATTGCATGAGTCTAGGAAGTTATTTGGTCACTTACATGAGAATTCTAGAGTCATGCCACCCGGATGGACTAATAATGATCAACTTCAAGACGGGTGTGAAAATAACGTGTGGGATCCCGGATCGCACAAGGAGAATCAACTTTGGGAGCCTATGGTTTGTGAAGAACTCCATCAAGGCTTGGAGTTATTATCCTTAAAGAATAAAGCTTATTGGAGATTCACGCATTGGTGGATGTTCCAAGATGAATTTAAGCACAAGCCACCTTGATGAGGAGCTCCCCATAAGTCCAACTTAAGGACAATAAATAAAAGTGCTAGGTGGGAGACATCCCACCATGGTAAATTCTTTCCATTCTCTTGTATATATATACTTAATAAGTGATTTGAGTTGCCATTATAACTAGTTTTCTTCTTTTCTATACTCTTATACATTTTGTTTTGATTGATAGGTTGTTGTAGTGAGTTTTGATTAGTTTAGAGTGTTGTTAAAGTAGGTTACTTAAAGTACAAGTTTTGTTTGTTTTGTCTTTGAAAATTTTTCAAAAACTTAAAGAGTTTTGTTAAATTTGAATTTTGGTTACTTTAGGATGTTTATAGGTTAGGAGAGTGTTAAATTCTGTGTTTATGCTTCTTAAAAAAAATCTCAATCCGCACTTAAGTACGCATGGCGCGTCCGCGCGGATTGCACTGCATGGCTCCTGGTACATTTTCCAGAGAGTTGTGCTAATTCTGCGCAAACATTAAGCTCCTGGCACAACCTAATGTTCGCGTATACGCACTGCGTGCATGCGCGCTGATGGCATAATCCGCAATGCGTGCGCCCAAAATACATTGCCATTTACATTTCTTGTCCCTTATCCCAAAAACCCCAAAATACAACTTATAACCAATAATAAGAACACTTTATTGTAATTCCTAGGGAGAATGACCCAAGGTTCAATACTTCGGTATATAAATTTAGGGGTTTGTTTTAGTGCCAAACAAATTTTTGTATGAAAGGATTTATGTTGGTTTAGAAACTATATTGCAACGAGAATTTATTGTGAATTCTAAACCGTCAAAAGTCCAATCATCAATACTGACTTCTGTGGGTTAGTTATTTTCCTCCCAACACCAATGTTTTATTTTCTTTGTTAGTTCATAGTTGCATTTGCATATTTGATTGCATAATTGTTTGATTTTGTGCATATTTTACCACCACTTGGTTAAAGTAATATTTTCTTTCCCAAGAAACTTTTTAAAACATTTCACTAATTTGATTTAAATTTTTTCATAAACTTGTTTGAAGAAATATTATACTGGAACATGGTTTAGAACTCGAACACACAAAACCTGTGAGATTTTGAGCTTATTTTATTGGTTGCATTTTATCAACCAATATTTTATTTTTGGTGTGTGTTTTTCTCTCTAAAATTGTGATCTTTATCTTGCTTAATTCTATATTTCCATTGTTTGATGTATGCATGCACTTATATGATTGAGGCCCTTGTTTCACTAAGCTTACATACCCATATGGCCTTAACTCTTCATTATCCTTTGCAAACCAATTTTGAGCCTATTTTACCCCTTTGTTCTTTACTTTAGCACATCATTAACTTTAAGCGGAAAACAATAATGTCCTTAATTTGAATCCTTGGTTAGCTTAGACTAGTGAGAGTGTTCATAAATTAAGTGTGGGGAAAAGTGGGTTTGGAAACATTTGGTTTAAGAATTGGGTGTTATATATCTTTATGAAAATGTGAAAGAAATGTTTAGGACATGTTCAGGTATTCAATACCTTAATCATATGCATTGAAAAAGAAAAAAAATATATATTTATTAAGAAAAGAAAAATAGAAAAAGAAGAAAAAATAAAGAAAAAAAAAGAAAGAGAAAAAGAGCAAATAAATAAAAGGGGACAAAAATGCCCCAAAGTAAGTGGTGAAAGCAATGAATATGTACTGTACTTGAAATTAAAATGCATGAATATGTGGAAAACATGGTTAATGGATAGTTAGATATGGTATTATGATTACTTGGATTGTCTAAAGTTAGGTGGAAAGTTTAAGTTAACTAGGGATTCAGATTTTAGCCCACTTGGCCAAATACAATCCTACCTTAACCCTAACCCCATTACAACCCTTAAAAGACCTCTTGATATGTGTATTTGTGCATCAAATTTGTGTTGATTGGTAGAAGAAAAGCAAGCCTTATAAAGCAATATTAGTAGAGAATTGAGAGATCGAACCTTAAACACTTGAGTGATTAGAGTGTATACACTTCCGGTGAGGGTTCGATGCTCGATTCCTTGTTCTCGGCTTTCATGAGCTATTTTCTTCTTGCAAGTCTATTTGTACTTCATTTTTATGATTTGAATTAGTGAAATCCAGTTCACATTTATTCTTGAAAGATTTATTTGCTTTTAACCAAGTAGGTAAAAGCATTTTGCATATAGCTGTATTCATACAGATAAGTTGCATTTCATACATTTTAGCTTTCTCCATTCATTCTTTATAGCTTCTCTTGAGCTTAGCATGAGGACATGCTAATGTTTAAGTGTGGAGAGGTTGATAAACCAATATTTTATGGTTTCTCTTGTGCTCAATTGAGTGGATTTTATCAATCTTTCATACACCTATCCATACAAAATGCATGGTTTTACGTTTCCCTTCCTGATTTTGTGCTATGATTGAAAACATGCTTCGTGCTCTTAAATTTGCTATGTTTAAATCCTCTCTTATTACCATTCGATGCCTTGATATGTGTGTTAAGTGATTTCAGAGTTTATAGGGCAGGAATGGCTTAGAGGATAAAAAGGAAGCATGCAGAAGTGGAAGGAATACAAGAAACTGAAGGAACTGCTAAAGCTGTCCAGCCTGACCTCCTGGTACTAAATCGACCATAACGTGAGCTACAGAGGTCCAAATGATGAGGTTATAGTTGCGTTGGAAAGCTAACGTCTAGGGCTTCGCAACAATATATACTTTGCCATAGCTGCCCCGAAGCCAGGTGACGCGAGCGCGTGGATCACGCGGACGCGTCACTTGGCAAAAATCCAATCCGCGCAAACGCGTGGACGACGCTTCCGCGTGACTTTGCAGTGACCTGTACATACCAGAAATCGCTGGGGCAAATTCTGGGCTGTTTCTGACCCAGTTTTTGACCCAGAAAATATATATTAGAGTCTATAAAGTGGGGGAATCAATCCATTCATTCATATAACAAGACACAACTTATATAATTCATAATTTTAGGTTTTAGATGTAGCTTTTAGAGAGAGAGGCTCTCTACTCTCTCTAGGAATTAGGATTCCTACTTTTATGCTGTTGAGTTGGATATTATTACCTCCATTGAAGACTATATTATTCTAGTTTGTTTCATATTTCCTTACTCCTTTAATTTCCATTTATCTTATTTAGTTTGTCTTCCTTGTCTCTTACTCTTTTATATCTTTAATCCTTATTCGGAGTTACAATTGGAAAGCTTTTATGACATTATTAATGCAAAGATTATTTTTCTATTTACCTCATTATTTGTTTGATTATCTTCAAGTATTTATTTAGTCATTTATTAAGTAAAATTGGCATCCATGTCAATAGAGTAAGTTCCCAACTTAATTTTGGAGTTGATTAATATTTGGAGACCCTTGAGTTGGAAGACTCAAGAGTTAATTGTTATTGGTTCTCTGGCCACTAACGCTAATCCAGGGTTTTTAATTTAATTTAATTACATAAAACCTCTTTGTTAATTTTCACTACCTTAATTTATAATGATTTATTTTTCTATTATCCAACTCTAAAAATTCTCGGAAAACCCATAACCAATAATAAGACACCTCCCTGCAATTCCTTGAGAGACGACCCGAGGATTCAATACTTCGGTTATAAATTTTATTGGATTTTGTTACTTGTGACAACCAAATTTTTGTACAAAAGGATTTTCTGTTGGTTTAGAAACTATACTTACAACGTGATTATATTTTTGTGAATTTCTTTACTAGCGAGAATCTAATATTCAAACACCAGCAATTCAACTTTTCCTCAAGCTTTCGAGGCTCAACACCTCCCAAATAGATTTTCTAGCACCAAAAGTCCACTTTCAAGCTTCCAAAAACTCAATCAGGCTCCATACCACTTTCATACATATTACCTAACACACATCATAGACACCAACATATACAAACTCAACATCCAAACACAATAAATCAAGAATTATACTAGGGTTGAGAATTCTTACCATACCCAAGGATCAAAGAGGCAAGATTAAGTGTTTTTCTCAAGCTAATGGGATCCTATAACATCAAAGAGCTCAAAATCTCAACACTTTTACTCAAGATTTTCGAAATCAAGGGCTGGTAAATCAAGTGAGAAAATGTGGTTTACCTCTTGAAGAAAAAGTTACAAGGATAAAAAAACGGTACGGCGATCGGAGCTCCGGATAAAAAGTTATAAGGATTTGAAGGTCAAGTGAGGGTTTCTACTTTGAGAGAGTTCTTCCCCCTTTCCTTGCTGAGTTTCAGTATGGAATGAGTGTGGAGGAGAGAGGGAATGCTGAGTTATTTAGTTTGGGCTGAATTGGGTTGGGCTTTGGGACCAATACAGGCACGGTTCAACCGGTTTGGCCCGTTCGGCCCAATATTGGGCCAAATTCTTTAAAATTAGTGTCAAAATTCTTGTTTTAATTTTATCTATCACATTAAACTATAAAATTTAATTTTTTAATATTCTAGAAAAAATTTTACTTTGTAGGTTAATTATTTATAAATTAACCGTGTTTTACAAATTCTCCTCGAAATGTGTGATTGCTGGCGCTAAACGCCTAGGTCCGGGTTTAGCACCAGGGAAATAGAGAGAAACTCATATATGCTTATGGTCTTGGCACTGAATGCCCAGCTTGAGATTTGGCGCCACCTCAACTAGAACTTTGCCTCGATTTACGTGCCACAAGGTGCCAAAATTTGTGCCCCTCCCGGCGCTAAACGCCAGGTTTTGGTGTTTAGCGCTGGGGCACTCGAATCAACTCTTCTCCAGGGTGGTCTGTTTTTCTTTCTGATTTCTTCTGTTTCTGTTTCAACACTTTATATCACCAAAACACATGTAAAACAAAGGAAAATTGTAAAGAACTATAGCAAATAGAATTATACCAAAATAAATATAAAATCAAAGGATATGAACAGTTGGGTTACCTTCCAACAAGCGCTTCTTTAACGTTACTAGCTTGACGGTCAGCTCTGCTAAGTCAACAGATGAGCGGATCTCTGACGATCAACCTCGCCTCCAAGGTAGTGCTTCAACCTCTGGCCATTGACAATGAATCTCCTATTAGAATGCTCTTCCTAGAGCTCCACATGACCAAACTGAGACACTCTAGTTACCACAAACGGTCCTGACCACTGGAACTTTAACTTCCCCGGAAGGAGCTTGAGCCTTTAGTTGCATAATAAGACTTTTTGGCTCGGCTCAAATGCTCTTGTGGCTATTTTCCTGCCATGCCACACTTTGGTCTTTTCCTTGTAGAGCTTGGCATTCTCATAAGATGAATTCTTGAATTCATCAAGCTCATTCAGTTGAAGGAGCCTTTTTTCTCCTGCAGCCTTGGCATCAAAGTTCAAGAACTTTGTTGCCCAATATGCTCTGTGCTCCAACTCAACTAGCAAGTAACAGGCTTTACTATGGACCAACTGATATGGAGACATGCCAATAGGAGTCTTGAGCACCGTCCGTTATGCCCAGAGAGCATCATCAAGCTTCCTAGCCCAGTCTTTCCTTGAAGTACTAATAGTCTTTTCCAAAATCCTCTTAGTTCTTTATTGGGGTGATGAGGGAAAAATGATTCTACACAAACTCACCGGCAAGTGTACCAGGTCACATCAAGTAGTAAAACTCACAAAAATGAGGTCGATCCCACAGGGATTGATGGATTGAGCAACTTTGGTATGGTGATGAATTTAGTTAAGCGAATATCTGACGGATTGGCATAAAAGAAAACTGCTGGAAACGTAAATGGCTGAAACTTAAACTGTAAGAAATTAAAAGAGCTGAAACTTAAATTACAAGAAATGTAAATAACTGAAACTTAAAGTGCAAGAAATTTAAATTGCAGAATCTAAATTGCTAAGAAACTTAAATTGCATGAATATTAAAGGAATTTGGGTATTTGGAATCAAAACAGAACTGAAAAAATGTAACTGCAGTAAAATTAGACAAATCTAAACTGAAGTAACTCAGTAAAATTGATCAATCAGGAATTCAGTACCAAAATAGAAACAAAACATTTGTAGAAGAAAATAAACAGAAAGAAAACTAAGACCTCAATCACTCTCTTATCAAAACAGTAAAGAAGAATTTGCATCAGAAAGAAGAAAACAGAAAGACCACTAAGATCAGATCTCCAATTCTTAGAATTATAAAAAGGAAAAGTAAAAGATGACTCCAAGATGAAGAAATTTAGAAGAATTCTTCAATCCAAATTCCCAGACCCAAAATAGAAAATAAAAGTTGCAGAAGGGAGAAAACAAACAGAAAGGAAAATTCAGATATGATTTCCAATTCTAAAATTCTAAAAGAAAAATTAAAAGAGAGCCCCCTTAATGAAATCAAATCTCTCTTTATTTATACACTTTCCAATTCTATCATCAAGCACTTGGAGTGGGCTTTTTGGCCTGTGAAGAAGTGGGTCAGAATAGCACTTGGTTGCTGCTTCCAGGGGAATGCTGCGTTCTCAAAGTGAGCGCAGCGTTCATTCATCCATGCGTACGCGTCTCTGACGCGTGCGCGTCCTTTTGCCTTTTTTGCTCATCGACGCGTACACGTCACGTACGCGTGCGCGTCACTATCAGTCTTCAGCTCCCAGTATGCTTGCGCGCCCCTTTCACGCGTATGCGTCTTCAATGGCGTTCACTTAATGAGCGCTACGTTTGCTTAGTGAGCGTTGCCCACGCGTGCGCGTCCTCTGCGCATGCGCATGGGTAGCAAAATACCAATTTCAAGCTTTAGCGTGAGCCATGCGTGAGCATGCTTCCTTCCAGATCCTCCATCGACGTGTGCGCGTCATGCATGCGTGCGCGTCGATTGCAGAACTTCACCTCCAAATATCAATCTCCCTGAAAATGCTGGCTTAGTAAACGTAGCGCTCTCTTTTAAAAAACGAGCGCCAACCACTTCCACGCGTACACGCGTACGCGTGGGTCTTCAAAAATTGCCCCTGACGCGTATGCATCCCGTACGTGTGTGCGTCGCAAGTGAGCGTGGCGTTCTTTATTTGAACGCAACGTTTATTCTGGAATGGTTCTTCTTTTCTTCATTTTCTCACCTAAAATCAACCATACAAGCAATCAAAGTCTCACCAAAATCATAAGAATTTGCATCATTCATAATAATCACTTAATTCTTGTATAAATCTCATGATTTTGTATAAAATAAATGATGTTTGATTGAATTAAAATAATCATGAAATTCCACTCCAACCACTTACTTATTATGCAAGAAAGTGCATAAAACCTAATGAAACAAATGAAAAATGGTTGTGAAACTAGCATAAGATGACTTGTCGTCACAACACCAAACTTAAATCTTGCTTGTCCCCAAGCAAGCACTAAAACATGAGAAGAAATGAAAGGAAACAGAAAAGCATATATGTCCTTATTTAGCAGGTAATTAAATTTGGTTTATGGGGTTTTATGCAGAAGTAATTGAAGCTCTACTTTCTTTAGATTTCAAGATTGAAATGTTCCTTTAAATGATAATCAAAGTTGTTGCTGTGAGCCTTGTTATTTATCCATCCTTGGTGTTTTGATTTTCTTTTGTTTTTTCTGCTGAGAAGCTTACACTTTTATTCACAGCTAAGTGTTATGTGTTGCAGTAGCTTTTTAGCTTTGTTTTTCAGTCAACACATCTTCACCACAGACACTTGGCTCACAATTCCTAAGACATTGATGCCCAGCACCTCTTTGGGTTACAAAATGCCTTGTAACTAGGTTGCTCTTGATAATGGACTTTCGGTTGATAATCCCGGATTAATCATCCCAAGTTACTAAGTTTTAAAATACTCGTTAGAACCTATTTGTCCAAGCAGATCCTAGTACAAAAAGCAACACAGGCATATGTCCTAAGGTCTAAGCCATTGGTGTCTAGCCTTATTATTTGTTTCTTTCATTTTTGTTGCCGATTCTTGGCCTTTCTTTCTTTCCTTTCGTGCTCTTTCTTTTTCCAAGGATAATTATTAATTGAAGGCTTTACAACAGCAACTAAGGTCACATTACAAGGGATCAACCTAACCTTTATCCTTTATTAATGAGCTTACTTCAACAATCAAACATACATACTACCACTAAACTTTATTATCATTCCTACCACATTGAACATTTACTTCCTGTTTTAACATTTTTTCTTTTATTCATGCAAAAGGGAAACAAGACATATATTCAAGTAGGATGAGTGATGCAGACACTTATACTAGAACATCTATTTTGAGAAATGATAGGATAATAGACAAACAGAATGCAAATAAGGGTAACCTATCAGAGAGGGATACAATTAAACTTCCAACCAAAACACAGCAAAATATAAACAGTTGAGTAACAATACAACCTTTTGGTATCTTCTTGCTTAGTCTTTCATCCTCCTTCTTAGCTTTTGTGCTTTACTTGCTGTTGATGTATTGTCCTTCCAAAAGGTTGAATAGTTTTTTGTAATGGTAGTGGAAGTTGCTTGTCTCCCAAGCACTCGAAAAATGGTTAGCATGCATAAATGTTTGCAGGCTTTTGAACTTACTTTGGTGTGTTAACGCCAGACTTAGTCCTTTGCCACTATCCCTTGTATAACAAATCAATCGTACACATGAAACCTTGTGCCTTTGCTAAAGGGAACAAAACTAAAAACTAGAAAACAGGCAATAGTTGAGTAGTTTTCTTGATTGTTTGGAGCTAGTAATTATTCATACAAAGGGTTGAAATGTGTTTTCAAATGAAATATTTGGTGGGACACCAAACTTAGCACCCTTCATTCACCCTTTAATTGTTTTGGTGTGTAACACCAAACTTAGCTCCTTGCAATACAGATAAATCTATTTAACCCTTTTATTGAAATAGTTAGGAAAAGAAAACTACCTCTGGTTGGGTTGCCTCCCAACAAGCGCTTGTTTATCGTCAATAGCTTGACATTGGTTCCTTGTTAGGGTGGTTGATGATTATGGTGCCTCAGCGTGTCCCCTTTCACTGTGAGCGTTCTTCCTGTAATTTGATGAACAATCTCTATATGCTCCAGCGAGAGTATCTTATTGACAGTATAATAATCATCAGATTGTGGGTCTGTCTCCAACTGTTGGTAGATCAGTTTCACTTTGTCTCCTTTTGAGAACCCTTCAGTTGGAATTCTTTTGTTTCTCCACCCTTTCGAAACCTTTTTCTTGCTCTTCTTTCCTTTCTTCGGTAACCCTTTCTTCTTGGCAGCAGCTTTTTTGTCTGGAATTTTCTTCTCACTGATTGATCCTATGGCCTCTAGTTGCAATCCTTTTTCATCATTCTCATCTGCATTACCCTTTTGTTTTTCTTCATTGTTTGTCTTTTGCTTCAAAGGTGATCTGATGAGTGCCTCCTTGGGCTTTTCCTTCCAATTCAAGTCTTCCTCTTCAACTCTCATGCAACTTTTTTCTTTAGCAATATGATGGATTTCCTTAAAGACATTTAAAGCGATCTTCTCATCATGTGCTCTTAGAGTCATTTCTCCCTTTTCCACATCAATGATGGCTCTTGCTATGCCTAGGAAAGGTCATCCCAGTATGATGGAATTGCCTCCCTCTTCATCTAAATCCAAGATCACAAAATCTGCTGGAAATATGAACTTATCCACCTTGACCAAGAGGTTCTCAACCACTCTATTAGGGATCACCATTGATCTGTCAGCAAGTTGCAAGGTCATTCTTATAGGTTTCACTTCTTCTATGGACAACTTCCTCATCATAGATAAGGGCATCAGATTGATACTTGATCCTAAATCATACAATGCCTTATCAATGACTATATTGCCAATGGTGCTAGGCAAAAAGAAGCTCCCGGGATCATTGAGTTTTGGTAGGAGACCTTTTTAAATCATTGCACTGCATTCATGGGTCAAGAGCACGGTTTTCTTCTCATTCCAGCTTCTCTTCTTGTTGATGAGTTCCTTGAGAAATTTTGCATATAGAGGCATCTGCTCCAATGCTTCAACAAGTGGGATATTAATTTCCAGCTTTTTAAAAACTTCCAGAAATTTGGGAAACTATTGATCATTGAGCTCTCTTTGCAATCTTTGAGGGCATGGCAGAGGAGGGATGTAATGTCTAACTTCCTTCCTCTGTTCTTGTGGGAGCTCTATCATGACTTGTTTTCCCTTCTTTGAAGCTTGTGACTCTTCATGTTTCTTTCTGAGCTCTTCCTGGTCCTTCTCTTTAATTGTCACTTCTTTCTTGCTGTTAGCCTTATCATCCTTTACTGGCTTCTTATTAGCTTCTTTGTTATTCTCCAATGACTTTTCACTCCTAAGTTGAATTTCTTTCCATTCTTCTTTGGGGTTAGGAATAGTGTCACTTGGCAGTGCATTGGTTGGTCTTTTAGCTACTGTTTGCTTGGACAATTGTCCAATTTGTCTTTCCAGGTTCCTCAGTGAAGCTTCATAGTTCTTGTTGGCCAATTCTTGATGCTTGATCATTTTCTCCATCATCATCTCCAAGTTGGAGATTCTTTGAGATTCTTGGGGTGGTTGTGGCTGAGTATGTGATGTAGATAGTGAATGAAAATTATTTTGGTTGGGTGATGGGTTATTGGGTGGATAGAATTTGGGTTGAAGTTGATTATTTTATGGTTTTCTGTATGGATTTTGGTTAGTGTTTTGATAGTTTTGCTGGTTTATGTTGTGGAAGTTATTTTGGTTGGAGTTCCATTGCCAAGGTTGCTGGTTCTGGTTCTCTCCCCATTTCAGATTGGGGTGGTTTCTCCAAGATAAGTTGTAAGTGTCTCCATAGAAATTATTTGGTCCTGAACCTTGATTTTGCATGTACTGCACTTGTTCAAGTTGCTATTCTTCAAAAATTTCCTCATGCTGTCCCCACACCACTGGTGGTTGGTTAGTTGTGCTCACTGCTGCAAAAAAGTAATCCATCATCCTCTTTGACATCATTTCAATTTGCTGTTGAAGCTGCTGGTGCATGAGTTTATTCTGAGCTAATATTGTATCAACTCCTTCAAGTTCAAATACACCCTTCTTTGGAGCTGCTTGCCTTTCAGAGGAGTAGAAGTACTCATTGTTGGCCACCATGTCTATAAGATCATGTGCCTCTTGAGCAGTTTTCATCATTTGCAAAGATCCTCCTGATGAATAATCCAAAGCTTTCCTCGAAGGCAAGGACAAGCCATCATAGAAATTCTGCAACTCCACCCATTCACGGGACATTCCTTCTGGATACCTTTTGATCAAAGCTTTATACCTCTCCCAGGCTTCATACAATGATCCTCCTTCTAGCTGTCTAAAGGTTCGTACATCAGTTTTTAGCTTAATGACTCTTTGGGTTGGATAAAATTGGGCTAGAAATTTGCTAACCAAATCATCCCAATTGGAGATGCTTTCCTTAGGGAAGGTTTCTAACCAATGTGTGGCTTTGTCTCTCAGTGAAAATGGGAATAACAAGATTTTATATATGTCAGGGTGGACTCCATAGGTTTTGACAGTGTCACAAATTCTCAAAAACACAGAGAAGTGTTGGTTTGGATCTTCAGCAGCACTTCCTCCATATTGACAATTATTCTGAACCATAGTAATCAATTGAGGCTTGAGTTCGAAGTTATTAGCATGGACATTGGGTGTTAGGATACTGCTCCTACAATTCCTTGGGTTAGGGATAATATAAGAGGCTAAAACTCTTCTCTGAGGCAGGCCATTGTTGTTAGCCACATCCTCAGGTTAGTTAGGTAGGTTACCCTCCATCTCTTGATCCTCTTCTCCTGATTCTTCTTCTTCAGTAACTCACTTCCCTCTTGCTTCTCTTCTTAATCACAGAAATGTCCTCTTTGGTTCAGAATCAAAAGAGGTGGATGTACCTCTTCTTCCTCCTGGCATACAACACAAACAAAACCAGAAAACTAAAATAAAACACTCTACTGTTAGAGTGTGGTTAAGGTTAGTTTAAACAAAGTCTCAAACAGTTAAAAAATGTTTAACAAAAACAAAGAAAAATGCTTAATCTAGATTATCGCCTACTTAATCATTGTCAATATAAATCAATCCCCGGCAATGGCGCCAAAAACATGATGAGGGAAAAACGATTCCACACAAACTCACCGGCAAGTGTACCGAGTCGCATCAAGTAGTAAAACTCACAAAAGTGAGGTCGATTCCACAGGGATTGATGGATTGAGCAACTTTAGTATGGTGATGAATTTAATTAAGCGAATACCTGACGGATTGGGTGAAATTTTGATTAACAGAAAATAAATTGCAGAAAGTTAAAGTGCAGAAAGTAAAAGAAGAAAAGTAAAAGATAACTCCAAGATGAAGAAATTCAGAAGAATTCTTCAATCCAATTTCCTAGACCCAAAACAGAAAATAAAAGTTGCAGAAGGGAGAAAACAAATAGAAAGGAAAATTCAGATCTGATATCCAATTCTAAAATTCTAAAAGAAAAATTAAAAGAGAGCCCCCTTAATGAAATCAAATCTCTCTCTATTTATACACTTTCCAATTTTGTCATCAAGCACTTGGAGTGGGCTTTTTGGCCTGTGAAGAAGTGGATCAGAATGGCACTTGGTTGCTGCTTCCAGGGGATCGTTGCATTCTCAAAGTGAGCGCAACGTTCATTCATCCATGCGTACGCGTCTCTGACACGTGCGCATCCTTTTGCCTTTTTTGCTCATTGACGCGTACGTGACGCATCACTACCAGTCTTCAGCACCCAGTATGCTCGCGCACCCCTTTCACGCGTACGCGTCTTCAATGGCGTTCACTTCATGAGCGCTACGTTTGCTTAGTGAGTGCTGCGCACGCGTGCGCGTCCTCTGCGCGTGCGCATGGGTAGTAAAATACCAATTTCAAGCTTCAGCGCGAGACATGCGTGAGCGTGCTTCCTTTCAGATCCTCCATCGACGCGTGCGCGTCATGCATGCGTGCACGTCGATTGCAGAACTTCACCTCCAAATTTCAGTCTGCCAGAAAATGCTGGCTTAGTGAACGTAGCGCTCTTTTTTAAAAACGAGTGCCAACCACTTTCACGCGTACGCGTCATACACGCGTTCGCATAGGTCTTCAAAAATTGCGCCTGACGCGTAAGCATCCCGTACGTGTGCGCGTCGCAAGTGAGCGTGGCGTTCTTCATTTGAACGCAACGTTATTCTGGAGTGCTTCTTCTTTTCTTCATTTTCTCACCTAAAATCAACCATACAAGCAATCAAAGTCTCACCAAAATCATAAGAATTTGCATCATTCATAATAATCACTTAATTCTTGTATAAATCTCATGATTTTGTATAAAATAAATGATGTTTGATTGAATTAAAATAATCATGAAATTCCACTCCAACCACTTACTTATTGTGCAAGAAAGTGGATAAAACCTAATGAAACAAATGAAAAATGCTTGTGAAACTAGCATAAGATGACTTGTCAACATGGAGACCTCAACCTGTCCACTTGTCTATGGGCGATAAGAGGTTGCCACCTTATAACAGACTCCATATCTCTGCAGAAGTGAGTCCAACTGTTTGTTGCAGAAGTGGCTTCCTCCATCACTAATCAGTGTCCTTGGGACACCAAATCGGCTGAAAATACATTTCTGATGAAAACTTAGCACCACCTTGTCATCATTGGTGGGTAAAGCCACTGCTTCCACCTACTTGGACACATAATCAACTGCCACCAAAATGTAAGTATTTGAGTATGAGGCTGGAAAAGGTCCCATGAAGTCAATACCCCACACATCAAACAACTTAATCTCCAGTATTCCTTGCTGTGACATCTCATGATTGTTGGGAAGATTCCCTGCTCCTTGGCACTTGTCAAAATTCCTCGCAAAATTCCGAGCATCTCTAAAGAGAATTGGCCAATAAAAACCACTCTGGAGGACCTTAGTAGCCGTACTCTCACCATCGAAGTGGCCGCCATACTCGGAACCATGACAAAGCCAGAGAATCTGCTGTGTTTCCTCATCTAACACGCAACATCGGATAATACCATCTGAGCACCTTTTAAAAATATAAGTTTCTTCCCACAGGAAGTTCTTAGCATCAATTAAAAGCTTTTAACTTGTTGTTTAATGTACTCCTTGGGGATCCACCCTCATGGCCTAGTAGTTTGTGATATCCGAAAACCACAGAGCCCTATGAATCATGAAGAGTTGCTCATCCAGGAAGATCTCAGTCACAGGGGTGGGTTGTTGCATTCCCTCCTCAGGCTCAATCTTAGAAAGATGGTCAGCTACTTGATTCTCTGACCCTTTCCTGTCTCTAATCACAATATCAAACTCCTGAAGAAGGAGTACCCACCTAGTCAATCTTGGTTTAGAATCCTGCTTAGTTAGAAGGTACTTGAGAGCATCATGGTCAGTATAAACAATAACCTTAGAACCAATTAAATAGGACTTAAACTTATCAAATGCATAAACTACAGCCAGTAATTCTTTTTCTATAGTTGTGTAATTCTTTTGTGCGTCATTTAACACGGATAGCATAGTAAATGTCGTGCATAAGCTTGTCTTGTCTATGTCCCAAGACAGCTCCTATAGCATAGTCACTGGCATCACACATCAATTCATATGGTAGAGCCCAGTTGGGAGGAGCTATGATGGGAGCTGTTCCGAGGGTTACCTGAAACTGTGGGTCAATCTCAGACGAGATCTTCTTTGCTGGTCGGAGATGACGTGTCCGGCTGGTGAATGGCGGCCGGAATTGTCGTGTCCGACTTGTTGAGCTGGCGATGCTACTGATCCTTTGTCACCAGAGGGTGGTAGTACCTGCAAGGGACTCCGATGCTTAAGTTAGCAAGGGTATTAAGCAGGTTTTTAGTAGAATCAGAGTATGAGTTATACCTAGGTGCTCCAGTGTATTTATAATGATAAGGAGTGACATTTTTGGAGATAAAATAGTTATCTTATCTTATCTTATCCTCGAGTGAGGTCATCTTATCTTCAAGGGAACCGCCCTTATCTCTGTAGGCTTGGACTGCCTTTGGATTTGGGTCGTGTTCTTCTGTTTGGGCCCTATTTGGGCTTTTCCTGGCAATTTGGCTGAGCTCTTTGAGAAGAGGTCGGATAATCCTGACGTGAAGAGATCGGTTGACTTGTCGTCTAAACATCCCAGGTCAGACAGTTCGACCCAGGGTATGAACAGTGCCCCTGCTCGAGTGTGGTCTTCCTTTTGAGGTCGAGTCCTTTAGTTTTAGGACTTTCGATCCTTCTCTGGTGAAGCCGAACTCGAGCATTTCGTCGATCTTTTTGTAGAGCTTCCCTCTGAATGCGGAACATCTTTCTTTATTCCTTTTTTGAAAACGCGCGTTTATTGCTTTGTGAACGTGTGAGGGTTTTTAATGTCCCCTTAATTCCTCTCTTTGTTGCTGTTTTCCCTCTTTTCATCATTTTGAACTTTAGTATTTTCAAGGATTTTGCTTCCGTTTCTTCTTCTTTTTTGCTCACTGTAACTCCACTCTTTTTCTTTATTTTTCTGTCTTTGCCTGAGACTATTTCCACACTTTTCTTTGTGGCGTCGTTGGTGATTACTGGAGCTTCCTTCGTTCGAAAGGCCTTTTTCAGATTTCACCTCTCTGCCTTCAACTTCTTCTGCGCTTACTCTTCTTTCAGGTTGGTTCTTCTTTCTGTTTCTTTACTTCTTTCGTCGTTCTTCCCCTTGTATTGTTCTATTTCTTGGTAAAGTTTGGATTTTGCTTGAGTTTATGTTGGAAAGCTTGAGCCTTTTCGTATTACTATGCTTGGTTGTCACTGTGATGTATGTTTTCCGGTTTTCTTTCGACCTTGTGTATGCTCTTGGCATTTTCCCTCATAGTTGATGCTTTTTAGGGTTTTTCATGTTCTTTTACTGCTTCTGATTGTATCTTCGTATTTGGAGTTTTGGGCTGATAAACTGTTTCATTTTTGAAAAGGATTGCGCCTTTGGTGAATTTTCCATATTGGTAGCTTTCTTTACTGTTAGACTTGTAGCAGATAACGCTTTTCTGATGGTTTGCTTTTGACATTCTTCTCATGTTATTTCTTGTCTGGAAGGGGATTTGTTTTTCTTCGCCGAGAGTTTTGGGCTGTAGCCTTATAGACTTTTTCTGAAATCTTTATTCTATCCCTACCTCCAAAGGATGCCTCTAGACCTTGGTGTGCGTCTTGGGGTTTTCCTTTTACTGTGTGCGTTGCTCTAAGTCGAGTTGTTTTGATTTTGCCCGAGCTGTTTTGGTTAGTAATCCCTTTTCTTTTTTTTGTTGTAGGACTAGTTGGCCATGTCTTCTCGCAAAAATGTTTTTGAGACGTCTTCTAAGGTTCCTGAGGGGATGTCTGACTGGTTGGACTCCCTTGTGTTGCTGTGTGTTTATCTAGCTAACTCTAAATTCTGTGTGGAGCTTAGAAAACATCATCGGATCTGTAGTAGTAGAGATCAAGAGAACAACTATGAATTGGTAGCACCTAATTCTGATTAAAGGGTTTGCTTCCTTGTTCCGACCCAGGGGGAGCGTCCCTTTTTTTATGCATACGACTTCTTTTTTAGTTAAATGAACATCACCCTTCCTTTCACTCCTTTTGAGACCGACCTGTTGTGGTCGTGTAACGTCGCTCCATCTCAGCTTCATCCGAACTCATGGAGATTTATCAAAATTTTTCAATTATTTTGTCAAGAATTTGATCTTAAACCTTCTCGAACTCTCTTTCTGTACCTCTTTATGTTGACCAAGCCTGGGACTACCAAAAAGAAAGCTTCTTGGATTTCTTTTAGGTCTGCCTAGGGACACAAAGTTTTTTCCATGTATGATGAGTCTTTCAGGGATTTTAAGAATTACTTTTTTAAGATCCGAGCTGTTGAAGGATCTCGTCCTTTCTTTTTGGATGAGAATGGTGAGCCCAGCTTCCCTTAGAATGGCAAAGGAATGTAGTGGTGTCTAGGTACACTTCTCCGAACTGAGTTGGGTAGGGGTCGACTTCCTTAATATTTGTCGTATTTTGTTTATTTTGTCGAGTTCATTCTTCTTACTTTCTGGTTGATGACTTGGTTTTCTTTTTGTATTTTCAGAGATGGTTTAAAATAATGACTCCATGAGGGCCTTTAAAAAGGCGAGGAAGGCTACTGCGGCCCAAAACATTTCGGCCAAAGTGGCTGGAGAAGGGGCTTCTCGTGTTCCTCCCAAACAGCCTGTGCTGAGCTCTCCTGGCCCGAGAAGGATGATCCCTACCCCTCGGGTCCATGTGCTCGATCCTCCACAGGCTTCTGCTGCTGTCTTTTCTCCTATGGCCGTTCCCCCTTCAAAAAGACCTCGGACTGTTGAGCCCTTTAATTTGGATGCTTCTGATTTCGATGCTGTTGGGTTTGTTGACCAGTAGATTGCTCCTTATGGTGTCATTCCTACTGACGATGTCTCTCTTATTCGTCATTTGGATTTTATTACTCAGAGTAGCCTCAAGATGGCATATATGGGGGCTGCTCTGTATCGAACCGCCCAGGATCTTCCTATACATGCTTTATGGAGGAGGCTAAATCAGAGTTTGACTGGATTAAGGGTTTGAAGGAGGAGCTCGAGGTGAAAGTGACCAAGTTGGAGAAAAAGTTGGAGGGTGAAAAGACTAGAGCTATTGCTTTGGCGGCTTCTGCAAAGTTGGCTGAGGATACAGCGTTAAAGCATAAGGAGAGTTATGTGACCACTTATAGGAAGATAATGGATCTCAGGGAGAGTTTGAAGTCTGTCCGAGCTGATTATGCCGAGCTTCAAGGTCATCTTGTAGGCAGTGTTAATGTTGCTTATGAGAATTTGAAGGAGCATGTTCGAGTTGTTGCGCCCGAGCTCGACCTTACTCTGTTCAGCTTGGATAACATTGTGAAGGATGGTAAAATTGTCCTTGATGACCCTGATGATGATGATGATGTCGAGCCTCCTCCTGTGCCTGCTGCCAATGTCTCTGTTGCGCTGAATTCTTCAACTTCTGTAGCTGAGGTTGGTCATCTCGAGTCGGATCCTAATTGTCAGGTCCTAAACCGGGATGATGGGACGGTAGATCTGGTGCCTCTTCAGACTCGTCCTCCTTCACCTCATGATACTACAACTGGGAACTCTTTGGATCCTCTATGATTATTCTGGATGTTTTGTACATAGCCCGGCTTGTGGGCTTTGAACTTTTTATATTTTGTAATTTGTGGTTTCTAACTGCTGGATACTTTTAGTTGCTTCTCTGTTAGCAACTTTATTTTTGGAAAAACAAAGTAGCTTCTCAGGTTCTTGGGGTCGACTTTAGGTGGCCTCTTGAGTCTTGTTATTATTATAACCTTGTTTCTTTTATGATATGCTTGTCTGCACCTATCTAACACCTTCTAGGCTTCTTTGGGAGTCTTGGAGCCTTATTGTCCGGCCTCTTTTGATTGTCTTCATACTTGTAGTTTGATTGTGGATTTCTGGGTCCAACTTGTATCCTTCTGTTGGCCGATTTCTTCATCTCGGCCTGAAGCTATTTTCAGTAACCCATTAGTTTGGACCTATGTTAGGTCTCTTTTATGGGTTTACCTTTTTTGGTATCTTGGTCGGGCCGGTTTTCTCATGCTGGTCCCTTCTAAGTTATTTCTAGTAATCCTCTTTTTGGACCTTTGTCAAGCCTCTTTTAGGGATTACTTTTTATAACTTTTGTTCTGGGCCGACTTCATCACGTCGGTCCCTTCTAAGTTATTTCTAGTAATCCTCTTTTTGGACCTTTGTCAAGTCTCTTTTAGGGATTACTTTTTATAACTTTTGTTTTGGACCGACTTCATCATGTCGGTCCCTTCTAAGTTATTTCTAGTAATCCTCTTTTCGGACCTTTGTCAAGTCTCTTTTAGGGATTACTTTTTATAACTTTTGTTTTCGGCCAACTTCATCACGTCGGTCCCTTCTAAGTTATTTCTAGTAATCCTCTTTTTGGACCTTTGTCAGGTCTCTTTTAGGGATTACTTTTTATAACTTTTGCTCTGGGCCGACTTCATCATGTCGGTCCCTTCTAAGTTATTTCTAGTAATCCTCTTTTCTAGGGCTGGCCAGGCCTCTTTCTAGGGATTTACTTTTTATAGCTTTGGTTATTGTGGTCGACTAGTCCAACTTCTTTATGTCGGCCGGTCTTTAAGTTATTTTTAGCGATCCATTTTATTAAGATCTTGTCAGGTCTTTTCTATGGATCACTTTCAATAACTTCTTGTATTATTCTGTTTTTGTCGCCTTTTCATCTTTGCCGATTTCGTAGAAATAGGGTTTGATCCCCGTTTGATCGACCATTTGATGAATTTGGTTTTCATCTTTGTTGGTCTTTACCGTGATCGTGCAGTGAATTTGATTTTCACTTTCTGCCGATCTGTAGCTTTATAATCGGGCGATGAATTTTTGCGTTTCAGGTTAGAGAATCTGAAAAAACTTTATTCAATATAGAAAATATACAAATATATACATGTGGGTGTTTTTCCCTCTAAGTCAGGCGGTTTGTAGATCTTGGCTTCGCGCCTCGTTAAAAAACCTTTTCAGGAAAAAGAGTGCACCTTATCCTAAGATCCTTATTACCTCTAACTATAATACCTTCATAGGTTGCAGGCGTGCCATGATCTTTGAAGCTCTCGCCCTTCGAGTTTGGATAGTCTGTAGTAGCCCTTTCCAAGTACATCTATGACTCAATAGGGTCTTTTCCAGTTTGCTGCCAGCTTTTCTTTTCCATGTCGAGTTGTTCCGATATCATTTTGGATTAGGACGAGGTCGTTCTCGGCAAAACCTTGTGGCACCGCATTTTGGTTGTATCTTGAAGCCATTTGACATTTTAACGCCTCTTCCCTGATCCGAGCTCCTTCTCGGATTTCTGGAAGTAGGTCGAGTTCTTCCCTTTGAAGTTGGGAGTTGGCCTCTTCACTGTAGTGGATCATTCTGGGTGATCCTTCTTCGACCTCCACTGGGATCATTGCCTCCATTCCGTAAGCTAATCAGAAAGGTGATTCCTTTGTGGTGGAGTATGAGGTTGTCCGATATGCCCATAGGACTTGTGGGAGCTCTTCAGCCCAAGCTCCCTTTGCGTCCTGTAGTCTTTGTTTTAACCCAACTAGTATGACTTTGTTAGCAGCTTCTGCTGGTCCATTGGCCTGGGGGTGTTGTACGGACGTGAATTGGTGTTTTATGTTCAGATCGGCCACCAATTTTCTGAAGCCTGCATCTGTAAATTGAGTGCCATTGTCTGTGGTGATGGAGTACGGAACCCCAAACCTTGTGACAATATTTCTGTACAGAAATTTTTGACTTCTTTGAGCAGTAGCATTAGCTAGAGGTTCCACCTCAATCCATTTTGTGAAATAGTCTACTCCCACGATGAGGAATTTGACTTGTCCGGATCGTTGAGGGAAAAGGCCGAGATGATCGAGTCCCCATTTTGCGAAAGGCCAGGGTGAGGTTACGTTGATAAGTTCCTCTAGTAGGGTGATGTGGAAGGTGGCATGTTTCTTTCATGGTGAACATGTCTTTACGAATTTTGTTGCTTCTTTTTGTAAAGTCGGCTAGTAAAAACCAACCCGGAGTACTTTTTTGGTGAGAGCTTGCGCTCCGAGGTGGTTGCCACAGATACAACTATGTACTTCTTCGAAAACTTCCTTTGTGTTGGAAGTCGGCACGCATTTTAACAGTGATGTTGAGATCCTTCTCTTATATAGAGTGTTGTTCATGATGGTGTAGTATTGTGCCTCCCGTTTTAACCTCTTTGCCTCCTTCTTATCTGTAGGGAGTGTTTCTGTTTTGAGGTAGTTGATTATGGGAGTCATCCATCCTTGATCCAAACTTGTTATGGCTAAGACCTTTTCTTCTGAGATTGACGGGTTCTGTAGCATTTCCTGTATGAGGCTTCTATTGTTTCCCCCTGGTTTGGTGCTGGCTAGTTTTGAGAGTGCATCAGCTCGAGCATTCTGTTCCTGAGGTATGTGACGGACCTCATATTCTCCGAATTGTCTGAGTTGTTCCCTGGTTTTGTCCAAGTACTTTTTCATGGTGGGATCTTTGGCTTGGTAGCTCCTTGCTATTTGTGAGGTAACTACTTGTGAATCGCTGAAGATTGTAAGCTTTTGAGCTCCAACCTCCTTAGCCAGCTTCAAACCAGCTAGTAGTGCTTCATATTCGGCTTGATTGTTTGAAGCGGGGAACTTGAATTTGAGGGAAGGTTCAATTTGGGTTCCCCGATCGCTTTCTAGTATCACGCCTGCGCCACTTCCCGTTTTGTTTGAAGAACCATCTACGTATAGACTCCATTCTGTAGGGATTTTCAGGGTGTCCGTAAACTCAGCAAGGATGTCAGCCAGATACTATGATTTAATGGCTGTCCGAGCTTCATATTGAAGGTCGAATTCGGACAACTCGACTGCCCATTGCAAGATTCTTCCTGCTAAGTCTGTTTTTATTAAGATGCCTTTTATGGGCTGATTGGTCCGAACCCTGATGATGTGGGCTCGGAAATACGGGCGAAGTCGTCGAGATATTAGTATGAGAGCATAGGCAAACTTCTCTATTTTTTGGTAATTCAGTTCAGACCCTTGTAGCGCTTTACTAATGAAGTATATGGGTTGTTGTTCGTTGTTGTCTTCTCGGACCAGTGCTGAGGCTACTGCCCGGTTTCCTACTGCAAGGTATAGTACAAGTGGTTCTCCTTCCTGTGGTCGAGTTAGAATAGGTGGTTGTCCCAAGAACCTTTTGAAGTCCTGGAATGCCTGCTCACACTCCGTTGTACATTCGAACCTCTTTTCCTTCCGTAGAATAGCGTAGAAGGGTAGAGATCTTATTACCGATCCGGCTAGGAATCTGGACAAGGCTGCCAATCTTCCATTGAGTTGTTGTACCTCTTTGACACAGGTCGGACTCTTCATGTCGAGTATAGCCCGGCATTTATCCGAATTTGCCTCGATTCCTCTTTGTGTGAGCATAAAACCCAAGAATTTACCGGCTTCTACTGCAAAGGTGCATTTTGCTGGGTTGAGTCGCATGCCATGCCTTCTTATAGTGTCGAACACTTGAGTGAGGTCGGACAATAACGACTTTTCTCTTTGTGTCTTTATTAACATGTCGTCCACATAAACTTCCATGACTTTTCCGATGTGGTTTGTGAAGACTTTATTCATTAATCTTTGATAAGTCGCTCCTGCGTTTTTGAGTCCGAATGGCATGACTATATAGCAGTAGTTTGCTTTCGGAGTTAAGAATGAGGTTTTTTCTTGGTCAGGAGGTTATTTGTATCTAGAGGAGGCATCCACCAGGGCGTCAATACTTGAGAGTGGGTAATGATCTTTTGGGCAGGCTTTGTTGTGATCAGTGTAGTCGGTGCACATCTACCATTTTCCATTCAATTTTTTCACCAAGACGTCATTAGCTAGCCATAGTGGGTATTTGACTTTCCTTATGAATCCTGCCTCCAGTAGGGCTTGTACCTACTCTTCCACAGCTTGGGATCGTTCTGGTCTAAGCTTTCTACGTCTCTGCTGTACTGGCCGAGATCTAAGGTAAACTGCCAGCTTATGGCACATTAGCTCAGGGTCTATGCCCGGCATGTCTGCGGCCTTCAATACAAAGAGATCGACATTATTTCGCAAGAACTCTATCAGGGACTCCTTTTTATCCCCTTTTAGGATTGTGCCAATATTGGTCGTTTTATCTGGAGTATCTCCGATTTGAACTTTTTCTGTTTCGCCTTTAGGTTGTGGACGAAGTTCTTCCCGTCCTCGAACTCTCCCGAGCTCAATGGTGTGAATTTCTTCTCCTTTGCCTCTGAGGTTCAGACTTTCGTTATAGCAGTGGCGCACTGTCTTCTGGTCTGCTCTTATTGTTGCAATTCCTTCTATGGTCGAGAACTTCATGCACAGATGTGGAGTTGAGACTACCGCACCGAGCTGATTTAGCGTGGTCCGACCTATCAAGGCATTGTAGGATGTACCTACATCGAGCACTATGTAGTCTATGCTGAGTGTCCTTGACCGATTTCCTTTTCCAAAGGTGGTGTGCAAGGAGATGTATCCAAGTGGTTGTATTGGAGTGTCTCCCAGCCCGAATAGGCTATTTGGATATGCTTTGAGCTCTTTTTCATCTAGGCCGAGCTTGTCGAAGGCCGTTTTGAATAGAATGTCCACCAAGCTTCCCTGGTCCACCAACGTGCGGTGGAGATTAGCATTAGCCACCATGATAGTGATGACCATGGGGTCGTCAAGCCCTGAGATGATGCCAGCTACGTCTTCTTTAGTGAATGTGATAGTGGAGAGTTCGGGTGCTCCTTCTCCTCCTTCGACATGATATATATCTTTTAGATGTCTTTTGCGAGATGATTTGGAGACCCCTCCTCCTGCAAATCCTCCATGTATCATGTGGACATGCCTTTCTGGGGTACGAGGTGGTCGTTCAGTTCGTCCGACCTCTTCGTCCCTTCTTCTTTTTCTTTGCTCATATGCTTTGTTGGCTAGGTATCGATCTAGCCTCCCCTCTCTTACCAATTTTTCTATAATGTTCTTTAAATCAAAGCACTCATTGGTGAGATGTCCATAGATTCGATGGAATTCAAAGTATTCTGTCCGATTTTCTCCTCTTTTCTTGATTTTGAGTGGACGGGGTGGGGGTATCTTTTCAGTGTGGCATACTTCTCTATAGATATCCATAAGAGACACCCGAAGAAGGGTGTAATTGTGGTATTTTATTATCTTCTCCCCCTGCTGATCTTCTTTTTTCTTGGTCTCTTTATCTTTATAGGTGAATCTAGATTTTGAGGTCTCTCCTAATTGGGAGTTTTCCTCCATGTTGATGTACTTTTCTGCTCGTTCTTGGACTTCATTTAGAGATGTGGGATGTTTTTTTGATATGGATTGTGTTCATACCCTGGGTCGAGTTACCCGACCCGGGATGATTGGCGACAAAGCGACCGACCACTTCAGGTCAGGCTATTCGACCTCTTCTTAAAGAGGTCGGCTAAATCGACAGGAAAGCCCAATAAAGGGCCCAAATAGAGGAACACGACCCAAATCCACAGGCCGTCCAAGCCTATAGAGATAAGGGCGGTTCCCTTGAAGATAAACTGACCTCAACTCAAAGATAAAGATAAGATAAGATAACTAACTTATCTTATCTAGAAAGGTCAGTCTACAACCACTATAAATACACTGGAGCACCCAGGTATAACTCATACTCTGATTCTACAAAAAACCTGCTTAATACCCATGCTAACTTAAGCATTGGAGTCTCTTGCAGGTACCCCCCACCTTCCGGTGACGAAGGATCAGCAGTACAGCCAATCCAACAAATTGGACGCACCCGCTCCGGACGTCATCCACCGACCGGACACGTCGGCTCCGACCAATACAGAAGATCTCGTCCGAGATTGACCTCCACTTTCAGGTAACCCTCGGAACATTGGCGCCGTTGCCGGGGACCTGGAAGTCATCCCAATACCATGGCGGACGGCCATGACAACGACCACAATTCTGATCTGGAAAACAGAACACCGCACAAGAACGCGGACACCACGCTAAAGGATACTCCAGAATCCAACGGAGACAAAGACTCATCAAATCCAGGGATAATAGACGCACTTCAAGACTGTTTAAAGCAACTCGAGAAAGAAACTCAACAACAACGAGAGGTCGGAAAGGATCTACAAAGAGAGATACGGCGACGTCGAGAATTGGAAGACAAGTTACAGCAATTAGAAGCCGATCTCAAATTAAAAGCCCCTCGGGTCACTCCCGAGGAGAGCTCGCGCAAAGAACAAGATCCATTCACCAGGGAAATTATGAAAACCAAAATTCCAAAAGACTTCAAACTCCCGGATATGATTTTGTACGACGGCACCACCGATCCCAACCATCATCTCAGCAATTTCAGAAGCAGAATGTACCTTACCGATGCCTCAGATGCCGTTCGCTGCAAAGCCTTTCCAACAACCCTCACAAAGATGGCGATCAGATGGTTCGACAGCTTACCTCCCAAGTCCATCTCAAACTTCGACGATCTGGCCGGAAAGTTCCTCGCCAGATTCTCCATCCAGAAAGATAAAGCTAAACACGGCCCCAGTCTACTAGGGATCAAGCAAGGAGATCGGGAGAGCCTCCGCAGCTACATGGAAAGATTCAACAAAATATGCATGGATATACAAAGCTTACCCATAGAGGCCGCCATCATGGGACTTATCAACGGCCTACGAGAGGGACCTTTCAGCCAGTCTATATCAAAAAAGTACCCGACCTCCTTAGACGAAGTGCAGGAACGGGTAGAAAAATATATTAAAATGGACGAAAATGCTCGGTTAGGAGAGACCTCAAAATCGGGGGCCTCCTACCGTGACAAAGACAAAGAATCTAAACGAAAAGAAGACCGACAAGGGGAGAAAATCAAAAAATACCATAATTATACTCCCCTCAGAGCATCCCTAGTCGAAATATACAAAGAAGTCTGCCATACAGAAAAAATTCCCCAGCAAGGCCCCTCAAAGGAAAAAGGGGAGGAGGAAATCGAAAGGAATATTGTGAATATCATAGGGTCAAAGGACACGCCACCAACGAATGCTTTGACTTAAAAAATATCATAGAAAAATTGGTAAGGGAAGGAAAATTAGATCGATTCCTGGCCACCCGAGATGATGATCAAAGAAAAGGACGAAGGGATGAAGATACCGAGAGAACAGAACGATCACCTCGGACACCAGAAAGACATGTCCACATGATACATGGCGGATTCGCAGCAGGAGGGTTCTCCAAATCTTCCCTCAAAAGGTATCTCAAAGAAGTATATCATGTCGAAGGAGAGGAGGAAGCACTCAACATCCCAGCGATAACATTCACTAAGGAGGACGCGTCCGGCATCATCACAGGACACAACGATCCCATGGTCATCACCATCATATTGGCAAACGCCAACCTACACCGTACCTTAATAGACCAAGGGAGTTCTGCCGACATCTTATTCAAGACAGCCTTTGACAAACTCGGCTTAGAAGAAAAAGAGCTTAAGGCATATCCAAACAGTCTGTTCGGGTTAGGGGATACCCCGGTTCGACCACTAGGATATATATCACTACATACAACCTTCGAAAAAGGAGACCAATCCAGGACCCTCAAAATAGACTACATCGTAGTCGATGTAAGTTCAGCTTACAATGCTCTCATAGGTCGGACAACACTCAACCAACTTGGCGCAATAGTCTCGACCCCATACCTATGTATGAAGTTTCCAACTGCAAAAGGGATAGCCACGATAAAAGCTGACCAAAAGATGGCACATCGCTGTTATAACGAAAGCCTAAACCTCAGAGGTAAAGGAGAAGAGTTCCACGTAATCGAGTTGGGCAGAGTCCAACGACGAGAAGATCTTTGCCCCCAACCAGAGGGCGAGATAGAAAAAATTCAGATCGGGGACACCTCGGAAAAAACAACTAATATCGGCACAATCCTCAAAGGAGATTTAAAAGAATTGCTAATACAATTCTTACGAGATAATGTCGACCTCTTTGCATGGAAAGCCACGGACATGCCAGGCATAGACCCTAAGCTAATGTGCCACAAGTTGGCGGTCTACCCAGGATCTCGACCGGTACAGCAGAGACGAAGAAAGCTTGGGCCAGAGCGATCCCGGGCTGTGGAAGAGCAAGTACAAGCACTACTCGAAGCTGGATTTATAAGAGAAGTTAAATACCCGCTATGGCTAGCCAACGTCGTCTTGGTGAAAAAATCAAATGGGAAGTGGCGAATGTGCACCGATTACACCGATCTCAACAAAGCTTATCCAAAAGATCCATACCCACTCCCAAGTATTGACGCCCTGGTAGATGCTTCCTCTGGATATAAATATCTCTCGTTTATGGACGCATACTCGGGATACAACCAAATCCCCATGTACCCACCAGATCAGGAAAAGACCTCGTTCTTAACACCAAAGGCAAACTACTGCTACATCGTGATGCCTTTCGGTCTTAAGAACGCAGGAGCTACTTATCAAAGGCTAATGAATAAAGTCTTCTCAGATCACATATGGAAGTTTA
The DNA here is from genome assembly GCF_059453495.1 of Arachis ipaensis. Lineage (NCBI taxonomy): Eukaryota > Viridiplantae > Streptophyta > Magnoliopsida > Fabales > Fabaceae > Arachis > Arachis ipaensis. Next base: position 78,244,164 of record NC_142440.1, on the reverse strand, counting down.
AGTAGATGACATGTTGATAAAAACACAAACCGAAGATACATTATTATCCGACTTGGCTCAAGTATTTGACACCATAAGGAAATACAACATGCGACTCAATCCCGTAAAATGTACCTTCGCAGTAGAAGCAGGCAAATTCTTAGGTTTCATGCTCACACAATGGGGAATTGAAGCAAATCCAGACAAATGTCAAGCTATACTCAACATGAAGACCCCAACCTGTGTCAAAGAAGTACAACAACTCAATGGAAGATTGGCCGTCCTATCCCGATTCTTAGCAGGAGCTGCGATAAGATCTCTCCCCTTCTATGCCACTCTAAGAAAGGGAAAACAGTTCGAATGAACGACAGAATGTGAGCAAGCCTTCAAACACTTCAAGGAATTCTTAGGACGGCCACCTATCCTATCTCGACCACGAGAAGGAGAACCGCTCATATTATATCTCGCAGTAGGGAATCGGGCAATAGCCTCAGCACTAGTCAGAGAAGATGAAAATGGGCAACAACCTGTCTATTTCATTAGCAAAGCACTACAGGGATCCGAGCTGAACTCCAGAAAATAGAAAAATTTGCTTATACTCTTATCCTAACGTCTCGACGACTCCGCCCATACTTCCAGGCTCACACCATTAAGGTTCGAACTAATCAGCCCATAAAAGGAATATTGCAGAAAACAGATCTAGCAGGCAGAATTTTACAATCGGCAGTCGAGTTGTCAGAGTTTGATCTCCAATATGAAGCTCGGACGTCCATTAAATCACAGTATCTGGCCGATTTTATCGCAGAATTCACAGATGCCCTAGAAACCCCCACAGAATGGAATCTTTACGTGGACGGTTCTTCAAATAAAACTGGAAGTGGTGCGGGCGTGATAATAGAAAGCAACCAAGGAACCCAAGTTGAGCTCTCCCTCAAGTTCGGGTTCCCCGCCTCAAACAACCAGGCGGAATATGAAGCATTATTAGCTGGTTTGAAGCTGGCTAAAGAAGTCGGAGCTCAAAAACTCAACATTTACAGCGATTCACAAGTGGTTACATCACAAATAATAGGGAGCTACCAAGCCAAGGATCCCACCATGAAAAAGTATTTAGATAAAACCAAGGAACAGCTCGGACAAATAGGGGAATATAAGATCTGCCACATACCCCGCGAACAAAATGCTCGAGCTGACGCACTCTCAAAACTAGCGAGCACCAAACCAGGGGGCAACAATAGAAGCCTCATCCAGGAAATGCTGCAGAACCCGTCAATCTCGGAAGAGGAAAAAGTCTTGACCATAAAAAATTAGGACCAAGGATGGATGACCCCTATAGCCAACTACCTCGGAACAGGAATGCTCCCCACAGAAGAAAAGGAGGCAAAGAGGTTAAAAAGGGAGGCACAGTACTACACCATCAAAAACAACATCCTGTACAAAAGAGGAATCTCAACACCTCTACTAAAATGTGTACCAACCTCCAACACAAAGGAAGTGCTAGAAGAAATACACAGCGGTATTTGTGGCAATCGTCTCGGAGCACGAGCTCTCGCCAAAAAAGTACTCCGGGCGGGATTTTATTGGCCAACTCTACAGAAAGAAGCCATAGAATTTGTAAAGACATGCCCACAATGTCAGAAACATGCCAACTTTCACATCGCCCCGCTAGAAGAGCTCATCAGCGTGACCTCGCCTTGGCCGTTTGCAAAATGGGGACTCGATCTTCTCGGTCCATTCCCACAGGGATCAGGACAAGTTAAATTCCTCATAGTAGGGGTAGATTACTTTACAAAGTAGATCGAGGCAGAGCCCCTGGCCAATGCCACCACTCAAAGAAGCCGGAAATTCTTATATAGAAACATTGTCACAAGGTTTGGGGTTCCATATTCAATAACCACAGACAATGGCACCCAATTCACAGATGCAGGCTTCAGAAAACTAGTAGCCGACTTGAATATAAAGCACCAGTACACCTCCGTCGAACATCCACAAGCCAATGGGCAGGCCGAAGCTGCTAACAAAGTCATATTGGCTGGATTAAAACGGAGATTACAAGATGCAAAGGGAGCCTGGGCAGAAGAGCTTCCACAGGTCCTGTGGGCATACCGAACAACGCCACATTCCACCACGAAGGAATCCCCCTTCCAATTAGCATACGGAATAGAGGCGATGGTTCCAGTAGAGATTGAAGAAGGGCACTTAGAGTAGTTCACTACAATGAGGGAGCAAACCCCCAACTCCAGAGAGAAGAGCTCGACTTGTTACCCGAAATCCAAGAAAGAGCCCGGATCAGGGAAGAAGCTCTAAAATGCTGAATGGCTTCCAGATATAATCAAAAGGTAGTGCCAAGAAGTTTTGCAGAGAATGATCTCATCCTAATTCGAAATGATATTGGAACAATTCGACCAGGAGAGGGAAAGCTGGCAGCAAACTGGAAAGGACCCTACCGAGTTGTAGAAGTACTCGGAAAGGGCTACTACAGACTGTCCAAACTCGATGGACGAGAGCTTCCCAGGTCATGGCACGCCTGCAACCTCAGAAGGTACTACAGTTAGAAAGGATAAAGGATCTCATCATTGGACGCACTGTTTTTCCTGAAAAGGTTTTTTAATGAGGCACCAAGTTGAGACTCAGACAATCCCATATGTATATATTTGCATTCTTTCTTTGAATAAAATACATTTTAGATATTCTACAAAGATTTCAAGATGCATTAATCTGAAGTATTCATCGTCCGATTATAAAGCAACAGATCGGCAGAAAGTGAAAAACCATTTCACTGCACGATCACGACAAAGACAACCGTCCGATAAAGGTGAAAACGCGATTCACCCAAAGGACGATCTAGAGATGAAAACCACTTTCTACAAATTGGCAAATATGAACACAGAATAATGTAAGAAGTTATCGAAAGTGATTTAAAAAAGAGCCTGACGAGGTCTTGCGGATTGCTAAAATAATAACTTAAAGACTGGCCGACGTTGAGAAGTCGGACCAAGTCAACCCAAGTTATAAGTAAACCCTGGAAAGAGGTCTGGCCAACCCTATTAAAGAGGATTACTTTAACTTAGAAGGGCTCGACATAAAAAAGTTAGCCCAAAATTAAAAGTTATCAAAATAGTCCCTGAAAGAGATCTGACAAAGATCCAAGAAAGAGGACTACAAAAATAACTTAAAGGAGACCGGTATAACCAAGTCGGACTCCTACTACTTAAAAGTTATCAAAATAGTCCTTGAAAGAGATCTGACAAAGATCCAAGAAAGAGAACTACAAAAATAACTTAAAGGAGACTGGTATAACCAAGTCAGACTCCTACTACTTAAAAGTTATCAAAATAGTCCTTGAAAGAGATCTGACAAAGATCCAAGAAAGAGGACTACAAAAATAACTTAAAGGAGACCGGTATAACCAAGTTGGACTCCTACTACTTAAAAGTTATCAAAGTAGCCCCTGAAAGAGATCTGACAAAGATCCAAGAAAGAGGACTATAAATAACTTAAGAAAGACCGACCTAATGAAGTCAGACTCCTACAACTGGAAAGTCATAAAAGTAATCCCTGAAGGAGACCTAGCAAAGGTCCAAGACACAGGATTATGAGAATAGCTTAGAAGGGGACCAACAAAAGCATACAAAGCAAAGAAACCAAAGAAACAAGTTGGACCCCTACAACCATGACCTCAAAGGATTCAAGCTACAAATAACATGACAAAAATAACCCAAGAAGGTCGAGCCACAAGATTTCAACATCAGCAGAAAACAGAAAAGATGCCTAGTCAAAAGATTACTTTTTACAGAGTTATAAGGCCTCGAAAGGCCACCAAAGACTACTATCAAAAAGATAGCAGGCTATTGTTTGTTTTTCAAAATAAAAAGTTGCTAGATAAGCAACTAAGAAGTATCAGCAAATAAATAAAAGAGTTCTAAAAAGCCCACAAGCCGGGCCAACTACACAAAATTTTAAGAAAAGATCAACAAGCATCAGGGGCTTTCTTGACAGCATCAGGACAAGGAGAAGGAGGGCGAGTCTGGATCGGCACAGCATCCACAGTTCCATCCTCCCGATTCAGGATCTGGCAATCCGGGTCGGGCACAGCGGGGGGAACCAAAGAGGTCGGCACTTTGGTAGAAGACACAGAAGGAATGACATCATCATCATCACCCTCATCATCAGGAACAATCTTACCATCCCTGACAATATTATCCAGGCTAAAAAGGGTAAGGTCGGCCTCGGGAGCAATGACCCGAACTTGATCCTTCAAGTTCTCGTAAGCAGCAGTCACGCTGCCAACGAGATGACCCTGAAGCTCAGAATAATCTTCCCAGGCATGGTCGAGCTCCTCCCTCAGGCGCAGCACCTCTCGATAAGAGGTAACATAATTATCCTTATGCATCAGGACTGCGTCCTCAGCCAATCTCAAAGAAGCCGCCAATGACTGGGAACTCGCCTCCTCATTCTTCAAGTCCTTCTCCAGCTTGGCTACCTTCGTCTCAAGCTCCTCCTTCAGCTCCTTCATTCGATCAAACTCCTATTTTGCCTCCTCCATAAATGCTTTAGTAGCGTGGAGAGGGAGATTCTGAGCAGTTCGATATATGGCAGCTGACATGTACGCCATCTTCACATTATTTTGGGCCATGAATTCCAAGTGATGGAGGATAGACACATCGTCCATGGAGAGAGTGCAATAAGGACTGATTTGTTGATCCACGAACTCAATAGCATTAAAATCTGGAGCATCGAGGTCAAAGGGCTCAGCAGGCTTTTGTTTTTTATTGGGAGGAGCAACAGAAGGAGCAGCAGAGGTGACGTGAGGATCTGCCAAACGAACTCAGGGTGTAGGGATCACCTTCTTCACCCCGGCGGAACTCTGCACCGATGGCTTCTCGCGCACTTGGGAGGATCCCTCACCAGCCGCCTGGGCAGCAGCATTTCTGGCAGCAGTCGCCCTCTGCGCCCTCTTATAAGCTTTCATGGATTCATTATTCTTCATGGCCTCTTCAAACAAAACAGAAAACTCAGCTACAAGTCGGATAAGTCGGAAAAGACAGCTACAAGCAACATAAACAAAATAATAAAAGAAACACAAGATACCCTGTTCAGTTTGAAGAAGAGCAGGATTGGTTAGAAATTTCTTTGTGTCAAGATGGGGAGGTTGACCCCAGTGTTCTTCCAAGATAGTCACAAAGGCTCGCTCAGCCTCATCCAACATTTCCCACGAATACCTGGAGACCCTCACATCTTTTTGCCATTCCAAGGGAAAAGCAGGTTCGTCATTCTCATCTAGAAAAAAGGGTCGAGCTCCTTCAATAGCTCGGACCTTGAAAAAGTAGTTTTTAAAATCACGGAACAACTCGTCAAACATGGAAAAAACTTTTTTCCCCAGGGTAGAACAAAAGGAGACCCAGGCCGACTTCTTTTTTACTACACCGGGCTTAGTCAAGACAAACAGATAGAAAAAGAGAGATTGGGAAGCAGGAATACCAAAACCATCGCACAGCAATTGGAAAATTTTTATGAAACCCCAGGAATTGGGGTGAAGTTGAGAAGGGGCAACATTACAAGACCATAACAGGTCGGTTTCAAATGGAGTAAAAGGAAGGGTAATACCCAGTTGACCAAAGAAAAAATCGTAAGCATAAAAGAAGGGGCGATTGTCAACAACTCGAGTCGAGAAGCAGACTCTCTCGTCAGAAGAAGGAGGAACAAGCTCGTAGTTCTTCTCATCACCAGAATCACTACAGACACTATAAAACTGCCTAAGCTGAGCACAAAACTCAGAATCAACCAGCGAGACACACATGAGAACCATGGAGTCCACCCAATCGACCATACCCGCAGGGACTTGGGAAGGCATCTCTACAATGTTATTTCGGGAAGACATGAGGTCAACTAAATCCTACAAAAAGAAAAAAAGAATGGATTACTCAAAAACATCTCGGACAGAGGGCAAAACATCTCGACGGGCGGATAAACAAAAAGGGAAAACCCCAAGACTCAAGACAAAGGTCTTGGGACATCCCTTGGAGGCAGTAAACAGGCAAGGTTTTCAAGTTATATCTACGGCCTACATCCCAGCACTCATCAAAATAAAATCCAGAAAGAAAACAAAAGAAAGCGAAAATGCAAAAGGTCCACTCTCATACAGTTTATCAGAAGAAAGCACTATTTCTACAATTTATCAGAAATGGCCAAGCGGAAAGGCGTAAACTTTTTCGAAATCAAGCAAAAAATCATCAGCAAAGAACAAACACCAACACCGATCATACCAAACAGAAATCATCAAAGACACAGCCTTTTTTCCAGAATTAAACAAATTATCATCAAAAGTACAAACGAGAAATAACATGCAGAAGCCCTAGGCACATTAAAGCAATAGGAAAGGCGAAAAGATTCTTACAAAAGGATGAGAAAACTTCAGAGCACGCATTACGACAGTAACCAGGCACAATAAAAGCAGAAAGATCCAAACTTCCCTCAAAGCAAAATCGCAACTTAATTACAAAAAGCCAAAGCAGCGAAAGAGAAAGAAAGTACGAATGGAACTCACCTAGAGAAGAGAAAAGCTTCAAGGAGATGTAAAAATGAAAGTTGTCCCGAGAATCGACAAGCGACGCCGCAACGTAGGAAAAGAAGAAACGTAGGCAAAAAACAGAGAACGAGAAAAATGGAGGAAAACGGTGAAGAAGTTACGAAAGAGAAAAGAAGAGAAACCGTTTCTAAGTTTTCAAAAGTCAAAATAAAGAGCCAAAGGAAAAACGGGGCAATTAATATTAATTAGGGTATTAAACCCTCGCACGTTCCCCAGGACAAAGCGCTAATACAAAAGCGCGCGCTTTTAGAGAAAAAACATTCTACATTCAAAAGATTCTACAAAAGGAAGAAATCGACAAAATGCTTGAGTTCGACTTCGTTAGAGAAGGACCGAAGTCAAAGACTCGACCTCAACAAAAAGACCGAGCTCAAGCAGGGGCACTGTTCATACCCTGGGTCAAGTTACCCGACCCGGGATGATTGGCGACAAAGCGACCGACCTCTTCAAGTCAGGCTATTCGACCTCTTCTCAAAGAGGTCGGCCAAATCGACAGGAAAGCCTAATAAAGGGCCCAAATAGAGGAACACGACCCAAATCCATAGGCCGTCCAAGCCTATAGAGATAAGGGCGGTTCCCTTGAAGATAAGCTGACCTCAACTCAAAGATAAAGATAAGATAAGATAACTAACTTATATTATCTAGAAAGGTCACTCTACAACCACTATAAATACACTGGAGCACCCAGGTATAACTCATACTCTGATTCTACAAAAAACCTGCTTAATACCCATGCTAACTTAAGCATCGGAGTCTCTTGCAGGTACCCCCCACCTTCCGGTGACGAAGGATCAGTAGTACAGCCAATCCAACAAATCAGACGCACCCGCTCCGGACGTCATCCACCGACTGGACACGTCGACTCCGACCAGTACAGAAGATCTCGTCCGAGATCGACCTCCAGTTTCAGGTAACCCTCGGAACAGATTGACTAAAGGGTCCCTCACGTAAGCCATTGATGAGGCCCATAATGGCTGCTTCTGTTGGAAAATTTTGTTTATCCAAACATGCCTTGTTGAATCTTTCCATGTAATTGCGAAGGCTTTCCAGATCTCCTTGCTTGATCCCTAGTAGACTTGGGGCATGTTTAGTTTTATCCTTCTGGATGGAGAATCTGGCTAGGAATTTTTTAGCCAGGTCGTCAAAGCTTGAGATGGACTTGGGGGGCAGGTTGTCGAACCACTTAATTGCCGTCTTTGGCAGAGTAGTGGGGAAGGCTTTACACCGAGTTGCGTCTGAGGCGTCAGTGAGATACATCCTGCTTCAGAAATTTCTAAGATGATGGCCGAGGTCTGTCGTGCCATCGTATAGAGTCATGTCAGGAGGTTTGAAGTCTTTTGGGATTTTGGCCTTCATAATCTCCTTGGTGAACAGGTCTTGGTCTTTGCAGGAGCTATCTTCGTGGCTGGATCTGGTATTTTTAGCTTTGAGATCGGCTTCGATCTTTAAGAGCTTTTCCTCTAGTTCACGACGTCGCCTAGCTTCCCTTCATAGGTCTCTCTCAGCTTCCCGTTGATACTCGACCTCTTTTTTGAGTTATTTTAAGCGGTCCTGAAGTGCCTCCATGGTTTCCGTGTTTGGTGAATTCTTGTCTTTGTTAGGTTGAGAAGTGTCGTCTATTGTGACCTCCGCATTCTTATGCGGCGTTCTGTTCTCCAAATCAGACTTGTGGTCATTGTCAACGTTGTCCACCATGATGATGGGATGACTTTCAGGTCCCCGGCAACGGCGCCAATGTTCCAAGGGTTACCTGAAACTGTGGGTCGATCTCGAACGAGATCTTCTTTGCTGATTGGAGATGACGTGTTCGGTTTGTGAACGGCGGCCGGGAATGTCATGTCCGACTTGTTGAGCTGGCGATGCTGCTGATCCTTTGTCACCAGAGGGTGGTGGAACCTGCAAGGGACTCCGATGCTTAAGTTAGAAAGGGTATTAAGCAGGTTTTTAGTAGAATCAGAGTATGAGTTATACCTGGGTGCTCCAGTGTATTTATAATGATGAAGAGTGACCTTTCTGGAGATAAGATAGTTATCTTATCTTATCTTATCCTTGAGTGAGGTCATCTTATCTTCAAGAGAACTGCCCTTATCTCTGTAGGCTTGGACTGCCTTTGGATTTGGGTCGTGTTACTCTGTTTGGGACCTATTTGGGCTTTTCCTGGCAATTTGGCCGAGCTCTTTGAGAAGAGGTCGGATAATCCTGACCTGAAGAGGTCGGTTGACTTGTCGTCTAAACATCCCGGATCGGACAGTTCGAGCAAGGGTATGAGCAGGAGCAAAGACAAGTCTAGCTTTTGGAGTTTCAATGTCATGCAAACAATCATTGTCAAAATTAAAAGGAATGTCCGCAACCAAGAGGTTGCTCAAAGGTTTAGTAGTTTTAGAAAAATTCTTTATAAATATTCTATAAAATCTTGCATGTCCCAAGAAACTCTAGATTGCCTTTGCATTAGTGGGTGGTGGTAATTTTCCAATTACCTCCATTTTAGCTTTATCAACTTCAATTCCTTTACTTGAAATACAGTGTCAAAGAATAATACCTTCAATTACCATAAAATGAAATTTTTTTGCAATTCAAAACAAGCTTTGTTTCTTGGTACCATTTCAAGACCAAGGAAAGGTCTCACAGGCAAAAATCAAAAGAATTACCAAATACAGAAAAATCATCCATAAATACCTCAATGAACTTTTCAACCATGTCAAAAAATATGAAAAGCATATACTTCTAAAAAGTTGCTAGGGCATTACACAGTCTAAATGTCATCCTCTGGTAAGTAAATACCGCGAAGGGGAATCTAATTATAGCCAGAATATCCATCTAGAAAATAGTAAAAAGCATGACCGGCAACCTCTCAAGCATCTGATCAATGAAAGGCAAGGGAAATTGATCCTTTCTTATTGCATTATTGCGCCTTCTGAAATCAACACACATACGCCACCATGTGACAGTCCTTGTGGGAATAAGCTCATTCTTCTTATTCTTGATCACTGTCATCCCTCCTTTCTTGGGAACCGCTTGCACAGGACTCACCCACGGACTATCCGAAATTGGGTAAATTATCCTGGCTTCCCAAAGCTTTATTACTTTTTTTTGGATCACCTCTTTTATGGTTGGATTTAGTCACCTTTGTGGTTGCAGCATCGGTTTAGTATCATCCTCAAGCAAGATCTTGTGCATACACTTAGCTAGACTAATCTTTTTCAAATCACTAATGGTCCATCCAAGAGTCGTTTTATGACTCTTGGGCACTTCAAGTAGTGCTTCCTCTTCTTCATGCCTCAAAGAGGAGCTAATGATCACTGGATAAGAATCATGTTCGCCTAGGAATGCATACTTCAAAGAGGGAGGCAAGGGTTTCAACTTAAGCTTCGGAGGCCCTTCCCCTTTGGAGGTAGTGAGTCATCAATCTCAAGTAAATCATCCTCTAAAGGGGGTTCTAAAACCTCATCAGGCTCTTCAGCTTCAAGAACCTCATGAATTAATGGCTGAATAAGATCAACTCTCACACACCCCTCAGAATTTGGAAAAGGAATCTTAATAACTCTTTCATGAACTTGGCATAAAGAGACATTTTTTCAAGGGCCTCTACAAAAGGAATGTTAATCTGAAGCTTCCTGAAGCCTTTAAAAATCTGGGAAATTGCTTGTCTTTGGAGGCCTTCTGAAACCTTTAAGGATATGGTATATTGGGCTTGTACTCGGGTGCTTTAGGCAACACCGGATATTTCTCAAGATCAACCAGAAAAGGGTTATCTAGGTGTCTTGGAGGGGTGTTCTCTTCCTTGCTCTTATCCTCCTCATGAGCTTTTTTTTCAACCTCCTCATTAACCTTTGCTTTTGAACCTGCTACCTTACCACTTGTCAGATGAATGGCCTTGCATTCTTCCCTTGGATTAGGCACTGTATCACTAGGAAGAGTATTAGGAGGCCTCTCAAGTGCTTGCTTGCTCAACTGACCCACTTGAATCTCCAAGTTTCTGAGTGAAGCTCTGGTTTTCTGCATAAAACTATGAGTAATCTTGGAGATTTCTGTAACAATAGGTTCTAAGTCAAATTTCTGAGGCTGAAAAGGTGCTTGTTGTGGTTGAGAGGGCAGAAATTGGTGGTTGTTGAAGTTGTTCTGATTGAAATTGCCCTGAGAATTGTTGCCAAAAATTCTATTGCCTCTGTAATTGATTTTTCCAACCAAAATTAGGGTGATTCCTCCATCCCAGATTATAGGTCTTAGAAAAAGGATCATTGTTGGGGGTTTAGAAAAATTTCTCATGTAATTAACCTATTCAGGGGGAAATTGGCCATTATCATAACTCTCACCTTGAGGGAAGCCACCACTGATGTCAAAGGATGTATATTAAGTATTGATGGCTGAGACTTGCATCCCACTCAAGTGTTGAGTAATAGCATTAATCTATTGAGACATGGCCTTGTTCTGAGCAAGAATGGCATTCAAAGCATCTAATTCCATGACTCCTTTTCTCACAGAGGTCTTCTCAGAAGATTATAGGTACTGGTTGTTAGCAACCATCTCAATCATATCAAAAGCTTCCTCAATAATCTTTTTCTTGTGAAGAGACCCACCTGTAGAATTATCCAGAGGTATTTTGGCAGCTTCAGTGACTCCATTATAGAATATCTGTAACTGAATCTAGTCTGAAAACATGTCAGGAGGACACTTTCTGAGCATCATCTTGTATCTCTCCTAGGCTTCATAAAAGGATTCACCCTCTCTCTACCTGAAAGTCTGATCATCAGTCCTCAGCTTAGTCAGCTTTTGAGGTGGAAAGAACTTGGTTAAGAATCTATTAACGAACTTATCCCAAGTATCCAAGCTCTCCTTGGGCTGTGCATCTAGCCACTGCTTGGTTCTGTCCTACACAACAAACAGAAAGAGAAGTAATTTATATCCATCTGGATGAACTCTATTGGTCTTCACAGTGTCACAAATCTGCAGGAAATTAGAGATAAACAAGTTTGGGTCTTCCTGCGGGAGTTCATGAAACTGACAATTCTGTTGCACCAGAGAGATGAGCTGAGGCTTCAGCTCAAAGTTGTTGGCAGCCACAGGAGGTACAACAATGCTATTGCCATAGAATTTGGGGCTAAGAGCAGTGTATGAGCCCAATGTCCTTGTAGGTTGCTCATGCATATTATGAGCATTGAGACCATGAGGATTAACAACATTGTTATTATTGTTTGGATCCATAGTAGATCATTTAGCTTCTTTTTCAAAATTATTCTTGAGATTCTCAGCAGCTTTGTAAGCTTTAGCCTGCTGTAACTGCCTTCTCAGAGTCCTCTCAATCTTAGGATCAAATTCTAGAAGAGATTTTTTGTTCCTATTCCTGCTCATAAACAAATAGAAAACAAGCAAAAGTGGGAATCTCAATGTCAGAGTGAAGAGAATTTCCAGTGAGGTAACCTAAGTACAAGAAGTAAAATAAAATAAACTAAATAAAATAGTACTAGAGTTTCAAAATTTATTAAGGAAAAATATGATGAAAATTTCAAAAATAATGAAAGAAAAAAATAAATAGGAAAAATAAAACAAAGAAACTAAGAGGACACCAAATTTAATTTCAAAATTAAAGGGAAGAATTTTAAAATAATTAATTCAAAATTTTCGAAAAAAATAAAAAGAAAAATTAAACAAAATTAAAGTAAAACGTCTAATCTAAGGGATCAAACAACGGTTAGTTGTTAATCATAGTCAATCCCCGGCAACGACGCCAAAAACTTGATGCGGATTTTCAAACCACAAACTAACCGGCAAGTGCACCGGTCGTACCAAGTAATACCTTAGGTAAGTGAGAGTCAAATCCCACGAGGATTGATGGCCCAAGCAACAATGATTGAGTGATTCACTTAGTCAAACAAGCAAAAAGAGGTGTTTTGTGTTCAAAAACATTAAACAATAATTCAGGAATTAAGAACGCAAATAATAGCTTCAGTGTGAAAAGTATATGAGAAACAGTTAATGTTTCAGAGTTGTTTATTTTTCCGAATTAACCACTCTTACCAACTACCTTAATCATGCAAGATTTAAGTCATGACAAACTTTATTTGATTAATTTCTAATTTCTTAGTGATTTAATATCTTCTAATCTAATTAACCACCAATTCTTTGGTCACTTAATGTATGTTAGAAGTTTAGGTCCAATTCTAGTTTATTAGCCCCATAAACCCTAATTATCCAAATATAAGATGATTATATGATACGTATCACATTAAGTCTAGGCAATTAAAGATTTAGGAGGAGTTACCTTCAAGATATTATTCCGGTGAGTTAACTTTTTCAAGAATCAACAAGAATTCACGTAGAAAAAGAGCTATCTTCCAATGTACTCAAATTCATAAGATAAAGAAAGGAAGTAATCCTAAATTAGTACATTGATTGAAAGTATATTGATAATAATATTAATTCATAGAATAAACAAAGCTCCTAACCGTAATAGAGGAGGTTTAGTTGCTCATGGCTCAGAGAAAACTAGGGTTCCTAAAAGTGTGTGAAGTGCAGAATGAGGAAAAGAGGAAAAAAGGATAAGAGCCCGAAGGGCTGAATCTTTTTCCCTTTTATATCTAGCCTAATTGATTTGAAACTAAAATAAAATAATCTACACAAAGCCCAAAATATTGTGTTTTGTTTTAACTTTAAATGAAAATAAAATAAAAGAAATTAATTATTAACAAAAGATTCAGCTTCAAAACCCTTCTTTGGAATTCGGATTTGTGCTACTGGCGCTAAACACCAGGCTCGGCATTTAGCATCACTGAGGCAGAGAAGATTTGTGGCGTTGTTGTCTTCCTGGCGCTAAACGCCATGCTCAGTGTTTAGCACCACTAGCGTGAGGTCCTTGCACGAGTTACGAAGCAACTGGCGCTAAACACCAGGTCGGGGCATTTGATGAGTGGATATTTTATACACTTTTTGCATCATTTTCATATAGTTTTTGTTATGTTTTGTTTAAGTTTCATTATGTTTTCATAGGTTTTAGTGCAAAATTCACATTTTTGGATTCTACTTTGAGTTTTTGTATTTTATGATAATTTCAGGTAAATTTTGGCTGAAATTGAGGAGCTTTGGAAAAGTCTGATTCAGAGACAGAGAAAGGACTGCAGATGCTGTTGGATTCTGACCTCCATGCACTCGAAGGAGCATTTATGGAGCTAAAAAAGTTCAAATGGCACGATCTCAACGGCCTTGGAAAGCTAACATCCAGAGCTTTCTAGCAATATATAATTGTCTATATTTTGCTCTAGGAATGAAGGCCCAAAACTGGCATTCAACGCCAGCTACCAACCCATTCCTGGTGTTGGACGCCCAAAAGGGAGCAGCTGGTGCCCAACGCGCAAAAAGGAGCCCAAAGCCAGCGTCCAATGCCCCAGAGGAGTACCAAGTCATGGAGACATCCCAAGTTCAGCCCAAATACTCACCAAGTGGGTCTGGAAAGAGGATTTTTGCACTACAATACTAGTTAATCTTATTTCTGTAAACCCTAACTATTAGATTAGTATATAAAGGAAAAGATCACCCTTGTTAGGATCTTCTTCCTCCCCCATTCAAATACATTATTACTTTCTGTAAGCTATGAGTCACTAACCTCCTAGGTTAAGGTTAGGAGCTCTGCTGATTCTTATGAATTAATTATATCACTCTTCTATTTCAATCTGTGCTTGATTCCATTCTAAGATGTATCTTTGTTCTTCTTCCTAATGAATTAGGAGTGTAACTTGACCGTCATCCCTATTCTACATGGGTTTGTGCGAGTCCTTGACGGGATAGTATTGAACCACAAGCTTGATTATATATCTCTTAGACGGCTAATCCACGACTTCGTTGGGGACTTGGAGACATCAGTTCAGCCGAGTTATGGGGCGATTAGGGCCTTTGTGGTAGAGGCTTGAATCAAGACGCAGCGTTCTCTGATCCAGAAGATCCAACATTGCCGGTGGCACTTTGAGTAGGATCACCATGGGAATGGACTGCAGGAGCTTCACCCCCGTTCAGATTGGATGACCACTGACCTCGCGTTTGATCTGAAGCAGAGGAGACTAATGACCACTGACCTGTCGTTAGTCACTTACAGCCTGCCAAGGAATGAATTATCAGAAGTTGAAGTATACAGTGAGAAAAGTTGATCCAGAAAGAGGAAGCATCTCCGAAGCCTCAACCGTTCCCTCATCACTGATTTCACACCTATCCAGTAATACTTTATTTATTCCATTTTTATGCGTTTTTCTACAACAACAATATTTTCTATCTTCCTAACTAAGATCTACAAAATAGCCATTGCTTGCTCAATCCGACAATCTCCGTAGGATCGACCCTCAATCACCTGAGGTATTACTTGGATGATCCGGTGCACTTGCCGGTCTATCTGTGCGAATATTGCGGAGTCAATTTTGTGCATCAAGTTTTTGGCGCCGTTGCCGAGGATTGTTCTGGGATTAACAAACTATCGGACTATCTTGTTGCTTAGATGAGGCGTTCTTTAAGGTTTCATTGCTCTTTTACTTGTTTTTCTTGTTTTCTTTTTCAAAAAATTTTCAAAACATTTTCTTTTCTTTAGTAATCTTTGTCTTTTGCTTGAGTCTTGTGTCTGTTTTTACGTTTGGTGTCCCGTCTGTTTTTTTCTTTTTCTTTAAATTTTCGAAATTTTTTCTGTTTCCCTTTTTGATATTCGAATTATTCTTGGTTATTTTCCTTGTTTGATTTCAAAAAATTTAAGTTTAGTGTCACTTTGTGTTTTTCTGCTAATTTTCAAAAAATTTGAGTCTTTGATCCTAAAAATTTAAAGTTTGGTGTGTTTTTGGTTTTTCTTGGTTTTTCTTTCAAGAACTAACAATTGGTATTTTTTGGGTTTCAAATATGAATAATAAAAGGAACTCTTGGCTAGGCATAGAAATTGGGGTCACCATCCTAGTCTAATAACCATATCTTGACAATTGTGAGGAACCAAGCTCATTAAGTTTACTTCTATACTTGATGTATGTCAAATGGCTTAGTCAACATCAATCCATAAATCCTAACCTAGCTACTAATTGACTTAGTAGCAAGCTAGTGTCAATGATTATCAAATTGACCACTAAGGGTTCTCAAATCACCAATTCAATTATACCCAATGACTCAAGTTTACCCAATTTCCTTAGCCTAGACCAAGAGTTAAGAAAACTACTCCATAATCAAAGGAAACATTTCATCAAACACATAGTATGCACTAGCAAAAGACATATTTAAATTACAAATTAATTGAAAGCTACAAGTACCCACTAACAATTATCAATGGAAAACAATCCAAGCAACACTATTAATCATGGAAAACATCAATGTACTAGTGAGAATTCAAGATCTACAAAATTCATAAAGTGAGAAGAAAATGAGAACTAACAAGAACATCCACAATTCAAACACAAGATCTAAACAAAAGTATGCTAGAGAATTCAAATTGAACAACTAAAACTAGAATTAACAAAAACCAATTCAGAATTCAACTAGGAAAGATCAAATCAAACTAGATCTAGAGGAGAGTGAGAGTTCCTCTCTCTAGAACATAAGAACCAAAAGAAGCCAAAATATGTGTCCAGTCTACAATGAATGATCTCCCCCTCTCCCTCTAGAGTTCCTGAGTCTTTTCCATGCAGAATCCAGCTGAATTTGGGCCTGGAGCTCCTCATAAATTGCCAGCCACGATTTCATTAATGAGGTCACGTGCTGCTCGTCACGCATACGCGTGAGTCACACGTACGCGTCGCCTGAGTTTCGCGATTCACGCGTACGCATCAAGCATGCATACGCGTCAATGGGGAATTCGCAAATCCACGCGAATGCGTCACTCTAGCGCGCCATGCCTAGCTCCTTGCACCCACGCGTGCGCGTGGGCTACACGTGCACATTGCAGCCGATTCTCCAAAGCTCAATTCTTCATGTTCCTTCCACTTGTGCATGCTTCTCCTCTTTCTTCTAGGTCATTCTTTCCCTACAAACTCTGAAATCACTCAACAAACATATCACGGCATCGAATAATAATAGAAGAGGATCAAAATATGGCATTTTTAAGGCAAAAGAAGCATGTTTTCCATCATGAAGCAAAATTAGGAAGAGAACACAAAACCATGCAATTTTTATGAATAAGTGTGGAAAATATTCACAAAACTCCCCCCCCCCCCCAAATTCTACACAATATAAACCACAAAATTGGGGTTTATGAATATGCAAGGTCTGGAAGAGTGCACTATGGATCTAGAGGGAGAGGCACAACCAAGAAGAACCTTGGGGTCTTATACAGCCCCCACTCCTGATTTCTATGGGAGCAGCTGATGAGCGGATATTTTATACGCTTGTTGACATCATTTTCATATAGTTTTTAGTAGTTTTTGTTTAGTTTTTATTAAGTTTTTATAGATTTTAGTGTTAAATTCATAGTTTTGGATTCTAATATGAGTTTTTTTGCTTTTGTACAATTTCAGGTATTTTCTGGTAGAAATTGAGGATCTAGAGCAGAAGTCTAATTCAAAGACAGAGAAAGCACTGTAGATGTTGTCCAGATTTGACCTCCCTGCATTCAGAAGAGATTTTCTAGAGCTACAAAAGTCCTAATGGAGCGCTCTTAAGAGCTATAAAAAGATGACTTCCAGAGCTTTCTAGCAATATGTAACAGTCCATACTTTTTTTTGGATTAGAACGCCCAAAACTAGCGTCCAACGCCAGCTTCCTGCCCCCTTCCAGGCATCCAGCGCCCAAAAGTAGAAACTAGCGTCCAAACGACCAATGAGGACCACCTAGCTGGTGTTCCACACCCAAGAAACCTCATAGCATGTGGATCTCATCAAAGCTCAGCCCAAATACTCATCAAGTGGGCCCCATAAGTGGATTTTAGCACTAAATAGACTCTTTTACCCTTATTTGTCATCTGTTTAGTATTCAAAGTGTATTTTACTTAATCTATAGACATCACGCACATCATTCAGCCCTATTTTCGTTTTTCCTTTATATTTTTACTTTTAGTATGAGTTTCTAAACCTCGTAGGTTGAGGGGAGGAGCCCTACTGAGTCCTATGAATTAATAAAAGTATTGCTATTTCTTCTTCGATTCGTGTTTGATTTACTTCTAAGATGTATATCCGATCTTCATCATGGTGAGTAGGATGATCTGACAAATTAGATCTGTTCATCACATTAAGATGAACGTGCCTGACAAACACCCGCGTCTATTTGGGTTCGTGTGAATACGTGGCCGGAAAGCACGAGCCAATAGCTATATTTATACATCTTTCATACGGTTAATCCACGACTTCGTTGGAGACTTCTCGAGACACCAGTTAAGCCAATTTCTAGGGAGATTAGGGTCTCCGTGGTATAGGCTAGAATTTATAGAAGCAGCATTCTCTGATCTGGAAGTTTCAACTTTGTCTGTGGCATTTTGAGTAGGATCGCCAAGAGAATGCGCTGCTAGAGCTTCACCCTCTGTAGCAGAGGAGATCAATGACCATGGACAATGGCTTTGATCACATACAGCCTGCCATAGAAGAAGATCATTCACAAGCAAAGAAGACAGTAAAGAGTTATTTCAGCAAGGCAAAGCAACTCCAATCCTTAACTCTATTCCTCTCACTGATTTAATCCAATTGGTTTTACACTTTTCACACATTACTCTTACAACTCTATATATGACATATAATCATTCAAAGTTTATCCAACAACCTTCTGATTCCGCCTGACTAAGACCTGCAAGATAACCAAAGCTTACTTCAAACTACAATCCTCGTGGGATCGACACTGACTCACTCAGGTATTACATGGACAACCCAGTGCACTTGCTGGTACAAGAGTACGAAAAGGTGTGGGGTTTTATGCTACCAAATTTTTGAC
The DNA here is from genome assembly GCF_059453495.1 of Arachis ipaensis. Taxonomy (NCBI): domain Eukaryota; kingdom Viridiplantae; phylum Streptophyta; class Magnoliopsida; order Fabales; family Fabaceae; genus Arachis; species Arachis ipaensis. The sequence continues at coordinate 78,225,734 of NC_142440.1, read as the reverse complement.
GCCGTTGCGGGGGATTGCTGAGTTTGAATAAATAGAAGGATTGCCTTGCTCCCTAGATTAGGTATTTTATTTTACATTATTTTAATTAAGTCTTTTATTTTTATTTTCTTCTTCAAATTTTCGAAAAATTAAAAATCATTTTCAAAAATATTTTTCTTTTCTTTTTTTAATTGTTGTTCTTGATTTGAGTCTTGTGTTCTTGTTAAGTCTTTTATTTCTATTTTCTTCTTCTCTATTTTTTTCGAAAATTAAAAAAAAAGTTTTTCAAAAATATTTTTCTTTTCTTTGTTTAATATTTGTTCTTGGTTTGAGTCTTACATGTTCCTGTTTTTCAATTACAAAAAAATTTTAAAACTTTTCCAAAGAACCTTTCCATGCAGTTTATTTTCAAGCATCCTTATCTTTCTGTTTGAGTCTTTTTTCTAAAAATATTTTAAAATTAGTGTCTTTTTGTTTGAAGCTTGTTTCAATTTTTAAGTTTGGTGTTTGAGTCTTTTTGTTTATGTTCTTGATAAATTTTCATTTCTTTGAGTCTTTATTTTTATTCCTTACAGCAATTTTTAATTTTTTGGTATCTTCCTTTCAAAAGTTTTCAAAAATAATTTTTCTTTGTTTAAATCTTGTGTCAAGTCTTTAAGTTTGGTGTTTCCTTATTACTTTTCTTTTAATTTTCAAAAATTGTGTTTCGGTTTACAAAAAAATTTTAAGTTCGGTGTTCTTTTTATGTTCTTGAGTTCTTTGAGTCTTTGAATTTTGTTTTTTGCGTTCTAGTTAGTCTTCAAGGTGTTCTTGTGTTTTATTTGTGTTTTGATCTTAAAATTTTTAAATTTGGTGTCCCATTGTGTTTCAAAAATTTTAAAATTTGGTGTCCCATTGTGTTTTGATCTTAAAATTGTCGAAAATTGGGTGCACTAGATCTAAAAATTTTAAGTCTTGCATCTTTTACTTGTTTGTCTCTCTCCTCATTAATTCAAAAATAAAAAAATATCTTTTCTTATTTTTAATTATTTTTTCGAAAATTTTACACAAAGAATTCAGATTTTTATTTTTAAATTTTTTATCTTATCTAATCTTAATTTTAAAATTCAAAAATCAAATCTTTTCAAAATAAAAAATCGTATCTTTCTCAAAATCTTATCTTATCTTATTTCAAATTTAAAATTTCAACTTTCAAATTTTCAAAAATTAAAATTTCAAATTTAAAAATCCTAAATTTAAATTTCAAATTTCAATTTTTAAAATTAAACCTTTTCAAAAATCAAATCTTTTTTTTCAAATCTCTATCCTATCCTGTTGACTTTTTCAAAAATTCAAAATTTAAGATGTCAAAATATAAAATTTTAAATTTCAAACTTCAATTTCAATTTTTAAAATTTTAAAATTTAATTTTCAAATTTCAATTTTAATTTCAAATCTTATCTTATCTCTTATCTTATTTTAAATTCAAATCATTCTTAATTAATCATTTATCTTCTCTCTCCTCTTTTTCAAAACTTCCTAACTAATTCTTCCCCCTCTGATTTTCAAAAATTCTCTTCCTCTTCTCTCTCTTCTATTTTCAAAATTTAATAATTAAATTTTAAATTCTTTTTAATTAATTAATTTTAATTTCGGACTAAATAAATAAATAAAATAAAAATAAAAATATTTTAATTCTTATTCATCTCTTATATTCCTATTTCTTCCCCTATCCCTATTTCTTCTTCCTCTTCTTCTACCCTCTTTCATTATGAACCCAAGTGGGAATGAAGAGTTTAGGAGAACTCTGGGATCTTACACAAATCCCACTGCTGACTTCTATGAAAGAAGTATTAGCATACCTCAGATCAGAGCTAGTAGCTGATAAACCCCAATTTTGTGGTTTATCTTGTGTTGATTTTAGGAGATTTTATCAACTTTTTGCACATTTATTCACTAAAATAGCATGGTTTTGTAAATTCTACTTAAATTGTGCTTAAGAGTGAAAACATGCTTTTTAGACCCAAAAATTGATAAATTTAATTCACTTTAATTCCATTCGATACCTTGATATATTTGTTAAGTGATTTAAGGTTTAGAAGGCAAAGATTTGATTGAAGGAATGAAAAAAAAGCATGTAAAAATGGAGAACTCATGAAGAAATGAAGGAATTGCTAAGCTTTCAATCCTGACCTCTTCACACTAAAATGATCATAACTTGAGTTACAAAGGTCCAAATGAGGTGGTTCTAGTTGCGTTGGAAAGCTAACATCCGAGGATTCACAATGATATACAATTTGCCATAGTTGCTTTGCAGTTTGGCAATGTGCATGCGTCGCCCATGCATGCAACACGTGACCAGCGATTTCTGAAGCATTTTGGGCCCAATCCAACCCATTTTTGATGCTATTGAACCTGGGATTGAAGGGGAAATGAACCAAGTAGTCATAGTGTAGTTTCCATAACGTTTTAGGGTAGAATTCTAGAATGAGAGGCTCTCTCCTCTCTCTAGATTTAGGGTTTTTATTTCCATTTCTTTTTTGATCTAGATTTTAATCTTGTTTCATTTTAGTTTTCCATTACTTTTATTCGTTCTAGCATTTTAGTTTAGTCACTTCTCTTGTTAATTTCTTATTTTGCTCTCTTTTATGTTGATGAACCATTGTTGGATCTTGATTTCTTCTAAAACAATTTTATGTTTCCATGTCTTCTTTTATGTTTATCTTCATTCCTATTATTGATTTCTTGCTTATGATAGTTATGGGTTTTGTTAATTCTTACATTTTATGATGTTTACCTTTATTGCACTCTAGGTGTTTGATGAAATATTTGCTCTAGTTTTTGAGTAGTTTTCTTTACTCTTGGCCTAGGCTAAGGGAATTGAGTGACCTTAAGTCATTAGGTCTCATTGAATTGGTGATTTGAGAATCCTTAGTGGTCAATTTGAGAACAATTCCGAGGGTTACCTGAAACTGTAGGTCGATCTCGGTTGAGATCTGCTGTGGTGGCCGGAGTAGTCGTGTCTGACTTGTTGGAGCTGGTGGAGCTAGAGATGCTGTTGATCCTTCGTCACCGAAGGGTGGTAGTACATGCAAGAGACTCCGATGCTTAAGTTAGCATGGACTTTAAGCAGGTTTTTAGTAGAATCAGAGTATGAGTTATCCCTGGGTGCTCCAGTGTATTTATAGTAGGGTAGAGTGACCTTTTTGGAGATAAGATAATTATCTTATCTTATCTTATCTTTGAGTGAAGTCATCTTATCCTTTGGGGGACCACCCTTATCTTTCTAGGCTTTGGCTGCCTTTAGATTGGACTGTGTCCCTTTATTTGGGCCTGCCTGGGCTCTCTGTAGCGATTTGGCCAAACTCTTTGAGAAGAGGTTGGGAAATTCCAGACCTGAGGAGGTCGGTCAAATTTTCTTTAATCAGCCCGGGTCGTATAGCTCGACCCAGGGCATGAACAGTGCCCTAGTTGAGCACGGTCTTCCTTTTGGAGTTGTGTCCCTTTTTAGACTTCGATCTCCTTTGTTGGGGAAGCCGAGCTCGAGCATCTTGATCTCATTGTAGAGTGGCTTAAATGCGGAGCGTTTTTCTCACCCCCTTTTTAATTGCAACGTGCGTTTTACCTTTCCTTGGGAATGTGCGAGAGTAAAACCCATTAACTCCCTTGCCGTTTCCTTTGTTTCCCTCTTTTGTATCTCATTTTTGAATTTTTCAAAGCTTCCTTCAATTTTCTCTTCTCTTTCTCACTGTAACTTCTCCTTTTTTTTTTTCGTTTTTGCATTTTCATGCTTCCCTTTTCTTTTACTCGAGAGGTGATTGGCCGGTGTCGCTTGCTTCAATCTCTAATCGTCTCCTTCTTGTCTGCAGGTTGGTTTTCTTCTTCTTTCTCTTTTACCTTCCACGCCATTTTTCGTGTTTGCATTGTTTTAATTCTGAAAAGTTTTATTCTTTTGCTTGAATTCGTTTTGGAAAGTTTGCATCTTTCTCTGCTTTTGTTGTGTCTGATTATCACTGTAAATGTGTGCTCTGAGGGTTTTTTTGATTTGTATGAATCGCCATTTTTGTTCGGCTGTCAGTTTGTAGTTTGACGTAGTGAACTCCAAAGGATTTCAAAAAGGTTGGATCTTTCTTGATGATTTCTGCGTGGTTTGTTTGATGTTTGATGGTATGCTGCTTTGTATGGCATGGATGATTTCCTTTTGATGCGACGAAAATCCCTTTGCTGATAAACTGTGAAAAGATCGTGACTTTGACTCCTTTTTTATGAACTGTGACTTTCTTTGTGGGGTGTCACTGTCTAAGGGGGGTTGTTTTCTTGTTTGAGAGGTTTCGGGATATAGACTGTTGATTTTCCTCCTTTTCCTAGGTTCTTACTTTGTTATTGCCTCCAAAGGATGCCCCTGGACTTTCGTGTAAGTTCTGGGGTTTCCTTTTACTACTGTTTCTGAGTCTTTTAACTTTTGCATTCTATTGTCCAAGTTATCTCCATATTTGTCTGAGATGTTTTCTATCTTGTCAGAGCTATTTGATTAGTAACCTATTTTTTCCTTTTTCTCACTGTAGGACTAGTTGACCCATGTCTACTCACAAAAATATTGTCGAGACGTCCTCTAAAGTCCCCGGGGGCATGTCTGACTGTCTAGACTCCCTCGTCTTGATGTGCGTATCTGTGGTTAATTCTGAGTATTGTGTGCATCTTAGGAGACATTACAGGGTTTGTAGTAATAGAGATTAGGAAAAGGATTATGAGTTGATAGCACCTGACCCAGATGAGAGAGTTTGTTTTCCTTTTTTGACTAAGGGGGAACACCCCTTCTTTTATGCTTATGACTACTTTTTTAGCCAAATGAACATCACCATTCCTTTTACTTCCTTTGAGACCGACTTGTTGTGGTCCTGTAACGTTGCTCCTTCTCAGCTTCACCCGAACTCGTGGGGCTTTATAAAGATCTTCCAATTATTTTGCCAAGAACTGGATGTCCGACCTTCTCAAACTCTCTTTCTTTACCTTTTTGTTTTGACGAAGTCTGGGGCAGCTAAGAAGAAGGCTTCTTGGATTTCTTTCTGAGCTGCCCAACGAAAGAAAGTTTTTTCTATGTATGATGAATCTTTTAGGGATTTCAAAAACTATTACTTCAAGGTCCGAGCTATTGAAGGAGCTCGGCCTTTCTTCTTGGAACAGAATAATGAGCCTGCCTTCCCCTTATGTTGGCAACAGAATATGGTAGTGTCTAGATATACTTGGAAAATGTTGGATGAGGTTGAGCAGGCTTTTGTACATGTACTAGAGGAGAATTGGGGGGAGCCTTCCCATCTCGATACAAATAGGTTCTTGGGGAATCCTTCCCTCCTTCGAACTGAATTGGGTAGCTGCCAATTTCTTTTTAGCTTTGTCTTTGTTATTTTGTTAGTTTTGTCAATCCATCTCTTTCTAACTTGCAACTTTGGTTTTGCTGCTTTATTTTTTTCAGAGATGGTGAAGACTACTGACTCTATGAAGGCTTTTAAGAGGGCGAGAAAGGCAACTACTGCCCAGAATATCTCAACCAAAGGTCCTGGGGAGGGATCTTCTAATGTTACGCTGAGGAGGTCGACCTCGAACACTTCTGGGCCGAGGATGTGATGACTTGCATCATCTACCCTTCTTTCATGCATAAAGAAGACCATAAAAGAGCATAAATCTCATTTGATCAGTACAATTCATGCATTATTTGATGAATATTATGGTACACTATTTTGAGATGAGTTGTGCTGAATTTTAGGTGAAAAAGGCATCAAAAATGGGTAGAAGACAAACAAGAAGCTGGGCGTGTGAAACCGGCGTGTCACTTGGGAGCAAACACCAAAAAAATGCAATGGCGTGGCACGCCAGGAGCTGGGCGTGGCACGCCAGTACTAAAGTCCATAGAAGAAGTCCAAGCATGCATGTGGGCATGGCACGCCAGGGACTGAGCGTGGCACGCCAGGTTGGGCGTGGCACGCCTGACCCATCAATTATTATGGGCGTGCCACTTGAGCAAAGGGGTGTGGCACACTAACTCACCATTCCAAGAAGAACCTCCACCATGGCGTGCCATTTGGTATCGAAGGCGTGGTACGCTAGCTCCAAGAAGTCACTTGGGCGTGCCACTTGAGAACCCAGGCGTGGCACGCCAAGCCTGAAGAGTTCACAAATCCATGGGCGTGCCACTTGAACAGCATGGCGTGGCACGCTGGTACAATAATCCAGAGAAGGGGCTGAAGGAAATTGAAGACTGGGCGTGCCACTTGGTATCGAAGGCGTGGCACGCCAACCCAAGCATGTCACTATGGCGTGCCACTTGAAGGCTGAAGCGTGGCACGCCAACTACTGGAACCAAGACAAGATCATGGGCGTGGCATGCTAGCCTTTAGGCGTGGCACGCTGGTATAAGTTTCCAGGGAGGATGAAGGAGGCCAATTACATGGGGCGTGCCACTTGGTATCAAAGGCGTGGCACGCCACTCACCATTCTTCACTTGGGCGTGCCATTTGAGCAACCAGGTATGGCACGCCAGCGTCATTCAGAGAGCAAAGAAGCATTGGGGCATGCCATTTGAGTTCGTGGCATGGCACGCCAAACAGAGGAACTACTCACTCACAAAAGGGGCGTGGCACGCCAGGCCAGACCCTGGGCGTGCCACGCTAGTGCAACTTTCCATAAAGACTTAGCCAAGCATAGACAAGGGCGTGGCATGCCAGACCCTGGGCGTGGCATGCCAGTTCAAGTTTTCAGAGGCAAGGAAAGGTGGAAAAAGGCAAAGGGTGTGCTACTTGAGTTCGAAGGCGTGGCACGCCAACACAAGAATTCCACTATGGCGTGCCACTTGAGTTCGAAGGCGTGGCACGCCAAGGTTGATAGGGAGATAAGCGTGCCACTAAAAGTATTGGGTGTGGCACGCCAAGCTAGAAAAGAAGGGCACGTGACACGCCAGTAAAGCGCCAGCCACACGCCAGCTGGGAAGTCACGCTTATTGAGTGTTTTCTTTTCCCTCCAAAATGTAATTTTCTTTTTTCACTTTTGTAATTCTTTTATTTTACTAAGAGTAGTATAAATACCCCCGAGAAGTAATGAAGAGGGGGTTAAGCAGTTAGTGTTAGATCCACTTTTATACTTCACTTTTGAGTACTTTTTGAGCTATGAGTAGCTAACTTCCCTCTCATTGAGAGAGGGAGCTCTATTGTACTTGATGGATTGATAATAGTGAAATTCTTCTTCTCTTCATCTTCTCTTTGATTTGCTAGAGGGAATTTCATTCTTAATGCTTAGCATTCAATTATCTTGGGAAAGAGATTGAATGCAATTGGGTTTCATGGGAACCTTGGGAAAGGAAGCATGAAACCATGCTTGAAATCCCTTCTCAGACTTGAGTAGAATCTGGGTTTTGGTGTTTGGATATGTGACATATAATCCTCCCTCTACTTGGACCTATAATGGTGTGTGGTATAATCAGGGACCAAGCCTATCTCTCTTCAAGAGCAATTAGACCAAGGAATTGGCTATTGATCAAGATCTGAGAGATTGAGTCACCAAGGGATTGGGACTCAATCAATCATGATTGCCAAGAGGTCAATGAGTTGCATGATTGAAGAGGATATAAGCTAGATTTGATCCAAAGAGACAATATTTCCCACCATCAGATGAATTTCCCCATTCTTATCTATCCATTTCTTTACAGCTTAATTTTACATTCAGCAATTCCCCATTCCCATTTACATTCAAGTCATTTATGATTCTGCACTTTACATTCTGCCATTTATATTTCTGCACTTTATTGCTTTTCTTTATATTCTAGTCATTTACATTTATGTTATTTACAATTCTGCACTTCATAATCCTATTGATCCACTTGACTAATTCATTAATTAATTAAAACTGCTTGAATTTGCCAATCTCTGTGGATACGATCCCACTCTACTATGAGTTATTACTTGACGATAATTTTGGTGCGCTTGCCAAAAGAACTAATTCACCAATTTTGAATGGGGGTGTGAATTGGATTCATGAAGTTTTATGGTGCCGTTGCTGGGGATTGGCTTAAATTTGATTATGATTAAATTGATTGGAGAGCTAGATTAAGCAATTTAAATTCCTTGTTATTTTAGTTTCTTCTATTTAGCACCTTTTATTTTTTATTATTTTAATTTTTATTTTGAGTTCTATTTCTTTCTTCTTTAATTACATTTATTCGTCATCCGTATTTCCACTCTTCTAACTGTTTGATTAATTGCAACACTCACACTAACAACCACTTCAACAATAGTAATTTCTTCAATCATTTTCTTTCTTGCTTTTTGCCTTGTTGGTTGTATGACAGGTAGGAGAAGCGGGGCTTCAACTTCCTTTGATTCTGAACCTGAGAGGATCTTTCTTATATTAAGGAGGGAAGCAAGAGGGAAGGGAGTCATTGGTGCTGAGGAAGAGGAAGAGTATTTTGAAACAGACATGGAGGAGAATATGGAAAACCACCATGAAGAAGAAGCTCACAACCATGCCAGAGAAGGCCCAGTAAATCATGATGGGTAAGAAAGGAGAGTCTTAGGCTCCTACATCAACCCAAACCCAGGAAATTGTGGCAGTAGCATCCTGAAGCCAATAATTCATGCCAATAATTTTGAGCTAAAGCCTTAGCTCATCACACTTGTTCAGAATAATTGCTCATATGGAGGAAGTGCCCAAGAAGTCCCTAATCAACATCTCAGCATATTCTTGAGGATATGTGATACTGTAAAGTCTAACGGGGTACACCCTGACATCTATAAACTACTCTTGTTCCCTTTCTCACTCAGAGATAAGGCAGCAAAGTGGTTGGAATCATTCCCCAAGGATAACCTAACTACACGGGAGGAGGTCGTGAACAGATTCCTTGCAAGATTTTACCCTCCACAAAGAATCAATAGGCTGAGAGCTGAGGTGCAAACTTTCAGACAATAAGATGGAGAAACACTCTATGAGGCCTGAGAGAGATTCAAAGATCTTACAAAAAGATGCCCACCAGAAATGTTCAATGAGTGGGTACAACTACATATCTTTTATGAGGGATTATCCTATGAAGCAAAGAAGGTTGTGGATCATTCTTCAGGAGGCTCACTCAACAAAAAGAAAACCATTGAAGAGGCCATAGATGTCATTGAGACTGTAGCTGAAAATGAGTATTTCTATACTTTAGAAAGGACCCAGAAAAAGGGAGTGCTAGAACTCAACTCTGTAGATGCTTTGTTAGCTCAGAACAAGGCAATTGCAGCTCAAATAGCAGCTCTAACTAAGAGGATGGAGGCCAATCAAGCCTCAGTCATTCAAGACCAAACTCCTCAACAAGAAGGGAATACACTAGAATCTAAAGGTGACTGGGAACAAGCTAATTATGTGAACAATTCATCCATACCACCATATGACCCACACTCCAAGTCTTCCCAGGTTAGAGGAACCACCCAAACTTTGGGTGGGGAAATCAGCAAAACCACAACCAGGACCACAACAAGCTTTATTCATCAAATCAGCATTCCAACCACAACCCCAACCATCAAACAGGGAACCATAGACCCTATCATAACTCACAAAACACATCATACCGTAGTAACTAACCCATACACAACAACCTCAATCAAGATGTACCATCCTCAACTATGCAACCATGTGAAATCAAGAGCAACTTTGAGAGAATGGAGGCTGCAATAGCACAACTGTCCTCACAGATTATAGGGATAGTCTCCACCCTCATGGACAGACAAGCACAAACTGAAAGAAGGATAGACGCTAATCAAGAAGAATATAGGTCAAATCTGAAAAATCAAGGTGCAGCAATCTCAAAGTTGGAAGCACAAGTGGGGATTTTATCCAAGAAATTCCCACTTCCCACACACACATTTCCCAGTGATACCATGGCTAACCCAAGAGGGGAATGCAAAGTCATTACTCTAAGAAGTGGAAAGGTTGTGGAGGAAGGAACCCCAAGCAAAGAGGATCATGAAGAAGTTGCAGCAAAGCATGAGAACAAGGATGAAGGGGAGATCCCTGCTCCACCTCCACCAAAACCAGTCTTGAAGCCTTATGTGCCAAAAGCACCATACCCACAAAGACTGAGAAAAGATGGGAAGGATGGTCAGTTTTCTAAGTTCCTAGAGATCTTCAAGAGGCTCCAAATCAACATACCATTTGCTGAGGCATTAGAACAAATGCCACTCTATGCCAAATTTTTGAAGGAGCTTATAACCAAAAAGAGGAACTGGGAGGCAAAAGAAACCATAATATTGACTGAAGAATGTAGCGCCATTATACAGAAGAAGCTGCCTCAAAAGCTGAAAGACCCAGGGTGTTTTCAAATCCCCTGCATCATAAGGGACATCACCATTGAGAAAGCTTTGTGTGATTTGGGAGCTAGCATAAATCTTATGTCCCTAAACATGATGAGAAGGATGAAGATTGAGGAAGCCAAGCCAACAAGAATGGCACTCCAATTGGCTGACAGAACATTTAAGTTTCCACATGGGGTGGTGGAGGACTTGCTAGTGAAAGTAGGAGAATTCATTTTCCCTGCTGATTTCGTCATGCTGGACATGGAAGAAGAGGCCAACACGTCAATTATCCTAGGAAGACCATTCCTAGCTACTGCTGGAGCCATCATTGATGTGCAAAAAGGGGAATAAGTCTTGAGGTTGTATGAAGAAAAAATGGTCTTCAACGTCTTTAAAGCAATGAGTTACCCCAAGGAATCCATAGGAGAATGCATGCTGGTAGACACCAAGGAACAGATAGTTCAAGAAGTCTTGGAAGAAGAACAATGTGGAGGAACCATTGAGCTGGAACAAGCATCAGATGGAGAACCACCACAAGCAACCATGAGAAACTCAATCATGCCAACCACTACAGACAACAAAGATGTAGAGTCACCAAAACTAGAGCTGAAGACCTTACCACCCAGCTTGAAATATGCATATCTGGGTGCTAACAACACTCACCCAGTGATCATAAATTCAAGTATGAGCAAGGAACAAGAAGAGGAGCTTATCCAAGTGCTGAGATAACACAAGGATGCCATAGGCTGGACACTTGCAGATTTAAAAGGGATCAGTCCTTCAATGTGTATGCATAAGATCTTACTTAAAGAAGATGCCAAACCTTCAAGACAACAACAAAGGAGGCTGAACCTAACTATGAATGAAGTGGTTCAGAAAGAAATGCTGAAATTGTGGCAAGCAGGGGTGATCTACCCCATCTCAGACAGCCCTTGGGTAAGCCCGGTGCAAGTAGTTCCTAAGAAGGGAGGGATCACTGTTGTGGCAAATGAGAAGAATGAATTGATACTCACAAGGACAGTGATCGGATGGCGTATGTATGTGCATTGACTACCAGAAACTTAATGAAGCCACCCGGAAGGATCACTTTCCCTTACCTTTCATGGACCAAATGCTTGAAAGATTGGCAGGACATGAGTATTATTACTTCCTAGATGGGTATTCGGGTTACAATCAAATTGTTGTAGACCCCAAGGATCAGGAAAAAACTTCATTTACTTGTCCATATGGTGTCTTTGCTTATAGGAGAATGCCCTTTGGATTGTGCAATGCACCTGCAACATTTCAAAGGTGCATGCTCTCCATTTTTTCAGACATGATTGAGAAGTTCATAGAAGTATTCATGGACGACTTCCCTGTATTTGGGAACTCATATTCTGATTGCCTATACCATCTTGCTCTTGTGCTGAAAAGGTTTCAAGAAACCAACCTAGTTTTAAACTAGGAGAAGTGCCATTTTATGGTAACTGAAGGGGTGGTTCTTGGACACAAGATTTCAAAAGATGGCATAGAAGTGGACAAGGTAAAAGTGGAAGTAATTAAAAAATTACCTCCACCTTGCAATGTCAAAGCAATCAGAAGTTTTTTGGGACACGCTGGGTTCTATAGGAGGTTTATCAAAGATTTTTCAAAGATTGCAAAACCCCTTAGCAACCTACTTGTCTCAAATACTCCCTTTGTTTTTGATAGAGAATGCATGGTAGCCTTTGATGAACTTAAGGAGAAACTCTCCTCTGTACCTATTATAGCACCACCAAGCTGGGATCTTCCCTTTGAACTAATGTATGATGCATCTGATTTTGCTGTTGGTGCTGTTCTAGGACATAGGAAAGACAAGCTAGTACATGTTATTTATTATGCTAGCAAGGTTCTTAATGAGAATCAAAGGAACTATACCACCACGGAGAAAGAACTTTTAGCCATAGTTTTTGCTTTTGATAATTTTGGATCATATCTTATTGGCTCAAAAGTAATTGTGTTCACTGATCATGCAGCACTCAAATACTTGCTTACTGATGCAAGCGGAAATTGGCGAGTTAAGAATGATTATAAAATATGCGTTGCAAGTATAGTTCTTAACCAACCAGAAATCCGCTTATCAATTTAGAAGGGTGTCACAAAAATTAAAATCAAAATACTGGGAGTATGAATCCCAGGTCGTCTCCCAATGAGTTGCAGAAAAGTGTGCTATTTTATTAATCAGATGTTTTCAAAAAGATTTGAGTTGAATGGCAGAAAATTAAATTAGAGAATTTATATAAATTTAAATAAAAGCCTTGACTGGGAGTTGATTAGTTGGAAGCCCTATTCTTGTTGCAGTACTCTCAAGACTAATTAATAATTGGGGATTATTCTCTTTAGTTGTCCCTCACTAAGTAAGGGAAAGTTAAACAAGTTGGAATGCTATTCTATCCACAAGTTCCAATCCGCTCTTGGGAGGATTGGTGTTAGTGACTAGAGAGCAATCCAACAATAAACCCAACTACAACCTTTCTCTTGAGCATCCCAACTTCAAGGGTTTCTTTCAATCAACTCCCCATCAAGTTAGGGAACTACTCGCTCATTGTAAATGTAAAATTCATAACATAAGAAAAGGAATTAAAGAAAGACATGATAAATAATGATCAAAAGATTAATTAAAAATAAAAGTAATTCTTGTATTAATAAATGCTAAAATAATCTGATAGTAAATTTAAGTAAATTAAGGAACATGGAAGAGTAAGAGAAAACTAAAGAGAACGAACTAGAATGTCGAAGTCTTGATGAGGCAATAACTCTTCTCAATATCCCAATGCAAAACAATGAACATAACAAATCCTAAAAACTATGAATGTGTAGAGAGAAAACCTAGAGTAGAGGAAAACTAGATGTAAAAACTAAAACTATGCGGAATGAATGTTGTTGTTGGTTTCTGCATGTTCTCTGGCTCTAGTCTGCTTTCTGGGCCGAAAACTGGGTCAAAATAGGGCCCGAAATCTCCCCCAGCGATTCTGCAGATTATGCAGATCGTGCATGTCACGCGGTCGCGTCATCCATGCGGCCGCGTCATTCGGCTTTCTGCTTTGCCACGCGGTCGCGTCGTCCATGCGGCCGCGTCACTCGTGCTATTCCATGCCGCGCGGTTGCGTCATCCATGCGGCCGCGTCACTTCTCGCTGGTCATCTCCTCAATTTCTTGTGTTCCTTCCATTTTTGCAAGCTTCCTCTCCAATCTCCAACTCATTCATGCCCTATAAAGCCTGAAACACTTAACACACAGATCACGGCATCGAATGGAATAAAGGAGAAATAAAATACATCATTAAAAGTCTCTAGGAAGCAAGTTTTCAATCATGCAATAACTTTAGGAAGGAATTATAAATGCATGCTTATTTAATGAATAAGTGGGTAAAGATCATGATAAAACCACATAAATAAACACAATATAAACCATAAAATAGTGGTTTATCAACCTCCCCACACTTAAACATTAGCGTGTCCTCATGCTTAGTTGAAGGAGATAAAATGAATGAGTAAGAACATGTAAAACCTATGAAATGCAATGCAACCTATGTATATGAATGCAACTATATGATTCTTGTCCACTTGATCTAAAGTAAGTAAGCTCTTCAAAACAATTACAAATCAAATTCCACTAACTCAATTCTTATACAGTAAGAATAGATAAAAATGCAAGAAGATAGCTCATGAAAGCAGGGAACATAGAAATTCAAGCATGGAACTCTCACTGATGATGTATGTACACTCTAGTCTCTCTAGTGTATAGGGTCATCACTCTATCCTTCTCTAATCATGCTCTCTAATTTTTGTTCTTCTCCTAATCAATCAACAACATTTAATATACCAATGCAAACATCGTGAGGTCTTTTCAAGGTTGTAATGGGGCCAAGGTAAGGGTAAGGATATATATATGGCTAAGTAAGCTTATAAATTGAATCTTTAATTAACCCAAGCTTTAACATAACCTATATATATTCTATATAACTTTTAAAATTCATACCTAGCTACCCAGAAATCTCTTTCAAATCCATACTCATGTATCAACCTTTTATTTTGATTTTATCATACATGCATTGATCTTTGAATGCTTGACTTAGCATTGGGGTAATTTTGTCCCCTTATTTATTTATTGAGTATTTTTGGATTTTTTTTATAAACATAGAAACATAAAAATAACACAGCTTATCAATACACATAGATTTTTAATTTTTATAGTTTCACATGAGTAGGTATCCAAATTCCCATAATATTATCATGACTCATTCCCTTATTATCCTTTGTTCCCACAATTTCCCATACTTAAATAACATACACAATTCTATCTTAAGCTAACCAAAGATTTAATTTGGGGTATATACTTGTTTTTCCGCTTAAGGCTAGTAATGTGGTAAAATATAGAACAAACGGGATTTAAAAGCTCAAAGTGGCTAACAAAGGTGATTGAAAGGGTAGGCCTTATTTGGATAAGTGAGCTAAACAAATAATGGCCTCAATCACATGCAAACATATAAATATAATAAACATTGGACATATAGGATGAAACAAAATGTAGATTATAATTATAGAGAAGTAAACACACAAGAATAAAATAATTATGGTTAAATAATGTAACCATTCATAAAGGCTCAAATCTCACAGGTTGTGTGTACTTTAGCTCAAAAATCATGTTCCAAATACAACTTCAAGCAAATTTAACATAAAAGTTTTAATTAAAATTAGTGAAATATTGTTCCAAAGATAAAGTCTTAGAAGAAACTTATTGTCTTTTCAATCAAGCAGAACATGCATGCAACTAACCTATTACTATGCAATTTATCCTATTCTACAAAAGAAAAATCTAACTAAATATCCTAATTTATTGGTGCTAGGGAAGAGAAAGTACCTCCGGAAGTCAGCTACTGACCAACCTCCCCACACTTAAGGCTTTGCACTGTCCTCGGTGCCATCTGTCAAGAACAAAGGTGGGCTGGTAGCAGTATCTCCACAGTCAGGACCATCATGGCTCCCTGTGCTGGTAAAAGAAGTGGAGTCTGGGGTATCTGAGTCCTTGAATTTTCCCATGATCAGCTCCTTGAGGTATGTGAATCGGCGCTTGTTATGGTGCTCTCTCATCTTAGCTTTGTATTCTTGCCGATCTAACTTTTCAAGTATCTGATGGAGCAGCTGATCAGTAGTGGGTGCTTGTGGTGTTGAAGAAGGAATATCTTCAACTGGCTCAGTAGGCTGCCTGATAGTGGCTGCTGGAAGTCTAAGGTACTTCCCGTTAGGGACATACTGATCATCCCGGGGAAGCATGGCTTTGGTGTCCCCAGCTCTGTAGGAAACTCCGGCTGCTGAGACAAGATCTGAGACCAGGGCGGGAAAAGGTAAGTTGCCAGCGATTTGTACGTGTCCCATGGCATTCCGGATATGTCTTGGTAGATTCAGAGGTTGGTCTGTAAGGATGCACCATAGTAGAACGGCCATGTCCGCAGTGAAGGAGGACTCGTGAGTGCTCGAAAAGACGTAATGGGACATAATCTGTGCCCATACGCGAGCCTCCAAGGTAAGTGCTGAAGCCGAAATTCCCTTAAGGCGGGTACGATGGTATCCATAGATCCATCGGCTGCCAGGTAGTGCGATAACTCTGAGAACGGCGTCCCAGTCAAATTGGTACATCTGGCGCTTGAGTGCGGCTTCTTGAAAGGCGTCCAATCCTTCTGGAATAGGGGGAAGACTTAGAACTTTTTGAATGGCCTCTTCTGTAATGGGGACTTGCTTTTGACGGACGTAGACAGACTGCAGGGTCGGTAGGTGGTAGTTGGAGTAGAACTCAACTACCCAAGAAAGATTGACCTGCCTTGGCTGTCTCTGTAGGAAATCCTATTGTCTTCGTGTAATCTGCGGCTCAACAAATGTAGCAACATGGTTTGGGAGGAGAAGAAGGTATTCGTTGTTGTAACTCCTTTCAGCCAGGATGGGGAACATCTGCTCACAGTAGCGATTGGGAAATCACTCAGTGTCCTTTGCTGGGAAGGCTTTTTCTTTATCATCAACATTTATAATCCTCTTAATTTTCTTTGTTGAGGGCTTAACCACAGTTGAAGAAAGTTCTGCCACTAATGCTCTTTTTGTACCTCTTCTTGCTGGTTGTTTGGGAGTAGCTTTCTCTTTTCCTTTCTTGGTGGCCATCCTAAAAAAGGAAAGAGAAAGTAAATTAAATTTAAAGGGATAGAGCAAGGAAGAGAACGGAAAAGGATGGTTATAAATGCACATTAAAAGGTAAAAGATGTTAACACACGCTCATGAGTACATGTGAAAACTCATTAATGGAAAATAGCTAGTGCATATGATGACAAGTGAATGCAAGGTGTTTATTGGCATGCTGGCAAAGGGCATGAGTAGCATAGATCAAGCATCACTTGTAAAAAACCATCACGTTTGTATTGACAATTAATTTCAATTAATACAATAGTAAAGGGAATTTGTGAAAAGCAAGCATTGAATATTAGAGTAGAAAAATGTAGAGAAATTCATAATGCCATATGGACTTTTTCACAAACACATAGCATGCATGTAGAAAAAGCTTTTGAAAATAAGGATTTGAACATGCAAGTAATCCCTTAAAAAGAAATATATAATTGTCAAACAAATTTACAACAATCCACAAGCATATACTAATAAATAGTGACTCAAACAAATTGATAACACCAAGTAAAAAGGAAAAAGAAGGAAAAAGAAAATACGAATAATGAAGGGAAAAAGAAAAGAAAAGAAGATGACATATAAAAATAAGAAGAATAATAGAAAAGTAAGGGGGGAAGGAGAAAGAAAAACCTTGTTAATGGGGGTGAGAGAGAGTTAAAAGTGAGAAATAAGGAAGAAGGGAGGAAGGGAGGGAGAAGAAATAAGGAGAGAAAAGAGAAAATAGGATTTGGGGAGAAAATGATATGATAATTGGCAAATTAGTGAAAACTGTGCGCGCAAGCGACGCGGTTGCGTGGGGCACGCGGTCGTGCGACTTGCGCTTAAACTCAATGATGCGATCGCGTCGGTCACGCGGTCGCGTGACCCGTTTTAGGCTAATGGCGCGAGGGTAGCCTCGCACTTGCACAACTCTCTGTTCAAAATCATATTAGTGCCAAATTTTGGGTGATGCGATCGCATGGGGCATGCGATCACGTG
Organism: Arachis ipaensis; assembly: GCF_059453495.1. NCBI lineage: Eukaryota > Viridiplantae > Streptophyta > Magnoliopsida > Fabales > Fabaceae > Arachis > Arachis ipaensis. The sequence goes on along the minus strand of NC_142440.1, from coordinate 78,208,297 downwards.
AGTGGTCAATTAGTGGGATACGACGCGGTCGCGTGGGCACGTGGTCGCGTGAGAGGGGCTGCGCGTCCAGCGCCAGTCCAGCACCACTCTAGCACAACTTTCGGTTGTGCACCCTTGTTACATTGAAATCCAGGTCACGCAGCCACGTGGGGCACGCGGTCGCGTGGGAGGCCATTATTCCCATATGACGCAGTCGCGTCAGCGACACGGTCATGTGGGACGATTTGTGCCATTGGCACGCCTCTAGCCCTGCTCCTGCGTAACTCTCTATTCATATTAAAATTGTCTCCCAGCTCCCTGCGACGCGGACGCGTCAATGAGACGGTCGCGTCGCGTGATTTTTTTTTTTATATATATAAAGGTATGTAAATGCAGATGCACGAAATGTACTAATGAAGAGAAGAGTTATTGAATAAGAAAATTAAAAATAGGGAAAAGAACGATCATACCATGGTGGGTTGTCTCCCACCTAGCACTTTGCTTTAACGTCCGTAAGTTGGTGATGCCAGGGTATTTTGGCCAGTTTCACTGACTTTTTCTTTACTGTTTTTAGGATAGTTTCATGCATTTCCTTAAGAAATAAGCTAGTTTTGGGTAGATATTCACTTACATCTTGACTCGAGCATACATTGTGCACCTTACATGATTTCATGAGGATTTTGCATGAATTTAATGACAAATTGGATGTTGCATTTCCCATGACTTGGATTAGAACTTTGATGCACTTCATTGTTTGATTTCAGGACAAAAGAAGCAAAGAAGAACCACATTAGTGGCTACATTAGTTACACTAACGTTAACACTAACGTGAAATGGGAGTAACTTGCAAAGTTAATGAGAAAAGTAATTGCCAATAACGCTCTCGAAGCCATCATTGCCCACGTTAAGAGTCACGTTAACTAAGTTAACGTGAACTCTAACGTGGAAGAAAGGAAATGGAGCCAACGTTAGTGACACTTAACATTATCACTAACATTGGACCAAGCTCATAAGTGGCCACGTTAGTTGCCACGTTAACTTGGTTAACGTGGTCTCTAACGTTAAGAAGTAAAGGGGAAGCCAACGTTAGTGACATTAAACTTTATCACTAACGTTGGCCAAGTCACAATAAGCCACGTTAACTCCCACGTTAACCTAGTTAACGTGGAAGCTAACGTGAAGAAACAAGGTGGTCGACTAACGTTGGAAGGAACACACACAAGCCCCAATAAGCCACGTTAACTCCCACGTTAGTTAACATGGAAGTTAACATGAAGAAGGGAGGAGATCGCCAACGTTAGTGACACCCAACATTGTCACTAACGTTGGAATGAGCCCACACAAGCCACTATGAGCCACGTTAACTCCCACGTTAACTTAGCTAACATGGAAGCTAACGTGGATAAGGGAATGAAGAGCCAACGTTAGTGACACTCAACTTTGTCACTAACGTTGGAGATGGCTAGCATGGCCATGTTAGAGGCCACGTTAAGCTAGTTAACGTGGACTCTAACGTGAGAAATAGGGGCACATTGGAACGTTAGTGACAATGGTAAGTGTCACTAACGTTCTCGAAGGTTGGCAAGCCTACGTTAAAAGAGCCACGTTAATTAAGTTAACGTGGACTCTAACGTAAGGAAGGGGGAGACTTCTCAATGTTATTGGGAAAAGCAAGTCCCAGTAACGTGTGCGAAGGGCATAGAGGCAACGTTAGTGGCAACGTTTGTGCCACTAACGTTGAAGTTAACGTGGCTCTTACTTTGGTAAGGAACGTTAGTAAAAAAGGTGATTGTCACTAACGTTCTCGAACCCATATTTTCACTGAACGTTAACACCACTAACATCCTAAGCTAAAGTCTCTTCCCACTTCACACTTTCTCTCTGCAAGTAAAGCCAAGCCCAATGAAGAAGAGAAGTGCTTCAAACTCAAGATCCAAAGGCCCATACCCAAGACTTTAAGAGCCAACTAGAAGAACAGAAGAGTAGTATATATAGGAGTAGCTTTGAATTAAATTGGAGGTTGGAAAATTATAGGGAGCCTCTTGGCATAGAACTACTCTCTGTATTTTACTTTCTCTGCACTTCTAGTTTCATAATGTATTCTCCATTTTTGTTTTCATTTTCTAGAGCTATGAACAACTAAACCCCTTTCATTAGGTTAGGGAGCTCTGTTGTAATTTGATGGATCAATACTAGTTTTCATTATTTTTCTTCTATCTTTTCTCTTGATTTTACTTGAAAGCTTTCGATCTTCATCCAATTGGGTAGTTATCTTGGAAAAGAAGCTATTCATACTTGGATCTCTTCTGAACCTTGAAAGAGGAATGAAGAGATCATGCTAGAAATGCTTTCTCATGCTGGACCAAATTGGGTTTGGATGGATATGTGACTATAATCCTCTCAACACTTGATTTGGAAAATGCATGTGGTATAATCAGTGACCATACTTCATCTCTTCTCATGAGCAATTGACCAAGGAATTGGCTATTGATCAAGATTTGAGAGATTGAATTACAACAAATTGTAATTGTAATTCGATCACTTAAGATTGCCAAGGAGATCAATGAGGTTGGACTCACTTGAAGATGCAGTGCAGGAAAGTTTGAAGAAGAAGAACCTGAAGGTTTAATAGAGGAGGAGTCTACGTTTAGTGAAGAGGTTGCAACAGTAGAGATTCAAATACAAGGTGCACCAAAGGAAGAGAACGAAAAGTCAAAAGCACCCAAACTTAAACTCAAAGCACTACCACCCTCCCTCAAATATGCATACTTAGGAGAAGATGAAAATTACCCAGTAATCATAAGCTCATGCCTCAGCCAAGATCAAGAAGATGAACTACTCAAAGTACTGCGAAACCACAAAGATGCCATTGGTTGGACTCTTGCTGACTTGAAAGGGATAAGTTCGGCCATATGCATGCACAAGATACTGCTGGAAGATGATGCCAAACCATCCATTCAATCCCAAAGGAGGTTGAACCCAATCATGAAGGAAGTGGTACAGAAAGAAGTTATGAAGTTATGGCAGGGAGGGGTAATATACCCAATCTCAGACAGCCCCTGGGTTAGCCTCGTGCATGTTGTCCCAAAAAAGGGAGGAATTACCGTGGTTCCCAATGAGAAGAACAAACTAATTCCTACAAGGACAGTCACAGGATGGCGGATGTGCATAGACTACAGGAAGCTCAATGAGGCTACACGAAAAGATCATTTCCCCCTTCCATTCATGGATCAGATGTTGGAAAGACTCGCAGGGCACGCTTATTATTGTTTTCTCGACGGTTATTCAGGATATAACCAAGTAGTGGTTGATCCCAGAGATCAAGAGAAAACCTCATTCACTTGCCCATATGGAGTGTTTGCCTACAGGCGTATGCCATTTGGGCTATGTAATGCACCTGCGACTTTCCAACACTGCATGCTTTCTATCTTTTCAGATATAATAGAAAAATTCATTGAAGTTTTTATGGATGACTTCTCGATATTCGGAGATTCCTTTCCTAGTTGCCTACATCACCTCGCCTTGGTATTGAAAAGATGCCAAGAGACCAATCTGGTCTTGAACTGGGAGAAATGTCACTTTATGGTGACAGGAGGAATAGTCCTTGGTCACAAAGTTTCTAACCAAGGCATTGAGGTTGACAGAGCCAAAGTAGAACTTATTGAAAAACTACCTCCACCCAGTGATGTCAGGGCAATTAGGAGCTTTTTAGGGCATGCTGGTTTTTACAGAAGGTTTATTAAAGATTTTACAAAGATAGCCAAGCCCTTAAGCAATCTCATTGTATCTGATACACTATTTATCTTTGATGAAACATGCATGTTAGCCTTTGAAAATTTGAAAATGAGGTTGTCCTCTGCTCCTATCATTTCCCCACCTGATTGGAATTTACCATTTAAATTGATGTGTGACGCATCTGATTTTGCAGTTGGGGCAGTGTTGGGACAGAGGAAAGATAACTTAGTCCATGTGATATACTATGCGAGCAAAGTCCTTAATGATACTCAAAGAAATTATACCACTACTGAAAAGGAGTTGCTGGCAATAGTTTTTGCATTTGACAAGTTTAGATCGTACCTCATTGGTGCTAAAGTGATTGTTTTTACAGATCACACAGCACTTAAATATTTGTTTGCCAAGCAAGAATCAAAGCCAAGACTAATAAGATGGATCTTATTGTTGCAGGAATTCAATATTGAAATCAGAGATAAGAAAGGAGTGGAGAACAAGGTAGCAGATCACCTATCCAGGATTCCTTATGATAAAGGTGGAACACCTGATACAAGTGTGAACGAGTTCTTCCCTGATGAGCAGTTGATGATAGTTCACAAAGCACCATGGTTCGCAGACATTGCCAACTTCAAGGCAACTGGGGCATTGCCTCCAAAGATCAATAAACATCAAAAAAGGAAGCTCATGAATGATGCAAAGTACTTTGTCTGGGATGAGCCATATCTATTCATGAAGTGTTCAGATGGAATCCTTAGAAGATGTGTTTCGGAAGAAGAAGGACGAGAGGTCCTATTGAATTGCCACGGCTCATGCTATGGAGGCCACTTTGGAGGGGATAGAACTGCAGCTAAGGTGTTACAAAGCGGATTCTTTTGGCCCACTCTTTTCAAGGATGCCAAAGAACTAGTAAAGAGTTGCAATGAATGCCAAAGATCTGGAAACTTGCCTAAAAGAAATGAGATGGCACAAAATTTCATCTTGGAACTGGAATTGTTTGATGTGTGGGGAATCGATTTCATGGGACCATTCCCAACCTCATATGCAAACAAGTACATCCTGGTAGCAGTGGATTATGTTTCCAAGTGGGTAGAAGCTATTTCAACCCCAACGAATGATAACAGTGTAGTCATGAACTTCCTCAGGAAGAATATCTTTAGCCGGTTTGGAGTCCCACGAGCACTCATCAGTGATGGAGGGAGCCATTTTTGTAATAAACCACTAGAAGCTCTTCTCCTATGATATGGGGTAAAACACAAGGTAGCCACGCCCTACCATCCCCAAACAAGTGGACAAATTGAGATATCCAACAGAGAGCTAAAGAGGATCCTAGAAAAGACTGTGGTTGCATCAAGAAAGGATTGGTCGAAGAAGCTGGATGATGCTCTTTGGGCATACAGAACAGCATTCAAAACACCACTGGGAATGTCCCCATATCAACTAGTGTATGGGAAAGCTTGTCATTTACCACTGGAGCTGGAACACAAGGCTCTCTGGGCTATCAAGATATTAAATTTTGACAGCATTGCTGCTGGTGCAAAAAGGATCTTACAGCTGCAAAAGATGGAGGAATTCAGGTCACAAGCCTATGAAAATACCAAGATGTATAAAGAGAAGGCAAAGAGAAGACATGACCTGCATCCTGCACCCAGGAGTTTCGAAAAGGGGCAGCGAGTACTCCTTTACAATTCCAAATTGAGACTATTCCCAGGAAAACTCAAATCAAGGTGGTCCGGACCCTTTCTTGTCACAAAAGTTTCACCATATGGACACATCGAAATCATGGATGAAGGTTCAGAGAGGACTTTTACAGTGAACAGACAAAGACTCAAGCATTATCTGGGCAACATGGGGAAAAACCCCAGAGTGAATTACCATCTCAAGTAAAGGAGGAACCGTCGAGCTAGCGACGATAAAAGAGCGCTCTGTTGGGAGGCAACCCAACCTCAGGTAGTTTCCTTTTCATCTTTATTTCAATAAGTATCGCAAGTTGTTTCCCCTGTATTGCGAGGAGCTAAGTTTGGTGTTCCACACCAAAACAATTCGGGGTTCCATATTCAATAACCACAGACAATGGCACCCAATTCACAGATGCAGGCTTCAGAAAATTAGTAGCCGACTTGAATATAAAGCACCAGTACACCTCCGTCGAACATCCACAAGCCAATGGGCAGGCCGAAGCTGCTAACAAAGTCATATTGGCTGGATTAAAATGGAGATTACAAGATGCAAAGGGAGCCTGGGCAGAAGAGCTTCCACAGGTCCTGTGGGCATACCGAACAACGCCACATTCCACCACGAAGGAATCCCCCTTCCAATTAGCATACGGAATAGAGGCGATGGTTCCAGTAGAGATTGAAGAAGGGTCACTTAGAGTAGTTCACTACAATGAGGGAGCAAACCCCCAACTCCAGAGAGAAGAGCTCGACTTGTTACCCGAAATCCAAGAAAGAGCCCGGATCAGGGAAGAAGCTCTAAAACGCCGAATAGCTTCCAGATATAATCAAAAGGTAGTGCCAAGAAGTTTTGCAGAGAATGATCTCATCCTAATTCGAAATGATATTGGAACAATTCGACCAGGAGAGGGAAAGCTGGCAGCAAACTGGAAAGGACCCTACCGAGTTGTAGAAGTACTCGGAAAGGGCTACTACAGACTGTCCAAACTCGATGGACGAGATCTTCCCAGGTCATGGCACGCCTGCAACCTCAGAAGGTACTACAGTTAGAAAGGATAAAGGATCTCATCATTGGACGCACTGTTTTTCCTGAAAAGGTTTTTTTAATGAGGCACCAAGTTGAGACTCAGACAATCCCATATGTATATATTTGCATTCTTTCTTTGAATAAAATACATTTTAGATATTCTACAAAGATTTCAAGATGCATTAATCTGAAGTATTCATCGTCCGATTATAAAGCAACAGATCGGCAGAAAGTGAAAAACCATTTCACTGCACGATCACGACAAAGACAACCGTCCGATAAAGGTGAAAACGCGATTCACCCAAAGGACGATCTAGAGATGAAAACCACTTTCTACAAATTGGCAAAGATGAACACAGAATAATGTAAGAAGTTATCGAAAGTGATCTAAAAAAGAGCCTGACGAGGTCTTGCGGATTGCTAAAATAATAACTTAAAGACTGGCCGACGTTGAGAAGTCGGACCAAGTCAACCCAAGTTATAAGTAAACCCTGGAAAGAGGTCTGGCCAACCCTATTAAAGAGGATTACTTTAACTTAGAAGGGCTCGACATAAAAAAGTCAGCCGAAAATTAAAAGTTATCAAAATAGTCCCTGAAAGAGATCTGACAAAGATCCAAGAAAGAGGACTATAAATAACTTAAAAAAGACCGACCTAATGAAGTCAGACTCCTACAACTGGAAAGTCATAAAAGTAATCCCTGAAGGAGACCTAGCAAAGGTCCAAGACACAGGATTACGAGAATAGCTTAGAAGGGGACCAACGAAAGCATACAAAGCAAAGAAACCAAAGAAACAAGTTGGACCCCTACAACCATGACCTCAAAGGATTCAAGCTACAAATAACATGACAAAAATAACCCAAGAAGGTCGAGCCGCAAGATTTCAACATCAGCAGAAAACAGAAAAGATGCCTAGTCAAAAGATTACTTTTTACAGAGTTATAAGGCCTCGAAAGGCCACCAAAGACTACTATAAAAAAGATAGCAGGCTATTGTTTGTTTTTCAAAATAAAAAGTTGCTAGATAAGCAACTAAGAAGTATCAGCAAATAAATAAAAGAGTTCTAAAAAGCCCACAAGCCGGGCCAACTACACAAAATTTTAAGAAAAGATCAACAAGCATCAGGGGCTTTCTTGACAGCATCATGACAAGGAGAAGGAGGGCGAGTCTGGATCGGCACAGCATCCACAGTTCCATCCTCCCGATTCAGGATCTGGCAATCCGGGTCGGGCACAGCGGGGGGAACCAAAGAGGTTGGCACTTTGGTAGAAGACACAGGAGGAACGACATCATCATCATCACCCTCATCATCAGGAACAATCTTACCATCCCTGACAATATTATCCAGGCTAAAAAGGGTAAGGTCGGCCTCGGGAGAAATGACCCGAACTTGATCCTTCAAGTTCTCGTAAGCAGCAGTCACGCTGCCAACGAGATGACCCTGAAGCTCAGAATAATCTTCCCGGGCATGGTCGAGCTCCTCCCTCAGGCGCAGCACCTCTCGATAAGAGGTAACATAACTATCCTTATGCATCAGGACTGCGTCCTCAGCCAATCTCAAAGAAGCCGCCAATGACTGGGAACTCGCCTCCTCATTCTTCAAGTCCTTCTCCAGCTTGGCTACCTTCGTCTCAAGCTCCTCCTTCAGCTCCTTCATTCGATCAAACTCCTGTTTTGCCTCCTCCATAAACGCTTTAGTAGCGTGGAGAGGGAGATTCTGAGCAGTTCGATATATGGCAGCCGACATGTACGCCATCTTCACATTATTTTGGGCCATGAATTCCAAGTGATGGAGGATAGACACATCGTCCATGGAGAGAGTGCTGTAAGGACCGATTTGTTGATCCACGAACTCAATAGCATTAAAATCTGGAGCATCGAGGTCAAAGGGCTCAGCAGGCTTTTGTTTTTTATTGGGAGGAGCAATAGAAGGAGCAGCAGAGGTGACGTGAGGATCTGCCAAACGAACTCGGGGTGTAGGGATCACCTTCTTCACCCCGGCAGAACTCTGCACCGATGGCTTCTCGCGCTTGGGAGGATCCCTCCCCAGCCGCCTGGGCAGCAGCATTTCTGGCAGCAGTCGCCCTCTGCGCCCTCTTATAAGCTTTCATGGATTCATTATTCTTCATGGCCTCTGCAAACAAAACAGAAAACTCAGCTACAAGTCGGATAAGTCGGAAAAGACAGCTACAAGCAACATAAACAAAATAATAAAAGAAACACAAGATACCCTATTCAGTTTGAAGAAGAGCAGGATTGGTTAGAAATTTCTTTGTGTCAAGATGGGGAGGTTGACCCCAGCGTTCTTCCAAGATAGTCACAAAGGCTCGCTCAGCCTCATCCAACATTTCCCACGAATACCTGGAGACCCTCACATCTTTTTGCCATTCCAAGGGAAAAGCAGGTTCGTCATTCTCATCTAGAAAAAAGGGTCGAGCTCCTTCAATAGCTCGGACCTTGAAAAAGTAGTTTTTAAAATCACGGAACAACTCGTCAAACATGGAAAAAACTTTTTTCCCCTGGGTAGAACGAAAGGAGACCCAGGCCGACTTCTTTTTTACTACACCAGGCTTAGTCAAGACAAACAGATAGAAAAAGTGAGATTGGGAAGCAGGAATACCAAAACCATCGCACAACAATTGGAAAATTTTTATGAAACCCCAGGAATTGGGGTGAAGTTGAGAAAGGGCAACATTACAAGACCATAACAGGTCGGTTTCAAATGGAGTAAAAAGAAGGGTAATACCCAGTTGACCAAAGAAAAAATCGTAAGCATAAAAGAAGGGGCGATTGTCAACAACTCGAGTCGAGAAGCAGACTCTCTCGTCAGAAGAAGGAGGAAAAAGCTCGTAGTTCTTCTCATCACCAGAATCACTACAGACACTATGAAACTGCCTAAGCTGAGCACAAAACTCAGAATCAACCAGCGAGACACACATGAGAACCATGGAGTCCACCCAATCGACCATACCCGCAGGGACTTGGGAAGGCATCTCTACAATGTTATTTCGGGAAGACATGAGGTCAACTAAATCCTACAAAAAGAAAAAAAGAATGGATTACTCAAAAACATCTCGGACAGAGGGCAAAACATCTCGACGGGCGGATAAACAAAAAGGGAAAACCCCAAGACTCAAGACAAAGGTCTTGGGGCATCCCTTGGAGGCAGTAAACAGGCAAGGTTTTCAAGTTATATCTACGGCCTACATCCCAGCACTCATCAAAATAAAATCCAAAAAGAAAACAAAAGAAAGCGAAAATGCAAAAGGTCCACTCTCATACAGTTTATCAGAAGAAAGCACTATTTCTACAGTTTATCAGAAATGGCCAAGCGGAAAGGCGTAAACTTTTTCGAAATCAAGCAAAAAATCATCAGCAAAGAACAAACACCAACACCGAGCATACCAAACAGAAATCATCAAAGACATAGCCTTTTTTCCAGAATCAAACAAATTATCATCAAAAGTACAAACGAGAAATAACATGCAGAAGCCCTAGGCACATTAAAGCAATAGGAAAGGCGAAAAGATTCTTACAAAAGGATGAGAAAACTTCAGAGCACGCATTACGATAGTAACCAGGCACAATAAAAGCAGAAAGATCCAAACTTCCCTCAAAGCAAAATCGCAACTTAATTACAAAAAGCCAAAGCAGCGAAAGTGAAAGAAAGTACGAATGGAACTCACCTAGAGAAGAGAAAAGCTTCAAGGAGATGTAAAAATGAAAGTTGTCCCGAGAATCGACAAGCGACGCCGCAACGTAGGAAAAGAAGAAACGTAGGCAAAAAACAGAGAACGAGAAAAATGGAGGAAAATGGTGAAGAAGTTACGAAAGAGAAAAGAAGAGAAACCGTTTCTAAGTTTTCAAAAGTCAAAATAAAGAGCCAAAGGAAAAACGGGGCAATTAATATTAATTAGGGTATTAAACCCTCGCACGTTCCCCAGGACAAAGCGCTAATACAAAAGCGCGCGCTTTTAGAGAAAAAACATTCTACATTCAAAAGATTCTACAAAAGGAAGAAATCGACAAAATGCTTGAGTTCGGCTTCGTTAGAGAAGGACCGAAGTCAAAGACTCGACCTCAACAAAAAGACCGAGCTCAAGCAGGGGCACTGTTCATACCCTGGGTCAAGTTACCCGACCCGGGATGATTGGCGACAAAGCGACCGACCTCTTCAAGTCAGGCTATTCGACCTCTTCTCAAAGAGGTCGGCCAAATCGACAGGAAAGCCCAATAAAGGGCCCAAATAGAGGAACACGACCCAAATCCATAGGCCGTCCAAGCCTATAGAGATAAGGGCGGTTCCCTTGAAGATAAGCTGACCTCAACTCAAAGATAAAGATAAGATAAGATAACTAACTTATATTATCTAGAAAGGTCACTCTACAACCACTATAAATACACTGGAGCACCCAAGTATAACTCATACTCTGATTCTACAAAAAACCTGCTTAATACCCATGCTAACTTAAGCATTGGAGTCTCTTGCAGGTACCCCCCACCTTCCGGTGACGAAGGATCAGCAGTACAGCCAATCCAACAAATCAGACGCACCCGCTCCGGACGTCATCCACCGACTGGACACGTCGGCTCCGACCAGTACAGAAGATCTCGTCCGAGATCGACCTCCAGTTTCAGGTAACCCTCGGAACAGATTGACTAAAGGGTCCCTCACGTAAGCCATTGATGAGGCCCATAATGGCTGCTTCTGTTGGAAAATTTTGTTTATCCAAACATGCCTTGTTGAATCTTTCCATGTAATTGCGAAGGCTTTCCAGATCTCCTTGCTTGATCCCTAGTAGACTTGGGGCATGTTTAGTTTTATCCTTCTGGATGGAGAATCTGGCTAGGAATTTTTTAGCCAGGTCGTCAAAGCTTGAGATGGACTTGGGGGGCAGGTTGTCGAACCACTTAATTGCCGTCTTTGGCAGAGTAGTGGGGAAGGCTTTACACCGAGTTGCGTCTGAGGCGTCAGTGAGATACATCCTGCTTCAGAAATTTCTAAGATGATGGCCGGGGTCTGTCGTGCCATCGTATAGAGTCATGTCAGGAGGTTTGAAGTCTTTTGGGATTTTGGCCTTCATAATCTCCTTGGTGAACAGGTCTTGGTCTTTGCAGGAGCTATCTTCGTGGCTGGATCTGGTATTTTTAGCTTTGAGATCGGCTTCGATCTTTAAGAGCTTTTCCTCTAGTTCACGACGTCGCCTAGCTTCCCTTCATAGGTCTCTCTCAGCTTCCCGTTGATACTCGACCTCTTTTTTGAGTTATTTTAAGCGGTCCTGAAGTGCCTCCATGGTTTCCGTGTTTGGTGAATTCTTGTCTTTGTTAGGTTGAGAAGTGTCGTCTATTGTGACCTCCGCATTCTTATGCGGCGTTCTGTTCTCCAAATCAGAGTTGTGGTCATTGTCAAGGTTGTCCACCATGATGATGGGATGACTTTCAGGTCCCCGGCAACGGCGCCAATGTTCCAAGGGTTACCTGAAACTGTGGGTCGATCTCGAACGAGATCTTCTTTGCTGATTGGAGATGACGTGTTCGGTTTGTGAACGGCGGCCAGGAATGTCGTGTCCGACTTGTTGAGCTGGCGATGCTGCTGATCCTTTGTCACCAGAGGGTGGTGGAACCTGCAAGGGACTCCGATGCTTAAGTTAGAAAGGGTATTAAGCAGGTTTTTAGTAGAATCAGAGTATGAGTTATACCTGGGTGCTCCAGTGTATTTATAATGATGAAGAGTGACCTTTCTGGAGATAAGATAGTTATCTTATCTTATCTTATCCTTGAGTGAGGTCATCTTATCTTCAAGGGAACTGCCCTTATCTCTGTAGGCTTGGACTGCCTTTGGATTTGGGTCGTGTTCCTCTGTTTGGGACCTATTTGGGCTTTTCCTGGCAATTTGGCTGAGCTCTTTGAGAAGAGGTCGGATAATCCTGACCTGAAGAGGTCGGTTGACTTGTCGTCTAAACATCCCGGATCGGACAGTTCGAGCAAGGGTATGAGCAGGAGCAAAGACAAGTCTAGCTTTTGGAGTTTCAAAGTCATGCAAACAATCATTGTCAAAATTAAAAGGAATGTCCGCAACCAAGAGGTTGCTCAAAGGTTTAGTAGTTTTAGAAAAATTCTTTATAAATATTCTATAAAATCTTGCATGTCCCAAGAAACTCTAGATTGCCTTTGCATTAGTGGGTGGTGGTAATTTTCCAATTACCTCCATCTTAGCTTTATCAACTTCAATTCCTTTACTTGAAATACAGTGTCCAAGAATAATACCTTCAATTACCATAAAATGAAATTTTTTTGCAATTCAAAACAAGCTTTGTTTCTTGGTACCATTTCAAGACCAAGGAAAGGTCTCACAGGCAAAAATCAAAAGAATTACCAAATACAGAAAAATCATCCATAAATACCTCAATGAACTTTTCAACCATGTCAAAAAATATGAAAAGCATATACTTCTAAAAAGTTGCTAGGGCATTACACAGTCTAAATGTCATCCTCTGGTAAGTAAATACCGCGAAGGGGAATCTAATTATAGCCAGAATATCCATCTAGAAAATAGTAAAAAGCATGACCGGTAACCTCTCAAGCATCTGATCAATGAAAGGCAAGGGAAATTGATCCTTTCTTATTGCATTATTGCGCCTTCTGAAATCAACACACATACGCCACCATGTGACAGTCCTTATGGGAATAAGCTCATTCTTCTTATTCTTGATCACTGTCATCCCTCCTTTCTTGGGAACCGCTTGCACAGGACTCACCCACGGACTATCCGAAATTGGGTAAATTATCCTGGCTTCCCAAAGCTTTATTACTTTTTTTTGGATCACCTCTTTTATGGTTGGATTTAGTCACCTTTGTGGTTGCAGCATCGGTTTAGTATCATCCTCAAGCAAGATCTTGTGCATACACTTAGCTAGACTAATCTTTTTCAAATCACTAATGGTCCATCCAAGAGTCGTTTTATGACTCTTGAGCACTTCAAGTAGTGCTTCCTCTTCTTCATGCCTCAAAGAGGAGCTAATGATCACTGGATAAGAATCATGCTCGCCTAGGAATGCATACTTCAAAGAGGGAGGCAAGGGTTTCAACTTAAGCTTCGGAGGCCCTTCCCCTTTGGAGGTAGTGAGTCATCAATCTCAAGTAAATTATCCTCTAAAGGCTGTTCTAAAACCTCATCAGGCTCTTCAGCTTCAAGAACCTCATGAATTAATGGCTGAATAAGATCAACTCTCACACACCCCTCAGAATTTGGAAAAGGAATCTTAATAACTCTTTCATGAACTTGGCATAAAGAGACATTTTTTCAAGGGCCTCTACAAAAGGAATGTTAATCTGAAGCTTCCTGAAGCCTTTAAAAATCTGGGAAATTGCTTGTCTTTGGAGGCCTTCTGAAACCTTTAAGGATATGGTATATTGGGCTTGTACTCGGGTGCTTTAGGCAACACCGGATATTTCTCAAGATCAACCAGAAAAGGGTTATCTAGGTGTCTTGGAGGGGTGTTCTCTTCCTTGCTCTTATCCTCCTCATGAGCTTTTTTTTCAACCTCCTCATTAACCTTTGCTTTTGAATGGCCTTGCATTCTTCCCTTGGATTAGGCACTGTATCACTAGGAAGAGTATTAGAAGGCCTCTCAAGTGCTTGCTTGCTCAACTGACCCACTTGAATCTCCAAGTTTCTGAGTGAAGCTCTGGTTTTCTGCATAAAACTACGAGTAATCTTGGAGATTTCTGTAACAATAGGTTCTAAGTCAAATTTCTGAGGCTGAAAAGGTGCTTGTTGTGGTTGAGAGGGCAGAAATTAGTGGTTGTTGAAGTTGTTCTGATTGAAATTGCCCTGAGAATTGTTGCCAAAAATTCTGTTGCCTCTGTAATTGATTTTTCCAACCAAAATTAGGGTGATTCCTCCATCCCAGATTATAGGTCTTAGAAAAAGGATCATTGTTGGGGGTTTAGAAAAATTTCTCATGTAATTAACCTATTCAGGGGGAAATTGGCCATTATCATAACTCTCACCTTGAGGGAAGCCACCACTGATGTCAAAGGATGTATATTAAGTATTGATGGCTGAGACTTGCATCCCACTCAAGTGTTGAGTAATAGCATTAATCTATTGAGACATGGCCTTGTTCTGAGCAAGAATGGCATCCAAAGCATCTAATTCCATGACTCCTTTTCTCACAGAGGTCTTCTCAGAAGATTATAGGTACTGGTTGTTAGCAACCATCTCAATCATATCAAAAGCTTCCTCAATAATCTTTTTCTTGTGAAGAGACCCACCTGTAGAATTATCCAGAGGTATTTTGGCAGCTTCAGTGACTCCATTATAGAATATCTGTAACTGAATCTAGTCTGAAAACATGTCAGGAGGACACTTTCTGAGCATCATCTTGTATCTCTCCTAGGCTTCATAAAAGGATTCACCCTCTCTCTACCTGAAAGTCTGATCATCAGTCCTCAGCTTAGTCAGCTTTTGAGGTGGAAAGAACTTAGTTAAGAATCTATTAACGAACTTATCCCAAGTATCCAAGCTCTCCTTGGGCTGTGCATCTAGCCACTGCTTGGTTCTGTCCTACACAACAAACAGAAAGAGAAGTAATTTATAGCCATCTGGATGAACTCTATTGGTCTTCACAGTGTCACAAATCTGCAGGAAATTAGAGATAAACAAGTTTGGGTCTTCCTGCGGGAGTTCATGAAACTGACAATTCTGTTGCACCAGAGAGATGAGCTGAGGCTTCAGCTCAAAGTTGTTGGCAGCCACAGGAGGTACAACAATGCTATTGCCATAGAATTTGGGGCTAAGAGCAGTGTATGAGCCCAATGTCCTTGTAGGTTGCTCATGCATATTATGAGCATTGAGACCATGAGGATTAACAACATTGTTATTATTGTTTGGATCCATAGTAGATCATTTAGCTTCTTTTTCAAAATTATTCTTGAGATTCTCAGCAGCTTTGTAAGCTTTAGCCTGCTGTAACTGCCTTCTCAGAGTCCTCTCAATCTTAGGATCAAATTCTAGAAGAGATTTTTTGTTCCTATTCCTGCTCATAAACAAATAGAAAACAAGCAAAAGTGGGAATCTCAATGTCAGAGTGAAGAGAATTTCCAGTGAGGTAACCTAAGTACAAGAAGTAAAATAAAATAAACTAAATAAAATAGTACTAGAGTTTCAAAATTTATTAAGGAAAAATATGATGAAAATTTCAAAAATAATGAAAGAAAAAAATAAATAGGAAAAATAAAACAAAGAAACTAAGAGGACACCAAATTTAATTTCAAAATTAAAGGGAAGAATTTTAAAATAATTAATTCAAAATTTTCGAAAAAAATAAAAAGAAAAATTAAACAAAATTAAAGTAAAACGTCTAATCTAAGGGATCAAACAACGGTTAGTTGTTAATCATAGTCAATCCCCGGCAACGACGCCAAAAACTTGATGCGGATTTTCAAACCACAAACTAACCGGCAAGTGCACCGGTCGTACCAAGTAATACCTTAGGTAAGTGAGAGTCAAATCCCACGAGGATTGATGGCCCAAGCAACAATGATTGAGTGATTCACTTAGTCAAACAAGCAAAAAGAGGTGTTTTGTGTTCAAAAACATTAAACAATAATTCAGGAATTAAGAACGCAAATAATAGCTTCAGTGTGAAAAGTATATGAGAAACAGTTAATGTTTCAGAGTTGTTTATTTTTCCGAATTAACCACTCTTACCAACTACCTTAATCATGCAAGATTTAAGTCATGACAAACTTTATTTGATTAATTTCTAATTTCTTAGTGATTTAATATCTTCTAATCTAATTAACCACCAATTCTTTGGTCACTTAATGTATGTTAGAAGTTTAGGTCCAATTCTAGTTTATTAGCCCCATAAACCCTAATTATCCAAATATAAGATGATTATATGATACGTATCACATTAAGTCTAGGCAATTAAAGATTTAGGAGGAGTTACCTTCAAGATATTATTCCGGTGAGTTAACTTTTTCAAGAATCAACAAGAATTCACGTAGAAAAAGAGCTATCTTCCAATGTACTCAAATTCATAAGATAAAGAAAGGAAGTAATCCTAAATTAGTACATTGATTGAAAGTATATTGATAATAATATTAATTCATAGAATAAACAAAGCTCCTAACCTTAATAGAGGAGGTTTAGTTGCTCATGGCTCAGAGAAAACTAGGGTTCCTAAAAGTGTGTGAAGTGCAGAATGAGGAAAAGAGGAAAAAAGGATAAGAGCCCGAAGGGCTGAATCTTTTTCCCTTTTATATCTAGCCTAATTGATTTGAAACTAAAATAAAATAATCTACACAAAGCCCAAAATATTGTGTTTTGTTTTAACTTTAAATGAAAATAAAATAAAAGAAATTAATTATTAACAAAAGATTCAGCTTCAAAACCCTTCTTTGGAATTCGGATTTGTGCTACTGGCGCTAAACACCAGGCTCGGCATTTAGCATCACTGAGGCAGAGAAGATTTGTGGCGTTGTTGTCTTCCTGGCGTTAAACGCCATGCTCAGTGTTTAGCACCACTAGCGTGAGGTCCTTGCACGAGTTACGAAGCAACTGGCGCTAAACACCAGGTCGGGGCATTTGATGAGTGGATATTTTATACACTTTTTGCATCATTTTCATATAGTTTTTGTTATGTTTTGTTTAAGTTTCATTATGTTTTCATAGGTTTTAGTGCAAAATTCACATTTTTGGATTCTACTTTGAGTTTTTGTATTTTATGATAATTTCAGGTAAATTTTGGCTGAAATTGAGGAGCTTTGGAAAAGTCTGATTCAGAGACAGAGAAAGGACTGCAGATGCTGTTGGATTCTGACCTCCATGCACTCGAAGGAGCATTTATGGAGCTAAAAAAGTTCAAATGGCACGATCTCAACGGCCTTGGAAAGCTAACATCCAGAGCTTTCTAGCAATATATAATTGTCTATACTTTGCTCTGGAAATGAAGGCCCAAAACTGGCATTCAACGCCAGCTACCAACCCATTCCTGGTGTTGGACGCCCAAAAGGGAGCAGCTGGTGCCCAACGCGCAAAAAGGAGCCCAAAGCCAGCGTCCAATGCCCCAGAGGAGTACCAAGTCATGGAGACATCCCAAGTTCAGCCCAAATACTCACCAAGTGGGTCTGGAAAGAGGATTTTTGCACTACAATACTAGTTTATCTTATTTCTGTAAACCCTAACTATTAGATTAGTATATAAAGGAAAAGATCACCCTTGTTAGGATCTTCTTCCTCCCCCATTCAAATACATTATTACTTTCTGTAAGCTATGAGTTACTAACCTCCTAGGTTAAGGTTAGGAGCTCTGCTGATTCTTATGAATTAATTATATCACTCTTCTATTTCAATCTGTGCTTGATTCCATTCTAAGATGTATCTTTGTTCTTCTTCCTAATGAATTAGGAGTGTAACTTGACCGTCATCCCTATTCTACATGGGTTTGTGCGAGTCCTTGACGGGATAGTATTGAACCACAAGCTTGATTATATATCTCTTAGACGGCTAATCCACGACTTCGTTGGGGACTTGGAGACATCAGTTCAGCCGAGGTATGGAGCGATTAGGGCCTTTGTGGTAGAGGCTTGAATCAAGACGCAGCGTTCTCTGATCCAGAAGATCCAACATTGCCGGTGGCACTTTGAGTAGGATCACCATGGGAATGGACTGCAGGAGCTTCACCCCCGTTCAGATTGGATGACCACTGACCTCGCGTTTGATCTGAAGCAGAGGAGACTAATGACCACTGACCTGTCGTTAGTCACTTACAGCCTGCCAGGGAATGAATTATCAGAAGTTGAAGTATACAGTGAGAAAAGTTGATCCAGAAAGAGGAAGCATCTCCGAAGCCTCAACCGTTCCCTCATCACTGATTTCACACCTATCCAGTAATACTTTATTTATTCCATTTTTATGCGTTTTTCTACAACAACAATATTTTCTATCTTCCTGACTAAGATCTACAAAATAGCCATTGCTTGCTCAATCCGACAATCTCCGTAGGATCGACCCTCAATCACCTGAGGTATTACTTGGATGATCTGGTGCACTTGCCGGTCTATCTGTGCGAATATTGCGGAGTCAATTTTGTGCATCAAGTTTTTGGCGCCGTTGCCGAGGATTGTTCTGGGATTAACAAACTATCGGACTATCTTGTTGCATAGATGAGGCGTTCTTTAAGGTTTCATTGCTCTTTTACTTGTTTTTCTTGTTTTCTTTTTCAAAAAATTTTCAAAACATTTTCTTTTCTTTAGTAATCTTTGTCTTTTGCTTGAGTCTTGTGTCTGTTTTTACGTTTGGTGTCCCGTCTATTTTTTTCTTTTTCTTTAAATTTTCGAAATTTTTTCTGTTTCCCGTTTTGATATTCGAATTATTCTTGGTTATTTTCCTTGTTTGATTTCAAAAAATTTAAGTTTAGTTTCACTTTGTGTTTTTCTGCTAATTTTCAAAAAATTTGAGTCTTTGATCCTAAAAATTTAAAGTTTGGTGTGTTTTTGGTTTTTCTTGGTTTTTCTTTTCTTTAATTTTTCGAAAATTTTTCTTGGTGTTCTTCTTGGTATTCAAATTGTTCTTGCTATTTTTCTTTGTTTGATCTTAAAATTTTTAAGTTTGATGTCCTTTTGTGTTTGTCCGCCAAAAATTTCGAAAATCTTGTCCTTAGATTTCAAAAAAATTTTAAGTTTGGTGTCTTTTAATGTTTGTCTTTTTAATTTTTCAAATTTCAAAAATTCAAAAATTCAAATTTTAAACTTTCTTGTTATCATTTCAAATCATTGTCTTATCTTTCTCTTTACATTCAAAATTTTATCTTATCTTGTTTTAAATTCAAATTTTAAAATATTATCTTACCTTAATTCAAATTCAAAATTCTTTTTTCAAATTTCAAAATTCAAAATTTTCAAAATTCAATCTTCAAATTTTAAAATCAGATCTTTCAAATCTTATCTTTCTTTGTTTGACTTCCTCTTTCCAACTTTAAATTTTTAAAATAAAATCTTATCTTATCTTTCAAATCTTTTTCAAACCTTTAATTTTTTACTTCTTCATATCTTTCTTAATATTTTTAAAAATTTTATCTTATCTCTCTTCTTAAATTTTAAAACTTACTTATCTTATCTTCTTTTTAAATTTAAAAACTTTTTTAATTTTATATCTTTACTTTCTTTTAAAATTGAATTTCCAAATCTTTATTTGACTTTTTCTTTCCACTTTTCGAAAATCTTCTCTTTAATTTTAAATCTTGTTAGTTAATTGGTTGTTCATATCTTTCTTAATCTTTCCTTTTATTATTCTTTCAAATTTTTAACTTATTATTTTCTTTATTTTCAAATTAGTTTTCCATTTTTATTTTATTTATTTATTTAATTTTCGAAAGAAAAATTAATTCTGGTCTGTTTTCTTCTTTTTGGTGTCTCACTCGGAGATCTCTATACTCTGACATAGAAACTCTCACTTTTCTTTGTCTCTTGTCTGTGTATTTGATAGTAGGACTATCGTCGGTAAAGAATTTCACAAAATATTCACGTTGCAAGTATAGCTCTCAACCGAAAAATAATCCTCAATCAAATTTTAAAGATTGGTTGTCACAAAGTTCAACCCCAATAAAAGTAACCGAAGTATTCAAACCTTGGGTCGTCTCACAAGGAATGGACAAACATGTGCATCAATATTGGTTAGAATTCCAGGGGTTGAGAGTCATGAGCAAGAATTTAAACTACTAAACTTAACATGCAAGGAATCTTAAAATGTAAGAAATTAAATCAAGTAACTAAGGCAAACTGTAAGCAATTTCAATCTAGCAAGAAAGCATATAAACTACTTCTATTTTAAAGCTAAGTAACCAACTAAACTAGCTATAACAAGAACTAACAATTGGTATTTTTTGGGTTTCAAATATGAATAATAAAAGGAACTCTTGGCTAGGCATAGAAATTGGGGTCACCATCCTAGTCTAATAACCATATCTTGACAATTGTGAGGAACCAAGCTCATTAAGTTTACTTCTATACTTGATGTATGTCAAATGGCTTAGTCAACATCAATCCATAAATCCTAACCTAGCTACTAATTGACTTAGTAGCAAGCTAGTGTCAATGATTATCAAATTGACCACTAAGGGTTCTCAAATCACCAATTCAATTATACCCAATGACTCAAGTTTACCCAATTTCCTTAGCCTAGACCAAGGGTTAAGAAAACTACTCCATAATCAAAGGAAACATTTCATCAAACACATAGTATGCACTAGCAAAAGACATATTTAAATTACAAATTAATTGAAAACTACAAGTACCCACTAACAATTATCAATGAAAAACAATCCAAACAACACTATTAATCATGGAAAACATCAATGTACTAGTGAGAATTCAAGATCTACAAAATTCATAAAGTGAGAAGAAAATGAGAACTAACAAGAACATCCACAATTCAAACACAAGATCTAAACAAAAGTATGCTAGAGAATTCAAATTGAACAACTAAAACTAGAATTAACAAAAACCAATTCAGAATTCAACTAGGAAAGATAAAATCAAACTAGATCTAGAGGAGAGTGAGAGTTCCTCTCTCTAGAACATAAGAACCAAAAGAAGCCAAAATATGTGCCCAGTCTACAATGAATGATCTCCCCCTCTCCCTCTAGAGTTCCTGAGTCTTTTCCATGCAGAATCCAGCTGAATTTGGGCCTGGAGCTCCTCATAAATTGCCAGCCACGATTTCATTAATGAGGTCACGTGCTGCTCGTCACGCATACGCGTGGGTCACACGTACGCGTCGCCTGAGTTTCGCGATTCACGCATACGCATCAAGCATGCATACGCGTCAATGGGGAATTCGCAAATCCACGCGAATGCGTCACTCTAGCGCGCCATGCCTAGCTCCTTGCACCCACGCGTGCGCGTGGGCTACACGTGCACATTGCAGCCGATTCTCCAAAGCTCAATTCTTCATGTTCCTTCCACTTGTGCATGCTTCTCCTCTTTCTTCTAGGTCATTCTTTCCCTACAAACTCTAAAATCACTCAACAAACATATCACGGCATCGAATGATAATAGAAGAGGATCAAAATATGGCATTTTTAAAGCAAAAGAAGCATGTTTTCCATCATGAAGCAAAATTAGGAAGAGAACACAAAACCATGCAATTTTTATGAATAAGTGTGGAAAATATTCATAAAACTCCCCCCCCAAATTCTACACAATATAAACCACAAAATTGGGGTTTATGAATATGCAAGGTCCGGAAGAGTGCACTATGGATCTAGAGGGAGAGGCACAACCAAGAAGAACCTTGGGGTCTTATACAGCCCCCACTCCTGATTTCTATGGGAGCAGCTGATGAGCGGATATTTTATACGCTTGTTGACATCATTTTCATATAGTTTTTAGTAGTTTTTGTTTAGTTTTTATTAAGTTTTTATAGATTTTAGTGTTAAATTCATAGTTTTGGATTCTAATATGAGTTTTTGTGCTTTTGTACAATTTCAGGTATTTTCTGGTAGAAATTGAGGAGCTAGAGCAGAAGTCTAATTCAAAGACAGAGAAAGCACTGTAGATGTTATCCAGATTTGACCTCCCTGCATTCAGAAGAGATTTTCTAGAGCTACAAAAGTCCTAATGGAGCGCTCTTAAGAGCTATAAAAAGATGACTTCCAGAGATTTCTAGCAATATATAACAGTCCATACTTTTTTTTGGATTAGAACGCCCAAAACTGGCGTCCAACGCCAGCTTCCTGCCCCCTTCCAGGCATCCAGCGCCCAAAAGTAGAAACTAGAGTCCAAACGACCAATGAGGACCACCTAGCTGGTGTTCCACACCCAAGAAACCTCATAGCATGTGGATCTCATCAAAGCTCAGCCCAAATACTCATCAAGTTGGCCCCATAAGTGGATTTTAGCACTAAATAGACTCTTTTACCCTTATTAGTCATCTGTTTAGTATTCAAAGTGTATTTTAATTAATCTATAGACATCACGCACATCATTCAGCCCTATTTTCGTTTTTCCTTTATATTTTTACTTTTAGTATGAGTTTCTAAACCTCGTAGGTTGAGGGGAGGAGCCCTACTGAGTCCTATGAATTAATAAAAGTATTGCTATTTCTTTTTCGATTCGTGTTTGATTTACTTCTAAGATGTATATCCGATCTTCATCATGGTGAGTAGGATGATCTGACAAATTAGATCTGTTCATCACATTAAGATGAACGTGCCTGACAAACACCCGCGTCTATTTGGGTTCGTGTGAATACGTGGCCGGAAAGCATGAGCCAACAGCTATATTTATACATCTTTCATATGGTTAATCCACGACTTCGTTGGAGACTTCTCGAGACACCAGTTAAGCCAATTTCTAGGGAGATTAGGGTCTCCGTGGTATAGGCTAGAATTTATAGAAGCAGCATTCTCTGATCTGGAAGTTTCAACTTTGTCTGTGGCATTTTGAGTAGGATCGCCAAGAGAATGCGCTGCTAGAGCTTCACCCTCTGTAGCAGAGGAGATCAATGACCATGGACAATGGCTTTGATCACATACAGCCTGCCATAGAAGAAGATCATTCAAAAGCAAAGAAGACAGTAAAGAGTTATTTCAGCAAGGCAAAGCAACTCCAATCCTTAACTCTATTCCTCTCACTGATTTAATCCAATTGGTTTTACACTTTTCACACATTACTCTTACAACTCTATATATGACATATAATCATTCAAAGTTTATCCAACAACCTTCTGATTCTGCCTGACTAAGACCTGCAAGATAACCAAAGCTTACTTCAAACTACAATCCTCGTGGGATCGACACTGACTCACTCAGGTATTACATGGACAACCCAGTGCACTTGCTGGTACAAGAGTACGAAAAGGTGTGGGGTTTTGTGCTACCAAATTTTTGACGCCGTTGCGGGGGATTGCTGAGTTTGAATAAATAGAAGGATTGCCTTGCTCCCTAGATCAGGTAGTTTATTTTACATTATTTTAATTAAGTCTTTTATTTTTATTTTCTTCTTCAAATTTTCGAAAAATTAAAAATCATTTTCAAAAATATTTTTCTTTTCTTTTTTTAATTGTTGTTCTTGATTTGAGTCTTGTGTTCTTGTTAAGTCTTTTATTTCTATTTTCTTCTTCTCTATTTTTTTCGAAAATTAAAAAAAAAGTTTTTCAAAAATATTTTTCTTTCCTTTGTTTAATATTTGTTCTTGGTTTGAGTCTTACATGTTCCTGTTTTTCAATTACAAAAAAATTTTAAAACTTTTCCAAAGAACCTTTGCATGTAGTTTATTTTCAAGCATCCTTATCTTTCTGTTTGAGTCTTTTTTCTAAAAATCTTTTAAAATTAGTGTCTTTTTGTTTGAAGCTTGTTTCAATTTTTAAGTTTGGTGTTTGAGTCTTTTTGTTTATGTTCTTGATAAATTTTCATTTCTTTGAGTCTTTATTTTTATTCCTTACAGCAATTTTTAATTTTTTGGTATCTTCCTTTCAAAAGTTTTCAAAAATAATTTTTCTTTGTTTAAATCTTGTGTCAAGTCTTTAAGTTTGGTGTTTCCTTATTACTTTTCTTTTAATTTTCAAAAATTGTGTTTCGGTTTACAAAAAAATTTTAAGTTTAGTGTTCTTTTTATGTTCTTGAGTTCTTTGAGTCTTTGAATTTTGTTTTTTGCGTTCTAGTTAGTCTTCAAGGTGTTCTTGTGTTTTATTTGTGTTTTGATCTTAAAATTTTTAAATTTGGTGTCCCATTGTGTTTTAAAAATTTTAAAATTTGGTGTCCCATTGTGTTTTGATCTTAAAATTGTCGAAAATTGGGTGCACTAGATCTAAAAATTTTAAGTCTTGCATCTTTTACTTGTTTGTCTCTCTCCTCATTAATTCAAAAATAAAAAAATATCTTTTCTTATTTTTAATTATTTTTTCGAAAATTTTACACAAAGAATTCAGATTTTAATTTTTAAATTTTTTATCTTATCTAATCTTAATTTTAAAATTCAAAAATCAAATCTTTTCAAAATAAAAAATCGTATCTTTCTCAAAATCTTATCTTATCTTATTTCAAATTTAAAATTTCAACTTTCAAATTTTCAAAAATTAAAATTTCAAATTTAAAAATCCTAAATTTAAATTTTAAATTTCAATTTTTAAAATTAAACCTTTTCAAAAATCAAATCTTTTTTTTCAAATCTCTATCCTATCCTGTTCACTTTTTCAAAAATTCAAAATTTAAGATGTCAAAATATAAAATTTTAAATTTCAAACTTCAATTTCAATTTTTAAAATTTTAAAATTTAATTTTCAAATTTCAATTTTAATTTCAAATCTTATCTTATCTCTTATCTTATTTTAAATTCAAATCATTCTTAATTAATCATTTATCTTCTCTCTCCTCTTTTTCAAAACTTCCTAACTAATTCTTCCCCCTCTGATTTTCAAAAATTCTCTTCCTCTTCTCTCTCTTCTATTTTCAAAATTTAATAATTAAATTTTAAATTCTTTTTAATTAATTAATTTTAATTTTGGACTAAATAAATAAATAAAATAAAAATAAAAATATTTTAATTCTTATTCATCTCTTATATTCCTATTTCTTCCCCTATACCTATTTCTTCTTCCTCTTCTTCTACCCTCCTTCATTATGAACCCAAGTGGGAATGAAGAGTTTAGGAGAACTCTGGGATCTTACACAAATCCCACTGCTGACTTCTATGAAAGAAGTATTAGCATACCTCAGATCAGAGCTAGTAGCTGATAAACCCCAATTTTGTGGTTTATCTTGTGTTGATTTTAGGAGATTTTATCAACTTTTTGCACATTTATTCACTAAAATAGCATGGTTTTGTAAATTCTACTTAAATTGTGCTTAAGAGTGAAAACATGCTTTTTAGACCCAAAAATTGATAAATTTAATTCACTTTAATTCCATTCGATACCTTGATATATTTGTTAAGTGATTTAAGGTTTAGAAGGCAAAGATTTGATTGAAGGAATGAAAAAAAAGCATGTAAAAATGGAGAACTCATGAAGAAATGAAGGAATTGCTAAGCTTTCAATCCTGACCTCTTCACACTAAAATGATCATAACTTGAGTTACAAAGGTCCAAATGAGGTGGTTCTAGTTGCGTTGGAAAGCTAACATCCGAGGCTTCACAATGATATACAATTTTCCATAGTTGCTTTGCAGTTTGGCAATGTGCATGCGTCGCCCATGCATGCAACACGTGACCAGCGATTTCTGAAGCATTTTGGGCCCAATCCAACCCATTTTTGATGCTATTGAACCTGGGATTGAAGGGGAAATGAACCAAGTAGTCATAGTGTAGTTTCCGTAACGTTTTAGGGTAGAATTCTAGAATGAGAGGCTCTCTCCTCTCTCTAGATTTAGGGTTTTTATTTCCATTTCTTTTTTGATCTAGATTTTAATCTTGTTTCATTTTAGTTTTCCATTACTTTTATTCGTTCTAGCATTTTAGTTTAGTCACTTCTCTTGTTAATTTCTTATTTTGCTCTCTTTTATGTTGATGAACCATTGTTGGATCTTGATTTCTTCTAATGCAATTTTATGTTTCCATGTCTTCTTTTATGTTTATCTTCATTCCTATTATTGATTTCTTGCTTATGATAGTTATGGGTTTTGTTAATTCTTACATTTTATGATATTTACCTTTATTGCACTCTAGGTGTTTGATGAAATATTTGCTCTAGTTTTTGAGTAGTTTTCTTTACTCTTGGCCTAGGCTAAGGGAATTGAGTGACCTTAAGTCATTAGGTCTCATTGAATTGGTGATTTGAGAATCCTTAGTGGTCAATTTGAGAACAATTCCGAGGGTTACCTGAAACTGTAGGTCGATCTCGGTTGAGATCTGCTGTGGTGGCCAGAGTAGTCGTGTCTGACTTGTTGGAGCTGGTGGAGCTAGAGATGCTGTTGATCCTTCGTCACCGAAGGGTGGTAGTACATGCAAGAGACTCCGATGCTTAAGTTAGCATGGACTTTAAGCAGGTTTTTAGTAGAATCAGAGTATGAGTTATCCCTGGGTGCTCCAGTGTATTTATAGTAGTGTAGAGTGACCTTTTTGGAGATAAGATAATTATCTTATCTTATCTTATCTTTGAGTGAAGTCATCTTATCCTTTGGGGGACCACCCTTATCTTTCTAGGCTTTGGCTGCCTTTAGATTGGACTGTGTCCCTTTATTTGGGCCTGCCTGGGCTCTTTGTAGCGATTTGGCCAAACTCTTTGAGAAAAGGTTGGGAAATTCCAGACCTGAGGAGGTCGGTCAAATTTTCTTTAATCAGCCCGGGTCGTATAGGTCGACCCAGGGCGTGAACAGTGCCCTGGTTGAGCACGGTCTTCCTTTTGGAGTTGTGTCCCTTTTTAGACTTCGATCTCCTTTGTTGGGGAAGCCGAGCTCGAGCATCTTGATCTCATTGTAGAGTGGCTTAAATGCGGAGCGTTTTTCTCACCCCCTTTTTAATTGCAACGTGCGTTTTGCCTTTCCTTGGGAATGTGCGAGAGTAAAACCCATTAACTCCCTTGCCGTTTCCTTTGTTTCCCTCTTTTGTATCTCATTTTTGAATTTTTCAAAGCTTCCTTCAATTTTCTCTTCTCTTGCTCACTGTAACTTCTCCTTTTTTTTTTCGTTTTTGCATTTTCGCGCTTCCCTTTTCTTTTACTCGAGAGGTGATTGGCCGGTGTCGCTTGCTTCAATCTCTAATCGTCTCCTTCTTGTCTGCAGGTTGGTTTTCTTCTTCTTTCTCTTTTACCTTCCACGCCATTTTTCGTGTTTGCAATGTTTTAATTCTGAAAAGTTTTATTCTTTTGCTTGAATTCGTTTTGGAAAGTTTGCATCTTTCTCTGCTTTTGTTGTGTCTGATTATCACTGTAAATGTGTGCTCTGAGGGTTTTTTTGATTTGTATGAATCGCCATTTTTTTTCGGCTGTCAGTTTGTAGTTTGACGTAGTGAACTCCAAAGGATTTCAAAAAGGTTGGATCTTTCTTGATGATTTCTGCGTGGTTTGTTTGATGTTTGATGGTATGCTGCTTTGTATGGCATGGATGATTTCCTTTTGATGCGACGAAAATCCCTTTGCTGATAAACTGTGAAAAGATCGTGACTTTGACTCCTTTTTTATGAACTGTGACTTTCTTTGTGGGGTGTCACTGTCTAAGGGGGGTTGTTTTCTTGTTTGAGAGGTTTCGGGATATAGACTGTTGATTTTCCTCCTTTTCCTGGGTTCTTACTTTGTTATTGCCTCCAAAGGATGCCCCTGGACTTTCGTGTAAGTTCTGGGGTTTCCTTTTACTACTGTTTCTGAGTCTTTTAACTTTTGCATTCTATTGTCCAAGTTATCTCCATATTTGTCTGAGATGTTTTCTATCTTGTCAGAGCTATTTGATTAGTAACCTATTTTTTCCTTTTTCTCACTGTAGGACTAGTTGACCCATGTCTACTCACAAAAATATTGTCGAGACGTCCTCCAAAGTCTTCGAGGGCATGTCTGACTGTCTAGACTCCCTCGTCTTGATGTGCATTTCTGTGGTTAATTCTGAGTATTGTGTGCAGCTTAGGAGACATTACAGGGTTTGTAGTAATAGAGATTAGGAAAAGGATTATGAGTTGATAGCACCTGACCCTGATGAGAGAGTTTGTTTTCCTTTTTTGACTAAGGGGGAACGCCCCTTCTTTTATGCTTATGACTACTTTTTTAGCCAAATGAACATCACCATTCCTTTTACTTCCTTTGAGACCGACTTGTTGTGGTCCTGTAACGTTGCTCCTTCTCAGCTTCACCCGAACTCGTGGGGCTTTATAAAGATCTTCCAATTATTTTGCCAAGAACTGGATGTCCGACCTTCTCAAACTCTCTTTCTTTACCTTTTTGTTTTGACGAAGCCTGGGGCAGCTAAGAAGAAGGCTTCTTGGATTTCTTTCTGAGCTGCCCAGCGAAAGAAAGTTTTTTCTATGTATGATGAATCTTTTAGGGATTTCAAAAACTATTACTTCAAGGTCCGAGCTATTGAAGGAGCTCGGCCTTTCTTCTTGGAACAGAATAATGAGCCTGCTTTCCCCTTATGTTGGCAACAGAATATGGTAGTGTCTAGATATACTTGGAAAATGTTGGATGAGGTTGAGCAGGCTTTTGTACATGTACTAGAGGAGAATTGGGGGGAGCCTTCCCATCTCGATACAAATAGGTTCTTGGGGAATCCTTCCCTCCTTCGAACTGAATTAGGTAGCTGCCAATTTCTTTTTAGCTTTGTCTTTGTTATTTTGTTAGTTTTGTCAATCCATCTCTTTCTAACTTGCAACTTTGGTTTTGCTGCTTTATTTTTTTCAGAGATGGTGAAGACTACTGACTCTATGAAGGCTTTTAAGAGGGCGAGAAAGGCAACTACTGCCCAGAATATCTCAACCAAAGGTCCTGGGGAGGGATCTTCTAATGTTACACTGAGGAGGTCGACCTCGAACACTTCTTGGCCGAGGATGTGATGACTTGCATCATCTACCCTTCTTTCATGCATAAAGAAGACCATAAAAGAGCATAAATCTTATTTGATCAGTACAATTCATGCATTATTTGATGAATATTATGGTACACTACTTTGAGATGAGTTGTGCTGAATTTTAGGTGAAAAAGGCATCAAAAATGGGTAGAAGACAAACAAGAAGCTGGGCGTGTGAAACCGGCGTGTCACTTGGGAGCAAACACCAAAAAAATGCAATGGCGTGGCACGCCAGGAGCTGGGCGTGGCACGCCAGTACTAAAGTCCATAGAAGAAGTCCAAGCATGCATGTGGGCATGGCACGCCAGGGACTGAGCGTGGCACGCCTGACCCATCAATTATTATGGGCGTGCCACTTGAGCAAAGGGGCGTGGCACACTAACTCACCATTCCAAGAAGAACCTCCACTATGGCGTGCCATTTGGTATCGAAGGCGTGGCACGCTAGCTCCAAGAAGTCACTTGGGCGTGCCACTTGAGAACCCAGGCGTGGCACGCCAAGCCTGAAGAGTTCACAAATCCATGGGCGTGCCACTTGAACAGCATGGCGTGGCACGCTGGTACAATAATCCAGAGAAGGGGCTGAAGGAAATTGAAGACTGGGCGTGCCACTTGGTATCGAAGGCGTGGCACGTCAACCCAAGCATGTCACTATGGCGTGCCACTTGAAGGCTGAAGCGTGGCACGCCAACTACTGGAACCAAGACAAGATCATGGGCGTGGCATGCCAGCCTTTAGGCGTGGCACGCTGGTATAAGTTTCCAGGGAGGATGAAGGAGGCCAATTACATGGGGCGTGCCACTTGGTATCAAAGGCGTGGGACGCCACTCACCATTCTTCACTTGGGCGTGCCACTTGAGCAACCAGGTATGGCACGCCAGCGTCATTCAGAGAGCAAAGAAGCATTGGGGCATGCCATTTGAGTTCGTGGCATGGCACGCCAAACAGAGGAACCACTCACTCACAAAAGGGGCGTGGCACGCCAGGCCAGACCCTGGGCGTGCCACGCTAGTGCAACTTTCCATAAAGACTTAGCCAAGCATAGACAAGGGCGTGGCATGCCAGACCCTGGGCGTGGCATGCCAGTTCAAGTTTTCAGAGGCAAGGAAAGGTGGAAAAAGGCAAAGGGTGTGCTACTTGAGTTCGAAGGCGTGGCACGCCAACACAAGAATTCCACTATGGCGTGCCACTTGAGTTCGAAGGCGTGGCACGCCAAGGTTGATAGGGAGATAAGCGTGCCACTAAAAGTATTGGGTGTGGCACGCCAAGCTAGAAAAGAAGGGCACGTGACACGCCAGTAAAGCGCCAGCCACACGCCAGCTGGGAAGTCACGCTTATTGAGTGTTTTCTTTTCCCTCCAAAATGTAATTTTTTTTTTCACTTTTGTAATTCTTTTATTTTACTAGGAGTAGTATAAATACCCCCGAGAAGTAATGAAGAGGGGGTTAAGCAGTTAGTGTTAGATCCACTTTTATACTTCACTTTTGAGTACTTTTTGAGCTATGAGTAGCTAACTTCCCTCTCATTGAGAGAGGGAGCTCTGTTGTACTTGATGGATTGATAATAGTGAAATTCTTCTTCTTTTCATCTTCTCTTTGATTTGCTAGAGGGAATTTCATTCTTAATGCTTAGCATTCAATTATCTTGGGAAAGAGATTGAATGCAATTGGGTTTCATGGGAACCTTGGGAAAGGAAGCATGAAACCATGCTTGAAATCCCTTCTCAGACTTGAGTAGAATCTGGGTTTTGGTGTTTGGATATGTGACATATAATCCTCCCTCTACTTGGACCTATAATGGTGTGTGGTATAATCAGGGACCAAGCCTATCTCTCTTCAAGAGCAATTAGACCAAGGAATTGGCTATTGATCAAGATCTGAGAGATTGAGTCACCAAGGGATTGGGACTCAATCAATCATGATTGCCAAGAGGTCAATGAGTTGCATGATTGAAGAGGATATAAGCTAGATTTGATCCAAAGAGACAATATTTCCCACCATCAGATGAATTTCCCCATTCTTATCTATCCATTTCTTTACAGCTTAATTTTACATTCAGCAATTCCCCATTCCCATTTACATTCAAGTCATTTATGATTCTGCACTTTACATTCTGCCATTTATATTTCTGCACTTTATTGCTTTTCTTTATATTCTAGTCATTTACATTTATGTTATTTACAATTCTGCACTTCATAATCCTATTGATCCACTTGACTAATTCATTAATTAATTAAAACTGCTTGAATTTGCCAATCTCTGTGGATACGATCCCACTCTACTATGGGTTATTACTTGACGATAATTTTGGTGCGCTTGCCAAAAGAACTAATTCACCAATTTTGAATGGGGGTGTGAATTGGATTCATGAAGTTTTATGGCACCGTTGCTAGGGATTGGCTTAAATTTGATTATGATTAAATTGATTGGAGAGCTAGATTAAGCAATTTAAATTCCTTGTTATTTTAGTTTCTTCTATTTAGCACCTTTTATTTTTTATTATTTTAATTTTTATTTTGAGTTCTATTTCTTTCTTCTTTAATTACATTTATTCGTCATCCGTATTTCCACTCTTCTAACTGTTTGATTAATTGCAACACTCACACTAACAACCACTTCAACAATAGTAATTTCTTCAATCATTTTCTTTCTTGCTTTTTACCTTGTTGGTTGTATGACAGGTAGGAGAAGCGGGGCTTCAACTTCCTTTGATTCTGAACTTGAGAGGATCTTTCTTATATTAAGGAGGGAAGCAAGAGGGAAGGGAGTCATTGGTGCTGAGGAAGAGGAAGAGTATTTTGAAACAGACATGGAGGAGAATATGGAAAACCACCATGAAGAAGAAGCTCACAACCATGCCAGAGAAGGCCCAATAAATCATGATGGGTAAGAAAGGAGAGTCTTAGGCTCCTACATCAACCCAAACCCAGGAAATTGTGGCAGTAGCATCCTGAAGCCAATAATTCATGCCAATAATTTTGAGCTAAAGCCTCAGCTCATCACACTTGTTCAGAATAATTGCTCATATGGAGGAAGT
Source organism: Arachis ipaensis (assembly GCF_059453495.1). Classification (NCBI taxonomy): domain Eukaryota; kingdom Viridiplantae; phylum Streptophyta; class Magnoliopsida; order Fabales; family Fabaceae; genus Arachis; species Arachis ipaensis. The sequence goes on along the minus strand of NC_142440.1, from coordinate 78,176,352 downwards.
GCCCAAGAAGACCCTAATCAACATCTCAGCATATTCTTGAGGATATGTGATACTGTAAAGTCTAACGGGGTACACCCTGACATCTATAAACTACTCTTGTTCCCTTTCTCACTCAGAGATAAGGCAGCAAAGTGGTTGGAATCATTCCCCAAGGATAACCTAACTACACGGGAGGAGGTCGTGAACAGATTCCTTGCAAGATTTTACCCTCCACAAAGAATCAATAGGCTGAGAGCTGAGGTGCAAACTTTCAGACAATAAGATGGAGAAACACTCTATGAGGCCTGAGAGAGATTCAAAGATCTTACAAAAAGATGCCCACCAGAAATGTTCAATGAGTGGGTACAACTACATATCTTTTATGAGGGATTATCCTATGAAGCAAAGAAGGTTGTGGATCATTCTTCAGGAGGCTCACTCAACAAAAAGAAAACCATTGAAGAGGCCATAGATGTCATTGAGACTGTAGCTGAAAATGAGTATTTCTATACTTTAGAAAGGACCCAGAAAAAGGGAGTGCTAGAACTCAACTCTGTAGATGCTTTGTTAGCTCAGAACAAGGCAATTGCAGCTCAAATAGCAGCTCTAACTAAGAGGATGGAGGCCAATCAAGCCTCAGTCATTCAAGACCAAACTCCTCAACAAGAAGGGAATACACCAGAATCTAAAGGTGACTGGGAACAAGCTAATTATGTGAACAATTCATCCATACCACCATATGACCCACACTCCAAGTCTTCCCAGGTTAGAGGAACCACCCAAACTTTGGGTGGGGAAATCAACAAAACCACAACCAGGACCACAACAAGCTTTATTCATCAAATCAGCATTCCAACCACAACCCCAACCATCAAACAGGGAACCATAGACCCTATCATAACTCACAAAACACATCATACCGTAGTAACTAACCCATACACAACAACCTCAATCAAGATGCACCATCCTCAACTATGCAACCATGTGAAATCAAGAGCAACTTTGAGAGAATGGAGGCTGCAATAGCACAACTGTCCTCACAGATTACAGGGATAGTCTCCACCCTCATGGACAGACAAGCACAAACTGAAAGAAGGATAGACGCTAATCAAGAAGAATATAGGTCAAATCTGAAAAATCAAGGTGCAGCAATCTCAAAGTTGGAAGCACAAGTGGGGATTTTATCCAAGAAATTCCCACTTCCCACACACACATTTCCCAGTGATACCATGGCTAACCCAAGAGGGGAATGCAAAGCCATTACTCTAATAAGTGGAAAGGTTGTGGAGGAAGGAACCCCAAGCAAAGACGATCATGAAGAAGTTGCAGCAAAGCATGAGAACAAGGATGAAGGGGAGATCCCTGCTCCACCTCCACCAAAACCAGTCTTGAAGCCTTATGTGCCAAAAGCACCATACCCACAAAGACTGAGAAAAGATGGGAAGGATGGTCAGTTTTCTAAGTTCCTAGAGATCTTCAAGAGGCTCCAAATCAACATACCATTTGCTGAGGCATTAGAACAAATGCCACTCTATGCCAAATTTTTGAAGGAGCTTATAACCAAAAAGAGGAACTGGGAGGCAAAAGAAACCATAATATTGACTGAAGAATATAGCGCCATTATACAGAAGAAGCTGCCTCAAAAGCTGAAAGACCCAGGGTGTTTTCAAATCCCCTGCATCATAAGGGACATCACCATTGAGAAAGCTTTGTGTGATTTGGGAGCTAGCATAAATCTTATGTCCCTAAACATGATGAGAAGGATGAAGATTGAGGAAGCCAAGCCAACAAGAATGGCATTCTAATTGGCTGACAGAACATTTAAGTTTCCACATGGGGTGGTGGAGGACTTGCTAGTGAAAGTAGGAGAATTCATTTTCCCTGCTGATTTCGTCATGCTGGACATGGAAGAAGAGGCCAACACGTCAATTATCCTAGGAAGACCATTCCTAGCTACTGCTGGAGCCATCATTGATGTGCAAAAAGGGGAATAAGTCTTGAGGTTGTATGAAGAAAAAATGGTCTTCAACGTCTTTAAAGCAATGAGTTACCCCAAGGAATCCATAGGAGAATGCATGTTGGTAGACACCAAGGAACAGATAGTTCAAGAAGTCTTGGAAGAAGAACAATGTGGAGGAACCATTGAGCTGGAACAAGCATCAGATGGAGAACCACCACAAGCAACCATGAGAAACTCAATCATGCCAACCACTACAGACAACAAAGATGTAGAGTCACCAAAACTAGAGCTGAAGACCTTACCACCCAGCTTGAAATATGCATATCTGGGTGCTAACAACACTCACCCAGTGATCATAAATTCAAGTATGAGCAAGGAACAAGAAGAGGAGCTTATCCAAGTGTTGAGATAACACAAGGATGCCATAGGCTGGACACTTGCAGATTTAAAAGGGATCAGTCCTTCAATGTGTATGCATAAGATCTTACTTAAAGAAGATGCCAAACCTTCAAGACAACAACAAAGGAGGCTGAACCTAACTATAAATGAAGTGGTTCAGAAAGAAATGCTGAAATTGTGGCAAGCAGGGGTGATCTACCCCATCTCAGACAGCCCTTGGGTAAGCCCGGTGCAAGTAGTTCCTAAGAAGGGAGGGATCACTGTTGTGGCAAATGAGAAGAATGAATTGATACTCACAAGGACAGTGATCGGATGGCGTATGTGCATTGACTACCAGAAACTTAATGAAGCCACCCGGAAGGATCACTTTCCCTTACCTTTCATGGACCAGATGCTTGAAAGATTGGCAGGACATGAGTATTATTACTTCCTAGATGGGTATTCGGGTTACAATCAAATTGTTGTAGACCCCAAGGATCAGGAAAAAACTTCATTTACTTGTCCATATGGTGTCTTTGCTTATAGGAGAATGCCCTTTGGATTGTGCAATGCACCTGCAACATTTCAAAGGTGCATGCTCTCCATTTTTTCAGACATGATTGAGAAGTTCATAGAAGTATTCATGGACGACTTCCCTGTATTTGGGAACTCATATTCTGATTGCCTATACCATCTTGCTCTTGTGCTGAAAAGGTTTCAAGAAACCAACCTAGTTTTAAACTAGGAGAAGTGCCATTTTATGGTAACTGAAGGGGTGGTTCTTGGTCACAAGATTTCAAAAGATGGCATAGAAGTGGACAAGGTAAAAGTGGAAGTAATTAAAAAATTACCTCTACCTTGCAATGTCAAAGCAATCAGAAGTTTTTTGGGACACGCTGGGTTCTATAGGAGGTTTATCAAAGATTTTTCAAAGATTGCAAAACCCCTTAGCAACCTACTTGTCTCAAATACTCCCTTTGTTTTTGATAGAGAATGCATGGTAGCCTTTGATGAACTTAAGGAGAAACTCTCCTCTGCACCTATTATAGCACCACCAAGCTGGGATCTTCCCTTTGAACTAATGTATGATGCATCTGATTTTGCTGTTGGTGCTGTTCTAGGACATAGGAAAGACAAGCTAGTACATGTTATTTATTATGCTAGCAAGGTTCTTAATGAGAATCAAAGGAACTATACCACCACGGAGAAAGAACTTTTAGCCATAGTTTTTGCTTTTGATAATTTTGGATCATATCTTATTGGCTCAAAAGTAATTGTGTTCACTGATCATGCAGCACTCAAATACTTGCTTACTGATGCAAGCGGAAATTGGCGAGTTAAGAATGATTATAAAATATGCGTTGCAAGTATAGTTCTCAACCAACCAGAAATCCGCTTATCAATTTAGAAGGGTGTCACAAAAATTAAAATCAAAATACTGGGAGTATGAATCCCAGGTCGTCTCCCAATGAGTTGCAGAAAAGTGTGCTATTTTATTAATCAGATGTTTTCAAAAAGATTTGAGTTGAATGGCAGAAAATTAAATTAGAGAATTTATATAAATTTAAATAAAAGCCTTGACTGGGAGTTGATTAGTTGGAAGCCCTATTCTTGTTGCAGTACTCTCAAGACTAATTAATAATTGGGGATTATTCTGTTTAGTTGTCCCTCACTAAGTAAGGGAAAGTTAAACAAGTTGGAATGCTATTCTATCCACAAGTTCCAATCCGCTCTTGGGAGGATTGGTGTTAGTGACTAGAGAGCAATCCAACAATAAACCCAACTACAACCTTTCTCTTGAGCATCCCAACTTCAAGGGTTTCTTTCAATCAACTCCCCATCAAGTTAGGGAACTACTCGCTCATTGTAAATGTAAAATTCATAACATAAGAAAAGGAATTAAAGAAAGACGTGATAAATAATGATCAAAAGATTAATTAAAAATAAAAGTAATTCTTGTATTAATAAATGCTAAAATAATCTGATAGTAAATTTAAGTAAATTAAGGAACATGGAAGAGTAAGAGAAAACTAAAGAGAACGAACTAGAATGTCGAAGTCTTGATGAGGCAATAACTCTTCTCAATATCCCAATGCAAAACAATGAACATAACAAATCCTAAAAACTATGAATGTGTAGAGAGAAAACCTAGAGTAGAGGAAAACTAGATCTAAAAACTAAAACTATGCGGAATGAATGTTGTTGTTGGTTTCTGCATGTTCTCTGGCTCTAGTCTGCTTTCTGGGCCGAAAACTGGGTCAAAATAGGGCCCGAAATCTCCCCCAGCGATCCTGCAGATTATGCAGATCGCGCATGTCACGCGGTCGCGTCATCCATGCGGCCGCGTCATTTGGCTTTCTGCTTTGCCACGCGGTCGCGTCGTCCATGCGGCCGCGTCACTCGTGCTATTCCATGCCGCGCGGTTGCGTCATCCATGCAGCCGCATCACTTCTCGCTGGTCATCTCCTCAATTTCTTGTGTTCCTTCCATTTTTGCAAGCTTCCTCTCCAATCTCCAACTCATTCATGCCCTATAAAACCTGAAACACTTAACACACAGATCACGTCATCGAATGGAATAAAGGAGAAATAAAATACATCATTAAAAGTCTCTAGGAAGCAAGTTTTCAATCATGCAATAACTTTAGGAAGGAATTATAAATGCATGCTTATTTAATGAATAAGTGGGTAAAGATCATGATAAAACCACATAAATAAACACAATATAAACCATAAAATAGTGGTTTATCAACCTCCCCACACTTAAACATTAGCATGTCCTCATGCTTAGTTGAAGGAGATAAAATGAATGAGTAAGAACATGTAAAACCTATGAAATGCAATGCAACCTATATATATGAATGCAACTATATGATTCTTGTCCACTTGATCTAAAGTAAGTAAGCTCTTCAAAACAATTACAAATCAAATTCCACTAACTCAATTCTTATACAGTAAGAATAGATAAAAATGCAAGAAGATAGCTCATGAAAGCAGGGAACATAGAAATTCAAGCATGGAACCCTCACTGATGATGTATGTACACTCTAGTCTCTCTAGTGTATAGGGTCATCACTCTATCCTTCTCTAATCATGCTCTCTAATTTTTGTTCTTCTCCTAATCAATCAACAACATTTAATATACCAATGCAAACATCGTGAGGTCTTTTCAAGGTTGTAATGGGCCAAGGTAAGGGTAAGGATATATATATGGCTAAGTAAGCTTATAAATTGAATCTTTAATTAACCCAAGCTTTAACATAACCTATATATATTCTATATAACTTTTAAAATTCATACCTAGCTACCCAGAAATCTCTTTCAAATCCATACTCATGTATCAACCTTTTATTTTGATTTTATCATACATGCATTGATCTTTGAATGCTTGACTTAGCATTGGGGTAATTTTGTCCCCTTATTTATTTATTGAGTATTTTTGGATTTTTTTTATAAACATAGAAACATAAAAATAACACAGCTTATCAATACACATAGATTTTTAATTTTTATAGTTTCACATGAGTAGGTATCCAAATTCCCATAATATTATCATGACTCATTCCCTTATTATCCTTTGTTCCCACAATTTCCCATACTTAAATAACATACACAATTCTATCTTAAGCTAACCAAAGATTTAATTTGGGGTATATACTTGTTTTTCCGCTTAAGGCTAGTAATGTGGTAAAATATAGAACAAACGGGATTTAAAAGCTCAAAGTGGCTAACAAAGGTGATTGAAAGGGTAGGCTTTATTTGGATAAGTGAGCTAAACAAATAATGGCCTCAATCACATGCAAACATATAAATATAATAAACATTGGACATATAGGATGAAACAAAATGTAGATTACAATCATAGAGAAGTAAACACACAAGAATAAAATAATTATGGTTAAATAATGTAACCATTCATAAAGGCTCAAATCTCACAGGTTGTGTGTACTTTAGCTCAAAAATCATGTTCCAAATACAACTTCAAGCAAATTTAACATAAAAGTTTTAATTAAAATTAGTGAAATTTTGTTCCAAAGATAAGGTCTTAGAAGAAACTTATTGTCTTTTCAATCAAGCAGAACATGCATGCAACTAACCTATTACTATGCAATTTATCCTATTCTACAAAAGAAAAATCTAACTAAATATCCTAATTTATTGGTGCTAGGGAAGAGAAAGTACCTTCGAAAGTCAGCTACTGACCAACCTCCCCACACTTAAGGCTTTGCACCGTCCTCGGTGCCATCTGTCAAGAACAAAGGTGGGCTAGTAGCAGTATCTCCACAGTCAGGACCATCATGGCTCCCTGTGCTGGTAAAAGAAGTGGAATCTGGGGTATCTGAGTCCTTGAATTTTCCCATGATCAGCTCCTTGAGGTATGTGAATCGGCGCTTGTTATGGTGCTCTCTCATCTTAGCTTTGTATTCTTGCCGATCTAACTTTTCAAGTATCTGATGGAGCAGCTGATCAGTAGTGGGTGCTTGTGGTGTTGAAGAAGGAATATCTTCAACTGGCTCAGTAGGCTGGCTGATAGTGGCTGCTGGAAGTCTAAGGTACTTCCCGTTAGGGACATACTGATCATCCCGGGGAAGCATGGCTTTGGTGTCCCCAGCTCTGTAGGAAACTCCGGCTGCTGAGACAAGATCTGAGACCAGGGCGGGAAAAGGTAAGTTGCCAGCGATTTGTACGTGTCCCATGGCATTCCGGATATGTCTTGGTAGATTCAGAGGTTGGTCTGTAAGGATGCACCATAGTAGAACGGCCATGTCCGCAGTGAAGGAGGACTCGTGAGTGCTCGAAAAGACGTAATGGGACATAATCTGTGCCCATACGCGAGCCTCCAAGGTAAGTGCTGAAGCCGAAATTCCCTTAAGGCGGGTACGATGGTATCCATAGATCCATCGGCTGCCAGGTAGTGCGATAACTCTGAGAACGGCGTCCCAGTCAAATTGGTACATCTGGCGCTTGAGTGCGGCTTCTTGAAAGGGGTCCAATCCTTCTGGAATAGGGGGAAGACTTAGAACTTTTTGAATGGCCTCTTCTATAATGGGGACTTGCTTTTGATGGACGTAGACAGACTGCAGGGTCGGTAGGTGGTAGTTGGAGTAGAACTCGACTACCCAAGAAAGATTGACCTGCCTTGGCTGTCTCTATAGGAAATCCTATTGTCTTCGTGTAATCTGCGGCTCAACAAATGTAGCAACATGGTTTGGGAGGAGAAGAAGGTATTCGTTGTTGTAACTCCTTTCAGCCAGGATGGGGAACATCTGCTCACAGTAGCGATTGGGAAATCACTCAGTGTCCTTTGCTGGGAAGGCTTTTTCTTTATCATCAACATTTATAATCCTCTTAATTTTCTTTGTTGAGGGCTTAACCACAGTTGAAGAAAGTTCTGCCACTAATGCTCTTTTTGTACCTCTTCTTGCTGGTTGTTTGGGAGTAGCTTTCTCTTTTCCTTTCTTGGTGGCCATCCTAAAAAAGGAAAGAGAAAGTAAATTAAATTTAAAGGGATAGAGCAAGGAAGAGAACGGAAAAGGATGGTTATAAATGCACATTAAAAGGTAAAAGATGTTAACACACGCTCATGAGTACATGTGAAAACTCATTAATGGAAAATAGCTAGTGCATATGATGACAAGTGAATGCAAGGTGTTTATTGGCATGCCGGCAAAGGGCATGAGTAGCATAGATCAAGCATCACTTGTAAAAAACCATCACGTTTGTATTGACAATTAATTTCAATTAATACAATACTAAAGGGAATTTGTGAAAAGCAAGCATTGAATATTAGAGTAGAAAAATGTAGAGAAATTCATAATGCCATATGGACTTTTTCACAAACACATAGCATGCATGTAGAAAAAGCTTTTGAAAATAAGGATTTGAACATGCAAGTAATCCCTTAAAAAGCAATATATAATTGTCAAACAAATTTACAACAATCCACAAGCATATACTAATAAATAGTGACTCAAAAAAATTGATAACACCAAGTAAAAAGGAAAAAGAAGGAAAAAGAAAATACGAATAATGAAGGGAAAAAGAAAAGAAAAGAAGATGACATATAAAAATAAGAAGAATAATAGAAAAGTAAGGGGGGAAGGAGAAAGAAAAACCTTGTTAATGGGGATGAGAGAGAGTTAAAAGTGAGAAATAAGGAAGAAGGGAGGAAGGGAGGGAGAAGAAATAAGGAGAGAAAAGAGAAAATAGGATTTGGGGAGAAAATGATATGATAATTGGCAAATTAGTGAAAACTGTGCGCGCAAGCGACGCGGTTGCGTGGGGCACGCGGTCGTGCGACTTGCACTTAAACTCAATGATGCGATCGCGTCGGTCACGCGGTCGCGTGACCTGTTTTAGGCTAATGGCGCGAGGGTAGCCTCGCACTTGCACAACTCTCTGTTCAAAATCATATTAGTGCCAAATTTTGGGTGATGCGATCGCATGGGGCATGCGATCACGTGAGTGGTCAATTAGTGGGATACGACGCGGTCGCGTGGGCACGTGGTCGCGTGAGAGGGGCTGCGCGTCCAGCGCCAGTCCAGCACCACTCTAGCACAACTTTCGGTTGTGCACCCTTGTTACATTGAAATCCAGGTCACGCAGCCACATGGGGCACGCGGTCGCGTGGGAGGCCATTATTCCCATATGACGCAGTCGCGTCAGCGACGCGGTCATGTGGGACGATTTGTGCCATTGGCACGCCTCTAGCCCTGCTCCTGCGTAACTCTCTATTCATATTAAAATTGTCTCCCAGCTCCCTGCGACGCGGACGCGTCAATGAGACGGTCGCGTCGCGTGATTTTTTTTTTTATATATAAAGGTATGTAAATGCAGATGCACGAAATGTACTAATGAAGAGAAGAGTTATTGAATAAGAAAATTAAAAATAGGGAAAAGAACGATCATACCATGGTGGGTTGTCTCCCACCTAGCACTTTGCTTTAACGTTCGTAAGTTGGTGATGCCAGGGTATTTTGGCCAGTTTCACTGACTTTTTCTTTACTGTTTTTAGGGTAGTTTCATGCATTTCCTTAAGAAATAAGCTAGTTTTGGGTAGATATTCACTTACATCTTGATTCGAGCATACATTGTGCACCTTACATGATTTCATGAGGATTTTGCATGAATTTAATGACAAATTGGATGTTGCATTTCCCATGACTTGGATTAGAACTTTGATGCACTTTATTGCTTGATTTCAGGACAAAAGAAGCAAAGAAGAACCACATTAGTGGCTACATTAGTTACACTAACATTAACACTAACGTGAAATGGGAGTAACTTGCAAAGTTAATGAGAAAAGTAATTGCCAATAACGCTCTCGAAGCCATCATTGCCCACGTTAAGAGTCACGTTAACTAAGTTAACGTGAACTCTAACGTGGAAGAAAGGAAATGGAGCCAACGTTAGTGACACTTAACATTATCACTAACGTTGGACCAAGCTCATAAGTGGCCACATTAGTTGCCACGTTAACTTGGTTAACGTGGTCTCTAACGTTAAGAAGTAAAGGGGAAGCCAACGTTAGTGACATTAAACTTTATCACTAACGTTGGCCAAGTCACAATAAGCCACGTTAACTCCCACGTTAACCTAGTTAACGTGGAAGCTAACGTGAAGAAACAAGGTGGTCGACTAACGTTGGAAGGAACACACACAAGCCCCAATAAGCCACGTTAACTCCCACGTTAGTTAACGTGGAAGTTAACATGAAGAAGGGAGGAGATCGCCAACGTTAGTGACACCCAACATTGTCACTAACGTTGGAATGAGCCCACACAAGCCACTATGAGCCACGTTAACTCCCACGTTAACTTAGCTAACATGGAAGCTAACGTGGATAAGGGAATGATGAGCCAACGTTAGTGACACTCAACTTTGTCACTAACGTTGGAGATGGCTAGCATGGCCATGTTAGAGGCCACGTTAAGCTAGTTAACGTGGACTCTAACGTGAGAAATAGGGGCACATTGGAATGTTAGTGACAATGGTAAGTGTCACTAACGTTCTCGAAGGTTGGCAAGCCTACGTTAAAAGAGCCACGTTAACTATGTTAACGTGGACTCTAACGTAAGGAAGGGGGAGACTTCTCAATGTTATTGGAAAAAGCAAGTCCCAATAACGTGTGCGAAGGGCATAGAGGCAACGTTAGTGGCAACGTTTGTGCCACTAACGTTGAAGTTAACGTGGCTCTTACTTTGGTAAGGAACGTTAGTGAAAAAGGTGATTGTCACTAACGTTCTCGAACCCATATTTTCACTGAACGTTAACACCACTAACATCCTAAGCTAAAGTCTCTGCCCACTTCACACTTTCTCTCTGCAAGTAAAGCCAAGCCCAATGAAGAAGAGAAGTGCTTCAAACTCAAGATCCAAAGGTCCATACACAAGACTTTAAGAGCCAACTAGAAGAACAGAAGAGTAGTATATATAGGAGTAGCTTTGAATTAAATTGGAGGTTGGAAAATTATAGGGAGCCTCTTGGCATAGAACTACTCTCTGTATTTTACTTTCTCTGCACTTCTAGTTTCATAATGTATTCTCCATTTTTGTTTTCATTTTCTAGAGCTATGAACAACTAAACCCCTTTCATTAGGTTAGGGAGCTCTGTTGTAATTTGATGGATCAATACTAGTTTTCATTATTTTTCTTCTATCTTTTCTCTTGATTTTACTTGAAAGCTTTCGATCTTCATCCAATTGGGTAGTTATCTTGGAAAAGAAGCTATTCATACTTGGATCTCTTCTGAACCTTGAAAGAGGAATGAAGAGATCATGCTAGAAATGCTTTCTCATGCTGGACCAAATTGGGTTTGGATGGATATGTGACTATAATCCTCTCAACACTTGATTTGGAAAATGCATGTGGTATAATCAGTGACCATACTTCATTTCTTCTCATGAGCAATTGACCAAGGAATTGGCTATTGATCAAGATTTGAGAGATTGAATTACAACAAATTGTAATTGTAATTCGATCACTTAAGATTGCCAAGGAGATCAATGAGTGCATTGATTGCGGAAGAGATGAAAATGAAATTGATCCGGAGAATGCAACATCTCCTGAGCCCAATGAACTCCCCATTCCTGATCTTACCCATTCTCTTTAATTTCTGTCATTTACTTTTATGAGCAATTTCCCCATTCCCATTTAAGATTCTGCACTTTACTTTCCGTCATCTACGTTCAGCTCTTTATTTCTAGCATTTACTTTTCTGTTATTTACTTTCCCGCCATTTAATTTTCTGCAATTCTCAACTCAAATTCTGATTAGCTCAACTAGAACATTCCTCTAATTAAAGTTGCTTGATCAATCAATCCCTGTGGGATTCGACCTTACTCTATTGTGAGTTTTTACTTGACGATAAATTCGGTACACTTACCGAAGGAAATTTGTTATAAGACAAGTTTTCCATGCATCAAGTTTATGGCGCCGTTGCCGGGGATTGATTGTGCATCAACAATGATTAAACTGGAAGATAACTAGATTGAGCATTTTTGTTTTGTTTGATTTAATTTTCTGTTTGAGTAATTTACTTTCTATTTTAGTTAATTTCTTCCCTTCCCCCTACTTTTTCTTTGTTATTTACAATTCATTTCACTAACCCACTAACTGTTTGATATATTGCATCACTCACACTAACAGTAATTCTGACAGAAATACTTTCTGCATCTATTTTCCTTGCTTGTACTTGTTGGTTGTATGACAGGGAGAAGAAGCGGGGCTTCAACTTCCTTTGATTCTGAACCTGATAGGACCTTCTTGAGATTAAGAAGGGAAGCAAGAGGAAGAGGAGGAATACTTTGAACCAAACATGGAAGAAAACATGGAAAACCATCATGAAGAAGAGACTCACAACCATGGCGGAAGAGGTCGAGCAAATCATGCTGGGGAGGATAGAAGAGTTTTAGGTTCTTACATCAATCCAAACCCAGGAAACTATGGAAGTAGCATTCAAAAGCCAACCATCCACGCCAACAATTTTGAACTGAAGCCACAGCTCATCACCCTTGTTCAGAACAACTGTTCGTTCGGAGGGAGTGTCCAAGAGGACCCCAATCAACATCTAACCACCTTTCTGAGAATATGTGACACAGTGAAGTCTAATGGTGTTCATCCTGACGCCTATAGACTGCTCTTATTTCCATTCTCACTCAAGGATAAGGCAGCCAAGTGGTTGGAGTCTTTCCCGAAGGAGAGCTTGACAACTTGGGAAGATGTAGTGAACAAATTCTTAGCAAGATTCTACCCCCTCAACGAATCAATAGGCAGAGAGCTGAGGTTCAAACTTTCAGGCAACAAGATGGTGAGACTCTGTATGAAGCATGGGAGAGGTTTAAGGACCTGACAAGGAGGTGTCCACCTGACATGTTCAACGAATGGGTGCAGTTGCACATTTTCTATGAAGGGCTCTCTTATGAGTCAAAGAAGGCCGTAGACCATTCATCCGGAGGATCTTTGAACAAGAAGAAGACCATTGAGGAGGCCATAGATGTCATTGAAACTGTAGCAGAGAATGACTACTTCTATGCTTCCGAAAGAGGAAACACGAGAGGAGTGATGGAGCTAAACAATGTAGATGCTCTGGCTGACCTCACCAAGAAGATGGAGAGGAACCAAGTAGCAGCAATCTCCACTTCATCAACAACCCAAGAAGGAGTGAATGAAGAAGCAGAAGGTAGTCAGGAGCAAGCTAACTACATTGGGAATTCACCTAGGCAAAACCATGATCCATACTCCAAGACCTACAACCCTGGATGGAGGAATCACCCAAACTTTGGGTGGGGAAATTAACAAGACCAAAGCCTTGATCAAAGACGCCCAAATCCCAACAATGCAAGCCACCAACATTTCACATCTAGACCATATCAACACCCCAAGAACAACACCTCTCCAAATCCACATCAAAACCAAAATAACTTACCTCATCCTTCCACCTCTAATCACGATCTACAATCATTTGATGACAGACTCTCAAGGATTGAGAATCTACTTGAAGGCATAGGCAAAGAGATTCAAGATAGTAAAACGTTCCGCGAAGAAGTGATGTCCAATATGCAGAATCAGAATGCTGCCATCAAGAAACTTGAGACACAAATTGGCTACTTATTCAAGCAAATTTCCAGCCACAACCTTCGCAGCAATACTAGCTCAACACAAAGGAAGGAGTGTCAGGCTATCACCCTTCGGAGTGGGAAGGAACTGAAGGAAACCCCCCAGAAACCACAAGAAAAGGACTCAGATAAAGAGGAAGAAGAGCAGGATGGAGCTCAAGTTCCTAATCTGAGTTCACAAAAAGGGGAAGGAGTACTGAAGCCAGACGTACCAAGAGTCCCATATCCTCAGCAATTAAAGAAGAAGGGGGATGACAACCAGTTTTCGAGATTTTTGGAGATCTTCAAGAAACTACAAATCAACATACCCTTTGCTGAAGCAATAGAACAAATGCCACTCTACGCCAAGTTTTTAAAGGAGCTAATGACTAATAAAAGAAGATGGAAGAACAACGAGACTGTGATATTAACCGAAGAATGTAGTGCTATCATTCAGCACAAACTACCCCAGAAATTGAAGGATCCCGGGAGTTTTCAGATCCCTTGTATTATAGGGGAAATCACAGTGGAAAAGGCTCTTTGTGACTTAAGAGCCAGCATCAATTTGATGTCGGTAGCTATGATGAGAAAGATGAAGATTGAGGAAGCTAAACCAACAAAGATGGCCTTACAATTGGCAGACCGATCGTTCAAGTTCCCGCATGGCATCGTAGAAGATTTGCTGGTGAAAGTGGGAGATTTTATCTTCCCAGCAGACTTTGTAGTGCTGGACATGCAGGAGGAAGCCAAGGCTTCCATCATCCTGGGAAGGCCATTCTTGGCCACTGCTGGAGCTGTCATTGATGTACAAAAGGAGATCTCACCCTGAGATTACACAATGAAAAGATGACGATCAATGTGTTCAAGGCCATGAGTTACCCACCAGAGCAATTGGGAGAGTGTATGAGGTTGGACTCACTTGAAGATGCAGTGCAGGAAAGTTTGAAGAAGAAGAACCTGAAGGTTTAATAGAGGAGGAGTCTACGTTTAGTGAAGAGGTTGCAACAGTAGAGATTCAAATACAAGGTGCACCAAAGGAAGAGAATGAAAAGTCAAAAACACCCAAACTTAAACTCAAAGCACTACCACCCTCCCTCAAATATGCATACTTAGGAGAAGATGAAAATTACCCAGTAATCATAAGCTCATGCCTCAGCCAAGATCAAGAGGATGAACTACTCAAAGTACTGCGAAACCACAAAGATGCCATTGGATGGACTCTTGCTGACTTGAAAGGGATAAGTTCGGCCATATGCATGCACAAGATACTGCTGGAAGATGATGCCAAACCATCCATTCAATCCCAAAGGAGGTTGAACCAAATCATGAAGGAAGTGGTACAGAAAGAAGTTATGAAGTTATGGCAGGGAGGGGTAATATACCCAATCTCAGACAGCCCCTGGGTTAGCCTCGTGCATGTTGTCCCAAAAAAGGGAGGAATTACCGTGGTTCCCAATGAGAAGAACGAACTAATTCCTACAAGGACAGTCACAGGATGGCGGATGTGCATAGACTACAGGAAGCTCAATGAGGCTACACGAAAAGATCATTTCCCCCTTCCATTCATGGATCAGATGTTGGAAAGACTCGCAGGGCACGCTTATTATTGTTTTCTCGACGGTTTTTCAGGATATAACCAAATAGTGGTTGATCCCAGAGATCAAGAGAAAACCTCATTCACTTGCCCATATGGAGTGTTTGCCTACAGGCATATGCCATTTGGGCTATGTAATACACCTGCGACTTTCCAACACTGCATGCTTTCTATCTTTTCAGATATAATAGAAAAATTCATTGAAGTTTTTATGGATGACTTCTCGGTATTCAGAGATTCCTTTCCTAGTTGCCTACATCACCTCGCCTTGGTATTGAAAAGATGCCAAGAGACCAATCTGGTCTTGAACTGGGAGAAATGTCACTTTATGGTGACAGGAGGAATAGTCCTTGGTCACAAAGTTTCTAACCAAGGCATTGAGGTTGACAGAGCCAAAGTAGAACTTATTGAAAAACTACCTCCACCCAGTGATGTCAGGGCAATTAGGAGCTTTTTAGGGCATGCTGGTTTTTACAGAAGGTTTATTAAAGATTTTTCAAAGATAGCCAAGCCCTTAAGCAATCTCATTGTATCTGATACACTATTTATCTTTGATGAAACATGCATGTTAGCCTTTGAAAATTTGAAAATGAGGTTGTCCTCTACTCCTATCATTTCCCTACCTGATTGGAATTTACCATTTAAATTGATGTGTGACGCATCTGATTTTGCAGTTGGGGCAGTGTTGGGACAGAGGAAAGATAACTTAGTCCATGTGATATACTATGCGAGCAAAGTCCTTAATGATACTCAAAGAAATTATACCACTACTGAAAAGGAGTTGCTGGCAATAGTTTTTGCATTTGACAAGTTTAGATCGTACCTCATTGGTGCTAAAGTGATTGTTTTTACAGATCACACAGCACTTAAATATTTGTTTGCCAAGCAAGAATCAAAGCCAAGACTAATAAGATGGATCTTATTGTTGCAGGAATTCAATATTGAAATCAGAGATAAGAAAGGAGTGGAGAACAAGGTAGCAGATCACCTATCCAGGATTCCTTATGATAAAGGTGGAACACCTGATACAAGTGTGAACGAGTTCTTCCCTGATGAGCAGTTGATGATAGTTCACAAAGCACCATGGTTCGCAGACATTGCCAACTTCAAGGCAACTGGGGCATTGCCTCCAAAGATCAATAAACATCAAAAAAGGAAGCTCATGAATGATGCAAAGTACTTTGTCTGCGATGAGCCATATCTATTCATGAAGTGTTCAGATGGAATCCTTAGAAGATGTGTTTCGGAAGAAGAAGGACGAGAGGTCCTATGGAATTGCCACGGCTCATGCTATGGAGGCCACTTTGGAGGGGATAGAACTGCAGCTAAGGTGTTACAAAGCGGATTCTTTTGGCCCACTCTTTTCAAGGATGCCAAAGAACTAGTAAAGAGCTGCAATGAATGCCAAAGATCTGGAAACTTGCCTAAAAGAAATGAGATGGCACAAAATTTCATCTTGGAACTGGAATTGTTTGATGTGTGGGGAATCGATTTCATGGGACCATTCCCAACCTCATATGCAAACAAGTACATCCTGGTAGCAGTGGATTATGTTTCCAAGTGGGTAGAAGCTATTTCAACCCCAACGAATGATAACAGTGTAGTCATGAACTTCCTCAGGAAGAATATCTTTAGCCGGTTTGGAGTCCCACGAGCACTCATCAGTGATGGAGGGAGCCATTTTTGTAATAAACCACTAGAAGCTCTTCTCCTATGATATGGGGTAAAACACAAGGTAGCCACGCCCTACCATCCCCAAACAAGTGGACAAATTGAGATATCCAACAGAGAGCTAAAGAGGATCCTAGAAAAGACTGTGGGTGCATCAAGAAAGGATTGGTCGAAGAAGCTGGATGATGCTCTTTGGGCATACAGAACAGCATTCAAAACACCACTGGGAATGTCCCCATATCAACTAGTGTATGGGAAAGCTTGTCATTTACCACTGGAGCTGGAACACAAGGCTCTCTGGGCTATCAAGATATTAAATTTTGACAGCATTGCTGCTGGTGCAAAAAGGATCTTACAGCTGCAAAAGATGGAGGAATTCAGGTCACAAGCCTATGAAAATACCAAGATGTATAAAGAGAAGGCAAAGAGAAGACATGACCTGCATCCTGCACCCAGGAGTTTCGAAAAGGGGCAGCGAGTACTCCTTTACAATTCCAAATTGAGACTATTCCCAGGAAAACTCAAATCAAGGTGGTCCGGACCCTTTCTTGTCACAAAAGTTTCACCATATGGACACATCGAAATCATGGATGAAGGTTCAGAGAGGACTTTTACAGTGAACAGACAAAGACTCAAGCATTATCTAGGCAACATGGGGAAAAACCCCAGAGTGAATTACCATCTCAAGTAAAGGAGGAACCGTCGAGCTAGCGACGATAAAAGAGCGCTCTGTTGGGAGGCAACCCAACCTCAGGTAGTTTCCTTTTCATCTTTATTTCAATAAGTATCGCAAGTTGTTTCCCCTGTATTGCGAGGAGCTAAGTTTGGTGTTCCACACCAAAACAATTCGGGGTTCCATATTCAATAACCACAGACAATGGCACCCAATTCACAGATGCAGGCTTCAGAAAACTAGTAGCCGACTTGAATATAAAGCACCAGTACACCTCCGTCGAACATCCACAAGCCAATGGGCAGGCCGAAGCTGCTAACAAAGTCATATTGGCTGGATTAAAACGGAGATTACAAGATGCAAAGGGAGCCTGGGCAGAAGAGCTTCCACAGGTCCTGTGGGCATACCGAACAACGCCACATTCCACCACGAAGGAATCCCCCTTCCAATTAGCATACGGAATAGAGGCGATGGTTCCAGTAGAGATTGAAGAAGGGTCACTTAGAGTAGTTCACTACAATGAGGGAGCAAACCCCCAACTCCAGAGAGAAGAGCTCGACTTGTTACCCGAAATCCAAGAAAGAGCCCGGATCAGGGAAGAAGCTCTAAAACGCCGAATGGCTTCCAGATATAATCAAAAGGTAGTGCCAAGAAGTTTTGCAGAGAATGATCTCATCCTAATTCGAAATGATATTGGAACAATTCAACCAGGAGAGGGAAAGCTGGCAGCAAACTGGAAAGGACCCTACCGAGTTGTAGAAGTACTCGGAAAGGGCTACTACAGACTGTCCAAACTCGATGGACGAGAGCTTCCCAGGTCATGGCACGCCTGCAACCTCAGAAGGTACTACAGTTAGAAAGGATAAAGGATCTCATCATTGGACGCACTGTTTTTCCTGAAAAGGTTTTTTAATGAGGCACCAAGTTGAGACTCAGACAATCCCATATGTATATATTTGCATTCTTTCTTTGAATAAAATACATTTTAGATATTCTACAAAGATTTCAAGATGCATTAATCTGAAGTATTCATCGTCCGATTATAAAGCAACAGATCGGCAGAAAGTGAAAAACCATTTCACTGCACGATCACGACAAAGACAACCGTCCGATAAAGGTGAAAACGCGATTCACCCAAAGGACGATCTAGAGATGAAAACCACTTTCTACAAATTGGCAAAGATGAACACAGAATAATGTAAGAAGTTATCGAAAGTGATCTAAAAAAGAGCCTGACGAGGTCTTGCGGATTGCTAAAATAATAACTTAAAGACTGGCCGACGTTGAGAAGTCGGACCAAGTCAACCCAAGTTATAAGTAAACCCTGGAAAGAGGTCTGGCCAACCCTATTAAAGAGGATTACTTTAACTTAGAAGGGCTCGACATAAAAAAGTTAGCCCAAAATTAAAAGTTATCAAAATAGTCCCTGAAAGAGATCTGACAAAGATCCAAGAAAGAGGACTACAAAAATAACCTAAAGGAGACCGGTATAACCAAGTCGGACTCCTACTACTTAAAAGTTATCAAAATAGTCCCTGAAAGAGATTTGACAAAGATCCAAGAAAGAGAACTACAAAAATAACTTAAAGGAGACTGGTATAACCAAGTCGGACTCCTACTACTTAAAAGTTATCAAAATAGTCCTTGAAAGAGATCTGACAAAGATCCAAGAAAGAGGACTACAAAAATAACTTAAAGGAGACCGGTATAACCAAGTTGGACTCCTACTACTTAAAAGTTATCAAAGTAGCCCCTGAAAGAGATCTGACAAAGATCCAAGAAAGAGGACTATAAATAACTTAAAAAAGACCGACCTAATGAAGTCAGACTCCTACAACTGGAAAGTCATAAAAGTAATCCCTGAAGGAGACCTAGCAAAGGTCCAAGACACAGGATTACGAGAATAGCTTAGAAGGGGACCAACGAAAGCATACAAATCAAAGAAACCAAAGAAACAAGTTGGACCCCTACAACCATGACCTCAAAGGATTCAAGCTACAAATAACATGACAAAAATAACCCAAGAAGGTCGAGCCGCAAGATTTCAACATCAGCAGAAAACAGAAAAGATGCCTAGACAAAAGATTACTTTTTACAGAGTTATAAGGCCTCGAAAGGCCACCAAAGACTACTATCAAAAAGATAGCAGGCTATTGTTTGTTTTTCAAAATAAAAAGTTGCTAGATAAGCAACTAAGAAGTATCAGCAAATAAATAAAAGAGTTCTAAAAAGCCCACAAGCCGGGCCAACTACACAAAATTTTAAGAAAAGATCAACAAGCATCAGGGGCTTTCTTGACAGCATCAGGACAAGGAGAAGGAGGGCGAGTCTGGATCGGCACAGCATCCACAGTTCCATCCTCCCGATTCAGGATCTGGCAATCCGGGTCGGGCACAGCGGGGGGAACCAAAGAGGTCGGCACTTTGGTAGAAGACACAGGAGGAACGACATCATCATCATCACCCTCATCATCAGGAACAATCTTACCATCCCTGACAATATTATCCAGGCTAAAAAGGGTAAGGTCGGCCTCGAGAGCAATGACCCGAACTTGATCCTTCAAGTTCTCATAAGCAGCAGTCACGCTGCCAATGAGATGACCCTGAAGCTCAGAATAATCTTCCCGGGCATGGTCGAGCTCCTCCCTCAGGCGCAGCACCTCTCGATAAGAGGTAACATAACTATCCTTATGCATCAGGACTACGTCCTCAGCCAATCTCAAAGAAGCCGCCAATGACTGGGAACTCGCCTCCTCATTCTTCAAGTCCTTCTCCAGCTTGGCTACCTTCGTCTCAAGCTCCTCCTTCAGCTCCTTCATTCGATCAAACTCCTGTTTTGCCTCCTCCATAAACGCTTTAGTAGCGTGGAGAGGGAGATTCTGAGCAGTTCGATATATGGCAGCCGACATGTACGCCATCTTCACATTATTTTGGGCCATGAATTCCAAGTGATGGAGGATAGACACAACGTCCATGGAGAGAGTGCAATAAGGACCGATTTGTTGATCCACGAACTCAATAGCATTAAAATCTGGAGCATCGAGGTCAAAGGGCTCAGCAGGCTTTTGTTTTTTATTGGGAGGAGCAACAGAAGGAGCAGCAGAGGTGACGTGAGGATCTGCCAAACGAACTCGGGGTGTAGGGATCACCTTCTTCACCCCGGCAGAACTCTGCACCGATGGCTTCTCGCGCACTTGGGAGGATCCCTCCCCAGCCGCCTGGGCAGCAGCATTTCTGGCAGCAGTCGCCCTCTGCGCCCTCTTATAAGCTTTCATGGATTCATTATTCTTCATGGCCTCTGCAAACAAAACAGAAAACTCAGCTACAAGTCGAATAAGTCGGAAAAGACAGCTACAAGCAACATAAACAAAATAATAAAAGAAACACAAGATACCCTGTTCAGTTTGAAGAAGAGCAGGATTGGTTAGAAATTTCTTTGTGTCAAGATGGGGAGGTTGACCCCAGCGTTCTTCCAAGATAGTCACAAAGGCTCGCTCAGCCTCATCCAACATTTCCCACGAATACCTGGAGACCCTCACATCTTTTTGCCATTCCAAGGGAAAAGCAGGTTCGTCATTCTCATCTAGAAAAAAGGGTCGAGTTCCTTCAATAGCTCGGACCTTGAAAAAGTAGTTTTTAAAATCATGGAACAACTCGTCAAACATGGAAAAAACTTTTTTCCCCTGGGTAGAACGAAAGGAGACCCAGGCCGACTTCTTTTTTACTACACCGGGCTTAGTCAAGACAAACAGATAGAAAAAGAGAGATTGGGAAGCAGGAATACCAAAACCATCGCACAGCAATTGGAAAAATTTTATGAAACCCCAGGAATTGGGGTGAAGTTGAGAAGGGGCAACATTACAAGACCATAACAGGTCGGTTTCAAATGGAGTAAAAGGAAGGGTAATACCCAGTTGACCAAAGAAAAAATCGTAAGCATAAAAGAAGGGGCGATTGTCAACAACTCGAGTCGAGAAGCAGACTCTCTCGTCAGAAGAAGGAGGAACAAGCTCGTAGTTCTTCTCATCACCAGAATCACTACAGACACTATGAAACTGCCTAAGCTGAGCACAAAACTCAGAATCAACCAGCGAGACACACATGAGAACCATGGAGTCCACCCAATCGACCATACCCGCAGGGACTTGGGAAGGCATCTCTACAATGTTATTTCGGGAAGACATGAGGTCAACTAAATCCTACAAAAAGAAAAAAAGAATGGATTACTCAAAAACATCTCGGACAGAGGGCAAAACATCTCGACGGGCGGATAAACAAAAAGGGAAAACCCCAAGACTCAAGACAAAGGTCTTGGGACATCCCTTGGAGGCAGTAAACAGGCAAGGTTTTCAAGTTATATCTACGGCCTACATCCCAGCACTCATCAAAATAAAATCCAGAAAGAAAACAAAAGAAAGCAAAAATGCAAAAGGTCCACTCTCATACAGTTTATCAGAAGAAAGCACTATTTCTACAGTTTATCAGAAATGGCCAAGCGGAAAGGCGTAAACTTTTTCGAAATCAAGCAAAAAATCATCAGCAAAGAACAAACACCAACACCGAGCATACCAAACAGAAATCATCAAAGACACAGCCTTTTTTCCAGAATCAAACAAATTATCATCAAAAGTACAAACGAGAAATAACATGCAGAAGCCCTAGGCACATTAAAGCAATAGGAAAGGCGAAAAGATTCTTACAAAAGGATGAGAAAACTTCAGAGCACGCATTACGACAGTAACCAGGCACAATAAAAGCAGAAAGATCCAAACTTCCCTCAAAGCAAAATCGCAACTTAATTACAAAAAGCCAAAGCAGCGAAAGAGAAAGAAAGTACAAATGGAACTCACCTAGAGAAGAGAAAAGCTTCAAGGAGATGTAAAAATGAAAGTTGTCCCGAGAATCGACAAGCGACGCCGCAACGTAGGAAAAGAAGAATCATAGGCAAAAAACAGAGAACGAGAAAAATGGAGGAAAATGGTGAAGAAGTTACGAAAGAGAAAAGAAGAGAAACCGTTTCTAAGTTTTCAAAAGTCAAAATAAAGAGCCAAAGGAAAAACGGGGCAATTAATATTAATTAGGGTATTAAACCCTCGCAAGTTCCCCAGGACAAAGCGCTAATACAAAAGCGCGCTCTTTTAGAGAAAAAACATTCTACATTCAAAAGATTCTACAAAAGGAAGAAATCGACAAAATGCTTGAGTTCGGCTTCGTTAGAGAAGGACCGAAGTCAAAGACTCGACCTCAACAAAAAGACCGAGCTCAAGCAGGGGCACTGTTCATACCCTGGGTCAAGTTACCCGACCCGGGATGATTGGCGACAAAGCGACCGACCTCTTCAAGTCAGGCTATTCGACCTCTTCTCAAAGAGGTCGGCCAAATCGACAGGAAAGCCCAATAAAGGGCCCAAATAGAGGAACACGACCCAAATCCATAGGCCGTCCAAGCCTATAGAGATAAGGGCGGTTCCCTTGAAGATAAGCTGACCTCAACTCAAAGATAAAGATAAGATAAGATAACTAACTTATATTATCTAGAAAGGTCACTCTACAACCACTATAAATACACTGGAGCACCCAGGTATAACTCATACTCTGATTCTACAAAAAACCTGCTTAATACCCATGCTAACTTAAGCATCGGAGTCTCTTGCAGGTACCCCCCACCTTCCGGTGACGAAGGATCAACAGTACAGCCAATCCAACAAATCAGACGCACCCGCTCCGGACGTCATTCACCGACTGGACACGTCGGCTCCGACCAGTATAGAAGATCTCGTCCGAGATCGACCTCCAGTTTCAGGTAACCCTCGGAACAGATTGACTAAAGGGTCTCTCACGTAAGCCATTGATGAGGCCCATAATGGCTGCTTCTGTTGGAAAATTTTGTTTATCCAAACATGCCTTGTTGAATCTTTCCATGTAATTGCGAAGGCTTTCCAGATCTCCTTGCTTGATCCCTAGTAGACTTGGGGCATGTTTAGTTTTATCCTTCTGGATGGAGAATCTGGCTAGGAATTTTTTAGCCAGGTCGTCAAAGCTTGAGATGGACTTGGGGGGCAGGTTGTCGAACCACTTAATTGCCGTCTTTGGCAGAGTAGTGGGGAAGGCTTTACACCGAGTTGCGTCTGAGGCGTCAGTGAGATACATCCTGCTTCAGAAATTTCTAAGATGATGGCCGGGGTCTGTCGTGCCATCGTATAGAGTCATGTCAGGAAGTTTGAAGTCTTTTGGGATTTTGGCCTTCATAATCTCCTTGGTGAACAGGTCTTGGTCTTTGCGGGAGCTATCTTCGTGGCTGGATCTGGTATTTTTAGCTTTGAGATCGGCTTCGATCTTTAAGAGCTTTTCCTCTAGTTCACGACGTCGCCTAGCTTCCCTTCATAGGTCTCTCTCAGCTTCCCGTTGATACTCGACCTCTTTTTTGAGTTATTTTAAGCGGTCCTGAAGTGCCTCCATGGTTTCCGTGTTTGGTGAATTCTTGTCTTTGTTAGGTTGAGAAGTGTCGTCTATTGTGACCTCCGCATTCTTATGCGGCGTTCTGTTCTCCAAATCAGAGTTGTGGTCATTGTCAAGGTTGTCCACCATGATGATGGGATGACTTTCAGGTCCCCGGCAACGGCGCCAATGTTCCAAGGGTTACCTGAAACTGTGGGTCGATCTCGAACGAGATCTTCTTTGCTGATTGGAGATGACGTGTTCGGTTTGTGAACGGCGGCCGGGAATGTCGTGTCCGACTTGTTGAGCTGGCGATGCTGCTGATCCTTTGTCACCAGAGGGTGGTGGAACCTGCAAGGGACTCCGATGCTTAAGTTAGAAAGGGTATTAAGCAGGTTTTTAGTAGAATTAGAGTATGAGTTATACCTGGGTGCTCCAGTGTATTTATAATGATGAAGAGTGACCTTTCTGGAGATAAGATAGTTATCTTATCTTATCTTATCCTTGAGTGAGGTCATCTTATCTTCAAGGGAACTGCCCTTATCTCTGTAGGCTTGGACTGCCTTTGGATTTGGGTCGTGTTCCTCTGTTTGGGACCTATTTGGGCTTTTCCTGGCAATTTGGCCGAGCTCTTTGAGAAGAGGTCGGATAATCCTGACCTGAAGAGGTCGGTTGACTTGTCGTCTAAACATCCCGGATCGGACAGTTCGAGCAAGGGTATGAGCAGGAGCAAAGACAAGTCTAGCTTTTGGAGTTTCAAAGTCATGCAAACAATCATTGTCAAAATTAAAAGGAATGTCCGCAACCAAGAGGTTGCTCAAAGGTTTAGTAGTTTTAGAAAAATTCTTTATAAATATTCTATAAAATCTTGCATGTCCCAAGAAACTCTAGATTGCCTTTGCATTAGTGGGTGGTGGTAATTTTCCAATTACCTCCATCTTAGCTTTATCAACTTCAATTCCTTTACTTGAAATACAGTGTCCAAGAATAATACCTTCAATTACCATAAAATGAAATTTTTTTGCAATTCAAAACAAGCTTTGTTTCTTGGTACCATTTCAAGACCAAGGAAAGGTCTCACAGGCAAAAATCAAAAGAATTACCAAATACAAAAAAATCATCCATAAATACCTCAATGAACTTTTCAACCATGTCAAAAAATATGAAAAGCATATACTTCTAAAAAGTTGCTAGGGCATTACACAGTCTAAATGTCATCCTCTGGTAAGTAAATACCGCGAAGGGGAATCTAATTATAGCCAGAATATCCATCTAGAAAATAGTAAAAAGCATGACCGGCAACCTCTCAAGCATCTGATCAATGAAAGGCAAGGGAAATTGATCCTTTCTTATTGCATTATTGCGCCTTTTGAAATCAACACACATACGCCACCATGTGACAGTCCTTGTGGGAATAAGCTCATTCTTCTTATTCTTGATCACTGTCATCCCTCCTTTCTTGGGAACCGCTTGCACAGGACTCACCCACAGACTATCCGAAATTGGGTAAATTATCCTGGCTTCCCAAAGCTTTATTACTTTTTTTTGGATCACCTCTTTTATGGTTGGATTTAGTCACCTTTGTGGTTGCAGCATCGGTTTAGTATCATCCTCAAGCAAGATCTTGTGCATACACTTAGCTAGACTAATCTTTTTCAAATCACTAATGGTCCATCCAAGAGTCGTTTTATGACTCTTGAGCACTTCAAGTAGTGCTTCCTCTTCTTCATGCCTCAAAGAGGAGCTAATGATCACTGGATAAGAATCATGTTCGCCTAGGAATGCATACTTCAAAGAGGGAGGCAAGGGTTTCAACTTAAGCTTCGGAGGCCCTTCCCCTTTGGAGGTAGTGAGTCATCAATCTCAAGTAAATCATCCTCTAAAGGGGGTTCTAAAACCTCATCAGGCTCTTCAGCTTCAAGAACCTCATGAATTAATGGCTGAATAAGATCAACTCTCACACACCCCTCAGAATTTGGAAAAGGAATCTTAATAACTCTTTCATGAACTTGGCATAAAGAGACATTTTTTCAAGGGCCTCTACAAAAGGAATGTTAATCTGAAGCTTCCTGAAGCCTTTAAAAATCTGGGAAATTGCTTGTCTTTGGAGGCCTTCTGAAACCTTTAAGGATATGGTATATTGGGCTTGTACTCGGGTGCTTTAGGCAACACCGGATATTTCTCAAGATCAACCAGAAAAGGGTTATCTAGGTGTCTTGGAGGGGTGTTCTCTTCCTTGCTCTTATCCTCCTCATGAGCTTTTTTTTCAACCTCCTCATTAACCTTTGCTTTTGAACCTGCTACCTTACCACTTGTCAGATGAATGGCCTTGCATTCTTCCCTTGGATTAGGCACTGTATCACTAGGAAGAGTATTAGGAGGCCTCTCAAGTGCTTGCTTGCTCAACTGACCCACTTGAATCTCCAAGTTTCTGAGTGAAGCTCTGGTTTTCTGCATAAAACTATGAGTAATCTTGGAGATTTCTGTAACAATAGGTTCTAAGTCAAATTTCTGAGGCTGAAAAGGTGCTTGTTGTGGTTGAGAGGGCAGAAATTGGTGGTTGTTGAAGTTGTTCTGATTGAAATTGCCCTGAGAATTGTTGCCAAAAATTCTGTTGCCTCTGTAATTGATTTTTCCAACCAAAATTAGGGTGATTCCTCCATCCCAGATTATAGGTCTTAGAAAAAGGATCATTGTTGGGGGTTTAGAAAAATTTCTCATGTAATTAACCTATTCAGGGGGAAATTGGCCATTATCATAACTCTCACCTTGAGGGAAGCCACCACTGATGTCAAAGGATGTATATTAAGTATTGATGGCTGAGACTTGCATCCCACTCAAGTGTTGAGTAATAGCATTAATCTATTGAGACATGGCCTTGTTCTGAGCAAGAATGGCATCCAAAGCATCTAATTCCATGACTCCTTTTCTCACAGAGGTCTTCTCAGAAGATTATAGGTACTGGTTGTTAGCAACCATCTCAATCATATCAAAAGCTTCCTCAATAATCTTTTTCTTGTGAAGAGACCCACCTGTAGAATTATCCAGAGGTATTTTGGCAGCTTCAGTGACTCCATTATAGAATATCTGTAACTGAATCTAGTCTGAAAACATGTCAGGAGGACACTTTCTGAGCATCATCTTGTATCTCTCCTAGGCTTCATAAAAGGATTCACCCTCTCTCTACCTGAAAGTCTGATCATCAGTCCTCAGCTTAGTCAGCTTTTGAGGTGGAAAGAACTTGGTTAAGAATCTATTAACGAACTTATCCCAAGTATCCAAGCTCTCCTTGGGCTGTTCATCTAGCCACTGCTTGGTTCTGTCCTACACAACAAACAGAAAGAGAAGTAATTTATAGCCATCTGGATGAACTCTATTGGTCTTCACAGTGTCACAAATCTGCAGGAAATTAGAGATAAACAAGTTTGGGTCTTCCTGCGGGAGTTCATGAAACTGACAATTCTGTTGCACCAGAGAGATGAGCTGAGGCTTCAGCTCAAAGTTGTTGGCAGCCACAGGAGGTACAACAATGCTATTGCCATAGAATTTGGGGCTAAGAGCAGTGTATGAGCCCAATGTCCTTGTAGGTTGCTCATGCATATTATGAGCATTGAGACCATGAGGATTAACAACATTGTTATTATTGTTTGGATCCATAGTAGATCATTTAGCTTCTTTTTCAAAATTATTCTTGAGATTCTCAGCAGCTTTGTAAGCTCTAGCCTGCTGTAACTTCCTTCTCAGAGTCCTCTCAATCTTAGGATCAAATTCTAGAAGAGATTTTTTGTTCCTATTCCTGCTCATAAACAAATAGAAAACAAGCAAAAGTGGGAATCTCAATGTCAGAGTGAAGAGAATTTCCAGTGAGGTAACCTAAGTACAAGAAGTAAAATAAAATAAACTAAATAAAATAATACTAGAGTTTCAAAATTTATTAAGGAAAAATATGATGAAAATTTCAAAAATAATGAAAGAAAAAAATAAATAGGAAAAATAAAACAAAGAAACTAAGAGGACACCAAATTTAATTTCAAAATTAAAGGGAAGAATTTTAAAATAATTAATTCAAAATTTTCGAAAAAAATAAAAAGAAAATTAAACAAAATTAAAGTAAAACGTCTAATCTTAGGGATCAAACAACGGTTAGTTGTTAATCATAGTCAATCCCCGGCAACGACGCCAAAAACTTGATGCGGATTTTCAAACCACAAACTAACCGGCAAGTGCACCGGTCGTACCAAGTAATACCTTAGGTAAGTGAGAGTCAAATCCCACGAGGATTGATGGCCCAAGCAACAATGATTGAGTGATTCACTTAGTCAAACAAGCAAAAAGAGGTGTTTTGTGTTCAAAAACATTAAACAATAATTCAGGAATTAAGAACGCAAATAATAGCTTCAGTGTGAAAAGTATATGAGAAACAGTTAATGTTTCAGAGTTGTTTATTTTTCCGAATTAACCACTCTTACCAACTACCTTAATCATGCAAGATTTAAGTCATGACAAACTTTATTTGATTAATTTCTAATTTCTTAGTGATTTAATATCTTCTAATCTAATTAACCACCAATTCTTTGGTCACTTAATGTATGTTAGAAGTTTAGGTCCAATTCTAGTTTATTAGCCCCATAAACCCTAATTATCCAAATATAAGATGATTATATGATACGTATCACATTAAGTCTAGGCAATTAAAGATTTAGGAGGAGTTACCTTCAAGATATTATTCCGGTGAGTTAACTTTTTCAAGAATCAACAAGAATTCACGTAGAAAAAGAGCTATCTTCCAATGTACTCAAATTCATAAGATAAAGAAAGGAAGTAATCCTAAATTAGTACATTGATTGAAAGTATATTGATAATAATATTAATTCATAGAATAAACAAAGCTCCTAACCTTAATAGAGGAGGTTTAGTTGCTCATGGCTCAGAGAAAACTAGGGTTCCTAAAAGTGTGTGAAGTGCAGAATGAGGAAAAGAGGAAAAAAGGATAAGAGCCCGAAGGGCTGAATCTTTTTCCCTTTTATATCTAGCCTAATTGATTTGAAACTAAAATAAAATAATCTACACAAAGCCCAAAATATTGTGTTTTGTTTTAACTTTAAATGAAAATAAAATAAAAGAAATTAATTATTAACAAAAGATTCAGCTTCAAAACCCTTCTTTGGAATTCGGATTTGTGCTACTGGCGCTAAACACCAGGCTCGGCATTTAGCATCACTGAGGCAGAGAAGATTTGTGGCGTTATTGTCTTCCTGGCGCTAAACGCCATGCTCAGTGTTTAGCACCACTAGCGTGAGGTCCTTGCACGAGTTACGAAGCAACTGGCGCTAAACACCAGGTCGGGGCATTTGATGAGTGGATATTTTATACACTTTTTGCATCATTTTCATATAGTTTTTGTTATGTTTTGTTTAAGTTTCATTATGTTTTCATAGGTTTTAGTGCAAAATTCACATTTTTGGATTCTACTTTGAGTTTTTGTATTTTATGATAATTTCAGGTAAATTTTGGCTGAAATTGAGGAGCTTTGGAAAAGTCTGATTCAGAGACAGAGAAAGGACTGCAGATGCTGTTGGATTCTGACCTCCATGCACTCGAAGGAGCATTTATGGAGCTAAAAAAGTTCAAATGGCACGATCTCAACGGCCTTGGAAAGCTAACATCCAGAGCTTTCTAGCAATATATAATTGTCTATATTTTGCTCTGGGAATGAAGGCCCAAAACTGGCATTCAACGCCAGCTACCAACCCATTCCTGGTGTTGGACGCCCAAAAGGGAGCAGCTGGTGCCCAACGCGTAAAAAGGAGCCCAAAGCCAGCGTCCAATGCCCCAGAGGAGTACCAAGTCATGGAGACATCCCAAGTTCAGCCCAAATACTCACCAAGTGGGTCTGGAAAGAGGATTTTTGCACTACAATACTAGTTAATCTTATTTCTGTAAACCCTAACTATTAGATTAGTATATAAAGGAAAAGATCACCCTTGTTAGGATCTTCTTCCTCCCCCATTCAAATACATTATTACTTTCTGTAAGCTATGAGTCACTAACCTCCTAGGTTAAGGTTAGGAGCTCTGCTGATTCTTATGAATTAATTATATCACTCTTCTATTTCAATCTGTGCTTGATTCCATTCTAAGATGTATCTTTGTTCTTCTTCCTAATGAATTAGGAGTGTAACTTGACCGTCATCCCTATTCTACATGGGTTTGTGCGAGTCCTTGACGGGATAGTATTGAACCACAAGCTTGATTATATATCTCTTAGACGGCTAATCCACGACTTCGTTGGGGACTTGGAGACATCAGTTCAGCCGAGTTATGGGGCGATTAGGGCCTTTGTGGTAGAGGCTTGAATCAAGACGCAGCGTTCTCTGATCCAGAAGATCCAACATTGCCGGTGGCACTTTGAGTAGGATCACCATGGGAATGGACTGCAGGAGCTTCACCCCCGTTCAGATTGGATGACCACTGACCTCGCGTTTGATCTGAAGTAGAGGAGACTAATGACCACTGACCTGTCGTTAGTCACTTACAGCCTGCCAGGGAATGAATTATCAGAAGTTGAAGTATACAGTGAGAAAAGTTGATCCAGAAAGAGGAAGCATCTCCGAAGCCTCAACCGTTCCCTCATCACTGATTTCACACCTATCCAGTA
This sequence comes from Arachis ipaensis, assembly GCF_059453495.1. Lineage (NCBI taxonomy): Eukaryota > Viridiplantae > Streptophyta > Magnoliopsida > Fabales > Fabaceae > Arachis > Arachis ipaensis. Next base: position 78,145,910 of record NC_142440.1, on the reverse strand, counting down.
ATACTTTATTTATTCCATTTTTATGTGTTTTTCTACAACAACAATATTTTCTATCTTCCTGACTAAGATCTACAAAATAGCCATTGCTTGCTCAATCCGACAATCTCCGTAGGATCGACCCTCAATCACCTGAGGTATTACTTGGATGATCCGGTGCACTTGCCAGTCTATCTGTGCGAATATTGTGGAGTCAATTTTGTGCATCAAGTTTTTGGCGCCGTTGCCGAGGATTGTTCTGGGATTAACAAACTATCGGACTATCTTGTTGCTTAGATGAGGCGTTCTTTAAGGTTTCATTGCTCTTTTACTTGTTTTTCTTGTTTTCTTTTTCAAAAAATTTTCAAAACATTTTCTTTTTTTTAGTAATCTTTGTCTTTTGCTTGAGTCTTGTGTCTGTTTTTACGTTTGGTGTCCCATCTGTTTTTTTCTTTTTCTTTAAATTTTCGAAATTTTTTCTGTTTCCCTTTTTGATATTCGAATTATTCTTGGTTATTTTCCTTGTTTGATTTCAAAAAATTTAAGTTTAGTGTCACTTTGTGTTTTTCTGCTAATTTTCAAAAAATTTGAGTCTTTGATCCTAAAAATTTAAAGTTTGGTGTGTTTTTGGTTTTTCTTGGTTTTTCTTTTCTTTAATTTTTCGAAAATTTTTCTTGGTGTTCTTCTTGGTATTCAAATTGTTCTTGCTATTTTTCTTTGTTTGATCTTAAAATTTTTAAGTTTGATGTCCTTTTGTGTTTGTCCGCCAAAAATTTCGAAAATCTTGTCCTTAGATTTCAAAAAAATTTTAAGTTTGGTGTCTTTTAATGTTTGTCTTTTTAATTTTTCAAATTTCAAAAATTAAAAAATTCAAATTTTAAACTTTCTTGTTATCATTTCAAATCATTATCTTATCTTTCTCTTTACATTCAAAATTTTATCTTATCTTGTTTTAAATTCAAATTTTAAAATCTTATCTTACCTTAATTCAAATTCAAAATTCTTTTTTCAAATTTCAAAATTCAAAATTTTCAAAATTCAATCTTCAAATTTTAAAATCAGATCTTTCAAATCTTATCTTTCTTTGTTTGACTTCCTCTTTCCAACTTTAAATTTTTAAAATAAAATCTTATCTTATCTTTCAAATCTTTTTCAAACCTTTAATTTTTTTCTTCTTCATATCTTTCTTAATATTTTTAAAAATTTTATCTTATCTCTCTTCTTAAATTTTAAAACTTACTTATCTTATCTTCTTTTTAAATTTAAAAACTTTTTTAATTTTATATCTTTACTTTCTTTTAAAATTGAATTTCCAAATCTTTATTTGACTTTTTCTTTCCACTTTTCGAAAATTTTCTCTTTAATTTTAAATCTTGTTAGTTAATTGGTTGTTCATATCTTTCTTAATCTTTCCTTTTATTATTCTTTCAAATTTTTAACTTATTATTTTCTTTATTTTCAAATTAGTTTTCCATTTTTATTTTATTTATTTATTTAATTTTCGAAAGAAAAATTAATTCTGTTCTCTTTTCTTCTTTTTGGTGTCTCACTCGGAGATCTCTATACTCTGACATAGAAACTCTCACTTTTCTTTGTCTCTTGTCTGTGTATTTGATAGTAGGACTATCGTCGGTAAAGAATTTCACAAAATATTCACGTTGCAAGTATAGCTCTCAACCGAAAAATAATCCTCAATCAAATTTTAAAGATTGGTTGTCACAAAGTTCAACCCCAATAAAAGTAACCGAAGTATTCAAACCTTGGGTCGTCTCACAAGGAATGGACAAACATGTGCATCAATATTGGTTAGAATTCCAGGGGTTGAGAGTCATGAGCAAGAATTTAAACTACTAAACTTAACATGCAAGGAATCTTAAAATGTAAGAAATTAAATCAAGTAACTAAGGCAAACTGTAAGCAATTTCAATCTAGCAAGAAAGCATATAAACTACTTCTATTTTAAAGCTAAGTAACCAACTAAACTAGCTATAACAAGAACTAACAATTGGTATTTTTTGGGTTTCAAATATGAATAATAAAAGGAACTCTTGGCTAGGCATAGAAATTGGGGTCACCATCCTAGTCTAATAACCATATCTTGACAATTGTGAGGAACCAAGCTCATTAAGTTTACTTCTATACTTGATGTATGTCAAATGGCTTAGTCAACATCAATCCATAAATCCTAACCTAGCTACTAATTGACTTAGTAGCAAGCTAGTGTCAATGATTATCAAATTGACCACTAAGGGTTCTCAAATCACCAATTCAATTATACCCAATGACTCAAGTTTACCCAATTTCCTTAGCCTAGACCAAGAGTTAAGAAAACTACTCCATAATCAAAGGAAACATTTCATCAAACACATAGTAGGCACTAGCAAAAGACATATTTAAATTACAAATTAATTGAAAACTACAAGTACCCACTAACAATTATTAATGGAAAACAATCCAAACAACACTATTAATCATGGAAAACATCAATGTACTAGTGAGAATTCAAGATCTACAAAATTCATAAAGTGAGAAGAAAATGAGAACTAACAAGAACATCCACAATTCAAACACAAGATCTAAACAAAAGTATGCTAGAGAATTCAAATTGAACAACTAAAACTAGAATTAACAAAAACCAATTCAGAATTCAACTAGGAAAGATCAAATCAAACTAGATCTAGAGGAGAGTGAGAGTTCCTCTCTCTAGAACATAAGAACCAAAAGAAGCCAAAATATGTGTCCAGTCTACAATGAATGATCTCCCCCTCTCCCTCTAGAGTTCCTGAGTCTTTTCCATGCAGAATCCAGCTGAATTTGGGCCTGGAGCTCCTCATAAATTGCCAGCCACGATTTCATTAATGAGGTCACGTGCTGCTCGTCACGCATACGCGTCGGTCACACGTACGCGTCGCCTGAGTTTCGCGATTCACGCGTACGCATCAAGCATGCAAACGCGTCAATGGGGAATTCGCAAATCCACGCGAATGCGTTACTCTAGCGCGCCATGCCTAGCTCCTTGCACCCACGCGTGCGCGTGGGCTACACGTGCACATTGCAGCCGATTCTCCAAAGCTCAATTCTTCATGTTCCTTCCACTTGTGCATGCTTCTCCTCTTTCTTCTAGGTCATTCTTTCCCTACAAATTCTGAAATCACTCAACAAACATATCACGGCATCGAATGATAATAGAAGAGGATCAAAATATGGCATTTTTAAGGCAAAAGAAGCATGTTTTCCATCATGAAGCAAAATTAGGAAGAGAACACAAAACCATGCAATTTTTATGAATAAGTGTGGAAAATATTCACAAAACCCCCCCCCCCAAATTCTACACAATATAAACCACAAAATTGGGGTTTATGAATATGCAAGGTCCGGAAGAGTACACTATGGATCTAGAGGGAGAGGCACAACCAAGAAGAACCTTAGGGTCTTATACAGCCCCCACTCCTGATTTCTATGGGAGCAGCTGATGAGCGGAAATTTTATACGCTTGTTGAATCATTTTCATATAGTTTTTAGTAGTTTTTGTTTAGTTTTTATTAAGTTTTTATAGATTTTAGTGTTAAATTCATAGTTTTGGATTCTAATATGAGTTTTTGTGCTTTTGTACAATTTCAGGTATTTTCTGGTAGAAATTGAGGAGCTAGAGCAGAAGTTTAATTCAAAGACAGAGAAAGCACTGTAGATGTTGTCCAGATTTGACCTCCCTGCATTCAGAAGAGATTTTCTAGAGCTACAAAAGTCCTAATGGAGCGCTCTTAAGAGCTATAAAAAGATGACTTCCAGAGCTTTCTAGCAATATATAACAGTCCATACTTTTTTTTGGATTAGAACGCCCAAAACTGGCGTCCAACGCCAGCTTCCTGCCCCCTTCCAGGCATCCAGCGCCCAAAAGTAGAAACTAGCGTCCAAACGACCAATGAGGACCACCTAGCTGGTGTTCCACACCCAAGAAACCTCATAGCATGTGGATCTCATCAAAGCTCAGCCCAAATACTCATCAAGTGGGCCCCATAAGTGGATTTTAGCACTAAATAGACTCTTTTACCCTTATTAGTCATCTGTTTAGTATTCAAAGTGTATTTTACTTAATCTATAGACATCACGCACATCATTCAGCCCTATTTTCGTTTTTCCTTTATATTTTTACTTTTAGTATGAGTTTCTAAACCTCGTAGGTTAAGGGGAGGAGCCCTACTGAGTCCTATGAATTAATAAAAGTATTGCTATTTCTTCTTCGATTCGTGTTTGATTTACTTCTAAGATGTATATCCGATCTTCATCATGGTGAGTAGGATGATCTGACAAATTAGATATGTTCATCACATTAAGATGAACGTGCCTGACAAACACCCGCGTCTATTTGGGTTCGTGTGAATACGTGGCCGGAAAGCACGAGCCAACAGCTATATTTATACATCTTTCATACGGTTAATCCACGACTTCGTTGGAGACTTCTCGAGACACCAGTTAAGCCAATTTCTAGGGAGATTAAGGTCTCCGTGGTATAGGCTAGAATTTATAGAAGCAGCATTCTCTGATCTGGAAGTTTCAACTTTGTCTGTGGCATTTTGAGTAGGATCGCCAAGAGAATGCGCTGCTAGAGCTTCACCCTCTGTAGCAGAGGAGATCAATGACCATGGACAATGGCTTTGATCACATACAGCCTGCCATAGAAGAAGATCATTCACAAGCAAAGAAGACAGTAAAGAGTTATTTCAGCAAGGCAAAGCAACTCCAATCCTTAACTCTATTCCTCTCACTGATTTAATCCAATTGGTTTTACATTTTTCACACATTACTCTTACAACTCTATATATGACATATAATCATTCAAAGTTTATCCAACAACCTTCTGATTCCGCCTGACTAAGACCTGCAAGATAACCAAAGCTTACTTCAAACTACAATCCTCGTGGGATCGACACTGACTCACTCAGGTATTACATGGACAACCCAGTGCACTTGCTGGTACAAGAGTACGAAAAGGTGTGGGGTTTTGTGCTACCAAATTTTTGACGCCGTTGCGGGGGATTGCTGAGTTTGAATAAATAGAAGGATTGCCTTGCTCCCTAGATCAGGTAGTTTATTTTACATTATTTTAATTAAGTCTTTTATTTTTATTTTCTTCTTCAAATTTTCGAAAAATTAAAAATCATTTTCAAAAATATTTTTCTTTTCTTTTTTTAATTGTTGTTCTTGATTTGAGTCTTGTGTTCTTGTTAAGTCTTTTATTTCTATTTTCTTCTTCTCTATTTTTTTCGAAAATTAAAAAAAAAAGTTTTTCAAAAATATTTTTCTTTTCTTTGTTTAATATTTGTTCTTGGTTTGAGTCTTACATGTTCCTGTTTTTCAATTACAAAAAAATTTTAAAACTTTTCCAAAGAACCTTTGCATGCAGTTTATTTTCAAGCATCCTTATCTTTCTGTTTGAGTCTTTTTTCTAAAAATCTTTTAAAATTAGTGTCTTTTTGTTTGAAGCTTGTTTCAATTTTTAAGTTTGGTGTTTGAGTCTTTTTGTTTATGTTCTTGATAAATTTTCATTTCTTTGAGTCTTTATTTTTATTCCTTACAGCAATTTTTAATTTTTTGGTATCTTCCTTTCAAAAGTTTTCAAAAATAATTTTTCTTTGTTTAAATCTTGTGTCAAGTCTTTAAGTTTGGTGTTTCCTTATTACTTTTCTTTTAATTTTCAAAAATTGTGTTTCGGTTTACAAAAAAATTTTAAGTTTGGTGTTCTTTTTATGTTCTTGAGTTCTTTGAGTCTTTGAATTTTGTTTTTTGCGTTCTAGTTAGTCTTCAAGGTGTTCTTGTGTTTTATTTGTGTTTTGATCTTAAAATTTTTAAATTTGGTGTCCCATTGTGTTTTAAAAATTTTAAAATTTGGTGTCCCATTGTGTTTTGATCTTAAAATTGTCGAAAATTGGGTGCACTAGATCTAAAAATTTTAAGTCTTGCATCTTTTACTTGTTTGTCTCTCTCCTCATTAATTCAAAAATAAAAAAATATCTTTTCTTATTTTTAATTATTTTTTCGAAAATTTTACACAAAGAATTCAGATTTTAATTTTTAAATTTTTTATCTTATCTAATCTTAAGTTTAAAATTCAAAAATCAAATCTTTTCAAAATAAAAAATCGTATCTTTCTCAAAATCTTATCTTATCTTATTTCAAATTTAAAATTTCAACTTTCAAATTTTCAAAAATTAAAATTTCAAATTTAAAAATCCTAAATTTAAATTTCAAATTTCAATTTTTAAAATTAAACCTTTTCAAAAATCAAATCTTTTTTTTCAAATCTCTATCCTATCCTGTTGACTTTTTCAAAAATTCAAAATTTAAGATGTCAAAATATAAAATTTAAAATTTCAAACTTCAATTTCAATTTTTAAAATTTTAAAATTTAATTTTCAAATTTCAATTTTAATTTCAAATCTTATCTTATCTCTTATCTTATTTTAAATTCAAATCATTCTTAATTAATCATTTATCTTCTCTCTCCTCTTTTTCAAAACTTCCTAACTAATTCTTCCCCCTCTGATTTTCAAAAATTCTCTTCCTCTTCTCTCTCTTCTATTTTCAAAATTTAATAATTAAATTTTAAATTCTTTTTAATTAATTAATTTTAATTTCGGACTAAATAAATAAATAAAATAAAAATAAAAATATTTTAATTCTTATTCATCTCTTATATTCCTATTTCTTCCCCTATCCCTATTTCTTCTTCCTCTTCTTCTACCCTCCTTCATTATGAACCCAAGTGGGAATGAAGAGTTTAGGAGAACTCTGGGATCTTACACAAATCCCACTGCTGACTTCTATGAAAGAAGTATTAGCATACCTCAGATCAGAGCTAGTAGCTGATAAACCCCAATTTTGTGGTTTATCTTGTGTTGATTTTAGGAGATTTTATCAACTTTTTCCACATTTATTCACTAAAATAGCATGGTTTTGTAAATTCTACTTAAATTGTGCTTAAGAGTGAAAACATGCTTTTTAGACCCAAAAATTGATAAATTTAATTCACTTTAATTCCATTCGATACCTTGATATATTTGTTAAGTGATTTAAGGTTTAGAAGGCAAAGATTTGATTGAAGGAATGAAAAAAAAGCATGTAAAAATGGAGAACTCATGAAGAAATGAAGGAATTGCTAAGCTTTCAATCCTGACCTCTTCACACTAAAATGATCATAACTTGAGTTACAAAGGTCCAAATGAGGTGGTTCTAGTTGCGTTGGAAAGCTAACATCCGAGGATTCACAATGATATACAATTTGCCATAGTTGCTTTGTAGTTTGGCAATGTGCATGCGTCGCCCATGCATGCAACACGTGACCAGCGATTTCTGAAGCATTTTGGGCCCAATCCAACACATTTTTGATGCTATTGAACCTGGGATTGAAGGGGAAATAAACCAAGTAGTCATAGTGTAGTTTCCATAACGTTTTAGGGTAGAATTCTAGAATGAGAGGCTCTCTCCTCTCTCTAGATTTAGGGTTTTTATTTCCATTTCTTTTTTGATCTAGATTTTAATCTTGTTTCATTTTAGTTTTCCATTACTTCTATTCGTTCTAGCATTTTAGTTTAGTCACTTCTCTTGTTAATTTCTTATTTTGCTCTCTTTTATGTTGATGAACCATTGTTGGATCTTGATTTCTTCTAAAACAATTTTATGTTTCCATGTCTTCTTTTATGTTTATCTTCATTCCTATTATTGATTTCTTGCTTATGATAGTTATGGGTTTTGTTAATTCTTACATTTTATGATGTTTACCTTTATTGCACTCTAGGTGTTTGATGAAATATTTGCTCTAGTTTTTGAGTAGTTTTCTTTACTCTTGGCCTAGGCTAAGGGAATTGAGTGACCTTAAGTCATTAGGTCTCATTGAATTGGTGATTTGAGAATCCTTAGTGGTCAATTTGAGAACAATTCCGAGGGTTACCTGAAACTGTAGGTCGATCTCGGTTGAGATCTGCTGTGGTGGCCGGAGTAGTCGTGTCTGACTTGTTGGAGCTGGTGGAGCTAGAGATGCTGTTGATCCTTCGTCACCGAAGGGTGGTAGTACATGCAAGAGACTCCGATGCTTAAGTTAGAATGGACTTTAAGCAGGTTTTTAGTAGAATCAGAGTATGAGTTATCCCTGGGTGCTCCAGTGTATTTATAGTAGGGTAGAGTGACCTTTTTGGAGATAAGATAATTATCTTATCTTATCTTATCTTTGAGTGAAGTCATCTTATCCTTTGGGGGACCACCCTTATCTTTCTAGGCTTTGGCTGCCTTTAGATTGGACTGTGTCCCTTTATTTGGGCCTGCCTGGGCTCTCTGTAGTGATTTGGCCAAACTCTTTGAGAAGAGGTTGGGAAATTCCAGACCTGAGGAGGTCGGTCAAATTTTCTTTAATCAGCCCGGGTCGTATAGCTCGACCCAGGGCATGAACAGTGCCCTGGTTGAGCACGGTCTTCCTTTTGGAGTTGTGTCCCTTTTTAGACTTCGATCTCCTTTGTTGGGGAAGCCGAGCTCGAGCATCTTGATCTCATTGTAGAGTGGCTTAAATGCGGAGCGTTTTTCTCACCCCCTTTTTAATTGCAACGTGTGTTTTGCCTTTCCTTGGGAATGTGCGAGAGTAAAACCCATTAACTCCCTTGCCGTTTCCTTTGTTTCCCTCTTTTGTATCTCATTTTTGAATTTTTCAAAGCTTCCTTCAATTTTCTCTTCTCTTGCTCACTGTAACTTCTCCTTTTTTTTTTCGTTTTTGCATTTTCGCGCTTCCCTTTTCTTTTACTCGAGAGGTGATTGGCCGGTGTCGCTTGCTTCAATCTCTAATTGTCTCCTTCTTGTCTGCAGGTTGGTTTTCTTCTTCTTTCTCTTTTACCTTCCACGCCATTTTTCGTGTTTGCATTGTTTTAATTCTGAAAAGTTTTATTCTTTTGCTTGAATTCATTTTGGAAAGTTTGCATCTTTCTCTGCTTTTGTTGTGTCTGATTATCACTGTAAATGTGTGCTCTGAGGGTTTTTTTGATTTGTATTAATCGCCATTTTTGTTCGGCTGTCAGTTTGTAGTTTGACGTAGTGAACTCCAAAGGATTTCAAAAAGGTTGGATCTTTCTTGATGATTTCTGCGTGGTTTGTTTGATGTTTGATGGTATGCTGCTTTGTATGGCATGGATGATTTCCTTTTGATGCGACGAAAATCCCTTTGCTGATAAACTGTGAAAAGATCGTGACTTTGACTCCTTTTTTATGAACTGTGACTTTCTTTGTGGGGTGTCACTGTCTAAGGGGGGTTGTTTTCTTGTTTGAGAGGTTTCGGGATATAGACTGTTGATTTTCCTCCTTTTCCTGGGTTCTTACTTTGTTATTGCCTCCAAAGGATGCCCCTGGACTTTCGTGTAAGTTCTGGGGTTTCCTTTTACTACTGTTTCTGAGTCTTTTAACTTTTGCATTCTATTGTCCAAGTTATCTCCATATTTGTCTGAGATGTTTTCTATCTTGTCAGAGCTATTTGATTAGTAACCTATTTTTTCCTTTTTCTCACTGTAGGACTAGTTGACCCATGTCTACTCACAAAAATATTGTCGAGACGTCCTCCAAAGTCCCCGGGGGCATGTCTGACTGTCTAGACTCCCTCGTCTTGATGTGCGTTTCTGTGGTTAATTCTGAGTATTGTGTGCATCTTAGGAGACATTACAGGGTTTGTAGTAATAGAGATTAGGAAAAGGATTATGAGTTGATAGCACCTGACCCAGATGAGAGAGTTTGTTTTCCTTTTTTGACTAAGGGGGAACGCCCCTTCTTTTATGCTTATGACTACTTTTTTAGCCAAATGAACATCACCATTCCTTTTACTTCCTTTGAGACCAACTTGTTGTGGTCCTGTAACGTTGCTCCTTCTCAGCTTCACCCGAACTCGTGGGGCTTTATAAAGATCTTCCAATTATTTTGCCAAGAACTGGATGTCCGACCTTCTCAAACTCTCTTTCTTTACCTTTTTGTTTTGACGAAGCCTGGGGCAGCTAAGAAGAAGGCTTCTTGGATTTCTTTCTGAGCTGCCCAACGAAAGAAAGTTTTTTCTATGTATGATGAATCTTTTAGGGATTTCAAAAACTATTACTTCAAGGTCCGAGCTATTGAAGGAGCTCGGCCTTTCTTCTTGGAACAGAATAATGAGCCTGCCTTCCCCTTATGTTGGCAACAGAATATGGTAGTGTCTAGATATACTTGGAAAATGTTGGATGAGGTTGAGCAGGCTTTTGTACATGTACTAGAGGAGAATTGGGGGGAGCCTTCCCATCTCGATACAAATAGGTTCTTGGGGAATCCTTCCCTCCTTCGAACTGAATTGGGTAGCTGCCAATTTCTTTTTAGCTTTGTCTTTGTTATTTTGTTAGTTTTGTCAATCCATCTCTTTCTAACTTGCAACTTTGGTTTTGCTGCTTTATTTTTTTCAGAGATGGTGAAGACTACTGACTCTATGAAGGCTTTTAAGAGGGCGAGAAAGGCAACTACTGCCCAGAATATCTCAACCAAAGGTCCTGGGGAGGGATCTTCTAATGTTACGCTGAGGAGGTCGACCTCGAACACTTCTGGGCCGAGGATGTGATGACTTGCATCATCTACCATTCTTTCATGCATAAAGAAGACCATAAAAGAGCATAAATCTCATTTGATCAGTACAATTCATGCATTATTTGATGAATATTATGGTACACTATTTTGAGATGAGTTGTGCTGAATTTTAGGTGAAAAAGGCATCAAAAATGGGTAGAAGACAAACAAGAAGCTGGGCGTGTGAAACCGGCGTGTCACTTGGGAGCAAACACCAAAAAAATGCAATGGCGTGGCACGCCAGGAGCTGGGCGTGGCACGCCAGTACTAAAGTCCATAGAAGAAGTCCAAGCATGCATGTGGGCATGGCACGCCAGGGACTGAGCGTGGCACGCCGGGTTGGGCGTGGCACGCCTGACCCATCAATTATTATGGGCGTGCCACTTGAGCAAAGGGGTGTGGCACACTAACTCACCATTCCAAGAAGAACCTCCACTATGGCGTGCCATTTGGTATCGAAGGCGTGGTACGCTAGCTCCAAGAAGTCACTTGGGCGTGCCACTTGAGAACCCAGGCGTGGCACGCCAAGCCTGAAGAGTTCACAAATCCATGGGCGTGCCACTTGAACAGCATGGCGTGGCACGCTGGTACAATAATCCAGAGAAGGGGCTGAAGGAAATTGAAGACTGGGCGTGCCACTTGGTATCGAAGGCGTGGCACGCCAACCCAAGCATGTCACTATGGCGTGCCACTTGAAGGCTGAAGCGTGGCACGCCAACTACTGGAACCAAGACAAGATCATGGGCGTGGCATGCTAGCCTTTAGGCATGGCACGCTGGTATAAGTTTCCAGGGAGGATGAAGGAGGCCAATTACATGGGGCGTGCCACTTGGTATCAAAAGCGTGGCACGCCACTCACCATTCTTCACTTGGGCGTGCCATTTGAGCAACCAGGTATGGCACGCCAGCGTCATTCAGAGAGCAAAGAAGCATTGGGGCATGCCATTTGAGTTCGTGGCATGGCACGCCAAACAGAGGAACCACTCACTCACAAAAGGGGCGTGGCACGCCAGGCCAGACCCTGGGCGTGCCACGCTAGTGCAACTTTCCATAAAGACTTAGCCAAGCATAGACAAGGGCGTGGTATGCCAGACCCTGGGCGTGGCATGCCAGTTCAAGTTTTCAGAGGCAAGGAAAGGTGGAAAAAGGCAAAGGGTGTGCTACTTGAGTTCGAAGGCGTGGCACGCCAACACAAGAATTCCACTATGGCGTGCCACTTGAGTTCGAAGGCGTGGCATGCCAAGGTTGATAGGGAGATAAGCGTGCCACTAAAAGTATTGGGTGTGGCACACCAAGCTAGAAAAGAAGGGCACGTGACACGCCAGTAAAGCGCCAGCCACACGCCAGCTGGGAAGTCACGCTTATTGAGTGTTTTCTTTTCCCTCCAAAATGTAATTTTCTTTTTTCACTTTTGTAATTCTTTTATTTTACTAAGAGTAGTATAAATACCCCCGAGAAGTAATGAAGAGGGGGTTAAGCAGTTAGTGTTAGATCCACTTTTATACTTCACTTTTGAGTACTTTTTGAGCTATGAGTAGCTAACTTCCCTCTCATTGAGAGAGGGAGCTCTGTTGTACTTGATGGATTGATAATAGTGAAATTCTTCTTCTCTTCATCTTCTCTTTGATTTGCTAGAGGGAATTTCATTCTTAATGCTTAGCATTCAATTATCTTGGGAAAGAGATTGAATGCAATTGGGTTTCATGGGAACCTTGGGAAAGGAAGCATGAAACCATGCTTGAAATCCCTTCTCAGACTTGAGTAGAATCTGGGTTTTGGTGTTTGGATATGTGACATATAATCCTCCCTCTACTTGGACCTATAATGGTGTGTGGTATAATCAGGGACCAAGCCTGTCTCTCTTCAAGAGCAATTAGACCAAGGAATTGGCTATTGATCAAGATCTGAGAGATTGAGTCACCAAGGGATTGGGACTCAATCAATCATGATTGCCAAGAGGTCAATGAGTTGCATGATTGAAGAGGATATAAGCTAGATTTGATCCAAAGAGACAATATTTCCCACTATCAGATGAATTTCCCCATTCTTATCTATCCATTTCTTTACAGCTTAATTTTACATTCAGCAATTCCCCATTCCCATTTACATTCAAGTCATTTATGATTCTGCACTTTACATTCTGCCATTTATATTTCTGCACTTTATTGCTTTTCTTTATATTCTAGTCATTTACATTTATGTTATTTACAATTCTGCACTTCATAATCCTATTGATCCACTTGACTAATTCATTAATTAATTAAAACTGCTTGAATTTGCCAATCTCTGTGGATACGATCCCACTCTACTATGAGTTATTACTTGACGATAATTTTGGTGCGCTTGCCAAAAGAACTAATTCACCAATTTTGAATGGGGGTGTGAATTGGATTCATGAAGTTTTATGGTGCCGTTGCTGGGGATTGGCTTAAATTTGATTATGATTAAATTGATTGGAGAGCTAGATTAAGCAATTTAAATTCCTTGTTATTTTAGTTTCTTCTATTTAGCACCTTTTATTTTTTATTATTTTAATTTTTATTTTGAGTTCTATTTCTTTCTTCTTTAATTACATTTATTCGTCATCCGTATTTCCACTCTTCTAACTGTTTGATTAATTGCAACACTCACACTAACAACCACTTCAACAATAGTAATTTCTTCAATCATTTTCTTTCTTGCTTTTTGCCTTGTTGGTTGTATGACAGGTAGGAGAAGCGGGGCTTCAACTTCCTTTGATTTTGAACCTGAGAGGATCTTTCTTATATTAAGGAGGGAAGCAAGAGGGAAGGGAGTCATTGGTGCTGAGGAAGAGGAAGAGTATTTTGAAACAGACATGGAGGAGAATATGGAAAACCACCATGAAGAAGAAGCTCACAACCATGCCAGAGAAGGCCCAGTAAATCATGATGGGTAAGAAAGGAGAGTCTTAGGCTCCTACATCAACCCAAACCCAGCAAATTGTGGCAGTAGCATCCTGAAGCCAATAATTCATGCCAATAATTTTGAGCTAAAGCCTCAGCTCATCACACTTGTTCAGAATAATTGCTCATATGGAGGAAGTGCCCAAGAAGTCCCTAATCAACATCTCAGCATATTCTTGAGGATATGTGATACTGTAAAGTCTAACGGGGTACACCCTGACATCTATAAACTACTCTTGTTCCCTTTCTCACTCAGAGATAAGGCAGCAAAGTGGTTGGAATCATTCCCCAAGGATAACCTAACTACACGGGAGGAGGTCGTGAACAGATTCCTTGCAAGATTTTACCCTCCACAAAGAATCAATAGGCTGAGAGCTGAGGTGCAAACTTTCAGACAATAAGATGGAGAAACACTCTATGAGGCCTGAGAGAGATTCAAAGATCTTACAAAAAGATGCCCACCAGAAATGTTCAATGAGTGGGTACAACTACATATCTTTTATGAGGGATTATCCTATGAAGCAAAGAAGGTTGTGGATCATTCTTCAGGAGGCTCACTCAACAAAAAGAAAACCATTGAAGAGGCCATAGATGTCATTGAGACTGTAGCTGAAAATGAGTATTTCTATACTTTAGAAAGGACCCAGAAAAAGGGAGTGCTAGAACTCAACTCTGTAGATGCTTTGTTAGCTCAGAACAAGGCAATTGCAGCTCAAATAGCAGCTCTAACTAAGAGGATGGAGGCCAATCAAGCCTCAGTCATTCAAGACCAAACTCCTCAACAAGAAGGGAATACACCAGAATCTAAAGGTGACTGGGAACAAGCTAATTATGTGAACAATTCATCCATACCACCATATGACCCACACTCCAAGTCTTCCCAGGTTAGAGGAACCACCCAAACTTTGGGTGGGGAAATCAACAAAACCACAACCAGGACCACAACAAGCTTTATTCATCAAATCAGCATTCCAACCACAACCCCAACCATCAAACAGGGAACCATAGACCCTATCATAACTCACAAAACACATCATACCGTAGTAACTAACCCATACACAACAACCTCAATCAAGATGCACCATCCTCAACTATGCAACCATGTGAATTCAAGAGCAACTTTGAGAGAATGGAGGCTGCAATAGCACAACTGTCCTCACAGATTATAGGGATAGTCTCCACCCTCATGGACAGACAAGCACAAACTGAAAGAAGGATAGACGCTAATCAAGAAGAATATAGGTCAAATCTGAAAAATCAAGACGCAGCAATCTCAAAGTTGGAAGCACAAGTGGGGATTTTATCCAAGAAATTCCCACTTCCCACACACACATTTCCCAGTGATACCATGGCTAACCCAAGAGGGGAATGCAAAGTCATTACTCTAAGAAGTGGAAAGGTTGTGGAGGAAGGAACCCCAAGCAAAGACGATCATGAAGAAGTTGCAGCAAAGCATGAGAACAAGGATGAAGGGGAGATCCCTGCTCCACCTCCACCAAAACCAGTCTTGAAGCCTTATGTGCCAAAAGCACCATACCCACAAAGACTGAGAAAAGATGGGAAGGATGGTCAGTTTTCTAAGTTCCTAGAGATCTTCAAGAGGCTCCAAATCAACATACCATTTGCTGAGGCATTAGAACAAATGCCACTCTATGCCAAATTTTTGAAGGAGCTTATAACCAAAAAGAGGAACTGGGAGGCAAAAGAAACCATAATATTGACTGAAGAATGTAGTGCCATTATACAGAAGAAGTTGCCTCAAAAGCTGAAAGACCCAGGGTGTTTTCAAATCCCCTGCATCATAAGGGACATCACCATTGAGAAAGCTTTGTGTGATTTGGGAGCTAGCATAAATCTTATGTCCCTAAACATGATGAGAAGGATGAAGATTGAGGAAGCCAAGCCAACAAGAATGGCACTCCAATTGGCTGACAGAACATTTAAGTTTCCACATGGGGTGGTGGAGGACTTGCTAGTGAAAGTAGGAGAATTCATTTTCCCTGCTGATTTCATCATGCTGGACATGGAAGAAGAGGCCAACACGTCAATTATCCTAGGAAGACCATTCCTAGCTACTGCTGGAGCCATCATTGATGTGCAAAAAGGGGAATAAGTCTTGAGGTTGTATGAAGAAAAAATGGTCTTCAACGTCTTTAAAGCAATGAGTTACCCCAAGGAATCCATAGGAGAATGCATGCTGGTAGACACCAAGGAACAGATAGTTCAAGAAGTCTTGGAAGAAGAACAATGTGGAGGAACCATTGAGCTGGAACAAGCATCAGATGGAGAACCACCACAAGCAACCATGAGAAACTCAATCATGCCAACCACTACAGACACCAAAGATGTAGAGTCACCAAAACTAGAGCTGAAGACCTTACCACCCAGCTTGAAATATGCATATCTGGGTGCTAACAACACTCACCCAGTGATCATAAATTCAAGTATGAGCAAGGAACAAGAAGAGGAGCTTATCCAAGTGCTGAGATAACACAAGGATGCCATAGGCTGGACACTTGCAGATTTAAAAGGGATCAGTCCTTCAATGTGTATGCATAAGATCTTACTTAAAGAAGATGCCAAACCTTCAAGACAACAACAAAGGAGGCTGAACCTAACTATGAATGAAGTGGTTCAGAAAGAAATGCTGAAATTGTGGCAAGCAGGGGTGATCTACCCCATCTCAGACAGCCCTTGGGTAAGCCCGGTGCAAGTAGTTCCTAAGAAGGGAGGGATCACTGTTGTGGCAAATGAGAAGAATGAATTGATACTCACAAGGACAGTGATCGGATGGCGTATGTGCATTGACTACCAGAAACTTAATGAAGCCACCCGGAAGGATCACTTTCCCTTACCTTTCATGGACCAGATGCTTGAAAGATTGGCAGGACATGAGTATTATTACTTCCTAGATGGGTATTCGGGTTACAATCAAATTGTTGTAGACCCCAAGGATCAGGAAAAAACTTCATTTACTTGTCCATATGGTGTCTTTGCTTATAAGAGAATGCCCTTTGGATTGTGCAATACACCTACAACATTTCAAAGGTGCATGCTCTCCATTTTTTCAGACATGATTGAGAAGTTTATAGAAGTATTCATGGACGACTTCCCTGTATTTGGGAACTCATATTCTGATTGCCTATACCATCTTGCTCTTGTGCTGAAAAGGTTTCAAGAAACCAACCTAGTTTTAAACTAGGAGAAGTGCCATTTTATGGTAACTGAAGGGGTGGTTCTTGGTCACAAGATTTCAAAAGATGGCATAGAAGTGGACAAGGTAAAAGTGGAAGTAATTAAAAAATTACCTCCACCTTGCAATGTCAAAGCAATCAGAAGTATTTTGGGACACGCTGGGTTCTATAGGAGGTTTATCAAAGATTTTTTAAAGATTGCAAAACCCCTTAGCAACCTACTTGTCTCAAATACTCCCTTTGTTTTTGATAGAGAATGCATGGTAGCCTTTGATGAACTTAAGGAGAAACTCTCCTCTGCACCTATTATAGCACCACCAAGCTGGGATCTTCCCTTTGAACTAATGTATGATGCATCTGATTTTGCTGTTAGTGCTGTTCTAGGACATAGGAAAGACAAGCTAGTACATGTTATTTATTATGCTAGCAAGGTTCTTAATGAGAATCAAAGGAACTATACCACCACGGAGAAAGAACTTTTAGCCATAGTTTTTGCTTTTGATAATTTTGGATCATATCTTATTGGCTCAAAAGTAATTGTGTTCACTGATCATGCAGCACTCAAATACTTGCTTACTGATGCAAGCGGAAATTGGCGAGTTAAGAATGATTATAAAATATGCGTTGCAAGTATAGTTCTCAACCAACCAGAAATCCGCTTATCAATTTAGAAGGGTGTCACAAAAATTAAAATCAAAATACTGGGAGTATGAATCCCAGGTCGTCTCCCAATGAGTTGCAGAAAAGTGTGCTATTTTATTAATCAGATGTTTTCAAAAAGATTTGAGTTGAATGGCAGAAAATTAAATTAGAGAATTTATATAAATTTAAATAAAAGCCTTGACTGGGAGTTGATTAGTTGGAAGCCCTATTCTTGTTGCAGTACTCTCAAGACTAATTAATAATTGGGGATTATTCTGTTTAGTTGTCCCTCACTAAGTAAGGGAAAGTTAAACAAGTTGGAATGCTATTCTATCCACAAGTTCCAATCCGCTCTTGGGAGGATTGGTGTTAGTGACTAGAGAGCAATCCAACAATAAACCCAACTACAACCTTTCTCTTGAGCATCCCAACTTCAAGGGTTTCTTTCAATCAACTCCCCATCAAGTTAGGGAACTACTCGCTCATTGTAAATGTAAAATTCATAACATAAGAAAAGGAATTAAAGAAAGACATGATAAATAATGATCAAAAGATTAATTAAAAATAAAAGTAATTCTTGTATTAATAAATGCTAAAATAATCTGATAGTAAATTTAAGTAAATTAAGGAACATGGAATTGTAAGAGAAAACTAAAGAGAACGAACTAGAATGTCGAAGTCTTGATGAGGCAATAACTCTTCTCAATATCCCAATGCAAAACAATGAACATAACAAATCCTAAAAACTATGAATGTGTAGAGAGAAAACCTAGAGTAGAGGAAAACTAGATCTAAAAACTAAAACTATGCGGAATGAATGTTGTTGTTGGTTTCTGCATGTTCTTTGGCTCTAGTCTGCTTTCTAGGCCGAAAACTGGGTCAAAATAGGGCCCGAAATCTCCCCCAGCGATTCTGCAGATTATGCAGATCGCGCATGTCACGCGGTCGCGTCATCCATGCGGCCGCGTCATTCGGCTTTCTGCTTTGCCACGCGGTCGCGTCGTCCATGCGGCCGCGTCACTCGTGCTATTCCATGCCGCGCGGTTGCGTCATCCATGCGGCCGCGTCACTTCTCGCTGGTCATCTCCTCAATTTCTTGTGTTCCTTCCTTTTTTGCAAGCTTCCTCTCCAATCTCCAACTCATTCATGCCCTATAAAGCCTGAAACACTTAACACACAGATCACGGCATCGAATGGAATAAAGGAGAAATAAAATACATCATTAAAAGTCTCTAGGAAGCAAGTTTTCAATCATGCAATAACTTTAGGAAGGAATTATAAATGCATGCTTATTTAATGAATAAGTGGGTAAAGATCATGATAAAACCACATAAATAAACACAATATAAACCATAAAATAGTGGTTTATCAACCTCCCCACACTTAAACATTAGCATGTCCTCATGCTTAGTTGAAGGAGATAAAATGAATGAGTAAGAACATGTAAAACCTATGAAATGCAATGCAACCTATATATATGAATGCAACTATATGATTCTTGTCCACTTGATCTAAAGTAAGTAAGCTCTTCAAAACAATTACAAATCAAATTCCACTAACTCAATTCTTATACAGTAAGAATAGATAAAAATGCAAGAAGATAGCTCATGAAAGCAGGGAACATAGAAATTCAAGCATGGAACCCTCACTGATGATGTATGTACACTCTAGTCTCTCTAGTGTATAGGGTCATCACTCTATCCTTCTCTAATCATGCTCTCTAATTTTTGTTCTTCTCCTAATCAATCAACAACATTTAATATACCAATGCAAACATCGTGAGGTCTTTTCAAGGTTGTAATGGGGCCAAGGTAAGGGTAAGGATATATATATGGCTAAGTAAGCTTATAAATTGAATCTTTAATTAACCCAAGCTTTAACATAACCTATATATATTCTATATAACTTTTAAAATTCATACCTAGCTACCCAGAAATCTCTTTCAAATCCATACTCATGTATCAACCTTTTATTTTGATTTTATCATACATGCATTGATCTTTGAATGCTTGACTTAGCATTGGGGTAATTTTGTCCCCTTATTTATTTATTGAGTATTTTTGGATTTTTTTTTATAAACATAGAAACATAAAAATAACACAGCTTATCAATACACATAGATTTTTAATTTTTATAGTTTCACATGAGTAGGTATCCAAATTCCCATAATATTATCATGACTCATTCCCTTATTATCCTTTGTTCCCACAATTTCCCATACTTAAATAACATACACAATTCTATCTTAAGCTAACCAAAGATTTAATTTGGGGTATATACTTGTTTTTCCGCTTAAGGCTAGTAATGTGGTAAAATATAGAACAAACGGGATTTAAAAGCTCAAAGTGGCTAACAAAGGTGATTGAAAGGGTAGGCTTTATTTGGATAAGTGAGCTAAACAAATAATGGCCTCAATCACATGCAAACATATAAATATAATAAACATTAGACATATAGGATGAAACAAAATGTAGATTACAATCATAGAGAAGTAAACACACAAGAATCAAATAATTATGGTTAAATAATGTAACCATTCATAAAGGCTCAAATCTCACAGGTTGTGTGTACTTTAGCTCAAAAATCATGTTCCAAATACAACTTCAAGCAAATTTAACATAAAAGTTTTAATTAAAATTAGTGAAATTTTGTTCCAAAGATAAGGTCTTAGAAGAAACTTATTGTCTTTTCAATCAAGCAGAACATGCATGCAACTAACCTATTACTATGCAATTTATCCTATTCTACAAAAGAAAAATCTAACTAAATATCCTAATTTATTGGTGCTAGGGAAGAGAAAGTACCTCCGGAAGTCAGCTACTGACCAACCTCCCCACACTTAAGGCTTTGCACCATCCTCGGTGCCATCTGTCAAGAACAAAGGTGGGCTGGTAGCAGTATCTCCACAGTCAGGACCATCATGGCTCCTTGTGCTGGTAAAAGAAGTGGAGTCTGGGGTATCTGAGTCCTTGAATTTTCCCATGATCAACTCCTTGAGGTATGTGAATCGGCGCTTGTTATGGCGCTCTCTCATCTTAGCTTTGTATTCTTGCCGATCTAACTTTTCAAGTATCTGATGGAGCAGCTGATCAGTAGTGGGTGCTTGTGGTGTTGAAGAAGGAATATCTTCAACTGGCTCAGTAGGCTGGCTGATAGTGGCTGCTGGAAGTCTAAGGTACTTCCCGTTAGGGATATACTGATCATCCCGGGGAAGCATGGCTTTGGTGTCCCCAGCTCTATAGGAGACTCCAGCTGCTGAGACAAGATCTGAGACCAGGGCGGGAAAAGGTAAGTTGCCAGCGATTTGTACGTGTCCCATGGCATTCCGGATATGTCTTGGTAGATTCAGAGGTTGGTCTGTAAGGATGCACCATAATAGAACGGCCATGTCCGCAGTGAAGGAGGACTCGTGAGTGCCCGAAAAGACGTAATGGGACATAATCTGTGCCCATACGCGAGCCTCCAAGGTAAGTGCTGAAGCCGAAATTCCCTTAAGGCGGGTACGATGGTATCCATAGATCCATCGGCTGCCAGGTAGTGCGATAACTCTGAGAACGGCGTCCCAGTCAAATTGGTACATCTGGCGCTTGAGTGCGGCTTCTTGAAAGGCATCCAATCCTTCTGGAATAGGGGGAAGACTTAGAACTTTTTGAATGGCCTCTTCTGTAATGGGGACTTGCTTTTGACGGACGTAGACAGACTGCAGGGTCGGTAGGTGGTAGTTGGAGTAGAACTCGACTACCCAAGAAAGATTGACCTGCCTTGGCTGTCTCTGTAGGAAATCCTATTGTCTTCGTGTAATCTGCGGCACAACAAATGTAGCAACATGGTTTGGGAGGAGAAGAAGGTATTCGTTGTTGTAACTCCTTTCAGCCAGGATGGGGAACATCTGCTCACAGTAGTGATTGGGAAATCACGCAGTGTCCTTTGCTGGGAAGGCTTTTTCTTTATCATCAACATTTATAATCCTCTTAATTTTCTTTGTTGAGGGCTTAACCACAGTTGAAGAAAGTTCTGCCACTAATGCTCTTTTTGTACCTCTTCTTATTGGTTGTTTGGGAGTAGCTTTCTCTTTTCCTTTCTTGGTGGCCATCCTAAAAAAGGAAAGAGAAAGTAAATTAAATTTAAAGGGATAGAGCAAGGAAGAGAACGGAAAAGGATGGTTATAAATGCACATTAAAAGGTAAAAGATGTTAACACACGCTCATGAGTACATGTGAAAACTCATTAATGGAAAATAGCTAGTGCATATGATGACAAGTGAATGCAAGGTGGTTATTAGCATGCCGGCAAAGGGCATGAGTAGCATAGATCAAGCATCACTTGTAACAAACCATCACGTTTGTACTGACAATTAATTTCAATTAATACAATAGTAAAGGGAATTTGTGAAAAGCAAGCATTGAATATTAGAGTAGAAAAATGTAGAGAAATTCATAATGTCATATGGACTTTTTCACAAACACATAGCATGCATGTAGAAAAAGCTTTTGAAAATAAGGATTTGAACATGCAAGTAATCCCTTAAAAAGCAATATATAATTGTCAAACAAATTTACAACAATCCACAAGCATATACTAATAAATAGTGACTCAAACAAATTGATAACACCAAGTAAAAAGGAAAAAGAAGGAAAAAGAAAATACGAATAATGAAGGGAAAAAGAAAAGAAAAGAAGATGACATATAAAAATAAGAAAAATAATAGAAAAGTAAGGGGGGAAGGAGAAAGAAAAACCTTGTTAATGGGGGTGAGAGAGAGTTAAAAGTGAGAAATAAGGAAGAAGGGAGGAAGGGAGGGAGAAGAAATAAGGAGAGAAAAGAGAAAATAGGATTTGGGGAGAAAATGATATGATAATTGGCAAATTAGTGAAAACTGTGCGCGCATGCGACGCGGTTGCGTGGGGCACGCGGTCGTGCGACTTGCGCTTAAACTCAATGATGCGATCGCGTCGGTCACGCGGTCGCGTGACCCGTTTTAGGCTAATGGCGCGAGGGTAGCCTCGCACTTGCACAACTCTCTGTTCAAAATCATATTAGTGCCAAATTTTGGGTGATGCGATCGCATGGGGCATGCGATCACGTGAGTGGTCAATTAGTGGGATACGACGCGGTCGCGTGGGCACGTGGTCGCGTGAGAGGGGCTGCGCGTCCAGCGCCAATCCAGCACCACTCTAGCACAACTTTCGGTTGTGCACCCTTGTTACATTGAAATCCAGGTCACGCAGCCACGTGGGGCACGCGGTCGCGTGGGAGGCCATTATTCCCATATGATGCAGTCGCGTCAGCGACGCGGTCATGTGGGACGATTTGTGCCATTGGCACGCCTCTAGCCCTGCTCCTGCGTAACTCTCTATTCATATTAAAATTGTCTCCCAGCTCCCTGCGACGCGAACGCGTCAATGAGACGGTCGCGTCGCGTGATTTTTTTTTTATATATATAAAGGTATGTAAATGCAGATGCACGAAATGTACTAATGAAGAGAAGAGTTATTGAATAAGAAAATTAAAAATAGGGAAAAGAACGATCATACCATGGTGGGTTGTCTCCCACCTAGCACTTTGCTTTAACGTCCGTAAGTTGGTGATGCCAGGGTATTTTGGCCAGTTTCACTGACCTTTTCTTTACTGTTTTTAGGGTAGTTTCATGCATTTCCTTAAGAAATAAGCTAGTTTTGGGTAGATATTCACTTACATCTTGATTCGAGCATACATTGTGCACCTTACATGATTTCATGAGGATTTTGCATGAATTTAATGACAAATTGGATGTTGCATTTCCCATGACTTGGATTAGAACTTTGATGCACTTTATTGCTTGATTTCAGGACAAAAGAAGCAAAGAAGAACCACATTAGTGGCTACATTAGTTACACTAACGTTAACACTAACGTGAAATGGGAGTAACTTGCAAAGTTAATGAGAAAAGTAATTGCCAATAACGCTCTCGAAGCCATCATTGCCCACGTTAAGAGTCACGTTAACTAAGTTAACGTGAACTCTAACATGGAAGAAAGGAAATGGAGCCAACGTTAGTCACACTTAACATTATCACTAACGTTGGACCAAGCTCATAAGTGGCCACGTTAGTTGCCACGTTAACTTGGTTAACGTGGTCTCTAACGTTAAGAAGTAAAGGGGAAGCCAACGTTAGTGACATTAAACTTTATCACTAACGTTGGCCAAGTCACAATAAGCCACGTTAACTCCCACGTTAACCTAGTTAACGTGGAAGCTAACGTGAAGAAACAAGGTGGTCGACTAACGTTGGAAGGAACACACACAAGCCCCAAT
This sequence comes from Arachis ipaensis, assembly GCF_059453495.1. Classification (NCBI taxonomy): domain Eukaryota; kingdom Viridiplantae; phylum Streptophyta; class Magnoliopsida; order Fabales; family Fabaceae; genus Arachis; species Arachis ipaensis. The sequence goes on along the minus strand of NC_142440.1, from coordinate 78,122,269 downwards.
AAGCCACGTTAACTCCCACGTTAGTTAACGTGGAAGTTAACATGAAGAAGGGAGGAGATCGCCAACGTTAGTGACACCCAACATTGTCACTAACGTTGGAATGAGCCCACACAAGCCACTATGAGCCACGTTAACTCCCACGTTAACTTAGCTAACATGGAAGCTAACGTGGATAAGGGAATGATGAGCCAACGTTAGTGACACTCAACTTTGTCACTAACGTTGGAGATGGCTAGCATGGCCATGTTAGAGGCCACGTTATTAATGTGGACTCTAACGTGAGAAATAGGGGCACATTGGAACGTTAGTGACAATGGTAAGTGTCACTAACGTTCTCGAAGGTTGGCAAGCCTACGTTAAAAGAGCCACGTTAACTAAGTTAACGTGGACTCTAACGTAAGGAAGGGGGAGACTTCTCAATGTTATTGGGAAAAGCAAGTCCCAGTAACGTGTGCGAAGGGCATAGAGGCAACGTTAGTGGCAATGTTTGTGCCACTAACGTTGAAGTTAACGTGGCTCTTACTTTGGTAAGGAACGTTAGTGAAAAAGGTGATTGTCACTAACGTTCTCGAACCCATATTTTCACTGAACGTTAACACCACTAACATCCTAAGCTAAAGTCTCTGCCCACTTCACACTTTCTCTCTGCAAGTAAAGCCAAGCCCAATGAAGAAGAGAAGTGCTTCAAACTCAAGATCCAAAGGCCCATACCCAAGACTTTAAGAGCCAACTAGAAGAACAGAAGAGTAGTATATATAGGAGTAGCTTTGAATTAAATTGGAGGTTGGAAAATTATAGGGAGCCTCTTGGCATAGAACTACTCTCTGTATTTTACTTTCTCTGCACTTCTAGTTTCATAATGTATTCTCCATTTTTGTTTTCATTTTCTAGAGCTATGAACAACTAAACCCCTTTCATTAGGTTAGGGAGCTCTGTTGTAATTTGATGGATCAATACTAGTTTTCATTATTTTTCTTCTATCTTTTCTCTTGATTTTACTTGAAAGCTTTCGATCTTCATCCAATTGGGTAGTTATCTTGGAAAAGAAGCTATTCATACTTGGATCTCTTCTGAACCTTGAAAGAAGAATGAAGAGATCATGCTAGAAATGCTTTCTCATGCTGGACCAAATTGGGTTTGGATGGATATGTGACTATAATCCTCTCAACACTTGATTTAGAAAATGCATATGGTATAATCAGTGACCATACTTCATCTCTTCTCATTAGCAATTGACCAAGGAATTGGCTATTGATCAAGATTTGAGAGATTGAATTACAACAAATTGTAATTGTAATTCGATCACTTAAGATTGCCAAGGAGATCAATGAGTGCATTGATTGAGGAAGAGATGAAAATGAAATTGATCCGGAGAATGCAACATCTCCTGAGCCCAATGAACTCCCCATTCCTGATCTTACCCATTCTCTTTAATTTCTATCATTTACTTTTATGAGCAATTTCCCCATTCCCATTTAAGATTCTGCACTTTACTTTCCGTCATCTACGTTCAGCTCTTTATTTCTAGCATTTACTTTTCTGTTATTTACTTTCCCGCCATTTAATTTTCTGCAATTCTCAACTCAAATTCTGATTAGCTCAATTAGAACATTCCTCTAATTAAAGTTGCTTGATCAATCAATCCCTGTGGGATTCGACCTTACTCTATTGTGAGTTTTTACTTGACGAAAAATTCGGTACACTTGCCGAAGGAAATTTGTTATAAGACAAGTTTTCCATGCATCAAGTTTATGGCGCCGTTGCCGGGGATTGATTGTGCATCAACAATGATTAAACTGGAAGATAACTAGATTGAGCATTTTTGTTTTGTTTGATTTAATTTTCTGTTTGAGTAATTTACTTTCTGTTTTAATTAATTTCTTCCCTTTCCCCTACTTTTTCTTTGTTATTTACAATTCATTTCACTAACCCACTAACTGTTTGATATATTGCATCACTCACACTAACAGTAATTCTGACAGAAATACTTTCTGCATCTATTTTCCTTGCTTGTACTTGTTGGTTGTATGACAGGGAGAAGAAGCGGGGCTTCAACTTCCTTTGATTCTGAACCTGAGAGGACCTTCTTGAGATTAAGAAGGGAAGCAAGAGGAAGAGGAGGAATACTTTGAACCAAACATGGAAGAAAACATGGAAAACCATCATGAAGAAGAGACTCACAACCATGGCGGAAGAGGTCGAGCAAATCATGCTGGGGAGGATAGAAGAGTTTTAGGTTCTTACATCAATCCAAACCCAGGAAACTATGGAAGTAGCATTCAAAAGCCAACCGTCCACGCCAACAATTTTGAACTGAAGCCACAGCTCATCACCCTTGTTCAGAACAACTGTTCGTTCGGAGGGAGTGTCCAAGAGGACCCCAATCAACATCTAACCACCTTTCTGAGAATATGTGACACAGTGAAGTCTAATGGTGTTCATCCTGACGCCTATAGACTGCTCTTATTTCCATTCTCACTCAAGGATAAGGCAGCCAAGTGGCTGGAGTCTTTCCCGAAGGAGAGCTTGACAACTTGGGAAGATGTAGTGAACAAATTCTTAGCAAGATTCTACCCCCCTCAACGAATCGATAGGCAGAGAGCTGAGGTTCAAACTTTCAGGCAACAAGATGGTGAGACTCTGTATGAAGCATGGGAGAGGTTTAAGGACCTGACAAGGAGGTGTCCACCTGACATGTTCAACGAATGGGTGAAGCTACACATTTTCTATGAAGGGCTCTCTTATGAGTCAAAGAAGGCCGTAGACCATTCATCCGGAGGATCTTTGAACAAGAAGAAGACCATTGAGGAGGCCATAGATGTCATTGAAACTGTAGCAGAGAATGACTACTTCTATGCTTCCGAAAGAGGAAACACGAGAGGAGTGACGGAGCTAAACAATGTAGATGCTCTGGCTGACCTCACCAAGAAGATGGAGAGGAACCAAGTAGCAGCAATCTCCACTTCATCAACAACCCAAGAAGGAGTGAATGAAGAAGCAGAAGGTAGTCAGGAGCAAGCTAACTACATTGGGAATTCACCTAGGCAAAACCATGATCCATACTCCAAGACCTACAACCCTGGATGGAGGAATCACCCAAACTTTGGGTGGGTGGGAAAATTAACAAGACCAAAGCCTTGATCAAAGACGCCCAAATCCCAACAATGCAAGCCACCAACATTTCACATCTAGACCATATCAACACCCCAAGAACAACACCTCTCCACATCCACATCAAAACCAAAATAACTTACCTCATCCTTCCACCTCTAATCACGATCTACAATCATTTGATGACAGACTCTCAAGGATTGAGAATCTACTTGAAGGCATAGGCAAAGAGATTCAAGATAGTAAAATGTTCCGCGAAGAAGTGATGTCCAATATGCAGAATCAGAATGCTGCCATCAAGAAACTTGAGACACAAATTGGCTACTTATTCAAGCAAATTTCCAGCCACAACCTTTGCAGCAATACTAGCTCAACACAAAGGAAGGAGTGTCAGGCTATCACCCTTCGGAGTGGGAAGGAACTGAAGGAAACCCCCCAGAAACCACAAGAAAAGGACTCAGATAAAGAGGAAGAAGAGCAGGATGGAGCTCAAGTTCCTAATCTGAGTTCACAAAAAGGGGAAGGAGTACTGAAGCCAGACGTACCAAGAGTCCCATATCCTCAGCAATTAAAGAAGAAGGGGGATGACAACCAGTTTTCGAGATTTTTGGAGATCTTCAAGAAACTACAAATCAACATACCCTTTGCTGAAGCAATAGAACAAATGCCACTCTACGCCAAGTTTTTAAAGGAGCTAATGACTAATAAAAGAAGATGGAAGAACAACGAGACTGTGATATTAACCGAAGAATGTAGTGCTATCATTCAGCACAAACTACCCCAGAAATTGAAGGATCCCGGGAGTTTTCAGATCCCTTGTATTATAGGGGAAATCACAGTGGAAAAGGCTCTTTGTGACTTAAGAGCCAGCATCAATTTGATGTCGGTAGCTATGATGAGAAAGATGAAGATTGAGGAAGCTAAACCAACAAAGATGGCCTTACAATTGGCAGACCGATCGTTCAAGTTCCCGCATGGCATCATAGAAGATTTGCTGGTGAAAGTGGGAGATTTTATCTTCCCAGCAGACTTTGTAGTGCTGGACATGCAGGAGGAAGCCAAGGCTTCCATCATCCTGGGAAGGCCATTCTTGGCCACTGCTGGAGCTGTCATTGATGTACAAAAAGAGATCTCACCCTGAGATTACACAATGAAAAGATGACGATTAATGTGTTCAAGGCCATGAGTTACCCACCAGAGCAATTGGGAGAGTGTATGAGGTTGGACTCACTTGAAGATGCAGTGCAGGAAAGTTTGAAGAAGAAGAACCTGAAGATTTAATAGAGGAGGAGTCTACGTTTAGTGAAGAGGTTGCAACAGTAGAGATTCAAATACAAGGTGCACCAAAGGAAGAGAACAAAAAGTCAAAAGCACCCAAACTTAAACTCAAAGCACTACCACCCTCCCTCAAATATGCATACTTAGGAGAAGATGAAAATTACCCAGTAATCATAAGCTCATGCCTCAGCCAAGATCAAGAGGATGAACTACTCAAAGTACTGCGAAACCACAAAGATGCCATTGGTTGGACTCTTGCTGACTTGAAAGGGATAAGTTCGGCCATATGCATGCACAAGATACTGCTGGAAGATGATGCCAAACCATCCATTCAATCCCAAAGGAGGTTGAACCCAATCATGAAGGAAGTGGTACAGAAAGAAGTTATGAAGTTATGGCAGGGAGGGGTAATATACCCAATCTCAGACAGCCCCTGGGTTAGCCTCGTGCATGTTGTCCCAAAAAAGGGAGGAATTACCGTGGTTCCCAATGAGAAGAACGAACTAATTCCTACAAGGACAGTCACAGGATGGCGGATGTGCATAGACTACAGGAAGCTCAATGAGGCTACACGAAAAGATCATTTCCCCCTTCCATTCATGGATCAGATGTTGGAAAGACTCGCAGGGCACGCTTATTATTGTTTTCTCGACGGTTATTCAGGATATAACCAAATAGTGGTTGATCCCAGAGATCAAGAGAAAACCTCATTCACTTGCCCATATGGAGTGTTTGCCTACAGGCGTATGCCATTTGGGCTATGTAATGCACCTGTGACTTTCCAACGCTGCATGCTTTCTATCTTTTCAGATATAATCGAAAAATTCATTGAAGTTTTTATGGATGACTTCTCGGTATTCGAAGATTCCTTTCCTAGTTGCCTACATCACCTCGCCTTGGTATTGAAAAGATGCCAAGAGACCAATCTGGTCTTGAACTGGGAGAAATGTCACTTTATGGTGACAGGAGGAATAGTCCTTGGTCACAAAGTTTCTAACCAAGGCATTGAGGTTGACAGAGCCAAAGTAGAACTTATTGAAAAACTACCTCCACCCAGTGATGTCAGGGCAATTAGGAGCTTTTTAGGGCATGCTGGTTTTTACAGAAGGTTTATTAAAGATTTTTCAAAGATAGCCAAGCCCTTAAGCAATCTCATTGTATCTGATACACTATTTATCTTTGATGAAACATGCATGTTAGCCTTTGAAAATTTGAAAATGAGGTTGTCCTCTGCTCCTATCATTTCCCCACCTGATTGGAATTTACCATTTAAATTGATGTGTGACGCATCTGATTTTGCAGTTGGGGCAGTGTTGGGACAGAGGAAAGATAACTTAGTCCATGTGATATACTATGCGAGCAAAGTCCTTAATGATACTCAAAGAAATTATACCACTACTGAAAAGGAGTTGCTGGCAATAGTTTTTGCATTTGACAAGTTTAGATCGTACCTCATTGGTGCTAAAGTGATTGTTTTTACAGATCACACAGCACTTAAATATTTGTTTGCCAAGCAAGAATCAAAGCCAAGACTAATAAGATGGATCTGATTGTTGCAGGAATTCAATATTGAAATCAGAGATAAGAAAGGAGTGGAGAACAAGGTAGCAGATCACCTATCCAGGATTCCTTATGATAAAGGTGGAACACCTGATACAAGTGTGAACGAGTTCTTCCCTGATGAGCAGTTAATGATTGTTCACAAAGCACCATGGTTCGCAGACATTGCCAACTTCAAGGCAACTGGGGCATTGCCTCCAAAGATCAATAAACATCAAAAAAGGAAGCTCATGAATGATGCAAAGTACTTTGTCTGGGATGAGCCATATCTATTCATGAAGTGTTCAGATGGAATCCTTAGAAGATGTGTTTCGGAAGAAGAAGGACGAGAGGTCCTATGGAGTTGCCACGGCTCATGCTATGGAGGCCACTTTGGAGGGGATAGAACTGCAGCTAAGGTGTTGCAAAGCGGATTCTTTTGGCCCACTCTTTTCAAGGATGCCAAAGAACTAGTAAAGAGCTGCAATGAATGCCAAAGATCTGGAAACTTGCCTAAAAGAAATGAGATGGCACAAAATTTCATCCTAGAACTGGAATTGTTTGATGTGTGGGGAATCGATTTCATGGGACCATTCCCAACCTCATATGCAAACAAGTACATCCTGGTAGCAGTGGATTCTGTTTCCAAGTGGGTAGAAGCTATTGCAACCCCAACGAATGATAACAGTGTAGTCATGAACTTCCTCAGGAAGAATATCTTTAGCCGGTTTGGAGTCCCACGAGCACTCATCAGTGATGGAGGGAGCCATTTTTGTAATAGACCACTAGAAGCTCTTCTCCTATGATATGGGGTAAAACACAAGGTAGCCACGCCCTACCATCCCCAAACAAGTGGACAAACTGAGATATCCAACAGAGAGCTAAAGAGGATCCTAGAAAAGACTGTGGGTGCATCAAGAAAGGATTGGTCGAAGAAGCTGGATGATGCTCTTTGGGCATACAGAACAGCATTCAAAACACCACTGGGAATGTCCCCATATCAACTAGTGTATGGGAAAGCTTGTCATTTACCACTGGAGCTGGAACACAAGGCTCTCTGGGCTATCAAGATATTAAATTTTGACAGTATTGCTGCTGGTGCAAAAAGGATCTTGCAGCTGCAAAAGATGGAGGAATTCAGGTCACAAGCCTATGAAAATACCAAGATGTATAAAGAGAAGGCAAAGAGAAGACATGACCTGCATCCTGCACCCAGGATTTTTGAAAAGGGGCAGCGAGTACTCCTTTACAATTCCAAATTGAGACTATTCCCAGAAAAACTCAAATCAAGGTAGTCCGGACCCTTTCTTGTCACAAAAGTTTCACCATATGGACACATCAAAATCATGGATGAAGGTTCAGAGAGGACTTTTACAGTGAACAGACAAAGACTCAAGCATTATCTGGGCAACATGGGGAAAAACCCCAAAGTGAATTACCATCTCAAGTAAAGGAGGAACCGTCGAGCTAGCGACGATAAAAGAGCGCTCTGTTGGGAGGCAACCCAACCTCAGGTAGTTTCCTTTTCATCTTTATTTCAATAAGTATCGCAAGTTGTTTCCCCTGTATTGCGAGGAGCTAAGTTTGGTGTTCTACACCAAAACAATTCAAGAGTGAAAGTGTGATTCTATGTTTGGTGTTCCACGAAAGGAATCACACTCCATTCCCAAAGCACATTGCTAGCTCCAATCAATCAATGGAAACCACTTAGATTTAGTTAGGTTCTAGTTGATAATTGTTTTGTTAAACAACAAGATATGAGGTTCTCTGCATAGTAGCAAAATAAAATAAAATACAAATAAATAAATTCCAATTAATAACTTTAGCACTCTATTGCAACTCCCCGGCAACGGCGCCAAAAATTGATGCGAGCGAAAATTGGCGAGTTAAAAATGATTATAAAATATGTGTTGCAAGTATAGTTCTCAACCAACCAGAAATCCGCTTATCAATTTAGAAGGGTGTCACAAAAATTAAAATCAAAATACTGGGAGTATGAATCCCAGGTCGTCTCCCAACGAGTTGCAGAAAAGTGTGCTATTTTATTAATCAGATGTTTTCAAAAAGATTTGAGTTGAATGGCAGAAAATTAAATTAGAGAATTTATATAAATTTAAATAAAAGCCTTGACTGGGAGTTGATTAGTTGGAAGCCCTATTCTTGTTGCAGTAGTCTCAAGACTAATTGATAATTGGGAATTATTCTGTTTAGTTGTCCCTCACTAAGTAAGGGAAAGTTAAACAAGTTGGAATGCTATTTTATCCACAAGTTCCAATCCGTTCTTGGGAGGATTGGTGTTAGTGACTAGAGGGCAATCCAATAATAAAGCACAAAGTGGCAACCCCATACCACCCACAGACCAACAGGCAAGCTGAAATCTCCAACAGAGAGCTGAAAGGAATCCCTGAAAAAACTGTTGAAATCTCTTTCCTTACTTTCTTTCTTCTTTTTCTTTATTGGGACAATCAAGTCCTAAGTTTGGTGTTGGAGCAAAATCTTGTTTTGCTTGCTCTTTCTTGCAACCCCCATTTTTTTCAAACACACTCTCTCAACCTAATGGCACCACCAAAAAGCTCAGCCTCAAAGAAAAGAAAAACCAAGGAACCAGCCTCCAGATCCTCAAGCTCTTTCAACGAGTACAAGTTCCTCTCCACATTCAACCAGAATCAATTCTATGGTTGGGTGAGTGAGAGGAAAATCATTCCAGAAGTTGGGTTTCAACTAGGGAGGAATGGGCATATTGAAATCAACATTGAGATCAACAACGAGGGTTGGTCACTTCTATGCAACCCACCAAGGAAAGTGGTAGAGAGCTTGGTGAGGGAATTCTATGCTAACGCAGTACCTCAACCATGGCAACAATATGGCTACAGTAGCTATGTAAGGGGGAAGTCCATCGACTACAGCCCCTCTAGCATAGAAAGAATGCTAATGGTGAAGAGGACAAGCTCCACTCTGAGCTATGAAGAAAGAATGAAACAGCAAGACCCTGGGATTGAGGAAATCCTGAATGAAATTTGTGTGATGCATGTGCATTGGATAAATGATAAGGATGGGATACCCAACCAATTAAGGAGAAAAGATTTGAGCTCCCAAGCTAGAGGGTGGCTAGAATTTGTGAGGAGGTCCCTAATCCCCACATCCAACACTTCAGAGGTGACCAAGGAGAGAGCTGTGCTCATCTACAGCATCATGAAAGGAGAGAACATCAACATGGGGGAGATGATTGCCAACAACATCAACAAAGTGCTGAAAAGCACCAGTGACAACTCAAGGCTGGCATTCCCCAGCATTATAGAGAGGCTATGTGATGAGGCTGGAGTTGAAAAGATCATTGATGAGGTGCTTGTGAAGTAAGACAAGTTTATAACTGCCAAAAAGATGGCCAAGGTGGTAGCTGTTCACCCACTCAACAGGGCCAGAGAACGAAGAGCTCATGCCCATGAACCACAACAACAACAAGAAGAGGAAGAGGCAGAAGAGCAACCTCAATTCTTGGCACTTCAACCACCACCACAATACCAATATCAGCAATTTCCAGAGGGATTCAATTGGGAACAATTGCAAGGAGATGTACACCAAATGAAGGGAGACCTACACCACCTGAGGGAAGATGTCAATCAACTCAAAGAAACTCAACAACAACAATGGAGCCAAGTTAACCAAAACATTCAATAACTCCAAGGGAACTGGGAGCATATGAGGAAGGAACAGCAAGAACAATTTGACTGGGGGGAGGTGCGAAGTGCACTGGACAAAATAGTAGAGCAAGGCAAATGGCAACAGAGGAACTTGGCCGAATTCAGACATCTCTATGATGCCAGAACCATATCCAGGAGGTAGTATAACATCAATACACAAGCGAAGCTGAATAACTTGTGTAACGCCGTGCCCGCTCTAAACCCAGGATACCCAACCTTCATGCAAGGAATGGAAGAGCTAAGTACAAGACAAGAGGAAATCCTAGCCAATCATAAGGAAGATGAAAGGAATTATATGAGGAGGGCAGGATTTTGGAAGCCCAAGGATGCCAAAGTACAGGAAGGTTCCTCCAAGCCAGATGAAGGTGGCTCCTCCCCCTCCAAGAAGAAGGACAAGGGGAAGGGGCCAATGAACTAAAGATGAAGTTGCTCAAGGTTGTTAAGTCCCATGGTTGACATTTTCTAAATTCTGAAATCTTGTTTAAGCTTTTGCTTTATTTACTTTTTGAATAAATAATCATGCTAGGATAGTTTATGTTTTATGCTTAGTTTTAATTCCTGTTTAAAGTCTTTATGAGTTTTTTTCACAAGAAAGAAAATGCCATGTATTTCAAGTCTTCATTTCAACATAAATAAAAGTAGAGCTTGTCTCCATAAGAGTTACTTTGAGTTGTGAAAAAACATCAAGAGAGACCAAGGCCAATAGAGATTATCAAACAAACTAAGAAATAAGAAACTAAGTGTAGAACCTTGGATAAAATAAAAAAGAAATTGAGTCATGGAGAGCAACTAGTCCTAGAAGGTATAACAAGGGAAGGTTAAAGGGTGTTCCTTGAATATCCATAGAACCAAGAGGTAGTAAGCAATAAAGGCCCAAGGCTCTGAGCATCAACTATTGGGATAGCAAAAAAAAAAAGAAACATAAAAAAGCTCAAAAAGAACTAAAGATCTTAGTAGATGCTTGTGGCGAAGATGTGTCAAGAAGAGACCTGGGCAAGTAAATTCTTAGGGGTGTCTCAACACCTAGTACCCTAAAACCAACTGGTTTGGGAGTGCTAATTGAAAGCCTAATTAAAGAGTTGTCTTGAGACAAAACACTTAGAGTCGTGGTCAAGAAAACAAAACAACCCTTGCTACTTCAAGGTGACAATCAATAGAAAGGACTCCTAAAGCCTATACTTGAAAGAACCCTCAAGGATCCAAGAGCTTTTTATGACATTAAAACATTCATACATGTGTTGAACACTTGGTTTTACTCTTATTTGTATTGCAATCACTCAAAGCCAAGGCCTCAAGTTATAAAGGCTTACTCACTTTGATTTGCTTGGGACAAGCAAAGCTTAAGTTTGGTGTTGTGATGACTTGCATCATCTACCCTTCTTTCTTGCATAAATAAGAACATAAAAGAGCATAAATCTTATTTGATCAGTACAATTCATGCATTATTTGATGAATATTATGGTACACTACTTTGAGATGAGTTGTGCTGAATTTCAGGTGAAAAAGGCATAAAAAATGGGTAGAAGACAAACAAGAAGCTGGGTGTGTGAAACTGGCGTGTCACTTAGGAGCAAATGCCACAAAAATGCACTGGCGTGGCATGCCAGTACTAAAGTCCAGAGAAGAAGTCTAAGCATGCATGTGGGCGTGGCACGCCAGGGACTGGGCGTGGCACACTAATACAAAATTCCAGAGAGCTACAATGGAGGAAACAAAAGGGGCGTGGCACGCCTGACCCATCAATTATCATGGGCATGCCACTTGAGCAAAGGGGCGTGGCACACCAACTCACCATTCCAAGAAGAACCTCCACCATGGCATGCCACTTGGTATCTAAGGCGTGGCACGCCAGCTCCATGAAGTCACTTGGGCATGCCACTTGAGAGCCCAGGCGTGGCACGCCAAGCCTGAAGAGTTCACAAATCTTTGGGCGTGCCACTTGAACAGCCTGGCGTGGCACGCTGGTACAATAATCCAGAGAAGGGGCTGAAGGAAATTGAAGACTGGGCGTGCCACTTGGTATCGAAGGCGTGACACGCCAACCCAAGCATGTCACTATGGCGTGCCACTTAAAGGCTGAGGTGTGGCACGCCAACTACTGGAACCAAGACAAGATCATGGGCGTGGCACGCCAGCCTTTAGGCATGGCACACTGGTATAAGTTTCCAGGGAGGATGAAGGAGGCCAATTACATGGGGCGTGCCACTTGGTAACGAAGGCGTGGCACGCCACTCACCATTCTTCACTTGGGCGTGCCACTTGAGTAACCAGGCGTTGCACGCCAGTGTCATTCAGAGAGCAAAGAAGCATTGGGGCGTGCCACTTGAGTTCGTGGCGTGGCACGCCAAATAGAGGAACCACTCACTCACAAAAGGGGCGTGGCACGCCAGACCCTAGGCGTGCCACACTAGTGTAACTTTCCAGAGAGACTTAGCCAAGCATAGAGCAAGGGCGTGGCACGCCAGACCCTGGGCATGGCACGCCAGTTCAAGTTTCCAGAGGCAAGGAAAGGTGGAAAAAGGCAAAAGGCGTGCCACTTGAGTTCGAAGGCATGGCACGCCAACACAAGAATTCCACTATGGCATGCCACTTGAGTTCGAAGGCATGGCACACCAAGGTTGATAGAGAGATAAGCGTGCCACTTGAGGTATTGGGCGTGGCACGGTAAGCAAGAAATGAAGGGCACGTGACACGCCAGTAAAGAGCCAGCCACACGCCAGCTGGGAAGTCACGCTTATTGAGTGTTTTCTTTTCCCTACAAAATATAATTTTCCTTTTTCACTTTTGTAATTCTTTTATTTTACTAGGAGTAGTATAAATACCCCCAAGGAGTACTAAAGAGGGGGTTAAGCAGTCAGGGTTAGATCCACTTTTACACTTCACTTTTGAGTACTTTTTGAGCTATGAGTAGCTAACTTCCCTCTCATCGAGAGAGGGAGCTCTGTTGTACCTGATGGATTGATAATAGTGAAATTCTTCTTCTCTTCACCTTCTCTTTGATTTGCTAGAGGGAATTTCGTTCTCAATGCTTAGCATTCAATTATCTTGGGAAAGAGATTGAATGTAATTGGGTTTCATGGGAACCTTAGGAAAGGAAACATGAAACCATGCTTGAAATCCCTTCTCACACTTGAGTAGAATCTGGGTTTTGGTATTTGGATATGTGACATATAATCCTCCCTCTACTTGGACCTATAATGGTGTGTGGTATAATCAAGGACCAAGCCTATCTCTCTTCATGAGCAATTAGACCAAGGAAGTGGCTATTGATCAAGATCTGAGAGATTGAGTCACCAAGAGATTGGGGCTCAATCAATCATGATTGCCAAGAGGTCAATGAGTTGCATGATTGAGGAGGATATAAGCTAGATTTGATCCAAAGAGACAATATCTCCCAATCTCAATGAATTTCCCCATTCTTATCTATCTATTTCTTTACAGCTTAATTTTACATTCAGCAATTCCCCATTCCCATTTACATTCAAGTCATTTATGAATCTGCACTTTACATTCTGCCATTTATATTTCTGCACTTTATTACTTTTCTTTATATTCTAGTCATTTACATTTATGTCATTTACAATTCTGCACTTCACAATCCGATTGATCCGCTTGACTAATTTCATCAATTAATTAAAACTACTCGAATTTGCCAATCTCTGTGGATACGATCCCACTCTACTGTGGGTTCTTACTTGACGATAATTTTGGTGCGCTTGCCAAAAGAACTAATTCACCAATTTTGAATGGGGGTGTAAATTGCATTCATTAGGAAGATTATCCCAACTACCCAGGTTTGTTTGGCTCCTTCTGACCCTATCCAGCCGACCTCTGGTGCTACCACTCCCTCTGCTACTGGTCCTCCTCCAAAGAAGCAGAAGACTGTTGAACCTTATAATCTAGATGCCCCTGACTTCAATGCTGGCGGGTTTGTTGATAACCAGATTGCCCCTTATGGTCGACTTCCTATAGACGACGTGTCCATCCTGCACCATCTGGATTTCATTACCAGAAGTAGTGTTTGGATGGTGCACATGGGTGCGGATTTGTTTCGCTCAATCCAAGATTCTCCCGTCCATGCGACAAAAGATTTTATGCTGGAAGCCAAGTCGGAGTATGACAGGTTTAAGGGGTTGAAGGATGAGCTGGACGCTAGAGTTATTAAACTGGAGCTGGATGTAGAAAAAGAAAAATCCAAGGTTGTTGCTACGGAGGCTGCTGTGAATCTGGCCGAGGAGATGGCCAAGAAGTCGAAGGAGAGTTATACCCGTACCTATGGTGAGCTGTTGGAGGCCAGGGAGAGGCTGGAGTCTGCTCATGCTGACTATGCTGAGCTCCAGGGTCATCTTGTGGGTTGTGTAACTGATGCGTATGAGAACATAAAAGCTCATGTCCGAGTTCTTGCTCCCAAGCTCGACCTGAGTCTTTTTAGTTTGGATAATGTTGTTGAGGATGGAAAAATCGTCCCTGCCCCAGATGAGGATGAAGGAGAAGATCCTCCCCCTGTGCCGCCAGTTAAAGCCTCTGTAGCCGCGACTTCTTCAAATCCTTCTGTCGAGGTCGACCATTCCCAACCCAATCCGGATTGTGAGATACTCAATCGTGAGGATGGAACCATGGACGCGACTCCTTTGAAGACTATTCCTCCTTCTACAACTCAGGGTGCTGCCGCTGAGGAGAACTTGAACCCTTGATGACTTTTCTTTGTTGTATTTTTTTTATAGCCCGATCTGTGGGCTTTCTTAAACTCTGTTTTATTTTAATTGAGCTCTGGTGTGGCCTTGACATTTCAGTTGCTTTTCTTAGCAACTTTCTTTAGGAAAAACAAATGCTTTTGAACTCCTAAGGTCAACCTTCGAGTGGCCATCTGAGTTTTTATTGTAGTAACTTTTTGGTATGTTTGTTTGCAACCTTTGATGCTTCCAAGAATCTTTAGAGTGTTGGATTTTGCTGTCCGACCTCTTTGATTGCCTTTGTATTTGTTTGTTTCCTGTTTTAGTCGGGGTGACCTTTGGCTAGCTTTATTCGATGACTTGCTAATGTTCTTTATGGAACTTTTTTAGTCTCAACAATTTTGATGGCTTTTTGCGTGGTCGTGGCTTTTTAGGTCGAGCTGTGTCGCACGCCTTTCATTGGTCCGACTTCTCGTGTCGATCCGATCTGTAGTTATTGGTCGACTTCACTTGTCGATTCTTCTCAAGCTATTTTTAGTAATCCATTTTACTTAGGGCTGGCCACGCCTCCTTCTATGGATTACTTTTTATAACCTTTGTAGCTTTCATGTCAATTGGTCTGACTTCTTCATGTCGGTCCATTCTAAGTTGTTTTTAGCAATCCATTTTTACTTAGACCTCGTTAGGCCTCTTTCTATGGATTACTTTTTATAACTTTTGTCGCTTTTATGTCGATTGGTACGACTTCTTCATGTCGGTCCTTTCTAAGTTATTTTTAGCAATCCATTCTTACTCAGACCTCGTCAAGCCTCTTTCTATGGATTACTTTTTATAACTTTTGTCGCTTTTATGTCGATTGGTCTGACTTTTTCATGTCGGTCCAATCTAAGTTATTTTTAGCAATCCATTTTTACTCAGACCTCGTCAGGCCTCTTTCTATGGCTTACTTTTTATAACTTTTGTAGCTTTAACATTAATCTGTTTTTATCGCTTTTTTATCTTGCCGATTTTGTTGAAGTCGGGCGGTGAGTTTGGTTCTCACTAGGTCGACCGTGTCGAAGTCGGGCGGTGAATTTTGTTTTCACCTTGCCGACCTTTGTAGAATTTCGGATGATGAATTCAATTTCATCGTGGTCGGGCGGTGAATTTGGTTTTCACCTTGCTGACCTGTAGCTTTATAATCGGGCGATGGATTTTTGCGTTCAGATTAATGCATCTTTGTAGAGAAACTTTGTAGAAAATATGAAAAGTTTTATTCCAATAGAAAGTAGACATATAGGCAAATAAAATATATACATCTGAGTGTTTAACCCTCTAAGACAGGTGATTTTATAGATCTTGGCTTGGTGCCTCGTTAAAAAACCTTTTCAGGAAAAAGAGTGCACCTTGACCTAAGATCTTTATTACCTCTAACTATAATACCTTCTTAAATTGTAGGCATGCCACAATCTTGGTAGCTCTCGCCCCTCGAGTTCGGACAACCTGTAGTAGCCTTTTCCTAGTACCTCTGTGATTCGGTAGCGTCCTTTCCAGTTAGCTGCTAACTTCCCCTCTCCTAGTCGACTTGTTCCGATATCATTTCGGATTAGGATTAGGTCGTTGTTGGCAAAACTTTGCTGTACTACCTTCTGATTGTATCTTGAGGCCATTCGACATTTTATCGCTTCCTCCCTGATCCGAGCTCTTTCTCGGATTTCTGGAAGTAGGTCAAGATCTTTCCTTTGAAGTTGGAATTTGGCCTCTTCACTATAGTGTATTGTTCTAGGGGATCCTTCTTCGACCTCCACTGGGATCATTGTCTCCATTCCGTATGCCAATTGAAAAGGTGATTCCCTTGTAGTGGAGTGTGGAGTTGTTCGATATGCCCATAGGACTTGTGGGAGCTCTTCCGTCCAAGCTCCCTTTGCGTCCTGTAGTCTCCATTTTAACCCAGCCAATATAACTTTGTTAGCTACTTCTGCTTGTCCATTAGTTTGTGGGTGTTTTACGGATGTAAATTGATGCTTTATTTTCAAGTCTGCCACCAACTTCCTGAAGCCTGTGTCTATGAATTGAGTTCCATTGTCTGTGGTAATGGAGTAAGGAACCACAAACCTTGTAACAAAGTTCCTATATAAGAATTTCCGACTTCTTTGAGTAGTGGCATTAGCTAGGGCTCTGCCTCAATCCATTTTGTGAAGTAATCTACCCCTACAATAAGGAACTTGACTTGTCCTGATCCTTGGGGAAAGGGTCCAAGGAGGTTAAGTCCCCATTTCGCAAATAGCCAAGGTGATGTTACGCTGATGAGCTCCTCTAGTGGGGCGATATGGAAGTTAGCATGCTTCTGACATAGTGGACATGTCTTTAAGAACTCTGTTGCTTCATTTTGTAAAGTCGGCCAAAATAATCCGGCCCGGAGTACCTTTTTGGATAGAGCTCGTGCTCCAAGATGGTCGCCACATATGCCACTGTGTGTTTCCTCTAAGACTTCCTTTGTGTTAGAGGTCGGCACACATTTTAGTAAGGGTGTAGAGATCCCCCTCTTGTATAGGATGTTACTTATGATGGTATAGTACTGTGCTTATCGTCTCAACTTCTTCGCCTCCTTCTTATCTGTAGGGAGTGACTCTGATTTAAATTAGTTGACGATGGGGGTCATCCATCCTTGATCTTGACCTGATATAGCCAGGACCTTTTCTTCCTCCGACATCGATGGGTTTTGCTGTATTTCCTGGATGAGGCTTCTATTATTGCCCCCTGGTTTGGTGCTGGCTAATTTTGAGAGTGCATCAGCTCGAGCATTCTGTTTCCGAGGTATATGGCGGACCTCAAATTCCCCGAGTTGTTCGAGCTGTTCCTTGGTTTTATCCAGGTACTTTTTTCATGGTAGGGTCCTTAGCTTGTTAAGTTCCTACTATTTGCGAGGTAACTACTTGCGAATCGCTGAAGATGATAAGCTTTTGAACTCCCACTTCCTTAGCCAGTCTCAAACCAACTAGTAATGCCTCATATTCGGCCTGGTTGTTTGAAGCAGGAAACTCAAATTTTAGGGAGAGTTTAATCTGCGTTCCCTGGTCGCTTTCGATTATCACACCTGCACCACTCCCGGTTTTGTTTGAAGAGCCGTCTACATAGAGATTCCATTTTGTAGGAGTTCCCAGGGTGTCAGTGTACTCAGCAATGAAATTGGCCAAATATTGGGACTTGATCGCCGTCTGAGTTTCATATTGAAGATCGAACTTATATAGCTTGACTGCCCACTGTAGAATTCTTCCAGCTAAGTCTGTCTTCTGTAGAATGCCTTTTATGGGTTGGTTAGTCCGAACTTTGATGGTGTGAGGTTGAAAATATGGGCGACTGTCGAGAAGTTAGTATGAGAGCGTAGGTGAACTTTTCTATCTTTTGATAGTTTGGTTCGGCCCCTTGTAGGGTTTGCTGATGAAGTAGATGGGTTGTTGCCCACTTTCGTCTTCTCTGACTAGCGCTGAGGCTATTGCCCGAGTTCCCACTACGAGGTATAATATGAGTGCTTCTCCTTCTCGTGGTCGAGTAAGAATGAAAAGTTGGCCTAGGAATTTTTTGAAATCCAAGAAGGCTTACTTGCATTCTGTGGTCCATTCAAACCTCTTTCCTTTCCTTAGTGTGGCATAGAAGGGAAGAGATCTTATGGCTAATCTGGCTAGAAATCTGGACAAGGCTGCCAGTCTTCCGTTGAGTTGTTGTACTTCTTTGACACAGGTCGGACGTTTCATGTTGAGTATAGCTCAGCATTTATCCGAGTTCGCCTCGATTCCTCGTTGTGTTAACATGAAACCCAGGAATTTGCCGGCTTCTACTGCAAAGGTACACATTGCGGGATTAAGTTGCATGCCATGCTTTCTGATGGTGTCGAACACTCTGGCGAGGTCGGACAGTAATGATTCCTCATTTTGTGTTTTTATCAACATGTCATCCACAGATACCTCCATGAGTTTCCTGATATGGTCTACAAAGATGTTATTCATTAGTCTTTGGTAGGTAGCTCCTGCGTTTTTGAGTCCGAATGGCATGACGATATAACAGTAGTTTGCTTTTGGGGTTAGAAATGAGGTCTTTTCTTGATTAGGTGGGTACATCGGGATTTGATTATATCCTGAATAGGCATCCATGAAAGAAAGGTACTTGTAACCGGAGGAGGCATCCACTAGAGTGTCTATGCTTGGGAGTGGATAAGGATCTTTTGGACATGCTTTATTGAGGTCGGTGTAATCGGTGCACATTCACCGTTTCCCATTTGACTTTTTCACCGATACAACGTTGGCCATCCATAGTGGGTATTTGACTTCTCTTATGAATTCTGCCTCCAGTAGAGCTTGTACTTGTTCTTCCACCTCTTGGGATCTTTCTGGTCTGAGCTTTCGACACTTCTGTTGAACTGGCCGAGATCCTGGGTATACTGCCAGTTTATGGCACATTAGTTTGGGATCTATGCCCGGCATGTCTACAGCTTTCTATGCAAAGAGGTCGACATTATCTCTTAGGAACTGTATCAGAGACTCCTTTATGTCTCCTTTCAAAGTCGCCCCAATACTGGTTGTCTTATCTGGGACATCCCCGATTTGGACTTCCTCGATCTTGCCTTCCGGTTGTGGACGAAGTTCTTCCCGACCTCGAACTCCCCGATCTCGATGGTGTTGATTTCTTCTCTGTTGCCTCTAAGGTTCAGACTTTCGTTATAACAGCGTCGTGCAGTTTTCTGGTCTCCTTTTATCGTGGCTATCCCTTCTGGGGTTGGATACTTCATGCATAGATGTGAAGTTGACACTACTGCGGCAAGCTGATTTAGCGTTGTCCGACCTATTAGCGCATTGTAGGCCGAGCTCACGTCGACTACAATGTAGTCTATGTTGAGTGTCCTTGACCGGGTTCCCTTTCCAAAGGTTGTGTGTAGTGAAATATATCTAAGGGGTTAGATTAGAGTATCTCCTAGTCTGAACAAGCTGTTCGGATATGCTCTGAGCTCTTTTTCTTGTAAGCCGAGTTTATCGACGGCAGATTTAAACAAAATATCCGCTGAGCATCCTTGGTCCACCAATGTACGGTGGAGATTAGCGTGGGCCAATATGATAGTAATGACCATGGGATCATCATGTCCAAGGCCGCGTCTTCTTGGGTAAAAGTAATGGTAGGGAGGTCGGGTGATCCTTCCTCTCCTCGAACATGATATACTTCTTTAAGGTGCCTTTTGCGAGATGATTTGGAGATCCCTCCTCCTGGGAATCCTCTATTTATCATGTGAACGTGCCTCTCCGGGGTGCGGGGTGGTCGTTCAGTTCGTCCGACCTCTTCATCCCTTCTTCTTTTTCTGGGTTCATTCGTTTTGTTGGCTAAGTATCGATCTAGTCGTCCTTCTCTTACCAATTTTTCTATGACATTTTTTAGGTCGAAGCACTCGTTTGTAGGATGTCCATAGATTCGGTGGTACTCACAGTATTCTGTCCAATTTCCCCCTCCTTTTTTGATTTTGATTGGACGAGGTGGTGGAATCTTCTCGGTGTGGCATACTTCTCGGAAAACATCTACAAGAGATACCTAAAGAGGGGTGTAATTGTGATATTTTTTAGGCTTCTCTCCGTGTTGATCTTCCTTTTTCTTGGATTCTTTATCCTTATCCCTAGATGAGTAGGAGAATCTGGATTTTGAGGTCTCTCCCAATCAAGAATTTTCCTCCATGTTGATATATTTCTCTGCACGTTCTTGCACTTCATTTAAAGATATTGGGTGTTTCTTTGATATAGAGTGACAAAAGGGTCATTTTCGTAAGCCATTGATAAGACCCATGATGGCTGCTTCTGTGGGTAGGCTTTGTATATCCAGGCAAGCTTTGTTGAATCTTTTCATGTAAGAGCGAAGACTCTCCCGATCTCCTTGTTTAATTCCTAATAAGCTTGGGGCATGTTTGGCTTTGTCCTTCTGAATGGAAAATCTAGTAAGGAACTTTTTAGCTAAGTCATGAAAACTGGTGATGGATCTAGGAGGCAACCTGATGTGTGGAAAATGATCCAACACAAAACTCACCGACAAGTGTATTGGGTCGCATCAAGTAATAATAACTAACATGAGTGAGGTCGATCCCACAGGGATTGAAGGATTGAGCAATTTTAGTTTAGTGGTTGATTTAGTCCAGCGAATCAAGTATTGGTTGAGTGGTTTATAATTGACAGAAGCTAAATTGCATGAATTGTAAAGGGAGAGGGAAGAATTACAGTAAATTAAAGAGAAAAGAAAATAAAAATGCTGAATCTTAAAGAACAAGTAATGTAAATTACAGAAACTTAGATTGCAAGAAATGTAAATGGCTGAATCTTAAAGTGTAAGAAATGTAAATTGCTTGAATTATAAAAGGAATTGGGAATTGGGATTGCAGAATTTAAACAAGAACAAGTGAATTGCAATTAAACAGAAGAGTAGAAGGTGAATTGAAGTAAAGTAGATTTAAACGGAAAAGTATAAATGCTTGAGGGATTAAAACAGAAAGTGACTGATGCTTAATTGCAGCAATTTAAAAGAAGGTTGAAGATCTCAGGAGTGGAAGAGACTAGAAAACAAGTCTAGATCTCAAATCCTTCCTTGATCCAACAAGAACAATTGCAAAAGAAATAAAGAAAAGTAAATTGCAGAAAGAGTAGAAGATGAAGTAGTAAACAGAAATGGAAATTGAATTAAGCAGAAAAGTAAACAAGAGATCTCAAGGTGAGATTGAAACAGAAGTTCTTCAATTCTCCACCCAAGATCAAAAGCAAGAAAATAAAGAGTGCTTAAGCAAGAACAAGGAAGAAGAGAGATCAATTCTCCTTCCCAGGTCTCCTAGATCCAAACTCAAAGTAAAAGCTCCAAATTACAAAAATGAAAATTCCAAAGTAAGTGAAGAGGTCTGTGTAAAAGAAAAAAAAAGGTCCTAACTAAATCAAACTAGCATCTATTTATACACTTTCTATTCTTGGATTTTAGAATTTGGATGGGGTTTTTAATTTGGTGAAGATTTGAATTTAATTGGATTTTTGATTGAATTTTCAGCCCATGAGAAAATTCCTCCCAGGAGGATGCTCCGCTCTTGTGGGGAGTAGAGCATTGGAGCCTTGTGTGGGGATCCTTTGTCGCGTGCTAAGGCTTAGAAGCATCAGGATAGTGCTCCGCTCTCAAGGGGAGGGGAGCATTGGAGTCTTGTGTGTGTGTGTCTTGCGCGCTCAATTCCTGCCCGTGTCATGATGCGCATCACTCCCTCCTGGCCTTGTCAAGTTGTGCGCTCAATTCCCCCTGGCCCGTGTCAAGCATGCTTGTGTGCGCCAAGGAGTAGCACTCTGCTCTCTTTTGGAGCAGAGCATTGGTGCTTCCAAGGGGAGGTCCCAAGTTCGAAACCTTGGTGAAGGCACGCTAGTGCAGATTTCCTTGGTTTCTTGTAGCACCCTTGCTCCTTGCTTCCTCAAGGTGCTTGGCTCGAATCTTGGAGGTGGCATTTTGGCCATATGTAGCTTATTTTCTTAGTGAGTAGCGCTCCCCCACTCCCCTTTGGTTCTTGGTTCGAATCTTGGAGAAAGCATTTGGCAAACATTTCCTTTGATTTATTTTTGGTGGAAACACGATAATGCTCCCAAGGAGAGCGGGGCATTGTTTTTCCTTTCCTTGTTTCTTGGCTTCAAATTGTGCTTCGCTCTCAAGGGGAGCAGAGCATTGAGCTTTATTTCCTTGGTCCATTGTTGCACTCTTGGACAATTCTTCGTGGCTTCCCTTCCTTGTTGCGCCACACTTCTTAATTTCATTTGCCACATTCTTCTCTTCCTTGGGCCACGCTTCTTAGGCCACGCTTTCTTGTTTTCTTCTTTTCTTCTCCTACAAGTAATCAAAACAACCAATCAAAGTATTACCAAATTCACAAGGTTTATAAATCAAATAAATATCAATTAAATTTGGCTTAAACCTCATGATTTAGTATCAATTACATGGTGGTTGATTGATACAAAGAAACTATACAATTCCATTCTAAATTACTTACTTATAACGCAAGAAAGTGCATAAATCCTAATAAAAACAAAGAAAAAGACTAGTAAAAATAGGCTAAGATGACTTGTCATCACAACACCAAACTTAAAACTTGCTTGTCCCCAAGCAAGCATCAAACACAAGAGAAGATAGAATGAAATAGAGAAGTATATATGTCCTTATTAAGCAGATAGTTGAATTTGGTTTATGGGGTTTTATGCAGATCAATAGTAGCTCATTTATTACTTGCTGTTAAAACAAACAATGTGTCCTTAAGGGTTCACCAAGGTTGCTGCTACAATACCTTACTTTTTGCTTATTTCCCTTGTTAGCTTTTTCTTCTTTCTTTTGCATTAGAGAGCTTATTGCTTATTGAAGGCTTGGTGGCAAATGTTGCAGTAGCCTTTGGCTTAATTTTACTCAACATTTCTTCACCACAAACACATGGCTGACTTTGTTTCCTCCTAGGATCATTGATGCCCAGCATCTCTTTGGATAACTAAGTGTTTTGTAGCTAGGTTGCTCTTTATTGTGGACTTTCAGTTGGCAATCCCAAATCAGTTGATCTAAGTGGCCAAGTTTTGAAATACTCCTTAGAACTTACTTGTCCAAGCATATCCTAGTACAAAAACACCACAGGCATGTGTCCTAGGGTCCAAGCTATTGGTGTCTAGCCTTATTATTTGTTTCTTTGCCACTTTTTTTGGCTTTTTCTATTTCTTTTTCTTTCTGTTTTGATTTCCTTTCAAGGGATTTTCATTAGTTGAAGGATCATAGCAGCAAACTAGCTTAAGCTTTAAGTAACATGTCATTATGCAGCAATTATTGTATGAGCTATCAATTGAATCAAGCACATACCACCACTAACTTTCATTCTAACTTTTGCAACATTGAACAATTAATTTTCCAAATCAAACATCTCTCTTTTATTCAAACATCAAGGGAACAAAACAAAATACTCAAGCTAATGAATGATGACAATTATTATGCAGATACTCTTTCAGACAAAAATTATGCAGATAGCTTTCTTCAGCATGTACTTCCACTTGCAACTAAATAAACATTCTAGCCAGACATAAAGAATTCCCAATTTAAATTACTTTTCCAACAACCAAGATTGAGTGTAGATACAACCTTTTGGGTTGCCACTTTTCATTCTTCCTTCTGTTGTATCTCGTTTGAGTCATAATGCAAATTGTCTTCAAATGTTAGCTAGTTTCCTGCATAACTCTCAAAAGTTGCTTGCTTCTCAAGCCCTTAAGTGAATGGTCAGTATGCATGATTTGAGTATGTCTTTTGGATTTATTTTGGTGTGGGAACACCAAACTTAATTCCTTGCCACTGCCTCTGATGCAACTAGTTAACCAATTATGAATTCTCTTGGCCTTGCTAAAGGTTATGGAGCTAAAATTAGAAAGCAACTAAATGGTTACATGATTTGTCTGATTGCTTGGAGCTAGCATTATGTAGGAAGTGAGAGTATGATTTTTAGATAAAATGTTGGTGGAATACCAAACTTATAATCTTTCATTCTCCCTTAAATTGTTTTGGTGTGCAACACCAAACTTAGATCCTTGCAATACAGACAAAACCACTTAACCTTTGTATTGAAATAGCTATGAAAAGAAAACTACCTCAAGTTGGGTTGCCTCCCAACAAGTGCTTCTTTATTGTCATTAGCTTGACATCTCATCCTTTGATCATGGGGGTTGAAAATCATAGTGCCTCAACTTTTCTCCTCTTACTGTGAACTTCCTTCCGGTCTCCTCTTTGATGATCTCTAGGTGTTCAAGTAAAAGGATCCGGTTCACAGTGTAGCACTCAGATAATTGTGGAGACACCTTCATTGGTTGGGTGTTTAACATCACTTTATCCCCTGGTGAGAAGCCTTCAGAGGGGATTTTCTTATTTCTCCACCCTTTTAGCCTCTTCTTCTTCTCTTCTTTTTCAGGAGATAATTCATGCCTTGGTGGTTCTTTATCTGGAGTTTTGAGGTTCTCATCTGGAGGTTTTGGATCTAGTTCCTTCTTGATTTCTTTGGTCTGTTGCACCATGTCTACTTCTTTCAAGTATGAGTTTAAGAACCTTGGAGTTGACTTCTTAATTGTCTTCTTTGAGCTATGATCTCTGGCCTTATCCTTCTTGCATTCTTCTTCTTGAGTGGGCTCATGTAAAGTCTTGAAGACATGAAATGCTAGATGCTCATCATGCACTTTAGCAATAATTCCCCTTTTTCAACATCTATCAATGCTCTGCCCGTAGCTAGGAAAGGCCTCCCGAGGATGATGGGCGTGTTAGGGTCTTCCTCCATATCTAGGATGACAAAATCAGTTGGGAGAAGAAATTTCCCCACTTTTACCAGCACATTCTCTACAACTCCAAGTGCTTGCTGAATGGATTTGTCAACCATTTGAAGAAGTATTCGTGTGGATTTCAGCTCGACAATTTGAAGCTTCCTCATAAGAGATAGAGGCATCAAGTTTATGCTTGCACCAAGATCACAGAATGACTTCTCAATGGTTATGTTTCCTATGGTGCAAGGTATATAAAAACTCCCAGGATCATCTTTCTTCTCTGGCAACTCTCTTTGGAGAATAGCACTACATTCCATAGTCATCTCAATAATTTGTCCTTCTCTTAGGGACTTTTTCTTTGTCAGCACTTCTTTCATAAATTTGGCATACACAGGCATCTGTTCAAGTGCTTCTAAGAAAGGAATATTGATGCTGAGTGTCTTGAATATGTCCAGGAATTTTAAATATTGCTTATCCTCATTCTCTTTCTTGAATTTTTGAAGATATGAAAGGTTGGGGATATATGGCTTCACCCATTCCTTCTTCTCTTTTAGCTGTGGCTCAAGGATGTTCTTGTCTCTCTTTGAGCTTTTTGCATTCTTGGTATTTCTATCCTCTTCTCTTCTCTCTTCTGTCTCTTCTTGTAGAACTTTTCTATTGTGTTCTTCCAGATTGATGGCTTCCTTCTCCTCAGTCTCCTCACTTCCCACTATGATTGCTTTGCACTCCTCCCATTTTGTAGCTTTTCTTTTGTCCCTTGGGTAGTCTTGAGTGGCACTAGGGGATGCATTTGGTTGCTTCTCATCCATCTCTGCAATTTGTTTAGCCATTTGTTCCATATGCCTCTCAAGATTTTTTATTGAAGCTTCTTGGTTTTTACTTGTTATGGCTTGATCTTTCCTTGCCATCTCTTGATTTTTCATGAGTTTCTCCATCATTATCTCTAGACTAGAGATTCTTTGGGAGTCTGGATTTGGTTGTGGTTGTGTAAAATGAGATGGTTGTTGCTGGAAGTTGTTTGAACTATTTGCGGGGTTATTTTGTGGGTGGAATGTGGATGTTAAAAAGCTATTTTGGTGGTTTTGTGAGTTGTTATGGGGTTGGTGATATGTGTTTTGTGGGTTTTTGAATTCGTTAGTATCTTTAGATGAATGGCTTTGGTTGCTTGTGTTGCTGAGGCTGTCAGAGTTGAAGTCCCTTTGTCCTTGATTCTGAGGCTCACCCCACCTTGAATTAGAATGAGTCTTCCAGGGTGTCTTGTGTGCATCACCATAGAAATTGTGTTGAAATGAACTTGAAGTGTTATTCATGCATTGCACCTGCTCAGGGCTTTGTTGCTCATAATTGAATGTCCCAAAACTTTCTTCAGATTGCTTCCACCCATGTGAGGTTTGAGATTGGCTCTGTGTATTTACTGCAGCGATTTATAGTCCATCAATTTTCTTAGCCATCTGCTCAAATTGTTGCTGAATTTGTTGATGCATCACTTTGAAGATGGTATCCACACCTTCCAGCACCAATACACCCCTTCTCTGGGTTGGTTGGCGTTGTCTTTGATGAGCAAAGAAATATTGATTATTTGCTACCATGTATATGAGGTTATGAGCTTCTTCAGCTGTCTTCATGAGTTGCATTGAACCTCCTGCTGAATAGTCAAGTGCCTCTTGAGCTTTCATTGTTAGTCCTTCATAGAAATTTTGGAGTTTATCCCATTCATTAAACATCTCTGGTGGATACTTCCTGATTAAAGCCTTGTATCTCTCCTAGGCATCATACAGCGACTCTCCATCCACTTGAATGAATGTTTGCACCTCTGTTTTTAGCTTGATGACCCTCTGAAGTGGGTAGAACTTGGCTAGGAATTTGCTCACCAATTCATTCCAATTGTTGATGCTCTCTTTGGGAAAGGTTTCCAGCCATTGAGTAGCATTGCCCCTCAAAGAAAATAGGAATAGCAACAGCTTGTAGATGTCAGGATGCACACCATTAGATTTGACAGTGTCACATATCCTCAGAAAAGTGGATAACTGTTGGTTTGGATCTTCAAGTGGGCCACCTCCATAAGCACAATTGTTCTGCACCAAGGTGATTAGTTGAGGCTTCAACTCAAAGTCATTTGCCTGAACATTTGGGGTGAGGATGCTGCTCCTATAATGTCTGGGATTGGGGATACTGTAAGAGGCCAACACCCTTCTTGCAGGTTGAGCATTGTTGCTCAATCCCTCTTCACGCACCTCAGCCTCCATGACTTTCAAAAAAAAATCACAAACAAACCAAATGAAACATGAACATTCTAATGCTAGAATGTGGTTAGAGGGTTAGGTGACACAATGTGTCAAACAGTTAATATGCTTAGTAAAAATAAAAAAAATAAAGAAAAAGTGCTTAATCTAGACCACTACTTCACTTAATCATTGTCAACCTAATCAATCCCCGGCAACGGCGCCAAAAACTTGATGTGTGGAAAACGATCCAACACAAAACTCACCGGCAAGTGTACCGGGTCGCAACAAGTAATAATAACTCACACGAGTGAGGTCGATCCCACAGGGATTGAAGGATTGAGCAATTTTAGTTTAGTGGTTGATTTAGTCAAGCGAATCAAGTATTGGTTGAGTGGTTTATAATTGACAGAAGCTAAATTGCATGAATTGTAAAGGGAGAGGGAAGAATTGCACTAAATTAAAGAGAACAGAAAATAAAAGTGCTGAATCTTAAAGAACAAGTAATGTAAATTGCAGAAATTTAGATTGCAAGAAATGTAAATGGCTGAATCTTAAAGTGTAAGAAATGTAAATTGCTTGAATTATAAAAGGAATTGGGAATTGGGATTGCAGAATTTAAACAAGAACAAGTGAATTGAAATTAAACAGAAGAGTAGAAGGTGAATTGAAGTAAAGTAGATCTAAACGGAAAAGTAGAAATGCTTGAGGGATTAAAACAGAAAGTGACTAATGCTTAATTGCAGTAATTTAAAAGAAGGTTAAAGATTTCAGGAGTGGAAGAGACTAGAAAACAAGTCTAGATCTCAAATCCTTCCTTGATCCAACAAGAACAATTGCAAAAGAAATAAAGAAAAGTAAATCGCAGAAAGAGTAGAAGATGAAGCAGTAAACAGAAATGGAAATTAAATTATGCAGAAAAGTAAACAAGAGATCTCAAGGTGAGATTGAAACAGAATTTCTTCAATTCTCCACCCAATATCAAAAGCAAGAAAATAAAGAGTGCTTAAGCAAGAACAAAGAAGAAGAGAGTTCAATTCTCCTTCCCAGGTCTCCTAGTTCCAAACTCAAAGTAAAAGCTCCAATTTACAAAAATGAAAATTCCAAAGTAAGTGAAGAGGTCTGTGTAAAAGAAAAAAAAAGGTCCTAACTAAATCAAACTAGCATCTATTTATACACTTTCTATTCTTGGATTTTAGAATTTGGATGGGATTTTTAATTTGGTGAAGATTTGAATTTAATTGGATTTTTGATTGAATTTTCAGCCCATGAGAAAATTGCTCCAAGGAGGATGCTCCGCTCTTGTGGGGAGTAGAGCATTGGAGCCTTGTGTGGGGATCCTTTGTCGCGTGCTAAGGCTTGGAGGCATCAGGATAGTGCTCCGCTCTCAAGGGGAGCGGATCATTGGAGTCTTCTGTGTGTGTGTCTTGCGCGCTCAATTCCTGCCTGTGTCATGATGCGCATCACTCCCTCCTGGCCTTGTCAAGTTGCGCGCTCAATTCCCCCTGGCCCGTGTCAAGCATGCTTGTGTGCGCCAAGGAGTAGCGCTCTGCTCTCCTTTGGATCGGAGCATTGGTGCTTCCAAGGGGAGGTCCCAAGTTCGAAACCTTGGTGAAGGCACGCTGGTGCAGATTTCCTTGGTTTCTTGTAGCGCCCTTGCTCCTTGCTTCCTCAAGGTGCTTGTCTCGAATCTTGGAGGTGGCATTTTGGCCAAGTGTAGCTTATTTTCTTGGTGAGTAGCGCTCCCCCACTTCCCTTTGGTTCTTGGTTTGAATCTTGGAGAAAGCATTTGGCAAACATTTCCTTTGATTTATTTTTGGTGGAAACCCGATAATGCTCCCAAGGAGAGCGGAGCATTGTTTTTCCTTTCCTTGTTTCTTGGCTTCAAATTGTGCTCCGCTCTCAAGGGGAGCAGAGCATTGAGCTTTGTTTCCTTGGTCCATTGTTGCGCTCTTGGACAATTCTTCGTGGCTTCCCTTCCTTGTTGTGCCACACTTCTTAATTTCATTTGCCACATTCTTCTCTTTCTTGGGCTACGCTTCTTAGGCCACGCTTTCTTGTTTTCTTCTTTTCTTCTCCTACAAGTAATCAAAACAACCAATCAAAGTATTACCAAATTCACAAGGTTTATAAATCAAATAAATATCAATTAAATTTGGCTTAAACCTCATGATTTAGTATCAATTACATGGTGGTTGATTGATTCAAAGAAACTATACAATTCCCTTCCAAATTACTTACTTATAATGCAAGAAAGTGCATAAATCCTAATAAAAACAAAGAAAAAGACTAGTAAAACTTGGCTAAGATGACTTGTCATCACAAGCTATCAAACCACTTAATTGCCATCTTTGTTAGAGTAGTCGGGAAGGCTTTGTATCGAATAGCGTCGAAGCCATCGGTGAGATACATTCTGCTTCTAAAGTTGCTAAGATGATGGCTCGGATCGGAGGTACCGTCCTATGGGGTCATGTCGGGAGCTTTGAAATCCTTCGGAACCTTAGCTTCCATGATTTCTTTGCTGAAGGGATCTTGATCCTTGTGGGGGCTGTCGCCGTGACCGGGTTGAGCTGTTTTAGTTTTGAGATCAACTTCAACCTTTAAAAGCTTATCTTCTAGCTCTCACCGTCATCTAGCTTCTCTTCGGAGGTCCCTCTCAGCTTCACGTTGGTGTTCTGCCTCTTGTTCGAGCTGTTTAAGCCGATCTTGTTGTTCTCAGAGGGCTTCCAGAATTTCTTAGTTTGGAGACTGCTTATCTCCCTTTTGTAGAGGTGTATGTATCTTTGGGTATGGTATCCACATTTTTGTTTGGCATTTTGTCTACCAAACCAGAGTTGTGGTCGTTGTCATGGTCGTCCACCATGTTGATGGGACGACTTCCAGGTTCCCCGGCAACGGCGCCAATGTTCTGAGGGTTACCTGAAACTGTAGGTCGATCTCAGTTGAAATCTGCTGTGGTGGCCAGAGCAGTCGTGTCTGACTTGTTGGAGCTGGTGGAGTGATGAGCGGATAATTTATGCGCTTTTTGGCATTGTTTTTATATAGTTTTTAGTATGATTTGATTAGTTTTTAGTATATTTTTATTAGTTTTTAATTAAAAATCACATTTTTGGACTTTACTAGGAGTTTTTGTGTTTTTTTGTGATTCCAGGTATTTTTTGACTGAAATTGAAGGACTTGAGCAAAAATCTGATTCAGAGGCTGAAGAAGGACTGCAGATGCTATTGGATTCTGACCTCCCTGCACTCAAAGTGGATTTTCTGGAGCTACAGAAACCCAAATGGCACGCTCTCAATTGCATTGGAAAGTAGACATCCAGGGCTTTCCAGCAATATATATGTATTTTCTGGCTGAAATTGAGGGACCTAAGCAAAATCTGATTCAGTGGCTGAAGAAGGACTGCAGATGCTGTTGGATTCTGACCTCCCTGCACTCAAAGTGGATTTTCTGGAGCTACAGAAACTCAAATGGCGCGCTTTCAAATGCTTTGGAAAGTAGACATCCAGGTCTTCCAAAAATATATAATAGTCCATACTTTGCCCAAGTTTAGACGATGTAAACTGGCGTTTAACGCCAGCTTTCTGCCCTATTCTGGCGTTAAATGCCAGAAACAAGTTGCAAAGCAGAGTTAAACGCCAGAAACAAGTTACAAACTGGCGTTCAACTCCAAGGAAGACCTCTACACGTGAAAGCTTCAATGCTCAGCCCAAGCACACACCAAGTGGGCCTGAAAGTGGATTTCTGCATCATTTACTCATTTTTGTAAACCCTAGTAACTAGTTTAGTATAAATAGGAATTTTTACTATTGTATTTACATCTCTGGTTAGTCTTTGACTAATTTTATGTTCTGAGATCACGTTTAGAGGGCTGGCCATTCGGCCATGCCTAGACCTTGCTCTTATGTATTTTCAACGGTAGAGTTTCTACACACCATAGATTAAGGTGTGGAGCTCTGCTGTTCCTCATGAATTAATGCAAAGTACTATTGTTTTTCTATTCAACTCAAGCCTATTTCTTCTCTAAGATATTCATTCACACACAAGAACATGATGAATGTGATGATTATGTGACGCTCATCACCATTCTCACTTATGAACGCGTGCCTGACAAACACTTCTGTTCTACATGAAAGCAAGCTTGAATGCATATCTCTTAGCCTCCTGATCTACGATCAGAGTCTTCATGGTATAAGCTAGAATTATTGGCGGCCATTCTTGAGATCCGGAAAGTCTAAACCTTGTCTGTGGTATTCCGAGTAGGATCTGGGAAGGGATGGCTGTGACGAGCTTCAAACTCGCGAGTGCTGGGCGTAGTGACAGACGCAAAAGGATTACTGGATCCTATTCTAGCATGATCGATAATCGACAGATGATTAGCCGTACGGTGACAGCACATTTAGACCATTTTCACTGAGAGGACGGGATGTAGCCATTGACAACGGTGATTCCCAATATACAGCTTGCCATGGAAAGGAGTTTGAATGATTGGATGAAAGCAGTAGGAAAGCAGAGGTTCAGAAGGAATAAAAGCATCTCCATGTGCTTATCTGAAATTCTCACCAATGAATTACATAAGTATTTCTATCCTATTTTATATTTTAATTATATTTTAATTATCAAATCTCCATAACCAATTGAATCTGCCTGACTGAGATTTACAAGGTGACCATAGCTTGCTTCAAACTGACAATCTCCGTGGGATCGACCCTTACTCACGTAAGGTTTATTACTTGGACGACCCAGTGCACTTGCTGGTTAGTTGTGCGAAGTTATGACAAAGAACTAAGATTATGAACGTGCGTATTAAGTTTTTGTTGCTGTTACCAAGGAATGAACGATCACGATTTCGTGCACCAAGTTTTTGGCGCCGTTGCCGGGGATTGTTCGAGTTTGGACAACTGACGGTTCATCTTGTTGCTCAGATTAGGTAATTTTATTTTAATTTTATGTTTTTGTTTTTATTCTTTTTATTTTCGAAAAATTTTCAAAAAAAAATATATTTAATTATTCTATGTTCTTCAGAATTTTTATGAATGAATTCTAGAGTTTCATGATGATCTGTTGAAGTCTGGCTGGCTGTAAAGCCATGTCTAATCCTTTGGACTGAGGTTTCAACTATCATTAGAGAAGAGCTTCTTTGTCTTTCTCAGCAATTTAGCTTTTGTATGTAATGATCTGCTAAAGCTTGGCTGGCTATTGGCCATGTCTAGTGTTTTGGACCGGAGCTTTCACTGAAAGCTTGGCTGGCTAGTAAGCCATGTCTAATTCCTGGACCGGAGTTTTAGACTAACATTGCATGATTCCTGGAATTCCCATTAAAAATTTTGAAATCCTTATTTTTCTCTTCCAATTAATTTTCGAAAAAAAAAATTAATAAAATCATAAAACCAAAAATAATTTTGTGTTTCTTGTTTGAGTCTAGTGTCAAATTTTAAGTTTGGTGTCAATTGCATGTTCTAATTTTTCATAAAAATTTTCGAAAACTCATGAATAATGTTCTTCATGATCTTCAAGTTGTTCTTCATGAATTTCCTTGTTTGATCTTTGCATTTCCTTATTTTGTGTCTTTTCTTGTTTTCCATATGCATTTTTGAATTATTAGTGTGTAAAGTTTGAAAAGTTCTATGTTTGGTGTCTTGCATGTTTTTCTTTTCTTAAAAAATTTCAAAAATAAGTCTTGATGTTCATCTTGATCTTCAAAGTGTTCTTGGTGTTCATGTTGACATTCAAAGTGTTCTAGCATGCATCATGTGTTTTGATCTTGAATTTTCATGTTTTGAGTCATTTTGATGTTTTTCTCTTTCTTCATTAAAAATTCAAAAATAAAAAAAATATATCTTTCCGTTATTCTCTCATAAGTTTTCAAAAATTTGGTTTGATTTAGTCAAAAAGTTTTTAAATTTAATTGTTTTTATGAGTCAAATCAAATTTTCAATTTAAAAATTCTATCTTTTTCAAATCGTTTTCAAAAATCAAATCTTTTTCATTTTTCTTTCATATTTTCAAAAATTCAAATTGATTTTCAAAAATCTTTTTCTTATTTTATTCCATATTTTTCAAAATCTTTACTAACAATTAATGTGATTGATTCAAAAATTTTAAGTTTGTTACTTGCCTAGTAAGAAAGGTTCAATCTTTAAATTTTAAAATCATATCTTTTTATTTTTTGTTAGTCAAGTAATCAACTTTAATTTTCAAAATCAAATCTTTTTAAATTTATTCTTCAAATATTTTTCAAAATAAATGTCAATCACATCTTTTTCAAAATCAATTTCAAAATCTTTTCTAACCTCTTATCTTTTTAAAATTGATTTTCAAATATTTTTCAAATTAATCCTATCTTTTTGTTTGATTCTTATCTTTTTCAAAACTACCTAACTAATTTTCTCTCTCTAATTTTCGAAAATCACTAACCTCTTTTTCAAAATTTCTTTTCATTAACTAATTATTTTAAATTTTAATTTTAATTTTATTCCTTTTCGTATTTTCGAATTATAACTAATATTTAAAATAAAAACAAAAATATTTTTATTTTATTTTATTTAATTTTCGAATTCATCTCTCTCTCATATCCTTCTATTTATTTATTTATC
The DNA here is from genome assembly GCF_059453495.1 of Arachis ipaensis. NCBI lineage: Eukaryota > Viridiplantae > Streptophyta > Magnoliopsida > Fabales > Fabaceae > Arachis > Arachis ipaensis. The sequence goes on along the minus strand of NC_142440.1, from coordinate 78,088,857 downwards.
TACTAACACCCCTCTTTCACTCAAAAAATTCGAACCCACTCCTCTCCTCTGTGTTCGAATTCTTATCTTTTCCTTCTGCTATTCTTCTCTTCTTATACTCATATAAGGAATCTCTATACTGTGACATAGAGGATTCCATATTTTCTTTTCTGTTATCTTCTTTTTCATATGAGTAGGAACAAGGATAAGAACATTCTTGTTGAAACTGATCCTGAACCTGAAAGGACTCTGAAGAGGAAGCTAAGGAAAGCTAAAGCACAACTCTCTGGAGAAAATTTGACAGAAATTTTCGAAAAAGAAGGAGACATGGCCGAACCCAACAACAATACAAGGAAGATACTTGGTGACTTCACTGCACCAAATTCCAACTTACATGGAAGAAGCATCTCAATCCCTGCCATTGGAGCAAACAATTTTGAGCTAAAACCTCAATTAGTTTCTCTGATGCAACATAATTGCAAGTTTCATGGACTTCCATCAGAAGATCCTTTTCAGTTCTTAACTGAATTCTTGTAGATCTGCGATACTGTTAAGACCAATGGGGTTGATCCTGAGGTCTATAGGCTTATGCTTTTCCCATTTGCTGTAAGAGACAGAGCTAGAATATGGTTGGACTCTCAACCTAAAGATAGCCTGAACTCTTGGGATAAGCTGGTCACGGCTTTCTTAGCCAAGTTCTTTCCTCCTCAAAAGCTTAGCAAACTTAGAGTGGATGTTCAAACTTTCAAACAGAAAGAAGGTGAATCCCTCTATGAAGCTTGGGAGAGATACAAGCAACTGACCAAAAAGTGTCCTTCTGACATGCTTTCAGAATGGACCATCCTGGATATATTCTATGATGGTCTGTCTGAATTATCTAAGATGTCATTGGACTATTCTGTAGGTGGATCCATTCACCTAAAGAAAATGCCTGTAGAAGCTCAGGAACTCATTGACATGGTTGCAAATAACCAGTTCATGTACACTTCTGAAAGGAATCCTGTGAATAATGGGATGCCTCAGAGGAAGGGAGTTCTTAAAATTGATACTCTAAATGCCATATTGGCTCAGAACAAAATATTGACTCAGCAAGTCAATATGATTTCTCAGAGTCTGAATGGATTGCAAGCTGCATCCAACAGTACTAAAGAAGCATCTTCTGAAGAAAAAGCTTATGATCCTGAGAACCCTGCAATTGCAGAGGTGAATTACATGGGAGAACCCTATGGAAACACCTATAATTCCTCATGGAGAAATCATCCAAATTTCTCATGGAAGGATTAACAAAAGCCTCAACAAGGCTTTAATAATGGTGGAAAAAATAGGTTTAGCAATAGCAAGCCTTTTCCATTATCCTCTCAGCAACAGACAGAGAATTCGGAGCAGAATTCATCTAGCTTAGCAAATATAGTCTCTGATCTATCTAAGGCCATTCTAAGCTTCATGAATGAAACAAGGTCCTCCATTAGAAATTTGGAGGCACAAGTGGGCCAGCTGAGTAAAAGAGTCACTGAAATTCCTCCTAGTACTCTCCCAAGCAATACAGAAGATAATCCAAAAAGAGAGTGCAAAGCCATAACCTTACTTGGTGTGGCCGAACCCAGAGAGGAGGAGAAAGACGTGAATCCTAGTGAGGAAGACCTCCTGGTACGTTCACTGACCAATAAGGAGTTTCCCTTTGAGGAACCAAAGGAATCTGAGGCTCATCTAGAGACCATAGAGATTCCATTGAACCTCTTTTTACTATTCATGAGCTCTGATGACTATTCTTCCTCTGAAGAGGATGAAGACACCATTAAAGAGCATGTTGCTAAATATCTAGGAGCCATCATGAAGTTGAATGCCAGTTTATTTGGTAATGATACTTGGGAGGATGAACCCCCCTTGTTCACCAATGAACTAAGTACATTGATAAGGCAGACATTGCCTCAGAAGAAACTGGATCCCGAAAAGTTCTTCATACCTTGTACTATAGGTACCATGACCTTTGAGAAGGCTCTGTGTGACCTTGGGTCAGGGATAAACCTCATGCCACTCTCTGTAATAGAGAAACTGGGAATCTATGAGGTACAAGCTGCAAGAATCTCACTAGAGATGGCAGACAAATCAATGAAACAGGCTTATGGATTTGTAGAGGACTTGTTAGTAAAGGTTGAAGGCCTTTACATCCCTACTGATTTCATAATCCTAGACACTGGGAATGATGAGGATGAATCCATCATCCTTGGAAGACCCTTCCTAGCCACAGCAAAAGCTGTGATTGATGTGGACAGAGGAGAGTTGGTCCTTCAACTGAATAAGGACTACCTTGTATTTAAGACTCAAGGTTCTCCTTCTGTAACCATGGAGAGGAAACATGAAAAGCTTCTCTCAGTGCAGAGTCAACCAAAGCCCCCACAGTCAAACTCTAAGTTTGGTGTTAGGAGGCCACAACCAAACTCTATGTTTGGTGTTGAACCCCCACATTCAAACTCTAAGTTTGGTGTTGGGAGGTCCCAACAATGATCTGAACATCTGTGAGGCTCCATGAGAGCTCACTGTCAAGCTATTGACATTAAAGAAGCGCTTGTTGGCAACCCAATGTTATTTAATTATATCTATTTATTTTCCATTGCTATTTTATATTTTCTTTAGGTTGATGATCATGTGAAGTCACAAAAACTACTGAAAAATAAAAAACAGAATGAAAAAATAGCATTAAAAATAGCTCACCCTGGAGGAAGAGCTTACTGGCGTTTAAACGCCAGTAAGAAGCATCAAACTGGTGTTTAACGCCAGAAAAAAGCATCAAGCTGGCGTTAAACGCCAGAAACAAGCACCAGACTGGCGTTTAACACCAGAACAGAGCATGGAATTGGCGTTAAATGCCAGGAACAAGCAGCAAGCTGGCGTTTGACGCCAGACATGCATTCTAAGGGCGTTTGCACGTCTAAATGGAGTAGGGATGTTAAGTCCTTGACCCCTCTGGATCTGTGGACCCCACAGGATCCCCACCTACCCCACCTCTTCTTCTCTCCTCTTCACACCTTTTTATACCTCTCTTCCCCAAATACCCTTCACCAATCACCTCCATACCTCTTCCCTAAATACCCTTAACCACTCACATCCATCCACTCTTCCCCATAAACCCCACCTACCTCCAAAATTCAAATTCTTTTCCTTCCCAAACCCAACCTTAATGGCCGAAACCTACCCTCCACCCCACCCCTATATAAACCCCTCAACACTACTCCATTTTCACACATTACAACCACCACTTCTCCCCCTTGGCCGAATACACCTTCTCCCTCCATCTCCTCTATTTTCTTCTTCTTCTACTACTTCCTTTCTTCTTTTGCTCAGGGACGAGCAAACCTTTTAAGTTTGGTGTGGTAAAAGCATTACTTTTTTATTTTCCATAACCATTAATGGCACCTAAGGCCAGAGAAACCTCATGAAAGAGGAAAGGGAAGGCAATTGCTTCCACCTCTGAGTCATGGGAGATGGAGAGATTCATCTCAAAGGTCCATCAAGACCACTTCTATAATGTTGTGGCCAAGAAAAAGGTGATCCCTGAGGTCCCTTTTAAGCTCAAAAAGAGCGAATATCCGGAGATCCGACCAGAGATTAGAAGAAGAGGATGGGAAGTTCTCTCTAATCCTATTCAACAAGTCGGGATCTTAATGGTTCAAGAGTTCTATGCAAATGCATGGATCACTAGGAACCATGATCAAAGTAGGAACCCGAATCCAAAGAATTGGCTTACAATCGTTCGGGGGAAATACTTAGATTACAGTCCGGAAAATGTAAGGTTGGCGTTCAACTTGCCAATGATGCAAGAAAATGCACGCCCCTACACTAGAAGGGTCAACTTTGATCAAAGGTTGGACCAAGTCCTCATGGACATATGTGTGGAAGGAGCTCAATAGAAAGTTGACTCAAGAGGTAAGCCGGTTCAATTGAGAAGACCGGACCTTAAGCCTGTAGCTAGAGGATGGTTGGAGTTCATCCAACGCTCAATTATTCCTACTAGCAACCAGTCTGAAGTTACTGTAGACCGGGCCATCATGATCCATACTATCATGATTGGGGAGGAAGTGGAAGTTCATGAGATTATACCTCAAGAACTCTACAAGGTTGCTGACAAGTCATCCACTTTGGCAAGGTTAGCCTTTCCTCACCTTATTTGCCACCTCTGCAATTCGGCTGGAATTGACATAGAGGGAGATATCCTCATTGATGAGGACAAACCCAGCACTAAGAAAAGGATGGAGCAAACAAGAGATCATGGACCACAACAAGAGCATGAGGAAATTCCTCACCATGAAATCCCTGAGATGCCTCAAGGGATGCACTTCCCTCCATAAAACTATTGGGAGCAAATCAACACCTGCCTAGGAAAATTAAGTTCCAACATGGAACAACACCAAGAGCACTCCATCATTCTCCATGAGATTAGAGAAGATCAAAGAGCTATGAGGGAGGAGCAACAAAGACAAGGAAGAGACATAGAGGAGCTCAAGAGCACCATTAGTTCTTCAAGAAGAGGAAGACGCCACCCTCACTAAGGTGAACCCGTTCCTTAATCTCTTTGTTCTTATTTTCCTGTTTTTCGGTTCTTGAGCCTTATGTTTTATTTATGTTTGTGTCTTTACTATATGATCATTAGTGTTTAAGTGTCTATGAGCTATGAATGTCCTATGAATCCATCACCTCTCTTAATTGAAAAATGTTCTAAAAACAAAAGAACAAGAAGTACATGGTATCGAATTCATCCTTGAAATTAGTTTAATTATTTTGATGTGGTGACAATACTTTTTGTTTTCTGAATGAATGCTTGAACAGTGCATATGTCTTTTGAATTTTTTGTCTATGAATGTTAAAATTGTTGGCTCTTGAAAGAATGATGAAAAAGGAGAAATGTTATTTGATGATCTAAAAAATCATAAAAATGATTCTTGAAGCAAGGAAAAGCAGTGAATAGAGAAAAGCTTGCGAAAAAAAAGGAAAGAAAAAAAAAGAAGCAAGTAGAAAAATTTAATAGCCCTTAAAACCAAAAGACAAGGGTAATAAAAAGGATCCAAGACTTTGAGCATCAGTGGATAGGAGGGCCCAAAGGAATAAAATCCTGGCCTAAGCGGCTAAACCAAGCTGTCCCTAACCATGTGCTTGTGGTGTGAAGGTGTCAAGTGAAAAGCTTGAGACTGAGCGGTTAAAGTCAATGTCCAAAGCAAAAACAGAGTGCTTAAGAACCCTAGACACCTCTAATTGGGGACATTAGCAAAGCTGAGTCACAATCTGAAAAGGTTCACCCAATTATGTGTTTGTGGCATTTATGTATCCGGTGGTAATATTGGAAAACAAAGTGCTTAGGGCCACGGCCAAGACTCATAAAATAGCTGTGTTCAAGAATCAACATACTGGACTAGGAGAATCAATAACACTATCTGAATTCTGAGTTCCCATAGATGCCAATCATTCTGAACTTCAAAGGATAAAGTAAGATGCCAAAACTGTTCAGAGGTAAAAAGCTACTAGTCCCGCTCATCTAATTGGAGCTAAGTTTCATTGTTATTTGGAATTTATAGTATATTCTCTTCTTTTTATCCTATTTGATTTTCAGTTGCTTGGGGACAAGCAACAATTTAAGTTTGGTGTTGTGATGAGCGGATAATTTATACGCTTTTTGGCATTGTTTTTACATAGTTTTTAGTATGATTTGATTAGTTTTTAGTATATTTTTATTAGTTTTTAATTAAAAATCACATTTCTGGACTTTACTAGGAGTTTGTGTGTTTTTCTATGATTTCGGGTATTTTCTAACTGAAATTGAAGGACTTGAGCAAAAATCTAATTCAGAGGCTGAAGAAGGACTGCAGATGCTGTTGGATTCTGACCTCCCTGCACTCAAAGTGGATTTTCTGGAGCTACAAAAACCCAAATGGCACGCTCTCAATTGCGTTGGAAAGTAGACATCCAGAGCTTTCCAGCAATATATATGTATTTTCTGGCTGAAATTGAGGGACTTGAGCAAAATCTGATTCAGAGGTTGAATAAGGACTGCAGATGCTGTTGGATTCTGACCTCCCTACACTCAAAGTGGATTTTCTAGAGCTACCGAAACTCAAATGGCGCACTTTCAATTGCGTTGGAAAGTAGACATCTAGGGATTTCCAGCAATATATAATAGTCCATACTTTTCTCAAGTTTCGATGACGCAAACTGGCGTTTAACGCCAGCTTTCTGCCCTATTCTGGCATTAAATGCCAGAAACAAGTTGCAAAGCAGAGTTAAACGCCAGAAACAAGTTACAAACTGGCGTTCAACTCCAAGGAAGACCTCTACACATGAAAGCTTCAACGCTCAGCCCAAACACACACCAAGTGGGCCCGGAAGTGGATTTCTGCATCATTTACTCATTTCTGTAAACCCTAGTAACTAGTTTAGTATAAATAGGACTTTTTACTATTGTATTTACATCTCTGGTTAGTCTTTGTCTAATTTTATGTTCTGAGATCACGTTTAGGGGGCTGGCCATTCGGCCATGCCTGGACCTTGTTCTTTTGTATTTTCAATGGTATAGTTTCTACACACCATAGATTAAGGTGTGGACCTCTGCTATTCCTCATGAATTAATGCAAAGTACTATTGTTTTTCTATTCAACTCAAGCCTATTTCTTCTCTAAGATATTTATTCGCACACAAGAACATGATGAATGTGATGATTATGTGACACTCATCACCATTCTCACTTATGAACGTGTGTCTAACAAACACTTCCATTCTTCATGAAACAAGCTTGAATGCATATCTCTTAGCCTCCTGATCTACGATCAGAGTCTTCGTGGAATAGGCTAGAATTATTGGCGGCCATTCTTGAGATTCGAAAAGTCTAAACCTTGTCTGTGGTATTCCGAGTAGGATCTGGGAAGGGATGGCTGTGACGAGCTTCAAACTCGCGAGTGCTGGGCGTAGTGACAGACGCAAAAGGATTACTGAATCCTATTCCAGCATGATCGAGAACTGACAGATGATTAGCCGTACGGTGACAGCGCATTTGGACCATTTTCACTGAGAGGATGAGATGTAGCCATTGACAATTGTAATGCCCAATATACAGCTTACCATGGAAAGGAGTATGAATGATTGGATGAAAGCAGTAGGAAAGCAAAGGTTCAGAAGGAATAAAAGCATCTCCATACGCTTATCTGAAATTCTCACCAATGAATTACATAAGTATTTCAATCCTATTTTATATTTTAATTATATTTTAATTATCAAATCTCCATAACCAATTGACTTCGCCAGACTGAGATTTACAAGGTGACCATAGCTTGCTTCAAACCGACAATCTCCGTGGGATCGACCCTTACTCACATAAGGTTTCTTACTTGGACGACCCAGCACTTGTTGGTTAGTTGTGCGAAGTTGTGACAAAGAACTAAGATTATGAATGTGCGTATTAAGTTTTTGGCGCCGTTACCAAGGAATGAACGATCACGATTTCGTGCACCATGGTTCATCACCGGAGGGTGGTGGTACCTGCAAGAGACTTCGATGCTTAAGTTAGCATGGGCTTTAAACAGGTTTTTAGTAGAATCAGAGTATGAGTTATACCTGGGTGCTCGAGTGTATTTATATTAGTGTAGAGTGACCTTTCTGGAGATAAGATAATTATCTTATCTTATCTTATCTTTGAGTAAAGTCATCTTATCTTTGAGTGAAGTCATCTTATCTTTTGGGGGACCGCCCTTATTTTTCTAGGCTTTGGCTGCCTTTAGATTAGACTGTGTCCCTTTATTTGGGCCTGCCTGAGCTCTCTGTAGCGATTTGGCCGAACTCTTTGAGAAGAGGTCGGGAAATGCCAGACCTGAGGAGGTCGGTTGAATTGTCTTTAATCAGCCCGGGTCGTATAGCTCGACCCAGGGCATGAACAATAACCATTGACACTAGCCTTCTACTAAGTTAATTAGTAGCTAGGTTAGAACTTATGGATTAATGTTGATCAAGCCTATTTGACATACTTCAAGCATACAGGTAGACTTAATGGGTTGGTCCCTCATAATTGTCAATATATATTTTGTAGACAAGGATGGTGATCTCAAATTTCTATATTTAGCCAAGAGTTCTTTTCCTTTCTTTTATTAGTTCTTGTTATCTACTTTCTTGCTTTTATATTTCCTTGCCAATTATAAATCAACCCCCCCTTATTCTTCATAGCCAATAATTGAGCACTTCATTGCAATTCCTTGTGAGACGACCCGAGGTTTGAATACTTCGGTTAATTTTCATTGGGATTTGTACTTGTGACAACCAAAATCTTTAAAATTTGATTTGAGTATTATTAGTTGGTTGGAAACTATACTACCACTGAAATTATTTTGTGTGAAATTCTTAACCATACGAAAATATTCTTTCAGTAGCTTTAAACTCAACCCTTAACTTATTACTCAGGTGCAGCAAAACTGCCAGTATTCTGGGCTTCCTCAGGAAGAACCTACAGAATTCCTGGTAGATTTCTTAAAGATTGCTGACACAGTACACAGTGAGGCAGTAGACCAAGATTTCTACAGATTATTGCTTTTTCATTTTGCAATAAAGGACCAAGCAAAAAGGTGGTTGGATAACCAGCCTAAAGCTAGTTTAAAAACTTAGAAACAGTTAGTGGACGAGTTTTAAACCAATACTTTCCCCCAAGAAAGATGAACCAGCTGAGACTGGACATCCAAGGCTTCAAACAAGGAGATGGTGAATCTCTTTATCATGCCTGGGAGAGGTATAGGAGGATGCTAAGAAAATGTCCCACTGAAATGTTTTCAGAATGGGTACAGTTAGAAATCTTCTACTATGGGCTTTCAGACATGGCTAGAATGTCCTTGGACCACTCTGCTAGTGGTTTCATGCACATGAGATAGACCATTGGAGAGGCTCGAGAGCTTATTGAGACCTCTATAAAAGGAGAAGTTAAGGTAGTAGTTGCTAAACCTAACCCTCCAGAGCAGGATGGCCCATTGACTCAGCAATCGCAAGCCCTTACCCAGCAAATGCTAGAACTACAAGAGGCTCTGCGAGAAACTCAAGCTTCTAACAGAAATGTGGAAGCCCAGTTGAATCAAACAACGCAGTAGTTATCTAAGCAGATAACAGATGAATACCAGGCTATCCAATTGAGTGGGAAAACCTTAAGCACCCAACCTCAGTACAATAAAAATGAAAGGCCCATTGAGGATACCTAGGTCTCTGCACAAAATGACTCTGGGTGTTTAAACGCTTAGAGAGACATCCCTTTTGGTGTCGAAAGCCAGAAAAGGGTAGAGACTGGGCGTTGAAATGCCCAGAGAGGTATCCCTCCTGGCGTTGAACGCCAGGAAAGGGCAGAGACTGGGCATTCAAATACCTAGGGGGGCAGCAGCATGGCGTTGAATGCCCAAGAAAGGGAGGTCAGCAATTCACTAATAACAACCCTTCTAAGCAAGCTAGTAACCCCCATTCCAGCATACAAAGCATTCAGCCTTCATCAACCAAGGTTGATGATTATAAGGCTAAGATGCCATTTCCTCAGAAACTCTGTCAAGAGGAAATGGATAAATAGTTTACCCGCTTTGCAGAGTGTTCATACCCTGGGTCAAGCTGTACGATCCGGGCTGGTTAAAGACAAGTCGACTGACCTCTTCAGGTCAGGACTGTCCGACCACGTTTCAAAGAGCTCGGCCAAGTCACTAGGAAAGCCCAAAAAGGGCCCAAACAGAGGAACACAACCCAAACTCAAAGGCAACCCAAGCCTAGAGAGATAAGGGCGGTTCCCTTGACGATAAGATGATTTCACTCAAAGATAAGATAAGATAACTATCTTATCTCCAGAAAAGTCACTCCACACCATTATAAATACACTGGAGCACCCAGGTATAACTCATACACTGATTGTACTAAAAACTTGCTTAATACCCTTGCTAACTTAAGCATCGGAGTCCCTTGCAGGTACCACCACCCTCCGGTGACGAAGGATCAGTGACGTGGCAGAAATTGGCTAATTGAGAATTGATATAAGTTGTGCGTTGCAAGTATAGTTCTTAACCAACCAGAAATTCGCTTATCAATTTAGAAAGGTTGTCACAAAAATTAAAATTTAAAATACTGGGAGTATGAATCCCAGGTCGTCTCCCAACGAGTTGCAGAAAGGTGTGCTATTTTATTAATCAGATATTTTTAGAAAGAGTTTGAGTTGAATAAACAGGAAATTAAATTAGAGAAATTAAGTAATTTAATTAAAAGCCTTGACTGGGAGTAGATTAGTTGGAAGCCCTATTCTTGTTGCAGTACTCTCAAGATTAATTGATAATTGAAGGTCGTTCTGTTTAGTTATCCCTTACTAAATAAGGGAAAGTCAAACAAGTTGGAATGATGTTTCTACTCACAAGTCCCAATCCGCTTACTTGGAAGGATTGGCATTAATGACTAGAGAGCCATCCAACAATAAACCCAATTACAATTTCTCCTTTGAACATTCCAACTCAAGGGTTCCTTTCAATCAACTCCCCATCAAGTCAGGGAAATACTCGCTCATTGTGAATGTAGAACTCATAACATAGGAAAGGGAATTAAAGAAAGACATGATAAATAAAACTCAAGGAAATCAATTAAAAATAAAAGTAACTCTTGTATTAATAAATTCTAAAATAATCCAATAGTAAAATTATGTAAATTAAAGGACATGGAAGAGTAAAGCCAAGTAAAGAAAACAAACTAGAATGACGAAGTCTTGATGAGGTAATAACTCTTCTCAATATCCCAACGCAAAGAGCAATCGAAATAAAAATCCTAAGAACTATGAATGTGTAGAGAGAAAACCTAGAGGAGGAGTAAAACTAGATCTAAAAACTAAAAGCTGTGTAGAATGAATGTTGTTTTTCGGTTTCTGCATATTCTCTGGCTCTAGTCTGCTTTTCTGGGCTGAAAACTGGGTCAAAACAGGGCCCAAAATCGCCCCAAGCGAATTCTGTAAATTATGCAGATCGCGCATGACACGCGATCGCGTCATTCATGCGGACGCGTCATGCGGCGTTTTGCTTTACCACGCGGGCGCGTCGTCCATGCCTCCGCGTCACTTGTGCTATTCCAATCCGCGCGGTCGCGTGAGCCATGCAACCGCGTCACTGCGATTTCCTTTCTTCCGCGCGGTTGCGTGAGCCATGCGGCCGCGTTACTTCTCGCTGGTCATCTCCTTAATTTCTTGTGTTCCTTCCATTTTTTGCAAGCTTCCTTTCCAATCTCCAACTCATTCATGCCCTATAAAGCCTGAAACACTTAACACACAGATCACGGCATCGAATGAAATAAAGGAGAATTAAAATACATAATTAAAAGTCTCTAGGAAGCAAGTTTTCAATCATGTAATAATTTTAGGAAGGAAATATAAATGCATGCTAATCATATGAATAAGTGGGTAAAGATCATGATAAAACCACGCAATTAAACACATTATAAACCATAAAATAGTGGTTTATCAACCTCCCCACACTTAAACATTAGCATGTCCTCATGCTTAGTTGAAGGAGATCAAATAAATGAGTAGGAACATGTAAAACTCATGCAATGCAATGCAACCTATATATATGAATGCAACTATATGATTTTTTTTGTCCACTTGATCAATAATAAATAAGCTCTTCAAAATAATTACAAATCAAATTCCACTAATTCAATTCTCATGCAGTAAGAATAGATAAAAATGCAAGAAGGCAGCTCATGAAAGCAGGGAATATAGAATTTTAAACATTGAACCCTCACTAATGATGTATGTACGCTCTAATCTCTCTGGTGTGTAAAGGGCAATCACTCTATCCTTCTCTAATCATGCTTTCTAATTTTTGTTCTTCTCCTAATCAATCAACAACATTTGATATACCAATGCAAACATCATGAGGTCTTTTCAAGGTTGTAATGGGGCCAAGGTAATGGTAAGGATACATATATGGCTAAGTAAGCTTATAAACTGAATCTTTAATTAACCCAAGCTTTAACATAACCTATATATATACTCTATATAACTTTAGAATCCATACCTAGCTACCCAGAATTTCTCTTTCACATTCTATACTCATGTATCAACTTTTATTTTAATTTTATCATACATGCATTGACCTTTGAATTCTTAACTTAACGTTGGGGTAATTTTGTTCCCTTATTTATTTATTGAATATTTTTTATTTTTTATTTATTTTTTATTTTTTATTTTTTTTAATATAAGCATAAAAATAAACATAGCTTATTAATGCACATAGATTTTTAATTATTATAGTTTCACATGAGTAGGTATCCAAATTCCCATTATATTATCATGACACATTCCCTTATTATCTTTTGTTCCCATAATTTTCCATACTTAATTAGCACACACAATTCTATCTTAAGCTAACCAAAGATTCAGTTTGGGATATATAATTATTTTTCTGCTTAAGGCTAGTAACATGGTAAAATATAGAACAAATGGGATTTAAAGGCTCAAAGTGGCTAACAAAAGTAATTGAAAGGGTAGGCTAAATTTGGATAAGTGAGCTAAACAATTAATGGCCTCAATCACATGCAAACATATAAATATAATAAATATTGAACATATAGGATGAAACAAAATATAGATTACAATCATAGAGAAGTAAACACACAAAAATAAAATAATTATGGTTAAATAATGTAACCATGCATAAAGGCTCAAATCTCACAGGTTGTGTGTTCTTTAGCTCAAAAATCATGTTCCAAATACAACTTCAAGCAAATTTAACATAAAAATTTAATTAAAATTAGTAAAATTTTGTTCCAAAACTAGATTCTTAGAAGAAACTTATTGTCTTTTCAATCAAGTGGAACATGCATGCAACTAATCTATTGCTATGCAATTTATCCTATTCTATAAAAGAAAAACTAACTAAATATCCTAATTTATTGGTGTTTAGGGAAGAGAAATTACCTCTGAAAGTCAGGTACTGACCGACCTCCCCACACTTAAGGCTTTGCACCGTCCTCGGTACCATCTGTTAGGAACAAGGGTGGGCTGGTAGCAGTATCTCCACAGTTGGGACCATCATGGCTCCCTGTGCTGGTAAAGGAAGTGGAGTCCGGGGTGTCTGAGTCCTTCAATTTTACCATAATCAGCTCCTTGAGGTATGTGAATTGGCGCTTGTTACGGCGCTCTCTCATCTTAGCTTTGTGTTCCTACCAATCCAACCTTTCGAGTATCTGATGGAGCAGTTGGTCTGTGGCAGGTGCTTGTGGTACGGAAGGAGGAATGTCCTGAGCCGGTTCAGTGGGCTGGCTTGTAGTGGCTGCTGAGGATCTGATATATATTTCCCATCAGGGACATATTGATCATCTCGTGGAAGTATGGCTTTGGTGTCCCCAGCTCTGAAGGAGACTCCGGCTGCTGAGACGATATCTGAGACCAAGGCGGGGAAAGGTAAGTTTCCCGCGATTTGTACGTGTCCCATGGCATTCCGGATGTGTCTTGGTAGGTTCAGAGGCTGGTCTGTAAGGATGCACCATAGTAGAACGGCCATGTCCGCAGTGAAGGAGGACTCGTGAGTGCTCAAAAAGACGTAATGGGACATGATCTGTGCCCATACGCGAGCCTCCAAGGTAGTGCTGAAGCCAAAATTCCCTTAGGGCAGGTACGATGGTATCTGTAGATCCGTCGGCTGCCAAGTAGTGCAATAACTCTGAGAATGACGTCCCAGTCAAATTGGTACATCTGGCGCTTGAGTGCGGCTTCAAACCTTATGGAATAGGGGGAAGACCTAGAGCTTTTTGAATGGCCTCTTCTGTAATAGGGACTTGCTTCTGACGGACAAAGACAGACTGCAGGGTTGGTAAGTGGAAGTTGGAGTAGAACTCGACTACCCAAGAAAGATTGACCTGCCTCGGCTGTCTCTGTAGGAAACCCCATTGTCTTTGTGCAATTTGCGGCTCAACAAAGGTAGCAATATGGTTTGGGAGGAGAAGAAGGTATTCGTTGTTGTAGCTCCTTTCTGCCAGGATGGGGAACATCTGCTCACAGTAGCGATTGGGAAATCGTGCAGTGTCCTTTGCTGGGAAGGCTTTTTCTTTATCATCAACCTTTATAATCCTCTTAAGTCTCTTTGTTGAGGGTTTAACCGCAGTTGAAGAGGGTTCTGCCACTAATTCTCTTTTTGTTCCTCTTCTTGCTATGGATTTGGGAGTAGCTTTCTCTTTTCCTTTCTTGGTGGCCATTCTAAAAAAGGGAAGAGAAAGTAAATTAAATTCAAAGAGATAGAGCAAGGAAGAGAACGGAAAAGGGTGGTTATGAATGAACAATAAAAGGTAAATGATGTTATCACATGGTCATGACTACATGTGGAAAGTCATCAATGAAAAATAGTTAGTGCATATGATGACAAGTGAATGCAAGGTGTTTATTGGCATGCTGGAAAAGGCATGAGTAGCATAGATCAAGCATCACTCGTAACAAACCATCACGTTTGTATTGACAATTATTTATAACGAATAAAATATAAAAGGGTTTTTGTGAAAAACGGGCATTTAATAGTAGAGTAGAATAATGGAGAAAAGTGCAAAATGCCATATGGGCTTTTTCACAAACACATAGCATGCATGGTGAAATAATGTATGGAAAGTATTAAATTGAACATGAAAGCAACCCTTTAAAAAGTAATATATAATTGCCAAACAAATTTAGAACAATCCACAAGCATATAATGAGAAATAATGACTCAAATAAATTCTAACACCAAGTAAAAAGGAAGAAAATATGAATAATAAAAGTAAAAAGAAAAGAAAAGAAGATAACATAGAAAAATAAGAATAAAAATAGAAAAGTAAGGACAGAAGAAGAAAAAGAAAACCTTGTTAATGGGGGAGAGAGAGAGAGAGTGAGGGTGTAAAAAGTGAGAAAGAAGGAAGAAGGAAGAAGGAAGGAAGAAGAAATAAGGAGGGAAAAGAGAAAATAGGATTTGAGGAGAAAAAGATAAGATAAGTGGCAAATCAGGGAAGTTGTGCGGCGCAATCGACGCGGTCGCGTAGGGCAAATGGTCGCGTAGGCCACGCGGTCGCGTAGGGCACGCGGTCGCGCAACTTGCGCTGATACTGATTGACGGGTCGCGTCGGTCACGCGGTCGCGTGACCCGTTTTATGCCACTGGCGCGATGGCAGCCTCGCACTCGCACAACTCTCTGTTCAAAATCATTAATTGCCAAATATTGGATGACGCGATCGCATGGGGCATGCGATCGCGTGAGTGGCCATTAGAAGGATATGACGCGGTCGCGTCGGTCACGCGGCCGTGTGGGAAGGATTGTGCGTTCAGCACCAATCCAGCACCACTCTAGCACAACTTTCGGTCGTGCACCCTTTTGACGTCGAATTCTAGGGCACGCGGCCGCGTGGGTCAAGCGGTCGCGTGGGAGGCCAATGTTCCATGTGACACGGACGCGTCGGCGACGTGGTTGCGTGGGACAATTTGTGCCATTGGCACGCCTCCAGCCACGCTCCTGCGTGACTCTCTGTTTGTTTTTATTTTCTCCCATCTCCTTGCGACGCAGACGCGTCAATGATGCGGTCGCGTCGCGTAACCCCTTTTTTTTCAATTAAAAATAAAAGTATGTAAAAGCAGATGCACGAAATGTACTAATAAAGAGAAGGGTTATTAAATAGAAAAAACTAAAAATAAAGAAAAAATGATCATACCATGGTGGGTTGTCTCCCACCTAGCACTTTGCTTTAACATCCATAAGTTGGACGCTCCATTAGCTCAATCTTTGGCTATGTGAGGATCTTCCAAGAGGAAGATCTCGAGCTCCTTATTTTTCTGCATCCACTCTCCATGGTACAGCTTTAAACGATGTCCATTAACTTTGATAAGTTCAGAGCTGGAAGGATGGCTTAGGTGATAAACTCCGTACGGTTCGGTCTTCTCTACTCTGTATGGACCATCCCATCTTGATCTCAACTTGCATGGCATGAGTCTCAGTCGAGATTTGTAAAAAAGGACTAAGTCCCCAGGTTGGAACTCTTTTCTCTTAATGTGCTGATCATGTACAGCCTTCATCTTCTCCTTGTATAGTCTGGAGTTTTCATAAGCTTCTAGGCGAAGGCTTTCCAATTCTTGCAGTTGCAATTTCCTTTCAGCTCCGGCTTTCTCAATTCCCATGTTGCACTCCTTTACTGCCCAAAAGGCTTTGTGCTCGACTTCAACAGGGAGATGCCAAGTTTTTCCATAGACTAAGCGGAAAGGACTCATCCCAATGGGTGTCTTGTATGCGGTTATGTACGCCCAAAGTGCATCTTGTAGCCTGGTGCTCCAATCTCTTCTATGAGGTTTGACTATCTTCTGCAAGATATGCTTTATCTCTCTGTTTGACACCTCAGCTTGCCCATTAGTCTGAGGATGGTAGGCTGTTGCAACCTTATGAATTATTCCATGCTTCTTTATTAATCCTGTTAGTCTCCTGTTACAAAAATGGGTGCCTTGATCGCTCACGATTGCTCGTGGTGATCCAAAGCGACAAATAATGTGGTTTGTCACAAAGAAAACAACAGTGTTAGCATCATCAGTGCGGGTAGGAATTGCTTCCACCCATTTGGAAATATAATCCACAGCTAACAATATATAAAAATAACCATTAGAATTTAGAAATGGACCCATGAAGTCAATGCCCCAAACATCAAAAATTTCACAGAAAAGCATAATTTGTTGAGGCATCTCATCCCTCCTGGATATATTACCAAATTTTTGGCATGGAAAACAAGATCTACAAAATTCAGCAGTGTCTCTAAAAAGTGTAGGCCACCAGAATCCACAGTCTAAGATTTTTCTAGCTATTCTTTGAGGGCAAAAATGTCCTCCACACTCAGATGAGTGACAGGCCTCTAAGATGGACTGGAATTTTGATTGAGGCACACATCGTCTAATTACCTGGTCAGTGCCACATCTCCATAAATATGGTTCATCCCATATATAATATTTAGACTCGCTTTTCAGCTTGTCTCTTTGATGCTTAGAAAAGTTTGGAGGAAAAGTGCGGCTAACTAGATAATTAGCTACAGGTGCATACCAAGGGACTACCTCGGATACTGCTTGCAGGTTATCAAATGGGAAATTATCAGCTATAGGAGTGGGGTCATCTGAAATGTGCTCAAGGCGACCCAAGTGGTTTGCCACTAAATTCTGGTTACCACTCCTATCCTTAATTTCTAAATCAAATTCTTGTAATAGCAGTATCCAACGTATAAGCCTTGGTTTGGACTCCTTTTTAGCTAATAGATACTTTAGAGCTGCGTGGTCTAAGTACACTACTACCTTCGTACCAAGTAAATAGGCTCGGAATTTATCCAGAGCAAAAACAATAGCAAGAAGCTCTTTCTCAGTAGTAGTGTAATTGGACTGTGCTGCATCTAGAGTTTTAGACGCATAAGCAATAACAAAAGGATCATTACCTTCACGCTGAGCCAATGCTGCCCCTACTGCATGGTTGGAAGCGTCGCACATTATTTCGAATGGCTGGCTTCAATCTGGTCCTCTCACAATTGAAGCTTGAGTCAGAGCGGTTTCAGCTTATCAAACGCTTGTTTGCAATCATCACTGAACTCGAACTCAATATCCTTCTGCAGTAGTCTGGATAAGGGAAGTGCTACCTTACTGAAGTCCTTAATGAATCTCCTGTAAAAACCTGCATGGCCAAGGAACGAGCGGACTTCCCTCACAGAAGAGGGGTAAGGTAAACTAGAAATAACATCCACCTTTGCTGGATCTACAGAAATGCTAGTATTAGACACAACATGTCCTAGTACAATCCCTTGTTTAACCATAAAGTGATATTTTTCAAAATTTAATACAAGGTTTGTACTGACACATCTATCTAATACTTTAGATAATCCATCTAAGCAAAGGCTAAAGGAATCGCCATAAACACTAAAATCATCCATAAAAACTTCCATACAGTCCTCAATAAGATCAGAGAAAAGACTCATCATGCACTTTAGGAAGGTAACTGGTGCATTGCACAAGACAAAGGGCATTCTCTTGTAAGCATAAGTCCCAAAAGGGCATGTAAAAGTAGTCTTTTCCTGATCCTCAGGAGCTATATGAATCTGGAAATAACCTGTGTAACCATCTAGAAAACAATAATGTGATTTACTTGACAGGCGATCCAGTATTTGATCAATGAATGGAAGAGGATAGTGATCCTTACGGGTTGCTTGGTTGAGGCGTCTGTAGTCAATACAGACCCTCTAAGCGTTCTGTACTCTGGTTGCTATGAGCTCTCCGTGCTCATTCTTCACTATAGTGACTCCAGAATTCTTTGGTACTACTTGTACTGGACTTACCCATTCACTGTCTGAGATGGGATAGATGATATCTGCCTCCAGTAGTCTGGTCACTTCCTTTTTGACAACCTCTAAGATAGTGGGGTTCAGTCTTCTCTGGGGTTGACGAACGGGCCTTGCTCCGTCTTCTAAAAATATTCTGTGCTCACATACTTGAGGGTTGATGCCTATTATATCTGCCAAACTCCACCCAATTGCCTTCTTGTGCTTCCTCAGCACACTAAGTAACTGCTCTTCTTGTTGAGAAGTGAGTTCCCTTGCAATGATAACTGGACACTGTTGCTTGTCCTCAAGGAAAGCATATTTGAGGTGTGGAGGAAGGGGTTTTAATTCTATCTTCTGGTCATGGTCAGGCTTTGGGTTGTCTGGAGCTGGCAACAATGGAAAAGCACTGTCATTGTCCTCTGAGAATGTCCCCACACTTGGACCTTTCCTGTGTGCTTCTCCTCTAATTCCTCCTGGTGAACTTTAGCTACAGTTTCATCAATGATGTCACACTGGAAGATAGAATGATCTTCTGGAGGGTACTTCATAACTCCATTCAGGTTGAAACTTACTAATCGGCCATCTATTTCAAAAGAGTATGTTCCTGAAAAAGCATCCAATTTGAACTTTGATGTCTTCAGGAAAGGTCTTCCAAGTAGGATTGATTATGGCTTCTCTGAGTCATTTTGGGGCATCTGCAGAATATAAAAATCAGTGGGGAATGTGAGTCCCTTAATGCCCACTAATACATCTTCAACAACTCCAACCGCTGTAATAATGCTCTTATCTGCTAACACAAAATGAGCTGCCGACCTTTTTATGGGAGGGAGCCTCAAAATATCATATATAGACAAAGGAATTATACTCACACATGCTCCTAAATCACACATGCAGTCAGGAATTATCACACCACCAATAGTACAATTAACTATACAAGGACCTGGGTCACTACACTTTTCAGGTAAACCTCCCATTAAAGCAGATATGGAACTACCTAAAGGAATAGTTTCTAATTCATTAATTTTGTCTTTATGTATACATAAATCTTTTAGAAACTTTGCATATTTAGGTACCTGTTGAATAACATTGAAAAGAGGAACATTTACCTCAACTTTTTTGAATATCTCTACCATTTTGGGATCAGGTTCCAGCTGCTTCCTGGGCTTTCTTGCAAGTTGTGGAAAGGGGATAGGAGTGGTGTCTTCTGCAGTATCTGCGCCCTATGGTGCTCCCTTCTGTGGTTGAAATTCTTCTTTTTCAGCTATGTCCTGTATGTCCTCTTCCTCTTCAGCATCTTCTATTTCCACTACCTCTTCAGCTGAGGCGTGTTCTGGTAGGCTTGGCTCCTCTTGATTCCTCTCCTGCAGTGTGGTTCTAGACCTCAGGGTGATGGCATTAATGCCACCCTTGAGATTGGGTAATGGTTGAGAGGAAATTCCACTGGAGCTCAAAGGCTGGTTATTGGAGTTATTCATTGATCCAATCTGTGAGACAAGAGCTTGCAAAGTAGCGTTCAGACCATTTAGAGTGGCATTAATGTTATTTTCCATGGTCTATTGTCTCCGATCAATGGATTATAGTAAATCATCATTAGAAGATGAGGAAGGATAAGTAATTTGAGAGGTCTGCTGTAGGGTATTCTGTGGTCCTTGGGACTGTCTCAGGTGAGGCACTCTGTAAGGCTGGTTCTGGTTCTGCTGCCTGTTGTTGTTATTATTCCACCTCTGATTTCCCTGATTGTCTCTACCTCCTCTATTGTTGATGTCCCTCCAATTCTGGTTAGAATTGTCCTGCCATCCATGGTTGTAATTGCCACCTTAATTGTACCCTTGGTTGGGACGGTCATAGAAGTTATGAGTGGCTGCTACGGTGTTGTCTTCCTGCTGGAGCTGCGGACACTCATCAGTATAGTGGCTATAATCAGCACAGATTCTGCAAACTCTCTGTGGGACTAACTGTTGGTTTTGCTGTGGTGGAGAAGGTTGAGCTTGCTGAACTTGTTGTTGATTCAATTGCATCTGCTTCAGCAAGTTGGTCATTTCACAGATACTCTGAGTTAGAGCAGCAGTCTCTCTGCTAGAGGATACTACTGCAACGGCTTTTGAACGGCCTTGTTTCTGCCTGTGATTCCGAGTAGATTCAGCTAAGTTGCTGATCAATTGCCATGCCTCATCAGTGGTCTTGTACTTTTTCATAGACCCATTGCTAGCACTTTCCAATGTGGTCTTATCTTGGGGCCTCATGTCTTGTGTGACATAACCGAGTAATACAATCTTGTCAATCATATGGTGGGGGCATGCTTCTAGAAGATTATTGAAGCGCTCCCAGTATTCATAGAGAGTCTCAGATTCATCCTGAACAATCATGGAAATGTCTTTCCTCAGTTTATCAGTAACTTCGGCTGGAAAGAATTTTTCCAAGAATTCCCTTCTCAGTATATCCCAGTTGGATACAGTTGTTACTGGTTGAGTGTAGTACCACTCTCTTGCCTACCCCTCAAGAGAAAACGGGAAAGCTTTCAGCAAAATTGAAGTTTAATCTGCACCATCACGCCTGACAGTAGAACAGGCTGCTTGAAAATCTCTCAGGTGCTTGATAGGCTCTTGAGCAGGCAAGCCATGAAACTTGGGCATCAAATTGAGCAGTGCGGTCTTTATTTCAAAGTCTGTAGCCACCGCTGGGTGATGCGCTTGAAATGGTTGCATTGTAAAATCAGGGGCTCCAGCCTCCTGGATAGTAACTCTCCTAGCTGCTGCCATGTTACCTGCACGTAAATCAACCAAATCAGTAGAACGGGGGCTGGTTTCTTTCTCAAGTGACATTTCAGATCCGCCCTCAGAAAGGACTAACCGACGCCGAGCTTGCCTTATTCATGAAAAAGTTCTTTCAATCTCAGGATCGAATACGAGCAAGTTTGGATCAGGAAGTGAACGCGTCATCTAATGAAAGAAACAAGCAGCTCAGGGTAGCAAGATAAAATAAAATGCAAATAAATAAAATCCAATCAATAACTTTAGCACTCTATTGCAACTCCCCGGCAACGGCGCCAAAAATTGACGTTGCAGAAATTGGCTAATTAAGAATTGATATAAGTTGTGCGTTGCAAGTATAGTTCTTAACCAACCAGAAATCCGCTTATCAATATAGAAAGCTTGTCACAAAAATTAAAATTTAAAATAATGGGAGTATGAATCCCAGGTCATCTCCCAACGAGTTGCAGAAAGGTGTGCTATTTTATTAATCAAATATTTTCAGAAAGAGTTTGAGTTAAATAAACAGAAAACTAAATTGGGGAAACTAAGTAATTTAATTAAAAGCCTTGACTGGGAGTAGATTAGTTGGAAGCCCTATTCTTGTTGCAGTACTCTCAAGATTAATTGATAATTGAAGGTCGTTCTGTTTAGTTATCCCTTACTAAATAAGGGAAAGTCAAACAAGTTAGAATGATGTTTCTACTCACAAGTCCCAATCCGCTTACTTGGAAGGATTGGCGTTAGTGACTAGAGAGCCATCCAACAATAAACCCAATTACAATTTCTCCTTTGAACATTCCAACTCAAGGATTCCTTTCAATCAACTCCCCATCAAGTCAGGGAAGTACTCGCTCATTGTGAATGTAGAACTCATAACATAGGAAAGGGAATTAAAGAAAGACATGATAAATAAAACTCAAGGAAATCAATTAAAAATAAAAGTAACTCTTGTATTAATAAATTCTAAAATAATCCAATAGTAAAATTGTGTAAATTAAAGGACATGGAAGAGTAAAGCCAAGTAAAGAAAACGAACTAGAATGACGAAGTCTTGATGAGGTAATAACTCTTCTCAATATCCCAATCAAAGAGCAATCGAAATAAAAATCCTAAGAACTATGAATGTGTAGAGAGAAAACCTAGAGGAGGAGTAAAACTAGATCTAAAAACTAAAAGCTGTGTAGAATGAATGTTGTTTTTTGGTTTCTGCATATTCTCTGGCTCTAGTCTGCTTTTCTGAGCTGAAAACTGGGTCAAAACAGGGCCCAAAATCGCCCCTAGCGAATTCTGCAGATTATGCAGATCGCGCATGTCACGCGATTGCGTCATTCATGCGGACGCGTCATGCGGCGTTTTGCTTTGCCACGCGGGCGCGTTGTCCACGCCTCCGCATCACTTGTGCTATTCCAATCCGCGCGGTCGCGTGAGCCATGCGACTGCGTCACTGCAATTTCCTCTCTTCTGCGCGGTTGCGTGAGCCATGCGGCCGCGTCACTTCTCACTGGTAATCTCCTTAATTTCTTGTGTTCCTTCCATTTTTTGCAAGTTTCCTTTCCAATCTCCAACTCATTCATGCCCTGTAAAGCCTGAAACACTTAACACACAGATCACAGAATCGAATGGAATAAAGGAGAATTAAAATACATAATTAAAAGTCTCTAGGAAGCAAGTTTTCAATCATGTAATAATTTTAGGAAGGAAATATAAATGCATGCTAATCATATGAATAACTGGGTAAAGATCATGATAAAACCACGCAATTAAACACATTATAAACCATAAAATAGTGGTTTATCAATTAGTATCACCAACAAGTCCAACAAAGTCGGACACGGCGGTTCCGTCCACTACCCACAAGTCGGACACATCAGCACCGACCCGCACAGAAGATATTGTCCGAGATCGACCTACAGTTTCAGGTAACCCTCGGAACATTGGCGCCATTGCCGGGGAACCTGGAAGTCATCCCACCATCATGGCGGACATCCTTGACAATGACCACGACTCTGATCTAGAAGACAAGACGCCGCACAAAAACGCGGACACTAAACAAAAAGATAGTTCTCAACCAAACAAAAGCAAGAACTTGCTAAGTTCAGAAATCATGGATGCACTTCAAGCTCAACAAGATCACCTCAAACAGCTTAAAAAAGAGGCCGAGCATTAACGGGAAGCCGAGAGGGACCTTTGAAGGAAAACCTAGCAACGCCGAGAATTAGAGGACAAGCTCCAAAAACTTGAAGCCGATCTCAAAACCAAGACTACCCGATCCAGTCACGAAGATAAGCCCCACAAAGATCAAGACACATTCACTAAAGAGATCATGAAAGCCAAAGTCCCAAAGGACTTCAAAGCTCCCGACATGACCCCGTACGAAGGCACATCAGATCCAATCTATCATCTCAGTAATTTCAGAAGCAGGATGTACCTCACCGACACATCGGACGCTATTCGATGCAAAGCCTTCCCAAGAACCCTATCAAAAGCGGCAATTAAGTGGTTCGACTCTCTGCCTCCAAGATTCATCACAAATTTTGATGACCTAGCCAAGAAATTTCTTGCCAGGTTCTCCATCCTGAAGGATAAAACCAAACACGCCCTAAGCTTATTAGGGATCAAGCAAGGAGATCGGGAAAGTCTTCGCAATTATATGGAAAGATTCAACAAAGCATGTCTGGACATACAAAGTCTACCAACAGAAGCAGGCATTATGGGTTTCATCAATGGCCTATGAGAGGGACCTTTTAGTCACTCCATATCAAAGAAACATCCCACATCTCTAAATGAAGTGCAAGAATGAGCAGAGAAGTACATCAACATGGAGGAAAACTCTCGATTAGGAGAAACATCAAAATCCTGTTTTTCCTACTCCTCCCGAGATAAGGAGAAAGAGTCCAAGAAAAAAAAAAGACCAACACGAAGAGAAGATTAAGAAATACCACAATTACACCCCCCTTCGGATATCTCTTGTGGAAGTTTACCGAGAAGTATGCCACACTAAAAAGATCCCGACACCTTGAGCAATTAAAAGCAAGAAAGGAGGTGAAAATCGAACAAAATATTGTGATTACCATCGAATATATGGACATGCCACCAACGAGTGCTTCGATCTGAAGAATGTCATAGAAAAATTGGTAAAAGAGGGGAGACTAGATCGGTACTTAGCCAGCAAAACAGATGAAGCCAGAAAAAGAGGAAGAGACTAAGAAGTCGGACGAACTGAACGCCCACTTCGTACCCCAGAAAGACATCTCGCAAAAGACACCTTAAAGAAGTATATCACGTCGATGGAGGAGAAGAAACACCTGACCTCCCTACTATTACTTTCACTAAAGAGGATGTGGCTGGCATCATCTTGGGACATGACGATCCCATGGTCATCACTATCATATTGGCCAACGCTAACCTCCACCGCACACTAGTGGACCAAGGAAGCTCGGCTGATATATTGTTTAAAACTGCCTTTGACAAACTCGGCCTAGAGGAAAAAGAGATCAAAGCATACCCTAACAACTTATTCGGATTAGAAGACACTCCAATCCAACCACTTGGATACATCTCACTACACAAAACCTTTGGAAAATGAAGCCGGTAAAGGACACTCAATATAGACTACATTGTAGTCAACATAAGTTCAGCCTATAACGCCCTGATAGGTCGGGCAACATTAAATCAGCTCGCAGCAGTAGTTTTCACTCCGCATCTATGCATGAAATTCCCAACTCCAGAAGGGATTGCTACGATAAAAGGAGATCAGAAGATAGCGCGACGCTGTTACATTGAAAGTCTGAACCTCAGAGGCAAAAGGGAAGAAATCCACACCATCGAACTCGGGAGAATTCGAGGTCAGGAAGAACTACGTCCACAACCTGAGGGCGAGATAGAAAAAGTCCAGATAGGAGATGTCCCAGATAAAACAACCAATATTGGCGCAATCCTAAAAAGAGATGTAAAGGAGCCCCTGATACAGTTCTTAAAAGATAACGTCGACCTCTTCGCATGGAAGGCCACAGACATGCTGGGCATAAACCCCAAACTAATGTGCCACAAACTGGCAGTATATCCAGGATCTCAGCCAGTACAACAGAGGCATAGAAAGCTCAGACCAGAAAGATCCCAAGCTGTGGAAGAACAGGTACAAGCTCTACTAGAGGAAGGATTTATAAGAGAAGTCAAATACCCACTATGGCTAGCCAACGTTGTCCTGGTAAAGAAATTAAATGGGAAGTGGCGGATGTGCACCGACTATACCGATCTCAACAAAGCTTGCCCAAAAGATCCCTATCCACTCCCAAGTATCGATGCCCTAGTGGATGACTCCTCCGGATACAAATACCTCTCGTTTATGGACGCTTATTCGGGATACAATCAAATCCCGATGTATCCACCCGATCAAGAAAAAACCTCATTCTTAACCCTAAAAGCAAACTACTGCTACATCGTCATGCCATTCGGACTCAAAAATGCAGGAGCCACGTATCAAAGACTAATGAACAAGGTCTTCGCAAACCATATCGGGAAACTTATGGAGGTATATGTGGACGACATGTTAGTAAAAACACAAAGCGAGGAGTCATTACTATCTGACCTCGCCCAAGTGTCCAATACCATACGAAAGTATGGTATGAGACTTAATCCTGCAAAATGCATCTTCGCAGTAGAAGCCGACAAATCAAATCCCGATGTATCCACCCGATCAAGAAAAAACCTCATTCTTAACCCTAAAAGCAAACTACTGCTACATCGTCATGCCATTCGGACTCAAAAATGCAGGAGCCACGTATCAAAGACTAATGAACAAGGTCTTCGCAAACCATATCGGGAAACTTATGGAGGTATATGTGGACGACATGTTATTAAAAACACAAAGCGAGGAGTTATTACTATCTGACCTCGCCCAAGTGTCCAATACCATACGAAAGTATGGTATGAGACTTAATCCTGCAAAATGCACCTTCGCAGTAGAAGCCGACAAATTCCTGGGATTCATGCTCACACAAAGAGGAATAGAAGCAAACCCGGACAAATGCCAGGCCATACTCGACATGAAAAGCCCGAACTATGTCAAAGAGGTGCAACAACTCAACGGGCGACTAGCAGCCTTATCCAGATTTCTAGCCGAATCTGCCATAAGATCTCTCCCCTTCTACGCCACTCTAAGGAAGGGAAAGAAGTTTGAGTAGACACCTGAGTGCGAACAAGCCTTCCAGGAGTTTAAAAAATTCATGGGATAACCACCCATTCTCTCCTAACCACGGAAAGGAGAAGCACTCATACTATATCTTGCAATAGGAAGTCGGGCAGTAGCTTCAGCACTAGTCAGAGAGGATTAAAGTGGACAACAACCCGTATATTTCATCAGCAAAGCACTACAGGGATCTGAGCTGAACTATCAAAAAATAGAGAAGTTCGCCTTTGCTCTCATACTAACTTCTCGACGACTTCGCCCATATTTTCAAGCTCACACCATCAAGGTTCGAACCAACCAACCCATGAAAAGCATTCTATAGAAAACATATTTAGCAGGAAGAATCCTATAATGGACGGTCGAGTTGTCTGAATTCGACCTTCAATATGAAGCTCAGACAGCCATCAAATCCCAATATCTGGCTGATTTCATCGCAGAGTATACTGACACCCCAGAAATCCTTACATATTGGAATCTTTACGTGGATGGCTCTTCAAATAAAACTGGGTGTGGAGGCGTTATTGGCTAGTTTGAAGCTGGCTAAAGAGGTCGAAGCCCAAAAACTTGTCATCTTCAGTGATTCACAAGTCGTCACCTCGCAAATAGTAGGGACCTACCAAGCTAAAGACCCTGCCATAAAAAAGTACCTGGACAAAACCCGGAAACAACTCAGACAATTCAAGGAATACGAGATCCGACATATACCTCGAGAACAAAATACCTGAGCTGACGCACTCTCAAAATTAGCTAGCACCAAACCAGGGGGCAATAATAGAAGCCTCATATAGGAAATGCTACAGAACCCGTCAATCTCGGAAGAAAAGGTCTTAGCCATAACAAGTTTGGATCAAGGATGGATGACTCCCATAATCAACTACCTCAAAATAGAAACACTCCCTACAGATAAGAAGGAGGCAAAGAGGTTAAAACGGGAGGCAAAATACTACACCATCATAAACAACACTCTATATAAGAGAAGGATCTCAACATCACTGTTAAAATGCGTGCCAACTTCCAACACAAAGGAAGTTTTAGAAGAAGTACATAGTGGCATCTGTGGCAACCACCTCGGATTTTAAAGCTTCCTTTGTGTTGGAAGTCGGCACGTATTGTAACAGTGATGTTGAGATCCTTCTCTTATATAGAGTGTTGTTTATGATGGTGTAGTATTGTGCCTCCCGTTTTAACCTTTTTGCCTCCTTCTTATCTGTAGGGAGTGTTTCTGTTTTGAGGTAGTTGATTGTAGGAGTCATCCATCCTTGATCCAAACTTGTTATGGCTAAGACCTTTTCTTCCGAGATTAATGGGTTCTGTAGCATTTCCTGTATGAGGCTTCTATTGTTGCCCCCTGGTTTGGTGCTAGCTAGTTTTGAGAGTGCATAAGCTCGAGCATTCTGTTCCTGAGGTATGTGACGGACCTCATACTCCCTGAGTTATCCGAGCTGTTCCCTGGTTTTGTCCAAGTACTTTTTCATGGTGGGATCCTTGGCTTGGTAGCTCCCTGCTATTTGTGAGGTGACTACTTGTGAGTCACTGAAGATGGTAAGCTTTTGAGCTCCAACCTCCTTAGCCAGCTTCAAACCAGCTAGTAGTGCTTCATATTCGGCTTGATTGTTTGAAGCGGGGAACTCGAATTTGAGGGAAGGTTCAATTTGGGTTCCCTGATTGCTTTCTAGTATCACGCCTGCGCCACTTTCCATTTTGTTTGAAGAACCGTCTACGTATAGACTTCATTCTGTAGGGATTTTCAGGGTGTCCATAAACTCGGCAAGGATGTCAGCCAGATAATATGATTTAATGGCTGTCTGAGTTTCATATTGAAGGTCGAATTCGGACAACTCGACTGCCCATTGCAAGATTCTTCCTGCCAAGTCTGTTTTTTGTAAGATGCCTTTTATGGGCTGATTGGTCCGAACCCTGATGATGTGGGCTCGGAAATACGGGCGAAGTCGTCGAGATGTTAGTATGAGAGCATAGGCAAACTTCTCTATTTTTTGGTAATTTAGTTCGGACCCCTGTAGTGCTTTGCTAATGAAGTATATGGGTTGTTGTCCGTTGTTGTCTTCTCGGACCAGTGCTGAGGCTACTGCCCGGTTTCCTACTGCAAGGTATAGTACAAGTGGTTCTCCTTCCTGTGGTCGAGTTAGAATAGGTGGTTGTCCCAAGAACCTTTTGAAGTCCAGGAATGCCTGCTCGCACTCCGTTGTCCATTCGAACCTCTTTCCCTTCCGTAGAATAACATAGAAGGGTAGAGATCTTATTGCCGATCTGGCTAGGAATCTGGACAAGGCTGCCAATCTTCCATTGAGTTGTTGTACCTCTTTGACACAGGTCAGACTCTTCATGTCGAGTATAGCCCGGCATTTATCCGGATTTGCCTCGATTCCTCTTTGTGTGAGCATAAAACCCAAGAATTTACCGGCTTCTACTGTGAAGGTGCATTTTGCTGGGTTGAGTCGCATGCCATGCCTTCTTATAGTGTCGAACACTTGAGTGAGGTCGGACAATAACGACTTTTCTCTTTGTGTCTTTATTAACATGTCGTCCACATAAACTTCCATGACTTTTCTGATGTGGTCTACGAAGACGTTAATCATTAATCTTTGATAAGTCGCTCCTGCGTTTTTGAGTCTGAATGGCATGACTATATAGCAGTAGTTTGCTTTCGGAGTTAAGAATGAGGTTTTTTCTTGGTCAGGAGGGTACATTGGGATTTGATTGTATCCCGAGTAGGCATCCATAAATGAGAGGTATTTGTATCCGGAGGAGGCATCCACCAGGGCGTCAATACTTAAGAGTGGGTAAGGATCTTTTGGGCAGGATTTGTTGTGAGTCGGTACATATCCGCCATTTTCCATTCGATTTTTTCACCAAGACGTCATTAGCTAGCCATAGTGGGTATTTGACTTTCCTTATGAATCCTGCCTCCAGTAGGGCTTGTACCTGCTCTTCCGCAGCTTGGGATCATTCTGGTCTGAGCTTTCTACGTCTCTACTGTACTGGCCGAGACCTAGGGTAAACTGCCAGCTTGTGGCACATTAGCTCAGGGTCTATGCTCGGCATGTCTGCGGCCTTCCATGCAAAGAGATCGACATTGTTTCGCAAGAACTGTATCAGGGACTCCTTTTCGTCCCCTTTTAAGATTGTGCCAATATTGGTTGTTTTATCTGGAGTATCTCCGATTTGAACTTTTTCTGTTTCGCCTTCAGGTTGTGGACAAAGTTCTTCCCGTCCTCGAACTCTCCCGAGATCAATGGTGTGAATTTCTTCTCCTTTGCCTCTGAGGTTCAGACTTTCGTTATAGCAGCGGTGCACTGTCTTCTGGTCTGCTCTTATTGTTGCAATTCCTTCTATGGTCGGGAACTTCATGCACAGATGTGGAGTTGAGACTACCGCACCGAGCTGATTTAGCGTGGTCCGACCTATCAAGGCATTGTAGGATGTACCTACATCGAGCACTATGTAGTCTATGCTGAGTGTCCTTGACCGATTTCCTTTTCCAAAGGTGGTGTGTAAGGAGTTGTATCCAAGTGGTTGGATTGGAGTGTCTCCCAGCCCGAATAGGATGTTTGGATATACTTTGAGCTCTTTTTCATCTAGGTCGAGCTTGTCGAAGGCCGTTTTGAATAAAATGTCCACCGAGCTTCCCTGGTCCACCAACGTATGGTGGAGATTAGCATTGGCCACTATGATAGTGATGACCATGGGGTCGTCAAGCCCTGAGATGATGCCAGCTGCGTCCTCTTTAGTGAATGTGATAGTGGGGAGTTCGGGTGCTCCTTCTCCTCCTTCGACATGATATATCTCTTTTAGATGTCTTTTGCGAGATGATTTGGAGACCCCTCCTCCTGCAAATCCTCCATGTATCATGTGGACATGCCTTTCCGGGGTACGAGGTGGTCGTTCAGTTTGTCCGACCTCTTCGTCCCTTCTTCTTTTTCATGGCTCATCTGCTTTGTTGGCTAGGTATCGATCTAGCCTCCCCTCTCTTACCAATTTTTCTATAATGTTCTTTAAATCAAAGCACTCGTTGGTGAGATGTCCATAGATTCGATGGTATTCACAGTATTCTGTCCGATTTCCTCCTCCTTTCTTGATTTTGAGTGGACGGGGTGGGGGTATCTTTTCAGTGTGGCATACTTCTCTATAGATATCCACAAGAGACACCCGAAGAACGGTGTAATTGTGGTATTTTTTTATCTTCTCCCCCTGCTGATCTTCTTTTTTCTTAGTCTCTTTATGTTTATAGGTGAATCTAGATTTTGAGGTCTCTCCTAATTGGGAGTTTTCCTCCATGTTGATGTACTTTTCTGCTCGTTCTTGGACTTCATTTAGAGATGCGTGATGTTTTTTTGATATGGATTGACTAAAGGGTCCCTCACGTAAGCCATTGATGAGGCCCATAATGGCTGCTTCTGTTGGTAAATTTTGTATATCCAAACATGCCTTGTTGAATTTTTCCATGTAATTGCGAAGGCTTTCCCGATCTCCTTGCTTGATCCCTAGTAGACTTGGGGCATGTTTAGTTTTATCCTTCTGGATGGAGAATCTGGCTAGGAATTTTTTAGCCAGGTCGTCAAAGCTTGAGATGGACCTGTGGGGTAGGTTTTCGAACCACTTAATTGCCGTCTTTGTCAGAGTAGTGGGGAAGGCTTTACACCGAGTTGCGTCTGAGGCGCCAGTGAGATACATCCTGCTTCAGAAATTGCTAAGATGATGGCTGGGGTCTATCGTGCCATCGTATAGAGTCATGTCAGGAGGTTTGAAGTCTTTTGGGATTTTGGCCTTCATAATCTCCTTGGTGAACGGGTCTTGGTCTTTGTGGGAGCTATCTTCGTGGCTGGATCTGGTATTTTTAGCTTTGAGATCGGCTTCGATCTTTAAGAGCTTGTCCTCTAGTTCACGACGTCGCCTAGCTTCCCTTCATAGGTCTCTCTCAGCTTTCCGTTGATACTCGACCTATTTTTTGAGTTGTTTTAAGCGGTCCTGAAGTGCCTCCATGGTTCCCGTGTTTGGTGAATTCTTGTCTTTGTTAGGTTGAGAAGTGTCGTCTATTGTGACCTCCGCATTCTTATGCGATATTCTGTTCTCCAAATCAGAGTTGTGGTCGTTGTCAAGGTTGTCCACCATGATGATGGGATGACTTCCAGGTCCCCAGCAACGGCGCCAATGTTCCGAAGGTTACCTGAAACTGTGGGTCGATCTCGAACGAGATCTTCTTTGCTAATCAGAGATGACGTGTCCGGTCACAAGGGACTCCGATGAGCTGACTTGTTGAGCTGGCGATGCTGCTGATCCTTTGTCACCAGAGGGTGGTGGAACCTACAAGGGACTCCGATGCTTAAGTTAGCAAGGGTATTAAGCAGGTTTTTAGTAGAATCAGAGTATGAGTTATACTTGGGTGTTTCAGTGTATTTATAATGATGAAGAGTGACCTTTCTGGAGATAAGATAGTTATCTTATCTTATTTTATCCTTGAGTGAGGTCATCTTATCTTCAAGGAAACTGCCCTTATCTCTGTAGGCTTGGACTGCCTTTGGATTTGGGTCGTGTTCCTCTGTTTGGGCTCTATTTGGGATTTTCCTGGCAATTTGGCCGAGCTATTTGAGAAGAGGTCGGATAATTCTGACCTGAAGAGGTCGGTTGACTTGTCGTCTAAACATCCCGGATTGGACAGTTCGAGCCAGGGTATGAGCAGGAGCAAAGACAAGTCTAGCTTTCGGAGTTTCAAAGTCATGCAAACAATCATTGTCAAAATTAAAAGGAATGTCCGCAACCAAGAGGTTGCTCAAAGGTTTAGTAGTTTTAGAAAAATTCTTTATAAATCTTCTATAAAATCCTACATGTCCCAAGAAACTCTAGATTGCCTTTGCATTAGTGGGTGGTGGTAATTTTCCAGTTACCTCCATCTTAGCTTTATCAACTTCAATTTCTTTACTTGAAATCTAGTGTCCAAGAATAATACCTTCAGTTACCATAAAATGACATTTTTTTGCAATTCAAAACAAGTTTTGTTTCTTGGTACCATTTCAAGACCAAGGAAAGGTCTCACAGGCAAGAATCAAAAGAATTACCAAATACAGAAAAATCATCCAAAAATACCTCAATGAACTTTTCAACCATGTCAAAAAATATGAAAAGCATATACTTCTGAAAAGTTGCTAGGGCATTACACAGTCTAAATGTCATCCTCTGGTAAGTAAATACCGCGAAGGGGAATCTGATTATAGCCAGAATATCGATCTAGAAAATAGTAAAAAGCATGACCGGTAACCTTTCAAGCATCTGATCAATGAAAGGCAAAGGAAAGTGATCCTTTCTTATTGCATTATTGCGCCTTCTGAAATCAACACACATACGCCACCCTGTGACAGTCCTTGTGGGAATAAGCTCATTCTTCTTATTCTTGATCACTGTCATCCCTCCTTTCTTGGGAACCGCTTGCACAGGACTCACCCACGGACTATCCAAAATTGGGTAAATTATCCTGGCTTCCCAAAGCTTTATTACTTTTTTTTGGATCACCTCTTTTATGGTTGGATTTAGTTGCCTTTATGGTTGCAGCATCGGTTTAGTATCATCCTGAAGCAAGATCTTGTGCATACACTTAGCTAGACTAATCTTTTTTAAATCACTAATGGTCCATCTAAGAGTCGTTTTATGCCTCTTGAGCACTTCAAGTAGTGCTTCCTCTTCTTCATGCCTCAAAGAGGAGCTAATGATCACTGGATAAGAATCATGCTCGCCTAGGAATGCATACTTCAAAGAGGGAGGCAAGGGTTTCAACTTAAGCTTCGGAGGCCCTTCCCCTTTAGAGGTAGTGAGTCATCAATCTCAAGTAAATCATCTTCTAAAGGGGGTTCTAAAACCTCATCAAGCTCTTCAGCTTCAAGAACCTCATGAATTAATGGCTGAATAAGATCAACTCTCACACACCCCTCAGAATTTGGAAAAGGAATCTTAATAACTCTTTCATGAACTTGGCATAAAGAGACATTTTTTCAAGGGCCTCTACAAAAGGAATGTTAATCTGAAGCTTCCTGAAGCCTTTAAAAATCTGGGAAATTGCTTGTCTTTGGAGGCTTTCTGAAACCTCTAAGGATATGGTATATTGGGCTTGTACTCGGGTGCTTTATGCAACGCCGGATATTTCTCAAGATCAACCAGAAAAGGGTTATCTGGGTGTCTTGGAGGGGTGTTCTCTTCCTTGCTCTTATCCTCCTCCTGAGCTTTTTTTCAACCTCCTCATTAACCTTTGCTTTTGAACCTGCTACCTTACCACTTGTCAAATGAATGGCCTTGCATTCTTCCCTTGGATTAGCCACTGTATCACTAGGAAGAGTATTAGGAGGCCTCTCAAGTGCTTGCTTGCTCAACTGACCCACTTGAATCTCCAAGTTTCTGAGTGAAGCTCTGGTTTCCTGCATAAAACTATGAGTACTCTTAGAGATTTCTATAACAATAGATTCTAAGTCAAATTTCTGAGGCTTAAAATGTGCTTGTTGTGGTTGAGAGGGCAGAAATTGGTGGTTGTTGAAGTTGTTCTGATTGAAATTTCTCTGAGAATTGTTGCCAAAAATTCTGTTGCCTCTGTAATTGATTTTTCCAACCAAAATTAGGGTGATTCCTCCATCCCAGATTATAGATCTTAGAAAAAGGATCATTATTGGGGGTTTAGAAAAATTTCTCATGTAATTAACCTATTCAGGGGGAAATTAGCCATTATTATAACTCTCACCTTGAGGGAAGCCACCACTGATGTCAAAGGATGTATATTAAGTATTGATGGCTGAGACTTGCATCCCACTCAAGTGTTGAGTAATAGCATTAATCTATTGAGACATGGCCTTGTTCTGAGCAAGAATGGCATCCAAAGCATCTAATTCCATGACTCCTTTTCTCACAGAGGTCCTCTCAAAAGATTATAGGTACTGGTTGTTAGCAACCATCTCAATCATATCAAAAGCTTCCTCAATAATCTTTATCTTGTGAAGAGACCCACCTGTAGAATTATCCAGAGACATTTTGGCAGCTTCAGTGACTCCATTATAGAATATCTGTAACTGAATCCAGTCTGAAAACATGTCAGGAGGACACTTTCTGAGCATCATCTTGTATCTCTCCAAGGCTTCATAAAAGGATTCACCCTCTCTCTACCTGAAAGTCTGATCATCAGTCCTCAGCTTAGTCAGTTTCTGAGGTGGAAAGAACTTGGTTAAGAATCTATTAACGAACTTATCCCAAGTATCCAAGCTCTCCTTGGGTTGTGCATCTAGCCACTGCTTGGTTCTGTCCTACACAACAAACAGAAAGAGAAGTAATTTATAGCCATCTGGATGAACTCTATTGGTCTTCACAGTGTCACAAATCTGCAGGAAATTAGAGATAAACAAGTTTGGGTCTTCCTGCGGGAGTTCATGAAACTGACAATTCTGTTGCACTAGAGAGATGAGTTGAGGCTTCAGCTCAAAGTTGTTGGCAGCCACAGGAGGTACAATGATGCTATTGCCATAGAATTTAGGGCTAAGAGTAGTGTATGAGCCCAATGTCCTTGTAGGTTGCTCATGCATATTAGGAGCATTGAGACCATGAGGATTAACAACATTGTTATTGTTGTTTGGATCCATAGTAGATCATTTACCTTCTTTTTCAAAATTGTTCTTGAGATTCTCAGCAGCTTTGTAAGCTCTAGCCTGCTGTAACTGCCTTCTCAAAGTCCTCTCAATCTTAGGATCAAATTCTAGAAGAGATTTTTTGTTCCTATTCCTGCTCATAAACAAATAGAAAGCAAGCAAAAGTGGGAATCTCAATGTCAGAGTGAAGAGAATTTCCAGTGAGGTAACCTAAGTACAAGAAGTAAAATAAAATAAACTAAATAAAATAGTACTAGAGTTTCAAAAATTATTAAGGAAAAATATGATGAAAATTTCAAAAATAATGAAAGAAAAAAATAAATAGGAAAAATAAAACAAAGAAACTAAGGGGACACCAAATTTAATTTCAAAATTAAAGGGAAGAATTTTAAACAAATTAATTCAAAATTTTCAAAAAAAATAAAAAGAAAAATTAAACGAAATTAAAGTAAAACGTCTAATCTAAGGGATCAAACAACGGTTAGTTATTAATCATAGTCAATCCCCGCAATGACGCCAAAAACTTGATGCGGATTTTCAAACCACAAACTAACCGGCAAGTGCACCGGTCGTACCAAGTAATACCTTAGGTAAGTGAGAGTCAAATCCTACGAGGATTGATGGCCCAAGCAACAATGATTGAGTGATTCACTTAGTCAAACAAGCAAAAAGAGGTGTTTTGTGTTCAAAAACCTTAAACAATAATTCAGGAATTAAGAACGCAAATAATAGCTTCGGTGTGAAAAGTATATGAGAAACAGTTAATGTTTTAGAGTTGTTTATTTTTCCGAATTAACCACTCTTACCAACTACCTTAATCATGCAAGATTTAAGTCATGACAAACTTTAATTGATTAATTTCTAATTACTTAGTGATTTAATATCTTCTAATCTAATTAACCACCAATTCTTTGGTCACTTAATGTAGGTTAGAGGTTTAGGTCCAATTCTAGTTTATTAGCCCCATAAACCCTAATTATCCAAATATAAGATGATTATATGATACGTATCACATTAAGTTTAGGCAATTAAAGATTTAGGAGGAGTTACCTTCAAGATATTATTCCGGTGAGTTAACTTTTTCAAGAATCAACAAGAATTCACGTAGAAAAAGAGCTATCTTCCAATGTACTTAAATTCATAAGATAAAGAAAGGAAGTAATCCTAAATTAGTACATTGATTGAAATTATATTGATAATAATATTAATTCATAGAATAAACAAAGCTCCTAACCTTAACAGAGGAGGTTTAGTTGCTCATGGCTCAGAGAAAACTAGGGTTCCTAAAAGTGTGTGAAGTGCAGAATGAGGAAAAGAGGAGAGAAGGAGAAGAGCCCGAAGGGCTGAATCTTTTTCCCTTTTATATCTAGCCTAATTGATTTGAAACTAAAGTAAAATAATCTACACAAAGCCCAAAATATTGTGTTTTGTTTTAACTTTAAATGAAAATAAAATAAAAGAAATTAATTATTAACAAAAGATTCAGCTTCAAAACCCTTCTTTGGAATTCGGATTTGTGCTACTGGCGCTAAACACCAGGCTCGGCATTTAGCATCACTGAGGCAGAGAAGATTTGTGGCGTTGTTGTCTTCCTGGCGCTAAACGCCATGCTCAGTGTTTAGCACCACTAGCGTGAGGTCCTTGCACGAGTTACGGAGCAACTGGCGCTAAACACCAGGTCGGGGCATTTGATGAGTGGATATTTTATACGCTTTTTGCATTATTTTCATATAGTTTTTGTTATGTTTTGTTTAAGTTTCAATATGTTTTCATAGGTTTTAGTGCAAAATTCACATTTTTGGATTTTACTTTAAGTTTTTGTGTTTTATGATGATTTCAGGTAAATTTTGGCTGAAATTGAGGAGCTTTGGAAAAGTCTGATTCAGAGATAGAGAAAGGACTGCAGATACTGTTGGATTCTGACCTCCATGCACTCGAAGGAGCATTTATGGAGCTAAAAAAGTTCAAATGGCACGATCTCAACGGCCTTGGAAGGCTAACATCCAGAGCTTTCTAGCAATATATAATTATCTATACTTTGCTCTGGAAATGAAGGCCCAAAACTGGCATTCAACGCCAGCTACCAACCTCATTCCTGGTGTTGGACGCCCAAAAGGGAGCAGCTGGTGCCCAACGCCCAAAAAGGAGCCCAAAGCTGGTGTCCAATGCCCCAGAGGGAGTACCAAGTCGTGGAGACATCCCAAGTTCAGCCCAAATACTCACCAAGTGGGCCTGGAAAGAGGATTTTTGCACTACAATACTAGTTTATCTTATTTCTGTAAACCCTAACTATTATATTAGTATATAAAGGAGAAGATCACCCTTGTTAGGATCTTCTTCCTCCCCCATTCAAATACATTGTTACTTTCTGTAAGCTATGAGTCACTAACCTCCTAGGTTAAGGTTAGGAGCTCTATTGATTCTTATGAATTAATAATATCACTCTTCTATTTCAATTTGTGCTTGATTCCATCCTAAGATGTATCTTCGTTCTTCTTCCTAATGAATTAGGAGTGTAACTTGACCGTCATCCCTATTCTACATGGGTTTGTGCGAGTCCTTGACGGGATAGTATTGAACCACAAGCTTGATTATATATCTCTTAGACGGCTAATCCACGACTTCATTGGGGACTTGGAGACATCAGTTCAGCCGAGGTATGGGACGATTAGGGCCTTTGTGGTAGAGGCTTGAATTAAGATGCAGCGTTCTCTGATCCAGAAGATCCAACATTGCCGGTGGCACTTTGAGTAGGATCACCATGGGAATGGACTGCAGGAGCTTCACCCCCGTTCAGATTGGATGACCATTGACGTCGCGTTTGATCTGAAGCAGAGGAGACTAATGACCACTGACCTGTCGTTAATCACTTACAGCCTGCCAGGGAATGAATTATCAGAAGTTGAAGTAGACAGTGAGAAAAGTTGATCCAAAAAGAAGAAGCATCTCCGAAGCCTCAACCGTTCCCTCATCACTGATTTCACACCTATCCAGTAATACTTTGTTTATTCCGTTTTTATGCATTTTTCTACAACAACAATATTTTCTATCTGCCTGACTAAGATCTACAAGATAGCCATTGCTTGCTCAATCCGACAATCTCTGTAGGATCGACCCTCAATCACCTGAGGTATTACTTGGATGATCCGGTGCACTTGCCGGTCTATCTGTGCGAATATTGCGGAGTCAATTTTGTGCATCAAGTTTTTGGTGCCGTTGCCGGGGATTGTTCTGGGATTTACAAACTATCGAACTATCTTGTTGCTTAGATGAGGCATTCTTTAAGGTTTCATTGCTCTTTTACTTGTTTTTCTTGTTTTCTTTTTCAAAAAATTTTCAAAACATTTTCTTTTCTTTAGTAATCTTTGTCTTTTGCTTGAGTCTTGTGTCAGTTTTTTAGTTTGGTGTCCCGTCTGTTTTTTTCTTTTTCTTTAAATTTTCAAATTTTTTCCTGTTTCCCTTTTTGATATTCGAATTATTCTTGGTTATTTTCCTTGTTTGATTTCAAAAAATTTAAGTTTAGTGTCACTTTGTGTTTTTCTACTAATTTTCAAAAATTTTGAGTCTTTGATCTTAAAAATTTAAAGTTTGGTGTGTTTTTGGTTTTTCTTGGTTTTTCTATTCTTTAATTTTTCGAAAATTTTTCTTGGTGTTCTTCTTGGTATTCAAATTGCTCTTGCTATTTTTCTTTGTTTGATCTTAAAATTTTTAAGTTTGATGTCTTTTTGTGTTTGTCCGCCAAAAATTTCGAAAATCTTGTCCTTAGATTTCAAAAAAATTTTAAGTTTGGTGTCTTTTAATGTTTGTCTTTTTAATTTTTCAAATTTCAAAAATTCAAAAATTCAAATTTTAAACTTTCTTGTTATCATTTCAAATCTTTGTCTTATCTTTCTCTTTACATTCAAAATTTTATCTTATCTTGTTTTAAATTCAAATTTTAAATTCAAATTTTAAGATCTTATCTTACCTTAATTCAAATTCAAAATTCTTTTTTCAAATTTCAAAATTTAAAATTTTCAAAATTCAATCTTCAAATTTTAAAATCAGATCTTTCAAATCTTATCTTTCTTTGTTTGACTTTCTCTTTCCAACTTTAAATTTTTAAAATAAAATCTTATCTTATCTTTCAAATCTTTTTCAAACCTTTAATTTTTTTCTTCTTCATATCTTTCTTAATATTTTTAAAATTTTTATCTTATCTATCTTCTTAAATTTTAAAACTTACTTATCTTATCTTCTTTTTAAATTTAAAAACTTTTTTAATTTTATATCTTTACTTTTTTTTAAAATTGAATTTCCAAATCTTTATTTGACTTTTTCTTTCCACTTTTCGAAAATTTTCTCTTTAATTTTAAATCTTGTTAGTTAATTGGTTGTTCATATCTTTCTTAATCTTTCCTTTTATTATTTTTTTAAAATTTTTAACTTATTATTTTCTTTATTTTCAAATTAGTTTTCCATTTTTATTTTATTTATTTATTTAATTTTCGAAAGAAAAATTAATTCTGGTCTCTTTTCTTCTTTTTGGTGTCTCACTCGGAGATCTCTATACTCTGACATAGAAACTCCCACTTTTCTTTGTCTCTTGTCTGTGTATTTGATAGTAGGACTATCGTCGGTAAAGAATTTCACAAAATATTCACGTTGCAAGTATAGCTCTCAACCGAAAAATAATCCTCAATCAAATTTTAAAGATTGGTTGTCACAAAGTTCAACCCCAATAAAAGTAACCGAAGTATTCAAACCTCGGGTCGTCTCACAAGAAATGGACAAACATGTGCATCAATATTGGTTAGAATTCCAGGGGTTGGGAGTCATGAGCAAGAATTTAAACTACTAAACTTAACATGCAAGGAATCTTAAAATGTAAGAAATTAAATCAAGTAACTAAGGCAAAGTGTAAGCAATTTCAATCTAGCAAGAAAGCATATAAACTACTTCTATTTTAAAGCTAAGTAACCAACTAAACTAGCTATAACAAGAACTAACAATTGGTATTTTTTGGGTTTCAAATATGAATAATAAAAGGAACTCTTGGCTAGGCATAGAAATTGGGGTCATCATCCTAGTCTAATAACCATATCTTGACAATTGTGAGGAACCAAGCTCATTAAGTTTACCTCTATACTTGAAGTATGTCAAATGTCTTAGTCAACATCAATCCATAAATCCTAACCTAGCTACTAATTGACTTAGTAGTAAGCTAGTGTCAATGATTATCAAATTGACCACTAAGGGTTCTCAAATCACCAATTCAATTATACCCAATAACTCAAGTTTACCCAATTCCCTTAGCCTAGACCAAGAGTTAAGAAAACTACTCCATAATCAAAGGAAACATTTCATCAAACACATAGTATGCACTAGCAAAAAAACATATTTAAATTGCAAATTAATTGAAAACTACAAGTACCCACTAACAATTATCAATGGAAAATAATCCAAACAACACTATTAATCATGGAAAACATCAATGTACTAGTGAGAATTCAAGATCTACAAAATTCATAAAGTCAGAAGAAAATGAGAACTAACAAGAACATCCACAATTCAAACACAAGATCTAAACAAAAGTATGCTAGAGAATTCAAATTGAACAACTAAAACTAGAATTAACAAAAACCAATTCAGAATTCAACTAGGGAAGATCAAATCAAACTAGAACTAGAGGAGAGTGAGAGTTCCTCTCTCTAGAACATAAGAACCAAAACAAGCCAAAATATGTGTCCAGTCTACAATGAATGATCTCCCCCTCTCCCTCTAGAGTTCCTGAGTCTTTTCCATGCAGAATCCAGCTGAATTTGGGCCTGGAGCTCCTCATAAATCGCCAGCCACGATTTCATTAATGAGGTCACGTGCTGCTCGTCACGCGTACGGGTGGGTCACACGTACGTGTCGCCTGAGTTTCGCGATTCACGCGTACGCATCAAGCGTGCATACGCGTCAATGGGGAATTTGCAAATCCACGCGAATGCATCACTCTAGCGCGCCATGCCTAGCTCCTTGCACCCACGCATGCGCGTGGGCTACGCGTGCACATTGCAGCCGATTCTCCAAAGCTCAATTTTTCATGTTCCTTCCACTTGTGCATGCTTCTCCTCTCTCTTCTGGGTCATTCTTGCCCTACAAACTCTGAAATCACTCAACAAACATATCACGGCATCGAATGATAATAGAAGAGGATCAAAATATGGCATTTTTAAGGCAAAAGAAGCATGTTTTCCATCATGAAGCAAAATTAGGAAGAGAACACAAAACCATGCAATTTTTATGAATAAGTGTGGAAAATATTCACAAAACCCCTCCTAAATTCTACACAATATAAACCACAAAATTGGGGTTTATCAATATGCAAGGTCCGAAAGAGTGCACTATGGATCTAGAGGGAGAGGCACAACCAAGAAGAACCTTGGGGTCTTATACAGACCCACTCCTGACTTCTATGGGAGCAGGTGATGAGCGGATATTTTATACGCTTGTTGACATCATTTTCATATAGTTTTTAGTAGTTTTTGTTTAGTTTTTATTAAGTTTTTATAGATTTTAGTGTTGAATTCATAGTTTTGGATTCTAATATGAGTTTTTATGCTTTTGTATAATTTCAGGTATTTTCTGGCAGAAATTGAGGAGCTAGAGCAGAAGTCTAATTCAAAGACAGAGAAAGCACTGTAGATGTTGTCCGGATTTGACCTCCCTGCATTCAGAAGAGATTTTCTAGAGCTACGAAAGTTCTAATGGAGCACTCTTAAGAGCTATAAAAAGATGACTTCCAGAGCTTTCTAGCAATATATAACAGTCCATACTTTTCTTTGGATTAGAACGCCCAAAACTGGCGTCCAACGCCAGCTTCCTGCCCCCTTCCAGGCATCCAGCGCCCAAAAGTAGAAACTAGCGTCCAATGAGGACCACCTAGCTGGTGTTCCACACCCAAGAGACCTCATAGCATGTGGATCTCATCAAAGCTCAGCCCAAATACTCATCAAGTGGGCCCCATAAGTGGATTTTAGCACTAAAAAGACTCTTTTACCCTTATTAGTCATCTGTTTAGTATTTAAAGTGTATTTTACTTAATCTACAGACATCACGCACATCATTCAGCCCTATTTTCGTTTTTCCTTTATATTTTTACTTTCAGTATGAGTTTCTAAACCTCCTAGGTTGAGGGGAGGAGCCCTACTGAGTCCTATGAATTAATAAAAGTATTGCTATTTCTTCTTCGATCCGTGTTTGATTTACTTCTAAGATGTATATCCGATCTTCATCGTGGTGAATAGGATGATCTGACAAATTAGATCTGTTCATCACATTAAGATGAACGTGCCTGACAAACACCCGCGTCTATTTGGGTTCGTGTGAATACGTGGCCGGAAAGCACGAGCCAACGGCTATATTTATACATCTCTCATACGGTTAATCCACGACTTCGTTGGGGACTTCTCGAGACACCAGTTCAGCCAATTTCTAGGGAGATTAGGGTCTCCGTGGTATAGGCTAGAATTTATAGAAGCAGCATTCTCTGATC
Source organism: Arachis ipaensis (assembly GCF_059453495.1). Taxonomy (NCBI): domain Eukaryota; kingdom Viridiplantae; phylum Streptophyta; class Magnoliopsida; order Fabales; family Fabaceae; genus Arachis; species Arachis ipaensis. Next base: position 78,046,464 of record NC_142440.1, on the reverse strand, counting down.
TGGAAGTTTCGACCTTGTCTGTGGCATTTTGGGTAGGATTGCCAAGAGAATGCACTGCTAGAGCTTCACCCTCTGTAGCAGAGGAGATCAATGACCATGGACAATGGCTTTGATCACATACAGCCTGCCATAGAAGAAGATCATTCACAAGCAAAGAAGACAGTAAAGAGTTATTTCAGCAAGGCAAAGCAACTCCAATCCTTAACTCTATTCCTCTCATTGATTTAATCTAATTGGTTTTACCCCTTTCACACATTACTCTTACAACTCTATATATGACATATAATCATTCAAAGTTTATCCAACAACCTTCTGATTCCACCTGACTAAGACCTGCAAGATAACCAAAGCTTGCTTCAAACTACAATCCTCGTGGGATCGACACTTGATGTGTGGAAAACGATCCAACACGAAACTCACCGGCAAGTGTACCGGGTCGCATCAAGTAATAATAACTCACATGAGTGAGGTCGATCCCACAGGGATTGAAGGATTGAGCAATTTTAGTTTAGTGGTTGATTTAGTCAAGCGAATCAAGTATTGGTTGAGTTGTTTATAATTGAAAGAAACTAAATTGCTTGAAATGTAAAGGGAGAGGGGTAAATTTCAGGAAATTAAAGAGCAAAGAAAGTAAATAAGCTGAATCTTAAAGAACAAGTAATGTAAATTGCAGAAACTTAGTTTGCAAGAAATGTAAATGGCTGAATCTTAAAGTGCAAGAAATGTAAATGACTTGAATTATAAAAGGAATTGGGAGTTGGAATTGCAGAATTTAAACAAGACAGAAGTAAATTGCAACAAGCAGAAGAACTAAAGATGTGTTGAAGTGTAATAGATCTCAAACAGAAAGATAAAAATGCTTGAAGAATGAAAACATAAAATGACTTGTGCTTAATTTGCAGCAAATTTAAAAGAGGTTGAAGATCTCAGGAGTGGAAGAGACTAGAAAACAAGTCTAGATCTCAAATCCTTCCTTGATCCAACAAGATTAATTGCAAAAGAAATAAAGAAAAGTAAATTGTAGAAGAAGATTGCAGAGAGTAGAAGAGGATGCAATAGACAGTAATTGAAATTTAATTATGCAGAAGAATTAAACAAGAGATCTCAAGGTGAGATTAAAATAGAAGTTCTTCAATTCTTCACCCAAGATCCAAAACAAGAAAAGTAAAGAGTGCTAAAGCAAGAACAAGGAAGAAGAGAGATCAATTCTCCTTCTCAATTCTCTAAGATCTAAATTTAAAAGTAAAAGCTACAAATGAAAATGAAAATTAAAAGGAAAAATTCAAAGTAAAGTCTAGAGGTGTCAAAAGGTTCTAATTACATCAAACTAACTCCTATTTATACACTTTCTATTCTTGGATTTTGGAATTTGGATGGGCTTTTGATTTGGTGAAGAAATGAATTAAGTTGGATTTTTAATTCAATTTTCAGCCCATGGAGAAATTGCTTCCAGGGGGATGCTCAACTCAAGTGGGGAGCTGAGCATTGAGGCTTAGTGTGAGGATCCTTGTTGCGTGCCTTGCTGGGAGAAGGCGTCAGGGGAATGCTTAGCTTACAAAGTGAGCTGAGCATTGGTGCCTTGGTGCATGTCTTGTGCGTGCCTTGTGCTCCTTGCCTTGTCAAATGTTGCGTGTCTTGCTTCCTGGACCGTGTCAAGCATGTGTGTGGTGTACCATGAGTAGCGTTCAGCTCTCCAAGTGAGCTGAGCATTGGTGCTTCCAAGGGAGGTCCTTGGTTCGAAACTTGAGGGAAGCATGCGCTGGTGGTATTTTCTTGGTTTCCTTGTAGCTCCTTGCTCCTTACTTCCTCAAGGTGTTGAGTTCGAACCTTGGGGGATGCATTTGGCCAATTTTTGGCTTGTTTTCCTTGTGAGTAGCACTCCCCCACTCTCCTTTGGTCCTTGGTTCGAATCTTAGAGGAGGCACTTGGCAAACAATTTCCTTGAATTTGTTTAGATAAGTTCCCGATAATGCTCACTTGGTGAGCTGAGCTTGGTCTTTCCTTTCCTTGTTTCTTGGCCTCATATTGTGCTCAGCTCACAAAGTGAGCAGAGAATTGTGCCTTGGTTCCTTGAGAGAAAATGTAGCACTCCCTTGGTGAGCATGGTGCTCTTGGAGTGAGCTTCATGGTTTTCCTTCATTGTTGAGCCACACTTCTTCCTTCCTTGGCCACGCTTCTTAGGCCATGCTTTCTTCTTTTCTTCTTTTCTTCACCTACAATTAATCAAAATAACCAATCAAAGTATCACCAAATTCACAAGGTTTATAAATCATAAAAAATCAATGAAATTTAGCCTAAACCTCATGATTTAGCATCAATTAAATGGTGGTTGTTTGATTCAAAGAAGTCATGCATTTCCATTCCAAATTACTTACTTAGATTGCAAGAAAGTGTATAAAACCTAATAAAAACAAAGAAAAAGGCTAGTGAAACTAGGCTAAGATTACTTGTCATCACAACACCAAACTTAAAACTTGCTTGTCCCCAAGCAAGCATCAAACATAAGAGAAGATAGAATGAAATAGATAAGGCTATATGTTCTTATTTAGCAGATAGTTGAATTTGGTCTATGGGATTTTGTGCAGATCAAAAGTAGCTCATTTATTGCTTGCTGTCAAAACAAACAATGTTTCTTTAAGGGTTCACCAAGGTTGCTGCTATAACTCCTCACTTTTTGCTCATTTCCCTTGTTAGTTTTTCCTTTTATTCTTTTGCATAAAGAGCTTATTACTTATTGAAGGCTTGGTGGTAAATGTTGCAGTGGCCTTTGGCTTAATTTCACTCAACATTTCTTCACCACAGACACATGGCTCACCTTTTTCTTCCTAGGATCATTGATGCCCAGCATCTCTTTGGATCACTAAATATTTTGTAGCTAGGTTGCTCTTTATTGTGGACTTTCAGTTGGCAATCCCAAATCAGTTGATCTAAGTTGCCAAGTTTTGAGATACTCCTTAGAACTTACTTGTCCAAGTATATCCTAGTACATAAACACCACAGGCATATGTCCTAGAGTCCAAGCCATTGGTGTCTAGCCTTATTGTTTGTTTCTTTGCCAACTTTTGGCTTTTCTTCTTCTTTTTCTTTCTGTTTTGGTTTATTTTCGAGGGACCTTCAATAATTGAGAAATAATAGCAGCAAACTAGCTTAGGCTTCAAGTAACAAGTCATTTTGCAGCAGTTATTCTATGAGCTATCAATTAAATCAAACACATATACCACCACTAACTTTTATTCTAACTTTTGCAACATTGAACAATTACTTTTCTAAACCAAATATCTCTCTTTTATTCAAACAGCAAGGGGGAACAAAACAAAGTATTCAAGTTAATGAGTGATGACATTTATTATGCAGATGGCTTTCTTCAACATGTACTTCCACTTGCAACTAAATAATCATTTCAGCCAGACATAAAGGACTCTCTGAATTAAATCATTACATAACAACAAGGATCAAGAATAGATACAACCTGTTGAGTTGTAATTTTCCATTCTTCCTTCTATTTTCTCCTTTTGAGTTGTAATTCAGGTGTTCTTTTAATTTGTCGGCTATTTTTCTGCCTGCTCCTCAAATGTTGCTTGCTGTTCAACCCTTTTAGGTATTGGTAAATTTGCAAAGCTTATGTGTGGTCTCTCGAACTTAACTTGGTGTGTGAACACCAAACTTAGTTCTTTGCCAATATTTCTCATGCAACAAATTATATGTGAACTCTTTTTCTTTTTTAAAAGAAATAAACTAATGACTTGGAAACAGCAAAATAGTTAACTAGTTTATCTAAATGCTCAAAGCTAGCATTATGCAGGAGGTGAGAATATGTTTTATGATGGGATTTTTGGTGGAACACCAAACTTAGAATCCTTCATTCTCCCTTATATTGTTTTGGTGTGCAACACCAAACTTAGCCTTTTGCAATATAGATAAAGCTAATTAACCTTTTTATTGAAATAGTTATGAAAAAGAAAACTACCTCAGGTTGGGTTGCCTCCCAACAAGCGCTCTTTTATTGTCACTAGCTTGACATCCTCTGTGTTTGTTCAGTTTAGATACTGAACTTCCTTTTCCTTGTCCCATTGTCCTCCTAAATAAGGCTTTGCTCTATGCCCATTTGCTGTGAAGTGGCTCTGTGTAGCTTCATCTAGCAGCTCAAGACTTCCATAAGGAAAAACTTTTGTTACTAGATACGGACCTGTCCATTTGGACTTGAGCTTGCCAGGGAAGATCTTGAGCCTTGAGTTATACAGGAGCACTTGCTGTCCTGGCTTGAATTCTTTCTTTGAGATCTTCTTGTCATGCCACCTCTTAGCTCTCTCCTTGTATATCTTAGCATTCTCATAAGCTTCTAGTCTAAACTCATCCAACTCATTTAGTTGTAGCAGCCTCTTTTCTTCTGCTGCTTGAGAATCAAGGTTGAGGAGTTTAACGGCCCAAAAAGCTTTATGTTCAAGCTCCACAGGGAGGTGACAAGATTTTCCATATAATAGCTGAAATGGGACTTTCCAATGGAAGTTTTGAAAGCTGTCCTGTATGCCCAGAGTGCATCTTCTAACTTCCTGGCCCAATCTTTCCTTGTGCTTTCCACTGTTTTTTCTAAAATTCTCTTCAACTCTCTGTTTGCTAATTCAGCCTGGCCATTAGTTTGAGGATGGTATGGTGTGACTACTTTATGGATTACTCCATATTTGTGGAGGAGTTTCTCCATTTGTTTATTGCAGAAGTGACCACCACCATTGCTGACAAGACCCTTGGGCACTCCATATCTAGTGAAGATATGCTTCTTAAGGAATTGAAGGACAATTTGTGCATTACAAGTGGTTGTGGCTATGGCTTCCACCCATTTTGAGACATACTCTACTGCTACCAAGATGTATCTGAAAGAATAAGAAGGGGGAAAAGGTCCCATGAAATCAATGCCCCATAAGTCAAATAGCTCAACTTCCAAGATGAAATTCTGAGGCATCTCATTCCTTTTTGTCAATCCTCCAGCTCTTTGGCATTCATTGCATTGGTGAACAAACTCTCTGGCATCCTTGAAGATAGTTGGCCAATAGAAACTGCTTTGTAATACCTTTGCAGCTGTTCTCTCTGGTCCAAAGTGTCCATCGTATGCTGAACCATGACAATGCCACAATATGTCCCTCATTTCATTTTCATAGACACACCTCCTAATCATTCCATCAGAGCACCTCTTGAACAAAAAGGGTTCATCCCACAAGAACTTCCTCGCTTTATTGAGCAGCTTCTTCAGTTGTTGCTTAGAACATTCTTGAGGTATCTTCCTTCCCACTTTGTAATTTTCTATGTCAGCAAACCAGGGTGTTTGTTGAACTTGGAACAGGTGTTCATCAGGGAAGTTCTCATTTACTTGTTGTGGTCTATCTTAACAGGCTTCTTGTGGTACTCTTGATAAATAATCTGCTACTTGATTTTCACTTCCCTTTCTATCTCTTACTTCAATATCAAACTCTTGAAGTAGCAGTAGCCACCTAATAAGCCTTGGCTTTGAATCCTATTTAGACATTAAATACTTGAGAGCAGCATGATTAGTGTATACTATAACTTTTGAGCCAATCAAGTATTGCCTAAACTTATCAAATGCATAAACAATTGCCAAAAGTTCTTTCTCTGTGGTAATATAATTTTTCTGTGTTTCATTTAACACTTTGCTGGCATAATATATGACATGATGCAATCTATCTTTCTTTTGTCCCAGCACAGCACCAATGGCAAGGTACATAAGTTCAAAAGGCAAGTTCCAATCAGGGGGTGTGATGATTGGTGCTGTGATGAGTTTTCTCTTTAAGGTTTCAAAGGCATGCTTACAGTTGCCATCAAAGATGAAAGGGTTGTCAATCACTAGCAAATTGCTCAATGGCTTTGCTATTTTTGAGAAATCTTTGATGAACCTTCTGTAGAAACCAGCATGCCCAAGAAAACTCCTTACTGCTTTCACATTAACGGGTATAGGAAGTTTTTAAATAATTTCTATTTTAGCTTTATCAACTTCTATACCTCTCCATGACACTTTATGCCCAAGAACTATCCCTTCAGGAACCATGAAATGGCATTTTTCCCAGTTTAAGACTAAGTTAGTTTCTTGGCATCTTTTCAAAACAAGAGTTAAATGATGCAAACAGGTGTTAAATGAATTGCCAAAGACAGAAAAATCATCCATGAAGACTTCTAAAAATTTTTCAACCATATCCGAGAAAATGGAAAGCATACACCTCTGAAATGTGGCTGGGGTGTTGCACAGCCCAAATGGCATCCTCCTATATGCAAAAACTCCAAATGGACGTGTGAAGGTAGTTTTCTCTTGATCTTTAGGGTCCACCACGATTTGATTGTAACCAGAATACCCATCTAAGAAATAATAATAGGCATGGCCTGCTAATCTTTCCAGCATCTGATCAATGAATGGGAGAGGGAAATGGTCTTTCCTTGTGGCATCATTCAATCTTCTATAGTCTATGCACATCCTCCACCCAGTCACTGTCCTAGTAGGGATCAACTCATTCTTCTCATTGGTGATGACCGTCATTCCTCCCTTTGTTGGTACAACTTGAACCGGGCTCACCCATGAGCTGTCAGAGATTGGGAAAATTATTCCAGCATTCCACAACTTCATGACTTCTTTTTGAACTACCTCCTTCATGGCTGGGTTAAGCCTTCTTTGGGGCTGAACCACAGGCTTTGATTCTTCTTCTAGCAAAATTTTATGCATACAAATGGCTGGGCTAATACCTTTGATATCATCAATTGTCCAACCCAAGGCTGCTTTGTGAGCTTTCAACACTTCAATCAGCTTTGTTTCTTCTTCCATATTCAAGGAGGAGTTAATGATCACTGGTAGGGTCTCTTCTTCTCCCAGGAACACATATTTGAGGTGAGGGGAAAGAGGTTTCAATTCCTGTTTTGGCTTCTCTTTCTCCTTGTCTTCACTAGAGATTTCTACCACTTCTTCTTCCTGTTGCTCATGACAAATGGTTTCTAACATTTCCTCCACCAGACTTTCTATCATGTCCACCTTCATGTAATTTTGTTGTTCAGGAGGGTGTTGCATTGATTTGAAGACATTGATTACCATTCGCTCATTATGTACTCTAAAAATCATTTCTCCCTTCTCTACATCAATAATGGCTCTGGCTGTGGCTAAAAATGGCCTTCCCAAGATGATTGAGTTGTTTCCTTCTTCCTCTGTATCCAGAATTATGAAGTCTGCTGGAAAGATAAACTCCCCAACCTTCACTAACAGGTTTTCCACAATGCCATTGGGTGTCTTGATTGATCTGTCAGCCATCACCAAAGACATCCTGGTAGGTTTGAGTTCCTCTATGGCAAGCTTTTTCATCATTGATAACGACATCAGATTGATGCTAGCACCAAGGTCACAGAGAGCTTTGTCTAGGGTCATTCTGCCTATGGTACATGAAACTACAAAGCTCCCTGGATCTTTGAGCTTTGGTGGGATAACTCCTTGAATCACAGCACTACATTCTTCAGTGAAAAGTATAGTTTCCTTCTCTTGCCAACTCCTCTTCTTGTTGATGAGTTCTTTTAAGAACTTTGCATACAGGGGCATTTGCTCCAGTGCCTCAACTAAGGGAATATTTATCTCAAACTTCTTGAAGACTTCAAGAAATTTTGGGAAGTGTTGGTCCTTAGTCTCCTTGTTGAACCTTTGAGGATATGGCAAAGGTGGTGTAAAGTTCACTCCCTGCCTTTGTTCCTTGGTTGGCTCTCTCATTGCTTCCTTCTCTTTCCTTAATTCCCTTTCTTTGAGCTCCTCTGAGGTTTGCTTGCCTGTTGTTACCTCTTTATCATTGGCTTTCTCTTCCTCAGCTTGTTTCTTGTCACTTTCCTTTGGTTTCTTGGTTGCTTCTTCATTTTTCACCAGGATCTTTCCACTCCTTAGTTGTATTGCCTTGCACTCTTCTTTTGGATTAGGAATGGTGTCACTTGGTAGTGAGCTTGATGGCCTTTCAATGGTAATTTGCTTAGAGAGTTTTCCAATTTGCCTTTCCATATTTTTCATGGAGGCTTCCTGGTTCCTTAATGTCATCTCTTGGTGCTTCATCATCCTTTCCATTAAGAGCTCCAAGTTGTTAATCCTCTGAGAGTCTTGTGAGATTGGTTGATTGTGGGGTGTTGAGGGTTGAGGGTAAGTGTTTTGATTTGAGGCTTGGTTATTGGATGGATGATGGTTAGAATTGGGGTAGGTGTTTTGTGGTTTTCTGTATGTGGCTTGGCTATTGTTCTGTTGGTTGTTTTGGTTTGTGTTTTTTCAATTGTTTTGGTTTGAGTTTCTCTGCCATGGCTATTGAGTTTGATTGTGGTTGTCTCCCCATCTGAGGTTGGGATGGTTCTTCCATGAAGGGTTGTACGTATCACCATAGACTTCATTTGGCCCAGAATTTTGGTTGTGCATGTACTGGACTTGTTCTTGCTGTTGCTCCTCTTGAGTTTCTTCATTTTTCCCCCATGTGGTTGATGGTTGGCTTGTGTTAACTGCTGCAACTTGGAGGCTATCAATCCTCTTGGCCATTTGCTCAAATTTTTGTTGAATTTGCTGCTGCATCATCTTGTTTTGAGCCAAGATTGAGTCCACTCCTTCCAACTCCATCACTCCTTTCCTTTGTGATGGTTGGCGTTGCCTTTGGTGAGCAAAGAAATACTGGTTGTTGGCCACCATATCAATAAGATTTTGGGCTTCCTCTGCAGTTTTCATGAGTTGCAAAGAGCCTCCTGCAGAATAATCCAAAGCCTCTTGAGATTTCAGTGTCAAGCCTTCATAGAAATTCTGCAATCTGTCCCACTCACTGAATATTCCAGGTGGACACTTCCTAATTAGAGCTTTGTATCGTTCCCATGCCTCATACAAGGGTTCAGCATCCATTTGTGTGAATGTTTGCACTTCAATCTTCAATCTAATAACTCTTTGAGGTGGGTAAAACTTGGCAAGGAACTTCGTTACCAGATCATCCCAGTTGTTGATGCTGTCTCTTGGGAAGGATTCCAACCATTGAGTGGCTTTGTCTCTGAGAGAAAATGGAAATAGCAGTAGCTTGTAACTGTCAGGGTGCACACCATTGGTTTTGACAGTGTCACAAATCCTCAAGAAGGTGGACAAGTGTTGGTTAGGATCTTCAAGTGGTCCTCCTCCATAAGAACAATTATTTTGAACCAAGGTGATGAGTTGTGGCTTTAGTTCAAAGTTATTTGCATTAACATTTGGGGTGAGAATGCTACTCTCACAATGTCTAGGATCTGCACATGTGTAGGAAGCCAAAACTCTTCTTTGTGGTGGATTATTGTTGTTATTGGCTGCTCCTTCTGGTTGATTTGGTGGATTTGTTAAATGTTCCTCCATATCTTGGAATTCTTCTTCTGAATCCTCTTCTCCAACAATGCTTTTCCCTCTTTCGGCTCTTCTTAATCTCCTGAGGGTTCTTTCGTCTTGTTCACAAAAAGTGGGTATAACTCTCCTTGTACCTGACATACAACCAAAGTATAAGAATCACACAACACCAGAGAGGCAATAACACTTCAATCTATTGCTGAAGTGAAATGTTAATTGGCTTAAGCAAAAATTCAAAGAGTTAGTGTGTTAGTTAAAGGTTAAAGAAACAGAAAATAAAAAGTGCTTGATCTAGACCACCACCTTACTTAATCATTGTCAATCTAATTCAATCTCCGGCAACGGCGCCAAAAACATGATGTGTGGAAAACGATCCAACATGAAACTCACCGGCAAGTGTACCGAGTCGCATCAAGTAATAATAACTCACATGAGTGAGGTCGATCCCACAGGGATTGAAGGATTGAGCAATTTTGGTTTAGTGGTTGATTTAGTCAAGCGAATCAAGTATTGGTTGAGTTGTTTATAATTGACAGAAACTAAATCGCTTGAAATGTAAAGGGAGAGGGCTAAATTTCAGGAAATTAAAGAGCAAAGAAAGTAAATAAGTTGAATCTTAAAGAACAAGTAATGTAAATTGCAGAAACTTAGATTGCAAGAAATGTAAATGGCTGAATCTTAAAGTGCAAGAAATGTAAATGACTTGAATTATAAAAGGAATTGGGAGTTGGAATTGTAGAATTTAAACAAGACTGAAGTAAATTGCAACAAGCAGAAGAACTAAAGATGTGTTGAAGTGTAATAGATCTCAAATAGAAAGATAAAAATGCTTGAAGAATGAAAACAGAAAATGACTTGTGCTTAATTTGCAGCAAATTTAAAAGTGGTTGAAGATCTCAGGAGTGGAAGAGACTAGAAAACAAGTCTAGATTTCAAATCCTTCCTTGATCCAACAAGATTAATTGCAAAAGAAATAAAGAAAAGTAAATTGCAGAAGAAGATTGCAGAGAGTAGAAGAGGATGCAATAGACAGTAATTAAAATTCAATTATGCAGAAGAATTAAACAAGAGATCTCAAGGTGAGATTAAAACAGAAGTTCTTCAATTCTTCACCCAAGATCCAAAGCAAGAAAAGTAAAGAGTGCTCAAGCAAGAACAAGGAAGAAGAGAGATCAATTCTCCTTCCCAATTCTCTAAGATATAAATTCAAAAGTAAAAGCTCCAAATGAAAATGAAAATTAAAAGGAAAAATTCAAAGTAAAGTCTAGAGGTGTCAAAAGGTTCTAATTACATCAAACTAACTCCTATTTATACACTTTCTATTCTTGGATTTTGGAATTTGGATGGGCTTTTGATTTGGTGAAGAAATGAATTAAGTTGGATTTTTAATTCAATTTTCAGCCCATGGGGAAATTGCTTCCAGGGGGATGCTCAGCTCAAGTGGGGAGCTGAGCATTGAGGCTTAGTGTGAGGATCCTTGTTGCGTACCTTGCTGGGAGAAGGCATCAGGGGAATGCTCAGCTCACAAAGTGAGTTGAGCATTGGTGCCTTGGTGCATGTCTTGTGCGTGCCTTGTGCTCCTTGCCTTGTCAAATGTTGCGTGTCTTGCTTCCTGGACCGTGTCAAGCATGTGTGTGGTGTACCATGAGTAGCGCTTTGCTCTCCAAGTGAGCTGAGCATTGGTGCTTCCAAGGGAGGTCCTTGGTTCGAAACTTGAGGGAAGCATGCGCTGGTGGTATTTTCTTGGTTTCCTTGTAGCTCCTTGCTCCTTACTTCCTCAAGGTGTTGAGTTCGAACCTTGGGAGATGCATTTGGCCAATTTTTGGCTTGTTTTCCTTGTGAGTAGCGCTCCCCCACTCCCCTTTGGTCCTTGGTTCGAATCTTGGAGGAGGCACTTGGCAAACAATTTCCTTGAATTTGTTTGGATGAGTGCCCAATAATGCTCACTTGGTGAGCTGAGCTTGATCTTTCCTTTCCTTGTTTCTTGGCCTCATATTGTGCTCAGCTCACAAAGTGAGCAGAGCATTGTGCCTTGGTTCCTTGAGAGAAAATGTAGCGCTCCCTTGGTGAGCATGGTGCTCTTGGAGTGAGCTTCATGGTTTTCCTTCATTGTTGAGCCACACTTCTTCCTTCCTTGGCCACGCTTCTTAGGCCACGCTTTCTTCTTTTCTTCTTTTCTTCACCTACAATTAATCAAAACAACCAATCAAAGTATCACCAAATTCACAAGGTTTATAAATCATAAAAAATCAATGAAATTTAGCCTAAACCTCATGATTTAGCATCAATTAAATGGTGGTTGTTTGATTCAAAGAAGTCATGCATTTCCATTCTAAATTACTTACTTAGACTGCAAGAAAGTGTATAAAACCTAATAAAAACAAAGAAAAAGGCTAGTGAAACTAGGCTAAGATGACTTGTCATCAACACTGACTCAATCAGGTATTACTTGGACGACCCAGTGCACTTGCTGGTACAAGAGTACGAAAAGGTGTGGGTTTTGTGCTACCAAATTTTTGGCACCGTTGCGGGGGATTGCTGAGTTTGAATAAATAGAAGGATTGTCTTGCTCCCTTGATTAGGTAGTTTATTTTACATTATTTTAATTGAGTCTTTTATTTTTATTTTCTTCTTCAAATTTTCGAAAAATCAAAAATATTTTCAAAAATATTTTTCTTTTCTTTTTTTAATTGTTGTTCTTGATTTGAGTCTTGTGTTCTTGTTAAGTCTTTTATTTCTATTTTCTTCTTCTCTATTTTTTTTTGAAAATTAAAAAAAAAAATTTCAAAAATATTTTTCTTTTCTTTGTTTAATTCTTGTTCTTGGTTTGAGTCTTACATGTTCCTGTTTTTCAATTACAAAAAAATTTTAAAACTTTTCCAAAGAACCTTTGCATGCAGTTTATTTTCAAGCATCCTTAGCTTTCTGTTTGAGTCCTTTTTCTAAAAATCTTTCAAAATTAGTGTCTTTTTGTTTGAAGCTTGTTTCAATTTTTAAGTTTGGTTTTTGAGTCTTTTTGTTTATGTTCTTGATAAATTTTCGTTTCTTTGAGTCTTTATTTTTATTCTTTACAGCAATTTTTAATTTTTTGGTATCTTTCTTTCAAAAGTTTTCAAAAATAATTTTTCTTTGTTTAAATCTTGTGTCAAGTCTTTAAGTTCGGTGTTTCCTTATTACTTTTCTTTTAATTTTCGAAAATTGTGTTTCGGCTTAGGGTTAAAATTTTAAGTTTGGTGTTCTTTTTATGTTCTTGAATTCTTTGAGTCTTTGAATTTTGTTTTTTGCGTTCTGGTTAGTCTTCAATGTGTTCTTGTATTTTATTTGTGTTTTGATCTTAAAATTTTTAGGTTTGGTGTCCCATTGTGTTTTTCCTCCAAATTTTCGAAAATTGGGTGCACTAGATCTAAAAATTTTAAGTCTTGTATCTTTTACTTGTTTGTCTCTCTCCTCATTAATTCAAAAATAAAAAAATATCTTTTCTTATTTTTAATTATTTTTTCGAAAATTTTACACAAAGAATTCAGATTTTAATTTTAAAATTTTTTATCTTATCTAATCTTAATTTTAAAATTCAAAAATTAAATCTTTTCAAAATAAAAAATCGTATCTTTTTCAAAATCTTATCTTATCTTATTTCAAATTTCAAACTCCTAAATTTAAATTTCAAATTTCAATTTTTAAAATTAAACCTTTTCAAAAATCAAATCTTTTTTTTTCAAATCTCTTTCCTATCCTGTTGACTTTTTCAAAAATTCAAAATTTAAGATTTCAAAATTTAAAATTTTAAATTTCAAACTTCAATTTCAATTTTGAAAATTTTAAAATTTAATTTTTAAATTTCAATTTTAATTTCAAATCTTATCTTATCTCTTATCTTATTTTAAATTCAAATCATTCTTAATTAATCATTTATCTTCTCTCTCCTCTTTTTCAAAACTTCCTAACTAATTCTTCCCCCTCTGATTTTCAAAAATTATCTTCCTCTTCTCTCTCTTCTATTTTCAAAATTTAATAATTAAATTTTAAATTCTTTTTAATTAATTAATTTTAATTTCAGACTAAATAAATAAATAAAATAAAAACAAAAATATTTTAATTCTTATTCATCTCTTCTATTCCTATTTCTTCCCCTATCCCTATTTCTTCTTCCTCTTCTTCTACCTTCCTTCATTATGAACCCAAGTGGGAATGAAGAGTTTAGGAGAACTCTGGGATCTTACACAAATCCCACTGCTGACTTCTATGAAAGAAGTATTAGCATACCTCAGATCAGAGCTAGTAGCTGATAAACCCCAATTTTATAGTTTATCTTGTGTTGATTTTAGGAGATTTTATCAACTTTTTCCACATTTATTCACTAAAATAGCATGGTTTTGTAAATTCTATTTAAATTGTGCTTAAGAGTGAAAACATGCTTTTTAGACCCAAAAATTGATAAATTTAATTCACTTTAATTCCATTCGATACCTTGATATATTTGTTAAGTGAATTCAGGTTTAGAAGGCAAAGATTGGATTGAAGGAATGAAGAAAAAGCATGTAAAAATGGAGAACTCATGAAGAAATGAAGGAATTCCTAAGCTTTCAATCCTGACCTCTTCACACTAAAATGATCATAACTTGAGTTACAAAGGTCCAAATAAGGTGGTTCTAGTTGCGTTGGAAAGCTAACATCCGAGGCTTCAAAATGATATACAATTTGCCATAGTTGCTTTGCAGTTAGGTGACACGCACGCGTCGCCCATGCATGTGCATCGCAGGATGAGCGTGACTCACTTAAAGGCAACACGTGACCAGCGATTTCTGAAGCATTTTGGGCCCAATCCAACCCATTTCTGATGCTATTGAACCTGGGATTGAAGGGGAAATGAACCAAGTAGTCATAGTGTAGTTTCCATAACATTTTAGGGTAGAATTCTAGAATGAGATGCTCTCTCCTCTCTCTAGATTTAGGGTTTTTATTTCCATTTCTTTTTTGATCTAGATTTTAATCTTGTTTCATTTTAGTTTTCCATTACTTTTATTCGTTCTAGCATTTTAATTTAGTCACTTCTCTTGTTAATTTCTTATTTTTCTCTCTTTTATGTTGATGAACCATTGTTGGATCTTGATTTCTTCTAATGCAATTTTATGTTTCCATGTCTTCTTTTATGTTTATCTTCATTCCTATTGTTGATTTCTTACTTATGATAGTTATGGGTTTTGTTAATTCTTACATTTTATGATATTTACCTTTATTGCATTCTAGGTGTTTGATAAAATGTTTTCTCTAGTTTTTGAGTAGTTTTCTTTACTCTTGGCCTAGGCTAAGGGAATTGAGTGACCTTGAGTCATTAGGTCTCATTGAATTGGTGATTTGAGAACCCTTAGTGGTCAATTTGAGAACTGTTCCAAGGGTTACCTGAAACTGTAGGTCGATCTCGGTTGAGATCTGCTGTGGTGGCCGGAGCAGTCATGTCTGACTTGTTGGAGCTGGTGGAGCTAGAAATGCTGTTGATCCTTCGTCACCGGAGGGTGGTAGTACATGAAAGAGACTCCGATGCTTAAGTTAGCATGGGCTTTAAGCAGGTTTTTAGTAGAATCAGAGTATGAGTTATACCTGGGTGCTCCAGTGTATTTATAGTAGTGTAGAGTGACCTTTTTGGAGATAAGATAATTATCTTATTTTATCTTATCTTTGAGTGAATTCATCTTATCTTTTGGGAGACCGCCCTTATCTTTCTAGGCTTTGGCTGCCTTTAGATTGGGCTGTGTCCCTTTATTTGGGCCTGTCTAGGCTCTCTATAGCGATTTGGCCGAACTCTTTGAGAAGAGGTTGGGAAATTCCAGACCTGAGGAGGTCGGTCAAATTTTCTTTAATCAGCTCGGGTCGTATAGCTCGACCCAGGGCATGAACAGTGCCCTGGTTGAGCACGGTCTTCCTTTTGGAGTTGTGTCCTTTTTTAGACTTCGGTCTCCTTTGTTGGGGAAGCCGAGCTCGAGCATCTTGATCTCATTGTAGAGTGGCTTGAATGCGGAGCGTTTTTCTCACCCCCTTTTTAATTGCAACGTCCGTTTTGCCTTTCCTTGGGAATGTGCGAGAGTAAAACCCATTAACTCCCTTGCCATTTCCTTTGTTTCCCTCTTTTGTATCTCACTTTTGAATTTTTCAAAGCTTCCTTCAATTTTCTCTTCTCTTGCTCGCTGTAACTTCTCCTTTTTTTTTCGTTTTTGCATTTTCGCGCTTCCCTTTTCTTTTACTCGAGAGGTGATTGGCCGGTGTCGCTTGCTTCAATCTCTAATCGTCTCCTTCTTGTCTGCAGGTTGGTTTTCTTCTTCTTTCTCTTTTACCTTCCACGCCATTTTTCATGTTTGCATTGTTCTAATTCTGAAAAGTTTTATTCTTTTGCTTGAATTCGTTTTGGAAAGTTTGCATCTTTCTCTGCTTTTGTTGTGTCTGATTATCGCTAAAAATGTGTGCTCTGAGGGTTTTTTTATTTGTATGAATCGCCATTTTTGTTCGGCTGTCAGTTTGTAGTTTGACGTAGTGAACTCCAAAGGATTTCAAAAAGGTTGGATCTTTCTTGATGATTTCTGCGCGGTTTGTTTGATGTTTGATGGTATGCTGCTTTGTATGCCATGGATGATTTCCTTTAGATGCGACGTTTAACGATCCAACTTCCAATACGTCATGATCGTACCAAAAGTAAGGTGTTACTGACCTGTTTTACTTATTAACTATTTACTATTAAGCCTTTAGTTCGATATCGCGATTCAATTTTAGTAAAAATACTAGAAATTTTTTTTTGTTTTTATTAATCAAAATCATATAGCAAACATCACCAAGTAATAATAAACACATAATTATTAATAATAGTAATATTATACAAAAGAATTTAAATAAAATTCAGGTACAACTCCTATCCCTCTGCATAAAATAAAACCTTAAGCAGTAAGGGCGAGGGA
This sequence comes from Arachis ipaensis, assembly GCF_059453495.1. Classification (NCBI taxonomy): domain Eukaryota; kingdom Viridiplantae; phylum Streptophyta; class Magnoliopsida; order Fabales; family Fabaceae; genus Arachis; species Arachis ipaensis. The sequence goes on along the minus strand of NC_142440.1, from coordinate 78,030,165 downwards.
ATTCTATGAAAGAATCTCAAGTCATAAACTTAACTCGTAAATAAATTCTAGAATTGCCCGCAGCTTCAAACTGAATCTTCGTACCTGTGTCACTGAAAGGGTGGAAGATTTTGGGATGAGAACAAACCACACGTTCTCAGTAGGGAATGGGAATGCCGTAAAAGTAATGATTAACATGCAAATAATTAACTTTGCTTAATAAATCATCTTAGTCAAATCTTTTGAAGTACTTTTTAATATTACTTTAGATAAATAATTACTTTCTTTAAATTTCTAAACCCAAAACAGATCTCAATCACAATTTGTCGTATTAAATATCTTTTAGCCACATAATTGAATCTCAGTCACAATTGATTCTCAGTCACAACAAACAGTTATTAATCAGTTCTATATATTCACAGACTACTAGCACAAGTAAGAAACTCAATTCAACAGACAAACAAATCACAATAAAACAAACAACACAATCGCAGAGAAGTAATACAAGCAAACACAACCAAAAGCAAATGCACAACTAATATGATGCATGTCTGTCCTAAGCAGGCCATGAGCTCACGTGTCGGTTTACACCCTAGAGCCCGACATTACCTAGGAACAAGTCCCAGATATGGCTTCCCTTTGTGTCCTTAGTGCATATGTGTCGGTGGTAAGAATACCACTCCTTCGTGACTACTGGCAGTCGGCGCGAAGCCCGACCCCATTATATACGCACAAGGGGAAACAGTGATCCTCAGTTCGTGGGCGTCCCCGAGATCATTTCACAAACAAAACAGAGATCTTCAGTTCGTGGGTTATACTCGAGATCAATACACAATAACATAGCGATCTTCAGTTCATGGGTTATACCCGAGATCAATACACAGCAAACATTGATCTTCAGTTCATGGGCTATACCCGAGATCAACATACAACAATTCATGGGTTATTCCTGTAATCAATAATTATCAGTCCGTGGGTTTTTCCCGCATATAAAACAAATAACAATCTATAGGTTTTCCCCGAGATCAATGAGCATTCAGTTCGTGGGTACTTCCCAAATTTTACCAATTATCAATTCATGGATTTCTCCCGTAGTTAAACAACTAACAGTTCGTGGGGTTTTCCCGTATTTTATCACTTTTCATTTTCCTTTCTAAAACTCAACAATCCATATATCAGTTCCTCATTCTCTTTTCCCTTTGAATCCTTAACATATTTTCTTAAACCTTTCTTAACTTTCTCAAGCATTCGTTCGCAAAAATCTCAATCATCAATTCAGTTCATAATCTCTGCTTTGGCAACCTTGAGTCAAGCCAACTTTAAAACTATTTTTCAGTTTAGTCCTCTATCAAAAGACTGAAGAAAATCATTTATTTTAATTTCATTAAACACCTTCCAAAACATAATCTCTCATTAGAAGTAATCAAACAAAACTTAAATAATCATTTTTCAAATCCAAATCTTCTAAAATAACTTCTCAAATAAAACCTCAAATTTTATAAAATTTCGGCAGTACCTCCCCTAAAACTCGGACTTAGCCACCCTTACGGGTTCCCTCTTTCTCAACAAGTCTCCCCCTTTCCTCAACAACTACCAAATAACAGGTTCTCAAATCAGTAAGAAAATTCACAATTTACAATAGCCAACAGTTCGGTCATAACCCACAATTCCCACATAACCCATCAATTCAATTTTCACCTCAACAATTCGTAACTAACTTTCACTTATCATAGGATTCTTTTAAAATTAAACTCAATAAACTAGTATTCCAAGAAACTTGGTGTTGAGGTAATTTGGTCACAATAAAAACTTGTACCATCTCTCTTAAAATTCTGTTATTGTTTCCTAAGAAAATGCAGAAAAACAGCAGCAAGTAGTAAGTTTGACAAATTCCTTAAAAATCCAGTTTTCACCCAATGCCTTTCAAAATTCACGACCTCAAACAAGACTCTTTTAGATTTTTATTGAATCAAATTCCAGATTAATACAATGTCATATGAAAAAGTTATGAAGTGAGAAACACAGCCAGGCCTTTTAGAATTCGGTTTCCAAAATCCAGTGAGTTATCCATACTCTTTTCAACATATCTACTTGGTTAAATAGGATATTGACATGAAATTTAAAATGAAGATTGTGGACACAGGAAGTTTGAAAATGCCGTTAGTTTCAGCTCAAATACTTACCAGAATTGAAAGTTAAGTGAGTTGGAAGTTGGTGCTTCTGCAGTAAAGAAACATAATTTTCTGCAGAAACCATCAATTTTCAAAAATTCATTTCTCCCAAAATACTCATCAATAAATTCTGAATTTTTTAAGAGATGCTCAAAACACAGTAAAGTTTCATGCAAAAATAGTTTCATTCAAGTATATGACCTGGGATGCTCCCAGAAATTGATTCTTTCTACTGTCATGTATGCAGAAATTCTGCCTTAAGCATTTTCAACAACCTTACTTATCAAAAACCACATTTGAACTTATAACCCTTCCAAAATCACACGTTTAACCTCCTTCCAGTTATTCAAAATTGTCTTCATTGCCAACACAGCCCAAGAACCCAGAGTTAATAATTCACACGATGTCAAGTACTTAAGCATCAGCAAACCTTTTCTTTTCTACACTATGCCAAGCATAATTTTCCATATACACTCATCATCATTCAAACACACAATAACTCATCAATTCACACCAGCAAGCTCAGCAACACAAGTAACACCATTTATTCAATCCCTTACAACATTCAGTACGCACAATCATCAAATCAATCACCAACTACAGTTATAATTCAACTCAATTCCATCCATATCAAAGAAAACAATATCAATTACAACTTCAAACACTCACAACAAAGCCCAAAGACATTCGCAGCCTTAACCTGCATTCAATAATCCAATTTAAGCACTAAAACATCATCAAACTTACTCCAAATTTCACAACCTCAAACCAAGCTTATTTCTATCAATTAGTCTCTCATAACAACAAAACTAATTACATTCACAGCAATAATCAAAACTCAATTCATCAGTTATCCATACCACTGCTTTTCAATAATTAACTCGGCATATTTTAATTTAATAAACTATACTAAATTAATCATTATTCACAACAGCATCTAAATTCAATCACAGCTCAGAATAATCACAACAACTAACTAATTTCAAATGCATTTCAACTCATTCATGTCAATTAAAAAATTCTTAACCATTGTTAACCATTTGCACTTATCCAAGAACTTGGTAGGCATTCTAAATTAAAAACGTTAAATACCCTACCTCAAAGTCGAAACTCGCAGAAATCACTAAACGCAACTACTCCATTAGCAGCTCTAACACCCGTTCTGCTCTCTTAGCAGCTACCATGATGATTCTGGGCAGCTTCAGTGATGGTGAAAGGTCTCAGCTTCAGCCAAACAGCAGCAGCAGCAGCCTCACTTCTTCTGGGGCAGCAACAACAATGACAATCGCGCCTATCCCAATCATCTCTATAGCGGTGACATCAGTGGTTCCGGATAAGGACGATAATACTAAACAGAGACATTAACATATACTATTGTAATCAAAACAAAATATGGTAGAGAAATAGATTCGGAAAACAGAGCATGAGCAAGAGTGTTACAGTTTCAAGGACAAGCTTCAAAGTAAAATTGAATTGGCAGAACTAGGGGGAACAAGAAACAGGGCAAGCTTACCAAAACGGCAGCGATTCTAACGGTGGTCTCTGACGGCAGAGGCGGCGTGCAGATCGACGGCAGACCACAGTGGCCCCTCTACTCAGCGGTTCTGCCTCCTTTCCTCCCAACCTCCAAGAGAAGCACCAGCCCCAAACAAGGCTCGACGGTGGTAGTGGAGTGGCTGACCTCAACACTGGCGACGCCGGGCGGAACAGCGATGGCGACAAAGGGGCACGAACGGCGACGTTGGGACGACGGCAACAAAGCCCTCGCCGTGATGGTCGTGAAATGGGTCGCAACAGTGACGTGCCACACAGCCCCTCTCCTCGCTGGTGAACCTGGCTCGCGGTCGTTCTCTCTTCCTCTACTGGCCCTCGACAGCGACGACTCCGGGGGGAAACGACGAGCAAAAACGGCGGCTCCTCGAGTGACAAATCGGTGGCATGAGTTCTGGCGGGAGTGGCTGCGACAAGGACGGCACAGTGGCAGCGGGCTGAACGCGATGTAACTCCGTTCACAGTGTGTGGGTGTGTGACGGAAGGAGTGTGGGCTGAGTGGGTGTAGTGTTCTGAGTGTGTGTGTGCCACGGTGAAGCTAAGGGAGAGAGGGTGAGTTCGTGTGTGTTTGTTACGTTGAAGGGGGAGGGTGAGGCTGCATCTGTTAGGGTTAGAAATTAGGGAAATTAGGGATTCTGAATGAATTTGGGGATTTTGGGATTTAGGGTTAGAAATTAGAATTTTATATAAGAATAAAGGATAGCTATGAATAGATATTTTGATAAAATTAAAGGATTGAATAATTTTAAAATCAAATGTACTCTATTAAAAATATTTAGAAACATTATTTATCAACATATTGCTAAGTTCAACACTTGAAACTGTTCTGGGAAAGACTTGGTTATCACCCTATTGGTATAGTGGAGGCGTCAAGACACAAGGGGGGTATTTGGTTCCTTTCTGCAATACAGGGTGTTCACTGCAAATGGGTTGATGCTTTCGATCAGTGTGTTACAGTTGAGGTTCAGGTAAATAATGTGATTTTGAGGTGCAGTGGTATCTATGGTAGTCCTCAATTTAATACCAGAGTTCTGCTATGGGATTATCTTGTTACTCAGTCTTCGTCTTTCTGCGGGCCATGGATTGTTCTTGGTGATTTTAATGAAGTACTATTCTCTCATGAATCTAAGGGTTGCCTCTTCTCGAGTCGTCATGCAGATCGGCTTGCTGCCTCTCTAGGGGATAGTAATCTGTTTGACTTGAAGACTATTGGAAGACAGTTTTCTTGGTACAGAAGGGTTAAAAATGGTGTTGAGGTGGCGAAAAAACTTGACCGGGTTTGTATCAATAGTTGCTGGCTATCTCTCTTTCCAGAGGCTTACGCAGAAATTTTAAATAGGCTTCAGTCTGATCATTGTCCTATCCTAGTACGCTGTACAGGTCGTCCCTAACCGAAAAAGAATAGACCTTTTCGGTTTATTGCAGCTTGGGCAACTCATCCGGGGTACATAAATATTGTGAACCAGTCATGGCAGGCTGGCTACAGAGAGATGCATGGCAAGCTTTTAGAAGTGCAGAAGAACTCTTTGGAGTTTAATTCTAAAGTGTTCGGCAACATTTTCGTTAGGAAATGCAAATTGGAGAGACAGATTAATTTCCTTCAGAAGCGACTTGAAGTAATGGAAGATTTGTCTATGCGGCAAAAAGAAAAACAGCTGATTGAGGAATTTAATAACACGCTTGTGCAGGAGGAACTTCTATGGTTTCAAAAATCCAGAGAGCAGTGGGTAAAATTTGGGGATAGAAATACCAAGTTCTTTCATGTCCAGACTCTTGTGCGGAGAAAGCATAATAAGATTCATGGTCTCTTTCTTCAAGATGGGGTGTGGGAAACGGACCCGGATGTCCTTAGAAAGGAAGCTGAATCCTTCTATAAATGCCTATTCTGCCAGTCGGAGGATGTAGACTTAGGTTGTCTTGGTGATGTGCCGCTGCCTTCCCTGAATGATGAAGCCTGTTGTAGCCTCACAGCGCCAGTTACTCTGGAAGAAGTTAAGTCGGCTGCTTTCAGTATGCATTCTTTTAAGGCGCCGGGCCCTGATGGGTTTCAGGCTTTCTTCTTTAAAGAATACTGGAAGATTGTTGGTTTTGATGTTTGGACTATGGTTCGTCATGCGTTCTCTGGTTTGGATATGGATCCAAGGATGATGGAAACTCTTGTGGTTCTTATTCCGAAGGTAGAAAACCCGGTTTCCATGAAGGATTTCCGACTAATTAGTCTCTGTAATGTGGTTTACAAAGTTATAACGAAGGTCCTGGTCAATAGACTTCGTCCCCATCTCAAAGAGATTATTGGGCCCCTTCAAGGAGGGTTTATCCCGGGGAGAGGAACTCCTGACAACATCATTGTAGCACAAGAGGTTCTCCATTTTATGAAGAAGACAAAGTCAAAGAAAGGCACCCTGGCCTTTAAGATTGATTTGGAGAAAGCGTACGATAGAGTGGATTGGGGATTTCTGAAACAAACCCTGGTGAGTTTTGGCTTTCCTCCTCTGACAGTCAATCTGATTATGCGTTGTGTCACTGCTTCCTCACTGTCTATCCTCTGGAATGGGGATAGATTAAATAGCTTTACTCCGAGCAGGGGTCTTAGGCAAGGAGATCCTATATCACCGTATCTGTTTGTGTTGTGTATGGAGAGATTGTCCTGTTCTATTAATCAGCAAGTTGATAAGGGCTTATGGAAGCCAGTTGCGGTTTCTAGAGGGGGTCCAAGAATTTCTCATTTGATGTTTGCCGATGATTTGCTTCTTTTCTGTAAAGCTGAAAAACAACAAGTTCAAACTGTAATGGTAGCTTTGGAAAATTTCTGCAGAGCCTCTGGGATGAAGGTTAATGTGGAAAAATCTAAAGCGCTATGCTCCAGGAATGTTTCAGCGACAAGAAAAGAGATTTTCACTGGAGTCTCCTCTATCAGATTCGTCCAGAACTTGGGCAAGTATTTAGGGGTGAACCTTAATCACTCTCGGGTGACACGCGCAACTTTCAACGATGTTTTGGACAAGATTCGGGGAAGGCTAGCCAGCTGGAAAGGGAGATTGCTTAATAAGGCAGGCAGACTCTGTTTGCTCAACTCGGTAGTGACTGCGATTCCTACTTATCGCATGCAAGTATCTCTCTTCCCTAAAGGGGTAACTAATAAGATAGAATCCATTATGCGAAACTTTCTATGGAAGGGTCAAGCTGATGGTAGAGGCCTGAATCTAGTTAACTGGAAAGTGTTGGTCACTCCTAAGAAGTTTGGAGGTCTGGGAATTAGAGATCCTTTTTGTGCCAATATTGCTCTTCTTGGAAAACTAGTTTGGCAACTTTTTCATCATCCCGACAAGCTATGGGTTCAACTGTTGACGGAGAAATACCATTCTTCTAAGGCTGATTGTTTTAGTCGGTCTCGAGGAAGGGGATCTTATGTTTGGAAGAGTATATGTCGAGCTTGGGATATCCTGAAGGAAGGTTTTAGTTGGTGCATTGGGGATTTGGAACAGAACTTTTGGTTTTCTAAATGGAGAAGAGAGGGGCGACTATGTCAGGAGATGGATTATGTTCACATTTCTGATTCGGATCTCAGGATCTTGGACCTTTGGTCATCTGGACAGTGGAACCTTGAGAATATCTATTCTCATCTGAATCAGTCTCTGCAGAGCAATGTTAACTCTTACAACCCAGATGTTCAAGCTGGTTCAGAGGTCGGTTGGTGTTGGACTGGTGCGGCCTCAAAGGTTTATGATGCTCATAGTGGTTATTTGTGGCTCAGTAAGAAGATGTTTAGTTGGGAGGATAGGGGTAATTGGCTTTGGCTTTGGCGTCAACATGTTCCAGAAAAGCACAAAATTTTGGCCTGGCTATGTCTTCGGGAGGCTCTTCCTACTGCTGCATTTCGTTTTAGGAGGGACATTTCGCACATGGATAGCTGTCCACGATGTTTCTCAGGTCAGGAATCGGTTTTACATTGTATTCGGGATTGTCCAAAAGGCCAACTTGTTTAGCAAGCTTTAGGGATCTCCGATCAACCAGTGGATTTGATGAGTTGGTTCTTATATAATAGCAAACAGCGCCCTTTTAGATTCTTTTCTGGTCTCTGGTGGATTTGGTGTTCGAGAAATAATGAGATCTTTCATCCTCACGAGCATTGGACCACAGACAAGGTGATTGGTATGGCTTTGTCCTTAGAAAAGGAGCTCCGAAATATTTTTGAGTTGCAACGACTATCTATCCCCTCAACCATTAGTGGCTCTTGGATTCCCCCCTCAGTGGGTACCTTTAAGATTAATTGTGATGCTAGCTATCCTGGCAGTGGTGCTCGAGTTAGTTTTGCTTGTGTTAGCAGAGATTGGAAGGGAAGGTGGCAACGAGGCTGTCTGGGAACAATTGAGAGTCGTAGCATTTTGCAAGGAGAGTTGTTTGCTATTTGGAGAGGCTTTCTTTTAGCATGGGACTCGGGACAAAGAGACATTATATGTGAGACAGACTGTGTGGAGGCATTTACTATTGTCAATAATTTACAATATTGCTCTGGGTTTATTAATCCTTTGGTGTTAAAAATCCGAGATATCATGTCTTGGAAATGGCGTGCTGATCTTCGGTTGATCTTGAGAGATGCAAATACAGTAGCAGACATCATGGCAAAGACTGCAATGAGGACTATTTCTCCCCAAGTGGAGCTTCCATTGCCTTGGAAGGAGTTTGAGAGTAGTATTCAGCGGGACTGCCTTTCTTAAGCAGTTTCTTGTTTTTTTTTCTTTCTTAGTTTTTGTTTATTTTCTTTTAAGTCACCAAAAAAAAAATCAATTATTTCTAATTTACATTATAAAATGAACATATTAATCATATTTCTATAAAATATAGTTTAAACTCAATATTAATTATTCAAATTAAATAATATAACTTCTCATTAATTTTCTATCTCCAAAACTTTAATTTCAATTTATAAAATAACTAATTATAATAAAAATTGTACACAAATATTAATTGACTTAAACTTAAAGTATTTATAAAAATTAATATAATAATTTCTAGTAAATTAATTCCTAAGAGTTCAAATTAATAACATAATTCATTCAAAATAGAATTTATTTAAATTAAATTATACAATTCTTTCTTATTTTTTGATTACCCAAAATTATAATTTCAATTATACCAAATATCTAATAAAGATTATATAAAAATTCTAATTAATTTAAACTCTAATTATCATGAAACCCTATTTAATTACCTTTAACAAAATAATTTTCTTAAAATAAATCACAAATAACTAATTATTTGATTTTCAAAAACTAGGGTTGTTACATTCTACCCACCTTAGAAAAATTTTCGCCCTCGAAAATTACTAGAATAAAATAAGTTCAAACTGAAATCAAAGAAAGCAGAATATATGGACAAAAGTATAGGCAATGTCAAGGATGAATATTCAAAGAGTTAAGTAAGCAATCAGATTCATAGGCAAGCAAAGGTATACAAGAATGACAAAGTATGGTTGGGAAACAAGTAAATCACATTCTAAGAAGGAAATTCAAACTAGAGAATTCCAATGAAAGCAACGAAGAAAAAGATGGCACGAGTTTGCGTGGCACGAATAAAGATTACACGTCAAAACGAAACTAACTTTATAACTTCTAACGCTCCCAAACCCCGTGAATCGCATTACTTATTCTTCTATTTCGTCTATGATAACCCATTAGTGTTCCCATATACATAAATCATTAGTATTAAGTTGGCCAGACCTAATACCATGAGGAATGTAATGGTAAACTAACAGCGTTGATCATTAGACAGTCATGCACATAAAACTCAAACTCTTGTTATCAGAACAAGTCACAGCATGACAGACACTCAAAGTATGCAATGAAGCATAGTCAGTCCATTCCCAAGGCTCTAATAGGAACGAACTGCTCTGATACCATATTGTAACGACCCAACTTCCAATACGTCATGATCGTACCAAAAGTAAGGCGTTAGTGACCTGTTTTCCTTACTAACTATTTACTATTAAGCCTTTAGTTCGATATCACGATTCAATTTTAGTAAAAATACCAGAAATTTTTTTTTTGTTTTTATTAATCAAAATCATATAGCAAACATCACCAAGTAATAATAAACACATAATTATTAATAATAGTAATATTATATAAAAGAATTTAAATAAAATTCAGGTACAACTCCTATCCCTCTGCATAAAATAAAACCTTAAGCAGTAAGGGCGAGGGAATTCTATGAAAGAATCTCAAGTCATAAACTTAACTCGTAAATAAATTCTAGAATTGCCCGCAGCTTCAAACTGAATCTTCGTACCTGTGTCACTGAAAGGGTGGAAGATTTTAGGGTGAGAACAAACCACACGTTCTCAGTAGGGAATGGGAATGCCGTAAAAGTAATGATTAACATGCAAATAATTAACTTTGCTTAATAAATCATCTTTGTCAAATCTTTTGAAGTACTTTTTAATATTACTTTAGATAAATAATTACTTTCTTTAAATTTCTAAACCCAAAATAGATCTCAATCACAATTTGTCATATTAAATATCTTTTAGCCACAATTGAATCTCAGTCACAATTGATTCTCAGTCACAACAAAAAGTTATTAATCAGTTCTATATATTCACAGACTACTAGAACAAGTAAGAAACTCAATTCAATAGACAAACAAATTACAATAAAACAAACAACACAATCGTAGAGAAGTAATACAAGCAAACACAACCAAAAGCAAATGCACAACCAATATGATGCATGTCTGTCCTAATCAGGTCATGAGCTCACGTGTCGGTTTACACCCTACAGCCCGACATTACCTAGGAACAAGTCCCAGATATGGCTTCCCTTTGTGTCCTTAGTGCATATGTGTCGGTGGTAAGAATATCACTCCTCCGTGACTACTGGCAGTCGGCGCGAAGCCCGACCCCATTATATACGCACAAGGAGAAACAGTGATCCTCAGTTCGTGGGCGTCCCCGAGATCATTTCACAAACAAAACAGAGATCTTCAGTTCGTGGGTTATACCCGAGATCAATACACAATAACATAGCGATCTTCAGTTCGTGGGTTATACCCGAGATCAATACACAGCAAACATTGATCTTCAGCTCATGCGCTATACCCGAGATCAACATACAACAATTCATGGGTTATTCCCGTAATCAATAATTATCAGTCCGTGGGTTTTTCCCGCATATTAAACAAATAACAATCTCTAGGTTTTTCCCGAGATCAATGATCATTCAGTTCGTGGATACTTCCCGAATTTTACCAATTATCAATTCATGGAATTTCCCCGTAGTTAAACAACTAACAGTTCGTGCGGTTTTCCCGTATTTTATCACTTTTCATTTTCCTTTCTAAAACTCAACAATCCATATATCAGTTCCCCATTCTCTTTTCCCTTTGAATCCTTAACATATTTTCTTAAACCTTTCTTAACTTTCTCAAGCATTCGTTCGCAAAAATCTCAATCATCAATTCAGTTCATAATCTCTGCTTTAGCAACCTTGAGTCAAGCCAACTTTAAAACTATTTTTCAGTTTAGTCCTCTATCAAAAGACTCAAGAAAATCATTTATTTTAATTTCATTAAACACCATTCAAAACATAACCTCTCATTAGAAGTAATCAAATAAAACTTAAATAATCATTTTTCAAATCCAAATCTTCTAAAATAACTTCTCAAATAAAACCTCAAATTTTATAAAATTTCGGCAGCACCTCGCCTAAAACTCAGACTTAGCCACCCTTACGGGTTCCCTCTTTCTCAACAAGTCTCCCCCTTTCCTCAACAACTACCAAATAGGAGGTTCTCAAATCAGTAAGAAAATTCACAATTTACAATAGCCAACAGTTCGGTCATAACCCACAATTCCCACATAACCCATCAATTCAACTTTCACCTCATCAATTCGTAACTAACTTTCACTTATCATAGGATTCTTTCAAAATTAAACTCAATAAACTAGTATTCCAAGAAACTTGGTGTTGAGGTAATTTGGTCACAATAAAAACTTGTACCATCTCTCTTAAAATTCTGTTATTGTTTCCTAAGAAAATGCAGAAAAACAGCAGCAAGTAGTAAGTTTGATAAATTCCTTAAAAATCCATTTTTCATCCAATGCCTTTCAAAATTCACGACCTCAAACAAGACTCTTTTAGCTTTTTATTGAATCAAATTTCAGATTAATATCATGTCATATGAAAAAGTTATGAAGTGAGAAACACAGCCAGGCCTTTTAGAATTCGGTTTCCAAAATCCAGTGAGTTATCCATACTCTTTTCAACATATCTACTTGGTTAAATAGGATATTGACATGAAATTTAAAATGAAGATTGTGGACACAGGAAGCTTGAAAATGCCGTTAGTTTCAGCTCAAATACTTACCAGAATTGAAAGTTAAATGAGTTGGAAGTTGGTGCTTCTGCAGTAAAGAAACAGAGTTTTCTGCAGAAACCATCAATCTTCAAAAATTCATTTCTCCCAAAATAATCATCAATAAATTCTGAATTTTTTATGAGATGCTCAAAACACAGTAAAGTTTCATGCAAAAATAGTTTCATTCAAGTATATGACCTGGGATGCTCCCAGAAATTGATTCTTTCTACTGTCATGTATGCAGAAATTCTGCCTTAAGCATTTTCAACAACCTTACTTATCAAAAACCACATTTGAACTTATAACCCTTCCAAAATCACACGTTTAACCTCTTTCCAGTTATTCAAAATTATCTTCATTGCCAACACAGCCCAAGAACCCAGAATTAATAATTCACACGATGTCAAGTACTTAAGCATCATCAAACCATTTCTTTTCTACACTATGCCAAGCATAATTTTCCATATACACTCATCATCATTCAAACACACAATAACTCATCAATTCACTCCAGCAAGCTCAGCAACACAAGTAACACCATTTATTCTATCCCTTACAATATTCAGTATGCACAATCATCAAATCAATCACCAACTACAGTTATAATTCAACTCAATTCCATCCATATTAGAGAAAACAATATCAATTACAACTTCAAACACTCACAACAAAGCCCAAAGACATTCGCAGCCTTAACCTGCATTCAATAATCCAATTGAAGCACTAAAACATCATCAAACTTACTCCAAATTTCACAACCTCAAACCAAGCTTATTTCTATCAATTAATCTCTCATAACAACAAAACTAATTACATTCACAACAATAATCAAAACTCAATTCATCAGTTATCCATACCACAGCTTTTCAATAATTAACTCGGCATATTTCAATTTAATAAACTATACTAAATTAATCATTATTCACAACAGCATCTAAATTCAATCACAGCTCAGAATAATCACAACAACTAACTAATTTCAAATGCATTTCAACTCATTCATTTCAATTAAAAAATTTTTAACCATTGTTAACCATTTGCACTTATCCAAGAACTTGGTAGGCATTCTAAATTAAAAACGTTAAATTCCCTACCTCAAAGTCGAAACTCGCGGAAATCACTAAACGCAGCTGCTCCATTAGCAGCTCTAACACCCGTTCTGCTCTCTTAGCAGCTACCATGATGATTCTGGGCAGCTTCAGTGATGGTGAAAGGTCTCAGCTTCAGCCAAACAGCAGCAGCAGCAGCCTCACTTCTTCTGGGGCAGCAACAACAATGACAATCGCGCCTATCCCAATCATCTCTATAGCGGTGACATCAGTGGTTCCGGATAAGGACGATAATACTAAACAGAGACATTAACATATACTATTGTAATCAAAACAAAATATGGTAGAGAAATAGATTCGGGAAACAGAGCATGAGCAAGAGTGTTACAGTTTCAAGGACAAGCTTCAAAGTAAAATTGAATTGGCAGAACTAGAAGGAACCAGAAACAGGGCAAGCTTACCAAAACGGCAGCGATTCTAACGGTGGTCTCTGACGGCAGAGGCGGCATGCAGATCAACGGCAGACCACAGTGGCCCCTCTACTCAGCGGTTTTGCCTCCTTTCCTCCCAACCTCCAAGAGAAGCACCAGCCCCAAACAAGGCTCGACGGTGGTAGTGGAGTGGCTGACCTCAACACTGGCGACGCCGGGCAGAATAGCGACGGCGACAAAGGGGCACGAACGGCGACGTTGGGACGACGGCAACAGAGCCCTCGCCGTGATGGTCGTGAAATGGGTCGCAACAGTGACGTGCCACACAGCCCCTCTCCTCGCTGGTGAACCTGGCTCGCGGTCGTTCGCTCTTCCTCTGCTGGCCCTCGACGGCGACGACTCCGGGGGAAAACGACGAGCAAAAACGGCGGCTCCTCAAGTGACAAATCGGCGGCATGAGTTCTGGCGGGAGTGGCTGTGACAAGGACGGCGCAGTGGCAGCGGGCTGAACGCGATGTAACTCCATTCACAGTGTGTGGGTGTGTGACGGAAGGAGTGTGGGCTGAGTGGGTGTAGTGTTCTGAGTGTGTGTGCGCCACGGTGAAGCTAAGGGAGAGAGGGTGAGTTCGTGTGTGTTTGTTACGTTGAAGGGGGAGGGTGAGGCTGCATCTGTTAGGGTTAGAAATTAGGGAAATTAGGGATTCTGAATGAATTTGGGAATTTTGGGATTTAGGGTTAGAAATTAGAATTTTATAAAAGAATAAAGGATAGCTATGAATAGATATTTTGATAAAATTAAAGGGTAGAATAATTTTAAAATCAAATGTATTCTATTAAAAATATTTAGAAACATTATTTATCAACATATTGCTAAGTTCAATCAATTATTTCTAATTTACATTATAAAATGAACATATTAATCATATTTCTATAAAATATAGTTTAAACTCAATATTAATTATTCAAATTAAATAATATAACTTCTCATTAATTTTCTATCTCCAAAACTTTAATTTCAATTTATAAAATAACTAATTATAATAAAAATTGTACACAAATATTAATTGACTTAAACTTAAAGTATTTATTAAAATTATTATAATAATTTCTAGTAAATTAATTCCTAAGAGTTCAAATTAATAACATAATTCATTCAAAATAGAATTTATTTAAATTAAATTATACAATTCTTTCTTATTTTTCAATTACCCAAAATTATAATTTCAATTATACCAAATATCTAATAAGGATTATATAAAAATTCTAATTAATTTAAACTCTAATTATCATGAAACCCTATTTAATTACCTTTAACAAAATAATTTTCTTAAAATAAATCACAAATAACTAATTATTTGATTTTCAAAAACTAGGGTTGTTACATTCTACCCACCTTAGAAAAATTTTCGCCCTCGAAAATTACTAGAATAAAATAAGTTCAAACTGAAATCAAAGAAAGTAAAATATATGGACAAAAGTATAGGCAATGTCAAGGATGAATATTCAAAGAGTTAAGTAAGCAATCAGAGTCATAGGCAAGCAAAGGTATACAAGAATGACAAAGTATGGTTGGGAAACAAGTAAATCACATTCTAAGAAGGAAATTCAAACTAGAGAATTCCAATGAAAGTAACGAAGAAAAAGATGGCACGAGTTTGCGTGGCACGAATAAAGATTACACGTCAAAACGAAACTAACTTTATAACTTCTAACGCTCCCAAACCCCGTGAATTGCATTACTTATTCTTCTATTTCGTCTATGATAACCCATTAGTGTTCCCATATACATAAATCATTAGTATTAAGTTGGCCAGACCTAATACCATGAGGAATGTAATGGTAAACTAACAACGTTGATCATTAGACAGTCATGCACATAAAACTCAAACTCTTGTTATTAGAACAAGTCACAAAGCATGACAGACACTCAGAGTATGCAATGAAGCATAGTCAGTCCATTTCCAAGGCTCTAACAGGAACGAACTGCTCTGATACCATATTGTAACGACCCAACTTCCAATACGTCATGATCGTACCAAAAGTAAGGCATTACTGACCTGTTTTCCTTATTAACTATTTACTATTAAGCCTTTAGTTCGATATCGCGATTCAATTTTAGTAAAAATACCAGAAATTTTTTTGTTTTTATTAATCAAAATCATAAAGCAAACATCACCAAGTAATAATAAACACATAATTATTAATAATAGTAATATTATACAAAAGAATTTAAATAAAATTCAGGTACAACTATCCCTCTGCATAAAATAAAACCTTAAGCAGTAAGGGCGAGGGAATTCTATGAAAGAATCTCAAGTCATAAACTTAACTCGTAAATAAATTCTAGAATTGCCCGCAGCTTCAAACTGAATCTTCGTACCTGTGTCACTGAAAGGGTGGAAGATTTTGGGGTGAGAACAAACCACACGTTCTCAGTAGGGAATGGGAATGCCGTAAAAGTAATGATTAACATGCAAATAATTAACTTTGCTTAATAAATCATCTTAGTCAAATCTTTTGAAGTACTTTTTAATATTACTTTAGATAAATAATTACTTTCTTTAAATTTCTAAACCCAAAACAGATCTCAATCACAATTTGTCATATTAAATATCTTTTAGCCACATAATTGAATCTCAGTCACAATTGATTCTCAGTCACAACAAACAGTTATTAATCAGTTCTATATATTCAAAGACTACTAGCACAAGTAAGAAACTCAATTCAACAGACAAACAAATCACAATAAAACAAACAACACAATCGCAGAGAAGTAATACAAGCAAACACAACCAAAAGCAAATGCACAACCAATATGATGCATGTCTGTCCTAATCAGGCCATGAGCTCACGTGTCGGTTTACACCCTACAGCCCGACATTACCTAGGAACAAGTCCCAGATATGGCTTCCCTTTGTGTCCTTAGTGCATATGTGTCGGTGGTAAGAATACCACTCCTTCGTGACTACTGGCAGTCGGCGCGAAGCCCGACCCCATTATATACGCACAAGGAAAAACAGTGATCCTCAGTTCGTGGGCGTCCCCGAGATCATTTCACAAACAAAACAGAGATCTTCAGTTCGTGGGTTATACCCGAGATCAATACACAATAACATAGCGATCTTCAGTTCGTGGGTTATATCCAAGATCAATACACAGCAAATATTGATCTTCAGTTCATGGGCTATACCCGAGATCAACATACAACAATTCATGGGTTATTCCCGTAATCAATAATTATCAGTCCGTGGGTTTTTCCCGCATATAAAACAAATAACAATCTATAGGTTTTCCCCGAAATCAATGATCATTCAGTTCGTGGGTACTTCCCGAATTTTACCAATTATCAATTCAAGAATTTTCCCCGTAGTTAAACAACTAACAGTTCTTGGGGTTTTCCCGTATTTTATCACTTTTCATTTTCCTTTCTAAAACTCAACAATCCATATATCAATTCCTCATTCTCTTTTCCCTTTGAATCCTTAACATATTTTATTAAACCTTTCTTAACTTTCTCAAGCATTCGTTCGCAAAAATCTCAATCATCAATTCAGTTCATAATCTCTGCTTTAGCAACCTTGAGTCAAGCCAACTTTAAAACTATTTTTCAGTTTAGTCTTCTATCAAAAGACTCAAGAAAATCATTTATTTTAATTTCATTAAACACCTTTCAAAACATAACCTCTCATTAGAAGTAATCAAATAAAACTTAAATAATCATTTTTCAAATCCAAATCTTCTAAAATAACTTCTCAAATAAAACCTCAAATTTTATAAAATTTCGGCAGCACCTCCCCTAAAACTCAGACTTAGCCACCCTTACGGGTTCCCTCTTTCTCAACAAGTCTCCTCCTTTCCTCAACAACTACCAAATAAGAGGTTCTAAAATCAGTAAGAAAATTCTCAATTTACAATAGCCAACAGTTCGGTCATAACCCACAATTCCCACATAACCCATCAATTCAACTTTCACCTCATCAATTCGTAACTAACTTTCACTTATCATAGGATTCTTTCAAAATTAAACTCAATAAACTAGTATTCCAAGAAACTTGGTGTTGAGGTAATTTGGTCACAATAAAAACTTGTACCATCTCTCTTAAAATTCTGTTATTGTTTCCTAAGAAAATGCAGAAAAACAGCAGCAAGTAGTAAGTTTGATAAATTCCTTAAAAATCCAGTTTTCACCCAATGCCTTTCAAAATTCATGACCTCAAACAAGACTCTTTTAGCTTTTTATTGAATCAAATTCCAGATTAATACCATGTCATATGAAAAAGTTATGAAGTGAGAAACACAGCCAGACCTTTTAGAATTCGGTTTCCAAAATCCAGTGAGTTATCCATACTCTTTTCAACATATCTACTTGGTTAAATAGGATATTGACATGAAATTTAAAATGAAGATTGTGGACACAGGAAGCTTGAAAATGCCGTTAGTTTCAGCTCAAATATTTACCAGAATTGTAAGTTAAGTGAGTTGGAAGTTGGTGCTTCTGCAGTAAAGAAACAGAATTTTCTGCAGAAACCATCAATCTTCAAAAATTCATTTCTCCCAAAATACTCATCAATAAATTCTGAATTTTTTATGAGATGCTCAAAACACAGTAAAGTTTCATGAAAAAATAGTTTCATTCAAGTATATGACCTGGGATGCTCCCAGAAATTGATTCTTTCTACTGTCATGTATGCAGAAATTCTGCCTTAAGCATTTTCAACAACCTTACTTATCAAAAACCACATTTGAACTTATAACCCTTCCAAAATCACACGTTTAACCTCTTTCCAGTTATTCAAAATTGTCTTCATTGCCAACACAGCCCAAGAACCCAGAATTAATAATTCACACGATGTCAAGTACTTAAGCATCATCAAACCTTTTCTTTTCTACACTATGCCAAGCATAATTTTTCATATACACTCAACATCATTCAAACACACAATAACTCATCAATTCACACCAGCAAGCTCAGCAACACAAGTAACACCATTTATTCTATCCCTGACAACATTCAGTACGCACAATCATCAAATCAATCACCAACTACAGTTATAATTCAACTCAATTCCATCCATATCAGAGAAAACAATATCAATTACAACTTCAAACACTCACAACAAAGCCCAAAGACATTCGCAGCCTTAACCTGCATTCAATAATCCAATTGAAGCACTAAAACATCATCAAACTTACTCCAAATTTCACAACCTCAAACCAAGCTTATTTCTATCAATTAGTCTCTCATAACAACAAAACTAATTACATTCACAACAATAATCAAAACTCAATTCATCAGTTATACATACCACAGCTTTTCAATAATTAACTCAGCATATTTCAATTTAATAAACTATACTAAATTAATCATTATTCACAACAGCATCTAAATTCAATCACAGCTCAGAATAATGACAACAACTAACTAATTTCAAATGCATTTCAACTCATTCATGTCAATTAAAAAATTCTTAACCATTGTTAACCATTTGCACTTATCCAAGAACTTGGTAGGTATTCTAAATTAAAAACGTTAAATCCCCTACCTCAAAGTCGAAACTCGCGGAAATCACTAAACGCAGCTGCTCCATTAGCAGCTCTAACACCCGTTCTGCTCTCTTAGCAGCTACCATGATGATTCTGGGCAGCTTCAGTGATGGTGAAAGGTCTCAGCTTCAGCCAAACAGCAGCAGCAGCAGCCTCACTTCTTCTGGGGCAGCAACAACAATGACAATCGCGCCTATCCCAATCATCTCTATAGCGGTGACATCAGTGGTTCCGGATAAGGACGATAATACAAAACAGAGACATTAACATATACTACTGTAATCAAAACAAAATATGGTAGAGAAATAGATTCGGGAAACAGAGCATGAGCAAGAGTGTTACAGTTTCAAGGACAAGCTTCAAAGTAAAATTGAATTGGCAGAACTAGGAGGAACCAGAAACAGGGCAAGCTTACCAAAACGGCAGCGATTCTAACGGTGGTCTCTGACGGCAGAGGCGGCGTGCAGATCGACGGCAGACCACAGTGGCCCCTCTACTCAGCGGTTTTGCCTCCTTTCCTCCCAACCTCCAAGAGAAGCACCAGCCCCAAACAAGGCTCGACGGTGGTAGTGGAGTGGCTGACCTCAACACTGGCGACGCCGGGCGGAACAGCGACGGCGACAAAGGGGCACGAACGGCGACGTTGGGACGACGGCAACAGAGCCCTCGCCGTGATGGTCGTGAAATGGGTCGCAACAGTGACGTGCCACACAGCCCCTCTCCTCGCTGGTGAACCTGGCTCGCGGTCGTTCTCTCTTCCTCTGCTGGCCCTCGACGGCGATGACTCCGGGGGGAAACGACGAGCAAAAACGGCGGCTCCTCGAGTGACAAATCGGCGGCATGAGTTCTGGCGGGAGTGGCTGCGACAAGGACGGCGCAGTGGCAGCGGGCTGAACACGATGTAACTCCGTTCACAGTGTGTGGGTGTGTGACGGAAGGAGTGTGGGCTGAGTGGGTGTAGTGTTCTGAGTGTGTGTGTGCCACGGTGAAGCTAAGGGAGAGAGGGTGAGTTCGTGTGTGTTTGTTACGTTGAAGGGGGAGGGTGAGGCTGCATCTGTTAGGGTTAGAAATTAGGGAAATTAGGGATTCTGAATGAATTTGGGGATTTTGGGATAAGGGTTAGAAATTAGAATTTTATAAAAGAATAAAAGATAGCTATGAATAGATATTTTGATAAAATTAAAGGGTAGAATAATTTTAAAATCAAATGTATTCTATTAAAAATATTTAGAAATATTATTTATCAACATATTGCTAAGTTCAATCAATTATTTCTAATTTACATTATAAAATGAACATATTAATCATATTTCTATAAAATATAGTTTAAACTCAATATTAATTATTCAAATTAAATAATATAACTTCTCATTAATTTTCTATCTCCAAAACTTTAATTTCAATTTATAAAATAACTAATTATAATAAAAATTGTACACAAATATTAATTGACTTAAACTTAAAGTATTTATAAAAATTAATATAATAATTTCTAGTAAATTAATTCCTAAGAGTTCAAATTAATAACATAATTCTTTCAAAATAGAATTTATTTAAATTAAATTATACAATTCTTTCTTATTTTTCAATTACCCAAAATTATAATTTCAATTATACCAAATATCTAATAAAGATTATATAAAAATTTTAATTAATTTAAACTCTAATTATCATGAAACCCTATTTAATTACCTTTAACAAAATAATTTTCTTAAAATAAATCACAAATAACTAATTATTTGATTTTCAAAAACTAGGGTTGTTACACGACGGAAATCCCTTTGCTGATAAACTGTGAAAAGTTCGTGACTTTGATTCCTTTTTTGTGAACTGTGACTTTCTTTGTGGGGTGTCACTGTCAAAGGGGGGTTGTTTTCTTGTTTGAGAGGTGTCGGGATATAGACTGTTGATTTCCCTCCTTTTCCTGGGTTCTTACTTTGTTATTGCCTCCAAAGGATGCTCCTGGACTTTCGTGTAAGTTCTGGGGTTTCCTTTTACTACTGTTTCTGAGTCTTTTAACTTTTGCATTCTATTGTCCAAGTTATCTCCATATTTGTCTGAGATGTTTTCTGTCTTGTCTGAGCTGTTTGATTAGTAACGTATTTTTTCCCTTTTCTCACTGTAGGACTAGTTGACCCATGTCTACTCACAAAAATATTGTCGAGACGTCCTCCAAAGTCCGCGGGGGCATGTCTGACTGTCTGGACTCCCTCGTCTTGATGTGTATTTCTGTGGTTAATTCTGAGTATTGCGTGCAGCTTAGGAGACATCACAGGGTTTGTAGTAATAGAGATTAGGAAAAGGATTATAAGTTGATAGCACCTGACCCTGATGAGAGAGTTTGTTTTCCCTCTCTGACTCAGGGGGAACGCCCCTTATTTTTTGCTTATGACTACTTTTTTTGCCAAATGAACATCACCATTCCTTTTACTTCCTTTTAGACCGACTTGTTGTGGTCCTGTAACGTTGCTCCTTCTCAGCTTCACCCGAACTCATGGGGCTTTATAAAGATCTTCCAATTATTTTGCCAAGAACTGGATATCCGACCTTCTTAAACTCTCTTTCTTTACCTTTTTGTTTTGACGAAGCCTGGGGCAGCTAAGAAGAAGGCTTCTTGGATTTCTTTCTGAGCTGCCCAGGAAAAGAAAGTTTTTTCTATGTATGATGAATCTTTTAGGGATTTCAAAAACTATTACTTCAAGCTCCGAGCTACTGAAGGAGCTCGGCCTTTCTTCTTGGAACAGAATAATAAGCTTGCCTTCCCCTTATGTTGGCAACAGAATATGGTAGTGTCTAGATATACTTGGGAAATGTTGGATGAGGTTGAGCAGGCTTTTGTACATGTACTAGAGGAGAATTGGGGGGAGCCTTCCCATCTCGATACAAAGAGGTTCTTGGGGAATCCTTCCCTCCTTCGAACTGAATTGGGTAGCTGCCAATTTTTTTTTAGCTTTGTCTTTGTTATTTTGTTAGTTTTGTCAATCCATCTCTTTCTAACTTGCAACTTTGGTTTTGCTGCTTTATTTTTTTCAGAGATGGTGAAGACTACTGACTCCATGAAGGCTTTTAAGAGGGCGAGAAAGGCAACTACTGCCGAGAATATCTCAACCAAAGGTCTTGGGGAGGGATCTTCTAATGTTACGCTGAGGAGGTTGACCTCGGACACTTCTGGGCTGAGGATGTGATGACTTACATCATCTACCCTTCTTTCTTGCATAAAGAAGACCATAAAAGAGCATAAATCTCATTTGATCAGTACAATTCATGTATTATTTGATGAATATTATGGTACACTACTTTGAGATGAGTTGTGCTGAATTTCAGGTGAAAAAGGCAACAAAAATGGGTATAAGACAAACAAGAAGCCGGGCGTGTGAAACCAGCGTGTCACTTGGGAGCAAACGCCACAAAAATGCAATGGCGTGGCACGCCAGTACTAAAGTACATAGAAGAAGTCCAAGCATGCATGTGGGCGTGGCACGCCAGGGACTGGGCGTGGCACGCCAGGTTGGGCGTGGCACGCCTGACCCATCAATTATCATGGGGGTGCCACTTGAGCAAAGGGGCGTGGCACGCCAACTCACCATTCCAAGAAGAACCTCCACTATGGCGTGCCACTTGGTATCAAAGGAGTGGCACGCCAGCTCCAAGAAGTCACTTGGGCGTGCCACTTGAGAACCCAGGCATGGCACACCAAGCCTGAAGAGTTCACAAATCCATGGGCGTGCCACTTGAACAGCATGGCGTGGCACGCTGGTACAATAATCCAGAGAAGGGGCTGAAGAAAATTGAAGACTGGGCGTGCCACTTGGTATCGAAGGTGTGGCACACCAACCCAATCATGTCACTATGGCGTGCCATTTGAAGGCTGAGGTGTGGCACGCCAACTACTGGAACCAAGACAAGATCATGGGCGTGGCACGCTGGTATAAGTTTCCAGGGAGGATGAAGGAGGCCAATTACATGGGGCGTGCCACTTGGTATCAAAGGCGTGGCACGCCACTCACCATTCTTCACTTGGGCGTGCCACTTGAGCAACCAGGTGTGGCACGCCAGTGTCATTTAGAGAGCAAAGAAGCATTGGGGCGTGCCATTTGAGTTCGTGGTGTGGCACGCCAAACAGAGGAATCACTCACTCACAAAAGGGGCGTGGCACGCCAGGCCAGATCCTGGGCGTGCCACGCTAGTGCAACTTTCTAGAAAGACTTAGCCAAGCATAGACAAGGGCGTGGCACGCCAGACCCTGGGTGTGGCACGCCAGTTCAAGTTTCCAGAGGCAAGGAAAGGTGGAAAAAGGCAAAGGGCGTGCTACTTGAGTTCGAAGGCGTGGCACGCCAACACAAGAATTCCACTATGGCGTGCAACTTGAGTTCGAAGGCGTGGCACACCAAGGTTGATAGAGAGATAAGCGTGCCACTTAAAGTATTAGGTGTGGCACGCCAAGCTAGAAATGAAGGGCACGTAACACGCCAGTAAAGCGGCAGCCACATGCCAGCTGGAAAGTCAAGCTTATTGAGTGTTTTCTTTTCCCTCCAAAATGTAATTTTCCTTTTTCACTTTTGTAATTCTTTTATTTTACTAGGAGTAGTATAAATACCCCCAAGGAGTAATGAAGAGGGGGTTAAGCAGTTAGTGTTAGATCCACTTTTACACTTTACTTTTGAGTACTTTTTGAGCTATGAGTAGCTAACTTCCCTCTCATTGAGAGAGGGAGCTCTGTTGTACTTGATGGATTGATAATAGTGAAATTCTTCTTCTCTTCATCTTTTCTTTGATTTGCTAGAGGGAATTTTGTTCTTAATGCTTAGTATTCAATTATCTTGGAAAAGAGATTGAATGCAATTGGGTTTCATGGGAACCTTGGGAAAGGAAGCATGAAACCATGCTTAAAATCCCTTCTCACACTTGAGTAGAATCTGGGTTTTGGTGTTTGGATATGTGACATATAATCCTCCCTCTACTTGGACCTATAATGGTGTGTGGTATAATCAGGGACCAAGCCTATCTCTCTTCAAGAGCAATTAGACCAAGGAATTGGCTATTGATCAAGATCTGAGAGATTGAGTCACCAAGGGATTGGGGCTCAATCAATCATGATTGCCAAGAGGTCAATGAGTTGCATGATTGAAGAGGATATAAGCTAGATTTGATCCAAAGAGACAACATCTCCCAATCTCAATGAATTTCCCCATTCTTATCTATCCATTTCTTTACAGCTTAATTTTACATTCAGCAATTCCCCATTTTCATTTACATTCAAGTCATTTATGATTCTGCACTTTACATTCTGCCATTTATATTTCTGTACTTTATTACTTTTCTTTATATTCTAGTCATTTACATTTATGTTATTTACAATTCTGTACTTCACAATCCTATTGATCCACTTAACTAATTCATCAATTAATTAAAACTGCTCAAATTTGCCAATCTCTGTGGATACGATCCCACTCTACTGTGGGTTATTACTTGACGATAATTTTGGTGCGCTTGCCAAAAGAACTAATTCACCAATTTTGAATGGGGGTGTGAATTGGATTCATCAAGTTTTATGGCGCCGTTGCCGGGGATTGGCTTAAATTTGATTGTGATTAAATTGATTGGATAGCTAGATTAAGCAATTTAAATTCCTTGTTATTTTAGTTTCTTCTATTTAGCACCTTTTATTTTTTATTATTTTAATTTTTATTTTGAGTTCTATTTATTTCTTCTTTAATTACTTTTATTCGTCATCCGTATTTTCACTCTTCTAACTGTTTGATTAATTACACCACTCACACTAACAACCACTTCAACAAGAGTAATTTCTTCATTCATTTTCTTTCTTGCTTTTTGCCTTGTTGGTTGTATGACAGGTAGGAGAAGCGGGGCTTCAACTTCCTTTGATTCTGAACCTGAGAGGACCTTCCTTAGATTAAGGAGGGAAGCAAGAGGGAAGGGAGTCATTGGTGCTGAGAAAGAGGAAGAGTATTTTGAAACAGACATGGAGGAGAATATGGAGAACCACCATGAAGAAGAAGCTCACAACCATGCCAGAGAAGGCCCAGTAAATCATGATGGACAAGAAAGGAGATTCTTAGGCTCCTACATCAACCCAAACCCAGGAAATTATGGCAGCAGCATCCTGAAGCCAATAATTCATGCCAATAATTTTGATCTGAAGCCTTAGCTCATCACACTTGTTCAGAATAATTGCTCATATGGAGGAAGTGCCCAAGAAGACCCTAATCAACATCTCAGCATATTCTTGAGGATATGTGATACTGTAAAGTCCAATGGGGTACACCCTGACATCTACAAACTACTCTTGTTCCCTTTCTCACTCAGAGATAAGGCAGCAAAGTGGTTGGAATCATTCCCCAAGGATAACCTAACTACATGGGAGGAGGTCGTGAACAGATTCCTTGCAAGATTTTACCCTCTACAAAGAATCAATAGGCTGAGAGCTGAGGTGCAAACTTTCAGACAACAAGATGGAGAAACACTCTATGAGGCCTGAGAGAGATTCAAAGATCTGACAAAAAGATGCCCACCAAAAATGTTCAATGAGTGGGTACAACTACATATCTTTTATGAGGGACTATCCTATAAAGCAAAGAAGGCTGTGGATCATTCTTCAGGAGGCTCACTCAAGAAAAAGAAAACCATTGAAGAGGCCATAGATGTCATTGAGACTGTAGCTGAAAATGAGTATTTCTATGCTTTAGAAAGGACCCAGAAGAAGGGAGTGCTAGAACTCAACTCTGTAGATGCTTTGTTAGCTCAGAACAAGGCAATTGCAACTCAAATTACAGCTCTAACTAAGAGGATGGAGGCCAATCAAGCCTCAGTCATTCAAGACCAAACTCCTCAACAAGAAGGGAATACACCAGAATCTAAAGGTGACTGAGAACAAGCTAATTATGTGAACAATTCATCCAGACCACCATATGACCCACACTCCAAGACTTCCCAAGTTAGAGAAACCACCCAAACTTTGGGTGGAGAAATCAACAAAACCACAACCAGGACCACAACAAGCTTTATTCATCAAATCAGCATTCCAACCACATCCCCAACCATCAAACAGGGAACCGTAGACCCTATCATAACTCACAAAACACATTATACTGTAGTAACTAACCCATACACAACAACCTCAATCAAGATGCACCATCCTCAACTATGTAACCATGTGAAATCAAGAGCAACTTTGAGAGGATAGAGGCTGCAATAGCACAACTGTCCTTACAGATTACAAGGACAGTCTCCACCCTCATGGACAGACAAGCACAAACTGAAAGAAGGATAGACGCTAATCAAGAAGAATACATGTCAAATCTGAAAAATCAAGGCGCAGCAATCTCAAAGTTGGAAGCACAAGTGGGGATTTTATCCAAGCAATTCCCACTTCCCACACACATATTTCCCAGTGATACCATGGCTAACCCAAGAGGTGAATGCAAAGCCATTACTCTAAGAAGTGGGAAGGTTGTGGAGGAAGGAACCCCAAGCAAAGACGATCATGAAGAAGTTACAGCAAAGCATGAGAACAAGGATGAAGGGGAGATCCCTTCTCCACCTCCACCAAAACCAGTTTTGAAGCCTTATGTGGCAAAAGCACCATACCCACAAAGACTGAGAAAAGATGGGAAGGATGGTCAGTTTTCTAAGTTCCTAGAGATCTTCAAGAGGCTCCAAATCAACATACCATTTGTTGAGGCATTAGAACAAATGCCACTGATGAGACACAGAAGTTGGTGAATTAAAAATTATTAAAATAGTTACGTTGCAAGTATAGTTCTTAACTCACCGAAAATCTGCTATCAATTTAGAAATATGTCACAGAGAGTTTAAATTAAAAATTACTGGGAGTTTAAGTCCCAGGTCATCTCCCAACGAGTTGCAGAAAAGTGTGCTATTTTATTAATCAGATGTTCCAAGAAGTTGAGTTAAGTAGGTGAAAAATTAAATTGAGAAAATTCAAATAATATGAACAAAGCCCTTGACTGGGAGTTGATTAGTTGGAATCTCTATCATTAATGGGATGATTTCAAGATTAATTTATAATTAATGGTTGTTCTGTTTAGTTATCATTTACTAGGTAAAGGAAAGACAAACAAGTTGGAATGCTAGATCTGTTCACGAGTTGCAACCCACTTAGTTCAAAGGGATTGGTGTTAGTGATTAGATAACAATCCAACAGTTAACCCAATTACAAATTTTCTTTCAATCCTTCCAACTCAAGAGTTCCTTTCATTCAACTCCCTATCAAGTGAGGAAACTACTCACTCATTGTAAATAATAAATCCATAACACATGAAAGGTAATTAAAAGAAGACATGATTATTGGAATGGAAAATAAATTAAAATGGAAGAAATAATCCTTGTACTAAATAATCATGAAAGTATTAAAATGCAAAATTGAACAAAGCAAAGAACATGGAAGAATAAAACCAAGTTAAGAGAACGAACTAGAATGACAAAGTCTTGATGAGGAAATAACTCTTCTCAATGTTCCAATGCTAAGACCAATTGAAAATTAAAATTCTTAAACCTAGAGAAAGAAACCTAAAGGAGTGAAACTAGATCTAAAAACTCCAAAACTGTGTAGAATGAATGTTGTCTTTTGTTTCTGCATATTCTCTGGCTCTAGTCTGCTATTCCGGGCCGAAAACTGGGTCGAAATAAGGTCCGAAATTGCCCCCAGCGAATTCTGCAGATTATGCAGATCTCACATGTCACGCGATCACGTCATCCATGCGGACTCGTCATTCGCATTTTTCCTTGCCACGCGTTCGCGTCGTCCACGCTACCGCGTCGCTTTAGCTTTTCCAATCCGCGCGGCCGCGTGAGCCATGCAGCCGCGTCACTGCGATTTGCTCTCCTTCGCGCGATCGCGTGAGCCATGCGATCGCGTCACTTCTCGCTGGTTATCTCCTCAAATTCTTGTGTTCCTTCCATTTTTGCTAGCTTCCTTTCCAATCTCCAACTCGTTCATGCCCTATAAAGTCTGAAACACTCAACACACAGATCACGGCATCGAATGGAATAAAGGAGAATTAAAATTACATAATTAAAGTCTCTAGGAAGCAGTTTTCAAACATGTTATAAATTCAGGAAGGAATTATAATTTCATGCTAATTTAATGAATAAGTGGGTAAGGATCATGATAAAACCACACAATTAAACACAATATAAACCATAAAATAGTGGTTTATCAACCTCCCCACACTTAAACATTAGCATGTCCTCATGCTTAATTGAAGGAGATAAGGAAATAAGTATGAACATGTAGAAATTCATGAAATGCAATGCAAGCCTATATATATATATATATATAAATGCAACTATATGATTCTTGCCCACTTGATCAAAAGTAAATAAGCTCTTCAAAACAATTACAAATCAAATTCCACTAATTCTATCATTATACAATAAAACAGATAAAAGTGCAAGAAGATAGCTCATGAAAGCAGGGAACATGAAAATTCAAGCATTGAATCCTCACTGATAATGTATGTACGCTCTAATCTCTAGTGTATAGGGTAATCACTCTATCCTTCTCTAATCATGCTTTCTAACCTTTTTTTGTTCTTCTCCTAACCAATCAACAACAGTTAATATACCAATGCAAACATCATGAGGTCTTTTCAAGGTTGTAATGGGGCTAAGGTACAGGTAGGGGCATACATTTGGTCAAGTGAGCTAATAAATTGAATCTTTAATTAACCCAAGCTTCAACCCAACCTATATATTTTTAATGTAATCTTAAAATTCATACCTAGCTACCCAGAATTCCCTTTTTCTATCCATACTCATGTATCAACTTTATATTTGGTTCTATCATATGTGCATTGATCTTTGAATTCTGAATTTAACATTGGGGTAATTTTTGTCCCCTTATTTATTTATATAATTTTTTTTGACATTAAAATAAATATAGCTTATCAATGCACATAGATTTTTAATTCTTATAGTTTCACATGAGTAGGTATCCAAATTCCCATTAAATTCTCATGACACATTCCCTTAACAACTTTTGTTCCCACAATTTCCCATACTTAACTAGCACACACAATTCTTTAAGCTAACCAAAGATTCAATTTGGGATATACAATTGTTTTTCAGCTTAAGGTTAGTAATGTGGTAAAATATAGAACAAATGGGATTTAAAGGCTCAAAGTGGTTAACAAAGGTAATTGAAAAGGGTAGGCTTAATTTGGATAAGTGGGTTTAAACAAATAATGGCCTCAATCATGTGCAAGCATGCAAATATAATAAATATTGGACATATAAGATAAAACAAAATATAGATTACAATCATAGAGAAGTAAACACACAAGAATGAAATAATTATGGTTAAATAATGTAACCATACATAAAGGCTCAAATCTTTCACAGGTTGTGTGTTCTTTAGCCCAAATGTCATGTTCCAAATACAACTCAAGCAAATTTATCATAAAAATTTTGAAAAATTAGTGAAATTTTTGTTCCAAAGATAAAGTCTTAAAAGAAACTTATTGTCTTTTCAATCAAGTAGAACATGCATGCAACTATCCTAACATATGCAATTTATTCTATTATATAAAAGAAAGAAAATCTAACTAAAATATCCTAATTATTGGTGCTAGAGAAGAGAAATTACCTCCGAAAGTCATGTACTTGATGACAAGTCATCTTAGCCTAGTTTCACTAGTCTTTTTCTTTTGTTTTCAATTGATTTTATGCACTTTCTTGAGCCATAAGTAAGCCAATTGGGTAGAATTTCATGTTTCCTTTGATTCAATCAATCATGGATAAATTAATGCATTTTCATGAGATTTTGTGCTATAATTGTCATATATTATGAAAGAGAAACAATCTCAAGATTTTAAGCATAGCTTTGATACTTTTGATTGATTGATGATAGGTGAAAAAGCTTTGAAGAAGGTAGAAGAAAAGAAGATTTCAAGGGCAAGAAGGAGGACTCACGTTTGAGCTAAAGTTTACCTCAAACTTAAGCTCAAACGTGAGGAAAAGCAAAATTTCACCCAGGGAGGCCAAAAGCTTGTGCCAACGTTTGCCTCAATCTTGAGGTCAAACATTGGCTTGAAAAATTTCACCCAGGAGGCCAAAAAGCTTGCACCAACGTTTGCCTCAAACTTGAGGTCAAACGTTGGCGCCATTTTAGCATGAAGAAGAGTCCCTGATTGAAAGTTTAATTGAGCCACGTTTGCGCCAACGTTTGCCTCAAACGTTGGGCCAAACGTTGGCCAAAAGAGATGCAAGGAAGGAGCCACGTTTGAGCTCAAGTTTGACCTCAAACTTTGAGCCAAACGTGGATGGCAGCACAAAGGGCCAACTGCTAAAAAAAGCTTAAGTCAAAGTTTGCCTCAAACTTTGACTCAAGCTTAAATGGTTCTTGGCCCGATTCACAAGTGGGTTTCTTTCCAACACCAAGAGCAATCAACAGAGGCTTTTGTCAACCCAATTCCATCAAGAGCAAGGGCCTAATTCAAGGCTTGAAGATCATTTGAAGAGAGTGTATAAATAGCTTAGAATTTAAGTTTTCGGGGAGCTTTTTCTTTTAAAATTTTGCTGGGTCGTTTTGGAGAGCTTTTGGTTGGGAGTTATTTGGAGATTCTGAGTCTTGGGGAAGGGGAATTGAATTCTCTTCCTTTTAGTTTTCTTGTTTTCAATTTCATTTACACTTGTCTTGAATCTTGGGTTGAAGAATTGAGGAAATTCTGTCTCAATCTCACCTTAAGATCTCTCTGTCTCACTTTACCGCAATTTTTGGAAATTGAATTTGGTTTTACTTCTTCTTCTGTTTGATTTTTAAATTCTCTTGCAATTGATTTCTGAAGTGGATCTAGGAAGGTATTGAGATCTAGACTTGGTTATCTAGTCTCTTGAGTCCTGAGATCTGAAATTTCCTTTTGATTTCTCTGTTGAACGCTTCTTCAAGCAATTTACATTTTCTGTTTGAGATCTACTGCAATTAAATTCATCTTTTACTTTCCTGCTTGTTGCAAGTTACTTTTCCTTGTTTAATTTCTGCAATCCCAATTCCCAACTCCTTTTATAATTCAAGCAATTTACATTTCTTGCACTTTAAGATTCAGCCATTTACATTTGTTGTAATATAAGTTTCTGCAATTTACATTACTTGTTCTTTAAGATTAAGCTTATTTACTTTCTTTGCTCTTTAATTTCCTGCAATCTACCCCTCTCCCTTTACATTTCAAGCAATTTAGTTTCTGCAATCACAAATCACTCAACTCAACACTTGATTCGCTTGACTAAATCAACCACTAAACTAAAATTGCTCAATCCTTCAATCCCTGTGGGATCGACCTCACTCATATGAGTTATTATTACTTGATGCGACCCGGTACACTTGCCAGTGAGTTTTGTGTTGGATCATTTTCTACACATCAAGTTTTTGGTGCCGTTGCCGGGGATTGAAATAGATTGACAATGATTAAGTGAAGTGGAGATCTAGATCAAGCACTTTTTCTTTTCTGTTTCTTTAACTTTTGACTAACACATTAACTGTTTGAATTTTTTCTTAAGCCAACTAACATTTCACTTCAGCCATGGATTGAAGTGTTATTGCCTTCCTGGTGTTGAGTGATTCTTATACTTTGGTTGTATGTCAGGTACAAAGAGAATTACACCCACTTTTTATGAACAAGACGAAAGAACCCTCAGAAGATTAAGAAGAGTTGAAAGAGGGAAAAATATTATTGGAGAAGAGGAGTCAGAAGAAGAATTCCAAGATATGGAGGAACACTTAACAAATCCACCAAATGGAGCAGAAGGAGCAGCCAATAACAACAATAATCCACCACAGAGAAGAGTTTTGGCCTCCTACACATGTGCAGATCCTAGACAGTGTGGGAGTAGCATTCTCACCCCAAATGTTAATGCAAATAACTTTGAACTAAAGCCACGACTCATCACCTTGGTTCAAAACAATTTTTCTTATGGAGGAGGACCACTTGAAAACCCTAACCAACACTTGTCCACATTCTTAAGGATTTGTGACACTGTCAAAACCAATGGTGTGCACCCTGACAGTTACAAGCTACTGCTATTTCCATTTTCTCTTAGAGACAAAGCCACTTAATGGTTGGAATCCTTCCCAAGAGACAGCATCAACAGTTGGGATGATCTAGTAACCAAGTTCCTTGCCAAGTTTTACCCACCTCAAAGAGTTATTAGATTGAAGACTAAAGTGCAAACATTCACTCAAATGGATGCTGAACCCTTGTATGAGGCATGGGAACAATACAAAGCTCTAATCAGGAAGTGTCCACTGGGAATGTTCAGTGAGTGGGACAGACTACAGAATTTCTATGAAGGCTTGACACTGAAATCTCAAGAGGCTTTGGATTATTCAGCATGAGGCTCTTTACAACGGATGAAAACTGCAGAGGAAGCCCAAAATCTCATTGACATGGTGGCCAACAACCAGTACTTTTTTGCTCACCAAAGGCAATGCCAACTATCACAAAGGAAAGGAGTGATGGAGTTGGAAGGAGTAGATTTAATCTTAGCTCAAAACAAAATGATGCAGCAGCAAATTCAACAACAGTTTGAGCAAATGGCCAAGAGGATTGATAGCCTCCAAGTTGCAGCAGTCAACACAAGCCAACCATCATCCACATGGGGGCAAAATGAAGAAACTCAAGAGGAGCAACAGCAAGAACAAGTCCAGTACATGCACAATCAAAATTCTGGGCCAAACGAAGTCTATGGTGATACTTACAACCCTTCATGGAAAAACCACCCAAACCTTAGGTGGGGAGACAATCACAACCAAAACCAACAACCATGGCAGAGGAATTCAAATCAAAACACTTCAAGAAACAACCAAAACCACAACCAGCAGCAAACTAACCAAAACCCTTACAGAAAACCCCAAAACAACTACCCCAACTCTAACCATTATCCATCCAATAACCAACCCACCAACCAAAATGCCTACGACCCACCATTTACATCTCACAACCAACCGCAAACATCACCAGAATCTCAAAGAATCACTAACCTAGAAACCTTGATAGACAAAATGTGGAAACACCAAGAAATGACAGCCAAGAACCAAGAAGCCTCCATAAAGAATATGGAGAGGCAAATTGGTCAGCTCTCTAAACACCTTACAACAGAGAGACCATCAAGTTCACTACCAAGTGACACAATTCCAAATCCTAAGGAAGAGTGCAAGGCGATACAGTTAAGAAGTGGGAGTGTATTGATGAGTAACAACGATATTACAAAGAAGCAAGTGGAGAGTAGCAAGAGTCCAATAGAGGAGGAAAAGCCAACACACGTAGAGGAAGCTAATGATCAAGATGTGATGCCAAATAAGAGCACTGAGAAGCCAAGAAAGAAAGAAGACCAACCAACCACTTTACAAAAGGGAGAGGAAGAAGTAATCCAAGGACAACAGAAAAAGGAAAAAGCCTTCATTCCTCCATTACCATATCCACAGAGGTTCAACAAAGAAACCAAAGATCAACATTTCCGCAATTTCCTGGAAACTTTCAAGAAGCTAGAAATCAACATTCCTTTGGCTGAGGCGTTGGAGCAGATGCCTCTATATGCCAAGTTCTTGAAGGAACTCATCAACAAGAAAAGAAGTTGGCTGGAGAAGGAAACTGTGCTTCTCACTGAAGAATGCAGTGCACTCATCAGAAAAGGACTCCCTCCCAAGCTGGAAGATCTTGGAAGTTTCTTCCTACCTTGCACCATTGGAAGTCTATTTATCAACAAGGGGATGTGTGACTTAGGAGCAAGCATAAATCTAATTCCATCATCTTTAGTGAAAAAGATTGGCATAGGGAAGGTGAAACCAATACAGATGTCCTTGGAATTGGTGGACCAGTCAGTAGTACATCCCAAAGGAGTGATTGAAAACCTTTTAGTTAAGGTTGACAAGTTCATTTTTCCTGCGGACTTTGTAATCTTGGATACCGAAGAGGAAGGAAACAATTCAATCATCTTAGGAAGGCCAATTTTGGCCACTGCTAGAGCCATCATAAATGTAGAGCAGGGAGAACTAACTCTCAGGATGCACGAGGAAAGCATTATCCTGAAAGTATTTTCAGAACCACAAATTAGTGAAAAGAGAAGCAAGGTAGTCAGCGACTGTTTTCCAAGGCAAGCAACCAACAACACAGGGGAGCAGAAGAATGAGCATGTGCAAGGAGGAGAAGGAATTCAAAAAGGAATTAGGATGATAAACAAGAAGGAAAGTACCACAACCAAAGCTGCTGTCAAGGAAGAAAGGTTAACAAGAAAAAGGAAGAAAAACAAGAAGAAGGCTCACAAAGTGTGGAAGAATAAAAAATTCCCAACTGAAGGATTCTCTAAAGGCGACAAGGTGCAATTAATATATCAACAGCTGGGAACTGAGGATCACTACACTGTTAACCAAGTACTCTCTCTCGAGCACATTGAAATTAAGCATCAAGGCATACAAATAAGGCTTACAATGAGGGGGGATAAGCTGCGACATTTCAGTCATCAACCACCCTAAGGGGATCAATGTCAAGCTAATGACAATAAAGAAGCACTTGTTGGGAGGCAACCCAACCTGAGATAATTTTTTCTTCATAGCTAATTTAATAAAAGAGTTGAGTAGATTTCTCTGTATTGCAAAGAGCTAAGTTTGGTGTTGCACACCAAAATAATTAAGGGGTGAATGTTGGATGCTAAGTTTGGTGTTCCACCAAAAAATTTCATTAAGAACACATTGCACCTTCAGCATGATCAGTATCGGCTCCAAACCATCAGAGAAACTGCTTAACAATTGTCATGTTTCTAGTTTTTAGTTGTTTTCTAGTTCATAGTTTGTTTTCTAGTCCATAGTCTATTTCCTTAATAAAAGTACTTGATGTTTCATGCATGTATTTATTCTGCTACATATAGAAGTAGGCAAGGAACTAAGTTTGGTGTTCCCACACCAACTTAGGTTCACAGAATCACAAGCATACATGCATGCTAACTGCCTCTCAAGTGCTTGGGGAACAGGCAACTTTCAATATCTTTTGTAGGAAGTCATTCAATCTCTTGGAGGAAAAGGTACATCATCATGGACAGAGGAAGGACATGGAACCCAACAATGATGATGACACAGATGAAACAAATAGACTCCAAGAGGTTGTATTGTTCTCTGACTGATTCTAGTTCAAATATGTTAATTGAAAGTGCAAATGTCCGCTGTTGATTAGTATCTTTCTAGATTCATTTACTGTCTGCAAGTTTGTTTGTTTTCATGCTGTTATGGCTTACTAGTCTAAGTGCTTGATTCACTTTCATCTTACTTGAATTATATGCTTTGTTCCTCATGCTTGAATAAAAGAAAAATAACTGTAAAATAGAGAAAGAGTAAAAGTCTGGTATGATATGAGACAAAATAAGATTATGTGGTGGTATGTGCTGGTTCATTAGGTGATTTATAAATAAGGCTAAATGCTGGCATGACTTTGTGATATGAACTTGAGTTACATTTCATGAGACTTGACAAATGAAAAAGGTCCAAAATAAAAGAAAAAAATGCAAAAGAAAGAAGCAAAAAGAAATACACAAGGCTGGGCACCAATGGCTGCAAATTTGGATAAATGCTTGTGATGTTCTTGTACAAAGATAAGCTTGGATAACTAGGTTCTAAGGGGTGCTTCATCACCCGGCAACTTGGGTTAACTAACCCGGGATTGCCAACCGAAAGTCCACCATCAAGAGCTACTTTGAGACAAAGCATTTAGTAACCCAAAGAGGTGCTGGGCATCAATTTCCAAAAAAAAAAAAACAAACAGAGATGAACAAAACAAGCTAAATGCCTGTGATGTGTGTGTGCTAAGGAGAGGCTTGAGCAAGTAAGCCCATAGGGGTGTTTCAACACCTAGTATCTTGAACCAACTGGGGCGGGAATGTTGGCTGAAAGCTTACTCTAAAAAGTTGCCTTACCGCATAGCATTAAGCCTCAGCCAAGAAAAAAAAAATCCCAAGCAATAACAAGTCTCATTTTTTGTGTAATTCAAGTAAGGATCCAAAGGAATGTTGATGTCTCAGCCCCAGAATAAAAATCCCTAAGATACCATGCATAAAAACCCCGTTTACCAGTATTCAATGTCTTCTAATAAAAGGCTTATACACTTATCTGCTTCTAGTAATTTTCCTTATGTTTTACTGCTTGCTTGGGGACAAGCAAGGTTTAAGTTTGGTGTTGTGATGACAAGTCAACTTAGCCTAGTTTCACTAGTCTTTTTCTTTTGTTTTCAATTGATTTTATGCACTTTCTTGAGCCATAAGTAAGCCAATTGGGTAGAATTTCATGTTTCCTTTGATTCAATCAATCATGGATAAATTAATGCATTTTCATGAGATTTTGTGCTATAATTGTCATATATTATGAAAGAGAAACAATCTCATGATTTTGAGCATAGCTTTGATACTTTTGATTGATTGATGATAGGTGAAAAAGCTTTGAAGAAGGTTGAAGAAAAGAAGATGGCAAGGGCAAGAAGGAGGACTCACGTTTGAGCTAAAGTTTACCTCAAACTTAAGCTCAAACGTGAGGAAAAGCAAAATTTCACCCAGGGAGGCCAAAAGCTTGCGCCAACATTTGCCTCAAACTTGAGGTCAAACGTTGGCTTGAAAAATTTCACCCAGGAGGCCAAAAAGCTTGCGCCAACGTTTGCCTCAAACTTGAGGTCAAACGTTGGCGCCATTTTAGCATGAAGAAGAGTCCCTGATTGAAGGTTTAATTGAGCCACGTTTGCGCCAACGTTTGCCTCAAACGTTGGGCCAAACATTGGCCAAAAGAGATGCAAGGAAGGAGCCACGTTTGAGCTCAAGTTTGACCTCAAACTTTGAGCCCAACGTGGATGGCAGCACAAAGGGCTAGCTGCTAAAAAAAGCTTAAGTCAAAGTTTGCCTCAAACTTTGACTCAAGCTTAAATGGTTCTTGGCCCGATTCACAAGTGGGTTTCTTTCCAACACCAAGAGCAATCAACAGAGGCTTTTGTCAACCCAATTCCATCAAGAGCAAGGGCCCAATTCAAGGCTTGAAGATCATTTGAAGAGAGTGTATAAATAGCTTAGAATTTAAGTTTTTGGGGAGCTTTTTCTTTTAAAATTTTGCTGGGTCGTTTTGGAGAGCTTTTGGTTGGGAGTTATTTGGAGATTCTGAGTCTTGGGGAAGGGGAATTGAATTCTCTTCCTTTTAGTTTTCTTGTTTTCAATTTCATTTACACTTGTCTTGAATCTTGGGTTGAAGAATTGAGGAAATTCTGTCTCAATCTCACCTTGAGATCTCTCTGTCTCACTTTACCGCAACTTTTGGAAATTGAATATGGTTTTACTTCTTCTTCTGTTTGATTTTTAAATTCTCTTGCAATTGATTTCTGAAGTGGATCTAGGAAGGTATTGAGATCTAGACTTGGTTATCTAGTCTCTTGAGTCCTGAGATCTAAAATTTCCTTTTGATTTCTCTGTTGAACGCTTCTTCAAGCAATTTACATTTTCTGTTTGAGATATACTACAATTAAATTCATCTTTTACTTCCCTGCTTGTTGCAAGTTACTTTTCCTTGTTTAATTTCTGCAATCCCAATTCCCAACTCCTTTGATAATTCACGCAATTTACATTTCTTGCACTTTAAGATTCAGCCATTTACATTTGTTGCAATCTAAGTTTCTGCAATTTACATTACTTGTTCTTTAAGATTCAGCTTATTTACTTTCTTTACTCTTTAATTTCCTGCAATCTACCCCTCTCCCTTTACATTTCAAGCAATTTAGTTTCTGCAATCACAAATCACTCAACTCAATACTTGATTCGCTTGACTAAATCAACCACTAAACTAAAATTGCTCAATCCTTCAACCCCTGTGGGATCGACCTCACTCATGTGAGTTATTATTACTTGATGCGACCCAGTACACTTGCCGGTGAGTTTTGTGTTGGATCGTTTTCTACACATCAGTACTGACCGACCTCCCCACACTTAAGGCTTTGCACCGTCCTCGGTGTCGTCTGTCAGGAACAGGGGTGGGCTGGTGGCAGTATCTCCGCAGTCGGGACCATTATAGCTCCCTGTGATGGTAAAAGAAGTGGAGTCCGGGGTATCCGAGTCCTTGAAGTGTCCCTTGAGTAGCTCCTTGAGGTGTTTGAATCGGCGCTCTCTCATCTTTGCTTTCTGTTCTTGCCGATCCAACCTTTCGATTATCTGCTGGAGCAATTCATCAGTTGTCGGTGCTTGTGGTGTTGAAGAAGGATTATCTTCAACTGAAGTAGTAAGAAGGCTGGTAGTGGCTGCTGGGAGTTTGAGGTATTTCCCGTTAGGGACATACTGATCATCCCGTGGAAGCACGGCTTTGGTGTCCCTAGCTCTGTAGGAGACTCCGGCTGCTGAGACAAGATTTGAGACCAAGGCGGGGAAAGGTAAGTTGCCCGCAATTTGTACGTGTCCCATAGCATTCCGGATATGTCTTGAGAGATGCAGAGGTTGGTGACGAGAGGATTTTTACCACTAAAGAGATTCATAGAAACAGTTGCGTTGTAGATATAGTCTCTAAACCGACAAAAATCCCTTCGTACAAACGTTTTGGGTGTCACAAGTAACAAACCCCTTTAGAAATTGTTAACCGAGTATTCAAATCTCGGGTCGTCTTCTCAAGGAACTGCGTGGAAGTATGTTCTTATTATTGGCTATAGAGGTTGTAATCGGGGTTTAGAAGATGAGAAGCAAGTAATTTGAATGACAGGTAAAGTAAATGGCAATTAAAAATAAATAAATACTGTAAAGCGAACTTTTGGCAAGGTAAGAGAAGTTGGAGGTCCAACGTAGTTATCTCTCTCAACTATAATGAAAGTTGAATCTAAACTCCACTTGATCAACCTGTACCAGGGCAAGAAAAGTCAAGGGACTAATTAAATTGACCTTTGAATCCAATTTATTTCCTAAGAAAAGGTTGGG
This sequence comes from Arachis ipaensis, assembly GCF_059453495.1. Taxonomy (NCBI): domain Eukaryota; kingdom Viridiplantae; phylum Streptophyta; class Magnoliopsida; order Fabales; family Fabaceae; genus Arachis; species Arachis ipaensis. Next base: position 77,991,135 of record NC_142440.1, on the reverse strand, counting down.
ATTACTTAAGTTCAGCTCAATTAGCAAGATAACAATTATCAATTATGTTGAGTTTAATAACTGTTGAGTTACTAAATTCTTAACTAGAACCAAAAGGGGAAAAAGTAAAATTACTAGAATAATAAAAATGTCCTTAGATGGGAAGCAATGGTAACTTAACTTAAATCAAAGAGAACAATCATAAACTGAAAATACCTCAATTATCATTAATTCAAATAATAGTCTGTAACATGGAAGAATTCTTAGATCAAATTATAATAATCAATTCAAATATTGGAATAAATAAATAAAAGTAAAACTAAAATAAAAGAACATTAAACCTGGGATCCAGAGTTACTCTTAAAACAAGAAGAAATCCTAAATCCTAAAAGAGAAAGAGAGAAGATCTCCCTCTCAACTAAATCTAAATCATTGAAAGGTAAAATATGCGAGCTCCCTTTGAATGGGTGCATTCCCACACTTTATAACCTCTGGTCTATGCTGTCTGTACTTGGATCTGGGCCAAAAAGGGCTTCAGAATTCGCTGGGGGCGTATTCTGTAAATTCTGATACGTGGCCTCTGTCACTCGTCCGCGTGGGTCACGCGGTCGCGTCATTTGGAGCTTTTCCTTGCCACGCGGTCGCATCAGTCATGTGACCGCGTCATATGCATTCTGCTTAAGGCGCGCGGTCGCGTCAGTCATGCGGCCGCGTCGCTGCTGATTCGTGCTTGGCACGCGATCGCGTCGTCCATGCGATCGCGTGGATACCAGTTTCCTTAAAGCTCCGTTTTGCTTTCTCCTTCCATTTTAGTATGTTTCCTTTTCCATCCTTTAAGTCATTTTGCCTTAGAAAATCTGAAACTACTCAACACACTAATCACGGCATCGAATGGAAATAAAGGTAATTAAATTAATTAATTTTAAAGCTTAGGAAACATGTTTTTTACAATATGACATAATAAGGAAGGGAAAGTGAAACCATACAATTAATGTAATAAGTAGGTGAAGGATTGTATAAATTACTCAAATTAAGCACAAAAGAACTCATGAAATATGGGTTTATCAACCTCCCCACACTTAAATACTAGCATGTCCTCATGCTAAATCCAAAGTAAATAATTAAGGTTAAAGTGATGGAATTTCATGCAATGCAACCTAATTTAAATGCAACTACCTAAATGAATGATGCATCATGCAACTCTAATTTATTCACTCATATATAAAGCTTACATGTAGTCAAGTTAATTCACATTCTCAGGGAGTCATGTATATATATAGCCAACCCTTAAATAATAAAGCATTTTAGCAAATGAGATGGGAAAGAAAACTTTGTACAATCTTGCAAAACAATTAGTAAATTTAAGCACAGATATATGTTGATGAGTTATTGAACCCTCACCGGATTTTGTGTTTACTCTCTAGTCACTCAGTGTTTCTTGGGTTTATTCACTCTATTTTTCTTTTTATTCTTAATTTCTATAGCTTTGTCTTTCATCTAACCAATCAATAATTATAGAATATAGTCATACCAAAAAGTCATGAGGTCTTTATTGAGGTTGTAATGAGGTCAAGGTAAGGGTAAGGATTTTATGTATAGGGTCAAGTGAGCTAATAAGTGAATCCTTAATTAGACTAAGATCTCACCTAACATACATATTTAGTAAAACAAAATCTCTTTACCTATTTTCCCATATTTCCCACTTATTGTTACATGCTCATGTTTCACTTTTTTTTTGCTTTTTCTATTCTATTTGCATTGCTTTTATTTTGCATTGGGGAATTTCTTTTGGATCCCCTTTTATTAAATGCTGAAAAAATAACTCTCTTTTTTTTTTTTTGCACATGGTAATTGAATTACTTAGATTTTTTTCATGAACATGCTTCCCAAATTTATTTTATTTCTTTAAGGCTAGTAATTTGGCTAAATAGAATAAAGGAGTTTTAAAAGGCTCAAGGGGGCTAACAAGGGTGATGTAAAAGGTAGGCTAATTTGGGGTGAGTGAGCTTAAATTAAATGATGGCCTCAATCATTCTCTTGGTATGTATCTATTCTATATTCTATAATTGGACATATAGATTAAAGCAAAGGAAAGAACATCAGAATAAAAAGAAATGTAACACACAAAAATGAAATTATGGTTTGAATGCAACCATACAATTTAAGCTCAAGACTCACAGGCTGTGTGTTCTCTAACTCAAGCATCATATATCATTTATATATTGTATGCAGGTTTAGTTAAAAATTTCCATTATTCTCATAAAAAAATTATTTAGGGTGGCTTTTAAAGTTTTAATGTTCCTCCTTGATGAAATGTTGTCAGCTTAACTACATCATGTAATGCTATATACAAGGTTTGTGGATTTAAATCTGTTATGTTCAATTTCCTAGCTTACTTCCTTTTTATATTTTTCAATTTAAACTATACTATCTTATGCTAGAAAGGGTAAACTATACTAATTAATTTACTAATAAATCAGAATTGCAAACTAAACTAAATAACTAAAATGAACTAAATGGCTAAAATATGAACTAAAGATGCAAAATGCAGAAAATAGAGTAAAAATACATAAAAGCAATGTATAAGTACTCAGAAAATAACAGTAAAAAGAAAAATACAGAAAAATATCCAAAATAAAAGAAAAAGTATGTAGTGGTTCACCAAAATAAACGCCAGAGATGGCGACCTCCCCACACTTAAAAGGAAGCATCGTCCTCGATGCTCAATCAAGCCGGGTGTGAAGGAGTGTCATCACTGGGAGGGATGGTAGCGGGGGTCTCAGTGGTGGTGGTGGGCTGAGGGTCTGGCTGCTGTGGAGGAGGTGCTGACTGGATCGGGATCTTAAGATCCGCAGCCTCAATCTGATGTGGGACCGCTGCCTGTGGTGCGGCTGGTGCTGCCTCCTAGGGATGGGTCTCTGCCTCGGGCGCATCTGCCTCCTCCTCAGATGCCTTGGATGGTGTGTCGGGCTCAGAGGGGATGTCGCCGGATTGTATCATCAGCTTTAGGTGCTCATAGCGCCGCTTGTTGCGATACTCCATCTGGTCAAGTCGTCAGAACAAGCGGTGCACCAGATGATAGACGGGCTCTGTGGCAGGTGGAGGTGCAGTGGTGGTAGCAGGGGTAGGTGGTGCAGTAGTGGAGGAAGAGGGTCCAGCAGACTGTGGGGCTGACTCATCAGTAGCAGTGAATGGTGCTGGTCTGTGGCCCAGGGCTAAGAAGTTCCGGCTGTGCAGAATGATCTTCCTGCAATCCGCCACTGGTGGTCTCTCATCGGCATCCTCCCATGGCACGTCAGCTCGACGGCCAAGCTGTGTAACTAGATATGGAAAGGGGAGGGTGCCTCGGACGTGGACCCTGGCCATATAATGCCGAATGAAACGTGGCAGATAAAGGTCCTTACCCTCCAGCACACACCAAAGGAGGGTGATCATAGCAGCCGGGATCTCCGTCTCGTGAGTACTCGGCATCACATAATTACTCAAGATCTGATGCCATAACCGAGCCTCATCGTTCAAGTATGCTCTCTTGATCCCTCTAGGCATGGTAGTGTCCTGACCCATCTCCCAAGGAACTGTCGGGTCGAGAGCTATCCGTGCCTTCACGGCATCCCAATCAAACTTCATCTGGCGCATGTCCTCCTCAGCCTTTGAATAACCATCAGGCTGATCGGACTTGGCTGGAGCCATAGAATGTCCTCTAAGGCCTCCTCAGTGACCAGAATTTGTTTTTCTCTCAGGTTCACTGCATCTAGGGTGGTGAGGTAGTAGTTGCAGTAGAATTCCCAGACCCAAGATGAATTGACTTCTGTCAGTGTTCTCTCCAGAAAGAACCAGCCCCTTTGCTTAATTTGCTCAGTGGTGTACTATTGGAGGGCTTCTGGAATCTTCAGAGTTCGTTCCAGGTATAGATTTCTGGAGTTTGCAAAAGCCGGGTACTTCAACTCACAGTACCGGTTTGCAAATTTTATAGGATCAGTTGCAGGGAGCAGCTGGTCAGCTTTTTCCTGCTATGTGAAGTTCTTCTCTCGCCATGAAGAATCATGCATTAGAGTAATGATGGACTGGGAGGAATCTCCTCTCTTGTGCTTGCCAGTAGCTTTACCTTTTTCTTTCCTCTGTGAGGTAGACATTCTGAAAAACAGAAAAGCAGGATATGGATAAAAATAGGAAAGCAATTAGGCAATTAAATTAAGGATGCTCAAAGCAGCAAGGGAGAAATAGAATAAAGAAAATGAGTAAATGAAATGTGATTGAATTTATGTTAAATGGAAAAATAATCAATATGCCATGTTTAGAAAGTTAGAGGAAAGTGAAAATAATCAGTAAAGAGATTAAAAGTGTTAGTATGGTTAGAATTTGAAAAAGAAATTAGTAAATTAAAATTAGTGAGTTAGTAAAGTGCGGGTTAAAGTAAGTGGCATAGAAAAATTCCATATAACAAGGATTCACAGGTAAGAATAGAAGTACTCATAATCGAACAAGGAAAACAGGGCGATGCTGATTCGAATAGAAATAGAGAAAGCAAAAATTGGAATAAGTGAATCACAAATACGGTTTATGAACCAGGAAATCAAAGAGGATAAGAATGTCTGCTATAGTATTCATGAAATGGTTTGGGTAAAGCAGAGTAAAACAGAGTTCAGAAATGCCAAACCAAAACATGAATGAAAAAAATTTTAAAAAAATTGGGTAGCATTCCGGCTAAAATTGGATTATCCCGGAAAATAAACAGCAATCATAGCAGTTCATATGAATTTAAAAACTAGCTGCAGAAACAGAAAAATTTAGAGTAACAAGCAGCAATTGCAAGAAATCACAACATATGAACGAGGTCACAGGAACAACAAAACTGCAGTTATGATAAAACATAAATAGGAACAGTGCAAGTAAACAGACCTAGATCCACTAACCAGAGCCTAAGCTACCTAACAACCTAAAAATCCACTACAGCATGCATATCTATCTATCCTAATGATGAACAGAAACGGAAAAAATTATAGAAAAATGACGAACGGATAAAAGAGGGTTGCGTTTTGCGGAACCTGGTAGGCGGGAGGGGTGGAACGGGGAAGAAGGTGGTTGCGGTGGCATCTGGCGCGGTGCCGGGGCACGGTGTCGCAGTGGCGGCTGATGGGGGCAGTGGCGGCAAGGGTTTTGGGTTAGTGATAGAAGAAGGGGGTGCGGGTGGGTGGCGGAGAGAGAGGGGGGGCGCGGCTGGGTGGCCGGCGGTGGGGGGCGGTGGTCGCGGAGGCAGTGGTGGAGAGGGGAGGAGAGAGGAAGAAGGGAGAAGAAGGGAGGGGAGGGGGTTGCGGTGGCGGCGTCCTGGGTGGTGGCGGTGTCTGGGGGGCCGGCGGTGGCGGCTGGGTGGTGCTAGGTGGTGGTTGGAGGGAAAGGGAGCAGAGAGGGAGAAGAGGGTTGGAGGTGGGGGGGCTCGCGACTGATAGGGTTCGCGGGCTGGGGGGTTATATTTTCGAATCTACGCGGCCGCGTGGGGCACGCGGTCACGTGGTTGGGGTGAAAATGGGAGTGACGCGATCGCGTGGGGTGCGCGATCGCATGAGAGGGGGAAAAGAAGGGTGACGCGATCGCGTGGGTCGCGCGATCGCGTCGCTGGAAATTGTGCTAAACGCACGACTCCAGCGCCGTTTTAGCGCAACTCTCTGTCTCCTTTTGGGCTGTTGTGCAATCCATGCGACGCGATCGCGTCGCTCACGCGGTCGCGTGGGATTGGTATTTGTGCAAGTGACGCGATCGCATGAGGCATGCGATCGCGTGGGCCAATTTGTGCGAAACGCACAGGGGCCGCACGATTCCAGCCTAACTTTCTGTTCGTTGGATCCTTATGCCGATATATATATCACGCGTCCGCGTGGGTCACGCGGTCGCACGGGTGGTGTTTTTCCGCGATATGACGCGATCGCATGGGGCATGCGGTCGCGTCGTGCACCCTTTTTTTTTATATGCATGAAAAATGCAGAATGCAATGATTAACATGAATGCTATGCATGATTCCAGGTTTAATAAATTAAAATGAAAAAGGAAAAATGAAAGCAATTAAAAAAAAATAAATTGAAAAAGAAGCGACCATACCATGGTGGGTTGTCTCCCACCTAGCACTTTTAGTTAAAGTCCTTAAGTTGGACATTGGAGGAGTATCTTGTTATGGTGGCTTATGTTTAAATTCGTCCAAAAATCTCCACCAGTGCTTGGAATGCCAATAGCCTACGGGGTCCCAAACTAAGCACGCAAAGCTTCCGAACAGCTTTAAATATATTGTTAGGCTCCCGGGATGACAAATGTCAGAATAAACTCCAGGATTCCAAGCCTTGCTTTTAAATTCGCCTCCGTCTTGATCTACATGTCTCCATTCGGGCGGGTTAAAAAGTAGAATCTCACCTTGGTGACCAAACGTTTTCCGTGATCCATGTGATTGAGCATGATACCAATCCGTGTACTTCGAAGTGAAGCGTGGAACCTTATTGAACCTTGTGCACCAACTCTGAGTACGAGCCATTTTCCTATTACTCTTAAAGCCGCAGAGAGCTCTAAGCTGGCCATCTGTTTCAAGCAAACCATATTCAAGTGAATAAGTAAAGTTATAAGTTAAGGATTGTACCCACTTAAAGCTTGTATTAGGTGGTAATGGCCTTGGGATAGGTGTTTTTGGTGGTTCTGCAAGTTTCGTTTCCTTGTGCTCTTCTGTGAATTCCTCCACTTCTTTGCAAAGATCTTCAATTGTATCTGTGTCCTGGTCAAAGTCTTCTGTGTCTTCCTCATCACTTGAGTCATAGATTGGAGGTTGAGAGAAATCTACCTCTGCATCATCTTCATATTCACTTGGGGAAGATTCTTCTATCTCAGAGAATTCACTTGCGGATGCAAGTTCATCACCAAGAGAGCTAGACTTGTGAGCATTATCATCAAGGGAAATTGCTTCTTGGATTATTCCGTCTGATTCTTCATAAACGACTTGCCTTGGAGATTGTACAGTATCCTCCTTAGCATCAACTGTAGCATCCTGGACGGAGTTTTCCTCAATTCTGGATTCCCATGGAAGTTCAGCATCTCCTAGGTCTTCAACCAACTCTTCTTCTTGAACAAAGACAGCTTCTTCTAATTGTTCCAGTACAAATTCATGCTCTGTCTTGTCCACTGGAGTTTCTGGCACTTTCTTCATGCTCTGCTCTTCATTGGGCTGTCCACATGGAGCTGTGGTTGATCCTTGTATATTTGAGCGCCTAGAAGCCCATTGAATCATCACTTGCTCCAGTTGTTTAATGGTTGTTTGAAATTTAATTACTGTTTCCCTTAGGCGATCCTCTGCTTCTCGGGTTGCTGGACTTGGACATGCTACAAAGGAAAGTGGTGGTGATTGTAAGCGATTGGATTGGTATTGGGGTAAGGATGGATCATATAGTGGCGAATGGTGAAGAGAAGCTTGTGAGTGTGGTGGTTCGAGGTTATGTTGAAAGGGTGGTTTATATGTACGGGGTGGGGCTTGTTGGTAGTTACAAGGTTGTCCACCATGTCTTTCAGCTGGGTGATGAGCGGATATTTTATACGCTTTTTGGGGATAATTTCATATAGTTTAGAGTATGTTTTAGTTAGTTTTTAGTCTATTCCTAGTAGTTTTTAGGAAAAATTCATATTTTTGGACTTTACTATGAGTTGTGTGTTTTTCTGTAATTTTAGGTATTTTTCTGGCTGAAATTGAAGGAGCTGAGCAAAAATCTGATTCAGGCTGAAAAAGGACTGCTGATGCTGTTGGATTCTGACCTCCCTACACTCAAAGTGGATTTTCTGGAGCTACAGAACTCGAAATGGCATGCTTCCAATTGCGTTGGAAAGTAGACATCCAGGGCTTTCCAGCAATATATAATAGTCCATACTTTGCACAAGGATAGACGACGTAAACTGGCGTTCAACGCCAGTTCTCTGCCCAATTCTGGCGTCCAGCGCCAGAAAAGGATCAAAAACTGGAGTTGAACGCCCAAACTGGCATAAAAACTGGCGTTCAACTCCACAAATGGCCTCCGCACGTGAATTGCTTAAAGTCTCAGTCCCAGCACACACCATGTGGGCCCCAGCACACCAAGTGGGCCCCAGAAGTGGATCTCTGCATCATCCATCATAGTCCACTCATATTTTGTAACCCTAGGCTACTAGTTTAGTATTTAAACAACTTTTAGAGACTTATTTTGTATCTCATGACATTTCAGATCTAAACTTTGTATTCTCTGACGGCATGAGTCTCTAAACCCCATTGTTGGGGGTGAGGAGCTCTGCTGTGTCTCGATGAATTAATGCAAGTATTTCTGTTTTCCATTCAAAAACGCTTGTTCCTATCTCAGATGTTCATTCGCGCTTAACCGTGATGAAGGTGATGATCTGTGACATTCATCACCTTCCTCAAACCATGAACGTGTGCCTGACAACCACCTCCGTTCTATATACGATTGAATGAGTATCTCTTAGATTCCTTGATCAGAATCTCCGTGGTATAAGCTAGAACTGATGGCGGCATTCATGAGAATCCGGAAAGTCTAAACCTTGTCTGTGGTATTCTGAGTAGGATTCAAGGATTGAATGACTGTGACGAGCTTCAAACTCCTGAAGGTTGGGCGTTAGTGACAGATGCAAAAGGATAGTAAATCCTATTCAAACCGAATCGAGAACCAACCGGTGATTAGCCGTGCTGTGACAGAGCGCGTGAGCGTAGTTTTCACTGGAAGGATGGAAGGTAGCCATTGACAACGGTGATCCACCAACACACAGCTTGCCACAGGGGGACGTGCGTGCATGAATCAGAAGACAGAGGAAAGCAGAGATTCAGAAGACAAAGCATCTCCAAAACTCCAACATATTCTCCATTACTGCCCAACAAGTAACCTTTAATTTATGCTCTACTGGTTATTCACAATTCAACTGATAAACATAATTGACTTCCTGACTAAGATTTACAAGATAACCATAGATTGTTTCAAACCAACAATCTCTGTGGGATTCGACCCTTACTCACGTAAGGTATTACTTGGACGACCCAGTGCACTTGCTGGTTAGTGGTACGCGTTGTGAAAAGTGTAATTCACAATTCGTGCACCAAGTTTTTGGCGCCGTTGCCGGGGATTGTTCGTGTTTGAACAACTGACGGATTATTTTGTTGCTTAGATTAGGAAAAATCTTTCTTTTTTTTGGTTTAGAGTCTTTTATTATTTATCCCTTGTTAAAATACTTTAAACTTATAGCTCAGTTATTTAGAACGTGGTGTTTATGTTCATGATAATTGGCTATCATATTTTTTTTAAAAAAAAAACCTTTTTCAAAAATAATTTTTCTATTAAATCCTGTGCCAAACTTTAAGTTTGGTGTTTTCAAAAATAATCTTTCTTAAAATTTTTGAAGGTCCCATAACTCATTTGGCTAGAGCATTAATCTGTGTTCTTGGTAATTGGGTTAGAGTCTTTTATATTCTTTTCAAAACCTTCTTTTTCATAAATAATATTTTCTCTATTAAATTTTGTGCCAAACTTAAAGTTTGGTGTTTTCTTGTTGATTTCCCTTTGGTTTTCGAAAATTTTGGTTTGGTTTTCTAAAAATTTTAAGTTTGGTGTTCTTTCTTCATGTTCTTGTGTTCTTGTGAATCTTCAAAGTGTTCTTGAGTTTTCCTTGTGTCTTGATCTTAAAATTTTTAAGTTTGGTGTTCCTTGGTGTTTTTCCCTCCAAAATTTTCAAAAACAAGGAGCATTAGATCTAAAAATTTTAAATCTTGTACTATCTTATTGTTTTTCTCTCTCCTCACTAAATTCAAAAATATCTTTTCAAAATATCTCTTCTAACTTCCTAACTTCTTATCTTTTCAAAATTTGTTTCAACTAACTAACTAACTTTTTGTTTGTTTCTTAACTTTTTCAAAACTACCTAACTAACTCTCTCTCTCTCTAATTTTCGAAAATATCTTCCCTCTTTTTCAAAAATTTCTATTTTTTTTAACTAATTATTTTTAATTTTTTTACGAAAAAAAAAATATTTTAATTTCAAAATTCAAATTCTTTTTAGTTATTTTATTTTATTTAAGTGTTTACTTCTTATAAAATAAAATAAATAAAAAGATAAATCAGTCCAAGTTATATCCATACATCCATCATGGACATAAGTGGAAATGAACAGTCCAGGAGGACTCTGGGGTCATATTCTAACCCCTCTACTGCTTCATATGGGAGTAGCATATGCATACCCTCCATTGGAGTTAGTAGCTTTGAGTTGAATCCTCAGCTCATTATCATGGTGCAGCAAAGTTGCCAGTATTCCGGTCTTCCACAGGAAGAACCTACAGAGTTTCTGGCACAATTTTTACAAATTGCTGACACAGTACATGATAAGGAAATAGATCAGGATGTCTACAGACTATTACTGTTTCCATTTGCTGTAAAAGATCAAGCTAAGAGGTGGTTAAATAACCAACCTAAGGCCAGCATAAGAACATAGAAACAGCTGACAGAAAAATTCCTGAATCAGTATTTCCCTCCAAAAAGGATGACACAGCTAAGGCTGGACATCCAAGGCTTTAAACAAGGAGATAATGAATCTCTTTATGATGCCTGGGAGAGATACAGAGAGATGCTACGAAAATGCCCCTCTGAGATGTTTTCAGAGTGGGTTCAGTTAGACATCTTCTACTATGGGCTTGCAGAAGGAGCTCAGATCTCTTTAGATTACTCAGCTGGTGGATCTATCCATATGAGAAAGACAATTGAAGAAGCTCAAGAGCTCATTGATACAGTTGCCAGGAATCAGCATCTGTATCTAAGCAGCAACCCTTCCATGAATGAAGAGGTTAAAACAGTAACTGCTGAATTCAGTACTGTAAAACAAGCTGCTGAATTCAATCAGCAATTAGATTTTCTAACAAAACAGCTAGCTGAATTCAAAGACAGGTTACAGGAGACAAGGATAGCTAATATACATATGGACGAACAGTTTAAGCAAACAAAGCAGCAGCTATCAAGGCAAATAGCAGAAGAATGCCAAGCAGTTCAATTAAGAAGTGGGAAAACATTAAATATCCCACCTCAAGGGATCAAAAATTCAAGAAATAAGCAACCCACCAAAGATTCACCTGAGGACAGTAAGAGCCCAGGGAAAAATAATTCTGGCACTAAAACGCCAGAAAAGGGGTGGAAGGCTGGCGATGAACGCCCAGACCATGCCCAAAACTGGCGTTCAGCGCCAGAAACAAGGCAGGATTGGCGTTCAACGCCAGAAATGGGCAAGAATCTGGCGTTGAATGCCCAAATGGGGTAGAAGCCAGCGTTGAACGCCCAACATGGGCACATTTCTGGCGTTCAGGCGCCAGGAACAGACAGTGAGCTGGCGTCTAACGTCACTCCAGCTTCTGACTCTGGCACTCAATTGCCAGTGAGGGATCAGACACACACAAGTGCTGATAACAACCCCTCTAAAAGGGCTTCTTTAACCACTAAGGTTGAGGAATATAAAGCCAAGATACCTTATCCTCAAAAACTCCGGAAAGAGGAGCAGGATAAGCAATTTGCTCGCTTTGCAGATTATCTAAGGACTCTTGAAATAAAGATTCCATTTGCAGAGGCACTTGAGCAAATACCTTCTTATGCCAAGTTCATGAAAGAGATCTTGAGTCATAAAAAGGAGTGGAAAGAAACAGAAAGAGTTCTCCTCACTGAAGAATGCAGTGCAGTCATTCTGAAAAGCTTTCCTGAAAAGCTTAAAGACCCTGGGAGTTTTCTGATACCATGCATATTAGAAGGTGATTGCACCAAGACAGCTTTATGCGATCTTGGGGCAAGCATCAACCTAATACCTGCATCCACTATCAGGAAGCTTGGCTTAACTGAGGAAGTTAAACCAACCCGGATATGTCTCCAACTTGCTGATGGTTCTACTAAATACCCATCAGGCGTGATTGAGGACATGATTGTCAGAGTTGGGCCATTCGCCTTTCCCACTGACTTTGTTGTGCTGGAAATGGAGGAGCACAAGAGTGCTACTCTCATTCTAGGAAGACCCTTCCTAGCAACTGGACGATCCCTCATTGACGTCCAGCAGGGGGAAATAACCCTGAGAGTCAACGATGACGAGTTCAAGTTGAACACTGTCAAAGCCATGCAGCATCCAGACACATCAACAGACTGCATGAAAGTTGACCTTATTGACTCTTTGGTAGAAGAGATCAACATGGCTGAGAGTCTCGAATCAGAGTTGGAAAACATCTTTAAAGATGTTCAGCCTGATTTGGAGGATTCAGGGGACATGAAAGAGCCTCTGAACTTTCTTCTGAAAGAGGAAAAACCTCCTAAACCAGAGCTCAAGCCACTGCCACCATCTTTGAAATATGCATTTCTAGGAGAAGGTGACACTTTTCCAGTGATCATAAGCTCTGCTTTAAATTCACATGAAGAGGAAGCACTTATTCAAGTGCTAAGGACACACAAGACAGCTCTTGGGTGGTCCATAGGTGACCTTAAGGGCATAAGCCCAACTAGATGCATGCACAAAATCCTATTGGAGGATAATGCCAAACCAGTGGTTCAACCACAGAGGCGGCTAAATCCAGCCATGAAGGAAGTGGTGCAGAAAGAGGTCACCAAATTACTAGAGGCTGGGATTATTTATCCCATTTCTGATAGCCCCTGGGTGAGCCCTGTTCAAGTCGTCCCAAAAAAGGGAGGCATGACAGTGATTCATAATGAAAAAAATGAACTGGTTCCTACAAGAACAGTTACAGGGTGGCGCATGTGTATTGACTACAGAAGGCTCAATATAGCCACCAGAAAGGATCATTTTCCTTTACCATTCATAGACCAGATGCTAGAGAGACTAGCAGGTCATGATTATTACTGCTTTTTGGATGGCTATTCAGGCTATAACCAGATTGCAGTGGATCCCCAGGATCAAGAGAAAACAACATTCACATGTCCATCTGGAGTGTTTGCTTATAGAAGGATGCCATTTGGGCTATGTAATGCGCCTGCAACCTTCCAGAGATGCATGCTCTCTATTTTCTCTGACATGGTGGAAAAATTTCTGGAAGTCTTCATGGATGACTTCTCAGTATATGGAGACTCATTCAGCTCCTGTCTTGATCACCTAAAACTTGTTCTGAAAAGATGCCAAGAAACCAACCTAGTTTTAAACTGGGAAAAGTGTCACTTCATGGTGACTGAAGGAATTGTTCTTGGGCATAAAATCTCAAACAAGGGAATAGAGGTGGATCAAGCAAAAATAGAGGTAATTGAAAAATTACCACCACCTGCCAATGTTAAGGCAATCAGAAGCTTTCTGGGGCATGCAGGATTCTATAGGAGGTTTATAAAGGATTTTTCAAAAATCGCAAAACCTCTAAGCAATCTGCTAGCTGCTGACACGCCATTTGTGTTTGACATAGCATGCCTGCAGGCGTTTGAAACGCTGAAAGCTAAGCTGGTCACAGCACCAGTCATTTCTGCACCAGACTGGACATTGCCATTTGAGTTAATGTGTGATGCCAGTGATCATGCCATTGGTGCAGTATTGGGACAGAGGCATGACAAGCTTCTGCATGTCATTTATTATGCCAGTCGCGTTCTAAATGATGCCCAGAAAAATTACACAACCACAGAAAAAGAACTACTTGCAGTGGTTTACGCCATTGACAAGTTCAGATCATACTTAGTAGGATCAAAAGTGATTGTGTATACTGACCATGCTGCTCTTAAATATCTACTCACAAAGCAGGATTCAAAACCCAGGCTCATCAGATGGGTATTGCTTCTGCAAGAGTTTGATATAGAAATAAGAGACAGAAAAGGGACAGAGAACCAAGTGGCTGATCATCTGTCCCGGATAGAGCCAGTGGAAGGGACGTCCCTCCCCTTTCTTGAGATCTCTGAGACGTTCCCTGATGAGCATCTATTTGCCATTCAGGAAGCACCATGGTTTGCCGATATTGCAAACTATAAAGCTGCACGGTTCATACCCAAGGAGTACAATAGAATACAAAAGAAGAAATTAGTCACTGATGCAAAGTACTACTTGTGGGATGAACCCTATCTCTTTAAGAGATGTGCAGACGGAATTATCCGTAGGTGTGTCCCCAGAGAGGAAGCACAGAGAATCCTATGGCATTGCCACGGATCTCAATATGGAGGCCATTTCGGAGGTGAGCGAACAGCCACCAAGGTCCTCCAATGTGGGTTCTATTGGCCCACACTCTATAAAGATTCCCGAGAATTTGTACGTAATTGTGACAGTTGCCAAAGAGCTGGTAATCTGCCTCATGGTTACGCCATGCCTCAACAAGGAATCTTGGAAATTGAGTTGTTTGACGTATGGGGAATTGACTTCATGGGACCTTTTCCACCATCATATTCAAACACTTATATTCTGGTGGCAGTTGACTATGTATCAAAATGGGTTGAGGCTATTGCCACACCCACCAATGATACTAAAACAGTGCTGAAGTTCCTCCAGAAACATATCTTTAGCAGGTTTGGTGTCCCTAGAGTGTTAATCAGTGATGGGGGCACTCACTTCTGCAATAAACAGCTTTACTCTGCCATGGTTCGGTATGGAATTCGCCACAAAGTGGCCACACCATATCATCCACAAACCAATGGGCAAGCTGAAGTCTCTAACAGAGAATTAAAGAGAATCCTGGAACGGACAGTAAATACCCGTAGAAAGGATTGGGCAAGGAGCTTGGATGATGCTCTGTGGGCTTACAGAACAGCATTCAAGACCCCTATAGGGACCTCTCCATACCAACTCGTGTATGGTAAGGCATGTCACCTGCCCGTGGAACTGGAACACAAGGCCTATTGGGCAACCAGATTCCTAAACTTTGATGCCAAAATAGCAGGAGAAAAATGATTGCTCCAGCTAAATGAGCTAGAGGAATTCAGATTCACAGCTTTCGAAAATGTCAAGCTTTATAAAGAAAAATAAAAAAATGGCATGACAGAAAGCTGTCATCTAGAATCTTTGAACCAGGACAGAAGGTTCTGTTGTTTAACTCTAGACTCAGGCTATTCCCCGAGAAACTGAAATCCCGATGGAGGGGACCATACGTGATTACAAGTGTATCACCATATGGTTATGTGGAGCTTCAAGATATTGATTCTGATAAGAAGTTCATTGTCAATGGACAGAGAATCAAGCATTATCTTGAGGGCAACATTGAGCAAGAATGCTCAAGGCTGAAGCTAGATTAAAAGCTCAGCAAGGTCCAGCTAAAGACAATAAAGAAGCGCTTGCTGGGAGGCAACCCAGCCATGGGGCAACAATCCTCTAAGCATTTTTCCCTATTTTTATTTTTATTTGTTTATATAAAGTTCACTGACACTAAGGTAAAGAATCATTTGCATAAGTTTACAGGGTTACAGAAGGAATCTACACACAAAACAGAGATAGGGAGCTTACTGGCAAGAAAACGCCAGTGAAGGCCATTTTGGGCGTTCAGCGCCCAAAATGGGCATCCAGTGGGCGCTGAACGCCAGTAAGGATAGCTATCTGGCGTTCAACGCCAGAAAAGGGCAACAACTGGGCGTTGAACGCCCAGGAGAGCAGCATTTGGGCGTTGAACGCCCAAAACAGGCAGTGTTTGGGCGTTCAAACGCCAGGATGGTGGGGAGGAGCTCTCCTTCTACCCATCTCCTTCTTTTTCTTTTGCTTGAGGACAAGCAAAGCTCTAAGTTTGGTGTGCTTATCCGTGATCACTAAGATCATGGCCCCTAAAGGAAAACAACCCACTCCAAGAGGAGCAAGGGCGTGATTTAAAGGAACTGAAGCGCCAGAAATTCTCTCTTGAAGGACCAAGCACCTCACAGACTAGAGGAACATCCACTTCCCAAACCTCAAGGTTGTTGAGTTCTAATCTTAGCCTTAACTCTGTGATAACTGTTCTTATTTTAATTTTACCTTAGGAGTCATATAGTAGTAATTAGTATCTATTTTGATTTTATCTCCAATTAAGCTATAGTTTATTTTTTCTCATCATCATTAAACATGAATAAAGTAGTAGATCTTTTGAATAAGAAGCAATAAAATTTTGAGTTTAAATAAAACAAATTCTAATTGGTTAAATGTGGTGGCAATGCTTTCTGTCTTCTGAATGAATGCTTGAACAGTGCATATGTCTTTTGAATTTGTTGTTTAAGACTGTTAAATATGTTGGCTCTTGAAAGAATAATGAACATGAGACATGTTATTGATAATCTGAAAAAAATCATCAAAATGATTCTTGAAGCAAGAAAAAGCAGCAAAGAACAAAGCTTGCAGAAAAAAAAAAAGAAGAAAAAAAAAAAGCAAGCATTAAAAGCCAATAACCCTTAAAACCAAAAGGCAAGGGCAATTAAGAAGGATCCCAAGGCTGTGAGCATCAGTGGATAGGAGGGCCTAAAGGACTGAAATCCTGGTCTAAGCGGCTAAACCAAGCTGTCCCTAACCATGTGCTTGTGGCGTGCAGGTGTCAAGTGAAAACTTGAGACTGAGCGGTTAAAGTCAAGGTCCAAAGCAAAAAGAAGAGTGTGCTTAAGAACTCTGGACACCTCTAATTGGGGGCTTTAGCAAAGCTGAGTCACAATCTGAAAAGGTTCACCCAGTTATGTGTCTGTGGCATTTATGTATCCGGTAGTAATACTGGAAAACAAAGTGCTTAGGGCCACGGCCAAGACTCGTAAAGAAGCTGTGTTCAAGAATCATCACACTGAACTAAGAGAATCAATAACACTATCTGAATTCTGAGTTCCTATAGATGCCAATCACTCTGAGCTTCAATGGATAAAGTGAGATGCCAAAACTGTTCAGAAGCAAAAAGCTACTAGTCCCGCTCATCTAATTAGGATCTGAGCTTCAATCAAAAACTCTGAGATATTATTGCTTCTCAACCTATTAGTCTTCTATTTTATTTGTCTAGTTGCTTGAGGACAAGCAACAGTTTAAGTTTGGTGTTGTGATGAGCGGATATTTTATACGCTTTTTGGGGATAATTTCATATAGTTTAGAGTATGTTTTAGTTAGTTTTTAGTCTATTCCTAGTAGTTTTTAGGAAAAATTCATATTTTTGGACTTTACTATGAGTTGTGTATTTTTCTGTAATTTTAGGTATTTTTCTGGCTGAAATTGAAGGAGCTGAGCAAAAATCTGATTCAGGCTGAAAAAGGACTGCTGATGCTGTTGGATTCTGACCTCCCTGCACTCAAAGTGGATTTTCTGGAGCTACAGAACTCGAAATGGCGTGCTTCCAATTGCGTTGGAAAGTAGACATCCAGGGCTTTCCAGCAATATATAATAGTCCATACTTTGCATAAGGATAAACGACGTAAACTGGCGTTCAACGCCAGTTCTCTGCCCAATTCTGGCGTCCAGCGCCAGAAAAGGATCAAAAACTGGAGTTGAACGCCCAAACTGGCATAAAAACTGGCGTTCAACTCCACAAATGGCCACCGCACGTGAATTGCTTAAAGTCTCAGCCCCGGCACACACCAAGTGGGCCCCAGCACACCAAGTGGGCCCCAGAAGTGGATCTCTGCATCATCCATCATAGTCCACTCATATTTTGTAACCCTAGGCTACTAGTTTAGTATTTAAACAACTTTTAGAGACTTATTTTGTATCTCATGACATTTCAAATCTAAACTTTGTATTCTCTGACGGCATGAGTCTCTAAACCCCATTGTTGGGGGTGAGGAGCTCTGCTGTGTCTCGATGAATTAATGCAAGTATTTCTGTTTTCCATTCAAAAACGCTTGTTTCTATCTCAGATATTCATTCGCGCTTAACCGTGATGAAGGTGATGATCTGTGACATTCATCACCTTCCTCAAACCATGAACGTGTGCCTGACAACCACCTCCGTTCTATATACGATTGAATGAGTATCTCTTAGATTCCTTGATCAGAATCTCCGTGGTATAAGCTAGAACTGATGGCGGCATTCATGAGAATCCGGAAAGTCTAAACCTTGTCTGTGGTATTCTGAGTAGGATTCAAGGATTGAATGACTGTGACGAGCTTCAAACCCCTGAAGGTTGGGCGTTAGTGACAGATGCAAAAGGATAGTAAATCCTATTCCAACCGAATCGAGAACCAACCGGTGATTAGCCGTGCTGTGACAGAGCGCGTGAGCGTAGTTTTCACTGGAAGGATGGAAGGTAGCCATTGACAACGGTGATCCACCAACACACAGCTTGCCATAGGGGGACGTGCGTGCATGAATCAGAAGACAGAGGAAAGCAGAGATTCAGAAGACAAAGCATCTCCAAAACTCCAACATATTCTCCATTACTGCACAACAAGTAACCTTTAATTTATGCTCTACTGGTTATTCACAATTCAACTGATAAACATAATTGACTTCCTGACTAAGATTTACAAGATAACCATAGATTGCTTCAAACCAACAATCTCCGTGGGATTCGACCCTTACTCACGTAAGGTATTACTTGGACGACCCAGTGCACTTGCTGGTTAGTGGTACGCGTTGTGAAAAGTGTAATTCACAATTCGTGCACCACTGGGTATGCATTGTAGAATAGTCTTTGTCCAGGATATCTCGGAGGGTGTTGCTGCCAAAAGGGTTGATTAGATCCTCTTGGTTCCATCCATCCTTGATTGGTCTAACCTTGGTACACATTCCTGTTGTAACTTCTATTTCCTTTAACAACATTAGAACCAAACTCAAAGCGAGAGGGGTGAGAGTTCATAGCAGCAAATAAAGATAAAAAGGAAAAACAAAAATAAATAAACAAGCAAAAGAAAAATATTTACAGTAACCAATAATAAGGCACACGTTAGCAGTTCCCCAGCAACGGCGCCATTTTGACGAGAGGATTTTTACCAGTAAAGAGATTCATAGAAACAGTTGCGTTGTAGATATAGTCTCTAAACCGACAAAAATCTCTTCGTACAAACGTTTTGGGTGTCACAAGTAACAAACCCCTTTAGAAATTGTTAACTGAGTATTCAAACCTCGGGTCGTCTTCTCAAGAAACTGCGAGGAAGATGAGAAGATGAGAAGCAAGTAATTTGGATGACAGGTAAAGTAAATGGCAATTAAAAATAAATAAATACTGTAAAGCGAACTTTTGGCAAGGTAAGAGAATTTCGAGGTCCAACGTAGTTATCTCTCTCAACTATAATGAAAGTTGAATCTAAACTCCACTTGATCAACCTGTACCAGGGCAAGAAAAGTCAAGGGACTAATTAAATTGACCTTTGAATCCAATTTATTTCCTAAGAAAAGGTTGGGATTACTTATGTTCAGCTCAATTAGCATGATAACGATTATCAATTATGTTGAGTTTAATAACTGTTGAGTTACTAAATTCTTAACCAGAACCAAAAGGGGAAAAAGTAAAATTACTGGAATAATAAAAATGTCCTTAGATGGGAAGCAATGGTAACTTAACTTAAATCAAAGAGAACAATCATAAACTGAAAATACCTCAATTATCATTAATTCAAATAATAGTCTGTAACATGGAAGAATTCTTAGATCAAATTATAATAATCAATTCAAATGTTGGAATAAATAAATAGAAGTAAAACTAAAATAAAAGAACATTAAACCTGGGATCCAGAGTTACTCTTAAAACAAGAAGAAATCCTAAATCCTAAAAGAGAGAGAGAGAGAAGATCTCCCTCTCAACTAAATCTAAATCATTGAAAGGTAAAATATGCGAGCTCCCTTTGAATGGGTGCATTCCCACACTTTATAACCTCTGGTCTATGCTGTCTGTACTTGGATCTGGGCCAAAAAGGGCTTCAGAATTCGCTGGGGGCGTATTCTGTAAATTCTGATACGTGGCCACTGTCACGCGTCCGCGTGGGTCACGCGGTCGCGTCATTTGGAGCTTTTCCATGCCACGCGGTCGCGTCAGTCATGCGGCCGCGTCGCTGCTGATTCGTGCTTGGTACGCGATCACGTCATCCATGCGATCGCGTGGATACCAGTTTCCTTAAAGCTCCGTTTTTCTTTCTCCTTCCATTTTAGTATGTTTCCTTTTCCATCCTTTAAGTCATTCTGCCTTAGAAAATCTGAAACTACTCAACACACTAATCACGACATCGAATGGAAATAAAGGTAATTAAATTAATTAATTTTAAAGCTTAGGAAACGTGTTTTTCATAATATGACATAATAAGGAAGGGAAAGTGAAACCATACAATTAATGTGAATAAGTAGGTGAAGGATTGTATAAATTACTCAAATTAAGCACAAAAGAACTCATGAAATATGGGTTTATCAGTTGGTCTGTAAGGATGCACCATAGTAGAACAGCCATGTCCGCAGTGAAGGAGGATTCATGAGTGCTCGGAAAGACGTAATGGGACATGATCTATGCCCAGACGCGAGCCTCCAAGGTAAGTGCTGAAGCCAAGATTCCCTTAGGGTGGGTACGGTGGTATCCGTAGATCCAACGGCTGCCAGGTAATGCGATAACTCCGAGAACAGAGTCCCAGTCAAATTGGTACCTCTGGCACTTAAGTGCGGCTTCTTGGAAGGCGTCCATTCCTTCTGAAATAGGGGGAAGACTCAGAGCTTGCTGAATGGCCTCTTCTGTGATGGGGACTTGCTTCTGCCAGACATAAATAGACTGCAAGGTTGGCATGTAGAAGTTAGAGTAGAACTCAACTACCCAAGAAAGACTGACTTACCTTGGCTGTCTCCGTAGGAAACCCCATTGTCTTCGTTCAATTTGCGGCTCAACAAAGGAAGTAATATTGGACGGAAGGATAAGAAGGTATTCATTGTTATAATTTCTTTTTTCCAGGATAGGGAACATCTGTTCATAGTAGCGATTGGGAAATCATGCAGTGTCCTTTGCTGGAAAGGCTTTCTCCTTCTCATCAACCTTTATTATCCTCTTAACTCTTTTTGTTGAGGGCTTGACTGCAGTTGAAGAAGGCTCTGCCACTAATGCTCTTTTAGTTCCTCTTCTTGCTGGTGGTTTGGAAGTAGCTTTCTCTTTTCCTTTCTTGGTGGCCATCCTGAAAGAAGGGAAGAGAAAGTAAATTAAATTCAAAGAGATATACAGCAAGGAAGGAAACGGAAAAGAGGGTGTGGATGCACATTAAGATATACTGACATTATCACATGCTCGCGAGTACATGTGAAAAGCCAATAATGGAAAATAGCTAGTGCATATAAAGGCAAGTGACTGCAAGGTGTTTATTGGCATGCCGGCAAAGGGCATGAGTAGCATAGACCAAGCAATACTTTGTAACAAACCATCACGTTTGTATTGACAATTAAATTCAATTAATACAATAGTAAAGGAAAGTTGTGAAAAACAAGCATTGAATAGTATAACAACATAGAGAAGTGCATAATGCCATTTGAGCTTTTTCACAAACACATAGCATGCATGTTGAATAAGGTATAGAAAATATGAAGGTGAACATGCAAGCAATCCCTTAAATAGAATAAAAATAATTGTCAAACAATTTGCAACAATCCACAAGCATATAATGAGGGATAATGACTCAAAAAAGAAAAACAATTAAATTTCTAACACCATGTAAAAAGGAAAAGAAAAAGAAAGAAAATATGAATAATGAAAAGAAAAAGAAAAGAAAAGAAAATACATATAAAATAATAAGAATGATAGAAAAAGAAAGAGGGAGGAAGGAAGTAAAACCTTGTTAATGGAGGTGAGAGAGATAGAGAGTGAAAGGTGAGATAGAAGAGGGAAGGGAGAAGGAAGAAATAAGGAGGGAAAAGGAAAATTAGGATTTGGAGGAGAGAAAGATAAGATATGTGGCAATTTTAGGTTGAGCTGTGCGGCGCATGCGACGCGGCCGCATGGGGCACGCGTTCACGTGGATGCGCATCAAGTATGGTGACGCGATCGCGTCGGTCACGCGGTCGCGTGACCCATGTTATGCGTCTAGCGCGAGTGCAGCCTCGCACCAGCACAACTCTCTGTTCAAATTAATTTGTTTGCCAAAATTGGGACGGTGCGATTGCGTGGGTCACGCGATCGCGTGAGTGTGCGCCAGAAAATGGATGACGCGGCCGCGTCGGCGACGCGGTCGCGTGATAAGGGTTGTGCTTCCAGCACCAATCCAGCATCACTCTCGCACAATATGTCATTGTGCACCCTTTTACGTCGAAAACTCAGGGCACGCGGCCGCGTGGGGCACGTGGTCGCGTGGGTTGATTTGTGCCATTGGCACGCCTCCAGCCACACTCCAGCGTGACTTTCTGTTGATTTTTATTTTTCTTTATTCTCCCTGTGACGTGGACGGGTCGCTGATGCGATCGCGTCGCGTAGCAAAAAAAAATTTTTTTTTTTTGAAAATAAAAACATGTAAATGCAGATGCATGAAAGTTCTAAGAAAGAGAAGAGTTATTGAATAGGAAAAACTAAAAATAAAGAAAAGAACAATCATACCATGGTGGGTTGTCTCCCACCTACCACTTTGCTTTAACGTCCGTAAGTTGGACGCTCCACCAGCTCAATCTTCTGCTATGTGCTTGGAAGATCTCAAGCTTCTTGTTTCTCTGCATCTTCTCGCCATGGTATAGCTTCAGGCGTTGTCCATTAACCTTAATAAGTTCAGAGCTTGAAGGATGGCTTAGGTGATAAACTCCGTATGGTTCGGCCTTCACTACTCTGTATGGACCTTCCCATCTTGATCTCAACTTACCTGGCATGAGCCTTAGTCAAGATTTGTAAAGGAGGACTAAATCCCCAGGTTGGAACTCTTTCTTCTTGATGTTTTGATCATATACAGCCTTCATCTTTTCCTTGTATATTCTGGAGTTTTCATAAGCTTCTAGGCGAAGGCTCTCCAGTTCCTGCAGTTGCAACTTCCTTTCAGCTCCGGCTTTCTCAATTCCCATGTTGCACTCCTTAACTGCCCAAAAAGCTCTGTGTTCTACATCAACTGGGAGATGACAAGCTTTTCCATAAACCAAGCGGAAAGGCCTCATCCCAATGGGTGTCTTGTATGCTGTTCTATATGTCCAGAGTGCATCTTGTAGCCTGGTGCTCCAGTCTTTTCTATGAGGCTTTACTATCTTTTGCAAGATACGCTTAATTTCTCTGTTTGACACCTCGGCTTGCCCATTAGTTTGGGGATGGTAAGATGTTGCAACTTTATGAATTATCCCATGCTTCTTCATTAATCCTGTTAGTCTCCTATTACAAAAATGGGTGCCTTGATCGCTCACGATTGCTCGTGGTGATCCGAAGCAACATATAATATGGTTTCTCACAAAGGAAACAACAGTGTTAGCATCATCAGTGTGGGTAGGAATTGCTTCCACCCATTTGGAAACATAATCCACAGCTAACAATATATAAAAATATCCATTAGAATTTGGAAATGGACCCATGAAGTCAATGCCCCAAACATCAAAAATTTCACAGAAAAAAAAAATTTGTTGAGGCATCTCATCCCTCCTGGATATATTACCAAATTTCTGGCATGGGAGACAAGATTTATAGAACTCAGCAGCGTCTCTAAAAAGAGTAGGCCACCAGAATCCACAGTCTAAGATCTTTTTAGCTGTTCTTTGGGGACCAAAATGTCCTCCACTCTCAGATGAGTGACAGGCCTCTAAAATGGACTGGAATTCTGATTGAGGCACACAACGTCTAATTACTTGATCAGCGCCACATCTCCATAAATATGGGTCATCCCATATATAATATTTAGACTCGCTTTTCAGCTTGTCTCTTTGATGCTTAGAAAAATTTGGAGGAAATGTGCGACTAACTAAATAATTAGCAACAGGTGCATACCAAGGGACTACCTCAGATACTGCTTGCAGGTTATCAAAAGGAAAATTATCATCTATAGGAGTAGAATCATCCTTAATATGCTCAAGACGACTCAAGTGGTCTGCCACTAAATTCTGATTACCACTCCTATCCTTTATTTCTAAATCAAATTCCTGTAACAGTAGTATCCAACGTATGAGTCTTGGTTTGGATTCCCTTTTAGCTAATAGATACTTTAAAGCTGCATGGTCCGAATACACTACTACTCTAGTACCAAGTAAATAAGCTTGAAATTTATCCAGAGCAAAAACAATAGCAAGAAGCTCTTTCTCAGTAGTGGTATAGTTGGACTGGGCAGTGTCTAAAGTCTTAGACGCATAAGCAATAACGAAAGGATCCTTACCTTCACGCTGAGCCAGCGCTGCTCCTACTACATGGTTGGAAGCATCGCACATGATTTCAAACGGCTGGCTCCAGTCTGGTCCTCTCACAATTGGAGCTTGAGTCAAAGCAGTCTTCAGCTTATCAAACGCTTGTTTCCAATCCTCACTGAACTCAAACTCAATATCCTTCTGTAGTAATCTGGATAAGGGAAGTGCGACCTTACTAAAGTCCTTAATAAATCTCTTGTAAAAACCTGCATGGCCAAGGAACGAACGGACTTCCCTCACAGAAGAGGGGTAAGGTAAACTAGAAATAACATTCACCTTTGCTGGGTCTACAGAAATGCCATTATTAGATACCACATGTCCTAATACAATTTCTTGTTTTACCATAACGTGACATTTTTCGAAATTTAATACAAGGTTTGTATTAACACATCTATCTAATACTCTAGATAATCCATCTAAGCAAAGGCTAAAAGAATCACCATAAACGCTAAAATCATCCATAAAAACTTCCATACAGTCCTCAATAAGATCAGAGAAAAGACTCATCATGCACCTTTGGAAAGTAGCTGGTGCATTGCACAAGCCAAAGGGCATTCTCTTGTGAGCATAAGTCCCAAAAGGACATGTAAAAGTAGTCTTTTCCTGATCCTCAGGAGCTATATGAATCTGGAAATAACCTGTGTAACCATCTAAAAAGCAATAATGTGATTTACCTGACAGGCGATCCAGCATTTGATCAATGAATGGAAGTGGGTAGTGATTAATGCAGACTCTCCAAGCATTCTGAACTCTAGTTGCTATGAGCTCTCCATGCTCATTCTTCACTGTAATGACTCCAGACTTCTTGGGCACCACTTGTACTGGGCTTACCCATTCACTGTCTGAAATGGGATATATGATACCGGCTTCCAATAGTCTGGTCACTTCCTTTTTGACAACTTTCCAAGATGGTGGGATTCAATCTTCTTTGGGGTTGACGGACAGGTCTTGCTCCCTCTTCTAAAAATATTCTATGCTCACATACTTGAGGGTTGATGCCTACTATGTCTGCCAAGCTCCACCCAATTGCCTTCTTATGCTTCCTCAGCACATCAAGTAACTGCTCTTCTTGTTGAGAAGTAAGTTCCCTTGCAATGATAACTGGAAACCTCTGCTCATCTTCAAGATAAGCATATTTGAGATGTGGTGGGAGGGGTTTCAATTCTAACTTTTGATCATGGACAGGCTCTGGATTATCTGGAGCTTGTGAAAATGACGAAATGCCCTCATTGTCAGTTAAGAGGGTCCCCATACTTGGACCTTGTCCAGTGTGCCTCTCTTCTAACTCTTCCTTGTGAACTTCAGCTACACTTTCATCTATGACATCACACTGAAAGATAGAACGATCTTCTGGAGGGTTGTCAATAACTCCATTCAGATTGAAGATTACTATGCGGCCATCTATTTCAAAGGAGTATGTTCCTGAAAAGGCATCCAATTTTAATTTTAATGTCTTCAGGAATGGTCTTCCAAGTAGGATTGATGATGGCTTATCTGAATCATTATGGGGCATCTCCAAGATATAAAAATCAGTGGGGAATGTAAGCCCTTTAATGTTCACCAAAACATCTTCAGCAACTCCAGCCACTGTAATAATGCTTTTATCTGCTAACACAAAACGAGCTGCCGACCTTTTTAAGGGAGAGAGCCTCAAAATATCATATATGGACAAAGGCATTATATTGACACATGCTCCTAAATCACACATGCAATCATAAATTACTACACCACCAATAGTACAACTAACTATACAAGGACCTGGATCACTACATTTTTCAGGTAATCCTCCCATTAAAGCAGATATAGAACTACCTAAAGGAATAGTTTCTAATTCATTAATTTTGTCTTTATGGATACATAAGTCTTTTAGAAACTTTGCATATTTAGGTACCTGCTGAATAACATCAAAAAGAGGAACAGTTACCTCAACCTTTTTGAATATTTCTACCATTTTGGGGTCGGGTTCCAGCTGCTTCCTGGGATTCTTTGCAAGTTGTGGAAATGGAATAGGAGTAGCATTTTCTGTGGTGTTTGCGCCTTTTGGTGGTTCCTCCTGTGGTTGAGCTATTTCTTCTTCAGCTATGTCCTGTATGTCCTCTTCCTCTTCAACATCTTCTATTTCTACTACCTCTTCAGCTGAGGTATGTTCTGGTGGGCTTGGTTCCTCCTGATTCCTCTCCTGCAGTGTGGTTCCAGACCTTAGGGTGATGGCATTAATGCCTCCCTTTAGATTGGGTAATGGTTGAGAGGGGATTCCAGTGGAGCTTGAAGGTTGGTTACTGGAATTTTGCGTTGATCCAATCTGTGACATAAGAGCTTGCAAAGTAGAGGTGAGACCATTCAGACTGGCATTAATACTATTCATGATGTTATTTTCCATGGTCTGTTGTCTTCGCTTAAAAGATTGTAGTAGCTCTTCATTAGGAGATAAAGAAGAATGAGTAAATTGAGAGGTCTGTTGTTGATTGTTCTGTGGTCCTTGGTTTTGCCTCAGGTGAGGTGCTCTATAAAGTTGATTCTACTGCCTGTTGTTGTTATTATTCCATCTCTGATTTTCCTGATTATTTCTGCCTCCTCTGTTATTGTTGTCCCTCCAATTCTGGTTAGAATTGTCCTGCCATCCATGGTTATTATTTCCACTTTGATTGTACCCTTGGTTGGGGCGGTCATAGAAGTTATGAGTGGATGCCACCATGTTGTCTTCTTGCTGGAGCTGCGGGCATTCATTAGTGTAATGGCTATAATCAGTGCAGATTCCACATATTCTTTGCGGGACCAGTTGTTGGTTTTGCTGTGGTGGAGGAGGTTGAACTTGCTGAGTTTGTTGTTGATTCAATTGCATCTGCTTCAGCAAGTTGGTCATCTCACATATACTCTGAGCTAGAACCGCAGTCTCTCTGCTAGAGGATACTTCTGCAACGGCTTTTGAACGGCCTTCCTTTTGTCTGTGGTTCCTAGTAGATTCAGCGAAATCACTGATCAATTGCCAAGCCTCATCAGTGGTCTTGACTTCTTCATAGACCCATTGCTAGCACTTTCCAATATGGTCTTATCTTGGGGCCTCATGCCCTGTGTGATATAGCTAAGTAACACTATCTTATCAATCATGTGGTGGGGGCATGCTTCCAGAAGATTATTGAAGTGCTCCCAGTATTCAAAGAGAGTCTCATTGTCATCCTGAACAATTGTGGAAATATCCTTCCTCAATTTATCAGTAACTTCAGATGGAAAGAATTTCTCCAAAAACTCCTTTCTGAGTGTATCCCAGTTGGATACATTTGCTAGAGGTTGAGTGTAGTACCACTCTCTTGCTTTTCCCTCAAGAGAAAACGGGAAAGCTTTCAGCAAAATTGATGTTTCATCAGTACCATCACGCCTGACAGTAGAACAGGCTGCCTGGAAATCTCTCAAGTGCTTGATAGGCTCTTGAGCAGGTAGGCCATGAAACTTGGGCATCAAATTTAGCAGTGCGGTCTTTATTTCAAAATCTGTAGCTACGGCTGGATGATGCGCTTGAAACGGTTGCATTGTAAAATCAGGGGCTCCTTCCTCCTGGATAGTAACTCTCCTAGCTGCCATGTCTTCTGCACGTAAAACAACTGAATCAGTAGAACGGGGGCTGGTTTCTTCCTCAAGTTCACTTTTAGATCCGCCCTCAGAGCGGACTAACCGACGCTGTTCTCACCTTATTCGTGAAATAGTCCTTTCAATTTCAGGATCGAATATTAGCAAGCGCGGATCAGGAAGTGAACGCGTCATTTGACGAAAGAAACATGCAGCTCATAGTAGCAAAATAAAATAAAATACAAATAAATAAATTCTAATTAATAACTTTAGCACTCTATTGCAACTCCCCGGCAACGGCGCCAAAAATTGATGAGACACAGAAGTTGGTGAATTAAAAATTATTAAAATAGTTACGTTGCAAGTATAGTTCTTAACTCACCGAAAATCTGCCTATCAATTTAGAAATATATCACAGAGAGTTTAAATTAAAAATTACTGGGAGTTTAAGTCCCAGGTCGTCTCCCAACGAGTTGCAGAAAAGTGTGCTATTTTATTAATCAGATGTTCCAAGAAGTTGAGTTAAGTAGGTGGAAAATTAAATTGAGAAAATTCAAATAATATGAATAAAGCCCTTGATTGGGAGTTGATTAGTTGGAATCTCTATCATTGATGGGATGATTTCAAGATTAATTTATAATTAATGGTTGTTCTATTTAGTTATCCTTTACTAGGTAAAGGAAAGTCAAACAAGTTGGAATGCTAGATCTGTTCACGAGTTGCAACCCACTTAGTTCAAAGGGATTGGTGTTAGTGATTAGATAACAATCCAACAGTTAACCCAATTACAAATTTTCTTTCAATCCTTCCAACTCAAGAGTTCCTTTCAATCAACTCCCTATCTAGTGAGGAAACTACTCACTCATTGTAAATAATAAATCCATAACACATGAAAGGGAATTAAAAGAAGACATGATTATTGGAATGGAAAATAAATTAAAATGGAAGAAATAATCCTTGTACTAAATAATCATGAAAGTATTCAAATGACAAAATTGAACAAAGCAAAGAACATGGAAGAATAAAACCAAGTTAAGAGAACGAACTAGAATGACGAAGTCTTGATGAGGAAATAACTCTTCTCAATGTTCCAATGCTAAGACCAATTGAAAATTAAAATTCTTAAACCTAGAGAAAGAAACCTAAAGGAGTGAAACTAGATCTAAAAACTCCAAAACTGTGTGGAATGAATGTTGTCTTTAGTTTCTGCATATTCTCTGGCTCTAGTCTGCTGTTCCGGGCCAAAAACTGGGTCGAAATAAGGTCCAAAATCGCCCCCAGCGAATTCTGTAGATTATGCAGATCGCACATGTCACGCGATCGCGTCATCCATGCGGACGCGTCATTCGCATTTTTCCTTGCCACGCTACCGCGTCGCTTTAGCTTTTCTAATCCGCGCGGCCGCGTGAGCCATGCGGCCGCGTCAGTGCGATTTGCTCTCCTTCACGCGGTCGCGTGAGCCATGCGATCGCGTCACTTCTCGCTGGTTATCTCCTCAAATTCTTGTGTTCCTTCCATTTTTACTAGCTTCCTTTCCAATCTCCAACTCGTTCATGCCCTATAAAGTCTGAAACACTCAACACACAGATCACGGCATCGAATGGAATAAAGGAGAATTAAAATTACATAATTAAAGTCTCTAGGAAGCAGTTTTCAAACATGTTATAAATTCAGGAAGGAATTATAATTTCATGCTAATTTAATGAATAAGTGGGTAAGGATCATGATAAAACCACACAATTAAACACAATATAAACCATAAAATAGTGGTTTATCAGCCACTCTATGCCAAATTTTTGAAGGAGCTTATAACCAAAAAGAGGAAATGGGAGGCAAAAGAAACCATAATATTGACTGATGAATGCAGCGCCATCATACAGAAGAAGCTGCCTCAAAAGCTAAAAGACCCATGGTGTTTTCAAATCCCCTGCATCATAGGGGACGTCACCATTGAGAAAGCTTTGTGTGATTTGGGAGCTAGCATAAATCTTATGTCCCTAACCATGATGAGAAGGATGAAGATTGAGGAAGCCAAGCCAACAAGAATGGCACTCCAATTGGCTGATAGAACATTTAAGTTTCTACATGGGGTGGTGGAGGACTTGCTAGTGAAAGTAGGAGAATTCATTTTCCCTACTGATTTTGTCGTGCTGGACATGGAAGAAGAGGCCAACACGTCAATTATCCTAGGAAGACCATTCCTAGCTACTGCTGGAGCCATCATTGATGTGCAAAAAGGGGAATATGTCTTGAGGTTGCATGAAGAGAAAATGGTCTTCAACGTCTTTAAAGCAATGAGTTACCCCAAGGAATCCATAGGAGAATGCATGCTGGTAGACACCAAGGAATAGATAATTCAAGAAGTCTTGGAAAAAGAACAATGTGGAGGAACCATTGAGCTGGAACAAGCATCAGATGGAGAACCACCACAAGCAACCATGAGAAACTCAATCATGCCAACCACTACAGAAAACAAAGATGCAGAGTCACCAAAACTAGAGCTGAAGATCTTACCACCCAGCTTGAAATATGCATATCTGGGTGCTAACAACACTCACCCAGTGATCATAAATTCAAGTATGAGCAAGGAACAAGAAGAGAAGAGGAGCTTATCCAAGTTCTGAGACAATACAAGGATGCCATAGGCTAGACACTTGCAGATTTAAAAGGGATTAGTCCCTCAATGTGTATGCATAAGATCTTACTTGAAGTGGTTCAGAAAGAAGTGCTGAAATTGTGGCAAGCAGGGGTGATCTACCCCATCTCAGACAGCCCTTGGGTAAGCCCAGTGCAAGTAGTTTCTAAGAAGGAAGGGATCATTGTTGTGGCAAATGAGAAGAATAAATTGATACCCACAAGGACAGTGATCGGATGGTGTATGTGCATTGACTACCGAAAACTTAATGAAGCCACCCAGAAGGATCACTTCCCCTTACCTTTCATGGACCAAATGATTGAAAGATTGGCAGGACATGAGTATTATTGCTTCCTAGATGGGTATTTGGGCTACAATCAAATTGTTGTAGACCCCAATGATCAGGAAAAAACTTCATTTACTTGTCCATATGGTGTCTTTGCTTATAGGAGAATGCCCTTTGGATTGTGCAATGCACCTGCAACATTTCCAAGGTGCATGCTCTCCATTTTTCAGACATGATTGAGAAGTTCATAGAAGTATTCATGGACGACTTCTCTGTATTTGGGAATTCATATTCTGATTGCCTATACCATCTTGCTTTTGTGCTGAAAAGGTGTCAAGAAACCAACCTAGTTTTAATTTGGAAGAAGTGCCATTTTATGGTAACTGAATGGGTGGTTCTTGGTCACAAGATTTCAAAAGATGGCATAGAAGTGGACAAGGCAAAAGTAAAAGTAATTGAAAAATTACCTCTACCTTTCAATGTCAAAGCAATCAGAAGTTTTTTGGGACACGCTGGGTTCTATAGGAAGTTTATCAAAGATTTTTCAAAGATTGCAAAACCCCTTAGCAACCTACTTGTCTCAAATACTCCCTTTTGTTTTTGATAGAGAGTGTATGGTAGCCTTTGATGAACTTAAGAAAAAACTCTCCTCTGCACCTATTATAGCACCACCAAGCTGGGATCTTCCCTTTGAACTAATGTGTGATGCATCTGATTTTGCTGTTGGTGCTGTTCTAGGACAGAGGAAAGACAAGCTAGTACATGTTATTTATTATGCTAGCAAGGTTCTTAATGAGAATCAAAGGAACTATACCACCACGGAAAAAGAACTTTTAGCCATAGTTTTTGCTTTTGATAAGTTTAGATCATATCTTATTAGCTCAAAAGTAATTGTGTTCACTGATCATGCAGCACTCAAATACTTACTTACCAAACAAGAATCTAAGCCCAGACTAATAAGGTGGATTCTACTGCTCCAAGAATTTGATATTGAGATTAAAGATGGGAGTGGAGCAGAGAACAAGGTAGCTGACCACCTCTCAAGGATCCCACAAGAAGAAGAAATACAGCAAGTAACAGTCAACGAAAGCTTCCCTGATGAACAATTGATGATGATTCGAGTAGCCCCTTGGTTTGCATACATAGCTAACTTCAAGGCTATTAGGGAGCTACCAACCAACATCAATAAGGACATAAGGAGGAAGCTAATTAAGGATGCCAAACACTACATCTGGGATGACCTCTATCTGTTCAAAAAGTGTACTGATGGAATCCTAATAAGGTGTATATCCCATGAAGAAGGGCAGAAAGTGTTATGGCAGTGCCATGGATCCGCATATGGAGGTCACTTCAGTGGAGAAAGAACAGCTGCAAAAGTACTTCAATCCGGATTTTACTGGCCAATAATGTTTAAGGATGCCAAGAAAATGGTGTCAAGGTGTGATGAATGCCAAAGAGCTGGTAATCTAACCAAGAGAAATGAGATGCCACAGTAATTCATACTAGAGTTGGAGCTATTTGATGTCTGGGGGATTGATTTCATGGGACCCTTCCCAACCTCTTACTCAAATAGCTACATATTGGTGGCTGTTGATTATGTCTCAAGGTGGGTAGAAGCCATAGCCATTGCAACAAATGACAACAAGGCTGTGATAAGCTTTTTGAGAAGGAACATCTTCAGTAGATTTGGAGTTCCCAAAGCTCTCATTAGTGATGGAGGGACACACTTCTGCAACAAACAACTCGAGACACTCCTTCTCAAATATGGAGTAAAGCACAAAGTGGCAACCCCATACCACCCACAGACCAACGGGCAAGCTGAAATCTCCAACAGAGAGCTGAAACGAATCCTTGAAAAACCTGTTGGAAGCTCAAGAAAGGATTGGTCTACAAAACTGGATGATGCACTATGGGCCTACAGAACAGCCTATAAGACTCCCATTGGGATATCTCCATACCAACTGGTATATGGCAAGGCTTGTCACTTACCAGTTGAACTTGAGCATAGAGCATTTTGGGCTCTAAAAATGTTAAACTATGATGAGCAAGCTGCTGGAGAAAAGAGATTAATGCAACTCAATGAGCTGGAGAAGTTTAGAAATCAAGCATATGAGAATGCAAAAATCTACAAAGAGAACACAAAAAGGTGGCATGACCAAAAGATAACAAGAAGGGAGTTCACTGAAGGACAGAAGGTGTTACTCTACAACTCAAGACTCAAGTTCTTCCCTCGGAAACTTAGGTCTCGATGGTCAGGACCTTTCACCATACTCAAGGTATTTCCTTATGGTCATGTGGAGCTCATGGAGGACAAGACTCAGAGAACTTTTACTGTCAATGGCCATAGACTCAAGCACTACTTGGGAGGCTCCTTAGAGGAGCAGAGAGTGAGCTATAAGCTCAGCTGAAGATGAAGGAATGTCAAGCTAATGACAATAAAGAAGCGCTAGTTGGGAGGCACCCCAACACTTTATCCTTTTTATTTAATTGCCTTTCTTAGAGTAGTTTAAAATCTATTGCTTTAGATAGTTTAATTTTCAGTCTCACTTTGAGGTTACAGTATCAAATTAGGATTAGTTTACAATTGTACGTTAGAAAGTTTGATATTAGCTTTTTTTTATACTCTTTTATTTCTTTCTATTTTGGAACTGCAACTTGATGAAGGCATAAATCATGATGAGTGAATGGGCTGAGAACTAGCTAAACTACTAAATTTGGTGTGGCCTTCCACCCATGTAATCTAGGCTTACAAACAATTAATAGCCTGATTTTGAAGAGTAAGCCCAGAGATTAAGTTTAGTGTGGCCACTACCAAGGATCACCTAGCAGCCCAAGTCACCTAATTTGAAAGCACTTAATGCTTTGGGTAAGAACATGAACGTGGTTTAATGAGTTCAGAGGAATTGGAATCAAAAGAAAATGAAAAGATTGATGATTACTCAATTCTTATGAACACATTAAATACACAATGATGGAACCAATTTATTAAGATGCCAAAGAATTAAGTTTGGTGTCCCAAGGGACACCCATCAGTTGCAATCTAAATCACTCTTGATGAGAAGGAATGTGAAGGGGTTCTTTTGTCATTACTAATGGGTTCAGTTTCAATTTCAGGAGAAAAGATGGGGCCCACATGGTAAACAACTCACAAAGCAAGGAAGTCAAAGTGTACTTGCACTTTGGAACTCAACACATGCAGAAGACACTGTGAGAAAAGAGTTGGCGCCTCTTCCCACGCT
The DNA here is from genome assembly GCF_059453495.1 of Arachis ipaensis. Classification (NCBI taxonomy): domain Eukaryota; kingdom Viridiplantae; phylum Streptophyta; class Magnoliopsida; order Fabales; family Fabaceae; genus Arachis; species Arachis ipaensis. The sequence continues at coordinate 77,957,255 of NC_142440.1, read as the reverse complement.
AGGCGCCACTCCCCAAGTGGGAAAACATTTAACTCTTTTTATTTCCCACTCTTCGAACCACATCATTCACCCATTATAAAAGCCTCACCTCCCCATCTCCTCTCCCACTTCAACGATCCCCAATCACACACGAAAAGCATACACCCGTCACTTCCTTTCTCTTTTCATCTTCTACTGTCTCTTTTCTTACTTTCTTTCTTCTTTTTCTTGATTGGGACAATCAAGTCCTAAGTTTGGTGTTAGAGCAAAATCTTGTTTTGCTTGCTCTTTCTTGCAACCCCCATTTTTTTCAAACACACTCTCTCAACCTAATGGCACCACCAAAAAGCTCAGCCTCAAAGAAAAGAAAAACCAAGGAACCAACCTCTGGATCCTCAAGCTCTTTCAATGAGTACAAGTTTCTCTCCGCATTCAACCAGAATCAATTCTATGCTTGGGTGAGTGAGAGGGAAATTATTTCAGAAGTTGGGTTTCAACTAGGGAGGAATGAGCATATTGAAATCAACATTGAGATCAACAACAGGGGTTGGTCACTTCTATGCAACCCACCAAGGAAAGTGGTAGAGAGCTTGGTGAGAGAATTCTATGATAACGCAGTACCTCAACCAGGGCAACAATATGGCTACATTAGCTATGTAAGGGAGAAGTCCATCGACTACAGCCCTTCTAGCATAGAAAGAATGCTAATGGTGAAGAGGACAAGCTCCACTCGGAGCTATGAAGAAAGAATGAAACAGCAAGACCCTGGGTTTGAGGAAATCCTGAATGAAATTTGTGTGATGCATGTGCATTGAATAAATGATAAGGATGGGATACCCAACCAGTTGAGGAGAAGAGATTTGAGCTCCCAAGCTAGAGGGTGGCTAGAATTTGTGAGGAGGTCCCTAATCCCCACATCCAACACTTCAGAGGTGACCAAAGAGAGAGCTGTGCTCATCTACAGCATCATGAAAGGAGAGAACATCAACGTGGGGGAGATGATTGCCAACAACATCAACAAAGTGCTGAAAAGCACTAGTGACAACTCAAGGCTGGCATTCCCCAGCATTATACAGAGGCTATGTGATGAGGCTGGAGTTGAAAAGATCATTGATGAGGTGCTTGTGAAGTAAGACAAGTTTATAACTGCCAAAAAGATCGCCAAGGTGGTAGCTGTTCACCCACTCAACAGGGCCAGAGAACGAAGAGCTCATGCCCATGAACCACAACAACAACAAGAAGAGGAAGGGGCAGAAGAGCAACCTCAATTCTTGGCACTTCAACCACCACCACAATACCAATATCAGCAATTTCCAGAGGGATTCAACTGGGAACAATTGCAAGGAGATGTACACCAAATGAAGGGAGACCTACAACACCTGAGGGAAGATGTCAATCAACTCAAAGAAACTCAACAACAACAATGGAGCCAAGTTAACCAAAACATTCAACAACTCCAAGGGAACTGGGAGCATATGAGGAAGGAACAGCAAGAACAATTTGACTGGGGGAGGTGCAAAGTGCACTGGACAAAATAGTAGAGCAAAGCAAATAGCAACAGAGGAACTTGGCTGAATTCAGACATCTCTATGATGCCAGAACCATATCCAGGAGGCAGTATGACATTAATACACAAGCGAAGCTGAATCACTTGTGTAACACCGTGGCCGCTCTAAACCCAGGATACCCAACCTTCATGCAAGGAATGGAAGAGCTAAGTGCAAGACAAGAGTAAATCCTAGCCAATCATAAGGAAGATGAAAAGAATTATATTAGGAGGGCAGGATTTTGGAAGCCCAAAGATGCCAAAGCACAAGAAGGTTCCTCCAAGCCAGATGAAGGTGGCTCCTCCCCCTCCAAGAAGAATGACAAGGGGAAGGGGCCAATGAACTAAAGATGAAGCTGCTCAAGGTTGTTGAGTCCCATGGTTAACATTTTCTAAATTTTGAAATCTTGTTTAAGCTTTTGCTTTATTTACTTTTTGAATAAATAATCATGCTAGGATAGTTTATGTTTTATGCTTAGTTTTAATTCCTGTTTGAAGTCTTTATGAGTTTTTTTCACAAGAAAGAAAATGCCATGTATTTAAAGTCTTCATTTCAACATAAATAAAAGTAGAGCTTGTCTCCATAAGAGTTACTGTGAGTTGTGCAAAAACATCAAGAGAGACCAAGGCCAATAGAGATTATCAAACAAACTAAGAAATAAGAAACTAAGTGTAGAACCTTGGATGAAATAAAAAAGAAATTGAGTCATGGAGAGCAACTAGTCCTAGAAGGTATAACAAGAGAAGGTTAAAGGGTGTTCCTTGAATATCCATAGAACCAAGAGGTAGTAAGCAATAAAGGCCCAAGGCTCTGAGCATCAACTACTGGGATAGCAAAAAAAAAAGAAACATTAAAAAGCTCAAAAAGAACTAAAGATCTTAGTAGATGCTTGTGGTGAAGATGTGTCAAGAAGAGACCTGGGCAAGTAAATTCTTAGGGGTGTCTCAATACCTAGTACCCTAAAACCAACTGGTTTGGGAGTGCTAATTGAAAGCCTAATTAAAGGGTTGTCTTGAGACAAAACACTTAGAGTCGTGGTCAAGAAAACAAAACAACCCTTGCTACTTCAAGGTGACAATCAATAGAAAGGACCCCTAAAGCCTATACCTGAAAGAACCCTCAAGGATCCAAGAGCTTTTTATGACATTAAAACATTCATACATGTGTTGAACACTTAGTTTTACTCTTAGTTGTATTGCAATCACTCAAAGCCAAGGCATCAAGTTATAAAGGCTTACTCACATTGATTTGCTTGGGACAAGCAAAGCTTAAGTTTGGTGTTGTGATGACTTGCATCATCTACCCTTCTTTCTTGCATAAAGAAGACCATAAAAGAGCATAAATCTCATTTGATCAGTATAATTCATGCATTATTTGATGAATATTATGGTACACTACTTTGAGATGAGTTGTGCTGAATTTCAGGTGAAAAAGGCATAAAAAATGGGTAGAAGACAAACAAGAAGCTGGGCGTGTGAAACTGGCGTGTCACTTGGGAGCAAATGCCACAAAAATGCACTGGCGTGGCACGCCAGTACTAAAGTCCAGAGAAGAACTCTAAGCATGCATATGGGCGTGGCACGCCAGGGACTGGGCGTGGCACGCTAATACAAAATTCCAGAGAGCTACAATGGAGGAAACAAAAGGGGCGTGGCACGCCTGACCCATCAATTATCATGGGCGTGCCACTTGAGCAAAGGGGCGTGGCATACCAACTCACCCTTCCAAGAAGAACCTCCACTATGGCGTGCACTTGGTATCGAAGGCGTGGCACGCCAGCTCCAAGAAGTCACTTGGGCGTGCCACTTGAGAACCCAGGCGGGGCAAGCTAAGCCTGAAGAGTTCACAAATCCATGGGCGTGCCACTTGAATAGCCTAGCGTGGCACGCTGGTACAATAATCCAGAGAAGGGGCTGAAGGCAATTGAAGACTGGGCGTGCCACTTGGTATCGAAGGCGTGGCACGCCAATCCAAGCATGTCACTATGGCGTGCCACTTAAAGGCTGAGGCGTGGCACGCCAACTACTGGAACCAAGACAAGATCGTGGGCGTGGCACGCCAGCCTTTAGGCGTGGCACACTGGTATAAGTTTCCAGGGAGGATGAAGGAGGCCAATTACATGGGGCGTACCACTTGGTATCGAAGGCGTGGCACGCCACTCACCATTCTTCACTTGGGCGTGCCACTTGAGCAACCAGGCGTTGCACGCTAGTGTCATTCAGAGAGCAAAGAAGCATTGGGGCGTGCCACTTGAGTTCGTGGTGTGGCACGCCAAACAGAGGAACCACTCACTCACAAAAGGGGCGTGGCACGCCAGACCCTGGGCGTGCCACACTAGTGCAACTTTTCAGAGAGACTTAGCCAAGCATAGAGCAAGGGCGTTGCACGCCAGACCCTGGGCGTGGCACGCCAGTTCAAGTTTCCAGAGGCAAGGAAAGGTGGAAAAAGGCAAAGGGCGTGCCACTTGAGTTCGAAGGCGTGGCACGCCAAGGTTGATAGAGAGATAAGCATGCCACTTGAGGTATTGGGCGTGGCACGCCAAGCTAAAAATGAAAGGCACGTGACACGCCAGTAAAGCGCCAGCCACACGCCAGCTGGGAAGTCACGCTTATTGAGTGTTTTCTTTTCCCTCCAAAATATAATTTTCCTTTTTCACTTTTGTAATTCTTTTATTTTACTAGGAGTAGTATAAATACCCCCAAGGAGTACTAAAGAGGGGGTTAAGCAGTCAGGGTTAGATCCACTTTTACACTTCACTTTTGAGTACTTTTTGAGCTATGAGTAGCTAACTTCCCTCTCATTGAGAGAGGGAGCTCTGTTGTACTTGATGGATTGATAATAGTGAAATTCTTCTTCTCTTCATCTTCTCTTTGATTTGCTAAAGGGAATTTTGTTCTCAATGCTTAGCATTCAATTATCTTGGGAAAGAGATTGAATGCAATTGGGTTTCATGGGACCCTTGGGAAAGGAAACATGAAACCATGCTTGAAATCCCTTCTCACACTTGAGTAGAATCTGGGTTTTGGTGTTTGGATATGTGACATATAATCCTCCCTCTACTTGGACCTATAATGGTGTGTGGTATAATCAAGGACCAAGCCTATCTCTCTTCATGAGCAATTAGACCAAGGAATTGGCTATTGATCAAGATCTGAGAGATTGAGTCACCAAGGGATTGGGGCTCAATCAATCATGATTGCCAAGAGGTCAATGAGTTGCATGATTGAAGAGGATATAAGCTAGATTTGATCCAAAGAGACAACATCTCCTAATCTCAATGAATTTCCCCATTCTTATCTATCCATTTCTTTACAGCTTAATTTTACATTCAGCAATTCTCCATTCCCATTTACATTCAAGTCATTTATGATTCTGCACTTTACATTCTGCCATTTATATTTCTGCACTTAATTGCTTTTCTTTATATTCTAGTCATTTACATTTATGTCATTTACAATTCTGCACTTCACAATCCTATTGATCCGCTTGACTAATTTCATCAATTAATTAAAACTGCTCGAATTTGCCAATCTCTGTGGATACGATCTCACTCTACTATGGGTTATTACTTGACGATAATTTTGGTGCGCTTGCCAAAAGAACTAATTCACCAATTTTGAATGGGGGGTGTAAATTGCATTCATCAGGAAGATTATCCCAACTACCCAGGTTCGTTTGGCTCCTTCTGATCCTACCCAGCCGACCTCTGGTGCTACCACTCCCTCTGCTACTGGTCCTCCTCCAAAGAAGCAGAAGACTGTTGAACCTTATAATCTAGATGCCCCTAACTTCGATGCTGTGGGGTTTGTTGATAACCAGATCGCCCCTTATGGCCGACTTCCTATAGACGACGTGTCCATCCTGCACCATTTGGATTTCATTACCAGAAGTAGTGTTTGGATGGCGCACATGGGTGCAGCTTTGTTTCGCTCAATCCAAGATTCTCCCATCCATGCGACGAAGGATTTTATGCTGGAAGCCAAGTCGGAGTATGACAGAATTAAGGGGTTGAAGGATGAGCTGGACGCTAGAGTTATTAAACTAGAGCTGGATGTAGAAAAAGAAAAATCCAGGGTTGTTGCTACGGAGGCTGCTGTGAATCTGGTCGAGGAGATGGCCAAGAAGTCGAAGGAGAGTTATACCCGTACCTATGGTGAGCTGTTGGAGGCCAGGGAGAGGCTGGAGTCTGCTCATGCTGACTATGCTGAGCTCCAGGGTCACCTTGTGGGCAGTGTAACTGATGCGTATGAGAACATAAAAGCTCATGTCCGAGTTCTTGCTCCCAAGCTCGACCTGAGTCTTGTTAGTTTGGATAATGTTGTTGAGGATGGAAAAATTGTCCCTGCCCTTGTGCCGCCAGTTAAAGCCTCTGTAGCCGCGACTTCTTCAAATTCTTCTGTCGAGGTCGACCATTCCCAACCCGATCCGGATTGTGAGATACTCAATCGTGAGGATGGGACCATGGACGCGATTCCTTTGAAGACTATTCCTCCTTCTACAACTCAGGGTGCTGCCGCTGAGGAGAACTTGAACCCTTGATGACTTTTCTTTGTTGTATTTTTTGTATAGCCCGATCTGTGGGCTTTCTTAAACTCTATTTTATTTTAATTGAGCCCTGGTGTGGCCTTGACATTTCAGTTGCTTTTCTTAGCAACTTTCTTTAGGAAAAACAAATGCTTTTGAACTCCTATGGTCGACCTTCGGGTGGCCTTCTGAGTTTTTATTGTAGTAACTTTTTGGTATGTTTGTTTGCAAAATTTGATGCTTCCATGAATATTTAGAGTGTTGGATTTTGCTGTCCGACCTCTTTGATTGCCTTTGTATTTGTTTGTTTCCTGTTTTAGTCGGGGTGACCTTTGGCTAGCTTTGTTCGATGACTTGCTAATGTTCTTTATGGAACTTTTTTAGTCTCAACAATTTTGATGGCTTTTTGCGTGGTCGTGGCTTTTTAGGTCGAGCTGTGTCGCACGCCTTTCATTGGTCCGACTTCTCGTGTCGATCCGATCTGTAGTTATTGGTCGACTTCACTTGTCGATTCTTCTCAAGCTATTTTTAGTAATCCATTTTACTTAAGGTTGGCCAGGACTCCTTTTATGGATTACTTTATATAACCTTTGTAGCTTTCATGTCGATTGGTCTGACTTCTTCATGTCGGTCTATTCTAAGTTATTTTTAGCAATCCATTTTTACTCAGACCTCGTCAGGCCTCTTTCTATGGATTACTTTTTATAACTTTTGTCACTTTTATGTCGATTGGTCCGACTTCTTCATGTCGGTCCATTCTAAGTTATTTTTAGCAATCCATTTTTACTCAGACCTCATCAGGCCTCTTTCTATGGATTACTTTTTATAACTTTTGTAGCTTTAACATTAATCTGTTTTTATCGCTTTTTTATCTTGCCGATTTTGTCGAAGTCGGGCGGTGAGTTTGGTTCTCACTAGTTCGACCTTGTCAAAGTCGGGCGGTGAATTTTGTTTTCATCTTGCCGACCTTTGTAGAATTTCGGACGATGAATTTGATTTCATCGTGGTCGGGCGGTGAATTTGGTTTTCACATTGCTGACCTGTAGCTTTGTAATCGGGCGATGGATTTTTGCGTTCAAATTAATGCGTCTTTGTAGAGAAACTTTGTAGAAAATCTGAAAAGTTTTATTCCAATAGAAAGTAGACATATAGGCAAATAAAATATATACATGTGAGTGTTTACCCCTCTAAGATAGGCGATTTTACAGATCTTGGCTTGGTGCCTCGTTAAAAAACCTTTTCAGGAAAAAGAATGCACCTTGACCTAAGATCTTTATTACCTCTAACTATAATACCTTCTTAGGTTGCAGGCATGCCACGATCTTGGTAGCTCTCGCCCCTCGAGTTCGGACAGCCTGTAGTAGCCTTTTCCTAGTACCTCTGTGACTCGGTAGCATCCTTTCCAGTTAGCTGCTAACTTCCCCTCTCCTGGTCGACTTATTCTGATATCATTTCGGATTAGGATGAGGTCGTTGTTGGCAAAACTTTTCTATACTACCTTCTGATTGTATCTTGAGGCCATTCGACATTTTAATGCTTCCTCCCTGATCCGAGCTCTTTCTCGGATTTCTGGAAGTAGGAAGAGATCTTCCTTTTGAAGTTGGGATTTGGCCTCTTCACTATAGTGGATTGTTCTAGGGGATCCTTCTTCAACCTCCACTGGGATCATTGTCTCCATTCCGTAAGCCAGTTGAAAAGGTGATTCCCTTGTAGTGGAGTGTGGAGTTGTTCGATATGCCCATAGGACTTGTGGGAGCTCTTCAGCCCAAGCTCCCTTTACGTCCTGTAGTCTCCATTTTAACCCAGCCAATATAACTTTGTTAGCTACTTCTGCTTGTCCATTAGTTTATGGGTGTTCTACGGATGTAAATTGATGCTTTATTTTCAAGTCTGCCACCAACTTCCTGAAGCCCGTGTCCATGAATTGAGTTCCATTGTCTGTGGTGATGGAGTAAGGAACCCCAAACCTTGTAACAAAGTTCCTATATAAGAATTTCTGACTTCTTTGAGCAGTGGCATTAGCTAGGGCTCTGCCTCAATCCATTTTGTGAAGTAATCTACCCCTACAATAAGGAACTTGACTTGTCCCGATCCTTGGGGAAAGGGTCCAAGGAGGTTGAGTCTTCATTTCGCAAATGGCCAAGGTGATGTTACGCTGATGAGCTCCTCTAGTGGGGCGATATGGAAGTTAGCATGCTTCTGACATGGTGGACATGTCTTTAAGAACTCTGTTGCTTCCTTTTGCAAAGTCGGCCAAAATAATCTGGCCTGGAGTACCTTTTTGGATAGAGCTCGTGCTCCAAGATGGTCGCCACATATGCCACTGTGTATTTCTTCCAAGACTTCCTTTGTGTTGGAGGTCGGCACACATTTTAGTAAGGGTGTGGAGATCTCCCTCTTGTATAGGATGTTACTTATGATGGTATAGTACTGTGCTTCTCGTCTCAACTTCTTCGCCTCCTTCTTATCTGTAGGGAGTGCCTCTGATTTGAGGTAGTTGACGATGGGGTCATCCATCCTTGATCTTGACCTGATATAGCCAGGACCTTTTCTTCCTCCGAGATCGATGGGTTTTGCAGTATTTCCTGGATGAGGCTTCTATTATTGCCCCCTGGTTTTGTGCTGGCTAATTTTGAGAGTGCATCAGCTCGAGCATTCTGTTTCCGAGGTATATGACGGACCTCAAATTCCCCGAGTTGTTCGAGCTGTTCCTTGGTTTTGTCCAGGTACTTTTTCATGGTAGGGTCCTTAGCTTGGTAAGTTCCTACTATTTATGAGGTGACTACTTGCGAATCGCTGGAGATGATAAGCTTTTGAACTCCCACTTCCTTAGCCAGTCTCAAACCAGCTAGTAATGCCTCATATTCAGCCTGGTTGTTTGAAGCAGGAAACTTGAATTTTAGGGAGAGTTCAATCTGGGTTCCCTGGTCGCTTTCGATTATCACACCTGCACCACTCCCGATTTTGTTCGAAGAGCCGTCTACATAGAGATTCCATTTTGTAGGAGTTCCCGGGGTGTCAGTGTACTCAGCAATGAAATTGGCCAAATATTGGGACTTGATGGCCGTCTGAGTTTCATATTAAAGATCGAACTTAGATAGCTCGACTGCCCACTGTAGAATTCTTCCAGCTAAGTCTGTCTTCTGTAGAATTCCTTTTATGGGTTGGTTAGTCCGAACTTTGATGGTGTGAGGTTAAAAATATGGGCGAAGCTGTCGAGAAGTTAGTATGAGAGCGTAGGTGAACTTTTTTATCTTTTGATGGTTTGGTTCGGCCCCTTGTAGGGCTTTGCTGATGAAGTAGATGGGTTGTTGCCCACCTTCGTCTTCTCTGACTAGCGCTGAGGCTATTGCCCGAGTTCCCACTGCGAGGTATAATATGAGTGCTTCTCCTTCTCGTGGTCGAGTAAGAATGGGTGGTTGGCCTAGGAATTTTTTGAAATCCAGGAAGGCTTACTTGCATTCTGTGGTGCATTCAAACCTCTTTCCTTTCCTTAGTGTGGCGTAGAAAGGAAGAGATCTTATGGCTAATCCGGCTAGAAATCTAGACAAGGTTGCCAGTCTTCCGTTGAGTTGTTGTACTTCTTTGACACAGGTCAGACGTTTCATGTTGAGTATAGCTCAACATTTATCCGAGTTCGCCTCGATTCCTCGTTGTGTTAGCATGAAACCCAGGAATTTTCCGGCTTCTACTGCAAAGGTACACTTTGCGGGATTAAGTTGCATGCCATGCTTTCTGATGGTGTCGAACACTCTGGCGAGGTTGGACAGTAATGATTCCTCATTTTGTGTTTTTATCAACATGTCATCCACATATACCTCCATGAGTTTCCCGATATGGTCTACAAAGATGTTATTCATTAGTCTTTGGTAGGTAGCTCCTGTGTTTTTGAGTCCGAATGGCATGACGATATAACAGTAGTTTGCTTTTGGGGTTAGAAATGAGGTCTTTTCTTGATCAGGTGGGTACATCGGGATTTGATTATATCCTGAATAGGCATCCATGAAAGAAAGGTACTTGTAACCAGAGGAGACATCCACTAGAGTGTCTATGCTTGAGAGTGGATAAGGATCTTTTGGACATGCTTTATTGAGGTCGGTGTAATCGGTGCACATTCGCCGTTTCTCATTTGACTTTTTCACCAATACAACGTTGGCCATCTATAGTGGGTATTTGACTTCTCTTATGAATCCTGCCTCCAGTAGAGCTTGTACTTGTTCTTCCACCGCTTGGGATCTTTCTGGTCTGAGCTTCCGACGCTTCTGTTGAACTGGCTGAGATCCTGTGTATACTGCCAGTTTATGGCACATTAGTTTGGGATCTATGCCCGGCATGTCTACAGCCTTCCATGCAAAGAGGTCGACATTATCTCTTAGGAACTGTATCAGAGACTCCTTTATGTCTCCTTTCAAAGTCATCCTAATACTGGTTGTCTTATCTGGGACATCCCCGATTTGGACTTCCTTGATCTCGCCTTCTGGTTGTGGACGAAGTTCTTCCCGACCTCGAACTCCCCCGAGCTCGATGGTGTTGATTTCTTCTCTTTTGCCTCTAAGGTTCAGACTTTCGTTATAACAGCGTCGCGCAGTTTTCTGGTCTCCTTTTATCGTGGCTATCCCTTCTGGGGTTGGATACTTCATGCATAGATGTGGAGTTGACACTACTGCGGCAAGCTGATTTAGCGTTGTCCGATATTAGGGCATTATAGGCTGAGCTCACGTCGACTACAATGTATTCTATGTTGAGTGTCCTTGACCGGGTTCCCTTTCCAAAGTTTGTGTGTAGTGAAATATATCCAAGGGGTTGGATTAGAGTATCTCCTAGTCTGAACAAGTTGTTCAGATATGCTCTGAGCTCTTTTTCTTGTAAGCCGAGTTTGTCGAAGGCGGATTTAAACAAAATATCCGCTGAGCTTCCTTGGTCCACCAATGTACGGTGGAGATTAGCATTGGCCAATATGATAGTAATGACCATGGGATCATCATGTCCAAGGATGACGCTTGCCGCGTCTTCTTGGGTAAAAGTAATGGTAGGGAGGTTGGGTGATCCTTCCTCTCCTCCAACATGATATACTTCTTTAAGGTGCCTTTTACGAGATGATTTGGAGATCCATCCTCCTGCGAATCCTCTATTTATCATGTGAACGTGCCTCTCTGGGGTGCGGGGTGGTCGTTCAGTTCGTCCGACCTCTTCATCCCTTCTTCTTTTTCTGGGTTCATCCATTTTGTTGGCTAAGTATCGATCTAGTCGTCCTTCTCTTACCAATTTTTCTATGACATTTTTTAGGTCGAAGCACTCATTTGTAGGATGTCCATAGATTCGGTGGTACTCATAGTATTCTGTCTGATTTCCCCCTCCTTTTTTGCTTTTGATTGGACGAGGTGGTGGAATATTCTCGGTGTGACATACTTCTCGGAAAACATCTACAAGAGATACCCGAAGAGGAGTGTAATTGTGATATTTTTTAGGCTTCTCTCCGTGTTGATCTTCCTTTTTCTTGGATTCTTTATCCTTATCCCTACATGAGTAGGAGAATCTGGATTTTGAGGTCTCTCCTAATCAAGAATTTGCCTCCATGTTGATATATTTCTTTGCACGTTCTTGCACTTCATTTAAAGATGCTGGGTGTTTCTTTGATATAGAGTGACAAAAGGGTCCTTGTCTTAGGCCATTGATAAGACCCATTATGGCTGCTTCTGTGGGTAGGCTTTGTATATCCAGGCAAGCTTTGTTGAATCTTTCCATGTAAGAGCGAAGACTCTCCCGATCTCCTTGTTTAATTCCTAATAGGCTTGTGGCGTGTTTGGCTTTGTCCTTCTAAATGGAATATCTAGCAAGGAACTTTTTAGCTAAGTCATCAAAACTGGTGATGGATCTAGGAGGCAAGCTATTGAACCACTTAATTGCCGTCTTTGTTAGAGTAGTCGGGAAGGCTTTGAATCAAATAGCGTCGAAGCCATCGGTGAGATACATTCTGCTTCTAAAGTTGCTGAGATGATGGCTCGGATCGGAGGTACCGTCGTATGGGGTCATGTCGGGAGCTTTGAAATCCTTCGGAACCTTAGCTTCCATGATTTCTTTACTGAAGGGATCTTGATCCTTGTGGGGGCTGTCGCCGTGACCGGGTTGAGCTGTTTTAGTTTTGAGATCAGCTTCAACCTTTAAAAGCTTATCTTCTAGCTCTCACCGTCGTCTAGCTTCTCTTTGGAGGTCCCTCTCAGCTTCACGTTGGTGTTCTGCCTCCTGTTCAAGCTGTTTAAGCCGATCTTGTTGTTCTCGGAGGGCTTCCAGAATTTCTGAGTTTGGAGACTGCTTCTCTCCATTTTGTAGACGTGTATCTTTAGGTGTGGTATCCACATTTTTGTTTGGCATTTTGTCTACCAAACCAGAGTTGTGGTCGTTGTCATGGCCGTCCGCCATGTTGATGGGACAACTTCCAGGTTCGCCGGCAACGGCGCCAATGTTCTGAGGGTTACCTGAAACTGTAGGTCGATCTCAGTTGAGATCTGCTGTGGTGGCCGGAGCAGTCGTGTCTGACTTGTTGGAGCTGGTGGAGTGATGAGCGGATAATTTATACGCTTTTTGGCATTGTTTTTACATAGTTTTTAGTATGATTTGATTAGTTTTTAGTATATTTTTATTAGTTTTTAATTAAAAATCACATTTCTGGACATTACTAGGAGTTTGTGTGTTTTTTCTGTGATTTCAGATATTTTCTGACTGAAATTGAAGAACTTGAGCAAAAATCTGATTCAGAGGCTGAAGAAGGACTGCAGATGCTGTTGGATTCTAACCTCCCTACACTCAAAGTGAATTTTCTGGAGCTACAGAAACCCAAATGGCACGCTCTCAATTGCATTGAAAAGTAGACATCTAGGGCTTTCCATCAATATATATGTATTTTCTGGATGAAGTTGAGGGACCTAAGCAAAATCTGATTCAGAGGCTGAAGAAGGACTACAGATGCTGTTGGATTCTGACCTCCCTGCACTCAAAGTGGATTTTTTGGAGCTACAGAAACCCAAATGGTGCGCCTTCAACTGCGTTGGAAAGTAGACATCCAGGGCTTTCCAGAAATATATAATAGTCTATACTTTTCCCAAGTTTAGATGACGCAAACTGGCGTTTAACGCCAGCTTTCTGCCCTATTCTGGCGTTAAATGCTAGAAACAAGTTGCAAAGCAGAGTTAAACGCCAGAAACAAGTTACAAACTGGCGTTCAACTCCAAGGAAGACCTCTACATGTGAAAGCTTCAACGCTCAGCCCAAGCACACACCAAGTGGGCCCGGAAGTGGATTTCTGCATCATTTACTCATTTCTGTAAACCCTAATCCAAATGAAGTGGTTAAAAATGAAACTACACTTGAGATGACAAAGGAACATGAAGAATCACAACTCTCACAAATTTCCCTGACCCAAAAACTCTCGACAATTGAATCTGTGATTGAAAAATATGAAGAGGAGATGAAGAAATGTTGGGAAGATCAACAAAACTCCTCAATGAAAAAGCTATTAAGTCAAATGTTGGGTGCAAGGGAGGAAGTGGAAGAGCAAGAAAGTGAGAAAGACAACCAAAGAATTCCAAACTCAAGTGAAGCAGAGAAGTACATGAAGGAAGAATCCACAGAACCACCATTGCAAGAGACTCTTGATGAAGACAAAACTCCAATAATCACACAGCAACCAAGTCGTAAATTCAAGGAAGTGAAGGCAATTAACAAAAGCACCAAGAAGAGGATTGTGACCAAGCTACAAAAGACAATATTCATGAAGAAAAGAAGGTCAACTCCAAGCAATCCTCCCCCTGATCCAGCAAGCAAGCTCAATCAAGCCATTAACAAAAGAAAGCTTGCTGAGGAGAGACCAAGACAGGGGGTAATAGCTGAATCTTCTCCTCCCTTGAGGTCATTCCTCTTAACAAACTGGAAGAAGAGGAAGAAAGTAAAGAACAACATGCCAACAGTAGGTAACGTTTCTCTTCTATGCTTTGTCTTCTTTCTTTGCTTTGTTTAAATTCAATAAATTGGCATATGGTTACATTCTAAGTTTGGTGTTGCCTTGCAACAAATTATTTTCAATCTTTTTGGATGATTGCATCAAATCAAAAAAATGAAAGTGACACACCAAGATTCTAAGTTTGGTGTGCCACTTGTTTTCTATGCAATTCATTCAAGCAACACTACTTGTTTGTATAATCATAATGCCTCTGCAGTTTTATTTTTCTCTTTTAATCTGACACTTTTTCATTCTACTTTCTTTAGACATTTTTCTATTTTTAAATGCTTTCATTTTAGTTTGCTTATTTACTGTGTTTGTTAATACATTACCAAGAGAGCTTTATTCATGACAGATTTTTAGCTTGGTGATTGCACTTAACAAAAAACAGTTTTACTTACTTAGTTTTAATTCAAATAAATTGACATATGATTGCGTTCTAAGTTTGGTGTTGCTATGCAACAAAATTTGGTTCCAATTCTTACAAGATACTTGCATTAATTCTAAGTGAAAGTGTCACACTAAGTTTGGTGTGCCACTTATCTTTTATGCAATGTATTGTGCTCACCTTCTTAAGTTTGCAATCACAATGTCTCTGTCTCTTGTGCCTTGATTATTATCTTTAATTTTGCTTGCTTAGAACACATGTACTACTAACTTTTCATTGTGTAAGACACTCATGATCCATCTTAGCCCCATAGCCATGGTTCTAATTGTTGCTTGAGGATGAGCAAGCATTCTGAGTTTGGCAAGGGAAGGAGGAAGAATAGAGGAAAAAGGACAATAATAATGAAGATAAACTACAAGGTTGTAGAGTTCCTTTTCTCCTCATTTGTTTCCAGCACTTAAATTGCATGATTGTCTTCATCCTTTCTGTTTACATGTGTGTATGAATAAAGCATGACTTGAATCTTGATTTGCAACATGGTGCTGTGTCATTATGATTACCAACTTGAGTTTTGTGAATTCAAAAGCAACAAAGTATCATGATCATAAACAAACAAGGCATTAAAGAAGATTTTAGCATGTGCATAAAAGTATTGGGAAGCTAGTATGTTTGATTGTTGCTTAATTGCATTAGATTTTATTTAATTGAAGTTTTCATCTAGCACGTTTTGTGAAATCTTTTAAAATCATGAAAACCTTGAAAGCAAATGCAAAATAAAGCAAGAAAAGAAAAAGGGAAAGAATGAGAAAGCTGAAGGCTCTGAGTACCAATGGCAATTTATTTGTTAAGTGCTTGTGGTGTTTATGTATCAAGCCAAATGCTTGAAAACAAAACACTTAGAAGTCAAGGTTAGGCTCAAGGTGCAAAAGCACTCCCTCAAAGCTCAAGGCTCTGAGCATCAATGATTAGAGAGTCAAGAAAAGAAAAGAAACAAATGAGCTTAATGAAGTCCTCTAATCAAATGCTTGTGGTGCTTATGTATCAAGTGGTAATACTTGAAAACAAAGCATTTAGAAGTCGTAGCTTTGTTATTAACTCATGGGGCAAAGCACCCAAAAGGAGAAGCTAATAAGAAAAATCAAAAGCTTGTTTCAAGGAAGAAATATAAGAGAAAGATTTCATAAATTGAGCTAGATAGAAACATCAATCATTTACATCTCTTTTGCGATTGTAGCATGCTTAGAAAACTAGCTTACCATGAAAATTGAGTTGCTACTCTTCTTACCTTGGATTGTCAATCTCTATTGCATGATTCTTTTCTTGCTTGGGGACAAGCAAGGTTTAAGTTTGGTGTTGTGATGACATGTCATCATGTCATGTTTTTCTATGCTTTTTCATACAAGAAATTTATGATTAGTGCTTAAATATTGCATTCTTTGGTGCTTAAATGGTATATTTCTTTGATCTTTTGATTTGATAAACTTTGTAGGAAATAAGAAGAAAAAGAAGCAAAAAGAGCACAAAATAAGCTAAAAAGAAGAAAAGAGGAATTTTGGGCACACTTTGAAGTTGGAGCACACATTGGAGGCTTAGGCCATGCTTCTAAAAGCGTGGCCCATGACCAAATCAAGGAAGAGAAGCGTGGCCCAAAGGAAGAGAAGCGTGGCCCAAAGGAAAGAGAAGCGTGGCTCAAAACAAAGAGCAAGAGAGGACAAAAAGTTTGAGCCAAAGTTTGCCTCAAACTTTCGCTCAAACTTTTGGGAGAAAAGCTTGAGCCAACGTTTGCCTCAAATTTTTTGGCAAACGTTGGCATCACAAAACAAACACCCTGGAGGAAAAAGCTTGTGCCAACGTTTGCCTCAAGCTTTTTGGCAAACGTTGGCGCCACACCACAAGGCATACAAGGGGTATACTTCCAACAAGAATAACATGAGCTACAGAGCTCCAAATGAGGTGATTCAAAAAGCAATGGAAAGTAGGAATCGAGAGCTTTCCAAGCATATATGGCACTGCATGGTGGACACTAAAATTGAGGGAGAAAACTGCCCCGCAATGAGCATAAATGAACATGGTGGCAACCTGCAGTGAGGCCAACTGACCTCTGCACCTTCGACGGAGTATAACTCGAGCTGTAGAGCTCCAAATGATGCGCTTCCAACAGCGTTGGAAAGTAGACATTCCGGGATTTCCAACAACGTATAATAGTATGGGGTGGACAATATGTTTGAGCCTCCAGAACTGGCGTTTTCGACCACGTTTGAGGCAAACTTTACCTCAAACGCTGCACACCAAGGCCAGCGACCTTGTCCTCTTCAAATGAGCATAACTTGAGTTGTAGATGTCCAATTGAGGTGATTCCAATTGGGTTAGAAAGCTGACATTCAGAGCTTTCTAACCATATATAATAGTCTATAGTGGGCATGAAATCTGCAACGTTGGCAAGCAGACAAAGTAGTACCCCAACATGCATGCAAGAAGGCCCAACGTTTGGCTAAAAGTTTGACCTCAAACTTTAGCCCAAACGTTGGTAGCAGCAAATAAGGGTAGCTGATGTAAAAAGTTTGAGTAAAAGTTTGCCTCAAACTTTTACTAAAACGTTTACTCAAGCTTTTATGATTCATGGCCCGGTTCACAATGGGTTTCTCTCCAACTCCAAGAGCAATCAACAGAGGCTTTTGTCAACCCAATTCCATCAAGAGCAAGGGCCCAATTGACACCACTCAAAGGCACAAGAGATAGTTAGA
The DNA here is from genome assembly GCF_059453495.1 of Arachis ipaensis. Classification (NCBI taxonomy): domain Eukaryota; kingdom Viridiplantae; phylum Streptophyta; class Magnoliopsida; order Fabales; family Fabaceae; genus Arachis; species Arachis ipaensis. Next base: position 77,940,077 of record NC_142440.1, on the reverse strand, counting down.
ATAGAAATTTCATTTCAATTGTAATTTGTTTTGAATTTCATTTTCATTTTGTAAAAATGCCTATAAATAGGCATCTGTTTCATTTTATTAGGGGAGGCGAGCTCCACTAGGGAGCATTAGGAATACAGAACTCTCTCTCTTTAGTTTTCCTTTTTGTTTTGAATCTTGGGTTGAGAATTGAAGAAATTCTGTTTCAATCTCACCTTGAGAATTCTCTCTGTTTTCTTCTTCTACAAAATTTCAGTGAATTAAGGATTTGAATCAACACTCTGTTTACTGCTTTCATCTCTATTTCTTCTGCAAATTGTTCTTTATTGGATCAAGGAAGGACTTGAGATCTAGACTTGTTTTCTAGTCTCATTGAGCCCCTGAGATCTTCACTTGTCTTTCTAGATTTCACAATTGATTTAAATTTTCTTGCTGATTTACTTTACTGCTACAATTTCCTTCTCTGCAATTTTTACTTTCTACTGCATTGCTTCCAATTTACATTTCCTGCATATTTACATTCTACACTTTAACTTTGAGCTTGCTGCAGATCTGAATTTACATTTCTTGCCTTGGATCCATTGCTTTCTTTAATTTCCAACACCCAGCCCCCCTTTACTTTTCATGCAATTTACTTTTCTTGCAATTTAAGTTTCAGCTCTTTTACTTTCTTGCTCTTTAAGTTTCAATGCAATTTACTTTCTGCACTTTATAATTCCTTGTCATTTACATTCTATTGCTTTAAGTTTCACCCAATCTCACTTAAATGTTAGCTTGACTAAACTAATCACCCACTAAAGTTGCTTGATCCATCAATCCCTGTGGGATCGACCTCACTCATGTGAGTTTTATTACTTGATGCGACCCGGTGCACTTGCCGGTTAGTTTTGGGTGTTTTGGAGAAATTCGTTTTTCCACAAAAATATCCATCAGTAATACTGGAAAACAAAGTGCTTAGGGCCACGGCCAAGACTCATAAAGTAGATGTGTTCAAGAATCAACATACTGGACTAGGAGAATCAATAACACTATCTGAATTCTGAGTTCCCATAGATGCCAATCATTCTGAACTTCAAAGGATAAAGTGAGATGCCAAAACTGTTCAGAGGCAAAAAGCTACTAGTCCCCCTCATCTAATTGGAGCTAAGTTTCATTGTTATTTGGAATTTATAGTATATTCTCTTCTTTTTATCCTATTTGATTTTCAGTTGCTTGGGGACAAGCAACAATTTAAGTTTGGTGTTGTGATGAGCGGATAATTTATACGCTTTTTGGCATTGTATTTACATAGTTTTTAGTATGATTTGATTAGTTTTTAGTATATTTTTATTAGTTTTTAATTAAAAATCACATTTCTGGACTTTACTAGGAGTTTGTGTGTTTTTCTGTGATTTCAGGTATTTTCTGACTGAAATTGAAGGACTTGAGCAAAAATCTGATTCAGAGGCTGAAGAAGGACTGCAGATGATGTTGAATTCTGACCTCCCTGCACTCAAAGTGGATTTTTTGGAGCTACAAAAACCCAAATGGCACGCTCTCAATTGCGTTGGAAAGTAGACATCCAGGGCTTACCAGCAATATATATGTATTTTCTGGCTGAAATTGAGGGACTTGAGCAAAATCTGATTCAGAGGCTGAAGAACGACTGCAGATGCTGTTGGATTCTGACCTCCTTACACTCAAAGTGGATTTTCGGGAGCTACAAAAACTCAAAGGGCGCACTCTCAATTGCGTTGGAAAGTAGACATCCAGGGATTTTCAGCAATATATAATAGTCTATACTTTGCCCAAGTTTAGATGACACAAACTGGCATTTAACGCCAGCTTTCTGCCCTATTTTGGTGTTAAACACCAGAAACAAGTTGCAAAGCAGAGTTAAACGCCAGAAACAAGTTACAAACTGGCGTTCAACTCCAAGGAAGACCTCTACGCATGAAAGCTTCAACGCTCAGCCCAAGCACACACCAAGTGGGCCCGGAAGTGGATTTCTGCATCATTTACTCATTTCTGTAAACCCTAATAACTAGTTTAGTATAAATAGGACTTTTTACTATTGTATTTACATCTCTCGTTAGTCTTTGACTAATTTTATGTTCTGAGATCACATTTAGGGGGCTGGCCATTCGGCCATGCCTGGACCTTGTTCTTTTGTATTTTCAACGGTAGAGTTTCTACACACCATAGATTAAGGTGTGGAGCTCTGCTATTCCTCATGAATTAATGCAAAGTACTATTGTTTTTCTATTCAACTCAAGCCTATTTCTTCTCTAAGATATTCATTCACACATAAGAACATGATGAATGTGATGATTATGTGACGCTCATCACCACTCTCACTTATGAATGCGTGCCTGACAAACACTTCCGTTCTACATGAAAGCAAGCTTGAATGCATATCTCTTAGCCTCCTGATCTACGATCAGAGTCTTTGTGGTATAGGCTAGAATTATTGGCAGCCATTCTTGAGATCCTGAAAGTATAAACCATGTTTGTGGTATTCCGAGTAGGATCTGGGAAGGAATGGCTGTGACGAGCTTCAAACTCGCGAGTGCTGGGCGTAGTGACAGACGCAAAAGGATTACTGAATCCTATTCCAGCATGATCGAGAACCGACAGAAGATTAGCCGTGCGGTGACAGCACATTTGGACCATTTTCACTGAGAGGACGGGATGTAGCCATTGACAACGGTGATGCCCAATATACAGCTTGCCATGGAAAGGAGTATGAATGATTGGATGAAAGCAGTAGGAAAGCAAAGGTTCAGAAGGAATAAAAGCATCTCCATACGCTTATCTGAAATTCTCACCAATGAATTACATAAGTATTTCAATCCTATTTTATATTTTAATTATCAAATCTCCATAACCAATCGAATCTGCTTGACTAAGATTTACAAGGTGATCATAGCTTGCTTCAAACCGACAATCTCCGTGGGATCGACCCTTACTCACATAAGGTTTATTACTTGGACGACCCAGCACTTGTTGGTTAGTTGTGCGAAGTTGTGACAAAGAACTAAGATTATGAACGTGCGTATTAAGTTTTTGGTGCCGTTACCAAGGAATGAACGATCACGATTTCGTGCACCATGGTTCATCACCCGAGGGTGGTGGTACCTGCAAGAGACTTCGATGCTTAAGTTAGCATGGGCTTTAAACAGGTTTTTAGTAGAATCAGAGTATAAGTTATACCTGGGTGCTCGAGTGTATTTATATTAGTGTAGAGTGACCTTTCTGGAGATAAGATAATTATCTTATCTTATCTTATCTTTCAGTAAAGTCATCTTATCTTTGAGTGAAGTCATCTTATCTTTTGGGGGACCGTCCTAATTTTTCTAGGCTTTGGCTGCCTTTAGATTGGGCTGTGTCCCTTTATTTGGGCCTGCCTGAGCTCTCTGTAGTGATTTGGCTGAACTCTTTGAGAAGAGGTCAGGAAATCCCAGACCTGAAGAGGTTGATTGAATTGTCTTTAATCATCCCGGGTCGTACAGCTCGACCCAGGGCATGAACAATAACCATTGACACTTGCCTTCTACTAAGTTAATTGGTAGCTAGGTTAGAACTTATGGATTAATGTTGATCAAGCCTATTTGACATACTTCAAGCATACAGGTAGACTTAATGGGTTGGTCCCTCATAATTGTCAATATATAGTTTATAGACAAGGATGGTGATCTCAAATTTCTATGTTTAGCCAAGAGTTCTTTTCCTTTCTTTTATTAGTTCTTGTTATCTACTTTCTTGCTTTTATATTTCCTTGCCAATTACAAATCAAACCCCCCTTGTTCTTCATAGCCAATAATTGAGCACTTCATTGCAATTCCTTGTGAGACGACCCGAGGTTTGAATACTTCGGTTAATTTTCATTGGGGTTTGTACTTGTGACAACCAAAATCTTTAAAATTTGATTTGAGTATTATTAGTTGGTTGGAAACTATACTACCACTGAAATTATTTTGTGTGAAATTCCTAACCATACGAAAATATTCTTTCAGTAGCTTTAAACTCAACGCTTAACTTATTACTCAGGTGCAGCAAAATTGCCAGTATTCTGGGCTTCCTCAGGAAGAACCTACAGAATTTCTCGTAGATTTCTTAAAGATTGCTGACACATTATACAGTAAGGGAGTAGACCAAGATGTCTACATATTATTGCTTTTTCATTTTGTAATAAAGGACCAAGCAAAAAGGTGGTTGGATAACCAGCTTAAAGCTAGTTTAAAAACATAGAAATAGTTAGTGGACGAGTTTTAAACCAATACTTTCCCCCAAGAAAGATGAACCAGCTGAGACTGGACATCCAATGCTTCAAACAAGGAGATGGTAAATCTCTTTATGATGCCTGGGAGAGGTATAGGAGGATGCTAAGAAAATGTCCCACTGAAATGTTTTCAGAATGGGTATAGTTAGACATCTTCTACTATGGGCTTTCAGACATGGCTAGAATGTCCTTGGACCATTCTGCTAGTGGTTCCATGCACATGAGATAGACCATTGGAGAGGCTCGAGAGCTTATTGAGATAGTTTCCACTAATCAGTATCTGTACTCATCTCCTGAGACCTCTATAAAAGGAGAAGTTAAGGTAGTAGTTGTTAAACCTAACCCTACAGAGCAGGATGACCCATTGACTCAGCAATCGCAAGCCCTTACCCAGCAAATGCTGGAACTACAAGAGGCTCTGCGAGAAACTCAAGCTTCTAACAGAAATGTAGAAGTCCAGTTAAATCAAACAAGGCAGCAATTATCTAAGCAGATAACAGATGAATACCAGGCTATCCAATTGAGGAGTGGGAAAACCTTAAGCACCCAACCTCAGTACAATAAAAATGAAAGGCCCATTGAGAATACCTAGGTCTCTCCACAAAATGACTCTGGGTGTTTAAACGCTCAGAGAGACATCCCTTTTGGCGTCGAAAGCCAGAAAAGGGTAGAGATTGGGCGTTCAAACGCCCAGAGAGGTATCCCTCCTGGCGTTGAATGCCAGGAAAGGGCAGAGACTGGGCATTCAAACACCTAGGGGGCAGCAGCATGGCGTTGAACGCCCAAGAAAGGGAGGTCAGCAATTCACTAATAACAACCCTTCTAAGCAAGCTAGTAACCCCCATTCCAGCATACAAAGCATTCAGCCTTCATCAACCAAGGTTGATGATTATAAGGCTAAGATGCCATTTCCTCAGAAACTCTGTCAAGAGGAAAGGGATAAATAGTTTACCTGCTTTTGCGGAGTGTTCATACCCTGGGTCAAGCTGTACGATCCGGGCTGGTTAAAGACAAGTCGGCTGACGTCTTCGGGTCAGGACTATCCGATCACATTTCAAAGAGCTCGGCCAAGTCACCAGGAAAGCCCAAAAAGGGCCCAAACAGAGGAACACAACCCAAACCCAAAGGCAGCCCAAGCCTAGAGAGATAAGGGCGGTTCCCTTGACGATAAGATGATTTCACTCAAAGATAAGATAAGATAACTATCCTATCTCCAGAAAAGTCACTCCACACCATTATAAATACACTGGAGCACCCAGGTATAACTCATACTCTGATTCTACCAAAAACTTGCTCAATACCCTTGCTAACTTAAGCATCGGAGTCCCTTGCAGGTACCACCACCCTCCAGTGATGAAGGATCAGTATCACCAACAAGTCCAACAAAGTCGGACACGGCGGTTCCGGCCACCACCCACAAGTCGGACACATCAGCACTGACCCGCACAGAAGATATCGTCCGAGATCGACCTACAGTTTCAGGTAACCCTCAGAACATTGGCGCCGTTGCCGGGGAACCTGGAAGTCATCCCACCATCATGGCGTACAACCTTGACAACGACCCCGACTTTGATCTAGAAGACAGGATGCCGCACAAAAACGCGGACACTAAACCAAAAGATAGTTCTCAACCAATGACGTTATGATTTTTGCCAGTAAAGAATTTTATAAAAACAGTCGCATTGTAGATATAGTCTCTAAACCAACAGAAATCTCTTCGTACAAACGTTTTGGTTGTCACAAGTAACAAACCCCTAAATAAATTGATAACCGAAGTATTCAAACCTTGGGTCGTCTTCTCAAGGAACTACAGGGAAGTATGTTCTTATTATTGGTTATGGAGATTGTAAATTGGGGTTTTTAGAATGAGGAGGGAATGGTTTAATCAGCAATTAAAGTAAATGAAGAACAAGTAATTTAAATGGCAAGTAAAATAAATAAATGACTGTAAATAAACTTTTGGCAAGGTATGAGAAATTAGAGGTCCTATCCTAGTTATCCTTATCAATGATGATGAGAATTGAATCTTAATTCCACTTTGTTAACCTTTACTAAGATAAAGGAAGGTCAAGGGATTAATTGGTTTGATCTTGAAATCCTATTTATTTCCTAAGAAAAGATTGGGATTATTGAAGTTCAATTTAATTAACAAAGATAACAATTATCAATCATGTTTGAGTTTGATAACTCCTGAGTTACTGATTTCTTAACCAAGACCAAAAGGAGAAAAGTAAATCTGCTGGAATAAAAATGTCTTCAGATGGGAATAATAATAATGTAAATAAAAGAAAGCAATATTAAACTAAAATACCTCAAATAACATTAATTCAAAAGAGTAATCTGTAACGTGGAAGAATTCATAAATCAAATTGCAACATCAAATAATCAACTAAAGTAATGGAATGAATGAAAAGTGAAAGGGAAGCTTAAAGTAAAGGAACATTGAACCTGGGATCGAGAGTCACTCCTAAAACTAAGAGAAATCCTAAATCCTAATCCTAAGAGAGAGGAGAGAACCTCTCTCAAAACTAAATCTAAATCATGAAAACTAACTAAAAGTGGAGACTCTCCCTCAATGGATGCATTCCCCCACTTCATAACCTCTGGTCTATGCCTTCTGGACTTGGATTTTGGCCAAAAAGGGCTTCAGAATTTGCTATGAGTGTTTTCTGCAATTTCTGGTGCGTGGCCTCTGTCACGCGTCCGCGTGGGTCACGCGGTCGCGTCATTCGGAGTTTTCCTTGTCACGCGGTCGCGTCAGTCATGCGGCCACGTCATATGTGTTCTGTTTAAGGCACGCGGTCGCGTCAGTCATGCGGCCGCGTCGCTGCTTCTTCGCGCTTGGCATGCGTCTGCGTCGCCCATGCGATTGCATGGATGCCAGTTTCCTTCCATTTTTGTATGTTTCCTTTCCATCCTTTAAGTCATTCCTGCCTTAGAAGATCTGAAACTACTCAACACACTAATCACGGCATCGAATGGAAATAAAGGTAATTAAAATAATTAATTTTAAAGAATAGAAACATGTTTTTCACATACATCACATAATAAGGAAGGGAAAGTAAAACCATGCAATTAATATGAATAAGTGGGTGAAGAATTGAATAAATCACTCAGATTAAGCAAAAAATATATCATAAAATATGGGTTTATCATCCTCCTCACACTTAAACAATAGCATGTCCTCATGCTAAGTCCAAGATAAAGAGTAAGGTAAGGTTAAAGTGGTGGAGTATCATGCAATGCAATCTAATCTAAATGCAACTACCTAAATGAATGATGCATCATGCAATTCTAATTTTTTATTCACTTGTATATAAAGCTTGCATGTAGTTGAATTAATTCACATTCTCAAGGAGTCATATATATATATATAGCCAAGCCTTAGATAGTGATAAACTGCCTTTACAATTGAGATGGGAGAGAGAAAAAAAAACATTTTATAAACTTGCAAGACAATTAATAATTTAAGCAGAAATATATGTTAATGAGCTATTGAACCCTCACTGGATTTTGTGTTTACTCTCTAGTCACTCAGTGTTTATTGGGTTAATCACTCTATTCTTCTTTTTATTCTTGCTTTCTATAACTTTGTTCTTCATCTAACCAATCAACAATTATAGAATATAGACATACCAAAAATCATGAGGTCTTTAGTAAATGTTGTAATGGGGCCAAGGTAAAGGTAAGGTTATATGTATAGGGCTAAGTGAGCTAATAAGTGAATTCTTAATTAGTCTAAGATCTCACCTAATATACATACTTTGTAAAGTAAAGCTTCTTTACCTATTTTCCATATTTTCCCACTTTTGATGTTGCATGCTCATGTTTCAATGTTTATTTTTATCCCATGTGCATTGTTTTATTTCACATTTGGGGAACTCTTTTGTGTCCCCTTTATTTAAATACTAAAAATTAATTTTTTTTAATGCATATGGTAATTCAATTATTTTGATTTTACATGAGCATGCTTCCCAAAACTTTTATTTTGAATTATTTTATTCTTTTCAACTTTTCTACCCTTTTTTTTTTATCATCCATGTTCCCAATAGGTTTTCCCACATTTAAACCATACATACTTCCTATCTTAAGCTAACCAAGGATTCAACTTGGGATTTTCATTTTGTTTTTCTGCTTAAGACTAGTAATGTGGTTTATCGAATAAAAGGGGATTTAAAGGCTCAAGGGGGCTAACAAGGGTGATGTAGAAGGTAGGCTATTTTGGGATAAGTGAGCTAAAATCAAATAATGGCCTCAATCACTCTCTTGGTACGTATTTCTATTCTATAATCGGACATATAGATTAAAACAAAGTAAAGAACACCAGAATACAAAAGAAGGGTGGAACACACCTGAATAAAAATTATGGTTTGAATGTAACCATACAATTAAGCTCAAAACTCACAGGCTGTGTGTTCTCTAGCTCAAAAATCATATGTCAATTATGTATGTCATGCAGGTTTAGTTAAAAATTCCCATTATTCTCAATGTAAAACTTATATTGAATGGCTTTAAAGTTTTAGTGTTTCTCCTTGATGAAATGTTGTTAACTAACTAACATGTAATGATATATATACAAGGTGGGTGGATTGTTTCTATTATGTTCAAGTTCCTAGTTTACTTCCTTTTTATATTTTCAATTCAAACTAAGCTATCTTATGCTAAAAAGGGTAAACTATACTAATTAATCCACAATTTCTATAACTAATAAGTTAGAATTGCTACTAAAACTAAATGGCTAAATTATGAACTAAAAATGCAACATAGAATAAATACATAAAAATAGCAATATATATAAGTACTGAGAAAATAAAAATAAAAATAAAAAAATACAGAAAAGTAGCAAAATAAATAAAAAGAGTATGTAATGGTTCACCAAAAAAAGAACGCCAGAGATAGCGACCTCCCCACACTTAAAATATAGCATCGTCCCCGATGCTCATTCAAGCAGGGTATGAAGGGGTGTCATCACTGGAAGGACGGGTAGCTGGAGTCTCTATGGTGGTGGTCTGAGGATCTGCTTACTGCAGAGGAGGTGCTGACTGGATAGGGATCTCGGGGTCTACAGCCTGAATCTGAGGAGGAGCCTCCTGATGTGATGCGGCCTGCTCTGTGCCTGCCTGCGCAGCCTTGCTCTGGGGATGGGTCTCTGCCTAGTGATCATCCGTCTCCCCCTTAGATGCCTCAGATGGTGTGTCAGGCTCGGAGGGGGATGTCGCCAGAGCGTATCATCAGCTTCAGGTGCTCATAGGCTGGCTTGTTGCGATGCTCCATCTGGTCAAGCCGTCGAAACAGGCGGTGCACTAGATGATAGATGGGCTCTGGGGCAGGTGGAGGTGCAATGGTGGTGGCAGGGGTAGCTGGGGCAGCTGTAAAGGAAGAGGGGCCGGCAGATGGTGTGGCTGTGGCACCAGGAGCAGTGAGAAATGGAGGTTTGTAGCCCAAAGCCAGAAAGTTCCTGCTGTGAGGGATAACCTTGTTGCATTCTGCAGCAGGTGGCTTCTCATCAGCATCCTCCCAAGGCACGTCAGCTCGACGGCCTAGCTGTGTAACCAGATAAGAAAAGGGAAGAGTGCCTCGGACGTGGACCCTGGCCATATAGTACCGGATAAAGCGTGGCAGGTACAGGTCCTTACCCTCCATCACACACCAAAGGAGGGTAATCATAGCAGCTGGTATCTCAGTCTCGTGAGTACTCGGCATAATGAAGTTACTAAGTATCTGATGCCATAGCCGAGCCTCATCATTCAGGTAAATCCGCTTGATTCCCTTTGGCATGGTGGTGTTCTGACCCATAATCCAAGGAACGGTCGGGTCAAGGGCTATCCGAGCCTTGAATGCATTCCAATCAAACTTCATGAAGCGCATATCTTCCTCAAATTTCTGATAACCATCCAGCTGATCAGTTTTAGGCAGAAGCTTCAGAACATCTTCAATGGCCTCTTCAGTGATCAGAATCTTCTTTCCTCTAAGGTTCACTGCATCTAGGGAGGTTTTGAAGTAATTGCAGTAGAATTCCCTAACCCAAGATGCATTGACCTCAGTCAGGTTTCTCTCCAGGAAGAACCAGCCTCTTTGTTTGATCTGGTCAGAAGTGTATTGCTGGAGTTCTTCTGGGATCTTCAAAGTTCTCTCCAGGTATAGGTTCCTGGAGTTTGCAAACACCGGATACTTCAGCTCACAGTATCGGTTTGCAAATTTCACTGGATCAGTGGCAGGGATTAGCTGGTTGGCCTTCTCCTGCGGGGTAAAATTTTCTCCCACAAGTTGTCATCGTGCATAATATCCATAATGGACATGGAGGATTCTCCTCTTTTCTGTTTGCCAGTAGTAGCCTTTCCTTTTCCTTTTCTCTGGCTGGCAGACATCCTGAAAAATAGAAAACCGGGATATAGTGAAAACAGGAAAATAAATAGGCAAATAATCAAAAGAAACCCAAAGTGGCAAAGGAGCAAAAGGATAAGGAAAATGAGTTAAGTAAATGTGCATTAAGGATTGTATAGGAGTTGAAAGTCCGAAAAGAAGAATTCACAATCCAAAATGTAATTGAATTCATGTTAAATAGAAAAATTAACATCATGCCATGGTTAGTATGTTAAAAGAAAGTGAAAGAAAATCAGAAGAGAAGTTTTGAAAGGTTAGGTTGGTTAGAATTGAAAAAGAGTTTAGGAAGTTAACATTAGTGAGTTAGTAAAAAGTGGGTTAAAGTAAGTGGCATAATGAAAATATTCCAAGTAACAAGTATTCACAGTTAAAAGCTATAAGTAACTCATATCCAAATAAGGAAAACAGGTTGATGATGATTCAAATAGATATAGAAATAGCAAAAATTAGAATTAAACATAAAAAATGCAAATCATGAACTAGGAAATAAAAAAGAATAAGAAAGCATGCCATAGCATTCATGAATTGTTTTGGTTAAATCTAAGGAAAGCACAGTTGAAAATGCCAAAACCAAGACATGAATAGAAACATTTTACAGAAATTTGGACAGCATTCCGGCTAAAATTGGATGGTCCCGAAAAATAAACAACAACAGAATAGTTCATATGAATCAAAAATACGGCTGCAATTACATATAAGGAATAAGAACATGAATAATCAGAGTAAAGAGCAGCATGAAACAAGAAATTACAGCATGTGAACAAAACTAATATCACAGCAACAGCAGAATGGCGAAGATAATGAAACAAGAAACACGAATAGCGCAATTAAACAGACCTAAATCCACTAACCATATCCTAGGCTACCTAACAACCTAAAATCCACTACAACATGCATATCTAACTAGCCTAATGACGAACATAAATAGAAAAATATGAATTAACTACGAAGGATAGAAGGGTGGCGTTCGTCGGAACCTGGTAGGCGTAAGAAAGAGAGTGGGGGCAGAGAGGTGGCTGGGGATGACGGCAGTGGCGTCTGGTGCGGCGGAAAAGGGTGGCGCGGCGGCGGTGGCTGTTGTTTGGAGGAAAGGAGGGAGAAGGAAGGAGAATGGGGGTAGGGGGTAATAGGGGAAGGGAAGGGGTGGCGTGGGTGGCGCTGGGCGGTGACGGCGGCGCGGTGGTGGTAGTGGCGCGGCGTAGGCAGTGGCGGTTAGGGGGGAAGAAGAAGAAAGAAGAAGAGAGAAGGGGGGTGGGTGGCGGCGGGTCTGGGTGGTCGGCGGCGTCTGGCGGTGGCGTAGTGGTGGCTCGGTGGTGGTGGTGTGATTGGAGAAGAAGAGAGAGAGGAGAGGGGTTTGGGGACGGCGGGCGAATGGTAGGGTTCGCGTGACTGGGGGGTTATGAATTTGAATCCACACGATCGCGTGGGGCACGCGGTCGCGTGGTTGGGGTTAAATGGGAGTCGACGCGATCGCCTGAGTGGCGCGATCGCATGGAGGGCAAAAAGAGTGAATGACGCGATCGCCTGGGGCATGCGATCGCGTCGCTGGAATTTGTGTGAAATGCACAGTTCCAGCGTCGTTTCAGCGCAATTCTCTGTCTCCTTTTGGGGTGTTGTGCAATCCATGCGACGCGATCGCGTCGCTCACGCTGTCGCGTGGGATTGATGTTGTACAAGTGACGCGATCACGTGGGTGATGCGATCGCGTGGGTCATTTGTGCAAAACGCACAATGGCCGCACGATTCCAGTCTAACTTTCTGGACGTTGGATGTTTACGCCGATCTCCAGGTCACGCGGCCGCGTGAAGGACGCGGTCGCGTGGGAAGTGTTTTTCGCAACATGACGCGATCGCATGAATGATGCGGTCGCGTCACACACCCTTTTTTTTGCAGTATGCAGAATGCAATGATTAATATGAATGAGATGCAAAACTTCCAGGTTCAATATAATAAAATAAAATAAAACTTGAAAACAAATAAAACTAAATAAAAATTGAAAAAGGGTCGATCATACCATGGTGGGTTGTCTCCCACCTAGCACTTTTAGTTAAAGTCCTTAAGTTGGACATTGGATGAGCTTCCTGTTATGGTGGCTTATGCTTAAATTCATCCAGAAATCTCCACCAATGCTTGGAATGCCAATAGCCTCCGGGGTCCCAAACTAGGCATGTGAAGCTTCTGAGCAGCTTCAAACAGATTTTTAGGCTCCCGGGGTGACGACTGTCAGCATAGATTCCAAGATCCCAAACTTTGCTTTTAAATCCGCCTTCGTCTTGATCTATACTTTTCTATCTGGGTGGTTTAGAAATTAGATTCTCACCAAGATAACCAAACATTTTCCGAGATCCATCTGATTGATCATGATGCCAATCCGTGCACTTCGAGTTGAAGTGTAGAACCTTATTGAACCTTGAGCACCAGCTCTGAGTACGAGCAATTTCCCTTTTACTCTTAAAACCGCAGAGAGCTCTAAGCTAGCCATCTGTTTCAAGCAAACCATATTCAAGTGGAAAAATACAGTTAAAGGTTAAGGATTGTACCCACTTGAAACTTGTATTGGGTGGTAATGGCCTTGGGATTAGTGGTTCCAGTGGTTCTGTGAGTTCTACTCCCTTGTGCTCTTCTGTGAAATTCTCCACTTCCTTGCAAGATTCTTCAAATGTATCCATGTCCTGATCAAAGCCATCTATATCTTCCTCATCACTTAAGTCATAGACTGGAGGTTGAGAGAAATCTACCTCCATATCATCTTCGTATTTACTTGGGGAAGATTCTTCGATCTCAGAGAATTCACTTGTGGATGCAAGTTCATTACTAGGAGAACTTGACTTGTGACTATCATCATCAAGGAAATTTTCTTCTTGGGTTATTCTGTCTAGTTCTTCATGAAATACCTGCTCTGGGGATTGCGCACAATCCTCCTTAGCATCAATTATAACATCCTTGATAGAATGCTCCACAACTTTGGATTCCCATGGAGGTTCAGCGTCTCCAAAGTCTTCAACTAACTCTTCTTCTTCAATAATAACAGCTTCCTCTACTTGTTCCAGTACGAAGCCATGCTCTATCTTGTCCACTGGAGTTTCTAGTATCTCCTTCATACTACGCTCTTCGTTAGATTGTCCACATAGCGCTGTGGGATGTCCTTGAATGTTTGAACATTTAGAAGATAATTGACTTACTGCTTGCTCTAGTTGATGAAGGGTTGTTTGAAGTCGATTTACTGTTTCCTTGAGGCGAATCTCTAATTCTTGGGGTGATAGATTTGGATATGGCACAGGGGAAAGTGGTGGTGTTTGGGAGTAATTGGATTGGAATCTGGGTAAATGCGGATCATGTGGTGGCGAATGGTGAAAAGGAGCTTGTGAATGTGGTGGTTCAAAGTTACGTTGAGAGGATGGCCTATAAGTACATGGTGGGGCTTGTTGGTGATTACAAGGTTATCCACCATGTCTATTTGCTTGGTATGCATTGTAGAATGGTCTTTGTCCATAATATCTTGGAGGGTGTTGTTGCCTAAAGGGTTGATCAGATCCTCTTGGCTCCATCCATCTTTGATTGCTCTGACCTTTATGCATGTTCCTGTTATAACTTCCATTCTTTTCAATAACATTAGAACCAAACTCAAAGCGGAAAGGGTGAGAATTCATAGTAGCTAAAAAGAAATAAAGAGGGGAAAAATAAAGACAAATAAACAAGTAAAAGAAAAATATTTACAATAACCAATAATAAGGCACACGATTGCAGTTCCCCGGCAACGGTGCCATTTTGACGTTAGGATTTTTGCCAGTAAAGAATTTTATAAAAACAGTCGCGTTGTAGATATAGTCTCTAAACCAACAGAAATCCCTTCGTACAAACGTTTTGGTTGTCACAAGTAACAAACCCCTAAATAAATTGATAACCGAAGTATTCAAAACTCGGGTCGTCTTCTCAAGGAACTGCAGGGAAGTATGTTCTTATTATTGGTTATGGAGATTGTAAATTGGGGTTTTGAGAATGAGGAGGGAATAGTTTAATCAGTAATTAAAGTAAATGAAGAACAAGTAATTTAAATGGCAAGTAAAATAAATAAATGACTGTAAATAAACTTTTGGCAAGGTATGAGAAATTAGAGGTCCTATCCTAGTTATCCTTATCAATGATGATGAGAATTGAACCTTAATTCCACTTTGTTAGCCTTTACTAAGATAAAGGAAGGTCAAGGGATTAATTGGTTTGATCTTCAAATCCTATTTATTTCCTAAGAAAAGATTGGGATTATTGAAGTTCAATTTAATTAACAAAGATAACAATTATCAATCATGTTTGAGTTTGATAACTCCTGAGTTACTAATTTCTTAACCAAGACCAAAAGGAGAAAAGTAAATCTACTGGAATAAAAATGTTTTCAGATGGGAATAACAATAATGTAAATAAAAGAAAGCAATATTAAACTGAAATACCTCAAATAACATTAATTCAAAAGAGTAATCTGTAACATGGAAGAATTCATAAATCAAATTGCAACATCAAATAATCAACTAAAGTAATGGAATGAATAAAAAGTGAAAGGGAAGCTTAAAGTAAAGGAACATTGAACCTGGGATCGAGAGTCACTCCTAAAACTAAGAGAAATCCTAAATCCTAATCCTAAGAGAGAGGAGAGAACCTCTCTCAAAACTAAATCTAAATCATGAAAACTAACTAAAAGTGGAGACTCTCCCTCAATGGATGCATTCCCCCACTTCATAACCTCTGGTCTATGCCTTCTGGACTTGGATTTGGGCCAAAAAGGGCTTCAGAATTTGCTATGAGTGTTTTCTACAATTTCTGGTGCGTGGCCTCTGTCACGCATCTGCGTGAGTCACGCGGTCGCGTCATTCGGAGTTTTCCTTGTCACGCGGTCACGTCAGTCATGCGGCCGCGTCATATGTGTTCTGTTTAAGGCACGTGGTCGTGTCAGTCATGCGGCCACGTCGCTGCTTCTTCGCGCTTAGCATGCGTCCGCGTCGCCCATGCGATCGCGTGGATGCCAGTTTCTCCAAAAACTCCGTTTTGTGCTTTCCTTCCATTTTTGTATGTTTCCTTTCAATCCTTTAAGTCATTCCTGCCTTAGAAGATCTGAAACTACTCAACACCCTAATCGCGGCATCGAATGGAAATAAAGGTAATTAAAATAATTAACTTTAAAGCATAGAAAACATGTTTTTCACATACATCACATAATAAGGAAGGGAAAGTAAAACCATGCAATTAATATGAATAAGTGGGTGAAGGATTGAATAAATCACTCAGATTAAGCACAAAATATATCATAAAATATGGGTTTATCAACCAAACAAAGGCAAGAACTCGCTAAGTTCAGAAATCATGGATGCACTTCAAGCTCAACAAGATCACCTCAAACAGCTCAAAAAAGAGGCCGAGCGTCAACGGGAAGCCAAGAGGGACCTATGAAGGGAAACCAAGCGACGCTGAGAATTACAGGACAAGCTCCTAAAACTTGAAGCCGGTCTCAAAACCAAGACTACCCGATCCAGTCACGAAGATAAGCCCCACAAAGATAAAGACACATTCACTAAAGAGATCATGAAAGCCAAAGTCCCAAAGGACTTCAAAGCTCCCGACATGACCCCGTACGATGGCACATCAGATCCAATCTATCATCTCAGTAATTTTAGAAGCAGGATGTACCTCATCGACGCATCGGACACTATTCGATGCAAAGCCTTCCCAACAACCCTATCAAAAGCGGTTCAACTGTCTGCCTCCGAGATTCATCACAAATTTCGATGACCTAGCCAAGAATTTCTTGCCAGGTTCTCCATCCAGAAGGATAAAACCAAACACGCGCCAAGCTTATTAGGGATCAAGCAAGGAGATTAGGAAAGTCTTCGCAATTATATATAAAGATTCAACAAAGCATGTCTGGACATACAAAGTCTACCAACAGAAGCAGCCATTATGGGCCTCATCAATGGCCTACGAGAGGGACCTTTTAGTCACTCCATATCAAAGAAACATCCCACATCTCTAAATGAAGTGCAAGAACGAGCAGAGAAGTACATCAACATAGAGGAAAACTCTCGATTAGGAGAAACATCAAAATCCTGATTTTCCTACTCCTCCCGAGATAAGGAGAAAGAGTCCAAGAAAAAAAAGACCAACACGGAGAGAAGATTAAGAAATACCACAATTACACCCCCCTTCGGATATCTCTTGTGGAAGTTTACTGACAAGTATGCCACACTGAAAAGATCCCGCCACCTCGAGCAATTAAAAGCAAGAAAGGAGGTGAAAATCGAACAAAATATTATGAATACCATCGAATCTATGGACATGCCACCAACGAGTGCTTCGATCTGAAGAATGTCATAGAAAAATTGGTAAAAGAGGGGAGACTACATCGGTACTTAGCCAGCAAAATAGATGAAGCCAGAAAAAGAAGAAGAGACTAAGAAGTCAGATGAACTGAACGTCTACTTTGTACCCCAGAAAGACATGTCCACATGATACATGGAGGATTTACAGGAGAAGGAATCTCCAAATCATCTCGCAAAAGACACCTTAAAGAAGTATATCACGTTGATGGAGGAGAAGAAACACCCGACCTCCCTACTATTACTTTCACTAAAGAGGATGCAGCTGGCATCATCTCGGGACATGACGATCCCATGGTCATCACTATCATATTGGCCAACGCTAACCTCCACCGTACACGGGTAGACCAAGGAAGCTCGGCTGATATATTGTTTAAAACTGCCTTCGACAAACGCAGCCTAGAGGAAAAAGAGCTCAAAGCATACCCTAACAACTTATTCGGATTAGGAGACACTCTAATCCAACCACTTGGATACATCTCACTACACACAACCTTTGGAAAAGGAAGCCGATCAAGGACACTCAACATAGACTACATTGTAGTCGACGTAAGTTCAGCCTACAACGCCCTGATAGGTCGGGCAACATTGAATCAGCTCGCAGCAGTAGTTTCCACTCCGCATCTATGCATGAAATTCCCAACTCCATAAGGGATTGCTACGATAATGGAGATCAGAAGATAGCGCGACGCTGTTGCAATGAAAGTCTGAACTTCAGAGGCAAAAGGGAAGAAATCCATACCATCGAACTCGGGGGAATTCGAGGTCAGGAAGAACTACGTCCACAACCTGAGGGCGAGATAGAAAAAGTCCAGATTGGAGATGTCCCAGATAAAGCAACCAATATTAGCGCAATCCCAAAAAGAGATGTAAAGGAGCCCCTGATACAGTTCTTAAAAGATAACGTCAACCTCTTCGCATGGAAGGCCATAGACATGCTGGGCATAAACCCCAAACTAATGTGCCACAAACTGGCAGTATATCCAGGATCTCGGCCAGTACAACAAAGGCGTAGAAAGCTCAGACCAGAAAGATCCCAAGCTGTGGAAGAACAGGTACAAGCTCTACTAGAGGAAGGATTCATAATAGAAGTCAAATACCCACTATGGCTAGCAAACGTTGTCCTGGTAAAGAAATCAAACGGGAAGTGGCGGATGTGCACTGACTATACCGATCTCAACAAAGCTTGCCCAAAAGATCCCTATCCACTCCCAAGTATCGATGCCCTAGTGGATGCCTCCTCCGGATACAAATACCTCTCGTTTATGGACGCTTATTCAGGATACAATCAAATCCCGATGTATCCACCCGATCAAGAAAAAACCTCATTCTTAACCCCAAAAGCAAACTACTGCTACGTCGTCATGCCATTCGGACTCAAAAACGCAGGAGCCATGTATCAAAGACTAATGAACAAGGTCTTCGCAAACCATATCGGGAAACTTATGGAGGTATATGTGGACGACATGTTAGTAAAAACATAAAGCGAGGAGTCATTACTATCTGACCTCGCCCAAGTGTTCAATACCATACGAAAGTATGGTATGAGACTTAATCCTGCAAAATGCACCTTTGCAGTAGAAGCTGACAAATTCCTGGGATTCATGCTCACACAAAGAGGAATAGAAGCAAACTCGGAGAAGTGCCAGGCCATACTCGACATGAAAATCCCGAACTATGTCAAAGAGGTGCAACAACTCAATGGGCGACTAGCAGCCTTGTCCAGATTTCTAGCCGAATCTGCCATAAGATCTCTCCCCTTCTACGCCACTCTAAGGAAGGAAAAGAAGTTCGAATAGACACCTGAGTGCGAACAAGCCTTCCAGGAGTTTAAAAAATTCCTGGGATAACCACCCATTCTCACCTAACCACGGAAAGGAGAAGCACTCATACTATATCTTGCAATAGGAAGTCGGGCAGTAGGTTCAGCACTAGTCAGGGAGGATTAAAGTGGACAATAACTCGTATATTTCATCAGCAAAGCACTATAGGGATCCGAGCTAAACTATCAAAAAATAGAGAAGTTCGCCTTTGCTCTCATACTAACTTCTCGACGACTTCGCCCATATTTTCAAGCTCACACCATCAAGGTTCAAACCAACCAACCCATGAAAAGCATTCTATAGAAAACATATTTAGCAGGAAGAATCCTACAATGGACGGTCGAGTTGTCTGAATTCGACCTTCAATATGAAGCTCAGACAGCCATCAAATCCCAATATCTGGCCGATTTCATCGCAGAGTATACTGTTACCCCAGAAATCCTTACAAATTAGAATCTTTACGTGGATGGCTCTTCAAATAAAACTGGGTGTGGAGGCGTTATTGGCTGGTTTGAAGCTGGCTAAAGAGGTCGGAGCCTAAAAACTTGTCATCTTCAGTGATTCACAAGTCGACACCTCACAAATAGCAGGGACCTACCAAGCTAAAGACCCTGCCATGAAAAAATACCTGGACAATACCCAGGAACAACTCAGACAATTCAAGGAATACGAGATCCGACATATACCTCGAGAACAAAATGCCCGAGCTGACGCACTCTCAAAATTAGCCAGCACCAAACCAGGGGGCAATAATAGAAGCCTTGATAAACCTATAATTTATGATATATTCTGTGCCTAATTTGAGTGATTTATTCAATCCTTCACCCACTTATTCATATTAATTGCATGGTTTTACTTTCCCTTCCTTATTATGTGATGTATGTGAAAAACATGTTTCCTATGCTTTAAAAGTAATTATTTTAATTTCCCTTTATTACCATTCGATGCCGTGATTCGTGTGTTGAGTAATTTCAGATCTTCTAAGGCAGGAATGACTTAAAGGATGGAAAGGAAACATACAAAATTAGAAGGAAAGCATAAAACGGAGTTTTTGAAGAAACAGGCAATGACGCGATCGCATGGACAATGCGGCCGCATTCCAGCGCGACAGCGACGCGACCACGTGATTGACGCGGACGCATGACTGACGCGACCGCACGACAAGGAAAAATCCAATTGGTGCGACCGCGTGACCCACGCGGACGCGTGACAGAGGCCACGCACCATAAATTATAGAAAAAGCTCCCAGCGATTTCTGAAGCCCTTTTTGGCCCAAATCCAAGTCCAGAAGGCACATATCAGAGGTTATGAAGTGGGGGAATGCATCCATTTAGGGAGAGTCTCCAATTAGTTAGTATTCATGATTTAGATTTAGTTTTGAGGGAGAGGTTCTCTCTCCTCTCTCTTTTAGGATTTAGATTTAGGATTTTATTCGCTTTCAGGATTATCTCTTCCTATCAGGTTCAACATTCCTTTTTATTTATCTTTTCAATTTAATTTATGAATTCTTCTATGTTACAGATTACTCTTTTGAATTAATGTTATTTGAGGTATTTCAGTATACAATTGTTTCTTTTATTTATATCGATGTTGCTTTCCATCTGAAGACATTTTTATTCCGGTAGATTTACTTTTCCCTTTTGGTCTTGTTTAAGAAATCAGTAACTCAGGAGTTATCAAACTCAAATATGATTGATAATTGTTATCTTTGCTAATTGAATTGAACTTCAATAATCCCAATCTTTCCTTAGGGATTAACTAGGATTTGAGGATCTAACTAATTAGTCACTTGACTTTTCTTCACTTTAAGTAAAGACTAACTGAGTGGAATTAAGATTCAACTTTCATCATCATTGATAAGGGTAACTAGGATAGGACTTCTAATTTCTCATACCTTGCCAAAAGTTTATTTTACAGTTATTTATTTACTTTACAGTCTTTCACCTATTTTAATTACAATTTAAATTACTTGCTCCTCATCTTCAAAACCCCGATTTACAATCTCCATAACCAATAATAAGAACATACTTCCCTGCAGTTCCTTGAGAGGACGACCCGAGGTTTAAATACTTCAGTTATCAATTTATTTAGGGGTTTGTTACTTGTGACAACCAAAACGTTTGTAAGAAAGGTTGATTGCTTGGTTTAGTAACTATACTTGCAACGAGAGTTTACTATAACTTCTAAACCATCAATCTTCCAGCTCTTTCAAAATGGTGCTGTTGCCGGGGAACTGCAATTGTGTGCCTTATTATTGGTTATTGTAAATATTTTTCTTTTACCTGTTTATTTGTCTTTATTTTCCCTTTCTATTTCCATTAGCTACTATGAATTCTCACCCCTCTCGCTTCGAGTTTGGTTCTAATATTGTTGAAAGGAGTGAAAGTTATAACAGGAACATGCATCAAGGTCAGAGCAATCAAAGATGGATGAAGCCAAGAGGATCTGATCAACCCTTTAGGCAACAACATCCTCCAAGATATCATGGACAAAGACCATTCTACAATGCATACCAAGCAAATAGACATCGTGGATAACCTTGTAGTTACCAACAAGTCCCACCCTGTGCTTATAGGCCATCCTCTCAACATAACTTCGAACCACCACACTCACAAGCTTCTTTTCACCATTCGCCACCATACGATCCTCATTTACCCCGATTCCAATCCAATTACTCCCAAACACCACCACTTTCCAATGTACCACGTCCAAATCCAGCACCCCGAGAATCAGAGGTTCGCCTCAAGGAAACTGTAGATCAACTTCAAACAACCCTTTATCAACTGGAGCAAGCAATAAGTTAATTATATTCTAGACGTTTGAACATTTAAGGACCTCCCACAACTCCGTGTGGACAATCTAATGATGAGTGTAGCATGAAGGAGATACTAGAAACTCCAGTGGACAGAACAGGGCATGACTTCGTACTGGAACAAGCAGAGGAAGCTCTCATTACACAAGAAGAAGAGTTGGTTGAAGACCTAGGAGACGCTGAGCCTCCATGGGAATCCATAGTTGTGGAGAATTCTGTCAAGGACGTTACAATTGATGCTGAGGAGGATAGTACACAGCCCCCAAGGTAAGTCTTTTATGAAAAACTAGACGGAATAATCCAAGAAGCAAGTTTCCTTGATGATGATGATCTCAAGTCAAGTTCTGCCAGTAGTGAACTTGCACCAGCAAGTGAACTCTCTGAGATCGCAGAATCTTCCCCAAGTGAATGCGAAGATGATGCGGAGGTAGATTTCTCTCAACCTCCTGTTTATGACTTAAGTGACGAGGAAGACATAGAAGGCTTTGATCAGGACATGGATGCAGTTGAAGAAGTCTGCAAGGAAGTGAAGAAATTCACAGAAGAGCACAAGGGTGTAGAACTCACAGAACCACTGGAAACACCTATCCCAAGGCCATTACCACCTAATACAAGCTTCAAGTGGGTACAATCCTTAACCTTTATCTTTACTTTTCCGCTTGAATATGGTTTGCTTGAAACAGATGGCCAGCTTAGAGCTCTCTGCGGCTTTAAGAGTAAGAGGGAAATGGCTCGTACTCAGAGCTGGTGCACAAGGTTCAATAAGGTTCCACGCTTCAACTTGAAGTGTGCGGATTGGTATCATGATCTATGGAATGGATCTCGGAAAATGTTTGGTCACCTTGGTGAAAATCTACTTTCTAAACCGCCCGGATGGAAAAATATAGATCAAGACGAAGGCGGATTTAAAAGCAAGGTTTGGGATCCTGGAATCTATTCTGACATTCGTCACCCCGGGAGCCTGAGAATATGTTTGAAGCTGCTCAGAAGCTTCACATGCCTAGTTTGGGACCCTGGAGGCTATTGGCATTCCAAACGTTGGTGGAGATTTCTGGATGAATTTAAGCGCAAACCACCATAACAGGAAGGTCATCCAATGTCCAACTTAAGGACTTTAACTAAAAGTGCTAGGTGGGAGACAACCCACCATGGTATGGTCGTTTCTTTTTCAGTTTTATTTCGTGTTATTTATTTTTATCTTTTTTATTTCCTTTTCAATTGAACATGAATATTATTCATTCGCATTGCATACTGCATACTTGCATACCTGTATAAAAAAAAGGGTGCGTGACGCGACTGCATTGCTCATGAGATCGCATCAGTTGCAAAAAACAACAACCCACGTGTCCGCGTCACCCACGCGGCCGCGTGATCTGGAGATCGGCGTAAATCCCCAACGTCCAGAGAGTTAGGCTGGAATCGTGCTGCCATTGTGCGTTTCACACAAAACGACCCACGCGGTCGCGTCCCTGACGAGATCGCGTCACTTGCACAACACCAATCCCATGCGACAGCGTAAGCGATGTGATCGCGTCGCATGGATTGCACCACCACCCCAGAGGAGACAGAGAGTTGCACTGAAACGACGCTGGAATTATGCTTTTAGCACAATTTCCAGCGACGCGGTCACATGCCTCACGCGGCCGCGTCATTCATAATTTACCCATTCCACGCGATCGCGCCACCCACGCGATCGCGTCGACCCCCATTTCAACCTGGCCACGCGACCGCGTGCCCCACACGATCGCGTGGATTCAAATTTAATAACCCCCAACCACGCAAAACCCTACCCATTTGCGCCCCCCCAGCCCCCTCTCCTTCCTCTCTTCTCTCCATAACCACCACCCACAACTTCCAGCCACCACCACCGCCCACCGCAACCCCCGACGACCACCCAGAAGCCATCGCCACGCCATCCCCCTTCCTCCTTCCCCCTCCTTCTTCTTCTTCTTTCCTCTTCTCCCTCCACCCCCGCTGCCCCTCCTCCGCGACCACCACCTCACCGTGCCGCCGTCACCGCCGCGCCCCCTACCGCCACCAACGCCCCCCTTTCCCTTCTTTTCCTTCCCCCTACCCCCATTACCCTTCCCAAAACTCCCCTGCCTCCGAACAGCCGCCACCGCCTCCGTGCCACTGTCAACCGCCGCATCAGCCGCCACCGCCACCACCCCCAGCCACCTCTTTGCCCCACTTTCGTTCCTACGCCTTCCAGGTTCCGCTGAATGCCACCCTTCTTTTCTTTCATCGTTAATTTCCTATTTTTCTGTTTATGTTCATCATTAGGCTAGTTAGATATGCATGTTGTAGTGGATTCTAGGTTGTTAGGTAGCTTAGGATGTGGTTAGTGGATTTAGGCCTGTTTAATTGCGCTGTTCATGTTTCTTGTTTTCTAATTTTCGCAATTCTGCTATTGTTGTGTTGTTAATATTGTTCATATGCTATAATTTCTTGTTCATGCTGCTTTTTACACTGCTTTTCCATGTTCTTATTCCCTTTATGTAATTGTAGCTATATTTTAATTCATATGAGCTATTCTGATTGCTATTTATTTTCCGGGAACATCAAATTTTAGCCTGGATGCTGCCCAAATTTCTGTAAATTGCTTTGATTTTCATTCCTGTTTTCGTTTTGGCAAACTTGCACTCTGCTTTACTCAGCTTTTACCAAACCAATTCATGAATGACAGGGCAAGCTTCCTTATTCTTTTTCATTTCCTGGTTTATAAATTGCATCTTGGATGATTCAATTCCACTTTTTGCTATATTCATTTGTTCATCCTTAACTTCCTTGTTTGAACTTGAGTTATCTGCTGCTTTAATTTGTGAATTCTCGTTATTTAGGAAATGCTCATCATGCCACTTACTCTAATCCACTTTTTACTAATTCACTAATTTAACTCCCTAACCTATTTTTCATTCCTAACCCACTTACCTTTCAAAACATCTCTTCTGGTTTTTCACTATTCTCTCTAACATTCTAACCAAGGCATGACGGACGTTTTTCCTACTTAACATGAATCCTTTTACATTTTGGATTGTGAATTATTATTCTCGGACTTTTAACTCCTATACAATCCTTAATGCACATTTACTTAACTCATTTTCATTATTCTATTGCTCCTTTACCATTATATGCTTCGTTCGATTATTTGCCTACCTGCTTTCCTATTTTTATTATATCCTGATTTTCTGTTTTTCAGGATGTCTGACACCCGAGGAAAAGGAAAATGAAAGGCAACAACTGGCAAATGAAAACGAGGAGAAGCCTCCATCTCCATACTGGACCTCATGCATGATGACTCCTGGCGGGAGAAACACTTTACCCCGCAGGAGAAGGCTGACCAACTACTCCCTGCTACTGATCCCATTAAATTTGCAAACCGATACTGCGAGCTGAAGTATCCGGTGTTTGCAAACTCCAGAAACCTGTACCTGGAAAGGACTCTGAAGATCCCAGAAGAACTCCAGCAATTCACCTCTGATCAGATTAAACAAAGAGGCTGGTTCTTCCTGGAGAGAAACCTGACTGAGGTTAATGCATCTTGGGTAAGGGAATTCTACTGCAATTACTTCAAAACTTCCCTAGATGCAGTGAACCTAAGAGGGAAGCAGATTCTGGTTACTAAAGAGGCTATAGAGGATGTTCTGAAGCTTTTGCCTAAATCTAATCAGCCAGATAGATATCAAAAGGCTGAGGAGGACATGCGCTTCATGAAATTTGACTGGGATGCAGTCAAGGCAAGGATAGCCCTTAACCCAACTGTCCCATGGGTCATGGGTCAGAACACCACCATGCATAAGGAAATCAAACGGGCATACTTGAACGATGAGGCTCGGCTATGGCATCAGATCCTAAGCAACTTTATTATGCCGAGTACTCACGAGACGGAGCTACCTGCCGCTATGATCACCCTCCTATGGTGTGTGATGGAGGGTAAGGACCTGCACCTGCCACGCTTCATTCGGTACTACATGGCCAGGGTCCACGTCCGAGGCACTCTCCCCTTCCCATATCTGATTACACAGCTAGGCCATCGAGCTGACGTGCCTTGGGAGGATGCTGATGAGAGGTCACCTGCTACAGAATGCAAGAAAATCATTCCTCACAGCAGGAACTTTCTGGCTTTGGGCTACAGACCTCCACAGCTACCCCTGCTACCACCACTGTACCTCCACCTGCCTCAGAGCCAGTTTATCACCTAGTGCACTGCCTGTTTTGACAGCTAGACCAGATGAAGCGCCGCAACCGGTGTCGATATGAGAGAGTTGAGCGTCGCATCAAGCGACGCTATGAGCACCTGAAGCTGATGATACGATCTGGCGATATCCCCTCCGAGCCTGACACACCATCAGAGCCATCTGAGGAGGAGGCAGATGATCACGAGGCAGATACCCACCCCTAAAGAGAGGCTGAGCAGGCAGGCACTGAGCAAGCTGCATCACAGTAGGAGGCCCCGCATCAGATTCAGGCTGCAGACCCTGAGGTTCTTATTCAGTGAGCACCTCCTCTGCAGCAGGCAGACCCTTAGACCACCACCACAGAGACTCCAGCTACCCACCCTTCCAGTGATGACACCCCTTCACACCTTGCTTGAGTGAGCATCAGGGACGATGCTTCATTTTAAGTGTGGGGAGGTCGCCATCTCTGGCATTTTTTTTGGTGAACCACTACAGACTCTTTCATTTTATTTTGCTATTTTTCTGTATTTTTCTCTTTTATTTTTATTTTTATTTTCTCAGTACTTATACATTACTATTTTCATGTATTTTTACTCTATTTCTGCATTTTGCACCTTAGTTCATATTTTAGCTATTTAGTTTAGTTGCAATTCTAACTTATTAGTTATAGAAATTGTGGATTGATTACTATAGTTTACCCTTTTATTTAGCATAAGATAACTTAGTTTAATTTGAAAATATAAAAATGAAGTAAACTAGAGACTTGAACATAATAGAAACAACCCACACCTTGTATATATAGCATTCCACGTTAGTTAGTTAACAACATTTCATCAAGGAGAAACACAAACTTTAAAGCCACTCAAAATAAATTTTACATTGAGAATAATGGAAACTCTTGATTTTTACTTGTATGACATATATAACTGATATATGATTTCTGAGTTAGAGAACATACAGCCTGTGAGTTTTGAGCTTAATTGTATGGTTACATTCAAACCATAATTTTTATTCCTATGTGTTCCACCCTTCTTATTTATTCTGGTGTTCTTTACTTTGTTTTAATCTATATGTCCGATTATAGAAGAGAAATACATACCAAGAGAGTGATTGAGGCCATTGTTGATTTTAGCTCACTTATCCCAAATTAGCCTACCTTTTACATCACCCTTGTTAGTCCCCTTGAGCCTCTAAATCCCCTCTTATTCTACAAACCACATTACTAGCCTTAAGTAGAAAAATAAAATAAAAATCCCAAGTTGAATCCTTGGTTAGCTTAAGATAGAAATTGTGTAATTGTTTAAGTGTGGGAAACCTATTGGGAACATGGATGATAAAAACAAAGGGTAGAAAGTTGAAAAGAATAAAATAATTCAAAATAATTTTTTTTTGGGAAACATGCTCATGTGAAATCAAAATAATTGAATTACCATGTGCATTAAAAAAAGTATATATATATATATATTTCAGTATTTGAATAAAGGGGATACAAAAGAATTTCCCAAATGCAAAATAAAGCAATGCACATAGGACAAAATTAAAACTAATGCATGAGCATGTAACATCAAAAGTGGGAAAAATATGGAAAAATAGGTAAAGAAGCTTTGCTTTACAAGTTATGTATGTTAGGTGAGATCTTAGACTAATCAAGGATTCGCTTAATTAGCTCACTTAGCCTTATACATATACCCTTACCTTTACCTTGGCCCTTATTACAACCTTAATTAAAGACCTCATGACTTTTGTATGCCTATATTATATAATTGTTGATTGGTTAGATGAAGAACAAAGTTATAGAAAGTAAGGATAAAAAGAAGAATAGAGTGATTAACCCAATAAACACTGAGTGACTAAAGAGTAAACACAAAATCTAGTGAGGGTTCAATAGCTCATTAACATATATCTCTGCTTGAATTATTAATTGTCTTGCAAGTTTATAAAATATTTTCCCATCTCAATTGTAAAAGTGCTTTATCATTATCTGAGGTCTGGCTATATATATGATTCCTTGAGAAATTTGAATTAATTCAACTACATGTGAGCTTTATATACAAGTGAATAAAAAAATTAGAATTGCATGATGCATTTAGGTAGTTGCATTTAGAATAGATTGCATTACATGAGATTCCACCAATTCAACCTTACCTTACTCTTTATCTTGGATTTAGCATAAGGACATGCTATTGTTTAAGTGTGGGAAGGTTGATAAACCCATATTTTATGATATATTCTATGCCTAATTTGAGTGATTTATTCAATCCTTCACCCACTTATTCATATTAATTGCATGGTTTTACTTTCCCTTCCTTATTATGTGATGTATGTGAAAAACATGTTTCCTATGCTTTAAAAGTCATTATTTTAATTTCCCTTTATTACCATTCGATGCCGTGATTCGTGTGTTGAGTAATTTCAGATCTTCTAAGGCAGGAATGACTTAAAGGATGGAAAGGAAACATACAAAATTGGAAGGAAAGCATAAAACAGAGTTTTTGAAGAAACAGGCAGCGACGCGATCGCATGGACGACGCGGCCGCAAGAGTTGAAAAGGCATTTATTTTTCTAAAATAAAGTTGCTAAGAAAAGCGACTAAAATATACAGGCCATACAAAAGCCCACAGACCGGGCTGTACAAGATACATCAAAGAAAACTACAAAGGATTTAAGGATTCTCCAGTGGCGGTGTCTTGAGACGAAGGAGGACGAGTCTGAAGGGGGACAGCATCGACAGTCCCATCCGCCCGATTCAGGATCTAAACATCAGGATCCGAATCAGGATGGTGAACCTTGGCTGTAGGAGTTGAAGAAGTCGGGACAACAGAAGCCTTGGTGGATGGCACAGGAGGCGAATCTGCATCATCGTCATCTTCATCCGGGGCAGGGACGATCTTCCCATTTTCCACAATATTATCTAAGCTGAAGAGAGACAGGTTGAGCTCGGGAGCAAGAACTTGGACCTGATCCTTCAAATTCTCATAGGCAGCAGTCACACTGCCCACGAGATGGCCCTGAAGCTTGGCATAGTCAGCTCGAGCAGATTCCAACCTCTCCCTAAGCTCCATCATCTTACCATAAGTCAAGACATAGCTTTCCTTATGCTTCAGCGCCATATCCTCAACCAGATTCCCAGAAGCCACTGCAGCAGTAGCTCGAGCCTTCTCACCCTCCAACTCTTTTTCCAGCTTCGCCACCTTCACCTCAAGCTCCTCCTTCAACCCCTTGATCCTGTCAAATTCCGATTTGGCCTTCTCCATAAAAGCCTTTGTTGCATGAATGGGAAGGTCCTGAGCAGTTCGGAATAAGGCTGCTCCCATGTGTGCCATCTTGATACTGCTTCGGGTAATGAAGTCCAAATGGCAAAGAATGGAGACATCATCAGTAGGAACAACACCATAAGGAGCAATTTGTTGATCGACAAAACCAACAGCATCAAAATCGGGGGCGTCCAGATTAAAAGGCTCAACAGTCCTCTGTCTTTTTGGGAGAGGTCCGGCAGAAGGAGAAGAGGTAGCAGCAGAAGTCTGGGGGGATCAACCAAATGGACCTGAGGAGTAAGAATCATCCTCCTCGGCCCAACAGTGCTCAAGACAGGCTTCTTAGGAGGAACCTGAGAAGATCCTTCCCCAGCAGCCTTAGCCGAGATGTGCTGGGTTGCTGTAGATTTTCCCGCCTTTTTAAAGGCCTTCATGGAATCATTATTTTTTACCATCTCTGAAAAACACAACAAAACAAGTTACAAAATTGGAAGAAATAGAAACAAAAAGCAAGCAAACAAAGCAAAAAGAAGTCGACCACTACCCAGCTCAGCTCGGACAAGGGAAGGGTCTCCTAAGAATCGTTTTGTGTCGAGATGGGGAGGTTGCCCCCAAATCCCCTCCAACAAATTCATAAAAGAATCTTCCACGTATATCTAGATACTACAACATTCTTTTGCCAACATAAAGGGAAGGCAGGTTCATTATTCGACTCTAAGAAAATTTGTCGGGCTCCCTCAGCAGCTCGGACCTTAAAAAAGTAGTTCTTAAAATCCCTAAAAGACTCATCG
The DNA here is from genome assembly GCF_059453495.1 of Arachis ipaensis. Lineage (NCBI taxonomy): Eukaryota > Viridiplantae > Streptophyta > Magnoliopsida > Fabales > Fabaceae > Arachis > Arachis ipaensis. Next base: position 77,910,224 of record NC_142440.1, on the reverse strand, counting down.
TACATAGAAAACACTTTGTGTCCTTGGGAAGACCTGAAAGAAATCCAAGAAGCTTTCTTTTTGGTAGTCCCAGGCTTGGTCAAGACAAAGAGGTAAAGAAAGAGAGTTTGAGAAGGTTTAACATCCAACTCTTGGCAAAGCAACTGAAAGATCTTGATAAAGTCCCAGGAGTTCGGATGGAGCTGGGATGGAGCTACATTACATGACCACAACAAGTCAGTCTCAAAGGAAGTAAAAGGAAGGGTGATGTTCATTTGGCTGAAAAAGTAGTCGTAAGCATAAAAGAAGGGGCGTTGCCCCTAGATCAGAGAAGGAAAGTAAACCCTTTCATCGGAGTTAGGCACTACTAATTCGTAGTTTTTCTCCTGATCCCTACTACTACAGATCCAGTGATGTTTTCTAAACTCCACGATATACTCAGAATTAACTACTGAAACACACATCAGGACGAGGGCATCTAGCCAGTCAGACATGCCCTCGGGGACTTTGGAGGATGTCTCGATAATATTTTTACGAGAAGACATGGTCAACTAAGTCCTACAGTAAGAAAAAGGAAAATGGGTTACTAATAAAACAACTCGGGCAAGGCAAAGAAAGCAACTCGGACTAAAGCACGCCAGGTACAACAGCAAAAGGAAACCCTAGGACTCACACCAGGGGCATCCTTTGGAGGCAGTCATGGAATAAAGACTCAAGAAAAATTTACAAGCCTACATCTCGACACCTCCTAACAAGAAAATAACCCTCTTTTCAACAAAGCAACACTCCGAAAATAAAATTATTAACCAGAAAGTCATCAAAATAGCCATCTTTTTATCTATCAGCAAAGGGAACTATCATGCATCAAACATGCCAAAGGGAAATCATCAAAGACACAACCTTTTCAAACAGTTCATCACTCCAAAACTTCAAAAGCAAGGACACAACTAGAAATAGTAACAACATGCAAAGCCCTAAAAGCATCAAAAAAGGCGAAAAAGTTCATACAAAAAGACGAAGAAACTCCCAGAACACACATTACAACAACAAACGCTAAAGAAAGATTCAAGCTTTCCAGAATAAATTCAAGCAAGAACAAAACTTCTCAGAGCCAAACGAAACTATAAAAAAAATGGCGTGAAAAAAAGAAAGGAAGACAGAAAACCAACCTACAGCGAAGAGGGAATGGTGAAGCAATCAAGAGTCTGAAACAACAACCGAAGCCATGCTAACGATCGCCTTCTCGAGAAAAGAAGAGGAAAGCACGAAAGAACAGAAACAGAGGGAGTAATGAGAAAAGAGAAGTTGCAGTAAGAAAGGAGAAGAGAAATAGGAGAGAAAGGCTTTTGTGAAAATTCAAAATGAGAAAAACGGCAAAGGGGGGAGTTAATAGGTTTTTAAAAACCCTCGCACGTTCCCAAGAAAGTGCAAAACGTGCGCTATAAAGAGAGAAACATTCCGCATTTAAAGCCACTAATGGAAAATGCTACCCAGCGAAGACCAACCAAAAGTGCTCGAGCTCGGCTTCTCCGGAAAGGATCGAAGTCTAAGGGACTCGACCTTAAAAAACACCAAGCTCAAGCAGGGGCACTGTTCATACCCTGGGTCGAGCTGTACGACCCGGGCTGGTTAAAGACAAGTCGACCGACCTCTTCGAGTCAGGACTATCCGACCTCGTTTCAAAGAGCTCAGCCAAGTCCCCAGAAAAGCCCCAAAAGGGCCCAAACAGAGGAACACGACCCAAATCCAAAGGCAACCCAAGCCTAGAGAGATAAGGGCGGTTCCCTTGAAGATAAGATCACTTCACTCAAAGATAAGATAAGATAACTATCTTATCTCCAGAAAAGTCACACCACACCATTATAAATACATTGGAGCACCCAGGTATTACTCATACTCTGATTCTACTAAAAACTTGCTTAATATCCTTGCTAACTTAAGCATCAGAGTCCTTTGTAGGTACCACCACCCTCCGATAACGAAGGATCAACATCACCAACAAGTCCAACAAAGTCGGACACGGCGGCTCCGGCCACCACCCTCAAGTCGGACACATCAACACCGACCCGCACAGAAGATCTCGTCCAAGATTGACCTACAGTTTCAGGTAACCCTCCGAACACGGAGTATCTCAGAACCTTAGAGATAAATATCCCTTTTGTAGAGGCTCTTGAACAGATACCTTCTTATGCAAGGTTCATGAAGGACATTCTAAGTCATAAGAAGGATTGGAGAGAGAGACAAATAGTCCTCCTCACTGAGGAATGCAGTGCAATCATTCAGAATAGCTTACTAGAGAAGTTGAAAGACCCTGGAAGCTTTATGATACCATGCACTCTAGGTGATGCTTGTATAAGGACAACACTATGTGACCTTGGAGCAAGCATTAACTTAATACCTACTTCACTAATAAAGAAGCTTAGTTTGACTGATGAAGTCAAACCAACCCGTATGTGCCTTCAACTTGCTGATGGTTCTATTAAGATACCATCAGGAGTAGTTGAAGACATGATTGTCAGGGTTAGACCCTTTGTCTTTCCCACTGACTTTATAGTATTGGACATGGAGGGGCATAAGAGTGCATTCCTTATCCTAGGAAGACCTTTCCTAGTTACAGGACGGACCCTCATTGATGTTGAAAAAGGGGAAGTAACCCTAAGAGTCAATGAGGAAAAGTTCGTACTGAATGCTATCAAGGTTATGCAGCATCCAGACATTCCTGAGGAATGCATGAGCATTGACCTCACTGATTCCCTGGTGGATGAGGTCAACATGGCTAGAAGCTTCAAGGAAGATTTAAATGATATCTTTGATGATACTCAGCCTGATTCAGAGGAACTTATGGAAACCTCTGAGGAAAAAGAGAAGCCTCCTAAGCTTGAGCTTAAGCCATTACCCTCCTCCCTAAAATATGCATTTCTGGGAGAGAGAGATACCTATCCTGTGATCATAAGCTCTACACTAGAGCCACAGGAAGAAGAAGCACTAATCCAAGTGCTTAAAATACATAGGACCACCCATGGGTGGACTATAAGTGACCTTAAGGGCATTAGCCTAACCCGATTCATGCATAAGATCCTGCTGGAGGATAATGCCAAACCAGTGGTACAACCACAGATGCGATTGAATCCAGCTATGAAGGAAGTAGTGTAGAAGGAAGTCACTAAGCTCTATGAGGCTGGGATTATTTATCTTATTTCTGATAGCCCATGGGTGAGCCCTATCCAGGTTGTTCCTAAGAAGGGATGAATGACAGTGGTTCACAATGAAAGGAATGAGCTGATCCCAAAAGAAACAGTCACAGGGTGGCGTATGTACATTGATTACAGAAGCCTCAATGACGCTACCAGGAAAGATCACTTTCCTTTACCCTTCATTGACCAAATGCTAGAAAGACTAGCAGGTCATACTTTTTATTATTTCCTGGATGGTTATTCCGGGTACAATCTAATAGCAGTAGATTCACAAGATCAAGAGAAGACAGCATTCACATCTCCATCTGGCGTGTTCGCCTATAGACGAATGCCATTTGGCATGTACAATGCGCCTGCCACCTTTCAGAGATGCATGCTATCCACCTTCTCTGATATGGTAGAGAAATTTTTTGAAGTATTCATGGATGACTTCTCTATTTATGGAGACTCATTTGACTCCTGTCTTGATCATCTGACCCTGGTCCTGAAAAGATGCCAAGAAACAAACCTACTTCTAAATTGGGAGAAATGCCAATTCATGGTAACTGAAGGCATTATTCTTGGACATCGGATCTCAAATAAGAGGATAGAGGTGGATCAAGCTAAAGTGGAAGTGATAGAATGCTTGCCTCTACCTACTAGTGTCAAGGCAATCAGAAGTTTCCTAGGACATGCAGGATTCTACAGGTGGTTCATAAAAGATTTTTTAAAAATCGCTAAACCCCTGTGTAATCTCTTGGCCACCGATGTTCCATTCGTCTTTGACTAAGAATGCCTGCATGCCTTTGAAACTCTGAAGGCAAAGCTTGTCACTGCTCCTATCATCTCTGCAGCCAATTGGGACTTACCATTTGAGCTAATGTGTGATGCAAGTGATCATGCAATTGGCACAGTCCTAGGTCAAAGACATGACATGACAAGCTTCTACATGTCATTTACTATGCTAGTCGCATATAAAGTGATATGTAGAAAAACTATACTACTACAGAAAATGAGCTACTTGTAGTGGTTTATGCCATTGACAAGTTCAGATCCTACCTAGTAGGATCTAAGTCATTATTTATGCTAACTATGCTGCTCTAAAGTATCTACTCACTAAGCAAGATTCTAAACCTAGACTTATAAGATGGATATTACTTCTGCAAGAGTTTGATATAGAAATTAGAGATAGAAAAGGGATAGAAAATTAGGTAGCTGATCACTTGTCCTGGATTGAGCCAATAGCAGGGACTTCTTCTGCCTCCACTGACATATCTGATTCCTTTCCAGATGAGCAACTCTATGCCATCTGGACAGTACCTTGGTTTGTAGACATTGTAAAGGCTATACGGTTCATTCCCAAGGAGTTTACCAGGCAGCAAGCCCGGAAACTCATGCATGATGCAAAATATTACCTATGGGATGAGCCATATCTCTTTAAGAGATGCTCGGATGGAATAATCCGATGTTGTGTGTCTAAAGAAGAAGCATAGAGAATCCTACGGTATTGCCATGGCTTTGATTATGGAGGACACTTTGGACGTGAGCGGACAGACACTAAGGTACTCCAAAGTGGCTTTTACTGGCCTACTCTCTTTAAAGATTCTAGAAAGTTCGTTTGTTAGTGTGACAGTTGCCAGAGGGCTTGCAATCTTCCTCATGGTCACAGCATGCCTCAGCAAGAAATCCTAGAGATTGAGCTGTTTGATGTATGTGGCATAGATTTTATGGGACCCTTCCCGCCTTCATACTCAAACATCTACATCTTTGTGGTAGTAAATTACGTGTCTAAATGGGCTGAAGCAATAGCAACACCCACCAAGGACACCAGAGTAGTAATGAAGTTCCTCCAAAAGAATATATTCAGCAGATTTGGTGTCCCTAGGACACTAATTAGTGATGGAGGAACTCGTTTCTATAATAGATAGCTGGATTCTGTCTTAAGCCGATACGGAGTTCACCATAAAGTAGTGACACCGTATCATCCCCAAACGAATAGGCAAGTTGAAGTTTCCAATAGAGAACTAAAGCGAATCCTTAAGAGGACAGTAAGTGACTCTAGAAAGGATTGGGCTAGAAAGCTTGATGATGCCCTATAGGCATACAGCACAACTTTCAAAACCCCTATTGGAGCTTCACCATATCAGTTAGTATATGGTGATGGGTTGGAAACTAATTCCAACACCAAAACTCACCGGCAAGTGTACCTGTCTCCAAATGTTGGCTTCTTTCCTGCATAATTCTCAAAAGTGACTTGCTTCTCAAGCCCTTAAGTAGATGGTTAATATGCATGAATTTAAGACGGCTTTCAAACTTATTTTAGTGTGGGAACACCAAACTTAATTCCTTGCCAATGCCTCTGATGCAATAGGTTAACCATATATGAAATCCTTTTATCTTTGCTAAAGGCAATAAAAACTAGAAAAACTAAAAAGTAAACAATTGGTTAATTGGTTTATCTGATTGCTCGGAGCTAGCAGCCATGTATGCAGAAGGTGAGAATGTGCTTTTAAATGAGATTTTAGTGGAACACCAAACTTAGAATCCTTCATTCTCCCTTAATTTATTTTGGTGTGCAACACCAAACTTAGCTCCTTGCAATATAGATAAGTCTAATTAACCCTTTTATTGAAATAGCTAGGAAAAGTGAACTACCTCAGGTTGGGTTGCCTCCCAACAAACGCTTCTTTATTGTCACTAGCTTGACATCTCATCCTTTGATCATGGGGTTGAAAATCATAGTACCTCAACTTTTCTCCTCTTACTGTGAACTTCCTTCCGGTCTGCTCTTTGATGATCTCTAGGTGTTCAAGTGAAAGGATCCGGTTCACAGTATAGCACTCAGATAATTATGGAGACACCTTCATTGGTTGGGTGTTTAACATCACTTTATCCCCTGGTGAGAAGCCTTCAGTGGGGATATTCTTGTTTCTCCACCCTTTTGGCCTCTTCTTCTTTTCTTTCTCAGAAGATAATTCATGCCTTGGTGGCTCTTTATCTGGGGTGTTGAGTTTATCATATGGGGGTTTTGGATCTAGTTCCTCCTTGATTTCTTTGGTCTGTTGCACCATTTCTACTTCTTTCAAGCATGGATTTAGAAGTCTTAGAGTTAACTCATTGACTGCCTCCTTCAGGCTTTGATCTCTGGCCTTATCCTTCATAAAATCTTCTTCCTGAATGGGCTCATGCAAGGTTTTAAAAACATGGAATGCTAGGTGCTCATCATGCACTCTCAGCAATAATTTCCCTTTTTCAACATCTATCAATGCTCTTCCCGTAGCTAGGAAAGGCCTCCCCAGGATGATGGGAGTGTTAGGGTCATCTTCTATATCTGAGGTAACAAAGTCAGCAAGGAGAAAGAATTTTCCCACTTTTACCAACACATTCTCCACAACTCCCAGTGCTTGCTTAATGGATTTGTCAGCCATTTGGAGAACTGTTCGTGTGGACTTCAGCTCAGAAATTTGAAGTTTCCTCATTAGAGACAAAAGCATCAAGTTTATGCTTGCACCGAGGTCACAGAATGACTTCTCAATTGTTATGTTTCCTATGGTGCAAGGTATGTAAAAACTCACAGGATCGTCTTTCTTCTCTGCCAACTCTCTTTGGAGGATAGCACTACATTCCTTTGTCATCTCAACAATTTGTCCTTCCTTTAGGGATCTTTTCTTTGTGAGTACTTCTTTCATAAATTTGGCATATAATGGCATCTGTTCAAGTGCTTCTAAGAAAGGAATATTGATGCTGAGAGTCTTGAATATATCCAAGAATTTTGAGTATTGCTTATCCTCGTTTTCACTCCGAAACCTTTGAGGGTATGGAAGTTTGGGGACATATGACTTCACCCCTTCCTTCTTCTCTTGTAGCTGTGGCTCAAGGATATTTTTGTCTCTCTTTGAGATTTTCCATTCTTGGTCTTTCTATCCTCTTCACTTTTCTCTTCTGTCTCTTCTTGTGGAACTTCTCTGTTGTGTTTTTCTTGATTGATGGCTTCTTTTTTCCTAGTCTCATCACTTTCCACTATGATTGCTTTGCACTCCTTCCACTTTATAGCTTTTCCTTTGTCTCTTTCAGTGACATTGGGGAAGGTAATTGCTCTCTTCTCACCCATTTCTGAAATTTGCTTAGCCATTTGCTCCATATGCCTCTCAAGGTTTCTGATTGACGCTTCTTGGTTTTTGCTTGCCATCTCTTGATCTTTTCTTGCTGCTTCTTGATTTTTCATGAGTTTCTTCATCATCATCTCCAGACTAGAGATTCTTTGAGAGTCTGGATTTGGTTGTGGTTATGTAAAATGAGATGGTTGTTCCTGGAAATTGTTTGAACCATTTGCGAGGGTATTTTGTGGGTAGAATGTAGATGTGGACAAGTTATTCTGGTGGTTTTGTGAGTCGTTATGGGGTTGGTGATATGTGTTTTGTGAATTTTTGAATTGCTTAGCATTATTGGATGAATGGTTATGGTTGTTTATGTTGCTGAGGCTGCTAGATTTGAAGTCCCTTTATCCTTGATTCTGATGTTCACCCCACCTTTAATTAGAATGAGTCTTCTAGGGTGTCTTGTGTGCATCACCATGAAAAGTGTCTTGAAATGAACTTAAAGTGCTATTCATGCATTGCACCTGCTCAGGGCTTTGTTGTTGATAATTGAATGTCCCAAAACTTTCTTCAGATTGCTTCCACCCATGTGAGGTTTGAGATTGGCTTTGTGTATTTACTGCAGCAATTTGCAGTCCATCAATTTTCTTAGCCATCTGCTTAAATTGTTGCTAAATTTGTTGATGCATCACTTTGAAGATGGTATCCACACCTTCCAGCTCCAATACACCCCTGCTATAGGCTGGTTAGCGTTGTCTTTGATGAACAAAGAAGTATTGATTGTTTGCCACCATCTCTATGAGGTTTTGGACTTCATCTGCTATCTTCATTAGCTGCAATAAGCCTCCTGCTGAATGATATAATGCTTCCTGAGCTTTCTGGGTCAACCCTTCATAGAAGTTTTGGAGTCTATCCCACTCACTAAACATTTCTGGGGGACACTTCATGATTAAGGCCTTGTATCTCTCCATGCATCATACAATGACTCTCCATCCACTTGAATGAATGTTTGCACCTCTGTTTTCAGCTTGATGACCCTCTGAGGTGGGTAGAACTTGGCTAGGAATTTGCTCACCAATTCATCCCAATTGTTGATGCTCTCTTTGGGAAAGGTTTCCAGCCATTGAGTAGCATTGCCCCTCAAAGAAAATGTACTACAAGAAAAATACCCGTTCAGCCACACTTTTTTTAAGCTACATTTAAAAAGTGTAGCCTATTCTATGAATAGGCTACGCTTTTCTCCGTGTTGCCTTTTTATATGAGAAAAGGATACACAATTGTGGCATCATTTAAAAAGTGTAGCCTTAGGTATTTTAGAAATCACTTATAAAGCGTAGCCGTAGGTTGATATCTATAGGTTCACCTTTCATATGAAAGGGGACGCTTTTAGAGAGTAGCCTATTTATTAAGTTTTGGGTGCGTTTTAGAAATGATGCCTAATGTGTCTAGAGTAAAAAATTTGACACTTAGTAAATTTTTTCCCTCCTCTTAACTTTTTCCCAATGTAAAACACTTAGTGAAAATTTTTATTCCCTCCAAAGCTCAGAAGTCACCCTTTCAGTAGAGAAGAAAACCCTCCAAGTCCAAAACACGAAGAAAACTCTTTCAGAAAACCCTACCTCCTGCACCGCACGAAGATCGTGAAGCCTCACTGTCGCGAAGATCATCGCACCCCAGTCCCCACTCACCACTCAGCGCCACACCGTCGTGAAGATCATAAAGCTCACACCGTCGTGAACCCTCCTGCACTAATCGTCGCCACTCGTAACCCCAAATCAGAGAAAGGGTCCACCAATACCACTAACCACTCACGGCGTCACCACTCACGTCCAGGAAGACTCTGCACTCACTCATCTTCACCACTCACCACGCCGTCACTCATCTTCACCGTACCATCGCTTCTCTTCGCTGTGTGCTCACATCAGGAAGACGCTGCGCTCAACTGAAAGCCTCTTTTCATTCGCTCACCATTGTCAAGAAGGTATGCATCCACCTTCATTTGGTTTCTGAAATTTGAGAGGTTAGGGTTCCGATTTTAGGGTTTTAATTTGGGAGTTTAGTACAATAATCTGTGAACTCATGAATTGATGAATATGCATGCTACTGTTGCGGCATAGGAGAACTCATTCTTCTAGGTTCGTTCACCACAAACCCTAGGTCTGTTCTTCTGTTGTCTTAGCTTGCGATTTTTTTGATTGTTTTGATGTAAATTGAATTCAAAACGATATGGTTTGGTGATTCAGGAGAGTGAAGCGGTAAATCTGAAGCTGTATTGACACTGGATGAGCTCCTACTCCTTCCGAGTTCGATTCGCTCTCAACCTCAAAGGTATGGTATTTATATTCAATTCTACATTTACATTTACATTCACATTCCTAATCAATTCCCATTCTTTCAGGCTTAAAATACCACTACGTAGTTGTCACCGCCTCCTCCAAATCTGACCCTGGTTTGTTCTAAACCTATGCTATGTATTTATTTCTATTACATGTATTGTTAAATTGCCTTGTTTAAACAACCATCAGAGTTCCTCAAGTTGAATCCTCTTGCTTTAATTCCCGTTCTGGTGGATGGCAATTTTGTTCTTGCTGAATATTTAGCCATTATTATGGTTGGTCCTCCAACTCATGATTTTAATTCCTTTGTTTCTCTTATATATTCTTATTTATATTCAATTATTTATGTTCTCTATGTATGCAGTATTTAGACGATAAGTATCCTCAATACCCTTTGCTGCCTCATGACATTCCCAAAAGAGCACTCAATTTTCAGGTATACTGCTGCATAATCTTAAGCTCTAGTCCTTTTTGTTACTCGGCTTTTTAATAATCTTATCCACTCTCCACAGGTTGCACATATTGTTTTGCAGAATAACGCCATTGAGAAAAAGGTTGGCCCTCATGAAAAACTTCCTTGGGCACAAAGTGTCATTAGAAAGGGCTTCACAGGTGAAACTTCACTGAATACCATTAAGATATATTCTAGTTTGTTACTTCCAAACCAATTATTCATTTGAGTGGTTTTTTTTCTTGCCTTAATTAAATGTTGCATATTTTGCATTATTTTCAGCACTTGAAAAGCTACTGAAAGATCACGCAGGGAGATATGCCAATGGAGATGAAATTTTCCTAGTACTTGCAATTCATATGACAATGCTCAGTTACTATTATTATACCATGTGTGTTTGTATGCGTATTTTTATACTTAAATTTACCTACACCACTTTATGCATCTTTGGAGGGACTAGGCATCTGACTGGTTATGGGAATCAATTCCTTTTTGTGATAATAACAACTATTATTATAATATTTTTGTACTTAAATTTATGCAGCACTTAAATTTTTATACAAGCATGTTTACTCATCTTAATTGGATGTGGCAACTCTTTTTAATGAACAACTATTATTATAATATTAGTATTCCTTTGAAAGCATGTCTTTGGAATGTGAACTTGGATTTTTACCTCAGCAACTTGTAAGGCATCTTTCTAAGTATAATAATTGGATGATCAATTCTTCCTCACCCTGTTTGTGCATGTATTTTGCGATCTTGTTCTGTTTGATTGGCCTTTATGGTTAACAAAACCGAACCAGTTACCGAACCTACGGTTACTAGGATCAATATAGTTGAGCCGGCATAAACACCCCTTTTGACTAGGTAGCATTCACCATTCAACCAACCTATCCTATAAGGCTACCTCTTACTCAGGCTTGTGGCAGTTATCAATAAGATCATTGCAATCCCAAAGCTAAGCCTGCCAACCATCACATCATTCAAATTTTATTATTGTATTAGGGGCAAAGCTTTTTTGTTCTTCTATTGTGTACAATTGAATTTGTGCTATAGAGTTCCTGTTCTTATTAAGTAATTTGTATTAATGGAATTCAAAACAGTACAGGAAAATTTGAGTTTTGAAATACCTTCAATTCTTATTATTAGTCTTCAATATGTAGTGCAAGATCACTTGGAGGATTTTAATTGGTGTTGCCGTGGAATATGTAATCCGAGAGCCCATTCCAGAGGTAAGCAGCACTGCATTTCTCAAAATTTGGAGGTGAAAAAGTTTCTGATTGATGCACTAGTTTATGAAGTTTTATTCATTAATTTGTCTTCAATTTTTAAAACCTTTTGCTTCAATTTACTTGTGTAACTTGATGTATTCTTGAATTGTGTTTTGGGTTCTGATTCGCCAAAAATAGATTAAGCCAAGGGATTCATGTTTGGTCTGTCAATTGCATTGGGGATATTGGTGAAAAATTGATATATCTATCTTAATTTATTTTTAATTTTACAATTTAGGTTGATAATTCTCACTTTACTCTTTGAAGCAATGCCGTTTTCCCTACTTGAAATTAAGCTGATTGCCATGATTTTGTGAATTTAGCATTCAGCTTTAATGAGAATAATAAAAAAACTAACAAGCTGAGAAGAGAAAAAGTAAGTGATCAATCAAATAGATATTGTGGTATTGTATCTTATTTATCTAAGATATCAAATCTGCTAAATCAAAGTGCTTACTACTTTTGATAGGTAACGAGCTATTAGAATGCTTTTAGTTTTGTTCAAGATGAGTAACTGTTACAATTGTTTGGTAAATAATGCTGGGATTGGTTTGGGTGATAAATATCCTATTGGCAGTAAAGTTCAAGCTGTTTGGAGTGAAGAGAGGGAATGGTCTATTCAGCAATTAATTTCTTTTTCTTTGTCCATTTATTCAGCAATTAGTATGATGATCATATATATTTTAGTATTTCAACTCAGTTTGTGATCTTACTATTTTGGTTTAGTTAATTTCTATTTACACTTTTTTTGTGCATCGTTAGAAGAATTTTTTTGTTTAAACTTCTTAGAAGTGCAAGTATTTTTCCAGCAGCCCCGCTGGGAATGAACACTGATACAATTGTTAAGGCCAAGAGTTTTCTTGATGGTGATGAAGATCAGCATGAAAAAGATGTGTGTGAGAAGAATCTGAAGGCGCTTTAGAACATTTTTTAGTCATTATGCCAAGATTAGAATATTAACGATTTTCTATTTGTTAAGCTCTTTTTCGGATATAGAGTGCAAACTTTGCATTTTAATTGATATGTGATACAAGTTTCAGGTGACTTAAATTATCTTAAGTTATATTTTGATTGTTAGTTGCTTCTTAAGATTATATCTTTGAATTGTGTATGGATTGTGTAAGGATAATTTTTATTGTTTAAAGAAATTATTTAGTATAAATATGTGTTTAATTTTATTTTATAATATTTAACTCATTTAATTAAAAATATAGAATTATATATGTAATATTATTAAATATTATGTTGTATAAAAAATTATTAGAATATTATATACATACAGAAAATTAAAAAAAATTTAAAAAAAAAAACAATGAGGGACCTAAGGATACACTTATATAGAGTAGCTAAGGATACACTAATTTTATTTTTGTTTTAATTTTCAAAAATTTTTCAAAAATCTTTCAAAAAAATTTCTCATCAGTTTTCGAAAAAAAATTTAAAAATGTTTTCAAAAATATATTTTTCTTCAGAATTTTTAAGAATGAATTCTAGTGTTTTATAAAGCAGGTTGAAGCCTGGTTGGCTGTAAAGCCACGACTGTAGGGCATGTTAGGCGTGTCATGTCTGAGTTACATACTAAAGCTTGGCTGGCTATTAAGCCATGCCTGACCCTTTGATTGGAGCTTTAGGCTAAAGAGCATAAGATTCCTGGAATTCATATTAAAAATTTTGGAATCCTTATTTTCCTTTTTCAAATAATTTTCGAAAAAATACAAAAAAAATTAGAAAATCAAAAAAATCAAAAATATTTTTTGTGTTTCTTGTTTGAGTCTTGAGTCATGTTATAAGTTTGGTGTCAATTGCATGTTCATCTTGCATTTTTCAAAAAAATTCATGCATTCATAGTGTTCTTCATGATCTTCAAGTTGTTCTTGGTAAGTCTTCTTGTTTGATCTTTGCATTTGCATGTTTTGTGTCTTTTCTTGTTTTTCATATGCATTCCTGAATTCTTTATGTCTAAGCATTAAAGAATTCTAAGTTTGGTGTCTTGCATGTTTTCTTTGCATTAAAAATTTTTCAAAAATGTGTTCTTGATGTTCATCATGATCTTCATAGTGATCTTGGTGTTCATCTTGACATTCATAGCATTCTTGCATGCATTCATTGTTTTGATCCATAACTCTCATGCATTGCATCATTTTTCTTGTTTTTCTCTCTCATCATAAATATTAAAAAATAAAAAAAATATCTTTCCCTTTTTCTCTCTTAAAAATTCAAAAATTAGATTTGACTTTTTCAAAAATTTTTAAAATCTAGTTGTTTTTATGAGTCAAATCAAATTTTCAATTTAAAAATCTTATCTTTTTCAAAATCTTTTTCAAAAATCAAAACTTTTTCATTTTTCTTAGTTATTTTCGAAAATTTTAAAAATATTTTTCAAAAATCTTTTTCTTATTTTTATATCATATTTTCGAAAATAACATCATCAATTAATGTTTTGATTCAAAAATTTCAAGTTTGTTACTTACTTGTTAAGAAAGATTCAAACTTTAAGTTCTAGAATCATATCTTGTGATTTCTTGCGAATCAAGTCATTAATTGTGATTTTAAAATTCAAATCTTTTTCAAAACTAATTTCAATCATATCTTTTCAAAAATATCTTCTTATCTTATCCCTTTTAAAAAAATTGATTTTCAAATTTGTTTCAACTAACTAACTAACTTTTTGTTTGTTTCTTATCTTTTTCAAAACTACCTAACTAACTCTCTCTCTCTCATTTTTCGAAAATATCTTCTCTCTTTTTCAAAAATTTCTTTTTAATTAACTAATTATTGTATTTTCTATTTGAATTTTCGAAAAAAAATACTAACCTTTTTCAAAAACCATTTTCGAAAATCCCTAACTCTTTTTCAAAAATTATTTTCGAAAATTCTCTCCTCCTCTCATCCCCTTCTATTTATTTATTCATCTACTAACACTTCTCTTCATCTCACATCACTGCTCCTATCCTTACCCTTGTGTTTGGATTCTTCATTCTTTTTCACCCCTATTCCTTTTCTTCTTCTACTAACAATAAGGAACCTCTTTACTGTGACATAGAGGATTCCTCTTCTTTTCTTTTTCTCTTCTCTTTCTTATGAGCAGGGACAAAGAAAAAGGCATTCTTGTTGAAGCTGATCCAGAACCTGAAAGGACTCTGAAGAGAAAACTAAGAGAAGCTAAATTACAACAATCCAGAGACAACCTTATTGAAAATTTCGAACAAATAAAGGAGATGGCAGCCGAACCCAACAACAATAATGCAAGGAGAATGCTTGGTGACTTTACTGCACCAAATTCCAATTTACATGGAAGAAGCATCTCCATTCCTGCCATTGGAGCAAACAACTTTGAGCTGAAACCTCAGCTAGTTTCTCTGATGCAGCAGAACTGCAAGTCTCATGGACTTCCATCTGAAGATCCTTTTCAGTTCTTAACTGAATTCTTGCAGATATGTGATACTGTTAAGACTAATGGAGTAGATCCTGAAGTCTACAAGCTCATGCTTTTCCCTTTTGCTGTAAGAGACAGAGCTAGAATATGGTTAGACTCTCAACCCAAAGACAGCCTGAACTCTTGGGATAAGCTGGTCACGGCTTTCTTAGCCAAGTTTTTTCCTCCTCAAAAGCTGAGCAAGCTTAGAGTGGATGTTCAGACCTTCAAATAGAAAGAAGGAGAATCCCTCTATGAAGCTTGGGAAAGATACAAGCAACTGACCAAAAAGTGTCCTTCTGACATGCTTTCAGAATGGACCATCTGGGATATATTCTGTGATGGTTTATCTGAGCTATCAAAGATGTCATTGGATACTTCTGCAGGTGGATCCATTCACCTAAAGAAAATGCCTGCAGAAGCTCAAGAACTCATTAACATGATTGCAAATAACCAGTTCATGCACACTTCTGAAAGGAATCCTGTGAATAATGGGACGCCTATGAAGAAGGGAGTTCTTGAAGTTGATACTCTGAATGCCATATTAGCTCAGAATAAAATATTGACTCAGCAAGTCAATATGATTTCCCAGAGTTTGAATGGAATGCAAGCTGCATCCAACAGTACTCAAGAGGTATCTTCTGAGGAAGAAGCTTATGATCCTGAGAACCCTGCAATAGCAGAGTTAAAATACATGGGTGAACCATATGGAAACACCTACAATCCATCATGTAGAAATCACCCAAATCTCTCATGGAAGGATCAAAAGCCTCAACAAGGCTTTAATAATGGTGGAAGATACAGGTTTAGCAATAGCAAGCCTTTTCCATCATCCACTCAGCAACAGATAGAGAACTCTGAACAAAATACCTCTAATTTAGCAAACTTAGTCTCTGATCTATCTAAGGCCACTGTAAGTTTCATGAATGAAACAAGGTCCTCAATTAAAAATTTGGAGGCACAAGTAGGCCAGCTGAGTAAAAGGATCACTGAAATCCCTCCTAGTACTCTCCCAAGCAATACAGAAGAAAATACAAAAGGAGAGTGCAAGGCCATTGACATGATCACCATGGCCGAACCTATAGGGGAAGGAGAGGACGTGAATCCCAAGGAGGAAGACCTCCTGGGACATCCAGTGATCAATAAGGAGTTTCCCTCTGAGGAACCAAAAGAATCTGAGGCTCAACTAGAGACCATAGAGATTCCATTAAACCTCCTTATGCCATTCATGACCTCTGATGAGTATTCCTCTTCTGAAGAGAATGAGGATGTTACTGAAGATCAAGCTGCCAAGTTCCTTGGTGCAATCAGGAAGCTAAATGCCAAATTATTTGATATTGAAACTTGGGAAGATGAACCTCCCTTGTTCACCAATGAACTAAGTGATCTGGATCAACTGACATTGCCTCAGAAGAGACAGGATCCTAGAAAGTTCATAATACCTTGTACCATAGGCACCATGATCTTTAAGGATCTGTGTGACCTTGGTTCAGGGATAAACCTCATGCCCCTCTTTGTAATAGAGAAACTGGGAATCTATGGGGTGCAAGCTGCTAAAATCTCATTAGAGATGGCAGACAATTCAAGAAAACAGGCTTATGGACAAGTAGAGGACGTGTTAGTAAAGGTTGAAGGCCTTTACATCCCTGCTAATTTCATAGTCATGGATACTGGAAAGGAAGAGGATGAATCCATCATCCTAGGAAGACCTTTCCTAGCCACAGCAAGAGCTGTGATTGATGTGGACAGATGAGAATTGATCCTTCAATTAAATAAGGACAACCTTGTGTTTACAACTCAAGGATCTCTCTCTGCATCCATGGAGAGGAAGCATAAAGAGCTTCTCTCAAAGCAGAGTCAAACAAAGCCCCCACAGTCAAACTCTAAGTTTGGTGTTGTACTCCCATATCCAAACTCTAAGTTTGGTGTTGGAGAGTCTCAACAATGCTCTGAACATCTGTGAGGCTCCATGAGAGCCCACTGTCAAGCTATTGACATTAAAGAAGCGCTTATTGGGAGGCAACCCAATTTTTATTTATCTAACTATATTTTTCTTAGTTATATGTCTTTATAGGTTCATGATCATGAGGAGTCACAAAATAAACATAAAAATTGAAAATGGAATCAAAACAGCAGAAGAAAAATCACACCCTGGAAGAAGCATCTGCCTGGCGTTCAACGCCAGAACAGAGCATGGTTCTGGCGCTGAACGCCCAAAATGGGCAGTATCCTGGCACTGAACGCCCAGAACAAGCATGGTTCTAGCGTTCAACGCCAGAAATGGGTAACAAATGGGCGTTGAACGCCCAAAATGGGCACCAACCTGGCGCTGAACGCCCAGAGTTGTGTGCAAGGGCATTTTACATGCCTAATTTGGTGCAAGGTTGTAATTCCTTGAACACCTCAGGATCTGTGGACCCCACAGGATCATCTCAGGATATGTGAATCTCACAGGATCCCCACCCACCTCACCCTCTCTCTCCATTCATGGTCATCCCTTCTGTTTTCCATTCACCACTCACATCCATACACACATCCCTCTATCTCCTCCATCTCTTCTTCTTCTTCATCTATTCTTTCTTCTCTTGCTCGAGGGCGAGCAATATTCTAAGTTTGGTGTGGTAAAAGCATAAGCTTTTTGTTTTTCTATTACCATTAATGGCACCTAAGGCCAGAGAAACCTCAAGAAAGAGGAAAGGGAAGACAAATGCTTCCACCTATGAGCCATGGGAGATGGAAAGATTCATCTCACAAGCCCATCACTAAGAAAAGGATGGAGCAAACAAGAGAACACATTCATGAATCTCAACAGGCACATGAAGAAGCTCATCATCAAGAAATCCCTGAGATACATCAAGGGATGCACTTGCCTCCACAAAATTTTTGGGAGCAAATCAACACCTCCCTAGGAGAATTAAGTTCCAACATGGGACAATTAAGGGTGGAACATCAAGAACACTCCATCATCCTTCATGAAATTAGAGAAGATCAAAAAGCAATGAGGGAGGAGCAACAAAGACAAGGAAGAGACATAGAAGAGCTCAAGGACATCATTGGTTCCTCAAGAAAGAAATGCACCCATCACTAAGGTGGACTCATTCCTTGTTCTTACTTTCTTTGTTTTTCGTTTTCTATGTTAAGTGCTTATCCATGTTTGTGTCTTCATTACATGATCATTAGTAATTAGTAAATATGTCTTAAAGTTATGAATGTCCTATGAATCCATCACCTCTCTTAAATGAAAAATGTTTTAATTCAAAAGAACAAGAAGTACATGAGTTTCAAATTTATCCTTGAACTTAGTTTAATTATATTGATGTGGTGACAATGCTTCTTGTTTTCTGAATGAATGCTTGAACAGTGCATATGTCTTTTGAAGTTGTTGTTTAAGAATGTTAAATATGTTGGCTTTTGAAAGAATGATGACAAGGAGACATGTTATTTGATAATCTGAAAAATCATAAAAATGATTCTTGAAGCAAGAAAAAGCAGCAAAGAACAAAGCTTGCAGAAAAAAAAAAAAAGAGAATAGGCGGAAAAAAAATAGAAAGAAAAAGAAAAAGCAAGCAGAAAAAGCCAAAGCTCTTAAAACCAAGAGGCAAGAGCAAAAAGCCAATAACCCTTAAAACCAAAAGGCAAGGGCAAATAAAAAGGATCCCAAGGCTTTGAGCATCAGTGGATAGAGGGCTTAAAGGAATAAAATCCTGGTCTAAGCGGCTAAACCAAGCTGTCCCTAACCATGTGCTTGTGGCGTGAAGGTGTCAAGTGAAAACTTGAGACTGAGCGGTTAAAGTCAGGGTCCAAAGCAAAAAAAGAGTGTGCTTAAGAAACCTGGACACCTCTAATTGGGGACTTTAGCAAAGCTGAGTCACAATCTGAAAAGGTTCACCCAATTATGTGTCTGTGGCATTTATGTATCCGGTGGTAATACTGGAAAACAAAGTGCTTAGGGCCACGGCCAAGACTCATAAAGAAGCTGTGTTCAAGAATCATCATACTGAACTAGGAGAATCAATAACACTATCTGAACTCTGAGTTCCTATAGATGCCAATCATTCTGAACCTCAATGGATAAAGTGAGATGCCAAAACTATTCAAGAGGCAAAAAGCTATAAGTCCCGCTCATTTGATTGGAGCTATGTTTCATTGATAGTTTGGAATTTATAGTATATTCTCTTCTTTTTATCCTATTTGATTTTCAGTTGCTTGGGGACAAGCAACAATTTAAGTTTGGTGTTGTGTGAGCGGATAATTTATACGCTTTTTGGTATTGTTTTTAGTATGTTTTTAGTAGAATCTAGTTACTTTTAGAGATGTTTTCATTAGTTTTTATGTTAAATTCAAATTTCTGGACTTTACTATGAGTTTGTGTGTTTTTCTGTGATTTTAGGTATTTTCTGGCTGAAATTGAGGGACTTGAGCAAAAATCAGATTCAGAGGTTGAAGAAGGACTGCTGATGCTGTTGGATTCTGACTGCCCTGCACTCAAAATGGATTTTCTGGAGCTACAAAACACAAAATGGCGCGCTTCTAATTGAGTTGGAAAGTAGACATCCAGGGCTTTCCAGCAATATATAATAGTCCATACTTTGCCCAAGTTTAGATGACGCAAACTGGCGTTCAACGCCAGCTTTCTGCCCAATTCTGGCGTCCAGCGCCAGAAACAAGTTGCAAAGTGGAGTTCAACGCCCAAACTGGCACAAAAGCTGGCGTTCAACTCCAAGAAGGACCTCTACACGTACAACACTCAAGCTCAGCCTAAGCACACACCAAGTGGGCCCCAGAAGTGGATTTATGCATCAATTACTTACTTCTGTAAACCCTAGTAGCTAGTTTATTATAAATAGGACCTTTTACTATTGTATTAGACATCTTTGGACGCCTGGTTCTTAGATCAGAGGGGCTGGCCATTCGGCCATGCCTGGACCTTTCACTTATGTATTTTTAACGGTAGAGCTTCTACACTCCATAGATTAAGGTGTGGAGCTCTGCTGTTCCTCAAAGATTAATGCAAAGTACTACTATTTTCTATTCAACTCATCTTATTTCGCTTCTAAGATATTCATTCGCACTTCAACCTGAATGTGATGAACGTGACAATCATCATCATTCCCTATGAACGCGTGCCTGACAACCACTTCTGTTCTACATTAGATTGAATGAGTATCTCTTAGATCTCTTAATCAGAATCTTCGTGGTGTAAGCTAGAATGATGGCGGCATTCAAGAGAATCCGGAAAGTCTAAACCTTGTCTGTGGTATTCTGAGTAGGATTCAATGATTGAATGACTGTGACGAGCTTCAAACTCGCAATTGCTGGGCGTAGTGATAGACGCAAAAGGATAGTAAATCCTATTCCAGCATGATCGAGAACCGACAGATGAATAGCCGTGCCGTGACAGGGTGCGTTGACCATATTCACTGAGAGGATAGGATGTAACCATTGACAAGGGTAATGCCTCCAGACGATTAGCCGTGACGTGACAGGGCATTTGGATCATTTTCCCGAGAGAAGACCGAAAGTAGCCATTGACAATGGTGATGCATTACATAAAGCCAGCCATGGAAAGGAGTAAGACTGATTGGATGAAGATAGCAGGAAAGCAGAGGTTCAGAGGAACGAAAGCATCTCTATTCGCTTATCTGAAATTCTCACCAATGATTTACATAAGTGTTTCTATCACTATTTTATTAATTATTTTCGAAAACCCCATTACTATTTTATATTTGCCTGACTGAGATTTACAAGGTGACCATAGCTTGCTTCATACCAACAATCTCCGTGGGATTCGACCCTTACTCACGTAAGGTATTACTTGGATGACCCAGTGCACTTGCTGGTTAGTTGTGCGAAGTTGTGAACCATGGTATTGGCATCATGTTTTTGGCACCATTACCAGGGAAAGAAAGAGCGATGAATTTTACATAATCAAAGTGTAATCACAATTTCTGCGCACCAGTGTCCCAAGGACACTCATTAGTGATGGAAGAAGTCACTTCTGTAACAGACAGCTGGATTCTCTTCTGCAGAGATATGGAGTCCATCATAAAGTGGCAACCCACTATCACCCTCAGACAAATGGACAGCTTGAAGTTTCCAACAGGGAACTTAAAAGGATTTTAGACAAGACCGTCAGTGTTTCAAGAAAGGACTGGTCTAGGAAGCTTGATGATGCTCTCTGGGCATACCGGACAGCTTACAAGACTCCTATTAGCATGTCCCCTTATCAGTTGGTCTATGGCAAAGCCTGTCACTTGCCAGTTGAGCTAGAGCATAAAGCTTACTAGGCAATCAGGTATCTGAATCTTGATTCAGAAGCTACAGGAATCAAGCAAATACTTCAGTTAAATGAGCTTGATGAATTCAGATATTCAGCCTATGAGAATGCCAAGCTCTATAAGGAGAGAACCAAGTTACTACATGATAAGAAGATTTCCGTTAGAGTCTTTAAGCCAGGATAGAGAGTGCTTTTGAATAATTCAAGGCTCAGACTCTTTCCCGGGAAGCTGAAATCCCGATGGTCAGGACCATTTGTGGTTACCAGAGCTTCACCATATGGTTATGTGGAAATACAAAAAGAGAATTCTGACAAGAAATTTACAGTGAATGGCCAGAGGTTGAAGCACTATCTTGGAAGCGAGATCGATTGCCAGAGGTCTGCTCATCTGTTGAATTAGCAGAACTAATCGTCAAGCAAGCGACGTTAAAGAAGCACTTGTCGGGAAGCAACCCGATAATTTCGTATCCTTAGTTATTTTTCGTAGTAGTAGTTTTCTTACTTGTTTGATTTTTATTGAGTTTTTACTGTTTTTCTGATCATGCAGCTATTTTATAACATGAACTGAACACTTCAGGCGATACACAAAAAAAAAAAGCACACGACACGCAAGCGTCGCTGATGCGTACGCGTCATATGTGTGTGCGTGAAAAATAAAATTTGATAGAAAGTTGAGCAGCAGTGGGGCTAGAACTATGCTGAGCGCATCAGCCGCATCACGCGTACGCGTCCCTGACGCGTGCACATCTTTTGCGCAAATGGCCACCCACGTGTGCGCATCCCTGACACGCACGCGTGATCCTGAAAATCGGCGTCAATAAGTGTTTGAGTAGAGAGTTGTGATGGCTTGGGGCTGGAAGTGTGCTAGAGGCACAAAGTTGATCATGCGTACGTGTCCCTGATGCGTGCGCGCCCTTTCCCAAAAATGGCTATCCACGCATGCGCGTGCATGACGCGCACGCATCATCTGAAGATTTTGATTTCCAGACCACGCGAGCAGAGAGTTGTGCGTGCGCGCGGCTGCCTTTGCGCGATTCGCACAAACCAGGTCCACGCGTACGCATCCTTAATGCGTACGCGTCGCTTGAAATTAGCGCGATCCATGCGTACGCGTCGCATGCGACGCCCAAATTAAACCCTTCAGCGCCTGAATTCAAATCATCCACCCCCAATCCTAATTCTCTCTTGTTCTTTTATCCTTTTATTCTTCTTTCATCATACTATTTGTTTTTGTTTTTCAGTTCTTCTTTGCTTGAGGACAAGCAAACCTTTAAGTTTGGTGTTGTCGCTTCGCTGATGATTTTTAAAGCACCAAAGGAAGATGAATGTTCTTCATGGAGGAATGAGATGGCCACCAGCATAACTGAAGTGGTTGAGTTCCTTTCATTATATTTCTCTTCCGTTCTTATCTTGTTATTTTCTGTTTTCTGTTGTTTTAATTGCCTGCATGATCATTAGTACTTTCAGTTCTTAGAATTAGTTTCATTCTGTTATTTGTCTCATGTACCACTCACTGAACTTGAATCTAAAAAGAAAAAGAAAAAAAAAAGTGATGTATTGCATGAGAAATTGAGTTTATATTGAAGAGTAATTGATGAACGGATAATTTATACTCTTTTTGGCATTATTTTTAAGTAGTTTTTAGTATGATTTAGTTAGTTTTTAAATAAAAATCACATTTCTGGACTTTACTATGAGTTTGTGTGTTTTTCTGTGATTTCAAGTATTTTCTGGCTGAAATTGAGGGACTTGAGCAAAAATCTGATTCAGAGGCTGAAAAAAGACTGCAGATGTTGTTGGATTCTGACCTCCCTGCACTCAAAATGGATTTTCTGGAGCTACAGAAACCCATTTGGTGCGCTCTCAATTTCTTTTGAAAGTAGACATCTAGGGGTTTCCATCAATATATAATAGTCCATACCTTGCCCGATATTTGACGACGCAAACTGGCATTCAAACGCCAACTTCCTGCCCTATTATGAATTTAAACGCAAGAAACAGGTTACAAACTAGAGTTAAACGCCAGAAACAGGCTACAACCTGGCGTTTAACTCCAAAAGAAGTCTCTACATGTGTAAAGCTCAATGCTCAGCCCAAGCACACATCAAGTGGGCCTTGGAAGTGAATTTCTGCATCATTTACTTATCTCTGTAAACCCTAGTAACTAGTTTAGTATAAATATGACTTTTTACTATTGTATTCAAGGTCTTGGTCATTCTGATTCCCCCTCTGGGGCCGAAGCCAAAGAACATCATTATCACTTATGTAGTTTCAACGGTGGAGTTTCTACACCCCATATATTAAGGTGTGGAGCTCTGCTGTTCTTCATGAATTAATGCAAAGTACTATTACTTTTCTATTCAATTCAAGCTTATTCTTATTCCAAGATATTCACTCGAACTTCAACCTGATGAATGTGATGATCCGTGACGCTCATCATCATTCTCACCTATGAACGCGTGCCTGAGAATCCCTTCCGTTCTATCCGCAATAGCTTGAGTGTGAATCTCTTAGCCTCCTGGTTCACGATCAGAGTCTTCATAGTATAGGCTAGAATTATTGGCGGCCATTCCTGAGATCCGGAAAGTCTAAACCTTGTCTGTGGTATTTCGAGTAGGATCTGGGAATGGATGATTGTGACGAGCTTCAAACTCGTGAGTGTTGGGCGTAGTAACAAGACGCAAAAGGATCAATGGATCCTATTCCAACCTGATCGAGAACCGACAGATGATTAGTCGTGCGGTGACAGCGCATTTGGACCATTTTCACTGAGAGGACGGACGGTAGCCATTAACAACGGTGATCCTCCAACATACAGCTTGCCATGGAAAGGAGTGTGAATGATTGAATGAAAGCAGTAGGAAAGCAGAGATTCAGAAGGAGCAAAGCATCTCCATACGCTTATCTGAAATTCTCACCAATGAATTACATAAGTATTTCTATGTTATTTTATATTTTATTTATATTTTAATTATCAAAATCCCATAACCATTGGAATCTGCCTGACTGATATTTACAAGGTGACCATAGCTTGCTTTAAGCCGACAATCTCCGTGGGATCGACCCTTACTCATGTAAGGTTTATTACTTGGACGACCTAGTGCACTTGCTGGTTAGTTGTGCGGAGTTGTGAAAAGGGGTTGAGATTATAATCGTGCGCACCAAGTTTTTGGCGCCGTTGAGATCACAATTTCGTGCACCAAGTTTTTGGTGCCGTTGCCAGGGATTGTTCGACTTTGGACAACTGACGGTTCATCTTGTTGCTCAGATTAGGTAATTTTATTTTAATTTTAAGCTTTTTGCTTTTATTTTTATTTTCAAAAAATTTTTTTTTCAAAAAATTAATTATTCTATGTTCTTCAGAATTTTTAAGAATGAATTCTAGAGTTTCATGAGATATGTTGAATCCTGGCTGGCTGTTAATCCATGTCTAATCTTTTGGACCGAGGTTTCAACTATCCTTAGAAGAGTTTCTTTGTCTTTCTCAGCAATTTAGCTGTTGTATGTAATGATCTGCTAAAGCTTGGCTGGCCATTGGCCATGTCTAGTGTTTTGGACCGAAGCTTTCACTGAGAGCTTGGGGGGCTAGTAAGCCATGTCTAATTCCTGGACCGGAGTTTTAAACTAACATTGCATGATTCCTGGAATTCTTATTAAAAATTTTGAAATCCTTATTTTTCTTTTTCCAAAATAATTTTCGAAAAATACAAAAAAATTTAATAAAATTATAAAACCAAAAAAAAAAAAGAATTTTGTGATTCTTGTTTGAGTCTGGTGTCAAATTTTAAGTTTGGTGTCAATTGCATCTTTTTAACTTTTCTTAAAATTTTCGAAAACTCATGCATGGTGTTCTTCATAATCTTCAAGTTGTTCTTGATGATTTTCTTTCTTTGATCTTTGCATTTTTATGTTTTGTGTCTTTTCTTGTTTTTCATATGCATTTTTGAATCCTTAGTGTCTAAAGTTTGAAAATTTCTAAGTTTGGTGTCTTGCATGTGTGTCTTTTCTTAAAAATTTTCAAAAATAAGTTCTTGATGTTCATCTTGATCTTCAAAGTGTTCTTGGTGTTCATCTAGACATTCAAGATGTTCTTGCATGCATTGTGTGTTTTACTCATAATTTTCATGTTTTGAGTCTTTTTGTTGTTTTTCTCTCTCTTCTAAAAAATTCAAAAATAAAAAAATATCTTTCCTTTATTCTTCTCATAAATTTCGAAAGTTTGAATTGATTTAGTTATAAAGTTTTAAAATTTAATTGTTTTTTATGAATCAAGTCAAATTTTTAATTTAAAAATTCTATTTTTTTCAAATTTTTTTCAAAAGTCAAATCTTTTTCATTTTTCTTTCATAGTTTCGAAAATTTCAAATTGATTTTCAAAAATCTTTTTCTTATTTTGTTTCATATTTTCGAATTCTTTGCTAGCATTTAATATTTTGATTTAAAAATTTCAAGTTGTAACTTGCCTATTAAGAAATGATCAATCTTTAAATTTTAGAATCATATCTTTTAGTTTCTTGTTAGTCAAGTAATCAAATTTAATTTTCAAAATCAAATCCTTTCAATTTCCAATTCAAATCTTTTTCAAAATGAATTTCAATCATATCTTTTTCTATTCTAATCATATCTTTTTCAAAATCAATTTCAAAATCTTTTCTAACTTCTTATCTTTTCAAAATTGATTTTTAAATCTTTTTCAATTAACTACTTGACTTTTTGTTTGTTTTACTATTTCTTATCTTTTTCAAAACCACCTAACTACTTTTCTCTCTCTTATTTTCGAAAATCACTAACCTCTTTTTCAAAAATTTCTTTTCATTAACTAATTGTTTTAAATTTCAATTTAATTTTATTTTCCTCTTTAATTTTCGAATTCTAATTAACATTTAAAATAAAAACAAAAATATTTTTAGTTTATTTTATTTAATTTTTGAATTCTTCCCCCTCTTATCTCTTTCTATCTATTTATTTATCTACTAACACTTCTCTTCTACTCATAATTCGAACCCCCTATTCTTCTCTGTGTTCGAATTTTTATCGTCTCCTTCTTCTATTCTTCTCTTCTTCTACTCACTTAAAGGAATCTCTATACTGTGACATAGAGGATTCCTCTTCTTTTCTGTTCTTTTCTTTTTCATATGAGCAGGAACAGGGATAAAGACATTCTGATTGAAGCTGATCCTGAACCTGAAAGGACTCTTAAGAGGAAACTAAGTGAAGCTAAAGCACAACCCTCTGAAGAGGACCTGACAGAAATTTTCGAAAAAGAATGAGATATGGCCGAACCCAACAACAATGGTAGAGATGCAAGGAAGATGCTTGGTGACTTTATTGCACCCTCTTCTAACTTCTATGGAAGAAGCATCTCACTTTCTGCAATTGGAGCAAACAACTTTGAGCTTAAGCCTCAATTAGCTTCTCTAATGCAGCAGAACTGCAAGTTTCATGGACTTCCAATGAAAGATCTTCATCAGTTTTTAGCTTAATTCTTGCAAATCTGTGACACTGTCAAGACCAATGGAGTTGATCTCGAGGTCTACAGGCTTATGCTTTTCCCTTTTGCTGTAAGAGACAGAGCTAGAACATGGTTGGATTCACAACCTAAGGATAGCCTGAACTCTTAGGATAAGCTGGTCAGTGCTTTCCTGGCCAAATTCTTTCCACCTCAAAAGATGAGCAAGCTTAGAGTGGAAATCCAAACCTTCAGACAGAAGGAAGGAGAATCCCTCTATGAAGCTTGGGAAAGATACAAGCAACTGATCAAAAGGTGTCCTACTGACATGCTTCCAGAATGGAGCATCATAAGTATATTCTATGATGGTCTGTCTGTGTTGTCAAAAATGTCATTGGACCATTCTGCAGGAGGATCTCTTCATCTGAAAACCCCTGCAGAAGCTCAGGAACTCATTGAAATGGTTGCAAATAACTAGTTCATGTAGACCTCTGAGAGGAATCCTGTGAACAATGGATGCCTCAGAAGAAGGGAGTTCTTGAAATTGATACTCTGAATGCCATATTGGCTCAGAACAAAATATTAACTCAGCAAGTCAATATGATTTCTCAAAGTCTGAATGGATTGCAAGCTGCATCCAACAGTACTAAAGAGGCATCTTCTGAGGAAGACGCTTATGATCCTGAAAACCCTGCAATAGCAGAGGTGAATTACATGGGAGAACCCTATGGAAACACCTATAATCCTTCATGGAGAAATCATCCAAATTTCTCATGGAAGGATCAACAGAAGCCTAATCAAGGCTTCAATAATAATAATGGTGGAAGAAATAGGTTTAGCAATAGCAAGCCTTTTCCATCATCTTCTCAGCAACAGACAGAGAATTTTGAACAGAGGCATTTTGGCCTGACAACCATAGTCTCTAATCTATCTAAGAACACACTAAGTTTCATGAATGAAACAAGGTCCTCCATTAGAAATTTGGAGGCACATGTGGGTCAGCTGAGTAAGAAGATTACTGAAACTCCTCTCAGTACTCACCCAAGCAATACAGAAAAAAATCCCAAGAGAGAGTTCAAGGCCATAACCATGATCAACATGGCCGAACCTGGAGAGAGTGAGGAAGACGTGAGTCTCAGTGAGGAAAGCCTCATGGGACGCCCTCTGGACAGAAAGGAGTTTCCTTTTGAGGAACCAAAGGAATCTAAGGCTCATACTGAGACCATAGAGATTCTACTGAACTTCCTTCTGCCATTCATGAGCTCTGATGAATATTCTTCCTCTGAAGAGGATGAAGACATCACTGAAGAGCAAGTTGCTAAATATCTAGGAGCAATCATGAAGATGAATGCAAAGTTATTTGGTACTGAGACTTGGGAGGATGAACCCCCCTTGTTCACCAATGAACTGAGTGTATTACTGAGGCAGACATTACCTCAGAAGAAACCGGATCCCGAAAAATTCTTCATACCTTGTACCATAGGCACCATGACCTTTGAGAAGGCTCTTTGTGACCTGGGGTTAGGGATAAACCTCATGCCCCTCTCTGTAATGGAGAAATTGGGAATCTTTGAGGTACAAGCTGCAAGAATCTCACTAGAGATGGCAGACAAATCAATGAAACAGGCTTATAGACTAGTAGAGGACGTACTAGTAAAGGTTGAAGGCCTTTACATCCTTGCTGATTTCATAATCCTAAACACTGGGAAGGATGAGGATGAATCCATCATCCTTGGCAGACCCTTCCTAGCCACAGCAAAAGCTGTGATTGATGTTGATAGAGGAGAGTTGGTCCTTCAGTTGAAAGAGGACTATGGCGAACTGATTTCCTATCGGTAAAGAAATTCACAAATATAATCGCATTGTAAGTATAGCTCCTAAACCAACAGAAAATCTTTTCGTACAAACGTTTGGTTGTCACAAGTAACAAACCCAATAAAATTTATAAAGTGAAGTATTCAAACCTCGGGTCGTCTTCTAAAGGAATTACAGGGAAGTATGATTTATTATTGGTTATAAAAAATAGTGTTTTTGGGTTTCAAAAGGTTTGAACATGGAAAATAAATTGCAGGAATTAAGAAATCAATAACTAAGAAAATTCTTGGCAAGGTATGAAAATTAGAAGTCCTATCCTAGTTATCCTTATCAATGGTGATGAGAATTATATTTTTCTCCCCGCTAAGTCAACCTCTAACTATGAAGGTAAGTCAAGTGGATAAATCAATTTAACACCTAAAGTCCTAGTCAACTCCTAAGGAAAGACTAGAGTTACAGGAATTTAAATCAATCAGCAAAGATAACAATTATCAATCACGATGAGTTTGACAACTCAAGAGTTACCAATTAATCAACCAAAGCCAAAAGGGAAAAATCTAAATTATTTAGATAAATAAAGGAAAGCAATCATAATTCTGAAATACCTCAAATTGCATTAATAAAAGAAAATCAATCCAAACATAAAGAATTCATAAACTAAATTGAGAAAATAAATAAAAGGAATATTAAACCTGGAACTTGAGAAGAACAAATCCTAAATCCTAAGAGAGAGGAAAGATCCTCTCTCTCTAAAAACTACATCTAGATTATGAAAAGTGAATAATCGAAGACCTCCCCATGAATGGATGCATTCCCCCACTTTATAGCCTTTAATCTGTGTTTTTTGTGCTGAAAGCTGGGTCAAAAATAGCCCAGACCCTCCCCCCACCCTTATATAAACCCCTCACCACTACTTCATTTTCACACATTACAAACACTTCTTCCCCCCTTGGCCGAATACACTCTTCCCCTCCATCTCCTCCATTTTCTTCTTCTTCTACTATTTTTCTTCTTCTTTTGCTCGAGGACGAGAAAACCTTTTAAGTTTGGTGTGGTAAAAGCATTGCTTTTTATTTTTCCATAACCATTAATGGCACCTAAGGCCAGAGAAACCACAAGAAAGAGGAAAGGGAAGGCAATTGCTTCCACCTCTGAGTGATGAGAGATGGAGAGATTCATCTCAAAGGTCCATCAAGACCACTTCTATGAAGTTGTGGCCAAGAAAAAGGTGATCCCTGAGGTCCCTTTTAAGCTCAAAAAGGGCGAATATCCGGAGATCCGACAAGAGATTAGAAGAAGAGGATGGGAAGTACTCTCTAATCTTATTCAACAAGTCGGAATCCTAATGGTTCAAGAGTTCTATGGAAACGTATGGATCACTAGGAACCATGATCAAAGTATGAACCCAAATCCAAAGAAATGGCTTACAATGGTTTGGGGGAAATACTTAGATTTCAGTCCGAAAAATGTAAGGTTGGCGTTCAACTTGCCAATGATGCAAGAAAATGCACGCCCCCTATACTAGAAGGGTCAACTTTGATCAAAGGTTGGACCAAGTCCTCATGGACATATGTGTGGAAGGAGCTCAATGGAAAGTTGACTCAAGAGGCAAGCCGGTTCAATTAAGAAGACCGGACCTTAAGCCTGTGGCTAGAGGATGGTTGGAGTTCATCCAACGCTCTATCATTCCTACTAGCAACCGATCTGAAGTAACTGTGGATTGGGCCATCATGATCCATAGTATCATAATTGGGGAGGAAGTAGAAGTTCATGAGATTATACCTCAAGAACTCTACAAAGTGGCTGACAAATCCTCCACTTTGGCAAGGTTAGCCTTTCCTCACCTCATTTGTCACCTCTGCAATTCAGCTGGAATTGACATAGAGGAAGACATCCTTATTGATGAGGATAAGCCCATCACTAAGAAAAGGATGGAGCAAACAAGAGAGCCCACTCATGGACCTCAATAAGAGCATGAGGAAATTCCCCATCATGAAATCCCTGAGATGCCTCAAGGGATGCACTTTCCTCCACAAAACTATTGGGAGAAAATCAATACCTCCCTAGGAGAATTAAGTTCCAACAAGGGACAACTAAGAATGGAGCATCAAGAGCACTCCATCATTCTCCATGAAATTAGAGAAGATCAAAGAGCTATGAGAGAGGAGCAACAAAGGCAAGGAAGAGACATAGAGGAGCTTAAAAGTACCATTGGTTCTTCAAGAGGAAGAAGCCGTCATCACTAAGGTGGACCCGTTCTTTAATTTCCTTGTTCTTTATTTCTCTGTTTTTCGTTTACTATGCTTTATGATTATTTATATTTGTGTCTTTATTACATGATCATTAGTGTTTAAGTGTCTGTGTCTTAAAGCTATGAGTGTCCTATGAATCCATCACCTTTCTTAAATGAAAAATGTTCTAAAAGCAAAAGAACAAGAAGTACATGAATTTCGAATTCATCCTTGAGATTAGTCTAATTATTTTGATGTGGTGGCAATACTTTTTATTTTCTGAATGAATGCTTGAACAGTGCATATTTTTGATATTGTTGTTCATGAATGTTAAAATTTTTAGCTCTTGAATGAATAATGAAAAAGAAGAAATGTTATTGATAATCTGAAAAATCATAAAATTGATTCTTGAAGCAAGAAAAAGCAGTGAAGAACAAGGCTTGCAAAAAAAAAAAAAAAGAAAAAGCAAGCAGAAAAAGCCTCGCTCTTTAAACCAAAAGGCAAGAGCAAAAAGCTAGTAACCCTTTAAACCAAAAGGCAAGGGTAAAATAAAAAGGATCCAAGGCTTTGAGCATTAATGGATAGGAGGGCCCAAAGGAATAAAATCCTGGCCTAAGCGGCTAAACCAAGCTGTCCCTAACCATGTGCTTGTGGCCTGAAGGTGTCAAGTGAAAAGCTTGAGACTGAGCGGTTAAAGTTGTGATCCAAAGCAAAAAGAGTGTACTTAAGAACCCTGGACACCTCTAATTGGGGACTCTGGCAAAGCTGAGTCACAATCTGAAAAGGTTCACCCAGTTATGTGTCTGTGGCATTTATGTATCCGGTGGTAATACTGGAAAACAAAGTGCTTAGGGCCACGGCCAAGACTCATAAAGTAGCTATGTTCAAGAATCAACATACTGAACTAGGAGAATCAATAACACTATCTAAATTCTGAGTTCCTATAGATGCCAATCATTCTGAATTTCAAAGGATAAAGTGAGATGCCAAAACTGTTCAGAGGCAAAAAGCTACTAGTCCTGCTCATCTAATTGGAGCTACATTTCATTGATATTTTGGAATTTATAGTATATTCTCTTCTTTTTATCCTATTTGATTTTCAGTTGCTTGGGGACAAGCAACAATTTAAGTTTGGTGTTGTGATGAGCTGAAAATTAATACTCTTTTTGGCATTGTTTTTAAGTAGTTTTTAGCATGATTTAGTTAGTTTTTAATATATTTTTATTAGTTTTTAAATAAAAATCACATTTCTGGACTTTACTATGAGTTTGTGTGTTTTTCTGTGATTTCAGGTATTTTCTGGCTGAAATTGAGGGACTTGAGCAAAAATCTAATTCAGAGGCTGAAAAAGGACTATAGATGCTATTGGATTCTGACCTCCCTGCACTCGAAATGGATTTTCTGGAGCTACAGAAACCCAATTGGCGCGCTCTCAATTGCGTTTGAAAGTAGACATCCAGGGATTTCCAGCAATATATAATAGTCCATACTTTTCCTGAGTTTTTACGATGCAAACTGGCGTTCAAACGCCAACTTCCTGCCCTATTCTAAAGTTAAACGGCAGAAACAGGTTACAAACTAGAGTTAAACGCCAGAAACAGGCTACAACCTGGCGTTTAACTCCAAAAGAAGTCTCTACACGTGTAAAGCTCAATGCTCATCCCAAGAACACACCAAGTGGGCCCCAGAAGTGAATTTCTGCATCATTTACTTATCTCTGTAAACCCTAGTAACTAGTTTAGTATAAATAGGACTTTTTACTATTGTATTCAAGGTCTTGGTCATTCTAGTTCCCCCTCTGAGGCCGAAGCCAATGAACATCATTATCACTTATGTATTTTCAATGGTGGAGTTTCTATACCCCATAGATTAAGGTGTGGAGCTCTGCTGTTCTTCACGAATTAATGCAAAGTACTATTATTTTTCTATTCATATCAAGCTTATTCTTATTCCAAGATATTCACTCGCACTTCAACCTGATGAATGTGATGATCCGTGACACTCATCATCATTCTAACCTATGAACGCGTGCTTGACAACCACTTCCGTTCTATCTGTAATAGCTTGAGTGTGTATCTCTTAGCCTCCTAGTTCACGATCAGAGTCTTCGTGGTATAGGCTAGAATTATTGGCGACCATTCCTAAGATTCGGAAAGTCTAAACCTTGTCTGTGGTATTCTGAGTAGGATCTGGAAAGGGATGACTGTGACGAGCTTCAAACTCGCGAGTGTTGGGCGTAGTGACAGACGCAAAAGGATTAATGGATCCTATTCCAACATGATCGAGAACTGACAGATGATTAGCTGTGCGGTAACAGCGCATTTGGACCATTTTCACTGGGAGGACGGACGGTAGCCATTGACAACGGTGATCCCCCAACATACAGCTCGCCATGGAAAGGAGTGTGAATGATTGAATGAAGGCAGTAGGAAAGCAGAGATTCAGAAGGAGCAAAGCATCTCCATACGCTTATCTGAAATTCTCACCAATCAATTACTTAAGTATTTCTATCTTATTTTATATTTTATTTATATTTTAATTATCAAAGTCCCATAACCATTTGAATCTGCCTGGCTGAGATTTACAAGATGACCATAGCTTGCTTTAAGCCGACAATCTCCGTGGGATCGACCCTTACTCACGTAAGGTTTATTACTTGGAGGACCCAGTGCACTTGCTGGTTAGTTGTGCGGAGTTGTGAAAAGGAGTTGAGATTATAATCGTGCGCACCAAGTTTTTGGCGCCGTTGAGATCACAATTTCGTGCACCAGTAGTCTTATTCACTTAAATGTGGTGGTATTTTTTGTGATTCTGAATGCATAACATGAACAGTGCATATTTTAATTTGAATCAAAGAATGTTAATTTACAAGGAACAGGAATTTAGAAAATTATTATGACTTCTCTGAAATAAACAAAAGTCTAATCCTTGAAGCAAAAGAAATAGCAAAACAAAAAGGGAAAAGAAGCAAGGTCCAAGGCTCTGAGCATCAATGACTAGGGAGGTCAGACATGATTAAAAGCTCAAAGAGTTGTTTCCCTAGTTATATACTTGTGGTGTTCTTGTGTCAAGTAATCCTTGAGACAAAACATTTAGAGTCGAGATCAATTGCAATTAACAGAGTATGCCAAAGGCTTTGAGCACCACTGTCTGGGAGTAACTGAAAGAAAAATCAGAACTTCAAAAGAGTTCCCCAATTAAGTGCTTGTGGTGTTTGTGTGTCAAGTGAAGCTTGAGACAAAATAGTTAAAGTCACGGATAGGCTCAAGGTGCAAAGCACCAAAATAAAGAAAATTGATGTGTTCAAGGGTTAAATTGAGTTACAAAAAGATCAGAAAATTCATAATATTATTTGGATTCTAATTCCGAATGACAGTAACATTCTTCTGATTCAAAGGAGAGCGAGATGCCAAAGCTATTCAGAATTCCAATTATAAGCCCCACTATAAGAAGAGACATGAGCTTAATTGAACTCTCATCCTCATGAAAATTCACATTCTAAGCTTATATTAGTTTTGGTTGCTTGAGGACAAGCAACAATTCAAGTTTGGTGTTGTGATGCGTGAGCATCTTTCTTACCTTTTCCTAGTGAATTTGCATTTAATTTGTTAAGTTTTATCAAGAATTAATTATCTTTTAGCCACTATGGATGCTACTTTGAGTCTTATACAATTCTGTTTATTTTAGGTAGCATTTGGATGGATTTGATGGAGTTTCTATAGAGAAAGAGAAGAAACCAAGGAGTTGACCAGCGAGGAGTGACACGTGCGCGTGCCTGACGCATGTGCGTGATTTGGAGCTTTCCATGGCGACGCGTGTGCGTACCTGATGCGTACGCGTGAAAAGTGAAGTTGCTCAGTGATGCGTGGCGTACCTGACGCGTACGCGTGACACGCGAAGAAGACCATCGACACGTATGCGTGACTGACGCGTACGCGTGACATCCGCCACGTGCAGAAAATGCAGAAAATGTTGGGGTGATTTCAGGCCAGGTTTCAACCCAGTTTTTGTCCCAGAAACACAGACTAGAGCCAGGGTATAGCAGAGACTCAAGGGAGATTCACACAAGAATGGTTTTTCCCACTCCAAGTTAGGCGTGGACCCTACGAAGCAAGTGGTCCCCATCCATCAATTGAAGACATGCTGATTGCTTTAATTAATTCTGATTTAAACTTTAATTTTTATTTTAAAATAGGAAAAGATATTATTTTAAGTTTTAGAAGATAGATTTTAAATTAATTAGGATTAGATATAAAAGGGTATTCCAACAGGGGGATTCCAACACAACATTATTCCATTCAATTCCAATTTACATTTTATCCGAATCCTTGTTTTCTCTTTGCCATGAGCAACGAAACCTCCACTGTTAAGGTTAGGAGCTCTGTCTATTGTATGGATTGATTTTATTGTTTTTCTATTTTAATTCATGTCTTGATTTATAATTAAGAATTATTTTCGTTCTTTACTTTATGAATTTGGGTGGAACGGAAGTATGACCCTCTTTCTAATTACGTTCTTGTATAACTTGGAAAAGCTCTTTACATGAACAACAACTTGAAAACATATTCTCCTAAATTTCTAATTTATCTGGAATTAATAGGATACGTGACATATAATCCTTTTAAGTTTGGGTAATTAGGATTTCTGTGGCATATAACTAGAATTGAACTTCACCCGCTAATTGGAATCGATTTACCAGGGAATTGGCTGTTAATGAATTTTAGAGGAGACTAGAAAAGTCTAAGGAATTAGGGTCTAGTCACATATAGTTGCCATGAATTAAATCTTACATGATCAAAAATATATTAATAAGAAAAGTTCATCCAGAAAATAGATAACTCTGAAGCCTTAACTGTTTCTCCATACTTTATTCCCAACGTATTTACTTGCTTTTCTTCAATATTCTTTATATTGTTTAATGTCTTTGAACTCTCAAATACTATTTTCTATTTCTAACTAAGTAAATCAATCAACCAATGTTGCTTAGTCCTTCAATCCTCGTGAGATCGACCCTCACTCACCTGAGGTATTACTTGGTACGACCCGGTGCACTTGCTGGTTAGTCTGTGGTTGTAAATTCCACATCAACTAGATAAATCACCTAACTAAAATTGCTTAATCCATCAATCCCTGTGGGATCGACCTCACTCAAAAGTGAGTTATTACTTGACGATTCGGTATACTTGCCAAAGGGATTTGTGTTGTGCAAATTCCCGCGCATCAAGTTTTTGGCATCATTTCCGGGGATTGATTCAGATTGACAATGATTAAGTGAGTGATAGTCTAGATTGAGCACTTTTCTTAGCTTTTGTTTAAGCACACTAACTATTTGACACATTGTGTCAACTAACTCTAACATCACTCTAGCACTAGGGTGATCATTATGCTTTTGGTTTGTTCTTGTTTTGTGTATGCCAGGAGGAAGGGAAGCAACATTAATTTCCTTTGATTCTAAGCCAGAAAGAACTTTTGGAAGATTGAGAAGATAAGCTAGAAGGAAAAGAGTTGTTGGTGAAGAGGATTCAGAAGAGGACTTAGATCAAATCATGGAGGATGAGGTGCATGAGGAAGGGCTAGCTAACAACAATGCCCAACCTGCTAACAGGGTGTTGGCCTCTTACACCATCCCCAATCCTAGACACTATGGAAGCAGCATCCTCACCCCAAATGTTCATGTAACCAACTTCAAGTTGAAACCTCAACTCATCACTTTGGTGCAGAACAATTGCGCTTATAGAGGAGGCCCTCTTGAAGACCCCAAATAACACTTATCTATTTTCTTGAGAATTTGTTAAATAGTCAAGATAAATGGGGTGCATCCTAACATTTATAAGTTGCTTCTATTCCCATTCTCCCTGAGGGACAAGGCATCTCAACGGCTGGAAACCTTTCCCAATGAGAGCATCAACAATTGGGATGACTTGGTGAGCAAATTCTTAGCTAAGTTTTACCTACCTCAAAGAATCATCAAGCTAAAAACAGAGGTGCAAACCTTCACGCAAAAGGAGGGAGAGTCACTCTATGAGGCATGGGAGAAATACAAAACCCTGATAAGGAGATGTCCATCAGATATGTTCAGTGAGTGGGTGAGACTTCAAAACTTCTATGAAGGTCTTTCTCTAAAGGCAAAAAAAGCATTAGACTACTCCTCAGGAGGTTCACTCCAGATGATGAAGACCCCTCAAGAAGCACAAGACCTCATTGATATGGTGGCCAACAATCAATATTTCTACTCTTTTGAGAGGCACCACAACACAACTCAAACGAGGGGAGTGATGGAACTTGAAGGAGTAGATACCATCTTGGGCTAGAACAAGCTTATGCACCAACAAATTCAGCAACAAATGGAGATGATGGCCAAGAGAATTTATTAAAATTGCTCAAATCTACCAATCTATGTGGATACGATCCCACTCCACTGTGGATTATTACTTGACGATAATTTTTGGTGTGCTTGCCAAAAGAATGGATTCATCATTTTTATATGGAGTGTGAATTCCGGTCATCAAGTTTTATGGCGCCGTTGACGGGGATTGGTTCGAATTTGACAATGATTAAAATGATTGGAGAGCTAGATTAAGCATTTTAATTACCTTGTTATTTTTTTCAGTTCTTTAATTTTTCTTCAGTTATGTTTTATTTTGATTTTACTTTGGATTTTAACTTCTTCTAACTGTTTGATTAATTGCATCAACCAAGCTAACCATTAATCTTAATAAGAGTGATTACTTCACTTGCCCTCTGCTTGCTATTTGTTGAATGTATGATAGGTAGAAGGGGAGAAACTTCATCCTCCATCGATAATGAACCTGAGAAGACCTTCCTTAGATTGAGGAGGGAAGCAAGAGGCAAAGGCATAGTAGGAGAGGAAGTAGTAGAGGAAGATCTAGGAGATACTATGGAAGAAGAAGTGCAAAACCATGTTGGAGTAGATGCTGGTAATCATATTGGGCAAGAGAGGAGAGTCTTAGGCTCCTACATCAACCCAAATCCAGGAAACTGTGGCAGCAGCATTCTCAAACCAACAATCCATGCTAACAACTGAGTTGAAATCTCAACTCATTACACTTGTCGAGAATAATTGTTCATATGGAGGGGGAACCCAGGATGACCCAAACCAACATCTCACTACATTCTTGAGGATTTATGACACTGTAAAGTCCAATGGTGTACACCCTGACACCTACAAGCTACTTTTGTTCCCTTTTTCACTCAGAGATAAGGCAGCAAAGTGGTTAGAAGCATTTCCCAAGGAGAGCTTAACAACTTGGGATGAAGTTGTAAACAAATTTCTAGCCAAATTCTACCCTCCACATAGAGTAAATAGATTGAGAGCTGAGGTGCAGACCTTCAAACAGCAAGATGGTGAAATACTTTATGAGGCCTGGGAGAGGTTCAAAGACTTGACAAGAAAGTTCCCTCCGGACATGTTCAACGAATGGGTTCAACTTCACATTTTCTATGAAGGACTATCATATGAAGCAAAGAAAGCTGTGGACCACTCTTCAGGGGGTTCACTCAACAAGAAGAAAACCATTGAAGAAGCTATAGATGTTATAAAGACTGTAGCTAAAAATGAATACTTCTATGCTTCAGAAAGATCTCAAAAGAAAGAAGTGCTGGAGCTAAATTCCATGGATGCCTTGAAATCACAAAACAAGATGATTGCAGCACAACTAGCAGCCTTAATAAAGAGGATGGAGACTGGCCAAGTCTCAGCTGTCCAAGCTCAAGCACCACCACGGGAAGAAAATGCCCCAGAAGTTGAAAATGAATGGGAGCAGGCAAATTATGTGAACAATTCTTCTGATAGAACATTTAAATTTCCTCATGGGGTAGTGGAGGATTTGCTGGTGAAAGTGGGAGAATTTATTTTCCCAGCTGACTTTGTTGTGCTGGACATGGAAGAAGAAGCCAACACATCTATCATCCTAGGAAGGCCATTCCTAGCTATTGCTGGAGCCATTATTAATGTCCAAAAAGGAGAGCTAGTCTTGAGATTACATGAAGAGAAGATGGTCTTTAATGTATTCAAATCAATGAGTTATCCCAAAGAATCCATAGGAGAGTGCATGATGGTAGATACCATAGAAAAGATAGTTCAAGGAGTGTTGGAGGAAGAACAATGTGAAGAGATCATGGAGCTGGAGCAACAAGCAAAAAGTGGAGAATTACCACAAGAAACCATGAAGAAGTCAATCATACTGAACCACGCTGACAAAAAGGAAGTAGAGGCACCAAAATTAGAGCTGAAGACCCTGCCTCCAAGCTTGAAGTATGCTTACTTGGGTGACAATGACACTTACCCAGTAATCATCAATTCAAGCTTGAGTGAGGAACAAGAAGAGGAGCTTCTCCAAGTGCTAAAACAGCATAAAGATGCTATAGGATAGACACTTGCAGACTTGAAGGGAATTAGTCCTTCAATGTGCATGCACAAAATCCTACTTGAAGAAGGAGCCAAGTCCTCAAGATAGCAGCAAAGAAGGCTAAATCCAACCATGAATGAAGTAGTCCAAAAAGAGGTATTGAAATTGTGGCAAGCTGGGGTGATTTACCCTATCTCAGACATCCCTTGGGTAAGCCCAGTGCAAGTAGTTCCAAAGAAAGGAGGGATCACTATTGTACCAAATGAGAAAAATGAGCTGATACCTACAAGAACAGTGACTGGCTGGCGCATGTGCATTGATTATAGGAAGCTTAATGAAGCCACCAGGAAAGACCACTTCTCCCTACCTTTCATGGATCAGATGCTGGAAAGACTTGCGGGACACGAATATTATTGCTTCTTGGACAGTTACTCAGGTTACAACCAAATAGTTGTAGACCCCAAGGATCAAGAAAAGACCTCATTTACCTGTCCCTATGGTGTTTTTGCTTATAGGAGAATGCTCTTTGGATTGTGCAATGCACCTGCAACATTCCAAAGGTGCATACTCTCCATATTTTCAGACATGATTGAAAGAATCATTGAGGTGTTTATGGATGACTTTTCTGTTTTTTGTGATTCATATTCTAATTGCTTACACCACTTGGCCTTGGTGCTAAAGAGATGCCAGGAAACCAACCGTGTTTTAAATTGGGAGAAATGCCATTTCATGGTCACAGAAGGGGTGGTTCTTGGTCATAAGATCTCAAAAAGAGGCATAGAGGTGGACAAGGCTAAGGTGGAGGTGTGATAAACCACTATTTAATGGTTTATCTTGTGTTCAATTGAGTGGTTTTTATCAAGTCTTTGCACACTTATTCATACAAATTGCATGGTTTTACAATTCCTTCCTAGTTTTGTTATATGGTTGAAAACTTGCTTCCAAAGCCTTTAATTTGTGTATTTTAATTCCCCTTTATACCATTTGATGCTGTGATATGTGCGTTATGTGTTTTCAGGCTTTACAGGGCAGGAATGGCTTAGAGGATGGAGAGGAAGCTTGCAAAAATGGAAGGAACACAAGAAATAAAGGAAACAACCAACGAGCATCGACGCGCACACATGCCTCACGCGTGCGCGTGATTTGGAAATCTGCACAGCAACACGTGCGCGTACCTGACGCGTACGCGTGAATTGGAGTTTTCACGATGACATGTGTGCATGCCTGACGCGTATGCGTGACACGCAAAGATGACCAGCGACGGGTACGCGTGCCTGACGCGTACGCGTGACATGCGCGACTTGCAGAAATCGCAGAAAATGCTGGGGCAATTTTGGGCCAAGCTTGGACCCAGTTTTCGGCCCAAAAATACAGACTAGAGTTAGGGGACAAGCAGAGACTCAACGGACATTGACATTACGAATAATTTTAGTTTTTAGTTTGAAATCTTTGAGAGAAATTACGACTTTCTCTAGGTTTCTTTTACATTCATAGTTCTAGAGTTTTATGCTTTTGCTTTGGATATTGAGAAGAGTCATTACCTCCGTTGAAGTTTCCATTATTCTAGTTTGCTTTCTTATTCCTTTACTCTTTTGATTACTTATTGACGCTGTTCAGATACGTATGTTGCATTTTGGAATTTATTAATGCAAAGAACTATTTTTACTTTTAATTAATTTTCAGTTATTATTTATCATGTCTTCCTTTTATTCCCTTTTTAATTCTATGCAAGTAATTTTCATGTCAATGGAGTAGACTCCTAACTTGACTTGGGGGTTGATTAAAAGGAGACCCTAGAGTTGGAATGCTCAAGTGATTAGTTAAATTGGAAGTTATTGGCTAACTCTCTAGTCTCTAACTCTAATCCTTCCTACGGAGAGGATTAGGACCTAGGATTCAGAGTTGATTAGTTGGTTGCTTGACTTTCCTTTATTTAGTAAGGGATGACTAAGTAGAACAACAACCTTTTGCTATCCCAATTGGAAAAAAACCAACAAGGATAGAACTTCCAATTAATCTACCCCCGGTTAAGGCTTTTATTTAATTGAATAAATTCTCTCGTTAATTTTCATTGTCCTCAATTTACAATCATTTACTTTTCTGTTCTACAACTCTTAAAAATTCTCAGAAAACTCATGACTAATAAAATAGCACTCTTTTGTCAGCTTGTTAGGAGACAACCTGGGATTCCTACTCCCAGTATTTTTATTCTAAATTTGTGACAACCCTTCTAAGTTGATAAGCGGATTTTTGCTGGTTAAGAACTATACTTGCAACATATTTCTTCTATTAATTTCTTAATTGGCTAATTTCCGCCACGTCAATTTTTGGCGCCGTTGCCGGGGAGTTGTAATTGCGTGCTATATTATTAGATGGTGTACATATTTTTAATTTTTGTATATTTTATTTTATTTTATTAGCATGAGCTATATATTTCTTTCATTGAATGACACGTTCGCTGCCTGATCCGAGCTTAGCCGCGTTTGATCCTGAAATTGACAGAACTATTTCCCGTATCAGGCGAGCTCGGCATCGGTTAGCCTCTGAGGGTGGTGAAATAGTTCTTGCCAATTCACCAATCTCATCAGAGGGCGAATCTGAAGCGCCATCTGAGGAAGAAACAAGCTCCTTTTCTACTAATTTTGTTGATTCACGTGCAGGTGATATAGCGGAGCCCAGAAGGATTACACTACAGGAAGCAGGAGCTCCAGACTTTACACTGCAACCGTATCAAGTGCGTCACCTAAATCTGGCTCCAAATTTTGAACTAAAGACTATGCTAATCAACCTAATACCCAAGTTTCATGGCTTACCTGCTCAGGAGCCTATCAAGCACCTCAGAAATTTTCAGACAGCCTGTTCTACTGTTAGGCGTCATGGTGCAGATGAGACTTCTATTCTGCTAATCGCCTTCCAGTTTTTTCTTGAGTGAAAGGTGAGGGAGTGGTACTACACCTAACTAGAAGCAGTTGTTACCAACTGGGATACGCTCAGGAGAGAATTCTTGGAAAAATACTTTCCAGCTGAAGTTACAAATAAACTGAGGAAAGAGATCTTCTGCATTATCCAGGGTGACTCAGAGACCCTTTACGAATATTGGGAATGCTTCAGGAATCTCCTAGATTCATGCCCCCACCACAAGATTGATGAAATGGAGTTGATCAACTACTTCACACATGGCATGAAGCCTTAGGATAAGACTACATTAGATGCTGCAAGTAATGGCTCTCTGAAGAAGTACAAGACAGCGACAGAGGCGTGGCAACTGATCACCGATCTAGCTGAATCTACCCGGAATGTCAGGCACAGGAACAACAATCCCAAGGCTGTTGCAGAGGTTTCCTCTAGCAGTGAAACTACTGCTCTCACGCAGACTCTGTGAGAGATAACCAACTTACTGAAGCAGCTTCAACTGAACCAACAACAATCTCAGCCTCCCTCACCGCAACATAGTCAACAACTGGTTCCTCAGAGAGTGTGCGGGATATGTGCCGATTATAATCATTACACTGATGAGTGTCCGTAACTCCAACAAGAAGACAACACCTTGGCAGCTACTCATAACTTCTATGACCGCCCGAATCAAAGATACTCTCAATAAGGCAGCAATTATAACCAAGGTGGGAACTATAACCAAGGTTGGCAAGACAACTCCAACCATGAATGGAGGGACAACTATAACAGAGGAGGCAGAGACAACCAGGGAAATCAGAGGTGGAATAATAATAACAAACAGCAGCACCGGAATCAGCAGAACCCTCCCTATCAACAACAGAACCAGAACCAGCCTTACAGAGCACCTCACCTAAGGCAGTCCCAATTGCCTCAGAACAACCAATAGCAAGCTCCTCAGATCACTTACCCCTTTCCTCTTCTAATGATGAGATACTTCGTTCTCCTGCACAAGGACAACAAAACATTCAGAATACACTTAACTCTACCATAAATGGTCTGAATGCCACTTTACAAGCTCTCATCTCCAGGATGGATTCATTCTCCGCTCCCAATAATCAGCCTTCAAGCTCCAGTGGAATTCCTTCTCAACCTATACCCAACCCCAAAGGTGGAATCAATGCCATCACTCTGATGTCCGGAACCACACTACAAGAGAGGAATCACGAAGAGCCAAGTCCACCAAAAAACACCCTAATTGAGGACATGGTTGAAGTGGAGGATGTTGAAGAGGAGGATGAAGTACAAGACATGGTTGAAGAAAAAGCAGCTCAACCAAGGAATGGAGAACCAAAGGAAGCTGAAGCTACAAGAGACGCCATTCCTATCCCCTTTCCACACCTTGCAAGGAAGCCCAGAATGCAAATGGAACTCGATCCCAAAATGGTAGAAATCTTCAAAAAGGTTGAGGTAACTATTCCCCTTTTTGATGTTATTCAGCAAGTACCTAAATATGCGAAGTTTCTGAAAGATTTATGCATGCATAAGGATAAAATTAATGAATTAGAAACTATTCCTTTAGGTAGTTCTATATCTGCTTTAATGGGGAATATACTTGAAAAATGTAGTGATCCAGGCCCATGCATGGTTAACTGTACCATTGGGGGTGTAATATTCTCTGACTGCATGTGTGATTTAGGAGCGTGCGTGAGTATTATGCATTTGTCTATATATGATGCTTTCAGGCTCCCTCCCTTAAAAAGGTCAGCAGCTCATTTTGTTTTAGCAGATAAAAGCATCATCACAGTGGTTGGAATTGCTGAAGACGTGCTGGTGAGCATTAAGAGCCTCACATTTCCCATTGACTTTTATATCCTAGAAATGCCCCCTAATGACTCAGGAAGACTGTCATCCATCCTGCTTGGAAGGCTATTCCTGAAGACTTCAAAGTTCCAACTGGATGCCTTCTCAGGAATTTATTCTTTTAAGATAGATGGCCGAGCAGTGAGCTTCAATCTGGATGAAGCTATGAAGCACCCTCCGGAAGATCATTCCATCTTCCAGTGCGACATCATTGAGGAGACTGTGTCTTCAGTCCTCCAAGAAGAACTAGAAGAGATGCGCATGGAGCATGGTCCAAGTGTGGGGAAATCCTCTTAACACAATGAGGACACTTTGCCATTATCACTAGCTCTAAATGATCAAGTGTCTAACCATAAGCAGAAATGGAGTTAAAGCCCCTTCCACCCCACCTCAAGTATGCTTACCTTGAGGATAATCAGAAGCTCCCATTTATCATTGCAAGGGAACTCACATCCTAACAGGAGGAGCAGCTGCTTAGGGTGCTGAGAAGACACAAGAAAGTAATTGGGTGGAGCCTGGCGGATATAGTAGGCATCAGCCCTCAAGTTTGTGAGCACAGGATATTTTTAGAAGAGGGAGCAAGGCCTATTCGTCAACCTCAAAGAAGACTGAATCCCACCATCTTAGAAATTGTCAAGGAGGAAGTAACCAGACTGCTAGAAGCTGATATCATTTATCCAATCTCAGATAGCGAATGGGTTAGCCCAGTACAAGTGGTGCCCAAGAATTCTAGAGTCACAACATTGAAGAATGAGTATAGAGAGCTCATGGCAACTAGAGTGCAGAATTCATGGCGGGTTTGCATTGACTACAGGCGCCTCAACCAAGCTACTCGTAAGGATA
The DNA here is from genome assembly GCF_059453495.1 of Arachis ipaensis. Taxonomy (NCBI): domain Eukaryota; kingdom Viridiplantae; phylum Streptophyta; class Magnoliopsida; order Fabales; family Fabaceae; genus Arachis; species Arachis ipaensis. Next base: position 77,865,760 of record NC_142440.1, on the reverse strand, counting down.
ATTACCCCTTGCCATTTATTGATCAGATGCTTGATTGCCTGTCAGGTAAATCACATTACTGCTTTTTAGATGGTTATACAGGCTATTTTCAAATTCATATAGCTCCTGAAGATCAGGAGAAGACTACTTTTACATGTCCCTTTGGAACGTATGCTTACAAAAGGATGCCTTTTGGCTTATGTAATGCACTGGCTACTTTCCAAAGGTGCATGATGAGTCTTTTCTCAGATCTTATTGAAAGCTGTATAGAAGTTTTCATCGATAATTTTAGCGTATATAGTGATTCATTTAGCCTTTGCTTGGATAGTTTAGCTAGAGTATTAGACAGGTGTGTTAGTTCAAACCTTGTTTTAAATTTTGAAAAATATCACTTTATGGTAAAACAAGGAATTGTGCTAGGACATGTTGTTTCTAGTACTGGTATTTCTGTAGATCTAGCAAAAGTAGATGTCATTTCTAGTTTACCTTACCCCTCCTCCGTGAGGGAAGTCCGTTCGTTCCTTGGTCATGCAGGTTTCTACCGGAGATTTATCAAGGACTTCAGTAAGGTAGCATTGCCTTTATCTAGACTATTGTAGAAGGATGTTGAGTTCGAGCTGAATGCAGACTGCATGGAAGCGTTTGATAAGCTGAAGATCGTCTTGACTTAGGCTCCGATTGTGAGAGGACCTGACTGGAGCCAGCCATTTGAGATTATGTGTGATGCCTCCAACCATGCAGTAGGAGCGACGCTGGCTCAGCACGTAGGTAAGGATCCTTTCATAACTGCATACGCTTCTAAGACATTAGACGCTGCTCAGTCTAATTACACTACCACTGAAATGGAGCTTCTGGCTATTATTTTTGCTCTGGATAAATTCCGAGCCAATTTACTTGGTACTAAGGTGGTGGTGTACTTAGATCATGCAGCTCTAAAGTATTTATTAGCTAAAAAAGAGTCTAAACCAAGGCTAATACATTGGATATTGCTGCTGCAAGAATTTGATTTAGAAATTAAGGATAGGAGTGGTTCCTAGAATTTAGTGGCAGACCACTTGAGTCGCCTTGAGCACATTAAGGCTGACTCCACTCCTATAAATGAATCTTTTCCATTTGATAGCTTGCATGCAATATCTGAATTAGTTCCTTGGTATGCGCTTATAGCTAATTATCTAGTCAGTCATACCTTCCCTCCCAACTTTACTAAGCATAAAAAAGACAAGCCGAAAAGCGAGTCCAAATATTATATATGGGATGATCCATATTTATGGAGGTATGGTGCTGACCAGATAATTAAAAGGTGTGTGCCTCAATCAAAATTCCAGTCCATCTTAGAGGCATGCCACTCTTCTGAGAGTGGTGGACATTTTGGCCCTCAAAGAACAGCTAGAAAAATTTTAGACTGTGGATTCTGGTGGCCCACTCTTTTTAAAGATGCTACTGCCTTCTGTAAATCTTGTTCCCCATGCCAGAGGTTTGGTAACATATCCAAGAGGGATGAGATGCCCCAACAGATTATGTTGTTCTGTGAGATTTTTTATGTTTGGGGCATTGACTTCATGGGTCCATTTCCAAACTCTAGTGGTTTCTTATATATATTGTTAGCTGTAGATTATGTTTCTAAATGGGTGGAAGCAATTCCTACCCGTACTGATGATGCTAACACTGTTGTCTCCTTTGTTATTAACCATACTATCTGTCGCTTTGGATCACCACGAGCAATCGTGAGTGATCAAGGCATTCACTTTTGTAACAGGAGATTAGCAGGACTACTGAAGAAGAATGGAATTACTCACAAGGTAGCGACAGCTTACCATCCCCAGACCAATGGGCAAGCAGAGGTGTCTAATAGAGAGATAAAGTGTATCTGGAGAAGATCGTCAAGCCTCATAGGAAAGACTGGAGTACCAGGCTACAAGATGCGCTTTGGGCATATCGGATAGCATACAAGACACCAATCGGGATGAGCCCCTTTCTCCTGGTTTATGGAAAAGCTTGTCACCTCCTAGTAGAGGTAGAGCACAAAGCATTTTGGGCGGTAAGAGAAATCAACATGGGATTTGAGAAGGCCAGAGCTGAAAGGAAGCTGCAACTACAAGAATTAGAGAACCGTTGCCTAGAAGCATATGACAACTCCAGGCGATACAAAGAGAAGATGAAGGCTGTGCATGACAAGCACATCAAGAGGAGAGAATTCAGACCTGTGGAGCTAGTTCTCCTTTACAAGTCATGCCAGGTAAGCTGAGATCAAGATGGGAGGGTCCCTACAGAGTAGAGGAGGCGGCGCCATACGGAGTCTTTCAACCGAGTCATCCTTCAAGCTCCAAATTCATCAAGGTCAATGGACATCGCTTAAAGCTATATCATGGTGAGAAGATGAAGAACAACAAGGAACTAGAGATCTTCCTCCTGGAGGATCCATCAATAGATGAAGACTGAGCTTATGGACCGTCCAACATAAGGACGTAAAAGCAAAGTGCTAGGTGAGAGACAACCCACCATGGTATGATCATTATTTTTCATTCTTAGCTTTATTTTATTTTATTTTTATAAGTTTTTCATTCGTAATTTCTGTATATTCATCTGCATGCTGCATTTTGCATTCTGCATATATAAAAAAAACCATCGACGCTCACGCGTCTATGGCGCGCACGCGTCCCTTGGGGATCGAAAAGTGCACAAATGCTACAGAGAGTTGGGTTGGAGGCGTGCAGAAGGGAGGCTTAGCACACCAACAACCCATGCGGAAGCGCGCGTTGCGTGTACGCGTCCCCTGCGCAATTGCCAATCCACGCGTATGCGCCCCTGACGCGTACGCGTGGCTCAGAAAACCGGCGTACTTGGGTATTTTGGCCGAAAGTTGTGCTGGCCTCGCACTGGATTCGCGCTAGAGGCACTGCCTCGTTCACGCGTACGCGTACGGGATGCCTCCGCGTCCCTCTCCTTTCGCGCAATTCATGCAGACGCACGCAGTACGCATGCGCATCGGTTGCACCACACCACTAAATCCCAGCGCTGCCAGTTTTCCTTCTTTCTCCCTCCTAATGCTAATTCTTTTCAATCCTAATTTTTTCCTCCTTCTTTCTTTCTTCTTCCTTATTCTTTCTTACTTTCTATTACTCTCTTCTTTCATTTTTCATCATCCAGGTTCTTTTCCTCTTCCCCTTTTACCCTTTCATTATTACTTTAATTTATGTTTCCTTCTTCTTTATTTTTCTTTTAATTTCATTATCTATGGTTTCTTTTTCTTTCTTCTTCCATGCATTTTTATGTTGGTGTTAGAAATTTAAATGGGTGATTGTTTTCTTCTATATTTTACTTGTGGATATATTAGGGTGTGATTTGATAATTAATACTAATTTTTAGGTTGCATGCATGTTGGATTTCATACTTTTCCTAACATATTTTACATGCATACCAAGTATTTGTGAAAAGTCCGTATGGCATTGTGAATTATTAATTATTCTATTCTTCTACTCTGCTGCCTATTTTTCACAAAACCCTTGCAACATTTTATTGATTAAATATAATTGTCATCACAAATGTGATTGTTAGTTTGTTACATTGGATAATCAAATTAAGCTCTTAATGCTTGATCTACGTTACTCATGCCTTTCCCGGCATGCTAATAAACATCTTGCATCTAATTGTCTTAATTTATCATGCTATATTTCCATTGATGTCCTAATTACATGGAATCGTGATCATGTGTTTACGACATTCTCCTTTACCTTGGCATTGATTATCACTTGTAATTTCCTCCTCCAGGTTCTAGCTATTTGATTTCATGTTCTTTTTTTTTCCCCTTTTCGGGATGGCCACCCAGAAGGGTAAAGAGAAAGCCTCTAACAAGCCACCGGCGAGGAGGGAGACGAAAAGAGCACCAGCTGCGAAACCATCCTCAACATCAGTCAAACCAACAACAAAGCGGGTCAAGAGGATCATCAAGGTCGATGAAACCGAGAAACCCTTTCCAGCAAGGGACACTGCGCGGTTCACTAACCGCTACTGTGAGCAGATGTTCCCCATCCTGGCTGAACGAAACTACAACAATGAGCACCTACTCATCGTCCCTACCCACAATATTGATTTTGTAGAGCCCCGCATTGAGTGCAGACAATGGAGATTCTTACAGAGGCAGCCATGGCAGGTCAACCTCTAATGGGTAGTTGAATTCTACTCTAATTTTCACATGCCAGCCCTGCAGTCTGTCTATGTCCATCAGAAGCAAGTCCCTATATCTGAAGGGGCCATTCAGTGAGCTTTAGATCTCTCCCCTACTCTAGAAGGATTGGACGCATACCAAGAAGTCTCTGTCAAGCACCAGACATACCAATTTGACTGGGACAACGTCCTCAGAGTTATAGCACAACCTGGCAGTAGATGGATCTATGGATACCATCGATCCCGACCTAAGGGCATATTGACTTCAACACTTACCTTGGAGGCTCGAGTGTGGGCACAGATTATGTTCCACTACGTCTTTCCCAGCACTCACGAGTCCTTCTTCACTGCAGAACTCACCAGCCTCTCAACTTACTGATGGGGTGGAAATTAGATTCCACACCAAAACTCACCAGCAAGTGTACCGGGTCGCATCAAGTAGTAATTACACAAAAGACTGAGGTCGATCCTACAGGGATTGATGGATCAAGCAACTTTAGTGGGTGATTAGTTTAGTCAAGCTAACATTGGTGAATTGGATGAAATTGAACCAACAGAAAGGAAATTACAGTGAATTTAAAGTACAGAAAGTAAAATTGCAGAAACTTAAAGTGCAAGAAAGTAAAATATCTGAAACTTAAATTGCAAGAAAGGTAAATGACTAAAACTAAAAATGCAAGAAACTTAAATTACTGAATCTAAATTGCTGGGAATCTTAAATTGCTTGAAGAGTAAAGGATTTGGGGACTGGGATTCAAAATAAAACTAGAATTATAAAGTGCAGAGAAGTAGAAGATGAAGTAAATTTGCAGAAGAACTAAAGCAGAAATGAAAATTTGCAGAAGAAGTGAAAATCAGAAAGAAGCAATTGAGATCGGATCTTTAATTCATAAATTCTGAAAACAAAAAAAAATGGAACTCCAAGAGGAAGAACTTCAAAGAATTCTTCAATCAGAGTTCACAAGCCTAGAATTAAAAAGTAGAAGTTGCAAAAGAAAGACAATGAAAATAGAAAATGAACCCAGATCCAATCTCAATTCTTAAATTCAAAAAGGAAAATTAAAAGAGAGCTCTCTAATCTACTCCTACTGCTCGCTATTAGAGCCAGCCTCCCTAATAAAATGAAACTGATGCCTTTTTGTAGGCTTTACAAAATGAAAATGAAATTGAAATTGAAAACAAATTACAATTCAAATGAAATTCCTAATCTAGCTTTTTCTTGTGCCTTTGAGTGATGTCCATGGGTTTTGCTTGCTTTGGTGTGTCAATGGGTTTAAATTGGGATTAATTGAGCCAGAGTTGCAGCTTTTTGGTTTGGCCTTGGGTGGCACTTGATGGAAAATGGTCCATGGGTGCACTTGTTCGGAAATGGATTGGGGGGCTAGCTCCAATGGAGCGCTCAGTGAGGAAAGGTAACGTAGCGCTCCCTTGCCTTGTTCCTCCCTTCGAACCAAGCCTTGCAATGTAGCGCTCAGTTAGTATTTCAACGTAGCGCCCCTTTGCATATGGGTTTCCATCTTCGAACCATGGCTGTCTCCTTTTGCAAATAGCGCTCACTTATTAAGCGCTCAGTTAACTCATTGAGTGCTACTCCTTGTGTGTGGACAGCACAAGTCTCCTCCCTTAGCTTGGAAATCATGATAAAGTTAAAAGAGTTAACTTAACACTATGTTTTTTGGGCCTTTGGTTGAGCGCTACGTGGTTCCCCTCTCCGAGCCTTGGTGTGAGCACTTGTTTTGTTGGTTTTTGGGCCTTAAAAATTCTAATTACTTATGCTTCAATTTTATGTCAAATATAGATTGTTATATACTGTTGGAAAGCACTAAATGTCATCTTTCCAACGTAACTGGAAGCACATAAATTGGACAAATGTAGCTCAAGTTATGGCCCTTTAAAGAAGGCATGGTCATGTTGTCACAAGGCTAAAAAAACCCGAGGACAGTGCCAAGCTTTTAGTGTGGGGAGATCGGTCAGTACCAGACTTGCAGAGGTAATCTCTCTCTCTCTTAACACCAACATTTTAGTTTTTCTTTTGTTAGATAAAAAAGATTGCATGATAATAATTGTTTGCAAGTATGTTTGCTTGGTTAAAGTAATAAACTTCTTTTCAAGACTCTATTTTATAATATTTCACTAATTTAAATTAAAAAAAATTTGTGTTAAACTTGTTTGAAAACTGTAAATTGGAACATGAATTGTAGCTAAAAATACACAACCCATGAGATTTGAGCTTAATTACATGGTTACACTACTTAACCATAACAGTTTATTCTTGTGTGTTTCCTTCTCTATAATTACAATCTATATTTTGTTCCATTCTATATGTCAAATGTTTAGTGTATTAATATGCATACATATGATTGAGGCCATTATTTGTTATTAGCTCACTTATCCCAAATAGCCTACCCTTTCAATCACCCTTGTTAGCCACGTTGAGCCTTTTAATCCCCATTTGTTCTATATTTTACCGCATCACTAGCCTTAAGCGGAAAAACAATTAATTACCCCCAATTGAATCTTTGGTTAGCTTAAGATAGATATTGTGTATTAATTAAGTGTGGAGAACTGTGGGAACTTGGGTTAATGAAAGTGTACAGTGTTTAAATGAGAAAATATTGGAAATTTGGGTACCTACTCATGTGAAACCAGAAAAATTAAAAAATCCATGTGCATTGAGCGGTACTCCTTGTGTGTGGACAGCACAAGTCTCCTCCCCAAGCTTGGAAATTACGATAAAGTGAAAAGAGTTAACGTAGCGCTATGCTTTTTGGGCCTTTGGTTGAGCGCTACGTGGTTCCCCTATTCGAGCCTTGGTGTGAGCACTTGCTTGGTTAGTTTTTGGGCCTTAAAGATGCCTATTATTTGTGCTTCAATTTAATGCCAAATATAGATTGTTACATGTCATTGGAAAGCTTTGAATGTCAGATTTCCAACGCAACTGGAAGCACATCAATTGGACAAATGTAGATCAAGTTATGGTCATTTGAAGGAGGCATGGTCATGCTGTCACAAGGCTAAAAAAACCCGAAAAAGTTAACAATTTTAACGTAGAACTCCATGTAATTGAGTGCAAGCCTTTGTTTCCTTTGTTCATGGTCATGGGCCACGCTTTTAAAAGCGTGGCCTAAGGCATCAAAGTCTGCTCCAACTTCAAAGTGTGCCCCAAAACTCTTTTTTTCTCCTTTTAAGCTTATTTTGTGCACTTTTGCTTCTTTTTCTTCTTATTTCCTACAAAGTTTATCAAATCAAAAGATCAAAGAAATATACCATTTAAGCACAAAAGAATGCAATATTTAAGCACTAATCATCAATTTCTTGTATGAAAAAGCATAGAAAAATGTGACATGATGACATGTCATCACAACACCAAACTTAAACCTTGCTTGTCCCCAAGCAAGAAAAGAATCATGCAGTGCACTTTGACAAACCAAGGTAAGAAGAATAGCAAGTTAATGTTCATGGTAGGCTAGTTTTCTAGGCATGCCACAATCACAAAAGACATATAAGTGATTGATGCTGATGGGATATTTTTGTGGAAAAACGAATTTCTCCAAAACACCCAAAACTAACCGGCAAGTGCACCGGGTCGCATCAAGTAATAATAACTCATGGGAGTGAGGTCGATCCCACAGGGATTGAAGGATTGAGCAATTTTAGCTTAGTGGTTGATTTAGTCAAGCGAATCAAGATTTGGTTGAGAGATTTGTGATTTGCAGAATTTAAATTGCAGAGAAAGTAAAGGGAGTGGGTAAATTGCATGAAAGTAAAGAGAACTGAAATTTAAAGTGCTGAATCTTAAAGAACAAGAAATTAAATGGCAGACACTTAGAATGCAAGAAATGTAAATTGCAGAATCTTAAAGTGCAAGAAATGTAAATGGCTTGAATTGTAAAGGGAATTGGGAATTGGATTTGCATAAATTAAACAAGGAAAGGTAAAATTCAACAAACAGAGAAATAGAAGATGACTTGGATTGAACCGGATCTAAAAATAGAATTGTAAATGAGCATGAAAAGCGTTAAACAGAGAAAGTAAAATGAGAATTCAGATCTCAGGACTCAAGAGACTAGATAGCCAAGTCTAGATCTCAATGCCTTCCTAAATCCAACAAGAACAATTGCAAAGGAAATGTAAATTACAAAAAGTAGATGAAGAAGCAATTAACAGAAATTTAAATTCAATTGTGCAGTAGAATTCAACAAAGAGATCTCAGGATGAGATTGAAACAGAATTCCTTCAATTCTCCAACCCAAGATCCAAGATAAGTGTAATTGAAATTGAAAGCAAGAAAACTAAGAGGAAGGGAATTCAATTCTCCTTCCCCGAGACTTAGAAATTAAAATTCTCTCAACACCAAAAGCTCTCCGAAAACTCTCTATGAAAACTAAAAGGAAAGCTCCTGATGCGCATAAACGTGTTATGCTACGATTTAGGAAATTGCACGATCGGCAAAATTCCTTCCGGCAAGTGCACCGGTTATCGTCGTCAAGTAAAAACTCACAATAGAGTGAGGTCGAATCCCACAAGGATTGGTTGAGTGAGCAATTCGGATTAGAAGTGTGTTCTAGTTGAGCGGAATCAAGATTTGAGATGAGAATTGCGGAATGTAAAATTGGCGGGAAAAGTAAATGACAAGAAAATTAAATGGCTGAATCTTAAATTGCATGAATTAAGGAGCAGAATGTAAATTGCTGAAATTAAAAGGGAATGGGGATGATTGCAAGAATTGAATTGCAGAATGTAAAGAGAAAGTGGAAATCAGAAATGGGGAATTCATTGGGTTTAGGAGATATTGAAATCTCCGAATCAAAACATGTAAATCTCTTCCTCAACCAATGCATTCATTGAATTTTGCTTGGCAATCTTATATGATTGGATCCCAATTCCTTGGCTCACCAATGCTCTCTAAAAACAAACAAATTCCCAATCCCTTGGTTTAAATGTTCATAAGAAGAGATGATGCTTGATCACTGATTATACCACACAATTTCATGAACCACAATTTGGTAGGATTACATGTCACAATATCCATCCAAACCCCAATCCAATCCACTGTGAGAAAGCTTCTCTAGCATGAATCCTCCATTCCTTTCCCAAGGCTCCGAAGGATTCCAAGTATGAGTAGTCTCTTTCCCAAGACAACTACTCAATGGAATTAGATCGAGAAGCTTTCTAACAAAATTCAAGAGAAAAGATTGAAGAAGAAGATAAACTATTATTGATTCATTGAATTACAATAGAGCTCCCTAACCCAATGAAAGGGGGTTTAGTGAATCATAGCTCTGAATTCAATTACAAAGAAAAAGAAACTCTCAAAGTAAAAGTAAAAGTCCCGGTCCTCTCTAACTTAACTTCTATCCTATTTATACACTTTCTATATTGAGCTTCAGTTGTGCTTCTTGGGCTTTGAGGCCTCTCCTTGCTTTCCTTTTGCCTTGGGTTTATGATCCATAATCTTGATGAGGTTGTTGATCCAGATCCTGTAACATTTATTGAGCCAACTTAGTGATAATCAAATAATGACACATGACTCAATAAATTGAGATTTCAAACTCATCAATCCTTCAGGCCCAATCCCATAAACCATGATATTCAATTGGGTTTCATACCAAAGTAATTTTAAGTTAATACTTGTGCTCAAAGACTAACTTAAATCACAATATTTCTGGCCCAGAAACCCTTTTCAAGAGTGGCGTTTAAGTTGTAGTTTAAGCTTAAACTGCAACTTAAACGCCAGACACTTTCAGTGAGGCCATTTGTAGAAGCACGTTTAAGCTTCAGTTAAGGTTAAACTGAAGCTTAAACGTGGAAATGGAAGAAGGTAGCCCTGGAGAGTAATGTAGTCGAACACGTTTAACCTCCAGTTTAAGGTTAAACTGGAGGTTAAACGTGGAAAAGGAATGAGGCATCCTGGAGGTCGAACACGTTTAACCTCCAGTTTGAGGTCAAACTGGAGGTTAAACGTGGAAAGGGGTGTAGGCATACTGGAGGTCGAACACGTTTAACCTCCAGTTTGAGGTCAAACTGGAGGTTAAACGTGGAAGCTTGGAATGGTGGCCCTGGAGGTGTCGAACACGTTTAACCTCCAGTTTGGGGTCAAACTGGAGGTTAAACGTGGAGATGGAGAGAGCAACCCTGGAGTGAAAAAACTATCGAACACGTTTAAGCTCCAGTTTGAGTCAAACTGGAGCTTAAACGTGGAATGGCCCCTGGTACTCTTCCTGGTTCTGGCGTTTAACCTCCAGTTTGAGGTCAAACTGGAGGTTAAACGTGGAACTCCTCCCTGGTTGGCATACTCATTCTGGCGTTTAACCTCCAGTTTGAGGTCAAACTGGAGGTTAAACGTGGAATGCTCCTTAAGTGAGGCTTTTCATTCTGGCGTTTAACCTCCAGTTTGAGGTCAAACTGGAGGTTAAACTTCAATCCCAGCATTTCTTATCCTTCATGATTTTGGCGTTTAAGCTCCAGTTTAGGCTTAAACTGGAACTTAAACTCCACATGTGATATTCACGCTTCCTTTATTGATTTTGTTGCTTCCTTGCTTAGCCTCTTCTTCCCTGAAATCATCCAAACAATTGCATCAAAGTCTTGCAAAATTTCATGAGAAATCTTTCATTCATAGCATTTAAGTGATATAACTAAAACTCATGGAATTTGCATCAAAATCATATTGTTTGGATGGTTCATTACTTTGTTCTTCATTTAACCATTTTTGGTTACTTTAAGCTCAAGAAAATGCATAAAACAACTAAAACTAACAGAAACATGCTAGTGAAACTAGCCTATGATGCCTTGGCATCAGCTCCCTTAAAAACTTAAATCCTATGCTATTTATACACTTTCTTCAAATGGTCTTCAAGCCTTCAATTGGGCCTTTGCTCTTGATGGAATTGGGTTGATAGAGGCCTTGGTTGATTGCTCTTGGAGTTTGGAGAAGAACCGAATTGAACCAGGTTTGGAATCATGAAAGCTTGAGTAAAAGTTTGAGGCAAACTTTTACTCAAACTTTTCACATCAGCCACCCTCTTTTGCTGATACCAACGTTGGGGCAAAAGTTTGGGGTCAAACTTTTGCTCCAACATTGGCCTCCCCTTGCACACTCATGGCGCCAACATTTGCCAAAAAGTTAGAGGCAAACGTTGGCGCAAACTTTTGCTCTCCAGAGTGTTGATTTGTGATGCCAAAAGTTTGCCAAAAAGTTTGAGGAGGCAAACTTTTGGTCCAGCTTTTTGCCCAAAAGTTTGCACAAAAGTTTTAGGCAAACTTTTGGTCCAGCTTTTTGCCCAAAAGTTTGCACAAAAGTTTGAGGCAAACTTTTAGTCCAGCTTTTTGCTCCCTGGTTCATTTTCACTTATTCCAAAAGTTTGAGCTAAAGTTTGAGGCAAACTTTTGCTTAAACTTTTTGTCCTCTCTTCCTCCTAGCCATTCCTTCTTGCTTCAACCTTTCTCCAAGCTTTCTTCACCTATCATTAATCAACCAAACATATCAAAGCTATGCTCAAAATCATGAGATATTCATTCTTTCATAATATGTGACAATTATTGCATAAAACCTCATGAAATTGCATTAATTCATCTATGGTTGATTAAATCAAAGGAAGCATGAAAATCTACCCAATTGGCTTGCTTATGGCTCAAGAAAGTGCATAAATCAATTGAAAACAAAAGAAAAAGGCTAGTGAAACTAGGCTAAGATGACTTGTCATCACAACACCAAACTTAAAGCTTGCTTGTCCCCAAGCAAGGAAACTAATTATGCTCAGTGGTTCTTTCAATTAAGACGGATTGAAGAACAACTTGTCAGGTCCTGTGAGTGAAGTGATCAAGTAACAGTGGGGTGAACTCTAAATTATATGCTCATACGAGGGCTTCAGTGCTCACTAGTCCTCACATATTGGGAGTCTTAGGTCTTAGGATTTTCATCCAAATGGTATCATGGAGATCTCTTTATATGTAGTCACCTTGAAGCAGCTTATAGTTTCAGTGCTTTGGCCTCGACTCTAAGTGTCATGTCTCAAAGCGGCTCTTTAGATAAGCTTTCAATCAATACTCCTAAACCAGTTGGTTTTAAGGTATTAGGTGTTAAAGCACCCCTAAGGATTTACTTGCTCAAGCCTCTTTCTTTGACACAACTCAATCACAAGCATTTACTAGGCTAACAACTCTTTGAGTTTTATTTCTTCTTTCTTTTTCTGCCTAGTAATTGATGCTCAGAGCCTTGGGCCATGTTCTTTTTGCTTTTGTATTTTCTTTATTTTCTTTTGTTTTGTTTGCTGCTTCTTTGATCAATAGATTTTTGAGAATCTCCACAATACTTCTTTGAACTTCATGTCCTGCCTATGAGCTCCCATGCAAGTTTTCACAAGCATGCAACCTTAATACATAATCATACAACTAGAACCACCACTTCTCCTAATCTTTTGCTTGCCTCAAAATTGTTTAATTCCTCAATCCTTCTTTTCAAAGAACTTTCATGTGATGCATTTTTTTGAAAAATTGAGTGCAAACAAGTTTTGGAGAGTATGATGTTGTAAATGATCAAGCATCTTGCTTATTGAATTTTAGAAAAGAAACCATGCTAAACAGACAGATAATCAGGGAAACAAAACCACTCTCAATCATAGCAGTGTTTAATGTAAGATAATCACTTAACAATACAACCTTTTGGAGTTCGCTTGCTTTACTCCTCATCATCATCATCACTGATCTACACATTCCTCTTTCATTTCTTTGGTTGATGATGCGTAATCCTTCCAAAAGCTTGTATGATGCTCTGCAATGATATTGAAAGTTGCTTGTTCCCCAAGCACGTGAGAAATGGTTAGCATGCATGATTTATTTGTGGGCCTTTGTACTTACTTTGGTGTGGGAATACCAAACTTAGTACCTTGCCAATGGTTCTTGGTCATCAAACTAACCAGATGTGAAACTCTTTTTCTTTGCTAAAAGTAGTAAAACTGAAAACTAGGAAACAGCAAAATAGTTAACTAGTTTATCTAAATGCTTGAAGCTAGCATTATGCAGAAAGTGAGAATGTGTTTTATGATGAGATTTTGGTGGAACACCAAACTTAGAATCCTTCATTCTCCCTTAGATTGTTTTGGTGTGCAACACCAAACTTAGCTTCTTGCAATATAGATAAAACTAATTAACCTTTTTATTGAAATAGATATGAAAAGATAGTTACCTCCGGTTGGGTTGCCTCCCAACAAGCGCTCTTTTATTGTCACTAGCTTGACATCCTCCATGCTTGCTCAGCTCAGATTCTGAGCTTCCTTCTCCTTGTCCCATTGTCCTCCTAAGTGAGGCTTTGCTTTGTGATGCTCATCCTGGATGAGTGATTCTTTTCTTTTAGCCCTCTTCTCAATCATTTCTGTGAGGTTCTTAGCTAATTGTTCCATTTTCCCCTCAATTCTCCCGAGTGAGGCCTCCTGGTGTTTACTTATCATCTCTTGATGTTTCATCATTCTTTCTACTAAGATCTCCAGATTGGTGATCCTCTGAGAGTCTTGTGAGATTGGTTGGTTGTGGGGTGTTGGAGGTTGGAAGGGTGGGTAGTGTGGTGGTATGTAGTGATTGTTGTTGGTATGTTGGTGTTTTTGCAGGTTTGGGAAATTGGGGTTGTTGTAGTTGAAGTCCCTTTGTTCCTGATGTTGAGATTCCCTCATTCTTAGATAAGAATGTGGCTTCCATGGTGGAAATTGTGCCTTCACCGTAGTAGAATGAAGAAAATCAATTTGTCTAGCTATTGGTTATTGGCTCTCTTGTTATTGAACTCTGCAGTTCCTTGGCTAGCTGCTGTTGCTTTGAGTAGGTCATCTGAGAAGTAATCCACCGCTCTTCTTGTTTCTGGGGTTAATCCTTCATAGAACGCTTGGAAACCCACTTTGTCATTTGTTTTCTTGTATCTTTCCCATGCTTTGAACAATGGTTCTTCCTCTCCTTGTATGAATGGATGTATTCCCTCTTTCATCTTGATGTTTTGTTGGGATGAGGAGAATTTGGCTAGAAATTTGGCAACCAAATCATCCCAACTAGTGATACTTCCTTGGGGAAAAGTTTCAAGCCATTGTGCAGCTTCATCCTTTAGTGAAAAAGGGAATAGCAAGAGCTTATATGCATCATGATTTATACTATCGAAGTTGACAACACCACAGGACCTCAGAAAAATGGATAGGTGCTATTTAGGATCCTCCAATGGATTTCCACCATAGGAACAATTGTTCTCTATTAGTGTAATGAGTTGGGGCTTCATGTTGTGGTGTTCTTCTTTCTCAGAAACTCCTTCTTCAATGATATCCTTCCCTCTGGCTGCTCTTCTTCCCTGTGACATATAAATCAACAACGGAACACACAGTGATTCTCTTGAAAATTAAGTGTAGTCAGTTGAGACAAAACTTCAAATAGTTAGTGGGTTAGTAAAAAATTAGAGAAACAGAAAATAACAATGCTAGATCTAGATCACCATTTCACTTAATCATTGTCAATTTAATCAATCCCCGGCAACGGCGCCAAAAACATGATGGGATATTTTTGTGGAAAAACGAATTTCTCCAAAACACCCAAAACTAACCGGCAAGTGCACCGGGTCGCATCAAGTAATAATAACTCACGGGAGTGAGGTCGATCCCACAGGGATTGAAGGATTGAGCAATTTTAGCTTAGTGGTTGATTTAGTCAAGCGAATCAAGATTTGGTTGAGAGATTTGTGATTTGCAGAATTTAAATTGCAGAGAAAGTAAAGGGAGTGGGTAAATTGCATGAAAGTAAAGAGAACTGAAATTTAAAGTGCTGAATCTTAAAGAACAAGAAATTAAATGGCAGACACTTAGAACGCAAGAAATGTAAATTGCAGAATCTTAAAGTGCAAGAAACGTAAATGGCTTGAATTGTAAAGGGAATTGGGAATTGGATTTGCAGAAATTAAACAAGGAAAGGTAAAATTCAACAAACAGAGAAATAGAAGATGACTTGGATTGAACCGGATCTAAAAACAGAATTGTAAATGAGCATGAAAAGCGTTAAACAGAGAAAGTAAAATGAGAATTTAGATCTCAGGACTCAAGAGACTAGATAACCAAGTCTAGATCTCAATGCCTTCCTAAATCCAACAAGAACAATTGCAAAGGAAATGTAAATTGCAAAGAAAGTAGATGAAGAAGCAATTAACAGAAATTTAAATTCAATTGTGCAGTAGAATTCAACAAAGAGATCTCAGGATGAGATTGAAACAGAATTCCTTCAATTCTCCAACCCAAGATCTAAGATAAGTGTAATTGAAATTGAAAGCAAGAAAACTAAGAGGAAGGGAATTCAATTCTCCTTCCCCGAGACTTAGAAATTAAAATTCTCTCAACACCAAAAGCTCTCCGAAAACTCTCTATGAAAACTAAAAGGAAAGCTCCCTTAAAAACTTAAATCCTATGCTATTTATACACTTTCTTCAAATGGTCTTCAAGCCTTCAATTGGGCCTTTGCTCTTGATGGAATTGGGTTGATAGAGGCCTTGGTTGATTGCTCTTGGAGTTTGGAGAAGAACCGAATTGAACCGGGTTCGGAATCATGAAAGCTTGAGTAAAAGTTTGAGTAAAAGTTTGAGGCAAACTTTTACTCAAACTTTTCACATCAGCCACCCTCTTTTGCTGATACCAACGTTGGGGCAAAAGTTTGGGGTCAAACTTTTGCTTCAACGTTGGCCTCCCCTTGCACACTCATGGCGTCAACGTTTGCCAAAAAGTTAGAGGCAAACGTTGGCGCAAACTTTTGCTCTCCAGGGTGTGTTGTTCATGCGCCAACGTTTGCCAAAAAGTTTGAGGCAAACGTTGGCGCAAACTTTTGCTCTCCAGGGTGTTGATTTGTGATGCCAAAAGTTTGCCAAATAGTTTGAGGCAAACTTTTGCTCCAGCTTTTTGCCCAAAAGTTTGTACAAAAGTTTGAGGCAAACTTTTGGTCCAGCTTTTTGCCCAAAAGTTAGCACAAAAGTTTGAGGCAAACTTTTGGTCCAGCTTTTTGCTCCCTGGTTCATTTTCACTTATTCCAAAAGTTTGAGCTAAAGTTTGAGGCAAACTTTTGCTCAAACTTTTTGTCCTCTCTTCCTCCTAGCCATTCCTTCTTGCTTCAACCTTTCTCCAAGCTTTCTTCACCTATCATTAATCAACCAAACACATCAAAGCTATGCTCAAAATCATGAGATATTCATTCTTTCATAATATGTGACAATTATTGCATAAAACCTCATGAAATTGCATTAATTCATCTATGGTTGATTAAATCAAAGGAAGCATGAAAATCTACCCAATTGGCTTGCTTATGGCTCAAGAAAGTGCATAAATCAATTGAAAACAAAAGAAAAAGGCTAGTGAAACTAGGCTAAGATGACTTGTCATCAGATGCTTCTATCTAGCTCAATTTATGAAATCTTTTCCTTATATTTCTTCCTTGAAAAAAGCTTTTGATTTTCTTATTAGCTTCTCCTTTTGGGTGTTTTACCCCATGAGTTGATAACAAAGCTATGACTCTAAATGCTTTGTTTTCAAGTATTACCACTTGATACATAAGCACCACAAGCATTTAATTAGAGGACTTCTTTTAGCTCATTTGTTTCTTTTCTTTACTCTCTAATCATTGATGCTCACAGCCTTGAGCTTTGAGGGAGTGCATTTGCACTTGAGCCTAGCCTTGACTTCTAAGTGTTTTGTTTTCAAGCTTTTTGCTTGATACATAAACACCACAAGTACTTAACAATGGAATTGTCATTGGTACTCAGAGCCTTCAGCTTTCCCATTCTTTCCCATTTGCTTTCCTTGCCTTAATTTGCAATTGGTTCTTCAAGGTTTTCATGATTTCAAAAGATTTCACAAAATTTCCTAGATGAAAACTTCAATTAAATAAGATCTAATGGAATTGAGCAATAATTAACCATACTAGCCTTCCAATACTTGTATGCACATGCTAAGTTCTTCTTTGATTCCTTGTTTGTTTATGATCATGATGCTTTATTGCTTTTGAATTCACAAAACTCAAGTTGGTAGTCATAATGGCACAGCACCATGTTACGATTAAAATTCGGGCTATACTTATTCATACCACACATGCATACAGAGAAGATAAAGACAATTATGTAATTTAAAGTGCTAGAAACAAATGAGAGGAAAAGGAACTTTACAACCTTGTAATTCATCTTCTCTACTGTTATCCTTTTCCTTCAATTCTTCCATTTCCCTTGCCAAACTCAGAATGCTTGCTCATCCTCAAGTAACAATTAGAACAATGGCTATGGGGCTAACATAGATCATGAATGTCTTACACAATAAAATATTAGTAGCACATGTGTTTTAAGCAAGCAAAATTAAAGATAACAATCAAGGCACAAGAGACAGAGACATTGTGATTGCAAACATAAGAGGGAGTGCATGATACATGGCATAAAAGATAAGTGGCACACCAAACTTAGTGTGACACTTTCACTTGGAATTGATGCAAGTATCTAGTAAGGATTGAAAGCAAATTTTGTTGCATAGCAACACCAAACTTAGAATACAATCATGTGTCAATTTATTTGAACTAAAACTAAACAAGTGAAATTGTTATATGTTAAGTACAATCACCAAGCCAAGAATCTGTCATGAATAAGGATCTCTTGGTGATGTATTAACAAAAATAGTTAATAAAAGAAAGCATTAAAAACAAGTAAATAACTAAAACAAAGAGAAAACTAAAATTGTCCAACTAAGAAGAAAGAAACACTGCAAAGGGAATTATGATTATGCAGATAAGTGGTGTTGCTAAATGAATTGCATAGAAAATTAAGTGGCACACCAAACTTAGAATCTTAGTGTGACACTTTCATTTTTGATGCAATCATCCATAGATATTGAAACAGATTGTTGGCGGGTAACCCCAAACTTAGAATGTAACCATATGCCAATTTATTGAATTTAAACAAAGCAAACAGAGAAAGTAAACAAAGCAAAGAAAAGAAATGTTACCTACGGTCGACATATTCTTCACTTTCTTCCTCTTCTTCCAGTTTGTTAAGAGAAATGACCTCAAGGGGGGAGAAGATTCAGCTATTGTCCCTTGTCTTGGCCTCTCCTAAGCAAGCTTCCTTTTGTAAATGGCTTGATTGAGCTTGCTTGCTGAATCAGGGACAGGATTGGTGCTCTTGTTAGTTGCTTTCACTTCTTTGGATTTAAGACTTGGTTGCTGTATAGTTATTGGAGCTTTTTCTTCATCAAAAGCCTTTTGAATTGGTGGTTCCATGAACTCCTCCTTTATGCAACTTTCTGCCTCACTTGAGAATGGACTCTCTTGATTGACTTCCTCACTTTCTTGTTACTTCACTTCCTCCTTTGCACTCAACATTAGAATTAATAGCACTTTCATGGAGGAGGTTTGTTGATCTTTACAAGATTTCTTCATCTCCTCTTCATATCTTTCAATCATGGATTCAAGGGTTGAGACATTTTGGTCCAGGAAAGTTTGTGAGGGTTGTGAATGTTTAGGTTCCTTTGTCATCTCAAGTGGCTTCTGTAGATATGTAGTTGGTGCACGAAATTCTAATCATCAATGGCGCCAACAACTTGGTACGCACAATTGTAATCTCAACTCTTTTTTACAATTCTGTACAACTAACCAGCAAGTGCACTGGGTCGTCCAAGTAATAAACCTTACGTGAGTAAGGGTCGATCCCACGGAGTTTGTCAACTTGAAGCAAGCTATGGTCATCTTGTAAATCTCAGTCAGGCGGATTCAAATGGTTATGGAGAATTGATAATTAAAAGATGAATAAAATATAAAATAAGATAGGGATACTTATGTAATTCATTGGTGAGAATTTCAGATAAGCGTATGAAGATGCTCTGTTCCTCCTGAACTTCTGCTTTCCTACTGTCTTCATCCAATCGTTCATACTCCTTTTCATGGCAAGCTTTATGTTGGGCATCACCATTGTCAATGGCTACCTCCTGTTCTCTCAGTGAAAACGGTCCAAATGCGCTGTCACTGCACGACTAATCATCTGTCGGTTCTCGATCATGTTGGAATAGGATCCATTGATTCTTTTGCGTCTGTCACTCCGCCCAACACTCGCGAGTTTGAAGCTCATCACAGTCATCCCTTTCCAAATCCTACTCGGAATACCACAGACATAGTTTAGACTTTTCAGATCTCTGGAATGGCTGTCAATAATTCTAGCCTATAACACGAAGGTTCCAATCTTAGATTAGAAACCCAAGAGATACACATTCAAGCTTGTTTGCATGTAGAACGGAAGTGGTTGTCAGGCACGCATTCAGAAGTGAGAATGGTGATGAGTGTCACATAATCAACACATTCATCATGTTCTTGAGTGCGAATGAATATCTTGGAGAAGAAATAGGCTTGAGTTTAATAGAAGAACAATAGTACTTTGCATTAATTCATGAAGAATAGCAGAGCTCCACACCTTAATCTATGGTGTGTAGAAACTCCACCGTTGAAAATACATAAGTGAAAATAGGGTAGACAAGGCCGAGTGGCCAGCCTCCCATGGAGGTCTAGAGATCTAAAATGATCAAAAGATAGAACTAAAGATAAAGGATGAAAATACAATAGCAGAAGGTCCTATTTATAGAGAACTAGTAGCCTAGGGTTTACAAAAATAGGTAAATGATGCAGAAATCCACTTCTAGGCCCACTTGGTGTGTGCTTGGGCTGAGCATTGAAGCTTTCACATGTAGAGACTTTTCTTGGAGTTAAACACCAGCTTTGGTGCCAGTTTGGGCGTTTAACTCCAGCTTTTATGCCAGTTCTGGCCTTTTGATGCCAGAATTTTAATGTTGATTTGGAACGCCGGGTTGGGCCATCAAATCTCAGGCAAAGTATGGACTATTATATATTGCTGGAAAGCCCATGATGTCTAATTTCCAAAGAAATTGAGAGCACGCCAATAAAGCCTTTGTAGCTCCAGAAAATCTCTTTCGAGTGCAGGGAGGTCAGAATCCAACAGCATCTACAGTCATTTTTCAGCCTCTGAATAAGATTTTTGCTCAGGTCCCTCAATTTCAGCTAGAAAATACCTGAAATCACAGAAAAATACACAAACTCATAGTAAAGTCCAGAAATGTGATTTTTATTTAAAAACTAATAAAAATATAATAAAAACTAACTAAAACATACTAAAAACTACCTAAAAACAGTGTCAAAAAGCATATAAATTATCTGCTCATCTCAACACCAAACTTAAATTGTTGCTTGTCCCCAAGCAACTAAAAATCAAATAGGATAAAAAGAAGAGAATATACAATGAATTCCAAAAACATCTATGAAGATCAGTCTTAATTAGATGAGCGGGGCTATTAGCTTTTTGCTTCTGAACAGTTTTGGCATCTCACTTTATCCTTTGAAGTTTAGAATGATTGGCATCTATAGGAACTCAGAATTTAGATAGTGTTATTGATTTTCCTAGTTCAGTATGTTGATTCTTGAACACAGTTAATTTATGAGTCATGGCCGTTACCCTAAGCATTTTGTTTTCCTGTATTACCACCGGATACATAAATGCCACAGACACATAACTGGCTGAACCTTTTCAGATTGTGACTCAGCTTTGCTAGAGTCCCCAATTAGAGGTGTCCACAGCTCTTAAGCACACTCTTATTGTTTTGGACCACGACTTTAACCACTCAGTCTCAAGCTTTTCACTTGACACCTTCACGCCACAAGCACATGGTTAGGGACAGCTTGGTTTAGCCGCTTAGGCCAGGATTTTATTCCTGTGGGCCCTCCTATCCACTGATGCTCAAAGCCTTAGATCCTTTTTATTTTACCCTTGCCTTTTGGTTTAAAGGGCTATTGGCTTTTTCTGTTTGTTTTTTCTTTCTCTATTTTTTTTTCTTTTTTTTTTCGCATATATTTTTTTCTGCAAGCTCTTCACTGCTTTTTCTTGCTTCAAGAATCAATTTTATGATTTTTCATATTATCAATAGCATTTCTCCTTTTTTCATCATTATTTCAAGAGGCAACAATTTTAACATTCATGAACAACAATTCAAAAATATGTACTGTTCAAGCATTCATTCAGAAAAATAAAAAATATTGCCACCACATCAAAATAATTAATCTATTTTAAAATTTGAAATTCATGTACTTTTTTTATTTTTGTAATTAAAAACACCTTTTATTTAAGAAAGGTGATGGATTCATAGGACATTCATAGCTTTAAGGCATAGACACTTAGACACTAGTGATCATGTAATAAGACACAAACATAAAGCATAATTTTCGAAAAATAGAAAAATAAGAACAAGAAAATTAAAGAACGGGTCCACCTTAGTGATGGCGGCTTGTTCTTCCTCTTGAAGATCTTATGGAGTCCTTGAGCTCCTCAAGGTCTCTTCCTTGCCTTTGTTGCTCCTCCCTCATGACTCTTTGGTCTTCTCTAATTTCATGGAGAAGGATGGAATGCTCTTGGTGCTACACCCTTAGTTGTCCCATGTTGGAACTTAATTCTCCTAGGGATGTGTTGATTTGCTCCCAATAGTTTTGTGGAGGAAAGTGCATCCCTTGAGGCATCTTAGGGATTTCATGATGAGGTTTTTTCTCATGCTCTTGTCCATGAGTGGGCTCTCTTGTTTGCTCCATCCTTTTCTTAGTGATGGGTTTGTCCTCATCAATGAGGATGTCTTCCTCTATGTCAATTCTAGCTAAATTGCAGAGGTGACAAATGAGATGAGGGAAGGCTAACCTTGCCAAAGTAGAGGACTTGTTTGCCACCTTGTAGAGTTCTAGGAATATAACCTCATGAACTTCTACTTCCTCTCCAATCATGATGCTATAGATCATGATAGCCCGGTCTATAGTAACTTCATACCGGTTGCTAGTAGGAATGATTGAGTGTTGGATGAACTCCAACCATCCCCTAGCCACGGGCTTGAGGTCATGCCTCCTTAGTTTAACCGGCTTCCCTCTTGAATCTCTCTTCCATTGAGCGCCCTCTTCACAAATGTCTATGAGGACTTGGTCCAACCTTTGATCAAAGTTGACCCTTCTAGTGTAGGGGCGTGCATCTCCTTGCATCATGGGCAAGTTGAATGCCAACCTTACATTTTCTAGACTAAAATCTAAGCATTTTCCCCGGACCATTGTAAGCCAATTCTTTGGGTCCGGGTTCACACTTTGATCATGGTTCTTGGTGATCCATGCATTGGCATAAAACTCTTGAACCATTAAGATTCCGACTTATTGAATGGGGTTGGTGAGAAGTTCCTATCCTCTTTTTTGAATCTCATGTCGGATCTCTGGATATTCACCCTTTTTGAGTTTGAAAGGGACCTCGGGGATCACCTTCTTCTTGGCCACAACTTCATAGAAGTGGTCTTGATGGATCTTTAAGATGAATCTCTCCATTCTCCATGACTCGGAGGTGGAAGCTTTTGCCTTCCCTTTCCTCTTTCTAGAGGTTTCTCCGGCCTTTGGTGCCATAAATGGTTATGGAAAAAAGTAATGCTTTTACCACACCAAACTTAGAAGGTTTGCTTGTCCTCGAGCAAAAGAAGAAAGAAAAGAGTAGAAGAAGAAGAAAATAGAGGAGATGGAGGGGGTTTAGTGGTTCGGCCAAGGGGGAGAGGTATTGTGTATGATGTGTGAAAATGAAAGAGTGAAGATTGGTTTATATAGGAGTGGAGAGAGGGGTAGGGTTTGGCCATGTATGGGTGGGTTTGGGAGGGAAAGTAGTTTGAATTTGGATGGTGAGGTAGGTGGGGTTTTATGATGGATGGATGTGGATTGGTGAAGAGATTATGGAGAAGAGGGTAGGGTTTGATAGGTGAGGAGTTTTTG
The DNA here is from genome assembly GCF_059453495.1 of Arachis ipaensis. Lineage (NCBI taxonomy): Eukaryota > Viridiplantae > Streptophyta > Magnoliopsida > Fabales > Fabaceae > Arachis > Arachis ipaensis. Next base: position 77,842,798 of record NC_142440.1, on the reverse strand, counting down.
GGGAAGAGGTATTGAGGGGATTGGTGAATGGTATTTGAGGAAGGGTGTTATGGAAAGGTGTGAAGAAGAGAGAGAGAGATGAGGTAGGTGGGGATCCTGTGGGGTCCACAGATCTTGAGGTGTCAAGGATTTCTCATCCCTGTACCATATTAGCGTGTAAACGCCCCCTTGATTGCCAATCCTAGCGTTAAACGCTAGGTTGCTGCCCATTTCTGGCAATTAACGCCAGCTTTTCTTTCCTTTCTGGCATTTAAACGCCAGCTCTGTGCCCATTTCTGGCGTTAAACGCCAGTTTGGTGCCCATTTCTGGTGTTAAACACCCAGAATGGTGCCAGACAGGGCGTTTAACGCCCATTATACCACCCTTACTAGCGTTTAAACGCCAATAAGCTTCTCCTCCAGGGTGTGCTATTTTTTAATATTATTTTTCATTCTATTTTTTTCTTTTTCAGTTGTTTTTGTGACTTCACATGATCATCAACCTACAGAAAACATAAAATAACAATGGAAAATAAATAGATATGATTAAATAAAATTGGGTTGCCTCCCAACAAGCACTTATTTAATGTCAATAGCTTGACAGTGGGCTCTCATGGAGTCTCACAGATACTCAAAGCATTATGATGGCCTCCCAACAGCAAACTTAGAGTTTGAATGTGAGGGCTCTGTTTGACTCTGCATTGAGAGAAGCTTTGCATGCTTCTTCTCCATGTGTACAGAAGGAGATCCTTGAGCCTTAAACACAAGGCAGGACTCATTCACTTGAATGACCAGCTCTCCTCTGTCAACATCAATCATAGCTTTTGCTGTGGCTAGGAAGGGTCTACCAAGGATGAGGGTTTCATCCATACTCTTCCCAGTGTCTAGGATTATGAAATCAGTAGGGATGTAGTGGCCTTCAACCTTTACCAAGACATCCTCTACAAGTCCATAAGCTTGTTTCCTTGAATTGTCTGCCATCTCTAGTGAGATTTTTGCATCTTGTACCTCACGGATCCCTAGCTTCTCTATCACAGAGAGTGGCATGAGGTTTATACTTGACCTCAGGTCACACAGAGCCTTCTCAAAGGTCATGGTGCCTATGGTACAAGGTATTGAGAACTTTCTAGGATCCTGTCTCTTCTGAGATAATCTCTGCCTAGTCAAGTCATCCAGTTCTTTGGTGAGCATGGAGGGTTCATCCTCCCAAATCTCATTACCAAATAACTTGGCATTTAGCTTCATGATTGCTCCAAGGTACTTAGCAACTTACTCTTCAGTAACATCTTCATCCTCTTCAGAGGAAGAATACTCATCAGAGCTCATGAATGGTAGAAGTAAATTCAATGGAATCTCTATGGTCTCAGTGCGAGCCTCAGATTCCCATGGTTCCTCATTAGGGAACTCCTTGGAGGCCAGTGGACGTCCATTGAGGTTTTCCTCATTGGAAATCACTGCCTTTCCCTCCTCTATGCATTCGGCCATGTGGGACGTGTTTATGGCCTTGCATTCTCTCTTTGGGTTCTCTTCTGTATTGCTTGGGAGAGTACTAGGAGGGAGTTCCGTAATCCTCTTACTCAGCTGACCCACTTGTGTCTCTAAATTTCTAATGGAGGACCTTGTTTCAGTCATAAAACTTTGAGTGGTTTTAGTTAGATCAGAGATTATGGTTGCTAAGTCAGATTGGCTCTGCTTAGAATTCTCTGTCTATTGCTGAGAAGATTATGGAAAAGGTTTGCTATTGCTAAACCTATTTCTTCCATCATTACTGTTATTGAAGCCTTGTTGGGGCCTCTGTTGGTCCTTCCATGAGAGATTTGGATGATTTCTCCATGAAGGATTATAGGTGTTTCCATAGGGTTCTCCTATGTAATTCACCTCTTCCATTGCTGGGTTCTCAGGATCATAAGCTTTTTCTTCAGTTGAAGCTTCTTTGGTACTGCCTGTTGCTGCTTGCATGCCAGACAGACTTTGAAAAATCATATTGACTTGCTGAGTCAATATTCTATTCTGAGCCAATATGGCATTCAGAGTATCAATCTCAAGAACTCCTTTCTTCTGATTTGTCCCATTATTCACAGGGTTCCATCAGAAGTGTACATGAATTTGTTATTTGCAACCATCTCAATGAGTTCCTGAGCTTTTACAGGCGTCTTCTTTAGATGAAGAGATCCTCCAGCAGAGCTGTCCAATGACATCTTGGACAGTTCAGACAGACTGTCATAGAAGATACCCATGATGCTCCATTCAGAAAGCATGTCAGAAGGACACCTTCTAATCAATTGCTTGTATCTTTCCCAAGCTTCGTAAAGGGATTCACCTTCCTTCTGTCTGAAGGTCTGGACCTCCACTCTTAGCTTACTCAATTTTTGAGGTGGACAGAATTTGGCCAGAAAAGCACTGACTAGCTTTTCCCAAGAGTTCAGGCTTTCCTTAGGTTGTGAATCCAACCATATCCTAGCTCTATCTCTTACAGCAAAAGGGAAGAGAATAAGTCTGTAGACCTCAGGGTCAACCCCATTGGTCTTGACAGTATCACAGATTTGCAAGAATTAAGCTAAGAACTGATGAGGATCTTCCGATGAAAGTCCATGAAACTTGCAATTCTGTTGCATTAGAGAAACTAATTGAGGCTTCAGCTCAAAGTTGTTTGCTCCAATGGCAGGGATAGAGATGTTTTTCCCATAGAAGTCGAGAGTAGGTGCAGTAAAGTCACCAAGCACCTTCCTTGCGTTGTTGGCATTGTTGTTGTTTTCGGCTGCCATGACTTCCTCTTGTTTGAAAATTTCTATTACGTCCTCTCTAGAGAGTTGTGCTTTAGTTTCTCTTAGCTTTCTCTTCAAGGTCCTTTTAGGTTCAGGATCAGCTTCAACAAGAATGCCTTTGTCCTTGCTCCTGCTCATATGAAAGAGAGAAGAATAAAGTATGGAATCCTCTATATCACAGTATAGAGATTCCTTGAGATGTCAGAGGAAAAGAAGAATAGAAGGAGGAGGTAGAAAGGAGAGAATTTGAACTTATAGAGAGAGGGAGTCTGAATTGCACATTGAGGAAGAGTGCTAGTCCCTTAAATAGAAGAAGGTGAGAAGGGGAAAAAGAATTTTCGAAATTAAATTTTGAAATAATTAAAAGAAATTTTGAAAAAAATTTATTGATGATTTTCGAAAATTAAAATTGAGAAAGTAGTTAAGTGATTTGGAAAAAGATTTTGAAATCAGAAATAAAAAAAGATATGATTGAAAATTATTTTTAAAAAGATGTGATTGAGAAGATATGATTGAGAAGATATGATTGAAAATCAATCTAAAAGAAATTTTTAAAATTAAAGTTGATCACTTGACTAACAAGAAATTAAAAGACATGATTCTAGAATTTAAAATTTGATCATTTCTTAATAGGCAAGTAATAACTTGAAAATTTTGAATTAAATCATTAATTGTAGCAAGGATTTTTGAAAATACTAAAAAAAATGGAAAGGATTTGATTTTGAAAAGATATGATTGAAAAGATATGATCTGAAAAAGATTTGATTTTGAAAAATTATGAAAATTTGAAAAATATTTGAATTGAAAACAAAATCTTCCCTCTTGTGCCATGCTGGCGTTAAACACCCAGAATGGTATCCATTCTGGCGTTTAACGCCCAAAATACTACCCTTTTGGGTGTTTAACGCCCAGCCAGGTACCCTGGCTGGCGTTTAAACACCAGTTTTCCTTCCTCACTATGCGTTTTGAACGCCCAGCTTTTTCTGTGTAATTCCTCTGCTGCATGTTCTCAATCTTCAATTCTCTGTATTATTGACTTGAAAAGACATAATTTTGAAAATTTTTTGAATTTTTAATGATGAGAAATAATAAAATGAAACTAATCATGGAAAATCAAGATAAAAACAAATAATGCATGCAAGACACCAAACTTATAAATTTTCATATTAGAGACACTAACAAATTGAGAATGCATCTGAAAAACAACAAAACACACAAAACAAGAGAATTTAAAGATCAGAGCAAGGAAATCATCAAGAAAAACTTGAAGATTAATGAAGAACATAATGCATATATTCGAAAATTGCAAGAAGTTAAATAAAATATGCAGGACACCAAACTTAAAAATTGACACTGGACTCAAACAGGAAACATAGATTATTTTTGGTTTTATGATTTTATAAAAATTTTTTGTCATTTTTCGAAAATTATTTGGAAAAGGAAATAAAGATTTCAAAATTCTTAATAAAAATTCCAGGAATCATGCAACGTTAGTCTAAAGCTTCAGTCTAAAAAGATTAGATATGGCTAGCCAAGCTTCAGCAGACATTACATGCAACAGCCAAATTGATGGGAATCAACTAGCTCCTGTGATGATGAAAGTATCATCTGAAACTCTAGAATTCATTCTTAAAAATTCTGAAAAATAAAATAAAGTTACCTAATCTAAGCAACAAGGTGAACTGTCAGTTGTCCAAACTCGAACAATCCCCGGCAACGGCGCCAAAAACATGGTTGCGCGGGGATTGTTTGTTCCCCGGCAACAGCGCCAAAAACTTGGAGCACGAAATTGTGATCATCAATGGCGCCAACAACTTGGTACGCACAATTGTAATCTCAACTCTTTTTCACAATTCCGCACAACTAACCAGCAAGTGCACTGGGTCGTCCAAGTAATACACCTTACGTGAGTAAGGGTCGATCCCACGGAGATTGTTGGCTTGAAGCAAGCTATGGTCATCTTATAAATCTCAGTCAAGCGGATTCAAATGGTTATGAAGAATTGATAATTAAAAGATGAATAAAATATAAAATAAGATAGAGATACTTATGTAATTCATTGGTGAGAATTTTAGATAAGCGTATGAAGATGCTCTGTTCCTCTTGAACTTCTGCTTTCCTATTGTCTTCATCCAATCATTCATACTCCTTCCCATGGAAAGCTTTATGTTGGCCATCACCGTTGTCAATGGCTACCTCCCGTCCTCTCAGTGAAAATGGTCCAAATGCACTGTCACCGCACGGCTAATCATCTGTCGGTTCTCGATCATGTTGGAATAGGATCCATTGATCCTTTTGCGTCTGTCACTACGCCCAACACTCGCGAGTTTGAAGCTCGTCACAGTCATCCCTTCCCAGATCCTACTCAGAATACCACAGATAAGGTTTAGACTTTCTGGATCTCAGGAATGGCCGCCAATAATTCTAGCCTATACCACGAAGGTTCCAATCTTAGATTAGAAATCCAAGAGATACACATTCAAGTTTGTTTGCATGTAGAACGGAAGTGGTTGTCAGGCACGCGTTCATAAGTGAGAATGGTGATGAGTGTCACATAATCATCACATTCATCATGTTCTTGAATGCGAATGAATATCTTGGAGAAGAATTAGGCTTGAGTTGAATAGAAGAACAATAGTACTTTGCATTAATTCACGAAGAACAGCAAATCTCCACACCTTAATCTATGGTGTGTAGAAACTCCACCATTGAAAATACATAAGTGAAAATAGGGTAGACATGGCCAAGTGGCCAGCCTCCCATGGAGGTCTAGAGATCTAAAATGATCAAAAGATAGAACTAAAGATAAAGGATGAAAATACAATAGCAGAAGGTCCTATTTATAGAGAACTAGTAGCCTAGGGTTTACAGAAATAGGTAAATGATGCAGAAATCCACTTCTGGGCCCACTTGGTGTGTGCTTGGGCTGAGCATTGAAGCTTTCACATGTAAAGACTTTTCTTGGAGTTAAACGCCAGCTTGGGTGCCAGTTTGGGCGTTTAACTCCAGCTTTTATGCCAGTTCTGGCGTTTTGACGCTAGAATTTTTATGCTGACTTGGAACGCCGGTTTGGGCCATCAAATCTCGAGCAAAGTATGGACTATTATATATTGGTGGAAAGCCCAGGATGTCTACTTTCCAATGCAATTAAGAGCGCGCCAATTGGGCTTCTATAGCTCCAGAAAATCCACTTCGAGTGCAGGGAGGTCAGAATCCAATAGCATATGCAGTCCTTTTTCAGCCTCTGAATCAGATTTTTGCTCAGGTCCCTCAATTTCAGCCAGAAAATACTTAAAATCACAGAAAAACACACAAACTCATAGTAAAGTCCATATATGTGATGTTTATTTAAAAACTAATAAAAATATAATAAAAACTAACTAAAACATACTAAAAACTACCTAAAAACAGTGTCAAAAAGCGTATAAATTATCCGCTCATCAGTAATCTTAGGTTCAACTATCTCCACAATCTCATTCTTCACTAAAAATTTGCTTGACACAGGGGCCTCTTCTTCTTGCTCTTCCACCCCCTCCTTCACACTTAACATTTGGTTTACCAGCACTTCCATGTTTTTGAGGGAGTTCTCTTGGTCATTCCAGGATCTCTGTGCTTCTCTTTCATATCTTTCAAGCATGGTTTCAAGCCTTGAGAGGCTTTGGTCCATGGAAGTTTGTGTGGAATGTGAGTTTTGGAAGAGATTTTGTGTTAAGGGATAGTTAATTAATGAAGAATTTTCGAATGAAGAACTGGGAGGTGAGGTTTGACATCTTTCCATGAATGAATTAAAGGTTTGCTCAAGTGATGATAGCTCTTGATAAGTGGAGTATGAATTGTCAAATGCTTTCTGATTTTGATTCTCCCAAGCACAATTTGAAGAATTGTTGAATTCATCACAGTATGAATCATCTTGTGGCATTGGGGAACAATTTTCCATGTATACATTGACAGCACAATCAAATGATGATGTTCCTTGATGAACAGAAGATGAAACATTGAAATTCCCTTCCCAGCCACAATTTATGTCAGTATCATAGCAATATGAGTCACTTTGTGGTTCTGGGAAATTGTTCATTTTACTTGGTTGTTCATACTCTTGTTGATATGCCCAGCTACCATGAAGATAATGACATAAATCATTTTGTGGTTCTGGACAATATCTCATTTGATTTGCTTGATCATTTATCATTTCTTGGTGATACTCCCAGCCACCATTAGAATAATGACTTGCATCATTTTGTGGTAGAGGGAAATATCCCATATGATTCACTTGCTCATCTTGTGTCTCTGAAGCAAAATTTTATGGATTAGAGTGCTCAGAATTTGTATTTTCTTGGTGATATTTCCAGCCACCATTAGAGATTAGTGATGGTGGGTAATATCCCATAAAATTTGTTTGATCATAAGATGAGTTGAAGTCCATTTGAATTTTGTAAGATACAACACCAATGAAAATTGAAATTCATATCTCATAGAAGAATTTCTTAGTGAGCAATAACTCAAACACCTTGCTATCAACTTAAAACAGAGAACAAAAACAAAGAAAATACTTGATCTAGACTTCTCACCCACTTAATCATTGTTGATCTAAATCAATCCCCAGCAACGGCGCCAAAAACTTGATGGGGGTGGAAATTAGATTCCACACCAAAACTCACCGCAAGTTTACCGGGTCGCATCAAGTAGTAATTACTCACAAGAGTGAGGTCGATCCCACAGGGATTAATGGATCAAGCAAGTTTAATGGGTGATTAGCTTAGTCAAGATAACATTGGTGAATTGGATGAAATTGAACCAACAAAAAGGAAATTGCAGTGAATTTAAAGTGCAGAAAGTAAAATTGCAGAAACTTAAAGTGCAAGAAAATAAAATAGCTTAAACTTAAATTGCAAGAAAAGTAAATGACTAAAACTTAAAGTGCAAGAAACTTAAATTGCTGAATCTAAATTACTGGGAATCTTAAATTGCTTGAAGAGTAAAGGATTTGGGGACTGGGATTTAAAATAAAACTGGAATTGTAAAGTGCATAGAAGTAGAAGATGAAGTAGATTTGCAAAAGAACTAAAGCAGAAATGAAAATTTCCAGAAGAAGTAAAAATCAGAAAGAAGCAATTGAGATCCGATCTTTAATTCATAAATTCCAAAAACAGAAAAGAAATGGAACTCCAAGAGGAAGAACATCAAAGAATTCTTCAATCAGAGTTCACAAGCCCAGAATCAGAAAGTAGAAGTTGCAAAAGAAAGACAATGAAAACAGAAAATGAACCCAAATCCGATCTCAATTCTTAAATTCAAAAAGGAAAATTAAAAGAGAGCTCTCCAATCTACTCCTACTGCTCTCTATTAGAACCAGCCTCCCTAATGAAATGAAACTGATGCCTTTTTATAGGCTTTACAAAATGAAAATGAAATTGAAATTGAAAACAAATTACAATTCAAATGAAATTCCTAATCTAGCTTTTTCCTGTGCCTTTGAGTGATGTCCATGGGTTTTGCTTGCTTTGGTGTGTCAATGAGCTTAAATTGGGATTAATTGAGCCAGAGTTGTAGCTTTTTGGTTTGGCCTTGGGTGGCACTTGATGGAAAATGGTCCATGGGTGCACTTGTTTGGAAATGGGTTGGGGGACTAGCTCCAGTGGAGCGCTCAGTGAGGAAAGGTAACGTAGCGCTCCCTTGCTTTGTGCCTCCCTTCAAACCAAGCCTTGTAATGTAGCGCTCAGTTAAGTATTTCAACGTAGCTCCCCTTTGCATATGGGTTTCCATCTTCGAACCATGGCTGTCCCCTTTTGCCAATAGCGCTCACTTATTGAGCGCTCAGTTAACTCATTGAGCGCTACTCCTTGTGTGTGGACAGCACAAGTCTCCTCCCCAAGCTTTGAAATCACGATAAAGTGAAAAGAGTTAACGTAGCGCTATGCTTTTTGGGCCTTTGGTTGAGCGCTACGTGGTTCCCCTCTTCGAGCCTTGGTGTGAGCACTTGCTTGGTTTGTTTTTGGGCCTTAAAGATGCCAATTACTTGTGCTTCAATTTCATATCAAATATATATTGTTATATATCATTGGAAAGCTCTGAATGTCAGCTTTCCAACGCAACTGGAAGCACATCAATTGGACAACTGTATCTCAAGTTATAGCCCTTTGAAGGAGGCATGGTCATGTTGTCACAAGGCTAAAAAAACCCGAAAAAGTTAACAATTTTAACGTAGCACTCCATGTAATTGAGCGCTAGCCTTTGTTTCCTTCATTCATGGTCATGGGCGACGCTTTTAAAAGCGTGGCCTAAGGCATCAAAGTGTGCTCCAACTTTCAAAGTGTGTCCCAAAACTCTTTTGCTTCTTTTTCTTCTTATTTCCTACAAAGTTTATCAAATCAAAAGATCAAAGAAATATACCATTTAAGCACAAAAAATGCAATATTTAAGCACTAATCATCAATTTCTTGTATGAAAAAGCATAGAAAAACGTTACATGATGACAAGTCATCACTTACCAAGACACCTCCAGCATGCCATGGGACACGTACAGATTGCGGGCAACCTACCTTTTCCCACCTTGGTTTCAGATCTAGTCTTAGCAGCCGGAGTCTCCTACAGAGCTGGGAATACCAAGACCAAAACTCTGTGGGATGATCAGTATGTCCCCAATGGGAAGTACATCAGACCCCCAGTAGCCACTACTAGCCGGACTGTAGACCTGGCCGGAAATATTCCTCCTCCTTCCACGTCACAAGCACCTTCAACAAATTAGCTGCTCCTTCAGATACATCAGAGATTGGACCGGCTTGACCGGCAGGCAAAGCGAATGGAGCGCCGTAACAAGCGCCGATTTACATACCTCAAGGAGCCGATTTACAAGCGCTGTAACAAGACACTCCGGAATCCACCTCAGCTACCAGCACTGGAAGCCATGACAACCCCGACTGTGGAGATGCTGTTACCAGCCCCCCTTTGTTCCTGACTGATATCACCGAGGACAGCACCAAGCTTTTAGTGTGGGGAGATCGGTCAGTACCTGACTTTCGGAGGTAATCTCTCTCTCTTAACACCAACATTTTAGTTTTTCTTTTGTTAGATAGAATAGATTGCATGATAATAATTGTTTGCAAGTATGTTTGCTTGGTTAAAGTAATAAACTTCTTTTCAAGACTCTATTTTATAATATTTCACTAATTTAAATTAAAAAAAATTTGTGTTAAAAGTTGTTTGAAAACTGTAAATTGGAACATGAATTGTAGCTAAGAACACACAACCCGTGAGATTGGAGCTTAATTACATGGTTACACTACTTAACCATAACATTTTATTCTTGTGTGTTTCCTTCTCTATAATTGCAATCTATATTTTGTTCCATTCTATATGTCCAATGTTTAGTGTATTTATAAGCATACATATGATTGAGGCCATTATTTGTTATTAGCTCACTTATCCCAAATAGCCTACCCTTTCAATCACCCTTGTTAGCCACGTTGAGCCTTTTAATCCCCATTTGTTCTATATTTTACTGCATCACTAGCCTTAAGCGGAAAAACAATTAATTACCCCCAATTGAATCTTTGGTTAGCTTAACATAGAGATTGTGTATTAATTAAGTGTGGGGAACTATGGGAACTTGGGTTAATGAAAGTGTACAGTGTTTAAATGAGAAAATATTGAAAATTTGGGTACCTACTCATGTGAAACCCGAAAAATTAAAAAATCCATGTGCATTGATAAGTTATGTTTACTTTTATAAAAAAAGAATCATCAAACAAAAAAATATTCCAATAAATAAATAAATAAGGGGACAAAATTACCCCAACGTTAATTTAATGAAAAATCAATGCATATGTGATAAAATTAAAGAAAAGTTGATACATGAGTATGTGATGCAAAAGTGGGAATTTTGGGTAGCTAGGCATGATTTTAGAAGTATATAGAGTGTGTATGTTTAGGTGAGAGCTTAGGCTAGTCAATGATTCAATTTATAGCCCACTTGGCCATACATATATCCTCTCCTTTACCTTAGCCCCATTACAACCTTGAAAAGACCTCATGATGTTTGCATTGGTGCACTAAATTTTTGTTGATTGGTAAGGTGAAGAACAAAGTTTAGAAAGCATGACTAGAGAAGACTAGAGTGGATTACCCTATACACTTGAGTGATTAGAATGCATATACACTACCAGTGAGGGTTTAATGCTTGATTCTATGTTCCCTGCTTTCATGAGCTATCTTCTTACAAGTTTACTTATCTTTTAGTATGATTTGAATTAGTGGAATCTGGTTTATGTTTGTCTGAAGGAACTTATTTACTTTTAACCAAGTAGACAGAATCATCTTAGCATATAGTTGCATTCATATATAGGTTGCATTTCATAAGTCTTACTTTTCCCTATTTATTCTTTTGATCTCCTTGAGCTTAGCATGAGGACATGCTAATATTTAAGTGTGGGGAGGTTGATAAACCACTATTTTATGGTTTATCTTGTGCTCAATTGAGTGGTTTTTATCAAGTCTTTGCACACTTATTCATACAAATTGCATGGTTTTACAATTCCTTCCTAGTTTTATTCTATGGTTGAAAACTAGCTTCCTAAGGCTTTAATTTGTGTATTTTAATTCCCCTTTATACCATTCGATGCCGTGATCTATGCGTTAAGTGTTTTCAGGCTTTACAGGACAGGAATGGCTTAGAGGATGGAGAGAAAGCTTGAAAAAATGGAAGGAACACAAGAAATAAAGGAGACAACCAGCGAGCATCGACGCGCACGCATGCCTCACGCGTGCGCGCGATTTGGAAATCTGCACAGCGACACGTGCGCGTACCTGATGCGTACACGTAAATTGGAGTTTTCACGACGACCCGTGCGCGTGCCTGATGCGTACGCCTGACATGCAAAGATGAAAGATGAGCACTGACGCGTACGCGTGCCTGACACGTACGCGTGACATGTGTGACCTGCAGAAATCACAGAAAATGATGGGGGCAATTTTGGGCCAAGTTTAGACCCAGTTTTTGGCCCAGAAACACAGACTATAGCCAGGGGACAAGCAGAGACTCAACGGATATTGACATTACGAATAATTTTAGCTTTTAGTTTGAAATCTTAGAGAGAAATTATGACTTCCTTTAAGTTTCCTTTACATTCATAGTTCTAGTTTGCTTTCTTATTCCTTTACTCTTTTGATTACTTATTGACCCTGTTCAGATACGTATGTTGAATTTTGGAATTTATTAATGCAAAGAACTATTTTTACTTTTAATTAATTTTCAGTTATTGTTTATCATGTCTTCCTTTTATTCCCTTTTTAATTCTATGTAAGTAATTTTCATGTCAACAGAGTAGACTCCCAACTTGACTTGGGGGTTGATTAAAAGGAGACTCTAGAGTTAGAATGCTCAAGTGATTAGTATAATTGGAAGTTATTGGCTAACTCTCTAGTCTCTGACTCTAATCCTTCCTACGGAGAGGATTAGAACCTGGGATTCAGAGTTGATTAGTTGGTTGCTTGACTTTCCTTTTTTTAGTAAGGGATGACTAAGTAGAACAACAACCTTTTGCTATCCCACTTGGAAAAAAAACCAAAAAGGATAGAACTTCTAATTAATCTACCCCCGGTCAAGGCTTTTATTTAATTGAATAAATTCTCTCGTTAATTTTCATTGTCCTCAATTTACAATCATTTACTTTTCTGTTCTACAACTCTTAAAAATTCTCAGAAAACTCCTGACTAATAAAATAGCACTCTTTTGTCAGCTCGTTGGGAGACGACTTGGGATTCCTACTCCCAGTATTTTTATTCTAAATTTGTGACAACCCTTCTAAGTTGATAAGCGAATTTTTGCTGGTTAAGAACTGTACTTGCAACGTATTTCTTCTATTAATTTCTTAATTGGCTAATTTTCGCCACGTCAAGGTGATTGAAAAGTTACCCCCACGTTGCAATGTCAAAGCAATTAGAAGTTTTCTAGGACATGCTGGCTTCTACAGGAGGTTCATTAGAGACTTCTCAAAGGTTGCCAAACCTTTGAGCAACCTACTTGTCTCTAATGTACCTTTTGTCTTTGATAATGAATGCATGCTAGCCTTTGAAGAACTTAAGAACAAACTCTCCTCTGCACCTATTATAGAACCACCCTGCTGGGATCTACCCTTTAAGCAGATGTGTGATGCATCTAACTTTACTGTTGGTGCTGTTTTAGGACAGAGGAGGGACAAATTAGTGCATGTTATTTACTATGCCAGCAAAGTCCTTAATGAGAATAAAAAAAACTATACCACTACAGAGAAGGAATTACTTGCCATCGTCTTTGCTTTTGATAAATTTAGATCATATCTTATTGGTTCCAAAGTAATTGTATTCACTGATCATGCAGCACTCAAATATTTGCTTACCAAACAAGAGTCTAAGCCCAGACTAATAAGGTGGATCCTGCTACTCCAAGAGTTTGACATTGAAATAAAAGATAAGAGTGGAGCAAAGAACAAGGTGGCTGACCACCTATCAAGGATCCCACAAAACGAAGACGATACACCCCAAATTGCAGTGAATGAGAGCTTCCCTGATGAGCAGTTGATGATGATCTATGAAGCCCCTTGGTTTGGGGACATAGCCAATTTCAAGGCTATTGGAGAACTACCAACCAACATCAACAAACACATGAAGAGGAAGCTAATCAAAGATGCTAAATACTACATTTGGGATGAGCCTTTTTTGTTTAAAAAATGTGCTGATGGGATCTTGAGAAAGTGTATTTCCCATGAAGAAGGGCAGGAACTACTTTGGCAATGTCATGGCTCTGCATATGGAGGGAATTTTAGTGGGGAAAGAACTGCAGCCAAGGTGCTACAATGTGGGTTCTATTGGCCAACCATGTTCAAGGATGCAAAAGAATTAGTATCAAGGTGTGATAAATGCCAAAGGGCTGGCAATTTACCCAAGAAAAATGAGATGCCACAGAGGTTTATAATGGAGTTAGAATTATTTGATGTGTGGGGAATTGATTTTATGGGACCTTTCCCATCCTCATACTCAAATAATTATATATTGCTCGCTATAGATCATGTTTCAAAATAGGTAGAAGCCATAGCCACAGCAACAAATGACAACAAGGTTGGGATGAACTTCTTGAGAAAGAATATCTTCCGCAAATTTGGAGTTCCTAGAGCTCTCATCAGTGATGGAGGATCACACTTCTGCAATAGGCAACTTGAAGCACTCTTCTCTAAATATGGAGTGAAACACAAAGTAGCAACTCCATACCATCCACAGACCAACGGACAAGCTGAGATTTCAAACAGAGAGCTCAAAAGAATTCTTGAAAAAACTATTGGCAGCTCAAGAAAGGATTGGTCTAAAAAGCTGGATGATGCATTATGGGCCTACAAGACAGCCTTTAAAACACCCATTGGGATGTCTCCATACCAATTGGTGTTTGGCAAGGCTTGTCACTTACCAGTTGAGCTTGAACATAGAGCATTCTGGGCTCTAAAAGTGCTGAATTTTGATGATCAAGCTGATGAACGAATCTTTGATGGTCTAGAATTTCACAAATGAATTCTCGTTGTAAAGTATAGTTTCTAAACTAATCACTAATCCTTTCATGCAAAAATTTGTTTGTCACTAAAACGAACCCCTAAATTTATAAACCGAAGTATTAGAACCTCGGGTCGTTCTCCCTAGGAATTGCAATAAAGTGTCTTGTTATTGGTTATGGAGCATGTTTTGGGGTTTTTGTATGAGAAACATGAAAAGTAAATGACAAGGAAATTTGAATAACAACTAAAAGGGTCTTGGCAAAGGTTGATGGTCAAGGATCTCTATCCTTATCACTGACCACAACATGAGAATTGGCAAGGATCAATCCCACTAAATTAACCCCTAACTAATAGTAGAGGAAAGTCAAGTGAGTTAGATCAATCCAAGTCCATAAGTCCTAGTTCTCCACCAGTTCAATTAGTGAGATCTAGAGTTAATGGCTCCCAATCATCAATCACTTGGACATTAGGAACTCAAGAGTTCCTAAGTTACCTTCCCAAGCCAAGAGCATAAAATTCTACTCTAAAATCCAACCAAGCATTTTATCAAACACTTGGAAGGCATAAAAGGTAAACATAGTAAAATTGCAAGGAAAGTAATTCTACACTACTCAATTGCAAGGAATTAAACAACAACAAATCAAATGAATAATAAAGGAACATGAATCATAAATTACATTAAAGGAAAATGGAAAAACAAAAGTGCATCTACATAAAAGTAGAGAATTACAAGAATTAAATGCTAAACTTGAGAGAGGAGATATAGAGGAAGAACAAAATTACAAAAGAAAAGTAAATCAAAGCATGAATTAAACCTAGATCTAAGAACTAAACTTAATCCTAATTCCTAATTCTAGAGAGAAGAGGGAGCTTCTCTCTCTAGAAAACTAACTAAAAGTTTATGTTGGCTAAACTAATTGCTCCCCCTTTGCTTGGACTTCAATTCTACATGAAATACACTAAAAAACAAGTTAGATTTGGGCCTGGGCAGCTCAGAAATCGCCCCCAGTGTTTTTCCTTTAAGTGGGTCACGTGAGAGTATCGGCGGCGCGTGCGCGTCAATTGGCAAATTCTTCATCAGTGCGGATGCGTCATGTACCCGTGCGCGTCCTTATGTGACATCACTCCTACGCATGCGCGCCTTGTACGCGTGCGCACCTTGTACGCGTGCGCGCCCATTGATACATTCCTAATCCTTGTTTCTTCATGCATTCTCCACTTTGTATGCTTTTCTCCTCATTTCTTCCATCCAATATTTGCCTTATGAACCTGAAATCACTCAACAAACACATCAAGGCATCGAATGGAATTAAAGTGAATCAAAATTACCAATTTAAGAGCCCAAAAAGCATGTTTTTACACTTAAGTACAATTCAAGGGAAAATTACAAAACATGCTATTTCATTGAATAAATGTGAGAAAAGGTGATAAAATCCCCTAAAATAAGCATAAGATAAACCACAAAATCGGGGTTTATCACAAGCCGCTGGAGAAAGGAGACTAATGCAACTCAATGAGCTGGAGGAATTCAGAAATCAAGCCTATGACAATGCAAAGAATTACAAAGAAAACACAAAGAGGTGGCATGATCAAAAGATAGTAAGGAGAGAGTTCATAGAGGGACAAAGAGTGTTGCTGTACAATTCAAGACACAAGTTCTTCCCAGGGAAGCTTAAGTCTCGATGGTCTGGACCCTTCACCATCCTCAAAGTATCACCTTATGGTCATGTAGAGCTCATGGAGGACAAAACACAAAGAAGTTTCACTGTAAATGGTCATACACTCAAGCATTACTTGGGAGACTCACTGGATGAGAAGAGAGTGAGCTACCATATCAGCTAAAGAAGGAAGAACGTCAAGCTAATGACGATAAAGAAGCGCTAGTTGGGAGGTACCCTAACACTTTATATCCTTTTGATTTACTGCTTTCTTAGAAGTAGCTTAAAATTTATCAATTTAGGTAGTTTAAATCTCAGTCTAATGTTGTTGTTTCATTGCTTTTTAAAGGTAGGTTGTAGGTAGTAGATTAGGAAGTTTAAATTTCAGTTTTTGATAGTAAGAAGATCTTCAACTTAGTTTCTTTTTCTGAAAATACAATTTGATGAATACTGATGCACCACTATTTCGTGGTACATTTTGTACTTAATTGAGTGGATTTTATCCACTAAACTCACACTTATTCATATAATTCACATGTTTTATATTTTCCTTCCTGATTCTGTGCTATGAGTGAAAACATGCTTCTTTGGCATTAAATTACTAATTTTAATCCTCTCTTATTACCATTCGATGCCTTGATATGTGTGTTAAGTGATTTC
Source organism: Arachis ipaensis (assembly GCF_059453495.1). Taxonomy (NCBI): domain Eukaryota; kingdom Viridiplantae; phylum Streptophyta; class Magnoliopsida; order Fabales; family Fabaceae; genus Arachis; species Arachis ipaensis. Next base: position 77,826,220 of record NC_142440.1, on the reverse strand, counting down.
AGGCTTTATGGGGCAGGAATGGCTTAGAGGATAGAAAGGAAGCTTGTAAAAATGGAAGGAACACAAGAAATAAAGGAGACAACCAGCGAGGATAGATGCATGTGCGTACCTAACACGTACGCGTGAATTGGAGTTTACACGACGACGCGTGCGCGTACCTGACGCGTACGTGTGACTAGCGCAGAAGACAAGCGACGCGTACGCGTGACTGACATGTATGCGTGACCAGGAATTTTGTTAATCGACACGTACGCGTGACTGACGCGTACGCATGACATGCACTACCTGCAGAAATCGCAGAAAATGCTAGGGGCGATTTTGGGTTGAGTTTAGACCCAGTTTTCGGCCCAAAAATGCAAACTAAAGCCAGGGGACAAGTAGAGACTCAACATACAACATTCATTCACACAATTTAGGTTTTAGATGTAGTTTCTAGAGAGAGAGGTTCTCTCCTCTCTCTAGGTTTTAGCATTTCCCTTAGTTTTAGGTTTATTTCTTCTCAATTCCAGGTTCAATGTTCCTTTAATTTAGTTTCTCTTCTACTTTTAATTGTTCTAGCATTTTAGTTTATTTCTTTTCCTTGTTGATTACTTTATGTTGACAATTTGGTTTATGAGCTCTGTTCGGTAGGTCGGGTACCGGACGGTTCAGGTTGGTACTTCGATTGATGAGAGGGGGATCACCTGGTTCCGGTTTACTGGGTTGAAGGGAGTGCAGCTGACTTCCCGAGCTCTTCGTGTGGAGAGGGGGTGTCACCTGCAAAGACACTCCGACGCTCTAGTCAGCAAAGTGCACAGGTGGAAAAGGGTGAGTGGTATGTGACGTACCTTGGGGGAAGGGTAGGACCTTCCTTATATATATACCGTGTCAAAGGTGGGCCCTGCAAGGACAGGCCCACCTTCTTCAACGCTCCCTCCGCACAGCTGTAGCAGAGCTGTAAGGGACGCGTGTCCGGGTCAGCGTCTGGGCGCCTTGCACCCGACCGTTCGGGTCGGGTGGTTAGTGGGTCGGGCTGGCCCATACTCCATTTGGGCCAGGCCATAACAGTGCCCCCGATGCGTCAGCAATGACCGTGAGGATCGTTGGTGGCGTGTCACCTCTTCTTTCGTGCCTTGTCGCCAGGTCGGCCATCCGTGGAGGGGACGTCCCTCTTGCGCGTGTGTCTGTTCGTTGCTGGAATGACCGCTTGTCGCCTCGTTCTTCGTGTGAAGCATTAAATACTCATAATGGTTTGGAAAACCCTGTGCGCAAAGACCATTTTGCCTCGAGGCCTTTCGCGCTCCCTGAGTGGCAGTTTTAAACAGTTTTGCATTGGTTTTCCTCTCCCACCCTTGCTTCTTCTATCTCATTCTTCTCTTCTTCACACCCAAATATCCTAGAGCCTCGTTCTAGCATCCTTGCGCATCTCTTTTTCTTCCAAGTTTTTGCAATCAATCCAGGTAAACATCGATCCCTTCTCTTTTCTGCTTCAATGCTTTTTTTTCCTTACTGCTGGCTTTTCTGTACGTTTGTTGTTTGCTTCTTGTTTTTGCTGTTTGTTTGGTTTTTGTATGATAGATATTCTTTCAGTGTCAAGTAGGTGCGTTAGGGGGGTTACCATTCCAGGGTAGGCTTTGTTTGGGTTTAGCTTTTAGCCATGCTTGATCTTAATTGTTTGATAGGACAAATATAGTTTCTAGGCTTTTTCTAGACTCCCGACCTCATAGACTAACGGAGTGGTACCCCCACTGTAAGTATGCCTCGCATCATTTCTCAGGCCTCTCCCTCTGCCGCGAGTTATGATCCCTACGCTTGGGTGACTTCCGATGTGAAGGATTTGCCAAACCAGATGGATGAGGGGTAGTTAACAGAGTTCCGACAAGGCGAGTACTTGTGTGGAGGGACAGACGGGGAAGCCAATTATGACGTCTTCGTTCCTGCTCCAAACGAACGGCTGTATGAGCTTAATTTCGACTCCCCCCGGTCCCCGACTGGATCTGGTTCTATAAATACATGTTTACTCAGGTGGGGGTTCGTATCCCGTTCTCTCATTTCCAAATGGCGCTTCTTAATCGGATCTCTGTGGCGCCGTTGCAACTACATCCGAACAGTTGGGCTTCTATCCGCTGTTTCGAGATGGTATGTGAATACCTGGAGTTGCCGGTATCTGTTGACGTCTTCCTTTTCTTCTTCAACCTCACTAATCCTTCCAAGGAGGGGAAGGCGAGGAAAAGGGTTTATGTCCTTCCGATCTACCCAGGGTCAGAGGATCTTCGGCTTGTTCGAGGACTCTTACCATTGATTTAAAGATAAATATTTCAAGGTGCGTCCGGTCAAAGGTCGTCACCCCTTTTGGTTGTCGTTAGAAGGGAAGCGCCTCATTCCGACGTACTGGAGTTTCAGGGCGGGATCCAACACATTCATTAAGGTGTCTTATAAGGGGATGTCTACTGTGGACAAGAGGGTCGCCGACGTGTTGTTGACAGTTTTTGGGAAGAACCATGTGAATCCCCACCTTTTGATGGGTGACCGGGAGGTCGCCAGGAATTATGTCTGTGAGTTGTTTTGCCTTGTAATTTGCATTTCCATTCATTCGCTTGGTTGTGCCGATTCCACGACTAACTTGTTTATTTTTTGTTGCAGTGGAGATGTCTGCTTCTGTGACAGGGCTTGAGGACTTGTTCAAGACTTTTCTGGCAGACAACAATGAGGAGGAAGCGGAGAAGGTTGACGGGAAACTGGAGGGACCTTCTGAGGATAAGGGTCAGGCGACCCCATCACCCCGTGACACCGACATGACGGGTAGGACTTTTGACGGGGTGCGCATTTCTCCTGTCCGTGAGAAGACGGCCAGCCCTGAGCACTCAACCTCTGCTCGACCTGAGGATGATGACTTGAAGCTTATCCCCACCCCCAAAGAGGCAGAGGGCGTCTTCCAGCCCTGAGGGAACTCTCACTGTCATGGAGAGAAACTTTGATGTTGGGGCTTTCATCGACTCCCAACTGATCCCTGGCACGGAGGATCACTTCCTCGGTACCGAGCTGGCAGGGTAGGCGAGGTGGATGTACCGCACGCTGCTCTGTGGAGCTGTGATAGCTCGGAAGGCCGAGTTCGAGTTGTCGGGGATGCAGTCACTACGAAGAAAGCTTGAATCTGCTGCCACGACCAACAATGATTTCAAAGTTCAAGTCGAAATGCTTCAAGAGCAGCTGTTCGAGGTGGGGGAAAAACTCAAGGTTGCTGAGGAGAAAGCTATGTCTACCGAGGAGAAGATGAAAGCCTCCGATGAGACCGTGTCCCGTTTGACTGGGCGGGAGATGACTCTAGAGAGCCAGCTGAATGCCGCGCAAGGTCGGGTGGTTGTCTTGGAGAAAGAACGTAACGAGGCCGTCTCGTTGGCTAAGGCTGTTCAAGCTGAGGTTGAAGAGCTCAAGAAGAAATATAAGGTGACTAGAGAGCAGTGAAAGAACGCGATCTTCATGACAGATGAGGCTCTTAAGGCCCAGGTGAAGATCGTGGCTCTCGACTTTGACACGTCGGCGATTGGAGTTTTCAAGACAATCAAGGATGGCAAGATTATTGACATGCCGAAGAAGTGTTTTTGTATGGATTTGTGGTTTTTGTTTTAGAACTTGCTTATATTGTAGAACTTGTTTATATTCTTATACTTTAAAAGTCGCTTGGTCGGCTTATCGTTACCGTCGTCTTTGCCTCTAGTAGTGTTTTTACTTCGTCATGTTACCGTTTTGTTGGTGTGAGCTTTGCGATCATGTTTATTTACCGTTGCGTTGGTAGTTTGTCGGAGCCAGGTCGTGGCCTTTTGTTATCGCTGTAGCCATTTTGTAATGGCTTTGGTTTAGGTGGCTCCCAGGGTGATCAGTCCCGGGGTGCCGTGTTCTGGTTCCGTTTAATGCGTCGTGGAACTTGTTGTCGTGTGATGTTTAAGTAGGAAAAAGAATAATAGAAATTAAATTGGTAGAAAAGACAAGTAAAGATTAACTGTTAATTAAGCAAGTCTGTTACCAAGGTAGATACAAAGGTAAGCGATTTATCTCGTTAGATCGCCCGGTCGGCATGCTTGATCTAGGGGTAAAACCTTCTCAGGTTGCCCACATTCCAAGTTCTCGGGACTTCCCTTCCATCGAGCTTCTCCAATTTGTAGGCACCCTTGCCAATCACTTCTTTGACCCTGTAGGGGACTTCCCAGTTCGCCGCTAGTTTGCCTTCTCCCTGGGCCAGTAGGCCGATGTCATTGCGCCGTAGGACGAGGTCGTTCTATTCAAATTCCCTCTTGAGCACTTTGGTGTTGTAGCGCAGGCCCATTCTTTGTTTTAGTGCTACTTCTGACAGGTGGGCCTTCTCCCTGGTCTCATCCACTAGGTCCTTTTCTACAGCTTCTTCCACCCCCTTGAGAAGTAATCGTGGACTTGGCTCGTCGATCTCTACAGGTATCATTGCGTCAACCCTGTATGTCAGGCGGAAGGGGGTTTCTCCCGTGGCGGACTGCTCGGTTGTACGGTAGGACCAGAGGACAGAGGTGAGCTCATCAGCCCATGCTCCTTTCTTGTTGTCTAGTCGTTTCTTGAGGCCCAGCAAGATGACCTTATTTGCGGACTCGACTTGTCCGTTTGTCTGGGGGTGCTCTACTGAGGAGAATTTTTGTTTGATGCCCAAGCCGGCGAGGAACTCTACAAACTTCTTATCGGTGAACTGCGTCCCGTTGTCTGAGATGACGACTTTCGGGATGCCGAACCGAGTTATCACCTGCCTCTACATGAATTTTTTACAATTGGATGAGGAGATAGTGGCCAGTGGCTCAGCTTCTATCCATTTGGTGTAATAGTCGACGACGACTATGAGATATTTGACTTGCCCTGGGCCACCCGAGAAAGGTCCCAAGAGGTCGACTCCCCACTGCGCGAAGGGTCGGGAGGCCGTCATCAGGCTCAGTTCGGTGGCCGGTGCTCTGTGGAAATTAGCGTTCTCTTGGCACTTCACGTATTTTTTCACGAACTCCTTGGAGTCTTTCATCATTGACGGCCAGTAGTATCCAGCTCGGATAAGCTTCCTTGCTAGGGCTTTGCCCCCGATGTGGTGACCACAGCACCCCTCGTGGACTTCTCTGAGCATGTAGTCCGTCTGGTCGGGGTGTAGGCACTTCAGCAGAGGTTGACTAAGTCCTTTTTTGAATAGTTAGCCCTGTATTACCATGTATTTGGTAGTCTCCCTTCTTAATGCTTTGGCTTCCTTCTCACCTCCAAGGAGTTTGCCATTTTGCAGGAAATCGGTGATGGAGTCCATCCAAGAGGGGCTTATCTTGGTCAGGTGGAGGGCAACCGCTGGCTCTTTCGTGATGCCCTGGATGAGGGAGCAGTTGTCGGTTCCAGGTTTAGTGCTCGTTAGCTTGGACAGGAGGTCTGCCCGTGTGTTCGTCTCCCTTGGAACGTGTTGGACCGTGACCTCCTCGAACTGTTTGCTAAGTTCTTTAACCCTCTCTAAGTACTTTTGTAATAGCAAATCCCTAGCTTGGTAGCTACCATTCACTTGCGACATGATGATCTGTGAGTCACTGCATACTTCTAGCCTCGTAGCCCCGACTTCCCGGGCTAAAATCAAACCGCCTAGGAGGGCTTCGTACTCCGCTTGGTTGTTCGACACTGGGAACTCGAACTTGATCGATTGTTCATAAATGACCCTGGTTGGGCTTTCTAAGATGATCTCGGTTCCCCTGGACGTCTGGTTGGAGGCTCTGTCAACATGGAGCTTCCACCGTGGGCCCGTGTCCTCGGTTGGGTCTCTCGTTACTTCCACCAGGAAGTCTGCCATTGCTTGCGCCTTGATTGCATGTCGGGGCTGGTACCTTAAATCATATTGGGACAGCTCGATGGCCCAGGTCATCATCCTTCCCGCTAGGTCGGGCTTTTGGAACACTTGACGAATTCCCTGGTCCGTTCTTACGACCACTTGGTGACCTTAGAAGTACTGTCGTAGCCTGCAGAAAGAGGTCAAGAGCATTAATGCCAGTTTCTCCAACTTGCTGTACCTAAGTTCTTCTCCTTGCAGCGCTTTACTCACAAAGTAAATTGGTTGTTGGACTTTCGCTTCTTCCCGCACCAAGACCACCGCCAGCGCTTCCTCCATTACAGCCAGGTATAGGTATAGCGGTTCTCTGACCACAGGTTTACCGAGCACAGGCGGTGTTGCAAGTATCTTTTTAAAGTGGTTGAACGCTTTCTCGCATTCCGGGATCCAATCAAATGCTATTCCCTTTCTCATTAGGTTAAAGAAAGGTAGGGCTTTTGCAGTCGACACCCCGAGGAAACGGGATAGCATAGTGAGCCTTCCCGCCAGTCTCTGGACGTCCTTGACACAGCCCAGGCTCTTCATTTGGAGTATTGCTTGGCATTTTTTAGGATTTTCTTCCACCCCCCTTTGGGTTATCATGAACCCTAGGAACTTCCCGGCCTCCATGGTAAAGGCGCACTTGAGGGGGTTGAGCCTCATGCCGTGTCGTTGGAGAGCCATGAATACGCTTTCCAGATCGCTCAAAAGGTCTTCGGGTCAGGTGGTCTTGGCAAGGATGTCGTCCACGTAGACTTCCACCGTTTTGCCAATGATGTCGCCGAATATCTTGTTCATCAACCTTTGGTATGTGGCCCCTGCGTTCTTCAGGCCGAAGGGCATTATCTTGTAGCAATAAATTCCCCCTGGCGTTATGAATGCCGATTTTTCTTCGTCTGGCCGGTGCATCGGGATCTGATTGTAGCCGAAATAAGCATCCATAAAGCTCAGATACCGGTACCCCGCCGCCGCGTCGACGAGTGCGTCAATGTTGGGTATGGAGTAGCAATCCTTGGGACATGCTTTGTTTAGATCAGAATAATCCACGCACATCCTCCATTTCCCACTACGCTTTCTTGCTAAGACTACATTCGACAGCCAGGTCGAGTAGTCAAGTTCCCAAATGAATCCTACTTCGAGGAGGCTGGCCGTCTGCTTGGCCACCTCTTCTGCTCTCTCATGTGACATCTTCCTCCTCCTTTGGGCCACCGGTCTGGCTTCTGGCTTGACGGCCAAATGGTGTGACATGAGTTGGGGGTCTATCCCCGGCATGTCGGCTGGTGTCTAAGCAAATAGGTCACCATTGGCCTTGATCATTTCCATTAGAGGTTCTTTCAGCTCGTGAGGGAGGTTTCTGTTCACGAAGGTGAACTTCTCCTCCGTGTCGCCGACTCTAAACTTTTCCAGGTTCCCTTCTGGTTCGGGCCTCGGCTTGTCGCTGACTCTGGCATTCAAGTCGGCAAGGAACACCCCTGATGTTTCTTTGGATTTCTTTCTTAACGAGAGACTGGCATTGTCGCAAGCGACTGCCGTTTCCAGGTCTCCCCTTACCGACCCTACTGATCCTTCTTCAGTTATGATCTTCATTATCAGCATCCTCGTGCTGATGACTGCCCCTAAGTCGTTGATGGTTTTCCTCCCTAGGATGACGTTGTAGGTCGTGGAGTCTCGTAGGATCGCGAACTCTGCCATTACCGTTCTTTTCCCTTGGCCCTGTCCCACGGAGGTCGGCAGGGAGATTATCCCGTCTGGCTTGATGAAGTGGTCGCCGAGTCCTACGACGCAGTGCTAGTGGGTCTTTAAATCGGCATCCCGTAGGCCTAAGGCGTCGACCACATTGCGGAACATGATGTTCGAATCTGCTCCCGTATCCACGAGGATCCGCTTGATGAGGCCGGTTCCCACTCTGGCCGTAATGACCATGGGAGGGCTTTCCGCGACCTCGTCGAACCATTGGTCCTCCAGCCCAAATGAAATGGATAGAAGTGTCTTGGGGTTTCGCATGGAGGATGTGGAAATAGCCAAGACTTTGGCGTCTTTCTTATGTGCCGACTTGGACCTAGGCACCGCATTTCTCGCCGTTACCACGTTCACTATGGTAAGGCTGTGGTTGTCGTCCTCTGGCTCTTGGCATCGCTTTCCTGCCTGGGTCTTGTCTTCGCCCTCGTGGTCACGATTCCGTCTCCTCGGCTCCCTAATGAGGTGGGAGAGATCGGCTAGCTTTCCATCCCTGATCGCTTGTTCCAGCACGACCTTCAAGTCGAAGCAGTCCTGCGTCTTGTGCCCATAGCCCTTGTGTTAATCACAGTAGAGGCTCTTGTTCCCGCCTGTTCGTTCTTTCAAACGTCGGGGTTTCGACAAGATCCCCTTCTCGGCTATTTGTTGGTAAACTTCCATAATTGGCGCGGTGAGGAGAGTGTAATTAGTGAACTTCCCGACATGAGGAAATGACCTGGTAGTCTTACTCGGACCGCCGTCCCTAGCGTGTTCCTTTTGTCTTTCTCCACTTCCGTGGTGTCGGTTTTGATTGTAAGGGGGATGTTGTTTGTTGGCAGCCACGACCTGGCTAACTTCTTCATCATTGATGTATTCCCTGGCTACACACTGGATCTCCTGCATAGTCCACACCGGCCTCGAGGTGAGGTGCTTTCTGAAGTCCTCGTTTAGAAGCCCGTTCGTCAGGCACAAGCTTGCAACCGAGTCAGTCAGTCCGTCAATCTCCAGACACTCATCGTTGAAACGGTCTAGCTATTTCCTGGTCGGTTCGCCGGATCTCTGGGTCACTCCAAGTAGATTGATTGGGTGCTTTACCTTCACGATTCTGGTCAAAAATTGGGCTAGGAAGGCGTGGCTGATGTCTGAGAACCTGGTCACCGAGCCCTGCGGGAAGTTATTGAACCACCGTATTGCAGGTCCTGCTAAGGTGACCGGGAAAGCACGGCACCTTACCTTGTATCCCACTCCTTCCAGGTTCATTCTGGCTTCGAAAGCCGTAAGGTGTTCCCGTGGGTCTCGGGTTTCATCGTACCTCATGTCCGTTGGCTTGTCAAAGTGTTTTGGCAGCCGGACCTCGAGGATGGAACGATGGAATGGGGTCGCACCCATTATCACTGGTCCCCGCGTTCTGATTATTCTTCCTTCGTCGTCCTCCCGACGGGCGTCCTCACGGTTTCGCTCCATGGTACCCCTATCGTTCCTGGCGTATATGAGGGGGTCGTGGCGTCTTCTCACGCATCCTCCCTCCCTATCATTCTCAGCCTCAGATTGTGGGCTAGCTGTTTGTCGAGAGCGGCTTCTTGAGACAGAGCGGGAGTGGCTTGATTCTGAAGTTTGTTGACGATGTTCCCGGTCTGCCAGCCGGCGCTCTAGGTCTTGCATTCTGTGGCGTAATTCTTGCATTATTATGGCGCTGTTCTCGCCAGTTCCCCCGAAGGGTCGCCTTTTGGGAGATCGAGTGGTTCATCGTGGAGGGGAATTCGTGCGTGGCCGGGGAGGGGCCGCAGAGGCTTCTCCTCTGTGCTCGGTCTCACGACCTGCTCCTCCTGGGCCCAGTACAACTTCCATTCAGGCGATTGCGTTTCTACAGACGGCGCCGATGTTTGGTAGGTCGGGTACCGGACGGTTCGGGTTTGTACTTCGATAGATGAGAGGGGGATCACCTGGTTCCGGTTTGCTGGGTTGAAGGGAGTGCAGCCGACTTTTCGAGCTCTTCGTGTGGAGAGGGGGGTGTCACCTGCAAAGACACTCCGACGCTCTAGTCAGCAAAGTGCGCAGGTGGAAAAGGGTGAGTGGTATGTGACGTACCTTGGGGGAAGGGTAGGACCTTCCCTATATATATACCATGTCAGATGTGGGCCCTGCAAGGACTGGCCCACCTTCTTCGAGGCTCCCTCCGCACAGCTGTAGCAGAGCTGTAAGGGACGCGTAACGACCATATGAACCATACCCAAAACCACCACCTCAATATTCACCATCTACGTATCCTTACCAAGAAGAACCACCTTCCTATTATGAACCCTTTCTCCAAAATAATGAACCCTCCTATCCACCCCAACCACCATTGGATGACAACATCCTTAATGTTATTCGCCAAAGGCAAATACAGCTTCAAACCATGCTTACATCTACTCTCACTAGTCTCACCTCTGCTCTCCAAACTCTTGTATCCCATGTGGATACATCAATCCAAGAGCAACATAATCGTAATTATGCCATTGACTCGGAACAAGAGCAGCACGAGGTAGCCCAAAAGGTGGAAGACATCAAGGAGGAGTCTGATTTTTTGTTGGAATAAGTGGAGGAAGCCGTAACAGTTGAAGAGGAAGAAGTGGTTGAAGACTTGGGAGATGCGAAACCTCCATAGGAAAGTCCAGTCCTAGAGCCTCCTTCCAAGGTGTTTGATGTTGATGTTGAGAAGGGTGTACAACCTCCGAGGCATATCATGGTTGAAGACTTTGCAGAGGTTGATCAAGAGATGGAGATTAAAGAAGAAGAAGCACAACCTCCCATGCCCTTGGTAAGTAATGAAGAAGAGATTGAATTAGAAGGAAGCTACCAAGAGAAAGAGGATGAAATTGAAGAAGCTTGCAAAGAGGTGGAAGTTGTCAAGAAAGAGCTCAATGGAATGGAGCTGGAAATCACCTTGCCAAGTTTGTTGGAGACCTCTCTCCCAAAGCCATCACCATCCATTCCTTCATTCAAGTGGGTAAATCTTTCATCTCTAAGCTTAATTAACCCACTTGAAAATGCTTTGCTTGAGACGGATGGGCAACTTAGAGCCCTTTGTGGCTATAAGAGCAAGAGAGAGATAGTTAGTGGTAGGAGTTGTCATACAAGGTTCAAGATGGTTACATGCTCCAAGTTGAGGTGCAAGGATTGGTGTAGAGCTTGATTGCTCACCACCCAAGTGGAAAAATGATGATCAACAAGAAGACGGGTGCAAAAGCAAGGTTTGGGACCCCGGAATTCATTCTAGCAATCAACACTCTTGGGGCCTTGTCACTTGCTTTAACTTGCTTGAAGGTTTTATGCAACTAGTGTGGGATCCTAGAGGCTATTAGAATTACAAACACTGGTGGGGATTCCTGGATGAGTTCAAGCACAAGCCACCATGACAAGGAGCTCACCAATTGTCCAACTTAAGGACTTTAACTAAAAGTGCTAGGTGGGAGACAACCCATCATGGTATATTCTTTCCTTTTTGTTCTTAGTTTTATTTTATTTTATTCGTGTTCATTCATAATTTCTGCATAGTCATTTGCATTCTGCATTTTGCATCCTGCATATAAATTAAAAAAAAAGGGGCAACCCACGCGTGCGCGAAGGCCACGCGTGGGTGTCGATTCCACATTTTGCTATCCCATCCAACGAACAGAAAGTTGTGATGGAATCGTGTGGCTGGGGTGCTCTACGCACAATTCGAGCCACGCGTACGCGTCTACGACGCGTGCGCGTCACCTGCAACCTAGGAAATCCACGCGTACGCATCAAGCACGTGCACGCGTGGATAGGACAATCGGCGTAAATTGGTGTTTGACCCGAGAGTTGTGCTGCCCTTGCGAGGGAACTGTGCTAGAGGCACAAAATCATCCACGCGTACGTGTCCCTGATGCGTGCGCGTCATTTCGCTTTCAAACCCCCATGGATACACATGAGCGACGCTTACGCGTCAAATGGCCAACTCAGATGTCACCTGTACGCGTAATGCACGCATGCGCGTGGCGCTCCGTTTTTGAATTCTTGGTTCTTTTTTCTCTTCTTTCTCCTTATTTCCTCCTCCTTTCTTACTTTCTTCTTCTTTATCTCTTTAACTTTTCATCCTTATTCACTTTCATTCTATTTTACTTAATTCATTTGCATACTTTCATTCATTGTATTTTAATTTTATGCATATTTTTTATTTTCTTCTCTATGTTATTATTTTACCATTGGTGTTAAACGGTTCTTATTCAACTGATTGCATCTCTTTTACATCCTGATTGCTTCGTGCCTTGTTTTATATTGTTGGGTGATATTAATTATCTGTCAATGCCAATCTTTTATGATACCTGTATTCCTTTTGCATTGACATGAATTTATATTGTCTTTCATTATCTACTATCTCTTCCCCTTTGTTGCAATTTTTGCACTATTGATATGCCATGTGCTTCTACTGTTTTCTCACATTCATGTTGTAGCTACCATGTACTTGAGACTCTCATTGTTTGGCATTAACCCACCCATATTTTCTTTGTTTTCTATCTTTGTTTTTGGGTTACTTTTCTTCCCTTTTTCTTTTAGGATGGCCACCAGGAAGGAAAACGGAAGACTTTTACATGATGCGATAGACAAGTCCATCTGCACAATCTTTGGGGAATTGCATCATTTGGAGCAACCCATCCACTTGCACATCTTAGCATGCACCGAAAACGGTGCAATCTTTAAGTGTGGAGAGGTCAATACCGACTTCCGTGGGTTAGTTAGTTCCTATTTCAACGCCAATGTTTTTCTATGTTAATTTGTTAGTTGTTGTATTTGCATGTTTGATTGCATGTTTGTTTGATTTTGTGCATATTTTACCACTACTTGATTAAAGTAATGAGTTTCTTTTCAAGACCCTATTTTATAATATTTCCCTAATTTAATTTGAAAATTTTTTGTTAAACTTGTTGAAGAATGTAATTTGGAATATGAATTATAGCTAAGAATACACAAACCTGTGAGATTTGAGCTTAATTACATGGTTACACTATTTAACCATAATATTTTATTCTTGTGTGTTTCCTTTTCTATGATTGTAATCTATATTTTGTTCCATTCTATATGTCCATTGTTTAGTGTATTTACATGCTTGCATATGATTGAGGCCGTTATTTGTTATTAGCTCACTCATCCCAAATAGCCTACCCTTTCAATTACCTTTGTTTGCCACTTTGAGCCTTTTAATCCCCTTTTGTTCTATATTTTACCACATCACTAGCCTTGAAGCGGAAAAATAATTAATTACCCCAAGTGAATCTTTGGTTAGCTTAAGTTAGAGATTGTGTATCAATTAAGTGTGGGGAATTGTGGGAACTTGGGTTGATGAAAGTGTACAGTGTTTCATTGACAAAATATTGGGAATTTGGGTACCTACTCATGTGAGACCAGAAAATCCATGTGCATTGATATGTTATGCTTACTTTTATATTTTTAATAAAAAAACAAAAAAATAAAAAATATTCAAATAAATAAATAAATAAATAGGGACAAAATTACCCCAATGTTAAGTTTAATAAAAGATCAATGCATATGTGGTGAAATTAAAGAAATATTTGGTACATGAGTCTGTGATACAAAAGTGGGAATTATGGGTAGCTAGGCACGATTTTAGAGTTACATAGGGTGTGTGTGTGTTAGGTGAGAGCTTAAGTTAGTCAAAGATTCATATTACAGCTCACTTGGTCATACATATATCTTCACCTTCATCTTAGCCCCACTACAACCTTGAAAAGACCTCATGATGTTTGCATTGGTATACTAAATTTTTGTTGATTGGTTAGATGAAGAACAAAGTCTAGAAAGCATGACTAGAGAAGAGTAGAGTGATTAACCCTAGACACTTGAGCGATTAGAGTGCATATACACTACCAGTGAGGGTTCAATGCTTGATTCTATGTTCCCTGCTTTCATGAGCTATCTTCTTACAAGTTCACTTGTCTTTTATTATATGATTTGAATTAGTGGAATCTGATCTATTTTTGTCTTGAAGACTTGTTTACTTTTAACCAAGTTGATAGGAACATCTTAGCATATAGTTGTATTCATATAGGTTGCATCTCATGAGTCTTACTTTCCCCTATTCATTCTTTATATCTCCTTGAGCTTAGCATGAGGACATGCTAATGTTTAAGTGTGGGGAGATTTGATGTACTACTATTTCGTGGTACATTTTGTACTTAATTGAGTGGATTTTATCCACTAAACTCACACTTATTTATATAATTCGCATGTTTTACATTTTTCTTCCTAATTCTGTGCTATTAGTGAAAACATGCTTCTTTGGCCTTAAATTATTAATTTTAATCCTCTCTTATTACCATTCGATGCCTTGATATGTGTGTTAAGTAATTTCAGGCTTTATGGGGCAGGAATGACTTATGGAATATAGAAAGGAAGCTTGCAAAAATGGAAGGAACAAAAGAAATAAAAGAGACAACCAGTGAGGATCGACGCGTGCGCGTACCTGACGCATACGCATGAATTGGAGTTTGCACGACGACGCGTGCGCGTACCTGACGCGTACGTGTGACTAGCACAGAAGACAAGTGACGCTTACGCGTGACCAGGGTTTTTGTCAATCGACGTGTACGCGTGACTGACGTGTACGCGTGACATGCGCTACCTGCAGAAATCGTAGAAAATGCTGGGGGCAATTTTGGGCTGAGTTTGGACCAAGTTTTCAGCCCAGAAACGCAGACTAAAGCCAGGGGACAAGCAGAGACTCACTATACAACATTAATTCACACAATTTAGGTTTTAGAGGGAGTTTCTAGGAACCTCTCTCTAGGTTTTAGGATTTCTCTTAGTTTTAGGTTTATTTCTTCTCAATTCCAGGTTCAATATTCCTTTAATTTAGTTTCTCTTCTACTTTGAATTGTTCTAGCATTCTAGTTTATTTCTTTTCCTTGTTGATTACTTTATGTTGACAATTTGGTTTATGAGCTCCATGTTAGATTTGATTTCTTTTTTTAATGCAGTTTGAGGTATTTCATATTCATGATTTTAATTCAGCTTTTTACATTCTTAGCTTGAATTGATTAATTGGAGATGCTTAAGTTATCAAACTCTTTTGTTGATTGTTAATTGAAAGTTGCTGGTTGATTTGGATCCCTCTAAAGCTAGTCTTTCCTTAGGAGTTGACTAGGACTTGAGGAATCAAATTGATTAGTCCACTTGACTTTCCTTTATTTAGTAAGGGTTAACTAAGTGGGAGCAATGAACAATTCTCATCACAATTGATAAGGATAACTAGGATAGGACGTCTAATTCTCATACCTTGCCAAGAGTTTTCTTAATTATTAATTTACTTTCTTGTAATTTATTTTTCTTGTTCCTTATTCAAAAACCCCAAAAAGATAATCTTCCATAACCAATAATAACTACACCTTCCTGCAATTCCTTGAGAGATGACCAAAGGTTTAAATACTTCGGTTTATTTTTATTGGGTTTGCTTAAGTGACAAACATGTTTTTGTACGAAAGGATTCCTTGTTGGTTTAGAAACTATACTTACAACGTGATTACTTTTGTGAAATTCTTTACTAGCAAAAATCTGTTTGTCAAATACATTCACTGATGATGAGTAATTGGGCTGAGAACTAGCTAAAAAGCTAGGTTTGGTGTGGCCACCAATCCACTTAATCTAGGCTTACTACCATTTGAACAAAGTAAATTTGAAAGTAAGCCCAGAGATTAAGTTTGGTGTAGCCACCACCATACGAAATCCCACCGAGCAAGCCCAATACCATCCAAGTTAAAGCATTTAATAAATTGGTAAGTATATGAAAAGTTGGTTTTAAATGTGTTTGGAAGGGGTTGGAAGCAAAGAAATGTGAAAGGACTAAAGTTAATTCACCCTTATGAACACATTAAAAACCCAATGATAAACCCAATTTATTAGATGTAATGGGATTAAGTTTGGTGTCCCATGAGACACTCATCAGTTGCAATTTCATTCACTCATATTAAAAGGAATGTGAAGGATTCTTTGTCATTATTGATGGGGTTTCGGTTTTACTTTTCAGGAGAGAGAATGGGACCCACATGATTGATAGCTCATAAAGCAAAGAAGTCAAAGTGTACTTGCACTTTGGAACTCAACACATGCAGGAAGCAAAGAGTGATAAGGATTGGCACCTCTTCCCACGCTAGGCGCCACTCCCAAGTGGGAAAACATTTAATTACTTTCACTTTCCACCATTCAGACCACACTTTCCATCCCTATAAAAACCCCTACTTTTTCCCACCACTCCTCCCACTTCAAACCCCAGCTTCACATACGAAAATAACCCCACAATTCCTTCTTTCCTCTCGTTTCTTTCCTCTTTTTTTTACCTTTCTTCTTCTACTTGAATAGGGACAATCAAGTCCTAAGTTTGGTGTTGGAGCAAAACAGTGTTTTGCTTGCTCTCTTGCAACTTTCTTCAATCTTCTTTAACCTTTCAAACACCTTTCTTCATCCCAATGGCACCACCAAGAGCTTCATCAACAAAGAAAAGAAAGACCAAAGAACCAACCTTAGGGTCCTCAAGCCACAATGAACACAAGTTCCTCTCTTTATTCAACCAAAACCAATTTTATGGTTGGGTGAGTGAGAGGCAAATTATTCCAGAAGTTGGGTTCCAATTGAGAAGGAATGAACACCCTGAGATCAATAGGGAAATCAACAACAGAGGCTGGGCACTCTTGTGCAACCCACCAAGGAAGGTGGTAGAAAGCTTGGTGAGAGAGTTCTACGCCAATGCTGTGCCTCAGCCAGGGCAACCCTATGGCTATCTTAGCTATGTGAGAGGGAAATCCATTGACTACAGTCCCTCTAACATAGATAGGATGCTCATGGTGGGAGAAACAAGCTCCACTCGGAGTTATGAAGAAAGAATGAAGCAAGAAGACCCAGGATTTGATGAAATCCTCAATGATATTTGTGTGTTGAATGTGCAATGGATCAATGATAGAGATGGAAGATCCAACCAGCTGAAAAAAAGAGATTTGAGCCCCCAAGCTAGAGGGTGGCTGGACTTTGTGAGAAGATCTCTCAACCCTACTTCAAACACTTCCGAGGTTACAGTGGAAAGGGCTGTGCTCATATACAGCATCATGAAAGGTGAGAATGTGAATGTTGGAGAAATGATAGCCAACAACATCAAGAGGGTGCTAAAAAGCACCAAGGATAGCACAAGGTTGGTCTTCCCCAGCATTATTCAGAGGCTGTGTGATGAAGCAGGGGTTGAAAAGATTATTGATGAAGTGCTGGTAGATCAAGACAAGCCCATAACTGCCAAGAAGATGACCAAAGTAGTGGCTGTCAACCCACTTGAGAGAAGAAGGGAGCATAGAGGACATGCTCATGTGCCACAAGGGTAGCCACAACAAGAAGAAGAGCAACCACGTCATCTAGCACTTCAACTACCACCATACCAATAATATCAACAATTTTCTGAAGGTTTCAACTGGGAGCAAATGCAAAGAGACATACACCAAATGAAGGGAGACATACACCATCTGAGAGAGGATGTCAACCAACTCAAGGATAATCAACAACAACAATGGAACCAAGTGAATCAGAACATACAACAACTCCAAGGGAGCTTGGAGCACATGAGGAAGGAGCAGCAAGAACAGTTCAACTGGGGAGAGATGTAAAGTGCACTCAACAAGATAGTGGAGCAGAATAAATGGCAGCAGAGGAACCTTGCTAAGTTCAGGAATCTTTATGATGCCAGAACTATCTCAAGGAGGTAATATGATATCAACACACAAGCGAAGCTGAATCACTTGTGTAATGCTGTGGTTGCCTTAAACCCTGGATACCCAATATCCATGCAAGGAATGGAGGAATTAAGTGCAAGACAAGAAGAAATTCTGGCCAAGCACAAGGAGGGTGAAAGAAATTACATGAGGAGGCTAGGATTCTGGAAGCCCAAAGACACAAAGGCACAAAAGGGATCCTCCAAAAAGGATGATGATGACTCCTCCCCTTCCAAAAAGAGAGACGAAGGAAAGGGGCAAATGAACTTAAGCTGTTCAAGGTTGTTGAGTTCCATGGTTGACACTCTCAAATTTCTGGATTTCTGTTTAGTTTCTTTATGTTTTAGTTTCTGTTTGAGAATAAGTTGCAATGCTAGGATAGTTTATGTTTAATGCTTAGTTTTTTTTCTTACCTGAAGTCTTTTATGAGTCCTTTGAATTATAAGAAAGAAAATGTAATGTTAGTTCAAGTTCATCTACATCAATAAAAGATTAGTTTATTTCCATAAGAGTCATTGAGTTGTTACAAAAACAAGAGCGAAAGAGACTAAGACCAAGTTTGACTGTTCAAAAAAATAAAGAGATAAGGAACTAAGTGTAGAACCTTGAATGAACTGGAAAGAAAATGAGTCATGAAAAAAATGACTAGGCTTAGAAGGTATGATAAGTAGATGCTAAAGGGTGTTCCTTGAATATCTATAGAACCAAGAAGTAGTAAGCAATAAAGACCCAAGGCTCTGAGCATCAACTACTAGGATGGAAAGAAACATTAAATAGCTCAAAAGAGTTAGAGAACCTAGAAGATGCTTGTGGTAAAGATGTGTCAAGAAGAGACCTGGGCAAGTAAATTCTTAGGGGTGTTTTAACACCTAGTACCCTAAAGCCAACTGGCTTGGGAGTGCTAATTGAAAGCCTAACTAAAGGGTTGTCTTGAGACAAAACACTCAAAGTCGCGGTCAATGAAAAATAAAAAGTGAAAAGGACAGGACAACCAAAAGAGAATGAAATAAATCTTGCTACTTCAAGGTGACAATAAAAAAAAGGACCCCTGAAGCTTATACTTGGAAGAACCCTCAAAGATCTAGGGGTTCTTTGTGACATTGAAACAAAAATATTCATGTGTTAAATACTTAGTCCTATCCTTAGTAATGTTGTACATCCATTCAAGTTCAAGTATCCTTTTAAGAACTACTCACGTTGATTTGCTTGGGACAAGCAAAACTTAAGGTTGGTGTTGTGATGACTTACATTATCTACCCTTTTTTCTTGCATAGAAGGGACCATAAAAGAGCATAATCTCATTTGATCATTGTAATTCATGTACTATTTGATGAATATTATGGTACATTGCTTTGAATTGGGTTTGTGCTGAATTTTAGGTGAAAAAGACATCAAAAAGGGAAGAAAACAAAAAAACAAGGCCGGGCGTGTGAAACTGGCGTGCCACGTGGAATAAATGCAACAAAATTGCACTGGCGTGGCACGCCAAGAGCTGGGCGTGGCACGCCAGTAATAAATTCCAGAAAGGATCCTCAAGCTCTCTATATGGGCGTGGCATGCCAGGAACTGGGCGTGGCACGCCAGTTATGATTTCCAGAGGAGCATGATTGAAGAAATTGTAAGGGCGTGGCACACCAGAAGCTGGGCGTGGCACGCAATTGTAATTTTCCAGAGAGCAATGTTGAAGGCCACTAGAGGGGCGTGGCACGCCATGCTGGGCGTGGCACGCCTAACCCGTCACATACTATGGGCGTGCCACTTGAACCATGGGGCGTGGCAAAGCCAGTTCATCCATCTAGAGGGGATCATCACTTGGGCGTGCCACTCGGTGTCAAAGGCGTGGCACGCCAGCTTCAAATTGTCACTTTGGCATGCCACTTGAAGAGCCAGGCGTAGCACACCAAGCTAAAAAGAATCACACTAAAGGGGTGTACCACTTGAGCACAAAGGCGTGGCACGCCAGTACAAGATTCCAGAGAGCAATATTGAAGACCCAAAAGACTGGGCATGCCACTTGGTATCGAAGGCGTGGCACGCCATCTTTAAATCATCACTTTGGCGTGCCACTTGAAGAGCTAGGCATGGCACGCCAAGCTGGAAAGAACCACATTAAAGTGGGCGTGCCACTTGAGCATCAAGGAGTGGCACACTAGTACAAGTTTCCAAGAGAAGAGGTTGAAAGAGAAAAGGGCTGAGCGAGCCACTTAATGTCGAAGGCGTGACACGCCAGCTCTCCATTGTGGTGCCACTTGAAGACCCAGGCGTGGCACGCCAACACTCAAGGAGACCAAAGCAAAGCTGGGTGTGCCACTTGGTGTCGAAGGCGTGGCACTCCAAGCTCTCATCCTCACTTAGGCGTGCCACTTGAGCATCCAAGCATGGCATGCCAATGATAAAAGGGGCCAAAGCAAGGGCTGGGCATGCCACTTGGTGTCGAAGGCGTGGCACGCCAGCTCCATATTCTCACTTAGGCATGCCACTTGAGGACCCAGGCATAGCACGCCAGCTACTGGATCAAAGAAGAACAATGGGCGTGGCACGCCAGACCCTGGGTGTGCCACGCTAGTTCAATTGGCCAGAGAGGAAGATCAAGCACCCACAATGGGCATGGCATGCCAGACCCTGGGCGTGCCACACTAGTTCAACTTTCCAGAGAAGGGAGATAGAAGGAAAAGCCTGGGCGTGCCACTTGGGCTCGAAGGCATGGCACACCAAGGACATCAACACATAGGGCATGCCACTTGAAAAGCTTGGCGTGGCGCGCCAAGCCAAATTAGAGGCTAAGTGTGGCACGCCATCTGAATGCCAGCCAAACGCCAGCCTGGAAGGTCATAATTATTAAGTTTCTTTTCCCTCCAAATTGTATTTTTCTTTTCTCTTTTGTATTTTTCTTTATTCTAGTAATAGGAGTAGTATAAATAACCCCTGAAAGTACTAAGATGGGAGGGAAGAAGTTGAGCTATTAGTTGTAGTTAGATTTACTTTTCACTTTATCATTCTCTTCCATCTCTTGTACTTTTCTCTGAGCTATGAGTAGTTAAATTCCCTCTCATTGAGAGAGGGAGCTCTGTTGTACTTAATGGATTAATGATAGTTAATTTCTTCTTCTCTTCATCTTCTCTTTGATTTGCTTGAAGGAATTTCATTCTTCATGCGTAGTGTTCAATCATCTTGGAGAAGAGTTGGGCCATTTGCCTTTCCCACTGACTTTATTGTGCTGGAAATGGAGGAGCACAAGAGTGCTACTCTCATTCTAGGAAGACCCTTCCTAGCAACTGGACGATCCCTCATTGACGTCCAACAGGGGGAAATAACCCTGAGAGTCAATGATGATGAGTTTAAGTTGAACGCTGTCAAAGCCATGCAGCATCCAGACACATCAACAGACTGCATGAAAGTTGATCTCATTGACTCTTTGGTAGAAGAGATCAACATGGCTGAGAGTCTCGAATCAGAGTTGGAAGACATCTTTAAAGATGTTCAGCCTGATTTGGAGGATTCAGGGGACATGAAAGAGCCTCTGAACTTTCTTCTAAAAGAGGAAAAACCTCCTAAACCAGAGCTCAAGCCACTGCCACCATCCTTGAAATATGCATTTCTAGGAGAAGGTGACACTTTTCCAGTGATCATAAGCTCTGCTTTAAATTCACAGGAAGAGGAAGCACTTATTCAAGTGCTAAGGACACACAAGACAGCTCTTGGGTGGTCCATAGGTGACCTTAAGGGCATAAGCCCAGCTAGATGCATGCACAAAATCCTATTGGAGGATAATGCCAAACCAGTGGTTCAACCACAGAGGCGGCTAAATCCAGCCATGAAGGAAGTGGTGCAGAAAGAGGTCACCAAATTACTAGAGGCTGGGATTATTTATCCCATTTCTGATAGCCCCTGGGTGAGCCCTGTTCAAGTCGTCCCAAAAAAGGGAGGCATGACAGTGATTCATAATGAAAAAAATGAACTGGTTCCTACAAGAACAGTTACAGGGTGGCGCATGTGTATTGACTACAGAAGGCTCAATACAGCCACCAGAAAGGATCATTTTCCTTTACCATTCATAGACCAGATGCTAGAGAGACTAGCAGGTCATGATTATTACTGCTTTTTGGATGGCTACTCAGGCTATAACCAGATTGCAGTAGATCCCCAGGATCAAG
Source organism: Arachis ipaensis (assembly GCF_059453495.1). Lineage (NCBI taxonomy): Eukaryota > Viridiplantae > Streptophyta > Magnoliopsida > Fabales > Fabaceae > Arachis > Arachis ipaensis. The sequence goes on along the minus strand of NC_142440.1, from coordinate 77,804,759 downwards.
AGAAAACAGCATTCACATGTCCATCCGGAGTGTTTGCTTATAGAAGGATGCCCTTTGGGCTATGCAATGCACCTGCAACCTTCCAGAGATGCATGCTCTCTATTTTCTCTGATATGGTGGAAAAATTTCTGGAAGTCTTCATGGATGACTTCTCAGTATATGGAGACTCATTCAGCTCCTGTCTTGATCACCTAAAACTTGTTCTGAAAAGATGCCAAGAAACCATCCTAGTTTTAAACTGGGAAAAGTGTCACTGCATGGTGACTGAAGGAATTGTTCTTGGGCATAAAATCTCAAACAAGGGAATAGAGGTGGATCAAGCAAAAATAGAGGTAATTGAAAAATTACCACCACCTGCCAATGTTAAGGCAATCAGAAGCTTTCTGGGGCATGCAGGATTCTATAGGAGGTTTATAAAGGATTTTTCAAAAATCGCAAAACCTCTAAGCAACCTGCTAGCTGCTGACACGCCATTTATGTTTGACACAGCATGTCTGCAGGCGTTTGAAACGCTAAAAGCTAAGCTGGTCACAGCACCAGTCATTTCTGCACCAGACTGGACATTACCATTTGAGCTAATGTGTGATGCCAGTGATCATGCCATTGGTGCAGTATTGGGACAGAGGCATGACAAGCTTCTGCATGTCATTTATTATGCCAGTCGCGTTTTAAATGATGCCCAGAAAAATTACACAACCACAGAAAAGGAATTACTTGCAGTGGTTTACGCCATTGACAAGTTCAGATCCTACTTAATAGGATCAAAGGTGATTGTGTACACTGACCATGCTGCTCTTAAGTATCTACTCACAAAGCAGGATTCAAAACCCAGGCTCATCAGATGGGTATTGCTTCTGCAAGAGTTTGATATAGAAATAAAAGACAGAAAAGGGACAGAGAACCAAGTAGCTGATCATCTGTCCCGGATAGAGCCAGTGGAAGGGACGTCCCTCCCCTTCCTTGAGATCTCTGAGACGTTCCCTGATGAGCATCTATTTGCCATTCAGGAAGCACCATGGTTTGCCGATATTGCAAACTATAAAGCTGCAAGGTTCATACCAAGGAGTACAATAGAATACAAAAAAAGAAACTAATTACTGATGCAAAGTACTACTTGTGGGATGAGCCCTATCTCTTTAAGAGATGTGCAGACGGAATTATCCGTAGGTGTGTCCCCAGAGAGGAAGCACAGAGAATCCTATGGCATTGCCACGGATCTCAATATGGAGGCCATTTCGGAGGTGAGCGAACAGCCACCAAGGTCCTCCAATGTGGCTTCTATTGGCCCACACTCTATAAAGATTCCCGAGAGTTTGTACGTAATTGTGACAGCTGCCAAAGAGCTGGTAATCTGCCTCATGGTTACGCCATGCCTCAACAAGGAATCTTGGAAATTGAGTTGTTTGACGTATGGGGAATTGACTTCATGGGACCTTTTCCACCATCATATTCAAACACTTATATTCTAGTGGCAGTTGACTATGTATCAAAATGGGTTGAGGCTATTGCCACACCCACCAATGATACTAAAACAGTGCTGAAGTTCCTCCAGAAACATATCTTTAGCAGGTTTGGTGTCCCTAGAGTGTTAATCAGTGATGGGGGCACTCACTTCTGCAATAAACAGCTTTACTCTGCCATGGTTCGGTATGGAATTCGCCACAAAGTGGCCACACCATATCATCCACAAACCAATGGGCAAGCTGAAGTCTCTAACAGAGAATTAAAGAGAATCCTGGAACGGACAGTAAATACTCGTAGAAAGGATTGGGCAAGGAGCTTGGATGATGCTCTGTGGGCTTACAGAACAGCATTCAAGACCCCTATAGGGACCTCTCCATACCAACTCGTGTATGGTAAGGCATGCCACTTGCCCGTGGAACTGGAACATAAGGCCTACTGGGCAACCAGATTCCTAAACCTTGATGCCAAATTAGCAGGAGAAAAACGATTGCTCCAGCTAAATGAGCTAGAGGAATTCAGATTCACAGCTTTCGAAAATGCCAAGCTTTATAAAGAAAAATAAAAAAAATGGCATGACAGAAAGCTGTCATCTAGAATCTTTGAACCAGGACAGAAGGTCCTGTTGTTTAACTCTAGACTCAGGCTATTCCCCGGGAAACTGAAATCCCGGTGGAGGGGACCATACGTGATTACAAGTGTGTCACCATATGGTTATGTGGAGCTTCAAGATATTGATTATGATAAGAAGTTCGTTGTCAATGGACAGAGAATCAAGCATTATCTTGAAGGCAACATTGAGCAAGACTGCTCAAGGCTGAAGCTAGATTAAAAGCTCAGCAAGGTCCAGCTAAAGACAATAAAGAAGCGCTTGCTGGGAGGCAACCCAGCCATGGGGCATTAATCCTCTAAGCATTTTGCCCTATTTTTCTTTTTTATTTGTTTATATAAAGTTTACTGACACTAAGGTAAAGGATCAATTGCATAAGTTTACAGGGTTACAGAAGGAATTTGCACACAAAACAGAGATTGGAAGCTCAATGGCAAGAAAACGCCAGTAAAGGGGCATTTTGGGCGTTCAGCGCCCAAAATGGGCATCCACTGGGCGCTGAACGCCAGTAATGGCAGCAATTGGGTGTTCAACGCCAGAAATGGCCACCCACTGGGCGTTGAACGCCAGGAATGGCAGCAACTGGGCGCTGAACGCCCAGGAGATCAGCATTTGGGCGCTGAACGCCCAAAACAGACAGTGTTTGGGCGTTCAAACGCCAGGAGGACAGGGAGGAACCAAATCCAGTAATCCCACACGTATTTCCTTTTTAATTTCAATTTTTATGCTTCAATGCATGATTTTTACATGAACATATCAAGAACCCTGATTTCTAAAATCCTTAATTTCTAAAAATCCATCTTTCCAAATTCAATCCAACTCTTTTCAAAATCTTTTCTGAAAACAAATCTATCTTTTTCACTCAAAAATCTTTTCAACTAATCCATATCTTTTTCAAATATCCATATTATCTTTTTCAAAATTCAGAGTTATCTTTTTCAAAAATCTATCATATCTTTTCAAAATTAAACTCTATCTTCTATCTTATCTTTTTCAACTCAATCTTTTTATCTTATCTCTTTCAATTTTTCGAAAACCCACCCCCCCACCCCTTTAAATTGGGTTCGGCCCCCCCTCCTTCATCAACAAGTGCTACTCAATCTCCGTCTATCCCTCTCCTTTCTTTTCTTTTGCTTGAGGACAAGCAAACCTCTAAGTTTGGTGTGTTTATCCGAGATCACTACTAAGATTATGGCTCTCAAAGGAAAACAATCCACTCCAAGAGGCAAGAAAGAGAGCGTTCCAAAACCACTTTGGAATCAAGGGAAGTTCTTATCTAAAGAACATTCAGACCATTATCTTAAAGTAATGGGTCTGAGATCAGTGATCCCGGAAGTTAGATTCGATCTGAAAGAAGATGAATATCCGGAGATCCAGGAGCAAATTCGAATCAGGAACTGGGAAGTCCTAGCTAATCCTGAAACGAAAGTAGGAAGGAACATGGTCCAGGAGTTCTATGCTAATATGTGGCAGACTGACAAGCAAAGACTATCTGGAACAGCCTGCTACGAATTTCGGACCATGGTCAGGGGAAAGATTGTTCATACCACCCTTGACAAGATCAGAGAGATATTAAAGCTACCTCAGCTAAAGGATGATCCAGACTCCTTCAACAGGAGGATGATGAGAGCAGACATTGGCCTGGATAAGATTCTAGAGGACATATGTACCCCTGGAGCCAGGTGGATCACCAACACAAAGGGCGTCCCAAATCAACTCAAGAGAGAGGATCTCAAGCCAGCTGCCAGAGGATGGCTGGACTTCATTGGGCGTTCTCTGTTGCCCACTAGCAACCGTTCTGAAATCACAGTTAAAAGAGCAGTGATGATTCATTGCATCATGATGGGAAAGGAAGTGGAGGTTCATCAGCTGATTTCAACTGAGCTCTATAAGATTGCTAACAAAAATTCAAAAGAGGCCAGGTTGGCTTATCTAAGCGTGATCTCTCTGCTCTGCAAGGACGCTGGAGTCAAGATGGGAATAACTGAATATATCCTAATTGAAAAGTCAATCACCAAAGCATCAATGGAGAGACAACAAGCACAGGAGGATCTTATCAAGAAGAGAGCACAGGAATTCCTCCCAGAGATTCCTCAAGCGGAATATTGGGAATATCTTGAGACGTCTGTCACCAAGATACAGGAAGCTATGGAGCAGATAATAAAACAACAGAAGGAACACAGTCAAATGCTGACCCATATGCTTAAAGAACAAGAGGAGCAGGGACGTGACTTAAGGGAACTGAAGCGCCAAAAGTCTTCTGTAATACCAAGCCTCCCAAGGATCAGAGGAATCCCAATACCCCCAGAATAAAGGTTGTTAATTTCCAATTTCTGCCTTAACTCTGTGACAGTGTCCTTATAAAAAGTCTACCTTAGAAGTCATATAATAGTAATTAGTATCTATTTGATTTTATCTCCAATTAAGCTATAGTTTATTTTTCTCATCATCATTAAACATGAATAAAATAGTAGATCTTTTGAATAAGAAGCAATAAAATTTCGAGTTTAAATAAAATAAATTCTAATTGGTTAAATGTGGTGGCAATGCTTTCTGTCTTCTGAATGAATGCTTGAACAGTGCATATGTCTTTTGAATTTTTTGTTTAAGACTGTTAAATATGTTGGCTCTTGAAAGAATGATGAACATGAGACATGTTATTGATAATCTGAAAAATCATAAAAATGATTCTTGAAGCAAGAAAAAGCAGCAAAGAACAAAGCTTGCAGAAAAAAAAAATCCAATAACCCTTAAAACCAAAAGGCAAGGGCAAATAAAAAGGATCCCAAGGCTTTGAGCATCAGTGGATAGGAGGACCTAAAGGACTAAAATCCTGGTCTAAGCGGCTAAACCAAGCTGTCCCTAACCATGTGCTTGTGGCGTGCAGGTGTCAAGTGAAAACTTGAGACTGAGCGGTTAAAGTCAAGGTCCAAAGCAAAAAGAAGAGTGTGCTTAAGAACTATGGACACCTCTAATTGGGGACTCTAGCAAAGCTGAGTCACAATCTGAAAAGGTTCACCCAGTTATGTGTCTGTGGCATTTATGTATCCGGTAGTAATACTGGAAAACAAAGTGCTTAGGGCCACGGCCAAGACTCGTAAAGAAGCTGTGTTCAAGAATCATCACACTGAACTAAGAGAATCAATAACACTATCTGAATTCTGAGTTCCTATAGATGCCAATCACTCTGAGCTTCAATGGATAAAGTGAGATGCCAAAACTGTTCAGAAGCAAAAAGCTACTAGTCCCGCTCATCTAATTAGGATCTGAGCTTCAATCAAAAACTCTGAGATATTATTGCTTCTCAACCTATTAGTCTTCTATTTTATTTGTCTAGTTGCTTGAGGACAAGCAACAGTTTAAGTTTGGTGTTGTGATGAGCGGATATTTTATACGCTTTTTGGGGATAATTTCATATAGTTTAGAGTATGTTTTAGTTAGTTTTTAGTCTATTTCTAGTAGTTTTTAGGAAAAATTCATATTTCTGGACTTTACTATGAGTTGTGTGTTTTTCTGTAATTTCAGGTATTTTTCTGGCTGAAATTGAAGGAGCTGAGCAAAAATCTGATTCAGGCTGAAAAAGGACTGCTGATGCTGTTGGATTCTGACCTCCCTGCACTCAAAGTGGATTTTCTGGAGCTACAGAACTCGAAATGGCATGCTTCCAATTGCGTTGGAAAGTAGACATCCAGGGCTTTCCAGAAATATATAATAGTTTATACTTTGCACAAGGATAGACGACGTAAACTGGCGTTCAACGCCAGTTCCCTGCCCAATTCTGGCGTCCAGCGCCAGAAAAGGATAAAAAACTGGAGTTGAACGCCCAAACTGGCATAAAAACTGGCGTTCAACTCCACAAATGGCCTCCGCACGTGAATTGCTTAAAGTCTCAGCCCCAGCACACACCAAGTGGGCCCCAGAAGTGGATCTCTGCATCATCCATCATAGTCCACTCATATTTTGTAACCCTAGGCTACTAGTTTAGTATTTAAACAACTTTTAGAGACTTATTCTGTATCTCATGACATTTCAGATCTAAACTTTGTATTCTCTGATGGCATGAGTCTCTAAACCCCATTGTTGGGGGTGAGGAGCTCTGTTGTGTCTCAATGAATTAATGCAAGTATTTCTGTTTTCCATTCAAACACGCTTGTTCCTATCTAAGATGTTCATTCGCGCTTAACTGTGATGGAGGTGATGAGCTGTGACACTCATCACCTTCCTCAATTCATGAACGTGTGCCTGACAACCACCTCCGTTCTATATACGATTGAATGAGTATCTCTTAGATTCCTTAATCAGAATCTTCGTGGTATAAGCTAGAACTGATGGCAGCATTCATGAGAATCCGGAAAGTCTAAACCTTGTCTGTGGTATTCCGAGTAGGATTCAAGGATTGAATGACTGTGACGAGCTTCAAACTCTTGAAGGCTGGGCGTTAGTGACAGACGCAAAAGGATAGTAAATCCTATTCCAACCGGATCGAGAACCAACCGGTGATTAGCCGTGCTGTGACAGAGCGCGTGAGCGTAGTTTTCACTGGGAGGACGGAAGGTAGCCATTGACAACGGTGATCCACCAACACACAGCTTGCCATAGGAGGATGTGCGTGCGTGAATCCGAAGACAGAGGAAAGCAGAGATTCAGAAGATAAAGCATCTCCAAAACTCCAACATATTCTCCATTACTGCATAACAAGTAACCTTTAATTTATGCTCTCTCAGTTATTCACAATTCAACTGATAAACATAATTGACTTCCTGACTAAGATTTACAAGATAACCATAGATTGCTTCAAACCAACAATCTCCGTGGGATTCGACCCTTACTCACGTAAGGTATTACTTGGACGACCCAGTGCACTTGCTGGTTAGTGGTACGCGTTGTGAAAAGTGTGATTCACAATTCGTGCACCATGCACTAAGCCAAACTTAGTGCTTAGGCATGGCATGCCACTCAAGTGCCAGCCACACGCCAAGCCTGGAGAGTCACGTTTTTGGAGTTCTCTTTCCCTCCAGCTGTAATTTTACTGTTCTCTTTTGTATTTTCTTAATTCTAGTGCTAGGAGTAGTATAAATAACCCCTTAAAGTACTGAGAAGGGATTGTTGAGTAGTATTTTTGTTGAAGTATAGTGAGATTTACTTTTCACATCATCTTCTTCCATCACTTGTACTTTTATCTTAAGCTATGAGTAGCTAATTCTCTCTCATTGAGAGAGGGAGCTCTATTGTACTTGATGGATTAATGATAGTGAATTTCTTCTTCTCTTCATCTTCTCTTTGATTTGCTAGAAGGAATTTCGTTTTAATGTTAGTGTTCAATCATCTTGGGAAAGAGGTTGAATGCGAAATGGGTTTCATGGGAACCTTGGAAAAGGAAACATGAAACCATGCTAGAAATTCCTTCTCACACTTGAGTAGAATCTGGGTTTTGGTGATTGGATATGGTGACATATAATCCACCCTCTACTTGGATCTATGAGGATGTGTGGTATAATCAGGGACCAAGCATATCTCTCTTCATGAGCAATTAGACCAAGGAATTGGCTATTGATCAAGATCTGAGAGATTTAATCACCAAGGGATTGGGGTTTAATCAATCATGATTGCCAAGAGGTTAATGAATTGCATGATTGAAGATGAGACGAGCTGGATTTAATCCAAAGAGAACAACATCTCCTGATCTTTATGAATTTCCCCTATTCTTATCTTCCACATTCTTTATAGCTTTCTTTACATTCTGTTATTCCCCATTCCCATTTACAATTAAGTCATTCATGTTTCTGCACTTTACATTCTTGCCATTTCCTTTTCTGCACTTTACTGCTTCTCTTTACTTTTGAGTCATTTACATTCCTGCTCATTTACAATTCTACAATCACACTCTATATTGCTCAGCTTGACTAATTCACCCATTGATTAAAATTTCTCAAATATACTAATCTCTGTGGATATCATCCCACTCCTAGTGGATTATTACTGGATGATATTTTTGGTGCGCTTGCCAAAAAAACAGATTCATTAGTTTTATATGGGGAGTGAATTCCGGTCATCAAGTTTTATGGCCCCGATGCCGGGGATTGGTCTGAATTTGACAATGATTAAATTGATGGGTAGCTAGATTAAGCACTTTTAATTACCTTGTTAATTCCTTTAACTACAGTTCTTTAGTTTTCTTAGTCTTTCTTTTTCTTTTAGTGGATCATTTTAGCTGTTTAATTGTTCATATTTCCATTCTTTTTTTTACTGCTTTATTAACTGTTTGATTAATTGCACCAACCAAACTAACCACTAGTCTTAACAAGGAGTGATTCTTTCACTTGTCCTCTACCTGCTGTTTGTTAAATGTATGACAGGTAGGAGAGGAGAAACTTCATCCTCTTTTGATAGTGAACCTGAGATGATCTTCCTTAGATTAAAGAGGGAAGAAAGAGGCAAAGGAATAGTTGGAAAGGAAGTAGTGGAGGAAGATCTGGGAGTTATTATGGAGGAAGAGGTACAAAACCATGTTGGAGTAAATGTTGGCAATCATATTGGGCAGGAGAGGAGAGTCTTAGGCTCCTACATCAACCCAAATCTAGGAAACTGTGGCAGTAGCATTCTAAAGCCAGCAATCCATGCTAACAACTTTGAGTTGAAGCCTCAGCTCATCACACTTGTCCAGAATAATTGCTCATTTAGAGGGAATGCCCAAGAGGACCCCAACCAACATCTCACTACATTCTTGAGATTTGTGACACTGTAAAGTCAAATGGTGTGCACCCTGACACCTACAAACTACTTTTATTTCCCTTTTCTCTCAAAGATAAGGCAGCAAAATGGTTGGAAGCATTTCCCATGGAAAGCTTAACAACTAGGGATGAGGTTGTGAATAAGTTTCTAGCAAGATTCTACCCTCCACAGAGAGTCAATAGACTGAGAGCTGAGGTGCAAACCTTCAGAAAGCAAGATGGCAAAACACTTTATGAGGCCTGAAAGAGGTTCAAAGACTTGACAAGGAAGTGCCCTCCGGATATATTCAATGAATAGGTTCAACTACACATCTTCTATGAAGGGCTGTCATATGAAGCAAAGAAAGTTGTAGACCACTCTTCAGGGGGTTCACTCAACAAAAAGAAAACCATTGAAGAAGCCATAGATGTTATAGAGACTGTAGCTGAAAATGAGTACTTCTTTGCTTCAGAAAGAACTCAAGAGAAAGGAGTGCTGGAGCTCAATTCTATGGATGCCCTATTGGCATAGAACAAGATGATTGCAGTACAACTAGCAGCCCTAACAAAGAAGATGGAGACAAGCCAAGTCTCAGCTATCCAAGCTCAAGCACCACCACAAGAAGGAGATGCACCAGAAGGTGAATGCGAATGGGAGCAGACAAATTATGTGAATAATCCTTCTAGACCACCATATGATCCAAACTCTAAGACATATAATCCAGGTTGGAAGAACCACCCAAATTTTGGGTGGGGAAACCAACATAGCCACAACCAAGATCACAAACCATACCAATCCAACCAATACAATAACCACAACCCCATCCATCAATCAGGCAACAACAGACCCTATCATAACTCACAAAATACACCCTACCATAACTCACAAAATACATCATATCACTCCACCGAGCGAACACACAACAACCACCATCAAGACACAACATCCTCAACCATACAACTATGTGAACCTAGCAGCAATTTTGCAAAATTGGAGGCTACCATAGCACAATTGTCAGCACAATTGACAGGAACTATTTCTACTGTTCTAGAGAGACAAATACAGGCTAAAAAAAAGATAGATGCAAACCAAGAGGAGTTCAGATCTAACATAAGAAATCAAGGGGCAGCAATTTCAAAATTGGAAGCACAAGTAGGGAGCTTATCTAAACAAATAACAATGCCTACACATACATTTTCTAGTGATACCATGGCCAATCCAAGAGGGAAACGTAAGGCCATCACACTGAGAAATGGAAAAGTTGTAGAAGAAGCATCCCCAAGTTGAAGCAACCAAGAAAAAGAAGCTGCAAAGGAACCTGAAACCAAGAAAGAAAAAGAGACCCCTGCACCATCCTCACCAAAGCAAGTCATAAAGCCTTATGTGCCAAAGGCACCTTATCCACAAAGGCTGAGGAAGGATAGGAAAGACAGCCAGTGATGAGGGAAAAACGATTCCACACAAACTCACCGGTAAGTGTACCGGGTCACATCAAGTAGTAATAACTCACAAGAGTGAGGTCGATCCCACAGAGATTGATGGATTGAGCAACTTTAGTTAGATGATGAATTTAGTTAAGCGAATATTTGATGATTTGAGTGAAACTTGATTAACAGAAGTAAAATTTTAAGAAAATAAAGTGCAAAATAAAAAATTTGTTGAATCTTAAAGTGCAGAATAAGTAAATTGCAGAAGCTTAAAGAGCAATAAAGTAAAAGAGCTGAAACTTAAATTGTAAGAAAGGTAAATGACTGAAACTTAAAGTGCAAGAAACTTAAATTGCTGAATCTAAATTGCTGGGAAATCTAAATTGCTTGAAGAGTAAAAGGATTTAGGTACTGGGATTCAGAATTGAACGAGAAAATGTAAATTGAAGTAAATTAGAGAACTTTGAGATGCAGAAATTCAGATCTATATCTCAGTAGCAAAACAGAATTGGAAAATTGCTTGGAAAAACAAACAGCAGGAAAACTTAACTCAATTATGAAATCCTAAGAGAAATTGATAATTGAAGAGGAGTAATGAGAACAGAAAGCAGATCTAGAGCTCAATTAATCCCTTGACAACACAGAAAAGAAACTGCAGAAGAAATGAAAATGAAAACAGAAAAGAAAATTTAGATCCAACTTTCAAATCTTAGAAAAACCAAAAAGGAAAAGTAAACGATGATCCTAAGATGAAGAATTCAGTAGAGTCCTCCAATCTTAGTTCAAAACCCAAAACAAAAAGTAAAAGTTGCAGAAGAAACAACAAATAGGAAGAAAATAGATCCAATCCCCAATTTCCAAATTCAAAACAAATGAAAATTAAAAGTGAGAAAACTAAAAATGAGCAAAAGGATCCTCTCTCTAATCAAATTTGTTCCTATTTATACACTTTCTATTCTCAATCTTCAAAACTTGGAGTGGGCTTTTTAATTTTGACCTTGAATAAAATTGGGTTGGAGATGCATGCTCCAGTGGAGCGCTCCATTTGGAAAGTGAACTTGGCATTCACTTCTCCCTTGGTGCGCCTTTGTTGCGCCTTGTTGCCTCTAGCGTTCACTATTTGAACGCTGCGCTCAAATTTTGAGCGCTACACTTGGTTGGGTGCTGCCTTGGATGCGCGCATTGTTTCCCTTGGCTCTCTCTCTCTTCGAAAACGTTCACTAAGTGAACGTGGCGTTCACTTTTTGAATGCTACCCTTTGTTACACGCCTTGGTGGGCTTGTTTCCTTGGTGCATGATGGTCTTCTTTGGGTGTTCACTTATTGAACGATGCGTTCAAAGTTTGAGCGCCACCCTTTGCTTCTTTGGTGCATTTGGCTTGAGCTTCCTCCCCAAGGCTTGAAACCCGCGATAAAGTTCATAAAGTGAATGCCAAGTTCACTTTTTGAATGCTATCCCTTGCCTCTTTGATGCATTGTATTAGTGAACTCCAAGTTCAGTCTTTGAACGTTGCTCCCTTGATTGGCCTCCCCCTTTTCTTCATTTCTTCACCTACAAGCAACCAAACAAATAATCAAAGTATCACCAAATTCACAAGTTCTTTGCTTTATTCATGAAATCAATTAATTCTAGCATAAACTCTATGATTTTGTGTAAAATAAATTATGGTTGATTGATTCAAGATAATCATGAAAATTCACTCCAATTACTTACTTATTGTGCAAGAAAGTGCATAAAACCTAATGAGACTAATGAAAAAGGCTTGTAAAACTAGCATAAAATGACTTGTTGGTGCACGAAATTGTGATCACACTTTTCATAACTCCAGTACAACTAACCAGCAAGTGCACTGGGTAGTCTAAGTAATAAAACCTTACGCGAGTAAGGGTCGATCCCACGGAGATTGCCGGCTTGAAGCAAGCTATGGTCATCCTATAAATCTTAGTCAGGAGGATTCAATTGGTTATGAGTTTTGATAATTGAAAGATAAATAAAACATAAATTAAAATAAAGATACTTATGTAATTCATTGGTGGGAATTTCAGATAAGCGTTTGGAGATGCTTTGTTGCTTCTGAACCTCTGCTTTCCTATTGTCTTCATCCAATCATGCGTGCTCCCTTCCATGGTAAGCTTTATGTTGGTGGATCATCGTTGTCAATGGCTACCATCCGTCCTCTCAGTGAAAATGGTCCAGGTACGGTTTCTGTACGGCTAATAAACTGTCGGATCTCTCGTCTCAGATGAAAAATACCAAGCACAGTTACTGCACGGCTAATCATCTGTCGGTTCTCACTTGTGTCAGAATAGAATCTCTCTACCCTTTTGCACGCTGTCACTGCACCCAACATTCGTGAGTTTGAAGCTCGTCACAGTCATCTTGTCCCAGATCCTAATCAGAATATCACAGACAAGGTTTAGACTTTTCGGATCTCAGGAATGTTGCCAATTGGTTCTAGCCTCTTCCACGAAGGTTCTAATCTCATGGATTTGAATGCTCTGTTGTCAAGAGAGGCAAGTCAAATCCGTGGATCAGAGACCCAAGAGACTATACTCCGGCTGTCGTCCAATGACTACGTTGAACATCATATAGACCGCTTGTGGTTGTTAGGCACGCGGATCTTGGCTTAGCGAGTAACGAAGATAGTGGGTGATTGTCACGGGTCATCCCTTCATTCTGACTTAACTGAATTAAGTACGACAGTAAATCTTGGAGAAGAAGTAAGCGTGAATTGAAAGAGAAACAATAGTACTTGCATTAATTCATGAAGAACAGTAGAGCTCCGCACCTTAATCTATGAGGTGTAGAAACTCCACCGTAGAAAATACATAAGAGAAAAAGGTATAGGCATGGCCGAATGGCCAGCCTCCCAAATGTGAACAATGGCATAAGCTGATAAAAAAGTCTCAATACAATAGGAAAGACTAGTATTTATACTAAACTAGTTACTAAGGATTACAGAAATTGAGTAACTAAGTACAGATAGTGCAGAAATCTACTTCCGGGGCACACTTGGTGTGTGCTTGGGCTGAGCATTGAGCTTTACACGTGCATAGGCCTTTTCTGGAGTTAAACGCCAGCTTGGATGCCAATTTGGGCGTTTAACTCCAGTTCTGGTGCCAGTTCCGGCGTTTTACGCTAGAAAAGGGTCTCTGGCTGGCGTTGAACGCCAGTTTGGGGCATCATATCTCGGGAAAAGTATGGACTATTATATATTGCTGGAAAGCCCAAGATGTTAGCTTTCCTTCCCAATTGAGAACGTGCCAATTGAACTTCTGTAGCTCCAGAAAAACGCGTTTGAGTACAGAGAGGTCAGAATCCAACAGCATCTGCAGTCCTTTCTCAGCCTCTGAATCAGATTTTTACTCAGGTCCCTCAATTTCAGCCAGAAAATACCTGAAATTACAGAAAAACATGAAATCTCATAGTAAAGTCCAGAAATGTGAGTTTTTCATAAAAAATAATAAAAATATAATAAAAAGTAACCAAAACATACTAAAAACTATGTAAAAACAATGCCAAAAAGCGTATAAATTATCCGCTCATCACTTGTCATCACAACACCAAACTTAAACCTTGCTTGTCCCCAAGCAAGCACTAAACATGAGAAGAAATGGAATGAAATAGAGAAGTATATAAGTCCTTATTTAGCAGATAATAGAATTTGAGCCATGGGATTTTATGCAGACAAAAATGCAGCTCAATTATTCTTTGTTGATAGAAAGGAAATGCTTCTTTGGAGATTCACTAGAGTTGCTGTTATAATTCCCTGCTCTTTGATTGATCCCTTTTTGATTTTTCCTTCATTCTTTTTATTAGAAAGCATATTTCTCAATGGTGGCTCAATGTCAAGTGTTGCAGTAGCCTTTTGGCTCAATTTTTCTCAACACTTCTTCACTACAGACACTTGGCTCACAATTCTTCTTAGGAACATTGATGCCCAGCACCTCTTTGGGTTACTAAATGCCTTGTAACTAGGTTGCTCTTGATAATGGACATTCGGTTGATAATCCCAGATTAGTTAATCCAAGTTACCAAGTTTTAAAAGACTCCTCAGAACCTAATTGTCCAAGCATATCCTAGTACAAGAAACACCACATGCATATGTCCTAAGGTCCAAGCTATTGGTGTCTAGCCTTATTATTTGTTTCTTTCTTTCTTGTTGCCAATCCATGGCTTTTCTTCTCTTTTTCTTTCTTACTTTTCTTCATTCCCCAGGGATGTTCATTAATTGAAGGTTTTATAACAGTAACTAAGTTCACACTACAAGAGATACTCTCTTCTGCAGCTTTTATTATTGAGCTTATCATCCAATCAAGCAATTACCACCACAAGTCTTTATTCTAATTCCTACAACATTGGACAATCACTTTCTATTTCAAACATTTTCTCTTATTGATGCAAAAAGGACAAGACATAATTTAGCAAATGAGTGATAACAGGCATAATGCAAATCCTAATAATAATCTACCAAGATATGAAAATGCAGAACTTAAAACATTTAGAGTCATATCATGTTTCAAATATGCATCATCCTTATTTAATTAGAACTATAAAAGGGACTCCACCACCTCTTAATTGTTGTGCTCTTTTCCTTTGCTGGATTCCGCTTTCTTCTTCCTCTTCTTGTTTGTTTCTTGGGGTTCTTCAACAAGGCACCTCCGATCCCAAATGTGGTCTACTTGACCCCAGAACCCAGCATCCTTTAATCCTTGTTGCATGTGTGCTACATTATTCTTGGCTTTTGCTCTCTGATGGTCTACCAATTCTTGGCATTGCTTAAATGGCTTGATTTGTTGGTTCAATACTGGCATGCTATGGACCACATAGTCCAACTTTGCTTGAGTTTTTATATCATACTCAATTCTGTCCAAGTTCCTATGCTCTCCAATTGTATGATATATATTCTTCCATTGGTAGAGATTTTGGGTGTACTCCCCATACTTGGCCTGTCATAGGGATAATCTATTAAATGATTCTTGAAAGTTTGCTGATTGTTCCCTTTGCCCCTCAAGAATTTTTGCTTGAAACTCTCTCTGTTGATCCAACATTTTGAGCTGGAAGTTTTCTTGCTTCTCCATCATTTGTTGCTGCCAATGCTCTTGTTGCTCTTGGGCTTTCAAGTACTGCTCTTGTTGCCTCAAGTATTGCTCCTGTTGTTGCTCCTGTGCTCTCATGTATTGTTGAGACATTTCCTCAATGGTTCTTTGCATTTGGCTTAAGTCCATTGCACCAGAAGCTTGTTCCTCCTCCACTTGTGGTCTCCTCCTTCTTCCTTGAGCTCTTCTATCCTCTTCGGGTTCAGGGACACCATCCATTTTTTGCTTGGTGATTCCTCTGCCTCCTGTTACCCGATCTATATCTGCATCCTCAAAGAGTACTCCCGCTCTATTACACAGCCTCAGAATGGTGCTTGGGTGGCCAAGCATGCTTGATTTGCCAGTATTTTCAGCCATCTCTTGAATGCTATCTGCGATGAGCTATGGGATATTGATTTTTCCACCCCTAAGTATGCAATATGTCAGAATTGCTCTTTGTATTGTGACCTCAGATGTATTTGCAATGGGGAGTATAGATCTTCTCACTAGCTCGTTGATAAACCACTATTTCATGGTTTATCTTGTACTCAATTGAGTGGTTTTTATCTACTCTTTACCGACTTATTTATACTATTTGCATGGTTTTACATTTGCCTTCCTAATTATGTGCTTTGATTGAAAACATGCTTCTTTGATCTTATATTTGATTATTATTAATCCTCTTTTATTACCATTAGATGCCTTGATATGTGTGTTAAGTGTTTTCAGATATTATAAGGTAGGAATGGCTTGGAGGATGGGAAGAAAGCATGCAAAAGTGGAAGGAATGCAAGAAGTTGGAGAAATTGCTAAGCTGTCCAGCCTGACCTCTCTGCACTCAAACTGCTATAACTTTAGCTACAGAGGTCAAAATGACGCGGTTCTAGTTGCATTGGAAAGCTAACGTCCGGGGCTTCGATTTGATATATAATATGCTATAGTTCCCCTGATGCTAGGCAATGCGACCGCGTGATCCATGCGGCCGCGTCGCAGTGACAAAAAACCTGCGTGGCAAAACTCGAAACCAGCGAATTCTGGACTGTTTTTGACCCAGTTTGCGGCCCAGAAAACACAGATTAGAGGCTATAAAGTGGGGGACTATATCCATTCCTAAGGAGGCTTTCACATTCACAATTTTAGGAGTAGATGTAGTTTTTAGAGAGAGAGGTTCTCTCCTCTCTCTTAGGATTAGGATTTAGGACTTCTCTTAGTTTTAGGAGTGACTCTCAATCCAGGTTCAATGTTCTTTTATTTATTTTTCCATGCATGTCTATGTCAGATTTAAGTTCTTTTGTTAATGCAATTTGAGGTATTTCAGTTTAATATTGCTTTCTTTTATTTACATGATTATTGCTTCCCATCTGAAGGCATTCTTATTCCAGTAGATTTATTTTTCCCCTTTTGGTCTTGGTTAAGAAATCAGTAACTCAGGAATTATCCAAATTAATAGCATAATTGTTAATTGTTATCTTGCCAATTGAGTTGAACTTCAATAATCCCAAGCTTTTCTTAGGAAATAAATAGGATTCGAAGATCAAACCAATTTGTCCCTTGACTTTCCTTTGCTTTAGTAAAGGTTAATTAAGTGGAATTAAGATTCAACTTTCATTGTTATTGATAAGGATAACTAAGTCTGGATTTCCAATTTCTTATACCTTGCCAAGAGATTTTATTATTATTATTTTATTTTACTTGTCATATAACATATTCCCACCTTACTTCCAAAACCCCCAATTTACAATCTTCATAACCAATAATAAGAACATACTTCCCTGCAATTCCTTGAGAAGATGACCCGAGGTTTGAATACTCGGTTAACAATTTTTAAAAGGGGTTTGTTACTTGTGACAACCAAAACGTTTGTACGAAGGGATTTCTGTCGGTTTAGAGACTATATCTACAACGCGACTGTTTTTATGAAATTCTTTACTGGCAAAAATCCTAACGTCAAAATGGCGCCGTTGCCGAGAAATTGCAAACGTGTGCCTTATTATTGGTTATTGTAAATATTTTTTTATTTTTGCTTGTTTATTTGTTTTTATTTTTATTTTTATTTTTGCTTTTCCATAAATTAAGAGGTTATTTGTTTTTATTTAGTTATTAAAAAAATTTTTTTCAAAAATTTGTTCTTAGTGTTCATCTTGATCTTCAAGTTGTTCTTCACGTTCATCTTGACCTTCAGGCTGTTCTTAATTGTTTTCTTTGTTTTGATCTAAAAATTTGAAATTTGGTGTCATTTTATTGTTTTTCTCTTTCCTCATTAAATTCAAAAATATTTTTAATTAATTTTTTTCGAAAAAAAATTCAGATTTTTATTTTTAAAATTTTTATCTTATCTTATCTTATTTCAAAAATCAAATTTCAAATTTCAAATTTCAAAAATTCAAATTTCAAAATTTCAAATTTCAAATTTCAAAATTTAATTTTCAAATTCAAAATTTAAATAACCTTTTAAATTTATTTTTATTTTCATTTTTAATTTTTATTTTGCTACTATGAACTCTCACCCCTTTGGCTATGAGTCTGGTTACAATTATGTTGCAGGAAGAAGAAATTACAATGAGAACAGGCATCAAGGTTGGAACAATCAAAGATGGGAGGAGCCACAAGGGCTTGATCAACCATCATGGCAACAACCACCTCCAATGGACTATCAACAACCACCATCATATGCCTATGAACCTCCTCAACACAACTTGGGACCACCATACTCACAAGCCCCTTTCCACCATTCACCTCCATATGACCCTAACCCACATCTACCATACCAACCACCTTATGAACCAAATGAACCATACATAGATCCACCCCAAACCTCCATGGAGAAAGCACTTGCCAATCTAAACTCTACTATACAAATTCTCGTCGCCCAAATCAGACCACCAAATACCTTCAACAATCAACCCTCAAGCTCTAGTGCACTTCCTTTTCAACCACAGAATGATCTCTCCATCCCATCACCACCATCCATGGAAGAGCACCCACATCCATCAATCCAAGAGCAACATGATCCCAATGATGCTATTGACATGGAACAAGAGAGAAGGGATCATCTTTGCGAATCCATACTTCATAAGGAGCTAGAGGAGGCCCTAAAGGTGAAGGTAGTAAATACCCTTGAAGATGAAAGAACAATTAAAAGGAGTTGTCATGGAAAGCAAATCATCAAGGATGAGTACGATTTTATATTAAAACTACTGGACAAAGCAGTAATTATTAAAGAGGAAAAAGTGGTTAAAGACTTGCGAGATGCTGAACCTCCATGGGAAAGTCAAGACATAGAGCCTCCTTCTAAGACGGTTGCATTTGATGTTGAGGAGGGTGTACAACCTCCAAGGCATACCCTGGTTGAAGACTTGGAAGAGGTTGAAATTGAAGAAGCTTACAAGGAGGTGGAAGTTGTCAGAGAAGAGCACAAGGGAGTGGAGCTTGCAATTTCATTAGAAATACCTCCCCCTAAGTTACCATCATCCTTCACAACATTCAAGTAGGTAAAATTCATATCCCTTAGCTTTCTAATTCCACTTGAATATGGGCTACTGGAGACGGATGGTCAAATTAGAGCTCTTTGTGGCATAGAGAGTAAGAGGAAGATAGTTAGTGGTTGGAGTTGTCCAACAAGTTTCATCATGGTTGGAAGCTTTAAGTTTAAACGCAAAGGTTGGTGTAAAGCTCAACTGAATGGGTCTAGGAAACTGTTTGGTAGCTGCAGTGAGAATTCAAATTACTTATCACCCAGTTGGAAAAATACAGATCCCAACAGAGATGGGTGTAAAAGCAAGATTTGGGATCCTGGAATCTGCTCTGACATCTGTTATCCCAGGAGCCTAAGAATCTGTTTGAAGCTTCTTAAGGGTTTTACATGCCTAGTTTGGGACCCCGGAGGTTACTGGAATCACAAACACTGGTGGAGATTCCTGGATGAGTTCAAGCATAAGCCACCATAACAGGAAGATCATCAAATGTCCAACTTAAGGACTTTAACTAAAAGTGCTAGATGGGAGACAACCCACCATGGTATGATTGTTCCTTTTTCATTTTTATTTAGCTTTATTTGTTTTTGAGTTTCATTTTATTTTATTGAACCTGGAGTTTTGTATCACATTCATATTAACACTGCATTCTGCATCTTTTCAGATTAAAAAAAAAAAAGCGAGCACGCGACGCGATCGCATCAGCGACGCGTCCGCGTCGCAAGGAGATGAGAGAATAATAAATTGAACAGAAAGTTACGCAGGAGCAGCGCTGGAGGCGTGCCAATGGCACAAATCCCCCCACGCGACCGCGTCATATGGGAATAATGGCCTCCCACGCGACCGCGTCACCCACGCGGCCGCGTGACCTGAAATCGGCGTAAAAAGGGTGTATGGCCAAAAGTTGAGCTGGAGTTGGGCTGAAATCGTGCTGGAAGCCCAAGCCTCACCACGCGAATGCGTGCCCCACGCGTCTGCGTCATATCCCCATGATGGCCACTCACGCGATCGCATCAACCACGCGACCGCGTCACCCTGGATTTTGGCAATACCAAGTTTCGAACAGAGAGATGTGCGACCGCGAGGCTGCACTCGCGCCACTAGCACAAATCGAGTCACGCGATCGCGTGCCCCACGCGTCCGCGTCACCCAACCATATCGCACACCATGCGACCGCGTCACCCACGCAATCGCGTCGCCAGCGTCGCACAACCTATCCAGATTAGTGCCAATTTTCTTATCTTTTCTTTTCTAATCCTAAATTCTCCCTTCTCTCCTTTCTCACTTTCTTTTTCTACTTCTCATTCTTTTTCACTTTCATTTTATTTAATTGCATACTTTCATTCATTGCATATTTTTATTTTTTTCTAAATTTATTATTGGTGTCCAAATGTTCTTATTCAACTGTTACATATTTTCTGGTATTTTCTTGGTGCTTCATGACTTGTTTTATTCTGATTGGGTAATATTATTTAAATCAATGCTAATTTTTATATTACTAATATTCCTTTTGCATTGACATGAATTTACATTGTCTTTCATTACCCACCTTTTTCCCCATGGTTGCAAATTTTGCACCACTGGTATGCCATGGCTTCTATTGTTTTCTCACTTACATGTTGAAGCTTCCATGTAAATGAGACCCTTATCATTTGGCATTAACCCACCCATACTTCTTTTATTTTCTTATCTCTATTTCTGGGTTACTCTTCTTCCCTTTTTCTTTCAGGATGGCCACCCGGAAGGGAAGCGGAAGACATTTTACATGGGGAGACAGACAAGTCCATCTGCACAATCCTTAGAGAAAAGCAACAGTTGGAACAGCCCGTCCACTTGTACATCTTAGCATGCACCGAGGACGGTGCAACCTTTAAGTGTGGGGAGGTCGATACCGATCTCCGTGGGTTAGTACTTTCTTTTCAACACCAATATTCTTATTTTCTTTATTTGTTCATTGTTGCATCTGTATATTTGATTGCATATTTATTTGATTTTGTGTATTTAGTTACTACTTGGTTAAAATAATAAATCTCTTTTTAAGATCCTATTTTTGAAAAAAAAAATTTCACTAATTTAAATAAAAATTTTTTAAAAATTTTTGTGTTAAACTTGTTTGAAGTTGTATTTGGAACATGATTTTTGAGCCAAAGAACACACAACCTGTGAGACTTTGAGCTTATTTACATGGTTACATTATTTAACCATAAATATTTTATTCCTGTGTGTTTCTTTATCTATGATTGTAATCTGTACTTTGTTTCACTCTATATGTCCAATATTTAGTATATTTACATGCTTGCATATGATTGAGGCCATTGTTTGATTTTAGCTCACTTATCCCAAATGAGCCTACCCTTTAAATCACCATTGTCTGCCACTTTGAGCCTTTTAATCCCCATTTGTTCTGTATTTTACCACATCACTAGCCTTAAGCAGAAAAACAATTAAATATCCCAATTGAATCTTTGGTTAGCTTAAGATAGAGATTGTGCATCAAACTAAGTATGGGAAAATTGTGGGAACTTGGGTTAATAAGGGAATGTGTCATGTTTTTAATTTATTTGAATATCAGGAATTTGGGAACCTACTCATGAAAAATCAAAATAGAAAAATAATAGAAAATCCATGTGCATTGATAAGTTATGTTTGTTTCTCTAAATAAAAAAAAAAGAAGAAAGAAAAAAAACAAAGAGAAAAAAAAGAGAAAAATCCAAAAATACTCAATAAATAAGTAAATAAGGGGACAAAATTACCCCAATATTAAGTTTAATAAATGATCAATGCACATGTGATAAAAATTAAAGAAAATTTGGTACATGAGTATGGGAATTATACAAAAGTGGGAATTATGGGTAGCTAGGCATGAATTTAAAAAGTATATAGAGTATATGTATATTAGGTGAGAGCTTAGGTTAATTAAAGATTCAATTTATAAAGCTCACTTAGCCATATATATACCTTTACCCTTACCTTGGCCCCATTACAACCTTGAAAAAGACCTCATGACGTTTGCATTGGTATATTAAATATTGTTGATTGGTTAGATGAAGAACAAGGTTTAGAAAGCATGACTAGAGAAGAGTAGAGTGAATAACCCTATACACTTGAGAGATTAGAGTGATACACACTACCAGTGAGGGTTCAATGCTTGATTCTATGTTCCCTGCTTTCATGAGCTGTCTTCTTACAAGTTTACTTGCTTTTTATTGTATGATTTGAATTAGTGAAATCTGGTTTATGTTTGTCTTGAAGAGCTTATTTACTTTTAACCAAGTAGGTAGAAACATTTTTTGCAACATTCATATAGATAGGTTGCATTTCATGCATTCTACCATTCCTCTTCATTTCTTTATAGATTCTCTTGAGCTTAGCATGAGGACATGCTAGTGTTTAAGTGTGGGGAGGTTGATAAACCACTATTTCATGGTTTATCTTGTGCTCAATTGAGTGGTTTTTATCTACTCTTTACCGACTTATTTATACTATTTGCATGGTTTTACATTTGCCTTCCTAATTATGTGCTTTGATTGAAAACATGCTTCTTTGATCTTATATTTGATTATTATTAATCCTCTCTTATTACCATTAGATGCCTTGATATGTGTGTTAAGTGTTTTCAGATATTATAAGGTAGGAATGGCTTGGAGGATGGGAAGAAAGCATGCAAAAGTGGAAGGAATGCAAGAAGTTGGAGAAATTGCTAAGCTGTCCAGCCTGACCTCTCTGCACTCAAACGGCTATAACTTTAGCTACAGAGATCCAAACGATGCGGTTCCAGTTGCGTTGGAAAGCTAACGTCCGGAGCTTCGATATGATATATAATATGCTATAGTTCCCCTAACGCTAGGTGACGCGACCGCGTCGCAGTGACGAAAAACCAGCGTAGCAAAACTCGAAACCAGCGAATTCTGGACTGTTTTTGACCCAGTTTGCGGCCCAGAAAACACAAATTAGAGGCTATAAAGTGGGGGACTGCATCCATTCATAAGAAAGCTTTCACATTCACAATTTTAGGAGTAGATATAGTTTTTAGAGAGAGAGGTTCTCTCCTCTCTCTTAGGATTAGGATTTAGGACTTCTCTTAGTTTTAGGAGTGACTCTCAATCCAGGTTCAATGTTCTTTTATTTATTTTTCCATGCATGTCTATGTCAGATTTAAGTTCTTTTGTTAATGCAACTTGAGGTATTTCAGTTTAATATTGCTTTCTTTTATTTACATGATTATTGCTTCCCATCTGAAGGCATTCTTATTCCAGTAGATTTATTTTTCCCCTTTTGGTCTTGGTTAAGAAATCAGTAACTCAGGAATTATCCAACTTAATAGCATAATTGTTAATTGTTATCTTGCCAATTGAGTTGAACTTCAATAATCCCAAGCTTTTCTTAGGAAATAAATAGGATTCGAAGATCAAACCAATTTGTCCCTTGACTTTCCTTTGCTTTAGTAAAGGTTAACTAAGTGGAATTAAGATTCAACTTTCATTGTTATTGATAAGGATAACTAAGTCTGGACTTCCAATTTCTTATACCTTGCCAAGAGATTTTATTATTATTATTTTATTTTACTTGTCATATAACATATTCCCACCTTACTTCCAAAACCCCCAATTTACAATCTTCATAACCAATAATAAGAACATACTTCCCTGCAATTCCTTGAGAAGACGACCCGAGGTTTGAATACTCGGTTAACAATTTTTAAAAGGGGTTTGTTACTTGTGACAACCAAAACGTTTGTACGAAGGGATTTCTGTCGGTTTAGAGACTATATCTACAACGCTACTGTTTTTATGAAATTTTTTACTGGCAAAAATCCTAACGTCACTCGTACCAACCTTTGGCTTCAGGTATGAGATCTATTTTCTTCAAGCAGCTTGGATTTCCTTCTGATTCCCTTTCTCAGTCTTTGCCTTCAGGGCATAAACCACTTAGTATCTCATTGGGATCATTATCACCCTACATTCTGTCATCAAAGCTGGGTTCTCCATAGGTTATCACTCTTATCTGCAAAACTCTCATGATGGATGATGGGCTAAAATCTACCTCAACCCCCTAACATAGCTCTTGTAGGGAGGGCTAGTCTTGCTTGACCTCACAACATTTGTATAGAATTCTCTTATCATGGTTGCACTTATGTCTATGAGAGGTTCACATAGAAGTTCCTATCTCCTCTCTACGGTTATTCTTCTCATGATGGGATATTCTCCATCTTTTAGTCTGAACCCCATCTCTGGAATGACTTTCTTTGATTCCATTTGCCTATAATACCTTGATTCATGAAATTGAGACTTAAATCTCTTGGTATCATAGGTTGGTGGTTTGGCTACACTTGGTTCCTTTCCTTTCCTTCTTCTGGAACTTGATGAAGCCATGAATTATGAAGGAAAGAAGGGAGAATAAAGGATGAAATTTGGTTTAGGTATGGTTTAAGATGGAAGGAATGGGAGTTAAGGTGTTGTGTGATATCGTTGGGTGAGAGAAGGATGATGCAACATGTTTGGGATGAATGTATGAAGAAAGCAATGATATGTGATCTTGAGAAGTGCTACTGCCATTTTATAGAAAGGAAGGCATTGTTGGAGGGAGGCATAGGTTCAGTTATGTGGTAATAAAGGGTGAGGATTGAGCAAATTATTGTTGAAGATCCATGAAATGGACGGCCTGCATGTGGAGATGGTTAAAGACAAGGATTGCTCCTCCATTGGGCACATGGTCCGGCCTTCTAGGTGCTGGTTCCTGCAGCGTTGTGCTTCCCCATGCATGCACATGTGACTTGCTTTCCTCTTTTTGTGACAACCGAATATGCATGCATTCTTTTGTCTTTTTCCCAATCTCCTTCATTTCTATCCACGTGAATCAAGGCAATAGTGAGCTCAAACTTTAAATTTCATATGGTGGTGGTGTAATATATATATATATAAAAAGAAAATGTTGCTATGTGTTCCTCATTTATGAATAAGCAACCATGCCCCTTAGAAATTGAACAAAATTTTGGTGAACACCAAACTTGTTTTCTTCTAAATGATCCATATAAAACCCAATGAATATCTGTCATAGTTGGTATATTCATTATAAGGAACATTTTATTTGCTACCATGCTACCATAAACTCATAAAATGATGCAATGCATGGTTTTTCTATTCATGAATTTGAGCCTTTGAGTAAAAACGATTTTCTTGTAATTCATACCATACATAGACACCAAACTTAAGGTTTGGCTATATACTTAAACAAAATGAATGAGTATATATCCCAAAATGGTTCTATGATCAATTATACATGAAAAGCTATTTTAGAGTGCCTTTAGGCACACCAAACTTAGGAATCAAGCATATGCTTCAAAAATGATGTGTGCAGTTATCAAATCTACTCATGAGAGCTCAAATTTATGCTAGAAGAACCATCAATTATTGAAATTAAAACAAAAGCAAGAATATTAAATCATGGGCTGCCTCCCATGGAGTGCTCTTTTATTGTCACTAGCTTGACATTGGTCCCTTGTTAGCGTGGCTGATGATTGTGGTGCCTCAGTTTGTCTCCTCTCACTGTGAACCTTCTTCCTGTGCGCTGATGATCAACCTCCATATGCTCTAGTGAGAGTATCTTATTGACAATATAGTAATCATCAGTTTGTGGATCTATCTCCAACTGCTGGTATATCAATCTTACTCTGTCTCCTTTTGAGAACCCTTCAGTTGGTATCCTTTTGTTCTTCCACCCTTTTGGAACCTTTTTCTTGCTCTTCTTTCCCTTTTTTGGTGGCTCTTCTGTCTTTACATCAGGTTTTATGTCAGGAACTTCCTTCCCAATGATCAAATCTTCAATCTATTCCTTCTTTCTCTTCTCAACCTTCACATGTTCCTTTTCCTCTTTTTCTTTTCCAATGTCGATCTCATACTTCACAGGTGAGCTAAGGAGTGTCTCCTTGGCTTTTTGTTTCCAATGTACATCTTCTTCTTTAACCCTCATGTAGCTTTTCTCTTTAACAGTGTGCTGTATTTTCCGGAAGACATTCAGAGTGATCTTCTCATCATTTACCCTCAGAGTCATTTCTCCTTGTTCAACATCAATGATGGCCCCTTGCTGTGGCCAGAAAAGGTCTTCCCAATATAATAGAGTCATTCCCCTCTTCACCTAAGTCCAGGATTACAAAGTCTACTGGGAATATGAATTTTCCTACTCTGACCAAGAGATTTTCAATCCCCCCCTTGGGAATTACCAGAGTTCTATCCATTAGCTCCAATGACATCTGTGTAGGCTTCACTTCTTCTATAGATAGCCTTCTTATCATAGACAGAGGCATGAGATTGATACTGGAGCCCAAATCACACAGTGCCTTGTCAATGACTGTGTTACCAATGGTACAAGGCAAGTAGAAGCTCCCAGGGTCTTTGAGTTTTGGTGGGAAGCCTTCCTGAATCATTGCACTACATTCCTGGGTTAAGATCAATGTCTCCTTCTCATTCCAGCTCCTTTTCTTATTGATGAGCTATTTGAGAAATTTTGCATATAGAGGCATTTGTTCTAGAGCTTCAGCAAGTGGAATGTTGATCTCTAGCTTCTTAAAAACTTCTAGAAATTTGGGGAACTGTTGATCATTGATCTCCTTCTGAAATCTTTGAGGATATGACAGAGGAAGGGTGTGAGCCTTCACCATTTTCCTTTGTTCTTGTGATTGCTCCTCCATGATTTGCTTTTCCTTTTTTGAAGCTTGTGGTTGTTCCTCTTTCTCCTTGAGCTTCTCTTGGTCTTGCTTGTTTTTTAGTGTCACTTCTT
The DNA here is from genome assembly GCF_059453495.1 of Arachis ipaensis. Taxonomy (NCBI): domain Eukaryota; kingdom Viridiplantae; phylum Streptophyta; class Magnoliopsida; order Fabales; family Fabaceae; genus Arachis; species Arachis ipaensis. The sequence continues at coordinate 77,778,223 of NC_142440.1, read as the reverse complement.
CCTTACTGCTAGCCTTATCATTCTCAGCTGGCCTCTTGTTAGTTTCTTTGTCATTTACCAATGTTCTTCCACTCCTTAATTGGATGGCTTTGCATTCTTCCTTGGGGTTGAGAATCGTGTCACTTGGTAATGCATTGGGTGCTCTTTCAGCCACTGTTTGCTTTGATATTTGACCAATTTGCCTCTCTAGATTCCGCAGTAAAGCCTCATGATTTTTGTTGGCCAATTCTTGGTGCTTGATCATCTTTTCCATTATCATCTCCAAGTTGGAGATCCTCTGAGATTCTTGGGGTGGTTATGGTTGATTATGGGATGTTAAGGGTGGATGATAGTTATTTTGGTTAGTGGATGGGTTGTTGGGTGGATAGTAGTTAGGTTGAGGTTGACTGTTTTGTAGTTTTCTGTATTAATTTTGGTTAGTGTTTTGATGGTTTGTGTTTTTAGAATTGTTCTGGTTTGAGTTTCTTTGCCAAGGCTGCTGGTTTTGGTTCTCTCCCCATTTCAGATTGGGGTGATTTCTCCAGGATGAGTTGTAAGTATCTCCATGGAAGTCATTTGGTCCAGGACCTTGATTGTGCATGTACTGCACTTGCTCTTGTTGCTGCTCTTCATGATTTTCCTCCTGATTTCCCTACACCACTGATGGTTGGTTAGTGTCCTCACTGCTACAAGTTGCAATCCATCCATTCTATTTGACATTGATTCAATTTGTTGTTGAAGCTGCTGATGCATGAGTTTGTTCTGAGCTAGTATGGTATCAACTCTTTCAAGCTCAAATACACCTTTCTTTGGAGCTGCTTGCCTTTTAGAGGTGTAGAAGTACTCATTGTTGGCCACCATGTCTATGAGATCATGTGCCTCTTGACCAATTTTCATCATTTGCAATGATCCTCCTGAGGAATAATCCAAAACTTTCCTTGAAGGTAAGGATAAGCCTTCATAGAAATTCTGCAACTCCACCCATTCACTGAACATTCCTTCTGGACACATTCTGATTAGAGCTTTGTACCTCTCCCAAGCTTTATACAATGATTCTCCTTCTTGCTGTCTGAAGGTTTGCACATCAGTTTTTAACTTGATGACTCTTTGGGGTGGATAGAATTTGGCTAGAAATTTGCTAACCAAATTATCCCAGCTAGTGATACTCTCTTTAGGGAAGGTTTCTAACCAATGTGTGGCTTTGTCTCTCAGTGAAAATGGGAATAGAAGAAGCTTGTATATGTCAGGGTGGATTCTATTAGTTTTGACAGTGTCACAAATTCTCAAAAAACAGAGAGGTGTTGATAGAGAAAATGTAAAGAAGTTCTTTTTCACTAATAGGGTTTTCGGATTCTATTTTCAGGAGAGAGGAAGGGCCCCACATGATTAATGGCTCATCAAGCAATGAGTCAAAGTGTACTTGCACTTTGGAACTCAACACATGCAGGAAGCCAAAAAGGATAAGGATTGGCGCCTCTTCCCATGCTAGGCGCCATTCACCAAGTGGGAAAACATTGAATTGTTTTCACTTCCCACCCTCCAGACTACACTTCTCACCCCTATAAAAGCCACTCACTTTCCCACCTTTCTTCACACTTCGAACCCTAACTTCATACACGAAAAGAACTTCCACACTCTCCCTCCTCTTTTCATTTCGTTTTCTTTACCATTCTTTTCCTTTTCTTGATTGGGACAATCAAGTCCAAAGTTTGGTGTTGAAGTTTGCTTACTCTCTTTGTATTCTTCTTCAACCTTTCAAACCTCTTTTCTCACTCCAATGGCACCATCATGAGTGGATAATTTATACCCTTTTTGGCATTATTTTCTGGTAGTTTTTAGTATGATTTAGTCAATTTTTATTATATTTTTATTAGTTTTTAAATAAAAATCACATTTCTGGAATTTACTATGAGTTTATGTATTTTTCTGTGATTTCAGGTATTTTCTGGCTGAAATTGAGGGACCTGAGCAAAAATCTGATTCAGAGGCTGAAAAAGGACTGCAGATGCTATTGGATTCTGACCTCCCTGCACTCGAAATGGATTTTCTGGAGCTACAGAAAGCCAATTGGCACTCTCTCAATTGCGTTGGAAAGTAGACATCCAGGGATTTCCAGAAATATATAATAGTCCATACTTTGCCCTAGTTTCGAGGACACAAACCGGCATTCAAACACCAACTTCCTGCCCTATTCTGAAGTCAAACGCCAGAAACAGGTTGCAAACCAGAGTTAAACGCCAGAAATAGGCTGCAACCTGGCGTTTAACTCCAAGAGAAGTCCCTATATGTGTAAAGCTCAATGCTCAGCCCAAGCACACACCAAGTGGGCCCCGAAAGTGGATTTCTGCACTATCTGCACTTAGTTACTTATTTTCTGTAAACCCTAGTTACTTGTTTAGTATAAAAACTACTTTTAGAGATTTATCGCACGACCATGCCTAGACCTTTCACTTATGTATTTTCAACGGTGGAGTTTCTACACCCCATAGATTAAGGTGTGGAGCTCTGCTGTTCCTCGTGAATTAATGCAAAGTACTATTGTCTTTCTATTCAATTCAAGCTTATTCTTATTCTAAGATATTCATTCGCACACAAGAACATGATGAATGTGATGATTATGTGACACTCATCACCATTCTCACCTATGAATGCGTGCCTGACAACCACTTCCGTTCTACATAAAAACAAGCTTGAATGCATATTTCTTAGCCTTTTGGTTCACGATCAGAGTCTTCATGGTATAGGCTAGAATTATTGGCGGCCATTCCTGAGATCCGAAAAGTCTAAATGTTGTCTGTGGTATTCTGAGTAGGATCTGGGAAGGGATGACTGTGATGAGCTTCAAACTCGCGAGTGTTGGGCGTAGTGACAGACACAAAAGGATCAATGGATCCTATTCCAACATGAGTGAGAACCGACAGATGATTAGTCGTGCGGTGACAGCGCATTTGGTCCATTTTCACTGAGAGGACGGACGGTAGCCATTGACAACGGTGATCCCCTAACACACAGCTTGCCATAGAAAGGAGTATAAATGATTGAATGAAGACAGTAGAAAAGCAGAGATTCAGAAGGAGTAAAGCATCTCCACACGCTTATTTGAAATTCTCACCAATAAATTACATAAGTATCTCTATCTTATTTTATATTTTATATATGTTTTAATTCTCAAAACTTCATAATCATTTGAATCTGCCTGACTGAGATTCACAAGATGACCATAGCTTGCTTCAAGCCGACAATCTCCGTAGGATCGACCCTTACTCACGTAAGGTTTGTTACTTGGAGGACCCAGTGCACTTGCTGGTTAGTTGTGCAGAGTTGTGAAAAGGAGTTGAGATTACAATCGTGCGTACCAAGTTTTCAGCGCCGTTGAGATCACAATTTTGTGCACCATATTTTTGGCGCCGTTGCCAGGGATTGTTCGAGTTTGGACAACTGACGGTTCATCTTGTTGCTCAGATTAGGTAATTTTATTTTAATTTTAAGCTTTTTGTTTTTATTATTTGTACTTTCAAAAAATTTTCAAAAAATTAAATTATTCTATGTCTTCAGAATTTTTAAGAATGAATTCTAGAGTTTCGTGATGATCTGTTGAAGTCTGGCTGGCTGTGAAGCCATGTCTGTTCTTTTGGACCGAGGTTTCAACTTATCATCACAAGAGCTTGTTGATTTCTATCAATCTTGCTGTTGAATGTAATGATCTGCTAAAGCTTGGCTGGCCATTGGCCATGTCTAGTGTTTTGGACCGGAGCTTTCACTGAAAGCTTGGCTGGCTAGTAAGCCATGTCTAATTCCTGGACTGGAGCTTTAGACTAACATTGCATGATTCCTGGAATTCTCATTAAAAATTTTGAAATCCTTATTTTTCTTTTTCCAAACAATTTTTGAAAAATACAAAAAAAATTTAATAAAATCATAAAACCAAAATAAATTTGTTTTTCTTATTTGAGTCTAGTATCAATATTTAAGTTTGGTGTCAATTGCATCTTTTTAATTTCCTAAAAAATTTTCGAAAATTCATGCATGTGTCCTTCATAATCTTCAAGTTGTTCTTGATGATTTTCTTTGTTTGATCTTTGAATTTTCATGTTTTGTGTCTTTTCTTGTTTTTCATATGCATTTTCAATTTGTTAGTGTCTAAACATTGAAAATTTCTAAGTTTGGTGTCTTGCATGTTTTACTTTTATTAAAAATTTTCAAAAATATGTTCTTGATGTTCATCATGATCTTCAAAATGTTCTTGGTGTTCATCTTGATATTCAAAGTGTTCTTGCATGTATTACTCATTTTGATCTTAAATTTTTATGTTTTATTTCATTTTTGTTGTTTAATAAGACAAAGAGAAAAACATCAAAATGATATCTTTTTTTCTCTCTCCTCATTAAAAATTCAAAAATAAAAAAATATCTTTCATTTATTCTTCTCATTAATTTCGAAAATTTGAATTGATCTAGTTATAAAGTTTTAAAATTTAATTGTTTCTTATGAATCAAGTCAAATTTTCAATTTAAAAATTCTATCTTTTTCAAATCTTTTTCAAAAATCAAATCTTTTTCATTTTTCTTTCATATTTTCGAAAATTTCAAATTGATTTTCAAAAATCTTTTTCTTATTTTGTTTCATATTTTCGAATTCTTTGCTAGCATTTAAATATTTTGATTTAAAAATTTCAAGTTGTTACTTGCCTATTAAGAAAGGATCAATCTTTAAATTTTAAAATCATATCTTTTAGTTTCTTGTTAGTCAAGTAATCAACTTTAATTTTCAAAATCAAATCTTTTTAATTTCCAATTCAAATCTTTTTCAAAATGATTTTCAATCATATCTTTTTCTATTTTAATCATATCTTTTTCAAAATTAATTTCAAAATCTGTTCTAACTTCTTATCTTTTCAAAGTTGATTTTCAAATCTTTTTCAATTAACTACTTGACTTTTTGTTTGTTTTACTATTTCTTATCTTTTTCAAAACCACCTAACTACTTTTCTCTCTCTTATTTTTGAAAATCACTAACCTCTTTTTCAAAAATTTCTTTTCATTAACTAATTGTTTTAAATTTCAACTTAATTTTTATTTCCTTATTAATTTTTGAATTCTAATTAATATTTAAAATAGAAACAAAATATTTTTAGTTTATTTTATTTAATTTTCGAATTCTTCCTCCTCTCATCTCTTTCTATTTATTTATTTATCTATTAACACTTCTCTTCTACTCATAATTCGAACCCCCTCTTCTTCTCTATGTTCGAATTTTTCTCTTCTGCTTCTTCTATTCTTCTCTTCTTCTACTCACTTAAAGGAATCTCTATACTGTGACATAGAGGATTCCTCTTCTTTTCTGTTCTCTTCTTTTTCATATGAGCAGGAACAGGGACAAAGACATTCTTATTGAAGCTAATCCTGAACCTGAAAGGACTCTTAAGAGGAAACTAAGAGAAGCTAAAGCACAACCCTCTGGAGAGGACCTGACAGAAATTTTGGAAAAATAAGGAGACATGGCCGAACCAAATAACAACAATGCCAACAATACAAGGAAGATGCTTGGTGACTTTATTGCACCTTCTTCTGACTTCTGTGGAAGAATCATCTCAATTTCTGCTATTGGAGCAAACAACTTTGAGCTTAAGCCTCAATTAGTTTCTCTAATGCAACAGAATTGCAAGTTTCATGGACTTTCATTGGAAGATCCTCATAAGTTCTTAGCTGAATTCTTACAAATCTGTGACACTGTCAAGACCAATGGAGTTGATCCCGAGGTCTACAGGCTTATGCTTTTCCCTTTTGCTGTAAGAGACAGAGTTAGAACATGGTTGGATTCACAACCTAAGGAAAGCCTGAACTCTTGTGATAAGCTGGTCAGTGCTTTCCTGGCCAAATTCTTTCCACCTCAAAAGATGAGCAAGCTTAGATTGAAAATTCAAACCTTCAGACAGAAGGAAGGTGAGTCCCTCTATGAAGCTTGGGAAAGATATAAGCAATTGATCAAAAGGTGTCCTACTGACATGCTTCCAAAATGGAGCATCATATGTATATTCTATGATGGTCTGTCTGAGTTTTCAAAAATGTCATTGGACCATTCTGCAGGAGGATCTCTTCATCTGGAAACCCCTGCAGAAACTCAGGAACTCATTGAAATGGTTGCAAATAACCAGTTCATGTACACCTCTGAGAGGAGTCCTGTGAACAATAGGATGTCTCAGAAGAAGGGAGTTCTTGAAATTGATACTCTGAATGCCATATTGGCTCAGAACAAAATATTGACTCAGCAAGTCAATATGATTTCTCAGAGTCTGAATGGATTGCAAGCTGCATCCAACAGTACTAAAGAAGCATCTTCTGAAGAAGAAGCTTATGATCCTGAGAACCCTGCAATTGCAGAGGTGAATTGCATGGGAGAACCCTATGGAAACACCTATAATCCTTCATGGAGAAATCATCCAAATTTCTCATGGAAGGTGATGACATGTCACCATGTCATGTTTTTCTATGCTTTTTCATACAAGAAATTGATGATTTGTGCTTAAATATTACATTCTTTTGTGCTTAAACGGTATATTTCCTTGATCTTTTAATTTTATAAATCTTGTAGGAAATAAGGAGAAAAAAGAATCAAAGAAGCACAAAATAAGCTAAAAAGAAGCATGATCTAGGGAAATAAAGAAAGCGTGCTCAAAGGAAGAAAGCGCGGCTCAATTCAAGGAACAAAAGCACAAAGCTCTTGCCAAGAGCCTAGAGCTCTTGTGGAGAGCTTTAATTCAAAAAAAAAAAAATTAAAGCTCTTGCCCAAAGCTCTTGCCAAGAGCTTTTTCGGGCTTGCCCCATGGAAAATGAGCTTGGAGGCAAAAATTTTCGCTAAGTTAAACTTGGGCGCTCACAGCATGACCATGCCTCCTTCAAAGGGCCATAACTTGAGCTACATATGTCTGATTGATGTGCTTCTAATTGCGTTGGAAAGCTTACATTCAGAGCTTTCCAACAATATATGGCAATCCATATTTAGCATGAAATTGAGGCATGATTGAAAGGCATCTTTAAGAACCAAAAACAAGCAAAAATGAATCAAAGTGGCTTCACCAGGATTCGAAGAGGGAGACAAAGGGAAGCAAGGAAGTAGCGCTCTCCTTGAGAGCTTTATCATGGGTCTCCTCATGAAAATGTAAGAAAAAGGGTTCACAAAATGCTTCCATCATGGTTCAAACTTGGAGTTTCTCTCCAAAACACAGGGGTGCTTCTAATAGAGCTCTTACGGAGAGCTTTGAGCTCTTGGGGAGAGCTTTGCCCTGGGAGTGTGACCCATGGTCCAAAAATCAAATTAATTCAATCCTGCACCAAAATTTAAAAGCCCATGGACATCACTTCAAGGCACAAGAACAAGTTAGCTTAGGAATTTATTTTTAATTGTAATTTGTTTAGAATTTCATTTTTCATTTTCATTTTCATTTTGTGAAAAGCCTATAAAAAGGCATCTGCTTCATTTCTTTAAGGAGGTTGGCGCTAATAGAGAGCATTAGAGAAGGCTGGCTCTACTAGAGAGCACTAGGGGGAATTGGGATTGAGAGCTAAGTCTCTCCTCCTTGTTCTTGCTTTTGCATTTCTTACTTCTTGTCTTGGATCTTGGGTGGAGAATTGAAAAAATTCTGTTTCAATCTCACCATGGGATCCCTTTGTTTATTTTTCTGCATAAATCTAGAAACTGTGATTTGAATCCAAATTCTATTTACTGCTTTCATCTTCTACTTCTTCTGCAATTGTTTCTTTTACTTCTCTGCAATTATTCTCTTGTTGGATCAAGGAAGGACTTGAGATCTAGACTTGTTTTCTAGTCTCATCCAACTCCTGAGATCTTCAACTTTCCTTTAGCTATTGCAATTGAGCTGCATTTTACTTTCTGTTTTATTCCTCTTTAATTTCCTTTCTGTTTTGATCTTGAGAGCAAGTGAGCTCTTGGCTTCCTTTCTGTTTTTACTATTTCATTGAAATTGTTAGTTTCTCTTTGAGAATTAAAAATTGATCTAAGTCTTCTTGCTAATTTTCTCTTCTGCTATGTTTACTTTTCTGCAATTTCCTTTCCTGCATTCTGTACTTTCACATTTCTGTTCACATTGAGCTTGATTTAATTTCCTGCACATTTACATTTTCTGCAATTTAAATTTCTATTTGCTTGATCTATTACTTTCTTTAATTTTCAGCACCCACTCCCCTTTACATTCACTGCAATTTACTTTTCTTACAATTTAAGTTTCAGCTATTTTACTTTCTTGTTCTTTAAGTTTCTGCACATTTACTTTCTGCACTTTATAATTCCTGTATTTTGCATTCTGTTATCAAATTTTCCCCCAATTTCACTTCTATGTTAGCTTGACTAAACTAATCACCCACTAAAGTTGCTTGATCCATCAATCCCTGTGGGATTGACCTCATTCTAAGTGAGTTTTACTACTTGATGCGACCCGGTACACTTGTCGGTGAGTTTAGGTGTTGGAATTTCGGTTTCAACCCATCAAGTTTTTGGCGCCGTTGCCGGGGATTGATTTAGATCAACAATGATTAAGTGGGTGAAAAGTCTAGATCAAGCATTTTCTTTATTTTTATTTTTTGTTTTAAATTGAAACCAAGGTGTTTGTGTTTTTGCCTCACTAAGAAATTCTTTCTCTATGACATGAATTTCAATTTTCATTGATGTTGCATTTTACAAAATCCAAATGGAGTTCAACTCATCTTATGGTCAAACAAAATTTTATGGGATATTGCCCACCATCACCAATCGTCACCATGTCATGTTTTTCTATGCTTTTTCATACAAGAAATTGATGATTTGTGCTTAAATATTCCATTCTTTTGTTCTTAAACGGTATATTTTCTTGATCTTTTAATTTTATAAATCTTGTAGGAAATAAGGAGAAAAAAGAAGCAAAGAAGCACAAAATAAGCTAAAAAGGAGCATGATCTAGGGAAATAAGAAAGCGTGCTCAAAGGAAGAAAGCGTGGGCCAAGGGAAGAAAAGCGTGGCTCAATTCAAGGAACAAGAGCACAAAGTTCTTGCCCAAAGCTCTTGCCAAGAGCTTTTTCTGGCTTGCCTCAAGGAAAATGAGCTTGGAGGCAAAAATTTTCGCTAAGTTAAACTTGGGCACTCACAACATGACCATGCCTCCTTCAAAGGGCCATAACTTGAGCTACAGATATCCGATTGATGTGCTATCAGTTGCGTTGGAAAGCTAACATTTAGAGCTTCCCAACGATATATGGCAATCTATATTTGGCATGAAATTGAGGCACGATTGAAAGGTATCTTTAAGGACCAAAAACAAGCAAAAATGAATCAAAGTGGCTTCACCAGGATTCGAAGAGGGAGACCAAGGGAAGCAAGGAAGTAGCGCTCTCCTTGAGAGCTTTATCGTGGGTCTCCTCATGAAAATGTAAGAAAAAGGGCTCACAAAATGCTTCCATCATGGTTCGAACTTGGAGTTTCTCTCCAAAACACAGGGGTGCTTCTAATAGAGCTCTTTGATAAACCACTATTTTATGGTTTATCTTGTGCTCATTTGAGTGGTTTTTATCAATTCTTTACCCACTTATTCATATGATTTGCATGGTTTTACATTCTCCTTCTTGATTTTGTGCTATGACTGAAAACATGTTTCTTTGGTCTTAATTTGCTAATATTAATCCTCTCTTATTACCATTAGATGCCTTGATATGTGTGTTAAGTGATTTCAGAGTTTATAGGGCAGGAATGGCTTAGAGGATGGAAAGAAAGCATGCAAAAATGGAAGGAATACAAGAAGTTGAAGGAACTGCAAAGTTGTCAGCCTGACCTTTTTGCACTCAAACGGTCATAACTTTAGCTACATAGGTCCAAGTGATGCGTTTCCAGTTGCGTTGGTAAGCTAATGTCTGGGGCTTCAATTTGATATATAATTTGCCATAGCTGCGCCGACGTTAGGTGACGCGAACGCGTGAATGATGCGCCCGCATCGTATCTGCGAATTGCAATCCGTGCAAACGCGTGGACGACGCCTCTGCGTCACTTTCCCGCAACCTGAATGTAACAGAAATTGCAGGGGGCAATTTCTGGGCTATTTTTGACCCAGTTTTCATCCCAGAATACACAGATTAGAGGCTATAAAGTGGGGGAATACATCCATTTATAATCAAGCTTTCAAATTCACAATTTTGGGATTAGATGTAGTTTTTAGAAAGAGAGGTTCTCTCCTCTCTCTTAGGTTTTAGGATTAGGATTCCTCTTAAAGGATTTAGGATTCAACTCTTCATCAGGTTCAATATTTCTTTTACTTTATATTTATCTCTTATTTTCAGATACTTTAATGCTTGTATTAGTTATGTTGCCTAATTGGCTTATGAACTTTTCCATGTTAAGATTTGAATATTTTATTTAATATAATTGAGGTATTTTAGATTTATCACTTCTTCTATTGTTTGTTATTAATTAATGTTCTAAGTTGGATCCTAACTTGATTTTAGAGTTGATTAATATTCGGAGACCCTTGAGTTAAATTACTCAAGAGTTAAATTGTAATTGGGTTTATCATTGGCTAGCTCTCTAGTCACAAACACTAAACTTTCCCAAGGGAGAGGATTAGAACTTGTGAATAGAAGTAGACTTCCAACTTACTTGACTTTCTTTTACTTTACTTGGTAAAGGATAACTAAGTAGAAGAAACCTTCAATTATCAATTGATCTTGAGAAAAATCCAACAAGGATAGAACTTCCGATTAATCCTCTCCGGGTCAAGGTTTTTAATTTAATTACAATAAAATTTCTTATTTATTTTTATTGCTTTAATTTATAAATATAACTGTGCCCATTGCCCAAACTCCAAAACCCCAATTTACAAACTCATAACCAATAATAAGAACATACCTCCCTGCAATTTCCTGAGAAGACGACCCAAGGTTTAAATACTCAGTTATCAATTTTAAAGGGGTTTGTTACTTGTGACAACCAAAACGTTTGTAAGAAAGGTTGATTGCTTGGTTTAGTAACTATACTTGCAAGGAGAGTTTACTATAACTTCTAAACCATCAATCTTCAGTTCTTTCAAAATGGCGCCGTTGCCGGGGAATTGCAAACGTGTGCCTTATTATTGGTTATTGTAAATATTTGCTTTTTGCTTGTTTATTTGTTTTTATTTTTGTTTTTATTTTTGTTTTTATTTTTTGCTTTTTTTTCATAAATTAAGAGGTTATTGGTTTTTATTTAGTTATTAAAAAATTTTTTTTTTCAAAAATTTAGTTATCTTATCTTATTTCAAAAAATCAAATTTCAAAATTCAAATTTAAAAATTTTCAAATCTCAAATTTTAAAATTCAAATTTCAAAAATTTAAAATTCAAATTTCAAAGCTTTAAATTTCAAATTTGTTTTTATTTTCGTTTTTAATTTTTATTTACTATTATGAGTTCTCACCCCTCTCGCTTTGAGTTTGGTTCCAATGCTGTTGCAAGGAATGGAAATTATAACAGGAACATGCATCAAGGTTAAAACAATCAGAGATGGAAGGAGCCACGAGTATCTGATCAACCCTTCCGGCAACAACACCTTCCACAGTACCACAGACAAAGACCATTCCGCGATGCATACCAAGATGATAGATATGATGGACCCCCATCATATGCTTATGAACCACCTCTGACGAGAGGATTTTTACCAGTAAAGAGATTCATAGAAACAGTTGCGTTGTAGATATAGTCTCTAAACCAACAAAAATCCCTTCGTACAAACGTTTTGGGTGTCACAAGTAACAAACCCCTTTAGAAATTGTTAACCGAGTATTCAAATCTCGGGTCGTCTTCTCAAGGAACTGCGAGGAAGTATGTTCTTATTATTGGCTATAGAGGTTGTAATCGGGGTTTAGAAGATGAGAAGCAAGTAATTTGAATGACAGGTAAAGTAATTGGCAATTAAAAATAAATAAATACTGTAAAGCAAACTTTTGGCAAGGTAAGAGAAGTTGGAGGTCCAACGTAGATATCTCTCTCAACTATAATGAAAGTTGAATCTAAACTCCACTTGATCAACCTGTACCAGGGCAAGGAAAGTCAAGGGACTAATTAAATTGACCTTTGAATCCTATTTATTTCCTAAGAAAATGTTGGGATTACTTAAGTTCAGCTCAATTAGCAAGATAACGATTATCAATTATGTTGAGTTTAATAACTGTTGAATTCTAAATTCTTAACCAGAACCAAAAGGGGAAAAAGTAAAATTACTGGAATAATAAAAATGTCCTTAGATGGGAAGCAATGGTAACTTAACTTAAATCAAAGAGAATAATCATAAACTGAAAATACCTCAATTATCATTAATTCAAATAATAGTCTGTAACATGGAAGAATTCTTAGATCAAATTATAATAATCAATTCAAATGTTGGAATAAATAAATAGAAGTAAAACTAAAATAAAAGAACATTAAACCTGGGATCCAGAGTTACTCTTAAAACAAGAAGAAATCCTAAATCCTAAAAGAGAGAGAGAGAAGATCTCCCTGTCAACTAAATCTAAATCATTGAAAGGTAAAATATGTGAGCTCCCTTTGAATGGGTGCATTCCCACACTTTATAACCTCTGGTCTATGCTGTCTGTACTTAGATCTGGGCCAAAAAGGGCTTCAGAATTCGCTGGGGGCGTATTCTGTAAATTCTGATACGTGGCCTCTGTCACGCGTCCGCGTGGGTCACGCGGTCGCGTCATTTGGAGCTTTTCCTTGCCACGCGGTCACGTCAGTCATGCGACCGCGTCATATGCGTTCTGCTTAAGGTGCACGGTCGCGTCAGTCATGCGGCCGCGTCGCTGCTGATTCGTGCTTGGCACGCGATCGCGTCGTCCATGCGATCGCGTGGATACCAGTTTCCTTAAAGCTCCGTTTTGCTTTCTCCTTCCATTTTAGTATGTTTTCTTTTCCATCCTTTAAGTCATTCTGCCTTAGAAAATCTGAAACTACTCAACACACTAATCACGGCATCGAATGGAAATAAAGGTAATTAAATTAATTAATTTTAAAGCTTAGGAAACATGTTTTTCACAATATGACATAATAAGGAAGGGAAAGTAAAATCATGTAATTAATGTGAATAAGTAGGTGAAGGATTGTATAAATTACTCAAATTAAGCACAAAAGAACTCATGAAATATGGGTTTATCAACCTCCCCACACTTAAACACTAGCATGTCCTCATGCTAAATCCAAGGTAAATAATTAAGGTTAAAGTGATGGAATGTCATGCAATGCAACCTAATTTAAATGCAACTACCTAAATGAATGATGCATCATGCAACTCTAATTTATTCACTCATATATAAAGCTTACATGTAGTCAAGTTAATTCACATTCTCAAGGAGTCATGTATATATATAGCTAACCCTTAAATAATAAAGCATTTTAGCAAATGAGATGGGAAAGAAAGCTTTGTACAAACTTGCAAAACAATTAGTAAATTTAAGCACAGATATATGTTGATGAGTTATTGAACCCTCACTGGATTTTGTGTTTACTCTCTAGTCACTCAGTGTTTCTTGGGTTTATTCACTCTATTTTTCTTTTTATTCTTAATTTCTATAGCTTTGTCTTTCATCTAACCAATCAACAATTATAGAATATAGTCATACCAAAAAGTCATGAGGTCTTTATTGAGGTTGTAATGGGGTCAAGGTAAGGGTAAGGATTTTATGTATAGGGTCAAGTGAGCTAATAAGTGAATCCTTAATTAGACTAAGATCTCACCTAACATACATATTTAGTAAAACAAAATCTCTTTACCTATTTTCCCATATTTCCCACTTATTGTTACATGCTCATGTTTCACTTTTTTTTTCCTTTTTCTATTCCATGTGCATTGCTTTTATTTTGCATTAGGGAATTTCTTTTGGATCCCCTTTTATTAAATGCTGAAAAATGACTCTCTTTCTTTTTTTTTTTTTTGCACATGGTAATTGAATTACTTAGATTTTTTTCATGAACATGCTTCCCAAATTTATTTTATTTCTTTTAACTTCTCTTACCTTTTTGTTTCTATCATCCATGTTCCCAAAAGGTTTCCCACATTTAACTCCATTCATGATTTTCTATCTTAAGCTAACCAAGGATTCACTTGGGATTTTCTTTTGTTTTTCTGCTTAAGGCTAGTAATTTGGCTAAATAGAATAAAGGGGTTTTAAAAGGCTCAAGGGGGCTAACAAGGGTGATGTAAAAGGTAGGCTAATTTGGGGTGAGTGAGCTAAAATCAAATGATGGCCTCAATCATTCTCTTGGTATGTATCTATTCTATATTCTATAATTGGACATATAGATTAAAGTAAAGGAAAGAACATCAGAATAAAAAGAAATGTAACATACAGAAATGAAATTATGGTTTGAATGCAACCATACAATTTAAGATCAAGACTCACAGGCTGTGTGTTCTCTAACTCAAGCATCATATATCATTTATATATTGTATGCAGGTTTAGTTAAAAATTCCCATTATTCTCATAAAAAAATTATTTAGGGTGGCTTTTAAAGTTTTAATGTTCCTCCTTGATGAAATGTTGTCAGCTTAACTACATCATGTAATGCTATATACAAGGTTTGTGGATTTAAATCTGTTATGTTCAATTTCCTAGCTTACTTTCTTTTTATATTTTTCAATTTAAACTATACCATCTTATGCTAAAAAGGGTAAACTATACTAATTAATCCACTAACAAATCAGAATTGCAAACTAAACTAAATAACTAAAATAATCTAAATGGCTAAAGTATGAACTAAAGATGCAAAATGCAGAAAATAGAGGAAAAATACATATAAGCAATGTATAAGTACTCAGAAAATAACAGTAAAAAGAAAAATACAGAAAAATATCCAAAATAAAAGAAAAAGTATGTAGTGGTTCACCAAAATAAACGCCAGAGATGGCGACCTCCCCACACTTAAAAGGAAGCATCGTCCTCGATGCTCAATCAAGCCGGGTGTGAAGGAGTGTCATCACTGGGAGGGATAGTAGCGGGGGTCTCAGTGGTGGTGGTGGGCTGAGGGTCTGGCTGCTGTGGAGGAGGTGTTGACTGGATCGGGATCTCAAGATCTGCAGCCTCAATCTGATGTGGGACCGCTGTCTGTGGTGCGGCTGGTGCTGCCTCCTGGGGATGGGTCTCTGCCTCGGGCGCATCTGCCTCCTCCTCAGATGCTTCGGATGGTGTGTCGGGCTCGGAGGGGATGTCGCCGGATCGTATCATCAGCTTTAGGTGCTCATAGCGCCGCTTGTTGCGACGCTCCATCTGGTCAAGTCGTCGGAACAAGTAGTGCACCAGATGATAGACGGGCTCTGTGGCAGGTGGAGGTGCAGTGGTGGTAACAAGGGTAGGTGGTGCAGCAGTGGAGGAAGAGGGTCCAGCAGACTGTGGGGCTGACTCATCAGTAGCAGTGAATGGTGCTGGTCTGTGGCCCAGGGCTAAGAAGTTCCGGCTGTGCGGAATGATCTTCCTGCAATCCGCCGCTGGTGGTCTCTCATCGGCATCCTCCCATGGCACGTCAGCTCGACGTCCAAGCTGTGTAACTAGATATGGAAAGGGGAGGGTGCCTCGGACGTGGACCCTGGCCATATAATGCCGAATGAAACGTGGCAGATAAAGGTCCTTACCCTCCAGCACACACCAAAGGAGGGTGATCATAGCAGCCGGGATCTCCGTCTCGTGAGTACTCGGCATTACATAAGGGGGGCGCGGCTGGGTGGCCGGCGGTGGGTGGCGGTGGTCGCGGAGGCAGTGGTGGAGAGGGGAGGAGAGAGGAAGAAGGGAGAAGAAGGGAGGGGAGGGGGTTGCGGCGGCATCTGGGTGGCCGGCGGTGGCGGCTGGGTGGTGCTGGGTGGTGGTTGGAGGGAGAGGGAGCAGAGAGTTAGAAGAGGGTTGGGGGTGGGGGGCTCGCGACTCATAGGGTTCGCGGGCTGGGGGGGTTATATTTTCGAATCCACGCGGCCGCGTGGGGCACGCGGTAGCGTGGTTGGGGTGAAAATGGGAGTGACGCGATCACGTGGGGTGCGCGATTGCATGAGAGGGGGGAAAAGAAGGGTGACGCGATCGCGTGGGTCGCGCGATCGCATCGCTGGTGTGCTAAACACACGACTCCAGCACCATTTTAGCGCAACTCTCTGTCTCCTTTTGGGGTGATGTGCAATCTATGCGACGCGATCGCGTCGCTCACGCGGTCGCGTAGTGATTGGTATTTGTGCAAGTGACGCGATCGCATGGGGCATGCGATCGCGTGGGCCAATTTATGCGAAACGCACAGGGGCCGCACGATTCTAGCCTAACTTTCTGTTCGTTGGATCCTTACGCCGATATATATATCACGTGTCCGCGTGGGTCACGCGGGTGATGTTTTCCGCGATATGACGCAATCGCATGGGGCATGCGATCGCGTCGTGCACCCCCTTTTTTTTATATGCATGAAAAATGCAGAATGCAATGATTAACATGAATGCTATGCATGATTCCAGGTTTAATAAATTAAAATGAAAAAGGAAAAATGAAATCAATTAAAAAAAAATAAATTGAAAAAGAAGCGACTATACCATGGTGGGTTGTCTCCCACCTAGCACTTTTAGTTAAAGTCCTTAAGTTGGACATTGGAGGAGTATCTTGATATGGTGGCTTATGTTGAAGGGAGCTACTCAAATGAAGATGCAAAAAACATCTTTTTATGAAGATGCTTTGTATAAAAATGTGATTTATTGTTATGGCCACACTTCAAATAAAAACAACACTTTTATAACATATCAAAATCTAACCCTACACTCCATCATCTAAGGGTCAAAAAGAAAAATCATCACATGAAGACAATTATAATATCTTCATGGGAGTACCCACCTATGTTTAAATTCGTCCAAAAATCTCCACCAGTGCTTGGAATGCCAATAGCCTCCGGGGTCCCAAACTAAGCACGCAAAGCTTTCGAACAACTTTAAATATATTGTTAGGCTCCCGGGATGACAAATGTCAGAATAAACTCCAGGATTCCAAGCCTTGCTTTTAAATCCGCCTCTGTCTTTATCTACATGTCTCCATTCGGGCGGGTTAAAAAGTAGAATCTCACCTTGGTGACCAAACATTTTCCGTGATCCATGTGATTGAGCATGATACTAATCCGTGTACTTTGAAGTGAAGCATGGAACCTTATTGAACCTTGTGCACCAGCTCTGAGTACGAGCCATTTCCCTCTTACTCTTAAAGCCGCAGAGAGCTCTAAGTTGGCCATCTGTTTCAAGTAAACCATATTCAAGTGAATAAGTAAAGTTATAAGTTAAGGATTGTACCCACTTGAAGCTTGTATTAGGTGGTAATGGCCTTGGGATAGGTGTTTTTGGTGGTTCTGCAAGTTCTGTTTCCTTGTGCTCTTCTGTGAATTCCTCCACTTCTTTGCAAAGATCTTCAATTGTATCTGTGTCCTGGTCAAAGTCTTCTGTGTCTTCCTCATCACTTGAGTCATAGATTGGAGGTTGAGAGAAATCTACCTCTGCATCATCTTCATATTCACTTGGGGAAGATTCTTCTATCTCAGAGAATTCACTTGCGGAAGCAAGTTCATCACCAAGAGAGCTAGACTTGTGAGCATTATCATCAAGGGAAATTGCTTCTTGGATTATTCCGTCTGATTCTTCATAAACGACTTGCCTTGGAGATTGTACAGTATCCTCCTTAGCATCAACTGTAGCATCCTGGACGGAGTTTTCCTCAATTCTGGATTCCCATGAAAGTTCAGCATCTCCTAGGTCTTCAACCAACTCTTCTTCTTGAACAAAGACAGCTTCTTCTAATTGTTCCAGTACAAATTCATGCTCTGTCTTATCCACTGGAGTTTTTGGCACTTCCTTCATGCTCTGCTCTTCATTGGGCTGTCCACATGGAGCTGTGGTTGATCCTTGTATATTTGAGCGCCTTGAAGCCCATTGAATCATCGCTTGCTCCAGTTGTTTAATGGTTGTTTAAAATTTAATTACTGTGTCTCTTAGGCGATCCTCTGCTTCTTGGGTTGCTAGACTTGGACATGCTACAAAGGAAAGTGGTGGTGATTGGGAGCGATTGGATTGGTATTGGGGTAAGGAGGGATCATATGGTGGCGAATGGTGAAGAGAAGCTTGTGAGTGTGGTGGTTCGAGGTTATGTTGAAAGGGTGGTTTATATGTACAGGGTGGGGCTTGTTGGTAGTTACAAGGTTGTCCACCATGTCTTTCAGCTGGGTATGCATTGTAGAATGGTCTTTGTCCAGGATATCTCGGAGGGTGTTGCTGCCAAAAGGGTTGATTAGATCCTCTTGGTTCCATCCATCCTTGATTGGTCTGACCTTGGTACACATTCCTGCTGTAACTTCTATTTCCTTTAACAACATTAGAACCAAACTCAAAGCGAGAGGGGTGAGAGTTCATAGCAGCAAATAAAGATAAAAAGGAAAAACAAAAATAAATAAACAAGCAAAAGAAAAAATATTTACAATAACCAATAATAAGGCACACGTTAGCAGTTCCCCGGCAACGGCGTCATTTTGATGAGAGGATTTTTACCAGTAAAGAGATTCATAGAAATAGTTGCGTTGTAGATATAGTCTCTAAACCGACAAAAATCCCTTCGTACAAACGTTTTGGGTGTCACAAGTAACAAACCCCTTTAGGAATTGTTAACCGAGTATTCAAACCTCGGGTTGTCTTCTCAAGGAACTGCGAGGAAGTATGTTCTTATTATTGGCTATAGAGGTTGTAATCGGGGTTTAGAAGATGAGAAGCAAGTAATTTGAATGACAGGTAAAGTAATTGGCAATTAAAAAAAAATAAATACTGTAAAGCAAACTTTTGGCAAGGTAAGAGAAGTTGGAGGTCAAACGTAGTTATCTCTCTCAACTATAATGAAAGTTGAATCTAAACTCCACTTGATCAACCTGTACCAGGGCAACCAAAGTCAAGGGACTAATTAAATTGACCTTTGAATCCTATTTATTTCCTAAGAAAAGGTTGGGATTACTTAATTTCAGCTCAATTAGCAAGATAACGATTATCAATTATGTTGAGTTTAATAACTGTTGAGTTACTAAATTCTTAACCAGAACCAAAAGGGGAAAAAGTAAAATTACTGGAATAATAAAAATGTCCTTAGATGGGAAGCAATGGTAACTTAACTTAAATCAAAGAGAACAATCATAAACTGAAAATACCTCAATTATCATTAATTCAAATAATAGTCTGTAACATGGAAGAATTCTTAGATCAAATTATAATAATCAATTCAAATGTTGGAATAAATAAATAGAAGTAAAACTAAAATAAAAGAACATTAAACCTGGGATCCAGAGTTACTCTTAAAACAAGAAGAAATCCTAAATCCTAAAAGAGAGAGAGAGAGAAGATCTCCCTCTCAACTAAATCTAAATCATTGAAAGGTAAAATATGCGAGCTCCCTTTGAATGGGTGCATTCCCACACTTTATAACCTCTGGTCTATGCTGTCTGTACTTGGATCTGGGCCAAAAAGGGCTTCAGAATTCGCTGGGGGCATATTCTGTAAATTCTGATACGTGGCCTCTGTCACGCGTCCGCGTAGGTCACGCGTCCGCGTGGGTCACGCGGTCGCGTCATTTGGAGCTTTTCCTTGCCACGCGGTCGCGTCAGTCATGCGACCGCGTCATATGCGTTCTGCTTAAGGCGCGTGGTCGCGTCAGTCATGCGGCCGCGTCGCTGCTGATTCGTGCTTGGCACGCGATCGCGTCGTCCATGCGATCGCGTGGATACCAGTTTCCTTAAAGCTCTGTTTTGCTTTCTCCTTCCATTTTAGTATGTTTCCTTTTCCATCCTTTAAGTCATTCTGCCTTAGAAAATCTGAAACTACTCAACACACTAATCACGGCATCGAAAGGAAATAAAGGTAATTAAATTAATTAATTTTAAAGCTTAGGAAACAGGTTTTTCACAATATGACATAATAAGGAAGGGAAAGTAAAATCATGTAATTAATGTGAATAAGTAGGTGAAGGATTGTATAAATTACTCAAATTAAGCACAAAAGAACTCATGAAATATGGGTTTATCAACCTCCCCAACATACCTTTGAACCACCAAACTCACAAGCCCCTTTACACCATTTACCTCCATATGACCCTAACCCACATCCACCATACCAACCACCCTATGAACCAAATAAACCATACATAGATCCACCCCAACCTCCATTGGATAACAATACACTCATCTCTAACATCATTGGTCTCACCTCTACACTCCAAAATCTTATATCCCGCATGAACCAACCCTCTACCTCCAATATTCAACCCTCAAGCTCTAGTGCACTTCTTTTTCAACCATATAATGATCTTTTCATCCCATCACCACCCTCCATGGAAGAGCACCCACATCCATCAATCCAAGAGCAAGATGATCCCAATTATGCTATTGATATGGAACAGGAAAGAAGGAATCATCTTCGCGAATCCATACTTCATAAAGAGCTAGAGGAGGCCCTACGGGTAAAGGTAGGAGAAACCCTTGAAGATGAAGGAGTAGTTGAACGGAGTTGTCCAATTTTATACTTAAACAACTGGACAAAGCAACAATTATTAAAAAGGAAGAAATGGTGTACAACCTCCTTTCCAAGGCAATTGAAATTAATGCTGAGGATGGTGTACAACCTCCAAGGCATACCATGGTTGAAGACTTGGAAGAGGTTGATCAAGAAATAGAGACTAAAGAAGCAGAAGCACAGCCTCCCATGCCCTTGGTGAGCAATGAAGAAAAGATTGAACTGGAAGAAAGCTACCAATAGGAAGAGGTTAAAATTGAAGAAGCTTGCAAAGAGGTGGAAGTTGTCAAAGAAGAGCACAAGGGAGTGGAGCTGGAAATCACCTTGCCGAAGTTATTGGAGACCCCTCCCCCTAAGTTGCCATCATCCTTCACAACATTCAAGTGGATAAAATTCATATCCCTTAGCTTTCTAATTCCACTTGGATATGGGCTAGTGGAGACGGATGGTCAACTTAGAGCTCTTTGTGGCATAAAGAGTAAGAGGAAGATGGTCAGTGGTAAGAATTGTCCAGCAAGGTTCATTATGGTTGGAAGCTTTAAGTTTAAACGCAAAGGTTGGTATAAAGCTCAACTGAATGGGTCTAGGAAGCTGTTTGGATGTCTCAGTGAGAATTCCGACTGTTCACCACCCAAGTGGAAAAATGATGATCAACAAGAAGATGGGTGCAAAGACAAGGTCTGGGACCCCGGAATTGAATCTAGAAATCAGCACTCTTGGGGTCTTGTCATTTGCTTTAACTTACTTGAAGGCTTTCTGCGCCTAGTTTGGGATCCCGGAGGCCATTGGAATTACAAACATTGGTGGAGATTCCTGGATGAGTTCAAGCACAAGCCACCATAACAAAGAACTCTCCAAATGTCCAACTTAAGGACAATAACTAAAAGTGCTAGGTGGGAGATAACCCACCTTGGTATGATCGTTCCTTTTACATTTTTATTTAGTTTTATTTGTTTTCGAGTTTTATTTTATTTTATTGTATTGAACCTGGAGTTTTGCATAACATTCATATTAGCATTGCATTCTGCATACTGCATTATATAAAAAAAAAGCACGCACGCGACGCAGTAGCGTCACTGACGCGTCCGTGTCATATGTGCGTTGTGAAGAAGAGAAATCGAACAGAGAGTCACGCGGTAGCGTGGCTGGAGGCATGCCTTTAGCATAAATCATTCCACGTGACCGCGTTGCTGACGCATCCGCGTCACTCACGCGGCCGCGTGACCTGAAAATCGACGTAAGAAAGGGTGCACGACCAAAAGTTGTGCGAGAGTGGTGCTGGACTGGTGCTGATCGCACACGCCTTACCACGCGGACGCATGGCTCACGCGTCCGCGTCATATCCCCATGATGGCCACTCACGCGATCGCGTCGACCACGCGACCGCGTCACCCTGGATTTTGGCAATACCAAATTTCGAACAGAGAGTTGTGCGACCGCGAGGCTGCACTCGGGCCAATCGCACAAATCAGGTCACGCGATCGCGTGACCGACGCGTCCGCATCACCTGACCTTATCGCGCACCACGCGACTGCGTCACCCATGCGTCCGCGTCACATGCGGCACACAGAATATCCAGATCAGCCAAAATATCTTATCTTTCTTTTCCCCAAATCCTATTTTCTCTTTTCCTTCCTTATTTCTTCCTTACTTCTTCTTCCCTTCTTTCCCTTCTCATTCTTCTTATTTTTCTTTTTATTTATTTTATTTTAATTTATTTGCATACTTTCATTCATTGCATTATTTTCATTGGTGTTAGAAATTTATTTGGGTCATTATTTTCTATATTTTTGTGGATTATTAAAGGAATTGTTTGACAATTATATATTTCTTTTTAAAGGGTTGCTTGCATGTTCAATTTAATACTTTCAATAGCTTATTTACCATGCTTGCTATGTGTTTGTGAAAAAGCCCATATGGCATTGTGCACTATTTTTAGATTTGTTTTATTCTACTACTCTAAATGCTTACTTTTCACAAAACCCTTTTTATGTTTTATTAATTAAATATAATTGTTATTACAAACATGTTGATAGTTTGAAAGACTTGGTAATCTAATTTGGACATTGAATGCTTGATCTATGCTACTCATGCATTTGCCAGCATGCCAATAAACATCTTGCATTTAATTGTCATTACATGCACTTGCTATATTTCCATTGATGAACTTTTCACATGTAGTCATGCCCATGTGTTAACGTCATTCTTCTTTATTGTGCATTGATTACCACCTTTCCCGCTCTCTTCCTTGCTCTACCCTTAGCTTTAAAGGTTACTTTCCTTTTTTCCTTTTCAGGATGGCCACCAAGAAGGGTGGTGCACGAAAATTACTTCACACTATGTAATTCCGCACAACTAACCAGCAAGTGCACTGGGTCGTCCAAGTAATACCTTACGTGAGTAAGGGTCGATCCCACGGAGATTGTTGGTTTGAAGCAAGCTATGGTTATCTTGCAACTTTTAGTCAGGATATTAATTTGTGGTTATCAATTGACTTGCAAATGAACAAGAGAGCATGAATTAAAGGTTACTTGTTATGTAGTAAATGAGAATATGTTGGAGTTTTGGAGATGCTTTGTCTTTTGAATCTCTGCTTTCTCCCTATCTTCTTCTTCACGCACGCACATCCCTCCTATGGCAAGCTGTGTGTTTGTGGATCACCGTTGTCAGTGGCTACCATCCTTCCTCTCAGTGAAAATGGTCCAGGTGCGCTGTCACCGCACGGCTAATCAACTGTAGGTTCTTGATCATACTGGAATAGGATTTACTATCCTTTTTCGTTTGTCACTACGCCCAGCACTCGTGAGTTTGAAGCTCGTCACAGTCATCCAATCCCAGAATCCTACTCGGAATACCATAGACAAGGTTTAGACTTTCCGGATTCTCAAGGATGCTGCCAATGGATTTGGTGCACGAAATTGTGATGTCCAGGCTCGAACAATCCCTAGTAATGGCTCCAAAGCTTGGTGCTTTGATCTTAATTGTCACAACTTCGATACAACTAACCAGCAAGTGCACTGGGTCGTCCAAGTAATACCTTACGTGAGTAAGGGTCGAATCCCACGGAGATTGTTGGTATGAAGCAAGCTATGGTCACCTTGTAAATCTCAGTCAGGCAGATATAAAGTGATAATGGTGTTTTCGAATATGATATAATAAAATAGAGATAGAGATACTTATGTAAATCATTGGTAGGAATTTCAGATAAGCGAATGGAGATGCTTTTCGTTCCTCTGAACCTCTGCTTTCCTGCTATCTTCATCCAATCTGTCTTACTCCTTTCCATGGCTGGCTTTATGCAAGGGCATCACCGTTGTCAGTGGCTACATCCCCTCCTCTCAGTGAATAATATGCTCACGCACCCTGTCACGGCACGGCTATTCATCTGTCGGTTCCCGATCATGCTGGAATAGGATTCACCCTCCTTTTGCGTCTGTCACTAACGCCCAACAATCGCGAGTTTGAAGCTCGTCACAGTCATTCAATCATTGAATCCTACTCAGAATACCACAGACAAGGTTTAGACCTTCCGGATTCTCTTGAATGCCGCCATCATTCTAGCTTACGCCACGAAGATTCCGGTTAGGAGATCTAAGAGATATTCATTCTAGCTTATTTCATGTAGAACAGAAGTGTTTGTCAGGCACGCGTTCATAACGGAGAAGGATGATGAGCGTCACACATAATCATCACCTTCATCACGTTCTTGGGTGCGAATGGATATCTTAGAAGAGAAATAAGAAGAATTGAATAGAAAATAGTAGTACTTTGCATTAATCTTTGAGGAACAGCAGAGCTCCACACCTTAATCTATGGAGTGCAGAAACTCTACCGTTGAAAATACATAAGTGAAGGTCCAGGCATGGACGAGATGGCCAGCCCCCTAAAACGTGATCAAAGGATCATCAGGTAATCCAAAGATGCCTAATACAATAGTAAAAGGTCCTATTTATAATAAACTAGCTACTAGGGTTTACATGAGTAAGTAATTGATGCATAAATCCACTTCCGGGGCCCACTTGGTGTGTGTTTGGGCTGAGCCTGAGTGTTGCACGTGCAGAGGCCATTTGTGGAGTTGAACGCCAGTTTCTGTGCCAGTTTGGGCGTTCAACTCTGGTTTTGGATCCTTTTCTGGCGCTGGACGCCAGATTTGGGCAGAAGGCTGGCGTTGAACGCCAGTTTACGTCGTCAATTCTTGGCCAAAGTATGGACTATTATATATTCCTGGAGAGCCCTGGATGTCTACTTTCCAACGCAATTGGAAGCGTGCCATTTCGAGTTCTGTAGCTCCAGAAAATCCACTTTGAGTGCAGGGAGGTCAGAATCCAACAGCATCAGCAGTCCTTCTTCAACCTCTGAATCTGATTTCTGCTCAAGTCCCTCAATTTCAGCCAGAAAATACCTGAAATCATAGAAAAACACACAAACTCATAGTAAAGTCCAGAAATGTGAATTTAACAAAAAAACTTATGAAAACATCCCTAAAAGTAACTAGATCCTACTAAAAACATACTAAAAACAATGCCAAAAAGCGTATAAATTATCCGCTCATCACAACACCAAACTTAAATTGTTGCTTGTCCCCAAGCAACTAAAAATCAAGTAGGATAAAAAGAAGAGAATATACTATAAATTCCAAACTATCAATGAAACAGAGCTTCAATCATATGAGCGGGACTTATAGCTTTTTGCCTCTTGAATAGTTTTGGCATCTCACTTTATCCATTGAAGTTTAGAATGATTGGTATCTGTAGGAACTTCAGATTTCGAATAGTGTTATTGACTCTCCTAGTTCAGTATGATGATTCTTGAACACAGCTTCTTTATGAGTCTTGGCCGTGGCCCTAAGCACTTTGTCTTCCAGTATTACCACTGGATACATAAATGCCACAGACACATAATTGGGTGAACCTTTTCAGATTGTGACTCAGCTTTGCTAAAGTCCCCAATTAGAGGTGTCCAGGGTTCTTAAGCACACTCTTTTTTTTTTGCTTTGGACCTTGACTTTAACCGCTCAGTCTCAAGTTTTCACTTGACACCTACACGCCACAAGCACATGATTAGGGACAGTTTGGTTTAGCCGCTTAGACCAGGATTTTATTCCTTTAGGCCCTCCTATCCACTGATGCTCAAAGCCTTGGGATCCTTTTTATTTGCCCTTGCCTTTTGGTTTTAAGGGTTATTGGCTTTTTCTGCTTGCTTTTTCTTTTTCTTTCTATTTTTTTTTCTGCAAGCTTTGTTCTTTGCTGCTTTTTCTTGCTTCAAGAATCATTTTTATGATTTTTCAGATTATCAAATAACATGTCTCCTAGTCATCATTCTTTCAAGAGCCAACATATTTAACATTCTTAAACAACAACTTCAAAAGACATATGCACTGTTCAAGCATACATTCAGAAAACAAGAAGCATTGTCACCACATCAATATAATTAAACTAAGTTCAAGGATAAATTCGAAACTCATGTACTTCTTGTTCTTTTGATTTAAAACATTTTTTTTTAAGAGAGGTGATGGATTCATAGGACATTTATAACTTTAAGACATAGTTACTACTACTAATGATCATGTAATGAAGACACAAACATAGATAAGCACCATAACATAGAAAACGAAAAACAGAGAAAGTAAGAACAAGGAATGAGTCCACCTTAGTGATGTCCTTGAGCTCTTCTATGTCTCTTCCTTGCCTTTGCTGCTCCTCCTTCATTGCTTTTAGATCTTCTCTGATTTCATGAAGGATGATGGAGTGCTCTTGATGTTCCACCCTTAGTTGCTTCCAATAATTGTGTGGAAGAAAATGTATCCCCTGAGGTGTCTCAGGGATCTCTTGATTTGTAGTCAAATGTTCTACCACTGAGCTATAGACCCTTGATGGAAGATTTTGTCTTCCCTTTTCTCTTTCTAGAGGCCTCTCTGGCCTTAGGTGCCATCAATGGTTATGGAAAAAACAAAAAAGCTATGCTTTTACCACACCAAACTTAGAATGTTGCTCGCCCTCGAGCAAAAGAAGAAAGAATAGAAGAAGAAGAAGATATGGAGGAGATGGAGGGATGTGTGTATGGATGTGAGTGGTGGATGAAAAACAGAAGGGATGGTCATGAATGGAGAGATAGAGGGTGAGGTGGGTGGGGATCCTGTGGGATTCACAGATCCTGAGATGATCCTGTGGGTCCACAGATCCTGAGATGATCCTGTGGGGTCCACAGATCTTGAGGTGTCAAGGCATTTACATCCCTGCACCACTTTAGGCATGCAAAATGCCCTTGCACACAACTCTGGGCGTTCAGCGCCAGGTTGGTGCCCATTTTGGGCGTTCAACGCCCCTTTGCTGCCATTTCTGGTGTTGAACGCCAGAACCATGCTTGTTCTGGGCATTCAGCGCCAGGATGCTCCCATTCTGGGCGTTCAGTGCCAGAACTATGCTCTGTTCTGGCGTTTGAATGCCAGACAGATGCTCCTCCAGGGTGTGATTTTTCTTCTGCTGTTTTTGATTTCGTTTTTGATTTTTTTTGTTTATTTTGTTACTCCACATGATCATGAACCTAAGAAAACATGAAAAACAATAAAAATAAGAATTAGATAAACATTGGGTTGCCTCCCAACAAGCGCTTCTTTAATGTCAATAGCTTGACAGTGGGCTCTCATGGAGCCTCACAGATGTGCAGAGCTTTGTTGAGACTCTCCAACACCAAACATAGAGTTTGGATATGGGAGTTCAACACCAAACTTAGAGTTTGGTTGTGGCCTCCTAACACCAAACTTAGAGTTTGACTGTGGGGGCTCTGGTTGACTCTGCTTTGAGAGAAGCTTTTCAAGCTTCCTCTCCATGGTTGCAGAGGGAGATCCTTGAGTTTTGAATACAAGGGA
The DNA here is from genome assembly GCF_059453495.1 of Arachis ipaensis. Lineage (NCBI taxonomy): Eukaryota > Viridiplantae > Streptophyta > Magnoliopsida > Fabales > Fabaceae > Arachis > Arachis ipaensis. The sequence goes on along the minus strand of NC_142440.1, from coordinate 77,750,824 downwards.
GTTCTCATTCCATTGAAGGACTATTTCAACTCTGTCAACATCAATCACAGCTCTTGCTGTGGCCAGGAAAGGTCTTCCTAGGATGATGGATTCATCCTCTTCCTTTCCAGTATCCAGGACTATGAAATCAGTAGGTATGTAAAGGCCCTCAACCTTTACTAATACATCTTCTACTTGTCCATAAGCCTGTCTTCTTGAGCTGTCTGCCATCTCTAATGAGATTTTAGCAGCTTGCACCCCATAGATTCCCAGTTTCTCTATTACAGAGAGGGGCAAGAGGTTTATTCCTGAACCAAGGTCACACAGAGCCTTAAAGATCATGGTGCCTATGGTACAAGGTATTATGAACTTTCCAGGATCCTGTCTCTTCTGAGGCAATATCAGTTGATCCAGATCACTTAGTTCATTGATGAACAAGGGAGGTTCAACTTCCCAAGTATCAATGCCAAATAATTTGGCATTCAGCTTCATGATTGCACCAAGAAACTTGGCAGTTTGCTCTTCAGTAACATTCTCATTCTCTTCAGAAGAGGAATATTCATCAGAGCTCATGAAGGGCATAAGGAGGTTCAATGGGATCTCTATGGTCTCTAGATGGGCCTCAGAGTCCTTTGGTTCCTCAGAGGGAAGCTCCTTATTAATCACTGGACGTCCCAGGAGGTCTTCCTCTTTGGGATTCACGTCCTCTCCTCTCCTCACAGGTTCGGCCATGGCGCTTATGTCAATGGCCTTGCACTCTCCTTTTGGATTCTCTTCTGTATTGCTTGGGAGAGTACTAGGAGGGATTTCAGTGATCCTTTTGCTCAGCTGGCCCACTTGTGCTTCCAGATTTCTAATGGAAGATCTTGTTTCATTCATGAAACTTACAGTGGCCTTAGATAGATCAGAGACTAAGTTTGCTAAATTAGAAGTATTTTGTTCAGAGTTCTCTGTCTGTTGCTGAGTGGATGATGGAAAAGGTTTGCTATTGCTAAACCTGATTCTTCCACCATTATTAAAGCCTTGTTGAGGCTTTTGATCCTTCCATGAGAAATTTGGATGATTTCTCCATGATGAGTTATAGGTGTTTCCATAAGGTTCACCTAAATAATTTACCTCTGCTATTGCAGGGTTCTCAGGATCATAAGCTTCTTCTTCATAAGAAGCCTCTTGAGTACTGTTGGATGCAGCTTGCATTCCATGCAGACTCTGAGAGATCATATTGACTTGCTGAGTCAATATTTTATTCTGAGCCAATATGGCATTCAGAGTATCAACTTCAAGAACTCCCTTCTTCATAGGCGTCCCATTGCTCACAGGATTCCTTTCAGAAGTGTACATGAACTGGTTATTAGCAACCATGTCAATGAGTTCTTGAGCTTCTGCAGGCGTTTTCTTTAGGTGAATGGATCCACCTGCAGAAGTGTCCAGTGACATCTTTGATAGCTCAGATAAACCATCATAGAATATATCCAGGATGGTCCATTCTGAAAGCATGTCAGAAGGACACTTTTTGGTCAACTGTTTGTATCTTTCCCAAGCTTCATAGAGGGATTCACCTTCTTTCTGTCTGAAGGTTTGAACATCAGCTCTAAGCTTGCTCAACTTTTGAGGAGGAAAGTACTTGGCTAAGAAAGCCGTGACCAGCTTATCCCAAGAGTTCAGGCTGTCTTTGGGTTGAGAATCCAACCATAATCTAGCTCTGTCTCTTACAGCAAAAGGGAAAAGCATGAGCCTGTAGACTTCAGGATCTACTCCATTAGTCTTAACAGTATCACATATCTGCAAGAATTCAGTTAAGAACTGAAAAGGATCTTCAGATGGAAGTCCATGAAACTTGCAGTTCTGCTGCATCAGAGAAACTAATTGAGGTTTCAGCTCAAAGTTGTTTGCTCCAATGGCAGGAATGGAGATGCTTCTTCCATGTAAATTGGAATTAGGTGCAGTAAAGTCACCAAGCATCTTCCTTACATTATTATTATTTTCGGCTGCCATCTCCTCTGCCTGTTCGAAAATTTCTGAAAGGTTATCTCTGGATTGTTGTATTTTAGCTTCTCTTAATTTTCTCTTCAGAGTCCTTTCAGGTTCTGGATCTGCTTCCACAAGAATGTTCTTATCCTTGCTCCTGCTCATATGACAAAGAAGAAGGCACAGAAAAATAATAATAATAATGGAGATCCTTTATACCACAGTATAGGGATTCCTGTGTGAGTGGAAGAAGAGGGGGAGACAAAGAATGTAATATAATGGAAGAAACACAACTGTGAGGATGGAAGAGAGGTGAGATGAGATGTTAGGATATTAATGAATAAATAGAATGAGATGGGGGAGGGATAATTTTCGAAAATTATTTTGAAAAAGAGTTAGTGATTTTTGAAAAATGGTTTTTGAAAAAATGTTAGTAATTTTCGAAAATTAAGTTTTAAAAATTAAAAATAAAAATAATTAGTTAATAAAAAAGAAATTTTTGAAAAAGAGGGAAGATATTTTTGAAAATTAGAGAGAAAGAGTTTGTTAGGTAGTTTTGAAAAAGTTAAGAAACAAACAAAAAGTTAGTTAGTTAGTTGAAACAAATTTTGAAAAGATAGGAAGTTAGGAGGTTAGGAAAGATATTTTGAAAAGATATTTTTGAAAAAGATAAGATGAGAAGATATTTTTGAAAAGATATGATAGAAATTAGTTTTTGAAAAAGATTTAATTTTTAAAATCACAATTAATGACTTGATTCATAAGAAATCACAAGATATGATTCTAGAACTTAAAGTTTGGATCTTTCTTAACAAGCAAGTAGCAAACTTCAAATTTTTGAATCAAAACATTAATTGATTATGTTATTTTTGAAAATTTGGTATAAAAATAAGAAAAAGATTTTTGAAAAATATTTTTGGAATTTTCGAAAATAACTAAGAATTTTGAAAAAGATTTGATTTTTGAAAAAGATAAGATTTTCAAATTGAAAATTTGATTTGACTCATGAGAAACAATTTGATTTTAAAAATTTTTGAAAAAGTCAATCCAAATTTTCGAATTTGATGAGAGAAAAAGGGAAAGATATTTTTTTTGATTTTTGAAATTTTTATGAAAAACATGAAAAATATGCAATGCATGAAATTTTTAGATCAAAACAATGAATGCATGCAAGAATGCTATGAATGTCAAGATGAACACCAAGAACACTTTGAATGTCATGGTGAACATCAAGAACATATTTTTGAAAAATTTTTAATGCAAAGAAAACATGCAAGACACCAAACTTAGAATTCTTTAATGCTTACGCACTAAGAATTCAAGAATGCATATGATAAACATGAAAAGACACAAAACAAAAAACCATCAAGATCAAACAAGAAGACTTACCAAGAACAACTTGAAGATCATGAAGAACACCATGAATGCATAAAATTTTCGAAAAAATGTAAGATGCATATGCAATTGACACCAAACTTATAACATGACTCAAGACTCAAACAAGAAACAAAAAATATTTTTGGTTTTTATGATTTTCTAATTTTTTTGGATTTTTTTTTGAAAATTTATTGAAAAGGGAAAATAAGGATTCCAAAATTTTTAATATGAATTCCAGGAATCTTGCATTCTTAGTCTAAAGCTTCAGTCCAGGAATTAGACATGGCTCACTAGCCAGCCAAGCTTTCAAAGAAAGCTCCAGTCCAAAACACTAGACATGGCCAATGGCCAGCCAAGCTTCAGCAGGTGATCATGGATCAGCAGCAGGTGGATGAGCAACAACTAAGTTGCTCTTGATAACAAATTGCAAGCCTCAGTCCAAATGAATTTAGACATGGCTTTACAGCCAGCCAGGCTTCACATGCTTCATGAAACACTAGAATTCATTCTTAAAAATCTTGAATAAAATTTTTGAAAACATTTTTATAATTTTTTTTTCGAGAACAGATGAGAGATTTTTGAAAATATTTTTGAAAGATTTTTTTTTTTTGAAAACAAAACGAAAAGAAAATTACCTAATCTGAGCAACAAGATGAGCCGTCAGTTGTCCAAACTCAAACAATCCCCGGCAACGGCGCCAAAAACTTGGTGTTGTTGCCGGGATTGGGATCTCAGACGATTCTTGGCGCCAAATAGGAACAATTAAGTCCCCGGCAAGGGCGCCAAAAACTTGGTGCACGAAATTGTGATGTCCAGGCTCGAACAATCCCTGGTAATGGCTCCAAAGCTTGGTGCTTTGATCTTAATTGTCACAACTTCGATACAACTAACCAGCAAGTGCACTGGGTCGTCCAAGTAATACCTTACGTGAGAAAGGGTCGAATCCCACGGAGATTGTTGGTATGAAGCAAGCTATGGTCACCTTGTAAATCTCAGTCAGGCGGATATAAAGTGATAATGGTGTTTTCGAATATGATATAATAAAATAGAGATAGAGATACTTATGTAAATCATTGGTAGGAATTTCAGATAAGCGAATGGAGATGCTTTTCGTTCCTCTGAACCTCTGCTTTCCTGCTATCTTCATCCAATCTGTCTTACTCCTTTCCATGGCTGGCTTTATGCAACGGCATCACCATTGTCAGTGGCTACATCCCCTCCTCTCAGTGAATAATATGCTCATGCACCCTGTCACGGCACGGCTATTCATCTGTCGGTTCCCGATCATGCTGGAATAGGATTCACCCTCCTTTTGCGTCTGTCACTAACGCCCAACAATCGCGAGTGTGAAGCTCGTCACAGTCATTCAATCATTGAATCCTACTCAGAATACCACAGACAAGGTTTAGACCTTCCGGATTCTCTTGAATGCCGCCATCATTCTAGCTTACGCCACGAAGATTCCGGTTAGGAGATTTAAGAGATATTCATTCTAGCTTATTTCATGTAGAACAGAAGTGTTTGTCAGGCACGCGTTCATAAGGGAGAAGGATGATGAGCGTCACACATAATCATCACCTTCATCACGTTCTTGGGTGCGAATGGATATCTTAGAAGAGAAATAAGAAGAATTGAATAGAAAATAGTAGTACTTTGCATTAATCTTTGAGGAACAGCAGAGCTCCACACCTTAATCTATGGAGTGCAGAAACTCAACCGTTGAAAATAAATAAGTGAAGGTCCAGGCATGGCCGAGATGGCCAGCCCCCTAAAACGTGATCAAAGGATCATCAGGTAATCCAAAGATGCCTAATACAATAGTAAAAGGTCCTATTTATAATAAACTAGCTACTAGGGTTTACATGAGTAAGTAATTGATGCATAAATCCACTTCCGGGGCCCACTTGGTGTGTGTTTGGGCTGAGCCTGAGTGTTGCACGTGCAGAGGCCATTTGTGGAGTTGAACGCCAGTTTCTGTGCCAGTTTGGGCGTTCAACTCTGGTTTTGGATCCTTTTCTGGCGATGGACGCCAGATTTGGGCAGAAGGCTGGCGTTGAACGCCAGTTTACGTCGTCAATTCTTGGTCAAAGTATGGACTATTATATATTGCTGGAAAGCCCTGGATGTCTACTTTCCAACGCAATTGGAAGCGCGCCATTTTGAGTTCTGTAGCTCCAGAAAATCCACTTTGAGTGCAGGGAGGTCAGAATCCAACAGCATCAGCAGTCCTTCTTCAACCTCTGAATCTGATTTCTGCTCAAGTCCCTCAATTTCAGCCAGAAAATACCTGAAATCACAGAAAAACACACAAACTCATAGTAAATTCTAGAAATGTGAATTTAACATAAAAACTTATGAAAACATCCCTAAAAGTAACTAGATCCTACTAAAAACATACTAAAAACAATGCCAAAAAGCGTATAAATTATCCGCTCATCAGGATTCTAGCTTATACCACGGAGATTCTGATTAAGGAATCTAAGAGATACTCATTCAATCTGATATAGAACGGAGGTGGTTGTCAGACACACGTTCATGGTTTGAGGAAGGTGATGAGTGTCACAGATCATCACCTTCTCTATAATTAAGTGCAAATGAATATCTTAGATAGGAACACGCATGTTTGAATGGAAAACAGAAATAGTTGCATTAATTCATCAAAATACAGCAGAGCTCCTCACCCCCAACAATGGAGTTTAGAGACTCATGCCGTCAGAGATTACAAAGTTCAGATCTAAAAATGTCATGAGATACAAAATAAATCTCTAAAAGTTGTTTAAATACTAAACTAGTAACCTATGTTTACAGAAAATGAGTAAACTATGATAGATAGTGCAGAAATCCACTTATGGGGCCCACTTGGTGTGTGCTGGGGCTGAGACTAAAGCTTATCACGTACCTGGGCTGTTTTCGACGTTCAACGCCAGGCTGTAACCTGTTTCTGGCGTTGAACTCCAACTTGTAACGTGTTTCTGGCGCTGGACACCAGACTGCAACATGGAACTGGTGTTGAACGCCAGTTTCCGTCATCTATCCTTGAGCAAAGTATGGACTATTATATATTTCTAGAAAGCCTTGGATGTCTACTTTCCAATGCAATTGGAAGCGCATCAATTGGACTCCTGTAGCTCCGAAAATTCCATTCCGAGTGCAGAGAGGTCAGGATCCAATAGCATCAGCAGTCCTTTTTCAGCCTGAATCAGATTTTTGCTCAGCTCCCTCAATTTCAGCCAGAAAATATATGAAATTATAGAAAAATACACAAACTCATAGTAAAGTCTAGAAATGTGAATTTTGCCTAGAAACTAATGAAAATAAACAAAAAACTAACCAAAACATACTAAAAACTATATGAAATTAACCCTAAAAAGCGTATAAAATATCCGCTCATCAAAGGGTAAAGAGAAAGCTACTCCCAAACCAGCGGCAAGGAAAGGAACAAAAAGAGCCCCAGCTGAGGAACCACAATCCCCATCCACTTGTACATCTTAGCATGCACCGAGGACGGTGCAATCTTTAAGTGTAGGGAGGTCGATACCGATCTCCATGGGTTAGTTACCTTCTTTTCAACACTAATACTCTATTTTCTTTGTTTGTTCATTATTGCATTTGCATGTTTAAATTGCATGTTTGTTTGATTTTATGCATTTAGTCACTACTTGGTTAAAGTAATAAATTTCTTTTTAGGACTCTATTTTTGAAAATTTTCACTAATTTAAATTGAAAAAAAAATTATGTTAAAACTTGTTTGAAGTTGTATTTGGAACATGGTTTTTGAGCCAAAGAACACACAACCTGTGAGATTTTGAACTTATTTACATGGTTACATTATTTAACCATAATTATTTTATTCTTGTGTGTTTACTTCTCTATAATTGTAATCTATATTTTGTTTCATCCTATATGTCCAATGTTTATTATATTTATATGTTTGCATATGATTGAGGCCATTAATTGTTTATTTCACTTATCCAAATTAAGCCTACCCTTTCAATTACCTTTGTTAGCCACTTTGAGCCTTTATATCCCATTTGTTCTATATTTTACCATATTACTAGCCTTAAGCGAAAAAACAATTATATACCCCAAACTGAATCTTTGGTTAGCTTAAGATAGAATTGTGTGTGCTAATGAAGTTTGGGAAATTGCAGGAACAAAAGATAATAAGGGAATGTTGATGTGTTGAAAACGATCCAACACAAAACTCACCGGCAAGTGTACCGGGTCGCATCAAGTAATAATAACTCACATGAGTGAGGTCGATCCCACAGGGATTGAAGGATTGAGCAATTTTTGTTTAGTGGTTGATTTAGTCAAGCGAATCAAGATTTGGTTGAGTGATTGTAACTTGCAGAAACTAAATTTGCTTGGAAAGTAAAGGGGGAGGGGTAAAGTGCAGTAAATTAAAGAGCAGGAAAGTAAAGAAGCAGATTCTTAAAGTGCAAGTAATGTAAATTGCAGAAACTTAGATTGCAAGAAATGTAAATGGCGGAAGCTTAAAGTGCAAGAAATGTAAATTGCTTGAATTATAAAAGGAATTGGAAATTAGGATAGCAGAATTTGAACAAGAACAACTAAATTGCATTAAACATAAAAGAGAAAATTTAAGTGCAGTGAAGTAGATCTTATCAGAAAAGTAAAATGACTTGAGAATTTAAAGAACTGGAAAGCAGTGCTTAAGTTGCAGCAATTCTAAAAGGTGTTGAAGATCTCAGGAAATCAAAGAGACTAGAAAACAAATCTAGATCTCACTCCCTTCCTAGATCCAACAAGAGAAATTGCAAAAGAAGTAAAGAAAAGTAAATTGCAGAAGCAAAGTAGATGAAGAAGCAGTAAACAGAAATTCAAATTCAATTATGCAGAAAGAAAACAAACAAGATCCCAAGGTGAGATTGAAACAGAAGTTCTTCAATTCTCTACCCAAGATCCAAAGCAAGGAAATAAAAGAGTGCTCAAGCAAGAACCAAGAAGAAGAGAGATCAATTCTCCTTCCAGGTTCTCTCAGAAATTCAAAAAGCTCAGAATTAAAATGCAAGTAAAAAGGGAAAATTCAAAATGAAGTCTAGAGGTTCTAAGGTAAAAGAAAAAGGTGCTAATTACATCAAACTAACTCCTATTTATACACTTTCTATTCTTGGATATTGGAATTTGGATGGGCTTTTGATTTGGTGAAGGAATGAAGTAAGTTGGAATTTTAAATTTCAATTTCAGCCCTAATGCATCTCCCAGGGGAATGCTCAGCTCACAAAGTGAGCTGAGCTTTGTGCTTTGCATAGCGTGTCTTGCTGATTGGGAAGCATCAGGGGAGAGCTCAGCTCACTTTGTGAGCTGAGCGCTAGTGTCTTTGTGCCAAATTGTGCGCGCCTTGTGCTGCCCAGGACCGTGTCATGCGCGCTCCACTCTTTTCCTGGCCGTATCAAGATGTGTTGCATGTGCCCATGGATAGCGCTCAGCTCACTTTGTGAGCTGAGCTTTGGTGCATCCAAGGAAGGGTCCTTGGTTCGAAACTTGGAGGAAGCATGCGCTGGAGCTTTTCCTTGGTTTTCTTGTGATGCCTTGCTTCCTTGCTTCCTCATGGTGGTGAGTTCGAACCTTGAGGAGTGCATTTGGCCATTTTTTGCTTATTTTCCTTAGTGTGTAGCGTTCCCCCATCCCCTTTGGTCATGGGTTCAAGTCTTGGAGCATGCATTTGCAAATCATTTTCCTTGAATTATTTCCTTAGTGCTCTCGATAATGCTCACTTTGTGAGCTGAGCTTGGTTCTTCTTTCCTTGTTTCTTGACCTCATGTTGTGCTCAGCTCACTTTGTGAGTGTAGCACTCATTTAGTGAGCTTGGTGCTCTTGGAGTGAGCTTCATGGTTTGTTGCACCACACTTCCTCCTTTCTTGGCCACACTTCCTCTTCCTTGAACCACGCTTCTTAGGCCACGCTTTTCTTCTTTTCTTCTTTTCTTCACCTACAAATAACCAAAACAACAAATCAAAGTATCACCAAATTCACAAGGCTTATAAATCATTAAAAATCAATTAAATTTAGCTTAAACCTCATGATTTAGCATCAATTTTATGGTGGTTGTTTGATTTAAAGAAGTTGTGCATTTTCATTCCAAATTGATTTCTTAGGATGCAAGAAAGTGTATAAAACTAAATAAAAATAAAGAAAAAGGTTAGTAAAACTGGGTCAATATGACTTGTCATCACAACACCAAACTTAAAACTTGCTTGTCCCCAAGCAAGCATCAAACATAAGAGAAGATAGAATGAAATAGATAAGTATATATGTTCTTATTAGGCAGGATAGTTGAACTTGGTCTATGGGGCTTTATGCAGATCAAAAGTAGCTCATTTATTACTTGCTGTCAAAACAAACAATGTTCCTTTAAGGGTTCACTAAGGTTGCTGCTATGAATCCTCACATTTTGCTCATTTCCCTTGTCAGCTTTTCTTCTTTCTTTTGCATTACAGAACTTATTTCTTATTGAAAGCTTGGTGTCAAATGTTGCAGTGGCCTTTGGCCTTATTTTACTCAACATTTCTTCACCACAGACACATGGCTCACTTTGTTCTTCCTAGGATCATTGATGCCTAGCATCTCTTTGGATTACTAAATGTTTTGTAGCTAGGTTGCTTTTTATTGTGGACTTTCAGTTGACAATCCGAAATCAGTTGATCTAAGTTGCCAAGTTTTAAGATACTCCTTAGAACCTACTTGTCCAAGCATATCCTAGTACACAAACACCACAGGCATATGTCCTAGGGTCCAAGCTATTGGTGTCTAGCCTTATTATTTGTTTCTTTGCCAACTTTTGGCTTTTCTTCTTTCTTTTTCTTTCTGTTTTGGTTTAATTTCAAGGGATTTTTTTTTATTAATTGAAGGATCATAACAGCAAACTAGCTTAAGCTTCAAGTAACAAGTCATTCTGCAGCATTTATTCTATGAGCTGATGACAAGTCATCTTAGCCTAGTTTCACTAGCCTTTTTCTTTTGTTTTCAATTGAATTATGCACTTTCTTGAGCTACAAGTAAGCTAATTTAGGTAAATTCTCATGCTTCCTTTGATTGAATCGACCATGTATGAATTCATGCTATTTCACGAGGTTTTATGCTATAATTGTCACATATTATGATAAAATGAATATCTCATGATTTTAAGCATAGCTTTGATGTGTTTGGTTGATTAATGATAGGTGAAGAAAGCTTGGAGAAAGGTTGAAGCAAGAAGGAATGGCTAGGAGTAAAGAGAGGACAATGGAATAAGTGAAAATGAACCAAGAAGCAAAAAGTTGGACCAAAAGTTAGCCTCAAACTTTTGCACAAACTTTTGGGTGAAAAGTTAGCCCCAACGTTAGCCCCTAAATTTTGGGCTAACGTTGGCACATGAAAGTTACTCCCTGGGCACCAAAAGTTTGCGCCAACGTTAGCCCCTAACTTTGTGGCTAACGTTGGCATGAGAAAAACACTCCCTGGGCACCAAAAGTTTGCGCCAACGTTAGCCCCTAACTTTTGGGCTAACGTTGGCATGAGAAAAACACCCCCTGGCCACCAAAAGTTTGCGCCAACGTTAGCCTCTAACTTTTGGGCTAACGTTGGCACATGAAAACACAAAGGGGAAGCAAAAGTTTGCGCCAACGTTAGCCCCTAACTTTTGGGCTAACGTTGGCGCCATAAGTGCACTAAGGAAGGCCAACGTTGGAGCAAAAGTTAGACCCCTAACTTTTGCACCAACGTGGGTATCAGCAAAACATGGGGGCTGATATGAAAAGTTGGACCAAAAGTTTGCCTCAAACTTTTGCTCAAACTTTTACTCAAACTTTTGCAAAACTCCAACCCGGTTCACTTGGTTCACTTTGGTTCCTCTCCAAACTCCAAGAGCAATCAACCAAGGCCTCTCTCAACCCAATTCCACCAAGAGCAAAGGCCCAACTCAAGGCTTGAAGATCATTTGAAGAAAGTGTATAAATAGGATAGAATTCAAGTTCTTAGGGAGCTTTCCTTTTTGGAGTTTTCATAATAGTTTTCAGAGAGCTTTGGATATTGAGTGATCTTTAATTTCTTAGTTTCGGGGAAGGAGAATTCCACTCTCTTCCTCTTAGTTTTATTGCTTTCAATTTCAATTGAAATTGTCTTGGATCTTGGGTTGGAGAATTGAAGGAATTCTATTTCAATCTCATCCGAAGATCTCCCTGTTTCTTCTACTGCTTATTGAATTTAATTTCTGTTAATTGTTCTTCATCTACTTTCTTTGCAATTTACAATTCCTTTGCAATTGTTCTTGTTGGATCTAGGAAGGCATTGAGATCTAGACTTGGTTATCTAGTCTCTTGGGTCCTGAGATCCGGATTCCCCATTTCCCATTCCCTGTTTACTGTTTTCATGCTTATTTACAATTCTGTTTTTAGATCCGGTTCAATCCAAGTGTTCTTTTACTTCTCTGTTGGTTACAATTTACTTTCCCTCGTTTAATTTCTGCAAATCCAACTCCCAATTCCCTTTATAATTCAAGCTATTTACATTTCTTGCACTTTAAGATTCTGCAATTTACATTTCTTGCGTTCTAAGTTTCTGCCATTTAATTTCTTGTTCTTTAAGATTCAGCATTTAAATTCCTGTTCTCATTAATTTCATGTCAATTACCCATTCCCTTTACTTTCCATGCAATTTAAATTCTGCAAATCACAAATCACTCAACCAAACCTTGATTCGCTTGACTAAATCAACCACTAAACTAAAATTGCTCAATCCTTCAATCCCTGTGGGATCGACCTCACTCCCGTGAGTTATTATTACTTGATGCGACCCGGTGCACTTGCCAGTTAGTTTTGGGTGTTTTGGAAAAATTCGTTTTTCCGCTAAAATATCCCATCATGAGCTAACAATTAATTCAAACACACACCACCACTAACTTTCATTCTAACTTCTGTGACATTGAACAATTACTTTTCTAAATCAAACATCTTTCTTTTATTCAAACAGCAAGGGAAACAAAACAAAGTATTCAAGTTGATGAATGATGACACTTATTAGGCAGAAAATTTTCAAGCAAAAATTATGCAGATAGCTTTCTTTTTCAACATGTACTTCCACTTGCAACTAAATAATCATTTCAGCCAGACATAAAGGAGTCCCTGAATTAATTGATTGCACAATCAATGATCAAGTATAAATACGACCTGTTGGATTGCTGCTTTTCTTTCTTCCTTCTGTTTGCTCCTTCTGAGTCATAGTGCAAGTGTTCTTTAATTTGTTGACTATTTTCCTGCATAATCCTCAAAAGTGGCTTGCTTCTCAAGCCCTTAAGGTACCCGGTTAATATGCAAAGCTTATTTGTGGGCTTTTGAACTTACTTTGGTATGTGAACACCAAACTTAGTTCCTTGCCAATGTCTCTCATGCAGCAAATTAATTATCTGTGAAATCCTTTTTCCATGCTAAAGGTAATAAAACTAAAAACTATGAAACAGTAAATAGTTAACTAGTTTATCTAAATGCTTGAAGCTAGCATTATGCAGAAAGTGAGAATGCATTTTATGATGAGACTTTGGTAGAACACCAAACTTAGAATCCTTCACTCTCCCTTAGATTATTTTGGTGTGCAACACCAAACTTAGCTTCTTGCAATGTAGACAAAACTAATTGACCTTTTTATTGAAATAGTCATGAAAATAAAACTACCTCAGGTTGGGTTGCCTCCCAACAAGCGCTTCTTTATTGTCACTAGCTTGACATCTTATCCTTTGATCATGGGGGTTGAAAACTGTAGTGCCTCAGCTTGTCCCCTCTGACTGTGAGCTTCTTTTTTGTCCCTTGGTGCTCAATTTCCACATGCTCAAGAGAGAGTACTTGGTTAACAGTGTAGTGATCCTCAGTCCCCAGCTATTGATATATTAGTTGCACCTTGTCGCCTTTGGAAAATCCTTCAGTTGGAATTTTTTTATTCTTCCACCCTTTGTGAGCCTTCTTCTTGTTTTTCTTCCTTTTTCTTGTTAACCTTTCTTTCTTGACAGCAGCTTTGGTTGTGGTACTTTCTTCCTTGTTTATCATCCTAATTCCTTTTTGAATCTCTTCTCCTTCTTGCACATGCTCATCCTTCTGATCCCCTGTGTTTTTGGTTGCTTGCCTTGGAAAACAGTCACTGACTACTTTGCTTCTCTCTTCACTAATTTGTGGTTCTGGAAACACTTTCAGGATAATGCTATCCTCATGCATCCTGAGAGTTAGTTCTCCCTGCTCTACATCTATGATGGCTCTAGCAGTGGCCAAAAATGGCCTTCCCAAGATGATTGAATTGTTTTCTTCTTCTTCAGTGTTCAGTATTACAAAGTCCGCAGGAAAAATGAACTTGTCAACCTTAACTAAAAGGTTCTCAATCACTCCCTTGGGATATATTATTGACTGGTCCACCAATTCCAAGGACATCTGTATTGGTTTCACCTTCCCTATGCCAAGCTTTTTCACTAAGGATGATGGTATTAAATTTATGCTTGCTCCTAAGTCACACATCCCCTTGTTGATAAGTAGATTTCCAATGGTGCAAGGTAGGAAGAAACTTCCAGGGTCTTCTAACTTGGGAGGGAGTCCTTTTCTAATGAGTGCACTGCACTCTTCAGTGAGAAGCACAGTCTCTTTTTCTTGCCAACTCCTCTTCTTGTTGATAAGTTCTTTTAAGAACTTTGCATACAGGGGCATTTGCTCAAGTGCTTCAGCTAAGGGAATATTAATCTCCAACTTCTTGAAGATTTCAAGAAATTTTGGGAAGTGTTGATCCTTAGTCTCCTTGTTGAGCCTTTGAGGATATGGCAAGGGTGGAGTGAAGTTCATTCCCTGCCTTTGGTTCTTAGTTGGCTCTTCAATTACTTTCTTTCCCTTTCTTGATTTTTGTGGCTGATCTTCTCTTTCTTGAACTTGATTCTGAGTTGGCTTGCTTGCTGTCTCCTCCTTGTCATTGACTTTCTCTTCTTCAGCTTGTTTCTTGTCACTTTCCTTTGACTTCTTGGTCGCTTCTTCATTTTTCACCAGGACTTTTCCACTCCTCAGTTGTATTGCCTTGCACTCATCTTTTGGATTGGGAATGGTGTCACTTGGTAGTGAGTTTGATGACCTTTCAATGGTGATCTGCTTGGAGAGTTGTCCAATTTGCCGTTCCATATTTTTCATGGAGGCTTCTTGGTTCCTCACTGTCATCTCTTGAGTTTTCATCATTTTTTCCATTAGGAGCTCCAAGTTGTTAATCCTTTGGGATTCTTGTGAGATTGGTTGATTGTGGGGTGTTGAAGGTTGAGGGTAAGTGTTCTGATTTGAGGTTTGGTTATTGGATGGGTAATGGTTGGAGTTGGGGTAGTTGTTTTGGGGTTTTCTGTAAGAGTTTTGGTTAGTTTGCTGCTGGTTGTGGTTTTGGTTGCTTCTTGAAGTGTTTTGATTTGAGTTTCTCTGCCATGGTTGTTGATTTTGGTTGTGATTGTCTCCCCACCTAAGGTTTGGGTGGTTCTTCCAAGAAAGGTTGTAGGTGTCACCATAGACTTCATTTGGCCCAGAATTTTGGTTGTGCATGTACTGGACTTGCTCTTGCTGTTGCTCCTCTTGAGTCTCTTCATTTTGTCCCCATGTGGATGATGGTTGGCTTGTATTAACTGCTGCAACTTGGAGGCTATCAATCCTCTTGGCCATTTGCTCAAATTATTGTTGAATTTGCTACTGCATCATTTTGTTTTGAGCCAAGATTGAGTCCACTCCTTCCAACTCCATCACTCCTTTCCTTTGTGATGGTTGGCGTTGCCTTTGGTGAGCAAAGAAATATTGATTGTTGGCTACCATATCAATGAGATTTTGGGCTTCCTCTGCTGTTTTCATTAATTGCAAAGAACCTCCTGCTGAATAATCCAAAGCCTCTTGAGATTTCAGTGTCAAACCTTCATAGAAATTCTGCAATCTGTCCCACTCACTGAACATTCCTGGTGGACACTTCCTGATTAGAGCTTTGTATCGTTCCCATGCTTCATACAAGGGTTCAGCATCCATTTGTGTGAATGTTTGCACTTCAGTCTTCAATCTAATAACTCTTTGAGGTGGGTAAAACTTGGCAAGAAACTTGGTTACTAGATCATCCCAATTGTTGATGCTGCCTCTTGGGAAGGATTCCAACCATTGAGTGGCTTTGTCTCTGAGCGAAAATGGAAATAGCAGTAGCTTGTAACTGTCAGGGTGCACACCATTGGTTTTGACAGTGTCACAAATCCTCAAGAAGGTGGACAAGTGTTGGTTAGGGTCTTCAAGTGGTCCTCCTCCATAAGAACAATTGTTTTGAACCAAGGTGATGAGTTGTGGCTTTAGTTCAAAGTTATTTGCATTAACATTTGGGGTAAGAATGCTACTCCCACAATGTCTAGGATCTGCACTTGTGTAGGAAGCTAAAACTCTTCTCTGTGGTGGACTATTGTTGTTATTGGCTGCTTCTTCAGCCCCATTTGGTGGGTTTGTTAAGTGTTCCTCCATATCTTGGAATTCTTCTTCTGACTCCTCTTCTTCAATAATATTTTTCCCTCTTTCAGCTCTTCTTAACCTTCTGAGGGTTCTTTCGTCTTGTTCACAAAAAGTGGGTGTAATTCTCCTTGTACCTGACATACAACCAAAGCATAAAAATCACAACACCAGAAAGCAACAACACTTCAATCCATGGCTGAAGTGAAATGTTAATTGGCTTAAGCAAAAATTCAAACAGTTAGTGTGTTAGTAAAAAAAAAACAGAAAAATAAAAAGTGCTTGATCTAGATCTCCACTTCACTTAATCATTGTCAATCTAATCAATCCCCGGCAACGGCGCCAAAAACTTGATGTGTGGAAAACGATCCAACACAAAACTCACCGGCAAGTGTACCGGGTCGCATCAAGTAATAATAACTCACATGAGTGAGGTCGATCCCACAGGGATTGAAGGATTGAGCAATTTTTGTTTAGTGGTTGATTTAGTCAAGCGAATCAAGATTTGGTTGAGTGATTGTAACTTGCAGAAACTAAATTTGCTTGGAAAGTAAAGGGGGAGGGGTAAAGTGCAGTAAATTAAAGAGCAGGAAAGTAAAGAAGCAGATTCTTAAAGTGCAAGTAATGTAAATTGCAGAAACTTAGATTGCAAGAAATGTAAATGGCGGAAGCTTAAAGTGCAATAAATGTAAATTGCTTGAATCATAAAAGGAATTGGAAATTAGGATAGCAGAATTTGAACAAGAACAACTAAATTGCATTAAACATAAAAGAGAAAATTTAAGTGCAATGAAGTAGATCTTATCAGAAAAGTAAAATGACTTGAGAATTTAAAGAACTGGAAAGCAGTGCTTAAGTTGCAGCAATTCTAAAAGGTGTTGAAGATCTCAGGAAATCAAAGAGACTAGAAAACAAATCTAGATCTCACTCCCTTCCTAGATTCAACAAGAGAAATTGCAAAAGAAGTAAAGAAAAGTAAATTGCAGAAGCAAAGTAGATGAAGAAGCAGTAAACAGAAATTCAAATTCAATTATGCAGAAAGAAAACAAACAAGATCCCAAGGTGAGATTGAAACAGAAGTTCTTCAATTCTCTACCCAAGATCCAAAGCAAGGAAATAAAAGAGTGCTCAAGCAAGAACCAAGAAGAAGAGAGATCAATTCTCCTTCCAAATTCTCTCAGAAATTCAAAAAGCTCAGAATTAAAATGAAAGTAAAAAGGGAAAATTCAAAATGAAGTCTAGAGGTTCTAAGGTAAAAGAAAAAGGTGCTAATTACATCAAACTAACTCCTATTTATACACTTTCTATTCTTGGATATTGGAATTTGGATGGGCTTTTGATTTGGTGAAGGAATGAAGTAAGTTGGAATTTTAAATTTCAATTTCAGCCCAAATGCATCTCCCAGGGGAATGCTCAGCTCACAAAGTGAGCTGAGCTTTGTGCTTTGCATAGCGTGTCTTGCTGATTGGGAAGCATCAGGGGAGAGCTCAGCTCACTTTGTGAGCTGAGCGCTAGTGTCTTGGTGCCAAATTGTGCGCGCCTTGTGCTGCCCAGGACCGTGTCATGCGCGCTCCACTCTTTTCCTGGCCGTGTCAAGATGTGTTGCATGTGCCCATGGATAGCGCTCAGCTTACTTTGTGAGCTGAGCTTTGGTGCATCCAAGGAAGGGTCCTTGGTTCGAAACTTGGAGGAAGCATGCGCTGGAGCTTTTCCTTGGTTTTCTTGTGATGCCTTGCTTCCTTGCTTCCTCATGGTGGTGAGTTCGAACCTTGAGGAGTGCATTTGGCCATTTTTTGCTTATTTTCCTTAGTGAGTAGCGTTCCCCTATCCCCTTTGGTCATGGGTTCAAGTCTTGGAGCATGCATTTGCAAATCATTTTCCTTGAATTATTTCCTTAGTGCTCTCGATAATACTCACTTTGTGAGCTGAGCTTGGTTCTTCTTTCCTTGTTTCTTGGCCTCATGTTGTGCTCAGCTCACTTTGTGAGCTGAGCTTTGTGCCTTGGTCCCTTGGGAGTGAGTGTAGCACTCATTTAGTGAGCTTGGTGCTCTTGGAGTGAGCTTCATGGTTTGTTGCACCACACTTCCTCCTTTCTTGGCCACACTTCCTCTTCCTTGAACCACGCTTCTTAGGCCACGCTTTTCTTCTTTTCTTCTTTTCTTCACCTACAAATAACCAAAACAACCAATCAAAGTATCACCAAATTCACAAGGCTTATAAATCATTAAAAATCAATTAAATTTAGCTTAAACCTCATGATTTAGCATCAATTTCATAGTGGTTGTTTGATTCAAAGAAGTTGTGCATTTTCATTCCAAATTGATTTCTTAGGATGCAAGAAAGTGTATAAAACTAAATAAAAATAAAGAAAAAGGTTAGTAAAACTGGGTCAATATGACTTGTCATCAAATGTGTCATGATAATATAATAGAAATTTGGATACCTACTCATGTGAAACTATAAGAATCAAAAATCTATGTGCATTGATAAGCTATGTTTATTTTTATGCTTATATTAAAAAAAATAAAAAAAAATAAAAAAAATATTCAATAAATAAATAAGGGAACAAAATTATCCCAACGTTAAGTTAAGAATTCAAAGATCAATGCATGTATGATAAAATTAAAATAAAAGTTGATACATGAGTATGGAATGTGAAAGGAAAATTCTGGTTAGCTAGGTATGAATTCTAAAGTTATATAGAATATATATATATATATATATATATATATATATATATGGGTTATGTTAAAGCTTGGGTTAATCAAAGATTCAGTCTATAAGCTCACTTAGCCATATATGTATCCTTACCATTACCTTAGCCCCATTACAACCTTGAAAAGACCTCATGATGTTTGCATTGATATATTAAATGTTGTTGATTGGTTAGGAGAAGAACAAAAATTAGAGAGCATGATTAGAGAAGGATAGAGTGAATACCATATACACTAGAGAGACTAGAGTATACATACATCATCAATGAGGGTTCAATGCTTGAAATTCTATGTTCTCTGCTTTCATGAGCTATCTTCTTACGAGTTTACTTGCTTTTTATTGTATGATTTGAATTAGTGAAATCTGATTTATTTTTGTCTTGGAGAACTTGTTTACTTTTAACCAAGTAGGTAGAAACATCTTAGCATGTAGTTGCATTCACATAGATAGGCTGTATTTCATGCATTCTACCATTCCTCTTCACCCTTATAGCTTCTCTTGAGCTTAGCATGAGGATATGCTAATGTTTAAGTGTGGGGAGGTTGATAAACCACTATTTTATGGTTTATCTTGTGCTCATTTGAGTGGTTTTTATCAATTCTTTACCCACTTATTCATATGATTTGCATGGTTTTACATTCTCCTTCCTGATTTGTGCTATGACTGGAAACATGTTTCTTTGGTCTTAATTTGCTAATATTAATCCTCTCTTATTACCATTAGATGCCTTGATATGTGTGTTAAGTGATTTCAGAGTTTATAGGGTAGGTATAGCTTAGAGGATGGAAAGGAAGCATGCAAAAATGGAAGGAATACAAGAAGTTGAAGGAACTGCAAAGCTGTCAGCCTGACCTCTTCGCACTCAAACGATCATAACTTGAGCTACAAAGGTCCAAGTGATGCGGTTCTAGTTGCGTTGGAAAGCTAACGTCCGGGGCTTCGATTTGATATATAATTTGCCATAGCTGCCCCGACGTTAGGCGACACGAACGCGTGAATGACGCGCCCGTGTCATATCTGCGAATTGCAATCCGCGCGAACGCGTGGACGACGCCTCCGCGTCACTTTCCCGCGACCTGAACATAATAGAAATCGCAGGAGGCGATTTCTGGGCTGTTTTTGACGCAGTTTTCAGCCCAGAACACACAGATTAGAGGCTATAAAGTTGGAGAATGCATCCATTCATAATCAAGCTTTCAAATTCACAATTTTGGGATTAGATGTAGTTTTTAAAGAGAGAGGTTCTCTCCTCGCTCTTAGGTTTTAGGATTAGGATTCCTCTTAAAGGATTTAGGATTCAACTCTTCATCAGATTCAATATTTCTTTTACTTTATATTTATCTCTTATTTTCAGATACTTTAATGCTTGTATTAGTTATGTTGCCTAATTGGCTTATGAACTTTTCCATGTTAAGATTTGAATATTTTATTTAATATAATTGAGGTATTTCAGATTTATCACTTCTTCTATTGTTTGTTATTAATTAATGTTCTAAGTTGGATCCTAACTTGATTTTAGAGTTGATTAATATTCGGAGACCCTTGAGTTGAATTACTCAAGAGTTAAGTTGTAATTGGGTTTATCATTGGCTGGCTCTCTAGTCACAAACACTAATCCTTCCCAAGGGAGAGGATTAGAACTTGTGAATAGAAGTAGACTTCCAACTTACTTGACTTTCTTTTACTTTACTTGGTAAAGGATAACTAAGTAGAAGCAACCTTTAATTATCAATTGATCTTGAGAAAAATCCAACAAGGATAGAACTTCCGATTAATCTTCTCCAGGTCAAGGTTTTTAATTTAATTACAATAAAATTTCTTATTTATTTTTATTGCTTTAATTTATAAATATACCTGTGCCCATTGCCCAAACTCCAAAACCCCAATTTACAAACTCATAACCAATAATAAGAACATACCTCCCTGCAATTCCTTGAGAGGACGACCCGAGGTTTAAATACTCGGTTATCAATTTTAAAGGGGTTTGTTACTTGTAACAACCAAAACGTTTGCAAGAAAGGTTGATTGCTTGGTTTAGTAACTATACTTGCAACGAGAGTTTACTATAACTTCTAAACCATCAATCTTCAGTTCTTTCACTCTTACAGAGAGCTTTGAGCTCTTGGGGAGAGCTTTGCCCTGGGAGTGTGACCCATGGTCCAAAATCAAATTAATTCAATCCTGCACCAAAATTTAAAAGCCCATGGACATCACTTCAAGGCACAAGAACAAGTTAGCTTAGGAATTTATTTTTAATTGTAATTTGTTTAGAATTTCATTTTTTATTTTCATTTTCACTTTGTGAAAAGCCTATAAAAAGGCATTGACGTTAGGATTTTTGCCAGTAAAAAAGTTCATAAAAACAGTCGCGTTGTAGATATAGTCTCTAAACCAACAAAAATCCCTTCGTACAAACGTTTTGATTGTCACAAGTAACAAACCCCTTAAAAATTGTTAACCGAGTATTCAAACCTCGGGTCGTCTTCTCAAGGAACTGCAGGGAAGTATGTTCTTATTATTGGTTATGGAGGTTGTAAAATTGGGGTTGAGAGTGAAGAGTAGATATGACAAATAATTTAAATGGCAATTAAAATAAATAAATACTGTAAAGCAATCTTTTGGCAAGGTAAGAGAAATTGGAAGTCCAACTTAGTTATCCCTCTCAACAATAATAAAAGTTGAATCTAAATTCCACTTAGTTAACCGTTACTAAAGTAAAGGAAACTCAATGGACTAATTAGTTTGACCTTCGAATCCTATTTATTTCCTAAGAAAAAGTTGGGATTATTGAAGTTCAGTTCAATTAGCAAGATAACGATTATCAATTATGCTGAGTTTAATAATGTTGAGTTACTGATTTCTTAACCAAGACCAAAAGGGAAAAAGTAAAATTGTTGGAATAAAAATGTCCTTAGATGGAAAGCAATGGTAACACAAATTAAGGAGAAAGCAATCAATAACTGAAATACCTCAAATAATCATTAATTCAAATCATAACATGGAAAGGGTTCATAAGTCAAGTTGGCAACATTTATAGGTACGAATAAAAGCATTAAAGTAAATATTAAACCTGGATCGAGAGTCACTCTTATAAACTAAGAGAAGTCCTAAATCCTAATCCTAATCCTAAGAGAGAGAGGAGAGAACCTCTCTCAAACTAAATCTAAATCATGGAAAGTGAAAATTGGCGAGCTCTCTCTGAATGGATGCGTTCCCTCACTTTGTAACCTCTGGTCTACGCCTTCTGGACTTGGATTTGGGCCAAAAAGGGCTTCAGAATTTGCTATGAGCGTTTTCTGCAATTTCTGGTGCGTGGCCTCTGTCACGCGTCCGCGTGGGTCACGCGGTCGCGTCATTCGGAGCATTTCCATGCCACGCGGTCGCGTCAGTCATGCGACCGCGTCAGTCATGCGGCCGCGTCGCTGCTGATTCGCGCTTGGCACGCGATCGCTTCGTCCATGCGATCGCGTGGATGCCAGTTTCTTCAGAAGCTCCGTTTTGTTCTTTCCTTCCATTTTTGTATGTTTCCTTTCCATCCTTTAAGTCATTCCTACCTTAGAAGATCTGAAACTACTCAACACACTAATCACGGTATCGAATGGAAATAAAGGTAATTAAGATAATTAATATTAAAGCATAGGAAACATGTTTTTCACATACATCACATAATAAGGAAGGAAAAGTAAAACCATGCAATTAATATGAATAAGTGGGTGAAGGATTGAATAAATCACTTAAATTAAGCACAAAATATATCATAAAATATGGGTTTATCAGGCATCTGCTTCATTTCTTTGAGGAGGTTGGCGGTAACAGAGAGCATTAGAGAAGGCTGGCTCTACTAGAGAGCACTAGGGGGAATTGGGATTGAGAGCTGAGTCTTTCCTCCTTTTTCTTGCTTTCGCATTTCTTACTTCTTGTCTTAGATATTGGGTGGAGAATTGAAGAAATTCTGTTTCAATCTCACCTTGGGATCTCTTTGTTTATTTTTCTGCATAATTCTAGAAACTGTGATTTGAATCCAAATTCTATTTACTACTTTCATCTTCTACTTCTTCTGCAATTGTTTCTTTTACTTCTCTGCAATTATTCTCTTTTTGGATCAAGGAAGGACTTGAGATCTAGACTTGTTTTCTAGTCTCATCCAACCCTTAAGATCTTCAACTTTCCTCTAGCTATTGCAATTGAGCTGCATTTTACTTTCTGTTTCATTCCTCTTTAATTTCCTTTCTATTTTGATCTTGAGAGCAAGTGAGCTCTTGGCTTCCTTTCTGTTTTTACTATTTCAATGAAATTGTTAGTTTCTCTTTGAGAATTAAAAATTGATCTAAGTCTTCTTGCTGATTTCCTCTTCTACTACGTTTAGTTTTCTGCAATTTCCTTTCCTGCATTCTGCACTTTCACATTTCTGTTCACATTGAGCTTGATTTAATTTCCTGCACATTTACATTTTCTGCAATTTAAATTTCTAGTTGCTTGATCTATTGCTTTCTTTAATTTTCAGCACCCACTCCCTTTTACATTCACTGTAATTTACTTTTCTTGCAATTTATGTTTCAGCTATTTTACTTTCTTGTTCTTTAAGTTTCTGCACATTTACTTTCTGCACTTTATAATTCCTGCATTTTGCATTCTGTTATCAAATTTTCACCCAAATTCACTTCTATGTTAGCTTGATTAAACTAATCACCCACTAAAGTTGCTTGATCCATCAATCCCTGTGGGATCGACCTCACTTTAAGTGAGTTTTATTACTTGATGCGACCCGGTACACTTGCCGGTCAGTTTAGGTGTTGGAATTTCGGTTTCAACCCATCAGAAGGACCAACAGAAGCCTCAACAAGGCTTCAACAATAATGGTGAAAGAAATAGGTTTAGCAATAGCAAGCCTTTTCCATCATCTTATCAGCAACAGACAGAGAATTCTAAACAGAGCCATTCTGGCCTGGCAACCATAGTCTCTGATCTATCCAAGACCATACTAAGTTTCATGAATGAAACAAGGTCCTCCATTACAAATTTGGAGGCACAGATGGGTCAGCTGAGTAAGAAGATTACTGAAACTCCTCCCAGTACTCTCCCAAGTAATACAGAAGAAAATCCCAAGAGAGAGTGCAAGGCTAAAACCATGACCAACATAGCCGAACCTGGAGAGAGTGAGGAGGACGTGAGTCCCAGTGAGAAAAGCCTCATGGGACGTCCTCTGGACAGAAAGATGTTTCCCTTTTAGGAACCAAAGGAATCCGAGTCTCATACAGAGACCATAGAGATTCCCTTGAACTTTCTTTTGCCATTCATGAGCTCTGATGAATATTCTTCCACTGAAGAGGATGAAGACATCACTGAAGAGCAAGTTGCTAAATATCTAGGAGCAATCATGAAGCTGAATGCCAAGTTATTTGGTACTGAGACTTGGGAGAATGAACCCCCTTGTTCACCAATGAACTGAATGCATTAATGAGGCAGACATTACCTCAGAAGAAACCGGATCAAGAAAAATTCTTCATACCTTGTACCATAGGCTCCATTACCTTTGAGAAGGCTCTGTGTGACCTGGGGTCAGGGATAAACCTCATGCTACTCTCTGTAATGGAGAAACTGGGAATCTATGAGGTACAAGCTGCAAGAATCTCACTATAGATGGCAGACAAATCAATGAAACAGGCTTATGGACTAGTAGAGGACATGCTAGTAAAGGTTGAAGGCCTTTACATCCCTACTGATTTCATAATCCTAGACACTGGGAAGGATGAGGATGAATCCATCATCCTTGGCAGACCCTTCCTAGCCACAGCAAAAGCTGTGATTGATGTTGATAGAGGAGAGTTGGTCCTTCAGTTTAATGAGGACTACCTTGTATTCAAGACTCAAGATTCTCCTTCTGTAACCATGGAGAGGAAGCATGAAAAGCTTCTCTCAATACAGAGTCAAACAAAACCCCCACATTCAAACTCTAAGTTTGGTGTTGGGAGGTTACAACAAACTCTAAGTTTGGTATTGAGAGGCCACAATCCTGCTCTGATTATCTGTGAGGCTCCATGAGAGCTCACTGTCAAGCTATTGACATTAAAAAAATGCTTGTTGGGAGGCAACCCAATGTTATTTAATTATATCTATTTATTCTCCATTTCTATTTTATGTTTTCTTTAGGTTGATGATCATGTGAAGTCACAAAAACAACTGAAAAATCAAAAACAGAATGAAAAATAGTATTAAAAATAGCTCACCCTGGAGGAAGAGATTACTGGCGTTTAAGCGCCAGTAAGAAGCACCAGACTAGCGTTTAACGCCAGAAAGAAGCATCAAGCTGTCGTTAAATGCCAGAAACAGGCACCAGACCGGCGTGTAACGCCAGAACAGAGCACCAAGTAGAGAAAAGCTGGCGTTTAACGCCATAAACAAGCAGCAGTCTGGCGTTAAATGCCAGGATTGCACTCTAAGGGCATTTTGATCGCCTAAATGGAGCAGGGATGATAAGTCCTTGACCCCTCAGGATTTGTTGACCCCACAGGATCCCCACCTACCCCACATCTCTCTCTCTCTCTCACCTTTTCATAACACTCTTTCCCAAATACCCTTCACCAATCACCTCTATCACTCTTACCCATCACCTCTTCACTATTCACATCCATCCACTCTTCCCCAAAAACCCTACCTACCTCCAAATTCAAAATCCTTTCCCTCCCAAACCCAAGCCTAATACACTAAACCTAACCCTCCCCCCACCCCTATATAAACCCCTCACCACTCCTTCATTTTCACACATTACAACCACTACTTCTACCCCTTGGCCAAACCACATATCTCCCTCTATCTCCTCTATTTTCTTCTTCTTCTACTACTTTCTTTCTTCTTTTGCTCGAGGACGAGCAAACCTTTTAAGTTTGGTGTGGTAAAAGGATTGCTTTTTATTTTTCCATAACCATTAATGGAACCTAAGGCCAGAGAAACCTCAAGGAAGAGGAAAGGGAAGGCAATTGCTTCCACCTCTGAGTCATAGGAGATGGAAAAATTCATCTCAAAGGTCCACCAAGACCACTTCTATGAAGTTGTGGCCAAGAGAAAGGTGATCCCTGAGGTCCCTTTCAAGCTCAAAAAGGGTGAATATCCGGAGATCCGACAAGAGATTAGAAGAAGAGGATGGGAAGTTCTCTCCAAACCTATTCAACAAGTCAGAATCTTAATGGTTCAAGAGTTCTATGCAAATGCATAGATTACTAGGAACCATGATCAAAGTATGAACCCAAACCCAAAGAATTGGCTTACAATGGTTCGGGGAAAATACTTAGATTTCAGTCCAGAAAATGTAAGGTTGGCGTTCAACTTGGCAATGATGCAAGAAAATGTACGCCCCTACACTAGAAGGGTCAACTTTGATCAAAGGTTGGACCAAGTCCTCATGGACATATGTATGGAAGGAGCTCAATGGAAAAGAGACTCAAGAGGCAAACCGGTTCAATTGAGAAGACCGGACCTTAAGCCTGTAGCTAGAGGTTGGTTGGAGTTCATCCAACGCTCTATCGTTCCTACCAGCAGCCGATCCGAAGTAACTGTGGATGGGGCCATCATGATCCATAGTATCATGATTGGGGAGGAAGTTGAAGTTCATGAGATTATACCTCAAGAACTCTACAAGGTGGCTGGCAAGTCCTCCACTTTGGCAAGGTTAACCTTTCCTCACTTCATTTGTCACCTCTGCAATCCAGTTGGAATTGACATAGAGGAAGACATCCTCATTGATGAGGACATGCCCATCACTAAGAAAAGAATGGAGCAAACAAGAGATCCCACTCATGGACCTCAACAAGAGCATGAGGAAATTCCTCATCATGAAATCCCTGAGATGCCTCAAGGGATGCACTTACCTCCACAAAACTATTGGGAGCAGATTAACACCTCCCTAGAAGAATTAAGTTCCAACATTGGACAACTAAGGGTGGAGCACCAAGAGCATTCCATCCTCCTCCATGAAATTAGAGAAGATCAAAGAGCTATGAGGGATGAGCAACAAAGGCAAGGAAGAGACATAGAAGAGCTCAAGAGCACCATTGGTTCTTCAAGAGGAAGAAGACGCCACCCTCACTAAGGTGGACCCGTTCCTTAATCTCCTTGTCTATTTATTTATTTTTCTGTTTTCATTCTCTATGCTTTATGTTTATTTATGTTTGTGTCTTTATTACATGATCATTAATGTCTAGTGTCTATGCCTTAAAGCTATGAATGTCCTATGAATCCATCACCTCTCATAAATGAAAAATGTTTTTAATCACAAAAGAACAAGAAGTACATGATTTCGAATTCATCCTTGAAATTAGTTTAATTATTTTGATGTGGTGGCAATACTTTTTGTTTTCTGAATGAATGCTTGAACAGTGCATATTTTTGATATTGTTGTTCATGAATGTTAAAATTGTTGGCTCTTGAAAGAATAATAAAAAAGGAGAAATGTTATTGATAATCTGAAAAATTATAAAATTTATTCTTGAAGCAAGAAAAAGCAGTGAAGAACAAGGCTTGCGAAAAAAAAGTGGCAAAAATAAAAGAAAAAAAAGAAAAAGCAAGCAGAAAAAGCCAAGAGCTCTTTAAACCAAAAGGCAAGAGCAAAAAGTCAATAACCCTTTAAACCAAAAGGCAAGGGTAAAAGGATCCAAGGCTTTGAGCATTAATGGATAGGAGGGCTTAAAGGAATAAAATCCTGGCCTAAGCGGCTAAACCAAGCTGTCCCTAACCATATGCTTGTGGCGTGAAGGTGTCAAGCTAAAAGCTTGAGACTGAGCGGTTAAAGTCATGATCCAAAGCAAAAGGAGTGTGCTTAAGAACCCTGGACACCTCTAATTGGGGACTCTAGCAAAGCTGAGTCACAATCTGAAAAGGTTCACCCAGTTATGTGTCTGTGGCATTTATGTATTCGGTGATAATACTGGAACACAAAGTGCTTAGGGCCACGACCAAGACTCATAAAGTAGCTGTGTTCAAGAATCAATAAACTGAACTAGGAAAACCAATAACACTATCTAAATTTTTAGTTCCTATAGATGCTAATCATTCTGAACTTCAAAGGATAAAGTGAGATGCCAAAACTGTTTAGAGGCAAAAAGCTACTAGTCCCGCTCATCTAATTGGAGCTAAGTTTCATTGATATTTTAGAATTTATAGTATATTATCTTCTTTTTATCCTAATTTATTTTCCGTTGCTTGGGGACAAGCAACAATTTAAGTTTGGTGTTGTGATGAGCGGATAATTTATACGCTTTTTGGTATTGTTTTCTGGTAGTTTTTAGTATGATTTAGTCAATTTTTATTATATTTTTATTAGTTTTTAAATAAAAAGAATATTTCTGGACTTTACTATGACTTTGTGTGTTTTTCTGTGATTTCAGGTATTTTCTGGCTGAAATTGAGGGACCTGAGCAAAAATCTGATTCAGAGGCTGAAAAAGGACTGTAGATGCTGTTGGATTCTGACCTCCCTGCACTCGAAATAGATTTTCTGGAGCTCCAAAAACCTAATTGGCGCGTTCTCAAATGCTTTGGAAAGTAGACATCCAGGGCTTTTCAGAAATATTTAATAGTCCATACTTTGCCCGAGTTTTGATGTCACAAACGGGCGTTCAAACGCCAACTTCCTGCCCTATTATGAAGTCAAACGCCAGAAACAGGTTGCAAACCAGAGTTAAACGCCAGAAACAGGCTGCAACCTGGCGTTTAACTCCAAGAGAAGTCTCTATATGTGTAAAGCTCAATGCTCAGCCCAAGCACACACCAAGTGGGCCCCGGAAGTGGATTTCTGCACTCTCTGCACTTAGTTACTTATTTTCAGTAAACCCTAGTTACTTGTTTAGTATAAAAACTACTTTTAGAGATTTATCGCACGGCCATGCCTAGACCTTTCACTTATGTATTTTCAACGGTGGAGTTTCTACACCCCATAGATTAAGGTGTGGAGCTCTGCTGTTCCTCGTGAATTAATGCAAAGTACTATTGTATTTCTATTCAATTCAAGCTTATTCTTATTCTAAGATATTCATTCGCACACAAGAACATGATGAGTGTAATGATTATGTGACACTCATCACCATTCTCACCTATGAACGCGTGCCTGACAACCACTTCCGTTCTACATGAAAACAAGCTTGAATGCATATCTCTTAGGCTCTTGGTTCATGATCAGAGTCTTCGTGGTATAGGCTAGAATTATTGGCAGCCATTCCTGAGATCCGGAAAGTCTAAACCTTGTCTGTGGTATTCCAGGTAGGATCTGGGAAGGGATGACTGTGACGAGCTTCAAACTCGCGATTGTTGGGCGTAGTGACAGACGCAAAAGGATCAATGGATCCTATTCCAGTATGAGTGAGAACCGACAGATGATTAACCATGCGGTGACAGCGCATTTGGACCATTTTCACTGAGAGGACGGACGGTAGCCATTGACAACGGTGATCCCCAACATACAGCTTTTCATAGAAAGGAGTATGAATGATTGAATGAAGGCAGTAGGAAAGCAGAGATTCAGAAGGAGTAAAGCATCTCCACACGCTTATCTGAAATTCTCACCAATGAATTACATAAGTATCTCTATCTTATTTTATATTTTATTTATGTTTTAATTATCAAAACTTCATAACCATTTGAATCTGGCTGACTGAGATTTACAAGATGACCATAGCTTGCTTCAAGCCGACAATCTCCGTGGGATCGACTCTTACTAACATAAGGTTTATTACTTGGACGACCCAGTGCACTTGCTGGTTAGTTGTGCGGAGTTGTGAAAAGGAGTTGAGATTACAATCGTGCGTACCAAGTTTTTGGCGTCGTTGAGATCACAATTTCGTGCACCACACCACCAAGAGCCTCATCATCAAAGAAGAGAAAGACCAAGGAACTAACCTCCAGATCCTCAAGCTTCAATGAATACAAGTTTCTCTCATCATTCAACCAAAACCAATTTTATGGTTGGGTGAGTGAGAGGCAAATCATCATTTTGGAGGTAGGCTTCCAACTTGGAAGGAATGAGCATCTAGAAATCAATAGGGATATCAACAATAGAGGATGGGCACTCTTGTTCAACCCACCAAGGAAGGTGGTGGAGAGCTTGGTTAGAGAATTCTATGCCAATGTAGTGCCACAACCAGGGCAACCCTATGGTTATCTGAGTTATGTTAG
Organism: Arachis ipaensis; assembly: GCF_059453495.1. NCBI lineage: Eukaryota > Viridiplantae > Streptophyta > Magnoliopsida > Fabales > Fabaceae > Arachis > Arachis ipaensis. The sequence continues at coordinate 77,721,150 of NC_142440.1, read as the reverse complement.
GGGGAAAGCCATTGACTATAGCCCCTCCAATATAGATAGGATGTTGATGGTGAAGCAAACAAACTCCACCCGGAGCTATGAAGAGAGGATAAAGCAACAAGACCCAGGATTTGATGAGAACCTCAACAAAATATGTGTACTGAATGTGTAGTGGATTAATGACAAAGATGGGAGACCCAACCAACTAAGGAGAAGAGATTTAAGCCCCCAAGCTAGAGGGTGGCTGGATTTTGCAAGAAGGTCTCTCAACCCAACATCCAACACTTCTGAGGTGATGGTGCACGAAATTGTGATCTCCAGGCTCGAACAAATCCTGGTAATGGCTCCAAAGCTTGGTGCTCTGATCTTAATTCATAATTGTCACAACTTCGATACAACTAACCAGCAAGTGCACTGGGTCGTCCAAGTAATACCTTACGTGAGTAAGGGTCGAATCCCACGGAGATTGTTGGTATGAAGCAAGCTATGGTCACCTTGTAAATCTCAGTTAGGCAGATATAAATTGATAATGGAGTTTTTGAATAATAATTAATAAAATAGGGATAGAGGCACTTATGTAATTCATTGGTGAGAATTTCAGATAAGCGAATGGAGATGCTTTTCGTTCCTCTGAACCTCTGCTTTCCTGCTATCTTCATCCAGTCAGTCTTACTCCTTTCCATGGCTGGCTTTATGCAAGGGCATCACCGTTGTCAGTGGCTACATCCCCTCCTCTCAGTGAAAGATATGCTCACATGCTCTGTCACAGCACGGCCAATCATCTGTCGGTTCTCGATCATGCTGGAATAGGATTCACCCTCCTTTTGCGTCTGTCACTAACGCCCAGCACTCGCGAGTTTGAAGCTCGTCACAGTCATTCAATCATTGAATCCTACTCAGAATACCACAGACAAGGTTTAGACCTTCCGGATTCTCTTGAATGCCGCCATCATTCTAGCTTACGACACGAAGATTCTGGTTAGGAGATCTAAGAGATATTCATTCTAGCTTTATTCATGTAGAACGGAAGTGTTTGTCAGGCACGCGTTCATAAGGGAGAAGGATGATGAGCGTCACACATAATCATCACCTTCATCACGTTCTTGGGTGCGAATGGATATCTTAGAAGAGAAATAAGAAGAATTGAATAGAAAACAGTAGTACTTTGCATTAATCTTTGAGGAACAGCAGAGCTCCACACCTTAATCTATGGAGTGTAGAAACTCTACCGTTGAAAATACATAAGTGAAAGGTCCAGGCATGGCCGAGATGGCCAGCCCCCTAAAATGTGATCAAAGGATCATAAGGTAATCCAAAGATGCCTAATACAATAGTAAGAGGTCCTATTTATAATAAACTAGCTACTAGGGTTTACATGAGTAAGTATTTGATGTATAAATCCACTTCCGGGGCCCACTTGGTGTGTGTTTGGGCTGAGCTTAAGTGTTGCACGTGTAGAGGCCATTTTGGAGTTGAACGCCAGTTTTTGTGCCAGTTTGGGCGTTCAACTCTGGTTTTGGATCCTTTTCTGGCGCTGGACGCCAGATTTGGGTAGAAAGCTGGCGTTGAACGCCAGTTTACGTCGTCCATTCTTGGCCAAAGTATGGACTATTATATATTGCTGGAAAGCCCTGGATGTCTACTTTCCAACGCAATTGGAAGCGTGCCATTTCGAGTTTTGTAGCTCCAGAAAATCCACTTTGAGTGCAGGGAGGTCAGAATCCAACAGCATCAGCAGTCCTTTTTCAACCTCTGAATCTGATTTTTGCTCAAGTCCCTCAATTTCAACCAGAAAATACCTGAAATCACAGAAAAACACACAAACTCATAGTAAAGTCCAGAAATGTGAATTTAACACAAAATCTATTAAAAACATCCCTAAAAGTAACTAGATCCTACTAAAAACATACTAAAAACAATGTCAAAAAGCGTATAAATTATCCGCTCATCACAACACCAAACTTAAATTGTTGCTTGTCCCCAAGCAACTGAAAATCAAAATAGGATAAAAAGAATAGAATATACTATAAATTCCAAACTATCAATGAAACAGAGCTTCAATCATATGAGCGGGACTTATAGCTTTTTGCCTCTTGAATAGTTTTGGCATCTCACTTTATCCATTGAGGTTCAGAATGATTGGCATCTATAGGAACTCAGAGTTCAGATAGTGTTATTGATTCTCCTAGTTCAGTATGATGATTCTTGAACACAGCTATTTTATGAGTCTTGGCCGTGGCCCTAAGCACTTTGTTTTTCAGTATTACCACCGGATACATAAATGCCACAGACACATAATTGGGTGAACCTTTTCAGATTGTGACTCAGCTTTGCTAAAGTCCCCAATTAGAGGTGTCCAGGGTTCTTAAGCACACTCTTTTTTTTGCTTTGGACCTTGACTTTAACCGCTCAGTCTCAAGTTTTCACTTGACACCTACACGCCACAAGCACATGGTTAGGGACAACTTGGTTTAGCCGCTTAGACCAGGATTTTATTCCTTTAGGCCCTCCTATCCACTGATGCTCAAAGCCTTGGGATCCTTTTTATTTGCCCTTGCCTTTTGGTTTTAAGGGTTATTGGCTTTTTGCTCTTGCCTCTTGGTTTTAAGAGCTTTTGGCTTTTTCTGCTTGCTTTTTCTTTCTATTTTTTTTTTCGCCTATTTTTTTTTTTTCTGCAAGCTTTGCTCTTTGCTGCTTTTTCTTGCTTCAAGAATCATTTTTATGATTTTTCAGATTATCAAATAACATGTCTCCTAGTCATCATTCTTTCAAGAGCCAACATATTTAACATTCTTAAACAACAACTTCAAAAGACATATGCACTGTTCAAGCATACATTCAGAAAACAAGAAGCATTATCACCACATCAATACAATTAAACTAAGTTCAAGGATAAATTCAAAACTCATGTACTTCTTGTTCTTTTGAATTAAAACAGTTTTTATTTTAAGAGAGGTGATGGATTCATAGGACATTCATAACTTTAAGACAGAGTTACTAACTACTAATGATCATGTAATGAAGACACAAACATAGATAAGCACATAACATAGAAAATGAAAAACAGAGAAAGTAAGAACAAGGAATGAGTCCACCTTAGTGATGTCCTTGAGCTCTTCTATGTCTCTTCCTTGCCTTGGCTGCTCCTCCTTCATTGCTTTTAGATCTTTTCTGATTTCATGAAGGATGATGGAGTGCTCTTGATGTTCCACCCTTAGTTGCTTCCAATAATTGTGTGGAAGAAAATGTATCCCCTGAGGTATCTCAGGGATCTCTTGATTTGCAGTCAAATGTTCTACCACTGAGCTATAGACCCTTGATGGAAGCTTTTGTCTTCCCTTTCCTCTTTCTAGAGGTTTCTCTGGCCTTAGGTGCCATCAATGGTTATGGAAAAAACAAAAGAGCTATGCTTTTACCACACCAAACTTAGAATGTTGCTCGCCCTCGAGCAAAAGAAGAAAGAATAGAAGAAGAAGAAGAGGATATGGAGGAGATGGATGGAGGAGATGGATGGAGGTGTGTATTCGGCCATATGGGTGGGATTGGGTGGGAGAGAGATGTTGAATTTTGAAGGTAGTGGTTGTATGGATGTGAGTGGTAAATGGAAAAAAAGAAGGGATGATCATGAATGGAAAGAGAGATGATGAGGTAGGTGAGGATCCTGTGGGGTCCACAGATCTTGAGGTGTCAAGGCATTTACATCCCTGCACCAATTTAGGCATGCAAAATGCCCTTGCACACAACTCTGGGCGTTCAGCGCCAGGTTGGTGCCCATTTTGGGCGTTCAACACCCCTTTGCTGCCATTTCTGGCGTTGAACGCCAGAACCATGCTTGTTCTGGGCGTTCAGCGCCAGGATGCTCCCATTCTGGGCGTTCAGCGCCAGAACTATGCTCTGTTCTGGCGTTTGAACGCCAGACAGATGCTCCTCCAGGGTGTGATTTTTCTTCTGCTATTTTTGATTCCGTTTTCAATTTTTATATTTATTTTGTGACTCCACATGATCATGAACCTAAGAAAACATGAAAAACAATAAAAATAAGAATTAGATAAACATTGGGTTGCCTCCCAACAAGCGCTTCTTTAATGTCAATAGCTTGACAGTGAGCTCTCATGGAGCCTCACAGATGTGCAGAGCTTTGTTGAGACTCTCCAACACCAAACTTAGAGTTTGGATATGGGAGTTCAACACCAAACTTAGAGTTTGGTTGTGGCCTCCCAACACCAAACTTAGAGTTTGACTGTGGGGGCTCTAGTTGACTCTGCTTGGAGAGAAGCTTTTTCTGCTTCCTCCCCATGGTTGCAGAGGGAGATCCTTGAGTTTTAAACACAAGGGAGTTCTCATTCCATTGAAGGAATATTTCACCTCTGTCAACATCAATCACAGCTCTTGCTATGGCCAGGAAAGGTCTTCCTAGGATGATGGATTCATCCTTTTCCTTTCCAGTATCCAGGACTATGAAATCAGCAGGGATGTAAAGGCCTTCAACCTTTACTAACACGTCCTCTACTTGTCCATAAGCTTGTTTTCTAGAGCTGTCTGCCATCTCTAATGAGATTTTAGCAGCTTGCACCCCATAGATTCCCAGTTTCTCTATTACAGAGAGGGGCATGAGGTTTATTCCTGAACCAAGGTCACACAGAGCCTTAAAGATCATGGTGCCTATGGTACAGGGTATTATGAACTTTTCAGGATCCTGTCTCTTCTGAGGCAATGTCAGTTGATCCAGATCACTTAGTTCATTGATGAACAAGGGAGGTTCAACTTCCCAAGTATCAATGCCAAATAATTTGGCATTTAGCTTCATGATTGCACCAAGAAACTTGGCAGTTTTCTCTTCAGTAACATCCTCATTCTCTTCAGAAGAGGAATACTCATCAGAGCTCATGAAGGGCATAAGGAGGTTCAATGGGATCTCTATGGTCTCTAGATGGGCCCCAGAGTCCTTTGGTTCCTTAGAGGGAAGCTCCTTATTGATCACTGGACGTCCCAGGAGGTCTTCCTCCTTGGGATTCACGTCCTCTCCTCTCCTCACAGGTTCGGCCATGGCGCTTATGTCAATGGCCTTGCACTCTCCTTTTGGGTTCTCTTCTGTATTGCTTGGGAGAGTACTAGGAGGGATTTCAGTGATCCTTTTACTCAACTGGCCCACTTGTGCTTCCAGATTTCTAATGGAAAATCTTGTTTCATTCATGAAACTTACAGTGGCCTTAGATAGATCAGAGACTAGATTTGCTAAATTAGAAGCATTTTGTTCAGAGTTCTCTGTCTGTTGCTGAGTGGATGATGGAAAAGGCTTGCTATTGCTAAACCTGTTTCTTCCACCATTATTAAAGCCTTGTTGGGGCTTTTGATCCTTCCATGAGAAATTTGGATGATTTCTCCATGTTGAGTTATAGGTATTTCCATAAGGTTCACCTAAGTAATTTAACTCTGCTATTGCAGGGTTCTCAGGATCATAGGCTTCTTCTTCAGAAGATGCCTCTTGAGTACTGTTGGATGCAGCTTGCATTCCATGCAGACTCTGAGAAATCATATTGACTTGCTGAGTCAATATTTTGTTCTGAGCCAATATGGCATTCAGAGTATCAACTTCAAGAACTCCCTTCTTCATAGGCGTCCCATTGTTCACAGGATTCCTTTCAGAAGTGTACATGAACTGGTTATTAGCAACCATGTCAATGAGTTCTTGAGCTTCTGCAGGCGTTTTCTTTAGGTGAATGGATCCACCTATAGAAGTGTCCAATGACATCTTTGATAGCTCAGATAAACCATCATAGAATATATCCAGGATGGTCCATTCTGAAAGCATGTCAGAAGGACACTTTTTGGTCAACTGTTTGTATCTTTCCCAAGCTTCATAGAGGGATTCACCTTCTTTCTGTCTGAAGGTTTGAACATCAGCTCTAAGCTTGCTCAGCTTTTGAGGAGGAAAGTACTTGGCTAAGAAAGTCGTGACCAGCTTATCCCAAGAGTTCAGGCTGTCTTTGGGTTGAGAATCCAACCATAATCTAGCTCTGTCTCTTACAGCAAAAGGGAAAAGCATGAGCCTGTAGACTTCAGGATCTACTCCATTAGTCTTAACAGTATCACATATCTGCAAGAATTCAGTTAAGAACTGAAAAGGATCTTCAGATGGAAGTCCATGAAACTTGCAGTTCTGCTGCATCAGAGAAACTAACTGAGGTTTCAGCTCAAAATTGTTTGCTCCAATGGCAGGAATGGAGATGCTTCTTCCATGTAAATTGGAATTAGGTGCAGTAAAGTCACCAAGCATCTTCCTTACATTATTATTATTTTCGGTTGCCATCTCCTTTTCCTGTTTGAAAATTTCTGAAAGGTTATCTCTGGATTGTTGTATTTTGGCTTCTCTTAATTTTCTCTTCAGAGTCCTTTCAGGTTCTGGATCTGCTTCCACAAGAATGTTCTTATCCTTGCTCCTGCTCATATGACAAAGAAGAAGGCACAGAAAAATAATAATAATAATGGAGATCCTTTATACCACAGTATAGGGATTCCTGTGTGAGTGGAAGAAGAGGGGGAGACAAAGAATGTAATATAATGGAAGAAACACAACTGTGAGGATGGAAGAGAGGTGAGATGAGATGTTAGGATATGAATGAATAAATAGAATGAGATGGGGGAGGGATAATTTTCGAAAATTATTTTGAAAAAGAGTTAGTGATTTTCGAAAATGGTTTTTGAAAAATGTTAGTAATTTTTCAAAAATTTTTGAAATCAAAAATGAAAAATAGAAATAATTAGTTAATTAAAAAGAAATTTTTGAAAAAGAGGGAAGATATTTTCGAAAATGAGAGAGAGAGAGTTAGTTAGGTGGTTTTGAAAAAGTTAAGAAACAAACAAAAAGTTAGTTAGTTAGTTGAAACAAATTTTGAAAAGATAAGAAGTTAGGAAGTTAGAAAAGATATTTGAAAAGATATTTTTGAAAAAGATAAGATAAGAAGATATTTTTGAAAAGATATGATTGAAATTAGTTTTTGAAAAAAGAGTTGATTTTTAAAATCACAATTAATGACTTGATTCACAAGAAATCACAAGATATGATTCTAGAACTCAAAGTTTGAATCTTTCTTAACAAGCAAGTAACAAACTTCAAATTTTTGAATCAAAACATTAATTGATTATGTTATTTTCGAAAATTTAATTTAAAAATAAGAAAAAGATTTTTGAAAAATATTTTTAGAATTTTCGAAAATAACTAAGAAATTTGAAAAAGATTTGATTTTTGAAAAAGATTTTGAAAAAGATAAGATTTTCAAATTGAAAATTTGATTTGACTCATGAGAAACAACTTGATTTTAAAAATTTTTGAAAAAGTCAACTCAAATTTTCGAATTTGATGAGAGAAAAAGGGAAAGATATTTTTTTGATTTTTTGAATTTTTATGAAAACATGAAAAATATGCAATGCATGAAATTTTTTAGATCAAAACATGAATGTATGCAAGAATGCCATGAATGTCAAGATGAACACCAAGAACACTATGAAGATCATGATGAACATCAAGAACATATTTTTGAAAAATTTTTAATGCAAAGAAAACATGCAAGACACCAAACTTAGAATTCTTTAATGCTTAGACACTAAGAATTCAAGAATGCATATGATAAACATGAAAAGACAAAAAACAAAAAATCATCAAGATCAAACAAGAAGACTTACCAAGAACAACTTGAAGATCGTGAAGAACACCATGAATGCATGAAATTTTCGAAAAAATGCAAGATGCATATGCAATTGACACCAAACTTATAATGTGACTCAAGACTCAAACAAGAAACAGAAAATATTTTTGATTTTTATGATTTTCTAATTTTTTTGGATTTTTATTTTATATTTTTCGAAAATTATATGAAAAAGAAAATTAAGGATTCCAAAATTTTTAATATGAATTCCAGGAATCTTGCCATGTTAGTCTAAAGCTTCAGTCCAGGAATTTAGACATGGCTCACTAGCCAGCCAAGCTTTCAAAGAAAGCTCCAGTCCAAAACACTAGACATGGCCAATGGCCAGCCAAACTTTAGTCTTTAACACGAGAGTATTGCTCTTTATAACAAATTGCAACCCTCAGTCCAAATAAATTTAGACATGGCTTTACAGCCAGCCAGGCTTCAACATGCTTCATGAAACACTAGAATTCATTCTTAAAAATCTTGAATAAAATTTTTGAAAACATTTTTATTTTTTTCGAAAACAGATGAAAAATATTTTTGAAAAATTTTTGAAAAGAAAACAAAAAGAAAATTACCTAATCTGAACAACAAGATGAGCCGTCAGTTGTCCAAACTCAAACAATCCCCGGCAACGGCGCCAAAAACTTGGTGCTGTTGCCGGATCAAACTTGGCACTGATGTTACTGGACCAAAAGCTTGCCGAAAACTCAAACAATCCCCGGCAACGGCGCCAAAAACTTGGTGCACGAAATTGTGATCTCCAGGCTCGAACAAATCCTGGTAATGGCTCCAAAGCTTGGTGCTCTGATCTTAATTCATAATTGTCACAACTTCGATACAACTAACCAGCAAGTGCACTGGGTCGTCCAAGTAATACCTTACGTGAGTAAGGGTCGAATCCCACGGAGATTGTTGGTATGAAGCAAGCTATGGTCACCTTGTAAATCTCAGTTAGGCAGATATAAATTGATAATGGAGTTTTTGAATAATAATTAATAAAATAGGGATAGAGGCACTTATGTAATTCATTGGTGAGAATTTCAGATAAGCGAATGGAGATGCTTTTCGTTCCTCTGAACCTCTGCTTTCCTGCTATCTTCATCCAGTCAGTCTTACTCCTTTCCATGGCTGGCTTTATGCAAGGGCATCACCGTTGTCAGTGGCTACATCCCCTCCTCTCAGTGAAAGATATGCTCACATGCTCTGTCACAGCACGGCCAATCATCTGTCGGTTCTCGATCATGCTGGAATAGGATTCACCCTCCTTTTGCGTCTGTCACTAACGCCCAGCACTCGTGAGTTTGAAGCTCGTCACAGTCATTCAATCATTGAATCCTACTCAGAATACCACAGACAAGGTTTAGACCTTCCGGATTCTCTTGAATGCCGCCATCATTCTAGCTTACGGCACGAAGATTCTGGTTAGGAGATCTAAGAGATATTCATTCTAGCTTTATTCATGTAGAACGGAAGTGTTTGTCAGGCACGCGTTCATGAGGGAGAAGGATGATGAGCGTCACACATAATCATCACCTTCATCACGTTCTTGGGTGTGAATGGATATCTTAGAAGAGAAATAAGAAGAATTGAATAGAAAACAGTAGTACTTTGCATTAATCTTTGAGGAACAGCAGAGCTCCACACCTTAATCTATGGAGTGTAGAAACTCTACCGTTGAAAATATATAAGTGAAAGGTCCAGGCATGGCCGAGATGGCCAGCCCCCTAAAACGTGATCAAAGGATCATAAGGTAATCCAAAGATGCCTAATACAATAGTAAGAGGTCCTATTTATAATAAACTAGCTACTAGGGTTTACATGAGTAAGTATTTGATGTATAAATCCACTTCCGGGGCCCACTTGGTGTGTGTTTGGGCTGAGCTTAAGTGTTGCACGTGTAGAGGCCATTTGTGGAGTTGAACGCCAGTTTTTGTGCCAGTTTGGGCGTTCAACTCTGGTTTTGGATCCTTTTCTGGCGCTGGACGCCAGATTTGGATAGAAAACTGGCGTTGAATGCCAGTTTACGTCGTCTATTCTTGGCCAAAGTATGGACTATTATATATTGCTGGAAAGCCCTGGATGTCTACTTTCCAACGCAATTGGAAGCGCGCCATTTCGAGTTCTGTAGCTCCAGAAAATCCACTTTGAGTGCAGGGAGGTCAGAATCCAACAGCATCAGCAGTCCTTTTTCAACCTCTGAATCTGATTTTTGCTCAAGTCCCTCAATTTCAGCCAGAAAATACCTGAAATCACAGAAAAACACACAAACTCATAGTAAAGTCCAGAAATGTGAATTTAACACAAAATCTATTAAAAACATCCCTAAAAGTAACTAGATCCTACTAAAAACATACTAAAAACAATGTCAAAAAGCGTATAAATTATCCGCTCATCAGGTGACATTGGAGAGAGCTGTGCTCATATACAGCATAATGAAGGGAAAAAACATTAATGTGGGGAAATGATTGCCAGCAACAGCAATAGGGTGCTGAAAAGCACCAAGGATAGCACAAGGTTGGCATTTTCCAGCATTATCCAAAGGTTGTGTGATGAGGCAGGGGTGGAAAAGATCATTGATGAAGTCCTGGTGGATCAAGACAAGCCCATAACTGCCAAAAAGATGGCCAAAATGGTGGCCGTCAACCCACTTCAGAGGGCAAGGGAGCACAGAGCTCATGCTCATATACCACAAAGGCCACCACAACAAGAAGAAGAGGCTGAAGATCAACCACAATACCTAGCACTTCCACCACCACCATACCGACAATTCCCTAAAGGTTTCAATTGGGAGCAATTGCAAGGAGACATACACCAAATGAGAGGAGATATACACCACCTAAGAGAGGATGTCAACCAACTCAAGGAACAACAATAACATTGGGACCAAGTGCATGAGGACATACAACAACTCCAAGGAAGTATGGAGCACATGAAGGAGCAGCAAGACCAGTTCAACTGGGGAGAGATGCAAGGTAGCCTCAACAAAATAGTGGAGCAAAACAAATGGCATCAGAGGAACCTTCTGAGTTTAGGCATCTTTATGATGCTAGAACCATTTCAAGGAGGCAATACGATATCAACACAAAAGCGAAGCTGAATCACTTGTGTAATGCTGTGGCAGTTTTGAACCTCGGATACCCAACATTCATGCAAGGAATGGAGGAGTTAAGCGCGAGACAAGAGGAAATTCTGGCTAAGCATAAGAAGGATGAAAGAACTTACATGAGAAGGCTGGGATTTTGGAAGCCCAAGGACACAAAGGCACAAGAGGGATCCTCCAAGAAGGATGACGATGACTCCTCCTCCTCCAAGAAGAAGGACAAAGGAAAAGGGCCAATGAACTGAAGCTGCTCAAGGTTGTTGAGTTCCATGGTTGACAATTTAAAACTTTGAATTTCTCTTTGCTAATAGTTGCAATGTTAGGATAGTTTATGTTTAATTTCTTTATGTTTTGAAGTCTTTTATGAGTCCTTTATGATCCATGCTTTAATTTGAGAAAAAGAAAATGTTATTCAAGCCATACTAGCATCAATAAAAGAATAGTTTGTTTTCATAAGAGTCTATGGTGAGTTGTTGCAAAAATAAGAGTAAACGAGACTAAGACCAAGTGAGATCATTCAAAATTAAGAGATAAGGAACTAAGTATAGGACCCTGGATGAACTTGAAAGAAAATAAGTCATCATAAACAACTAGACTTAGAGGGTATGACAAGTAGAGGCTAAGGATGTCCCTTGAATATTCATAGAACAAAGAACTGGTAAGCAACAAAGACCCAAGGCTCTGAGCATCAACTATTAGGATTGAAGGAAACACTAAATAGCTCAAAAGAGTTAGAAATCCTAGTAGATGCTTGTGGTGAAGATGTGTCAAGAAGAGAGACCTGGGCAAATAAATTCTCAGGGGTGTTTCAACACCTAGTACCCTAAAACCAATTGGTTTGGGAGTGCTAATTGAAAGCCTAACTAAAGGGTCGTCTTGAGATAAAACATTTAGAGTCGTGGTCAATGAAAAAAAAGAAGTGAAATGAAAGAACAATCAAAGAAAAAGAAACAATTCTTGCTACTTCAAGGTAACAATCAATAAAAAGGGGCCCTAAGGCAAATACTGGAAAGAATCCTCAAGAGTCTAGGAGTTCATTATGACATCGAATCAATAAGATTCATGCATGAGTTAACACTTAGTCTTATCTTTGGTAATGAATGCAGCTCTAAGGTCAAGTCTCAATCTAATTAAAAATGACTCTCATTGATTTGCTTGGGACCAACAAAGCTTAAGTTTGGTGTTGTGATGACTTGCATCATTTACCATTTTTTCTTATCTAAAAAGGACCATAAAAGAGCATAATCTCATGAAATCATTGCAATTCATGAACTAATTGATGAATATTATGGTACATTGCTTTGAAATGGGTTTGTGTTGAATTTCAGGTGAAATAAAGCTGGGCATGTGAAACTGGCGTGCCACTTGAAACAAACGCCATGAAAGTATGTGGGTGTGGCACGCCAGGAGCTGGGCGTGGCACACCAGTTGCATTTTCCAGAGAAGGTTCTCAAAGCATTAACAAGGGCGTGGCACGCCACCTGCTGGACGTGGCACGCCAGTATCATTTTCCAGAGAGCAATGTTCAAGGTCACAATAGGGGCGTGGCACGCCAAGTCCACCATACACCATGGGCGTGCCACTTGAACCATTGGGTGTGGCACGCCAATTCATCAATCCAGAAGAGGACAACCACTTGGGCATGCCACTTGGTATCGAAGGCGTGGCATGCCAACTCTAGCCCATCACTTGGGCATGGCACGCCAGCTCTAGCCCATCACTTGGGCGTGCCACTTGGTATCGAAGGCGTGGCACGCCAAGCTTGAAGAAGACACAACCACTTTGGTGTGCCACTTGGTATCGAAACTTGGGTGTGCCACTTGAAGACCCAGGTGTGGCACGCCAAGCTTGAAGAAAACACACCAATATGGGCGTGCCACTTAAACATCCAGGCGTGACATGCTAGTTCAATTTTCCAGAGGAGGAAGAGAAGGGCCAAACACTAGGCGTGCCACTTGGTATCGAAGGCGTGGCACGCCAGCAATCATCCTTACATGGGGGTGCCACTTTGGTCCCAGGCGTGGCACGCCAATGCTAAAGAAAACCAAACACCAAGGCTGGGCATGCCACTTGAGGTCGAAGGCGTGGCACGCCAGCATTCACCACCAACTTGGGCGTGCGACTTGATGTCGAAGGCGTGGCACGCCAACTTGAGCAACCAAGGAGAAGAAGACTGGGCGTGCCACTTGAATGCTGGGCGTGGCACGCCAGCTACTGGAGCAAAAAAGCATGCACTATGGGCGTGGCACGCCACACGCTAGCCGTGGCATGCCAGTTATGTTTTCCAGGGACGTGAAGAAGGGTCTTCATGGGCGTGGCACGCCGGTAGGAAAATCCAGAGAGGTAGATGAAGCAACCACAATAGGCGTGGCACGCTAGACCTTCGGCGTGCCATGCTAGTTCAATTGTCCAGGGAAGAAAAACAAGAAAGAAAAGCCTGGGCGTGCCACTTGGGCTCGAAGGTGTGGCACGCCAGGCTAACCAAGCTTTAAAAACGCCTGGGCGTGCCACTTGGGTTCGAAGGCGTGGCCCGCCAGGCTAACCAAGGATGAAAAAGACCCTGGGCGTGCCACTTGGGCTCGAAGGCATGGCACGCCAGGGAGATGGATGCATGGGGCGTGCCACTTGAGGGACTAGGCGTGGCGCGCCAAGCCAAACTTAGTGGCTAGACGTGGCATGCCAATCAAGCGCCAGCCACACGCCAAGCATGGAGAGGCACGTTTTTGGAGTTCTCTTTCTCTCTAGCTGTAATTTTACTTTTCTCTTTTCTATTTTCTTAATTCTAGTGCTAGGAGTAGTATAAATAACCCCTGAAAGTACTAAAAAGGGGTTGTTGAGTAGTAGTTTTGTTGAAGTATAGTTAGATTTAATTTTCATTGAGAGAGGGAGCTCTGTTGTACTTGACGGATTAATGATAGTGAATTTCTTCTTCTCTTCATCTTCTCTTTGATTTGCTAGAAGGAATTTCATTTTAATGTTAGTGTTCAATCATCTTGGGAAAGAAGTTGAATGTAAAATGGGTTTCATGGGAACCTTAGAAAAGGAAACATGAAACCATGCTAGAAATCCCTTCTCATACTTGAGTAGAATCTGGGTTTTAGTGATTGGATATGGTGACATATAATCCACCCTCTACTTGGATCTATGAGGATGTGTGGTATAATCAAGGACCTAGCATATCTCTCTTCATGAGCAATTAGTCCAAGGAATTGGCTATTGATCAAGATCTGAGAGATTGAATCACCAAGGGATTGAGGTTCAATCAATCATGATTGCCAAGAGGTTAATGAGTTGCACGATTGAAGATGAAATGAGCTGGATTTAATCTAAAGAGAACAACATCTCATGATCTCAATGAATTTCCCCTATTCTCATCTTCCACATTCTTTATAGCTTTCTTTACATTATGTTATTCCCCATTCCCATTTACAATTAAGTCATTTATGTTTCTGCACTTTACATTCTTGCCATTTCCTTTTTTGCACTTTACTGCTTCTCTTTACTTTTAAGTCATTTACATTCCTGCGCATTTACAATTCTGCAATCACACTCTATATTGTTCAGCTTGACTAATTCACCCATTCATTAAAATTGCTCAAATCTACCAATCTCTGTGGATACGATCCCACTCCTAGTGGGTTATTACTTGACGATATTTTTGGTGCGCATGCCAAAAGAACGGGTTCGTTAATTTTATATAGGGAGTGAATTCCGGTCATCAAACCATACTCCGCTCTGCCACCATATCCGAAATCTCATCGAGGTGGATTTGTAACCTGCGTCTGAAAAATAACAACAAAGTATGGAATGAGAACCAGAGGTTCTCAGTAATGGTAACAGTGCCCCATGTGTAAGATGTAAGGCTCCGGGACGCCGAAGGCAATCCTAGAACTTCACATCAAGTATGGATATTCAAGATTAGAATAAAATAAATAACTTATACCATAAACACTAAACAGGTTTATCTAAACTTAGGGGAAATTCTAACTAATACTAATCACACCGCTGTATCCCACAGCCTTCGCCAACCTAACCTACGTGCGATCCCATCACCACTGCCTACCTAACCTCCTCAGCACCAGACAAACACAATTAATGCAAGCAAATAATACACAGGTAATAATCATATATCATAATTAATTCAAAAAGCAAGTAGGCATGTTATACAATTAGGCAAACTCAAGTAATAAAAGCAAACAAGCACATAGAAGATGCATATGATGAATGCCTATCCTATTGGCTCGTGATATCACTTGTCGATCCGTAAATGCCAACCTAACACATCCTTCTAGATGTAGCCTTTTTTGCCATGCCAGAGATATAGTGCCTTGCACACTCATGCAGTAGCGAATCTGCTACGTCAGAGATATAGTACCCTGCACACTCATGTGGTAGGGAGTCTACTATGCCAGGGATATAGGCCCTGCACACTTCCTGCAGCAAAGATGGAAACCACCACAACAATTTATCCAGCAGAACAATCTACCACGCCAGAGATATAGGCCCCGCACACTCTCAACAACAACCAGTCATGCGGTAGAACAATCTACCATGCCGGAGATATAGGCTCCGCACACTTTCAACAACAACCAGTCATGCGACAGAACAATTGATGAGAGAACTTTTGTGTGGTCTAGAAATTTGCGGATAAATCCTCGTTGCAAGTATAGTTTCTAAACCTTCAAAAGTCCTTTCATACAAACGTTTTTTGTTGTCACAAGTAACAAACCCCTTTAAAATTGATAACCGAGTATTTAAACTTCGGGTCATCTTCTCAAGGAACTGCAAGTAAGTATGTTCTTATTATTGGCTATAAAGGTTGTAATCGGGGTTTAGAAGGTGAGAAACAAGTGATTTAAATGACAAGTAAAGTAGATGGCAATTAAAATAAATAAATACTGTAAAGCAAACTTCTGGCAAGGTAAGAGAAATTGGAAGTCCAACTTAGTTATCTCTCTCAACAATAATGAAAGTTGAATCTAAATTCCACTTAGTTAACCTTTGCTAAAACAAAGAAAAGTCAAGGGACTAATTAGTTTGACCTTCGAATCCTATTTATTTCCTAAGAAAAAGTTGGGATTATTGAAGTTCAGTTCAATTAGCAAGATAGCGATTATCAGTTATATTGAGTTTGATAATATTGAGTTACTGATTTCTTAACCAAGACCAAAAAGGGAAAAAGTAAATTGCTGGAATAGAATATCTTCAGATTGGAAACAACGGTAACACAAATTAAAGAGAAAGCAATCAATAACTGAAATACCTCAAATATCATTAATTCAAATAACAATCTGTAACATGGAATAATTCATAAATTAAATTATAAAAGTAAATAATCTACTCAAGTGTTGGAATAAATAAATAAAAGTGAAAAGGGAAGCTTAAAACAAGAAACATAAAACCTGGATCGAGAGTCACTCTTAAAAACTAAGAGAAGTCCTAAATCCTAATCCTAAGAGAGAGAGGAGAGAACCTCTCTCAAACTAAATCTAAATCATGGAAAGTAGTAAAAATGCGAGCTCCCTCTTGAATGGATGCATTCCCCCACTTTATAGCCTCTAGTCTGTGTGTTCTGCACCTGGATCTGGGCCAAAAGAGCTTCAGAAATCGCTGGGGGCGTATTCTGTAAATTCTGATACGTGGCCTCTGTCACGCATCCGCGTGGGTCATGCGGTCGCGTCATTTGGAGTTTTCCTTGTGGCGCGGTCGCGTCGGTCACGCGTCCGCATCGAATGCGTGATGAACGGATATTTTATACGCATTTTGGGGTTAATTTCATATAGTTTTTAGTGTGTTTTAGTTAGTTTTTAGTTTATTTTCAGTAGTTTCTAGGCAAAATTCATATTTCTGGACTTTACTATGAGTTTGTGTGTTTTTCTGTGATTTCAGGTATTTTCTGGCTGAAATTGAGGGAGCTGAGCAAAAATTTGATTCAGGTTGAAAAAGGACTGCTGATGCTGTTGGATTCTGACCACCCTGCACTCAAAGTGGATTTTCTGGAGCTACAGAACTTTCAATTGCGTTGGAAAGTAGACATCCAGGGCTTTCCAGAAATATATAATAGTCCATACTTTGCTCAAGGATAGACGACGTAAACTGGCGTTCAACACCAGTTCCATGTTGCTGTCTGGAGTTCAACGCCAGAAAAGGATCCAAAGCTGGCGTTGAACGCCCAAAACAGCCCTATGCACGTGATTAGCTTAAGTCTCAGCCCCAACACACACCAAGTGGGCCCTAGAAGTGGATTTCTGCACCATCTATCATAGCTTGTTCATTTTCTGTAAACCTAGGTTACTAGTTCAGTATAAAAACAACTTTTAGAGGATTATTTCGCATCTCATGACATTTTTAGATCTAAACTTTGTACCTTTTGACGGCATGAGTCTCTAAACTCCATTGTTGAGG
Source organism: Arachis ipaensis (assembly GCF_059453495.1). Lineage (NCBI taxonomy): Eukaryota > Viridiplantae > Streptophyta > Magnoliopsida > Fabales > Fabaceae > Arachis > Arachis ipaensis. Next base: position 77,703,972 of record NC_142440.1, on the reverse strand, counting down.
GTGAGGAGCTCTGCTGTGTCTCGATGAATTAATGCAAGTATTTCTGTTTTCCATTCAAACATGCGTGTTCCTATCTAAGATATCCATTCGCACTTCAATATGAATATGATGAACGTGACAATCATCATCATTCCTCCACGAACGCGTGCCTAACAACCACTTACGTTCCACCATAGAATGAATGAATATCTCTTAGATCTCTTAATCAGAATCCTCGTGGTATAAGCTAGATTGATGGCAGCATTTGTAAGAACCCTGATTTTCGAGTACATGAGATCTTTTCTGAAAGTACGGATTTCTCTGGAAGATCAGTAAAGGGAACACCTCTGCTATATCATCAAGCATCTCAATCCTCATTACCATTATGCCATCCTTATGCTAGATCCTCCTTTGAGGCAAGCTCGATAATGCAATCGCGAAGAACCTAGTTTTTAAACCGTATTGGTTGGCAGTTTTGACTCTGATTTTCGTAAATAGTCTCTGTTTGACGAACCGGACTCGATTCATGAGAGGAGAGAGATAATAGTATAATATTATCATTATATTAGTATTAGAAAATGCTTGAATGATATTATAAGGTTACCTGGTCTGTTTTTGTTAAAAACAGAAAATCGGTTTAACCGAGTTTACGGTTTACTGGTGCAGCTTAGCACAAGCACTCTCTGATGAATTTAGCAATGCTAAGGCCTCATTATACATGTTCTATTCTCATAATAAATATGTTACTAGTGTCATTTATGCTAGTAGCTCAGAAAATAATTTTTAGAGATGTTTTTACGAGTGTTCTGGTACACCTAGTTTTAGTAGTTGTACACCAGAGATATTTTAATATTATTTTAATCCACCTCCAAGCCAACCAATCACAACTTACCTTACACCCCCAAGACCTTCAAGGCTGTCTCATTTCATCATTTTGGCCGAAAATAACAAGAGAGAAAAGAGAGAAACTTTCATAAACACTTAATCTTCAAAGCTTGATTTCTTCTGAACTAAAACTCAAATCAAAACTCCGATTTCACCAAAATGATCCTCTCTTCTTCCTCTACATAACCATGTAACTTATCAAGGATGGAAATAAGGTGAGATGGCTGTCTCCCTCACATTTCAATTCGGTTTTCAAGGAAAACCATGCAAAACATGTGTTTTCTTGATGTTCTTCCTTAGGAATCATGCTTAACTTGACTTGAGGGCCAAGAAACATGAACTTCCAGCAATTCTAAGGTGAGATATCTCCTCCTAACATACTGAGTGAGATTTGGTCAGTTGAGAGTTTTTGGATTTAAAGTTGTTCTTGATGTGATTTAGGAGGAAAAAGTGCCTAAGGACCACCTGAAAGTTTAACCGAATTAGGAGCAGCAAAACCAGGTAGGTGTCACGAAATTAATCTTGATTATTTGTGTTTGAGTTGTGTTAATGTTGTATTATTTGGCTGTGCTAAAAACTGGTTGCATATATGATTGATTCTTGGTGAAAATTTGGTGAAATTTTGATGAAATTTGATGAAATTCAAGCTTTAAAGTTCATGTTCTTGGGCAGCTGGAAAAACGAAACCCTAAGCTTAAATTGAGGTTCAATTGGTGTTGAAATCATGTAGAAAAGATGGGGTTTTAGTGGATGCAATTTTATTTTGAATTATGGTAAAAATCGGTTGCCGAAAAGACTGAAAAACGGGTAAAAACAGAGAAAGAATCTGAAGAATTTATGAAGAACATGAAGAACACTTTGAGTGTGGTAAAGAACATTGAAGAACACCTTTTAGATCTTAGAAAGGGCAAGGGAGTAAAATTTTTGGTGTTTAAGGGGTTATATGGTAATTTCTGGAAGTTAGGGTGGTAAAAGTAGAAATATTAAAAGTTACGGGTGGTAAAAAGTAAATTTTAAAGGTTAAAGGTTAAAGTAAAGTTAATTTTCGAAAATTTAATGATAAAATAATAAATAATAAAAAAATATTAAATAATAATATTTAATTAAAAATAATATTTTAATAAAAATAATAAAATAATGCAGAAAAGGCAGTTTTCTGTAAAAGCTTTAGAAAGATAACTTTAAGCGCAGAATCTCATAATTACCTTCATAAAACACTTAGGGAGTGGTAAGAACATATTAGTGAGGCAAAGATAAATAAACGATAAAAAGTTGAAGAAAAGATAAAAACTAAAGAAAAGTCTGTAAGGTTTTAATAACAGAAAAACAGACAGAAATTAGTGAACAAACTAGGGCAACATAGTTAGTCCTTGAGTTGCGACTAGGGTTAGGTATTATATGAAAAGTTAAACTATTTCAGTATAGACTTAATGAACCTATACTTGGAACAGGCGAACTATTCATACCGAAATTTACATAAACTTTAAATACATACGTTAAGCAGAGAAATCAGAGCAGAGTAGAGAAACACAGAAAACAGAGTAACCAGAGTAAAGTAAAGAGATAAAGAGAAAAAGCGTAATATAGATACAGATGAAAAGAGTAATCAGAGAAGAGAAAAGAGGTACAGAGAATAGAGTAATTAAAACAGAGTAAAGAGATACAGAGAAAAGAGAAACCAGAACAGAGTAAAGAGATATTATATATATATGTTGCTTAATGCAACCCAAGAGATATATATATATATGTTGCTTAATGCAACCCAAGAGATATTTTATATATATGTTGCTTAATGCAACCCAAGAGATATTATATATATATATATATTTGTTGCTTAATGCAACCCAAGAGATGTTTGTTTACTTATCTGTTGCCCTAAGGCAACCCATGAGTGATTTTCCGTTCCCAAGAGTATATTTCCTGCGAGTAGAAAGCAGACGCTGTCTCAATAGAGCTGCTAATAATTATATGCGCATTTATTTGAACGGAAAATCGTATCCGGGAAATCGTGAACTCGTGATCGGATAAATGTCGGGAATGCAGGTGCTAACTGACACATGAGCTCATGGCCTGCGCTAGGGCTAGACATGCATCATTCTTGTCTGCGCATCATTCTCTGTTGCATTCCTTTCTGTGTGTGATCTACTTCTTTATGTTTGTCTGCTTGTATGCCATTTCTGTGTTTTATTTTCCTGTATTCTTTTGTTTGTGTTCTGCTTTCTGTTGTCTCTACTTTCTCTTCCTATCTTTATTTTCTGTTTACTGCTGCGCTATATTATGTTATCTGTCTACTAATCAACCCCAAATAAATGAACGTAACTAATAACCCCGACCCTACTAAGAACTCCCCAGTTCTTACCCCTTCTCTCTCCCTTTCCCCTTCAGATGGAAGTAAGAGTTTCTTTCCGTAGTTCGCTGATGATTGTACGCAAAAGGGATTCCACTCTAGGCAGTCTTCTGAGTCTAGGGTGAATATCATTCTCTGATTATATGAATATACTGTGAGACCAGCCAACGTCTGCACCTCGTTCGTATGTGCACTTTAATCTAAATCATGTGTACGAGATTCCTATTGTGTGGCTACTTCATGAGGTACCAGAGAGACGTCCTGTGGAAAAGTCTGATCGTGTAGAAGAGTAGCAGATGATGTTCTATCTTTTGATGACGTTCCACTTGACTTGAGTTTTGAAGACCTATAACGTACTTTCCCTCGCTTTAGTAGTTTAGAGGGACTAGGTGAGTATAGAGTATAGGCTAGCCTAGGTGCCAGCTTAGGGACCTCTTGAACAGGTCAGGACCTGGGATGTTGTATGTATATATATGTATATAGATATTATTTAGCTATATCTAGGGGTGTTCTAACTAACAGCCTATATGCTAATAAAGGCTGAATCACCGAATGTTGTCAACTACTTGTGATGTATTTTTGTGTGGTTGTTTATAACTGTTTTATCTGTTATTACTTGTGAATTGATTATAAATGATTCTGTCTATTAATCCAAACGTTTTAAAAAAAAAAAATATACACCACGCAAATTAACTACGCTTTTAACAACGAATCAGGCTCGTATGATAAATAATAGATAATAATTAGGAAGACAAATTGGTAGCGCTCAGTTTTCGGTATGATCTAGACATATTGAAAATTTGGGTCGTTACAATTTGGTATCAGAGCAATTCGTTCCCAGTAGAGCCTGGGGAGTGGACTGACTATGCTTCATTGCATACTCTGTTGTGTGTCTCATGCCTATAGGATATCCCAGTGATATATGTTGCATGATTGTCTTTGTGTTTTCATTTTGGGAATGTTCACACTTGACTTGAATTGTTAAGACTGATCACCTTAACAATGATTGTTTGGTGTGAACAAGACTACAATGGGTTCACGGAGACAAGGCGTACTGGAAGGAATTCCTAATGTTAACTACGAGAGGGAACAGGAAACGTTTATGGCTATTATGAACAACACGGCTGAAGTAGTCCGTGAAGCTGCGGTAACAGCGGCTAGGGCTGTTGAACGTCTTGGAGTGTGAAATGGGAATGATGACAATAACTTGGGGCATTTCGAAAGACCTATGACCCTTGCGACTTTTCTGAAGGTTAAACCGCCTAAGTTTAAAGGCACACTCGTTGCGACGGATGCTGACAACTGGTTTCGAGCTATTGAACGATCACTGCGAGCGCAACATGTTCCGGAAGGACAACACGTGGAGTTTGCTACATATATGCTCGAGGGAGAAGCTGAGTACTGGTGGCAGGGGATACAGCGACTGCTACAACCGAATGAAAATGACATTCCTTAGGATATCTTTAGGGACGAATTTTATAAAAAGTATTTTCTGGGAGCAGTGCGTGATGCTAAAGAGATAGAGCTTATGCAGCTGAGGCAAGGGGATATGACTGTTGCTGAGTATGCTCGTAATTTCGATGACTTGTGTCGTTTCTCTAAGATCTGTCAAGGGAATCCTGTTGACTTTGAAGAATGGAAGTGCTTGAAGTTTGAAGGAGGCCTTCGTGATGATCTGATGAGTTCAATAGTTCCGCTGGAGATACGTAATTTTGCTGAATTAGTTAACAAGAGCAAGTTAGTGGAAGAATGTATTATGAAAGTGATTGTGACCAAGGTGAGTCGCCAAGGATTCGCACCAAGGTGTCTTAGCAATCATCAGGCGGCTGGGAGAAGGGTGCATTTTAAAGCGCGTGGCATACGACAGCATAAGAACCTACAAGTTGGTAACATTACTGCTCACCGTACGGGTAAGAATGGAGGTAAAGTAAGGCAAGGCAATGGTAAACGAGCCCATCAGGCTTACATAAACACTGCATGTAAGTAATGCGGAAAAAAGCATAGTAACAGGTCTTGCCAGTTTGGATCACCTAACTGCTATGCTTGTGGAGAACTTGGACATATTGCCAAGGATTGTCCGAAGGGATTTACTCAAAATTCAGTTAGAACCAAGCAACAAGGACGAGTGTTTGCTATCACTATTGACGATGTTGTGCAATCGAACGCCCTCATTCAAGGTCAGGTTATGTCAAGAATCGATTTCTAACTGTACTGTATGATTCGGGTGCATTGCATTCTTTATTTCTGTAACTATTGCTCACGAGTTAGGATTATATTTCTTTAAATTGAATTTTTACTTGATTGTCCATACACTTGCATCCCAAAATGCTTTGACCAATTTAGTGTGCCTGCGAGTACCATTCGCTATTAGGAACAGGACTTTTATACACCATCTAATCTGTTTGCCTCTATATGGTTTTGAAGTTATTTTAGGATTAGATTGGTTATCTAAGTATCATGTTTTCCTTGATTATTTTAAAAGAACTGCTGTTATTCCATCTGATAGTCTATGTACTAAACCATTTCTGTCCCACACCTTATATCTGAATTCTGTAAGAGTTACCTTAGGCGGGAGTGATTGTGAGGGGTACGTTCTGTTAGCGGCTAGCTCGAATGATAGTGAATTAAGCTTAGAACGAATCTGAATGATGAAGGAATTTCCTGATGTTTTCTTGGACGACATACCTGAGTCTCCTCCTCAGCGAGAGATAGAATTCAGCATTGATCTAGTACCTGGAACTGGACCGATTTCCATAGCACCACACCGGATGTCACCATTGCTTGCAGAGCTGAAGAAGCTGTGAGACAGGATCGTAGTGGCCTATAGAGGTACAAGAACATAATTTGTGTGCCTAACTCTGGAGAATTGCAACAAATGATTCTTGCTGAAGCTCCCCAAAGTAGACTTTCTATGCATCCTGGGTGACAAAGATGTATCGAGATTTGAAACAAATGTTCTGGTGGCCAGGCTTAAAGAAAGAAGTAGCTGATTATGTCTCAAAATGTTTAACCTGCCAGAAGATGAAGGTGGAACATCAGAAGCTATCAGGAACCCTGCAACCCTTAGAAATACCACAATGGAAATGGGAGCAGATTTCTATGGATTTTGTCACGAGATTGCCAAGGACCTCAACTGGACACGATGCCATCTAGGTAATTGAGGACAGGTTGACAAAGTCAGCACACTTCCTTCCAATTCGAGTTGACTATACTTTAGAAAGGCTGGAACGAATATATATTCAAGGAATTGTATGACTACATGGGATACCTTCATAAATTGTCTCAGATCGAGTTTCGAGGTTTACTACTAGATTTTAGGGAGCTTTTCAGAAAGTGTTGGAAACAGAATTGCACACGAGTATAGCATACCATCCTCAGATAGACGGACAATCAGAGCAGACAATCCAAACGTTAGAAGACATGTTACAATCATGTATGATAGACAACCAAAGCAGCTGGGATAAGTATTTGCTTTTGGTCAAATTCGTCTACAACAACAGCTTCCAATAAAGTATCGGAATGGCACCATATGAAGCTCTCTATGGAAGAAGATGTCGGACACCATTGTGTTGGAATGACGATGGAGAAGCTAATGTCTTAGGTCCAGACTTAGTGTAAGAAACTACTGAGAAGATAAAGGAGATTCGTCGGAAGATCTAGACAGCACAAGGCCGTCAAAAGAGCTATGCCGATAATAGACGTAGACCCTTAGAGTTTAGTGACGGAAACCGTGTCTTTCTAAAAGTAACCTCGATTACTGGAATAGGTAGAGCCCTTAAGAATAAAAAGCTTAACCCACGATACATAGAACCTTTCCAAATACTTAAAAGAGTCGGTCTAGTAGTTTATCAAATAGTCCTTCCTCCTTATTTATCAAACCTTCATGATGTTTTTCATGTCTCGCAACTTAAGAAATATATTCCCGACAAGAGTCACATTTTACAACCAGAGACAGTACAGTTATGAAATGATTTGACATATCAAGCATCACCAGTTTAGATCGTAGGAAGAAGTGATAAGCAGCTAAAAGGCAAGACTGTTCGCTTAGTCAAAGTAGCATGGGAACCAAGAGGAGAAGAAGAGCACACTTGGGAATTGAAAGATAAGATGAAAGCTAATTACCCACATCTATTCCTAGGTAACTGAAATTTTGAGGGCAAAATTTTCTTTTAGAAGGGTAGAATGCAACAACCCTGATTTTCGAGTACATGAGATCTTTTCTGAAAGTACGGATTTCTCTGGAAGATCAGTAAAGAGAACACCTCTGCTATATCATCAAGCATCTCAATCCTCATTACCATTATGCCATCCTTAAGCTAGAACCTCCTTTGAGGCAAGCTCGATAATGCAATCGCGAAGAACCTAGTTTTTGAACTGTATCGGTTGGCAGTTTTGATTCTGATTTTCGTAAATAGTCTCTGTTTGACGAACCGGACTCGATTCATGAGAGGAGAGAGATAATAGTATAATATTATCATTATATTAGTATTAGAAAATGCTTGAATGATATTATAAGGTTACCTGGTCTGTTTTTGTTAAAAACTGAAAATCGGTTTAACCGAATTTACGGTTTACTGGTGCAGCTTAGCACCAGCACTCTCTGATGAATTTAGCAATGCTAAGGCCTCATTATACATGTTCTATTCTCATAATAAATATGTTACTAGTGTCATTTATGCTAGTAGCTCAGAAAATAATTTTTAGAGATGTTTTTACGAGTGTTCTGGTACACCTAGTTTTAGTAGTTGTACACCAGAGATATTTTAATATTATTTTAATCCACCTCCAAGCCAACCAATCACAACTTACCTTACACCCCCAAGACCTTCAAGGCTGTCTCATTTCATCATTTTGGCCGAAAATAACAAGAGAGAAAAGAGAGAAACTTTCATAAACACTTAATCTTCAAAGCTTGATTTCTTCTGAACTAAAACTCAAATCAAAACTCCGATTTCACCAAAATGATCCTCTCTTCTTCCTCTACATAACCATGTAACTTATCAAGGATGGAAATAAGGTGAGATGGCTGTCTCCCTCACATTTCAATTCGGTTTTCAAGGAAAACCATGCAAAACATGTGTTTTCTTGATGTTCTTCCTTAGGAATCATGCTTAACTTGACTTGAGGGCCAAGAAACGTGAACTTCCAGGAAGTCTAAGGTGAGATATCTCTTCCTAACATACTGAGTGAGATTTGGTTAGTTGAGAGTTTTTGGATTTAAAGTTGTTCTTGATGTGATTTAGGAGGAAAAAGTGCTTAAGGACCACCTGAAAGTTTAACCGAATTAGGAGCAGCAAAACTAGGTAGGGTGTCACGAAATTAATCTTGATTATTTGTGTTTGAGTTGTGTGAATGTTGTATTATTTGTCTGTGCTAAAAATTGGTTGCATATATGATTGATTCTTGGTGAAAATTTGGTGAAATTTTGATGAAATTTGATGAAATTCAAGCTTTAAAGTTCATGTTCTTGGGCAGCTGGAAAAACGAAACCCTAAGCTTAAATTGAGGTTCAATTTGTGTTGAAATCATGTAGAAAATATGGGGTTTTAGTGGCTGCAATTTTATTTTGAATTATGGTAAAAATCGGTTGCTGAAAAGACTGAAAAACGGGTAAAAACAGAGAAAGAATCCGAAGAATTTATGAAGAACATGAAGAACACTTTGAGTGTGGTGAAGAACATTGAAGAACACCTTTTAGATCTTAGAAAGGGCAAGGGAGTAAAATTTTTGGTGTTTAAGGGGTTATATGGTAATTTCTGGAAGTTAGGGTGGTAAAAGTAGAAATATTAAAAGTTACGGGTGGTAAAAAGTAAATTTTAAAGGTTAAAGGTTAAAGTAAAGTTAATTTTCGAAAATTTAATGATAAAATAATAAATAATAATAAAATATTAAATAATAATATTTAATTAAAAATAATATTTTAATAAAAATAATAAAATAATACAGAAAAGGCAGTTTTCTGTAAAAGCTTTAGAAAGACAACTTTAAGCGCAGAATCTCATAATTACCTTCATAAAACACTTAGGGAGTGGTAAGAACATATTAGTGAGGCAAAGATAGATAAAAGATAAAAAGTTGAAAAAAAGATAAAAACTAAAGAAAAGTCTGTAAGGTTTTAATAACAGAAAAACAGACAGAAATTTGTGAACGAACTAGGGCAACATAGTTAGTCCTTGAGTTGCGACTAGGGTTAGGTATTATATGAAAAGTTAAACTGTTTCAGTATAGATTTAATGAACCTATACTTGGAACAGGCGAACTATTCATACCGAAATTTACATAAACTTTAAATACATACGTTAAGCAGAGAAATCAGAGCAGAGTAGAGAAACACAGAAAACAGAGTAACCAGAGTAAAGTAAAGAGATAAAGAGAAAAAGAGTAATATAGATACAGATGAAAAAAGTAATCAGAGAATAGAAAAGAGGTACAGAGAATAGAGAAATTAAAACAGAGTAAAGAGATATAGAGAAAAGAGAAACCAGAACAGAGTAAAGAGATATTATATATATATATATATTGCTTAATGCAACCCAAGAGATATTATATATATATGTTGCTTAATGCAACCCAAGAGATATTATATATATATATATATATATATATATATATATATATATGTTGCTTAATGCAACCCAAGAGATATTATATATATATATATTTGTCGCTTAATGCAACCCAAGAGATGTTTGTTTATTTATCTGTTGCCCTAAGGCAACCCAAGAGTAATTTTTCGTTCCCAAGAGTATATTTCCTACGAGTAGAAAGAAGAGGCTGTCTCAATAGAGCTGCTAATAATTATATGCGCATTTATTTGAATGGAAAATCGTATCCGGGAAATCGTGAACTCGTGACCGGATAAATGACGGGAATGCAGGTGCTAACCGACACATGAGCTCATGGCCTGCGCTAGGGCTAGACATGCGTCATTCTTGTCTACGCATCATTCTCTGTTGCATTCCTTTCTGTGTGTGATCTACTTCTTTATGTTTGTCTGCTTGTATGCCATTTCTGTGTTTTATTTTCTTGTATTCTTTTGTTTGTGTTCTGCTTTTTGTTGTCTCTACTTTCTCTTCCTATCTTTATTTTCTGTTTACTGCTGCGTTATATTATGTTATTCGTCTACTAATCAACCCCAAATAAATGAACGTAACTAATAACCCCGACCCTACTAAGAACTCCCCAGTTCTTACCTCTTCTCTCTCCCTTTCCCCTTCAGATGGAAGTAAGAGTTTCTTTCCGTAGTTCGCTGACGATTGTACGCAAAAGGGATTCCACTCTAGGCAGTCTTCTGAGTCTAGGGTGAATATCGTTCTCTGATTATATGAATATACTGTGAGACCAGCCAATGTCTGCACCTTGTTCGTATGCGCACTTTAACCTAAATCCTGTGTACGAGATTCCTATTGTGTGGCTACTTCATGAGGTACCAGAGAGACGTCCTGTGGAAAAGTCTGATCATGCAGAAGAGTAGCAGATGATGTTCTATCTTTTGATGACGTTCCACTTGACTTGAGTTTTGAAGACCTAGAACGTACTTTTCCGCGCTTTAGTAGTTTAGAGGGACTAGGTGAGTATAGAGTATAGGCTAGCCTAGGTGCCAACTTAGGGACCTCTTGAACAGGTCAGGACCTGGGATGTTGTATGTATATATATGTATATAGATATTATTTAGCTATATCTAGGGGTGTTCTAACTAACAGTCTATATGCTAATAAAGGCTGAATCACCGAATGTTGTCAACTACTTGTGATGTATTTTTGTGTGGTTGTTTATAACTGTTTTATCTGTTATTACTTGTGAATTGATTATAAATGATTCTGTCTATTAATCCAAATGTTTTCAAAAAAAAAATATACACCACGCAAATTAACTACGCTTTTAACAACGAATCAGGCTCATATGATAAATAATAGATAATAATTAGGAAGACAAATTGGTAGCACTCAGTTTTTGGTATGATCTAGACATATTGAAAATTAGGTCGTTACAGCATTCAAGAGAACCCGGAAAGTCTAAACCTTGTCTGTGATATTTCGAGTAGGATTCAGGGATTGAATGACTGTGACGAGCTTCAAACTCGCGAGTGCTGGGCGTAGTGACAGACACAAAAGGATAGTAAATCCTATTCCGGTACGATTGAGAACCTGCAGATGATTAGCCGTGCGGTGACAGCGCATCTGGACCCTTTTCACTGGAAGGATGGATGGTAGCCATTGACAACGGTGATCCACCAACACACAGCTTGCCATAGGAGGACGTGCGTGCGTGAATCAGAAAACAGAGGAAAGCAGAATTTCAGAAGATAAAGCATCTCCAAAACTCCAACATATTCTCCATCATCACATACAAGTATAATTTGTGTTCTACCCTTTTATTCCTTGCAATCAAATTTGATAAGTGAATTATTTTATTGTTTTCCTGACTAAGAGTTACAAGATAATCATAGATTGCTTCAAGCCAACAATCTCCGTGGGATCGACCCTTAGTCACGTAAGGTATTACTTGCACGACCTAGTGCACTTGCTGGTTAGTGGTACGAGTTGTAAAAAGTGTGATTTACAATTCGTGCACCAATTTTTTGGCGCCGTTGCCGGGGATCACAATTTCGTGCACCAAGTTTTTGGCGCCGTTGTCGGGGATTGTTTGAGTTTGCACAAATGACGGTGAATCTTGTTGCTTAGATTAGGAAATTTTTGTCTTTTGAGTCAGAGTCTTTTATTTTCTTTTCAAAAATTTTTCAAAAATAAATTTTCTATTAAATCTCGTGCCAAAACTTTAAGTTTGGTGTTTTCTTGTTGGTTTTCCTTTGTTTTTCAAAAATTTAATTTTGGTTTTCTAAAAATTTTAAGTTTGGTGTTCTTTTTTCATGTTCTTGTGTTCTTGTGAGTCTTCAAAGTATTCTTGAGTTTTTCTTCCGTCTTGATCTTAAAATTTTTAAGTTTAGTGTTCCTTGGTGTTTTCCCTCCAGAATTTTCGAAAACAAGGAGCATTAGATCTAAAAAATTTTAAATCTTGGGCTATCTTATTTTTTCTCTCTTTCCTATTTAAATTCAAAAATATCTTTTCTCTCTATTTTTAAAACAAATTTTCGAAAATTATTTTTAAAATTCAGATTTTTTTTCAAAATTTAAAATATTTTTCAATTCATATCTTTTTCAAAACTTCTTGACCACTCTCTCTCTCTCCTCATTTTTTTTGAAAATCTTCACCTATTTTTATTTACTTTATTTTAATTTATTTTATTTTCGAAATAATTAAATAAATAAATAAATAAATAAAAATAAATTTTTTATTTTACATCATCTCCCTTTCTCCATCATGGATCTAAGTGAAAATGAACAGTCCAGGAGGACTCTAGGGTCATATGCTAACCCCTCTACTGCTTCATATGGGAGTAGTATCTGCATACCCTCCATTGGAGTCAGTAGCTTTGAGTTGAATCCTCAACTCATTATCATGGTGCAGCAAAGCTGCCAGTATTCCGGTCTTCCACAGGAAGAACCTACAGAATTTCTGGCACAGTTTTTACAAATTGCTGACACAGTACATGATAAGGAAGTAGATCAGGATGTCTACAGATTATTATTGTTTCCATTTGCTGTAAAAGACCAAGCCAAGAGGTGGTTAAATAACCAACCTAAGGCAAGCATAAGGACATGGAAACGGCTGACAGAAAAATTCTTGAATCAATACTTTCCTCCAAAACGGATGACACAGCTAAGGCTAGACATCCAAGGCTTTAAACAAGGAGATAACGAATCTCTTTATGATGCCTGGGAGAGATACAGAGAGATGCTACGAAAATGCCCCTCTAAAATATTTTCAGAGTAGGTTCAGTTAGACATCTTCTATTATGGGCTTACAGAAAGAGCTCGGATCTCTTTAGATTGCTCAGCTGGTGGATCTATCCACATGAGAAAGACAATTGAAGAAGCTCAAGAGCTCATTGATACAGTTGCTAAAAATCAGCATCTGTACCTAAGCAGTGACCCTTCCATGAAAGAAGAGGCTAAAACAGTAACTGCTGAACTCAGTCCTGCAGAGCAAGCTGCTGAATTCAATCAGCAATTGGATTTTCTAACAAAGCAGTTAGCTGAATTCAAGGATAAACTACAAGAGACAAGGATGGCTAATATAAACATGGAAGTACATTTAAAGCAAACAAAGCAGCAGCTGTCAAAACAAATAACAGAAGAATGCCAAGCAGTTCAATTAAGAAGTGGAAAGACATTAAATACCCCACCTCAAGGCAGCAAGAAGCCAAGAAATGAGCAAACCACCCATAATCCACATGAGGACAGTAAGAGCCCAGGGAAAAATAATTCTGGCACTAAAATGCCAGAAATTGGGTGGAAGGCTAGCGCTAAAAGCCCAGACCATGTTCAGGACTGGCGTTCAACGCCAGAAACAAGCAAGAATCTGGCGTTGAACGCCCAAAAGAAGCACAGTTCTGGCGTTCAGACGCCAGGAACAGATGAGGAGCTAGCGTCTAACATCACTCCACTTTCTAACTCTGGCACTCAATTGCCAGTGAGGGATCAGACACACACAAGTGCTGATAACAACCCATCTAAAAAGGCTTCTTCAACCACTTCTGTAGGAAATAAACTTACAGCAACTAAGGTTGAGGAATATAAAGCCAAGATACCTTATCCTCAAAAACTCCGCCAAGAGGAGCAGGATAAGCAATTTGCTCGCTTTGCAGATTATCTCAGGACTCTTGAAATAAAGATTCCATTTGCAGAGGCACTTGAGCAAATACCTTCTTATGCCAAGTTCATGAAAGAGATCTTGAGTCATAAGAAGGATTGGAGAGAAACTGAAAGAGTTCTCCTCACTGAAGAATGCAGTGCAGTCATTCTGAAAAGCTTTCCTAAAAAGCTTAAAGACCCTGGGAGTTTTCTGATACCATGCACATTAGAAGGTAATTGCACCAAGACAGCTTTATGTGATCTTGGGGGCAAGCATCAACCTAATACCTACATCCACTATCAGAAAGCATGGTTTAACTGAAGAAGTTAAACCAACCCAGATATGTCTCCAACTTGCTGATGGCTCCATTAAATACCCATCAGGCGTGATTGAAGACATGATTGTCAGAGTTGGGCCATTCGCCTTTCCCACTGACTTTGTAGTGCTAGAAATGGAGGAGCACAAGAGTGCTACTCTCATTCTAGGAAGACCCTTCCTAGCAACTGGACGAACTCTCATTGATGTCCAACAGGGGGAAATAACCCTGAGAGTCAATGATGATGAGTTTAAGTTGAATGCTGTCAAAGCCATGCAGCATCCAGACACATCAAAAGACTGCATGAAAGTTGATCTTATTGACTCCTTGGTAGAAGAGATCAACATGGCTGTGAGTCTCGAATCAGAGTTGGAAGACATCTTTAAAGATGTTCAGCCTGATTTGGAGGATTCAGAGGAAATGAAAGAGCCTCTGAAATTTCCTCTGGAAGAGGAAAAACCTCCTAAACCCGAGCTCAAACCATTACCACCATCCCTGAAATATGCATTTCTGGGAGAAGGTGACACTTTTCCAGTGATCATAAGCTCTGCCTTAAATCCACAGGAAGAGGAAGCACTTATTCAAGTGCTAAGGACACACAAGACAGCTCTTGGGTGGTCCATAGGTGACCTTAAGGGCATAAGCCCAGCTAGATGCATGCACAAAATCTTATTGGAGGATAATGCTAAACCAATGGTTCAACCACAGAGGCGGCTAAATCCAGCCATGAAGGAAGTGGTGCAGAAAGAGGTCACCAAATTACTGGAGGCTGGGATTATTTATCCTATTTTTGACAGCCCCTGGGTGAGCCCTGTTCAAGTTGTCCCCAAAAAGGGAGGCATGACAGTGGTTCATAATGAAAAGAATGAACTGGTTCCTACAAGAACAGTTACAGGGTGGCGCATGTGTATTGACTACAGAAGGCTCAATACAGCCACCAGAAAGGATCATTTTCCTTTACCATTCATAGACCAGATGCTAGAAAGATTGGCAGGTCATGATTATTACTGCTTTTTGGATGGCTATTCAGGCTATAACCAGATTGCATTAGATCTCCAAGATCAAGAGAAAACAGTATTCACATGTCCATCTGGAGTGTTTGCTTATAGAAGGATGCCATTTGGGCTGTGTAATGCGCCTGTAACCTTCCAGAGATGCATGCTCTCTATTTTCTCTGATATGGTGGAAAAATTTCTGGAAGTCTTCATGGATGACTTCTCAGTATATGGAGACTCATTCAGCTCCTGTCTTGATCACCTGAAACTAGTTCTGAAAAAATGCCAAGAGACCAATCTGGTTTTAAACTGGGAAAAATGTCACTTTATGGTGACTGAAGGGATTGTCCTTGGGCATAAAATTTCAAACAAGGGAATAGAGGTGGATCAAGCAAAAATAGAGGTAATTGAAAAATTACCACCACCTGCCAATGTTAAGGCAATCAGAAGCTTTTTGGGGCATGCAGGATTCTATAGGAGGTTTATAAAGGATTTTTCAAAAATCGCAAAACCTCTGAGCAATCTGCTAGCTGCTGACACGCCATTTGTGTTTGACACAGAGTGTCTGCAGGCGTTTGAAACGCTGAAAGCCAAGCTGGTCACAGCACCAGTTATTTCTGCCCCAGACTGGACATTACCATTTGAGCTAATGTGTGATGCCAGTGATCACGCCATTGGTGCAGTACTGGGGCAAAGGCATGACAAGCTTCTGCATGTCATTTATTATGCTAGCCGCATTTTAAATGATGCCCAGAAAAATTATACAACCACAGAAAAAGAATTGCTTGCAGTGGTTTATGCCATTGACAAGTTTAGATCATACTTGGTAGGATCAAAAGTGATTGTGTATACTGACCATGCTGCTCTTAAATATCTACTCACAAAGCAGGATTCAAAACCCAGGCTCATAAGATGGGTGTTGCTTCTGCAAGAGTTTGATATAGAAATAAGAGACAGAAAAGGGACAGAGAACCAAGTGGCTGATCATCTGTCCCGGATAGAGCCAATAGAAGGGACGTCATTCCCCTCTGTTGAAATCTCTGAGACCTTTCCGGATGAGCATTTGTTTGCCATTCAGGAAACACCATGGTTTGCAGACATTGCAAACTACAAAGCTGCAAGGTTCATTCCCAAGGAGTACAGCAGGCAACAAAAGAAAAAATTAATTACTGATGCAAAGTACTCTACTTATGGGATGAACCCTATCTCTTCAAGAGATGTATAGATGGCATAATCCGTAGGTGTGTGCCTAAAGAAGAAGCACAAAGGATCTTATGGCATTGCCATGGGTCACAAAATGGAGGTCATTTCAGAGGTGAGCGAACAGCCACCAAGGTCCTCCAATGTGGCTTCTACTAGCCTACACTCTACAGAAATTCTCGAGAGTTTGTACGTAACTGTGACAGTTGCCAGAGAGCTGGTAATTTGCCTCACAGTTATGCCATGCCTCAACAAGGAATCTTGGAGATTGAGTTGTTTGATGTATGGGGTATTGATTTCATGGGGCCTTTCCCACCATCATACTCAAACACTTATATTCTGGTGGCAGTTGACTATGTATCAAAATGGGTTGAGGCCATTGCCACACCCACCAATGATACTAAAACAGTGCTGAAATTCCTCCAGAAACATATATTCAGCAGGTTCGGTGTCCCCAGGGTACTAATCAGTGATGGGGGCACTCACTTCTGCAACAAACAACTTTACTCTGCCATGGTCTGGTATGGGATTCGCCACAAGGTGGCGACCCCATATCATCCACAGACAAATGGGCAAGCTGAAGTCTCTAACAGAGAACTAAAAAGAATCCTGGAACGGACTGTAAGTACCCGTAGAAAGGATTGGGCACGAAGCTTGGATGATGCTCTGTGGGCTTACCGAACAGCATTCAAGACTCCTATAGGGACCTCTCCATACCAACTTGTGTATGGTAAGGCATGCCACCTGCCCGTGGAACTGGAACATAAAGCCTACTGGGCAACCAGATTTGATGCCAAATTAGCTGGAGAAAAAAGATTACTCCAGCTAAATGAGCTAGAGGAATTCAGATTCACTGCTTTTGAAAATGCCAAGCTTTATAAAGAAAAATAAAAAAAATGGCATCATAGAAAGCTGTCATCTAGAATCTTTGAACCAGGATAAAAGGTTCTGTTGTTTAACTCTAGGCTCAGGCTATTCCCCAGGAAACTGAAGTCCCGGTGGAGGGGACCATATGTTATTACAAGTGTATCACCATATGGTTATGTGGAGCTTCAAGATATTGATTCTGACAAGAAGTTCATTGTTAATGGACAGAGAATCAAGCACTATCTTGAAGGCAATGTTGAGCAAGAGTGCTCAAGGCTGAAGCTAGATTAAAAGCTCAGCAAGGTCCAGCTAAAGACAATAAAGAAGCGCTTGCTGGGAGGCAACCCAGCCATGGGGCATCACTTCCTCTAAGCATTTTGCCCTATTCTTGATTTTATTTGTTTATATAAAGTTCACTGATACTAAGGTAAAGAGTCAATTGTATAAGTTCACAGGGTTACAGAAGGATTCTGCACACAAAATAGAGAAAAAGAGCTCACTGGCAAGAAAACGCCAGTAAAAGTCTGTTTTGGGCGTTCAATGCCCAAAAGAAGCATCCACTGGGCGTTGAACGCCAGTAAGGATAGCCATCTGGGCGTTAAACGCCAGAAAGAAGCATCTTCTGGGCGTTGAACGCCAGAAAGAAGCTCCTTCTCCTTCTGGGCGTTTAACGCCAGATTTACGGCGTCCTGGGCGTTCAGAAGAACGCCCAGTGACAAAGGAGTTCCTGGCGTTCAATGCCAGAAAGAAGCAACAGCTGGGCGTTGAACGCCCAGGAAAGGCAGCATTTGGGTGTTGAACGCCCAAAACATGCAGCGTTTGGGCGTTCAAACGCCAGGATGGTGGGGAGGAGGTAAATTCGTTTTTTCTTCATATTTTTCATTTTAATCTTAATTTTCATGTTTCAATTCATGATTTCTTGCATAAACATGATACAAACCCTGATTTCTAAAATCCCTAATTTCTAAAAACCCTTCTTTAAAAATATTAAATGTATCTTAATCCATAAGCACAAATCCTTTTTTTATCCAATTCAACTCTTTTTCAAAATTTTCAAAACAAATCTATCTCTTTTCATTCAAAAATCTTTTCAACTAATCAATATCTTTTTCAAATCTCCATACTATCTTTTTCAAAAATCCAAATCTATCTTTTTCAAATATCTTTCACATCTCTTCAATTTTAAATTATATCTTTTCTTATCATACTTAAATTTTTCTTAAAAATCATATCTTCTATCTTATCTTCCTCCCTATTTTCGAAAACCCACCCCCCCTCTCCCTTTAAATATGGGTTCGGCCTCCCTCCCCTCCCATCCACCATTGCACCTAGCTCTCCTTCTCTCCCTCTCCTTTCTTTTCTTTTTACTTGAGGACAAGCAAACCTCTAAGTTTGGTGTGCTTATCCGTTATCACTAAGATCATGGCTCCTAAAGGAAAATAACCCACTCCAAGAGGCAAGAAAGAAAGTGTTCCAAAACCACTTTGGAATCAAGGGAAGTTCTTAACTAAAGAACATTCAGACCATTATTACAAAATAATGGGTCTAAGATCAGTGATCCCGGAAGTTAGATTCGATCTGAAAGAAGACGAATATCCGGAGATCCAGGAGCAAATCCGAATCAGGAACTGGGAGATCCTAGCCAATCCTGAAACGAAAGTGGGAAGGAATATGGTCCAGGAGTTCTATGCTAATATGTGGCATACAGACAGGCAAAGACTATCTGGATCTGCTATCTATGACTATCGGACCTTGGTCAGAGGAAAGATTGTTCATACCCACCCTGACAAGATCAGGGAGATCTTAAAGCTACCTCAGCTGAAAGATGATCCAGACTCCTTCAATAGGAGAATGATGAGAACAGACAAGGGCCTGGATAAGATTCTAGAGGATATATGCATCCCTGGAGCCAGGTGGACCACCAGCACGAAGGGTGTTCCAAATCAACTCAAAAGAGAAGATCTCAAACCAGTCGCCAGAGGATGGCTGGACTTCATTGGGCATTCTCTACTGCCCACTAGCAACCGTTCTGAAGTCACTATTAGAAGAGCAGTGATGATCCATTGCATCATGATGGGAAAAGAAGTGGAAGTTCATCAACTGATTTCAACTGAATTCTACAAAATTGCAAACAAAAATTCCAAAGATGCCAGGTTAGCTTATCCAAGCTTGATTTCTATGCTCTGCAAGGACGCTGGAGTAAGGATGGGAATAACTGAGTATATCTCAGTTGAGCGGCCAATCACCAAAGCATCAATGGAAAAACAACAAGCACAGGATGACCCCATCAAGAAGAGAACACAAGAATTTCTCTCAGAAATCCCTCAATCTGAATACTGGGAGTATCTTGAAACATCCATTACCAAGAAGCAAAAAGCTACTAGTCCCGCTCATCTAATTAGAATCTGAGCTTTACTCAAAAACTCTGAGATATTATTGCTTCTTAAATTATTTGTATTCTATTTTATTTATCTAGTTGCTTGAGGACAAGCAACAGTTTAAGTTTGGTGTTGTGATGAGCGGATATTTTATACACTTTTTGGGGTTAATTTCATATAGTTTTTAGTGTATTTTAGTTAGTTTTTAGTTTATTTTCAGTAGTTTCTAGGAAAAATTCATATTTCTGGACTTTACTATGAGTTTATATGTTTTTCTGTGATTTCAAGTATTTTCTGGCTGAAATTGAGGGAGCTGAGCAAAAATCTGATTCAGGCTGAAAAAGGACTGCTGATGCTGTTGGATTCTGACCTTCCTGCACTCAAAGTGGATTTTCTGGAGCTACCGAACTTCAAATGGTGCGCTTCCAATTGCGTTGGAAAGTAGACATCCAGGGCTTTCCAGCAATATATAATAGTTTATACTTTGCTCAAGGATAGACAACGTAAACTGGCGTTCAACGCCAGTTCCATGTTGCTATCTGGCGTCCAGCGCCAGAAACAAGTTACAAGTTGGAGTTCAACGCCAGAAAAGGATCCAAAGCTGGCGTTGAACGCCCAAAACAGCCCTATGCACGTGATTAGCTTAAGTCTCAGCCCCAGCACACACCAAGTGGGCCCCAGAAGTGGATTTCTGCACCATCTATCATAGTTTGTTCATTTTCTGTAAACCTAGGTTACTAGTTTAGTATAAAAACAACTTTTAGAGGATTATTTCGCATCTCATTACATTTTTAGATCTGAACTTTGTACCTTTTGACGGCATGAGTCTCTAAACTCCATTGTTGGGGGTGAGGAGCTCTGTTGTGTCTCGATGAATTAATGCAAGTATTTCTGTTTTCCATTCAAACATGCGTGTTCCTATCTAAGATATCCATTCGCACTTCAATATGAATATGATGAACGTGACAATCATCATCATTTCTCCACGAATGCGTGCCTGATAACCACTTACGTTCCACCATAGAATGAATGAATATCTCTTAGATCTCTTAATCAGAATCTTCGTAGTATAAGCTAGATTGATGGCAGCATTCAAGAGAACCCAGAAAGTCTAAACCTTGTCTGTGGTATTCCGAGTAGGATTCAGGGATTGAATGACTGTGACGAGCTTCAAACTGGCGAGTGCTGGGCGTAGTGACAGACGCAAAAGGATAGTAAATCCTATTCCGGTACGATTGAGAACCTGCAGATGATTAGCCGTGCGGTGACAGCGCATCTGGACCCTTTTCACTGGAAGGATGGATGGTAGCCATTGACAACGGTGATCCACCAACACACAGCTTGCCATAGGAGGACGTGCGTGCATGAATCAGAAAACAGAGAAAAGCAGAATTTCAGAAGATAAAGCATCTCCAAAACTCCAACATATTCTCCATCATCACATACAAGTATAATTTGTGTTCTGCCCTTTTAATCCTTGCAATCAAATTTGATAAATGAATTATTTTATTGTTTTCCTGACTAAGAGTTACAAGATAATCATAGATTGCTTCAAGCCAACAATCTCCGTGGGATCGACCCTTACTCACGTAAGGTATTACTTGCACGACCCAGTGCACTTGCTGGTTAGTGGTACGAGTTGTAAAAAGTGTGATTTACAATTCGTGCACCAAGTTTTTGACTGTCTGGCGTTCAACGCCCTTTTACGTCTTTTAAACTCGGCCAAAGTATGGACTATTACACATTGCTGGAAAGCCCTGGATGTCTACTTTCCAAAGCAATTGAAAGCGCACCATTTGGAGTTCTGTAGTTCCAGAAAATCCACTTTGAGTGCAGGGAGGTCAGAATCCAACAGCATCAGCAGTCCTTCTTCTACCTCTGAATCTGATTTTTGCTCAAGTCCCTCAATTTCAGCCAGAAAATACCTGAAATTATAGAAAAATACACAAACTCATAGTAAAGTCCAGAAATGTAAATTTAACATAAAAACTAATAAAAACATCCCTAAAAGTAACTAGATCCTACTAAAATCATACTAAAAACAATGCCAAAAAGCGTATAAATTATTCGCTCATCACAACACCAACCTTAAATGGTTGCTTGTCCCCAAGCAACTGAAAATCAAATAGGATAAAAAGAAGAGAATATACTATAAATTCCAAACTATCAATAAAACATAGCTCCAATTAGATGAGCGGGACTTGTAGCTTTTTTCCTCTTGAATAGTTTTGGCATCTCGCTTTATCCATGAGAAGCCAGCGTTCAGAAAGGGAACGCTAGAAGAAAACTTGGCACGTGAGGAAGCACCAAGCAAAGTGAACGGGGCATTCACTTTCCTAACCGAACGCTCCACTGGAGAATGCACCTCCAACCCATTTTCATTCAAGGCCGAACCAACAAAGCCCATTGACATCACTCAAAGGCACAAGAAACAGTTTGATTAGGAATTTTATTTAAATTGTAATTTGTTTTCAGTTTCAATTTTATTTTTCATTTTGTAAAGCCTATATAAAGGCATCAGTTTCATTTCATTGAAAAAAGGAGGCTGACTCTGCTAGAGAGCAATATGAGTAGGAGTAGGATAGAATAGAAAGCTTTCTTTAATACACCTTTCTTTTCTGCAGTTTCTATATTTCAGTCTTGAATTCATTTTATGCAAATTTCAAATCCTCAGCTCCAATTTCCTTCTCTGCAATTTTACTTTTCTATTTACATTGCTCCCAATTTACATTCCTGCAATTTCCATCTTCTGCAGTTTTATTTCTCTGCAACTTTACAATTCTGCTCATGATTCGATCTGATTTAATCTTCATGCAATTTAAATTTCCTATTACTTGTTCTCAAGATCTCCTCGATTGCTTGCTTTATTGCTTTCTTTAAATTCCCTGCACCCAATTCCCTTTACATTTACTGCACTTTACATTACTTTCCCTTTAAGTTTCAGTCAATTTACATTTTGCAATTTAAATTTCCTGCAATTTACTTTCTATTGATCGATTCTCACTCAATTCACCACTGTTAGCTTGACTAAACTAATCACCTTACTAAAGTTGCTTGATCCATCAATCCCTGTGGGATTGACCTCATTCTTGTGAGTTTTTACTACTTGATGCGACTCAGTACACTTACCAGTGATTTTGTGTGGAAATCTAATTTTCCCTCATCATGTTTTTGGTGCCGTTGCCGGGGATTGATATAGATCGACAATGATTAAGTGGGTGAGAAGTCTAGATTAAGCATTTTCTTTGTTTTTGTTCTTTTAATTTTCTGTTCTGAGTTGACACCAAGGTGTTTGTGTTCTTGCCTCACTAAGCAAATCTCATCTGAGATATGAATTTCAATTCTTATTGGTGTTGTGTTTTACAAAATTCAAATAGAGTTCAAATCATCTTGTGATCAAACAAATTTTATGGGATATTACCCACCATCACCAATTGACTATTCTAATAGTGGCTGGGAATATCACCAAGAAATTACAGATCCTGAGCACTCCAATCCATGGAGATATGCTTCAGAACCACAAGATGAGCAAGAGAATCATATGGAATATTTCCCACCACCACAAAATGATTCAAGTCATTATTCTAATGGTGGCTGGGAGTATCACCAAGGAATGAAAGAGTATGAACACCTCCCAGAGCCACAAGATGACTCGTACTGCTATAACAACCACTCATATTGTGACTGAGAAGGGCAAAATCAAAGGAATCTTGATGTTCCATACTTTGTTCATCAAGAAACATCATCACTGGAGTGTGCTTTCAATAAATTCATGCAAAATTGTCCACCAATGCCACAAGATGATCCATACTGTGATGAATTCAACAATTCTTCAAGTTGTACTTGGGAGGATCAAAATCAAAGAGCACCCAATGTGTCATACTCCATCAATCAAGAGCCATCATCACTTGAACAAACCTTCAATTCATTTATGCAAAATTGTCCACCCTCACCTCCCAGTTTCTCATTTGAAAATTCTTCATCACTTGACTATGCCTCAACACAAAGTTTCTTCCAAGACCCATACAACTCATTTCACCAACCACAAAATTCATTCCACAATTCACAAAATTCACTCCACACCCCTCAAAATAACTTCACCACAACACATCCATGTTCACAAAATTACTCTACACCCTCATCTCTTGAGCTAGCAGAGGATCTCCTTCAAAAGTCCAGATAATTTTGGAAAGACAAGAACAATCCTAGAAAAGGCAAGAAATCCTCCTCAAGAAGATGGATGGGCACTTAGATCAAATAAGGAGAAACTCAGAATTATCAAACAGTGAGAATGTAGATCAATTTGTGGGAAAGAAAGTGGAAAAACAAGACCAAAAAGTCCCTGTGTCAAATGAAATTGCAATGAAGGATGAAGTGGTGGAGGTATATGAGACAAGGATTCCATATCCACATAGGCTAATTGAAGTGACAATGGAACATGAAGATTCCCTCCCAAAGGACTTAATGGAAAATCATGAAGAAGAAATGGAGGAAGACAATCAAGGAGATTCACATTCAATTGAAGCAGAGAAATGCATAGAAGAAGGGCTCATTGAACCACCAATTCAAAAGGCTTTTGATGAAGATAATGCTCCAACCATCACACAACCACCAAGTATTGATATCCAAGAAGTGAAGGCAACTAATAAGAGCACCAATCCTACCCTTGATCCAGCAAGCAAGCTCAATTAAGCCATTAACAAAAGGAAGCTTGCTGAGGAGAGACCAAGACAAGGGACAATAGCTGAATCTTCTCCCCCCGTGAGGTCATTCTTCTTAACAAACTGGAAGAAGAAGAAGAAAGTGAAGAACAACATGTCAAGCTAATGACACTAAAAGAGCGCTTGTTGGAAGGCAACCCAACCTTAGGTAACATTTCATTTCTCTGCTTTGTTTTCTTTCTTTGCTTTGTTTAATTTCAATAAATTGGCATATGATTACATTCTAAGTTTGGTGTTGCCCTGCAATAATATGTTTTCAATCTTTATGGATAATTGTACTAATTCTAAACCGAAAGCGTCACACTAAGTTTCTAAGTTTGGTGTGCCACTTAATTTTCTGTGCAATAAATCCAGCAACACCACTTGTCTGCGTAATCATAAAGCCTTTGCAGTGTTAATTTTCTATTGGTTTCACACTTTTTCATTCTCTTTGTTTTAGTCATTTCTTTGTTTTTAGTGTTGTCTTTTAGTTTGCTCATTAACTGTTGTTGCTAATACCTCACCAAGAAATCCTGACTATGACTAATTCTTCACTTGGTGATTGTGTTATTAGCATATAACAGTTCCTTGTGTTTAGTTTTAGTTCAAATAAATTGACATATGGTTGCATTCTATGTTTGGTGTTGCTATGCAACAAAATTTTCTTCCAATCTTTACTGGATACTTGCATTAATTCCAAGTGAAAGTGTCACACTAAGTTTGGTGTGCCACTCATTCTTTATGCAATGTATCATGCACACCCTTTTATGTTTGCAATCATAATGTCTCTGTTTCCTGTGCCTTGATGGTTATTCTTAATTTTGCTTGCTTAAACACATGTACTACTAACATTTAATTGTGTAAGACCTCATGATCCATCTTAGCCTCATCACCATTGTTCTGATTGTTGCTTGAGGATTAGCAATCATTCTGAGTTTGGTATGGGAAGGGGGAAGAATAGTAGGAAAAGGACAACAGTAGAGAAGATGAATTACAAGGTTGTAAAGTCCCTTTTTCTCTCATTTGTTTCCAGCACTTTAAATTGCATGATTGTCTTTATCTTCTCTGTTTACATGTGTGTATGAATAAGCATAGCCTGAATTTTGATCTGTAACATGTTGCTATGTCACGATGACTACCAACTTGAGTTTTATAAAGTTCATAGCAGTAAAGTATCATGATCATAAACAAACAAGGAATCAAAGAAGAACTTAGCATGTGCATACAAGTATTGGAAGGCTAGTATGGTTAATTGTTGCTCAATTGCATTAGATTTTATTGAAGTTTTCATCTAGGACATTTTATGAAATTTTTTTTTTTGAAATCATGAAAACCTTGAAGGAAGCATATGCAAATAAGGCAAGAAAGAAAAAGGGAAAGAATGAGAAAGTTGAAGGCTCTGAGTACCAATGACAATTCATTTATTAAGTACTTGTGGTGTTTATGTATCAGGCAAAAAGCTTGAAAACAAAACACTTAGAAGTCAAGGCTAGGTTCAAGTGCAAAAGCACTTCCTCAAAGCTCAAGGTTCTGAGCATCAATGATTAGAGAGTCAAGAAAAGAAACAAATGAGCTTAATGAAGTCCTCTAATTCAATGCTTGTGGTGCTTATGTATCAAGTGGTAATACTTGAAAACAAAGCATTTAAAATCGTAGCTTTGTTATCAACTCATGGGGTAAAGTACCCAAAAGGAGAAGCTAATAAGAAAATCAAAAGCTGGTTTCAAGGAAGAAACATAAGGAAAAGATTTCATAAAATGAGCTAGATAGAAGCATCAATCATTTACATTTCTCTTGTGATTGTAGCATGCATAGAAAACTAGCCTACCATGAACATTAACTTGCTATTCTTCTCACCTTGGTTTGACAAAATGTACTGCATGATTCTTTTCTTGCTTGGGGACAAGCAAGGTTTAAGTTTGGTGTTGTGTTGACATGTCATCATGTCATGTTTTTTTATGCTTTTTCATACAAGAAATTGATGATTAGTGCTTGAATATTGAATGCTTTTGTGCTTAAATGGTATATTTCTTTGATCTTTTGATTTGATAAACTTTGTAGGAAATAAGTAGAAAAAGAAGCAAAGAAGCACAAATTAAGCTCAATTAAGCTCAAAAGGAGCAAAGAGGATTTGCAACCCTGACCTCTTCACACTCCAACAAGAATAACTCGAGCTACAAAGCTCCAAATGAGGTGATTCTAGTGGCATTGGAAAGTAGGAATCTAGAGCTTTCCAAGCATATATAGCCCTGCATGGTGGACACTAAATCTGAGGGAGAAAACTTACCCCAAAAGTGCAAAGATGAACATAGTATCAACCTACAGTAAGGCCAGCTGACCTCTCCACCTTCCAAGGAGAATAACTTGAGCTGTAGAGCTTTAAATGATGCGCTCGGAAATGCGTTGTGTAATGAACCAATTTTCAGTACGCCTAGGACATACCAGAAACTGAGTGCTACCAATTTGTCATCCTAATTATTATCTATTATTTATTATATGAGCCTAATTCGTTGTTAAAAGCCTAGTTAGTTAGCGAGGTACTTTTTTTTAAAAAACGTTTGAATTAATAAACAGAATCATTTATAATCAATTCAAAAATAATAACAGATAAAACAGTTATAAACAACCACACATAAATACATCACAAGTAGTTGACAACATTCGGTGATTCAACCTTTATTAGAATATAGACTGTTAGTTAGAACACCCCTAGATATAGCTAAATAATATCTATATACATATATATACATACAACATCCCAGGTCCTGACCTGTTCAAGAGGTCCCTAAGCTGGCACCTAGGCTAGCCTAGACTCTATACTCGCCTAGTCCCTCTAAACTACTAAAGCGAGGGAAGGTACGTTCTAGGTCTTCAAAACTCAAGTCAGGTGGAACGTCACCAAAAGGTAGAACATCATCTGCTACTCCTCTGCACGATCAGACATTGCCATAGGACGTCTCTCTGGTACCTCATCAAGTAGCCACACAACAGGAGTCTCGTACACAGGATTTAGGTTAAAGTTCACGTACAAACGGGGTGCAGACATTGGCTGGTCTCACAGTATATACATATAAACGGAGAATGGGATTCACCCTAGACTCAGAAGACTACCTAGAGTGGAATCCTTTTTGCAAACGGTCGTCAGCGAACTACGGAAAGGAACTCTTGCTTCCATATGAAGGGGGAGGAGAGAGAGAAGGGGTAAGAACTGGGGAGCTCTTAGTAGGGTCGGGGTTATTAGTTACATTCATTAATCCTATGTTGTTTAGCAGACTATTAGCATAATACAGAGAAGCAGTAAATAGAAGACAGATGAATAGAGAAACTAGCGTAAACTGAAAACAGATCACAAACAGAAGAATATAAGAAAGTAAAACACAAACACAGAGAATAGAATACAAACAAGGAAAGCATACATTCATACAACAATCATAACAGAGGAAATGCGCAACTAAGTATGATGCATGTCTGTCCTATGCAGGCCATGAGCTCACGTGTCAGTTTACACCCTGCAGCCCGACATTACCTAGGAACTAGTCCGAGATATGGCTTATTTTCTGTAGGTGAACTTCGGCCTACAGAAATAGCACTCCCGTAAGTGAACTTCGGCTTACAGGAATAGTCTAAACACAACACAACAACTTTCTGTAGGTGAACTTTGGCCTACAGAAATAACACCTCTGTAAGTGAACTCCGGCTTACAGAAATGGCAACTCTCTATAGGTGAAATTTGGCCTACAGAAACAACACCCTGAGCTACAAAATTGATATTCACTGTAGGTGAACTTCGGCCTACAGGAATAACAACTTACTGTAGGTGAACTTGGGCCTACAGGACCTCTAAGGCCAACGGAAAAACAGCAGATAAACATACAATAGAATATCATGCCACAAGGCTTAACTCTTTATTATATTACTCTTCTCTCTTTGTCTTATTACTCTGTTCTGATTACGTTTTTCTCTGTATCTCTTTACTCTGCTCTGGTTTCTCTGCTTAACGTATATATTTAAAGCTTATGTAAATTTCGGTATGAATAGTTAGCCTGTCCCAAGTATAGGTTCATTAAGTCTATACTGAAACAGTCTAAATTTTCATAAAATACCTAACCCTAGTCGCAATTCAAGGACTAACTATGTTGCCCTAGTTCGTTCACTAATCTCTGTCTGATTTTCTGTTATTAAAACTTTACAGACTTTTCTTTAGTTTTTATCTTTTCTTTAACTTTATATCTTTTCCTTATCTTTGCCTCACTAATATGTTCTTACCACTCCGTAAGTGTTTTATGAAGGTAATTATGAGATTCTACGCTTAAAGTTATCTTTCTAAAGCTTTTACAGAAAACTGCATTTTTCGCATTATTTTATTATTTTTATTAAAATATTATTTTAATTAAATATTATTATTTAATATTTTATTATTATTTATTATTTTATCATTAAATTTTCGAAAATTACCTTGCCTTTACCTTTTAACCTTTAAAATTCACTTTTTACCCCGGTAACTTTTAATATTTCTACTTTAACCACCCTAACTTTCAGAAATTACCAAATAACCCCTCAAACACCAAAATAATTACAACCTTACCCTTTTTAAGATCTAAAAGGTGTTCTTCAATGTTCTTCACCACACTCAAAGTGTTCTTCGTGTTCTTTGTAAATTCTTCAGATTCTTTCTTTGTTTTTACCCGTTTTTCAGTCTTTTCAGCAACCGATTTTTACCATAATTCAAAATAAAATTGCAGCCAACTAAACCCCATCTTCTCTACATGATTTTAACACAAATTGAACATCACTTTAAGCTCTAGGGTTTCATTTTCCAGCAGCCACAAGAACACACATTCATAGCTTGAATTTCATCAAATTTCATCAAATTTTCACCAAAATTTCAAAAAGAATTACTCATACAAACAATCAATTTCAAGCACAGGCAAACCATATCATAATCACACAACTCAAACACAATCAATCAAGATTAAATTCGTCAAACCCTACCTGGTTTTGCTGCTCCTAATTCAGTTAGACTTTCAGGTAGTCCTTTAGCACTTTTTCCTCCCAAATCACATCAAGAACAACTTTAAATCCAAAAACCCTCAACTAACCAAATCTCCCTCAGCACATTAGGAGGTGATTTCTAACCTTATACTTGCTGGAAAGTCACGTTTCTTGTCCCTCAAGTCAAGTTAAGCATGATTCCTAAGTAAGAACATCAAGAAAACACATGTTTAAGCATGTTTTCTTGAAAACCGAATTGAAAAGGGAAATGAACAACCATCTCACCTTATTTCCAGCCTTGATAAGTTACATGGTTATGTAGAGGAAGAAGAGAGGATCATTTTGGTGAAATCGGAGTTTTGATTTGAGTTTTAGTTCAGAAGAAATCAAGCTTTGAAGATTAAGTGTTCATGAAAGTTTCTCTCTTTTCTCTCTTGTTATTTTCAGCCAAAATGATGAAATGAGACAGCCTTGGAGGTCTTGGGGGTGTAGGGTGAGTTGTGATTGGTTGGATTGGAGGTGGGTTAAAATAATATTAAAATATCTCAGGTGTATAACTACTAAAACTAGATGTATCGGAACACTTGTAAAAATATCTCTAAAAATTATTTTCTGAGCTACTAGCATAAATGACACTAGTAACATATTTATTATGAGAATAAAACATGTATAATGAGGCCTTAGCATTGCTAAAGTCATCAGAGAGTGCCGGTGCTAAGCTGCACCAGTAAACTGTGAACCCGGTTAAACCAATTTTCTGTTTTTAACTAAAACAGACCAGGTAACCTTATAATATCATTCAAGTATTTTCTAATACTAATATAATGATAATATTATACTATTATCTCTCTCCTCTCATGAATCGAGTCCGGTTCGCCAAACAGAGACTATTTACGAAAATCAGAATCAAAACTGCCAACCGATACGGTTCAAAAACTAGGTTCTTCGTGACCGCGTTATTGAGCTTGCCTCGGAAAAGGTTTTAGCTTAAGGATGACATAATGACAATCAGGATTGAGATACTTGTTGATATAGAAGAGGTGTTCCCTTTACTGATCTTCTGGCAAAATCCATGCCTTCGGAAAAGATCTCGCATACTCGAAAATCAGGGTTGTTACACATTGGAAAGTAGACATCCAGATCTTTCCAACGATATATAATGGTATGGGGTGAACATTAAGTTTAGGCTTCAGAAGCTGGCACTAACTTTGGCCTCCAAAGCAGCGCTCACTAAGTGAACGCCACGCTCACTATTTGAGCGTTTTTGGCCTCCTAAACAGCATGATCATGCCTTCTTCAAAGGACTATAACTTGAGCTACAGATGTCCAATTGATGCGCTTTCAGTTGCATTGGAAAGCTGACATTCAAAGCTTTCCAATGATATGAAACAATCTATATTTGGCATGAAATTAAAGTACAAGTGATAGGCATCTTTAAGGCCCAAAAACCACGCTCAAAAGCCAACATTTGGAGTAGCGCTTGTTAGCAAAGTGAGCGCCACGCTCACTTTGTTAACTTTTGTAGGAATTTCAGCTTGGAGAGGGGCCATGCACTAAGGGCGTTCAAAAAAGGGAATGTAGCGCTCAACCAAGGGAGCGCTAAGAGAAGCACTCAACCAAGGGAGCGCTGCAAAGGAACGGAGCGCTCAACCAAAGGGAGCGCCCATGAGAAGCCAGCGTTCAGAAAAGGAACACAGCGTTCAGAAAGGGAACGCTAGAAGAAAACTTGGCACGTGAGGAAGCACCAAGCAAAGTGAACGGGATGTTCACTTTCCTAACCGAATGCTCCACTGAAGCATGCACCTCCAACCCATTTTCATTCAAGGCCGAACCAACAAAGCCCATTCACATCACTCAAAGGCACAAGAAATAGTTAGATTAGGAATTTCATTTAAATTATAATTTGTTTTCAATTTCAATTTCATTTTTCATTTTGTAAAGCCTATATAAAGGCATCAGTTTCATTTCATTGAAAAAAGGAGGCTGGCTCTGCTAGAGAGCAATAGTAGTAGGAGTAGGATAGAATAGAAATCTCTCTTTGATACACTTTTCTTTTCTGCACTTTCTATATTTCAGTCTTGAATTCAATTTATGCAAATTTCAAATCCTCAGCTCCAATTTTCTTCTCTGTGATTTTACTTTTCTATTTACATTGCTCCCAATTTACTTTCCTGCAATTTACATCTTCTGCACTTTTATTTCTCTGTAACTTTACAATTCTGCTCATGATTCGATCTGATTTAATCTTCATGCAATTTAAATTTCCTATTACTTGTTCTCAAGATCTCTTCGATTGCTTGCTTTATTGCTTTCTTTAAATTCTCTGCACCCAATTTCTTTTACATTTGCTGCACTTTACATTTCTTGCTCTTTAAGTTTCAGTCAATTTACATTCTGGAATTTAAATTTCCTACAATTTACTTTCTGTTGATCGATTCTCACTCAATTCACCACTGTTAGCTTGACTAAAGTAATCACCTCACTAAAGTTGCTTGATCCATCAATCCCTGTGGGATCAACCTCACTCTTGTGAGTTATTACTACTTAATGCGACCCGGTACACTTGCCGGTGAGTTTGTGTGAAAATCTAATTTTCCCTCATCAGTTGTTTGACATTTGGGGCATAGATTTCACGGGACCCTTTCCGCCATCATACTCATTCAAGTACATATTGGTAGCAGTGGAATGTATTTCCAAATGGGTGGAAGCCATAGCAACAACTACATGTGATGCATAGATTGTTCTCCAATTTCTCAATAAGTATATCTTCACCAGGTTCGGAGTGCCTAAACGTCTCATCAGTGATGGTGGTAGTCACTTTTGCAACAAGCAAATGAACACCTTGCTACATAAATATGGAGTAACTTACAAAGTGGCTACACCATACCATCCTCACACCAATGGCCAAGCTAAACTAGCAAATAGAGAGCTGAAAAGGATCCTAGAGAAAACGTTTGGAGCTTCAAGGAAGGACTAGGCAAGAAGGCTAGATAATGCCCTGTGGGCATATAGGACTGCATTCAAAACTCCAATCGGGAGGTCACCATTCAGCTACTCTATGGCAACGCTTGTCACCTCCCCGTGGAGCTCGAGCACAAGGCTTTTTGGGGCACCAAGCTCCTCAATCTTGATTCCCAAGTAGCAGGGAAAAAGAGGCTACTGCAGCTCAATGAACTGAATGAATTTAGACTGGAAGCTTATGAGAGTGCTAAGATCTACAAGGAAATAGCCAAAAGATGGCATGACAAGAAAATTGCAAGAAGAGACTTTGAGCCAGGACAACAAGTGCTAAGGTATAATTCTAGACTCAAGATTTTCCCTGGCAAGCTCAAGTCTAAATGGACCGGTCCTTATGTGGTGATTAAGGTCTCCCTACATGAAAATCTTGAACTCCTGAATGAAGCTTCAAAGGAGCATTCACAGTAAACGGTCACAGAATGAAGCACTACCTAGGAGGACCATGGAACAAGGAGGAGAGCATCCATGAGCTGACTTGAACAAGAATGAAGGACATCAAGCTAGTGACGATAAAAGAGCGCTTATTGGAAGAAAACCCAATGAGTGGTAACTTTCTTTTCTTATTTTTTTTTTTCAATAAGAAAGTTAAGTAGAATTTTCTGTATTGCAAGGAGTTAATTTTGGTGTTACACACCAAAGGGATGTCATAAGTGAACAATTCAAGGTTGAATGTGTGATGCTAAGTTTTGTGTTTGACATGCGGAAAATTGCCGATTAAGAATTTACTATAGAAATAACGTTGCAAGTACACTTCTTAATCGAAGAAAATTCTGCTTATCAATTTAGAAAGAATTGTCACAAATTGAGAATAAAATACTGGGAGTAGAAATCCCAGGTCGTCTCCCAACGAGTTGACAAAAGAGTGCAATTTATTGATCATAAATTTTCCGAGAAATTTTTAAGAGTTGGAGAGCAGAAAAATAAATGATTGTAAATTAAAGCAATAAAAATTAGCAAGAGAATTTATATAATCAAAATAAAAAGTCTTGACTGGGAGAAGATTAATCGGATGTTCTATCCTTGTTGGATTATCCCAAGTGTAATAGTAAAAGGTTGTTGTTTTTACTTAGTTAACCTTTACCGAATAAAGGAAATTCAAGTAATTGAGCTAACTCTAATTCACAAGTCCTAATCCTCTCCTATGGATGGATTAGCGTTAGTGACTAGAGAGCCAGCCAACAACTTCTAATTTTCAATTACACTTTAGTATTCCAACTCAAGGGTCTCCTTTTAATCAACTCCCAAGTCAAGTTGGGAGTCTACTCCGTTGACATGAATGCCATTTTCATAAACGATAATTGGGGAAGAAAAGAAGACATGGAAATTCAAAAAAAATAATAGCAGAAAATTAATTAAAGGTAGAAATTATTCTTTGCTTTAATAAATTCCAATCAAAGATATCCATACGTAAATCTGAACAGGGTTAATGGGTGATTAAAAGAGTAAAGGAATAAGAAAACAAACTAGAATGATAGAAACTTCAACAGAGATAGTAACTCTTCTCAATATCCAAATCAAAAGCATAAAATTCTAAAACTATGAATATGAAGAAAACCTAGAGAAAGTAGTATATCTCTCTAAAATTCAAAACTAAAACTAAAAACTATGTAAAAGTGAATGTGTGTTGAGTCTCTGCTTGTCCTCTGGCTCTAATCTGTGTTTCTTGGCCGAAAACTGGGTCTAAACTCAGCCCAAAATTACCCCCAGTGTCTTCTGCATTTTCTGCATGTGGCGCACATCACGCGTACACGTAGTTCACGCGCACGCGTTGATGGTCTTCTTCGCGTGTCATGCGTACACGTACGGTACGCGCCCGCATCGCTGTGCAATCTGGCTTATCACACGTACGCGTCAGGTACGCACACGCGTCGCTGTGAAAATCTCCAAATCACGCGTACGCGTGAGCCTTGCGTGTGCGTCGATCCTCGCTGGTTATCTCCTTTATTTCTTGTGCTCCTTCCATTTTTGCAAGCTTCCTCTCCATCCTCTAAGCCATTCCTGCCCTATACAGCCTGACAACACTTAATGCACAGATCACGTCATCGAATGGTATAAAGGGGAATTAAAATACACAATTTAAAGGCTTAGGAAGCAATTTTTCAACCATAGAACAAAATTGGGAAGGAATTGTAAAATCATGCAAATTGTATGAATAAGTGTGCAAAGACTTGATAAAAATCACTCAAATTAGCACAAGATAAACCATAAAATAGTGGTTTATCAATCTCCCCACACTTAAAGAGTAGCATGCCCTCATGCTAAGCTCAAGGAGACAAAAGGAATGAATGGAGAAAGTAAGACTCATGAGATGTAACCTATGTATGTGAATGTAACTATATGATAAGATGTTTCTATCTACTTGGTTAAAAGTAAACAAGTTCTCCAAGACAGACATAAATCAGATTCCACTAATTCAAATCACACAATAAAAGATAAGTAAACTTGTGAGGAGATAACTCACGAATGCAGGGAACATAGAATCAAGCATTGAACCCTCTCTGGTAGTGTATATGCACTCTAATCGCTCAAGTGTCTAGGGTTAATCCACTCTACTCTTCTCTATTCATGCTTTCTAAACTTTTTTCTTCATTTAACCAATCAACAAATATCTAGTGTACAAATGCAAATCATGAGATCTTTTCAAGGTTGTAATATGGCCAAGTGAGCTGTAAATTGAATCTTTGACTAACCTAAGTTCTCACCTAACACACACACACACTCTATATAATTCTAAAATTATGCCTAGCTACCCATAATCTCACTTTTGTGTATTTCCCATACTTATGTATCAAATTTTCTTTAATTTCACCACATATGCATTGATCTTTTATTAAACTTAACATTGGGATAATTTTGTCCGCTATTTACTTATTTATTTATTTATATTGTTTTATTTTTTGATGAACATGAAAGAAAACATAACATATCAATGCACATGGTTTTTCTGGTCTCACATGAGTATGCACCCAAATTCCCAATACTTTTGTCAACACAATTTTATCAACCTAAGTTCCCAAAATTCCCGACACTTAATTGATACACAATCTCTATCTTAAACTAACCAAAGATTCAATTGGGGTAGTTAATTATTTTTTCGCTTAAGGTTGGTGATGTGGTAAAATACAGAACAAATGGGGATTTAAAGGCTCAAAGTGGCAAACAAAGGTAATTGAAATGGTAGGCTATTTGGGATAAGTGAGCTAGTAACAAATGATGGCCTCAATCATATGTATGCATGCCAATACACTAAACAATGGACATATAAAATGGAACAAACTATAGATTGCAATCATAGAGAAGAAAACACACAAGAATAAAAATTATGGTTAAATAATGTAGCCATATAAATAAGCTCAAAATCTCACCAGTTGTGTGTTCTTAGCTATAAACCATGTTCCAAATTACAATCTTTAAACAAGTTTAACAAAAAAAATTTAATTTAAATTAGTGAAATGCTATAAAAAGGGTATTGAAAAGAAATTTATTACTTCAACTAAGCAAGACATACATGCAAACAATTATTACTATGCAATCTATCCTACCTAACAAAAGAAAAAGTCAAATGTTGGTGTTAAGAGAGAGAAATTACCTCCGGAAGTCAAGGACTGACCTCCCAATACATAAGGCTTGGCACGGTCCTCTGTGCCATCAGTAAGGAACAAGGTAGGGCTGGAAGCATTGCCTCCGCTGTCTGGTTTGCCATGGCTCCTTGTGCTACTGGTTGAAGGGGAGTCTAGGGTGTCCTTCTATTCCGGAGGTGGGTTGGTACTGACTATGAGTTCCTTCAGATAGTGGTATCGGCGCTTGTTACGTCGCTCCATTTGCTCCATCCGCCGGTCTTACCGGTCGAACCTCTCAAGGATCTGAAGGAACATCTGATGGATGGATGGTGCCTGTGGTGTAGATGATGGTGGAGTAGAAGAAGGATGTGTATCCAAAGATAGGTCGGCTCGCAGAGGGAACTAGTGGCCTGATGTACTTCCCTCTTGATATGCATCCAATTCCTCTGAGCAAGGTGGAAGATACAGTGCTCTCTGTATGGCACTCTCGGAGGTAAGGACTTGCTGCTGACGAACATAAACAGTCTGCAGAGTAGGCGAGTAGAAGTTGGAGTAGAATTCAACTACCCATGATAAGTTGGCCTCCCGCGGCTGCCTCCTAAAAAATCCCCACTGTCTCCTCTCGATTCGGGGCTCCACAAAATCAACAAAGTGGGTTGGAACAATGAGGAGATGCTCATTGTTGTAGTTCCTCTCGGCTAGGATGGGGAATATCTGTTAGCAATAACGGTTAGTGAACCGTGTGGAGTCCCATGCAGGAAGGGCTTTCTCTGATTCATCAACTTTAATGATCCTCTTTACCCGCTTTGTTGGCGGCTTGACACTTGTAGATGGAAGCGTGGTGCATGAAATTACAATCACAATCACACTTTTGCAATTCCGCACAACTAACCAGCAAGTGCACTGGGTCGTCCAAGTAATACCTCACGTGAGTAAGGGTCGATCCCACGGAGATTGTCGGCTTGAAGCAAGCTATGGTTATCTTGTAACTCTTAGTCAGGATATCAATAATAATTCTTAGTTTTAATTGGAATGAGTAAAAGGACATGGATTAAATAATACTTGTTATGCAGTAATGGAGAACAGGTTGAGGTTTTGGAGATGCTCTGTCTTCTGAATCCCTGTTTTCCTACTGTCTTCTTCTTCACGCACGCAAGGCTCCTTTTATGGCAAGCTGTATGTTGGTGGATCCCCATTGTCAATGGCTACCATCTGTCCTCTCAGTGAAAATGGTCCAGTTATGGGTTTCGTAGGGCTAATCATCTGTCGGTTCTCACTAGTGTTGGAGTAAGATCCGTCGATCCTTTTGCACACTGTCACTGTGCTCAACATTTGTGAGTTTGAAGCTCGTCATAGTCATCCCTTCCCGGATCCTACTCAGGATACCACAGACAAGGTTTAGACTTTTCGAATCTCAAAAATGCTGCCAATTGATTCTAGCTTATACCACGAAGACTTTGATCTCACAGATTTGAATGCTCTGTTGTCAGGAGAGGCAATCAAACTCGTGAACCAGGAACCAAACAGAAGTGGTTGTCAGGCACGCGTTCATAGGTTGACAATGGTGATGAGTGTCACGGATCATCACATTCATCATGTTGAAGTTCGAGTGAATGTCTTAGAATAGAAACAAGCGTGATTGAATAGAAAACAGTAGTAATTGCATTAATCCATCGAGACACAACAAAGCTCTTCACCCCCAACCATGGGGTTTAGAGACTCATGCCGTAGAAGATACAAAATTCAGATGTAAAAAATGTCATGATGTCCAAAATAAAACTCTAAAAGTAGTTTTTATACTCAACTAGTAACCTAGATTTACAGAAAATGAGTAAGCTAAGATAGATAGTGCAGAAATCCACTTTCGGGGCCCACTTTGTGTGTGTTTGGGCTGAGCACTGAAGTTTTCACGTGCATAGGCTATTCCTGGCGTTGAACTCTAGCTTTTGTGCCAGTTTGGGCGTTTAACTCCAACTTTTATGCCAGTTCTGGCGTTTAACACCAGAAAAGGGTAAGGAGCTGACGTTTAAACGCCAGTTTGCGCCACCAAATCTTGGGCCAAGTATGAACTATTATATATTGCTGGAAAGCCCAAGATGTCCACTTTCCAACGCAATTAAGAGCGCATAAATTGGACTTTTGTAGCTCCAAAAAATCCTTTTCGAGTGCAAGGAGGTCAGAATCCCACAGCATCTGCAGTCCTTTCTCAGCCTCTGAATCAGATTTTTGCTCAGGTCCCTCAATTTCAGCCAGAAAATACCTGAAATTACAAAAAGTACACAAACTCATAGTAAAGTCCCAAAATATGATTTTTTCATAAAAACTAATAAAAATATAATAAAAAATAACTAAAACATACTAAAAACTACATGAAAATATCCCCAAAAAGCATATAAAATATTCGCTCATCAAAGTGCCTTAGCCGGAGCTCTCTTGGTTCCTTTCCTTGCTGGTGTCTTGTCAGTGGCCTTCTCTTTTCCTTTCTTGGTACCCATTCCTAAGGAAGAAAGAAAGAAGAAAAATGTTAAATATATATAATTCCAAACCGGCGGGAGAAAGTTCCAAGTGATAATGAATTCCAAAGAAAATATAATAGCTTAAATACATGGTAGCTACAACATGTGGGTAAGACATCAATTACGAGGAAAAAGGCAATTCATAGGAATTAGATGCAAGAGGTTAAAAGCATGCAAGTAATGGGCATGAGAAGTATAACTCAAGCATCAATTATTAAAAGAAGCCAAATTAAAGAGCACTTGTATGATGACAATTGTGAATGATAATCCTAAATACATGTGGAGTACAAGTGTGGTGAAAAAGAGGCATTAAAGTGTAAGAGTAAAATAAAATATGATTCCGAATGCCATAAGAGCTTTTTCACAAACACTTGGTGTGCAAGGTAAAATAGGAATAAAAATAATGAATCCAAATGTATACGAGAGCCAAATTTAAATGTCAATTGTCAAATCACTCCTTATAATATCCACAAGTTCAATGATAATAAGGTACGACCCGAATAAAATTCGAACACCAACATAAAATGCATGAAAAAGAAAGAAAAAGAAACCATAAATAATTAAGCTAAAAGAAAAATTGAGAAGAAAGAAAAATAATTAAATGCAATAATTAAAAGAGGAAGAATAAAAGAGTAGAGGGGAGGAAGAAAAGAAACCTGAGGGAGAAGATGAAGAAGGGAAGAAGAAAGTAGTGGATAGTAAAAAGGAATGAGAAAGAAAGAAGGAAGAGGAAATAAGGTAGAATTAGGATTAAAAAAGAATTAGGATTGGGGGAGGGGATAAGTGAAATCTGGCGGCGTACTGGTTTAATTGTGCGTCGCATGCGACGTGTACGCGTATGGCACGCGTACGCGTGGGTCGCGCAAATTTGATAGTGACGCGTAAGCATCTGGAATGCGTGCGCGCGCCTTTGGTTGTGCGAATTGCGCGAGTCCAAAATTGCTCTGTTCAGTCTGGGCTGGGGGCAAAATTGCATACGACGCGTGCACGTCAGGCACGCGCACGCGTGGATTGCCATTAAAGGAAAAGGACGCGCACACATCAGGAATGCGTACGCGTGACGGGATTTATACTTCTAGCACAGTTCCAACCCCAAACCAATACAACTCTCTGTTCATCACGTTATTGACGCCGATTTCCAGGGTCACGCGTACGTATCAGGAACGCTTACGCGTGAGTTGATGAAAGCGCAAGCGACGCGCACACGTGAGGGACGCGTACGCATGGGCTTGCTTGTGCGCAATGCATGCTTCCAGCGCCACTCCTACCCAACTCTCTGTTTACTTCCATGGTGTTGCGAATTCACACATGACGCTCACGTGTCAGGGACGCTTGCGCATCGAACATCCTTTTTTTTATGCAGAATGCAGGTGATGATGCAGAAATTATGAATAAACACTGATAAAAACAAAATAAAATAAAACTAAGAATGAAAAGGTATGATCATACCATGGTGGGTTGTCTCCCACCTAGCACTTTGCTTTTGCGTCCTTAAGTTGGACGGTCCACAAGCTCAATCTGCTTCTGTTGGTGGATCCTCCAAGAGAAAGACCTCTAGCTCTTTATTGTCCTTCATCTTCTCACCATGATATAGCTTCAAGCGATGTTCATTGACCTTGATGAATTTGGAACTTGAAGGATGATTCAGGTGAAAGACTCCGTATGGCTCTGCCTTTTCCACCCTATAGGGGCGTTCCCATCTTGATCTCAGCTTGCCTGTTATGAGCCTCAATCTGGAGTTGTAGAGGAGAACTAGCTCCCCAGGTCTGAACTCTCTTCTCTTAATATGCTTGTCATGCACTGCCTTCACTCTCTCTTTGTATAGCCTGGAGTTGTCATACGCTTCGAGTCGAAGGTTCTCCAGTTCTGCTAGTTGCAGCTTCCTTTCAGCACCAGCTTTCTCAAATCCCATGTTGCATTCCCTTACAGCCCAGAAAGCCTTGTGCTCCACCTCCACTGGAAGGTGACAAGCCTTTCCGTATACTAGGCGGAAGGGACTCATTCCAATGGGTGTCTTGTATGCTGTCCGATAAGCCCAGAGCGCATCTACAAGCCTGGTGCTCCGGTCTTTTCCATGAGGCTTGACAATCTTCTCCAAGATGAACTTTATCTCTCTGTTAGACACCTCAGCTTGCCCATTGGTCTGAGGGTGGTAAGCTGTTGCTACTTTGTGCACAATGTCATGTCTCTTCAGCAGACTTATTAATCTCCTGTTACAAAAATGAGTGCCTTGATCAATCACGATTGCTCGTGGTGACCCAAAGCGACAGATAATATGGTTTCTAACAAAGGAGACAACAACGTTAGCATCATCAGTATGGGTAGCAACAACATTAGCATAAGCTATTGTGGCATCTCATCCCTCTTGGATATATTTCCAAACCTTTGGCATGGGGAACAAGATTTACAGAAGGCAGTAGCATCCTTGAAAAGAGTGGGCCACCAGAATCCACAGTCTAAAATGTTTCTAGCTATTCTTTGAGGACCAAAATGTCCACCACTCTCAGAAGAGTGGCAGGCCTCTAAAATTGACTGGAATTCTGATTGAGGCACACACCTTGTAATTATCTGGTCAGCACCATACTTCCATAAATATGGGTCATCCCATATATAATATTTGGACTCGCTTTTCAGCTTGTCCTTTTGATACTTAGTAAAATTGGGAGGGAAGGTATGACTAACCAGATAATTAGCTATAGGTGCATACCAAGGAACTACTTCAGATATTGCGTGCAAGCTATCAAATGGAAAAGCATCATTGATAAGAGTGGAGTCATTCTTAATGTGCTCTAGGCCACTCAAGTAGTCTGCCACCAAATTATGGGAACCACTCCAATCTTTGATTTCTAAATCAAATTCTTACAGCAACAATATCCATCGTATTAGCCTTGGTTTGGACTCTTTTTTAGCTAATAAATATTTTAGGATTGCATGGTCTGAGTATATTACCACTTTAGTACCAAGTAAATAGGCTCGGAATTTAACCAGAGCAAAAATAATAGCCAGAAGCTCTTTTTCAGTGGTAGTATAATTAGACTTAGCAGCGTCTAAGGTCTTAGAAGCATAAGCAATTATGAAAGGGTCCTTAGCTTCGCGCTGAGCCAGCGCCACTCCTATTGCATGGTTGGAGGCATCACACATAATCTCAAAAGGCTAGTTTCAGTCTGGTCCTCTCACAATCGAAGCTTGAGTCAAGGCGATCTTCTGCAGCAGTCTGGATAAAGGCAATGCTACCTTACTGAAGTCTTTGATAAATCTCCGGTAGAAACCTGCATGACCAAGGAACAAACGGACTTTTCTCATGGAGGAGGGGTAAGGTAAACTAGAAATGACATCTACCTTTGCTGGATCTACAGAAATACCAGTATTAGAAACAACATGTCCTAGAACAATACCTTATTTTACCATAAAATAACATTTTTCAAAATTTAATACAAGGTTTGAACTAACACACCTGTCTAATACTCTAGCTAAACTATCCAAGCAAAGGTTAAATGAATCACCATACACACTAAATTCATCCATGAAAACTTCCATACATTTCTCAATAAGATCTGAGAAAATAGTCATCATGCACCTTTGGAAAGTAGCCGGTGCATTACATAAGCCAAAAGGCATCCTCTTATATGCATACATTCCAAAGGGATATGTAAAAGTAGTTTTCTCCTGACAGACGATCAAGCATCTGATCAATGAATGGCAGGGGGTAGTGATCCTTGCGAGTAGCCTGGTTGAGGCACCTATAATCAATGCATACCCTCCAAGAGTTCTGCATTCTAGTTGTCAGGAGCTCTCCATGCTCATTCTTCACTGTTGTGACTCCAGACTTCTTGGTCACGACTTGTACTGGGCTAACCCATTCACTATCCAATATTGGATAGATGATGTCAGCTTCAAGCAGCCTGGTTACTTCTTTCTTGACAACTTCTAAGATGGTAGGGTTCAGCTGCCTTTGAGGTTGACGAACAGGTCTTGCTCCCTCTTCTAAAAATATCCGGTGCTCACAGACTTGAGGGCTGATGCCTACTATATCCGCCAAGCTCCACCCAATTGCTTTCTTGTGTCTTCTCAGCACACTAAGCAGCTGCTTCTCCTATTGGAAAGTGAATTCCCTTGCAATAATAACTGGGAGCTTCTGATTATCCTCAAGGTAAGCATACTTGAGGTGGGGTAGAAAGAGCTTCAATTCCATTTTCTGCTCATGCCTAGGCACTTGTTCATCTGGAGCTAGTGATGGTGGCAAGGTGTCTTCATTTTGTTCAGAGGGTTTCCCCACACTTGCACCTTGATCCATGTGCATCTCTTCTACTTCTTCTTGGTGAACTGCAGCTACAGTTTCATCAATGATGTCGCACTGGAAGAGGGAGTGATCTTCCGGAGGATGCTTCATGGCTTCATCCAGGTTGAAACTCACTGCTCGACCATCTATCTCAAAAGAGTAAGTTCCTGAGAAGGCATCCAATTTGAATGTTGAAGTCTTCAGAAATGGGCTTCCAAGGAGGATGGAAGATGGTCTTCCGGAGTCATTAGGGGGCATCTCCAAAATATAGAAGTCAACAGGGAATGTTAGCCCCTTAATGCTCACCAGCACGTCCTCAGCAATTCCTACCACCGAGATTATGCTTTTATCTGCCAAAACAAAACGTGCTGCTCACCTTTTTAAGGGAGGTAGCCTCAAAGCATCATAAACAGATAATGGCATAATACTCACACATGCAGTCAAAAAATTTTACACCCTCTTTAGTAATAGTAACCATGCATGGACCCGAATAACTACATTTTTCCGGTATATCACCTATTAAAGCAGAAATAGAGCTACCTAGAGAAATAGTTTCTAAATCCTGTATTTTATCTTTATTCATGCATAAATCTTTTAGAAACTTCGCATATTTAGGTACCTGGCGATTGGCATTAAAAAGGGGAATAGTTACCTCAACTTTTTTGACGATCTCCACCATCTTGGGATCGAGCTCTATCTGCTTTCTGGACTTCCTAGCAAGGTTGGGAATGGAATGGGAATGACTTGTCTTGTAACTTTATCTTCTTTTGGTGTTCCATCCCTTGGTTGAGATACTTCTTCTTCAACCATGTATTGTACCTCATCCTCTTCTTCAACATCCTCTACCTCAACAATGTCTTCAACTTGAATGTCTTCCTTTGAGCTCGGCTTCTGATGATTCCTCTCTTGCAGTGTGGTTCCGGACCACAAAGTGATGGCATTGATTCCACCCTTTTGGGTTGGGTAAGGGTTGAGAAGGAAGTGCACTAGAGCTTGAAGGTTGATTGTTGGGGGTAGTTAATGATTCCATCCAGGAGATAAGAGCTTGTATGGTGGAGCTAAGACCATTTATGGAGGAGTTAATTATATTCTGAATGTCTTGTTGGCCTTGCGCAATAGAGC
The DNA here is from genome assembly GCF_059453495.1 of Arachis ipaensis. NCBI lineage: Eukaryota > Viridiplantae > Streptophyta > Magnoliopsida > Fabales > Fabaceae > Arachis > Arachis ipaensis. The sequence goes on along the minus strand of NC_142440.1, from coordinate 77,660,123 downwards.
GAAGCATCTCATCGTTAGAGGAAGAAGGGGGGTAAGTGATTTGAGGGGCCTACTATTGGTTATTCTGAAGCGCTTGGAACTGCCTTTGGTGAGGTACTCGGAAAGGCTGGTTTTGGTTCTGCTGTCTGTTATTGTTGTTGTCATTCCACCTCTGATTTCCTCCATTGTCTCTGCTTCCTCGGTTGTAGTTGTCCCTCCATCCTTGGTTGGAGTTGTCTCTCCACCCTTGGTTGGAATTATCTCTCCATCCCTGGTTGGAGTTGTCTTGCCAACCTTGATTGTAGTTTCCACGTTGGTTATAATTGCCGTCTTGTTGATAGTATCCTTGATTCCGACGGTCATAAAAATTATGGGTAGCTGCCAAGGTGTTGTCTTCTTGTTGGAGCTGCGGACACTCATCAGTGTAATAAGTATAACAGGCACATATTCCGCACACTCTCTGAGGAACCAACTGTTGACATTGTTGTTGTGGGGGAGGCTGAGGTTGTTGTTGATTCAGCTGTAGCTGCTTCAGTATGTTGGTCATCTTTCCCAAAGTCTATGTGAGAGCAGCAGTCTCACTACTAGAGGAAACCTCCACAATAGCCTTGGGATCGTTGTTCCTGTGCTTTGCATTCCGGGTAGACTCAGCTAGATCAGTGATCAGTTGTCATGTTTCTGTCACCGTCTTGTACTTCTTCAGAGAGCCATTACTCGCAGCATCTAATGTAGTCTTATCCTGAGGCTTCATGCCTTGTGTGAAGTAGCTAAGCAACACCAACTAGTTAATCTTATGGTGGGGACATGAGTCTAGGAGATTCCTAAAGCATTCCCAATACTCATAAAGAGTCTCTGATTCGCCTTGAATAATGCAGGAAATTTCTTTCCTCAGTCTATCTGTAACTTCGACTGGAAAGTATTTTTCCAAGAATTCCCTTCTGAGCAGATCCTAATTAGTAACAACTTCTTCAGGTTGAGTGTAGAACCACTCCCTTGCTTTTCTCTCAAGAGAAAACGGGAAGGCATATAGCCAAATAGTAGTCTCATCTGCACCATGATGCCTAGTAGTTGAGCAGGCTGTCTGAAATTCTGTAAGGTGCTTGATAGGCTCTTGAGCAGGTAAGCCATGAAACTTGGGTATTAGGTAGATTAGCACAGTCTTCAGTTCAAAATCTTTAGACAGATTTGGATGACGCGCTTGGTACGATTGAAGTGTAAAGTCTGGAGCTCCTGCTTCATGGAGAGTAATCCTTCTAGGCTCCGCCATATTACCTGCATGTAAATCAACAGAATCAGTAGAAGAGGAGCTTGTTTCTTCCTCAAATGGCACTTCAGATTTGCTCTCAGATAAGATTGGTAAATTGGTAGTAACCACTTCACCACCCTCAGAAGCTAACCGACGCCGAGCTCGCCTAATACGTGAAATAGTTCTTTCAATTTCAGGATCAAATGTGGCTAAGCTCGGATCAGGTAGTAAACGCGTCATTCAATGAAAGAAATATACAGCTCATGGTAATAAAATAGAATAAAATATGCAAATATGTAAAATTAAAAATATTTACACTAACCAATAATTTAGCACACTATAGCAACTCCCCGGAAACGGCGCCAAAAATTGACGGGCAGAAAATTGCTGATTAAGAATTTAATTGCAAGTACAGTTCTTAACCGACGAAAATTCTACTTATCAATTTAGAACAAATTGTCACAAATTGAGAATAAAATACTGGGAGTAGAAATCCCAGGTCGTCTCCCAATGAGTTGAAAAAAGAGTGCAATTTATTGGTCAGGAATTTTCTGAGAAATTTTTAAGAGTTGGAGAACAGATAAATAAATGATTGTAAATTAAAGCAATGAAACTTAGCAAGAGAATTTATATAATCAAAATAAAATGTCTTGACTGGGAGAAGATTAATCGTATGTTCTATCCTTGTTGGATTATCCCAAGTGTAATAGTAAGAGGTTGTTGTTTTTACTTAGTTAACCTTTACCGAATAAAGGAAATTCAAGTAATTGAGCTAACTCTAATTCACAAGTCCTAATCCTCTCCTATGGAAAGATTAGCGTTAGTGACTAGAGAGCCAGCCAACACCTTCCAATTTCCAATTACACTTGAGTATTCCAACTCAAGGGTCTCTTTTTAATCAACTCCCAAGTCAAGTTGGGAGTCTACTCCATTGACACAAATGCCATTTTTATAAACGATAATTGGGGAAGAAAAAAAGACATGGAAATTCAAATAAAATAATAGCAGAAAATTAATTAAAGGTAAAAATAATTCTTTGCATTAATAAATTCCAAAATCAAAGATATCCATACGTAAATCTGAACAGGGTTAATGGGTGATTAAAAGAGTAAAGGAATAAGAAAACAAACAAGAATGATAGAAACTTCAACGGAGGTAGTAACTCTTCTCAATATCCAAATCAAAAGCATAAAATTCTAAAACTATGAATATGAAGAAAAACTAGAGGAAGTAGTATATCTCTCTAAAATTCAAAACTAAAACTAAAAACTATGTAAAAGTGAAGGTGTGTCGAGTCTCTGCTTGTCCCTTGGCTCTAGTCCGTGTTTCTGGGCCGAAAACTGGGTCCAAACTCAGCCCAAAATTGCCCCCAGCGTCTTCTGTATTTTCTGCACGTGGCGCACGTCGCGCGTACGCGTAGGTCACGCGCACGCGTCGATGGTCTTCTTCGCGTGTCACGCATACGCGTCAGGTACGCGCCCGGGTCGCTGTGCAATCTCGCTTATCACGCGTACGCGTCAGGTACGCGCACGCATCGCTATGAAAATCTCCAAATCACGCGCACGCATGAGCCATGCGTGCGCGTTGATCGTCGCTGGTTATCTCCTTTATTTCTTGTGCTCCTTCCTTTTTTGCAAGCTTCCTCTCAATCCTCTAAGCCATTCCTGCCCTATACAGCCTGAAAACACTTAACGCACAGATCACAGTATCGAATGGTATAAAGGGGAATTAAAATACACAATTTAAAGGCTTAGGAAGCAAGTTTTCAACCATATAACAAAATTGGGAAGGAATTGTAAAATCATGCAAATTGTATGAATAAGTGTGCAAAGACTTGATAAAAAACCACTCAAATTAGCACAAGATAAACCATAAAATAGTAGTTTATCAGTGTTCCACCACAGATTTCATTAAAAACACATTGCAACCCCTCCAAAGAGCATGACTAGTCACTAACTCCAAACAATCATGGAATCTACTTAACAATTATTTACTTTCTAGCTCATAGTTTGCCTTCTTAATAAAAGCACATAATGTTTCATGGATGTAGTCAATTTGCTGCATATAGAAGTAGGGAAGGAACTAAGTTTGGTGTTCACACACCAAAGTAAGTTCAGAAGCTTACGAACATACATGCATGCTAACCATTTCTCAAGTGCTTGGGGAACAAGCAACTTTCAATATCTTTGCAGGAAGTCATTTCATCTCTTGGAGGAAATATGCACTATCATCTAAAGAGAGAAAGATGGACACAAAAGCTAAAGATGGTGATGACAAGAAGGAAACAAGTGGACACTAAAAGGTTGTTTTGTTACTTGACTAACTCTAGCCTAAATGTAAAGTGCAATTGTACCCCGGTTGATCAGTGTCCTTTTAGTCATAATTCATTTGCATTAGGTTCATTTTTATTTTGGCTTGCTAGTCTAATACCTAGATCACTTCACCTTGTTTGAATTGTTTGCTCTGTTTCCTAAGCTTCAATAAAAGAAAATATTGTGAAACAGAAGAGTAAAAGTCCAACTTAGTAGAAGATGAATAAGGTCTTAAGGTTATGTGGTGGTATTTGCTAACTAAGTTGGTTCACTAATAAGGATAAAATCTAGAATATCTCTTTAAGTATGAACTTAATATGCATTCTATGAAACTCAAATGAATAAAAAGATCCTCGAAAAAGAAAGAAAAGAGCAAGCAATAAAGCTAGGCACCAATAGTTTGAATTGTGAGATATGTGCCTATGGTGCTTTTGTACATGGATATGCTTGGATGATTAGGTTCTGAAGAGTGCTTCACCACTTGACAACTTGGGTTAACTAACCCAGATTGTCAACCAAAAGTCAACTATCAAGGGCAACCTTGTTACAAAGCACTTAATGACCCAAAGAGGTGCTGGGTACCATTATCTTAGGGATAAAATTTCAAGCCATGTGCCTGTGGTGTGTATGTGTTGAGGAGAGCCTTGAGTAAGTAAGTCCTCAGGGGTGTTTCAACACCTAGCACCTTGGACTAACTGGTCCGGGAGTGTTGGCTGAAAGCTTATCATAAAGAGCTGCCTTAACACAGAGCACTTAGCTAAATAGAGTAATAAGCCTCTAGAAAGAAGAAAAAGAAAGCAAAAGTTAAGCTAAGGATCAAAGAATAAAAGTCTCATAGAAGGTAACAGAGTTAGTACCAAAAGAGCATATTATAGTCCAAAAACTAATAAGAGTATGAACCTAAGTTGTCATGCATGAAACTCCATGAACCAGGGCTGGAAATCTCTCAATAAGGACTCATATCCCTCTGTATTCTCATTCTTTTTTCTTATGTTTAATTACTTGCTTGGGGACAAGCAAGATTCAAGTTTGGTGTTGTGATGCAAGGGCATCTTGGCTAGCTTTACAAGCCATTTTTAGTTTGTTTTAGATTAGTTTCATGCATTTTCTTAGTCAACAAGAAAGCATTTGGATGAGTTATGTATGCATGTCTTGATTCAATCAACATTGTGAATTATACACATTTTCATGAGATTAATGCAAATAACTAATTGATGCAATGAATGATGCATTATCTTGAGATTATAGTAAAGCTTTGATGCAATTTTTTGATTGATGATAGGCAAAAAAAAGCAGAGAAAAGCAAGAGAGCAGTGGCGTTAGTGGCCACATTAATGCCACTAATGCCAGTACCAATGCCAGCTTCTAACGGAGGAGTGGTGTTAGTGGCCACGTTAACGCCACTAACGCTAGTGTCAACGCCAGCATTCAAGGAGGACTGGCGTTAGTGGCCAAGTTAGTGCCACTAACACCAGTGTTAAGGTGGAGGGATCAAGGAAGAGCTGCATTAGTGGCCAAGTTAGTGCCACTAATGCCAGCACTAACATGAGCGACATAACTCCAAGGGACGAAGGAAGAAATGCGTTAGTGGCCAAGTTAGTGCCATTAACGCCAGCACTAATGTGAGCGACACAACTCCAAGACACCAATGAAGAGCTGTGTTAGTAGCCAAGTTAGTGCCACTAACGCCAGCACTAACGTGAGCGACATAACTCCAAGACTCCAAGGAAGAGCTGCGTTAGTGGCCACCTTAACGCCACTAATGCCAGTATTAACGTCAGCGAGCCATGCAATGTACAGAGTGTTATCCACACTAACGTCCTCACTATCGTCAGTGCTGCTTCAAGTAATACCTTTCAGAAAGCTGAGAAAAGCCCAAAGAGTTTGCTAACTGCTTCAACTAAGGCCAATGGCCCACATCCAAGTACTTAAAGACTCATTTGAAGATCACACAAGTAGTATATATAGGAAGAGTTTTGAACTTAAAAGCGAATGACGGACTCTGATAGAAGAGGATCCTAATTTGGCGAAACTCTGAATCATTTTCTTTCTTCTCTATACTTAGTTACTTTTCATGTACTTTCTTTTTCTTTCTATGTTTTCCAGAGCAATGATGAACTAAACTCCACATCATTAGGGGGAGGAGCTCTGTTGTAATTCAAATGAATTAATAAAATTCTTCTTCTTTTCAATCCACTTGTTGTAGCTAAGAGATAACTTTTGTGCTTAATAGATCTATTCACTACCGGAAGGGGGTTTAGATCATTTGAATTTCTATGTGAACCTCAGAAAGGGAATCATAGAAATTAGTTTGAAGCTCTTTCTCTCATAACTCTTTTTGTCAATAAATTCCAAGTTTGAATTGAGATCCTGAGAGTTTGTGTGGCTTATAGGATAAGAGAATCGAACTTAACCTCTTCTCATGAACAATTAGATCAAGGAATTGGCAATTAGTTGTGTTAAGAGAAATTGGGTTGCCAAGGACTTAGAACTCAATTAATTACAATCAACCATAGATCTACTTTATATGATTGAGAATAAAGTTTAGACACATTGATTCATGAAGGATTATAATATCTCCAATCCCTAATGAATCTCACCCATTGTTGCTTTTCCTTTCAATTGCTTTAAGTTTCTTGTTATCTTTGATTCCTAGCACCCGAAGTCCATTTACATTTCATGCAATTTAATTTTCATGGCCATTTACATTCTTGCCTTTACTTTCTTGCTATTTAAGTTTCAGCTCCTTTAATTCCTTGTCATTTAAATTTTTTGCTCTTTATCATTCAGTAATTTACTTTCAGCTCTTTATCTTTCAGTCATTTACTTTTTATGTCATTTACATTCTGCAAATTTCACAATAATCATCAAATATTTGCTACTATAGATTAATTACTTAACTAAAATTTCTTAATCCATCAATCCTTGTGTGATCGACCTTACTCAACAGTGAGTTATTACTTAGCGATTCAGTACACTTGCCGAAGGAATTTGTGCTGTGCAAATTTCCAGTCATCTGAGGTACAGGATGATGCTACGAAAATGCCCTACTGAAATGTTTTTAGAATGGGTAAAGTTCTTCTATTACAGACTCACAGATATGGCTAAGATGTCCTTAGACCATTCTGCTGGTGGTTCAATCCACATGAGAAAGACAATTGAGGAAGCTCAAGAACCCATTGAGACAATTGCCAACAATCAGCATCTGTACTCATCTAGTGAGACTTCAATGAAGGGAGGGGTCAAGACAGTGTCACTGAATTAGACCCTCCTAAGCAAAGTGAGTCGTTATCCTAGCAGCTGCACTTTCTCACACAACAAGTGCTAAGCTTGCAAGGAACAATGAAAAAGACCCGAGCCTCCAGCAAGAATATGGGAGCACGGTTGAACCAGTCTAAACAGCTCTTGTTTGAACAGGTAAGAGAAGAATGTCAAGCTATCTGATTAGGGAGTACCTTGACCACCCAGCCTCAGAACAGTAAGAGGCAGGGAGAGGAAGAAATGGCAGAAGAAGAACAAGCTGCAGCCTAGGGTACCATCAGGGGCGTTGAATGCCTAAACAGGGATGGCATGGGTGTCCAACACCCAGAAGGGGGCAGGCCAGGCGTTCAATGCCAGTCCAGGGGAAGCCAGACACATGTAAGTGCTGGGACTAACTCTCCTAAGCAAGCTGGTAGTCCTTTTATAGGTACTATGAACATGCACCCTGCACCACTCATGGCCCCTAAGTACAAGGCCAACTTACCATTCCCTCAAAGACTCTAGAAAAGCAGAAAAGAAAAGGCAATTTGCTAAATTCTTAGAAGCTTTCAAGAAGCTGGAGATTAAAATCCCCTTTGCATAGGCTCTTGAAGAAATTCCTTCATATGCTAAGTTCATGAAGGAAATACTGAATAACAAGAGGGATTGGAGGGAAGTAGAGATAGTGATACTTATTAAGCAGTGCAGTGCAGTCATTCAGAGGAACCTTCCTCAGAAACTTTAAGGACACCCTAACACTCTTCCCAGAGACACCAAGGTGAATCCAAGAGAAGATTGTCAGTCCCTCATTATTACCAAGGAGGCCGAGCCTAAGGTGGTACACAATATTGAGGAACTAAATGAAGAAGTGGCTTAAGAAGAGGCTGGAAGCATATTGTTGCATGCCCTGCTTATAAAAAGAAAACCTAAAGTACCACACCCTTAGATGCCCCAAAAGGAGACCAAGGACGAGCACTTCTCACAATCCTTTGAAGGCTCTAAAAAGATGCAAATCAACATTCCTTTTGCTGAGGTTTTGGAGTAATGGTCTCTCTCTAGTGGAAGAAACCTCTCTGATGCTGAGAGATGCTGAGGTTACAGAAGGATTACATGATTATCAACGTCCTGAAACCTCTACTACCCCCTGACAAAGGAGGTACTTCCATTCAGAGTACAATACTGAAGCCTCCTCCCTTGGTGAACACTCATACAGTTTCTCCAGACATCAAACTTAAGTTTGGTGTTGGGCAGTCACCACCCACCAAGAAAGAAGGTCCCTAGAGGAAGATGCATAGGGGATAGAGAAACAATACAACCTCTACCCTAACAAGCAAGGAGAATCAAGCTAATAATAATAGAAGAAAGCTTGTTAGGAGGAATTCAAATCCGTGGGCACTGATCTCCTCCTTTTCCCCCTTGGAATCATTTCTGCTAACTAACTGGAAGAAGAAGAAGAAAGTCAACACTTGAGTGTCAAGCTAATGACATTAAAGAAGAGCTTGTTGGGAGGCAACCCAACCATGAGTATAATACTTCTGTTCTTATTTCTTCTGTTTACTTTCAATTGAGTTTATTTTAGTTTATTTTTAGAATTTTCTCTTGCTTTTTAATATTTGTGATCATGTACAGTACTTAGAACAGAGACATTTAGAGATGGAAACAGAACACCCTAGAGTAAGTCCCTTGCTGGCGTTGAACAAGAGGATGTGGAGCTTAAACGCTCCATTTAGAGAGCCTACACATGCACCTCAACAAGAGCATGTGGAGCCACCTCAAGAAGAGATCCCTGATATGCTTCTCAAGGGATGTACTTTCCTCTCCAAAACTATTGGGATCAACTTAACACCTCAATAGGGGAGCTAAGTTCAAATGTGGAGCAACTGAGGGTGGAACATCAAGACCACGCCACTATCCTCCATGAAATAAGAGAAGATCAAAGAGTTATGAGGGAAGAACAACAGAGGCAAGGAAGAGACATAGAGGAGCTTAAACGCTCCATTGGATTCACTAGAGAGAGTAGTAGCCGCTGTTACTAAGGTGGTCCTGTTCCCTTCATCACCTTGCCTAAGTTATTTTTTTCTATTTTCCATTAAGTGTTATATCCTATTGTTTATTTCTTGTGCATCATCATCTTTATTTATGTCTTAAAGCTATGAATTATTCCATGAATCCCTCACCATACTTAAAAGAAAAATTTCGTTTGAAAAAGAAAAGGGAGATACTTGAATAGTTCAATTATCTTCATGTGGTGGCATTGCTTTTACTTTCTAAATGTATGAATAAACAGTGCATATTTGATGTTGGAATTAAGAATGTTGGATTTTGAAAGAATGATGAAAAAGGAGAAGTATTATTTGTAATCTGAAAAATCCAAAAAGATTGAATCTTAGAAAAAGCAGCAAAAAAGCAAAAAAAAAATATCAATAAAAGAATATATATATATATATATATATACACGAAAAAAAAAAAGCAAAAGAAAAAGAAAAAGTCAATAGCTCTTTAAACCAAAAGGCAAGAGCAAGGGTCCAAGGCTTTGAGCATAAATGGTTAGGAGAGCCTAAAACAAACAAAAACTTGGCCTAAACAGTTCAAATGAGCTGCTTCCCTAACTATATGCTTGTGGTGTGAAGGTGTCAAGTAAAAAGCTTGAGACTAAGTAGTTAAAGTCGTGATCCAAAGCAAAAAGAGTGTGCTTAAGAACTCTGGACACCATTGGCTGGGGATTCTAGCAAAGCTTAATCACAATTCGAAAGGGTTCACCCAGTTAAGTGTCTGTGCGTTTATGTATCCGGTGGTAATACTGGAAAACAAATTGCTTAGGGTGACAGCAAAGACTCAAAAGAAGCCGTGTTCAAGAATCAAGAAGAACTAAACTAGGAGAATCAATAATATCATCCGAATTCTGAGTTCCTAAAGATGCCAATTATTCTGAGCTTCAAAGGAAAGTGAGATGCCAAAACTATTCAGAAGTAAAAAGCTATTAGTCTCGCTCATCTAATTAAAACTGAGCTTCATTGAGAACTCTGGGATTTATTGTATCCTTCTCTTCTTTTTAATCTTACTTTTTTTTTGGTTGCTTGGGGACAAGCAATAGTTTAAGTTTGGTGTTCTGATGAGCGAATATTTTATACGCTTTTTGGCATCATTTGCATATAGCTTTTGTTATGTTTTGTTTAAGTTTCATTATGTTTTCATAGGTTTTAGTGCAAAATTCATATTTTTGGATTCTACTTTGAGTTGTTGTGTTTTATGATGATTTCAGCTAAATTCTGGCTGAAATTGAGGAGCTTTGGAAAAGTCTGATTCAGAGACAGAGAAAGGACTGCAGATGCTGTTGGATTCTGACCTCCATGCACTTGAAGGAGCATTTTTGGAGCTACAAAAGTCCAAATGGCGCACTCTTAAAAACATTAGACAACTAACATCCAGGGCTTTCCAACAATATATAATAGTTTATAATTTTCTCTGGAAATTAAGGCCCAAAACTGGCGTTCAACGCCAGCTACCAACCCCATTCCTGGCGTTGGACGCCCAAAACGGAGCAGCAGGTGCCCAACACCCAAAAAGGAGCCCAAAGCTGGCATCCAATGCCCCAGAGGGAGTACCAACTCATGGAGACATCCCAAGCTCAACCCAAACACTCACCAAGTGAGCCTGGAAAGAGGATTTTCGCACTACAAGATTAGTTTATTTTATTTCTGTAAACCCTAGCTATTAGATAAGTATATAAAGTAGAAGATCACCCTTGTTAAGATCTTCTTCCTCCCCCATTGGAATACATTGTTACTTTCTGTAAGCTATGAGTCGCTAACCTCCTAGGTTAAGGTTAGGAGATCTGCTGATTCTTATGAATTAATAATATCACTATTCTATTTCAATCTATGCTTGATTCCATTTTAAGATTTATCTTCATTCTTGATCCTAATGAATTGGGAGTATAACTTGACCATCATCCCTATTCTACATGAGTTCGTGCAAGTCCTTGACGGGATAATATTGAACCACAAGCTTGATTATACATCTCTTATACGGCTAATCCACGACTTCGTTGAGGACTTGGAGACATCAGTTCAGCCGAGGTATGGGGTGATTAGGGCCTTTCTGATAGAGGCTAGAATCAAGACGCAGCATTCTCTGACCTAGAAGATCCGACCTTGTTTGTGGCGCTTTGAGTAGGATCACCAAGGGAATGGACTGCAGGAGCTTCACCCCGTTTAGATTGGATGACCACTGACCTAGCGTTTGATCTAAAGAAGAGGAGATTAATGACCACTGATCTGGTGTTAGTCACTCACAGCCTGCCATGGAATGAATCATCAGAAGTTGAAGTAGATGGTGAGAAAAGTTGATCTAGATGGAGGAAGCATCTCCGAAGCCTCAACTGTTCCCTCATCACTAATTTCACACTTATCCAGTAATACTTTATTTATTCTATTTTTATGCATTTTTTCACAACAACAATATTTTCTATCCGCCTGACTAAGATGTACAAGATAGCCATTACTTGCTCAATCCGACAATCTCAGTTGGATCGACCCTCACTCACCTAAGGTATTACTTGGACGACCCGGTGCACTTGCCGGTCTATTTGTGCGAATATTGCAGAGTCAATTTCGTGCACCAGCATTTAGCGCCAACCCAACAGAAAGTCTGCACGTGTTACGAGACGCCTAGCGCCAAACGCTAGGTAGCGGCGTTTAGCGCTCGCTTGGTAGCATCAAATTTCTTCCTTTTTTTTTTCGAGAACTCTGCCAAATTCGCCGGAATTTTTCCTAAAATAAATAAAACCACAATACGCCTCAAAGTAGCATCGAAACAGATTTTAAATACTAAAAACTCAATAAAACGCAATAAATTTATATTTAAATAATAAAAAAAATAAAGAAAAGATGTCCACACATCAACTATGAGATAGGTCATGGTAATAATTTATTTTATTCGTTGAGTTGTTTGAACAATTCAAAAAGATAAAAAAGTATACCGTTGGAATTGAGAAAAAAGGATGAGATGGGATGCAGAATAAAAAAGGTAAATAAAGTCTATAAAAAAAATTGTAAAATTAAATAAAATAAGAAAAATAAAAAAAGTGATAATTATTTCTGCGGATACGAAAAAGTGAAACAGAAGAAAGTATTTGGTTTATAAAAATTGAGTGTGTAATGTGGGGATTGTGGATGAATTTTGTTGGGGTATGTTGCTGAAAAATTATAATTAGAAATAGTATGAATAATTTTGCAACTATAGGTTTGTCTATAGATGAAAAAGAAGTTAGTGATAGAAAGGAGTATATAGAATGGGCATAATAAACAGCCCTGCTATGGATTAATTGAATGTGGTTGGAATTAAATTTTGAGTTGATTAAGTTTAATGTTATTTTTAAAATATTCTACATAAAGTTATTGATGTGAATAATTAATTCAGTGTATGTAAAGTATACTTGTCTGCTCATATTATAATTAGACGATTATGTTATAAGAATTTAAAACTACGAACTTAAAATCGGTTGAACAATGAATTATAATTTGTGTTTCAGATAATTAATTTTAAATTTATGCGTTACAATTGAATATGTAAACTTGAGGAGATATAGTTAATAAGATTCACTACAAGAAATTACTAGAATAGCAACTGATATTTCTTAAAAATCGGTTCCTATCAGTTTAGCGACCGATTTAGTGACCGATTCTGGTGGTCGCTAAATTCAAAATAGGGACCGATGCTAGTCGCTAATATCTAGCGACCGAATTTTAGTGACCAATTTTCAACCAACGCCACCTAATCCATACTAAATAATTTCGGTCACTAAATCGATCGCTAATAAGATCGGTCGCTAAATAGCAACCAATATATCGGTCGCTGAGGTATTCGGTCGCTAAATAGTGACCGATATTTTGGTTGCTAAATCGGTCGCTATTAGCAAACTTCAAAATTTCAAAATCGGTCGCTAAATCAGTCACTAGTGCTGCTTCCTAATTATAAATTTTAACTAAATTTCGCATATATTAGTATTAAAACTTAATTTTTAAATATAATTCTAATTCAACAAAATATATAAATAATTAAAGATTGATAACTATTTATTAGGATCAAAAGCCAACAATTATTGAAAATCAAAATGAAGACAAAAGCAAAATCGTATAAAGATGAAATGGAAAATGAATTCTAATACAAATAAATTTATATTTATGTATTCTACATATATGTATAGAAAAAGAAAATGATGGCAAAAACAAATCCACACAAATACAATGAATTTATATTTATGTTATACTACATATATGTGATGCTGCCACCTTTGATCACATACGGACCTCTTCAGCTTCCTCCTCGTTTCTTCTTCTTTCTCATCACCACAAGGTGGCAGCTTCAATCTCAGGTCCATTTTGTTATTGCACACTTCTTCTGTTTCTCACCATAAACCCTCTGAAATAATAAAAGCAAACAATGAATAAGAGCAAATCACATATTGAAGATAGATTATAATTAAAACTAAAACATACCTTGAGTTATTCTTGGTGCGGTGACTCATGTACAATGATCTGTCACTCAGAAAATCCCAGGTCTGATTTTTTCCATTTGCAGATAAATATATACCTCATACTATAAGAAACTGGCAAGCATGTTTAGCCAGCAACCATAGTTGTTTTCCATGCCCCTGTTACATTCAAAATTTTAACATAACATATATTAGTAATCTCATTTTAAGTTCTTCAACTGAAAATATTTAGCCTCAACCATAAATAGTACCCTAACCTGCATATTGAATGCAACCATTTAAGCTCTATAAATCCACCCAATATGTGGTTTAAAATTTGTGGATTTGAATCGCATCACGCTCAGATATTCCTTTAATGAACCTGAAAAATATAACAGTTCGAAAGGTAATATCAAAAGCACTTCTCCAAAAAAATTGAGTTGCCATTTGCAAGAAACAAAAAAGAAATGGAATTAGAAGAATTTAAAGAATAATAATAAAAGAAAATCTTAAAATGTATATATACCTTTGCAAATTTATCTCTAAGATCTTTTGTTAAATGATCTTCTATAGTTATGATCACTGGATACTCAGATGCAAAAAAAAAGCATATTCCTTTATGGATTCAAGGCATTTGATAGCTGAAATAGGATTCGTAGTGTCCTAAAAAAAATAATAATCAAATGAATTAGTTTCTTACATTCTCAACAATTAAGATCATGTAAGAAAAGAGATTTTGATTTTGATTGTGATTTTGATTTGATAGCTTATAGTACCATCCATGATCTACTTTGATGTCATCTTTATTTGCAGTTGGCCATAAATCTATCTCGATTACTCGCACGCCGCACTTCAAAGCCTTTATGATTGGTTCTTCACTGCAATCACTGCTTATTTGATTCCCTATTAGGTAGGAATTGTGTCCTGAATATATGAAATAATGAGACAATGGAGCACTCATATCAGGGTGTACCTGTCAAGAACAATTTAAGAATGGTTACTTATTATTTCAAGAATGGTTTAGTCTTGGTGACATTGATCAAACGATGCAAATAGACCTTACCTCGGCTTTCAAGGGTCCATTGGATTCATCAAGAAGCAAGAAATGGAACAAGTCATCAAGTGTTATTTCAAGGCTAACATGCGTGTAAACTAGTTATCTGTAACTGGGATCTCTGCATATTTTGTATCTGCAACAATCATTTGATATGTAATTGCAGCTATAACCTGTAAATGATATAAAATGTCCATCAATAAGCACAACTTTTTAGGAGATGGTAAGAATTTTATTTTTTGTTCTTTCTATGTCCTAACATATTACATACTAATTTTGTCTTGTTTTATTATTAGTGTACGTAATGTAGCATTTTGTGTAGCTTTATTTTTGTGCATAAAACACTATAACTTGTAGCAGTTTATGCTTTAACGTAAATTCTTCATAATCTGCGATGAGTTATAGGGTTTTATGTGTATATATTGAAAATCCTATAATTTATAGTGATTTACATAATAATGCATAGGATAAAGATGTAAACAGTTTTCAAATGCTGCAGCTGTGTAATTTTGAAGTCCTATTGTTTTAAACATATGATTTGTCCGTATATTAATATAATACATGCTTAACTGCCAAAAGAGAGATAGTTACACACATAAATGAAGGTAAAAAATACTTACTAGTCGAAGCACCTCCCAAATATTGTAAAAAAATTTGATAAGCCTCGGTCTCCATAATTTAAATGTATCCATTGAGTTACACTAAAACTGCATTATTGCACAAGGTGAAATGAATGAAATGAATGGAACACGTGAGTGGAATTTAATGTATGCATGCTTTCACAATACATAAGCAATCAAGATGCATTTGTCTCAAGTTAGGATTGGCATCTAATTTACATTCACACACACATCAGGTCTTGAATTCCTTCTCATCATGCAATCCATCACATGTTTTAGAAAATCAAAACCATACTCACAATACGAAAAATAATGCATAATCGACAACAGAAGAAGTAAACGGCAGAAGTAGAGTCAAATAAATAACTATGAAGTGATGAAATTAGCATACCATGACAAAATACTGCAGAGAACTACACAGCTCCGCTTCGCATGAGGAGATTTTCTGCAACAACAACACCAACACCCGTTTGTAGCATTCAATATTATCTGTGTTATCACAAGAGCCACCACTGCACCTACAGCAAGACCCAAAGCCAGACTCCTTCGATCCCGGAGATATATGCAGTATTCAGTAATAATCATCATAACTTCAGAAGCCTGCAAAGTCAAAATTCCAAAGTAACTGTTATTAGTATTACACTAACCAAACCTTTTCCCACATTATCATGTCTTGCTCTGTGAAGACATAGCAGAGATCACAAAGAAGAAAGAGAAAGAGAGATGTCCTGGAATGATTAAGCCATCTTGTCTAAGAAGGAGAAAATCAATAACATGTAATCCCTAATCACACTAAACCTGAAATTAATAAAGCTAACAAAGCATAATCCCTAATTATAAAACAGAAACAAGTAATCCCTAATCACACTAAACCTGAAATCAATAAAGCTAACAGAGCATAATCCTTAATTTGATTTCCATTAATCCATTCTCAACTTCACATTCAAAAATCAGCAAACAGAGCATAAAAGGAAGAGAAGAAACAAAGAAGTGAAAGCAGTGCCACTAACCTTCGATGGAGACACGGACTGTAACGGCCCAACTTCCAGCATGTCATGATCATACTAAAAGTTGAACATTACCAACTTGTTTCCCCAACTTAAGTAATATTTAATAAATATAAGCATATTCGTTGTTAACACCTCGCGAGTTTCGAGTAATTTTTTTTTAAAAAAACAACAGTAGTTTAGAGTCGCATACATAGAGTATAACAACGAATCATGAGTACACACATTCAAGGAATTGTAGAAGGCAATACATAGAATATCACACCACAATATACATCATAATGCAGAAGCAGCTCAGTTATACTAGTAAGGAATTATAACACAGCATCCTTCAGTTAGTGACTCATATAATATATACACATATATACATAAGACGTCCCGGGGCCTGTCCAAAAGCCCCTAAGCTGGCACCCAGGCTAGGATAACTCTATGACATGCCTATTCCCTCTGAGCATGCTAGTACAAGTGAGGGAAACACTCTAAGGTACCGTGGTTAGAATGGACGCCTCAAAAGTCTCCTCGTCTCTGATCCAAAAGCCCCTCACAGAAAACCGTTGGGTAGGTGATGATGCCTGCTCGCTGGTGCCCCATCTGGCTCATTGCTACCAGAAGAGATATCCTCGATCTCAGGGTCACGTACTATATAATTACGTACACAAGGTGCCGCACATCGGATGTAATACTCGTAGCTGCGCACTGGGTCGTCGTGGATGTACGGATGATTAATCTCGTAGGGCAGGACTCCCGTGTCCATCTGAAGAGGTGTAAGGGGTAAGAACTGGAGAGTTCTTAGTAAGGTCGGGGTTCATAGTTAAGTCCATTTATAATATCCGTTTGCAAGTTTCTAAATCCTTTGAAAATTGATGGTTTAACAATCAAATATTCAAAATCTTTTCAAAAGAAATTAGTTAATTAACCATAAATCCAAACTTCTTTTCCAGATATAAGAATCTGAAAAGTTTCCTAATGGTATGAATGACGAACTTGTCCCAAGCATAGGTTCAATTAAGTCTATGCTGTAAGAGTTTGATTTTTCATACTTTACTAGACTATAAACATAAAAGAAGTTACCTACGCGGTATAAATGATCATCTTGTTCCAAGCATAGGTTCATTAAGTCTATGTTGAATCAGTCAGATACTTGATACAAAGCTAGACCTCAAACAAACCAACCACAGCCTTAGGCCCAAACAACTCAATCAACATCCAATCACCACAATCCAAACAATCAGTTACAAACACAAGTAATGAGGTTCAAACACAATCAAGAGCAGTTACGTCAAGTATAGCAGTTAGCAATTAAACAGAGTTGTTCACATAGGCAAACCAATTAAAATATGCACAAACAACTATGATGCATGTCTGATCCTACTGCAGGTAATGAGCTCATTTGTCGGTTTCGACCCGCACCCGACGCAATCCGACCCTCCAAGTCAAATAAGGCCTTCCCATAACTTAATCCCAGATTAAGTACCGCATACCCTCTACCAAGTACTCTCGACTTGCAGGGCTGGTATTTGATCAAATCTCAATATACCGCAGGTATGCGAGTCAGGCCTCTACCAAGCATTCAGCTTGCATGGCTGGTACTACTCTACCGCAGCCTGTCTGGGAAGCAACATCACAATACAAGCATCCCCGCACAACATTCACGAACATTGCCCGAAGGCTCATAATTCACATATAACCATACTCTCCATCACTTAGCAATCATCATAAATCAAGCATTAGAACATCACAGAAAGCTCATTTTACAATTCTCTGTTTACTATGTAAGGTCAGGTACACAGCTATATCACTTTTAACTCCTTTTCTTTTTAACTTAAACACAGGTTTCAAAATCTTGTTTTTTTTACCTCATATACCTCTATATCTTCTCTTATACCTCTTCTTAGGTGTTTAGTAAAGGAAATTAGAGAATTCTGGACTCAAAATCTGCCTTCCTGAGGATTTCAGGGAAAACTGTCTTTTTATCAATATTTTATTATTATTAATAAAATAATATTATTATTAAAATAATAATATTTTATTTAACTTTCAAAAATTGCATTTTGACCCCCAGACTTCTTGGAAATTGCACTTTGACCCCTATAACTTTTAATATTTGCACTTTAGCCCCTCAACTTTTGATTAATTAATTTTCAACCCCAAACTTTTTAATAATTGCATTTTGACCCCAAAACTCCTTGAATACACGTTTTCATGTTCTTCCAAAAACCAAAAACATTTTTTTTTCCAAAAGTTCATCAGATTTCTGCTTGATTTTCAGTTAGTTTTTCAATCTTTTTGGAAATCGATTTGAACCCCATTTTTATCAAACCAAAGAGAAACTTTTCAGCCATCAAATACACATCAAATAAGCATAAAAAATCATGATTTTCATGGCTAGAATGTCACATTTTTCAGCAGCATCAACAGCCACTTCAAAACCATCATAAACATTATTTTCAAGCATTAAACAACAAGTTTCCATGATCAAACCCTCACACATACACCCAAAATCAAATCTCAAGCAACAAAATCTGGTTTAACACTTCAAGAACACAGCCAATCATTGATTAATTTACCAAACCTTACCTCCTTTGCAGCTGCCAAGAATTGAACCAAGAACAAGCTTCCAAAAGTACTTTTACGCCTATTTTAACATCAAAAACAACTTTAGAACCATATGAACCGTGAAGGCTGAAGCTTCATGATGGTGAAAAGTAGGTTTTCCTCACCTCAAGGCAACTAGAAATCACGTTTTTTTAGAGCCTGTGGTGATTGAACAAGAGATCTTAAGAGAAAACATGAAGAAAACATCATCAGCTTGAGTTCCCACCATGGATGAAACTTCAAGGAGGAGGAGCAGCCATCATGCCTTGATTTACTCCATGAAAATTGATATAGAAATGAAGAGGACGAAGAGGTGATCATTTTGGTCGGATTAGATTTTTGATAGGGGTTTTAGTTTGAAAAAGAACGGAGAAAGAAGCTTAGGTGTTCATGGAAGTTTTCATGGAAGTTCTTCCATTTCTCTCTCAAGAATTTCGAATTCTAACTTGTTTAGAAAGTAAAAATGATAGTAATGATGATACATGGGAGAACGTGGGGTTTGGATAAGCATTATCCTAAATTTTGGTGTAAAAATATCTCAAGAAAGGATAATTACGGAAGCTAGATGTATTAGAACACAAGTATTTCTTACTTCCTCCTTAAGAAAGCTTTGCTTGGAGAGCAAAAAAGGAAACATGTGGTGGCTAACTCTGGGAGAGCCACGTGTCACTAGGTGCTGACTCATCAGAGTTTAATAATAAAATATCATTCTGAAGATAATTACGAAAATTAGATACATCAGATTATACTACTTAAGGATAAGCATGAGCTTTACTAGTATAAATAATACTAGTAACATGATAATCATGAGAATAAAAGATATATGATGAAGCATTAGCATTGCTAAGTTCATCTAAGAATGCCGGTATTATCCATTACCGGTAGATTTCTAGCTCAGTTATTATATTACCAAACATAGATCAACATTAACCACATTAGAGAAAATAATAATATAATATTCCAAATAAAATAATAATATATGAATATTATATTAATATAATTTTTTTCTCGAAATTCGAGACCGGCTCGTCACATAGAGACAAACTACGGAAATCAGAATTTTGAAATTCGGACCCGAAGTGGTTCAAAAACGCAACTTTTTGCGACGTGCCTGCTTAGATTAGGAGAGGTGTCTGGTGCAGTCAAGCTGCTGACTCAGCAGCTTGATGACATAGCACCTGTGTAGTGACGAAAAAGCGCCGAAAAATTCCATAAAAATTCCGGTTGATCCCGAAAAAGCGCCGTTTCTTCGAGGCTAAAGGCTAGGCCGTTACATGGACGATGACTGGCGAAACAACGGTGAGCGGTAATACAATGGTAAACTGCTCCAAGCTTCGAATAGAGAAGCCAGGAAGACGAGCTCAGCACGACAAAGCTTGCGACGAGCTTGAGGTGGCGACGTAGGCTTGAGGCAGTGACGAGCTTGAGGTGGCGACGCGAGCTTGAGGCAGCGGCGAGCTTGAAGAGCTGACGACGAGCTTGAGGGAAATTGGGAGAGAGTGGCGAGAGAAGAGAGAGGTAAGATGGGTTTTGGTTCTAGGTTAGGAGACCACGCAGGGGAGTAAGTGAATGAGAGAATGACACTGTTTTCCTTAAGAAAAAAGGTCCGGGTTATTAATTTATTTTGAAATGTAGTTTATTCCTATTATTTAAAACAGTGACCGATTTATCAACTAATTAATTTGTAACTTTTAATTTTCAGTTGGTCCCAAATTTGGTCGCTAATAGCGACCGATTTAGTGACCAACTGCTCTAATGCTAAGATTTTACAGCTGGTCGCTAAAATCGGTCGCTATATTAATCCTTAGCAACTGATTTAGTGACCGCTACCTTAGCGATCGAATTAGCGACTAACTATTTTGTCAACACATTTTTAAGTCGGTTGCTAATTCGGTCGCAAAATTATAAAATAGCAACCAATTTAGCGACCGAATTCTTTAAAACCAACATTTTATAGTTGGTTGCTATCTTAACACTTAGAAACCGATTTAGCGACTAACTTCTTAGAGACCGATTTAGCAACCAACCACCATTAAGCTTGTTTTCAAATTGGTTGCAAAATTGGTTGCTAAATTAAAAATAGCAACTGATTTAACCACCAACATACCCTAAAAGCTTGTTTTTTGTTTTGGTTGCTAATTCGGTCGTTAAGTTAAAAAAGTAGCGACCGATTTTAGCGACCGACTAGGTTGGTTTTCTCATTGGTTGCTAAATCGGTCACTAATTTTTATTTTAGCGACCAAGAGTAGGTGGTCACTAAATCCGTCGCTAATTAAAATTTAGGGACCAATTTTGCAACCATTTTTTTTAATCCTATAAACGTTTGATTGGTCGGAAAATCGGTCGCTAAAAGTAACGGATTTTGTTGGTCGCTAAAATCGGTCACTATTTTAAAACTTTCTTTTAGTGATTTAGGGTTAATGGTAGAACCTATAGATTCTTAAGGTAACATTATAATTTAGTACACATTAGCAAAATATTGTGATGCACTTTTTTTTGTTTTATAAATTGTAAAAATTAAGTTCACCAATTTTGTTTTAATTACAATAGAAATATAATTTAAACAAGTATTAAAAATTATACTAAAGTTTTTAGAAATTAAAAATAATATCAATGATTATGGTGATAGGTTGGTAGCACGAATCCCTACACCTTCGTACTGTTGGACTAGCAAGTGCACTAGGTCGTCCAAGTAATACCTAAGCGAGTCAGGGTCGATCCCACGAGGATTGTGGTTTAAAGCAAGCTATGGTTATCTTGCAGGTCATAGTCAGGCATATTAGAAGGCTGTTAGATTGATAAAGTGAAAAATGTCTAATATATAAACAAAGATAGGAATATGGTTGAGGATTGGAGTTGCTTTGTCTTTCTGAATTAACTCTGGTATTATTGTCTTCTATGTTTGTGAGTGACCTCTTCAATGGCAGGCTATAAGTAATTGACGCCTTTATTGAGAGGTCATCAATACTCTTCTGGATCTGAATCCCAGGGTTAGTGTGGATCCATCTCTGCTTGAGGGTGAAGCACGTACAGTCTATTCTCCTTAATGATCCTACTCAAAATGCCACAGACAAGGTTGGATCTTCTGGATTAGAGAATGCTGCATCTTTGGGTTCTAGACTCTACTACAGAGACCCTAATCTCCCTGTAAATTGGCTGAACTAGTGTCTCGAGAAGTCCTCAACGAAGTCATGGATTAGCCGTCTGAGAGATGTATGATTCAAGCTGGTGGTGCGTGCTTTCCACTGAAATATTCACACGAACCCAAGTAGACGTAGGTGTTTGTCAGGCACGTTCGTCTTAATATGATGAACAGAGCTAATTGTCACTGATCATCCTATCCACCACGTTGAAGTATGAATATACATCTTAGAATTAATCAAACATGGATCGAAGAAGAAACAGTAATACTTTTATTAATTCATAGGACTCAGCAGGGCTCCTCCCCTCAACCTAGGAGGTTTAGAAACTTATACTGATGTAAAATACAATGGTAAAATGTAAATAATGTGTATAGTATGCGTGATATTGTTAATGATTATGTAAAATACACTTTAAATACTAAACGGATGACTAGGATGGGTAAAACAGTCTATCTAGTGTTAAAATCCACTTCTGGGCCCCACATGGTGAGTGTTTGGTCTAAGCTTTGATGAGATCCATGTCCTATGAGTCTCCTAGAGCATTGAACGCTGGCTAGGGGGTCCTCTCTGGGCGTTTGGACATTGGGCTCTGTTCTTTAGGCGTTGAACGCCTGGAAGGGGGTAGGAAGCTGGCGTAGGACACCAGTTTTGGGCGTTCTAATCCAAAGCAAAGTATGAAAAGCTCAGGAAGTCAGCTTTTCATAGCTATTGAGAATGCTCCATTTGGATTTTTGTAGCTTCAGAAATTTTCTTCCGAGTGCAGGTAGGTCAGATCCGGACAACATCTGCAATGCTTTCTCTGTCTCTGAATCAGACTTTTGCTCCAGCTCCTCAATTTCAGCCAGAATTTACCTGAAATTGTACAAAAACACAAAAACTAATAGTAGAATCCAAAAATGTGAATTTAACATTAAAACCTATAAAAACTTAACAAAAACTAAGCAAAACCTACTGAAAACTATATGAAAATGATGGCAAAAAGTATATAAAATATCCGCTCATCACAATACCAAACATAAACTGTTGCTTGTCTCCAAGCAACTAAAAATACAATAGGATAAAAAGAAAATTAAGATACAATAAATTTCTAAGTTTCCAATGAAGCTTAGTTACAATTAGATGAGCGAGACTTAGTAGCTTTTTGCTTCTGAATAGTCTTGGTATCTCACTATCCATTAAAACTCAGAATGGTTGGCATCCTTTGGAACTTAGAATCCAGATGATATTATTGAATCTCCTAGTTAAGCTCTTTTTGATTCTTGAACACAGCTTTCAGAGTGTTGGCCATGACCCTAAGCACCTTGTTTTCCGGTATTACCACCGGATACAATAATGCCACAGACACTTTAACTCGGTGAACCTTTTCAGATTGTGACTCAGCTTTGCTAGAGTCCCCAGATAGAGGTGTACAGAGTTCTTAATCACACTCTTTTAGCTTTGGACCACGACTTTAAGTGCTCAGTCTCAAGCTTTTCACTTGACACCTTCACGCCACAAGCACATGGTTAGGGACAGCTTGGTTTAGCCGCTTAGGCCAGGATTTTAATCCTTTGGGCCCTCCTATCTATTAATGCTCAAAGCCTTGGATCCTTTTTACCCTTGCCTTTTGATTTAAAGGGTTATTGGCTTTTTCAATTTGCCCTCCTTTTCCTGCATTTTTGGTCAGTAATGGATTTTCTGCTTTTTAATTTGTTTTCTTTTCGCCATTTTTTTTCTTTTTCGCATGCATATGTATTTTTTTCTTTTGCAACATGCTTTTTCTTTTTATTTTTGTTGCTTTTTCTTGCTTCAAGAATCAATTTTTAGATTTTTCAGAATATCAATAATACTTTTCCTTTTTCCTTATTCTTTCAAGAGCCAATAGTCTAAAATTTCAACTTCAAATATGCACTGTTTAATCATACACTCAGAAAATAAAAGCAATGCAACCACATCAACATAATTAAACTATTCTTATTATAAACTTGAAATTCATTCATCTCTCAATTCTTTTCAATTAAAATTTTCTTTTAAGCAAGATGAGAGATATATGGAATATTTTACAACTTTAAGACATCAATGCAAATGATCGTGCAACTAGAACAAGAGAACAGATAAAACAGAACAGAAAACAAAAAATAATAAAAGGAAAGGAAGTAAAAGAGAACGAGTCCACCTTTAATAGTGGCGGCTAGTGCTCCTCCTAGAGGATCCAATCTGATGCTTGATCTCTTCTATGTCATTCCTTTGCCTTTGTTGCTCTTTCCTCATAGCCCTTTGATCTTCCCTTATGGCTCTTTGATCTTCTCTTATTTAATTGAGGGTGATGGAGTGCTCTTGATGCTCCACCCTCAATTGCTCCATGTTAGTGCGCAGTTATCCAAGAGAAGTTTGCCATTGATCCCAATAGCTTTGGGGAGGAAAGTACATCCATTGAGGTATCTCAGGGATCTCATACTGAGGCAACTGCACAGGCTCTTGTGCATGCTCTCTTGTTTGCTCCATCCTCTTCTTGGTGATGGGCTTATCCTCCCCAATGGAGATGTCTCCATTTATGACAATTCTAGCTGAATTGCACAGATGACAGATGAGGTGTGGGAATGCCAAACTTGCATTGGTGTGAGTCTTCTCAGCTACCCTGTATAATTCTTGAGGAATTACCTCATGAACTTCCACTTCACTTCCAATCATGATGCAATGGATCATGATGGCTCTGTCAACAGTCA
Source organism: Arachis ipaensis (assembly GCF_059453495.1). NCBI lineage: Eukaryota > Viridiplantae > Streptophyta > Magnoliopsida > Fabales > Fabaceae > Arachis > Arachis ipaensis. The sequence continues at coordinate 77,635,747 of NC_142440.1, read as the reverse complement.
CTTCTGACCGATTGCTAGTGGGAATGATGGATCTTTGGATGAAGTCCAACTATCCTGTAGCTATGGGCTTAAGATCAACCCTTCTTAGTTGAATGGGTTTGCCTTGGGATTCCCTTTTCCACTATGTTCCTTCCATATAGATATCTGAGAGCACTTGATCCAATCTCTGATCAAAGTTGACTCTCCTAGTGTAAGGATGAGGATCTCCTTCTATTAGAGGTAACTTGAATGCCAACCTCACACTTTCGGGGCTGAAATCTAAGATTCTTCCTCGGACCATGGTGATCCAATTCCTTGGATTTTGGTTCACACTAGTGTCAGGGTTTTTAGTGACCCATGCATTAGCATAGAACTCTTACACGATTAGAATCCCAAGATCCTGAATGGGATTGATTAGGACTTCCCAACCTCTTCTCCGGATCTCTCTTCGGATTTCTGGATACTCATTCTTCTTGAGCTTGAAAGGGACCTCAGGGATCACTTTCTTCTCTACCACTACTTCATAGAAGTTGTCTTGGTGGGCTTTGGTGATGAATCTCTCCATCTCCCAAGATTCAGAGGGAGTGGCTACTGCCTTTCCTTTCTTCTTTCTAGAGGAGTCTCCAACCTTGGGTGCCATGAATGGTAATGGAAAGAAAAAAAGCTATGCTTTTCCAACACCAAACTTAAAACTTTGCTCGTGTTCGAGCAAAAATAAAGTAAATAGAAGAATGGAGTAGAAGAAGAAAAAAAAGGATATAGAGGGAGAGAGAGGGCTCGGCCCTGTGGGTTTATGAGTGTATGAGAGGTGTGTGTATGAAGGGTTATGAAGAGTGGTATTTATAGGAGTGGGGAAGAGGTAGATTTAGCCATGGGTTGGGTTTTGGGTGGAAAATTTGATTTTGAAGTGGGTGGGTGTTGGTGGGAGTTATGATGGTTGTGGGAAAGTGGTATGGATGTGATTGGGCTAGGATTTATATGGAAATGTGTGTGGGGAAGTGTGAAAGTAAGTTGGTCATTTCACAGATACTTCTGCTACGTCGCTGATCAATTGCCATGCCTCATCAGTGGTCTTGTACTTTTTCATAGACCCATTGCTAGCACTTTCCAATGTGGTCTTATCTTGGGGCCTCATGCCCTGTGTGACGTAACCGAGCAACACTATCTTGTCAATCATATGGTGGGGGCATGCTTCCAGAAGATTATTGAAGTGCTCCCAGTATTCATAGAGAGTCTCAGATTCGTCCTGAACAATCATGGAAATGTCTTTCCTCAGTTTATCAGTAACTTCAGCTAGAAAGAACTTTTCCAAAAATTCTCTTCTAAGTGTATCCCAGTTGGATACAGTTGCTGCGGGTTGATTGTAGTACCACTCTTTTGCCTTTTCCTCAAGAGAAAATGGGAAAGCTTTCAACAAAATTGAAGTTTCATCTGCACAATCACGCCTGACAGTAGAACAGGCTGCTTGAAAATCTCTCAGGTGCTTGATAGGCTCTTGAGCAGGTAAGCCATGAAACTTGGGCATCAAATTGAGCAGTGCAGTCTTTATTTCAAAGTCTGTAGCCACCGCTGGGTGATGCGCTTGAAACAGTTGCATTGTAAAATCAGGGGCTCCAGCCTCTGGATAGTCACTCTCCTAGGTTCTGCCATGTCACATACACGTAAATCAACCGAATCAGTAGAACGGGAGCTGATTTCTTCCTCAAATGACGTTCCAGATCCGCCCGCAAAGAGGACTAACCGACGCCGAGCTTGCCTTATTCGTGAAATAGTTCTTTCAATCTCAGGATCGAATACTGGCAAGCTTGGATCAGGAAGTGAACGCGTCATCTAGCGAAAGAAACAAGCAGCTCATAGTAGCAAGATAAAATAAAATGCAAATAAATAAATTCCAATTAATAACTTTAGCACTCTATTGTAACTCCCCAGCAACGGCGCCAAAAATTGACGTGGCGGAAATTGGCGAATTAAGAATTGTTATGACATATGCGTTGTAAGTATAGTTCTTAACCAACCAGAAATCCGCTTATCAATTTAGAAGGGTTGTCACAAAAATCAAAATTAAAATACTGGGAGTATGAATCCCAGGTCGTCTCCCAACGAGTTGCAGAAAGGTGTGCTATTTTATTAATCAGATGTTTTCAAAAAGGGTTTGAGTTGAATAAACAGGAAATTAAATTGGAGAAATTAAGTAAGTTAAATAAAAGCCTTGACTGGTAGTAGATTAGTTGGAAGCCCTATTCTTGTTGAAGTACTCTCAAGATTAATTGATAATTGAAGGTTCTTCTGTTTAGTTATCCCTTACTAGGTAAGGGAAAGTCAAACAAGTTGGAATACTGTTTCTATTCACAAGTTTCAGTCCGCTCAATTGAAAAGGATTAGTGTCAGTGACTAGAGAGCATTCCAACAATAAACCCAATTACAATTTTTCTTTTAAGCATCCCAACTCAAGGGTTCCTTTCAATCAACTCCCCATCAAGTTAGGGAACTACTCGCTCATTGTGAATGTAGAACTCATAACATAGGAAAGGGAATTAAAGAAAGACATGATAAATAAATCTCAAAGGAATCAATTAAAAATAAAAGTAATTCTTGTATTAATAAATTCTAAAATAATCCAATAGTAAAATTGAGTAAATTAAAGGACATGGAAGAGTAAAGCCAAGTAAAGAAAACGAACTAGAATGACGAAGTCTTGATGAGGTAATAACTCTTCTCAATATCCCAATGCAAAGAGCAATAGAAATAAAAATCCTAAGAACTATGAATGTGTAGAGAGAAAACCTAAAGGAGGAGTAAGACTAGGTCTAAAAACTAAAAATTGTGTAGAATGAATGTTGTTCTTGGTTTCTGCATGTTCTCTGGCTCTAGTCTGCTTTTCTGGGCCGAAAACTGGGTCAAAACAGGGCCCAAAATCGCCCCCAGCGAATTCTGCAGATCGCGCACGTCACGCGATCGCGTCATTCATGCGGACGCGTCATTCGGCATTTTACTTGCCACGCGGGCGCGTCGTCTACTTCTCCGCGTCACTTGTGCTATTCCAATCCGCGCGGTTGCGTGTGAGCCATGTGGCCGCGTCACTGCGATTTCCTCTCTTTCGCGCGGTCGCATGAGCCATGCGGCCGCATCACTTTTCGCTGGTCATATCCTTAATTTCCTGTGTTCCTTCCAATTTTGCAAGCTCTCTTTCCAATCTCCAACTCATTCATGCCCTATAAAGCCTGAAACACTTAACACACAGATCACGGCATCGAATTGAATAAAGAAGAATTAAAATACATAATTAAAAGTCTCTAGGAAGCAAGTTTTCAATCATGTAATAATTTTAGGAAGGAAGTATAAATGCATGGTAATCATATGAATAAGTGGGTAAAGATCATGATAAAACCACACAATTAAACACATTATAAACCATAAAATAGTGGTTTATCAAGTATTCATGACCTTCTAGTCTTTCTAGCATCTGGTCTATGAATGGTAAAGGAAAGTGATCCTTCCTGGTGGTTGTATTGAGCCTTCTGTAATCAATACACATACACCACCCTGTAACTGTTCTTGTAGGAACCAGTTCATTTTTTTCATTATGAACCACTGTCATGCCTCCCTTATTGGGGATAACTTGGACAGGGCTCACCTAGGGGCTATCAGAAATGGGATAAATAATCCCAGCCTCCAGTAACTTGGTGACCTCTTTCTGCACCACCTCCTTCATGGCTGGATTTAGCCGCCTCTGTGGTTGAACCACTGGCTTAGCATCGTCCTCTAATAGGATCTTGTGCATGCATCTTGCTGGGCTGATGCCCTTAAGAACACTTATGGACCACCCAAGAGCTGCCTTGTGTGTCCTTAGCACTTGAAGTAGTACTTTTTCTTCCTGTGGAATTAAAGCAGAGCTTATGATCACCGGAAAAATGTCACCTTCTCCTAGAAATGCGTATTTCAGGGATGATGGTAGTGGTTTGAGCTCGGGTTTAGGAGGTTTCTCCTCTTCCTACAGAAATTTCAGAGGCTCTTTTATTTCTTCCGATTCCTCCAGATCAGGCTGGACATCTTTAAAGATCTCTTCTAGCTCTGATTCGAGACTCTTAGCCATGTTGATCTCCTCTACCAGGGAGTCAATAATATCAACACGCATGCAGTCTTTTGATGTGTCTGGATGCTTCATTGCCTCAACAGCATTCAGCTTGAACTCGTCCTCATTGACTCTTAAGATCACTTCCCCTTTTTGGACATCAATGAGGGTTCGTCTAGTTGCTAGGAAAGGTCTTCCTAGAATGAGAGTTGCACTTTTGTGCTCTTCCATCTACAGCACTACAAAGTCAGTGGAAAAGGCAAATGGCCCAACCTTGACAATCATGTCCTCAATTATGCCTGATGGATATTTAATGGTGCCATCAGCAAGTTGAAGACATATCCGGGTTGGTTAAACCTCTTCAGCCAAGCCAAGCTTTCTGATAGTAGATGCAGGGATTAGATTGATACATGCCCCAAGGTTGGATAGAGCTATCTTGGTACAAGTACCCTCTAGTGTGCATGGTATCATAAAGCTTCCGGGATCCTTAAGCTTCTCTGGTAAGCTTGTTAGGATGACTGTACTGCACTCTTCAGCGAGAAAAACTATTTTTGTTTCACTCCAATCCTTCTTATGACTTAAGATCTCTTTCATGAACTTAGCATAAGAGGGTATTTGCTCAAGTGCCTCTGCAAACGGAATCTTTATTTCAAGAGTCCTGAGATAGTTTGCAAAGCGAGCAAATTGTTTATTCTGTTTCGCTTGGCGGAGTTTCTGAGGATAAGGTATTTTGGCTTTATATTCTTCAACCTTAGTTGCTGCAGGTTTGTTTCCTACAGAGGCAGGTTGAGAAGCCTTCTTGAGGGAGTTAGTATCAGCACTTGCAGGTGTCTGATCCCTCACTGGCGTTTGAACGCCAGAACTGGACATGGATTGGGCGTTTAACGCCAAATTCCTACCCTTTTCTGGCATTTGAATGCCAGAACTGGACGTGGAATTGGAGTTTAACTGTAGGTTTGTTTCCTACCCATATTCCTCTCTGGGCTCTTACTGTCCTCAGAGGGATTTTGGGTAGCAGGTTGCTCATACTCTGTCAGCTGTTCTTTTCTTGGCTTTCTGCTGCTTTGAGTTGGAGTATTTAACGTTTTTCCACTTCTTAATTGAACTGCTTGGCACTCCTCTATTATCTGTTTTGATGACTGCTATTTTGTTTGATTTAATTGTGATTCCATATCCTTGTTTGCAATTTTGTTTTCTTGTAGCATCTCCTTAAATTCTGCTAACTGCCTTGTTATAGAAGATAGTTGCTGATTGAGTTCAGCAACTTGTTCCTGAGGACTAAAGTCAGTTGATACTGCCTTAGCTTCTTCTTTTATGGAGGACTCATTACTTATGTACAGATGCTAATTTCTAGCAACTATATCAATAAGCTCTTGAGCCTCTTCAACAGTCTTTCTCATGTGTATAGATCCACCAGCTGAGTGGTCTAGAGATGTCTGAGCTTTTTCTGTAAGCCCATAGTAGAAGATGTCTAATTGTACTCACTCTGAAAATATTTCAGAGGGGCATCTCCTTAGCATCCCTCTGTACCTCTCCCAGGCGTTATAAAGGAATTCTTCATCCTCTTGTTTAAAGCCTTGGATGTCCAGCCTTAGCTGTGTCATCCTTTTTGGAGGGAAATATTGATTCAGGAATTTGTCTGATAACTATTTCCACGTTCTTATGCTTGCTATGGGTTGGTTATTTAACCACCTCTTAGCTTGATCTTTTACAGCAAATGGAAATAGTAACAGCCTGTATACATCCTGGTCTACCTTTTTATCACGCACTGTGTCAGCAATTTGCAAGAACTGCGTCAAAAACTTAGTAGGTTCTTCCTGTGGAAGACAGGAATACTGGCAATTTTGCTGCACCATGACAATGAGCTGAGGATTTAGCTCAAAACTGCTTGCTTTAATGGGAGGTATACAAATACTACTCCCGTATGCAGTAGTAATAGGGTTGGCATATGACCCCAGAGTCCTTCTGGACTGTTCATTTCCACTTAAGTCCATGATGGATAAAGGGAGATGATGTGAATTGCAAGTAAAATATATTTTTATTTTTATTTTATTTAATTAAAAATAACCGAATAAAAAAAAGAAAATAAAACGAAATAAAATAAAGTAAAATAATTAGAAAATAAAATATAGATTTCGAAAATTAAAAGAAAAGGAAAATAAAAAGAAATTTGAATGTTGAATTAACTAATTAATTGAAAGGATTTGAAAATTTTTGAATATGATTTTCAAAAAAGATTTGAGATTTGAATTTTGAATTTTTAAAACTAAGATAAGATAAAATAGAAAGCTTTAAAATAAAAATCTGAATTTTTTAAGGAAAATTTCGAAAATCAATTAGAATAAAAAGGAAAAATATTTTTGAATATAATGAAGAAAGAGAAAAGCAGTAAAAACGACACCAAACTTAAATATTTAGATCAAAACAAAGGAAACAAATAGGAAAACTTTGAATATCATGATGAATGCTAAGAACAACTTTTGAAAAATTTTTAAGAAAACAAAAACACAGAGGACACCAAACTTAAAATATGAAACTAAACTCAAACAGAAAAACTCAATTATTAGTTTTTTTAAAAATTTTCAAAAAAAATTGAAAAAGAAAATAAGGATTTTTGAAAAGAATTTCAACCAAAAACAATAATAGAAGACTCTAAACCAAAAAGAAAAATTTTTCCTAATCTAAGCAACAAAATAAACCGTCAGTTGTCCAAACTCGAACAATCCCCGACAATGGCGCCAAAAACTTGGTGCACGAAATTATGATTCACAACTCCGCACAACTAACCAGCAAGTGCACTGGGTCGTCCAAGTAATACCTTACGTGAGTAAGGGTCGATCCCACGAAGATTGTCGGCTTGAAGCAAGCTATGGTTATTTTGTAACTCTTAGTCAGAAAATTAGTAATGAAAATGATTATGTTTATGAAGAATAAAAAGCATAAATTAAATAGTACTTGTTGTGCAGTAATGGAGAACATATTGAGGTTTTGGAGATGCTCTGTCTTCTGAATCTCTGCTTTTCTACTGTCTTCTTATTCACGCACGCAGATCTCCTTCCATGGCAAGCTGTATGTTAGTGGATCACCGTTGTCAATGGCTACCATCCATCCTCTCAGTGAAAATGGTCTAAATGCGCTGTCATCGCACGGCTAATGATCTGTCGGTTCTCACTCATGTTGGAATAGGATCCATTGATCCTTTTGCGTCTGTCACTACGCCCAGCACTCGTGAGTTTGAAGCTCGTCACAGTCATCCCATCCCAGATCCTACTCAGAATACCACAGGCAAGGTTTAGACTTTCCGGATCTCAGGAATGGCCGCCAATAATCCTAGCCTATACCACGAAGACTCTGATCATGAACCAAGAGGCTAAGAGATACACACTCAATCTAAGGTAGAACGGAAGTGGTTGTCAGGCACGCATTCATAGGTTGAGAATGATGATGAGTGTCACGGATCATCACATTCATCACGGTTAAGTACAAGCGAGTATCTTAGAACAGAAACAAGCGTGATTGAATAGAAAACAGAAGTAATTGCATTAATTCATCGAGACAAAGTAGAGCTCCTCACCCCCAACCATGGGGTTTAGAGACTCATGCCGTCAGAAATACAATATGAAATGTGTAAAATGTCATGATGTCTATAGTAAGTCTCTGAAAGTTGTATTTATACTAAACTAATAGCTAGGGTTTACAGAAAATGAGTAAACTAAGATGAATAGTGTAGAAATCCACTTTTGGGGCCCACTTAGTGTGTGTTTGGGCTGAGCATTGACCTTTACACGTGTAGAGGCTTCTTTTGGAGTTAAATGCCAGGTTGCAGCTTGTTTGTGGCGTTTAACTCTGGTTTGTAACTTGTTTCTGGCGTTTAACTTCAGAATAGGGCAGAAAGTTGGCGTTCAACGCCAGTTTGCATCGTCAAAACTCGGGCAAATTATGGACTATTATATATTGCTGGAAAGCCCTATATGTCTACTTTCCAACGCAATTGAGAGTGCGCCAATTGGGTTTCTGTAGCTCGAAAAAATCCATTTCGCGTGAAGCAGGGTCAGAATCCAACAGCATCTGCAGTCCTTTTTCAGCCTCTGAATCAGATTAAAGCTCAGATCCCTCAATTTCAGCCAGAAAATACCTGAAATCATAGAAAAATACACAAACTCATAGTAAAGTCCAGAAATGTGATTTAAAAAAAAACCTAATAAAATTATACTAAAAAAGTAGCTAAATCCTACCAAAACTATAATGAAAATACCCCCAAAAAGCGTATAAAATATCCGCTCATCATTGACCCTAGGTCATACAGAGCCTTTTCAAAGGTCATGGTGCCTCTGGTGTAAGGAATCAGAAAGCGTCCAGAATCTGGAAGCTTCTGAGGTTGCCTCTGCTGAACCAAAGCATGGAGTTCTTTGGAAAGCAGTGGAGGTTCTTCCCCCAGAGGCTTTATACCAAACAACTTGGCATTCAACTTCATAAGAGTTCCTAGGTACCAAGCAACTTGCTCTTTCCTAGTTTCTTCGTGCTCATCAGAGGATGAGTAGTCATCAGAACTCTTGCACTGCAGAAGTGCATTGATAAGGGGAAAAAAACCGATTCCACACAAATTTGCCGGCAAGTGTACCGGGTCGCATCAAGTAGTAATAACTCACAGGAGTGAGGTCGATCCCACAGGGATTGACGGATTGAGCAACTTTAGTTTGGTGACGAATTTAGTTAAGCAAAAAGTTGATGATTTGAGTGAAATTCGATTAATAGAAGTGAAATTGCAATTAAACTAAAGTGTAGAATGAAAATTAGCAGAAGCTGAAAGTGCAGAAGGAGTAAATTACAGAAACTTAAAGTGCAAGAAATTAAAAGAACTGAAACTTAAATTGCATGAAAAGTAAATAACTGAAACTTAAAGTGCATGAAATGTAAATTACTGAATCTAAACTGCTGAGAAACTTAAATTGCATGAATGATAAAGGGATTTGGGTGTTGGGAATCAAGACAGAACTGGAAAAAGTAAATTGCAGTAAACTATAGAATGCTCAGATGAAGAATTCAGAAAACAGACCAGTTAGGAATTTAATATCAAAATAGAAATGAAGAATTTGTAAAAGATGATAAAATAGAAAGAAAACTTAGATCACTTCTTAGATCTTCAATTTTAGAAGAATGACAAAAACAGAAAGAAAATTTAGATCTCAATTGCTCTCTTAACAAAACAAAAAACAGGAAGTTGCAAATGAAATAAAAGTGGAAGAAAAGCTAAGATCAGATCTCGAATTCTTCAAATTACAAAAGGGAAAAGTAAAAGGTAACTTCCAATTAAAGAAATTCAGTAGAATTCTCCAATTCAAGTTCTCAGATCCAAAACAAAAAGTAAAAAGTTACAGAAGATAAAAAACAAAAACAGAAAGAAAAATTTAGATCTGATCTCTATTCTCAATTTCTAAAATGAAAACTAAAAAAGATCTCCCTAATGAAATCAAATTCCTATCTATTTATACACTTTCTAATTGTGGCATCTAGTACTTGGAGTGGGCTTTTTGGCCTATGAAGAAGTGGATCAGAATGGCCATTTGTTGCAGCTCCCAGTCGAACGATGCGTTCTCTAAGTGAGCGTAGCGTTCATTTATCCACGCGTTCGCATCATTGACGCGTGCGCGTCCTTTTGACTTTTTGCTCATCGACCCATGCGCGTCATATACGCGTGCGCATCACTATCAGTCTTCAGCTCCAAACATGCTCGCGCGCATCTTTCACGCGTACGCGTCGTTGATAGCGTTAACTTAGTGAGCGCTATGTTGGCTTAGTGAGCGCTGCCCACGCATGCACGTCCTCTACGTGTGCGCGTGGGTAGCAAATATCCATTTCAGGCTTTAGTGCCAGTCACACGTGAACGTGCTTTGTCCTAGATGCTTCATCGACGCGTGCGCGTCAAGCACGCGTGCGCGTCGATTGCAAAACTTTTCCTCCAATTTTGAATCTTGCTCGAAAACGTTGAGGAAGTGAATGTAGCGCTCTCTTTTGAAACGAGCGCCAAACACTTCCACGCGTACGCATCATGCATGTGTACACGTAGGTCTTCGAGTTTTGGCTCTGATGCGTGCGCGTCATGCACGCTTGCGCGTCGCAAGTGAGCGTGGCGTTCATTATTTGAACGCAATGCCATACTGTATTGCTTCTCAATTTCTTCATTTTCTCACCTAAAATCAACCAAACAAGCAATCAAAGTCTCACCAAAATCACAAGAATTTGCATCAATAATAATAATCACTTAATTCTTACATAAATCTCATGATTTTGTATAAAATAAATGATGTTTGATTGAATCACAATAATCATGAAATTCCACTCCAACCACTTACTTATTGTGCAAGAAAGTGCACAAAACCTAATGAAACAAATGAAAAATACTTGTGAAACTAGCGTAAGATGACTTGTCATCACAACACCAAACATAAATCTTGCTTGTCCCCAAGCAAGCACTAAAACATGAGAAGAAATAAAAGAAATTAGAGAAGCATATATATCCTTATTTAGCAGGTAATTGAATTTGGTTCAAGGGGTTTTATGTAGATGCAATTGAAGCTCTTTTTTTTATTAGATTTCAGGCTTGAAATGTCCCTTTAAATGATAACCAAAGTTGCTGCTGTAAGCCTTGTTATTCATCCATCCTTGCTGCTATGAGCATATATATTTTTTTCAAAGCTAAGTGTTATGTGTTGCAGCAGCTTTTTAGCTTTGTCTTTTAGTCAACACATCTCCACCACAGATACTTGGCTTACAATTCATCCTAAGACATTGATGCCCAGCACCTCTTCGGGCTACTAAATGCTTTGTAATTAGGTTGCTCTTGATGGTGGATTTTCGGTTGGTAATCCCGGATTAGTCAATCCAAGTTGCCAAGTTTGAAACTACTCCTCAGAACCTACTAATCCAAGCAGATCCTAATACAATAGCATCACAGGCATTTATCCTAGGGTCCAAGTTATTGGTGTCTAGCCTTGTTATTTGTTTCTTTCATTTTTTGTTGCCAATTATTGGCTTTTCTTCCTTTCTTTTCTTGCTCTTTCTTTTTCCAAGGGTAATTATTAATTGAAGGCTTTACAACAGCAACTAAGTTCTCACTACAAGGGATCATCCTAACCTTTATCTTTTATTAATGAGCTTGCTTTAGCAATCAAACATACATACCACCACTGAACTCTATTACTATTCCTACCACATTGGATATTCACTTTCTTTTTCAACATTTTTCTCTTATTGAATCACAAGGCAAAAGGGACAAGTCATAACATCTAAATTGATGAAGATGAAAACAAGTACTTAAACCAGAACATTTATTTTGGAACTTAGGGAAAGTAGACAATAGATTTAAACTTCATAACATGAAAACACAATCTTTCTTATTGATAGACAAGGAGCAAAACCACCTTTCAATTCTCTGATTGCTTTCCTTTATTCTTGGCATGTTGCTTCTTCTTGCTTCTCCTTTCTTTCAGCTGTTCTTCAGTCATAAATCTCTCCTCATCCCATAGTCCAGCATCCACCAAGTGTTGCTTCATTCTTTTCTTTCTTGCTTATTGCTTGAGCTCTATGGAAATCCATGAGTTCAGTGCATTCTTTATATGGTTTGATTCCTCTGCTTAATAGCGGCATGCTGCGGGTTAGGTAGTCTAGACTCGTTTAAGTGTTCAAATCATATTCCTGGCCTCATTAGCTGTGTGGTAGAGATTCTTCCATTCTCTGAGGTCTTGAAGATATTCCTCAAGCTAATCCTGTCATTCAGATATTTTATTGAAAGACTCCTAGAATTGATTTGATTGTTCCCTGTGTTGCTTTAGCAGTCTTGCTTGAAAATCTTCTTGTTTCTCCATCATTTGCAGCTATCAATTCTCCTGCTGCTCCTGATTTCTCACATACTGATCATGTTGGGCCCTTAGGTATTGCTGTGAAATTTCTACAATGGCATTCTGGATCTGGCTTAAGTCCATTGTGCCAGAAGCTTGTCCCTCTTCCGTTTGTGATCTCTTCCTTCTTCCTTGAGTTCTTATCTCCTCCTGGGTGTCAGTGACACCGTCCATCCTTTGCTTAGTGATTCCTCTGCCTCCCTTTACCCGATCTGTATCTGCATCCTCAAAGATTACCCCTACTCTGTTGCACAGCCTCAATATAGTGCTTGGGTGACCAAGTCTGCTTGATTTGTTGTTGTCTTCAGCCATCTCTTGGATGCTGTCTGCTATGATTTGTGGGATATTGATTTCTCCTCCTCTGAGTTTGCAGTATGTTAGAATTGCTCTTTTTGTTGTAACCTCTGAGGTATTTCCAGTGGGGAGTATGGATCTTCTTACTATCTAATACCAACCTTTGGCTTCAGGTATGAGATCAATCATCTTCAAGTAGCTTGGGTCTCCATCTGAATCCCTTTTCCAGTCTTTGCCTTCCAAGCATAAATCATTTAGTAGCTCATCAGGGTCATTTTCACCCTTCATTCTTTCATCAAAGCTAGGGTCTCCAAAGGGTATCACTCTTATCTGCAAGACCCTCATGATGGATGCTGGGCTGAAATCCACATCAACCCCCTAACATAGCTCTTGTACAGAGTACTAGTTTTGCTTGGTCTCACAGCATTTGCATAGAACTTCCTTATCATGGTTGCACTTATGTCCGTGAGGGGTCACACAAGAGTTCCCATCTTCTCTGTTCAACTATCCTTCTCATGATTGGGTGCTCTCCTTTCTTCAATTGGAAACTAATCTCTGGGATAACTTCTTTTACTTCCATCAACCTATAGTATCGTGACTCATGAAATTGAGACTTAAATCTTTTTTCATCATAGGTTGGTGGTTCAGCTTCAACTAGTTACTTCCCTTTCCTTCTTTTGGAAGTTTATGAAGCCATCAATTAGGGAAGGAGGAGGCCGAGTTGAGAAATAAAGGATGGTGAGGGAGATAGGATTTATATGGCTTGTAGACTGGGGAATTGGCCTTGAGTGAAAGTTTGGTTTAAAAGTGAAGAACGGGTATGAATTCAAAGAAAGCAAGTATGGTTTGAGAACAAATACAACACGTTGCTAGCTTAGCATATTAAGTAGTGCAAGAATTGAACTTTTCGGTGCAAGTAGAAGTATGGTTGGGGATAGACATCACGATTGTATTATAGGACCTTTTTATAGTGACGTTGTTGAAAATAGATGGTGAGGATGATCTTGAGAGTGTGGAGATGTGTGGTGTGCATGTTGAGTTGAATAAGGACAAGAACCACCTCCCCCTTGGGCATATGGTTCGGTTTTCTAGGTGCTGAAACATGCAGATTTGTGCTCCCCAAAATAGCCATTTCCAAGCACATGTGACTCACTTTTCCTCCTTGGGACCACCGTATATGACATGATTTTGTCCTTTCTTTGATCTTCTTCATCCCTATCCATTTCAATCAAGGCAACAGTGAGCTAAAAGTTGAATGTAGCACGGTGGTGGTTATCAGTTGAAAAGTATATATATAAAATAAAATTTGCTATATGTTCCTTATTTATGAATAACCAACTATGCCATTTTGAATTTAAACAAAATATTGGTGAACACCAAACTTGTTTTCTGCTATGGTTGGTATATTCATTACAAGAGACATTTTATTTTCTAACGTAGCAAAATAAATTCACAGGAATGATGCAGATATGGTTTATCTTCTCATGAACTTGAATCTCTGAGTAAAAGTGACTTTTCTGAAATTCATAGCATATGTGGACACCAAACTTAATGTTTGGCTATATACCTTAATAGAATGAATGAGTATATATTTTAAAATGGTTATATGATCAGCATGCTTGAAAGACCATTTTAGAGTGCCTTTAGGCACACCAAACTTAGCAGTTAGACATATGCCTCAAAATAATGTGTGCAGTTATCAAATTTACCCATGAGAGTTCAAATTTATGCTAGAAAGACCATTAATTATTGAAACTAAAACAAAACCAAGAACATCAAATCATGGGCTGCCTCCCATGGAGCACTCTTTTATTGTCACTAGCTTGACATTGGTTCCTTATTAGGGTGGATGATGATTATGGTGCCTCAGCTTGTCCCCTCTCACTGTGAGCCTTCTTCCTGTAATTTGATGAACAATCTCTATATGCTCCAGCGAGAGTATCTTATTGACAGTATAATAATCATCAAATTGTGTGTCTGTCTCCAACTGTTGGTAGATCAATTTCGCTTTGTCTCCTTCTGACAATCCCTCAGTTGGTATTTTCTTGTTTTTCCACCCTTTTGGAGCCTTTTTCTTGCTCTTCTTTTCTTTCTTCAGTGACCCTTCCTTCTTGGCAGCAGTTTTTATATCAGGATCTTTCTTCCTAGTGATCAACTTCTCAATCTCTTCCTTCCTTCACTTCTCAGGCTTTACATCTTCAGTCCTCTTTTGTTCTTCTCCACTCTTTGTCTTTTGCTTCAAAGGTGAGCTGACGAGTGCCTCTTTGGTTTTTTTCTTCCAATGCAAGTCTTTTTCTTCAACTCCTATGTAGCTTTTCTCTTCAGCAGTATGCTGGATTTCCTTAAAGACATTTAGAGTGATCTTCTTATCATGTGCTCTCAGAGTTATTTCTCCCTTTTCCACATCAACGATGGCTCTTGCAGTGGCAAGGAAAGGTCTTCCCAATATGATGGAGTCGCCTTCCTCTTCATGTAGATATAAGTTCACAAAATCTGCTGAAAATATGAATTTATCCACCCTGACCAAGAGGTTCTCAACCACACCATTAGGGATCACCATTGTTTTGTCAGCAAGTTGCAAGGTCATCCTTATAGAATTCACTTCTTCTATGGACAGTTTCCTCATCATGGATAAGGGCATCAGATTGATGCTTGATTCTAGATCACACAATGCCTTATCAATGATTACATTGCCAATGGTGCTAGCAGAAAGAAGCTCCCAGGATCTTTGAGTTTTGGTGGGACGCCTTTTTAAATCACTGGGCTGCACTCTTGTGTTAAGATCACAGTTTCCTTCTCATTCCAGCTTCTTTTTTTGTTGACGAGCTCTTTGAGAAATTTAGCATATAGAGGCATCTGCTCCAATACTTCAGCAAGAGGGATATTGATTTCCAGCTTTTTAGAAACTTCCAAAAATTTGGGAAACTGTTGATCCTTGAGCTCCTTTTGCAATCTTTGAGGGTATGGCAAAGGAGGGATGTAGTGTTTAACTTCCTTCCTCTGTTCTTGTGGAAGCTCTATCATGATTTGTTTTCCCTTCTTTGAAGCTTGTGACTCTTCATCTTTCTTTTTAAGCTCTTCCTAGTCCTTTTATTTAATTGTCATATCTCCCTTGTTGTTGGCCTTATCATCTTCTGCTGGCTTCTTGTTATCTTCTTTGTTATTCTCCAATGTCTTTCCACTCCTAATCTGAATTGCTTTACATTCTTCCTTGGAGTTGGGAATAGTGTTACTTGGCAAGGCATTGGTTGGTCTTTCAATCAAACATTGTTAATTACAAGCATTTTCATGAGATTGATGCAAGAATTACTTGATGCAATGAATAGTGCATTAACTTGTGATTATGGCAAGGCTTTGATGCATTTGTTTTATTGATGATAGGTAAGGAAAAGCAAGAGAAAGGCAGAGAAGAATCAGAGTGTAACACCGTAATTACCCTAAGCCTTACCTCTAGCCTTAAAGCAAAGGTTAATCAGAAGTTACGATAATTCTAAGGCTTATACATATTTATATAGAAGGAAATAATATATTCTAAAAGCCCGATGGAGGATTAAGCTCAAAAATAGAATTACAAAGGTGCGTAACATTCACACGAAGCTAACGCAAAAGGTACAAGGTATATATGCAAAAGGATAGAACATATATAGATATAAGAATATAATAATCATAAGGGACTAGCCACAGCTTGCGGAGTTTAAGCCAACTAGCTACAAATAGAAAAATACAGAGTTTTAGAGTTAAAACGGCTTATACAACTTATCTCTCAAGTAAGCCTCTAAGTCCATAAAGAAAAATATACAAAGAAATGTGAGAGTAACTATAACAAAGTAAAATAGAAATAAACCAAGGAGGAACTGATGACTTGCATCATCTACCCATTTTTCTTGCATAGAAAGGACCATAAAAGAGCATAATCTCATTTGATCATTGCAATTCATGTACTATTTGATGAATATTATGGTACATTGCTTTGAATTGGGTTTGTGCTGAATTTTAGGTGAAAAAAGACATCAAAAAGGGAAGAAAAAAACAAAACAAGGCCGGGCGTGTGAAACTGGCGTGCCACTTGGAACAAACACCACAAAATTGCACTGGCGTGGCATGCCAGGAGCTGGGCGTGGCATGCCAGTACTAAATTCCAGAAAGGATCCTCAAGCTCTCTATATGGGCGTGGCACGCCAGGAACTGGGTGTGGCATGCCAGTTATAATTTCCAGAGGAGCATGATTGAATAAATTGTATGGGCGTGGCATGCCAGAAGCTGGGCGTGGCACGCCAGTGTAATTTTCCAGAGAGCAATGTTGAAGGCCACTAGAGGGGCGTGGCATGCCTAGCCCATCACATACTATGGGTGTGCCACTTGAACCATGGGGTGTGGCATGCCAGTTCATCCATCCAGAAGGGATCATCACTTGGGCGTGTCACTTGGTGTCGAAGGTGTGGCACGCCATCTTCGAATTGTCACTTTGGCATGCCACTTGAAGAGCCAGGCGTGGCACGCCAAGCTAAAAAGAATCACACTAAAGGGGCGTGCCACTTGAGCACCAAAGTGTGGCACGCCAGTATAAAATTCCAGAGAGCAATATTGAAGACCCAAAAGGCTGGGCGTGCCACTTGCTATCGAAGGCGTGGCACGCCAACTTTAAATCATCACTTTGGTGTGCCACTTGAAGAGCCAGGCGTGGCACGCCAAGCTGGAAAGAACCATATTAAAGTGGGCGTGCCACTTGAGCATCAAGGCATGGCACGCTAGTACAAGTTTCCAAGAGAAGAGGTTGAAAGCCAAAAGGGATGGGCGTGCCACTTGAAGACCCAGGCGTGGCATGCAAACACTCAAGGAGACCAAAGCAAAGCTAGGCGTGCCAATTGGTGTTGAAGGCGTGGCACGCCAAGCTCTCATCCTCACTTAGGCGTGCCACTTGAGCATTCAGGCGTGGCACACCAATGATAAAAGGGGGCAAAAGCAAGGGCTAGGCGTGCCACACCAGCTACTGGATCAAAGAAGAACAATGGGCGTGGCACGCCAGACCCTGGGCATGTGACGCTAGTTCAACTTTCCAGAGAAGGGAAATAGAAGGAAAATCATGCGTGTGCCACTTGGGCTCGAAGGCGTGGCACGCCAAGGATATCAACACATAGGGCATGCCACTTGAAGAGCTTGGCGTGGCGCGCCAAGCCAAATTAGAGGCTAGAAGTGGCACGCCACTTGAACGCCAGCCAAATGCCAGCCTGGAAGGTCACGATTATTAAGTTTCTTTTCCCTCCAAATTATATTTTTCTTTTCTCTTTTGTATTTTTCTTTATTCTAGTGATAGGAGTAGTATAAATAACCCCTGAAAGTACTGAGCGGGGAGGGAAGCAGTTGAGCTATTAGTTGTAGTTAGATTTACTTTTCACTTTATCATTCTCTTCCATCTTTTGTACTTTTCTCTGAGCTATGAGTAGCTAAATTTCCTCTCATTGAGAGAGGGAGCTCTGCTGTACTTGATGGATTAATGATAGTTAATTTCTTCTTCTCTTCATCTTCTCTTGGATTTGCTAGAAGGAATTTCGTTCTTCATGCTTAGTGTTCAGTCATCTTGGAAAAGAGGTTGAATGCAAAATGGGTTTTATGGGAACCTTGGAAAAGGAAAAATGAAAGCATGCTAGAAATCCCTTCTCACACTTGAGTAGGATCTGGGTTTTGGTCTTTGGATATGGTGACATATAATCCTCCCTCTACTTGGACCTAGGATGATGTGTGGTATAATCAGGGACCAAGCATATCTCTCTTCATGAGCAATTAGACCAAGAAATTGGCTATTGATCAAGATCTGAGAGATTGAGTCACCAAGGGATTGGGGCTCAATCAATCATGATTTCCAAGAGGTCAATGAGTTGCATAATTGAAGATGATACGAACTGGATTTAATCCAAAGAGAACAACATCTCCTGATCTCAATGAGTCCCCCTATTCTTATCTTCCACTTTCTTTATAGCTTTCTTTATATTCTGCAAATCCCCATTCCCATTTACAATTAAGTCATTTAAGTTTCTGCACTTTACACTGTCGCCATTTACTTTTCTGCACTTTACTGTGTTCTTTACTTTTGAGTCATTTATAATTCTGACATTTACAATTCCGCAACCACAATCTATTCTGCTCAGCTTAACTAATTCACCAATTGATTAAAATTGCTCAAATCTACCAATCTCTGTGGATACGATCCCACTCCACTGTGGGTTATTACTTGACGATAATTTTTGGTGCCCTTGCCAAAAGAACGGATTCATCATTTGTATATGGGGTGTGAATTTCGGTTATCAAGTTTTATGGTGCCGTTGACAGGGATTGGTTTGAATTTGACAATGATTAAAATGATTGGAGAGCTAGATTAAGCATTTTAATTACCTTGTTATTTTTTTCAGTTCTTTAATTTTTCTTCTGTTCTGTTTTATTTTTATTTTACTTTGGATTTTAACTTCTTCTAACTGTTTGATTAATTGCATCAACCAAGCTAACCATTAATCTTAACAAGAGTGATTCCTTCACTTGCCCTCTGCTTGCTGTTTGTTGAATGTATGACAGGTAGAAGGGGAGAAACTTCATCCTCCTTCAATAATAAACCTGAGAAGACCTTCCTTAGATTGAGGAGGGAAGCAAGAGGCAAAGGCATAGTTGGAGAGGAAGTAGTAGAGGAAGATCTAGGAGATACTATGGAAGAAGAAGTGCAAAACCATGTTGGAGTAGATGCTGGTAATCATATTGGGCAAGAAAGGAGAGTCTTAGGCTCCTACATCAACCCAAATCCAGGAAACTGTGGCAGCAGCATTCTCAAACTAACAATCCATGCTAACAACTTTGAGTTGAAACCTCAACTCATCACACTTGTCGAGAATAATTGTTCATATAGAGGGGGAGCCCAGGAGGACCCAAACCAACATCTCACTATATTCTTGAGGATTTGTGACACTGTAAAGTCCAATGGTGTACACCCTGACACCTACAAGCTACTTTTGTTCCCTTTTTCACTGAGAGATAAGGCAGCAAAGTGGTTAGAAGCATTTCCTAAGGAGAGCTTAACAACTTGCGATGAGGTTGTAAACAAATTTCTAGCAAAATTCTACCCTCCACAGAGAGTAAATAGATTGAGAACTGAGGTGAAAACCTTCAGACATCAAGATGGTAAAATACTTTATGAGGCCTGGGAGAGGTTCAAAGACTTGACAAGAAAGTGCCCTCCGGACATGTTCAACGAATGGGTTCAACTTCATATTTTCTATGAAGGGCTATTATATGAAGCAAAGAAAGCTGTGGACCACTCTTCAGGGGGTTCACTCAACAAGAAGAAAACCATTGAAGAAGCTATAGATGTTATAAAGACTGTAGCTGAAAATGAATACTTCTATGCTTCAGAAAGATCTCAAAAGAAAGGAGTGCTGGAGCTAAATTACATGGATGCCTTGTAAGCACAAAACAAGATGATTGCAGCACAACTACCAGCCTTAACAAAGAGGATGGAGACTGGCCAAGTCTCAGCTGTCCAAGCTCAAGCACCACCACAGGAAGAAAATGCCCCAGAAGTTGAAAATGAATGGGAGCAGGCAAATTATGTGAACAATTCTTCTAGACCACCATATGACCCAAACTCCAAGACATATAACCCAGGTTGGAAGAAGCACCCAAACCTTTGGTGGGGAAACCAACAAAGCTACAACCAAGACCACAACAAACCTTACCAACTGATGAGCGGACAATTTATACGCTTTTTGGCATTGTTTTTAGGTAGTTTTTAGTATATTTTAGTTAGTTTTTATTATATTTTTATTAGTTTTTAAATAAAAATCACATTTCTGGACTTTACTATGAGTTTGTGTTTTTTTTTGAGATTTTAGGTATTTTCTGGCTGAAATTGAGGGACTTGAGCAAAAATCTGATTCAGAGGCTGAAAAAGGACTGTAGATGCTGCTGGATTATGACCTCCCTGCACTCGAAGTGGATTTTCTTAGCTGCAGAAGCCCAATTGGCACGCTCTTAATTGCGTTGGAAAGTAGACATCCTGGGCTTTCCAGTAATATATAATAGTTCATACTTTGCCCGAGATTTGATGGCCCAAACCGGCGTTCCAAGTCAGCATAAAAATTCTGGCGTCAAAACGCCAGAACTGGCATAAAAGCTGGAGTTAAACGCGCAAACTGGCATAAAATCTGGCGTTTAACTCCAAGAAAAGTCTCTACATGTGAAAGCTTTAATGCTCAGCCCAAGCACACACCAAGTGGGCCCGTAAGAAGATTTATGCATTAATTACCTATTTCTGTAACCTTAGGCTACTAGTTTTCTATAAATAGGACCGTTTGTTATTGTATTTTCATCCTTGAATCATCTTTTAATCATGCTTTGATGATTGAACCCTCTTTGGGAGGCTGGCCATTCGGCCATGCCTGGACCCTTTGTTCTTATGTATTTTCAACGGTGGAGTTTCTACACACCATAGATTAAGGTGTGGAGCTCTGCTGTTCATCATGAATTAATGCAAAGTACTATTGTTTTTCTCTTCAATTCATGCCTACTTCTTCTCCAAGATATACTCTCGTACTTGATTCAGTTAAGTCAGAATGAAGGGGTGACCCATGACAATCACCCAATCTTCGTTACTCGCTTAGCCAAGGTCGCGTGCCTGACAACCACAAAGCGATCTACATGATGTTCAACGTAGTCATTGGACAACAGTTGGAGTATATTCTCTTGGGTTTCTAATCTAAGATCAAAACCTTCTTGGTATAGGCTAGAATTATTGGCGGCCATTCCTGAGATCCGAAAGTCTAAACCTTGTCTGTGGTATTCCGAGTACGATCTGGGAAGGGATGACTGTGACGAGCTTCAAACTCGCGAGTATTGGGAATAGTGATAGACGCAAAAGGATCAATGGATCCTATTCCAACATGATCGAAAACCGACAGATGATTAGCCGTGCGGTGACAGCGCATTTGGACCATTTTCACTGAGAGGACAGGAAGTAGCCATTGACAACGGTGATTCGTGCGCAGAAATTGTGACGGTTCCATTACATGGTAACGGCGCTGAAAACTTTATACGCACGTTCATAATCTTAATTCTTTGTCACAACTTCGCACAACTGACCAGCAAGTGCACTGGGTCGTCCAAGTAATAAACCTTACGTGAGTAAGGGTCGATCCCACAGAGATTGTCGGCTTGAAGCAAGCTATGGTCACCTTGTAAATCTCAATTAGGCGGATTCAAATGTATTAAGAGATTATAGTATACTAAAAGATAATTAAAATAGGATAGAGATACTTATGTAATTCATTGGTGAGAGTTTCAGATAAGCGTGTAGAGATGCTTTCGTTCCTCTGAACCTCTGCTTTCCTGCTGTCTTCATCCAACCTTTTCTATTCCTTTCCATGGCAAGCTTTATGTAGGGCATCAACGTTGTCAATGGCTACATCCCATCCTCTCTGTGAAAATGGTCCAATGCTCTATTACTGCATGGCTAATCATCTGTCGGTTCTCGATCATATTGGAATAGGATTTACTATCCTTTTGCGTATGTCACTATGCCCAGCACTCGCGAGTTTGAATCTCGTCACAACCATCCCTTCCCAAATCCTACTCGGAATACCACAGACAAGGTTTAGACTTTCTGGATCTCAAGAATGGCCATCCATGGGTTCTAACTTATACCACGAAGATTCTAATATCTCGAACTCGGTCCTCTGTATTAGATATCCAAGAGATATTCATTCTAGCTTGTTTGCATGTAGAACGGAAGTGTTTGTCAAGCACGCGTTCATAAGTGAGAATGATGATGAGCGTCACATAATCATCACATTCATCATGTTCTTGGGTGCGAATGGATATCTTAGAGAAGGAATAAGCTTGAATTGAATAGAAAAACACTAGTACTTTGTATTAATTCATGAGGAACAGCAGAGCTCTACACCTTAATCTATGGTGTGTAGAAACACTACCGATGAAAATACATAAGTGATGAAGGTCCAGGCATGGCCGAGAGGCCAGCCCCCAAACATGATCTAAAGATCAAAAGATAATCCAAAGATGTAAATACAATAGTAAAAAGTCCTATTTATACTAAACTAGTTACTAGGGTTTACAGAAATGAGTAAATGATGCAGAAATCCACTTTCGGGGCCCACTTGGTGTGTGCTTGGGCTGAGCATTGAGCTTTACACGTGTAGAGGTCTTTCTTGGAGTTGAACGCCAGT
The DNA here is from genome assembly GCF_059453495.1 of Arachis ipaensis. NCBI lineage: Eukaryota > Viridiplantae > Streptophyta > Magnoliopsida > Fabales > Fabaceae > Arachis > Arachis ipaensis. The sequence goes on along the minus strand of NC_142440.1, from coordinate 77,613,281 downwards.
TTGTAACCTGTTTCTGGCGTTTAACTCTACTTGGCAACCTGTTTCTGGCGTTTGACTCCAGAATGCAGGATGGAACTGGAGTTCAACGCCACTTTACGTTGTCTATCCTTAATCAAAGTATGGACTATTATATATTTCTGGAAAGCCCTGGATGTCTACTTTCCAAAGCAATTAAGAGCGTGCCATTTGAAGTTCTGTAGCTCCAGAAAATCCACTTTGAGTGCAGGGAGGTCCAAATCCAATAGCATCTGCAGTCCTTCTTCAACCTCTGAATCTGATTTTTGCTCAAGTCCCTCAATTTCAGCCAGAAATTACCTGAAATGACAGAAAAATACACAAACTCATAGTAAAGTTCAGAAATGTAAATTTTATTTAAAAACTAATAAAAATATATTTAAAGCTAGCTAAATCATACTAAAAACTATGTAAAAACAATGCCAAAAAGCGTATAAATTATCCGCTCATCACAACACCAAACTTAAATTGTTGCTTGTCCCCAAGCAACTAAAAATCAAATAGGATAAAAAGAAGAGAATATACTATAAATTCCAAAATATTAATGAAACTTTGCTCCAATTAGATGAGCGGGACTTGTCGCTTTTCGCCTCTTGAATAGTTTTGGCATCTCGCTTTATCCATTGTGGTTCAGAATGATTGTCATCTATAGGAACTCAGAGTTCAGATAGTGTTATTGATTCTCCTAGTTCAGTATGTTGATTCTTGAACACAGCTACTTTATGAGTCTTGGCCGTGGCCCTAAGCACTTTATTTTCCAGTATTACCACCGGATACATAAATGCCACAGACACATAACTGGGTGAACCTTTTCAGATTGTGACTCAGCTTTGCTAAAGTCCCCAATTATTCCTTTAGTCCCCAATTTTCAGGGTTCTTAAGCACACTCTGTTTTTGCTTTGGACCTTGACTTTAACCGCTCAGTCTCAAGTTTTCACTTGACACCTTCACGCCACAAGCACATGGTTAGGGACAGCTTGGTTTAGCCGCTTAGGCCAGGATTTTATTCCTTTAGGCCCTCCTATCCACTGATGCTCAAAGCCTTGGATCCTTTTTTATTACCCTTGCCTTTTGGTTTTAAGGGCTATTGGCTTTTTGCTCTTGCCTTTTGGTTTAAAGAGCTTTTGGATTTTTCTGCTTGCTTTTTCTTTTTCTCTTTTCTCTTTTTTTTTCGCTATTTTTTTTTTCTGCAAGCTTTTGTATTTACTGCTTTTTCTTGCTTCAAGAATCATTTTTATGATTTTTCAGATTATCAGATAACATGTCTCCTTTTCATTATTCTTTCAAGAGCCAACATATTTAACATTCATAAACATCAACTTCAAAAGACATATGCACTGTTCAAGCATTCATTCAGAAAACAAAAAGAATTGTCACCACATCAAAATAATTAAACCAGTTTCAAGGATGAATTCGAAACCATGTACTTCTTGTTCTTTTGTAATTAAAACAGTTTTCATTTAAGAGAGGTGATGGATTCATATTCATAACTTTAAGGCATAGACACTTAGACACGAATGATCATATAGTAAAGACACAAACATAAATAAAACATAAAGCTCAAAAATCGAAAAATAGGAAAATAAATAAACAAGGAGATTAAGGAATGAGTCCACCTTAGTGAGGGTGGCGTCTTCCTCTTCTTGAAGAACCAATGGTGCTTTTGAGCTCCTCTATGTCTCTTCCTTGTCTTTGTTGCTCCTCCCTCATAGCTCTTTGATCTTCTCTAATTTCATGGAGGATGATGGAGTGCTCTTGATGCTCCACCCTTAGTTGTCCCATGTTGGAACTTAATTCTCCTAGGGAAGTGTTGATTTGTTCCCAATACTTCTGTGGAGGAAAGTGCATCCCCTGAGGCATCTCAGCGATTTCATGATGAGGAATCTCCTCATGCTCATGTTGAGGTCCATGATCTCTTATTTGCTCCATCCTTTTCTTAGTGATGGGCTTATCCTCTTCAATGAGGATATCTCCCTCTATGTCAATTCCAGCCGAATTGCAAAGGTGGCATATGAGGTGAGGAAAGGCTAACCTTGCCCACGTGGAGGACTTGTCAGCTACCTTGTAGAGTTCTTAAGGTATAATCTCATGAACTTCCACGTCATCTCTAATCATAATACTATGGATCATGATGGCCCGGTCTATAGTAACTTCAGACCGGTTACTAGTAGGAATAATTGAGCGTTGAATGAACTCTAGCCATCCCCTAGCCACTGGTTTGAGGTCATGCCTTCTTAATTGAACCGGCTTGCCTCTTGAGTCAATTTTCCATTGAGCTCCTTCCTCACATATGTCTATGAGGACTTGGTCCAACCTTTGATCAAATTTGACCCTTCTTGTGTAGGGGCGTGCGTTCTCTTCCATCATTGGCAAGTTGAACGCCAGCCTTACATTTTCCGGACTGAAATCTAAGTATTTCCCCCGAACCCTGGTGAGCCAATGCTTTGGATTCGGGTTCACACTTTGATCATGGTTCCTAGTGATCCATGCGTTTGCATAGAACGCTTGAACCATTAGGATCCTAACTTGTTGAATAGGGTTGGTGAGAACTTCCCAACCTCTCCTTTGGATCTCAAGTCGGATCTCTGGATACTCATTCTTTTTGAGCTTGAAAGGAACTTCAGGGATCACTTTCTTCTTGGCCACAACTTCATAGAAGTGGTCTTGATGGACCTTTGAAATGAATCTCTCCATCTCCCATGACTCAGAGGTGGAAGCAATTGCCTTCCCTTTCCTCTTTCTAGAGGTTTCTCTGGCCTTCGGTGCCATTAATGGTTATGGAAAAATAAAAAGCTATGCTTTTACCACACCAAACTTAAAATGTTTGCTCGTCCCCGAGCAAAAGAGGAAAGAAAGTAGTAGAAGAAGAAGAGAAATAGAGGAGAGGGAGAGAGAGGTGTTTTCGGCCAAGGGGTGATGATAGGGTTGTGTTGTGTGAAAATGAAGAAGGAATGAGGGGTTTATGTAGGAGTGGGGGGAGGGTTAAGTTTCGGCCATTAGGGTTGGGTTTGGGAGGGAAAATATTTTAAATTTTGAAGGTAGGTGGGGTTTTTGGGGAAGAGAGGATGGATGTGAGTGGTGAAGAGGTGATAGGGAAGAGTGATTGAGTTGATTGGTGAAGGGTATTTGGGGAAGAGAGTTACGAAAAGGTGTGAAGAGGAGAGAGAAGAAGATGTGGGGATCCTGTGGGGTCCACAGGTCAAGTGGGGTCAAGGACTTAACATCCGTTCTCCAATTAGGCATGTAAAATGCCCTTGCTGTGCAATCCTGGCATTTAACGCCAGACTGTTGCCTGTTTCTGGCGTTAAACGCCCAAATGTAGCTTGTTTCTGGCATTTAACGCCAGGTAGATGCTTGGTTCTAGCGTTAAACGCCAGCTTGGTGCTTGTTTCTGGCGTTAAACGCCAGACAGATGCTTGTTTCTGGCGTTTAACGCCAGCATGCCTCTCCTCCAGGGTGTGCTATTTTCAATGCTGTTTTTTATTCTGTTTTTGATTTTTCAGTAGTTTTTGTGACTTCACATGATCATCAACCTAAAGAAAACATAAAATAACAATAATTAAATATAATTAGATAACATTGGGTAGCCTCCCAACAAGCGCTTCTTTAATGTCAATAGCTTGACAGTGAGCTCTCATGGAGCCTCACATATGTTCAGAGCAAGGTTGGAACCTCCCAACACCAAACTTAGAGTTTGACTGTGGGGGCTTTGGTTGACCTGCAGTGAGAGAAGCTTTTCATGCTTCCTCTCCATGGTTACAGAAGGAGATTCTTGAGTTTTAAACACAAGGTTGTCCTCATTTAGTTGAAGGATCAATTATCCTCTGTCCACATCAATCACAGCTCTTGCTGTGGCTAGGAAGGGTCTTCCAAGGATGTTGGATTCATCCTCATCCTTCCAGTGTCTAGGATTATGAAATCAGCAGGGATGTAAAGGCCTTTAACCTTTACTATCATGTCCTCTACTTGTCCATAAGCCTGTTTTCTTGAGTTGTCTGCCATCTCTAATGAGATTCTGGCAGCTTGCACCTCAAAGATTCCCAGTTTCTCCATTACAGAGAGCGGCATGAGGTTTATCCCTGACCCCAGGTCACATAGAGCCTTCTCAAAGGTCATGGTGCCTATGGTACAAGGTATTAAGAACTTTCCAGGATCCTGTTTCTTCTGAGGCAATCTCAGTTGATCCAGATCACTTAGTTCATTGATGAGCAAGGGAGGTTCATCTTCCCAAGTCTCATTACCAAATAATTTGGCATTCAGCTTCATGATTGCACCAAGGTACTTAGCAACTTGCTCTTCAGTAACATCTTCATTCTCTTCTGAAGAAGAATACTCATCAGAGCTCATGAATGGCATAAGGAGGTTCAAAGGAATCTCTATGGTCTCTAGATGAGCCTCAGATTCCTTTGGTTCCTCAGAGGGAAACTCCTTATTGATCACTGGACGTCCCAGGAGGTCTTCCTCACTGGGATTCACGTTCTCTCCCTCCCTTGTAGGTTCGGCCATGATGGTTAATTCAATGACCTTGCACTCTCTTTTTGGATTCTCTTCTGTATTGCTGGGGAGATTACTAGGAGGGGTTTCAGTGACCCTTTTACTCAACTGGCCCACTTGTGCCTCCAAATTCCTAATGGAGGACCTTGTTTTATTCATGAAACTTAAAGTGGCCTTAGATAGATCAGAGACTATGTTTGCTAAGCTAGATGGATTCTGCTCAGAACTCTCTGTCTTTTGCTGAGTGGATGATGGAAGAGGCTTGCTGTTGCTGAACCTGTTTCTTCCACCATTGTTAAATCCTTGTTGAGGCTTTGTTGATCCTTCCATGAGAAATTTGGATAATTTCTCCATGAGGGGTTATAGGTGTTTCCATAGGGTTCACCCATGTAATTCAACTCTGCTATTGCAAGGTTCTCAGGATCATAAGCTTCTTCTTCAGAAGAGGCCTCTTTAGTACTGTTGGATGATTCCTTCAATCCATTCACACTCTGAGAAATCATATTGACTTGCTGAGTCAATATTTTATTCTGAGCCAATATGGCATTCAGAGTATCAATTTCAAGAACTCCCTTCTTCATAGGCATCCCATTACTCACAGGATTCCTTTCAGAAGTATACATGAACTGGTTATTTGCAACCATGTCAATGAGTTCTTGAGCTTCTGCAGGCATTTTCTTTAGGTGAATGGATCCACCTGCAGAATGGTCCAATGACATTTTAGATAATTCAGAAAGACCATCATAGAATATATCCAGGATGGTCCATTCTGAAAGCATGTCAGAAGGACACTTTTTGGTCAGTTCCTTGTATCTATCCTAAGCTTCATAGAGGGATTCTCCTTCTTTCTGTCTAAAGGTTTGAACATCCACTCTAAGCTTTTGAGGAGGAAAGAACTTGGCTAAGAAAGCCGTGACCAGCTTATCCCAAGAGTTCAGGCTATCCTTGGGTTGAGAGTCCAACCATATTCTAGCTCTGTCTCTTACAGCAAATGGGAAAGCATAAGCCTATAGACCTCGGGATCAACTCCATTGGTCTTAACAGTATCACAGATCTGCAAGAATTCAGTTAAGAACTGAAAAGGATCTTCAGATGGAAGTCCGTGAAACTTGCAGTTCTGTTGCATCAGAGAAACTAATTGAGGTTTAAGCTCAAAGTTGTTTGCTCCAATGGCAGGGATTGAGATGCTTCTTCCATGTAAATTGGAATTTGGTGCAGTAAAGTCACCAAGCATCTTCCTTGCATTGTTATTATTTTTGGCCATGTTTTCTTCTTTTTCGAAAATTTCTGTCAGATTTTCTCCAGAGAGTTGTGCTTTGCTTCCCTTAGCTTTCTCTTTAGAGTCCTTTCAGGTTCAGGATCAGCTTCAACAAGAATGTTCTTATCCTTGTTCCTGCTCATATGAAAAAGAAGAAAACAAAAAAGAAAATATGGAATCCTCTATGTCACAGTATAGAGATTCCTGTATGTGAGTATAACAATAGAAGAATAGAAGAAGAGAAATTCGAACACCAAGAGGAAGAGAGGGTTCAAATTTTGAGATGAAAAGAAGTGTTAGAAAATAAATAAATAATTAGAAGGAGATGAGAGAGAGGGAATTTCAAAAATTAATTAAATTAAAAATAAAATTTAAATTTTGAAAATTAAAATTGAAATCAAATTAAATTAAAATTTAAAACAATTAGTTAATTAAAAAAAAGAAATTTGAAAAAGGGGGAAGGGATTTTCGAAAATTAGAGAGAGAGAATTAGTTAGGTAGTTTTGAAAAAGATATGATTGAAACAAAAAGTAAAGTGGTTAATTGAAAAGGATTTGAAAATCAAATTTGAAAAGATAAAAAGTTAGAAAAGATTTTGAAATTAAATTTTGAAAAAGATGTGCTTGAAATTTAATTTGAAAAAGATTTGAAAAAGAAATTAAAAAAGATTTGATTTTGAAAATTAAAGTTGATTACTTGACTAACAAGAAACTAAAAAGATATGATTCTAGAGTTTAAAGATTGAACCTTTCTTACTAGGCAAGTAACAAACTTAATATTTTTTTGAATCAATCACATTAATTGTTAGTAAAGATTTGAAATTATGAAACAAAATAAGAAAAAGATTTTTGAAAATCATTTTAGAATTTTCGAAAATTATGGAAGAAAAATGAAAAAGATTTGATTTTTGAAAAAGATTTGAAAAAGATAAGATTTTTAAATTGAAAATTTGATTTGACTCATAAGAAACAACTAAATTTTAAAAAGTTTTGAAAAATTCAACTCAAATTTTCGAAAATTTATGAGTGAAAAAGGAAAAGATATTTTTTTGATTTTTGAATTTTAATCAAGAAAGAGAAAAACATAAAAATGACTCAATGCATGAAAATCTTGGATCAAAACATGTGATGCATGCAAGAACACTATGAATGTCAAGATGAACACCAAGAACTTATTTTTGAAAAATTTTCAAGAAAAGAAAACATGCAAGACACCAAACTTAAAAAAATTTTATTCTTTAGACATTAATGTTTCAAGAATGCATATGAAAAACAAGAAAAGACACAAAATAAGAAAATATGAAGATCAAACAAGAAGACTGGCTAAGAACAACTTGAAGATCATGAAGAATGCAATGCATGAAATTTTCGAAAATAATTAAAAAGATGCAATTAACACCAAACTTAAAACTTGACTCTAAACTCAAACAAGAAACACAAAAAATATTTTTGATTTTATGATTTTATAAATTTTTTTTGATTTTTCGAAAATAAGAAATAAAGAGCTTAAAATTAAAATAAAATTACCTAATTTGAGCAACAAGATGAACCGTCAGTTGTCCAAACTCGAACAATCCCCGGCAACGGCGCCAAAAACTTGGTGCACAGAAATCGTGACGGTTCCATTCCATGGTAAGGGCGCTGAAAACTTTATACGCACGTTCATAATCTTAATTCTTTATCACAACTTCGCACAACTGACCAGCAAGTGCACTGGGTCGTCCAAGTAATAAACCTTACGTGAGTAAGGGTCGATCCCACAGAGATTGTCGGCTTGAAGCAAGCTATGGTCACCTTGTAAATCTCAATTAGGCGGATTCAAATGTATTAAGAGATTATAGTATACTAAAAGATAATTAAAATAGGATAGAGATACTTATGTAATTCATTGGTGAGAGTTTCAGATAAGCGTGTAGAGATGCTTTCGTTCCTCTGAACCTCTGCTTTCCTGCTGTCTTCATCCAACCTTTTCTATTCCTTTCCATGGCAAGCTTTATGTAGGGCATCAACGTTGTCAATGGCTACATCCCATCCTCTCTGTGAAAATGGTCCAATGCGCTATTACTGCATGGCTAATCATCTGTCGGTTCTCGATCATACTGGAATAGGATTTACTATCCTTTTGCGTCTGTCACTACCCCCAGCACTCGCGAGTTTGAAGCTCGTCACAGCCGTCCCTTCCCAGATCCTACTCAGAATACCACAGACAAGGTTTAGACTTTCCGGATCTCAGGAATGGCCATCCATGGGTTCTAACTTATACCACGAAGATTCTAATATCTCGGACTCGGTCCTCTGTATTAGATATCCAAGAGATATTCATTCTAGCTTGTTTGCATGTAGAACGGAAGTGTTTGTCAAGCACGCGTTCATAAGTGAGAATGATGATGAGCGTCATATAATCATCACATTCATCATGTTCTTGGGTGCGAATGGATATCTTAGAGAAGGAATAAGCTTGAATTGAATAGAAAAACAGTAGTACTTTGTATTAATTCATGAGGAACAACAGAGCTCTACACCTTAATCTATGGTGTGTAGAAACTCTACCGATGAAAATACATAAGTGATGAAGGTCTAGGCATGGCCGAGAGGCAAGCCCCCAAACGTGATCTAAAGATCAAAAGATAATCCAAAGATGTAAATACAATAGTAAAAAGTCATATTTATACTAAACTAGTTACTAGGGTTTACAGAAATGAGTAAATGATGCAGAAATCCACTTTCGGGGCCCACTTGGTGTGTGTGCTTGGGCTGAGCATTGAGCTTTACACGTGTAGAGGTCTTTCTTGGAGTTGAACGCCAGTTTGTAACCTGTTTCTGGCGTTTAACTCTACTTTGCAACCTGTTTCTGGTGTTTGACTCCAGAATGCAGCATGGAACTGGCGTTCAACGCCAGTTTACGTCATCTATCCTTTCCAACGCAATTAAGAGCGTGCCATTTGGAGTTCTGTAGCTCCAGAAAATCCACTTTGAGTGCAGGGAGGTCCAAATCCAACAGCATCTGCAGTCCTTCTTCAACCTCTGAATCTGATTTTTGCTCAAGTCCCTCAATTTTAGCCAGAAATTACCTGAAATGACAGAAAAACACACAAACTCATAGTAATGTTCAGAAATGTGAATTTTATTTAAAAACTAATAAAAATATATTAAAAACTAGCTAAATCATACTAAAAACTTTGTAAAAACAATGCCAAAAAGCGTATAAATTATCCGCTCATCAGTGATGCCCAACATAAAGCTTGCCATGGAAAGGAGTATGAATGATTGGTTGAAGACAATAGGAAAGCAGAAGTTCAGGAGGAACAAAGCATCTTCATACGCTTATCTGAGATTCTCACCAATGAATTACATAAGTATCTCTATCTTATTTTATATTTTATTCATTTTTCTATTATCTTAAACTTCATAACCATTTGAATCCACCTGACTGAGATTTACAAGATGACCATAGCTTGCTTCAAGCCGACAATCTCTGTGGGATCGATCCTTACTCACGTAAGGTTTATTACTTGGACGACCCAGTACACTTGCTGGTTAGTTGTGCGGAGTTGTGAAAAAGAGTTAAGATTACAATTGTGCGTACCAAGTTGTTGGAGCCATTGATGATCACAATTTCGTACACCACCAACCTAACCAATACAACAACCATAGCTCCAATCATCAGTCAGGCAACAACAGACCCTACCACAACTCACAAAATACATCATATCACTCCACCCAACAAACACACAGTAACCACCACTAGGAAGCATCAACCCCAACCATGCAACCATGTGAAATCAAGAGCAATTTTGAAAGAGTGGAAGCTGCAATAGCACAGATGTCATCACAGCTAACAGGAGATATTTCTAATGTTTTGGAGAGACAAATATAAGCATAAAGGAAGATGGATGCCAATCAAGAAGAGTGCAGATCAAACATAAGAAATCAAGGCGCATCGATTTCAAAATTGGAAGCACAATTGGCAAGCTTATCTAAGCAAATTCCAATGCCCACACATACATTTCCCAGTGATACCATGGCCAACTCAAGAGGGGAATGCAAGGCAATCACACTTAGAAGTGGAAAAGTTGTAGAAGAAGCATCCCCAAATGGGAGTAATCAAGAAAAAGAAGCTGGTTGGGAGCCTGAAAATAAGAAAAAAGAAGAGACCCCTGCACCATCATCATCAAAACCAGTCCTAAAGCCTTATGTGCCACAAGCACCCTATCCACAAAGGCTAAGGAAAGATGGAAAAGACAGCCAGTTCTCAAGGTTCCTAGAAATCTTTAAGAAGCTCCAGATCAACATACCCTTTGCATAGGAATTAGAACAAATACCTCTCTATGCTAAATTTTTAAAGGAGCTCATGACAAGAAAGAGGAACTGGGAGAGAAAGAAACCATAATACTAACTGAGGAGTGCAGTGCTATCATACAAAAGAAGCTTCCTTAGAAGATGAAGGACCCTGGGAGTTTCCAAATTCCATGCATCATAGGTGATATCACCATTGAAAAAGCATTGTCTGACCTGGGGCCTAGCATCAATCTCATGTCCTTCGCCATGATGAGAAGAATGAAGATTGAGGAAGCCAGACCAACAAGGATGGCACTTGATAAACCACTATTTCATGGTTTATATTGTGTTTTATTTGTGTGGTTTTATCATGATCTTTGCCCACTTATTCATTAAATAAGCATGCATTTATATTTCCTTCCTAAAGATGTTTTATGGTTGAAAACTTGCTTCCTAGAGAATTTTAATTATGTATTTTATTTCTCCCTTATTCCATTCGATGCCGTGATCTGTGTGTTAAGTGTTTCAGGCTTTATAAGGCATGAATGAGTTGGAGATTGGAAGGGAAGCCTGCAAAAATGGAAGGAACACAAGAAATTCAGGAGATGACCAGCGAAAAGCGACGCGGCCGCATGGATGACACGACCGCGTGGAAGAGAGCAATTTGCAGCGACGTGGCCGCATGGACGACACGTCCGCGTGGCAAAGAAGAAACGCGAATGACGCGTCCGCATGAGCGACACGATCGCGTGACGTGCGCGATCTGCATAATCTGCAGAATTCGCTGGGGGTGATTTTGGGCCCTATTTTGACCCAGTTTTTGGCCCAGAACAGCAGACTAGAGACAGAGAACATGCAGAAACCAGGAACGACATTCATTCCGCATAGTTTTAGTTTTTAGATCTAGTTTTACTCCTCCTCTAGGTTTTCTCTCTACACATTCATAGTTTTTAGGTGATGACAAGTCATCTTAGCCTATTTTAACTAGTCTTTTTCTTTTGTTTTCATTAGAATTATGCACTTTCTTGAGCTACAAGCAAGCCAATTGGGTAGATTTTCATGTTTCCTTTGATTTAATCAACCATGTATGAATTCATGCTATTTCATGAGGTTTTATACTATAATTGCTGCATATTATGATAGAATGGATATCTTATGATTATGAGCATAGCTTTGATGTGTTTGGTTGATTAATGATAGGTGAAGAAAGCTTGGAGAAAGGTTGAAGCAAGAAGGAATAGCTAGGAGTAAAGAGAAGACAAGGGAATAAATGAAAATGAACCAAGAAGCAAAAAGTTGGACCTAAAGTTAGCCTCAAACTTTTGCACAAACTTTTGGGTGAAAAGTTAGCCCCAACGTTAGCCCCCTAACTTGGAGGCTAACGTTGGAACTTGAAAATCACTCCCTGGGTACCAAAAGTTTGCACCAACGTTAGCCCCCTAACTTGGTGGCTAACGTTGGCACATGAAATTCACCCCTGGGCACCAAAAGTTTGCGCCAACGTTAGCCCCCTAACTTTGAGGCTAACGTTGGCATGAAGAAAACCTCCCTGGGCACCAAAAGTTTGCGCCAACGTTAGCCCCCTAACTTGGTGGCTAACGTTGGCACATGAAAATCACAAGGGGAGGAGCAAAAGTTTGCGCCAACGTTAGCCCCCTAACTTGGTGGCTAACGTTGGCGCCACAAGTGCACAAGGTAAAGCCAACGTTGGGGCCAAAGTTAGACCCCTAACTTTGGCACCAACGTGAGTATCAGCAAAGTGGTGTTAGCTGATATGAAAAGTTGGAGCAAAAGTTAGACCCCTAACTTTTGCTCAAACTTTTGGTCCAACTTTTGCAAAACTCCAACCCGGTTCAATTGGTTCGTTTTGGTTCCTCTTCAAACTCCAAGAGCAATTAACCAAGGCCTCTTTCAACCCAATTCCACCAAGAACAAAGGCCCAACTGAAGGCTTGAAGATCATTGGAAGAAAGTGTATAAATAGGATAGAATTCAAGTTCTTTGGGAGCTTTTCTTTTAGAGAGCTTTCTTTTGGGAATTTTCATAATAGTTTTCGGAGAGCTTTGGATATTGAGTGATCTTTAATTTCTTTGTCTTGGGGAAGGAGAATTCACTTCTCTTCCTCTCAGTTTTATTGCTTTCAATTTCAATTACACTTGTCTTGGATCTTGGGTTGAAGAATTGAAGGAATTCTATTTCAATCTCATCCTTGGATCTCTCTGTTTATTTACTGCAATTGAATTTCCGTTTCTGTTACTTGCTTCTCATCTACTTTCCTTGCAATTTACAATTCCCTTGCAATTGTTCTTGTTGGATCTAGGAAGGCATTGAGATCTAGACTTGGTTTTCTAGTCTCTGGGCCCTGAGATCTGAATTCCTAATTTACATTTTGTTTCTTGCTTTTAATGTTCATTTACTTTACTGCTTCAAGATCCGATTCAACCCAAACCTTCTTTCATTCTTTTGTTTGATGCAAATTTACTTTTCCTTGTTTAATTTCTGCAAATCCAAGTCCCAATCCCCTTTACAATTCCAGCCGTTTACATTTCTTGCACTTTAAGATTCCGCAATTTACATTTCTTGCATTCTAAGTTTCTGCTATTTAATTTCTTGTTCTTTAAGATTCAGCACTTTAATTCCCTGTTCTCTTTACTTCCATGCAATTTAATTTCTGCAAATCACAAAACACTCAACCAAATCTTGATTCGCTTGACTAAATTAACCACTAAGCTAAAATTGCTCAATCCTTCAATCCCTGTGGGATCGACCTCACTCCCGTGAGTTTTTATTACTTGATACGACCCGGTACACTTGCCGGTTAGATTTGTGTGTTTTGGGAGAAATTTATTTTTCACCAAAATACTCATCAAGTTTTTGGCGCCGTTGCCGGGGATTGATTAGATTGACAATGATTAAGTGAGGTGGTGATCTAGATCAAGCACTTTTTCTTTATTTTTCTCTAATTTTGACTAACCCACTAACTGTTTGAATTTTTGCTTAAGTTAACACTAACTTCACTCTAGCAATAGAGTGCTTAATTTTAGTTCCTGGTTCTGTGTTTATGTCAAGAGGAAAAAGCAATGAATCTACACCTTTTGATCCTGAAACATTTTGGAGGTTGAGAAGAAAACCAAGAAATGGAAGAAAATCCAACAAATCCACAAGTGGGAGTGGCCAACGACAATGGTCAACCCCAAAGGAGAGTATTGGCTTCATACACCTTTGCAAATGCTAGACATTGTGGAAGCAGCATTCTCACCCCTAATGTCAATGCAAATAACTTTGAATTGAAGCCACAACTCATTACATTGGTCCAAAACAACTGCTCGTTTGGGGGAGGACCATTGGAGGATCCAAATCAACATCTATCTACCTTCTTAAGGATTTGTGACACTGTCAAGTCCAATGGTGTGAATCCTGAAACTTACAAGCTTCTGCTGTTCCCGTTCTCATTAAGGGACAAGGCCGCACAATGGCTTGAAACTTTTCCCCAAGGAAGCATCACTAGTTGGGATGACTTGATAACTAAATTTCTAGCCAAATTCTATCCACCTCAAAGAGTCATCAGGCTGAAGACTGAGGTGCAAACATTCACGCAATTGGATGCTGAAAATCTGTATGAAGCATGGGAAAGATACAAGGCTCTGCTGAGGAAATGTCCACCAGAAATGTTCACTGAGTGGGACAAGCTACAGAACTTCTATGAAGGACTCACTCTAAAGGCTCAAGAATCACTTGACCACTCAGCTGGAGGATCATTGCAACTGATGAAAACAGTAGAAGAAGCTCAAAATCTTATTGACATGGTGGCTAACAACCAATATTTCTTTGGCCATCAGAGACAACGCCAACCATCACTAAGGAAAGGAGTGTTAGAAATGGAAGGGGTTGACATCCTCCTAGCTCAAAACAAGATAATGCAGGAGCAGATTCAACAACAATTTGAGCAGATGGCCAAAAAGATTGATAGCTTGCAAGTTGCAACAGTGAATACAAGCCAACCATCAACCAAATGGGGGCAAAATGAAGAAAACCAAGAAGATCAGCAGCAGGCGCAACCTCAATATGTGCATAACCAAAGCTCCGGCCAAAATGAAGTCTATGGTGACACCCACAATCCATCCTGGAAGAACCATCCAAATCTCAGATGGGGAGATAACCACACCCACAGCCAGCAACCGTGGCAGAAAAACTCAAACCAAAACAACTCAAAAAACACAACTTACTCAAACCACGACCAGCAAAACACTAATAATAATCAATACAAGAAACCACAAAATACATATCAACCACCCCACCACAATCCACAAACTCATCAAAATAGCATTTCCGCACCAACATCTAACCCCCAAAACTACCACACTACCCCTACAAATAACTTCCAGCAACCACATTCCACCCCCATCATACCACCAATAGACCATCATGAAAGTAGAATTTCAAGTCTTGAGGTAGCCATACAAGCAATTGCTCAGTCCACTCAAAGCTTGGTCAAAATGCAAGAGAGAAATGAAGCCACCATGAAGAGCCTTGAACGACAAGTGGGACAATTGGCCAAACAAGCTGAACGGCCAACCAATGTTCTCCCAAGTGATACAATCTCCAATCCAAAGGACAAAGGAAAAGCTACAAAGTGGGAGGAGTGCAAAGCAATCATAGTGGGAAGTGAAAAGACTAGGGAGAAGGAAGCCATCAATCAAGAAGAACACAACAGAGAAGTTCCACAAGAAGAGACAGAAGAGAGAAGTGAAGAGGATAGAAAGACCAAGAATGCAAAAAGCTCAAAGAGAGATAAGGACATCCCTGAAACACAACTACAAGAAAAGAAGGAAGGGATGAAGCCATATATCCCCAAACTTCCATATCCTCAAAGATTCAAAAAAGAAAACGAGGATAAGCAATACTCAAAGTTCCTAAACATATTCAAGACACTCAGCATCAATATTCCTTTCTTAGAAGCACTTGAACAGATGCCATTATATGCTAAATTTATGAAAGAAGTGCTAACAAAGAAAAGACCCTTGAAGGAAGGACAGATTATTGAAATGACAATGGAGTGTAGTGCTATTCTCCAAAGAGGTCTACCAGAGAAGAAGGATGATCCTGGAAGGTTTTATATATCTTGTACCATAGGAAACATAACTATTGAGAAATCATTCTGTGACCTTGGTGCAAGTATAAACTTGATGCCTCTATCTCTTATGAGGAAGCTTAAAATTTTTGAGCTGAAACCCACTCGAATAACTCTTCAAATGGCTAACAAGTCCATTCAACAAGCACTTGGAGTTGTAGAGAATGTGCTGGTAAAAGTGGGAAAATTTCTTCTCCCAGTTGATTTTGTCATCCTGGATATGGAGGAAGACCCTAACACTCCCATCATCTTGGGGAGGCCTTTTCTTGCTACGGGCAGAGCATTGATAGATGTTGAAAAAGGAGAATTGTTGTTAAGAGTGCATGATGAGCACCTAGCATTCCATGTTTTTAAAATCCTGCATGAGCCTACTCAAGAAGAAGATTGTATGAAGGATAAGGCCAAGGATCAAAGCTTGAAGGAGGCATTCAATGAGTTAACTCCAAGACTTCTACATCCATGCTTGAAAGAAGTAGAGATGGTGCAACAGACCAAAGAAATCAAGGAGGAACTAGATCCAAAACCCCCAGATGCGAACCTCAACATTCCAGATAAAGAACCACCAAGGCATGAATCATCTCTTAAGAAAGAAGAGAAGAAGAAGAGGCCAAAAGGGTGGAAAAACAAGAAAATCTCCACTGAAGGCTTTTCACCAGGGGATAAATTAGTGTTAAACACACAACCAATGAAGATGTCTCCATAATTATTTGAATATTACACTGTGAACCGGGTTCTTTCACTTGAACACTTAGAGATCATCAAAGAGGAGACCAAAAGAAAGTTCACAGTAAGAAGAGAAAAGCTGAGACACTATGATTTTCAACCTCCATGATCAAAGAACAAGATGTCAAGCTAGTGACATTAAAAGAGCGCTTGTTGGGAGGCAACCCAACCTGAGGTAGTTTTCTTTTCATAGCCTTTTCAATAAAAATGTTGAATAATTGGTATGCAAGGAGCTAAGTTTGGTGTTGCACACCAAAAACAATCTAAGGGAGAATGCAGGATGCTAAGTTTGGTGTTCCACCAAAACTTCATTTAAAATTTCATTCTAACTTCCTGCACATTGCTAGTTCCAAGCAATCAAACAGATCATTCAACAACTTAACTATTTTTGTTTAGTCTCAATTTCATAACCTTTGGCAAAGACACAAAAGTTTGCCCAGAGTTAACCTGTTGAATCAGAAAAAGTAGCAAGGAATTAAGTCTGGGAGTTAACCACCAATTGAAGATACTATGCATCAAGACTCAAAAAGGGGCACAGCAGAAAAGAAGAACAAAAGAAATGCAAACCAATAGGTTGTATCTATACTTAACTTTTGCTGTTGAGAAATACTTTTGATTGATGTCTTGTTAAAGTGTTCATTTAGTTCAAACAGATTCAAATTTCTTTTAAAATAAGTAAGCTAGTCTATGTGTGTGCTTGTGTGTTTACTTTCACTTGACAAGAAGCATGTTTTGTCCCCTGCATCTTTAAGTTCAATAAAAGAAATGTTTGAATGTGAAGCAAGATAGTCTCTGTTAGATAGAAATAGAATAAAAGTAAATGGTGGTATGTGTGTGGTTGTATAATAGCTCACTTTTAGTGAATAAAGAGCTAGGATATCTCATTCTAAGTAAAGAGTGGCCTACTGTCTATGAATCTCAATTAAAAAAAAAAATTCCTTGGTTAGAAAGAAAAACAAAAAGAAGGAAAGAAAAGAGATAGCAAAAAAGTGGCAGAACAAAAGGAAACAAAAAGAAACAAAGCTGGACACCAATAGCTTGAACTTTAAAATATATGCCTGTGGTGTCTTTGTACTAGGATCTGCTTGGATTAGTAAGCTCTTAGGAGTGCATCAACACTCGGTGACTTGGGTTAACTAATCCGGGATCATCAGCTGAAAGTCCACTATCAAGAGCAACCTAACTACAAGGCATTTAGTAACCCAAAGAGGTGCTGGGCATCAATGTTTTAAGAAGGAATGTGAGCCAAGTGTCTATGGTGAATAATGTGTCAAGTATAAAGAAAAGAAAATGAACTTGCTACACATGACACTCAAATAAAGCTTATAAACAAAGTAATAGCCAAGGATAAAGGAATAATGAGAGGTCATAGCAGTATGTTACTTGAAGCTTGAAGGAGACTTTCTAGGCCTAGGAGTCAGTAAGAAGTGAGTATTTACATATCCACACAAAACCCCATGAACTATCAGTAATACTCTGCTAGCATGAACATCCTCTTCCATTTCATTCTTTCTTCTCAATAAATCTTTTCTTGCTTAGGGACAAGCAAGTTTTAAGTTTGGTGTTGTGATGACAAGTCATCTTAGCCTATTTTAACTAGTCTTTTTCTTTTGTTTTCATTAGAATTATGCACTTTCTTGAGCTACAAGCAAGCCAATTGGGTAGATTTTCATGTTTCCTTTGATTTAATCAACCATGTATGAATTCATGCTATTTCATGAGGTTTTATACTATAATTGTTGCATATTATGATAGAATGGATATCTTATGATTATGAGCATAGCTTTGATGTGTTTGGTTGATTAATGATAGGTGAAGAAAGCTTGGAGAAAGGTTGAAGCAAGAAGGAATAGCTAGGAGTAAAGAGAAGACAAGGGAATAAATGAAAATGAACCAAGAAGCAAAAAGTTGGACCTAAAGTTAGCCTCAAACTTTTGCACAAACTTTTGGGTGAAAAGTTAGCCCCAACGTTAGCCCCCTAACTTGGAGGCTAACGTTGGAACTTGAAAATCACTCCCTGGGTACCAAAAGTTTGCACCAACGTTAGCCCCCTAACTTGGTGGCTAACGTTGGCACATGAAATTCACCCCTGGGCACCAAAATTTTGCGCCAACGTTAGCCCCCTAACTTTGAGGCTAACGTTGGCATGAAGAAAACCTCCCTGGGCACCAAAAGTTTGCGCCAACGTTAGCCCCCTAACTTGGTGGCTAACGTTGGCACATGAAAATCACAAGGGGAGGAGCAAAAGTTTGCGCCAACGTTAGCCCCCTAACTTGGTGGCTAACGTTGACGCCACAAGTGCACAAGGTAAAGCCAACGTTGGGGCCAAAGTTAGACCCCTAACTTTGGCACCAACGTGAGTATCAGCAAAGTGGTGTTAGCTGATATGAAAAGTTGGAGCAAAAGTTAGACCCCTAACTTTTGCTCAAACTTTTGGTCCAACTTTTGCAAAACTCCAACCCGGTTCAATTGGTTCGTTTTGGTTCCTCTTCAAACTCCAAGAGCAATTAACCAAGGCCTCTTTCAACCCAATTCCACCAAGAACAAAGGCCCAACTCAAGGCTTGAAGATCATTGGAAGCAAGTGTATAAATAGGATAGAATTCAAGTTCTTTGGGAGCTTTTCTTTTAGAGAGCTTTCTTTTGGGAATTTTCATAATAGTTTTCGGAGAGCTTTGGATATTGAGTGATCTTTAATTTCTTTGTCTTGGGGAAGGAGAATTCACTTCTCTTCCTCTCAGTTTTATTGCTTTCAATTTTAATTACACTTGTCTTGGATCTTGGGTTGAAGAATTGAAGGAATTCTGTTTCAATCTCATCCTTGGATCTCTCTGTTTATTTACTGCAATTGAATTTCCGTTTCTGTTACTTGCTTCCCATCTACTTTCCTTGCAATTGTTCTTGTTGGATCTAGGAAGGCATTGAGATCTAGACTTGGTTTTCTAGTCTCTGGGCCCTGAGATCTGAATTCCTAATTTACATTTTGTTTCTTGCTTTTAATGTTCATTTACTTTACTGCTTCAAGATCCGATTCAACCCAAACCTTCTTTCATTCTTTTGTTTGATGCAAATTTACTTTTCCTTGTTTAATTTCTGCAAATCCAAGTCCCAATCCCCTTTACAATTCCAGCCGTTTACATTTCTTGCACTTTAAGATTCCGCAATTTACATTTCTTGCATTCTAAGTTTCTGCTATTTAATTTCTTGTTCTTTAAGATTCAGCACTTTAATTCCCTGTTCTCTTTACTTCCATGCAATTTAATTTCTGCAAATCACAAAACACTCAACCAAATCTTGATTCGCTTGACTAAATTAACCACTAAGCTAAAATTGCTCAATCCTTCAATCCCTGTGGGATCGACCTCACTCCCGTGAGTTTTTATTACTTGATATGACCCGGTACACTTGCCGGTTAGATTTGTGTGTTTTGGGAGAAATTTATTTTTCACCAAAATACTCATCATGTTTTTGGCGCCGTTGCCGGGGATTGATTAGATTGACAATGATTAAGTGAGGTGGTGATCTAGATCAAGCACTTTTTCTTTATTTTTCTCTAATTTTGACTAACCCACTAACTGTTTGAATTTTTGCTTAAGTTAACACTAACTTCACTCTAGCAATAGAGTGCTTAATTTTAGTTCCTGGTTCTGTGTTTATGTCAGGAGGAAAAAGCAATGAATCTACACCTTTTGATCCTGAAACATTTTGGAGGTTGAGAAGAAAACCAAGAAATGGAAGAAAATCCAACAAATCCACAAGTGGGAGTGGCCAACGACAATGGTCAACCCCAAAGGAGAGTATTGGCTTCATACACCTTTGCAAATGCTAGACATTGTGGAAGCAGCATTCTCACCCCTAATGTCAATGCAAATAACTTTGAATTGAAGCCACAACTCATTACATTGGTCCAAAACAACTGCTCATTTGGGGGAGGACCATTGGAGGATCCAAATCAACATCTATCTACCTTCTTAAGGATTTGTGACACTGTCAAGTCCAATGGTGTGAATCCTGAAACTTACAAGCTTCTGCTGTTCCCGTTCTCATTAAGGGACAAGGCCGCACAATGGCTTGAAACTTTTCCCCAAGGAAGCATCACTAGTTGGGATGACTTGATAACTAAATTTCTAGCCAAATTCTATCCACCTCAAAGAGTCATCAGGCTGAAGACTGAGGTGCAAACATTCACGCAATTGGATGCTGAAAATCTGTATGAAGCATGGGAAAGATACAAGGCTCTGCTGAGGAAATGTCCACCAGAAATGTTCACTGAGTGGGACAAGCTACAGAACTTCTATGAAGGACTCACTCTAAAGGCTCAAGAATCACTTGACCACTCAGCTGGAGGATCATTGCAACTGATGAAAACAGCAGAAGAAGCTCAAAATCTTATTGACATGGTGGCTAACAACCAATATTTCTTTGGCCATCAGAGACAACGCCAACCATCACTAAGGAAAGGAGTGTTAGAAATGGAAGGGGTTGACATCCTCCTAGCTCAAAACAAGATAATGCAGGAGCAGATTCAATAACAATTTTAGCAGATGGCCAAAAAGATTGATAGCTTGCAAGTTGCAACAGTGAATACAAGCCAACCATCAACCAAATGGGGGCAAAATGAAGAAAACCAAGAAGATCAGCAGCAGGAGCAACCTCAATATGTGCATAACCAAAGCTCCGGCCAAAATGAAGTCTATGGTGACACCCACAATCCATCCTGGAAGAACCATCCAAATCTCAGATGGGGAGATAACCACACCCACAGCCAGCAACCGTGGCAGAAAAACTCAAACCAAAACAACTCAAAAAACACAACTTACTCAAACCACGACCAGCAAAACACTAATAATAATCAATACAAGAAACCACAAAATACATATCAACCACCCCACCACAATCCACAAACTCATCAAAATAGCATTTCCGCACCAACATCTAACCCCCAAAACTACCACACTACCCCTACAAATAACTTCCAACAACCACATTCCACCCCCATCATACCACCAATAGACCATCATGAAAGTAGAATTTCAAGTCTTGAGGTAGCCATACAAGCAATTGCTCAGTCCACTCAAAGCTTGGTCAAAATGCAAGAGAGAAATGAAGCCACCATGAAGAGCCTTGAACGACAAGTGGGACAATTGGCCAAACAAGCTGAACGGCCAACCAATGTTCTCCCAAGTGATACAATCTCCAATCCAAAGGACAAAGGAAAAGCTACAAAGTGGGAGGAGTGCAAAGCAATCATAGTGGGAAGTGAAAAGACTAGGGAGAAGGAAGCCATCAATCAAGAAGAACACAACAGAGAAGTTCCACAAGAAGAGACAGAAGAGAGAAGTGAAGAGGATAGAAAGACCAAGAATGCAAAAAGCTCAAAGAGAGATAAGGACATCCCTGAAACACAACTACAAGAAAAGAAGGAAGGGATGAAGCCATATATCCCCAAACTTCCATATCCTCAAAGATTCAAAAAAGAAAACGAGGATAAGCAATACTCAAAGTTCCTGAACATATTCAAGACACTCAGCATCAATATTCCTTTCTTAGAAGCACTTGAACAGATGCCATTATATGCTAAATTTATGAAAGAAGTGCTAACAAAGAAAAGACCCTTGAAGGAAGGACAGATTATTGAAATGACAATGGAGTGTAGTGCTATTCTCCAAAGAGGTCTACCAGAGAAGAAGGATGATCCTGGAAGGTTTTATATATCTTGTACCATAGGAAACATAACTATTGAGAAATCATTCTGTGACCTTGGTGCAAGTATAAACTTGATGCCTCTATCTCTTATGAGGAAGCTTAAAATTTTTGAGCTGAAACCCACTCGAATAACTCTTCAAATGGCTGACAAGTCCATTCAACAAGCACTTGGAGTTGTAGAGAATGTGCTGGTAAAAGTGGGAAAATTTCTTCTCCCAGTTGATTTTGTCATCCTGGATATGGAGGAAGACCCTAACACTCCCATCATCTTGGGGAGGCCTTTTCTTGCTACGGGCAGAGCATTGATAGATGTTGAAAAAGGAGAATTGTTGTTAAGAGTGCATGATAAGCACCTAGCATTCCATGTTTTTAAAATCCTGCATGAGCCTACTCAAGAAGAAGATTGTATGAAGGATAAGGCCAAGGATCAAAGCTTGAAGGAGGCATTCAATGAGTTAACTCCAAGACTTCTACATCCATGCTTGAAAGAAGTAGAGATGGTGCAACAGACCAAAGAAATCAAGGAGGAACTAGATCCAAAACCCCCAGATGAGAACCTCAACATTCCAGATAAAGAACCACCAAGGCATGAATCATCTCTTAAGAAATAAGAGAAGAAGAAGAGGCCAAAAGGGTGGAAAAACAAGAAAATCCCCACCGAAGGCTTTTCACCAGGGGATAAATTAGTGTTAAACACACAACCAATGAAGATGTCTCCACAATTATTTGAATATTACACTGTGAACCGGGTCCTTTCACTTGAACACTTAGAGATCATCAAAGAGGAGACCGGAAGAAAGTTCACAGTAAGAGGAGAAAAGCTGAGACACTATGATTTTCAACCTCCATGATCAAAGAACAAGATGTCAAGCTAGTGACATTAAAAGAGCGCTTGTTGGGAGGCAACCCAACCTGAGGTAGTTTTCTTTTCATAGCCTTTTCAATAAAAATGTTGAATAATTGGTATGCAAGGAGCTAAGTTTGGTGTTGCACACCAAAAACAATCTAAGGGAGAATGCAGGATGCTAAGTTTGGTGTTCCACCAAAACTTCATTTAAAATTTCATTCTAACTTCCTGCACATTGCTAGTTCCAAGCAATCAAACAGATCATTCAACAACTTAACTATTTTTGTTTAGTCTCAATTTCATAACCTTTGGCAAAGACACAAAAGTTTGCCCAGAGTTAACCTGTTGAATCAGAAAAAGTAGCAAGGAATTAAGTCTGGGAGTTAACCACCAATTGAAGATACTATGCATCAAGACTCAAAAAGGGGCACAGCAGAAAAGAAGAACAAAAGAAATGCAAACCAATAGGTTGTATCTATACTTAACTTTTGCTGTTGAGAAATACTTTTGATTGATGTCTTGTTAAAGTGTTCATTTAGTTCAAACAGATTCAAATTTCTTTTAAAATAAGTAAGCTAGTCTATGTGTGTGCTTGTGTATTTACTTTCACTTGACAAGAAGCATGTTTTGTCCCCTGCATCTTTAAGTTCAATAAAAGAAATGTTTGAATGTGAAGCAAGATAGTCTCTGTTAGATAGAAATAGAATAAAAGTAAATGGTGGTATGTGTGTGGTTGTATAATAGCTCACTTTTAGTGAATAAAGAGCTAGGATATCTCATTCTAAGTAAAGAGTGGCCTACTGTCTATGAATCTCAATTAAAAAAAAAAATTCCTTGGTTAGAAAGAAAAACAAAAAGAAGGAAAGAAAAGAGATAGCAAAAAAGTGGCAGAACAAAAGGAAACAAAATGAAACAAAGCTGGACACCAATAGCTTGAACTTTAAAATATATGCCTGTGGTGTCTTTGTACTAGGATCTGCTTGGATTAGTAAGCTCTTAGGAGTGCATCAACACTCGGTGACTTGGGTTAACTAATCCGGGATCATCAGCTGAAAGTCCACTATCAAGAGCAACCTAACTACAAGGCATTTAGTAACCCAAAGAGGTGCTGGGCATCAATGTTTTAAGAAGGAATGTGAGCCAAGTGTCTATGGTGAATAATGTGTCAAGTATAAAGAAAAGAAAATGAACTTGCTACACATGACACTCAAATAAAGCTTATAAACAAAGTAATAGCCAAGGATAAAGGAATAATGAGAGGTCATAGCAGTATGTTACTTGAAGCTTGAAGGAGACTTTCTAGGCCTAGGAGTCAGTAAGAAGTGAGTATTTACATATCCACACAAAACCCCATGAACTATCAATAATACTCTGCTAGCATGAACATCCTCTTCCATTTCATTCTTTCTTCTCAATAAATCTTTTCTTGCTTAGGGACAAGCAAGTTTTAAGTTTGGTGTTGTGATGACAAGTCATCTTAGCCTATTTTAACTAGTCTTTTTCTTTTGTTTTCATTAGAATTATGCACTTTCTTGAGCTACAAGCAAGCCAATTGGGTAGATTTTCATGTTTCCTTTGATTTAATCAACCATGTATGAATTCATGCTATTTCATGAGGTTTTCTACTATAATTGTTGCATATTATGATAGAATGGATATCTCATGATTATGAGCATAGCTTTGATGTGTTTGGTTGATTAATGATAGGTGAAGAAAGCTTGGAGAAAGGTTGAAGCAAGAAGGAATAGCTAGGAGTAAAGAGAAGACAAGGGAATAAATGAAAATGAACCAAGAAGCAAAAAGTTGGACCTAAAGTTAGCCTCAAACTTTTGCACAAACTTTTGGGTGAAAAGTTAGCCCCAACGTTAGCCCCCTAACTTGGAGGCTAACGTTGGAACTTGAAAATCACTCCCTGGGTACCAAAAGTTTGCACCAACGTTAGCCCCCTAACTTGGTGGCTAACGTTGGCACATGAAATTCACCCCTGGGCACCAAAAGTTTGCGCCAACGTTAGCCCCCTAACTTTGAGGCTAACGTTGGCATGAAGAAAACCTCCCTGGGCACCAAAAGTTTGCGCCAACGTTAGCCCCCTAACTTGGTGGCTAACGTTGGCGCCACAAGTGCACAAGGTAAAGCCAACGTTGGGGCCAAAGTTAGACCCCTAACTTTGGCACCAACGTGAGTATCAGCAAAGTGGTGTTAGCTGATATGAAAAGTTGGAGCAAAAGTTAGACCCCTAACTTTTGCTCAAACTTTTGGTCCAACTTTTGCAAAACTCCAACCCGGTTCAATTGGTTCGTTTTGGTTCCTCTTCAAACTCCAAGAGCAATTAACCAAGGCCTCTTTCAACCCAATTCCACCAAGAACAAAGGCCCAACTCAAGGCTTGAAGATCATTGGAAGAAAGTGTATAAATAGGATAGAATTCAAGTTCTTTGGGAGCTTTTCTTTTAGAGAGCTTTCTTTTGGGAATTTTCATAATAGTTTTCGGAGAGCTTTGGATATTGAGTGATCTTTAATTTCTTTGTCTTGGGGAAGGAGAATTCACTTCTCTTCCTCTCAGTTTTATTGCTTTCAATTTCAATTACACTTGTCTTGGATCTTGGGTTGAAGAATTGAAGGAATTCTGTTTCAATCTCATCCTTGGATCTCTCTATTTATTTACGGTAAATTGAATTTCCGTTTCTGTTACTTGCTTCTCATCTACTTTCCTTTCAATTTACAATTCCCTTGCAATTGTTCTTGTTGGATCTAGGAAGGCATTGAGATCTAGACTTGGTTTTCTAGTCTCTGGGCCCTGAGATCTGAATTCCTAATTTACATTTTGTTTCTTGCTTTTAATGTTCATTTACTTTACTGCTTCAAGATCCGATTCAACCCAAACCTTCTTTCATTCTTTTGTTTGATGCAAATTTACTTTTCCTTGTTTAATTTCTGCAAATCCAAGTCCCAATCCCCTTTACAATTCCAGCCGTTTACATTTCTTGCACTTTAAGATTCCGCAATTTACATTTCTTGCATTCTAAGTTTCTGCTATTTAATTTCTTGTTCTTTAAGATTCAGCACTTTAATTCCCTGTTCTCTTTACTTCCATGCAATTTAATTTCTGCAAATCACAAAACACTCAACCAAATCTTGATTCGCTTGACTAAATTAACCACTAAGCTAAAATTGCTCAATCCTTCAATCCCTGTGGGATCGACCTCACTCCCGTGAGTTTTTATTACTTGATACGACCCGGTACACTTGCCGGTTAGATTTGTGTGTTTTGGGAGAAATTTATTTTTCACCAAAATACTCATCATTAGGATAGGTTATTTTTATTGTTTTGGTATTGGGATATTGAGAAGAGTTATTTGCCTCATTAAGACTTCGACATTCTAGTTCATTCTCTTCACTTGTCTCTTACTCTCCCATATTCCTGAATTTTATTTGATTTTATGATTGGATTATTTTAGCTTTTATTAATATAAGAATTACTTTTGCTTTTAATTAATCTTTTCATCATTACTTATCATGTCTTTCTTTAATTCCTACGTTGATGCTATGAATTTTACATTTACAATGAGTGAGTAGTTCCCTAACTTGATGCGGAGTTGATTGAAAGGAACCCTTGAGCGGAATGTTCAAGAGAAAGGTTGTAATTGAGTTTATTGTTGGCTTTCTCTCTAGTTCCTAACACCAATCCTCCCAAGAGTGGACTGGAAATTGTGGATAGAACAGCATTCCAACTTGTTTGACCTCCCCTTACTTAGTAAAGGATAACTAAACGTAATGATTCTCAATTGTCAATTAATCTTGAGAGTATTCCATCAAGAATAGGGCTTCTATGTAATCAACTCCCAGTCAAGGTTTTTATTTAAATTTATATAAATTCTCTAATTTAATTTTCTACCATTCAATCAAACATTTTTGAAAACATTCTGATTAATAAAATAGCACCCTTTCCTGCAATTCGTTGGGAGACGACCTGGGACTTATACTCCCAGTATTTTAATTCTATTTTCTGTGACACCCTTCTAAATTGATAAGGCGGATTTTTGGCGAGTTAAGAACTATACTTGCAACATATATATTTTAACAATTTTTAATTCACTAATTTCTGCCCGCATCAATTTTTGGCGCTGTTGCCGGGGAGTTGCAATAGAGTGCTATAGTTGTTAATTGGAATTTATTTATTTGCATTTTTATTTTATTTTGTTATTATGAGCTGCTTGTTTGTTTCGTTAGATGACGCGTTCACTTCCTGATCCAAGCTTGCCAATATTCGATCCTGAGATTGAAAGAACTATTTCACGAATAAGGCAAGCTAGGCGTCGGTTAGTCCTCTCTGAGGGCGGATTTGAAACGCCATTTGAGGAAGAAACCAGCCCCCGTTCTGCTGATTTGGTTGTTTTATGTACAGGTAACATGGCAGCAGCCAGAAGAGTTACTATCCAGGAGGCTGGAGCCCCTGATTTTTCAATGAAACCATTCCAAGCGCATCATCCAGCGGTGGCTACAGATTTTGAAATAAAGACCGCATTGCTCAATTTGATAACCAAGTTTCATGGCTTAAATGCTCAAGAGCGCATCAAGTACCTGAGAGATTTTCATGCAGCCTGCTCTACTGTCAGGCATGATGGTGCGAATGAAACTTCAATTTTGCTGAAAGCCTTCCTATTCTCTCTTAAGGGAAAGGCAAGAGAATGGTACTACATTCAACCCGCAGCAACTGTATCCAATTGGGATACACTCAGAAAAGAGTTTTTGGAAAAGTTCTTTCCAGCTGAAGTTACTGATAAACTGAGGAAAGACATTTCCATGATTGTTAAGGATGAATCCGAGACACTTTATGAGTACTGGGAGCGCTTCAATAATCTTCTGGAAGCATGCCCCCACCATATGATTGACAAGATAGTGTTACTCGAATATGTCACACAGGGCATGAGGCCCCAAGATAAGACCACATTGGAAAGTGCTAGCAATGGGTCTATGAAGAAGTACAAGATCACTGATGAGGCGTGGCAATTAATCAGTGATTTAGCTGAATCTACTAGGAATCACAGGCAGAAACAAAGCCATTCAAAAGCCGTTGCAGAAGTATCCTCTAGCAGAGAGACTGCTGCTCTAACTCAGAGTATCTCTGAAATGACTAACTTGCTGAAGCAAATGCAATTGAATCAACAAACAAGTTCAGCAAGCTCAACCTTCTCCAGCACAACAAAATCAACAGTTAGTCCCACAAAGAGTCTGCAGAATCTGTGCAGATTACAGCCATTATACTGATGAGTGTCCGCAGCTCCAGTAGGAAGACAACACCGTGGCAGCCACTTATAATTTCTATGACCGCCCCAACCAAGGGTACAATCAAGGTGGCAATTACAACCATGGATGGCAGGACAATTCTAACCAGAATTGGAGGGACAACAATAACAGAGGAGGCAGAGATAAACAGGGAAATCAGAGGTGCAATAATAACAACAACAGGCAGCAGAATCAGAATCAGAATCCGAATCAAAATCAGCCTTACAGAGCACCTCACCTGAGGCAACCCCAAGGACCACAGAATACCCAACAGCAGACCTCTCAATTTACTTATCCTTCTTCATCTGCCAATGATGACTTACTACAATCTATTGAGCAGAGACACCAGACCATGGAAAACAACATTAATGCCACTCAAAATGGTCTGACTGCTACCCTGTAGGCTCTTGTCTCTCAGATTGGATCAATGACTAACACTAATAATTAACCATCGAGCTCCAGTGGAATCCCCTCTCAACCATTACCCAATCCCAAGGGTGGTATCAACGCTATCACCCTGAGGTCTGGAACCACACTACAGGAGAGGAATCAGGAGGAGCCAAGCCCACCAGAACACACCTCAGCTGAAGAGGTAGTGGAAATAGAAGATGTTAAAGAAGAAGAGGACATACAGGACACGGCTGAAGAAGAAGAAGTGCAACCACAGGAGGAGGCACCAAATGGCGCAGACACTGCAGAAGACACCACTCCCATTCCATTTCCACAACTTGCAAGAAAGCCCAGAAAGCAGCTGGAACTTGATCCCAAAATGGTAGAGATATTCAAAAAGGTTGAGGTAACTGTTCCCCTTTTTGATGTCATTCAACAGGTACCTAAGTATGCAAAATTTCTAAAAGATCTATGTATCCATAAAGACAAAATTAATGAATTAGAAACTATTCCCTTAGGAAGTTCCATATCTGCTTTAATGGGAGGTTTACTTGAAAAGTGTAGTGACCCAGGTCCTTGCATGGTTAATTGTACTATAGGTGGTGTAGTATTTTCTGATTGCATGTGTGATTTAGGAGCATGTGTAAGTATAATGCCTTTGTCTATATATGATATTTTGAGGCTCCCTCCCTTAAAAAGGTCGGCAACTCATTTTGTGTTAGCAGATAAGAGCATTATTACAGTGGCTGGAGTTGCTGAAGACGTATTAGTGGGCATTAAAGGACTCACGTTTCCCATTGATTTTTATATCTTGGAGATGCCCCAGAATGCCTCAGATAAGCCATCATCAATCCTACTCGGAAGACCATTCCTGAAGACCTCAAAGTTTAAATTAGATGCTTTCTCAGGAACATACTCTTGTGAAATAGATGGCCGAGTAGTGATCTTCAATCTGAATGGAGTTATGAAGCATCCTTCAGAGGATCATTCTATCCTCCAGTGTGACATTATAGATGAAATCGTGGCTGAAGTTCACCAGGAGGAATTTGAAGAGGAGCACACAGGACAAGGTCCAAGTGTGGGGACATTCTCAGAGGACAATGACAGTGCCTTACCACTGTTACCAGCTCCAGACAATCCAGAGCCTGAACATGATCAGAAGTTAGAATTAAAACCCCTTCCTCCATACCTCAAATATGCTTACCTTGAAGACGGGCAGAAGTTTCCGGTTATCATTGCAATGGAGCTCACTTCCCAACAGGAAGAACAGCTACTTGGTGTGCTGAGGAGGCACAAGAAGGCAATTGGTTGGAGTTTGGCAGACATAGTAGGCATCAACCCTCAAATCTGTGAGCATAGAATATTTTTAGAAGAGGTAGCAAGACCTGTCCGTCAACCACAGAGAAGACTAAACCCCACTATCCTAGAGGTTGTCGAGAAGGAAGTGACCAAACTATTAGAGGCAGATATCATCTATCCCATCTCAGCCAGTGAATGGGTGAGCCCAGTACAAGTAGTGCCAAAGAAGTTTGGAGTCACTGCAGTGAAGAATGAGCAGGGAGAGCTCCTGACAACCAGAGTTCAGAACGCCTGGAGGGTCTGCATTGACTACAGATGCCTCAACCAAGCAACCCATAAGGATCACTATCCTCTTCCATTCATTGATCAAATGTTGGATCGCCTGTCAAGTAAGTCGCATTATTGTTTCTTAGATGGTTACACATGTTATTTCCAGATTCATATAGCTCCTGCGGATCAGGAAAACACCACTTTTACATGTCCTTTTAGGACTTATGCTTACAAGAGAATGCCCTTTGGCTTGTGCAATGCACCAGCTACTTTCCAAAGGTGCATGATGAGTCTTTTCTTTGATCTTATTGAGGACTGTATGGAAGTCTTCATGGATGATTTTAGTGTATACGGCGATTCTTTTAGCCTTTGCTTAGATGGATTATCTAGAGTATTGGATAGATGTGTCAATACAAACCTTGTGCTAAATTTTGAAAAATGTCACTTTATGGTTAAACAAGGAATTGTACTAGGACATGTTGTGTCTAATACTGGCATTTCTGTAGACCCAGCAAAGGTGGATGTTATTTCTACTTTACCTTACCCCTCTTCTGTGAGGGAGGTCCGTTCTTTCCTTGGCCATGCAGGTTTTTACAGGAGATTCATAAAGGACTTCAGTAAGATAGCACTTCCCTTATCCAGATTACTGCAGAAAGACATTGAGTTCGAGTTCAGTGAAAATTGCAAACAAGCGTTTGATAAGCTGAAGACCGCACTGACTCAAGCCCCAATCGTAAGAGGACCAGACTGGAGCCAACCATTTGAGATTATGTGTGATGCTTCCAACTATGCAGTAGGAGCAGCACTGGCTCAGCGTGAAGGTAAGGACCCTTTTGTTATTGCTTATGCGTCTAAAACTTTAGATGCCGCTCAGTCTAATTATACTACTACTGAGAAAGAGCTTCTTGCTATTGTTTTCGCTCTGGATAAATTCCGAGCCTATTTACTTGGTAAGAAGGTAGTAGTGTATTCAGACCACGCAACTCTAAAGTATCTATTATATAAAAAGGAGTCTAAACTAAGGCTTATACGTTGGATACTGCTATTACAAGAATTTGATTTAGAAATTAAGGATAGGAGTGGTAACCAGAATTTAGTGGCAGACCACTTGAGTCGCCTTGAGCACATTACAGATGATCCCACTCCTATAGCTAATAATTTTCCATTTGATAACCTGCAAACAGTATCTGAGATAGTCCCTTGGTATGCACCTGTAGCTAATTATTTAGTTAGCCGTACCTTTCCTCCAAACTTTTCTAAGAATCAAAGAGACAAGCTGAAAAGCGAGTCTAAATATTATATATGGGATGACCCATATTTATGGAGATGTGGCGCTGACCAGGTAATTAGACAGTGTGTGCCTCAATCAGAATTTCAGTCCATCTTAGAGGCCTGTCACTCATCTGAGAGTGGAGGACATTTTGGCCCTCAAAGAACTGCCAGAAAAATCTTAGACTGTGGATTCGGGTGGCCTACTCTTTTTAGAGATGCCGCTGAATTTTGTAGATCCTGTTTCCCATGCCAGAAATTTGGTAATATATCCAGGAGGGATGAGATGCCTCAGCAAATTATGCTTTTCTGTGAAATTTTTGATGTTTGGGGCATTGACTTCATGGGTCCATTTCCAAATTCTAATGGTTATTTTTATGTTTTGTTAGCTGTGGATTACGTTTCTAAGTGCGTGGAAGCAATTCCTACCCGCACTGATGATGCTAACACTGTTATTTCCTTTGTGAGAAACCATATTATTTGTCGCTTTGGATCACCACGAGCAATCCTGAGCGATCAAGGCACCCATTTTTGTAACAGGAGACTAACAGGATTGATGAAGAAGCATGGGATAATTCATAAAGTTGCAACATCTTACCATCCCTAAACTAATGGGCAAGACGAGGTGTCAAATTGAGAGATGAAGCGTATCTTGCAAAAGATAGTAAAGCCTCATAGAAGAGACTGGAGCACCAGGCTACAAGATGCACTCTGGGCATACAGAACAGCATACAATACACCCGTTGGGATGAGTCCTTTCCGCTTAGTTTATGGAAAAGCTTGTCTTCTCCCTGTTGAAATAGAGCACAAAGCCTTTTGGGCAGTAAAGGAATGCAATATGGGAATTGAAGGAGCCGGAGCTGAAAGGAAGTTGCAACTGCAAGAACTGGAAAGCCTTCGCCTAGAAGCTTATGATAATTCAAGACTATACAAGGAGAAGATGAAGGCTGTACATGATCAGCACATCAAGAGGAAAGAGTTCCAACTTAGGGACTCAGTCCTCCTTTACAAATCTTGACTGAGGCTCATGCCAGGCAAGTTGAGATCGAGATGGGAAGGTCCATACAGAGTAGAGAAGGCCGAACCGTACGGAGTTTATCACCTTAGCCATCCTTCGAGGTCTGAACTTATCAAAGTTAATGGACATCGCTTAAAGCTGTACTATGGCGAGAAGTGAAAGAAAGACAAGGAACTCGAGATCTTCCGCTTGGAAGACCCCCACATAGCCGAAGACTGAGCTAGTGGAGCGTCCAACTTACGAACGTTAAAGCAAAGTGCTAGGTGGGAGACAACCCACCATGGTATGATCGTTATTTTCTTTATTTTTAGTTTCCTTATTCAATAACTCTTCTCTATATTAGTATATTTCGTGCAACTGCATTCACATACTTTGGCTTTTGATTAAAAAAAAAAATTTCCACGCGACGCGACTGCCTCAGTGACGCGTCCGTGTCGCAAGGAGCTGGGGGAAAAATAAAAACGAACAGAGAGTCACGCGAGAGCGTGGCTGGAGGCGTGCCAATGGCACAAATCATCCCACGCGACCGCGTCATATGGGAATAATGGCCTCCTACGCGACCGCGTGCCCCACGCGGCCGCGTGACAAGGATTTCGGCGTAATAATGGTGCACAGCTGAAAGTTGTGCTAGAGTGGTGTTGGACTGGCACTGGACGCGCAGTCCACCTCACACTGCCGCATGCCCCACGCGGCCACGTCGTATCCCAAAAATAGCCCACTCACGCGATCGCATGCCCCATGCGATCGCGTCACCCAAAATTTGGCATTTAATGATTTTGAACAGAGAGTTGTGCAAGTGCGAGGCGCACAGTTTTCCTAATTTTGCCAAATATCATATCTTTTTTCTCCCCAAATCCTATTTTCTCTTTTCCCCTTTATTTCTTCTTCCTACCTTCCTCCTTCTTCCTCCTTTCTCACTTTTTACTTTCTCTCACCCCATTAACAAGGTTTTTTCTCTTCTTCCCTCCTCACTTTTCTATTATTCTTCTTATTTTTACATGTTATCTTCTTTTCTTTTCTTTTTACCTTCATTGTTCTTATTTTCTTTTTCTTTCTTTTTCCTTTTTACTTGGTGTTATCAATTTATATGAGTCATTATTTGTAATTATATGCTTGTGGATTATTATAAATTTGTTTGACAATTATATATTATTTTAAGGGATTACTTGCATGCTCATATTCTTATTTTCAAGAACTTATTCTACATGCATGCTATGTGTTTGTGAAAAATCCCATATGGCATTATGAACTTCTCTACATTATTCTACTCTAATATTCAATGCTTGCTTTTCACAAAATCCTTTCACTATTTTATTAATTGAATTTAATTGTCAATACAAATGTGATAATTTGTTACGAATAATAACATATTTCAATTGGACATTGAATGCTTGATCTATGCTACTCATGCCTTTGCCTGCATGCCAATAAACCTCTTGCACACCATTGTACCACCTGCACTTGCTATATTTTCATTGATGAGCTTTTCACATGTAATCCGGACCATGTGTTAACGCCATTCGTCTTTATTGTGCATTGATTATCACTTAAACCACCCTCTTCCTTGCTCTATCCCTTTAAATTTAATTTACTTTCTTTTTCCTTTTTCAGGATGGCCACCAAGAAAGGAAAGGAGAAAGCTACTCCCAAACAACCAGCAAGAAGAGGAACAAAAAGAGCATTAGTGGCAGAACCCTCTTCCACTGCAGTCAAGCCCTCAACAAGGAAGATTAAGAGGATAATAAAGGTTGATGATAAAGAAAGAGCCTTTCCAGCAAAGGACACTGCGCAATTCTCCAGCTACTGTGAGCAGATGTTCCCCATTCTGGCAGAAAGGAATTACAACAACGAATACCTTCTTCTCCTCCCGCCCAATATTGCTACCTTTGTTGAGCCGCAAATTGCCCGAAGACAATGGGATTTCCTACAGAGACAGCCAAGGCAGGTCAATCTTTCTTGGGTAGTCGAGTTCTACTCCAACTTCCACCTGCCAACTCTGCAGTCTGTCTTTGTTTGTCAGAAGCAAGTCCCTATTACAGAAGAGGCCATTCAAAGAGCTCTAAGTCTTCCCCCTATTCCAGAAGGATTGGACGCCTTTCAAGAAGCCGCACTCAAGCGCCAGATGTACCAATTTGACTGGGACGCTGTTCTCAGAGTTATCGCTCTACCTGGCAGCCGATGGATCTACGGATACCATCGTACCCGCCCTAAGGGAATTTCGGCTTCAGCACTTACCTTGGAGGCTCGCGTATGGGCACAGATCATGTCCCATTATGTTTTTCCGAGCACTCACGAGTCCTCCTTCACTGCGGACATGGCCATTCTACTATGGTGCATCCTTACAGACCAGCCTTTGAATCTACCAAGACATATCCGGAATGCCATGGGACACGTACAAATTGCGGGCAACTTACTTTTTCCCGCCTTGGTTTCAGATCTTGTCTCAACAGCCGGAGTTTCCTACAGAGCTGGAGACACCAAAGCCATGCTTCCACGGGATGATCAGTATGTCCCCAATGGGAAATACCTCAGACTTTCAGCAGCCACTACAAGCTTTCCTACTACTCCAGTTGAAGATATTCCTTCTTCAACACCACAAGCACCTACAACTGATGAACTGCTCCAGCAGATAATCATAAGATTGGATCGACAAGAACAGAAAGCGAAGTTAAGAGAGCGCCGTAACGAGCGCCGACTCAAACACCTCAAGGAGCTACTCAAGGGACACTTCAAGGACTCAGACACCCCGAACTCCACTTCTTTTACCAGCACAGGGAGCCATGATGGTCCCAATTGTGGAGATACTGCAACCAGCCCACCCTTGTTCCTGACAGATGGCACCGAGGACGGTGCAAATTGGCGTTCCAAGTCAGCATAAAAATTATGGCGTCAAAATGCCAGAACTGGCATAAAAGCTAGAGTTAAACACCCAAACTGGCATAAAAGCTGGCGTTTAACTCCAAGAAAAGTCTCTACATGTGAAAGCTTCAATGCTCAGCCCAAGCACATACCAAGTGGGCCCGGAAAAAGATTTTTGCATTAATTACCTATTTCTGTAACCCTAGGCTACTAGTTTTCTATAAATAGGACCTTTTGCTATTGTATTTTCTTCCTTGAATCATCTTTTAATCATGTTTTGATGATTGAACTCTCTTTGGGAGGCTGGCCATTCAGCCATGCCTGAACCTTTTGTTCTTATGTATTTTCAACGGTGGAGTTTCTACACACCATAGATTAAGGTGTGGAGCTCTACTGTTCATCATGAATTAATACAAAGTACTATTTTTTTCTCTTCAATTCACGCGTACTTCTTCTCCAACATATACTCTCGTACTTAATTCAGTTAAGTCAGAATGAAGGGGTGACCCGTGACAATCACCCAATCTTCGTTACTCGCTTAGCCAAGGTCGCGTGCCTGACAACCACAAAGCGATCTACATGATGTTCAACGTAGTCATTGGACGACAACTGGAGTATATTCTCTTGGGTTTCTAATCTAAGATTAAAACCTTCGTGGTATAGGCTAGAATTATTGGCGGCCATTCCTGAGATCTGGAAAGTCTAAACCTTGTCTGTGGTATTCTGAGTAGGATCTGGGAAGGGATGACTGTGACGAGCTTCAAACTCGCGAGTGTTGGGCGTAGTGACAGATGATTAGCCGTGCGGTGACACTGCATTTGGACCATTTTCACCGAGAGGACGGGAAGTAGCCATTGACAACGGTGATTGGTGCGCAGAAATCGTGACGGTTCCATTCCATGGTAACGGCGCTGAAAACTTTATACGCACGTTCATAATCTTAATTCTTTGTCACAACTTCGCACAACTGACCAGCAAGTGCACTGGGTCGTCCAAGTAATAAACCTTACGTGAGTAAGGGTCGATCCCACGGAGATTGTCGGCTTGAAGCAAGCTATGGTCACCTTGTAAATCTCAGTCAGGCGGATTCAAATGTATTAAGAGATTATAGTATACTAAAAGATAATTAAAATAGGATAGAGATACTTATGTAATTCATTGGTGAGAGTTTCAGATAAGCGTGTATAGATGCTTTCGTTCCTCTGAACCTCTGCTTTCCTGCTGTCTTCATCTAACCTTTCCTATTCCTTTCCATGGCAAGCTTTATGTAGGGCATCACCGTTATCAATGGCTACATCCCATCCTCTCTGTGAAAAGGGTCCAATGCGCTGTCACTACATGGCTAATCATTTGTCGGTTCTCGATCATACTGGAATAGGATTTACTATCCTTTTGCGTCTGTCACTATGCCCAGCACTCGCGAGTTTGAAGCTCGTCACAGCCATCCCTTCCCAGATCCTGCTCGGAATACCACAGACAAGGTTTAGACTTTCCGGATCTCAGGAATGGCCATCCATGGGTTCTAACTTATACCATGAAGATTCTAATATCTCGGACTCGGTCCTCTGTATTAGATATCCAAGAGATATTCCTTCTAGCTTGTTTGCATGTAGAACGGAAGTGTTTGTCAATCACGCGTTCATAAGTGAGAATGATGATGAGCGTCACATAATCATCACATTCATCATGTTCTTGGGTGCGAATGGATATCTTAGAGAAGGAATAAGCTTGAATTGAATAGAAAAACAGTAGTACTTTGTATTAATTCATGAGGAACAACAGAGCTCTACACCTTAATCTATGGTGTGTAGAAACTCTACCGATGAAAATACATAAGTGATGAAGGTCCAGGCATGGCCGAGAGGCCAGCCCCCAAACATGCTCTAAAGATCAAAATATAATCCAAAGATGTAAATACAATAGTAAAAAGTTCTATTTATACTAAACTAGTTACTAGGGTTTACAGAAATGAGTAAATGATGCAGAAATCCACTTTCGGGGCCCACTTGGTGTGTGCTTGGGCTGAGCATTGAGCTTTACATGTGTAGAGGTCTTTCTTGGAGTTGAACGCCAGTTTGTAACCTATTTCTGGCGTTTAACTCTACTTTGCAACCTGTTTCTGGCGTTTGACTCCAGAATGCAGAATGGAACTGGCGTTCAACGCCTGTTTACGTTGTCTATCCTTAATCAAAGTATGGACAATTATATATTTCTAGAAAGCCCTGGATGTCTACTTTCCAACGCAATTAAGAGCGTGCCGTTTGGAGTTCTGGAGCTCCAGAAAATCCACTTTGAGTGTAGGGAGGTCCAAATCCAACAACATCTGCAGTCCTTCTTCAACCTCTGAATCTGGTTTTTGCTCAAGTCCCTCAATTTCAGCCAGAAATTACCTGAAATGACAGAAAAATACACAAACTCATAGTAAAGTTCAGAAATGTAAATTTTATTTAAAAACTAATAAAAATATATTAAAAACTAGCTAAATCATACTAAAAACTATGTAAAAACAATGCCAAAAAGCGTATAAATTATCCGCTCATCACAACACCAAACTTAATTTGTTGCTTGTCCCCAAACAACTAAAAATCAAATAGGATAAAAAGAAGAGAATATACTATAAATTCCAAAATATCAATGAAACTTTGCTCCAATCAGATGAGCGGGACTTGTCGGTTTTCGCCTCTTGAATAATTTTGGCATCTCGCTTTATCCATTGTGGTTCAGAATGATTGTCATCTATAGGAACTCAGAGTTCAGATAGTGTTATTGATTCTCCTAGTTCAGTATGTTGATTCTTGAACACAGCTACTTTATGAGTCTTGGCCGTGGCCCTAAGCACTTTATTTTCCAGTATTACCACCGGATACATAAATGCCACAGACACATAACTGGGTAAACCTTTTCAGATTGTGACTCAGCTTTGATAAAGTCCCCAATTAAAGGTGTCCAGGGTTCTTAAGCACACTCTGTTTTTGCTTTGGACCTTGACTTTAACCGCTCAGTCTCAAGTTTTCACTTGACACCTTCACGCCACAAGCACATGGTTAGGGACAGCTTGGTTTAGCCGCTTAGGCCAGTTTCAAGGATGAATTCGAAACCATGTACTTCTTGTTCTTTTGTAATTAAAACAGTTTTCATTTAAGAGAGGTGATGGATTCATATTCATAACTTTAAGGCATAGACACTTAGACACTAATGATCATATAGTAAAGACACAAACATAAATAAAACATAAAGCTCAAAAATCAAAAAACAGGAAAATAAATAAACAAGGAGATTAAGGAATGAGTGCACCTTAGTGAGGGTGGCGTCTTCCTCTTCTTGAAGAAACAATGGTGCTTTTTAGCTCCTCTATGTCTCTTCCTTGTCTTTGTTGCTCCTCCCTCATAGCTCTTTGATCTTCTCTAATTTCATAGAGGATGATGGAGTGCTCTTGATGCTCCACCCTTAGTTGTCCCATGTTGGAACTTAATTCTCCTAGGGAAGTGTTGATTTGTTCCCAATAATTCTGTGGAGGAAAGTGCATCCCCTGAGGCATCTCAGGGATTTCATGGTGAGGAATCTCCTCATGCTCATGTTGAGGTCCATGATCTCTTATTTGCTCTATCCTTTTCTTAGTGATGGGCTTATCCTCTTCAATGAGGATATCTCCCTCTTTGTCAATTCCAGCCGAATTGCAGAGGTGGCATATGAGGTGAGGAAAGGCTAACCTTGCCCAAGTGGAGGACTTGTCAGCTACCGTGTAGAGTTCTTGAGGTATAATCTCATGAACTTCCACCTCTTCTCTAATCATAATACTATGGATCATGATGGCCTGGTCTATAGTAACTTCAGACCGGTTACTAGTAGGAATGATTGAGCGTTGAATGAACTCTAGCCATCCCCTAGCCACTAGTTTGAGGTCATGCCTTCTTAATTGAACCGGCTTGCCTCTTGAGTCAATTTTCCATTGAGCTCCTTCCTCACATATGTCTATGAGGACCTGGTCCAACCTTTGATCAAATTTGACCCTTCTTGTGTAGGGGCGTGCGTTCTCTTCCATAATTGGCAAGTTGAACGCCAGCCTTACATTTTCTGGACTGAAATCTAAGTATTTCCCCCGAACCATGGTGAGCCAATGCTTTGGATTCGGGTTCACACTTTGATCATGGTTCCTAGTGATCTGGATACTCATTCTTTTTAAGCTTGAAAGGAACTTCAGGGATCACTTTCTTCTTGGCCACAACTTCATAGAAGTGGTCTTGATGGACCTTTGAAATTAATCTCTCCATCTCCCATGACTCAGAGGTGGAAGTAATTGTCTTTCCTTTCCTCTTTCTAGAGGTTTCTCTGGCCTTAAGTGCCATTAATGGTTATGGAAAAATAAAAAGCTATGCTTTTACCACACCAAACTTAAAATGTTTGCTCGTCCCCGAGCAAAAGAAGAAAGAAAGTAGTAGAAGAAGAGAAATGGAGGAGAGGGAGAGAGAGGTATTTTCAGCCAAGGGGTGAAGATAGGGTTGTGTTGTGTGAAAATGAAGAAGGAATTAGGGGTTTATACAGGAGTGGGGGGAGGGTTAAGTTTCGGCCATTAGGGTTGGGTTTGGGAGGGAAAATATTTTAAATTTTGAAGGTAGGTGGGGTTTTTGGGGAAGAGAGGATGGATGTGAGTGGTGAAGAGGTGATGGGAAAGAGTGATTGAGTTGATTGGTGAAGGGTATTTGGGGAAGAAAGTTATAAAAAGGTGTGAAGAGGAGAGAGAAGAAGATGTGGGGATCCTGTGAGGTCCACAGATCAAATGGGGTCAAGGACTTAACATCCCTTCTCCAATTTGGCGTGTAAAATGCCCTTGCTGTGCAATCCTGGCGTTTAACGCCAGACTGTTGCCTGTTTCTGGTGTTAAACGCCCAAATGTAGCTTGTTTCTGGCGTTTAACGCCAGGTAGATGCTTGGTTCTGGCGTTAAACGCCAGCTTGGTGCTTGTTTCTGGCGTTAAATGCCAGACAGATGCTTGTTTCTGGCATTTAACGCCAGCATGCTTCTCCTCCAGGGTGTGCTGTTTTCAATGTTGTTTTTCATTCTGTTTTTGATTTTTCAGTAGTTTTTGTGACTTCACATGATCATCAACCTAAAGAAAACATAAAATAACAATAAATAAATATAATTAGATAACATTGGGTAGCCTCCCAACAAGCGCTTCTTTAATGTCAATAGCTTGACAGTGAGCTCTCATGGAGCCTCACATATGTTCAGAGCAAGGTTGGAACCTCCCAACACCAAACTTAGAGTTTGAATGTGGGGGTTCAACACCAAACTTAGAGTTTGGTTGTGGCCTCCCAACACCAAACTTAGAGTTTGACTGTGGGGGCTTTGGTTGACCTGCAGTGAGAGAAGCTTTTCATGCTTCCTCTCCATGGTTACAGAAGGAGATTCTTGAGTTTTAAACACAAGGTTGTCCTCGTTTAGTTGAAGGATCAATTATCCTCTGTCCACATCAATCACAACTCTTGCTGTGGCTAGGAAGGGTCTTCCAAGGATGATGGATTCATCCTCATCCTTCTCAATGTCTAGGATTATGAAATCAGCAGGGATGTAAAGGCCTTTAACCTTTACTAGCACGTCCTCTACTTGTCCATAAGCCTATTTTCTTGAGTTGTCTGCCATCTCTAATGAGATTCTGGCAGCTTGCACCTCAAAGATTCCCAGTTTCTCCATTACAGAGAGTGGCATGAGGTTTATCCCTGACCCCAGGATAAGAACTTTCCAGGATCCTGTTTCTTCTGAGGCAATCTCAGTTGATCCAGATCACTTAGTTCATTGATGAGCAAGGGAGGTTCATTTTCCCAAGTCTCATTACCAAATAATTTGGCATTCAGCTTTATGATTGCACCAAGGTACTTAGCAACTTGCTCTTCAGTAACTTCTTCATTCTCTTCTGAGGAAGAATACTCATCAGAGCTCATGAATGGCATAAGGAGGTTCAGAGGAATCTCTATGGTCTCTAGATGAGCCTCAGATTCCTTTGGTTCCTCAGAGGGAAACTCCTTATTGATGGTTAATTCAATGACCTTGCACTCTCTTTTTGGATTCTCTTCTGTATTGCTGGAGAGAGTACTAGGAGGGGTTTCAGTGACCCTTTTACTCAGCTGGCCCACTTGTGCCTCCAATTTCCTAATGGAGGACCTTGTTTCATTCATGAAACTTAAAGTGGCCTTAGATAGATCAGAGACTATGTTTGCTAAGCTAGATGGATTCTGCTCAGAACTCTCTGTCTTTTGCTGAGTGGATGATGGAAGAGGCTTGCTGTTGCTGAACCTGTTTCTTCCACCATTGTTAAATCCTTGTTGAGGCTTTGTTGATCCTTCCATGAGAAATTTGGATGATTTCTCGATGAGGGGTTATAGGTGTTTCCATAGGGTTCACCCATGTAATTCACCTCTGCTATTGCAGGGTTCTCAGGATCATAAGCTTCTTCTTCAGAAGAGGCCTCTTTAGTACTGTTGGATGATTCCTTCAATCCATTAAGACTCTGAGAAATCATATTGACTTGCTGAGTCAATATTTTATTCTGAGCCAATATGACATTCAGAGTATCAATTTCAAGAACTCCCTTCATAGGCGTCCCATTACTCACAGGATTCGTTTCAGAAGTATACATGAACTGGTTATTTGCAACCATGTCAATGAGTTCTTGAGCTTCTATAGGCGTTTTCTTTAGGTGAATGGATCCACCTGCAGAATGGTCCAATGAAATTTTAGATAATTCAGAAAGACCATCATAGAATATATTCAGGATGGTCCATTCTGAAAGCATGTCAGAAGGACACTTTTTGGTCAGTTCCTTGTATCTCTCCCAAGCTTCATAGA
Source organism: Arachis ipaensis (assembly GCF_059453495.1). Taxonomy (NCBI): domain Eukaryota; kingdom Viridiplantae; phylum Streptophyta; class Magnoliopsida; order Fabales; family Fabaceae; genus Arachis; species Arachis ipaensis. The sequence continues at coordinate 77,571,596 of NC_142440.1, read as the reverse complement.
GGGATTCTCCTTCTTTCTGTCTAAAGGTTTGAACATCCACTTTAAGCTTGCTAAGCTTTTGAGGAGGAAAGAACTTGCCTAAGAAAGCCGTGACCAGCTTATCCCAAGAGTTCAGGCTATCCTTGGGTTGAGAGTCCAACCATATTCTAACTCTGTCTCTTACAGCAAATGGGAAAAGCATAAGCCTGTAGACCTCGGGATCAACTCCATTGGTCTTAACAGTATCACAGATCTGCAAGAATTCAGTTAAGAACTGAAAAGGATCTTCTGATGGAAGTCCGTGAAACTTGCAGTTCTGTTGCATCAGAGAAACTAATTGAGCTTTAAGCTCAAAGTTGTTTGCTCCAATGGCAGGGATTGAGATGCTTCTTCCATGTAAATTGGAATTTGGTGCAGTAAAGTCACCAAGCATCTTCCTTGCATTGTTATTATTTTCGGCCATGTTTTCTTCTTTTTCAAAAATTTCTGTCAGATTTTCTCCAGAGTTGTGCTTTGGCTTCCCTTAGCTTCCTCTTTAGAGTCCTTTCATGTTCAGGATCAGCTTCAACAAGAATGTTCTTATCCTTGTTCCTGCTCATATGAAAAGGAAGAAAACAGAAAAGAAAATATGGAATCCTCTATGTCACAGTATAGAGATTCCTGTATGTGAGTATAAGAATAGAAGAAGAGAAGAAGAGAAATTCGAACACCAAGAGGAAGAAAGGGTTCGAATTTTGAGATGAAGAGAAGTGTTACTAAATAAATAAATAATTAGAAGGAGATGAGAGAGAGGGAATTTCGAAAATTAATTAAATTAAACATAAAATTTAAATTTTGAAAATTAAAATTGAAATCAAATTAAATTAAAATTTAAAACAATTAGTTAATTAAAAAAAAGAAATTTGAAAAAGGGGGAAGGGATTTTCAAAAATTAGAGAGAGAAAATTAGTTAGGTAATTTTGAAAAAGATATGATTGAAACAAAAAGTAAAGTGGTTAATTGAAAAAGATTTGAAAATCAAATTTGAAAAGATAAAAAGTTAGAAAAGATTTTGAAATTAAATTTTGAAAAAGATGAGATTGAAATTTAATTTGAAAAAGATTTGAAAAAGAAATTAAAAAAGATTTGATTTTGAAAATTAAAGTTGATTACTTGACTAACAAGAAACTAAAAAGATATGATTCTAGAGTTTAAAGATTGAACCTTTCTTACTAGGCAAGTAACAAACTTAATATTTTTTTGAATCAATCACATTAATTGTTAGTAAATATTTGAAATTATGAAACAAAATAAGAAAAAGATTTTTGAAAATCATTTTGGAATTTTCGAAAATTATGGAAGAAAAATGAAAAAGATTTGATTTTTGAAAAAGATTTGAAAAAGATAAGATTTTTAAATTAAAAATTTGATTTGACTCATAAGAAACAACTAAATTTTAAAAAGTTTTGAAAAACTCAACTCAAATTTTCGAAAATTTATGAGTGAAAAAGGGAAAGATATTTTTTTAATTTTTGAATTTTAATCAAGAAAGAGAAAAACATAAAAAAGACTCAATGCATGAAAATCTTGGATCAAAACATGTGATGCATGCAAGAACACTATGAATGTCAAGATGAACACCAAGAACACTTTGAATGTCAAGATGAACACCAAGAACTTATTTTTGAAAAATTTTCAAGAAAAGAAAACATGCAAGACACCAAACTTAAAAAATTTTTATTCTTTAGACATTAATGTTTCAAGAATGCATATGAAAAACAAGAAAAGACACAAAACAAGAAAATATGAAGATCAAACAAGAAGACTGGCCAAGAACAACTTGAAGATCATGAAGAATGCAATGCATGAAATTTTCGAAAATAATTAAAAAGATGCAATTAACACCAAACTTAAAACTTGACTCTAAACTCAAACAAGAAACACAAAAAATATTTTTGATTTTATGATTTTATAATTTTTTTTTTATTTTTCGAAAATAAGAAATAAAGAGCTTAAAATTAAAATAAAATTACCTAATCTGAGCAACAAGATGAACCGTCAGTTGTCCAAACTCGAACAATCCCCGGCAACGGCACCAAAAACTTGGTGCATAGAAATCGTGACGGTTCCATTCCATGGTAACGGTGCTGAAAACTTTATACGCACGTTCATAATCTTAATTTTTTGTCACAACTTCGCACAACTCACCAGCAAGTGCACTGGGTCGTCCAAGTAATAAACCTTACGTGAGTAAGGGTCGATCCCACAGAGATTGTCGGCTTGAAGCAAGCTATGGTCACGTTGTAAATCTCAATCAGGCGGATTCAAATGTATTAAGAGATTATAGTATACTAAAAGATAATTAAAATAGGATAGAGATACTTATGTAATTCATTGGTGAGAGTTTCAGATAAGCGTGTAGATATGCTTTTGTTCCTCTGAACCTCTGCTTTCCTGCTGTCTTCATCCAACCTTTCCTATTCCTTTCCATGGCAAGCTTTATGTAGGGCATCACCGTTGTCAATGGCTACATCCCATCCTCTCTGTGAAAATGGTCCAATGCACTGTCACTGCATGGCTAATCATCTGTCGGTTCTCGATCATACTGGGATAGGATTTACTATTGGTGCACGAAATTGTGATGTCCAGGCTCGAACAATCCCTGGTAATGGCTCCAAAGCTTGGTGCTTTGATCTTAATTCATAATTGTCACAACTTCGATACAACTAACCAGCAAGTGCACTGGGTCGTCCAAGTAATACCTTACGTGAGTAAGGGTCGAATCCCACGGAGATTGTTGGTACGAAGCAAGCTATGGTCACCTTGTAAATCTCAGTCAGGCAGATATAAAGTGATAATGGTGTTTTCGAATAATAAATAAAAGAATAGGGATAGAGGTACTTATGTAATTCATTGGTAGGAATTTCAGATAAGCGAATGGAGATGCTTTTCGTTCCTCTGAACCTCTGCTTTCCTGCTATCTTCATCCAATCAGTCTTACTCCTTTCCATGGCTGGCTTTATGCAAGGGCATCACCGTTGTCAGTGGCTACATCCCCTCCTCTCAGTGAATAATATGCTCATGCACCCTGTCATGGCACGGCTATTCATCTGTCGGTTCCCGATCATGCTGGAATAGGATTCACCCTCCTTTTGCGTCTGTCATTAACGCCCAGCACTCGCGAGTTTGAAGCTCGTCACAGTCATTCAATCATTGAATCCTACTCGGAATACCATAGACAAGGTTTAGACTTTCCGGATTCTCTTGAATGCCGCCATCATTCTAGCTTACGCCACGAAGATTCTGTTTAGGAGATCTAAGAGATACTCATTCTAGCTTAATTCATGTAGAACAGAAGTGTTTGTCAGGCACGCGTTCATAAGGGAAAAGGATGATGAGCGTCACACATAATCATCACCTTCATCACGTTCTTGGGTGCGAATGGATATCTTAGAAGCGAAATAAGATGAATTGAATAGAAAACAGTAGTACTTTCATTAATCTTTGAGGAACAGCAGAGCTCCACACCTTAATCTATGGAGTGTAGAAACTCTACCGTTGAGAATACATAAGTGAAGGTCCAGGCATGGCCGAGATGGCCAGCCCCCAAAACGTGATCAAAGGATCATAAGGTAATCCAAAGATGTCAAATACAATAGTAAGAGGTCCTATTTATAATAAACTAGCTACTAGGGTTTACATGAGTAAGTAATTGATGCATAAATCCACTTCCGGGGCCCACTTGGTGTGTGTTTGGGCTGAGCTTAAGTGTTGCACGTGCAGAGGCCATTTGTGGAGTTGAACGCCAGTTTTTGTGCCAGTTTGGGCGTTCAACTCTGGTTTTGGATCCTTTTCTGGCGCTGGACGCCAGATTTGGGCAGAAGGCTGGCGTTGAACGCCAGTTTACATCGTCAATTCTTGGCCAAAGTATGGACTATTATATATTTCTGGAAAGCCCTGGATGTCTACTTTCCAACGCAATTGGAAGTGCGCCATTTCGAGTTCTGTAGCTCCAGAAAATCTACTTTGAGTGCAGGGAGGTCAGAATCCAACAGCATCAGCAGTCCTTCTTCAACCTCTGAATCTGATTTTTGCTCAAGTCCCTCAATTTCAGCCAGAAAATACCTGAAATTACAGAAAAACACACAAACTCATAGTAAAGTCCAGAAATGTGAATTTAACATAAAAACTAATGAAAACATCCCTAAAAGTAACTAGATCCTACTAAAAACATACTAAAAACAATGCCAAAAAGCGTATAAATTATCCGCTCATCACAACACCAAACTTAAATTGTTGCTTGTCCCCAAGCAACTGAAAATCAAATAGGATAAAGAGAAGAGAATATACTATAAATTCCAAACTATCAATGAAACATAGCTCCAATCAAATGAGCGGGACTTATAGCTTTTTGCCTCTTGAATAGTTTTGGCATCTCACTTTATCCATTGAGGTTTAGAATGATTGGCATCTATAGGAACTTCAGATTTCGAATAGTGTTATTGACTCTCCTTGTTCAGTATGATGATTCTTGAACACAGCTTCTTTATGAGTCTTGGCCGTGGCCCTAAGCACTTTGTTTTCCAATATTACCACCGGATACATAAATGCCACAGACACATAATTGGGTGAACCTTTTCAGATTGTGACTCAGCTTTGCTAAAGTCCCCAATTAGAGGTGTCCAGGGTTCTTAAGCACACTCTTTGTTTTTGCTTTGGACCTTGACTTTAACCGCTCAGTCTCAAGTTTTCACTTGACACCTACACGCCACAAGCACATGGTTAGGGACAGCTTGGTTTAGCCGCTTAGACCAGGATTTTATTCCTTTAGGCCCTCCTATCCACTGATGCTCAAAGCCTTGGGATCCTTTTTATTTGCCCTTGCCTTTTGGTTTTAAGGGTTATTGGCTTTTTTGCTCTTGCCTCTTGGTTTTAAGAGCTTTGGCTTTTTCTGCTTGCTTTTTCTTTCTCTATTTTTTTTTCGCCTATTATTATTATTTTTTTTTTCTGCAAGCTTTGTTCTTTGCTGCTTTTTCTTGCTTCAAGAATCATTTTTATGATTTTTCAGATTATCAAATAACATGTCTCCTAGTCATCATTCTTCCAAGAGCCAACATATTTAACATTCTTAAACAACAACTTCAAAAGACATATGCACTGTTCAAGCATACATTCAGAAAACAAGAAGCATTGTCACCACATCGATATAATTAAGCTAAGCTCAAGGATAAATTCAAAACTCATGTACTTCTTGTTCTTTTGAATTAAAACAGTTTTTATTTAAGAGAGGTGATGGATTCATAGGACATTCATAACTTTAAGACATAGTTACTACTACTAATGATCATGTAATGAAGACACAAACACAGATAAGCACATAACATAGAAAACGAAAAACAGAGAAAGTAAGAACAAGGAATGAGTCCACCTTAGTGATGTTTTTGAGCTCTTCTATGTCTCTTCCTTGTCTTTGTTGCTCCTCCTTCATTGCTTTTAGATCTTCTCTGATTTCATGAAGGATGATGGAGTGCTCTTTGATGTTCCACCCTTAGTTGCTTCCAATAATTGTGTGGAAGAAAATGTATCCCCTGAGGTATCTCAGGGATCTCTTGATTTGCAGTCAAATGTTCTACCACTGAGCTATAGACCCTTGATGGAAGCTTTTGTCTTCCCTTTCCTCTTTCTAGAGGCTTCTCTGGCCTTAGGTGCCATCAATGGTTATGAAAAAAACAAAAAAGTTATGCTTTTTACCACACCAAACTTAGAATGTTGCTCACCCTCGAGCAAAAGAAGAAAGAATAGAAGAATAAGAAGAAGATATGGAGGAGATGGAGGGAGATGTGTATTCGGCCATATGGGTGGGATTGAGTGGGGAAGAGATGTTGAATTTTTGAAGGTAAGTGGGTTTATGGGTGTAAGTGGTAAATGGAAGACAGAAGGGATGAGTGTTTATTGGGAATAGAGGATGATTGAGAAGAGAGAAGAGAGTGAGTGAAGGTAGGTGGGGATCCTGTGGGGTCCACAGATCCTGAGGTGATCCTGTGAGGGCCACAGATCTTGAGGTGTCAAGGCATTTACATCCCTGCACCAATTTAGGCATGCAAAATGCCTTTGCACACAACTCTGGGCGTTCAGCGCCAGGTTGGTGCCCATTTTGGGCGTTCAACGCCCATTTGCTGCCATTTCTGGCGTTGAACGCCAGAACTATGCTTGTTCTGGGCGTTCAGCGCCAGAACTATGCTCTGTTCTGACGTTTGAACGCCAGGCAGATGCTCCTCCAGGGTGTGATTTTTCTTCTGCTGTTTTTTTGATTCCGTTTTCAATTTTTATATTTATTTTGTGACTCCACATGATCATGAACCTAAGAAAACAATAAAAATAAGAATTAGATAAACATTGGGTTGCCTCCCAACAAGCGCTTCTTTAATGTCAATAGCTTGACAGTGGGCTCTCATGGAGCCTCACAGATGTGCAGAGCTTTGTTGAGACTCTCCAACACCAAACTTAGAGTTTGGATATGGGAGTTCAACACCAAACTTAGAGTTTGGTTGTGGCCTCCCAACACCAAACTTAGAGTTTGACTGTGGGGGCTCTGGTTGATTCTGCTTGGAGAGAAGCTTTTCCTGCTTCCTCTCCATGGTTGCAGAGGGAGATCCTTGAGTTTTGAATACAAGGGGGTTCTCATTCCATTGAAGGACTATTTCACCTCTGTCAACATCAATCACAGCTCTTGCTGTGGCCAGGAAAGGTCTTCCTAGGATGATGGATTCATCCTCTTCCTTTCCAGTATCTAGGACTATGAAATCAGTAGGTATGTAAAGGCCCTCAACCTTTACTAATACATCTTCTACTTGTCCATAAGCCTGTCTTCTTGAGCTGTCTGCCATCTCTAGTGAGATTTTAGCAGCTTGCACCCCATAGATTCCCAGTTTCTCTATTACAGAGAGGGGCATGAGGTTTATTCCTGAACCAAGGTCACACAGAGCTTTAAAGATTATGGTGCCTATGGTGCAGTGTATTATGCCTTTAGGAGCATGTGTGGTGTAGTATTTCCAGATTCATATATCTCCTAAGGATCAGGAAAAGACCACTTTTACATGTCTTTTTGGGACTTATGCTTACAAGAGAATACCCTTTGGCTTGTGCAATGCACCAGCTACTTTCTAAAGGTGCATGATGAGTCTTTTCTCTAATCTTATTGAGGACTGTATGGAAGTCTTTATGGATGATTTTAGTGTATACGGCGATTCTTTTAGCCTTTGCTTAGATGGATTATCTAGAGTATTGGATAGATGTGTCAATACAAACCTTGTGCTAAATTTTGAAAAATGTCACTTTATGGTTAAACAAGGAATTGTACTAGGACATGTTGTGTCTAATACTGGCATTTCTGTAGACCCAGCAAAGGTGGATGTTATTTCTACTTTACCTTACCCCTCTTCTGTGAGGGAAGTCCGTTTTTTCCTTGGCCATGCAGGTTTTTACAGGAGATTCATAAAGGACTTCAGTAAGGTAGCACTTCCCTTATCCAGATTACTGCAGAAAGACATTGAGTTCGAGTTCAGTGAAAATTGCAAACAAGCGTTTGATAAGCTGAAGACCGCACTGACTCAAGCCCCAATTGTAAGAGGACCAGACTGGAGCCAACCATTTGAGATTATGTGTGATGCTTCCAACCATGCAGTAGGAGCAGCACTGGCTCAGCGTGAAGGTAAGGACCCTTTTGTTATTGCTTATGCGTCTAAAACTTTAGATGCTGCTCAGTCTAATTATACTACTACTGAGAAAGAGCTTCTTGCTATTGTTTTCGCTCTGGATAAATTCCGAGCCTATTTACTTGGTAAGAAGGTAGTAGTGTATTCAGACCACGCAGCTCTAAAGTATCTATTATATAAAAAGGAGTCTAAACCAAGGCTTATACGTTGGATACTGCTATTACAAGAATTTGATTTAGAAATTAAGGATAGGAGTGGTAACCAGAATTTAGTGGCAGACCACTTGAGTCGCCTTGAGCACATTACAGATGATCCCACTCCTATAGCTGATAATTTTCCATTTGATAACCTGCAAGCAGTATCTGAGATAGTTCCTTGGTATGCACCTGTAGCTAATTATTTAGTTAGCCGTACCTTTCCTCCAAACTTTTCTAAGCATCAAAGAGACAAGCTGAAAAGCGAGTCTAAATACTATATATGGGATGACCCATATTTATGGAGATGTGGCGCTGACCAGGTAATTAGACGATGTGTGCCTCAATCAGAATTCCAGTCCATCTTAGAGGCCTGTCACTCATCTGAGAGTGGAGGACATTTTGGCCCTCAAAGAACTGCCAGAAAAATCTTAGACTGTGGATTCTGGTGGCCTACTCTTTTTAGAGACGCCGCTGAATTTTGTAGATCCTGTTTCCCATGCCAGAAATTTGGTAATATATCCAGGAAGGATGAGATGCCTTAGCAAATTATGCTTTTCTGTGAAATTTTTTATGTTTGGGGCATTGACTTCATGGGTCCATTTCCAAATTCTAATGGTTATTTTTATGTTTTGTTAGCTGTGGATTACGTTTCTAAGTGGGTGGAAGCAATTCCTACCCGCACTGATGATGCTAACACTGTTGTTTCCTTTGTGAGAAACCATATTATTTGTCGCTTTGGATCACCACGAGCAATCGTGAGCGATCAAGGCACCCATTTTTGTAACAGGAGACTAACAGGATTGATGAAGAAGCATGGGATAATTCATAAAGTTGCAACAGCTTACCATTCCTAAACTAATGGGCAAGCCGAGGTGTCAATTAGAGAGATGAAGCGTATCTTGCAGAAGATAGTAAAGCCTCATAGAAGAGACTGGAGCACCAGGCTACAAGATGCACTCTGGGCATACAGAACAGCATACAAAACACCCATTGGGATGACTCCTTTCCGCTTAGTTTATGGAAAAGCTTGTCATCTCCCTGTTGAAATAGAGCACAAAGCCTTTTGGGCAGTAAAGGAATGCAATATGGGAATTGAAGGAGCCGGAGATGAAAGGAAGTTGCAACTGCAAGAACTGGAAAGCCTTCGCCTAGAAGCTTATGAGAATTCAAGACTATACAAGGAGAAGATGAAGGTTGTACATGATTAGCACATCAAGAGGAAAGAGTTCCAACCTGGGGACTCAGTCCTCCTTTACAAATCTCGACTGAGGCTCATGCCAGGCAAGTTGAGATCGAGATGGGAAGGTCCATACAGAGTAGAGAAGGCCGAACTGTACGGAGTTTATCACCTTAGCCATCCTTCGAGCTCTGAACTTATCAAAGTTAATGGACATCGCTTAAAGCTGTACCATGGTGAGAAGCGAAAGAAAGACAAGGAACTCGAGATCTTCCACTTGGAAGACCCCCACATAGCCGAAGACTGAGCTAGTGGAGCGTCCAACTTACGGACGTTAAAGCAAAGTGCTAGGTGGGATACAACCCACCATGGTATGATCGTTCTTTTCTTTATTTTTAGTTTCCTTATTCAATAACTCTTCTCTTTATTAGTATATTTCTTGCATCTGCATTCACATACTTTGGCTTTTGATTAAAAAAAAATTTTTTCCACACGACGCGACCGACTCAGTGACGCATCCGCGTCGCAAGGAGTTGGGGGAAAAATAAAAACGAACAGAGAGTCACGCGAGAGTATGGCTGGAGGCATGCCAATGGCACAAATCATCCAATGCGACCGCGTCATATGGAAATAATGGCCTCCCACGCGACCGCGTGCCCCACGCGGCCGCGTGACAAGGATTTCGGCGTAATAATGGTGCACAGCTGAAAGTTGTGCTAGAGTGGTGCTGGACTGGCGCTGGACGCGCAGTCCACCTCACACTACCGCATGCCCCACGCGGCCGCGTCGTATCCCAAAAATAGCCCACTCACGCGATCGCATGCCCCATGCGATCGCGTCACCCAAAATTTGGCATTTAATGATTTTGAACAGAGAGTTGTGCGAGTGCGAGGCGACCCTCGCGCCAATGGCACAAACTGGGTCACGCGACCGCGTCAATCACCTTAAGCGCAAGTCGCGCGACTGCGTGCCCCACGCGATCTCGTCGCTTGCGGCGCACAGTTTTCCTAATTTTGCCAAATATCCTATCTTTTTTCTCCCCAAATCCTATTTTCTCTTTTCCCCCTTATTTCTTCTTCCTACCTTCCTCCTTCTTCCTCCTTTCTCACTTTTTACTTTCTCTCACCCCCATTAACAAGGTTATTTCTCTTCTTCCCTCCTCACTTTTCTATTATTCTTCTTATTTTTACATGTTATCTTCTTTTCTTTTCTTTTTACCTTCATTGTTCTTATTTTCTTTTTCTTTCTTTTTCCTTTTTACTTGGTGTTATCAATTTATATGATCATTATTTGTAATTATATGCTTGTGGATTGTTATAAATTTGTTTGACAATTATATATTATTTTAAGGGATTACTTGCATGCTCATATTCTTATTTTCAAGAACTTATTCTACATGCATGCTATGTGTTTGTGAAAAAGCCCATATGGTATTATGAACTTCTCTACATTATTCTACCCTAATATTCAATGCTTGCATTTCACAAAATCCTTTCACTATTTTATTAATTGAATTTAATTGTCAATACAAACATGATAATTTGTTACGAATAATAACATATTTCAATTGGATATTCAATGCTTGATCTATGCTACTCATGCCTTTGCCTGCATGCCAATAAACCTCTTGCATTCCATTGTACCACCTGCACTTGCTATATTTTCATTGATGAGCTTTTCACATGTAATCCGGACCATGTGTTAACACCATTCGTCTTTATTGTGCATTGATTATCACTTACACCACCCTCTTCCTTGCTTTACCCTTTAAATTTAATTTACTTTCTTTTCCCTTTTTCAGGATGGCCACCAAGAAAGGAAAGGAGAAAGCTACTCCCAAACAACCAGCAAGAAGAGGAACAAAAAGAGCATTAGTGGCAGAACCATATTCCACTGCAGTCAAGCCCTCAACAAAGAAGATTAAGAGGATAATAAAGGTTGATGATAAAGAAAGAGCCTTTCCAGCAAAGGACACTGCACAATTCTCCAATCGCTACTGTGAGCAGATGTTCCCCATTCTGGCAGAAAGGAATTACAACAATGAATACCTTCTTCTCCTCCCACCCAATATTGCTACCTTTGTTGAGCCGCAAATTGCCCGAAGACAATGGGATTTCCTACAGAGACAGCCAAGGCAGGTCAATCTTTCTTGGGTAGTCGAGTTCTACTCCAACTTCCACCTGCCAACTCTGCAGTCTGTCTTTGTTTGTCAGAAGCAAGTCCCCATTACAGAAGAGGCCATTCAAAGAGCTCTAAGTCTTCCCCCTATTCCAGAAGGATTGGACGCCTTTCAAGAAGCCGCACTCAAGCGCCAGATGTACTAATTTGACTGGGACACTGTTCTCAGAGTTATCGCACTACCTGGCAGCCGATGGATCTACGGATACCATCGTACCCGCCCTAAGGGAGTTTCGGCTTCAGCACTTACATTGGAGGCTCGCGTATGGGCACAGATCATGTCCCATTATGTTTTTCTGAGCCCTTACGAGTCCTCCTTCACTGCGGACATGGCCGTTCTACTATGGTGCATCCTTACAGACCAGCCTTTGAATCTACCAAGACATATCCGGAATGACATGGGACACGTACAAATTGCGGGGCAACTTACCTTTTTCCGCCTTGGTCTCAGATCTTGTCTCAACAGCCGGAGTTTCCTACAGAGCTGGAGACACCAAAGCCATGCTTCCACGAGATGATCAGTATGTCCCCAATGGGAAATACCTCAGACTTTCAGCAGCCACTACAAGCTTTCCTACTACTCCAGTTGAAGATATTCCTTCTTCAACACTACAAGCACCTACAACTGATGAACTGCTCCAGCAGATAATCATAAGATTGGATCGGCAAGAACAGAAAGCGAAGTTAAGAGAGCGCCGTAACGAGCACCGATTCAAACACCTCAAGGAGCTACTCAAGGGACACTTCAAGGACTCAGACACCTCGGAATCCAATTCTTTTACCAGCACAGGGAGCCATGATGGTCCCAACTATGGAGATACTGCAACCAGCCCACCCCTGTTCCTGACAGATGGCACCGAGGACGGTGCAAATCCTTAAGTATGGGGAGGTCGGTCAGTACCTGACTTCCGGAGGTAATTTCTTTTCTGTACACCAATAAATTAGGATATTTAGTTAGATTTTTCTTTTATAGAATAGGATAAATTGCATAGTAATAGGTTAGTTGCATGCATGTTCTGCTTGATTGAAAAGACAATAAGTTTCTTCTAAGACTCTATCTTTGGAACAAAATTTCACTAATTTTAATTAAAAAAAAATTTTTAGGTTAAAATTGCTTGAAGTTGTAATTGGAACATGATTTTTGAGCTAAAGAACACACAACCTGTGAGATTTGAGCCTTTATGAATGGTTACATTATTTAACCATAATTATTTTATTCTTGTGTGTTTACTTCTCTATGATTGTAATCTATATTTTGTTTCATCTTATATGTCCAATGTTTATTATATTTATATGCTTGCATATGATTGAGGCCATTATTTGTTTAGCTTACTTATCCAAATTAAGCCTACCCTTTTAATTACCTTTGTTAACCACTTTGAGCCTTTAAATCCCATTTGTTCTATATTTTACCACATTACTAGCCTTAAGCAGAAAAACAATTATACATCCCAATTTGAATCTTTGGTTAGCTTAAGATAGAAGTGTGTGTGTTATTTAAATTTGGGAAATTGTGGGAACAAAAGAATAATAAGGGAATGAGGATAATATACTGCGAATTTGGATACCTACTCATGTGAAACTATAAGAATCAAAAATCTATGTGCATTGATAAGCTATGTTTATTCTTATGTTTCTATGTTTAAAAAAATCCAAAAATATCTAATAAATAAATAAGGGGACAAAATTACCCCAATTTAAGAATTCAAAAGTCAATGCATGTATGATAAAAATTAAAATAAGAGTTGAAACATGAGTATGGAAAGTGAAAGGAAATTTCTGGGTAGCTAGGTGTGAATTCTAAAGTTATATTAGAGTATGTATATAGGTTATGTTAAAGCTTGGGTTAATTAAAGATTCAAATTATAAGCTTACTTAGCTATATATGCATCCTTACCCTTACCTTGGCCCCGTTACAACCTTGAAAAGACCTCATGATGTTTGCATTGGTATGTTAAATATTGTTGATTGGTTAGGAGAAGAACAAAAATTAGAAAGCATGATTAGAGAAGGATAGAGTGATTACCCTATACACTAGAGAGACTAGAGTGTACATACACCATCAGTGAGGGTTCCATGCTTGAATTTCTATGTTCCCTGCTTTCATGAGCTATCTTCTTGCATTTTTACCCGCTCTTACTTTATGAGAATTGAATTAGTGGAATTTGAATTATAATTGTTTTGAAGAACTTATTTACTATTGATCAAGTGGACAAGAATCATGTAGTTGCATTCATATATATAGTTGGCATTGCATTACATTTCATAGGTATTACATGTTCTTACTCATTTATTTTATCTCCTTCAATTAAGTATGAGGACATGCTAATGTTTAAGTGTGGGAAGGTTGATAAACCACTATTTCATGGTTTATATTGTGTTTTATTTGTGTGGTTTTATCATGATCTTTGTCCACTTATTCATTAAATAAGCATGCATTTATATTTCCTTCCTAAAGATGTTTAATGGTTGAAAACTTGCTTCCTAGAGACTTTTAATTATGTATTTTATTTCTCCCTTATTCCATTCGATGCCGTGATCTGTGTGTTAAGTGTTTCAGGCTTTATAGGGCAAGAATGAGTTGGAGATTGGAGGGGAAGCCAGCAAAAATGGAAGGAACACAAGAAATTGAGGAGATGACTAGCGAGAAGTGACGCGGCCGCATGGATGACGCGACCACGCGGAAGAAAGCAATTTGCAGCGATGCGGCCGCATGGACGACGCGTCCGCGTGGCAAAGCAGAAACGCGAATGACGCGTCCGCATGAGCGACGCGATCACGTGACGTGCACGATCTGCATAATCTGCAGAATTCGCTGGGGGCGATTTTGGGCCCCATTTTGACCCAGTTTTCGGCCCAGAACAGCAGACTAGAGCCAGAGAACATGCAAAAACTAGGAACGACATTCATTCCACATAGTTTTAGTTTTTAGATCTAGTTTTACTCCTCCTCTAGGTTTTCTCTCTACACATTCATAGTTTTTAGGATATGTTATTTTCATTGTTTTGCATTGGGATATTGAGAAGAGTTATTTGCCTCATCAAGACTTCGACATTCTAGTTCGTTCTCTTCACTTGTCTCTTTCTCTCCCATATTCCTTAATTTTATTTGATTTTACGATTGGATTATTTTAGCTTTTATTAATATAAGAATTACTTTTGCTTTTAATTAATCTTTTCATCATTACTTATCATGTCTTTCTTTAATTCCTATGTTGATGCTATGAATTTTACATTTACAATGAGTGAGTAGTTCCCTAACTTGATGGGGAGTTGATTGAAAGGAACCCTTGAGCGGAATGTTCAAGAGAAAGGTTGTAATTGAGTTTATTGTTAGCTTGCTCTCTAGTTCCTAACACCAATCCTCCCAAGAGTGGACTGGAAATTGTGGATAGAACAGCATTCCAACTTGTTTGACCTCCCCTTACTTAGTAAAGGATAACTAGATGTAGTAATTCTCAATTGTCAATTAATCTTGAGAGTATTCCATCAAGAATAGGGCTTCCATGTAATCAACTCCCAGTCAAGGTTTTTTTTAAAATTTATATAAATTCTCCAATTTAATTTTCTGCCATTCAATCAAACATTTTTGAAAACATTCTGATTAATAAAATAGCACCCTTTCCTACAACTCGTTGGGAGACAACCTGGGACTCATACTCCCAGTATTTTAATTTTATTTTCTGTGACACTCTTCTAAATTGATAAGGCGGATTTTTGGCGAGTTAAGAACTATACTTGCAACGTATATATTTTAACAATTTTTAATTCGCTAATTTCTGCCCGCATCAGCACTCCAATTGGCTGACAGAACATTTAAATCTCCTCATGGGGTAGCGGAGAATTTGCTGGTGAAAGTGGGAGAGTTTATTTTCCCAGCTGACTTTGTTGTGCTGGAAATAGAAGAAGAAGCCAACACATCTATCATCATAGGAAGGCCATTCCTAGCTACTGCTGGAGCCATTATTGATGTCCAAAAAGGGGAGCTAGTCTTGAGATTACATGAAGAGAAGATGGTCTTTAATGTATTCAAAGCAATAAGTTATCCCAAAGAATCCATAGGAGAGTGCATGATGGTAGATACCATAGAAAAGATATTTCAAAGAGTGTTGGAGGAAGAACAATGTGAAGAGATCATGGAGCTGGAGCAACAAGCAGAAAGTGGAGAATTACCACAAGAAACCATGAAGAAGTCAATCATACTGAACCACGCTGACAAGAAGGAAGTAGAGGCACCAAAATTAGAGCTGAAGACCCTGCCTCCAAGCTTGAAGTATGCTTACTTGGGTGACTATGACACTTACCCAGTAATTATCAATTCAAGCTTGAGTGAGGAACAAGAAGAGGACCTTCTCCAAGTGCTGAAATAGCATAAAGATTCTATAGGATGGACACTTGCAGACTTGAAGGGAATTAGTCCTTCAATGTGCATGCACAAAATCCTACTTGAAGAAGGAGCCAAGCCCTCAAGACAGCAGCAAAGAAGGCTAAACCCAACCATGAATGAAGTAGTCCAAAAAGAGGTGTTGAAACTGTGGCAAGCTGGGGTGATTTACCCTATCTCAGACAGCCCTTGGGTAAGCCCAGTGCAAGTAGTTCTAAAGAAAGGAGGGATCACTGTTGTACCAAATGAGAAGAATGAGCTGATACCTACAAGAACAGTGACTGGCTGGCGCATGTGCATTGATTATAGGAAGCTTAATGAAGCCACCAGGAAAGACCACTTCCCCCTACCTTTCATGGATCAGATGCTGGAAAGACTTGCGGGACACGAATATTATTGCTTCTTGGACGGTTACTCTGGTTACAACCAAATAGTTGTAGACCCCAAGGACCAAGAAAAGACCTCATTTACCTGTCCCTATGGTGTTTTTGCTTATATGAGAATGCCCTTTGGATTGTGCAATGCACCTGCAACATTCCAAAGGTGCATGCTCTCTATATTTTCAGACATGATTGAAAGATTCATTGAGGTGTTTATGGATAACTTTTCTGTCTTTGGTGATTCATATTCTAACTGCTTACACCACTTGGCCTTGGTGCTAAAGAGATGCTAAGAAACTAACCTTGTTTTAAATTGGGAGAAATGCCATTTCATAGTCACAGAAGGGGTAGTTCTTGGTCAAAAGATCTTAAAAAGAGGCATAGAGGTGGACAAGGCTAAGGTGGAGGTGTGATAAACCACTATTTAATGGTTTATCTTGTGTTCAATTGAGTGGTTTTTATCAAGTCTTTGCACACTTATTCATACAAATTGCATGGTTTTACAATTCCTTCCTAGTTTTATTCTATGGTTAAAAACTTGCTTCCTAAGCCTTTAATTTGTGTATTTTAATTCCTCTTTATACCATTCGATGCTGTGATCTGTGCGTTAAGTGTTTTCAGGCTTAATAGGGCAGGAATGGCTTAGAGGATGGAGAGGAAGCTTGCAAAAATGGAAGGAACACAAGAAATAAAGGAGACAACCAGCGAGCATCGACGCGCACGCATGCCTCACGCGTGCGCGTACCTGACGCGTACGGGTGAATTGGAGTTTTCACGATGACGCGTGCGTGTGCCTGACGCGTACGCGTGACACGTAAAGATGACAAGCGACGCGTACGCATGCCTGACGTGTACGCGTGACATGTGTGACATGCAGAAATCGCAGAAAATGCTGGGGGTGATTTTGGGCCAAGCTTGGACCTAGTTTTCAGCCCAGAAACACAGACTAGAGCCAGGGGACAAGCAGAGACTCAACGGACATTGACATTACGAATAATTTTAGTTTTTAGTTTGAAATCTTTGAGAGAAATTACGACTTCTTCTAGGTTTCCTTTACATTCATAGTTCTAGAGTTTTATGCTTTTGCTTTTGATATTGATAAGAGTCATTACCTCCGTTGAAGTTTCCATAATTTTAGTTCGCTTTCTTATTCCTTTACTCTTTTGATTACTTATTGACGCTGTTCAGATACGTATGTTGCATTTTGGAATTTATTAATGCAAAGAACTATTTTTACTTTTAATTAATTTTTAGTTATTGTTTATCATGTCTTCCTTTTACTCCCTTTTTAATTTTCATGTCAATGGAGTAGACTCCCAACTTGACTTGGGGGTTGATTAAAAGGAGACCCTAGAGTTGGAATGCTCAAGTGATTAGTTAAATTGGAAGTTGTTGGCTAAATCTCTAGTCTCTAACTCTAATCCTTCCTACGGAGAGGATTAGGACTTGAGATTCAGAGTTGATTAGTTGGTTGCTTGACTTTCCTTTATTTAGTAAGGGATGACTAAGTAGAACAACAACTTTTTGCTATCCCACTTGGAAAAAAACCAACAAGGATAGAACTTCCAATTAATCTACCCCCGTTCAAGGCTTTTATTTAATTGAATAAATTCTCTCGTTAGTTTTCATTGTCCTCAATTTACAATCATTTACTTTTCTGTTCTACAACTCTTAAAAATTCTTGGAAAACTCCTGACTAATAAAATAGCACTCTTTTGTCAGCTCGTTGGGAGACGATCTGGGATTCCTACTCCCAGTATTTTTATTCTAAATTTGTGACAACCCTTCTAAGTTGATAAGCGGATTTTTGCTGGTTAAGAACTGTACTTGCAACGTATTTCTTCTATTAATTTCTTAATTGGTTAATTTCCGCCATGTCAATTTTTGGCGCCGTTGCCGGGGAGTTGCAATTGCGTGCTAAATTATTAGTTGGTGTACATCTTTTAATTTTTGCATATTTTATTTTATTTTATTACCATGAGTTGTATGTTTCTTTCATTGAATGACGCGTTCGCTGTCTGATCCGAGCTTAGCCGCGTTTGATCCTGAAATTGAAAGAACTATTTCCCGTATCAGGCGAGCTCGGTGTCGGTTAGCCTCTGAGGGTGGTGAAGTGGTTCTTGCCAATTTACCAATATCATCAGAGGGCGAATGTGAAGCGCCATCTGAGGAAGAAATGAGCTCCTTTTCTACTAATTCTGTTGATTCACGTGCAGGTGATATGGCAGAGCCCAGAAGGATTACACTACAGGAAGCAGGAGCTCCAGACTTTACACTGCAACCGTAGCAAGTGCGTCACCCAAATCTGGCTCCAGATTTTGAACTAAAGACTGTGCTAATTAACCTAATACCCAAGTTTCATGGCTTACCTGCTCAGGAGCCTATCAAGCACCTCAGGAATTTTCAGATAGCCTGTTCTACTATTAGGCGTCATGGTGCAAATGAAACTTCTATTATGCTAACCACCTTCCCATTTTCTCTTGAGGGAAAGGCGAGGGAATGGTACTACACCCAACCAGAAGCAGTTGTTACCAACTGGGATACGCTCAGGAGAGAATTCTTGGAAAAATACTTTCCAGCTGAAGTTATAGATAGACTGAGGAAAGAGATTTTCTGCATTATCCAGGCTGACTTAGAGACCCTTTACGAATATTGGGAACGCTTCAGGAATCTCCTAGATTCATGCCCCCACCACAAGATTGATGAGATGGTGTTGATCAGCTACTTCACACAAGGCATGAAGCCTCAGGATAAGACTACATTAGATGCTGCAAGTAATGGCTCTCTGAAAAAGTACAAGACGGTGATAGAGGCGTGGCAACTGATCACCGATCTGGCTGAATCTACCCGGAATGTCAGGCACAGGAACAACCATCCCAAGGCTGTTGCAGAGGTTTCCTCTAGCAGTGAGACTGCTGCTCTCACGCAGACTCTGGGAGAGATAACCAACTTACTGAAGCAGCTTCAACTGAATCAATAACAATCTCAACCTCCCTCACCGCAACATAGTCAACAACTGGTTCCTCAGAGAGTGTGCGGGATATGTGCCGATTATAATCATTACACTGATGAGTGTCTGTAGCTCCAACAAGAAGACAACACCTTGGCAGCTACTCATAACTTCTATGACCGCCCGAATCAAAGATACTCTCAACAAAGCGACAATTATAACCAAGGTGGGAACCAAGGTTGGCAAGACAACTCCAACCATGGATGGAGGGACAACTATAACAGAGGAGGCAGAGACAACCAGGGAAATCAGAGGTAGAATAATAATAACAAACAGCAGCACCAGAATCAGCAGAACCCTTCCTATCAACAACAGAACCAGAACCAGCCTTACAGAGCACCTCACCTAAGGCAGTCCCAATTGCCTCAGGACAACCAACAGCAGGCTCCTCAGATCACTTACCCCCTTCCTCTTCTAATGATGAGATACTTTGTTCTCCTGCACAAGGACAACAAAATATTCAGAATACACTTAACTCTACCATAAATGATCTTAATGCCACTTTACAAGCTCTTGTCTTCAGGATGGATTCATTCTCCGCTTCCAATAATCAGCCTTCAAGCTCTAGTAGAATTCCTGCTCAACCTATACCCAACCCTAAAGGTGGAATCAATGCCATCACTCTGATGTCCGGAACCACACTATAAGAGAAGAATCACAAAGAGCCAAGCCCACCAAAAAATGCCCCAATTGAGGACATGGTTGAAGTGGAGGATGTTAAAGAGGAGGATGAAGCACAAGACATAGTTGAAGAAGAAGCAGCTCAACCAAGGAATGGAGAACCAAAGGAAGTTGAAGCTACAAGAGACGCCATTCCTATCCCCTTTCCACACCTTGCCCAGAAAGCAAATGGAACTTGATCCCAAAATGGTAGAAATCTTCAAAAAGGTTGAGGTAACTGTTCCCCTTTTTGATGTTATTCAGCAAGTACCTAAATATGCGAAGTTTCTGAAAGATTTATGCATGAATAAGGATAAAATTAATGAATTAGAAACTATTCCTTTAGGTAGTTCTATATCTGCTTTAATGGGGAATATACCTGAAAAATGTAGTGATCCAGGCCCATGCATGGTTAACTGTACCATTGGGGGTGTAATATTCTCTGACTGCATGTGTGATTTAGGAGCGTGCGTGATTATTATGCCTTTGTCTATATATGATGCTTTGAGGCTCCCTCCCTTAAAAAGGTTAGCAGCTCGTTTTATTTTAGCAGATAAAAGCATCATCACAGTGGTTGGAATTGCTGAAGACGTGCTGGTGAGCATTAAGGGCCTCACATTTCCCATTGACTTCTATATCCTGGAAATGCCCCCTAATGACTCAGGAAGACCATCATCCATCCTGCTTGGAAGGCCATTCCTGAAGACTTCAAAGTTCAAACTGGATGACTTCTCAGGAACTTATTCTTTTGAGATAGACGTCCGAGCAGTAAGCTTCAATCTGGCTGAAGCTATGAAGCACCCTCTGGAAGATCATTCCATCTTCTAGTGTGACATCATTGATGAGACTGTAGCTGCAGTCCACCAAGAAGAACTAGAAGAGATGCACATGTAGCATGGTCCAAGTGTGGGGAAACCCTCTGAACACAATGAGGACACTTTGCTATTATCACTAGCTCCAGATGGTCAAGTGCCTAACCATGAGCAGAAAATGGAGTTAAAGCCCTTTCCACCCCACCTCAAGTATGCTTACCTTGAGGATAATTAGAAGCTCCCAGTTATCATTGCAAGGGAACTCACATCCCAACAGGAGGAGCAGCTGCTTACTGTGCTGAGAAGACACAAGAAAGCAATTGGGTGGAGCCTAGCTGATATAGTAGACATCAGCCCTCAAGTTTGTGAGCACATGATATTTTTAGAAGAGGGAGCAAGGCCTGTCTGTCAACCTCAAAAAAGACTAAATCCCACCATCTTAGAAATTGTCAAGGAGGAAGTAACCAGACTGCTAGAAGCTGATATCATTTATCTAATCTCAGATAGCGAATGGGTTAGCCCAGTACAAGTGGTGCCCAAGAAGTCTAGAATCACAACAGTGAAGAATGAGCATGGAGAGCTCATGGCAACTAGAGTGCAGAATTCATGGAGGGTTTGCATTGACTACAAGCACCTCAACCAAGGTACTCGCAAGGATCATTACCCCTTGCCATTTATTGATCAGATGCTTGATCGCCTGTCAGGTAAATCACATTACCTCTTTTTTAGATGGTTATACAGGCTATTTTCAAATTCATATAGCTCCTGAAGACCAGGAGAATACTACTTTTACATGTCCCTTTGGAACGTATGCTTACAAAAGGATGCCTTTTGGCTTATGTAATGCACCGGCTACTTTTCAAATGTGCATGATGAGTCTTTTCTCAGATCTTATTGAAAGCTGTATGGAAGTTTTCATCGATGATTTTAGCGTATATGGTGATTCATTTAGCCTTTGCTTGGATAGTTTAGCTAGAGTATTAGACAGGTGTGTTAGTTCAAACCTTATTTTAAATTTTGAAAAATGTCACTTTATGGTAAAACAAGGTATTGTACTAGGACATGTTGTTTCTAGTACTGGTATTTCTGTAGATCCAGCAAAAGTAGATGTCATTTCTAGTTTACCTTACCCCTCCTCCATAAGGGAAGTCCGTTCATTCCTTGGTCATACAGGTTTCTACCGGAGATTTATCAAGGACTTCAGTAAGGTAGCATTGCCTTTATCCAGACTGTTGCAGAAGGATGTTGAGTTCGAGCTGAATGCAGACTGCATGAAAGCGTTTGATAAGCTAAAGATCACCTTGACTCAAGCTCCGATTGTGAGAGGACCAGACTGGAGCCAGCCATTTGAGATTATGTGTGATGCCTCCAACCATGCAGTAGGAGCGGTGCTAGCTAAGCACGCAGGTAAGGATCCTTTCATAATTGCATATGCTTCTAAGACATTAGACGCTGCTCAGTCTAATTACACTACCACTGAAAAGGAGCTTCTGGCTATTGCTTTTACTCTGGATAAATTTTGAGCCAATTTACTTGGTAATAAGGTGGTGGTGTACTCAGACCATGCATCTCTAAGGTATTTATTAGCTAAAAAAGAGTCCAAACCAAGGCTAATACGTTGGATATTGCTGCTGCAAGAATTTGATTTAGAAATTAAGGATAGGAGTGGTTCCCAGAATTTAGTGGCAGACCACTTTAGTCGCCTTGAGCACATTAAGGCTGACTCCACTCCTATCAATGATGCTTTTTCATTTGATAGCTTGCATGCAATATCTGAATTAGTTCCTTGGTATGTGCCTATATTATCTAGTCAGTCATACCTTCTCTCCCAACTTTACTAAGCATCAAAAAGACAAGCCGAAAAGTGAGTCCAAATATTATATATGGGATGATCCATATTTATAGAGGTATGGTGCTGACCAGATAATTAGAAGGTGTGTGCCTCAATCAGAATTCCAGTCCAACTTAGAGGCATGCCACTCTTCTGAGAGTGGTGGACATTTTGGCCCTCAAATAACAGCTAGAAAAATTTTAGACTGTGGATTCCGGTGGCCCACTATTTTTAAAGATGCTACTGCCTTCTATAAATTTTGTTATCCATGCCAGAGGTTTGGTAATATATCCAAGAGGGATGAGATGCGCCAACAGATTATGTTGTTCTGTGAGATTTTTGATGTTTGGGGCATTGACTTCATGGGTCCATTTCCAAACTCTAGTGGTTTCTTATATATATTGTTAGCTGTAGATTATGTTTCTAAATGGGTGGAAGCAATTCCTACCCGTACTGATGGTGCTAACATTGTTATCTTCTTTGTTAGAAACCATACTATCTGTCGCTTTGGATCACCACGAGCAATCGTGAGTGATCAAGGCACTCACTTTTATAATAGGAGATTAGCAGGACTACTGAAGCAGCATGGAATTGTTCACAAGGTAGCAACAGCTTACCATACCCAGACCAATGGGCAAGAAGAGGTGTCTAACAGAGAGATAAAGTGTATCCTAGAGAAGATTGTCAAGCCTCATAGGAAGGACTGGAGTACCAGGCTACAAGATGCGCTTTGGGTATATCGGACAACATACAAGACACCAATCGGGATGAGCCCCTTTTGCCTGTTTTATGGAAAAGCTTGTCACCTCCTAGTAGAGGTAGAGCACAAAGCATTCTGGGCGGTAAGAGAAATCAACATGGGATTTGAGAAGGCTGAAGCTGAAAGGAAACTGCAACTACAAGAATTAGAGAACCGTCGCCTAGAAGCATATGACAACTCCAGGCGATACAAAGAGAAGATGAAGTCTATGCATGACAAGCACATCAAGAGGAGAGAATTCAGACCTGGGGAGCTAGTTCTCCTTTACAACTCAAGGCTGAGGCTCATGCCAGGCAAGCTGAGATCAAGATAGGAGGGTCTCTACAGAGTAGAGGAGGCGGAGCCATACGGAGTCTTTCACATGAGTCATCCTTCAAGCTCCGAATTCATCAAGGTCCATGGACATCGCTTAAAGCTATATCATGGTGAGAAGATGAAGAAAAACAAGGAACTAGAGATCTTCCTCCTGGAGGATCCATCAGTAGATGAAGACTGAGCTTATGGACCGTCCAACTTAAGGACGTAAAAGCAAAGTGCTAGGTGGGAGACAACCCACCATGGTATGATTGTTCTTTTTCATTCTTAGCTTTATTTTATTTTATTTTAATAAGTTTTTCATTCGTAATTTCTTCATATTCATCTGCATGCTGCATTTTGCATTCTGCATATATAAAAAAAAAACCATCGACGCTCACGCGTCTATGGCGCGCACGCGTCCCTTGGGGGATCGAAAAGCGCACAAATGTTACAGAGAGTTGGGCTGGAGGCGTGCAGAAGGGAGGCTTAGCGCACCAACAACCCACGCGGAAGCGCGCGTTGGGCATACGCATCCCTTGCGCAATTGTCAATCCACGGGTACGCACCCCTAACGCGTACGCGTGCCTCAGAAAATCAGCGTACTTGAGTATTTTGGCCAAAACTTGTGCTGGCCTCGCGCTGGATTCGCGCTAGAGGCACCGCCTCATTCACGCGTACGCATACGGGATGCCTCCGCGTCCCTCTCCTTTCGCGCAACCCACGCGGACGCACGCAGTACGCATGCGCGTCGGTTGCACCGCACAACTAAATCCCAGTGCCGCCAGTTTTCCTTCTTTCTCCCTCCCAATGCTAATTCTTTTCAATCCTAATTTTTTCTTCCTTCTTTCTTTCTTCTTCCTTATTCTTTCTTACTTTCTATTACTCTCTTCTTTCCTTCTTCATCATCCAGGTTCTTTTCTTCTTCCCCTTTTACCTTTTCATTATTACTTTAATTTATGTTTCCTTCTTCTTTATTTTTCTTTTAATTTAATTATCTATGGTTTCTTTTTCTTTCTTCTTCCATGCAATATGTTGGTGTTAAAAATTTAAATGGGTGATTGTTTTCTTCTATATTTTGCTTGTGGATATATTAGGGTGCGATTTGACAATTAATACTAATTTTTGTGTTGCATGCATGTTGGATTTCATACTTTCCCTAACATATTTTACATGCATACCAAGTGTTTGTGAAAAGTCCGTATGGCATTGTGAATTATTAATTATTCTATTCTTATACTCTACTGCCTATTTTTCATAAAACCCTTGCAACATTTTATTGATTAAATATAATTGTCACCACAAATATGATTGTTAGTTTGTTACATTGGATAATCAAATTAAGCTCTTAATGCTTGATCTACGCTACTCATGCTTTTGCCGGCATGCTAATAAATATCTTGCATCTAATTGTCTTAATTTATCATGCTATATTTCCATTGATGTCCTAATTACATGGAATCGCGATCATGTGTTTACGACATTCTCCTTTACCTTGGCATTGATTATCACTTGTAATTTCCTCCTCCCGGTTCTAGCTATTTGATTTCGTGTTCCTTTCTTTTTCCCTTTTTAGGATGGCCACCAGGAAGGGTAAAGAGAAAGCCTCTAACAAGCCACCGGCAAGGAGGGAGATGAAAAGAGCACCAGCTGCGAAAACCATCCTCAATATCAGTCAAACCAACAACAAAGCGGGTCAAGAGGATCATCAATGTCGATGAAACCGAGAAACCCTTTCCAGCAAGGGATACTGCGGGTTCACTAACCGCTACTGTGAGCAGATGTTCCCCATCCTGACTGAACGGAACTACAACAATGAGCACCTACTCATCCTCCCTACCGACATTGTTGATTTTGTAGAGCCCTGCATTGAGTGTAGACAATGGAGATTCTTACAGAGCCAGCCATGGCAAGTCAACCTCTAATGGGTAGTTGAATTCTACTCCAATTTTCACATGCCAGCCCTGCAGTCTGTCTATGTCCGTCAGAAGCAAGTCCCTATATCTGAAGGGGCCATTCAGCGAGCCTTAGATCTCCCCCCTGCTCCAGAAGGATTGAACGCATACCAAAAAGTCTCTGTCAAGCGCTAGACATACCAATTTGTCTGGGTCGACATCCTCAGAGTTATAGCATAACCTGGCAGTAGATGGATCTATGGATACCATCGATCCCGACCTAAAGGCATATTGGCTTCAGCACTTACCTTGGAGGCTCGAGTGTGGGCACAGATTATGTGCGACTACGTCTTTTCGAGCACTCACGAGTCCTCCTTCACTGCAGACATGGCTGTTCTCATCTGGTGTATCCTTAAAGACCAGCCTCTCAACTTACTGATGGGGTGGAAATCAGATTCCACACTAAAACTCACCAGCAAGTGTACTGGGTCGCATCAAGTAGTAATTACTCACAAGAGTGAGGTCGATCCCACAAGGATTGATGGATCAAGCAACTTCAGTGGGCGATTAGTTTAGTCAAGCTAACATTGGTGAATTAGATGAAATTGAACCAACAGAAAGGAAATTGCAGTGAATTTAAAGTGCAGAAAGTAAAATTGCAGAACTTAAAGTGCAAGAAAGTAAAATAGCTAAAACTTAAATTGCAAAAAAAGTAAATGACTGAAACTTAAAGTGCAAGAAACTTAAATTGCTGAATCTAAATTGTTGGGAATCTTAAATTGATTGAAGAGTAAAGGATTTGGGGACTGGGATTCAAAATAAAACTGGAATTGTAAAGTGCAGAGAAGTAGAAGATGAAGTGATTTGCAGAAGAACTAAAGTAGAAATGAAAATTTGCAGAAGAAGTGAAAATCAGAAAGAAGCAATTGAGATCCGATCTTTAATTCATAAATTCCAAAAATAGAAAAGAAATGGAACTCCAAGAGGAATAACTTCAAAGAATTCTTCAATCAGAGTTAACAAGCCCAAAATCAGAAAGTAGAAGTTGCAAAAGAAAGACAATGAAAATAGAAAATGAACCCAGATCCGATCTCAATTCTTATATTCAAAAAGGAAAATTAAAAGAGAGCTCTCAAATCTACTCCTACTGCTCGCTATTAAAGCCAGCGTCCCTAATGAAATGAAACTGATGCCTTTTTATAGGCTTTACAAAATGAAAATGAAATTGAAATTAAAAACAAATTACAATTCAAATGAAATTCCTAATCTAGCTTTTTCTTGTGCCTTTGAGTGATGTCCATGGGTTTTGCTTGCTTTGGTGTGTCAATGGGCTTAAATTGGGATTAATTGAGCCAGAGTTGTAGCTTTTTGGTTTGGTCTTGGGTGGCACTTGATGGAAAATGGTCCATGGGTGCACTTGTTTGAAAATGGGTTGGGGGGCTAGCTCCAGTGGAGCGCTCAGTGAGGAAAGGTAATGTAGCGCTCCCTTGCCTTGTGCCTCCCTTCGAACCAAGCCTTGCAATGTAGCGCTCAGTTAAGTATTTCAACGTAGCGCCCCTTTGCATATGGGTATCCATCTTCGAACCATGGCTGTCCCTTTTTGCCAATGGCGGTCACTTATTGAGCACTCAGTTAACTCATTGAGCGCTACTCCTTGTGTGTGGATAGCACAAGTCTCCTCCCCAAGCTTGGAAATCACGATTAAGTGAAAAGAGTTAACGTAGCACTATGCTTTTTAGGCCTTTGGTTGAGCGCTACGTGGTTCCCCTCTTCGAGCCTTGGTGTGAGCACTTGCTTGGTTGGTTTTTGGGCCTTAAAGATGCCTATTACTTGTGATTTAATTTCATGCCAAATATAGATTGTTAAATATCGTTGGAAAGCTCTAAATGTCAGCTTTCCAACGTAACTAGAAGCACATCAATTGGACAACTGTAGCACAAGTTATGGCCCTTTGAAGGAGGCATGGTCATGCTGTCACAAGGCTAAAAAAACCCGAAAAAGTTAACAATTTTAACGTAGCGCTCCATGTAATTGAGCACTAGCCTTTGTTTCCTTCATTCATGGTTATGGGCCATGCTTTTAAAAGCTTGGCCTAAGGCATCAAAGTGAGCTCCAACTTCAAAGTGTGCCCCAAAACTCTTTTTTTCTCCTTTTTAGCTTATTATGTGCTCTTTTGCTTCTTTTTCTTCTTATTTCCTACAAAATTTATCAAATCAAAAGATTAAAAAAATATACTATTTAAGCACAAAAGAATGCAATATTTAAGCACTAATCATCAATTTCTTGTATGAAAAAGTATAGAAAAACGTGACATGATGACATGTCATCACTTACCAAGACACCTCCAGCACGCCATGGGACACGTACAGATTGCGGGCAACCTACCCTTTTCTGCCTTTGTTTCATATCTAGTCTTAGCAGCCGGAGTCTCCTACAGAGCTGGGGACACCAAGACCATAATTCTACAGGATGATCAGTATGTCCCCAACGGGAAGTACATCAGACCCCCAGCAGACACTACAGCCGGACTGCAGACCCGGCCGGAAATATTCCTCCTCCTTTCACGTCACAAGCACCTTCAACAAATCAACTGCTCCTTCAGATACTTCAGAGATTGGACCGGCTTGACCGGCAGGCAAAGCGAATGGAACGCTGTAACAAGCGCCGATTTACATACCTCAAGAAGCCGATTTACAAGCGCCGTAACTAGACACTCCGGAATCCACCCCACCTACTAGCACCGGAAGCCATGACAACCCTGACTGTGGAGATGTTGTTACCAGCCCCCCTTTGTTCCAGACTGATGGCACCGAAGACAGTGCCAAGCTTTTAGTGTGGGGAGATCAGTCAGTACCTGACTTCCGAAGGTAATCTCTCTCTCTTAACACCAACATTTTAGTTTTTCTTTTGTTAGATAGAATAGATTGCATGATAATAATTGTTTGCAAGTATGTTTGCTTGGTTAAAGTAATAAACTTCTTTTCAAGACTCTATTTTATAATATTTCACTAATTTAAATTGAAAAAAAAAAATTGTGTTAAACCTGTTTGAAAACTGTAAATTGGAACATGAATTGTAGCTAATAACACACAACCCGTGAGATTTGAGCTTAATTACATGGTTATACTACTTAACCATAACATTTTATTCTTATGTGTTTCCTTCTTTATAATTGCAATCTATATTTTGTTCCATTCTATGTGTCCAGTGTTTAGTGTATTTATATGCATACATATAATTGAGGCCATTATTTGTTATTAGCTCACTTATCCTAAATAGCCTACCCTTTCAATCACCCTTGTTAGCCACCTTGAGCCTTTTAATCCCCATTTGTTCTATATTTTACCACATCACTAGCCTTAAGCGGAAAAATAATTAATTACCCCCAATTGAATCTTTGGTTAGCTTAAGATAGAGATTGTGTATTAATTAAGTGTGGGAAACTGTGGGAACTTGGGTTAATGAAAGTGTACAGTATTTAAATGAGAAAATATTGGAAATTTGGGTACCTACTCACGTGAAACCAGAAAAACTAAAAAATCCATGTGCATTGATAAGTTATGTTTAGTTTTATAAAAAAAATCATCAAACAAAAAAAAAAATACTCCAATAAATAAATAAATAAGGAGACAAAATTACCCCAACGTTAAGTTAATGAAAAATCAATGCATATGTGATAAAATTAAAGAAAAGTTGATACATGAGTATGTGACGCAAAAGTGGGAATTTTGGGTAGTTAGGCATGATTTTAGAAGTATATATAGTGTGTATGTTTAGGTGAGAGCTTAGGCTAGTCAAGGATTCAATTTATAGCCCACTTGGCCATACATATATCCTCTCCTTTACAACCTTAGCCCCATTACAACCTTGAAAAGACCTCATGATGTTTGCATTGGTACACAAAATTTTTGTTGATTGCTTAGGTAAAGAACAAAGTTTAGAAAGCATGACTAGAGAAGACTAGAGTGGATTACCCTATACACTTGAGTGATTAGAGTGCATATACACTACCAGTGAGGGTTCAATGCTTGATTCTGTGTTCCCTGTTTTAATGAGCTATCTTCTTACAAGTTTACTTATCTTTTATTGTATGATTTGAATTAGTGGAATCTGATTTATGTTTGTCTGAAGGAACTTATTTACTTTTAACTAAGTAGACAGAATCATCTTAGCATATAGTTGCATTCATATATAGGTTGCATTTCATAAGTCTTACTTTTCCCTATTTATTCTTTTGATCTCCTTGAGCTTAGCATGAGGACATGCTAATGTTTAAGTGTGGGGAGGTTAATAAACCACTATTTTATGGTTTATCTTGCGCTCAATTGAGTGGTTTTTATCAAATCTTTGCACACTTATTCATACAAATTGCATGGTTTTACAATTCCTTCCTAGTTTTGTTCTATGGTTGAAAACTAGCTTCCTAAGCCTTTAATTTGTGTATTTTAATTCCCCTTTATACCATTTGATGCCATGATCTGTGCGTTAAGTATTTTCAAGCTTTACAGGGCAGGAATGGCTTAGAGGATGGAGAGGAAGCTTGCAAAAAATAGAAGGAACACAAGAAATAAAGGAGACAACCAGCGAGCATCGACGCGCATGCATGCTTCACGCGTGCGCGCGATTTGGAAATCTGCACAGCGACGCGTGCGCGTACCTGACGCGTACACGTGAATTGGAGTTTTCATGACGACGCGTACACGTGCCTGACGTGTACGCGTGACACGCAAAGATGACCAGCGACGCATATGCGTGCCTGACGCGTATGCGTGACATGTGTAACCTGTAAAAATCGCAGAAAATGTTGGGGGTAATTTTGGGCCAAGTTTGGACCCAGTTTTTTGCCCAGAAACACAAACTAGAGTCAGGGGGCAAGCAGAGACTCAACGGACATTGACATTATGAATAATTTTAGTTTTTAGTTTGAAATCTTTGAGAGAAATTACGACTTCCTCTAGGTTTCCTTTACATTCATAGTTCTAGAGTTTTATGCTTTTACTTTGGATATTGAGAAGAGTCATTACCTCTGTTGAAGTTTCCATTATTCTAGTTTGCTTTCTTATTCCTTTACTCTTTTGATTACTTATTGACACTGTTCAGATACGCATGTTGCATTTTGGAATTTATTAATGCAAAGAACTATTTTTACTTTTAATTAATTTTCAGTTATCATTTATCATGTCTTCCTTTTATTCCATTTTTAATTCTATGCAAGTAATTTTCATGTCAATGGAGTAGACTCCCAACTTGACTTGGGGGTTGATTAAAAGGAGACCCTAGAGTTGGAATGCTCAAGTGATTAGTTAAATTGGAAGTTATTGGCTAACTCTCTAGTCTCTGACTCTAATCCTTCCTACGGAGAGGATTAGGACCTGGGATTCAGAGTTGATTAGTTGGTTGCTTGACTTTCATTTATTTAGTAAGGGATGACTAAGTAGAACAACAACCTTTTGCTATCCCACTTGGAAAAAAACCAACAAGGATAGAACTTCCAACTAATCTACCACCGGTCAAGGCTTTTATTTAATTGAATAAATTCTCTTGTTAATTTTCATCGTCCTCAATTTACAATCATTTACTTTTCTGTTCTACAACTCTTAAAAATTCTCAGAAAACTCCTGACTAATAAAATAGCACTCTTTTATTAGCTCGTTGGGAGACGACTTGGGATTCCTACTTCCAGTATTTTTATTCTAAATTTGTGACAACACTTCTAAGTTGATAAGCGGATTTTTGCTGGTTAAGAACTGTACTTGCAACGTATTTCTTCTATTAATTTCTTAATTGGATAATTTTTTCCACGTCAAGGTGATTGAAAAGTTACCCCCACCTTGCAATGTCAAAGCAATTAGATGTTTTTTAGGACATGCTGGCTTCTATAGGAGGTTCATTAGAGACTTCTCAAAGGTTGCCAAACCTTTGAGCAACCTACTTGTCTCTAATGTATCTTTTGTCTTTGATAATGAATGCATGCTAGAGTTTGAAGAACTTAAGAACAAACTCTCTTATGCACCTATCATAGCACCCCCTGCTAGATCTACCCTTTGAGCTGATGTGTGATGCATCTGACTTTGCTGTTGGTGCTGTTTTAGAACAGAGGATGGACAAATTGGTGCATGTTATTTACTATGCCAGCAAAGTCCTTAATAAGAATCAAAGAAACTATACCACTACAGAGAAGGAATTACTTGCCATTGTCTTTGCTTTTGATAAATTTAGATCATATCTTATTGGCTCCAAAGTAATTGTATTCACTGATTATGTAGCACTCAAATATTTTCTTACCAAACAAGAGTCCAAGTCCAGACTAATAAGGTGGATCCTGCTACTCCAAGAGTTTGACATTGAAATAAAAGATAGGAGTGGAGTAGAGAACAAGGTGGCTGACCACCTATCAAGGATCCCACAAAACGAAGATGATGCACCCCAAATTATAGTGAATGAGAGCTTTCCTGATGAGCATTTGAGGATGATCCAAGAAGCCCTTGGTCTGTAGACATAGCTAATTTCAAGGCTATTGGGGAACTACCAACCAACATCAACAAACACATGAAGAGGAAGTTAATCAAATATGCTAAACGCTACATTTGAGATGACCCTTTTTTGTTTAAAAAGTGTGCTGATCGGATCTTGAGAAGGTGTATTTCCCATGAAGAAGGGCAGGAAGTACTTTGGCAATGTCATGGCTCTGCATATGGAGGGCATTTTAGTGGGGAAAGAACTGCAGCCAAAGTGCTACAATATGGGTTCTATTGGCCAACCATGTTTAAGGATGCAAAGGAATTGGTATCAAGGTGTGATGAATGCCAAAGGGCTGGCAATCTACCCAAGAAAAATGAGATGCCACAGAGGTTTATAATGGAGTTAGAATTATTTGATGTGTGGGGAATTGATTTTATGGGACCTTTCCCATCCTCATACTCAAACAATTATATAATGCTGGCTGTAGATTATGTTTCAAAATGGGTAGAAGCCATAACCACAACAACAAATGACAACAAGGTTGTGATGAACTTCTTGAGAAAGAATATCTTCAGCAGATTTGGAGTTCATAGAGCTCTTATCAGTGATGGAGGATCACACTTCTGCAATAGGCAACTTGAAGCACTCCTCTCTAAATATGGAGTGAAACACAAAGTAGCAACTCCATACCATCCACAGACCAACGGACAAGCTGAGATTTCAAACAGAGAGCTCAAAAGAATTCTTGAAAAAACTATTGACAGCTCAAGAAAGGATTGGTCTAAAAAGTTGGATGATGCATTATGGGCCTATAGGACAGCCTTCAAAACACCCATTGGGATGTCTCTAGACCAATTGGTGTTTGGCAAGGCTTGTCACTTACCAGTTGAGCTTGAACATAGAGCATTCAAGGCTCTAAAAATGATGAATTTTGATGATCAAGCCACTAGAGAAAGGAGACTAATGCAACTCAATGAGCTGGAGGAATTCAGAAATCAAGCCTATGATAATGCAAAGATTTACAAGGAAAACACAAAGAGGTGGCATGATCAAAAGATAGCAAGGAGAGAGTTCACAGAGGGACAAAGAGTGTTGTTATACAATTCAAGATTCAAGTTCTTCCCAGGGAAGTTTAAGTCTCGATGGTCTGGACCCTTCACCATCCTCAAAGTATCACCTTATGGTCATGTAGAGCTCATGGAGGATAAAACACAAAGAACTTTCATTGTAAATGGTCACACACTCAAGCATTACTTGGGAGACTCACTGGATGAGAAGAGAGTGAGCTACCATATCAGCTAAAGAAGGAAGAACGTCGAGCTAATGATGCTAAAGAAGCGCTAGTTGGGAGGCACCCCAACACTTTATATCCTTTTGATTTACTTCTTTCTTAGAAGTAGCTTAAAATTTATCAATTTAGGTAGTTTAAATCTCAGTCTAATGTTGTTGTTTCATTGCTTTTTAAAAGTAGATTGTGGGTAGTAGATTAGGAAGTTTAAATTTCAGTTTTTGATAGTTAGAAGATCTTCAGCTTAGTTTCTTTTTTTGAAAATACAATTTGATGAATACTGATGCACCACTATTTCGTGGTACATTTTGTACTTAATTGAGTGGATTTTATCCACTAAACTCACACTTATTCATATAATTCGCAAGTTTTATATTTTCCTTCCTGATTCTGTGCTATGAGTGAAAACATGTTTCTTTGGCCTTAAATTACTAATTTTAATCCTCTCTTATTACCATTCAATGCCTTGATATGTGTGTTAAGTGATTTCAGACTTTATGGGGGCAGGAATGGCTTAGAGGATAGAAAGGAAGCTTGCAAAAATGGAAGGAACACAAGAAATAAAGGAGACAACCAGCGAGGATCGATGCGTGTGCGTACCTAACGCGTACGCATGAATTGGAGTTTGCACGACGACGTGTGCGCGTACTTGACGCGTACGTGTGACTAGCGCAGAAGACAAGCGATGCGTACACGAGACTGACGCGTACACGTGACCAGGAATATCGTCAATCGACGCGTACGCGTGACTGACATGTAGGCGTGACATCCGCTACCTGCAGAAATCGCAGAAAACACTGGGGGTGATTTTGGGCTGAGTTTGGACTCAGTTTTCCTCCCAGAAACGCAAACTAAAGCCAGGGGATAAGCAGAGACTCAACATACAACATTCATTCACACAATTTAGGTTATAGATGTAGTTTCTAGAGAGAGAGGTTCTCTTCTCTCTCTAGGTTTTAGAATTTCCCTTAGTTTTAGGTTTATTTCTTCTCAATTCCAGGTTCAATATTCCTTTAATTTAGTTTCTCTTCTACTTTTAATTGTTCTAGCATTTTAGTTTATTTCTTTTTCTTGTTGATTACTTTATGTTGACAATTTGGTTTATGACCTCCATGTTAGTTTTGATTTCTTTATTTAATGCAGTTTGAGGTATTTCATATTTATGATTTTAATTCAGCTTTTTACATTCTTAGCTTGAATTGATTAATTGGAGATGCTTGAGTTATCAAACTCCTTTGTTGATTGTTAATTGAAAGTTACTGGTTGATTTGGATCCCTATAAAGCTAGTCTTTCCTTAGGAGTTGACTAGGACTTGAGGAATCAAATTGATTAGTCCACATGACTTTTCTTTTTTTAGTAAGGGTTAACTAAGTTGGAGCAATGAACAATTCTCATCACAATTGATAAGGATAACTAGGATAGCACGTCTAGTTCTCATAACTTGCCAAGAATTTTCTTAATTATTAATTTACTTTCTTGCAATTTATTTTTCTTGTTCCTTATTCAAAAACCCCAAAAAGATAATCTTCCATAACCAATAATAACTACACCTCCCTGCAATTCCTTGAGAGAGGACCCGAGGTTTAAATACTTCGGTTCATTTTTATTGGTTTTGCTTAAGTGACAAACAAGTTTTTGTACGAAAAGATTCCTTGTTGGTTTAGAAACTATACTTACAACGTGATTACTTTTGTGAAATTCTTTACTAGCAAAAATCAATTCGTCAAAAATGGCGCCGTTGCTAGGGAATTGCAAACGTGTGCCTTATTATTGGTTATTGTAAATATTTGCTTTTTGCTTGTTTGTTAGTCTTTGTTTGTTTTAGGACTTAGCTACTTATTTTTATTAGTTTTTATTTTTATTTGCTACTATGAATTCTCACCCCTTCGGCTATGAGTTTAGTTCAAATTATGTTGCAGCGAATGGACGCTATAATGAGAACATTCATCAAGGTCGAAATAATCAAAGATGGGAGGAGCCATGAGGATTTGATCAACCCTTTCGGCAGCAACCTCCTCCAAGGTGCCATGGGCAACGACCATTCTACGATGCATCCCAAGACAATAGTTATGGCAGACCCTTTCGTGACAACCAACCTCCACCCAAGAGCTATTCTAGGGTGCGTACCAAGATGATGGATATGGTGGACCCCCTTGTAGTTACCAACAAGATCCACCATATCAATCTAATGGATGTGGTAGTCCTTCCTATACATGTCACCAACCACCACCACGTACCTATGGACCACCTCCTCAACATAGCTTTGAACCACCCTACTCACAAGCCCCTTTTCACCATTTGCCTCCATATGACTCCAGTCCATATCCACCTAACCAACCACCATATGAACCATACCCAAAACCACCACCTCAATATTCACCATCTCCGTATCCTTACCAAGAAGAACCACCTTCTTATTATGAACCCTTTCTCCAAAATAATGAACCCTCCTATCCACTCCAACCACCACTGGATGACAACATCCTTAATGTTATTCACCAAAGGCAAATACAGCTTCAAACCATGCTTACCTCTACTCTCACTAGTCTCACCTCTGCTCTCCAAACTCTTGTATCTCGTGTGGATACATCAATCCAAGAGCAACATAATCATAATTATGCCATTGACTCGGAACAAGAGCAGCACGAGGAAGCCCAAAAGGTGGAAGACATCAAGGAGGAGTCTGATTTTGTGTTGGAACAAGTGGAGGAAGCCGTAAGAGTTAAAGAGGAAGAAGTGGTTGAAGACTTGGGAGATGCGAAACCTCCATGGGAAAGTCCAGTCATAGAGCCTCCTTCCAAGGTGTTTGATGTTGATGTTGAGAAGGGTGTACAACCTCCGAGGCATATCATGGTTGAAGACTTTGCAGAGGTTGATCAAGAGATAGAGATTAAAGAAGAAGAAGCACAACCTCCCATCCCCTTG
Source organism: Arachis ipaensis (assembly GCF_059453495.1). NCBI lineage: Eukaryota > Viridiplantae > Streptophyta > Magnoliopsida > Fabales > Fabaceae > Arachis > Arachis ipaensis. The sequence goes on along the minus strand of NC_142440.1, from coordinate 77,535,670 downwards.
ATAAATAATGAAGAAGAGATTGAATTGGAAGGAAGCTACCAAGAGGAAGAGGTTGAAATTGAAGAAGCTTGCATAGAGGTGGAAGTTGTCAAGGAAAAGCTCAAGGGAATGGAGCTAGAAATCACCTTGCCAAGTTTGTTGGAGACCTCTCCCCCAAATCCATCACCATCCATTCCTTCATTCAAGTGGGTAAATCTTTCATCTCTAAGCTTAATTAACCCACTTGAATATGCTTTGCTTGAGACGGATGGCAACTTAGAGCCCTTTGTGGCTATAAGAGCAAGAGGGAGATGGTTAGTGGTAGGACTTGTCATGCAAGGTTCAAGATGGTTGCATGCTCCAAGTTGAGGTGCAAGGATTGGTGTAGAGCTTGATTGAATAGGTCTAGGAAGTTGTTTGGATGTCTCAGTGAGAATTCTGATTGCTCACCACCCAAGTGGAAAAATGATGATCAACAAGAAGACGGGGCAAAAGTAAGGTTTGGGACCCCGGAATTCATTCTAGCAATCAACAATCTTGGGGCCTTGTCACTCGCTTTAACTTTCTTGAAGGTTTTATGCAACTAGTGTGGGATCCCGGAGGCTATTGGAATCACAAACACTGGTGGGGATTCTTGGATGAGTTCAAGCACAAGCGACCAAGACAAGGAGCTCACCAATTGTCCAACTTAAGGACTTTAACTAAAAGTGCTAGGTGGGAGACAACCCATCATGGTATATTCTTTCCTTTTTGTTCTTAGTTTTATTTTATTTTATTTGTGTTCATTCATAATTTCTGCATAGTCATTTGTATTCTGCATTTTGCATCCTGCATATAAATTAAAAAAAAGGGCAACCCACGCGTGGGCGTCGATTCCACATTTTGCTATCCCATCCAAGGAACAGAAAGTTGTGATGGAATCGTGCAGCTCGTGTGCTCTGTGCACAATTCGAGCCACGCGTAGGCGTCGTAGACGCGTGTGCGTCATCTGCAACCTAGGAAATCCACACGTACGCATCAAACACGCGCACGCGTGGATAGGAAAATTGGCGTAAATTGGTGTTTGACCTGAGAGTTGTGCTGCCCTTGCGATGGAACTGTGCTAGAGGCACAAAATCATCCACGCGTATGTGTTCTTGACGCGTGCGCATCATTTCGCTTTCGAACCACCCACGCGTACGCGTGGGCGATGCTTATGCATCAAATGGCCAACTCAGATGTCACGCATATGCGTAATGCACGCGTGCGTGTGGCGCTCTGTTTTTGAATTCATGGTTCTTTTTTCTCTCCTTTCTCCTTCTTTCCTTCTCCTTTCTTACTTTCTTCTTCTTCATCTCTTTAACTTCTCATCCTTATTCACTTTCATTCTATTTTACTTAATTCATTTGCATACTTTCATTCATTGAATTTTAATTTTGTGCATATTTTTATTTTCTTCTCTAAGTTATTATTTTACCATTGGTGTTAAACGGTTCTTATTCAACTGATTGCATCTCTTTTACATCCTGATTGCTTCGTGCCTTGTTTTATATTGTTGGGTGATATTAATTATCTGTCAATGCCAATCTTTTATGATACCTGTATTCCTTTTGCATTGACATGAATTTATATTGTCTTTCATTATCTACTGTCTCTTCCCCTTTGTTGCAATTTTTGCACTATTGATATGCCATGTGCTTCTACTATTTTCTCACTTGCATGTTGTAGCTACCATGTACTTGAGACTCTCGTTGTTTGGCATTAACCCACCCATATTTTCTTTGTTTTCTATCTTTGTTTTTGGATTACTTTTCTTCCCTTTTTCTTTTAGGATGGCCACCAGGAAGGGAAACGGAAGACTTTTACATGAGGCGACAGACAAGTCCATCTGCACAATCTTTGGAGAAACACATCATTTGGAGCAACCCGTCCACTTGCACATCTTAGCATGCACCGAGGACGGTGCAATCTTTAAGCGTGGGGAGGTCAATACCGACTTCCATGGGTTAGTTAGTTCCTATTTCAACACCAATGTTTAATTTTCTATGTTAATTTGTTAGTTGTTGCATTTGCATGTTTGATTGCATGTTTGTTTGATTTTGTGCATATTTTACCACTACTTGATTAAAGTAATGAGTTTCTTTTCAAGACCCTATTTTATAATATTTCCCTAATTTAAATTGAAAAATTTTTGTTAAACTTATTGAAGAATGTAATTTAGAACATGAATTATAGCTAAGAACATACAAACCTGTGAGATTTGAGCTTAATTACATGGTTACACTATTTAACCATAATATTTTATTCTTGTGTGTTTTCTTCTCTATGATTGTAATCTATATTTTGTTCTGTTCTATATGTCCATTGTTTAGTGTATTTACATGCTTGCATATGATTGAGGCCATTATTTGTTATTAGCTCACTCATCCCAAATAGCCTACCCTTTCAATTACCTTTGTTTGCCACTTTGAGCTTTTAATCCCCTTTTGTTCTATATTTTACCACATCACTAGCCTTAAAGCGGAAAAACAATCAAGTACCCCAAGTGAATCTTTGGTTAGCTTATGTTAGAGATTGTGTGTCAATTAAGTGTGGGGAACTGTGGGAACTTGGGTTGATGAAAGTGTATAGTGTTTCATTGACAAAATATTGGGAATTTGGGTACCAACTCATGTGAGACCAGAAAATCCATGTGCATTGATATGTTATGCTTACTTTTATATTTTTAATAAAAAAACAAAAAAATAAAAATATTCAAATAAATAAATAAATAAGGACAAAATTACCCCAATGTTAATTTTAATAAAAGATCAATGCATATGTGGTGAAATTAAAGAAATATTTGGTACATGAGTATGCGATACAAAAGTAGGAATTATGGTTAGCTAGGCATGATTTTAGAGTTACATAGAATGTGTGTGTGTTAGGTGAGAGCTTAAGTTTGTCAAAGATTCATATTACAGCTCACTTGGCAATACATATATCCTCACCTTCACCTTAGCCCCATTACAACCTTGAAAAGACCTCATGATGTTTGCATTGGTATACTAAATTTTTGTTGATTGGTTAGATGAAGAACAAAGTCTAGAAAGCATGACTAGAGAAGAGTAAAGTGATTAACCCTAGACACTTGAGCGATTAGAGTGCATATACACTACCAGTGAGGGTTCAATGCTTAATTCTATGTTCCCTGCTTTCATGAGCTATCTTCTTACAAGTTCACTTGTCTTTTATTGTATGATTTGAATTAGTGGAATCTGATCTATTTTTGTCTTGAAGACTTGTTTTCTTTTAACTAAGTAGATAGGAACATCTTAGCATATAGTTGTATTCATATAGGTTGCATCTCATGAGTCTTACTTTCCCCCATTCATTCTTTATATCTCCTTGAGCTTAGCATGAGGACGTGCTAATGTTTAAGTGTGGGGAGATTTGATGCACCACTATTTCGTGGTATATTTTGTACTTAATTGAGTGGATTTTATCCACTAAACTCACACTTATTCATATAATTTGCATGTTTTACATTTTCCTTCCTGATTCTGTGCTATGAGAGAAAACATGCTTCTTTGGCCTTAAATTACTAATTTTAATCCTCTCTTATTTCCATTCGATGCCTTGATATGTGTGTTAAGTGATTTCAGGCTTTATGGGGCAGGAATGGCTTAGAGGATAGAAAAGAAGCTTGCAAAAATGGAAGGAACACAAGAAATAAAGGAGACAACCAGCGAGGAACGATGCGTGCGCGTACTTGACCCAAACGCGTGAATTGGAGTTTGCACGACCACGCGTGTGCGTACCTGACGCGTACGCGTGACTAGCACAGAAGACAAGTGACGCGTACGCGTGACCAGGATTTTTGTCAATCGACGCGTACGCATGACTGACACATACGCGTGACATGCGCTACCTGCAGAAATCACAAAAAACGTTGGGGGCGATTTTGGGCTGAGTTTGGACCTAGTTTTCGGCCCAGAAACGCAGACTAAAGCTAGGGGACAAGCAGAGACTCAACATACAACATTCATTCACACAATTTAGGTTTTAGAGGTAGTTTCTAGAGAGAGAGGTTCTCTCCTCTCTCTAGGTTTTAGGATTTTCCTTAGTTTTAGGTTTATTTCTTCTCAATTCCAGGTTCAATGTTTATTTAATTTAGTTTCTCTTCTACTTTGAATTGTTCTAGCATTCTAGTTTATTTCTTTTCCTTATTGATTACTTTATGTTGACAATTTGGTTTATGAGCTCCATGTTAGATTTGATTTCTTTATTTAATGCAGTTTGAGGTATTTCATATTTATGATTTTAATTCAGCTTTTTACATTCTTAGCTTGAATTGATTAATTGGAGATGCTTGAGTTATCAAACTCCTTTGTTGATTGTTAATTGAAAGTTGCTGGTTGATTTGGATCCCTCTAAAGCCAGTCTTTCCTTAGCAGTTGACTAGGACTTGAGGAATCAAATTGATTAGTGGTAGCACGAATTGCGAATCACACTTTTCACAACGCGTACCACTAACCAGCAAGTGTACTGGGTCGTCCAAGTAATACCTTACGTGAGTAAGGGTCGAATCCCACAGAGATTGTTGGTTTGAAGCAATCTATGGTTATCTTGTAAATCTTAGTCAGGAAGTCAATTATGTTTATCAATTGAATTGTGAATAACCAGTAGAGCATAAATTAAAAGTTACTTGTTGTGCAGTAATGGAGAATATGTTGGAGTTTTGGAGATGCTTTGTCCTCTGAATCTCTGCTTTCCTCTGTCTTCTGATTCACGCACGCACGTCCTCCTATGGCAAGCTGTGTGTTGGTGGATCACCGTTGTCAATGGCTACCTTCCATCCTTCCAGTGAAAACTACGCTCACGCGCTCTGTCACAGCACGGCTAATCACCGGTTGGTTCTCGATCCGGTTGGAATAGGATTTACTATCCTTTTGCGTCTGTCACTAACGCCCAGCCTTCAGGAGTTTGAAGCTCGTCACAGTCATTCAATCCTTGAATCCTACTCGGAATGCCACAGACAAGGCTTAGACTTTCCGGATTCTCATGAATGCCGCCATCAGTTCTAGCTTATACCACGGAGATTCTGATTAAAGAATCTAAGAGACACTCGTTCAATCGGATATAGAACGGAGGTGGTTGTCAGGCACACGTTCATGGGTTGAGGAAGGTGATGAGTGTCACAGCTCATCACCATCATCACAGTTAAGCGCGAATGAACATCTTAGATAGGAACAAGCGTGTTTGAATGAAAACAGAAATACTTGCATTAATTCATTGAGACACAGCAGAGCTCCTCACCCCCAACAATGGGGTTTAGAGACTCATGCCGTCAGAGAATACAAAGTTTAGCTCTGAAATGTCATGAGATACAAAATAAGTCTCTAAAAGTTGTTTAAATACTAAACTAGTAGCCTAGGGTTACAAAATATGAGTGGACTATGATGGATGATGCAGAGATCCACTTCTGGGGCCCACTTGGTGTGCTGGGGCCCACTTGGTGTGTGCTGGGGCTGAGACTTTAAGCAATCCACGTGCAGAGGCCATTTGTGGAGTTGAACGCCAGTTTTTGTGCCAGTTTGGGCGTTCAACTCCAGTTTTTGATCCTTTTTTGGCGCTGAACGCCAGAATTGGGCAGAGAACTGGCGTTGAACGCCAGTTTACGTCGTCTATCCTTGTGCAAAGTATGGACTATTATCTATTGCTGGAAAGCCCTGGATGTCTACTTTCCAACGCAATTGGAAGCATGCCATTTCGAGTTCTGTAGCTCCAGAAAATCCACTTTGAGTGCAGAGAGGTCAGAATCCAACAGCATCAGCAGTCCTTTTTCAGCCTGAATCAGATTTTTGCTCAGCTCCTTCAATTTCAGCCAGAAAAATACCTGAAATTACAGAAAAACACACAACTCATAGTAAAGTCCATAAATATAAATTTTTCCTAAAAACTACTAGAAATAGACTAAAAACTAACTAAAACATACTCTAACTATATGAAATTATCCCCAAAAAGCGTATAAAATATCCGCTCATCACAACACCAAACTTAAACTGTTGCTTGTCCTCAAGCAACTAGACAAATAAAATAGAAGACTAATAGGTTGAGAAGCAATAATATCTCAGAGTTTTTGATTGAAGCTCAGATCCTAATTAGATGAGCGGGACTAGTAGCTTTTTGCTTCTGAACAGTTTTGGCATCTCACTTTATCCATTGAAGCTCAGAGTGATTGGCATCTATAGGAACTCAGAATTCAGATAGTGTTATTGATTCTCTTAGTTCAATGTGATGATTCTTGAACACAGCTTCTTTATGAGTCTTGGCCGTGGCCCTAAGCACTTTGTTTTCCAGTATTACTACCGGATACATAAATGCCACAGACACATAACTGGGTGAACCTTTTCAGATTGTGACTCAGCTTTGCTAAAGTCCCCAGTTAGAGGTGTCCAGAGTTCTTAAGCACACTCTTTTTTTTGCTTGGACCTTGACTTTAACCGCTTAGTCTCAAGTTTTCACTTGACACCTTCACGCCACAAGCACATGGTTAGGGACAGCTTGGTTTAGCCGCTTAGGCCAGGATTTTATTCCTTCGTGGCCCTCCTATCCACTGATGCTCAAAGCCTTGGGATCCTTTTCATTACCCTTGCCTTTTGGTTTTAAGGGCTATTGGCTCTTTCTGCTTGCTTTTTCTTTTTCTTTCTATATTTTTTTTTTCTGCAAGCTTTGTTCTTTGCTGCTTTTTCTTGCTTCAAGAATCATTTTTTATGATTTTTCAGATTATCAATAACATGTCTCATGTTCATCATTCTTTCAAGAGCCAACATATTTAACAGTCTTAAGCAACAAATTCAAAAGACATATGCACTGTTCAAGCATTCATTCAGAAGACAGAAAGCATTGCCACCACATTTAACTAATTAGAATTTCTCTTATTAAAGCTCGAAATTTTATTGCTTCTTATTCAAAAGATCTACTACTTTATTCATGTTTGCTGATGATGAGAAAAATAAACTATAGCTTAATTGGAGATAAAATCAAAATAGATACTAATTACTACTATATGACTCCTAAGGTAAAATTAAAATAAGAACAGTTATCACAGAGTTAAGGCTAAGATTAGAACTCAACAACCTTGAGGTTTGGGAAGTGGATGTTCCTCTAGTCTGTGAGGTGCTTGGTCCTTCAAGAGAGAATTTCTGCGCTTTAGTTCCTTTAAATCACGCCCTTGCTCCTCTTGGAGTGGGTTGTTTTCCTTTAGGGGCCATGATCTTAGTGATCACGGATAAGCACACCAAACTTAGAGCTTTGCTTGTCCTCAAGCAAAAGAAAAAGAAGGAGATGGGTAGAAGGAGAGCTCCTCCCCACCATCCTGGCGTTTGAACGCCCAAACACTGCCTGTTTTGGGCGTTCAACGCCCAAATGCTGCTCTCCTGGGCGTTCAACGCCCAGTTGTTGCCCTTTTCTGGCGTTGAACGCCAGATGGCTATCCTTACTGGCGTTCAGTGCCCACTGGATGCCCATTTTGGGCGCTGAACGCCCAAAATGGCCTTCACTGGCGTTTTCTTGCCAGTAAGCTCCTTATCTTTATTTTGTGTGTAGATTCCTTCTGTAACCCTGTAAACTTATGCAAATGATTCTTTACCTTAGTGTCAGTGAACTTTATATAAACAAATAAAAATAAAAATAGGGCAAAATGCTTAGAGGATTGTTGCCCCATGGCTGGGTTGCCTCCCAGCAAGCGCTTCTTTATTGTCTTTAGCTGGACCTTGCTGAGCTTTTAATCTAGCTTCAGGCTTGAGCATTCTTGCTCAGTGTTGCCTTCAAGATAATGCTTGATTCGCTGTCCATTGACAATGAACTTCTTATCAGAATCAATATCTTGAAGCTCCACATAACCATATGGTGACACACTTGTAATCACGTATGGTCCCCTCCACCGGGATTTCAGTTTTCCGGGGAATAGCCTGAGTCTAGAGTTAAACAACAGGACCTTCTGTCCTGGTTCAAAGATTCTAGATGACAGCTTTCTGTCATGCCATTTTTTTTATTTTTCTTTATAAAGCTTGGCATTTTCGAAAGCTGTGAATCTGAATTCCTCTAGCTCATTTAGCTGGAGCAATCGTTTTTCTCCTGCTAATTTGGCATCTAAGTTTAGGAATCTGGTTGCCCAGTAGGCCTTATGTTCCAGTTCCACGGGCAAGTGGCATGCCTTACCATACACAAGTTGGTATGGAGAGGTCCCTATAGGGGTCTTGAATGCTGTTCTGTAAGCCCACAGAGCATCATCCAAGCTCCTTGCCCAATCCTTTCTACGGGTATTTACTGTCCGTTCCAGGATTCTCTTTAATTCTCTGTTAGAGACTTCAGCCTGCCCATTAGTTTGTGGATGATATGGAGTGGCCACCTTGTGGCGAATTCCATACCGAACCATGGCAGAGTAAAGCTGTTTATTGCAGAAGTGAGTGCCCCCATCACTGATTAACACTCTAGGGACACCAAACCTGCTAAAGATATGTTTCTGGAGGAATTTCAGCACTGTTTTAGTATCATTGGTGGGTGTGGCAATAGCCTCAACCCATTTTGATACATAGTCAACTGCCACCAGAATATAAGTGTTTGAGTATGATGGTGGGAAAGGTCCCATGAAGTCAATTCCCCATACATCAAACAACTCTATTTCCAAGATTCCTTGTTGAGGCATGGCGTAACCATGAGGCAGATTACCAGCTCTTTGGCAACTGTCACAATTACGTACAAACTCTCGGGAATCTTTATAGAGTGTGGGCCAATAGAAGCCACATTGGAGGACCTTGGTGGCTGTTCGCTCACCTCCGAAATGACCTCCATATTGAGATCCATGGCAATGCCATAAGATTCTCTGTGCTTCCTCTCTGGGGACACACCTACGGATAATTCCGTCTGCACATCTCTTAAAGAGATAGGGCTCATCCCACAAGTAGTACTTTGCATCAGTAATTAGTTTCTTTTTTTGTATTCTATTGTACTCCTTGGGTATGAACCTTGCAGCTTTATAGTTTGCAATATTGGCAAACCATGGTGCTTCCTGAATGGCAAATAGATGTTCATCAGGGAATGTCTCAGAGATCTCAAGGAAGGGGAGGGACGTCCCTTCCACTGGCTCTATCCGGGACAGATGATCAGCCACTTGGTTCTCTGTCCCTTTTCTGTCTCTTATTTCTATATCAAACTCTTGCAGAAGCAATACCCATCTGATGAGCCTGGGTTTTGAATCCTGCTTTGTGAGTAGATACTTAAGAGCAGCATGGTCAGTGTACACAATCACCTTTGATCCTACTAAGTAGGATTTGAACTTGTCAATGGCGTAAACCACTGCAAGTAATTCCTTTTCTGTGGTTGTGTAATTTTTCTGGGCATCATTTAAAACGCGACTGGCATAATAAATGACATGCAGAAGCTTGTCATGCCTCTGTCCCAGTACTGCACCAATGGCATGATCACTGGCATCACACATTAACTCAAATGGCAATGACCAGTCTGGTGCAGAAATGACTGGTGCTGTGACCAGCTTAGCTTTCAGCGTTTCAAACGCCTGTAGGCATGCTGTGTCAAACACAAATGGTGTGTCAGCAGCTAGCAGATTGCTTAGGGGTTTTGCGATTTTTGAAAAATCCTTTATAAACCTCCTATAGAATCCTGCATGCCCCAGAAAGCTTCTGATTGCCTTAACATTGGCAGGTGGTGGTAATTTTTCAAATTACCTCTATTTTTGCTTGATCTACCTCTATTCCCTTGTTTGAGATTTTATGCCCAAGAACAATTCCTTCAGTCACCATGAAGTGACACTTTTCCCAGTTTAAAACTAGGTTGGTTTCTTGGCATCTTTTCAGAACAAGTTTCAGGTGATCAAGACAGGAGCTGAATGAGTCTCCATATACTGAGAAGTCATCCATGAAGACTTCCAGAAATTTTTCCACCATGTAAGAGAAAATAGAGAGCATGCATCTCTGGAAGGTTGCAGGTGCATTGCATAGCCCAAAGGGCATCCTTCTATAAGCAAACACTCCGGATGGACATGTGAATGCTGTTTTCTCTTGATCCTGGGGATCTACTGCAATCTGGTTATAGCCTGAGTAGCCATCCAAAAAGCAGTAATAATCATGACCTGCTAGTCTCTCTAGCATCTGGTCTATGAATGGTAAAGGAAAATGATCCTTTCTGGTGGCTGTATTGAGCCTTCTGTAGTCAATACACATGCGCCACCCTGTAACTGTTCTTGTAGGAACCAGTTCATTTTTTTCATTATGAATCACTGTCATGCCTCCCTTTTTTGGGACGACTTGAACAGGGCTCACCCAGGGGCTATCAGAAATGGGATAAATAATCCCAGCCTCTAGTAATTTGGTGACCTCTTTCTGCACCACTTCCTTCATGGCTGGATTTAGCCGCCTCTGTGGTTGAACCACTGGTTTGGCATTATCCTCCAATAGGATTTTGTGCATGCATCTGGCTGGGCTTATGCCCTTAAGGTCACCTATGGACCACCCAAGAGCTGTCTTGTGTGTCCTTAGCACTTGAATAAGTGCTTCCTCTTCCTGTGAATTTAAAGCAGAGCTTATGATCACTGGAAAGGTGTCACCTTCTCCTAGAAATGCATATTTCAAGGATGGTGGCAGTGGCTTGAGCTCTGGTTTAGGAGGTTTTTCCTCTTTCAGAAGAAAGTTCAGAGGCTCTTTCATGTCCCCTGAATCCTCCAAATCAGGCTGAACATCTTTAAAGATGTCTTCCAACTCTGATTCGAGACTCTCAGCCATGTTGATCTCTTCTACCAAAGAGTCAATAAGGTCAACTTTCATGCAGTCTGTTGATGTGTCTGGATGCTGCATGGCTTTGACAGCGTTCAACTTGAACTCGTCATCGTTGACTCTCAGGGTTATTTCCCCCTGCTGGACGTCAATGAGGGATCGTCCAGTTGCTAGGAAGGGTCTTCCTAGAATGAGAGTAGCACTCTTGTGCTCCTCCATTTCCAGCACAACAAAGTCAGTGGGAAAGGCGAATGGCCCAACTCTGACAATCATGTCCTCAATCACGCCTGATGGGTATTTAGTAGAACCATCAGCAAGTTGGAGACATATCCGGGTTGGTTTAACTTCCTCAGTTAAGCCAAGCTTCCTGATAGTGGATGCAGGTATTAGGTTGATGCTTGCCCCAAGATCGCATAAAGCTGTCTTGGTGCAATCACCTTCTAATATGCATGGTATCAGAAAACTCCCAGGGTCTTTAAGCTTTTCAGGAAAGCTTTTCAGAATGACTGCACTGCATTCTTCAGTGAGGAGAACTCTTTCTGTTTCTCTCCACTCCTTTTTATGACTCAAGATCTCTTTCATGAACTTGGCATAAGACGGTATTTGCTCAAGTGCCTCTGCAAAAGGAATCTTTATTTCAAGAGTCCTTAGATAATCTGCAAAGCGAGCAAATTTCTTATCCTGCTCCTCTTTCCGGAGTTTTTGAGGATAAGGTATCTTGGCTTTATATTCCTCAACCTTAGTGGTTAAAGAAGCCTTTTTAGAGGGGTTGTTGTCAGCACTTATGTGTGTCTGATCCCTCACTGGCAATTGCGTACCAGAGTCAGAAGCTGGAGTGACGTTAGACGCCAGCTCACTGTCTGTTCCTGGCGCCTGAACGCCAGAAATGTGCCCCTGTTGGGCGTTCAGTGCCAGATTCTTGCCCATTTCTGGCGTTGAACGCCACCCCTGCCTTGTTTCTGGCGCTGAACGCCAGTTTTGGGCATGGTCTGGGCGTTCAGCGCCAGCCTTCCACCCATTTTCTGGCGTTTTAGTGCCAGAATTATTTTTCCATGGGCTCTTACTGTCCTCAGGGGAATCTTTGGTGGGTTGCTTATTTCTTGAATTTTTGATGCCTTGAGGTGGGGTATTTAATGTTTTCCCACTTCTTAATTTCACTGCTTGGCATTCTTCTGGTATTTGCTTTGATAGCTGCTGCTTTGTTTGCTTAAACTGTTCTTCCATATGTATATTAGCTATCCTTGTCTCCTGTAACCTGTCTTTGAATTCAGCTAGCTGCTTTGTTAGAAAATCTAATTGCTGATTGAATTCAGCAGCTTGTTTTACAGTACTGAATTCAGCAGTTACTGTTTTAACCTCTTCATTCATGGAAGGGTTGCTGCTTAGATACAGATGCTGATTCCTGGCAACTGTATCAATGAGCTCTTGAGCCTCTTCGATTGTCTTTCTCATATGGATAGATCCACCAGCTGAGTAATCTAAAGACATCTGAGCTCCTTCTGCAAGCCCATAGTAGAAGATGTCTAACTGAACCCACTCTGAAAACATTTCAGAGGGGCATTTTCGTAGCATCTCTCTGTATCTCTCCCAGGCATCATAAAGAGATTCATTATCTCCTTGTTTAAAGCCTTGGATGTCCAGCCTTAGCTGTGTCATCCTTTTTGGAGGGAAATATTGATTCAGGAATTTTTCTGTCAGTTGTTTCCATGTTCTTATGCTGGCCTTAGGTTGGTTATTTAACCACCTCTTGGCTTGATCTTTTACAGCAAATGGAAACAGTAATAGTCTGTAGACATCCTGATCTATTTCCTTATCATGTACTGTGTCAGCAATTTGTAAAAATTGTGCCAGAAACTCTGTAGGTTCTTCCTGTGGAAGACCGGAATACTGGCAACTTTGCTGCACCATGATAATGAGCTGAGGATTCAACTCAAAGCTACTAACTCCAATGGAGGGTATGCATATGCTACTCCCATATGAAGCAGTAGAGGGGTTAGAATATGACCCCAGAGTCCTCCTGGACTGTTCATTTCCACTTATGTCCATGATGGATTTCTATAGATATAACTTGGACTGATTTATCTTTTTTATTTATTTTATTTTATAAGAAGTAAATACTTAAATAAAATAAAATAACTAAAAAGAATTTGAATTTTGAAAATTATAAATTTTTTTTTTAAATTAAAAATAATTAGTTAAAAAAACGAAATTTTTTTGAAAAAGAGGGAAGATATTTTCGAAAATTAGAGAGAGAGAGTTAGTTAGGTAGTTTTGAAAAAGTTATGAAACAAACAAAAAGTTAGTTAGTTAGTTGAAACAAATTTGAAAAGATAAGAAGTTAGGAAGTTAGAAGAGATATTTTGAAAAGATATTTTTGAATTTAGTGAGGAGAGAGAAGAACAATAAGATAGTACAAGATTTAAAATTTTTAGATCTAATGCTCCTTGTTTTCGAAAAATTTGGAGGGAAAACACCAAGGAACACCAAACTTAAAAATTTTAAGATCAAGACACAAGGAAAACTCAAGAACACTTTGAAGACTCACAAGAACACAAGAACATGAAGGAAGAACACCAAACTTAAAATTTTTAGAAAACCAAACCAAAATTTTCGAAAATCAAAGGGGAATCAACAAGAAAACACCAAACTTAAAGTTTGGCACAGGATTTAATAGAAAAATTATTTTTGAAAAAGAAGGTTTTAAAAAGAGTATAAAAGATTCTAACCCAATCAAATTAATGTTCTAGCCAAATGAGTTATGGGACCTTATTAATAGAAAAATTATTTTTGAAAAAGGTTTTTTTTTTTTTTTAAATATGATAGCCAATTACTATGAACATAAACACCACGTTCTAATTAATTGAGCTATAAATTTAAAGTGTTTTAACAAGGGATAAATAATAAAAGACTCTAAACCAAAAAAGGAGAAGATTTTTCCTAATCTAAGCAACAAAATAATCCGTCAGTTGTTCAAACACGAACAATCCCCGGCAACGGCGCCAAAAACTTGGTAGCACGAATTGCGAATCACACTTTTCACAACGCGTACCACTAACCAGCAAGTGTACTGGGTCGTCCAAGTAATACCTTACGTGAGTAAGGGTCGAATCCCACAGAGATTGTTGGTTTGAAGCAATCTATGGTTATCTTGTAAATCTTAGTCAGGAAGTCAATTATGTTTATCAATTGAATTGTGAATAACCAGTAGAGCAAGTTACTTGTTGTGCAGTAATGGAGAATATGTTGGAGTTTTGGAGATGCTTTGTCCTCTGAATCTCTGCTTTCCTCTGTCTTCTGATTCACGCACGCACGTCCTCCTATGGCAAGCTGTGTGTTGGTGGATCACCGTTATCAATGGCTACCTTCCATCCTTCCAGTGAAAACTACGCTCACGCGCTCTGTCACAGCATGGCTAATCACCGGTTGGTTCTCGATCCGGTTGGAATAGGATTTACTATCCTTTTGCGTCTGTCACTAACACCCAGCCTTCAGGAGTTTGAAGCTCGTCACAGTTATTCAATCCTTGAATCCTACTCGGAATGCCACAGACAAGGCTTAGACTTTCCGGATTCTCATGAATGCCGCCATCAGTTCTAGCTTATACCACGGAGATTCTGATTAAAGAATCTAAGAGACACTCATTCAATCGGATATAGAACGGAGGTGGTTGTCAGGCACACGTTCATGGGTTGAGGAAGGTGATGAGTGTCACAGCTCATCACCATCATCACAGTTAAGCGCGAATGAACATCTTAGATAGGAACAAGCGTGTTTGAATGAAAACAGAAATACTTGCATTAATTCATTGAGACACAGCAGAGCTCCTCACCCCCAACAATGGGGTTTAGAGACTCATGCCATCAGAGAATACAAAGTTTAGATCTGAAATGTCATGAGATACAAAATAAGTCTCTAAAAGTTGTTTAAATACTAAACTAGTAGCCTAGGGTTAAAAAATATGAGTGGACTATGATGGATGATGCAGAGATCCACTTCTGGGGCCCACTTGGTGTGCTGGGGCCCACTTGGTGTGTGCTGGGGCTGAGACTTTAAGCAATCCACGTGCAGAGGCCATTTGTGGAGTTGAACGCCAGTTTTTGTGCCAGTTTGGGCGTTCAACTCCAGTTTTTGATCCTTTTCTGGCGCTGAACGCCAGAATTGGGCAAAGAACTGGCGTTGAACGCCAGTTTACGTCGTCCATCCTTGTGCAAAGTATGGACTATTATATATTGCTGGAAAGCCCTGGATGTCTACTTTCCAACGCAATTGGAAGCATGCCATTTCAAGTTCTGTAGCTCCAGAAAATCCACTTTGAGTGCAGAGAGGTCAGAATCCAACAGCATCAGCAGTCCTTTTTCAGCCTGAATCAGATTTTTGCTCAGCTCCTTCAATTTCAGCCAGAAAAATACCTGAAATTACAGAAAAACACACAACTCATAGTAAAGTCCAGAAATATAAATTTTTCCTAAAAACTACTAGAAATAGACTAAAAACTAACTAAAACATACTCTAACTATATGAAATTATCCCCAAAAAGCGTATAAAATATCCGCTCATCAATTAGTCTACTTGACTTTCCTTTATTTAGTAAGGATTCACTAAGTGAGAGCAATGAACAATTCTTATCACAATTGATAAGGATAACTAGGATAGGATGTCTAATTCTCATACATTGCCAAGAGTTTTCTTAATTATTAATTTACTTTCTTGCAATTTATTTTTCTTGTTCCTTATTCAAAAACCCCAAAAAGATAATCTTCCATAACCAATAATAACTACACCTCCCTACAATTCCTTGAGAGACGACCCGAGTTTTAAATACTTTGGTTTATTTTTATTGGTTTTGCTTAAGTGACAAACAAGTTTTTGTACAAAAGGATTCCTTGTTGGTTTAGAAACTATACTTACCACGTGATTACTTTTGTGAAATTCTTTACTAGCAAAAATCCGTTCGTCAAATACATTCACTAATGATGAGTAATTGGGCTGAGAACTAGCTAAAAGCTAAGTTTGGTGTGGCCACCAATCCACTTAATCTAGGCTTACTACCATTTGAACAAAGTAAATTTGAAAGTAAGCCCAGAGATTAAGTTTGGTGTGGCCACCACCATACGAAATCCCACCTAGCAAGCCCAATACCATCCAAGTTAAAAGCATTTAATAAATTGGTAAGTATATAGAAAGTTGGTTTTAAATGTGTTTGGAAGGGGTTGGAAGCATAGAAATGTGAAAGGACTAAAGTTAATTCACCCTTATGAAGACATTAAAAACCCAATGATGAACCCAATTTATTAGATGTAATGGGATTAAGTTTGGTGTCCCATGGGACACTCATCAGTTGCGATTTCATTTACTCATATTAAAAGGAATGTGGAGGATTCTTTTGTCATTATTGATGGGGTTTCGTTTTTATTTTTCAGGAGAGAGAATGAGACCCACATGATTGATAGCTCATAAAGCAAAGAAATCAAAGTGTACTTGCACTTTGGAACTTAACACATGCAGGAAGTAAAGAGGGATAATGATTGGCACCTCTTCCCATGCTAGGCGCCACTCCCAAGTGGGAAAACATTTAATTGCTTTCACTTCCCACCATTCAGACCACACTTTCCATCCCTATAAAAACCCCTACTTTTTCCCACCACTCCTCCCACTTCAAACCCCAGCTTCACATACAAAAATAACCCCACAATTCCTTCTTTTCTCTTGTTTTTTCCTTTTTTCTTTACCTTTTTTCTTCTACTTGATTACGGACAATCAAGTCCTAAGTTTGGTGTTGGAGCAAAATTATGTTTTGCTTGCTCTCTTGCAACTTTTTTCAATCTTCTTTAACCCTTCACACACCTTTCTTCATCCCAATGGCACCACCAAGAGCTTTATCAACAAAGAAAAGAAAGACCAAGGAACCAACCTCAGGGTCCTCTGGCCACAATGAACACAAGTCCCTCTCTTCATTCAACCAAAATCAATTTTATGGTTGGGTGAGTGAGAGGCAAATTATTCCAGATGTTGGGTTCCAATTGGGAAGGAATGAACACCCTGAGATCAACAGGGAAATCAACAATAGAGGCTGGGCACTCTTGTGCAACCCACCAAGGAAGGTGGTGGAAAGCTTGGTGAGAGAGTTCTACGCCAATGCTGTGCCTCAGCCAGGGCAATCCTATAGCTATATTAGCTATGTGAGAGGGAAATCCATTAACTACAGTCCCTCTAACATAGATAGGATGCTCATGGTGGGACGAACAAGCTCCACTCGGAGCTATGAAGAAAGAATGAAGCAAGAAGACCCAGGATTTGATGAAATCCTCAATGAGATTTGTGTGTTGAATGTGCAATGGATCAATGATAGAGATGGGAGACCCAACCAGCTGAGAAGAAGAGATTTGAGCCCCCAAGCTAGAGGGTGGCTGGACTTTATGAGAAGATCTCTCTACCCTACTTCAAACACTTCCGAGGTTACGGTGGAAAGGGCTGTGCTCATATACAGCATAATGAAAGGTGAGAATGTGAATATTGGAGAAATGATGGCCAACAACATCAACAGGGTGCTAAAAAGCACCAAGGATAGCACAAGGTTGGTCCTCCCCAGCATTATTCAGAGGCTATGTGATGAAACAGGGGTTGAAAAGATTATTGATAAAGTGCTGGTAGATCAAGACAAGCCCATAACTGCCAAGAAGATGGCCAAAGTGGTGGCTGTTAACCCACTTGAGAGAAGAAGGGAGCATAGAGGACATGCTCATGTGCCACAAGGGCAGCCACCATACCAACAATATCAACAATTTCCTGAAGGTTTCAACTGTGAGCAAATGCAAGGAGACATACACCAAATGAAGGGAGACATACACCATCTGAGAGAGAATGTCAACCAACTCAAGGATAATCAACAACAACAATGGAACCAAGTGAATCAGAACATACAACAACTCAAATGGAGCTTGGAGCACATGAGGAAGGAGAAGCAAGAACAGTTTGACTGGCGAGAGATGCAAAGCACACTCAACAAGATAGTGAAGTAGAATAAATGGCAGCAGAGGAACCTTGCTGAGTTCAGGAATCTTTATGATGCCAGAACTATCTCAAGGAGGCAATATGATATCAACACACAAGCGAAGCTGAATCACTTATGTAATGCTGTGGCTGCCTTACACCCTGGATACCCAACATTCATGCAAGGAATGGAGGAGTTAAGTGCAAGATAAGAAGAAATTCTGGCCAAGCACAAGGAGGATGAAAGAAATTACATGAGGAGGCTAGGATTCTGGAAGCTCAAAGACACAAAGGCACAAAAGGGATCCTCCAAAAGGATGATGATGACTCCTCCTCTTCCAAAAAGAAAGACGAAGGAAAGGGGCAAATGAACTGAAGCTGCTCAAGGTTGTTGAGTTCCATAGTTGACACTCTCAAATTTCTAGATTTCTGTTTAGTTTTTTTATGTTTTAGTTTCTGTTTGAAAATAAGTTACAATGCTAGGATAGTTTATGTTTAATGCTTAGTTTTTTTTATTGCCTGAAGTCTTTTATGAGTCCTTTGAATTACAAGAAAGAAAATGCAATGTTAGTTCAAGTTCATCTACATCAATAAAAGATTAGTTTGTTTCCATAAGAGTCATTGAGTTGTTATAAAAACAAGAGCGAAAGAGACTAAGACCAAGTTTGACTGTTCAAAAAAATAAAGAGATAAGGAACTAAGTGTAGAACCTTGAATGAACTGGAAAGAAAATGAGTCATGGAAAAAACGACTTGGCTTAGAAGGTATGACAAGTAGATGCTAAAGGGTGTTCCTTGAATATCTATAGAACCAAGAAGTAGTAAGCAATAAAGACCCAAGGCTCTGGGCATCAACTACTAGGATGGAAAGAAACACTAAATAGCTCAAAAGAGTTAGAGAACCTAGTAGATGCTCGTGGTGAAGATGTGTCAAGAAGAGACCTGGGCAAGTAAATTCTTAGGGGTGTTTCAACATCTAGTACCCTAAAGCCAACTGGCTTGGGAGTGCTAATTGAAAGCCTAACTAAAGGGTTGTCTTGAGACAAAACACTTAGAGTCATGGTCAATGAAAAAGAAAAAGTGAAAAGGACAGGACAAACAAAAGAGAATGAAATAAATCTTGCTACTTTAAGTTGACAATCAATAAAAAGGGCCCCTGAAGCTTATACTTGGAAGAACCCTCAAAGATCTAGGGGTTCTTTGTGACATTGAAACAAAAATATTCATGTGTTAAATACTTAGTCCTATCCTTAGTAATGTTGTACATCCATTCAAGGTCAAGTATCCTTTTAAGAACTACTCACGGTGATTTGCTTGGGACAAGCAAAGCTTAAGTTTGGTGTTGTGATGACTTGCATCATCTACCCTTTTTTCTTGCATAGAAAGGACCATAAAAGAGCATAATCTCATTTGACCATTGCAATTCATGTACTATTTGATGAATATTATTGTACATTGCTTTGAATTGGGTTTGTGCTGAATTTTAGGTGAAAAAGACATCAAAAAGGGAAGAAAACAACAAAACAAGGTCGGGCATGTGAAACTGGCGTGCCACTTGGAACAAACGCAACAAAATTGCACTGGCGTGGCATGCCAGGAGCTGGGCGTGGCACGCCAATACTAAATTCCAGAAAGGATCCTCAAGCTCTCTATATGGGCGTGGCATGCCAAGAACTGGGCGTGGCACGCCAGTTATGATTTCCAGAGGAGCATGATTGAAGAAATTGTATGGGCGTGGCACGCTAGAAGCTGGGTGTGGCACGCCAGTGTAATTTTCCAGAGAGCAATGTTGAAGGCCACTAGAGGGGCGTGGCACGCCATTCTGGGCGTGGCACACCTAGCCCGTCACATACTATGGGCGTGCCACTTGATCCATGGGGCGTGGCACGCTAGTTCATCCATCCAGAGGAGATCATCACTTGGGCATGCTACTTGGTGTCAAAGGCGTGGCACGCTAGCTTCAAATTGTCACTTTGGCGTGCCACTTGAAGAGCCAGGCGTGGCACGCCAAGCTAAAAAGAATCACACTAAGTGGGCGTGCCACTTGAGCACCAAGGCGTGGCACGCCAGTACAAGATTCCAGAGAGCAATATTGAAGACCCAAAAGGCTGGGCGTGCCACTTGGTATTGAAGGCGTGGCACGCCAGCTTTAAATCATCACTTTGTTGTGCCACTTAAAGAGCCAAGTATGGCACGCCAAGCTGGAAAGAACCACATTAAAGTGGGCGTGCCACTTGAGCATCAAGGCGTGGCACGCTAGTACAAGTTTCCAAGAGAAGAGGTTGAAACCCAAAAGGGCTGGGTGAGCCACTTGTCAAAGGCGTGGCACGCCAGCTCTCCATTGTCACTTGGGCGTGCCACTTGAAGACCCAGGCGTGGCACGCCAACACTCAAGGAGACCAAAGCAAAGCTGGGTGTGCCACTTGGTGTCGAAGGCGTGGCACTCCAAGCTCTCATCCTCACATAGGTGTGCCACTTGAGCATCCAGGCGTGGCATGCCAATGATAAAAGGGGGCCAAAGCAAGGGCTGGGCGTGCCCCTTGGTGTCGAAGGCGTGGCACGCCAGCTCCATATTCTCACTTAGGCGTGCCACTTGAGGACCCAGGCGTGGCACGCCAGCTACTGGATCAAAGAAGAACAATGGGCGTGGCACGCCAGACCCTGGGCATGCCATGCTAGTTCAATTGGCCAGAGAGGAAGATTAAGCACCCATAATGGGCATGGCACGCCAGACCCTGGGCATGCCACGCTAGTTCAACTTTCCAAAGAAGGGAGATACAAGGAAAAGCCTGGGCGTGCCACTTGGGCTCGAAGTTGTGGCACGCGAAGGACATCAACACATATGGCGTGTGATGAGCGGATAATTTATACGCTTTTTGGCATTGTTTTTAGTATGTTTTTAGTAGAATCTGGTTACTTTTAGGGATGTTTTCATTAGTTTTTATGTTAAATTCACATTTCTGGACTTTACTATGAGTTTGTGTATTTTTCTGTGATTTCAGGTATTTTCTGGCTGAAATTGAGGGACTTGAGCAAAAATCAGATTCAGAGGTAGAAGAAGGACTGCTGATGCTGTTGGATTCTGACCTCCCTGCACTCAAAGTGGATTTTCTGGATCTACAGAACTCAAAATGGCGCTATTCCAATTGTGTTGGAAAGTAGAAATCCAGGGCTTTCCAGAAATATATAATAGTCCATACTTTGCCCAATTTTAGATGACGCAAATTGGCGTTCAACGCCAGTTCTCTGCCCAATTCTGGCGTCCAGCGCCAGAAACAAGTTGCAAAGTGGAGTTCAACGCCCAAACTGGCACAAAAGCTGGCGTTCAACTCCAGAAAGAGCCTCTGCACGTGTAACATTCAAGCTCAGCCCAAGCACACACCAAGTGGGCCCCAGAAGTGGATTTATGCATCAATTACTTACTTCTGTAAACCCTAGTAGCTAGTTTATTATAAATAGAACTTTTTACTATTGTATTAGACATCCTGAGTTTTATCTTCGGATCATAGTAGTCTTGGTTACTCCGGTTCCCCTCTGGGGCCGAGACCAATGAACTCCATTATCACTTATGTATTTTCAACGGTAGAGTTTCTACACTCCATAGATTAAGGTGTGGAGCTCTGCTGTTCCTCAAAGATTAATGCAAAGTACTACTGTTTTTCTATTCAATTCAACTTATTCTGCTTCTAAGATATTCATTCGCACTTCAACCTGAATGTGATGAATGTGACAATCATCATCATTCCCTATGAACGCGTGCCTGACAACCACTTCCGTTCTACCTTCGATTGAATGATTATCTCTTGGATCTCTTAATCAGAATCTTCGTGGTGTAAGCTAGATTGATGGCAGCATTCATGAGAATCCGGAAAGTCTAAACCTTGTCTGTGGTATTCCGAGTAGGATTCTGGGATTGAATGACTGTGATGAGCTTCAAACTTGCGATTGCTGGGCGTAGTGACAGACGCAAAAGGAGGGTGAATCCTATTCCAGCATGATCGGGAACCTCAGATGATTAGCCGTGCTGTGACAGAGCATTTGGACCATTTTCACAAGAGGAGGGGATGTAACCATTGACAACGGTGATGCCCTTGCATAAAGCCAGCCATAGAAAGGAGTAAGACTGATTGGATGAAGACAGCGGGAAAGCAGAGATTCAGAGGAACGAAAGCATCTCTACACACTTATCTGAAATTCTCACCAATGAATTACATAAGTGTTTCTATCCTTATTTTCTATTTAATTAGTATTAATTTCGAAAACTCCATAACTATTTTATATCCGCCTGACTGAGATTTACAAGGTGACCATAGCTTGCTTCATACCAACAATCTCCGTGGGATCGACCCTTACTCACGTAAGGTTTATTACTTGGACGACCCAGTGCACTTGCTGGTTAGTTGTATCGAAGTTGTGACAAATTATGAATTGAGATTAGAGCACCAAGTTTTTGGAGCCATTACCAGAGATCACAATTTCGTGCACCAAGTTTTTGACGCCGTTGCCGGGGATTGTTCGAGTTTGGACAACTGATGGTTCATCTTGTTGCTCAGATTGGGTTTCTTTTCGTTTTCTTTTCAAAAAGTTTTCAAAAATTTTTCAAAAAAAAAAAAATCTTTCAAAAATTTCTCCTTTGTGTTCGAAAAAAATTTTAAAATAAAAATGTTTTCAAAAATATATTTTTCTTCAGAATTTTTAAGAATGAATTCTAGAGTTTCATGAAGCATGTTGAAGCCTGGCTGGCTGTAAAGCCATGTCTAATTCTTTTGGATAGGGCATGTTAGGCTTGTCATGTCTGAGTTACATACTAAAGCTTGGCTGGCTATTAAGCCATGCCTAACCCTTTGATTGGAGCTTTAGTTTAAAGAGCATAAGATTCCTGGAATTCATATTAAAAATTTTGGAATCCTTATTTTTCTTTTTTTTAAAATGATTTTCGAAAAAAATCAAAAGAAAATACCAAAAAAATCATAAAATCATAAAAATCAAAAATATTTTATGGTTCTTGTTTGAGTCTTGAGTCAAGTTGAAAGTTTGGTGTCAATTGCATATTCATCTTGCATTTTTCGAAAATTCATGCATTCATAGTGTTCTTCATGATCTTCAAGTTGTTCTTGGTAAGTCTTCTTGTTTAATCTTGATATTTTCTTGTTTTGGATATTTTCTTGTTCTACATGTGCATTCTTGCATCCATAGAGTCTAAACATGAAAGATTTCTAAGTTTGGTGTCTTGCATGTTTTCTTTGCATATGAAAATTTTCAAAAATAAGTTCCTGATGTTCATCATAACATTCAAAGTGTTCTTGGTGTTCATCTTGACATTCATAGTGTTCTTGCATGCATTCCTTGTTTTGATCCAGAAATAAAAGAGAAAAACATGAAAATGATGTTTTAATTTTTTCTCTCTCATCATAAAAATTCAAAAAAGTTAAAAAAAATATCTTTTCCTTTTTCTTCTCTTAAAATTTCGAAAATTAGATTTGACTTTTTCAAAAATTTTTAAAATCTAGTTGTTTTCATGAGTCAAATCAAATTTTCAATTTAAAAAATTTTATCTTTTTCAAAATCTTTTTCAAAAATCAAATCTTTTTCATTTTTCTTGATTATTTTCGAAAATTATAAAAATATTTTTCAAAAATCTTTTTCTTAATTTTATCTCATAATTTTCGAAAATAACATCATCAATTAATGTTTTGATTCAAAAATTTCAAGTTTGTCACTTGCTTGTTAAGAAAGATTCAAACTTTGAGTTCTAGAATCATATCTTGTGATTTCTTATGAATCAAGTCATTATTTGTGATTTTAAAAATCAAATCTTTTTCAAAACTAATTTCAACCATATCTTTTCAAAAATATCTTCTTATCTTATCTTTTTCAAAAAGTTGATTTCAAAATATCTTTTCTAACCTCCTAACTTCTTATCTTTTCAAAATTTGTTTCAACTAACTAACTAACTTTTTGTTTGTTTCTTATCTTTTTCAAAACTACCTAACTAACTCTCTCTCTCTCTAATTTTCGAAAATATCTTCCCTCTTTTTCAAAATTTCTTTTTTTAACTAATTATTTTAATTGTTGATTTCAAATTTTCGAAAATTACTAACCTTTTTCAAAAACTATTTTTGAAAATCACTAACTCTTTTTTAAAAATTATTTTCGAAATTTTTCCTCTCTCATCTTATTCTACTTATTTATTCATCTACTAAACATCTCCTCACCTCACATCTCTACTCTCCTCACCCTTGTGTTTCTTTCCTTACATTACATTCTTTGTCCCCTTCCTTTCTTCCACTCACACAGGGACCTCTATACTGTGGTATAAAGGATCCCTATTATTATTATTATTATTTTTTCTGTGCCCTCTTCTTTGTCATATGAGCAGGAGCAAGGACAAGAATATTCTTGTTGAAGCAGATCCAGAACCTGAAAGGACTCTGAAGAAGAAACTAAGAGAAGCTAAATTACAACAATCCAGAGATAACCTTTTAGAAATTTTCGAACAGGAAGAGGAGATGGCAGCCGAAAATAATAATAATGCAAGGAGAATGCTTGGTGACTTTACTGCACCTAATTCCAATTTACATGGAAGAAGCATCTCCATTCCTGCCATTGGAGCAAACAACTTTGAGCTGAAACCTCAGCTAGTTTCTCTGATGCAGTAGAACTGCAAGTTTCATGGACTTCCATCTGAAGATCCTTTTCAGTTCTTAACTGAATTCTTGCAGATCTGTGATACTGTTAAGACTAATAGAGTAGATTCTGAAGTCTACAGGCTCATGCTTTTCCCTTTTGCTGTAAGAGACAGAGCTAGAGTGTGGTTGGATTCTCAACCCAGAGATAGCCTGAACTCTTGGGACAAGCTGGTCACGGCTTTCTTAGCCAAGTTCTTTTCTCCTCAAAAGCTGAGCAAGCTTAGAGTGGATGTTCAAACCTTCAGACAGAAAGAAGGTGAATCCCTCTATGAAGCTTGGGAAAGATACAAGCAGCTGACCAAAAAGTGTCCTTCTGACATGCTTTCAGAATGGACCATCCTGGATATATTCTATGATGGTTTATCTGAGCTATCAAAGATGTCATTTGATACTTCTGCAGGTGGATCCATTCACCTAAAGAAAATGCCTGCAGAAGCTCAAGAACTCATTGACATGGTTGCTAATAACCAGTTTATGTACACTTCTGAGAGGAATCCTGTGAGTAATGGGACGCCTATGAAGAAGGGAGTTCTTGAAATTGATACTCTGAATGCCATATTGGCTCAAAACAAAATATTGACTCAGCAAGTCAATATGATTTCTCAAAGTCGGAATGGAATGCAAGCTGCATCCAACAGTACTCAAGAGGCATCTTCAAAAGAAGAAGCTTATGATCCTGAGAACCCTGCAATAGCAGAGGTGAATTACTTAGGTGAACCTTATGGAAACACCTATAATCCATCATGAAGAAATCATCCAAATCTCTCATGGAAGGATCAACAAAAGCCTCAATAAGGCTTTAGTAATGGTGGAAGATACAGGTTTAGCAATAGCAAGCCTTTTCCATCATCCACTCAGCAAAAGACAGAGAACTCTGAACAAAATACCTCTAATTTAGCAAACTTAGTCTCTGATCTATCCAAGGCTATTGTAAGTTTTATGAATGAAACAAGGTCTTCCATTAGAAATTTGGAAGCACAAGTGGGCCAGCTGAGTAAAAGGATTACTGAAATCCCTTCTAGTACTCTCCCAAGCAATACAGAAGAAAATCCAAAAGGAGAGTGCAAGGCCATTGAATTAATCACCATGGCCGAATCTGTGAAGGAAGGAGAGGACATGAATCCCAAGGAGGAAGACCTCCTGGGACGTCCAGTGATCAATAAGGAGCTTCCCTTTGAGGAACCAAAGGAATCTGAGGCTCACCTAGAGACCCTAGAGATTCCATTAAACATCCTTATGCCATTCATGAGCTCTGATGAGTATTCCTCTTCTGAAGAGAATGAGAATGTCACTGAGGAGCAAGTCACCAAGTACCTTGGTGCAATCATGAAGCTGAATGCCAAATTATTTGGCATTGAAACTTGGGCAGATGAACCTCCCTTGTTCACCAATGAAGTAAGTGATCTGGATCAACTGACATTGCCTCAGAAGAAACAAGATCCTGGAAAGTTCTTAATACCTTGTACCATAGGCACCATGATCTTTAATGCTCTGTGTGACCCTTGTTCAGGAATAAACCTCATGCCCCTCTCTGTAATAGAGAAACTGGGAATCTATGGGGTACAAGCCACTAAAATCTCATTAGAGATGGCAGACAATTCAAGAAAACAGGCTTATGGACAAGTAGAGGACATGTTAGTAAAGGTTGAAGGCCTTTACATCCCTGCTTATTTCATAGTCCTAGATACTGGGAAGTATGAGGATGAATTCATCATCCTTGGAAGACCCTTCCTAGCCACAGCAAGAGCTGTGATTGATGTGGACAGAGGAAAATTGATCCTTCAATTAAATGAGGACAACCTTGTGTTTACAACTCAAGGATCTCTCTCTGCATCCATGGAGAGGAAGCATAAAAAGCTTCTCTCAAAGCAGAGTCAAACAAAGCCCCCACAGTCAAACTCTAAGTTTGGTGTTGGGAGGCCACAACCAAACTCAAAGTTTGGTGTCAAACCCCCATATCCAAACTCTAAGTTTGGTGTTGGGAGGTCTCAACAAAGCTCTGCACATCTGTGAGGCTCCATGAGAGCTCACTGTCAAGCTATTGACATTAAAGAAGCGCTTGTTGGGAGGCAACCCAATCTTTATTTATTTATTTTTCTTGTTCTTTCATGTTTTATTAGGTTCATGATCATGCGGAGTTACAAAATAAATATAAAAATTGAAAACGGAATCAAAAACAGCAGAAGAAAAATCACACCCTGGAGGAATACCTTACTGGCGTTTTAACGCCAATAAGAAGCATGTTTTGGGCGTTCAACGCCAGAACAGAGCATCATTCTGGCGCTGAACGCCAGAAATGGGCAGCATCTGGGCGTTTGAACGCCAGAAATGCACCCTGGAGAAGAGCTGGCGCTGAACGCCCAGAACAAGCATGGTTCTGGCGTTCAACGCTAGAAATGGGCAACAAATGGGCGTTCAACGCCCAAAACAAGCACCAATCTGGCGCTGAACGCCCAGAGTTGTGTGCAAGGGCATTTTGCATGCCCAATTTGGTGCAAGGTTGTAAATCCTTGAACACCTCAGGATCTGTGGACCCCACAGGATCACCTCAGGATCTGTGGACCCCACAGGATCCCCACCAATCTTTATTGCTTGGAGATGCATGCTCCAGTGGAGCGCTCCGTTTGGAAAGTGAACTTGGCATTCACTTCTCCCTTGGTGCGCCTTTGTTGCGCCTTGTTGCCTCTAGCATTCACTATTTGAACGCTGCGCTCAAATTTTGAGTGCTACACTTGGTTGGGTGCTGCCTTGGACGCGCGCATTGTTTCCCTTGGCTCTCTCTCTTTGAAAATGTTCACTAAGTGAATGTGGCGTTCACTTTTTGAACGCTACCCTTTGTTGCACGCCTTGGTGCACTTGTTTCCTTGGTGCGTGATGGTCTTCCTTGGGCGTTCACTTATTGAACACTGCGTTCAAAGTTTGAGTGCCACCCTTTGCTTCTTTAGTGCATTTGGCTTGAGCTTCCTCCCCAAGGCTTGAAACCCACAATAAAGTTCATAAAGTGAATGGCAAGTTCACTTTTTGAACGCTATCCCTTGCCTCTTTGATGCGTTGTATTAGTGAACTCCAAGTTCACTCTTTGAACGTTGCTCCCTTGATTGGCCTCCCCCTTTTCTTCATTTCTTCACCTACAAGCAACCAAACAAACAATCAAAGTATCACCAAATTCACAAGGTCTTTGCATTATTCATGAAATCAATTAATTCTATCATAAACCCTATGATTTTTTGTAAAATAAATGATGGTATATTGATTCAAGATAATCATGAAAATCCACTCCAATTACTTACTTATTGTGCAAGAAACCTAATGAAACTAATGAAAAATGCTTGTAAAACTAGCATAAAATGACTTGTTGGTGCACGAAATTGTGATCACACTTTTCACAACTCCAGTACAACTAACCAGCAAGTGCACTGGGTAGTCCAAGTAATAAAACCTTACGCGAGTAAGGATCGATCCCACGGAGATTGCCGGCTTGAAGTAAGCTATGGTCATCTTGTAAAATCTTAGTCAGGCGGATTCAATTGGTTATGAGTTTTGATAATTGAAAGATAAATAAAACGTAAAATTAAAATAAAGATACTTATGTAATTCATTGGTGGAAATTTCAGATAAGCATTTGGAGATGCTTTGTAGCTTCTAAATCTCTGCTTTCCTATTGTCTTCATCCAATCATGCGTGCTCCCTTCCATGGCAAGCTTTATGTTAGTGGATAATCGTTGTCAATGGCTACCATCCGTCCTCTCAATGAAAATGGTTCAGGTATGGTTTCTGTATGGCTAATCAACTGTCGGATCTCTCGTCTCGGATGAAAAATACCAGGCACAGCTACCGCACGACTAATCATCTGTCGGTTCTCACTTGTGTTGGAATAGGATCTCTCTATCCTTTTGCACACTGTCACTGCGCCCAACATTCATGAGTTTGAAGCTCGTCACAATCATCCCGTCCCAGATC
This sequence comes from Arachis ipaensis, assembly GCF_059453495.1. Lineage (NCBI taxonomy): Eukaryota > Viridiplantae > Streptophyta > Magnoliopsida > Fabales > Fabaceae > Arachis > Arachis ipaensis. The sequence goes on along the minus strand of NC_142440.1, from coordinate 77,507,299 downwards.
CTAATCGGAATACCACAGACAAGGTTTAGACTTCCGGATCTAAGGAATGCTGCCAATTGGTTCTAGCCTCTACCACGAAGGTTCTAATCTCACGGATTTGAATGCTCTGTTGTTAGGAGAGGCAAGTCAAATCCATGGATCAGAGACCCAAGAGACTATACTCCGGCTGTTGTCCAATGACTACGTTGAACATCATGTAGACCGCTTGTGATTGTTAGGCACGCGGATCTTGGCTAAGCGAGTAACGAAGATAGTGGGTGATTGTCACGGGTCACCCCTTCATTCTGACTTAATTGAATTAAGTATGAGAGTATATCTTGGAGAAGAAGTAAGCGTGAATTGAAAGAGAAACAATAGTACTTGCATTAATTCATGAAGAACAGCAGAGCTCCGTACCTTAATCTATGAGGTGCAGAAACTCCACCGTAGAAAATATATAAGAGAAAAAGGTCTAGGCCTGGCCGAATGGCCAGCCTACCAAATGTGAACAATGGCATAAGCTGATAAAAAAAGTCTCAATACAATAGGAAAGACTAGTATTTATACTAAACTAGTTACTAAAGATTATAGAAATTGAGTAAGTAAGTGTAGATAGTGCAGAAATCCACTTCCGGGACCCACTTGGTGTGTGCTTGGGCTGAGCATTGAGCTTTTCACGTGCATAGGCCTTTTCTGGAGTTAAACGCCAGCTTGGATGCCAGTTTGGGCGTTTAACTCCAGTTCTGGTGCCAGTTCCGGCGTTTTACGCCAGAAAAGGGTCTCTGGCTGGCGTTGAATGCCAGTTTGGGCCATTAAATCTTGGGAAAAGTATGGAGTATTATATATTGCTGGAAAACCCAAGATGTTATCTTTCCAGCCCAATTGAGAACGCGCCAATTGAACTTCTGTAGCTCGAGAAAAATGTGTTTGAGTGCAGGGAGGTCAGAATCCAACAGCATCTGTAGTCCTTTCTCAGCCTCTGAATCAGATTTTTGCTCAGGTCCGTCAATTTCAGCCAGAAAATACCTGAAATTACAGAAAACACACAAACTCATAGTAAAGTCCAGAAATGTGATTTTTGCATAAAAACTAATAAAAATATAATAAAAAGCAACTAGAACATACTAAAAACTATGTAAAAACAATGCCAAAAAGCGTATAAATTATCCGCTCATCACTTGTCATCACAACACCAAACTTAAACCTTGCTTGTCCCCAAGCAAGCACTAAACATGAGAAGAAATGGAATGAAATAGAGAAGTATATAAGTCCTTATTTAGCAGATAATAGAATTTGAACCATGGGGTTTTATGCAGATAAAAATGCAGCTCAATTATTCTTTGCTGATAGAAAGGAAATGCTTCTTTGAAGATTCACTAGAGTTATTGTTATAATTCCCTGCTCTTTGATTGATCCCTTTTTTATTTTTCCTTCATTCTTTTTCTTAGAAAGCTTATTTCTCAATGGTGGCTCAGTGTCAAGTGTTACAACAGCCTTTTGGCTCAATTTTTCTCAGCACTTCTTAACTACAGACACTTGGCTCACAATTCTTCTTAGGAACATTGATGCCCAGCACCTCTTTGGGTTACTAAATGCTTTGTAAGTAGGTTGCTCTTGATAATGGACTTTCGGTTGATAATCCCAGATTAGTTAATCCAAGTTACCAAGTTTTAAAAGACTCCACAGAACCTAATTCTTTAAGCATATCCTAGTATAAGAAACACCACAGGCATATGTCCTAAGGTCCAAGCTATTGGTGTCTAGTCTTATTATTTGTTTCTTTCTTTCTTGTTGCCAATCCTTGGCTTTTCTTCTCTTTTTCTTTCTTACCTTTCTACGTTCCTCAGGGATGTTCATTAATTGAAGGTTTTATAACAGCAACTAAGTTCACACTACAAGAGATATTCTCTTCTGCAGCTTTTATTATTGAGCTTATCATCCAATCAAGCAATTACCACCACAAGTGTTTATTCTAATTCCTACAACATTGGACAATCACTTTCTATTTCAAACATTTTCTCTTATTGATGCAAAAAGGACAAGACATAATTTAGCAAATGAGTGATAACCGACATAATACAAATCCTAATAATAATCTACCAAGATATGAAAATGCAGAACTTAAAACATTTGGAGGCATATCATGTTTCAGATATGCATCATCCTTATTTAATTAGAACTATAAAAGGGACTCCACCACCTCTTAATTGTTGTCCTCTTTTCCTTTGTTGGATTCTCCTTTCTTCTTCCTCTTCTTGTTTGTTTCTTGTGGTTCTTCAACAGGGCACCTCCGATCCCAAATGTGGTCTACTTGATCCCAGAGCCCAGCATCCTTCAATCCTTGTTGTATGTGTGCTACATTGTTCTTGGCTTTTCCTCTCTGATGGTCTATGATGAGCGGATAATTTATACGCTTTTTGGCATTGTTTTTAGTATGTTTTTAGTAGAATCTAGTTACTTTTAGGGATATTTTCATTGGTTTTTATGTTAAATTCACATTTCTGGACTTTACTATGAGTTTGTGTATTTTTCTGTGATTTCAGATATTTTCTGGCTGAAATTGAGGGACTTGAGCAAAAATCAGATTCAGAGGTTGAAGAAGGACTGCTGATGTTGTTGGATTCTAACCTCTCTGCACTCAAAGTGGATTTTCTGGAGCTACAGAACTCGAAATGGCGCGCTTCCAACTGCGTTGGAAAATAGACATCCAGAGCTTTCCAGAAATGTATAATAGTCCATACTTTGCCCAAGTTTAGACGACGCAAACTGGCGTTAAACGCCAGCTCTCTGCCCAATTCTGGCGTCCAGCGCCAGAAACAAGTTGGAAAGTGGAGTTCAACGCCCAAACTGGCACCAAAACTGGCGTTCAACTCCAGGAATGACCTCTACACGTGTAACACTCAAGCTCAGCCCAAGCACACACCAAGTGGGCCCCGGAAGTGGATTTATGCATCAATTACTTACTTCTATAAACCCTAGTAGCTAGTTTATTATAAATAGGACCTTTTACTATTGTATTAGACACCTTTGGACGCCTGGTTCTTAGATCAGAGGGGCTGGCCATTCGGTCATGCCTGGACCTTTCACTTATGTATTTTTAATGGTAGAGCTTCTACACTCCATAGATTAAGGTGTGGAGCTCTGCTGTTTCTCAAAGATTAATGCAAAGTACTACTGTTTTCTATTCAATTCAACTTATTCCACTTCTAAGATATTCATTCGCACTTCAACCTGAATGTGATAAACGTGACAATCATTATCATTCCCTATGAACGCGTGCCTGACAACCACTCCCGTTCTACCTCCGATTGAATGAATATCTCTTAGATTACTAATACAGGAGACCGAGTCCGAGATATTGGGATCTTCGTGGTATAAGCTAGATTGATGGCGGCATTCATGAGAATCCGGAAAGTCTAAACCTTGTCTGTGGTATTTCGAGTAGGATTCTGGGATTGAATGACTGTGACGAGCTTCAAACTCGCGATTGCTGGGCCTAGTGACAGACGCAAAAGGATAGTAAATCCTATTCCAGTATGATCGAGAACCTCCAGATGATTAGCCATGCAGTGACAGCGCATCGGACCATTTTCACAGGGAGGAATAGGATGCAACCAACGACAAAGGTGATGCCTCCAGACGATTAGCCGTGCTGTGACAGAGCATTTGGATCATTTTCCCGAGAGAGATCGAAAGTAGCCATTGACACCGGTGACATCCTTACATAAAGCTAGCCATAGAAAGGAGTAAGATTGATTGGATGAAGACAGCAGGAAAGCGGAGGTTCAGAGGAATGAATGCATCTCCATACGCTTATCTGAAATTCCCACCAATGATTTACATAAGTATTTCTATCCTTATTCTATTAGTTATTTTTAAAAACCCCATTACTATTTTATATCTGCCTGACTGAGATTTACAAGGTGACTATAGCTTGCTTCATACCAACAATCTCCGTGGGATTCGACCCTTACTCACGTAAGGTATTACTTGGACGACCCAGTGCACTTGCTGGTTAGTTGTGCGAAGTTGTGAACCATGGTATTGGCATCATGTTTTTGGTGCCATTACCAGGGAAAGAAAGAGCAATGAATTTTACATAATCAAGGTGTAATCACAATTTCGTCCACCAAGTTTTTGGCGCCGTTGCCGGGGATTGTTCGAGTTTGGACAACTGACGGCTTATCTTGTTGCTCAGATTAGGTAATTTTCTTTTTGTTTTCTCTTCAAAAATTTTTCAAAAATCTTTCAAAATTTTCTCCTTTGTTTTCGAAAAAAAATTTTAAAATAAAAATGTTTTCAAAAATAAATTATTCTATGGCTTCAAAACTTTCAAGAATGAATTCTAGAGTTTCATGGTAACATGTTGAATCCTATCTGGCTGAAAAGCCATACCCAAACTCCTTTGGGATTGGTCTTCAACTAATCACCTCAATGGATGTAAATCCATTCATAGTGTTCTTCATGATCTTCATGTTGTTCTTGGTAAGTCTTTTTGTTTGATCTTTGCATTTGCATGTTTTGTGTCTTTTCTTGTTTTTCATATGCATTCTTGAATTCTTAGTGTTTAAGCATTAAAGAATTCTAAGTTTGGTGTCTTGCATGTTTTCTTTGCATTAAACAATTTTCAAAAATATGTTCTTGATGTTCATCATGATCTTCATAGTGTTCTTGGTGTTCATCTTGACATTCATAGTGTTCTTGCATGCATTCCTTGTTTTGATTCAAAAATAAAAGAGAAAAACATGAAAATGATGTTTTAATTTTTCTCTCTCATCATTCAAAATTAAAAAATCAAAAAAATATCTTCCCTTTTTTCTCTCATCAAATTCGAAAATTGAGTTGACTTTTTCAAAAATTTTTAAAAATCAAGTTGTTTCTTATGAGTCAAATCAAATTTTCAATTTAAAAATCTTATCTTTTTCAAATCTTTTTCAAAAATCAAATCTTTTTTCATTTTTCTTAGTTATTTTCGAAAACTCTAAAAATATTTTTCAAAAATCTTTTTCTTATTTTTATATCATAATTTTTGAAAATAACATCATCAATTAATGTTTTGATTCAAAAATTTCAAGTTTGTTACTTGCTTGTTAAGAAAGATTCAAACTCTGAGTTCTAGAATCATATCTTGTGATTTCTTGTGAATCAAGTCATTAATTGTGATTTTAAAAATCAAATCTTTTTCAAAACTAATTTCAATCATATCTTTTCAAAAATATCTTCTTATCTTATCCCTTTCAAAAAATTGATTTTCAAATTTGTTTCAACTAACTAACTAACTTTTTGTTTGTTTCTTATCTTTTTCAAAACTACCTAACTAACTCTCTCTCTCTCATTTTTCAAAAATATCTTCTCTCTTTTTCAAAAATTTCTTTTTAATTAACTAATTATTTTATTTTCTATTTGAATTTTCGAAAAAAAATACTAACCTTTTTCAAAAACCATTTTCGAAAATCACTAACTCTTTTTCAAAAATTATTTTCGAAAATTCTCTCCTCCTCTCATCCCCTTCTATTTATTTATTCATCTACTAACACTTCTCTTCATCTCACATCACGGCTCCTATGCTTACCCTTGTGTTTGGATTCTTCATTCTTCTTCACCCCTATTTCTTTTCTTCTTCTACTAACAATAATGAACCTCTTTACTGTGACATAGATGATTCCTCTTCTTTTCTTTTTCTCTTCTCTTTCTTATGAGCAGGGACAAAGAAAAAGGCATTCTTGTTGAAGCTGATCCAGAACCTGAAAGGACTCTGAAGAGAAAACTAAGAGAAGCTAAATTACAACAATCCAGAGACAACCTTATTGAAAATTTCGAACAAGTAAAGGAGATGGCAGCCGAACCCAACAACAATAATGCAAGGAGAATGCTTGGTGACTTTACTGGACCTAATTCCAAATTACATGGAAGAAGCATCTCCATTCCTGCTATTGGAGCAAACAATTTTGAGTTGAAACCTCAGCTAGTTTCTCTGATGCAGCAGAACTGCAAGTTTCATGGACTTCCATCTGAAGATACTTTTCAGTTCTTAACTGAATTCTTGCTGATATGTGATACTGTTAAGACTAATGGAGTAGATCCTGAAGTCTACAGCCTCATGCTTTTCCCTTTTGCTGTAAGAGATAGAGCTAGAGTGTGGTTGGATTCTCAACCCAGAGATAGCCTGAACTCTTGGGATAAGCTGGTCACGGCTTTCTTAGCCAAGTTCTTTCCTCCTCAAAAGCTGAGCAAGCTTAGAGTGGATGTTCAAACCTTCAGACAGAAAGAAGGTGAATCCCTCTATGAAGCTTGGGAAAGATACAAACATTTGACCAAAAAATGTCCTTCTGACATGCTTTCAGAATGGACCATCCTGGATATATTCTATGATGGTCTGTCTGAGTTATCAAAGATGTCATTGGATACTTCTGCAGGTGGATCCATTCACCTAAAGAAAACACCTGCAGAAGCACAAGAACTCATTGACATGGTTGCAAATAACCAGTTCATGTACACTTCTGAAAGGAATCATGTGAATAATGGGACACCTATGAAGAAGGGAGTTCTTGAAGTTGATACTCTGAATGCCATATTGGCTCAGAATAAAATATTGACTCAGCAAGTCAATATGATTTTTCAGAGTCTGAATGGAGTGCAAGCTGCATCCAACAGTACTCAAGAGGCTTCTTATGAAGAAGAAGCTTATGATCCTGAAAACCCTGCAATAGCAGAGGTGAATTACTTAGATGAACCTTATGGAAACACCTATAATCCATCATGGAGGAATCATCCAAATTTCTCATGGAAGGATCAAAAGCCTCAACAAGGCTTTAATAATGGTGGAAGAAGCAGGTTTAACAATAATAGACCTTTTCCATCATCCACTCAGCAACAGACAGAGAATTCTGAGCAGAATCCATCTAGCTTAGTAAATTTAGTCTCTGATCTATCTAAGGCCACTGTGAGTTTCATGAATGAAACAAGGTCTTCCATTAGAAATTTGGAAGCTCAAGTGGGCCAGCTGAGTAAAAGGATCACTGAAATCCCTCCTAGCACTCTCCCAAGCAATACAGAAGAGAATCCAAAAGGAGAGTGTAAGGCCATTGACATAACCAAAATGGCCGAACCCAATGAGGGAGAGGAGGACGTGAATCCCAAGGAGGAAGACCTCCTGGGACGCCCAGTGATCAATAAGGAGTTTCTCTCTGAGGAACCAAAGGAATCTGAGACTCATCTAGAGACCATAGAGATTCCATTGAACCTCCTTAAGCCATTCATGAGCTCTGATGAGTATTTCTCTTCTGAAGAGAATGAGGATGTTACTGAAGAGCAAACTGCCAAGTTTCTTGGTGCAATCATAAAGCTGAATGCCAAATTGTTTGGTATTGAGACTTGGGAAGATGAACCTCCCTTGTTCACCAATGAACTAAGTGATCTGGATCAATTGACATTGCCTCAGAAGAGACAGGATCCTGGAAAGTTCATAATACCTTGTACCATAGGCACCATGATCTTTAAGGCTCTGTGTGACCTTGGTTTAGGGATAAACCTCATGCCCCTCTCTGTAATAGAGAAACTGGGAATCTATGGGGTGCAAGCTGCGAAAATCTCATTAGAGATGGCAGATAATTCAAGAAAACAGGCTTATGGACAAGTAGAGGACGTGTTAGTAAAGGTTGAAGGCCTTTACATCCCTGCTGATTTCATAGTCCTGGATACTGGAAAGGAAGAGGATGAATCCATCATCCTAGGAAGACCTTTCCTAGCCACAGCAAGAGTTGTGATTGATGTGGACAGAGGGGAATTGATCCTTCAATTAAATAAGGACAACCTTGTGTTTACAACTCAAGGATCTCTCTCTGCATCCATGAAGAGGAAGCAGAAAAAGCTTCTCTCAAAGCAGAGTCAACCAAAGCCCCCGCAGCCAAACTCTAAGTTTGGTGTTGGGAGGCCACAACCAAACTCTAAGTTTGGTGTTGAACTCCCATATCCAAACTCTAAGTTTGGTGTTGGGGAGTTTCAACAATGCTCTGCACATCTGTGAGGCTCCATGAGAGCCCACTGTCAAGCTATTGACATTAAAGAAGCGCTTGTTGGGAGGCAACCCAATTTTTATCTAATTATATGTTTATTGGTTATATGTCTTTATAGGTTCATGATCATGTGGAGTCACAAAATAAATATAAAAATTGAAAACGGAATCAAAAACAGCAGAAGAAAAATCACACCCTGGAGGAAGACCTTACTGGCGTTTAAACGCTAGTAAGAAGCATGTTTTGGGCGTTCAACGCCAGAACAGAGCATGGTTCTGGCGCTGAACGACAGAATGGGCAGCATCTGGGTGTTTAAACGCCAGAAATGCACCCTGGAGAAGAGCTGGCGCTGAACGCCCAGAACAAGCATGGTTCTGGCGTTCAACGCCAGAAATAGGCTACAAATGGGCGTTCAACACCCAGAACAAGCACCAATCTGGCGCTGAACGCCCAGAGTTGTGTGCAAGGGCATTTTGCATGCCTAATTTGGTGCAAGGTTGTAAATCCTTGAATACCTCAGGATCTATGGACCCCACAGGATCACCTTAGGATCTGTGGACCCCACAGGATCCCCACCTACCTCCAGTCACTTCTTCTCACCCCCTCTCTCTCCATTCATGATCATCCCTTCTGTTTTCCATTTACCACTCACATCCATACACCCCCCTACCTTCAAAATTCAACATCTCTTTCCCACCAAATCCCACCCATATGGCCGAATACACACATCCCTCCATCTCCTCCATCTCTTCTTCTTCTTCTTCTTCTATTCTTTCTTCTTTTGCTCGAGGGCGAGCAACATGCTAAATTTGGTGTGATAAAAGCATAAACTTTTTGTTTTTCCATTACCATTAATGGCACCTAAGGCCAGAGAAACCTCAAGAAGAGGAAAGGAAAGACAATTGCTTCTACCTCTGAGCCATGGGAGATGGAAAGATTCATCTCACAAGCCCATCACTAAGAAAAGGATGGAGCAAACAAGAGAGCACATTCATGGATCTCAATAGTGACATGAAGAAGCTCATCATCAAGAAACCCCTGAGATACCTCAAGGGATGCACTTTCCTCCACAGAATTTTTGGGAGCAAATCAACACTTCCCTAGGAGAATTAAGCTCCAACATGGGACAACTAAGGGTGGAACATCAAGAGCACTCCATCATCCTTCATGAAATAAGAAAAGATCAAAAAGAAATGAGGGAGAAGCAACAAAGACAAGGAAGAGACATAGAAGAGCTCAAGGACATCATTGGTTCCTCAAGAAGGAAATGCCACCATCACTAAGGTGGACTCATTCCTTGTTCTTACTTTCTCTGTTTTTTGTTTTCTCTATGTTAAGTGCTTATCTATGTTTGTGTCTTCATTACATGATCATTAGTAGTTAGTAACTTTGTCTTAAAGTTATGAATGTCCTATGAATCCATCACCTATCTTAAATGAAAAATGTTTTAATTCAAAAGAACAAGAAGTACATGAGTTTTGAATTTATCCTTGAACTTAGCTTAATTATATTGATGTGGTGACAATGCTTCTTGTTTTCTGAATGAATGCTTGAACAGTGCATATGTCTTTTGAAGTTGTTGTTTAAGAATGTTAAATATGTTGGCTCTTGAAAGAATGATGACTAGGAAACATGTTATTTGATAATCTGAAAAATCATAAAAATGATTCTTGAAGCAAGAAAAAGCAGCAAAGAACAAAGCTTGTAGAAAAAAAAAATAGGCGAAAAAAAAATTGAAAGAAAGAGAAAAAGCAAGCAGAAAAAGCCAAAAGCTCTTAAAACCAAAAGGCAAGAGCAAAAACCCAATAACCCTTAAAACCAAAAGGCAAGGGCAAATAAAAAGGATCCCAAGGCTTTGAGCATCAGTGGATAGGAGGGCCTAAAGGAATAAAATCTTGGCCTAAGCGGCTAAACCAAGCTGTCCCTAACCATGTGCTTGTGGCGTGTAGGTGTCAAGTGAAAACATGAGACTGAGCGGTTAAAGTCAAGGTCCAAAGCAAAAGAAGAGTGTGCTTAAGAACCCTGGACACCTCTAATTGGGGACTTTAGCAAAGCTGAGTCACAATCTGAAAAGGTTCACCCAATTATGTGTCTGTGGCATTTATGTATCCGGTGGTAATACTGGAAAACAAAGTGCTTAGGGCCACGGCCAAGACTCATAAAGAAGCTGTGTTCAAGAATCATCATACTGAACTAGGAGAATCAATAACACTATCTGAACTCTGAGTTCCTATAGATGCCAATCATTCTGAACCTCAATGGATAAAGTGAGATGCCAAAACTATTCAAGAGGCAAAAAGCTATAAGTCCCGCTCATTTGATTGGAGCTATGTTTCATTGATAGTTTGCAATTTATAGTATATTCTCTTCTTTTTATCCTATTTGATTTTCAGTTGCTTGGGGACAAGCAACAATTTATGTTTGGTGTTGTGATGAGCGGATAATTTATACGCTTTTTGGCATTGTTTTTAGTATGTTTTTAGTAGAATCTAGTTACTTTTAGGGATGTTTTCATTAGTTTTTATGTTAAATTCACATTTCTGGACTTTACTATGAGTTTGTGTATTTTTCTGTGATTTCAGGTATTTTCTGGCTGAAATTGAGGGACTTGAACAAAAATCAGATTCAGAGGTTGAAGAAGGACTGCTGATGCTGTTGGATTCTGACCTCCCTGCACTCAAAGTGGATTTTCTAGAACTACCGAACTCGAAATAGCGCGCTTCCAATTGCGTTGGAAAGTAGACATCCAGGGCTTTCCAGAAATGTATAATAGTTTATACTTTGCCCAAGTTTAGATGACGCGAACTGGCGTTCAACGCCAGCTCTCTGCCCAATTCTGGCGTCCAGCGCCAGAAACAAGTTGGAAAGTGGAGTTCAACACCCAAACTGGCACCAAAACTGGCGTTCAACTCCAGGAATGACCTCTACACGTGTAACACTCAAGCTCAGCCCAAGCACACACCAAGTGGGCCCCGGAAGTGGATTTATGCATCAATTACTTACTTCTATAAACCCTAGTAGCTAGTTTATTATAAATAGGACCTTTTACTATTGTATTAGACACCTTTGGACGCCTGGTTCTTAGATCAGAGGGGCTGGCCATTCGGTCATGCCTGGACCTTTCACTTATGTATTTTTAACGGTAGAGCTTCTACACTCCATAGATTAAGGTGTGGAGCTCTGCTGTTCCTCAAAGATTAATGCAAAGTACTACTATTTTCTATTCAATTCAACTTATTCCACTTCTAAGATATTCATTCGTACTTCAACCTGAATGTGATAAACGTGACAATCATTATCATTCCCTATGAACGCGTGCCTGACAACCACTCCCGTTCTACCTCCGATTGAACGAATATCTCTTAGATTACTAATACAGGGGACCGAGTCCGAGATATTGGGATCTTCGTGGTATAAGCTAGATTGATGGCGGCATTCATGAGAATCCGGAAAGTCTAAACCTTGTCTGTGGTATTTCGAGTGGGATTCTGGGATTGAATGACTGTGACGAGCTTCAAACTCGCGATTGCTGGGCCTAGTGACAGACGCAAAAGGATAGTAAATCCTATTCCAGTATGATCGAGAACCTCCAGATGATTAGCCATGCAGTGACAGCGCATCGGACCATTTTCACAAGGAGGAATAGGATGCAACCAACGACAAAGGTGATGCCTCCAGACGATTAGCCGTGCTGTGACAGAGCATTTGGATCATTTTCCCGAGAGAGATCGAAAGTAGCCATTGACATCGGTGACATCCTTACATAAAGCTAGCCATAGAAAGGAGTAAGATTGATTGGATGAAGACAGCAGGAAAGCGGAGGTTCAGAGGAACGAATGCATCTCCATACGCTTATCTGAAATTATCACCAATGATTTACATAAGTATTTCTATCCTTATTCTATTAGTTATTTTCGAAAACCCCATTACTATTTTATATCTGCCTGACTGAGATTTACAAGGTGACTATAGCTTTCTTCATACCAACAATCTCCGTGGGATTCGACCCTTACTCACGTAAGGTATTACTTGGACGACCCAGTGCACTTGCTGGTTAGTTGTGCGAAGTTGTGAACCATGGTATTGGCATCATGTTTTTGGCGCCATTACCAGGGAAAGAAAGAGCAATGAATTTTACATAATCAAGGTGTAATCACAATTTCATCCACCAGTCTACCAATTCTTGGCATTGCTCAAATGGCTTGATTTATTGGTTCAATACTGGCACGCTATGGACCACATAGTCCAACTTTGCTTGAGTTTCTATATCAGACTCTATTCTGTCCAAGTTTCTATGCTCTCTATTTGTATGATATATGTTCTCCATTGGTAGAGATTTTGGGTGTACTCCCCATACTTGGCCTGTCGTAGGGACAATCTATTAAATGATTCTTGAAATTTTGCTGATTGTTCCCTTTGCCCCTCAAGAATTCTTGCTTGAAACTCTCTCTGTTGATCCAACATCTTGAGCTGGAAATTTTCTTGCATCTCCATCATTTCTTGCTGCCAATGCTCTTGTTGCTCTTGGGCTTTCTAGTACTGCTCTTGTTGCCTAAAGTATTGCTCCTGTTGTTGCTCCTGTGCTCTCATGTATTGTTAAGACATTTCTTCAATGGTTCTTTGCATTTGGCTTAAGTCCATTGAACCAGAAGCTTGTTCCCCCTCCACTTGTGCTCTCCTCCTTCTTCCTTGAGCTCTTCTATCCTCTTCAGGTTCAGGGACACCATCCATTTTTTGCTTGGTGATTTCTCTGCCTCCTGTTACCCGATATGTATCTGCATCCTCAAAGAGTATTCTCAGCCTCAGAATGGTACTTGGGTGGCCAAGCATGCTTGATTTGCCAGTATTCTCAGCCATCTCTTGAATGCTATCTGCGATGAGCTGTGGGATATTGATTTCTCCACCCCTAAGTATGCAATATGTCAGAATTTCTCTCTGTATTGTGACCTCAGATGTATTTGCAGTGGGGAGTATAGATCTTCTCACTAGCTCGTACTAACCTTTGGCTTCAGGTATGAGATCCATTCTCTTCAAGCAACTTGGATTTCCTTCTGAGTCCCTTTCCCAGTCTTTGCCTTCAGGGCATAAACCACTTAGTATCTCATCGGGATCATTATCACCCTACATTTTGTCATCAAAGCTGGGTTCTTCATAGGTTATCACTCTTATCTGCAAGACTCTCATGATGGATGATGGGCTAAAATCTACCTCAACCCCCCTAACATAGCTCTTGTAGGGAGGGCTGGTCTTGCTTGACCTCACAGCATTTGCATAGAATTTTCTTATCATGGTTGCACTTATGTCTGTGAGAGGTTCACATAGAAGTTCTCATCTCCTCTCTACGGTTATTCTTCTCATGATGGGATATTCTCCATCTTTCAGTCTGAATCCCATCTCTGGAATGACTTTCTTTGATTCCATTAGCGTATAATACCTTGATTCATGAAATTGAGACTTAAATCTCTTGGTATCATAGGTTGGTGGATGGCTACAGCTGGTTCCTTTCCTTTCCTTATTCTAGAACTTGATGAAGCCATGAATTATGAAGGAAAGAAGGGAGAATAAAGGATGAAATTTGGTTTAGGTATGGTTTAAGATGGAAGGAATGGGAGGTAAGGTGTTGTGTGATGTCGTTGGGTGAGAGAAGGATGATGCAACATGTTTGGGATGAATGTATGAAGAAAGCAACGATATGTGAGCTTGAGAAGTGCTACTGCCATTTTATAGAAAGGAAGGCATTGTTGGAGGGAGGCATAGGTTCGGTTATGTGGTAATGAAGGGTGAGGATTGAGCAAATTATTGTTGAAGATCCATGAAATAGATGGCCTGCATGTGGAGATGGTTGAAGACAAGGATTGCTCTTCCATTGGGCACATGGTTCGGCCTTCTAGGTGCTGGTTCCTGCAGCGTTGTGCTTCCCCATGCATGCACATGTGACTTGCTTTCCTCCTTTTATGACAACTGATGAGCGGATATTTTATACGCTTTTTGGGGATAATTTCATATAGTTTTGAGTATGTTTTAGTTAGTTTTTAGTCTATTTTTATTAGTTTTTAGGAAAAATTTATATTTCTAGACTTTACTATGAGTTGTGTGTTTTTCTGTAATTTCAGGTATTTTTCTGGCTGAAATTGAAGGAGCTGAGCAAAAATCTGATTCAGGCTGAAAAAGGACTGCTGATGCTGTTGGATTCTGACCTCCCTGCACTCAAAGTAAATTTTCTGGAGCTACAGAACTCGAAATGGCGTACTTCCAATTGCGTTGGAAAGTAGACATCCAGAGCTTTCCAGCAATATATAATAGTCCATACTTTGCACAAGAATAGACGACGTAAACTAGCGTTCAACGCCAGTCCTCTGCCCAATTCCGGCGTCCAGCGCCAGAAAAGGATCAAAAACTAGTTGAACGCCCAAACTGGCACAAAAACTGGCGTTCAACTCCACAAATGGCCTCTGCAGGTGGATTGCTTAAGTCTCAGCCCCAGCACACACCTAGTGGGCCCCAGCACACACCAAGTGGGCCCCAGAAGTGGATCTCTGCATCATCCATCACAGTCTACTCATATTTTGTAACCCTAGGCTACTAGTTTAGTATTTCAACAACTTTTAGAGACTTATTTTGTATCTCATGACATTTTAGATCTAAACTTTGTATTCTCTGATGGCATGAGTCTCTAAACCCCATTGTTGGGGGTGAGGAGCTCTGCTGTGTCTCAATGAATTAATGCAAGTATTTCTGTTTTCCATTCAAACACGCTTGTTCCTATCTAAGATGTTCATTCGCGCTTAACTGTGATGAAGGTGATGATCCGTGACATTCATCACCTTCCTCAAAACATGAACGTGTGCCTGACAACCACCTCCGTTCTATATCCGATTGAATGAGTATCTCTTAGATTCCTTAATCAGAATCTCCGTGGTATAAGCTAGAACTGATGGCGGCATTCATGAGAATCCGGAAAGTCTAAACCTTGTCTGTGGTATTCCGAGTAGGATTCAAGGATTGAATGACTGTGACGAGCTTCAAACTCCTGAAGGCTGGGCGTTAGTGATAGACACAAAAGGATAGTAAATCCTATTCCAACCGAATCGAGAACCAACCGGTGATTAGCCGTGCTGTGACAGAGCGCGTGAGCATAGTTTTCACTGGAAGGATGGAAGGTAGCCATTGACAACGGTGATCCACCAACACACAGCTTGCCATAGGAGGACGTGCGTGCGTGAATCAGAAGACAGAGGAAAGCAGAGATTCAGAAGATAAAGCATCTCCAAAACTCCAACATATTCTCCATTACTGCATAACAAGTAACCTTTAATTTATGCTCTCTCAGTTATTCACAATTCAACTGATAAACATAATTGACTTCCTGACTAAGATTTACAAGATAACCATAGATTGCTTCAAACCAACAATCTCCGTGGGATTCGACCCTTACTCACGTAAGGTATTACTTGGACGACCCAGTGCACTTGCTGGTTAGTGGTACGCGTTGTGAAAAGTGTGATTCACAATTCGTGCACCAAGTTTTTGGCGCCGTTGCCGGGGATTGTTCGTGTTTGGACAACTAACGGTTTATCTTGTTGCTTAGATTAGGAAAAATTTTTCTTTTTTTTTTGGTTTAGAGTCTTTTATTATTTATCCCTTGCTAAAATACTTTAAACTTATAGCTCAGTTATTTAGAACGTGGTGTTTATGTTCATGATAATTGGCTATCATATTTTTAAAACCTTTTGCAAAAATAATTTTTCTATTAAATCCTGTGCCAAATCTTAAGTTTGGTGTTTTCAAAAATAATCTTTCCTAAAATTTTCGAAAGTTCCCTAACTCATTTGGCTAGAGCGTTAATCTGTGTTCTTGATAATTGGGTTAGAGTCTTTTATATTCTTTTCAAAACCTTCTTTTTCATAAATAATATTTTCTCTATTAAATTTTGTGCCAAACTTTAAGTTTGGTGTTTTCTTTTTGATTTCCCTTTGGTTTTCGAAAATTTTGGCTTGGTTTTCTGAAAATTTTAAGTTTGGTGTTCTTTCTTCATGTTCTTGTGTTCTTGTGAGTCTTCAAAGTGTTGTTGAGTTTTCCTTGTGTCTTGATCTTAAAATTTCTAAGTTTGGTGTTCCTTGGTGTTTTCCCTCCAAAATTTTCAAAAACAAGGAGCATTAGATCTAAAAATTTTAAATCTTGTACTACCTTATTGTTTTTCTCTCTCCTCACTAAATTCAAAAATATCTTTTCAAAATATCTCTTCTAACTTCCTAACTTCTTATCTTTTCAAAATTTGTTTCAACTAACCAACTAACTTTTTGTTTGTTTCTTAACTTTTTCAAAACCACCTATCTAACTCTCTCTCTCTCTAATTTTCAAAAATATCTTCCCTCTTTTTCAAAAATTTCTTTTTTATTAACTAATTAATTTTTATTTTTTTAAAAAAAAATTTATTTTAAAATTCAAATTCTTTTTAGTTATTTTATTTTATTTAAGTATTTACTTCTTATAAAATAAAATAAATAAAAAGATAAATCAGTCCAAGTTATATCCATATATCTATCATGGACATAAGTGGAAATGAACAGTCCAGGAGGACTCTGGGGTCATATTCTAACCCCTCTACTGCTTCATATGGGAGTAGCATATGCATACCCTCCATTGGAGTTAGTAGCTTTGAGTTGAATCCTCAGCTCATTATCATGGTGCAGCAAAGTTGCCAATATTCCGGTCTTCCACAGGAAGAACCTACAGAGTTTCTGGCACAGTTTCTACAGATTGCTGACACAGTACATGATAAAGAAATAGATCAGGATGTCTACAGACTATTACTGTTTCCATTTGCTGTAAAAGATCAAGCTAAGAGGTGGTTGAATAACCAACCTAAGGCCAGCATAAGGACATGGAAACAGTTGACAGAAAAATTCCTGAATCAATATTTCCCTCCAAAAAGGATGACACAGCTAAGGCTGGACATCCAAGGCTTTAAACAAGGAGATAATGAATCTCTTTATGATGCCTGGGAGAGATACAGAGAGATGCTACGAAAATGCCCCTCTGAAATGTTTTCAGAGTGGGTTCAGTTAGACATCTTCTACTATGGGCTTGCAGAAGGAGCTCAGATGTCTCTAGATTACTCAGCTGGTGGATCTATCCATATGAGAAAGACAATTGAAGAGGCTCAAGAGCTCATTGATACAGTTGCCAGGAATCAGCATCTGTACCTAAGTAGCAACCCTTCCATGAATGAAGAGGTTAAAACAGTAACTGCTGAATTCAGTACTGTAAAACAAGCTGCTGAATTCAATCAGCAATTGGATTTTCTAACAAACCAGCTAGCTGAATTCAAGGACAGGCTACAAGAGACAAGGATAGCTAATATATAGATGGACGAACAGTTTAAGCAGACAAAGCAGCAGCTATCAAGGCAAATAGCAGAAGAATGCCAAGCAGTTCAATTAAGAAGTGGGAAAACATTAAATACCCCACCTCAAGGGATCAAAAATTCAAGAAATGAGCAACCCACCAAAGATTCACCTGAGGACAGTAAGAGCCCAGGGAAAAATAGTTCTGGCACTAAAACGCCAGAAAAGGGGTGGAAGGCTGGCGCTGAACGCCCAGACCATGCCCAAAACTGGCGTTCAGCGCCAGAAACAAGGCAGGATTGGCGTTCAACGCCAGAAATGGGCAAGGATCTGGCGTTGAACGCCCAAATGGGGCAGATTCCAGCGTTGAACGCCCAAAATGGGCACATTTCTGGCGTTCAGGCGCCAGGAACAGACAGTAAGCTGGCGTCTGACGTCACTCCAGCCTCTGACTCTGGCGCTCAATTGCCAGTGAGGGATCAGATACACACAAGTGCTGATAACAACCCCTCTAAAAAGGCTTCTTTAACCACTAAGGTTGAGGAATATAAAGCCAAGATACCTTATCCTCAAAAACTCCGGAAAGAGGAGCAGGATAAGCAATTTGCTCGCTTTGCAGATTATCTAAGGACTCTTGAAATAAAGATTCCATTTGCAGAGGCACTTGAGCAAATACCTTCTTATGCCAAGTTCATGAAAGAGATCTTGAGTCATAAAAAGGAGTGGAGAGAAACAGAAAGAGTTCTCCTCACTGAAGAATGCAGTGCAGTCATTCTGAAAAGCTTTCCTGAAAAGCTTAAAGACCCTGGGAGTTTTCTGATACCATGCATATTAGAAGGTGATTTCACCAAGACAGCTTTGTGCGATCTTGGGGCAAGCATCAACCTGATACCTGCATCCACTATCAGGAAGCTTGGCTTAATTGAAGAAGTTAAACCAACCCGGATATGTCTCCAACTTGCTGATGGTTCCACTAAATACCCATCAGGCGTGATTGAGGACATGATTGTCAGAGTTGGGCCATTCGCCTTTCCCACTGACTTTGTTGTGCTGGAAATGGAGGAGCACAAGAGTGCTACTCTCATTCTAGGAAGACCCTTCCTAGCAACTGGACGATCCCTCATTGATGTCCAACAGGGGGAAATAACCCTGAGAGTCAATGATGATGAGTTTAAGTTGAACGCTGTCAAAGCCATGCAGCATCCAGACACATCAACAGACTGCATGAAAGTTGATCTCATTGACTCTTTGGTAGAAGAGATCAACATGGCTGAGAGTCTCGAATCAGAGTTGGAAGACATCTTTAAAGATGTTCAGCCTGATTTGGAGGATTCAGAGGACATGAAAGAGCCTCTGAACTTTCTTCTGAAAGAGGAAAAACCTCCTAAACCCGAGCTCAAGCCACTACCACCATCCTTGAAATATGCATTTCTGGGAGAAGGTGACACTTTTCCAGTAATCATAAGCTCTGCTTTAAATTCACAGGAAGAGGAAGCACTTATTCAAGTGCTAAGGACACACAAGACAGCTCTTGGGTGGTCCATAGGTGACCTTAAGGGCATAAGCCCAGCTAGATGCATGCACAAAATCCTATTGGAGGACAATGCCAAACCAGTGGTTCAACCACAGAGGCGGCTAAATCCAGCCATGAAGGAAGTGGTGCAGAAAGAGGTCACCAAATTACTAGAGGCTGGGATTATTTATCCCATTTCTGATAGCCCCTGGGTGAGCCCTGTTCAAGTCGTCCCAAAAAAGGGAGGCATGACAGTGATTCATAATGAAAAAAATGAACTGGTTCCTACAAGAACAGTTACAGGGTGGCGCATGTGTATTGACTACAGAAGGCTCAATACAGCCACCAGAAAGGATCATTTTCCTTTACCATTCATAGACCAGATGCTAGAGAGACTAGCAGGTCATGATTATTACTGCTTTTTGGATGGCTACTCAGGCTATAACCAGATTGTAGTAGATCCCCAGGATCAAGAAAAAACAGCATTCACATGTCCATCCGGAGTGTTTGCTTATAGAAGGATGCCATTTGGGCTATGTAATGCGCCTGCAACCTTCCAGAGATGCATGCTCTCTATTTTCTCTGACATGGTGGAAAAATTTCTGGAAGTCTTCATGGATGACTTCTCAGTATATGGAGACTCATTCAGCTCCTGTCTTGATCATCTGAAACTTGTTTTGAGAAGATGCCAAGAAACCAACCTAGTTTTAAACTGGGAAAAGTGTCACTTCATGGTGACTGAAGGAATTGTTCTTGGGCATAAAATCTCAAACAAGGGAATAGAGGTGGATCAAGCGAAAATAGAGGTAATTGAAAAATTACCACCACCTGCCAATGTTAAGGCAATCAGAAGCTTTCTAGGACATGCAGGATTCTATAGGAGGTTTATAAAGGATTTTTCAAAAATCGCAAAACCTCTAAGCAATCTGCTAGCTGCTGACACGCCATTTGTGTTTGACACAGCATGCCTGCAGGCGTTTGAAACACTGAAAGCTAAGCTGGTCACAGCACCAGTTATTTCTGTACCAGACTGGACATTACCATTTGAGCTAATGTGTGATGCCAGTGATCATGCCATTGGTGCAGTGTTGGGACAGAGGCATGACAAGCTTCTGCATGTCATTTATTATGCTAGTCGTGTTTTAAATGATGCACAGAAAAATTACACAACCACAGAAAAGGAATTACTTGCAGTGGTTTACGCCATTGACAAGTTCAGATCCTACTTAGTAGGATCAAAGGTGATTGTGTACACTGACCATGCTGCTCTTAAGTATCTACTCACAAAGCAAGATTCAAAACCCAGGCTCATCAGATGGGTATTGCTTCTGCAAGAGTTTGATATAGAAATAAGAGACAGAAAGGGGACAGAGAACCAAGTAGCTAATCATCTGTCCCGGATAGAGCCAGTGGAAGGGACGTCCCTCCCCTTTCTTGAGATCTCTGAGACGTTCCCTGATGAGCATCTATTTGCCATTCAGGAAGCACCATGGTTTGCCGATATTGCAAACTATAAAGCTGCAAGGTTCATACCCAAGGAGTACAATCGAATACAAAAGAAAAAATTAGTTACTGATGCAAAGTACTACTTGTGGAATGAGCCCTATCTCTTTAAGAGATGTGCAGACGGAATTATCCGTAGGTGTGTCCCCAGAGAGGAAGCACAGAGAATCCTATGGCATTGCCATGGATCTCAATATGGAGGCCATTTCAGAGGTGAGCGAACAGCCACCAAGGTCCTCCAATGTGGCTTCTATTGGCCCACACTCTATAAAGATTCCTGAGAGTTTGTACGTAATTGTGACAGTTGCCAAAGAGCTGGTAATCTGCCTCATGGTTACGCCATGCCTCAACAAGGAATCTTGGAAATTGAGTTGTTTGACGTATGGGGAATTGACTTCATGGGACCTTTCCCACCATCATACTCAAACACTTATATTCTGGTGGCAGTTGACTATGTATCAAAATGGGTTGAGGCTATTGCCACACCCACCAATGATACTAAAACAGTGCTGAAGTTCCTCCAGAAACATATTTTTAGAAGGTTTGGTGTCCCTAGAGTACTAATCAGTGATGGGGGCACTCACTTCTGCAATAAACAGCTTTACTCTGCCATGGTTCGGTATGGAATTCGCCACAAGGTGGCCACTCCATATCATCCACAAACCAATGGGCAGGCTGAAGTCTCTAATAGAGAATTAAAGAGAATCCTGGAACGGACAGTAAATACCCGTAGAAAGGATTGGGCAAGGAGCTTGGATGATGCTCTGTGGGCTTACAGAACAGCATTCAAGACCCCTATAGGGACCTCTCCATACCAACTGGTGTATGGTAAGGCATGTCACCTGCCCGTGGAACTGGAACATAAGGCCTACTGGGCAACCAGATTCTTAAACTTTGATGCCAAATTAGCAGGAGAAAAAAGATTGCTCCAGCTAAATGAGCTAGAGGAGTTCAGATTCACAGCTTTCGAAAATGCCAAGCTATATAAAGAAAAATAAAAAAAGTGGCATGACAGAAAGCTGTCATCTAGAATCTTTGAACCAGGACAGAAGGTTCTGTTGTTTAACTCTAGACTCAGGCTATTCCCCGGGAAACTGAAATCCCGGTGGAGGGGACCATACGTGATTACAAGTGTATCACCATATGGTTATGTGGAGCTTCAAGATATTGATTCTGATAAGAAGTTCATTGTCAATGGACAGAGAATCAAGCATTATCTAGAAGACAACATTGAGCAAGAATGCTCAAGGCTGAAGCTAGATTAAATGCTCAGCAAGGTCCAGCTAAGGACATTAAAGAAGCGCTTGTTGGGAGGCAACCCAATTTTTATTTACTTTCATGGTTTTTCATGTTTTGTTAGGTTCATGATCATGTGGAGTCACAAAACAAATATTAAAAATTGAAAACGGAATAAAAAACAGCAGAAGAAAAATCACACCCTGGAGGAAGCACCTGTCTGGCGTTCAACGCCAGAACAGAGCATGGTTCTGGCGCTGAACGCCCAAAATGGGCAACATCCTGGCGCTGAACGCCCAGACCAAGCATGGTTCTGGCGTTCAACGCCAGAAATGGCTAGTAAATGGGCGTTGAACGCCCAAAATGGGCACCAACCTGGTGCTGAACGCCCAGAGTTGTGTGCAAGGGCATTTTGCATGCCCAAATTGGTGCAGGGATGTAAATGCCTTGACACCTCAAGATCTGTGGACCTCACAGGATAATTTCAAGATCTGTGGACCCCACAGGATCCCCACCTTCCCTCCTCATAATCCTAGTTTTTTTTCTTTCCACATCTTCTTTTTCATCTATTCCCTCTTCTTTTGCTCGAGGGCGAGCAACATTTTAAGTTTGGTGTGGTAAAACAATTATGTGAAGGATCTATAGCTCAGTGGTAGAACATGTGGCTGCAAATCAAGAGATACTTCAGGGGATGCACTTCCCTCCACATAATTATTGGAAGCAACTGAGGATAGAAATACCAAAAATCACTAGGAATCAAGCCACAAAGGCAAGGAAGAGACATAAAAGAGCTCAAGAACATCATTGGTGCCTCAAGAAGGAAATGCCATCATCACTAAGGTGGACTCGTTCCTTGTTCTTACTTTCTCTGTTTTTCGTTTTCTCTATGTTAAGTGCTTATCTATGTTTGTGTCTTCATTACATGATCATTAGTAGTAATTAGTGTCTAATTTGATTTTATCCCCAATTAAGTTATAGTCTATTTTTCTCATCATCAGCAAACATGAATAAAATAGTAGATCTTTTGAATAAGAGGCAATAAAATTTTGAGTTTTTAATAAGAAAAATTCTAATTAGTAACATGTGGTGGCAACGCTTTCTGTCTTCTGAATGAATGCTTGAACAGTGCATATGTCTTTTGAATTTGTTGTTTAAGACTGTTAAATATGTTGGCTTTTGAAAGAATGATGAACATGAGACATGTTATTGATAATCTGAAAAATCATAAAAATGATTCTTGAAGCAAGAAAAAGCAGCAAAGAACAAAGCTTGCAGAAAAAAAAATATATATATGCATATTAAAATAGGCGAAAAAAAAATATAGAAAGAAAAAGAAAAAGCAAGCAGAAAAAGCCAAAAGCTCTTAAAACCAAGAGGCAAGAGCAAAAAGCCAATAACCCTTAAAACCAAAAGGCAAGGGCAAATAAAAAGGATCCCAAGGATTTGAGCATCAGTGGATAGGAGGGCCTAAAGGAATAAAATCCTGGTCTAAGCGGCTAAACCAAGCTGTCCCTACCCATGTGCTTGTGGCGTGAAGGTGTCAAGTGAAAACTTGAGACTGAGCAGTTAAAGTCAGGGTCCAAGGCAAAAAGAAGAGTGTACTTAAGAACTCTGGACACCTCTAATTGGGGACTTTAGCAAAGCTGAGTCACAATCTAAAAGGTTCACCCAATTATGTGTCTGTGGCATTTATGTATCCGGTGGTAATACTGGAAAACAAAGTGCTTAGGGCCACGGCCAAGATTCATAAAATAGCTGTGTTCAAGAATCATCACACTGAAATAGGGGAATCAATAACACTATCTGAATTCTAAGTTCCTATAGATGCCAATCACTCTGAGCTTCAATGGATAAAGTGAGATGCCAAAACTGTTCAGAAGCAAAAGGCTACTAGTCCCGCTCATCTAATTAGGATCTGAGCTTCAATCAAAAACTCTGAGATATTATTGCTTCTCAACCTATTAGTCTTCTATTTTATTTGTCTAGTTGCTTGAGGACAAGCAACAGTTTAAGTTTGGTGTTGTGATGAGCGGATATTTTATACGCTTTTTGGGGATAATTTCATATAGTTTTGAGTATGTTTTAGTTAGTTTTTAGTCTATTTTTATTAGTTTTTAGGAAAAATTCATATTTCTGGACTTTACTATGAGTTGTGTGTTTTTCTGTAATTTCAGGTATTTTTCTGGCTGAAATTGAAGGTGCTAAGCAAAAATCTGATTCAGGCTGAAAAAGGACTGCTGATGCTGTTGGATTCTGACCTCCCTGCACTCAAAATGGATTTTCTGGAGCTACAGAACTCGAAATGGCGTGCTTCCAATTGCGTTGGAAAGTAGACATCCAGGGCTTTCCAGCAATATATAATAGTTCATACTTTGCACAAGAATAAACGACGTAAACTAGCGTTCAACGCCAGTCCTCTGCCCAATTTCGGCGTCCAGCGCCAGAAAAGGATCAAAAACTGGAGTTGAACGCCCAAACTGGCACAAAAACTGGCGTTCAACTCCACAAATGGCCTCTTCAGGTGGATTGCTTAAGTCTCAGCCCCAGCACACACCTAGTGGGCCCCAGCACACACCAAGTGGGGCCCAGAAGTGGATCTCTGCATCATCCATCACAGTCTACTCATATTTTGTAACCCTAGGCTACTAGTTTAGTATTTAAACAACTTTTAGAGACTTATTTTGTATCTCATGACATTTTAGATCTAAACTTTGTATTCTCTGACGGCATGAGTCTCTAAACCCCATTGTTGGGGGTGAGGAGCTCTGCTGTGTCTCAATGAATTAATGCAAGTATTTCTGTTTTCCATTCAAACACGCTTGTTCCTATCTAAGATGTTCATTCGCGCTTAACTGTGATGAAGGTGATGATCCGTGACATTCATCACCTTTCTCAAAACATGAACGTGTGTCTGACAACCACCTCCGTTCTATATCCGATTGAATGAGTATCTCTTAGATTCCTTAATCAGAATCTCCGTGGTATAAGCTAGAACTGATGGCGGCATTCATGAGAATCCGGAAAGTCTAAACCTTGTCTATGGTATTCCGAGTAGGATTCAAGGATTGAATGACTGTGACGAGCTTCAAACTCCTGAAGGCTGGGCGTTAGTGACAGACGCAAAAGGATAGTAAATCCTATTCCAACCGAATCGAGAACCAACCGGTGATTAGCCGTGCTGTGACAGAGCGCGTGAGCGTAGTTTTCACTGGAAGGATGGAAGGTAGCCATTGACAACGGTGATCCACCAACACACAGCTTGTCATAGGAGGACGTGCGTGCGTGAATCAGAAGATAGAGGAAAGCAGAGATTCAGAAGATAAAGCATCTCCAAAACTCCAACATATTCTCCATTACTGCATAACAAGTAACCTTTAATTTATGCTCTCTCAGTTATTCACAATTCAATTGATAAACATAATTGACTTCCTGACTAAGATTTACAAGATAACCATAGATTGCTTCAAACCAACAATCTCCGTGGGATTTGACCCTTACTCACGTAAGGTATTACTTGGACGACCCAGTGCACTTGCTGGTTAGTGGTACGCGTTGTGAAAAGTGTGATTCACAATTCGTGCACCAACAACCAAATATGCATGCATTCTTTTGTCTTTTTCCCAATCTCCTTCATTCCTATCCACGTGAATCTAGACAATAGTGAGCTCAAACTTTAAATTTCATATGGTGGTGGTGTAATATATATATAAAAAGAAAATGTTGCTATGTGTTCCTCATTTATGAATAAGAAACCATTTCCCTTAGAAATTGAACAAAATTTTGGTGAACACCAAACTTGTTTTCTTCTAAATGATCCATATAAAACCCAATGAATATCTGTCATAGTTGGTATATTCATTATAAGAAACATTTTATTTGCTACCATGCTACCATAAACTCATAAAATGATGCAATGTATGGTTTTTCTATTCATGAATTTGAGCCTTTGAGTAAAAACGATTTTCTTGTAATTCATACCATACATAGACTCCAAACTTAAGATTTGGCTATATACTTAAACAAAATAAATGAGTATATATCCCAAAATTGTTCTATGATCAATTATGCATCAAAAGCTATTTTAGAGTTCCTTTAGGCACACCAAACTTTGAAATCAAGCATATGCTTCAAAAATGATGTGTGCAGTTATCAAATTTACTCATGAGAGCTCAAATTTATGCTAGAAGAACCATCAATTATTGAAATTAAAACAAAAGCAAGAATATTAAATCATGGGCTGCCTCCCATGGAGTGCTCTTTTATTGTCACTAACTTGACATTGGTCCCTTGTTAGGGTGGCTGATGATTGTGGTGCCTCAGTTTGTCTCCTCTCACTGTGAACCTTCTTCTTGTGCGCTGATGATCAATCTCCATATGCTCCAATGAGAATATCTTATTGACAATATAGTAATCATCAGTTTATGGATCTGTCTCCAACTGCTGGTATATCAATCTTACTCTGTCCCCTTTTGAGAATCCTTCAGTTGGTATCCTTTTGTTCTTCCACCCTTTTGGAACCTTTTTCTTGCTCTTCTTTCCTTTTTTTAGTGGCTCTTCTGTCTTTACATCAGGTTTTATGTCAGGGACTTCCTTCCCAATTATCAAATCTTCAATCTCTTCCTTCTTTCTCTTCTCAGCCTTCACATGTTCCTTTTCCTCTTTTTCTTTTCCAATGTCCATCTCCTGCTTCACAGGTGAGCTGAGGAGTGTCTCCTTGGATTTTTCTTTCCAATGTACATCTTCTTCTTCAACCCTCATGCAGCTTTTCTCTTCAACAGTGTGCTGTATTTCCCAGAAGACATTCAGAGTGATCTTCTCATCATTTGCCCTCAGAGTCATTTCTCTTTGTTCAACATCAATAATGGCCATCGCTGTGGCCATAAAAGGTCTTCCCAATATAATAGAGTCATTCCCTCTTCACCTAAGTCCAGGATTACAAAGTCTGCTGGGAATATGAATTTCCCTACTCTGACCAAAAGATTTTCAATCACCCCCTTGGGAATTACTAGAGATTTATCCACTAGCCCCAATGACATCTGCGTAAGCTTCACTTCTTTTATAGATAGCCTTCTCATCATAGACAGAGGCAAGTAGAAGCTCCCAGGGTCTTTGAGTTTTGGTGGGAGGCCTTCCTGAATCACTGTACTACATTCCTGGGTTAAGATCATTGTCTCCTTCTCATTCCAGCTCCTTTTCTTATTGATGAGCTCTTTGAGAAATTTTGCATATAGAGGCATTTGTTCTAGAGCTTCAGCAAGTGGAATGTTGATCTCTAGCTTCTTAAAAACTTATAGGAATTTGGGAAACTGTTGATCATTGATCTCCTTCTGAAATCTTTGAGGATATGGTAGAGAAGGGGTGTGAGCCTTCACCATTTTCCTCTGTTCTTGTGATTGCTCCTCCATGATTTGCTTTTCCTTCTTTGAAGCTTGTGGTTGTTCCTCTTTCTCCTTGTTCTTTGAAGCTTGTGGTTGTTCCTCTTTTTCCTTGAGCTTCTCTTGGTCTTGCTTGTTTTTGAGTGTCACTTCTTCCTTGCTGCTAGCCTCATCATTCTCAACTGGCCTCTTGTTAGTTTCTTTGTCATTCACCAATGTTCTTCCACTCCTTAATTGGATGGCTTTGCATTCTTCCTTGGGGTTGGGAATAGTGTCACTTGGTAATGCATTGGGTGCCCTTTTAGCTACTGTTTGCTTTGATAATTGACCAATTTACCTCTCTAGATTCCGTAGTGAAGCCTCATGATTTTTGTTGGCCAATTCTTGGTGCTTGATCATCTTTTCCATAATCATCTCCAAGTTGGAGATCCTCTGAGATTCTTGGGGTGGTTGTGGTTGATTATGGGATATTGAGGGTGGATGATAGTTATTTTGGTTAGTGGATAGGTTGTTGGGTGGATAGTAGTTAGGTTGAGGTTGATTATTTTGTGGTTTTCTGTATTAGTTTTGGTTAGTGTTTTGATGGTTTGTGTTTCTGGAATTGTTCTAGTTTGAGTTTCTTTGCCAAGGCTGCTGGTTTTGGTTCTCTCCCCATTTCAGATTGGGGTGATTTCTCCAGGATGAGTTGTAAGTGTCTCCATGGAAGTCATTTGGTCTAGGACCTTGATTGTGCATGTACTGCACTTGCTCTTGCTGCTGCTCTTCATAATTTTCCTCCTGCTGTACCCAAACCACTGATGGTTGCTTAGTGTGCTCACTGCTGCAAGTTGCAATCCATCCATTTTCTTTGACATTGATTCAATTTGCTATTGAAGCTGCTGGTGCATGAGTTTGTTCTGAGTTCTGAGCTAGTATGGTATCAACTCCTTCAAGCTCAAATACACCTTTCTTTGGAGCTACTTGCCTTTCAGAGGTGTAGAAGTACTCATTGTTGGCCACCAAGTCTATGAGATCATGTGCCTCTTGAGCAGTTTTTATCATTTACAAAGATCCTCCTGAGGAATAATCCAAAGCTTTCCTTGAAGGTAAGGATAAGCCTTCATAGAAATTCTGCAACTCTACCCATTCACGGAACATTCCTTCTGGACACATTCTGATTAGAGCTTTGTACCTCTCCCAAGCTTCATACAATGATTCTGCTTCTTGCTGTCTGAAGGTTTGCACATCAGTTTTTAACTTGATAACTCTTTGGGGTGGATAAAATTTGGCTAGAAATTTGCTAACTAAATCATCCCAGCTGGTGATGCTCTCTTTAGGGAATATTTCTAACCAATGTGTGGCTTTGTCTCTCAGTGAAAATGGGAATAAAAGAAGCTTGTATATGTTAGGGTGGATTCCATTGATTTTGACAGTGTCACAAATTCTCAAAAACACAAAGAGATGTTGATAGAGGGAATGTGATGAATTTTTTTTCACTAATAGGGTTTTCGGATTCTATTTTCAGGAGAGAGGAAGGGGCCCACATGATTGATGGCTCATCAAGCAAGGAGTCAAAGTGTACTTGCACTTTGGAACTCAACACATGCAAGAAGCCAAAAAGGATAAGGATTGGCGCCTCTTCCCACGTTAGGCGCCATTTCCCAAGTGGGAAAACATTGAATTGCTTTCACTTCCCACCCTCCAGACTACACTTCTCACCCCTATAAAAGCCACTCACTTTCCCACCTTTCTTCACACTTCGAACCCCAACTTCATACATGAAAAGAACTTTCACACTTTCCCTCCTCTTTTGTTTTCATTTTCTTTACCATTCTTTTCCTTTTCTTGATTGGGACAATCAAGTCCTAAGTTTGGTGTTGAAGTTTGCTTACTCTCTTTGCACTCTTCTTCAACCTTTCAAACCTCTTTTCTCACTCCAATGGCACCACCAAGAGAATTTGTGGGTGAAACTGGCGTGCCACTTGAAACAAACGCCATGAAAGTATGTGGGTGTGGCATGCCAGGAGCTGGGTGTGGTACAACAGTTGCATTTTCCAGAGAAGGTTATCAAAGCTTTAACAAAGGCGTGGCACGCCACCTGCTGGACGTGGCACGCCAGTATCATTTTCCAGAGAGCAATGTTGAAGGCCACAATAGAGGCGTGGCACGCCAAGTCCACCATAAACCATGGGCGTGCCACTTGAACCATTGGGCGTGGCATGGCAGTTCATCAATCCAGAAGAGGACAACCACTTGGGCATGCCACTTGGTATCGAAGGCGTGGCACGCCAGCTCTAGCCCATCACTTGGGCGTGCCACTTAGTATCAAAGGCGTGGCATGCCAAGCTTGAAGAAGACACAACCACTTGGGTGTGCCACATGGTATCGAAACTTGGGCGTGCCACTTGAAGACCCAGGCGTGGCACGCCAAGCTTGAAGAAGACACACCAATATGGGCGTGCCACTTGAACATCCAGGCGTGACACGCCAGTTCAATTCTCCAGAGGAGGAAGAGAAGGGCCAAACACTAGGCATGCCACCTGGTATCAAAGGCGTGGCACGCCAGCAATCATCCTTACTTGGGCGTGCCACTTTGGTTCCAGGCGTGGGACGCCAATGCTAAAGAAAACCAAACACCAATGTTGGACGTGCCACTTGAGGTCGAAGGTGTGGCATGCCAGCATTCACCACCAACTTGGGTGTGCCACTTGATGTCGAAGGCATGGCATGCCAAATTGAGCAACCAAGGAGAAGAAGACTAGGCGTGCCACTTGAATGCTGGGCGTGGCACGCCAGCTACTGGAGCAAAGAAGCATGCATTATTGGCGTGGCACGCCACACGCTGCGCGTGGCATGCCAGTTATGTTTTCCAGAGATGTGAAGAAGGGTCTTCATGGGCGTGGCACGCCAAATGCTGAGCGTGGCACACCGGTAGTAAAATCCAGATAGGAAGATGAGGCAACCACAATAGGTGTGGCACGCTAGACCTTCGGCATGCCACGCTAGTTCAATTGTCCAAGGAAGAAAAACAAGAAGGAAGAGCCTGGGCGTGCCACTTGGGCTCGAAGGTGTGGCACGCCAGGCTAACCAAGCTTTAAAAACGCCTGGAAGTGCCACTTGGGTTCGAAGGCGTGGCCCGCCAGGCTAACCAAGGATGAAAAAGACCCTGGGCGTGCCACTTGAGCTCGAAGGCGTGGCACGCCAGAGAGATGGATGCATGGGGCGTGCCACTTGAGGGACTAGGCGTGGCGCGCCAAGCCAAACATAGTGGCTAGGCGTGGCATGCCAATCAAGCACCAGGAAAGGCACGTTTTTGGAGTTCTCTTTCCCTCCTGCTGTAATTTTACTTTTCTCTTTTGTATTTTCTTAATTCTAGTGCTAGGAGTAGTATAAATAACCCCTGAAAGTACTGAAAAGGGGTTGTTGAGTAGTATTTTTGTTGAAGTATAGTTAGATTTAATTTTCACATCATCTTCTTCAAATTTCTTGTACTTTTCTCTCAAGCTATGAGTAGCTAAATTCCCTTTCATTGAGAGAGGGAGCTCTGTTGTACTTGATGGATTAATGATAGTGAATTTTTTCTTCTCTTCATCTTCTCTTTGATTTGCTAGATGGAATTTCATTTTAATGTTAGTGTTCAATCATCTTGGGAAAGAGGTTGAATGCAAAATGGGTTTCATGGGAACCTTGGAAAAGGAAACATGAAACCATGCTAGAAATCCCTTCTCACACTTGAGTAGAATCTGGGTTTTGGTGATTGGATATGGTGACATATAATCCACCCTCTACTTGGATCTATGAGGATGTGTGGTATAATCAGGGACCAAGCATATCTCTCTTCATGAGCAATTAGACCAAGGAATTGGCTATTGATCAAGATCTGAGAGATTGAATCGCCAAGGGATTGGGGTTCAATCAATCATGATTGCCAAGAGGTCAATGAGTTGCATGATTGAAGATGAGATGAGTTGGATTTAATCCAAAGAGAACAACATCTCCAGATCTCAATGAATTTCTCCTATTCTTATCTTCCACATTCTTTATAGCTTTCTTTACATTCTGTTATTCCCCATTCCCATTTACAATTAAGTCATTTATGTTTCTGCACTTTACATTCTTGCCATTTCCTTTTTTGTACTTTACTGCTTCTCTTTACTTTTGAGTCATTTACATTCCTGCTCATTTACAATTCTGCTCATTTACAATTCTTCAATCACACTCTATATTGCTCAGCTTGACTAATTCACCCATTCATTAAAATTGCTCAAATCTACCAATCTCTGTGGATACGATCCCACTCCTAGTGGGTTATTACTTGATGATATTTTTGGTGCGCTTGCCAAAAGAACAGATTCATTAATTTTATATGAGGAGTGAATTCCGGTTATCAAACCATAGTCCGCTCTGTCACCATATCCGAAATCTCATCGAGGTGGATTTGTAACCTTCTTCTGAAAAACAACAACAAAGTATAGAATGAGAACCAGAGGTTCTTAGTATGGTAACAGTGCTCCATATGTAAGATGTAAGGCTCTGGGACGCCGAAGGCAATCCTAGAACTTCACATCAAGTATGGATATTCAAGCTTAGAATAAAATAAATAACTTATACCATAAACATTAAACAAGGTTATCTAAACTTAGGGGAAATTCTAACTAATACTAATCATACCGCTGTATCCCACAGCCTTCGCCAACCTAACCTACGTACGATCCCATCACCACCGCCTACCTAACCTCCTCAGCACCAGACAAACACAATTAATGCAAGCAAATAATACACAGGTAATAATCATATATCACAATTAATTCAAGAAGCAATTAGGCATGTTATACAAACAAGCAAACTCAAGTAATCAAAGTAAACAAGCACATAGAAGATGCATATTATGAATACCTGTCCTATTGGCTCGTGATATCACTTGTCGGTCTGTAAATACCAACCCGACACATCCTTCCGGATGTAGCCTTTTCTGCCATGTGGTGCACGAAATTGTGATGTCCAGGCTCGAACAATCCCTGGTAATGGCTCCAAAGCTTGGTGCTTTGATCTTAATTCATAATTGTCACAACTTCGATACAACTAACCAGCAAGTGCACTGGGTCGTCCAAGTAATACCTTACGTGAGTAAGGGTCGAATCCCACGGAGATTGTTGGTATGAAGCAAGCTATGGTCACCTTGTAAATCTCAGTCAGGCAGATATAAAATAATTATGGAGTTTTTGAATAATAAATAAAAGAATAGGGATAGAGGTACTTATGTAAATCATTGGTAGGAATTTCAGATAAGCGAATGGAGATGCTTTTCGTTCCTCTGAACCTCTGCTTTCCTGCTATCTTCATCCAATCAGTCTTACTCCTTTCCATGGCTGGATTTATGTGATACATCACCACTGTCAATGGCTACTTTCGGTCATCTCACGGGAAAATGATCCAATGCCCTGTCACGGCACGGCTAATCGTCTGGAGGCATCACCCTTGTCAATGGCTTCATCTTATCCTCTCAGTGAATAATATGCTCACGCACCCTGTCACGGCACGGCTATTCATCTGTCGGTTCTCGATCATGCTGGAATAGGATTTACTATCCTTTTGCGTCTGTCACTAACGCCCTGCAATCGCCAGTTAGGAGCTCGTCACAGTCATTCAATCATTGAATCCTACTCAGAATACCACAGACAAGGTTTAGACCTTCCGGATTCTCTTGAATGCCGCCATCATTCTAGCTTACGCCACGAAGATTCTGGTTAGGAGATCTAAGAGATACTCATTCTAGCTTATTTCATGTAGAACAGAAGTGTTTGTCAGGCACGCGTTCATAAGGGAGAAGGATGATGAGCGTCACACATAATCATCACCTTCATCACGTTCTTGGGTGCGAATGGATATCTTAGAAGAGAAATAAGAAGAATTGAATAGAAAACAGTAGTACTTTGCATTAATCTTTGAGGAACAGCAGAGCTCCACACCTTAATCTATGGAGTGTAGAAACTCTACCGTTAAAAATACATAAGTGAAAGGTCCAGGCATGGCCGAGAGGCCAGCCCCTCTGATCTAAGAACCAGGCGTCCAAAGATGTCAAATACAATAGTAAGAGGTCCTATTTATAATAAACTAGCTACTAGGGTTTACATGAGTAAGTATTTGATGTATAAATCCACTTCCGGGGCCCACTTGGTGTGTGTTTGGGCTGAGCTTAAGTGTTGCACGTGTAGAGGCCATTTGTGGAGTTGAACGCCAATTTTTGTGCCAGTTTGGGCGTTCAACTCTGGTTTTGGATCCTTTTCTGGCGCTGGACGCCAGATTTGGGTAGAAAGCTGGCGTTGAACGCCAGTTTACGTCGTCAATTCTTGGCCAAAGTATGGACTATTATATATTTCTGGAAAGCCCTGGATGTTTAATTTCCAACGCAATTGGAAGCGCGCCATTTCGAGTTCTGTAGCTCCAGAAAATCCACTTTGAGTGCAGGGAGGTCAGAATCCAACAGCATCAGCAGTCCTTTTTCAACCTCTGAATCTGATTTCTGCTCAAGTCCCTCAATTTCAGCCAGAAAATACCTAAAATCACAGAAAAACACACAAACTCATAGTAAAGTCCAGAAATGTGAATTTAACACAAAATCTATTAAAAACATCCCTAAAAGTAACTAGATCCTACTAAAAACATACTAAAAACAATGTCAAAAAGCGTATAAATTATCCGCTCATCACAACACCAAACTTAAATTGTTGCTTGTCCCCAAGCAACTGAAAATCAAAATAGGATAAAAAGAATAGAATATACTATAAATTCCAAACTATCAATGAAACAGAGCTTCAATCATATGAGCGGGACTTATAGCTTTTTGCCTCTTGAATAGTTTTGGCATCTCACTTTATCCATTGAAGTTTAGAATGATTGGCATCTATAGGAACTTCAGATTTCGAATAGTGTTATTGACTCTCCTAGTTCAGTATGATGATTCTTGAACACAGCTTCTTTATGAGTCTTGGCCGTGGCCCTAAGCACTTTGTTTTCCAGTATTACCACCGGATACATAAATGCCACAGACACATAATTGGGTGAACCTTTTCAGATTGTGACTCAGCTTTGCTAAAGTCCCCAATTAGAGGTGTCCAGGGTTCTTAAGCACACTCTTTTTTTTGCTTTGGACCTTGACTTTAACCGCTCAGTCTCAAGTTTTCACTTGACACCTACACGCCACAAGCACATGGTTAGGGACAGCTTGGTTTAGCCGCTTAGACCAGGATTTTATTCCTTTAGGCCCTCCTATCCACTGATGCTCAAAGCCTTGGGATCCTTTTTAATTGCCCTTGCCTTTTGGTTTTAAGGGTTATTGGCTTTTTGCTCTTGCCTCTTGGTTTTAAGAGCTTTGGCTTTTTCTGCTTGCTTTTTCTTTTTCTTTCTATTTTTTTTTTCGCCTTTTTTTTTTTCTGCAAGCTTTGTTCTTTGCTGCTTTTTCTTGCTTCAAGAATCATTTTTATGATTTTTCAGATTATCAAATAACATGTCTCCTAGTCATCATTCTTTCAAGAGCCAACATATTTAACATTCTTAAACAACAACTTCAAAAGACATATGCACTGTTCAAGCATACATTCAGAAAACAAGAAGCATTGTCACCACATCAATATAATTAAACTAAGTTCAAGGATAAATTCGAAACTCATGTACTTCTTGTTCTTTTGAATTAAAACATTTTTTTTATTTAAGAGAGGTGATGGATTCATAGGACATTTATAACTTTAAGACATAGTTACTAACTACTAATGATCATGTAATGAAGACACAAACACAGCTAAGCACATAACATAGAAAATGAAAAATAGAAGAAGTAAGAACAAGGAATGAGTCCACCTTAGTGATGTCTTTGAGCTCTTCTATGTCTCTTCCTTGTCTTTGTTGCTCTTCCTTCATTGTTTTTAGATCTTCTCTGATTTCATGAAGGATGATGGAGTGCTCTTGATGTTCCACCCTTAGTTGCTTCCAATAATTGTGTGGAAGAAAATGTATCCCCTGAGGTATCTCAGGGATTTCTTGATTTGCAGTCAAATGTTCTACCACTGAGCTATAGACCCTTGATGGAAGCTTTTGTCTTCCCTTTCCTCTTTCTAGAGGTTTCTCTGGCCTTAGGTGCCATCAATGGTTATGGAAAAAACAAAAAGCTATGCTTTTACCACACCAAACTTAGAATGTTGCTCGCCCTCGAGCAAAAGAAGAAAGAATAGAAGAATAAGAAGAAGATATGGAGGAGATGGATGAGAGTGTGTATTCGGCCATATGGGTGGGATTGGGTGGGAGAGAGATGTTGAATTTTGAAGGTAGTGGGTGTATGGATGTGAGTGGTAAATGGAAAACAGAAGGGATGATCATGAATGGAAAGAGAGATGATGAGGTAGGTGGGGATCATGTGGGGTCCACAGATCCTGGGATGATCCTGTGGGGTCCACAGATCCTGAGGTGTCAAGGCATTTACATCCCTGCACCAAATTAGGCATGTAAAATGCCTTTGCACACAACTCTGGGCGTTCAGTGCCAGGTTGGTGCCCATTTTGGGCGTTCAACGCCCCTTTGCTGCCATTTCTGGGCGTTCAGCGCCAGAACTATGCTCTGTTCTGGCGTTTGAACGCCAGACAGATGCTCCTCCAGGGTGTGATTTTTCTTCTGCTATTTTTGATTCCGTTTTCAATTTTTATATTTATTTTGTGACTCCACATGATCATGAACCTAAGAAAACATGAAAAACAATAAAAATAAGAATTAGATAAATATTGGGTTGCCTCCCAACAAGCGCTTCTTTAATGTCAATAGCTTGACAGTGGGCTCTCATGGAGCCTCACAGATGTGCAGAGCTTTGTTGAGACTCTCCAACACCAAACTTAGAGTTTGGATATGGGAGTTCAACACCAAACTTAGAGTTTGGTTGTGGCCTCCCAACACCAAACTTAAAGTTTGACTGTGGGGGCTCTAGTTGACTCTGCTTTGAGAGAAGCTTTTCAAGCTTCCTCTCCATGGTTGCAGAGGGAGATCCTTGAGTTTTGAATACAAGGGAGTTCTCATTCCATTGAAGGACTATTTCACCTCTGTCAACATCAATCACAGCTCTTGCTGTGGCTAGGAAAGGTCTTCCTAGGATGATAGATTCATCCTCTTCCTTTCCAGTATCCAGGACTATGAAATCAGCAGGGATGTAAAGGCCCTCAACCTTTACTAATACATCTTCTACTTGTCCATAAGCCTGTTTTCTTGAGCTGTCTGCCATCTCCAGTGAGATTTTAGCAGCGTGCACCCCATAGATTCCCAATTTCTCTATTACAGAGAGGGGCATGAGGTTTATCCCTGAACCAAGGTCACACAGAGCCTTAAAGATCATGGTGCCTATGGTACAAGGGATTATGAACTTTCCAGGATCCTGTCTCTTCTGAGGCAATGTCAGTTGATCCAGATCACTTAGTTCATTGATGAACAAGGGAGGTTCAACTTCCCAAGTATCAATGCCAAACAATTTGGCATTCAGCTTCATGATTGCACCAAGAAACTTGGCAGTTTGCTCTTCAGTAACATCCTCATTCTCTTCAGAAGAGGAATACTTATCAGAGCTCATGAAGGGCATAAAGAGGTTCAATGGAATCTCTATGGTCTCTAGATGAGCCTCAGAGTCCTTTGGTTCCTCAGAGGGAAGCTCCTTATTGACCACTGGACGTCCCAGGAGGTCTTCCTCCTCGGGATTCACGTCCTCTCCTCTCCTCACAGGTTCGGCCATGGCGCTTATGTCAATGGCCTTGCATTCTCCTTTTGGGTTCTCTTCTGTATTGCTTGGGAGAGTACTAGGAGGGATTTCAGTGATCCTTTTACTCAGCTGGCCCACTTGTGCTTCCAGATTTCTAATGGAAGATCTTGTTTCATTCATGAAACTTACAGTGGCCTTAGATAGATCAGAGACTAGATTTGCTAAATTAGAAGCATTTTGTTTAGAGTTCTCTGTCTGTTGCTGAGTTGATGATGGAAAAGGCTTGCTATTGCTAAACCTGTTTCTTCCACCATTATTAAAGCCTTGTTGGGGCTTTTGATCCTTCCATGAGAAATTTGGATGATTTCTCCATGTTGAGTTATAGGTGTTTCCATAAGGTTTACCTAAGTAATTTACCTCTGCTATTGCAGGGTTCTCAGGATCATAAGCTTCTTCTTCAGGAGAAGCCTCTTGAGTACTGTTGGATGCAGCTTGCATTCCATGTAGACTCTGAGAAATCATATTGACTTGCTGAGTCAATATTTTGTTCTGAGCCAATATGGCATTCAGAGTATCAACTTCAAGAACTCCCTTCTTCATAGGCGTCCCATTGCTCACAGGATTCCTTTCAGAAGTGTACATGAACTGGTTATTAGCAACCATGTCAATGAGTTCTTGAACTTCTGCAGGCGTTTTCTTTAGGTGAATGGATCCACCTGCAGAAGTGTCCAGTGACATCTTTGATAGCTCAGATAAACCATCATAGAATATATCCAGGATGGTCCATTCTGAAAGCATGTCAGAAGGACACTTTTTGGTCAACTGTTTGTATCTTTCCCAAGCTTCATAGAGGGATTCACCTTCTTTCTGTCTGAAGGTTTGAACATCAGCTCTAAGCTTGCTCAGCTTTTGAGGAGGAAAGTACTTGGCTAAGAAAGCCGTGACCAGCTTATCCCAAGAGTTCAGGCTGTCTTTGGGTTGGGAATCCAACCATAATCTAGCTCTGTCTCTTACAGCAAAAGGGAAAAGCATGAGCCTGTAGACTTCAGGATCTACTCCATTAGTCTTAACAGTATCACATATCTGCAAGAATTCAGTTAAGAACTGAAAAGGATCTTCAGATGGAAGTCCATGAAACTTGCAGTTCTGCTGCATCAGAGAAACTAATTGAGGTTTCAGCTCAAAGTTGTTTGCTCCAATGGCAGGAATGGAGATGCTTCCTCCATGTAAATTGGAATTAGGTGCAGTAAAGTCACCAAGCATCTTCCTTACATTATTATTATTTTCGGCTGCCATCTCTTCTGCCTGTTCGAAAATTTCTGAAAGGTTATCTCTGGATTGTTGTATTTTAGCTTCTCTTAATTTTCTCTTCAGAGTCCTTTCAGGTTCTGGATCTGCTTCCACAAGAATGTTCTTATCCTTGCTCCTGCTCATATGACAAAGAAGAAGGCACAGAAAAATAATAATAATAATGGAGATCCTTTATACCACAGTATAGGCATTCCTGTGTGAGTGGAAGAAGAGGGGGAGACAAAGAATGTAATATAATGGAAGAAACACAACTGTGAGGATGGAAGAGAGGTGAAATGAGATGTTAGGATATGAATGAATAAATAGAATGAGATGGGGGAGGGATAATTTTCGAAAATTATTTTGAAAAAGAGTTAGTGATTTTCGAAAATGGTTTTTGAAAAATGTTAGTAATTTTCGAAAATTTTTGAAATCAAAAATAGAAAATAAAAATAATTAGTTAATTAAAAAGAAATTTTTGAAAAAGAGGGAGATATTTTCGAAAATTAGAGAGAGAGAGTTAGTTAGGTAGTTTTGAAAAAGTTAAGAAACAAACAAAAAGTTAGTTAGTTAGTTGAAACAAATTTTGAAAAGATAAGAAGAAAGGAAGTTAGAGAAGATATTTTGAAACCAACTTTTTGAAAAAGATAAGATAAGAAGATATTTTTGAAAAGATATGATAGAAATTAGTTTTGAAAAAGATTTGATTTTTTAAAATCACAATTAATGACTTGATTCACAAGAAATCATAAGATATGATTCTAGAACTTAAAGTTTGAATCTTTCTTAACAAGCAAGTAACAAACTTGAAATTTTTGAATCAAAACATTAATTGTTATTGTTATTTTCGAAAATTTGGTATAAAAATAAGAAAAAGATTTTTGAAAAAGATTTGATTTTTGAAAAAGATTTTGAAAAAGATAAGATTTTCAAATTGAAAATTTGATTTGACTCATGAGAAACAACTTGATTTTAAAAATTTTTGAAAAAGTCAACTCAAATTTTCGAATTTGATGAGAGAAAAAGGGAAAGATATTTTTTTGATTTTTTTTTGAATTTTTATGAAAACATGAAAAATATGCAATGCATGAAATTTTTAGATCAAAACAATGAATGCATGCAAGAATGCTATGAATGTCAAGATGAACACCAAGAACACTTTGAATGTCATGATGAACATCAAGAACATATTTTTGAAAAATTTTTGATGCAAAGAAAACATGCAAGACACCAAACTTAGAATTCTTTAATGCTTAGACACTAAGAATTCAAGAATGCATATGATAAACATGAAAAGACACAAAACAAAAATTCATCAAGATCAAACAAGAAGACTTACCAAGAACAACTTGAAGATCATGAAGAACACTATGAATGCATGATATTTTCGAAAAAATGCAAGATGCATATGCAAGTGACACCAAACTTATGATATGACTCAAGACTCAAACAAGAAACAGAAAATATTTTTGATTTTTATGATTTTCTAAATTTTTTGTATTTTTATTTATTTTTTTTTTCGAAAATTTATTTAGAAAAAGGAAAAATAAGGATTCCAAAATTTTTAATATGAATTCCAGGAATCTTACCATGTTAGTCTCAAAGCTCCAATCAAAGGGTCTGGCATGGCTTAACAGCCAGCCAAGCTTTAACATATAATTACATGGGCTGGAGTGATTAGTTGAATACCAATCCCAAAGTAGTTTGGGTATGGCTTTACAGCCAGATATGATTCAACATATTTCATGAAACACTAGAATTCATTCTTAAAAATTTTGAAGCCATAGAATAATTTATTTTTGAAAACATTATTTTTAGTAAATTTTTTTTTTCGAAAATATTTGGGAAAAAGGAAGCAATGAATTCATAGTCCTCAATCAAAATCCTGGGAGTTAGACATGGCTTAATAGCCAGCCAAGCTAAAACATGTTATCTGAAACACTAGAATTCATTCTTAAAAATTTTGAAGAAAAATATATTTTTAAAAAAAAAAAAAATTTTTTTTCGAAAACAAAGAAGAAAATTTTGAAAAATTTTTGAAAAATTTTTGAAAAGAAAACAAAAAGAAAATTACCTAATCTGAGCAACAAGATGAATCGTCAGTTGTCCAAACTCGAACAATCCCCGGCAACGGCGCCAAAAACTTGGTGCACGAAATTGTGATGTCCAGGCTCGAACAATCCCTGGTAATGGCTCCAAAGCTTGGTGCTTTGATCTTAATTCATAATTGTCACAACTTCGATACAACTAACCAGCAAGTGCACTGGGTCGTCCAAGTAATACCTTACGTGAGTAAGGGTCGAATCCCACGGAGATTGTTGGTATGAAGCAAGCTATGGTCACCTTGTAAATCTCAGTCAGGCAGATATAAAATAATTATGGAGTTTTCGAATAATAAATAAAAGAATAGGGATAGAGGTAGTTATGTAAATCATTGGTAGGAATTTCAGATAAGCGAATGGAGATGCTTTTCGTTCCTCTGAACCTCTGCTTTCCTGCTATCTTCATCCAATCAGTCTTACTCCTTTCCATGGCTGGCTTTATGTGATACATCACCACTGTCAATGGCTACTTTCGGTCATCTCACGGGAAAATGATCCAATGCCCTGTCACGGCACGGCTAATCGTCTGGAGGCATCACCCTTGTCAATGGCTTCATCTTATCCTCTCAGTGAATAATATGTTCACGCACCCTGTCACGGCACGGCTATTCATCTGTCGGTTCTCGATCATGCTGGAATAGGATTTACTATCCTTTTGCGTCTGTCACTAACGCCCTGCAATCGCGAGTTAGGAGCTCGTCACAGTCATTCAATCATTGAATCCTACTCAGAATACCACAGACAAGGTTTAGACCTTCCGGATTCTCTTGAATGCCGCCATCATTCTAGCTTACGCCACGAAGATTCCGGTTAGGAGATCTAAGATATACTCATTCTAGCTTATTTCATGTAGAACAGAAGTGTTTGTCAGGCACGCGTTCATAAGGGAGAAGGATGATGAGCGTCACACATAATCATCACCTTCATCACGTTCTTGGGTGCGAATGGATATCTTAGAAGAGAAATAAGAAGAATTGAATAGAAAACAGTAGTACTTTGCATTAATCTTTGAGGAACAGCAGAGCTCCACACCTTAATCTATGGAGTGTAGAAACTCTACCGTTAAAAATACATAAGTGAAAGGTCCAGGCATGGCCGAGAGGCCAGCCCCTCTGATCTAAGAACCAGGCGTCCAAAGATGTCAAATACAATAGTAAGAGGTCCTATTTATAATAAACTAGCTACTAAGGTTTACATGAGTAAGTATTTGATGTATAAATCCACTTCCGGGGCCCACTTGGTGTGTGTTTGGGCTGAGCTTAAGTGTTGCACGTGCAGAGGCCATTTGTGGAGTTGAACGCCAGTTTTTGTGCCAGTTTGGGCGTTCAACTCTGGTTTTGGATCCTTTTCTGGCGCTGGACGCCAGATTTAGGTAGAAAGCTGGCGTTGAACGCC
Source organism: Arachis ipaensis (assembly GCF_059453495.1). Taxonomy (NCBI): domain Eukaryota; kingdom Viridiplantae; phylum Streptophyta; class Magnoliopsida; order Fabales; family Fabaceae; genus Arachis; species Arachis ipaensis. The sequence continues at coordinate 77,465,835 of NC_142440.1, read as the reverse complement.
AGTTTACATCGTCAATTCTTGGCCAAAGTATGGACTATTATATATTGCTGGAAAGCCCTGGATGTCTACTTTCCAACGCAATTAGAAGCGCGCCATTTCGAGTTCTGTAGCTCCAGAAAATCCACTTTGAGTGCAGGGAGGTCAGAATCCAACAGCATCAGCAGTCCTTTTTCAACCTCTGAATCTGATTTCTGCTCAAGTCCCTCAATTTCAGCCAGAAAATACCTGAAATCACAGAAAAACACACAAACTCATAGTAAAGTCCAGAAATGTGAATTTAACACAAAATCTATTAAAAACATCCCTAAAAGTAACTAGATCCTACTAAAAACATACTAAAAACAATGTCAAAAAGCGTATAAATTATCCGCTCATCACCATGCCAGAGGTATAGTTCCCTACACACTCATGCAGCAGTGAATCTGCTACGTCAGAGATATAGTGCCCTGCACACTCATGTAGTAGGGAGTCTACTATGCCAAGGATATAGACCCCGCACACTTCCTGCAGCAGAGATGGAAACTACCACAATAATTCATGCAGCAGAATAATCTACAATGCCGGAGATATAGGCCCCACACACTTTCAACAACAACCAGTCATGCGGTAGAACAATCTGCCACGCCGAAGATATAGGCTCCGCACACTCTCAACAACAACCAGTTATACGGCAGAACAATCTGCAACGCTGGAGATATAGGCTCCGCACACTCTCAACAACAACCAGTCAAGCGGCAGAATAATCTGCCACGCTAGAGATATAGGCTCGACACACTCTCATATATTCCAATAATTTCCTCATCATTCTTTTCCAAACTCTCAACTCATCATAGCCATCATAAGTTTATAATTTTTCATTACGAACTCATTAGTTCATCAGCTTCTCAATTCGTTGTCAGTACTCACCAAGTTCACTACTCTTCCTTCTCCCTCAACCAAACTCATCATCAATACACCAGAAACCTAAACCTCCGTTCGCTAACTTTTCAAAATGGTACCACATCAAATCCTCCCAAGATACTTTCCATGTTCGATACCAAAAATAAGCCCAAGTGTCTTAAAATGGTGTCACATAAGCTTACAAGCTTGTTGGGAAAGTGAAATAGTTGAAAACAAAGTTTAAGTTTGAGAAACAAGGTGTATGCATACGCACAGGGCTGTGCATGCGCATGTCCAAAGAGATTTTCAAAATGTGTGCGTACGCATAGGGGGTGTGCATATGCACAGGTACCAAATTTTATAATTCTGTTCACCAGCACCCCCAACAAACTGACCTTCCAAACTTGTGCGTGCGCACAGGGCTGTGCGTGCACATAGGCTATAAATCTTCATTGGTTTGTGTGCGCACAGACTATGCTAGCGCTGCCAACAGCAAGCCTTTCCCTGTGTGTGCGTACGCAGAAGGCTGTGCGTACGCACAAGTTCAAAAAATCATAGGGGTGTGCGTGCGTACAAGGCTGTGCGTGCGCACATACCAGAAATCACAAAATTCTGCAACTTTGTAGAATTTCAAATTTTGACACCAAACTTTGAATGATCATAACTTCCTCTACAAAAGTCCAAATTTTACAAACTTTATATCAATTTGGAGAGTTTTCAATAAACTTTAATTTAAAGTAAATTCCAACAAATTTTGAAAACTGAGGTTCAAGTTATAATCCGTCAAACTTTGCTAACAATCTGTTTTTACCAAAACTTTAAAAAAATTACTTTCAACAAAACCCTCACTTCAAAACCAAACTACTCACAATCCAATTAATACCAAATCAGCACAAAAGCTCATACCACTCATTCCTCAATCTCAACCGTCAATAATCTCCCATTTACACTATCCCACACCACCAAAATCATTATTATCCAACAATAACGATCATCACAAACAATCCTAATTCTTCTCATTCATCAATAACATTTCCACAAATCATCATCAATCATCAACAATACCAACAACTCTCAACAACATTACACATCAACAATAATCCATCAACCTTAACCTAACATCAACCACAAGAATCAATATCCAAAAAAATCATCATCAACATACATCATCACACATCATAATCATCAATATCCTTTACTCCAAACCACCACAAATATTTTACATTAACTTATTACCTTAAATTTTCATCAATAACAATAATTCCCAACAATAATCATCAGCCACACTAATCCAATACAACCAACAATTAACGTCAATTCACATATAATTACTCATATGCCAATATCATTCAATCCTATCTTAGGGTCAACTAGCCTAAGTGTCCAGAAACATTATATATTACGTAAAGAAAACTGAAACCATACCTTGGTCGATTCCCAAAATGCAGCAAACATCAAAATGAAGCCACCAAGCTCGATTCAAAGCATCAATCCACTCCAACAAACACCAAAACCTAATCTAACATCATAAAACATACCAACATCAAACCTAAGGTTCACAAAAACAACTAAACACATGGGTTTAGTGAAACCTTATCTTATCCAATGAGATTAGGAGTAAAATCCAACAATTACCCGCTATAAGATATCACCTAAACAAGCAAAACCACAATTCACTCAAAAACCAAATCCCCAAAAATGTGGAAGTTAGGGCAGGAAAATAGGGAGTGAATTTCGGGATCTTACCAAATTTTCTTAGTTAGAAAGGAAGAGCTCGTCGAGAGCTTCACGTGGGCATAAACGGCTCGTCAATCGGAGCTCCGGATCAAAAGTTATGGAGCTTTGAAGGAGGAGATGAATAGTGACATGGAGCTCTCCTCCCTCTCTCTAATTTCAGCGTGCCTTCACCTTCTTTGGTGAGTGAATAAGCTGAAATGCTCATTTAATAAGGGTTATATATGTTGGAATTGGGCCCACGTGGGTTCGGTCCAACCAGTTAGCGGTTTTAGCCCGTTTGGCCCACTTTGGGCCAAAACCTTTAAGATTAGCGCCCGGTATTCAATTCTAAATTATTTTTTCCCTTTTAAAACAATAAGTCAATTTTCAAAATCTCATTTTTCTCAAAATACAGTGCCGGACAGACTTAAATCGATTCAACTGGTTCAGCTGCTGGTTTGCGGTCCTTCTCGGTTTTTCACAGAAATTACATTTTTCTAACTCAGAAAAATTCATTAAAACGAAAATTTCACCTTTATATTTTCCAATTAAAACTTCTAGATTTTGAATCTATTCCGTGCACAAAATTATTTTATAAAAACGGTTTTACGTGAAAAACTCTGGTTCTTACATAGAGACCATAGCGTTAGTGGCTAAAGTTAGCCCACTAACGCTATGGTTAACGTTGCCAAGGAAAGAGGAAGCAACGTTGGTGACCCAAGGTGGCTCGCTAACGTTGCTAATAACGTTGCCAAGGAAGAGGGGAGCAACGTTAATGGCCAAAGTTGGCTCACTAACGTTGCCCACTAACGTTGCAAAAGTGACAAGCAACGTTGGTGGCCCAAAGTTGGCTCACCAACGTTGCTACACAAAAGAATGGCACCAACGTTAGTGTGCTAACATTACTTCAAGTTAGCACACTAACGTCCTTAACAAATTCACAAATTGGAAGCTGGAAGAATTGCCTTGTGTGCGTACGCACAAAGCAGTGTGTATACGCACAAGTGGAATGTTAACGCACTAACGCTATGCACTAATGCCAGTTCTAACGCTAGCATTGGAAATTTTGGCTAGTGTGTATACGTACATGATAGTGTGCGTACGCAGAAGAAGAAAAATTTTCAGTGTGCGCACGCACAAAGCAGTGTGCGTACGCACACAAGAAAGAGCGTTAGTGGGCACGTTAGTGTGCTAACACCAGTGTTAACACCAGTTTTCAGGGGGCACTTATGCAACGTTAGTGTACTAACTTCAGCATTAACTTCAAGAGCAACTCCAAGCTTACTTCAACCAAGACCAAAAGGCCACATCCAAGTACTTTAAGACCCATTTGAAGATGAGAAGAAGAGTATAAATAGAATAGTTTTTGAACATGAAAAGGGAGCTCTCGGATACTGGAGGATTAGAGACTCCAGAGAGCCAAGGACTCTTAGTTATGATACACTTATTTTCTACAATTTTACATTTTAGTTTGTATTGGATTTAGTTTATTTTCATGCAATTTCTATTTCTTGCATTTGTTCTTAGAGCAATGATTAACTAAACCCCAATCATTAGGGGGAGGCCACTATTGTAATTCAAATGAATGAATGAAATTCTTCTTCGTCTCAATCCGCTTGTTGTAGCTAAGAGATAACTTCCGTTCTTATTTGATCTACCCACTCCGGAAGGGGGTTTAGATCCATTAAATTTCTATGTGAGCCTCAGAAGGGGAATCATAGAAATTAGTTTAGAGCTCTATCTATCACAACTCTCTTGATCAACACCATTCGGGAGGAATTGAGATCTTGAGAACTTGTGTGGCTTATGGATAAGAAAATGCACTTAACCTCTTCTCATGACAATTAGATTAAGGAATTGGAAAATTGATTATGTTTAGAGAAATTGGGTTTCCAAGAAATTGGGACTCAATTAATTACAGTTCGCCATATATCTACTTCATATGATTGAGAATAAAATTGAGACCCATTGATTCATGATGGATTATGATATCTCCTATCTCTAATGAATCTTTTTCTCTATTATTCTTCACTTTGCTTACTTTGAGTTTCCTTTAATTGCTTTGGTTCACTGCTTTCTTTAATTCCCAGCACCCAAATCTCCTTTACAGTTCATGCAATTTACTTTTCATTGCCATTTACGTTCTTGCCTTTACTATCTTGTCATTTAAGATTTCAGCTCTTTTAATTTCTTGCTCTTTATATTTCAGTTCTTTACATTTCCTGCCATTTAAGTTTTTGTCATTTACCTTTCATCATTTAAATTTCCAGCACTCTGCATCCTGTTGTTCTACTCTCTTTGAGGATTTATATTCTGCTCATTAAATTTCACCAAAACCTTTCAATATTCGCTTGACTAGACTCATCACCCAACTAAAGTTGGTTGATCCATCAATCCCTGTGGGATTGACCTCACTCTTTTGAGTTATTACTTGACGATTAGGTACACTTGTCGAAGAAGATTTGCTGCTGTGCAAATTCCCACCCATCAGCATACAACAATGAGCAGTAGCTTGAGCAAGTCCAATACATGCATAACACAAGCTCTCCCCATATTGATTTCCATGGGGACACATACAATTCCTCATGGAGGAACCATCCCAACTTAAGGTGGGGAGACAACCAGAACCAATGGCAGAGGAACTCTAATCCCAATAACTTTCACAACACAAGTAACCAGAACCATCACCCCACTAACAACAATCCATACAGAGAACCACAAAATAATGTCTCTATATCCACATTCTACACACAAAATAATCCTCCAAATAACCCAACCAACTTCCATCAACAACCAACCTCTCATTCACAACCCCAGCCACATCAAGAGTCTCAAAGAATCTCTAATTTAGAGATGATTATGGAGAAGCTCATGAAGAATCAAGAGATGGCAAGCAAGAATTATAAAGCATCAATGAGAAACCTTGAAAGACAAATAGGGCAACTGTCCAAGCAACCTGCTGAGAGGCCAATTAATGCCTTTCCAAGTGACACCATTCCAAATTCAAAGGAAGAGTGCAAGGCAATACAACTTAGGAGTGATAAAACATTGGGAGAGGATAACATAGTTGAAAACAAGGAAGAGATAAAGATTGAGGAAAATGATAAAGTAGACCACAAGAAGGGCAATGAACCACAAGGTCTAAAGAAAGGCAAGCAAGTCTCAGAGTCACAACCACAAGAGAAGAAAGAGGAAGTAAAACCATATGTTCTTCAACTACCTTACCCTCAGATATTGCACAAGGAAATGAAGGATCAACAATTCCCCAAGTTCTTAGAGATTTTCAAGAAATTAGAGATTAACATTCCACTAGATGAAGCCTTAGAACAAATGCCACTCTATGCAAAGTTTCTCAAGGAACTCATCACCAAGAAAAGGAGCTGGAAAGAGAAGAAAATTGTGATTCTCACCCAGGAATGTAGTGCTGTAATCCAGAAAGATTTGCCACCCAAACTCAAGGATCCAGGAAGCTTTTTCATACCAATTGACAAAGCATTATGTGACTTGGGATCCAGCATCAATTTGATGCTACTATCCATGATGAAGAAGCTGTACCACTATCCATGATGAGGAAGCTGTCAATAGAGGAAGTTAAACCCACTAGAATGTCACTTCAAATGGCTGATAGATCCCTCAAGATACCTAATGGGAGTTGTGGAAAACTTATTGGTGAAGGTTAGAGAGTTTATTTTCCCTGCGGACTATGTGATCTTAGACATGGAAGAGGAAGGAAACAACTCAATTATCTTGGGACGACCTTTCTTAGCCACAGCAAGAGCCATCATTGATGTGAAAAAGGTGAAATGGTTCTCAGAGTACATAATGAGCAAATGATCATCAATGTCTTTAAGGCAATGCAATACCCCCCTGAGAAAGAGAACCATATGAGGTGGATCCCGAGGACCAAGAAAAGACCTATTTTACTTGTCCCTTCGGAGTCTTTGCCTACAGAAGCATGCCCTTTGGGCTGTGCAACGCTCCAGCAACCTTTCGAAGGTGTATGCTTTTCATATTCTCTTACATGGTAGAGAAATTCTTAGAGGTGTTTATGGGTGATTTTTCTATTTTTGGTGACTCTTTTAACACTTGTTTGCATCATCTAACCCTTGTTTTAAAAAGATGCCAAGAAATAAACTTAGTCCTGAATTGGGAAAAATGCCATTTCATGGTACCAGAAGGCATTGTTCTTGGGCATAAAATTTCAAGCAAGGGTATAGAAGTTGACAAAGCTAAAATAGAAATCATAGAAAAGCTTCCTATACCAATCAATGTGAAAGCAGTAAGAAGTTTTCTTGGGCATGCTGGATTTTACGGGAGATTCATCAAAGATTTCTCAAAGATAGCTAAACTACTATGTAACTTACTGGCGGTTGGCAATCCATTTATTTTTTATGATGAATGCAAATATGATTATGAGACCTTGAAAACTAAACTCACTACAGCACCAATCATCACACCCCCAGACTGGGGGCTCCCCTTTGAACTTATGTGTGATATAAGTGACTTTGCAATTGGTGCTGTGTTGGAACAAAGGAAGGATAAATTGCATCATGTCATATACTATGCATGTAAAGTGTTAAACGTGGCACAGAAAAAACTACACCACTACAGAAAAGGAACTATTGGCAATTGTATATGCATTTGACAAATTCAGGCCATATTTAATTGTGTCAAAAATTGTAATATACACTGACCATGCTGCTCTCAAGTACCTCATGTCTAAACAGGATGCTAAGACAAGGCTTATTAGGTGGGTGCTATTGCTACAAGAATTTGACATTGAAGTAAGGGATAGGAAAGGAAGTGAGAACCAAATTGCAGATCATTTGTCAAGGCTACCACAAGAGATTAACCAAGAAGCACCACAACCAGTGAATGAGAAGTTCCCAGATGAGCATCTATTTCAAGTCCAACAAGCACCTTGGTTTGCCGATATTGCAAATTACAAGGTGGAAAGAAGGATTCCTCAAGACTACACCACACAACAAGTGAAGAAGTTGCTCACTGAAGCCAAGCAATTCTTGTGGGATAAACCCTTTTTTTTCAAGAGATGTCCAGGTGGGATGATCAGAAGGTGTGTGCTAGAAAGTGAGATGAGAAATATCCTATGGCACTGTCATAGCTTAGGTAATGGTGGGCATTTTGGGGCCGAGAGAACAGCTACCAAGATTCTTCAGAGTGGCTTCTATTGGCTATCCATATTCAAAGATGCCAAGGAAGTTGTAAATCAGTGTGATGAATGCCAAAGAGTAGGGAGCTTGACAAAGAGAAATGAAATGCCTCAGAACTTTATCTTGGAGGTAGAGTTGTTGATGACATGTCATCATGTCATATTTTTCTATGCTTTTTCATACAAGAAATTGATGATTAGTGCTTGAATATTGAATTCTTTTGTGCTTAAATGGTATATTTCTTTTATCTTTTTATTTGATAAACTTTGTAGGAAATAAGTAGAAAAAGAATCAAAGAAGCACAAATTAAGCTCAATTAAGCTCAAAAGGAGCAAAGAGGAATTGCAACCCTGACCTCTTCACACTCCAACAAGAATAACTCGAGCTACAAAGCTCCAAATGAGGTGATTCTAGTGGCATTGGAAAGTAGGAATCTAGAGCTTTCCAAGAATATATGGCACTGCATGGTAGACACTAAATCTGAGGGAGGAAACTTACTCCGAAAGTGCAAAGATGAACATAGTATCAACTTGCAGTAAGGTCAGCTAACCTCTCCACCTTCCAAGGAGGATAACTTGAGTTGTAGAGCTTTAAATGATGTGCTCTCAAATGCATTGGAAAGTAGACATCCAGAGCTTTCCAACGATATATAATAGTATGGGGTGAACATTAAGTTTAGGCTTCAGAAGCTGGCGCTAACTTTGGCCTCCAAAGCAGCGCTCACTAAGTGAACGCCACACTCACTAATTGAGCGTTTTCGGCCTCCCAAACAGCATGACCATGCCTTCTTCGAAGGACCATAACTTGAGCTACAGATGTCCAATTGATGCACTTTCAGTTGCATTGCAAAGCTGACATTCAGACCTTTCCAAAGATATATAAAAATATATATTTGGCAAGAAATTGAAGTACAAGTGATAGGCACCTTTAAGGCCCAAAAACCACCCTCAAAAGCCAATATTTGGAGTAGCGCTCGTTAGCAAAGTGAGCGCCATGCTCACTTTGATAACTTTTGCGAGAATTTCAGCTTGGAGAGGGGCCATGCACTAAGGGCGTTCAAAAAAGGGAACGTAGCACTCAACCAAGAGAGCGCTAAGAGAAGCGCTCGACCAAGGGAGCGCTGCAAAGGAACGGAGCGCTCAACCAAAGGGAGCGCCCATGAGAAGCCAGCGTTCAGAAAAGGAACACAACATTCAGAAAGGGAATGCTAGAAGAAAACTTGGGACGTGAGGAAGCACCAAGCAAAGTGAACGGGGCGTTCACTTTCATAACCAAATGCTCCACTGGAGCATGCACCTCCAACCCATTTTCATTCAAGGCCGAACCAACAAAGCCCATTGACATCACTCAAAGGCACGAGAAACAGTTAGATTAGGAACTTCATTTAAATTGTAATTTATTTTCAATTTCAATTTCATTTTTTATTTTGTAAAGCCTATATAAAGGCATCAGTTTCATTTCATTGAAAAAAGGAGGCTGGCTCTGCTAGAGAGCAATAGGAGTAGGAGTAGGATAGAATAGAAAGCTCTCTTTGATACACTTTTCTTTTCTGCACTTTCTATATTTCAGTCTTGAATTCAGTTTATCCAAATTTCAAATCCTCAGCTCCAATTTCCTTCTCTGCAATTTTACTTTTCTATTTACATTGCTCCCAATTTACATTCCTGCAATTTCCATCTTCTGCACTTTTATTTCTCTGCAACTTTACAATTCTGCTCATGATTCGATCTGATTTAATCTTCATGCAATTTAAATTTCTTATTACTTGTTCTCAAGATCTCTTTGATGATCCATACTTTGTTAATCAAGAAACATCATCACTGGAGTGTGCTTTCAATAAATTCATGCAAAATTGTCCACCAATGACACAAGATGATCCATACTGTGATGAATTCAACAATTATTCAAGTTGTGCTTAGGAGGATCAAAATCAAAGAGCACCCAATGTGTCATACTCCATCAATCAAGAGCCATCATCACTTGAGCAAACCTTCAATTCATTTATGCAAAATTGTCCACCTTCACCTCCCAATTTCTCATTTGAACATTCTTCATCACTTGACTATGCCTCAACACAAAGTTTCCTCCAAGACCCATACAACTCATTTCACCATCCAAAAAATTCATTCCACAATTCACAAAATTCACTCCACACCCCTCAAAACAACTTCACCACAACACATCCATGTTCACAAAATTACTCTAAACCCTCGTCTCTTGAGCTAGCAGAGGATCTCCTTCAAAAGTCCAGAGAATTTTTGGAAAGACAAGAACAATCCTAGAAAAGGCAAGAAATCCTCCTCAAGAAGATGGATGGGCACTTTGAGCAAATAAGGAGAAACTCAGAATTATCAAACAGTGAGAATGTAGATCAATTTGTGGGAAAGAAAGTGGAAAAACAAGAACAAAAGGTCCCTGTATCAAATGAAATTGCAATGAAGGATGAAGTGGTGGAGGTATATGAGACAAAGATTCCATATCCACAGAGGCTAATTGAAGTGACAATGGAACATGAAGATTCCCTCCTGTTCATACCTTGGGTCGAGCTATCCGACCCAAGATGTTTGGCGACAAGGCGACCGATCTCTTCAGGTCAGACTATCCGACCTCTTCTCAAAGAGCTCGGCCAAATCACCAGGAAAGCCCAAAAAGGGTCCAAATGGAGGAACACGACCCAAATCCAAAGGCAGCCCAAGCCTATAGAGATAAGGGCGGTTCCTTTGAGGGTAAGATGACCTCACTCAAAGATAAGATAAGATAAGATAAGATAACTAACTTATCTTATCTAAGAAGGTCACTCTACACCATTATAAATACACTAGAGCACCCAGGTATAACTCATACTCTGATTCTACTAAAAAACCTGCTTAATACCCTTGCTAACTTAAGCATCAGAGTCCCTTACAGGTACCACCACCCTCCGGTAATGAAGGATCAGCAGCACAGCCTGTCCAACAAATCGGACGCGACAACTCCGGCCGTCACTCACCAGCCGGGCACGTCAGCGCCGACCAGAACATAAGATCTCGTTCGAGATCGGCATTCAGTTTCAGGTAACCCTCGGAACATTGGCGCTGTTGCTAGGGAATCTGGAAGTCATCCCACCACCATGGCGGACGACCATGACAACGACCACGATTCGGATCTAGAAGATAGAACGCCGCACAAGAACGCGGACTCTACACCAAAAGATACTCCTCAACCTAACAAAAATAACTTTTCACCAAATGTGGGAGCCGTGGAGGCACTTCAAGATCGCTTAAAGCAACTCAAAAAAGAGGTGGAGCATAAACGAGAAGCTAAGAGAGACCGACGAAGGGAATTTAGGTGACGCCGTGAGTTAGAGGACAAGCTCCTAAAACTCGAAGCAGATCTCAAGACCAAGACTACTCGATCCGGTCACGAAGACGACTCCCGTAAAGACCAAGACCCATTCACCAAAGAGATTATGAGCGCCAAAATCCCAAAGGACTTCAAACTTCCCGACATGACTTTGTATGATGGCACAGCAGATCCCGGCCATCATCTCAGTAATTTCAGAAGTAGAATGTACCTCACCGATGCCTCAGATGCAGTTCGCTACAAAGCCTTCCCGACTACTTTAACAAATACAGCAATTAGATGGTTTGACAATCTACCTCCTAGGTCCATCTCAAGCTTCGACGACTTAGCCAAGAAGTTTCTGGCCAGATTTTCCATCTAAAAAGACAAAGCTAAGCACGCCCCAAGTCTATTAGGAATCAAGCAAGGAGATCGGGAAAGTCTCTGCAGCTACATGAAAAGATTCAACAAAGCATGTCTGGACATACAAAGCCTACCAACAGAGGCCGCCATTATGGGTCTTATCAATGGCTTGCGAGATCTTTTAGCCAATCTATATTGAAAAAACACCCCACATCTCTAAACGAAGTGAAAGAACGAGCAGAGAAGTACATCAACATAGAGGAAAACTCTCGACTAGGAGAGACCTCAAAATCCAGATTCACCTACTCCTCCCAAGATAAGGATAAAGAGTCCAAAAAGAAAGAAGATCAACATGGGGAAAAAATGAAAAATTACCAAAATTACACCCCTCTTCGGGTGTCCCTTGTGGATGTCTACAGAGAAGTTTGCCATACTGAAAAAATACCCCCAGCTCGACCACTCAAAGGCAAAAAAGGAGGAGAAAATTGGACTGAATATTGTGAATACCATCGAATCCATGGGCATTCCACCAACGAATGCTTTGACTTAGAAAACGTCATAGAAAAACTAGTAAGAGAAGGGAAATTAGGTCGATACGTAGCCACCCGAGACGATGAGCAAAGAAAAAGAAGAAGGGACGAAGATGTCGGACGAACTGAGCGATCACCTCGTACACCAGAGAGACACGTCCACATGATACATGGAGGATTTGCGGGAGGAGGAATCTCCAAATCATCTCGCAAAAGATATCTTAAAGAAGTATATCATGTCGATGGAAAAGAGGAAGCACCCAACATCCCCACAATTACTTTTACCAAAGAGGACGCATCCGGCATCATCTCAGGACACGACGATCCCATGGTCATCACTATTATACTGGCAAACGCAAATCTCCACTGCACACTGGTAGACCAAGGAAGCTCCGCCGACATCTTGTTCAAAACTGCCTTCGACAAACTCGGCCTGGAAGAAAAAGAACTCAGAGCATATCCGAACAGCCTGTTCGGACTGGGAGACACTCCAGTTCAGCCACTTAGATACATCCCACTACACACGACCTTCAGAAAAGTAAACCAGTCAAGAACACTCAAGATAGACTACATCGTGGTCGACGTGAGTTCAGCCTACAATGCCTTAATAGGTCGGATAACATTAGATCAGCTCAGTGCAGTAGTCTCGACTCCACATCTATGTATGAAGTTCCCAACTACAGAAGGGATAGCTACAATATAAGAAGACCAGAAGACAGCGTGCCGCTGTTACAACGAAAGTCTAAACCTCAGAGGCAGAGGAGAAAAATTCTACACCATCGAACTCGGTGGAGTTCAGAGGCAGGAAGAACTCCGTCCACAACCCGAAGGCGAAGTAGAAAAAGTCCAGATCGGAGATATCCCAGACAAAACAACCAATATCGGTACAATCCTAAAAGGAGACACCAAAGAATCACTCGTACAGTTCTTGCGAGATAACGTGGACCTCTTTGCATGGAAGGCTGCAGACATGCCAGGCATAGACCCCAAATTAATGTGCCACAAGCTAGCAGTCTACCCAGGATCTCGGCCAGTACAACAGAGACGTAGAAAGCTTGGACCAGAACGATCCCAAGCTATGGAAGAACAGGTACAAGCTCTACTGGAGGCAGGATTCATAAGAGAAGTCAAGTACCCACTATGGCTAGCTAACGTCATCTTGGTAAAGAAATCAAATGGGAAGTGGCGGATGTGCACCGACTACACTGATCTCAACAAAGCCTTTCCAAAAGATCCTTACCCACTCCCAAGTATCGACGCTCTAGTGGATGCCTCCTCCGGATATAAATACCTCTCGTTTATGGACACATATTTGGGATACAATCAAATCCTGATGTACCCACCCGACCAAGAAAAAACTTCATTCTTAACCCCAAAAGCAAACTACTGCTACATCGTCATGCCTTTTGGACTTAAAAACGCATGAGCTACTTACCAGAGATTAATGAATAAGGTCTTTATGGATCACGTCAGAAAAATCATGGAAGTCTATGTGGACGACATGTTAGTAAAGACACAAAGTGAAGAGACGTTACTATCCGACCTCACCCAAGTATTCGACACTATAAGAAGGCATGGCATGCGACTTAATCCTGCAAAATGCACCTTCGCAGTAGAAGCTGGCGAATTCTTGGGTTTTATGCTCACACAAAGAGGAATCGAGGCAAATCTGGATAAATGCCGGGCCATACTCGACATGAAGATCCCGACTTGTGTCAAAGAAGTACAACAACTCAATAGAAGGTTGGCAGCCTTGTCCAAATTTTTCTCTGGATCGGCAATAAGATCTCTCCCCTTCTATGCCACTCTAAGGAAGGGAAAGAGGTTTGAATGGAAAACGGAATGTGAACAGGCCTTCCACGATTTAAAAAAATTTCTGGGACAACCTCCTATCCTAACTCGGCCATGGGAAGGAGAACCCCTTGTATTATACCTCGCAGTAGTAGGGCAGTAGCCTCAGCATTGGTCCGAGAAAATAATAGTGGGCAACAACCCGTATACTTTATTAGCAAGGCACTACAAAGATCCGAGCTAAACTACCAAAAAATAGAAAAATTCGCCTATGTTTTCATATTAACATCTCGACGACTTCGTCCATATTTCCAAGCTCACAGTATCAGGGTTGGGACCAATCAGCCAATAAAAGGCATTCTGCAGAAAACAAATTTAGCAGGAAGAATCTTACAATGGGCAGTCGAGTTGTCTGAATTTGACCTTCAATACGAAGCTCGGACAGCCATCAAATCCCAATATTTGGCTGACTTCATTGCAGAATTTACAGACACCCCGAAAATCCCTACAGAATGATATCTCTATGTAGACGGTTCCTCAAACAAAATTGGAAGCAGCACGGGTGTGATAATTGAAAGAGATCAGGGGAACCCAAATCAAACTTTACCTCAAATTTAGGTTCTCCGCCTCAAACAACCAAGCTGAGTATGAGGCACTACTAGCTGGTTTGAAGCTGACTAAAGAGGTGGGAGCTCAAAAGCTCATCATCTTCAGCGACTCACAGGTGGTCACTTCACAAATAGCAGGGAGCTACCAAGCCAAGGATCCCACCATGAAAAAGTACTTGGACAAAACCAAGGAACAGCTCAGACAACTCGGGGAATATGAGGTCCGCCACATACCCCGGGAACAGAACGCCTGAGCTGATGCACTCTCAAAACTAGCCAGCACCAAACTAAGGGACAACAATAGAAGCCTTATCCAAGAAATGCTGCAGAACCCGTCAATCTCGAATGAAGAAAAAGTCCTAGCCATAACAGGTATGGACTAAGGATGGATGACTCCCATAATGAACTACCTCAAAACAGAAACACTCCCTACAGATGAAAAGGAGGCAAAGAGGTTAAAACGGAAGGCACAGTACTACACTATCATAAACAATACTCTATACAAAAGAGGGATTTTAATACCATTGTTAAAATGTGTACCGACTTCCAACACAAAGGAAGTTTTAGAAGAAGTACATAGCGGCATCTGTGGCAATCATCTCGGAGCGCAGGCACTTAGCAAAAAAGTACTCCGGGCCGGATTTTATTGGCCAACTCTACAAAAAGAAGCCACAGAGTTCGTAAAGACGTGTCCACCATGTCAGAAACATGCCAACTTTCACGTCGCCCCGCCAGAGGAGCTCATCACCGTAACCTCACCCTGGCCATTCGCAAAAAGGGGACTCGACCTTCTCGAACCTTCCCCTCAAGGATCAGGACAAGTCAAATTCCTTATAGTAGGGGTAGACTACTTCATAAAATGGATCGAGGCAGAACCTCTAGCTAACGCCACTGCTCAAAGAAGTCAAAAATTCTTATATAGAAATATTGTCACAAGGTTCGGGGTTCCATACTCCATCATCACAAACAATGGCACCCAATTCACAGATGCAGGCTTCAGAAAGTTAGTGGCCGACTTGAACATAAAACACCAATTCACTTCTGTAGAATATCCCCAGGCCAATGGACAAGCCGAAGATGCCAACAAAGTCATATTGGCTGGGCTAAAATGGAGATTACAGGATGCAAAGGGAGCTTGGGCTGAAGAGCTCCCACAAGTCTTATGGGCATACCGAACAACGCCACATTCCACTACAAAAGAATCACCCTTCCGATTAGCTTATGGAATGGAGGCAATGATCCCAGTGGAGATTGAAGAAGGGTCGCCCAGAGTGATCTACTATAATGAAGAAGCCAACTCCCCACTTCAAAGGGAAGAACTCGACCTACTTCTAGAAATCCAAGAAAGAGCTCGGATCAAGGAAGAGGCATTGAAACGTCGAATGGCTTCGAGATACAATCAAAAGGTAGTCCCACGAAGTTTTGCTGAGAATGACCTCATCCTAATCCGAAATGATATCGGAACAATTCGACCTGGAGAAGGAAAGCTGGCAGCAAATTGGAAAGGACTTTACCGAGTCATAGAAGTACTTGGAAAGGGCTACTACAGACTGTTCAAACTCGAAGGACGAGAGCTTCCTAGGTCATGGCACGCCTGCAACCTATGAAGGTACTATAGTTAGGGGTGATAAAGGATCTTAGGATAAGGCGCACTCTTTTTCCTGAAAAGGTTTTTTAATGAGGTGCCAAGCCAAGACCTACAAATTGCTCGATTTAAAGGGATAAAACTCCCACATGTATATATCTGCATTTTCTGTTGAATAAAAATTGTTTAGATCTCTACAAATTCTCAAGACGCATTAATCTGAAACACTAAAAATTCATCGCCCGATTATAAAGCTACAGATCGGTATTAAAGTGAAAAATTAAATTCACTGCACGATCACGATAAAGACCAACAAAGATGAAAACCAAATTCATCAAAAGGTCGACCAAACGGGGATTAAATCCAATTTCTACAAAATCGGCAAAGATGGAAACAGAATAATGCAAGAAGTTATCGAAAGTGATCCATAGAAAGGACCTGACGAGGTCTTAATAAAATGGATTGCTAAAAATATCTTAAAGATCGGCCGACGTAAAGAAGTCGAACCAGTCGACCACAATAACCAAAGTTATAAAAAGTAAATCCCTGGTAAGAGGTCTGGCCAGCCCTATAAAAGAGGATTACTAAAATAACTTAGAAGGATCCGACATGATGAAGTTGGCCCAGAACATAAAGTTATAAAAGTAATCCCTGAAAGAGACCTGAACAAGGTCCAAAAAAGAGGATTACTAAAATAACTTAGAAGGGCCCGACAAGATGAAGTCGGCCCAGAACATAAAGTTATAAAAGTAATCCCTAAAAGAGACCTGAAAAAGGTCCAAAAAGAGGATTACTAGAAATAACTTAGAAGAGACCAACATGATGAAGTCGGCCTCCCACAAACAAGTTATAAAAGTAATCCCTTAAAGAGACCTGACAAAGGTCCAAAAAGAGGATTACTAGAAATAACTTAGAAGAGACCGACATGATGAAGTCGGCCTCCCACAAACAAGTTATAAAAAGTAATCCCTAAAAGAGACCTGACAAAGGTTCAAAAAGAGGATTACTAGAAATAACTTAGAAGAGACCGACATGATGAAGTCGGCCTCCCACAAACAAGTTATAAGAGTAATCCCTAAAAGAGACCTGACAAAGGTCCAAAATGAGGATTACTAGAAATAACTTAGAAGAGACCGACATGATGAAGTCGGCCTCCCACAAACAAGTTATAAAAAGTAATCCCTAAAAGAGACCTGACAAAGGTCCAAAAAGAGGATTACTAGAAATAACTTAGAAGAGACTGACATGATGAAGTCGGCCTCCCACACACAAGTTATAAAAAGTAATCCCTAAAAGAGACCTGACAAAGGTTCAAAAAGAGGATTACTAGAAATAACTTAGAAGAGACCGACATGATGAAGTCGGCCTCCCACAAACAAGTTATAAAAAGTAATCCCTAAAAGAGACCTGACAAAGGTTCAAAAAGAGGATTACTAGAAATGACTTAGAAGGGACCAACGCAAAGAAGTCGGCCCAAAAAACTAAAACGTTATAAAAAGTGATCCCTAAACAGAAGACCTAACAAAGGTCCAAACAAAACGGATCACTAGAAATAACTTCAAGCCAAAGTGAGGAAGTCGACATACAAGTTGGACCCAAATCAAGCCACAAGTATGAAAATACAAAGGCAATCCAAAAAGGTCAGACAATAATGCTCCAACACTCCCAAAAAACCTAAAAGGTACCAGACAGATGCAGACAAACATGTCATAAAAAGCACAAGATATAATAATAACAAACTCAAGAGGCTACCAAAATCAGCCCCAAGAGCTTGAAAACTACTTTGTTTTTCAAAATAAAGTTGCTAAACAAGCAACTAAGAAAGTAGCAAAAAGTCAGAACCACCATTTACAAAATATAAAAATTTCAAAAGCCCACAAGCCGAGCTATCTACACAAAAATCCAGAATAATCATTGAGGATCCAAAGACTTCTCAGCAGCATCAACACGGAGTGAAAAAGGACGAGTCTGAAGAGGTACCGCATCTACTGTCCCATCATCCCGGTTCAAGATTTGACAATCAGGTTCTGACTCGGGATAATCAACCTCAGCTGAAAGAGCTGAAGAAGTTGGCACAACAGAGGATTTGGCGGCAGGCACTGAAGGAAGGTCGACATCATCATCTTCAAGGTCATCAGGAACAATTTTATCGTCTTTTACGATGTTGTCCAAACTGAAGAGAGTAAGGTCGAGCTCGGGTGCAAGAACCCGAACCTGCTCCTTCAGGTTCTCATAAGCAGCATTTACGCTGCCTACAAGGTGACCCTGGAGCTCGGCATAATCAGCTCAGGCAGACTCCAAATCATCCCTGAGACGCATCATTTTCCTGTAGGTCGTGACATAGCTCTCCTTGTGCTTCAATGCCGTGTCTTCAGCCAACCTCACAGAAGCCGCCAAGGCAATAGAACTAGCCTTTTCGCCCTCCAACTCCTTCTCCAGCTTGGTCACTTTCACTTTGAGTTCCTCCTTTAAACCTTTCATCCGGTCGAACTCCAACTTAGCCTCCTCCATAAAGCCTTTTGTAGCATGAATAGGAAGATGTTTGTCAGTCCGATATAAAGCCGCCCCCATATGTGCCATCTTGACGCTGCTCCGAGTAATAAAGTCCAAATGACGAAGAAGAAAAACATCGTCAGTAGGGATGGTACCATAAGGACCAATTTGCTGGTCTGCAAACTCGACAACGTCAAAGTCAGGGGCATCAAGGTTAAAGGGCTCAGCTGTTTTTTGCTTTTTCGGAGGAGGAGCGCCGGTAGGAGAAGAGGTAGCAGCAGAAGCCTGAGAAGGATCAACCAAGCGAACCCGAGGAGTAGGGATCATCCTCCTCGGTCCAGGAGAGCTCAGAACATATGGCTTCGACAGAACCTGAGAGGACCCCTCCCCAGCCACCTTGGCCGAGATGTTTTAAGCCGCCGTAGCTTTCCTCGCCTTCTTGAAGGCCTTCATGGAGTCATTATATTTAATCATCTCTGCAAACAAACTTCACAGCGAGAAACCAAGTTATGAATCATGAAAAGAAAAGAAATAAACTCGACAAAATAAGCAAGAAAAAAAAAACAAAAGAGAAATCGACCACTACCCAGCTCAGCTCGGAGGAAAGAGGGATTTCCTAGGAATTTCTTTGTATCAAGACGGGGAGGCTGCCCCCAGTTTTCTTCCAGCACAATCAGAGAGGCTTGCTCAGCCTCATCTAACACCCCCACGTATATTTAGACACCACAACATTCTTTTGCCATTTTAAAGGAAAGGTAGACTCGTCATTCTCATCCAAAAAAAGGGCCGAGCTCCTTCAACAGCTCGGACTCTGAAAAAGTAATTCTTAAAGTCACAAAAAGATTCATCAAACATGGAAAAAACCATCTTCCCCTGGGAAGCTCGGAAAGAAACCCAGGCGGCATTCTTCTTAACCACCCCAGGCTTTGTCAAAACAAAGAGATAAAAGAAGAGGGATTGCGAAGCAGGGATACCTAGTTCGTGACACAGCAACTGAAAGATTTTTATAAAACCCCAGGAGTTGGGGTGAAGCTGGGATGGAGCTATGTTACAAGACCACAATAGGTTGGTCTCAAAGGGGATAAAAGGAAGAGTAACATTCATTTGACTAAAAAAGAAGTCGTATGCATAGAAAAAGGGGCGTTCTCCAACAATTCAGGTAGAAAAACAAACCCTTTCTTCAGAATTGGGAGATATAAGCTCATAATTCTTTTCATCACTACCATTACTAAAAATCCTATGAAATTGCCTAAGCTGCTAACAAAACTCAGAGTCAACCAATGAAACACACAGAAAAACTATAGAATCCACCCAATCATCGATGCCCTCAAGGACTTGGGAAGATGTCTCAACAATATTTTTGCGAGAAGACAAGAGGTCAACTAGTCCTACAGCAAGAAAGAAGAAAATAGATTACCAACCAAAATACCTCGGGCAAATTCAAAATCAACTCACAGCAGAGCATGACTCAAGCATACAAACAAGTAAAAGGAAAACCCCAAGACAAGGTCTAGGGGCATCCTTTGGAGGCAGTGATAGAGTAAGGACTCAGAAAAAATCTACAAGACTAACATCCCAACAAAACTCTCAACAAAGAAAAGCCCTTTTCCAAAAGGCAACATCCCGAGAAGAAAGAGATAAAGTCAAAACAAAGTAATCAAAAGAGCAACAAAAATAGTAGTTCAATCAAAAAGCAAACAACAAAACACGCCAAGCGGAGGACATCAAAGACGCAACGTTTTTTTCAAAAGAATCGAATGAAGCCATTACCCCAGAAAGCTACAAAATCAAATAAAAAGGCAGCAAAACATGCAAAGCCCTAAAAAATCTCAATCATCAGGAGAAATGCCAGAAACATGCATCACAGCAACAATTGAGCATAACGACACGAAAAGGTTCAAACTTTCCAACATGCATTCAAACGAAAAATCAAAGCTTTACCAAAGAACCGAAGGCAAAGCGACGAAAGAAGTAAAGAAGCAGAAAGTAGAACCAACCTGGAAAAAGGAGAAAGCTTCAAAGAAGTTGAAGACGGAAGATAGAATCTGGAATCACCTTTCAGAACAAAGAAAGCACCAACAGCGTCGCAAAGGAAATGCGAGACAAGAAGACAGAGAGAAAAAGGAGGGGAAGTTACAAAGAAAAGGAAAACCATTTTTTGAGTGTAAAATTCAAAAACAAAAGAGGCAAGAGAAATGGGGCATTAAAATCAATTAATGAGGGTATTAAACCCTCGCACATTTCCAAGACGAGAACCCCAAATGCAAAAGTGCGCGCATTAAGAAAACAAAGGGGAAAACGCTTCACATTCAAAAGCTTCAGCAAATTCAACGAAATGCTCGAGTTCGGCTTCACTAGAGAAGGATCAAAGTCCTAAAACTAAGACTCGACCTCAAAAGAAAGACCGAGCTCGAGCAGGGGCACTGTTCATACCCTGGGTCGAGCTATCCGACCCAAGATGTTTAGCGACAAGGCGACCGACCTCTTCAGGTCAGACTATCCGATCTCTTCTCAAAGAGCTCGGCCAAATCACCAGGAAAGCCCAAAAAGGGTCCAAATGGAGGAACACGACCCAAATCCAAAGGCAGCCCAAGCCTATAGAGATAAGGGCAGTTCCCTTGAGAGTAAGATGACCTCTGGTGCGCGAATTGTGAATCACACTTTTCACAACTTGTACAACTAACCAGCAAGTACACTGGGTCGTCCAAGTAATACCTTACGTGAGTAAGGGTCGAATCCCACGGAGATTGTTGGCTTGAAGCAATCTATGGTTATCTTGTAACTCTTAGTCAGGATATCAATTATATTTATCAGTTTGAATTGCGAGAAATAAAAGAGCATGAAATAAATACTTGTTCTGCAGTAATGGAGAATATGTTGGAGTTTTGGAGATGCTTTGTCTTCTGAATCTCTGCTTTCCCCCTGTCTTCTTCTTCACGCACGCAAGGTTCCTCCTATGTCAAGCTGTATGTTGGTGGATCACCGTTGTCAATGGCTACCATCCGTCCTCTCAGTGAAAATGGTCCAGGTGCGTTGTCACCGCCCGGCTAATCATCTGTCGGTTCTCACTCATGCTGGAATAGGATCCGTTGGTCCTTTTGCATCTGTCACTATGCCTAACACTTGTGAGTTTGAAGCTCGTCACAGTCTTTCAATCCCTGAATCCTACTTGGAATACCACAGACAAGGTTTAGACTTTCCGGATTCTCAAGAATGCTGCCAATGGATTCTAGCTTATACCACGAAGATTCTAATTAAGGAATCCAAGACATACTCATTCAATCGAAGGTAGAACAGAGGTGGTTGTCAGGCACACGTTCATAGGTTGAGAATGGTGATGAGGTGATCACATCCATCATATTGAAGTGCGAATGAACATCTTAGATAGACACAAGCGTGTTTGAATAGAAAACAGAAATAATGGCATTAACTCATCGAGACATAGCAGAGCTCCTCACCCCCCAACAATGGAGTTTAGAGACTCATGCCGTCAAAGAGTACAAAGTTCAGATCTAAAATGTCATGAGTACAAAGTAAATCTCTAAAAGTTGTTTAAATACTAAACTAGTAACCTAGGTTTACAGAAAATGAATAAACTAAGATAGATGGTGCAAAAATCCACTTCTGGGGCCCACTTGGTGTGTGCTAGGGCTGAGACTTAAGCTTTACACGTGCCTAGACTGTTTCTGGAGTTAAACGCCAGGTTGTAACCTGTTTCTGGCGTTTAACTCCAATTTGTAACCTGTTTCTGGCGTTTAACGCCAGACTACAACATGGAACTGGCGTTGAACGCCAGTTTATATCATCTATCCTTGAGCAAAGTATGGACTATTATATATTTCTGGAAAGCCCTGGATGTCTACTTTCCAACACAATTAAGAGAGCGCCAATTAGACTCTTGTAGCTCTAGAAAATCTAATCCGATTGCAGAGAGATCAGAATCCAACAACATCAGCAGTTCTTTTTCAGCCTGAATCAGATTTTTGCTCAACTCCCTCAATTTTAGCCAGAAAATACCTGAAATTACAGAAAAACACACAAACTCATAGTAAAGTCCAGAAATATGAATTTTTCCTAGAAACTAATGAAAATATACTAAAAACTAATTAAAACATACTAAAAACTACATGAAATTAACCCCAAAAAGCGTATAAAATATCCCTCATCACAACACCAAACTTAAACTGTTGCTTGTCTCCAAGCAACTAGACAAATAAAAAAGAATAAAAATAAGTCAAGAAGCAATAATATCTTAGAGTTTTTGAGTGAAGCTCGGATTCTAATTAGATGAGCGGGACTAGTAGCTTTTTTTTTTTTTTGCTTCCGAACAGTTTTGACATCTCACTTTATCCATTGAAGCTCAGAATGATTGGCATCTATAGGAACTTGGACTTCAGATAGTGTTATTGATTCTCCTAGTTCAGTATGTTGATTCTTGAACACAGCTACTTTATGAGTCTTGGCCGTTGATGTGTGGAAAACGATCCAACACGAAACTCACCGGCAAGTGTACCGGGTCGCATCAAGTAATAATAACTCACATGAGTGAGGTCGATCCCACAGAGATTGAAGGATTGAGCAATTTTAGTTTAGTGGTTGACTTAGTCAAGCGAATCAAGTATTGGTTGAGTTTTTTATAATTGACAGAAACTAAATTGCTTGAAATGTAAAGGGAGAGGGGTAAATTGCAAGAAATTAAAGAGCAAAGAAAGTAAATAAGCTGAATCTTAAAGAACAAGTAATGTAAATTGCAGAAACTTAGATTGCAAGAAATATAAATGGCTGAATCTTAAAGTGCAAGAAATGTAAATGACTTGAATTATAAAAGGAATTGGGAGTTGGAATTGTAGAATTTAAACAAGACAGAAGTAAATTGCAATAAGCAGAAGAACTAAAGATGTGTTGAAGTGTAATAGATCTCAAACAGAAAGATAAAAATGCTTGAAGAATGAAAACAGAAAATGACTTGTGCTTAATTTGTAGCAAATTTAAAAGAGGTTGAAGATCTCAGGAGTGGAAGAGACTAGAAAACAAGTCTAGATCTTAAATCCTTCCTTGATCCAACAAGATTAATTGCAAAAGAAATAAAGAAAAGTAAATTGTAGAAGAAGATTAAAAGATGAAGCTGTAAAGAGAAATTGAAATTCAATTATGCAGAAAATTTTAACAAGAGGTCTCAAGGTGAGATTGAAACAGAAGTTCTTCAATTCTTCACCCAAGATCCAACGCAAGAAAATTAAAGAGTGCTCAAGCAAGAACAAGGAAGAAGAGAGATCAATTCTCCTTCCCAATTCTCTAAGATCTAAATTCAAAAGTAAAAGCTCCAAATGAAAATGAAAATTAAAAGGAAAAATTCAAAGTAAATTCTAGAGGTGTCAAAAGGTTCTAATTACATCAAACTAACTCCTATTTATACACTTTCTATTCTTGGATTTTGGAATTTGGATGGGCTTTTGATTTGGTGAAGAAATGAATTAAGTTGGATTTTTAATGTAATTTTCAGCCCATGGAGAAATTGCTTCCAGGGGTATGCTCAGCTCAAGTGGGGAGCTGAGCATTGAGGCTTAGTGTGAGGATCCTTGTTGCGTGCCTTGCTGGGAGAAGGCATCAGGGGAATGCTCAGCTCACAAAGTGAGTTGAGCATTGGTGCCTTGGTGCATGTCTTGTGCGCCCCTTGTGCTCCTTGCCTTGTCAAATGTTGCGTGTCTTGCTTCCTGGACCGTGTCAAGCATGTGTGTGGTGTACCATGAGTAGCGCTCAACTCTCCAAGTGAGCTGAGCATTGGTGCTTTCAAGGGAGGTCCTTGGTTCGAAACTTGAGGGAAGCATGCACTGGTGGTATTTTCTTGGTTTCCTTGTAGCTCCTTGCTCCTTACTTCCTCAAGGTGTTGAGTTCGAACCTTGGGGGATGCATTTGGCCAATTTTTGGCTTGTTTTCCTTGTGAGTAGCGCTCCCCCACTCCCCTTTGGTCCTTGGTTCGAATCTTGGAGGAGGCACTTGGCTAACAATTTCCTTGAATTTGTTTGGATGAGTGCCCGATAATGCTCACTTGGTGAGCTGAGCTTGGTCTTTCCTTTCCTTGTTTCTTGGCCTCATATTGTGCTCAGCTCACAAAGTGAGCAGAGCATTGTGCCTTGGTTCCTTGAGAAAAAATGTAGCGCTCCCTTGGTGAGCATGGTGCTCTTGGAGTGAGCTTCATGGTTTTCCTTCATTGTTGAGCCACACTTCTTCCTTCCTTGGCCACGCTTCTTAGGCCACGCTTTCTTCTTTTCTTCTTTTCTTCACCTACAATTAATCAAAACAACCAATCAAAGTATCACCAAATTCACAAGGTTTATAAATCATAAAAAATTAATGAAATTTAGCCTAAACCTCATGATTTAGCATCAATTAAAAGGTGGTTGTTTGATTCAAAGAAGTCATGCATTTCCATTCTAAATTACTTACTTAGACTGCAAGAAAGTGTATAAAACCTAATAAAAACAAAGAAAAAGGCTAGTGAAACTAGGCTAAGATGACTTGTCATCACAATACCAAACTTAAAACTTGCTTGTCCCCAAGCAAGCATCAAACATAAGAGAAGATAGAATGAAATAGATAAGGCTATATGTTCTTATTCAGCAGATAGTTGAATTTGGTCTATGGGGTTTTGTGCAGATCAAAAGTAGCTCATTTATTGCTTGCTGTCAAAACAAACAATGTTTCTTTAAGGGTTCACCAAGGTTGCTGCTATAACTCCTCACTTTTTGCTCATTTCCCTTGTTAGTTTTTCCTTTTTTTTCTTTTGCATAAAGAGCTTATTACTTATTGAAGGCTTGGTGGCAAATGTTGCAGTGGCCTTTGGCTTAATTTCACTCAACATTTCTTCACCACAGACACATGGCTCACCTTTTTCTTCCTAGGATCATTGATGCCCAGCATCTCTTTGGATCACTAAATGTTTTGTAGCTAGGTTGCTCTTTATTGTGGACTTTCAGTTGGCAATCCCAAATCAGTTGATCTAAGTTGCCAAGTTTTGAGATACTCCTTAGAACTTACTTGTCCAAGCATATCCTAGTACATAAACACCACAGGCATCTGTCCTAGAGTCCAAGCTATTGGTGTCTAGCCTTATTGTTTGTTTCTTTGCCAACTTTTGGCTTTTCTTCTTCTTTTTCTTTCTGTTTTGGTTTATTTTCGAGGGACCTTCAATAATTGAGAAATAATAGCATCAAACTAGCTTAGGCTTCAAGTAACAAGTCATTTTGCAGTAGTTATTCTATGAGCTATCAATTAAATCAAATACATATACCACCACTAACTTTTATTCTAACTTTTGCAACATTGAACAATTACTTTTCTAAACCAAACATCTCTCTTTTATTCAAACAGCAAGGGAAAACAAAACAAAGCATTCAAGCTGATGAATGATGACACTTATTATGCAGATATTTTATTCTTAACTAACTACTAATGTAAACAAAAGAAGTAGTAAAACAAAAAGCAATTGGAGGTATGTCATGTTTCAGACATGCATCTTCCTTATTTAAGTAAAAGTAAGAAAAGGATCTTCACCACCTCTATTTGTCAGGCATTTCCATTCTTTTGGATTTGCTGGATTCTCCCTTCTTCTTCTTCCTCGTCTGTGTATAATCTTGAGCTTCTTCACGAGGACATCTTCTTTCCCAAATAGGATCTGTGAGACCTGAAAGCACAACTGCCTCTAATCTTTGGAATGCTACCTGGGTATTAAGTTGAGACTTTGCTGCCTGGCGGTGTCTAAGTTCTTGGCATTGATCAAATGATTTGATTTGTGGATTTAGTATTGGCATGCAGCGGGTTAAATACTCCAACCTTGCTTGCACATCCTCATTACAATCTGATTGTTGCACATGTCTAACCTCTCCAATAGTGTGATGAATGTTCTTCCACTGATACAGGTTGTGAGTATACTCCCCATACTTTGCTTGGGTCAGGAAAATCTTATCATATGACTCTTGAAGTCCTGTTGTGAGTTCCCTTTGTCCCTCAAGAATCTTGGCTTGAAATTCTTGTTGTTGGGCCATTGATTGTTGCTGCCAGCTCTCCAATCTTTCCTCCATTTTGTGCTGCCAAGCTTCATTTTGCTCCTTGTCTTTCAAGTATTGCTCCCGGTGCTCTAGATATTGCTCTTGGCATCTTGAATATTGCTCTTGTGCTATGACATTTTGCTGTGATATTTCCTCAAGAACTCTTTGTAGTTGACTCATGTCTATGGCACCGTGAGCTTGTTCTCCTCCTTCCTCTGATCTTCTTCTTCTTTGGGGCCCTTCTTCTTGATCATCATCCTCAGCAATTTCTTCCATGGTTCTCTTTGTTATTCCTGATCCTCTTCTTACTTTCTCTGTGTCCTCATCTTCAAAGATCACTCCAGCTTTAGTACACAACCTTAGAATTGTGCTCGGATGGCCGAGCCTAGTGGATTTGTTTGTGCTTTCAACTATCTCTTGAATACTATCGGCTATGAGTTGTGCAAGGTTGATTTCTCCTCCATGTAAGATATAGTATGTCAAGAGTGCTCGCTTGATTGTGACCGCTGAGGTGTTTCCAGTAGGGAGTATGGATCTCCTTACTATCTCATACCACCCCTTGGCTTCACGAATGAGATTTATTCTTTTCAATCGGCTTGGGACTCCTTGTGAATCTCTTTCCCAGTCTGTGCCTTCCAAGCATATCCCCTGGAGAATTTCATCAGGATCATTCTCTTCCTGTAATCTGGCCTCATAACTGGGCTCTTCATAAGTTATGGTTCTCAACTTCAAAGCCCTTGTAATGGATATTGGACTGAAATCTACTTCAGTTCCTCTAACATAGCTTTTGTAAGAGGGGCTGTCTTCACTCTCTTTCACAGCATTTGCATAGAACTCCCTGATCATGACTGCACTGATCTTGGGGAGGAGATCGCATAGAAGGTCCCATCTTCTTTCCCTAGTGATTTGTCTCATGATGGGATATTCTTCTTCCTTCAGCTCAAAATATCTCTCATGAATGATGTGCTTTGTTTTCATGAATCTATGGTACTTTCTTTCATGAAATTGAGATCTAAACTTTCTTGTGTCATAAGCTGGGGGTTCGGCCACCATGGGCTCCTTGCCTGGCCTTCTCCTTGAACTTGATGAAGCCATGAATGCAATTAAAAAGACAAGACAAGGGTCGATCTGAGGTTGATTGAGGCACGGTTTTGTGGTGTAGAGAGAATAAGGAAAGGAATGTTGCTACTATGAGGGGAGTGGTGTGTGTGTATAGTATTGTATAAGGTGGAGATAGAGACTTATGTGTGTAAGGAAAGCTTGTAGGTACATGTGATGCAAGAGATCCCTCAACTTATTTATAGGTAGTGTATTAAAATGTTGGATGAAGACCACACTTGAAGAATGATTCGGTCATGGCTTGTGAAGTGTGGAGATTGAGTTGGACATCATAAAAACTTCATGAGATGAACGGCTTGCATGTTCTCTTGAGGGTTGACAAGGATTCTCTTCCCATAGGTTGCATGAATTTTATCCTTCAAGGTGAGTATCATGCAGATTTTCACTTTCCAAGATTGGCACACTTCTCTAGGCACATGTGATCCTTCTCTTGACTTGTCATGGCCATTTCTTCCTCTTGTCTTTTCTTCAACCTTCTTTTCCTAATTAAACCAAAATGATATGCTTTAGGACATGGTTAAAGCACGGTGGAAAAGGTGAATGTTTGCATTGTTTATTATATATTTTCTTTTCTTTTAGTCATGAAAGGTCAATTGTGTCCCTGACTTAGTAAACCAAGGTTTGATGGACACCAAACTTGTCTCCTGCTAAGGGATTAATGTCAAAAACAAGCATTTGTCACAATTGATACCTTCATTATAAATTCTAATTCATAAATTCCTAAAATAAAACAATGCATGATTCATCTCTGCATGATTTTGATTGTCTCTTTTCTTTTCTGAACAAAAGTTGATCTTTCTTACAATTGATACATATGCAGACACCAAACTTAATGTTTGGCCATATACTTCATCGAAATGACTAAGCATATGATCTGAAGATGCTTGAAAGTTAGTTTTTGTGTGCTGTCAAGCACACCAAACTTAGAAGTCTGGCATATGTTCCAAAATAATGTATGCATCTATCAAGTATATTCAAAATCATGCTAAGGTGATCATAATTTATTGAATTTAAAAGCAAGCAAGAATCTTAAATCATGGGTTGCCTCCCATGAAGCGCTCTTTTATTGTTATTATCTTGACATTGAACCCTTCTTTTATGGTGGTTGATGACTGTAGTGCCTCAGCTTGTCTCCTCTGACTGTGAGCTTCTTCTTTGTCCCTTGGTGCTCTATTTCAGCATGCTCTAGTGAGAGTATTTTGTTCACAGTATAGTAATCATCAGTCTGTTGGCTTGCTCCCAGCTGTTGATAGACCAATTGCACTTTGTCACCTTTGGAAAGCCCTTCTGTTGGAGTTTTTTTATTCTTCCAACCCTTTTTGATTTTGTTTTTGTTTTTCTTCCCTCCTTTTGTTGACCCTTCTTCTTTGACAACAGGCTTCCTCTTGAGATTTCTTTTCTTAGTTGCCAATACTACAATGTCCTCTTGAACTTCTTCATTATTTTTCACAGTCTCTTTCTCTTTTTGACCTGCTGTATCATCTATCTCTTGCTTAGGAGGGCAGCTGTTGTTTGTCTTGTTGATTCCCTCTTTCCATTGTAGATTCTCTTTGTCAGCTTCCGTACCATCCTTCTTTCCATTACTGAACTATGTTTCTGGTAGTACACTCAGAGTGACACTTTCATCATGCATCCTGAGGGTTAATTCTCCTTGCTCTATGTCTATGATGGCCCTAGCAGTGGCCAAGAACAGTCTTCCCAGTATGATGGAGTCACCCTCATCCTGATCTGAATCTAAGATCACAAAATCTGCAGGGAAGATGAATCTGTCTACCTTGACTAGAAGGTTCTCAATCATACCCCTGGGCATATCACTGATTTGTCCACCAATTCTAGAGACATTTGTACTAGTTTCACCTCTTTTATGCTTAGCTTTTTCACTAGAGAGGCAGGCATTAGATTGATACTAGCTCCTAAGTCACACATCGCCTTGTTGATGGTCATACTGCCAATGGCGCAGGGTAGAAAGAAACTTCCAGGTTCTTCGAATTTAGGAGGAAGTCCCTTCTGGATTAGTGCTCTGCATTCCTCAGTAAGCAGTACAGTTTCATTAACTTGCCAACTCCTCTTTTTGTTGATAAGTTCTTTCAAGAACTTTGCATACAGGGGCATTTGCTCAAGTGCTTCAGCTAAGGGAATATTGATCTCCAACTTCTTAAAGACTTCAAGAAATTTTAGGAAGTGTTGGTCCTTAGTCTCCTTGTTGAACCTTTGAGGATATGGCAAAGGTGGTGTGAAGTCCATTCCCTGCCTTCGTTCATTGGTTAGCTCTCTCATTGCTTCCTTCTCTTTCCTTGATTTTTGTGGCTGATCTTCCCTTTCTTTGAGCTCCTCTGAGGTCTGCTTGCTTGTTGTCTCCTCCTTGTCATTGGTTGCCTCTCCTTCAGCTTGTTTCTTGCCACTTTCTTTTGGCTTCTTAGTTTCTTCTTCATTTTTCACCAGGATTTTTCCACTCCTCAGTTGTATTGCCTTGCACTCCTCTTTTGGATTAGGAATGGTGTCACTTGGTAGTAAGTTTGATGGCCTTTCAATGGTAATTTTCTTGGAGAGTTGTCCAATTTGCCTTTTCATATTTTTCATGGAGGCTTCCTGGTTCCTTAATGTCATCTCCTAGTGCTTCATCATCTTTTCCATTAAGAGCTCCAAGTTGTTAATCCTCTGAGAGTCTTGTGATATTGGTTGATTGTGGGGTGTTGAGGGTTGAGGGTAAGTGTTTTGATTTGAAGCTTGGTTATGGGATGGATGATGGTTAGAAATGGGGTAGTGTTTTGTGGTTTTCTGTATGTGGCTTGGCTATTGTTCTGTTGGTTGTTTTGGTTTGTGTTTTTCCAATTGTTTTGGTTTGAGTTTCTCTGCCATGGCTGTTGAGTTTGATTGTGGTTGTCTCCCCATCTGAGGTTGGGATGGTTTTTCCATGAAGGGTTGTAAGTATCACCATAGACTTCATTTGGCCCAGAATTTTGGTTGTGCATGTACTGGACTTGTTCTTGCTGTTGCTCCTCTTGAGTTTCTTTATTTTGCCCCCATGTGGTTGATGGTTGGCTATTGTTAACTGCTGCAACTTGGAGGCTATCAATCCTCTTGGCCATTTGCTCAAATTGTTGTTGAATTTGCTGCTGCATCATTTTGTTTTGAGCTAGGATTGAGTCTACTCCTTCCAACTCCATCACTCCTTTCCTCTGTGATGGTTGGCATTGCCTTTGGTGAGCAAAGAAATATTGGTTGTTGGCCACCATATAAATGAGATTTTGGGCTTCTTCTGCCGTTTTCATTAGTTGTAAAGAGCCTCCTACTGAATAATCCAAAGCCTCTTGAGATTTCAATGTCAAGCCTTCATAGAAATTCTGCAATCTGTCCCGCTCACTGAACATTCCCAGTGGACACTTCCTGATTAGAGCTTTGTATCGTTCCCATGCCTCATACAAGGGTTCAGCATCCATTTGTGTGAATGTTTGCACTTCAGTCTTCAATCTAATAACTATTTGAGGTGGGTAAAACTTGGCAAGGAACTTGGTTACTAGATCATCCCAATTGTTGATGCTGTCTCTTGGGAAGGATTCCAACCATTGAGTGGCTTTGTCTCTGAGAGAAAATGGAAATAGCAGTAGCTTGTAACTGTCAGGGTGCACACCATTGGTTTTGACAGTGTCACAAATCCTCAAGAAGGTGGACAAGTGTTGGTTAGGGTCTTCAAGTGGTCCTCCTCCATAAGAACAATTATTTTGAACCAAGGTGATAAGTTGTGGCTTTAGTTCAAAGTTATTTGCATTAACATTTGGGGTAAGAATGCTACTCCCACAATGTCTAGGATTTGCACATGTGTAGGAAGCCAAAAATCTTCTCTGTGGTGGATTATTGTTATTATTGGCTGCTCCTTCTGGTGGATTTGGTGGATTTGTTAAGTGTTCCTCCATATCTTGGAATTCTTCTTCTGAATCCTCTTCTCCAACAATGTTTTTCCCTCTTTCAGCTCTTCTTAATCTTCTGAGGGTTCTTTTGTCCTGTTCACAAAAAGTGGGTATAACTCTCCTTGTACCTGACATACAACCAAAGTATAAGAATCACACAACACCAGAGAGGCAATAACACTTCAATCCATTGCTGAAGTGAAATGTTAATTGGCTTAAACAAAAATTCAAATAGTTAGTGTGTTAGTTAAAGGTTAAAGAAACAGAAAATAAAAAGTGCTTGACCACCACCTTACTTAATCATTGTCAATCTAATTCAATCCCCGGCAATGGCGCCAAAAACTTGATGTGTGGAAAACGATCCAACACGAAACTCACCGGCAAGTGTACCGGGTCGCATCAAGTAATAATAACTCACATGAGTGAGGTCGATCCCACAGGGATTGAAGGATTGAGCAATTTTAGTTTAGTGGTTGATTTAGTCAAGCGAATCAAGTATTGGTTGAGTTGTTTATAATTGACAGAAACTAAATTGCTTGAAATGTTAAAGGAGAGGGGTAAATTACAGGAAATTAAAGAGCAAAGAAAGTAAATAAGCTAAATCTTAAAGAACAATGTAAATTGCAGAAACTTAGATTGCAAGAAATGTAAATGGCTGAATCTTAAAGTGCAAGAAATGTAAATGACTTGAATTATAAAAGGAATTGGGAGTTGGAATTGCAGAATTTAAACAAGACAGAAGTAAATTGCAACAAGCAGAAGAACTAAAGATGTGTTGAAGTGTAATAGATCTCAAACAGAAAGATAAAAATGCTTGAAGAATGAAAACAGAAAATGACTTGTGCTTAATTTGTAGCAAATTTAAAAGAGGTTGAAGATCTCAGGAGTGGAAGAGACTAGAAAACAAGTCTAGATCTCAAATCCTTCCTTGATCCAACAAGATTAATTGCAAAAGAAATAAAGAAAAGTAAATTGCAGAAGAAGATTAAAAGATGAAGCAGTAAAGAGAAATTGAAATTCAATTATGCAGAAAATTTAAACAAGAGGTATCAAGGTGAGATTGAAACAGAAGTTCTTCAATTCTTCACCCAAGATCCAAAGCAAGAAAATTAAAGAGTGCTCAAGCAAGAACAAGGAAGAAGAGAGATCAATTTTGGAATTTGGATGGGCTTTTGATTTGGTGAAGAAATGAATTAAGTTGGATTTTTAATTCAATTTTCAGCCCATGGAGAAATTGCTTCCAGGGGGATGCTCAGCTCAAGTGGGGAGCTGAGCATTGAGGCTTAGTGTGAGGATCCTTGTTGCGTGCCTTGCTGGGAGAAGGCATCAGGGGAATGCTCAGCTCACAAAGTGAGCTGAGCATTGGTGCCTTGGTGCATGTCTTGTGCGCGCCTTGTGCTCCTTGCCTTGTCAAATGTTGCGTGTCTTGCTTCCTGGACCGTGTCAAGCATGTGTGTGGTGTACCATGAGTAGCGCTCAGCTCTCCAAGTGAGCTGAGCATTGGTGCTTCCAAGGGAGGTCCTTGGTTCGAAACTTGAGGGAAGCATGCGCTGGTGGTATTTTCTTGGTTTCCTTGTAGCTCCTTGCTCCTTACTTCCTCAAGGTGTTGAGTTCGAACTTTGGGGGATGCATTTGGCCAATTTTTGGCTTGTTTTCCTTGTGAGTAGCGCTCCCCCACTCCCCTTTGGTCCTTGGTTCGAATCTTGGAGGAGGCACTTGGCAAACAATTTCCTTGAATTTGTTTGGATGAGTGCCCGATAATGCTCACTTGGTGAGCTGAGCTTGGTCTTTCCTTTCCTTGTTCCTTGGCCTCATATTGTGCTCAGGTCACAAAGTGAGCAGAGCATTGTGCCTTGGTTCCTTGAGAGAAAATGTAGCGCTCCCTTGGTGAGCATGGTGCTCTTGGAGTGAGCTTCATGGTTTTCCTTCATTGTTGAGCCACACTTCTTCCTTCCTTGGCCACGCTTCTTAGGCCACGCTTTCTTCTTTTCTTCTTTTCTTCACCTACAATTAATCAAAACAACCAATCAAAGTTTCACCAAATTCACAAGGTTTATAAATCATAAAAAATCAATGAAATTTTGCCTAAACCTCATGATTTAGCATCAATTAAATGGTGGTTGTTTGATTCAAAGAAGTCATGCATTTCCATTCTAAATTACTTACTTAGACTGCAAGAAAGTGTATAAAACCTAAAAAAAACAAAGAAAAAGGCTAGTGAAACTAGGCTAAGATGACTTGTCATCAGCCGTGGCCCTAACACTTTGTTTTCCAGTATTACCACCGGATTCATAAATGCCACAGACACATAATTGGGTGAACCTTTTCAGATTATGACTCAGCTTTGCTAAAGTCCCCAATTAGAGGTGTCCAGGGTTCTTAAGCACACTCTTCTTTTTGCTTTGGACCTTGACTTTAACCGCTCAGTCTCAAGTTTTCACTTGACACCTTCACGCCACAAGCACATGGTTAAGGACAGCTTGGTTTAGCCGCTTAGGCCAGGATTTTATTCCTTTTTGGCCCTCCTATCCACTGATGCTCAAAGCCTTGGATCCTTTTTATTACCCTTGCCTTTTGGTTTTAAGGGCTATTGGCTTTTTCTGCTTGCTTTTTCTTTTTCTTTTATTTTTGCCATTTTTTTTTTGCAAGCTTTTGTTTTCACTGCTTTTTCTTGCTTCAAGAATCATTTTTATGATTTTTCAGATTTTCAAATAACATTTCTCCTTTTTCATCATTCTTTCAAGAGCCAACATATTTAACATTCATAAACATCAAATTCAAACGACATATGCACTGTTCAAGCATTCATTCAGAAGACAAAAAAGCATTGCCACCACATGTAAATAATTAGAATTTTTCTTATTAAAAAACTCAAAAAATATTGCCTCCTTATTGTAAAGAAAATCTGCTATTTTATTCATGTTTAATGATGATGAGAAAAATAAATTATAGCTTAATTGGAGATAAAATCAGAATATAGATACTAATTACTACTACTCATATATAACTTCTAAGGTAAAACTCAAATAAGAACAATTATCACAGAGTTAAGGCTAAGATTAGAACTCAACAACCTTGAATTTGGGAGGTGGATGCCTCTTTAGTCTGTGGAGTGCTTGGCCCTTCAAGAGATAGTTTCTGACGCTTTAATTCCTTCAGTTCACGCCCTTGCTCTTCTTGTTCTCTAAGCAATTTGTAGAGCATGTTGTTTTGATTTTGCTGTTCTTCCTTCAGTTGATCCACAGCTTCTTGCAACTTGGTGACAGATGCTTCTAGGCGCTCCCAGTATTCAATTTGAGGGATTTCCGGGAGGAACTCCTCTATTTTTCTCTTGATGGGGTCATCCTGCACTTGTTGTCCTTCCGTAGACTTTTTGGTGATTGGTTGCTCAACTGAGATATACTTATCTACTCCCATCTTTATCCCAGCATCTTTACATAACAGAGAAACTAAGCTTGGATAGGCTAATTTGGCATCTTTGGAGTTCTTGTTTGCAATTTTGTAAAGCTCACAAGCAATCAGCTGATGAACTTCCACTTCTTTTTCCAGCATAATGCAATGAATCATCACTGCTCTTCTGATGGTGACTTCAGAGCGGTTGCTAGTGGGCAGTATAGAGCGCCCAATGAAGTCTAGCCAGCCTCTGGGGACTGGTTTGAGATCTCCTCTCTTGAGTTGGTTCGGGGCACCCTTTGTGTTGGTTTTCCACTTGGCTCCAGGGAGGCATATGTCCTCTAGGATTTTATCCAAGCATAGGTTTGATCTCATCATTCTCCTATTAAAGGAGTCTGGGTCATCTTGCAGTTGAGGCAGCTTGAAGATCTCCCTTATTTTATCAGGGTGGGTGTGAACAACCTTCCCTCTGACCAAAGTTCTATAGTCATAGAATGTGGTTCCAGCTATCCTCTGCCTGTCCGTCTACCATAGATTAGCATAGAATTCCTGAACCATGTTTCTTCCCACCTTTGTTTCAGGATTAGCTAGGACTTCACAGCTCCTGTTTCGAATTTGCTCTTGGATCTCCGGATATTCATCTTCTTTCAGATCGAATTTAACTTCCGGGATCACTGACCTTAGACTCATTATTTTGTAAAAATGGTTTGAATGTTCTTTGGTTATGAACTTCTCTTGATTCCAAAGTGGTTTTGGAATATTCTCTTTCTTGCCTCTTGAGTCGGTTTGTTTTTCCTTAGGAGCCATGATCTTAGTGGGTATCAGTTTAGTGATCACGGATAAACACACCAAACTTAGAGGTTTGCTTGTCCTCAAGCAAAAGAAAGCAAAGGAGAGGGAAAAAGGGAGAGCCAAGTGCAACTTGTGGAGGAGAGGAGGAGAGGCCGAACCAATATTTAAAGGGAAGGAGGGTGGGTTTCGAAAATTATTTGAAAAAGATATGATAGAAAAAGTGATTTGGAAAAGATAAGTATGATAGTAAAAGATGTGATTTGAAATTGAAAAGATATAAAAGATATTTGAAAAAGATAAATCTGAATTTTGAAAAAGATGATGTGAAGATTTGAAAAAGATATTGATGAGTTGAAAAGATTTGAGAAGGAAAAGAGATGGATTTATTTTGAAAAGGATTTGAAAATAATTTGAAGGGGATTAAGAAAAAGGGTTTATGAATTAAGATACATTTGATATCTTTGGAAAAAGGATTTGAAAAATTAGGATTTGTAACATGTTTGTGAAAGAAATCATGAATTGAAACATAAAAATTGGAAAAAATTTGAATTGAAAACGAAATTGCCTCCTCCCCACAATTCTGGCGTTAAACGCCCAACTGCTGCATGTTTTGGGCGTTTAACGCCCAGTTGCTGCTTGGTTTGGGCGTTTAACGCCCAGCTATTGCTTTTAGCTGGCGTTAAACGCCAAAAACCCCTTTGTCACTGGGCGTTTTTCTGAATGCCCAGGATGCTGTAAATCTGGCATTAAATGTAACGACCCAATTTTCAGTACGCCTAGGACATACCAGAAACTGAGTGCTACCAATTTGTCATCCTAATTATTATCTATTATTTATTATATGAGCCTGATTCATTGTTAAAAGCGTAGTTAGTTAGCGAGGTACTTTTTTTTGGAAAACGTTTGAATTAAAAACAGAATCATTCATAATCAATTCACAAATAATAACAGATAAAACATTTATAAGCAACCACACATAAATACATCACAAGCAGCTAACAACATTTAGTGATCCAGCCTTTATTAGAGTATAGACTTTTAGTTAGAACACCCCTAGATATAGCTAGATAATAACTATATACATATATATACATACAACATCCCAGGCCCTGACCTGTTCAAGAAGTCCCTAAGCTGGCACCCAGGCTAGTCTAGACTCTATACTCACCTATTCCCTCTAAACTACTAAAGCGAGGGAAAGTACGCTCTAAGTCTTCAAAACTCAAGTCAGGTGGAACGTCACCAAAAGGTAGAACATCATCTGCTACTCCTCTGCATGATCATATGTCATCAAAGAGCAACATCGTACGGAGGACTTAGGCTAAAGTTTGTAGAAAAGCAGGATGCAGACGTTGGCTGGCCTCATAGTATATACATATAAATAGGTAACGGAGTTCACTCTAGACTCAGAAGACTATTTAGAGTGGAATCCTTTTTGTGAGCGATCGTCAGCGAACTACGGAATGGTACTCATGCTTCCATCTGAAGGGGAAAGGGAGAGAGAAGGGGTAAGAACTGGGGAGTTCTTAGTAGGGTCGGGGTTATTAGTTACGTTCATTAATTCTGTGTTGTTTAGCAGATAAATAGAAGAATACCGAGAAGCAGTAGACAGAAGAAACAGATAAATAGAGAAAATAAAGAAAACAGAAAGCAAAACACAAACAAAAGAATACAAGAAAACAAAACACAGACACAGAGAATAGAATAAAAACAAAGAAGGCATACATTCAAACAACAATCATAACAGAGGAAATACGCAACCAAATATGATGCATGTCTAGCCCTAGTGCAGGTAATGAGCTCATTTGTCGGTTACATACCCGCTCCCGACGTTACCCGGAGTCCTCTGACCAGGTAAGGCTTTCCTGTTGGCAATGTCCCTCGCAAGAGTCCTTTGACTTGTGAGGCAAACCACGGCAAGAGTCCTTTGACTTGCATGGCGGAGCTAGTTAACTTATATCTGCCCAACACACTCTCTGTAGGAGTCCTTTGACTTACAGGAGCATACACACGCTCTCACTGTAAGAGTCCTTTGACTTACAGGAGCTTACACACACACTCTTATTGTAAAAGTCCTTTGACTTACAGGAGTATATGCTAGTCGTGTGTTCTCGATACCTCTGTAAGAGTCCTCTGACTTACAGAATAGCATTATAGCCAAGTATCCCAGGAAAGCACTCTCAGTGGTCGTACCACCATCTATCTGACTGCCTTCACGCAGCAGATCATCATATAATCATTCTCATTATCATCATTCATTATCATTAGCATTATTAATCACCACTTTCACATTCTTATGCAGTACCTCTTTCTTTCTCTGTTCAATCATACTATACAAACCTTACAGCTTTTACTTTTACAACATCGTAACTCAAACCATTTATCTTTATCACATTACTCTTTTCTCTTTGTCTTTTTACTCTGCTCTGATCACTCTTTTCTCTGTATCTCTTTACTTTTCTCTGGTTACTCTGTTCTCTGTGTTTCTTTACTCTGCTTTGATTTCTCTTCATAACATATGTATTTAAAGCTTATGTAAATTTCGATAAGAATAGTTAGCCTGTCCCAAGTATAGGTTCATTAAGTCTATACTGAAAGAATTTAACTTTTCATATTATACCTAACCCTGGGTGCAACTCAAGAACTAACTATGTTGCTCCTAGTTCGTTTACTAATCTCTGTCTGTTTTCCTGTCATTAAAACTTTACAGACTTTTCTTTGGTGTTTATCTTTTCTTTAACTTTTTATCTTTCATTTATCTTTGCCTCACTAACATGTTATTACCACTCCCTAAGTGTTTTATGAAGGTAATTATGAGATTCTGCGCTTAAAGTTGTCTTTCTAAAGCTTTTACAGAAAACTGCCTTTTCCGCATTATTTTATTATTTTTATTAAAATATTATTTTTAATTAAATATTATTATTTAATATTTTATTATTATTTATTATTTTATCATTAATTTTTCGAAAATTACCCCTTTTTAACTTTTAACCTTTAAAAATTCACTTTTTACCACCCGTAACTTTTAATATTTCTACTTTAACCACCCTAACTTTCAGAAATTACAAAATAACCCCTCAAACACCAAAATATTTACTTCCTTGCCCTTTCTAAGATCTAAAAGGTGTTCTTCAATGTTCTTCACCACACTCAAAGTGTTCTTCATGTTCTTCATAAATTCTTCAGATTCTTTCTCTGTTTTTACCCGTTTTTCAGTCTTTTCAGCAACCGATTTTTACCATAATTCAAAATAAAATTGCAGCCACTAAAACCCCATATTTTCTACATGATTTCAACATAAATTGAACCTCAATTTAAGCTTAGGGTTTCGTTTTTCCAGCTGCCCAAGAACATGAACTTTAAAGCTTGAATTTCATCAAATTTCATCAAAATTTCACCAAATTTTCACCAAGAATCAATCATATATGCAACCAATTTTTAGCACAGCCAATTTATACAACATTCACACAAATCAAACACAAATAATCAAGATTAATTTCATGACACTCTACCTGGTTTTGCTGCTCCTAATTCGGTTAAACTTTCAGGTGGTCCTTAAGCACTTTTTCCTCCTAAAACACATCAAGAACAACTTTAAATCCAAAAACTCTCAATTGACCAAATCTCACCCAGTATGTTAGGAAGAGATATCTCACCTTATACTTGCTGTAAATTCACGTTTCTTGGCCCTCAAGTCAAGTTAAGCATGATTCCTAAGGAAAAACATCAAGAAAACACATGTTTTGCATGGTTTTCCTTGAAAACCGAATTGAAATAGGAGGGAGACAGCCATCTCACCTTATTTCCATCCTTGATAAGTTACATGGTTATGTATTGGAAGAAGAGAGGATCATTTTGGTGAAATCGGAGTTTTGATTTGAGTTTTGGTTCAGAAGAAATCAAGCTTTGAAGATTAAGTGTTCATGAAAGTTTCTCTCTTTTCTCTCTTGTTATTTTCGGCCAAAATGATGAAATGAGACAGACTTGGAGGTCTTGGGGGTGTAAGGTGAGTTGTGATTGGTTGGCTTGGATGTGGGTTAAAATAATATTAAAATATTTCTAGTGTACAACTACTAAAACTAGGTGTATCGGAACACTTG
Organism: Arachis ipaensis; assembly: GCF_059453495.1. Taxonomy (NCBI): domain Eukaryota; kingdom Viridiplantae; phylum Streptophyta; class Magnoliopsida; order Fabales; family Fabaceae; genus Arachis; species Arachis ipaensis. The sequence continues at coordinate 77,426,018 of NC_142440.1, read as the reverse complement.
TAAAAATATCACTAAGAATTATTATCTGAGCTACTAGCATAAATGACACTAGTAACATATTTATTATGAGAATAGAACATGTATGATGAGGCCTTAGCATTGCTAACGTTATCAGAGAGTGCTAGTGCTAAGCTGCACCAGTAAAACCTAAACCCGGTTAAACTGATTTCCTATTTTTAACTAAAACAGACCAGGTAACCTTATAATATCATTCAAGAAGCCTCTAATACTAATATGATGATAATATCATCCTATTATCTCTCTTCTCTCATAAATCGGGTCCGATTTGTCAAACTGAAACTATTTACGAAAAACCAAATCAAAACTCCTAACCGATACGGTTCAAAAACTAGATTCTTCGTGACTGCGTTATTGAGCTTGTGGTGCACGAAATTGTAATGTTACTGTTCACATTACTCTCTTACAACTTCGCACAACTAACCAGCAAGTGCACTGGGTCGTCCAAGTAATACCTTACGTGAGTAAGGGTCGAATCCCACAGAGATTGTTGGTTTGAAGCAATCTATGGTTATCTTGTAAATCTTAGTCAGGAAGTCAATTATGTTTATCAGTTGAATTATGAATAACCAGTAGAGCATAAATTAAAAGTTACTTGTTGTGTAGTAATGGAGAATATGTTGGAGTTTTGGAGATGCTTTGTCTTCTGAATCTCTGCTTTCCTCTGTCTTCTGATTCACGCACGCACGTCCTCCTATGGCAAGCTGTGTGTTGCTGGATCACCGTTGTCAATGGCTACCTTCTATCCTTCCAGTGAAAACTACGCTCACGCGCTCTGTCACAGCACGGCTAATCACCGGTTGGTTCTCGATCCGGTTGGAATAGGATTTACTATCCTTTTGCATCTGTCACTAACGCCCAGCCTTCAGGAGTTTGAAGCTCGTCACAGTCATTCAATCCTTGAATCCTACTCGGAATACCACAGACAAGGTTTAGACTTTCCGGATTCTCATGAATGCTGCCATCAGTTCTAGCTTATACCACGGAGATTCTGATTAAAGAATCTAAGAGATACTCATTCAATCGGATATAGAACGGAGGTGGTTGTCAGGCACACGTTCATGGTTTGAGGAAGGTGATGAATGTCACGGATCATCACCTTCATCACAGTTAAGCGCGAATGAACATCTTAGATAGGAACAAGCGTGTTTGAATGGAAAACAGGAATACTTGCATTAATTCATTGAGACACAGCAGAGCTCCTCACCCCCAACAATGGGGTTTAGAGACTCATGCCGTCAGAGAATACAAAGTTTAGATCTGAAATGTTATGAGATACAAAATAAGTCTCTAAAAGTTGTTTAAATACTAAACTAGTAGCCTAGGGTTACAAAATATGAGTGGACTATGATGGATGATGCAGAGACCCACTTCTGGGGCCCACTTGGTGTGCTGGGGCCCACTTGGTGTGTGCTGGGGCTGAGATTTCGTGCAGAGGCCATTTGTGGAGTTGAACGCCAGTTTTTGTGCCAGTTTGGGCGTTCAACTCCAGTTTTTGATCCTTTTCTGGCGCTGGACGCCAGAATTGGGCAGAAGGCTGGCGTTGAACGCCAGTTTACGTCGTCAATTCTTGTGCAAAGTATGGACTATTATATATTGCTGGAAAGCCCTGGATGTCTACTTTCCAACGCAATTGGAAGCACGCCATTTGGAGTTTTGTAGCTCCAGAAAATCCACTTTGAGTGCAGGGAGGTCAGAATCCAACAGCATCAGCAGTCCTTTTTCAGCCTGAATCAGATTTTTGCTCAGCTCCTTCAATTTCAGCCAGAAAAATACCTGAAATTACAGAAAAACACACAACTCATAGTAAAGTCCAGAAATATGAATTTTTTCTAAAAACTACTAGAAATAGACTAAAAACTAACTAAAACACACTCTAAACTATATGAAATTATCCCCAAAAAGCGTATAAAATATCCGCTCATCACAACACCAAACTTAAACTGTTGCTTGTCCTCAAGCAACTAGACAAATAAAATAGAAGACTAATAGGTTGGGAAGCAATAATATCTCAGAGTTTTTGATTGAAGCTCAGATTCTAATTAGATGAGCGGGACTAGTAGCTTTTTGCTTCTGAACAGTTTTGGCATCTCACTTTATCCATTGAAGCTCAGAGTGATTGGCATCTATAGGAACTCAGAATTCAGATAGTGTTATTGATTCTCTTAGTTCAGTGTGATGATTCTTGAACACAGCTTCTTTATGAGTCTTGGCCGTGGCCCTAAGCACTTTGTTTTCCAGTATTACTACCGGATACATAAATGCCACAGACATATAACTGGGTGAACCTTTTCAGATTGTGACTCAGCTTTGCTAAAGTCCCCAATTAGAGGTGTCCAGAGTTCTTAAGCACACTCTTCTTTTTGCTTTGGACCTTGACTTTAACCGCTCAGTCTCAAGTTTTCACTTGACACCTGCACGCCACAGGCACATGGTTAGGGACAGCTTGGTTTAGCCGCTTAGGCCAGGATTTTATTCCTTTTTGGCCCTCCTATCCACTGATGCTCAAAGCCTTGGGATCCTTTTTATTACCCTTGCCTTTTGGTTTTAAGGGCTTTGGCTTTTTGCTCTTGCTTTCTCTTTTTTTTTTTTTTTTTTTTCTGCAAGCTTTGTTCTTTGCTGCTTTTTCTTGCTTCAAGAATCATTTTTATGATTTTTCAGATTCTCAATAACATGTCTCATGTTCATCATTCTTTCAAGAGCCAACATATCTAACAGTCTTAAACAACAAATTCAAAAGATATATGCACTGTTCAAGCATTCATTCAGAAGACAGAAAGCATTGCCACCACATTTAACTAATTAGAATTAAAACTCGAAATTTTATTGCTTCTTATTCAAAAGATCTACTACTTTATTCAGGTTTGCTGATGATGAGAAAAATAAACTATAGCTTAATTGGAGATAAAATCAAAATAGATACTAATTACTACTATATGACTCCTAAGGTAAAATTTAAAATAAGAACAGTTATCACAGAGTTAAGGCTAAGATTAGAACTCAACAACCTTGAGGTTTGGGAAGTGGATGTTCCTCTAGTCTGTGAGGTGCTTGGTCCTTTAAGAGAAAATTTCTGGCGCTTCAGTTCCTTTAAATCACGCCCTTTCTCCTCTTGGAGTGGGTTGTTTTCCTTTAGGGGCCATGATCTTAGTGATCACGGATAAGCACACCAAACTTAGAGCTTTGCTTGTCCTCAAGCAAAAGAAAAAGAAGGAGATGGGTAGAAGGAGAGCTCCTCCCCACCATCCTGGCGTTTGAACGCCCAAACACTGCCTGTTTTGGGCGTTCAACGCCCAAATGCTGCTCTCCTGGGCGTTCAACGCCCAGTTGTTGCCCTTTTCTGGCGTTGAACGCCAGATAGCTATCCTTACTGGCGTTCAGCGCCCACTGGATGCCCATTTTGGGCGCTGAACGCCCAAAATGGCCTTCACTGGCGTTTTCTTGCCAGTAAGCTCCCTATCTCTGTTTTGTGTGTAGATTCCTTCTGTAACCCTGTAAACTTATGCAAATGATTCTTTACCTTAGTATCAGTGAACTTTATATAAACAAATAAAAATAAAAATAGGGCAAAATGCTTAGAGGATTGTTGCCCCATGGCTGGGTTGCCTCCCAGCAAGCGCTTCTTTATTGTCTTTAGCTGGACTTTGCTGAGCTTTTAATCTAGCTTCAGCCTTGAGCATTCTTGCTCAGTGTTGCCTTCAAGATAATGCTTGATTCTCTGTCCATTGACAATGAACTTCTTATCAGAATCAATATCTTGAAGCTCCACATAACCATATGGTGACACACTTGTAATCACGTATGGTCCTCTCCACCGGGATTTCAGTTTCCCGGGGAATAGCCTGTGTCTAGAGTTAAACAACAGAACCTTCTGTCCTGGTTCAAAGATTCTAGATGACAGCTTTCTGTCATGCCACTTTTTTGATTTTTCTTTATATAGCTTGGCATTTTCGAAAGCTGTGAATCTGAACTCCTCTAGCTCATTTAGCTGGAGCAATCGTTTTTCTCCTGCTAATTTGGCATCAAAGTTTAGGAATCTGGTTGCCCAGTAGGCCTTATGTTCCAGTTCCACGGGCAGGTGACATGCCTTACCATACACAAGTTGGTATGGAGAGGTCCCTATAGGGGTCTTGAATGCTGTTCTGTAAGCCCACAGAGCATCATCCAAGCTCCTTGCCCAATCCTTTCTACGTGTATTTACTGTCCGTTCCAGGATTCTCTTTAATTCTCTGTTAGAGACTTCAGCTTGCCCGTTGGTTTGTGGATGATATGGAGTGGCCAGTTTGTGGCGAATTCCATACCGAACCATGGCAGAGTAAAGCTGTTTATTGCAGAAGTGAGTGCCCCCATCGCTGATTAACACTCTAGGGACACCAAACCTGCTAAAGATATGTTTCTGGAGGAACTTCAGCACTGTTTTAGTATCATTGTTGGGTGTGGCGATAGCCTCAACCCATTTTGATACATAATCCACTGCCACCAGAATATAAGTGTTTGAGTATGATGGTGGGAACGGTCCCATGAAGTCAATTCCCCATACATCAAACAACTCTATTTCCAAGATCCCTTGTTGAGGCATGGCGTAACCATGAGGCAGGTTACCAGCTCTTTGGCAACTGTCACAATTACGTACAAACTCTCGGGAATCTTTATAGAGTGTGGGCCAATAGAAGCCACATTGGAGGACCTTGGTGGCTGTTCGCTCCCCTCCGAAATGGCCTCCATATTGAGATCCGTGGCAATGCCATAGGATTCTCTGTGCTTCCTCTCTGGGGACACACCTACGGATAATTCCGTCTGCACATCTCTTGAAGAGATAGGGCTCATCCCACAAGTAGTACTTTGCATCAGTAATTAGTTTCTTTTTTTGTATTCTATTGTACTCCTTGGGTATGAACCTTGCAGCTTTATAGTTTGCAATATCGGCAAACCATGGTGCTTCCTGAATGGCAAATAGATGCTCATCAGGGAATGTCTCAGAGATCTCAAGGAAGGGGAGGGACGTCCCTTCCACTGGCTCTATCCGGGACAGATGATCAGCTACTTGGTTCTCCGTCCCTTTTCTGTCTCTTATTTCTATATCAAACTCTTGCAGAAGCAATACCCATCTGATGAGCCTGGGTTTTGAATCCTGCTTTGTGAGTAGATACTTAAGAGCAGCATGGTCAGTGTACACAATCACCTTTGATCCTACTAAGTAGGATCTGAACTTGTCAATGGCGTAAACCACTGCAAGTAATTCCTTTTCTGTGGTTGTGTAATTCTTCTGGGCATCATTTAAAACGCGACTGGCATAATAAATGACATGCAGAAGCTTGTCATGCCTCTGTCCCAGTACTGCACCAATGGCATGATCACTGGCATCACACATTAACTCAAATGGCAATGTCCAGTCTGGTGCAGAAATGACTGGTGCTGTGACCAGCTTAGCTTTCAGCGTTTCAAACGCCTGTAGGCATGCTGTGTCAAACACAAATGGCGTGTCAGCAGCTAGCAGATTGCTTAGAGGTTTTGCAATTTTTGAAAAATCCTTTATAAACCTCCTATAGAATCCTGCATGCCCCAGAAAGCTTCTGATTGCCTTAACATTGGCAGGTGGAGGTAATTTTTTAATTACCTCTATTTTTGCTTGATCCACCTCTATTCCCTTGTTTGAGATTTTATGCCCAAGAACAATTCCTTCAGTCACCATGAAGTGACATTTTTCCCAGTTTAAAACTAGGTTGGTTTCTTGGCATCTTTTCAGAACAAGTTTCAGGTGATCAAGACAGGAGCTGAATGAGTCTCCATATACTGAGAAGTCATCCATGAAGACTTCCAGAAATTTTTCCACCATATCAGAGAAAATAGAGAGCATGCATCTCTGGAAGGTTGCAGGTGCATTGCATAGCCCAAAGGGCATCCTCCTGTAAGCAAACACTCCGGATGGACATGTGAATGCTGTTTTCTCTTGATCCTGGGGATCTACTGCAATCTGGTTATAGCCTGAGTAGCCATCCAAAAAGTAGTAATAATCATGACCTGCTAGTCTCTCTAGCATCTGGTCTATGAATGGTAAAGGAAAATGATCCTTTCTGGTGGCTGTATTGAGCCTTCTGTAGTCAATACACATGCGCCACCCTGTAACTGTTCTTGTAGGAACCAGTTCATTTTTTTCATTATGAATCACTGTCATGCCTCCCTTTTTTGGGACGACTTGAACAGGGCTCACCCAGGGGCTATCAGAAATGGGATAAATAATCCCAGCCTCTAGTAATTTGGTGACCTCTTTCTGCACCACTTCCTTCATGGCTGGATTTAGCCGCCTCTGTGGTTGAACCACTGGTTTGGCATTATCCTCCAATAGGATTTTGTGCATGCATCTAGCTGGGCTTATGCCCTTAAGGTCACCTATGGACCACCCAAGAGCTGTCTTGTGTGTCCTTAGCACTTGAATAAGTGCTTCCTCTTCCTGTGAATTTAAAGCAGAGCTTATGATCACTGGAAAAGTGTCACCTTCTCCTAGAAATGCATATTTCAAGGATGGTGGCAGTGGCTTGAGCTCTGGTTTAGGAGGTTTTTCCTCTTTCAGAAGAAAGTTCAGAGGCTCTTTCATGTCCCCTGAATCCTCCAAATCAGGCTGAACATCTTTAAAGATGTTTTCCAACTCTGATTCGAGACTCTCAGCCATGTTGATCTCTTCTACCAAAGAGTCAATAAGGTCAACTTTCATGCAGTCTGTTGATGTGTCTGGATGCTGCATGGCTTTGACAGCGTTCAACTTGAACTCGTCATCGTTGACTCTCAGGGTTATTTCCCCTTGCTGGACGTCAATGAGGGATCGTCCAGTTGCTAGGAAGGGTCTTCCTAGAATGAGAGTAGCACTCTTGTGCTCCTCCATTTCCAGCACAACAAAGTCAGTGGGAAAGGCGAATGGCCCAACTCTGACAATCATGTCCTCAATCACGCCTGATGGGTATTTAGTGGAACCATCAGCAAGTTGGAGACATATCCGGGTTGGTTTAACTTCTTCAGTTAAGCCAAGCTTCCTGATAGTGGATGCAGGTATTAGGTTGATGCTTGCCCCAAGATCGCATAAGGCTGTCTTGGTGCAATCACCTTCCAATATGCATGGTATCAGAAAACTCCCAGGGTCTTTAAGCTTTTCAGGAAAGCTTTTCAGAATGACTGCACTGCATTCTTCAGTGAGGAGAACTCTTTCTGTTTCTCTCCACTCCTTTTTATGACTCAAGATCTCTTTCATGAACTTGGCATAAGAAGGTATTTGCTCAAGTGCCTCTGCAAATGGAATCTTTATTTCAAGAGTCCTTAGATAATCTGCAAAGCGAGCAAATTGCTTATCCTGCTCCTCTTTCCGGAGTTTTTGAGGATAAGGTATCTTGGCTTTATATTCCTCAACCTTAGTGGTTAAAGAAGCCTTTTTAGAGGGGTTGTTGTCAGCACTTATGTGTGTCTGATCCCTCACTGGCAATTGCGTACCAGAGTCAGAAGCTGGAGTGACGTTAGACGCCAGCTCACTGTCTGTTCCTGGCGCCTGAACGCCAGAAATGTGCCCCTGTTGGGCGTTCAGCGCCAGATTCTTGCCCATTTCTGGCGTTGAACGCAACCCCTGTCTTGTTTTGCGCGATGAACGCCAGTTTTGGGCATGGTCTGGGCGTTCAGTGCCAGCCTTCCACCCATTTTCTGGCGTTTTAGTGCCAGAATTATTTTTCCCTGGGCTCTTACTGTCCTCAGGGGAATCTTTGGTGGGTTGCTTATTTCTTGAATTTTTGATGCCTTGAGGTGGGGTATTTAATGTTTTCCCACTTCTTAATTGAACTGCTTGGCATTCTTCTGCTATTTGCTTTGATAGCTGCTGCTTTGTTTGCTTAAACTGTTCTTCCATATGTATATTAGCTATCCTTGTCTCCTGTAACCTGTCTTTGAATTCAGCTAGCTGCTTTGTTAGAAAATCTAATTGCTGATTGAATTCAGCAGCTTGTTTTACAGTACTGAATTCAGCAGTTACTGTTTTAACTTCTTCATTCATGGAAGGGTTGCTGCTTAGATACAGATGCTGATTCCTGGCAACTGTATCAATGAGCTCTTGAGCCTCTTCGATTGTCTTTCTCATATGGATAGATCCACCAGCTGAGTAATCTAAAGACATCTGAGCTCCTTCTGCAAGCCCATAGTAGAAGATGTCTAACTGAACCCACTCTGAAAACATTTTAGAGGGGCATTTTCATAGCATCTCTCTGTATCTCTCCCAGGCATCATAAAGAGATTCATTATCTCCTTGTTTAAAGCCTTGGATGTCCAGCCTTAGCTGTGTCATCCTTTTTGGAGGGAAATATTGATTCAGGAATTTTTCTGTCAGCTGTTTCCATGTTCTTATGCTGGCCTTAGGTTGGTTATTTAACCACCTATTGGCTTGATCTTTTACAGCAAATGGAAACAGTAATAGTCTGTAGACATCCTGATCTATTTCCTTATCATGTACTGTGTCAGCAATTTGTAAAAATTGTGCCAGAAACTCTGTAGGTTCTTCCTGTGGAAGACCGGAATACTGGCAACTTTGCTGCACCATGATAATGAGCTGAGGATTCAACTCAAAGCTACTAACTCCAATGGAGGGTATGCATATGCTACTCCCATATGAAGCAGTAGAGGGGTTAGAATATGACCCCAGAGTCCTCCTGGACTGTTCATTTCCACTTATGTCCATGATGGATTTCTATGGATATAACTTGGACTGATTTATCTTTTTTATTTATTTTATTTTATAAGAAGTAAATACTTAAATAAAATAAAATAACTAAAAAGAATTTGAATTTTGAAAATTATAATTTTTTTTTTCGTAAAAAAATTTAAAAATAATTAGTTAAAAAAACAGAAATTTTTAAAAAAGAGGGGAGATATTTTCGAAAATTTGAGAGAGAGAGAGTTAGTTAGGTAGTTTTGAAAAAGTTAAGAAACAAACAAAAAGTTGGTTAGTTAGTTGAAACAAATTTTGAAAAGATAGGAAGTTAGAAAAGATATTTTGAAAAGATATTTTTGAATTTAGTGAGGAGAGAGAAAAACAATAAGATAGTACAAAATTTAAAATTTTTAGATCTAATGCTCCTTGTTTTCGAAAAATTTGGAGGGAAAACACCAAGGAACACCAAACTTAAAAATTTTAAGATCAAGACACAATGAAAACTCAAGAACACTTTGAAGACTCACAAGAACACAAGAACATGAAGGAAGAACACCAAACTTAAAATTTTTTGAAAACCAAACAAAATTTTCGAAAATCAAAGGGAAATCAACAAGAAAACACCAAACTTAAAGTTTGGCACAAGATTTAATAAAAAAAATGTTTTTGAAAAAGAATGTTTTGAAAAGAGTATAAAATTCTAACCCAATCAAATTAATGTTCTAGCCAAATGAGTTATGGGACCTTATTTTAAGAAAGATTATTTTTGAAAACACCAAACTTAAAGTTTGGCACAGGATTTAATAGAAAAATTATTTTTGAAAAAGGCTTTTTTTTTTTTTTTAAAAAAATATGATAGCCAATTATCATGAACATAAACACCACGTTCTAAATAACTGAGCTATAAATTTAAAGTGTTTTAACAAGGGATAAATAATAAAAGACTCTAAACCAAAAAAAAAAAAAAAAGAGAAAATTTTTCCTAATCTAAGCAACAAAATAATCCGTCAGTTGTTCAAACACGAACAATCCCCGGCAACGGCGCCAAAAACTTGGTGCACGAAATTGTAATGTTACTGTTCACATTACTCTCTTACAACTTCGCACAACTAACCAGCAAGTGCACTGGGTCGTCCAAGTAATACCTTACGTGAGTAAGGGTCGAATCCCACAGAGATTGTTGGTTTGAAGCAATCTATGGTTATCTTGTAAATCTTAGTCAGGAAGTCAATTATGTTTATCAGTTGAATTATGAATAACCAGTAGAGCATAAATTAAAAGTTACTTGTTGTGTAGTAATGGAGAATATGTTGGAGTTTTGGAGATGCTTTGTCTTCTGAATCTCTGCTTTCCTCTGTCTTCTGATTCACGCACGCACGTCCTCCTATGGCAAGCTGTGTGTTGGTGGATCACCGTTGTCAATGGCTACCTTCCATCCTTCCAGTGAAAACTACGCTCACGCGCTCTGTCACAGCACGGCTAATCACCGGTTGGTTCTCGATCCGGTTGGAATAGGATTTACTATCCTTTTGCATCTGTCACTAACGCCCAGCCTTCAGGAGTTTGAAGCTCATCACAGTCATTCAATCCTTGAATCCTACTCGGAATACCACAGACAAGGTTTAGACTTTCCGGATTCTCATGAATGCTGCCATCAGTTCTAGCTTATACCACGGAGATTCTGATTAAAGAATCTAAGAGATACTCATTCAATCGGATATAGAACGGAGGTGGTTGTCAGACACACGTTCATGGTTTGAGGAAGGTGATGAATGTCACGGATCATCACCTTCATCACAGTTAAGCGCGAATGAACATCTTAGATAGGAACAAGCGTGTTTGAATGGAAAACAGGAATACTTGCATTAATTCATTGAGACACAGCAGAGCTCCTCACCCCCAACAATGGGGTTTAGAGACTCATGCCGTCAGAGAATACAAAGTTTAGATCTGAAATGTCATGAGATACAAAATAAGTCTCTAAAAGTTGTTTAAATACTAAACTAGTAGCCTAGGGTTACAAAATATGAGTGGACTATGATGGATGATGCAGAGACCCACTTCTGGGGCCCACTTGGTGTGCTGGGGCCCACTTGGTGTGTGCTGGGGCTGAGATTTCGTGCAGAGGCCATTTGTGGAGTTGAACGCCAGTTTTTGTGCCAGTTTGGGCGTTCAACTCCAGTTTTTGATCCTTTTCTGGCGCTGGACGCCAGAATTGGGCAGAAGGCTGGCGTTGAACGCCAGTTTACGTCGTCAATTCTTGTGCAAAGTATGAACTATTATATATTTCTGGAAAGCCCTGGATGTCTACTTTCCAACGCAATTAGAAGCACGCCATTTGGAGTTCTGTAGCTCCAGAAAATCCACTTTGAGTGCAGGGAGGTCAGAATCCAACAGCATCAGCAGTCCTTTTTCAGCCTGAATCAGATTTTTGCTCAGCTCCTTCAATTTCAGCCAGAAAAATACCTGAAATTACAGAAAAACACACAACTCATAGTAAAGTCCAGAAATATGAATTTTTCCTAAAAACTACTAGAAATAGACTAAAAACTAACTAAAACACACTCTAAACTATATGAAATTATCCCCAAAAAGCGTATAAAATATCCGCTCATCACAACACCAAACTTAAACTGTTGCTTGTCCTCAAGCAACTAGACAAATAAAATAGAAGACTAATAGGTTGGGAAGCAATAATATCTCAGAGTTTTTGATTGAAGCTCAGATTCTAATTAGATGAGCGGGACTAGTAGCTTTTTGCTTCTGAACAGTTTTGGCATCTCACTTTATCCATTGAAGCTCAGAGTGATTGGCATCTATAGGAACTCAGAATTCAGATAGTGTTATTGATTCTCTTAGTTCAGTGTGATGATTCTTGAACACAGCTTCTTTATGAGTCTTGGCCGTGGCCCTAAGCACTTTGTTTTCCAGTATTACTACCGGATACATAAATGCCACAGACACATAACTGGGTGAACCTTTTTAGATTGTGACTCAGCTTTGCTAAAGTCCTTAATTAGAGGTGTCCAGAGTTCTTAAGCACACTCTTCTTTTTGCTTTGGACCTTGACTTTAACCGCTCAGTCTCAAGTTTTCACTTGACACCTGCACGCCACAAGCACATGGTTAGGGACAGCTTGGTTTAGCCGCTTAGGCCAGGATTTTATTCCTTTTTGGCCCTCCTATCCACTGATGCTCAAAGCCTTGGGATCCTTTTTATTACCCTTGCCTTTTGGTTTTAAGGGCTTTGGCTTTTTGCTCTTGCTTTCTCTTTTTTTTTTTTTTTTCTGCAAGCTTTGTTCTTTGCTGCTTTTTCTTGCTTCAAGAATCATTTTTATGATTTTTCAGATTCTCAATAACATGTCTCATGTTCATCATTCTTTCAAGAGCCAACATATTTAACAATCTTAAACAACAAATTCAAAAGATATATGCACTGTTCAAGCATTCATTCAGAAGACAGAAAGCATTGCCACCACATTTAACTAATTAGAATTAAAACTCGAAATTTTATTGCTTCTTATTCAAAAGATCTACTACTTTATTCATGTTTGCTGATGATGAGAAAAATAAACTATAGCTTAATTGGAGATAAAATCAAAATAGATACTAATTACTACTATATGACTCCTAAGGTAAAATTTAAAATAAGAACAGTTATCACAGAGTTAAGGCTAAGATTAGAACTCAACAACCTTGAGGTTTGGGAAGTGGATGTTCCTCTAGTCTGTGAGGTGCTTGGTCCTTCAAGAGAAAATTTCTGGCGCTTCAGTTCCTTTAAATCACGCCCTTGCTCCTCTTGGAGTGGGTTGTTTTCCTTTAGGGGCCATGATCTTAGTGATCACGGATAAGCACACCAAACTTAGAGCTTTGCTTGTCCTCAAGCAAAAGAAAAAGAAGGAGATGGGTAGAAGGAGAGCTCCTCCCCACCATCCTGGCGTTTGAACGCCCAAACACTGCCTGTTTTGGGCGTTCAACGCCCAAATGCTGCTCTCCTGGGCGTTCAACGCCCAGTTGTTGCCCTTTTCTGGCGTTGAACGCCAGATAGCTATCCTTACTAGCGTTCAGCGCCCACTGGATGCCCATTTTGGGCGCTGAACGCCCAAAATGGCCTTCACTGGCGTTTTCTTGCCAGTAAGCTCCCTATCTCTGTTTTGTGTGTAGATTCCTTCTGTAACCCTGTAAACTTATGCAAATGATTCTTTACCTTAGTGTCAGTGAACTTTATATAAACAAATAAAAATAAAAATAGGGCAAAATGCTTAGAGGATTGTTGCCCCATGGCTGGGTTGCCTCCCAGCAAGCGCTTCTTTATTGTCTTTAGCTGGACTTTGCTGAGCTTTTAATCTAGCTTCAGCCTTGAGCATTCTTGCTCAGTGTTGCCTTCAAGATAATGCTTGATTCTCTGTCCATTGACAATGAACTTCTTATCAGAATCAATATCTTGAAGCTCCACATAACCATATGGTGACACACTTGTAATCACGTATGGTCCTCTCCACCGGGATTTCAGTTTCCCGGGGAATAGCCTGAGTCTAGAGTTAAACAACAGAATCTTCTGTCCTGGTTCAAAGATTCTAGATGACAGCTTTCTGTCATGCCACTTTTTTTATTTTTCTTTATATAGCTTGGCATTTTCGAAAGCTGTGAATCTGAACTCCTCTAGCTCATTTAGCTGGAGCAATCATTTTTCTCCTGCTAATTTGGCATCAAAGTTTAGGAATCTGGTTCCCAGTAGGCCTTATGTTCCAGTTCCACGGGCAGGTGACATGCCTTACCATACACAAGTTGGTATGGAGAGGTCCCTATAGGGGTCTTGAATGCTGTTCTGTAAGCCCACAGAGCATCATCCAAGCTCCTTGCCCAATCCTTTCTACGGGTATTTACTGTCCGTTCCAGGATTCTCTTTAATTCTCTGTTAGAGACATCAGCTTGCCCGTTGGTTTGTGGATGATATGGAGTGGCCAGTTTGTGGCGAATTCCATACCGAACCATGGCAGAGTAAAGCTGTTTATTGCAGAAGTGAGTGCCCCCATCGCTGATTAACACTCTAGGGACACCAAACCTGCTAAAGATATGTTTCTGGAGGAACTTCAGCACTGTTTTAGTATCATTGTTGGGTGTGGCGATAGCCTCAACCCATTTTGATACATAATCCACTGCCACCAGAATATAAGTGTTTGAGTATGATGGTGGGAACGGTCCCATGAAGTCAATTCCCCATACATCAAACAACTCTATTTCCAAGATCCCTTGTTGAGGCATGGCGTAACCATGAGGCAGGTTACCAGCTCTTTGGCAACTGTCACAATTACGTACAAACTCTCGGGAATCTTTATAGAGTGTGGGCCAATAGAAGCCACATTGGAGGACCTTGGTGGCTGTTCGCTCCCCTCCGAAATGGCCTCCATATTGAGATCCGTGGCAATGCCATAGGATTCTCTGTGCTTCCTCTCTGGGGACACACCTACGGATAATTCCGTCTGCACATCTCTTGAAGAGATAGGGCTCATCCCACAAGTAGTACTTTGCATCAGTAATTAGTTTCTTTTTTTGTATTCTATTGTACTCCTTGGGTATGAACCTTGCAGCTTTATAGTTTGCAATATCGGCAAACCATGGTGCTTCCTGAATGGCAAATAGATGCTCATCAGGGAATGTCTCAGAGATCTCAAGGAAGGGGAGGGACGTCCCTTCCACTGGCTCTATTCGGGACAGATGATCAGCTACTTGGTTCTCTGTCCCTTTTCTGTCTCTTATTTCTATATCAAACTCTTGCAGAAGCAATACCCATCTGATGAGCCTGGGTTTTGAATCCTGCTTTGTGAGTAGATACTTAAGAGCAGCATGGTCAGTGTACACAATCACCTTTGATCCTACTAAGTAGGATCTGAACTTGTCAATGGCGTAAACCACTGCAAGTAATTCCTTTTCTGTGGTTGTGTAATTCTTCTGGGCATCATTTAAAACGCGACTGGCATAATAAATGACATGCAGAAGCTTGTCATGCCTCTGTCCCAGTACTGCACCAATGGCATGATCACTGGCATCACACATTAACTCAAATGGCAATGTCCAGTCTGGTGCAGAAATGACTGGTGCTGTGACCAGCTTAGCTTTCAGCGTTTCAAACGCCTGTAGGCATGCTGTGTCAAACACAAATGGCGTGTCAGCAGCTAGCAGATTGCTTAGAGGTTTTGCGATTTTTGAAAAATCCTTTATAAACCTCCTATAGAATCCTGCATGCCCCAGAAAGCTTCTGATTGCCTTAACATTGGCAGGTGGAGGTAATTTTTCAATTACCTCTATTTTTGCTTGATCCACCTCTATTCCCTTGTTTGAGATTTTATGCCCAAGAACAATTCCTTCAGTCACGATGAAGTGACATTTTTCCCAGTTTAAAACTAGGTTGGTTTCTTGGCATCTTTTCAGAACAAGTTTCAGGTGATCAAGACAGGAGCTGAATGAGTCTCCATATACTGAGAAGTCATCCATGAAGACTTCCAAAAATATTTCCACCATATCAGAGAAAATAGAGAGCATGCATCTCTAGAAGGTTGTAGGTGCATTGCATAGCCCAAAGGGCATCCTCCTGTAAGCAAACACTCCGGATGGACATGTGAATGCTGTTTTCTCTTGATCCTGGGGATCTACTGCAATCTGGTTATAGCCTGAGTAGCCATCCAAAAAGCAGTAATAATCATGACCTGCTAGTCTCTCTAGCATCTGGTCTATGAATGGTAAAGGAAAATGATCCTTTCTGGTGGCTGTATTGAGCCTTCTGTAGTCAATACACATGCGCCACCCTGTAACTGTTCTTGTAGGAACCAGTTCATTTTTTTCATTATGAATCACTATCATGCCTCCCTTTTTTGGGACGACTTGAACAGGGCTCACCCAGGGGCTATCAGAAATGGGATAAATAATCCCAGCCTCTAGTAATTTGGTGACCTCTTTCTGCACCACTTCCTTCATGGCTGGATTTAGCCGCCTCTGTGGTTGAACCACTGGTTTGGCATTATCCTCCAATAGGATTTTGTGCATGCATCTAGCTGGGCTTATGCCCTTAAAGGTCACCTATGGACCACCCAAGAGCTGTCTTGTGTGTCCTTAGCACTTGAATAAGTGCTTCCTCTTCCTGTGAATTTAAAGCAGAGCTTATGATCACTGGAAAAGTGTCACCTTCTCCTAGAAATGCATATTTCAAGGATGGTGGCAGTGGCTTGAGCTCTGGTTTAGGAGGTTTTTCCTCTTTCAGAAGAAAGTTCAGAGGCTCTTTCATGTCCCCTGAATCCTCCAAATCAGGCTGAACATCTTTAAAGATGTTTTCCAACTCTGATTCGAGACTCTCAGCCATGTTGATCTCTTCTACCAAAGAGTCAATAAGGTCAACTTTCATGCAGTCTGTTGATGTGTCTGGATGCTGCATGGCTTTGACAGCGTTCAACTTGAACTCGTCATCGTTGACTCTCAGGGTTATTTCCCCTTGCTGGACGTCAATGAGGGATCGTCCAGTTGCTAGGAAGGGTCTTCCTAGAATGAGAGTAGCACTCTTGTGCTCCTCCGTTTCCAGCACAACAAAGTCAGTGGGAAAGGCGAATGGCCCAACTCTGACAATCATGTCCTCAATCACGCCTGATGGGTATTTAGTGAAACCATCAGCAAGTTGGAGACATATCCGGGTTGGTTTAACTTCTTCAGTTAAGCCAAGCTTCCTGATAGTGGATGCAGGTATTAGGTTGATGCTTGCCCCAAGATCGCATAAGGCTGTCTTGGTGCAATCACCTTCCAATATGCATGGTATCAGAAAACTCCCAGGGTCTTTAAGCTTTTCAGGAAAGCTTTTCAGAATGACTGCACTGCATTCTTCAGTGAGGAGAACTCTTTCTGTTTCTCTCCACTCCTTTTTATGACTCAAGATCTCTTTCATGAACTTGGCATAAGAAGGTATTTGCTCAAGTGCCTCTGCAAATGGAATCTTTATTTCAAGAGTCCTTAGATAATCTGCAAAGCGAGCAAATTGCTTATCCTGCTCCTCTTTCCGGAGTTTTTGAGGATAAGGTATCTTGGCTTTATATTCCTCAACCTTAGTGGTTAAAGAAGCCTTTTTAGAGGGGTTGTTGTCAGCACTTATGTGTGTCTGATCCCTCACTGGCAATTGCGTACCAGAGTCAGAAGCTGGAGTGACGTTAGACGCCAGCTCACTGTCTGTTCCTGGCGCCTGAACGCCAGAAATGTGCCCCTGTTGGGCGTTCAGCGCCAGATTCTTGCCCATTTCTGGCGTTGAACGCCACCCCTGTCTTGTTTCTGGCGCTGAACGCCAGTTTTGGGCATGGTCTGGGCGTTCAGTGCCAGCCTTCCACCCATTTTCTGGCGTTTTAGTGCCAGAATTATTTTTCCCTGGGCTCTTACTGTCCTCAGGGGAATCTTTGGTGGGTTGCTTATTTCTTGAATTTTTGATGCCTTGAGGAGGGGTATTTAATGTTTTCCCACTTCTTAATTGAACTGCTTGGCATTCTTCTGCTATTTGCTTTGATAGCTGCTGCTTTGTTTGCTTAAACTGTTCTTCCATATGTATATTAGCTATCCTTGTCTCCTGTAACCTGTCTTTGAATTCAGCTAGCTGCTTTGTTAGAAAATCTAATTGCTGATTGAATTCAGCAGCTTGTTTTACAGTACTGAATTCAGCAGTTACTGTTTTAACCTCTTCATTCATGGAAGGGTTGCTGCTTAGATACAGATGCTGATTCCTGGCAACTGTATCAATGAGCTCTTGAGCCTCTTCGATTGTCTTTCTCATATGGATAGATCCACCAGCTGAGTAATCTAAAGACATCTGAGCTCCTTCTGCAAGCCCATAGTAGAAGATGTCTAACTGAACCCACTCTGAAAACATTTCAGAGGGGCATTTTCGTAGCATCTCTCTGTATCTCTCCCAGGCATCATAAAGAGATTCATTATCTCCTTGTTTAAAGCCTTGGATGTCCAGCCTTAGCTGTGTCATCCTTTTTGGAGGGAAATATTGATTCAGGAATTTTTCTGTCAGCTGTTTCCATGTTCTTATGCTGGCCTTAGGTTGGTTATTTAACCACCTCTTGGCTTGATCTTTTACAGCAAATGGAAACAGTAATAGTCTGTAGACATCCTGATCTATTTCCTTATCATGTACTGTGTCAGCAATTTGTAAAAATTGTGCCAGAAACTCTGTAGGTTCTTCTTGTGGAAGACCGGAATACTGGCAACTATGCTGCACCATGATAATGAGCTGAGGATTCAACTCAAAGCTACTAACTCCAATGGAGGGTATGCATATGCTACTCCCATATGAAGCAGTAGAGGGGTTAGAATATGACCCCAGAGTCCTCCTGGACTGTTCATTTCCACTTATGTCCATGATGGATTTCTATGGATATAACTTAGACTGATTTATCTTTTTTATTTATTTTATTTTATAAGAAGTAAATACTTAAATAAAATAAAATAACTAAAAAGAATTTGAATTTTGAAAATTATAATTTTTTTTTTCGTAAAAAAATTTAAAAATAATTAGTTAAAAAAACAGAAATTTTTAAAAAAGAGGGGAGATATTTTCGAAAATTTGAGAGAGAGAGAGAGTTAGTTAGGTAGTTTTGAAAAAGTTAAGAAACAAACAAAAAGTTGGTTAGTTAGTTGAAACAAATTTTGAAAAGATAGGAAGTTAGAAAAGATATTTTGAAAAGATATTTTTGAATTTAGTGAGGAGAGAGAAAAACAATAAGATAGTACACGATTTAAAATTTTTAGATCTAATGCTCCTTGTTTTCGAAAAATTTGGAGGGAAAACACCAAGGAACACCAAACTTAAAAATTTTAAGATCAAGACACAAGGAAAACTCAAGAACACTTTGAAGACTCACAAGAACACAAGAACATGAAGGAAGAACACCAAACTTAAAATTTTTTGAAAACCAAACAAAATTTTCGAAAATCAAAGGGAAATCAACAAGAAAACACCAAACTTAAAGTTTGGCACAAGATTTAATAAAAAAAATGTTTTTGAAAAAGAATGTTTTGAAAAGAGTATAAAATTCTAACCCAATCAAATTAATGTTCTAGCCAAATGAGTTATGGGAC
Organism: Arachis ipaensis; assembly: GCF_059453495.1. Taxonomy (NCBI): domain Eukaryota; kingdom Viridiplantae; phylum Streptophyta; class Magnoliopsida; order Fabales; family Fabaceae; genus Arachis; species Arachis ipaensis. The sequence goes on along the minus strand of NC_142440.1, from coordinate 77,407,208 downwards.
CTTATTTTAAGAAAGATTATTTTTGAAAACACCAAACTTAAAGTTTGGCACAGGATTTAATAGAAAAATTATTTTTGAAAAAGGCTTTTTTTTTTTTGAAAAAATATGATAGCCAATTATCATGAACATAAACACCACGTTCTAAATAACTGAGCTATAAATTTAAAGTGTTTTAACAAGGGATAAATAATAAAAGACTCTAAACCAAAAAAAAAAAAAAAGAGAAAATTTTTCCTAATCTAAGCAACAAAATAATCCGTCAGTTGTTCAAACACGAACAATCCCCGGCAACGGCGCCAAAAACTTGGTGCACGAAATTGTAATGTTACTGTTCACATTACTCTCTTATAACTTCGCACAACTAACCAGCAAGTGCACTGGGTCGTCCAAGTAATACCTTACGTGAGTAAGGGTCGAATCCCACAGAGATTGTTGGTTTGAAGCAATCTATGGTTATCTTGTAAATCTTAGTCAGGAAGTCAATTATGTTTATCAGTTGAATTATGAATAACCAGTAGAGCATAAATTAAAAGTTACTTGTTGTGTAGTAATGGAGAATATGTTGGAGTTTTGGAGATGCTTTGTCTTCTGAATCTTTGCTTTCCTCTGTCTTCTGATTCACGCACGCACGTCCTCCTATGGCAAGCTGTGTGTTGGTGGATCACCGTTGTCAATGGCTACCTTCCATCCTTCCAGTGAAAACTACGCTCACGCGCTCTGTCACAGCACGGCTAATCACCGGTTGGTTCTCGATCCGGTTGGAATAGGATTTACTATCCTTTTGCATCTGTCACTAACGCCCAGCCTTCAGGAGTTTGAAGCTCTTCACAGTCATTCAATCCTTGAATCCTACTCGGAATACCACAGACAAGGTTTAGACTTTCCGGATTCTCATGAATGCTGCCATCAGTTCTAGCTTATACCACGGAGATTCTGATTAAAGAATCTAAGAGATACTCATTCAATCGGATATAGAACGGAGGTGGTTGTCAGGCACACGTTCATGGTTTGAGGAAGGTGATGAATGTCACGGATCATCACCTTCATCACAGTTAAGCACGAATGAACATCTTAGATAGGAACAAGCGTGTTTGATTGGAAAACAGGAATACTTGCATTAATTCATTGAGACACAGCAGAGCTCCTCACCCCCAACAATGGGGTTTAGAGACTCATGCCATCAGAGAATACAAAGTTTAGATCTGAAATGTCATGAGATACAAAATAAGTCTCTAAAAGTTGTTTAAATACTAAACTAGTAGCCTAGGGTTACAAAATATGAGTGGACTATGATGGATGATGCAGAGACCCACTTCTGGGGCCCACTTGGTGTGCTGGGGCCCACTTGGTGTGTGCTGGGGCTGAGATTTCGTGCAGAGGCCATTTGTGGAGTTGAACGCCAGTTTTTGTGCCAGTTTGGGCGTTCAACTCCAGTTTTTGATCCTTTTCTGGCGCTGGACGCCAGAATTGGGCAGAAGGCTGGCGTTGAACGCCAGTTTACGTCGTCAATTATTGTGCAAAGTATGAACTATTATATATTGCTGGAAAGCCCTGGATGTCTACTTTCCAACGCAATTCGAAGCACGCCATTTGGAGTTCTGTAGCTCCAGAAAATCCACTTTGAGTGCAGGGAGGTCAGAATCCAACAGCATCAGCAGTCCTTTTTCAGCCTGAATCAGATTTTTGCTCAGCTCCTTCAATTTCAGCCAGAAAAATACCTGAAATTACAGAAAAACACACAACTCATAGTAAAGTCCAGAAATATGAATTTTTTCTAAAAACTACTAGAAATAGACTAAAAACTAACTAAAACACACTCTAAACTATATGAAATTATCCCCAAAAAGCGTATAAAATATCCGCTCATCAGCTTGCCTCATAAAAGGTTATATCATAAAGATGACATAATGACAATGAGGATTGAGATACTTGATGATATATCAGAGGTGTTCCCTTTACTGATCTTCCGAAGAAATTCGTGCCTGTAGAAAAGATCTCGGGTACTTGAAAATCAGGGTTGTTACATTCTACCCTCCTAAAAGAAAATTTTGCCCTCAAAATTTCAGCCGCCTATAAGAATCCATCTTCAAGCAGTCTATTTCCTTCAAGCCATCTTGACGAAGAGATCGGTTCATTCCTTACAGCATCTAAATCTCACATAGTCATAGCCATGGAGATCATAATAGCTTTGAAGATAGCTGTGGCTCATAACAATTCGTTGTTCGGAGCTCGATTAAACCGTGCCTATTCATAGTCATTGAGGTCTTATCCGCACCAAACAATCAACATTAAGGTGATCAGTCTTAATATCTCAAGCGAACATTCCCAAAATGAGCACTCATAGACATTCATGCCAAATGTATCTTAAAGATACCGTAACGGCATGAGACACACAAGCAGAGTATGCAATGAAGCATAGTCAGTCCACTCCCCAGGCTCTACTGGGAACAAACTGCTCTGATACCAAATTTTAACGACCCAATTTTCAGTACGCCTAGGACATACCAGAAACTGAGTGCTACCAATTTGTCATCCTAATTATTATCTATTATTTATTATATGAGCCTGATTCGTTGTTAAAAGCGTAGTTAGTTAGCGAGGTACTTTTTTTTTTGAAAACGTTTGAATTAAAAACAGAATCATTCATAATCAATTCACAAATAATAACAGATAAAACAGTTATAAGCAACCACACATAAATACATCACAAGCAGCTAACAACATTTAGTGATCCAGCCTTTATTAGAGTATAGACTTTTAGTTAGAACACCCCTAGATATAGCTAGATAATAACTATATACATATATATACATACAACATCCCAGGCCCTGACCTGTTCAAGAAGTCCCTAAGCTGGCACCCAGGCTAGTCTAGACTCTATACTCACCTATTCCCTCTAAACTACTAAAGCGAGGGAAAGTACGCTCTAAGTCTTCAAAACTCAAGTCAGGTGGAACATCACCAAAAGGTAGAACATCATCTGCTACTCCTCTGCATGATCATATGTCATCAAAGAGCAACATCGTACGGAGGACTTAGGCTAAAGTTTGTAGAAAAGCGGGGTGCAGACGTTGGCTGGCCTCATAGTATATACATATAAACAGGTAACGGAGTTCACTCTAGACTCAGAAGACTATTTAGAGTGGAATCCTTTTTGTGAGCGATCGTCAGCGAACTACGGAAGGGTACTCATGCTTCCATCTGAAGGGGAAAGGGAGAGAGAAGGGGTAAGAACTGGGGAGTTCTTAGTAGGGTCGGGGTTATTAGTTACGTTCATTAATTCTATGTTGTTTTGCAGATAAATAGCAGAATACCGAGAAGCAGTAGACAGAAGAAACAGATAAATAGAGAAAATAAAGAAAACAAAAAGCAAAACACAAACAAAAGAATACAAGAAAACAAAACACAGACACAGAGAATAGAATAAAAACAAAGAAGGCATACATTCAAACAACAATCATAACAGAGGAAATGCGCAACCAAATATGATGCATGTCTAGCCCTAGTGCAGGTAATGAGCTCATTTGTCGGTTACATACCCGCTCCCGACGTTACCCGGAGTCCTCTGACCAGGTAAGGCTTTCCTGTTGGCAATGTCCCTCGCAAGAGTCCTTTGACTTGTGAGGCAAACCACGGCAAGAGTCCTTTGACTTGCATGGCGGAGCTAGTTAACTTATATCTGCCCAACACACTCTCTGTAAGAGTCCTTTGACTTACAGGAGCATACACACGCTCTCACTGTAAGAGTCCTTTGACTTACAGGAGCTTACACACACACTCTTACTGTAAGAGTCCTTTGACTTACAGGAGTATATGCTAGTCGTGTGTTCTCGATACCTCTGTAAGAGTCCTCTGACTTACAGAATAGCATTATAGCCAAGTATCCCAGGAAAGCACTCTCAGTGGTCGTACCACCATCTATCTGACTGCCTTCACGCAGCAGATCATCACATAATCATTCTCATTATCATCATTCATTATCATTAGCATTATTAATCACCACTTTCACATTCTTATGCAGTGCTGGTGCACGAAATTGTGATCTCCAGGCTCGAACAAATCCTGGTAATGGCTCCAGAGCTTGGTGCTCTGATCTTAATTCATAATTGTCACAACTTCGATACAACTAACCAGCAAGTGCACTGGGTCGTCCAAGTAATACCTTACGTGAGTAAGGGTCGAATCCCACGGAGATTGTTGGTATGAAGCAAGCTATGGTCACCTTGTAAATCTCAGTCAGGCGGATATAAAATAATCATGGAGTTTTCAAATATTATATAATAAAATAGGGATAGAGATACTTATGTAAATCATTGGTAGGAATTTCAGATAAGCGAATGGGGATGCTTTTCGTTCCTCTGAACCTCTGCTTTCCTGCTATCTTCATCCAATCCGTCTTACTCCTTTCCATGGCTGGCTTTATGCAAGGGCATCACCGTTGTCAGTGGCTACATCCCCTCCTCTCAGTGAATAATATGCTCACGCACCCTGTCACGGCACGGCTATTCATCTGTCGGTTCTCGATCATGCTGGAATAGGATTCACCCTCCTTTTGCGTCTGTCACTAACGCCCAACACTCGCGAGTTTGAAGCTTGTCACAGTCATTCAATCATTGAATCCTACTCAGAATACCATAGACAAGGTTTAGACCTTCCGGATTCTCTTGAATGCCGCCATCATTCTAGCTTACGCCACAAAGATTCTGGTTAGGAGATCTAAGAGATACTCATTCTAGCTTAATTCATGTAGAACAGAAGTGTTTGTCAGGCACGCGTTCATAAGGGAGAAGGATGATGAGCGTCACACATAATCATCACCTTCATCACGTTCTTGGGTGGGAATGGATATCTTAGAAGCGAAATAAGAAGAATTGAATACAAAACAGTAGTACTTTGCATTAATCTTTGAGGAACAGCAGAGCTCCACACCTTAATCTATGGAGTGTAAAAACTCTACCGTTGAAAATACATAAGTGAAGGTCCAGGCATGGCCGTGTGGCCAGCCCCCTAAAACGTGATCACAGGACCAAAATACAATCCAGGATGGTCAAAAAGATTAGTAAAAGGTCCTATTTATAATAAACTAGTCACTAGGGTTTACATGAGTAAGTAATTGATGCATAAATCCACTTCTGGGGCCCACTTGGTGTGTGTTTGGGCTGAGCCTGAGTGTTGCACGTGCAGAGGCTATTTGTGGAGTTGAACGCCAGTTTCTGTGCCAGTTTGGGCGTTCAACTCTGGTTTTGGATCCTTTTCTGGCGCTGGACGCCAGATTTGGGCAGAAGGCTGGCGTTGAACGCCAGTTTACGTCATCAATTCTTGGCCAACGTATGGACTATTATATATTGCTGGAAAGCCCTGGATGTCTACTTTGCAACGCAATTGGAAGCGCGCCATTTTGAGTTCTGTAGCTCCAGAAAATCAACTTTGAGTGCAGGGAGGTCAGAATCCAACAGCATCAGCAGTCCTTTTTCAACCTCTGAATCTGATTTCTGCTCAAGTCCCTCAATTTCAGCTAGAAAAAACCTGAAATCACAGAAAAACACACAAACTCATAGTAAAGTCCAGAAATGTGAATTTAACATAAAAACTAATGAAAACATCCCTAAAAGTAACTAGATCCTACTAAAAACATACTAAAAACAATGCCAAAAAGCGTATAAATTATCCGCTCATCACAACACCAAACTTAAATTGTTGCTTGTCCCCAAGCAACTGAAAATCAAATAGGATAAAAAGAAGAGAATATACTATAAATTTCAAACTATCAATGAAACAGAGCTTCAATCATATGAGCGGGACTTATAGCTTTTTGCCTCTTGAATAGTTTTGGCATCTCACTTTATCCATTGAGGTTCAGAATGATTGGCATCTATAAGAACTCAGAGTTCAGATAGTGTTATTGATTCTCCTAGTTCAGTATGATGATTCTTGAACACAGCTATTTTATGAGTCTTGGCCGTGGCCCTAAGCACTTTGTTTTCCAGTGTTACCACCAGATACATAAATGCCACAGACACATAATTGGGTGAACCTTTTCAGATTGTGACTCAGCTTTGCTAAAGTCCCCAATTAGAGGTGTCCGGGGTTCTTAAGCACACTCTTCTTTTGCTTTGGACCTTGACTTTAACCGCTCAGTCTCAAGTTTTCACTTGACACCTACACGCCACAAGCACATGGTTAGGGACAGCTTGGTTTAGCCGCTTAGACCAGGATTTTATTCCTTTAGGCCCTCCTATCCACTGATTCTCAAAGCCTTGGGATCCTTTTTCTTTGCCCTTGCCTTTTGGTTTTAAGGGTTATTGGCTTTTTCTGCTTGCTTTTTCTTTTTCTTTCTATTTTTTTTTCTATTTTTTTTTTGCCCCCTTTTTTTTTTTTTTTCTGCAAGCTTTGTTCTTTGCTGCTTTTTCTTGCTTCAAGAATCATTTTTATGATTTTTCAGATTATCAAATAACATGTCTCCTAGTCATCATTCTTTCAAGAGCCAACATATTTAACATTCTTAAACAACAACTTCAAAAGACATATGCACTGTTCAAGCATACATTCAGAAAACAAGAAGCATTGTCACCACATCAATATAATTAAGTTAAGTTCAAGGATAAATTTGAAACACATGTACTTCTTGTTCTTTTGAATTAAAACAGTTTTTATTTAAGAGAGGTGATGGATTCATAGGACATTCATAACTTTAAGACAAAGTTACTAATCTACTAATGATCATGTAATAAAGGCACAAACATTGATAAGCACATAATATAGAAAACGAAAAACAGAGAAAGCAAGAACAAGGAATGAATCCACCTTAGTGATGGTGGCATTTCCTGCTTGAGGAACCAATGATGTCCTTGAGCTCTTCTATGTCTCTTCCTTGTCTTTGTTGCTCCTCCCTCATTGCCTTTTGATCTTCTCTTATTTCATGCAGCATGATGGAGTGCTCTTGATGTTCCACCCTTAGTTGTCCCATATTGGAACTCAATTCTTCTAGGGAGGTGTTGATGTGCTCCCAATAGTTTTGTGGAGGAAAGTGCATTTGAGGCATTTCCGGAATCTCATGGTGATGAGCTTCTTGCGCCTCTTGAGCTCCATGACTGGGCTCTCTTGCTTGCTCCATCTTTTTCTTAGTGATGGGCTTGTCCTCTTTGATGAGGATATCTCCCTCTATGTCAATCCCAGCTGAATTGCATAGGTGGCAAATGAGGTGAGGGAAGGCTAACCTTGCCATAGTGGAGGACTTGTCAGCCACCTTGTAGGGTTCTTGAGGTATAATCTCATGAACTTCCACCTCTTCTCCAATCATGATGCTATGGATCATGATGGCCCGGTCTATAGTAACTTCAGACCGGTTGCTAGTGGGAATGATTGAGCATTGAATAAACTCCAACCATCCTCTAGCTATAGGCTTGAGGTCCAATCTTCTTAGTTGAACCGGCTTGCCTTTGGAGTCAATCTTCCATTGAGCTCCTTCTACACATATGTCCATAAGGACTTGGTCCAACCTTTGATCAAAGTTGACTCTCCTTGTGTAGGGGCGTGCGTTCTCTTCCATGTATGGCAAGTTGAACGCCAACCTCACATTTTCCGGACTAAAATCTAAGTATTTCCCCCGAACCATTGTAAAATAGTTCTTTGGATCCGGGTTCTTACTTTGATCATGGTTCTTGGTGATCCATGCATTGGCATAGAACTCTTGAACCATTAGGATGCCGACTTGTTGGATGGGGTTTGTTAGAACTTCCCAACCTCTTCTTTGAATTTCATGTCGGATCTCCGGATACTCATTTCTTTTGAGTTTAAAAGGGACCTCAGGGATCACCTTTTTCTTGGCCACAACATCATAGAAGTGGTCTTGATGGGCTTTGGAGATGAACCTTTCCATCTCCCATGACTCGGATGTGGAAGCTTTTGTCTTCCCTTTCCCTCTTCAAGAGGATTCTCCGGTCTTAGGTGCCATCAATGGTAATGGAAAAACAAAAAGCTTATGCTTTTACCACACCAAACTTAGAATATTGCTCGCCCTCGAGCAATAAACAAAAGAATAGAAGTAGAAGAAGAAGAAATAGAGGAGAGGGAGAGGGTGATGTGGTTCGGCCAAGAAGGGTATAAGGGGTTGTGTTGTGTGAATTTGATGAAGAATGGAGGGCTTTATATAGGGAAGGGAGGGGGGTTAAGGTTCGGCCATATGGGTGGGTTTGGGTGGGAAATTGGTTTTGAATTTTGAAGGTAGGTGGAGTTTATGAGGTAGGTTTATGGGGAAGAGTGGATGGATGTGATTGGTGAAGGGCTTTTAGGGAAGAGTGTTTATGGGGTTGTGTGAAAGAGAGTGGTGAGAAGAAGTGAGTGGAGGTAGGTGGGGATCCTGTGGGGTCCACAGATCCTGAGTGGATCCTGTGGGGTCCACAGATCCTGAGGTGTCAAGGCATTTACATCCCTGCACCATTAGGCATGTAAAAATGCCTTTGTATCCAACTCTGGGCGTTCAGCGCCAGGTTGGTGGCCATTTTGGGCGTTCAACGCCCATTTGTGTGCCATTTCTGGCGTTGAACGCCAGAACCATGCCTGTTCTGGCGTTCAGCGCCCAGAGGCTGCCCATTTTGGGCGTTCAGCGCCAGAACCTTGCTCTGTTCTGGCGCTGAACGCCAGACAGATGCTCCTCCAGGGTGTGATTTTTCTTCTGCTGTTTTTGATTCCGTTTTCAATTTTTATATTTATTTTGTGACTCCACATGATCATGAACCTAAGAAGACATGTAAAACAATAAAAATAAGAATTAGATAAACATTGGATTGCCTCCCAACAAGCGCTTCTTTAATGTCAATAGCTTGACAGTGGGCTCTCATGGAGCCTCACAGATGTGCAGAGCTTTGTTGAGACTCTCCAACACCAAACTTAGAGTTTGGATATGGGAGTTCAACACCAAACTTAGAGTTTGGTTGTGGCCTCCCAATACCAAACGTAGAGTTTGATTGTGGGGGCTCTGGTTGACTCTGCTTGGAGAGAAGCTTTTTCTGCTTCCTCTCCATGGTTGCTGAGGGAGATCCTTGAGTTTTAAACACAAGGGAGTCCTCATTCCATTGAAGGAATATTTCACCTCTGTCAACATCAATCACAGCTCTTGCTGTGGCCAGGAAAGGTCTTCCTAGGATGATGGATTCATCCTCTTCCTTTCCAGTATCCAGGACTATGAAATCAGTAGGTATGTAAAAGCCCTCAACCTTTACTAATACATCTTCTACTTGTCCATAAGCCTGTCTTCTTGAGCTGTCTGCCATCTCTAATGAGATTTTAGCAGCTTGCACCCCATAGATTCCCAGTTTCTCTATTACAGAGAGGGGCATGAGGTTTATTCTTGAACCAAGGTCACACAGAGCCTTAAAGATCATGGTGCCTATGGTACAGGGTATTATGAACTTTCCAGGATCCTGTCTCTTCTGAGGCAATGTCAGTTGATCCAGATCACTTAGTTCATTGATGAACAAGGGAGGTTCAACTTCCCAAGCATCAATGCCAAACAATTTGGCATTCAGCTTCATGATTGCACCAAGAAACTTGGCAGTTTGCTCTTCACCTTAATCCTCATTCTCTTCAGAAGAGGAATACTCATCAGAGCTCATGAAGGGCATAAGGAGGTTCAATGGAATCTCTATGGTCTCTAGATGAGCCTCAGAGTCCTTTGGTTCCTCAGAGGGAAGCTCCTTATTGATCACTGGATGTCCCAGGAGGTCCTCCTCCTTGGGATTCACGTCCTCTCCTCTCCTCACAGGTTCGGCCATGGCGCTTATGTCAATGGCCTTGCACTCTCCTTTTGGATTCTCTTCTGTATTACTTGGGAGAGTACTAGGAGGGATTTCAGTGATCCTTTTACTCAGCTGGCCCACTTGTGCTTCCAAATTTCTAATGGAAGACCTTGTTTCATTTATGAAACTTACAGTAGCCTTAGATAGATCAGAGACTAGATTTGCTAAATTAGAAGCATTTTGTTCAGAGTTCTCTGTCTGTTGCTGAGTTGATGATGGAAAAGGTTTGCTATTGCTAAACCTGTTTCTTCCACCATTATTAAAGCCTTGTTGGGGCTTTTGATCCTTCCATGAGAAATTTGGATGATTTCTCCATGTTGAGTTATAGGTGTTTCCATAAGGTTCACCTAAGTAATTTACCTCTGCTATTGCAGGGTTCTCAGGATCATAGGCTTCTTCTTTAGAAGATGCCTCTTGAGTACTGTTGGATGCAGCTTGCATTCCATGCAGACTCTGAGAAATCATATTGACTTGCTGAGTCAATATTTTATTCTGAGCCAATATGGCATTCAGAGTATCAACTTCAAGAACTCCCTTCTTCATAGGCATCCCATTACTCACAGGATTCCTTTCAGAAGTGTACATGAACTGGTTATTAGCAACCATGTCAATGAGTTCTTGAGCTTCTGCAGGCGTTTTCTTTAGGTGAATGGATCCACCTGCAGAAGTATCCAATGACATCTTAGATAACTCAGACAGACCATCATAGAATATATCCATGATGGTCCATTCTGAAAGCATGTCAAAAGGACACTTTTTGGTCAACTGTTTGTATCTTTCCCAAGCTTCATAGAGAGATTCACCTTCTTTCTGCCTGAAGGTTTGAACATCAGCTCTAAGCTTGCTCAGCTTTTGAGGAGGAAAGTACTTGGCTAAGAAAGCCGTGACCAGCTTATCCCAAGAGTTCAGGCTGTCTTTAGGTTGAGAATCCAACCATAATCTAGCTCTGTCTCTTACAGCAAAAGGGAAAAGCATGAGCCTGTAGACTTCAGGATCTATTCCATTAGTCTTAACAGTATCACATATCTGCAAGAATTCAGTTAAGAACTGAAAAGGATCTTCAGATGGAAGTCCATGAAACTTGCAGTTCTGCTGCATCAGAGAAACTAATTGAGGTTTCAGCTCAAAGTTGTTTGCTCCAATGGCAGGAATGGAGATGCTTCTTCCATGTAAATTGGAATTAGGTGCAGTAAAGTCACCAAGCATCTTCCTTACATTATTATTATTTTCGGCTGCCATCTCCTCTGCCTGTTCGAAAATTTCTGAAAGGTTATCTCTGGATTGTTGTATTTTAGCTTCTCTTAATTTTCTTTTCAGAGTTCTTTCAGGTTCTGGATCTGCTTCCACAAGAATGTTCTTATCCTTGCTCCTGCTCATATGACAAGGAAGAATGGACAGAAAAATAATAATAATAATAATAGAGATCCTTTATACCACAGTATAGGGATCCCTTTGTGAGTGGAAGAAAAGAGGGGGAGACAAAGCACGTGATGTAAAAGAAGAAATGCAACTGTACGAATGGAAGAGATGTGAGATGAGATGTTAGGCTATGAATGAATAAATAGAATAGGATGGGGGAGGTATAATTTTCGAAAATTATTTTGAAAAGGAGTTAGTGATTTTTGAAAATTGGTTTTTGAAAATTTGTTAGTATTTTTCGAAAATTTTTTTTTTTGAAATAAAAATAAAAATAAAAATAATTAGTTAATTAAAAAGAAATTTTTGAAAAAGGGGGAGATATTTTCGAAAATTAGAGAGAGGGAGTTAGTTAGGTAGTTTTGAAAATGTTAAGAAACATACAAAAAGTTAGTTAGTTAGTTGAAACAAATTTTGAAAAGATAGGAAGTTAGGAAGTTAGAAAAGATATTTTGAAAAGATTTTTGAAAAAGATAAGATAAGAAGATATTTTTGAAAAGATATGATAGAAATTAGTTTTGAAAAAGATTTGATTTTTAAAATCACAATTAATGACTTGATTCACAAGAAATCATAAGATATGATTCTAGAACTTAAAGTTTGAATCTTTCTTAACAAGCAAGTAACAAACTTGAAATTTTTGAATCAAAACATTAATTGTTATTGTTATTTTCGAAAATTTGGTATAAAAATAAAAAAAAGATTTTTGAAAAATATTTTTGAAATTTTCGAAAATAACTAAGAATTTTGAAAAAGATTTGATTTTTGAAAAAGATTTTGAAAAAGATAAGATTTTCAAATTGAAAATTTGATTTGACTCATGAGAAACAACTTGATTTTAAAAATTTTTGAAAAAGTCAACTCAAATTTTCGAATTTGATGAGAGAAAAAGGGAAAGATATTTTTTTTTTTATTTTTGAAATTTTTATGAAAAACATGAAAAATATGCAATGCATGAAATTTTTAGATCAAAACAATGAATGCATGCAAGAATGCTATGAATGTCAAGATGAACACCAAGAACACTTTGAATGTCATGATGAACATCAAGACACAATTTTGAAAAATTTTTAATGCAAAGAAAACATGCAAGACACCAAACTTAGAATTCTTTAATGCTTAGGCACTAAGAATTCAAGAATGCATATGATAAACATGAAAAGACACAAAACAAAAAATCATCAAGATCAAACAAGAAGACTTACCAAGAACAACTTGAAGATCATGAAGAACACTATGAATGCATGAATTTTCGAAAAATGCAAGATGCATATGCAAGTGACACCAAACTTATAATGTGACTCAAGACTCAAACAAGAAACACAAAATATTTTCGATTTTTATGATTTTTTAATTTTTTTTAGATTTTTATTTTATATTTTTCGAAAATAGTTTTGAAAAAGAAAAATAAGGATTCCAAAATTTTTAATATGAATTCCAAGAATCTTGCCATGTTAGTCTAAAGCTTTAGTCCAGGAATTAGACATGGCTCACTAGCCAGCCAAGCTTTCAATGAAAGCTCCAGTCCAAAACACTAGACATGGCCAATGGCAAGCCAAGCTTCAGCAGGTATGGATACTTTTCATGTATAGAGCAACTCAGTGTGTGAGAATCTCTTCATTTGTGATGGCAAGTTGAAACCCCAGTCCAAAAAGTCAGACATGGCTTACAGCCAGCCAGGCTTCAACATGCTTTATGAAACACTAGAATTCATTCTTAAAAATTTTGAATAAATTTTTGAAAACATTTTTATATTTTTTTTTTCGAAAACAGATGAGAGATTTTTGAAAATATTTTTGAAAAATTTTTGAAAAGAAAACGAAAAGAAAATTACCTAATCTGAGCAACAAGATGAACCGTCAGCTGTCCAAACTCAAACAATCCCCGGCAACGGCGCCAAAAACTTGGTGCACGAAATTGTGATCTCCAGGCTCGAACAAATCCTGGTAATGGCTCCAGAGCTTGGTGCTCTGATCTTAATTCAAAATTGTCACAACTTCGATACAACTAACCAGCAAGTGCACTGGGTCGTCCAAGTAATACCTTACGTGAGTAAGGGTCGAATCCCACGGAGATTGTTGGTATGAAGCAAGCTATGGTCACCTTGTAAATCTCAGTCAGGCGGATATAAAATAATCATGGAGTTTTCGAATATTATATAATAAAATAGGGATAGAGATACTTATGTAAATCATTGGTAGGAATTTCAGATAAGCGAATGGGGATGCTTTTCGTTCCTCTGAACCTCTGCTTTCCTGCTATCTTCATCTAATCCGTCTTACTCCTTTCCATGGCTGGTTTTATGCAAGGGCATCACCGTTGTCAGTGGCTACATCCCCTCCTCTCAGTGAATAATATGCTCACGCACCCTGTCACAGCACGGCTATTCATCTGTCGGTTCTCGATCATGCTGGAATAGGATTCACCCTCCTTTTGCGTCTGTCACTAACGCCCAGCACTCGCGAGTTTGAAGCTCGTCACAGTCATTCAATCATTGAATCCTACTCAGAATACCACAAACAAGGTTTAGACCTTCCGGATTCTCTTGAATGCCGCCATCATTCTAGCTTACGCCACGAAGATTCTGGTTAGGAGATCTAAGAGATACTCATTCTAGCTTAATTCATGTAGAACAGAAGTGTTTGTCAGGCACGCGTTCATAAGGGAGAAGGATGATGAGCGTCACACATAATCATCACCTTCATCACATTCTTGGGTGCGAATGGATATCTTAGAAGCGAAATAAGAAGAATTGAATAGAAAACAGTAGTACTTTGCATTAATCTTTGAGGAACAGCAGAGCTCCACACCTTAATCTATGGAGTGTAGAAACTCTACCGTTGAAAATACATAAGTGAAGGTCCAGGCATGGCCGTGTGGCCAGCCCCCTAAAACGTGATCACAGGACCAAAATATAATCCAGGATGGTCAAAAAGATTAGTAAAAGGTCCTATTTATAATAAACTAGTCACTAGGGTTTACATGAGTAAGTAATTGATGCATAAATCCACTTCCGGGGCCCACTTGGTGTGTGTTTGGGTTGAGCCTGAGTGTTGCACGTGCAGAGGCCATTTGTGGAGTTGAACGCCAGTTTCTGTGCCAGTTTGGGCGTTCAACTCTGGTTTTGGATCCTTTTCTGGCGCTGGACGCCAGATTTGGGCAGAAGGCTGGCGTTGAACGCCAGTTTACGTCGTCAATTCTTGGCCAAAGTATGGACTATTATATATTTCTGGAAAGCCCTGGATGTCTACTTTCCAACGCAATTGGAAGCGCGCCATTTCGAGTTCTGTAGCTCCAGAAAATTCACTTTGAGTGAAGGGAGGTCAGAATCCAACAGCATCAGCAGTCCTTTTTCAACCTCTGAATCTGATTTCTGCTCAAGTCCCTCAATTTCAGCCAGAAAATACCTGAAATCACAGAAAAACACACAAACTCATAGTAAAGTCCAGAAATGTGAATTTAACATAAAAACTAACGAAAAAATCCCTAAAAGTAACTAGATCCTACTAAAAACATACTAAAAACAATGCCAAAAAGCGTATAAATTATCCGCTCATCAAGTACCTCTTTCTTTCTCTGTTCAATCATACTATACAAACCTTACAGCTTTTACTTTTACAACATCGTAACTCAAACCATTTATCTTTATCACATTACTCTTTTCTCTTTGTCTTTTTACTCTGCTCTGATCACTCTTTTCTCTGTATCTCTTTACTTTTCTCTAGTTACTCTGTTCTCTGTGTTTCTTTACTCTGCTTTGATTTCTCTTCATAACATATGTATTTAAAGCTTATGTAAATTTCGATAGGAATAGTTAGCCTGTCCCAAGTATAGGTTCATTAAGTCTATACTGAAAGAGTTTAACTTTTCATATTATACCTAACCCTGGGTGCAACTCAAGAACTAACTATGTTGCTCCTAGTTCGTTTACTAATCTCTGTCTGTTTTTCTGTCATTAAAACTTTACATACTTTTCTTTGGTGTTTATCTTTTCTTTAACTTTTTATCTTTCATTTATCTTTGCCTCACTAACATGTTATTACCACTCCCTAAGTGTTTTATGAAGGTAATTATGAGATTCTGCGCTTAAAGTTGTCTTTCTAAAGCTTTTACAGAAAACTGCCTTTTCCGCATTATTTTATTATTTTTATTAAAATATTATTTTTAATTAAATATTATTATTTAATATTTTATTATTATTTATTATTTTATCATTAATTTTTCGAAAATTACCCCTTTTTAACCTTTAACCTTTAAAAATTCACTTTTTACCACCCGTAACTTTTAATATTTCTACTTTAACCACCCTAACTTTCAAAAATTACAAAATAACCCCTCAAACACCAAAATATTTACTTCCTTGCCCTTTCTAAGATCTAAAAGGTGTTCTTCAATGTTCTTCACCACACTCAAAGTGTTCTTCATGTTCTTCATAAATTTTTCAGATTCTTTCTCTGTTTTTACCCGTTTTTTAGTCTTTTCAGCAACCGATTTTTACCATAATTCAAAATAAAATTGCAGCCACTAAAACCCCATATTTTCTACATGATTTCAACATAAATTGAACCTCAATTTAAGCTTAGGGTTTCGTTTTTCCAGCTGCCCAAGAACATGAACTTTAAAGCTTGAATTTCATCAAATTTCATCAAAATTTCACCAAATTTTCACCAAGAATCAATCATATATGCAACCAATTTTTAGCACAGCCAATTTATAAAAAATTCACACAAATCAAACACAAATAATCAAGATTAATTTCATGACACTCTACCTGGTTTTGCTGCTCCTAATTCGGTTAAACTTTCAGGTGGTCCTTAAGCACTTTTTCCTCCTAAAACACATCAAGAACAACTTTAAATCCAAAAACTCTCAATTGACCAAATCTCACTCAGTATGTTAGGAAGAGATATCTCACCTTATACTTGCTGTAAATTCACGTTTCTTGGCCCTCAAGTCAAGTTAAGCATGATTCCTAAGGAAAAACATCAAGAAAACACATGTTTTGCATGGTTTTCCTTGAAAACCGAATTGAAATAGGAGGGAGACAGCCATCTCACCTTATTTCCATCCTTGATAAGTTACATGGTTATGTAGTGGAAGAAGAGAGGATCATTTTGGTGAAATCGGAGTTTTGATTTGAGTTTTGGTTCAGAAGAAATCAAGCTTTGAAGATTAAGTGTTCATGAAAGTTTCTCTCTTTTCTCTCTTGTTATTTTCGGCCAAAATGATGAAATGAGACAGACTTGGAGGTCTTGGGGGTGTAAGGTGAGTTGTGATTGGTTGGCTTGGATGTGGGTTAAAATAATATTAAAATATTTCTGGTGTACAACTACTAAAACTAGGTGTATCAGAACACTTGTAAAAATATCTCTAAGAATTATTATCTGAGCTACTAGCATAAATGACACTAGTAACATATTTATTATGAGAATAGAACATGTATGATGAGGCCTTAGCATTGCTAACGTTATCAGAGAGTGCTAGTGCTAAGCTGCACTAGTAAAACCTAAACCCGGGTAAACCGATTTCCTATTTTTAACTAAAACAGACCAGGTAACTTTATAATATCATTCAAGAAGCCTCTAATACTAATATAATGATAATATCATCCTATTATCTCTCTTCTCTCATAAATCGGGTCCGATTTGTCAAACTGAAACTATTTACGAAAAACCAAATCAAAACTCCTAACCGATACGGTTCAAAAACTAGGTTCTTCGTGACTGCATTATTGAGCTTGCCTCATAAAAGGTTATATCATAAAGATGACATAATGACAATGAGGATTGAGATACTTGATGATATATCAGAGGTGTTCCCTTTACTGATCTTCCGAAGAAATTCGTGCCTGTAGAAAAGATCTCGGGTACTTGAAAATCAGGGTTGTTAAATTCTACCCTCCTAAAAGAAAATTTTGCCCTCAAAATTTCAGCCGCCTACAAGAATCCATCTTCAAGCAGTCTATTTCCTTCAAGCCATCCTGACGAAGAGATCGGTTCATTCCTTACAGCATCTAAATCTCACATAGTCATAGCCATGGAGATTATAATAGCTTTGAAGATAGCTGTGGCTCATAACAATTCGTCGTTCGGAGCTCGATTAAACCGTGCCTATTCATAGTCATTGAGGTCTTATCCGCACCAAACAATCAACATTAAGGTGATCAGTCTTAATATCTCAAGTTAAGTACGAACATTCCCAAAATGAGCACTCATAGACATTCATGCCAAATGTATCTTAAAGATACCGTAACGGCATGAGACACACAAGCAGAGTATGCAATGAAGCATAGTCAGTCCACTCCCCAGGCTCTACTGGGAACAAACTGCTCTGATACCAAATTGTAACGACCCAATTTTCAGTACGCCTAGGACATACCAGAAACTGAGTGCTACCAATTTGTCATCCTAATTATTATCTATTATTTATTATATGAGCCTGATTCGTTGTTAAAAGCGTAGTTAGTTAGCGAGGTACTTTTTTTTTGAAAACGTTTGAATTAAAAACAGAATCATTCATAATCAATTCACAAATAATAACAGATAAAACAGTTATAAGCAACCACACATAAATACATCACAAGCAGCTAACAACATTTAGTGATCCAGCCTTTATTAGAGTATAGACTTTTAGTTAGAACACCCCTAGATATAACTAGATAATAACTATATACATATATATACATACAACATCCCAGGCCCTGACCTATTCAAGAAGTCCCTAAGCTGGCACCCAGGCTAGTCTAGACTCTATACTCACCTATTCCATCTAAACTACTAAAGCGAGGGAAAGTACGCTCTAAGTCTTCAAAACTCAAGTCAGGTGGAATGTCACCAAAAGGTAGAACATCATCTGCTACTCCTCTGCACGATCATATGTCATCAAAGAGCGTCTCTCAAGTACTTCATCGAGTGGCCACATAACAGCAACATCGTATGGAGGACTTAGGCTAAAGTTTGTAGAAAAGCGGGGTGTAGACATTGGCTGGCCTCATAGTATATACATATAAACAGGTAACGGAGTTCACTCTAGACTCAGAAGACTATTTAGAGTGGAATCCTTTTTGTGAGCGATCGTCAGCGAACTACGGAAGGGTACTCATGCTTCCATCTGAAGGGGAAAGGGAGAGAGAAGGGGTAAGAACTGGGGAGTTCTTAGTAGGGTCAGGGTTATTAGTTACGTTCATTAATTCTGTGTTGTTTAGCAGATAAATAGCAGAATACCGAGAAGCAGTAGACAGAAGAAACATATAAATAGAGAAAATAAAGAAAACAGAAAGCAAAACACAAACAAAAGAATACAAGAAAATAAAACAGAGACACAGAGAATAGAATAAAAACAAAGAAGGCATACATTCAAACAACAACCATAACAGAGGAAATGTGCAACCAAATATGATGCATGTCTAGCCCTAGTGCAGGTAATGAGCTCATTTGTCGGTTACATACCCGCTCCCGACGTTACCCGGAGTCCTCTGACCAGGTAAGGCTTTCCTGTTGGCAATGTCCCTCGCAAGAGTCCTTTGACTTGTGAGGCAAACCACTGCAAGAGTCCTTTGACCTGCATGGCGGAGCTAGTTAACTTATATCTGCCCAACACACTCTTTGTAAGAGTCCTTTGACTTACAGGAGCATACACACGCTCTCACTGTAAGAGTCCTTTGACTTACAGGAGCTTACACACACACTCTCGCTGTAAGAGTCCTTTGACTTACAGGAGTATATGCTAGTCGTGTGTTCTCGATACCTCTGTAAGAGTCCTCTGACTTACAGAATAGCATTATAGCTAAGTATCCCAGGAAAGCACTCTCAGTGGTCGTACCACCATCTTTCTGACTGCCTTCACGCAGCAGATCATCACATAATCATTCTCATTATCATCATTCATTATCATTCGCATTATTAATCACCACTTTCACATTCTTATGCAGTACCTCTTTCTTTCTCTGTTCAATCATACTATACAAACCTTACAGCTTTTACTTTTACAACATCGTAACTCAAACCATTTATCTTTATCACATTACTCTTTTCTCTTTGTCTTTTTACTCTGCTCTGATCACTCTTTTCTCTGTATCTCTTTACTTTTCTTTGGTTACTCTGTTCTCTGTGTTTCTTTACTCTGCTTTGATTTCTCTTCATAACATATGTATTTAAAGCTTATGTAAATTTTGATATGAATAGTTAGCCTGTCCCAAGTATAGGTTCATTAAGTCTATACTGAAACAGTTTAACTTTTCATATTATACCTAACCCTGGGTGCAACTCAAGAACTAACTATGTTGCTCCTAGTTCGTTTACTAATCTCTGTCTGTTTTTCTGTCATTAAAACTTTACAGACTTTTCTTTGGTGTTTATCTTTTCTTTAACTTTTTATCTTTCATTTATCTTTGCCTCACTAACATGTTATTACCACTCCCTAAGTGTTTTATGAAGGTAATTATGAGATTCTACGCTTAAAGTTGTCTTTCTAAAGCTTTTACAGAAAACTGCCTTTTTCGCATTATTTTATTATTTTTATTAAAATATTATTTTTAATTAAATATTATTATTTAATATTTTATTATTATTTATTATTTTATCATTAATTTTTCGAAAATTACCCCTTTTTAACTTTTAACCTTTAAAAATTCACTTTTTACCACCCGTAACTTTTAATATTTCTACTTTAACCACCCTAACTTTCAGAAATTACAAAATAACCCCTCAAACACCAAAATATTTACTTCCTTGCCCTTTCTAAGATCTAAAAGGTGTTCTTCAATGTTCTTCACCACACTCAAAGTGTTCTTCATGTTCTTCATAAATTTTTCAGATTCTTTCTCTGTTTTTACCCGTTTTTCAGTCTTTTCAGCAACCGATTTTTACCATAATTCAAAATAAAATTGCAGCCACTAAAACCCCATCTTTTCTAAATGATTTCAACATAAATTGAACCTCAATTTAAGCTTAGGGTTTCATTTTTCCATCTGCCCAAGAACATGAACTTTAAAGCTTGAATTTCATCAAATTTCATCAAAATTTCACCAAATTTTCACCAAGAATCAATCATATATGCAACCAATTTTTAGCACAGCCAATTTATACAACATTCACACAAATCAAACACAAATAATCAAGATTAATTTCGTGACACCCTACCTGGTTTTGCTGCTCCTAATTCGGTTAAACTTTCAGGTGGTCCTTAAGCACTTTTTCCTCCTAAAACACATCAAGAACAACTTTAAATCCAAAAACTCTCAACTGACCAAATCTCACTCAGTATATTAGGAAGAGATATATCACCTTATACTTGCTGTAAATTCACGTTTCTTGGCCCTCAAGTCAAGTTAAGCATGATTCCTAAGGGAAAACATCAAGAAAACAAATGTTTTGCATGGTTTTCCTTGAAAACCGAATTGAAATGGGAGGGAGACAGCCATCTCACCTTATTTCCATCCTTGAAAAGTTACATGGTTATGTAGTGGAAGAAGAGAGGATCATTTTGGTGAAATCGGAGTTTTGATTTGAGTTTTGGTTCAGAAGAAATCAAGCTTTGAAGATTAAGTGTTCATGAAAGTTTCTCTCTTTTCTCTCTTGTTATTTTCGGCCAAAATGATGAAATGAGACAGCCTTGGAGGTCTTGGGGGTGTAAGGTGAGTTGTGATTGGTTGGCTTGGAGGTGGGTTAAAATAATATTACAATATCTCTGGTGTACAACTACTAAAACTAGGTGTATCGGAACACTTGTAAAAACATGTCTAAAAATTATTTTCTGAGCTACTAGCATAAATGACACTAGTAACATATTTATTATGAGAATAGAACATGTATGATGAGGCCTTAGCATTGCTAACGTCATCAGAGAGTGCTAGTGCTAAGCTGCACCAGTAAAACCTAAACCCGGTTAAACTGATTTCCTATTTTTAACTAAAACAGACCAGGTAACCTTATAATATCATTCAAGAAGCCTCTAATACTAATATAATGATAATATCATCCTATTATCTCTCTTCTCTCATAAATCGGGTCTGATTTGTCAAACTGAAACTATTTACGAAAAACCGAATCAAAACACCTAACCGATACGGTTCAAAAACTAGGTTCTTCGTGACTGTGTTATTGAGCTTGTCTCATAAAAGGTTCTATCTTAAAGATGACATAATGACAATGAGAATTGAGATACTTGATGGTATATCAGAGGTGTTCCCTTTACTGATCTTCCGAAGAAATTCGTGCCAGTAGAAAAGGTCTCGCGTACTCGAAAATCAGGGTTGTTACATTAAACGCCCAGAAGTTGCTTCTTTCTGGCGTTTAATGCCTAGATGGCTATCTTTACTGGCATTAAACGCCCAGTAGATACTTCTTTTAGGCATTTAACGCCCAATTGTTTTTCTTACTGGTGTTTTCTTGCCAGTAAGCTCCTTTTTCCTATTTTGTGCTCTGAATTCTTTTGTAACCCTGTCGATTTATGCAATTGATTCTTTACCTTGTTAATATTAAGCTCATATAAATAAAATGAGGAATAAAATAAAATAAAATAACAGAAAAAGTTTTGCTAACGGCTGGGTTGCCTCCCAGCAAGCGCTTCTTTATTGTCTTTAGCTGGACCTTTGTTGAGCTTTTAATCTAGCCTCAGCCTTGAGCACTCTTGCTCAACATTGCCTTCAAGATAGTGCTTGATTCTCTGTCCATTAACAATGAACTTCTTATCAGAATCAATGTCTTGAAGCTGCACATAACCATATGGTGATACACTTGTAATCACATATGGTCCCCTCCACCGGGATTTCAGTTTCCCAGGGAATAGCCTGACCCTAGAGTTGAACAACAAAACCTTTTGTCCTGGTTCAAAGACTCTAGATGATAGCTTTCTGTCATGCCACCTTTTTATTTCTCTTTATAAAGCTTGGCATTTTCGAAAGCAGTGAGTCTGAATTCCTCTAGCTCATTCAGCTGGAGTAATCTTTTTTCTCCAGCTAATTTGGCATCAAAGTTTAGGAATCTGGTTGCCCAGTAGGCCTTATGTTCCAGTTCCACGGGCAGATGACAGGCCTTACCATACACAAGTTGGTATGGAGAGGTCCCTATAGGAGTCTTGAATGCTGTTCTGTAAGCCCACAGAGCATCATCCAAGCTTCTTGCCCAATCCTTTCTATGGGTACTTACAGTCCGTTCCAGGATTCTTTTTAGTTCTCTGTTAGAAACTTCAGCTTGCCCATTTGTCTGTGGATGATATGGAGTCGCCACCTTGTGGCGAATCCCATACCGGACCATGGCAGAGTAAAGCTATTTGTTGCAGAAGTGAGTGCCCCCATCACTGATTAGTACTCTACGGACACCAAACCTGCTAAAGATATATTTCTAGAGGAACTTCAGCACTGTTTTAGTATCATTGGTGGGTGTGGCAACGGTCTCTACCCATTTTGATACATAGTCGACTGCCACCAGAATATAAGTGTTTGAGTATGATGGTGGGAAAGGTCCCATGAAGTCAATTCCCCATACATCAAACAACTCAATCTCCAAGATTCTCTATTGAGGCATGGCGTAACCATGAGGCAGATTACCAGCTCTTTGACAACTGTCACAGTTACGTACAAACTCTCGGAAATTCCTATAGAGTGTAGGCCAGTAGAAGCCACATTGGAGGACCTTGGTGGCTGTTCGCTCACCTCCGAAATTGCCTCCATATTGTGATCCATGGCAATGCCATCAGATCCTCTGTGCCTCTTCTCTAGGCACACACCTACGGATTATTTCGTCTGCACATCCCTTAAAGAGATAGGGTTCATCCCACAAGTAGTACTTTGCATCAATAATTAATTTTTTCTTTTGTTGCCTACTGTACTCCTTGGGTATGAACCTTGCAGCTTTATAGTTTGCAATATCTGTAAACCATGGTGTTTCCTGAATGGCAAACAAATGCTCATCCGGAAAGGTCTCCGAGATCTCAATAGAGGGGGGAAACTCCCCTTCTACTGGTTCTATCCGGGACAGATGATCAGCCACTTGGTTCTCTGTCCTTTTTCTGTCTCTTATTTCTATATCAAATTCTTGCAGAAGAAACACCCATCTTATGAGCCTGGGTTTTGAATCCTGCTTTGTGAGTAGATATTTAAGAGCAGCATGGTCAGTGTATACAATCACTTTTGATCCTACTAAGTATGATCCAAACTTGTCAATGGCATAAACCACTGCAAGCAATTCTTTTTCTGTGGTTGTGTAATTTTTCTGGGCATCATTTAAAACACGGCTAGCATAATAAATGACATGCAGAAGCTTGTCATGCCTCTGCCCCAGTACTGCACCAATGGCGTGGTCACTGGCATCACACATTAATTCAAATGGTAAAGTCCAGTCTGGTGCAGAAATAACTGGTGCTGTGACCAGCTTAGCTTTCAGAGTCTCAAACGCTTGCAGACACTCTGTGCCAAACACAAATGGTGTGTCAAGAGCTAGCAGATTGCTCAGGGGTTTTGCAATTTTTGAAAAATGTTTTATAAACCTCCTGTAGAATCCTGCATGCCCCAGAAAGCTTCTGATTGCCTTAACATTAGCAGGTGGTGGTAATTTTTCAATTACTTCCACTTTACCTTGATCAACCTCTATCCCCTTGTTTGAAATTTTATGCCCAAGGATAATTCCTTCAGTCACCATAAAGTGACATTTTTCCCAATTTAAAACTAGGTTGGTCTCTTGGCATCTTTTCAGAACAAGTGCTAAATGGTCAAGACAGGAGCTGAATGAGTCTCCAAATACTGAAAAGTTATCCATGAAGACTTCCAGAAATTTCTCTCCCATATCAGAGAAGATAGAGAGCATGCACCTCTGAAAGGTTGCAGGTTCATTACACAGACCAAAAGGCATTCTTCTGTAAGCAAATACTCCAGAAGGACATGTGAATGCTGTTTTCTCTTGGTCCTGAGGATCTACTGCAATTTGGTTGTAACCTGAATAGCCATCCAAAAAGCAGTAATATTCATGAGCTGCTAGTCTCTCTAGCATCTGGTCTATGAATGGTAAAGGAAAATGATCCTTTCTGGTGGCTGTATTGAGCCTTTTGTAGTCAATACACATGTGCCACCCTGTAACTGTTCTTGTAGGAACTAATTCATTTTTTTCATTATGAACTACTGTCATACTTGGATTAGTGCTTCCTCTTCCTGTGGATTTAAAGCAGAGCTTATGATCACTGGAAAAGTGTCACCTTCTCCCAGAAATGCATATTTTAGGGATGGTGGTAATGGTTTGAGCTCGGGTTTAGGAGGTTTTTCCTCTTCCTGAGGAAGTTTTAGAGGCTCTTTCAATTCCACTGAACCCTCCAAATCAGGCTAAACATCTTTAAAGATGTCTTCCAGCTCTGATTCGAGACTCTCAGTCATGTTGACCTCCTCTACCAAAGAGTCAATGAGATCAACTTTCATGCAGTCTTTTGGTGTGTCTGGATGCTGCATGGCCTTGACAGCATTCAACTTAAACTCATCCTCATTGACTCTCAGGGTTACTTCCCCCTTTTGGACATCAATGAGAGTTCATCCAGTTGCTAGGAAAGGTCTTCCTAGAATGAGAGTAGCACTCTTGTGCTCCTCTATTTCCAGCACTACAAAATCAGTGGGAAAGGCAAATGGCCCAACCCTGACAATCTTGTCCTCAATCACGCCTGATGGGTATTTAATGGAGCCATCAGCAAGTTGGAGACATATCCGGGTTGGTTTAACTTCTTCAGTTAAACCAAGCTTTCTGATAGTGGATGCAGGTATTAGGTTGATGCTTGCCCCAAGATCACATAAAGCTGTCTTGGTGCAATTACCCTCTAATATGCATGGTATTAGAAAGCTTCCAGGATCTTTAAGCTTTTCTAGAAAGCTTTTCAGAATGACTGCACTGCATTCTTCAGTAAGGAGAACTCTTTCAGTTTCTCTCCAATCCTTCTTATGACTCAAGATCTCCTTCATGAACTTGGCATAAGAAGGTATTTGCTCAAGTGCCTCTGCAAATGGAATCTTTATTTCAAGAGTCCTGAGATAATCTGCAAAGCGAGCAAATTGCTTATCCTGCTCCTCTTGGAGGAGTTTTTGAGGATAAGGTATCTTGGCTTTATATTCCTCAACCTTAGTTGCTGTAGGTCTATTTCCTACAGAGGTGGTTAGAGAAGCCTTTTTAGAGGGGTTATTATCAGCACTTGTGTGTGTCTGATCCCTCACTGGCATTTGAATGCGAGGGTTAGAAGCTGGAGTGGCGTTGAACGCCAACTCCTTACTTGTTCCTGGCGTTTGAACGCCAGAACTAAGCTTCCATTGGGCGTTTGACGCCAAATCCTTGTCAGTTTCTGGCGTTTGGACGCCAGAGTTTTTCCTCTCTGGGCTTTTACTGTCCTCAGAGGGATTTTGGATAGCAGGTTGTTCATTTCTTGGCTTCCTGCTGCCTTGAAGTGAGGTATTTAATGTTTTCCCACTTCTTAATTGAATTGCTTGACACTCTTCTATTATTTGTTTTTATAACTACTGTTCTGTTTGATTCAACTGTACTTCCATATTCAGGTTAGCTATTCTTGTGTCTTGTAGTATCTCCTTGAATTCGGCTAGCTATTTTGTTAGAGAGTCTAATTGCTGATTGAATTCAGTAATTTGTTCTGTAGGACTGAGTTCAGCAGTTACTGTTTTAGCCTCTTCTTTTGTGGAAGATTCACTGCTTAGGTACAGATGCTGATTTCTTACAACTGTATCAATAAGCTCTTGAGCCTCTTTAATTGTCTTTCTCATGTGTATAGATCCACCAGCTGAGTGATCTAGAGAAATTTGAGCTTTCTCTATAAGCCCATAATAGAAGATGTCTAACTGTACCCACTCTGAAAACATTTCAGAGGGGCATTTTCTTAGCGTCTCTCTATACCTCTCCCAGGCATCATAAAGAGATTTATTATCTCCTTGTTTAAAGCCTTGGATGTCCATCGTTAGCTGTGTCATCCGTTTTGGAGGGAAGTATTGATTCAGGAATTTTTCTGACAGTTGTTTCCATGTCCTTATGCTAGCCTTAGATTGGTTATTTAACCACCTCTTAGCTTGGTCTTTTACAGCAAATGGAAACAGTAATAATCTGTAGACATCCTGATCTACTTCCTTATCATGTACTGTGTCAGCAATCTGTAAAAACTGTGCTAGAAACTCTGTAGGTTCTTCCTGTGGAAGACCAGAATACTGGCAACTTTGCTGCACCATGATAATGAGCTGAGGATTCAACTCAAAGCTGCTGACTCCAATGGAGGGTATACAGATACTACTCCCATATGAAGCAGTAGTGGGGTTGGCATATGACCCCAGAGTCCTTCTGGACTGTTCATTTCCACTTAGATCCATGATGGAGAAAAGGGAATTGATATGAATAGCAAATAGAATATATTTTTATTTTTTTTTTGTAAAAAGGGAACGAATAAATAAATAATAAAAGAAAAGAGAATAAAATAGTTTGAAATTAAATATAGAATTCGAAAATTAAGAGCAAAAAAAAAATTTAAGACTAAAATAATTTATTAAGAAGATTTGAAAAATTTTGGATATGATTTTTGAAAAAGATTTTAAATTTTGAAATAAAAATCTGAATTTTAAAAGTAATTTTCAAAAATTCACTTTAAAATAGAGAGAAAATATATTTTTGAATTTAATGAGAAAAGAGAAAAACAATAAAATGGCACAAGACTTAAAATTTTTAGATCTACTACTCTTTATTTTCGAAAATTTTGGAAGGAAAACACCAAGGAACACCAAACTGAAAAATTTTCAGAAAATCACAATAAAATTTTTGAAAACTAAAGCAGAGTTAACAAGAAAACACCAAACTTAAAGTTTGGCACAAGATTTAATCAAAGAAAAATTATTTTTGAAAAAGTTTTTTTTTTTTTAAAAAGGAGATAGCCAATTACCAAGAACATAAGCACAACGCTCTAGCCAATTGAGCTATAAATTTAAAGTGTTTTAACAAAGGTATTTAATGTATAAAAAATCACAAAATGCACAAAAAAAACAAGAAAAATCACAAAACAAGAAAAACTAAAGATCAAACAAGGAAAATAAACAAGAACAACTTGAAGATTAAGAAAGAACAATGAACACAAATTCGAAAATTTAAAAGAAAATTAAAACATGCAATTGACACCAAACTTAAAACATGACACTAAACTCACGGAAAAATTAAAAATCAATAAAGAAAAATAATATTTTTGAAAAATTTTCGAAAAGAAAATAAAAGACTCTGACACAAAAGACAAAAACTTCCTAATCTAAGCAACAAGATTCACTGTCAGTTGTTCAAACTCAAACAATCCCCGGCAACGGTGCCAAAAACTTGGTGCACGAATTGTGAATCACACTTTTCACAACTCGTACAACTAACCAGCAAGTGCACTGGGTCGTCCAAGTAATACCTTACGTGAGTAAGGGTCGAATCCCACGGAGATTGTTGGCTTGAAGCAATCTATGGTTATCTTGTAACTCTTAGTCAGGATATCAATTATATTTATCAGTTTGAATTGCGAGAAATAAAAGAGCATGAAATAAATACTTGTTCTGCAGTAATGGAGAATATGTTGGAGTTTTGGAGATGCTTTGTCTTCTGAATCTCTGCTTTCCCCCTGTCTTCTTCTTCACGCACGCAAGGTTCCTCCTATGGCAAGCTGTATGTTGGTGGATCACCGTTGTCAATGGCTACCATCTGTCCTCTCAATGAAAATGGTCCAGGTGCGCTATCACCGCCCGGCTAATCATCTATCGGTTCTCACTCATGCTGGAATAGGATCCGTTGGTCTTTTTGCGTCTGTCACTACGCCCAACCCTTGTGAGTTTGAAGCTCATCACAGTCATTCAATCCCTGAATCCTACTCGGAATACCACAGACAAGGTTTAGACTTTCCGGATTCTCAAGAATGCTGCAAATGGATTCTAGCTTATACCACGAAGATTCTGATTAAGGAATCCAAGAGATACTCATTCAATCGAAGGTAGAATGGAGGTGGTTGTCAGGCACGCGTTCATAGGTTGAGAATGGTGATGAGTGTCACGGATCATCACATCCATCATATTAAAGTGCGAATGAACATCTTAGATAGACACAAGCGTGTTTGAATAGAAAACAGAAATAATTGCATTAACTCATCGAGACACAGCAGAGCTCCTCACCCCCAACAATGGAGTTTAGAGACTCATGCCGTCAAAGAGTACAAAGTTCAGATCTAAAATGTCATGAGGTACAAAGTAAATCTCTAAAAGTTGTTTAAATACTAAACTAGTAACCTAGGTTTACAGAAAATGAATAAACTAAGATAGATGGTGCAAAAATCCACTTCTGGGGCCCACTTGGTGTGTGCTGGGGCTGAGACTTAAGCTTTACACGTGCCTAGACTGTTTCTGGAGTTAAACGCTAGGTTGTAACCTGTTTCTGGCGTTTAACGCCAGACTGCAACATGGAACTGGCGTTGAACGCCAGTTTACGTCGTCTATCCTTGAGCAAAGTATGCACTATTATATATTGCTGGAAAGCCCTGGATGTGTACTTTCCAACGCAATTGAGAGCGCGCCAATTGGACTTCTGTAGCTCTAGAAAATCCATTCCGAGTGCAGAGAGGTCAGAATCCAACAACATCAGCAGTCCTTTTTCAGCCTGAATCAGATTTTTGCTCAGCTCCCTCAATTTCGGCCAGAAAATATCTGAAATTACAGAAAAACACACAAACTCATAGTAAAGTCCAGAAATATGAATTTTTCCTAGAAACTAATGAAAATATACTAAAAACCAATTAAAACATACTAAAAACTTCATGAAATTAACCCCAAAAAGCGTATAAAATATCCGCTCATCAACCTCACTCAAAGATAAGATAAGATAAGATAAGATAACTAACTTATCTTATCTAAGAAGGTCACTCTACACCATTATAAATACACTGGAGCACCCAGGTATAACTCATACTCTGGTTCTACTAAAAAACCTGCTTAATACCCTTGCTAACTTAAGCATTGGAGTCCCTTGCAGGTACCACCACCCTCCGGTGACGAAGGATCAGCAACACAGCCTGTCCAACAAATCGGACGCGACAGCTCCGGCCGTCACTCACCAGCCGGGCACGTCAGCACCGACCAGAACAGAAGATCTCGTCCGAGATCGGCCTTCAGTTTCAGGTAACCCTCGGAACACCTCCCAAAGGACTTAATGGAAAATCATGAAGAAGAAATGGAGGAAGACAATTAAGGAGATTCACTTTCAATTGAAGCAGAGAAATGCATAGAAGAAGGGCTTATTGAACCACCAATTCAAAAGGCTTTTGATAAAGATAATGCTCCAACCATCACACAACCACCAAGTATTGAAATCCAAGAAGTGAAGGCAACTAACAAGAGCACCAATCCTACCCCTGATCCAGCAAGCAAGCTCAATCAAGCCATTAACAAAAGGAAGCTTCCTGAGGAGAGAACAAGACAGGGGACAATAGCTGAATCTTCTCCCCCTGTGAGGTCATTTCTCTTAACAAACTGGAAGAAGAGGAAGAAAGTGAAGAACAACATGTTAAGCTAATGACACTAAAAGAGCGCTTGTTGGAAGGCAACCCAACCTTAGGTAACATTTCATTTCTCTGCTTTGTTTTCTTTCTTTGCTTTGTTTAATTTCAATAAATTGGCATATGATTACATTTTAAGTTTGATGTTGTCCTGCAACAATCTGTTTTCAATCTTTAGGGATAATTGCACTAATTCTAAACTGAAAGTGTCACACTAAGTTTCTAAGTTTGTTGTGCCACTTAATTTTTTGGGCAATAAATCCAGCAACACCAATTGTCTGCGTAATCATAAAGCCATTGCAGTGTTAATTTTCTTTTGGTTTCACACTTTTTCATTCTCTTTGTTTTAGTCATTTCTTTGTTTTTAGTATTGTCTTTTAGTTTTCTCATTAACTGTTGTTGCTAATACCTCACCAAGAAATCCTGACTATGACAAATTCTTCACTTGGTGATTGTGTTATTAGCATATAACAGTTCCTTGTGTTTAGTTTTAGTTCAAATAAATTGACATATGGTTGCATTCTAAGTTTGGTGTTGCTATGCAACAAAATTTGCTTCCAATCTTTACTGGATACTTGCATTAATTCCAAGTGAAAATGTCACACTAAGTTTGGTGTGCCACTCATTCTTTATGCAATATATCATGCACACCCTCTTATGTTTGCAATCACAATGTCTCTGTTTCCTGTGTCTTGATGGTTATTCTTAATTTTGCTTGCTTAAACACATGTACTACTAACATTTAATTGTGTAAGACACTCATGATCCATCTTAGCCTCATCACCATTGTTCTGATTGTTGCTTGAGGATTAGCAATCATTCTGAGTTTGGTATGGGAAGGGGGAAGAATAGTAGGAAAAGGATAACAGTAGAGAAGATGAATTACAAGGTTGTAAAGTCCCTTTTCCACTCATTTGTTTCTAGCACTTTAAATTGCATGATTGTCTTTATCTTCTCTGTTTACATGTGTGTATGAATAAGCATAGCCTGGATTTTGATCTGTAACATGTTGCTATGCCACTATGACTACCAACTTGTGTTTTTTAAAGTTCAAAGCAGTAAAGTATCGTGATCATAAACAAACAAGGAATTAAAGAAGAACTTAGCATGTGCACACAAGTATTGGAAGGCTAGTATGGTTAATTATTGCTCAATTGCATTGGATTTTATTGAAGTTTTCATCTAGGACATTTTATGAAAATTTTTTTTGAAATCATGAAAACCTTGAAGGAAGCAAATGCAAATAAGGCAAGAAAGAAAAAGGGAAAGAATGAGAAAGTTGAAGGCTCTGAGTACCAATGACAATTCATTTGTTAAGTACTTGTGGTGTTTATGTATCAGGCAAAAAGCTTGAAAACAAAACACTTAGAAGTCAAGGCTAGGCTCAAGTGCAAAAGCACTCCCTCAAAGCTCAAGGTTCTGAGCATCAATGATTAGAGAGTCAAGAAAAGAAACAAATGAGCTTAATGAAGTCCTCTAATTCAATGCTTGTGGTGCTTATGTATCAAGTGGTAATACTTCAAAACAAAGCATTTAGAATCGTAGCTTTGTTATCAAATCTTGGGGTAAAGCACCCAAAAGGATAAGCTAATAAGAAAATCAAAAGCTTGTTTCAAGGAAAAAACATAAGGAAAAGATTTCATAAAATGAGCTAGATAGAAGCATCAATCATTTACATTTCTCTTGTGATTGTAGCATGCGTAGAAAACTAGCCTACCGTGAACATTAAATTGCTATTCTTCTAACCTTGGTTTGTCAAAATGTACTGCATGATTCTTTTCTTGCTTGGGGACAAGCAAGGTTTAAGTTTGGTGTTGTGATGACATGTCATCATGTCATGTTTTTCTATGCTTTTTCATACAAGAAATTGATGATTAGTGCTTGAATATTGAATGCTTTTGTGCTTAAATGGTATATTTCTTTGATCTTTTGATTTGATAAACTTTGTAGGAAATAAGTAGAAAAAGAAGCAAAGAAGCACAAATTAAGCTCAATTAAGCTCAAATGGAGCAAAGAGGATTTGAAACCCTGACCTCTTCACACTCCAACAAGAATAACTCGAGCTACAAAGCTCCAAATGAGGTGATTCTAGTGGCATTGGAAAGTAGGAATCTAGAGCTTTCCAAGCATATATGGCACTGCATGGTGGACACTAAATCTGAAGGAGAAAACTTACCCCGAAAGTGCAAAGATAAATATAGTATCAACCTGCAGTAAGGCCAGCTGACCTCTCCACCTTCCAAGGAGGATAACTTGAGCTGTAGAGCTTTAAATGATGCGCTCTCAAATGCATTGAAAATTAGACCTCCAAAGCTTTCCAACGATATATAATAGTGTGGGGTGAAAATTAAGTTTAGGATTCAGAAGCTGGCGCTAACTTTGGCCTCCAAAGCAGCGCTCACTAAGTGAACGCCACGCTCACTAATTGAGCGTTTTCGGCCTCCCAAACAGCATGACCATGCCTTCTTCGAAGGACCATAACTTGAGCTACAGATGTCCAATTGATGCGCTTTCAGTTGTGTTGGAAAGATGACATTCAGAGCTTTTCAATGATATGTAATAATCTATATTTGGCATGAAATTAAAGTACAATTGATAGGCATCTTTAAGGCCCAAAAACCACGCTCAAAAGCCAACATTTGGAGTAGCGCTCGTTAGCAAAGTGAGCGCCACGCTCACTTTGTTAACTTTTGCGGAAATTTCAGCTTGGAGAAGGGCCATGCACTAAGGGCATTCAAAAAAGGGAATGTAGCGCTCAACCAAGGGAGTGCTAAGAGAAGCGCTCGACCAAGGGAGCGCTGCAAAGGAACGGAGCGCTCAACCAAAGGGAGCACCCATGAGAAGCCAGCGTTCAGAAAAGGAACGCAGCGTTCAGAAAGGGAACGCTAGAAGAAAACTTGGCACGTGAGGAAGCACCAAGCAAAGTGAACGGGGCGTTCACTTTCCTAACCAAACGCTCCACTGGAGCATGCACCTCCAACCCATTTTCATTCAAGGCCGAACCAACAAAACCCATTGACATCACTCAAAGGCACAAGAAATAGTTAGATTAGGAATTTCATTTAAATTGTAATTTGTTTTCAATTTCAATTTCATTTTTTATTTTGTAAAGCCTATATAAAGGCATCAGTTTCATTTCATTGAAAAAAGGAGGCTGGCTCTGCTAGAGAGCAATAGGAGTAGGAGTAGGATAGAATAGAAAGCTCTCTTTGATACACTTTTCTTTTCTGCACTTTCTATATTTCAGTCTTGAATTCAGTTTATGCAAATTTCAAATCCTCAGCTCCAATTTTCTTCTCTGTGATTTTACTTTTCTGTTTACATTGCTCCCAATTTACTTTCCTATAATTTCCATCTTCTACACTTTTATTTCTCTGCAACTTTACAATTCTGCTCATGATTCGATCTGATTTAATCTTCATGCAATTTAAATTTCCTGTTACTTGTTCTCAAGATCTCTTCGATTGCTTGCTTTATTGCTTTTTTAAAATTCCCTGCACCCAATTCCCTTTACATTTGCTGCACTTTACATTTCTTTCTCTTTAAGTTTCAGTCAATTTACATTCTGCAATTTAAATTTCCTATAATTTACTTTCTGTTGATCGATTCTCACTCAATTCACCATTGTTAGCT
Organism: Arachis ipaensis; assembly: GCF_059453495.1. Taxonomy (NCBI): domain Eukaryota; kingdom Viridiplantae; phylum Streptophyta; class Magnoliopsida; order Fabales; family Fabaceae; genus Arachis; species Arachis ipaensis. The sequence goes on along the minus strand of NC_142440.1, from coordinate 77,373,834 downwards.
TGACTAAACTAATCACCTCACTAAAGTTGCTTGATCCATCAATCCCTGTGGGATCGACCTGATGCACGGAAAACTTGTCTCACAACAAATCTCCCTTCGGCAAGTGTACCGAATTTGTCGTCAAGTAAAAACTCACAATAGAGTGAGGTCGAATCCCACAGGGATTGATTGATCAAGCAACTTTAATTAGAAGAATGTTCTAGTTGAGCGAATCCAGTATTTGGGTTGAGAGTTCCAAAAAATAAAATGGCGGGAATGTAAATAACAGAAAAGTAAATGCTAAAATTAAAGGACTGGAAGTAAATGACTGAAAATAAATTGCAAAATTGTAAATGGGAATGGGGGATGTGCTCATAAAAGTAAATGGCAGAAATTAAAGAGAATGGGTAAGATCAGAGATGGGGAGTTCATTGGGCTTAGGAGATGTTGCAATTCTCCGGATCAAGTTCATTTTCATCTCTTCCTCAATCAATGCACTCATTGATCTCCTTGGAAATCTTAAGTGATTGAATTACAATGTCTTGCAATTCAATCTCTCAAATCTTGATCAATAGCCAATTCCTTGGTCAATTGCTCATGAGAAGAGATGAAGTATGGTCACTGATTATACCACATGCATGTCCCAAATCAAGTATTGAGAGGGTTATAGTCACATACCCATCCAAACCCAATTTGGTCCAGCATGAGAAAGCATTTCTAGCTTGATCTCTTCATTCCTCTTTCAAGGTTCAAAAGAGATCCAAGTTTGAATAGCTTCTTTTCCAAGATAACTACTCAATTGGATGAAGATCGAAATCTTTCAAGTAAAATCAAGAGAAAAGATAGAAGAAGGATAATAAAAATTAGTATTGATCCATCAAATTACAACAGAGCTCCCTAACCCAATGAAAGGGGTTTAGTTGTTCATAGCTCTAGAAAATGAAAACAAAGATGGAGAATACATCATAGAACTAGAAATTGCAGAGAAAGTAAAATACAGGAGTAGTTCTCTTTTTCCAACTTTTTTTAACTCCTTCACAATTCAAAGCTACTCCTATATATACTACTTCTCTCAGCTTCTAGTTGGCTCTTCAAGTTCTTGGGCCTTTGGATCTTGAGTTTGAAGCAGTTCTCTTCTTCATTTGGGCTTGGCTTTACTTGCAGAGAGAAAATGTGAAGTGGGTAGAGACTTTAGCTTAGGACGTTAGGGGTGTTAACGTTTAGTGAAAATATAAGTTCGAGAACGTTAGTGACAATCAACTTTCTCACTAACGTTACTAAGTAAAAGCCACGTTAACTTCAACATTAGTGGCATAAACGTTGCCACTAACGTTGCCTCTAAGTCCTTCGCACACGTTATTGAGACTTAACATTTCCAATAACTTTGAAAAGCCCCCTTTGTTCCCACGTTAGAGCCCACGTTAACTTAGTTAACGTGGCTCTTTAACGTGGGCTTGCCATCCTTCGAGAATGTTAGTGACACTCAACATTGTCAATAACATTCCAAGGTGCCCCTATGCCTCACGTTAGAGTCCACGTTAACTAGGTTAACGTGGCTTCTAACGTGGCCATGCTTAGCCATCCCCAACGTTAGTGACAATGTTGAGTGTCACTAACGTTGGCCATTCTTTCACTCATCAACGTTAGCTTCCACATTAACTAGGTTAACGTGGAAGTTAACGTGGCTCCTTGGGGGGGTTGAGTGGTTGCTTCCAACGTTAGTGACAATGTTGGGTGTCACTAACGTTGTCGACCATGCTTGCTTCTTACGTTAGCTCCCACGTTAACTAAGTTAACGTGGGAGTTAACGTGGTATATTTCTCCTTATGCCAACGTTAGTGACAATGTTGAATGTCATTAACGTTGGCGCTTCTCCCCCTTTCTAATGTTAGAGGCCACGTTAACTAAGTTAACATGGACTCTAACGTGGCCACTTATGAGAATTTGCCAACGTTAGTGACAATGTTAAGTGTCACTAACATTGGCTCAACTTCCCTTCTCCACGTTAGAGTTCACATTAACTTAGTTAACGTGACTCTTAACGTGGTCAATGATGGCTTTGAGAGCGTTATTGGAAATCACTTTTCTCATTAACTTTGCAAGTTACCTCCCATTCCTTGCTTCCTTTGGTCCTAAAATCAAGCAATAGAGTGCATCAAAGTTCTATTCCAAGTCATGGGTAATGCAACATACAATTTTTCACTAAACTCATGCAAAATCCTCATGAAATAATGTAAAATGCACAATGTATGCTTGAATCAAGGTATAAGTGAATATCTACCCAAAACTAGCTTATTTCCTAAGGAAATGCATGAAACTAACCTAAAAACAGTAAAGAAAAGGTCAGTAAAACTGGCCAAGATACCCTGGCATCACAACACCAAACTTAAAGCTTGCTTGTCCCTAAGCAAGTACTGGAACAAGAGAATGATGAATGGAATGCCAAGAGCAATGAGTCATTCTTGTGGACGTCATATCACTGATTTTATGGTGGTTTCATGCATAGCATCTTAGGTTCATTCCTGGCTTTCAGACCTTTATCATGTCTTAAAACACTCACTTTGCTTACATCCCATGAGACTTTTATTCATTGATCCCTTTTTTGTCATTTCAGAGCTTATTGGTGTTCTTAGGCTAAGTGCTCTGTAAGGGGGCAACTTTTTAAGATAAGCTTTCAGCCAACACTCCCGAACCAGTTGGTTCAAGGTGCTAGGTGTTGAAGCACCCCTAAGGACTTACTCCCTCAAGTCTCTCCCCCATACATACACACCACAGACATATAGTTCATTTATTTTCCTTCTTGAGACCTTGGTCTCCAGCACCTCTTTGGGTTACTAAATGCTCTGTGGTGAGGGTTACTCTTGATGATGGACTTTCAGCTGATAATCCCGGGTTAGTTAACCCAAGTTACCAGGTGATAAAGCACCCCTAAGAGCTTATTCATCCAAGTAGATCCCTCACACAGGAACACCACAGACACATATCTTAAGATCAAAACCATTGGTGCCTAGCCTTATTGCTTACTCTTTTTCTTTTGTTTTTCCACTTTCATTATTCTTTTCTCTTTCTCTTATTAGGATCTTGTCATATACTTAGTCTCATGAGTATATTCAAAGCAAAGTATTCAGGCCAGATAGTTGTCATCCCACCTTATGGTTGAACCAACTTAGCTAACTTATGATCATACCACAAACTCATGAATGTACTCCATAATGTGAACTCCACTCTGGTCTTTTGAAACATAGTTAGCTGGAGTATATTCAAAGCAAAGTATTCAGGCAAGGTTACTGGAAGTTTCTTGTTCCCAAAGCACTTGAGACATAGTTAGCTTGCATGTATGCTGGTGCTTTTTGAACTCAATTTGGTGTGTGAACACCAAACTTAGTTCCTTGCCCAGTCCAAACATTGCACATATGCAGAGAACCCCATATCTTGTTGTCAACAAAGCAATGATAACCTATAGTCTAACTACATCTAAGTGGTTTCTCTTGATTGGATGGAGCTAGCAATGTTCTTCTGGAGTGGAGTGTAATTCTAACTAATGTCCTTTGGTGGAACACCAAACTTAGAATTACACCATCACTCTTGGATTGTTCTGGTGTGGAACACCAAACTTAGCTCCTTACAATACAGGGGAAACGACTTGTGATTTTTTTATTGAAATAAAGATGAAAGTAAAAATACCTGAGGTTGGGTTGCCTCCCAACAGAGCGCTCTTTTATCGTCGCTAGATCGACGAGTCCTTAATTACTTGAGATGGTACTTTACTCTGGGATTTTCCCCCATGTTGCCCAGATAATGCTTGAGTCTTTGTCCATTCACTGTAAAAGTCCTCTCTGAACCTTCATCCGTGATTTCGATGTGGCCATATGGCGATACTTTCGTAACCATGAAAGGTCCGGACCACCTTGACTTGAGTTTTCCTGGGAACAGCCTTAATTTAGAATTGTAAAGGAGTACTCGCTGCCCTTTTTCGAAACTCCTAGGCACAAGATGCATGTCATGTTTTCTCTTTGCCTTTTCTTTGTACATCTTAGTGTTTTCATAGGCTTGTGACCTGAATTCCTCCATCTCTTGCAGCTGCAAGATCCTTTTTGCACCAGCAGCAATGCTGTCAAAATTTAGTATCTTGATAGCCCAGAGAGCTTTGTGTTCCAGCTCAAGTGGTAAATGACAAGCCTTCCCATAGACCAGTTGATATGGAGACATTCCAAGTGGAGTTTTGAATGCTGTTCTGTATGCCCAAAGAGCATCATCCAGCTTCTTCGACCAATCCTTTCTAGATGCACCCACAGTCTTTTCCAGGATCCTCTTCAGCTCTCTGTTGGATATCTTAGTTTACCCACTCATTTGAGGGTGGTAAGGTGTGGCTACTTTGTGTTTTACCCCATATCGTAGGAGGAGAGCTTCTAGTGGTTTGTTACAAAAGTGGCTCCCTCCATCACTGATGAGGGCTCTTGGGACTCCAAACCGGCTAAAGATATTCTTCCTGAGGAAGTTCATGACTACCTTGTTATCATTAGTTGGGGTTGCAATAGCCTCTACCCACTTGGAAACATAATCCACTGCTACCAGGATGTACTTGTTTGCATATGAGGTTGGGAATGGTCCCATGAAATCTATTCCCCACACATCAAACAGTTCCAGTTCCAAGATGAAATTTTGTGGCATGGCGTTTCTTTTAGGCAGGTTTCCAGATCTTTGGCATTCATTGCAGCTTTTTACTAGTTCCTTGGCATCCTTGAAAAGGGTGGGCCAAAAGAATCCGCTTTGTAACACCTTTGCTGCAGTTCTGTCCCCTCCAAAGTACCCGCCATAACATGAACCGTGGCAATTCCACAGAACTTCTCTTCCTTCTCCTTCCGAAACACATCTTCTAAGGATTCCATCTGAACATTTCTTGAAGAGATATGGCTCATCCCAGACAAAGTATTTTGCGTCATTCATGAGCTTCCTTTTTTGATGTTTATTGATCCCTGGGCGTAATGCCCCAGTTGCCTTGAAATTTGCAATATCTGCAAACCATGGTGCTTTGTGAACTGTCATCAACTGCTCATCAGGGAAGAGCTCGTTCACATTTGTATCATTTTCTCCACCTTGATCATGAGGGATTCTGGATAGGTGATCTGCCACCTTATTTTCCACTCCTTTCTTGTCTCTGATTTCAATATCAAATTCCTGCAACAGTAAGATCCACCTTATTAGTCTTGGCTTTGATTCTTGCTTGGCAAACAAATATTTAAGTGCTGCGTGATCTGTAAAGACAATCACTTTAGCACCAATGAGGTATGATCTAAATTTATCAAATGCAAAAACTATTTCTAGCAACTCCTTTTCAGTAGTGGTATAATTTCTTTGAGTTTCATTAAGGACTTTGCTAGCATAGTATATTACACGAACTAGGTTATCTTTCCTTTGTCCTAACACTGCCCCAACTGCAAAATCAGATGCATCACACATCAATTCAAATGGTAGGTTCCAATCAGGTGGGGAAATGATAGGAGAAGAGGATAACCTCATTTTTAAATGTGCAAATGCTAGCATGCATGTTTCATCAAAGATAAATGGTGTATCAGATACAAGGAGATTGCTTAAGGGCTTGGCTATCCTTGAAAAATCTTTAATGAACCTTCTGTAAAAACCAGCATGCCCTAAAAAACTCCTAATTGCCTTGACATCACTGGGTGGGGGTAGTTTTTCAATAAGTTCTACTTTAGCTCTATCAACCTCAATGCCTTGGTGAGAGACCTTGTGACAAAAGACTATTCCTCCTGTCACCATGAAGTGGCATTTTTCCCAGTTCAAGACCAAATTGGTCTCTTGGCATCTTTTCAATACCAAGGCGAGGTGATGTAGGCAACTAAGAAAGGAAACTCCGAATACCGAGAAATCATCCATAAAAACTTCAATGAATTTTTCTATCATATTTGAAAAGATAGAAAGCATGCAGCGTTGGAAAGTTGCAGGTACATTACATAGCCCAAATGGCATGCGCCTATAGGCAAACACTCCATACGGACAAGTAAATGAGGTTTTCTCTTGGTCTTTGGGATCAACCACTATTTGGTTATATCCTGAATAACCGTCGAGAAAACAATAATATGCGTGCCCTACAAGTCTTTCCAACATCTGATCCATGAATGGAAGGGGAAAATGGTCTTTTCATGTAGCCTCATTGAGTTTTCTGTAGTCTATGGACATCCGCCATCCTGTGACGGTCCTTGTAGGTATGAGCTCGTTCTTCTCATTGGTGACCACAGTGATTCCTCCCTTCTTGGGCACAACATGTATGGGGCTAACCCAAGGGCTGTCCGAAATTGGGTATATGACCCCTCCTTGCCAAAGCTTCATAACCTCTTTCCGTACCACTTCCTTCATGATTGGGTTCAGCCTTCTCTGGGATTGAATGGATGGCTTAGCATCATCTTCCAACAGTATTTTATGCATGCATATGGCTGAACTGATTCCCTTCAAGTCAGCAAGGGTCCATCCAATGGCATCCTTATGCTCCCGCAGCACCTTGAGTAGCTCGTCCTCTTGATCTTGACTGAGGGATGAATTTATGATTATTGGGTAGTTTTTATTTTCTCCTAGATATGCATATTTGAGAGTGGGTGGCAGTGCTTTGAGTTCAAGTTTGGGTGCTTCTGACTTTTCGTTCCCTTCCTTTGGTGCATCTGGTATATGTATTTCTGCTGTGGCCACCTCTTCACTTGATTCAGATTCTTCCTCCACCAATCTCTCGTCCTCTTCAGGTTCTTCTTCTTCAAAATTCTCCTACACTTCATCCTCAAGTGCATCTAACCTCATGCATTCCCCCAATTATTCTGGTGGGTAACTCATGGCCTTGAACACATTGAATGTCATCTTTTCATTGTGTAATCTCAGGGTGAGGTCACCCTTCTGAACATCAATGACAGCTCCAGTAGTGGCCAAGAATGGCCTTCCCAAGATGATGGAGGTCTTGGCGTCCTCCTGCATGTCCAGCACCACAAAATCTGCTAGAAATATAAAATCTCCCACTTTTACTAGCAAATCCTCTACTATCCCGTGGGAGAATTTGAACGATCGGTCTGCCAGTTGTAGGGCCATTTTTGTTGGTTTAGCCTCCTCAATTTTCATCTTTCTCATCATAGCTACTGACATCAAATTGATGCTGGCCCCTAAGTCACAAAGAGCCTTCTCTACTGTGATTTCTCCTATAATACAAGGGATCTGAAAACTCCCAGGATCCTTCAGTTTCTGGGGTAGTTTATGCTGAATGATAGCACTGCACTCTTCAGTTAGTATCACAGTCTCATTGTTCTTCCAGCTTCTCTTCTTAGTCATTAGCTCCTTCAAAAACTTGGCGTAGAGTGGCATTTGTTCTATGGCTTCAGCAAAGGGTATGTTAATTTGTAGTTTCTTGAAGATTTCCAAAAATCTCAAGAACTGGTTGTCATCTTCCCTTTTCTTCAATAGCTGGGGATATGGAGCTCTTGAGATGTTCAGTTGTGGTATCCCTTTTTCTTTCTGCAGACTTGGCGTGGGAGGTTAAACTCCATCTTGCTCTTCTCCCTTTTCATTTGAGCCTTCTTCTTGTGGTTTTTGGGGACGTTCCTTCAGTTCCTTCCCACTCCTAAGTGTGATAGCTTGACACTCCTCCCTTTTGCTTGAATGGGCATCATAGCAAAGGTTGTGGTTAGGAAGCTGCTTAAATAGATAGCTGATTTGTGTCTCCAGTTTCTTGATGGTAGCACTTTGATTCTGCATGTTTGACTGCACTTCCTCTCTGAATGCTTTACTGTTTTGAATGTCTTTGCATACTCCTTCAATTAAGGTTTCGATCTTAGAGAGCTTGTCATCAATTGATGGGTGATTCGGAGCAGATGTGCTATTTTGGTTTTGATAAGCATGTGGAGAAGTGTTGTTGTGGGGGTGTTGAGATGTCCTCTGTGTGAATTGCTGGTGAGCTGCATTATTGTTGGAGTTGTAACGTCTCTGGTCTTGGTTTTGATCTTGCTCATTTCCCCACCCAAAGTTTGGGTGGTTTCTCCATCCAGGGTTGTAGGTCTTGGAGTATGGATCATAATTTTTCCTTGGTGAATTCCCAATGTAGTTGGCTTGCTCCTGACTACCCTCTGCTTCTTCATTCACTCCTTCTTGGGTTGTTGATGAAGTGGAGATTGCTGCTACTTGGTTCATCTCCATCTTCTTGGTGAGGTCAGCCAGCTGCTGGGTAATGAGCTTGTTTTGGGCCAACAGAGCATCTATATTGTTTAGCTCCATTACTCCTCTTGTGTTCCCTCTTCCGAAAGCTTAGAAGTAGTCGTTCTCTACTACTGTTTCAATAACATCTATGGCTTCCTCAATAGTCTTCTTCTTGTTCAAAGATCCTCCGGATGAATGGTCTACGGCCTTCTTTGACTCATAAGAGAGTCCTTCATAGAAAATATGCAGCTGCACCCATTCGTTGAACATATCTGGTGGGCACCTCCTTGTTAGGTCTTTAAACCTCTCCCATGCTTCATATAGAGTCTCACCATCTTGTTGCCTGAAAGTTTGGACCTCAGCTCTCAGCCTATTGATTCGTTGAGGAGGGTAAAATCTTGCTAAAAATTTGTTCACCACTTCTTCCCAAGTTGTCAAGCTTTCCCTTGGGAAAGATTCCAGCCACTTGGCTGCTTTGTCCCTAAGTGAGAATGGAAATAGGAGCAGTCAATAGGCGCCAGGATGAACACCATTAGAATGAATTCTAGAGTTTCATGATGATCTGTTGAAGTCTGGCTGGCTGTGAAGCCATGTCTAATCTTTTGGACCGAGGTTTCAACTTATCACCACAAGAGCTTGTTGATTTCTATCAATCTTGCTGTTGAATGTAAGGATATGCTAAAGCTTGGCTAGCCATTGGCCATGTCTAGTGTTTTGGACCGAAGCTTTCACTGAAATCTTGGCTGGCTAGTAAGCCATGTCTAATTCCTGGACCGGAGTTTTAGACTAACATTGCATGATTTCTGGAATTCTCATTAAAAATTTTGAATTCCTTATTTTCTCTTTTTCCAATTGATTTTCGAAAAAAAATTACAAAAAAATTTATAAAATCATAAAAACCAAAAATAATTTATGTTTCTTGTTTGAGTCTAGTGTCTAATTTTAAGTTTGGTGTCAATTGCATTCTCATAATTTTTGAAAAATTACATGCATTCTGTTCTTCATTGATCTTCAAGTTGTTCTTGATGATTTTATTGGGTCTGATCTTTAAATTCTCTTGTTTTGTGTGTTTTGTTGTTTTTCATATGCATTCTCAATTTGTTAGTGTCTCTAATATGAAAATTTCTAAGTTTGGTGTCTTGCATGCATTGTTTATTTGATCTTAGTTCTTCATGATTTAGTTTTATTTTGTTATTATTCTCTAAAAATTAAAAAAAAAATTAAAAAAAAACTATGACTTTTCAAGTCAATAATACAGAGAATTGAAGATTCAGAACATTCAGCAGTGAAATTACACAGAAAAAGTTGGGCGTTCAAAACGCCCAATGAGGAAGGAAAACTGGCGTTTAAACACCAGCTAGAGTACCTGGCTGGGCGTTAAAAGCCCAAAAAGGTAGCATTTTGGGCATTAAACGCCAGAATGTATACCATTCTGGGCGTTTAACGCCAGGATGGCACAAGAGGGAAGATTTTGTTTTTAATTCAAATCTTTTTTAAAATTTTCATAATTTTTCAAAATCAAATCTTTTTCAAATTATATCTTTTCAATAATATCTTTTTAAAATCAATTTCTTTCCATTTTTTATTTTTTTTTACTATTTTCAAAAATCCTTGCTAACAATTAGAGATGTGATTCAAAAATTTCTTCCTTGTTAAGAAAGGTTCAATAATTGAATGTTAGAATCATATCTTTCAAATTTCTTGTTAGCCAAGGCATTAATTTTAAAAATCAAATCTTTTTAATTTTTTGTCAATCATATCTTTTTAAAACCATATTTTCTCAATCATATCTTCTCACCCACATCTTTTTCAAAAATGATTTTCAATCATATCTATTTTATTTCTAATTTCAAAATCTTTTTCAAAATCACTTAACTACTTTCTAAATTTTAATTTTCGAAAATCACCAATCAATTTTTTTTTCAAAATTTCTTTGAATTATTTCAAAATCTTTTTTTTTATTTTTTTCGAAAATTCTTCCCCCTTCTAACATTTTCTATTTAAAGGACTAACACTCCTCCTCAATGTGCAATTCGAACCATATCCCTCTTGATAAGTTCGAATTCTCTCCTCTCTACCTCCTCCTTCCATTCATCTTTTCCTTTGACACCTCAAGGAATATCTATACTGTGACATAGAGGATTCCATACTTTCTTCTCCTCTCTTTCATACGAGCAGGAGCAAGGACAAAGTCATTCTTGTTGAAACTGATCCTGAATCTGAAAGGACCTTGAAGAGAAAGCTAAGAGAAGCTAAAGCACAATTCTCTGTAGAGGACCTAACAGAAATTTTCAAACAAGAAGAAGCCATGGCAGCCGAAAACAACAACAATGCCAACAATGCAAGAAAGGTGCTTGGTGACTTTACTACACCTACTCCCGACTTCTATGGGAGAAGCATCTCAATCCCTGCCATTGGAGGAAACAATTTTGAGCTTAAGCCTCAATTAGTTTCTCTAATGCAACAGAATTGCAAGTTTCATGGCCTTCCATTAGAAGATCCTCATCAGTTCTTAGCTGAATTCATGCAAATCTATGACACTGTTAAGATCAATGGAGTTGACCCTGAGGTCTACAGACTTATGCTCTTCCCTTTTTCTGTAAGAGACAGAGCTAGGACATGGTTGGACTCACAACCTAAAGAAAGCCTGAACTCTTGGGAAAAGCTAGTCAATGCTTTCTTGGCAAAGTTCTTTCTACCTCAAAAATTGAGTAAGCTTAGAGTGGAAGTCTAGACCTTCAGACAGAAGGAAGGTGAATTCCTCTATGAAGCTTGGGAAAGATACAAGCAATTGATCAGAAGGTGTCCTTCTGACATGCTTTCTGAATGGAGCATCATAGGTATCTTCTATGATAGTCTGTCTAAACTGTCCAAGATGTCATTAGACAGCTCTGCTGGAGGATTTCTTCATCTGAAGAAGACGCCTGCAAAAGCTCATGAACTCATTGAGATGGTTGCAAATAACCAATTCATGTACACTTCTGAAAGGAACCCTGTGAATAATGGGATAAATCAGAAGAAAGGAGTTCTTGAGATTGATACTCTGAATGCCATATTGGCTTAGAACAAAATATTGACTCAGTAAGTCAATATGATTTCTCAGAGTCTGTCTGGCATGCAAGCACCAACAGGCAGTACCAAAGAAGCTTCATCTGAAGAAGAAGCTTATGATCCTGAGAATCCAGCAATGGAAGAGGTGAATTACATGGGAGAACCCTATGGAAACACCTATAATTCTTCATGGAGAAATCATCCAAATCTCTCATGGAAGGACCAACAGAGGCCTCAATAAGGCTTCAACAACAGTAATGGTGGAAGAAATAGGTTTAGCAATAGCAAGCCTTTTCCATCATCTTCTCAGCAACAGACAGAGAATTCTAAGCAGAGCCACTCTGACTTAGCAACCATAGTCTCTGATTTAATTAAGACCACTCAAAGTTTCATGACTGAAACAAGGTCCTCCATTAGAAATTTGGAGGCACAAGTGGGTCAGCTGAGTAAAAAAGTTACTGAACTCCCTCCTAGTACTCTCCCAAGCAATACAGAAGAGAATCCAAAAAGAGAGTGCAAGGCCATAACTTTAACCAACATGGCCGAATGCATAGAGGAGGGAAAGGCAGTGATTTCTACTGAGGAAGACCTCAATGGATGTCCACTGGCCTCCAAGGAGTTCCCTAATGAGGAACCATGGGAATCTGAGGCTCATACAGAGACCATAGAGATTCCATTAAACTTGCTTCTGCCATTCATGAGCTCTGATGAATATTCTTCCTCTGAAGAGGATGAAGATGTTACTGAAGAGCAAGTTGCTAAGTACCTTGGAGCAATCATGAAACTAAATGGCAAGTTATTTGGTGATGAGACTTGGGAGGATGAACCTCCCTTGCTCACCAAAGAACTGGATGACTTGACTAGGCAGAGATTACCTCAGAAGAGACAGAATCCTGGAAAGTTCTCAATACCTTGTACCATAGGCACCATGACCTTTGAGAAGGCTCTGTGTGACCTAGGGTCAAGCATAAACCTCATGCCTCTCTCTGTAATGGAGAAGCTAGGGATCTTTGAGGTACAAGCTGCAAGAATCTTACAAGAGATGGCAGACAATTCAAGGAAACAGGCTTATGGACTTGTAGAGGATGTCTTGGTAAAGGTTGAAGGCCACTACATCCCTGCTGATTTCATAATCCTAGACACTGGGAAGTGTATGGATGAATCCATCATCCTTGGCAGACCCTTCCTAGCCACAGCAAAAGCTGTGATTGATGTTGACAGAGAAGAATTGGTCCTTCAAGTGAATGAGGACTCCCTTGTGTTTAAAGCTCAAGGATCTCCCTCTGTAACTATGGAGAGGAAGCATGGAAAGCTTCTCTCAAAACAGAGTCAAATAGAGCCCCCACATTCAAACTCTAAGTTTGGTATTGGGAGGCCATCATCATGCTCTGAGTATCTGTGAGGCTCCATGAGAGCCCACTGTCAAGCTGTTGACATTAAAGAAGCGCTTCTTGGGAGGCAACCCAATTTTATTATATCTATTTATTTTCAATTGTTATTTTATGTTTTCTATAGGTTGATGATCATGTGAAGTCCCAAAAACAATTGAAAAAGCAAAAATAAAATGAAAAATAGTATTAAAAACAGCACACCCTGGAGGAGAAGCTTGATGGCGTTTAAACGCCAGTAAGGGTAGCAGAATGGGCGTTAAACGCCCAGTCTGGCACCATTCTAGGCATTTAACGCCAGAAATGGGCACAAGACTGGCATTTAACGTCAGGAATGGGCACAAGAGTAGCGTTTAATGCCATAAAGGGGAGAAAAGCTGGCGTTAAATGTGAGAAATGGGCAGCAACCTGGCGTTTAACGCCAGGATTGGCAATCAAGGGGGCGTTTACACACCACATGGTGCAGGGATGAGAAATCCTTGGCACTTCAGGATCTGTGAACCCCACAGGATTCCCACCTACTTCATCTCTCTCTCTCTTCTTCACACCTTTCCATAACACCCTTTCCCAAATACCCTTCACCAATCACCTCAATACCTCTTCTCCAAATACCCCTCACCTATCAAATCCTACCCTCTTCTCCATAATCTCTTCACCAATCCACATCTATCCATCATAAAACCCCACCTACCTCACCATTCAAATTCAAACCAATTTCCCTCCCAAACTCACCCATACATGGTCGAACCCTACCCCTCTCTCCACTCCTATATAAACCAATCTTCACTCCTTCATTTTCACACATCATACACCCTACTCACCCCCTTGGCCGAAATACTAACCCTCTCCATCTCCTCTATTTCTTCTTCCTCTACTCTCTTCTTTCTTCTTTTGCTCGAGGACAAGCAAACCTTCTAAGTTTGGTGTGGTAAAAGCATTGCTTTTTGTTTTTGCATAACCATTTATGGCACCAAAGGCCAGAGAAACCTCTAGAAAGAGGAAAGGGAAGGCAATTGCTTCCACTTCCGAGTCATGGGAGATGGAGAGATTCATCTCAAAGGTGCATCAAGACCACTTCTATGAAGTTGTGGCCAAGAAGAAGGTGATCCCCGAGGTCCTTTTCAAGCTCAAAAAGGGTGAATATCCGGAGATCTAACATGAGATTCGAAGAAGAGGTTGGGAAATTCTCACCAACCCCATTCAACAAGTCAGGATCTTAATGGTTCAAGAATTCTATGCCAATGCATGGATCACCAAAAACCATGATCAAAGTGTGAACCCAGACCCTAAGAACTAGCTCACAATGGTTCGGGGGAAATACTTAATGGAAGAGAGATTCAAGAGGGAAGTCGGTTCAACTAAGAAGGCATGACCTTAAGCCTGTGGCTAGTGGATGGTTGGAGTTCATCCAACGCTCAATCATTCCTACTAGCAATCGATCTGAAGTTACTATAGACTGGGCTGTCATGATCCATAGCGTCATGATTGGAGAGGAAGTAGAAGTTCATGAGGTTATATCCCTAGAACTCTACAAGGTGGCGGACAAGTCCTCTACTTTGGCAAGGTTAGCCTTTTCTCATCTCATTTGTCACCTCTGCAATTCAGCTGGAATTGACATAGAGGAAGATATCCTCATTGATGAGGACAAGCCCATCACTAAGAAAAGGATGGAGCAAACAAGAGAACCCACTCATGGACAAGAGCATGAGGAAATTCCTCATCATGAAATCCCTGAGATGCCTCAAGAGATGCATTTTCCTCCACAAAACTATTGGGAGCAAATCAACACCTCCCTAGGAGAATTAAGTTCCAACATCAGACAACAAAGAGTGGAGCACCAAGAGCATTCAATCCTCCTCCATGAAATTAGAGAAGACCAAAGAGTCATGAGGGAGGAGCAACAAAGGCAAGGAAGAGACACTGAGGAGCTCAAGCACTCCATAAGATCTTCAAGAGGAAGAACAAGCCACCATCACTAAGGTGGACCCGTTCTTTAATTTCCTTGTTCTTTTTTTTTCTGTTTTTTGTTTCCTATGCTTTATGTTCTATCTATGTTTGTGTCTTTACTACATGATCATTAGTGTCTTAGTGCCTATGCCTTAAAGCTATGAATGTCCTATGAATCCATCACCTTTCTTAAATGAAAAATGTTTTTAATTGAAAAAGAAAAAGAAGTACATAAATTTTGAATTTTAAAATAGTTTAATTATTTTGATGTGGTGGCAATACTCTTTGTTTTCTTAATGAATGCTTGAACAGTGCATATCTTTGAATTTGTTGTTTATGAATGTTAAAATTGTTGGCTCTTGAAAGAATGATGAAAAAGGAGAAATGTTATTTGATAATCTGAAAAATCATAAAATTGATTCTTGAAGCAAGAAAAAATAGTGAAAAGCTTGCGAAAAAAAAAGAAGAAACGAAAAAAGAAAGAAAAAGAAAAAGCAAGCAGAAAAAGCCAATAACCCTTTAAACCAAAAGGCAAGGGTAAAATAAAAAGGATCCAAGGCTTTGAGCATCAGTGGATAGAAGGGCCCACAGGAATAAAATCCTGGCCTAAGCGGCAAAACCAAGCTGTCCCTAACCATGTGCTTGTGGCGTGAAGGTGTCATGTGAAAAGCTTGAGACTGAGCGGTTAAAGTCATGGTCCAAAGCAAAAAGAGTGTGCTTAAGAGCTCTGGACACCTCTAATTGGGGACTCTAGCAAAGCTGAGTCACAATCTGAAAAGGTTCACCCAATTATGTGTCTGTGTTATTTATGTATCCGGTGGTAATACTGGAAAACAAAATGCTTATGGTCACGGCCAAGACTCATAAAGTAACTGTGTTCAAGAATCAACATACTGAACTAGGAGAATCAATAACACTATCTGAATTCCGAGTTCCTATAGATGCCAATCATTTTGAACTTCAAAGGATAAAGTGAGATGCCAAAACTGTTCAGAAACAAAAAGCTAAGAGCCCCGCTCATCTAATTAAGACTGATCTTCATAGATAATTTTGGAATTTATTGTATATTCTCTTCTTTTTATCCTACTTTGTTTTTAGTTGCATTGGGACAAGCAAAAATTTAAGTTTGGTGTTGTGATGAGCGGATAATTTATACGCTTTTTGGCATTATTTTTAGTATGTTTTTAGTATATTTTAGTTAGTTTTTATTATGTTTTTATTAGTTTTTAAATAAAAATCACATTTCTGGACTTTACTATGTGTTAGTTGAGAGAATAATAAAAAGGAAAATTGAACCTGATAAAAAGGGATAATCATGAAAGCAAGAAAAAATCCTAAATCCTAATCCGAAGAGAGAGAGGACAGAACCTCTCTCTAAAAACTACATCTAAATCATAAAAAATAACTAATTGGAGACTTTCCCTTAAATGGATGCATTCCTCCACTTCATAACCTCTGATCTATGCTTTCTGGACTTGGATCTGGGCCAAAAAGGGCTTCAGAAATCGCTGGGAGCATTTTTGTAATTTCTGGTGCGTGGCCTTTGTCATGCGTCCGCGTGGGTCACACGGTCACGTCATTTGGAGTTTTCCTTGTCACGCGTTCACTTCGGTCAAGCGCCCGCGTCATCTGCGTTTTGCTCATGGCACGCGATCGCGTCATTCACGCGTTTGCGTCGCTGCCTTTTCACGCTAGGCATGCGGCAGCGTCGTCCATGCGTTCGCGTCGCTGCCAGCTTCTTCAAAAACTCCATTTTGTGCTTTCCTTCCATTTTTGTATGTTTTCTTTCCATCCTTTAAGTCATTCCTGCCTTAGAAGATCTGAAACTACTCAACACACAAATCACAGCATCGAATAGTAATAAATGGGTAATTAAGATAATTATTTTTAAAGCATAGGAAATATATTTTTCACACACATCACATAATAAGGAAGGGAAAGTAAAACCATGCAATTAACATGAATAAGTGAGTGAAGGATTGAATAAATCACTTAAATTGAGCACAAAATATATCATAAAATATGGGTTTATCAGCTGCATGGTCTGAGTATACTACCACTTTGGTACCAAGTAAATAGGCTCGAAATTTATCCAGAGCAAAAACAATAGCCAAAAGCTCTTTTTCAGTGGTAGTATAATTAGACTGAGCAGCGTCTAAGGTCTTAGAAGCATAAGCAATTATGAAAGGGTCCTTACCTTCGCGCTGAGCCAGCACCGCTCCTACTGCATGGTTGGAGGCATCACACATAATCTCAAAAGGTTGGCTCCAGTCTGGTCCTCTCACAATCGGAGCTTGAGTCAAGGCGATCTTCAGCTTATCAAACACTTCCATGCAGTCCTCACTCAACTCGAACTCAACATCCTTCTGCAGCAGTCTGGATAAAGGCAATACTATCTTATTGAAGTCTTTGATAAATCTCTGGTAGAAACCTGCATGACCAAGGAACGAACGGACTTCCCTCATGGAGGAGGGGTAAGGTAAACTAGAAATGACATCTACCTTTGCTGGATCTACAAAAATACCAGTATTAGAAACAACATGTCCTAGAACAATACCTTGTTTTACCATAAAATGACATTTTTCAAAATTTAATACAAGGTTTAAACTAACACACCTGTCTAATACTCTAGCTAAACTATCCAAGCAAAGGTTAAATGAATCACCATACACCCTAAAGTCATCCATGAAAACTGCCATACAGTTCTCAATAAGAACTGAGAAAATACTCATCATGCACCTTTGGAAGGTAGCTGGTGCACGAAATTATAATGTCAATGTTCACATTACTCTCTTACAACTTCACACAACTAACCAGCAAGTGCACTGGGTCGTCCAAGTAATACCTTACGTGAGTAAGGGTCGAATCCCACAGAGATTGTTGGTTTGAAGTAAGCTATGGTTATCTTATTATTCTTAGTCAGGATGCCAACAACAGTGTTTTTCAAGTTCAATTGTAAAAAATGAGAGGGCATAAATATAAATACTTATTGTGCAACGATGGAGAATATGTTGGAGTTTTGGAGATGCTTTGTCTTCTGAAATTCTGCTTTCCTCTGTTTTCTGATTCACGCACGCAAGTCTTCCTATGGCAAGCTGTGTGTTGGTGGATCACCGTTGTCAATGGCTACCATCCATCCTTCCAGTGAAAAGGGTCCAGGTGCACTGTCACCACACGGGTAATCATCTGCATGTTCTCAATCGTACCGGAATAAGATTTACTATCTTTTTGCGTCTGTCACTACGCCCAGCACTCGTGACTTTGAAGCTCGTCACAGTCATTCAATCCCTGAATCCTACTCGGAATACCACAGACAAGGTTTAGACTTTCCGGATTCTCTTGAATGCTGCCATCAATCTAGCTTATACCACGAAAATTCTGATTAAGAGATCCAAGAGATATTCATTCATTCTACGGTGAACGGGAGTGGTTGTCAGGCACGTGTTCATGGGGGAATAATAATGATTATCACGTTCATCACATTCATGTTGAAGTGCGAATGGATATCTTAGATAGGAACACGCATGTTTGAATAGAAAACAGAAACACTTGCATTAATTCATCGAGACACAGCAGAGCTCCTCACCCCCAACAATGGAGTTTAGAAACTCATGCTGTCAAAGAGTACAAAATTCAGATCTAAAAATGTCATGAGATACAAAATAAATCTCTAAAACTTGTTTAAATACTAAACTAGTAACCTAGGTTTATAGAAAATGAGTAAACTATGATAGATAGTGCAGAAATCTACTTCTGGGGCCCACTTGGTGTGTGCTGGGGCTAAGACTAATGTTTCTCACGTGCCTGGGCTGTTCTGGGCATTTAACGCCAGGCTGTAACCTGTTTCTGGCATTGAACTCCAACTTGTAACGTGTTTCTGGCGCTGGACGCCAGAATGCAACATGGAACTGGAATTTAACGCCAGTTTACGTCGTCTATCCTTGAGGAAAGTATGGACTATTATATATTGTTGAAAAGCCCTGGATGTCTACTTTCCAACGCAATTGGAACCGCGTCAATGGGACTTCTGTAGCTCCAGAAATTCCATTCCGAGTGCAGAGAGGTCAGGATCCAACAGCATCAGCAGTCCTTTTTCAGCCTGAATCAGATTTTTGCTCAGCTCCCTCAATTTCAGCCAGAAATTACTTGAAATTACAGAAAAACACACAAACTCATAGTAAAGTCCAGAAATATGAATTTTGCCTAGAAACAAATGAAAATAAACTAAAAAGTAACTAAAACATACTAAAAACTATATGAAATTAACCCCAAAAAGCGTATAAAATATCCGCTCATCACAACAACAAACTTAAACTGTTGCTTGTCCTCAAGCAACTAGATAAATAATATAGAACCCAAATGAGTCAAGAAATAATAATATCTCAGAGTTTTTGAGTGAAGCTCAGATTCTAATTAAATGAGCGGGGCTAGTAGCTTTTTGATTCCGAACAGTTTTGGCATCTTACTTTATCCATTGAAGCTCAGAATAATTGGCATCTATAGGAACTTAAAATTCAGATAGTGTTATTGATTCTCCTAGTTCAGTATGTTGATTCTTGAACACAGCTACTTTTATGAGTCTTGGCCGTGGCCCTAAGCACTTTGTTTTCCAGTATTACCACCGGATACATAAATGCCACAGACACATAATTGGGTGAACCTTTTCAGATTGTGACTCAGCTTTGCTAAAGCCCCCAATTAGAGGAGTCCAGGGTTCTTAAGCACACTCTTCTCTTTGCTTTGGACCTTGACTTTAACCGCTCAGTCTCAAGTTTTCACTTGACACCTTCACGCCACAAGCACATGGTTAGGGACAGCTTGGTTTAGCCGCTTAGACCAGGATTTGATTTCCTTAGGCCCTCCTATCCACTGATGCTCAAAGCCTTGGATCCTTTTTATTACCCTTGCCTTTTGGTTTTAAGGGTTATTGGCTTTTTCTGCTTGCTTTTTTTTTTTTTTTTTTGCAAGCTTTCTATTCACTACTTTTTCTTGCTTCAAGAATCATTTTTATGTTTTTTCAGATTACCAATAACATGTCTCATGTTTATCATTCTTTCAAGAGCCAACATATTTAACATTCAAGAACATCAAATTTCAAAGACATATGCACTGTTCAAGCATTCATTCAGAAGGAAGAAAGCATTGCCACCACATGTAAACAATTAGAATTTGTTTTATTAAAAACTCGAATATTATTGCCTCCTTGTTCTAAAGAAAATCTTCTATTTTATTCATGTTTAATGATGATGAGAAAAATAAATTATAGCTTAATTGAGGATAAAATCAAAATATAAATACTAATTACCATTATATGACTCCTAAGGTGAAACTCAAATAATAGAAAAAAAAAGTTATCACAGGGTTAAGGTTAAGATCAGAACTCAACAACCTTGACTTTGGAAAGCGGATGCCTCTTCAAGAGATAGTTTCTGACGCTTTAGTTCTCTTAATTCACGCCCTTGCACCTCTTGTTCTCTGAGCAGTTTGCAAAGCATGCTGTTTTGATTTTGCTGTTCTTCCTTCAATTGGTCCATGGTTTCTTGCAACTTAGTGACAGATGCCTCAAGATGCTCCCAGTATTCAAATTGAGGGAGTTCTGGTAGGAATTCTTGCGCCCTCCTCTTGATGGGGTCATCCTGCATTTGTTGTTTTTCCATTGTGATTTTAGTGATTGGTTGCTCCACTGAGATATACTCTGTTATTCCCATCTTTACTCCAGCATCTTTGCAGAGCATAGAGATTAGGCTTGGATAAGCCAACCTGGCATCCTTGGAGTTCTTGTTGGCAAGCATGTAGAATTCAGATGGGATCAGTTGATGAACTTCTACTTCTTTTCCCAACATAATGCAATAGATCATCACTGCTCTTCTAATATTAACTTCAGAACGGTTGCTGGTGGGCAATATAGAACGCCCAATGAAGTCCAGCCATCCTCTGGCGACTGGTTTGAGATCTGCTCTCTTGAGTTGATTTGGGGCACCCTTCGTGCTAGTGGTCCACCTGGCTCCAAGGATGCATATATCCTCTAGAATCTTATCCAGGCCCTTGTTTGTTCTCATCATTCTCCTATTGAAGGAGTCTGGGTCATCTTTCAGCTGAGGTAGCTTTAAGATCTCCCTGATTTTGTCAGGGTGGATGTGAACAATCTTTCCTCTGACCACAGTCCTATAGTCATAGAGGGCAACTCCAGATATTCTCTGCCTGTCTGTTTGCCACAGATTAGCATAGAATTCTTGAACCATATTCCTTCTCACTTTCATTTCAGGATTAGCTAGGACTTTCCAGTTCCTGTTTCGAATCTGCTCTTGGATCTCTGGATATTCATCTTCTTTCAGATCGAACTTGACTTCTGGGATCACAGATCTTAGACCCATTATTTTGTAGTAATGGTCTGAATGTTCTTTGGTTAAGAACCTCCCTTGATTCCAAAGTGGTTTTGGAACACTCTCTTTCTTGCCTCTTGGAGTGGGTTGTTTTCCTTTAGGAGCCATGATCTTAGTGGGTATGGTTTAGTGATCACGGATAAACACACCAAACTTAGAGGATTGCTTGTCCTCAAGCAAAAGAAAAGAAAGGAGATGGATAGAAGGAGAGCTAGTGTTGAATGGTGGATGAGAGGAAGGAAGCCGAATGTGTTTTTAAAAGGGAGGGGGTGGGTTTTCGAAAATAGGGAGAAAGATAAGATAGAAGATATGATTTAAAAAGAGATAAGTATGATAAGAAAAGATATAATTTAAAATTGAAAAGATATGAAAGATATTTGAAAAAGATAAATTTGGATTTTTGAAAAAGATAATATGGAGATTTGAAAAAGATATTGATTAGTTGAAAAGATTTTTCAATGAAAAGAGATAGATTTGTTTTGAAAATTTGAAAAACAGTTCAATTGGATTGAAAAAAAAGGATTTGTGCTTATGGATTAAGATACATTTGATATTTTTTTTAAAGTAGGGTTTTTAGAAATTAGGGATTTTAGAAATCAGGGTTTGTAACATGTTTATGCAAGAAATCATGAATTGAAACATGAAATTAAGATTAAAATGAAAAATATGAAGAAAAAACGAATTTACCTCCTCCCCACCATTCTGGCATTTGAACGCCCAAACGCTGCATGTTTTGGTCGTTCAACGCCCAATTGCTGCTTCTCCTGGGCGTTCAACGCCCAGCTGTTGCTTCTTTCTGGCGTTGAACGCGAGGAACTCCTTTGTCACTGGGCGTTTTTCTGAACGCCCAGGACGCTGTAAATCTGGCGTTAAACGCCCAGAAGGAGCTTCTTTCTGGCGTTCAACGCCCAGAAGATGCTTCTTTCTGGCGTTTAACGCCCAGATGGCTATCCTTACTGGCGTTCAACGCCCAGTGGATGCTTCTTTTGGGCGTTGAACGCCCAAAATAGACTTTTACTGGCGTTTTCTTGCCAGTGAGCTCTTTTTCTCTGTTTTGTGTGCAGAATCCTTTTGTAACCCTGTAAACTTATACAATTGACTCTTTACCTTAGTATCAATGAACTTTATATAAACAAATAAAATCAAGAATAGGGCAAAATGCTTAGAGAAAGTGATGCCCCATGGCTGGGTTGCCTCCCAGCAAGCGCTTCTTTATTGTCTTTAGCTGGACCTTGCTGAGTTTTTACTCTAGCCTCAGCCTTGAGCACTCTTGCTCAACATTGCCTTTAAGATAGTGCTTGATTCTCTGTCCATTAATAATGAACTTCTTATCAGAGTCAATATCTTGAAGCTCCACAAAACCATATGGTGATACACTTGTAATCACATATGGTCCCCTCCACCGGGACTTCAGTTTCCCGAGGAATAGCCTGAGCCTAGAGTTATACAACAGAACCTTTTGTCTTGGTTCAAAGATTCTATATGACAGCTTTCTGTCATGCCACCTTTTTTATTTTTCTTTATAAAGCTTGGCATTTTCGAAAGCAGTGAATCTGAATTCCTCTAGCTCATTCAGCTGGAGCAATCTTTTTTCTCCAGCTAATTTGGCATCAAAGTTTAGGAATCTGGTTGCCCAGTAGGCTTTATGTTCCAGTTCCACGGGCAGGTGGCATGCCTTACCATACACAAGTTGGTATGGAGAGGTCCCTATAGGAGTCTTGAATGCTATTCTGTAAGCCCACAGAACATCATCCAAGTTTCGTGCCCAATCCTTTCTACGGGTACTCACAGTCCATTCTAGGATTCTTTTTAGTTCTCTGTTAGAAACTTCAGCTTGTCCATTTGTCTGCGGATGATATGGAGTTGCCACCTTATGGCGAATCCCATACCGGACCATGGCAGAGTAAAGCTGTTTGTTGCAGAAGTAAGTGCCCCCATCACTGATTAGTACTCTAGGGACACCAAATCTGCTGAATATATATTTCTAGAGGAACTTTAGTACTGTTTTAGTATCAGTGGTGGGTGTGGCAATGGCCTCTACCCATTTTGATACATAGTCAACTGCCACCAGAATATAAGTGTTTGAGTATGATGGTGGGAAAGGCCCCATGAAATCAATTCCCCATACATCAAACAACTCAATCTCCAAGATTCCTTGTTGAGGCATGGCGTAACTGAGAGGTAAATTACCAGCTCTCTGGCAACTATCACAGTTACGTACAAACTCTCGGGAATCTCTATAGAGTGTAGGCCAGTAGAAACCACATTGGAGGACCTTGGTGGCTGTTCGCTCACCTCCGAAATGACCTCCATATTGTGATCCATGGCAATGCCATAGGATCCTTTGTGCTTCTTCCTTAGGCACACACCTATGGATTATTCCGTCTGCACATCTCTTAAAGAGATAGGGTTCATCCCACAAGTAGTACTTTGCATCAGTAATTAATTTTTTCTTTTGTTGCCTGCAGTACTCCTTGGGAATGAACCTTGCAGCTTTGTAGTTTGCAATGTCTGCAAACAATGGTAATTCCTGAATGGCGAACAAATGCTCATCCGGAAAGGTTTTAGAGATCTCAATAGAGGGGGAGGACGCCCCTTCCACTGGTTCTATCCGGGACAGATGGTCAGCCATTTGGTTTTCTGTCCCTTTTCTGTCTCTTATTTCTATATCAAACTCTTGCAGAAGTAACACCCATCTTATGATTCTGGGTTTTGAAGCCTGCTTTATGAGTAGATATTTAAGAGCAGCATGATCTGTGTACACAATCACCTTTGATCCTACTAAGTATGATCTAAACTTGTCAATGGCATAAACTACTGCAAGCAATTCTTTTTCTGTGGTTGTGTAATTTTTCTGGTTATCATTCAGAACACGGCTAGCGTAATAAATGACATGCAGAAGCTTGTCATGCCTCTGCCCCAGCACTGCACCAATGGTGAGATCACTGGCATCACACATTAATTCGAATGGTAATGTCCAGTCTGGTGCAGAGATAACTGGTGCTGTGACCAGTTTAGCTTTCAAAGTTTCAAACGCCTGCAGGCACTCTGTGTTAAATACAAATGGCGTGTCGGCAGCTAGCAGGTTGCTTAGAGGTTTTGCAATTTTTGAAAAATCCTTTATAAACCTCCTATAGAATCA
Organism: Arachis ipaensis; assembly: GCF_059453495.1. Lineage (NCBI taxonomy): Eukaryota > Viridiplantae > Streptophyta > Magnoliopsida > Fabales > Fabaceae > Arachis > Arachis ipaensis. The sequence goes on along the minus strand of NC_142440.1, from coordinate 77,349,754 downwards.
TGCATGCCCCAGAAAGCTTCTGATTACCTTAACATTGGCAGGTGGTGGTAATTTTTCAATTACCTCTATTTTAGCTTGATCCACCTCTATTCCCTTGTTTGAAATTTTATGCCCAAGGACAATCCCTTCAGTCACCATAAAGTGACATTTTTCCCAGTTTAAAACCAGGTTGGTCTCTTGGCATCTTTTCAAAACCAGTGTCAGGTGATCAAGACAGGAGCTGAATGAGTCTCCATATACTGAGAAGTCATCCATGAAGACTTCCAGAAATTTTTCCACCATATCAGAGAAAATAGAGAGCATGCATCTATGAAAGGTTGTAGGCGCATTACACAGCCCAAAAGGCATCCTTCTGTAAGCAAATACTCCAGATGGACATGTGAATGCTGTTTTCTCTTGATCCTGGGGATCTACTGCAATTTGGTTGTAGCCTGAATAGCCATCCAAAACCAGTAGTAATTATGACCTGCTAGTCTTTCTAGCATCTGGTCTATGAATGGTAAAGGAAAATGATCATTTCTGGTGGCTGTATTGAGCCTTCTGTAATCAATACACATGCGCCACCCTGTAACTGTTCTTGTAGGAACCAGTTCATTTTTTTCATTATGAATCACTGTCATGCCTCCCTTTTTAGGGACAACTTGAACAGGACTCACCCAGGGGCTATCAGAAATAGGATAAATAATCCCAGCCTCCAGTAATTTAGTAACCTCTTTCTGCACCACTTCCTTCATAGCTGGATTTAGCCGCCTCTGTGGTTGAACCACTGGCTTAGCATCATCCTCCAATAGGATTTTGTGCATGCATCTAGCTGGGCTTATGCCCCTAAGGTCACTTATGGACCACCCAAGAGCTGCCTTGTGTGTCCTTAGCATTTGGATTAGTGCTTCCTCTTCCTGTGGATTTAAAGCAGAGCTTATGATCACTGGAAAAGTATCACCTTCTCCCAGAAATGCATATTTCAGGGATGGTGGTAATGATTTGAGCTCGGGTTTAGGAGGTTTTTCCTCTCCCTGAGGAAATTTCAGAGGCTCTTTCAATTCCTCTGAATCCTCTAGATCAGGCGGAACATCTTTAAAGATGTCTTCCAGCTTTGATTCGAGACTCTCAGCCATGTTGATCTCCTCCACCAGAGAGTCAATAAGATCAACTTTCATGCAGTCTTTTGGTGTGTCTGGATGCTGCATGGCATTGATAGCATTCAATTTAAACTCATCCTCATTGACTCTCAGGGTGACTTCCCCCTTTTGGACATCAATGAGAGTTCGTCTAGTTGCTTGGAAAGGTCTTCCTAGAATGAGAGTAGCACTCTTGTGCTCCTCCATTTTCAGCACAACAAAGTCGGTGGGAAAGGCGAATGGCCCAACCCTGACAATCATGTCCTCAATCACGCCTGATGGGTATTTAATGGAGCCATCAGCAAGTTGGAGACATATCCGGGTTGGTTTAACTTCTTCAGTTAAACCAAGCATTCTGATGGTGGATGCAGGTATCAGGTTGATGCTTGCCCCAAGATCGCATAAAGCTGTCCTGGTGCAATTTCCCTCTAATGTGCATGGTATCAGAAAGCTTCCGGGATCTTTAAGCTTTTCAAGAAAGCTTTTCAAAATGACTACACTGCATTCTTCAGTGAGGAGAACTCTTTCAGTTTCTCTCCAATCCTTCTTATGACTCAAGATTTCTTTCATGAACTTGGCGTAAGAAGGTATTTGCTCAAGTGCTTCTGCAAACGGAATCTTTATTTCAAGAGTCCTGAGATAATCTGCACAGCGAGCAAATTGCTTATCTTGCTCCTCTTGGCGGAGTTTTTGAGGATAAGGTATCTTGGCTTTATATTCCTCAACCTTGGTTGCTATAGATTTAATTCCTACAGAAGTGGTTGAAGAAGCCTTTTTAGATGGGTTGTCATCAGCACTTGTGTGTGTCTGATCCCTCTCTGGCAATTGAGTGCCAGAGTTAGAAGCTGGAGTGACGTTAGACGCCAATTCCTCATCTGCTTTTGGTGTCTGAACGCCAGAACTGTGCTTCTTTTGGGCATTCAACGCCAGTTCCTTACTTGTTTCTGGCGTTGAACGCCAGTCCTGAGCATGGTCTGGGCGTTCAGCGCCAGCCTTCCACCCAATCTCTGGCGTTTTAACGCCAGAATTATTTTTTCCTGGGCTCTTACTGTCCTCTGATGGATTTTGGGTGGTTTGCTCATTTCTTGGCTTCCTGCTGCCCTGAGATGGGGTATTTAATGTTTTCCCACTTCTTAATTGAACTGCTTGGCATTCTTCTGTTATTTGTTTTGACAGCTGCTGTTTTGTTTGCTTCAATTGTTCTTCCATATTTATATTAGCCATCCTTGTCTCTTGTAGTCTATCTTTGAATTCGGCTAACTGCTGTGTTAGAAAGTCCAATTGCTGATTGAATTCAGTAGCTTATTCAGCAGGACTGGTTTCAGTAGTTACTGTTTTAGCCTCTTCTTTCATGGAAGGGTCACTGCTTAGGTACAGATGCTGATTTCTGGCAACTGTATCAATGAGCTCTTGAGCTTATTCAATTGTCTTTCTCATGTGGATAGATCCACCAGCTGAGTAATCTAGAGAGATCTGAGCTCTTTCTGTAAGCCCATAATAGAAGATGTCTAACTGAACCCACTCTGAAAACATTTCAGAGGGGCATTTTCTTAGCATCTCTCTGTATCTCTCCCAGGCATCATAAAGAGATTCATTATCTCCTTGTCTAAAGCCTTGGATGTCCAGCCTTAGCTGTGTCATCCGTTTTGGAGGAAAGTATTGATTCTGGAATTTTTCTATCAGCTGTTTCCATGTCTTTATGCTAGCCTTAGGTTGGTTATTTAACCACCTCTTAGCTTGGTCTTTTACAGCAAATGGGAACAGTAATAATCTGTAGACATCCTGATCTACTTCCTTATCATGTACTGTGTCAGCAATTTGTAAAAACTGTGCCAGAAACTCTGTAGGTTCTTCCTGTGGGAGACCGAGATACTGGCAGCTTTGCTGCACCATGATAATGAGCTGAAGATTCAACTCAAAGCTACTGACTCCAATGGAGGGTATGCAGATACTACTCCCATATGAAGCAGTAGAGGGGTTAGCATATGACCCCAGAGTCCTTCTGGACTGTTCATTTCCGCTTAGATCCATGATGGAGAAAGGGAGATGATGTAAAATAGAGAAGAAATATTTATATTTATTTAATTATTTATTTATTTCAAAAACAAAATAAATTAAAATAAAATAAATAAAAATGGGTGAAGATTTTTGAAAAAATGAGGAGAGAGAAAGTAGTTAGGAAGTTTTGAAAAAGATATGAAATTTTTTTTTTGAAAAAGAATATAAAAGACTCTGACCCAAAAGACAAAATTTTCCTAATCTAAGCAACAAGATTCACCGTCAGTTGTTCAAACTCAAACAATCCCCGGCAACGGTACCAAAAACTTGGTGCACGAAATTGTAATGTCAATGTTCACATTACTCTCTTACAACTTCGCACAACAAACCAGCAAGTGCACTGGGTCGTCCAAGTAATACCTTACGTGAGTAAGGGTCGAATCCCACGGAGATTGTTGGTTTGAAGCAAGCTATGGTTATCTTATTATTCTTAGTCAGGATGCCAACAACAGTGTTTTTCAAGTTCAATTGTAAAAAATGAGAGGGCATAAATATAAATACTTATTGTGCAACGATGGAGAATATGTTGGAGTTTTGGAGATGCTTTGTCTTCTAAAATTCTGCTTTCCTCTGTTTTCTGATTCACGCACGCAAGTCCTCCTATGGCAAGCTGTGTGTTAGTGGATCACCGTTATCAATGGCTACCATCCATCCTTCCAGTGAAAAGGGTCCAGGTGCGCTGTCACCACACGGCTAATCATCTGCAGGTTCTCAATCATACCGGAATAAGATTTACTATCCTTTTGCGTCTGTCACTACGCCCAGCACTCGCGAGTTTGAAGCTCGTCACAGTCATTCAATCCCTGAATCCTACTCGGAATACCACAGACAAGGTTTAGACTTTCCGGATTCTCTTGAATGCTGCCATCAATCTAGCTTATACCATGAAGATTCTGATTAAGAGATCCAAGAGATATTCATTCATTCCACGGTGAATGGGAGTGGTTGTCAGGCACGCGTTTGTGGGGGAATAATGATGATTGTCACGTTCATCACATTCATGTTGAAGTGCGAATGGATATCTTAGATAGGAACACGCATGTTTGAATAGAAAACAGAAACACTTGCATCAATGCATCGAGACACAGCAGAGCTCCTCACCCCCAACAATGGAGTTTAGAAACTCATGCTGTCAAAGAGTACAAAATTCAGATCTAAAAATGTCATGAGATACAAAATAAATCTCTAAAAGTTGTTTAAATACTAAACTAGTAACCTAGGTTTACAGAAAATGAGTAAACTATGATAGATAGTGCAGAAATCTACTTCTGGGGCCCACTTGGTGTGTGCTGGGGCTGAGACTAAAGCTTCTCACGTGCCTGGGCTGTTCTGGGCATTCAACGCCAGGCTGTAACCTGTTTCTGGCATTGAACTCCAACTTGTAACGCGTTTCTGGTGCTGGACGCCAGACTGAAACATGGAAATGGCGTTGAACGCCAGTTTACGTCATCTATCCTTGAGCAAAGTATGGACTATTATATATTTCTGGAAAGCCCTAAATGTCTACTTTCCAACGCAATTGGAAGCGCATCAATTGGACTCTTGTAGCTCCAGAAATTCCATTCCGAGTGCAGAGAGGTCAGGATCCAACAACATCAGCAGTCCTTTTTCAGCCTGAATGAGATTTTTGCTCAGCTCCCTCAATTTCAACCAGAAATTACCTGAAATTACAGAAAAACACACAAACTCAATGTAAAGTCCAGAAATATGAATTTTGCCTAGAAACTAATGAAAATAAACTAAAAACTAACTAAAACATACTAAAAATTATATGAAATTAACCCCAAAAAGCGTATAAAATATCCGCTCATCAGTAGCCGGTGCATTACATAAGCCAAAAGGCATCCTCTTATATGCATACGTTCCAAAGGGATATGTAAAAGTAGTTTTCACCTGAAAATAGCCAGTGTAACCATCTAGAAAATAGTAGTGTGATTTACCTGACAGACGATGAAGCATCTGATGAATGAATGGCAGGGGGTAGTGATCCTTGCGAGTAGCCTGGTTGAGGCGCCTATAGTCAATGCACACCCTCTAGGAGTTTTGCACTCTAGTTGTCAGGATCTCTCCATGATCATTCTTCACTGTTGTGACTCCAGACTTCTTGGGCACCACTTGTACTGGGCTGACCCATTCACTATCCGAGATTGGATAGATGATGTCAGCTTCAAGCAGTCTGCTCACTTCTTTCTTGACAACTTCTAAGATGGTGGGGTTCAGCCGCCTTTGAGGTTGATGAACAGGCCTTGCTCCCTCTTCTAAAAAATCCGGTGCTCATAGACTTGAGGGCTGATGCCTACTATATCCACCAAGCTCCACCCAATTGCTTTCTTGTGTCTTCTCAGCACACTAAGCAGCTGCTCCTCCCATTAGGAAGCGAGTTACCTTGCAATAATAACTAGGAGCATCTGATTATCCTCAAGGTAAGCATACTTGAGGTGGGGTGGAACGGGCTTCAATTCCTTTTTCTGCTCATGGCTAGGCACTTGATCATCTGGAGCTAGTGATGGTGGCAAGGTGTCTTCATTTTGTTCAGAGGGTTTCCCCACACTTCCACCTTGCTCCATGTGTATCTCTTTTACTTCTTCTTGGTGAACTGCAGCTACAGTTTCATCAATGATGTCACACTGAAAGACAAAGTGATCTTCCGAAAGATGCTTTATGGCTTCGTCCAGGTTGAAACTCACTGCTCGGCCATCTATCTCAAAAGAGTAAGTTCCTGAAAAGGCATCCAATTTGAACCTTGAAGTTTTCAGAAATGGCCTTCCAAGGAGGATGGACGATGGTCTTCGGAGTCATTAGGGGGCATATCCAAAATATAGAAGTCAATAGGGAATGTTTGCCCCTTAATGCTCACCAGCACGTCCTCAGCAATTCCTACCACCGAGATTATGCTTTTATATGCCAAAACAAAACGTGCTGCTGACCTTTTTAAGGGAGGTAGCCTCAAAGCATCATAAACAGATAATGGCATAATACTCACACATGCAGTCAGAAAATTTTACACCCTCTATAGTAATAGTAACCATGCATGGACCCGGATAACTACATTTTTCGGTATATCACCCATTAAAGCAGAAATAGAGCTACCTAGAGAAATAGTTTCTAAATCCTGTATTTTATCTTTATTCATGCATAAATCTTTTAGAAACTTCGCATATTTAGGTACTTGGCAATTGGCATAAAAAAGGGGAATAGTTACCTCAACCTTTTTGAAGATCTCCACCATCTTGGGATCGAGATCCATCTACTTTCTGGACTTCCTAGCAAGGTGTGGGAATGGAATGGGAATGACTTCTCTTGTAACTTCATCTTATTTTGGTGTTCCATCCCTTGGTTGAGCTACTTCTTCTTCAACCATGTCTTGTACCTCCTCCTCTTCTTCAACATCCTCTACCTCAATAATGTCTTCAACTTGAATGTCTTCCTTTGATCTCGGCTCCTGATGATTCCTCTCTTGCAGTGTGGTTCCGGACCTCAAAGTGATGGCATTGATTCCACCCTTGGGGTTGGGTAAGGGTTGAGAAGGAAGTGCACTGGAGCTTGAAGGTTGATTGTTGGGGGTAGTTAATGATTCCATCCGGGAGATGAGAGCTTGTATGGTGGAGCTAAGACCATTTATGGAGGAGTTAATTCTATTTTGAATGTCTTGTTAGCCTTGCACAATAGAGCAAAGCATCTCATCATTAGAGGAAGATGGGGGGTAAGTGATTTGAGGGGCTTGCTGTTGGTTGTTCTGAGGCGCTTGGGACTGCCTTTGGTGAGGTGCTCGATAAGGCTGGTTTTGGTTCTGCTGTCTGTTGTTGTTGTTGTTCCACCTCTGATTTCCTCCGTTGTCTCTTCCTCCTCGGTTGTAGTTGTCCCTCTATCCTTGGTTGGAGTTGTCTCTCCACCCTTGGTTGGAATTATCTCTCCATCCCTGGTTGGAGTTGTCTTGCCAACCTTGATTGTAGTTTCCACCTCGGTTATAATTGCCAAGAGGTCAATGAGTTACACGATTGAAGATGAGATGAGCTGGATTTAATCCAAAGAGAACAACATCTCCTGATCTCAATGAATTTCGCCTATTCTTATCTTCCACATTCTTTATAGCTTTCTTTACATTCTGTTATTCCCTATTCCCATTTACAATTAAGTCATTTGTGTTTCTGCACTTTACATTCTTGCCATTTCCTTTTTTATACTTTACTGCTTCTCTTTACTTATGAGTCATTTACATTCCTGCTCATTTACAATTCTGCTCATTTACAATTCTGCAATCACACTCTATATTGCTCAGCTTGACTAATTCACCCATTCATTAAAATTGCTCAAATCTACCAATCTCTATGGATACGATCCCACTCCTAGTGGGTTATTACTTGACGATTTTTTTAGTGCGCTTGCCAAAAGAACGGATTCATTAATTTTATATGCGGAGTGAATTCCGGTCATCAAACCATAGTCCGCTCTGTCACCATATCTGAAATCTCATCGAGGTGAATTTGTAACCTGCGTCTGAAAAATAACAACAAAGTATGGAATGAGAACCAGAGGTTCTCAGTATGGTAACAGTGCCCCATATGTAAGATGTAAGGCTCTGGGACGCCGAAGGCAATCCTAGAACTTCACATCAAGTACAGATATTCAAGCTTAGAATAAAATAAATAACTTATACCATAAACATTAAACAGGGTTATCTAAACTTAGGGGAAATTCTAACTAATACTAATCATACCGCTGTATCCCACAGCCTTCGCCAACCTAACCTATGTGCGATCCCATCACCACTGCCTACCTAACCTCCTCAACACCAAACAAACACAATTAATGCAAGCAAATAATACACAGGTAATAATCATATATCACAATTAATTCAAAAAGCAATTAGGCATGTTATACAATTAGGAAAACTCAAGTAATCAAAGCAAACAAGCACATAGAAGATGCATATGATAAATGCCTGTCCTATTGGCTCGTGATATTACTTGTCGGTCCGTAAATACCAACCAGACACATCCTTCTGGATGTAGCTTTTTCTGCGATGCCAGAGGTATAGTGCCCTGCACACTCATGCAGCAGCGAATCTACTACATCAGAGATATAGTGCCGTGCACACTCATGTAGTAGGGAGTCTACCATGCCAGGGATATAGGCCCCGCACACTCCCTGCAGCAGAGATGGAAACCACCACAACAATTCATGCAGCAGAATAATCTACCACGCCGGAGATATATGCCCCGCACACTCTCAACAACAACCAGTCATGCGGTAGAACAATCTGCCACACCGGAGATATAGGCTCTGCACACTCTCAACAACAACCAGTCATGTGGCAGAACAATCTGCCACGCTGGAGATATAGGCTCCGCACACTCTCAACAACAACAAGTCAAGCGGCAAAACAATCTGCCACGCTGGAGATATAGGCTCGGCACACTCTCATATATTCTAATAATTTCCTCATCATTCTTTTCAAAATTCTCAACTCATCACAGCCATCATAAGTTCATAATTTTCCATTAGGAACTCATTAGTTCATCAGCTTCTCAATTCGTTGTCGGTACTCACCAAGTTCACTACTCTTCCTTCTCCCTCAACCAAACTCATCATCAATACACTAGAAACCTAAACCTCCATTTGCTAACTTTTCAAAATGGTACCACATCAAATCCTCCCAAGATACTTTCCATGTTCGATACCCAAAAATAAGCCCAAGAGTCTTAAAATGGTGTCACAGAAGCTTACAAGCTTGTTGGGAAGGTGAAATAGTTGAAAACAAAGTTTAAGTTTGAGGAACAAGGTGTATCCGTACGCACAGGGCTGTGCATGCGCACGCCCAAAGAGATTTTCAAAATGTGTGCATACGCATAGGGGTGTGCATACGCACAGGTACCAAATTTTATAATTCTGTTCACTAGCGCCCCCAACAGACTGACCTTCCAAACTTGTGCGTGCGCACAGGGCTGTGCGTGCACATAGGCTGTAAATCTTCATTGGTTGTGTGCGCGCACAGACTGTGCTAGCGCTGCCAATAGCAAGCCCTTCCCTGTGTGTGTGTACGCAGAAGGCTGTGCGTGCGCACAAGTTCGAAAAATCACAGGGGTGTGCGTGCGTGCAAGGCTGTGCGTGCGCACATACCAGAAATCATAAAATTCTGCAACTTTGTAGAATTTCAGATTTTGACACCAAACTTTGAATGATCATAACTTCCTCTACAAAAATCCAAATTTTACAAACTTTATATCAATTTGCAGAGTTTTCAATAAACTTTAATTTAAAGTAAATTCCAACAAATTTTGAAAACTGAGGTTCAAGTTATAATCCGTCAAAGTTTGCCAAAAATCTGTTTTTACCAAAACCTTAAAAAAATACTTTCAACAAAACCCTCACTTCAAAACCAAACTACTCACGATCCAATTAATACCAAATCAGCACAAAAGCTCATACCACTCATTCCTCAATCTCAACCGTCTATAATCTCCCATATACACTATCCCACACCATCAAAATCATTATTATCCAACAATAACAATCATCACAAACAATCCTAATTCTCCTCATTCATTAATAACATTTCCACAACTCATCATCAATCATCAACAATACCAATAACTCTCAACAACGTTACACATCAACAATAATCCACCAACCTTAACCTAACATCAACCACAAGAATCAATATCCAAAAAAATCATCATCAACATACATCATCACACATCATAATCATCAATATCCTTTACTCCAAACCACCACAAACATTTTACATTAACTTATTACCTTAAATTTTCATCAATAACAATAATTTCCAACAATCATCATCAACCACACTAATCCAATACAACCAACAATTAACGTCAATTCACATATAATTACTGATACGCCAATACCATTCAATCCTATTTTAGGGTCAACTAGCCTAAGTGTCCAGAAACATTATATATTACATAAAGGAAACCGAAACCATACCTTGGTCGATTTCCAAAACGCACCAAACATCAAAACAAAGCCACCAAGCTCAATTCAAAGCCTAAGTCCACTCCAACAAACACCAAAACCTAATCTAACATCATAAAACATACCAACATCAAACCTAAGGTTCACAAAAACAACTAAACACATGGGTTTAGTGAAACCTTATCTTACTTATGACTTGCATCATCTACCCTTCTTTCTTGCATAAAGAAGACCATAAAAGAGCATAAACCGCATTTGATCAGTAAAATTCATGCATTATTTGATAAATATTATGGTACACTACTTTCAGATGAGTTGTGCTGATTTTCAGGTGAGAAAAGTATCAAAATTGGGCTAGAAGACAAACAAGAAGTTGGGCGTGTGAAACTGGCGTGACACTTGAAGCAAACGCCACAAAAACGCACTGTCGTGGCATGCCAGGAGATGGGCATGGCACGCTAGTACTAAAGTCCAGAGAAGATATTCAAAGCATGCATATGGGCGTGGCACGCCAGAGACTGGGCGTGGCACGCTGATACAAAATTCCAGAGAGCTACAATGGAGGACACAAAAGGGGCGTGGCATGCCAAGCAGGGCATGGCACGCCTGACCCATCAACTACTATGGGCGTGCCACTTGAGCAAAGGGGCGTGGCACGCCAACTCTCCATCCCAATAAGAACCTTCAATATGGCATGTCACTTGGTGTCGAAGGCGTGGCACGCCAGCCCCACGAAGTCACTTGTGCATGCCACTTGAGAACCCAGGCGTGGCACGCCAAGCTTAAAGAGTTCACAAAACCATGGGCGTGCCACTTGAGCAGCATGGCGTGGTACGCTGGTACAACAATCCAGAGAAGGGGTTGAAGGCAATTGAAGACTAGGCATGCCACTTGAGCAACCAGGCGTGGCACGCCAATGCACAAAGGACCAGAAGCAAGGACTGGGCATGCCACTTGGTATCGAAGGCGTGGCACGCCAACCTTAGCATTTCACCTTGGCGTGCCACTTGAAGGCTGAGGCGTGGCACACCAACTACTGGAACCAAGACAAGATCATGGGCGTGGCACGCCAGCCTTTTGGCGTGGCACGCTGGTATAAGTTTCCAGAGAGGATGAAGGAGGCCAATTACATGGGGCATGCCACTTGGTATCAAAGGCGTGGCATGCCATTCACCATTCTTCACTTAGGCGTGCCACTTGAGTAGCCAAGCGTGGCATGCCAGTGTCATTCAGAAGAGGAGCATTGGGGCATGCCACTTGAGTTCATGGCGTGGCACGCCAAACAGAGCAACCACTCACTCACAAGAGGGGCGTGGCACGCCAGACCCTGGGAGTGCCACGCTAGTTCAACTTTCCAGAGAAGCCTAGCCAAACATAAAGCAAGGGCGTGGCACGCCAGACCTTGGGCGTGGCATGCCAGTACAAATTTCCAGAGGTAAAGAGAAGTGAGAAAGGCAAGGGGCGTGCCACTTGAGCTCGAAGGCGTGGCACGCCAAGGTTGAAAGAGGGACGAGCGTGCCACTTGAAGGATTGGGCGTGGCACGCCAAGCTAGAAATGAAGAGCACGTGACACGCCAGAGGCACACCAGCCACACGCCAGCTGAGAAGTCATGCTTATTGAGTGTTTTCTTTTCCCTCCAAAATGTAATTTTCCTCTTTCACTTTTGTAATTCTTTTATTTCACTAGGAGTAGTATAAATACCCCCAAGGAGTACTGAAGAAGGGGTTAAGCAGTCAGCTTTAGATCCACTTTTACACTTTACTTTTGAGTACCTTTTAAGCTATGAGTAGCTAAGTTCCCTCTCATTGAGAGAGGGAGCTCTGTTGTACTTGATGGATGAATGATAGTGAAATCCTTCTTCTCTTCATCTTCTCTTTGATTTGCTAGAAGGAATTTCGTTCTTAATGCTTAGTGTTCAATTATCTTGGGAAAGAGATTGAATGCAATTGGGTTTCATGGGAACCTTGGAAAAGGAAACATGAAACCATGCTTGAAATCCCTTCTCACACTATAGTAGAATATGGGTTTTGGTGTTTGGATATGTGACATATAATCCTCCTTCTACTTGGACCTATGATGGTGTGTGGTATAATTAAGGACCAAGCATATCTCTCTTCATGAGCAATTAGACCAAGGAATTGGCTATTGATCAAGATCTGAGAGATTGAGTCACCAAGGGATTGGGGCTTAATCAATCATGATTGCCAAGAGGTCAATGAGTTGCATGATTGGAGAGGATATAAGCTAGACTTGATCCAAAGAGACAACATCTCCCAATCTCAATGAATTTCCCCATTCTTATCTATCCATTTCTTTATAGCTTAATTTTATATTCAGCAATTCCCCATTCCCATTTACATTCAAGTCATTTATGATTCTGCACTTTACTTCTGCCATTTATATTTCTGCACTTTATTGCTTTTCTTTATATTCTAGTCATTTACATTCATGTCATTTACAATTCTGCACTCTACAATCCTATTGATTCGTTTGACTAATTCATCAATTGATTAAAATTGCTCAGATTTTCCAATCTCTGTGGATACGATCCCACTCCACTGTGGGTTATTACTTGACGATAATTTTGGTGCGCTTGCCAAAAGGACTAATTCACCAATTTTGAATGGGGTGTGAATCCCAATCATCAAGTTTTATGGCGCCGTTGCCGGAGATTGGCTTAAATTTGACAGTGATTCATTCAATTGGAGAGCTAAATTAAGCAATTTAAATTCCTTGTTATTTTATTTTTTTTTAGCATTTTTAATTTTTTTTTTGAGTTCTATCTCCTTCTTCTTTGATTGTTTTTATCATTCGTATTTTCACTCTTCTAACTGTTTGATTAATTGCACCACTCACACTAACATTCACTCTAATAAGAGTAACTTCCTTATTCAATTTTTTTTCTTTCTTCTCTTGTTTTGCCTTGCTGGTTGTATGATAGGTAGAAGAAGCGGGGCTTCTTCTTCCTTTGATTTTGAACCTGAGAGGACCTTCCTTAGATTAAGGAGGGAAGCAAGAGGGAAAAGAGTTGTTAGTGCTGAGGAAGAGGAAGAGTATTTTAAAACAAACATGGAGGAGAACATGGAGAACCATCATGAAGAAGAAGCTCACAACCATGCCAGAGAAGGTCCAGTAAATCATGATGGACAAGAGAGGAGAGTCTTAGGCTCCTACATCAACCCAAATCCAGGAAATTGTGGCAGCAGCATCTTAAAGCCAACAATTTATGCCAACAATTTTGAGCTGAAACCTCAGCTCATCACACTCGTTCAGAACAATTGCTCATATGGAGGAAGTGCCCAAGAAGACCCTAGTCAACATCTCAGCACATTCTTGAGGATATGTGATATTGTAAAGTCCAACGGGGTACACCCCGACATCTACAAACTACTCTTGTTTCCTTTCTCACTCAGAGATAAGGCAGCAAAGTGGTTGGAATCATTCCCCAAGGATAGCCTAACTACATGGGAGGAGGTCGTGAACAGATTCCTTGCAAGATTTTACCCTCCACAAAGAATCATTAGGCTGAGAGCTGAGGTACAAACTTTCAGACAACAAGATGGAGAAACACTCTATGAGGCCTGGGAGAGATTCAAAGATCTGACAAGAAGATGCCCACCAGAAATATTCAATGAATGGGTACAACTACACATCTTTTATGAAGGACTATCCTATGAAGCAAAGAAGGCTGTGGATCATTCTTCAGGAGGCTCACTCAACAAGAAGAAAACCATTGAAGAGGCCATAGATGTCATTGAAACTGTAGCTGAAAATGAGTATTTCTATGCTTCAGAAAGGACTCAGAAAAAGGGAGTGCTAGAGCTCAACACTGTAGACGCTTTGTTAGCTCAGAACAAAGCAATTGCAGCTCAAATAGAAGCTCTAACAAAAAGGATGGAGGCTAACCAAGCCTCAGTTATTCAGGACCAAACTCCCCAAAAAGAAGGGAATGCACCAGGATCTGAAGGTGACTGGGAACAAGCAAATTATGTGAATGATTCATCCAGACCACCATATGACCCACACTCTAAGACATACAACCCAGGTTAGAAGAATCACTCAAACTTTTGGTGGGAAAATCAACAAAACCACAACCAGGACCACAACAAGCCTTATTCATCAAATCAGCATTTCAACCACAACCCCAACCATCAAACAGGGAATCATAGACTCTACCATAACTCACAAAACACATCATACCATAGTAACCAGCCTACACATAACAATCTCAACCAAGATACACCATCCTCAACTATGCAACCATACGAAATCAAGAGCAACTTTGAGAAGATGGAAGCTGCAATAGCACAACTATCCTCACAAATTACAGGAGCAGTCTCCACCCTCATGGATAGACAAGCACAAACTGACAGAAGGATAGATGCTAATCAAGAGGAATACAGGTCAAATCTGAAAAATTAAGGCGCAGTAATCTCAAAGTTGGAAGCACAAGTGGGGATTTTATCCAAGCAAATCTCACTTCCCACTCACACATTTCCCAGTGATACTATGGCTAACCCAAGAGGGGAATGCAAGGCCATTACTCTAAGAAGTGGGAAGGTTGTAGAAGGAGGAACCCCAAGCAAAGACAAGCATGAAGAAGTTGCAGCAAAGCATGGGAACAAAGATGAAGAAGAAATCCTTGCTCCACCTCCACCAAAACCAGTCTTGAAGTCTTATGTGCCAAAGGCACCATACCCACAAAGACTGGGAAAAGATGGGAAGGATGGCCAGTTTTCTAAGTTCCTAGAGATCTTCAAGAGGCTCCAAATTAACATACCATTTGCTGAGGCATTAGAACAAATGCCACTCTATGCTAAATTTTTGAAGGAGCTTATAACCAAAAAAAGGAACTAGGAAGCAAAAGAAACCATAATATTGACTGAAGAATGCAGCGCCATCATACAGAAGAAGCTGCCTCAAAAGCTGAAGGACCCAGGGAGTTTCTAAATTCCCTGCATCATAGGAGACATCACCATTAAGAAGGCTTTGTGTGATTTGGGAGCTAGCATAAATCTTATGTCCATGACCATGATGAGAAGGATGAAGATTGAGGAAGCCAAGCCAATAAGAATGGCACTTCAATTGGCTGACAGAACATTTAAGTTTCCACATGGAATGGTGGAAGACTTGCTAGTGAAAGTAGGAGAGTTCATCTTTCCTACTAATTTTGTTGTGTTGGACATGGAAGAAGAGGCCAACACGTCAATTATCCTAGGAAGACCATTCCTAGCTACTACTGGGGCCATCATCGATGTGCAAAAAGGGGAACTAGTCTTGAGGTTGCATGAAGAGAAAATGGTCTTCAATGTCTTCAAAGCAATGAGTTACCCCAAGGAATCCATAGGAGAATGCATGCTGGTAGACACCATGGAACAAATAGTTCAAGAATTCTCGGAAGAAGAACAATGTGGAAAAACCATTGAGCTGGAACAAGCACCAGATGGAGAATCACCACAAGCAACCATGAGAAACTCAATCATGCCAATCATCACAAGCAACACAGAAGCAGAGCCACCAAAACTAGAACTGAAAGCATTATCACCTAGCTTGAAGTATGCATATCTGGATGCTAACAACACCCAACCAGTGATCATAAATTCAAGTCTGAGTAAGGAACAAGAAGAGGAGCTCATCCAAGTGCTGAGACAACACAAGGATGCCATAGGCTGGACACTTGCATATTTAAAAGGGATCAGTCCTTCAATGTGTATGCATAAGATCTTGCTTGAAGAAGATGCCAAACCTTCAAGACAACAACAAAGGAGGCTGAACCCAACTATGAATGAAGTTGTTTAGAAAGAAGTGTTGAAACTATGGCAAGCAGGGGTGATATAACCTATATCAGACAGCCCTTGGGTAAGCCCGGTGCAAGTAGTCCCTAAGAAGGGAGGGATCACTGTTGTGGCAAATGAGAAGAATGAATTGATACCCACAAGGACAGTGACCGGATGGCGTATGTGCATTGACTACCGGAAACTTAATGAAGCCACCCGGAAGGACCACTTTCCTTTACCTTTCATGGACTAGATGCTTGAAAGATTGGCAGGACATGAATATTATTGCTTCCTAGATGGGTATTCGGGCTACAACCAAATTGTTGTAGACCCCAAGGACCAGGAAAAAACTTCATTTACTTGTCCATATGGTGTTTTTGCTTATAGGAGAATGTCCTTTGGATTGTGCAATGCACCTGCAACATTCCAAAGGTGCATGCTCTCCATTTTTTCAGACATGATTGAGAAGTTCATAGAAGTATTCATAGATGACTTCTCTGTATTCGGGAACTCATATTCTGATTGCCTATACCATCTTGCTCTTGTGCTAAAAAGGTGTCAAGAAACCAACCTAGTTTTAAACTGGGAGAAGTACCATTTTATGGTGACTGAAGGGGTGGTTCTTGGTCACAAGATTTCAAAAGATGGTATAAAAGTGGACAACGCAAAAGTGGAAGTAATTGAAAAATTACCTCCACCTTGCAATGTCAAAGCAATCAGAAGCTTTTTGGGACATGCTGGGTTCTATAGGAGATTTATCAAGGATTTTTCAAAAATTACAAAACCCCTTAGTAACCTACTTGTCTCAAATACTCCATTTGTTTTTGATAGAGAGTGCATGATAGACTTTGATGAACTTAAGAAGAAACTCTCCTCTGCACCTATTATAGCACCACCAAGCTGGGATCTTCCCTTTGAACTAATGTGTGATGCATCTGATTTTGCTATTGGTGCTGTTCTAGGACAGAGGAAAGACAAGATAGTACATGTTGTTTACTATGCTAGCAAGGTTCTCAATGAGAATCAAAGGAACTATACCACCACGGAGAAAGAACTTTTAGCCATAGTTTTTGCTTTTGACAAGTTTAGATCATATCTTATTGGCTCAAAAGTGATTGTGTTCACTGATCATGCAGCACTCAAATACTTACTTACCAAACAAGAATCTAAGCCCAGATTAATAAGGTGGATCTTGTTGCTCCAAGAATTTGATATTGAGATTAAAGATAGGAGCGGAGCAGAGAACAAGGTAGCTGACCACCTTTCAAGAATCCCACAAGAAGAGAAGATGCAGCAGGTAGCAGTCAATGAAAGCTTTCCTGATGAACAATTGATGATGATTCGAGTAGCTCCTTGGTTTGCAGACATAGCCAACTTCAAGGCTATTGGGGAGCTACCAACTAACATCAATAGGCACATGAGGAGGAAGCTAATCAAGGATGCCAAACACTACATCTGGGATGATCCTTATTTGTTCAAAAAGTGTACTGATGGAATCTTAAGAAGGTGTATACCCCATGAAAAAGGGCAGGAAGTATTATGGCAGTGCCATAGATCTGCATATGGAGGTCACTTTAGTGGAGAAAGGACAGCAGCAAAAGTGCTTCAATCCGGATTTTACTGGCCAACAATATTTAAGGATGCCAAGGAAATGGTGTCAAGATGTGATGAATGCCAAAAAGCTGGTAATCAAACCAAGAGAAATGAGATGCCACAGCAATTCATACTAGAGTTGGAACTGTTTGATGTATGGGGGATTGATTTCATGGGGCCCTTCCCAACCTCCTACTCAAATAGCTATATATTGGTGGCTGTTGATTATGTTTCAAGATGGGTAGAAGCCATAGCCACTGCAATAAATGACAACAAGGTTGTGATAAGCTTCTTGAGAAGGAATATTTTCAGTAGATTTGGAGTCCCCAAAGCTCTCATTAGTGATGGAGGGACACACTTCTGCAACAAACAACTCGAGGCACTCCTTCTCAGATATGGAGTGAAGCACAAAGTGACAACTCCATACCACCCACAGACCAACGGGCAAGCTGAAATTTCCAACAGAGAGCTAAAAAGAATCCTTGAAAAGACTGTTGGAAGCTCAAGAAAGGATTGGTCTAAGAAGCTGGATGATGCACTATGGGCCTACAGACCCCCATTGGGATCTTTCCATACCAACTGGTATATGGCAAGGCTTGTCACTTGCCAGTTGAACTTGAACATAGAGCCTTTTGGGCTCTAAAGATGTTAAACTATGATGAGCAAGCTGCTGGAGAAAAGAGACTAATGCAACTCAATGAGCTAGAGGAGTTTAGGAATCAAGCATATGAGAATGCAAAAATCTACAAAGAGAACACAAAAAGGTGGCAAGACCAAAAGATAGCAAGAAGGGAGTTCACTGAAGGACAAAAAGTGTTACTCTATAACTCAAGACTCAAGTTCTTCCCTGGAAAACTGAAGTCTAGATGGTCATGACCTTTCACCATACTCAAGGTGTTTTCCTATGGTCATGTGGAGCTCAGGGAGGATAAGACTCAGAGAACTTTTTCTGTTAATGGCCATAGACTCAAACACTACTTGGGAGGCTCCTTAGAGGAGCACGGAGAGAGCTACAAGCTCAGCTGAAAATGAAGGAATGTCAAGCTAATGACAATAAAGAAGCGCTAGTTGGGAGGCACCCCAACACTTTATCTTTTTTTGATTTAGTTACTTTTCTTAGAAGTAGTTTAAAAATTGTTGCATTAGGTAGTTTACTTTTCTTAGAACATTGTTTTTAGCTTTGGTAGCTAGATTTTCTTTACATTTTCTTGATCATAATGAGTGAATGGGCTGAAGACTAGCTAAAATGCTAAGTTTGGTGTGGCCTCTCACCCACTTAATCTAGGCTTACAGACAATTTATATTTTGATTTGAAGAGTAAGACCAAGGATTAAGTTTGGTGTGGCCACCACCAAGAATCATCTAGCAGCCCAAGTCACCCAATTTGAAAGCACTTAATGCTTTGGGTAAAAACATGAATGTGGTTTAATGAGTTCAGAGGAATTGGAATCAAAATGAAATGAAAAGATTGATGTTATTCCACTCCTATGAACACATTAAATACACAATGATAAAACCAATTTATTGAGATGCCAAAGAATTAAGTTTGGTGTCCCAAGGGACACCCATCAGTTGCAATCCAATTCACTTTTGATGAGAAGGAATGTGAAAGGGTTCTTTTGTCATTACTAATAGGGTCAGTTTCATTTCAGGAGAGAAGATGGGACCCACATGATAAACAACTCACAAAGCAAGGAAGTCAAAGTGTACTTACACTTTGGAATTCAACACACGCAGAAGACACAGTGAGAAAAGAGTTGACGCCTCTTCACACGCTAGGCGCCACTCCCCAAGTGGGAAAATATTTACCCTTTTCATTTCCCACCACAACATTCACCCATTATAAAAACCTCACTTCACCATCTCCTATTCCACTTCAAACAACCCCAATCACACATGAAGAGCATACGGCCCTCGCCTTCCTTCCTGTTTTCATCTTTTACCATCTCTTTCCCTTCTTTCTTTCTTTCTTTTTTCTTGATTGGGACAATCAAGTCCTAAGTTTGGTGTTGGAGCAAAACCTTGTTTTGCTTGTTCTTTCTTGCAACTCCATTTCACTTTCAAACACACTCTCATGGCACCACCAAAGAGCTCAGCCTCAAAGAAAAGAAAAGTCAATGAACCAACCTCTGGGTCCTCAAGCTCGTTCAGTGACTACAAGTTCCTCTCCGCATTCAACCAAAACCAATTCTATGGTAGGGTGAGTGAGAGGGAGATCATTCCGGAAGTTGGGTTCCAATAAGGGAGGAACGAGCACATTGAAATCAATATTGAGATCAACAATAGAGGTTGGTCACTTCTATGAAACCCACCAAGGAAAGTGGTAGAGAGCTTAGTGAGGGAATTCTATGCCAAAGCAGTGCCTCAACCAGGGCAACAATATGGCTACATTAGCTATGTAAGGGGTAAGTCCATTGACTACAGTCCCTCTAGCATAGAAAGGATGCTAATGGTGAAGAGGACAAGTTCCACTCGGAGCTATAAAGAAAGAACAAAGCAGCAAGACCCTGGGTTTGATGAGATCCTAAATGAGATTTGTGTGATGCATGTGCGTTGGATCAATGACAAGGATGGGGTACCTAATCAATTGAGGAGAAGAGATTTGAGCCCCCAAGCTAGAGGGTGGCTAGAATTTGTGAGGAGGTCCCTAATCCCCACATCCAACACTTCAGAGGTGACCAAGGAGAGAGCTGTACTCATCTACAGCATCATGAAAGGAGAGAACATCAATGTGGGGGAAATGATTGCCAACAACATCAACAAAGTGCTGAAAAGCACCAGTGACAACACAAGGTTGGCATTTCCCAGCATTATACAGAGGCTATGTGATGAGGCTGCATTTGAAAAGATTATTGATGAAGTGCTTGTGAAGCAAGACAAGTTCTAACTGCCAAGAAGATGGCCAAGGTGATAGCTGTGCACCCACTCCACAGGGCCAGAGAACGAAGAGCTCAGGCCCATGAACAACAACAACAACAACAAGAAGAGGAGGCAGAAGAGCAACCTCAATTCCTGGCACTTCAACCACCACCATAGTATCAATATCAACAATTTCCAGAGGGATTCAACTGGGAGCAACTGCAAGGAGATGTACACCAAATGAAGGGAGATCTACACCATTTGAGGGAAGATGTCAATCAATTCAAGAAAACTCAACAACAACAATGGAGCCAAGTCAACCAGAACATTCAACAACTCCAAGGGAGTTTTGAGGATCTCAAGGAGCAGCAAGATCAAATTAATTAGGGAGAAATGCAAGGCAGCTTAGGAGTGATTGTGAGATGGCAATTACAACAAATGGAGAGTCTTGCTGAATCTAGACACCTCTACGAAGCAAGAACTGTAGCCAGAGGGGAATATGATTGCTATGCACAAACAAAGTTGAGCTACCTATGCAATGCAGTAGCGAACATGAACCCCAACTACCCCACCTATATGCAGAAATTAGAGGAACTTAGCTCAAGGTAAGAGGAAATAGCATACCAACACAAGGAGAATGTGAAGTCCTATATGAGGAGGCTAGGATATTGGAAGCCCAAGGATGCCAAAGCACAAGAAGATTCTTCCAAACCAGATGAAGGTGGTTCTTCCCCCTCCAAGAAGAAGGACAAAGGGAAGGGGCCAATGAACTAAAGATGAAGCTGCTCAAGGTTGTTGAGTCCCATGGTTGACACTTTCCAATTTCTGAATTCTTGCTTAAGTTTTTGCTTTATTTACTTTTTGAATAAATAATCATGCTAGGATAGTTTATGTTTTATGCATAGTTTTTAATTCCTATTTGAAATCTTTATGAGTTCTTCTTTTCAAGAAAGAAAATGCCATGTATTTCAAGTCTTCATTCCAACAAAAATAAAAAGTAGAGTATGTCTCCATAAGAGTCACTGTAAGTTGTGCAAAAATAATGAGAAAGACCAAGGCCAAGATGGATTATGAAACAAACTAAGATATAAGTGACCAAGTGTAAGACCTTGAATGAACTAAAAAAAGAAAATGAGTCATGGAAAAGCAACTAATCCTAGAAGGTATAACTAGGGGAAGGTTAAGGGGTGTTCCTTGAATATCCATAGAACCAAGAGGTAGTAGGCAATAAAGACCCAAGGCTCTGAGCGTCAACTACTGGGATAGAAAAAGAAACATTAAAAAGCTCAAAAAGAATAAAAAAAATCTTAGTAGATGCTTGTGGCGAAGATGTGTCAAGAAGAGACCTGGGCAAGTAAATTCTTAGGGGTGTCTCAACACCTAGTACCCTAAAACCAACTGGTTTGGGAGTGCTAATTGAAAGCTTAATTAAAGGGTTGTCTTGAGACAAAACACTTAGAGTCGTGGTCAAGAAAGCAAAGCAACCCTTACTACCTCAAGGTGACAATCAATAGAAAGGACCCCTAAAGCCTATACCTGAAAGAACCCTCAAGGATCCAAGAGTTTTTTCATGACATTAAAACATTCATGCATGTGTTGAATACTTAGCCTTACTCTTAGTTGTATTGCAATCACTCAAAGCCAAAGCCTCAAGTTATAAGGTTTACTCACATTGATTTGCTTGGGACAAGCAAAACTTAAGTTTGGTGTTGTGATGACTTGCATCATCTACCCTTCTTTCTTGGATAAAGAAGACCATAAAAGAGCATAAACCTCATTTGATCAGTACAATTCATGCATTATTTGATGAATATTATGGTACACTACTTTGAGATGAGTTGTGCTGAACTTCAGGTGAGAAAAGCATCAAAAATGGGGTAGAAGACAAACAAGAAGTTGGGCGTGTGAAACTGGCATGACACTTGAAGCAAACGCCACAAAAATGCACTGGTGTGGCATTCCAGGAGCTGGGCATGGCACGCCAGTACTAAAGTCCAGAGAAGATATTCAAAGCATGCATAAGGGCATGGCACGCCAGAGACTGGGCGTGGCACGCTGATACAAAATTTCAGAGAGCTACAATGGAGGACACAAAAGGGGCGTGGCACGCCAATGCACAAAGGACTAGAAGCAAGGACTGGGCGTGCCACTTGGTATCGAAGGCGTGGCACGCCAACCTTAGCATTTCACTATGGCGTGCCACTTGAAGGCTGAGGCATAGCACGCCAACTACTGGAACCAAGACAAGTTCATGGGCGTGGCACGCCAGCCTTTGGGCGTGGCACGCTGGTATAAGTTTCCAGAGAGGATGAAGGAGGCCAATTACATGGTGCGTGCCACTTGGTATCGAAGGCGTGGCATGCCATTCACCATTCTTCCCTTAGGCGTGCCACTTGAGTAGCCAGGCGTGGCACGCTAGTGTCATTCAGAAGAGGAGCATTGGAGCGTGTGATGAACAAACTCTTGTGTGGTCTAGAATTTCCTCAAATGAATGAATTCTCATTGTAAAGTATAGTTTCTAAACCAAACAATAGTCCTTTCATGCAAAAAATTTGGTTGTCACAAGTAACAAACCCCAAATGAAAATTAACCGAAGTATTTGGACTCCGGGTCGTCTCACAAGGAATTGCAATGAAGTGTATGCTTATTGGCTAAAAAGGGGTAAGGCGGTTTTGGTTTATAAGAGGAGCAATGAAATAAATGACAAGAAAAGTAAAGAGAGCAATTAAAGAAAGTAATTAATAAAGAGAGAGATTCATGACAAAGATTGAGATCATAGGCTTTCTATCCTAGTGATACAATGATCAATTCATCTTATTTAGTCAACTCCAACATAAAGGGAGAAAGTCAAACAAGACTAATTAATCATGTCACAAATATAAACAAGAATTTATCTTATTACGTCATCTCCAACATTGGAAGAAGGTATCATATTATCTTCCATGAGAGAAAGTCTAATAAGACTAGCTAATCTCAATCCAAAAGTCCTAATCAACTTACTAATTAAATTAGCAAAAGATTAGTGTCAATGGAAACAATATTAGCTAACAACTCTAGATCACCAACATGAGTTGGGTTTTCATGACTCAAGATTGCCTAATTACTCTTTCCAAGCCAAGAATGCTCAAAATCTACTCTAACATTCAACCAAGTATTTTGTCAAACACTTAGAAGGCATACATGGAAAGCATAGTAAAATGTGCAAGAAATATAAATCTACCAACTATCAATTGCAAGAAAAGTAAATCAACAACTCAATTCATCAATAAAAAGAACATCAAACATTAAATTGCATTAAAAGAAAATGGAAATCCAACAAGGGTTCATCAACATAAAAGTAACAAAATAAAGGAAATGAACAAAAGAAACTAAGAAGATTAAGATGTAACAACAAGAAATTAAAAGGAAAACTAAATCAAAACAAGAATTATAACTTGGATCCAAGAAGAATTAACTAAAACTACCATAAAATCTAGAGAGAGGAGAGAGCCTCTCTCTCTCTAGAATTCTACCCTAAAACATGATGAAAACTAAACTATGACTACTTTGTTCATTCCCCCTTCAATCCTTGGGTTCAATAGCATCAGAAATGAGTTGGATTGGGCCCAAAATGAGCTACAAATCGCTGGGGGCGATTTCATTAAAGTGGACCCACGGGCAGAATCGGCGTGCACGCGTACATGGCGCGTGCGAGCCCCTGAGCGCGAAGCAACATATGGTAAAATTTATATCATTTTGAAGCCCCGGATGTTAGCTTTCCAACGCAACTGGAACCGTCTCATTTGGACCTCTGTAGCTCAAGTTATGGTCGATTGAGTGCGATGAGGTCAGGCTTGACAGCTTTACGGTTCCTTCATTTCTTCATGAGTTCTCCCACTTTGCATGCTTTTCTCCTCACTTCTTCCATCCAATACTTGCCTTATGAACCGGAAATCACTCAACAAATATATCAAGGCATCGAATGGAATTAAAGTGAATTAAATTTAGCTATTTTATGGCCTAAAAAGCATGTTTTCACATTTAAGCAAAATTTAAAGGAGAATTACAAAACCATGCTATTTCATTGAATAAATGTGAGAAAAGGTGATAAAATTCCCCAAAATAAGCACAAGATAAACCACAAAATCGGGGTTTATCAAATCTCCCCACACTTAAACCGAGCATGTCTTCATGCTAAGAATAAAGAAGGACAAGAAAAGGGTATGAACATTTATTCAATGCAAATAAACTATATGCACCTATCTATATGAATGCAACTAAATGCAAGATGATTCTACCTACTTGGTTAAAAGTAAATCAATCTCCAAGAACACATATGCACATGTAGGGTTAAGTAGTATGATGATTCATGAATCCTACCAATTCAAATATCAAAATGAAGCACAAACAGACTTGCAAGAAGAAAAGCTCAGGAAAGCCAGGAACAAGGAATTGAGCATCGAACCCTCACCGGATGTGTATCCGCTCTAGTCGCTCAAGTGTATAGAGTTGATTCACTAAATTCTCTTCTACTCATGCTTTCCAGGATTTGTTTTTCTTCTAACAATCAACAATTATTCAATGCATGCATACATTCATCATGAGGACTTATTCATAGGTTGTAATGGGGCTAGGGTCAAGGTAGGATGCATATGGTCAAGTGAGCTTAAAATTTGCATCTTTGATTAGCCTAAGCTCTCACCTAACCTATATAACAACTTATAAAATTCTAATACAGTACCTAGCTACCCATGATTCCCACTTTTTCACATACTCATGCATTCTTTTTAATTAACATTCCATATGCATTGATTTTTATTGAACTTTACTTTGGGGCATTTTTGTCCCCTTTTTATTTCTTTTTCTCTTTTTTTTCTTTTTCTATTTTTTTCTTATATATATATGTTTTTTTTTTCTTTATCATTTTTTTAAAGTATATACAAACGTATCAATGCATATGGTTTTACATATAGTGCATGAATATGTACCCAATTCCCAATATTTTCAACAAAAATAAAAATTACACTTTTACCTCAACCAATGTCCCAAGTTTCCCATACCCAAATGATAAACACTCTCACTAGCCTAAGCTAATCAAAGATCCAAATTGAGGACATTTATTGTTTTTCACTTAGGGGTAGTGATGTGCTATAATTAAGAACAAAAGGGATTCAATAGGCTCAAATTTGGCTAACAATGGTTGATGAAGGGTAGGCTATTTGGGTAAGTGAGCTAAATGAAATGATGGCCTCAATCATTCAAATGCATATATACATGGAATAATGGACATATAGAATCAAACAAATCAAAGATTACAATCATAGAAAGAGAATAATGCACACAAGAATGGAAATAAGTGGTTATAAGATGTAACCACACAATTAGGCTGAAAACTCACATGCTTGTGTTCTTAGCTCAAAAACCATGTTCCAAAATAAATTCTTCAAGCAAGTTCAACAAGAAAATTTTTTTCAAATTAGTAGGGTGCCCTAAAAAATAATTTTTCTTGGAAAAGAAATCATCACCCTAACCAAGTAGTCCTAACATAAAAAGAAAGTGGTAAGAATATATACAAATCCTAACTAACATGCAATTTATCATGCAATGCAACAAATAATCTAACAAAGGCAAAAATTAAAAATTGGTGTTGAAAAAGGAAGTTGTTACCCATGGAGATCGGTCGGACGACCTCCCCACACTTAGAGATTTGCATCGTCCTCGGTGCATGCAAATAAGAGCAAGGTGGACGGGTTGCTACAATTGATGAGTTCCTCCAAAAGGTTGTGTGGAAGGACTTGTTTGTTGCCCCATTTAGAAGCTTTTCCTTTTCTTTCCTTCTTGGTGGCCAACCTAAAAGGAAAGAGAAAGAAAGAAAGTTAAGCCTACATCAAAGATATCAAAGCAATAAAACATAGGCGAGGGCTAATGCCAAATAAGAGTAAGGTTCTCACTACATGTTAGCTACGCATGTAAGTGAGAGAACAATATAAGCTAAGGGCATATCAACTAACACTTGATGCAAGAGTAAAGTCAAAGCATGAAGAGCACTCAAAAGCATCAAGTTCAACTAGAAAGAGTGGGCCATGAAAGACATGTAACCTCATATCAATGCACAAAAGGTACAAGGATCATCAAAGGTTAAGCATTGAATTAAATATTTCATTACCCATCAATATCAAACAAGTCTAGAAGCACCAAGATTAACCAAGAAATTCTCAACAATTGAGTAAGAGAATTCAACACCATTATTAAAATAAGAAACTTAGAAAAGAAGATAAGAACAAGCTATAAAAAAATTAAAATGCAATAAATGAAAATAAGTAAATACAAATAAAGAAATTGGAAGAAAAGAAATTTTTTTTATTACCGGGGCGGATGCGTCATGCACGCTTCCGCACCGATGCGCAGTTTGGCCAAAGGGGGCGTACGCGCCAGGTGCGCGCACGCGTGGGTTCCAGGCACAGAATAGGCACAAAATGCACATAACTCTCTGGAACATGTACTAGGAGGGCAGGTGGCGCTATCAGCGCGCACGCGCACAGCGTACGTGCGCGCGTATTGCGCAATTAGAGTAAACGACGCGTACGCGCCAGGTGCGCGCACGCGCGGGTGGTTTGTGACTCAGGCATGGTGCTGGCGCAGTGTAGGCGCAACTCTCGGGTCAATGTATGGAGGGATGAAATTTTGCATCCACGCGTACGCGTACATGGCGCATCCGCGTGGATGGTTGAAAATACTTGAGGCGCGCGTATGCGCCAGGCGCACGCGCGGGTTGGTGCTCTGTTTTTCAAAATTTTTCCATGTTCTTGCACCAATCCAAGCATTCTAAACCTCCAAACAGCTACCCAAACATCATAAAACCTTATTTAACATATTAGACTACCAAATAGACTCAACAAACTAAACAAAACATGAAATCAAACCTATTCTACCAATATTTACAAAAGAGAAAATGAAAAGAGTTTACCATGGTGGGGTGTCTCCCACCTAGCACTTTTAGTTTAAGTCCTTGAGTTGGACATTTGGGAGGCTCCTTGTCAAGGTGGCTTATGCTTGTATTGATCCTTGAACATCCACCAATGCTTGAGTCTCCTATAAGCTCCATTCTTCAATTTTAATATCTTCAAGCTTTGATGGAGTTCTTCACAAAACATGAGCTCCCAAATTTTATTCTCCTTGTGCGATCCGGGATCCCACACTTTGTTTTGACACCCATCTTCAAATTGATCATCATGATTCCAATTGGGTCGCATGACCTTAGAATTCTCAATTGAGCATCCAAACATTCTCCTAGACCCATGCAATTTGGTTCTACACCAACCATTGCCATTCAACTTTGAGCATGCAACCATTATAAACATAGAGTGATGTGTCCAACCACTACACAACTCTCTCCTACTCTTAACTCCACAAAGAGCTCTAAGTTGACCATCATTTTCAATCAAACTATATTCAAGTAAGAAAGCAAAGCCTAAGGATAAGAATTTTACCCACTTGAATGTTGTGTAGGATGGTGACTGAGGAAGGGGTGGTTCCAATGATCTTGCAAGTTCCAATCCCTTGTGCTCTTCCTTGACTATCTCCACCTCTTCACAAGCTTCTTCAATTTCAACCTCTTCCTCTTGGTAGCTTCCTTCCAATTCAATCTTTTCTTCATTGCTTACCAAGGGTATGGGAGGTAAGGTATCTTCTTCCTTACCCTCTATGTCAAACCCAACTGGAGAGGATTCAATTGTACATAAAAATTCTTCAATGATTGAATCCATCTCTTGGTCAACCTCTTCAAAGGCTTCAACCACTTCCTCCGGCTCAATTATCTTAACTTCCTCCTCTTGATGTACTCCTTGCTTCAACTCCTCTTCTTCACCTTGAAGCTCTAAACTCACTCCCTCATTATGCTCCTTGGTTGCTTCTCCACATTCGTCAATGGGAGTGCCTTGGTTGCTTATGCTTAGTCGGGAGGAGGCCATATTGCTAACGGCTTCCACTAGGGTATCCATCTTGGATCCTAGCTCTTTAAACTTCTTCTCATCCTCCTCTTATCGCCTTAAGATATGAGATTCAAGATCTCTCAATTCCAACATGGAGGCTTCATCGAAGGGCGGTGGTGGAAGAGAGGGTTCATTGTTTGAGGGGAAGGCATTATAGTTAGAAGGTGGTTCATTTTGGTAAGGATATGGAGTTGGTGTATATTAAGGTGGTTCTTGAGAGTAATTGTGTTGGAATGGTGGTGGTTCCATGTGTGGTTCATATAGTTCATAAGGTGGTTGGTATGGTGGATAAGGATTAAGGTCATAATGAGGTGTTTGGTGGTAGGGGGCTTGTGAGTAAGGCGGTTCAAAGTCATGTTGAGGGGGTGGTTCATAGGCATGTGGTGGTGGTTGTTGACAATCACAATAAGGGTCACCACATCCATTAGATTGATATGCATTAGGATTAGAATTATGCCCATAAGAAATCGGAGAGGTTTGTTGCCAAGAAGGGTGTCAATCCTTTGAGGCTCCTCCCACTTTTGATTGTTCCATCCTTGATACATATTACCATTGTAGTTCCCATTCTCTAGAACATAATTTGAGCAAAACTCATAGCCAAAGTGATGAGAATTCATAGTGAAAGAAAAAAATAAAAACAAAAGCTAATAAAAATAAGCAACAAAGTCCTAAAGCTAGCAAAAACTAACAAATAAGCAAAAAGCAAACATATTCACAATATTCACAATAGCCAATAACATAACACCATTGCAACTCCCCGGCAACGGCGCCATTTTGATGAACGAACTCTTGTGTGGTCTAGAATTTCCTCAAATGAATGAATTCTCATTGTAAAATATAGTTTCTAAAACAAACAATAGTCCTTTCGTGCAAAAATTTTGGTTGTCACAAGTAACAAACCCCAAATAAAAATTAACCGGAGTATTTGGACTCCGGGTCGTCTCACAAGGAATTGCAATGAAGTGTATGCTTATTGGCTAAAAAGGGGTAAGGGGTTTTGGTTTATAAGAGGAGCAATAAAATAAATGACAAGAAAAGTAAAGAGAGCCATTAAAGAAAGTAACTAATAAAGAGAGACATTCATGGCAAAGATTGAGATCACAGGCTTTCTATCCTAGTCATACAATGATCAATTCATCTTATTTAGTCAACTCCAACATAAAGGGAGAAAGTCAAACAAGACTAATTAATCATGTCACAAATATAAACAAGAATTTATCTTATTACGTCATCTCCAACATTGGAAGAAGGTATCATATTATCTTCCATGAGAGAAAGTCTAATAAGACTAGCTAATCTCAATCCAAAAGTCCTAATCAACTTACTAATTAAATTAGCAAAAGATTAGCGTCAATGGAAACAATATTAGCTAACAACTCTAGATCACCAACATGAGTTGGGTTTTCATTACTCAAGATTGCCTAATTATTCTTTCCAAGCCAAGAATGCTCAAAATCTACTCTAATATCCAACCAAGAATTTTGTCAAATACTTGGAAGGCATACATGGAAAGCATAGTAAAATGTGCAAGAAATATAATTCTACCAACTATCAATTGTAAGAAAAGTAAATCAACAACTCAATTCATCAATAAAAAGAACATCAAACATTAAATTGCATTAAAAGAAAATGGAAATCCAACAAGGGTTCATCAACATAAAAGTAACAAAATAAAGGAAATGAACAAGAGAAACTAAGAAGATTAAGATTTAACAACAAGAAATTAAAAGGAAAACTAAATCAAAACAAGAATTATAACTTGGATCCAAGAAGAATTAACTAAAACTACCCTAAAATCTAGATAGATGAGAGAGCCTCTCTCTAGAATTCTACCCTAAAACATGATGAAAACTAAACTATGACTACTTTATTCATTCCCCCTTCAATCCTTGGATTCAATAGCATCAGAAATGAGTTGGATTGGGCCCAAAATGAGGTACAAATCGCTGGGGGCGATTTCATTAAAGTGGACCCACGGGCAGAATCGGCGTGCATGCGTACATGGCGCGTGCGCGCCCCTGAGCACAAAGCAACATATGGAAAAGTTTATATCATTTTGAAGCCCCGGATGTTAGCTTTCCAACGCAACTAAAACTGCCTCATTTGGACCTCTGTAGCTCAAGTTATGGTCGATTGAGTGCGAAGAGGTCAGACTTGACAGCTTTACGGTTCCTTCATTTCTTCATGAGTTCTCCCACTTTGCATGCTTTTCTCCTCACTTCTTCCATCCAATACTTGCCTTATGAACCTGAAATCACTCAACAAACATATCAAGGCATCGAATGGAATTAAAGTGAATTAAATTTAGCTATTTTATGGCCTAAAAAGCATGTTTTCACATTTAAGCACAATTTAAGGGAGAATTACAAAACCATGCTATTTCATTGAATAAATGTGAGAAAAGGTGATAAAATTTCCCAAAATAAGCACAAGATAAACCACAAAATCGGGGTTTATCAGCGTGCCACTTGAGTTCATGGCGTAGCACGCCAAACAGAGCAACCATTCACTTACAAGAGGGGTGTGGCACGCCAGACCCTGGGCGTGCCACGCTAGTTCAACTTTCCAGAGAAGTCTAGCCAAGCATAAAGCAAGGGCGTGGCATGCCAGTCCTTGGGCGTGGCACGCTAGACCTTGGACGTGGCATGCTAGTACAAGTTTCCAGTGGCAAATAGAAGTGAGAAAGGCAAGGGGCGTGCCACTTGAGCTCGAAGGCGTGGCACGCCAACACAAGAAATCCACTATGGCGTGCCACTTGAGCTCGAAGGCATGGCACGCCAAGGTTGAAAGAGGGACGAGCGTGCCACTTGAAGGATTGGGCGTGGCACGCCAAGCTGGAAATGAAGAGCACGTGACACGCCAGCCACACGCCAGCTGAGAAGTCAAGCTTATTGAGTGTTTCCTTTTCCCTCCAAAATGTAATTTTTCTTTTTCACTTTTGTAATTCTTTTATTTTACTAGGAGTAGTATAAATACCCCCAAGGAGTACTGAAGAATGGGTTAAGCAGTCAGTTTTAGATCCACTTTTACACTTCACTTTTGAGTACCTTTTGAGCTATGAGTAGCTAACTTCCCTCTCATTGAGAGAGGGAGCTCTGTTGTACTTGATGGATGAATGATAGTGAAATCCTTATTCTCTTCATCTTCTCTTTGATTTGCTAGAAGGAATTTCGTTCTTAATGCTTAGTGTTCAATTATCTTGGGAAAGAGATTGAATGCAATTGGGTTTTATAGGAACCTTGGGAAAGGAAACATGAAACCATGCTTGAAATCCCTTCTCACACTAGAGTAGAATCTGGGTTTTGGTGTTTGGATATGTGATATATAATCCTCCCTCTACTTGGACCTATGATGGTGTGTGGTATAATCAGGGACCAAGCATATCTCTCTTCATGAGCAATTAGACCAAGAAATTGGCTATTAATCAAGATCTGAGAGATTGAGTCACCAAGAGATTGGGGCTTAATCAATCATGATTGCCAAGAGGTCAATGAGTTGTATGATTGAAGAGGATATAAGCTAGACTTGATCCAAAGAGACAACATCTCCCAATCTCAATGAATTTCCCCATTCTTATCTATCCATTTCTTTATAGCTTAATTTTACATTCAGCAATTCCCCATTCCTATTTACATTCAAGTCATTTATGATTCTGCACTTTACTTCTGCCATTTATATTTCTGCACTTTATTGCTTTTCTTTATATTCTAGTCATTTACATTCATGTCATTTACAATTCTGCACTCTACAATCCTATTGATCCATTTGACTAATTCATCAATTGATTAAAACTGCTCGGATTTGCCAATCTCTGTAGATACGATCCCACTCCACTGTGGGTTATTACTTGACGATAATTTTGGTGCGCTTGCCAAAAGGACTAATTCACCAATTTTGAATGGGGTGTGAATTCCAGTCATCACTTACCCAACGAGATTAGGAGTAAAATCCAACAATTACCCGCTACAAGAGATCACCTAAACAAGCAAAATCACAAAATTCACTCAAAAACCAAATCCCCAAAAATGCGGAAGTTAGGGCAGGAAACTAGGGAGTGAATTTCGAGATCATACCAAATTTTCTTAGTTAGAAAGGAAGAGCTCGTTGAGAGCTTCACGTGGCCATAAACGGCTCGTCAATCGGAGCTCCGGATCAAAAGTTATGGAGCTTTGAAGGAGGAGATGAATAGTGACATAGAGCTCTCCTCCCTCTCTCTCATTCCAGCGTGCCTTCACCTTCTTTGGTGAGTGAATAAGCTGAAACGCTCATTTAATAAGGGTTATATATGTTGGAATTGGGCCCACTTGGGTCCGGTCTAACCTGTTAGCGGTTTTAGCCCGTTTGGCCCACCTTGGGCCAAAACCTTTAAGATTAGCGCCCAGTATTCAATTCTAAATTATTTTTGCCCTTTTAAAACAATAAGTCAATTTTAAAAATCTCATTTTTCTCAAAATACGCACAAGTGGAATGTTAACGCACTAACGCGATGCACTAATGCCAGTTCTAACGCTAGCATTGGAAATTTTGGCTAGTGTGTATACGTACATGATAGTGTGCGTACGCAGAAGAAGAAAATTTGCCAGTGTGCGCACGCACAAAGCAGTGTGTGTACGCACACAAGGAAGAGCGTTAGTGGGCACGTTAGTGTGCTAACACCAGTGTTAACACCAGTTTTCAGGGGCACTTATGCAACGTTAGTGCACTAACTTCAGCATTAACTTCAAGAGCCATTCCAAGCTTACTTCAACCAAGACCAAAAGCGCACATCCAAGTACTTGAAGACCCATTTGAAGATGAGAAGAAGAATATAAATAGAAGAGTTTTTGAACATGAAAAGGGAGCTCTCGAATACTGGAGGATTAGAGACTCTAGAGAGCCAAGGACTCTTAGTTTTGATACACTTCTTTTCTGCAATTTTACATTTTAGTTTGTATTGGATTTAGTTTATTTTCATGCAATTTCTATTTCTTGCACTTGTTCTTAGAGCAATGATTAACTAAACCCCAATCATTAGGGGGAGGAGCTCTATTGTAATTCAAATGAATGAATGAAATTCTTCTTCGCCTCAATCCGCTTTTTGTAGCTAAGAGATAACTTCCGTTCTTATTTGATCTACCCACTCCAGAAGGGGGTTTAGATCCATTAAATTTCTATGTGAGCCTCAGAAGGGGAATCATAGAAATTAGTTTAGAGCTCTATCTATCACAACTCTCTTAATCAACACCATTCGTGAGGAATTGAGATCTTGAGAACTTGTGTGGCTTATGGATAAGAGAATGCACTTAACCTCTTCTCATGACAATTAGATCAAGGAATTGGAAAATTGATTATGTTTAGAGAAATTGGGTTTCCAAGGAATTGGGACTCAATTAATTACAGTCCGCCATATATCCACTTCATATGATTGAGAATAAAATTGAGACCCATTGATTCATGATGGATTATGATATCTTCTAACTCTAATGAATCTTTCTCTCTATTATTCTTCACTTTGCTTACTTTGAGTTTCCTTTAATTGCTTTGATTCACTACTTTCTTTAATTCCCAGCACCCAAATCCCCTTTACATTTCATGAAATTTACTTTCCATTGCCATTTACGTTCTTGCCTTTACTATCTTGTCATTTAAGATTTCAGCTCTTTTAATTTCTTGCTCTTTATATTTTAGTTCTTTACATTCCTGCCATTTAAGTTTCTGTCATTTACCTTTCAGCATTTAAATTTCCAGCACTCTGCATCCTGTTGTTCGACTCTCTTTGAGGATTTATATTTTGCTCATTAAATTTCACCAAAACCTTTCAATATTCGGTTGACTAGACTCATCACCCAACTAAAGTTGGTTGATCCATCAATCCCTGTGGGATTGACCTCAATCTTTTGAGTTATTACTTGATGATTAGGTACACTTGTCGAAGGAGATTTGCTGCTGTGCAAATTCCCACCCATCAGCATACAAAAATGAGCAGTAGCTTGAGCAAGTCCAATACATGCATAACACAAGCTCTCCCCACATTGATTTCCATGGGGACACATACAATTCCTCGTGGAGGAACCATCCCAACTTAAGGTGGGGAGACAACCAGAACCAATGGCAGAGGAACTCTAATCCCAATAACTTTTGTAACACAAGCAACCGAACCATCACCCCACTAACAATAATCCATACAGAAAACCACAAAATAATGTCTCTATATCCACATTCTACACACAAAATAATCCTCTAAATAACCCAACCAACCTCCATCAACAACCAACCTCTCATCCACAACCCCAGCCACATCAAGAGTCTCAAGGAATCTCTAATTTAGAGATGATGATGGAGAAGCTCATGAAGAATCAAGAGATGGCAAGCAAGAATTATGAAGCATCAATGAGAAACCTTGAAAGACAAATAGGGCAACTGTCCAAGAAACCTGCTGAGAGGCCAATTAATGCCTTTCCAAGTGACACCATTCCAAATTCAAAGGAGGAGTGCAAGGCAATACAACTTAGGAGTGATAAAATATTGGGAGAGGATAACATAGTTGACAACAAGGAAGAGATAAAAATTTAGGAAAATGATAAAGTAGACCACAAGAAGGACAATGAACCACAAGGTCTAAAGGCAAGCAAGTCTCAGAGTCCCAACCACAAGAGAAGAAAGAGGAAGTAAAACCATATGTTCTTTAACTACCTTACCCTCAGATATTGCACAAGGAAATGAAGGATCAACAATTTCCTAAGTTCTTGGAGATTTTCAAGAAATTAGAGATTAACATTCCACTAGATGAAGCCTTAGAACAAATGTCACTATATGCAAAGTTTCTCAAGGAACTCATCACCAAGAAAAGGAGCTGGAAAGAGAAGAAAACTGTGATCCTCACCCAGGAATGTAGTGTTGTAATCTAGAAAGGTTTGCCACCCAAACTCAAGGATCCAGGAAGTTTTTTCATACCAATTGACAAAACATTATGTGACTTGGGATCCAGCATCAATTTGATGCTACTATCCATGATGAAGAAGTTGTGCCACTATCCATGATAAGGAAGCTGTCAATAGAGGAAGTTAAACCCACCAGAATGTCACTTCAAATGGCTGATAGATCCCTCAGGATACCTAATGGAGTTGTGGAAGACTTATTGGTGATGGTTGGAGAGTTTATTTTCCCTGCTGACTATGTGATCTTAGACATGGAAGAGGAAGGAAATCTTGGGACGACCTTTCTTAGCCACAGCAAGAGCCATCCTTGATGTGGAAAAAGGTGAAATGGTTCTCAGAGTACATAATGAGCAAATGATCATCAATGTCTTTAAGGCAATGCGATACCCCCCTAAGAAAGAGAACCATATGAGGGTAGAGATAATAGAAACCTTGGTGGAAGAAGTGCTTGAGACAAGTCATCATGGATAACAAGAAGAAGAAATTTAAGAGATTCAAGTAGAAGATGTCAAAGAGAAGCAAGTAGCCGAAAACTCTCTTAAAGAAGAGAAAGATGAGGCACCAAAGCAAGAACTGAAGCCTCTTCCACCTCATCTCAAATATGCATTCCTTGGCAGGAAAGAAACCCTTCCAGTAATCATCAACTCTTCTTTGAGTACACAAGATGAAGCAAAGCTGCTTGAGGTGTTAAAAACTCACAAAACTGCTCTCTAGGGTGGACAATTGATGACATCAAGGGTATAAGCCCTGCTATTTGCATGCATAAAATCCTGCTAGAAGAGGACTCACGGCCAGTGGTGCAACCTCAAAGGAGGCTCAATCCAACCATGAAAGAGGTGGTTCAAAAGGAGGTGATGAAGTTATGGAATGATGGAATCATATACCCCATTTCTGACAGCTCTTGGGTGAGTCCAGTCCAGGTGGTACCAAAGAAGGGAGGCATGACTGTCATCTTCAATGAAAGGAATGAACTCATCACTACAAGGACAGTGATAGGGTGGAGAATGTGCATTAACTACAGGAGATTGAATGATGCTACATGGAAGGACCACTTTCCTCTCCCCTTCATTGACCAGATGCTAGAAAGATTGGCTGACCATGCATACTATTGCTTCTTAGATGGGTACTACGGGTACAAACAGATAGTGGTGGATCCCAAGGACCAAGAAAAGACCTCTTTCACTTGTCCCTTCGGAGTCTTTGCCTACAGAAGCATGCCCTTTGGGCTGTGCAATGCTCCAACAACCTTTCAAAGGTGTATGCTTTTCATATTCTCTTACATGGTAGAGAAATTCTTAGAGGTGTTTATGGATAATTTTTCTATTTTTGGTGACTCTTTTAACACTTGTTTGCATCATCTAACCCTTGTTTTGAAAAGATGCCAAGAAACAAACTTAGTCTTGAATTGGGAAAAATGCCATTTCATGGTACCAGAAGGCATTGTTCTTGGGCATAAAGTTTCAAGCAAGGGTATAGAAGTTGACAAAGCTAAAATAGAAATCATAGAAAAGCTTCCTATACCAATCAATGTGAATGCAATAAGAAGTTTTCTTGGGCATGCTGGATTTTACGGGAGATTCATCAAAGATTTCTCAAAGATAGCTAAACTACTATGTAACTTACTGGCGGTTGGCAATCCATTTATTTTTTATGATGAATGCAAATATGATTATGAGACCTTGAAAACTAAACTCACTACAGCACCAATCATCACACCCCCAGACTGGGGGCTCCCCTTTGAACTTATGTGTGATGCAAGTGACTTTGCAATTGATGCTATGTTGGAACAAAGGAAGGATAAATTGCATCATGTCATATACTATGCAAGTAAAGTGTTAAACGTGGCATAGAAAAAACTACACCACTACATAAAAGGAACTATTGGCAATTGTATATGCATTTAACAAATTCAGGCCATATTTAATTGTGTCAAAAATTATAGTATACACTGACCATGCTGTTCTCAAGTACCTCATGTCTAAACAGGATGCTAAGACAAGGCTTATTAGGTGGGTGCTATTGCTACAAGAATTTGACATTGAAGTAAGGGATAGGGAAGGAAGTGAGAACCAAATTGCAGATCATTTGTAAAGGCTACCACAAGAGATCAACCAAGAAGCACCACAACTAGTGAATGAGAAGTTTCCAGATGAGCATCTATTTCAAGTCCAACAAGCACCTTGGTTTGCCGATATTGCAAATTACAAGGTGGGAAGAAGGATTCCTCAAGACTACACCACGCAACAAGTGAAGAAGTTGCTCACTGAAGCCAAGCAATTCTTGTGGGATGAACCCTTTTTTTCCAAGAGATGTCCAGATGGGATGATCAGAAGGTGTGTGCTAGAAAGTGAGATGAGAAATATCCTATGACACTGTCATAGCTTAGGTAATGGTGGGCATTTTGGGGCCGAGAGAACAGCTACCAAGATTCTTCAGAGTGGCTTCTATTTGCCATCCATATTCAAAGATGCCAAGGAAGTTGTAAATCAGTGTGATGAATGCCAAAGAGTAGGGAGCTTGACAAAGAGAAATGAAATGCCTTAGAACTTTATCTTGGAGGTAGAGTTGTTGATGACATGTCATCATGTCATGTTTTTCTATGCTTTTTCATACAAGAAATTGATGATTAGTGCTTGAATATTGAATTCTTTTGTGCTTAAATGGTATATTTCTTTGATCTTTTCATTTGATAAAATTTGTAAGAAATAAGTAGAAAAAGAAGCAAAGAAGCACAAATTAAGCTCAATCAAGCTCAAAAGGAGCAAAGAGGAATTGCAACCCTGACCTCTTCACACTCCAACAAGAATAACTCAAGCTACAAAGCTCCAAATGAGGTGATTCTAGTGGCATTGGAAAGTAGAAATCTAGAGCTTTCCAAGAATATATGGCACTGCATGGTGGACACTAAATCTGAGGGAGAAAACTTACCTCGAAAGTGCAAAGATGAACATAGTATCAACTTGCAGTAAGGTCAGCTGACCTCTCCACCTTCCAAGGAGGATAACTGGAGCTGTAAAGCTTTAAATGATGTGCTCTTAAATGCATTGGAAAGTAGACATCCAGAGCTTTCCAACGATATATAATAGTATGGGGTGAACATTAAGTTTAGGCTTCAGAAGCTGGCGCTAACTTTGGCCTCCAAAGCAGCGCTCACTAATTGAGCGTTTTCGGCCTCCCAAACAGCATGACCATGCCTTCTTCGAAGGACCATAACTTGAGCTACAGATGTCCAATTGATGCGCTTTCAGTTGCATTGGAAAGCTGACATTCAGACCTTTCCAAAGATATATAAAAATTTATATTTGGCATGAAATTGAAGTACAAGTGATAGGCATCTTTAAGGCCCAAAAAACACCCTCAAAAGCCAACATTTGGAGTAGCGCTCGTTAGCAAAGTGAGCGCCATGCTCACTTTGTTAACTTTTACGGGAATTTCAGCTTGGAGAGGGGCCATGCACTAAGGGCGTTCAAAAAAGGGAACGTAGCGCTCAACCAAGGGAGTGCTGCAAAGGAACGGAGCGCTCAACCTAAGGGAGCGCCCATGAGAAGCCAGCGTTCAGAAAAGGAACACAGCGTTCAGAAAGGGAACGCTAGAAGAAAACTTGGCACGTGAGGAAGCACCAAGCAAAGTGAACAGGGCGTTCACTTTCCTAACCGAATGCTCTACTGGAGAATGCACCTCCAACCCATTTTCATTCAAGGCCGAACCAATAAAGCCCATTGACATCACTTAAAGGCACACGAAACAGTTAGATTAGAAATTTCATTTAAATTATAATTTGTTTTCAATTTCAATTTTATTTTTCATTTTGTAAAGCCTATATAAAGGCATCAGTTTCATTTCCTTGAAAAAAGGAGGCTGGCTCTGCTAGAGAGCAATAGGAGTAGGAGTAGGATAGAATAGAAAGCTCTCTTTGATACACTTTTCTTTTCTGCACTTTCTATATTTTAGTCTTGAATTTAGTTTATGCAAATTTCAAATCCTCAGCTCCAATTTCCTTCTCTGCGATTTTACTTTTCTGTTTACATTGCTCCTAATTTACATTCCTGTAATTTCCATCTTCTGCACTTTTATTTCTCTGTAACTTTACAATTCTGCTCATGATTCGATCTGATTTAATCTTCATGCAATTTAAATTTCCTGTTACTTGTTCTCAAGATCTCTTCGATTTCTTGCTTTATTGCTTTCTTTAAATTTTCTGCACCCAATTCCCTTTACATTTGCTGCACCTTACATTTCTTGCTCTTTAAGTTTCTGTCAATTTACATTCTGCAATTTAAATTTCCTGCAATTTACTTTCTGTTGATCAATTCTCACTCAATTCACCACTTTTAGCTTGACTAAACTAATCACCTCACTAAAGTTGCTTGATCCATCAATCCCTATGCGATTGACCTCACTCTTTTGAGTTATTACTACTTGATGCGACCCGGTACACTTGCCGGTGAGTTTGTGTGGAAATCTAATTTTCCCTCATCAAGTTTTTGGTGCCGTTGCCGGGGATTGATATAGATCGACAATGATTAAGTGGGTGAGAAGTCTAGATTAAGCATTTTCTTTGTTTTTTGTTCTTTTAATTTTCTGTTCTGACTTGACACCAAGGTGTTTGTGTTTTTGCCTCACTAAGTAAATCTCATCTAAGATATGAATTTCAATTCTTATTGGTGTTGTATTTTACAAAATTCAAATGGAGTTCAAATCATCTTGTGATCAAACAAATTTTATAGGATATTACCCACCATCACCAATTGACTATTCTAATGGTGGCTGGGAATATCACCAAGAAATTACAGATCCTGAGCACTCCAATCCATGGAGATATGCTTCAGAACCACAAGATGAGCAAGAGAATCATATGGAATATTTTCCACCAACACAAAATGATTCAAGTCATTATTCTAATGGTGGCTGGGAGTATCACCAAGGAATAAAAGAGTATGAACACCTCCCAGAGCCACAAGATGACTCGTACTGCTATAACAACCACTCATATTGTAAATGGGAGGGGCAAAATCAAAGGAATCTTGATGATCCATACTTTGTTCATCAAGAAACATCATCACTGGAGTGTGCTCTCAATAAATTCATGCAAAATTGTCCACCAATGCCACAAGATGATCCATATTGTGATGAATTCAATAATTCTTCAAGTTGTGCTTGGGAGGATCAAAATCAAAGAGCACCCAATGTGTCATACTCCATCAATCAAGAGCCATCATCACTTGAGCAAACCTTCAATTCATTTATGCAAAATTGTCCACCCTCACCTTCCAATTTTTCATTTGAAAATTCTTCATCACTTGACTATGCCTCAACACAAAGTTTCTTCCAAGACCCATACAACTCATTTCACCAACCACAAAATTCATTCCATAATTCACAAAATTCACTCCACACCCCTCAAAATAACTTTACCACAACACATCCATGTTCACAAAATTACTCTAAACCCTCGTCGCTTGAGCTAGCAGAGGATCTCCTTCAAAAGTCCAGAGAATTTTTGGAAAGACAAGAACAATCCTAGAAAAGGCAAGAAATCCTCCTCAAGAAGATGGATGGGCACTTAGAGCAAATAAGGAGAAACTCAGAATTATCAAACAGTGAGATTGTAGATCAATTTGTGGGAAAGAAAGTGGAAAAACAAGAACAAAAGGTCCCTGGTTAATGAAATTGCAATGAAGGATGAAGTGGTGGATGTATATGAGACAAGGATTCCATATCTACAGAGGCTAATTGAAGTGACAATGGAACATGAAGATTCCCTCCTGTTCATACCTTGGGTTGAGCTATCCGACCCGGGATGTTTAGCAACAAGGCGACCGACCTCTTCAGGTCAGACTATCCGACCTCTTGTCAAAGAGCTCGGCCAAATCACCAGGAAAGCCCAAAAGGGTCCAAATGGAGGAACACGACCCAAATCCAAAGGCAGCCCAAGCCTATAGAGATAAGGGCGGTTCCCTTGAGGGTAAAATGACCTCACTCAAAGATAAGATAAGATAAGATAAGATAACTAACTTATCTTATCTAAGAAGGTCACTCTACACCATTATAAATACACTGGAGCACCCAGCTGGAATTGACATAGAGGAAGACATCCCCATTGATGAGGAAAAGCCCATCACTAAGAAAAGGATTGAGCAAACAAGAGATCCCACTCGTGGACAAGAACATGAGGAAATTCCTCATCATGAAATCCCTGAGATGCCTCAAGAGATGCATTTTCCTCCACAAAACTATTGGGAGCAAATTAACACCTCCCTAAAAGAATTAAGTTCAAACATGGGACAACTAAGGGTGGAGCACCAAGAGCATTCCATCATCCTCCATGAAATTAGAGAAGACCAAAGAGTCATGAGGGAGGAGCAACAAAGGCAAGGAAGAGACACTGAGGAGCTCAAGCACTCCATAAGATCTTCAAGAGGAAGAACAAGCCGCCATCACTAAGGTGGACCCGTTCTTTAATTTCCTTGTTCTTTATTTTTCTGTTTTTCGTTTCCTATACTTTATGTTCTATCTATGTTTGTGTCTTTACTACATGATCATTAGTGTCTTAGTGCCTATGCCTTAAAGCTATGAATGTCCTATGAATCCATCACCTTTCTTAAATGACAAATGTTTTTAATTGAAAAAGAAAAAGAAGTACATGAATTTTAAATTTTAAAATAGTTTAATTATTTTGATGTGGTGGCAATACTCTTTGTTTTCTGAATGAATGCTTGAACAGTGCATATCTTTGAATTTGTTGTATATGAATGTTAAAATTGTTGGCTCTTGAAAGAATGATAAAAAAGGAGAAATATTATTTGATAATCTGAAAAATCATAAAATTGATTCTTGAAGCAAGAAAAAGCAGTGAAAAGCTTACGAAAAAAAAAAGAAAAGAAAAAAGAAAGAAAAAGAAAAAGCAAGCAGAAAAAGCCAATAACCCTTTAAACCAAAAGGCAAGGGTAAAATAAAAAGAATCCAAGGCTTTGAGCATCAGTGGATAGGAGGGCCCGCAGGAATAAAATCCTGGCCTAAGCCGCTAAACCAAGCTGTCCCTAACCATGTGCCTGTGGCGTGAAGGTGTCAAGTGAAAAGCTTGAGACTGAGCGGTTAAAGTCATGGTCCAAAGCAAAAAGAGTGTGCTTAAGAGCTCTTGACACCTCTAATTGGGGACTCTAGCAAAGCTGAGTTACAATCTGAAAAGGTTCACCCAGTTATGTGTCTGTGGCATTTATGTATCCGGTGGTAATACTGGAAAACAAAATGCTTAGGGTCACGGCCAAGACTCATAAAGTAACTCTGTTCAAGAATCAACATACTGAACTAGGAGAATCAATAACACTATCTGAATTCTGAGTTCGTATAGATGCCAATCATTCTGAACTTCAAAGGATAAAGTGAGATGCCAAAACTATTCAGAAGCAAAAAGCTAAGAGCCCCGCTCATCTAATTAAGATTGATCTTCATAGATGTTTTCAGAATTTATTGTATATTTGCTTCCTTTTATCCTACTTTGTTTTTAGTTGCTTGGGGACAAGCAACAATTTAAGTTTGGTGTTGTGATGAGCGGATAATTTATACACTTTTTGGCATTATTTTTAGTATGTTTTTAGTATATTTTAGTTCATTTTTTTTATGTTTTTCTTAGTTTTTAAATAAAAATCACATTTCTGGACTTTACTATGAGTTTGTGTGTTTTTATGTGATTTCAGGTATTTTTCTGGCTGAAATTGAGGGACTTGAGCAAAAATCTGATTCAGAGGCTGAAAAAGGACTGCAGATGCTGTTGGATTCTGACCTCCCTGCACTCGAAGTGGATTTTATGGAGCTACAAAAGCCCAATTGGCACGCTCTTAACTGTATTGGAAAGTATACATCCTGGGCTTTCCAGCAATATATAATAGTCCATACTTTGCCTGAGATTGGATGGCCCAAACTGGTGTTCCAAGTCAGCTAAAAAATTCTGGCATCAAAACACCAGAACTGGCATAAAAGCTGGAGTTAAATGCCCAAACTGGCACAAAAGCTGGCGTTTAACTCCAAGAAAAGTCTC
The DNA here is from genome assembly GCF_059453495.1 of Arachis ipaensis. Taxonomy (NCBI): domain Eukaryota; kingdom Viridiplantae; phylum Streptophyta; class Magnoliopsida; order Fabales; family Fabaceae; genus Arachis; species Arachis ipaensis. The sequence goes on along the minus strand of NC_142440.1, from coordinate 77,306,487 downwards.
TACATGTGAAAGCTTCAATGCTCAGCCCAAGCACACACCAAGTGAGCCCGAAAGAAGATTTCTGCATTAATTATCTATTTCTGTAAACCCTAGGCTACTAGTTTTCTATAAATAGGACCTTTTGCTATTGTATTTTCATACTTTGGATACATTTAATTTTGGTTCTTCTGGTTCCCCCTCTGGGGCCGAAGCCAATGAACACTATTATCACTTTTGTATTTTCAACGGTGGAGTTTCTACACACCATAGATTAAGGTGTGGAGCTCTGCTGTTCTTCATGAATTAATGCAAAGTACTATTGTTTTTCTATTCAATTCAAGCTTATTCTTATTCCAAGATATACACTCGTTCTTCAACTTGATGAATGTGATGATCCATGACACTCATCATCATTCTCACCTATGAACGCGTGCCTAACAACCACTTCCATTCTATCTGCAATAGCTTGAATGTGTATCTCTTAGCCTCCTGGTTCATGATGCATGGTTGCCTCGTCTGACAACCGAGCCTTCCATTCCATGAGATCAGAGTCTTCGTGGTATAGGCGAGAATCAATTGGCAGCATTCCTGAGATTCAGAAAGTCTAAACTTTGTCTGTGGTATTCCGAATAGGATCTGGGAAGGGATGACTGTGACGAGCATCAAACTCGCGAGTGTTGGGCGTAGTGACAGACGCAAAAGGATCAATGGATCCTATTCCAACATGATCGAGAACCGACAGATGATTAGTCGTGCGGTGACAGTGCATTTGGACCATTTTCACTGAGAGGACGGGAAGTAGCCATTGACAACGATGATGCCCAACATAAAGCTTGCCATGGAAAGGAGTATGAATGATTGGATGAAGACAATAGGAAAGTAGAGGTTCAGAAGGAACAAAGCATCTTCATACGCTTATCTGAAATTCTCACCAATGAATTACATAAATATCTCTATCCTATTATATATTTTATTCATATTTTAATTATCAATTCTTCATAACCATTTGAATCCGCCTGACTGAGATTTTCAAGATGACCATAGCTTGCTTCAAGCTGACAATCTTTGTGGGATCGACCCCTTACTCACGTAAGGTTTATTACTTGGACGACCCAGTACACTTGCTGGTAAGTTGTGCGGAGTTGTGAAAAAGAGTTGAGATTACAATTGTGCGTACCAAGTTTTTGGCGCCATTGATGATCACAATTTCGTGCACCAAAAGGATCCTAGAGAAAACGGTTAGAGCTTCAAGGAAGGACTGGGCAAGAAGGCTAGATGATGCCCTGTGGGCATATAGGACTGCATTCAAAACTCCAATCGGGAGGTCACCATTCAGCTACTCTATGGCAAAGCTTGTCACCTCCCCGTGGAGCTCGAGCACAATGCTTTTTGGGGCACCAAGCTCCTCAATCTTGATTCCCAAGCAGCAGGGAAAAAGAGGCTACTGCAGCTCAATGAACTGAATGAATTTAGACTGGAAGCTTATGAGAGTGCTAAGATCTACAAGGAAAGGGCCAAAAGATGGCATGATAAGAAAATTGCAAGAAGAGACTTTGAGCCAGGACAACAAGTGCTAGTGTATAATTCTAGACTCAAGATTTTCCCTGGCAAGCTCAAGTCTAAATGGACCAGTCCTTATGTGGTGATTAAGGTCTCCCCACATGAAAATCTTGAACTCCTGAATGAAGCTTCAAAAGAGCATTCACAGTAAACGGTCACAGAGTGAAGCACTACCTGGGAGGACCATGGAACAAGGAGGAGAGCATCCATGAGTTGACTTGAACAAGAAAGAAGGACATCAAGCTAGTGATGATAAAAGAGAGCTTGTTGGAAGGCAACCCAACTAGAGGAAACTTTCTTTTCTTCTTTTTTTTTTTTTCAATAAGAAAGTTAAGTAGAATTTCCTGTATTGCAAGGAGTTAAGTTTGGTATTGAACACCAAAAAGATGACATAAGTGAACAATTCAAGGTTGAATGTGTGATGCTAAGTTTTATGTTTGACGTGTGGAAAATTACCGATTAAGAATTTACTATAGAAATAACGTTGCAAGTACAGTTCTTAACCGAAGAAAATTCTGCTTATCAATTTAGAAATAATTGTCACAAATTGAAAATAAAATACTGGGAGTAGAAATCTCAGGTCGTCTCCCAACGAGTTGACAAAAGACTGTAATTTATTGGTCAGAAATTTTCTGAGAAATTTTTAAGAGTTGGAGAACAGAAAAATAAATGATTGTAAATTAAAGCAATGAAAATTAGCAAGAGAATTTATATAATAAAAATAAAAAGTCTTGACTAGGAGAAGATTAATCGGAAGTTCTATCCTTGTTGGATTATCCCAAGTGTAATAGTAAGAGGTTGTTGTTTTTACTTAGTTAACCTTTACCGAATAAAGGAAATTCAAGTAATTGAGCTAACTCTAATTCACAAGTCCTAATCTTCTCCTATGGATGGATTAGTGTTTGTGACTAGAGTGCCAGCCAACAACTTCCAATTTCCAATTACACTTGAGTATTCTAACTCAAGGGTCTCCTTTTAATCAACTCCCAAGTCAAGTTGGGAGTCTACTCCATTGACATGAATGCCTTTTTCATAAACGATAATTGCGGAAGAAAAGAACACATGGAAATTCAAATAAAATAATACCAGAAAATTAATTAAAGGTAAAAGTAATTCTTTGCATTAATAAATTCCAAAATCAAAGATATCCATACGTAAATCTGAATAGGGTTAATGGGTGATTAAAAGAGTAAAGGAATAAGAAAATAAACTAGAATGATAGAAACTTCGACGGAGGTAGTAACTCTTCTAAATATCCAAATCAAAAGCATAAAAGTCTAAAACTATGAATATGAAGAAAACCTAGAGGAAGTAGTATATCTCTCTAAAATTCAAAAGTAAAACTAAAAACTATGTAAAAGTGAATGTGTGTCGAGTCTCTGCTTGTCCCCTGGCTCTAGTCTGTGTTTCTGGGCCGAAAACTGGGTCCAAACTCAGCCCAAAATCGCCCCCAGCATCACGCGTACGCATAGGTCACGCGCATGCGTCGATGGTCTTCTTCGCGTGTCACGCGTACACGTCAGGTACGCGCCCGTGTCACTGTGCAATCTTGCTTATCACGCGTACACGTCAGGTATGCGAACGCGTCGATGTGAAAATCTCTAAATCACGCGCACGCGTGAGCCTTGCGTGCGCGTCGATCCTCGCTGGTTATCTCCTTTATTTCTTGTGCTCCTTCCATTTTTGCAAGCTTCCTCTCCATCCTCTAAGCCGTTCCTGCCCTATACAGCCTGAAAACACTTAACGCACAGATCACGGCATCGAATGGTATAAAGGGGAATTAAAATACACAATTTAAAGGCTTAGGAAGCAAGTTTTCAACCATAGAATAAAATTGGGAAGGAATTGTAAAATCATGCAAATTGTATGAATAAGTGTGCAAAGACTTGATAAAAACCACTCAAATTAGCACAAGATAAACCATAAAATAGTGGTTTATCAATCTTCCCACACTTAAACATTAGCACGTCCTTATGCTAAGCTCAAGGAGACAAAAGAAATGAATGGAGAAAGTAAGACTCATGAGCTGCAACCTATGTATGTGAATGCAACTATATGATAAGATGTTTCTATCTACTTGGTTAAAAGTAAACAAGTTCTCCAAGACAGACATAAATCAGATTCCACTAATTCAAATCACACAATAAAAGATAAGTAAACTTGTGAGGAGATAGCTCATGAAAGCAAGGAACATAGAATCAAGCATTGAACCCTCACTGGTAGTGTATATGCACTCTAATCGCTCAAGTGTCTAGGGTTAATCCACTCTACTCTTCTCTAGTCATGCTTTCTAAACTTTGTTCTTCATCTAACCAATCAACAAATATCTAGTGTACAAATGCAAACATCATGAGGTCTTTTCAAGGTTGTAATGGGGCTAAGGTAAGGGTGAGGATATATGTATGGCCAAGTGAGCTGTAAATTGAATCTTTGACTAACCTAAGTTCTCACCTAACACACACACACACTCTATATAATTCTAAAATCATGCCTAGCTACCCATAATCTCACTTTTGTGTATTTCCCATACTTATGTATCAAATCTTCTTTAATTTCACCACATATGCATTGATCTTTTATTAAACTTAACATTGGGATAATTTTGTCCCCTATTTACTTATTTATTTATTTATATTGTTTTTTTTTATGAACATGAAAGAAAATATAACATATCAATGCACATGGTTTTTCTGGTCTCACATGAGTATGCATCCAAATTCTCAATACTTTTGTCAACACAATTTTATCAACACAAGTTCCCATAATTCCCCACACTTAATTGATACACAATCTCTATCTTAAGCTAACCAAAGATTCAATTGGGGTAGTTAATTGTTTTTTCCGCTTAAGGTTGGTGATGCGATAAAATACAGAACAAATAGGGATTAAAAGGCTCAAAGTGGCAAACAAAGGTAATTGCAATGGTAGGCTATTTGGGATAATGAGCTAGTAACAAATGATGGCCTCAATCATATGTATGCATGCCAATACACTAAATAATGGACATATAGAATGGAACAAACTATAGATTGCAATCATAGAGAAGAAAACACACAAGAATAAAAATTATGGTTAAATAATGTAACCATATAAATAAGCTCAAAATCTCACCGGTTGTGTGTTCTTAGCTATAAACCATGTTCCAAATTACAATCTTCAAACAAGTTTAACAAAAAAAAATTTTAATTTAAATTAGTGAAATGTTATAAAAAGGGTATTGAAAAGAAATTTATTACTTCAACCAAGCAAGACATACATGCAAACAATTATTACCATGCAATCTATCCTACCTAACAAAATAAAAAGTCAAATGTTGGTGTTAAGAGAGAGAAATTACCCCCGAAAGTCAAGGACTGACCTCCCAACACATAAGGCTTGGCACGGTCCTCCGTGCCATCCGTAAGGAGCAAGGTAGGGCTGGAAGCATCGCCTCTGCTGTCTGGTTCGCCATGGCTCCTTGTGCTACTGGTTGAAGGGGAGTCCGGGGTGTCCTTCTGTTCCGGAGGTGGGTTGGTACTGACTATGAGTTCCTTCAGATAGTGGTATCGGCGCTTGTTACGGCGCTCCATTTGCTCCATCTGCCGGTCTTGCCGGTCGAACCTCTCAAGGATCTGAAGGAACATCTGATGGATGGATGGTGCCTGTGGTGTAAATGATGGTGGAGTAAGAAGGAGGTGTATCCAAAGATGGGCCTACAGGCCAGCTCGCAGAAGGAACTAGTGGCCTGATGTACTTCCCATTCGGGACATATTGGTCGGCCCTAGGGATCATGACCTTTGTGTCTCCTACCCGATAGGAAACACCTGCTACAGAGACTAAATCTGAAACCAAGGCAGGAAAGGGTAGGTTGCCCGTAATCTGTACATGTCCCATGGCTTGCCGGATATGTCGGTGCAGGTTGAGAGGTTGCTCTGTCAGGATGCACCAGATGAGAACAGCCATGTCTACTGTGAAGGTCTACTCGTGAGTGCTCAGAAAGATATAGTGGGACATAATCTGTGTCCACACGCGAGCCTTCGAGGTAAGTGATTGGGCTGAGATGCTCTTGGGTCTTGACCGATGCTGCCCATAGATCCAGGTGCTGCCCGGTTAGGCTATAACTCCAAGGATGCTATCCCAGTCAAACTGATACATCTGGCATTTAAGAGAGGCCTCTTGATATGCATCCAATTCCTCTGAGCAAGGTGGAAGATACAGTGCTCTCTGTATGGCACTCTTGGAGATAGGAACTTGCTGCTGATGGATATAGACAGTCTGTAGAGTAGGCGAGTAGAAGTTGGAGTAGAATTCAACTACCCATGATAAGTTGGCCTCCCGTGGCTGCCTCCTCAAAAATCCCCACTATCTCATCTCGATTCGGGGCTCCACAAAATCAACAAAGTGGGTTGGAATAATGAGGAGATGCTCATTGTTGTAGTTCCTCTCGGCTAGGATGGGGAACAACTGTTAGCAATAACGGTTAGTGAACCGTGCGGAGTCCCGTGCGGGAAGGGCTTTCTCTGATTCATCAACTTTAAAGATCCTCTTTACCCGCTTTGTTGGCGGCTTGACGCTTGTAGATGGAAGTGCCTTAGCCGGAGCTCTCTTGGTTCCTCTCCTTGCTGGTGGCTTGTCAGTGGCCTTCTCTTTTCCTTTCTTGGTACACATTCATAAGGAAGAAAGAAAGAAGAAGAATGTTAAATATATATAATTCCAAACCGGCGGGAGAAAGTTCCAAGTGATAATGAATTCCAAAGGAAAGATAATAGCTAAAATACATGGTAGCTACAACATGTGGGTAAGACATCAATTACGAGGAAAAAGGCAATTGATAGGAATTAGATATAAGAGGTTAAAAGCATGCAAGTAATGGGCATGAGAAGCATAAATCAAGCATCAATTATTAAAAGAAGCCAAATTAAAGAGCACTTGTATGATGACAATTTTGAATGATAATTCCAAATACATGTGGAGTACAAGTGTGGTGAAAAAGAGGCATTAAAGTGTAAGAGTAAAATAAAATATGATTCAGAATGCCATAAGAGCATTTTCACAAACACTTGGTGTGCAAGGTAAAATAGGAATGAAAATAATGAATCAAAATGTATATGAGAGCCAAATTTAAATGCCAATTGTCAAATCACTCCTTATAATATCCATAAGTTCAATGATAATAAGGTACGACCCGAATAAAATTCCAACACTAACATAAAAATGCATGAAAAAGAAAGAAAAAAAAAACCATAAATAATTAAGCTAAAAGAAAAATTGAGAAGAAAGAAAAATAATTAAATGCAATAATTAAAAGAGGAAGAATGAAAGAGTAGAGGGGAGGAAGAAACGAAACTTGAGGGAGAAGATGAAGAAGGGAAGAAGAAAGTAGCGGATAGTAAAAAGGAACGAGGAAGAAAGAAGGAAGAGGAAATAAGGTAGAATTAGCATTGAAAAATAATTAGGATTGGGGGAGGGGATAAGTGAAATCTGGTGGCGTACTGGTTTAATTGTGCGTCGCATACGACGCGTACGCATACGGCACGCGTACGCATGGGTCGCGCAAATTTGATAGTGACGCGTAAGCATCTGGCACGCGTGCGCGTGCCTTTGCTTGTACGAATTGCGCAAGTCCAGCCTCGTGCACGTACAACTCTCTATTCAGTCTGGGCTGGGGGCCAAAATTTCATACGACGCGTGCGCGTCAGGCACGCGCACGCGTGGATTGCCATTAAGGGAAAAGGACGCGGACGCGTCAGGGATGCGTACACGTGATGGGATTTATGCTTCTAGCACAGTTCCAGCCCCAAAACCATCACAACTCTCTGTTCAGCATGTTATTGACGCCGATTTCCAGGGTCACGCGTAGGCATGGGCTTGCTTGTGCACAATGCATACTTCCAGCGCCACTCCTGCCCAACACTCTGTTTACTTCCTTGGTGTTGCGAATTCACGCATGACGCGCACGGGTCAGGGACGCTTGCGCGTCGAACACCATTTTTTTATGCAGAATGCAGGTGATGATGCAGAAATTATGAATAAACACTGATAAAAACAAAATAAAATAAAACTAAGAATGAAAAGGTATGATCATACCATGGTGGGTTGTCTCCCACCTAGCACTTTGCTTTTACGTCCTTAAGTTGGACGGTCTACAATCTCAATCTGCTTCTGTTAGTGGATCCTCCAAGAGGAAGACCTCTAGCTCTTTATTGTCCTTCATCCTCTCACCATCATACAGCTTCAAGTGATGTTCATTGACCTTGATGAATTTGGAACTTGAAGGATGACTCAGGTGAAAGACTCCGTATGGCTCTGCCTTTTCCACCCTATAGGGGCCTTCCCATCTTGATCTCAGCTTGCCTGTTATGAGCCTCAATCTGGAGTTGTAGAGGAGAACTAGCTCCCCAGGTCTGAACTCTCTTCTCTTAATATGCTTGTTATGCACTGCCTTCACTCTCTCTTTGTATAGCCTGGAGTTGTCATACGCTTCGAGTCAAAGGTTCTTCAGTTCTGCTAGTTGCAGCTTCCTTTCAGCACCAGCCTTCTCAAATCCCATGTTGTATTCCCTTACAGCCCAGAAAGCCTTATGCTCCACCTCCACTGGAAGGTGACAAGCCTTTCCGTATACTAGGCGGAAGGGACTCATTCCGATGGGTGTCTTGTATACTGTCTGATAAGCCTAGAGCGCATCTACAAGCCTGGTGCTCCAGTCTTTTCCATGAGGCTTGACAATCTTCTCCAAGATGCGCTTTATCTCTCTTTTAGACACCTCAGCTTGCCCATTGGTTTGAGGGTGGTAAGCTGTTGCTACCTTGTGCACAATGTCATGTCTCTTTAGTATACCTGTTAATCTCCTGTTACAAAAATGAGTGCCTTGATCAATCACGATTGCTTGTGGTGACCCAAAGCGACAGATAATATGGTTTCTAACAAAGGAGACAACAACGTTAGCATCATCAGTATGGGTAAGAATTGCTTCCACCAATTTAGAAACATAATATACAGTTAACAATATGTATAAGAAACCACTAGAGTTTGGAAATGGACCCATGAAGTCAATGTCGCAAACATAAAAAATTTCACAGAATAGCATAAGCTGTTGTGTCATCTCATCCCTCTTGGATATATTTCCAACCCTTTGGCATGGGGAACAAGATTTACAGAAGGCAGTAGCATCCTTGAAAAGAGTGGGCCACCAGAATCCACAGTCTAAAATTTTTCTAGCTGTTCTTTGAGGACCAAAATGTCCACCACTCTCAGAGGAGTGGCAGGCCTCTAAAATTGACTGGAATTCTGATTGAGGCACACACCTTCTAATTATCTGGTCAGCACCATACCTCCATAAATATGGGTCATCCCATATATAATATTTGGACTCGCCTTTCAACTTGTCCTTTTGATGCTTAGTAAAATTGGGAGGGAAAGTACGACTAACCAGATAATTAGCTATAGGTGCGTACCAAGGAACTACTTCAGATATTGCGTGCAAGCTATCAAATGGAAAAGCATCATTGATAAGAGTGGAGTCATTCTTAATGTGCTCTAGGCGATTCAAGTGGTCTGCCACCAAATTATGGGAACCACTCCTATCTTTGATTTCTAAATCAAATTCTTGCAGCAACAATATCCAATATATTAACCTTGGTTTGACTCTTTTTTAGCTAATAAATATTTTAGGGCTGCATGGTCTGAGTATACTACCACTTTGGTACCAAGTAAATAGGCTCGGAATTTATCTAGAGCAAAAAAATAGCCAGAAGCTCTTTTTCAGTGGTAGTATAATTAGACTGAGCAGCGTCTAAGGTCTTAGAAGCATAAGCAATTATGAAAGGGTCCTTACCTTCGCGCTGAGCCAGCATCGCTCCTACTGCATGGTTGGAGGCATCACACATAATCTCAAAAGGCTGGCTCCAATCTGGTCCTCTCACAATCGGAGCTTGAGTTAAGGCAATCTTCAGCTTATCAAATGCTTCCATGCAGTCCTCACTCAGCTCGAACTCAACATCCTTCTGCAACAGTCTGGATAAAGGCAATGCTATCTTACTGAAGTCTTTGATAAATCTCCGGTAGAAACTGCATGACGAAGGAACGAACGGACTTCCCTCATGGAGGAGGGGTAAGGTAAACTAGAAATGACATCTACCTTTGCTGGATCTACAGAAATACCAGTATTAGAAACAACATGTCCTAGAACAATACCTTGTTTTACCATAAAATGACATTTTTCAAAATTTAATACAAGGTTTGAATTAACACACCTGTCTAATACTCTAGCTAAACTATCCAAGAAAAGGTTAAATGAATCACCATACACCCTAATGTCATCCATGAAATCTTCCATACAGTTCTCAATAAGATCTGAGAAAATACTCATCATGCACCTTTGGAAAGTAGCCGGTGCATTACATAAGCCAAAAGGCATCCTCTTATATGCATATATTCCAAAGGGATATGTAAAAGTAGTTTTCACCTTATCTTCAGGAGCTATATGAATTTGAAAATAGCTAGTGTAACCATCTAGAAAAAAGTAGTGTGATTTACCTGACAGACGATCAAGCATCTGATCAATGAATGGCAGGGGGTAGTGATCCTTGCGAGTAGCCTGGTTGAGGCGCCTATAGTCAATGCACACCCTCCAAGAGTTCTGCACTCTAGTTGTCAGGAGCTCTCCATGATCATTCTTCACTGTTGTGACTCCAGACTTCTTGGGCACCACTTGTACTGGGCTAATCCATTCACTATCTGAGATTGGATAGATGATGTCAGCTTCAAGACAACTTCTAAGATGGTGGGGTTCAGCCGCCTTTGAGGTTGACGAACAGGCCTTGCTCCCTCTTCTAAAAATATTCGGTGCTCACAGACTTGAGGGCTGATGCCTACTATATCCACCAAGCTCCACCCAATTGCTTTCTTGTGTCTTCTCAGCACACTAAGCAGCTGCTCCTCCAGTTGGAAAGTGAGTTCCCTTGCAATAATAACTGGGAGCTTCTGATTATAATCGCCCCAGCTTCACACTGTGTCTTCGAACCTGTGTTACTGAAAGGGTGGAAAATTTTGGGGTGAGAACAAACCACACGTTCTCAGTAGGGAATGGGAATGCCGTAAAAGTAATGAAATAGAAAGCAAATAATTAACATACTCAAGGAAACTATATTTTTATCAAACCTTTTTGAAAATACTATTCTTGGTTTTACTTTAACTAATTATTTACTTCTTTCCAAGAATCTAAGCTCAAAACAAATTCCAAAATATAAAACTGGTCACATTAAGCATTTCTCAACCACATAGTTAATTTTCAATCACAACGTCAATTCTTAATAATCATCATACATTCACCAACTAATAGCACTAACAAGAGATTCAATTCAGCACACAAACAAGTCACAGCAAGGCAAACAGCACAATCACAGGGAAGTACAATGAGCAAACCCAATCAAATGCAAATACACAAACAGGGATGATGCATGTCTAGCCCTAGTGCAGGTAATGAGCTCATCTGTCGGTTTCTACCCGCTCCCGACGTAACCCGAAGCAGCTGAAATGGGTATGGTTTTCCAGTCAGCATAGGTACAGTTCTCACTAACCGATGTATGCATCATATCCTCTGTAAGCAAACTCTGCCTTACAGGTGGCGGCATTTCAGCCGTGTATGAAATCATATTCTCTATAAGCAACCCTTGCCTTATAGGTGCGGCATTCTAGCCGTGTATGATTTAATATCCTCTGCAAGTGATCCCAGGTTATCAGTTGTAGGTATAGCTCTCAATAGCTGTGTACACTGGAAAACGTTCTGTGGTCGTACCACTATCTATCTGACTGCCTTCACGCAACAGATCATTACATAATCATTCTCATTATCATCATTCATCATCATTCTCATTATTCATCATCATTTTCACATTCTTATGCAGTACCTCTTTCTTTCTCTGTTCAATCATACTGTACAAACTTTACATCTTTCACTTTTACAATATCTTGGCTCAAGCCATTTCTCTTTACCATTCGTTCATAAAAATCTCAATCATCAATTCAGTTCATAATCTCTGCTATGGCAATCTTGAGTCAAGCCAACTTTAAAACTATCTTTCATTTTAGTTCTCTATCAAAGACTCAAGAAAATCATTTAATTTTTTTTAAATTCATTAAACACTTTTCAAAACATAACCTTTCATTAGAAGTAATCAAATAAAACTCTTTCTCAAGTTTACCAACTTCACAAAGATTCAAAAGTCATCTCTCTTACTATTCAAATTCAAATATTATTATTTCACCAAATTTCTAAAAAGGTAATCCTTTATTTCAAGCCCAAAACATAACTCTTTCTATATTGAATCAAATTCAAAACATAATTTCTTTCTTAAATAATTCAACTTCGAAACATAAATCCTTCCTTGGTAATTCAAGTTCAAAATATTATAATTCTTTTCTTAACTAAATAAAACTCAAATAATATAATTATCAAAGTCCAAATCTTCTAAAATAACTTCTCAAATAAAATCTCAGATTTTATAAAATTTCGGCAGCACCTCCCCTAAAACTCGGACTTAGCCACCCTTACGGGTTCCATCTTTCTCAACAAATCACCAGCTCTTTTCTCAGCAGTTTTCACAACAACAGAATCTCAGTAATCATTTCATCATAAATCAGTTTAACAATCGACATTCTAACAATATTTAAAATCAGAGTTTCCATAAACCATCCTTTAAAGGTAGATCAGTCCAACCTCCAGAATTCATAACTAATATTTCAAACACCATCCCTTCATATTTCTAGTTATTTTTAAAGTTCTTTAGTTATTAGCAAAGTTACCATTTTATTCCAAAGATCACACTTTAGGAAAATATTTCAGTAATCATCCTTCAATCCTATAACCGTTCTCAAAATCAACTCTAGTTAACCTTAAATCAACAATAACAACCAAATTAAGAAATTAATGTAACCCGAAATTTAGGTAACAAGCATAGCCTCAAACCAAGAGCAACCTCATCAATTAATCACTTACAACAATGAAACCAGCCACAATCACAACCAAGTCAGAATCAATAAATCATGACACAGAAAATTAGTCTAACCATTACAAAATTATTTATATACTCTTAAAGTTTACTATATTATTTCAGAAAATCACAGGTTCTCAAAACAGTTTAATCCCTTAGTCCCAATCCTTCAATAACCACCAAAACCAATCTCAACTAGTTACAAGTAAACTTCACAGCCGTTCCCATTCATCAAATATCCAATTCAACATCAAACAAGACAATAATTCACTCAAAATCAGAATCTCAACCAATTCATCGCAGAATCAATAATTCAGTCACATTTCACAACCGCATCTAATTTCAATTATAATTCAAAGTAACCACAACCACATTCAATTCTAATCATAATTCAAAATAATCACTTCAACTAACTATTCTCAAACATATTTCAAACAATTCACATCAATTAATCAACTCTTAATCATTATTAACTATTTGCACTTATTCAAATAACTTGGTGGGCATTCTAAATTAAAAACGTTTAATCCCCTACCTCAAAGTCGAAACTCGCGAAAATCACTAAACCCAGCAGCTCCATTGGCAGTTCTAACATCTGTTATGCTCACTTAGCAGCTACCATGATGATTCTAGGCAGCTCCAGTGATGGTGAAAGGTCTCAGCTTTAGCCAAGCAGCAGCAGTAACAATTCAGAGTAAAGCCAGAGCAACATCAACTCTAGCAGCGACAGTGGCGCTCTTCTCAGATTCCAAAAATAGGGGCAGAGCTCAGTGACAGTTACAGGTTCTTTCCCTACCATCGTGTTTCTCCCTACGGCCGACACAACAGTGGCGGTAGCGACAATGACCAACTTCAACGGAGCTCCTCTGCTGCGTTCTCTTTGCTCTGCGAACTCCTATGTCTCCCTCTCTTCGTGCTCGTCGGTAGTGGCAAAAGTGGCGGCGGCGGAACCCTCGCGGTGGTGGCCGTGGATTGATGGCGACAGTGGAGTGGAACACAGCTCCTCTCCTCAGTGGTGACCCTGACTCTCGCATTCATTCTCTCTCTCTGCTGGCCCCTCGACAGTGACGGCTCCAAGGAAGATGACGAGAAAAGACGGCGGTGGCTCCTCGTGGTGGTCGCTCTCCTCCTTTCAGCGACGTCAGTAGCGATGACAGACCCTTGAAGCGACGGCGACAGATCGTGAATGAACGACAGCAACGCGGGCTCGGGCTCTATTGACGGGACGGCGCTGCGAAGCAGCTCGACGCGAGCCCCCAGGACAGTGGAAGTGCGGCGGACAGCCTCCACCTTTCTCTCTTTTCTTCTCCTGGCGCGGTGATAAACTACTATTTCATGGTTTCTCTTGTGCTCAATTGAGTGGTTTTTATCAACTCTTTACCCACTTATTCATACTATTTGCATGGTTTTACATTTGCCTTCCTAATTATGTGCTTTGATTGAAAACATGCTTCTTTGGTCTTAATTTAGCTAATATTAATCCTCTCTTATTACCATTAGATGCCTTGATATGTATGTTAAGTGATTTCAAAGATTACAGGGTAGGAATGGCTCAGAGGATGGAAAGAAAGCATGCAAAAGTGGAAGGAATACAAGAAGTTGGAGAAATTGCTAAGCTGTTCAGCCTGACCTCTTCGCACTCAAACGGCTATAACTTTAGCTACAGAGGTCCAAATGACGCGGTTCCAGTTGCGTTCGAAAGCTAACGTCCGGGGCTTCGATTTGATATATAATATACTATAGTTGCCTTGACGCTAGGCGACGAAACCGCGTGCTCCATGCGGCCGCATCGCAGTGACGAAAATCAGCATGTTTGAATTCTTCTCCAGCGGTTTTTGGGCTGTTTTCGACCCAGTTCTCGACCCAGAAAACACAGATTAGAGGCTATAAAGTGGGAGAATGCATCCATTCATAAACATGCTCTCATATTCACAATTTTAGGAGTATATGTAGTTTTTAGAGAGAGAGGTTACCTCCTCTCTCTTAGGATTAGGATTTAGGATTTCTCTTAGTTTTAGGAGTGGCTCTCAATCCCAGGTTCTTTATTTTTATTTATTTTCCCAATTCAATTTATGAACATCTATTCCAGATTTAATTTCTTTTGTTAATGCAATTTGAGGTATTTTCAGATTTAATTTTGCTTTGCTTTATTTATATTGATGCTTTTTAATTTAGATATTTTCTTCCTTTTGGCATTGGTTAAGTAATTGGTAACGCTTGAGCTGTCAATAAAGCAGTGATTGAAATTGGGAGTTGCTCCAATAACTCCAGTCTTTCCACAGGAATTGACTAGGACCTGAGGATTAAGCTAATTAATCCACTTGATCTACCTTCATAGTTAGAGGTTAACAAAGTGAGATTAAAATCCAAATTTCATCACAACTGATAAGGATAGGACCTCCAGTTTTAATACCTTGCCAAGAGTTTATTTTATTATTATTATTATTTTATTTTTCTTATCATTCAACATACTGCTTCCCTACTTTCTAAAACCCCTACCTTACAAGACTCATAACCAATAATAAAAACATACCTCCCTGCAATTCCTTGAGAAGACGACCCGAGGTTTGAATACTCGGTTATCAATTTCAAAGGGGTTTGTTACTTGTGACAACCAAAAGGTTTGTATGAAAGGACTTTTGAAGGTTTAGAAACTATACTTTCAACGAAGATTTATCTGCAAATTTCTAGACCACGCAAAAGTTCCTCTCATCAAAATGGCGCCGTTGCTGGGAAATTGCAAACGTGTGCCTTATTATTGGTTATTGTAAATATTTTCTTTTTACTTATTTATTTGTTTTTATTTTTGCTTTTTCGTAAATTAAGAGGTTATTGGTTTTTAGTTTAAAATTTTTATCTTATCATTTTTCAAAAATCAAATTTCAAAATTCAAATTTAAAAATTTTTAAATTTCGAATTTTAAAAATTCAAATTTCAAAAATTTAATATTCAAATTTCAAAATTTCAAATTTCAAAATTTAATTTTCAATTTCAAAATTTAAATAACCTTTTAATTTAAATTTGTTTTTAATTTTTATTTGCTACTATGAACTCTCACCCCTTTGGCCATGAGTCTGGTTACAATTATGTTGCAGGAAGAAGAAATTACAATGAGAACAGGCATCAAGGTTGGAACAATCAAAGATGGGAGGAGCCACAAGGATTTGATCAACCCTCATGGCAACAACCACCTCCAATAGACTATCAACAACCACCACCATATGCCTATAAACCCTCTCCTCAACACAGCTTTGAACCACCATACTCACAAGCCACCTACAACCATTCACCTCCATATGACCCTAACCCGTATCCACCATACCAACCACCTTATGAGCCATATGAACCATATATAGAACCACCCCAATTCCAACCCAATTACTCACAAGAACCACCACTTCAATATTCACCATCTCCATATCCATCAATCCAAAAGCACTATGATCCTATTTATGAGAGCCGAGTGCATCAAGAGACAAAGGATCGTTTCAAGGAAACAGTGGATCGTTTTCAGGAAACCATTCATCAATTGGAACAAGTGATGAATCAATTAGCTTCCCGACGTTCGGACACTCAAGGAACCCTCATGGCTTCATGTGGGCAATCTAATGAAGAACGTAGCATGAAGGAGACATTAGAAACTCCAGTGGATAGTAAAGAGCATGAATTTGTACTGGAACAAGTGGAGGAAGCCGGAATTATTGAAGAAGAAGAAGTGGTTGAAAACTTAGGAGATGCAGAACTTCCATGGGAAAGTCAAGTTATAGAGCCTCCTTCAAAGACGTTTGAAATTGATGTTGAGGAGGGTGTACAACCTCCAAGACATATCACAGTTGAAGACTTGGAAGAGGTTGATCAAGAGATGGAGATTCAAGAAGAAGAAGCACAACCTCCCATGCCCTTGGAAAGCAATGAAGAGGAGATTGAATTGGAAGAAAGCTACCAAGAGGAAGAGGTTGAAATTGAAGAAGCTTGCAAAGAGGTGGTAATTATCAGAAAAGAGCACAAGGGAGTGGAGCTTGCAATTTCATTAAAAACACCTCCCCCTAAGTTTCCATCATCCTTCACAACATTCAAGTGGGTAAAATTCATATCCCTTAGCTTTCTAATTCCACTTGAATATGGGCTACTGGAGACGGATGGTCAACTTAGAGCTCTTTGTAACATTAAGAGTAAGAGGAAGATGGCCAGTGGTAAGAATTGTCCTGCAAGGTTCATTATGGTTGGAAGCTTTAAGTTTAAACGCAAAGGTTGGTGTAGAACTCAATTGAATGGGTCTAGAAAGTTGTTTGGACGCTTCAGTGAGAATTCTAAAGCTGAATCACCCAGATGGAATCATGATAATCAACTTGAAGACGGGTGCAAAAGCAAGATTTGGGACCCCGGAATTCATTCTGGCAATCAACACTCTTGGGGCCTTGTAACTTGCTTTAACTTACTTGAAGGCTTTCTGCGCCTAGTTTGGGACCACGGAGGTTACTGGAATCACAAACATTGGTGGAGATTCCTGGATGAATACAAGCATAAGCCACCATAACAGGAAGCTCATCAAATGTCCAACTTAAGGACTTTAACTAAAAGTGCTAGGTGGGAGACAACCCACCATGGTATGATCGTTCTTTTTTTCATCTTTATTTAGTTTTATTTGTTTTCGAGTTTTATTTTATTTTATTATATTGAACCTGGAGTTTTGCATCACATTCATATTAACATTTCATTCTGCATATTTTCAGATTAAAAAAAAAGAAGAAGCACGCAAGCGACGTGGCAGCGTCACTGACGCGTCCGCGTCACCAGTGCAATGGGAAGAAAAGAAAATGAACAGAAAGTTACGCAGGAGCAGGGCTGGAGGCGTGCCAATGGCACAATTCACCCCACGCGACCGCATCACTGACGCGACCACGTCATATGGAAATAATGGCCTCCCACGCGACCGTGTGCCCCACGCGGCCTCGTGACTAGGATTTCGACGTAATAATGGGGCACAGCCGAAAGTTGTGCTAGAGTGGTGCTGGACTGGCGCTGGACGCGCAGTCCACCTCACGTGACCGCGTGCCCCACGCAGCCGCGTCACATCCTACTAAGTGGCCACTCGCGCGATCGCATGCCCCACGCGATCGCGTCACCCAATATTTGGCAAATAATGATTTTGAACAGAGAGTTGTGCGAGTGCGAAGCTGTCCTCGCGCCAGTAGCATAAAACGGGTCACGCGACCGCGTCAATCAGTTTACAACGCAAGTCGCGCGACCGCGTGCCTCACGCGTCCGCGTCGCTTGCGCCGCACAGCTTATCCTAATTTGCCAAATTATCTTATCTTTTCTTCTCCAATCCTAATTTTTCCTCCATCCTTCCTTACTTACTTCTTCTTCCCTCCTTTTCCTTCTCATTCTTCTTATTTTTTCCTTTATTTCACTTAATTTATTTGCATATTTCATTCATTGCATCTTAATTTTGTGCATATTTTTATTTTTATTTTATTTTCTAAAAAAAATTATTAATTTTCTTTGGTGTTAAAATTTTCTTATTCAACTGTTGCATCTTCTCTTGAATTATCCTGGTGCTTCATGACTTGTTCTGATTGGGTAATATTATTTAAATCAATGCTAATTTTTATAATACTGATATTCTTTTTGCATTGACATGAACTTACATTGTCTTTCATTACCCACTCTCTTCCCCTTTGTTGCAACATTTTTGCACCACTGGTGTGCCATGTGCTTCTATTGTTTTCTCACTTGCATGTTGTAGCTACCATGTAATTGAGACCCTCATTATTTGGCATTAACCAACCCATGTTTTAATTGTTTCTTATCTTTATTTATGGGTTATTGTTCTTCTTTTCCTCTTCTTTTAGGCTGGCCACCAAAGACGGCAAAAAAGAGAAACTTATAAAAGGGAGACAAACAAGTCCATCTGCACAATCCATAAAGAAAAGCATCAGTTGGAACAACCCGTCCACCTGCACATCTCAGCATGCACCGAGGACGGTGCAATCTTTAAGTGTGGGGAGGTCGATACCGATCTCCATGGGTTAGTATTTTCTTCTCAAACACCAATATTTTATTTTCCTTGTTAGTTGTTGTATTTGCATGTTTGATTGCATGATTATTTGATTTTGTGCATATTTTACCACTTGGTTGAAGTAATATTTTCTTTTTCAAGAAACCTTTTAAGAGAATTTCACTAATTTGAATAAAATTTAATGTTACACTTGTTTGAACAAATATTATACTGGAACATGGTTTAGAGCTCGAACACACAAAACCAGTGAGATTTTGAGCTTATTTAAATTGGTTGCATTTTATCAACCAATATTCTGTTTTGGTGTGTATTTTTCTCTCTAAAATTGTGATCTTTGTCTTGCTTAATTCTTTATTTCCATGGTTTGATGTTGCATGCACTTATATGATTGAGGCCTTTGTTTCACTGAGCTTACATACCCATATGGCCTTACCCTTTCATTATCCTTTGCAAACCAATTTGAGCCTATTTTACCCCTTTTATTCTTTACTTTAGCACATCATTAACTCTAAGCGAAAAACAATAATGTCCTTAATTTGAATCTTTGGTTAGCTTAGACTAGTGAAAGTGCTCATGAATTAAGTGTGGAGAAAAGTGGATTTGGAAACAATTGGTTTAAGAATTGGGTATTATATATCTTTATGAAAATAAATGTGTAGAACATGATTCATGCATTCAATATCTTAATCATAATCATTGAGAAAAAAAAAATATATATATATATATATATCAAAAAAAAAGAGAGCAAATAAGAAAAAGGGGACAAAATGCCCCAAAGTAAATGTTGGAATCAATGCATATGTACTGTACTTGAAATTAGAATGCATGAATATGTGAAAAACATGGTTAATGGATGGTTAGATATTGTATTATGATTACATGGATTGTCTAAAGTTAGGTGGAAAGTTGAAGTTAATTAAGGATTCAGATTTTAGTCCACCTGGCCAAATACAATCCTACCTTGACCCTAACCCCATTAAAACCCTTAAAAGACCTCTTGATATGTGTATCTGTGCATTAAATTTATGTTGATTGTTAGATGAAGAGCAAGCCTTAGAAATCAAGGTTGGTGGAGAATTGAGAGAATCGAACCTAAAACACTTGAGTTATTAGAGTGCATACACTTCCAGTGAGGGTTCGATGCTCGATTCTTTGTTCCCGGCTGTCATGAGCTATTTTCTTCTACAAGTCTATTTGTACTTCATTTTCATGTAGTTGCATTCATAGGTTGCATTTCATACATTCTATCATTCCTCTTCATTCTTTATAGCTTCTCTTGAACTTAGCATGAGGACATGCTAATGTTTAAGTGTGGGGAGGTTGATAAACTACTATTTCATGGTTTATCTTGTGCTCAATTGAGTGGTTTTTATCAACTCTTTACCCACTTATTCATACTATTTGCATGGTTTTACATTTGCCTTCCTAATTATGTGCTTTGATTGAAAATATGCTTCTTTGGTCTTAATTTAGCTAATATTAATCCTCTCTTATTATCATTAGATGCCTTGATATGTATGTTAAGTGATTTTAGAGATTACAGGGCAGGAATGGCTCAGAGGATGGAAAGGAAGCATGCAAAAGTGGAAGGAATACAAGAAGTTAGAGAAATTGCTAAGCTGTCCAGCCTGACCTCTTCGCACTCAAACGGCTATAACTTTAGCTACAGAGGTCCAAATGACGCGGTTCTAGTTGCATTGGAAAGGTAACGTCTGGGGCTTTGATTTGATATATAATACGCTATGGTTGCTCTGACGCTAGGCAACGCGATTGCGTGCTCCATACGGCCGTGTCGCAGTGACGGAAATCAGCGTGTTTGAATTCTTCTCCAGCGATTTCTGGGCTGTTTTCGACCCAGTTCTCTGCCTAGAAAACACAGATTAGAGGCTATAAAGTGGGGGAATGCATCCATTCATAAACATGCTCTCATATTCACAATTTTAGGAATAGATATAGTTTTTAGAGAGAGAGGTTCTCTCCTCTCTCTTAGGATTAGGATTTAGGATTTCTCTTAGTTTTAGGAGTGGCTCTCAATTCCAGGTTCTTTATTTTTATTTGTTTTTCCAATTCAATTTATGAACATCTATGCCAGATTTAATTTTTTTTGTTAATGCAATTTGAGGTATTTTTAGATTTAATTTTGCTTTGCTTTATTTATATTGATGCTTTTTAATTTAGATATTTTCTTCCTTTTTGCTTTGGTTAAGTAATTGGTAATGCTTGAGCTGTCAATAAAGCAGTGATTGAAATTGGGAGTTGCTCCAACAACTCTAGTCTTTCCACAGGAATTGACACCTGAGGATTAAGCTAATTAATCCACTTGATCTACCTTCATAGTTAGAGGTTAACAAAGTGAGATTAAAATCCAAATTTCATCACAACTGATAAGGATAGGACCTCTAGTTTTAATACCTTGCCAAGAGTTTATTTTATTATTATTATTATTTTATTTTTCTTATCATTCAACATACTGCTTCCCTACTTTCTAAAACCCCTACCTTACAAGACTCATAACCAATAATAAGAACATACCTCCCTGCAATTCCTTGAGAAGACGACCCGAGGTTTGAATACTCGGTTTTCAATTTCAAAGGGGTTTGTTACTTGTGACAACCAAAACGTTTGTATGAAAGGACTTTTGAAGGTTTAGAAACTATACTTGCAACGAGGATTTATCCGCAAATTTCTAGACCACGCAAAAGTTCCTCTCATCACGCGGCTCTCACTCTCTTTTCTTTCCCTCTCTGCTTGCATTTCTTTCCCTCTTCTGTGTGTGTGGATGGCTGTGATAAGAAATTAGGGTTTTTGGGTTTGATTTGGGAATTAGGGTTAGAAATTAGGGATTTATAAAGGAATATGGATAGATATGAATAGATATTTTGATAAAATTGGAGGGTAGAATAATTTTAAAATCAAACCTACTCTGTTAAAAATATCCAAGAATATTGTTTATCAACATATTGCTAAGTTCAATCAATTATTTCTAATTTAAAATATAAAATGAATAAGTTAACTACATTTTGTAAAGTACAATTTAAATTCAAATATCAATTTTCTAAATTAAATCATATAAATCTCTAATATTTTTCTATCATCAGAATTTTAATTTCAAATTATAAAATAACTATTTATAATAAAGATTGTATATAAATATTATTTGTGATAAACTTAAAGTATTTATAAATATCAATCTAATCATTTTTAATAAAATCATTTCTAGGAGTTCAAATTAATAACATAATTCATTCAAAATAGAATTTATTTAAATTAAATTATACAATTCTTCTTATTTTTCAATTACCAAACTTATAATTTCAATTATACCAGATATCCAATAAAGATTATATAAAAATTCTAATTAATTTAAACTTCAATTATCATGAAAATGTATTTAATTACCTTTTGTAAAATAATTTTCTTAAAATAAAGTTATCAACAAATATAATAAATCACAAATAACTAAGTATTTGATTTTCAAAAACTAGGGTTGTTACATCAATAGAGGAAGTTAAACCCACCAGAATGTCACTTCAAATGGCTGATAGATCCCTCAAGATACCTAATGGAGTTGTGGAAGACTTATTGGTAAAATTTGGAGAGTTTATTTTCCCTGCTGACTATGTGATCTTAGACATGGAAGAGGAAGGAAACAACTCGATTATCTTGGGACGACCTTTCTTAGCCACAGCAAGAGCCATCATTGGTGTGCAAAAAGGTGAAATGGTTCTCAGAGTACATAATGAGCAAATGATCATCAATGTCTATGCAATACCCCCCTAAGAAAGAGAACCATATGAGAGTAGAGATGATAGAAACCTTGGTGGAAGAAATGCTTGAGACAAGTCATCATGGATAACAAGAAGAAGAAATTCAAGAGATTCAAGTAGAAGATGCCAAAGAGAAGCAAGTAGCCGAAAACTCTCTTGAAGAAGAGAAAGAGGAGGCGCCAAAGCAAGAACTGAAGCCTTTTCCACCTCATCTCAAATATGCATTCCTTGGCAGGAAAAAAACCCTTCCAGTAATCATCAACTCTTCTTTGAGTACACAAGATGAAGAAATGCTGCTTGAGGTGTTAAAAACTCACAAAACTTCTCTCTAGGGTGGACAATTGATGACATCAAGGGTATAAGCCCTGCTATTTGCATGCATAAAATCCTGCTAGAAGAGGACTCAAGGCCAGTGGTACAACCTCAAAGGAGGCTCAATCCAACCATGAAAGAGGTGGTTCAAAAAGAGGTGATGAAGTTATGGAATGCTGGAATCATATACCCCATTTCTGACAGCTCTTGGGTGAGTCCAGTCCAGGTGGTACCAAAGAAGGGAGGCATGACTATCATCTTCAATGAAAGGAATGAACTCATCCCTACAAGGACAGTGGTAGGGTGAAGAATGTGCATTAACTATAGGAGATTAAAAGATGCTACATGGAAGGACCACTTTCCTCTCCCCTTCATTGACCAGATGCTAGAAAGATTGGCTGGCCATGCATACTATTGCTTCTTAGATGGGTACTACGGGTACAAACAGATAGTCGTGGATCCCAAGGACCAAGAAAAGACCTCTTTCACTTGTCCCTTCGGAGTCTTTGCCTACAGAAGCATGCCCTTTGGACTGTGCAACGCTCCAGCAACCTTTCAAAGGTGTATGCTTTTCATATTCTCTTACATGGTAGAGAAATTCTTAGAGGTGTTTATGGATGATTTTTCTATTTTTGGTGCCTCTTTTAACACTTGTTTGCATCATCTAACCCTTGTTTTGAAAAGATGCCAAGAAACAAACTTAGTCCTGAATTGGGAAAAATGCCATTTCATGGTACTAGAAGGCATTGTTCTTGGGCATAAAATTTCAAGCAAGGGTATAGAAGTTGACAAAGCTAAAATAGAAATCATAGAAAAGCTTCTTATACCAATCAATGTGAAAGCAGTAAGAAGTTTTCTTGGGCATGCTGGATTTTACGGGAGATTCATCAAAGATTTCTCAAAGATAGCTAAACTACTATGTAACTTACTGGCGGTTGGCAATCCATTTATTTTTTATGATAAATGCAAATATGATTATGAGACCTTGAAAACTAAACTCACTACAGCACCAATCATCACACCCCCAGACTGGGGGCTCCCCTTTGAACTTATGTGTGATGCAAGTGACTTTACAATTGGTGCTGTGTTGGAACAAAGGAAGGATAAATTGCATCATGTCATATACTATGCAAGAAAAGTGTTAAACGTGGCACAGAAAAAACTACACCACTATAGAAAAGGAAATATTGGCAATTGTATATGCATTTGACAAATTCAGGCCATATTTAATTGTGTCAAAAATTGTAGTATACACTGACCATGCTGCTCTCAAGTACCTCATGTCTAAACAGGATGCTAAGACAAGGCTTATTAGGTGGGTGCTATTGCTACAAGAATTTGACATTGAAGTAAGGGATAAGAAAAGAAGTGAGAACCAAATTGCAAATCATTTGTCAAGGCTACCACAAGAGATCAACCAAGAAGCACCACAACCAGTGAATGAGAAGTTTCCAGATGAGCATCTATTTCAAGTCCAACAAGCACCTTGGTTTGCCGATATTGCAAATTACAAGGTGGGAAGAAGGATTCCTCAAGACTACACCACGCAGCAAGTGAAGAAGTTGCTCACTGAAGCCAAGCAATTCTTGTGGGATGAACCCTTTCTTTTCAAGAGATATCCAGATGGGATGATCAGAAGGTGTGTGCTAGAAAGTGAGATGAGAAATATCCTATGGCACTGTCATAGCTTAGGTAATGGTGGGCATTTTGGGGCCGAGAGAACAGCTACCAAGATTCTTCAGAGTGGCTTCTATTGGCCATCCATATTCAAAGATGCCAAGGAATTTGTAAATCAGTGTGATGAATGCCAAAGAGTAGGGAGCTTGACAAAGAGAAATGAAATGCCTCAGAACTTTATCTTGGAGGTAGAGTTGTTGATGACATGTCATCATGTCATGTTTTTCTATGTTTTTTCATACAAGAAATTGATGATTAGTGCTTGAATATTGAATTCTTTTGTGCTTAAATGGTATATTTCTTTGAACTTTTCATTTGATAAACTTTGTAGGAAATAAGTAGAAAAAGAAGCAAAGAAGCACAAATTAAGCTCAATTAAGCTCAAAAGGAGCAAAGAGGAATTGCAACCCTGACCTCTTCACACTCCAACAAGAATAACTCGAGTTACAAAGCTCCAAATGAGGTGATTCTAGTGGCATTGGAAAGTAGGAATCTAGAGCTTTCTAAGAATATATAGAACTGCATGGTGGACACTAAATCTGAGGGAGAAAACTTACCCCGAAAGTGCAAAGATGAACATAGTATCAACCTGCAATAAGGTCAGCTAACCTCTCCACCTTCAAAGGAGGATAACTTGAGATGCAGAGCTTTAAATGATGCGCTCTCAAATGCATTGGAAAGTAGACATCCAGAGCTTTTCAACGATATATAATAGTATGGGGTGAACATTAAGTTTAGGCTTCAGAAGCTGGCGCTAACTTTGGCCTCCAAAGCAGCGCTCACTAAGTGAACGCCACGCTCACTAATTGAGCGTTTTCGGCCTCCCAAACAACATGACCATGCCTTCTTCGAAGGATCATAACTTGAGCTACAGATGTCCAATTGATGTGCTTTTAGTTGCATTGGAAAGCTGACATTCATACCTTTCCAACAATATATAAAAATCTATATTTGGCATGAAATTGAAGCACAAGTGATAGGCATCTTTAAGGCCCAAAAACCACGCCCAAAAGCCAACATTTGGAGTAGCGCTCGTTAGCAAAGTGAGCGTCATGCTCACTTTGTTAACTTTTGCGGGAATTTCAGCTTGGAGAGGGGCCATGCAGTAAGGGCGTTCAAAAAAGGGAACATAGAGCTCAACCAAGGGAGCGCTAAGAGAAGCGCTCGACCAAGGGAGCACTGCAAAGGAACGGAGCGCTCAACCAAAGGGAGCGCCCAGAAGAAGCCAGCGTTCAGAAAAGGAACGCAGCATTCAGAAAGGGAACGCTAGAAGAAAACTTGGCACATGAGGAAGCACCAAGCAAAGTGAACAGGGCGTTCACTTTCCTAACCGAACGCTCCACTGGAGAATGCACTTCCAACCCATTTTCATTCAAGGCCGAACCAACAAAGCCCATTGACATCACTCAAAGGCACAAGAAACAGTTAGATTAGGAATTTCATTTAAATTGTAATTTGTTTTCAATTTCAATTTCATTTTTCATTTTGTAAACCTATATAAAGGCATCAGTTTCATTTCATTAGAAAAAGGAGGCTGGCTCTGCTAGAGAGCAATAGGAGTAGGAGTAGGATAGAATAGAAAGCTCTCTTTGATACACTTTTCTTTTCTGCACTTTCTATATTTCAGTCTTGAATTTAGTTTATGCAAATTTCAAATCCTCAGCTCCAATTTCCTTCTCTACGATTTTACTTTTCTGTTTACATTGCTCCGAATTTACATTCCTGCAATTTCCATCTTCTGCACTTTTATTTCTCTGCAACTTTACAATTCTGCTCATGATTTGATCTGATTTAATCTTCATGCAATTTAAATTTCCTGTTACTTGTTCTCCAGATCTCTTCGATTGCTTGCTTTATTGCTTTCTTTAAATTCCCTGCACCCAATTCCCTTTACATTTGCTGCACTTTACATTTCTTGCTCTTTAAGTTTCAGTCAATTTACATTCTGCAATTTAAATTTCCTGCAATTTACTTTCTATTGATCGATTCTCACTCAATTCACCACTGTTAGCTTGACTAAACTAATCATGTCACTAAAGTTGCTTGATCCATCAATCCCTGTGGGATTGACCTCACTCTTGTGAGTTATTACTACTTGATGCGACCCGGTACACTTGCCGGTGAGTTTGTGTGGAAATCTAATTTTCCCACATCAAGTTTTTGGTGCCATTGCCGGGGATTGAGATAGATCAACAATGATTAAGTGGGTGAGAAGTCTAGATTAAGCATTTTCTTTGTTTCTGTTCTTTTAATTTTCTGTTCTGAGTTAACACCAAGGTGTTTCTGTTTTTGCCTCACTAAGCAAATCTCATCTGAGATATGAATTTCAGTTCTTATTGGTGTTGTGTTTTACAAAATTCAAATGGAGTTCAAATCATCTGGTGATCAAACAAATTTTATGGGATATTACCCACCATCACCAATTGACTATTCTAATGGTGGCTGGGAATATCACAAAGAAATTACAGATCCTGAGCACTCCAATCCATGGAGATATGCTTCAGAACCACAAGATGAGCAAGAGAATCATATGGAATATTTCCCACCACCACAAAATGATTCAAGTCATTATTCTAATGGTGGCTGGGAGTATCACCAAGGAATGAAAGAGTATGAACACTTCCCAGATCCACAAGATGACTCGTACTGCTATAACAACAACTCATATTGTGAATGGGAGGGGCAAAATCAAAGGAATCTTGATGATCCATACTTTGTTCATCAAGAAACATCATCACTGGAGTGTGCTTTCAATAAATTCATGCAAAATTGTCCACCAATGCCACAAGATGATCCATACTGTGATGAATTCAACAATTCTTCAAGTTGTGCTTCGGAGGATCAAAATCAAAGAGCACCCAATGTGTCATACTCCATCAATCAAGAGCCATCATCATTTGAGCAAAGCTTCATTTCATTTATGCAAAATTGTCCACCCTCACCTTCCAATTTCTCATTTGAAAATTCTTCATCACTTGACTATGCCTCAACACAAAGTTTCTTCCAAAACCCATACAACTCATTTCACCAACCACAAAATTCATTCCACAATTCAAAAAATTCACTCCACACCCCTCAAAATAACTTCACCACAACACATCCATGTTCACAAAATTACTCTAAACCCTCGTCTCTTGAGCTAGTAGAGGATCTCTATCAAAAGTCCAGAGAATTTTTGGAAAGACAAGAACAATCCTAGAAAAGGCAAAAAATCCTCCTCGAGAAGATGGATGGGCACTTAGAGCAAATAAAGAAAAACTCAGAATTATCAAACAGTGAGAATGTAGATCAATTTGTGGGAAAGAAAGTGGAAAAATAAGAACAAAAGGTCCCTGTGTCAAATGAAATTGCAATGAAGGATGAAGTGGTGGAGGTATATGAGACAAGGATTCCATATCCACAGAGGCTAATTGAAGTGACAATGGAACATGAAGATTCCCTCCTGTTCATACCCTGGGTCGAGCTATCCGACCCGGGATGTTTGGCGACAAGGCGACCGATCTCTTCAGGTCAGACTATCCGACCTCTTCTCAAAGAGCTCGGCCAAATCACCAGGAAATCCCAAAAAGGGTCCAAATGGAGGAACACGACCCAAATCCAAAGGCAGCCCAAGCCTATAGAGATAAGGGTGGTTCCCTTGAGGGCAAAATGACCTCACTCAAATATAAGATAAGATAAGATAAGATAACTAACTTATCTTATCTAAGAAGGTCACTCTACACCATTATAAATACACTGGAGCACCCAGGTATAACTCATACTCTGATTCTACTAAAAAACCTGCTTAATACCCTTGCTAACTTAAGCATCGAAGTCCCTTGCAGGTACCACCACCCTCCGATGACGAAGGATCAGCAGCACAGCCTGTCCAACAAATCGGACGTGACAGCTCCAGCCGTCACTCACCAGCCGGGCACGTCAGCGCCGACCAGAACAGAAGATCTCATCCGAGATCGGCCTTCAGTTTCAAGTAACCCTCAGAACGTTGGCGCCGTTGCCGAGGAATCTGGAAGTCATCCCACCACCATGGCGGACGACCATGACAATGACCACAATTCGGATCTAGAAGATAGAATGCCGCACAAGAACACAGATACTACACCAAAAGATACTCCTCAACCTAACGAAAACAACGATTCACCAAATGTGGGAGCCGTGGAGGCACTTCAAGATCGCTTAAAGCAACTCAAAAAAGTGGTGGAGCATCAATGAGAAGCTGAGAGAGACCTACGAAGGGAAGTTAGGCGACGCCGTGAGTTAGAGAACAAGCTCCTAAAACTCAAAGCAGATCTCAAGACCAAGACTACTCGATCCGGTCACGAAGACGACTCCCGTAAAGACTAAGACCCATTCACCAAAGAGATCATGAGGGCCAAAATCCCAAAGGACTTCAAACTTCCCAACATGACTTTGTATGATGGCACAGCAGATCCCGGCCATCATCTCAGTAATTTCAGAAGTAGAATGTACCTCACCGACGCCTCAGATGCAGTTCGCTGTAAAGCCTTCCCGACTACTTTAACAAAGACAACAATTAGATGGTTCGACAATCTACCTCCTAGGTCCATCTCAAGCTTCGAGGACTTAGCGAAGAAGTTTCTGGCCAGATTCTCCATCCAAAAAGACAAAGCTAAGCACGCCCCAAGTCTATTAGAAATCAAGCAAGGAGATCGGGAAAGTCTTCGCAGCTACATGAAAAGATTCAACAAAGCATGTCTGGACATACAAAGCCTACCAATAGAGGCCGCCATTATGGGTCTCATCAATGGCTTGCGAGAGGGAACATTTAGCCAATCTATATAAAAAAAACACCCCACATCTTTGAACGAAGTGCAAGAACGAGCAGAGAAGTACATCAACATGGAGGAAAACTCTCGACTAGGAGAGACCTCAAAATCCGGATTCACCTACTCCTCCCGAGATAAGGATAAAGAGTCCAAAAAGAAAGAAGATCAACATGGGAAAAATATCAAAAATTACCAAAATTACACCCCTCTTCGGGTGTCCCTTATGGATGTGTACAGAGAAGTTTGCCATACTGAAAAAATACCCCCAGCTCGACCACTCAAAGGCAAAAAAGGAGGAGAAAATCGAACTGAATATAGTGAATACTATTGAATCTGTGGGCATTCCACCAACGAATGCTTTGACTTAAAAAACGTCATAGAAAAACTAGTAAGAGAAGGGAAATTAGGTCGATACCTAGCCACCCGAGATGATGAGCAAAGAAAAAGAAGAAAGGACGAAGATGTCGGACGAACTGAGTGATCACCTCGTACACCAGAGAGACACGTCCACATGATACACGGAGGAATTGCGGGAGGAGGAATCTCCAAATCATCTCGCAAAAGATATCTTAAAGAAGTATATCATGTCGAGGGAAAAGAGGAAGCACCCGACATCCACACAATTACTTTTACCAAAGAGGACGCATCCGGCATCATCTCAGGACACGACGATCCCATGGTCATCACTATTATACTGGCAAACGCAAATCTCCACTGCACAATGGTAGACCAAGGAAGCTCCGCCGACATCTTGTTCAAAACTGTCTTCGACAAACTCGGCCTGGAAGAAAAAGAACTTAGAGCATATCTGAACAGCCTGTTCGGACTAGGAGATACTCCAGTTTAGCCACTTGGATACATCCCACTACACACGATCTTCGAAAAAGGAAACCAGTCAAGAACACTCAAGATAGACTACATCGTGGTCGACGTGAGTTCAGCCTACAATGCGTTAATAGGTCGGACAACATTAAATCATCTCGGTGCAGTAGTCTCAACTCCACATCTATGCATGAAGTTTCCAACTACAGAAGGGATAGCTACAATACAAGCAGACCAAAAGACAGCGCGCTGCTGTTACAACGAAAGTCTAAACCTCAGAGGCAGAGGAGAAGAATTCCACACCATCAAACTCGGTGGAGTTCAGAGGCAGGAAGAACTCCGTCCACAACCCGAAGGTGAAATAGAAAAAGTCTAGATCGGAGATATCCCAGACAAAATAACCAATATCGGTACAATCCTAAAAGGAGACACCAAAGAATCACTCGTACAGTTCTTGCGAGATAACATCAACCTCTTTGCATGGAAGGTTGCAGACATGCCAGGCATAGACCCCAAGTTAATGTGCCACAAGCTAACAGTCTACCCAGGATCTCGGCCAGTACAACAAAGACGTAGAAAGCTCGAACCAGAACAATCCCAAGCTGTGGAAGAACAGGTACAAGCTCTACTGGAGGCAGGATTCATAAGAGAAGTCAAGTACCCACTATGGCTAGCTAACGTCGTCTTGGTAAAGAAATCAAATGGAAAGTGGCGGATGTGCACCGACTACACTGATCTAAACAAAGCCTGCCCAAAAGATCCTTACCCACTCCCAAGTATCGATGCTCTAGTGGATGCCTCCTCCAGATATAAATACCTCTTGTTTATGGACGCATATTCGGGATACAATCAAATCCCGATGTACCCACCTGACCAAGAAAAAACTTCATTCTTAACCCCAAAAGCAAACTACTGCTACATCGTCATGCCTTTTGGACTTAAAAACACAGGAGCTACTTACCAGAGATTAATGAATAAGGTCTTTACGGATCACGTCGGAAAAATCATGGAAGTCTATATGGACGATATGTTAGTAAAGACACAAAGTGAAGAGACGTTACTATCCGACCTCACCCAAGTATTCGACACTATAAGAAGGCATGGCATGCGACTTAATCCTGTAAAATGCACCTTCGCAGTAGAAGCTGGCAAATTTTTGGGTTTTATGCTCACACAAAGAGGAATCGAGGCAAATCTGGATAAATACTGGGCCATACTCGACATGAAGAGCCCGACTTGTGTCAAAGAAGTATAACACTCAATGGAAGGTTGGCAGCCTTGTCCAGATTTCTCCCTGGATCGGCAATAAGATCTCTCCCCTTCTACGCCACTCTAAGGAAGGGAAAGAGGTTTGAATGGACAATGGAATGTGAACATGCCTTCCAAGATTTCAAAAAATTCCTGGGACAACCTCCTATCCTAACTCGGCCACAGGAAGGAGAACCCCTTGTATTATACCTCGCAGTAGTAGAGCAGTAGCCTCAGCATTGGTCTGAGAAAATGACAGTGGGCAACAACCCGTATACTTTATTAGCAAGGCACTACAAGGATCTGAGCTGAACTACCAAAAAATAGAAAAATTCGCCTATGTTCTCATATTAACATCTCGACGACTTCGTCTATATTTCCAAGCTCACAGCATCAGGGTTCGGACCAATCAGCAAATAAAAGGTATTCTGCAGAAAACAGATTTAGCAGGAAGAATCTTACAATGGGCAGTCGAGTTGTCTGAATTCGACCTTCAATACGAAGCTCGGACAGCCATCAAATCCCAATATTTGGCTGACTTCATTGCAGAATTTACAGACACCCCGAAAATCCCTACAGAATGGAATCTCTATGTAGACGGTTCCTCAAACAAAACCGAAAGCGGCGTCGGTGTGATAATAAAAAGCGATCAGGGAACCTAAATCGAACTTTCCCTCAAATTCAGGTTCCCTGCCTCAAACAACCAAGCTGAGTATGAGGCACTACTAGCTGGTTTGAAGCTGGCTAAAGAGGTTGGAGCTCAAAAGCTCATCATCTTCAGCGACTCACAGGTGGTCACTTCACAAATAGCAGGGAGCTACCAAGCCAAGGATCCCACCATGAAAAAGTACTTGGACAAAACCAAGGAAAAGCTCGAACAACTCGGGGAATATGAGGTCCGCCACATACCCTGGGAACAGAATGCCCGAGCTGATGCACTCTCAAAACTAGCCAGCACCAAACCAGGGGGCTACAATAGAAGCCTTATCCAAGAAATGCTGCAGAACCCGTCAATCTCGGATGAAGAAAAAGTCCTAGCCATAACAGGTCTGGACTAAGGATGGATGACTCCCATAATTAACTACCTCAAAACAGAAACACTCCCCACAGATGAAAATGAGGCAAAGAGGTTAAAATGGGAGGCACAGTACTACGCTATCATAAACAATACTCTATATAAAAGAGGGATTTCAATACCATTGTTAAAATGTGTACCGACTTCTAACACAAAGGAAGTTTTAGAAGAAGTACACAGTGGCATCTGTGGCAATCATCTCGGAGCGCAGGCACTTACCAAAAAAGTACTCCGGGCCAGATTTTATTGGCCAACTCTACAAAAGAAGCCACAGAGTTCGTAAAGACGCATCCACCATGTCAGAAACATGCCAACTTTCACATCGCCCCACTAGAGGAGCTCATCAGCGTAACCTCACCCTGGCCATTCGCAAAATGGGGACTCGACATTCTCGGACCTTCCCCTCAGGGATCAGGACAAGTCAAATTCCTCATAGTAGGGGTAGACTACTTCACAAAATGGATCAAGGCATAACCTCTAGCTAACACCACTGCTCAAAGAAGTCAAAAATTCCTATATAGAAATAATGTCACAAGGTTCGGGATTCCATACTCCATCACCACAGACAATGGCACCCAATTCACAGATGCAGGCTTCAGAAAGTTAGTCACTGACTTGAACATAAAACACCAATTCACTTCCGTAGAACATCCCCAGGCCAATAGACAAGCCGAAGCTGCCAACAAAGTCATATTGGCTGGGCTAAAATGGAGATTACAGGATGCAAAGGGAGCTTGGGCTGAAGAGCTCCCACAAGTCTTATGGGCATACCGAACAACGCCATATTCCACCACAAAGGAATCACCCTTCCGATTAGCTTATGGAATGGAGGGGAAGAAGGGTCGCCCAGAGTGATCTACTATAATGAAGAAGCCAACTCCCCACTTCAAAGGGAAGAACTCGACCTACTTCTAGAATTCCAAGAAAGAGCTCGGATCAGGGAAGAGGCATTAAAACGTCGAATGGCTTCAAAAGGTAGTGCCGCGAAGTTTTGCTGAGAACGACCTCATCCTAATCCGAAATGATATCGGAACAACTCGACCTGGAGAAGGAAAGCTGGCAGCAAATTGGAAAGGACCCTACCGAGTCATAGAAGTACTTGGAAAGGGCTACTACAGACTGTCCAAACTCGAAGGATGAGAGCTTCCTAGGTCATGGCACGCCTGCAACCTAAGAAGGTACTATAGTTAGGGGTGATAAAGGATCTTAGGATAAGGCGCACTCTTTTTCCTGAAAAGGTTTTTTAATGAGGTGCCAAGCCAAGACCTACAAATTGCCCGACTTAGAGGGATAAAACTCCCACATGTTTATATCTGCATTTTCTTTTGAATAAAAATTGTTTAGATCTTCTACAAATTCCCAAGACGCATTAATCTGAAACGCTAAAAATTCATCGCCCGATTATAAAGCTACAGATCGGCAGAAAGTGAAAAATCAAATTCACTACACGATCACGATAAAGACCAACAAAGATGAAAACCAAATTCATAAAAAGGTCAACCAAATGGGGATTAAACCCAATTTCTAAAAAATCGGCAAAGATGGAAACAGAATAATGCAAGAAGTTATCAAAAGTGATCCATAGAAAGGAGCTGACGAGGTCTTAATAAAATAGATTGCTAAAAATAACTTAAAGACCGGCCGACGTAAAGAAGTCGTACCAGTCGACCACAATAACCAAAGTTATAAAAAGTAAATTCCTGGAAAGAGGTCTGGCCAGCCCTGTAAAAGAAGATTACTAAAATAACTTAGAAGGGCCCGACATGATGAAGTCGGCCCAGAACATAAAGTTATAAAAGTAATCCCTGAAAGAGACCTGAACAAGGTCCAAAAAAGAGGATTACTAAAATAACTTAGAAGGGCCTGACATGATGAAGTCGGCCCAGAACATAAAGTTATAAAAGTAATCCCTAAAAGAGACCTGACAAAGGTCCAAAAAGAGGATTACTAGAAATAACTTAGAAGAGACCGACATGATGAAGTCGGCCTCCCACAAACAAGTTATAAAAGTAATCCCTAAAAGAGACCTGACAAAGGTCCATCCCTAAAAGAGACCTGACAAAGGTCCAAAAAGAGGATTAATAGAAATAACTTAGAAGAGACCGACATGATAAAGTCGGCCTCCCACAAACAAGTTATAAAAAGTAATCCCTAAAAGAGACCTGACAAAGGTCCAAAAAGAGGATTACTAGAAATAACTTTGAAGAGACCGACATGATGAAGTCGGCCTCCCACAAACAAGTTAAAAAAAGTAATCCCTAAAAGAGACCTGATAAAGGTTCAAAAAGAGGATTACTAGAAATAACTTAGAAGGGACCAACGCAAAGAAGTCAGGCTAAAAAACCAAAACGTTATAAAATGTGATCCCTAAACAGAAGACCTAACAAAGGTCCAAACAAAATGGATCACTAGAAATAACTTCAGGCCAAAGTGAGGAAGTTGACATACAAGTTGGACCCAAATCAAGCCACAAGTATGAAAATACAAAGGCAATCCAAAAAGGTCGTACAATAAGGCTCCAACACTCCCAAAAAACCTAAAAGGTACCAGACAGATGCAGACAAACATGTCATAAAAAGCACAAGATATAATAATAACAAACTCAAGAGGCTACCAAAATCAGCCCTAAGAGCTTGAAAACTACTTTGTTTTTCAAAATAAAGTTGCTAAACAAGCAACTAAGAAAGTAGCAAAAAGTCAGAACCACCATTTACAAAATATAAAAAGTTCAAAAGCCCACAAGCCAGGCCATCTACACAAAAATCCAGAATAATCATTAAGGATCCGAAGACTTCTCAGCAGCATCAACACGGGGTGAAGGAGGACGAGTCTGAAGAGGCACCGCATCCACTGTCCCATCATCCCAGTTCAAGATTTGACAATCAGGTTCTGAATTAGGATAATCAACCTCAGCTGAAGGAGCTGAAGAAGTTGGCACAACAGAGGCTTTGGCGGCAGGCACTAAAGGAGGGTCGACATCATCATCATCAGGGTCATCAGGAACAATTTTATCGTTTTTTACGATGTTGTCCAAACTAAAGAGAGTAAGGTCGACCTCGGGTGCAAGAACCCGAACCTGCTCCTTCAGGTTCTCATAAGCAGCATTTACGCTGCCTACAAGGTGACCCTGGAGCTCGGCATAATCAGCTCGGGCAGACTCCAAATAATCTCTGAGATACATCATTTCCCTGTAGGTCGTGACATAGCTCTTCTTGTGCTTCAATGTCGTGTCTTCAGCCAACCTCACAGAAGCTGCCAAGGCAATAGAACTAGCCTTTTCGCCCTCCAACTCCTTCTCCAGCTTGGTCACTTTCACTTCGAGCACCTCCTTTAAACCTTTCATATGATCGAAATCCAACTTAGCCTCCTCCATAAAGCCTTTTGTAGCATGAATGGGAAGATCTTGGGCAGTCCGATACAAAGTCGCCCCCATGTGTGCCATCTTGATGCTGCTCCGAGTAATAAATTCCAAATGGCAAAGAAGAGAAACATCGTCAGTAGGGATGGTACCATAAGGACCAATTTGCTGGTCCACAAACTCGACAGCGTCAAAGTCAGGGGCATCAAGGTTAAAGGGCTCATCTAGTTTTTGCTTTTTCGGAGGAGGAGTGCCGGTAGGTGAAGAGGTAGCAGCAGAAGCCTGAGAAGGATCAACCAAGCGAACCCGAGGAGTAGGGATCATCCTCCTCGGTCCAGGAGAGCTCGGAACAGATGGCTTCGACAGAACCTAAGAGGACCCCTCCCCAGCCACCTTGGCCGAGATGTTTTGAGCCGCCGTAGCTTTCCTCGCCTTCTTGAAGGCCTTCATGGAGTCATTATTTTTAATCATCTCTGCAAACAAACATCACAGCAAGAAACCAAGTTATGAATCAAGAAAAGAAAAGAAATAAACTCGACAAAATAAGCAAAAAAAAAAAACAAAAGAGAAATCGACTACTACCCAGCTCAGCTCGGAGGAGAGAGGGATTTCCTAAGAATTTCTTTGTATCAAGATGGGGAGGCTGCCCCCAGTTTTCTTCCCGCACAGTCACGAAGGCTTGCTCAGCCTCATCTTACATCTCCCACGTATATTTAGACACCACTACATTCTTTTGCCATTCTAAAGGAAAGGCAGGCTCGTCATTCTCATCCAGAAAAAAGGGCCGAGCTCCTTCAACAGCTCGGACCCTGAAAAAGTAATTCTTAAAGTCACGAAAAGATTCATCAAACCTGGAAAAAACCTTCTTCCCCTAGAAAGCTCGGAAAGAAACCCAGGCGGCCTTCTTCTTAACCACCCCAGGCTTTGTCAAAACAAAGAGATAAAAGAAGAGGGATTGCGAAGCAGGGATACCTAGTTCGTGACACAGCAACTGAAAGATTTTTATAAAACCCCAGGAGTTGGGGTGAAGCTGGGATGGAGCTATGTTACAAGACCACAATAGGTTGGTCTCAAAGGGGGTAAAAGGAAGAGTAACATTCATTTGACTAAAAAAGAAGTCGTATGCATAGAAAAAGGGGCGTTCTCCAACAATTCGGGTAGAAAAACAAACCCTTTCTTGAGAATTGGGAGATACAAGCTCATAATTCTTTTCATCACTACCATTACTGCAAATCCTATGAAATTGCCTAAGCTGCTGACAAAACTCGG
This sequence comes from Arachis ipaensis, assembly GCF_059453495.1. Lineage (NCBI taxonomy): Eukaryota > Viridiplantae > Streptophyta > Magnoliopsida > Fabales > Fabaceae > Arachis > Arachis ipaensis. Next base: position 77,269,641 of record NC_142440.1, on the reverse strand, counting down.
AGTCAACCAATGAAACACACAAAAGAACCATAGAATCCACCCAATTAGCCATGCCCTCAAGGACTTGGGAAGATGTCTCAACAATATTTTTGCGAGAAGACATGAGGTCAACTAGTCCTACAGCAAGAAAGAAGAAAATAGATTACCAACCAAAACATCTCAGGCAAAGTCAAAATCAACTCATAGCAGAGCATGACTCAAGCATACAAACAAGTAAAAGGAAAACCCCAAGACAAGGTCCAGGGGCATCCTTTGGAGGCAGTGACAGAGTAAGGACTTAGAAAAAATCTACAAGACTAACATCCCAACAAAACTCTCAACAAAGAAAAGCCCTTTTCCAAAAGGCAACATCCCGAGAAGAAAGAGATAAAGTCAAAACAAAGTCATCAAAAGAGCAACAAAAATAGCAGTTCAATCAGAAAGCAAACAACGAAACACGCCAAGCAGAGGACATCAAAGACGCAACCTTTTTTCAAAAGAATCAAATGAAGCCATTACCCCAGAAAGCTACAAAATCAAATAAAAAGGCAGCAAAACATGCAAAGCCTAAAAAACCTCAATCATCAGGAGAAATGCCAGAAACATGCATCACAGCAACAATTGAAGGTTCAAACTTTCTAACATGCATTCAAACGAAAAATCAAAGCTTTACCAAAGAACCGAAGGCAAAGCGACGAAAGAAGTAAAGAAGAAGAAAGTAGAACCAACCTGGAAAAAGGAGAAAGCTTCAAAGAAGTTGAAGACGGAAGATAGAATCTAGAATCGCCTTTCAGAACAAAGAAAGCACCAACAACGTCGCAAAGGAAACGCGAAACAAGAAGACAGAGAGAAAAAGGAGGGGAAGTTACAGAGAAAAGAAAAACCGTTTTTTGAGTGTAAAATTCAAAAACAAAAGAGGCAAGAGAAATGGGGCATTAAAATCAATTAATGAGGGTATTAAACCCTCGCACATTTCTAAGACGAGAACCCCAAATGCAAAAGCGCACGCTTTAAGAAAACAAAGGGGAAAACGTTTCACATTTAAAAGCTCCTGCAAATTCGATAAAAGCTCGAGTTCGGCTTCACTAGAGAAGGATCGAAGTCCTAAAACTAAGACTCGACCTCAAAAGAAAGACCGAGCTCGAGCAGGGGCACTGTTCATACCCTGGGTCGAGCTATCCGACCCGGGATGTTTAGCGACAAGGCGACTGACCTCTTCAGGTCAGACTATCCGACCTCTTCTCAAAGAGCTCGGCCAAATCACCAGGAAAGCCCAAAAAGGGTCCAAATGGAGGAACACAACCCAAATCCAAAGGCAGCCCAAGCCTATAGAGATAAGGGTGGTTCCCTTGAGAGTAAGATGACCTCACTCAAAGATAAGATAAGATAAGATAAGATAACAAACTTATCTTATCTAAGAAGGTCACTCTACACCATTATAAATACACTGGAGCACCCAGGTATAACTCATACTCTGATTCTACTAAAAAACCTGCTTAATACCCTTGCTAACTTAAGCATTGGAGTCCCTTGCAGGTACCACCACCCTCCGGTGACGAAGGATCAGCAGCACAGCCTGTCCAACAAATCGGACGTGACAGCTCTGGCCGTCACTCACCAGCCGGGCACGTCAGCGCCGACCAGAACAGAAGATCTCGTCCGAGATCGGCCTTCAGTTTTAGGTAACCCTTGAAACACCTCCCAAAGGACTTAATGGAAAATCATGAAGAAGAAATGGAGGAAGACAATCAAGGAGATTCACATTCAATTGAAGCAGAAAAATGCATAGAAGAAGGGCTTATTGAACCACCAATTCAAAAGGCTTTTGATGAAGATAATGCTCCAACCATCACACAACCACCAAGTATTGATATCCAAGAAGTGAAGGCAACTAACAAGAGCACCAATCCTACCCCTGATCCAGCAAGCAAGCTCAATCAAGCCATTAACAAAAGGAAGCTTCCTGAGGAGAGACCAAGACAGGGGACAATAGCTGAATCTTCTCCCCCCGTGAGGTCATTCTTCTTAACAAACTGGAAGAAGAGGAAGAAAGTGGAGAACAACATGTCAAGCTAATGACACTAAAAGAGCACTTCTTGGAAAGCAACCCAACCTTAGGTAACATTTCATTTCTCTGCTTTATTTTCTTTCTTTGCTTTGTTTAATTTCAATAAATTGGCATTTGATTACATTCTAAGTTTGGTGTTGCCCTGCAACAATCTATTTTCAATATTTATGGATAATTGCACTAATTCTAAACTGAAAGTGTCACACTAAGTTTCTAAGTTTGGTGTGCCACTTAATTTTCTGTGCAATAAATCCAACAACACCACTTGTCTGCGTAATCATAAAGCCTTTGCAATGTTAATTTTCTTATGGTTTCACACTTTTTCATTCTCTTTGTTTTAGTCATTTCTTTGTTTTTAGTGTTGTCTTTTAGTTTGCTCATTAACTATTGTTGCTAATACCTCACCAAGAAATCCTGACTATGACAAATTCTTCACTTGGTGATTGTGTTATTAGCATATAACAATTCCTTGTGTTTAGTTTTAGTTCAAATAAATTGACATATGGTTGCATTCTATGTTTGGTGTTGCTATGCAACAAAATTTGCTTCCAATCTTTACTGGATACTTGCATTAATTCCAAGTGAAAATATCACACTAAGTTTGGTGTGCCACTCATTCTTTATGCAATATATCATGCACACCCTCTTATGTTTGCAATCACAATGTCTCTGTTTCCTGTGCCTTGATGGTTATTCTTAATTTTGCTTGCTTAAACACATGTACTACTAACATTTAATTGTGTAAGACACTCATGATCCATCTTAGCCTCATCACCATTGTTCTGATTATTGCTTGAGAATTAGCAAGCATTCTGAGTTTGGTATGGGAAGGGGGAAAATAGTAGCAAAAGAACAACATTAGAGAAGATGAATTACAAGGTTGTAAAGTCGCTTTTCCACTCATTTGTTTCCAGCACTTTAAATTGCATGATTGTCTTTATCTTCTCTGTTTACATCTGTGTATGAATAAGCATAGCCTGAATTTTGATCTGTAACATGTTGCTATGCCACTATGACTACCAATTTGCGTTTTATAAAGTTCAAAGCAGTAAAGTATCATGATCATAAACAAACAAGGAATTAAAGAAGAACTTAGCATGTGCATACAAGTATTGGAAGGCTAGTATGGTTAATTGTTGCTCAATTGCATTGGATTTTATTGAAGTTTTCATCTAGGACATTTTATGAAATTTTTTTTTTGAAATCATTAAAACCTTGAAGGAAGCAAATGCAAATAAGGCAAGAAAGAAAAAGGGAAAGAATGAGAAAGTTGAAGGCTCTGAGTACCAATGACAATTCATTTGTTAAGTACTTGTGGTATTTATGTATCAGGCAAAAAGCTTGAAAACAAAACACTTAGAAGTCAAGGCTAGGCTCAAGTGCAAAAGCACTCCCTCAAAACTCAAGGTTCTGAGCATCAATGATTAGAGAGTCAAGAAAAGAAACAAATGAGCTTAATGAAGTCCTCTAATTCAATGCTCGTGGTGCTTATGTATCAAGTGGTAATACTTCAAAACAAAGCATTTAGAATCGTAGCATTGTTATCAACTCATGGGTAAAGCACCCAAAAGGAGAAGCTAATAAGAAAATCAAAAGCTTGTTTCAAGCAAGAAACATAAGGAAAAGATTTCATAAAATGAGCTAGATAGAAGCATCAATCATTTACATTTCTCTTGTGATTGTAGCATGCATAGAAAACTAGCCTACCATGAACATTAACTTGCTATTCTTCTCACCTTGGTTTGTCAAAATGTACTGCATGATTCTTTTCTTGCTTGGGGACAAGCAAGGTTTAAGTTTGGTGTTGTGATGACATATCATCATGTCATGTTTTTCTATGCTTTTTCATACAAGAAATTGATGATTAGTGCTTGAATATTGAGTGCTTTTGTGCTTAAATGGTATATTTCTTTGATCTTTTGATTTGATAAACTTTGTAGAAAATAATTAGAAAAAGAAGCAAAGAAGCACAAATTAAGCTCAATTAAGCTCAAAAGGAGCAAAGAGGATTTGAAACCCTGACCTCTTCACACTCCAACAGAAATAACTCGAGCTACAAAGCTCCAAATGAGGTGATTCTAGTGGCATTGGAAAGTAGGAATCTAGAGCTTTCCAAGCATATATGGCACAGCATGGTGGACACTAAATCTAAGGGAGAAAACTTACTCCAAAAGTGCAAAGATGAACATAGTATCAATCTGCAATAAGGCCAGCTGACCTCTCCACCTTCCAAGGAGGATAACTTGAGCTGTAGAGCTTTAAATGATGCGCTCTCAAATGCATTGGAAAGTAGACATCCATAGCTTTCCAACGATATATAATAGTATGGGGTGAACATTAAGTTTAGGCTTCAGAAGCTGGCGCTAACTTTGGCCTCCAAAGCAGCGCTCACTAAGTGAACGCCACGCTCACTAATTGAGCGTTTTCGGCCTCCCAAATAGCATGACCATGCCTTCTTCGAAGGACCATAACTTGAGTTACAGATGTCCAATTGATGGAGTTTTAGTTGCGTTGGAAAGCTGACATTCAGAGCTTTCCAACGATATATAACAATCTATATTAGGCATGACATTGAAGTACAAGTGATATGCATCTTTAAGGCCCAAAAACCACCCTCAAAAGCCAACATTTGGAGTAGCGCTCGTTAGCAAAGTGAGCGCCACGCTCACTTTGTTAACTTTTGCGGGAATTTCAGCTTGGAGAGGGGCCATGCACTAAGGGCGTTCAAAAAATGGAATGTAGCGCTCAACCTAGGGAGCGCTAAGAGAAGCACTCGACCAAGGGAGTGCTGCAAAGGAACGGAGAGCTCAACCAAAGGGAGCGCCCATGAGAAGCCAGCGTTCAGAAAAGGAACGCAGCGTTCAGAAAAGGAACGCAGCGTTCAGAAAGGGAACACTAGAAGAAAACTTGGCACGTGGGGAAGCACCAAGCAAAGTGAACAGGGCATTCACTTTCCTAACCGAACGCTCCACTAGAGCATGCACCTCCAACCCATTTTCATTCAAGGCCGAACCAACAAAGCCCATTGACATCACTCAAAGGCACAAGAAATAGTTAGATTAGGAATTTTATTTAAATTGTAATTTATTTTCAATTTTAATTTCATTTTTTATTTTGTAAAGCCTATATAAAGGCATCAGTTTCATTTCATTGAAAAAAGGAGGCTGGCTCTGCTAGAGAGCAATAGGAGTAGGAGTAGGATAGAATAGAAAGCTCTATTTGACACACTTTTCTTTTCTGCACTTTCTATATTTCAGTCTTGAATTTAGTTTATGCAAATTTCAAATCCTCAGCTCCAATTTCCTTCTCTCCGATTTTACTTTTCTGTTTACATTGCTCCCAATTTACTTTCCTGCAATTTCCATCTTCTGCACTTTTATTTCTCTGCAACTTTACAATTTTGACCATGATTCGATCTGATTTAATCTTCATGCAATTTAAATTTCCTGTTACTTGTTCTCAAGCTCTCTTTGATTGCTTGCTTTATTGCTTTCTTTAAATTTCCTGCACCCGATTTCCTTTACATTTGCTGCACTTTACATTTCTTTCTCTTTAAGTTTCAGTCAATTTACATTCTGCAATTTAAATTTCCTACAATTTACTTTTTGTTGATCAATTCTCACTCAATTCACCACTGTTAGCTTGACTAAACTAATCACCTCACTAAAGTTGCTTGATCCATCAATCCTTGTGGGATCGACCTCACTCTTGTGAGTTATTACTACCTGATGCGACCCGGTACACTTGCCAGTGAGTTTGTGTGAAAATCTAATTTTCCCTCATCAGTTGTTTGACATTTGGGGCATAGATTTCATGGGACCCTTTCTCCCATCATACTCATTCAAGTACATATTGGTAGCAGTGGAATATATCTCCAAATGGGTGGAAGCCATAGCAACAACTACATGTGATGCATAGATTGTTCTCCAATTTCTCAAGAAGTATATCTTCACCAGGTTCGGAGTGCCTAAAGGTCTCATCAGTGATGGTGGTAGTCACTTTTTCAACAAGCAAATGAACACCTTGCTACATAAATATGGAGTAACTCACAAAGTGGCTACACCATACCATCTTCACACCAATGGCCAAGCTGAACTAGCAAATAGAGAGCTGAAAAGGATCCTAGAGAAAACGGTTGGAGCTTCAAGGAAGGACTGGGCGAGAAGGCTAGATGATGCCCTGTGGGCATATAGGACTGCATTCAAAACTCCAATCGGGAGGTCACCATTCAGCTACTCTATAGCAAAGTTTGTCACCTTCCCGTGGAGCTCGAGCACAAGGCTTTTTGGGGCACCAAGCTCCTCAATCTTGATTCCCAAGCAGCAGGGAAAAAGAGGCTACTGCAGCTCAATGAACTGAATGAATTTAGACTGGAAGCTTATGAGAATGCTAAGATCTACAAGGAAAGGGCCAAAAGATTGCATGACAAGAAAATTGCAAGAAGAGACTTTGAGCCAGGACAACAAGTGCTAGTGTATAATTCTAGATTCAAGATTTTCCCTGGCAAGCTCAAGTCTAAATAGACAGGTCCTTATGTGGTGATTAAGGTCTCCCCACATGAAAATCTTGAACTCCTGAATGAAGCTTCAAAGGAGCATTCACAGTAAACGGTCACAGAGTGAAGCACTACCTGGGAGGACCATGGAACAAGGAGGAGATCATCCATGAGTTGACTTGAACAAGAAAGAAGGACATCAAGCTAGTGACGATAAAAGAGCGCTTGTTGGAAGGCAACCCAACTAGAGGTAACTTTCTTTTCTTATTTTTTATCAATAAGAAAGTTAAGTAGAATTTCCTGTATTGCAAGGAGTTAAGTTTGGTGTTGCACACCAAAGGGATGTCATAAGTGAACAATTCAAGGTTGAATGTGTGATGCTAAGTTTTGTGTTTAACGTGTGGAAAGTTGCTAATTAAGAATTTACTATAGAAATAACGTTGCAAGTATAGTTCTTAACCGAAGAAAATTCTGCTTATCAATTTAGAAAGAATTGTCACAAATTGAGAATAAAATACTGGGAGTCGAAATCCCAGGTCGTCTCCCAACGAGTTGACAAAAGACTGCAATTTATTGGTCAGGAATTTTCCGAGAAATTTTTAAGAGTTGGAGAACTGAAAAATAAATGATTGCAAATTAAAGCAATAAAAATTAGCAAGAGAATTTATATAATCAAAATAAAAATTCTTGATTGGGAGAAGATTAATCGGAAGTTCTATCCTTGTTGGATTATCCCAAGTGTAATAGTAAGAGGTTGTTGTTTTTACTTAGTTAACCTTTTCCGAATAAAGAAAATTCAAGTAATTGAGCTAACTCTAATTCACAAGTCCTAATCTTCTCCTCTAGATGGATTAGCGTTTGTGACTAGAGAGCCAACCAACAACTTCCAATTTCCAATTACACTTGAGTATTCCAACTCTAGGGTCTCCCTTTAATCAACTCCCAAGTCAAGTTGGGAGTCTACTCCATTGACATGAATGCCATTTTCATAAAAGATAGAAATAAGAAATAAGAAATGTAAATCTGAACAGGTTTAATGGGTGATTAAAAGAGTAAAGGAATAAGAAAACAAACAAGAATGATAGAAACTTCAACGGAGGTAGTAACTCTTCTCAATATCCAAATCAAAAGCATAAAACTCTAAAACTATGAATATGAAGAAAACCTAGAGGAAGTAGTATATCTCTCTAAAATTCAAAACTAAAACTAAAAACTATGTAAAAGTGAATGTGTGTCGAGTCTCTGCTTGTCCCCTGGCTCTAGTCTGTGTTTCTGGGCCAAAAACTGGGTCCAAACTCAGCTCAAAATCGCCCCCAGCGTCTTCTACATTTTCTGCACGTGGCGCACATCACGCATACGCGTAGGTCACGCGCACGCGTCGATGGTCTTCTTCACGTGTCATGCGTACGCGTCAGGTACGCACCCGCATCACTGTGCAATCTCGCTTATCACGCTTACGCGTCAGGTACATGCACGCGTCGCTGTGAAAATCTCCAAATCACGCGCACGCGTGAGCCTTGCGTGCGCGTCGATACTCGTTGGTTATCTCCTTTATTTCTTGTGCTCCTTCCATTTTTGCAAGCTTCTTCTCCATCCTCTAAGCCATTCCTGCCCTATACAGCCTGAAAACACTTAACGCATAGATCACGGCATCGAATGGTATAAAGGGGAATTAAAATACACAATTTAAATGCTTAGGAAGCAAGTTTTCAACCATAGAACAAAATTGGGAAGGAATTGTAAAATCATGCAAATTGTATGAATAAGTGTGCAAAGACTTGATAAAAACCATTCAAATTAGCACAAGATAAACCATAAAATAGTGGTTTAATAATCTCCCCACACTTAAACGTTAGCATGTCCTCATGCTAAGCTCAAGGAGACAAAAGGAATGAATGGAGAAAGTAAGACTCATGAGCTGCAACCTATGTATGTGAATGCAACTATATGATAAGATGTTTCTATCTACTTGGTTAAAAGTAAACAAGTTCTCTAAGACAGACATAAATCAGATTCCACTAATTCAAATCACACAATAAAAGATAAGTAAACTTGTGAGGAGATAGCTCATGAAAGCAGGGAACATAGAATCAAGCATTGAACCCTCACTGGTAGTGTATATGCACTCTAATCGCTCAAGTGTCTAGGGTTAATCCACTCTACTCTTCTTTAGTCATGCTTTCTAAACTTTGTTCTTCATCTAACCAATCAACAAATATCTAGTGTACAAATGCAAACATCATGAGGTCTTTTCAAGGTTGTAATGGGGCTAAGGTAAGGGTGAGGATATATGTATGGCCAAGTGAGCTGTAAATTGAATATTTGACTAACCTAAGTTCTCACCTAACACACACACACACTCTATATAATTCTAAAATCATGCCTAGCTACCCATAATCTCACTTTTGTGTATTTCCCATACTTATGTATCAAATTTTCTTTAATTTCATCACATATGCATTGATCTTTTATTAAACTTAATATTGGGATAATTTTGTCCCCTATTTACTTATTTATTTATTTATATTGTTTTTTTTATGAACATGAAAGAAAACATAACATATCAATGCACATGGTTTTTCTGGTCTCACATGAGTATGCATCCAAATTCTCAATACTTTTGTCAACACAATTTTATCAACCCAAGTTCCCATAATTTCCCACACTTAATTGATACACAATCTCTATCTTAAGCTAACCAAAGATTCAATTGGGGTAGTTAATTATTTTTCTGCTTAAGGTTGGTGATGTGGTAAAATACAGAACAAATGGGGATTAAAAGGCTCAAAGTGGCAAACAAAGGTAATTGAAATGGTAGGCTATTTGGGATAATGAGCTAGTAACAAATGATGGCCTCAATCATATGTATGCATGCCAATACACTAAACAATGGACATATAGAATGGAACAAACTATAGATTGCAATCATAGAGAAGAAAACACACAAGAATAAAAATTATGGTTAAATAATGTAACCATATAAATAAGCTCAAAATCTCACCTGTTGTGTGTTCTTAGCTATAAACCATGTTCCAAATTACAATCTTCAAATAAGTTTAACAAAAAAAAATTTAATTTAAATTAGTGAAATGCTATAAAAAGGGTATTGAAAAGAAATTTATTACTTCAACCAAGCAAGACATACATGCAAACAATTATTACCATGCAATCTATCCTACCTAACAAAATAAAAAGTCAAATGTTGGTGTTAAGAGAGAGAAATTACCTCCGGAAGTCAAGGACTGACCTTCCAACACATAAGGCTTGGCACGATTCTCCGTGCCATCAGTAAGGAGCAAGGTAGGGATGGAAGCATCGCCTCCGCTGTCTGGTTCGCCATGGCTCCTTGTGCTACTGGTTGAAGGGGAGTCCGGGGTGTCCTTCTGTTTTGGAGGTGGGTTGGTACTGACTATGAGTTCTTTCAGATAGTGGTATCGGTGCTTGTTACGGCGCTCTATTTGCTCCATCCGCCGGTCTTGCCGGTCGAACCTCTCAAGGATCTGAAGGAACATCTGATGGATGGATGGTGCCTATGGTGTAGATAATGGTGGAGTAGAAGAAGGAGGTGTATCCAAAGATGGGCTACAAGCTGGCTCACAGAAGGAACTAGTGGCCTGATGTACTTCCCATTCGGGACATATTGGTCGGCCCTAGGGATCATGACCTTTGTGTCTCCTGCCCGATAGGAAACACCTGCTACAGAGACTAAATTTGAAACCAAGGCGGGAAAGGGTAGGTTGCCCGTAATCTGTAAATGTCCCATGGCTTGCCGGATATGTCGGTGCAGGTTGAGAGGTTGCTCTGTCAGGATCCACCAGATGAGAACAGCCATGTCTACTGTGAAGGTCGACTCATGAGTGCTCGAAAAGATATAGTGGGACATAATCTGTGCCCACACGCGAGCCTTCGAGGTAAGTGATTGGGCTGAGATGCTTTTGGGTCTTGACCGATGTTGCCCATAGATCCAGGTGCTGCCCGATTAGGCTATAACTCCAAGGACGCTATCCTAGTCAAATTGATACATCTGGCGTTTAAGAGAGGCCTCTTGATATGCATCTAATTCCTCTGAGCAAGGTGGAAGATACAGTGCTCTCTGTATGGCACTCTTGGAGATAGGAACTTGCTGCTGACAGATATAGACAGTCTACAGAGTAGGCGAGTAGAAGTTAGAGTAGAATTCAACTACCCATGATAAGTTGGCCTCCCGCGACTGCCTCCTCAAAAATCCCCACTATCTCATCTCGATTCAGGGCTCCACAAAATCAACAAAGTGGGTTGGAACAATGAGGAGATGCTCATTGTTGTAGTTCCTCTCAGCTAGGATGGGGAACATCTGTTAGCAATAACGGTTAGTGAACCGTGTGGAGTCCCATTCGGGAAGGGCTTTCTCTGATTCATCAACTTTAAAGATCCTCTTTACCCGCTTTGTTGGTGGCTTGACGTTTGTAGATGGAAGCGCCATAGCCGGAGCTCTCTTGGTTCCTCTCCTTGCTGGTGGCTTGTCAGTGGCCTTCTCTTTTCCTTTCTTGGTACCTGGTGCATGAAATTGTGATCATCAATGGCACCATCAACATGGTACGCTCAATTGTAATCTCAACTTTTTATCACAACTTCGCACAACTAACCAGCAAGTGCACTGGGTCGTCCAAGTAATAAACCTTACGCAAGTAAGGGTCGATCCCACGGAGATTGTTAGTATGAAGCAAGCTATGGTCATCTTGTAAATCTCAGTCAGGCGGATATCAAAAGGTTATGGAGTTTTCGAAAATTACTAAGAAGTAAACATAAAATAAGGATAGAAATACTTATGTAATTCATTGGTTTGAATTTCAGATAAGCGTATAGAGATGCATTCGTTCCTCTGAACCACTGCTTTCCTGCTATCTTCATCCAATCAATCTTACTCCTTTCCATGGCTGACTTTATGTAAGGACGTCACCATTGTCAATGGCTACTTTTGATCCTCTCTGGAAAATGGTCCGATGCGCTGTCACTGCATGGCTAAACGTCTGCAGGCATCACCCTTGCCAATGGCTGCATCCCATCCTCTTGTGAAAATGGTCCAAATACTCTATCACAGCACGGCTAATCATCTGAGGTTCTCGATCATGCTGGAAAGGATTCACCCTCCTTTTTCGTCTGTCACTACGCCCAGCACTCACGAGTTTGAAGTTCGTCACAGTCATTCAATCCCAGAGTCCTACTCGGAATACCACAGACAAGGTTTAGACTTTCCGGACTCTCATGAATGCCGCCATCAATCTAGCTTATACCACGAAGATTTTGATTAAGAGATCCAAGAGATACTCATTCAATCTAAGGTAGAACGGAAGTGGTTGTCAGGCACGCATTCATAGGGAATGATGATGATTTTCACGTTCATCACATTCAGGTTGAAGTGCGAATGAATATCTTAGAAGCGGAACAAGTTGAATTGAATAGAAAAATAGTAGTACTTTGCATTAATTCTTGAGGAACAACAGAGCTCCACACCTTAATCTATGGAGTGCAGAAACTCTACCGTTGAAAATACATAAGTGAAAGGTCCAGGCTTGGCCGAATGGCCAGCCCCTCTGATCTCAGAACCAGGCATCCAAAGATCAAAAGATGTTCCAAAGATCTCTAATTCAATAGTAAAAAGTCCTATTTATAATAAACTAGCTACTAGGGTTTACAGAAGTAAGTAATTGATGCATAAATCCACTTCCGGGGCCCACTTGGTGTGTGCTTGGGCTGAGCTTGAATGTTACACGTGCAGAGGCTCTTTCTGGAGTTGAACGCCAGGTTGTAACGTATTTCTGGCGTTCAACTCTGGTTTGTGACTTGTTTCTGGCGTTTAACTCCAGACAGCAGCGTAGAACTGGCGTTCAACGCCCTTTTACATCATCTAAACTCGGCCAAAGTATGGACTATTACACATTGCTGGAAAGCCCTGAATATCTACTTTCCAACGAAATTGGAAGCGCGCCAGTTTGAGTTCTGTAGCTCCAGAAAATCCACTTTGAGTGCAGGGAGGTCAGAATCCAATAGCATCAGCAGTCCTTCTTCAACCTCTGAATCTGATTTTTGCTCAAGTCCCTCAATTTCAGCCAGAAAATACCTGAAATCACAGAAAAACACACAAAATCATAGTAAAGTCCAGAAATGTGAATTTAACATAAAAACTAATAAAAACATCCCTAAAAGTAACTAGATTCTACTAAAAACATACTAAAAACAATGCCAAAAAGCGTATAAATTATCCGCTCATCACAACACCAAATAGGATAAAAAGAAGAGAATATACTATAAATTCAAAACTATCAATGAAACATAGCTCCAATCAGATGAGCGGGACTTGTAGCTTTTTGCCTCTTGAATAGTTTTGGCATCTCACTTTATCCATTGAAGTTCAGAATGATTGGCTTCTATAAGAACTCAGAGTTCAGATAGTGTTATTGATTCTCCTAGTTCAGTATGATGATTCTTGAACACAGCTATTTTATGAGTCTTGGCCGTGGCCCTAAGCACTTTGTTTTCCAGTATTACCACCGGATACATAATTGCCACAGACACATAATTGGGTGAACCTTTTCAGATTGTGACTCAGCTTTGCTAAAGTCCCCAATTAGAGGTGTCCAAGGTTCTTAAGCACACTCTTTTTTTGCTTTGGACCTTGAATTTAACCGCTCAGTCTCAAGTTTTCACTTGACACCTTCACGCCACAAGCACATGGTTAGGGACAGCTTGGTTTAGCCGCTTAGACCAGAATTTTATTCCTTTAGGCCCTCCTATCCACTGATGCTCAAAGCCTTGGGATCCTTTTTATTTGCCCTTGCCTTTTGGTTTTAAGGGTTATTGGCTTTTTGCTCTTGCCTCTTGGTTTTAAGAGCTTTTGGCTTTTTCTGCTTGCTTTTTCTTTTTCTTTCTATTTTTTTTGCCTAATTTTTTTTCTGCAAGCTTTGTTCTTTGCTGCTTTTTCTTGCTTCAAGAATCATTTTTTTATGATTTTTCAGATTATCAAATAACATGTCTCCTTGTCATCATTCTTTCAAGAGCCAACATATTTAACATTCTTAAACAACAACTTCAAAAGACATATGCACGGTTCAAGCATACATTCAGAAAATAAGAAGCATTGTCACCACATCAATATAATTAAACTAAGTTCAAGGATAAATTCGAAACTCATGTACTTCTTGTTCTTTTGAATTAAAACAGTTTTCATTTAAGAGAGGTGATGGATTCATAGGACATTCATAACTTTAAGACATAGTTACTAACTACTAATGATCATGTAATAAGACACAAACATAGATAAGCACTTAACATAGAAAATGAAAAACAGAGAATGTAAGAACAAGGAATGAGTCCACCTTAGTGATGGTGGCATTTCCTTCTTGAGGAACCAATGATGTCCTTGAGCTCTTCTATATCTCTTCCTCGTCTTTGTTGCTCCTCCCTCATTGCTTTTTGATCTCCTCTAATTTCATGAAGGATGATGGAGTGCTCTTGATGTTCCACCCTTAGTTGTCCCATGTTGGAACTTAATTCTCCTAGGGAGGTGTTGATTTGCTCCCAATAGTTTTGTGGAGGGAAATGCATTTGAGGCATCTCCGGGATCTCATGGTGATGAGCTTCCTGCGCCTCTTGAGCTCCATGAATGGGCTCTCTTGCTTGCTCCATCCTTTTCTTAGTGATGGGCTTCTCTTCCTCAATGGGAATGTCTCCTTCTATGAAAGCTCCAGCTGAGTAACAGAGATGGCAAATAAGATGAGGAAAAGCTAGCCTTGCCATGGGGGAGGACTTTTCGGCTATTTTGTAGAGTTCAAGGGAGATAACTTCATGAACTTCTACTTCCTCTCCAATCATGATGCTATGAATCATGATGGCCCGATCCACAGTAACTTCGGATCGGTTGCTAGTGGGGATGATGGAGCGTTGTATGAACTCTAACCATCCTCTAGCTGCAGACTTGAGGTCCAGTCTTCTTAGTTGAACCGGCTTGCCTTTGGAGTCAATCTTCCATTGAGCTCCTTCCACACATATGTCCATGAGGACTTGGTCCAACCTTTGATTAAAGTTGATCCTTCTAGTGTAGGGGCGTGCATCTCCTTGCATCATAGGCAAGTTAAACGCCAACCTCACATTTTCCGGACCAAAATCTAAGTATTTCCCCGAACCATGGTGAGATAATTCTTTGGGTTCGGGTTCTTACTTTGATCATGGTTCCTAGTGATCCATGCATTGGCATAGAACTCTTGAACCATTAGGATGCCGACTTGTTGGATGGGTTTTGTTAGAACTTCCCAACCTCTTCTTTGGATTTCATGTCGGATCTCCGGATACTCATTCTTCTTGAGCTTGAAAGGGACCTCAGGGATCACCTTCTTCTTGGCCACAACATCATAGAAGTGGTCTTGATGAGCTTTGGAGATGAATCTTTCCATCTCCCATGACTCGGAGGTGGAAGCTTTTGTCTTCCCTTTCCCTTTTTTGGAGGATTCTCTGGTCTTAGGTGTCATCAATGGTAATGGAAAAACAAAAAGCTTATGCTTTTACCACACCAAACTTAGAATTTTGCTTGCCCCCGAGCAAGAAAAGAAAGAATAGATGAAGAAGAAGAAGAAATGGAGGAGAGGGAGAGGGAGATGTGTTTCGGTCAAGAAGGGGAAGAGAGGGTTTTGTTGTGTGAATTTAAAGAAGAATGGGGGGCTATATATAGGGAAGGGAGGGGGGTAAGTTTTCGGCCATATAGGGTGGGTTTTGGTGGGAAATTGATTTTGAATTTTGAAGGTAGGTGGTGTTTATGAGGTAGGTTTATGGGGAAGAGTGGGTGGATGTGAGTGGTGAAGTGGTGATAGGGAAGAGAGATTGAGGTGATTGGTAAAGAGTTTTAGGGAAGAGTGTTTATGGGATTGTGTGAAAGAGGGGTGAGAAGAAGTGAGTGGAGGTAGGTGGGGATCCTGTGGGGTCCACAAATCCTGAGGTGATCCTGTGGGGTCCACAGATCCTGAGGTGTTCAAAGATTTACAACCTTGCACCAAATTAGGCATGCAAAATGCCCTTGCACACAAATCTGGGCGTTCAGCGCCAGATTGGTGCTTGTTCTGGGCGTTGAACGCCCATTTATTGCCCATTTCTGGCGTTGAACGCCAGAACCATGCTTGTTCTGGGCGTTCAGCGCCAGCTCTTCTCCAGGGTGCAATTCTGGCGTTCAAACGCCCAGATGCTACCCTTTTTGGGCGTTCAGCGCCAGAACCATTCTCTGTTCTGGTGTTGAACGCCAGCCAGATGCATCTTACTGGCGTTTAAACGCCAGTAAGGTCTTCCTCTAGGGTGTGATTTTTCTTCTGTTGTTTTTGATTCCATTTTTAATTTTTATATTTATTTTGTGACTCCACATGATCATGAACCTAATAAAACATGAAAGAACAAGAAAAATAGAATTAGATAAATAAAAATTGGGTTGCCTCCCAACAAGCGCTTTTTTAATGTCAATAGCTTGACAGTGGGCTCTCATGGAGCCTCATAGATGTTCAGAGCATTGTTGAGACTCCCCAACACCAAACTTAGAGTTTGGATATGGGAGTTCAACACCAAACTTAGAGTTTGGTTGTGGCCTCCCAACATCAAACTTAAAGTTTGACTGTGGGGGCTCTGGTTGACTCTGCAGTGAGAGAAGCTTTTTAAGCTTCCTCTCTATGTTTACAGAAGGATGACCTCGAGTTGTAAACACAAGGGAGTCCCTATTCAATTGAAGGACTAATTCACTTCTGTCAACATCAATCACAGCTCTTGTTGTGGCTAGGAAGGGTCTTCCAAGGATGATGAATTCATTCTTATCCTTCCCAGTATCTAGGACTATGAAATCAGTAGGGATGTAAAGGCCTTCAACCTTTACTAACACGTCCTCTACTTGTCCATAAGCCTGTTTTCTTGAATTGTCTGCCATCTCTAATGAGATTTTAGTGGCTTGCACCCCAAAGATTCCCAGTTTCTCTATTACAGAGAGGGGCATGAGGTTTATCCCTGAACCAAGGTCACACAGAGCCTTTTCAAAGATCATGTTGCCTATGGTACAAGGTATTACAAACTTTCCAGGATCCTGTTTCTTCTGAGGCAATGTCAATTGATCCAGATCACTTAGTTCATTGGTGAACAAGGGAGGTTCATCTTCCCAAGTCTCAATACCAAATAATTTGGCATTCAGCTTCATGATTGCACCAAGGTACTTGGTAACTTGCTCTTCAGTAACATCCTCATTCTCTTCAGAAGATGAATACTCGTCAGAGCTCATGAAGGGCATAAGGAGGTTCAATGGAATCTCTATGGTCTCTAGATGAGTCTCAGATTCCTTTGGTTCCTCAAAGGGAAGCTCCTTATTGATCACTGGACGTCCCAGGAGGTCTTCCTCCTTGGGATTCATGTCCTCTCCTTCCTTCACAAGTTCGGCCATGGTGATTAATTCAATGGCCTTACACTCTCCTTTTGGATTTTCTTCTGTATTGCTTGGGAGAGTACTAGGAGGGATTTCAGTGATCTTTTTACTCAGCTGGCCCACTTGTACCTCCAAATTTCTAATGGATGACCTTGTTTCATTCATGAAACTCACAGTGGCCTTAGATAGATCAGAGACTAAGTTTGCTAAATTAGAGGTATTTTGTTCAGAGTTCTCTGTCTGTTGCTGAGTGGATGATGGAAAAGGTTTACTATTGTTAAACCTATTTCTTCCACCATTATTAGAGCCTTGTTGAGGCTTTTGATCCTTCCATGAGAAATTTGGATGATTTCTCCATGATGGGTTATAAGTGTTTCCATAAGGTTCACCCATATAATTTACCTCTGCTATTGCAGGGTTTTCAGGATCATAAGCTTCTTCTTCAGAAGATGCCTCTTGAGTACTGTTGGATGCAGCTTGCATTCCATTCAGACTCTGAGAAATCATATTGACTTGCTGAGTCAAGATTTTGTTCTGATCCAATATGGCATTCAGAGTATCAATTTCAAGAACTCCTTTCTTCATAGGCGTCCCATTATCCACAGGATTCCTTTCAGAAGTGTACATGAACTGGTTATTAACAACCATGTCAATGAGTTCTTGAGCTTCTGCAGGCGTTTTCTTTAGGTGAATGGATCCACCTGCAGAAGTATCCAATGACATCTTAGCCAATTCAGATAGACCATCATAGAATATATCCAGGATGGTCCATTCTGAAAGCATGTCAGAAGGACACTTTTTGGTCAGTTGCTTGTATCTTTCCCAAGCTTCATAGAGGGATTCACCTTCTTTCTGTCTGAAGGTTTGAACATCCACTCTAAGCTTGCTCAGCTTTTGAGGAGGAAAGAACTTGGCTAAGAAAGCCGTGACCAGCTTGTCCCAAGAGTTCAGGCTATCTCTGGGTTGAGAGTCCAACCACACTCTAGCTCTGTCTCTTACAGTAAAAGGGAAAAGCATGAGCCTGTAGACTTTAGGATCTACTCCATTAGTCTTAACAGTATCACATATCTGCAAGAATTCAGTCAAGAACTGAAAAGGATCTTCAGATGGAAGTCCATGAAACTTGCAGTTCTGCTGCATCAGAGAAACTAGCTGAGGTTTCAGCTCAAAGTTGTTTGCTCCAATGGCAGGAATGGAGATGCTTCTTCCATGTAAATTGGAATTAGGTGCAGTAAAGTCACCAAGCATTCTCCTTGCATTATTTTTGTTGGGTTCGGCTGCCATCTCCTTTACATGTTCGAAATTTTCAATAAGGTTGTCTCTGGATTGTTGTAATTTAGCTTCTCTTAGTTTCCTCTTCAGAGTCCTTTCAGGTTCTGGATCAGCTTCAACAAGAATGCCTTTTTTCTTGTTCCTGCTCATAAGAAAGAGAAGAGAACAAGAAAAGAAGAGGAATCCTCTATGTCACAGTAAAGAGGTTCCTTATTGTTAGTAGAAGAAGAAAAGGAATAGGAGTGAAGAAGAATGAAGAATCCAAACACAAGGGTAAGGATAGGAGCAGTGATGTGAGAAGAAGAGAAGTGTTAGTAGATGAATAAATAATTAGAAGGAGATGAGGGAGAAGGATTTTCGAAAATTATTTTTGAAAAAGAGTTAGTGATTTTCGAAAATAGTTTTTGAAAAAGGTTAGTAATTTTTCGAAAATTAAAATAAAAAATTAAAATAATTAGTCAATAAAAAAGAAATTTTGAAAAAGAGGGAAGATATTTTCGAAAATTGGAGAGAGAGAGAGAGTTAGTTAGGTAGTTTTGAAAAAGATAAAAAACAAACAAAAAGTTAGTTAGTTAGTTGAAACAAATTTTGAAAAGATAAGGAGTTAGGAAGTTAGAAAAGATATTTTGAAATCAAGTTTTTGAAAAAGATATGATAAGAAAATATTTTTGAAAATATATGATTGAAATTAGTTTTGAAAAAGGTTTGATTTTTAAAATCACAATTAATGACTTGATTCACAAGAAATCATGAGATATGATTCTAGAATTTAAAGTTTGAATCTTTCTTAACAAGCAAGTAACAAACTTGAAATTTTTGAATCAAAACATTAATTGATGATGTTATTTTCGAAAATTATGTGATAAAGATAAGAAAAAGATTTTTGAAAAATATTTTTAAAATTTTCGAAAATAACTAAGAAAAATAAAAAAGATTTGATTTTTGAAAAAGATATGATTTTTAAATTGAAAATTTGATTTGACTCATAAAAACAACTAGATTTTAAAAATTTTTGAAAAAGTCAACTCAAATTTTCGAATTTGATGAGAGAAAAAGGGAAAGATATTTTTTTTTTATTTTTGAATTTTTAATGATGAGAGGGAAAAACATGAAAAAGACTCAATGCATGAAAATTTTGGATCAAAACAATGAATGCATGCAAGAATGCTATGAATGTCAAGATGAACACCAAGAACACTTTGAATGTCAAGATGAACATCAAGAACTTATTTTTGAAAATTTTTATATGCAAAGAAAACATGCAAGACACCAAACTTAGAAATCTTTCATGTTTAGACTCTATGGATGCAAAAATGCACATGGAAAACAACAAAAAACACAAAACATGAAAACATCAAGATCAAACAAGAAGACATACCAAGAACAACTTGAAGATCATGAAGAACATTATGAATGCATGAATTTTCGAAAAATGCAAGATGAATATGCAATTGACACTAAACTTTAAATCTGACTCAAGACTCAAACAAGAAACATGAACTATTTTTGATTTTTATGATTTTTTGATTTTTTTGTATTTTCTTTTAATTTCTTTTTTTCGAAAATTATTTTGAAAAAGAAAAATAAGGATTCCAAAATTTTTAATATGAATTCCAGGAATCTTATGCTCTTTAGTCTAAAGCTCCAATCAAAGGGTCAGGCATGGCTTAATAGCCAGCCAAGCTTTAGTATGTAACTGAGATAAACCATAAATTACCACTCAAATTAGCACAAGATAAACCATAAAATAGTGATTTAACAATCTCCCCACACTTAAACATTAGCATGTCCTCATGCTAAGCTCAAGGAGACAAAAGGAATGAATGGAGAAAGTAAGACTCATGAGCTGCAACCTATGTATGTGAATGCAACTATATGATAAGATGTTTCTATCTACTTGGTTAAAAGTAAACAAGTTCTCCAAGACAGACATAAATCAGATTCCACTAATTCAAATCACACAATAAAAGATAAGTAAACTTGTGAGGAGATAGCTCATAAAAGCAGGGAACATAGAATCAAGCATTGAACCCTCACTAGTAGTGTATATGCACTCTAATCACTCAAGCGTCTAGGGTTAATCCACTCTACTCTTCTTTAGTCATGCTTTCTAAATTTTGTTCTTCATCTAACCAATCAACAAATATCTAGTGTACAAATGCAAACATCATGAGGTCTTTTCAAGGTTGTAATGGGGCTAAGGTAAGGGTGAGGATATATGTATGGCCAAGTGAGCTGTAAATTGAATATTTGACTAACCTAAGTTCTCACCTAACACACACACACACTCTATATAATTCTAAAATCATGCCTAGCTTCCCATAATCTCACTTTTGTGTATTTCCCATACTTATGTATCAAATTTTCTTTAATTTCACCACATATGCATTGATCTTTTATTAAACTTAATATTGGGATAATTTTGTCCCCTATTTACTTATTTATTTATTTATATTGTTTTTTTTATGAACATGAAAGAAAACATAACATATCAATGCACATGGTTTTTCTGGTCTCACATGAGTATGCATCCAAATTCTCAATACTTTTGTCAACACAATTTTATCAACCCAAGTTCCCATAATTTCCCACACTTAATTGATACACAATCTCTATCTTAAGCTAACCAAAGATTCAATTGGGGTAGTTAATTATTTTTCTGCTTAAGGTTGGTGATGTGGTAAAATACAGAACAAATGGGGATTAAAAGGCTCAAAGTGGCAAACAAAGGTAATTGAAATGGTAGGCTATTTGGGATAATGAGCTAGTAACAAATGATGGCCTCAATCATATGTATGCATGCCAATACACTAAACAATGGACATATAGAATGGAACAAACTATAGATTGCAATCATAGAGAAGAAAACACACAAGAATAAAAATTATGGTTAAATAATGTAACCATATAAATAAGCTCAAAATCTCACCTGTTGTGTGTTCTTAGCTATAAACCATGTTCCAAATTACAATCTTCAAATAAGTTTAACAAAAAAAATTTTAATTTAAATTAGTGAAATGCTATAAAAAGGGTATTGAAAAGAAATTTATTACTTCAACCAAGCAAGACATACATGCAAACAATTATTACCATGCAATCTATCCTACCTAACAAAATAAAAAGTCAAATGTTGGTGTTAAGAGAGAGAAATTACCTCCGGAAGTCAAGGACTGACCTTCAAACACATAAGGCTTGGCACGATTCTCCGTGCCATCAGTAAGGAGCAAGGTAGGGATGGAAGCATCGCCTCCGCTGTCTGGTTCGCCATGGCTCCTTGTGCTACTGGTTGAAGGGGAGTCCGGGGTGTCCTTCTGTTTTGGAGGTGGGTTGGTACTGACTATGAGTTCCTTCAGATAGTGGTATCGGCGCTTGTTATGGCGCTCCATTTGCTCCATCCGCCGGTCTTGCCGGTCGAACCTCTCAAGGATCTGAAGGAACATCTGATGGATGGATGGTGCCTATGGTGTAGATAATGGTGGAGTAGAAGAAGGAGGTGTATCCAAAGATGGGCCTACAAGCCGGCTCACAGAGGGAACTAGTGGCCTGATGTACTTCCCATTCGGGACATATTGGTCGGCCCTAGGGATCATGACCTTTGTGTCTCCTGCCCGATAGGAAACACCTACTACAGAGACTAAATCTGAAACCAAGGCGGGAAAGGGTAGGTTGCCCGTAATCTGTACATGTCCCAAGGCTTGCCAGATATGTCGGTACAGGTTGAGAGGTTGCTCTGTCAGGATCCACCAGATGAGAACAGCCATGTCTACTATGAAGGTCGACTCATGAGTGCTCGGAAAGATATAGTGGGACATAATCTGTGCCCACACGCGAGCCTTCGAGGTAAGTGATTGGGCTGAGATGCTTTTGGGTATTGACCGATGTTGCCCATAGATCCAGGTGCTGCCCGGTTAGGCTATAACTCCAAGGATGCTATCCCAGTCAAATTGATACATCTGGCGTTTAAGAGAGGCCTCTTGATATGCATCTAATTCCTCTGAGCAAGGTGGAAGATACAGTGCTCTCTGTATGGCACTCTCGGAGATAGGAACTTACTGCTGACAGATATAGACAGTCTGCAGAGTAGGCGAGTAGAAGTTAGAGTAGAATTCAACTACCCATGATAAGTTGGCCTCCCGTGACTGCCTCCTCAAAAATCCCCACTCTCTCATCTCGATTCGGGGCTCAACAAAATCAACAAAGTGGGTTGGAACAATGAGGAGATGCTCATTATTGTAGTTTCTCTCAGCTAGGATGGGGAACATCTGTTAGCAATAACGGTTAGTGAACCGTGTGGAGTCCCGTGCGGGAAGGGCTTTCTCTGATTCATCAACTTTAAAGATCCTCTTTACCCGCTTTGTTGGTGGCTTGACGCTTGTAGATGGAAGCGCCATAGCCAGAGCTCTCTTGGTTCCTCTCCTTGCTGGTGGCTTGTCAGTGGCCTTCTCTTTTCCTTTCTTGGTACCTGGTGCACAAAATTGTGATCATCAATGGCGCCATCAACATGGTACGCTCAATTGTAATCTCAACTTTTTATCACAACTTCGCACAACTAACCAGCAAGTGCACTGGGTCGTCCAAGTAATAAACCTTACGCGAGTAAGGGTCGATCCCACAGAGATTGTTGGTATGAAGCAAGCTATGGTCACCTTGTAAATCTCAGTCTGGTGGATATCAAAAGGTTATGGAGTTTTCGAAAATTACTAAGAAGTAAACATAGAATAAGGATAGAAATACTTATGTAATTCATTGGTTAGAATTTCAGATAAGCATATAGAGATGCATTCGTTCCTCTGAACCTCTGCTTTCCTGCTGTCTTCATCCAATCAATCTTACTCTTTTCCATGGCTGGCTTTATGTAAGGACATCACCATTGTCAATGGCTACTTTTGATCCTCTCTGGAAAATGGTCCGATGCGCTGTCACTGCATGGCTAATCGTCTGGAGGCATCACCCTTGCCAATGGCTGCATCCCATCCTCTTGTGAAAATGGTCCAAATGCTCTGTCACAGCACGACTAATCATCTGAGGTTCTCGATCATGCTGGAATACGATTCACCCTTCTTTTGCGTCTGTCACTACGCCCAGCACTCGCGAGTTTGAGGTTCGTCACAGTCATTCAATCCCAGAATCCTACTCGGAATACCACAGACAAGGTTTAGACTTTTCGGACTCTCATGAATGCCGCCATCAATCTAGCTTATACCACAAAGATTCTTATTAAGAAATCCAAGAGATACTCATTCAATCTAAGGTAGAACGGAAGTGGTTGTCAGGCACGCGTTCATAGGGAATGATGATGATTGTCACGTTCATCACATTCAGGTTGAAGTGCGAATGAATATCTTAGATGCGGAATAAGTTGAATTGAATAGAAAAACAATAGTACTTTGCATTAATTCTTGAGGAACAGCAGAGCTCCACACCTTAATCTATGGAGTGCAGAAACTCTACCGTTGAAAATACATAAGTGAAAGGTCCAGGCATGGTCGAATGGCCAGCCCCTCTGATCTCAGAACCAGGCGTCCGAAGATCAAAAGATGTTCCAAAGATCTCTAATTCAATAGTAAAAAGTCCTATTTATAATAAACTAGCTACTAGGGTTTATAGAAGTAAGTAATTGATGCATAAATCCACTTCCGGGGCCCACTTGGTGTGTGCTTGGGCTGAGCTTGAATGTTACACGTGCAGAGGCTCTTTCTGGAGTTGAACGCCAGGTTGTAACGTATTTCTGGCGTTCAACTCTGGTTTGTGACTTGTTTCTGGCGTTTAACTCCAGACAGCAGCGTAAAACTGGCGTTCAACGCCCTTTTACGTCATCTAAACTCGGCCAAAGTATTGACTATTATTATACATTGCTGGAAAGCCCTGGATGTCTACTTTCCAACGCAATTAGAAGCGTGCCATTTTGAGTTCTGTAGCTCAAGAAAATCTACTTTGAGTGCAGGGAGGTAAGAATCCAACAGCATCAGCAGTCCTTCTTCAACCTCTGAATCTGATTTTTGCTCAAGTCCCTCAATTTCAACCAAAAAATACCTGAAATCACAGAAAAACACACAAACTCATAGTAAAGTCTAGAAATGTGAATTTAACATAAAAACTAATAAAAACATCCCTAAAAGTAACTAGATTCTACTAAAAACATACTAAAAACAATGCCAAAAAGCATATAAATTATCTGCTCATCAGTACCCATTCCAAAGGAAGAAAGAAAGAAGAAGAATGTTAAATATATATAATTCCAAACCGGCGGGAGAAAGTTCCAAGTGATAATGAATGCCAAAAAAAAGATAATAGCTTAAATACATGGTAGCTACAACATGTGGGTAAGACATCAATTACGAGGAAAAAGGCAATTCATAGGAATTAGATGTAAGAGGTTAAAAGCATGCAAGTAATGGCCATGAGAAGCATAACTCAAGCATCAATTATTAAAAGAAGCCAAATTAAGGAGCAGTTGTATGATGACAATTGTGAATGATAATCCCAAATACATGTGGAGTACAAGTGTGGTGAAAAAGAGGCATTAAAGTGTAAGAGTAAAATAAAATATGATTCAGAATGCCATAAGAGCTTTTTCACAAACACTTGGTGTGCAAGGTAAAATAGGAATGAAAATAATGAATCCAAATGTATATGAGAGCCAAATTTAAATGCCAATTGTCAAATCACTCCTTATAATATCCACAAGTTCAGTGATAATAAGGTACGACCCGAATAAAATTCCAACACCAACATAAAAATTGATGAAAAAGAAAGAAAAAGAAATCATAAATAATTAAGCTAAAAGAAAAATTGAGAAGAAAGAAAAATAATTAAATGCAATAATTAAAAGAGGAAGAATGAAAGAGTAGAGGGGAGGAAGAAATGAAACCTGAGGGAGAAGATGAAGAAGGGAAGAAGAAAGTAGTGGATAGTAAAAATGAATGAGGAAGAAAGAAGGAAGAGGAAATAAGGTAGAATTAGGATTGAAAAAGAATTAGGATTGGGGGAGGGGATAAGTGAAATCTGGCGGCGTACTGGTTTAATTGTGCGTCGCATGCGACGCGTAGGCATACAACACGCGTACGCGTGGGTAGCGCAAATTTGATAGTGACGCGTAAGCATCTGGCACGCGTGTGCGTGCCTTTGGTTGTGCGAATTGCGCAAGTCTAGCCTCGTGCACGCACAACTCTCTGTTCAATCTGGGCTGGGGGCCAAAATTGCATACGATGCGTGCGCGTGAGGCATGCACACGCATGGATTGCCATTAAGGGAAAAGGACGCGCACGCATCAGGGATGCGTACGTGTGATGGGATTTATGCTTCTAGCACAGTTTCAGCCCCAAACCATCACAATTCTCTGTTCAGCACGTTATTGACGTCGATTTCCAGGGTCACCCGTACCGTCAGGGACGCTTACGCGTGGGCAGCTGAAAGTGCAAGCGACGTGCACGCGTGAGGGACGCGTACGCATGGGCTTGCTTGTGCACAATGCATGCTTCCAGCGCCACTCCTGTCCAACTCTCTGTTTACTTCCTTGGTGTTGCAAATTCACGCATAACGCGCATGCGTCAGGGACGCTTGCGCGTCGAACACCCTTTTTTTATGCAGAATGCAGGTGATGATGCAGAAATTATGAATAAACACTGATAAAAACAAAATAAAATAAAACTAAGAATAAAAAGGTATGATCATACCATGGTGGGTTGTCTCCCACCTAGCACTTTACTTTTACGTCCTCAATCTGCTTTTGTTGGTGGATCCTCCAAGAGGAAGACCTCTAGCTCTTTATTGTCCTTCATCTTCTCAGCATGATATAGCTTCAAGCGATGTTAATTGACCTTGATAAATTTGGAACTTGAAGGATGACTCAGGTGAAAGACTCCATATGGCTCTGCCTTTTCCACCCTATAGGGGCCTTCCCATCTTGATCTCAACTTGCCTGTTATGAGCCTCAATCTGGAGTTGTAGAGGAGAACTAGCTCCCCAGGTCTAAACTCTCTTCTCTTAATATGCTTGTTATGCACTGCCTTCACTCTCTCTTTGTATAGCCTGGAGTTGTCATACGCTTCGAGTCGAAAGTTCTCCAGTTCTGCTAGTTGCAGCTTCCTTTCAGCACCAGCCTTCTCAAATCCCATGTTGCATTCCCTTACAGCCTAGAAAGCCTTGTGCTCCACCTCCACTGGAAGGTGACAAGCCTTTCCGTATACTAGGCGGAAGGGACTTATTCCGATGGGTGTCTTGTATGTTGTCTGATAGGCCCAGAGCGCATCTACAAGCCTGGTGCTTCAGTCTTTTCCATGAGGCTTGACAATCTTCTCCAAGATGCGTTTTATCTCTCCTTTAGACACCTCGTCTTGCCCATTGGTCTGAGGGTGGTAAGCTGTTGCTACCTTGTGCACAATGTCATGTCTCTTTAGTAGACCTATTAATCTCCTGTTACAAAAATGAGTGCCATGATCAATCACGATTGCTCGTGGTGACCCAAAGCGACAGATAATATGGTTTCTAACAAAGGAAACAACAACGTTAGCATCATCAGTATGGGTAAGAATTACTTCCACCCATTTAGAAACATAATATACAGTTAACAATATGTATAAGAAACTACTAGAGTTTGGAAATGGACCCATGAAGTCAATGCCCCAAACATAAAAAATTTCACAGAATAGCATAAGCTATTGTGGCATCTCATCCCTCTTGGGTATATTTCCAAACCTTTGGCATGGGAACAAGATTTACAGAAGGCAGTAGCATCCTTGAAAAGAATGGGCCACCAGAATCCACAGTCTAAAATTTTTCTAGCTATTCTTTGAGGACCAAAATGTCCACCACTCTCAGAGGAGTGGCAGGCCTTTAAAATTGACTGGAATTCTGATTGAGGCACACACCTTCTAATTATCTGGTCAGCACCATACCTCCATAAAAATGGGTCATCCCATATATAATATTTGGACTCGCTTTTCAGCTTGTCCTTTTGATGCTTAGTAAAATTAGGAGGGAAGGTACGGCTAACCAGATAATTAGCTATAGGTGCGTACCAAGGAACTACTTCAGATATTGCGTGCAAGCTATCAAATGGAAAAGCATCATTGATAAGAGTGGAGTCATTCTTAATGTGCTCTAGGCGACTTAAATGGTCTGCCACCAAATTATGGGAACCCCTCCTATCTTTGATTTCTAAATCAAATTCTTGCAACAACAATATCCAACATATTAACCTTGGTTTGACTTTTTTTTAGCTAATAAATATTTTAGGGCTGCATGGTCTGAGTATACTACCACTTTAGTACCAAGTAAATAGGCTCAGAATTTATCCAGAGCAAAAACAATAGACAGAAGCTCTTTTTCAGTGGTAGTATAATTAGACTGAGCAGCGTCTAAGGTCTTAGAAGCATAAGCAATTATGAAAGGGTCCTTACCTTCGCGCTGAGCCAGCACCGCTCCTACTGCATGGTTGGAGGCATCACACATAATCTCAAAAGGCTGGCTCCAGTCTGGTCCTCTCACAATCGGAGCTTGAGTCAAGGCGATCTTCAGTTTATCAAACGCTTCCATGCAGTCCTCACTCAACTCAAACTCAACATCCTTCTACAGCAGTCTGGATAAAGGCAATGCTACCTTACTGAAGTCTTTGATAAATCTCCGGTAGAAACCTGCATGACCAAGGAACGAATGGACTTCCCTCATGGAGGAGGGGTAAGGTAAACTAGAAATGACATCTACCTTTGCTGGATCTACAGAAATACCAGTATTAGAAACAACATGTCCTAGAATAATACCTTGTTTTACCATAAAATGACATTTTTCAAAATTTAATACAAGGTTTGAACTAACACACCTGTCTAATACTCTAGCTAAACTATCCAAGCAAAGGTTAAATGAATCACCATACACACTAAAGTCATCCATGAAAACTTCCATACAATTCTCAATAAGATCTGAGAAAATACTCATCATGCACCTTTGGAAAGTAGCCGATGCATTACATAAGCCAAAAAGCATCCTCTTATATGCATACGTTCTAAAGGGATATGTAAAAATAGTTTTCACCTGATCTTCAGGAGCTATATGAATTTGAAAATAGCCAGTGTAACCATCTAGAAAACAGTAGTGTGATTTACCTGACAGACGATCAAGCATCTGATCAATGAATGGCAGGGGGTAGTGATCCTTGCGAGTAGCCTGGTTGAGGCGCCTATAGTCAATGCACACCCTCCAGGAGTTCTGCACTCTAGTTGTCAGGGGCTCTCCATGATCATTCTTCACTGTTGTGACTCCAGACTTCTTGGGCACCACTTGTACTGGGCTGACCCATTCACTATCCGAGATTGGATAGATGATGTCAACTTCAAGCAGCCTGGTCACTTCTTTCTTGACAACTTCTAAGATGGTGGGGTTCAGCCGCCTTTGAGGTTGAGGAACAGGCCTTACTCCCTCTTCTAAAAATATCCGGTGCTCATAGACTTTAGGGCTGATGCCTACTATATCCGCTAAGCTCCACCCAATTGCTTTCTTGTGTCTTCTCAGCACACTAAGCAGCTGCTCCTCCTGTCGGGAAGTGAGTTCCCTTGCAATAATAACTGGGAGCTTCTGATTATCCTCAAGGTAAGCATACTTGAGGTGGGGTGGAAGGGGCTTCAATTCCATTTTCTGCTCATGGCTAGGCACTTGATCATTGATGAGCGGATAATTTATACGTTTTTTGGCATTGTTTTTACATAGTTTTTAGTATGTTTAGTTAGTTTTTAGTATATTTTGATTAGTTTTTATTTAAAAATCACATTTCTGGACTTTACTATGAGTTTGTGTTTTTCTGTGATTTCAGGTATTTTCTGGCTGAAATTGAAGGACTTGAGCAAAAATCTGATTCAGAGGCTGAAGAAGGACTGCAGATGCTGTTGGATTCTAACCTCCCTGCACTCAAAGTGGATTTTCTGGAACTATAGAAACCTAAATGGCGCGCTCTCAATTGCGTTGGAAAGTAGACATCCAAGGCTTTCCAGCAATATATAATAGTTTACACTTTGCCCAAGTTTAGATGACGCAAACTGGCATTTAACGCCAGCTTTCAATGATATTCTACACTTTGATGTCATCCATATTAATCCTTAGCAACCGATTTAGTGACCTCTACCTTAGCGACCAAATTATCGACCAACTATTTTATCAACACATTTTTAAGTTGGTTGCTAATTCGGTCACAAAATTATAAAATAGTAACCAATTTAGCGACCGAATGCTTTAAAACCAACATTTTATAGTTGGTCGCTATCTTAACACTTAGAAACCGATTTAGCGACCAACTTCTTAGCGACCGATTTAGCAACCAACCACCATTAAGCTTGTTTTCAAATTGGTTGCAAAATTGGTCGCTAAATTAAAAATAGCAACTGATTTAACCACCAACATACCCTAAAAGCTTGTTTTTTGTTTTGGTTGCTAATTCGGTCGCTAAGTTAAAAAAGTAGCGACCGATTTTAGCGACCGACTAGGTTGGTTTTGTCATTGGTTGCTAAATCGATCACTAATTTTTATTTTAGCGACCAATTTAGCGATCAAGAGTAGGTGATCACTAAATCGGTCGCTAATTAAAATTTAGTGACCGATTTTGCAACCAATTTTTTTTTAATCCTAGAAAAATTTGATTGGTCGGAAAATCGGTCGCTAATAGTAACCGATTTTGTTGGTGGCTAAAATCGGTCACTATTTTAAAATTTTCTTGCAGTGATTTAGGGTTAATGGTAGAACCTATAGAATCTTAAGGTAACATTATAATTTAGTACATATTAGCAAAATATTGTGATGCACTTTTTTTTTGTTTTATAAATTGTAAAAATTAAGTTCACCAATTTTGTGTTAATTACAAGAGAAATCTAATTTAAACAAGTATTAAAAATTATACTAAAGTTTTTAGAAATTAAAAAGAATATCAGCGATTATGGTGATAGGTTGGTAGCACGAATCCCTACACCTTTGTACTGTTGTACCAGCAAGTGCACTAGATCGTCCAAGTAATACCTAAGCGAGTCAGGGTCGATCCCACGAGGATTGTGGTTTAAAGCAAGCTATGGTTATCTTGCAGGTCTTAGTCAGGCATATTAGAAGGCTGTTAGATTGATAAAGTGAAAAAGGTCTAATATATAAACAAAGATAGGAATATGGTTGAGGATTGGAGTTGCTTTGTCTTTCTGAATTAACTCTGGTATTACTGTCTTCTTTGCTTGTGAGTGACCTCTTCAATGGCAGGCTATAAGTAATTGATGCCTTTATTGAGAGGTCGTCAATACTCTTCCAGATCTGAATCCCAGGGTTAGTGTGGATCCATCTCTGCTTGAGGGTGAAGCACGTACAGTCCATTCTCCTTAATGATCCTACTCAAAATGCCACAGACAAGGTCAGATCTTCTGGATTAGAGAATGCTGCATCTTTGGGTTCTAGACTCTACCACAGAGACCCTAATCTCTCCGTAAATCGGCTGAACTGGTGTCTCGAGAAGTCCTCAACGAAGTCATGGACTAGCCGTCTGAGAGATGTATGATTCAAGCTGGTGGTGCGTGCTTTCCACTGAAGTATTCACACGAACCCCAGTAGACGCGGGTGTTTGTCAGGCACGTTCGTCTTAATATGATGAACAGAGCTGATCGTGACTGATCATCCTATCCACCACGTTGAAGTATGAATATACATCTTAGAATTAATCAGACACGGATCGAAGAAGAAACAGTAATACTTTTATTAATTCATAGGACTCAGCAGGGCTCCTCCCCTCAACCTAGGAGGTTTAAAAACTCATACTGATGTAAAATACAATGGTAAAATGTAAATAATGTGTATAGTATGCGTGATATTGTTAATGATTATGTAAAATACACTTTAAATACTAAACATATGACTAGTATGGGTAAAATAGTCTATCTATTGTTAAAATTCACTTCTGGGACCCACTTGGTGAGTGTTTGGTCTAAGCTTTGATGAGATCCATGTCCAATGAGGCTTCTAGAGCATTGAATGCTGGCTAGGGGGTCCTCTCTGGGCGTTTGGACATTGGGTTCTGCTCTTTGGGCGCTAGACGCCTGGAAGGGGGCAGGAAGCTGGCGTTGGACACCAGTTTTGGGCGTTCTAATCCGAAGCAAAGTATGGAAAGCTCTGGAAGTCAGCTTTTTATAGCCGTTGAGAATGCTCCATTTGGACTTTTGTAGCTCCAGAAATTCTCTTCCGAGTGCAGGTAGGTTAGATCCGGACAACATCTGCAGTGCTTTCTCTGTCTCTGAACCAGACTTTTGCTCCAGCTCCTCAATTTCATCCAGAATTTACCTAAAATTGTACAAAAACACAAAAACTAATAGTAGAATCCAAAAATGTGAATTTAACACTAAAACCTATAAAAACATAACAAAAACTAAACAAAACCTACTGAAAACAATATGAAAATGATGCCAAAAAGTATATAAAATATCCGCTCAATACATCACCAAACTTAAACTGTTGCTTCTCTCCAAGCAACTAAAAACACAGTAGGATAAAAAAAATTAAGATACAATAAATTTCTAAGTTTCCAATGAAGCTTAGTTACAATTAGATGAGTGGGACTTAGTAGCTTTTTGCTTCTGAATAGTCTTGGCATCTCACTATCCATTGAAACTCAGAATGGTTGGCATCTTTAGGAACTTAGAATCCAGATGATATTATTGAATCTCCTAGTTAAGCTCTTTTTGATTCTTGAACACAGCTTTCAGAGTGTTGGCCGTGACCCTAAGCACCTTGTTTTCCGGTATTACCACCGGATACAATAATGCCACAGACACTTTAACTGGGTGAACCTTTTCAGATTATGACTCAGCTTTGCTAGAGTCCCCAGATAGAGGTGTACAGAGTTCTTAAGCACACTCTTTTTGCTTTGGACCACGACTTTAACTGCTCAGTCTCAAGCTTTTCACTTGACACCTTCACACCACAAGCACATGGTTAGGGACAGCTTGGTTTAGTCGCTTAGGCCAGGATTTTATTCCTTTGGGCCCTCCTATCTATTAATGCTCAAAGCCTTGGATCCTTTTTATCCTTTCCTTTTGATTTAAAGGGTTATTGGCTTTTTCAATTTGCCCTCCTTTTCTTGCATTTTTGGGCAGTAATGGATTTTTCTGCTTTTTAATTTTTTTTCTTTTCGCTATTTTTTTTCCTTTTTCGCATGCATATGTATTTTTTTTTCTTTTGCAACATGCTTTTTTCTTTCTCTTTTTGCTGCTTTTTCTTGCTTCAAGAATCAATTTTTAGATTTTTCAGATTATTGAAGAACTGAAGATTGACGGTTTAGAATTCAGAATAAATTCTCGTTGCAAGTATAGTTTCTAAACCAAGCAATTAACCTTTCTTACAAAAGTTTTGGTTGTCACAAGTAACAAACCCCTTTAAAATTGATAACTGAAGTATTTAAACCTCAGGTCGTCTTCTCAAGGAACTGCAGGGAGGTATGTTCTTATTATTGGTTATGAGTTTTGTGAATTGGGGGTTCTGAAAATAAGGAACAAGTAATTTAAATGACAAGTAAAATAAGTAAATAACTGTAAAATAAACTCTTGGCAAGGTATGAAAATTCGGAAGTCCTATCCTAGTTATCCTTATCAATGGTGATGAGAATTATATTTTGCTCACCACTAAGTCAACCTCTAACTATGAAGGTAAGTCAAGGGGATAAATCAATTTAACACCTAAAGTCCTAGTCAACTCCTAAGGGGAGACTAGAGTTATAGGAATTTAAATCAATCAGCAAGATAACAATTATCAATCACAATGAGTATGACAACTCAAGAGTTACCAATTAATCAACCAGAGCAAAAAGGGAAAAAATCTAAATTATTTATATAAATAAAGGAAAGCAATCATAATTCTGAAATACCTCAAATTATATTAAATAGAAAATCAATCTAAACATAAAGAGTTCATAAGCCAATCTGGCAACATAAGTAATTGAATGAGAGCATTAAAGTATCTGAAAGTAAAAGAGAAATATAAAGTAACAGAAATATTGAACCTAATGAAGAGTTGAAATTCTAAACTAAAATAATAAGAAATCCTAATCCTAAAACCTAAAAGAGAGGAGAGAACCTCTCTCTAAAAACTACATCTAATTCATCAAAAGTGAATAATTAAAGACTCCTCATGAATAGATGCATTTCCCAACTTCATAACCTCTAATATGTGCCTTTTGGACTTGGATCTGGGCCAAAAAGGGTTTCAGAAATTGCTGGGAGCGTTTTTTGTAATTTCTGGTGCGTGGCGTCGGTCACGCGTTCGCGTGGGTCACGCGGTCGCGTCATCTGGAGTTTTCCTTGTCACGCGTTCGCTTCGGTCACGCATACGCGTCATCTGTGTTCTTCTCATGGCGCGCGTCCGCGTCAGTCACGCGTTCGCGTCGCTGCCTTTTCGTGCTGGGCATGCGACCGCATCGTCCATGCATTCGCGTCGCTGCCAGTTTCTTCAAAAACTCCATTTTGTTCTTTCCTTCCATTTTTGTGTGTTTTCTTTCCATTCTTTAAGTCATTCCTGCCTTAGAAGATCTGAAACTTCTCAACACACAAATCACGGCATCGAATGGTAATAAAGGGTAATTAAAATAAATAATTTCAAAGCATAGGAAACATGTATTCTAAATGCAAACTACCTAAATGAATCATGCAATTCTAATTGTTATTCACTTGTATATAAAACTTACATGTAGTTAAATCAATTCACATTCTCAAGGAATCATATGTGCATAGCCAAACCCTAGATAATGTTAAAGCACTTTTACAATTGAGGTGGGTAAAAATATTTTTCAAACTTGCAAGACAATTAACAATTTAAGTAGAGATATACGATGATGAGCTATTGAACCCTCACTGGATTTTGTGTTTACTCTCTAGTCACTCAATGTTTATTGGGTTAATCACTCTATTCTTCTTTTTATCCTTACTTTCTATAATTTTGTTCTTCATCTAACTAATCAACAATTACAGCATATAGGCATACAAAAATTATGAGGTCTTTTTCAAGGTTTTAATGGGGCCAAGGTAAAGGTAAGGGTATATGTATAAGGCTAAGTGAGCTAATACGTGAATCCTTGATTAGTCTAAGATCTCACCTAACATACATATTTTATAAATCAAAGTTTCTTAACCTATTTGCCCAAATTTTCTCACTTTGTATTGCAAGTTCATGCATTAACTTTAATTTTATCCCATGAGCATTGATTCTTTTTATTTTTGCAATTGGAGAATTTTTGCATCCCATTAATTAAATACCGAAAATGCAAATAAATTTTTTTTAATGCACATGGTAATTCAGTTGTTTTGATTTCACATGAGCATGCTTCCCAAATTTTTATTTTGAAACATCTTTATTCTTTTTAACTTTCTACCTTTGTTTCTATTATCCATGTTCCGATTAAATTCCCCACACTTAAACAATACACAATTTCTATCTTAATCTAACCAAGGATTCAATTTGGGATTTTTATTTTATTTTTCTATTTAAGGCTAGTAATATGGTTTATAGAACAAGAGGGGATTAAAAAAGCTCAAGGAAGCTAACAAGGGTGATGTAAAAGGTAGGCTAATTTGGGATAAGTGAGGAAAAATTCAAATGATGGCCTCAATCATCTCTTAATATGTATCTATACTCTATAATTGGACATATAGATTAAAACAAAGTAAAGAACACCAGAATGAAAAATAAGGGCAAAACACACAGGAATAAAAATTATGGTTTAAATGTAACCATACAATTAAGCTCAAAACTCACAGGCTGTGTGTTCTCTAGCTCAAAAATCATATATCAGTTACACATGTCATACAAGTAAAAATTAAGAGTTCCCATTATGACAATTCCCGCTGAATTGCACAGATGACAGATGCGGTGTGGGAATGCCAACCTTGCATTGGTGTGAGGCTTCTTAGTTACCTTGTACAATTCTTGAGGAATTACCTCATGAACTTCCACTTCATTTCCAATCATGATGTAATAGATCATGATGGCTCTGTCAACAGTCACTTCTGATCGATTGCTAGTGGGAATGATGGATCTTTGGATGAAGTCCAACTATTCTCTATCTATGGGCTTAATATCAACCCTTCTTAGTTGAATGGGTTTGCCTTGGGAATCCCTTTTCCACTATGTTCCTTCTACACAGATATCTGAGAGTACTTGATCCAATCTCTGATCAAAGTTGACTCTCCTAGTGTAAGGATGAGGATCTCCTTCCATTAGAGACAAGTTGAACGCCAACCTCACACTTTCCGGGCTGAAATCTAAGATTCTTCCTCGAACCATGGTGATCCAATTCCTTGGATTTGGGTTCACACTAGTGTCAGGGTTTTTAGTGACCCATGCATTAGCATAGAACTCTTGCACGATTAGAATCCCAACATCCTGAATGGGATTGGTTAGGACTTCCCAACCTCTTCTCCGGATCTCTTTTCGGATTTCCGGATACTCATTCTTCTTGAGCTTGAAAGGGACCTCAGGGATCACTTTCTTCTCTACTACTACTTCATAGAAGTGGTTTTGGTGGACTTTGGTGATGAATCTCTCCATCTCCAAAGATTCAGAGGGAGTGGCTACTGCCTTTCCTTTCTTCTTTCTAGAGGAGTCTCCAACCTTGGGTGCCATGAATGGTAATGGAAAGAAAAAAAGCTATGCTTTTCGAACACCAAACTTAAAACTTTGCTCGTGCTCGGGCAAAAACAAAGTAAATAAAAGAATGAAGTAAAAGAAGAAAAAAAAAAGGATACAGAGGGAGAGAGAGGGATCGGCCTTGTGGGTTTATGAGTGTATGAGAAGTGTGTGTATGAAGGGTTATGAAGAGCGGTATTTATAGGAGTGTGGAAGGGGTAGATTTGGCCATGGGTTGGGTTTTGGGTGGAAAATTTGATTTTGAAGTGGGTGGGTGTTGGTGGGAGTTATGATGGTTGTGGGGAAGTGGTATGGATGTGATTGGGCTAGGATTTATATGGAAATGCGTGTGGGGAAGTGTGAAAGTAAATGGGGGTAGGTGAAAACTGTTGTGGGACCCACTGATCCTGAGAGGCTAGGAAAGCCAGATTCCCTGCTTCTCTGTATTGGCGTTTGAACGCCCAGGGGCTGCTCTCAGGCTGGCGTTCAATGCCAGAGTGTTCTGTTTTCACTACTGTGAATTCTGTCTCTATTCTGACTGATGCATATGATCATGACCCTAAAAGAAAAATAAAACAAAATAAAAGGAAATAAATAATTAATTAAGGTTGGGTTGCCTCCCAACAAGTGCTTCTTTAACATTATTAGCTTGACGGTTAGCTCCTTACGGAGGTGAGTATGGGTTCAGATTTTTGCCCCTTACAGTGAACTTTCTTCCTGTCTTCTCATGAATGAGCTCCATATGCTCTAGAGACAGGACATGACTCACTGTATATGGCAAGACTGGTTCTTTAGTGAAGACAACTCTCATGCCAGGTGAGAGGCCTTCAGTTGGGACTTTCTTGTCCTTCCAGCCTTTAGGTACTTTCTTCTTAATACCTTTGTGCTTAGAGCTTGTTGATGGCTTCCCAACACCAAACTTAGATTTGATGTTTAGG
Source organism: Arachis ipaensis (assembly GCF_059453495.1). Classification (NCBI taxonomy): domain Eukaryota; kingdom Viridiplantae; phylum Streptophyta; class Magnoliopsida; order Fabales; family Fabaceae; genus Arachis; species Arachis ipaensis. The sequence continues at coordinate 77,232,841 of NC_142440.1, read as the reverse complement.
GGCTCTGTAGAGCTCTGCACAGAAAGAGAAGGTTTGAACAATAGGTGTTGCACAGTTATCTCTCTTTTAGAGGGAGAATTGGGATGAGGCATCTTGAATAAGATGTGGTCCTCCCCTAATTGTAAGGTCAGTTCTCCCTTAGCCACATTAATGATAACATTAGCAGTGGCTAAGAAAGGTCTTCCAAGGATGACAGAGTCATCCTCATCCTCTCCAATGTCCAAGACAATGAAGTTTGCAGGGATGTAGTGGTTTTCAACCTTTACCAGGACATCCTCTACTATGCCATATGGCTTCTTCATTGTCTTATCTGCCATCTCTAATGGGATGTATGCAGCTTGTACCTCAAGGATTCTTAACTTCTCCATTACAGAGAGTGGCATGAAGTTGATGCTTGACCCTAGGTCATACAGAGCCTTTTCAAAGGTCATGGTGCCTATAGTGTAAGGAATCATAAAGCGTCTAGAATCTGGAAGCTTCTGAGGTAGCCTCTGCTGAACCAAAGCATGTAGTTCTTTGGAAAGCAGTGGAGGTTCTTCCCCAAGAGGCTTTATACCAAACAACTTGGCATTCAGCTTCGTAAGAGTTCCTAGGTATCGAGCAACTTGCTCTTCCCTAGTGTCTTCATCCTCATCAGAGGATGAGTAGTCATCAGAACTCATGCACTACAGAAGTGCATTGATGAGGGAAAAAAACGATTCCACACAAACTCGCCGACAAGTATACCGGGTCGCATCAAGTAGTAATAACTCACAGGAGTGAGGTCGATCCCATAGGGATTGATGGATTGAGAAACTTTAGTTTGGTGACGAATTTAGTTAAGTGAATAGTTGATGATTTGAGTGAAATTCGATTAACAGAAGTGAAATTGCAAGTAAACTAAAGTGCAGAATGAAAATTGGCAGAAGCTGAAAGTGCAGAAGGAGTAAATTGCAGAAACTTAAAGTGCAAGAAATTAAAAGAACTGAAACATAAATTGCAAGAAAAGTAAATAATTGAAACTTAAAGTGCATGAAATGTAAATTACTAAATCTAAACTTCTGAGAAACTTAAATTGCATGAATGATAAAGGAATTTGGGTGTTGGGAATCAAGATAGAACTAGAAAAAGTAAATTGCAGTAAACTATAGAATGCTCAGATGAAGAATTCAGAAAATAGATCAGTTAGGAATTTAATATCAAAACAGAAATGAAGAACTTGTAAAAGAAGATAAAACAGAAAGAAAACTTAGATCACTTCTTAGATCCTCAATTTTAGAAGAATAACAAAAACAGAAAGAAAATTTAGATCTCAATTGCTCTCTTAACAAAACAGAAAACAGGAAGTTGCAAATGAAATAAAAGTGGAAGAAAAGCTAAGATCAGATCTCCAATTCTTCAAAATACAAAAGGGAAAAGTAAAAGATAACTTCCAATTGAAGGAATTCAGCAGAATTCTCCAATTCAAGTTCTCAGATCCAAAACTGAAAGTAAAAAGTTGCAGAAGAGAGAAAACAAAAATAGAAAGGAAACTTTAGATCTGATATCTGTTCTCAAATTCTAAAATGAAAACTAAAAGAGAGCTCCCTAATGAAATCAAATTCCTATCTATTTATACACTTTCCAATTGTGGCATCCAGTACTTGGAGTGGGCTTTTTGGCCTATGAAGAATTGGATCAAAATGGCCATTTATTGCAGCTCCCAGTGGAACGTTGCGTTCTCTAAGTGAGTGCAGCATTTATTTATCCACGTGTGCGCGTTGCTGACGCGTGTGCATCCTTTTGCCTTTTTGCTCATCGACTCGTGCGTGTCATATACGCGTGCGCGTCACTATCAGTCTTCAGCTCCAAACATGCTCGCGCATCTCTTTCACGCGTACGCGTCGTTGATAGTGTTAACTTAGTGAGTGCTACGTTGGCTTAGTGAGCGCTGCCCACGCATGCGCGTCCTCTACGTGTGCGTGGGTTAGCAAATATCCATTTCAGGCTTTAGCACCAGCCACGTGTGAGCGTGCTTTGTCCCAGATGCTTCATCGACGCGTGCGCGTCAAGCACGCGTGCGCGTCGATTGCAAAACTTTTCCTCAAATTTTGAATATTACCCGAAAATGCTGAGGAAGTGAACGTAGCGCTCTCTTTTGAAACGAGCGCCAAACACTTCCACGCGTACGCGTCATGCACGCGTACGTGTGGGTCTTTGAGTTTTGCCCCTGATGCATGCGCGTCGTGCACGCGTGCGCATCACAAGTGAGCGTGGCGTTCATTATTTGAACGCAACGCCATACTGTATTGCTTCTCCATTTCTTCATTTTCTCACCTAAAATCAACCAAACAAGCAATCAAAGTCTCACCAAAATCACAAGAATTTGCATCAATAATAATAATCACTTAATTCTTGCATAAATCTCATGATTTTGTATAAAATAAATGATGTTTGACTGAATCACAATAATCGTGAAATTCCACTCCAACCACTTACTTATTGTGCAAGAAAGTACATAAAACCTAATGAAACAAATGAAAAATGCTTGTGAAACTAGCATAAGATAACTTGTCATCACAACACCAAACTTAAATCTTGCTTGTCCCCAAGAAAGCACTAAAACATGAGAAGAAATGAAAGAAATTAGAGAAGCATATATATCCTTATTTTGCAGGTAATTGAATTTGGTTCATGGGGTTTTATGCAGATGCAATTGAAGCTCTTCTTTTTATTAGATTTCAGGCTTGAAATGTCCCTTTAAATGATAACCATAGTTGCTGCTGTGAGCTTTGTTATTCATCCATCCTTGCTGCTGTGAGCATATATATCTTTTTCAAAGCTAAGTGTTATGTGTTGCAGCAGCTTTTTAGCTTTTTCTTTCAGTCAACACATCTCCACCACAGACAATTGGCTTACAATTCATCCTAAGACATTGATGTCCAGCACCTCTTTAGGCTACTAAATGCTTTGTAATTAGGTTACTCTTGATGGTGGATTTTCGGTTGGTAATCCCGGATTAGTTAATCGAAGTTGCCAAGTTTGAAAATACTCCTCAGAACCTACTAATCCAAGCAGATCCTAATACAATAGCATCACAGACATTTATCCTAAGGTCCAAGTTATTGGTGTCTAGCCTTGTTATTTGTTTCTTTCATTTTTTGTTGCCAATTATTGGCTTTTCTTCCTTTCTTTTCTTGCTCTTTCTTTTTCCAAGGGTAATTATTAATTGAAGGCTTTACAATAGCAACTAAGTTCTCACTACAAGGGATCATCCTAACTTTTATCTTTTATTAATGAGCTTGCTTTAGCAATCAAACATACATACCACCATTGAACTCTATTACTATTCCTACCACATTGGACATTCACTTTCTTTTTCAACATTTTTCTCTTATTGAATCAAAAGGAAAAAGGGACAAGTTATAACATCTAAATTGATGAAGATGAAAACAAGTACTTAAACCAGAACATTTATTTTGGAACTTAGGGAAAGTAGACAACAGAATTTAAACTTTATAACATGAAAACACAATCTTTCTTATTGATAGACAAGGAGCAATACCACCTTTCAATTCTCTGATTGTTTTCCTTTATTCTTGGCATCTTGCTTCTTCTTGCTTCTCCTTTCTTTCAGCTGTTCTTCAGTCCCAAATCTCTCCTCATCCCATAGTCCAGCATCCACCAAGTGTTGCTTCATTCTTTTCTTTCTTGCTTATTCCTTGAGCTCTATGGAAATCCATGAGTTCAGTGCATTCTTGATATGGTTTGATTCCTCTGCTTAATAGTGGCATGCTACGGGTTAGGTAGTCTAGACTCATTTGAGTGTTCAAATCATATTCCTAGCCTCATTAGCTGTGTGGTAGAGATTCTTCCATTCTCTGAGGTCTTGAAGATATTCCTCAAGCTAATCATGTCGTTCAGATATTTTATTGAAAGACTCCTGGAATCGATTTGATTGTTCCCTGTGTTGCTCTAGCAGTCTTGCTTGAAAATCTTCTTGTTTCTCCATCATTTGCAGTTGCCAATTCTCCTGCTGCTCCTGATTTCTCACATACTGCTCATGTTGGGCCCTCAGGTATTGCTGGGACATTTCTGCAATGGCATTCTGGATCTGGCTTAAGTCCATTGCGCCAGAAGCTTGTCCCTCTTCCGTTTGTTGTCTCTTCCTTCTTCCTTGAGTTTTTGTCTCCTCCTGGGTGTCAGTGACACCGTCCATCCTTTTCTTAGTGATTCCTCTGCCTCTCTTTACCAGATCTGTATCTGCATCCTCCAAGATTACCCCTGCTCTGTTGCATAGCCTCAGTATAATGCTTGGGAAACCACGTCTGCTTGATTTGCTGTTGTCTTCAGCCATCTCTTGGATGCTGTCTGCTATGATTTGTGGGATATTGATTTCTCCTCCTCAGAGTTTGCAATATGTTAGAATTACTCTCTTTATTGTGACCTCTAAGGTATTTCCAGTGGGGAGTATGGATCTTCTTACTATCTCATACCAACCTTTGGTTTCAGGTTTGAGATCAATCCTCTTCAAGTAGCTTGGGTCTCCATCTGAATCCCTTTCCCAGTGTTTGCCTTCCAAGCATAAACCATTTAGTAGCTCATCAGGGTCATGTTCACCCTTCATTATTTCATCAAAGTTAGGTTCTCCAAAGGGTATCACTCTTATCTGCAAGACCCTCATGATGGATGCTGGGCTAAAATCCACATCAACTCCCCTAACATAGCTCTTGTACGGAGGACTGGTTTTGCTTGATCTCACAGCATTTGCATAGAACTCCCTTATCATGGTTGCACTTATGTCCATGAGGGGTGACGATCGGTTTTTCTATCGGTAAAGAAATATAAAAATATGATCCCGTTGTAAGTATAGCTTCTAAACCAACAGAAAATCCTTTCGTACAAACGTTTTGGTTGTCACAAGTAACAAACCCCTTTAAAATTGATAACCGAAGTATTTAAACCTCGGGTCGTCTTCTCAAGTAACTGTAGGGAGGTGTTCTTATTATTGGTTATGAGTTTTGTAAATTGAGGGTTTTGATGGTAAGGAACAAGTAATTTAAATGACAAGTAAAATAAATAAATAACTGTAAAATAAACTCTTGGCAAGGTATGAAAATTCGGAAGTCCTATCCTAGTTATCCTTATCAATGATGATGAGAATTATATTTTGCTCCCACTAAGTCAACCTCTAACTATGAAGGTAAGTCAAGTAGATAAATCAATTTAACACCTAAAGTCCTAGTCAACTCCTAAGGAAAGACTAGAGTTATAGGAATTTAGATCAATCAGCAAAGATAACAATTATCAATCACGATGAGTTTGACAACTCAAGAGTTACTAATTAATCAAATTAAGCCAAGAATATAAAAAGCTAAATAAGAATCATAAATTTGAAATACCTCAGTTTATATTAAATAAAGAAAATCCTAACATGAATGGTTTATAAGCCAGTTTGGCAACATAAGTAATTAAATGAGAGCATTAAAGTATCTGAATGTAAAAGAGAAATATAAAGTAAAAGAAATATTGAACCTGATGAAGAGTTGAAATCCTAAATCCTTTAAGAGGAATCCTAATCCTAAAACCTAAGAGAGGAGAGAACTTCTCTCTAAAAACTACATCTAAATTATGAAAAGTGAATTATTGAAGGCCTTCTCATGAATGGATGCATTCCCCCCACTTTATAACCTTTCATCTGTACTTTTTGTACTTGGATCTAGGCCAAAAAGGGTTTCAGAAATCGCTGGGAGCATTTTCTGCAGTTTCTGGTGCGTGGCGTCTGTCATGCATCCGCGTGGGTCACGCGGTCACATCATCTGGGAGTTTTCCTTATCACGCGTTCGCTTCGGTCACGCGTACGCGTCATCTACATTCTGCTCAAGGCGCATATCCGCGTTAGTCACGCGTTCACGTCACTGCATTTTCGCGCTAGGCATGCGGCCGCGTCGTCTATGCGTTCGCGTCGCTGCCAGTTTCTTCAAAAACTCCATTTTTTTGCTTTCCTTTCATTTTTGTATATTTCCTTTCCATCTTTTAAATCATTCCTGCCTTAGGAGATCTGAAAATACTCAACACACAAATCACGGCATCGAATGGTAATAAAAGGTAATTAAAATAATTATTTTTATAGCATAGGAAACATGTTTTTCACATATATCACATAATAAGGAAGGAAAAGTAAAACCATACAATTTCGCATGAATAAGTGGGTGAAGGGTTGAATAAATCACTTAAATTGAGCACAAAATATATCATAATATATGGGTTTATCAACCTCCCCACACTTAAACAATAGCATGTCCTCATGCTAAATCCAAGATAAAGAGTAAGGTATGGTTAAAGTGGTGGAATCTCATGCAATGCAATCTATTCTAAATGTAACTGCCTAAATGAATCAATTCTAATTATTATTCACTTGTATATAAAGCTTACATGTAGTTAAATTAATTCATATCCTCAAGGAATCATATATGCATAGCCAAACCTTAGATAATGTTAAAGCACCTTTACAATTGAGATGGGTAAAAATATTTCACAAACTTGCAAGACAATTAAGAATTTAAGCAGAGATATATGGTGATGAGCTATTGAACCCTCACTGGATTTTGTGTTTACTCTCTAGTCACTCAGTGTTTATTGGGTTAATCACTCTATTCTTTTTCTATCCTTACTTTCTATAACTTTGTTCTTCATCTAACCAATCAACAATTACAGAATACAGACATACAAAAATCATGAGGTCTTTTTCAAGGTTGTAATAGGGCCAAGGTAAAGGTGAAGGCATATGTATAAGGCTAAGTGAGCTAATAAGCGAATCCTTGATTAGTCTAAGATCTCACCTAACATACATACTTTATGAATCAAAGTTTCTTAACCTATTTGTCCAAATTTTCCCTCTTTGTATTGCAAACTCATGTATTAAATTTAATTTTGTCCCATGTGCATTGATTCTTTTTATTTTGCATTTGGGGAATTTTTGTATCCCTTTATTTAAATACTAGAAAAAAATTTTTTTTTTAATGCACATAGTAATTCAATTGTTTTGATTTCACATGAGCATGCTTCCCAAATTTTTGCATTTGAAATAGCTTATTCTTTTTAAATTCCTACTTTGTTTCTATCATCCCATGTTCCCATAAAATTCCCTATTCTTAAATTGTACACAATATCTATCTTAAGCTAACCAAGAATTCAACATGGGATTTTTATTTTATTTTTCTGCTTAAGGCTAGTAATGTGGTTTATAGAACAAGAGGGGATTAAAAAGCTCAAAGGGGGCTAACAATGGTGATGCACAAGGTAGGCTAATTTGGGATAAGTGAGGAAAAATTCAAATGATGGCCTCAATCATCTCTTGGTATGTATCTATATTCTATAATTGGACATATAGATTGAAATAAAGTAAAGAACATCAGAATGAAAAAGAAGGGTAAAACACACAGGAATGAGAATTATGGTTTGAATGTAACCATACAATTAAGCTCAAGACTCACAGGCTGTGTGTTCTCTAGCTAAAAAATCATATATCAGTTATACATGTCATGCAAGTAAAAATTAAGAGTTCCCATTATTCTCAATGTAAATCTTAGGGTGGCCCTTAAAATCTTAGTGTTGTTCCTTGATGAAATGTTGTTAACTAACTAACATGTAATGCTATATATACAAGGTGTGTGGATTGTTTTAAATTACTAAGATGTCTAGTTTACTCCTTTTATTTTCAATTAAATCAAACTATTATATGCTAAAAGGGTAAACTATACTAATGAATCCACATATTCTATAATTAATAAGTTTAAAATTGCAAACAAAACTAAATGGCTAAAATATGAACTTAAGTGCAAAATGCGGAAATAAAGTAGAAATACAGCAAAAGAACAATGTATATGTACTGAAAAATAAAAATAAAGATAAAAATAAAAAATAAACAAAATAAGATAAAAAAAGAATCTGTAGTGGTTCACCAAAAAGATACGCCAGGGATGGCGATCTCCCCACACTTAAAGTAAAGCATCGTCCTCGATGCTCACTCAAGCTGGGTGTGAAGGAGTGTCATCACCGGAAGAATGGGCTGCTGGGGTCTCTGTGGTGGCCTGAACATCTGCAAACTGGATGAGGGTAGGAGGATCTGTCTGATGCAGTGGAGGCTCTGACTGTATAGGAATCTTTGGGTCTGCAGCCTGAATCTGGTGTGGCTCCTCCTACTGTGGCACAGCCTGCTCTGGTCCTGCCTGCTTGATGAGCGGATAATTTATACGCTTTTTGGCATTGTTTTTAGTATGTCTTTAGTAGAATCTAGTTACTTTTAGGGATGTTTTCATTAGTTTTTATGTTAAATTCACATTTCTGGACTTTACTATGAGATTGTGTGTTTTTCTGTGATTTCAGGTATTTTCTGACTGAAATTGAGGGACTTGAGCAGAAATCAGATTCAGAGGTTGAAGAAGGACTGCTGATGCTGTTGGATTCTGACCTTCCTGCACTCAAAGTAGATTTTCTGGAGCTACAGAACTCGAAATGGCGCGCTTCCAATTGCGTTGGAAAGTAGACATCCAGGGCTTTCCAGCAATAGATAATAGTCCATACTTTGGCCAAGAATGAACGACACAAACTGGCGTTCAACGCCAGCTCTCTGCCCAAATCTGGTGTCCAACGCCAGAAAAGGAGCCAAAACCAGAGTTGAACGCCCAAACTGGCACAAAAGCTGGCGTTCAACTCCAAGAAGGACCTCTACACGTGCAACACTCAAGCTCAGCCCAAGCACACACCAAGTGGGCCCCGGAAGTGGATTTATGCATCAATTACTTACTCATATAAACCCTAGTAGCTAGTTTATTATAAATAGGACCTTTTACTAATCTCTTGAACCATCTTTGGATCATTTTTATCTTTGGATGCCTGGTTCTTAGATCAGAGGGGCTGGCCATTCGGCCATGCCTGGACCTTTTACTTATGTAATTTTAACGGTAGAGTTTCTACACTCCATAGATTAAGGTGTGGAGCTCTGCTGTTCCTCAAAGATTAATGCAAAGTACTACTGTTTTCTATTCAATTCATCTTGTTTCACTTCCAAGATATTCATTCGTACTTGAATCTGAATGTGATGAACGTGACAATCATCATCATTCCCTATGAACGCGTGCCTGACAACCACCTCCGTTCTACATTAGATTGAATGAGTATCTCTTAGATCTCTTAACCAGAATCTTCGTGGTGTAAGCTAGAATGATGGCGGCATTCAAGAGAATCCGGAAAGTCTAAACCTTGTCTGTGGTATTCCGAGTAGGATTCAATGATTGAATGACTGTGACGAGCTTCAAACTCGCGATTGCTGGGCGTTAGTGACAGATGCAAAAGGAGGGTGAATTCTATTCCAGCATGATCGAGAACCCACAGATGATTAGCCGTGCTGTGACAGAGCATGTGAGCATATTTTTCACTGAGAGGAGGGGATGTAGCCACTGACAACGGTGATGCCCTTGCATAAAGCCAGCCATGGAAAGGAGCAAGACTGATTGGATGAAGATAGTAGGAAAGCAGAGGTTCAGAGGAACGAAAGCATCTCTATGCGCTTATCTGAAATTCACACCAATGATTTACATAAGTATTTCTATCCCTATTTTATTTATTATTCGAAAACACCATTATCAATTTATATCTGCCTGACTGAGATTTGCAAGGTGACCATAGCTTGCTTCATACCGACAATCTCCGTGGGATTCGACCCTTACTCACGTAAGGTATTACTTGGACGACCCAGTGCACTTGCTGGTTAGTTACACGGAGTTGTGAACCATGGTCTTGGCATCATGTTTTTGGCGCCATTACCAGGGAAAGAAAGAGCGATGAAATTTACATAATTAAAGTGTAATCACGATTCCGCGTACCAAGTTTTTGGCGCCGTTGCCGGGGATTGTTCGAGTTTTCGGCAAGCTTTTGGTCCGGTAACATCAGTGCCAAGTTTGATCCGGCAACAACACCAAGTTTTTGGCGCCGTTGCCGGGGATTGTTTGAGTATGGACAACTGACGGTTCATCTTGTTGCTCAGATTAGGTAATTTTCTTTTTATTTTATTTTCAAAAATTTTTCAAAAATATTTCTAAAATTTTCTCATCTGTTTTTGAAAATAATATAAAAATGTTTTCAAAAATTTTATTCAAAATTTTTAAGAATGAATTCTAGTGTTTCATGAAGCATGTTGAAGCCTGCCTGGCTGTAAAGCCATGTCTAATTCCTTTGGGAATGAGTATGTCAGGCGTGTCATGTCTGAATTACATGCTGAAGCTTGGCTGGCCATTGGCCATGTCTAGTGTTTTGGACCGGAGCTTTCATTGAAAGCTTGGCTGGCTAGTGAGCCATGTCTAATTCCTGGACTGAAGCTTTAGACTAAGAATGCAAGATTCCTGGAATTCATGTTAAAAATTTTGGAATCCTTATTTTTTCTTTTTCAATTAATTTTCGAAAAAAAATACAAAAAAATTTAGAAAATCATAAAAATCAAAAATATTTTTCTGTTTCTTGTTTGAGTCTTGAGTCATATCATAAGTTTGGTGTCAATTGCATATGCATCTTGCATTTTTCGAAAATATCATGCATTCATAGTGTTCTTCATGATCTTCAAGTTGTTCTTGGTAAGTCTTCTTGTTTGATCTTGATGTTTTCATGTTTTGTGTCTTTTCTTGTTTTACAAGTGCATTTCTCGTTTCTTAGAGTCTAAACGTGAAAGATTTCTAAGTTTGGTGTCTTACATGTTTTCTTTGCATTAAAAATTTTTCAAAAATATGTTCTTGATGTTCATCTTGACATTCAAAGTGTTCTTGGTGTTCATCTTGACACTCATATCATTCATGCATGCATTCATTGTTTTGATTCAAAATTTTCATGCATTGAGTCTTTTTGTTGTTTTTCTCTCTCATAAAAAAAAATTCAAAAAATAAAAAAAAATATCTTTCCCTTTTTCTCTCATCAAATTCGAAAATTTGGATTGACTTTTTCAAAAATTTTTAAAATCAAATTGTTTCTCATGAGTCAAATCAAATTTTCAATTTGAAAATCTTATCTTTTTCAAAATCTTTTTCAAAAATCAAATCTTTTTCAAAATTCTTAGTTATTTTCGAAAATTCCAAAAATATTTTTCAAAAATCTTTTTCTTATTTTTATATCAAATTTTCGAAAATAACATAATCAATTAATGTTTTGATTCAAAAATTTGAAGTTTGTTACTTGCTTGTTAAGAAAGATTCAAACTTTAAGTTCTAGAATCATATCTTGTGATTTCTTGTGAATCAAGTCATTAATTGAGATTTTAAAAATCAAATCTTTTTCAAAAATTAATTTCTATCATATCTTTTCAAAAACATCTTCTTATCTTTTTCAAAAGTTTGATTTCAAAATATCTTCTCTAACTTCCTAACTTCTTATCTTTTCAAAATTTGTTTCAACTAACTAACTAACTTTTTGTTTGTTTCTTAACTTTTTCAAAACTACCTAACTAACTCTCTCTCTCTCATTTTCGAAAATATCTTCCCCCTTTTTCAAAATTTCTTTTTAATTTATTAATTATTTTAATTTTTAATTTTTAAATCTTAATTTTCGAAAATTACTAACATTTTTCAAAAACTATTTTCAAAAATCACTAACTCTTTTTCAAAAAATCATTTTCGAAAATTCCTTCTCTCTCACATTTGTGTTTCTTCCATTATATTACATTCTTTGTCACCCCCTCTTCTTCTACTCACACAGGGATCTCTATACTGTGGTATAAAGGATCTCTATTATTATTATTATTTTTCTGTGCCCTCTTCTTTGTCATATGAGTAGGAGCAAGGATAAGAACATTCTTGTGGAAGCAGATCCAGAACCTGAAAGGACTCTGAAGAGAAAATTAAGAGAAGCTAAAATACAACAATCCAGAGATAACCTTTCAGAAATTTTCGAACAGGAAGAGGAGATGGCAGCCGAAAATAATAATAATGTAAGGAAGATGCTTGGTGACTTTACTGCACCTAATTCCAATTTACATGGAAGAAGCATCTCCATTCCTGCCATTGGAGCAAACAACTTTGAGCTGAAACCTCAATCAGTTTCTCTAATGCAGCAGAACTGCAAGTTTCATGGACTTCCATCTGAAGATCCTTTTCAGTTCTTAACTGAATTCTTGCAGATATGTGATACTGTTAAGACTAATGGAGTAGATCCTGAAGTCTACAGGCTCATGCTTTTCCCTTTTGCTGTAAGAGACAGAGCTAGATTATGGTTGGATTCTCAACCCAAAGACAGCCTGAACTCTTGGGATAAGCTGGTCGCGGCTTTCTTAGCCAAGTACTTTCCTCCTCAAAAGCTGAGCAAGCTTAGAGCTGATGTTCAAACCTTCAGACAGAAAGAAGGTGAATCCCTCTATGAAGCTTGGGAAAGATACAAACAGTTGACCAAAAAGTGTCCTTCTGACATGCTTTCAGAATGGACCATCCTGGATATATTCTATGATGGTTTATCTGAGCTATCAAAGATGTCACTGGACACTTCTGCAGGTGGATCCATTCACCTAAAGTAAACGCCTGCAGAAGCTCAAGAACTCATTGACATGGTTGCTAATAACCAGTTCATGTACACTTCTGAAAGGAATCTTGTGAGTAATGGGACGCCCATGAAGAAGGGAGTCTTGAAGTTGATACTCTGAATGCCATATTGGCTCAGAACAAAATATTGACTCAGCAAGTCAATATGATTTCTCAGAGTCTGCATGGAATGCAAGCTGCATCCAACAGTACTCAAGAGGCATCTTCTGAAGAAGAAGCTTATGATCCTGAAAACCCTGCAATAGCAGAGGTGAATTACCTAGGTGAACCTTATGGAAACACCTATAACTCATCATGGAGAAATCATCCAAATTTCTCATGGAAGGATCAAAAGCCTCAACAAGGCTTTAATAATGGTGGAAGAAACAGGTTTAACAATAATAAACCTTTTCCATGATCCACTTAGCAACAGGCAGAGAACTCTGAACAAAATACTTCTAATTTAACAAACTTAGTCTCTGATCTATCTAAGGCCACTGTAAGTTTCATGAATGAAACAAGGTCTTCCATTAGAAATTTGGAAGCACAAGTGGGCCAGCTGAGTAAAAGGATCACTGAAATCCCTCCCAGTACTCTCCCAAGCAATACAGAAGAGAATCCAAAAGGAGAGTGCAAGGCCATTGACATAAGCAAAATGGACGAACCCAATGAGGGAGAGGAGGACATGAATCCCAAGGAGGAAGACCTCCTGGGACGTCCAGTGACCAATAAGGAGCTTCCCTCTGAGGAACCAAAGGACTCTGAGGCTCATCTAGAGACCATAGAGATTCCATTGAACCTCCTTATGCCCTTCATGAGCTCTGATGAGTATTTCTCTTCTGAAGAGAATGAGGATGTTACTAAAGAGCAAACTGCCAAGTTTCTTGGTGCAATCATGAAGCTGAATGCCAAATTATTTGGCATTGATACTTGGGAAGTTGAACCTCCCTTGTTCATCAATGAACTAAGTGATCTGGATCAACTGACATTGCCTCAGAAGAGACAGGATCCTGGAAAGTTCATAATACCCTGTACCATAGGCACCATGATCTTTAAGGCTCTGTGTGACCTTGGTTCAGGAATAAACCTCATGCCCCTCTCTGTAATAGAGAAACTGGGAATCTATGGGGTGCAAGCTGCTAAAATCTCATTAGAGATGGCAGGCAGTTCTAGAAAACATGCTTATGGACAAGTAGAGGACGTGTTAGTAAAGGTCGAAGGCCTTTACATCCCTGCTGATTTCATAGTCCTGGATACTGGAAAGGAAGAGGATGAATCCATTATCCTTGGAAGACCTTTCCTGGCCACAGCAAGAGCTGTGATTGATGTTGACAGAGGAGAATTAGTCCTCCAAATGAATGAGGACTCCCTTGTGTTTAAAACTCAAGGATCTCTCTCTGCAACCATAGAGAGGAAGCATGAAAAGCTTCTCTCAAAACAGAGTCAACCCAAGCCCCCACAGTCAAACTCTAAGTTTGGTGTTGGGAGGCCACAACCAAACTCTAAGTTTGGTGTTGAACTCCCATATCCAAACTCTAAGTTTGGTGTTGGAGAGTTTCAACAATGCTCTGAACATCTGTAAGGCTCCATGAGAGCCCACTATCAAGCTATTGACATTAAAGAAGCGCTTGTTGGGAGGCAACCTAATGTTTATTTATCTAATTTTTATTTTCATTGTTTTTCATGTCTTTATAGGTTCATGATCATGTGGAGTCACAAAATAAATAGAAAAATTGAAAACAAAATCAAAAACAGCAGAAGAAAAATCACACCCTGGAGGAGCATCTGTCTGGCGTTCAGCGCCAGAACAGAGCATGGTTCTGGCGCTGAACACCCAAAATGGGCAGCTTCTGGGCGCTGAACGCCAGAACAGGCATGGTTCTGGCGTTCAACGCCAGAAATGGCACACAAATGGGCGTTGAACATCCAAAATGGCCATCAACCTGGCGCTGAACGCCCAGAGTTGTGTGCAAAGGCATTTTTACATGCCTAATGGGTGCAGGGATGTAAATCTTTGAACACCTCAGGATCTGTGGACCCCACAGGATCCACTCAGGATCTGTGGACCCCACAGGATCCCCACCTACCTCCACTCACTTCTTCTCACCACTCTCTTTCACACAACCCCATAAACACTCTTCCCCAAAAACCCTTCACCAATCACCTCAAACTCTCTTCCCCATCACCTCTTCACCACTCACATCCATCCACTCTTCCCCATAAACCTACCTCATAAACTCCACCTACCTTCAAAAATTCAAAACCAATTTCCCACCCAAACCCACCCATATGGCCGAAACCTTTCCCCCCTCCCTTCCCTATATAAAGCCCTCCATTCTTCATCAAATTTACACAACACACCCCTCTACACCCTTCTTGGCCGAAACACTTCCCACTCTCCCTCTCCTCCATTTCTTCTTCTTCTTCATCTATTCTTTCTTTTATTGCTCGAGGGCGAGCAAAATTCTAAGTTTGGTGTGGTAAAAGCATAAGCTTTTTGTTTTTCCATTACCATTGATGGCACCTAAGACCGGAGAATCCTCTAGAAAGGGGAAAGGGAAGACAAAAGCTTCCACATCCGAGTCATGGGAGATGGAAAGGTTCATCTCCAAAGCCCATCAAGACCACTTCTATGATGTTGTGGCCAAGAAGAAGGTGATCCCTGAGGTCCCTTTCAAACTCAAAAGAAATAAGTATCCGGAGATCCGACATGAAATTCAAAGAAGAGGTTGGGAAGTTCTAACAAATCCCATCCAACAAGTCGGCATCCTAATGGTTCAAGAGTTCTATGCTAATGCCTGGATCACCAAGAACCATGATCAAAGTAAGAACCCGGATCCAAAGAACTATGTTACAATGGTTCGGGGGAAATACTTAGATTTTAGTCCGGAGAATGTGAGGTTGGCGTTTAACTTGCCCATGATGCAAGGAGATGAACGCCCCTACACTAGAAGGGTCAACTTTAATCAAAGGTTGGACCAAGTCCTTATAGACATATGCGTGGAAGGAGCTCAATGGAAGATTGACTCCAAAGGCAAGCCGGTTCAACTAAGAAGATTGGACCTCAAGCCTGTAGCTAGAGGATGGTTGGAGTTCATTCAATGCTCAATCATTCCCACTAGCAACCGGTCTGAAGTTACTATAGACCGGGCCATCATGATCCATAGCATCATGATTGGAGAAGAGGTGGAAGTTCATGAGATTATACCTCAAGAACTCTACAAGGTGGCTGACAAGTCTTCCACTATGGCAAGGTTAGCCTTTCCTCACCTCATTTGCCACCTATGCAATTCAGCTGGGATTGACATAGAGGGAGATATCCTCATTAAAGAGGACAAGCCCATCACTAAGAAAAAGATGGAGCAAGCAAGAGAGCCCATTCATGGAGCTCAAGAGGCGTATGAAGCTCATCACCATGAGATCCCGGAAATGCCTCAAATGCACTTTCCTCCACAAAACTATTGGGAGCAAATCAACACCTCCCTAGGAGAATTGAGTTCCAATATGGGACAACTAAGGGTGGAACATCAAGAGCACTCCATCATGCTTCATGAAATAAGAGAAGATCAAAAAGCAATGAGGGAGGAGCAACAAAGACAAGGAAGAGACATAGAAGAGCTCAAGGACATCATTGGTTCCTCAAGAAGGAAACGCCACCATCACTAAGGTGGATTCATTCCTTGTTCTTATTTCTTCTATTTTTCATTTTCTATGTTATGTGCTTATCTATGCGTGTGTCTTCATTACATGATCATCAGTAGTTAGTAACTTTGTCTTAAAGTTATGAATGTCCTATGAATCCATCACCTCTCTTAAATAAAAAAATGTTTTAATTCAAAAGAACAAGAAGTACATGAGTTTCGAATTTATCCTTGAACTTAGCTTAATTATATTGATGTGGTGACAATGCTTCTTGTTTTCTGAATGTATGCTTGAACAGTGCATATGTCTTTTGAAGTTGCTGTTTAAGAATGTTAAATATGTTGGCTCTTGAAAGAATGATGACTAGGAGACATGTTATTTGATAATCTGAAAAATCATAAAAATGATTCTTGAAGCAAGAAAAAGCAGCAAAGAACAAAGCTTGCAGAAAAAAAAATAGGCGAAAAAAAAAATAATAGAAAGAAAAGCAAGCAGAAAAAGCCAAAAGCTCTTAAAACCAAGAGGCAAGAGCAAAAAGCCAATAACCCTTAAAACCAAAAGGCAAGGACAATAAAAAGGATCCCAAGGCTTTGAGCATCAGTGGATAGGAGGGCCTAAAAGGAATAAAATCCTGGTCTAAGCGGCTAAACCAAGCTGTCCCTAACCATGTGCTTGTGGCGTGTAGGTGTCAAGTGAAAACTTGAGACTGAGCAGTTAAAGTCAAGGTCCAAAGCAAAAAAAGAGTGTGCTTAAGAACCCTGGACACCTCTAATTGGGGACTTTAGCAAAGCTAAGTCACAATCTGAAAAGGTTCACCCAATTATGTGTTTGTGGCATTTATGTATCCGGTGGTAATACTGGAAAACAAAGTGCTTAGGGCCACGGTCAAGACTCATAAAGAAGCTGTGTCCAAGAATCATCATACTGAACTAGGAGAATCAATAACACTATCTGAACTCTGAGTTCCTATAGATGCCAATCATTCTGAACCTCAATGGATAAAGTGAGATGCCAAAAGTATTCAAGAGGCAAAAAGCTATAAGTCCCGCTCATATGATTGCAGCTATGTTTCATTGATAGTTTGGAATTTATAGTATATTCTCTTCTTTTTATCCTATTTAATTTTCAGTTTCTTGGGGACAAGCAACAATTTAAGTTTGGTGTTGTGATGAGCGGATAATTTATACGCTTTTTGGCATTGTTTTTAGTATGTCTTTAGTAGAATCTAGTTACTTTTAGGGATGTTTTCATTAGTTTTTATGTTAAATTCACATTTCTGGACTTTACTATGAGATTGTGTGTTTTTCTGTGATTTCAGGTATTTTCTGACTGAAATTGAGGGACTTGAGCAGAAATCAGATTCAGAGGTTGAAGAAGGACTGCTGATGCTGTTGGATTCTGACCTCCCTGCACTCAAAGTGGATTTTCTGGAGTTACAGAACTCGAAATGGCGCGCTTCCAATTGCGTTGGAAAGTAGACATCCAGGGCTTTTCGGAAATATATAATAGTCCATACTTTGGCCAAGAATAGACGACGCAAACTGGCGTTCAACGCCAGCTCTCTGCCCAAATCTGGCGTCCAGCGCCAGAAAAGGAGCCAAAACCAGAGTTGAACGCCCAAACTGGCACAAAAGCTGGCGTTCAACTCCAAGAAGGACCTCTACACGTGCAACACTCAAGCTCAGCCCAAGCACACACCAAGTGGGCTCCGGAAGTGGATTTATGCATCAATTACTTACTCATGTAAACCCTAGTAGCTAGTTTATTATAAATAGGACCTTTTACTAATCTCTTGAACCATCTTTGGATCATTTTTATCTTTGGACGCCTGGTTCTTAGATCAGAGGGGCTGGCCATTCGGCCATGCCTGGACCTTTCACTCATGTAATTTTAACGGTAGAGTTTCTACACTCCATAGATTAAGGTGTGGAGCTCTGCTGTTCCTCAAAGATTAATGCAAAGTACTACTGTTTTCTATTCAATTCATCTTGTTTCACTTCCAAGATATTCATTCGTACTTCAATCTGAATGTGATGAACGTGACAATCATCATCATTCCCTATGAACGCGTGCCTGACAACCACCTCCGTTCTACATTAGATTGAATGAGTATCTCTTAGATCTCTTAACCAGAATCTTCGTGGTGTAAGCTAGAATGATGGCGGCATTCAAGAGAATCCGGAAAGTCTAAACCTTGTCTGTGGTATTCCGAGTAGGATTCAATGATTGAATGACTGTGACGAGCTTCAAACTCGCGATTGCTGGCGTTAGTGACAGACGCAATAGGAGGGTAAATCCTATTCCAGCATGATCGAGAACCCACAGATGATTAGTCGTGCTGTGACAGAGCATGTGAGCATATTTTTCACTGAGAGGAGGGGATGTAGCCACTGACAACGGTGATGCCCTTGCATAAAGCCAGCCATGCAAAGGAGCAAGACTGATTGGATGAAGATAGCAGGAAAGCAGAGGTTCAGAGGAACGAAAGCATCTCTATGCGCTTATCTGAAATTCACACTAATGATTTACATAAGCATTTCTATCCCTATTTTATTTATTATTCGAAAACACCATTATCAATTTATATCTGCCTGACTGAGATTTGCAAGGTGACCATAGCTTGCTTCATACCGACAATCTCCGTGGGATTCGACCCTTACTCACGTAAGGTATTACTTGGACGACCCAGTGCACTTGCTGGTTAGTTACACGGAGTTGTGAACCATGGTCTTGGCATCATGTTTTTTGCGCCATTACCAGGGAAAGAAAGAGTGATGAAATTTACATAATTAAAGTGTAATCACGATTCCGCGTACCACTGCTCAGCCTCTCTTTGTGCATGTGTCTCCTCCTCATGCTCATCCGCCTCCTCCTCGGATGGCTCTGATGGTGTGTCAGGCCCGGAGGGGATGTCGCCGCCAGATCGGATCATCAACTTGAGGTGCTCATAGCGTCGCTTGTTGCGACGCTCAGATCTCTCATACCGCCGCCGGTTGCAGCACTCCATCTGGTCCAGCTGCTGAAATAAGCGGCGCACGATGTGGTAAACGGGCTCTGAGGCAGGTCGAGATGCAGTGGTGGTAGCTGGGGCAATAGTAGATGAAGAAGGGGCAGCTGAAGGTGTGGCAGTCTCATCAGAAGCAGTAAGGAATGCGGGTCTATAACCCAAAGCCTGAAACTCCTGCTATGAGGGATAATCTTCTTGCAGTCTACAGCAGATGGCTTCTCATCAGCAAGCTCCCAAGGCACGTCAGCTCGACGGACGAGCTGGGTAATCAGATGAGGGAAATGGAGAGTGCCTCGGACATGGACGTTGGCCATGTAATACCGGATGAATCGTGGAAGATACAGGTCCTTACCCTCCATCACACACTAGAGGAGGGTGATCATAGCAGCAGGCAGCTCCGTCTTATGAGTGCTCGGCATAACAAAGTTGTTCAGGATCTTGTGCCAGAGCCAAGCCTCATCATTCATATACATCAGCTTGATTCCCTTAGGTATTGCTGTGTTCTTTCCCATGACCCATGGGACAGTAGGATCAAGGGCTATACTCTGCTTGACAGCATCCCAGTCAAATCTCAGAAAGCGCATGTCCTCTTCAACCTTTTGGTAACCGTCAGGCTGATCTGACTTAGGCTGAAGCTGCAGAATATCCTCAATGGCTTCCTCAGTGACCAGTATCTATTTTCCTCTGAGGTGCACTGCATCCAGGGAAGTCTTGAAATAGTTACAGTAAAACTCTCTGACCCAGGCAGCATTGACCTGTGTCAAATTTCTCTCCAAGAAGAACCAGCCTCTCTGTTGGATCTGATCGGAGGTGTACTGCTATAGTTCTTCTGGAATTTTCAGAGTTCTCTCCAGGTACAGGTTTCTGGAGGTGGCAAACACTGGATACTTCAGCTCACAGTATCTGTTTGCAAATTTTACTGGATCATTGGCAGTGAGGAGCTGGTCAGCCTTCTCCTGCCGGGTAAAGTGCTTTTCCCGCCAGGAGTCATCATGCATAATGTCCAGGATAGACATAGAGGATTCACCTCTTTTCCTTTTACCAGTGGTTGCCTTGTCTTTTCCTTTTCGTTGAGGGTCAGACATCCTGAAAAGCAGAAATTCCAGGATATAAATGAAGAACAAAGCAGGAAAACAAGTAGGCAAATATAATAATAACAATATAAGCACATAGTGGCAAAAGAGCAGTAGAATAATGAAATGAGTTAAATAAATGTACATTTTGGATTGTTTCGGAGTTAAAAATATGAGATGAGAAATCACAATCCAAAATATATTATAAGTAGAATACCTGTTAATTAGGAGAAACAATAATCATGCCATGATTTAAAAAGTTGAAAGAGTTGGTTAAAAAGAAAAGGAAGAAGTTAGAAAGTGAAAAGTGGTTAAAAGTGAAAAAGAGGTTAGAAAGTGGGAAGCAGTGAGTTATGAGAAAGAAAGTTAAAGTAAGTGGCATGATAAATGTTTCCTAGGAAACAAGAAATTCACAAATTTAAAGAATAATCAACTCATATTCAAGCAAGGATATCAGGTTGATGATGATTCATATAGATATAGAACTAGCAAAAATTGAAATCGAATCATCAAAAGTACAATTTATGAACCAGGAAATTGAAAGGAAAAAGAATGCTGGCCCCTGCATTCATGAATTGGTTTGGTTGTAGCTAAGTAGTGCAGAATTAAAAATTGCCAAAACCAATCCTGAATGTAAAAATGAAACAATTTGCAGAAAATTGGGCAGCATTCCGGCTAAAATTGGATGTTCCCGAGTAATAAACAGCAAGCAGAACAGTTCATATAAAGTAAAATAAAGCTGCAAATAGACACAAGTAATATGAACATGAAAGAGCAGTGTAACAGCAGCATGAAACAGTGAAGAACATCATATGTACAATATGATCATCACAGCAACATCAGAATTGCAAAATTTATAAAACAAGTAGCAAGAACAGCGCAATTATCAGGCCTAAATCCACTAACCACATCCTAGCTACCTAACCACCTTGAATCCACTACAAACATGCATCTCTAACTAGCTTAATTCGAACATAATCTAAAAAAAATATGCAACTAACTACGAATGAAAGAAAAGTGGTGTTTCGGCAGAACCTGGTATGCGTATGAACTAAGGTAGGGATCAGAGATATGGCGGTGGTGAAGTGGCGGTGCTGGGAGGGGGCACGGTGTTGCTGTGGCGGAACAGGGCGGCACGGTGGAGGTGCAGGTTGGGTTGGAGGTTGGGTTTTGGGTTGGGTGGTGGAGTTGTGATGGTGGAAGGGGTGGTGCTGGCAGCAGGGTGGTCGGGGCTGGCCGTTGTGGGGGGTGCAGTAACGGAGAAGGGAGGGTAGCAGAGAAGAGAGGAAGAAGAAAGGCGGTATGGGGGTGCGACGGGTAGGGTTTCGCGTGATAGGGGGTTAGTGATTTTGAATCCACGCGAAAGCGTGGAGCAAGGGATCGCGTGATTAGGGCGAAATAGGGTTTGACGCGGTCGCGTGGTTGATGCGATCGCATGGAATGGGTAAAAGATGGATGACGCAGACGCGTGAGGCATGCGACCGCGTCGCTGTAAATTGTGCTAAACGCACAATTCCAGCGTCGTTTTAGCGCAACTCTCTGTCTCCATTAGGGTGCCATGCTATCCACGCGACGCGGACGCGTCGCTCACGCTTTCGCGTGGGATGGGTGTTTTGCAAGTGACGCGTTCGCGTCAGGGACGTGAACGCGTGGCCTGTTCTATGCTAAACGCGCACACCAGCCGCACGATTCCATCCCAGATTTCTGGACGTTGGATTTTTACGCCGATTTCCAGATCACGCGTTCGCGTGAGTGACGCGGGCGCGTGGGAGGTGTTTTTCGCGTCTGACGCGAATGCGTTAGCAACGCAGTCGCGTTGCGCGCTTTTTTTTTTAATCTTATGCAATTATGCAATTATGCAATTATGCAGTATGCAATGCTAATGAATAATATTCAGGTTCAATAAAAATAATATAATATAAAAACAAACAACATGAAATAAAATT
The DNA here is from genome assembly GCF_059453495.1 of Arachis ipaensis. Taxonomy (NCBI): domain Eukaryota; kingdom Viridiplantae; phylum Streptophyta; class Magnoliopsida; order Fabales; family Fabaceae; genus Arachis; species Arachis ipaensis. The sequence continues at coordinate 77,210,658 of NC_142440.1, read as the reverse complement.
GAAAAAGAAACGACCATACCATGGTGGGTTGTCTCCCACCTAGCACTTTTAGTTAAAGTCCTTAAGTTGGACATTAGATGAGCGTCCTGTTATGGTGGCTTATGCTTAAATTCATCCAGAAATCTCCACCAATGTTTGGAATGCCAACAGCCTCCGGGGTCCCAAACTAGGCATGTAAAGCTGTTGAGCAGCTTCAAACAGGTTCTCAGGCTCCCGGGGTGACGAATGTCAGAATAGATTCCAGGATCCCAAACTTTGCTTTTAAATCCGCCTTCATCTTGATCTATATTCTTCCATCCGGGCGATTTAGAAATTGTCTTCTCAACAAGATGACCAAACATCTTTTGAGACCCATTCAACTGAACTTGGTACCAATCCGTGCACTTCGAACTGAAGCGTAGAACCTTATTGAATTTTGCACACCAGCTCTGAGTACGAGCCATTTCCCTCATACTCTTAAAGCCGCAAAGAGCTCTAAGCTGGCCATCTGTTTCAAGCAAACCATATTCAAGTGGAAAAGTAAAGATAAAGGATAAGGATTGTACCCACTTGAAGCTTGTATTAGGTGGTAATGGCCTTGGGAAAGGTGTTTCCAGTGGTTCTGTAAGTTCCACTCCCTTGTATTCTTCTGTGAATTCCTCCACTTCTTTGCAAAATTCTTCAACTGCAACTGCATCCTGATCAAAGTCTTCTATGTCTTTCTCGTCACTCAAGTCATATGTTGGAGGTTGAGAGAAATCTACCTCGACATCATCTTCGTATTCACTTGGATAAGATTCTTCAGGCTCAAGGAGTTCAGTTGCGGATGTGAGTTCGTGATTAGGAGAGCTTGATTCATGATCATCACTGCCTATGGAATCAATGTAACGACCCAATTTTCAGTATGCCTAGGACATACCAGAAACTGAATGCTACCAATTTTTCATCCTATATATTATCTATTATTTATTATATGAGCCTGATTCGTTGTTAAAAGCGTAGTTAGTTAGCGAGGTACTTTTTTTTTTTGAAAACATTTGGATTAATAGACGGAATCATTCATAATCAACTCACAGCTGATAACAGATAAAACAGTTATAAGCAACCACACATAAATACATCACAAGTAGCTAGCAACATTTAGTTATCCAGCCTTTATTAGAGTATAGACCTTTAGTTAGAACACCCCTAGGTATAGCTAGATAATAATTATATACATATACATACATACAACATCCCAGGTCCTAACCTGTTCAAGAGATCCCTAAGCTGGCACCTAGGCTAGCCTAGACTCTATACTCACCTAGTCCCTCTAAACTACTAAAGCGAGGGAAAGTACGTTCTAAGTCTTCACAACTCAAGTCAGGTGGAACGTCACCAAAAGGTAGAACATCATCTGCTACTCCTCTGCACGATCAGTCATTGCCATATGACGTCTCTCTGGTACCTCATCAAGTAGCCACACAACAGGAGTCTTGTACATAGGATTTACGTTAAAGTTCTCGTACAAACGGGGTGCAGATATTAGCTGGTCTCGCAGTATATACATGTAAACAAAGAACGAGATTCACCCTAGACTCAGAAGACTATCTAGAGTGGAATCCTCTTTGCAGAACCATCATAAACGAACTACGGAAGGGTACTCATACTTCCATCTGAAGGGGAAAGGGAGAGAGAAGGGGTAAAAACTGGGGAGTTCTTAGTAGGGTCGGGGTTATTAGTTACGTTTATTAATTCTATGTTGTTTAGCAGACTATTAGTAGAAAACAAGGAAGCAGTAATTAGAAAACACAGATAAATAGAGAAGATAGAGAAAATAGATAGCAGAACACAAACAGAAGAATACAAGAAAATATCACAAGCGCAGATAATGGAATACAAACAAGGAAAGCATACATTCATACAACAAACATAACAAAGGAAATGCGCAACCAAGTATGATGCATGTCTAGCCCTAGTGCAGGTAATGAGCTCATCTGTCGGTTACTAACCCGCTCCCGACGTTATCCAGCAACCTCTGTCTGGATAAGGCTTTCCTATTGGCTATACCTCTGTGTACAGAAAATAATCCCTCTGCCACCACAGGGTCCACTGCACGCAGGAAATAACACATCTGCCACTGCAGGGATGTACGCCGACACACCTTCTGTATATAGGAAATAACCCCTCTGCCACTACAGAAATGGAACAGGTGGTCACGGTACTTCTGTAGCAGGAAATTACCCATCTGCCTTACAGAAATAAAATATGGATCTGTATCGTAGGAAAGCATTCTCAGTGATCACACCATTATCTATCTGACTACCTCACTGCAGCAGATGATCATACAAGTATATCTGGAGTTGCCTTAACGTAACAAATGAATAAACACATCTCTTGGGTTGCCTCAAGCAACAAATCATCACATAATCATTCTCATTATCATCATTCATCATCATTCTCATTATTCATCATCATTTTCACATTCTTATGCATTACCTCTTTCTTTCTCTGTTCAGTACCTCTTTCTTTCTCTGTTCAATCATACTGTACAAACTTTACATCTTTCACTTTTACAACATCTTAATTCAAACCATTTCTTTTTATCACATTACTCTTTTCTCTTTGTCTTTTTACTTTGCTCTGATTGCTCTTTTCTCTGTATCCCTTTATTCTGCTTTGGTTACTCTGTTCTCTGTGTTTCTTTACTCTGCTCTGATTTCTCTGTTTAACGTATGTATTTAAAGCTTATGTAAATTTCGGTATGAATAGTTAGTCTGTCCCAAGTATAGGTTCATTAAGTCTATACTGAAACAGTTTAACTTTTCATATAATACCTAACCCTATTCACAATTCCAGGACTAACTATGTTGCACTAGTTCGTTCACTAGTCTCTGTCTATTTTTCTGTCATTAAAACTTTACAGACTTTTTCTTCGATTTTTATATTTTCTTCAACTTTTTATCTTTTATTTATCTTTGCCTCACTAATATGTTTTTACCACTCCCTAAGTGTTTTATGAAAGTAATTAAGAAATTCTGCGCTTAAAGTTGTCTTTCTAAAGCTTTTACAGAAAACTGCCTTTTCTGCATTATTTTATTATTTTTATTAAAATATTATTTTTAATTAAATATTATTATTTAATATTTTATTATTATTTATTAGTTTATCATTAAATTTTCGAAAATTACCCCACTTTAACTTTTAACCTTTAAAATTCATTTTTTACCACCCGTAACTTTTAATATTTCTACTTTTACCACCCTAACTTTCAGAAATTACCAAATAACCCCTCAAACACCAAAATAATTACTTCCTTGCCTTTTCTAAGATCTAAAAGGTGTTCTTCAATGTTCTTCACCACACTCAAAGTGTTCTTCGTGTTCTTCGTAAGTTCTTCAAATTCTTTCTCTGTTTTTACACGTTTTTCAGTCTTTTCAGCAACCGATTTTTACCAAAATTCATAATAAATTAGCAGCCACTAAAACCCCATCTTTTCTACATGATTTCAACACAAATTGAACCTCAATTTAAGCTTAGGGTTTCGTTTCTCCAGCTGCCCAAGAACATGAACTTTAAAGCTTGAATTTCATCAAATTTCATCAAAATTTCACCAAATTTTCACCAAGAATCAATCATATATGCAACCAATTTTTAGCACAGACAAATCATACAACATTCACACAACTCAAACACAAATAATCAAGATTAATTTTGTGACACCCTACCTGGTTTTGCTGCTCCTAATTCAGTTAGACTTTCAGGTGGTCCTTAAGCACTTTTTCCTCCTAAATCACATCAAGAACAACTTTAAATCCAAAAACTCTCAACTGACCAAATCTCACTCAGTATGTTAGGAAGAGATATCTCACCTTAGACTTGCTGGAAATTCATGTTTCTTGGCCCTCAAGTCAAGTTAAGCATGATTCCTAAGGAAGAACATCAAGAAAACACATGTTTTGCATGGTTTTCCTTGAAAACCGAATTGAAATGGGAGGGAGACAGCCATCTCACCTTATTTCCATCCTTGATAAGTTACATGGTTATGTAGAGGAAGAAGAGAGGATCATTTTGGTGAAATCGGAGTTTTGATTTGAGTTTTAGTTCAGAAGAAATCAAGCTTTGAAGATTAAGTGTTCATGAAAGTTTCTCTCTTTTCTCTCTTGTTATTTTCAGCCAAAATGATGAAATGAGACAGACTTGGAGGTCTTTGGGGTGTAAGGTGAGTTGTGATTGGTTGGCTTGGAGGTGCATTAAAATAATATTAAAATATCTCTGGTGTACAACTACTAAAACTAGGTGTATCGAAACACTCGTAAAAATACCTCTAAAAATTATTTTCTGAGCTACTAGCATAAATGACACTATTAACATATTTATTATGAGAATAGTACATGTATAATGAGGCCTTAGCATTGCAAAATTCATCAGAGAGTGTTGGTGCTAAGCTGCACCAGTAAACCGTAAACCCGGTTAAATCGATTTTCTATTTTTAACTAAAACTGACCAGGTAACCTTATAATATTATTCAATAAGCTTCTAATACTAATATAATGATAATATCATCCTATTATCTCTCTTCTCTCATAAATCGAGTCCGGTTCGTCAAACTGAGACTATTTACAAAAAACCAAATCAAAACTTCTAACCGATACGGTTCAAAAACAAGGTTCTTCGTGACCGCGTTATCGAGCTTGTCTCGGGAAAGGTTCTAACTTAAAGATGACATAATGATAATGAGGATTGAGATACTTGATGATATATCAAAGGTTTTTCCCTTACTGATCTTCCGGAGAAATCCGTACTTTCAGAAAAGATTTCGCGTTCTCGAAAACCGGGGTTGTTACATTCTACCCTCCTAAAAGAAAATTTTGCCCTCAAAATTTCAGTTACCTGAGAATAGATGCGAGTAATCAGCTCTCATCTTATCTTCTAATTCCCAAGTGTGCTCTTCTTCTCCTCTTGGTTCCCATGCTACTTTGACTAAGCGAACAGTCTTGCCTCTTAGCTGCTTATCACTTCTTTCTACGATCTGAACTGGTGATGCTTGATATGTCAAATCATTTTATAACTGTACTATTTCTGGTTGTGAAACGTGACTATCATCGGGAACATATTTCTTAAGTTGCGAGACATAAAAAAAACATCATGAAGGTTTGATAAATAAGGAGGAAGGGCTATTTGATAAGCTACTAGACCGACTCTTTTAAGTATTTGGAAAGGTTCTATGTATCGTGGGTTAAGCTTCTTAGTCTTAAGGGATCTACCTATTCCAGTAATCGAAGTTACTTCTAGAAAGACATGATCTCCCTCACTAAACTCTAAGGGTCTACGTCTATTATCGGCATAGCTCTTTTGACGGCTCTGTGCGGTCTGGATCTTCTGGCGAATCCCCTTTATCTTCTCAGTAGTTTCTTGCACTAAGTCTAGACCTAAGACACTAGCTTCTCCGTCATCATTCCAACACAATGGTGTCTGACATCTCCTTCCGTAGAGAGCTTCATATGGTGCCATCCCGATACTTTGTTGGTAACTATTATTGTAGACGAACTCGACCAATGGCAAATACCTATCCCAACTGCCCTGGTTATCCATCACACAAGATCTTAACATGTCTTCCAATGTTTGGATTGTTCGCTCTGATTGTCCGTCTATCTGAGGATGGTATGCTGTACTCATATGCAATTCTGTTCCTAAAGCTTTCTGGAAAGCTCCCCAGAATCTGGAAGTAAACCTCGGATCTCGATCTGAAACAATTGACGAAGGTATCGCGTACAATTGTACGATTTCTTGAATATATAGCCGTGCTAGCCTTTCTAAAGTATAGTCAACTCGAATCGGAAAAAAATGTGTTGATTTTGTTAACCTGTCCACAATCACCCAAATAGCATCGTGTCCTGTTGAGGTCCTTGGCGATCCCGTGACAAAACCCATAGTGATCTGCTCCTATTTCCATTATGGTATTTCCAAGGGTTGCAGGGTTCCTGACGGTTTCTGGTGTTCCACCTTCACCTTCTGGCAGGTTAAACATTTTGAGACATAATCAGCTACCTCTTTCTTCAAGCCTGGCTACCAAAACATTTGTTTCAAATCCTTGATAGATCTTTGTTACTCCAGGATGCATAGAAAATATACTTTGATGAGCTTCTGCAAGAATCCTTTTCCGCAAATCTCCAGAGCTAGGCACACAAATTCTGTTCTTGTATCTCCAGAGGCTGCTACGATCTAGTCTTACAGCTTCTGGTTCCTCTACTTTCATCTGTCTCAGCATTGTCATCATTTCTGAATACTGTGCTTGTGCTTGCTGAATCCTAATCTTAAAATCTGGTGTTATATGCAATTGGGCCAAACGGACTCCACTTGACGTCTCAGTCATAGCCAACTTAAGGTCCTCAAATTCCACGAGTAACTTTTCTTCCTTTATCATCATCCAAGAGATATTCAAATTCTTCCTGCTCAAAGCGTCTGCCACCACGTTCGCTTTTCCTGGGTGATAACTTAACTTAAAATTATAGTCCTTCAGGAACTCCATCCACCTTCGCTGTCGCATATTAAGATCCTTCTGGTCAAAGATATACTTTAAACTTTTGTGGTCAGAGAAAACTTCTAGTTGAGCGCCATACAAATAGTGTCTCCAGATCTTCAGAGCAAACACTACTGCAGCCAACTCCAAGTCATGCGTCGAATAATTTCGTTCATGAGGTCTCAGCTGTCGGGAAGCATAAGCCACCACATTTTTCTCTTGGATCAGCACACATCCAAGTCCTTTATGAGAGGTGTCACAGTATACTTCAAAAGGTTTCTGCGGGTCGGGTAGTACTAATACAGGTGCAGTTGTTAACTTCTCCTTAAGCATCTTGAAACTTCTATCACACTCAGCCGTCCAAATGAACGGAACTTCCTTTCGTGTAAGGTAAGTCAGAGGTAAGGCTATCTGTGAAAACCCTTTAATAAACCTCCGGTAATATCCAGCAAGTCCGAGAAAACTCCAAACTTCTTTAACGGTCGTAGGTGGTTCCCATTGCACTACTGCTTCAATTTTTGAAGGATCCAACGCAATTCCTCCCTGTGATATAACATGTCCCAAAAATGCCACCTTCTCTGTCCAGAACTCGCACTTTGATAGTTTAGCATATAACTTCCGAGTCCTTAGTATCTGCAATACAGTCCTTAGATGCTCTTCATTCTCTCTTTCTGTCTTCGAATAGATGAGAATATCGTCTATGAAGACTACTATGAACTTATCAAGGTACGAATGGAAAATACGATTCATGTAATCCATGAAAATCGCAGGAGCATTAGTTAGTCCAAACGACATAACCGTATACTCATAGTGACCATATCGAGTTCTAAATGCAGTCTTCGGTATATCTGACTCTTTCACTCAAATCTGGTGATAGCCCGATCACAAATCAATCTTCGAAAACACAGTTGCACCTTTTAACTGATCCATCAAATCATCTATTCGTGGAAGTGGGTACTTGTTCTTGATAGTGACTTTATTTAACTGTCGGTAATCTACACAAAGTCATATTCCACCATCCTTCTTCTTTACTAGCAACACCGGAGCTCCCCAAGGTGATGCACTGGGACGAATAAATTCCTTTCCAAGTAGCTCATCCAACTACTTCTTCAGCTTTGCAAGTTTCAGTGGTGACATCCGGCACGGTGCTATGGAAATCGGTCTGGTTCCAGGTACTAGTTTAATGCTGAATTCTATCTCTCACTAAGGAGGAAACTCAGGTATGTCGTCCGGGAAAACATCAGGAAATTCCTTCACCACTCGGATTCGTTCTAAGCTTAGTTCACTGTCATTCGAGCTAGCCACTAACAGAACGTACCCTTCATAATCACTCCCGCCAAAGGTAACTCTTACAGAATTTAGATATAAGATGTGGGACAGAAATGGTTTAGTACATAGACTATCAGATGGAATAACAGCAGTTCTTTTAAAATAATCAAGGAAAACATGATACTTAGATAACAAAATCTAATCCTAAAATAACTTCTAAACCACATAGAGGCAAATAGATTAGATCATGTATAAAAGTTTTGTTCCTAATAGTGAATGGTACTTGCAGGCACACTAAACTAGTCAAAGCATTTTGGGATGCAGGTGTATGGACAATCAGATCAAAGTTTAACTCAGAGAAATCTAGTCCCAACTCACGAGCAACAGTTAAAGAAACAAAGGAATGCGATGCACCCGAGTCATACAGTACAGTTAAAAATCGATCTTTGACAATACACTGACCTTGGATCAGGACGTCTGATTGCATAGCATCATCAGCAGTCATGGCAAACACTCAACCTTGTTGCTGGGTTCGTACTAGATTCCGAAAAAACTTTCTTGGGTACATCCTAGCTGTATGTCTAGATTCCTCACAAGTAAAATAAGCGTTCGTTCCTTACAGCATCCAAATATAACATAACCATAACCATGGAGATCATAACAGCTATGAGGATAGCTGTGCCTCGCATCGATTCATCATTCGGAACTCAATTAAACTATGTCTATTCGCAGTCATTAAGGTCCTATCCGCACCAAACAATCAACATTAAGGTGATCAGTCTTAATATTTCAAGTAAGGCACGAACATTCCCAAAATGAGCACTCATATACATTCATGCCAAATGTATCTTAAAGATACCCTAATGGCGTGAGACACACAAGCAGAGTATGCAATGAAGCATAGTCAGTCCACTCCCCAGGCTCTACTGGGAACGAACTGCTCTGATACCAAATTGTAATGACCCAATTTTCAGTACGCCTAGAACATACCAGAAACTGAGTGCTACCAATTTTTCATCCTATATATTATCTATTATTTATTATATGAGCCTGATTCGTTTTTAAAAGCGTAGTTAGTTAGCGAGGTACTTTTTTTTTTTTGAAAACATTTGGATTAATAGACGGAATCATTCATAATCAACTCACAGCTGATAATAGATAAAACAGTTATAAGCAACCACACATAAATACATCACAAATAGCTAGCAATATTCAGTTATCCAGCCTTTATTAGAGTATAGACCTTTAGTTAGAACACCCTTAGGTATAGCTAGATAATAACTATATACATATATATACATACAACATCCCAGGTCCTGACCTGTTCAAGAGATCCCTAAGCTGGCACCTAGGCTAGCCTAGACTCTATACTCACCTAGTCCCTCTAAACTACTAAAGTGAGGGAAAGTATGTTCTAAGTCTTCACAACTCAAGTTAGGTGGAACGTCACCAAAAGGTAGAACATCATCTGCTACTCCTCTGCACGATCAGTCATTGCCATATGACGTCTCTCTGGTACCTCATCAAGTAGCCACACAACAGGAGTCTTGTACATAGGATTTAGGTTAAAGTTCTCGTACAAACGGGGTGCAGATATTAGCTGGTCTCACAGTATATACATGTAAACAGAGAACGAGATTCACCCTAGACTCAGAAGACTATCTAGAGAGGAATCCTCTTTGCAGAACCATCATCAACGAACTACAGAAGGGTACTCATACTTCCATCTGAAGGGGGAAGGGAGAGAGAAGGGGTAAGAACTGGGGAGTTCTTAGTAGGGTCGGGGTTATTAGTTACGTTCATTAATTCTATGTTGTTTAGCAGACTATTAGCAGAATACAAGGAAGCTGTAATTAGAAAATACAGATAAGTATAGAAGACAGAGAAAACAGATAGCAGAAAACAAACAGAAGAATACAAGAAAATATCACAAGTGCAGAGAATGGAATACAAACAAGGAAAGCATAAGAGGTGAATCGATAACAATCACTTCACCCTCAGATGAGACTGGTGAATTGATAACAATCACTTCACCACCCTCAGAGGCTAACTGACGTCGAGCTCGCCTAATACGTGAAATAGTTCTTTCAATTTCAGGATCAAATGCGGCTAAGCTTAGATCAGGCAACGAACGCGTCATTCAATGAAAGAAACATATAGCTCATGGTAATAAATTAAAATAAAATATGCAAATAAAATAAAAATATGTACACTAATCAATAATTTAGCACACAATTGCAACTCCCCGGCAACGGCGCCAAAAACTGGTGCGTGGCAGAAGTTAGACCAATTAAGAGATTGTAATCTAAGAACAGCGTTGCGAGTATAGCTCTTAACCAGCAAAAATTTGCCTCACCAATTTAGAAAGGTTGTCACAAAATTTTAGAATAAAAATACTGGGAGTATGAGTCCCAGGTCGTCTCCCAACGAGTTACTAGAAAGGGTGCTAACTTATTAATCAGGAGTTTTCCGAGAGTTTTGAGAATTGATTAACAGAAAATAAACAATTGTAATTTAGTGCAATGAAAAAAAGAAATTTATATTATTCAAATTAAAAAGCCTTGATTGGGGGAATGATTAATTGGAAGTTCTGTCCTAGTTGAAATTCTCTCAAGTGTAGTATAAAGAGGTTGTTATTTTCGCTTAGTTAACCTTTACTAAATAAAGGAAAGTCAAGTGATTGAGCTAACTCTTATTCGTAAATCCTAGTCCTCTCCCTTGGGAAGGTCTAGCGTTAGTAAATACAGAATTAGCCTACAACTTCCAATTTAACTAACCACTTAAGCATTCCAACTCAAGTGTCTCCTCTTAATCAACCCCATGTCAAGTAGGGAATCTACTCTATTAACATGGATACCATCTTCGTTATTGGGAGTTTGGAATAGAAAAGAGACGTAATAATTTAAATAAAATAGAGATTCAAAATTAATTAAAAGTAAAAGTAATCCTTTGCATTAACAATCCATGAAAATAATCCAATTACCACTCTAAACAAGAATTAAGAATATGGAATAAATAAATAAAAGAGCAAGTAAGGAAACAAATCAGAATAGTATCTTCTACGGAGGTGAAGACTCTTCAATATCCAAAATCAAAAGCAATAAACTATGAAACTAAGAATGTAAACATAACCTAGAGGAAGAGTAGTTTCTCTCTAGATTCAGATCTAAAAACCTAAAAACTATCCTAATGAGAATATGTGAGTGTCTGTCTCTCTGTTTTGAGTCTCTGCTTGTTTCCAGGCTTTATTCTGTGTTTATGGGCCAAAAACTGGGTCAAAACGTGGCCCGAAATTGCCCCCAGCATTTTCTGTTAATTTTGCAGATCGCGCAGGTCACGCGTACGTGTCAGTCACGCATGCGCGTCAATTGGCAAAATTCCTCGTCACGCGTACGCGTCGTCCATGCGTGCGTGACATCTTGCAGAACTCCATTCCATGCGTACGCGTCAGGAACACGCACGCATTGCTGCAATTTTCTCCATTCTGCGTGCTCGCGTGAGCCATGCATGCGCGTCGGTGCTCGCTGGTCATCTCCTTAGTTTCTTGTGTTCCTTCCATTTTTGCAAGCTTCCTCTCCATTCTCTGAGCCATTCCTGCCCTATAAAGCCTGATACATTTAACACACGGATCACGGCATCGAATGGTATAAAGGAGAATTAAAATACACAAATTAAAGATCTCTAGGAATCAAGTTTTCAAACATAGAATAAAACTAGGAAGGGAAATATAAAACCATGCAATTAGTATGAATAAGTGGGTAAAGACTTGATGAAACCACTCAATTAAACACAAGATAAACCATAAAATAGTGGATTATCATCTCGGCATAGCCGAATGGCCAGCCCCCAAACGTGAAAATATGATCTATGATCGCATGTTCCAAAACTCTGAATACAATAGTAAAAAGTGCTATTTATACTAAACTAGCTACTAGGGTTTACAGAAAATAAGTAACGAAATGCAAATAGTGCAGAAATCCACTTCCGGGGCCCACTTGGTGTGTGCTTGGGCTGAGCATTGAGCTTTATACGTGCATAGGTTGTTTCTGGAGTTAAACGCCAGCTTGGGTGCCAGTTTGGGCGTTTAACTCCAATTTTGGTGCCAGTTTGGGCGTTTTACGCCATAAAGTTTTAGGCTGGATTTGGACGCCAGTTTGGGCCATCAAATCTCGGGAAAAGTATGGACTATTATATATTGCTGGAAAGCTCAGGATGTCTACTTTCCAATTCAATTAAGATCGCGCCAATTGGGCTTCTGTAGCTCCAGAAAATTTACTTCGAGTGCAAGAGGGTCAGAATCCAACAGCATCTGCATTCCTTTTTCAGCCTCTGAATTAGATTTTTGCTCAGGTCCCTCAATTTCAGCCAGAAAATACCCGAAATCAAAGAAAAACACACAAACTCATAGTAAAGTCCAGAAATTTGATTTTTGCATAAAAACTAATAAAAATATAATAAAAAGTAACTAAAGCATACTAAAAACTATGTAAAAACAATGCCAAAAAGGGTATAAATTATCTGCTCATCAGTCACTGATTTGAAATTTGGCCACGCTTTTTTTTGTCATGCTTAAAAAGCGTGGCCATAGAGAGAAACCGGTACGCTTTTATGAGGGTGGCCACTGATTTAAAATTTGGCCACGCTTTTTTTTTGGCACGCTTGAAAAGCGTGGCCATAGAGGGATATCGGTATGCTTGAAAAGCGTGGCTAGTTTTTCTTCCAATGGTCACCTTTTTAAAGCGTGCCCATATTCTATGTTTATTTTGGCACCCTACAAATGCGTGCGAGTAGAGTTCCCTCCCCAAAATTTAATTTTCCACCTTTTTTTTCACACTTTACTTTTCTTTTTTTTTCTAAGTTTTCAATTTTAACCCTAAAAATGATAACAAAAGCATACAATGGGTTTTACAATGTTTCCAAATTCACTTTCTAACGCTAAAGTGAAGTCACGCCGTTATCTTCATCTTCACTTTCAAATCCCTCGTAAAAACCTCCACCGTTCATCTTCTTCGTACCCAGCTTGCCTTCATCGTCATCTTCGTCACTGGCAATGACCGTCGCACCCAGCTCGGCTTCATGTTCATCAACCCTCACACCTGACCCTCTAACCCTCGCACCCGACCGTCTCTCTGTCACACCCTAGCTATTTCTCAACCCTCAAACCATCAACGCAACCCTCATTGGATTAGGAACCCTCAATCGTTGGCCCTCTATCTGTCGCACCATCAATGCATTGGTGTGGCCTCCTACTCCCTCAGCGGTCTGTCTCTCGCAAACCCTCATTGGATTTGGAATCCTCAATTGTTGTCATTTCTCCGTCAATCAACACCGTAAACACTGGTAAGTTTTTCCTCCCTCTGATTCTCTGTTTCTCTGTTCCTCTATTTTTTCTCTATTTTGGAATTTAGATAAATTACTCTGTTTATTCAGGTGGTTATTTTGTTAGTGACATGATGAAACATTCAGAATCAGCTTCCGCTTCCATTTCCAGGTTCTATTTTTATTGAATATTTGATTAGTGATTACTAATTCATCACCTTTTTCTGGTTTCGACATTCTTCAAGTTCTAGAGTTCTAGTTTTACATGGATATATGGTTCAATTTGGATCTGTTTAGCATAGCTGACTAACATGGAAAATGATTTCTTTAGAAGAGTTATGGTGGCATAACTTATCTTTACATGTGTCTGATATAGTTTCAATCTATTATTTCTTGTAGATTAGGGTTTTCAGAAGTTTTTATGGTAGATTCAGCACTACCGATACGGTGAATGGACCTAAACAGGAGCTCAATATGGAGATGCAAGTTTTAATCAATGATGGATTGCAAAGCAAATAAAATTATATATGGTGAGTGTTATTCATCAATTATTTCCATTGATTTGAAGCTCACTTAAAGCATCTGTGCACCTTGTTATGTTCATAGGGAATTCGGGAACGTGAACTGAATTATGTCATTCAATTGAGTTTTGATAGAATTATGAACAATGGCTAGTTGATTTTAGTGAAGCCATAAAAATTTGTTCATTGCAAATGAAGGAGAGTTATAGTTTAAGGCATAATTTTCTCCTCATTGGTGAATTATGTTCTTTTAGTTTACAGTAATTTATGTCCGTCTGTTATAAAATAGTATCAAGTATTCCATAAAGCAAATTTTGTCATGTTTTAATGTCTAATCATAATTAAATTGGTCAACTATGGACATATATACATACACATGAAGAAATTCGATATAGTAATTATTGCATATAAAAAGTTTTAGAATGTGTACTACTTTCAACTTGCTAGTTGATATTACATCTTTTGACTTATTGATAATTGATTTATTGATAATATATGTTTGACTAAATAAGTAGCATTAAAATAGGTTTACGGGTTTGAATCTTTTAAGTAATACTACTGTAGAGAAATAGAGAAATTGTTTGTTTAAATTTAACTAGCTTAACGAGTATAGTTAGGAAATTAATTTTTTTCAAACAACATCAATTAATTTTTTTAAATTTTAGATCTTAAATTATAAATTTTTAATTATAAATTTTAAAATATAAAACAAAATTTTAAAGTTGGTTAACTAAAAATTATATATATATATATATACATACGTACTTTTGCTAATGCTAGTACTGCCATAACTGTATTCAAATTCTATAAATTATAACATATTTCTATTTGGTGGTTTAATTCATGGATGAGCTATATTGAATCTGCAGGAGGCAGCTGTTGAGATGTTGACTTGAAAACTGAAGTTGTTTTCCTTTTACATGCTTCTTTTGGAGTTCTTATCCAAATTGTGAATATCATTTTCTTGAATATAATTTTTTATTTATATCCAAATGATTTGGAATTTTGGCAGTTAATTTTGCTGCCTGAGGAGTTGAGGCATTAAATAACATAAGACCCTACCATCACTAAAAAGGTTTTCTCTTGGAGCAGTTGTGTGTCTCCTCACTAAACAGGCTTGTGATATGATGTGCCATGCTGCATCTTTCTGCTGTCTCTTATTTTTTCTTTCTTCTATTCTTTCTATCACATGACACTGTCATAACTCATAAGTCATGTTTCACAACTAGTTGTAGTAGTGATATTATGCTACCATCAACTTTCTAGCATTTTCACCAGCACAAACAAATCTAACTAATGTTGTTCAGTGTTTAGTTTGTTATGCTCTGACAGTTTTCTATGCTTCTTCTTAGCATGGATTCCAAGGTGGTTCTGGATTATGCTTCTGTTTTGGGTTTGATCCTTTTTCTCTGCAGATGTGAGATGGTAGTGTTTTGTGGTGGTGTTCGTGAGAAAATAGCTTCAGGGTTGCTTGAGCCTTTTGTTTCTCACCTCAAGTTTGTGAAAGATGAGATCTCTAAAGGTGGTTACTCAATTAATTGTCTCCCTTCAAACAATTCTGCGTTCTGGTTCTCCAAGGCAACTTTTGAAAGGTGATTATTCCTTACCCCCTTTTTCGGTTTTCCCTCTTTTCACTATTATTCTTTTATGGATAATTGATAAACTCCGCTTTTAGGGTTTATCTTGTATGGATTTTTAGGGTTTTATCAATGGTCTTTCACACTTGTTCGTATAAAAATGCATGATTTTGTGTTCCTTTCCCAACCTTGCCTCATGGATGAAAACATGCTTCTTTTACATTAAAGTTGATGTATTTTAATCATCCTCCATTACCATTCAATGTTGTGATCCGTTTGTTAAGTGATTTCAGAGCTTATTGGGCAGGGATGGTCTAGACGAGAGGAAGGAAGCATGCATGAAGGGAAGCAGCATGGAAAATGAAGCTTTGGAATTTTAGCACCGACGCGTACGCCTAACTTGCGCGTACGTGTGGATGCAGGCCATTAAGATCAGCGCGAAGGAGCCAGTGCATCTTCATGGCTAGGCCAGATCCTCAAGGACGCGCAAGCACGCCTGACGCGTGCGCGTGGATTGTAATGCTCCAGGGACGCGTGCGCGTGCTGTGTACGTACGCGTCGATGCCGCACGTGACTTTTAAAGAGAAAACGTGACTGGCGATTTCAGGACAGTTACAGACCCTGTTTGGAGCAGAATTCTGGGGGGAAAAGGCATAAGATGACCAAGGATTGAAGGGATCCACATCTGTTGACTCATTTTTAGATACTTTTAGTTGGAAGTTACATTTTTAGAGAGAGAAACTCCATGTTCTCTCTAGCTTCTCTCTAGGGTTTAGCTTCTCAAATTTGGAATTCTCTTGTTGAATTTGGTGAGATCTATTGTCAATTCTCTTCTACTTTGCTTCCAATTGTAGATCTAGATTCTCATACTCTCAAATTAGTTCTTGTTGTTCAAGTTACATGTGGATTTTAGCTTTTGGATGTTGTTACTTTTAATTCCATTGATACATTGAGGTAATTCAAGTTCTTAACCTTCAATTGTTTGATTCTTGTTAATCTCTTATATCTTTGAGTTCTCTTTTATTCTCAATCTTACAATTTCTTGATGCCAGGGCATCATGGCTTGTTTTTCTACAGTTTTTCACTTAATTTTGGTTTAGTTTTCATAAAAATTTTGTTGATAAAGGAGCAAAAGCATGAAAAATCTCTGCATTAAGAAATCTCAAGCACGGGTGAATTTTTGTTAATATACAGAGTAAATATGATAGAATAGATCACACTAAGTGAAGTTATAATTTTGAGCATTATTAGCACACTTAGTAGAATAAAGATTATCCTGTATGTTACTTTGATACACTTGTTTGTTTGATGACAGGCTAAACAGAAGCAGAGAAGTAGAGAAAAGAAGAGTTGGAGAACCAACGTTGAAGACAGAGTTTGAATAAACGTTGGTAGTGAACCAACGCTGTAAGGAAAAATTGAAGAAGCAACGTTAGAGAAAACGTTGGTGATCCAACGTCAACCCCAACGTGCGCGCAAAAGAAGCCTGGAAAAATTTGCAGCGACGCGTACGCGTCCCTCACGCGTACGCGTGAATGATGAAGAAATCGCAAACTACGTGTACGCGTCACCCACGCGTACTGATGCGAGCGGAAATTGGCGAGTTAAGAATGATTATAAAATATGCGTTGCAAGTATAGTTCTCAACCAACCAGAAATCCGCTTATCAATTTAGAAGGGTATCACAAAAATTAAAATTAAAATACTGGGAGTATGAATACCAGGTCGTCTCCCAACGAGTTGCAGAAAAGTGTGCTATTTTATTAATCAGATGTTTTCAAAAAGGTTTGAGTTGAATGGCAGAAAATTAAATTAGAGAATTTATATAAATTTAAATAAAAGCCTTGACTGGGAGTTGATTAGCTGGAAGCCCTATTCCTGTTGGAGTACTCTCAAGACTAATTGACAATTGAGGGTTATTATGTTTAGTTGTCCCTTACTAAGTAAGGGAAAGTCAAACAAGCTGGAATGCTATTTCTATCCACAAGTTCCAATCCGCTGTTGGGAGGATTGGTGTTAGTGACTAGAGAGCAATCTAACAATAAACCCAATTACAATATTTCTCTTGAGCATTCCAACTCAAGGGTTCCTTTCAATCAACTCCCCATCAAGTTAGGCAACTACTCGCTCATTGTAAATGCAAAATTTATAACATAAGAAAGGGAATTAAAGAAAGACATGATGAATAATAATCAAAAGATTAATTAAAAATAAAAGTGATTCTTGTATTAATAAATGCTAAAACAATCCAATGGTAAAATTAAGTAAATTAAAGAACATGGAAGAGTAAGAGACAAGTAAAGAAAACGAACTAGAATGTCGAAGTCTTGATGAGGCAATAACTCTTCTCAATATCCCAATGCAAAAACAATAAACATAACAAATCCTAGAAACTATGAATGTGTAGAGAGAAAAATCTAGAGGAGAGGAAAACTAGATCCAAAAACTAAAACTATGCAGAATGAATGTTGTTTTTGATTTCTGCATGTTCTCTGGCTCTAGTCTGCTTTTCTAGGCCAAAAACTGGGTCAAAATAAGGCCCAAAATCGCCCCCAGTGATTCTGCAGATTATGCAGATCGCGCATGTCATGCGGTCGCGTCATCCATGCGGCCGCGTCATTCGGCATTTCGCTCTGCCACGCGGACGCGTCGTCCATGCGGCCGCGTCACTCGTGCTATTCCATGCCGCGCAGTCGCGTCGTCCATGCGGCCGCATCACTGCGATTTCCTCTTCTTCCCGCGGTCGCGTCATCCATGCAGCCGCGTCACTTCTCGCTGGTCATCTCTTCAATTCCTTGTGTTCCTTCCATTTTTGCAAGCTTTCTCTCCAATCTCCAACTCATTCATGCCCTATAAAGCCTGAAACACTTAACACACAGATTACGGCATCGAATGGAATAGAGGAGAAATAAAATACATAATTAAAAGTCTCTAGAAAGCAAGTTTTCAATCATGCAAAAATTTTAGGAAGGAATTATAAATGCATGCTTATTTAATGAATAAGTGGGTAAAGATCATGATAAAACCACACAATTAAACACAATATAAACCTTAAAATAGTGGTTTATCAACCTCCCCACACTTAAACATTAGCATGTCCTCATGCTTAGTTGAAGGAGATAAAATGAATGAGTGAGAACATGTAAAACCTATGAAATGCAATGCAACCTATATATATGAATGCAACTATATGATTTTTGTCCACTTGATCTAAAGTACATAAGCTCTTCAAAATAATTACAAATCAAATTCCACTAACTCAATTCTTATACAGTAAGAACAGATAAAAATGCAAGAAGATAGCTCATGAAAGCAGGGAACATAGAAATTCAAGCATGCAACCCTCACTGATGATGTATGTACACTCTAGTCTCTCTAGTGTATAGGGTAATCACTCTATCCTTCTCTAATCATGCTCTCTAATTTTTGTTCTTCTCCTAACCAATCAACAACATTTAATACAGCAATGCAAACATCATGAGGTCTTTTCAAGGTTGTAATGGGGCCAAGGGGAGGGTAAGGATATATATATGGCTAAGTAAGCTTATAAATTGAATCTTTAATTAACCCAAGCTTTAACATAACCTATATATATTCTATATAACTTTTAAAATTCATACTTAGCTACCCAGAAATCTCTTTCACATCCATACTCATGTATCAACCTTTTATTTTAATTTTATCATACATGCATTGATCTTTGAATGCTTGACTTAGCATTGGGGTAATTTTGTCCCCTTATTTATTTGTTGAATATTTTTAGATTTATATTTTTTTTTCAACATAAACATAAACATAAACATAGCTTATCAATGCACATAGAGTTTTAATTCTTATAGTTTCACATGATTAGGTATCCCAATTCCCATAATATTATCATGATTCATTCCCTTATTATCCTTTGTTCCCACAATTTCCCATACTTGGATAACACACACAATTCTATCTTAAGCTAACCAAAGATTCAATTTGGGGTATATACTTGTTTTTCCGCTTAAGGCTAGTAATGTGGTAAAATATAGAATAAATGGGATTTAAAGGCTCAAAGTGGCTAACAAAGGTAATTGAAAGGGTAGGCTTTATTTGGATAAGTGAGCTAAACAAATAATGGCCTCAATCATATGCAAACATATAGATATAATAAACATTGGACATATAGGATGAAACAAAATATAGATTACAATCATAGAGAAGTAAACACACAAGAATAAAATAATTATGGTTAAATAATGTAACCATTCATAAAGGCTCAATTCTCACAGGTTGTGTGTTCTTTAGCTCAAAAATCATGTTCCAAATACAACTTCAAGCAGATTTAACATAAAAGTTTTAATTAAAATTAGTAAAATTTTGTTCCAAGGATAGGGTCTTAGAAGAAACCTATTGTCTTTTCAATCAAGTAGAACATGCATGCAACTAACTAATTACTATGCAATTTATCCTATTCTACAAAAGAAAAATCTAACTAAATATCCTAATTTATTGGTGCTAGGGAAGAGAAATTACCTCCGGAAGTCAGGTACTGACTGACCTCCCCACACTTAAGGCTTTGCACCGTCCTCGGTGCCATCTGTCAAGAACAAAGGTGGGCTGGTAGCAGTATCTCCACAGTCGGGACCATCATGGCTCCTTGTGCTGGTAAAGGAAGTGGAGTCTGGGGTATCTGAGTCCTTGAATTTTCCCATGATCAGCTCCTTGAGGTATGTGAATCGGCGCATGTTACGGCGCTCTCTTATCTTAGCTTTCTGTTCCTGCCGATCCAACTTTTCAAGTATCTAATGGAGCAGTTGGGCTGTTGTAGGTGCTTGTGGTGTTGAAGAAGGAATATCTTCAACTGGTTCAGTGGGCTGGCTAATAGTGGCTGCTGGAAGTCTAAGGTATTTTCCGTTGGGGACAAACTGATCATCCCGTGGAAGCATAGACGAGGGCAGTTCCATAACACAGTAAAAGCACAGACGAGGCATCAGAAATAAATAGTTGTTAAACTGTATAAGAAATCTCAAATTTCTTATATAGATAAGTATACATCTATCCAACAGCAATTTTCATAAAAATCTCAAAATTGGCTGTGATCACTATCAAATAAGAGAAAAACTGAATCAACAATTTCTCAAAGAATGGACTCAGAACCAGGAGTTAAAAGGCACAGCGCATTAAGACAGGTTCAAAGCTATATAAAAAAAAATACATGAATCAAGAAGAACTCAAACAGAGGAAGATAGACGTAACAAGGATTCCAAACAATCATATGCAATTAAGATCAAACAAGAATGCATATGAATAGAGAAATAGAGTGGAACATCAAATTACTTTTCGAAAGGAGTAGCAAACAAGAACTTCAAGTTAGGATATGAAAGAACAGGTCGACTCGAATAGAATTTCAAGACACACAACTGAATAGCCTCGGGAAATAGTTTCTAACGTCCCCAAAACCCGCGATTCGCTTTACTCAAAACTCGTATATCATCTATGATAACCCATTAGTACTTTCATATACATAATTCACTAGTATTAAGCCGGCCAAACTTAATATCAGGAATTATGCAATGCAAGACTAACAGCGTTAAATCAATAGATCGTCATGTGCATAAAGCTCTAATTCTTGTCATTCGACAAGACCTAATACATGTCGAACACTCAGAGTATGCAATTGAAGCATAGTCAGTCCATTCCTCAGGCTCTACAGGAAGAACTGCTCTGATACCACAAATGTAACACCATAACTATCAAAATATCACGCTTCCGGCTGCGCCACTCTGATAGCTCGAGTATTACCACGACTCTTATAATATTTAACACTAAAAATGAGCCTGCTTAAAACTTAAAACCGCATAACCGTTCGATAACTCTTTTTATGAAAACATAAACATACATGTACATACAAATCAGATACAACCTTAAGCTATATATATATATATATATATATATATATATATATATATATACATAACACTAGTTTACAAATATACATATCATAATTTCCTATCCCTCTTGCAAACTTAATAAAGGTAAAGGCGAGGGAAAAACAATAGCTACGGTAATACAAAAAGACCGAGTAAACAGAAAATAAACATAACTCTCCCTAAGCTTCATCTTCCATATCCTGAAAAGGAATAACCTGTAGGGGAGTGAGAACGTCGTCCTCGCTTGTTCTCACCATAGAATTAGAGAAATTGCTATAACAAGATATGTAAAGATAAAATCATTCTTAGAGTTCAGTGATCATTGCTCGTCTTATGAGTCTTTCCAAAAACCATAGGTTCACATTCGAAATCCAGAAAATTTCTTTTTGAAGACTTGCTAAGTTTCTCAAATATTCTAAAACAAAACCTTTTTCCTTTCTTAAAGAAAATGTCTGAAAAGTTTTTCCTAGGCCACAACCATGAAAGCAGTTACCTACGCGGTATAAATGATCATCCCGTTCCAAGCATAGGTTCATTAAGTCTATGCTGAACCAATCAGTTACTTTATACAGAACTAGGACTCAATATACCAATCACGGCCTCAAGCCCATTCAATCCAACACGGCCCCCGGCCCAAACAACTCAAACATCAACCAATTCTTCACAAGTCAACCAATCAAACACAATCACAAATAATGTAGTTCAAACACAATCAAGAGCAATTACAACAAGTATAACAGTTAACATAAGTATTCACATAAGCAAACCAAATACAATATGCACACCCAAACAATATCACATAGATGCAAATGATGAATGCCTGTCCTACTGGCTGTGATATCACATTATCGGTTCAATTGCCAACGTGACACATTCCCATGGGAATGTTGCCCTTCGGTCACGTATAAATGGGAACCCTCTGGGATAACGTGCCCGCCACACGGTCCAAGATGTCAGTGCCTGCACACTCTTGTGATCCGAAAGGATGTGAGCGGGATACTTTGCCTCCGACCTCACATCTACACATAAGCGGGATTAACCACCGTCCTTACGCGGGCGCCGCAACCTCGACAAGCGGGATTAACCACCGTCCTTGCCAGGCGCAAGCGACTTATGAACATTCTCATTAATTATCAAATCTCTCAGCATAAGCGGGACGAACCCGGCCCTTACGCCTACCAAACAATAACTCACCAATCTTGATGATATCCACAATCAATCAGGCTCAATACCTTATTTCAAAATCATTCTTGGCCCATTTACTTTTAAATAACAAACGTAGTCAAATCACAGCTAGCCAAGAATCACTTTTCAAAACGGAGCCACTTTCCACATCTTTCCAACACTTCCAAAAATCTCAAAACCATGCCATGTTCAAAATCTCTTTGAAAGACTCAATCATTCATTTCTAAATCAAGATTTGGTCGTAAGATTCCTCAGCAGAGTCCCAAGACTTCAGGGGAGAATAACCTAACTCATTTCTTAAATTCCTTGAAAACCTCTGAAACTTTAACTTCTTGAGTTGAATAAATAAAATAGGGTTTAAACCCAAAAACAAATCGTGTTTCCAATTGTGCCGAACCAATTTCAAGACCAACCAAACTTAAGCCAAAACAAATTTCAGTGTCATTCTTAAATCTATTTCCAAGGGCTCGGGAAGTGTTTCAATTTTAATAAATCAAAGTTCCAGAAAATACTTCAAGCTCTTCCTAAATATCGTAAAGTGAAATAGATTAATTGAAAACCAGGTTTATTTTAAATCCATTAAAATCCCTCCAAAATCTGTTTATGTAAATCAAATTCCAAAACATAAAGAAATTTCATATTTAAATTGATTTTTAAGGCATAATTCCTTTCTTAATAATTACATAAAAATATAGAGATTTTCCTAATAAGGCAAATTCAAACATAATTTATTTCTCAAACATTTAAGTCAAAGCATAATTTATTCTTTTCCAAAATAACAATTCCAATCAAAATCTCAGATTTTCTAGAAATTTCGGCAGCATCTCCCCTAAAACTTGGACTTTGCCACCCTTTTCGGGTCCCAACAAAACCAATCATCAACTCTTTCTAACAGGTTCAAGACCAAATCAGTTTCCAATAAAACAAAACTCAACTTTCAATTTATCAAAAATCATTCAAATCAACCAATCCAGAAATCTCCAATTTATCAAAATCATACATTGTTACAATCAAACAGGCAACCATATTCATTCAAGATAAAACCAGACAATTCATAAGACTCACATAACCACCAAAAATACATTTTGTACAGCATATCTAATTATAACAATTTCTAATTTAAATAAAACTAGTTTGTACAAAAGCCCCTACCTCAAAATGCATAACCATAACCCAAACGCGTCACAGAGTCCTTTTCGCCTCAACCCGAAATCAACAACCAAAACCTCGGCTCCAAGTCACTTTCGCAGTAGCCATAGCAACTCTAATCGCAACACATAACAACCAAAACTCAATCTTATAGCAATTAACGTCACAAACCTCAGCGCATGATAACAGAACAGTAACCAGAGGGCTTTTCAAATCGAAGACGCTTACCGAACGAAGAAGGAATGGCTGAACCGATACAGCGACGGTCTCTGAACCGGTTTGGCGGTAGCCCGGCAGCAGCTCTGCCAATAACTTTCGAGTGACGGTGGCGGCCTGAATTTCTGATAATAGCAGCTGTACAACCATGCAGTATCAACAATCTTCCCGGGATTTCAAAAGGACAAAAATCTCAATTAAAACCCTTACCGGCAGAATTCTCCGGTGACGCAGCGGGGGCATTTTCCGGCGGCAGAAGCTAACTGGCGTAACCCCATGAGCAATGGCAGGGCTCCCAACAACAGCTGGGCACGGCGGCAGGGACAGCTCCGCGACGGTCTGGCGGGCTCTCTTTCTCATCGCGACAACACCGGCGACGTTGGCGGCGTGCAGGCCGGCGCTGGGCGGCGTGACTCTTCCCCTCCCTTGCGGTCCTCTCCCTCGTCTCCGATCTCTTCTGCGGTGGCACAGAGGCGGTGGCATGGCTGGGACTGGGTGCGGCTCTACCAAACTCGTGTCTTCTCCCTCAGAGTCATCCGTGGCTCGCCCCCAAACGGCGACAGGCAGATCGACGAGGAGGCCCGGCGGCGTGACACTGATGGAATGAGCTCGACGGCGAGGACACGGTACGGCGGCACGACGTGGTGAGGGCGACGCGACTGCACGCCGTGAGATGCGGCCCCCTTCCCTTCCGATTTCGATCTCCCTCTTCTTGGATCCCTTCGCTTGCTTTTCTTTGTTTCTTCTCAAGAGCAGTGGGTGTGTGTGTGTTCATCACAAGGCTGTGCAGCAAAGAGGATGAAGGAGAGGTTGTTGGCTGCGCAGCATGAAGAGAAGGATGGCGGCTGCTGCTGCATAGTTAGGGAGCTGGGCGGCGGCGGTAGTGAGGCCAGCCACCATTGCCCCTCCTTTCTTCCCCACTCCTTCTCCGTTTTTGCTACTGTCGCTGTGTATTGGTTTGAGGAAAAAGGGGGAGCATTTGTGTTGCTGCCGCTGGGTTGGGGGAGAAGGTAACCGGGTCACGGGTTAGGGTTTCAGGGTTAGGGTTTCATTTTCAAAAATTAAGGTTAGGGGCATTTCGGTAATCTCAAATAAAATTGGGAATAATGTAGTAATTGAAACCCAAATTAAATCCACACTAATGATATATAGAAAATACTATTTGCTCATCAATTTCACAAATTATTTTCAATAAAATGCCCAAATCAAAATAATTAGAAATAATATAATTAAACCCTTTATTTTTCTAAAGTAGCAGTATTAATATTTAAAATATTACTTATCTAATCCAAATCATATGAAATCCTTATTATTTCATAACTATCAGCCTTATACCTTAAATATAGAAAATAATCCAATAATTATAAAATTGGATAATAATCATAACTTATCTCAAGTTCAATAAATCAAAATTTGCCTTAATTATCTTTAATAAATAATTTCTGAAATTAAGGCTGTAAATAACTATATGATTTGAAGCTTGATCATAAAAAGAGTTTTCAAAGGTTCTGTGTCTTACACAGGAAAAGGTAAGTTGCCCGCAATTTGTACGTGTCCCATGGCATTCCGGATGTGTCTTGGCAGATTCAAAGGTTGGTCTGTAAGGATGCACCATAGTAGAACGGCCATGTCCGCAGTGAAGGAGGACTCGTGAGTGCTCAGAACGACGTAATGAGACATGATCTGTGTCCATACGCGAGCCTCCAAGGTAAGTGCTGAAGCCGAAATTCCCTTAGGGCAGGTACGATGGTATCCGTAGATCCATCAGCTGCCAGGTAGTGCGATAACTTTGAGAACGGTGTCCCAGTCAAATTGGTACATCTGGTGCTTGAGTGCGGCTTCTTGAAAGGCATCCAATCCTTCTGGAATAGGGGGAAGACTTAGAACTTTTTGAATGGCCTCTTCTGTAATGGGGACTTATTTCTGACGGACATAGACAGACTGCAGGGTTAGCAGGTGGAAGTTGGAGTAGAACTCGACTACCCAAGAAAGATTGACCTGCCTTGGCTGTCTTTGTAGGAAACCCCATTGTCTTCGGGAAATTTGCGGCTCAACAAAGGTAGCAATATTGGGCGGGAGGAGAAGAAGGTATTCATTGTTGTAACTCCTTTCAGCCAGGATGGGGAACATCTGCTCACAGTAGCGATTGGGGAATCACGCAGTGTCCTTTGCTGGGAAGGCTTTTTCTTTATCATCAACCTTTATGATCCTCTTAATCTTCTTTATTGAGGGCTTTACCGTAGTTGAAGAGGGTTCTGCCACTAATGCTCTTTTTGTACCTCTTCTTGCTGGTTGTTTGGGGGTAACTTTTTCTTTTCCTTTCTTGGTGGCCATCCTGAAAAAGGGAAGAGAAAGTAAATTAAAGTTAAAGGGATGGAGCAAGGAAGAGGGTGGTGTAAGTGATAATCAATGCACAATAAGGAAGAATGACGTTAACACATGGTCCAGATTACTTGTGAAAAGTTCATCAATGGAAATATAGCAAGTGCATGTAAGGACAAGTAAATGCAAGGGGTTTATTGGCATGCAGGCAAAGGCATGAGTAGCATATATCAAGCATTCAATGTCCAATTAAAATATGTGATCACTCGTAACTAACCATCACGTTTGTATTGACAATTAAATTCAATGAATAAAATAGTAAAGGGAATTTGTGAAAAGCAAGCATTGAATATTAGAGTAGAAAAATGTAGAGAAGTTCATAAGCCATATGGGCTTTTTCACAAACACATAGCATGCATGTAGAAGAAGTTCTTGAAAATAAGAATTTGAACATGCAAGTAATCCCTTAAAAAGTAATATATAATTGTCAAACAAATTTACAACAATCCACAAGCATATAATAATAATGACTCAAATAAATTGATAACACAAAGTAAAAAGGAAAAAGAAAGGAAGAAAAAGAAGATATGAGTAATGAAAGTAAAAAGAAAAGAAAAGAAGATGGCATATAAAAATAAGAAGAATAATAGAAAAGTAAGGAGGAAAGGAGAAAGAAAAACCTTGTTAATGGGGGTGAGAGAGAGTAAAAGGTGAGAAAGAGGGAAGAAGGAAGGAAGGGAGGGAGAAGAAATAAGGAGGGAAAAGAGAAAATAGGATTTGGAGAGAAAAAGATATGATAATTGGCAAATTAGGAAAACTGTGCGGCGCAAGCGACGCGGTCGCGTGGGGCACGCGGTCGCGCGACTTGCGCTGAAACTGAATGACGCGGTCGCGTCGGTCACGCGGTCACGTGACCCGTTTTAGGCTAATGGCGCGAGGGTAGCCTCGCACTCGCACAACTCTCTGTTCAAAATCATATTAGTGCCAAATTTTGGGTGACGCGATCGCATGGGGCATGCGATCGCGTGAGTGGGCTTTCAGAAGGATATGACGCGGTCGCGTGGGGCACGCGATCGCGTGAGAGGGACTGCGCATCCAGCGCCAGTCCAGCACCACTCTAGCACAACTTTCGGGTGTGCACCACTTTGACGTGGAAATCTTGGTCACGCGGCGGCGTGGGGCACGCGGTCGCGTGGGAGGCCATTATTCCCATATGACGCGGTCGCGTCAGCGACGCGGTCGCGTGGGGTGATTTGTGCCATTGGCACACCTCCAGCCCTGCTCCTGCGTAACTCTTTGTTCATATTATTATTGTCTCCCAACTCCTTGCGACACGGACACGTCAATGAGGCGGTCGCGTCGCGTGATTTTTTTTTTAATTAAAAATATGTGAATGCAGATGCACGAAATGTACTAATGAAGAGAAGAGTTATTGAATAAGAAAATTAAAAATAAGGAAAAGAACGATCATACCATGGTGGGTTGTCTCCCACCCAGCACTTTGCTTTAACGTCCGTAAGTTGGACGCTCCACTAGCTCAGTCTTCGGCTATGTGGGGATCTTCCAAGAGGAAGATCTCGAGCTCCTTGTTTTTCTTCAGCTTCTCGCCGTGGTACAACTTTAAACGATGTCTATTAACTTTGATAGGTTCAGAGTGTGAAGGATGGCTTAGGTGATAGACTCCGTACGGTTCGGCCTTCTCTACTCTGTATGGACCTTCCCATCTTGATCTCAACTTGCCTGGCATGAGCCTCAGTTGAGACTTGTAAAGGAGGACTAAGTCCCCAGGTTGGAACTCTTTCCTCTTGATGTGCTGATCATGTACAGCCTTCATCTTCTCCTTGTATAGTCTTGAGTTCTCATAAGCTTCTAGGCGAAGGCTTTCCAGTTCCTGTAGTTGCAACTTCCTTTCAGCTCCGGCTTTTTCAATTCCCATGTTGCATTCCTTTACTGCCCAAAAGGATCTATGCTCTATTCAACAGGGAGATGACAAGCTTTTCCATAAACTAAACGGAAAGGACTCATCCCAATGGGTGTTTTGTAAGCTGTTCTGTATGCCCAGAGTGCATCTTGTAGCCTGGTTCTCCAGTCTCTTCTATGAGGTTTGACTATCTTCTGCAAGATACGCTTTATCTCTCTATTTGACACCTCGGTTTGCCCATTAGTCTGAGGAAGGTAGGCTGTTGCAACTTTATGAATTATCCCATGCTTCTTCATTAGTCCTGTTAGTCTCTTGTTACAAAAATGGGTGCCTTGATCGCTCACAATTGCTCGTGGTGATCCAAAGCGACAAATAATATGGTTTCTCACAAAGGAAATAACAGTGTTAGCATCATCATTGCGGGTAGGAATTGCTTCCACCCATTTGGAAACGTAATCAACAGCTAACAATATATAGAAATAACCATTAGAATTTGGAAATGGACCCATGAAGTCAATGCCCCAAACATCAAAAATTTCACAGAAAAGCATAATCTGTTGAGGCATCTCATCCCTCCTGGATATATTACCAAATTTCTGGCATGGAAAACAAGATCTACAAAATTCAGCAGCGTCCTTAAAAAGAGTAGGCCACCATAATCCACAGTCTAAGATTTTTCTAGCAGTTCTTTGAGGGCTAAAATGTCCTCCACTCTCAGATGAGTGACAGGCCTCTAAGATGGACTGGAATTCTGATTGAGGCACACACCGTCTAATTATCTGGTCAGCGCCACATCTCCATAAATATGGGTCATCCCATATATAATATTTAGACTCGCTTTTCAGCTTGTCTCTTTGATCCTTAGAAAAGTTTGGAGGAAAGGTGCGGCTAACTAGATAATTAGCTACAGGTGCATACCAAGGGACTATCTCAGATACTGCTTGCAGGTTATCAAATGGGAAATTATCAGCTATAGGAGTGGAGTCATCTGTAATATGTTCAAGGCAACTCAAGTGGTCTGCCACTAAATTCTGGTTACCACTCCTGTCCTTAATTTCCAAATCAAATTCTTGTAATAGCAGTATCCAACGTATAAGCCTTGGTTTGGACTCCTTTTTAGCTAATAAATACTTCAGAGCTGCGTGGTCTGAATACACTACTACTTTAGTACCAAGTAAATAGGCTCGGAATTTATCCAGAGCGAAAACAATAGCAAGAAGCTCTTTCTCAGTAGTAGTGTAATTTGACTCAGCGGCATCTAAAGTTTTAGACGCGTAAGCAATAACAAAAGGATCCTTACCTTCACGCTGAGCCAGTGCTGCTCCTACTACATGGTTGGAAGCATCGCACATTATTTCAAATGGTTGGCTCCAGTCTGGTCCTCTTACAATTGGAGCTTGAGTTAGTGCGGTCTTCAGCTTATCAAACGCCTGTTTGCAATTTTCACTGAACTCAAACTCAATATCTTTTTGCAGTAGCCTGGATAAGGGAAGTGCTACCTTACTGAAGTCCTTAATGAATCTCCTGTAAAAACCTGCATGGCCAAGGAAAGAACGGACCTCCCTCACAGAAGAGGGGTAAG
Organism: Arachis ipaensis; assembly: GCF_059453495.1. Taxonomy (NCBI): domain Eukaryota; kingdom Viridiplantae; phylum Streptophyta; class Magnoliopsida; order Fabales; family Fabaceae; genus Arachis; species Arachis ipaensis. The sequence continues at coordinate 77,181,213 of NC_142440.1, read as the reverse complement.
GTAAACTAGAAATAACATCCACCTTTGCTGGATCTACAGAAATGCCAGTGTTAGATACAACATGTCCTAGTACAATCCCTTGTTTAACCATAAAGTGACATATTTCAAAATTTAATACCAGGTTTGTACTGACACATCTATCTAACACTCTAGATAATCCATCTAAGCAAAGGCAAAAGGAATCGCCATAAACACTAAAATCATCCATAAAAACCTCCATACCGTCCTCAATAAGATCAGAAAAAAGACTCATCATGCACCTTTGGAAAGTAGCTGGTGCATTGCACAAGCCAAAGGGCATTCTCTTGTAAGCATAAGTCCCAAAAGGACATGTAAAAGTGGTCTTTTCCTGATCCTCAAGAGCTATATGAATCTGGAAATAACCTGTGTAACCATCTAAAAGCAATAATGCGATTTACCTGACAGGCGATCTAGCATTTGATCAATAAATGGAAGAGGATAGTGATCCTTACGGGTTGCTTGGTTGAGGCGTCTGTAGTTAATGCAGACCCTTCAGGCGTTCTGAACTCTGGTTGTCAGGAGCTCTCCATGCTCATTCTTCACTGCAGTGACTCCAGACTTCTTTGGCACCACTTGTACTGGGCTTACCCATTCACTGTCAGAGATGGGATAGATGATATCTGCCTCTAGTAGTCTGGTCACTTCCTTTTTGACAACCTCTAGGATAGTGGGGTTCAGTCTTCTCTGGGGTTGATGGATAGGTCTTGCTCCCTTTTCTAAAAATATCCTATGCTCACAGATTTAAGGATTGATGCCTACTACGTCTGCCAAACTCCAACCAATTGCCTTCTTGTGCCTCCTCAGCACACCAAGTAGCTGCTCTTCCTATTGAGAAGTGAGTTCCCTTGAAATGATAACCGAAAACTTCTGCCCGTCTTTCAGGTAAGCATATTTGAGGTGTGGAGGAAGGGGTTTTAATTCTAACTTTTGATCATGTTCAGGCTCTGGGTTGTCTGGAGCTGGTAACAGTGGTAAGGCACTGTCATTGTCCTCTGAGAATGTCCCCACACTTGGACCTTGTCCTGTGTGCTTCTCTTCAAATTCCTCCTGATGGACTTCAGCCACGATTTCATCTATAATGTCACACTTGAGGATAGAATGATCCTCCGGAGGATGCTTCATAACTTCATTTAGATTGAAGATTACTACTCGACCATCTATTTCAAAAGAGTATGTTTCTGAAAAAGCATCTAATTTAAACTTTGAGGTCTTCAGGAATGGTCTTCCGAGTAGGATTGATGATGGCTTATCTGAGTCATTTTGGGGCATTTATAGGATATAAAAATTAGTGGGGAACGTGAGTCCCTTAATGCCCACTAACACATCTTCAGCAACTCCAACCACTGTAATAATGCTTTAATCTGCTAATACAAAACGACCTGCCGACCTTTTTAAGGGAGGGAGCCTCAAAATATCATATATAGACAAAGGCATTATACTTACACATGCTCCTAAATCACACATGCAATCAGAAATTATCACACCACCAATAGTACAATTAACTATAGAAGGACCTGGGTCACTACACTTTTCAGGTAAACCTCCCATTAAAGCAGATATAGAACTACCTAAAGGAATAGTTTCTAATTCATTAATTTTGTCTTTATGGATACATAAATCTTTTAGAAACTTTGCATAATTAGGTACCTGTTGAATAACATCAAAAAGGGAAACAGTTACCTCAACCTTTTTGAATATCTCTACCATTTTTGGATCAGGTTCCAGCTGCTTCCTGGGCTTCCTTGCAAGTTGTGAAAATGGAATAGGAGTGGTGTCTTCTGCAGTGTCTGCGCCTTTTAGTGCTTTCTCCTGTGGTCGCACTTCTTCTTCTTCAGCCATGTCCTGTATGTCCTCTTCCTCTTCAACATCTTCTATTTCCACTACCTCTTCAGCTGAGGCGTGTTCTGGTGGGCTTGTCTCCTCCTGATTCCTTTCCTGCAGTGTAGTTCCGGACCTCAGGGTGATGGCATTAATACCACCCTTTGGATTAGGTAATGGTTGAGAGGGGATTCCACTGGAGCTCAAAGGTTGGTTATTGGAGTTGTTCATTGATCCTATCTGGGAGACAAGAGCCTACAAAGTAGCGGTCAGACCATTTAGAGTGGCATTAATGTTATTTTCCATGGTCTGTTGTCTCCGATCAATAGATTGTAGTAAGTCATCATTGGCAGATGCAGAAGGATGGGTAATTTGAGAGGTTTGCTGTAGGGTATTCTGTGGTCCTTGGGATTGCCTTAGGTGAGGTGCTCTGTAAGGCTGATTCTGATTCTGCTGCCTGTTGTTATTGTTATTCCACCTCTGATTTCTCTGATTATCTCTGCCTTCTCTGTTGTTGTTGTCCCTCTAATTCTGGTTAGAATTGTCTTTCCATCCATGGTTGTAATTGCCACCTTGATTGTACCCTTGGTTGGGGCGGTCATAGAAGTTATGTGTGGCTGCCACGGTGTTGTCGTCCTGCTGGAGCTGCGGACATTCATCAGTATAGTGGCTATAATCAGCGTAGATTCTGCAAACTCTCTGTGGGACTAACTGTTGGTTTTGCTGTGGTGGTGAAGGTTGAGCTTGCTGAACTTGTTGTTAGTTCAATTGCATCTGCTTCAGCAAGTTGGTCATTTCACAGATACTCTGAGTTAGAGCAGCAGTCTCTCTGCTAGAGGATACTTCTACAATGGCTTTTGAATGGCCTTGTTTCTGCCTGTGATTCCTAGTAGATTCAGCTAAGTCACTGATCAATTGCCATGCCTCATCAGTGATCTTGTACTTTTTCATAGACCCATTGCTAGCACTTTCTAATGTGGTCTTATCTTGGGGCCTCATTCCCTGTGTGACATAACCGAGTAACACTATCTTGTCAATCATATGGTGGGGGCAAGCTTCCAGAAGATTATTTAAGCGCTTCCAGTACTCATAAAGAGTTTCAGAATCATCCTGAACAATCATGGAAATATCTTTCCTTAGTTTATCAGTAACTTCAGCTGGAAAGAACTTTTCCAAGAATTCTCTTCTCAGTGTATCCCAGTTGGATACAATTGCTGTTGGTTGAGTGTAGTACCACTCTCTTGCCTTCCCCTCAAGAGAAAACAGGAAAGCTTTCAGCAAAATTGAAGTTTTATCTGCACTATCATGCTTGACAGTAGAACAGGCTGCCTGAAAATCTCTCAGGTGCTTGATAGGCTCTTGAGCAGGTAAGCCATGAAACTTGGGCATCAAATTGAGCAGTGCAGTCTTTATTTCAAAGTTTGTAGCCACCGCTGGGTGATGCGCTTGAAATGGTTGCATTGTAAAATCAGGGGCTCCAGCCTCCTGGATAGTAACTCTCCTGGCTACTGCCATGTTACCTGCACGTAAAACAACCAAACCAGTAGAACGGGGGCTGGTTTCTTTCTAAAGTGACGTTTCAAATCCGCCCTCAGGGAGGACTAATCGACGCCGAGCTTGCCTTATCCGTGAAATAGTTCTTTCAATCTCAGGATCGAATACTAGCAAGCTTGGATCAGGAAGCGAACGTGTCATCTAACGAAAGAAACAAGTAGCTTATAGTAACAAAATAAAATAAAATGCAAATAAATAAATTCCAATTAATAACTTTAGCACTCTATTGCAACTTCTCGGCAACGGCGCCAAAAATTGATGCGAGCGGAAATTGGCGAGTTAAGAATGATTATAAAATATGCGTTGCAAGTATAGTTCTCAACCAACCAGAAATCCACTTATCAATTTAGAAGGGTGTCAGAGAAATTAAAATTAAAATACTGGGAGTATGAATCCCAGGTCGTCTCCCAACGAGTTGCAGAAAAGTGTGCTATTTTATTAATCAGATGTTTTCAAAAAGGTTTAAGTTGAATGGCAGAAAATTAAATTAGAGAATTTATATAAATTTAAATAAAAGCCCTTGACTGGGAGTTGATTAGCTGGAAGCCCTATTCCTGTTGGAGTACTCTCAAGATTAATTGACAATTGAGGGTTATTATGTTTAGTTGTCCCTTACTAAGTAAGGGAAAGTCAAACAAGCTGGAATGCTATTTCTATCCACAAGTTCTAATTCGCTGTTGGGAGGATTGGTGTTAGTGACTAGAGAGCAATCCAATAATAAACCCAATTACAATCTTTCTCTTGAGCATTTCAACTCAAGGGTTCCTTTCAATCAACTCCCCATCAAGTTAGGGAACTACTCGCTCATTGTAAATGCAAAATTCATAACATAAGAAAGGGAATTAATGAAAGACATGATGAATAATAATCAAAAGATTAATTAAAAATAAAAGTGATTCTTGTATTAATAAATGCTAAAATAATCTAATGGTAAAATTAAGTAAATTAAGGAACATGGAAGAGTAAGAGACAAGTAAAGAAAACGAACTAGAATGTCGAAGTCTTGATGAGGCAATAACTCTTCTCAATATCCCAATGCAAAAACAATGAACATAACAAATCCTAGAAACTATGAATGTGTAGAGAGAAAAACCTAGAGGAGAGGAAAACTAGATCTAAAAACTGAAACTATGCGGAATGAATGTTGTTGTTGGTTTCTGCATGTTCTCTGGCTCTAGTCTGCTTTTCTGGGCCGAAAACTGGGTCAAAATAAGGCCCGAAATCGCCTCTAGCGATTCTGCAGATTATGCAGATCGCGCATGTCACGCGGTCGCGTCATCCATGCGGCCGCGTCATTCGGCATTTCGCTCTGCCACGCGGATGCGTCGTCCATGCGGCCGCGTCACTCGTGCTATTCAATGCCACGCGGTCGTGTCGTCCATGCGGCCGCGTCACTGCGATTTCCTCTTCTTCACGCGGTCGCGTCATCCATGCGGCCGCGTCACTTCTCGCTGGTCATCTCCTCAATTCCTTGTGTTCCTTCCAATTTTGCAAGCTTTCTCTCCAATCTCCAACTCATTCATGCCCTATAAAGCCTGAAACACTTAACACACAGATTACGACATCGAATGGAATAGAGGAGAAATAAAATACATAATTAAAAGTCTCTAGAATGCAAGTTTTCAATCATGCAATAATTTTAGGAAGGAATTATAAATGCATGCTTATTTAATGAATAAGTGGGTAAAGATCATGATAAAACCACACAATTAAACGCAATATAAACCATAAAATAGTGGTTTATCACGTATGCGTGAGTAGTGAAAATGACAAGCCATGTGTGCGCGTCACCTGCGCGCACGCGTGAAAAGGCCAACGTTAGAGGTAATGTTGATGATCAAACGTTGGTGGCCAACTTCCGTGATGACATCCCAGGGAGAAATTTGATATGACGCGTACGCGTGGGTCACGCGTATGCATCGATTGGCAAAAAGTAGCATGCACGCGTACGCATGGGGGATACGTACGCGTGGGTTGAAAAATGTTGGAGCTGACGTTTGCATGCCAACGTTGACTCAAACGCGGATGATAGAGCCTGGGAGCAATTTTTAACAATGCAACATTACTAAACGCCCCATTTACACCACTGGATCATGAAAGCAAGTTGAGCCCATCAATTATCACTCAACCAAGGCACAAGAAGGATCTAGATTAGGAATTTTAATTCATTTTTGTAATTTGAATTTTCATCTTTGGAGGAATTACTCTGGATTGAAGGGGAGTCCAGGGTCATGCATACAAATCCCCTATCACACACCATTCATCACTCCTCTATTTCTTTTTCTCTTCTTTTCGTTACTGTTTTTCCAGTAGTTTAATTTTACTTGTAATTTTCATTATGAATTTGAAGTTTCCATTCCTGTCTGAATTCTAATTCTTCTTCTTCTTTTTTCTGTATTTTATTTCTTCTCTGTTAGAATAGAGCAGTGAACTAAACTAACTCTTTTCATTGGGTTAGAAAGCTCTATTGTTATTTAATGGATCAATTGTAATTTTCATCATACTTTCTCTGTCTTTTCTCTTGGTCTTACTAGAAAGCTTTCGATCCTCATTCAATTGAACAATTGTCTCGACGGAGAAATTGTTCATAATTGGATTTCCTCGGAACCTTGGGAGAGGAATGAGAAAATCATGCTATAAATACTTTCTCACATTGAATTAGGTTGGGGGTTGGATGGATATTATGACATTTAATCCTACCAATACTTTGATCTATGAATGTGTGTGGTATAATCAGTGACCAAACTTCATCTCTTCCCATGAGCTCTTAGATTAAGGAATTGGGCAATTGTTCATGCTTAGAGAGATTAGATTGCCAAGGAATTGGGATCTAATCACCTAAGATTGCCAAGAAGATCAATGAATGCATTGATTGAGAAAGAGATGAGGATGAACTTGATCCGGAGAATTGCAATATCTCTTGATCCCAATGTTCATTTTATTTTTCTTCTCTTACTTTCTGTTATTTACTTCCTGCACTTTGCATTTATGTCAATTTACTTTTCTGCATTTTACTGCTTTTATTTACTTTAATGCAATTTACTTTTCTGCTGCTTATCACTTCAAACTAAACCGTCTAACTAGGATAATCAATTAACTGTTGATTGCTTAATCCGTTAATCTCTGTGGGATTCGACCTCACTCTTGTGAGTTATTACTTGACGATAATTCGGTATACTTACCGAAGGGGATTTTTGTAGTGATACATTAATTCTTTCATCAAGTTTATGGCGCCGTTGTCGGGGATTAATCGTGATTAACGAACTACCGGTTGGTTGGTTACCTAGACTAGACATTTTCTTTCTGTTCATTCAATTTCTGTTGTTTTTTTTATTTTCTATGCTCTTTGACTGTTTGTGTTAATGCCACACCAAGAAGCCCATGTCGTGACACCTCTAGCTCTTGGTGATTTTGCTATTAACACATAGAATAGTTTCTTTTATGTAGCTTTCTTTCAAATAAAATTGGCATATATGGTTACATTCTAAGTTTGGTGTTGTCCTGCAACACTCTATTTTAAATCTTTCTGATACTTGCATCAATTCCAAAAGAAAGTGTCACACTAAGTTTGGTGTGCCACTTATTTTCCTATGCAATGTATCCAGCAACACCACTTGTTTGTTTAATCATAATGCCTGTGCTTCTTAGGCATATAGTGTTATTTTTTGCTTGCTTAATCACATGTACTACTAACACTCCATTGTGCAAGACATTCATGACCCATCATAGGCCCCATCACCACTGTTATAATTGTTGCTGGAGGATAAGCAATCATCCTTAGTTGGTGTGGGAAGGGGAAGAATATGAGTTGAAGGACAACAACAATGAAGATGAACTACAAGGTTGTAAAGTTCCTTTTTCCTCTTATTTATTTCTAGTATATTCAATTGCATGATTGTCTTCTATTTTCTTTATTTGTATATGTGATTGCTCCTTGAGAATAAGCATAGTTTGATGCTTGAATTGTAACATGGAAGAAAAAATTGAAGAAGCAACGTTAGAGGAAACATTGGTGATCTAACTTTAACCACAACGTGCGCGCAAAAGAAGCCACGCGTACGCGTCCCTCACGCGTACGTGTGAATGATGAAGAAATGGAAAACCACGCGTACGCATCACCCACGCGTATGCGTGAGTAGTGAAAATGACAAGCCATGCATGCGCGTCACCTGCGCGCACGCGTGAAAAGGCCAACGTTGGAGGTAACGTTGGTGATCAAACGTTGGTGGCTAACGTCCGTGATGACATCCATGGGAAAAATTTGATATGACGCATACGCGAGGGTCACGCGTACGCGTCAATTTGCAAAAAGCAACATGAACACGTACGCGTGGGGGACGCGTACGCGTGAATTGAAAAATGTTGGAGCGGACGTTTACATGCCAACGTTGACTCAAACGCGGATGACAGAGCCTGGGAGCAATTTTTAACACTGCAACATTACTAAACACCCCATTTACACCGCTGGATCATGAAATCAAGCTGAGCCCATCAATTATCACTCACCCAAGGCACAAGAAGGATCTAGATTAGGAATTTTAATTCATTTTTGTAATTTGAATTTTCATCTTTGTAAGCCTATATATAGGCAGTAGCTGGATTGGAGGAATTACTCTGGATTGAAGGGTGGTGCACGAAATTGTAAATCACACTTTTCACAACCCGTACCACTAACCTACAAGTGCACTGGGTCATCCAAGTAATACCTTACATGAGTAAGGATCGATCCCACGGAGATTGTCGGCTTGAAGCAAGCTATGGTTATTTTGTAATTCTTAGTCAGGAAATTAGTAATAAAAATGGTTGGGTTTATGAAGCGTAAATAACATAAAATAAATAATACTTGTTATGCAGTAATGGAGAACAAGTTGAGGTTTTGGAGATGCTCTGTCTTCTAAATCTCTGCTTTCCTACTGTCTTCTTCTTCACGCACGCATGACTCCTTCCATGGCAAGCTGTATGTTGGTGGATCACCGTTGTCAATGGCTACCATCTGTCCTCTCAGTGAAAATGGTCCAAATGCGCTGTCACCGCACGGCTAATCATCTGTCGGTTCTCACTCATGTTGGAGTAGGATCCATTGATCCTTTTGTGTCTGTCACTACGCCCAACGCTCGTGAGTTTGAAGCTCGTCACAGTCATCCCTTCCCGGATCCTACTCGGAATACCACAAACAAGGTTTATACTTTCCGGATCTCAGGAATGGCTGCCAATAATTCTAGCCTATACCACGAAGGTTCTAATCTTATATTAGAAACCCAAGAGATATGCACTCAAGCTATTGCAGATAGAACGGAGGTGGTTGTCAGGCACGCGTTCATAGGTGAGAATGATGATGAGTGTCATGGATCATCACATTCATCAGGTTGAAATGCGAGTGAATATCTTAGAATAGAAACAAGCGTGATTGAATGGAAAACAGTAGTAATTGCATTAATTCATCGAGACACAGCAGAGCTCCTCACACCCAACCATGGGGTTTAGGGACTCATGCGTGGAAAATACAAGTTCTGATGTAAAATGTCATAAGATGCATAGTAACTCTCTAAAAGTAGTTTTTATACCAAACTAGTGACCTAAGTTTACAGAAAACAAGTAAACTAAGATAGATAGTGCAGAAATCCACTTCCGGGGCCCACTTGGTGTGTGTTTGGGCTGAGCATTGAAGCTTTCACGTGCATAGGCTGCTCCTGGCATTTAACTCCAGCTTTTGTGCCAGTTTGGGCGTTTAACTCCAACTTTTATGCCAGTTCTGGCGTTTAACGCCAGAATAGGGTAGAGACTTGGCGTTAAACGCCTGTTTGCGTGATCTCAACTCGGGCAAAGTATGGACTATTATATATTGCTGGAAAGCCCAGGATGTCTACTTTCTAACGTAATTGAGAGCGCGCCAATTGGACTTTTGCAGCTCCAAAAAATCCATTTCAAATGCAGAGAGGTCAGAATCCAATAGCATCTGCAGTCCTTTTTCAGCCTTGTATCAGATTTTTGCTCAGGTCCCTCAATTTCAGCCAGAAAATACCTGAAATCACAGAAAAATACACAAACCCATAGTAAGGTCCAAAAATGTGATTTTTGCATAAAAAGTAATAAAAATATACTAAAAAGTAGCTAGATCATACTAAAAACTATATGAAAATACCTCCAAAAAGCGTATAAAATATCTACTCATCACAACGCCAAAATTAAACTGTTGCTTGTCCTCAAGCAACTAGATAAATAAAATAGGATAGAAAGAAAATCAAGAGGCAATAACATCTTAGAGTTTTATATGAAGCTCAATTTCTCATTAAATGAGCGGGACTAGTAGCTTTTTGCTTCTGAACAGTTTTGGCACCTCAATTTATCCTTTGAAGTTCAGAATGATTGGCATCTATAGGAACTCAGAATTCAGATAGTGTTATTGATTCTCCTATTTTAGTATGTTGATTCTTGAACACAGCTACTTTATGAGTCTTGGCCGTGGTTGTAAGCACTTTGTTTTCCAGTATTACCACCGGATACATAAATGCCACAGACACATAACTGGGTGAACCTTTTCAGATTGTGATTTAGCTTTGCTAAAGTCCCTGGTTAGAGGTGTCCAGAGTTCTTTAGCACACTCTTTTTGCTTTGGACCACGACTTTAACCGTTCAGTCTCAAGTTTTTCACTTGACACCTTCACGCCACAAGCACATGGTTAGGGACAGCTTGGTTTAGCCGCTTAGGCCAGGATTTTATTCCTTTAGGCCCTCCTATCCATTAATTCTCAAAGCCTTGGATCCTTTTTTCCTTTGCCTTTTGGTTTAAAGGGCTACTGGCTTTTTCGACTTGTTTTTTCTTTTTCTTTCTTTTTCGTTCATTTTTCGCCATTTTTTTTCGCAAGCTTTGTATTCACTGCTTTTTCTTGCTTTAAGAATCAATTTTATGATTTTTCAGATTATCAATAACATTTCTCCTTTTTCATTATTCTTTCAAGAGCCAACAAATTTAACATTCATAAGCTTCCCTATCAAAAATTATGCACTATTCTAGCATTCATTCAGAAGACAAAAAGTATTGCCACCACGTATAAATAATTTGAATTTTTCTTATTAAGAGCTCGAAAATAAAACTGCCTCCTTATTCTAAAAAATCTACTATTTTATTCATGTTTAATGATGATGAGAAAAATAAATTATAGCTTATTTGGAGATAATAATAAAAATAAAAAAATAAAAATAAAGATACTAATTACTATTATTCATGTGACTCCTAAAGTAGGTCTCTAAAAGCAAAAGTTATCACAGAGTTAAGATTAGGACTCAACAACCTTTATTTTGGGAGATGGATGCTCCTTCAATCTGTGGGGTGTCTGGCTCTTCAAGGGACAGCTTCTGGCGCTTCAGCTCCTGTAGCTCACGCCCTTGCTTTTCTTGTTCCTTCAGCATTTTGCAGAGCATGCTATTTTGAATTTGCTGTTCTTCTTTCAGTTGATCCATAGCTTCTTGCAGCTTGGTGACAGATGCTTCTAAGCGGGTCCAGTAGTCAATCTGAGGGATTTCTGGGAGGAACTCCTGTGCCCTCCTTTTGATGGAGTTGTCCTGCACTTGTTGTCCTTCTATTGACTTTTTGGTGATTGGGTGCTCGACTGAGATATACTCATCCACTCTCATCTTTACCCCAGCATCTTTACATAGTAGAGAGATTAAGCTTGGGTAAGCCAATTTGGCATCAGTGGAGTTCTTGTTTTCAATTGTGTAAAGGTCACAAGAAATCAGATGATGAATCTCCACTTTGTTTCCCAGCAAAATGCAGTGGATCATCACTTCTCTTTTGACAGTGACTTCAGAGCGGTTGCTGGTGGACAGTATAGAATGCCCAATGAAGTCCAGCCAGCCCCTAGCAATTGGTTTGAGATCTCCTCTCTTGAGTTGATTTGGGACACCATTTGTGTTGGTTATCCACTTGGTTCCAGGGATACATATGTCCTCTAGAACTTGGTCCAAGCGCTTATCTAATCTCACCATTCTCCTATTAAAGGATTCTGGATCATCTTGTAGTTGAGGCAGCTTGAAGACCTCTCTTATTTTGTCCAGGTGGAAGTAAATAATCTTCTCTCTAGCCATGGTTCGAAAGGTATAGAAGGCGGTTCCAGTTATTCTCTGCTTATCTATTTGCCACAGATTTGAGTAGAATTCCTGAACCATATTTCTACCCATCTTTGTCTCAGGATTAGCTAGAATTTCCCAGTCCCTGTTTCGAATCTGCTCTTGGATCTCCGGATATTCGTCTTCTTTCAGATCAAATTTAACTTCCGGGATCACTGACCTTAGACCCATTATTTTGTGGTAATGGTCTGCATGTTCTTTGGTTAAGAACCTCTCTTGATTCTAAAGTGGTTTTGGAGTGTTCTCTTTCTTGCCTCTTGAAGTGGTTTTTTTCCCTTAGGAGCCATGATCTTAGTGAATCTTAGCTTAGTGATCACGAAAAACACACCAAACTTAGAGGTTTGCTTGTCCTCAAGTAAAAGAAAGGAAAGAAGAGGAATAGAAGGAGAGTCAAATTCGAGTTATGGAGGAGAGGGGGAGGCCGAGTACGAATTTATAAGGGAGGGGGTGGGTTCGAAAATTTTGAAAAAGATATGATTTGTAAAAGATAAATATGATATGAAAAAGATGAAATTTTAAAATTGAAAAGATATGAAAGATTTGAAAAAGATAAATCTGAATTTGAAAAGTTAGTATGATGAGTTGAAAAAGATTTGAGAAGAAATTAAAAAGATAGATGAGTTTTGAAAAAAGATTTGAAAAGAAATTGAAGAAGATTTGAGAAAGATTTTTAGGATTAAAGAAAAATTTATTTTTAATTTGTTTTGTTTTTTTTTTTGGAATTGAAATTGAAAGATGATAATTTGTAACATGTTTATGCAAGAAATTTTGGATGGAATCATGAAAATTTGAAAAAAATTTGAGTTAGAAACAAAACTTCCTCCCCTCCACATTCCTGGCGTTAAATGCCCAGAATGCACCCATTCTGGCGTTTAACGACCATTTGTTGCTTCTTTTGGGCGTTTAACGCCCAGCCAGGTACCCTGGCTAGCGTTAAACACCAGAGAGCCTTTATCACTGGGCATTTTTCTAAACGCCCAGGATGCTGCAATTCTGGCGTTAAACGCCCATAATGGTACCCATTCTGGCGTTTAACGCCCAGAAAGGTATATTTACTGGCGTTAAATGCTCAGAATGGTGCCCATTCTGGCGTTTAACGCCCACAATACCCCTTACTGGAATTTTTGTGCCAGTGAGCCCCTTTTCTCTGCTTTATGCTCTGAATTCTTCTATAACTCTGTGAACTCCTGCAATTGATAATTACCTTGAAAATAATTTATATCAAACTCCTATAATTATTATTTAAATAACAAATAACTTTGCTAATGGCTGGGTTTCCTCCCAGCAAGCGCTTCTTTATTGTCTTTAGCTGGACCTTACTGAGCTTTTAATCTAGTCTCAGCCTTAAGCATTCTTGCTCAACATTGCCTTCAAGATAATGCTTGACTCTCTGTCTATTAACAATACACTTCTTATTAGAATCAGTATCTTGAAGCTCCACACACCCATATGGTGACACACTTGTAACCACATATGGTCCCCTCCACCGGGATTTTAATTTCCTAGGGAATAATCTGAGTCTAGAGTTAAATAGCAGGACCTTCTGTCCTGGTTCAAAGACTCTAGATGACAACTTTCTGTCATGCTACCTTTTTGCTTTCTCTTTGTAAATTTTAGCATTTTCGAAAGTATTGAGTCTGAATTCCTCTAGCTCATTCAGCTGGAGAAATCTTTTCTCTCCAGCTAATTTGGCATCAAAGTTTAGGAATCTGGTTGCCCAGTAGGCCTTGTGCTCCAGTTCCACGGGCAGATGACAGGCCTTACGATACACATGCTGGTATGGAGAGGTCCCTATAGGAGTCTTAAATGTTGTTCTGTATGCCTACAGAGCATCATCCAAGCTTCTTGCCCAATCCCTTCTACGGATACTTACAGTCTGTTCCAGGATTCTTTTTAGTTCTCTATTAGAGACTTCAGCCTGCCCATTTGTCTGTGGATGATATGGAGTTGCTACCTTGTGGCTAATTCCATATCGGACCATAGCAGAGTAAAGCTGTTTATTGCATAAATGAGTGCCCCCATCACTGATTAGTACTCTAGGGACACCAAACCTGCTGAAGATATGTTTCTGGAGGAACTTCAGTACTGTCTTAGTATCATTAGTGGGTGTTATAATGGCCTCTACCCATTTAGATACATAGTCGACTGCCACCAGAATATAAGTGTTTGAGTATGATGGTGGGAAAGGCCCCATGAAGTCAATACCACATACGTCAAACAACTCAATCTCTAAGATCCCTTGCTGAGGCATGGCATAACCATGAGGCAGATTACTAGCTCTCTGGTAACTGTCATAGTTACGTACAAACTCTCGAGAGTCTTTATAGAGAGTAGGCCAGTAGAAGCCACATTGGAGGACTTTTGTGGCTATTCGCTCACCTTTGAAATGTCCTCCATATTGTGATCCATGACAATGCCATAGGATTTTCTGTGCTTCTTCTCTAGGCACACACATACGGATTATTCCATCTGCACATCTCTTAAAGAGATAGGGTTCATCCCACAAGTAGTACTTTGCATCAGTAATTAATTTCTTTGTTTGCTGCCTGCTATACTCTTTGGGTATGAATCTTACCGCTTTATAGTTTGCAATGTCTGCAAACCACGGTACTTCCTGAATGGCAAAAAGTTGCTCATCCGGAAAGGTTTCAAAGATCTCAGTAGGAGGGAGGGACGCTCCTGCTACTGGTTCTATCCGGGACAGGTGATCAGCTACCTAGTTCTCTGTCCCTTTTCTGTCTCTTATTTCTATATCAAACTCTTGCAGAAGCACACCCATCTTATGAGACTGGGTTTTGAATCCTGCTTTGTGAGTAGATATTTAAGAGTAGCATGGTCAATGTACACAATCACTTTTGATCCTACTAAATAGGATCTAAACTTGTCAATGGCATAAACCACTATAAGCAGCTCTTTTTCTGTGGTTGTGTAATTCTTCTGTGCGTCATTTAGAACACGGCTGGCATAGTAAATGACTTTAAAGATGTTCTCTAGCTCTGATTCGAGACTCTCAGCCATATTGATATCTTCCACTAGGGAGTCAATAATATCAATGCTCATGCAGTCATTTGATGTGTCTGGATGCTGCATAGCCTTGACAGCATTTAACTTGAACTCATCCTCATTGACTCTCAAGGTCACTTCCCCTTTTTGGACATTAATGAGAGTTCGTCCAGTTGCTAAGAAGGGTCTTCCTAGAATGAGAGTTGCACTCTTGTGCTCCTCTATTTCCAGCACTACAAAGTCTGTGGGAAAGCCAAATGTCCCAACCGTGACAATCATATCCTCAATTATGCCTGATGGGTATTTAATGGAGCCATCAGCGAGTTGAAGACAGATCCGGGTTGGTTTGACCTCTTTAGTCAAGCCAAGGTTTCTGATAGTGGATGCAGGGCTTAGGTTGATACTTGCCCCAAGATCACATAGAGCTGTCTTGGTACAAGTACCCTCTAATGTGCATGGTATCATAAAGCTCCCAGGATCCTTAAGCTTTTCTGGTAAGCTTGTTAGAATGACTGCACTGCATTCTTTAGTGAGAAAAACTTTTTCAGTTTCTCTCCAATCTTTCTTATGACTTAAGATCTCTTTCATGAACTTAGCATAAGAGGGTATTTGCTCAAGTGCCTTTGCAAACGGAATCTTTATTTCAAGAGTCCTGAGATAGTCTGCCAAGCGGGAAAATTGTTTATCCTGTTTTGCTTGGCAGAGTTTTTGAGGATAAGGTATCTTGGCTTTATATTTTTCAATCTTAGTTGCTGCAGGTTTATTCCCTACAGAGGTGGTTGGAGAAGCCTTCTTAGAGGGGTTACCATCAGCACTTGCAGGTGTCTGATCCCTCATTGGCGTTTGAACGCCAGGCTTGGGGGCTGGATGGGAGTTTAATGCCAGATTTCCTCCCTTTTCTGGCGTTTGAATGCCAGAACTGGACATGGACTAGGCGATTAAGGCCAGTTTTTTACCCTTTTCTGGCATTTGAATGCCAGAGTTATTCCTCTCTGAGCTCTTACTATCCTTAGAGGGATTTTGGGTAGCAAGTTGCTCGTCCTCTGTCAGCTGTTCTTTTCTTGGCTTTCTACTGCTTTGAGTTGAGGTATTCAATGTTTTTCCACTTCTTAATTGAACTTCTTGCCACTCTTCTGTTATCTGTTTTGATAACTGCTATTTTGTCTGATTCAATTGTGATTCCATATCCTTGTTAGCATTTTTGGTTTCTTGTAGCATCTCCTTAAATTCTGCTTACTGCCTTGTTATAGAAGATAGTTGCTGATTGAGTTCAGCAACTTGTGTCTGAGGACTAAAGTCAATTGATACTGCCTTAGCTTCTTCTTTCATGGAGGACTCACTACTTATGTACAGATGCTGATTTCTAGCAACTGTATCGATAAGCTTTTGAGCCTCTTCAATAGTCTTTCTCATGTGTATAGATCCACCAGCTGAGTGGTCTAGAGATGTCTGAGCTTTTTCTGTAAGCCCATAATAGAAGATGTCTAACTGCACTCACTCTGAAAACATTTCAGAGGGGCATTTCCTTAGCATCCCTCTGTACCTCTCCCAGGCGTTATAAAGGGATTCATCATCCTCTTGTTTAAAGCCTTGGATGTCCAGCCTTAGCTGTGTCATCCTTTTTGGAGGGAAATATTGATTCAGGAATTTGTCTGATAACTATTTCCATGTTCATATGCTTGTTGTGGGTTGGTTATTTAACCACCTCTTAGCTTGATCTTTTACAGCAAATGGAAACAGTAATAATCTGTATACATCCTGATCTACCTCCTTGTCACGCACTGTGTCAGCAATTTGCAAGAACTGTGCCAGAAACTCAGTAGGTTCTTCCTGTGGAAGACCGGAATACTGGTAATTTTGCTGCACCATGACAATGAGCTAAGGATTTAGCTCAAAACTGCTTGCCTTGATGGGAGGTATACAGATACTACTCCCGTATGCAGCGGTAATGGGGTTAGCATATGACCCCAGAGTCCTTCTGGACTATTCCTTTCCACTTAGGTCCATGATGGAGAAAAGGGAATTGATGTGAATTGCAATTAAATTATATTTTTATTTATTTTATTTTATTTAATTAAAGGCAACCGAATAGAATAAAATAAAATAAAATAAATGGAAAATAAAATAAAAGTTTCGAAAACTAGAATAATTGATTAATTAAGAAAATTTGAAAAACCTTGGATATGATTTTTGAAAAAGATTTAAATTTTGAAATTCCAAAACTAAGATAAGTTAAAATAAGAAGTTTTAAAATGAAAATCTGAATTTTTAAAGGCAGAATTCGAAAATCAATTAAAATAAAGAGAGAATATATTTTTGAATTTAATGAAGAAAAGGAAAAACAGGAAAAAGGACACTAAACTTAAAGTTTTTAGATCAAAACAAAGAAAATAAACAAGGAAGCTTTGAATATCAAAAATGAACACTAAGAGCAACTTTTGAAAATTTTTAAGAAAATAGAAACATAAAGGACACCAAACTTAATTTTTTTTATACTTTGAACACTAATAATTCGAAAAAAAATTGAAAGAAAAATAAACTTATGCAATTGACACCAAACTTAAAATATGAAACTAAACTCAAATGAAAGACTCTAAACCAAAAAGAAAAATTTTTCCTAATCTAAGCAACAAAATAAGCCGTCAGTTGTCCAAACTCGAACAACCCCCGGCAACGGCGCCAAAAACATGGTGCACGAAATTGTAAATCACACTTTTCACAACTCGTACCACTAACCAGCAAGTGCACTGGGTCGTCCAAGTAATACCTTACGTGAGTAAGGGTCGATCCCACGGAGATTGTCGGCTTAAAGCAAGCTATGGTTATTTCGTAATTCTTAGTCAGGAAATTAGTAATAAAAATGGTTGGGTTTATGAAGCGTAAATAACATAAAATAAATAATACTTGTTATTCAGTAATGGAGAACAAGTTGAGATTTTGGAGATGCTCTGTCTTCTGAATCTCTGCTTTCCTACTGTCTTCTTCTTCACGCACGCAAGACTCCTTCCATGGCAAGCTGTATGTTGGAGGATCACCGTTGTCAATGGCTACCATCCGTCCTCTCAGTGAAAATGGTCCAAATGCGCTGTCACCACACGGCTAATTATCTGTCAGTTCTCACTCATGTTGGAGTAGGATCCATTGATCCTTTTGTGTCTGTCACTACGTCCAACGCTCGTGAGTTTGAAGCTCGTCAAAGTCATCCCTTTCCGGATCCTACTCGGAATACCACAGACAAGGCTTAGACTTTCCAGATCTCAGGAATGGCTGCGAATAATTCTAGCCTATACCACGAAGGTTCTAATCTTAGATTAGAAACCCAAGAGATATGCACTCAAGCTATTGCAGATAGAACGGAGGTGGTTGTCAGGCACGTGTTCATAGGTGAGAATGATGATGAGTGTCACGGATCATCACATTCATCAGGTTGAAATGCGAGTGAATATCTTAGAATAGAAACAAGCGTGATTGAATGGAAAACAGTAGTAATTGCATTAATTCATCGAGACACAGCAGAGCTCCTCAACCCTAACCATGGGGTTTAGGGACTCATGCTGTAGAAAATACAAGTTCTGATCTAAAATGTCATGAGATGTATAGTAAGTCTCTAAAAGTAGTTTTTATACTAAACTAGTGACCTAGGTATACAGAAAACGAGTAAACTAAGATAGATAGTGCAGAAATCCACTTATGGGGCCCACTGGGTGTGTGTTTAGGCTGAGCATTGAAGCTTTCACATGCATAGGCTGCTCCTGGCATTTAACTCCAGCTTTTGTGCCAGTTTGGGCATTTAACTCCAACTTTTATGCTAGTTCTGGCGTTTAACGCCAGAATAGGGTAGAGACTTGGCGTTAAACACCAGTTTGCATGATCTCAACTCGGGCAAAGTATGGACTATTATATATTGCTGGAAAGCCCAGGATGTCTTCTTTCCAATGCAATTAAGAGCGCGCTAATTGGGCTTTTTTAGCTCTAAAAAAGCCATTTGGAATTTAGGGAGGTCAGAATCCAACAGCATCTGCAGTCCTTTTTCAGCCTCGAATCAGATTTTTGCTTAGGTCCCTCAATTTCAGCCAGAAAATACCTGAAATCACAGAAAAATACACAAACCCATAGTAAAGTCCAGAAATGTGATTTTTTCATAAAAACTAATAAAAATATACTAAAAAGTAGCTTAACCCTACTAAAAACTATACGAAAATACCTCCAAAAACCGTATAAAATATCCGCTCATCAAAGGGGAGTCCAGGATCATGCATACACATCCCCTGTCACACACCATTCATCACTCCTCTTTTTCTTTTTCTCTTCTTTTCGTTTCTATTTTTCCAGTAGTTTAATTTTACTTGTAATTTTCATTATGAATTTGAAATTTTCATTCCTGTCTGAATTCTAATTCTTCTTCATCTATTTTTTGCATTTTATTTCTTCTCTGTTAGAATAGAGCAATGAACTAAACTAACTATTTTCATTGGGTTAGAGAGCTCTATTGTTATTTAATGAATCAATTGTAATTTTCATCATACTTTCTCTATCTTTTCTCTTGGTCTTACTAGAAAGCTTTCGATCCTCATTCAATTGAACAATTGTCTCGACGAAGAAATTGTTCATAATTGGATTTCCTCGGAACCTTGGGAGAGGAATGAGGAAATCATGCTAGAAATGCTTTCTAACATTGGATTAGGTTGGGGGTTGGATGGATATTGTGACATTTAATCCTACCAATACTTTGATCTATGAATGTGTGAGGTATAATCAGTAACCAAACTTCATCTCTTCCCATGAGCTCTTAGATCAAGGAATTGGGCAATTGTTCATGCTTAGAGTGATTAGATTGCCAAGGAATTGGGATCTAATCACCTAAGATTGCCAAGAAGATCAATGAATGCATTGATTGAGGAAGAGATGAGGATGAACTTGATCCGAAGAATTGCAATATCTCCAAATCCCAATGTTCATTTTATTTTTCTTCTCCTACTTTCTGTTATTTACTTCCTGCGCTTTGCATTTATGTCAATTTACTTTTCTGCATTTTACTGCTTTTATTTACTTTAATGCAATTTACTTTTCTACTGCTTATCACTTCAAACTGAACTGTCTAACTAGGATAATCAATTAACTGTTGATTGCTTAATTTGTTAATCTCTGTGCGATTCGACCTCACTCTTGTGAGTTATTGTAACGATCCAACTTCCAGTACGTCATGATCGTACCGAAAGTAAGGCGTTACCAACCTACTTTCCTTTATTAACTATTTACTATTGAGCCTCTAGTTCGATATCGCGATCCAGTTTTTGTAAAAATACCAAAAAATTTTGTTTTTATTAATCAAATCATATATCAAGCATCACCAAATAATAATAATCATATAATTATTAGTAAATATTATACAAACAAATTCAAGTGTAACTCAGATACAACTCCTATCCCTTTTTATAAAAAAAAAATCTTAAGCAACAAAGGCGAGGAAATTCTACGAAAGCAACTCAATTCAAAAACTTAACTCATAAATAAGGTCTAACAATCGCCCGCAGCTTTAAACTGAGTCTTCGAACCTGTATCACTGAAAGGGTGGAAGATTTTGGGGTGAGAACAAACCACACGTTCTCAGTAGGGAATGGGAATGCCGTAAAAGTAATGATTAACATGCAAATAATTAACATACTCAAGGAAACTATATTTTTATCAAACCCTCATGAAAATACTATTCTTGGTTTTACTTTAACTAATTATTTACCTCTTCCAAAGAAAATCTCTAAGCTCAAAACAAATTTCAAAATATAAAACTGGTCACATTAAGCATTTCTCAACCACACAATTAATTTTCAATCACAACGTCAATTCTTACTCACCATCATACATTCACCAACTAATAGCACTAACAAAGATTCAATTCAACACACAAACAAGTCACACACTACAAGAAAATGGAATATTTATAACAAAAAATTTGTATCAAATTTAAAATTGTTACAAAAAAATAGTATTTTGTAATAATAATTAGTGATTGTTACAAAAGGATAATGTTTTGTAACAACCTGTTTTATTTTGTTACAAATTATGTTAGTTTTTGTAACGAGATGGTGTTTTGTTACAAAATATTGTAATATTTTGTAACAAAAAAAAATAAGTTGCAAAAATTTAAAATATTTTGTAACAAAATATTTTTTTGTTTCAAAAACTCCAATTGTTTTGTAACAAAACAACTTTCTATTTCAAAAACTCCAGTTATTTTGTAACAAAAAAATAATTTGTCACAAAATTCAATATTGTTTGTAACAAGTTAATTATTTGTCCTAAAATATAAGTATATTTTATAACATTTTTTTTTCAAAGTGTTAAACACTTTAAGAGTAAAAAAAAATTGTGTATATATTTTTTTAAAAATAATTTTATTTTATTTCAAAAATTAAAATTTTTTATATAGTGTGTAAGACGTAAAAATTTTAGAAGATCTTATTAAGAGTTAATTTAGATTTATTTATCATTAAGTATTTTAATCTCTGAAATTATTCTATTAAAGATAATTAAACAAATTCTGATTAATTGAGTTTAAAATAATTTAAAATTTTATCTGATTTTATAATTATTAAATTATTAAATTATTTTTTATATTTAAATTATAAAATTTAGAAAATGTAAAATAATAAGAACTTTATATGATTTGGTTTAAATATTTTAGATTTTAGAATTTAATACTTTAATTTTTATAAACAAAGAAAATTAATTATATTATCTCTAATACTTTAATTAGAATATTTTATTAAATTAATTTGTAAATTTATGATTAAATAATATTTTTTTAAGATAAAGAAAGTTAATTGTATTACCATGTATTTTCAATTAGAGTAATTTATTAAGAATCAATAAGTATTTTTATATCACAAATAATATTTTAAAGTTTATAGTTTAAGTTAGTTTTTCAAATATTAATACTTTATACTCTAATTTTATTAAAAATATTTTACTCAAATTAAATCCAAAATTTCTAATTCTATACACAAACCCTAACCCTTTTACCCCACCGTCTTACTGCCATTCACCACCGCCATCCCTTCCCAAAAACTCAATACTCAGCTGCTTTTGAAAACAAACAAAAAGAAAGAAAGAAAGAAAGAAAGAAACAGAGGAAGCGAAGAGGAGAAAGGGGAAATAGAAAGGGAGACGTCGTCGCTGCTGCCACCGTCGAGGGAGAGAGAGCACGTCGCGAGCCAGAGACGTCGCCAGGGAGAAGAGGAGCCGTTGTGCTCCGCCGATGACCAGCCGCCGTCGAACTTCGAAGAGAGAAAGACAGTGCGCGAAGATGAGAGAGAGGGGAAGCCGATCCTGTCACCGCCGCCGCACCCAGTCGCCGTCAACGTTACGAGAGCTCGTCGCCGTCACTAGCGATAATCGTCGCCGCTGCTGTTGCTGAAGCCACTGTCTTCGTTAGTTACTCAGTCTTGTCTTTGTTTTTGGTCCTCCTTGTGTGCCGAAGTCGCTGCTGCCATGATGGGTGGTCGTGGGGTTGCTTGTGCTTAAACAAAGCTATTACTGCTGCTGCTCCCTGTCGTTTGTTCCTTTCAAGTTTTAGTAAGTTGTCCTTGTTCCAAAACCCTTATTGTTACCGTTCTATTTTCATGGTTGATTGAGAATGCTGAGATGTTAATATGTTAGGGTTATGTCAATACCACTGCAAATTGTTCACTGGCATTGCCGTTGCTGATCCGATTTAAGGCTATTGCTGCTGCTGCGGGTTAGAACGAAGTTGAAGTCATGCTTAATTTTGTGGTTTTCGACTAACTGAGGTAGGGGATTTGTTTTAAAAATAAATATTTTAAGTTATGAATGCCAATAAAATTAAATGAGTAACTGTAAATAGTTTATGATTGCTTTGTGTGAATAATTGTTAGTATTGAGTTGAATCATAGCTGTAATTGGTGATTGGTTTAATGATTTAATGTAATGATTATTGATGATGTTGTGTATTTTGAAGTTATACTTGCTGCTAGTACTTGTTGATGTTGATTTTGTGTATGGAATGTTGCTATAGCTGCTGGAAATTGATTTTATGAATCAGAACTTGAGATATGTTGTTATAGATGAGATGCTGAAGAATGGATGCTGTGATAATATGGTTACGTTGCACCTATGATATGAAATTGTGATATATTGAATTAAGAGTTCTTGGGAACTTTGGTTAGTCAAAAGAAAGTTAGAAATATGGTTTTAGATGAATCCTAGGCTTGAATATAGGAATTGGTATGTGAGGTTGTTGGAAATACTTTGTGCAGAATTTCTGCAGAAAACTGCATAATTGGCAGCAGAATGAATGACTTTTTGGGAGTAGTCCAGACCTAATTTTTAGATGAAACTATTTTTCTGTAAAACTTTAGTGTGCCTTTCATATTCCATAAAAATTTCAGGGATTTTGGCCAAGTGGTTTGGAAGATATGATTTTTGAAAGTTTAGTGGTTGCTGCAGATTTTTCTGATTTTTTGGTTCTGCAGCACCAACTTCCAAACACTATAACTTTTAATTTAAACAGAATTTTGAGTTGATTTCAAAAGGATTTTAAAGATCTATCAGTCTATTTTAAGTGAGTACAAGTTTCATGTTCATATCTATTTTGTAGACTTAGATAAGTCACTTGGAAGGTCGGTTGTTTGCTGAAAACTCTGAACTGGTTTATGAAAATAGGGCTCCACTTCCAATTGATAATTAATTAATCAAATGAAGTGATATGAACCTAAATCCTGATAATGTAAACTTCATTTTTAATTGATCTAATGTTGAGTACTGTTGTTGTGTGCTTGTTAATACCACCAATACTTACTGATTTTAATTGTTCATTGCTTAGTCATGGTAATTCTTTTAACTATTGAATGCCAATGATATTTTTTCTTATAAATGATAATGAGTAATGGTTTGGGGTTTGGCTTGAAGCCTGAAACTTAATTGAACTAATTGTATTTGCCCACCTATCTACAGTGGCTGAAGATGATGCTTTCTTGGTCAAGCAAATTGGCCAGAGTTTCCGGTATTCTAAAATACAGGTATATTCCTCTTCTTATATTCATGAATAGTCAGTTTTATTTCTTGTTAACATACATGCATCATCTATGTATGGAAGACTAAACATAGATCGAATCCATTTTCTTAGCAAGGCAAGAAGGGAGGAACAAATCCAAGCTGCTCATGACGAAGCCATATTTGGTGCTTCAGCACTTCCACCTCCTACCAGTACTGACAGTGAGCCTGAAAGGGAGAATGAGAAAGAAGTTGATAAAAAAGCTGTTGTTACAAGCCTCTTAAGTGAAACGGTAAGTGGTTTCACTGCAGACTTATGTGGATAAGCATGATGAGTCATTTAAGTAATCCTTGTATTTATGTGTGCATTTGTTGTTGAATAATTTCTCACATTAAGTTATTATTGCTGCTCTATACTTGCTGTTGGTTGTTGCTGATTTTTCCCCCTCATTGCTTGCTTGTTGAATGATTGTTAAATTCAATGAGAAAGAAAATGCTGTTGAGTTATTGTTGTTTGTGTTGGAGTAGATGATGGTTGCTGAACTGAGATTAGTTTTATTGATAAATCTGTTGCTGAAATCGTTTAGTTTGGCTTGATTGATTTTCTATTGAATTAATGGATAAACTGCTGTGCCCCTGCTGCTTGCAAGTGTAATGGTTATTGACTTCAATGAATAGAATTCTGCCTGAATCCATTACCTTTGTTCATTTTACTGTTTTGGGTGCCGTATGATGGGCCATTAATTGCTGTTCTGCTGAGTGCTGCTCTACTTCTTGGTGGTTGGATTGGTTTTAATTGTTTCCTCATGTTTTCTTGCTGGAATTGCCTTATTTACTTCCTTCCTATGAATTCATTATGATTTTTTGTGTTTTTAACTCTCAAAGAATTCATATGGAATTTGAATTGATTGATTGAAATTGTGAAATAGGAAAATTTACTGCTGAAATGCTGCCAAAATTTATTTTAAGCTGTTTTCAATATTCATCTTTGATTCTATTAATTGATTGAGTTGGTATTTAATTGCTTTTGGTTTTCAACCGTTGCTAAGCTCAATTAATTGATTATCCGGTTAAGTGCTTCACTGTTTTGGTTGTTGGAATCTGGAAGCTTGGGTTTTGTTATTCACTATTTGGTTGTTGTCCTATTTGGTTGCTCAATTAAACTGCATTGTGTTATTTGAGCAAACAAGTTCTATTTGACGAATTTCTGTGTCAAAATAGACCCTTGTTTGCTACATGATTTCTGATTGCCTCAAGATATTTCTTTTGACTATGCACCTAACTTTTTGTTTCAGATTTTCTTATTTATAGGAGTGCTAAAATGGTGACCACATGCTACTTTAAGGGCTCATGAATATTTTGATTCATAGAGACACTAATCTATGTTAGAACTTTTAACTTTTGGTTGAACTTGTGCAAGACATATAACTTGTAGAACTAATCAATGTACTCACTAATGTTATTTTGTTTTAAAACAATTTTAGCTAAATGAGGCTTGTTTGAATTATGTATATTTTTACATATTATATAAATGTAGATTTGCTTAATAAATAGTTAATATATTAGTTAATTAAAAAAATGT
The DNA here is from genome assembly GCF_059453495.1 of Arachis ipaensis. Classification (NCBI taxonomy): domain Eukaryota; kingdom Viridiplantae; phylum Streptophyta; class Magnoliopsida; order Fabales; family Fabaceae; genus Arachis; species Arachis ipaensis. The sequence continues at coordinate 77,156,096 of NC_142440.1, read as the reverse complement.
TACAAAATAATTATTTTACTTTTGTAACTAAAGAAAAAAAAATGTTACAAAATCAAGTTATATTTTGTAACAAAATTTTTTGATAGGAAAAAATAGATTGTCACGAAAAATACCTTAAAGATCAAAATTTGTTACCACTTTTGTAACGGCTTCTGGTTTTTTGTATCATAAAAAAATTGTTACAAAACATCATATTGAATTGTAACAGTTTCATTTTTCGTTACAAAAATTTTTTGTAACGGGACTTACTGCAACGGCCCCTTTTTTTGTTACAAAAAACTTTTGTTTCAAAATTTCGACGTTTTGTAACAATTTTTTTTTGTTACAAATACGCCTTTTTCTTGTAGTGACAGCAAGGCAAACAGCACAATCACAGGGAAGTACAACGAGCAAACCCAATCAAATGCAAATGCACGCATACAACCCTAGTTTTTAAAAATCAAATAATTAGTTATTTGTGATTTATCTTATTTGTTGATAATTTTATTTTAAGAAAAATTATTTTACTAAAGGTAATTAAATGGAGTTTCATGATAATTGAAGTTTAAATTAATTAGAATTTTTATATAATCTTTATTAGATATTTGGTATAATTGAAATTATAATTTTGATAATTGAAAAAAATAGAAGAATTGTATAATTTAATTTAAGTAAAATCTATTTTGAATGAATTATGTTATTAATTTGAACTCCTAGAAATTATTTTATTAGAAATGATTAGATTGATATTTATAAATAATTTAAGTTTAAGTCAATTAATATTTATGTACAATTTTTATTATAATTAATTATTTTATAAATTGAAATTAAAGTCTCAGAGATAGAAAAATAATAGAGATTTGTATGATTTAATCTAGAAAATTGATATTTGAATTTAAATTGTACTTTACAAAATATAATTAACTTGTTCATTTTATAATGTAAATTAGAAATAATTGATTGAACATAGCAATATGTTGATAAATAATGTTCCTAAATATTTTTAAGAGAGTATATTTGATTTTAAAATTATTCTACCCTCCAATTTTATCAACATATCTATTCATATCTATCCATATTCTTTTATAAAATCCCTAATTTCTAACCCTAATTCCCGAATTGGAAATTAGAAACCCTAATTCCCAAATTCACAAAAAACCTAACCCTTAGCACCCGTCACCACAGCCGCACCCCACCCCCTTTCACCCCTTTCAGTGCAACTTCAAAAATGGAAAATCAGAGAGGGAGAGTGAGGATACGGAGAAGAGAATAGAGGAAGCAGCAGCTGTTCGCCGTCAGTGCCGCCTCCCTGGAGCTCGCCGCCGAGCTGCTTCACGGCGTCGTCCCGTCCATGGAGCCATAAGCTCGCGTCGCCGCCGATCCGTCCACAAGTCGTCGTTGAGGGGACAGAATCGCGAAGAGACAGAGACGCATGAACAAAAGAGGCCCACAACCAGCCTTGTCGCTGCCATCCTTGCGCCGCCACCGTCGCCCTCATCGCCGCTCCGTTGAGCCCGCTTCGTCACCGCTGTCGAGGTCTTCATCGTCGCTGGTGTGGTCGGAGCCGCCGTCGCTGGAGAGAGAGCAAGCACGAATCTTAGGAGGGAGAGAGATCGATACGATGCAACAGAGGAGGAAGGAGAAGTCTTCTGTCACTGCAGCCACGTCTATTCACCATTGCTACCGTAGATGGAAGTCGTCGTCGTCGCCAAGCCGTTGCATCGCCGGACATCAACGCTGGAGGACCGAATGGAGAAGCTAGCCAGTTCTGCTTCTACCTCTGGTTTTCTGGAATCCGAGAAGACGCAACCACCGCTGCTGGAACTGTTATTGTTAGCCTCGCCCTGTTCTGCTCTACTCTGAATTGTTACTGCTGCTGTTTGGCTGATGCTGAAGGTTTCCACCATCACTGGAGCTGCTCAAAACCACCATGGTTTCTACCCAGGAAACAAAATGAGTTCTGGAAATTGTTACTGAAGCTGCCCAAGAACACTGTGTTTTCTGCCAAGGGGACAAAACAGATGTCAGAACCTGAAAGAGTGCCGCTGCCGTCGATCGGAGATGCTAAAATTGCCGCTGCTGCTGGTGGTTTCGAAATACTTGGTTGTGGCGTTTAGACTCTGCAATTTCGACTTTGAGGTAGGGGATTTAACATTTTTAATTTAGAATATCCACCAAGTTATTTGAATAAGTGTAAATGGTATCAGAGCAGTTCGTTCCTGTTAGATCCTTGGGAATGGACTGACTATGCTTCATTGCATACTCTGAGTGTCTGTCATGCTTTGTGACTTGTTCTGATAACAAGAGTTTGTGTATTATTTTCATGACTGTCTGATGATTAACACTGTTGGTTTACCATTGCATGCTTCATGGTATTAGGTCTGGCTAACTTAATACTAATGATTTATGTATATAGGAACACTAATGGGTTATCATAGATGAAATAGAAGAATAGGTAATACGGTTCACGGGGTTTGGGAGCGTTAGAAGTTATGAAGTTAGCTTCGATTCGACGTATAATCTTTATTCATGCCATATGAACTCGTGCCATCCTTTTCTTCGTTGCTTTCATTGGAATTCTCTAGTTTGAATTTTCTCCTTAGAATGTGATTTGATTGTTCCCAACCATACTTTGTCATTTTTGTATACATTTGTTTGCTTTTGAATCTGATTGCTTATTTGACTCTTTCTGAATATTCATCCTTGACAATGCCTATACTTCGGTTCATATATTTTGTTTTCATTGATTTCAGTTTGAACATATTTTATTCTAGTTATTTTCGAAGGCAAAAATTTTTCTAAAGTGGGTAGAATGTAACAACCCTAGTTTTTGAAAATCAAATAATTAGTTATTTGTGATTTATCTTATTTGTTGATAATTTTATTTTAAGAAAAATTATTTTACTAAAGGTAATTAAATAGAGTTTCATGATAATTGAAGTTTAAATTAATTAGAATTTTTATATAATCTTTATTAGATATTTGGTATAATTGAAATTATAATTTTGATAATTGAAAAAAATAGAAGAATTATATAATTTAATTTAAATAAATTCTATTTTGAATGAATTATGTTATTAATTTGAACTCCTAGAAATTATTTTATTAGAAATGATTAGATTGATATTTATAAATACTTTAAGTTTAAGTCAATTAATATTTATGTACAATTTTTATTATAATTAATTATTTTTTAAATTGAAATTAAAGTTTCAGAGATAGAAAAATAATAGAGATTTGTATGATTTAATCTAGAAAATTGATATTTGAATTTAAATTGTACTTTACAAAATATAATTAACTTGTTCATTTTATAATGTAAATTAGAAATAATTGATTGAACATAGCAATATGTTGATAAATAACGTTCCTAAAAATTTTTAAGAGAGTATATTTGATTTTAAAATTATCCTACCCTCCAATTTTATCAAAATACCTATTCATATCTATCCATATTCTTTTATAAAATCTATAATTTCTAACCCTAATTCCCAAATTGGAATCAGAAACCCTAATTCCCAAATTCACAAAAAACCCTAACCCTTAGCACCCTTCACCACAGCCGCACCCCACCCCCTTTCACCCCTTTCAGTGCAACTTCAAAAATGGGAAATCAGAGAGGGAGAGTGAGGAAATGGAGAAGAGAATAGAGAAAGCAGCGGCTATTCGCCGTCAGTGCTGCCTCCCTGGAGCTCGCCGCCAAGCTGCTTCACGGCGTCGTCCCGTCCATGGATCCATAAGCTCGCGTCGCCGCCGATCCGTCCACAAGTTGTCATTGAGGGGACAAAATTGCGAAGAGAGAGAGACACACAAACAAGAGAGGCCAACAACCAGCCTTGTCGCTGCCATCCTTGCGCCGCCACCGTCGCCCTCATCGCCGCTCCGTCGAGCCCGCTTCGTCACCGACGTCGAGGTCTTCATCGTCGCTGGTGTGGTCGGAGCCGCCGTCGCTGGAGAGAGAGCAAGCACGAATCTGTGGAGGGAGAGAGAGAGATACGACGCAATAGAGGAGGAAGGAGAAGTCTTCTGTCATTGCAGCCACGTCTCTTCACCGCTGCTACCGTCGATGGAAGTCGTCGTCATCGCCAAGCCGTTGCATCGCCGGACATCATCCCTGGAGGACCGAATGGAGAAGCTAGCCAGTTCAGCTTCTGCCTCTGGTTTTCTGGAATCTGAGAAGACGCAACCGCCGCTGTTGGAACTGTTATTATTGGCCTGGCCCTGTTCTGCCTTTACTCTGAATTGTTACTGCTGCTGTTTTGCTGATGTTGAAGCTTTCCCCCATCACTGGAGCTGCTCAAAACCACCATGGTTGCTACCCAGGAAACAAAATAAATTCTGGAAATTGTTACTGAAGCTGCCCAAGAACACTGTGTTTGTTGCCAAGGGGACAAAACGGATGTCAGAACCTGATAAAGTGCCGCCTGCCGTCGATCGGAGATGCTAAAATTGCCGCTGCTACTGGTGGTTTCGAAATACTTGGTTGTGGCATTTAGACTCTGCAATTTCGACTTTGAGGTAGGGGATTTAACGTTTTTATTTTAGAATGCCTATAAAGTTATTCGGATAACTGCAAATAGTTAATAATGTTTAAGGGTTCATTAGTTGACATGAATTATTTGAAATTTGTTTGAGAATAGTTGGTTGGGGTGATTATTCTGATTTATTATTAGAATTGAATGTGGTTGTGATTACGCTGAATTGTAATTGAAATTAGATGTGGTTGTGAATTGCATTTCAAATTATTGATTTTTGGCAATGAATTGGCTGAGATTCTGATCCTGAATGAATTACTTTGAATTTTTTGATATTGAATTGGAAATTTAATATATTGGAATGGCTGTAAAATGGATTGTGACAGGTTGGAATTGGTTGAAATGTAGCTGCAAATGGTGATTCAGTTAATTTTACTTATTAAATTAAGATGTGCTGAGCTGATTATTGAAAAGCTGGTGTATGGATAATTGATAATTGAGTTTAGATTATGGATGTGATTGTGACCAGTTTTGTTGTTGTGAGTGATTAACTAATGAGATTGATTTTGGTTGGAGATTGTGATTTTTATTGGTTTCAGATTGTTTTGTAATTGCTGAAAATCCTGACATTATTTGAGTATGCTAACTTGTTTGAGTTGTAGCTGTATTATGATTATTGAGAATAACTGCTTGTTGTTAATTTTAGATATTTGATGTATCGGGATGGCTATGAAACTGATTTGGGATTGGTTGAAAATGGTTTTGATGGTTGTTAATGTTAATTCATGACTAATTAGAATTAAGTTTGAGAACCATTAAAAGATTGAAGTTTGTTTATTAAATTATTTTCTTGAAATCTGACTTTTATACTAAAATAGTAACGTTAATAATAAATAAACAACTTAAAAACATGGAAGGCTGATTCTTGGAATACTAGTTTATTGAGTTTAATTTTGAAATAATCCTATGATAAGTGAAAGTTAGTTAAGAATTGATGAGGTGAAAGTTGAATTGATGGGTTATGTGGGAATTGTGGGTTATGACCGAACTGTTGGCTATTGTAAATTGTGAATTTTCTGACTGATTTGAGAACCTCTTATTTGGTAATTGTTGAGGAAAGGGGGAGACTTGTTGAGAAAGAGGGAACCCGTAAGGGTGGCTAATTTCGAGTTTTAGGGGAGGTGCTGCCGAAATTTTATAAACTCTGAAGTTTTATTTGAAAAGTCATTTTAGAAGATTTGAACTTGGAAAATTATATTATTTGAGTTTTATTTGGGTAAGAAAATAATTATACTATTTTGAATTTGAATTACCAAGAAAAGGTTTATGTTCAAGTTTGAAATATTTATAAAAGAAGTTATGTTTTGAGATTTATTCAATATGAAGAGAGTTATGCTTGGGGTTTGCAATAAAGGATTACTTTTTAGAAGTTTAATGAATATATAATATTTGAATTTGAGTGATAAAGAGAAATGGTTTTTGAGTCTTTGGGAAGTTAGTAAACTTGAGAAAGAGTTTTATTTGATTACTTCTAATGAAAGGTTATGTTTTGAAAAGTGTTTAATGAATTTAAAAATAAATGATTTTCTTGAGTCTTTGATAGAGAACTAGAATGAAAGATAGTTTTAAAGTTGGCTTGACTCAAGATTGCCATAGCAGAGATTATGAACTGAATTGATGATTGAGATTTTTATGAACGAACAGTAAAGAGAAATGGCTTGAGCCAAGATATTACAAAAGTGAAAGATGTAAAGTTTGTATAGTATGATTGAATAGAGAAAGAAAGTGGGACTGCATAAGAATGTGAAAGTAATGATGATGAATAATGAGAATGATGATGAATGATGATAATGAGAATGATTATGTAATTATCTGCTGCGTGAAGGCAGTCAGATAGATAGTGGTACGACCACAGAACGTTTTCCAGTGTTACACAGCTATTGAGAGCTGTACCTGCAACTGATAACCTGGGATCACTTGCAGAGGATATTAATTCATACAAGGCTAGAATGCCGCACCTGTAAGGCAAGGATTGCTTACAGAGAATATGATTTCATACACGGCTGGAATGCCGCCATCTGTAAGGCAGAGTTTGCTTACAGAGGATATGACGCATACGTCGGTTAGTGAGAACTGTACCTATGCTGACTGGAAAACCATACCCGTTTCAGCTGCTTCGGGTTACGTCAGGAGCGGGTAGAAACCGACAGATGAGCTCATTACCTGCACTAGGACTAGACATGCATCATCCTTGTGTGTGCATTTGCATTTGATTAGGTTTGCTCGTTGTACTTCCCTGTGATTGTGATGTTTGCCTTGCTGTGACTTGTTTGTGTGTTGAATTGAATCTTTGTTAGTGCTATTAGTTGGTGAATATATGATGGTGAGTAAGAATTGACGTTGTGATTGAAAATTAATTGTGTGGTTGAGAAATGCTTAATGTGACCAGTTTTATATTTTGGAATTTGTTTTGAGCTTAGAGATTTTCTTTGGAAGAGGTAAATAATTAGTTAATGTAAAACCAAGAATAGTATAATTCTTTTCTTACCCAAATAAAACTCAAATAATATAATTTTCCAAGTTCAAATCTTCTAAAATGAATTTTCAAATAAAACTTCAGAGTTTATAAAATTTCGGCAGCACCTCCCCTAAAACTCGAAATTAGCCACCCTTACGGGTTCCCTCTTTCTCAACAAGTCTCCCCCTTTCCTCAACAATTACCAAATAAGAGGTTCTCAAATCAGTCAGAAAATTCACAATTTACAATAGCCAACAGTTCGGTCATAACCCACAATTCCCACATAACCCATCAATTCAACTTTCACCTCATCAATTCTTAACTATCTTTCACTTATCATAGGATTCTTTCAAAATTAAACTCAATAAACTAGTATTCCAAGAATCAGCCTTCCATGTTTTTAAGTTGTTTATTTATTATTAACGTTACTATTTTAGTATAAAAGTCAGATTTCAAGAAAATAATTTAATAAACAAACTTCAATCTTTTAATGGTTCTCAAACTTAATTCTAATTAGTCATGAATTAACATTAACAACCATCAAAACCATTTTCAACCAATCCCAAATCAGTTTCATAGCCATCCTAATACATCAAATATCTAAAATTAACAACAAGCAGTTATTCTCAATAATCATAATACAGCCACAACTCAACCAATTTAGCATACTCAAATAATGTCAGGATTTTCAGCAATTACAAAACAATCTAAAACCAATAAGAATCACAATCTCCAACCAAAATCAATCTCATTAGTTAATCACTCACAACAACAAAACCGGTCATAATCACAGCCATAATCTAAACTCAATTATCAATTATCCATACACCAGCTTTTCAATAATCAGCTCAGCACATCTCTATTTAATAAGTAAAATTAACTGAATCACCATTTGTAGCTATATTTCAACTAATTCCAACCTGTCACAAATCCATTTTACAACCATTCCAATATATTAAATTTCCAATTCAATATCAAACAATTCAAAGTAATTCATTCAGGATCAAAATCTCAGCCAATTCATTGCCAAAAATCAATAATTTGAAATGCAATTCACAACCACATCTAATTTCAATTACAATTCAGGGTAATCACAACCACATTTAATTCTAATAATAAATCAGAATAATCACTCCAACTAACTATTCTCAAACAAATTTCAAACAATTCACGTCAACTAATGAACCCTTAAACATTATTAACTATTTGTAGTTATCCGAATAACTTTATAGGCATTCTAAAATAAAAACGTTAAATACCATACCTTAAAGTCGAAATTGCAGAGTCTAAACGCCACAACCAAGTATTTCGAAACCACCAGCAGCAGCGGCAATTTTAGCATCTCCGATCGATGGCAGCGGCACTCTATCAGGTTCTGACATCCATTTCGTCCCCTTGGCAGCAAACACAGTGTTCTTGGGCAGCTTCAGTAACAATTTCCAGAACTCATTTTGTTTCCTGGGTAGCAACCATGGTGGTTTTGAGTAGCTCCAGTGATGGTGAAAAGCTTCAGCATCAGCCAAACAGCAGCAGTAACAATTCAGAGTAGAGCCAGAACAAAGCCAGGCCAACAATAACAGTTCCAACAGCAGCGTTTGCGTCTTCTCGGATTCCAGAAAACCAGAGGCAGAAGCAGAACTGGCTAGCTTTTCCATTCGGTCCTCCAACGATGATGTCCGGCGATGCAACGGCTTGGCGACGACGACGACTTCCATCGACGGTAGCAGCGGTGAAGAGACGTGGCTACAGTGACAGAAGACTTCTCGTTCCTCCTCTGTTGTGTCGTATCTCTCTCTCTCCCTCCTCAGATTTGTGCTTGCTCTCTCTCCAGCGACGGCGGCTCCGACCACACCAGCGACGATGAAGACCTCGACGGCGGTGACGAAGCGGGCTCGACGGAGCGGCGATGAGGGCGACGGTGGCGGCGCAAGGATGGCAGCGACAAGGCTGGTTGTGGGCCTCTCTTGTTCATGCATCTCTCTCTCTTCGCAATTCTGTCCCCTCAACGACGACTTGTGGACGGATCGGCGGCGACGCGAGCTTATGGCTCCATGGATGGGACGACGCCGTGAAGCAGCTCGGCGGCACTGACGGTGAACAGCCGCTGCTTCCTCTATTCTCTTCTCCGTTTCCTCACTCTCCCTCTCTGATTTCCCATTTTTGAAGTTGCACTGAAAGGGGTGAAAGGGGGTGGGGTGCGGCTGTGGTGAAGGGTGCTAAGGGTTAGGGTTTTTTGTGAATTTGGGAATTAGGGTTTCTAATTTCCAATTTGGGAATTAGGGTTAGAAATTAGGGATTTTATAAAAGAATATGGATAGATATGAATAGATATTTTGATAAAATTGGAGGGTAGGATAATTTTAAAATCAAATATACTCTCTTAAAAATATTTAGGAACATTATTTATCAACATATTGCTATGGTCAATCAATTATTTCTAATTTACATTATAAAATGAACAAGTTAATTATATTTTGTAAAGTACAATTTAAATTCAAATATCAATTTTCTAGATTAAATCATACAAATCTATATTATTTTTCTATCTTTGAAACTTTAATTTCAATTTATAAAATAATTAATTATAATAAAAATTGTACATAAATATTAATTGACTTAAACTTAAAGTATTTATAAATATCAATCTAATCATTTCTAATAAAATAATTTCTAGGAGTTCAAATTAATAACATAATTCATTCAAAATAGAATTTATTTAAATTAAATTATACAATTCTTCTATTTTTTTCAATTATCAAAATTATAATTTCAATTATACCAAATATCTAATAAAGATTATATAAAAATTCTAATTAATTTAAACTTCAATTATCATGAAACTCCATTTAATTACCTTTAGTAAAATAATTTTTCTTAAAATAAAATTATCAACAAATAAGATAAATCACAAATAACTAATTATTTGATTTTCAAAAACTAGGGTTGTTACAAGTTATTACTTGATGATAATTCGGTATACTTACCGAAGAGGATTTTTGTAGTGATACATTAATTCTTTCATCAAGTTTATGGCGCCGTTGTCGAGGATTAATCGTGATTAACAAACTACTGGTTGGTTGGTTACCTAGATTAGACATTTTCTCTCTGTTCATTCAATTTCTGTTGTTTTTTTTATTTTCTATGCTCTTTGACTATTTGTGTTAATGCCTCACCAAGAAGCCCATGTTGTGACACCTCTAGCTCTTGGTGATTTTGCTATTAACACATAGAACAGTTTCTTTTATGTAGCTTTCTTTCAAATAAAATTGGCATATATGGTTACATTGTAAGTTTTATGTTGCCCTGCAACAATCTGTTTTTAATCTTTCTGATACTTGCATCAATTCTAAAAGAAAGTGTCACACTAAGTTTGGTGTGCCACTTATTTTCCTATGCAATGTATCCAGCAACACCACTTGTTTGTTTAATCATAATGCCTGTGCTTCTTAGGCATATAGTGTTATTTTTTGCTTGCTTAATCACATGTACTACTAACACTCCATTGTGCAAGACATTCATTGAAGAAGCAAATTTCAAATAAGGCATGAAAAAAAAAGGGAAAGAATGAGAAAACTGAAGGCTTTGAGTACCAATGACAATTCAATTGTTAAAGTACTTGTGGTGTTTATGTATCAAGCAAAAAGCTTGAAAACAAAACACTTAGAGTCAAGGTTAGGCTCAAGTACAAAGGCACTCCCTCAAAAGCTCAAGGCTCTCAGCATCAATGATTAGATAGTCAAGAAGATAAGAAACAAAATGAGCTAAAAGAGTCGTCTAATTATATGCTTGTGGTGCTTATGTATCAAGTGGTAATACTCGAAAACAAAGCATTTAGAGTCATAGCTTTGCTTGTAACTCATGGTGCAAAGCAAACAAAAAGAATAAGCCATAAACAGAAGGAAAATCTTGTTCAAGAAAGAAACATAAAGAAAAAGATTTCATAAATTGAGCTAGATAGAGGCATCAATTATCTGAATTTCTTTTGTGATTGTTGCATACAAAGAAAAGCTAGCTGACCATGAACATTACACTGCTATTCTTCTTACCTTGGATTGTCACACTTTATTGCATGATTCTCTTCTTGCTTAGGGACAAGCAAGATTTAAGTTTGGTGTTGTGATGCCAGGGCATCATGGCCTGTTTTTCCATGCTTTTTCACTTAATTTTGGTTTAGTTTTCATACAAATTTTGTTAATAAAGGAGCAAAAGCATGAAAAATCTCTGCATTAAGAAATCTCAAGCACGGGTGAATTTTTGTTAATATATAAGGTAAATATGATGGAATAGATCACACTAAGTGAAGTTATAATTTTGAGCATTATTAGCACACTTAGTAGAATAAAGATTATCCTGTATGTTACTTTGATACACTTGTTTGTTTGATGACAGGCTAAATAGAAGTAGAGAAGCAGAAAAAAGCAGAGTTGGAAAGCCAACAATGATGACAGAGTTTGAATAAACGTTGGCAGTGAACCAACGCTGTAAAGAAAAATTGAAGAAGCAATATTGGAGGAAACGTTGGTGATCTAACTTTAACCACAACATGCGTGCAAAAGAAGCCTGGAAAAATTTGCAGCCACGCGTACGCGTCCCTCACGTGTACGCGTGAATGATGAAGAAATGGCAAACCACGCGTACGCGTCACCCACGCGTACGCGTGAGTAGTTAAAATGACAAGCCATGCGTGCGCGTCACCTGCGCGCACGCGTGAAAAGGCCAATATTGGAGGTAACGTTGGTGATCAAACGTTGGTGGCCAACGTCAACGATGACATCCATGGGAAAAATTTGATATGATGCATGCACGTGGGTCACGCGTACGCGTCGATTGGCAAAAAGCAGCATGAACGCATACGTGTGGGGGACGCGTACGCGTGAATTAAAAAATGTTAGAGCGGACGTTTGCATGCCAACATTGACTCAAACGTGGATGACAGAGCCTGGGAGCAATTTTTAGCACTGCAACATTACTAAACGCCCCATTTACACCGCTGGATCATGAAAGCAAGCTGAGCCCATCAATTATCACTCACCCAAGGCACAAGAAGGATCTAGATTAGGAATTTTAATTCATTTTTGTAATTTAAATTTTCATCTTTGTAAGACTATATATAGGCAGTAGCTGGATTGGAGGAATTACTCTGGATTGAAGGGGAGTCCAGGGTCATGCATACACATCCCCTATCACACACCATTCATTACTCCTCTTTTTCTTTTTCTCTTCTTTTTGTTTCTGTTTTTCCAGTAGTTTAATTTTACTTGTAATTTTCATTATGAATTTGAAGTTTCCATTCCTGTCTGAATTCTAATTCTTCTTCTTCTTTTTTCTGCTTTTTATTTCTTCTCTATTAGAATAGAGCAGTGAACTAAACTAACTCTTTTCATTGGGTTAGAAAGCTCTATTGTTATTTAATGGATCAATTGTAATTTTCATCATACTTTTTCTGTCTTTTCTCTTGGTCTTACTAGAAAGCTTTCGATCCTCATTCCATTGAACAATTATCTCGACGAAGAAATTGTTCATAATTGAAATTCCTCGGAACCTTGGGAGAGGAATGAGGAAATCATGCTAGAAATGCTTTCTAACATTGGATTAGGTTGGGGGTTGGATGGATATTGTGACATTTAATCCTACCAATACTTTGATCTATGAATGTGTGGGGTATAATCAGTGACCAAACTTCATCTCTTCCCATGAGCTCTTAGATCAAGGAATTGGGCAATTATTCATGCTTAGAGAGATTAGATTGCCAAGGAATTAGGATCTAATCACCTAAGATTGCGAAGGAGATCAATGAATGCATTTATTGAGGAAGAGATGCATTTCTTCTGTTATTTACTTCCTACACTTTGTATTTATGTCAATTTACTTTTCTGCATTTTACTGCTTTTATTTACTTTAATGCAATTTACTTTTCTGCTGCTTATCACTTCAAACTGAACCGTCTAACTAGGATAATCAATTAACTGTTGATTGCTTAATCCATTAATCTCTGTGGGATCCAACCTCACTCTTGTGAGTTATTACTTGACGACAATTTGGTATACTTGCCGAAGGGGATTTTTGTAGTGATACATAAATTCTTTCATCAAGTCTCTCATAGCTCTCCAAGTGTTTGAGAAAATGCCAACTTTAACTATGGAGTAGACTTTTCTTACTCAGCTTAGAAGTTGAGACATTGGAGACACTTGAATTATTAAGGTCTCTTGTTGATTATCAATTGGAACTTGCTAATTGATTTGCATGTCACTAAAGCTAGACTTCCCTAGGGTTAGGCTAGGACTTATGAATCCAACTTGATTACTTTCACTTGACTTTCCTTTTGGCTATAGGTTAACTAAGTGAAGCAATAACTAATTGTGATTACAATTGATAGAAATAATAATGATAAGAAGTCCACTTCTCACTTCTAGCCAAGGCTTTTATATAGTTTGATTTTCATCCACATTACTAGCTTGTTCTTTTCTTATATGAAACTCCAAACACCAATACACTTTCTAATCAATAATGTACATCTTGAAGCACTCCTAGGGAGAACGACTAAGGACTCATACTCTCGATTATTGATTTTAGATTGTTTGATGTGGAATTGCGTGTTGGTTTAGACTATACTACGATTGGATTTATTGATAAATTCTATATCTCTCTTTGAATGATGTGTTCCCTACCCGATCCGAGCTTAGCTAGATTTGATCCGAAAATAGAAAGAACTTTACTTCATCTTAGATAAGCTCGGAGACGGTTAGCCTTTGGAGGTGGTGAAAAGGTCCCTACCAATTCACCTACCATATCCGAAGTTGATTCCGAATCGTCATTCGAGGAAGGCACAGTTTATTGTTCCATAGACACTGCTAATTACTCCTCTATTGATCTAGGTATGGACACCATGGCTGCCCCAAGGCGAGTCACTCTCAAGGAAGCCAGTGCTCCGGATTTTGTCCTTCAACCTACTCACATCCGTCATCCGGACTTAAATGCTAATTTTGAGCTTAAAACCGCTCTAATCAATCTTCTTCCCAAGTATCAAGGACTTCCCACTCAAGACCCTGGGTCATGGGTCATGCTCATGCCAAGGGTAACCTACCTTTCTCAGCCTTGGTGACGGAGCTAGTTGCTACTACTGGTGTTCCCCGGGAGACTAAGGATCGGAAAGCGATGATTTCGGTAGAGGGCGACGTGGTTCCAATCGGAATATATCTCAAGCCTCCGGTGAAACACAAAACCCTTGATATAGCTACCCCCTCAGTTCTCCCTACCACTTCCTTTATATCACAAGGATCTTCCCACCAATGGCTTGAAGACCTCCACAAGAAGATAGATAGATATGAACGGCGGAACCAATGCTGGTATGCTTACATAAAGAAGCTTTTGAGTTGTGTAACCCCTTCTATGGAGGAACCGGAGATCTCCACATCCACCTCGTACTTAAGTGAAGAAAGCACTCACGAACGGGATAGTGGAAGTTCCAAACCCGACCAACCCTTGCACCTTGATAGTAGCACGGAGAACCGTGCAAATTCTTAAGTGTGGGGAGGTCGTTCGACCGATCTCCGGGGGTAACAATTCCCTCTTTCAACACCAATATTAGCTAGTTGTTGCACTGCATAATAGGTTGCATGATAGTTAAAATTTGTACATATTTTACCACTCCTTTCTATGTTAGGACTACCTGGTTAGGATGATGATCTCTTTTCCAAGAAAAAAAAAATTGTTTTAGGGCACCTACCAATTTGAAAAACTTTTGTTAAACTTGATTGAAGAATGTAACTTGGAACATAGTTTTTGAGCTAAGAACACAAGCAAGTGAGTTTTGAGCCCAATGATGTTGTTACATCTTATAACCATTTATTTTTCTTCTTGTGTGCAATTGTTCTCTTTCTATGATTGTGATCCTTGATTTGCTTAATTCTATATGTCCATTATTCCTTGTATTCATGCATTTATATGATTGAGGCCATTGTTTTATTAGCTCACTTACCCAAATAGTCTACCTTTCACCCTCCATTGTTAGCCAATTTTGAGCCTATGCTTAACCCAATTGTTCTTTATTTTAGCACATTACAAGCCTAAAGTGAAAAATAATAAAAGTCCCTTGTTTGGATCTTTGATTGGCTTAGGTTAGTGAGAGTGTTCATTATTCAAGTTTGGTGAGATTTGGGAACATTGGTTGGGATAAAAGGATGCTTTGTATTTTATATATTTGGGAATTAGGTACATGCTCATGTATTAATAAAATGTTAGACCTTATGCATTGGTGCTCTTGAAGAAAAAATGAGAAAAACAAAAGGAAAAAGATAAAAAGAAAAGAAAAAAAAAGATATGGAAAAAAATATATAGAAAAAGAAAGAAATAAAAAGGGGACAAATTGCCCCAAAGTAAACTCAATAAGAATCAATGCATAAGTATTGTGAAATGTAAAGAAAATGAATGAGTATGTGAAAAAGTGCAAAATGGGTAGTTAGATTAGAACTTAATTGTATAGGTTATATAGGTTAGGTGGGAAAGTCTAGGTTAATCAAAGATGCAATTCTAGTCTACTTAACCATATATGACCCTACCTTGACCCTAGCCCCATTACACCCCTTGAAAAAGTCCTCATGATAATTGTATGCATGCATTGAGTAAATGTTGATTGTTAGATGAAGAACAAATTTTGGAAAGCAAGAAATAGAGGAGAATTGAGTGACTAACCCTATACACCGAGCGAATAGAGTGTAAAACACTTCCGGTGAGGGTTCGAAGCCCAATTCCTTGTTCCCGGCTCTCACGGGCGTTCCTCATGCAAGTTACGCACACCTCACTTTGATGTTTGAATTGGTAGAGTTCATATATCACATTGTCATTTTGCCCTACGTACTTGTGTATGTTCTAAGAAGATTGACTCGCTTTTAACTAAGTAGATAGTGGTATTCATCTTAGTTGCATTCATGTAGGTAGGTTGTATCCTATAAATCTTATTCTCTCGTGATCCTTTGGTCTTTTGCTTTCCTTTAGCATGAGGACATGCTATCATTTAAGTGTGGGGAGGTTGATAAACCCCGTTTTTAGGATTTATCTTGTATGGATTTTTAGGGTTTCATCAATGGTCTTTCACACTTGTTCGTATATAAATGCATGATTTTGTGTTCCTTTCCCAACCTTTCCTCATGGATGAAAACATGCTTCTTTTACATTAAAGTTTATGTATTTTAATCTTCCTCCATTACCATTCGATGCCATGATCCGTTTGTTAAGTGATTTCAAAGCTTATAGGGCAGGGATGGTCTAGAGGAGAGGAAGGAAGCATGCATGAAGGGAAGGAGCATGGAAAATGAAGCATTGGAATTTTAGCGCCGACGCATACGCGTACCTTGCTCGTATGCATGGATGCGTGCCATCAAGATCAGTGCAAAGGAGCTGGCGCATCTTCATGGCTAGGCCAGATCCTCAGGGACGCGCACGCACGCCTGATGCGTGTGCGTGGATTGTAAAGCTCTAGGGACGCATGTGTGTGCTGTGCGCGTACGCGTCGATGCCGCATGTGACTTTTAAAGAGAAAATGTGACTGGCGATTTTAAGGCAGTTACAGACCTTGTTTGGAGCAGAATTCTGGCGGGAAAAGGCATAAGAAGACTAAGGATTAAAGGGATCCAAATCTATTGACTCATTTTTAGATATTTTTAGTTGGAAGTTACATTTTTAAAGAGAGAAACTCCAAGTTCTCTCTAGCTTCTCTCTAGGATTTAGCTTCTCAAATTTGGAATTCTCTTGTTGAATTTGGTGAGATCTATTGTCAATTCTCTTCTACTTTGCTTCCAATTGTAGATCTAGATTCTCATACTCTCAAATTAGTTCTTGTTGTTCAAGTTACTTATGGATTTTAGCTTTTGGATGTTGTTACTTCTAATTACATTGATAAATTGAGGTAATTCAACTTCTTAACCTTCAATTGTTTGATTGTTGTTAATCTCTTGTAACTTTGAGTTCTCTTTTATTCTCAATCATACAATGTCTCTCATTGCTCTCCAAGTGTTTGAGAAAATGCCAACTTTAACTATGGAGTAGACTTTTCTTACTTGGCTTAGAAGTTGACATTGGAGACAGTTGAATTATTAAGGTCTCTTGTTGATTATCAATTGGAACTTGCTAATTGATTTGCATGTCACTAAAGCTAGACTTCCCTAGGGTTAGGCTAGGACTTGTGAATCTAAATTGATAACTTTCACTTGACTTTCCTTTAGGCTATAGGTTAACTAAGTGAAGCAATAACTAATTATGATTACAATTGATAGAAATAATAGTGATAGGAAGTCCACTTCTCACTTCTAGCCAAGGCTTTTATATAGTTTGATTATCATCCATATTACTAGCTTGTTCTTTTCTTATATGAAACTCCAAACACCAATACACTTTCTAATCAATAATGTACATCTTGGAGCACTCCTAGGGAGCACGACTCGGGACTCATACTCTCAGTTATTGATTTTAGATTGTTTGATGTAGAATTGCGTGTCGGTTTAGACTATACTACGATTGGATTTATTGATAAATTCTATACCGGCATAAAATCACTCATCAATAATCACGGTGTTTGTAATTGATTCTTCATTTGTTCTTTGGTTTCAATAGAGTACTTATCCTATTTCCAATTAAGTTTGAAGAACCCCTAAATCAATGAATCAATAAGTCGATTACCTTTGCATTGAAAGTGCTTAAGTACTTTAGATATGATTAGGAATGGTTTTTGAAATACCTATTGACTTAGGAATTTCTAAATGTTCTTAATTATTAGTTAATTAAGCAGGGATCAATGAATGAAATCCAACTAGTTGAATGATGACTATCACATTAATCATGTAATTAGTTTACCTAGTTTTATAGATTTGGAGAATAGTTGAATGATGACTAAATGTTATGCATTTTTTGCCCTGTTCATGACCTATATCCTTCATCCAATTCACATCAATCCAATCTTTTCATCCCATTAAGACATGCTGTGCAATTTTTTTTTAGATTTGTGTGATTCGTTAGCACACCTGTAATTCTGGAAAGGTTCGTCAGCCTTGAAAAAGATCATGCAGATTGAAAGTTCATTTCAAGCAAATGCTTTGTCGATGTCCAGCGCATCTTCCGATGAGGGTATGGCTAGGAGCTACAATTTCAAGCATGTTTTGCAGATATTTCTTTGAGAATTGATTAGTAATTGTTCTTAGAATATAATTGAATTCCAAGAAACCACACTTATTAAGTAGTTGTCTTAGTAAAATTCCTTTGTATAGGAACTGCGCCACAAGCCAATGGAATTACAAGGAGGTTGAGGGATTTTGCAAAGGTATTTATCTCCCAATATGTATGTCAAAATTACTTAATAGTTTCTAAGAATTCTATTGATTAGCATAGTAAGAAGGCTCTGTGTGTTATTATGCACTAAAATAAAGCTGATTCTTACATCCTTATAGGGAAGCTTGCATTAAGAATATCCTTCATACATACTCTTTTTCAAGAATTATGAGTGTTCCTATTGATTGTGGATGTATTTCAATTGAATCAACGCATAATATGATTTTATTTATTTTATATTCTAGGAGGTTCAACCTTTAGCTAAGGAGGCAGCTGAAACAGTGGTTTTGGTCTTTGATGAGGAAGGTGTGGAGTCACTCATATCAGAACTTGTGAAAGGTATAAATGAGCCAAAACTTCTTTGGTCTTCATACAAGAACTGTTTTCTTGTTCTTCAAATCACAAATTTTGACTTTTTCTTTTCCTGCAACTTTGATGATGTGTATGTTGTATTTTTCAAATAATAAATTTTATTTTTTTGTTGACAAAAATGATGAAAGTTTATGTATGTTGGATTGGTTAATTTAAAATTATATAAAAATTTTTCCATTATTTAAATTAGTCATTCAAACTATGATTTAAAATTATATATCAATTTTGCAATGTTTAATTAGGAAGATTCATAAACAAGTATAGCCATAAGTATTTTGATCCAACTTATAGTCATATTTTTGGCTATTGGTATGCTTTTTAAGCGTAGCTATATCTTCTTGTAATCATCAACAGACACTGATAAACCTCATTTTTAGGGTTTATCTTGTATGGATTTTGAGGGTTTTATCGATGTTCTTTCATACTTATTCATAGAAAATGCATGGTTTTGTGTTTCCTTCCCGATTTTGCTTCATGGATGAAAACATACCTCTTTTATACTAAATATGCCATATTTGAATCCCCTTCTATTACCATTCGATGCCGTGATTTGGGTGTTAAGTGATTTCAGAGTTTTTAGGTCAAGGATAGCCTAGAAGAGAGGAAAGAAGCATGCATGAATGGAAGGAGCATGGAAATTGGAGTTTAAGCAGCGACGCATATGCGTGCCTTGCGCGTACGCATGGATGCACGCTACTAAGATCGGCAGGAAGAAGCCTAGCTAAAAGCCGGTGCATTCGCATGGCTGGGCCAGAACCTCATGGACGCGCACACGTTCTTTACGCATGCGCGTGGATCGTTAAACCCCAAGGACGCGTATGCGTGCTGTACGTGTACGCATCGGTGCTAGCACGTTATTTTTTAGTGAAAATGTGCTGAGCGATTTCACAGGAGCTGTGGGGCCTAATTGAAACTAATTCTAGTGCCAAAACCCATAAGAAGACCAAGGGATGAAGGGATTCTCATTCATTGACACATTTAGATATTTTCTAGTTAGTTTTTGGAAGTTACATTTTTGAGAGAGAAACTCTAGCTTCTCTCTAGGGTTTTGCTTCTCAAATTGGAATTCTCTTGGATCCATTGGTGAGATCTATTGTCAATTCAATTCTACATTGCTTTAAGTTATAGATCTATATTCTCCTACTCTCAATTTAGTTCTTGTTGTTCAAGTTACTTATGGATCTTAGCTTTTGGATGTTGTTACTTCTATTTCCATTAATACATTGAGGTAATTCATGTTCTTAGTTTTCAATTGTTTGATTGTTGTTAATCTCTTGTAGTGGATATCTTTGATTGCAACTTTATTCTCAAGTTTACAATGTCTCTCATCCTTGTTCTCCAAGTGTTTAAGAAAATTCCAACTTTAGCTATGGAGTAGACTTTTCATTCTTGGCTTGGGGGTTGAGATATTGGAGACACTTGAATTATCAATGTCTTTTGTTGATTATCAATTGGAAATTGCTAATTGGTTTGCATGTCACTAAAGCTAGACTTCCCTAGGGTTAGACTAGGACTTGTGAATCCAAATTGATTACTTTCACTTGACTTTCCTTTATACTATAGGTTAACTAAGTGAAGCAATAACTAATTTTGGTCACAATTGATGGAGAATATGATGATAGGAAGTCCAATTCTTACTCCTAGCCAAGGCTTTTATATAGCTTGATTTTCATTCACACTATTAGCTTGTTCCTTTCTTGCATTAAACTCCAAAATACCAATACAACTTCTAATCAATTATAGGCATTTTGGAGCACTCATAGGAAGAACGACTCGGGACTAATACTCTCAATTATTAAATTTAGATTGTGATGGCCCAATTAGTTTGATGTGGAATTGCGTGTCGGTTTAGACTATACTACGATCGGATTTATTGATAAATTCTACACCGGCATAAAATCACTCATCAAAATGGTGTCGTTGCCGAGGAGTTGCACATGAGTGCCATGTTGTTAGTTAGTGTAGATATGTGGATATGTACATACTTGCATTTTGCTTGATTGTTTGTGTTAGTTAGGATTATTCTTTGCTTAGTTCACTTTATTGTCATGAGCTCACTATCTCTTTCCTTGAATGACGCGTTCTTTAGCCGGTCCGAGCTTACCTAGATTTGATCCGGAAATAGAAAGAACTTTGCTTCACATTAGACAAGCTCAGAGACAGGTAGCCTTTGGAGGTGGTGAAAAGGTTTTTTCCAATTCACCTACCATATCCGAAGTTGATTCCGAATCGTCATTTGAAGAAGGCATTGTTTACTCTTCCATAGATACTACTAATAACTCTTCTCTCGATCTAGGTACGGACACTATGGCCACTCCAAGGCGAGCCACTCTCAAGGAAGCCGGTGCTCTAGATTTTGTTCTTCAACCTACTCACATTAATCATCCGGACTTGAATGCTAATTTTGAGCTTAAAATCACTTTAATCAATCTTCTTCCCAAGTACCAAGGACTTCCCGCTCAAGACCCTATTAGACACCTTAAGAACTTCCAAGGTGTATGTTCTACTACTAGGCGGGAAGGCTCTAGTGAAGTAGCGGTTTAGTTGTATGCTTTTCCCTTCTCTCTTGAAGGGAGAGCCAAGGAGTGGTTCTACTCTTTGCCAAGTGAGATTGTTAGTGATTGGGACTTGCTTAGAAGGAAATTCTTAGACAAATTCTTTCCTGTGGCAGTGACCGATAAATTGCGGAAAGAAATCTTATGCATTGTCCAAGGTGAATTGAAAACTCTATATGAGTATTGGGAGTGGTTCCGAAAGCTTCTTGACTCATGCCCCAACCATATGATTGACACTCTAATGTTGCTTAGCTATTTTTGCCAAGGAATGAAGTCACAAGACAAAATCCTCCTAGATGCTTCAAGCATTGGTTCCTTGACAAAATATAGAACGGTGGAAGAGGCTTGGCAATTGATCACCGATTTGGCCAAGTCCACCTTGCATGCTAGACAAAGGAGCAATCATCCTAGAGCCGTCAATGAAGTTTCTTCTAGTGGTGAGACCGCCGCCCTTACCAAAACTTTGTGCGAGATGACAAGCATTCTAAAGTAACTCCAAATAAATCAACAACAACCTCCACCACCTCCTCAACACCAACAAAGTCAACAATCGGTCCCCCAAAGAATATGCGGTATTTGTTCTTGCTACTCCCACTACACGGATGAATGTCCAAGTCTCCAAGAAGATAACACCTTGGCGGCTACTAGGGGTGTTCAAAAAATAACCAAAATGTGGTTAACCGGTTAAAAAACCATAACCACATTTTAGTTAACCAGTTTAATAAAACAATTTTAAAAAACATATCCATATTTTCTGGAATTGGTTAACCAAAACCAAATTAAAAAAACCGGTTTTTAAACGGTTAACCAAAACAAAAACCAAATTAAAATTAAAACCTAAATCAAAACCTAATTTCAAATTCACTCTTCCAGAGTTCGACAAAACCCAATTCACTCTTCTCCAGTTTGCCGCCGTCAACAGTTCTTCTCCTCTGCCTCTCGCCGGAGCTCGCCAGTGGTTTCTCGGACCTCTACCTCTACCTCTACCTAGATTCACGACTTTGTCTCTCTACCTCGACCTCCCATTCACGACTCTGCCTTCACTTTGATTCGGCTGAGTATCTCTCTTTTTCGGTTCTCTTCTTCTTTCGTCGGTGGCTCGCCGGAGCTCATCAATTGAGGTAAGCCTCCTCCTTGCCCTTGGTTCTGAGTTCTGAGTTGGATTTGTTATCTGGGTTTTTTCTATTTTGTTGATTTGTTCTGTTATATTTCTTTATTAGTGTACTTCTGAGTTATGACTTCTTCATTTTAATGGATTGAAAATGTGCAGATTTTAAATCTCTCAGTATTGAACTCTTCATTTCAATGGATCCTGCTGTAAGTTTCTTCTTCACTGTGGTTGACTTTTTGATTGGTTAAGACTTAATTAATTTGTATGAATTGAATGGAGAATTGTTCATATTTAGTTTTTGAATTCTGGTTATGTAAATGGATTTGGCAATTCAAGCGCATATGTTCCTATTTTTCTGTGATCAAGCTTTTATTTTGTTTTATTTAATTTGTCAATCATATGAAAAATCATTATTTAGTTGAAGAAAACTAACTTATCTTATACATGTTTCCGGCTTATTTGTTCTGATTTTTGTTGAAGAAATAATATGGATTTTTGTTCATCTCCTTTGATTTTGGTCCTGCATTCTTGTTTTACATTGTTATATGCAATGCTTATAGCTATGAGTTTGCAGCATGTAAGTTGGACTGAGAATCATTGTTATATGCTAGTTTTGTTGAGAAATATTTTGGTATATGGTTGTAGGATGAGTGACGTAGGAATGGAAACAGAGTGAACTGATAGAAATTTGTTGTTTAGTACCAAATTCTGCTTAGAGATTTCTAACTTCAAGTACAGGTTCCTGCCAGATTCAAATATTGTAGGAAAGCTATTCGACAAAATGTGAGGATTTAGCTCTTTTATGAAATTCCAGTGCTTCAGGAGAATAGAGGCAGGATATTAATTGAGTCCTTGATCTAACATTAGATGAATTAATTAAAATAGTGATTGGTGGGTAGGTATATATGGTAGATAGAGAGTGGACAGGAACATAATAAAAGGTCTTTAACTTTAACTGTTAATTTTGTTAGACATTGATCATTTGAGTCAAATACAGGCACATAACAAAAGATCTCTTATTATTACAGTTGTACCAAGGAACTTGTATATGAACTATAAAGCTGCTACCATAAGTACGACCTTACTGTCAAGTATGGCCACCTTAGCTAAGAGGTTAAGCACAATCTGACACCATGCATTTTACAACAATGGCAATAAGTGATTTTTAATTAAAATCTAACTAATCCAGTTTCAACTACAATCCAAGAGTCATTAATTTATATTCTGCCTTTTCCATCTAGTTCAGTAAGCTACACACTCTAGCTAATTTATATTAGGTCCCATCTTCTATTTGGTGATGAACATTATTTGCTCCTGACATGTACAATTTAAATGTGCTAATATGGCACTCTTAGCTGTTATATATAATTGCACTTAGTTACCAGTAACATATGCATCCCTGGCTAGCTTCACATGCTTTCTTAATTTCTTATTATTATTGTTAGTATTCACAATTTGTTGCGTTGTATATTGGTTATAAGCAATAGTAATCAATGATACTGTACTTTCTGCGCGCTCCCTCATGAACCTAATGATGATCATCATCATCACAAATACAAGATATATTAAAAATTACTATGTACCTGGATTCAGTTGTCCTTTGTAGCTTGTGGTTTGAAGTGTTTGATTTGATGTTATGAATGCTGTAATAATCGGTAATCCTGTTGTAGCTTTAAATTGTTATAAGTTTCTGAATTGGTATATATGTGTAGTTTCAAATTGATATAACTTATTCAGAAACTTTAATTGATATATATGTGTAGCTTCAATCACCTTTTGCACTTTGAATTGAGCTTGTTTGTACTTGTTTATGAACATCAACATTTTGAACACCCCTGGAATCAGTTTCAAAGTATATGTATATATTGTTTGAACTTGGCTTTGTGCTTGATAACTTTGCTTTGTTGAAGTATTTAATAATTAGATTTTATGGCTTCTTATTCAGAATGAGGTAGCCGATCGTGATGTTCCCATGTCAAAGTCTACAAAGCATTTGGCTTCTACATTACCTCCTCTCCGAACCACATCATCTGAGCACAAAAATCGATCAACAGTTTGGGACCACTTCAAGAGAACATCTGATGATGAAAATAAGGCTCAATGTCAACACTGTTTGAAAGTGATCAAGTGAAAAAATAGAACAAGTGCAATGAGATCACATTTAAAAATTTGCATAAGCAATCCCGGTTCAGATAGAGGCAAACGACAGAAAACAGGCACATCGCCTAGCCCAGAAGTACAAGTGGGTAGGTTTGATGCAGAATATGCCCAAGAAAAATTGATATCAATGTTTGTTCACCAGGAGCTTCCTTTTTGATTTGTAGAAAGTCAAGGTTTCAAAGAATATTCGGCGGCTCTGCAACTAGGATTCAACACTTTTTTACATATTACATTGGCACGTGACATCTTGATGCTCTATGAAACAAAGAAGGTTCAACTTCAAAAATACTTTTCCAAATATGGAGGAAGAGTTTGTATTACAGTTGATAACTGGAGTTCGTGTCAGAATATGGCGTATATGTGTTTGACTGTTCATTTCATTGATGTGGACTGGAAGTTGCAAAAGAGAATACTAAATTTTTGCCAAGTCACCGGCCACACGGGAGAGATTATGGCTCAAAATGTTGAAGCTTGCTTGAATAGCTAGAAGTTGAACAAGATCTTGAGTTTGACAGTTGATAATGCATCGTCCAATGATGTAGGAGTTATGTATTTAAAAAAAAGGCTGATTTCTTGGAAGAGTTCAGTTTTGAATGGAGAGTATCTCCATATGCGTTGTTGTGCGCATATTTTAAACCTGATTGTGAAGGATGGATTGAAGGACATTGATGATTCGATCGCCAAAATTCGGGATGCTGTGAAGTATGTTAGATCCTCAAATTCAAGATTAACTAGGTTCACGGCATGTAATGCACAAGAGAATATTCCACATATGAGTCTTGTTTTCTTAGATGTTGAAACGCGATGGAACTTGATAAACCCATATTTCATGAGTTCTTTTGTGCTTAATTAGAGTGATTTATTCAACTCTTCACCTACTTATTCACATTAATTGCATAGTTTCACTTTCCCTTCCTTATTATGTCATATAATGAAAAACATGTTTTCTAAGCTTTAAAAATTAATTATTTTAATTACCTTTATTTCCATTCGATGCCGTGATTAGTGTGTTGAGTAGTTTCAGATTTTCTAAAGGCAGAATGACTTAAAGGATGAAAAAGGAAACATACTAGAATGGAAGGAGGAAGCAAAACGGAGCTTTAAAGAAACTGGTGTCCACACGATCGCATAGATGACGCGATCGCGTGCCAAGCACGAATCAGCAGCGACGCGGCCGCATGACTGACGCGACCGCGCGCCTTAAGCAGAATACACATGACGCGGTCGCATGACTGACGCGACCGCGTGGCAAGGTAGAGCTCCGAATGACGTGACCGCGTGACCCACGCGGACGCGTGACAGAGGCCACGCACCAGAAATTATAGAATACGCCCCCAGCGAATTCTGAAGCCCTTTTTGGCCCAGATCCAAGTACAGACAGCATAGACCAGAGGTTATAAAGTGTGGGAATGCTTCCATTCAAAAAAAGAAGAGCTCGCATATTTTCACCTTTCAATGATTTAGATTTAGTTGAGAGGGAGATCTTCTCTCTCTCTCTTTTAGGATTTAGGATTTCTTCTTGTTTTAAGAGTAACTCTGGATCCAGGTTTAATGTTCTTTTAGTATTACTTCTATTTATTTATTCCAACATTTGAATTGATTATTATTATAAATTGATCTAAGAATTATTCCATGTTACAGATTTCTAATTGAATTAATGATAATTTGAGGTATTTTCAGTTTATGATTATTCTCTTTGATTTAAGTTGCCATTGCTTCCCATCTAAGGACACTTTTATTATTTCAGCAATTTACTTTTTCCCCTTTTGGTTTTGGTTAAGAATTCAGTAACTCAACAGTCATTAAACTCAACATAATTGATAATCGTTACCTTGCTAATTGAGTTGAACTTAAATAATCCCAACCTTTTCTTAGGAAATAATTAGGATTCAAAGGTCAATTTAATTAGTCCCTTGACTTTCCTTTGCTCCGATAAAGGTTGACCAAGTGGAATTAAGATACAACTCTCATTATTGTTGAGAAGGATAACTAAGTTGGACTTCTAATTTCCCTTATCTTGCCAAAAGTTGTTTTGCAGTTATTATTTATTTTTACTTGCCATTTAATTCACTCGTCATTTAAATTACTTGATTCTCACCTTCTAAACCCCGATTACAACCTTTATAGCCAATAATAAGAACATACTTCCTCGCAGTTCCTTGAGAAGACGACCCGAGGTTTGAATACTCGGTTAACAATTTTTAAAGGGGTTTATTATTTGTGACAACCAACACGTTTGTAAGAAAGTTTGATTGCTTGGTTTAGTAACTATACTCACAACGAGAGTTTTTATAACCTCTAAACCATCCATCTTCTGCTCTTTCAGAACTCTACATACTTAATGTTAGTAGCAGCTTTAAAGCATCAGAAGGCATTTGAGCTATTAGAGATGCAAGACAAAAAAATTGTTGAAGAATTAAATAAGGGAAGAGGGGTACCTTCAATTCAAGATTGGGATTATGCTAAGTCCGTCTTACCGTTTTTAGAGATGTTTTACGACGCTACACTTCGCATCTCTGGATCATCTTATGTCACTAGTAACTTATACATGAAAGAAGTATTTGCTCTTGGAAGGAGGATTAAATAATATCGTGGTGATGATGATTTGAGCATAAGTCTTATGTCAAGTAAGATGAAAGCAAAATACAACAAGTATTGGGGAAATGCAAAAACTATTAACATGTTGTTGTTAATTTCCGTAGTTCTAGATCCTTGCCATAAGTTGGATTATGTTGAGTGGTGCCTAGTTAATTCTTTTGGTGCGGAAGTGGGCGGTAAATTAAAGACAAAGTTGTCTTCTTCTCTTCATTCACTTTATAATTTATATCAAAGTGCAGATGAAGGAAACCAAGATGATACCCTCTCCCAACCGAGTCCAAGTGATAAAGCCAAAGACATTTATGATATAGGGTTATATCGCCGATCAACCGGTCGCAAACCCAATCTTAAATCTGAGCTTGATCGTTATTTGAATGAAGACTGTGAGTCAGATGATAAGCCTTTGGATATTCTAGGATGGTGGAAGGTTAACACGAATCGATTTTCCGTCCTAGCAAATATGGCACGGGACATATTGGCTATACCAGTTTCAACAGTAGCTTCCGAGTATGCTTTTAGTATGGGGGGAAGAATCATCGATCAATATCGTAGCTCATTGACTCCTAAGATTGTAGAAGCCCTTGTATGTACCGAAGATTGGCTTAAAGGAGACTTTTTCTCTTCTCTTGCACCTGAGAATTTCGAAGAGCTTGAAAAGCTCGATCAAGGTAAATTGAATATTAAATGTTTCTTAAATATATCATATGATTTACTTAGAAAACGTTTTAGTTTAACTTATAATTATAATTTTTTAAAAGTTATAATTATAGTTTTTTATGTGCAGATTTTATTTTATCAGAGGACATTACTTATTCAGTGGGTCCAGGTTCAATTGCGCTTGAGGATGACTAGAAAGTCTTGATTGTTTGTTTTCTTTAGTTATTCTAAACACTTAGGTGGTAAAGAGATTAGACTTGCTTTTCCATATATGATTAGACTTGTTACTTGTTTATGTTTATGTTTATGTTTATGTTTTGTGATAGATCAAAGAAATTCCGTACTCCTTGGATGGGGATATTGGTGTCAACAATTATAGCAGTTGCAATATCATTTTTTGCTGTTGGAATTTGCATCGTTTCTTTGGCTTAGGAGAAAATTTCCATCGCTGAAGAGGCCTTTTGAAGTGCCTTTGGGAATGAAGGGTTTGATCCCAATGTGCCTTATAGCTTCTTTGCTCTTGGTGTATGTGATAAGTATTGCCACTAAAAGTTTAGAAAAGTAATTATTATTTACAATGGAAGGGATTTCATTATTTACAAATGTTACTTGTATTATTTAGAAAGAAAAAAAATTAATTTTTAGATTAAAAAAATCAATTTAAAAGAAAAAAGGTAAAAAATTTGGGTTTTTGTATGTAAAAATATTAACTTTTTGTGTAAAAATTGGTTTTGGGTGTAAAAACTAATTTTTTGGTTTAAAAACCAATATTTTAGTTTAAAAACCGGTTTTTTAGTGTAAAACCGGTTTTTTAATATAAAAACCGGTTTTTTAATATAAAAACCGGTTTTTTCTATATAAAACTGGTTTTTTCTATATAAAAACCGGTTAATTTTTTAAAACCGATATTTGTTTTAATAACCGGTTTTGAATTTTACTAACTGGTTAATAACCGATTTTATAATATGAAACCAATTTGGTTAATTAACCAATACTATATTTTTGGTTAACCAAAAAACTGGTTTGGTTTTTAGATTAACCAAACCATGAACACCCTTAGCGGCTACCCATAATTTCTATGACCGCCCTAGTCAAGGATACTATTCACAAGGCGGCAATTTCAACCAAGGGTACCCCCCAACAAGGAGGCAATTACAATCAAGGGAGTAACAACTATAATCAAGGATGGAGAGATAATCCCAACCAAGGTTGGTGGGACAATTATCAATAAGGAGGTAGGGATAATGGAGGAAACCAAAGATGGAACACCAACAATTCACAAAACCGATACTCACAAAACCCTCCACATTAACAACCAAACTAAAGAAGAAACTACCAAACCTATCAACCGCCTCATCATAGGCAACCACCTCAACCCAACCAATCACAAGCCCCCTAAATCACCTATCCTTCCCCTTCCTCCAATCAAGATGAGACACTCTGGTCCATACTCCAAGGGTAAAAAAAAATCCAAAACACACTTACCTCTAGCCTTACCGGCCTTACTTCTACCCTCCAAGCCCTCATTGCTCGCATGGAACCACCTTCTACCTCCACCCCTCAAGCTTCAAGTTCTGGTGCTATACCCTCTCAACCTCTACCCAACCCCAAGGGTGGCATCAATCTTATCACCTTGAGGTCTGAAACTCAATTGAAAGAGAGGAGTCCAAAAGCACCTAGCCCAATGATAGTCACTCAAGATGAGGATGTGGTTGAGATAGAAGAACTTGAAAAGGAGGATGAAGCACATGAGGTAGTTGCAGATGAAGTCCCTTAACCAAGGAGTGAAGTCTCTAGAGATGAGCAAGTCTTGGAGGAAGTTGCTCAACCCATCCCATTTCCTACATTAGCAAGAAAGACCAAGAAGCGTGTAGAACTTGACCCCAAATTGGTGGAGATGTTTAAGAAAGTTGAGGTAACTATCCCTCTTGATGATTAGATTCTTGCTAGTAAAGAATTTTATGAAAATATAATCGCGTTGTAAGTATAGTTTCTAAACCAGCAAAGAATCCTTTCGTACAAAAGTTTGGTTGTCACAAGTAACAAACCCCTAATAAAATTGATAACCGAAGTATTTAAACCTCAGATCGTCTCTCAAGAATTGTAGGGAGGTGTGTTTATTATTGGTTATGGAAAAAAGTATCTTTTTGGGTTTTTTAAGATAAGAAGCAACAATAGTAAATGGCAATGGAAACAAACAAACTAGAAAAACTCTTGGTAAGGTATGAGAACTGGAAATCCCATCCTAGTTATTGTTATCAGGTGTGATGAGAATTGTTATTGCTCCCACTTAGTTAACCCTTACTAAATAAAGGAAAGTCAAGTGGACTAATCAATTTGATTTCTCAAGTCCTAGTCAACTCCTGTGGAAAGACTAGCTTTAGAGGGATCCAAATCAATCAGCAATTTCCATTTTTTAATCAACAGTTGAGTTTGACAACTCAAGTGTCACCAATTACTGAACCAAAGCCAAAAGGGAAAAAATCTAAATTATTTATATCATAAATAAAAGAAAGCAATCATAAATCTGAAATACCTCAAATTGCATTTAAACATAAATTCAAATCTAACATGAAGAGTTCATAAGCCAATTTGGCAACATAAGTAATCAACTGAAGTAATAGAATAATTAAAAATAGAAGAGAAACTAAAGTAAAGGAACACTGAACCTGGAATGAAGAAATAGCCATAAACTAAGAGAAATCCTAATCCTAAAAACCTAAGAGAGAGGAGAGAGCCTCTCTCTCTTGAAACTACATCTAAAACCTAAAATTGTGAATATGAAAGTTGTATTTTTTTTAAATGAATGGATTCCCCCACTTTATAGCCTCTAATCTGTGTTTTCTGGGCCGAAAATTGGGTCAGAAACAGCCCAGAAATTGCTGGGGGCGACTTTTGCAATTTTCTGCACGTGGCGTCTGTCACGCGTGTGCATGGGTCACGCGTACGCGTCATTTGGAGATTTTCCTTGCCACGCGTACGCGTCAGTCACGCGTACGCGTCGTTTGTGCTCTGCGCAAGGCACGCGTCCGCGTCGTCCATGCGTGCGCGTCGCTGCCATTTTCTTCAAAACTCCATTTTGTGCGTTCCTTCTATTTTTGCATGTTTTCCTTCTGTCCTCTAAGCCATTCCTGCCCTATGGAGCTTGAAAATACTTAACACACAGATCACGGCATCGAATGGTAATAAAGGATAATTAAAATTAATATTTTTAAGGCATAGGAAACATGTTTTCACTTGTATTCACAGAATAAGGAAGGAATTGTAAAACCTTGCAATTTTTGTGAGTAAGTGGGTGAAGAATTGATAAAAACAGTCAATTGAGCGTAAGATGAATCATAAAATAGGGGTTTATCAACGTCCACACACTTAAAAATAAGCATGTCCTCATGCTAAGCTCAAGAGAAGCTATAAAGGAGTGAAGAGGAATAGTAGAATGTATGGAATGCAACCTATCTATATGAATGCAACTATATGCAAAATGTTTCTACCTACTTGGTTAAAAGTAAACAAATCTTTTAAGAACAAATATGAACTGGATTTCACTAATTCAAATCACAAAATAAAGTATAAGTAAACTTGCAGAAGAAAATAGCTTATGAAAGCTGGGAACAAAGAATCGAGCATCGAACCCTCACCGGAAGTGTATACACTCTAATTACTCAAGTGTTTAAGGTTTGATTCTCTCAATTCTCTACTAATCTTGCTTTTAAGGTTTGCTTTTTTTCTACCAATCAACACAAATTTGATACACAAATACACATATCAAGAGGTCTTTTAAGGGTTGTAATGGGGTTAGGGTCAAGGTAGGATTGTATTTGGCCAAGTGGACTAAAATCTGAATCCTTAATTAACTTAAAGTTTTCCCACGTAACTTAAGACAATCCATGTAATCAAAATACAAAACCTAACTGTCCATTAACCATGTTTTCCACATATTCATGCATCCTAATTTCGAGTACAGTACATATGCATTGCTTTCACCATTTATTTTGGGGCATTTTGTCCCCTTTTACTTTATTTGCTCTTTTTTTTTTCTTTTCTTTTTCTCTTTTTCTTCTTTTATATATATATATATATTTTTTTTTTTCTTTTGTTTTTTTTCTCAATGCATATGATTAAATTATTGGATGCATGAACATGTCCTAAACATTTCTTTCACATTTTCATAAAGATATATAACACCCAATTCTTAAACCAAACGTTTCCAAATCCAACTTCCCCATACTTAATTCTTGAGCACTCTCACTAGTCTAAGCTAACCAAGGATTCAAATTAAAGACATTATTATTTTTCGCTTAGAGTTAATGATGTGCTAAAATAAAGAACAAATGGGATAAGTAGGCTCAACATTGGTTTGAAAAGGATAATGAAAGGGTAAGGCCATATGGGTATGTAAGCTCAGTGAAACAAAGGCCTCAATCATATAAGTGCATGCATACATCAAACAATGGAAATATAGAATTAAGCAAGACAAAGATCACAATTTTAGAGAGAACAACACACACCAAAAAATAAAATATTGGTTGATAAGATGCAACCAATCAAGTAGGCTCAAAATCTCACTGGTTTTATGTGTTCGAGCTCTAAACCATGTTCCAGGATAATATTTCTTCAAAAAAGTTTTAACACAAAAATTTTAATTTAAATTAGTGAAATACTATAAAGTCATGAAAAAAAACTCATTACTTTAACCAAGCAATGCTAACATATGCACAAAATCAAGAAAATATGTAATCAAACATGTAAATGCAACAATGAACTAATAAAGAAAATAAGACATTGGTGTTGGGAAGAAAATAACTAACCCATGGAGATCGGTATCGACCTCCCCACACTTAAAGATTGCACCGTCCTCAGTGCATGCTGAGATGTGCAAGTGGACGGCTTGCTATACTGATGCTTTTCTCTAAAGATTATATAGATGGAACTTGTTTGTTGCCCATGTAAAGGTTTTTCGTTTCCCTTCTTCGGTGGCCATCCTGAAAGAAGAGGAAAAAGAAGAAAAGTAACCCAGGAATAAAGAGAAGAAAATAAATAAAGTATGGGTGGGTTAATGCCAAATAATGGGGGTCTCAATTACATGGTAGCTACAACATGTAAGTGAGAAAATAATAGAAGCACATGTCATACCAGTGGTGCAAAATTTGCAACAATGGGGGAGAGAGTGTTGGTAATGCAAGATAGTGTAAGTTCATGTCAATGCAAGATAATATAAGTATCATGAAGGAGTAGCATTGACTTATGAAGAATAATATCCAGTCAGAGTAAAACAAGTCATGAAGTACCAGAATAATTCAAGAAAAGATGCAACAGTTGAATAACAACATGTGACACCAATGTAAAAAGAATAACTTTAGAAAAGAAAATAAAAATATGCACAAAATTAAAATGCAATGAATGAAAGTATGCAAATAAATTAAATAAAATAGAATGTAAGTGAAGAGGGATGAGAAGTTAAAGAGATGAAGAAGAAGAAAGTAAGAAAGGAGGAAGAAAGAAGTAGAAAGGAGAGAAGAAAGAAGTAAAAATTTAGAAACAGGGCGCGACGCGTGCGCGCAAAGCAAGCATGCACGTGAGAACTGTTTTCGCCATGTGACGCGTACGCGTGGGTGGTCTTGGAAGCAAAAGGACGCGCACACATCAAAGACGCGTACGCGTGGATGACCTTATACCTCTAGCACAGTTCCAGTGTGGGGGCAGCACAACTCTCTGTCCAGGTGCTCTTTACACCGATTTTCATCCCCACGCGTATGCGTCGCTGACGCTTACACGTGGGTTGAACGTTCTACAGGTGACGCGTACGCATGAGGCACGCGTACGCGTGGGTTGGCTTGTGCTTTACGCACCCCTCCCGCGCGTCTCTCGCACAACTCTATGTCTAGTTGTGCAGACACATATGACGCGTGCGCGTCGATCTCCTTTTTTTTTCTGAATGCAAAATGCAAAATGCAGATGACTATGCAGAAATTATGAATGAACATGAATAAAAATAAAATAAAATAAAACTAAGAACAAAAAGGAAAAAATATACCATGGTGGGTTGTCTCCCACCTAGCACTTTTGGTTTAAGTCCTTAAATTAGACGTTTGGTGAGCTCTTTGTCATGGTGACTTGTGCTTGAACTCATTGATAAACCACAATTTCATGGCTTATCTTGTACTCAATTGAGTGGTTTTTATCAAGTCTTTTCACACTTATTCATACTATTTGCATGGTTTTACATTCTCCTTCCTGATTTTGTGCTATGATTGAAAACATGCTTCTTTGGCCTTATATTTGCTAATATTAATCCTTTCTTATTACTATTCGATGCCTTGATATGTGCGTTAAGTGATTACAAGGATTACAGGACAGGAATGGCTTAGCGGATGGAAAGGAAGCATGCAAAAGTGGAAGGAATACAAGAAACTGAAGGAACTACTAAAGCTGTCCAGCCTGACCTCTTAGTACTAAATCGACCATAACTTGAGCTACAGAGGTCCAAATGACGCAATTCTAGTTGCGTTGGAAAGCTAACATCTGGGGCTTCACAACGATATATAATTTGCCATAGCTGTGTTGAAGCCAGGCAACGCAAACGCGTGGATCACACAGACGCGTGACCTGGCAGAAACGCAATCCATGCAAACGCGTGGACGACGCTTCTGCGTCACTTTCCCGCAACCTGTACGTACCAGAATATGCTGGGGGCGATTTCTGGGTTGTTTTTGACCCAGTTTTCGGCCCAGAAAACACAGATTAGAGGCTATAAAGTGGGGGAATGCATCCATTCATCAACAGGTCTTCGATTATTCACTTTTCATAATCTAGATGT
Source organism: Arachis ipaensis (assembly GCF_059453495.1). Lineage (NCBI taxonomy): Eukaryota > Viridiplantae > Streptophyta > Magnoliopsida > Fabales > Fabaceae > Arachis > Arachis ipaensis. The sequence goes on along the minus strand of NC_142440.1, from coordinate 77,121,535 downwards.
AGTTTTTAGAGAGAAAGGCTCTCTCCTCTCTCTTAGGATTTAGGATTTGTTCTTCTCAAGTTTCAGGTTTAATATTCCTTTTATTTATTTTCTCAATTTAGTTTATGAACTCTTTATGTTTGGATTGATTTTCTTTTATTAATGCAATTTGAGGTATTTCAGAATTATGATTGCTTTCCTTTATTTATCTAAATAATTTAGATTTTTCCCTTTTGGATTTGGTTAACTAATTGGTAACTCTTGAGTTGTCAAATTTATCGTGATTGATAATTGTTATCTTTGCTGATTGATTTAAATTCCTGTAACTCTAGTCTTTCCTTAGGAGTTGACTAGGACTTTAGGTGTTAAATTGATTTATCCACATGACTTACCTTCATAGTTAGAGGTTGACTTAGTGGGGAGCAAAATAAAATTCTCATCACCATTGATAAGGATAACTAGGATAGGACTTCTAATTTTCATACCGTGCCAAGAATTTTATTAGCTATTGGTTTATTAATTCTTGCAATCTATTTTTCTCATTCAAACCTTTTTCAAAAACCCAAAAATACTATTTTCCATAATCAATAATAAATCACACTTCCCTGCAATTCCTTGAGAAGACGACCCGAGGTTTAAATACTTCGGTTTATTAATTTTATTGGGTTCGTTACTTGTGACAACCAAACGTTTGTACGAAAGGATTTTCTCTTGGTTTAGAAGCTATACTTACAACACGATCATATAATTGTGAATTTCTTTACCAACAGAAAATCCGTTCGTCAAAATGGCGCCGTTACCGGGGAATTGCAAACGTGTGCCTTATTATTGGTTATTGTAAATATTTGCCTTTTGATTTGTTTTTATTTTTATTTTTATTTTTTCTTTTTCGTAAATTAAGAGGTTATTGGTTTTTATTTAGTTAAAAAAATTTTAGATTTTTATTTTAAAATTTTTTTATCTTATCTTATCTTAGTTTTAAATTTCAAAATTCAAATCTTTTTTCAAAAATCATATCTTTTTCAAAATCTTATCTTATCTTATTTCAAATTCAAATTTCAAATTTCTACTAAATTCTAAAATTCAAAATTCAAAATTCAAAATTTAAAATTAAAATTTTAAAAATCAAACCTTTTCAAAATTTAAATCTTTTTCAAATCTTTATCTTATATTGTTGTCTTTTTCAAAATTCAAAATTCAAAATTTAAAATTCAAAAATCAAAATTCAAAATTTAAAATTCAAATTTAAAATTTAAAATTTAAAATTTCAAATTTCAAATTTCAAAATTTAAAATTCAAAATTCTAAATTTAATTTTCAAATTCAAAAATTTAAATTTCAATAACCTTTTAATTTAAATTTGTTTTCGTTTTTAATTTTTATTTGCTATTATGAGTTCTCACCCCATCGCTTTAAGTTTGGTTCCAATGTTGTTGTAAGGAATGGAAACTATAATGAAAATAGGCATCAAGGTTGGAAGAATCAAAGATGGGAGGAGCCACAAGGATTTGATCAACCCTCTTGGCAAAACCCCCTCCAATGCACTATAACCAACAACCATTCTGTGATGCATACCAAAATGATGACTATGGTGGACCCCCTTGTAGTTACCAACAAGTCCCGCCATATGCTTATGAACCATCTCCTCAACACAACTTTGAACCACCATACTCACAAGCCACTTACCACCAAACACCACCATATGACCCTAACCTGTATCCACCACACCAACCACCATATGAACCACACCCAGAACCACCACCTCAATATTCACCATCTCCATATCCTTATCAAGAAGAACCACCTTCCTATTATGAACCCTTTCTCCAAAATAATGAACCCTCATATCCACCCCAATCTCCAATGGATGACATCCTTCGTGGTCTTCTTCAAGGGCAAGCAAAGATGAAAAGGAATGTACTAGAATTAGTGACTGCCTTAACCGAGGTAGTAAATAAATTAGCTTCCTAACATCTGAACACTCAAGGAACCCCCATGGTTTCATGTGGAGAATTTACTGAAGAACGTAGCATGAAGGAGACACTAGAAACTTCGGTGGACAGTGAGCAGCACGACTTTGTATTAGAACAATTGAAGGAAGCCGTGATCATTGAAGAGGAAGAAGTAGTTGAAGACTTGGGAGATGGGGAACCTTCATGGGAAACTCAAGTCATAGAGCCCCTTTCTAAGGAGTTTGAAATTGATGCTGAGGAGGGTGTACAACCTTCCATGCCCTTGGTAAGCAATGAAGAAGAGACTGAATTGGAAGAAATCTACCAAGAGGAAGAGGTTGAAATTGAAGAAGCTTGCAAAGAGATGGAAGTTGTCAAAGAAGAGCCCAAGGGAATGGAGCTGGAAATCACCTTGCTAAGGTTGCTGGAGACCTCTTCCCCAAAGCCATCACCATCCATCCCTTCATTCAAGTGGGTAAATCTCTCATCTCTAAGCTTAATTAGCTCACTTGAATATGCTTTGCTTGAAACAGATGGTCAGCTTAGAGCTCTTTGTGGCTTTAAGAGTAAGAGGGAGATGGTTAGTGGTAGGAGTCGTCATGCAAGATTCAATATGGTGGAAAGCTCAAAGTTTAAATGCAAAAGTTAGTGTAAAGCTCAACTGAATGGGTCTAGGAAGTTGTTTGGCTGCTTTAGTGAGAATTTAGATTGCCTGCCACCCGGTTGGAACACTAATGATCAACAAGAAGATGGGGGCAAAAGCAAGGTTTGGGACCTCAGAATTCATTCTGGCAATCAACACTCTTGGGGCCTTGTCACTTGCTTTAACTTGCTTGAAGAATTTCTGCGCCTAGTTTGGGACCCCGGAGGCCATTGGAATCACAAACATTGGTGGAGATTCCAGGATGAGTTCAAGCACAAGCCACCATAACAAAGGACTCTCCAAATGTCCAACTTAAGGACAATAACTAAAAGTGCTAGGTGGGAGACAACCCACCATGGTATGATCATTCTTTTTCAATTTTAATTTTATTTCATTTTGTTTGTTTTGTTTCATTCTATTGAACCTGGAATTATTCATAACCTCCATATCAGCATTTGCACTCTACATTCTGTATATTGCATACTGCATCAAAAAAAAAGCACGCACGCGACGCAGCAGCATTGCTGACGTGTCCGCATCACCAGTGCATTTTGAAGAAAAGAGAATTGCACAGAGAGTCACGCGAAAGCATGGCTGGAGGCATGCTTTAGGCACAAATATGCCCACGCGACCGCGTCGGTGTCGTGGCCGCGTCATTTTGAAAATATGCCTCTCACGCGTCCGCGTCACCCACGCGAATGCATGGCTCTGTGAAATCGACGTAAAAGGGTGTAAGGCAGTAAGTTGGGCTGGAATGGGGCTGGACCCATGCTGGAAGCACAAGCCCACTCACGCGAATGCATGCCCCATGCGTCCACGTCATTTTTCAGAGTATAGCCAATCACGCGATCGCGTCAACCACGCGACCGCGTCACCCTCAAATTTGGCAAAAAGATTTTCGAACAGAGAGTTGCGCGAACGCGAGGATGCTCTCGCGCCAATCGCACCATCCAACTCACACGACCGCGTGACGTACGCGTCCGCGTCATTTAGCAATCGCGCCAACCGCGCGAACGTGTGACCCACGCGTCCGCGTCACCTGCATCACACAACTTATCCAGACTAGTGCCAATTATCTTATATTTTCTTCTCTAATCCTAATTTCTTCTATCTTTTCTTCTTTCTTCTTTCTTTCCTACTTTCTTTTTCTTCATCATCCTTCTTCACTTCCATTCTATTTTATTTAATTTATTTACCTACTTTCACTCATTGCATTTTAATTTTACGCATATTTTTATTTTCTTTTCTAAATTTATTATTTTTCCATTGGTGTTAAATGTTCTTATTCAGCTGTTATATCTTTTCTGGTATTATTTGGTGCTTAGTGACTTGTTTTACATTGTTGGATGATATTTATCTGTCAACACCAATCTTTTATGATATCTGTGTTCCTTTTTGTATTGACATGAATTTATATTGTCCTTCATTATCTGCTGTCTCTTCCCCTTTGTTGCAATGTTTTCACTATTGATATGCCACGTACTTCTATTGTTTTCTCACTTGCATATTGTAGCTACCATGTAATTGAGACCCTTATCATTTGGCATTAACCCACCCATACTTCATTTATTTTCTTATCTTTATTTCTAGGTTACTTTTCTTCCCTTTTTCTTTCAGGATGGCCACTTGGAAGGGAACCGGAAGATGTTTACATGAGGAGACAGACAAGTCCATCTGCAAAATCTTCAGAGAAAAGCATCAGTTGGAGCCACCCATCCACTTGCACATCTCAGCATGCACCGAGGACGGTGCAATCTTTAAGTGTGGGGAGGTCGATACCGATCTCCGTGGGTTAGTACCTTCCTGTCTCAACACCAATGTTTAAATTTTCTTTGTTTGTTCATTTGTTGCATTTGCATGTTTGATTGCATATTTGTTTAATTTTGTGCATATTTTACCACCACCTGGTTAAAGTAATATTTTCTTTTTCAAGAAACTTTTTATAGCATTTCACTAATTTGAATTAAACTTTTTGAAAAACTTGTTTGAAGAAATATTATATTGGAACATGGTTTTAGAACTCAAACACACAAAACCAGTGAGATTTTCAGCCTATTTGATTGGTTGCATCTTATCAACCAATAATTTTATTTTTGGTGTGTATTGTTCTCTCTAAAATTGTGATCTTTGTCTTGCTTAATTCTATATTTCCATGGTTTAATGTATGCATGCACTTATATGATTGAGGCCTTTGTTTCACTGAGCTTACATACCCATATGGCCTTAACCTTTTCATTATCCATTGCAAACCAATTTTGAGCCTATTTTACCCCTTTGTTCTTTACTTTAGCTCATCACTAACTCTAAGCGAAAAACAATAATGTCCTTAATTTGAATCCTTGGTTTGCTTAGACTAGTGAGAGTGCTTATGATTTAAGTGTGGGAAAAGTGGGTTTGGAAATCTTTGGTTTAAGAATTGGGCATTGTATATCTTTATGAAAATATGAAAGAAATGTTTAGAAAATATTCATGCATTCAATAATTTAATCATATGCATTGAATAAATAAATAAATAAATAAATAAATAAATAAGAGAAAAAGAAAAAAAGAAAAAAATAAAGGAGAAAAAGAAAAAATAATAAAAGGGGACAAAATGTCCCAAAGTAAATGGTGAAAGCAATGCATATGTACTGTACTTGAAATTAGAATGCATGAATATGTGGAAAACATGGTTAATGGATAGTTAGATGTGGTATTATGATTACATGGATTGTCTAAAGTTAGGTGGAAAGTTTATGTTAATTAAGGATTCAGATTTTAGTCCACTTGGCCAAATACAATCCTACCTTGACCCTAACCCCATTACAACCCTTAAAAGACCTCATGATATGTGTATTTGTGCATCAAATTTGTGTTGATTGGTAGAAGAAAAGCAAGCCTTAGAAAGCAAGGTTAGTAGAGGATTGAGAGAATTGAACCTTAAACACATGAGTGATTAGAGTGTATACACTTCCAGTGAGGTTCGATGCTCGATTCCTTGTTCCCGGCTTTCATGAGCTATCTTCTTCTTGCAATTCTATTTGTACTTCATTTTTATGATTTGAATTAGTGAAATCCAGTTCATGTATGTTCTCGGAAGATTTATTTACTTTTAACCAAGTGGGTAGAAATATTCTGCATGTAGTTGCATTCATATAGATAGGTTGCATTTCATACATTCTACCATTCCTATTCACTCCTTTATAGCTTCTCTTGAGATTAGCATGAGGACATGCTAATGTTTAAGTGTGGGGAGGTTGATAAATCACTATTTCATAGCTTATCTTGTACTCAATTGAGTGGTTTTTATCAAGTCTTTGCACACTTATTCATAATATTTGCATGGTTTTACATTCTCCTTCCTGATTTTGTGCTATGATTGAAAACATGCTTCTTTGGCCTTATATTTGCTAATATTAATCCTCTCTTATTACCATTCGATGCCTTGATATGTGCGTTAAGTGATTACAGGGATTACAGGGCAGGAATGGCTTAGAGGATGGAAAGGAAGCATGCAAAAAGTGGAAGGAATACAAGAAACTGAAGGAACTGCTAAAGTTGTCCAACTTGACCTCTTGGTACTAAATCGACCATAACTTGAGCTACAAAAGTTCAAATGATGCGGTTCTAGTTGCATTGGAAAGCTAACATCTAGGGCTTCGCAGCGATATATAATTTCCCAGAGCTGCCCCGAAGCCAGGCGACACGAACGCGTGGATTACGCAGACGCGTGACCTGGCAGAAACGCAATCAACACAAACGCGTGGACGACGCTTCCGCATCACTTTCCCGCAACCTGTACGTACCAGAATATGCTGGGGGCGATTTCTGGGTTGTTTTTGACCCAGTTTTCGGTCCAGAAAACACAGATTAGAGGCTATAAAGTGGGGGAATGCATCCATTCATCAACAGGTCTTCGATTATTCACTTTTCATAATCTAGATGTAGTTTTTAGAGAGAAAGGCTCTCTCCTCTCTCTTAGGATTTAGGATTTGTTCTTCTCAAGTTTCAGGTTTAATATTCCTTTTATTTATTTTCTCAATTTAGTTTATGAACTCTTTATGTTTGGATTGATTTTCTTTTATTAATGCAATTTGAGGTATTTCAGAATTATGATTGCTTTCCTTTATTTATCTAAATAATTTAGATTTTTCCCTTTTGGATTTGGTTAACTAATTGGTAACTCTTGAGTTGTCAAATTTATCGTGATTGATAATTGTTATCTTTGCTGATTGATTTAAATTCCTGTAACTCTAGTCTTTCCTTAGGAGTTGACTAGGACTTTAGGTGTTAAATTGATTTATCCACATGACTTACCTTCATAGTTAGAGGTTGACTTAGTGGGGAGCAAAATAAAATTCTCATCACCATTGATAAGGATAACTAGGATAGGACTTCTAATTTTCATACCGTGCCAAGAATTTTATTAGCTATTGGTTTATTAATTCTTGCAATCTATTTTTCTCATTCAAACCTTTTTCAAAAACCCAAAAATACTATTTTCCATAACCAATAATAAATCACACTTCCCTGCAATTCCTTGAGAAGACGACCCGAGGTTTAAATAGTTCGGTTTATAAATTTTATTGGGTTTGTTACTTATGATAACTAAACGTTTGTACGAAAGGATTTTCTGTTGGTATAGAAGCTATACTTACAACGCGATCATATGATTGTGAATTTCTTTACCGACAGGAAATCCGTTTGTCACTCATCCAGGAATCTCTACCAACCTTTGCAATTCCAATAGCCTCCGGGGTCCCATACTAGGCGCGTAAAGCCTTTGAGCAAGTTAACGTAGGTTTTCAGGCTCCAGGAGTATTGATTGTCAGGATAAATTCCAGGATCCCAAACTTTGCTTTTGAACCCGTCTTTACTTCTATCTTCATTATTCCAACCGGGCGGTACACTACCTGAATTTCCACTGAGATGCCCAAACTTCTTCCGAAAATCATTCAATCGAGCTCTATACCAATCCTTGCACTTCCATTTGGAGCGTGGAACCATATTGAACTTTGGATTCCAACTTCAATTACTACCATCTCCCGCTTACTCTTAAAGCCGCAAAGAGCTCTAAGCTGGCCATCGGTTTCAAGCAAACCATATTCAAGTAGAAAGGTAAAGATAAAGGCTAAGGATTTTACCCACTTAAAGTTTGTATTAGGTGGTAATGGCCGTGGGAGAGGTGTTTCCAATGGTTCTTCAAGCTCCACTTCCTTGTACTCCTCTGGGAATTCTTCCATTTCCTGACAGACCTCTTCAATTACAACCTCGTCTTGATCAAAGTCTTCAATTTCTTCCTCATCACTCAAGTCATAAGTTGGAGGTTGAGAAAAGTCTACCTCCACATCATCCTCATTCACTCGGGGTAAAATCTTCAGTCTCAAAGAATTCATTTACGGATACAAGTTCATCACTAGGAGAGCTTGATTCGTGGTCATTGATGAGTATTTTGGTGAAAAATAAATTTCTCCCAAAACACACAAATCTATCGGCAAGTGTACTGGGTCGCATCAAGTAATAAAAACTCACGGGAGTGAGGTCGATCCCACAGGGATTGAAGGATTGAGCAATTTTAGTTTAGTGGTTGATTTAGTCAAGCGAATTGAGTGTTGGTTGGGTGATTTGTGATTTGCAGAATGTAAATTGCATGAAAGTAAAGAGAGCAGGAAATTAAATTGCTGAATCTTAAGGAACAAGAAATTAAATGGCAGAAACTTAGAGTGCAAGAAATGTAAATTACGGAATCTTAAAGTGCAAGGAATGTAAATTGCTTGAAATGTAAAGGGGATTGGGACGTGGGTTTGCAGAAATTAAACAAGGAAAAGTTAAATTGCATTAAACATGGAAAGCAGTAAACAGAGAATTGAAATAGGAAATCAGATCTCAGGACCCAGAGACTAGAAAACCAAGTCTAGATCTCAATGCCTTCCTAGATCTAACAAGAACATTTGCAAGGAAATTGTAAATTGCAAAGAAATTAGATGAGAAGCAGGTAACAGAAACGGAAATTCAATTAAGCAGTAAATGAACAGAGAGATCCAAGGATGAGATTGAAACAGAATTTCTTCAATTCTCCAACCCAAGATCCAAGACAATTGCAATTGAAATAGAAAGCAATAAAATGAAGAGGAAGAGAAGTGAATTCTCCTTCCCCAAGACAAAGAAATTAAAGATCACTCAATATCCAAAGCTCTCCGAAAAACTATTATGAAAATTCCAAAAGAAAGCTCCCCGAAGAACTTGAATTCTATCCTATTTATACACTTTTTTCCAATGATCTTCAAGCCTTGAGTTGGGCCTTTGCTCTTGGTGGAATTGGGTTGAAAGAGGCCTTGGTTGATTGCTCTTGAAGTTTGAAGAAGAACCAAAGTGAACCAATTGAACCGGGTTTGATTTTTGCAAAAGTTGGACCAAAAGTTTGAGCCAAAGTTAGGGGTCTAACTTTGGCTCCAACTTTTCATATCAGCTAGCACATTTTGCTGATATCAACGTTGGTGCCAACGTTAGGGGTCTAACTTTGACCCTAACGTTGGCCTTGCCTAGTGTGCTTGTGGCGCCAACGTTAGCCACCAAGTTAGGGGGCTAACGTTGGCGCAAACTTTTGCTCCTTCCCCATTGAATTTTCATGTGCCAACGTTAGCCTCCAAGTTAGGGGGCTAACGTTGGCGCAAACGTTGGATGGCCAAGGAGGAATTCATGTGCCAACGTTAGCCTCAAAGTTAGGGGGCTAACGTTGGCGCAAACTTTTGGTGCGCAGGGGAGAAATTCATGTGCCAACGTTAGCCTCAAAGTTAGGGGGCTAACGTTGGCGCAAACTTTTGGAGCCCAGGGGAGAATTTTCAAGTTCCAACGTTAGCCTCCAAGTTAGGGGGCTAACGTTGGGGCTAACTTTTCAACCAAAAGTTTGTGCAAAAGTTTGATGCTAACTTTAGGTCCAGCTTCTTGCTTCCTGGTTCAATTTCACTTATTCCATTGTCCTCTCTTCACTCCTAGCCATTCCTTCTTGCTTCAACCTTTCTCCAAGCTTTCTTCACCTATCATTAATCAACCAAACTCATCAAAGCTATGCTCAAAATCATGAGATATTCATTCTTTCATAATATGCAACAAATATAGCATAAAACATCATGAAATGGCATGAATTCATATATGGTTGGTTCAATCAAGGGAAACATGAAAATCTACTCAATTAGCTTGCTTGTAGCTCAAGAAAGTGCATAATTCTAATGAAAACAAGAGAAAAAGACTAGCTAAAATAGGCTAGGATGACTTGTCATCACAACACCAAACTTAAAGCTTGCTTGTCCCCAAGCAAGAAAAGATTTATGCTCCAAGGTTCTTTCAATTAAGATGGATTGAGGAACAATTGTAAAGTGCAGTGAGTGAAGTGATCAAGTATCAGTGGGGTGAACTCTAAATCATATGCTCATGCAAGGGCTTCAGTGCTCACTAGTCCTTACATATTGGGAGTCATAGGTCTTAGGATTTTCATCCAAATGGTATCATGGAGGTCTCTTTATATGTAATCACCTTGAAGCAGCTTATAGTTTCTGTGCTTTGGCCTCGACTCTAAGTATCATGTCTCAAAGCGGCTCTTTAGATAAGCTTTCAATCAATACTCCTAAACCAGTTGGTTTTAAGGTATTAGGTGTTAAAGCACCCCTAAGGATTTACTTGCTCAAGCCTCTTTCTTTGACACAACTCAACCACAAGCATTTTACTAGGCTACCAACTCTTTGAGTCATTGTTTCTTCTTTCTTTTCTGCCTAGTAATTGATGCTCAGAGCCTTGGGCCATGTTCTTTTTGTTTTTGCATTTTCTTTTCTTTCTTTTTGTTTTGTTTGCTGCTTCTTGGATCAATAGATTTTTGAGAATCTCCACAATACTTCTTTGAACTTCATGTCCCGCCTATGAGCTCCCATGCAAGTTTTCACAAGCATGCAACCTCAATACATGATCATACAACTAGAACCACCACTTCTCCTAATCTTTTGCTTGCCTCAAAATTGTTTAATTCCTCAATCCTTCTTTTCAAAGAACTTTCATGTGATGCATTTCTTGAAAATTGAGTGCAAACGAGTTTTGAAGATGAGAATGTTGTGAATGATCAAGCCTCTTGCTTATTGAATTATAAAGAAAGACTATGCTATGTAGACAAGCAGGGCAGATAAGGATACAATCCAACTTTCAATTACAGCAATATTTGATGTAAAACAATGACTTAACAATACAACCTGTTGAAGTTTACTTGCTTTCCTTCTTCTCATTATCATTGTTGCTGACCTTCATGTTCATCTTTCTCCTTTTTGATGATGTTCAAATCTCCAACAGCTTGTATGACATTCTGCAATGATATTGAAAGTTGCTTGTTCCCCAAGCACTTGGAAACAATGGTTAATTTTTCATGATTTATTTGCGGGCTTTTTGAACTTACTTTGGTGTGGGAACACCAAACTTAGTACCTTGCCAATGGTTAACCATTTGTGATAATTTCTTTTTCTTTTTCAAAAGTAAAAGAACTGGAAACTAAGAAAAACAGTAAAATGGCTAACTAGTTCATCCAGTATGCTTGAAGCCTACATTATGCAGAAAGTGAGAATGTGTTTTATAATGGGATTTTGGTGAAACACCAAACTTAGAATCTTGCATTCTCCTTTAGATTGTTTTGGTGTGCAACACCAAACTTAGCTTCTTGCATTATAGATAAAACTAATTAACCTTTTTATTAAAATAGTTATGAACAGAAAACTACCTCGGGTTGGGTTGCCTCCCAACAAGCGCTCTTTTATTGTCACTAGCTTGACATCCTTCACTCTGTGTTCATGGAAGTTGAGGCTTCTGTTGCCTTAGGTTTCCTCCTCTTGCTATGGGCTTCCTTCCCTCTGTTTCTCTTTCCATAGCCTTCTTGTTTTCCTCCATGACTCCCTTCTCTTTCAACACAGCATCCTTTTCATGGCTCTTTGGGTTCAAAGTCCCCTTTTTCTCACCCAATTCAGCAAGGTTTTGCACTAATTGTTCCACCTGCCTTTCAAGTCTTCTGAGTGAAGCCTCCTGGTTCTTGCTTATCATCTCTTGATGCTTCTTTATTTCTTCCCGCTCTATTGCCATCATTTCTTGAATTTTGATGGACCTCTCCATCAGCATTTCTAGAATATAGATCCTTTGAAAGGTTGGAAGTGGTTGTGGCAATTGTGGTGGTTGATGAAGGTCATTTTGAGCGAATGGTGAGGTAGGACGGGGTTGGAAGTGTGTGTGATTGTTGTTGTGGGGGTGTGTTTTAAGTTGATTTTTGAAGTTGGGATTGTTGCAGTTGAAGTCCCTTGGTCTTTGGTTTTGGTTCTCAACCCCCCTTCCATTAGAATGAGTTCTCCAAGGTGGATTGTACACATCATTCTGAGGTCTGTTCTGGAGCATGCTAGAGTGATTGCTTGGAGCTTGTAGTTGCTCATAGCTTTGTTGGTCATGGTTAATGGCCCCAAAGCTTTGTTCAGCTTGATTACACCCATATGAGCTTTGAGTCAGGTTGTATGTATGTACTGCAGCATGTCTCAACTCAGTGATTTTTTTAGCCATCATATCTAATTGTTGTAGAGTCTGTTGATGCATCTGCTTGTTTTGGCTTATTACTGCACGAGCACCTTCAATTTCTTTCTCTAATGGATGCACTTCTGCCTCTTGCTTAACAATTCTTTGTGATGGGTTAAATTTGACTAGGAGTCCATTCATCAGTTCTTCCCATCCGATAATGCTTCCTTGTGGAAAAGCTTCAAACCATTGGGCAACATCATTCATGGCTATGGATAGTTGCTTCGAACCATGGGTTACATTATCGTCCATGGTGGGGGTATTACTCTCATGATTGCTCGAATTTGTTGAGTTCCCTTCCATGATCTGCACAGTCACAACCAATTCAAGTGAAGATAGAGCATATTCAGGCCAGGATATGATTGAAGGATCAGTTGACACAAAGTATCAAACAGTTGGCAAACTTGAGAGAGAAATGAACGAAAACCACTCCTCTCGTTTGTTTTTCAAGCTATGAAAATCATGTTCAGCAGGATGAGCCAAGGAAATTTCACTCTAGTGCTAGAATGAGGTTTCTATCAGCTCAGGCAAAACTTCAAACAGTTAGTGGGTTAGTCAAAAATTAAAGAAAAAATGCTTGATCTAGATCACCACCTCACTTAATCATTGTCAATCTAATCAATCCCTGGCAACGGCGCCAAAAACTTGATGAGTATTTTGGTGAAAAATAAATTTCTCCCAAAACACACAAATCTAACCGGCAAGTGTACCGGGTCGCATCAAGTAATAAAAACTCACGGGAGTGAGGTCGATCCCACAGGGATTGAAGGATTGAGCAATTTTAGTTTAGTGGTTGATTTAGTCAAGCGAATTGAGTGTTGGTTGGGTGATTTGTGATTTGCAGAATGTAAATTGCATGAAAGTAAAGAGAGCAGGAAATTAAATTGCTGAATCTTAAGGAACAAGAAATTAAATGGCAGAAACTTAGAGTGCAAGAAATGTAAATTACGGAATCTTAAAGTGCGAGGAATGTAAATTGCTTGAAATGTAAAGGGGATTGGGACGTGGGTTTGCAGAAATTAAATAAGGAAAAGTTAAATTTGCGTTAAACAGAAGAGAAAAAGGGAATTGGGATTGAATCAGATCCGAAACGGCAAAGTAGATGAACATGGAAAGCAGTAAACAGAGAATTGAAATAGGAAATCAGATCTCAGGACCCAGAGACTAGAAAACCAAGTCTAGATCTCAATGCCTTCCTAGATCTAACAAGAACATTTGCAAGGAAATTGTAAATTGCAAAGAAATTAGATGAGAAGCAGGTAACAGAAATGGAAATTCAATTAAGCAGTAAATGAACAGAGAGATCCAAGGATGAGATTGAAACAGAATTTCTTCAATTCTCCAACCCAAGATCCAAGACAATTGCAATTGAAATAGAAAGCAATAAAATGAAGAGGAAGAGAAGTGAATTCTCCTTCCCCAAGACAAAGAAATTAAAGATCACTCAATATCCAAAGCTCTCCGAAAAACTATTATGAAAATTCCAAAAGAAACCTCCCCGAAGAACTTGAATTCTATCCTATTTATACACTTTTTTCCAATGATCTTCAAGCCTTGAGTTGGGCCTTTGCTCTTGGTGGAATTGGGTTGAAAGAGGCCTTGGTTGATTGCTCTTGAAGTTTGAAGAAGAACCAAAGTGAACCAATTGAACCGGGTTTGAGTTTTGCAAAAGTTGGACCAAAAGTTTGAGCCAAAGTTAGGGGTCTAACTTTGGCTCCAACTTTTCATATCAGCTAGCACATTTTGCTGATATCAACGTTGGTGCCAACGTTAGGGGTCTAACTTTGACCCTAACGTTGGCCTTGCCTAGTGTGCTTGTGGCGCCAACGTTAGCCACCAAGTTAGGGGGCTAACGTTGGCGCAAACTTTTGCTCCTTCCCCATTGAATTTTCATGTGCCAACGTTAGCCTCCAAGTTAGGGGGCTAACGTTGGCGCAAACGTTGGATGGCCAGGGAGGAATTCATGTGCCAACGTTAGCCTCAAAGTTAGGGGGCTAACGTTGGCGCAAACCTTTGGTGCCCAGGGGAGAAATTCATGTGCCAACGTTAGCCTCAAAGTTAGGGGGCTAACGTTGGCGCAAACTTTTGGAGCCCAGGGGAGAATTTTCAAGTTCCAACGTTAGCCTCCAAGTTAGGGGGCTAACGTTGGGGCTAACTTTTCAACCAAAAGTTTGTGCAAAAGTTTGATGCTAACTTTAGGTCCAGCTTCTTGCTTCCTGGTTCAATTTCACTTATTCCATTGTCCTCTCTTCACTCCTAGCCATTCCTTCTTGCTTCAACCTTTCTCCAAGCTTTCTTCACCTATCATTAATCAACCAAACTCATCAAAGCTATGCTCAAAATCATGAGATATTCATTCTTTCATAATATGCAACAAATATAGCATAAAACATCATGAAATGGCATGAATTCATATATGGTTGGTTCAATCAAGGGAAACATGAAAATCTACTCAATTAGCTTGCTTGTAGCTCAAGAAAGTGCATAATTCTAATGAAAACAAGAGAAAAAGACTAGCTAAAATAGGCTAGGATGACTTGTCATCAGTCATCATTACCAAGGAAGCTTGCTTCTTGATTTGTCCCATCCAATTCTTCATAAGATACATGCCTTGGGGGTTGTGCACTATCCTCCTTAGCATCAACTGTAAATTTCTGGGCGGAATTCTCCATAATTCTTGATTCCCATGGAGGTTCAGCGTCTCCTAAGTCTTCAACGAATTCTTCTTCCTTGATAATTTCAGCTTTCTCTACTTGTTCCAGTACAAAGACATGCTCTTTACTATTCATCGGAGCTTCTAGTGTCACCTTCGTACTGGGGGCTAGTCGATTTATCACTTGCTCCAATTGATGAAGGGTTGCATGAAATTGGTTCACTGTGTCCTTGAGATGATCCTGTGATTCTTGGTTCGATGGATATGGATATGGTGCATATGGGAGTAGTGGTTCTTGGGAGTAGTTGGATCGGAGTTGGGTTGGATAAAGGTTAGGGGCATATGGATGTGAATGGTTGTGGTTGGCTTGTGAGTATGGTGGTTCAAAACTATGTTGAGGATGTGGTTCATAAGCATATGATGGGGCTTGTTGGTAACTACAAGGGGTCCACCATATCTATCATCTTGGTACGCACCTCAGAATGGCTCTTGACCATAGTAATTTGGTGGAGGTGGTTTGTCACGAAGGGGTCCACCATAACTATTGTTTGGATATGCATCGTAGAATGGTCGTTGTCCCTGGTACTTTGGAAAGTGTTGCTGCCGAAAGGGTTGATCAGATCATCGTGGCTCCTTCCATCTGTGATTGTTTCGACCTTGACGCTTGTTCCTGTTATAGCTTCCATTTCTTTCAACAACATTAGAACCAAACTCAAAGCGACGGGGGTGAGAACTCATAGTAGCTAATAAAAATTAAAAACAAAAATAAAAAACAAATAAACAAGCAAAATAAAATATTTACAATAACCAATAATAAGGCACACAATTGCAATTCCCCGACAACGACGCTATTTTGACGATTAGATTCTTGCTAGTAAAAAAATTTATGAAAATATAATCGCGTTGTAAGTATAGTTTCTAAACCAGCAAAGAATCTTTCGTACAAAAGTTTGGTTGTCACAAGTAACAAACTCCTAATAAAATTGATAACCGAAGTATTTAAGAAATTGCAGGGAGGTGTGTTTATTATTGGTTATGGAAAAAAGTATCTTTTTGGGTTTTTTAAGATAAGAAGCAACAATAGTAAATGGCAATGGAAACAAACTAACTAGAAAAACTCTTGGTAAGATATGAGAACTGAAAATCCCATCCTAGTTATCCTTATGAGGTGTGATGAGAATTGTTATTGCACCCACTTAGTTAACCCTTACTAAATAAAGGAAAGTCAAGTGGACTAATCAATTTGATTCCTCAAGTCCTAGTCAACTCCTGTGGAAAGACTAGCTTTAGAGGGATCCAAATCAATCAGCAATTTCCAATTTTCAATCAACAGCTGAGTTTGACAACTCAAGTGTCACCAATTACTCAACCAAAGCCAAAAGGGGAAAAATCTAAATTATTTATATCATAAATAGAAGAAAGCAATAATAAATCTGAAATACCTCAAATTGCATTTAAACATAAATTCAAATCTAACATGAAGAGTTCATAAGAAAATTTGGCAACATAAGTAATCAACTGAAGTAATAGAATAAATAAAAATAGAAGAGAAACTAAAGCAAAGGAACATTGAACCTGGAATGAAGAAATAGTCATAAACTAAGAGAAATCCTAATCATAAAAACCTAAGAGAGAGGAGAGAGCCTCTCTCTCTCTAGAAACTACATCTAAAACCTAAAATTGTGAATATGAAAGTTGTATTTTTTTGAATGAATGGATTCCCCCACTTTATAGCCTCTAATCTGTGTTTTCTGGGCTGAAAACTGGGTCAGAAACAGCCCAGAAATCAACGGGGGCGACTTCTGCAATTTTTTGCACGTGGCGTCCGTCACGCGTGCGCGTTGGGCACGCGTGCGCGTTGGGCACGCGTGCGCGTCATTTGGAGATTTTCCTTGCCACGCGTACGCGTCAGTCACGCGTACGCGTCATTTGTGCCCTGCGCCAGGCACGCGTGCGCGTCGCTGCCATTTTCTTCAAAACTCCATTTTCTGCGTTGACGAACAGATTCCTTGCCAGTAAAGAAGTATATAAATATAAACACGTTGTAAGTATAGTTTCTAAACCAACAGAGAATCCTTTCGTAAAAAATTTTGGTTGTCACAGGTAACAAAACCCAATAAAATTTATAACCAAGGTATTGAAACCTCGGGTCGTCTCTCAAGGAATTGCAGGGAAGTAGGATTTATTATTGGTTATGGAAAAAGTATATTTTTGTTTGGGTTTTTGGAATAAGGAATAAGTAATTTAAATGACAAGAAAAATAAATTAATAATTATAAAGAATCTCTTGGCAAGGTATAAGAACTGGAAATCCTATCCTAGTTATCCTTATCAGGTGTGATGAGAATTGTTATTGCTCCCACTTAGTTAACCCTTACTTAATAAAGGAAAGTCAAGTGGACCAATCAATTTGATCCTCCAGTCCTAGTCTACTCCTGTGGAAAGACTAGCTTAAGAGCAATCCAAATCAATCAGCAATTCCAAATTTTCAATCAACTGCTGAGTCTGATAACTCAAGTGTTACCAATTACTTTACCAAAGCCAAAAGGGAAGAAAATCTACTTGAATGAAAATAATTTGGATTAATTAGAAGTATCAATAACATAAATTAAAGAAAGCAATCATAAATATAAAATACCTCAATATGTATTAAATAGAATATTCAAATCTAACATGAGAAGGTTCATAAGCCAATTTGGAAACATAAGTCAGATACAAGTAAAAGCATTAGAATAAATAAAAGTAGAATAGAAATATAAATTAAATGAACATTGAACTTGTGATTGAAGAGAAGTAGCCAAATCATAATAGAAATCCTAAATTCTAATCCTAACAGAGAGGAGAGAGCCTCTCTCTCTCTAAAAACTACATCTAAAACCTAAAATTATGAATTATGAAAGTTTTATCCATTGTTGTTGTTGATTCCCCCATTCTCTAGCTTATATTTGTGTTTCTGGGCTTGGATTTGGGCCGAAAAAGGGCCCAAAAATTGCTGGGGGCGACTTCTGCAATTTTCTGCACGTGGCGTCCGTCACGCGTACGCGTGGGTCACGCGTTCGCGTCGTTTAGAGTTTTTCTGGTCACGCGTACGCGTCATTTGCGTTCTGCTCAAGGCACGCGTCCGCGTCGTCCACGCGTACGCGTCGCTGCCTTTTCTTCAAAACTCCATTTTTGTGATTTCCTTCCATTTTTGTATGTTTCTTTTCTGTCTTCTAAGTCATTCCTGCCCTATGAAGCCTGAAAATACTTAACTCACAGATCACGACATCGAATGATAATAAAGCATAATTAAATTTAATATTTTTAAAGCATAGGAAACATGTTTTCACATATATTATAAAATAAGGAAGGAATGGTAAAACCATGCAATTTACATGAATAAGTGGGTGAAGAATTGATAAAAACACTCAATTGACCACAAAATACATCATAAAATAGGGGTTTATCATGCGTTCCTTCCATTTTTGCATGTTTTCCTTCTGTCCTCTATGCCATTCCTGCCCTATGAAGCCTGAAAATACTTAACACACAGATCACAGCATCGAATGGTAATGAAGGATAATTAAAATTAATATTTTTAAGGGATAGGAAACATGTTTTCACTTGTATTCACAGAATAAGGAAGGAATTGTAAAACCTTGCAATTTATATGAGTAAG
Source organism: Arachis ipaensis (assembly GCF_059453495.1). Taxonomy (NCBI): domain Eukaryota; kingdom Viridiplantae; phylum Streptophyta; class Magnoliopsida; order Fabales; family Fabaceae; genus Arachis; species Arachis ipaensis. The sequence goes on along the minus strand of NC_142440.1, from coordinate 77,103,085 downwards.
TGGGTGTGAAGAATTGATAAAAACACTCAATTGAGTACAAGATGAATCATAAAATTGGGGTTTATCACCTCTCTTTGATGATATCCATCGTGTGCCTAAATATGCAAAGTTTCTTAAGGATTTGTGTATGAACAAAGATAGAATCCATGAGTTAGAAACTATTCCATTAGGGAGTTCTATTTCGGCTTTAATAGGAGCAATACCGGAAAAGTGTGGTGATCCGAGCCCTTGCTTAGTCTCTTGTACCATAGATGGAGTTCAATTCAATGATTCTATCTACGATCTAGGTGCATGCGTTAGCATTATGCCTCTTTCCGTTTATCATATATTGAAGCTCGCTCCGTTTAAGCGGTCAGCGGCTAGGTTTGTCTTGGCAAACAAGAGCATAATAACTGTGACGGGTATTGTGAAAGATGTGTTGGTAAACATAAATGGCTTGGTATTTCTGATTGATTTTCATATCCTTGAGATGCCACCTAGTGAATTCGAAAGGACATCATCTATCCTACTTGGGATGCCATTCTTGAGGACCTCTAGGTTTAAATTGGATGTCTATTCGGGAACTTATTCTTTTGAAATCGACAGAAGAGTTGTTAGCTTTAGTCTTGATGAAGCCATGAGACACCCACCAGAGAATCATTCCATATTTCGATGTGACTTAATTGACAATGTTGTGGTCGAAGTGCATTGTGCAAATATTGATGAGAAGATTGAAGAATCAAGTGTGGGGAGCCCATGTGAAGAGAACACCGTACCCACTCTGGATCCACCGAAAGTTCAAATGCCGAGTCAAGAGCAACATATAGAGTTGAAACCACTACCACCCCATCTAAAATATGCCTATCTTGATGAAGCTCACAAGTTTCCGGTAATTGTTGCAAGGGAGCTCACTCCTCCACAAGAAGAGAAGCTGCTTAATGTTTTGAGGAGGAACAAAAGAGCTATAGGATGGAGCTTGGCAGACCTAGTGGGCATATGCCCCCAAGTGTGTGAGCACTGAATCTTCTTAGAAGAAGGAGCTAGACCCGTTCGGCAACCTCAAAGACGTTTAAATCCTACCATTCTAGAGGTTGTAAAGAAGGAGGTAACCTGGTTATTAGAGGAAGACATCATTTACCCCATTTTGGATACTGAATGGGTAAGTCCCGTCCAAGTTGTTCCAAAGAAGTCCAGGGTAACCACAATCAAGAATGAGAGCGGGGAGCTTATAGCTACAAGGGTGCAAAACTCATGGAGGGTGTGTATTAACTACTGGTGTTTGAACACGGCCACTAGGAAGGATCACTTTTCGCTACTCATTACTGTTTCTTAGATGGCTATTCGGGATATTTTCAAATCCACATTGCTTTAGAGGATCAAGAAAAAACAACATTTACGTGCCCCTTTGGAACTTATGCCTACAAGCGTATGCCATTTGGCTTATGCAACGCACTAGCAACTTTCCAAAGGTGTATGATGAGCATATTTGCGGATCTTCTAGAGCATTGCATGGAGGTGTTCATGAACGATTTTAGTGTCTATGCGTGGATGGTCAATTTTGCCATTCCACGCGTGCGCGTGACTCACGCTCGCGCATGGATTCGAAAATTTTGCTTTTTCACGCGTACGCGTCACTCAAAAATCCTTCAGCCCCGGAATTGATCATTTTCTCACAACGTTGGGGGTAACGTTGGATGTCCAACGCTACTTCCAACGCGAGCATCAGCACACTTTACAGAGAATTGCTATGCTTCTCTTCTATCGTTTGAGGCAACGTTGGTGGTCCAACTTGGCAACCAATGTTGCTTCCTCTTCATCTTTTCCATGCTCCTTCTTCAACCATCCTCCATGCTTTCCTTCACCAATCATCAACCAATAAATGCATCAAAGCCTTGCAAAAGTCACGAGAATTCTTATCATTCTTAGCATACAAGTAATCATAGCATTAATCATCATGAAATTGTATCAAATTACTCATGGTTGAATGAATCTAGGCATACATGAATTTCTACCCAATTTGCTTACTTATAGCTCAAGAAAGTGCATAAAACCTATTAAAATCAAGGAAAAAGGATAGTGAAACTAGCCTAAGATGCCCTGGCATCACAACACCAAACTTAAATCTTGCTTGTCTCTAAGAAAGTACTGAATTATTGAGAAGAAAAAATGACACAGAAGGTGACATTCATATCAGCAAGGCATTATTAGTAGCTCATGAGGTTTCACGCAGACAATACAGTAGCTAACTTCTTATGATCTCTTATTATTCATTAGGCATAGACTGTATCCTTTAAGCATCCATTAACACATTGCTATGATCTCTTATTATTCACTCATCCTTGGTAATTGCTTTTCTTTATTTTCTTTTTCTGTAAACTTGTTTCTTACTTGTAGCTTAGTGTCATGTGTAGCAGTAGCTTCTTTAGCTCATTTGTACTCAACACATATTCACTACAGACACTTGGCTCATAATTCTTCTTAAGACATTGATGCCCAGCACCTCTTTGGGTCACTAAATGCCTTGTAACTAGGTTGCTCTTGATCATGGACTTTCGGTTGATAATCCCGGGTTAGTTAACCCAAGTTACCAAGTGTTAAAGTACTCCATAGAACCTAATCATCCAAGTAGATCCTAGTACAAAGACACCACAGGCATATGTCCTAACGTTCAAGCTATTGGTGTCTAGCCTTATTCTTTTGCTTTCTTCTGTTTTTGGTTGCCACTTTTGGCTTTTCTTTTCTTTCTTTTGACTTATTTTTCTTTCCTCCAAGGACTTTTATTTGCTAAGACTCATAAACAGCATGCTAATCTACATTAAAGGGGAAAAATCTATCCTTTTATTCATTATAAGTGAGCTACTACACAATCAAACATATATACCACCACTTACTGTTATTTCACTTCTTGCTAAAAAGGAAACTCTTCCACTTCTTGTTCAAACATTTCTTTTATTTAATTTGAAAAGACTCAGGGGACAAGACAAGCATTTAACAAGTGAAAGTGAAAGCACACACACTTAGGCTAGCATACTTATTGCAAAACGAAACACTACAGAGTGCAAAACAACTTAAACTACAAGATGACCATTAACATGGGCACATTTAGACTTCCAATTTAGAGCATTTCAAAGCGGATGGAATTAAGTAACAATACAACCTCTTGGTGGTGCTTTCTAGTTGCTTCCTCTAATGGTGTGTATTTCTTCCAAGAGATTGATTGAATTCCTGCAACTCATTGGAAGTTACTTGTTTCCCAAGCACTTGAGAGATTGTTAGCATGCATGTATATTTGTAAGCCTTTGAACTTAGATTGGTGTGTGAACACCAAACTTAGTTTCTTGCCTTATGCAGCAATTGAGTCTTATGAAGAAAACATCAAGTAATTTTATTAAGAAAGTAAACTATAAACTAAAAAACAACCATGAACTAAGTAACAAACTAGAACTAGAAAACAAACAACTTTTTGAGTAATTTCTCTGATTGTTTGAGCTGACAACTAGTTATGCTGATGGTGTAATGTGTTCTTCATGCAATCCATGGTGGAACACCACACTTAGGATTACACATTCACCCTTAAATTTCTTTGGTGTGCAACACCAAACTTAGCTCCTTGCAATAGAGAATTTACTTAACTCTTATTGACAAGCAATGAAAAGAGAATTACCTTTGGTTGGGTTGCCTCCCAACAAGTGCTCTTTTAACGTCACTAGCTTGACAGTCAACTCTCTCAGTCGAGTTTGTATTTTGTCTTAGGCCCTTCCTTCATATCACCCAAATAGTGCTTGAGCCTTTGTCCGTTTACAGTGAAGGTCTCCTGTGATTTTTCTTCCATAATTTCTATATGTCCATTGTAACACCCTAATTAGCCTAAGCCTTACCTCGCGTCATAAAGCAAAGGTTAATCAGAGGTTACGACAGTTCTAAACTCATACGTATAATATATAGAAGAATAATATAATATGTAGAAGTCCGATGAAAAATATAGCTCAAAATATTGGATTTGAAAAGCGCAAAACTTACTAACAAAGCTACTAGTTTGAGACACAAGAGACAAACAAGATATATCAAAATATAAGTACATAATATCATAGAAAACTAGCCACAACTCGCGGAGTTTAAGCCGGCTAGCCATATACAGTTCTTATAGAAACTTGATAGTTTTAAAATAGCTTATACAAGTTTTTCTCTCATATTACAAGCCTCTAGGCTAAACAAAATACAAAAGTGAGATGTATAAACAGATAACCAAAAAGACTCCAAAATAATCCAGGAACCTCTGCTTCTGTCACCATCCCAAACAACTCAACGAGGTGGGTTGCGACCTACATCTGAAAAACACAACAAGGATATGGTATGAGAACCGGAGGTTCTCAGTATGGTAACAGTGCCCAGTGATGTAGGATATAAGACCCCGGGACGCCAAAAGCAATCCTAAGCACCATATCCATCACAAGATTCAAGCTTAAAGCATTCTAAAAACAAATAAGCATAATATAACCCTCATCATAAATAAACCGGGTAATCTATCTTAAGGGATTTCTACTCTAACCATACACCACTGTCCCACAGCCTTCACCAACCTATCCTCCATGCGATCCCATCGCCACCGCCTTCCGAACCACCTCAATCCCAGTAGAAAACACAATTAATAACAATGCAAGTAATTCACAAGTAAAAGCATACAAGGCAAGTAGATCAAGTAAGCAATTAGACATGTTATTCTATTAGGCACACAATTACAAGTCAACAAAGCAAACAAACAAATAGAAAATGCATATGATGAATGCCTGCCCTACTGGCTGTGATATCACATTGTCGGTTCAACTACCAACCCGACACATCTCCATGGAGACGTCGCCCTTCGGATTACTCATATGGGAACCCCCGAGATATAGTGCCCGGATCACTGTCCAGGTATCGGCGCCTGCATACTCTATAGGTCCAAAGGGATGCGAGCGGGATACTCTTGCCACAGACCTCACATCTCAACGCAAGCGGGACGAACCACCACCCTTACGCCTCCGCCGCTACCTTGACAGGCGGGATCCATCCGCCGTCCCTGCCGGGTGCATAGCATCTCATAATATCAGTAAAAAAATAATATCTCAGTGGTTTTTAGAAAACATTTTCAACATACAGAGATCCATCATCTCAATCCGAGTCCTCGACTCACCTCAACCACTATCCCTTTCATAACTCAATTTCCAATGTCAAAAGTTCATCATTCCTTATCTCATGTATCACTCATCCTCCACCCAACGTCAAATCATTCTCAGCACGCCAGAAACCTAAGCCTCCATTTTCTAATTTATCATAAAACCATGTATTAGGACTCTTAAGTTATATCCCATGTTCTAATACTCAAAACTAGGCCCAAAAGTCTTAAAATGGTGTTTTAGAAGCTTACAAGCTTGTTGGGAAGGTAGAATAGTTGAAAACAAATAAAATTTTGAGAAACAGGACGTGTGCGGCCGCACAAGGGTCTGTGCATGTGCACACTCCTAAGAGTTTTGAAATGCGTGCGTACGCACAGGGGTGTACGTATGCACAGGTATACATTTTTAAAAGGATCTGTGCACTCGCACAACCTGTGCCAGCGCCCCAACAAACTGGCCTTCCTGACGTGTGCGTCCGCACAGGTTGAAGTTTTTCCATAGATGTGTGCACGCACAAGCTGTGCTGGCACTACGAACAGAATGCACTTCCCTGCCTGTGCGTGCGCAAAGATGTGTGCGTCTGCACAGGTCAAAATATTTGCTGGTTGTGCGTCCGTACGAGGGTGTGCGCCCACCAACTTTGAAGGATCATAACTTCCTCTACAAAATTCCAATTTTTACAAACTTTATATCAATTTAAAGGGTTTTCAAAAATATTCAATTATAAACAAATTTCAATCAATTTTGAAAACCAAGGCAAAAGTTATGATCATACAAAGTTCATCAAAATCCAATTTTTACCAAACTTCGTAACTTTTAAAATTTATTTTCATACCCATACTAAATCACACCAAGCCATTCAAAACACCACTTTTCATCAAAATGTATTTGTTATACCATAATACACCAATTTTTACCACATTCTCCTTCTCATTTCATTATTCTCAATTCCAACCTTAACTATATAACACTTATGAGCAAAATCACCATACAACCCACCATTTCATAAATCATAGCACTACAATTATCATAAGGAACCAACTCCCAATCCATCCAATCATTCAATATCATCATATCAATTCAATTCATCATAATCAACCCAACATTCATCAATTTATCAACATATAACACACCAACCATCATTTTAATTCAACCTATCTTATTGGTCACTAGTCTATGTGTCCATGAATATTATATACTACATAGAGGAAACTGAAATCATACCTTGGCCAATTCCCTTTATGCACCAAAACTCAAATTGATCACCAAATAGCTTTCAACCAAATACAAGTTTTCACATCCACTCCACTAAGCATAAATAAGTTCCAAGAGCTCCCAAAGCCACCATAATCAAACTATATACATATTAATCACCTCAAATCAACCTAGGGTTCCAATTAAACATAAAATTCACAAGGTTTTAGTGGCTCTTACCTTCTCCCACATATTTGGATGTCACAACCTAATGCTAAGCAAGGCTTAAAGAAAACTTAAACATCCAAAATCACAAAAACTCACTTAGGCACAAACCCTAAGTACCTGAAATTTTCAAGAGAGAAACATGGAAGATTTTGTGATTACCTTGAGGGTTTCTTGGATGGGTTTTGTAGAGCTCTTCACAAGGAAAGCGTAGCCGCTAACGGCATGCAAATTGGAGCTCTCTAGCTCAAGATATGAGCTTTGGAGGAAGATGATAAATAGTAACCAAAAGGGCTTCTCTCTTCTTCTCTTTTCAGCATGTATGAGTGTGTTTGTTTAGTGTTGTGGCTGGTTTGGTTCATTTAATGAGCCTTTTATATGTTGGGCTTGGACCCAACTTGGGCCCGGTCCAACCCGTTAGCGTTTTTAGCCCGTTTGGCCCAACTTCAGGCCAAACCTTTAAAATTAACGCCCGGTTTTTCATTTCTAACATTTTTCTAAGGTTTTCGCCGGTTTTCACTTTTTCTCAGGCGGTACCGGGCAGACTTGAACCAGTTCAACCGGTTCAACTACTGGTTCGTGTTTTTTCATGGTTTTTCGCAAGAAGCACATTTTCTGACTCAGAAGACCTACTGAGTCCGAAAATCACCTTTAAATCGTCAAATTCTCACTCTAACTTTTCAGAATCTAATTTGGGCAATCAATCACTTAATTAACTGGTTGATTAGTTGCGGTTCTTATATTCTCCCCACCAAATAAGAAATTTTGCCCTCAAAATTTGAATTACCTGAGAAAAGTACGGGATAATCCTTTCGCATCTCAAACTCCAATTCCCAAGTGTGCTCTTCTACTCCTGCTCGCTCCCAAGCAACTTTAACCAATGGAACATCCTTTCCTCACAGCTTTTTCACACTAGTGTCATCGATCCTTACTGGCGTTACTTGGAAAGTTAAGTTCTCTTCCAACTCGACCGATTCAGGCTCCAACACATGAGCCGCATCCAACGTGTACTTATGGAGTTGTGACACGTGGAATACGTCATGCAAGTTAGACAGATGAGGTGGCAAAGCGACTTGATATGCCACCTGTCTGAATCTCTTCAAAATCTCAAACGGTCCTATGTATCTTGGGTTCAACTTCTTGGTCTTGATTTCTCTTCCGATCCCAGTTGTCAGTGTAACCCTAAGGAATACTTGTTCTCCTACTTCAAACTCTAATGGTTTCCTTCTCTGATCCGCATAACTCTTTTGTCGACTTTGAGCAGTTAAAATCCTTTCTCGTATTCTCTTAATCTTCTCAGTAGTCTCTGCTACCACAACTGGACCCAATACACTTGCTTCACTAGACTCATACCAACAAAGTGGAGACTGGAACTTCCGTCCATACAAAGCCTCATACGGAGCCATCCCAATGCTCGCATGAAAACTATTGTTATATGCAAACTCCCCACATCCGGTATGCAAATTCTTCCCTTGTATCTCCATAACCCTTCATCATCCTTAGTGAATTCTTCGCGCCTCTTATAACCAACTGGATGAAACAATTGTTGAAGCTTCTGCTCATCTTGCTGAGCCCTTTGTATTTCTGATTTAAACGTGCTTGAGATTTATAGCTGGTTCAAACAAGCTCTCCCGGCAACTTTTCTAATATCCAGCTTAAGATCCACAAACTTATCTACTAGCTCCTCTTCCTTAATCCTTATCCAAGCTACTGTTAGAGATTTCCGACTCAAAGCGTTTGCTACTATGTTCGCCTTTCCAGGGTGATAACTCAACTCAAAATCATAATCTTTAAGCAATTTCATCCACTTTCTCTAGCGCATATTTAGCTCCTTCTGATCAAAGATATACTTGAGGCTCTTATGATCAGAAAAGACACTAAACCTTACTCCAAGTGGTGTCTCCAAATCTTCAATGCAAAGACAATCGCCACTAATTCCAAGTCATGAGTGGGGTAATTCACCTCATGCGGTCTTAGCTGACGCGATGCATAAGCCACCACATTCCGATGTTGCATCAATACGCAACCCAAACCTTTCAGTGACGCATCACAATATACTTCAAACGATTCATGCGGTTCCGGTAAGATTAGAACAGGTGCTGAAGTTAATCTCTGCTTTAAAGTCTGAAAACTCTCTTCGCACTCTGATGTCCACACAAATGGCACCTCTTTCCTTGTTAATTTCGTCATTGGTAGTGCAATCCGGGAAAATCCTTCAATAAATCTCCGGTAACATCCGGCTAAACCCAAAAAGCTCCTGACTTTCGTTACAGTCGTCGGTCTTTCCCATTCCATCACCGCTTCCACCTTTGAAGGAACTACAGCTATTCCTCCTTTACTCACCACGTGGCCTAAGAACTTTACTTCCTCCTTCCAGAACTCGCACTTTGACAATTTAGTGTACAACTTCCGCTCCTTCAGAATTTGCAACACAATCCTCAAGTGTTCCTCATGCTCTCTTGCCGTCTTAGAGTAAACCAAGATGTCATCTATGAAAACCACCACGAATTTGTCTAAAAAGGGACGAAAGACTCTGTTCATGTAATCCATGAAAACAGCAGGTGCATTCGTTAACCCAAAGGACATTACTGCAATCTCGTAGTGTCTATAGCATGTCCTAAACACAGTCTTAGAGATATCATCCTCCTTCACCCTTATCTGATGGTAACCGGATCTCAAATCAATCTTGGAAAACACTCCAGCTCCTTGCAATTGATCCATCAAATCATCTATCCTTTGCAGCGGGTACTTGTTCTTCACAGTCACCTTGTTCAACTGTCGGTAATCCACACAATCTCATTCCCCCATCTTTCTTCTTCACCAATAAAACTGGCGCTCCCCACGGTGATACACTCGGTCGAATGAACCTCTTGTTCAGAAGCTCTTCCAACTGAGTCTTTAATTCTGCCAGCTCTATCGGAGCCATTCTATATGGCGCAATCGACATTGGTCCGGCTCTCGGCACCAATTCGATGGAAAATTCAAATTCCCTTTGAGGTGGGAACTCAGGGATATCTTCCGGGAACACTTCTAGAAAATCTCTAACCACCGGTATATGATCTAAGTTCTGGGCATCACCTAATGCATTAGCAACAAACATAATATAACCCTGACACTCCTCCCCACTACAATGCACTATTACAGAGTTCAAGTAATACCACGTAGATACCACTGCTCCATTCTCTCCTTCTGGCATAAACCGAATGGTCCGTTCAAAATAGTCCAACAAAACCTGATTCTTCGAAAACTGATCAAACCCCAAAATCATTTCAAGCCCCACCATTGGTAAACAGATCAAATCATGCACAAACTCTCTACCCTCAAGCTTGAACCCTACTTGTCTACAACCTGACCTAGTCATAACTGTTTGATGCGGAGTATGTACATGCAGATCAGAAGGTAACTCTAACACTTTCAAGCCTAATTCCTCAACTTTAGCAAATGAAATAAACGAATGCGAAGCTCCAGTATCATATAATGCAACTAAGGACTTATCACCAATTAAACATATACTTCTCATCAACGGAATCGCCTTAGAAGCATCCTTGGCATTCACAGCAAAGACTCGACCTTGATGCTGACTCTGGCCCGCATTTTGATTCTGCCCACGAGGGAAATCCTTCGCAAAATGACCAAGCAAGCCACAGTTGAAGCACCCACATATACCAATCTTGCAAGAGTCATATGGATGAAAACACCTACAACGATCACAAGTTAAATCCGAAGAACCCTTACTCTGATTTCCTCTCCCTTTGCCACGCTGAATCTGGTCATGTGTGTTCTTTCTGAAGCCTCCTTGACTTTGAGGCGCATATACTCCTCTCTTGAAGCTTTGTCTTCTCGGATGAAGGTACTTGCCATGCCCACGACTAGAGCTCCCTCCATGAGTGTCCTTAGATGCCGCCACGGTCTTGGCATACTCCTCCACTACTCTAGCCTTATTCACCAAGTTGGAGAAGACACGGATCTCCATAGGAGCCACATCAGTCATAATATTGTCCTTCAAACCCCTTTGGTACTTATTGCACCTCCAACTCTCGAAAGTTTCTGGGTCACCCTGACACACCCGAGAAAACCTACAAAGCTCTTTGAACTTATTGGTGTACTCAGCCACAGACATGGAACCTTGCTTCAGCTGCATTAGCTCTATCTCCTTCGCTTCCCTTGCAGACTTAGGGAAATACTTCTTGTGGAAATCCATTTGGAACACCTCCCATGGAATGTCGGCGTTCCGAAGCTGTAGCAAATGACACTCAGCTTGCCACCAGGGTTGGGCTTCTCCCGCTAGTTGATAAGCAGCAAACTCTACATATTGATTGAGTGGAACATGATGTGCCTGTAAAGCACGCTCCATAGCCTGGAACCAGTGGTCCGCTTCAACAGGATTTATGGACACTCATAAAGTGGCGGATGATTCTTGAGGAATGTCGCCAAGGTCATCGAAACTCCTCCCGTGTTATCGCCATTTCCCTCAGCATTGTCATTGGCATTTCCTTCTCCACTCCCATTGCCATTCCCCACCAGTTGGCCTAACCTCTGCACAGCTTGTAGAGTCGCAGCAGCACTCGCTTCCATGGTGTTAGCTAAGTTAGCCATGGCTGCCATGAACTCGGCATGGTTATCGGTTGGTTGCTTATTCCTACTCTCTCACGTACGTGTTCGACCTCGCCCGCGAGTGGCCCTTAGGGTTCCTGTCTACACCAAACAATCGATATCAAGGTGATCAGTCTCAATATCAAAAGTCTATTGCTTCAATTATCCCAAACAGGCACTCACAAACAAGCATGCTATTCATATATAAAGTAGATAACCTAATAGCATCAAAGAAAAGACACACAGAGTATGCAATGAAGCACAATCGGTCCATCCCTCAGGCTCACGAGTACAAACCGCTCTGATACCACTAAATGTAACACCCTAATTATCCTAAGCCTTACCTCACATCGTAAAGCAAAGGTTAATAAGAGGTTATGACAGTTCTATTCTCATACATATAATATATAGAAGAATAATATAATATCTAGAAGCCCGATGAAAAATATAGCTCAAAATATTGGATTTGAAAAGCGCAAAACGTACTAACAAAGCTACTAGCACGAGACACAAGAGACAAACAAGATATATCAAAATATAAGTACATAATATCATAGGAAACTATCCATAACTCAAGGAGTTTAAGCCGGCTAGCCATATACAGTTCATATAGAAACTTGACAGTTTTAAAACAGCTTATAAAAGTTTTTCTCTCATAATACAAGCCTCAAGGCTAAACAAAATACAAAAGAGAGACGTATAAACAGATAACCAAAAAGATCCCAAAATAATCCAGGATCCTCCACTTCTGTCACCATCCCAAACAACTCTCTGATGAGCGGATAATTTATACGCTTTTTGGCATTATTTTTAGGTAGTTTTTAGTATGTTTTAGTTAGTTTTTATTATATTTTTATTATTTTTTAAATAAAAATCACATTTCTGGACTTTACTATGAGTTTGTGTGTTTTTCTGTGATTTCAGGTATTTTCTGGCTGAAATTGAGGGACCTGAGCAAAAATCTAATTCAGAGGTTGAAAAAGGACTGCAGATGCTGTTGGATTCTGACCTCCCTGCACTCAAAGTAGATTTTCTGGAGCTACAGTAGCCCAATTGGTGCGCTCTTAATTGCGTTAGAAAGTAGACATCCTAGGCTTTCCAGAAATATATAATAGTCCATGCTTTTTCTGGGATTTGATGGCCCAAACCGGCGTTCCAAGTCAGCATAAAAATTTTGGCGTAAAAACGCCAAAACTGGCATAAAAGCTGGAGTTAAACGCCCAAACTGGCACCCAAGCTGGAGTTTAACTCCAAGAAAAGTCTCTACATGTGAAAGCTTTAATGCTCAGCCCAAGCACACACCAAGTGGGCCCGGAAGTGGATTTCTACATTATTTACTCATTTCTGTAAACCCTAGGTTACTAGTTCTCTATAAATAGGACCTTTTGCTATTGTATTTTCATACCTTTTCATCTTGGAATCTTTAGTTCATCTTTTGATCTCTTGATCACATTTTGAGGTCTAGCCTCACGGCCATGCCTAGCCCTTTTGTTCTTATGTATTTTTCACGGCAGAGTTTCTACACACCATAGATTAAGGTGTGGAGCTCTGCTGTTCTTCACGAATTAATGCAAAGTACTATTGTTTTTCTATTCAACTCAAGCCTATTTCTTCTCTAAGATATTCATTCACACACAAGAACATGATGAATGTGATAATTATGTAACACTCATCACTATTCTCACCTATGAACGCGTGCCTAACAACCACTTCCGTTCTACATGCAAAACAAGCTTGAATGTGTATCTCTTGGGTTTCTAATCTAAGATTAAAACCTTCGTGGTATAGGCTAGAATTATTGGCGGCCATTCTTGAGATCTGAAAAGTCTAAACCTTGTCTGTGATATTCCGAGTAGGATCTGGGAAGGGATCACTGTGACGAGCTTCAAACTTGCGAGTGTTGGGCGTAGTGACAGACGAAAAAGGATCAATGGATCCTATTCCAACATGATCGAGAACCGACAGATGATTAGCCGTGCGTTGACAGCGCATTTGGACCATTTTCACTGAGAGGACGGGAGGTAGCCATTGACAACGGTGAAACCCAACATACAACTTGCCATGGAAAGGAGTATGAATGATTGGATGAAGACAATAGGAAAGCAGAAGTTCAGGAGGAACAAAGCATCTTCATACGCTTATCTGAAATTCTCACCAATGAATTACATAAGTATCTCTATCTTATTTTATATTTTATTCATCTTTTAATTATCAATTCTCCATAACCATTTGAATCCGCCTGACTGAGATTTACAAGATGACCATAGCTTGCTTCAAGCTGACAATCTCCGTGGGATCGACCCTTACTCAGGTAAGGTTTATTACTTGGACGACCCAGTACACTTGCTGGTTAGTTGTGCGGAATTGCAAAAAAGAGTTGAGATTACAATTGTTCGTACCAAGTTGTTGGCGCCATTGATGATCACAATTTCGTGCACCAAGTTTTTGGCGCCGTTGCCGGGGATTGTTCGAGTTTGGACAACTGACGGTTCATCTTGTTGCTTAGATTAGGTAAATTTATTTTATTCTTTAGAATTTTTAAGAATGAATTCTAGAGTTTCAGATGATGTTTTTATCATCACAAATGCTGATTGATTCTCATCAATTTGGCTGTTGTATGTAATGTCCTGCTGAAGCTTGGCTAGCCATGTCTAATCTTTTTAGACTGAAGCTTTAGACTAACATTGCATGATTCCTGGAATTCTTATTAAGAATTTTGAAATCTTTATTTTCTTTTCCAAATAATTTTCAAAAAATTACAAAAATAATTTATAAAATCATAAAACCAAAAATAATCTATGTTTCCTATTTGAGTCCAGTGTCAATTTTTTAAGTTTGGTATCAATTGCATGTCTTTAATCATCTTGCAATTTTCGAATATATGCATTATGTTCTTCATTAATCTTCAAGTTATTCTTGATGATTTCCTTGCTCTGATCTTTAAATTCTCTTGTCTTGTGTGTTTTGTTGTTTTTCATATGCATTCTCAATTTGTTAGTGTCTCTAATATGAAAATTTATAAGTTTGGTGTCTTGCATGCGTTATTGGTTTTGATCTTGATTTTCCATGATTAGTTTCATTTTATTGTTTCTCATCATTAAAAATTCAAAAAATTTTCAAAATTATGTCTTTTCAAGTCAATAATACAGAGAATTAAAGATTCAGAACATGCAGCAGAGGAATTACATAGAAAAAGCTATGCGTTCAAAACACCCAGTGAGGAAGGAAAACTGGCGTTTAAACGCCAGCCCGGGTACCTGGCTGGGCGTTAAACGCCCAAAAGGGTAGTATTTTAAGTGTTAAACACCAGAATGGATACCATTCTGGGCGTTTAACGCCAGGATGGCACAAGAGGGAAGATTTTGTTTTCAATTCAAATCTTTTTCAAATTTTCATAATTTTTCAAAATCAAATCTTTTTCAGATCATATCTTTTCAATCATATCTTTTCAAAATCAAATCCTTTCGATTTTTTTAGTATTTTTGAAAATCCTTGTTACAATTAATGATTTAATTCAAAATTTTCAAGTTGTTACTTGCCTATTAAGAAAGAATCAAATTTTAAATTCTAGAATCATGTCTTTTAATTTCTTGTTTGTCAAGTAATCAACTTTAATTTTAAAAATTTCTTTTAAATTGATTTTCAATCATATCTTCTCAATCATATCTTCTCAATTACATCTTTTTCAAAATAATTTTCAATCATATCTTTTTTTATTTCTGATTTCAAAATCTTTTTCAAAATCACTTAGCTACTTTCTCAATTTTAATTTTCGAAAATCATCAATCAATTTTTTTCAAAATTTCTTTTAATTATTTCAAAATCTTTCAAAATTTAATTTCGAAAATTCTTTTCCCCCTTCTCACCTTCTTCTATTTAAGGGACTAGCACTCTTCCTCAATGTGCAATTTAGACTCCCTTTCTATAAGTTTGAATTCTCTCCTCTCTTCCTCCTCCTTCTATTCCTCTTGTCCTCTGATATCTCAAGGAATCTCTATACTGTGACATAGAGGATTCCATAATTTCTTCTTCTCTCTTTCATATGAGCAAGAGCAAGGACAAAGGCAATCTTGTTAAAGCTGATCCTGAACCTGAAAAAACCTTGAAGAGAAAGCTAAGAGAAGCTAAAGCACAACTCTCTGGAGAGGACCTAACAGAAATTTTCAAATAAGAAGCCATGGCAGCCGAAAACAACAACAATGCCAACAATGCAAGGAAGGTGCTTGGTGACTTTACTGCACCTACTCCCGACTTCTATGGGAGAAGCATCTATATCCCTGCCATTGGAGCAAACAACTTTGAGCTGAAGCCTCAATTAGTTTCTCTAATGCAACAGAATTGCAAGTTTCATGGACTTCCATTGGAAGATCCTCATCAGTTCTTAGCTGAATTCTTGCAAATCTGTGACACTGTCAAGACCAATGGGGTTGACCCTGAGGTCTACAGACTTATGGTCTTCCCTTTTGTTGTAAGAGATAGAGCTAGGATATGGTTGGATTCACAACCTAAGGAAAGCCTGATCTCTTGGGAAATGCTGGTCAGTGCTTTTCTGGCCAAATTCTTTCCACCTCAAAAATTGAGTAAGCTAAGAGTGGAGGTCCAGACCTTCAGACAGAAGGAAGGTGAATCCCTCTATGAAGCTTGGGAAATATACAAGCAATTGATCAGAAGGTGTCCTTTTGACATGTTTTCTGAATTGAGCATCATAGTTATCTTCTATGATGGTCTGTCTGAACTGTCCAAGATGTCATTAGACAGCTCTGCTGGAGGATCTCTTCATCTGAAGAAGATGCCTGAAGAAGCTCAGGAACTCATTAAAATGGTTGCAAATAACCAATTCATGTACACTTCTGAAAGGAATCTTGTGAGTAATGGGACAATTCAAACGAAAGGAGTTCTTGAGATTGATACTCTGAATGCCATATTGGCTCAGAACAAAATATTGACTCAGCAAGTCAATATAATTTCTCAGAGTCTGTCTGGCATGCAAGCAGCAACAGGCAGTACCAAAGAAGCTTCATCCGAAGAAGAAGCTTATGATCCTGAGAACCTAGCAATGGAAGAGCTGAATTACATGGGAAAACCCTATGGAAACACCTATAATCCTTCATGGAGAAATCATCCAAATCTCTCATGGAATGACCAACAGAGGCCCCAACAAGGCTTCAACAATAGTAATGGTGGAAGAAATAGGTTTAGCAATAGCAAGCCTTTTCCATCATCTTCTCGGCAACAGACAGAGAATTCTAAGCAGAGCCAATCTGACTTAGCAACCATAATCTCTGATATAACTAAAACCACTCAAAGTTTCATCACTGAAACAAGGTCCTCCATTAGAAATTTGGAGGCACAAGTGGGTCAGCTGAGTAAAAGGATTACTGAACTCCCTCCTAGTACTCTCCCAAGCAATACAGAAGAGAACCTAAAGAGAGAATGCAAGGCCATAAATACGTCCCACATGGCCGAATGCATAGAGGAGGGAAAGGCAGTGATTTCTACTGAGGAAGACCTCAATGGACGTCCACTGGCCTTCAAGGAGTTCCCTAATAAGGAACCATGGGAATCTGAGGCTCACACTGAGACCATAGAGATTCCATTGAATTTACTTCTGCCATTCATGAGCTCTGATGAGTATTCTTCCTCTGAAGAGGATGAAGATGTTATTGAAGAGTAAGTTGCTAAGTACCTTAGAGCAATCATGAAGCTAAATGCCAAGTTATTTGGTAATGAGGCCCCAACAAGGCTTCAACAACAGTAATGGTGGAAGAAATAGGTTTAGCAATAGCAAGCCTTTTCCATCATCTTCTCGGCAACAGACAGAGAATTCTAAGCAGAGCCAATCTGACTTAGCAACCATAATCTCTGATATAACTAAAACCACTCAAAGTTTCATCACTGAAACAAGGTCCTCCATTAGAAATTTGGAGGCACAAGTGGGTCAGCTGAGTAAAAGGATTACTGAACTCCCTCCTAGTACTCTCCCAAGCAATACAGAAGAGAACCTAAAGAGAGAATGCAAGGCCATAAATACGTCCCACATGGCCGAATGCATAGAGGAGGGAAAGGCAGTGATTTCTACTGAGGAAGACCTCAATGGACGTCCACTGGCCTTCAAGGAGTTCCCTAATAAGGAACCATGGGAATCTGAGGCTCACACTGAGACCATAGAGATTCCATTGAATTTACTTCTGCCATTCATGAGCTCTGATGAGTATTCTTCCTCTGAAGAGGATGAAGATGTTATTGAAGAGTAAGTTGCTAAGTACCTTAGAGCAATCATGAAGCTAAATACCAAGTTATTTGGTAATGAGACTTGGGAGGATGAACCCCCCTTGCTCACCAAAGAACTGGATGACTTGACTAGGCAGAAATTACCTCAGAAGAGACAGGATCCTGGAAAGTTTTCAATAACTTGTACCATAGGCACCATGACCTTTGAGAAGGCTCTGTGTGACTTGGGGTCAAGTATAAACCTCATGCCACTCTCTGTGATGGAGAAGCTAGGGATCTGTAAGGTACAAGATGCGAGAATCTCATTAGAGATGGCATACAATTCAAGGAAACAGGCTCATGGAATTGTAGAGGATGTCTTGGTAAAGGTTGAAGGCCACTACATCCCTGCTGATTTCATAATCCTAGAAACTGGAAAGAGTATGGATGAAACCCTCATCCTTGGCAGACCCTTCCTAGCCACAGTAAAAGCTGTGATTGATGTTGACAGAGGAGAGCTAGTCATTCAATTGAATGAGTCATGCCTTGTGTTTAAGGCTCAAGGATCTCCTTCTACACACATGGAGAAGAAGCATGCAAAGCTTCTCTCAATGTAGAGTCAAACAGAGCCCCCACATTCAAACTCTAAGTTTGGTGTTGGGAGGCCATCATCATGCTCTAAGTATCTGTGAGGCTCCATCAGAGCCCACTGTCAAGTTATTGACATTAAAGAAGCACTTGTTGGGAGGCAACCCAATTTTATTTAATCATATCTATTTATTTTCCATTGTTATTTTATGTTTTCTGTAGGTTGATGATCATGTGAAGTCACAAAAACAACTAAAAAAACAAAAACAGAATGAAAAATAGTATTCAAAATAGCACACCCTGGAGGAGAAGCTTCCTGGCGTTTAAACGCCAGTAAGGGTAGCAGAATGGGCATTAAACGCCTAGTCTGGCACCATTCTGGGCGTTTAACGCCAGAAAAGGGCACCAGACTGGCATTTAACGCCAGAAATGGGCACAGAGCTGGCGTTTAAACGCTAGAAAGGGTAGAAAAGCTGGCATTAAATGCCATAAATGGGCATCAACTTGGCGTTTAACGCCAGGATTGGCAAGCAAAGGGGCGTTTACACGCCAACCTAGTGCAGGGATGAGAAATTCTTGACACCTCAGGATCTGTGGACCCCACAGGATCTTCACATACCTCATCTTTCTCTCTTCTTCACACTTTCCCATAACACCCTTCCCCAAATACCCTTCACCAATCACCTCAATACCTCTTCCCCCAAAACCCCTCACCTATCAAATCGTACCCTCTTTTTCATAATCTCTTCACCAATCCACATCCATCCATCATAAAACCCCACCTACCTCACCATTCAAATTCAAACCACTTTTCCTCCCAAACCTACCCATACATGGCCGAACCCTACCCCTCTCTCCACTCCTATATAAACCCATCTTCACTCCTTCATTTTCACACACCATACATACTACTTACCCCACTTGGCCGAACCACTAAACCCCCTCCATCTCCTCTATTTCTTCCTCTTCTACTCTTTTCTTTCTTCTTTTGCTCGAGGACGAGCAAACCTTCTAAGTTTGGTGTGGTAAAAGCGTTGCTTTTTGTTTTTCCATAACCATTTATGGCACCAAAGGCCAGAGAAACCTCTAGAAAGAGGAAAGGGAAGGAAAAAGCTTCCACCTCCGAGTCATGGGAGATGGAGAGATTCATCTCAAAGATCCATCAAGATGACTTCTATGAAGTTGTGGCCAAGAAGAAGGTGATCCCCGAGGTCCCTTTCAAACTCAAAAAGGGTGAATATCCGGAGATCCGACATGAGATTCGAAGAAGAGGTTGGGAAGTTCTCACCAACCCCATTCAACAAGTCGGAATCATAATGGTTCAAGAGTTTTATGCCAATGCATGGATCACCAAGAACCATGATCAAAGTGTGAACCCGGACCCAAAGAATTGGCTTATAATGGTCCGGAGGAAATGCTTAGATTTTAGTCCCAAAAATGTAAGGTTGGCATTCAACTTGCCCATGATGCAAGGAGATTCACGCCCCTACACTAGAAGGGTCAACTTTGATCAAAGGTTGGACCAAGTCCTCATAGACATTTGTGAAGAGGGCACTCAATGGAAGAGAGATTCAAGAGGGAAGCCAGTTCAACTAAGAAGGCATGACCTCAAGCCCGTGGCTAGGGGATGGTTGGAGTTCATCCAACGCTCAATCATTCCTACTAGCAACCGGTCTGAAGTTACTATAGACCGGGCTATCATGATCTATAGCATCATGATTGGAGAGAAAGTAGAAGTTCATGAGGTTATATCCCTAGAACTCTACAAGGTGGCAAACAAGTCCTCTACTTTGGTAAGGTTAGCCTTTCCTCATCTCATTTGTCACTTCTACAATTCAGCTGGAATTGACATAGAGGAAGACATCCTCATTGATGAGGACAAGCCCATCACTAAGAAAAGGATGGAGCAAACAAGAGAGCCCACTCATGGACAAGAGCATGAGGAAATTCCTCATCATGAAATCCCTGAGATGCCTCAAGGGATGCATTTTCCTCCACAAAACTATTGGGAGCAAATCAACACATCCTTAGGAGAATTAAGCTCCAACATGGGACAACTAAGGGTGGAGCACCAAGAGCATTCCATCCTCCTCCATGAAATTAGAGAAGACCAAAGAGTCATGAGGGAGGAGCAACAAAGGCAAGTAAGAGACATTGAGGAGCTCAAGGACTCCATAAGATCTTCAAGAGGAAGAACAAGCCGCCATCACTAAGGTGGACCCATTTTTTTAATTTCCTTGTTCTTATTTTTCTATTTTTCGAAAATTATGCTTTATGTTTTATTTATGTTTGTGTCTTATTACATGATCACTAATGTCTAAGTGTCTATGCCTTAAAGCTATGAATGTCCTATGAATCCATCACCTTTCTTAAATAAAAAGTGTTTTTAATTGAAAAAAAAAAGAAGTACATGAATTTAGAGTTTTAAAACAGATTAATTATTTTGATGTGGTGGCAATACTTTTTGTTTTTCTGAATGAATGCTTGAACAGTACATATTTTTGAATTGTTGTTCATGAATGTTAAAATTGTTGGCTCTTGAAAGAATGCTAAAAAAAGGAGAAATGTTATTGATAATCTGAAAAATCATAAAAATGATTCTTGAAGCAAGAAAAAGCAGTGAAAAGCTTGCAGAAAAAAATATGCCAAAAAAAAAGAGGCAAAAAATAAAAAAAAAAAGAGAAAAAAAAGAGAAAGAAAAAGCAAGCAGAAAAAGCCAATAGCCCTTTAAACCAAAAGGCAAGGGTAAAATAAAAAGGATCCAAGGCTTTGAGCATCAGTGGATAAGAGGGCCCACAGGAATCAAATCCTGGCCTAAGCGGCTAAACCAAGCTGTCCCTAACCATGTGCTTGTGGCGTGAAGGTGTCAAGTGAAAAGTTCGAGACTGAGCGGTTAAAGTCATGGTCTAAAACAATAAGAGTGTGCTTAAGAGCTCTGGACACCTCTAATTGGGGACTCTAGCAAAGCTGAGTCACAATCTGAAAAGGTTCACCCAGTTATGTGTCTGTGGCATTTATATATCCGGTGGTAATACTGGAAAACAAAATGCTTAGGGTCACGGCCAAGACTCATAAAGTAACTGTGTTCAAGAATCAACATACTGAACTAGAAGAATCAATAACACTATCTAAATTCTGAGTTCCTATAGATGCCAATCATTCTAAACTTCAAAGGATAAAGTGAGATGCCAAAACTGTTCAGAAGCAAAAAGCTAATAGCCCTGCTCATCTAATTAAGACTGATCTTCATAGATGTTTTTGAAATTTATTGTATATTCTCTTCTTTTTATCCTATTTGATTTTCAGTTGTTTGGGGACAAGCAATAATTTAAGTTTGGTGTTGTGATGAGCGGATAATTTATTTTTTGGCATTATTTTTAGGTAGTTTTTAGTATATTTTAGTTAGTTTTTATTATATTTTTATTAGTTTTTAAATAAAAATCATATTTCTTGACTTTACTATGAGTTTGTGTGTTTTTCTGTGATTTCAGATATTTTCTGGCTGAAATTGAGGGACCTGAGCAAAAATCTGATTCAGAGGTTGAAAAAGGACTGCAGATGTTGTTGGATTCTGACCTCCCTGCACTCGAAGTGGATTTTCTGGAGCTACAGAAGCCAATTGGTGCGCTCTTAATTGCGTTGGAAAGTAGACATCCTGGGCTTTTCCGCAATATATAATAGACCATGCTTTGCCAGGGATTTTATTTCCCAAACCGGGGTTCCAAATCAGCATAAAAATTCTAGCGTCAAAACGCCAGAACTGGCATAAAAGCTGGAGTTAAACGCCCAAACTGGCACCCAAGCTGGCATTTAACTCCAAGAAAAGTCTTTACATGTGATAGCTTCAATGCTCAGCCCAAGCACACACCAAGTGGGCCCGGAAGTGGATTTCTGCATCATTTACTCATTTCTGTAAACCCTAGGTTACTAGTTCTCTATAAATAGGACCTTTTGCTATTGTATTTTCATACCTTTTCATCTTGGAATCTTTAGTTCATCTTTTGATCTCTTGATCACATTTTGAGGGCTAGCCTCACGGCCATGCCTAGACCTTTTGTTCTTATGTATTTTTCACGATGGAGTTTCTCCACACCATAGATTAAGGTGTGGAGCTCTGCTGTTCTTCATGAATTAATGCAAAGTACTATTGTTTTTCTATTCAACTCAAGCCTATTTATTCTCTAAGATATTCATTCACACACAAGAACATGATGAATGTGATGATTATGTGACACTCATCACTATTCTCACCTATGAACGCGTGCCTGACAACCACTTCCGTTCTACATGCAAACAAGCTTGAATGTGTATTTCTTGGGTTTCTAATATAAGATTAAAACCTTCGTGATATAGGCTAGAATTATTGGCGGCCATTCTTGAGATCTGGAAAGTCTAAACCTTGTTTGTGATATTCCGAGTAGGATCTGGGAAGGGATCACTGTGACGAGCTTCAAACTTGCGAGTGTTGGGCGTAGTGACAGACGCAAAAGGATCAATGGATCCTATTCCAACATGATCGAGAACCGACAGATGATTAGCCGTGCGGTGACAGCGCATTTGGACCATTTTCACTAAGAGGACGGGAGGTAGCCATTGACAACAGTGAAACCCAATATACAGCTTGGCATGGAAAGGAGTATGAATGATTGGATGAAGACAATAAGAAAGCAGAAGTTCAGGAGGAACAAAGCATCTTCATACGCTTATCTGAAATTCTCACTAATGAATTACATAAGTATCTCTATCTTATTTTATATTTTATTCATCTTTTAATTATCAAATCTCCATAACCATTTGAATCTGCCTGACTGAGATTTACATGATGACTGATGAGCGGATAATTTATACGCTTTTTGGCATTGTTTTTACATAGTTTTTAGTATGATTTGATTAGTTTTTAGTATATTTTTATTAGTTTTTAATTAAAAATCACATTTCTGGACTTTACTAGGAGTTTGTGTGTTTTTCTGTGATTTCAGGTATTTTCTGACTGAAATTGAAGGACTTGAGCAAAAATCTGATTTAGAGGCTAAAGAAGGACTACAGATGCTATTGGATTCTGACCTCCCTGCACTCAAAGTGGATTTTCTAGAGCTACAGAAACCCAGATCACGCAATCTGAATTGCGTTGGGAAGTAGACATCCAGGGCTTTCCAGCAATCTTTAATAGTCCATACTTTGCCCAAGTTTAGATGATGCAAACTGGCGTTTAACGCCAGCTTTCTGCCCTATTCTAGCGTTAAACGCCAGAAACAAGTTACAAACTGGCGTTCAACTCCAAGGAAGACCTCTACACATGAAAGCTTCAACGCTCAGCCCAAGCACACACCAAATGGGCCCAGAAGTGGATTTCTGCATCATTTACTCATTTCTGTAAACCCTAGTAACTAGTTTAGTATAAATAGGACTTTTTACTATTGTATTTACATCTCTGGTTAGTATTGACTAATTTTATGTTCTGAGATCACATTTAGGGGGCTGGCCATTCGGCCATGCCTAGACCTTGTTCTTATGTATTTTCAACGGTAGAGTTTATATATACCATAGATTAAGGTGTGGAGCTCTGCTGTTCCTCATCAATTAATGCAAAGTACTATTATTTTTCTATTCAACTTAAGCCTATTTCTTCTCTAAGATATTCATTCGCACATAAGAACATAATGAATGTGATGATTATATGACGCTCATCACCATTCTCACTTATGAACGCGTGCCTGACAAACACTTCCGTTCTACATGAAAGCAAGCTTGAATGCATATCTCTTAGCCTCCTAATCTACGATCAGAGTATTCGTGGTATGGGCTAGAATTATTGGTGGCCATTCTTGAGATCCGGAAAGTCTAAACCTTGTCTGTAGTATTCCGAGTAGAATCTGGGAAGGGATGGCTGTGACGAGCTTCAAACTCGCAAGTGCTAGGCGTAGTGACAGATGCAAAAGGATTACTGGATCCTATTCTAGCATGATCGAGAACCGACAGATGATTAGCCGTGCGGTGACATTACAGGATGTAGCCATTGAAAACGGTGATGCCCAATATACAGCTTGCCATGGAAAGGAGTATGAATGATTGGATGAAAGCAGTAGGAAAGCAGAGGTTCAGAAGGAATAAAAGCATCTCGATACGCTTATCTGAAATTCTCACTAATGAATCACATAAGTATTTCTATCCTATTTTATATTTTAGTTATATTTTAATTATCAAATCTCTATAACCAATTGAATCCGCCTGACTGAGATTTATAAGGTGACCATAGCTTGCTTCAAACCAACAATCTCTGTGGGATCGACCCTTACTCACGTAAGGTTTATTACTTGGACGACCCAGTGCACTTGCTGGTTAGTTGTGCGAAGTTGTGACAAAGAACTAAGATTATGAACATGCGTATTAAGTTTTTGGCGCCGTTACCAAGGAATGAATGATTACGATTTCGTGCACCAATGACCATAGCTTGCTTCAAGCCGACAATCTCCGTCGGATCGACCCTTACTCACGTAAGGTTTATTACTTGGACGACCCAGTACACTTGCTGGTTAGTTGTGCGGAATTGTGAAAAAGAGTTGAGATTACAATTGTGCGTACCAAGTTGTTGGCGCCATTGATGATCACAATTTCGTGCACCACTCACCGAGGTGGGTTGCGACTTGCATCTGAAAAACACAACAAAGATATGGTATGAGAATCGGAGGTTTTCAGTATAGTAACAGTGCCCAGTGATGTATGATATAAGACCCCGGGACACCAAAGGCAATCCTAAGCTCCATATCTATCACAAGATTCAAGCTTAAAGCATTCTAAAAACAAATAAGCATAATTTAATCCTCATCATAAATAAACGGGGTAATCTATCTTAAGGGATTTCTACTCTAACCATACACTACTGTCCCACAGCCTTCACCAACCTATCCTCCATGCAATCCCATCGCCACTGCCTTCCGAACCTCCTTAATCCCAGTAGAAAACACAATTAATAACAATGCAAGTAATTCACAAGTAAAAGCATACAAGGCAAGTAGATCAAGTAAGCAATTAGACATGTTATTTGATTAGGCACACAATTACAAGTCGACAAAGCAAACAAAAAAAAATAGAAAATGCATATGATGAATGCCTACCCTACTGGATGTGATATCACATTGTCGGTTCAACTGCCAACCCGACACATCTCCATGGAGACGTCGCCCTTCGGATTACTCATATGGGAACCCCCGAGATATAGTGCTCGGATCACTGTCCAGGTACCGGCGCCTGCACGCTCTATAGGTCCGAAGGGATGCGAGCGAGATACTCTTGCCACAGACCTCACATCTCAATGCAAGCGGGACAAACCACCGCCCTTACACTGCTGCCGCTACCTCGACAGGCGGGATCCAACCGCCGTTCCTGCCGGGCACATAGCGTCTCATAATCTCAGTAAAAAAACAATATCTCAGTGGTTTTGAAAAAACATTTTCAACATACAAAGATCCATCATCTCAATCCGAGTCCTTGACTCACCTCAACCACTATCCCTTTCATAACTCAGTTTCCAATGTCAAAAGTTCATCATTCCTTATCTCATATATCACTCATCCTCCACCTAACGTCAAATCATTCTCAGCACGCCAGAAACCTAAGCCTTCATTTTCTAATTTATCATAAAACCATGTATTTAGACTCTTAAGTTATATCCCATGTTCTAATACTCAAAACTAGGCCCAAAAGTCTTAAAATGGTGTTTTAGAAGCTTACAACCTTGTTGGGAAGGTAGAATAGTTGAAAACAAATAAAATTTTGAGAAACAGGACGTGTGCGGCCACACAAGGGTCTATACGTGCGCACACTCCTGAAAGTTTTGAAATGCGTGCGTACGCACAGAGGTGTGTGTGTGCACAGGTATAAATTTTTACAAGGATCTGTGCACTCGCACAACCTGTGCCAGTGCCCCCAACAGATTGGCCTTCCCGACGTGTGCGTCCGCACAGGTTGAAGTTTTTCCATAGATGTGTGCGTGCACAAGCTGTGCTGGCACTGCGAACAGAATGCACTTCCCTGCCTGTGCGTGCGCACAGATGTGTGCATCTGCACAGGTCAAAATATTTGCTGGTTGTGCGTCCGTACGAGGGTGTGCTCCCGCACCCATCAAAAATCATGAAATTCTTCAACTTTGCAGAATTTCAGATTTCTAACACCATCTTTGAAGGATCATAACTTCCTCTACCAAATTCCAATTTTCACAAACTTTATATCAATTTAAAGGGTTTTTAATGATCTTCAATTATAAATAAATTTCAATCAGTTTTGAAAACTGAGGCAAAATTTATGATCGTACAAATTTCATCAAAATCCAATTTTTACCAAACTTCGTAACTCTTAAAATTTATTGTCATACCCATACTAAATGACACCAAGCCATTCAAAACACCACCATTCATCAAAATGTATTAGTTATACCATAATACACCAATTTTTACCACATTCTCTTTCTCATTTCATTATTCTAAATTCCAACCTTAACTATATAACACTTATGATCAAAATCACCATCTAATCCACCATTTCATAAATCATAGCACTACAATTATCATAAGGAACCAACTCCCAATCTATTCAACCATTCAATATCATCATATCATTTCAATTCATCACAATCAACCCAACATTCATCAAATTATCAACATATAACACACCAACCATCATTTTAATTCAACCTATCTTATTGGTCACTAGCCTGTGTCTATGAATATTATATACTACATAGAGAAATCAAAACCATACCTTAGCTGATTTCCTTTATGAACCAAAACTCAAATTGATAAGCAAATAGCTTTCAACCAAATCCAAGCTTTCACATCCACTCCACTAAGCACAAATTAGTTCCAAGAGCTCCCAAAGCCACCATAATCAAACTATATACATATTAATCACCTCAAATCAACCTAGGGTTCCAATTAAACATAAATTCACAAGGGTTTAGTGGCTCTTACCTTCTCCCATAGATTTGAATGTCACAACCCAATGCTAAGCAAGGCTTAAAGCAAACCTAAACATCCAAAATCACAAAAACTCACTTAGGCACAAACCCTAAGTACCCGAAATTTTCAAGAGAGAAACTGGGAAGATTTTGTGATTACCTTGAGGGTTTCCTAGGTGGGTTTTGTAGAGGTCTTTACAAGGAACGCGTAGCCACTGACGGCACGTAAATCGGAGCTCTCTAGCTCAAGATATGAGCTTTGGAAGAAGATGATGAATAGTAACCAAAAAGGTTTCTCTCTTCTTCTCTTTTCAGCATGTATGAGTGTGTTTGTTTAGTGTTGTGGCTGGTTTGGTTCATTTAATGAGCCTTTTATATGTTGGGCTTGGGCCCAACTTGGGCCCAGTCCAACCCGTTAGCGTTTTTAGCCCGTTTGGTCCAACTTCGGGCCAAACCTTTAAAATTGATACCCGGTTTTCCATTTCTAACATTTTTCTAAGGTTTTCACCGGTTTTCACTTTTTCTCAGGCGGTACCGGGTAGACTTGAACCGGTTCAACCGGTTTAACTGCCGATTCACAATTTTTCACAGTTTTTTGCAAGAAGCACATTTTCTGACTCAGAAAAAGACCTACTAAATCTAAAAATCACCTTTAAATCCTCAAATTCTCACTCTAACTTTTTGGAATCTAATTTGGGCAATCAATCACTTAATTGACCGATTGATTAGTTGCGGTTCTTACATCCATAAGGAGAAACCTTGGTGATAAGAAAAGGACCTGACCACCTTGATCTTAACTTCCCAGGGAACAATTTTAGTCTGGAGTTGTAGAGTAGCACTCTCTGTCCTTCTGATATGCAAAAATTATTGTCGGTCTAGATTTTCTTCCTAAAGAAAGGAATAACTTCGTTATAAGCATAGCTCCAAACCAGCAAACAACTCTCACATCAAATTAAATTTATGGTTTTGTCACATGTACAAACCCCAAATAAGAATTAACCGGAGTATTTAGACTCTGGGTCGTCTCACAATGAATTGCAATGAAGTGTCTAATTATTGGCTATGAAGATCAAGGGGGTTTTTTTGGTTGATAAAAGGAGCAACAAAATAAATGACAAGAAAAGTAAATCAAACAAGTAACTAAAGAAAGCAAATAATAAAGAGAGACATTCATGGCAAGTGTTGTGATCATAGGCTTTCTATCCTAATCATGCAATGATTAATTCATCTTATTTAGTCAACTCCAACAATTAGGGAGAAAGTCAAACAAGATTAATCAATTATACCACAATAATAACAAGAATTTATCTTATTACGTCATCTCCAACATTGGAAGAAGGTATCATATTATCTTCCATGAGAGAAAGTATAATAAGACTAGCTAATCTCAATCCAAAAGTCCTAATCAACTTACTAATTGAATTAGCAAAAGATTAGTGTCAATGGAAATAATATTAGCTAACAACTCTAGATCACCAACATAAGTTGGGTTTTCATGACTCAAGATTGCCTAATTACTCTTTCCAAGCCAAGAATGCTCAAAATCTACTCTAACATCCAACCAAGCATTTTATCAAACACTTGGAAGGCATACATGGAAAGCATAGTAAAAGTGCAAGAATAATAAATCTACCAACTATCAATTGTAAGAAAAGTAAATTCACAACTCAAATCAACAATTAAAAGAACATCAAACATAAATTGCATTAAAGAAAATTAAGATCCAACAATTGTTCATAAACATAAAAATGGCAAAATAAAGGAAATGACAAGTAAAACTAGAAGAATAAAGATGTAATAACAAGAAATTAAAAGGAAAAACTAAATCAAAACAAGAATTATAACTTGGATCCAAGAAGAATTAGCTAAAACTACCCTAAAATCTAGAGAGAGGAGAGAGCCTCTCTCTCTAGATTTCTAGCCTAAAACATGATGAAAACTAAACTATAACTACTTGGTTCATTTCCCCTTCAATCCTTGGGTTCAATAGCATCATAAATGAGTTGGGTTGGGCCCAGAATGAGCTGCAAAATCGCTGGGGGCGATTTCATTAAAGTGGACCCACGGGCAGAATCAGCGTGCACACGTACATGGCACGTGCGCGCCCCTGAATGCGAAGCAACATATGGCAAATTTTATATAATTTGAAGCCCCAGATGTTAGCTTTCCAATGCAACTGGAACCGCCTAATTTGGATCTCTGTAGCTCGAGTTATGGTCGATTGAGTGCTAGGAGGTCAGGCTTGACAGCTTTACCGTTCCTTCATTTCTTCATGACTTCTCCCATTTGCATGCTTTTCTCCTCACTTCTTCCATCCAATACTTGCCTCATGAACCTAAATTCACTCAACAAATACATCAAGGCATCGAATGGAATTAAAGTGAATTAAAATCACCAATTTTAGGGCCTAAAAAGCATATTTTCACTTTTAAGCACAAATCAAGGGAGAATTGCAAAACCATGCTATTTCATTGAATAAATGTGAGAAAAGGTGATAAAATTCCCCAAATTAAGCACAAGATAAACCACAAAATTGGGGTTTATCAAATCTCCCCACACTTAAACCAAGCATGTCCTCATGCTAAGAATAAAGAAGGACAAGAAAAGGGTATGAACATTTATTCAATGCAAATAAACTATATAAACCTATCTATATGCATGCAACTAAATGCAATATGATTCTACCTACTTGGTTAAAAGTAAATCAATCTCCAAGAACATATATAAGCAAGTAGGGCAAAGGTCATATGACAACTCACAAACTCTACCAATTTGAATATCAAAATAAAGCACAAATAGACTTGCAAGAAGAAAAGCTCATGAAAGCCGGGAACAAGGAATTGAGCATCGAACCCTCACCAGATGTGTATCTGCTCTAGTCGCTCGAGTGTATAGGGTCGATCCACTCAATTCTCTTTTAATCATGCTTTCCATGATTTTTTTTTCATCTAACAATCAACAATTATTCAATGTATGCATACATTCATCATGAGGACTTATTCATAGGTTGTAATGGGGCTAGGGTAAAGGTATGGATGCATATGGTCAAGTGAGCTTGAAATTTGTATCTTTGATTAGCCTAAGCTCTCACCTAACACATGTAACAACCTATACAATTCTAATACACAACCTAGCTACCCATGATTCCCACTTTTTTTCACATACTCATGCATTCTCTTTAATTAACATTCCATATGCATTGATTTTTATTAAACTTTACTTTGGGGCATTTTTGTCCCCTTTTTATTGTATTCTTTTTCTATATATATTTTTTTCTTTTTCTTTTTCTATATTTTTTTTCTTTATATATATATATTTTTTTTTCTACATTTTTTTTTTGAAAAACATATACAAACATATCAATGCATATGGTTTTACATATGGTGCATGAATATGTACCCAATTCCTAATATTTTCAACAAAAATAAAAATTACACTTTTACCTCAACCAATGTCCCAAGTTTCCCATACCCAAATGATACACACCCTTACTAGCCTAAGCTAATCAAAGAACCAAATTAAGGACATTTATTATTTTTCACTTAGGGGTAGTGATGTGCTAACATTAAGAACAAAAGGGATTAAATAGGCTCAAAATTGACTAACAATGGTTGATGAAAGGTAGGCTATTTTGGTAAGTGAGCTAAATAAAATGATTGCCTCAATCATATAAATGCATGTACACATGGAATAATGGACATAAAGAATCAAACAAATCAAAGATCACAATCATAGAAAGAGAACAATGCACACAAGAATGGAAATAAGTGGTTATAAGATGTAACCACGCAATTGGGCTCAAAACTCACATGCTTGTGTTCTTAGCTCAAAAATCATGTTCCAAAATAAATTCTTCAAGCAACTTTGTCACAAATTTTTTTTTTAAATTGGTAGGGTGCCCTAAAAATAGTTTCTTGGAAAAGAAATCATCACCCTAACCAAGTAGTCCTAACATAAAAAGAAGTGGTAAAAATATGTACAAATTCTAACTAACGTGCAACCTATCATGCAATGCAATAACTAACTAACAAAGACAAAAATTGAAAAATTAGTGTTGAAAAAAAAATGGTTACCCATGGAGATCCGTCGGACAACCTCCCCACACTTAGAAATTTGCACCGTCCTCGGTGCATGCAAAGAAGAGCAAGGTGGACGGGTTGCTACAATTGATGAGTTCCTCTAAAAGGTTGTGCAGAAGGACTTGTTTGTTGCCCCATTGATGAGGGGCAAAAGTTGGTAAATTAAAAATTATTAAGATAGTTACATTGCAAGTATAGTTCTTAACTCACCGAAAATTTGCCTATCAATTTAGAAATATGTCACAGAGAGTTTAAATAAAAAATTACTGGGAGTTTAAGTCCCAGGTCGTCTCCCAACGAGTTGCAGAAAAGTGTGCTATTTTATTAATCAGATGTTCCAAGAAGTTGAGTTAAGTAGAGGGAAAATTAAAAAGAGGAAATTTAAATAATATGAATAAAAACCTTGACTGGGAGTTGATTAGTTGGAATTTTTATTATTGATGGAATGATCTCAAGATTAATTTATAATTAATGGTTGTTTTGTTTAGTTATCCTTTACCAGGTAAAGGAAAGTCAAACAAGTTGGAATGCTAGATCTATTCACGAGTTGCAACCCACTTAGTTCAAAGGGATTGGTGTTAGTGATTAGATAACAATTCAACAGTTAACCCAATTACAATTTTTCTTTCAATCCTTCCAACTCAAGAGTTCCTTTCAATCAATTTCCCATCAAGTGAGGGAACTACTCACTCATTGCAAATAATAAATCCATAACACATGAAAGGGAATTAAAAGAAGACATGATTATTGGAATGGAGAAATAAATTAAAATGGAAGAAATAATCCTTGTATCAAATAATCATAAAAGTATTCAAATGACAAAATTGAATAAAGCAAAGAACATGGAAGAATAAAACCAAGTTAAGAGAATGAACTAGAATGACGAGGTCTTGATGAGGAAAAATAACTCTTCTCAATGTTCCAATGCTAAGATCAATTCCCAAAATTAAAATTCTAAAACCTAGAGAGAAAAGCCTAGAGAGAAAAACCTAGAGGAGGAAAAACTAGCTCTAAAACTGTCAACTGTGTAGAATGAATGTTGTTGTTTGTTTCTGCATATTCTCTGGCTCTAGTCTGCTGTTCCGGGCCGAAAACTGGGTCGAAATAAGGTCCAAAATCGCCCCCAGCGAAGTCTGCAGATTATGCAGATCGCACATGTCACACGATCGCGTCATCCATGCGGACGCGTCATGCGCGCTTTTCCTTGCCACACGTTCGCGTCGTCCACGCTACCGCGTCGCCTGAGCTTTTCCAATCCGTGCGGCCGCGTGAGCCATGCGGCCGCGTCACTGCGATTTGCTCTCCTTCGCGCGGTCGCGTGAGCCATGCGACCGCGTCACTTCTCGCTGGTTATCTCCTCAAATTCTTGTGTTCCTTCCATTTTTGCTAGCTTCCTTTCCAATCTCCAACTCATTCATGCCCTATAAAGTCTGAAACACTCAACACACAGATCACAGCATCGAATCAAATAAAGGAGAATTAAAAATACATAATTAAAGTCTCTAGGAAGCAGTTTTCAAACATGTTATAAATTCAGGAAGGGATTATAATTTCATGCTAATTTAATGAATAAGTGGGTAAGGATCATGATAAAACCACACAATTAAACACAATATAAACCATAAAATAGTGGTTTATCACCCATTTAGAAGCTTTTCCTTTTCTTTCCTTCTTGGTGGCCAACCTCAAAGGAGAGAAAAAGAAAGAAAATTAAGCCTACAACAAAGATATGAAAGCAATAGAACATAGGCAGGGTTTAATGCCAATTAAGAGTAGGGTTCTCACTACATGTTAGCTACGCATGTGAGTGAGGAAGCAATATAGGCAAATGGCATATCAATTAATGCTTGATGCAAGAGTAAAGTCAAGGCATGAAGAGCACTCAAAAGCATCAAGTTCGACTCGAAAGAGTGGGTCATGAAAGACATGTAAGCTCATATCAATGCACAAAGAATATAAGGATCATCAAAGGTTAAGCATTGAATTAAATATTTCATTACCCATCAATATCAAACAAGTCTAGAAGCACCAAGATTAACCAAGAAATTCTCAACAATTGAGTAAGAGAATTCAACACCATTATTAAAATAAGAAACTTAGAAAAGAGGATAAGAACAAGCTATAAAAACAAAATTAAAATGCAATAAATGAAAATAAGCAAATATAATAAAAGAAAATGGAAGAAAAGAATTTTTTTTTTACCGGCGACGCGGACGCAAACAGTGCGCAGGCGCGTGCCTGATGGAGGTGGCGATCCGCGCGGACGCGTGAAGTGCGCCTGTGCGTCAGTCGCGGGCATGAACTAGGCACAAAATTGGCCCAACTCTCTGGAACATGTACTAGGAGGACAGGTGACGCTATCGGCGCGCACGCGCACAGCGTGCGTGCGCGCGCATTTCGCAATTAGCTTTAAGGACGCGTACGTGCCATGTGCGCGCACGCGCGGATGGTTTTGTGCCTCAGGCATGGTGCTGGCGCAGTGTAGGCGCAACTCTCGGGTCAATGTATGGAGGGGGTTTTTTGCATCCACGCGTCCGCGTACATGGTGCGTCCGCGTGGATGGTCGAAAATGCTTGAGGCGCGCGTACGCGCCAGGTGCGCGCACGCGCGTGTTGGTGCTCTGTTTTTCAAAATTTTTCCAAGTTCTTGCACCAAACCAAGCATTCCAAACCTCCAAACAGCTACCCAAACACCTTAAAACCTTATTTAACATATTATTCTACTAAATAAACTCAACAAACAAAACAAAACATGAAATCAAACCTATTCTACCAATATTTACAAAAGAGAAAAATGAAAAGAGTTTACCATGGTGGGGTGTCTCCCACCTAGCACTTTTGTTTATTGTCCTTAAGTTGGATTTATGGGGAGCTCCTCTTAAGGTGGCTTGTACTTGAAGCTATCCTTGAACATCCACCAATGCTTGAGTCTCCAATAAGCTCCATTCTTCAATTTTAATATCTTCAAGTTTTGATGGAGTTCTTCACAAACCATGAGCTCCCAAATTTGATTCTCCTTGTGCGATCCGGGATCCCACACTTTGTTTTGACACCCATCTTCAAATTGATCATCATGATTCCAATTGGGTGGCATGACCTTAGAATTCTCAATTGAGCACCCAAACGTTCTCCTAGACCCATGCAATTTGGTTTTATACCAACCATTGTAATCAAACTTTGAGCATGCAACCATGATGAACTTAGAGTGATGTTTTCAACCACTACACAACTCTCTCCTACTCTTAATTCCACAAAGAGCTCTAAGTTGACCATCATTTTCAATCAAACCATATTCAAGTGAGAAAGTAAAGCTTAAGGATAAGAATTTTACCCACTTGAATGTTGTGTTGGATGGTGACTTAGGAAGGGGTGGTCCCAATGATCTTGCAAGTTCCACTCCCTTGTGCTCTTCTTTGATTATTTCCACCTCTTCACAAGCTTCTTCAATTTCAACCTCTTCCTCTTGGTAGCTTTCTTCCAATTCAATCTCTTCTTCATTGCTTACTAAGGGCATAGGAGGTGAAGTATCTTCTTCCTTACCCTCTATGTCAAACTCAATTGGAGAGGATTCAATTATACATAAGAATTCTTCAATGATTGAATTCATCTCTTGGTCAACCTCTTCAAAGGCTTCAACCACTTCTTCCGGCTCAATTGTCTTAACTTCTTCCCCTTGTGGTAATTCTTTCTTCAACTCCTCTTCTTCACCTTGAAGCTCTTAACTCACTCCCTCACTATGCTTCTTGGTTGCTTCTCCACATTCGTCAATAGAAGTGCCTTGGTTGCTTAGGCTTAGTCGGGAGGAGGCCATATTGCTAACGGCTTCCACTAGCATAGCCATCTTGGCTCCTAGATCTTTAAACTTCTTTTCATCCTCTTCTTGTCGCCTTAAGATATGAGATTCAAGATCTCTCAATTCATGCATGGGGGCATCATTGGGAGGTGATGGTGGAAGGGAAGGTTCATTGTTTGAGGGGAAGGCATTATAGTTGGAAGGTGGTTCATTTTGGTAAGGGTATGGAGTTGGTGTATATTGAGGTGGTTCTTGAGAGTAATTGTGTTGGAATTGTGGTGGTTCTATGTTTGGTTCATATGGCTCATAAGGTGGTTGGTAGGGTGGATAAGGGTTGGGGTCATATGGGGGTGTTTGGTGGTAGGGGGCTTGTGAGTAAGGTGGTTCAAAATCATGTTGAGGGGGTGGTTCATAGGCATATGGTGGTGGTTGTTGACAATCACAATAAGGGTCACCACATCCATTAGATTGATATGCATTAGGATGAGAGTTATACCCATAAGAATCCGGAGGGAGTTGTTGCCAAGAAGGGTGATCAATCCTTTGAGGCTCCTCCCACCTTTGATTGTTCAATCCTTGATGCACATCCTCATTGTAGCTCCCATTTCCTACAACATAATTTGAACCAAACTCATAGCCAAAGTGATGAGAATTTATAATAGCAAGAGAAAATAAAAACAAAACTAGTAAGAACTAATAAAAACTAACTCCTAAAACAAGCAAAAACTAGCAAAGAAGCATATTAACATATATACAATTGCCAATAACATAACACCATTGCAACTCCCCGGCAACGGTGCCATTAATTTGATAGCAAAAATTATTGTCGGTCTAGATTTTCTCTTGTAGAAATAAGAATTTCGTTGTAAGCATAGCTCCAAACCAACAAACAACTCTCGCATCAAATTAAATTTATGGTTTTGTCACATGTACAAACCCCAAATAAGAATTAACCGGAGTTTTTAGACTCCGGGTCGTCTCACAATGAATTGCAATGAAGTGTCTAATTATTGGCTATGAAGATCAAGGGGTTTTTTTGGTTGATAAGAGGAGCAACAAAATAAATGACAAGAAAAGTAAATCAAACAAGTAACTAAAGAAAGCAAATAATAAAGAGAGACATTCATGGCAAGTGTTGAGATCATAGGCTTTCTATCCTAGTCATGCAATGATTAATTCATCTTATTTAGTCAACTCCAACAATTAGGGAGAAAGTCAAACAAGATTAATCAATCATACCACAATAATAACAAGAATTTATCTTATTACGTCAT
Organism: Arachis ipaensis; assembly: GCF_059453495.1. Classification (NCBI taxonomy): domain Eukaryota; kingdom Viridiplantae; phylum Streptophyta; class Magnoliopsida; order Fabales; family Fabaceae; genus Arachis; species Arachis ipaensis. The sequence continues at coordinate 77,067,042 of NC_142440.1, read as the reverse complement.
CTCCAACATTGGAAGAAGGTATCATATTATCTTCCATGAGAGAAAGTATAATAAGACTAGCTAATCTCAATCCAAAAGTCCTAATCAACTTACTAATTGAATTAGCAAAAGATTAGTGTCAATGGAAACAATATTAGCTAACAACTCTAGATCACCAACATAAGTTGGGTTTTCATGACTCAAGATTGCCTAATTACTCTTTCCAAGCCAAGAATGCTCAAAATCTACTCTAACATCCAACCAAGCATTTTATCAAATACTTGAAAGGCATACATGAAAAGCATAGTAAAAGTGCAAGAATAATAAATCTACCAACTATCAATTGTAAGAAAAGTAAATTCACAACTCAAATCAACAATTAAAAGAACATCAAACATAAAATTGCATTAAAGAAAATTAAGATCCAACAATTGTTCATAAACATAAAAATGGCAAAATAAAGGAAATGACAAGTAAAACTAGAAGAATAGAGATGTAATAACAAGAAATTAAAAGGAAAAACTAAATCAAAACAAGAATTATAACTTGGATCCAAGAAGAATTAACTAAAACTACCCTAGCCTCTCTCTCTAGAATTCTAGCCTAAAACATGATGAAAACTAAACTATGACTACTTGGTTCATTCCCCCTTCAATCCTTGGGTTCAATAGCATTAGAAATGAGTTGGGTTGGACCCAAAATGAGCTGCAAAATCGCTGGGGGCGATTTCATTAAAGTGGACCCATGGGCAGAATCGGCACGCACGCGTACATGGCACGTGGGCGCCCCTGAACGCGAAGCAACATATGGCAAATTTTATATCATTTTAAAGCCCCCGATGTTAGCTTTCCAACGCAACTAGAACCGCCTCATTTGGACCTCTGTAGCTTAAGTTATTGTCAATTGAGTGCCAGGAGGTCAGGCTTGATAGCTTTACGGTTCCTTCATTTCTTCATGAGTTCTCCCATTTGCATGCTTTTCTCCTCACTTCTTCCATCCAATACTTGCCTTATGAACCTGAATTCACTCAACAAATACATCAAGGCATCGAATGGAATTAAAATGAATTAAAATCACCAATTTTAGGGCCTAAAAAGTATATTTTCACATTTAAGCACAAATCAAGGGAGAATTGCAAAATCATGCTATTTCATTGAATAAATGTGAGAAAAGGTGATAAAATTCCCCAAATTAAGCACAAGATAAATCACAAAATCGGGGTTTATCACCTTCCTCAAAGTTTCTTGGTGCCATCTTGAGGTCATGTCTTTCCTTTGCCTTTTCCTTGTACATTTTGGCATTTTCATAGGCTTGGAATCTGAACTCCTCTAATTCTTACAGTTGCAAGAGCCTCCTTTCACCAGGAGCTTGGCCAACAAAATTCAACAACTTGAGAGCCCAGAAAACTTTGTGTTCAAACTCTAATGGTAGGTGGCAAGCCTTACCATACACCAGTTGATATGGAGACATTCCAATTGGTGTTTTAAAGGCTGTCCTGTATGCCTAAAGAGCATCATCCAGCTTCTTCGACCAGTCTTTTCTTGAAGCTCCCACCGTCTTTTCCAGGATCCTTTTCAGCTCTCGGTTGGATACTTCTGTCTGACCACTTATTTGGGGGTTATAGGGTGTGGCAACCTTGTGCTTCACCCCATATCTCAGGAGGAGGGTCTCTAGGGGTCTATTACAAAAATGGCTTCCTCCATCATTGATGAGTGCTCTGGAAACTCCAAACCTGCTAAAGATATTCTTTCTGAAGAAGTTCAGGACCACCTTGTTGTCATTTGTAGGGGTTGCAATGGCCTCTACCCATTTTGATACATAGTCTACTGCCACCAAAATGTAATTATTTGAGTATGAGGTTGGGAAAGGGCCCATGAAATCAATCTCCCATACATCAAACAGCTCAAGTTCCAAGATGAATTGTTGTGGCATCTCATTTCTCTTGGGCAGATTTCCAGACAGTTGACATTCGTTGCAGTTCTTCACCAACTCTCATGCATCTTTGAAGATGGTGGGCCCAAAGAACCCGCATTGTAAGGCTTTTGCTGTGGTTCTTTCTCCTCCAAAATGCCCTCCATAGTCAGAACCATGACAATTCCATAAAACATCCTTTCCTTCCTCCTCTGAAATACACCTTCTGAGCAATCCAACAGAGCATTTTTTGAATAGGTATGGCTCATCCCAAATGAAATACTTTGCATCATTGATGAGTTTCCTCTTTTGATGCTTGTTGATTATTGGAGGAACTTCCCCGGTGGCCTTAAAATTAGCAATGTCTGTAAACCAGGGTGCCTTGTGAACCAGCATTAATTGCTCATTGGGGAAGAATTCATTGACACTTCATTTGTAGGTGCTACCTTCTTCACAAGGGATTCTGGACAAATGATCTGCTACTTTATTTTCCACTCCCTTCTTGTCTTTAATCTCAATGTTGAATTCCTGCAATAGCAAAATCCACCTTATCAGTCTTGGTTTTGATTCTTGTTTTGCAAGTAAATATTTTAATGCTGCATGATCAGTGAAAACAATAACTTTAGATCCAATGAGATATGATCTAAACTTATCAAATGCAAACACTATCGCCCATAATTCTTTCTCAGTAGTTGTATAATTCCTTTGAGTTTCATTTAAAACCTTGCTGGCATAATATATAACATGCACTAAATCCCCTTTCCTCTGTCCAAGTACTACCCCAACAGCAAAGTCTGATGCATCACACATCAGTTCAAAAGGTAAATTCCAATTAGGTGGGACAATGATAGGTGCTGAGGAAAGTTCTCTTTTCAACGTTTCAAATGCTAGTGTGCATCTTTGATCAAACACAAAAGGTGTATCAGAGACTAATAGGTTACTCAAAGGCTTTGCAATTTTAGAAAAATCTCTAATAAACCTTCTGTAGAAACCAGCATGTCCTAAAAAACTCCTAATTGCCTTGACATTACTAGACGAAGGTAATTTCTCAATTAATTCCACCTTAGCTTTGTCTACCTCTATGCCTTTTTCTGAAACTTTATGACCAAGGACAATCCCCTCTGTCACCATAAAGTGGCATTTCTCCCAGTTCAGAACTAGGTTTGTCTCTTGGCACCTTTGTAATACTAAGGCAAGATGATTAAGGCAATTGGGAAAGGAATCTCCAAAAATCGAAAAATCATCCATGAAGACTTCAATGAACTTTTCAATCATGTCTAAGAAAATAGACAACATGCATCTTTGGAAAGTTGCAGGGGCATTGCACAATCCAAAAGGCATGCGCCTATAAGCAAAAACTCCATATGGACAGGTGAATGATGTTTTTTCTTGATCTCTTGGATCAACCACTATTTGATTATAACCCGAATATCCATCAAGAAAACAGTAATATGCATGTCCTGCCAATCTCTCCAGCATCTGGTCTATAAATGGGAGTGGAAAATGATCCTTTCTAGTTGCCTCATTGAGTTTTCTATAGTCAAAGCACATCCTCCAACCTGTTACTGTTCTTGTGGGTATGAGTTCGTTCTTCTCATTGGATACAAATGTGATCCCTTCTTTCTTTGGAACCCCATGGACAGGACTCACCCATGGGCTGTCGAAAATGGGATAAATGACTCCTGTTTGCCATAGCTTCATCACTTTTTTTTGGACCACTTCTTTCATGACATGATTCAATCTTCTTTGGGCTTGAATGGAGGGTTTGGAATCATCTTCCAGCAAGATCTTATGCATGCATATGGATGAGCTTATCCCTTTTAAGTCAACAAGGGTCCATCCAATGGCATCTTGGTGCTTTTGCAGCACCTTGATTAATTCCTCTTCCTATTCTTGACTAAGGGCAGAATTGATGATCACTAGGTAACTTCCATCACTTCCCAAGTATGCATACTTGAGAGTAGGGGGCAGTGCTTTTAGCTCCAGTTTGGGTGCTTCCTTCTCCTTTTTCCTTTCCTCCCATATGCTGGGAATAGACATTTCAGCTGAGTTGACATCAGCAACCTCAACATTTAACATGGAATCACCCTTTGTCAATCCTTCAAGTGCTTCTTCAAAGGTTTCTTGCACCATAGTTTCCACTGCATCTAGCCTCATACACTCTCCCAGTGACTCTGGTGGATAGCTCATGGCTTTGAATACATTGAACACCATCCTCTCCTCATGTAGCCTAAGCGTAAGTTTACCCTTTCAGACATCAATAATAGCTCCATCAGTGGCTAAAAATGGCCCTCCCAGAATTATTGAAGCCTTAGCTTCTTCCTCCATGTCCAATATCACAAAGTCAGCAGGGAAGATGAAGTCTCCTACTTTCACTAGCAAATCTTCTACTATTCCATGCGGGAATTTGAATGACAGATCTGCCAATTGGAGGGCTGAAGAGACGGAAGATTGATGGTTTAGAGGTTATAGTAAACTCTCGTTGTAAGTATAGTTACTAAACCAAGCAATCAGCCTTTCTTACAAAAGTTTTGGTTGTCACAAGTAACAAACCCCTTAAAAATTGATAATCAGAGTATTTAAACATCGGGTCATCTTCTCAAGGAACTGCAGGGAAGTATGTTCTTATTATTGGTTATGAAGATTGTAAATTGGGGTTTTGAAGATGAGGAACAAGTAATTTAAATGGCAGGTAAAATAAATAAAAGACTATAAAATAAATAAATAACTGTAAAACACACTTTTGGCAAGGTATAAGAGATTAGAAGTCCTATCCTAGTTATCCTTATCAATGATGATGATGATTGAATCTTAATTCCACTTAGTTAGCCTTTACTCAAAGCAAAGAAAGGTCAAGTGACTAATTAGTTTGATCTTCAAATCCTAGTTAATCCCTAAGGAAAGATTGGGATTATTGAAGTTCAATTCAATTAGCAAAGATAATAATTATCAATCACGTTGAGTTTGATAACTCCTGAGTTACTGAATTCTTAACCAAGACCAAAAGGGAAAAAGTAAATCTACTGGAATAAAAATGTCTTCAGATTGAAAGCAACAGTAACATAAATAAAAGAGAGCAATAATTTGGGACATATAGATTAAAACAAGGGTGATGTAAAAGGTAGGCTAATTTGGGAATAGTGAGCTAGAATCAAACAATGGCCTCAATCACTTTCTTGGTATGTATCTATATTCTATAATCGGACATATAGATTAAAACAAAGTAAAGAACACCAGAATAAATAAGAAGGGCGGAACACACAGGAATAAAATATTATGGTTTAAATGTAACCATGCAATTAAGCTCAAAACTCACAGGCTGTGTGTTTTCTAACTCAAAAATCATATATCAGTTATATATGTCAAGCATGTAAAAATTAAGAGTTCCCATTATTCTCAATGTAAATCTTAAGGTGGCTTTAAAGTTCTAGTGTTTCTCCTTGATGAAATGTTGTTAACTAACTAACATGTAATGCTATATATACAAGGTGTGGGTTGTTTTTATTCTGTTAAGGTCTCTAGTTTACTTCCTTTTTATATTTTTAATTTAAACTAAGTTATCTTATGCTAAAAAGGGTAAACTATACTAATTAATCCATATTTTCTATAACTAATAAGTTAGAATTGCAACTAAACTAAATGGCTAAAATATGAACTAAAGTGCAACATGCAGAAATATAGTAAAAATACATGAAAATAGCAACGTATAAGTACTGAGAAAATAAAAATAAAAATAAAGAGAAAAATACAGAAAAATAATAAAGTAAAAAGAGTCTGTAGTGGTTCACCAAAAAATATACGCCAGAGATGGCGACCTCCCCACACTTAATATGAAGCATCGTCCCTGATGCTCACTCAAGCAGGGTGTGAAGGGGTGTCATCACTAGAAGGATGGGTAGCCGGAGTCTCTGTGGTGGTGGTCTGAGGATCTGCCTGCTGCAGAGGAGGTGCTGACTGAATAGGAACCTCTGGGTCTGCAGCCTGAATCTGATGCGGGGCGTCCTGCTGGGGCACAGCCTGCTCTATGCCTGCCTGCGCAGCCTCTCTCTGTGGATGGGTCTCTGCCTCGTGATCATCCGCCTCCTCCTCAGATGGCTCTGATGGGGTGTCAGGCTCGGAGGGGATGTCACTGCCAGAATGGATCATCAGCTTTAGGTGCTCAGAGGGTCGCCTGCTGCGACGCTCAGATCTCTCGTATCGCCGCCGGTTGCAGCGCTCCATCTGATCTAGCTACTGAAATAGGCAGTGCACTAAGTGATAAACTGGCTCTGAGGCAGGTGGAGGTGCAGTGGTTGTAGCAGGGGTAGCTGTAGAGGAAGAGGGGCCGGCAGATAGTGTGGCTGTCTCATCAGTAGGAGTGAGGAATGGAGGTCGGTAGCCAAAAGCCAGAAAGTTCCTGCTGTGAGGGATAATTTTCTTGCATTCTGCAGTAGGTGGCTTCTCATCAGCATCCTCCCAAGGCACGTCAGCTCGACGGCCAAGCTATGTAATCAGATATGGAAAGGGGAGAGTGCCTTGGACGTGGACCCTGGCCATGTAGTACCGAATGAAGCGTGGCAGGTACAGGTCCTTACCCTCCATCACACACCATAGGAGGGTGATCATAGCGGCAGGTAGCTCCGTCTCGTGAGTACTCGGCATAATAAAGTTGCTTAGGATCTGATGCCATAGCCGAGCCTCATCATTTAAGTAAATCCGCTTGATTTCCTTAGGCATGGTGGTGTTCTGACCCATGACCCATGGAATAGTCGGGTCAAGGGCTATCCTTGCCTTGACGGCATCCCAGTCAAACTTCATGAAGCGCATGTCCTCCTCAGCCTGTTGATAACCATCTGGCTGATCAGGTTTAGGCAGAAGCTTCAGAATATCCTCAATGGCCTCTTCAGTGACCAATATCTGCTTCCCTCTTAGGTTTACTGCATCTAGGGAAGTTTTGAAGTAATTGCAGTAAAATTCCCATACCCAAGATGCATTGACCTCAGTCAGGTTTCTCTCCAGGAAGAACCAGCCTCTTTGTTTGATCTGATCAGAGGTGTATTGCTGGAGTTCTTCTGGGATCTTCAGAGTCCTTTCCAGGTACAGGTTTCTGGAGGTTGCAAACACCGGATACTTCGGCTCGCAGTATCGGTTTGCAAACTGAATGGGTTCAGTAGCAGGGAGTAGCTGGTCAGCCTTCTCCTGCGGGGTAAAGTGTTTCTCCCGCCAGGAGTCATCATGCATGATGTCCAGGATGGACATGGAGGATTCTCCTCTTTTCCGTTTGCCAGTTGTTGCCTTTCCCTTTCCTTTTCTTTGGGTGTCAGACATCCTGAAAAACAGAAAACCAGGATATAATAAAAATAGGAAAAACAAGTATGTAAATCACAAAATAAGCATATAGTGGCAAAGGAGCAGTGGAGTAATGAAAATAAGTTAAGTAAATGTGCATTAAGGATTGAATATGAGTTAAAAGTCCGAGAAGAAAAAATTAACAATCTAAAATGTATTAGAAATCATGTTAATTAGGAAAAATTATCATCATGCCTTGGTTAGAAGGTTAAAGAGAATAGTGAAAAACCAGAAGAGATGTTTTGAAATGTGAGGTTGGTTAGGAATGAAAAAAGAGTTTCGGAAGTTAAAATTAGTGAATTAGTAAAAAGTGGGTTAGAGTAAGTGGCATGATGAACATTTTCTAAGTAACAAGCATTCTCAATTAGAAGCTACAGTTAACTCATCCAAACAAGGAAATCAGGTTGATGATGTCAGAAATTGGAAGCTAAACATCAAAAAAGCAAATTATGAACCAGGAAATCAAAAAGAATAAGAAAGCTTGCCCTGGTATTCATGAATTGGGTTGGTAAAAGCATAGTAAAGCAGAGTTCAAAGTGCCAAAACTAAGACATGAATGGAAACAAAACAGTTTACAGAAAAATGGACAGTATTCCGGCTAAAATTAGATGTTCCCGGAAAATAAACAGTAAGCAGGACAGTTCATATGAATTAAAACAAACTGCAATTAGGTATGAACAAGAAAGAACATTCGTAATAGCAGCATGAAAAGTATGAACAGCATATGAACAAAACTAACATCACAGCAACAGCAGAATTGCAAAAATTATAAAACAAGAAGCACGAAGAGCGCAATTAATCAGGCCTAAATCCACTAACCACATCCTAGGCTACCTAACCACCTAGAATCCACTACAACATGCATATCTAACTAGCCTAATTATGAACATAAACAGAAAAATATGTAATTAACTGGGAATTGAAAGAAGGGTGGCGTTCGGCGGAACTTGGTAGGCGTATGAATGAAAGTGGGACAGAGAGATGGCTGGGGGATGGTGGTGGTGGCGGCTGACGCGGTGGTTGAGGGTGGTTGGCGCGGCGGTGGTTAAGGGAGGAAGAGAGAGAGAAAAAAGAAGAAAGAGAGGGAAGGGAGAAGGGGTGGCGCTGTGGCGATGGGGTCTGGGTGGTCGACGGTGGGGCGGTGGTCGGTGGTGGTGGCTGGAAGTGGGTGGTGGTAGGTGCAGAGAAGAGAGGAAGGAGAAGGGGGTTGGGGGGGCGCGAATAGGTAGGGTTCGCGTGGCTGGGGGGTTATCAAATTTGAATCCATGCGATCGCGTGAGCACGCGGTCGCGTCACTGGGGTGGAATGGGGGTTGACGCGATTCCAGCGTCGTTTCAGCACAACTCTCTGTCTCCTTTGGGGTGTTGTGCAATCCACGCGATGCGATCGCGTCGCTCACGCTGTCGCGTGGGATGGTGTTGTGCAAGGGACACGATCGCGTCATGGACGTGACCGCGTGGATCGTTTTGTGCGAAACGCACAACAGCCGCATGATCCCAGCCCAACTTTCTGAGCGTTGGATCCTTACACTGATTTACAGGTCACGCGGCCGCGTGAATGACGCGGACGCGTAGGGGGTTGTTTTTCGCAACTGACGCGATCGCATGAGAGATACGGTTGCGTCGCACGCCTACTCTCTTTTTTTTTATGCAGGTATGCAATTATGCAGTATGCAATGCGAATGAATAATATTCAGGTTCAATTGAAAAGGAAAACAAAACTAAATAAAACGAAATAAAACTGAAAAAGAAACGACCATACCATGGTGGGTTGTCTCCCACCTAACACTTTTAGTTAAAGTCCTTAAGTTGGACATTGGATGAGCTTCCTGTTATGGCGGCTTATGTTTAAATTCATCCAGAAATCTCCACCAATGTTTGGAATTCCAACAGCCTCCGGGGTCCCAAACTAGGCATGTAAAGCTTCTGAGTATCTTCAAGCAGATTGTTAGGCTCCCGGGGTGACGAATGTCAGAATAGATTCCAGGCTCTCAAAATTTGCTTTTAAATCCGCCTTCGTCTTGATCTATATTTTTCCATCCGTGCGGTTTAGAAAGTAGATTCTCACCATGGTGACCAAACATTTTCCTAGATCCATTCAATTGATCATGATGCCAATCCGTGCACTTCGAGTTGAAGCGTGGAACCTTATTGAACCTTGTGCACCAGCTCTGAGTACGAGCCATTTCTCTCTTATTCTTAAAGCCGCAGAGAGCTCTAAGCTGGCCATCTGTTTCAAGTAACCCATATTCAAGTAGAAAAAATAAAGCTAAAGGTTAAGGATTGTACCCACTTGAAGCTTGTATTGGGTGGTAATGGCCTTGGGATAGGTGTTTCCAGTGGTTTTGTAAGTTCTACTCCCTTGTGCTCTTCGGTGAATTTCTTCACTTCCTTGCAGACTTCTTCAAATGCATCCATGTCCTGATCAAAGCCTTCTATGTCTTCCTCGTCACTTAAGTCATAAACGGGAGGTTGAGAGAAATCTACCTCCGCATCATCTTCGTATTCACTTGGGCAAGATTCTTCCATCTCAGAGAATTCATTTGTTGATGCAAGTTCATTACTGGGAGAACTTGACTTGAGATTATCATCATCAAGGAAACTTGCTTCTTGGATTATTCCGTCTAGTTCTTCATAAAAGACTTGCTTTGGGAGTTGTGCACTATCCTCCTTAGCATCAATTGTAACATCCTTGACAGAATTTTCCACAATTCTGGATTCCCATGGAAGTTCAGCGTCTCCTAAGTCTTCAACCAACTCTTCTTCTTTTACAATGACAGCTTCCTCTACTTGTTCCAATACGGAGTCATGCCCTGTTCTGTCCACTGGAATTTCTAGTATCTCCTTCATGCTATGCTCTTCTTTAGATTGTCCACATGGGGCTGTGGGAGGTCCTTGAATGTTCGAACGTCTAGAAGATAATTGACTTACAGCTTGCTCCAGTTGATGAAGGGTTGTTTGAAGTTGATCTACTGTTTCCTTGAGGCGAACCTCTGATTCTCGGGGTGATGGATTTGGATGTGGTACATGGGGAAGTGGTGGTGTTTGGGAGTAATTGGATTAGAATTGGGGTAAATGAGGATCATATGGTGGTGAATGGTGAAAAGGAGCTTGTGAGTGTCGTGGTTCGAAGTTACGTTGAGAGGATGGTCTATAAGCACAGGGTGGGGCTTGTTGGTAACTACAAGGTTGTCCACCATGTCTATTGGCTTGGTATGCATTGTAGAATGGTCTTTGTCCATGATATCTTGGAGGGTGTTGTTGCCTAAAGGGTTGATCAGATCCTCTTGGCTCCATCCATCTTTGATTGCTCTGACCTTGATACATGTTCCTGTTATAACTTTCACTCCTTTCAACAATATTAGAACCAAACTCAAAGCGAGAGGGGTGAGAATTCATAGTAGCTAATAAAAATAAAAGGAGAAAATAAGAATAAATAAACAAGTAAAAAAGAAATATTTACAATAACCAATAATAAGGCACACGATTGCAGTTCCCCGGCAACGGCGCCATTTTGAAGAGACGGAAGATCGATGGTTTAGAGGTTATAGTAAACTCTCATTGCAACTATAGTTACTAAACCAAGCAATCAGCCTTTCTTACAAAAGTTTCGGTTGTCACAAGTAACAAACCCCTTAAAATTGATAACCGAAGTATTTAAACCTCGGGTCGTCTTCTCAAGGAACTGCAGGGAAGTATGTTCTTATTATTGGTTATGAAGATTGTAAATTAGGGTTTTGAAGATGAGGAACAAGTAATTTAAATGGCAAGTAAAATAAATAAAAGACTATAAAATAAATAAATAACTGTAAAACACACTTTTGGCAAGGTATGAGAGATTAGAAGTCCTATCCTAGTTATCCTTATCAATGATGATGAAGATTGAATCTTAATTCCACTTAGTTAGCCTTTACTCAAAGCAAAGAAAGGTCAAGTGACTAATTAGTTTGATCTTCAAATCCTAGTTAATCCCTAAGGAAAGATTGGGATTATTGAAGTTCAATTCAATTAGCAAAGATAACAATTATCAATCACGTTGAGTTTGATAACTCTTGAGTTACTGAATTCTTAACCAAGACCAAAAGGGAAAAAGTAAATCTACTGGAATAAAAATGTCTTCAGATTGGAAGCAACAGTAACATAAATAAAAGAGAGCAATACTAAACTGAAATACCTCAAATAACATTAATTCAAAGAGTAATCTGTAACATAGAAGAATTCATAAACTAAATTGAGAAGATAAATAAAAAGGAATGTTGAACTTGATAAAAAGAGATAATCCTAAAAGCAAAAGAAATCCTAATTCTAAATCCTAAAAGAGAGGAGAGAACCTCTCCCTCAAAACTACATCTAATTCATGAATACTAACTAATTGGAGACTCCCTTTGAATGGATGCATTCCCCCACTTCATAACCTCTGATTTGTGCCTTCTGGATATGGATTTGGGCTAAAAAGGGCTTCAGAAATCACTGGGAGCATTTTCTGTAATTTCTGGTGCGTGGCCTCTGTCACGCGTCCGCGTGGGTCACGCGGTCGCGTCATCTAAAGTTTTCCTTGTCACGCGGTCGCTCCAGTCATGCGTCCGCGTCAATGACGCGGTCGCGTCACTACCATTTCGCGCTGGCATGCGGCCGCGTCGTCCATGCGATCGCGTCACTGCCAGTTTCTTCAAAAACTCCGTTTTATGCTTCCTTCCAATTTTGTATGTTTCGTTTCCATCCTTTAAGTCATTCCTGCCATAGAAGATCTGAAACTACTCAACACACGAATCACATCATCGAATGGAAGTAAAGGGTAATTAAAATAATTTATTTTTAAAGCATAGGAAACATGTTTTTCACATACATCACATAATAAGGAAGGGAAAGTAAAACCATGCAATTTATATGAATAAGTGAGTGAAGGATTGAATAAATTACTTAAATTAGGCACAAAGTATATCATAAAATATGGGTTTATCAAGGGCCATTCTTGTTGGTTTGGCTTCCTCAATTTTCATTCTTTTCATCATAGTTAAGGACATTAAATTTATACTAGCTCCCAGATCACATAAGGCTTTTTCAACTGTTATTTCCCCTATGATGTATGGGATTTAGAAGCTTCCTGGGTCCTTCAATTTTTGAGACAGCTTGTGTTGAATGATAGCACTACATTCTTCAGTTAAGATCACAGTTTTATTATTCCTCCAGCTTCTCTTCTTGGTCATTAATTCCTTCAGAAACTTAGCATAAAGTGTCATTTGTTCTAGTGCTTCTGCAAAGGGAATGTTGATCTAAAGTTTCTTGAAAATCTCCAAAAATTTGGAGAATTGGATGTCCTTTGCATTCTTCATTAGGTGCTGAGGGTAAGGAGCCATTGGGACATATAGTCTTAGAACTTCTTTCTCTTTTGATGGAGTGGGAACAGGTTCTTGTGCTTTTTCCTTGTCATCTAAACTACCCTCTGTTTTCTCCTCTTGAAACTCCTTTGAATTCTCGGCCAATTCCCTTCCACTTCTGAGGGTAATAGCTTTGCATTCCTCTCTTGAAGTTGTTTTGGTGACATTACTTGAGCTATGGCCACGAGCTTTCTTGGATAAGTATCCAATTTATGCTTCAAGTTTCTGAGTCGCAGCATCTTGATTTTGCAGATTGGATGTTACTTCCTCTTGGAATTTTTTCATGTCTTTAATCTCCTTGCACAGGTTTGCAAGCATAGCTTCCATTTTGGCCATTCTGTCATCATCATGTGGTGATGGTTGGTTGGAATTTGGGTGTTGAGAGTGGTTGTTGTGGCTTTGGTATGGTGGCTGTGAGTAAGTGTTTTGTGTTATCTGGTATGGTTTTTGGTTGGAGTTTTCGTGAGTGGAGTTGTTATACTGGTTTGGGTTATGGGGTCTGTGTTCTTGGCCTTCGCTTTGTTGGTTCCCCCATGCAAAGTTTGGGTGGTTCCTCCAACCATAGTTATAGGTTTTAGAGTATGGATCATTAGCTTGCCTAGATGAATTTCCAAGGTAATTATCTTCCTCCCAGTTAACTCCTTCTTCTGTCTCCAATTCTTCTTGAGGAGATGGTTGAGTGTGGATAGCTGCAGCCTGAGTCTTCTCCATTTGCTTGGTCAGTTCAGCTAGTTGCTTGGTGATCATCTTGTTCTGGGCCAAGATTGCATCCATATGATTTAGTTCCAAGACTCCCCTGTTGTTGCTCCTATCTGAGGCATAAAAGTACTCATTGTCAGCCACTGTCTCTATAACATCAGTGGACTCTTTAATGGTCTTCTTCTTGTTTAGGGAACCTCCAGATGAGTGGTCTACAGCCTTCCTTGATTCACAATTCAGCCCTTCATAAAAGATGTGGATTTGCACCCACTCATTAAACATATCAGGGGGACATTTCTTTGTCAAGTCTTTGAATCTTTCTCAGGCTTCATAAAGAGTCTCACCATCCTGTTGTCTGAATGTTTGCACTTCAGTTTTTAGCCTATTTACTCTTTGTGGAGGGTAGAACTTTGTTAAGAATCTGTTCATTATATCTTCCCAGGTGGTCAAGCTTTCCTTGGAGAATGATTCTAGCCATTTTGATGCTTTGTCCCTCAAAGAAAATGGAAACAGTAGCAATCTATAGGTGTCAGGATGAACACCATTAGATTTAACTGTGTCACATATCCTTTGGAATTTAGTGAGATGCTCATTAGGATCCTCTTGTGCACTTCCTACAAAAGAACAGTTGTTCTGGACAAGAGTTATGAGCTAAGGCTTCAATTCAAAATTATTAGCATGGATAGTTGGCCTTTGAATGCTGCTACCATAATTTCCTAGATTTGGATTGATGTATGATCCAAGAACTCTCCTCTCTTGTCCAGCAGGGTTAGCTCCACCTCTTCTGGCATGATTGTTCACCTCTCCTTCATGATGGTTTTCCATATCATCCTCCATGGTTATATCAAAGTATTCCTCCTCTTCTTCGGCACCAACAACTCTTTTTCCTCTTGCTTCCCTCCTTAATCTCAGGAAAGTTCTTTCCGGTTCACTATCAAATGAGGTTGAGGTTTCCTTTCTCCTACCTGTCATACAATGAGCAAGTACAAGAAACAGCAAGTGTAGAGTCTACTAAAATAGAGTATAGTTAGCTTGGTTAGAGCAATTTATCAAATAGTTAGTAGGTTAGCTTGCTGAAAAGTAACAAAGTAAGGAAAAATTAAAGAGAAATAACTAACAGAAAATTGCAGAGAATAAACTGAACAATTGGAATTAAAATTCAATTAATCAAAAAGAAAAGTAAAGTGCTCAATCTAGTTATCCTTCAATTTAGTAATTGTCAATACAAAACCAATCCACGGCAACGGCACCATAAACTTGATTCACAAAATTTGCCTCTCAACAAATTTCCTTCTGGCAAGTGCACCGGATTATCGTCAACTAAAAACTCACTGTAGAGTGAGGTCGAATCCCACAAGGATTGGTAGATTGAGCAATGTTAATTGGAGAATTATACTAGTTGAGCAAAATCAGATTCGGTTGAGAATTGCAGAATGTAAAATGGCAGGAAGCTTAAATTGCAAGAAAGTAAATGAACAGAAATTAAATTGCTGAAATTAAAATGAATGAAGCTTAAATTGCAAGAAATTAAATGGGAATGGGAATTAGCATGAAATTAAAGAGTAAAAAGTAAATAGAACGGGTAGATCAGAAATGGGGATTCATTGGGTTTCAGGAGATATTGAATTCTCCGGATCAAATCATTTTCATCTCTTCCTCAATCAAGGCATTCATTGACATTGCTTGGCAATCTTAGATGATTAGATCCCAATGTCTTGGCTCACCAATATCTCTAAGCATGAACAATTGCCCAATGTCTTGATTTAATTGCTCATGGGAATAGTTGAAGTTCGGTCACTGACTATACCACACAAATTCATAGATCAAAGTATTGGTAGGATTACATGTCACTATATCCATCCAACCGCCAATCTAATCCAATGTGAGAAAGCAATTCTAGCATGAACTCTTCATTCCTTCCTCGAGGCTCCGAAGAATTCCAATTATGGATAGCTTCTCTCTCAAGAAAACCATCCAATTGAATTAAGACCGAAAGCTTTCTAACAAAAATCAAGAGAAAAGAAAGAAGAAGAAGAATGAAACTAATATTGATCCATTGAATTACAATAGAGCTCCCTAACCCAATGAAAAGGGTTTAGTTGTTCATAGCTCTCAAAATGGAAATTACAATTGAAAGAGACATTGCTAAAAATTAAAGAATTGCAGAAAGCTAAATTGAACTCAAAAGTGAAAAAGTCCCGAAAAAGGTCCAAAAGTTTTTTTCAAATTAAATTCTAAGCTATTTATACACTCTCTTCCATTGATCTTCAATCTCTGAATTGGGCTTTTGGCCTTAATGGAATTGGGTTGAAACTGGCTCCAATTGGTTTCCCTTGCTGTTGAGAAGAGATTGGTTTGAATTACAGAGTCTGATGCTGTACGTTGGAGTCAACGTTTGATGGCCAACATTGACTCAAACGCTATTCAGAAGAAAACCAGGAAAATAAGATACTTTGCTGTCATTGGCGTTTGACTCAACGTTGGAGGGCCAACGTTCCGCTATCCACGCGTATGCGTGCTTTGCGCGTTTGCGCACATGGTGCACGGAAATAGTGACGGTTCATTCCTTGGTAACGGCGCTAAAAACTCAATATGCACGTTCATAATCTTAGTTCTTTGTCACAACTTCGCAGAACTAACCAGCAAATGCACTGGGTCGTCCAAGTAATAAACCTTACGTGAGTAAGGGTCGATCCCACGGAGATTGTCGGCTTGAAGCAAGCTATGATCATCTTGCAAATCTCAGTCAGGCAGATTCATATGGTTATGGATATTTGATAATTAAAATATAGTTAAAATATAAATAAAAATGTAAATTAAAGATAGAGATACTTATGTAATTCATTGGTGAGAGTTTCAGATAAACGTATGAAGATGCTTGTTCCTCCTGAACCTCTGCTTTCCTATTGTCTTCATCCAATCATTCATACTCCTTTCTATGGCAAGTTGTATGTTAGGCGTCACCGTTGTCAATGGCTACATCATGTCCTCTCAGTGAAAATGGTCTAATGCACTGTCACTGCATGGCTAATCATCTGTCGGTTCTCGATCATACTGGAATATGATCTATTGATCCTTTTGCGTCTGTCACTACGCCCAGCACTCGCGAATTTGAAGCTCGTCGCAGCCATCCCTTCCCAGATCCTACTCAGAATACCACAGACAAGGTTTAGACTTTCCGGATCTCAAGAATGGCCGTCCATGGATTCTAACTTATACCACGAAGACTCTGATTAAGGAATCCCAGAGATATTCATTCAATCTAAGGTAGAACGGAAGTGGTTGTCAGGCACGCGTTCATAGATTGGAAATGATGATGACTGTCACGATCATCACATTCATATTGAAGTGCGAATGAATATCTTAGAATCAAAATAAGCTTGAATTGAATAGAAAAACATTAGTACTTTGTATTAATTCATGAGGAACAGCAGAGCTCCACACCTTAATCTATGGTGTGTAGAAACTCTACTGTTAAAAATACATAAGAAGAAAGTCTAGGCATGGCTGAATGGCCAGCCCTGAAAACATGATCAAAGGATCAAGAGATAATCTAAACATGTAAATACAATAGTAAAAAGTCCTATTTATACTAAACTAGTTACTAGGGTTTACAGAAATGTGTAAATGATGCAGAAATCCACTTCTAGGGCCCACTTGGTGTGTACTTGGGCTGAGCATTGAGCTTTATACGTGTAGAGACTTCTCTTGGAGTTGAACGCCAGTTTGTAACCTGTTTCTGGCGTTTAACTCCACTTTGCAACCTGTTTTTGGCGTTTAACTCCAGAATGTAACATGGAACTGGCGTTGAACATCAGTTTGCATCATCTAAACTCGGACAAAGTATGGACTATTATATATTTCTGGAAAGCCCTGGATGTCTACTTTCCAACGCAATTGAGATTGTGCCATTTGGAGTTCTGTAGCTCCATAAAATCCTCTTTGAGTGCAGGGAGGTTAGAATCCAACAGCATCTGCAGTCCTTCTTCAACCTCTGAATCTGATTTTTGCTCAAGTCCCTCAATTTCAGCCAGAAAATACCTGAAATCACAGAAAAATACACAAACTCATAGTAAAGTCCAAAAATGTGATTTTTATTTAAAAACTAATAAAAATATACTAAAAACTAACTAAATCATACTAAAAACTATGTAAAAATAATGCCAAAAAGCATATAAATTATCCGCTCATCACAACACCAAACTTAAATTGTTGCTTGTCCCCAAGCAACTGAAAATCAAATAGGATAAAAAGAAGAGAATATACTATAAATTCCAAAATATCAATGAAACGTAGCTCCAATCAGATGAGCGGGACTTGTAGCTTTTTGCCTCTTGAATAGTTTTGGCATCTCACTTTATCTATTGAAGTTCAGAATGATTGGCATCTATAGGAACTTAAAATTTAGATAGTGTTATTGATTCTTCTAGTTCAGTATGTTGATTCTTGAACACAGCTACTTTATGAGTCTTGGCCGTGGCCCTAAGCACTTTGTTTTCCAGTATTACCACCAGATACATAAATGCCACAGACACATAATTGGGTGAACCTTTTCAGATTGTTACTCAGCCTTGCTAAAGTCCCCAATTAGAGGTGTCCAGGGTTCTTAAGCACACTCTTTTCTGCTTTGGACCTTGACTTTAACCGCTCAGTCTCAAGTTTTCACTTAACACCTTCACGCCACAAGCACATGGTTAGGGACAGCTTGGTTTAGCCGCTTAGGCCAGGATTTTATTCCTTTAGGCCCTCCTATCCACTGATGCTCAAAGCCTTGGATCCTTTTTATTACCCTTGCCTTTTCGTTTTAAGGGCTATTGGCTTTTTGCTCTTGCCTTTTGGTTTTAAGAGCTTTTGGCTTTTTCTGCTTGCTTTTTCTTTTTCTTTCTTTTTTTTTGCCATTTTTCTTTTCTCTTTTTTTTTTCACAAGATTTTGTATTCACTGCTTTTTCTTGCTTCAAGAATCATTTTTATGATTTTTCAGATCATCAAATAACATTTCTCCTTTTTTCTTATTCTTCAAGAGCCAACATATTTAACATTCATAAACCACAATATCAAAAGACATATGCACTGTTCAAGCATTCATTCAGAAAATAAAAAGTATTGTCACCACATCAAAATAATTAAACTAGTTTCAAGGATGAATTCGAAACCCTGTACTTCTTGTTCTTTTGTTTTTAGAACATTTTTCATTTAAGAGAGGTGATGGATTCATAGGACATTCATAACTTTAAGGCATGGACACTTAAATACTAATGATCATGTAATAAGACACAAACATAAACATAAAGCATAGTAAACAAAAAAATGGAAAATAAGAACAAGGAGATTAAGGAACGGGTCCACCTTAGTGAGGGTGACGTCTTCCTCTTCTTGAAGAACCAATGGTGCTCTTGAGCTCCTCTATGTCTCTTCCTTGCCTTTGTTGCTTCATCCCTAGTGATTTTAGTGCTCCTATCCTTAGTTGTCCCATGTTGAAACTTAATTCTCCTAGGGAGGTGTTGATTTGCTCCAAATAGTTTTGTGGAGGAAAATGCATCCCCTGAGGCATCTCAGGGATTTCATGGTGAGGAATTCCCTCATGCTCTTGTTGATGTCCATGATCTCTTATTTTGCAGTCAAATTCTCTACTACTGAGCTATGGACCCTTGAGATGAATCTCTCCATCTCCCATGACTTGGAGGTGGAAGCTTTTGTCTTCCCTTTCCTCTTTCTAGAGGTTTCTCTGGCCTTAGGTGCCATAAATGGTTACGGAAAAACAAAAAGCAATGCTTTTACCACACCAAACTTAAAAGGTTTGTTCATCCTCGAGCAAAAGAAGGAAGAAGGTAGTAGAAGAAGAAGAAAATGGAGGAGATGGAGGAAGGTGACTGGTTTGGCCATGTGTGGGTGGGTTTGGGAGAGGAGAGTGGTGAAGAGGTGATGGGGAAGAGAGAATGAGGTAATTGGTGAAGGGTATTTGTGGAAGAGTGTTATGGAAAGGTGTGAAGAGGAGAGAAGAAAATGTGGGGATCATGTGGGGTCCATAGATCCTGTAGGGATCCTGTGGAGTCCACAGATCCAGTGGGGCCAAGGACTTAACATCCCTGCTCCAATTAGGTGTGTAAAATGCCCTTGCTGTGCAATCCTGGCATTTAACGCCAGACTGCTGCTTATTTCTGGCGTTAAACGCCCAAATGTAGCCTGTTTCTGGCGTTTAATGCCAGGTAGATGCTTGTTTCTGGCGTTTAAATGCCAGAATGCTCCTCCTCCAGGGTGTGCTATTTTTTTATGCTATTTTTCATTTTGTTTTTGAATTTTTAGTAGTTTTTGTGACTCCACATGATCATCAACCTAATAAAACACAAAATAAAAAAATAAAATAGATATAATTAAATGACATTGGGTTGCCTCTCAACAAGCGCTTCTTTAATGTTAGTAGCTTGACAGTTAGCTCTCATGGAGCCTCACAGATGTTCAGAGCATTGTTAGGACCTCCCAACACCAAACTTAGAGTTTGGTTGTGGCCTCCCAACACCAAACTTAGAGTTTGACTGTGGGGGCTTTGGTTGACTCTGCAGTGAGAGAAGCTTTTCATGCTTTCTTTCCATGGTTACAGAAGGAGAACCTTGAGTTTTAAACACAAGGTTGTCCTTATTCAGTTGAAGGACTAATTCTCCTTTGTCCACATCAATCATAGCTCTTGCTATGGCTAGGAAGGGTCTTCCAAGGATGATGGATTCATCCTCATCCTTCCCAGTGTCTAGGATTATGAAATCAGCAGGGATGTAAAGTCCTTCAACCTTTAGTAACACGTCCTCTACTAGTCCATAAGCCTATTTTCTTGAGTTGTCTGCCATCTCTAATGAGATTCTGGCAGCTTGCACCTCAAAGATCCCAAGTTTCTCCATTACAGAGAGCGGCATTAAGTTTATGCCTGACCCCAGGTCACACAGAGCCTTCTCAAAGGTCATGGTGCCTATGGTACAGGGTATTAAGAATTTGCCAGGATCCTGTTTCTTTTGAGGTAATTTCTGCCTATCCAATGTATTTAGTTCATTGGTGAGCAAGGGAGGTTCATCTTCCCAAGTCTCATTACTAAATAATTTGGCATTCAGCTTCATGATTGCACCAAGGTATTTAGCAACTTGCTCTTCAGTAATGTCTTCATCCTCTTCAGAGGAAGAATACTCATCAGAGCTCATGAAGGGCAGAAGGAGGTTCAATAGAATCTCTATGGTCTCTAGATGAGCCTCAGATTCCTTTGGTTCCTCAAAGGGATACTCCTTATTGGTCACTAGACGTCCCAGGAGGTCTTCCTCACTAGGATTCATGTCCTCCTCTCCCCTTGTAGGTTCGGCCATGATGGTCAAATCAATGGCCTTACACTCTCTCTTTGGATTCTCTTCTGTATTGCTTGGGAGAGTACTAGGAGGAGTTTCAGTGACTCTTTTACTCAGCTGGCCCACTTGTACCTCCAAATTTCTAATGGAGGACCTTGTTTCATTCATGAAACTCACAGTGGCCTTAGATAGATTAAAGACTATATTTGCTAAGCTAGATGGATTCTGCTCAGAATTCTCTGTCTGTTGCTGAGTGGATGATGGAAAAGGCTTGCTATTGCTAAACCTGTTTCTTCCACCATTATTAAAGCCTTGTTGAGGCTTTTGTTGATCCTTCCATGAGAAATTTGGATGATTTTTCCATGTGGAATTATAGGAGTTTCCATAGGGTTCACCCATGTAATTTACCTCTGCTATTGCAGGGTTCTCAGGATCATAAGCTTCTTCTTCAGAAGAGGCCTCTTTAGTACTGTTGGATGATTCCTTCAATCCATTCAGACTCTGAGAGATCATATTGACTTGCTGAGTCAATATTTTATTCTGAGCCAATATGGCATTCCGAGTATCAATTTCAAGAACTCCCTTCCTCTGAGGCGTCCCATTACTCATAGGATTCCTTTCAGAAATGTACATGAACTGGTTATTTGCAACCATGTCAATGAGTTCTTGAGCTTCTGCAGGCGTTTTCTTTAGGTGAATGGATCCACCTGCAGAATGGTCCAATTACATCTTTGATAATTCAGACAGACCATCATAGAATATATCCAGGATGGTCCATTCTGAAAGCATGTCAAAAGGACACTTTTTGGTCAGTTCCTTGTATCTCTCCCAAGCTTCATAGAGGGATTCACCTTCTTTTTGTCTGAAGTTTTGAACATCCACTCTAAGCTTACTAAGCTTTTGAGGAGGAAAGAACTTGGTTAAGAAAGTAGTGACCAGCTTATCCCAAGAGTTCAGGCTGTCTTTAGGTTGGGAGTCTAACCATATTCTAGCTCTGTCTCTTACAGCAAACGGGAAAAGCATAAGCCTGTAGACCTCGGGATTAACCCCATTGGTCTTAACAGTATCACAGATTTGCAAGAATTCAGTTAAGAACTGAAAAGGATCTTCTAATGGAAGTCCATGAAACTTGCAGTTCTGTTGCATCAGAGAAACTAATTGAGGTTTCAGCTCAAAATTGTTTGCTCCAATGGCAGGAATTGAGATGCTTCTTCCATGTAAATTGGAATTTGGTGCAGTAAAGTCACCAAGCATCTTCCTTGCATTGTTATTATTTTCGGCCATGTCTCCTTCTTTTTCGAAAATTTCTGTCAGATTTTCTCCAGAGAGTTGTGCTTTAGCTTCCCTTAGCTTCCTCTTCAGAGTTCTTTCAGGTTAAGGATCAGCTTCAACAAGAATGTTCTTATCCTTGTTCCTGCTCATATGAAAAAGAAGAAAACAGAAAAGAAGAAGAATCCTCTATGTCACAGTATAAAGATTCCTTTATGTGAATAGACAAAGAAAAGAAATTCGAACACAGAAAGAGGAAGAGGGTTCGAATTTTTAAGAAGAAGAGTAGTGTTAGTAGATAAATAAATAATTAGAAGGGGGTGAGAGAGAAGAATTTGTTTTTAATTTAAAATTAAAATTAAAATTCGAAAATTAAGAAAGGAAAATAGAATCAAATTAAATTAAATTTAAAATAATTAGTTAATTTAAAAAGGAATTTTGAAAAAAAAATGAAGGTGATTTTCGAAAATTAGAGAGAGAATTAGTTAGGTAGTTTTGAAAAAGATATGATTGAAACAAAAAGATAGGATTAGTTTGAAAAAGATTTGAAAATCAATTTTAAAAAGATAAGAAGTTAGAAAAGAACTTAGAAAAGATTTTGAAATCGATATTTTAAAAGATGTGATTGAAACTTATTTTTAAAAAGATTTGAAAAAGAAATTTAAAAAGATTTGATTTTGAAATTTAAAGTTGATTACTTGACTAACAAGAAACAAAAAGATATGATTTTGAAATTTAAAGATTGAACCTTTCTTAATAGGCAAGTAACAACTTGAAATTTTTGAATCAATCACATTTAATTGTTAGTAAAGATTTTGAAATTATGAAACAAAATAAGAAAAAGATTTTTGAAAATCAATTTGAAATTTTGGAAAATCATAAAAGAAAAATGAAAAAGATTTAATTTTTGAAAAAATTTGAAAAAGATAAGATTTTTAAATTGAAAATTTGATTTGACTCATAAGAAACAATTAAATTTTAAAAACTTTTTGAAAAAGTCAACTCAAATTTTCGAAAGTTTATGAGAGAAAAAGAGAAAGATATTTTTTTATTTTTGAATTTTAATGATGAGAGAGAAAAACATAAAATTGATGCAAAACATAAAAATTTTGGATTAAAATAAAAGATGCATGCAAGAACACTATGAGTGTCAAGATGAACACCAAGAACATTTTGAATGTCAAGATGAACGCCAAGAACTTATTTTTGGAAATTTTTAAGATAAGAAAAACATGCAAGACACTAAACTTAGAAATTTTCAATGTTGAGACATTAATAATTCAAAAATGCATATGAGAAACAAGAAAAGACACAAAACAAGAAATTTTAAAGATCAAACAAGAGGATTCATTAAGAACAACTTGAAGATCATGAAGAATGCAATGCATGGATTTTCGAAAAATGCAAGAAAGAGATAAACATGCAATTGACACCAAACTTATGACTTGACACTAGATTCAAGCAAGAAACATCAAATTATTTTTGGTTTTATAATTTTATTAATTTTTTTTGGATTTTTCAAAAATTAATTGGAAAAAAGAAAAATAAGGATTTCAAAATTTTTAATAGGAATTCCAGGAATCTTGCAATGTTAGTCTAAAGCTCCAGTCCAGGAATTAGACATGGCTTACTAGCCAGCCAAGCTTTCAGTGAAAGCTCCGGTCCAAAACACTAGACATGGCCAATGGCCAGCCAAGCTTCAGCAGATACAAATCAGACATACAACAGCTGATACTTCATTCAACTTGCTTCTGTGCTGATGAGTGGAAGCCTCGGTCCAAAAGAATTAGACATGGCTTTACAGCCAGCTAGGCTTCAACATGTTTCATGAAACTCTAGAATTCATTCTTAAAAATTCTGAAGCCATAGTATAAATTTTTTTTTTGAAAATTTTTCGAAAATAAAAGGAATAAAAATAAAAACTTAAAATTAAAATAAAATTACCTAATATGAGAAACAAGATGAACCGTCAGTTGTCCAAACTCGAACAATCCCCGGCAACGGCGCCAAAAACTTGGTGCGCGGAAATCGTGACGGTTCAATACTTGGTAACGGCGCTAAAAACTCAATACGCACGTTCATAATCTTAGTTCTTTGTCACAACTTCGCACAACAAACCAGCAAGTGCACTGGGTCGTCCAAGTAATAAACCTTACGTGAGTAAGGGTCGATCCCACGGAGATTGTCGGCTTGAAACAAGCTATGGTCATCTTGCAAATCTCAGTCAGGCAGATTCATATGGTTATGGATATTTGATAATTAAAATATAATTAAAATATAAATAAAGCGTAAATTAAAGATAGAGATACTTATGTAATTCATTGGTGATAGTTTCAGATAAACGTAAGAAGATGCTTGTTCCTCCTGAACCTCTGCTTTCTTATTGTCTTCATCCAATCATTCATACTCCGTTCTATGGCAAGCTGAATGTTAGGCGTCACCGTTGTCAATGGCTACATCCTGTCCTCTCAGTGAAAATGGTCTAATGCACTGTCACTGCATGGCTAATCATCTGTCGGTTCTCGATCATACTGGAATAGGATCCATTGATCCTTTTGCGTCTGTCACTACGCCCAACACTCGCGAGTTTGAAGCTCATCGCAGCCATCCCTTCCCAGATCCTACTCGGAATACCACAGACAAGGTTTAGACTTTTCGGATCTCAAGAATGGCCGTCCATGGATTCTAACTTATACCACGAAGACTATGATTAAGGAATCCCAGAGATATTCATTCAATCTAAGGTAGAATAGAAGTGGTTGTCAGGCACGCGTTCATAGGTTGGGAATGATGATGACTGTCACGATCATCACATTCATATTAAAGTGCGAATGAATATCTTAGAATCGGAATAAGCTTGAATTGAATAGAAAAACAATAGTACTTTGTATTAATTCATGAGGAACAGCAAAGCTCCACACCTTAATCTATGGTGTGTAGAAACTCTACTGTTGAAAATACATAAGAACAAAGTCTAGGCATGGCCGAATGGCCAGCCCCGAAAACGTGATCAAAGGATCAAGAGATAATTCAAAGATGTAAATACAATAGTAAAAAGTCCTATTTATACTAAACTAGTTACTAGGGGTTACAAAAATGAGTAAATGATGCAGAAATCCACTTCTGGGGCCCACTTGGTGTGTGCTTGGGCTGAGCATTGAGCTTTACACGTGTAGAGGCTTCTCTTGGAGTTGAACGCCAGTTTGTAACCTGTTTCTAGCGTTTAACTCCACCTTGCAACCTGTTTCTGGCGTTTAACTCCAGAATGCAACATGGAACTGGCGTTGAACGCCAATTTGCATCATATAAACTCATGCAAAGTATTGACTATTATATATTTCTGGAAAGCCCTGGATGTCTACTTTCCAACGCAATTGAGAGCGTGCTATTTGGAGTTCTGTAGCTCCAGAAAATCCTCTTTGAGTGCAGGGAGGTCAGAATCCAATAGCATCTGCAATCCTTCTTCAACCTCTAAATCTGATTTTTGCTCTAGTCCCTCAATTTCAGCCAGAAAATACCTGAAATCACAGAAAAACACAAAAACTCATAGTAAAGTCCAGAAATGTGATTTTTATTTAAAAACTAATAAAAATATACTAAAAACTAACTAAATCATACTAAAAACTATGTAAAAGCAATGCCAAAAAGTGTATAAATTATCCGCTCATCAGCACAAGAGGCAAAAATTCTCATCCACGCGTATGCGTGCTACACACGTTCGCGTGGATGCAAAGATTTCATTTTACAGCTTTAAAACCATGCAGGGGACGTTGGACCTCCAACCTTCCCTCCAACATTGGCTTTTTTACCCGTGCGCGTACTCCACGCTTACGCGTGAATCGCCTTTTTTTCCATCCACGCGTATGCATCACTAACGCGTACGTGTCGATTTAAGTTTCTCAAATCCAATGTCTGGGTTCCTTATCGCGAACGCTGGAGGCTAGCGTTTGAGGTAAAATTGGACTCTAACGTTAGTGTAATGACGCGTACGTGTGACTCACGCGTACGCGTGGATTGGAAAATTTTGCTTTTTTCATGCATACGCATCATAGACGCGTACACGTCACTCAAAAATCCTTCAGCCCCAGAATTGATCATTTTGTCACAACATTGGGGGTAACGTTGGATGTCCAACGCTACCTCCAACATGAGCATCAACACACTTTACAGAGAATTGCTCTGCTTCTCTTCCATTGTTTGAGGCAATGTTGGTGGTCCAACTTGGCCACCAACGTTGCTTCCTCTTCATCTTTTCCATGCTCCTTCTTCAACCTTCCACCATGCTTTCCTTCACCTATCATCAACCAATAAATGTATCAAAGCCTTACTAAAGTCATGAGAATTCTTATCATTCTTAGCATACAAGTAATCATAGCATGAATCATCATGAAATTTCATCAAATTACTCATGGTTGAATGAATCTAGGCATACATGAATTTCTACCCAATTTGCTTACTTATAGCTCAAGAAAGTGCATAAAACCTATTAAAATCAAGGAAAAAGGATAGTGAAACTAGCCTAAGATGCCCTAGCATCACTTCCTTCTTGTGCGCATTGTTCTCCTTCTATGATTGTAATCCTTGATTTGCTTGACTCTATATGTCCATTATTGTGTGTATGAATGCATGTATGTGATTGAGGCCATCATTTCACTTAGCCACTTACCCAAATAGCCTTACCTTACAACAACCTTTGTTAGCCAAATTGAGCCTACGCTTAACCCATTTGTTCTTAATTTTATCACATTACAAGCCTAAGGCAGAAAACCATAAATAACCTTATTTGAATTTTTGATTAGCTTAGGCTAGTGTGTGTGTGTCATTCAAGTGTGGGAAACGGGGGACATTGGTTGGGGTAAGAGCATGTTTTTGTTTTTATGGAAAATATTGGGAAGTGGGTACATACTCATGTGCCTATTAAATATGTAAACCATATGCATTGGAGCTTTTGAATATAAGTACGTCAAAAAGAAAAAAAGAGAGAAAGAGAAAAACAAAAAGAAAAGAAAAATGAAGAATGAAAAGAAAAAATATATATATATATATATAAAGGAAAGAAAAAAGGAAAAAGAAAGAAAGAAAAAGGGGACAAAATGCCCCAAAGCAAGATTCAATAACAATCAATGCATATGTGTAGTGATCAAAGGGGAATGCATTGGGTAGTTAGGTTAGCACTTAATTGTATAGGTTGTATATAGGTTAGGTGGGATGCTTAGGTTAATCGAAGATTCAAATTCTAGTCCACTTAGCCATATATATAACCTCACCTTGACCTTAGCCACATTACAACCTAAGAAAAGACCTCATGATATATGTATGCGTGCATAGAATAATTGTTGATTGTTAGAGGAAGAACAAATTTTGGAAAGCATGGAATAGAGGAGAATTGAGTGATCAACCCTATACACCAAGCGAATAGAGTGTAAACACTTCCGGTGAGGGTTCGAGGCTTAATTCCTTGTTCCCGGCTCTCGCGAGCGTTCTTCATGCAAGTTACGTGCACTTCACTTTGATGATTGAAATTGGTAGAGTTCATAAATTGTTTATCATTTTGCCTTACTTGCTTTTATATGTGCCTTGGAAGGATGATTTTCTCTTGACCGAGTAGATAGTAGCATTCATTTTAGTTGCATTCATGTAGGTAGGTTGCATCTTATAAATCCCACGCTCTTGTGATTCTTTGGTCTTTGGCTTTCTTTTAAGCATAAGGACATGCTTGATCTAAGTGTGGAGTGGTTGATAAACCCCGTTTTTAGGGTTTATCTTGTATGGATTTTCAGGGTTTTATCGATGTTCTTTCACTCTTACTCATAGAAAATGCATGGTTTTATGTTTCATTCCTGATTTTGCTTCATGGATGAAAACATGCCTCTTTTATACTAAATATGCCATATTTGAATCCTCTTCTATTACCATTCGATGCCGTGATCTGGGTGTTAAGTGATTTCAGAGTTTTTAGGGCAAGGATGGCCTAGAAGAGAGGAAGGAAGCACGCATCAATGGAAGGAGCATGGAAATTGGAGCATTGGAGTTTGAGCAGCGATGCGTACGCGTGCTTTGCGCGTACGCGTGGATGCGCGCTACTAAGACTGGCGTGAAGAAGCCAAGCTAGAAGCCGGCACATTCGCATGGCTGGGCTAGAACCTCATGGACGCGCACGCGTGCTTTACGCATGCACGTGGAACGTTAAACCCAAGGACGCGCACGCGTGCTGTACGTGTACACATCGGTGCTAGCACGTGATTTTTTAGTGAAAACGTATTGAGCGATTTCACAGGAGCTGTAGGGCTCAATTGGAACTAATTCTGGTGCCAAAACCCATAAGAAGACCAAGGGATGAAGGATTCTCATTCATTCACACATTTAGATATTTTCTAGTTAGTTTTTGGAAGTTATATTTTTTAGAGAGAAACTCTAGCTTCTCTCTAGGGTTTTGCTTCTCAAATTAGAATTCTCTTGGATCCATTGGTGAGATCTATTGTCAATTCAATTCTACATTGCTTCAAGATGTAGATCTAGATTCTCCTACTCTCAATTTAGTTTTTGTTGTTCAAGTTACTTGTGAATCTTAGCTTTTGGATGTTGTTACTTCTATTTCCATTAATACATTGAGGTAATTCATGTTCTTAGTTTTCAATTGTTTGATTGTTGTTAATCTCTTGTAGTGGATATCTTTGATTGCAACTTTATTCTTAATTTTACAAAGTCTCTCGTCCTTGATCTCCAAGTGTTTGAGAAAATGCCAACTTTAGCTTTGGAGTAGACTTTTCATTCTTGGCTTGGGGGTTGAGATATTGGAGACACTTGAATTATCAATGTCTTTTGTTGATTATCAATTGGAAATTGCTAATTGGTTTGCATGTCACTAAAGCTATACTTCCCTAGGGTTAGACTAGGACTTGTGAATCCGAATTGATTACTTTCACTCGACTTTTCTTTATACTATAGGTTAACTAAGTGAAGTAATAACTAATTGTGGTCACAATTGATGGAGAATATGATGATAGGAAGTCCAATTCTCACTCCTAGCCAAGGCTTTTATAAAGCTTGATTTTCATTCACACTATTAGCTTGTTCCTTTCTTGCATTAAACTCCAAAACACTAATACAACTTATAATCAATAATATGCATCTTGGAGCACTCCTAGGGAGAACAACTCGGGACTAATAGAGGTTATTGAATTTAGATTGTGGTGACACAATTAGTCTGATGTGGAATTACGTGTCGGTTTAGACTATACTATGATTGGATTTATTGATAAATTCTACACCGGCATAAAATCACTCATCAAGCACGCTTAAAAAGCGTAGCCATATCTTCCCCTATCGGCACGCTTAAAAAGCGTAGCCATATCTTCCTACCGGCAAGCTTAAAAAGCGTAGCCATATCTTCCGTATCGACACGCTTTTGAAGTGTAGCAAAAATCACCCCACTGGGCATGCATCTAAAAGCGTGTCGATATGCACACTTTTCGATACGCTTCTCAAGCGTAGCTATAGGTTAATACCT
Source organism: Arachis ipaensis (assembly GCF_059453495.1). NCBI lineage: Eukaryota > Viridiplantae > Streptophyta > Magnoliopsida > Fabales > Fabaceae > Arachis > Arachis ipaensis. The sequence goes on along the minus strand of NC_142440.1, from coordinate 77,037,647 downwards.
ATGGCCACGCTTTTTAAGCGTGGAAAGAGATGAAAGCATTCCCAAAAAAAGCGTGCCGATAGAGCCACAAAAGCGTGGCGATAGCTAAAAAAATGTGGCGAAAAGCTATTGGCACGCTTTTTTGCACTTTTCGGCACGCTTTAAAAGCGTCGCAGAAAGCTTATTTTCTTGTAGTGCTCTCTAATTTTGCTCATCCTTTGAGAGGGAAAGAACTTAGCCAGAAAAGCATTAACTAGCTTTTTTCAAGACTCAAGGCTCTCTCTAGGTTAGGCATCCAACCATAGCTTAGCTCTGTCTCTTACAGTAAAGGGAAAGAGCATAAGCTTGTAGACTTCAAGATTAACTCCATTAATCTTTACAATATCACAAATCTGTAAGAACTCAGCTAAAAACTGATGTGGATATTCCACTGGAAGTCCATGGAATTTGCAGTTCTACTGTAGAAGAGAGACTAACTGAGGCTTAAGCTCAAAATTGTTAGCTCCAATGACAGGTACATAGATACTTCTGCCATAAAAGTCAGAGGTAGGCATGGTGAAGTCACCAAGAAACTTTCTTGCTTCCTCTTGAAGTTCGGCCATGTCTCCTAATTCTTGTTCAAAACTTTCTGCAATATCTCTTCCGAAGTGTTGTGCTTTAGCTTGTTGTAAACGCCTCCTTAGAGTCTTCTCAGGTTCAGGATTAGGATTAACAAGAGGTTCTTTATTCCTGTTCCTGGTCATAAACAAGAAGAGAAGAAAAGAAAGAAAGGAAGAAAGCTTTTTGTGCTACTTGGATTAAAGAACTCCCAGTGAGATGTGAAGAAAGAAGAAGAAGATAGAGAAGTAAAGATGAAAGAAGTAGAAGAAGGATACTTTGAAATAGGGGATAGGAGTTCTAATAAATAGAAGAGAAGAAGTAAGAAGAGAAACAATAATTTAAATATTTTTGTTTTTATTTTATTTATTTATTATTTTTGAAAATTAATTTAAAAATTTAAAAAGAATTAAATTTTAAATGTTGATTTTCGAAAAAGAGGGAAAAGAAATAGAAGAAGTAATTTTCGAAAATTGAGAGGGAGAAGAGTTAGTTAGGTAGTTTTGAAAAAAAAAGAGAAAGAGGAAGGAGAGAGTTTTCGAAATTTAAGAAAGAGAAGAGTTACTTAGGAAGTTTTGAAAAAGAAGAGAGAGAAGATAAGATATTAATTAAGAAAATATTTTAATTTAAAAATAAGATAAGAGATAAGATAAGATTTGAATTTTGATTTTGAAAAAGATTAAATTTTGAAATTTGAAATTTGAAAAAGATAAGATAAGATTTTTGAAAAAGATATGATTTTTGGAAAAGATGATTTTTAATTTTGAAAAGATTTGATTTCTGAAAATTGACAACTAAGATAAGATAAGATAAAAATTTTGAAATTAAAATTTGAATTTTTATTTTTAAAATTTTCAAAAATTTAATAAAAATAAAAATAGAAAAGATATTTTTTTATTTTTTTTGAATTTAATGATGAAAGAGAAAAACAAGTAAAAGTCACAAGACTTAAAATTTTTAGATCTAATGAACCTTATTTTCAAAAATTTTGAAGGAAAACACAAAGGGACACCAAACTTAAAAATTTTAAGATCAAAACACAAAAAGACTCAAGAACACTTTGAAGGTTAACAAGAATACAAAGAACAAAACCCAAAGACTCAAAGAACACAAGAACAATCAAAGAACACAAGAAATTTTTGAAAAATATAAAGAAAAATAACAAGAAGACACCAAACATAAAGATTTGACACAGGATTTAAACAAAGAAAAACTATTTTTGAAAAATTTTTGAAAGAAAGATACCAAAAAATTGAAAATTGCTGTAAGAACAAAAACAAAGACTAAAGGAAAACAAAAATTTAACCAAGAACGAAAATTGAACAAAGAAAAGAAAAAATATTTTTGAAAAGCTTTTTAATTTTTTTTGAAAATTGAAGAAGAAGAAAATAAAATTAAAAGACTCAAATAAAATGAAATAAAATAAATTGCCTGATCTAGGAAGTAAGACAATCCGTCAGTTTGTCCAAACTCAACAATCCCTTGCAACGGCACCAAAAACTTGGTAGCACGAATCCCCACACCTTCGTACTGTTGTACCAGCAAGTGCACTGGGTCGTCCAAGTAATACCTGGGCGAGTCAGGGTCGATCCCACGAGGATTGTGGTTTGAAGTAAGCTATGGTTATCTTGCAAATCTTAGTCAAGCAGATCAGAAGGTTGTTGGATTGATAAAGTGAAAAAGGTCTAATATATAAACAGAGATAGGAATATGGTTGAGGATTGGAGTTGCTTTGTTTTTTTGAATTAACTCTGGTATTACTGTCTTCTTTGCTTGTGAGTGATCGCTACAATGGCAGGCTGTAAGTGATTGGCACCTTTATTGAGAGGTCGTCAATACTCCTGCAGATCAGAACCCCAGGGTTAGTATGGATCCATCTCTGCTTGAGGGTGAAGCGTGTACAGTCCATTCTCCTTAATGATCCTACTCAAAATGCCGCAGACAAGGTCGAATCTTCCAAATCAGAGAATGTTGCATCTTTGGGCTCTAGCCTCTACCACAGAGACCCTAATCTCCCCATAAATTGGCTGAACTGGTGTCTCAAGAAGTCCCCAACGAAGTCGTGGATTAGCCGTTTGAGAGATGTATGATTCAAGCTGGTGGTGCGTGCTTTCTACTGAAGTATTCACACAAACCCAAGTAGATGTGTGTGTTTGTCAAATACGTTCATCTTAATGTGATGAACAGAGTTTATTGTCACTGATCATCCCATCCACCACATTGAAGTACGAATATACATCTTAGAATTAATCAAACATGGATCGTAGAAGAAACAGTAATACTTTTATTAATTCATAGGAATTAGCAGGGCTCCTCCCCTCAACCTAGGAGGTTTAGAAACTCATACTGATATAAAATACAATGGGAAAATGTAAATAATTTGTATAGTATGCGTGATGTTGTTAATGATTATGTAAAATACACTTTAAATACTAAACAGATGACTAGTAAGTGTAAAACAGTCTATCTAGTATTAAAATCCACTTCTGGGGCCCACTTGGTGAGTGTTTGGGCTGAGCTTTGATGAGATCCACATGCTATAAGGATCCTAGGGTGTTGAACACTGGCTAGGGGGTCCTCTTTGGGCGTTTGGACATTGGGCTCTGCTCTTTGGGCACTGGACGCCTGGAAGGGGGCAGGAAGCTGGCGTTAGATGCCAGTTTTGGGCCTTCTAACCCGAAGTAAAGTATAGACTATTATATATTACTGGAAAGCTCTTGAAGTCAGATTTTCATAGCCGTTGTGAACGCTCTATTTAGACTTCTGTAGCTCCAGAAAATCTCTTCCGAGTGCAGGTAGATCAGATCCAGACAACATCTGCAGTGCTTTCTCTGTCTCTGAATCAGACTTTTGCTCCAGCTCGTCAATTTCAGCCAGAATTTACCTGATATTGTACAAAAACACAAAAACTCATAGTACAATCCAAACTGTGAATTTAACACTAAAATCTATAAAAAATTAATAAAAAGTAAACAAAACTTACTGAAAACTATATGAAAATGATGCCAAAAAGTGTATAAAATATCCGCTCATCATAAGTATATGTAATAAGGCATAAAAATTATATAAATTTATTGTTAAAAATGCAATAAATTAAAATTTCACTTAAATGTGTCATTTTTTGTGGACATTTTATTTATTTTCGTGTTAGTTATTTTAAGATGATTAGAAATTGAAATTACATTTGTGTGTATTTTATAAAGTATTTTTTAAATGGATAAAAAGGGAAAAAATTCTTAGAAGGAGCGAATATGAACACATTGATCGGTCTTATTATATAAGAGTGAATTTAGAACACACTAAGAAAGATCTCTATCTATTTAGGTAAAACTCTACCTGTGTTACATCCCTTCTTATGTTTTCAAGAAAGTTACCTCAATCCAATTTTCTGTCCTATTATGACCAACTTAAACCAAAAAATCTAATTTAAATAGGTCTATTATTAGCTATAATTATGGATCCCATAATTATAGTTATCAAAACCGTATAATCAGGTCATTAGGTCAACTGATGGGTCACTAGTTCATCCAGTTGACCTGGTCATAATAAAATAAAAATATAAAATTAAAAAATAACATTAAAATCAATAGTTAAAATGCAAGCCTTCACAACATATTAATATCAATCAAGTATCAATTCTTAGACATTACTAAGAATACAAAAATAGATAATGAACTAGTCACTAGTACAAAATATTTTCTCAATTTAAATGAACCAGAGATAGCAAAAGAATAATACAATTGGTAAATCAAATTCAAGGAGTGATCTCAAAGAAGGCATCATAGGACAAATTTGGAGCTTGACCAACATTTCTCTCATTTTGATTTACATTTAATGCCTAGGCATCTTTAGTTGCTTTTAGGTTTCTTTTTCGTTAGTTTTTTTAGTTTTTAATCAAAGTTCTTATGTTTCTAGTGAAGTTTTGATGATTAATCATGTGTTTGAAGTTGTCTTAGAATGATTATGTTTTCAAGATATAATTAAGCAAATTAGGATGAAATTCAAAAAAAAAAAAAAACACAAGGCTTGGTGGTGCCAAGCTTCAAGAGGCCAAGCCCAGTGCCTAAACTCCAAGCTAGTGCCTAAACTCTAAGCTGGGTGCCTAAATTTGGAGCCCAGCTCCAAGGACTCGCGCCCAGTGCCCTATCCCAAAGCCCAACCCCCAAATTGGACATCCAACTCCTCCATTCCAAGCCCAATGCATTAGTGCCAGGGAGAAGGCAAGGTGGCTAGCACCCAACTCCAAGAAGTGGTGTCTAGCTCCACCAAAATCTCAAGTACTGGGTGCCCAGCCATAAGACCTGGCACCCAGCGCCCCTAGACCTAAGTTGGGCACCCAATCATCAAGCCCAGCACCAGGGACATCAAGCCGTAAGCCCAATCAAGAAGCCCAGCACCAAAATCAATTGCAACTCACAAAAAGCTCTAATTTCAATTCAAGATTCAAGATGTAAATGATTAGTTAGCAACATCCTCTTCTAGAAAGATGTATTTGGTTATTAGAATTTAGATTACATTATATTTGAATTTTAATAAAGTTATGTTTCTCTTTGGAAGATAAGATTAGTTTTTAAATTTCAATTAGTTAGGAAGTTAGATTATTAAGTGAATAAGGTTCACATCCTGGGATAGACCATCTTTGATCGAAGAATCATACTGGAGCCATCCAGCACCTCTTTAGTTTAGTTCTTTTCTTCTCTACCTTGAGTAACTAAATCTCTCTTGTTAAAGGTTAAGAGCTCTATTTTATTCATATGGATTAGTAATGCAAGTATTTTCTTTATTTTGTTCATACTTTTTTACTTTTTCAAGATTGAATTTCGTTCTTCATCTTTAATGGATAGAAGTATTAAAAAATATTCTAATTCTGTATTAGATTCTGTTATTATTTTAGAAAATTTAATATCAAAATTAGTTCTAAATTCTTTCTTGTGATTTTTAGCTTGACTAGGAATAGTATTTTGAAAATTATGTGGCTTTAAATCGAAACCGTTCTTCACCTCTTCTCTTAATTAATTGACCAAGGAATTGGAAATTAATTAAGTTAAGAGAAATTAAATTGTCAAGGAAACAGGATTTGATTATATATGATTTACTGTGAAAAGATTTTTGCATGAGCCAAAGTAAAGAAACACAAGCATTGCTTTTTCTAAGAATTCAACATCTCTGAAGTCTTTAACACCCCCTATCTTTGATTACTTCTCTAAAATCTCTAAGCCTTCTTTTGTTCTTTCAATTCTCTTCTCAACTGTTCTTGCTTCTAATAAAAGATCCACAATTCTCTTGCCAAGGTTTAATTGATCTAATTAGAGATTCAATTAGATGTTGCTTGCTTTAATCCGTTAATCCTCGTGGGAACGATATTCACTCACCGTGGTATTACTTGATGTGGTGTACTTGCCAATACCTGAGCATATTAATTTTGGTTCATCAAGTTTTTGGCGCTGGTGCCAGGGAACAATTGAGATTGACAACATACACCCGGTTGAGTTAAGCCTCAAAGTACTCTCTGAAGTTGCACTTGAGCCTCAATCTAATCCCTGAAGTTAATAATTACTCAAATTTATCCTCGAAGTTACACTCCTAGAGTCATAGTAGTCCCTGAAGCATTTTTCGTTCATCGAAACCTTGAAACAACGGCATTTTGAGGAAAAAAAAAAAAAGAAAAAGCAAAAGAAAAAAGAAGTGTAGAAAAATGTCGTCGCTTTATATTAAAAAAAACAACAATCCTTTTCTTCTTCTTCTTCTTCAACACTCTATTCTGCTTCTTCTTTAACTCTGTTCTTCTTCTTCTTCTTCTTCTTCTTCTTCTTCTTCTTCTTCTTCTTCTTCTTCTTCAATAGATCACAAAAATAAAAACCAACAACACAAAATATCACAAAAAAATCAGCATTAATCAGAAAAGATCTATCAACTTAAATAGTACGCATCAATCATCCTAAACAGCAACAAGCAGAAAAAATAGCAACAATAAAAAAAACCAATAATAATTACAGAATAGAAAACAACTAAAATTAACCATTGTTATTATATTAAAACAGGATCAACACCAACAATCACCCAGAACATTAAAGAACAATGATTGAATAACTAAAAAATCTAAAAAAAATTACCATGGCTGAGACAGAGAACCGTGCCAGACGAGAGAAGAGGGAGACCGAGCAGAGATGGAGGCTGGCGAGTGATGCGGGTAAATTTGTACAACACAAATCCCTTCGGCAAGTATACCGAATCATCATGTATACCAAATCGTCAAGTAATAACTCACTTTTGAGTGAGGTCGATCCCACAGGGATTGATGGATTAAGCAACTTTAGTTAGGTGATTTATCTAGTTAAGCTAATATCTTATGGTTTTAGTGAAATTTAATTACAAAATTTAAATTGCTGAAAATTAAAGTGCTAAAAGTAAATTTCAAAATGTAAATTGCGAAAATGTAAATGGCAAGAAACTAAAATAATTGAAACTTAAATGGCAAGAAAGTAAAGGTAATAATGTAAAATGACAATGAAAGGTAAATTGCATGAAATGTAAATGGGTGTTGGGAGCTGGGAATGAAAGAAAGTAGTAAACTCAAAGCAATTAAAGTGAAGAATAATAAAGAGAGAGATTCATTAGGGATTGAAGATATCATAATCCATCATGAATCAATGGGTCTCAACTTCATTCTCAATCATATGTAGTAGATCTATGGCGGATTGTAATTAATTGAGTCCCAATTCCTTGGCAACCCAATTTCTCTTAACACAATCAATTTGCCAATTCCTTGATCTAATTGTCATTAGAAGAGGTTAAGTTTAATTCTCTTATCCATGAGCCACACAAGTTCTCAAGATCTCAATTCAACCCCGAATGTATTGATCAAGAGAGTTGTGAGAGAAAGAGCTTCAAACTAATTTCTATGATTCTCCATCTGAGGCTCACATAGAAATTCAATGGATCTAAACCCCCTTCCGGAGTGAGTAGATCAATTAAGCACGAAAGTTATCTCTTAGCTACGACAAGCAGATTGAGAAGAAGAAATTAACATCAGTTCAATCAAAATTTGAAATAGAGCTCATTTCCCTCATGAATAGGGATTTAAGTGGTCATTGCTCTCACATGAAGATTAAAGTGCATGAAAGTAAAGACGAAAATTAGAGATTCATAACTAAAATGAAAACTAAATATTCATAAATGACAATTAAATATTGAAAACAAAACTATTACAAAGAAAAAAAAGAAGAGAAACAGGAGAAGAGTGTATGAGGGGAGGGGTCCGAAGACCTACTCCTCTTGGAGTGTGCCAATTCACAGAATTTCGAATTGGGCTTCACTCTCTCCTCCTTTCGTCCTCCGTGTGTTTTTTCTATGAAAACTAATGCCTTTATATAGGGTTCTGATGAGTGGATAATTTATACGCTTTTTGGCATTATTTTTAGTATGTTTTTAGTAGAATCTAGTTACTTTTAGGGATGTTTTCATTAGTTTTTATGTTAAATTCACATTTTTGGACTTTACTATGAGTTTGTGTGTTTTTCTGTGATTTCAGGTATTTTCTGGCTGAAATTGAAGGACTTGAGCAAAAATCAGATTCAGAGGTTGAAGAAGGACTGCTGATGCTGTTGGATTCTGACCTCCCTGCACTCAAAGTGGATTTTCTGGAGCTACAGAACTCAAAATGGCGCGCTTCCAATTGCGTTGAAAAGTAGACTTCCAGGTCTTTCCAGCAATGTATAATAGTCCATACTTTGGCCGAGTTTAGACGACGTAAAAGGGCGTTGAACGCCAGTTCTACGTTGCTGTCTGGAGTTAAACGCCAGAAACAAGTCATAAACCAGAGTTGAACGCCAGAAATACGTTACAACCTGGCGTTTAACTCCAGAAAGAGCCTCTGCACGTGTAACATTCAAGCTCAGCCCAAGCACACACCAAGTGGGCCCCGGAAGTGGATTTATGCATCAATTACTTACTTTTGTAAACCCTAGTAGCTAGTTTATTATAAATTGGACTTTTTACTATTGTATTAGACATCTTTGGATGCCGAGTTCTTAGATCATAGGGGCTAGCCATTCGGTCATGCCTGGACCTTTCACTTATGTATTTTTAACGGTAGAGTTTCTACACTCCATAGATTAAGGTGTGGAGCTCTACTGTTCCTCAAAGATTAATGCAAAGTACTACTGTTTTCTATTCAATTCATCTTATTTCGCTTCTAAGATATTCATTTGCACTTCAACCTGAATGTGATGAACGTGACAATCATCATCATTCCCTATGAATGCGTGCCTGACAACCACCTCCGTTCTACCTTAGATTGAATGAGTGTCTCTTAGATCTCTTAATCGGAATCTTCGTGGTGTAAGCTAGAATGATGGCGGCATTCAAGAGAATCCGGAAAGTCTAAACCTTGTCTGTGGTATTCCGAGTAGGATTTAATGATTGAATGACTGTGATGAGCTTCAAACTCGCGATTGCTGGGCGTGGTGACAGACGCAAAAGGAGGGTAAATCCTATTCCAGCATGATCGGGAACCTCAGATGATTAGTCGTGCCGTGACAGGGCATCTTGGACCATTTTCACAAGAGGAGGGGATGTAGCCACTGACAACGGTGATGCCCTTGCATAAAGCCAGCCATAGAAAGGAGTAAGACTGATTGGATGAAGATAGCAGGAAAGCAGAGGTTCAGAGGAACGATTGCATCTCCACACGCTTATCTGAAATTTTCACCAATGATTTACATAAGTATTTCTATCCTTCTTTTATTACTGCATTTCGAAAACCACATAACTATTTTATATCCGCTTGACTGAGATTTACAAGGTGACCATAGCTTGCTTCATACCAACAATCTCCATGGGATTCGACCCTTACTCACGTAAGGTATTACTTGGACGACCCAGTGCACTTGCTGGTTAGTTATGCGAAGTTGTGAAGATATGTTTAGACCATGGTTCTGTGCATCTGTTTTTGGTGCCATTGCCAGGGAATCAATTTCGAACAACAATTCACAACCTGAGTAACAATTTCGCATACCAGGTTCCCTAGAATACAAATTGAAATGAAAAGTAAATTACAATTGAATGAAAATTCCTATTCTAGATACTTCTTGTGCCTTTGATTGAGTGATGTTAATGGGTTCTGCTTGCTTGAAAAGTGAATGCATGGTCCAGAGGTGGATTCACGTTATCGCGCCCTTATTGGTGTTTCTAATGCTAAGAAAATGCTCCCAGGCCCTTTATGGCATTAATACTCACGTCAACAAAGTTAATACTGGCGTTAACATGCTAACGTTGTCGCTAACACTTTTCTTGTTGTGCGTACGCATAATGCTTCGTGCATGCGCACACTGGCAAATTTTCATTTTGTGCGTATGCACACAGCTCCATGCATACGCACACTAGCCAAGTCTTCCAATGCTGGCGTTAGTGACATAGCGTTAGTCTGTTAACATTCTTCTCACGTGTGCGCGTCGCCCACGCGCACGCGTGGCTTGTGATTTTTGCCACTTGTGCGTACGCACAAAGCAGTGTGCGTACGCACACTAGATGATTCATCCATCCCCCAACTTGTGAAATGATCGAAGACGTTAGTGTGCTAATGTTACCCCAAGTTAGCACACTAACGTTGGCACCTTCTTGTGCAGTAGCGTTGGTGCTGGCAAATAACATTGGGCACAACGTTAGCACTGGTGTTGGTGTGCTAACGTTTCCCATTAACGCTCCCCTCTTTCTTGACCAACCTTGGTACTGCCGTTTGTACGCCAACGTTGCCACTAACGCCACCACCTCCTTGCTTTCCTCTGCTTCTGCTTTGCCTATCATCAAACAAATAAGTGCATCAAAGTAATATACAAGATGATCTTAATATACTAAATGTTCTAATAATACTCAGAATCACACTTCACTTATTGTTATCTATTTTATCACATTTTCCTTGTATATTAGCTATAATTTCACCTATGCTTTAGATTTTACTTAATGCAGATATATCTCATTCTATTACTTATTTATTAACAGAATTTGTATGAAAACTTAACTAAAATATAATAAAATAACAACTAAAAATGGGCAATGATGCACACGCATCACAACACCAAACATAAACCTTGCTTGTCCCTAAGCAAGAAAAGAACTATACACAAAGAATTCTCTTTATGGGAATGTGCTGAAGAATTGCTTATGATGCCTTCGTGAGTGAAGTGACTAAGTGATAATAGGGTGAACTCCAACTGTATGCTTATGCAAGGATTCCAGTGCTCACTAGTCCTTACATCTTGGAAGTCTTAGATCTTAGGAATGTCATTCAGATGGTATTATGGAATTCTCTTTATAGATTATCACCTTGAAGCAGCACTTATTCATCTTGGCCTCAACTCTAGGTGTCACGTCTCAAAGCGGCCTTTTATGATAAGCTTTCAATCAATACTCCCAACCTAGTTGGGTTAAGGTATTAGGTGTTGAAGCACCCCTTAGGATTTACTCGCTCAGGCCTCTTTCTTTGACACAAATCCACTACAAGCATTTAACTAGGACAATAACTCTTTGAGTTCTTGTATCTTTCTTTTTCTTCTTAGTAATTGATTCTCAGAGCCTTGGGATTATTCTTTGTTTTTCTTTTTCTTTTGTTTTCTTTTGTTACTGCTTCCTGGATCAACAGATTTTTGAGAATTTCCATAACACTTTTCTAAACTTCAATTCTTGTCTATGAGCTCCCATGCAAGTTTTCACAAACATAAAACCTCAATGCTCAATCACACAATTACAACCTCCACTTCTCTTAATTTTTTGCTTGCCTCAAAATTGATAAAATTCTTCAACACTTTCCTTTTAAAAGGATGATTTCTTTATTGCATTTTAAGTGTAATGGGTGCAAGCAAATGCAAAAGCAAGGTGCAATGAGAGGTAGTGAATCATGCTTATTATTAAGCTAGAAGAAACTAAACAGAACAGGGGTAGGGCCTGAACTTCAAGACAAGAGATATTCATGATTGCAATTAAATATATTGGTGGCAAATGAGAAGGAAAGAAACTTTACAACCTTTGTAGTTCATCTTCACTCTTGTTGTCCTTTCTCGCAGATTTTCTCCCTCCAATTACCATCTTAGAATGAGTGCTTCGCCGGCAAGCAACAAGTAGGAATAGTGGTGCTGAGCTTGTGATTTAATCATGAATGTCAAAAATGAAACAAAATATAAGTAATGCATGAATTTAAGCAAAGCTTGGTTAAAGATAACAATGCGGGCCTAAGAAGCAGAGACATTATGACTGCACAAACAAGTGGTGTTGCATGATACATTGAATAGAAAATGAGTGGCACACCAAACTTAGCGTGACACTTTCACTTGGAATTGTTGCAAGTATCCAAAAAAATTGGAAACAGATTTGTTGCATAGTAACACCAAACTTAGAATGCAATCATATGCCAATTTATTTGAAAGAAAGCTTAAGTAAAATAAACTGTTTTGTACTAATAACACAATCACCAAGAGCAAGAGATGTCACCAACAGGGGCTTCTTGGTGAGGCATTAACACAATCAGTTAAGGAGCACAGAAAATAAAGAACAAAAGCAGTTAAATGAATAAGACAAAACAAAAAAAAGTATAATCTAGGTAATCAACCACCGGTAGATTATCAATCACACTTAATCCCGGCAACGGTGCCAAAAACTTGATGCGGGTAAATTTGCACAACACAAATCCCTTTGGTAAGTATACCGAATCGTCAAGTAATAACTCACTTTTGAGTGAGGTCGATCCCACAGGGATTGATGGATTAACCAACTTTAGTTAGGTGATTTATCTAGTTAAGCTAATATCTAATGGTTTTGGTGAAATTTAATTACAGAAGTTAAATTGCTGGAAATTAAAGAGCTGAAAGTAAATTTCGAAATGTAAACTGTGGAAACGTAAATGGCAAGAAACTAAAATAACTGAAACTTAAATGGCAAGAAAGTAAAGGTAAGAATGTAAATGACAATGAAAGGTAAATTGCATGAAATGTAAATGGGTGTTGGGAGTTGGGAATTAAAGAAAGCAGTAAACTCAAAGCAATTAAAGTGAAGAATAACAAAGAGAGAGATTCATTAGGGATTGGAGATATTATAATCCATCATGAATCAATAGGTCTCAACTTCATTCTCAATCATATGATGTAGATCTATGGCAGATAGTAATTAATTGAGTCCCAATTCCTTAGCAACCCAATTTCTCTTAACACAATCAATTTGCCAATTCCTTAGCAACCCAATTTCTCCTATATATACTCTTTTTCTCATCTTCAAATGGGTCTTCAAATACTTGGATGTGGGCTTTTAGCCTTAGTTGATGCAAGTTAGGAGTGGCTCTTTCTAAAGTTAACGCTGAAGTTAGTGTCCTAACGGTCTCATAAGTGCCCCTGGAACTGGCGTTAATGCTAGTGTTAACACACTAACGTGGCCATTAACGCTTTTCTTGTTGTGCGTACGCACAATGCTTCGTGCGTGCGCACATTGGCAAATTTTCTTCTTGTGCGTACGCACATTGCACCGTGCGTATGCACACTAGCCAAATTTTCCAATGCTGACGTTAATACTGGTGTTAGTGACATAGCGTTAGCGCGTTAACATTTCACTTGTACGTACGCACAATGCCTTGTGTGAACGCACACGAACAAATTTTGCTCTTGTGCGTACGCACACTGCTTTGTGCGTACAAACACGACACAATTCGTCCAGCACCCAACTTGTGAAATGGTTGAAGACGTTAGTGTGCTAACTTGGGGTAACGTTAGCACACTAACGTTGGCACCTCTTCTTGTGTTGTAACGTTAGTGAGCCAGCTTAGGCCACTAATGTTGCTTCCTTCTTCCTTGAATCACGTTAGTGAGCCAACTTTGACCTCTAACGTTGCCTTCTCCTCCTTTGCAACGTTAGTACTGGAGTTAGTAGGCTAACTTGGCCACTAACTCCAGCACTCCTTCCTTGAGTCAACGTTAACCATGGAGTTAGTGGGCTAACTTGGCCACTAACTCCACAGCCTCTATTTCTTCTTTGTTTCTCCTTTGCTTCTCCTTGCCTATCATCAACCAAATAACTATATCAAAGCTTTGCCATAGTCACAAGATAATGCATCATTCATTGCATCAAGTAATTCTTGCATAAATCCCATGAAAATGTTTATAATTTACAACACTTGGTTGAATCAAGACATACATACATTACTCATCCAAATACTTTTTTATTGACTAATAAAATGCATGAAACCAAGTAAAAACTATAGAAAATGGCTTGTGAAACTAGCCAATGATGCCTAGGCATCAGCGAGCGGCGTGAAAACAAGACGAAGGCTAGCGAGCGGTGCAACGATGACAGAGAAGGTTGAGGCTTTGTGCCTCTGCTTCTACTGTATTTGATTGTGAGAGACTAGGTTGTGGTGGAGAATAAGCGGCACGACACTGAAATGGAGGCCGGTGAAAAGCAGCAACAGTGAAGGTTGGGGAGAGCTCTTGTGAGTGTGAGAGTATGGTTGGGGAGGAGGAGGGCATCAGATTAGAAAGTAGAAGAGAAACAGGAAGGACCTCAGATTGGGGAAGCAGAGGAGGAAGGAGAAGGAGAAAGGCGTCAGGTTGGGGAAGCAAAAGGGGAAGGGGAAGGCTTGGGGGAGGGAAAGGGGACGGGTTGGGGGTTGGAGAAGGGGTGGGGGAAGGTTGGGGGAGGTAAAGGGGTTGGAGAAGGGGAATGGAACAGATTGGGAATGTGAGGAGGGGGGTGGGTTCTACGCTACGATTCTTCTTTCTTTTTTATTTTTTCTTTTTTTTCCTCGAATTGGCTATGGCCATTCCCATTCTCTATAAGTGTTAGGGCTATACAATAACTCTATGCTCAACCCTTGGGCAGCATTACTTTTTGGGAGGCCTTAGCTAGGAAATTCCTAACTAAGTATTTTCCTCCACAAAAATTTGCCCAATTGAGATATGAAATTAATTTCTTTTTCAAAAAGGAGGGTGAATCGCTCTGTGAAGTTTGAAAATGTTACAAAGAGATGCTCAGAAAATGTCCACACCATGCCTTTTCTGAGTGGCTTCAAATCCAAACCTTTGATGGGGTCCCTCAAGCCTCAAGAACGATGATTGATTCATCGACAGAAGGATCTTTACATTGAAAGACCCCTGAAGAGTGGTGGAAAGCCAAATGTCGGTTCCAAATTTCTTCTCAATAAAAGAATCGCTTCGTTGCAAGTATAGTTCGAAACCAACAATTGACCCACATCAGAGTTTAATTTTGTTTGTCACAATGCAAACTAATAAAAATACCGAGAGTATTTAAACCTCGGGTCGCTCTCCCTATAAATTGTAATTAAGTGCTCAATTATCAGCTATCAGGGAATGGGGATTGAGATACTAATGAGAAAGAATATAAAAGGAAAGAAAGTAAATAAGCATGCAAGGAATTTAACTCAAAGCAAGTGAAACAATGAAATTAGAATTTAAGTGGCAAAAAGGAACTCTTGGCAAATGTTAAGAATTAAAGATTCCTATCCTAGTCATTGACCACAAACATGGTAATTGTGAAGAATTAATCCCAATTAGTCAACTCTAACATCGAGGATAGGTCAAAAGGCGATAATTGATCTCAATCCATAAATCCTAGTCAACTCACTAATTAACTTAGTGAAAGACTAGAGTTAGTGGAAACCAAACCAACTAACAATCCTAATCACAATCTAGAATGGACATCTATGGCTCAAGGTCACCTAATTACCCAATTCCAACCTAAGAGTATGAAAAACTATACAAAAACTATGATAGGCATTTTATCAAACACTTAGTATGCACAAAGGAAAAAATATCATAAATTATAATAATGATAAAATCTATAACTACCAATTGCAAGGAAATAATAATAATCACTCAAACAAACATCAAAGGAATATAAGACATCAAAATTGCATCAATGAAATCAATTGACAAGTGTTCATAAGCATGGAAATGGAAAGATAAAGAGAAATTAACAAGTAAATTAAGAGAATTAAGTGCCAGAACAAGAAAATATATAGAAAACTAAACTAAAACAAGATCCTCACCTTGTATGTGCCTCAATTAAGCCAAGACCCACTAATTCCTCAAGTCAATTTGGTCCTAAAGCATCAAATTAACCACAAATCTTAACACCCAAGACCATACCATTTTTGGATTTGAGATGAAGGAATTGAAATAAAGAATATAGCTTTCTTACCTTACAATGTATGGAACTTTGTAGAGCTCACCACTGTGGACGCGTGGCTGTAAACGGTGCAGCGATCGGAGCTCCGGATCAAAAGTTACGTTGGATTGAATATCTAAGTGAGGGTTTGGTGTGTTCTTCACCTCTTCAGCCCCCTTCAGCGTGATTCTCATCATTTGGGCAAAAAAAGGCTGAAGTGTAGCTTATATACTTGGGCCCGATTCGGCCCTTTCGGCCCAATCTTTTCGCTAAATTCTTTAAAATTAGTGTGAAAATTCTTATTTTAATTAACTTTATCTCATAAAACTTTAAAATTCATATTTCTAATCTCTTTTATAAAAATTAATTTAATGACTAATTATTTGCTAATTTTGTGGGGTTTATATCCTACCCACATAATTAAGAATTTTGTCCCCAAAATTCAGATTCAGTTATCTAAAGATAGGTAACGGTTGTCTTCCCTCATTTCTGACTCAAGTTCCGAGATGTGCTTCCAAATTCCAGCTCTCCTCTCAACATCCTCTGCAAACGAAACTACTCCTCTATGTAGTTGCTTAGCACTGATATCATTTTATCAATTCTAACTGAAGTTACTTGAAGTGTTAGATCCACTCTCAGTTGCACTGGTTCAGGTTCTAATATGCGATTGGCATCAGAAGTGTACTCCTGAAACTGTGAGACGTGAAATGTCACACCCTACCATACAGAGCTTTACACCTAGGATGTCAAACAGAGGTGGCGAGGCACTACGACCTCTAAAACTAAAATATAAATATACATAATATAGTTGAAAAGAAGGTTTATCTAGGAGCCTTTGAAAGAAAGTTTGAAGCATAGCGTTAAATAGAAAAGCGCATTACTCACGTAAGCGATAAACGTAACGAAGCTGGATAAGAGTAAAATAAGCATGAAAGTATATATAGAAAAGATTTCCAAGATACAGATAGCAAAGCTTCTGACCCAGCTCACGAAGTTAAAACCGGACAGAGCATATATACATATATACATATATACACATCAGAATCCTAAAAGACCCACAAGACAATGTACAAAACCTGGGCTTTTGGGTGTTGAATGCCCAATAGGGGGTGAGCTCGCTGTTCCCTTGCTCTCTAGGTGGCGTTCAGCGCCAGTCTTGGGCGTTCAATGCTGGAGGCTGGTCCTTCTTGGGCGTTCAACTCTAGATGTGGACGTTCAACGCCAGTTTTGGGAATTATTCTGGAGAAGAAATATAAACTATTATATATTGCTAGAAAGTTTTGGAAGTTAGCTTTCCAACGATATTGAGACAGTGGCAATTGGACTTCTGTAGCGCAAGATATGCTCATTGGAATGCACGGAGGTCAGGATTTGACAGCCTCTGCTATCGTTTCTTCGTCTCTGAACAAGATCTTGCCAAACTCACCCAAAAATCCCCTAAAATCATAGAAAAACACAAAAACTCAAAGTAGCATCCAAAAGATAAATTTTTGACTAAAACATACTAAAACTTAATAAAATATAACCAAATACACTATGAAACTCCTATGAAAAAGGGTACAAGATATTCACTTATCACAACACTAAACTTAAAATGTTGCTTATTCTCAAGCAACCAGAAAATAGATAGGACTAAATGGAAGAAAAAAGAAAATACATAAGGCTTTCAGAGTTGTCAATGAAGCTCAGTTCTAATTACTGAATGGGGATGTTAGCTCTTTATTTCTGAATAGATTTGGCATCTCACTTTCCTTTGAAGCTCAGAAATATTGGCATTCCTTGGAACTAGAATCTAGATGATATTATTGATTCTCTTCTTTTTAGTTTTTCTTGATTCTTGAACACAGCTTCTTTTTGGTGCTTTGCACCTTTGAGCCTAGCCATGACTCTATGCGTTTTGTTTTCAAGTATTACCACCGGACACATAAATGCCACAAGCACTTAACTGGGAGAACCCTTTGGATTTGAATTTAGCTTTGCTTAAATTCCTAGACAGTGGTGCTCAGAGTTCTTAAGCGTACTCTTTATTGCTTTGGATCACGACTTTAAATGCTCAGTCTCAAGATTTTCTTGGCACCTTCACACCACAAGCATATAGTTAGGGATAGCAACTCATTTGAGCTTTTTAGGCCAATTTTTGACCCTCATATCCATTTATGCACAAAGCCTTAGATCCTTGTTCTTGCTTTTATTTTTATTTTTATTTTTCTTTTTTTTTGTTATTTCTTTTGCTTCAAGAATCAATCCTTTTTATATTTCAGAGAATTAATAATACTTCTCTAAATTTGCTATTCTTCAAGAGCCAATATGCTCAACTTCAATATCAAGCACGCATAGTTAATTCATACATTTAGAAAATAAAGAAGGCCACCATATCAATGTAATCAAAATAGCTTATGATATAACTCAAGAACCTTGTGTAATTCACTGCTTCTCTTTTTAATAAATTTTCTTTTAAGCTTGATAAGGGATACATGAGGCATCTTAAATCGACAGAAAGAAAAGAAAATAATGCTAAAAGAATGAAATACTGAATGTGATCATACACTAGAAAAGAAAACAGACAATATGATTAAGTACAATAAAAATAGAAATAAAATAAGCAAATGGAGAATAAAACTAGACCACCTCAGTGATGGCGGCCACTGCTCTCTCCGGGGAATCATTTGGAGCGTTTAAGCTCCTCAATGTTGCGCCCCCTATCTCATGAGTATAGTCTAACCAACACACAAATATCGCATCAAACAATTCTAAAATCTATGACCGAGAGTGTTGATCCCGGGTCGTTCTCCCTAGGAATTGCCTTGGAATGCACATCATTGATTAGGAAAGCTTTTATAGTTTTGAGAGTTGGTGCAAGAATTCAAGCTAACAAAAACTAACAACAATTAATTGAGATAAAAGCCTTGGCTAAGGGTGAGCCTTGGAAGTTCCATCATTATAGTTTCCTTCAATTATGATAAGAATTGATTATTGCTTCACTTAGTTAACCCCCTAACAATGGAGGAAAGTCAAGTGAGAGTAACTAACTTGAGTCACAAGTCCTAGTCTCACCCTAGGGAAGTCTAGCTTTAGTGCACTCCAAGTCAATTAGCAATTCTCAATTAATAATCTACAATTGATATCCACTATTCAAGTGTCTCCAATAACTCAACCCCTAAGCCAAGTAAGAGAAATCTACTCGATAGCTAGGGTTGCATTATCACAAACAATTGGTAGGCAATCATAGAAGACATGATGTAATTGAGAGAAGAAAATTGAATTAAAGCTATCTAATCCACACAATCATCAACAATCAAGTAATTAAATGCAATGACACAATTCATTAATCCAAATCCAAAGTAACAAAATCAAACAAATCTATATCTAAGAGATTGAATCAAAAGAGCATCAATTAAGAGTAGAGGAAGAGTGGATCTACAACTTGTATCAAAACAAAAATGAATTAGCAATGGATATCACCAAGAAATCAAAGGAGAATTGCAATGGAGGAAGTGAAATCCTAGAGAGAAGTGCAAGTTTCTCTCTCTAAAAATAAAATGTAACTAACTCTCTAAAATATCTAGAATTATGACTAATTGTCCTAACACACCTAACCCTTGGTCTTCTTAAGATTTTTCCTCCAAAATTCTACTCCAAAACAGGGCCCAGGACTCCTTGAAATCTCTGGTCACGTATTTTGATTAAAAAATTACGTGCGTCCATCGACGCGTACGCGCACCGCACGCGTATGCGCCCCTAGGGTCTTTTGCGATCTGCGCGCAGGCGTATGGTGCGCGCGAGGGTCATAGGAAATATGGCCAGCCATATAAGCGCGCCGGCTCCTCACTCGGCTCCACTGCGCTGGCTCTGGGTGTACGCATCCATGTGTACACGCACGGTGCGCGTGCGCGTGCATGTGAAAACTTCAAATCTTTAATTTATTCCATGCTCCTTCCATTCATGCATCCTTCCTTCATTCCTCTTAGCCATTTTTGTCCTATAACTTCTGAAACCACTTAACAAATGGATCAAGGAATCGAATGGTAATAGAGGAGGATTACAATATATCAATTTTGATGCAAAAAAAGCATATTTTCATCTATGAGGCAAAATGGGAAAAGGAACACAAAATCACGCAGTTTTATATGAATAAGTGTGGAAGATTATTGATAAAACTCTTAAATCTATGCATGATAAACCCTAAAAACAGGGTTTATCAACTTTCCCACACTTAAAGTATAGCATGTCCTCAAGCTAAAGGAAAGCAAAAGATCAAAGGATCATAAGGGGGTAGGACTCATGGAATGCAATCTACCTACATGAATGCAACTAGGGTGTATGCTACTATCTACATGGTCAAGAGCAATTCAATCTTCCTAGAATACACACATACATATGCACATAGGGCAAGATGATGGGCAATGCATGAACTCTACCAATTCTAGTTATCGAAGTGAAATATGCATAGCTTGCATAAAGAACGCTCGCGAGAGTCGGGAACAAGGAATTGAGCTTCGAACCCCTCACCGGAAGTATTTTCACTCCATTCGCTCGGTGTATAGGGTTGATTGATGAGCGGATTATTTATACGCTTTTTGGCATTGTTTTTACATAGTTTTTAGTGTGATTTAGTTAGTTTTCAGTATATTTTTATTAGTTTTTAAATAAAAATAACATTTCTGGACTTTACTATGAGTTTGTGTATTTTTCTGTGATTTCAGGTAATTTCTGGCTGAAATTGAGGGACTTGAGCAAAAATCAGATTCAGAGGTTGAACAAAGACTGTAGATGCTGTTGGATTCTGACCTCCCTGCACTCAAAGTGGATTTTCTGGAGCTACAGAACTCCAAATGGCACGCTCTTAATTGCGTTGGAAATTAGACATCCAGGGCTTTCCAAAAATATATAATAGTCCATACTTTGCCCGAGTTTAGATGACGTAAACTGGCGTTCAACACCAGTTTCATGTTGCATTCTGGAGTTAAACGCCAGAAACAGGTTGCAAAGTGGAGTTAAATGCCAGAAACAGGTTACATATTGGCGTTCAACTCCAAGAGAAGCCTCTACACGTGTAAAGCTCAATGCTCAGCCCAAGCACACACCAAGTGGGCCCCAGAAGTGGATTTCTGCATCACTTACTCATTTCTGTAAACCCTAGTAACTAGTTTAGTATAAATAGGACTTTTTACTATTGTATTTACATCTTCGGATCATCTTTGATCAGTTTTATGCTATCTTAGACCTTTATGGGGGCTGACCATTCGGCCATGCCTGGACCTTGTTCTTATGTATTTTCAACAGTAGAGTTTCTACACACCATAGATTAAAGTGTGGAGCTCTGCTGTTCCTCATGAATTAATACAAAGTACTATCATTTTTCTATTCAATTCAAGCTTATTCCGATTCTAAGATATTCATTCGCACTTCAATATGAATTTCATGATCGTGATAGTCATCATCATTCCCAACCTATGAACGCATGCCTGACAACCACTTCAGTTCTACCTTAGATTGAATGAATATCTTTGGGATTTCTTAATCAGAGTCTTCGTGGTATAAGTTAGAATCCATGGACGGCCATTCTTGAGATCCGAAAAGTCTAAATCTTGTCTGTGGTATTCCGAGTAGGATCTGGGAAGGGATGGCTGTGACGAGCTTCAAACTCGCGAGTGCTAGGGTAGTGACAGACACAAAAGGATTACTGAATCCTATTCCAGTATGATCGAGAACCGACAGATGATTAGCCATGCAGTGACAGTGCATTGGACCATTTTCACTGAGAGGACAGGATGTAGCCATTGACAACGGTGACGCCTAACATACAGCTTGCCATAGAAAGGAGTATGAATGATTGGATGAAGACAATAGGAAAGCAAAGGTTCAGGAGGAACAAGCATCTTCATACGCTTATCTGAAATTCTCACCAATGAATTACATAAGTATCTCTATCTTTAATTTACGTTTTATTTATCTTTTAATTATTAAATCTCCATAATCAATTGAATCCTCCTGACTGAGATTTACAAGGTGACCATAGCTTGCTTCAAGCCGACAATCTCCGTGGGATCGACCCTTACTCACGTAAGGTTTATTACTTGGACGACCCAGTGCACTTGCTGGTTAGTTGTGCGAAGTTGTGACAAAGAACTAAGATTATGAACGTGCGTATTAAGTTTTTAGCAGTGCTACCAAGGAATGAACCGTCACGATTTCTGTGCACCATGTTTTTGGCGTCGTTGCCGGGGATTGTTCGAGTTTGGACAACTGACGGTTCATCTTGTTGCTCAGATTAGGTAATTTTATTTTATTTTTAAGCTTTTTATTTCTTATTTTCGAAAATAATACAAAAAAAATTTCTTCTTTTTTGTTTTTCCAAAATAATTTTTGAAAAATCCAAAAAAATTATAAAATCATAAAATCAAAAATAATTTTTGTGTTTCTTGCTTGAATCTTGTGTCAATTTTTAAGTTTGGTGTCAATTACATGTTTTTAAAATTTGTGCATTTTTCGAAAACTCATGCATGTGTTGTTCATGATCTTCAAGTTGTTCTTGACAAGTCTTCTTGTTTGATCTTCATATTTTCTTATTTTGTGTCTTTTGTTGTTTTTCATATGCATTTTTGCATTCATAGTGTCTAAACATGAAAAATTTCTAAGTTTGGTGTCTTGCATGTTTTTCTTTTCTTAAAAATTTTCAAAAATAAGTCTTGATGTTCATCTTGATCTTCAAAGTGTTCTTGGTGTTCATCTTGACATTCATAGTATTCTTGCATGCATCATTTGTTTTGATCCAAAATTTTCATGCATTGAGTCTTTTTTATGTTTTTCTCTCTCATCATTAAAATTTAAAAATAAAAAAATATCTTTCTCTTATTTCTCTCATAAATTTCGAAAATTTGAGTTGACTTTTTCAAAACTTTTTAAAATTTAGTTGTTTCTTATGAGTCAAATCAAATTTTCAATTTAAAAATTCTATCTTTTTCAAATATTTTTCAAAAATCAAATCTTTTTCATTTTTCTTTTATGATTTTTGAAAATTTCAAATTGATTTTCAAAAATATTTTTCTTATTTTATTTCATAATCTCAAAATCTTTACTAACAATTAATGTGATTGATTCAAAAATTTTTAAGTTTGTTACTTGCCTATTAAGAAAGGTTCAATCTTTAAATTTTAAAATCATATCTTTTTGTTTCTTGTTTGTCAAGTAATCAACTTTAATTTTCAAAATCAAATCTTTTTTAAATTTCTTTTTCAAATCTTTCTCAAAATAAGTTTCAATCACATCTTTTTCAAAATCAATTTTAAAATCTTTTCTAACTTCTTTTCTAACTTCTTATCTTTTCAAAAATTAAGTTTCAAATCTTTTTCAATCAATCTTATCTTTTTGTTTGATTCTTATCTTTTTCAAAACTACCTAACTAACTCTCTCTTTCTAATTTTCGAAAATCCCTTCCCTCTTTTTCAAAATTCCTTTTTAATTAACTAACTGTTTTAAACTTTAATTTAATTTAATTTAATTTTTCTTTTTAATTTTTGAATTATAACTTTGATTTTAAATTAAAAACAAAAAAAATATTTTTTTATTTTAATTAATTTTCGAATTCTCTCATCTCTCATCTCCTTCTATTTAATTATTCATCTACTAACACTTCTCTTCCACCCAAAATTTGAACACCATCTTCCTCTCTGTGTTCGAGTTCTTCTCTTCCCCTTCTTTTATTCTTCTCTTCTACTCACATAAAGGAATCTCTATATTGTGACATAGAGGATTCCATATTTTCTGTTTTCTTCTTTTTCATATGAGCAGGAACAAGGATAAGAACATTCTTGTTGAAGCTGACCCTGAACCTAAAAGGACTCTGAAGAGAAAGCTAAGGGAAGCTAAAGCACAACTCTCTGGAGAAAATCTGATAGAAATTTACGAAAAAGAAGGAGACATGGCCGAAAATAATAACAATGTAAGGAAGATGCTTGGTGACTTCACTGCACCAAATTCCAATTTACATGGAAGAAGCATCTCAATCCCTGCCATTGGAGCAAACAACTTTGAGCTGAAACCTCAATTAGTTTTCTCTGATACAACAAAACTGCAAGTTTTATGGACTTCCATCAGAAGATCCTTTTCAGTTCTTAACTGAATTCTTGCAAATCTGTGATACTATTAAGACCAATGGGGTTGATCCCGAGGTCTACAGGCTCATGCTTTTCCTGTTTGTTGTAAGAGACAGAGCTAGAATATGGTTGGACTCTCAACCTAAGGATAGCCTGAACTCTTGGGATAAGCTGGTCACGGCTTTCTTAGCCAAGTTCTTTCCTCCTCAAAAGCTTAGCAAGCTTAGAGTGGATGTTCAAACCTTCAAACAGAAAGAAGGTGAATCCCTCTATGAAGCTTGGGAGAGATACAAGGAACTGACCAAAAAGTGTCCTTCTGACATGCTTTCAGAATGGACCATCATGGATATATTCTATGATGGTCTGTCTGAATTATCTAAA
Source organism: Arachis ipaensis (assembly GCF_059453495.1). Classification (NCBI taxonomy): domain Eukaryota; kingdom Viridiplantae; phylum Streptophyta; class Magnoliopsida; order Fabales; family Fabaceae; genus Arachis; species Arachis ipaensis. The sequence goes on along the minus strand of NC_142440.1, from coordinate 77,013,432 downwards.
ATGTCATTGGACCATTCTACAGGTGGATCCATTCACCTAAAGAAAACGCCTGCAGAAGCTCAAGAGCTCATTGACATGGTTGCTAATAACCAGTTCATGTACACTTCTGAGAGGAATCTTGTAAGTAATGGGACGCCTCAAAGGAAGAGAGTTCTTGAAATTGATACTCTGAATGCCATATTGGCTCAGAACAAAATATTGACTCAACAAGTCAATATGATCTCTCAGAGTCTGAATGGATTGAACGAATCATCCAACAGTACTAAAGAGGCATCTTCTGAAAAAGAAGCTTATGATCCTGAGAACCTTGCAATAGCAGAGGTGAATTACATGGGTGAACCCTATGGAAACACCTATAATCCCTCATGGAGAAATCATCCAAATTTCTCATGGAAGGATCAACAAAAGCCTCAACAAGGCTTTAATAATGGTGGAAGAAATAGGTTTAACAATAGCAAACCTTTTCCATCATCCACTCAGCAACAGACAGAGAATTCTGAGCAGAACCCATCTAGCTTAGCAAATATAGTCTCTGATCTATCTAAGGCCACTGTGACTTTTATGAATGAAACAAGGTCCTCCATTAGGAATTTGGAGGCACAAGTGGGCCAGCTGAGTAAAAGAGTCACTGAAACTCCTTCTAGTACTCTCCCAAGCAATACAGAAGAAAATCCAAAGAGAGAGTGCAAGGCCATTGATTTGACCATCATGGCCGAACCTACAAGGGAGGAGGAGGACATGAACCCTAGTGAGGAAGACCTCCTAGGACGTTCAGTGACCAATAAGGAGTTTCCCTTTGAGGAACCCAAGGAATCTGAGGCTCATCTAGAGACCATAGAGATTCCATTGAACCTCCTTCTGCCCTTCATGAGCTCTGATGAGTATTCTTCCTCTGAAGAGGATGAAGACATTTCTGAAGAGCAAGTTGCTAAATACCTTGGTGCAATCATGAAGCTAAATGCCAAGCTATTTGGTAAGGAGACTTGGGAAGATGAACCTCCCTTGCTCACCAATGAACTAAATGCATTGGATAGGCAGAAATTGCCTTAAAAGAAACAGGATCCTGGCAAATTCTTAATACCCTGTACCATAGGCACCATGACCTTTGAGAAGGCTCTGTGTGACCTGGGGTCAGGAATAAACTTAATGCCACTCTCTGTAATGGAAAAACTTGGGATCTCTGAGGTGCAAGCTGCCAGAATCTCATTAGAGATGGCCGACAACTCAAGAAAACAGGCTTATGGACAAGTAGAGGACGTATTAGTAAAGGTTAAAGGCCTTTACATCCCTGCTGATTTCATATTCCTAGACACTGGGAAGGATGAGGATGAATCCATCATCCTTGAAAGACCCTTCCTAGCCACAGCAAGAGCTGTGATTGATGTGGACAGAGGAGAGTTGGTCCTTCAACTGAATGAGGACAACCTTGTGTTTAAAATTCAAGGATCTCCTTCTGTAACCATAGAGAGGAAGCATGAAAAGCTTCTCTCACTGCAGAGTCAACCAGAGCCCCCACAGTCAAACTCTAAGTTAGGTGTTGGGAGGCCACAACCAAATTCTAAGTTTGGTGTTGAACCCCCACATTCAAACTCTAAGTTTGGTGTTGGGAGGTTCCAACAATGCTCTGCACATCTGTGAGGCTCCATGAGAGCTCACTGTCAAGCTATTGACATTAAAGAAGCGCTTGTTGGGACGCAACCCAATGTTATCTAATTATATTTATTTATTTTCTCTTGTTATTTTATGTTTTCTTTAGGTTGATGATCATGTGAAGTCACAAAACTACTGAAAAATTAAAAACAGAATGAAAAATAGAATGAAAAATAGCACACCCTGGAGGAAGAGCAGTCTGGCGTTAAACACCAGAAACAAGCATCTATCTGGCATTTAACGCCAGAAACAAGCACCAAGCTGGCGTTTAACGCCAGAAACAAGCATCTGCCTGGCGTTAAACGCCAGAAACAGGCTACATTTAGGCGTTTCACGCCAGAAACAAGCACCAGTCTGGCGTTAAACACCAGGATTGCACAGCAAGGGCATTTTCCATGCCTAATTGGAGCAGGGATGTTAAGTCCTTGACCCCACTTGATCTGTGGACCCCACAGGATCACCTCAGGATCTGTGGATCCCACAGGATCCCCTCAGGATCTGTGGATCCCACAGGATCCCTACCTTTTCTTCTCTCCTCTTCACACCTTTTCATAACTCTCTTCCCCAAATACCCTTCACCAATCACCTCAATCACTCTTTCCCATCACCCCCTCACCACTCACATCCATCTTCTTTTCCCCATAAACCCCACCTACTTTCAAAATTCAAAATATTTTCTCTCCCAAACCCAACCCTAATGGCCGAACCCTAACCCTCCCCACACTCCTATATAAACCCCTCATTCCTTCTTCATTTTCACACAACACAACTCTCTCTTCTTCTTCTCCTTTTTTCTTTCTTCTTTTGCTCGGGGACGAGCAAACATTTTAAGTTTGGTGTGGTAAAAGGATAGCTTTTTGTTTTTCCATAACCATTAATGGCACCTAAGGCCAAAGAAACCTCAAGAAAGAGGAAAGGGAAGTCAATTTCTTCCACCTCTGAGTCTTGGGAGATGGAGAGATTCATCTCAAAAGTCCATCAAGACCACTTCTATGAAGTTGTGGCCAAAAAGAAAGTGATCTCTGAGGTTCCTTTCAAGCTCAAAAAGAATGAGTATCCGGAGATCCGACTTGAGATCCAAAGAAGAGGTTGGGAAGTTCTCACCAACCCCATTCAACAAGTCGGGATCTTAATGGTTCAAGAGTTCTATGCAAATGCATGGATCACTAGGAACCATGATCAAAGTGTGAACCCGAATGCAAAGCATTGGCTCACCATGGTTCGGGAGAAATACTTAGATTTCAATCTGGAAAATGTATGGCTGGCATTCAACTTGCCAATGATGGAAGAAAACGTATGCCCCTACACTAGAAGGGTCAACTTTGATCAAAAGTTGGACCAAGTCCTCATGGACATATGTGTAGAAGGAGCTCAATGGAAAATTGACTCAAGAGGCAATCCGGTTCAATTGAGAAGACTAGACCTTAAGCCTGTAGCTAGAGGATGGTTGGAGTTTATTCAACACTCAATCATTCCTACTAGTAACCGGTCTGAAGTTACTATAGATCGGGCCATCATGATCCATAGTATCATGATTGGGGAGGAAGTGGAGGTTCATGAGATTATACCTCAAGAACTCTACAAGGTGGCTGACAAGTCCTCTACTTTGGCAAGGTTAGCCTTTCCTCACCTCATTTGCCACCTCTGCAATTCGGCTGGAGTTGACATAAAGGGAGACATCCTCATTGAAGAGGACAAGCCTATCACTAGGAAAAGGATGGAGCAAACAAGAGATCATGGACCTCAACATGAGCATGAGGAAATTCCTCACCATGAAATCCCTCAGATACCTCAAGGGATGCACCTTCCTCCACAAAACTATTGGGAGCAAATCAACACCTCCCTAGGAGAATTAAGTTCCAACATGGGACAACTAAGGGTGGAGCATCAAGAGCACTCCATCATCCTTCATGATATTAGAGAAGACCAAAGAGCTATGAGGGAGGAGCAATAAAGGCAAGGAAGAGACATAGAGGAGCTCAAAAGCACCATTGGTTATTTTACTATTTTTCATTTACTATGCTTTATGTTTTATTTATGTTTATGTCTTCACTATATGATCACTAGTATCTAAGTGTCTATGCCTTAAAGTTATGAATGTCCTATGAATCCATCACCTCTCTTAAATGAAAAAATGTTCTAAAAACAAAAGAACAAGAAGTACATGGTTTCGAATTCATCCTTGAAACTAGTTTAATTATTTTGATGTGGTGACAATACTTTTTGTTTTCTAAATGAATGCTTGAACAGTGCATATGTCTTTTGATATTGTGGTTTATGAATGTTAAATATGTTGGCTCTTGAAGAATAAGGAAAAAGGAGACATATTATTTGATAATCTGAAAAATCATAAAAATAATTCTTGAAGCAAGAAAAAGCAGTGAATACAAAAGCTTGCGAAAAAAAAAGAAGAAAAAAATGGCAAAAAAAAAGAGAAAGAGAAAGAGAAAGCAAGCAGAAAAAGCCAATAGCCCTTAAAACCAAAAGGCAAGGGAAAATAAAAAGGATCCAAGGCTTTGAGCATCAGTGGATAGGAGGGCCTAAAGGAATAAAATCCTGGCCTAAGCGGCTAAACCAAGCTGTCCCTAACCATGTGCTTGTGGCGTGAAGGTGTCAAGTGAAAGCTTGAGACTGAGCGGTTAAAGTCAAGGTCCAAAGCAAAAAAAAAAGAGTATGCTTAAGAACCCTGGACACCTCTAATTGGGGACTTTAGCAAAGCTGAGTCACAATCTGAAAAGGTTCACCCAGTTATGTGTCTGTGGCATTTATGTATCCGGTGGTAATACTGGAAAACAAAGTGCTTAAGGCTGAGTCACAATACTGAAAAGGTTCACCAAGACTCATAAAGTAGCTGTGTTCAAGAATCAACATACTGAACTAGGAGAATCAATAACACTATCTGAACTCTAAGTTCCTATAGATGCCAATCATTCTGAACCTCAATGGATGAAGCGAGATGCCAAAACTATTCAAGAGGCAAAAAGCTACAAGTCCCGCTCATCTGATTGGAGCTAAGTTTCGTTGATATTTGGGATTTATAGTATATTCTCTTCTTTTTATCCTATTTGATTTTCAGTTACTTGGGGACAAGCAACAATTTAAGTTTGGTGTTGTGATGAGCGAATAATTTATACGCTTTTTGGCATTGTTTTTACATAGTTTTTAGTATGATTTTGTTAGTTTTCAGTATATTTTTATTATTTTTTAAATAAAAAACACATTTCTGGACTTTACTATAAGTTTGTGTGTTTTTCTGTGATTTCAGGTAATTTCTGGCTGAAATTGAGGGACTTGAGCAAAAATCAGATTCAGAGGTTGAAGAAGGACTGCAGATGCTATTGGATTTTGACCTTCCTGCACTCAAAGTGAATTTTCTGGAGCTACAAAACTCCAAATGGCGCGCTCTCAATTGCGTTGGAAGGTAGACATCCAAGGCTTTCCAAAAATATATAATAGTCCATACTTTGCCGGTGTTTAGATGACGCAAACTGGCATTCAACGTCAGTTCCATGTTGCATTCTGGAGTTAAACGCCAGAAACAGGTTGCAAAGTGGAGTTAAACGCCAAAAACAGGTTACATACTGGCGTTCAACTCCAAGAGAAGCCTCTACACGTGTAAAGGTCAATGCTCAGCCCAAGCACACACCAAGTGGGCCCCAGAAGTGGATTTCTGCATCATTTACTCATTTCTGTAAAACCCTAGTAACTAGTTTAGTATAAATAGGACTTTTTACTATTGTATTTACATCTTTGGATCATCTTTGATCAGTTTTATGCTATCTTAGACCTTTATGGGGGCTGGCCATTCGGCCATGCCTGGACCTTGTTCTTATGTATTTTCAACGGTAGAGTTTCTACACACCATAGATTAAGGTGTGGAGCTCAGCTGTTCCTCATGAATTAATACAAAGTACTATCATTTTTCTATTCAATTCAAGCTTATTCCGATTCTAAGATATTCATTCATACTTCAATATGAATGTCATGATCGTGATAGTCATCATCATTCCCAACCTATGAACGCGTGCCTGACAACCACTTCAGTTCTACCTTAGATTGAATGAATATCTCTGGGATTTCTTAATCAGAGTCTTCGTGGTATAAGTTAGAATCCATGGACGGCCATTCTTGAGATTCAGAAAGTCTAAACCTTGTCTGTGGTATTCCGAGTAGGATCTGGGAAGGGATGGCTGCGACGAGCTTCAAACTCGCGAGTGCTGGGCGTAGTGACAAACGCATAAGGATTACTGAATCCTATTCCAATATGATCGAGAATCGACAGATGATTAGCCATGCAGTGACAGCGCATCGGACTATTTTCACTGAGAGGACAGGATGTAGCCATTGACAACGGTGATGCCTAACATACAGCTTGCCATAGAAAGGAGTATGAATGATTGGATGAAGACAATAGGAAAGCAGAGGTTCAGGAGGAACAAGCATCTTCATACGCTTATCTGAAATTCTCACCAATAAATTACATAAGTATCTCTATCTTTAATTTACGTTTTATTTATCTTTTAATTATTAAATCTCTATAATCAATTGAATCCACCTGACTGAGATTTACAAGGTGACCATAGCTTGCTTCAAGCCGACAATCTCCGTGGGATCGACCCTTACTAACGTAAGGTTTATTACTTGGACGACCCAGTGCACTTGATGGTTAGTTGTGCGAAGTTGTGACAAAGAACTAAGATTATGAACGTGTGTATTAAGTTTTTAGCGCCGCTACCAAGGAATGAACCGTCACGATTTCTGCGCACCATTGATCACTCAATCCTCCCCTACTTCATTCTCTTCCAAAATTTGTTCTTCCTCTAACAATCAACAATTGTTCTATGCATGCATACATATATCATGAGGTCTTTCCTTAGGTTGTAATGGGGTTAGGGTCAAGGTAGGGTTATATATTTGGCTAATTGGGCTAAAATTTGAATCCCTTGATTAACTTGAGCTTCCCTTCTAACTTATATAACATCCTATGCAATTATGTACTAACCTAACTACCCATTCCTCACTTTTTTTCACATACTCACGCATTTACCTTTGATCATTACACATATGCATTGATTTGTCTCTAAGTCTTACTTTGGGGCATTTTGTCCCCTTCTTCTCTTTTTTTCTTTTTTTTCTATCTATATATATATATATATATATATATATATATATATATCTTTCTTTTCTTTTCTTGTCTTTTCTCCTTTTTTTTAACTTTATACATGAATGTCAATGCATAAGATCTATACATTTAATCAACACATGAGTATGTATCTACTTCCCAATATTTTCAACAAAAATAACATGTTCTTATCTCAACCAATGCTTCCCCCTGTTTTCCCACACTTGAATGGCACACACACACTAGCCTAAGCTATTCAAGGATTCAAATAGGGATATTCATGGTTTTTCTCCTTTTTGCTTGTGATGTGCTAAAATTAAGAATAAGCGGGTTAAGGGTAGGCTCAAAATTGGTTGCAATGGTTGTTATAAGGTAAGTTCATTTGGGTAAGTAGCTAAGTGAATTGATGGCCTCAATCATGCACATGCATTCATACATATAACAATGGACATATAGAGTCAAACAAATTAAAGATCACAATCATAGAGAGAGAACAATGCACACAAGAAGGAAAGTAAGTGGTTATAAGATGTAACCACGCAATTAGGCTTAAAAGTCACTTGCTTGTGTTCTTGACTCAAAATCCATGTTCCAAATTACATTCTTCGAACAAGCTAAGCATCAAAATTTTCAAAATTGGTAGGGTTGCCCCCAAAATTCTAGTTTTCTAGGAGAGAAGTCATTACTCTAACCAAGTGAATTTATTAAGAGATATTAACATGCAAAGGGATTAAAAGGGTGGAAAACCTAATTATGCAATTTATCCTAATTGACAAAAGTGATTTTAAAATTTATTTTGGTGTTACCTATGAAGACCGGTCGGCCGACCAACCTCCCCACACTTAGAAGTTGGCACGGTCCTCCGTGCCTTGAGTGAGATGCAGTGGTGGATCGGCTTCCGAGTGTCCATCCTCTTCTTCATTATCGCTTTCCTCATTATCGGTACCGGTGGACGTGGAAATTTCTGGTTCTTCCATAGGTGGTACTATGCAACTTAGAAGCTTCTTGACAAAAGCATATTGGTGTTAGGGAAAGAAGGTGAAATTAAGCCCAAAGAAGCACTAAGAAATAATAAGCATGCTAGTGACAAAGCATAAGAGAATAGGTGACTTAGATGCATGACAGCTGCAACATGTAACTAAGGCAAAAATGTAGATCATGGTTAATCACTAGCATGTGATGTATGAGTGGTATAAGCATGCAAACGAGAAGCATGAGAAGTACACACTCTTAACAACAATAGCAAGAAGTGAGAACTAGGGGATGAGCATGTAGAAATGAAGCAAGAATTGTAGTAAGCTCAATGCACATATGAACAAGCAAATGAAAGAGGAAGAACATCAAAATAGAAGAGCTAAATCAAGTGTAACACAAAAAAGTCATGTGGGTCTTCCATCAAACACTTGGTGTGCATCCCTTGGCATGAAAAAATTGAGAGAAGGGTGACAATGTAACATCCCATAAAGCATCATCAATCATCATAACATACCACATATTGCAAAAGAAGGCAAGTAAGTCCAACCAACTCATCAATGCAAGAGGAATCTCTACTTGTAACACCCATAAGAAAATGAAAAAAAGAAAAAGAAAATTCAACAAACAAATAAAACAAGAATGAAACTAACTAAGAGGAAGAGTAAGGGAATGTAACTGAGGAAAAGAAGAAGAAAAAAGAAAACAAAACAAGAGTAGAGATGAGAAGTACCTTGAGAGGAAGAAGAGAAATGGGGTATGGGAGTGAGAGAAAAGGTATTGAAGAGTAAGAGAGAGGAGAGGAGAAAGAGAGGTGTGGGACCGTCGAAGGTGGTGGTTGCTGCCGGTGGTGGCGGAGAAGAGGTGGTAGAGATGGTAGAAGAGGGTGGAAGTGTGATGATGAGTTTTGTCGTGTCGGTCTAGAATTTCTCTTATAGGAATAAGAAATTCGTTGTAAGCATAGTCTTAAACTAACAAACAATTCCCGCATAAAAAATTTAGTTGGTTGTCAAAAATAACTAACTCCAATGAAAATTAACCGAAGTATTTGGACTCTGGGTCGTCTCCCTAGGATAACAATGTAATGCTTAGTTATTGGCTATGAAGGGGTAAAAAGGGGGGTTTTTGGTTCATGAGATGACAAGAGAATAAATTTAGCAAGTGAATAAAGGAAGTAAGATAAAGAACTCTTGGCTAAGATTTGGGTAATTGAGATCACCATCCTTGTCAACAAACCAAATATTGATAATCATGAGAGGCCAACCTATTAAGTCTACTGCCCAAAAGCTTTAAGTACGTAACATTTACTCCTAAGCTTAAAGTACGTCAAATAGATTTGATCACATCCACCCTTAAGTCCTAACCTACCTACTAATTAACTTAGTAGTGGGTTAGCGTCAATGGGTGTCAAATTGATCACCATGGGTTCTCAAATCACCAAATCTATCATACCCAATGACTCAAGTTTACCCAATTCCCTTGGCTTAGGCCAAGAGTTGATAAAACTACTCAAAAATTAAAGAGAGCATTTCATCAAACACATAGAGTGCAATAAAAGTAAGCATCATAAATTGTAAGAATAATAAAATCTAACAACTATCAAGTGCAAGAAAAGTAGGATCACAACTCAATTCATCAATAAAAAAGAACATCAACACTAAATTGTATTAAAAACAAATCAAATCTAACATGAGTTCATCATCACAAAAGAGAGCAAAACGAGAAATTAACATCACAATTAAGAAAACCAAGATGTAGGAATGAGAAATTATAAAAGAGACAAGATGAGATCAAGTAATTGAACTTGAATTTAAGATAATCTACCCTAATCCTAACCTAATTCTAGAGAGGAGAGAGAGATGAGATCAAGTAATTGAACTTGAATTTAAGATAATCTACCCTAATCCTAACCTAATTTTAGAGAGAAGAGAGAGCTTCTCTCTCTAGAAAACTAACTAAAGGCTCATGTTGGCTAAACTAATTGCTCCCCCCTTTGCTTGGACTTCAATTCTGCATGAAATACACTCAGAAACAAGTTGGACTTGGGCCTAGACAGCTCAGAAATCGCCCCCAGCGTTTTGCCTTCAAGTGGGCTATGTAAGAGTATTGGCGCGTGCGCGCCATGTGCGCGTGCACATCGATTGGCAATTTCTCCATCCGCGCGGAAGCGACATGTACGCGTGCGCGTCCATGGGCGAGATCTCTTTTGCGCGTGCGCGTGCGCGTCTTGTGCGTGTGCGCGTCCTTTGATGCACTCCCAATCTTTGTTTTTTCATGCATTCTCCCCTTTATATGCTTTTCTACTCATTTCTCCCATCCAATACTTGCCTTATAACCTGAAATTACTCAACACACACATCAAGGCATCGAATGGAATTAAAATGAATTAAAATCACCAATTTAGGGTCTAAAAAGTATGTTTTTACACTTAAGCGGAATTCAAGGGAGAATCACAAAACGATGCTATTTCATTGAATAAATGTGAAAAAAGGTGATAAAATCCCTCAAAATAAGCACAAGATAAATCACGAAATCGGGATTTATCAAATCTCCCACAATTAAACTAAGCATGTCCTCATGCTAAAATCAAGAAGAAGCAAAGGGTATTAACATTTATTCAATGCAAATACTAAATGCAATCTATTTATATGCAATCTATTTACATGATGCAATGCCTTTGTCAAAATAAATCAATCTCCAAGAATACACATACAAGCACAAGGGCCAAGGTATTAACAATCAAGCAAACCACAATTGGATTGAATCATTGAAAGAGTTCACAAACTTGTAAGAAAAGATGATCATGGGTGGAAACATGTAATTGAGCGATCGAACCCTCACCGGATGTGTGTCCGCTCTAGTCGCTCAAGTGTATGGGGTTGATTCACTCAATTCTGTCCTAATCATGTTTTCCAAGATTTGTTTTTCATCTAACAATCAACAATTATTTCATGCATGCATACAAATATCAAGAGGACTTCCCATAGGTTGTAATGGGGCTAGGGTCAAGGTAGGATGCATATGGTCAAGTGAGCTTGAAATTTGAATCTTTGATTAACTTAAACTTCCCACCTAACCTATGACAACCTAAACAATTCTAAACAAGCCTAGCTATCCATTCTTCACTTTTCACACACTCATGCATTTTCTTTTTGATTACCACACATATGTATTGAATTTATGAAAACTTAAACTCTGGGACCCTTTGTTCCCTTTTTGCTGCAAAATAATTTTTTTTTTTAAATACATACAAGAACATCAATGCATATGGTTTACATATGATTAATACATGAGTATGCATCCATTCCCTAAAAATTTTCAATAAAAACATAAATACACTTTTATCTCTACCCAATGTACCCAACCTTCCCAAAATCAAGTAATGAACACTTTCACTAGCCTAAGCTAATCAAAGATCCAAACAAGGGACATTTATTATTTTTCATTCAAGCTTGTAATGTGCTACAATTATGAACAAATGGGTTAGGCATAGACTCAAAATTGGTTAACAATGGAAGATAACAGGTAGGCTATTTGGATAAGTGAGCTATTTGAACAATGGCCTCAATCATATAATTGCATGTATACATAAAATAATGGACATAAAGAATCAAACAAATCAAATATTATAATCATAGGAAGAGAATGATGCACACAAGAATGAAAATAGGTGGTCATAGGATGTAACCACACAATTAGGCTCAAATCTCACATGCTTGTGTTCTTTGCTCAAAACATGATCCACAAGTATATAGTTCAAGCAAGTTCTAAAAAAAATTTTTTTTTTCAACCAATTGGGTGGTACCCTAAAAATGAATTTCTTGAAAATTTTCATCATATTGACTAAGCTTATTCTAATGCAATATTGTGATTTAGAAAATTTTAAAAATTTTCCTAGCTTATCCCTTTTTCAATCAAAACACAATTCTTATATAAAAAGATCAACTAGATTTTTAACAATCCAAAACACTTTTCTAATCACAATAAAAAATTAAGATGCAAAACATATATATATATATACATACTAAAAGTGTGCAACTATCAAAACAGGAGCATCTACAATAGCAAATATATACAGTCATCCCAAAATGATCTAAAAGATAAAGTGTAAAATGAAATAAAGTAACAAAAAACAGAAATAGATGTCCGAAAGTTTACCACATAAATGTAAAAACCAGTCACGAATGGTGACCTCCCCACACTTTAGAATCAAGCATCGTCCTCGATGCTACTGCTGAAGCTCGGGATGGGGCCAACAATCGCGCCGGGCTCCTCAGGCTCAGGCTGTGGAACTGGGACTGGCTACGGCTCTGGATGTGGCTGTGGATCCTCAGGGGGCTGCTGGACCTCAGTGGCGGCCTGTGTCTCTAGAGGTACATCCTGATGAATCGGCTCCTCAGCCAGCTCCTCCTCCTGATCCTGCTCGTCAGAAGCTGGAGAGTCTGGGAGCGGCGGTAGCTCGATGCCCTGTGATACAAACACCTAGTCGATGCGATCGAGACGTCGCATGACACGACGCTCAAAGCGCTCCATGAAGCGAAGAAGGTGCTGCACCAGCAGATAAGTCGGCTCAGGTACTAGTGGTAAGGATGTTACGACTGCTGAAGTAGAAGGGGGTCTTGCGACTGCTGCTAACGATGAGGGCTGAGCTGCCTCCTCCACTGCTCTGGCTCGTGAATGACGTTTGGGTGGGGGCTTCTCATGCACCCACCCACCCCATGGAATGGTGGTCTCCTTGTCATCATCATCTGGGGGTGGTGGTGTCACATCATCATCCTCCCACAGGACACCTGCCAGCTCGATCATGCTGGTGACCAGTGTAAGGAAGGGTAGCAAGCCGCGAATATGAGCTCTCCACATACTATGTCTGATCAGTCGGGGGAAATTTACCTTCTTCACTTCTATCACACACCCAATCAGAACCAGCATATCCATTGGGATCTCTGAAAAGTGAGTGGTGGGAAAGACATAGTGGGTGAAGATATGCTGCCAGGTCTTAGCCTCCCTTGTCAGATAAGCAAAGCGCATCCCCTTAGGCTTCTTGTTGTTCGAATCCATCACCCAGGGAGCATCTGGTGTGGCAATTACACGCTTAAGAGCTTCATAGTCAAAGGTCATGGAGATGATAGCTACCTCTGCCTGCCTATAGGCGCAGGTCTCATCAGGACGATGGTAGCAAAGCAGTGCATCTCCAATAGCCTCCTCAGTGATCATCATTTCTCTACCCCTCAGCTGAACCGAATCAATATTGGCTCGGAAGAAGTTACAATAAAATTCTCTCACCCATGAAGTGTTCACCCTCCCCAAATCTCTATCAACAAAGTCCAATCCTAACTCCAGAATTCGGGTGTTAATGGCATGCCTCACATCATTGGGAAGAAGCAGTTTCTTCTCAATGTTTAGATTTTTCTTTCGGAAGTCGGAGAAGCGAAGCTCACAGTAGAGGTTTGGGAATTTGATTGAGTCAGTGGGTGGTAGCAACTGGTTTTCCCTATCCACCTCATTCAACGGATTCTTAGCATAATTTGCATAGGGAGAGGGGGTAGAGGCCTTAGAGCGCTTCCTCTTTTTGAAGTAGTGGCTATAGCCTTTCCTTTGTCCGACATCCTGAAAAACAGAGATGATACAATATAAGAAGATAGCCAAATAGATACAAAGCACTCAAAGAAAAGCATATTCATGAAGTAAATCAAAGAAAGGAGATTTCTTGGAATACAAGCAAACTGAATTCAGAATGCAAGCCAAACTTCAAACCAAGAATTCAAACCATATTTTGCACATTACTTGTTCATCAAGCTTAGTAAACACCATATCCAAAATAATGATAAAAAGAGTTAGGTTGAAAACCATAAGAAGTTAGTTGGTTAAACAAGTTAAAGTTAGAGATCAGTTTGAAAATCAGTGATATGGTGGTTACTAGTTCAATTCAAAAGAGAATGCACAAAATAAGAATATAAGCACGTTCACAATCATGAAATGCATCAAGTCATTGATGATAAAATATGGTATAGCTAGAAAACAACTAATATGGAACAAACCATCAATCAATGCAAGGATCACTAGAGTTATGTGAATTGGTGTTGGTATAGTCAAAACATTAAAGGATGAATCAATCAAGCAGAGTTCAACACCAAATTCAGTAATGCATAAAAGTTACAAGCTGAGAAAAGAGTGAAAAACCTTATGGTCTATGTGGCTTAATGTCAATTATGCATGAACATGTGAATCAATTAGCCTCATAGATTAAAAACTTTCAACTTGTATGTTAATGCAAAAGAGGTCTGACATTTTAAGGAAGTCACAAGTTATGGTCAATCGAAAAATTCATTCAAACTATTCAATACTTATACACAAATCATCATGCATAACAAGCAAAGAGTATAAGCAAGACCAAAACTTGTTCTTGAGGATTTTCCAAGACCATTTAGGTAATAAAGTGCTAATTGAAACAGAAATCATCAACTAGAGTTTGCTACATCAATCAAAGCATTGTTAGTTCATGGAACATGGTTAAGAAAAATCCGGCAGCATCTCAGCAGTAAATTAGCTATTTCCAAGTTTAAACAACAAATCAGGTTCCATATGAGTTCATCAATACTTAAAAACACAAAACCATATATATGAATTCACATGGATGGAACAAACAGCCAATAATGCAGCAGCAAATCAAATAGTATAAAGAACAGCAGTAGTTGCTTCATCAATTAAACACAAGCAAGTAGCATTACCTATCAAATGAACACAGAATAATCCAAGAGAACAGAGTAATTCAATGAAACAGAACAAATTCACACAGCAGAAAAAATTCAAATAAACCAAAATCCACTACTCAGCCCAGATTCGCTAACCACCTAAGTTAAACTAAACTAACTAACTAAGCTAATCTAACTAAACTAACAAAATTATCATAAAGTGGTAAAAGGGAAGCAGAACAGGGGAAGCAAAAACCTGGGGAGACAGAGACTGAATGGGGCGGATGAAGGAAAGGTGCAGCAGAGAGGAGTGAGTTGGCCAAAGCGGATGGCGGTCTGGTGGCATCGTTGAGCTTGCGCCGGTGACAATATGGTCGCGGCTGTGCTCGTGGCGGAGCAGGGGCTGGCTGTGAGAGAGAACAGAGAAGAGAGGATTGAGTGGGAGAGAAGGAGAGAGCGAGGGAGGAGGGGGTGAGGGCGCGTACAGCGACGGCGGCGGTGGTGTGCCGGAGGGCTCGTCGGAGTGCTGGGGATTGCAGGGGTGATGGTTGGCAATAGAGGGAAACAAAACGTTGGAGATGAAGGGCACGAACGGGGGTTGCGCGAATGCACTAGGGCTTCGCGTTCCTGGTTAAATGGGATTTTTAAATCCACACGGGCGCGCACCGTATGCGTATGCGTGGGTGACAGAAATAGGGAAGTCGCGCGGAGGTGCCATATGCGCCTACGCATAGATGGGAGAATTGGGGATCGGCACGTACGCGTACAGTGCGCGTCCGCGTGGGTGTGCTGGGCCAGAGGCACAAAAGAGGCCCAGAGTTGGCACAACCCTCGGGTCCTTTGGCCTGGGTGATGCTAAAACGCATCGACGCGCGCGCGCACTGTGCCCTTGCGCGTGGATGGCTTGAACTTATGGAATGGACGTGGAGGCGCCAAGTACGCCAACGCGTGGGTAGTGAAACAAGGAGTGGTGCGAACGCGTACAGCGTGTGTCCATGTGGGTCGAGACACAGAGTTGGCCTAAAAGTGGCACAACTCTCTGGTCCTTAGCCCAGAGTGTCGAAATGTATAGCCGAAGCGCGCGCGCGCTTTGCGCTTGCGCGTGGCTTAGGTTTTTTTTCTTTTTGATGAGCATCAAAGAGAGCTTATAACCTTCCTATCCTCCTCTAAAATTTTAAAACTAGCTAAGGTGCAAAATCAAGCATATTTTTGAGATATAGGGAATTTTTCAAACAAATTGAGGAAACTTGCAGGTCAAGCAAAAACTCAAACTCAAAGAATCATCCCTAATTAAAGCATAAAATGTATAGACACCTTAACAAGCAAAGCGAAATGTACCAAGAAGCAAAGGATTTATATACAATGGAACTCAATTCATTCATTCGTTATATCTACAAGGGAATAGAAAGACTTTACCATGGTGGGGTGTCTCCCACCAAGCACTTTTGGTTTAAGTCCTTAAGTTGGACATTTGGGAGTCTTCTTGTCAAGGTGGCTTATGTTTGTACCATCCTTGAACCTCCAAGAGTTCTTGTCCTCCAATCGGTTGTCCGAAGTTCCAACCATCTTCAATAAGCTTTGGTGAGGTCCTCTCCAAGACACGAGCTCCCAAAATTGATTTTCATAAGCTAATCCAGGATCCCATATCTTGTCCTCGTACCCATCTTCTAATTGATTGCCTTGACTTTGTCCGGGCGACGAGAAAGCAAAATTCTCATGGATGCACCAAACTACTCTCCTTAACCCATTTACTTGAGCATTACACCAATTCATGTTCTTCAATTTTGAGCTTCCAACCATAATAAGTCTAGATTTACAACGCCAACCACTAAACATCCTTCCTTTTCGCTTAATTCCACAAAGCGCCCTAAGTTGGCCATCCGTCTCAAGCAAACCATACTCAAGTAGGATAATAAAGCTGAGAGTTAGAAGTTTTATCCACTCAAGCGAAGGATTGGGTGGCGAACTAGGTGAAGGAGTTCCCAAGGGTCTTGATAAAGCATGCTCTACTCCCGTCCATCCTCTTCTGGGAAGTTCCACCATTTGGCAAGGTTCTTCAAGTTTCTCCTCATGCCAAGCTTCCTCAAGTTCACACTATTTTTCACCAATTTCTTCTATCTCTTCCCCATCACTCTCATCATAGATAGGAGGTCTAGTGATGCGAAATCATCATCGATAGGAGGGCTTGTTGCTTGGAGCACTTCTTCCAGTTCTTCACTTACAATGGGTTTTGAAGGCTGTACATCCTTCTCAACCTTGCTTTCTCATCCACTGGGAGAGGGTTCAACAATATCGTCAAGGGAGTTGATCAATTTGGGCAAAAAATCACTAGTGATGGAAACCACTTCTTGATCGCTTTCCTTCAACTCTCCGTTTACTTTTGCAACTTTACTCTCCTTTTTAACATCCTTTATGAGCTCAACGTATCCCAAACATCTATCCACTACTTCTTTTTGCTCGCTAATCTTTATCTTCTCCTCTTGTTGCATTTCTTGCTTCAACTCTTCTTCCTTACTTTGGAGCTTTAAGATTATTCCCTCGCTAGGCTCCTTGATAGTTTCTCCACATTCAACAAGGGAAGTACTTAGGGTACACGAACCTAGGTGAGATGTTAGGTGATTCACGGCTTCTACCTTGCTAGCTATCCTTGCTCTTAGCTCCTTAAACTTAGTTTCATCCTCCTCTTGTCGCCTTAAGATACGAGATTCAAGGTCTCTCAGTTCTAATATGAAGGCTTCGTCGGGAGGTAGTAGTGGAAGATGGGGTTCAATGTTTAAGGGGAGATTGTCAATGTTGGAAGGAGGTTCATATTGGGGAATTCTTGAGGTGGTGTATGCGGAATTTGTGGTTCTTGGGAGTATTGGTATGGGGATGGTGGTTGTTCTAGATGCGATTCAAATGCTGGTTGATATGGTGTGTATGAGTTATGGTCATATGGAGTTGAATGGTGGTGTGAGGCTTGTGAGTATGTGTATGGCTATATTAAGGAATGGGGTCACATGCATATGATGATTGTGGTTGACAACCACAATGAGGGTCATCACACACATTGGATTGATACACATTAGGATCAGGATTATACCCATAGGAGTTCGTAGGAGGTTGTTGCCATGAAGGTTGTTCATAAGCTTGAGGTTCCTCCCATCCTTGAATTCCAAACCCTGGATGCATATTCTCATTGGAGCTTTCATTTCCTACAACATAATTTGAACTACACTCATAGCCAAAAGGATGAGAATTCATAGTGAAAGAGAAAATAAAAACAAAGAACAATAAGAAACAAGGAAGATAAAATCCTAACTAGTAAAAACTAGCAAACAAACTAAAATTCAAGCTATTCACAATATATACAATAGCCAATAACGTAGCACCATTGTTGTCCCCCGCAACAGCGCCATTTTGATGATGAGTTTTGTCGTGTCGGTCTAGAATTTCTCTTATAGGAATAAGAACTTTGTTGTAAGCATAGTCCTAAACCAACAAACAATTCCCGCATCAAAAATTTAGTTGGTTGTTACAAATAACTAACCCCAATGAAAATTAACCGAAGTATTTGGACTCTAGATCGTCTCCCTAGGATAATAATGTAATGCTTAGTTATTGGCTATGAAGGGGTAAAAAGGGGGGGTTTTGGTTCATGAGATGACAAGAGAATAAATTTAGCAAGTGAATAAAGGAAGTAAGATAAAGAACTCTTGGCTAAGATTTGGGTAATTGAGATCACCATCCTTGTCAACAAACCGAATATTGATAATCATGAGAGGCCAACCTATTAAGTCTACTTCCCAAAAGCTTTAAGTACGTAACATTTACTCCTAAGCTTGAAGTACGTCAAATAGATTTGATCACATCCACCCTTAAGTCCTAACCTACCTACTAATCAACTTAGTATTGGGTTAACGTCAATGGGTGTCAAATTGATCACCATGGGTTCTCAAATCACCAAATCTATCATACCCAATGACTCAAGGTTACCCAATTCCCTTGGCTTAGGCCAAGAGTTGACAAAACTACTCAAAAATTAAAGAGAGCATTTCATCAAACACATAGAGTACAATAAAAGTAAGCATCATAAATTGAAAGAATAATAAAATCTAACAACTATTAAGTGTAAGAAAAGTAAGATCACAACTCAATTCATCAATAAAAAAGAACATCAACACTAAATTGCATTAAAAACATATCAATTCCAACATGAGTTCATCATCACAAAAGAGAGCAAAACGAGAAATTAACATCAAAATTAAGAAAACCAAGATGTAGGAATGAGAAATTATAAAAGAGACAAGATGAGACCAACTAATTGAACTTGAATTTAAGATAATCTACCCTAATCCTAACCTAATTCTAGAGAGAAGAGAGAGCTTCTCTCGCTTGAAAACTAAGTAAAGGCTCATGTTGGCTAAACTAATTGCTCCCCCCTTGCTTGGACTTCAATTCTGCATGAAATACACTCAGAAACAAGTTGGACTTGGGCCTGGGCAGCTTAGAAATTACCCCCAGCGTTTTGCCATCAAGTGGGCCATGTAAGAGTATTGGCGCGTACGCGCCATGTGTGCGTGCGCGCCATGTGTGCGTGCGCGTCGATTGGCAATTTCTCTATCCGCGCAGAAGCGGCATGTACGCGTGCGCGTCCATGGGCGAGATCTCTTTTGCGCGTGCGCGTCCTTTGATGCACTCCCAATCTTTGTTTCTTCATGCCTTCTCCCCTTTGTATGCTTTTCTACTCATTTCTCCCATCCAATACTTGCCTTATAACCTGAAATTACTCAACACACACATCAAGGCATCGAATGGAGTTAAAATGAATCAAAATCACCAATTTAGGGTCTAAAAAGCATGTTTTTACACTTAAGCAGAATTCAAGGGAGAATCACAAAACCATGCTATTTCATTGAATAAATGTGAAAAAAGGTGATAAAATCCCCCAAAATAAGCACAAGATAAATCACGAAATCGCGGTTTATCAAAGTGAAGAAGAAAGGTGGTAGTAAGAAGAAAGAAAGAAAACTTAAGAGAAAGGCGCGCTCTAGTGCAATTGGTACGCGGAAATGACGCGCGCGCGCCATGCACGCGTGCGCGTGCATGGGCAAAAATCAATAATGGCGCGGATGCGCATGGTGGGCGGATGCGCGAAGGGGCGAAATGCAGGTGTGCACGCGAGCGCCAGGTGCGCATGCGCATGCACATTAGTTGTGCCCTCAGAACAGGTTGGGCACAACTTCAGCCCAACTCTCGGGAAAAAGTACCAGGAGATGAATTTTCATAAGCGACGCAGACGCGCACGGTGCGCTGACGCGTCGATTGGCATTATGATTAAGGTGCACGTGCGCGTACGCGTGAGTCTAGTTAGGCCAGTGGCATGAGATTGGCCCAACTAGGGCACAACTCTCGGGAAAAATGGCCCAGAATTGCAAATCACAGTGATGGCGCGGACGCGCCTAGTGCACCTGCGCGTGCTTATGCGCAAATGGTCACGGACGCGTACGTGCCTGGTGCGCACAGGCGTGAGTGTGTTTGTGCTCAGGGCCCAGAACTGGCCCAAATTTTGCACAACTCTATGGAAATTGACCCAGGAGCTGCGAAGGCCTATGGGCGCGTACGCGCACAATGCGCGCACGAGTGCCCTGGTGCACGAAATTGTGATCTCAACAGCGCCAAAAACTTGGTGCGCACGATTATAATCTCAACTCCTTTTCACAACTCCGCACAACTAACCAGCAAGTGCACTGGGTCGTCCAAGTAATAAACCTTACGTGAGTAAGGGTCGATCCCACGGAGATTGTTGGCTTAAAGCAAGCTATGGTCATCTTGTAAATCACAGTCAGGCAGATTCAAATGGTTATGGGATTTTGATAATTAAAATATAAATAAACTTAAAATAAGATAGCGATACTTATGTAATTCATTGGTAAGAATTTCAGCTAAGCATATGGAGATGCTTTGTTCCCTTTGAATCTCTGCTTTCCCACTGCCTCCATTCAATCCTTCATACTCCTTTCCATGGCAAGCTGTATGTTGGGGGATCACCGTTATCAATGGCTACCGTCCGTCCTCTCAGTGAAAATGGTCCAAATGCACTGTCACCGCACGGTTAATCATCTGTCGGTTCTCACTCATGCTGGAATAGGATCCATTGTTCCTTTTGCATTTGTCACTACGCCCAGCACTCGTGAGTTTGAAGCTCGTCACAGTCATCCCATCCCAGATCCTACTCAGAATACCACAGACAAGGTTTAGACGTTTTGGATCTCAAGAATACTGCCAATTGATTCTAGCTTATACCACGAAGACTCTAATCTGAACCAGGAGCCCAAGAGATAAACACTCAAGCTATTGCGGATAGGACGGAAGTGGTTGTCAGGTACGCGTTCATATGCGAGAATGATGATGAGTGTCACAGATCATCACATTCATCAGGTTGAAGTACGAGTGAATACCTTGGAATAAGAATAAGCTTGAATTGAATAGAAAAACAATTGTACTTTGCATTAATTCATGTGGAATAGTAGAGCTCCACACCTTAATCTATGGGGTGTAGAAACTCCACCGTTGAAAAATACATAAGTGAAAGTGGTCAAGGCAAGGCCAAATCGCCAGCCCCCTAAATGTGATCTCTGAACATAAAATTATCCAAAAGATGTGAAATAAATCACTAAAAGTAGTTTTTATACTAAACTAGTAGCTAGGGTTACATAAGATAAGTAAATGATGCAGAAATCCACTTTCGGGCCCACTTGGTATGTGCTTGGGCTGAGCATTGGGCTTTCATGTGTAGAGACTCTTCTTGGAGTTAAACGCCAGGTTGTAGCCTGCTTTTGGTGTTTAACTCTGATTTGTAACCTGTTTCTGGCGTTTAACTTCAGAATAGGGTAGGAAGTTGGCATTTGAACGCCAGTTTGCGTCGTGAAAAATCGCAAAAAATATGCACTATTATATATTGCTGGAAAGCCCTAGATGTCTACTTTCTAACGCAACTTAGAGCGTGGCAATTGAGTTTCTATAGCTCCAGAAAATCCACTTTGAGTGCAGGGAGGTCAGAATCGAACAGCATCTGCAGTCCTTCTTCAGCCTCTAAATCAGATTTTTGCTCAAGTCCCTCAATTTCAGCCAGAAAATACCTGAAATCACAGAAAAACACACAAACTCATAGTAAAGTCCAGAAATGTGATTTTTATTTAAAAACTAATAAAAATATACTAAAAAGTAACTAAATCATACTAAAAACTACTTAAAAACAATGCCAAAAAGCGTATAAATTATCTGCTCATCACAACACCAAACTTAAATTTTTGCTTGTCCCCAAGTAACTAAAATCAAATAGGATAAAAAGAAGAGAATATACTATAAATTCCAAAATATCAATGAAACTTAACTCCAATTAGATGAGCGGGACTAGTAGCTTTTGCCTCTGAACAGTTTTGGCATCTCACTTTATCCTTTGAAGTTCAGAATGATTGGCATCTATAGGAACTCAGAATTTAGATAGTGTTATTGATTCTCCTAGTTCAGTATGAACACAGCTACTTTATGAGTCTTGGCCGTGGCCCTAAGCACTTTGTTTTCCAGTATTACCACCGGATACATAAATGCCACAGACACATAACTGGGTGAACCTTTTTAGATTGTGACTCAGCTTTGCTAGAGTCCCCAATTAGAGGTGTCCAGGGTTCTTAAGCACACTCTTTTTGCTTTGGATCACGACTTTAACCACTCAGTCTCAAGCTTTTCACTTGACACCTTCACGCCACAAGCACATGGTTAGGGACAGCTTGGTTTAGCTGCTTAGGCCAGTATTTTATTCCTTTGGGCCCTCCTATCTACTGATGCTCAAAGCCTTGGATCCTTTTTACCCTTGCCTTTTCGTTTAAAGTGTTACTGGCTTTTTGCTCTTGCCTTTTGGTTTAAAGAGCTCTTGGCTTTTTCTTCTTGCTTTTTCTTTTTTTTTTTTTCGCCATTTTGTCTTTTTTTTTTTGCAAGCCTTGTTCTTCACTACTTTTTATTGCTTCAAGAATCAATTTTATGATTTTTCACATTATCAATAACATTTCTCCTTTTTCATTATTCTTTCAAGAGCCAACAATTTTAACATTCATGAACAACAATATGAAAAATATGCACTGTTCAAGCATTCATTCAGAAAACAAAAAGTATTGCCACCATATCAAAATAATTAGACTAATCTCAAGGATGAATTCGAAATTCATGTACTTCTTGTTCTTTTGCTTTTAGAACATTTTTCATTTAAGAAAGGTGATGGATTCATAGGACATTCATAGCTTTTAAGGCATAGACACTAGACACTAATGATCATGTAATGGAGACACAAATAAAAATAAAGCATAGAGAATGAAAACAGAAAAAAATAAATAGACTAGGAGATTAAGGAATGGGTCCACCTTAGTGAGGGTGGCATCTTCTTCCTCTTGAAGAACCAATGGTGCTCTTGAGCTCCTCTATGTCTCTTCCTTGCCTTTGTTGCTTCTCCCTCATAGCTCTTTGATCTTCACTAATTTCGTGAAGAATGATGGAGTGCTCTTGGTGCTCCATCCTTAGTTGTCCCATGTTGGAACTTAATTCTCCTAGGGAGGTGTTGATTTGCTCCCAATAGTTTTGTGGAGGAAAGTGCATCCCTTGAGGCATCTCAGGGATTTCATGATGGGGAATTTCCTCATGCTCTTGTTGAGGTCCATGAGTGGGCTCTCTTGTTTGCTCCATCCTTTTCTTAGTGATGGGCTTATCCTCATCAATGAGGATGTCTTCCTCTATGTCAATTCCAGCTGAATTGCAGAGGTGACAAATGAGGTGAGGAAAGGCTAACCTTGCCAAAGTGGAGGATTTGCCAGCCACCTTGTAGATTTCTTGAGGTATAATCTCATGAACTTCCACTTCCTCCCCAATCATGATACTATGGATCATGATAGCCTGATCCACAGTTACTTCGAATCGGTTGCTAGTAGGAATGATAGAGCGTTGGATGAACTCCAACCATCCTCTAGCCACAGGCCTAAGGTCCGGTCTTCTCAATTGAACCGGCGTGCCTCTTGAGTCAACTTTCCATTGAGCTCCTTCCACACATATGTCCATGAGGACATGGTCCAACCTTTGATCAAAGTTGACCCTTCTAGTGTAGGGGCGTGCGTTTTCTTGCATCATTGGCAAGTTGAACGCCAACCTTATATTTTCCGGACTGAAATCTAAGTATTTCCCCCGAACCATTGTAAGCCAATTCTTTGGATTTGGGTTCATACTTTGATCATGGTTCCTAGTGATCCATGCGTTTGCATAGAACTCTTGAACCATTAAGATTCCGACTTGTTGAATAGGATTGGAGAGTACTTCCCATCCTCTTATTCTAATCTCTTGTCGGATCTCTGGATATTCGCCCTTTTTGATCTTAAAAGGGACCTCAGGGATCACCTTTTTCTTGGCCACAACTTCATAGAAGTGGTCTTGATGGACCTTTGAGATGAATCTCTCCATCTCCCATGACTCAGAGGTGGAAGCAATTACCTTCCCTTTCCTCTTTCTTGAGGTTTCTCTGGCCTTAGGTGCCATTAATGGTTATGGAAAAACAAAAAGCAATGCTTTTACCACACCAAACTTAAAAGGTTTGCTCATCCTCGAGCAAAAGAAGAAGGAAAATAGTAGAAGAAGAAGAAAATAGAGGAGATGAAGGGGAAGAGTGTATGGATGTGAGTGGTGAAGAGTATTTAGGAAAGAGATATGGAGGTGATTGGTGAAGGGTATTTGGGGAAGAGTGTTATGAAAGGACTTAGCATCCCTGCTCCATTTAGGCGTGCAAAATGCCCTTAGAGTGCACTTCTGGCGTTAAACGCCAGGTTGCTGCTTGTTTCTGGCGTTTAACGCCAGCTTTTCTCCCATTCTTGGTGTTAAACGCCAAGTAGATGCTCTATTCTGGCGTTAAACGCCAGTCTGGTGCCTGTTTCTGGCATTAAACGCCCAGAATGGTGTTCTGCTACTCTTACTGGCGTTTAGATGCCAGTAAGCTCTTCCTCCAGGGTGTGCTATTTTTCATTTTGTTTTTGATTTTTCAGTTATTTTTGTGACTTCACATGATCATCAACCTAAAGAGAACATAAAATAACAATAGAAAATAGATAGATATAATTAAATAACATTAGGTTGCCTCCCAATAAGCGCTTCTTTATTGTCAATAGCTTGACAGTGAGCTCTCATGGAACCTCACAGATAATCAGAACAGGGTTGGGGCCTCTCAACACCAAACTTAGAGTTTGAATGTGGGGGTTTTGTTTGACTCTGTATTGTGAGAAGCTTTTCATGCTTCCTCTCCATGGTTACAGAAGGAGAACCTTGAGTCTTGAATACAAGGTAGTCCTCTTTCAACTAAAGGACCAACTCTCCTCTGTCAACATCAATCACAGCTTTTGCTGTGGCTAGGAAGGGTCTGCCGAGGATGATGGATTCATCCTCATCCTTCCCAGTGTTTAGGATTATAAAATCAACAGGGATGTAAAGGCCTTCAACCTTTACTAGCACGTCCTCTACTAGTCCATAAGCCTGTTTCATTGATTTGTCTGCCATATCTAGTGAGATTCTTGCAGCTTATACCTCAAAGATTCCCAATTTCTCTATTACAGAGAGGGGCATGAGGTTTATCCCTGACCCCAGGTGACAGAGAGTCTTCTCAAAGGTCATGGTGCCTATGGTACAAGGTATCAAGAATTTTCTGGGATCCGATTTCTCCTGAGCCAATATGGCATTGGTGAACAAGGGGGGTAGAAATCCACTTCCGGGCCCACTTGGTGTGTGCTTGGGCTGAGCATTGAGCTTTCATGTGTAGAGACTCTTCTTGGAGTTAAACGCCAGGTTGTAGCCTGTTTCTGGCGTTTAACTCTGATTTGTAACCTGTTTCTGGCGTTTAACTTCAGAATAGGGCAGGAAGTTGGCGTTTGAACGCCAGTTTGTGTCATCAAAACTCGGGCAAAGTATGGACTATTATATATTTCTAGAAAGCCCTAGATGTCTAATTTCCAACTCAATTAAGAGCGTGCCAATTGGGTTTCTATAGCTCCAGAAAATCTACTTTGAGTGCAGGGAGGTCAGAATCCAACAGCATCTACAGTCCTTCTTCAGCCTCTGAATCAGATTTTTGCTCAATTCCATCAATTTCAGCCAGAAAATACCTGAAATCACAGAAAAACACACAAACTCATAGTAAAGTCCAGAAATGTGATTTTTATTTAAAAACTAATAAAATATACTAAAAACTAACTAAATCATACTAAAAATTACTTAAAAACAATGCCAAAAAGCGTATAAATTATCCGCTCATCATGCCCCCCCTTTTCTTTAATGAAAACATCAAGAATGCTTAATTATCATGAAATTAATGGTCAAACAAGCCAAATAGGCCAAAAACACCCAAAACTCAGTGCAAAACCTAAAGAAGGGTTGTTCTTCTACCACACAATCAATTGATTTATTGAAAAAATCAACACAGGTCTTCATGAACAAAATATCCAAGGTATTCACAATCAACTTTAATCAAATAAGACTATAGCTAAGCAATCACAAAACAAAAAGGAGTTTAAGAACTATATACAAAGGGTAAAAAGGATAGATCTCACCATGGTGGGGTGGGAATTGAAAACAATGAGATTGGGGATGACTGTGTGAGGCCAAAAAGGTCGAGATGTGTGTGTGGCTGGAATGGTCGAGAGGGCAAAGTTTGGGTGCGATCCCACTTGATTGTTTACTTGAAAATGTATTCGGATGGCAAGTTGAGGACAGAAGTTCCCTCTCTTGTCATGATAAGGGTGTGGGAAAAGTGGAAAGGCACTCTCCTTCGAATGGTTTTCTCCATATTCTTCTTTGGTTGCAAGGTGGAAAGACACACTCTTTCGATGTGGAAAGGAACTCTCCTTTGTATCTCCTTCAGGAGAAGGTGGAAAGGCACACTCCTTCGATGTGGAAAGGCACTCTCCTTTGTTTATGATCCACCTGGAGATGTGCAACCTAGAGACAAATGTCTGGATTAGCTACCAGATGTGTCGGGTTCTGGCGATTCAACTGACACGTGAGCTCATGATGCCAAGGCATCTTAGGCTAGTTTCACTAGCCTTTTTCTTTTGTTTTTAGTAGGTTTTATGCACTTTCTTGAGCTATAAGTAAGCAACTGGGTTAAAAATTCATGTATACCTTGACTCATTCAAGCATGATTAATTTGATGCATTTTCATGAGATTTTGGCCACGATTACTTGTGTGCTAAGAATGATGCAATTTCTCATGACTTTAGCAAGATTTTGATGCATGTATTGGTTGATGACAAGTGAAGAAATACATGAAAAGAAGTTGAAAGAAATGGCCAATGCAGGAAGAAAGGGAAGCAACGTTGGTGGCAAAGTTGGACCACCAACGTTGCCTCAAACATTGAGAGGAAAGGAGCAGGGGAATTTGCTGCATAATTCTGATACCCACGTTGGAGGGAACATTGGTGAGCCAAAGTTACCTCCAACGTTTTTCAATACAAATGGCTTTCTGAAAATTGGAAAAATTGAGTGCGAAGCGTATGCGTGGGCGATGCGCACGCGTGCATAGTGGAATTTTGACAATCCACACGCATGCGTGGGTGACTTGCACGCGTGGATAGGCCAACGTTGGAGGGAACATTCTTGGTCCAACGTTAAGTCCAACGTACGTGATATGGCATCAAAATTTGGGGTTTAAGAACTGGCATCCACGCGCACGCATAGGTGTCACGCATGCGTGGATGCGCCAACGTTGAAGGGAGCATTTGTAGTCCAACGCTAAGGCCAACGTACGCGATATGCTTCAAAATTTAAAGTTTGGGAAATTGCATCGACGCGTACACGTCAGGGACGCGTACGTGTGGACGTGCAATTCTTCCCAACCACGCGTATGCATAGGTGACGCGCACGCATGGAATGGAAAAAATGGCCATCGACGCACAGGTGTGGCCCACGCGTAAGTGACGGACGGAAAATTGCCGATTAAGAATTTATAATAAGAACAGCGTTGCAAGTACAGTTCTTAACCGACGAAAATTCTGCTTATCAATTTAAAAGGGTTGTCACAAATTTAGAATAAAGATATTGGGAGTAGAAATCCCAGGTCGTCTCTCAACGAGTTGACAAAAGAGTGCTATTTTATTAGTCAGAAATTTTCTGAGAATTTTTAGAGTTAGAGAACTGAAAAATAAATTATTGTAAATTAAAGCAATGAAAATTAGTAAGAGAATTTATATAATCAAAATAAAAAGCCTTGACCAGAAGAAGATTAGTTGGAAGTTCTATCCTTGTTGAATTTTTCCAAGTGTAATGGTAAGAGGTTGTTGCTTCTACTTAGTTATCCCTTACCGAATAAAGGAAAGTCAAGTAACTTAACCGGCTCCAATTTAGAAGTCCTAATCCTCTCCTATGGAAGGATTAGCGTTAATGACTAGAGAGCCAGCCAACAACTTCCAATTCCCAATTACACTTGAGTATTCCAACTCAAGGATCTCCTTTTAATCAACTCCCAAGTCAAGTTAGGAGTCTACTCCATTGACATGAATACCACTTTCACAGGCATATAAAGGGAATAGAAAGAAGACATGATAAATTAAATAAAATAATAACTGAAAATTAATTAAAGGTAAAAGTAGTTCTTTGCATTAATAAATCCCAAAATCATAAACATCCATATCTCAACAGGGTTAACAGGTGATTAAAAGAGTAAAGGAATAAGGAAACAAACTAGAATAATGGAAACTTCAACGGAGGTAGTGACTCTTCTCAATATCCAAATCAAAAGTATAAAACTCTAAAACTATGAATGTGAAGAAAACCTAGAGGAAGTAGTATCTCTCTCTAAGATTCCAATCTAAAACTCAAAACTATGTGAATGAGAATGTGTGTTGTGTCTCTACTTGTCCCCTGGCTATAGTATGTGTTTCTGGGCCGAAAATAGGGTCCAAACTCAGCTCAAAATTGCCCAAGCGTCTTCTACGTTTTCTGCACGTGGTGCATGTCACGCGTACGCGTCAGTCATGTGTACGCGTCAGTAACGCGTACGCGTCGATGGAAACAAGTCACCAAGCACCAAAATAAAACCAGAAAAGATAAACGTTTAATACAAATGGCTTTCTGGAAATTGGAAAAATTGAGTGCGAGGCGTACGCGTGCGTGACGCGCGTGCGTGACGCGCACGCGTGCATACTGGAATTTTAACAATCCACGCACACGCGTGGGTGACGCGCACGCGTGGATAGGCCAACGTTGGAGGGAACATTCTTGGTCCAACGTTAAGGCCAAAGTACCCGATATGGCATTCAAATTTGGGGTTTAAGCGAGTGTGGAAGTTTGACAATCCACGTGCACGCGTAGGTGACGCGCACGCGTGGATGCACCAACGTTGGAGGGAGCATTTGTAGTCAAACGCTAAGGCCAACGTACGTGATATGCTTCAAAATTTGGAGTTTGGTAAATTGCATCGACGCGTACGCGTCAGGGACACGTACGCGTGGGCGTGCAATTCTTTCCAACCATGCGTACGCATAGGTGACGCGCACGCGTGGAATGACAAAAATGGCCATCCACGGGCATGCGTGGCCCACGCGTATGCGTCACTAAGAGAACGTTGGTGCTCCAACGTTGAGTCAAACGTTGCCTAAAGCACCCAGATTCCATTTTTTCAAAAGGGAGTTGGACTCAACGTTTTCCCTCAAACGTGGACTCCAACATGGATATCAGAACTTTCAGAACTCTGTAATTCAACCCTTCTCTTCTCAACTACATTGGAGCTACTTCAACCCACTTCAGAAAGGGCAAAAGCCCAATCCAAGATACTTGAAGATCAATTGAAGAAGTGTATAAATAGTTTAGAGTTAAGTTAGTTAGGGGGCTTACACACTGAGTACTGAAACTCTGCCCATTTACTTTCTCTTTACTTTTTAATTTAATTCTGCAATGTACTTTTTAATTCCACTTTCCATTCTGAGAACTATGAACAACTAAACCCCTTTCATTGGGTTAGGGAGCTCTATTGTAATTCAATGGATCAACAATAGTTTTCATCATCTTCTTCTATCTTTTCTCTTGATTTTGTCAGAAAGCTTTCGATCTTAATTCAATTGGATAGTTGTCTTGACAGAGAAGCTATTCATAATTGGAATTCCTCTGATCCTTGAGAGAGGGATAAAGAATTGATGAAGAAATGAAAGAGCCATGAAAGCATATCACTCAAGGAACCAAGCATAGCGCTCACTAATTGAGCGGAGCGTTCACAAACTGAACGCTAGTGACAAGGGTTCGAAGAGCAAAGCCCTCAAGCATAGCGCTTAATGCACCAAACGGAGCGCTCAATTAGCAAGGCAAAATGCTCAAAGAATGGAGCGCTACGTTAAAACATTTTCACTTTTTCGGGCTTGGCACAAAGAAAAGCAAGGCGCAGTACTCAAGAATGGGGCAGCCAAGGGAGCAAGAGGCGCTACGTTGCATCACACAACTGAGCGCTGCTACAAAGAAATTGTTAGCCAAAGTGGTAGCCCCAAGGATTGAAGAGGCGGCAAGGCGCTACAAGGCACCAGCGCTCAAATAGCGCTACGTTCAAACTAGTGAACGTTTCGTGGCACATGAAGAGAAAAGCAAAGCTTGCATAAGGCAGCAAAGTAGCGCTACGTTGGAAACTTCCAACTGAGCACTGAGGAAATTGGCACAAAGGGGAGCAACCAAGGCTCGAAAAGGGGGAACAAAAGCAAAGCTAGTGAGCGCTCAGTTCACTAACCAAACTGAGCGCTCCACTGGAGCTAGCAACCTTGGTTCATTTTCAAATCAAATGCCATCTTGGATCCACTTCTTCACAAATTTGAAAAGCCCACTCCAAATTCTGAAAACCAAAAATAGAAAGTGTATAAATAGGAGTTAATTTGATTTGTAGAAGACTTTTACCTTTGGACCTTGAGCTCAATTTTTGTTTTCACTTTTAAATTTTCATTTGGGAATTCGGGAATTGGGAATTGGATTTAGTTTTCTTTCTACATTTTCATTTTTTTCTGCAACTTCTACTGTCTGTTCTTGGAATTTAAATTGAGATTGAAGAGCTCCATTGATTCCAAATCTGAGAATCATCTTTTACCTCTCTTCTCAATTATTCTAAGAATTGGATCTGAGTTTAGTTTTCTGTTTTCATTTTCTTCTTCTGCAACTTCTACTTTTCTGTTTTGGGAATTGGAAAATTGGATCTGAGTTTTATTTACTGTCTTCCTTTTTATTTCTTCTGTAATTACTTTTCTGCTTGATCAAGAGAGCAATTGAGATCTAGATCTACTTCTTAATCTCTTTGTTCTTCTTCGATCTTCAATTTCTCTTTAAGAATTTCACCAATAAATCAAGTTTTCTTGCTATTTGTTTCTTCAAGGGATTTTACATTTCTATTTGGTTGCTGAGCTGAATTTCTTCATCTCAGAGATCCCTGATCTTTTTTAACTTGCAATTTCTTGTTGAATCTGAATCCCAGTACCCAAATCCCTTTTACTCTTCAAGCAATTTACATTTCTCAGCAATTTAGATTCAGCAATTTACATTTCTTGCACTTTAAGTTTCTACAATTTACTTTTCTTGCAATTTAAGTTTCAGCTCTTTTACTTTCTTGTTCTTTAAGTTACTTGCAATTTACCTCTTCTGCACTTTATTCTTCTTCTCAATTTCCTTCTGCACCTTTATTTACTTGCAATTTAGCTTCTGTCATTCAAAATCACTCAATTCGTCAACTGTTTGCTTAACTAAATTCATCACCTAACTAAAATTGCACAATCCATCAATCCCTGTGGGATAGACCTCACTCTTGTGAGTTATTACTACTTGATGCGACCTGGTACACTTGCCGGTGAGTTTGTGTGGAATCACATTTTCACCCATCAAGTTTTTGGTGCCGTTGCTGGGGATTGATCTAGATTGACAATGATTAAGTAAGGTGGTGGTCTAGATTAAGCACTTTTTCTTTTTTTTTTCTTTATTTTTGACAAGCACACTAACTATTTGAGACTTTATCTCTACTAACTATCACTGCACTCAAGCTACAGAGTGCTCTGTGTGTTTCTTGTTGTTTTATTTGTATGACAGAAGCAAGGAGAGAGGTCTCCACCTCTGGTGATCGTGGCGAGAGAACTCTTCGAAGACTAAGAAGGGAAGCCAGAGGAAAGGGGGTCATTGGTGAAGAAACTTCTGAAGAAGAATATCAAGAAATGGAAGAGAATCCAACAAATCCACTAGTGGGAGTAGCCAACAACAATGGTCAACCCCAGAGGAGAGTCTTGTCTTCTTACACATTTGCTAATCCAAGGCATTGTGTGAGTAGCATTCTTATCCCAAATGTCAATGCAAACAAGTTTGAATTGAAGCTCCAACTCATCACTTTGGTACAAAACAACTGCTCCTATGGAGGAAGCCCACTAGAAGATCTAAATCAGCATTTATCTATCTTCCTGAGGATCTGTGACACAGTGAAATCCAATGGTGTGCATCCAGACATATATAAACTGAGTAAATAGCCAAATTGGTCCCCAAAAGATAGTCCGGTCTCCAAATTAGTCCCCGTAAGAAAAAGATAATAAAAATTGTCCCCAAAAATTTAAAATTAGTAACGTTAGTCCTTCTGCCAATGTTCCGTGAATTCCGTCATTGACGCCGTTAACTGTTGCTTATGTGGCTGTCAGTGTGGCATATCAGCATGCTAGCTTGGCGCAGAGTGGCTGGTGACATGATATGTTTCCATATGTA
Source organism: Arachis ipaensis (assembly GCF_059453495.1). Classification (NCBI taxonomy): domain Eukaryota; kingdom Viridiplantae; phylum Streptophyta; class Magnoliopsida; order Fabales; family Fabaceae; genus Arachis; species Arachis ipaensis. The sequence continues at coordinate 76,981,233 of NC_142440.1, read as the reverse complement.
AGTCAAATTAGTCCTAGGTTTATAAACCCTAATCCCTTCTTCGTCTGAAATGCCATTGTTGCTGTAGCTTTAGATTGACTCTGCAGAGGCTGAAAATTCTTGGACAGTCTTCAATATACTACTCATGGACAGTGTTTTTATCTGCCAGGAACCATCACTGGGTTTGTGTCTACAATATACTACCCATGGACAGTCTTCACACTTACAAACAGCCCTGACTCTAACCTTGTCATTCTTACAGAACCTTATATTCCTACCCCATTGTATTGTGTAATCTCTAGTGGCAGCCATAAAATGTTGCTTGGATTTGAAAACCATACTTACCTCAAACTTCAGATCACCAAATTTGCCCTTGTCATTATAATTTGGATACACAGTTGGCCCTTCATCTTCAGAGTCTAACTCATGGGCAGAATCTTCTGACTTCCATTCATCTCCATCTGATGATTCTTCCCATAAAAATTCGTCATCTGACTCTGAAATTACATGAAAATACCACAAGATTTTAATAGAAAAAAATTAGTTGAAGCAGATCTATTAAACAAGCAAATTCAATAACTCATACACAATTAATTATAGAATACCTCCATCAGAGCATTCATCAGATTCGATATCCTCATAGCTGGAGTCATCAGTTTCAATAGCTTTGTCCCTTGTTTTGTCAGCAGCAGGCCTATGCTTCTCTCTGTGATCTACTTTCTTGGCCCTAGAAGACTCTACTCCATCAACTCCACTATCACTGTCACTACTGTATATAGAATCTCCTGAAATTTTTGGAGGCTTGTACAAACTATCTTCAGCACTCTCATATGAATCATGAGAGTCACTATCATTATCAACTGGAGTTGCCTTAACTTGCCTTCCAGATCTTGTACTGGTTGTAGCTTTCACCTTCTTGCTAATCTTATCGGCTGCTGTAGCCTTGCCACTCCCTTTAGCAGCCTGGGTTTAGTCCAAGGTTTGGGCTACTGGACGGGCTTTTTCATGGGCTTAGTTTTGAGCTTTAGAGTGGGCTTAGGTGTGGGCGTACGTGTGGGTTGGGGGTTGGGCTGAGGAGTGTGCTTAGGTGTGGACTCAGGAGTGGGCTGAGGAGTGGCTTTAGGTGTGGGCTGAGGAGTGGGCTTAGGTGTGGGCTGAGGAGTGGCCTTAGCAATGGGCTGAGGAGTGGTCTTAGGAGTGGGCTGAGTTTTGGCTCTTTTTGGCTGAGGTGATTTTTTTGTTGTCTTACAATAATCTTGGGACATTGCATCATTGTGGTCCTTGTTCAGTTTCTCTGCTTCTTCAAGGATGGTTGGCAAACATAGTACATCATCATCATCCTCACTCATGCAGTCAACCACGTGTGGCTTAGACACTACATGCTCAAAATAGATGTTTATGAGGTGATGATTCCTCCTGCAATCCTTAACCAATGCCAACAGATCAGTGTTATTTTCTAGCCTCCTCAAGCCATTATCCAGCAGTGTTCCAGGCACTTTTCACAAGCAATTATTCATCTCAGTATATCCCAGCTCCTTATAGTATCCCTTTACAAAGAAAATGTCTAGAGTGTCTGAATCTACATCTATTAATACTCAGTATTATCTGGTTGATAACACAGATAGCCTGATTCATCTGTTTGGAACTTCCCACCATGGTAAAATACAAAGGTCATAGGGGAACCTTCCATTTGAAACCAAAACAGCAATACACACAGCTGATGGAAATTTTTTTCATGGAGAGGCAAAGCATATTCAACATCAACTACCAAAATAAATCTAAAACACACACATGCAGCTACACAGAGCACAAACAACGTTCTCAAGAATCCAAAAACAGGGTCATATCATGGATAATCACCAAATCCCTAAGCATGAAAACATTCTCCTAAACCCTAACATTACAAACAGTAACAATGGATTTCCAACGATAATACAACCACATTGATCAGGAGATAAAACTACAATCACTCTCACAAAATAACAAAAGAAAGCTAACCTACCTCTTACGCAAGGCGATAGAGTGCCCTTTTCGGTTGACCAACGTCGTCGCAAACTGGTCACCAACATCTCCAGCATACTGTCGTCGTCGGTCAAGCTTGGTCGTCGCCGTTCAATGCTTCGTCTTCCTGGAGGAAACAACTAAGAAGAAGGGATTGCAGAGGTTCTTTCTTTTCAGAAGAAGGATGTAACTAGAGAGATAATAGGAAACAGGGATGAAAACCCAAGCGTTGCAACGGGGAGCAAGCAAAACGACGCCGTTTAAGGTTTCGCTGAGGTGTCACACTAATGGCCAGGTCAGCATATGTTCACGCCGTTACTCAAACATTTGACGGAAGGACTAACGTTACCAATTTTAAATTTTTCGGGGACAATTTTTATTATCTTTTTCTTACGGGGACTAATTTGGAGATCGGGCTATCTTTCGTGGACTAATTTGTCTATTTACTCTATATAAACTCTTGCTGTTCCCATTTTCATTGAGGGACAAGACTGCTCAATGGCTGGAAGCCTTTCCACAAGAAAGCATCACTAGCTAGGAGGATGTAGTGAGCGAATTCCTAGCCAAGTTCTACCCACCTCAAAGGATTATCAGATTGAAGACAGAGGTGCAAACTTTCACACATATGGATGCAGAATCCCTCTATGAGGCTTGGGAGAAATACAAGGCCTTGATTAGAAAATGCCCCCTTCAAATATTCAATGAATGGGACATACTTCAGAATTTCTATGAAGGGTTAACTCTGAAAGCTCAGGAAGCATTAAATCATTCAGCAAGAGATTCATTGCAACTAATAAAGACAGCAGAGGAAGACCAAAACCTCATAGATATGGTGGCAAACAATCAATACTTTTTTGCTCATCAAAGACAATGCCAACCAGCCTAGAGAAAGGGTGTACTGGAGTTGGAAGGTGTGGACACTATTCTAGCTCAAAATAAGGTGATACATCAGCAAATCCAGTAATAATTTGAGCAGATGGCTAAGAGGATTGATAGTCTGCAAGTTGCATCAGTAAATGTCACCAATCAACCACCAGCTGGGTGGGGACAAAATAAGGAAAATTATGAAGATCAGCAGTAGGAATAAGTGAACTACATGCACAACCAAGGATCCAGCCAGATTGAATTCCATGGAGACACATACAACCCTTCTTGGAAGAACCATCCAAATCTAAGGTGGGGAGACAATCAAAACCAGCAGCCTTGGCAAAAGAATTCAAACCAGAACAACTTAAGAAATATAAACCACAACCAGCAAAACACTAACCACAATCCATATAGAAAACCCCAAAATAACTACCCTAATTCCAGCTATTATCCACCCAATAACCCAGCCACTAACCAAAATAACTATCATCCACCCTCAACATCCCACAATCAGCCACAGACACCACAAGATGCTCAAAGGATCTCAAACTTGGAGATATTGATGGAAAAAATAATGAAACATCAGGAGATGACCATCAAGAATCATGAAGCCTCAATGAGACACTTAGAAAGGCAGATTGGGCAACTGTCCAAGCAAGCAGTGATTGAAAGACCAACAAGTTCACTCCCAAGTGATACTATTCTGAATCCCAAAGAAGAATGCAAAGCTATCCAATTAAGAAATGGAAGAACCTTGGTGAATGACAGAGAAGTCAAGAAGAAGCCTATGGACAATGACAATGCTAGCAGCAAAAAAGATGAAGCCAGCAACAAGAAAGAAGACAAGCAAGAACAGGAGAAGCTTAAAGAGAAAGATGAGCAGCCATAATTTTCAAGGAAAGGGAAGCAAGTCATGGAGGAATCATCACAAGAACAGAAGAAGGTTGTGAAGGCTTACACACCTCCTCTGCGATATCCTCAAAGACTACAAAAAGAACTCAAGGATCAACAATTCCCTAAGTTCCTTGAGGTCTTCAAGAAGCTGGAGATTAATATCCCACTTGCTGAAGTATTAGAGCAGATGCCTCTATATGCTAAATTCTTGAAGGAGCTCATCAATAAGAAGAGAAGCTAGCATAAGAAGGAAACTGTCATGCTCACTGAAGAATGTAGTGCAGTAATTCAAAGGGGTATTCCACCAAAGCATAAAGATCCAGGGAGTTTTATAGTTTCATGCACCATAGGCAAGATGACATTGGAGAAAGCTCTCTGCGATCTAGGTGCTAGCATCAACTTGATGCCCCTCTCAATGATGAGAAAGTTTGTTATAAAAGAAATCAAATCCACCAGGATGTCACTTGTCATGGCCGATAGATCAATCAAGACACCCAATGGAATTGTGGAAAATCTATTAGTAAAGGTTGGAGAGTTTATCTTCCCTGCAGACTTTGTGATCTTAGACATAGAAGAGGAAGAAAATAACTCAATTATCCTGGGAAGACCATTCCTAGCCGTAGCAAGAGCTATTATTGACGTAGAAAAGGGAGAAATGATCTTCAGGGTGCAAAATGAGCAAATGGTCAGCAATATTTTCAAATCAATGCAACATCCCCCTAAGCAAGAGAACTACATGAGAATGGATATGATAGAGGGTTTAGTAGAAGAAATGTTGGAAGCCAAATATCATGAGCAATAGGAAGAAGAAGGGGAAGGAGGTCAAGAGACAATGGAAGAAAGGAGGTGCCAAAACAAGAATTAAAACCTCTACCTATTCATCTCAAGTACGCATTTATGGGAGGAGGAGAGACTCTGCTAGTAATCATCAATTCCTCCTTAAGCATGGAAGAGGAGGCAAAGCTGGTTGAAAAATTGAAAGCTCACAAGACAGCTTTAAAATGGACCATTGATGATATCAAGGGCATAAGCCCTGCCATCCGCATGCACAAAATTTTGCTAGAAGAGGATTCAAGACCTGTAGTACAACCTCAAAGAAGACTCAACCCAACCATGAAGGAAGTAGTTCAAAAGGAAGTAATGAAGCTATGAAATGCTAGAATCATATACCCAATCTCTGATAGCTCTTGGGTAAGCCTAGTTCAGGTTGTGCCAAAGAAAGGAGGAATGACTGTGATCTCTAATGAGAAGAATGAGTTGATCCCTACAAGGATAGTGACTGGTTGGAGGATGTGCATAGACTATAGGAGACTGAATGAGGCTACAAGGAAAGATCACTTTCCTCTCCCTTTTATTGATCAAATGCTGGAGAGGTTGGTTGGCCATGCTTAGTATTGCTTCCTGGATGGGTATTCTGGGTAAAATCAGATAGTGGTGGACCCTAAGGACCAAGAAAAGACCTCATTCACATGTCCATTTGGAGTTTTTGCCTACAGAAGGATGTCATTTGGGCTATTCAATACCCCAGTTACCTTTCAAAGGTGTATGCTCTCCATCTTTTCAGACATGGTTGAAAAATTCTTAGAGGTCCTCATGGATGATTTCTCTATTTTTGGAAATTCTTTTGAAATTGTTTGCAACATCTAACTCTTGTATTGAAACGATGCCAAGAAACAAATTTAGTCTTAAATTGGGGAAAACGCCATTTCATGGTACCAGAGGGTATTGTTCTTGGGCATAAAGTTTCAAACAAGGGTATAGAGGTTGATAGAGCTAAAATAGAAATCATTGAAAAACTCCCTGTACCTGTCAATGTAAAGGCAGTAAGAAGTTTCCTTGGGCATGCTGGATTCTATAGAAGATTCATCAAAGACTTTTCAAAAATAGCCAAACCATTGAGCAATTGGCTAGTGGTTGAAAATCCTTTCATTTTTTATGATAATTGTAAACATGCCTTTGAAACTTTAAAAAGAAAACTCACTACAGCACCAATCATCACACCTCCAGAATGGGGACTTCCTTTGAACTTATGTGTGATGCAAGTAATGTTGCAATTGGTGCTATATTGGGGCAAAAGAAAGACAAGCTGCATCATGTCATATACTATGCCAGTAAGGTGTTAAATGAGGCACAAAAGAATTACACAACCACAAAGAAAGAGCTACTGGTCATTGTATATGCATTTGATAAGTTTAGACAATACTTGATTGGTTCAAAAGTTATAGTATATACTGATCATGCTGCTCTCAAGTATCTTATGTCTAAATAGGATGCAAAGCCCAGATTCATCAGATAGGTGTTGCTGCTACAAGAATTTGACATTAAAGTAAGAGATAGGAAGGAGAGCGAAAATCAGGTGGCAGATCATTTGTCAAGAGTGCCATAAGAGGCCAATCAAGATGTACCACAGCAAGTGAATGAGAAATTTCCTATTGAACATCTTTTCCAAGTCCAACAAGCACCTTGGTTTGCTGACATAGCAAACTACAAGGTGGGAAGAAAGATCCCTCAAGAACTCTCCAAGCAATAAGTGAAAAAGCTACTCAATGAAGCTAGGAAATTTTTGTGGGATGAACCATTTTTGTTCAAAAGATGTCCGGATGGAATGATTAGGAGGTGTGACCCTGAAACTGAGATGAGAGACATATTGTGGCATTGTCATGGTTCAGCCTATGGTGGACACTTTGGACCAGAGAGAACAGTTGCCAAAGTACTGCAAAGTAGATTCTATTGGCCAACTGTATTCAAGGATGCCAGAGAGTTCGTTCATCAGTGTAATGAGTGCCAAAGAGCTGGAGGATTATCAAAAAGAAATGAAATACCTCAAAATTTCATTCTTGAAGTGGAGCTATTTGATCTTTGGGGCATTGATTTTATGGGCCCTTTTCCCCCTTTGTACTCCTTCAAATACATTCTGGTAGCAGTGGAGTATGTCTCAAAGTGGGTGGAAGCTATAGCCACTGATGAGCGGATATTTTATACGCTTTTTGGGGATAATTTCATATAGTTTTGAGTATGTTTTAGTTAGTTTTTAGTCTATTTCTAGTAGTTTTTAGGAAAAAATTCATATTTCTGGACTTTACTATGAGTTGTGTGTTTTTCTGTAATTTCAGGTATTTTTCTGGCTGAAATTGAAGGAGCTGAGCAAAAATCTGATTCAGGCTGAAAAAGTACTGCTGATGCTGTTGGATTCTGACCTCCCTGCACTCAAAGTGGATTTTCTGGAGCTACAGAACTCGAAATGGCATGCTTCCAATTGCGTTGGAAATTAGACATCCAGGGCTTTCCAGCAATATATAATAGTCCATACTTTGCACAAGGATAGACGATGTGAACTGGCGTTCAACGCCAGTTCTCTGCCCAATTCTGGCGTCCAGCGCCAGAAAAGGATAAAAAACTGGAGTTGAACCCCCAAACTGGCACAAAAACTGGCGTTCAACTCCACAAATGGCCTCTGCACGTGGATTGCTTAAAGTCTCAGCCCCAGCACACACCAAGTGGGCCCCAGCACACCAAGTGGGCCCCAGAAGTGGATCTCTGCATCATCCATCATAGTCCACTCATATTTTGTAACCCTAGGCTACTAGTTTAGTATTTAAACAACTTTTAGAGACTTATTTTGTACCTCATGACATTTCAGATCTAAACTTTGTATTCTCTAATGGCATGAGTCTCTAAACCCCATTGTTGGGGGTAAGGAGCTCTGCTGTGTCTCAATGAATTAATGCAAGTATTTCTGTTTTCATTCAAACACGCTTGTTCCTATCTAAGATGTTCATTCGCGCTTAACTGTGATGATGGTGATGAGCTGTGACACTCATCACCTTCCTCAACCCATGAACGTGTGCCTGACAACCACCTCCATTCTATATCCGATTGAATGAGTGTCTCTTAGATTCTTTAATCAGAATCTCCGTGGTATAAGCTAGAACTGATGGCGGCATTCATGAGAATCCGGAAAGTCTAAGCCTTGTCTGTGGCATTCCGAGTAGGATTCAAGGATTGAATGACTGTGACGAGCTTCAAACTCCTGAAGGCTGGGCGTTAGTGACAGACGCAAAAGGATAGTAAATCCTATTCCAACCGGATCGAGAACCAACCGGTGATTAGCCGTGCTGTGACAGAGCGCGTGAGCGTAGTTTTCACTGGAAGGATGGAAGGTAGCCATTGACAACGGTGATCCACCAACACACAGCTTGCCATAGGAGGACGTGCGTGCGTGAATCAGAAGACAGAGGAAAGCAGAGATTCAGAGGACAAAGCATCTCCAAAACTCCAACATATTCTCCATTACTGCACAACAAGTAACTTTTAATTTATGCTCTACTGGTTATTCACAATTCAATTGATAAACATAATTGACTTCCTGACTAAGATTTACAAGATAACCATAGATTGCTTCAAACCAACAATCTCTGTGGGATTCGACCCTTACTCACGTAAGGTATTACTTGGACGACCCAGTGCACTTGCTGGTTAGTGGTACGCGTTGTGAAAAGTGTGATTCGCAATTTGTGCTACCAAGTTTTTGGCGCCGTTGCCGGGGATTGTTCGTGTTTGAACAACTGACGGATTATTTTGTTGCTTAGATTAGGAAAAATCTTCTCTTTTTTTTTTTGGTTTAGAGTCTTTTATTATTTATCCCTTGTTAAAACACTTTAAATTTATAGCTCAGTTAATTAGAACGTGGTGTTTATGTTCATGGTAATTGGCTATCATATTTTTTAAAAAAAAAAAACCTTTTTCAAAAATAATTTTTCTATTAATAAGGTCCCATAACTCATTTGGCTAGAACATTAATTTGATTGGGTTAGAATCTTTTATACTCTTTTTAAAACCTTCTTTTTCAAAAATAATTTTTCTATTAAATCCTGTGCCAAACTTTAATAAGGTCCCATAACTCATTTGGCTAGAACATTAATTTGATTGGGTTAGAATCTTTTATACTCTTTTTAAAAACCTTCTTTTTCAAAAATAATTTTTCTATTAAATCCTGTGCCAAACTTTAAGTTTGGTGTTCTTCCTTCATGTTCTTGTGTTCTTGTGAGTCTTCAAAGTGTTCTTGAGTTTTCTTGTGTCTTGATCTTAAAATTTTTAAGTTTGGTGTTCCTTGGTGTTTTCCCTCCAAAATTTTCAAAAACAAGGAGCATTAGATCTAAAAATTTTAAATCTTGTACTATCTTATTGTTTTTCTCTCTCCTCACTAAATTCAAAAATATCTTTTCAAAATATCTTTTCTAACTTCCTATCTTTTCAAAATTTGTTTCAACTAACTAACCAACTTTTTGTTTGTTTCTTAACTTTTTCAAAACTACCTAACTAACTCTCTCTCTCAAAATTTTCGAAAATATCTCCCCTCTTTTTCAAAAATTTCTGTTTTTTTTAACTAATTATTTTTAATTTTTTTTACGAAAAAAAAAATTTCAAAACTCAAATTCTTTTTAGTTATTTTATTTTATTTAAGTATTTACTTCTTATAAAATAAAATAAATAAAAAGATAAATCAGTCCAAGTTATATCCATAGATCCATCATGGACATAAGTGGAAATGAACAGTCCAGGAGGACTCTGGGGTCATATTCTAACCCCTCTACTGCTTCATATGGGAGTAGCATATGCATACCCTCCATTGGAGTTAGTAGCTTTGAGTTGAATCCTCAGCTCATTATCATGGTGCAGCAAAGTTGCCAGTATTCCGGTCTTCCACAGGAAGAACCTACAGAGTTTCTGGCACAATTTTTACAAATTGCTGACACAGTACATGATAAGGAAATAGATCAGGATATCTACAGACTATTACTGTTTCCATTTGCTGTAAAAGATCAAGCCAAGAGGTGGTTAAATAACCAACCTAAGGCCAGCATAAGAACATGGAAACAGCTGACAGAAAAATTCCTAAATCAATATTTCCCTCCAAAAAGGATGACACAGCTAAGGCTGGACATCCAAGGCTTTAAACAAGGAGATAATGAATCTCTTTATGATGCCTGGGAGAGATACAGAGAGATGCTACGAAAATGCCCTCTGAAATGTTTTCAGAGTGGGTTCAGTTAGACATCTTCTACTATGGGCTTGCAGAAGGAGCTCAGATGTCTTTAGATTACTCAGCTGGTGGATCTATCCATATGAGAAAGACAATTGAAGAAGCTCAAGAGCTCATTGATACAGTTGCCAGGAATCAGCATCTGTATCTAAGCAGCAACCCTTCCATGAATGAAAAGGTTAAAACAGTAACTGCTGAATTCAGTACTGTAAAACAAGCTGCTGAATTCAATCAGCAATTAGATTTTCTAACAAAACAGCTAGCTGAATTCAAAGACAGGTTACAGGAGACAAGGATAGCTAATATACATATGGACGAACAGTTTAAGCAAACAAAGCAGCAGCTATCAAAGCAAATAGCAGAAGAATGCCAAGCAGTTCAATTAAGAAGTGGGAAAACATTAAATACCCCACCTCAAGGCATCAAAAATTCAAGAAAGGAGCGACCCACCAAAGATTCCCCTGAGGACAGTAAGAGCCCAGGGAAAAATAATTCTGGCACTAAAACGCCAGAAAATGGGTGGAAGGCTGGCGCTGAACGCCCAGACCATGCCCAAAACTGGCGTTCAGTGCCAGAAACAAGGCAGGATTGGCGTTCAACGCCAGAAATGGGCAAGAATCTGGCGTTGAATGCCCAAATGGAGCAGAATCCAGCGCTGAACGCCCAACAGGGGCACATTTCTGGCGTTCAGGCGCCAGGAACAGACAGTGAGTTGGCATCTAACGTCACTCCAGCTTCTGAATCTAGCATTCAATTGCCAGTGAGGGATCAGACACACACAAGTGCTGATAACAACCCCTCTAAAAAGGCTTCTTTAACCACTAAGGTTGAGGAATATAAAGCCAAGATACCTTATCCTCAAAAACTCCGGAAAGAGGAGCAGGATAAGCAATTTGCTCGCTTTGCAGATTATCTAAGGACTCTTGAAATAAAGATTCCTTTTGCAGAGGCACTTGAGCAAATACCTTCTTATGCCAAGTTCATAAAAGAGATCTTGAGTCATAAAAAGGAGTGGAGAGAAACAGAAAGAGTTCTCCTCACTGAAGAATGCAGTGCAGTCATTCTGAAAAGCTTTCCTGAAAAGCTTAAAGACCCTGGGAGTTTTCTGATACCATGCATATTGGAAGGTGATTGCACCAAGACAGCCTTATGCGATCTTGGGGCAAGCATCAACCTAATACCTGCATCCACTATCAGGAAGCTTGGCTTAACTGAAGAAGTTAAACCAACCCGGATATGTCTCCAACTTGCTGATGGTTCCACTAAATACCCATCAGGCGTGATTGAGGACATGATTGTCAGAGTTGGGCCATTCGCCTTTCCCACTGACTTTGTTGTGCTGGAAATGGAGGAGCACAAGAGTGCTACTCTCATTCTAGGAAGACCTTTCCTAGCAACTGGACGATCCCTCATTGACGTCCAGCAGGGGGAAATAACCCTGAGAGTCAACGATGACGAGTTCAAGTTGAACGCTGTCAAAGCCATGCAGCATCCAGACACATCAACAGACTGCATGAAAGTTGACCTTATTGACTCTTTGGTAGAAGAGATCAACATGGCTGAGAGTCTCGAATCAGAGTTGGAAAACATCTTTAAAGATGTTCAGCCTGATTTGGAGGATTCAGGGGACATGAAAGAGCCTCTGAACTTTCTTCTGAAAGAGGAAAAACCTCCTAAACCAGAGCTCAAGCCACTGCCACCATCCTTGAAATATGCATTTCTAGGAGAAGGTGACACTTTTCCAGTGATCATAAGCTCTGCCTTAAATTCACAGGAAGAGGAAGCACTTATTCAAGTGCTAAGGACACACAAGACAGCTCTTGGGTGGTCCATAGGTGACCTTAAGGGCATAAGCCCAGCTAGATGCATGCACAAAATCCTATTGGAGGATAATGCCAAACCAGTGGTTCAACCACAGAGGCGGCTAAATTCAGCCATGAAGGAAGTGGTGCAGAAAGAGGTCACCAAATTACTAGAGGCTGGGATTATTTATCCCATTTCTGATAGCCCCTGGGTGAGCCCTGTTCAAGTCGTCCCAAAAAAGGGAGGCATGACAGTGATTCATAATGAAAAAAATGAACTGGTTCCTACAAGAACAGTTACAGGGTGGCGCATGTGTATTGACTACAGAAGGCTCAACACAGCCACCAGAAAGGATCATTTTCCTTTACCATTCATAGACCAGATGCTGGAGAGACTAGCAGGTCATGATTATTACTGCTTTTTGGATGGCTACTCAGGCTATAACCAGATTGTAGTAGATCCCCAGGATCAAGAGAAAACAGCATTCACATGTCCATCCGGAGTGTTTGCTTATAGAAGGATGCCCTTTGGGCTATGCAATGCACCTGCAACCTTCCAGAGATGCATGCTCTCTATTTTCTCTGATATGGTGGAAAAATTTCTGGAAGTCTTCATGGATGACTTCTCAGTATATGGAGACTCATTCAGCTCCTGTCTTGATAACCTGAAACTTGTTCTGAAAAGATGCCAAGAAACCAACCTAGTTTTAAACTGGGAAAAATGTCACTTCATGGTGACTGAAGGAATTGTTCTTGGGCATAAAATCTCAAACAAGGGAATAGAGGTAGATCAAGCAAAAATAGAGGTAATTGAAAAATTACCACTACCTGCCAATGTTAAGGCAATCAGAAGCTTTCTGGGGCATGCAGGATTCTATAGGAGGTTTATAAAGGATTTTTCAAAAATCGCAAAACCCCTAAGCAATCTGCTAGCTGCTGACACGCCATTTGTGTTTGACACAGCATGCCTACAGGCGTTTGAAACGCTGAAAGCTAAGCTGGTCACAGCACCAGTCATTTCTGCACCAGACTGGACATTGCCATTTGAGTTAATGTGTGATGCCAGTGATCATGCCATTGGTGCAGTACTGGGACAGAGGCATGACAAGCTTCTGCATGTCATTTATTATGCCAGTCGCGTTTTAAATGATGCCCAGAAAAATTACACAACCACAGAAAAGGAATTACTTGCAGTGGTTTACGCCATTGACAAGTTCAGATCCTACTTAGTAGGATCAAAGGTGATTGTGTACACTGACCATGCTGCTCTTAAGTATCTACTCACAAAGCAGGATTCAAAACCCAGGCTCATCAGATGGGTATTGCTTCTGCAAGAGTTTGATATAGAAATAAGAGACAGAAAAGGGACAGAGAACCAAGTAGCTGATCATCTGTCCCGGATAGAGCCAGTGGAAGGGACGTCCCTCCCCTTCCTTGAGATCTCTGAGACATTCCCTGATGAGCATCTATTTGCCATTCAGGAAGCACCATGGTTTGCCGATATTGCAAACTATAAAGCTGCAAGGTTCATACCCAAGGAGTACAATAGAATACAAAAAAAGAAACTAATTACTGATGCAAAGTACTACTTGTGGGATGAGCCCTATCTCTTTAAGAGATGTGCAGACGGAATTATCCGTAGGTGTGTCCCCAGAGAGGAAGCACAGAGAATCTTATGGCATTGCCATGGATCTCAATATGGAGGTCATTTCGGAGGTGAGCGAACAGCCACCAAGGTCCTCCAATGTGGCTTCTATTGGCCCACACTCTATAAAGATTCCCGAGAGTTTGTACGTAATTGTGACAGTTGCCAAAGAGCTGGTAATCTGCCTCATGGTTACGCCATGTCTCAACAAGGAATCTTGGAAATAGAGTTGTTTGATGTATGGGGAATTGACTTCATGGGACCTTTCCCACCATCATACTCAAACACTTATATTCTGGTGGCAGTTGACTATGTATCAAAATGGGTTGAGGCTATTGCCACACCCACCAATGATACTAAAACAGTGCTGAAGTTCCTCCAGAAACATATCTTTAGTAGGTTTGGTGTCCCTAGAGTGTTAATCAGTGATGGGGGCACTCACTTCTGCAATAAACAGCTTTACTCTGCCATGGTTCGGTATGGAATTCGCCACAAGGTGGCCACTCCATATCATCCACAAACCAATGGGCAGGCTGAAGTCTCTAACAGAGAATTAAAGAGAATCCTGGAACGGACAGTAAATACCCGTAGAAAGGATTGGGCAAGGAGCTTGGATGATGCTCTGTGGGCTTACAGAACAGCATTCAAGACCCCTATAGGGACCTCTCCATACCAACTCGTGTATGGTAAGGCATGCCACTTGCCCGTGGAACTGGAACATAAGGCCTACTGGGCAACCAGATTCCTAAACTTAGATGCCAAATTAGCAGGAGAAAAACGATTGCTCCAGCTAAATGAGCTAGAGGAGTTCAGATTCACAGCTTTCGAAAATGCCAAGCTTTATAAAGAAAAATCAAAAAAATGGCATGACAGAAAGCTGTCATCTAGAATCTTTGAACCAGGACAGAAGGTCCTGTTGTTTAACTCTAGACTCAGGCTATTCCCCGGAAAATTGAAATCCCGGTGGAGGGGACCATACGTGATTACAAGTGTGTCACCATATGGTTATGTGGAGCTTCAAGATATTGATTCTGATAAGAAGTTCATTGTCAATGGACAGAGAATCAAGCATTATCTTGAAGGCAACACTGAGCAAGAATGCTCAAGGCTGAAGCTAGATTGAAAGCTCAGCAAAGTCCAGCTAAAGACAATAAAGAAGCGCTTGCTGGGAGGCAACCCAGCCATGAGGCAACAATCCTCTAAGCATTTTTGCCCTATTTTTATTTTTATTTGTTTATATAAAGTTCACTGACACTAAGGTACAAAGTCATTTGTATAAGTTTACAGGGTTACAGAAGGAATCAGTACACGAAAAAGAGTAAAAGAGCTCAATGGCAAGAAAACGCCAGTAAAGGGGCATTTTGGGCGTTCAGCGCCCAAAATGGGCATCCACTGGGCACTGAACGCCAGTAATGGCAGCATTTGGGCGTTCAACGCCAGAAATGGCCACCCATTGGGCGTTGAACGCCAGGAATGGCAGCAACTGGGCACTGAACGCCCAGGAGATCAGCATTTGGGCGCTGAACGCCCAAAACAGGCAGTGTTTGGGCGTTCAAACGCCAGGAGGACAGGAAGGAGCCAAATCCAAGCAATCCCACACGTATTTCCATTTTAATTTTAAATTTTATGCATCAATTCATGATGTTTACATGAACATATCAAGAACCCTGATTTCTAAAAACCTTAATTTCTAAAAAAATCCATCTTTCCAAATTCAACCCAACTCTTTTCAAAATCTTTTCTGAAAAATCTATCTTTTTCAAAATCTATCTTTTTCACTCAAAAATCTTTTTCAAAAATCTTTTCAACTAATCCATATCTTCTCCAATATCTTTTTCATATTATCTTTTTCAAAATCCAGAATTATCTTTTTCAAAAATCTATCCTATCTTTTCAAAATTAAACTATATCTTCTATCTTATCTTTTTCAACTCAATCTTTTTATCTTATCTCCTCCAATTTTTCGAAAATTCACCCCTCCCCCCCCCTTTAAATTGGGTTCGGCCCCCCCTCCTTCATCAACAAGTGCTACTCAATCTCCTTCTATCCCTCTCCTTTCTTTTCTTTTGCTTGAGGACAAGCAAACCTCTAAGTTTGGTGTATTTTTCCGAAATCACTAAGATCATGGCTCCCAAAGGGAAACAATACACTCCTAGAGACAAGAAAGAGAGCGTTCCAAAACCACTTTGGAATCAAGGGAAGTTCTTATCTAAAGAACATTCAGACCATTATCTTAAAGTAATGGGTCTGAGATCAGTGATCCCGGAAGTTAGATTCGATCTGAAAGAAGATGAATATCCGGAGATCCAGGAGCAAATTCGAATCAGGAACTGGGAAGTCCTAGCTAATCCTGAAACGAAAGTAGGAAGGAACATGGTCCAGGAGTTCTATGCTAATATGTGGCAGACTGACAAGCAAAGACTATCTGGAACTGCCTGCTACGAATTTCGGACCATGGTCAGGGAAAAATTGTTCATACCACCCCTGACAAGATCAGAGAGATACTAAAGCTACCTCAGCTAAAGGATGATCCAGACTCCTTCAACAGGAGGATGATGAGAGCAGACATTGGCCTGGATAAAATTGGAGAGGACATCTGTATTCCTGGAGCCAGGTGGACCACCAACACAAAGGGCGTCCCAAATCAACTCAAGAGGGAGGATCTCAAACCAGTTGCCAGAGGATGGCTGGACTTCATTGGGCGTTCTCTGTTGCCCACTAGCAACCGTTCTGAAGTCACAGTTAAAAGAGCAGTGATGATTCATTGCATCATGATGGGAAAGGAAGTGGAGGTTCATCAGCTGATTTCAACAGAGCTCTATAAGATTGCTAACAAAAATTCAAGAGAGGCCAGGTTGGCTTATCCAAGTGTGATATCTCTGCTCTGCAAGGATGCTGGAGTCAAGATGGGAATAACTGAATATATCCTAATTGAAAAGTCAATCACCAAAGCATCAATGGAGAGACAACAAGCACAGGAGGATCATATCAAGAAGAGAGCACAGGAATTCCTCCCAGAGATTCCTCAAGCAGAATATTGGGAACATCTTGAGACGTCTGTCACCAAGATACAGGAAGCTATGGAGCGAATAATAAAACAACAGAAGGAACACAGTCAAATGCTGACCCATATGCTTAAAGAACAAGAAGAGCAGGGACGTGACTTAAGGGAACTGAAGCGCCAAAAGTCTTCTGTGATACCAAGTCTCCCAAGGATCAGAGGAACTCCCATACCTCCAAAATAAAGGTTGTTAATTTCCAATTTCTGCCGTAACTCTGTGACAGTGTCCTTATAAAAAGTTTACCTTAGAAGTCATATAATAGTAATTAGTATCTATTTGATTTTATCTCCAATTAAGCTATAGTTTATTTTTCTCATCATCATTTAGACATGAATAAAATAGTAGATCTTTTGAATAAGAAGCAATAAAATTTCGAGTTTAAATAAAACAAATTCTAATTGGTTAAATGTGGTGGCAATGCTTTCTGTCTTCTGAATGAATGCTTGAACAGTGCATATGTCTTTTGAATTTGTTGTTTAAGACTGTTAAATATGTTGGCTCTTGAAAGAATAATGAACATGAGACATGTTATTGATAATCTGAAAAATCATAAAAATGATTCTTGAAGCAAGAAAAAGCAGCAAAGAACAAAGCTTGCAGAAAAAAAAAAAAAAGCAAGCAGAAAAAGCCAATAACCCTTAAAACCAAAAGGCAAGGGCAACTAAAAAGGATCCCAAGGCTTTGAGCATCAGTGGATAGGAGGGCCTAAAGGACTGAAATCCTGGTCTAAGCGGCTAAACCAAGCTGTCCCTAACCATGTGCTTGTGGCGTGGAGGTGTCAAGTGAAAACTTGAGACTGAGCGGTTAAAGTCAAGGTCCAAGCGAAAAAAAAAAAGAGTGTGCTTAAGAACTCTGGACACCTCTAATTGGGGACTTTAGCAAAGCTGAGTCACAATCTGAAAAGGTTCACCCAGTTATGTGTCTGTGGCATTTATGTATCCGGTGGTAATACTGGAAAACAAAGTGCTTAGGGCCACGGCCAAGACTCATAAAGAAGCTGTGTTCAAGAGTCATCACACTGAACTAAGAGAATAAATAACACTATCTGAATTCTGAGTTCCTATAGATGCCAATCACTCTGAGCTTCAATGGATAAAGTGAGATGCCAAAACTGTTCAGAAGCAAAAAGCTACTAGTCCCGCTCATCTAATTAGAATCTGAGCTTCATTCAAAAACTCTGAGATATTATTGCTTCTCAACCTATTAGTCTTCTATTTTATTTGTCTAGTTGCTTGAAGACAAGCAACAGTTTAAGTTTGGTGTTGTGATGAGCGGATATTTTATACGCTTTTTGGGGATAATTTCATATAGTTTTGAGTATGTTTTAGTTAGTTTTTAGTCTATTTCTAGTAGTTTTTAGGAAAAAATTCATATTTCTGGACTTTACTATGAGTTGTGTGTTTTTCTGTAATTTCAGGTATTTTTCTGGCTGAAATTGAAGGAGCTGAGCAAAAATCTGATTCAGGCTGAAAAAGGACTGCTGATGTTGTTGGATTCTGACCTCCCTGCACTCAAAGTGGATTTTCTGGAGCTACAGAACTCGAAATGGCATGCTTCCAATTGCGTTGGAAATTAGACATCCAGGGCTTTCCAGCAATATATAATAGTCCATACTTTGCACAAGGATAGACGACGTAAACTGGCGTTCAACGCCAGTTCTCTGCCCAATTCTGGCGTCCAGCGCCAGAAAAGGATCAAAAACTGGAGTTGAACGCCCAAACTGGCACAAAAACTGGCGTTCAACTCCACAAATGGCCTCTGCACGTGGATTGCTTAAAGTCTCAGCCCCAGCACACACCAAGTGGGCCCCAGCACACCAAGTGGGCCCCAGAAGT
The DNA here is from genome assembly GCF_059453495.1 of Arachis ipaensis. Taxonomy (NCBI): domain Eukaryota; kingdom Viridiplantae; phylum Streptophyta; class Magnoliopsida; order Fabales; family Fabaceae; genus Arachis; species Arachis ipaensis. Next base: position 76,963,105 of record NC_142440.1, on the reverse strand, counting down.
GGATCTCTGCATCATCCATCATAGTCCACTCATATTTTGTAACCCTAGGCTACTAGTTTAGTATTTAAACAACTTTTAGAGACTTATTTTGTACCTCATGACATTTCAGATCTAAACTTTGTATTCTCTGACGGCATGAGTCTCTAAACCCCATTGTTGGGGGTAAGGAGCTCTGCTGTGTCTCAATGAATTAATGCAAGTATTTTTGTTTTCATTCAAACACGCTTGTTCCTATCTAAGATGTTCATTCGCGCTTAACTGTGATGATGGTGATGAGCTGTGACACTCATCACCTTCCTCAACCCATGAACATGTGCCTGACAACCACCTCCGTTCTATATCCGATTGAATGAGTGTCTCGTAGATTCTTTAATCAGAATCTCCGTGGTATAAGCTAGAACTGATGGCGGCATTCATGAGAATCCGGAAAGTCTAAGCCTTGTCTGTGGCATTCCGAGTAGGATTCAAGGATTGAATGACTGTGACGAGCTTCAAACTCCTGAAGGCTGGGCGTTAGTGACAGACGCAAAAGGATAGTAAATCCTATTCCAACCGGATCGAGAACCAACCGGTGATTAGCCGTGCTGTGACAGAGCACGTGAGCGTAGTTTTCACTGGAAGGATGGAAGGTAGCCATTGACAACGGTGATCCACCAACACACAGCTTGCCATAGGAGGACGTGCGTGCGTGAATCAGAAGACAGAGGAAAGCAGAGATTCAGAGGACAAAGCATCTCCAAAACTCCAACATATTCTCCATTACTGCACAACAAGTAACTTTTAATTTATGCTCTACTGGTTATTCACAATTCAATTGATAAACATAATTGACTTCCTGACTAAGATTTACAAGATAACCATAGATTGCTTCAAACCAACAATCTCTGTGGGATTCGACCCTTACTCACGTAAGGTATTACTTGGACGACCCAGTGCACTTGCTGGTTAGTGGTACGCGTTGTGAAAAGTATGATTCGCAATTTGTGCTACCAGCCACAACCACATGTGATGCACAAATTGTCCTTCAATTCCTTAAGAAGCACTTTTTCACTAGATATGGAGTGCCTAAGGGTCTTGTCATTGATGGTGGCAGTCATTTTTGCAATAAACAGATGGAGAAATGACTTCACAAATATGGGGTGATGCATAAAGTAGCCACACCATATCACCCATAGACCAATGGCCAAGAAGAGCTTGCAAATAGGGAGTTGAAGAGGATTCTGGAGAAAATTAGGGGAACCACCAGGAAAGATTGGGCCAGGAAGCTGGATGATGCCATGTGGGCATATAGAACAGCATTCAAAATCCCTATAGGAAGGTCTCCATTTCAGCTGATCTATGGAAAATTATGCCACCTTCCTGTGGAGCTAGAACACAGAGCTTACTGGGCCACTAAGCTCCTCAATTTTGATCCTCAAGCAGCAGGAGAAAAAAGGTTGTTGCAACTCAATGAGCTAGATAAATTCAGACTAGAAGCTTATGAGAATGCAAAGATATACAAGGAGAGAGCTAAAAAGTGGCATGACAAGAGAATTCTGAAAAGAGAGTTCAAACCAGGACAGCAAGTACTCCTATATAATTCCAGGCTCAAGATTTTCCCAGGCAAGCTCAAGTCTAAATGGACTGGCCCCTATTTGATCACAAAGGTTCTCCCTTATGGAAGCCTTGAACTTCTGGATGAGGCTACAAAGGACACAATCACTGCAAATGGCCACAGAGCAAAGCATTATTTGGGAGGCCCTTGGAAGAAAGAGAAGGAGGTTCAAGAATTAAGTTGAGCAAGAATGAGAAATGTCAAGCTAGTGACATTAAAAGAGCGCTTATTGGGAGGCAACCCAACCAGAGGTAGTTTTCTTTTCCTAAATATTTCAATAAAAAGGTCAAGTGGCTTTATCTGTATTGCAAGGAGCTATGTTTGGTGTTGCACAGCAAAACAATTTAAGGGAGAATGAAGGATGCTAAGTTTGGTGTTCCACCAAAAATCTCACTTAAAAACACATTTTCACCTTCTGCATAAATAGTTGCTAGCTCCAAGCAATCAGAAAAACTACTTAGCCATTGTCTGTTTTCCAATTTTAGTTTTGTGACCTTCAGTAAAGGCACAAAGTTTCATATATGGTTGGCTTGTTGCATAAGAAACATTGACAAGAAACTAAGTTTGGTGTTCACACACCAAATTAAGTTCACACGCCTACATACAATTTCTGTATGCTAATCAATTGCCTAAGGGCTTGGGAAACAAGCAACTTCTAAGGATTATGCAGGAAAACATTCAACCTTTGGAAGGGATCTGCGTCATCATCCAAAGGAGATACAACAAAGAGAAATGATGAGGACAGAAGAAAAGCTGAGAGACATGCCCACCAGGTTGTATTGACACTTAATCCTTTTTACTGTGTTTTAACTTGGAGAGTCCTATATGTCTTGCTGAAGTGTTCAATTAGGTGTAAGTGGAGATGTTTACTAAGAATGCTAGCTTGCATTATGCTTGTTATCAATCATTTGCTTAAATTCTATTTTGTTTCCCCTCTTGCATGAATAAAAGAAAAATGTTTGATATAGAAAAGTGATGGTCCAATGTTATAGAAATTAGAATGAAATTCAGTGGTGGTACTTGTTTGATTTAATGATTAGCTCAATAAGCTTAATGAAATTCAGTGGTGGTACTTGTTTGATTTAATGATTAGAAAAGCTGCATAATAAAATGTCCTTTGTAGTGTGAATTAAGCTACTGCTGTAAAGCCTTTTATCAATGAATATCCCTTGAGAATGGATCAAAGTGAGGAAGAAAAAGAAAAGAAAAGCCAATAATTGGCAAAAAAACAAACAATAAGGCTAGACACCAATAGCTTGGACCTTAGGACACATGCCTGTGGTGCTTTTGTACTAGGATATGCTTGGACAATTAGGTTCTGAGAAGTATTTTAAAACTTGGCCACTTAGATTAACTAATCTAGGATTGCCGACCGAAAGTTCATTATCAAGAGCAACCTAGTTACAAAGCATTTAGTAATCCAAAGAGATGCTGGGCATCAATGTTCCTAGGAAAAAATTGTAAGCCAAGTGTCTGTGGTGAAGAAGTGTTGAGCAAAAATTAAGCCAAAAGGCTGCTGCAATACTTGCCACCGTGCTTCCATTAATAAAAAAGCTTTCTAAGCAAAAGAAAGAAAGAAAAAAAGCTAACAGGGATCAATCAAAAAGCAAGGCATTATAGCAGCAACTCTAGTGAACCATCAAAGAGATATTCCATATCAGATAGCTAAGAATAATTGAGCTACATTTGTCTGCATAAAATCCCATGAACCAAGTTCAACCATCTACTAAATAAGGGCATGTATGCTTCTCTGTTTCATTTCATTTCTTTTTATGTTTAGTGCTTGCTTGGGGACAAGCAAGATTTAAGTTTGGTGTTGTGATGACAAGTCATCTTACGCTAGCTTTTCAAGCATTTTTCACTTGTTTCATTAGGCTTTATGCACTTTCTTGCACTATAAGTAAGTGATTTGGAGTAGATTTACATGGTTATGTTAAATCAATCAACCATCATTTAATTGACACAAAATCATAGGATTCATGCTGGAATTAGTTGATTCGATGATTAATGCAAAGATCTTGTGAATTTGGTGATTCTTTGTTTGGTTAGTTTGATTACTTGTAGGTGAAGAAATGATGAAGAAAAGAAAGAGCCATGAAAGCGTAGCACTCAAGGAACCAAGCATAGCCCTCACTAATTGAGCGGAGCGTTCACAAATTGAACGCTAGTGACAAGGGTTCAAAGAGCAGAGTGCTAAAGCATAGTGCTCAATGCACCAAACGGAGCGCTCAATTAGCAAGGCAAAATGCTCAAAGAATGGAGCGCTACGTTAAAACATTTTCACTTTTTCGGGCTTGGCACAAAGAAAAGCAAGGCACAGCACTCAAGAATGGGGCAGCCAAGGTTCGAAAGAGGGAGACAAGGGAGCAAGAGGCGCTATGTTGCAACACAAAACCGAGCTCTGCTACAAGGAAATTGTTAGCCAAAGTGGTAGCCCCAAGGATCGAAGAGGGGGCAAGGCGCTACAAGGCACCAGCGCTCAAATACCTAAGTGCTATGATGACTTGCATCATCTACCCTTCTTTCTTGCATAAAGAAGACCATAAAAGAGCATAAATCTCATTTGATCAGTACAATTCATGCATTATTTGATGAATATTATGGTACACCACTCTGAGATGAGTTGTGCTGAATTTCAGGTGAGAAAAGCATCAAAAATTGGGTGGAAGACAAACAAGAAGCTGGGCGTGTGAAACTGGCATGTCACTTGAAGCAAATGCCACAAAAATGCACTGGCATGGCACGCCAATACTGAAATCCAGAGAAGAAGTCCAAGAATGCACGTGGGCGTGGCACGCCAGAGACTGGGCGTGGCACGCTAATACAAAATTCCAGAGAGCTACAATGGAGGACACAAAAGGGGCGTGGCACGCCAAGTTGGGCGTGGCACGCCTGACCCATCAACTACTATGGGCGTGCCACTTGAGCAAAGGGGCGTGGCACGCCAACTCACTATTCTAAGAAGAACCTTCACTATGGCGTGCCACTTGGTGTCGAAGGCGTGGCACGCCAGCCCCAAGAATTCACTTGGGCGTGCCACTTGAGAACCTAGGCGTGGCACGCCAAGCTTGAAGAGTTCAGAAATCCATGGGCGAGCCACTTGAGCAGCATGGCGTGGCACGCTGGTACAACAATCCAGAGAAGGGGCTAAAGGCAATTGAAGACTAGGCGTGCCACCTGAGCAACCAGGCATGGCACGCCAATGCACAAAGGACCAAAAGCAAGGACTGGGCGTGCCACTTGGTACCGAAGGCGTGGCACGCCAACCTTAGCATTTCACTATGGCGTGCCACTTGAAGACTGAGGCATGGCACGCCAAATACTGGAACCAAGACAATATCATGGGCGTGGCACGCCAGCCTCTAGGCGTGGCACGCTGGTATAAGTTTCCAGAGAGGATGAAGGAGGCCAATTACATGGGGCGTGCCACTTGGTGTCGAAGGTGTGGCACGCCATTCACTATTCGTCATTTAGGCATGCGACTTGAGCAACCAGGCGTGGCATGCCAGTGTCATTCAAGAGAGAAGCATTGGGGTGTGCCACTTGAGCTCGTGGCGTGGCACGCCAAACAGAGGACCCACTCACTCACAAAAGGGGCGTGGCACGCCAGACCCTGGGTGTGCCACGCTAGTTCAACTTTCTAGAGAAGCCTAGCCAAGCATGAAGTAAGGGCGTGGCACGCCAGACCTTGGGCGTGGCACGCCAGTACAAGTTTCCAGAGGCAAAGAGAAGTGAGAAAGGCAAAGGGCGTGCCACTTGAGCTCGAAGGCGTGGCACGCCAACATAAGAAATCCACTATGGCATGCCACTTGAGTTCGAAGGGATGGCACGCTAAGGTTGAGAAAGGGACGAGCGTGCCACTTGAAGGAGTAGGCGTGGCACGCCAAGCTGGAAATGAAGGGCACGTGACACGCCAGAGAAGCGCCAGCCACACGCCAGCTAAGAAGTCATTTTTATTCAGTGTTTTCCTTTTTCACTTTTGTAATTCTTTTATTTTACCAAGAGTAGTATAAATACCACCAAGGAGTACTAAAGAAGGGGGGTTAAGCAGTCTGTTTTAGATCCACTTTTACACTTCACATTTGAGTACTTTTTTAGCTATGAGTAGCTAACTTCCCTCTCATTGAGAGAGGGAGCTCTGTTGTACTTGATGGATTGATAATAGTGATATTCTTCTTCTCTTCATGTTCTCTTTGATTTTCTAGAAGGAATTTCGTTCTTAATGTTTAGTATTCATTTATCTTGGGAAAGAGATTGAATGCAATTGGGTTTCATGGGAACCGTAGGAAAGGAAACATGAAACCATGCTTGAAATCCCTTCTCACACTAGAGTAGAATTTGGGTTTTAGTGTTTGGATATGTGACATATAATCCTCCCTCTACTTGGACCTATAATGGTGTGTGGTATAATCAGGGACCAAGCATATCTCTCTTCATGAGCAATTAGACCAAGGAATTGGCTATTGATCAAGATCTGAGTGATTGAGTCACGAAGGGATTGGGGCTCAATAAATCATGATTGCCAAGAGGTTAATGAGTTGCATGATTGAAGAGGATATAAGCTAGATTTGATCCAAAGAGACAACATCTCCCAATCTCAATGAATTTTCCCCATTCTTATCTATCCATTTCTTTACTGCTTATTTTTACATTCATCAATTCCCCATTCCCATTTACATTCAAGTCATTTATGATTCTGCCCTTTACTTTCTGCCATTTATATTTCTGTACTTTATTACTTTTCTTTATATTCTAGTCATTTACATTTATGTCATTTACAATTCTGCACTCTACAATCCTATTGATCCGCTTGACTAATTCATCAATTGATTAAAACTGCTCGAATTTGCCAATCTATGTGGATACGATCCCACTCCACTGTGGGTTATTACTTGACGATAATTTTGGTGCGCTTGCCAAAAGGACTAATTCACCAATTTTGAATGGGGGTGAATTCCGGTCATCAAGTTTTATGGTGCCGTTGTCGGGGATTGGCTTAAATTTGACAGTGATTAAATCAATTGGAGAGCTAGATTAAGCAATTTAAATTCCTTGTTATTTTATTTTATTTAGCACCTTTTATTTTCTTTTATTTTGAGTTCTATTTCTTTCTTATTTAGGTATTTTTTTTTTACATATTTCCAATATTCTAACTGTTTGATTAATTGCACTACTCACACTAACATCCGCTCTAACAAGAGTAACTTCTTCATTCAATTTTTCTTTTTCTTCTCTTGTTTTTGCCTTGTTGGTTGTATGACAGGTAGAAGAAGCGGTGCTTCAACTTCCTTTGATTCTGAACCTGAGAGGACCTTCCTTAGATTAAGGAGGGAAGCAATAGGGAAAGGAGTCGTTGGTGCTGAGGAAGAGAAAGAGTATTTTGAAACAAACATGGAGGAGAACATGGAGAACCACCATGAAGAAGAAGCTCACAATGCTAGAGGAGGCCCAGTAAATCATGATGGGCAAGAAAGGAGAGTCTTAGGCTCCTACATCAACCTAAACCCAGGAAATTGTGGCAGCAGCATCCTCAAGCCAATAATTCATGCTAATAATTTTGAGCTGAAACCTCAGCTCGTCACACTTGTTCAGAATAATTGCTGATATGGAGGAAGTGCCTAAGAAGACCCTAGTCAACATTTCAGCACATTCTTGAGGATATGTGATACTATAAAGTCCAACGGGGTACACTCCGACATCTATAAACTACTCTTGTTCCCTTTCTCACTCAGAGATTAGGCAGCAAAGTGGTTGGAATCATTCCCTAAGGATAGCCTAACTACATGGGAGAAGGTCGTAAACAGATTCCTTGCAAGATTTTACCCCCACAAAGAATCAATAGGCTGAGAGCTGAGGTGCAAAGTTTCAGACAACAAGATGGAGAAACACTCTATGAGGCTTGGGAGAGATTCAAAGATTTGATAAGAAGATGCCTACCAAAAATATTCAATGAATGGGTACAACTACACATCTTTTATGAGGGACTATCCTATGAAGCAAAGAAGGCTGTGGACCATTCTTCAGGAGGCTCACTCAATAAGAAGAAAACCATTGAAGAGGCCATAGATGTCATTGAGACTGTAGCTGAAAATGAGTATTTCTATGCTTCAGAGAGGACTCAGAAGAAGGGAGTGCTAGAGCTCAACTCTGTAGATGCTTTGTTAGCTTAGAACAAAGCAATTACAGCTCAAATAGCAGCTCTAACCAAAAGGATGGAGGCCAACCAAGCCTCAGTCATTCAAGACCAAACTCCTCAACAAGAAGGGAGTGCACAAGAATCTGAAAGTGACTGGGAACAAGCTAATTATATGAACAATTCATCCAGACCACCATATGACCTACACTCTAAGACATACAACCCAGGTTGGAAGAACCACCTAAACTTTGGGTGGGAAAATCAACAATACCACAACCTGGACCACAACAAGCCTTATTCATCAAATCAGCATTTCAACCACAACCCCAACCATCAAACAGGGAACCATAGACCCTACCATAACTCGCAAAACACATCATACCATAGTAACCAACCCAAACACAACAACCTCAATCAAGATACGCAATCCTCAACTATGTAACCATGTGAGATCAAGAGCAACTTTGAGAGAATGGAAGCTGCAATAGCACAACTGTCCTCACAAATTACAGGAGCAGTCTCTACCCTCATGGAATACATGTCAAATCTGAAAAATCAAGGCACAGCAATCTCAAAGTTGGAAGCACAAGTGGGGATTTTGTCCAAGCAAATCCCACTTCTCGCACACACATTTCCTAGTGATACCATGGCTAACCCAAGAGGGGAATGTAAAGCCATTACTCTAAGAAGTTGGAAGGTTGTAAAAGATGGAACCCCAAGCAAAGACAAGCATGAAGAAGTTGCAGCAAAGCATGAGAATAAGGATGAAGAAGAAATCCCTACTCCACCAAAATCAGTCTTGAAGCCTTATGTGCCAAGGGCACCATACCCACAAAGACTGGGAAAAGATGGGAATGATGGCCAGTTTTCTAAGTTCCTAGAGATCTTCAAGAGGCTCCAAATCAACATACCATTTGCTGAGGCATTAGAACAAATGCCACTCTAGGCTAAATTTTTGAAGGAGCTTATAACCAAAAAGAGGAACTGGGAAGCAAAAGAAACCATAATCCTGACTGAAGAATGCAGCGCTATCATACAGAAGAAGCTGCCTCAAAAGCTGAAAGACCCAGGGAGTTTCCAAATTCCCTGCATCATAGGAGACATCACCATTGAAAAAACTTTGTGTGATTTGGGAGCTAGCATAAATCTTATGTCCATGACCATGATGAGAAGGATGAAGATTGAGGAAGCCAAGTCAACAAGAATGGCACTCTAATTGGCTGACAGAACATTTAAGTTTCCATATGGGGTGGTGGAAGACTTGCTAGTGAAAGTAGGAAAGTTCATCTTCCCTGCTGATTTCGTTGTGCTGGACATGGAAGAAGAGGCCAACACGTCAATTATTTTAGGAAGACCATTCCTAGCTACTGCTGGAGCCATCATCGATGTGCAAAAAGGGGAACTAGTCTTGAGGTTGCATGAAGAGAAAATGGTCTTCAATGTCTTCAAGGCAATGAGTTACCCCAAGGAATCCATAGGAGAATGCATGCTGGTAGACACCATGGAACAAATAGTTCAAGAAGTCTTGGAAGAAGAACAATGTGGAGGAACCATTGAGCTGGAACAAGCACCAGATGGAGGATCACCACAAGCAACCATGGGAAACTCAATCATGCCAACCATTACAAGCAACAAAGATGCAGAGCCACCTAAACTAGAGCTGAAAGCATTACCACCCAACTTGAAATATGCATATCTAGGTGCTAACAACACCCAACCAGTGATCATAAATTCAAGTCTGAGTAAGGAACAAGAAGAGGAGCTCATCCAAGTGCTGAGACAACACAAGGATGCCGTAGGCTGGACACTTGCAGATTTGAAAGGGATCAGTCCTTCAATGTGTATGCATAAGATCTTACTTGAAGACGATGCCAAACCTTCAAGACAACAACAGAGGAGGCTGAATCCAACTATGAATGAAGTGGTTCAGAAAGAAGTGTTGAAATTGTGGCAAGCAGGGGTGATCTACCCCATCTCAGACAGCCCTTGGGTAAGCCCGGTGCAAGTAGTCCCTAAGAAAGGAGGGATCACTGTTGTGGCAAATGAGAAGAATGAATTGATACCCACAAGGACAGTGACCGGATGGCGTATGTGCATTGACTACCGGAAACTTAATGAAGCCACCCGGAAGGACCACTTTCCCTTACCTTTCATGGACCAGATGCTTGAAAGATTGGCAGGACATGAGTATTATTGCTTCCTAGATGGGTATTCGAGCTACATCCAAATTGTTGTAGACCCCAAGGATCAGGAAAAAACTTCGTTTACTTGTCCATATGGTGTCTTTGCTTATAGGAGAATGTCCTTTGGATTGTGCAATGCACCTGCAACATTCCAAAGGTGCATGCTCTTCATTTTTTCAGACATGATTGAGAAGTTCATAGAAGTATTCATGGATGACTTCTCTATATTTGGGAACTCATATTCTGATTGCCTATACCATCTTGCTCTTGTGCTAAAATGGTGTCAAGAAACCAACCTGGTTTTAAACTGGGAGAAGTGCCATTTTATGGTGACTGAAGGGGTGGTTCTTGGTCACAAGATTTCAAAAGATGGCATAGAAGTGGACAAGGAAAAAGTGGAAGTAATTGAAAAATTACCTCCACCTTGCAATGTCAAAGCAATCAGAAGTTTTTTGGGACACGCTGGGTTCTATAGGAGGTTTATCAAAGATTTTTCAAAGATTGCAAAACCCCTTAGAAACCTACTTGTCTCAAATACTCCCTTTGTTTTTGATAGAGAGTGCATGATAGCCTTTGATGAACTTAAGAAGAAACTCTCCTCTGCACCTATTATAGCACCACCAAGCTAGGATCTCCCCTTTGAACTAATGTGTGATGCATCTGATTTTGCTGTTGGTGTTGTTCTAGGACAGAGGAAAGACAAGCTAGTACATGTTATTTACTATGCTAGCAAGGTTCTTAATGAGAATCAAAGGAACTATACCACCACAGAGAAAGAACTTTTAGCCATAGTTTTTGCTTTTGACAAGTTTAGATCATATCTTATTGGCTCAAAAGTAATTATGTTCACTGATCATGCAGCACTCAAATACTTGCTTACCAAACAAGAATCTAAGCCCAGACTAATAAGGTGGATTTTGCTGCTCCAAGAATTTGATATTGAGATTAAAGATAGGAGCGGAGCAGAGAACAAGGTAGCTGACCACCTCTCAAGGATCCCACAAGAAGAAGAGATGCAGCAAGTAGCAATCAATGAAAGCTTCCCTGATGAGCAATTAATGATGATTCGAATAGCTCCTTGGTTTGCAGACATAGCCAACTTCAAGGCTATTGGGGAACTACCAACCAACATCAATAGGCACATGAGGAGGAAGCTAATTAAGGATGCCAAACACTACATCTGGGACGATTCTTATTTGTTCAAAAAGTGTGCTGATGGAATCCTAAGAAGGTGTATATCCCATGAGGAAGGGCAGGAAGTATTATGGCAGTGCCATAGATCTGCATATGGAGGTCATTTCAGTGGAGAAAGGACGGCAGCAAAAGTGCTTCAATCTGGATTTTACTGGCCAACAATGTTTAAGGATGCCAAGGAAATGGTGTCAAGGTGTGATGAATGCCAAAGAGCTGGTAATCAAACCAAGAGAAATAAGATGCCACAGTAATTCACACTAGAGTTAGAGCTATTTGATGTATGGGGATTGATTTCATGGGACCCTTCCCAACCTTCTACTCTAATAGCTACATATTTGTGGCTATTGATTATGTCTCAAGATGGGTAGAAGCCATAGCCACTGCAACAAATGACAACAAGGTTGTGATAAGCTTCTTGAGAAGAAACATTTTCAGTAGATTTGGAGTCCCTAAAGCTCTCATTAGTGATGGAGGGACACACTTCTGCAACAAACAACTCGAGACACTCCTTGTCAGATATGGAGTAAAGCACAAAGTGGCAACTCCATACCACCCACAGACCAACGAGCAAGCTGAAATTTCCAACAGAGAGCTAAAAAGATTCCTTGAAAAAATTGTTGGAAGCTCAAGTAAAGATTGGTCTAAGAAGCTGGATGATGCACTATGGGCCTACAGAACAGCCTATAAGACTCCCATTGGGATGTCTCCATACCAACTGGTATATGGCAAGGCTTGTCACTTGCTAGTTGAACTTGAGCATAGAGCATTCTGGGCTCTAAAGATGTTAAACTAGGATGAGCAAGCTGCTGGAGAAAAGAATTTAATGCAACTCAATGAGCTGGAGGAGTTTAGGAATCAGGCATATGAGAATGCAAAAATCTACAAAGAGAACACAAAAAGGTGGCATGACCAAAAGATAGCAAGAAGGGAGTTCATTGAAGGACAGAAGGTGTTACTCTACAACTCATGACTCAAGTTCTTCCCTTGAAAACTGAAGTCTAGATGGTTAGGACCTTTCACCATACTCAAGGTGTTTTCCTATGGTCATGTGGAGCTCATGGAGGACAAAACTCAGAGAACTTTTACTGTCAATGGCCATAGACTCAAACACTACTTGGGAGGCTCCTTAGAGGAGCAGGGAGTGAGCTACAAGCTCAGCTGAAGATGAAGGAATGTCAAGCTAATGACAATAAAGAAGCGCTAGTTGGGAGGCACCCCAACACTTTATCCTTTTTGATTTAGTTACTTTTCTTAGAAGTAATTTAAAAATTCGTTGCATTAGGTAGTTTAATTTTCAGTCCCCCATTTATTTTACATTACCATATTAGGATTAGTTTACAATTGCAGATTAGAAAGTTCATTTTAGCTTTGGTAGCTAGAGTTTCTTTATATTTTTTCTGGAATTGCAACTTGATGAAGGCATAGATCATGATGAGTGATTGGGCTGAGGACTAGCTAAATTGCTAAGTTTGGTGTGGCCTCTCACCAACTTAATCTACGCATACAAACAATTTATATCTTGATTTGAAGAGTAAGCCCAAAGATTAAGTTTGGTGTGGCCACCACCAAGAATCATCTAGTAGCCGAAGTCACCCAATTTGAAAGCACTTAATGCTTTGGGTAAGAACATGAATGTGGATTAATGAGTTCAGAAGAATTGGAATCAAAAGAAAATGAAAAGATTGATGTTATTCCACTCTTATGAACACATTAAATGCACAATGATGAAACCAATTTATTAAGATGCCAAAGAATTAAGTTTGGTGTCCCAAGGGACACCCATCAGTTGCAATCCAATTCACTCTTGATGACAAGGAATGTGAAAGGTTTCTTTTGTCATTACTAATGGGTTCAGTTTCATTTCAGGAGAGAAGATGGGGCCCACATGGTAAACAACTCACAAAGCAAGGAAGTCAAAGTGTACTTACACTTTGGAACTCAACACACGCAGAAGACATAGTGAGGAAAGAGTTGGCGCCTCTTCCCATGCTAGGCGCCACCCCCCAAGTGGGAAAATATTTAACCCTTTTTATTTCCCACCCTTCCCACCACAACATTCATCCATTATAAAAGCCTCACTTCACCATCTCGTATTCCACTTCAACAACCCCAATCACACACGAAGAGCATACAGCCCTCACCTCCCTTTCTCTGTTCATCTTTTAACATCTCTTTCCATACTTCCTTTCTTTTTTTTTTTCTTGATTGGGACAATCAAGTCCTAAGTTTGGTGTTGGAGCAAAACCTTGTTTTGCTTGCTCTTTCTTGCAACCTGCAACCCCCATAAACACACTCTCTCAACCTCATGGCACCACCAAAAAGCTCAGCCTCAAAGAAAAGAAAAGCCAAGAAACCAACCTCTGGATCCTCAAGTTCCTTCAATGACTACAAGTTCCTCTCCGCATTCAACCAAAATCAATTCTATGGTTGGGTGAGTGAGAGGGAGATCATTCCAGAAGTCGGATTCCAATTAGGGAGGAACAAGCACATTGAAATCAACATTGAGATCAACAATAGAGGTTGGTCACTTCTATGCAACCCACCAAGGAAAGTGGTAGAGAGCTTGGTGAGGGAATTCTATGCCAACGCAGTGCCTCAACCAGGGCAACAATATGGCTACATTAGCTATGTAAGGGGAAAGTCCATTGACTACAGTCCCTCTAGCATAGAAAGAATGCTAATGGTGAAGAGGACAAGCTCCACTCAGAGCTATGAAGAAAGAATGAAGCAGCAAGACCCTGGGTTTGATGAGATCCTGAATGAGATTTGTGTGATGCATGTGCGTTGGACCAATGACAAGGATGGGATATCCAATCAATTGAGGAGAAGATATTTGAGCCCCCAAGCTAAAGGGTGGCTAGAATTTGTGAGGAGGTCCCTAATCCCCACATCCAACACTTCAGAGGTGACCAAGGAGAGAGCTGTACTCATCTACAACATCATGAAAGGAGAGAACATCAACGTGGGGGAGATGATTGCCAACAACATCAACAAAGTGCTGAAAAATACCAGTGACAACACAAGGTTGGCATTCTCCAGCATTATACAGAGGCTATGTGATGAGGCTGGAGTTGAAAAGATCATTGATGAAGTGCTTGTGAAGCAAGACAAGTTCATAACTGCCAAAAAGATGGCCAAGGTGGTAGCTGTTCACCCACTCACCAGGGCCAGAAGAAGAAGAGGCAGAAGAGCAACCTCAATTCTTGGCACTTCAACCACCACCACAATACCAATATCAGCAATTTCCAAAGGGATTCAACTGGGAGCAATTGCAAGGAGATGTACACCAAATGAAGGGAGATCTACACCACTTGAGGGAAGATGTCAATCAACTCAAAGAAACTCAACAACAACAATGGAGGCAAGTCAACCAAAATATTCAACAACTCCAAGGGGGTTTTGAGGATCTCAAGGAGCAGCAAGATCAAATTAACTGGGGAGAAATGCAAGGCAGTTTAGGAGTGATTCTGAGACGGCAATTACAACAAATAGAGAGCCTTGCTGAATTCAGACACCTTTATGAAGTAAGAACTGTAGCCAGATGGGAATATGATTGCTATGCGCAAACAAAGTTGAGCTACCTATGCAATGCAGTAGCTAACATGAACCCCAACTACCCCACCTATATGCAGAAATTAGAGGAACTCAGCTCAAGGCAAGAAGAAATAGCATACCAACACAAAAAGAATGTGAAATCCTACATGAGGAGGCTAGGATTTTGGAAGCCCAAGGATGCCAAAGCACAAGAAGGTTCCTCCAAACCAGATGAAGGTGGCTCTTCCCCCCTCCAAGAAGAAGGACAAAGGGAAGGGGCCAATGAACTAAAGATTAAGCTGCTCAAGGTTGTTGAGTCCTATGGTTGACACTTTCCAACTTCTGAAATCTTGTTTAAGTTTTGCTTTATTTACTTTTTGAATAAATAGGCATGCTAGGATAGTTTATGCTGTATGCTTAGTTTTAATTCCTGTTTAAAGTCTTTATGAGTTCTTCTTTTCAAGAAAGAAAATGCCATGTATTTCAAGTCTTCATTTCAACATAAATAAAAGTAGAGTTTGTCCCCATAAGAGTCACTGTGAGTTGTGCAAAAATAATGAGAGAGACCAAGGCCAAGATGGATTATCAAACAAACTAAGAAATAAGAAACTAAGTATAGAACCTTGGATGAACTAAAAAGAAAAAGAGTCATGGGAGAGCAACTAGTCCTAGAAGGTATACCAGGGAAGGCCAAAGGGTGTTCCTTGAATATCCATAGAACCAAGAGGTAGTAAGCAATAAAGACCCAAGGCTCTGAGCATCAACTACTGGGATAGAAAAAGAAACATTAAAAAGCTCAAAAAGAATTAAAGATCTTAGTAGATGCTTGTGGTGAAGATGTGTCAAGAAGAGACCTGGGCAAGTAAATTCTTAGGGGTGTCTCAACACCTAGTACCCTAAAACCAACTGGTTTGGGAGTGCTAATTGAAATCTTAAATAATGAGTTGTCTTGAGACAAAAAACTTAGAGTCGTGGTCAAGAAAGCAAAACAACCCTTACTACTTCAAGGTGACAATCAATAGAAAGGACCCCTAAGGCCTATACCTGAAAGAACCCTCAAAGATCCAAGAGCTTCCCATGACATTAAAACATTCATACATGTGTTGAACACTTAGTTGTATTGCAATCACTCAAAGCCAAGGCCTCAAGTTATAAAGGTTTACTCACATTGATTTTCTTGGGACAAGCAAAACTTAAGTTTGGTGTTGTGATGACTTACATCATCTACCCTTCTTTCTTTCATAAAGAAGACCATAAAAGAGCATAAATCTCATTTGATCAGTACAATTCATGCATTATTTGATGAATATTATGGTACACCCCTCTGAGATGAGTTGTGCAGAATTTCAGGTGAGAAAAGCATCAAAAATTGGGTGGAAGACAAACAAGAAGCTGGGTGTGTGAAATTGGCGTGCCACTTGAAGCAAACGCCACAAAAATGCACTGGCGTGGCACACCAGGAGCTGGGTGTGGCATGCCAGTACTGAAGTCCAGAGAAGAATTTCAAGCATGCATGTGGGCATGGCACGCCAGAGACTGGGCGTGGCACGCTAATACAAAATTCCAAAGAGCTACAATGGAGGACACAAAAGGGGCATGGCACGCCAAGCTGAGCGTGGCACGCCTGACCCATCAACTACTATGGGCGTGCCACTTGAGCAAAGGGGCGTGGCACGCCAACTCACTATTCCAAGAAGAACCTTTACTCTGGCATGCCACTTGGTGTCGAAGGCGTGGCACGCCAGCCCCAAGAAGTCACTTGGGCGTGCCACTTGAAAACCCAGGCGTGGCACGCCAAGCTTGAAGAGTTCACAAATCCATGGGCGTGCCACTTGAGCAGCATGATGTGGCATGCTGGTACAACAATCCAGAAAAGGGAATGAAGGCAATTGAAGACTAGGCGTGCCACTTGAGCAACCAGGCGTGGCACGCCAATGCACAAAGGACCAAAAGCAAGGACTGGGCGTGCAACTTGGTATCGAAGGCGTGGCACGCCAACCTTAGCATTTCACTATGGCGTGACACTTGAACACTGAGGCGTGGTACGCTGGTATAAATTTCCAGAGAGGATGAAGGAGGCCCATTACATGGGGCGTTCCACTTGGTGTCGATGGCGTGCCACGCCATTCATTATTCTTCATTTAGGCGTGCCACTTGAGCAACCAGGCGTGGCACGCCAGTGTCATTCAAGAGAGAAGCATTGAGGCGTGCCACTTGAGCTCGTGGCGTGGCACGCCAAACAGAGGACCTACACACTCACAAAAGGGGCGTGGCACGCCAGACCCTGGGCGTGCCACGCTAGTTCAATTTTCCAGAGAAGCCTAGCCAAGCATGAAGCAAGGGCGTGGCACGCCAGACCTTGGGCGTGGCACGCCAGTACAAGTTTTTAGAGGTAAAGAGAAGTGAGAAATGCAAGGGGCATGCCACTTGAGCTCGAAGGCGTGGCACGCCAAGGTTGAGAGAGGGACGAGCGTGCCACTTGAAGGAGTAGGCGTGGCACGCCAAGCTGGAAATGAAGGGCACGTGACACGCCAGAGAAGCACCAGCCACACGCCAGCTGAGAAGTCATGGTTATTGAGTGTTTTCCTTTCCCTCCAAAATGTAATTTTCCTTTTTCACTTTTGTAATTCTTTTATTTTACTAGGAGTAGTATAAATACCCCCAAGGAGTACTGAAGAAGGGGGTTAAGCAGTCAGTTTTAGATCCACTTTACACTTCACTTTTGAGTACTTTTTGAGCTATGAGTAGCTAACTTCTCTCTCATTGAGAGAGGGAGCTCTGTTGTACTTGATGGATTGATAATAGTGAAATTCTTCTTCTCTTCATCTTCTCTTTGATTTGCTAGAAGGAATTTCGTTCTTAATGCTTAGTATTCAATTATCTTGGGAAAGAGATTGAATGCAATTGGGTTTCATGGGAACCTTGGGAAAGAAAACATGAAACCATGCTTGAAATCCCTTCTCACACTAGAGTAGAATCTAGGGTTTGGTGTTCGGATATGTGACATATAATCCTCCCTCTACTTGGACCTATAATGGTGCGTGGTATAATCAGGAACCAAGCATATCTCTCTTCAAGAGCAATTAAACCAAGAAATTGGCTATTGATCAAGATCTGAGAGATTGAGTCACCAAGGGATTGGGGCTCAATCAATCATGATTGCCAAGAGGTCAATGAGTTGCATGATTGAAGAGGATATAAGCTAGATTTGATCCAAAGAGACAACATCTCCTAATCTCAATGAATTTTCCATATTCTTATCTATCCATTTCTTTACTGCTTATTTTTACATTCAGCAATTCTCCATTCCCATTTACATTCAAGTCATTTATGATTCTGCCCTTTACTTTTTGCCATTTATATTTCTGCACTTTATTGCTTTTCTTTATATTCTAGTCATTTACATTTATGTCATTCACAATTCTGCACTATACAATCCTATTGATCTGTTTGACTAATTCATCAATTGATTAAAACTACTCGAATTTGCCAATCTCTGTGGATACGATCCCACTCTACTGTGGGTTATTACTTGACGATAATTTTGATGCGCTTGCTAAAAGGACTAATTCACCAATTTTGAATGGGGTGTGAATTCCGGTCATCAAGCTACGTTCAAACTAGTGAACGTTTCCGTGGCCCATGAAGAGAAAAGCAAAGCTTTCACAAGGCAGCAAAGTAGCACTACGTTGGAAACTTCCAACTGAGCGCTGAGGAAATTGGCACAAAGGGGAGCAACCAAGGCTCGATAGGGGGAACAAAAGCAAAGCTAGTGAGCGCTCAGTTCACTAACCAAACTTAGCGCTCCACTGGATCTAGCAACCTTGGTTCATTTTCAAATCAAATTCCATCTTGGATCCACTTCTTCACCAATTTGAAAAGCCCACTCCAAATTCTAAAAACCAAAAATAGAAAGTGTATAAATAGGAGGTAATTTGATTTGTAGAAGACTTTTACCTTTGGACCTTAAGCTCAATTTTAGTTTTCACTTTTAAATTTTCATTTGGGAATTTGGGAATTGGTAATTGGATTTAGTTTTCTTTCTACATTTTCATTTTCTTCTGCAACTTCTACTGTCTGTTCTTGGAATTTGAATTGAGATAGAAGAGCTCCATTGATTCCAAATCTGAGAATCATCTTTTACCTCGCTTCTCAATTATTCTAGGAATTGGATCTGAGTTTAGTTTTCTGTTTTCATTTTCTTCTTCTGCAACTTCTACTTTTCTATTTTGGGAATTGGACAATTGGATCTGAGTTTCATTTACTGTCTTCCTTTTTATTTCTTCTGCAATTACTTTTCTGCTTGATCAAGAGAGCAATTGAGATCTAGATCTACTTCTTAGTCTCTTTGTTCTTCTTCGATCTTCAATTTCTCTTTAAGAATTTCACCATTAAATCAAGTTTTCTTGCTGTTTGTTTCTTCAAGAGATTTTACATTTCTGTTTGGTTGCTGAGCTGAATTTCTTCATCTCAGAGCTCCCTAATCTTCTTTAACTTGTAATTTCTTGTTGAATCTGAATCCCAGTACCCAAATCCCTTTTACTCTTCAAGCAATTTACATTTCTCAACAATTTAGATTTAGCAATTTACATTTCTTACACTTTAAATTTCTGCAATTTACTTTTCTTGCAATTTAAGTTTCAGCTCTTTTACTTTCTTGTTCTTTAAGTTACTTGCAATTTACCTCTTCTGCACTTTATTCTTCTGCTCAATTTACCTTCTGCACCTTTATTTACTTGCAATTTAGCTTCTGTCAATCAAAATCACTCAATTCATCAACTGTTCGCTTAACTAAATTCATCACCTAACTAAAATTTCTCAATCCATCAATTCCTGTGGGATCGACCTCACTCTTGTGAGTTATTACTACTTGATGCGACCCAGTACACTTGTCGGTGAGTTTGTGTGGAATCACATTTCCACCCATCAATGAGAAATTAAACCAAGACATTAGGCAATTGCTCAAGCTTAGAGAGATTGGTGAGCCAAGACATTGGAATCCAATCATCTAAGATTGCCAAGCAAGGTGAATGAATGCATTGATTGAGGAAGAGATGAAAATGATTTGATCCGGAGAGTTCAATATCTCCTAAACCCAATGAATCTCCCATTCTGATCTCACCCATTCTCTTTATATTCTGCTCTTTAATTTGATGCTTAATCCCCATTCCCATTTAATTTTTTGCAATTTTAGTTTTTTCTCTTTAAATTCAGCAATTTAATTTCTGTTCATTTAATTTCTTGCAATTTAATTTTTCCGCCAATTTACATTCTGCAATCCCAATTTCAATTCTGAATCAGTTCAACTAGAACAATTCTCCAATTAACATTGATCAACCAACCAATCCCTATAGGATTCGACCTCACTCAATAGTGAGTTTTTACTGGACGACAATCCGGTGCACTTACTGGTGGAAATTTGTTGAGAGACAAGTTTTCGTGACATCAAGTTTATGGCGTGATAGGCGGGATTACTCACCACTATAATCAAGTTTAAGGGCGTTGGACTCAACGTTGGAGTACCAACGTTCGCTTAGTCACGCGTACGCGTAGGCCACGCGTGGGTGTGGATGGCCATGTTTGCCATTCCACACGTGCGTGTCACCTATCCGTACACGTGGTTGGGAAGAATTGCATGCCCACGTGTACGCGACGATGCAATTTCCTAAACTCCAAATTTTGAAGCATATCACGTACGGGAGCCTTAGCATTGGACTACAAACGCTCCCTCCAATGTTGGCGCATCCACGCGTGCACGTGGATTGTCAAACTTTCACGCTCACGCATGCACGTGGATGCCAATTCTTAAACCCCAAATTTGAATGCCATATCGCGTACGTTGGCCTTAACATTAGACCAAGAACGTTCCCTCCAACGTTGGCCTATCCACGCATGCGTGTCGCCCACGCGTACGCGTCGCACTCAATTTTTCCAATTTCCAGAAAGCCATTTGTATTGAAAAATGTTGGAGGTAATGTTGGCTCACCAACGTTCCTTCTAACATGGATATCAGAATTATGCAGCAAATTCCCTTGCTCCTTTCCTCTCAACGTTTGAGGCAACGTTGGTGGTCCAACTTTGCCACCAACGTTACTTCCCTTTCTTCCTTCATTGGTCCTTTCTTTCAACTTCTTTTCATGTATTTCTTTACCTGTCATCAACCAATACATGCATCAAATTAACCATGCTTGAATGAGTCAAGGTACACATGAATTTTTAACCCAATTGCTTACTTATAGCTCAAGAAAGTGCATAAAACCTACTAAAAACAAAAGAAAAAGGCTAGTGAAACTAGCCTAAGATGCCTTGGCATCAGCCCACGGCCAGTAAGACAGGCATGTATCATGTTGCATTTGTTTGCTTTGCTTGGGTGTGCTTAATTGTTTTGGCTTGCCTATCTAATAAACTCTGTCTAATTGGTAACTACGATACTTGCTGTAACTGTTCTCAAATATGTTTGCCTGGTATTTGCTTGGGTTTGTGATTGTCTTTCTATTTTGAGTACTTTGGTGTTGGACTGATGATAATGATGATTTGTTTTGAAATGGGCCAGAGGCTGGGTTAAGTTTATTAGGGCCGGAGGCCGAGCTGGTTTGATTTGGGCCATAGGTCATGACTGGTTGGATTAGTGGTAAGGGTTAGAGTTTAATGAGACAGTGAGTGGATTGTAATTTGTGAGATTAAGTTAGCATTGAGTTAGAACCTTAAGAACCTTAGATATCTACCCATACTTTTGGTTTCTGTTTTAGTTCCTTAAGAATTATAATCTGAGTGTCGGCGTTCTAGGATTGCCTCTGGCTTTCATGGAACCTTATTTATTATATATGTGGGCACCTTAACCATATTGATAACCCCCGGTTCTTATCCCATACAATATTTATGGTTTTCAGATGCAGGTCAGGCGGCACCTCGTTGAGGCATGCTGGAAGCTCGGATAGCGAAGATCTTTGTCCTTTTGGGATTTTACTTTTGGCTATATGTACTTATTATCTCCACTATTTGTATCTTGGAACTTTTTAGTATATATCTATGTTAGTGTGCTCTATCCTGTTTCATTAATCTTATCGATTACACGAGTGTTACATTTTTCTGTTTAACGATTTTGTTTTACCCCTTTTTCCAAGGCTCCTAGTTATAAATCTTTTTTTTAAAACTATATTATATATATTTTTGCTTTTTGAGGTCGTAATACCTTGGCACCTCAGCTTTATGACTTAAGCATAAGACTCTATGTGGTAGGGTGTGTGATGGGTGAAAATTAGATTTCTACACAAACTCACCGGCAAGTGTACCTGGTCGCATCAAGTAGTAATAACTAACAAAAGTGAGGTTGATCCATAGGGATTGAGGGATCAAGAAAATTTAGTGAGTGATCAGTCTAGTCAAGCAGACAGTGATGAATTGAATGAAATTTAACTAACAGAAAGGAAATTGCAAGGAATTTAAAGTGTAGAAAATAAATTGACTGAATCTTAAAGAGCAAGAAACGTAAATTGCATCAAATGTAAAGGGAATTGGGTGCAGGGAAATTAAAGAAAGCAATAGATCAAGCAATCGAAGAGAAATCAAGAACAAGTAACATGAAATTTAAATTGCATGAAGATTAAATCAGATCGAATCATGAGCAGAACTGTAAAGTTGCAGAGAAATAAAAGTGTAGAAGATGGAAATTGCAGAAAAGTAAATTGGGAGCAATATAAACAGAAAAGTAAAATTGCAGAGGAGGAAATTGTAGCAGAAAAGGAAATTGTAGCAGAAAAATAAATTGTAGCAGAGAAGTGTAAGCAATGGAAATTTCATAAAGCTGAATTGAATTCTGAAATGTAGAGGGTGCAAAAATAAAAGTGTATAAAAGAGCCTTCTACTCTACTCCTACTCCTACTCCTACTGCTCTCTATTAGAGCCAGCCTTCCCTTTTTCTAATGGAACTAAAGCCTTTTTATAGGCATTCCTAAATTACAAATGAAATTCAAATTGAAAACAAATTACAATAAAATACAAAAATCCTATTCTAGATGATCCTTATGCCTTTGAGTGATGTCAATTGGACTCTGCTTGCTTTGGGGCTTCAATGGGCTTGAATTGGAATTAATTGAACCAAAATTCTGCTCCCAGGAGAACGTAGCATTTTAAAATTGAGCGTAGTGTTCATTCACCCACGCGTACGCGTCCTCTGCGTGTGCGCGTACATTTTGCATTTTCACCCATCGACGCGTACGCGTCACCTATGCGTACGCGTCCTTTGTAGCGTTCTCTTAACGAGCGCTACGTTGGCTTAGTGAGCGCTACCCCACGTGTGCGCGTCATGTACGCGTGCGTGTGGGTAGCGAAATCTCAATTCCACGCTTCAGCACTAGCCATGCGTGCGTGTGCCTTGTCCCAGATGCACCATTGATGCGTGCACGTCAAGCATGCGTGTGCGTCGTTTGCAAAATGCCCCCAAATTTTAACTTGCCCAAAATTGCTCGGTAAGTAAATGTAGCGCTTTCTTTGCAAACGAGCGCTCTCTTTGCTTATTTCATGGGCCACGCTTTCAAAAGCGTGGCCTAAGGCATCAAAGTGTGCTCCAGCTTCAAAGTGTGCCCCAAAATTTCTCATTTCTCCTTTTTAGCTTATTTTGTGCTTTTTTTTGTATCTTTTTCTTCTTATTTCCTACAAAGTTTATAAAATCAAAAGATCAAGGAAATATACCATTTAAGCACAAAAGCATGCAATATTTAAGCACTAATCATCAATTTCTTGTATGAAAAAGCATAAAAAACATGACATGATGACATGTCATCACAACACCAAACTTAAACCTTGCTTGTCCCCAAGCAAGAAAAGAATCATGCAGTAAATTTTGACAAACCAAGGTGAGAAGAATAGCAACTCAATGTTCATGGTTAGCTAGTTTTCTATGCATGCTACAATCACAAAATAAATGTAAATGATTGATGCTTCTATCTAGCTCATTTTATGAAATCTTTTCCTTATATTTCTTCCTTGAGACAAGCTTTTGATTTTCTTTTTTGCTTCTCCTTTTGGGTACTTTGCCCCATGAGTTGATAACAAAGCTACGATTATAAATGCTTTGTTTTCAAGTATTACCACTTGATACATAAGCATCACAAGCATTTAATTAGAGGACTTCATTAAGCTCATTTGTTTACTTTCTTGACTCTCTAATCACTGATGCTCAGAACCTTGAGCTTTGAGGAAATGCATTTGCACTTGAGCCTAGCCTTGACTCTAAGTGTTTTATTTTCAAGCTTTTTGCCTAATACTTAAACACCACAAGTACTTAACAATTGAATTGTCATTGGTACTCAGAGCCTTCAGCTTTCTCATTCTTTCTCTTTTGCTTTTCTTGCCTTAATTTGTACTTGCTTCTTCAAGGTTTTCATGATTTCAAAAATTTCATAAAATGTCCTAGATGAAAACTTCAATTAAATAAAATCTAATACAATTGAGCAAAAATTAGCCATACTAGCCTTCCAATACTTGTATGCCCATGCTAAGTTCTTCTTTAATGCCTTGTTCATTTATGATCATGATGTTTTATTGCTTTTGAACTCACAAAATTCAAGTTGGTAGTCATAATGTCACAGCAACATGTTATAAATTCAAAATTCAGGCTATGCTTATTCATACACACATGCATACAGAGAAGATAAAGACAATCATGCAATTTACTTTGCTGAAAATAAGTAAGAGGAGCAAGGAGCATTACCACCTTGTAGTTCATCTTCCTTGTTGTTGTCCTTTTCCTCCTATTCTTCCCCTTCCCATACCAATCTTGGAATGCTTGCTCATCCTCAAGCAAAAATTAGAACAGTGGTGATGGGGCTAAGATGAATCATGAGTATCTTACATAATGAAATGTTAGTAGTACATGTGTTTCAGCAAGCAAAATTAAGAATAACCATCAAGGCACAGAAAACAGAGACATTGTGATTGCAAACATAAGAGGGTGTGCATGATACATTGCTTAAAAATATAAGTGGCACACGAAACTTAGTGTGACACTTTTACTTGGAATTGATGCAAGTATCCAGTATGGATTTAGAAATAAATTTTGTTGCATAGCAACTCCAAACTTAGAATGCAGTCACATGTCAATTTATTTGAAATAAAACTAAGCGAATGAAACTGTTGTATGTTAAATACAATCACCAAGCCAATAATCTGTCATGAATAAGGATTTCTTGGTGAGGTATTAACAAAAATAGTTAAGGAGAAAAATAAATAAAAGCATTAAAAACAAAGGAATGACTAAAACAAAGAGAAAAATAAAATTGCCTAACTAAAAGAAAGATAACACTGCAAAGGCATTATGATTATGCAGACAAGTGGTGTTGCTAAATAAATTGTATAGAAAATAAGTGGCACACCAAACTTAGAATCTTAGTATGACACTTTCATTTTTGATTTGATACAATCATTCAGAAGGATTGAAAACAAATTGTTGCAGGGCAACACCAAACTTAGAATGTAATCATATGCCAATTTATTGAAATTTAAACAAAGCAAAGGAATGGAATGTTACCTAAGGTTGGGTTGCCTCCCATCAAGCGCTCTTTTAGTGTCATGAACTTGACATGTTGTTCTTCACTTTCTTCCTCTTCTTCCAATTTGTTAAGAGGAATGACCTCAAGGGGGGAGAAGATTTAGCTATTGTCCCCTGTTTTGGTCTCTCCTCAGCAAGCTTCCTTTTGTAAATTGCTTGTTTGAGCTTGCTTGCTAGATCAGGGGTAGGATTGTCTGCAGTTGACCTTTTCCTCTTCATGAATGTTGCCTTTGTAGCTTGGTCACAATCCTCTTCTCGGTGCTCTTGTTAGTTTCCTTCACTTCTTGGATATCATGACTTGGTGGTTGTGTGATTGTTGAAGTTTTATCTTCATCAAAAACCTTTTGCATTGATGGTTCAATGAGCTCTTCCTCTATGCAACTTTCTACCTCACTTGAGGGTGGACTCTCTTTATCTTGCTTTTCCACTTCCTCACTCACAGATTGTTCTTTATCCTCAATACTTGTCACTCCTAAGTTTCTCCTTCTTTGCCCCAAATGCCCATCCATATTCTTGAAGAGGATTTCTTTCCACGATTGTTTGTGTTTTTCCAAGAGTTGTCCTTGTCTTTCAATGACTTGGCATTAGCTTTCTAAGGATTCTTTGGACCATTGAAGGTAATCCTCAACTGCTAGCTCAAGAGATGAAGGTTGAGAGTAATTTTGGTGACATGGATGTGTTGTGGTGAAGTTGTGTTGAGGGGTGTGGAATGAGTTTTGTGAGTTGTGGAATGAATTTTGTGGTTGGTAGGCTGAGTTATATGGATCTAGGAGGAAACTTTGTGTTGAGGCAAAATCAAGTGATGAAGAATTTTCAAATGAGAAACTGGAAGGTGAGGGTGGATAATTTTACATGAATGAATTGAAGGTTTGCTCAAGTGATGATAGCTCTTGATAAGTGGAGTATGAACTGTCAATTGCTTTCTGGTTTTGATCCTCCCATCCATAATGTGAATCATTGTAGAATTCATCAGGGTGTGGCTCACTTTGTGGCGTTGGGGGACAATCTTACATGAATTTATTGAAAGCATAATCAAGAGATGATGTCTCTTGCTGAATATCATATGGAGCATTAGAATTCCCTTCCCAGCCATAGTTTGTGTTAGTGTCATAACAGTATGATTCACTTTGTGGCCCTGGGAGGAAATTCCTTTCACTTGATTGTTCACACTCTTGTTGATATGCACAGATACTATGAGGATAATGACATAAATCATTTTGTGGTTTTGGAAAATATCTCATGTGATTTGCTTGATCAATTTGTGGCTCTGGAGCAAATCTCCATGGATTGGAGTGCTCAGAATTTGCAATTTCTTGGTGATATTCCCATCTACCATTAGAGATTGATGATGGTGGGTAATATCCCATAAAATCTATTTGATTATAAGATGAGTTGAACTCCATTTGAATTTCATAAAACACATCACCAATTAAAATCAAAATTCATGTCTCAGATGAGATTTGCTTAATGAGGCAAAAACACAAACACCTTGGTTTCAGCAGAAAACAGAAAATTAAAAAGGACAAACACAAAGAAAATGCTTAATCTAGACTTCTCACCCTCTTAATCATTGTCGATCTATATCAATCCCCGGCAACGGCGCCAAAAACTTGATGGGTGAAAATTAGATTTCCACAAAAACTCACCGGCAAGTGTGCTGGGTCGCATCAACTAGTAATAACTTACAAGAGTGAGGTCGATCCCACAGGGATTGATGGATCAAGCAACTTTAGTGAGTGATCAGTCTAGTCAAGCAGACAGTGATAAATTAAATGAAATTTAACTAATAGAAAGGAAATTGCAAGGAATTTAAAGTGCAGAAAATAAATTGACAAAATCTTAAAGAGCAAGAAACGTAAATTGCATCAAATGTAAGCGAATTGGGTGCAGGAAAATTAAAGAAAGCAGTAGATCAAGCAATCGAAGAGAACTCAAGAACAAGTAACATGCAATTTAAATTGCATGAAGATTAAAGCAGATCGAATCATGAGCAGAATTGTAAAGTTGCAGAGAAATAAAAGTGCAGAAGATGGAAATTACTGGAAAGTAAATTGGGAGCAATGTAAATAGAAAAGTAAAATTGCAGAGGAGGAAATTGTAGCAGAAAAGGAAATTGTAGCAGAAAAGTAAATTGTAGTAGAGAAGTGTAAGCAATGGAAATTTCATAAAGCTGAATTGAATTCTGAAATGTAGAGAGTGCAGAAAATAAAAGTATATTAAAGAGCCTTCTAATTTACTCCTACTCCTACTCCTACTACTCTCTATTAGAGCCAGCCTTCCCTTTTTCTAACAAAACTAAAGCCTTTTTATAGGCATTCCTAAATTACAAATGAAATTCAAATTGAAAACAAATTACAATTAAATGCAAAAATCCTATTCAAGATGATCCTTGTGCCTTTGAGTGATGTCAATTGGACTCTGCTTGCTTTGGGGCTTCAATGGGATTGAATTGGAATTAATTGAACCAAAATTTTGCTCCCAGGAGAATGTAGCGTTTTAAAATTGAGCACAGCGTACATTCACCCACGCGTACGCGTCCTCTGCGCGTGCGCATACTTTTTGCATTTTCGCCCATCGACGCGTATGCGTCACCTACGCGTATGGATCCTTTGCAGCGTTCTCTTAATGAGCGCTACGTTGGCTTAGTGAGCGCTACCCCACGCGTGCGCGTGGGTAGCGAAATCTCAATTCCACGCTTCAGCACCAGCCATGCGTGCGCATGCCTTCTTCCAGATGCATCATCGACGCGTGCACGTCGTTTGCAAAACTTTGCCTCCAAATTTTAACTTGCCCGAAAACGCTCGGTAAGTAAACGTAGCACTTTCTTTGCAAGTGAGCGCTCTCTTTGCTTATTTCATGGGCCACTCTTTCAAAAGCGTGTCCTAAGGCATCAACGTGTGCTCCAACTTCAATGTGTGCCCCAAAATTCTTCTTTTCTCCTTGTTAGCTTATTTTGTGATTTTTTTGCTTCTTTTTCTTCTTATTTCCTACAAAGTTTATAAAATCAAAAGATCAAGGAAATATACCATTTAAGCACAAAAGCATGTAATATTTAAGCACTAATAATCAATTTATTGTATGAAAAAGCATAGAAAAATATGACATGATGACATGTCATCACAACACCAAACTTAAACCTTGCTTGTCCCCAAGCAAGAAAAGAATCATGAAGTAAATTTTGACAAACCAAGGTGAGAAGAATAGCAACTTAATGTTCATGGTTGGCTAGTTTTCTATGCATGCTACAATCACAAAATAAATGTAAATGATTGATGCTTCTATCTAGCTCATTTTATGAAATATTTTCCTTATATTTCTTCCTTGAGACAAGCTTTTGATTTTCTTTTTAGCTTCTCCTTTTGGGTGCTTTGCCCCATGAGTTGATATCAAAGCTACAATTCTAAATGCTTTGTTTTCAAGTATTATCACTTGATACATAAGCACCACAGGCATTTAATTAGAGGACTTCATTAAGCTCATTTGTTTTTTTTTCTTGACTCTCTAATCATTGATGCTCAGAACCTTGAGCTTTGAGGGAGTGCATTTGCACTTGATCCTAGCCTTGACTCTAAGTGTTTTGTTTTCAAACTTTTTGCCTGATACATTGACACCACAAGTACTTAACAATTGAATTGTCATTGGTACTCAGAGCCTTCAGCTTTCTCATTCTTTCCCTTTTGCTTTTCTTGCCTTAATTCCATTTGCTTTTTCAAGGTTTTCATGATTTCAAAAAAATTCATAAAATGTCCTAAATGAAAACTTCAATTAAATAAAATCTAATGCAATTGAGCAACAGTTAATCATACTAGCCTTCCAATACTTGTGTGCTCATGCTAAATTCTTCTTTAATTCCTTGTTTGTTTAAGATCATGATGCTTTATTGCTTTTGAACTCACAGAATTCAAGTTTGTAATCATAATGTTATAGTAAAATGTTAAAAATCAGTAATCAAACTATGCTTATTCATAACACACATGCATACAGAGAAGATAAAGACAATCATGCAATTTTCAGTGCTGGAAGTAAGTAGGAGGAGAAAGGAGCATTACCACCTTGTAGTTCATCTTTCTTGTTGTTGTCCTTTTCCTCCTATTCTTCTCCTTCCCATACCATCTTAGAGTGTTTGCTCATCCTCAAGCAACAATTAGAGGAGGGGTGATGGGACTAAGATGGATCATGAATGTCTTATAATGCAATGTTAGTAGTACATGTGTTTTAAGCAGGCAAAATTAAAGATAACAATCAAGGCATAGGAAACAGAGACATTGTGATTGCAAACATAAGAGGGTGTGCATGATACATTGCATAAAAAAATATAAGTGGCACACCAAACTTAGTGTAAAACTTCCACTTGGAATTGATGCAAGTATCCAGTAAAGATTGGAAGCAAATTTTGTTGCATAGCAACACCACTGTTATATGTTAAATACAATTACCAAGGGAAGAATCTATCATGAATAAGGATTTCTAGGTAAGTGATGGACGAAAATTCTTATGCCGGTATAGAAATTAGCAATGAATCCAATCGTGAGTATAGTCTAACCGACATGCAAATATCGCATCAAACAATTCTAAAATCTATGACCGAGAGTATTAGAATGCACATTATTGTCTTAGAATGCACATTATTGATTAGAAAGTCTTTCGTGGTTTTGAGAGTTGGTGCGAGAATTTAAACTAGCAAAAGTAAACAACAATTAATTGAGATAAAATCCTTGGCCAAGGGTGAGTATTGGAAGTTCCATCATTGTAGTTTCCTTCACTTGTAATAAGAATTTATTATTGCTTCACTTAGTTAACCCCCTATTAATGGAGGAAAGTCAAGTAAAAGTAACTAACTTGAGTCACAAGTCCTAGCCTAACCCTAGGGAAGTCTAGCTTTAGTGCACTCCAAGTCAATTAGCAATTCTCAATTCCTAATCAACAATTAATATCCACTACTCAAGTGTCTCCAATAACTCAACCCCTAAGCCAAGTAAGAGAAATCTACTCCATAGCTAGGGTTGTCATTTTCACAAATAATTGGTAGGCAATCATAGAAGACATGGTGAAATTGAGAAAAAAGAATTGAATTAAAGCTATCTAATTCAAGCAATCATCAACAATCAAGCAATTGAATGAAATTCCTCAATTCATTAATCAATAGTCAAAGTAACAAGATCACAAATCTAGATCCAAGTTCATGAATCAAAAGAACACTAATTGAGAGTAGAAGAAGAGTAGATCTACAACTTGTATCAAAGTAAAAGTGAATTAGCAATGGATCTCACCAAGAAATCAAAGGAGAATTGCAATGGAGAAAGTAAAATCCTAGTGAGAAGTTGGAGTTTCTCTCTCTAAAAATAAAATATAACTAACTCCCCAAAATATCTAAGAATCTCTAATATGATCCCAATCCCCCTAATCCTTGGTCTTCTTATGCTTTTCCCACCAGAATTCTACCCCAAAATAGGGCCTGGCCTTGCCTGAAATTGCTGGTCACGTTTTCTTCTTAAAAATCACGTGCGGCTATCGGCGCATACGCGCACAGTACGCGTACGCGCCCCTGGGGCTTTTTGCGATCCACGCACAGGTGCGCAGTGTGCGCGCGCGTCCATGGATTTCTGGCCCATCCATATAAGCGCGCCAGCTTCTCGTTTCAGCTCCACTGCGCTGGCTCTGAGGGTGCACATCCGCGCGTACGGGTACGGTGCGCGTGCACGCCCATGCCCAAATTCCAAAACTCTAATTTTTCCATGCTCCTTCCATTCATGCATGCTTCCTTCATCCCTCTTAGCCATTTTTGCCTTATAACTTCTAAAACCACTTAACAAACGGGTCACGGCATCGAATGGTAATAGATGAGGATTACGATATATCAATTTTTAATGTAAAAGTATCATGTTTTCATCTATGAGGCAAAATTAGGAAGGGAACACAAAATCATGGATTTTTATATGAATAAGTGTGGAAGATCATTGATAAAACCCTCAAAATCTATACATGATAAACCCTAAAAGCGGGGTTTATCAACCTCTCCACACTTAAACTATAGCATGTCCTCATGCTAAAGGAAAACAAAAGATTAAAGGATCACAAGAGAATGAGATTCATGGGATGCAATCTACTTACATGAATGCAACTAGGGTGTATGCTACTATCTACTTGGTTAAGAGCAATTCAATCTTCCTAGAACATATACATATGCACATAGGGCAAAATGATGGGCAATGTATGAACTCTACCAATTCTAGTCATCGACGTGAAATATGCATGGCTTGCATGAAGAATGCTCACGAGAGCCGGGAACAAGGGATTGAGATTTGAACCCTCACCGAAAGTGTTTGTGCTCTATTCGCTCGGTGTATAGGGTTGATCACTCAATCCTCCCCTACTTCAAGCTCTTCCAAAATTTGTTCTTCCTCTAACCAATCAACAATTATCCTATGCATGCATACATATATCATGAGGTCTTTCCTTACGTTGTAATGGGGTTTGGGTTAAGGTCAGGTTATATCTTTGGCTAAGTGGGCTAAAAATTGAATCCTTTGATTAAATTAGGCTCCCCTCCTAACCTATATAACATCCTATACAATTATGTACTAACCTAACTACCCGTTCCTCACTCTTTCACATACTCATGCATCTACTTTTGATCATTATACATATGCATTGATTTGTTTCTAAGTCTTACTTTTGGGTCATTTTGTCCCCTCTTCTTTTTTCTTTTCTTTTCTTGCGTTGTTTGTTTTTTTTCTTTTATTTTCTTTTTTTTTTATCAATGCATTTGGTCTACACATTTGGCCAACACATGAGTATGTATCCACTTTTCGATATTTTTAACAAAATCAACAACATGCTCTTACCTCAACCGATGTCCCCTCCCATTTTCCCACACTTGAATGACACACACACACTCTAGCCTAAGCTATTCAAGGATTCAAATATGGACATTCATGGTTTTCCACTTTTGGCTTGTAATGTGCTAAAATTAAGAATAAGTGGGTTAAGCGTAGGCTCAAAATTGGTTGCAAAGGTTGTTATAAGGTAAGGTCATTTGGGTAAGTGGCTAAGTGAATTGATGGCCTCAATCATGTACATGCACTCATACATATAACATTGGACATATAGAGTCAAACAAATTAAGAATCACAATCGTAGAGAGAGAACAATGCACACAAGAAGGAAAGTAAGTGGCTAGAAGATGTAGCCACGCAATTAGGCTCAAAACTCACTTGCTTGTGTTCTTGGCTCAAAATTCATGTTCCAAATTACATTCTTCAAACAAATTTAGCGTCAAAATTTTCAAAATTGGTAGGGTTGCCCTAAAGTGCTAGTTTCTTAGGAAAGAAGTCATTACACTAACCAAGTGGACTTATAAAGAGATAACTACCATGCAAAAGGATGTCAAAAAGTGAAAAACCTAATCATGCAATCTATCCTAATTAACAAAAGAGATTCAAAATTCATTCGGGGTTACCTATGGAGACCGGTCGGCTGACCGACCTCCCCACACTTAGAAGTTGGCACGGTCTTCCGTGCCTTAAGTGAGATGCAGTGGTTGATCGGCTTCCGAGTGGCCATCATCTTCTCCATTATCGCTGATGACAAGTCATCTTAGCCTAGTTTCACTAGCCTTTTTTTTTGTTTTCAATTGATTTTATGCACTTTCTTAAGCCATAAGCAAGCCAATTGGGTAGATTTCCATGTTTCCTTTGATTTAATCAACCATGGATGAATTAATGCAATTTCATGAGATTTTATGCTATAATTGTCATATATTATGAAAGAATAACAAACTCATGATTTTGAGCAAAGCTTTGATGTGTTTGGTTGATTGATGATAGGTGAAAAGAGTTTTGAAGAAGGCTGAAGAAAGAAGGAATGGCTAGGAGAAAGAGAGAACAAAAAGTTTGAGCCAAAGTTTGCCTCAAACTTTAGCTCAAACTTTTAAAAGAGTTGAAAACATACCAGAGGAAAAAAGCTTGAGCCAAAGTTTGCCTCAAACTTTAGCTCAAACTTTTGGAAGAATTGAAAACACTCCAGAGGAAAAAAAGCTTGAGCAAAAGTTTGCCTCAAACTTTAGCTCAAACTTTTGGGGGAAAAGCTTGAGCCAACGTTTGCCTCAAACTTTTTAGCAAACGTTGGCATCACAAAACCAACACCCTGGAGGAGAAAAGCTTGCGCCAACGTTTGCCTCAAACTTTTTGGCAAACGTTGGCGCGACACTTGCACACCCTGGAGGAGAAAAGTTTGCGCCAACGTTTGCCTCAAGCTTTTTAGCAAACGTTGGCGCCACACACATTTACAAGGGGGCCAACGTTTGAGCAAAAGTTTGACCTCAAACTTTGGCTCAAACGTTGGTAGCAGCAAGCTTAAGCCATCTGGTATAAAAAGTTTGAGTAAAAGTTTGCCTCAAACTTTTACTCAAACTTTTACTCAAACTTTTATGATTTCAACCCGGTTCACAATGGATCTTTCTCAAACTCCAAGAGCAATCAACCAAGGCCTTTATCAACCCAATTCCATCAAGAACAAAGGCCCAATTCAAGGCTTGAAGACCATTTGAAGAAAGTGTATAAATAGCTTAGGATTTAAGTTTTCGGAGAGTTTTTCCTTTGGCATTTTTGAGAACACTTACAGTGGAGAGCACCTTGACATTTTGGCATTGTTGTTTTTAGAATTCAAGAGAATTAGGGAGGAGAATTGATCTCTCTTCTTCCTTGTTCTTGTTTGAGCACTTTTTACTTTTCTTGTTTCGGATCTTGGGTGGAGAATTGAAGAAATTCTGTTTCAATCTCACCTTGGGATCTTGTTTAATTTTCAGCATTGAGTTTCCATCTCTGTTAATTGCTTCTTCTTCTACTCTTCTGAAATTTACATTTCTTTATTTCCTTTGCAATTGTTCTTGCTGGATCTAGGAAGGCAGTGAGATCTAGAATTGGCTATCTAGTCTCTTGAGTCCTGAGATCTATAGCTTTTAATTTCAATTTCCTTGTTTCGTTGTCACACCAAGCTTATTCTCATTTTCATTTAAGATCCAGTTTAATTGAATCCATCTTTTACATTCCTGTCTGTTGAATTTTTCTTTTCCTTGTTTAATTTCTGCAAATCCAATCCCCAATTCCCTTTACGATTCAAGCCATTTACATTTCTTGCACTTTAAGATTCTGCAATTTACATTTCTTGCGTTCTAAGTTTCTGCCATTTAATTTCTTGTTCTTTAAGATTTAGCACTTTATTTTCTGTTCTCTTTAATTTCATGCAATTTACCCATTCCCTTTACTTTCCATGCAATTTAAATTCTGTTAATCACAAATCACTCAACCAAATCTTGATTCGCTTGACTAAATCAACCACTAAACTGAAATTGCTCAATCCTTCAATCCCTGTGGGATCGACCTCACGCCCGTGAGTTATTATTACTTGATACGACCCGGTGCACTTGCCGGTGAGTTTGTGTGTTTGGAATTCATTTTCCGAAAATACACATCAAGTTTTTGGCGCCGTTGCCGGGGATTGAAATAGATTGACAATGATTAAGTGAAGTGGAGATCTAGATCAAGCACTTTTTCTTTTCTGTTTCTCTAATTTTTTACTAACACGCTAACTGTTTGAAATTTTTCTTAAACTAAACTTCATTCTAGCAATAGATTGAAGAGTTACTAGTGGTGTTTCTTTTGTTTTGTTTGTATGTCAGGTACAGGGAGATCCATTCCTGTTTTATCTAAAACTGACCAGAGAACTCTTAGAAGGTTAAGAAGAGCTGAAAGAGGGAAAAATATGGTTGGAGAGGAAGAATCTGAGGAAGAATATCACGAGATGGAAGGAGATCCATCTAATCCAGGAGGAGGGGTTAACAATAACCCACAGCAGAGGAGAGTATTGGCCTCCTATACCTTTGCAAATGCTAGACATTGTGGAAGCAGCATTCTCACCCCTAATGTCAATGCAAATAACTTTGAACTGAAGCCACAACTCATCACATTGGTCCAAAACAACTGCTCGTTTGGGGGAGGACCATTGGAGGATCCAAATCAACATCTATCTACCTTCTTAAGGATTTGTGACACTGTCAAGTCCAATGGCGTGAATCCTGAAACTTACAAGCTTCTGCTGTTCCCGTTCTCATTAAGGGACAAGGCCGCACAATGGCTTGAAACTTTTCCCCAAGGAAGCATCACTAGTTGGGATGACTTGGTGACTAAATTTCTAGCCAAATTCTATCCACCTCAAAGAGTCATCAGGCTGAAGACTGAGGTGCAAACATTCACGCAATTGGATGCTGAAAATTTGTATGAAGCATGGGAGAGATACAAGGCTCTGCTGAGGAAATGTCCACCAGAAATGTTCACTGAGTGGGACAAGCTACAGAACTTCTATGAAGGACTCACTCTAAAGGCTCAAGAATCACTTGACCACCCAGCTGGAGGATCATTGCAACTGATGAAAACAGCAGAAGAAGCTCAAAATCTTATTGACATGGTAGCCAACAATCAATATTTCTTTGCTCATCAAAGAAATCGCCAACCATCACAAAGGAGAGGAGTAATGGAGCTAGAAGGAGTGGACTCAATCTTGGCTCAAAACAAGATGATGCAGCAGAAAATTCAACAACAATTTGAGCAAATGGCCAAGAGGATTGATAGCCTCCAAGTTGCAGCAGTTAACACAAGCCAACCATCATCCACATGGGGCAAAATGAAGAAACTCAAGAGGAGCAGCAGCAAGAACAAGTCCAGTACATGCACAACCAAAATTCTGGACAGAATGAAGTGTATGGTGACACATACAATCCATCCTGGAAGAACCACCCAAACCTCAGATGGGGAGATAATCACAACCAAAACCAACAACCATGGCAGAGGAACTCAAACCAAAACACTTCAAGAAACAACCAAAACCACAACTAGCAGCAAACTAACCAAAACCCTTACAGAAAACCTCAAAACAACTACCCCAATCCCAACCATTACCAATCCAATAACCAACCCACCAACCAAAATGCCCCCCATCCACCATCCACATCGAACAACCCACCACAAGCATCACCTGAATCTCAAAGACTTACCAACTTGGAAACCTTGATAGACAAAATGTGGAAACACCAGGAAATGACAACCAAGAACCATGAAGCCTCCATAAAGAGCCTAGAGAGGCAAATTGGGCAAATCTCCAAACAGATTTCGGTTGAGAGACCTTCAAACTCACTGCCGAGTGACACAATCCCAAATCCTAAGGAAGAATGCAAGGCAATACAATTAAGGAGTGGGAGAACATTGATGAGCAACAATGACACTACAAAGAAGCAAGTAGAAAGCAGCAAAAGACCAATAGAAGATGAAAAACAAACAAAGGCAGATGAAGCCAAGGATCAAGTTGTGATGCCAAACAAGAGCACTGAGAAACTCAAAGAGAAGAACAACCAACCACACAATTCAAAAGAAGTGATTCAGGGCCAGCAGCAAGTAGAAAAGAGCATCACACCTCCACTACCATATCCCCAGAGGTTCAGCAAAGAGACTAAGGACCAACATTTTCATAAGTTCCTTGAGACTTTCAAAAAGCTGGAGATCAATATTCCCTTGGCTGAAGCACTTGAGCAAATGCCTCTGTATGCCAAGTTTTTGAAGGAGCTTATCAACAAGAAAAGAAGTTGGGACGAGAAAGAGACCATACTGCTTACTGAGGAATGCAGGGCTTTGATTCAAAAA
This sequence comes from Arachis ipaensis, assembly GCF_059453495.1. Classification (NCBI taxonomy): domain Eukaryota; kingdom Viridiplantae; phylum Streptophyta; class Magnoliopsida; order Fabales; family Fabaceae; genus Arachis; species Arachis ipaensis. Next base: position 76,926,222 of record NC_142440.1, on the reverse strand, counting down.
GGGCTTCCTCCTAAGCTTGAAGACCCTGGGAGCTTTTTGCTACCTTGCACCGTTGGAGAATTAACCATCACTAAGGCAATGTGCAATCTAGGAGCAAGTATTAACTTAATTCCCTCCTCTTTGGTGAAAACGCTGCGTATATAGGAAGTTAAACCGGTACAGATGTCTCTACAGCTGGTAGATAAGTCAATGGTATACCCCAGGGGTGTAATTGAAAACCTTCTAGTCAAGGTGGACAGATTCATATACCCTGCAGATTTTGTGGTTCTAGATTCAGATGAGGATGAAAGTGACTCCATCATACTTGGGAGACCGTTCTTGGCCACTGCTAGGGCTATCATAGACGTAGAGCAAGGAGAATTAACTCTCAGAATGCATGATAAGAGTGTCACTCTGAAAGTATTACCAGAAGCGCAGTTCAGTGATGAGAAGAAAGACTATATGGAACTCGACAAGGAAGAATCACAGTTAAAGGAAGAAAGCAACAAGGTGATTCACAGCAACATCCCAAGGCAAAAGATTGTGCAGAAGGATGAAGAAGTTCAAGAGGATGTTGGAATATTAGCCACTAAGAAGAGAGAGCTCCAAAGTAAGCCTACGGCCAGAGAAGAAAGATCAACAAAAGAAAGGAAGAAACACAGAAACAAAACAAAAAGAGGTTGGAAGAACAGAAAGATTCCAACAGAAGGGCTTTCCAAAGGTGATAAAGTGCAATTGATTTATCAACAACTAGGAGCAAGCCAAACAGACTGAGGACTACTACACTGTCAGCAATATACTCTCATTAGAGCATGCTGAAATTGAACACCAAGGAACAAAGAGGAGGATCACAGTCAGGGGAGACAAGTTGAGGCACTACAATCATCAACCACCATAAAAGAAAGCCCCAATGTCAAGCTAGTGATAATAAAAGAGCGCTTGTTGGGAGGCAACCCAACCTGAGGTAGTTTTCTTTTCATAGCTATTTTAATAAAAAGGTTAATTAATTTTATCTATATTGCAAGAAGCTAAGTTTGGTGTTGCACACCAAAACAATCTAAGGGAGAATGAAGGATTCTAAGTTTGGTGTTCCACCAAAATTTCATCATGAAACGCATTCTCACTTTCTGCATAATGCTAGCTTCAAGCATTTAGATAAACTAGTTAACTATTCTGCTGTTTCCTAAGTTTTCAGTTTTATTACTTTTGAAAAAGAAAAAGAGTTTCACACATGGTTAATCTGATGCATGAGAACCATTGGCAAGGTACTAAGTTTGGTGTTCCCACACCAAAGTAAGTTCAAAGGCCCACAAATAAATCATGCATGCTAACCATTTTTCAAGTGCTTGGGGAACAAGCAACTTTCAATATCATTGCAGAGGTCCATACAAGTTTTTTTGGAAGGATTAAGCATCATCAATCAAAGAGATGAAAGAGGAATGTGAAGACCAGCAATGATGATGAGGAAGAGGACAGCAAGTAGACTCCAAAAGGTTGTATTATTCATTATCAGATATTGCTGTGATTGAAAGTTATATTATACCCCTACCTGTCCCTCTGTCTAATATAGTTTTTCTGCAATTCAATAAGCAAGATGCTTGATCATTTACAACACTATCTCCAAAACTTGTTTGCACTCAATAATTCAAAAAAAAATGCATCACATGAAATTTCTTTGAAAAGAAGGGTTGAGAAATTAAACAATTTTGAGGCAAGCAAAAGATTAGGAGAAGTGGTGGTTCTAGTTGTATGATTATGTATTGAGGTTGCATGCTTATGAAAACTTGCATGGGAGCTCATAGGCGGGACATAGAGTTCAAAGAAGTGTTGTGGAGATTCTCAAACATTTATTGATCCAAGAAGCAGCAAACAAAACAAAAGAAAATAAAGAAAATACAAAAACAAAAAGAACATGGCCCAAGGCTCTGAGCATCAATTACTAGGCAGAAAAGAAGAAAGAAACAAGAACTCAAAGAGTTGTTATCCTAATAAATGCTTGTGGTCGAATTGTGTCAAAGAGAGAGGCTTGAGTAAGTAAATCCTTAGGGGTGCTTTAACACCTAATACCTTAAAACCAACTGGTTTATGAGTATTGATTGAAAGCTTATCTAAAGAGCCGCTTTGAGACATGACACTTAGAGTCAAGGCCAAAACACAAGAATCATAAGCTGCTTCAAGGTGATTACCTATAGAGAGATCTCCATGATATTATTTGGATGAAAGTTCTAAGACCTAAGACTCCCAAGATGTAGGGACTAGTAAGCACTAAAGCCCTTGCATGAGCATGTAATTCAGAGTTCACCCCACTGTCACTTAATCACTTCACTCACAGGACCCTACAAGTTATTTTTCAATCCGTCTTAATTAAAAGAACCTTTGAGCATAAGTCCTTTCTTGCTTGGGGACAAGCAAGCTTTAAGTTTGGTGTTGTGATGACAAGTTATCTTAGCCTAGTTTCACTAGCCTTTTTCTTTTGTTTTCAATTGATTTTATGCACTTTCTTAAGCCATAAGCAAGCCAATTGGGTAGATTTCCATGTTTCCTTTGATTTAATCAACCATGGATGAATTAATGCAATTTCATGAGATTTTATGCTATAATTGTCATATATTATGAAAGAATAACAAACTCATGATTTTGAGCAAAGCTTTGATGTGTTTGGTTGATTGATGATAGGTGAAAAGAGTTTTGAAGAAGGTTGAAGAAAGAAGGAATGGCTAGGAGCAAGAGAGAACAAAAAGTTTGAGCCAAAGTTTGCCTCAAACTTTAGCTCAAACTTTTAAAAGAGTTGAAAACATACCAGAGGAAAAAAGCTTGAGCCAAAGTTTGCCTCAAACTTTAGCTCAAACTTTTGGAAGAATTGAAAACACTCCAGAGGAAAAAAAGCTTGAGCAAAAGTTTGCCTCAAACTTTAGCTCAAACTTTTGGGGGAAAAGCTAGAGCCAACGTTTGCCTCAAACTTTTTGGCAAACGTTGGCATCACAAAACCAACACCCTGGAGGAGAAAAGTTTGCGCCAACGTTTGCCTCAAGCTTTTTGGCAAACGTTGGCGCCACACACATTTACAAGGAGGCCAACGTTTGAGCAAAAGTTTGACCTCAAACTTTGGCTCAGACGTTGGTAGCAGCAAGCTTAAGCCATCTGGTATAAAAAGTTTGAGTAAAAGTTTGCCTCAAACTTTTACTCAAACTTTTATGATTTCAACCCGGTTCACAATGGATCTTTCTCCAACTCCAAGAGCAATCAACCAAGGCCTTTATCAACCCAATTCCATCAAGAACAAAGGCCTAATTCAAGGCTTGAAGACCATTTGAGGAAAGTGTATAAATAGCTTAGGATTTAAGTTTTCGGAGAGTTTTTCCTTTGGCATTTTTGAGAACACTTACAGTGGAGAGCACCTTGACATTTTGGCATTGTTGTTTTTAGAATTCAAGAGAATTAGGGAGGAGAATTGATCTCTCTTCTTCCTTGTTCTTGTTTGAGCACTTCTTACTTTTCTTGTTTCGGATCTTGGGTGGAGAATTGAAGAAATTCTGTTTCAATCTCACCTTGGGATCTTGTTTAATTTTCAGCATTGAGTTTCCATCTCTGTTAATTGCTTCTTCTTCTACTCTTCTGAAATTTACATTTCTTTATTTCCTTTGCAATTGTTCTTGCTGGATCTAGGAAGGCAGTGAGATCTAGAATTGGCTATCTAGTCTCTTGAGTCCTGAGATCTATAGCTTTTAATTTCAATTTCCTTGTTTCGTTGTCACACCAAGCTTATTCTCATTTTCATTTAAGATCCAGTTTAATTGAATCCATCTTTTACATTCCTGTCTGTTGAATTTTTCTTTTCCTTGTTTAATTTCTGCAAATCCAATCCCCAATTCCCTTTACGATTCAAGCCATTTACATTTCTTGCACTTTAAGATTCTGCAATTTACATTTCTTGCATTCTAAGTTTCTGCCATTTAATTTCTTGTTCTTTAAGATTCAGCACTTTATTTTCTGTTCTCTTTAATTTCATGCAATTTACCCATTCCCTTTACTTTCCATGCAATTTAAATTTTGTTAATCACAAATCACTCAACCAAATCTTGATTCGCTTGACTAAATCAACCACTAAACTGAAATTGCTCAATCCTTCAATCCCTGTGGGATCGACCTCACTCCCGTAAGTTATTATTACTTGATACGACCTGGTGCACTTGCCGGTGAGTTTGCGTGTTTGGAATTCGTTTTCCGAAAATACACATCAATCGCTATCTTCATTGTAGGTGCCGGTGGAAGTGGAAATTTCTGGTTCTTCCATAGATGGTGCTAGGCAACTTAGAAGTTTCTTGACAAAAGTGTATCGGCGTTGGTTTCGCCGCTCATAATGATCGAGCTTCTTATGGAGGTCCTCTATGTGTTGCAAGGATGATTTTGGTAATACGGTTGAAGTGGTAGGAGTGCTCATAGGGATGGCTAAATTTGGATCCTCGGTGACTGTCGGAGGGTTGAGGTATCTCCCGGTTGGAACAACATTGCCGTCCATCAGGATCATGGTCCTCCGATCCTTAGTCTCTCGGGGGACACCGACTACGGCAACTAAGTCGGTCACTAAAGCAGGGAAGGGTAGGTTCCCTTTAGCATGGATGCGGCCTATAGCCTGGCGAATGAGATAGGGAATATGCACCGGCCTCTCTGTGAGGACACACCAAACTAACAAGGCTAACTCGGCAGTGATAGATTAGCCATGGGTGCTTGGGAGCACATAGTGGGCTAGAATTTGGGCCCATGCCTGAGCCTCCCTGGTGAAAAAATGTGCGGTGATGCCCTTGGGCTGCGGTGTCATCCTTCCTCGAATCCAGAATGATTCGGGTATGGCAATGACCCTGAGGACGGCATCCCAGTCAAACCCATATTCGCATCCTGCCGACAAAATATCTTGATATGCATCAACCCCTTCCGCTAACGGTCTGGTATTAAGCACACTTTGAATGGCCTCCTCTGTGATGGAAACTTGTCTTCGACGTACAAATACCGATGTAAGGGATGATGAGTGGTAATTGGTGTAAAATTCCACCACCCAGGACAAGTTGGCTTCGTGTGGCTTCCTTAATAGGAACTCCCATTGCCGCTGCTCGATGCGGGGCATCACAAGCGGAATGACATGAGTCGGAGGGGCTAGAAGAGGCTCTGCATGATAGTTCCTTTCTTTGATCAAGGGGTAGAAAAGTTCCCAGTATCGGTTGGGGAACTTGTTTGGATCCCTTGCCGGGTTGTCGTTTTCCAAAACATTAATGTTAGCAATGCTCCTTATCTTATTGAGGAGGGGTTTGGCTCTAGGCGCTTGGTGTGCTTTGTTAGTAGACCAGGGAGGTACCTTCTTGGATGCCTTTCCTTGGTCTCTCTTGAAAACCATCCTAGAAAAGAAGGGAAAGTGGCGAAATTAAACTCAAAGAGGCACCGAGAAATAATAGTCACGCAAGTGATAAAGCATAGGAGAATAGGCATCTTAGATACATGACAGCTGCAATATGTAACTAAGGCAATAATGAATACCATGGCCAAACACTAGCATGTGATGTAGGAGTGATATAGGAATGCAAGCAAGAAGCATGAGGAGCACACACTCTCAACATCAATAACAAGAGATAAGAGTTAAGGGATGGGCATGTAAAAATAAAGCAAGAAAAGTAGTAAGCTCAACGCACATATGAACAAGCATGTGAATGAGAAAGAACACTAAGTCAAATTTAACTCAAAAAGTCATGTATGCCTTTCATCAAACACTTGGTGTGCATCCCTTTTTGTGATAAGATTAGAGCAAAGGTGACAATATAACATCCCATAAAGCATAACCAATCATCATAACATACCACACATTCCAAAGAAAAGCAATTAAGACAATCCAACTCATCAGTACAAGAGTAATCCCCACTTTTAACACCCATAAGAAAATGGAAAAGAAAGAAAATCCAACAAACAAACAAAACATAAATGAAAGCTAACTAAGAGGAAGAGTAAGGGAATGCAACTAATGAAAGGAAGAAAGAGAAGAGAGGGATAAACAAGAAAAAGGAAAAGTGAGGAATACCTTGAGAAGAAGAAGAGAATTGGGGTATGTAAGTGAGAGAGGAGGTATGAGAGAGGAGAGGGGAAAGAGAGGTGTGGGACCACCGGAGGTGGTGGTTGCCGCCGGTGGAGGGTGGAAGAGAGGTGGTAGAAGAGGTAGGAGGGGGAGTGGGAGTGGAGAAGAAGGATGAAGGTAAGAAGAGGGAAGAAAATTGAAAGAAAGAGAGGCGCACTTCAATGTAATTGGGCCGCGAGACCGGCGCGCGCGCCATGCACACGTGCGCGTGCATGGGCAAAATATAAAAGGGACGAGGGCGAGCACAGGGGGTGATACGCAAGGGTGCGCGCGAGCGTTAGGTGCACTTACACGCGTGTCTCGGTTGTGCCCCCAGCACAATGTGGGCACAACTTTGGCTCAACTCTCGGGAAGAAGTACTAGAAATTGAAGTAACACAATCGGCGCGGACGCGCACGATGCGATTATGCGTCGATGTGCATATCGTCCGAGGGATGCGTGCGCGCCAGGTGCGCGCACGCGTGAGTTGAGTCAGGCGTGAGGCACAGTGTTAGCCCAAAATTATCACAACTCTCTCTAAAATGGACCAGAAGTGCAGATGGCACCATCGGCGCGTGCGCGGCTAGTGCACATACGCGTTTTTTGCGCGATTAGGTCATGCACGCGTGACTTGTGTTGTGCCTGGGGCTCAGCGTTAGCCTAAAATTGGCGCAACTCTCTGGAAAATGAGCCAGGAGCTGTGAGTGGCCTATGGGCGCGTACACGCATAGTGCGTGCACGCCCTCCCCCCCCCCCCCCTTTTTTTTTCTTTAAAGGCATGAAGAGTGCATAATTATCAAGAATTTAGTGGGCAAACAAGCCAAAGGGGTCAAAAACACCCAAAACTCCATGCAATACCTAAAGATGGGGTGTTTTTCTACCACACAATCAATCCATCGATTGAAAAATCAATGCAAATCTTCATGAACAATATATCTAAGGTGGTCACAATCAAATCTAATGAAAACAAAAATATAGCTAAGCAATCACAAATTAATGAAGAATTCAAGAACTATATACAAAAGGTGCAAAAAGATAGATCTCACTATGGTGGGGTGTCTCCCACCTAGCATTTTTGTTTAATGTCCTTAAGTTGGACTTTCATTAGCTCATTGTTCTTTGCCAAGAGGTGCATCTTCCAAAAGGAATACCTCAATCTCCTTGTTGATTTTCATTTGCTCACCATGATACAACTTGAGACGGTGCCCATTGACCTTGAAGATATCGGGACTTGAGGGATGGCACAAATGGTAGACTCCATAGGGTTCCTCTTTCTCTACTTGATATGGGCCTTCCCATTTTGATCTTAGTTTTTCGGGCAACAATTTCAATCTTAAATTGTAAAGGAGGACTAGGTCACCGGCTCTAAATTCTCTTCTTCTTATGTTCTTGTCGTGCACGGCTTTTATTTTCTCCTTGTAAAGTCTCGAGTTCCCATAGGCTTCCAATCTTAGACACTCTAATTCCACTAGTTGAAGCTTTCTCTCAACTTCGGCCCCACCCAAACTTGGATTGCACTCCTTGACGGCCCAATATGCTCTATGCTCTACCTCCACCGGTAAGTGGCAAGCTTTGCCATACACCAACCGAAAGGGGCTCATGCCAATTGGTGTCTTGTATGCCGATTGGTAGGCCCATAATGCATCGGTGAGCTTGGCACTCCAATCTTTTCTATTAGGCTTCACAATCCTCTCCAATATGCATTTAATCTCCCGATTGGAAACCTCGACTTGGTCGTTTGTCTGTGGGTAGTAGGTCGTGGCCACTTTATGTATGATGTCGTATTTCTTCATTAGCCCTTCCATTCTCCTATTGCAAAAATGTGAGCCTTGGTCGCTTATGATTGCTCGTGATGACCCAAATCTACAAATGATGTTATTTCTCACGAAGGAAAGGACCACTTTAGCATCGTCCGTCCGGGTGCGTATCGCTTCCACCCATTTGGACACATAATCAACGGCTAGTAGAATGTAGAGAAAACCATTAGAATTTGAGAATGACCCCATGAAGTCGATACCCCACACATCAAAAATATCACAAAATAGCATGGTTTGTTGGGGGATTTCATCCTTCTTGGAGATATTACCAAATCAAAGGCATTGAGAAGAAGATATACAAAAAAGAGAAGAGTCCTTGAAAAGAGTTGGCCACCAAAATCCACAATCTAAGATTTTTCTTGCCGTTCTTTGAGGTCCATAATGGCCTCCTCCTTCGGAGGAGTGGCAAGCTTCCAAGATTGAGTGGAATTCGGTTTGTGGAATGCACCTCCGAATTACTTGATCCACTCCACATCTCCAAAGGTATGGGTCATCCCACACATAGTATTTGGATTCGCTTTTTAGCTTATCCCTTTGATGTTTGGAGAGATTAGGAGGAAAGGTGCAAGACACCAAGTAATTCGCAATTGGTGCATACCAAGGAATAACTTTCGAGATTTCTTGCAAGCCCTCAAAGGGAAAAGATTCATTAATAGGAGTGGTATCGCCTTTGGTGTGTTCAAGGTGACTTAAGTGATCCGCCACTAGGTTTTGCGAACCACTCCTATCTTTAATTTCTAAGTCTAATTCTTGCAACAATAAAACCCATCTAATTAATCTCGGTTTGGATTCCTTCTTAGCCAACAAATACTTTAACGCCGCATGATCCGAGTACACTACCACCTTGGAACCAAGTAGATATGCTCGGAACTTGTCCAAGGCAAAAACTATTGCCAATAGTTTTTTTTCGGTGGTAGTGTAGTAGGAGTGGGCTCCATGTAGTATTTTTGATGCATAGGTTATGACATATGGATTCTTAACCTCGCGTTGTGCTAGCGCGGCTCCCACGGCAAAATTTGAAGCATCACACATTATTTTGAATGGCCGACTCCAATCTGGCCCTCGCACGATGGGAGCTTTGGTCAATACTACCTTGAGCTTGTCAAAATCCTCCATGCACTCCTTGCTTAGGTCAAACTCAATGTCCTTTTGCAACAATCTTGAGAGAGGCAATGCTACCTTACTAAAGTCCTTTATGAATCTCCGATAAAATCCTACATGTACAAGGAATGAACGGACTTCCCTCTCGGAAGAGGGGTAGGGCAAGCTAGATATAACATTGATCTTTGCCGGATCCACAGAAATACCATTTTTGGAAACAATATGTCCTAAAACAATGCATTGCCTAACCATAAAATGGCATTTCTCAAAATTCAAGACAAGGTTGGATTTAGTACATCTTTCCAAAACTTTTTCAAGGTTATCCAAGAAATGATCAAAAGAATCACCATATATCGTGAAGTCATCCATGAATACCTCCATGCATTGCTCTAGAAAATCCGTAAATATGCTCATCATGCACATTTGGAAAGTTGCCGGTGTATTGCATAGGCCAAATGGCATACGCTTGTAGGCATAAGTTCCAAAGGGGCAAGTAAATGTTGTTTTTTCTTGGTCTTCTAGAGCAATATGTATTTGGAAGTACCCTGAATAGCCATCTAGAAAGCAATAATAAGGTTTACCGGATAATCGATCGAGCATTTGATCGATAAACGGAAGTGGAAAATGATCATTTCTAGTGGCCGAGTTCAACCTTCGGTAGTCTATGCACACCCGCCAAGAGTTTTGCACCCTTGTTGCTATAAGCTCCCCGCTTTCATTCTCGATTGTGGTTATCCCGGATTTCTTTGTCACAACTTGAACGGGACTCACCCATTCACTATACGAAATGGGGTAGATGATGTCCGCCTCTAGTAACCGGGTTACCTCCTTCTTGACAACCTCTAAAATGGTAGGATTCAATCGTCTTTGAGGTTGTCGAACGGGTCTAGCTCCTTCTTCTAAAAAGATTCGGTGCTCACACACTTGGGGACTTATCCCCACTAGATCCGCCAAGCTCCACCCTATTGCCCTTTTATTCTTCCTCAAAACACATAGCAACTTCTCTTCTTGTTGAGGACTTAGTTCCCTTGCTACAATCACCAGGAACTTGTGGGCTTCATCAATGTATGAGTACTTTAGGTGGGGCGATAGTGGTTTCAACTCAAGCTTTGCTATTGACTCGACGCTTGAACTTCTTCACTTGGGTCTTCACCATTTTCTTCAATCACATGTTTCTCATCTAGCTTTGCATAATGCACTTCGGCCACAATGTTGTCAATTAAGTCACACCGGAATATGGAATGGTTCTCCGGTGGGTGCTTCATTACTTCTTCTAAGTTAAAACTCACGACTCTCCCATCTATCTCGAATGAGTAGGTTCCCGAATAGACATCCAACTTGAATCTAGAGGTCCTCATAAAGGGCCTCCCAAGTAGGATAGATGATGTCCTTTCGGATTCACTTGGTGGCATCTCAAGGATATGAAAATCAATTGGAAATACCAAACCTTTTATGTTCACCAACACATCTTCCGCGATACCCGTCACCGTTATTATGCTCTTGTCTGCCAAGACAAACCTAGCCACCGACCGCTTCAACGGTGGGAACTTCAATATATGATAAACGAAAAGAGACATGATACTGACGTATGCGCCAAGGTCGCACATACAATCGATGAACTGAACTCCATCAATGATACAAGAGACTAAGCACGGGCCCGGATCGACGCACTTTTCCGGGATGGCTCCTACCAAAGCCGAAATAGAGCTCCCCAACGAAATAGTTTCAAGTTCATGGATTCTATCTTTGTTCATATAGAAATCCTTAAGAAACTTCGCATATTTAGGCACCTGACGTATAGCATCAAAGAGAGGGATAGTTATCTCCACTTTCTTGAACATATCTACCATTCTTGGGTCAACTTCTACGCGCTTCTTAGTCTTTCTTGCAAATGTAGGAAATTACGAAATATTCTTATGCCGGTATAGAAATTAGCAATGAATCCAATCGTGAGTATAGTCTAACCGACATGCAAATATCGCATCAAAAAATTCTAAAATCTATGACCGAGAGAATTAGTCCCGGGTCGTCCTCCCTAGGAATTACCTTAGAATGCACATTATTGATTAGAAAGTATTTTGTGGTTTTGAGAGTTGGTGCGAGAATTTAAACTAGAAAAAATAAACAACAATTAATTGAGATAAAAGCCTTTGCCAAGGGTGAGTATTGGAAGTTTCATCATTGTAGTTTCCTTCACTTGTAATAAGAATTGATTATTGCTTCACTTAGTTAACCCCCTAATAATAGAGGAAAGTCAAGTGAAAGTAACTAACTTGATTCACAAGTCCAAGCCTAACCCTAGGGAAGTCTAGCTTCAGTGCACTCCAAGTCAATTAGTAATTCTCAATTCCTAATCAACAATTAATATCCACTTCACAAGTGTCTCCAATAACTCAACCCCTAAGCCAATTAAGAGAAATCTACTCCATAGCTAGGGTTGTCATTTTCACAAACAATTGGTAGGCAATCATAGAAGACATGGTGAAATTGAGAGAAAAGAATTGAATTAAAGCTATCTAATTCAAGTAATTATCAACAATCAAGCAATTGAATGAAATTCCTCAATTCATTAATCAAAAGTCAAAGTAACAAGATCACAAATCTAGATCCAAGTGCATGAATCAAAAGAACACTAATTGAGAGTAGAAGAAGAGTAGATCTACAACTTGTATCAAAGTAAAAGTGAATTAGCAATGGATCTCACCAAGAAATCAAAGGAGAATTGCAATGGAGAAAGTAAAATCCTAGAGAGAAGGTTGAGTTTCTCTCTCTAAAAATAAAATGTAACTAACTCCCCAAAATATCTCTAAGAATCTCTAATATCTAAGAATCCTACCCCAAAACAGGGCTTGCCCATGCCTGAAATCGCTGGTCACGTTTTCTTCTTAAAAGTCACGTGCGGCTATCGGCGCGTACGGCCACAGTACGCGTACGCGCCCCTAGGGCGTTTTGCGATCCACGCGCAGGCGGGCAGTGCGCGCGCGTCCAAGGATTTCTGGACCAGACATATAAGCGTGCCAGCTTCTCGTTTCGGCTCCACTGCGCCGGCTCTGAGGGTGCACATCCGCGCGTATGCGTACGGTGCGCATACGCGCCCATGCACAAATTCCAAAACTCTAATTTTTCCATGCGCCTTCCTTTAATGCATGCTTCCTTCATCCCTCTTAGCCATTTTTGCCCTATAACTTCTGAAACCACTTAACAAATGGGTCACGGCATCGAATGGTAATAGAGAAGGATTACGATATATCAATTTTTAATGCAAAAGAAGCATGTTTTCATCTATGAGGCAAAATTAGGAAGGAAACACAAAATTATGCATTTTTATATGAATAAGTGTGGAAGATCATTGATAAAACCCTCAGAATCTATACTTGACAACCCTAAAAACGGGGTTTATCAGTAAGCTATTTAACAAAAATAGTTAGGGAGCAAAATAAAAGAAAGCATTAAAAACAAAGAAATGACTAAAGCAACGAAGAAAGTAAAAAAAAGTCAAACCAAAAGAAAGATAAAACTGCAGAGGCATTATGATTATGCAGACAAGTGGTGTTGCTGAATAAATTGTATAGAAAATAAGAGGCACACCAAACTTAGAATCTTAGTGTGACACTTTCATTTTTGATTTGATACAATCATCCAGAAAGATTGAAAACAAATTGTTGCATGGCAACACCAAACTTAGAATGTAATCATATGCCAATTTATTGGAATTTAAAACAAAACAGACAGAGAAAATAAACAAAGCAAAGGAATGAAATGTTACCTAAGGTTGGGTTGCCTCCCAACAAGCGCTCTTTTAGTGTCATTAGCTTGACATGTTCTTCACTTTCTTCCTCTTCTTCCAGTTTGTTAAGAGGAATGACCTCAAGGGGGGAGAAGATTCAGCTATTGTCCCCTGTCTTGGTCTCTCCTCAACAAGCTTCCTTTTGTTAATGGCTTGATTGATCTTGCTTGTTGGATCAGGGGTAGGATCGGTGCTCTTGTTAGTTACCTTCACTTCTTGGATATTAATACTTGGTGGTTGTGTGATGGTTGGAGCATTAACTTCATCCAAAGCCTGTTGAATTGATGGTTCAATGAACCCTTCTTCTATGCAGCTTTCTGCTTCAATTAAGTGTGAACTTCCTTGATTGTCTTCCTCCATTTCCTCTTCATAATTTTCCATTGAGTCCTTTGGGATGGAATCTTCATGTTCCATTGTTACTTCAATTAGCCTATGTGGATATGGAATCCTTGGCTCATATACCTCCACCACCTCATTCTCCCTTGAAGTTTCATTTGATACATGGACCTCTTCTTCCTCTTCTTCACTCACAGTTTGTTCTTCACCCTTACCATTTGGCAATCCTAAGTTTCTCCTTCTTTGCTCCAAATGCCCATCCATCTTCTTGAAGAGGATTTCTTTCCATGATTGTTTGTGTTTTTCCAAGAGTTTTCCTTGTCTTTCAAAGACTTGGCATCGGCTTTCTAAGGATTCTTTGGACCATTGAAGGTAATCCTCAACTGCTAGCTCAAGAGATGAGGGTTAAGAGTAATTTTGGTGACATGGATGTGTTGTGGTGAAGTTGTGTTGAGGGGTGTGGCATGCGTTTTGTGAGTTGTGGAATGAATTTTGTGATTTGTGGGCTGAGTTGTATGGATCTTGGAGGAAACTTTGTGTTGAGGAAAAATCAAGTGATGAAGAATTTTCAAATGAGAAACTAGGAGGTGAGGGTGGATAATTTTGCATGAATGAATTGAAGGTTTGCTCAAGTGATGATGGCTCTTGATAAATGGAGTATGAACTGTCAATTGCTTTCTGGTTTTGATCCTCCTATCCACAATGTGAATCATTGTAGAATTCATCAGGGTGTGGATCACTTTGTGGCATTGGGGGACAATCTTCCATGAATTTATTGAAAGAAAAATCAAGAGATGATGTCTCTTGCTGAATATCATATGGAGCATTAAAATTTCCTTCCCAGCCATAGTTTGTGTTAGTGTCATAACAGTATGATTCACTTTGTGGCTCTGGGAGAAAATTCTTTTCACTTGATTGTTCACACTCTTGTTGATATGCACAGACACCATGAGGATAATGACATAAATTATTTTGTAGTTCTGGACAGTATCTCATGTAATTTTCTTGATCAATTTGTGGCTCTGAAGCATATCTCCATTGATTGGAGTGCTCAGAATCTGTGATTTCTTGGTGATATTTTCAGCCACCATTAGAGATTGGTGATGGTGGGTACTATCCCATAAAATCTGTTTGAGTATAAGATGAGTTGAACTCCATTTGAATTTTGCGAAACACATCACCAATTAAAATCGAAATTCATGTCTCAGATGAGATTTGCTTAATGAGGCAAAAACACAAACACCTTGCTATCAGCTTAAAACAGAAAACAAAAACAAAGAAAATGCTTAATCTAGACTTCTCACCCACTTATCATTGTCGATCTATATCAATCCCCGGCAACGGCGCCAAAAATTTGATGGGTGAAAATTAGATTTCCACACAAACTCACTGGCAAATGTACCGGGTCGCATCAAGTAGTAATAACTCACAAGAGTGAGGTCGATCCCATAGGGATTGATGGATCAAGCAACTTTAGTGAGTGATCAGTCTAGTCAAGCAGACAGTGATGGATTAAATGAAATTTAACTAACAGAAAGGAAATTGCAAGGAATTTAAAGTGTAGAAAATAAATTGACAGAATCTTAAAGAGCAAGAAACATACATTGCATCAAATGTAAAGGGAATTGGGTGCAGGAAAATTAAAGAAAGCAGTAGATCAAGCAATCGAAGAGAACTCAAGAACAAGTAACATGAAATTTAAATTGCATGAAGATTAAATCAGATCGAATCATGAGCAGAATTGTAAAGTTGCAGAGAAATAAAAGTACAGAAGATGGAAATTGCAGGAAAGTAAATTGGGAGCAATATAAACAGAAAAGTAAAATTGTAGTAGAAAAGGAAATTGTAGCAGAAAAGTAAATTGTAGTAGAGAAGTGTAAGCAATGGAAATTTCATAAAGCTGAATTGAATTCTGAAATGTAGAGAGTGCAGAAAATAAAAGTATATTAAAGAGCCGTCTACTCTACTCTTACTCCTACTCTTACTGCTCTCTATTAGAGCCAGCCTTCCCTTTTTCTAACAGAATTAAAGCCTTTTTATAGGCATTCCTAAATTACAAATGAAATTCAAATTAAAAACAAATTACAATTAAATGTAAAATTCCTATTCTAGATGATCCTTGTGCCTTTGAGTGATGTCAATTGGACTCTGCTTGCTTTGGGGCTTCAATGAGCTTGAATTGGAATTAATTGAACCAAAATTCAACTCCCAGGAGAACGTAGCATTTTAAAATTGAGCGCAGCGTTCATTCACCCACGCGTACGCGTCCTCTGTGCGTGCACATACTTTTTGCATTTTTGCCCATCGATGGGTACGCGTCACTGATAAACCCATATTTCATGAGTTATTTTATGCTTGATTTGAGTGATTTATTCAATCCTTCACCCACTTATTCATATTAATTGCATGGTTTTACTTTCCCTTCCCTATTATGTGATGTATGTGAAAAACATGTTTCCTATGCTTTAATAGTAATCATTTTAATTACCTTTATTTCCATTCGATGCCGTGATTAGTGTGTTGAGTAGTTTCAGAATTTTTAAGGTAGAATGACTTAAAGGATGGAAAAGGAAACATACAAAAATGGAAGGAAAGCACAGAACGGAGTTTTGAAGAAACTGGTGTTCACGCGATCGCATGGACGACGCGATCGCGTGCCAGAAGCGAAGAAGCAGCGACGCGGCCGCATGACCGACGCGACCGCGCGCCTTAAGTAGAACACATACGACGCGAACGCGTGATTGACGCGACCGCGTGGCAAGGAAAAGCTTCGGATGACGCGACCGCGTGACCCACGCGGATGCGTGACAGAGGCCACGTACCAGAAATTACAGAACACGCCCCCAGCAAATTCTGAAGCCCTTTTTGGCCCAAATCCAAGTCCAGAAGGCATAGACCAGAGGTTATAAAGTGTGGGAATGCATCCATTCAGAAGGAGTTGGCATATTTTATTTTTTCAATGATTTAGATTTAGTTTTGAGAGAGGTTCTCTCTTCTCTCTTTCTTTGGATTTAGGACTTCTTATTTTTAAGAGTAACTCTCAATCCAGGTTTTATGTTTCTTTGTTTTAAGCTTCCCTTTCACTTTATTTATTTATTTCAGCACTTGAGTTGAATATTTACTTTTATAATTGAATCTATGAATTCTTCCATGTTACAGATTGTTATTTGAATTAATAATAATATTTGAGGTATTTTCAGTTTATGATTGTTCTCTTTGATTTAAGTTATCATTGTTTCCAAATTGAAGATATTTTATTCCAACAATTTACATTTCCCCTTTCTTGGTCCTAGTTAAGAAATCAGTAACCCAACAGTTATCAAACTCAACATAATTGATAATCGTTATCTTGCTAATTGAACTGAACTTCAGTAATCCCCACTTTTTCTTAGGAAATAAATAGGATTCAAAGGTCAAATTAATTAGTCCCTTGACTTTCCTTTGCTTTAGCGAAGGTTGACCAAGTGGAATTTAGATTCAACTTTCATTATTGTTGAGAGAGATAACAAAGTGGACTTCTAATTTCTCTTATCTTGCCAAAATTTGCTTTACAGTAATTATTTATTTTAACTGCCATTTACTTTACTTGTCATTTAAATCACTTGCTTCTCACCTCCTAAACCCGATTACAACCTTTATAGCCAATAATAAGAACATACCTCCTTGCAGTTCCTTGAGAAGATGACCCGAGGTTTAAATACTCGGTTATCAATTTCAAAGGGGTTTGTTACTTGTGACAACCAAAACGTTTGTACGAAGGGATTTCTGTCGGTTTAGAGACTATATCTACAACGTGACTATTTTTATGAAATTCTTTACTGGCAAAAATCCCAACGTCAAAATGGCGTCGTTGTCGGGGAACTGCTAACGTGTGCCTTATTATTGGTTATTGTAAATATTTTTCTTTTGCTTGTTTATTTATTTTTGTTTTTCCTTTTTATCTTTATTTGCTACCATGAACTCTCACCCCTCTCGCTTTGAGTTTGGTTCTCATATTTTTAAAGGAAATAGAAGTTACAGCAGGAATATGCATCAAGGTCAGACCAATCAAGGATGGATGGAACCAAGAGGATCTAATCAACCCTTTTGGCAGCAACACCCTTCGAGATATCCTGGACAAAGACCATTCTACAATGCATACCCAGCTAAAAGATATGGTGGACAACCTTGTAACTACCAACAAGCCCCACCCCATGCATATAAACCATCCTTTTAATATAACCTCGAACCACCACACTCAAAAGCTTCTCTTCACCATTCGCCACCATATGATCCTTCCTTACCCCAGTACCAATCCAATCGCTCCCAATCACCACCACTCTCCTTTGTATCATGTCCAAGTCCAGCAACCCAAGAAGCAGAGGCTCGCCTAAAGGAAACAGTAAATAAACTTCAAACAACCATTCGACAACTGGAGCAAGTAGCAATTCAATGGTTTTCTAGGCGCTCGACTACACAAGGATCATCTACAATCCCATGTGGACAGTCTAGAGAAGAGCAGAGCATGAAGGAAATGCCAGAAACTCCAGTAGACAAGACAGAGCATGAATTTATACTAGAACAATTAGAAGAAGCTGTCATTGTTCAAGAAGAAGAGTTAGTTGAAGATCTAGGAGATGCTGAACCTCCATGGGAATCCAGAATTGAGGAAAACTCCATCAAGGATGCTACAGTTGATGTTAAGGAGGATATTGTACAATCCCCAAGGCAAGTTGTTTATGAAGAATCAGACGGAATAATCTAAGAAGCAAATTCCCTTGATAGTGATAGTCATAAGTCTAGCTCTCTTAGTGATGAACTTGCATCCACAAGTAAATTCTCTGAGTTCGAAGAATCTTCCCCAAGTGAATATGAAGACGATGCGGAGGTAGATTTCTCTCAACCTCCAATCTATGACTCAAGTGATGAGGAAGACATAGAAGACTTTGACCAGGACACAAATACAATTGTAGAACTTTGCAAGGAAGTGGCGGAATTCACAGAAGAGCACAAGGGAGTAGAACTTACAGAACCACCGGAAACACCTATCCCAAGGCCATTACCACCTAATACAAGCTTCAAGTGGGTACAATCCTTAACCTTTAACTTCACTTATTCACTTGAATATGGTTTACTTGAAACAGATGGCCAGCTTAGAGCTCTTTGCGGCTTTAAGAGTAAGAGGGAAATGGCTCGCGCTCAGAGCTGGTGCACAAGGTTCAATAATGTTCCACGCTTCACCTCGAAGCATATAGATTAAGACGGAGGCGGGTTTAATAGCAAAGCTTAGGGTCCTGGAATCTATTCTGACATCCGTCACCCCAGGAGCCTAACAATATGTTTGAAGCTGTTCAGAAGCTTTGTATGCCTAGTTTGGGACCCCAGAAGCTATTGGCATTCCAAGCACTGGTGGAGATTCTTGGACGAATTTAAACATAAGCCGCCATAACAGGAAACTCCTCCAATGTCCAACTTAAGGACTTTAACTAAAAGTGCTAGGTGGGAGACAACCCACCATGGTATGGTCACTTCTTTTTCAGTTTAATTCATGTTCTTCCTTTTTATTTTTCACTCTTTATTATTAAACCTGGACTCATGCATAGCACTCATATTAATCATTGCATTCTGCATTTTTCATGCATATATATAAAAAAAAAAGATGCACGACGCGACCGCATGCTCCATGCGATCGCGTCACACTGCGAACACACTATCCACGCGACCGCGTCATCCACACGGCCGCATGACCTGGAGATCGGCGTCAGTATCCAACGTCCAGAAAGTTAGGCTGGAATCGTGCGGCCCTTGTGCGTTTTGCACAATTTGGCCCACGCGATCGCATGCCCCATGCGATCGCGTCCCTTGCACAAAACCAATCCCATGCGACCGCGTGAGCGACGCGATTGCGTCGCATGGATTGCACACCACCCCAGAAGGAGATAGAGAGTTGTGCTGAAACGGTGCTGGAGTCGTGCGTTTAGCACAATTTCCAGCGACGCGATCGCGCGCTCCACGCGATCGCGTCATCCCCTCTTTTACTCCTTTCATGCAATCGCGCACCCTACGCGATCACGTCACTCCCATTTTCATCCCAACCACACGACCGCGTGCCCCACGCGGCCGCGTGGATTCGAAAATATAACCCCCCAGCCACGCGAACCCTATCAGTCGCGCAGCCCCCCCAACCCTCTTCTCCCTCTCTTCTTCTTCTTCTTCTCCCAGCCACCACCCAGCACCACCTTACAACCTCCGCGACCACCACCCACCACCGCCGGCGTCCAGACACCGCCGCCGTACCACCCCCTCCCCTTCTCTCTTCTTCTCCCTTCCTCTCTTCTCCCCTCTCCGCGACTGCCCTCCGCGACCCACCACCCACCACCGCCGGCCATCCAGCCGCGCCCCCTCCGCCACCCACCCGCAAAACCCCTCCCTCCCCCTATCAATTTCCCCTAAACCCTAGCCCCATTACCCCCTTCTCCACTACCTCCTCAGCTGCCACCGCCCCGCCATGCCCTTCCACCGCGCCGGACGCCGCCGCAGCCACTTTCTTCCCCGTTCTACTCCTCCCGCCTACCAGGATGTCTACCTCACAGAGGAAAGGAAAAAGCAAGGCTACTGGTAAGCGCAAGAGAGGAGATTCCTCCCAGTCCATCATTGCCCTCATGCATAATTCCTCATGGCGGGAGAAGAACTTTACACAGCAGGAAAAAGCTAACCAGCTGCTCCCTGCAACTGATCCAATTAAATTTGTAAACCAGTACTGTGAGATGAAGTACCCGGCTTTTGCAAACTCCAGGAATCTATACCTGGAGCGAACTCTGAAGATTTCGGAAGCACTCCAGCAGTACACCACTGAGCAAATCAAGCAAAGGGGCTGTTTCTTTCTGAAGAGAACAATGACAGAGGTCAACGCATCTTGGGTCCAGGAATTCTACTGCAACTACTACCTCACCACCCTAGATGCCGTAAACCTGAGAGGAAAACAAATTCTGGTCACTGAAGAGGCCTTAGAGGACATTTTTCAGCTCCCAGCCAAGTCCGATCAGCCTGATGGTTATTCAAAGGCTGAGGAGGACATGCGCCAGATGCAGTTTGATTGGGATGTTGTGAAGGCACGGATAGCTCTCGACCCGACTTTTCCTTGGGAGATGGGTCAGGACACCACCATGCCTAGAGGGATCAAGAGGGCGTACTTAAATGATGAGGCTCGGTTATGGCACCAGATCTTGAGTAATTATGTGATGCCAAGTACTCATGAGACGGAGATCCCGGCTACTATGATCACCCTCCTATGGTGTGTGATGGAGGGAAAGGACCTTTATCTGCCACGTTTTATCTGGTATTTTATGGCCAGGGTCCACGTCCGAGGCACCCTCCCTTTTCCGTATCTGGTTACACAGCTAGGCCGTCGAGCTGACATGCCATGGGAGGATGCCGATGAGAGACCACCAGCGGCGGATTGCAGGAAGATCATTCCTCACAGTAGAAACTTCTTAGCTTTGGGCTACAGACCACCACCCTTCACTACTACTGATGAGACAGCCCCACCGTCTGCTGGACCCTCTTCATCCACAGCTGCCACTGCTGCCCCTGCTACTACCACTACATCTTCACCTGCCTCTGAGCCCGTATACCGCCTCGTGCACCGCCTATTCCGACAGTTTGATCAGATGGAGCGCCGTAACCGGCGCCGGTATGAGAGATTGGAGCGTCGCAGCCAGCGACGCTATTCGCATCTGAAGCTGATG
Organism: Arachis ipaensis; assembly: GCF_059453495.1. Classification (NCBI taxonomy): domain Eukaryota; kingdom Viridiplantae; phylum Streptophyta; class Magnoliopsida; order Fabales; family Fabaceae; genus Arachis; species Arachis ipaensis. The sequence continues at coordinate 76,905,378 of NC_142440.1, read as the reverse complement.
ATCCGATAGGGTGGTGACATCCCCTCTGAGCCCGACACACCATCTGAGCCATCAGAGGAGGAGGAGGATGAGCACGAGGAGGAGACTCATTTCCAGGAGGAGACCCATCAGCAGGCAGCCACCGAACAGGCTGCACCACATCAGGAGGTTACGCACCAGATAGAGGCTGCAGACCCGGAGATCCGGATCCAGTCAGCCCTGCCTCTACAGCAGCCAGACCCTCAACCCACCACCATCACAGAGTCTCCAGCTACCATCCCTACCAGTGATGACACCCCTTCACACCCGGCTTGACTGAGCATCAGGGACGATGCTTCATTTAAGTGTGGGGAGGTCGCCATCTCTGGCGTTTTTATTTTGGTGAACCACTACATCTCTTCTTTCCTTTTATTTTGGATATTTTTTTGTATTTTTCTTTTTACTGTTATTTTCTGAGTACTTATACATTGCTACTTTTATGTATTTTTACTCTATTTTTGCATTTTGCATCTTTAGTTCATATTTTTAGTTATTTAGTTTAGTTTGTAATTTTGACTTATTAGTGGATTAATTAGTATAGTTTACCCTTTTTAGCATACGATAGTATAGTTTAAATTGAAAAATATAAAAAGGAAGTAAGCTAGGAAATTGAACATAACAGATTTAAATCCATAAACCTTGTATATAGCATTACATGATGTAGTTAAGCTGACAATATTTCATCAAGGAAGAACATTAAAACTCTAAAGGCTACCCTAAATAATTTTTTTTATGAGAATAATGGGAATTTTTAACTAAACCTGCATAACATATATGAATGATATATGATGTTTGAGTTAGAGAACACACAGCCTGTGAGTCTTGAGCTTAATTGTATGGTTGCATTCAAACCATAATTTCATTCCTGTGTGTTTCGCTTCTTTTTATTCTGATATTCCTTACTTTGCTTTAATCTATATGTCCAATTATAGAATATAGATACATGCCAAAAGAATTATTGAGGCCATCATTTGATTTCAGCTCACTCACCCCAAAATAACCTACCTTTCTCATCACCCTTGTTAGCCCCCTTGAGCTTTTAAAACCTCTTTTATTCTATTTAGCCACACTACTAGCCTTAAGCAGAAAAACAAAATAAAATCCCAAGTGAATCCTTGGTTAGCTTAAGATAGAAAAATTATGAATAGATTAAAATGTGGGAAACTTATTGGGAACATGGATGATAGAAACAACAGGGTAGAAAAGTTAAAAGAAATAAAATAAAATTTGGGAAGCATGCTCATGAGAAAATCAAAGTGATTCAATTACCATGTGCATTAAAAAAAAGAAGAGAGAGAAAAAGTTATTTTTCAGCATTTAATAAAAGGGGATACAAAAGAATCTTCCAATGCAAAATAAAAGCAATGCACATGGGATAAAAATAAAATTGAAACATGAGCATGTAACAACAAGTGGGATAATATGGGAACATTGCTAAAGAAGTTTTGTTCTACTAAATATGTATGTTAGATGAGATCTTAGTCTAATTAAGGATTCACTTATTAGCTCATTTAGCCTTATACATATATCCTTACCTTTACCTTGGCCCCATTACAACCTAAATTAAAGACCTCATGACTTTTGGTATGACTGTATTCAATAATTGTTGATTGGTTAGATGAAGAACAAAGTTATAGAAAGTAAGAATAAAAAGAAAAGTAGAGTGAATAAACCCAATAAACACTGAGTGACTAGAGGGTAACCACAAAATCCAGTGAGGGTTCAATAACTTATCAACATATATCTGTACTTAAATTACTAATTGTTTTGCAAGTTTGTACAATGTTTTCTTTCCCATCTCATTTGCTAAAATGCTTTATTATTTAAGGGTTGGCTATATATATATACATGACTCCTTGAGAATGTGAACTAACTTGACTACATGTAAGCTTTATATATGAGTGGATAAATTGGAATTGCATGACTCAATTAGGTAGATGCATTTAGAATAGGTTGCATTGCATAACATTCCACCACTTTAACCTTATTTTTTACCTTGGATTTAACATGAGGACATGCTATTGTTTAAGTGTGGGGAGGTTGATAAACCCATATTTCATGAGTGATTTTGTGCTTGATTTGAGTGATTTATTCAATCATTTCACCCACTTATTCATATTAATTGTATGGTTTTACTTTCCCTTCCCTATTATGTGATGTATGTGAAAAACATGTTTCCTATGCTTTAATAGTAATCATTTTAATTACCTTTATTTCCATTCGATGCCATGATTAGTGTGTTGAGTAGTTTCAGAATTTTTAAGGCGAATGACTTAAAGGATGGAAAAGGAAACATACAAAAATGGAAGGAAAGCACAGAACGGAGTTTTGAAGAAACTAGTGTTCACGCGATCGCATGGACGACGCGATCGCGTGCCAGAAGCGAAGAAGCAGCGACGCGGCCGCATGACCGACGCGATCGCGTGCCTTAAGTAGAACACATACGACGCAGACGCGTGATTGACGCGACCGCGTGGCAAGGAAAAGCTCCGGATGACGCGACCGCGTGACCCACGCGGACGCGTGACAGAGGCTACGTACCAGAAATTACAGAACACGCCCCCAGCAAATTCTGAAGCCCTTTTTGGCCCAAATCCAAGTCCAGAAGGCATAGACCAGAGGTTATAAAGTGTGGAAATGCATCCATTCAGAAGGAGTTGGCATATTTTATTTTTTCAATGATTTATATTTAGTTTTGAGAGAGGTTCTCTCCTCTCTCTTTCTTGGGATTTAGGACTTCTTCTTATTTTTAAGAGTAACTCTCAATCCAGGTTTTATGTTTCTTTGTTTTAAGCTTCCCTTTCACTTTATTTATTTATTTCAGCACTTGAGTTGAATATTTACTTTTATAATTGAATCTATGAATTCTTCCATGTTACAGATTGTTATTTGAATTAATAATAATATTTGAGGTATTTTCAGTTTATGATTGTTCTCTTTGATTTAAGTTATCATTGTTTCCAAATTGAAGATATTTTATTCCAGCAATTTACTTTTCCCCTTTCTTGGTCCTGGTTAAGAAATCAGTAACCCAACAGTTATCAAACTCAACATAATTGATAATCGTTATCTTGCTAATTGAACCGAACTTCAGTAATCCCCACCTTTTCTTAGGAAATAAATAGGATTCAAAAGTCAAATTAATTAGTCCCTTGACTTTCCTTTGCTTTAGCGAAGGTTGACCAGTGGAATTTAGATTCAACTTTCATTATTGTTGAGAGAGATAACAAAGTGGATTTCTAATTTCTCTTATCTTGCCAAAAGTTGCTTTACAGTAATTATTTATTTTAACTGCCATTTACTTTACTTGTCATTTAAATCACTTGCTTCTCACCTCCTAAACCCCGATTACAACCTTTATAGCCAATAATAAGAACATACCTCCTTGCAGTTTCCTTGAGAAGACGACCCGAGGTTTAAATACTCGGTTATCAATTTCAAAGGGGTTTGTTACTTGTGACAACCAAAACGTTTGTACGAAGGGATTTCTGTCGGTTTAGAGACTATATCTACAACGCGACTGTTTTTATGAAATTCTTTACTGGCAAAAATCCCAACGTCAGTAACCTATGCATACGCATCCTTTGCAGCGTTCTCTTAACGAGCGCTATGTTGGCTTAGTGAGCGCTGCCCCACGCGTGCGCGTGGGTAGCGAAATCTCAATTCCATGCTTCAGCACCAACCATGCATGCGCGTGCCTTGTCCCAGATGCACAATCGACGCTTGCGCGTCAAGCTCACGTGCGCGTCGTTTGCAAAACTTTGCCTCCAAATTTTAACTTGCCCGAAAACGCTCGGTAAGTAAGCATAGCGCTTTCTTTGCAAATGAGCGCTCTCTTTACTTATTTCATGGGCCACGCTTTCAAAAGTGTGGCCTAAGGCATCAAAGTTTGCTCCAGCTTCAAAGTGTGCCCCAAAATTCCTCTTTTCTCCTTTTTAGCTTATTTTGTGCCTTTTTTTGCTTCTTTTCCTTCTTATTTCCTACAAATTTTATAAAATCAAAAGATCAAGGAAATATACCATTTAAGCACAAAAGCATGCAATATTTAAGCACTAATCATCAATTTCTTGTATGAAAAAGCATAGAAAAACATGACATGATGACATGTCATCAGTGTGACAAATAATATGTCTAAATGCTAGTTGATTTACTTGTTATACATGAATACAATTTATGCTTTACTTGTTTGCATTAAATGTGTTTTACTGGCATTGAGGAGGATCGAAAGGCGGTGGCAATGGAATCGCACGGAGGTTAGGTTGGCAAAGGCTGTGGGATACAACGGTGTGATTGGTATTAGTTAGAAATTCCTTAAGTTTTAGATAACCCTATTTATAGTTTATGTTTAAGTTATTTATTTTTTTAAGCTTGAACAAGTGTATCGATGTAAAGCTCTAGGATTGCCTTTGGCATCCCAAGACCTTATATCTTATATATTGGGCACTGTTACCATACTGAGAACCTCTGCTTCTCATACCATATGTTGTTGTTATTTTCAGATGCCGATCGCAACCCACCTCGTTGAGTTTACGGATGGTGACAGAGCGGAGGATGTTTTGTTATCTTTGTATTTTGGTTTTTATGTTGTATTTCTCTCACTTTTGTTATCCTACTTTGTTGCCTTAGAGGCCTACTTTGAGAGATAAGTTGTATATGCTGTTTTAGCTCAAAAAATCTGTTATGTATGTATATAACTAGTCGGCCTAAACTCCACAGGCTGCGGCTAGTACTCTATGACTTTCAAACTTATATATATATATTGATTATTATTATGTTACATCTCATGTTGTATCTTGTGCCTTTATGCTTTTAGTTATCGGGTGTGAACGCTTCGTGCATTGTAAATCCGCTTTATGCGATTTTGAACTTTATCCCTTCATCAGGATTCTAGTATTACTATTTCCTTCTATATTTATTTCAGTATGGGCTTCAAAATTGTCATGACGGTTTATTATCCTTCGCTTTATGGCTAGAGGTAAGGCTTAGGGTAACAGGGTGTTACACCATGAAGAGAGCTCACGTTGGGGAAGTAGTGGAGCACACCAAGGAAGCACAGCTTAGCACTGCAGGAAGCACAGCTCGAGACAGAGACAGAGATGTGAGCGAGATGTAGGCGGCCGAAAGAGGAGATATGAGATGCGAGCAAGGTGAGTGTGCAGTGGCGCCATGGCGGTGAATCGAGGTGACAAATATAGAGCTGGGGTGGCTGCCATTTTGGAAGGTGGGTTCAGCCGTTCGGTTTTTCAAGAGGCCAGGAAGGATGAAGTCATGAAGGAGAATGAGTGAAAGTAGCAAGGTGATGTGGAAGCTTGAAGGAGACAAGAATAGGGGAGTATCTTAGTCTCTCTGAACTCTAAAGGGAAGGAAAATGGGGGAGACGTGGAGTAGTGCTAGGGTTTTCGGTTAGGGGTAGGGTCTTTTTTTCAATTTTTTTCAATTTGAACCGGTCTGAGTTTTAAAACCTGACCGGTTCGATGGTGTTTCACCAAACTGGCCGGTTCAAGCTTGTTCCCACCGATTTTCTTCTTATCCGGTCATATGCATCACCTAGACTGATCAATGGCCGGTATCAATTTTCCAGTTCGACTGACCAGTTTGGTCTGATTTTGACAAGTATGGTTTAGACAACAAAGCAAATGGCAATCACAAGATCTATGGTGATTGAGATTAGATGTCTAACCAACTACAAAGGTATTTCAATGTGTTGCAAACCTTTATTAATATTCTAGGTAATAAGCCAACATTTGGCATTCTTTTTTGTACTTTACATGTGAGTCCTACTAAATTATGAGCATGATGAAAACACAATTGTTAACATTTAAACAAAATTCTAGTATGTTATCAATTTGTTGAACTATAATTCTGTACTGTTTCACCAAGTGTTTTGGTCCTTTTGGATTTGATTGCCATTGATGAAACACACTGATGACAAGTCATCTTATGCTAGTTTCACAAGTATTTTTTATTTGTTTCATTAGGTTTTATGCACTTTCTTGCACAATAAGTAAGTGATTGGAGTGGAATTTTATGTTTATCTTGATTCAATCAAACATCATTAACTTTATACAAAATTATAAAATTTATGCAAGAATTAGGTGATTATTATGAATGATGCAAAAACCTTGTAATTTTGGTGAGACTTTGATTGGTTGTTTGGTTGATTACAGGTGAAAAATGAAGAGAAAGAAGGGCAGTGTAGAGTAACGCTGCGCTCAAATAGAGAATGCCACGCTCTCTTGCGACGCACACGCGTACAGGATGCTTACGCGTCAGGGACGAATTTATAAAGACCCACGCGTACGCGTGCATGACGCGTACGAGTGGGTGTAATTGGCGCTCGTTTGCAAAGAGAGCACTACGTTGGCTTAGTGAGCATTTTCGGGCAAATTCAAAATTGGAATTGAAGTTTTGCAACCGACGCGCACGCGTACATGACGTGCACGTGTCGATGGAGAATCTGGACGGAAGCACGCGAATGCATGGGTGGCGCTGAAGCCTGGAATTGACATTTTTCCACCCACGCGCACGCGTAAGAGATGAATACGCATGGGCAGCTTTCATGGCGTGAACATAGCACTCATTAAATGAACGCTATCAAGGACGCGCACGTGTGAAAGTAGCGCGTGAGCATGGCTGAGGCTGAAGACAATGACAACGCGCATGCGTATATGATGCGCACGCGTCGATGTGCAAAAATACAAGGGACGCACGGGCGCGAAGCACGCGTACGCATGGGTGAATGAACACTGCGCTCAATTTAAAAACGCTCCGTTCTCCTGGAAGCTGCAACCAAGTGCCATCCTGACCCACTGCAACAAAGTCCAAAAAGCCCACTCCAAGTGCTGGATGACAGAATTGGAAAGTGTATAAATAGAGAAGAATTTGATTTCATTAGGGAGCTCTCTTTTATTTTTCTTCCTTTTTAGAATTTTAGAATTTGGAGATCTTATCTGAGTTTTCTTTTTTCTGTAATTTTCCATTTCTATTTTAGAATTTGGAGATCTGATTTGGGTTTTTTTTCTTCTGCAATTTTTCATTTCTATTTTAGAATTTGGAGATCTGATATGAGTTTTCTTTCTTTCTTCTGCAATTTTCCATTTCTGTTTTAGAATTTGGAGTTCTGATCTGAGTTTTTTCTTCTTCTGCAATTTTTCATTTTTGTTTTAGAATTTTAGATTTGATCTGAGTTTTCTTTCTGTTTATCTTCTTCTACACATTTTTCGTTTCTATTTTAGTATTGGAATCCTGATTGATCCATTTTTTTGAATTCCTTCACCTTAGAGTTCTCTTATTTACTGCAGTCTACATTTTCTAGTTCTGTTTTGATTTCCAGCACCCAAATCCCTTTATTCTTCATGCAATTTAAGTTTTCTGGCAATTTAGACTCTGCAATTTAAATTACTTGCACTTTAATTTTCAGTTATTTACCTTTCTTGCAATTTAAGTTTCATCTCTTTTAATTTCTTGCACTTTAAGTTTCAACCATTTAAGCTTTCTGTAATTTACTTTTCTGTCAATTTTCATTCTGCACTCTAGCTTACTTGTAATTTCCTTTCTGTTAATCAATTTTCACCCAATTCATCAAATATTCACTTAACTAAATTCATCACCATACTAAAGTTGCTTAATCCATCAATCCCTGTGGGATCGACCTCACTTCTGTGAGTTTTACTACTTGATGCGACCCAGTACACTTGCCGGTGAGTTTGTGTGGAATAGATTTTCCCTCATCAAGTTATTGGTGCCGTTGCTGGGGATTGATTTAGATTGACAATGATTACGTAGGTGATAATCTAGATTAAGCATTTTTCTTTGTTTTTGTTAAGCATACTAACTGTTAGAGATTTTGTTTAAGCTAACCTTAACCTCACTCTAGCAGTATAGTGCTTTGTTTTTGGTTTTTAGTTTTGTTTGTGTTGTATGCTAGGAGGAAGAAGAGGTGAATCCACCTCCTTTGATTCTTATCCAGATAGAACATTTTTGAGATTGAGAAGAAAAGCCAGAGGAAAGGGTGTTATTGGAGAAGAAAAATCAGAAGAGGAAGACCAAGAGATGGAGGGAAATCTCCCTAATCCACCAGAAGAAGTGGCCAACAACAATGGCCCACCTCAAAGGAGAGTTCTAGCTTCTTACACCTTCCCTAATCCAAGAAACTGTGGGAGCAGTATACTCACTCCTAATGTTCATGCAAATAACTTTGAGTTGAAGCCTCAACTTATTACTCTGTTGCAGAACAATTGTTCCTATGGAGGACGTCCACTTGAAGATCCAAACCAACACTTATCCATCTTCTTGAGGATTTGTGAAACTGTCAAAACAAATAGTGTGCATCCAGATATCTATAAGCTGCTGCTGTTTCCATTCTCTTTGAGGGATAAGGCTTCTCAATGGCTAGAGACATTTCCCAAAGAAAGCATCAAAAATTGGGAGGACTTAGTGAGAAAATTCCTAGCCAAATTCTACCCACTTCAGAGGATCATTAGATTGAAGACAGAAGTGCAAACATTCACTCAAATGGATGGAGAATTACCTTATGATGCTTGGGCTACAAGGCCCTAATCAAGAAGTGTCCACCAGAGATGTTTAGTGAATGGGATAGACTTCAAAATTTTTATGAAAGTTTGACACTGAAAGCTCAAGAGGCCCTTGATTATTCAGCAGGAGGTTCAGTACAACTCATGGAGACAGCTGAGGAAGCCCAAAATCTCATAGACACTGTGACCAACAACCAATACTTTTCTGGTCATCAAAGGCAATGCCAACCAGCTCAAGGAAGGGTGTGTTGGAGCTGGAAGGTGTGGACACTATCTTGGAACAAAACAAAGTGATGCACCAATAAATCCAGCAGCAAATGGAGATGATGGCTAAGAGGATTGATGGTCTTCAAATAGCAGCAGTGAGCACTACAAATCAACCACTAGCTAGATGGGGGCAGAATGAAGAAATCTTTGAAGAGCAGCAGCCAGAACAAGTTAACTATATGCACAACCAAGGTGCTGGACAGAATGAATTTCATGGAGACACTTACAACCCCTCTTGGAGGAACCACCCCAATCTAAGGTGGGGAGAAAACCAGAACCAAAATTTATGGCAAAGGAACTCCAACCAAAACAACTTTCGCAACACAAACCACCAGAACCATCAAAATACTAACCAAATTCCATATAGAAAACCACAAAATAATCACCCTGCATCCACTTATTACCCACTAAATAACCCATCAACTAACCATAACAATTTTTATTCACCATCCACATCACATACTCAGCCAAAACCACCCCAGGAGTTTCAAAGAATCTCTAATTTAGAGATGATAATGGAGAAAATGATGAAGCATCAGGAGTTAGCTAATAAAAACCACGAAGCCTCATTGAGAAACCTGGAAAGACAAATAGGCCAATTATCCAAACAGCCTTAAAGACCAACCAACACTTTCCCAAGTGATACCATTCCAAATCCCAAAGAAAAATGCAAAGCAATTCAACTCAGGAGTGGAAGAACATTGGAGGGTGAAAAGGTTGGAAGTAAGAAGGAAGTGGCAATTGAAGAAAAGGACCAAGAAGAGCTCAAGAAGAAGGATGAATAGCCACAAGCTTCAAAGAAGGGAAAGCAAGTCATGGAGGAGCATCCACAAGAACAGAGAAAGGAGGTGAAGCCTTACACTCCTCCTCTGCTATACCCTTAAAGATTGCAAAGAGAGCTCAAGGACCAACAATTTCCCAGGTTCTTGGAGGTTTTCAAGAAGCTGGAAATCAACTTACCACTTGCTGAAGCATTGGAGCAAATGCCCTTGTATGCTAAGTTCCTCATGGAGCTCATTAATAAGAAGAGAAACTGGAATGAAAAGGAGACAGTGGTCTTGACCCAAGAGTGCAGTGCAGTAATCCAATTAGGCCTCCCACCTAAACCCAAAGATCCTGGGAGTTTCTTTCTGCCTTACACCATTGGAAATATGTCCATTGATAAGGCATTGTGTGATTTAGGATCAAGTATCAATCTGATGCCTTTATCTATGATGAGAAAGTTATCTATAGAAGAAGTGAAACCTATAAGGATGACCTTGCAACTTACTGATAGATCAATGGTAATCCCTAATAGAGTGGTTAAGAATCTCTTAGTAAAGGTGGGTAAGTTTATATTTCTAGCGAATTTTGCTGGAAATCAACTTACCACTTGCTGAAGCATTGGAGCAAATGCCCCTGTATGCTAAGTTCCTCAAGGAGCTCATTAATAAAAAGAGAAGCTGGAATGAAAAAAAGACAGTGGTCTTGACCCAAGAGTGCAGTGGAGTAATCCAAATTAGGCCTCCCACCCAAACTCAAAGATCCTGGGAGTTTCTTTTTACCTTGCATCATTGGCAATATGTCCATTGATAAGGGATTGTGTGATTTAGGATCAAGTATCAATATGATGCCTTTATCTATGATAAGAAAGTTGTCTATAGAAGAAGTGAAACCTATAAGGATGACCTTGCAACTTACTGATAGATCAATGGTAATCCCTAATGGAGTGGTTGAGAATCTCTTAGTAAAGGTGGGTAAGTTTATATTTCCAGTGGATTTTATGATCTTGGATCTAGATGAAGAGGTAGGCGATTCTATCATATTAGGAAGGCCTTTCCTAGCCACAACAAGGGCCATCATTGATGTGGAGAAAGGAGAAATAACTTTGAGAGCACATGATGAGCAGATCACTCTAAATGTCTTTAAAGAGATGCAGCATCCTGCTGAAGAGAAAGACTGCATGAGAATTGAGGAGAAAGACTTGAACTGGAAGGAAAAACCCAAGAAAGCACTTATCAACTCACCTCTGAAGCAGAAGACAGACAGTAGAGAAGAACAAAAGGGTAATGAAGATGTGAAGGCTGATAAGGGACTGCAGGAAGAGATTAAGAATTCGATCACTAGGAAGAAAGCCCCTGACATAAAGTCTACTGCCAAGAAATAAGGGCCACCAAAGAAAGGAAAGAAGAGCAAGAAAATGGTTCCAAAAGGATGGATAAACAAAAAATCCAAACTGAAGGGTTCACAAAAGGAGACAAAGTGAAACTGATCTACCAACAGTTAGAGACATGCCCACAAACTGATGATTATTACACTGTCAACAAAATACTCTCACTGGAACACATAGAGATTGTTCATCAAAGCACAGGAAAAAGGTTCACAGTGAGAGAGGACAAGCTGAGGCACCATAATCATCAGCCACCCTAACAAGGAACCAACGTCAAGCTAATGACGATAAACAAGCGCTTGGGAGGTAACCCAACCAGAGATAGTTTTCTTTTCCTAGCTGTTTCAATAAAAAGGTTAAGTAGATTTATCTGTATTGCAAGAAGCTAAGTTTGGTGTTGCACACCAGAACAATTCAAGGGTGAATGTAGGATGCTAAGTTTAGTGTCCCACCAAGAATTTCATTTAAAAACACATTTCAACCCTCTGCATTAATGGTTATTAGCTCTAAACAATCAAGAAAACTACTCAACCATTGTCTGCTTTCTAAGCTTTTAGTTAGCTTCCTGTAGCAAAAGCACAAGGTTTCATGTATATGACTAAATTGTTGCATAAGAGATGTTGGCAAAGGAACTAAGTTTGGTGTTCACACACCAAAGTAAGTTCAAAAGCCTACAAATGCATGCTAACCATTTTTTTCAAGTGCTTGGGGGACAAGCAGCTTCCACTGCTATTGCAGAAAACTATTAAACTTTTTGGAAGGACTGTACATCATCAGCAAGAAAAGCACAAAAGTTAAGAAGGATGATGAAGGACTAAGCAAGAAGATTCCAAAAGGTTGTATTGTTAGTCAACTGTATATATCCTGTTGTGTCTTAGTTGGAAGTCTAATTGTACCCTTTTTGATTAGTTTACCCTTGTCTGCATTCTGTTAGTTTACTATCCTTTTATTATTCAATTAAGTGATCTAGCCAGAATGTCTGTTCCATTTCCATTTTACTTGAATTTATGTCTTGTCTCCTTCTCCATAAATAAGAGAAAATATTGAAATAGAAAGTGATTGTCCAATGTGGTAGGAATAAAAATAAAGTTCAGTGGTGGTGCTTGCTTGATTAGTTGGTAAGCTCAATAATAAAAGCTGCAGTATAAAATGTCTCTTGTAGTGTGAACTTAAGTGCTGTTATAAAACCTTTCGTAAATAAATATCCTTGGAAAAAAAGAACAAGAAGGAAAGGAAGAAAATCCAAGAGTTGGTAAACGAAAATGAAAGAAACAAATAATAAGGCTAGACACCAATAGCTTGGACCTTAGGACATATGCCTGTGGTGCTTTTTGTACTAAGATCTGCTTGGACAATTAGGTTCCAAGGAGTATTTTAAAACTTGGTAACTTGGATTAACTAATCTAAGATTACCAACCGAAAGTCCATTATCAAGAGAAACCTAGTTACAAAGTATTTAGTAACCCAAAGAGGTGCTGGGCATCAATGTTCTTAAGAAGACTTGTGAGCCAAGTGTCTGTAGTGAAAAGATGTTGAGTAAAAGCCAAAAAACTGCTTCAACACTTGACACTGAGCTACAATTGAAAAATAAGTTTCTGAAGCAAAGGGAAGAAAGAAAATCTAACAAGGATCAATAGAGAATAAGGTCTTATAGTAGCAACTCTAGTTAACACTCAAAGAGACATTTCACATTTGGAAGTTGATAATAATTGAGCTGCATTCTGTCTGCATAAAACCCCATGAACCAAATTCAATTACCTGCTAAATAAGGACATATATGATTTTTTGTTTTCTTTCATTTCTTCTCATGTTCTAGTGCTTGCTTGGGGACAAGCAAGATTTAAGTTTGGTGTTGTGATGACAAGTCATCTTATGCTAGTTTCACAAGCATTTTTCATTTGTTTCATTAGGTTTATGCACTTTCTTGCACAATAAGTAAGTGATTGGAGTGCAATTTTATGTTTATCTTGATTCAATCAAACATCATTAACTTTATACAAAATCATGAGATTTATGCAAGAATTAGGTGATTATTATGAATGATGCAAAAACCTTGTGATTTTGGTGAGACTTTGATTGCTTGTTTGGTTGATTTCAGGTGAAAAATGAAGAGAAGGAAGGGCAGTGCAAGAGTAACGCTGCGCTTAAATAGAGAACGCCACGCTCTCTTGCGACGCGCACGCGTCAGGGACGAATTTTTGAAGACCCACGCATACGCGTGCATAACGCGTACGCGTGGGTGTAATTGGCGCTCGTTTGCAAAGAGAGCGCTACGTTGGCTTAGTGAGCATTTTCGGGCAAATTCAAAATTGGAATTGAAGTTTTGCAACCGACGCGCATGCGTACATGACGCGCACGCGTCGATGGAGAATCTGGAAGGAAGCACGTGAACGCGTGGGTGGCGCTGAAGCCTGGAATTGACATTTTGCCACCCACGCGCACGCGCAAGAGACGCATACGCGTGGGCAGCGTTCATGGCGCGAACATAACGCTCATTAAACGAACACTATCAAGGACGCGCACGCGTGAATGTGGCGCACGAGCATGGCTAAGGCTGAAGACAATGACGACGTGCAAGCGTATATGACGCGCACGCGTCGATGTGCAAAAATGCAAGGGACGCACGGGTGCGAAGCACGCGTACGCGTGGGTGAATGAACGCTGCGCTCAATTTGAAAATGCTCCATTCTCCTGGAAGCTGCAACCAAGTGCCATCCTGACCCACTGCAACAAAGGCCAAAAAGTCCACTCCAAGTACTGGATGACAGAAATTGAAAGTGTATAAATAGAGAAGAATTTGATTTCATTAGGGAGCTCTCTTTTATTTTTCTTCCTTTTTAGAATTTTAGAATTTGGAGATCTGATCTAAGTTTTCTTTCTTCTGCAATTTTTTATTTCTGTTTTAGAATTTGGAGATCTGATCTGAGTTTTCTTTCTTCTGCAACTTTCCATTTCTGTTTTAGAATTTGGAGATCTGATCTGAGTTTTTTTTCTTCTTTTGCAATTTTCCATTTCTATTTTAGAATTTTAGATTTGATCTAATTTTTCTTTCTGTTTATCTTCTTCTACACATTTTTCGTTTCTATTTTGGTACTGGAATCCTAATTGATCCATTTTTCTTAATTCCTTCACCTTAGAGTTCTCTTATTTACTGTAGTCTACATTTTCTAGTTCTGGTTTGATTCCCAGCACCCAAATCCCTTTATTCTTCATGGAATTTAAGTTTCCTGGAAATTTAGATTCTGTAATTTAAATTACTTACACTTTAAGTTTCAGTTATTTACCTTTTTTGCCATTTAAGTTTCAGCTCTGTTAATTTCTTGCACTTTAAGTTTCAGCCATTTAAGCTTCCTGCAATTTACTTTTCTGTCAATTTTCATTCTGCACTCTAGCTTACTTGTAATTTCCTTTCTGTTAATCAAATTTCACCCAATTCATCAAATATTTGCTTAACTAAATTCATCACCATACTAAAGTTGCTTAATCCATCAATCCCTGTGAGATCGACCTCACTTCTGTGAGTTTCACTACTTGATGCGAACCGGTACACTTGCTGGTAAGTTTGTGTGGAATTAATTTTCCCTCATCACACACTTGTATGACAATTACTCAGGCACACTGTTAATGTCAATCGCATAAGATCGTATTATATTAATAATATTTTTTCTATTGAATTTTTCATCATGGAGAGGGAGAATAAAAAGTTGTGGTTCTTTTTACTAATGAACTTAAAGAACCACATGGCACCATAGTCCAAGGTTATTTTCATTTTAGATAGACATAATATTATCAAAGTTGCGTTAAAACGAAAAAGGAGCGGGTGCACCAACTAGAGGCATATAATACATCTTGTATCCAACATATCGCCTCAAATTTTTCTATAAAGTTCAAGGGGGAAAATAAGTAAATGACATGTTAGCGTTTCTTACTCGAAGACACAGGAGCAAGTGTAGTATTACTTTGATTTAATCAGAGACAAGGATTTCATGATATCTGATAAATCTATATATCTATAACAATATATAAAGCGGATATAGGAGTTTGGTATCCAATTTTTTTTCCTATTTTACCCTTATCTTTATTAAACCAAAATTACATACTCAATCACGTACTCACGTTCTATAAATTCTGCATTAACCCACAAGAGAAATATGTAACTATTTCATTTTCAACCGTGAGAGAAATTTAAAAAACTGCTCATTTTCAATCGTAAAGTAAGATTATAAAAATTGCTTCATTTGCAATTATTTGTTTTTCTTTTCGTCTTCTTACCTCATGTTTTGATTGACAAATAGAAATGAAAAATTCAATAAATCAACAATCATGGCAACGTCGACTCACTTGGACAGAATATACTAGGCGAAGAAGACAGAATATGAGCGACAACAACACCTAGCTAAAAGACATGCAACTTATCGGGAGATGATTCGACAAAGAAAATAAATTGCCATATCAACTGATACAACTCCTATCCCAACTCCATTGTCAAGCATAGGTAGAGTTACCGATTAACTATAAATACAGGAGTAGTCCGATTAATTACAATTAGACAAATGGCCAGAGCCACTAACTATCCTCAATTTGTTACAGGTAACATATAACGTGACATGTATAATGATAAGTTTTAATATTGCCCTTGATGAGAGAGGTTTGTTATTGAAAGAAATTCTTCTTAATAATCGTAGTTACTTAATATAAAAAAACCTTCCACCTATTTCAAATAGCAATCTCATTAAAAGTTTTCTATATTGCGGATTTTCAAAGAATAAAAGTAAAATAGGTTAAATATGTTTATTATTAAAAAAATTTCGTACATCCGTCGGTGAATAAAAAAACTTCTACACATCTTTCATCGTTACTTCGTTAAAAATTTTGTATTGGATGTAAATTATTCATGCAGAATTTTTGCGACGGATATGCTTTTGAAAGAATAGAAGTAAAATAGTTTAACAGGACCATATTTTTTTAAAAAAATTAGACAGTAATTTTGTACCAATATATATCATAATTTATTTTGCATATAATATTCATCCATCTAAGTTCAGTAGTGGAGTATCTTAGCTTACAAAAATTATATTTCAGTAATTTTTTTATCTTATAACTATTTTATATTTTGAAATTCAAAATTTTGTCTTTTTATTTTTATTCAAGATTTATTTTTATATTTTATTTTAGTTTTGTTAATAAAAAAGTATTAATATTAGTTTTAATTTTTAATTTTTAGGATAAATAAAAAGATGTGAGTTTTCTATAAATTAGATGTTTGAAAAACTACTTATTATAGAAAAAGTTAAGTCTATTTCTTTACTATAAGAGTACATATAATTCACTCTTAAATAGAATCAACATAAATATATATTTATTCAATTTTTTAAAATTTACATTAATTATTAAAATTTTGTTATTTGGTATAAAAATAAATCATTGTTCTCATACATAATGACATAGAATTTAACATTATCCTTTTTTATATGCATCTATTTTTTTTAGTTTTTATCTTTATTTCTGTGCTTTATTTTAATCTATAACAATATCTATTGAAATATTAGGAATTTTGGTGTCCAAATTTAAATTCCAATATTGTGTTTATTGAAAAGAAAGGTTTATTATTAAGAGAAATTCTCCTGTACAACCGTCAATTACTTTACATAAAAAAAACTTTCACTCATTTTAAACAGCAACTTTCACCTATTTTTTTCTTTAAATTATTATATCATGTTATTTTAATGTACTCTTGGTACCTAAAAAATATATAATATTATAATGATAATTGGTGTTCAAATTTAAATTTTAATGTTACTCCTAAAAAGAAATTTATTATTACAATTTTTGTTCATAAGTCACGTTAAATAAAAAAATTTTACCCATTTTTCTACAGTAACCTCATTAAGATTGTTCTATTTGAGGTAAATTATTGGTGCAGATTAAAATAGTTTAAAGGGGTAATTTTTAAAAAAATAAATTTATCCAGGATATTTTTTATTTCAAATTATTATTAAACTCTTTTAACGTATTCTAAATACCTAGATAACATATAATGTTAATTAGCGTTCAAATTTAAGTTCTAATATTGTCCTTAACGAGGGAGGTTTATTGTTAAAAAAATTTATCCTATACATCATCATTAAGAGTTTTCCTTTGATGTAAATTAATCATGCAAATTTTTTATTATCGATATGCTTTGAAAAGAATAAATGTAAAATAGTTTAACAAGGGGAATATTTTTTAAAAAAAATTTACACATAGTAATTTTATACCAACATATCATGATTTTCTTTGCATATAATATTCATTCTTCTAAGTTCATTCATGGAGTACCTTACAAAAATTATGTTTAAGTAATTTTTTTATCTTATAACTATTTTATATTTTTGAATTCAAAATTTTGTATTTTTATTTTTATTCAAGGTTTATTTTTATGTTTTATTTTAGTTTTGTTAATCAAAAAGTATTTATATTAGTTTTAATTTTTACTTTTTAGGATAAATAAAAAGATGGAACTTTTTTTATAAATTAGATGATTGAAAAATTATTTGTTATAGAAAAAGTAAAGTCTATTTCTTGACTATAGTAGTAGATATAATTAACTCTTAAATGTAATCAAAATAAATATAAATTTATTCAATTTTTTAAAATTTACATTAATTATTAAAATCATGATATAATAGATGTACTACTATAAAAAAAATAAAAATGACTTCACAACTATTTTTTTGTTGAAAGAAAACATGACTCAATAACTGTAAATTCTAATTTAAGCAACTATAGATAAGTAAAATAAATAATAAAAAACGGATATAAAATTTAACTTTTTTGTTATTTGGTATAAAATTAAATATAATAAAATAAATCAATGTTCTCATACATAATGACATAAAATTTAACATTATCATTTTTTAGATCCATCTTTTTTTTTTAGTTTTTATCCTTATTTTTGTACTTTATTTTAATTTTATTAAACCAAAAAGTACTAATATAATTTAATTTTAATTTTTAACTTTTAATCATAAATGAAAATATGTGACTTTGGATGCATTAGATAATAAAAAAAACTCATAATAAAAAAATTAAATTTTCTTCTTTGTTATATTTATAGGAGTGTAGATAATTCACATAAGAGTTACGAGATTTTTTTTAACTTTATTTGTAAAGTAGTATTCACTTTTGAGTGTAATAATTACGAACTAATACACAGTGGTAACTAATTACGATTGAAGAGAAGGTAGAAGGAGAATAAAAATAGAGGGAGGAAGAGAGAACAAGGCAATATAAGAAAAAAAATAAAACTAAAAATAATGGTAAGAAAAAAAATAATAAAAATAAAAATAAAAAATTTTAAAAAGATAATAAAACTAAAGATAATTTAAAATGTTAAATATAAAATTATAAGAAATAAAAATTTTTTAACCATTAAAATTATGCAAGAGAAAGAGTGATTTAAATATAAATTTTTATATCAACTTCAAGTTAAATAAAATTGAGAAATAAATAAATTTATAAATATTTATAAATTTTATTTTCATTGTTATACATAATAACAACGTAATGAAGATAGCGAAGATATTGATAAAATAAAGGATATAAACTAAAACTAATGCAGAATTAAATAAAACATGAAGATAGTGAAAACATTGATGTTCACTTAGTCCATTTTTTGATTTATTAACAATTTGCAGACACTCTGCATTTTTTTATTGGGAGATGTGTTATAATGCTTAATTGGTTATATGACTTAAAAAGCAAAAGTATCTATATAATAGTTATACATTTAGATATCTAAATTAAATAAGAAAATAATTTTTTAATAACTCAAAAGTTAACACAATGGATAGTTATGGATCAAAGTGATAAACAAAAATAAGAGTTGTGATAATGATATGGTGGTAATTGATTGCGGTTAGGGTTAATAGAAGAAGAAAAAAAGGAAGGGGAATAAAACAAGGTAATATAATAATGACGACAAAACAATAACAGTTATACATGTAAAAAGAATAATAAAAACATAATAGTGTATGATATGATTAGATGATATAATCAAAATAAAAATTAATAACTTAGAAATAATAATAAAATTAAATATAATTAAATATGTTCAATATAAGATTAAAGAAATAAATATTTTTATCTATTAGAATTATGCCTAAGATAAAGTAGATTTTGAATTTTAATTTTTTAAATCTGCTTCAAATTAAATAGGATTGAGAAAATAAATAAATTTAATATATAAATAATTAATTTGTAAATAATGTTAGTAAATTTTTATCTTGATTTTATTACACATAATAACAACATAATTCTATTTTTCCTTATTTTTTAATTTAAATTTATTTATTTTATATTTCTTACAAATATTAAATAACTTAAAATATTTTATTTTTTTATAATTTATTTTTTAATTATTGAATAATTTTTTATAATTATTGATATTAAATTAGGATAACATTTTTGTCATTTTGTTTAACTATATCTTTTTCTGATAACATATACATATCTTTAACGTGTGTTTTTATAATTTAGTATTTTAAAAGTATTTTATAGTAATTTTAATTTCAATAAAATATCATATAACTAAGGCTATGTTAATTTTGAAATGATAAAAAAAATACTTATTTGACAAATTTAAAGGGTGAATAATATATTAACACCAATACTAAAATATGATATAAATAAGATCACGTCAATATTAAAATAAAAAAATAGTGATCTAATAAATTTGAAGAGCGAATAATATATTAAAAAAATTAAATTAATTTCTTACGTTAGTGCCTGTTGAGCTGCTAGTTACTATAACTTGAGTTGAAAAGAGTGGAATTTATCAATTTAATTTACATTTAGAACTCGAAAATTCACGCTTTTGTAAAATTTCGATCTCCTAAATGAGTTTAATTGATTAAAATATGCTCTTTAGACTTTAGAAATTGTCAAATTAATTCTACTTTTATTACATTCGATTTCTTGATATGTTTGTTCAAGTTGTTTAAGGTTTAGGAAGCAACGATTACATAAGAAGATGGATGAAAAGCATGTGGAAGTGAAGATTTTGTGAAGAAACGGATGAGAAAAAAATCATGTAATGTATGCATGCATCCATCTGTGCACACGCACATGTGAAAAAATTCTGCTTAGGTACACACACATGAGACTGTTCACGTGCCTCATTTAAAATAGCACATGAATCGTGATTTGGAGGGGGTCATTTCGGCACACTTCAAACCACTTTTTAGGCAATATAAAGTAAGACTTGAGGGGAATAAGAGAAAATTTTACACACACACTCACTCACACTCATGTTTGGACATTTTTTAGGATTTTACTTCTTAGTTTTTAGTAAGAGAAGCTTCAACTTCTCTCTTTTCTTGGGTTTAACTTCTATTTTCTCTCTAGTTTTGGATTTGAATTTTGTTTAATTGTAGTTTTTACTAATATCTTTTTGTTCTTATACAATTATACTATACTTTATTTAGAATTTCATGTTAGTTTACTTTGCTTTATTTTGCTACTTTATAAATCATGTGAATTCTTAGTTTCTTATGAATAAATTTGATGTTTTATGTTTCATTTATGTTTATTTGAATTATTAGTGGTAAATTCTTGTAGTGAGTAATTGTAGTTTTATTAATTTTTACAATTTATGATGTTTTATATTTATGCCTTCTAAGTGTTTGATAAAATATCTCATTTAGTTATAGAGTAGATTTTTATTCTTAGTTTGGGTAAAAAATTTGGGTGAACTTGAATTTTTAATATCCAAAATGATTAAAAATTTAGATATATTAATTAGTCTTGTTTCCACTAATGCTAACTTTTTACTAATTTTAATTAGTAAGTTAGTTAGAACTTGTGGGTTAGACTTAATTAATCCTAATTAACTTTTCTAATATGTAGAGGTTATTAAATTGTGTTTGCTCTTTATAATTATCAAGTTGTGGTTAGTAACAAAGATATAGTGATCCTTAATCCTCAACCCTTATCAAAATCTTTTAAAACTTAAACTTACTTTCATTTTCTAGTTAATTGTTTTAATTGCTTTTAGTTTAATCTTTTTTATCGTTTAGATATTGTATTGCCCTTTAATTTATTATTATTTCAATTTCTATTCATTTCAAACAAAATTCCAATTTTTCTATAGTCAATGATCATATATTATATTGTAATTTTAAGGGAAAATGATTCAGGACTAAACTCTCGGTTATTATTTTGAATTGTGATATCTTTAAATCAAATTTTGATAATGTCAAAGTTCGATTTGGAATTATATCTATAACAAATATTGAATTTTTTAAACTTGTAAATTTTTAAACCGATACTTAACACTCATCAATATCTTTGGCAATGATAGATTGGATACATCAGTTGAAGCTTCCAAGTGGCTGCAACACCGCAATGAAGGGTAAAGATAAAAGCATATGACCACATTCCTTTTTAGTGTATCAACTATCTAAGGGTACACGCAACCTCCTAATTGTGCTATTATGAAGTCCACTTATCATCGTCTTAATGCACGATTTGTTAACAAGGGACGAAAGTCACAAGCTCAAATAGCCATTGGGCAAGTTTTCTCACAATTCCTTTTGAAGACAATACAAGCCAACCTTGATGGGATTGCATAAATGCTTGTGTCATCATTCACTACAAGAAAAAATACTTTTAGTAGTCATTTATTTTATTTTTAGCAGTAATAAAAATAGCCGTTAATACATTTACCGATAATTAGATATTAGCTGTCTTATGTTTTGTCGCTAAAAGGCTTTAGTGGCAATTATAACATTTTCTAGTAAAGACCTTTTTAATAACCGCAAAAAGTATATTACTTTTAGCGGCCATTTTCTTGGCAATTTATATGGCCACCAAAAGTAATTTTAAGATTGCAATATTATTCACTTTTAGTGACTATTATTATTGCCGCCAAAATCTATTTTACCGGCAATTTATATGGCCACTAAAAATAATTCTAAAATTGTAATGTTCACTTTTAGTTGCCGTTACTATTGCCACTAAAATCTTAAGACTTTTAATTATACTCACTCTTTTAGAAATAACAACCTATCCTTTTCTAAAATTTCAAATTATTTTTACTAATAAGTATTATTATTGTAGATAATATAAATATGCTAAAATTAATTACTATAAAATGAAATAAATTTAAAATATTTATACATAAATTTTTCTTGAAAAGTAACAAAGCATAATATAAATTTAAACAACATAAATACTAAAAGTTTATATTATATTAATGATTAGTACATAACTAATGATAAAAAATAAACGAGTATTTTATATCATGATCATAAGTACTAGAAATACAGATCCTAGTGTCATTATAAACACCAACAACACCAATGTCTCTCAATATTCGTCTTCAAAGCTTCTCTCATCAACTTTAACCCCAAAATTGCACAGATGCTACATGACTTCTTTGCAATTAACTCGACAACCTTCTTCACAAGAAAATTCTCAAAGGGCAGCAGTGCCTAATAATAATAATAATAATAATAATAATAATAATAATAATAATAATAATAATAATAATAATAATAATAATAACTACACCAAAGAGCAAATTAGTGAAAAGGGTGATTCAATTGTGTCATCAAAAAAGAGAACACATGATGAGAAAGACGTAAAACAAGATTCAGAGTCCAATTGAGTTGTCAAGAAAGTTAAAGGTATGGACCAAGATATTTAATTTAGTAATCACTAATAATCAAGCTGTGTTATTTCTATTTATTTTATATCGTATATTAAATTAATATATTTTTATATCACTGATTGATATATGAGATTTGTATAATGTAGTAAATGAATCTTTAGAAAACTTGCTCTGCCCTTTTTAGTAAATGAGTATTTTTATCCAATGCATGAAAGTAGTATATATTGGAGACAGAAACAAAAACACAATTTCTCTATAACACTTGACAACAACACACTAACACAACCAAAACAGAACAACAAAACTGTTAATGTGTTAGCATGTTACCTTGCATATGGTTTGAATTTCCAGAAGGATTTAAAAGTGACTTGACTTGAAAGAAGATGGCACCATTGACATCCACAGCAATCCTCCTAAGCCTTTCACGCAGCATTCTCTTGGCATTGCCATCCTCAGCCTCTAATAAATGAATCTAACCTTCTGTTGAGTAAAAGAGAAAGCACTTCCTCTCAACTTCAAAATTGATATCAATGAATCAAGTCCTATGGTCTCTCTTAACAGTACCTGAACCATACATAGTTGAAGTCAATACCAGGACAGGATTTTAGAATTGAATAAACAGAATAGAGTCAACCAACCTGATTGGATCCAAATAATAATAATAATAATAATAATAATAATAATAATAATAATAATAATAATAATAATAATAATAATAATAATAATAAATCATATTGATTTGTAAACAAAACTAGCTCTGTAACAGTCCAGACCACCCGCTAGCACGATATTGTCCGCTTTGGCACACAAGACCTCACGGTTTTGCCTTTGACGATAGGGATGCTAGCCGAAGCCCCCCACACTCACTCGTCAAAACGCGTCATACTAGGGAGAGGTATCCACACCCTTATAAGGCATGCTTTGTTCCCCTCCCCAACCGATGTGGGCCTTACAATCCACCCCCCTAAGGGAGTCTAGCGCCCTCGCTGGCACATCGATCCGGGTTCTGGCTCTGATACCATCTGTAACAGCCCAGACCACCCGCTAGCACGATATTGTCCGCTTTGGCACACAAGGCCTCACGGTTTTGCTTTTGACGATAGGGATGCTAGCCGAAGCCCCCCACACTCACTCGTCAAAACGCGTCATACTAGGGAGAGGTATCCACACCCTTATAAGGCATGCTTCGTTCCCCTCCCCAACCGATGTGGGCCTTACAATTAATGTAACACCCTAATATTCAAATCCTTATGCTCGAGTCATAAGTCAATGATATTACGGTGGTACGACTCTCAGGTGGATTTTTAATAAATAAATATAGGTAATTTCGAAAGGAGTATTAATCGAGAAGCCTAAAAAGAGTAGAAATAAAATCGCGAAGACGTATCTCTCACGTTTCGACAACAAAAGATAAACCGTGAAGCCGAAAACGATATACGAACAAGGCGTAGAGGAGATTAAGAGATAGATAACAGATAGATATATATAACATAAGTAAATAGCTACTAGTCGCGACCCGCGAAGTTTAGGTCGGCTAGAGTACATTATGAAATTAGTTGACAACAGTATATCCTAATCTCCTCTACGCCTTGTCCGTATAACGTTTTCGGCTTCACGGTTTATCTTTTGTTGTCGAAACGTGAGAGATACGTCTTCGCGATTTTATTTCTACTCTTTTCAGGCTTCTCGATTAATACTCCTTTCGAAATTACCTATATTTATTTATTAAAAATCCACCTGAGAGTCGTACCACCGTAATATCATTGACTTATGACTCGAGCATAAGGATTTGAATATTAGGGTGTTACATTATGGTATCAGAGTCTGTAACAGCCCAGACCACCCGCTAGCACGATATTGTCCGCTTTGGCACACAAGGCCTCACGGTTTTGCCTTTGACGATAGGGATGCTGGCCGAAGCCCCCCACACTCACTCGTCAAAATGCGTCATGCTAGGGAGAGGTATCAACACCCTTATAAGGCATGCTTCGTTCCCCTCCCCAACCGATGTGGGCCTTACAATCCACCCCCCTAAGGGAGTCCAGCGCCCTCGCTGGCACATCGATCTGGGTTCTGGCTCTAATACCATCTGTAACAGCCCAGACCACCCGCTAGCACGATATTGTCCGCTTTGGCATGAAAACAGGGCCACGCGTACGCGCACTCCATGCGCACGCGTGGATGGCCACAAAACTCATCAACGCGCAAGCGTCATACGCATGGACGCGTGGGTTGAAAAATAGCCAAACGACACGCAAGCGTCAGCCACGCGTACGCGTGGGTGCTCTTGCGCCCCAGGCACAAAACTGGCACAACTCTGGCACAACTCTCGGGAAAATAGCTGGGCATTTGGTGCAGCGCATCGACGCGCCCGCGCACACCACGCGCACGCGTGGATAGTGCCTTCTTGAAGAACGACGCGTACGCGCCAAGTGCACCTACGCGTGGAGGGTCATTCTGCTAAAAATTTTCTAGGTTAAAAGCTGCAGAATTTACAGATTCAACCCCCAATCTTCCGACGGACATAACTTTCTCATTTTAAATCATTTTTCACCCGTTCTTCAAATGGCATGGACATCCCGGATCCAATTTCATTTCTAAACAGATTTGGCACAAAACAGAGATTCGTAGTCCAAGTTATGTCCCGTCAAAGTATGCCCAAAAACCATGTTTTCATACAAAACCACTAGGTGCCATTTTCAAAACAAGCCATTTTCAACTCTTTTCAAAATCAACCAAAACATGCCAATTTCAACCCTTTTTGAAATCAATCAAAATGTACTAAAATCCACATCAAGCCATCCTCAACTCACACATTGACACTTTACCAAAAATTCCCAAAATCACATCTAACCATTTTAACACTTCTCAATCAAATGGCTAAAGGACAAACACAATATCATGTCATACATCCTTCCTCATCCCAATTTCCAATAATACCATTTCCAATCAACCATCATTATACGTAATCAATATCATACTCACTATCACGTGATTTCACCCACAAATCAACCTTAATCATTCCCCAAGCATATATCACAACATACATATCTTTAATGCATCATCATACCATCAAGGCATCAATAATCATAATCACATATATGATCACATAATATATCTCAACCGAACCAAACATACCTCGTCTACATAATTTCACCCAAAATTACCAAATTCCACACTTCAACTTCTCAAACCTTATTATTCAATAACCAACCTAATCATTCATATATTCATTATCTGAAATTAATCCAATCACTTGTGCCATCATACAATGCACACATCGACTTACCTTTCTTACCTCTTTCCGGCCTCCGGCCCAATTTTCACAATTTAAATGCATAAACCACAAATCAATACTCATTACCCAGTACATCAAATTCTCAATACACCAAGCATACAAGGTCACACAATTCTCAACCCAATCATTAATTCACATTACATATCAACTATGCATATTAGCACCAACCATTTACACAATCCAAACTTAATCCTAGGGGCATCTAGCCTAGGAATTCTCATCACAACACACGGTACTTAAATGAAACTTAAACCGTACCTCTTGTAGCCAAACCAATTGAGCCTCTTCTTTGGAATTCTTCACCAACCTTAGCTCCAAGCCTTACCAAAGCTCCTCAAGCAATACCAATCTCCCAATTGTGCACCAACATCACCAAATACACTAACATAACCAATGTCACATACATACATCAACCTAGGGCTCATAAAAATGACAAATCACAAGGGTTTGAGCACTTCTTACCTCAGCCCATATGAAGTAGGGATAGAACCCACTTAGAATCCATGTTGGAGTATCCCTAAACACCCAAAATCACAAGATTTCAACACTAACTACCCAAAAACGTGTAACAGTGGGGAATTTCGAAAACTGGGCAGAGATGAATGAAATACTCACCACCAAACATAGATAGAATTGTAGAGGATGAGAAGAGCAATGCGTGGCCGCAAACGGCTCGTCAATCGGAGCTCCGTAGCTCAAGTTATGGTGGTTTGAAGATCAAAGAGAGTTAGGTTTTCTCTCTTCTCTTCTCTCTTCTCAAATCAGCGCCCCAACCCTTCTTTTCAGGGTAAAATAAGCTGAAATGCTCACAACTAATGTTTATATATTTTGGGTCTTGGGCCCACTTAGGCCCGGTTCACTTATTTTTGCCCATTGGCCCAATTTTGGGCCAAAACCTTTAAGATTAGCGCTCTAAATCGCACTTTAAATATTTCTACCTTCCCTAATTATAATTCCTCATTTCTTAATCTTATTTACCCATAATCAATTTCATCAGTTGTAGTACCAGACAGATCTCAGCCGGTACTGCCGGTCAAAATTCTACTGCGCACTTTTACGCAGAAAACTATATTTTAATGCACCGGATCCCATCAGAACTCCGCAGTTAAGCGTGCTTGGGCGAGAGTAGTACTAGGATGGGTGACCTCCAGGGAAGTCATAGAGAGCACAACCAAGGATTCGCACCAAGGGGTCGAGAGTTTAAGGAGAGAGGATACGTACAACACTTTCCCCAAGGACAGAATAACTTTGTGACGAGTAAGGAGTCCCAAAGGAATGGTAAGGGAAAACGGGCAGCGGCTGCTTCTGATGTTTCAAGCTGTCAGAGATGTGGAAGTCATCACCCAAATAGGCCGTGCCGATTGGGGTTAGGTGTATGTTACAAGTGCGGGTTACCAGAGCATGTATCAAGAAATTGCCAACAAGGAGAGAGTTAGGATGCGGGCCGATTGCGACAGTAAGATTGAGGTAATTGCCTTAATACAAATGGATAAATGCCTGTGATGTAAATGACTTTCTGTTGAGAATGATGTGTTGTGTTTGTTATGTAGTTGGTTGATTTCTAGATTTTTGGTGAAATGGATTGAACTCGTGACTTTTAGTTCCTTTGATTTAAATAGATAAGGGATGGTTCTAAATGATGGATTTGGAAACGTTAATTCGAATTGTCGGTCAAGTTAAGTGGTGGTTTAGTACTTGAGGAAATAAGTGATGGAACTAATACTTGACGAGAAATCAAGGTGGCATAGCGGAAGCTTGCTAAAGCGTTAGCATAGTATGGTAATAATAA
The DNA here is from genome assembly GCF_059453495.1 of Arachis ipaensis. Classification (NCBI taxonomy): domain Eukaryota; kingdom Viridiplantae; phylum Streptophyta; class Magnoliopsida; order Fabales; family Fabaceae; genus Arachis; species Arachis ipaensis. The sequence goes on along the minus strand of NC_142440.1, from coordinate 76,877,673 downwards.
GGAAAAGTAGAGCATGATTGGAAATGATTTATGCTTTGAGTACTTAAAAGTTTAGTGAGCTTATGCAGATAATGATTCTAGGTAATTGGAATTAATTGCGGCTGTGAGCCTTGATGGTTCTGAAACGGATGAGGAAATTATCATTGATGCATAATTAGATTTAGATGATGAGAGAGTGCGAGTTGTCGTGTTTGAGAGATGAGTACCATGATGTTTGGTCATAGTGACCTTGGAATTAGATTGAGATTTATAATGATTGGTTTTGAAAGACGAATGTGAAAGCCACTAAATTGAAATACAGATGCAGTACTAAGATTGGTTTGAGGGAGCCCGTGACGGGTGGTAAACTCTAATTTTTGGGGAGGTACTGTTGAAAATTTTTCTCCAAAAAATTTGAAAGAGTGCTGGTTATGGTTTTGAGGATAATTTTTTATATGAGTAACTTTAACGAAAGAGATGTGTCTCGAATGCTTTTATAGATTATTAAAGGAAAGCGGATTCTCATGATTTTTGTTAAATTGTTATTTCAAACTCATTTGCTTTCTAGAAATGAAAGGGATTTTTGATTGATGAGTCAGAGACTTTATAACAGCAAGTCATGTAGAAATTCAAAGGTTTGAGAATAAGAAAGTAAGTTTGGAGGTTATGCTTGGAGTTGAGCTGTGATTAGTGGTAATTGGCTTGGCAGAGGGAGAGGATAGTGATGGATGGAATTTTCGAGGGCGAAAATTTCTGTTAGGGGGGTAGAATGTAATACCCGGTCTAACCGAAATTTAGTAAATAATAAGTTAAATAGGAGCGAATATGGTTGGAAGATTTGGCAATTGGAATTTGATAATTTAAATATGATATTTGGATTCAGTGAATTTTTCCGAGTTTCACTGAATCCAAATATCATATTTAAATTATCAAATTCCAATTGCCAAATCTTCCAACCATATTCGCTCCTATTTAACTTATTATTTACTAAATTTCGGTTAGACCGGGTATTACAAGCTCATCATAATTAGAAAACAAAACAAGTAAGCTCTCTGCAAGGCTCATTTAACTAAACTCCTATTATCTATACCAAAAGAAAAATATTTGTATGTACAAAGACTTAAGGAAATCTAAATTTGGACGTTCCAAGCAGAGACCATAACCATGGGTTAGTATGCTTCATCATGAAGCATATAAAACAAATTTACTTAACTTTCTGATAGTATTAATATATCACCTATACAATAACTCCACCATCTGAATTTGCCTTACCTCTTATGATACTCAAAATCTTCTCAAATGCACCTTTAAAGATGACAATCTTTTGAATGTCCTATAATCATTAAATAAATTTAAATAACACAAACACTCTATCATCCAACACAATAAATATAAAAAATACTAGTAGAACAAAAGTTTACCCCAACTTCATGTGTCAAGTGAGTAAGAAGCAATAAGGCCTCGTTCCTTATTACCTGGAGGTAAACTTTGATTATTATATTTCAAGCTTTCTTTCAAAATGAGGATCATAACCTATATTAGAATATTTCAATTTTCAAAGGTAAATACTTTTACAGAGTACTAGATTATCACCAACATAGTTATTGAAATTTTAACCAGCCAACATAAATATGAAGGGTTAAACAAGTATATATTGTGTAGCCATATGAGAAAATACAATAATTAAGTTTGAAAAAGTTATTGAGAAGACTGCAGAGCTTTCAAGTCTTGTACCTCGCGATCCATGAACATATCCATTAGCCGTGTTATTCCACAAGGGATGTTCAATATAGCTTCCTGAAACTTGAAGAGGAATCCAGCAATTGTCTTTAATGAGAAAGATGATTTAACAATTTCAGAAACTAATGCAAATAGAATTTATGATACTAATACCGTTGTGGAGAATTAGTGAGAAGCGCAGTCAGCAGTTGCAAAGTATAGTACCGCACATAATTGAAATTGAAATTGAGCTGAAGTATTACCTTGTAACCAGATCCTAAGTCTATCTTCATGGATCACAAAATTCACCAGAAACTAATTCAATACACAATAATGATTGAGGATTTATCAGAACCTTAAAAGAATTTGATTTTGCTCATGCTCATGCAGCACACACACATTTATGCAAGCATCTCGAGTGCAAATGGAAAATTGGAGAGTAGAAGCTGAAGCTCACCATATCTGATAGTTTTTGAATTTATTGCTTATTGGTAGCTGTACGCTCAATGAATTCCAATTCGTCATGCAATTCAACCTTCAGCGACTCCAGCAACAACAGCCGAAATGCCACACCTGCAAAAATATGAACAAAAATTAAGTTACTTCATTCCGTAGAAAACAAAATTAGATAAAAGTGGCATCGAGACCCAAATAATAGTCGCTGCACACACATGGCACACAAAAGAAAGACGCAAAAATCACAAAGTATTCAAAAATCTCAGAATTGGAGAAATTGAAGATGAAAACCTAAATAAAAAATAATCAAAGAGGTTAAAGTGACATCGAGACCGAAATCATGATCTGAAGATTGTATGAGCGCGCAAGACCGACAACAGTGCAAGCAGCGGAGGCGTGTCGGTTACAATCGACGGTGAAGAAGATCGAGTAAGAGTGGTGATTGAGATATTGTAATGTGTTTGAGAGATTGGATTGAGATTGAGATTTGAAGAGTGTAATACGCGTGAGATTAGCGACAGCGCATGTGGCAGAAGTGAGAATCTGATCAAGAACCTCCCCAACCTCAGCGTCGAACCTCCTTGCCACCATTAACGATGGTTTTGAAGATAAAGGTGTTGCAGGTTCTGCCATATTTCATTTCTTCCTTGGCGATAGGAATTAAACCTAGCAATGGAGATCTGAGACACGAACGAACAAGAATAGCGATGCGGATCTGAGGGGAGAAGATGAAAACACGAAGAATGATCAATTTGAATGAGTGTGAATGATTGAAGGATGATGGACGGTCATCGGCAATAGTAAGGCCTACGGCGGTGGTCAGCGACGGATGGAAGAGCTTCAGGAGTTTCTCTCTTTAGGTTACTTGGGGACAGTGTTTGAGTAAATTGAATTAAGAAGATGAGAATAAAAAATATAATATAAAATTTACGGCAATATTGATAATGGCCACTATTGATTTAGAGAGAATAGGATTAGAAGTATAAAAAATAATAATTTAATGGCAATAGTGATAATTGCCGGTATAATATATATAATAACCGGCAATTATATAATTGCCACAATAACATAGTTTAAATAAGAGAAATAGTGGCTATTATATTATTGCTGCTAAAAATTTGTCGATGAAACTAATTTTTTTTTGTAGTGATTGTATGATCGTGCATGGTCGATCTTCACTATTGATGAACCTGAAAGAGCTCAGTAGCAGAAACAACACAAATATCCAACACAAAAATAATATAGAAGCACTCATAATACAATATGGCAGCAACTATGAACAAGCAAATATAGCAAGTAGAGCAATAATAAGAACACACCGAGATTTTAACGTGAAAAACTCCCTCAATATGAGAGGTAAAAAATCACGAGTCACCCAGACCAATGAAATAGTTCCACTATAATCAAATCAGATACAAGAGAGTCTCACACAAATCAAAAATCGTGCATATAATCAGCCAGAACATCAAAGCACCAAAGCTTACAAATAGAAGCAAGAAGATGAAAAATATCCAAAAAACAGAGCTGTGGTTCGAAGCCTATTTCTCCCTTTGCAAACCTCTAATTAAAATCTCTACCATCCAGAATGAAAAAAAAAAAGATGAGCAAAATCTGCAGTCCAAATTTCACGTTGATCCAACAGTGAACGAATGAGGAATTGCTGTTCAACAATTACTGCTTTGCATAAAAATGGGAAATCTATTTTCTCTCTTGCAAAGCCAATTTCTCTCACTGCAACTCTCCAATCAACATCTCTACCAATTGGAATGAAAACCAAGATGAAACAAACATGCAGTTCAAATTTCAAGCCGATCCAACGGTGAACTAATAAAAAATTTCTATTTGAAATTTATTATTTTGCATAAAAACAGAAATTCTATTTTCCCTCTTCTCTCTCACTTTGATGGCTACACTCTCTCATTCTCAATAACCCCAAAAATCTTATTAGGGTGGAGACACAAAGGTGCAAGAATACACTCTCAAAAAATTGGACTTGGGCCTCACAAATGAGATAAAAAAAATCCCAACAAATCTCTTGACAATGCTTTTGTTATCATATCAGCACCATTATCATCAGTGTGAACTTTTTCAAGTTCCAATGACTTGGAATCTAACACATCACATATCCAGTGATACCTATCATCAATATGTTTAGATCTTGCATGAACAGTAAAATTATTGGCAACATGAATAGCACTTTGACTATCACACAACAATACATAACAGTTTTGCTTGAAACCAGGTACTACCAGAAACTTCTTCATCCACAACAACTCTTTACATGCTTTGATTGTTGCAATAAACTCTACCTATGTGGTAGAAAGTGAAACACACTTCTGTAGCCTTGACTGCCATGAAATAGCTCCTCCTGCAAACTTGACCAAATAACTTGAAGTAGACTTTCGAGAATCAATATCTCCTTCCCTGTCTGCATCAGTAAAGCCAGCTAGCAAAGGTTTTTCACCACCAAAACTCAAACTCAAGATAGTTGTACCTTTGAGATATCTCATAATCCATTTAACAATATTCCAATATTTTTTACCTGGATAAGAGAAAAAATGACTCATAGTACCAACCGCATGAGCAATGTTTGGTCTAGTACACACCATAGCATACATCAAGTTTCCAACAGCTGAAGCATAAGGAATTTCATCCATTGCTTATTTCTCCACATTAGTGGTTGGACACTTCTTGGTGCTCAACTTAAAATGAGGAGCAAAAGAACTAGCAACACATTTGGCATCATTTATGCCAAACCTTTAAAGCAGCTTCTTTATGTACTTCTCCTGTGACAAATAAAGCTTCTTGGAATCTCTATAACGAGTAGTAGTCATGTCCAAAATCTGCTTGGCAGGACCCAAGTCCTTCATAGCAAAGAACTAGCTCAACTATTTCTTCTTCTCATTAATCCTCAACGTATTCTTGCCAACAATCAAAATATCTTCCATATAAAGTAAAAGAATAATAAAATCACCATCAAAAAATTTTTGCATAAATACACAATGATTTGAGGTTGTCTTACAGTAACCATGCTCTCCCATAACAGATTCAAACTTCTTGTACCACTGTCTTGGAGCTTGCTTCAACCCATAAAGACTCTTCTTAAGCTTGCACACAAAATCTTCTTTTTCTTTTATAAAAAAACCCTCCGGTTACTCCATGTAGATTTCCTTGTCCAAATCACCATGAAGAAAAGTTGTCTTCACATCTATTTGCTCAATCTCTAGATCAAGAGAAGCTGCTAATCCGAGCACAACACGAATGAATGACATCCTCACAATAGGAGAAAAAATCTCCTCATAATCAACAACTTTTCTCTGACTAAATCCTCTAACAACCAATCTAGCTTTATACCGAGGTTTAGAATTGTGTTCTTCATTTTTGATTCTGAATACCCATTTGTTCTTCAAAACTCGCATACCCTTCGGTAGTTTCACCAACTCATAGGTATCATTCTCAAGCAAGGACTTCATTTCTTCTTGCATAGCTTCAAACCATTGTGCTTTGCTTTCATCTTTAACAGCCTCTCCAAAGCATTCAGGTTCTCTTCCATCAGTCAACAAAATAAACTCATGTGGAAACACATGGTATCCGGTTCAAGACATGAACAACAGTGCTCAAAGCTTCACCCCAAAAGGATTTTGCCAATCCATATTGTGACAATAAGCACCTAACTCTTTCAACCAATGTTCTATTCATCCTTTCAACCAAGCCATTCAACTGAGGAATCTTTGGAGGAGTCTTCTAATGTCTTATACCATGCTCTTTACAATAAGCATCAAATGGACCTGAGTACTCACAACCATTGTCAGTACAAATGCATTTCAACTTCTTTCCAGTTTTTCTATCAAAAAAAAGTTTAAAATTGCCTGAACACATTCAGAACTTGATCTTTTATCTTCAAAGTGTAAACCCATAATTTCCTAGAATGGTTGTAATACCCTTATTAGCCTAAGCTTTACCTCGCGTCGTAAAGCAAATGTTAATCAGAGATTACGACAGTTCTAAGCTCGTATAATATATATATATATATATATATATATATATATATAGAAAGAATAGTATAATCTAGAAGCCCGATGAAGGATATAGCTCAAAAACAGGATTTCAAAAGTGCAACACGTACTAACAAAGCTTCTAACTTAGAGCACAAGAAACAGATGAGATATATCGAAATATAATAGTATAATATCATAGGGATCTAACCACGGCTCGCGGAGTTTAAGCCGGCTAGCCATATACAGACATACAAAATCAGACAGTAAAAACAGCTTGTACATGTTTTGTTCTCTCAATACATGCCTCTAGGCAAAACAAAATACAAAAGTGAGAGATATATATATAAACAAAATAAACCAAAAAGACTCCAAAAGGTATCATGATATCAAAGCAACTCACCGAGATGGGTTGCGACCTACATCTGAAAAGCACAACAGAAATATGGTATGAGAACTGGAGGTTCTCAGTATGGTAACAGTGCCTAGTGATGTAGGATATAAGACCCCGGGACGCCAAAGGCAATCCTAAGCTCCATATCCATCACAAGATTCAATCTTAAAGCATACTAAAACAGATAAGCATAGTTATATAAACCTTAACATAAATAAACTGGGTAATCTATCTTAAGGAATTTCTATTCTAACTAACACCGCTGTCCCATAGCCTTTACCAACCGATCCTCCCTGCGATCCCATCGCCACCGCCTACTTACACTCCTCAGCACCAGACAAACACAGATATTACAAGCAAGGAAAACACAAGTAATATTCAAATATATAACAAGTAATTCAAGAAGCAAGTAGGCATATTATACAATTAGGCAGGCTCAAGTAATCAAAGCAAACAAGCACATAGGAAATGCATATGATGAATGTCTATCCTATTGGCTCGTGATATCACTTGTCGATCTATAAATGCCAACCTGACACATCCTTTCGGATGTCACCTTTCTATCATTTCCGAGGATATAGCACTTGACCCGCTCTTGTTCCGAGGATATAGTGCCTGGCATACTACCATTCCGAAGATATAGTGCCTGGCCCGTTCTTGCGACAGAAAAGGAAAACAACAATTACACATAACTCATCACAATTCATTCCAAGGATATAGTGCCTGGCAAACTTTTCACGTCCAACAAGTCCATCCACCTCAAATCATTAACAGTCGTCACCATTTCTCATCTCAATCCACTTCAATTACCAATTCTCAACATTCCAAGGATAAAGTACCTGGCAAACTCTCAACATTCATATTTCTAAAGTTCATCATAAGCCATTCCACTCCAGACTCGTTAGTCCCTCAGTTTCTTAATTTACATACCAATTTACCTCCACAAGCCATCAAACCATCCTTATTACACCCGAAACCTAAACCTCTGTCTTTTAATTCTTCATAATAATCATCAACTAAAATCCTTAGGTTATCTCTCATATGCCCATACTCAAAATTAAGTCTACAAGCCTTAAAATCGTGTTATAGAAGCTCACAACCTTGTTGGGAAGGTAAGATAGTTGAAAACAAAGTTAAAATTTGAGAATCAGGGCATGTGCGGGCGCATAGAGGTGTGCGTGCGTGATGAGCGGATAATTTATACGCTTTTTGACATTGTTTTTAGTATGTTTTTAGTAGGATCTAGTTACTTTTAGGGATGTTTTTAATAGATTTTGTGTTAAATTCACATTTCTGGACTTTACTATGAGTTTGTGTGTTTTTCTGTGATTTCAGGTATTTTCTGGCTGAAATTGAGGGACTTGAGCAGAAATCAGATTCAGAGGTTGAAAAAGGACTGCTGATGCTGTTGGATTCTGACCTCCCTGCACTCAAAGTGGATTTTCTGGAGCTACAGAACTCGAAATGGCGCGCTTCCAATTGCGTTGGAAAGTAGACATCCAGGGCTTTCCAGCAATATATAATAGTCCATACTTTGGCCAAGAATTGATGACGTAAACTGGCGTTCAACGCCAGCCTTCTGCCCAAATCTGGCGTCCAGCGCCAGAAAAGGATCCAAAACCAGAGTTGAACGCCCAAACTGGCACAGGAACTGGCGTTCAACTCCACAAATGGCCTCTGCACGTGTAACACTCAAGCCCAAGCCCAAGCACACACCAAGTGGGCCCCGAAAGTTGATTTGTACATCAATTACTTACTCATGTAAACCCTAGTGACTAGTTTATTATAAATAGGACCTCTTACTATTGTATTAGGCATCTTTTGATCATCTTAGGATCTTAGGATCATCTTGGGACGTCTGGTTCTTAGATCAGAGGGGCTGGCCATCTCGGCCATGCCTGGACCTTCACTTATGTATTTTTAACGGTAGAGTTTCTACACTCCATAGATTAAGGTGTGGAGCTCTGCTGTTCCTCAAAGATTAATGCAAAGTACTACTGTTTTCTATTCAATTCTTCTTATTTCGCTTCTAAGATATCCATTCACACTCAAGAACGTGATGAAGGTGATGATTATGTGTGACACTCATCATCCTTCTCCCTTATGAACGCGTGCCTGACAAACACTTCCGTTCTACGTGAATTAAGCTAGAACGAATATCTCTTAGATCTCCTAACCAGAATCTTCGTGGCGAAAGCTAGAATGATGGCGGCATTCAAGAGAATCCGGAAGGTCTAAACCTTGTCTGTGGTATTCCGAGTAGGATTCAATGATTGAATGACTGTGACGAGCTCCGAACTCGCGATTGCAGGGCGTTAGTGACAGATGCAAAATGATAGTAAATCCTATTCCCGCATGAACGAGAACCAACAGATGAATAGCCGTGCCGTGACAGGGTGCGTGAGCAGATTATTCACTGAGAGGATAAGATGAAGCCATTGACAAGGGTGATGCCTCCAGACGATTAGCCGTGCCGTGACAGGGCATTGGATCATTTTCCCGAGAGATGACCGAAAGTAGCCATTGACAGTGGTGATGTATCACATAAAGCCAGCCATGGAAAGGAGTAAGACTGATTGGATGAAGATAGCAGGAAAGCAGAGGTTCAGAGGAACGAAAAGCATCTCCATTCGCTTATCTGAAATTCCTGCCAATGAATCAACATAAGTATCTCTATCCCTATTCTTTATGTTTTATTTACTTAATATATTGTAGCCCATATGAGTCAACTTAACTGAGATTTGCAAGGTGACCATAGCTTGCTTCATACCAACAATCTCCGTGGGATTCGACCCTTACTCACGTAAGGTATTACTTGGACGACCCAGTGCACTTGCTGGTTAGTTGTACGGAGTTGTGTCCACACATAGAGCCACAATGAGGATTCAATACAATTATATATTGTTACTCTCACACAAGTACAAAGAACAGGACAACACAATTTCGTGCACCAAGTTTTTGGCGCCGTTGCCGGGGATTGTTCGAGTTTGGACAACTGACGGTTCATCTTGTTGCTCAGATTAGGTAATTTTCTTTTTATTTTCTTTTCAAAAATTTTTCAAAAATATTTTCAAAATTTTCTCATCTGTTTTCGAAAAAAAAAAATAAATAAATAAAAATGTTTTCAAAAATAAATTATTCTATGGCTTCAGAATTTTTAAGAATGAATTCTAGTGTTTCATGAAGCATGTTGGAGCCTGGCTGGCTGTAAAGCCATGTCTCAATCCTTATACTCAAGAGAAGAGCTTCTTTGTCTTTCTTAGCCAATTGGCTGTTGAATGCAAGGAATGTCAGGCGTGTCATGTCTGAGTTACATACTAAAGCTTGGCTGGCTATTAAGCCATGCCTGACCCTTTGATTGGAGTTTTAGAGCATAAGATTCCTGGAATTCATATTAAAAATTTTGAATCCTTATTTTTCTTTTTTCTAAATAATTTTCGAAAAATATAAGTTAAAAATCCAAAAAAATCATAAAATCATAAAAATAAAAAAATTATTTCATGTTTCTTGTTTAAATCTTGAGTCACATTATAAGTTTGGTGTCACTTGCATATGCATCTTGCATTTTTTCGAAAATATCATGCATTCATAGTGTTCTTCATGATCTTCAAGTTGTTCTTGGTAAGTCTTCTTGTTTGATCTTGATGATTTTTTGTTTTGTGTCTTTTCATGTTTATCATATGCATTCTTGAATTCTTAGTGCGTAAGCATTAAAGAATTCTAAGTTTGGTGTCTTGCATGTTTTCTTTGCATTAAAAATTTTTCAAAAATATGTTTTTGATGTTCATCATGTTCTTCATAGTGTTCTTGGTGCTCATCTTGACATTCATAGCATTCATGCATGCATTCATTATTTTGATCTAAAAATTTCATGCATTGCATCCTTTTAGTGTTTTTCTCTTGCATCATAAAAATTTCAAAAATCAAAAAAATATCTTTCCCTTTTTCTCTCATCAAATTTGAAAATTGAGTTGACTTTTTCAAAAATTTTTAAAAATCAAATTGTTTCTCATGAGTCAAATCAAATTTTCAATTTGAAAATCTTATCTTTTTCAAAATCTTTTTCAAAAATCAAATCTTTTTCAAAATTCTTAGTTATTTTCGAAAATTCCAAAAATATTTTTCAAAAATCTTTTTCTTATTTTTAAATCAAAATTTTCGAAAATAACATAAACAATTAATTTTTTGATTCAAAAATTTGAAGTTTGTTACTTGCTTGTTAAGAAAGATTCAAACTTTAAGTTCTAGAATCATATCTTGTGATTTCTTGTGAATCAAGTCATTAATTGTGAATTTAAAAATCAAATCTTTTTCAAAACTAATTTCTATCATATCTTTTCAAAAATATCTTCTTATCTTATCTTTTTCAAAATTATCTTTTCAAAATATCTTCTCTAACTTCCTAACTTCTTATCTTTTCAAAATTTGTTTCAACTAACTAACTAACTTTTTATTTGTTTCTTAACTTTTTCAAAACCACCTAACTAACTCTCTCTCTCTCAATTTTCGAAAATATCTTCCTTCTTTTTCAAAAATATCTTTTCAAAATATCTTTTCTAACTTCCTAACTTCCTATCTTTTCAAAATTTGTTTCAACTAACTAACTAACTTTTTGTTTGTTTCTTAACTTTTTCAAAACCACCTAACTAACTCTCTCTCTCTCTCAATTTTCGAAAATATTTTCCCCTTTTTCAAAAAAAAAAATTTCTTTTTAATTAACTAATTATTTTTATTTTTATTTTTAATTTCAAAAATTTCGAGAAAAAAAAAATACTAACAACTTTCAAAAACCAATTTTCAAAAATCACTAACTCCTTTTCAAAAATAATTTTCGAAAATCCCCCCCCTCTCTCTCATCCTATTCTATTTATTCATTCATTAACTAACATTACTTCCTCACATCATCACCAAATTCGAACCCCCTACTCTATCTGTGTTCGAATTTCTTCTTCTTTTCTTCTACTAACAATAAGGATCCTCTTTACTGTGACATAGAGGATTCCTCTTCTTTTCTTTTGTTCTCCTCTTTCTTATGAGCAGGGACAGAGAAAAAGGCATTCTTGTTGAAGCTGATCCAGAACCTGAAAGGACTCTGAAGAGAAAATTAAGAGAAGCTAAATTACAACAATCCAGAGACAACTTGATTGAAAATTTCGAACAAGTAAAGGAGATGGCAGCCGAACCCAACAACAATGCAAGGAGAATGCTTGGTGACTTTACTACACCTAATTCCAATGTACATGGAAGAAGCATCTCCATTCCTGCCATTGGAGCAAATAATTTTGAGCTTAAACCTCAATTAGTTTCTCTAATGCAGCAGAACTGCAAGTTTCATGGACTTCCATCTGAAGATCCTTTTCAGTTCTTAACTGAATTCTTGCAGATATGTGATACTATTAAGACTAATGGAATAGATCCTGAAGTCTACAGGCTCATGCTTTTCCCTTTTGCTGTAAGAGACAGAGCTAGATTATGGTTGGATTCTCAACCTAAAGACAGCCTGAACTCTTGGGATAAGCTGGTCACGGCTTTCTTAGCCAAGTACTTTCCTCCTCAAAAGCTGAGCAAGCTTAGAGCTGATGTTCAAACCTTCAGACAGAAAGAAGGTGAATCTCTCTACGAAGCTTGGGAAAGATACAAACAGTTGACCAAAAAGTGTCCTTCTGACATGCTTTCAGAATGGACCATCCTGGATATATTCTATGATGGTTTATCTGAGCTATCAAAGATGTCACTGGACACTTCTGCAGGTGGATCCATTCACCTAAAGAAAACGCCTGCAGAAGCTCAAGAACTCATTGACATGGTTGCTAATAACCAGTTCATGTATACTTCTGAAAGGAATCCTGTAATCAATGGGACGCCTATGAAGAAGGGAGTTCTTGAGGTTGATACTCTGAATGCCATATTGGCTCAGAACAAAATATTGACTCAGCAAGTCAATATGATCTCTCAGAGTCTGCATGGAATGCAAGCTGCATCCAACAGTACTCAAGAGGCATCTTCTGAAGAGGAAGCCTATGATCCTGAGAACCCTGCAATAGCAGAGGTAAATTATTTAGGTGAACCTTATGGAAACACCTATAACTCAACATGGAGAAATCATCCAAATTTCTCATGGAAGGATCAGAAGCCTCAACAAGGCTTTAACAATGGTGGAAGAAACAGGTTTAGCAATAGCAAACCTTTTCCATCATCAACTCAGCAACAGACAGAGAACTCTGAACAAAATGCTTCTAATTTAGCAAATCTAGTCTCTGATCTATCTAAGGCCACTGTAAGTTTCAGGAATGAAACAAGGTCTTCCATTAGAAATCTGGAAGCACAAGTGGGCCAGCTGAGTAAAAGGATCACTGAAATCCCTCCTAGTACTCTCCCAAGCAATACAGAAGAGAACCCAAAAGGAGAGTGCAAGGCCATTGACATAAGCGCCATGGCCGAACCTGTAAGGAAAGGAGAGGACGTGAATCCCAAGGAGGAAGACCTCCTGGGACGTCCAGTGATCAATAAGGAGCTTCCCTCTGGGGAATCAAAGGACTCGGAGGCTCATCTAGAGACCATAGAGATTCCATTGAACCTCCTTATACCCTTCATGAGCTCTGATGAGTATTCCTCTTCAGAAGAGAATGAGGATGTCACTAAAGAGCAAACTGCCAAGTTTCTTGGTGCAATCATGAAGCTGAATGCCAAATTATTTGGCATTGATGCTTGGGAAGTTGAACCTCCCTTGTTCATCAATGAACTAAGTGATCTGGATCAACTGACATTGCCTCAGAAGAGACAGGATCCTGGAAAGTTCATAATACCCTGCACCATAGGCACCATGATCTTTAAGGCTCTGTGTGACCTTGGTTCAGGAATAAACCTCATGCCCCTCTCTGTAATAGAGAAACTAGGAATCTATGGGGTGCAAGCTGCTAAAATCTCACTAGAGATGGCAGACAGCTCAAAAAGACAGGCTTATGGACAAGTAGAAGATGTATTAGTAAAGGTTGAGGGCCTTTACATACCTACTGATTTCGTAGTCCTGGATACTGGAAAGGAAGAGGATGAATCCATCATCCTGGGAAGACCTTTCCTGGCCACAGCAAGAGTTGTGATTGATGTTGACAGAGGTGAAATATTCCTTCAATGGAATGAGAACTCCCTTGTATTCAAAACTCAAGGATCCCCCTCTGCAACCATTGAGAGGAAGTAGGAAAAGCTTCTCTCCCAGCAGAGTCAACCAGAGCCCCCACAGTCAAACTCTAAGTTTGGTGTTGGGAGGCCACAACCAAACTCTAAGTCTGGTGTTGAACTCCCATATCCAAACTCTAAGTTTGGTGTTGGAAAGTCTCAACAAAGCTCTGCACATCTGTGAGGCTCCATGAGAGCCCACTGTCAAGCTATTGACATTAAAGAAGCGCTTGTTGGGAGGCAACCCAATGTTTATCTAATTCTTATTTTTATTGTTTTTCATGTTTTCTTAGGTTAATGATCATGTGGAGTCACAAAATAAATATAAAAATTGAAAACGGAATCAAAAATAGCAGAAGAAAAATCACACCCTGGAGGAGCATCTGTCTGGCGTTCAAACGCCAGAACAGAGCATAGTTCTGGCGCTGAACGCCCAGAATGGGAGCATCCTGGCGCTGAACGCCCAGAACAAGCATGGTTCTGGCGTTCAACGCCAGAAATGGCAGCAAAGGGGCGTTGAACACCCAAAATGGGCACCAACCTGGCGCTGAACGCCCAGCGTTGTGTGCAAGGGCATTTTACATGCCTAAATTGGTGCAGGGATGTAAATGCCTTGACACCTCAGGATCTGTGGACCCCACAGGATCCCCACCTACCTCATCATCTCTCTTTCCATTCATGATCATCCCTTCTGTTTTCCTTTTACCACTTACATCCATACACCCACTACCTTCAAAATTCAACATCTCTCTCCCACCCAATCCCACCCATATGGCCGAATACACACTCTCATCCATCTCCTCCATATCTTCTTCTTATTCTTCTATTCTTTCTTCTTTTGCTCGAGGGCGAGCAACATTCTAAGTTTGGTGTGGTAAAAGCATAGCTTTTTGTTTTTTTCCATAACCATTGATGGCACCTAAGGCCAGAGAAACCTCTAGAAAGAGGAAAGGGAAGACAAAAGCTTCCATCAAGGGTCTAAAGCTCAGTGGTAGAACATTTGACTGCAAATCAAGAGATCCCTGAGATACCTCAGGGGATACATTTTCTTCCACACAATTATTGGAAGCAACTAAGGGTGGAACATCAAGAGCACTCCATCATTCTTCATGAAATCAGAGAAGATCTAAAAGCAATGAAGGAGGAGCAGCAAAGACAAGGAAGAGACATAGAAGAGCTCAAGGACATCACTAAGGTGGACTCATTCCTTGTTCTTACTTTCTCTGTTTTTCGTTTTCTATGTTATGTGCTTATCTATGTTTGTGTCTTCATTACATGATCATTAGTAGTAGTAACTTTGTCTTAAAGTTATAAATGTCCTATGAATCCATCACCTCTCTTAAATGAAAAATGTTTTAAATTCAAGAGAACAAGAAGTACAGGAGTTTCGAATTTATCCTTGAACTTAGTTTAATTATATTGATGTGGTGACAATGCTTCTTGTTTTCTGAATGTATGCTTGAACAGTGCATATGTCTTTTGAAGTTGTTGTTTAAGAATGTTAAATATGTTGGCTCTTGAAAGAATGATGACTAGGAGACATGTTATTTGATAATCTGAAAAATCATAAAAATGATTCTTGAAGCAAGAAAAAGCAGCAAAGAACAAAGCTTGCAGAAAGAAAAAAAAATATAGGCGAAAAAAAAAATAGAAAGAAAAAGAAAAAGCAAGCAGAAAAAGCCAATAACCCTTAAAACCAAAAGGCAAGGGCAAATAAAAAGGATCCCAAGGCTTTGAGCATCAGTGGATAGGAGGGCCTAAAGGAATAAAATCCTGGTCTAAGCGGCTAAACCAAGCTGTCCCTAACCATGTGCTTGTGGCGTGTAAGTGTCAAGTGAAAACTTGAGACTGAGCGGTTAAAGTCAAGGTCCAAAGCAAAAGAAGAGTGTGCTTAAGAACCCTGGACACCTCTAATTGGGGACTTTAGCAAAGCTAAGTCACAATCTGAAAAGGTTCACCCAATTATGTGTCTGTGGCATTTATGTATCCGGTGGTAATACTGGAAAACAAAGTGCTTAGGGCCACGGCCAAGACTCATAAAATAGCTGTGTTCAAGAATCATCATACTGAACTAGGAGAATCAATAACACTATCTGAACTCTGAGTTCCTATAGATGCCAATCATTCTGAACCTCAATGGATAGAGTGAGATGCCAAAACTATTCAAGAGGCAAAAAGCTATAAGTCCCGCTCATATGATTGGAGCTATGTTTCATTGATAGTTTGGAATTTATAGTATATTCTATTCTTTTTATCCTACTTGATTTTCAGTTGCTTGGGGACAAGCAACAATTTAAGTTTGGTGTTGTGATGAGCGGATAATTTATACGCTTTTTGACATTGTTTTTAGTATGTTTTTAGTAGGATCTAGTTACTTTTAGGGATGTTTTTAATAGATTTTGTGTTAAATTCACATTTCTGGACTTTACTATGAGTTTGTGTGTTTTTCTGTGATTTCAGGTATTTTCTGGCTGAAATTGAGGGACTTGAGCAGAAATCAGATTCAGAGGTTGAAAAAGGACTGCTGATGCTGTTGGATTCTGACCTCCCTGCACTCAAAGTGGATTTTCTGGAGCTACAGAACTCGAAATGGCGCGCTTTCAATTGCGTTTGAAAGTAGCCATCCAGGGCTTTCCAGCAATATATAATAGTCCATACTTTGGCCAAGAATTGATGATGTAAACTGGCGTTCAACGCCAGCCTTCTGCCCAAATCTGGCGTCCAGCGCCAGAAAAGGATCCAAAACCAGAGTTGAACGCCCAAACTGGCACAGGAACTGGCGTTCAACTCCACAAATGGCCTCTGCACGTGTAACACTCAAGCCCAAGCCCAAGCACACACCAAGTGGGCCCCGAAAGTGGATTTGTACATCAATTACTTACTCATGTAAACCCTAGTGACTAGTTTATTATAAATAGGACCTCTTACTATTGTATTAGGCATCTTTTGATCATCTTAGGATCTTAGGATCATCTTGGGACGTCTGGTTCTTAGATCAGAGGGGCTGGCCATCTCGGCCATGCCTGGACCTTCACTTATGTATTTTTAACGGTAGAGTTTCTACACTCCATAGATTAAGGTGTGGAGCTCTGCTGTTCCTCAAAGATTAATGCAAAGTACTACTGTTTTCTATTCAATTCTTCTTATTTCGCTTCTAAGATATCCATTCACACTCAAGAACGTGATGAAGGTGATGATTATGTGTGACGCTCATCATCCTTCTCCCTTATGAACGCGTGCCTGACAAACACTTCCGTTCTACATGAATTAAGCTAGAACGAAAATCTCTTAGATCTCCTAACCAGAATCTTCGTGGCGAAAGCTAGAATGATGGCGGCATTCAAGAGAATCCGGAAGGTCTAAACCTTGTCTGTGGTATTCCGAGTAGGATTCAATGATTGAATGACTGTGACGAGCTCCGAACTCGCGATTGCAGGGCGTTAGTGACAGACGCAAAAGGATAGTAAATCCTATTCCCGCATAATCGAGAACCAACAGATGAATAGCCGTGCCGTGACAGGGTGCGTGAGCAGATTATTCACTGAGAGGATAAGATGAAGCCATTGACAAGGGTGATGCCTCCAGACGATTAGCCGTGCCGTGACAGGGCATTGGATCATTTTCCCGAGAGATGACTGAAAGTAGCCATTGACAGTGGTGATGTATCACATAAAGCCAGCTATGGAAAGGAGTAAGACTGATTGGATGAAGATAGCAGGAAAGCAGAGGTTTAGAGGAACGAAAAGCATCTCCATTCGCTTATATGAAATTCCTGCCAATGAATCAACATAAGTATCTCTATCCCTATTCTTTATGTTTTATTTACATAATATATTGTAGCCCATATGAGTCAACTTAACTGAGATTTGCAAGGTGACCATAGCTTGCTTCATACCAACAATCTCCGTGGGATTCGACCCTTACTCACGTAAGGTATTACTTGGACGACCCAGTGCACTTGCTGGTTAGTTGTACGGAGTTGTGTCCACACATAGAGCCACAATGAGGATTCAATACAATTATATATTGTTACTCTCACACAAGTACAAAGAACAGGACAACACAATTTCGTGCACCAGTGCGCAAGCCCAGGAAGTTTTTAAAAGTGTGCGTACGCACAGGTACTAAAAATTATATGGTCTGTTCACTAGCACAGAGTGTGCTAGCGCCCCAACAGACGACCCTTCCCGACTTGTGCGTGCGCACAGGTCGCAATTCTTTGTTGATGTGTACGCGCACAAGCCGTGCTAATGCTGCAAGCAGAACGCATTTCTCTGCCGGTGCGTGTGCACAAGTCTGTGCGTCCACACAGATCAAGATTTTTGCAGGGTTGTCCGTCCGCACAAGGCTGTGTGTGCGCACATATCAGAAATCTTGAAATTATGCGACTTTGGATAATTTCATATTTTCAACACCAACTTTGAATGATCATAACTCCCTCTACAAGATTCTAAAGTTCACAAACTTCATATCAAATTAAAGGGTTTTCAATAAGCTTTACTTTCAAGAAAATCCCAATCAATTTTGAAAACTGAGGCAAAAGTTACGATCAAACGAAGTTTACCAAAAACCCACTTTTTACAAAAGTCCCAAAACCTCAACATTACCAACATTTCCCACCAAAGCAAACCAAAAACACTTCAAATTCTACTTTCTATCATAACCTACCCTTTTTATCATATTATACCACTTCCAACCACCAAAATTCAATCATGCGATACTCAAAATCAATCCTCCACCAACACTTTCTTCAATCCTAATTCAATCATTACCAACACCAAAATCAATCCCATATCCTTTCAATTCCAATCTCTCACACCACCTTTATCAATTCAACATTCATGATTTATCAACTCATCATCATTCACATCATTTATCTACAATTAAATGAACCCTTATATATGTTGGGCTTGGGCCCAACTTGGGCCCGGTCCAACCTGTTAGCGTTTTTAGCGTTGGGCCAAACCTTTAAAATTAGCTCCCAGTTTTAAACTTCTAATATTTTTCTAAGGTTTTTGACGGTTTTTACTTTTTTTTCGTGTGGCACCGGGCAGACTTGAATCGGTTCAACCGGTTTAACTGTCAGTTCGCAATTTTTGACGATTTTTCGCAGAAAACAAATTTTTTTACTTAGAAGGACCTACTGAGTCCAAAAATCATATTTAAATCCCCAAATTCTCATTCTAACTTTCCGAAATCTAATTTGGGTATTTAAATAATTTTATTCGTGAAAAATATGGTTCTTACATCCTCCCCTCGTTAAAGAGATTTTGGCCCTTAAAAATCTGAATCACACGATGTAGTATATATATATATACATATATATACATATTCTCCATGAAGCATCCTACTTCCAACGTTACTGATGATTGGATTTTTGATGGTTTAGAATTTCACAAATGAATTCTCGTTGCAATTATAGTTTCTAAACCAATCACTAATCCTTTCATACAAAAAGTTGTTTGTCACTAAAACAAACCCCTAAAATTTATAAACCGAAGTATTCAAACCTCGGGTCGTTCTCCCTAGGAATTACAATAAAGTGTCTTGTTATTGGTTATGAGTTATTTTGGGGTTTTTGATAAGGAGCATGAAAGATAAATGGCAAGAAAGTAAACTAACAACTATAAAAGGCTCTTGGCAAGGTATGAAAATTAGAAGTCCTATCCTAGTTATCCTTTTCAATTGTGATGAGATTTGTTCATTGCTACCACTTAGTTAACCCATACTAATTAAAGGAAAGTCAAGTGGATGAATTGATTTGATTTCTCAAGTCCTAATCAACTCCTAGAGGAATGACTAGCTTTAGAGGCTTTCAAATCAATTAGCAATCTCTCCAATTATCAATCAACAAAGGAATTAGATAACTCAAGTGTCACTAATTACTCTACCTAAGCCAAGAGGAACAAAATCTACACAAAAATCCCATCAAGCATTTCATCAAACACTTGGAAGGCACAAGAGAAAAGTATAGTCAATCACAACAAGAATGAATTCTAACTACAATTGAATGTAAAGAATTAACAACAACAATCAAGGAAATCACAATTATCATGAATTACCTCAAATTGCATTATTGAAAGGAAACCAAGGAACAACAATATATCCAAAACAAAATGGAGAATTACAATTATTAAAGCACACAAATAGAAAGAGGAAGAGGAGAAGATTAAGAATTGGTAAATGAAAAGTGAATCAAAGCATGAGTTAAACCTAGATCTAAGAAGGGAGATTAACCTAAACCTAATCCTAATCCTAGAGAGAAGTGAGAGCTTCTCTCTCTAGAAACTAACTCTAAGCTAATTGGTAACTAACTTCTAAAGTGATCAATTGATCCTCAGTGATGAATGATTCATGCCTCCTCCTTAATCCTTCATCCTTTTATTCCTTTCCCTTAGCAATTTGGCGCCAAAAATGGGTTCAGAAACCCTCTCAAATCGCCAGGCACGTGTTGCATTAATGAGGTCATGTGCCATCATCGGCGCGTGCGCGTCCCTGGTCGATTCTGCAATGTGCGCGCGAGCGCCTTGTGCGCGTGCGCGTGCATGGCTGACTTTGCTTTTTTTTTGACTTTTTTATGCTTCTCTCCACTTGTGTGCTTCCTTCCTTGCTTCCTTCCTTGCTTCCTTTGATCCATGCCTAGTTTCAACCTGAGGTTACTAGCAAACACATCAAGGCATCGTATGGAATCAAACAGAAACTAGAATTCACCAAGACAAGGCTTAAAAAGCATGTTTTTACACTTAAGCACAATCATGGAAGAGATAACAAAACCATGCTAATTCTTAGGCTAAATGTGACAAAAAGTTATCAAAATGTTCTAAATTCAAGGCAAAACAAACCGTCAAATTGGGGTTTGTCAACCTCCCCACACTTAAGCCTTAGCATGTCCTCATGCTAAAATAAGAAGGAACTAAGGGGTATGGCATTTATTGAATGCAACTAAACTATATGAGTCCTATCTAAATGCAACTATCTAAGGCAATTGGAAATGCTTAGTTCAAACAAATCAATTCCCAAGAGAGCATGTGTAAGTACAAGAGCTAAGTAATAAGGACCAAGTCCAAACCACAATTGTATTGAATTGTTAAAAGGAGTTCAAACTTGCAAGAATATAGATAATATAGGTGAAATGCATGTAATTGAACTTTTGAACCCTCACCGGATGTGTATCCGCTCTATTCACTCAAGTGTTTAAGGGTTAATCCACTCAATTCTCTTCTAATCATGTTTTCCAAGATTTGATTTTCTTCTAACAATCAATTCAATGCGTGCATACATTCATCATGAGGTCTTTCATTTAGGTTGTAATGGGGTTAGGGTCAAGGTAGGATCATTTATGGTCAAGTGGGCTAGGATTTGAGTCTTTGATTAGCATAGACTTTCCCACCTAACCTAATTAATGACCTATACAAATGCGAGCTATTCTAACTACCCATTCTTCACTTTTTCTTACATACTTCATGCATTTTCCTTTCATTTCACAACACTTATGCATTGATTCCTTTTTATTGACTTCACTTTGGGGCATTTTGTCCCCCCCTTTTTTTTTTTTTTTTTTTTTACATACATTTTTTTTCTTTTCTTTTCATCATTCATGTTTTTTTTTTCTTATATATATTTTTTTCTTTTTCTTCTTTCAAACTAAATACAAGAACATCAATGCATAAGGTCTCTATATTTGATTAATACATGAGTATGTGCCCAATTCCTAAACATACAAGTGTATTGCCCCTTTCTATCCCGTCCAATGTTCCCAAGCCTCACCAACTTGAATAATACACACTCTCACTAGCCTAAGCTAATCAAAGATCCAAACAAGGACTTTTCATTGGTTTTCCGCCTTGGGCTTGTAATGAGCTAAAATAAGGATGAGTTGGTTAAGCATAGGCTCAAAATTGGCTAACAATGGAGAGTAAAAGGTTGGCTATTTGGGTAAGTGGCAAATGAAATAATGGCCTCAATCATATAAATGCACAAACACAAGAAATAAACGGATATATAGAATCAAGCAAATTAAGGATCACAATCATGGAAAGAGAACAATTTCACACAAGAATGGAGAATAAGTGGTTATAAAATGTAACCACATCAGTAGGCTCAAGTCTCACAAGCTTGTGTTCTCAATTCAATACATGCTTCACAAGGTATGAATTTCAAGCAAGTTTCAAAAATTTTCTTTCAATCAATTGGGTTAATGCCCTATATTTAAACTTTCTTGAAAAAAACCTCAATGTTTGACTAAGCATTGTTGTGATTGAAAAATTCAAAAAAATTTTTCTTAGTTTACCCTTTTCTTTTTCACTCAAAACCAATTTCTTATGCAAAAAGGGTGACTAAGTTTTACTTAAAACATGATTTCTAATCACAACCACAAACCACAAACTAAAAGGAGAATATATAAAAGGAGATATGCGAAAATGTATAAAGAAAAATCAAACTAAAATATGGAATCTATCATCCAAAATATCTAAAAGTATCCAAAAGCATCAAAATATCTAAAATCCAAAATAAGCAATAAAAGTATCCAAAGCAAACTAGAAATGCATCAAAATATATACAAAAATGTGCAAAATGAAATAACTAGGCCGAAAAAGAGTTCACCGATTCCCAAATAATGCTACCGGTGCCCTCCCCACACTTAAAACCAAGCATCGTCCTCGATGCTAAACCGAAGGATCAGTGGGAGGTGCAACGATAGGCTCTGGCTCTGTCTGTGGCTGTGGGACCGGCTGAGGAACAGGCTGAGGAACAGGCTCCTCCTGAGTCTGAGGTGGCTCTGTAGTGGCAGGGGCATCCTGCTGAACCGGTGCCTCCGCGTCCTCCTCCGGATGATCCTGCTCATCGGAGGCCGGAGAATCGGGAAGCGGAGGTAGCTCGGCGCCCAGAGAGATAAGGGCCTGGTCCATCCGATCCAGACAGCATCTGACATGGTGTCGCTCTCGCTCTAGGAACCGGAAGAGACGCTGGACCAGGAGATATGTAGGCTCAGGTGCTGCCGGAGGGTCTGTAGATGGTGGAGGAGCTGCAGCTGTAGAAGATGATGGGCCAGCTGCTGGGGCTGGTGGTGAAGGTGTCCCTATGGTAGCCCGGGCCCGAGAGCGGCGGCTAGCAGGTGGCTTCTCGTGCACCCAAACACCCCAGGGGATAGTAATCTCCCTGTCATCTGCATCAGCTGGTGGTGGTCGCACATCATCATCTGACCACAGGACATCGGCCAGGGCTGCCATACTCGTGACCAAGGTAGGGAACGGGAGTAGGCCACGAATATGCGCCCACCACATGCACTGTCGGATAAGTCTAGGGAAGGAGACATCCTTCCCTTCCATAACACACCCGATCAGCAGAAGCATCTCCATGGGGACCTCAGAAAAGTGGGTGGTAGGCAGGACGTAGTGGGCGAAGATCATCTGCCAAGTCTTGGCCTCCCTAGTCAAATGATTGAACAACATCCCCTTTGGCTTTGTGTTGCCCGCATCTATAACCCAAGAAGCCTCAGGTATCCCAATCACGCGCCGAAGCGCCTCATAATCAAAAGTCATGGTGTGGATGGCTCTCTCAGCCTGATGATGGGCACACTGGTCATGTGGAATGTGGCGGCAATGAAGTGCCTCCCCAATGGCGGCCTCGGTGAGCAGAATCTCTCTACCCCTCACCTGAACTGAATCCAAGGTCGGACGGAAGAAGTTGCAGTAAAATTCCTTCACCCAAGAGATATTGATGTCACCCAAGTCCCGGTCAACAAAATCGATACCTAACTCAAGGATCCGACCATTAATGCGCCGTCTCACATCATTAGGTAGGAGCAACTTCTTCTCAACATTCAGCTTCGTGGTCCGATATCTAGAGAACCGAAGCTCACAGTAGAGATTGGGGAATTTGCCAGGATTGGTGGAAGGCAACTGCTGATTCTCTTTATCCTCGTCCTGCAATGGATTCCGAGCATAATTCTTGTAGATGGAAGGAATGGAGGGGGTAGAGTGTTTTCTCGTTTTGGAGGTGGTGGCTACGGCTTTGCCTTTATCCGACATCCTGAAAAGAATATGATAGAATATATGAAACAATTAGCATGTAACAAAGAAGACATGTACAGGATATCATTATCAAAGAGCAATCATGATTGTGCAAATCCGGGAAGTCAAAAGGGAAACGGAAATTTGCCCAAAACTGAAAATAAAAAAAAATCGAAGTGAAACTAATTTTCTTGAAAATCGGGCAGCATTCCGGCTGAAAATTGGACGTTCCCGGATAGCAGAATAGCACAAACAGTAAGAAAGCAGCATCAATTAAGCACAGCAACAGTGGTACAGCATTCAGGCAACAAGAAGTGCATAAAAAGCAGTCCAAAACCAGCATACAACATACAAACAGACAAACAGCAAGTAAGCACATACGGAGCACTTAACAGGCCTAGAATCCTCTATCCAGTCCTAGCTACCTAACCGCAAGTATTTCTAACTAATCCTAACATACAACATTCCAATTCTAACTAACGAACATGCAATTCTAGGAATTAACATAAATGAACAAATAAAAAGAGAAAATAGCAACAAAGATAGCAGAAATGGAGCAGGAACCTGGGAGCAGAAGGGGACTAAGAATGGAAAAGGAATACGGGAGCAGGGGGCCACAGAAGCAGAAATTGCGCCGCCTTCAACGGTGGCGGTGAGGACAGAGGGGAGCGAAGTTGGCAGAGGGGGTTGCACGGCGGTGCGGCTGGAGGGATGAGAAACTGAGGGGAGGGGGAGGGGTGATGGTGAGAAGGAAAGGAAAGGAGGCTGTGAAGGGGGGCAGAGAGGGGGAAGCGTGCCGCCAGCAGTGAAGACGGGGCGGCGGCGGAGGGGGTGCTGCTGCTGCGATGGTAGATGGGGCGAGGGGAAGAAGATGGAGGTTGAGAGGGATGGTTGCGCGACTGCGCAGTGTGCCTCGCGAGCTAGGGTTATCCCGATATTTGAATTGGCGCGTGCGCGCACCTTGCGCGTCCGCGCCCATGGAGGAAAAATGGGGTCTTACGCGTGCGCGTACAACGCGCTTAGGCGAGGGTGAGCGAAATAGGGAAGGGCGCGTGCGCGTACCGTGCACGCACGCGTGCATGGAGTTGGGCTAGGGGCTTAGAGTTGGCCCAACCCAGGCCTAACTCTCTGGAGAATGGCCTGGAAGTCGCGCCACGAGATTTGCGCGCACGCGGCAAGTACGCGTCCGCGTGCATTGACAGTTTATCGTAGGACGCGCAAGCGCGATGAGTGCGCTCGCGTCTTTTCCTGCTTCTGGCATATATGCGCGCTCGCGGCCTGTGCGCATCCGCGCGAGGTGAGTTGAGCTGGGGGCTTAAAGTTGGCCCAAATTTAGCGCAACTCTCTGGATATTGGCCCAGAAGTTGCAGCAGCGAATCGACGCGGACGCGGCAAGTGCGCGTACGCGTGTAGTTCCCCATAGCTGTATATGCGCGTACGCACGTAGCGCGCGTCAGCGTGGAATGAGTTGGGCTAGAGGCACAACGCTAGCCCAGGAGAGGCCCAACTCTCTGGAATGTGGCTTATGGTGCATGCGCGTCAGGACGCGTACGCGCACGTTACGCGCGCGCGTCCATGCCCATTTCTTCATCTCTATCTCTTTTTTTTTTTTTTTTTTTTTTGAAAAAAAAACTTGCTGGGTGCTCCCCTTAGTGTTCACAACTCTTATTCACTCGACCATCATACAATTCACAAAAATGCAATTTTTGATATTATTCATCTACTACGAAACACAACATGCATGTGACTAAGCTAACAATTAAATTGTACAAACAAATTTGTATGAAACATCTACCTACAATGGTAACTCAAATCACTTATTAGGCAAATTTAAAAGGGAATGGAAAGAGTTTACCATGGTGGGGTGTCTCCCACCTAGCACTTTTAGTTTAAGTTCTTAAGTTGGACATTCTTGAGATGCTTATTGTCATGGTGGCTTATGTTTGTACTCATCCCTGAATCTCCAAGGATCTTTGCTCCTCAATTGGTTGACAGAATTTCCAACCATATTCATCAAGCTTGGGCAAAGTTCTACCCAAGATATGAGTCCCCATAGTTGGTCTTCATTTAGCGAACCGGGATCCCATATCTTGTCTTCACACCCATCCGTTAGTTGAGTTTCATGGTTTTGTCGGATGAGCGGTTGACATAGAGGTGATTGACTCATAGAATTCTCTTTACTCCACCAATGCTTCCTCCTAGATCCATATAAAGTAATTCTTGTCCCACCATCATCCCTATACCTTGAAGCTTTGACCTCAATGAGCCTAATTCCTAACTTGCAACCACTACACAACTCATTCTTGCTTTTAATTCCACAAAGAGCTCTAAGTTGTCCATCCGTTTCAATCAAACCATATTCAAGCGAGAAAGTAAAGCTTATGGATAAGAATTTTACCCACTTGAATGTTGTGTTGGATGGTGACTTGGGAAGAGGGTCTTCCCCACACTTAGACAATGCAAGGTCTACTTTCTTGTGCTCTTCTTTGTGTATTTCCACCTCTTCACAATTCTTCTCACTTTCAACCTTATCCTCTTTGTTACGTGGCTTGGTGTTATCTTCAAGAACTTCATCTTGTTTAATGAGAGGCGATTCAATTTTGGATAGAAATTCATTGATGAACGAGGTCATCTCTTGATCAACCTCTTCATATTCTTCAATTTCAATATACACCATGCCAACGTTCTCCTCTTGGTAGCTCTCTTTCTCATTGCTCACCAAGGGTATGGGAGGTTGTGCACACTCTTTTATACTTTCAATTCCATGTCCAATGGGAGAGGATTCCATTGTAGAGAGAAATTCTTCCATGATTGAATCCATCTCTTGATAAGCCTCTTCCAAGTCTCCAACGATGAGATGCCTTGGAGGTTGCGCACCTTCTTCAACTTCAATATCGAGCTCCTTGGAAGAGTGCTCCATGAGGCTACATTCCCTTGGACTTTCAACATCTCCTAAATCTTCAACCACTTCCTCCTTTTCGTCAATGATTATAGGTTCCTCTAGTTGCTCCAATACAAAATTTGACTCCTCCTTCTCCACCAAATTTCCCAATTTCTCCTTCATGCTTTGCTCTTCTTTTGACTTTTCACATGTGGTCACGGAAGTACCTTGAGTATTCAAGCATTGGTGGGCAAAGTGTGCACCACCTTGGTCAAATTGGTCACAAACTCAAGTGTATCCCGCTTCATGGCTTCTTGTCCTTGAAGTAACAAGATGAGAGGATCGTCTATTGGGGCTTGGGGTGAGTAGGACGGTTCATTAATTTGGAGAGAGTTTTTATGGTAAGAAGGTGGTTTCTCTTGGTAAAATTGTGGAAACGGTGTGCATTGAGGTGGTCCTTGGTAGCAATCTTGGTAGGGTTGCGGTGATTCTAAGGGTTCTTGCTCATAGTGGTCATAAGAATATGATATGGGTGATTGGTCATGTGGTGGATATGGATCATAGGGTGGTGCTTGGTGATGAAAGGCTTGTGAGAATGGTTGAGGTTCATGTTGAGGATGAGATTCATAGGCATATGGTGGTGGTGCTTGGAAGTCACAAGGTGATTCACCATAGCCATTGAATTGACATGCATTAGGATGAGGGTTATACCTATAAGTGTCCGGAGGTTGATGCCAATAGGAGTGATCAATTCCTTGAGGCTCCTCCCATCTTGGAGTGTTCCATCCTTGGTGCATGTTGCCATTAAAGTCCACATTTCCTACAACACACTTAGAACCAAACTCAAAGCCAAAGTGAGAATTCATTATGGAAAAACAAAATAAAACTAGCAAAATCTAGTAAACAAGCAAGAGACAAACTATTTACACTATTCACATATGTACAATAACCAATAACATAACACCATTGCAATTCCCCGGCAACGGCGCCATTTTGATGATTGGATTTTTGATGGTTTAGAATTTCACAAATGAATTCTCGTTGCAAGTATAGTTTCTAAACCAATCACTAATCCTTTCATACAAAAAGTTGTTTGTCACTAAAACAAACCCCTAAAATTTATAAACCGAAGTATTCAAACCTCGGGTCGTTCTCCCTAGGAATTACAATAAAGTGTCTTGTTATTGGTTATGAGTTATTTTGGGGTTTTTGATAAGGAGCATGAAAGATAAATGGCAAGAAAGTAAACTAACAACTATAAAAGGCTCTTGGCAAGGTATGAAAATTAGAAGTCCTATCCTAGTTATCCTTTTCAATTGTGATGAGATTTGTTCATTGCTACCACTTAGTTAACCCATACTAATTAAAGGAAAGTCAAGTGGATGAATTGATTTGATTTCTCAAGTCCTAATCAACTCCTAGAGGAATGACTAGCTTTAGAGGCTTTCAAATCAATTAGCAATCTCTCCAATTATCAATCAACAAAGGAATTAGATAACTCAAGTGTCACTAATTACTCTACCTAAGCCAAGAGGAACAAAATCTACACAAAAATCCCATCAAGCATTTCATCAAACACTTGGAAGGCATAAGAGAAAAGTATAGTCAATCACAACAAGAATGAATTCTAACTACAATTGAATGTAAAGAATTAACAACAACAATCAAGGAAATCACAATTATCATGAATTACCTCAAATTGTATTATTGAAAGGAAACCAAGGAACAACAATATATCCAAAACAAAATGGAGAATTACAATTATTAAAGCACACAAATAGAAAGAGGAAGAGGAGAAGATTAAGAATTGGTAAATGAAAAGTGAATCAAAGCATGAGTTAAACCTAGATCTAAGAAGGGAGATTAACCTAAACCTAATCCTAATCCTAGAGAGAAGTGAGAGCTTCTCTCTCTAGAAACTAACTCTAAGCTAATTGGTAACTAACTTCTAAAGTGATCAATTGATCCTCAGTGATGAATGATTCATGCCTCCTCCTTAATCCTTCATCCTTTTATTCCTTTCCCTTAGCAATTTGGCGCCAAAAATGGGTTCAGAAACCCTCTCAAATCGCCAGGCACGTGTTGCATTAATGAGGTCATGTGCCATCATCGGCGCGTGCGCGCATGGTACGCGTGCGCGTCCCTGGTCGATTCTGCAATGTGCGCGCGAGCGCCTTGTGCGCGTGCGCGTGCATGGCTGACTTTGCTTTTTTTTTACTTTTTTATGCTTCTCTCCACTTGTGTGCTTCCTTCCTTGCTTCCTTCCTTGCTTCCTTTGATCCATGCCTAGTTTCAACCTGAGGTTACTAGCAAACACATCAAGGCATCGTATGGAATCAAACAGAAACTAGAATTCACCAAGACAAGGCTTAAAAAGCATGTTTTTACACTTAAGCACAATCATGGAAGAGATAACAAAACCATGCTAATTCTTAGGCTAAAGGTGACAAAAGGTTATCAAAATATTCTAAATTCAAGGCAAAACAAACCGTCAAATTGGGGTTTGTCAGTTACCAACCCAACAAGTTGCCAAAGCATCTCGTTCGTAATCACTCCACCGTGCTGGTTCACGAAAATTTACCTTTCAACAAATTTCCTACCGGCAAGTGCACCGGATTATCGTCAAGTAAAAACTCACAAAAGAGTGAGGTCGAACCCCACAGGGATTGGTTGGTTGATAAATGTTAATTGAAGAATTATACTAGTTGAGAAGAATCAAAATTTGGGTTGGGATTGTAGAAAGTAAATTAGCGAGAAACTTAAATTGCAAGAAAGTAAATGAACAGAAATTAAATTGCTGGAAATTAAGTGACAGAAGCTTAAATTACAAGAAAGTAAAGGGGAATGGGGATTAAGCATGAAATTAAAGACAGAATTTAAAAGAATGGGTAGATCATAGATGGGAAAATTTATTAGGGTCAGGAGATGTGAGAATTCTCCGGATCAAATTTATTCTCATCTCTTCCTCAATCAATGCATTCATTGATCTCATTGGCAATCTTAAGTGATTAGATCCCAATTCCTTGGTAATCTAATCTATCTAAGCATGAATAATTGCCCAATTCCTTGATTTAAGTGCTCATGGGAAGAGATGAAGTTTGGTCACTAATTAAACCACACAAATTTATAGATAAAAGTATTGGTAGGATTACATGTCACTATATCCATCCAAATCCCAATCTAATCCAATGTGAGAAAGTAATTCTAGCATGATCTCCTCATTCCTCTCCCAAGGTTTCGAGGAGATCCAATTATGAATAACTTCTTTCCCAAGATAACTATCCAATTGAATGAAGAACGAAAGCTTTCTAGTAAAATCAAGAGAAAAGAAAGAAGAAGAAGAATGAAAACTAGTATTGATCCATTGAATTTAGACAAAGCTCCCTAATCCAATGAAATGGGGTTAGTTGTTCATAGCTCAATTTAATTTTACAGAAAAATAAAAGTAGTGGAGAAAAAGTAAGAACTTACAAAAGGAAATGTTGCAGAAAAAGAAAGTACATCAAACTAAAGGAAAAAATGGCAGAGGAAATGAAAATCAGGGTCTGAACCCCCAGAGCCCCTTCAGGGCCTCCCGAGAGCTCTTTCAATCTTCAACAATTCTTCTATTTATAACCCTCTTCTCATCTTCAATTAGATCAAGTATTTGGATGTGGGCCTTGGTTGAAGCAGTTAGGAGCAATTCTCCAGTGATGGGCATTGGCAACTCACTTTCATATTGGGCATAGGTGAAATTTGGAATTGAATTGGCCTTAACGTTGGTGATCACATTTGAGGGAAAATATTGAATCAAATGCCGCTTTGAAAATTCAGTTCTGCTTGCTGTCATTGGCATTTGAATCAATGTTGGAGGGCCAATGTTCTGCTATTCACGCGTACGCGTGACCTAACGCGTGTGTGTGGTTGGGTTGAAACAGTATGTTCATGCGTACGCGTCGATGCAAAAATCCCAACTCCCATTTCTGAAATCTTATCGCAGATGTTGGAGGCTAGCGTTTGAGGTAACGTTGGCCTCCAACGTTCGCACATCCACGCGTGCGCATCACCTACGCGTGCGCGTGGATGCTAAATTTTTAATTTTCAAATATGAATGTTGCACATCAAGCCTTGAGATGTCACTTTGTCCTCTTGTCAACGTTGGCAATTTGAGGCCCACTATAGACTATTAAATATGGTTGGAAAGATCTGAATGTCAGCTTTCCAATCCAACTAGAATCACCTCAATTGGACATCTACAACATAAGTTATGCTCCTTTGAAGGGGACAGGGTCGCTGGCGTTGGTGTGCAACGTTGGAGGCAACGTTGGCACACCAATCGTTACACCAACGCTGGAAACATTGCCAGATTTGGAAGCTCAAACGTGCTGTCCACCCCAAACTATTATATACTGATGGAAAGCCCTGAATGTCGACTTTCCAACGCCATTGAAAGCGCATCATTTGGAGCTCCACAGCTCGTGTTATACTCCATCGAAGGTGCAGAAGTCAGCTGGCCTTACTACAGGTTGGTACTATGTTCGTTTATGCACTTTTCGGTGCAGTTTTTTCCCTCAATTTTAGTGTCCACCATGTAGTGCTATATATGCCTGGAAAGCTCTCGATTCCAACTTTTCAATGCTTTTAAAATCACCTCATTTGGAGCTCTGTAGCTCAAGTTATTCTTGTTGGAAGTATACCCCCTTCAGGCTGTGGGGAGCAACATTTCCAGCAACAACGTTGCTTCCCTTTGCCTACTTTCATGGCCTTCTTGTTGCCTCTTTGCCTTCCCTTTTCTTAGCTTCCTTTCCACCTATCATCAGCCAAATATTTGCATCAAAGTTTGCTATAATTCATAAGATCTTTGCATCATTAAATCATCAAACACAAGTTGCATAAAATCTTATGAAAAGCACATAAATAACCAAGTTTGCATGAATCAAGGTGTGCATGAAATTCTCATCTAAATACTTACTTATTGCCTAAGAAATGCATGAAACTACTCTAAAACAAACTGAAAATGGCTTGTGAAACTAGCCAAGATGCCCTGGCATCACAACACCAAACTTAAATCTTGCTTGTTCTCAAGCAAGTGACAAAACATGAAAATACAAGAGATACAAATCCTTATTCAGAGAATTTAAGTCCTTGGTTCATGGAGTTTTATGCATGGCAACTTAGGTTCATGTTCATGCTGGTTTCTAAGCTCTCATATGCTCTTGAATTTTCACTCTACTGCCTTTCTATGAGACTCTTATTTCTGACCCTTAGCTTCTCTATTTTTGTTTTCTTTCCTTCTTTAGAGCTTATTGCTTTCTGTAGCTAAGTGTTATGTGTTGAGACAACTCTTTAGGACAGGTTTTCAGCCAACACTCCCAAACCAGTTGGTTCAAGATGATAGGTGTTGAAACACCCCTAAGGACTTAATCACCCAAGTCTCTCCTCAGCACATACACACCACAGGCACATGGTTTATTATTCATTCCTTAGACCTTGGTGTCCAGCACCTCTTTGGGTTGCTAAATGCCTTCTGACAAGATTGCTCTTGATAGTGGACTTTCAGTTGACAATCCCAGGTTAGTTAATCTATGTTGTCAAGTGATGAAGCACTCCTAAGAACTTACTCATCTAAGCAGATCCTTGCACAAAAATATCACAGACACATGCCTCAAGATCCAAACTATTGGTGCCTAGCTTTATTTTCTGCTCTTTTCTTTCTTTTTCTCTTTTTAGGATCTTTATTAATTCATTTAAGTCTTAAAGAATGCACTTCAAGCTCATAATTCAAGAGATATCTTAGCCTTGTACCTTATTGATGAACCAACTTAGCTAACAAATACCACCATAACACTAGGACTTAATTTTGCATATTGGATTTCACTCTTGTCTTTCACAGTAAATTCTCATAAACTCTTTTATTGAGCTCAAGGACACAGCATACAATTCAAGCAAGATAAAAATGAAGCAGTTACTTTGACTAGCAG
Organism: Arachis ipaensis; assembly: GCF_059453495.1. Lineage (NCBI taxonomy): Eukaryota > Viridiplantae > Streptophyta > Magnoliopsida > Fabales > Fabaceae > Arachis > Arachis ipaensis. The sequence goes on along the minus strand of NC_142440.1, from coordinate 76,845,100 downwards.
CCCAAAATTGACAATAAGCAAAGACAAACAAAATGTAAAGGTTCATGAAAATAGGATACAATCATACTTCTAATTCAAGCACTATAAATTAGAGACAGTTAAGTACAATACAACCTCTTGGTGTCTTCTTGTTTCTTCCTTGTCATTTTCATCCATAGCTTTTGCATCCTTCTTTGTCTCCTTGGATGATGGTGCATAGTTTTTCCAAGAGATTGATTGAATTCCTGCAAAATGATTGGAAGTTGCTTGTTCCTCAAGTACTTGAAAAAGAGTTAGCATGCATGTATGCTTGTGAATCTCTGAACTGAATTTGGTGTGTGAACACCAAACTTAGTTCCTTGCCTAATGCAGCAGATTGAATACATGAAGAAACCTCATGTGCTTTTATTAAGAAAACAACTATGAACTAGAAAAATAAACTATGAACTAAAAATGAAACCGTTGTTAAGTAGTTTCCCTGATTGGTTGGAGCTAGTGACTAGTCATGCTGAGGGTTACAATGTGTTCTTTAATGAAATCTTTGGTGCAACACCAAACTTAGAATTACACATTCACCCTTGGATTGTTTTGGTATGAAACACCAAACTTAACTCTTTGCAATACAGAGAATCTACTTAACTCTTTTATTGAATTAACTAGGAAAAGAAAACTACCTTTGGTTGGGTTGTCTCCCAACAAGCGCTCTTTTAATGTCATTAGCTTGACATTTTGGTCATGAGTTTCTTCCTCTTCTTCCAGTTTGTTAAGAGGAATGACCTCAAGTGGAAGGAGGGACCAGTTAATGCCCCTTGCTTTAAGTGCTTCTTTCCAGCAAGCTTTCTTTTGTAATTGGCTTGAGTGAACTTGCTTGTTGGGTCAGCAGTTGGATTGTTCTTTGACATTCTCTTTTTTATGGATCTGGTCCCTTGTTTCTCGGTCAAAATCCTCATTTTGGTGCTTGTTTCTACTGCCTTCACATCTTTGATCTCAGAACTTGGGTGTTGTTGGACAATTGGAGCATCTTTTTCATCAAGAGCTTCTTGAATTGGTGACTCACTTGGTACAAGGATCTCTTTTACTTGCTCTACCGATTCCTCAATTTTACCCTCATTAAGCACTTCTCCACTCCTTAGATTGATGGCATGATATTCTTCCTCTGGCCAAGGGAAGACATTGGTTGATTCCTCAACAAAATATTGTGCCAATTGTCTCATTTGCTCTTCCTGATTTCTCCTTGAGATCTCCACATCTTCAATCACCTCTCTTATATTTTGCCCTAAAAACACACTGAGTTGGGCAATGAAGTGGTATCTCTTGGAGAGTTCTTCTATTGCAACTTCTAGGAGATTTTCTGGAGGTGCATTAGTTGGACAATTACGGGATGTTAGTCCTTGATACATGGGGTATGCAACATTAAAATTCCTTCCCAAGTTAAAATTTCTGCAGTTGTCATTATAATATGAACTATGTTGTTACTCTGGAAAGTACCCCATTTCATGTTCTTGATTTTCCCATCCACCATGAGCATAATGATGTGAATCATTCTGTGGTGGTGGAAAGTTTCTCATGAATTTTGATTGACCAAAAGATGATGGGTGATCATTTCTTTCTTGCAAAAAGCTCTGTCTCAAACAATAATCACCAAAAGAAATTGGAATCTCCATTATCACAAATGAGGAATTCTTAGTGAGGCAATATCACAAACAGCTTAAAGTGCAGAGAATAATATCAACAAGCTGAAACAAAAACTATTTACAAAAGAAAAGAAAAATTCTCAATCTAGTTATCCTCCAATTTAATAATTGTCAATACAAAAACAATCTCCGGCAACGACGCCATAAATTTGATTTGCAAAAATTTGCCTCTCAACAAATTTCCTACCAGCAAGTGCACCGAATTGTCGTCAAGTAAAAACTCACAAAAGAGTGAGGTCGAATCCCACAGGGATTGGTTGGTTGATCAATGTTAATTGAAGAATTATACTAGTTGAGCGGAATCAAAATTTGGGTTGGGATTGCAGAAAGTAAATTGGCGGGAAACTTAAATTGTAAGAAAGTAAATGAACAGGAATTAAATTGCTAGAAATTAAATGACAGAAGCTTAAATTGCAAGAAAGTAAAGGAAAATGGGGATTAAGCATGAAATTAAAGACAGAATGTAAAAGAATGGGTAGATTAGAGATGGAAAAATTTATTGGGGTCAGGAGATGTGAGAATTCTTTGGATCAAATTCATTCTCATCTCTTCCTCAATCAATGCATTCATTGATCTCCTTGGAAATCTTAAGTGATTAGATCTCAATTCCTTGGTATTCTAATCTCTCTAAGCATGAATAATTGCCCAATTCCTTGATTTAAGTGCTCATGGAAAGAGATGAAGTTTGGTCACTGATTATATCACACAAATTTATAGATCAAAGTATTGGTAGTATTACATGTCACTATATCCATCCAAACCCCAATCTAATCCAATGTGAGAAAGCAATTCTAGCATGATCTCCTCATTCCTCTCCTAAGGTTCCGAGGAGATCCAATTATGAATAGCTTCTTTTCCAAGATAACTATCCAATAAAATGAAGAACAAAAGCTTTCTAGTAAAATCAAGAGAAGAGAAAGAAGAAGAAGAATGAAAACTAGTATTGATCCATTGAATTTACACAGAGCTCCCTAACCCAATGAAATGGGGTTAGTTGTTCATATCTCAATTCAATTTTACAGAAAAAGAATAGTGCAGAAAAAATAAGAAATTACAAAAGGAAATGTTGTAGAAAAAGAAAGTACATCAAACTAAGGGAAAAATTGCAGAGAAAATGAAAATCAGGGTCTGAACCTCCAGAGCCCCTTTAGGGCCTCCCGAGAGCTCCTTCAATCTTCAACAATTCTTCTATTTATAACCTCTTCTCATCTTCAATTGGATCAAGTATTTGGAAGTGGGCCTTGGTTGAAGTAGTTAGGAGCAATTCTCCAGTGATGGGCATTGGCAACTCACTTTCATATTGGGCATAGGTGCAATTTGGAATTGAATTGGCCTTAATATTGGTGATCACGTTTGAGAATCAAACGCCGCTTTGAAAATTCAGTTCTCCTTACTGTCATTGGCGTTTGACTCAAAGTTGGAGGACCAACGTTCTTCTATTCACACGTATGCATGACCTACGCGTACGCCTGAATGGTCAAATTTACCATTTCACGCGTGCGCGTGCCGTACGCGTGCGCGTGGTTGGGCTGAAACAGTATGTTCACGTGTACGCGTCATTGACACGTACGCGTCGATGCAAAATTCCCAACTCCCATTTCTGAAATCTTATCGCGGACGTTGGAGGCTAGCGTTTGAGGCAACATTGGCCTCCAACGTTTGCACATCCACGCGTGCGCGTCACCTACGCGTGCGTGTGGATGCTAAATTCTCAAATTCCAAATCTGAATGTTGCACATCAAGCCTTGAGACGTCACTTTGTCCTCTTGTCAATGTTGCCAATTTGATGCCCACTATAGACTATTATATATGGTTGAAAAGATCTGAATGTCAGCTTTCCAACCCAACTAGAATCACCTCAATTAGACAACTTCAACTCAAGTTATGCTCCTTTGAAGGGGACAGGGTCGCTGGCGTCGGTGTGCAACGTTGGAGGCAATGTTGGCACACCACTGTTTACACCAACGTTGGGAACATTACCTGATTTGGAAGCTGAAACGTACTGTTCACCCCATACTATTATATATTGATGGAAAGCCCTGAATGTCTACTTTCCAATGCCGTTGAAAGTGCATCAATTGGTGCTCCAAAGCTTGAGTTATACTCCATCGAAGGTGCAGAGGTCAGCTGGCCTTACTACAGGTTGGTACCATGTTCGTTTATGCACTTTTCGGGGCAGTTTTCTCCCTCAATTTTATTGTCCACTATGTAGTGCCATATATGCTTGGAAAGCTTTCGATTCCTACTTTTCAATGCTATTGAAATCACCTCATTTGGAGCATTGTAGCTCAAGTTATTCTTGTTGGAAGTATATCCCTTCAGGCTGTGGGGAGCAACGTTTCCAGCAACGTTGGAGCACCAACTTTGGCTCCAACGTTGCTTCCCTTTGCCTACTTTCATGGCCTTCTTATTGCCTCTTTGCCTTCCCATTTCTTAGCTTCCTTTCCATCTATCATCAACCAAACATTTGCATCAAAGTTTGCTATAATTCACAAGATCTTTGCATCATTAAATCATCAAACACAAGTTGCATAAAATCTTATGAAAAGCACATAAATAACTAAGTTTGCATGAATTAAGGTGTGCATGAAATTCTCATCCAAATACTTACTTATTGCCTAAGAAATGCATGAAACTACTCTAAAACAAACTGAAAATGGCTTGTAAAACTAGCCAAGATGCCTTGGCATCATGTGTCGATGTCCTCTCTCGTCTTCCGCTGCGTTACTCTGATTATTGTTGTTAAGAATCCAAAATTCTTTCCGTTAAACCAAATACCAATTTGTACTACTGTTCAAAACCTTTAAAACAAGTTCCATATAAATGAGTTCATTTATTAAAACTTTTTCAAAAGAGTCGAAAATCATTTATTTGTAAATCAATCATTTTAAAGCATAATTTTCCTAATTCATTGAAGCCCGTAAATCAAAACCTTTCCATTTGAATCCCCTTTTGATAAGTGAAATTACAAACTCAAGATCACAAGTTAACAAAATCATACAACTCACTTTCCAGTTTTAAATCGTATAATTTGATCAAAAGTTCCCATCCTAGTTTCAAAACCAAATCATTTAAACCAAAGCTCCAAACCAGATTTGAAAATCATTCTAAATATTAAAACGGCAAAAATCATAGTTAAAAACCATAAAGGCGTTAGTCGGTATTTCCATTGCCACTAGTGCGGAACCATACCCATCACCCATACAGGGTACCGACAAGACTTCTAGTCATCCCTGGTAACCATTTCGGCACGTCCACTCTGATCGTTCATCACCACAAGTCCGAAATCCTCGTCTACTGCCACTAGAATCCTCCTTTCCCATGGTTCACTCCCGAAAAAACTCTAAGCTTTGGTAATCCTAACGGGGACTTTGGAAAAGATAGAACTAAGCTATTGTCGGGTCCAAGCAATATAATACTCAACACATACGCTTACCTCCCGTCGGAGGATCCGACCCTATCGCATCACGTGCATCCATGGCAACCACACAGTCTGACTGTTGATTCTGACCCATGTTCTGGTTTTTCTTACGACGACAGTTCTTGGCTAGGTGTCCAGGTAGTCCACAAACATAACACAGGCGACTCCCTTTCATATAGTGAAACTGGGCATTGTTGTCCCTCCTAGAATTCTTTTGACTTAGCAGATGCTGGGGAGTGCGTCCATCTCTCTTGAAGTTCTAGCTCTTTGGCCGAAGGTGATCATCACGCTCCCTACTAGTACTTCCTCCAGAAGTCTCCTTTGACGAGGCTACCATCTTTGCGTATTCTTCAACTACTCTTGCCTTATTCACCAGATCGGAGAAAACACGGATCTCCATAGAAGCCACAACTGTCATGATGTCGTCCTTCAAGCCCCTTGATACTTGACACAATTCCAACTCTCGTAGGTCTCCGGGGCACCCTCACATACCCTAGAAAACCTACAAAGCTCCTCAAACTTGCTTGTATAATCAGCCACAAACAAGGAACTTTGCTTTAGCTGCATCAGTTCCATCTCCTTCGCTTCCCTTGCAGACTCAGGAAAATACTTCTTGTAGAAGGCCGTCTGAAATACATCCCAAGGAACATCAGCGTTCTAAAGCTGTAGCAAGCGGCATTCTAACTGCCACCAATGCTAGGCCTCTTCCCGAAGTTGATAAGCAGCAAACTCCACGTATTGGTTGTTCGAGACATGTTGTGCCTGTAGTGCACGCTCCATAGCTTGAAACCAATTATCTGCTTCCGTGGGATTAGTTGAACCTCGAAAAATCGGAGGATGAACCTTGAGAAAAGTCGCCAAAGTCATCGGAGCACCTCCCGTGTTATCTCCACTCCCTTTAGCATTGTCATTCGCATTTCCTTCGCCATTCCTGTTTTCGTTTCCGGCCGGTTGGCCTAATCTCTGCATAGCTTGCAGGGTCGCAGCAGCATTAGCCTCCATGGTATTTGCTAAGTTCGCCATTGCCGCCATGAATTCGGCATGGTTGTCAGCCGGTTGCTCATTCCAACTCTCTCGTGCACGTGTACGACCTCATCTGCGAGTAGCCATTTGGGTTCCTGTCTACACCAAACAATCGATATCAAGGTGATCAGTCTCAATATTAAAAGCCTAGTGCTTCAATTATCCCAAACAGGCACTCACAAACAAGCATGCTATGCAATATCAAGTAGATAACCTAATAGCATCAAAGAAAAAGACACACAGAGTATGCAATGAAGCACAATCGGTCCATCCCTCATGCTCACGACGACGAACCGCTCTGATGCCACTAAATGTAACACCCAAATTAGCCTAAGCTTTACCTCGCGTCGTAAAGCAAAGGTTAATCAGAGATTACGACAGTTCTAAGCTCGTACATAGTATATATATATACATAGAAAGAATAGTATAATCTAGAAGCCCGATGAAGGATATAGCTCAAAAATAGGATTTCAAAAGCGCAACACATACTAGCAAAGCTTCTAACTTAGAGCACAAGAAACAGATGAGATATATCAAAACAGATGAGCTTGTACATGTTTTGTTCTCTCAATACATGCCTCTAGGCAAAACAAAATACAAAAGTGAGAGATATATATATATAAACAAAATAAACCAAAAAGACTCCAAAAGGTATCATGATTCTCCGCTTCTGTCATCATCAGAGCAACTCACCAAGATAGGTTGCGACCTGCACTTGAAAAGCACAACAGAAATATGGTATCAGAATCGGAGGTTCTCAGTATGGTAATAGTGCCCAGTGATGTAGGATATAAGACCCCGGGACGCCAAAGGCAATCTAACCTCCATATCCATCACAAGATTCAATGTTAAAGCATACTAAAACAGATAAGCATAGTTATATAAACCTTAACATAAATAAACCGGGTAATCTATCTTAAGGAATTTCTATTCTAAATAACACCGCTATACCACAGTCTTCACCAACCGATCCTCCCTGGGATCCCATCGCCACCGCCTACTTACACTCCTCAGCACCAGACAAACACAGATAATATAAGCAAGGAAAACACAAGTAATATTCAAATATATAACAAGTAATTCAAGAAGCAAGTAGGCATATTATACAATTAGGCAGGCTCAAGTAATCAAAGCAAACAAGCATATAAGAAATGCATATGATGAATGTCTATCCTAATGCCTTTCGGATGTCGCCTTTCTGCCACTTCCGAGGATATAGCGCTTGGCCCGCTCTTGTTCCGAGGATATAGTGCCTGGGAGACTACCATTTCGAGGATATAGTGCCTACCCACTCTTGCGGTAGAAAAGGAAAACAACAATTACACATAACTCATCACAATTCATTCCAAGGATATAGTGCCTGGCACACTTTTCACGTCCAACAAGTCCATCCACCTCAAATCATTACCAGTTGTCACCATTTCTCATCTTAATCCACTTTCAATTATCAATTCTCAATATTCCAAGGATATAGTTCCTGGCACACTCTCAACATTCATATTTCTAAAGTTCACCATAAGCCATTCCACTCCGGACTCGTTAGTCCCTCAGTTTCTCAATTTACATACCAATCTACCTCCACAAGCCAACAAACCATCCTCATTACACCCGAAACTTAAACCTCCGTCTTCTAATTCTTCATAATAATCATCAACTAAAATCCTAGGTTATCTCTCATATGCCCATACTCAAAATTAAGTCCACAAGCCTTAAAATGATGTTATAGAAGCTCACAACCTTATTGGAAAGGGGAGATAGTTGAAAACAAAGTTAAAATTTGAGAATCAGGGCGTGTGCGGCCACACAGGGGTGTCCGTACGCACGCCCAGGAAGATTTTAAAAGTGTGCATATGCACAGGGGTGTACGTACGCACAGGTACAAAAAATTATATGGTCTGTTCACTCGCACAGGGTGTGCTAGCGCCCCAACAGATGACCCTTTCCGACTTGTGCAAGCGCACAGGGCTGTGTGTCTGCACAGATCAAGATTTTTGCAGGGTTATGCGTCCACACTGATGTGCGGAAAATGATCCGACACAAAACTCACCGGCAAGTGCACTGGGTCGCATCAAGTAATAATAACTCACGGGAGTGAGGTCGATCCCACAGGGATTGAAGGATTGAGCAATTTTAGTTTAGTGGTTGATTTAGTCAAGCGAATCAAGATTTGGTTGAGAGATTTGTGATTTACAGAATTTAAATTGCATAGAAAGTAAAGGGAATGGGTAAATTGCATGAAATTAAAGAGAACTAAAATTTAAAGTGCTGAATCTTAAAGAACAAGAAATTAAATGGCAGAAACTTAGAACGCAAGAAATGTAAATTGCTGAATCTTAAAGTGCAAGAAATGTAAATGGCTTGAATTGTAAAGGGAATTGGGAATTGGATTTGCAGAAATTAAACAAGGAAAAGTAAAATTGCAACAAACATAAGAGTGGAAGATGAATTGGATTGAATCGGATCTTGAAACAGAAATGTAAATGAGCTTGAAAGCAGTAAACAGAGAATGTAAAATGATAATTCAGATCTCAGGACCCAAGAGACTAGATAACCAAGTCTAGATCTCAATGCCTTCCTAGATCCAACAAGAACAATTGCAAAGGAAATGTAAATTGCAGAGAAAGTAGATGAAGAAGCAATTAATAGAAATTTAAATTCAATTGTGCAGCAAAGAAACAGAGAGGTCTCAGGATGAGATTGAAACAGAATTCCTTCAATTCTCCAACCCAAGATCCAAGACAATTGTAATTGAAATTGAAAGCAAGAAAACTAAGAGGAAGGGAATTTAATTCTCCTTCCCCGAGACTTAGAAATTAAAATTCACTCCACACCAAAAGCTCTCCGAAAACTCTCTATGAAAACTAAAAGGAAAGCTTCCGAAGAACTTAAATCCTAAGCTATTTATACACTTTCTTCAAATGGTCTTCAAGCCTTCAATTGGGCCTTTGCTCTTGATGAAATTGGGTTGATAGAGGCCTTGGTTGATTGCTCTTGGAGTTTGGAGAAGAACCGAAGTGAACCGGGTTTGGAATCATGTAAGCTTGAGTAAAAGTTTGAGTAAAAGTTTGAGGCAAACTTTTACTCAAACTTTTCATATCAGCCACCCCATCCTTGCTGCTACCAACATTTGAGCCAAAGTTTGGGGTCAAACTTTTGCTCAAACGTTGGCTCCCCCTTGCACACTCATGGCGCCAACGTTTGCCAAAAAGTTTGAGGCAAACGTTGGCGCAAGCTTTTGCTCTCCAGGGTGTGTTGTTCATGGCGCCAACGTTTGCCAAAAAGTTTGAGGCAAACGTTGGCGCAAACTTTTGCTCTCCAGGGTGTTGATTTGTGATGCCAAAAGTTTGCCAAAAAGTTTGAGACAAACTTTTGCTCAAGCTTTTTGCCCAAAAGTTTGCACAAAAGTTTGAGGCAAACTTTTGGTCAAGCTTTTTACTCCCTGGTTCATTTTCACTTATTCCAAAAGTTTGAGCTAAAGTTTGAGGCAAACTTTTGCTCAAACTTTTTGTCCTCTCTTCCTCCTAGCCATTCCTTCTTTCTTCAACCTTTCTCCAAGCTTTCTTCACCTATCATTAATAAACCAAACACATCAAAGCTATGCTCAAAATCATGAGATATTCATTCTTTCATAATATGTGACAATTATAGCATAAAACCTCATGAAATTGCATTAATTCATCTATGGTTGATTAAATCAAAGGAAGCATGAAAATCCACCCAATTGGCTTGCTTATGGCTCAAGAAAGTGCATAATGCATTTGAAAACAAAAGAAAAAGACTAGTGAAACTAGGCTAAGATGACTTGTCATCACAACACCAAACTTAAAGCTTGCTTGTCCCCAAGCAAGAAAAGATTTATTGAGAAGAAAGAATGAAATGGAAGAGGATGTTCATGCTAGTAGAGTGTTATTGGTGGTTCATGGGGTTTTATGTGGATATGTAAACACTCACTTTTTATTGACTCTTAAGCCTAGAAAGTCTCCTTCAAGCTTCAAGTAACATACTGCTATGACCTCTCATTATTTCTTTATCCTTGGCTATTATTTTGTTCATAAGCTTTATTTGAGTGTCATGTGTAGCAAGTTCATTTTCTTTTCTTTATACTTGACACATTATTCACTATAGACACTTGGCTCACATTCCTTCTTAAAACATTGATGCCCAGCACCTCTTTGGGCTATTAAATGCCTTGTAGTTAGGTTACTCTTGATAGTGGACTTTCAGCTGATGATCCCGGGTTAGTTAACCCAAGTCACCGAGTGTTGATGCACTCCAAAGAACTTAGTAGTCCAAGCAGATCCTAATACAAAGACACCACAGGCATATATTCTAAGGTTCAAGCTATTGGTGTCCAGCTTTGTTTCTTTTTGTTTTCTTTTGTTCTGCCACTCTTTGGCTATTTCTTTTTCTCCCCTTTTTTTCTTTCTTTTTGTTTTTCTTTCTAACCAAGGATTTTTTATTTGATTGAGATTCATAGACAGTAGGCCACTTTATACTTAGAGGAAGACATCCTAGTTCTCTTATTCACTAAAAGTGAGCTATCATACAATCACACATACATACCACCACTTACTTTTATTGTACTTCTGTCTAACAGAGAACTATCTCACTTCACATTCAAACATTTCTTTTATTGAATTAAAGATGCAGGGGACAAAACATGCTTTTTGTTCAGTGAAAGTAAACACACAAGCACACACATAGACTAGCTTACTTATTTTAAGAGTGATTCTACTTGTATTAGATGAACACTTTAACAAAACACAAGTCAAAACATTTTTCAACAGTAAGAGTTAAGTGTAAATACAACCTATTGGTTTGCAGTTCCTTTGTCCTTCCTTCTGTTGTGCCCTTTTGAGTTATGATGCATAGTGTCTTCAAATGGTGGTGAATTTCCTGCACAATTCTCAAAAGTTGCTTGCTTCTCAAGCCCTTAGATGACCAGTTAGTATGCATGAATTGAGTGTGGCTTGTGAATTTAATTTGGTGTGGGAACACCAAACTTAATTTCTTGCCACTTCTCTGGATACAGCAGGTTAACTCTAGGCAGAATCTTGTATCCTTGCTAAAGGTTATGAAGTTAAGACTAAAAAGCAGTTAAGTGGTTGAATAATCTGTTTGATTGCTTGGAACTAGCAATGTGTAGGAAGTTAGAATGTGCTTTTGAATGAGGTTTTGGTGGAACACCAAACTTAGAATCCTCCATTCTCCCTTAAGTTGTTTTTGGTGTGCAACACCAAACTTAGCTCCTTGCAATACATATCAATTATTCAACATTTTTATTGAAAAAGCTATGAAAAGAAAACTACCTCAGGTTGAGTTGCCTCCCAACAAGCGCTCTTTTATTGTCACTAGCTTGACATCCTTCAATTCCTTTCAAGAAGGCTGTAGGTTCTGGACCTCTTTTTCCTTATCCCATTGTCCTCCCAAGTACAGCTTTGCTCTGTGACCATTTGCTGTAAATTGACTCTTTGTTGCTTCATCTAGCAATTCAATACTCCCATAAGGAAAAACCTTTGTCACCAAGTACGGGCCAGTCCACTTAGACTTAGGTTTGCCAGGGAAGATCTTAAGCCTTGAGTTATACAGGAGCACTTGTTGTCCTGGCTTGAACTCCTTCTTTGTGATCTTCTTATCATGCCACCTCTTAGCTCTTTCCTTGTATATTTTAGCACTCTCATAGGCTTCTAGCCTGAATTCATCTAACTCATTTAGTTGTAACAACCTTTTCTCTCCTGCAGCTTGGGAATTAAGGTTGAGGAGTTTAGTGGCCCAAAAAGCTCTATGTTCCAGCTCTGTAGGGAGGTGACAAGATTTGCCATATAATAACTGAAAGGGTGACTTGCCAATAGGGGTTTTGTAAGCTGTCCTATATGCCCATAAGGCATCCTTGAAGATGGTTGGCCAATAAAACCCACTCTGTAATACCTTTGCAGCTGTTCTCTCTGGTCCAAAGTGTCCACCATATGCTGAGCCATGGCAATGCCATAGTATGTCCTTCATTTCACTTTCAGGGACACACCTCCTAATCATTCCATCAGAGCATCTCTTGAATAGAAAAAGGTTCATCCCACAAGAACTTCCTTGCTTCATTGAGTAATTTCTTCATTTGTTGCTTGGAAAATTCTTGAGGTATCTTCCTTCCTACCTTGTAGTTTGCTATGTCAGCAAACCAAGGTGTTTGTTGAATTTGGAAAAGATGTTCATCAGGGAAGTTCTCATTTACTTGATGTGGTTTGTCTTGCTTAGCTTCTTGTGGCACTCTTGATAGATGATCTGCTACTTGATTTTCACTTCCCTTCCTATCCCTCACTTCAATATCAAATTCTTGTAGCAGCAACACCCACCTGATAAGCCTTGGCTTTGAATCCTATTTAGACATTAAATACTTGAGAGCAGAATGGTCAGTGTATACTATAACTCTTGAGCCGATCAAGTATTGTCTAAACTTATCAAATGCATATACAATTGCTAAAAGTTCTTTTTCAGTGGTGGTATAATTTTTCTGTGTTTCATTCAACACTTTGCTAGCATAATATATGACATGATGCAATTTGTCCTTCTTTTGCCCCAGTACAGCACCGATAGCAAGGTTGCTTGCATCACACATAAGTTCAAAAGGTAAATTCCAATCAGGGGGTGTGATGATTGGTGCTGTAATGAGCTTTCTCTTGAGAGTTTCAAAGGCATGTCTACAGTTGTCATCAAAAATGAAGGGAACATCATTCATTAGCAAATTGCTCAATGGTTTTGCTATTTTTGAAAGGTCTTTGATGAACCTTCTGTAGAAGCCCGCATGCCCAAGAAAACTTCTTACTGCTTTCACATTTACAGGTATAGGGAGTTTTTCAATAATTTCTATTTTAGCTTTATCAACTTCTATACCTCTACATGACACTTTATGCCCAAGAACTATTCCTTCCAGAACCATGAAATGGCATTTTTCCCAATTCAACACCAAATTAGTTTCTTGGCATCTTTTCAAAACAAGAGTTAAGTTATGCAAGCAAGTGTTAAATGAATTGCCAAAAACAGAAAAATCATCCATGAAGACTTCTAAAAATTTTTCCACCATATCAGAAAAAATAGAAAGCATACACCTTTGAAAAGTGGCTGGGGCGTTGCACAGCCTAAAGGGCATCCTTCTATAGGCAAAAACTCCAAATGGGCATGTGAAGGAGGTCTTCTCTTGATCCCTGGGGTCCACCACTATTTGATTGTAACCCGAATACCCATCCAGGAAGCAATAATAAGCATGGCCTGCTAGTCTTTCCAACATTTGATCGATGAATGGCAAAGGAAAATGATCTTTTCTTGTTGCATCATTCAATTTCCTGTAGTCTATGCACATTCTCCACCCAGTCACTGTCCTAGTGGGGATTAACTCATTCTTTTCATTGGTGATGACTGTCATTCCTCCCTTTTTTGGCACAACCTGAACCGGACTCACCCAAGAGCTGTCTGAGATTGGGAAAATTATCCCTGCATTCCATAGCTTCATCACTTCTTTTTGAATCACCTCTTTCATGGTTGGGTTGAGTCTTCTTTGAGGTTGAACCACAGGTTTTGATTCTTCCTCCAATAAAATTTTATGCATGCAAATAGCAGGGTTGATGCCTTTGATGTCCTCAATTGTCCACCCCCAAGGCTGTTTTGTGAGTTTTTAATACTTCAATCAACCTTGCTTCCTCATCCATGTTCAAAGAGGAATTTATAATTACTGAAAATGCCATTGCTTCCCCAAGAAACACGTATTTGAGGTGAGGAGGGAGAGGTTTCAACTCCTGTTTTGGTTTGTCCTCTTTCTTGTCTTCAATGAGTATTTCCATCACTTCCTCTCTTTGTCCATTCTGATGCTCCAAATAGTTGTCTTCAAACATTTCTTCTACCAGCCCTTCAATCATGTCCACATTCATGTAGTTTTCTTGCTCTGAGGGGTGTTGCATTGATTTGAAGACATTGATTACCATTTGTTCATTATGCACCCTGAAGGTCATTTCTCCCTTCTCCACATCAATAGTAGTTCTTGCTGTGGCTAGAAATGGTCTCCCTAAGATGATTGAGCTGCTTCCTTCCCCTTCTGTGTCTAAGATTACGAAGTCTGCGGGGAAGATAAATTTTCCAACCTTCACTAGTAAATTCTCCACAATACCATTGGGTGTCTTGATTGATCTATTAGCCATGACTAGTGACATCCTGGTGGGTTTAATTTCTTCTATGGCAAGCTTTCTCATTAATGATAGAGGCATCAAGTTGATGCTGGCACCTAGATCACACAGGGCATTTTCCAATGTTATCTTGCCTATGGTGCATGAGACTACAAAACTCCCTGGATCTTTGAGCTTTGGTGGGATACCCATCTGGATCACAGCGCTACATTCTTCAGTGAGCATGATAGTTTCCTTTTCTTGCCAACTTCTCTTCTTGTTGATTAGCTCCTTCATGAACTTGGCATATAGGGGCATCTGCTCCAGTGCCTCAGCCAAGGGGATATTTATCTCCAACTTCTTGAAAGTCTCAAGGAACTTGTGAAATTGTTGGTCCTTTGCCTCCTTATTGAATCTCTGGGGATATGGTAGTGGAGGTACAAAGGCCTTCTCTGCTTGTTGCTTTTGATTCTTTGTTGGCTCTTCAATTGCTTCATTCACCTTTTTTGGAATTTTTGATTGTTCCTCCTTTTCTTGAATTTGCTTTGAAGCTTGCTTGCTTGCCATTGCATCATCATCATTGCCTTCTTCTGTGTGTGTTGACTGTTCCTCTTCTAGTGGTCTCTTGCTGCTCTCTGCTTGCTTCTTTGTAGTGTCATTGTTGCTCATCAATGTTCTCCCACTCCTTAATTGTATTGCCTTGCATTCTTCCTTAGGATTTGGGATTGTGTCACTCGGCAGTGAGCTTGAAGGTCTCTCAACAGAAATCTGTTTGGAGATTTGCCCAATTTGCCTCTCTAGGCTCTTCAAGGAGGCTTCATGGTTCTTGGTTGTCATTTCCTGGTGTTTCAACATTTTGTCTATCAAGGTCTCCAAGTTAGTGAGTCTTTGAGATTCAGGTGATACTTGAGGTGGGTTGTGAGATGTGGGTGGTGGATGGTAGGCATTTTGGTTGGTGGGTTGGTTATTGGATTGGTACTGGTTGGGGTTGGGGTAGTTGTTTTGAGGTTTTCTGTAGGGGTTCTGGTTAGTTTGCTGCTGGTTGTGGTTTTGGTTGCTTCTTGGGTTGTTTTGGTTTGTGTTCCTCTGCCATGGTTGTTGGTTTTGGGTGTGATTATCTCCCCATCTGAGGTTTGGGTGGTTCTTCCAGGATGGATTGTATGTATCACCATACACTTCATTTGGTCCTTGGTTGTGCATATACTGTACTTGCTCTTGTTGTTGTTCTTCTTCAGTTTCTTCATTTTGCCCCCATGTGGATGATGGTTGGCTTGTGTTAACTGCTGCAACTTGGAGGCTATCAATCCTCTTGGCCATTTGCTCAAATTGTTGTTGAATTTGCTGCTGCATCATCTTGTTTTGAGCCAAGATTGAGTCCACTCCTTCTAGCTCCATTACTCCTCTCCTTTGTGATGGTTGGCGATTTCTTTGGTGAGCAAAGAAATATTGATTGTTGGCCACCATGTCAATAAGATTTTGAGCTTCTTCTGCTGTTTTCATCAGCTACAATGATCCTCCAGCTGAATGGTCAAGTGATTCTTGAGCCTTTAGAGTGAGTCCTTCATAGAAGTTCTGTAGCTTGTCCCACTCAGTGAACATTTCTGGTGGACATTTCCTCAGCAGAGCCTTGTATCTCTCCCATGCTTCATACAGATTTTCAGCATCCAATTGTGTGAATGTTTGCACCTCAGTTTTTAGCCTGATGACTCTTTGAGGTGGATAGAATTTGGCTAGAAATTTAGTCACCAAATCATCCCAGCTTGTGATGCTTCCTTGAGGAAAAGTTTCAAGCCATTGTGCGGCCTTGTCCCTTAATGAAAACGGGAATAGCAGAAGCTTGTAAGTCTCAGGATTCACGCCATTGGACTTGACAGTGTCACAAATCCTTAAGAAGGTAGATAGATGTTGATTTGGATCCTCCAATGGTCCTCCCCCAAATGAGCAGTTGTTTTGGACCAATGTAATGAGTTGTGGCTTCAATTCAAAGTTATTTGCATTGACATTAGGGGTGAGAATGCTGCTTCCACAATGTCTAGCATTTGCAAAGGTATAGGAGGCCAAAACTCTCCTCTGGGGTGGGTTGTTATTGTTGTTGTCTGCTCCACCAGGTAGATTGGTTGAATGTTCCTCCATATCTTGGAATTCTTCTTCTGATTCCTCTTCTCCAACAATATTTTTCCCTCTTTCAGCTCTTCTTAACCTCCTGAGAGTTCTTTCGTCTTGTTCATGAAAGGTGGGTGTGGTTCTTCTTGTACCTGACATACAAGCAGAACATAAGAAACACACGAACCAGTGACACTTCAATCTACTGCTAGAATGAAGTTTTAGTTAGCTTAAGCAAAAATTCAAACAGTTAGTGGGTTAATTGAAAATTAAAGGACAGAAAAGAAAAAGTGCTTGATCTAGATCTCCACTTCACGTAATCATTGTCAATCTAATCAATCCCCGGCAACGGCGCCAAAAACTTGATGTGCGGAAAACGATCCGACACAAAACTCACCGGCAAGTGCACCGGGTCGCATCAAGTAATAATAACTCACGGGAGTGAGGTCGATCCCACAGGGATTGAAGGATTGAGCAATTTTAGTTTAGTGGTTGATTTAGTCAAGCGAATTAAGATTTGGTTGAGAGATTTGTGATTTGCAGAATTTAAATTGCATAGAAAGTAAAGGGAATGGGTAAATTGCATGAAATTAAAGAGAACTGAAATTTATAGTGCTGAATCTTAAAGAACAAGAAATTAAATGGCAGAAACTTAGAACGCAAGAAATGTAAATTGTAGAATCTTAAAGTGCAAGAAATGTAAATGGCTTGAATTGTAAAGGGAATTGGGAATTGGATTTGCAGAAATTAAACAAGGAAAAGTAAAATTGCAACAAACATAAGAGTGGAAGATGAATTGGATTGAATCGGATCTTGAAACAGAAATGTAAATGAGCTTGAAAGCAGTAAACAGAGAATGTAAAATGATAATTCAGATCTCAGGACCCAACACGAAACTAACCGGCAAGTGCACCAGGTCGCATCAAGTAATAAAACTCACGGGAGTGAGGTCGATCCCACAGGGATTAAAGGATTGAGCAATTTTAGTTTAGTGGGTGACTTAGTCTAGCGAATCAAGAGTTGATTTGAGTAGTTTGTATTCGACAGAAGCTAAATTGCATGAAATTAAAAGGGAGAGGGACAATTGGCAAGAATTTAAAGTGCAGAGAAATTAAAGAGGCTGAATCTTAAAGTGCAAGTAATATAAATTGCAGAAACTTAGATTGCAAGAAATGTAAATTGTAGAATCTTAAAGTGCAAGAAATATAAATGGCTTGAATTGTAAAGGGAATTGGGAAGTGGATTTGCAGAAATTAAACAAGGAAAAGTAAAATGCAATAAATAGAAAAGTAGAAGATGACTTGAATTAAACCGGATCTAAAACGGAAATGAGAAAAAGCTTGGTGTAGCAATGAAATAAGGAAATTGAAAATTTAAAACTGTAGATCTCAGGGCTCAAGAGACTAGATAGCTGAGTCTAGATCTCACTGCCTTCCTAGATCCAGCAAGAATCAATTGCAAAGGAAATAAAGAAATGTAAATTGCAGAAAGAGTAGAAGAAGAGGCAATTAACAGGAATGGAAATTCAATTATGCAGAAATTTAAACAAGATCTCAAGGTGAGATTGAAACAGAAGTTCTTCAATTCTCCACCCAAGATCCAAAGCAAGAAAAGTAAAGAATGCTCATGCAAGAACAAGGAAGAAGAGAGATCAATTCTCCTTCCTAATTCTCTAGAATTCTAAAGCAACAATTCAAAAATGTAAAGGTGAGCTCTCTGTAAGTGTTCTAAGAATTCTCCCGGAAAAGCTCTCTGAAAACTTAAATCCTAAGCTATTTATACACTTTCTTCAAATGGTCTTCAAGCCTTGGATTGGGCCTTTGCTCTTGATGGAATTAGGTTGATAAAGGCCTCGGTTGATTGCTCTTGGAGTTGGAGAGAAATCCATTGTGAACCGGGCTATAAATCATAAAAGCTTGAGTCAAAGTTTGAGGCAAACTTTGGCTCAAGCTTTTCATATCAGATGCCCCCATTTGCTGCTACCAACGTTTGGGCTAAAGTTTGAGGTCAAACTTTAGGCCAAACGTTGATCCCCTTGTGTGCATGTGTGGCGCCAACGTTTGCCAAAAAGCTTGAGGCAAACGTTGGCGCAAGCTTTTCTCCTCTAGGGTGTTGGTGTGTGGCGCCAACGTTTGCCAAAAAGCTTGAGGCAAACGTTGGCGCAAGCTTTTCTCCTCCAGGGTGTTGGTGTGTGGCGCCAACGTTTGCCAAAAAGCTCGAGGCAATCATTGGCGCAAGCTTTTTGCTCCAACCAATGTGAATTCACTCTCCAAAAGCTTGAGCTAAAGTTTGAGGCAAGCTTTTGCTCAAGCTTTTTGTTCTCTCTTGCTCCTTGCCCTTTCTTCTTTCTTCAACCTTCTTCAAAGCTCTTTTCACCTATCATCAATCAACCAAACACATCAAAGCTATGCTCAAAATCATGAGTTTGTTATTCTTTCATAATATATGACAATTATACCACAAAATCTCATGAAATTGCATTAATTCATCCATGGTTGATTGAATCAAAGGAAATATGAAATTCTACCCAATTGGCTTGCTTATGCCTCAAGAAAGTGCATAAAAACAATTGAAAACAAAAGAAAAAGACTAGTGAAACTAGGCTAAGATGACTTGTCATCAGCTGTCTCTTAATTAAAATCTCTAAATTGGTTAACTTCTGCCACGCACCACTCTTCATCTAACAATCAACAGAAATTTAATGCACAAATGCACATATCAAGAGGTTTTTTAATGGTTGTAATAGGGTTAGGGTCAAGGTAGGAATGTATTTGGTCAAGTGGACTAAAATCTGAATCCTTAATTAACTTAAACTTTCCACCTAACTTAGTCAATCCATGTAATCATAATAAAACATATAACTATCCATTAACCATTTTTTCCACATATTCATGCATTCTAATTTCAAGTATAGTACATATGCATTGCTTTCACCACATACTTTAGGGGTGAGAATGCTGCTTCCATAATGTCTAGCATTTGCAAAGGTATAGGAGGCCAAAACTCTCCTCTGGGGTGGGTTGTTATTGTTGTTGTCTGCTCCACCAGGTGGATTGGTTGAATGTTCCTCCATATCTTGGAATTCTTCTTCTGATTCCTCTTCTCCAACAATATTTTTCCCTCTCTCAGCTCTTCTTAACCTCCTGAGAGTTCTTTCGTCTTGTTCATGAAAGGTGGGTGTGGTTCTTCTTGTACCTGACATACAAGCAAAACATAAGAAACACACAAACCAGTGACACTTCAATCTACTGCTAGAATGAAGTTTTAGTTAGCTTAAGCAAAAATTCAAAGAGTTAGTGGGTTAATTGAAAATTAAAGGACAGAAAAGAAAAAGTGCTTGATCTAAACTACCACCTCACTTAATCATTGTCAATCTATTTCAATCCCCGGCAACGGCGCCAAAAACTTGATGGGATATTTTTGTGGAAAAACGAATTTCTCCAAAACACCCAAAACTAACCGGCAAGTGCACCGGGTCGCATCAAGTAATAAAAACTCACGAGAGTGAGGTCGATCCCACAGGGATTGAAGGATTGAGCAATTTTAGCTTAGTGGTTGATTTAGTCAAGCGAATCAAGATTTGGTTGAGAGATTTGTGATTTGCAGAATTTAAATTGCAGAGAAAGTAAAGGGAGTGGGTAAATTGCATGAAAGTAAAGAGAACTGAAATTTAAAGTGATGAATCTTAAAGAACAAGAAATTAAATGACAGAAACTTAGAACGCAAGAAATGTAA
Organism: Arachis ipaensis; assembly: GCF_059453495.1. Lineage (NCBI taxonomy): Eukaryota > Viridiplantae > Streptophyta > Magnoliopsida > Fabales > Fabaceae > Arachis > Arachis ipaensis. Next base: position 76,824,998 of record NC_142440.1, on the reverse strand, counting down.
ATTGCAGAATCTTAAATTGCAAGAAATGTAAATGGCTTGAATTGTAAAGGGAATTGGGAATTGGATTTGCAGAATTTAAACAAGGAAAAGTGAATTGCAACGAACAGAAAAGTAGAAGATAACTTGGATTGAATCAGATCTAAAAACAGAAATGTAAATGAGATTGAAAAGCATTAAACAGAGGAAGTAAAATTGGAATTCAGATCTCAGGACCCAAGAGACTAGATAACCAAGTCTAGATCTCAATGCCTTCCTAGATCCAACAAGAACAATTGCAAAGGAAATGTAAATTGCAGAGAAAGTAGATGAAGAAGCAATTAACAGAAATTTAAATTCAATTGTGCAGCAAAGAAACAGAGAGGTCTCAGGATGAGATTGAAACAGAATTCCTTCAATTCTCCAACCCAAGATCCAAGACAATTGTAATTGAAATTGAAAGCAAGAAAACTAAGAGGAAGGGAATTCAATTCTCCTTCCCCGAGACTTAGAAATTAAAATTCACTCCACACCAAAAGCTCTCCGAAAACTCTCTATGAAAACTAAAAGGAAAGCTTCTGAAGAACTTAAATCCTAAGCTATTTATACACTTTCTTCAAATGGTCTTCAAGCCTTCAATTGGGCCTTTCCTCTTGATGGAATTGGGTTGATAGAGGCCTTGGTTGATTGCTCTTGGAGTTTGGAGAAGAACCGAAGTGAACCGGGTTTGGAATCATGTAAGCTTGAGTAAAAGTTTGAGGCAAACTTTTACTCAAACTTTTCATATCAGCCACCCCATCCTTGCTGCTACCAACGTTTGAGCCAAAGTTTGGGGTCAAACTTTTGCTCAAACGTTGGCTCCCCCTTGCACACTCATGGCGCCAACGTTTGCCAAAAAGTTTGAGGCAAATGTTGGCGCAAGCTTTTGCTCTCCAGGGTGTGTTGTTCATGGCGCCAACGTTTGCCAAAAAGTTTGAGGCAAATGTTGGCGCAAGCTTTTGCTCTCCAGGGTGTGTTGTTCATGGCGCCAACGTTTGCCAAAAAGTTTGAGGCAAACGTTGGCGCAAACTTTTGCTCTCCAGGGTGTTGATTTGTGATGCCAAAAGTTTGCCAAAAAGTTTGAGGCAAACTTTTGCTCAAGCTTTTTGCCCAAAAGTTTGCACAAAAGTTTGAGGCAAACTTTTGGTCAAGCTTTTTACTCCCTGGTTCGTTTTCACTTATTCCAAAAGTTTGAGCTAAAGTTTGAGGCAAACTTTTGCTCAAACTTTTTGTCCTCTCTTCCTCCTAGCCATTCCTTCTTTCTTCAACCTTTCTCCAAGCTTTCTTCACCTATCATTAATAAACCAAACACATCAAAGCTATGCTCAAAATCATGAGATATTCATTCTTTCATAATATGTGACAATTATAGCATAAAACCTCATGAAATTGCATTAATTCATCTATGGTTGATTAAATCAAAGGAAGCATGAAAATCCACCCAATTGGCTTGCTTATGGCTCAAGAAAGTGCATAATGCATTTGAAAACAAAAGAAAAAGACTAGTGAAACTAGGCTAAGATGACTTGTCATCACACACAAGGCTGTGCATGCGCAAATATCAGAAATGTTGAAATTATGCAACTTTGCAGAAATTAAGCTTTACTTTCAAACAAATCCCAATCAATTTTGAAAACTGAGGCAAAAGTTACGATCAAACGAAGTTCACCAAAAATCCACTTTTTATAAAAGTCCCAAAACCTGAACATTACCAACATTTCCCACCATAACCTACCCTTTTTATCATATTATACCACTTCCAACCACCAAAAATCAATCATGTGATACCCAAAATCAATCATCCACCAACACTTTCTTCAATTCCAATCTCTTACACCACCTTTACCAATTCAACATTCATGATTTATCAACTCATCATCATTCACATCATTTATCTACAATCTCAACATTCACAATCAATATACCAATAAGATCACTAATCATCATCAAACATCAACCATATCAACAATAATAAATCACATAAGCAACATCAAACATCATAATCCTTAAATACTAACAATCATTATCAAATTCACATATTCCTCATTTCAAAACTCCATGTCATAATCATCTCCATACAAATTATCCTCCTACATCACAACCACATACAATCATTCATTCTCAACATATCAATATTATTAAACATACATCAACATTCAACACCTCAACAACCATTATAATTCATTCCTATCCTATGGGTCACTAGCCTAAGTGTCCATGAATATTATATACTACATAGAGGAAATCAAAACCATACCTTGGCTGATCCCCAATATACTTGAAAACCCCAAATTGAGCCCAAGATAAGCTTTTAATCGCACACTAAGCCACCAAGAATCTCCAACAAGCATCAACAAGCTCCAAACTCACCATAATCAAGCTATATATACATAAATCATCATAAATCAACTTAGGGCTCATTATAATTGAAATTTCACAAGAGTTTCAATGCCTCTTACCTTGCCCAACAGGTTTGGAAGCCAAAACCAACATCAAACAAAGGCTAGAGTGTACCTAAACACCCAAAAATCACAAAATTTCACTTAGCCAAAACCCTAAAACTCGAAACTTTAAGGAGAAGAACTGAGCAGGATTCGAGCATTACTTACCAGTTTCTTATATGGGTTTTGTAGAGCTCTTCACAAGGAATGCGTAGCCCAAACGGTGCGGTGATCGGAGCTCTCTAACTCAAGATATGAGCTTCGGAAGATTGAAGTGAATAGTACTCAATCTCTTCTCCTCTCCCTCTTTCAATTTCCGATGTGTGTGTTGTGTTTAATGAGTGTTGTTGCTGCATGGGTTTATTAAATGAACCCTTATATATGTTGGGCTTGGGCCCAACTTGGGCCCGTTCCAACCCGTTGGCATTTTTAGCCTGTTTGGCCCAACTTTGGGCCAAACCTTTAAAATTAACGCCCAATTTTTAACTTCTAATATTTTTCTAAGGTTTTTGACGGTTTTCACTTTTCTCATGCGGTACCGAGCAGACTTGAATCGGTTCAACCGGTTTAACTACCGGTTCGTTATTTTTCACAGTTTTTTTGCAGAAAACACATTTTCTGACTCAGAAAGACCTACTAAGTCCAAAAATCATATTTAAATCTCCAAATTCTCATTCTAAATTTCTAGAATCTAATTTGGGCATTTAAATAATTTTATTCGTGTAAAACCCTGTCCTTACATCCTTCCCTCGTTAAAGAGATTTTCGCCCTCGAAAATCCAAATCACACGATGTAGTATATGAACTCACGCCGTGTAGTATATATCTTCGTGCGCCGATGGTGCAATATGAACTCCCTGGTACAAAAAACCAGAGAGTTGTGCCATACTTGTGCCATACTTAAGGTTCAAGATGTACTTGTGGTGATCAAGGACTTGGTCTTTCTAGTTGACTTTTACATCCTTGAAATCCTTCCAACAGAAAATAGAAGCTCATCTTCCGTTCTACTTGGTAGACCCTTCCTTAAGACCTCTAAATTCAAGTTAGATTCCTTCACCAGAACATATTCCTTTGAGGTTGGAGACAAGACTATCAAGTTCAATTTGGAAGAAGCCATGAAGCATCCTCCCGAAGAGCATTCCGTTCTCCGATGTGATGTAATCGATGAAATGGTAGAGGAAGTGCGAAAAGAAGACTACAACAAGTTGTGCTATCCTATTGTTGAAGAGACGGATGATCAAGAGGATAAACAAGAGAAAGTTGTTGAGAATGAACTCTGTGAGCTTGATGAAAAGGAACCTCAGCTTGAGGCAAAGAGTGAATTGAAACCTCTTCCATCTCATTTGAAGTATGCTTTCTTAGAGGATAACCAAAAGTTTTCAGTCGTTATTGCTAGTGAGCTTTTTAGTGAAGAGGAAGAGAAGCTCATAGATGTTCTAAGAAAGCACAAGAAGGCAATTGGATGGAGCCTAGCCGATATTGTGGGGATTGATCCTCGCAAGTGCATGCATCGCATATTTCTCCAAGAGGGAGCTCGGCCGGTTAGGCAACCACAAAGGAGGCTCAACCCAACTATCCTCGATGTGATAAAGAAGGAGGTCACTAGGCTACTTGATGCGGGTATCATATACCCATTTTCTAACAGTGAATGGGTGAGCCAGGTCTAGGTTACTCCCAAGAAAACGGGCATCACTGCGGTTAAAAAGGATGATGGTGAAGTGGTCACCATGAGAGTACAAAATGCGTGGCGAGTGTGCATCGATTATATATAGAAGATTGAACGCCGCTACAAGGAAGGACCACTACCCTTTGCCCTTTATCGATCAGATGTTGGACCATTTGGTGGGTAAATCCCATTATTACTTTCTTGATGGATTCACTGGTTACTTCCAGATTCACATTGCTCCTGAGGATCAAGAAAAGACCACATTCACTTGCCCTTTCGGCACCTTTGCCTACAAAAGGATGCCATTTGGACTATGTAATGCACCTGCTACTTTTCAGCGGTGTATGATGAGTGTCTTTTCCGATTTGATGGAGAATTGTATGGAAGTCTTTATGGATGACTTCAGTGTTTATGGAACTTCATTTGATTATTGCTTAGAAAACTTGGCCAAGGTCTTAGCTAGATGTGTTGACACTAACCTTGTCTTAAATTTTAAGAAATGTCACTTTATGGTAAGACAAGGTATAGTGTTAGGACATGTAGTATCTAGTGAAGGCATTTTTGTAGACCTAGCCAAGGTCGATGTTATCACCACTTTACCTTACCCCTCATCTGTGAGGGAGGTCCGCTCATTTTTGGGACATGCAAGATTCTACAGGCACTTTATTAAAGATTTCAGCAAATTTGCATTGCCATTGTCGCGCCTACTCCAAAAAGATATGGACTTTGAGTTTGACAGTGCATGTGTGAAAGCGTTTGAAGAGCTAAGGAGAGTTCTTACCACAGCACCGATTGTGCGAGTCCCCAACTGCATACTACCGTTTGAGATAATGTGCGATGCGTCAAACCATGCTGTAGCTGCCGCGCTTGCACAACGTGATGGTAAACTCCCTTATGTCATTGCTTACTCTTCTAAAACCTTGGATGCAGCACAATCCAACTATACCACTACGGAAAAGGAACTCCTAGCTATTGTTCATGCTTTAGATAAATTCAGATCTTATTTGCTAGGGTCCAAGATAGTGGTATACACGGATCATACAGCTTTAAAGTACTTATTGACAAAGAATGAGTCAAAATCTAGACTCATACGTTGGATCTTGCTTTTGCAAGAATTCGACTTTGAGATTAGGAACCAGAGTGGGTCTCAAAACTTAGTTGCGGATCATTTAAGCCGCCTTGAGAATTTAAAATTTGACCCATTTTCGATCGATGAATCATTCCCATTGGATAGTTTGCATGCTGTGTCGGATAGTTTTCCTTGGTTTGCCCCAATGGCGAACTACTTGGTTGCAAAACTCTTCCCCCCTAACTTTTCTAAATACCAAAGGGATAAGTTGAGGAGTGATTCCAAATACTATATTTGGGATGACCCTCACTTGTGGAAGAGGGGAGTGGACTAAAGAGAGAACTTTTGCGTGGTCTAGAAATTCGCAGATAAATCCTCGTTGCAAGTATAGCTTCTAAACCAACAAAAGTTCTTTCTTACAAAAGTTTTAGTTGTCACAAGTAACAAACCCCTTTTAAAATTGATAACCGAAGTATTTAAACATCGGGTCGTCTTCTCAAGGAACTACAGGGAGGTGTTCTTATTATTGGTTACGAGTTTTGTAAATTGGGGGTTTTGAAAGTAAGGAACAAGTAATTTAAATGACAAGTAAAATAAATAAATAACTATAAAATAAACTCTCGGCAAGGTATGAAAATTCGGAAGTCCTATCCTAGTTATTCTTATGAGAATTGAAATTAACCCCACTTAGTTAACCTTTACAAAAGCAAGGGAAAGTCAAGTGGACTAATTAGTTAGATTCCTAAGTCCTAGCCAACTCCTAAGGAAAGACTAGAGTTAGTGGAATTTCAGACAATTAGAGGAATTAATTAACAATCACGATAAGTTTAATAACTCAAGAGCCTCCAATTAATCAATTAAAGCCAAGAATATAAAAAGCTAAATAAGAATCACAATTCTAAAATACCTCAAATTGCATTAAATAGAAATTATTATCTAACATGAAGAGTTCATAAGCCAAATTGGAAAGGAAGAGAATCAATAAGAAAAATAAATAAACCAAAGTACTAGGATAAATAAAAGTAGAAGGAAAACTAAATTAAATGAATATTGAACCTGTGATGAAGAAGAAATAATCCTAAATCTTAAAACTAAATCCTAAGAGAGAGGAGAGAACCTCTCTCTCTAAAAACTACATCTAAACTATGAAAAGTGAATGTAAGATAGCATGATGATGAATGGATGCATTCCCCCACTTTATAGCCTCAAATCTGTGTTTTCTGGGCCAAAAACTAGGTCAAAAACAATCCAGAAATTGGCCCCAGCAATTTCTGTTATGTTCATGTCGCGGCAAAGTGACGCGGAGGCATTGTCCACGCGTTTGCGTGGATTGCAATTTTGCCAGGTCACACGTCCGCGTGATCCACGCGTTTGCGTCGCCTGGCGTCGGGACAGCTTTGACAAATTATATATCGTTGCGAAGCCCCAAATGTTAGCTTTCCAATGCAACTGGAACCATCTCATTTGGATCTCTGTAGCTCAAGTTATGACCGTTTGAGTGTGAAGAGGTCAGGCTGGACAGCTTAGTAATTTCTTCAACTTCTTGTATTCCTTCCACTTTTGCATGCTTTCTTTCCATCCTCTCAGCCATTCCTGCCCTATAATCTCTGAAAACACTTAACACACATATCAAGGCATCTAATGGTAATAAGAGAGGATTAATAATAAGCAATTTAAAGGCCAAAGAAGCATGTTTTCAATCATAGCACAAAATCAGGAAGGAAAACATAAAACATGCGAATAGTATGAATAAGGGGGTAAAGAGTTGATAAAAACTACTCTATTGAGCACAAGATAAACCATAAAATAGTGGTTTATCAACCTCCCCACACTTAAACAATAGCATGTCCTCATGCTAAGCTCAAAAGAAGCTATAAGGGAGTGAAGAGGAATGGTAGAATGTATGAAATGCAACCTATGTATATGAATGCAACTATATGCTAAGATGTTTCTATCTACTTGGTTAAAAATAAATAAGTTCTCCAAGACAAACATAAATCAAATTCCACTAATTCAAATCATACAATAAAAGACAAGTAAACTTGTAAGAAGACAGATCATGAAAGCAGGGAACATAGAATCAAGCATTGAACCCTTACCGGTAGTGTATATCACTCTAACTCTCAAGTGTCTAGGGTTAATCACTCTACTCTTCTCTAATCATGCTTTCTAAACTTTGTTCTTCATCTAACCAATCAACAAAAATTTAGTATACCAATGCAAACATCATGAGGTCTTTTCAGGGTTGTAATGGGGCTGAGGTAAAGGTAAGGGTATATGTATGGCCAAGTGAGCTTTATAAATTGAATCTTTAATTAACCTAAACTTTTACCTAACATACATATACTCTATATAACTTTAGAATCATCCCTAGCTACCCATAATTCCCACTTTTGTATGATTCCCATACTCATGTACCAAATTTTTGATATTTCTTTACTTTTATCACATGTGCATTGATCTTTTTACTAACTTAGCATTGGGGTAATTTTGTCCCCTTATTTATTTATTGAAATTTTTTTTCTGAATCATAAAAGCAAACATAACTTATCAATGCACATGGATTTTTAATTTTTTTCTGGTTTTACATGAGTAGGTTCCCAAATTCTCAATATTCAAATAAATTAGAAACATGATACATTCCCTTATTAACCCATGTTCCCACAATTTTCCCACACTTAGTTGATGCACAATCTCTATCTTAAGCTAACCAAAGATTCAATTGGGGTGATTACTTGTTTTTCCACTTAAGGCTAGTGATGTGATAAAATATAGAACAAATGGGGATAAAACGGCTCAAAGTGGCTAACAAAGGTAATTGAAAGGATAGGCTTATTTGGGATAAGTGAGTAAAAATTCAAACAATGGCCTCAATCATATGCAAGCATGTAACACATTAAATATTGGACATATAGGATGAAACAAAATAAAGATTACAATCATAGAGAAGTAAACACACAAGAATAAAATATTTATGGTTAAATAATGTAACCATATAAATAAGCTCAAAATCTCACGGTTTGTGTGTTCTTAGCTTTTTAAACTATGTTCCAAATACAACTTCAAACAAATTTAACACAAAAATTTTGATTTAAATTAGTGAAATTTTTTTCAAAAATAGGGTCTTAGAAGAAACTCATTACTTTAACCAAGCAGTAGCTAAATGCATAAAATCAAACAAACATGCAATTAAACATGCAAATACAATAATGAACAAACAATGAAAATAAAACAATGGTGTTGGAAAAAAGAAAATAGCTAACCCATGGAGATCGGTATCGACCTCCCCACACTTAAAGGTTGCACCGTCCTCGGTGCATGCTAAGATGTGCAAGTGGATGGGGGTTGTGGTTCCTCAGCTGGTGCTCTTTTTGTTCCTTTCCTTGCCGGTGGTTTGGGAGTAGCTTTCTTAGTACCCTTCTTGGTGGCCATCCTGAAAAGTGAAAAAGAAAGTAATTTTTAAAGCTAAGGGTTAGAGCAAGGAAGAGAGCGGGAAAGGTGGTAATCAATGCATAATAAAAAAGAATAACATTAACACATGGTCATGACTACATGTGAAAAAGTTCATCAATGGAAATATAGCAAGTGCATGTAAAGACAATTAAATGCAAGATGTTTATTGGCATGCTAGCAAAGGCATGAGTAGCATAGATCAAGCATTCTATGTCCAAGTTAGATTACCAAGTCTTTCAAACTAACAACATGTTCGTAATAACAATTATATTTAATTAATAAAATATAAAAAGAGTTTTGTGAAAAGCAAGCTTTTAGAGTAGTAGATAGAAAGAAATCGAAAAAATAGTGCATAATACCATACGGGCTTTTTCACAAACACATAGCAAGCATGGTGAATAAGCTATTGAAAGTATTAAATTGAACATACAAGCAACCCTTTAAAAGGTAATATATAATTGTCAAACAATTCCTTTAATAATCCACAAAAATATAGAAAATAATGACCCAAATAAAATTCTAACACCAATGAAAATAATGCAATGAATGAAAATATGCAAATAAATTAAATGAAATAGAATGGTAGTGAAGAGGGATGAGAAGTTAAAGAGATGAAGAAGAAGAAAGTAAGAAAAGGAAGAAGAAAGAAGAAAAGATAGAAGAAATTAGGATTAGAAAAGAAAAGATAGGATAATTGGCGTTGATCTAGATAAGTTGTGCGGCGCAGGCGACGCGGACGCGTGGGTGACGCGGTTGCGTGGTGTGCGACAAGTTCAGGTGACGCAGACGCGTGAGGCATGCGGTCGCGTGACCTGATTTGTGCGATTGGCGCGAGTGCAGCCTCGCGTTCGCACAACTCTCTATTCGAAACTTTTTTTGCCAATTTTTTGGGTGACACGGTCGCGTGGGTGACGCGATCGCGTGGATGGCCATATTTTGAAAATGACGTGGATGCGTGGGGCACGCGGTCACGTGATAGGACTTGTGCTTCTAGCATGATTCCAGCCCCACTCCATCACAACTTGCTCCCAAACACCCGTTTACGTCAATTTTACAGGGTCACGCATTCACGTGGATGACGCGGACGCGTGGGAGGCATTTTTCCCACATGATGCGGATGCGTCAGCAACGCGGTCGTGTGGATCAATTTGTGCCAAAGGCTCGCCTCCAGCCATGCTCTCGCGTGACTCTCTGTTCAATTTTCTTTTCTTCCCAATGCACTGGTGACGCGGGCGCGTCGGCGACGCTGTCGCGTCGTGTGCGATTTTTTTTTATGCTTGAAAAATGCAGAATGCAATGATAATATGAATGTTATACAAAACTCCAGGTTCAATACAATAAAATAAAATAAAACTCGAAAACAAATAAAACTAAATAAAAATGAAAAAAGAACGATCATACCATGGTGGGTTGTCTCCCACCTAGCACTTTTAGTTAAAGTCCTTAAGTTGGACATTTGGTGAGTTCCTTATCATGGTGGCTTGTGCTTGTATTGATCCTTGAATCCCCACCAATGTTTGTAATTTCAATGGCCTCCGGGATCCCAAACTAGGCGCAGAAAGCCTTCAAGCAAGTTAAAGCGAGTGACAAGGCCCCAAGAGTGTTGATTTCTAGAATGAATTCCGGGGTCCCAAACCTTGCTTTTGCACCCGTCTTCTTGTTGATCATCATGATTCCATCCGGGTGGCACGCAATTGAAATTCTCACTAAGACATCCAAACAGCTTCCTAGACCTATTCAATTGAGAATTGTACCAACCTTTGTACTTCAATTTGGAGCATGCAACCATATTGAACCTTGCATGACAATTCTTACCACTGACCGTCTCCCGCTTGCTCTTATAGCCACAAAGAGCTCTAAGCTGACCATCTGTTTCAAGCAAAGCATATTCAAGTGAGCTAATTAAGGTTAGAGATGAGAGATTTACCCACTTGAATGAAGGGATGGATGGTGATGGCTTTGGGGGAGAGGTCTCCAACAACTTTGGCAAGGTGATTTCCAGCTCCATTTCCTTGAGCTCTTCCTTGACAACTTCCACCTCTTTGCAAGTTTCTTCAATATCAACCTCTTCCTCTTAGTAGCTTTCTTCCAATTCAATCTCTTCTTCATTGCTTACCAAGGGCATGGGAGGTTGTGCTTCTTCTTCTTTGATCTCCATGTCTAGTCCAACAGGAGAGGATTCAATTGTAGATAAGAATTCATCAATGATCGAATCCATCTCTTGATCATCCTCTTCAAAGTCTTCAACCATGATATGCCTTGGAGGTTGTACACCCTCCTCAACATCAATTTCAAACATCTTTGAAGGAGGCTTTATAACTTGACTTTCCCATGGGGGTTCAGCATCTCCTAAGTCTTCAACCACTTCTTCCTTTTCAATAATTACAGCTTCCTCCACTTGTTCCAGTACAAAGTCATGCTCCGTACTGTCCACTGGAATTTCTAGTATCTCCTTCATGCTACGTTCTTCATTAGATTGTCCACATGAAGCCATGGGGGTTTCTTGAGCGTCCGAACGTCGGGAAGGTAATCGATTTATCGTTTGATTCAATTGGTGAAGGGTTGCATGAAATTTTTCAAATGTTTCCTTGAGTTGCTCCCTTGATTCTTGGGGTGATGGATATGGACATGGTGCATAGGGAGGTGGTGGTTCTTGGGAGTAATTGGGTTGGAATTGGTGTGGATATGGATTAGGGTCGTATGGAGGTGAATGGTGGTAGTTGGCTTGTGAGTGTGGTGGTTCAAAGCTATGTTGAGGAGGTGGTTTATAGGTGTATGATGGGGCTTGTTGGTAATTACAAGGGGGTCCACCATAGTCATCATCTTGGTATGCATCACAGAATGGTTGTTGGTTATAGTGCATTGGAGGGGGTTGTTGCCAAGAGGGTTGATCAAATCCTTGTGGCTCCTCCCATCTTTGATTGTTCCAACCTTGATGCCTATTCTCATTGTAATTTCCTCTTCCTGCAACATAATTGTAACCAGACTCATAGCCAAAGGGTTGAGAGTCCATAGTAACAAATAAAAATTAAAAACAAAAATAAAAACAATTATAAATTAAAAGGTTATTGAAATTTAAATTTTGAATTTGAAAATTAAATTTTAAATTTGAATTTTAAATTTTGAAATTTGAATTTTGAAGTTGAAGTTCGAAATTTGAATTTTTGAATTTTAAAATTTGAAATTTGAATTTTTTAAAAGTCAACAATATAAGATAAAGTTTTGAAAAAGATTTAAATTTTGAAAAGGTTTGATTTTTTTAAAATTTTAAATTTGAATTTTGGAATTTAAATTTTGAAATTTGAAATTTGATTTTGAAAAAAGATAAGATAAGATTTTGAAAAAGATATGATTTTTGAAAAAGTTTTGAATTTTGAAATTTAAAACTAAGATAAGATAAGATAAAAATTTTAAAATCAAAATCTGAATTTATTTTATTTTTTTATTTTTTTTTTGAAATTTCAAAAATTTAATAAGAATGAAGAGAAAAGATATTTTTGAATTAAATGAAGGAAAGAGAAAAAGAATAAAATAACACTAAACTTAAAATTTTTAGATCAAAACGAAGAAAACAACTAAGAACAACTTGAAGGTCAAGATGAACACGAAAAACAAATTTTTGAAAAAAAAAATTTAATAACTAAATAAAAACCAATAACCTCTTAATTTATGAAAAAAAAATAAAAACAAAAATAAAAATAAATAAACAAGTAAAAAGCAAATATTTACAATAACCATAATAAGGCACACGTTTGCAATTCCCCGGCAACGGCACCATTTTGAAGAGAGAACTTTTGCGTGGTCTAGAAATTCGCAAATAAATCCTCGTTGCAAGTATAGCTTCTAAACCAACAAAAGTCCTTTCTTACAAAAGTTTTGGTTGTCACAAGTAACAAACCCCTTTTAAAATTGATAACCGAAGTATTTAAACCTCGGGTCATCTTCTCAAGGAACTGCAGGGAGGTGTTCTTATTATTGGTTATGAGTTTTGTAAATTGGGGGTTTTTAAAGTAAGGAACAAGTAATTTAAATGATAAGTAAAATAAATAAATAACAATAAAATAAACTCTCGGCAAGGTATGAAAATTCGGAAGTCCTATCCTAGTTATTCTTATGAGAATTGAAATTAACCCCACTTAGTTAACCTTTACAAAAGCAAAGAAAAGTCAAGTGGACTAATTAGTTAGATTCCCAAGTCCTAGCCAACTCCTAAGAAAAGACTAGAGTTAGTGGAATTTCAGACAATTAGAGGAATTAATTAACAATCACGATAAGTTTAATAACTCAAGAGCCTCCAGTTAATCAATTAAAGCCAAGAATATAAAAAGCTAAATAAGAATCACAATTCTGAAATACCTCAAATCACAATTCTTGCTCATGACTCACAACCCCAGAATTCTAACCAATGTTGATGCACATGTTTGCCCATTCTTGTGAAACGACCTGAGATTTGAACACTTCGGTTACTTTTATTGGGGTTGAACTTGTGACAACCAAATTCTTTCTAAATTTGATTTGCGGATTATTTGTCGGTTGAGGGCTATACTTGCAATGCAAAAATCTTGTGAAATTCCTTACCGATGGTACCCGTGTACATCAAATTTTTTGCGCCGTTGCTGGGGAATGGTTGCAACATATGCCTTGATATTGGTTATGTGAATATGTGAAAATTGTAGATAGTTTACTTTCTTTCAATACTTAGCTATAGTTTAGATTTCTTTTGTATGTGTGCTATGACTTCCAAGTTTGATGACTCGGTCTCAACCGAATTCTAGCTTAGCCGAGTTTGACCCTGAGATTGGAAGAACTTTGTTACACACTCGGCAAGTTAGACGGCGGTTGGACTATACGGCTAGTACTTCGGCCTCTCTTGAGGAATATACCGAATCACTAGGTGGTACCGAGAGTGACTTCGAGTCTGCTTCTTCCTATTCTTCTGTTGGCCCTACTAATACATCTTTGCATCCTACAGGTGAACCATACATGGCGGAGCCACGACGGATCACTTTGCATGAGCAAAGAGCTCCGGATATCATACTTCAACCTTTGCAAGCAAGGTATCCTAACCTTGATCCAAACTTTGAGTTGAAGAGTAGCTTGATACATTTACTTCCTAAATATCATGGGTTGCCGGGTCAAGACCCCATCCGACATCTAAGAGACTTTCAAGTTGCTTGTTCTACGGCTCGAAGGCATGGAGCCGATGAGTTGGCTATTATGGTCTTTGCCTTTCCTTTCTCTCTTGAAGGGCAAGCAAAGACATGGTTTTATTCGCTACCAGATGAGATTGTGACTAATTGAGATTTCTTGAGAAGAGAGTTTCTAGATAAGTTCTTCCCACCGGAGAAGACCGATTATGTCTGGAAGGAGATCTCAGGTATAATGCAAAGAGACCAAGAGAGTTTTTATGAGTATTGGACTCGGTTCAAGAGGCTATTGGAATCTTGTCCACATCATGGATTGAACACTCACTTGCTCATTAGCTACTTCACCGGAGGTCTTTGTGTGGAAGATAGAAGATTGCTCACCGCTTCTAGTGGTGGTTCCCTTTCAAAAAACAAGACGGAGGGAGAAGCTTGGAAATTGATAAATGATGTTGCCGAGGCTACACAACATGTAAGGGTGAGAAGTAATCCTCTCAAGGGTGTGGTAGAACCGTCCCCTTCTGAAGCAAGCTTGACCAAAGCGCTTGGGGACATGACCACTATCCTCACGCAAATACAAAAAGATCAAAAGGAATACTACTCCATCCAAGCCATCCAAGCCCCACCCCCAGTTGCTCAACTTGAAGGCCCTCCTAGGATTTGTGGTTTATACTCTAGAACCACACATTACACCGATCAATCCATCAAATTCAAGAGGAGCATGCCCTTGTAGTGGCCAATGTGAATTACAACAACCGTCCACCCTATCCTCCTCAAGGCCAAAACAACTACACTCATGGTGGTAATCAACATCAAGGGTGGAGGGATAATGCACAAGGGAGCAATCAAAACCAAAGATGGAACAACTCTTCTTCTCATTACAACAACCAATCTTCATCTCAATACCACCATAATAACACCAACCACCAAGCCAACCAAAATCACACCAACCAAAACCAAAACAACTACACCAAATACCAAGCACCACACCATAAACAACAATCTAACCAAACCTCTTCATATTCCACCAATCAAGTTGACGAGCTTAGAGCCGCAATGGAGAAACGGGACGAAAGCAACAAGGCTCAATTTGATGCCTTGGGCGCTCAATTGGCCAATCTCACCAACATGTTTTCAAAGATGACCATGCCCTCTCCCAACAACAACACCAACCAACCCTCAAGCTCTTCTAACCTTCCATCCCAACACCAACCAAACCCCATGGGCGGTCTCAATGCCATCACTCTACGGTCGGGGACTACATTGGAGGAGATACCTCCTAGGATCATGGAAGACATTCATGAGGAAGAAGTGGTTGTTGAAGCTCCACATGAAGAAGAGGAGGTAGACAAAAGGCATGAGGAAGAAGGAGTAAGCCTTAAGGAACCCAAGAGAAAAGCTATAGTGGATGAGTCCATTCCTATCCCATTCCCTTCCATGGTAAAGAAAGCAAAGAAAACGCCGGAATTTGATTTGAACATGCTTCAAGTGTTCAAGAAGGTTGAGGTAACCATACCACTTTTTGATGCTATCCAACAAATTCTGAAGTATGCAAAATTTTTGAAAGACTTGTGTACACACAAGGATAAGATAGGAGAGTTAGAGACATTATCCATGGGTAGTTCAATTTCTTCCTTGATAGAGCCTATTCCAAAGAAATGTGTTGACCCTGGACCTTGTTGGTGTCTTGTTGTATTGGTGGGCGCATTTTTCATGACTGTATCTGTGA
Source organism: Arachis ipaensis (assembly GCF_059453495.1). Taxonomy (NCBI): domain Eukaryota; kingdom Viridiplantae; phylum Streptophyta; class Magnoliopsida; order Fabales; family Fabaceae; genus Arachis; species Arachis ipaensis. The sequence goes on along the minus strand of NC_142440.1, from coordinate 76,809,482 downwards.
CCTAGGAGCTTGCGTAAGCATCATGCCGCTCTCCATTTTTGTGCGGTTGAATTTAGCTCCATTAAAGAAGTCGACGGCGAAGTTTGCCTTAGGCGATAAGAGTGTGATCACTGTGATGGGAATAGCAGAAGATGTACTTGTGGCGATCAAGGAGTTGGTCTTTCCAGTTGACTTTTACATCCTTGAAATGCCTTCAACAGAAAATAGAAGCTCATCTTCCATTCTACTTGGTAGACCCTTCCTTAAGACCTCTAAATTCAATTTAGATGCCTTCACCGGCACATATTCCTTTGAGGTTGGATACAAGACTATCAAGTTTAATTTGGAAGAAGCCATGAATCATCCTCCCGAAGAGCATTCCATTCTCCGATGTGATGTAATCGATGAAGTGGTAGCGGAAGTGCGAAAAGAAGACTACAACAAGTTGTGCTATCCTATTGTTGAAGAGACGGATGATCAAGAGGATGAACAAGAGAAAGTTGTTGAGAATGAACTCTGTGAGCTTGATGAAAAGGAATCTCAGCTTGAGGCAAAGAGTGAATTAAAACCTCTTCCATTTCACGCCCCCTACTAGTACTTCCTCTAGAAGTCTCCTTTGACGAGGCTACCATTTTTGCGTATTCTTCAACTACTCTTGCCTTGTTCACCAGATCGAAGAAAACACGGATCTCCATAGGAGCCACAACCGTCATGATGTCGTCCTTCAAGCCCCTTTGATACTTGACGCACTTCCAACTCTCATAGGTCTCCGGGGCACCCTCATATACACTAGAAAACCTATAAAGCTCCTCAAACTTGCTTGTATAATCAGCCATAGACAAGGAATCTTGCTTTAGCTGCATCAGTTCCATCTCCTTCGCTTCCTTTGCAGACTCAGGAAAATACTTCTTGTAGAAGGCCGTCTGAAATACATCCCAAGGAACATTAGCGTTCTGAAGCTGTAGCAAGTGGCATTCTGCCTGCCACCAATGCTGGGCCTTTTCCCGAAGTTGATAAGCAGCAAACTCCACGTATTGGTTGTTCGGGACATGCTGTGTAATGTCCTATCCAACAAATTAGCGTTCTGAAGCTGTAGCAAGCGGCATTCTGCCTGCCACCAATGCTGGGCCTTTTCCCGAAGTTGATAAGCAGCAAACTCCACGTATTGGTTGTTCAAGACATGCTGTGTAACGTCCTATCCAGCAAAATACCTTGCTTAAGTCAGGGTATTTCTACTAGAAAGAACATTACGTAACCTTTTCTAGTATTAACTACATAATTATCGAGCCTTTGTATCAAGTTCACATTTCAATTTTAAGAAAATGCCAGAACAATTTGTTTTTGTTCCTTAAAGACATATATCAAATATTTACAAGTAATAATAATCACATAAATATTATTAATAATATTTCTTATATAAAAGAAACCAAATGAAACTCAAATACAATGTACCATACCTACCCCTCTATGTAAAATAAAATCTCAAGGGACAATAGCGAGGGGACTCTATGAAAGCAATTAAAATCATAAAGAAAACCTACTAATCGCTCGCAGCTTCACATTTTGTCTTCAATCCTGTGTCACTGAAAGGATTGAAAATTCGGGGGTGAGAACCAAACCACATATTCTCAGTAGAGGTCGAGAATACCGTGAAAGTAAAGAATAAATCGCAAATAGTTAATTAAGTTCGACAACATTCTTTTTCATTAATTATATAAATCTTTGAAATTACGTTGGAAAAGAATTAGATATTAGCTTATATCAATTTCAGTATGAATAGTCAGCCTATTCCAAACATAGGTTCATTAAGTCTATACTGAACCAGTATGACTTTTCATATAATACCTAATCCTAAACGTAATTCAAAAACAGGCAAGTAGAACACAAACAGACAAATAGAACACAAGCAAATACAACAAGGATCACAATAAAAGCACAGGAAATATCACAGAGAATAATGCGCAAACAAGAATGATGCATGTCTAGTCCTAGTGCAGGCAATGAGCTCATCTGTCGGTTTCTACCCGCTCCCGATGTAACCTAGCATTACTAGCCGGATATGGCTTTCCTGTTGGCTATACCCCTGTGTACAAGAAATAACCCCTCTACCACCACAGGGTCTACTTCACATAGGAAATAACACATCTGCCACTGTAGGGATGTATACCGACACACTTTCTGTATATAGAAAATAACCCCTCTTCCACTACAGAAATGGAATAGGTGGTCACGGTACTTCTGTAGCAGGAAATAACCCCTTTGTCTTACAGAATTAAATTATGGATCTGTACTGCAGGAAAGCATTCTCAGTGGTCACACCACCATCTATCTGACTGTCTCAATGCAGCAGATGATCATACAAGTATCTCTGGAGTTGCCTTAACGCAACAAATGAATAAACAAATATCTCTTCAGTTGCCTCAAGCAACAAATTACCTTTCAACAAGTCCTCTACTTTTTATTCTCTTTTATAATCATAAATACGCAAGCGGGACAAAACCCACGTCCTCGCCAACAATTTCATAATCTGATTATCTCTTCTCAAAAGAATTGTTGAAATTATCATCATTAAACAAGTCTTAAATATTTGTTTTGGTTAAGTCCCTATACTTTTATAAAAATTTGGGCATAATCTCCTCTGAAAATATGACTTAACCACCCTTACAGGTCCAAACCAAACAATTTACCAAACTCTTTTCAACCTTTCCAGCATCACATCAATTCAGAATCAAGCAAAATTCAACATTGAATTAGCCATATAACACTAAGGTTCATCTTTAGTTTTATAAACTCATAACTGTCACTAAGACATCCTTAACACTCTATCTTCTTTTCTGTTTTAAATATAGCAAATAAACTTGGAATTGTGCAAACTTTATGTCCAGGTGTTCATCTTGAAATAAGATTTCTAACAAATCAAAGATCATAATTTTTTGGTTTCTCTAGCCTAAGGAATAGAGAAAAAACTGTGACTGCTCTGCAGTGCGTAAAACCAGATAAACAGCAGCAGCATGTGATATTCAAAATTCAATATAAAATCCAAGTTAAATCTAATGACTTTAAAAATTAATATAGTTCAACTTCACTTATCCAGGTTTCTTTCTCAATTGGTTCTGTGTTAATATAATTTTTAATGAAGAAGTTACATAACCTGGGAGTTAAGTAAAAGTGAGTCAAAATCTGTTTTAGAAACCAACAAGCTTAGTACCTTTCAATTTGAATAACTTCTATTACAAAACTCCAATTAAGCTAAATTTTGGTTTGGGAGCTCCTAGCTCATCCAGAAACAAGTGTGTCTTGGTTGCAACCCAATTGCTATTCAATTCTAAGAGTTACAAGCATTGGAGGTTGATGCATAGCTTGCTGAAATCTGTTTCTTTTCAGCTTTGTCCACCAATATTCAAAAATTCACAACTCCCAATCCTTAACTCCTAAAATTCTTAAGTTTTAGAGTAATAAACCAAGTTAATCAAATTTTATAATAAAATTGGTTTTGCTCTAAAACTCGGCTCGTAAAAGTCGCAGCAAGATAAACAATTTGCTTCTCTGTTTGTACTTTTCTGCTGCAGGACAGATTTATCGACCTAACTTCAAAAATTTGCCATAAATTATATATTTAACAAAAAGGTCCCAAATTTTCCAGTTTAGTTCTTTATATTCCCAAGTTTAATCCAGACTTGGTCTCATATAATTCTGATTATTACATAATTAGTTATATCTTTTCAAAGTTTCTGACTTCGTTTATAATTATGCAGAAAATCTGATTTTACAATACAACTTTGAAAAATTATAACTAATTCTCTAGTTAATACGAAATCTTCAAAATTGAATCTTAGCGATCATACTTATTGTAGTTTATTTAGCTCTTAATTTCTTATCATTTCAAACACTATTGAGTTACTGGTTCCCTTTCAAAATTACTGTTTAACTTCAAAACTCAGATTTTCAGCAAGTAATTCAATATTTTAAGATTCAATCCTTCAAATATCCTCTAAACTCAATTTCAATCATTCACCAAGTCCACCACCATTACAATAAAGAAATAACCATATCTACAGTAACAAATTCAATATAATCCATCAAACTCAGAGTTCTCAGCAATCACTTGTCAATAATTCACACAATCAATCAACTTCATAAAATCCACAAAGTCAATCAACCCTCAGCCACAATTCAACATCCATATAGCCAATCAACTAATCTCAACAATTAAACCTATTTGCAATTACTCAATAAATTTTATGGGCATTCTTAAATTAAAACTGTTTAATTAAACCCCCTACCTCAATGTCGTAATCGCAGGATTTAACACAGCAATTCCCTTTATTCCTAATTCGTGGTAGCAACTGCAACAGTGATACCGAAGACCCTCTGCAGCAGTGATGTCATCAATATTTGCGATAATGGTGGCTAGACAGAAACAAAAACATTTTTGGGCATTTTTCCTATAACATTGAAGCGGCAAGCAGAATTAACAATAATCAAAATAGGTTGTGAATGATACAGATTCAAATACAAGGATGAAGGAGGCTGTAGTAACCGAGCAATACCAGGGCAGGGCTAAAATAGTTCACAGCAACAACGCGGATGATACTTCTCGGATGGCAGACTCCCTCAACAGCACTAGCAAGTGCATCAGTGGAAGAACGACTCTCTTCTCTCATCACCGTCACTCCTCCCCTTCCTGCCCTGTATCACGGTAACTATGATAGTTAGGGTTCCTCCCACCAGTGGCCCCTTCGATGGCGCCGACTTTCATCAATGGTAGCGGTGGTGACGATGGTCCTGGGCAGAATCGGCGGTAGCCTCTCTTCTACGCGCGACAACTCCAATAAATGTCAACAGCAGCAACGCGTCTCCCTATTCGTCGTTCTTTTCTTCTCTCTACGCGTAGTAGCTTCGATTGATTATAGTAGCAAAAATGGGTGCACGAGGATGGTGAGATCGAAGCCTTCTTCCTTCCGTGAGCTCTGATCTTCGTTCCTCCCTTTCTGTTTTCATTTTATCCCTTTCTCCCTCTGTGTCTCGCTCTCTCTCGATCTTTCTTTCTTTGATTTTTTGAATTAAATCCTCTGACTTTCATTTGGAAGTATGTGGTTCACATTAGCTATGGATGAATGGCTCATAATAAAAGAATACGTGGATCACTGGAGAAAGGATAGGTGGCAGTGTGCATGTGTTAGTGTAATTGGTCAAGGGGTTTACATATTAGATAGTAATGGTACATATAAAATAAGAAACGTAGAACTAGGGTTAAAGTAAATTTTTTTCGAGTAACTCAAAAATTTTATAAAATATTTAAGATAAAATAACAATTTATGATTTCAAATATAATACTATAAAGATTACTTTCAAAACGCATAAGATTTTATCTATCAACTTATTAATGAGCTCAAATAATTATTTTTAATTTAAATTATAAAATAAACATACTAATCACATTTTATAGAATATGATTAAACTCGGAATATCAAATAGAATATGATTAAACTCGGAATATCAATTACCTAAATCAAATTATATGACCTTTCATTATCTTTCCATCATAACTTTAATTTTAAATTATATAAAATAACCAACTATAAAAATTTACACAAGAATATTAATTGAATTAATTCCAAACATTAGTGAAACTAATTTAATTATTCTTAATAGATTAGTTTATAAAATAAAGAGTTCAAACTAATAATAACTCATAACTTTTCATAATAAAAGTTACTTAAATTAAATTGTATGTGCAATACTTTCTTATTTTTCAATTACTAAAATTATACAAAGTATTTCAATTATAATAAAATTACTTAAGAATCTTATTTGATTTAAAATGAAATTATCTCCGAATCTATTTAATTATTTCTAATAAAATAATTTCTAAAATTATAAAGTTTAAACTTAATAAGATAAAATCACAATTTATTCACATTTAGATTTTCAAAAATGCAGGATGTTACATGCTGTGCCCGCAGTGCGCGCTCCATAGCTTAGAACCAATTATCTGCTTCCATGGGATTAGTTGAACCACGAAAACTCGGAGGATGAACCTTGAGAAAAGTCGCCAAAGTCATCAGAGCACCTCCTGTGTTATCTCCACTCTCTTCAGCATTGTCATTCGCATTTCCTTCGTCATTCCCGTTTCTGGCCGGTTGGCCTAACCTCTGCACAGCTTGCAGGGTCGCAGCAGCATTAGCCTCCATGGTATTTGCTAAGTTCACCATCGCTGCCATGAATTCGGCATGGTTGTCAGCCGGTTGCTCATTCCTACTCTCTCGTGCACGTGTACGACCTCGTCCGCGAGTAGCCATTTGGGTTCCTGTCTACACCAAATAATCGATATCAAGGTGATCAGTCTCAATATCAAAAGCCTATTGCTTCAATTATCCCAAATAGGCACTCACAAACAAGCATGCTATGCAATATCAAGTAGATAACCTAATAGCATCAAAGAAAAAGACACACAGAGTATGCAATGAAGCACAATCGGTCCATCCCTCAGGCTCACGAGGACGAACCGCTCTGATACCACTAAATGTAACACCCTAATTAGCCTAAGCTTTACCTCGCGTCGTAAAGCAAAGGTTAATCAGAGATTACAACAGTAATAAGCTCGTACATAATATATATATATAATCTAGAAACCCGATGAAGGATATAGCTCAAAAACAGGATTTCAAAAGCACAACGCGTACTAACAAAGCTTCTAACTTAGAGCACAAGAAACAGATGAGATATATCAAAATATAATAGTATAATATCATAGGGATCTAGCCACGGCTCGTAGAGTTTAAGCCGGCTAGCCATATACAGACATACAGAACCAGAAGTAAAAACAGCTTGTACATGTTTTGTTCTCTAAATAGATGCCTCTAGGCAAAACAAAATACAAAAGTGAGAGATATATATAAACAAAATAAACCAAAAATACTCCAAAAGGTATCATGAACCTCCACTTTTGTCATCATCAGAGCAACTCACCGAGATGGGTTGTGACCTGCATTTGAAAAGCATAACAGAAATATGGTATGAGAACCGGAGGTTCTTAGTATGGTAACAGTGTCCAGTGATGTAGGATATAAGACCCCGGGACGCCAAAGGCAATCCTAAGCTCCATATCCATCACAAGATTCAATCTTAAAGCATACTAAAATAGATAAGCATAGTTATATAAACCTTAACATAAATAAACCGGGTAATTTATCTTAAGGAATTTCTATTCTAACTAACGCTGCTGTCCCACAGCCTTCACCAACCGATCCTCCCTGCGATCCCATCGCCACCGCCTACTTACACTCCTCAGCTCCAGACAAACACAGATAATACAAGCAAGGAAAACACAAGTAATATTCAAATATATAACAAGTAATTCAAGAAGCAAGTAGAAATATTATACAATTAGGCAGGCTTAAGTAATCAAAGCAAACAAGCACATAGGAAATGATATGATGAATGTCTATCCTATTGGCTCGTGATATCATTTGTCGGTCTGTAAATGCCAACCCGACACATTCTTTCGGATGTCGCCTTTCTGCCACTTCCGAGGATATAGCGCCTGGCCCGCTCTTATTCCGAGGATATAGTGCATGGCACACTACTGTTCCGAGGATATAGTGCCTGGCCCACTTGCATGCTCAATCCGAGGATATAGTGCCTGGCCCACTCTAGCGGAAGAAAAGGAAAACAACAAGCACACATAACTCATCACAATTCATTCAAAGGATATAGTGCCTAGCACACTTTTCACGTCCAACAAGTCCATCCACCTCAAATCATTACCAGTCGTCGCCATTTCTCATCTCAATCCACTTTCAATTATCAATTCTCAACATTCCAAGGATATAGTGCCTGGCACACTCTCAGCATTCATATTTCTAAAGTTCATCATAAGCCATTCCACTCCGGACTTGTTAGTCCCTCAGTTTCTCAATCTACATACCAATCTACCTCCACAAGCCATCAAACCATCCTCATTACACCCGAAACCTAAACCTCCGTCTTCAAATTCTTCATAATAATCATCAACTAAAACCTTAGATTATCTCTCATATGCCTATACTCAAAATTAAGTCCACAATCCTTAAAATGGTGTTATAGAAGCTCACAACCTTGTTGGGAAGGGGAGATAGTTGAAAACAAAGTTAAAATTTGAGAATCAGCGCGTCTGCGGCCGCATAGAAGTGTGCGCGCACGCCCAGGAAGATTTTAAAAGTGTGTGTACGCACAGGGTTGTGCGTACGCACAGGTACTAAAAATTATATGGTCTGTTTACTCGCACAGGATGTGCTCCGCCCCAACAGACGACCCTTCCCAACTTGTGCGTGCGCACAGGGCTGTCCGTCCGCACAGGTCGCAATTCTTCGTTGATGTGTACGCGCACAAGCCATGCTAACGCTGCAAGCAGAACGCATTTCCCTGCCTGTGTGTGCACACAGGTCTGTGCGTCCGCACAGATCAAGATTTTCGCAGGGTTGTACGTCCACACAAGGCTGTGCGTGCGCACATATCAGAAATTCTGAAATTATGCAACTTTGCAGAATTTCAGATTTTCAACACCAACTTTGAATGTTCATAACTCCCTCTACAAGATTCCAAATTTTACAAACTTCATATCAAATTAAAGGGTTTTCAATAAGCTTTACTTTCAAACAAATCCCAATCAATTTTGAAAACCGAGGCAAAAGTTACAATCAAACAATGTTCACCAAAAACCAACTTTTTACAAAAGTCCAAAACCTCAACATTACCAACATTTCCCACCAAACCAAACTAAAACCACTTCAAATTCTACTTTCTATCATAACCTACCCTTTTTATCATATTATACCACTTCCAACCACCAAAACTCAATCATGCGATACCCAAAATCAATCCTCCACCAACACTTTCTTCAATCCTAATTCAATCGTTACCAACATCAAAATCAATCCCATATCCTTTAATTCCAATCTCTCACACCACCTTTACCAATTCAACATTCATGATTTATCAACTCATCATCATTCACATCATTTATCTACAATCTCAACATTCACAATCAATATACCAACAAGGTCACTAATCATCATCAATCATCAACCATATCAACATCAATAAATCACATAACCAACATCAAACATCATAATCCTTAAATACCAACAATCATTATCCAATTCACATATTCCTCATTTCAAAACTCTATATCATCATCATCTCCATACAAGTTATCCTCACACATCACAACCACATACAATCATTCATTCTCAACATATCAATATTATTCAACATACATCAAAATTCAACACCTCAACAACCATTATAATTCATTCATATCCTATCGGTCACTAGCCTAAGTGTTCATACCCTGGGTCGAGCTATGTGACCCGGCCGACTGAAGATAAAGCAACCGACCTCTAAAGGTTGAACTGCCACCGACCTCTCCTTAAAGCGTTCGGCTAAATCGCCACGAAGGTCCAAGTAGGCCCAGACAAAGGAGCGCAGCCTATTCTAAAGGCGGCTAAGCCCTAAAAGATAAGATGACTTCACTTAAAGATAAGATAAGATAACTTACTTATCTTATCTAGAAAGGTCAGCCCAAATAACTATAAATACACTAGAGCTCCCAAGTATAACTGATACTCTGATTCTACACAAAAAACCTACTTAAAGCCCATGCTAACTTAAGCATCGAAGTCTCTTGTAGGTACTACCACCCTCCGGTGATCAAGGATCAGCAGCTCCACCAGGTTCAACAAGTCGGACGAAACTGCTCCGGCAACCACAGCAGATCTTATCCGAGATCGACCTTCAGTTTCAGGTAACCTTCGAAACATTGGCGTCGTTGCCGGGGAACCTGGAAGTCATCCCCTCATCATGGCGGACAACCTTGACAATGACCACAACTCCGGTTTGGAAGAAAGAACCCTGCTTAAAAATACGGATGCCACATCAAAGGATGTGCCTCAAACCAAGGGAGACAAGTAATCTCCAAACACCAAAATGTTAGATGCCCTCCGTGAGCAGCAGAATTGCCTTAAACAGCTCGAGCAGGATGCCGCACATCAGCGGGAGTCCGAAAAAGACCTCCGAAGAGAAGCGAGATGTCGCCGAGAGCTAGAGGACATGCTCACAAAGCTCGAGGCCAATCTCTAAACTAAAAACTACTCATTCCAACAATGAAGATAAACCTCACAAGGACCAAGATCCATTCACAAAAGAGATCATGAAAACTAAAGTCCCAAAGGACTTCAAAGCTCCTAACATGACCCCATATGATGGTACATTTGATCCAAGTCATCACCTTAGCAATTTTAGAAGCAAGATGTATCTCACAGATGCCTCAGATGCAATTCGATGCAAAGCTTTCCCTACTACCCTAACAAAAATAGCAATAAAGTGGTTCGACAGTTTATCTCCAAGATCAATCACAAGTTTTGACAACCAAGCCAAAAAGTTCCTCGCCCGGTTCTCCATCCGGAAGGACAAGACCAAACACGCCCTAAGCTTATTAAGAATTAAATAAGGAGATTGGGAAAGCCTCCGCAGCTACATGAAAAGGTTTAACAAAGCATGTCTCAACATACAAAGTCTCCCAACAGAAGCGGCCATCATGGGGCTCATCAACGGCCTGAGAGAGGGACCTTTTAGCAACTCAATATCCAAAAAACATCCAACATCTCTGAACGAGATACAGGAACGGGCAGAAAAGTATATCAATATGGAGGAGAATTCTCGATTAGGAGAAACATCAAAATCCGGATTCTCCTACCCACCTCGAGATAAGGATAAAGAGTCCAGAAAAAAGGAGGATCAGCCTACTGAAAAACCTCGAAAGTACCACAACTACACTCCGCTCAGAGTGTCACTTGTGGATGTATACAGAGAGATATGCAACACTAAAAAGATCCTGCTCCCTCGAACAATCAAGCATAAAAGAGGAGGAGGAAATCAGACGGAGTATTGTGAATATCACCGAATCTATGGAAATTCTACTAACGACTACTTTGATCTAAAGAATGTCATTGAAAACCATGCAAGAGAAAGGAGACAAGATCGGTTTCTAGCTAATAAAATAGACGATCCAAGAAAAAGAAGAAGGAATGAAGAGGTCGGAGGAGTCGAACGCCCACCTCACCCTCTGGAAAGACATGTTCATATGATAAATGGGAGATTCGTAGGAGGTGGGATCTCTAAGTCGTTACGCAAGAGACACCTCAAAGAGGTGTACCATGTTGGAGGAGGAGACAGGTTGGTCGACCTCCTCAATATCACCTTCACCCAAGAAGACGCCGTGGACATCATCCCAGGGCATGATGACCCCATGGTCATTACCATAATATTGGCCAATGCCAACCTCCACAGAACACTAATCGACCAAGGAAGTTCCATGGACATCTTGTTCAATCTGCCTTTGACAAGCTCGGCCTACAAGAAAAAGAGCTCAGAGCGTATCCGGATAACTTGTTTGGACTGGGAGACATCCCGATTCAACCACTAGGATACGTCTCCCTGCATACAACCTTTGGGAAAGGAACTCGATCTAGGACATTGAGTATAGACTATATTTTAGTCGACGTGAGCTCGGCTTACAATGCATTAATAGGTCGGACAACGTTAAACCAGCTCACCGCTGTGGTCTCCACTCCACACCTATGCATGAAATTTCCCACTCCGGAAGGGATTGCTACCATAAAGAGAGACCAAAAACTCGCGCGATGTTATTACAACAAAAGTCTGAACCTTAAAGGAGACCCTAGAGGAAAAGAAACCAACATTATAGAACTCGGGGGAATCCGAGCTCGCGAAGAACTCCACCCTCAGCCAGAAGGTGTGACTCAAGAAGCTCAAATTGGAGACGATCCAAGCAAAATAACAAATATAGGAGCAAATCAGAGAGAAGACTTAAAGGAATTACTAATAAAGCTCCTACGAGATAATTCTGACCTCTTTGCATGGAAGGCCGCTGACATGCCAGGTATTGATCTCGGACTAATGTGTCACAAGTTAGCCGTATACCCAGGGTCACGGCAAGTACAGCAAAAGCGTAGGAAGCTCAGCCCGGAAAGGTCGCAGGTTGTAGAGGAGCAGGTACAGGCCTTGCTGGAAGCAGGGTTCATAAGGGAAGTAAAATACCCACTATGGCTAGCCAATGTGGTGTTGGTCAAAAAGTCAAATGGGAAGTGGCGGATGTGCACCGATTACACCGACCTCAACAAAGCCTGCCCAAAGGATCCTTACGCACTCCCAAACATCGACACACTAGTCGACACTTCGTCAGGCTATCAATACCTCTCCTTCACGGACGCTTACTCAGGATACAACCAAATCCCAATGTATCAACCCGACCAAGAGAAGACATCGTTCCTAACCCCAAAGGCAAACTATTGCTATATAGTTATGCCCTTCGGACTTAAGAACGCAGGGGCTACCTACCAAAGACTGATGAACAAAGTCTTCGCCGATCACATTGGAAAGCTAATGGAAGTTTATGTAGACGACATGCTAGTAAAAATGCAAAGTGAGGAATCATTGTTACCCGACCTCGCTAAAGTGTTCGACACCATAAGAGTGCATGGCATACGACTTAACCCTGCAAAGTGTACGTTTGGAGTAAAAACTGGCAAATTCCTGGGCTTCATGCTTACCCAAAGAGGAATCGAAGCAAACCCACATAAGTGCAAGGCTATACTTCACATGAAAAGTCTGACCTGTGTCAAAGAGGTCCAGCAGCTTAACGGAAGACTAGCAGCTCTGTCTAGATTCCTAGCTGGATCAGCCTTAATATCTCTCCCCTTCTATGCGACATTAAGGAAGGGAAAGAGGTTCGAGTGGACCCCAGAATGCGAATAAGCCTTCCAAGATTTTAAGAAATTTCTGGGGCAACCACCTGTCCTTACTCGACCTCGGGAAGGTGAAGAGCTCATACTATACCTCGCCGTAGGGAGTCGGGCAATAGCCTCAACGTTGGTCAGAGAGGACGAAAGTGGGAAACAACCCATCTACTTCATTAGTAAGGCTCTACAAGGGGCTGAACTAAACTATCAAAATATTGAAAAGTTTGCCTATGCCTTCATACTCACTTCCCGACGACTCCGACCATACTTTCAAGCTCACACCATCAGAGTATAGACCAACCAACCCATAAAGGGGATCTTACAAAAAATAGACTTAGCTAGAAGAATCCTATAATGGGCAGTTGAGTTGTCCGAATTTGATATCAAGTATGAAGCCCGGACAGCTATTAAATCCTAGTACTTGGCCGACTTTATCACAGAGTATACTGACACCCCGAGCACCCCCATAAAGTGGAGCCTTTATGTAGATGGCTCCTCAAACAAAGCCGGGAGTGGCACAGGTGTCATTTTAGAAAGTGATCAGGGAACCCAAATCGAGCTATCCTTAAAGTTCGAGATTCTGGCCTCAAATAATCAAGCTGAATATGAAGTACTACTGGCAGGTTTGAGGCTAGCTAGGGAAGTGGGAGCTCAAAGACTTACCATTTTTAGCGACTCCCAAGTAGTTACTTCGCAAATAGAAGGGAGCTATCAAGCCAAGGATCCCACCAAGAAAAATACCTGGATAAAACTAAAGAACAGCTCGGACAATTCAAGGGATATGAAGTCCGACGCATAACCCGAGAGCAGAATGCCCGAGCTGATGCACTCTCGAAACTAGCCAGCACCAAACCAGGGGGCAACAATAGAAGTCTCATCCAAGAAACACTCCGAAGTCCATCAACCTTGGAGGAAGAAAAGATCCTAGCCATATAAGGACAGGATTAAGGATGGATGACTCCCATAATCAACTACCTCAAGTCAGAAACGCTCCTAGCAGACAAAAAGGAGGCAAAGATGCTAGTATGAGAAGCTCAGTACTACACCATAATACAAGACGACCTATATAAGAGAGGAATCTCTACACCTCTCCTAAAATGCGTCCTGACCTCCGCTACAAAGGAAGTTCTCGAAGAAGTCCACAGTGGCATGTGCCGCAATCACCTTGGGGCACTAGCCCTTGCCAAAAAGGTACTCCGAGCTAGTTTTTACTGGCCGACCTTGCAAAGGGAAGCAACAGAGTTTGTCAAGACATGCCCACCATGCCAGAAGCACACCAACTTTCACATAGCTCCACCCGAGGAGCTCATTTGCATTACTTCACCCTGGCAATTCGCAAAGTGGGGGCTCGACCTCCTTGGACAGGGGTCCGGACAAGTCAAGTTTCTCATTGTATTCATAGACTACTTCACAAAGTGGATTGAGGTAGAGCCATTAGCTAATGCCACATCCCAAAGAAGTCGTAAATTTCTTTACCGAAATATTATCACAAGGTTTGGGGTCCCATGCTCTATTACCATAGATAATGGTACTCGATTCACCGACACAGGCTTTAGAAATCTGGTAGCTAATCTAAAAATCAAGCACCAGTTCACCTCTATAGAGCACCCACAAGATAATGGACAAGCGGAAGCCGCCAACAATGTCATACTGGCCGGGTTGAAACGGAGGTTATAGGATGCCAAGGGAGCTTGGGCTGAAGAGCTCCCGCAAGTCCTTTGGGCATATCGGACAACACCACATTCAACTATTGGGGAATCTCCATTCCGATTGCTTACAGAATAGAGGCAATGATGCCTGTAGAGATAGAAGAAGGATCTCCTAGAATGGTCCTCTATAATGAAGATACCAACTCCCAGGCTCAAAGGAAAGAGCTCGACCTACTTCCAGAAGTTCGAAAAAAGAGTCCGGATTAAAGAGGAAGCCTTAAAGCGTCGAATGGCTCTGAGATATAATCGGAAGGTAGTCTAGCGAAGCTTCACCACCAATGACCTCATCTTAATCCGAAATGATATTGGAGCCAGGTCGGTCAGGAGAAGGGAAGCTAGCAACTAACTGGAAAGGACCATACCGAGTAACAGAGGTACTGGGAAAAAGGTTACTACAAGGTGTCCGACCTCGAGGGACGAGAGCTACCCAGGTCGTGGCACGCCTGTTGTAACACCCTAATTAGCCTAAGCCTTACCTCGCATCGTAAAGCAAAGGTTAATAAGAGATTACGACAGTTCTAGGTTCATATATAGTATATATATAGAAGGAATATAATAATTTAGAAGCCCGATGAAGAATATAGCTCAAAAATAGGATTTCAAAGCGCAAAGCGTACTATCATAAGGCATAAGAAACAGAAGTGATATAAACAAGGTAATAGTATAATAGTGTGATATCATAAGAAACTAGTCACGACTCGCGGAGTTTAAGCCGGCTAGTGATATACAGACCATACAAAAACCTGACAGTTTAAAAAAAATAGCTTATACAAGTTTTTCTCTCATAAAACAAGCCTCTAGGCTAAACAAAATATAAAAAGAGAGATGTATAAACAAAGTAAACCAAAAGAGACTCCAAAGGAATCCAAGGTCCTCCGCTTCTGTCACCATCCCAAGAAACTCACGGAGGTGGGTTGCGACCTACATCTGAAAAATACAACAAAGATATAGTATGAGAATCAGAGGTTCTCAGCATGGTAACAGTGCCCAGTGATGTAGGATATAAGACCTCGGGATGCCAAAGGCAATCCTAAGCTCCATATCCATCACAAAATTCAAGCTTAAAGCATTCTAAAATAAATAAGCATAACATAAACCTTATCATACTTAAACTGGGTAATCTATCTTAAGGGATTTCTATTCTAACCAAACGCCGCTGTCCCACAGCCTTCACTAGCCTATCCTCCATGTGATCCTATCGCCACCGCCTTCTGAACCTCCTCAATCCCAGTAGAAAGCACAATTAATAACAATGCAAGTAATTTACAAGTAAAAGCATACAAGGCAAGTAGATCAAGTAAGCAAATAGACATGTTATTCAATTAGGCATACAATTGCAAGTCGGCAAAGCAAACAAACAAGTAGAAAATGCATATGATGAATGCCTGCCCTACTAGCTGTGATATCACATTGTCGGTTCAACTGCCAACCCGACACATCTCCATGGAGACGTCGCCCTTCGGATTTCTCATATGGGAACCCCGAGATATAGTGCCCGGATCACTGTCCAGATATCGGCGCTTGGACGCCTATAGGTCAGAAGGGATGCGAGCGGGATACTCTTGCCTCAGACCTCACATCTCAATGCAAGCGGGACAAACCACCGCCCTTACGCCGCCGCCGCTACCTCGACAGGCGGGATCCAACCGCCGTCCCTGCCGGGTGCATAGCGTCTCATATTCTCAGTAAAAACAATATTTCAGTGGTTTTCAGAAAATATTTTCAATATACAGAGATCCATCAGCTCAATCCGAGTCCTCGACTCATCTCAACCACTGTCCATTCATAACTCAGTTTCCAATTTCAAAAGTTCATCATTCCTTATCTCATATATCACTTATCCTCCACCCAACGGCAATTCATTCTCAGCACGCCAGAAACCTAGGCCTCCATTTTCTAATTTATCATAAAATTATGTACTAGAACCCCTAAGTTATATCCCATGTTCTAATACCCAAAACTAGGCCCAAAAGTCTTAAAATGGTGTTTTAGAAGCTTACAACCTTGTTGGGAAGGTAGAATAGTTGAAAAACAAGAAAATTTTAAGAAACAGGACGTGTGCGGCCGCACAGGGGTGTGTGCATGCGCATGCCCAGGAAGTTTTAAGATGTGTGCGTACGCACATGGGGGTGTGCATACGAACAGGTGACAAAATTTCTAAAATCTGTTCCCTCGCACAACCTGTGCCAGTGCCCCCAACAGACTGACCTTCCCGATGTGTGCATCTACACAGACCTGTGCGTCCACACAGGTTGAAGTTTTTCCTTAGATATGTGCGCGCACAAGCTGTGCTAGCGCTGCGAACAGAGCGCACTTCCCTTTCTGTGCGTGCGCACAGATGTGTGCGTCCGTACAGGTCAAAATATTTGCAGAATGTGCGTCCGCACGAGGGTGTGCGCTCGCATATATCAGAAATCATGAAATTCTGCAACTTTGCAGAATTTCAGATTTTTAACACCAACTTTGAAGGATCATAACTTCCTCTACAAAATTCCAATTTTCACAAATTTTATATCGATTTAAAGAGTTTTCAAAGATCTTTAATTCTAAACAAATTTCAATCAGTTTTGAAAATCGAGACAAAAGTTATGATCGAGCAAATTTCACCAAAAACTCAATTTTACCAAACTTCGCAATTTACACAATTCTTACCATACACATTCCAAACCATACCATACCATTCCAAATCCCCTTCTCTCATCAGAATTTACCTTTTGTATCATATCACATCAATCATACCACAATTTCTTTCACCTTTTTATTAAGCATAGAAAAAGGGCCGTTCCCCCTGAGTCAAGGGAGGAAAACTAACCCTCTCCTCGGGGTCAGGCGACACCAACTCATAATTCTTCTCCTCGTCCCTATCACTACAAATCCTATGGAACCTCCTAAGTCTCACACAGTACTCGGGGTCAGCCACGGTAACACACATTAAGACTATGGAGTCCAGCCAGTCAGACATGCCATCAGGGATCTTGGTAGACATCTCAACAACGTTTTTTTTTTGGAAGACATAGGCCAACTATCCCTACAGTAAGAAAAAGTAAAAAGGGTCACCACCAAACAACTCGGACAATAAAAAGCAATTAGCAAATGTCAGATATGGCAGTAAAAGGGAAACCCCAGGACTCGCAAAAAACGAAGGACCAACACTAAAGTCCAGGGGCACCATTTGGAGGCAACAACAAGACAAAGAACCCAGAAAAGAGAAATTGGCATAAAAGTCCGAACCAGCTCTAACCCTCTCAAAAAATACAAGAAGTTCAATTATCATTCTTTACAGCATCTCTTCATACAGACAACAAAGACCATCATCACAGACCACGCAGAAAATCTTCAAAGCTACAACCTTTCTCTACAAACAGTTCAATGAAAGGCTTTGTACAGAAAGAAGTCATATAAGGATGAAAAGAGACAGGAATAGCGACAAGCCAAAAAGCCCTAAGGAAGCAAAAACTACCAGAAATACAAAAAGGCGCACATCACAGCGACGATCAGGCACAAAGATGCAATCTTTCGCAGAAAGACTCAAACTTTTGAAATCAAGACTCAAACAAAAATCAAAGCTTTGCAAAAATATGCAACAAGTGAAAGCATGCAGAAAAGAACGATTGTCGAAAAGTAAAGGAAGGAAAACCAACCTGCAGAGGAGAAGACGATAACCGCTCAAAGACAAAAGAACGATGCGTCAAACAATCGCTTTCAGGAATGGAAGGCTTGAGAGCGTAAAAACAAAGAAGCACCACAACGAGCAAAGAGACGAAAAGAAAGGAGAGAAAGAAACTGTAAAAATGATCCTTTGAAATTCAAAATGAAAGGCAAAATAGGGAAAGAAGGAAACGGTGAAGGAAAATTAATGAGCTTTTAAACCCTCGCACGTTCCCAAGAAAGCGCAATGCGCGCCGCAATTAAAAAGGAAAAAAGAAAAACACTTCGCATTCAAGGAATCCCAGCAAGAAGTTATACAAAGATCGACTCAAAGCAAAATGCTCAAACTCGACTTCCTCAAAGGGTCAAAGTCTAAAAAGACACAGCCTTAAGGGTAAGATCGAACTCGAGCAGGGGCACTGTTCATACCATGGGTCGAGCTATGTGACACGGGCCGACTGAAGACAAAGCAACCGACCTCTTAAGGTTGAACTGCAACCGACCTCTCCTTAAAGAGTTCGGCCAAATCGCCATGAAGGCCTAAGTAGGCCCAGACAAAGGAGTCTAGCCTATTCTAAAGGTGGCTAAGCCCTAAAAGATAAGATGACTTTACTCAAAGATAAGATAAGATAACTAACTTATCTTATCTAGAAAGGTCAGCCCAAACCACTATAAATACACTAGAGCACCCAGGTATAACTGATACTCTGATTCTACACAAAAAACCTGCTTAAAGCCCATGCTAACTTAAGCGTCGGAGTCTCTTGCAGGTACCACCACCCTCCGGTGATCAAAGATCAGTAGCTCCACCAGGTTCAACAAGTCGGATGAAACTGCTCCGGCCACCACAGCAGATCTCATCCGAGATCGACCTTCAGTTTCAGGTAACCCTCGGAATACCAAGTGTCCATGAATATTATATACTACATAGAGAAAACCGAAACCATACCTTGGCCGATCCCTAATATGCTCAAAAACCCCAAATTGAGCCCAAGATAAGCTTTTAATCACACACTAAGCCACCAAGAATCTCCAACAAGCATCAACAAGCTCCAAACTCAACATAATCAAGCTATATATACATAAATCATCATAAATCAACTTAGGGCTCATTATAATTAAAATTTCACAAGAGTTTCAATGCCTCTTACCTTGCCCAATAGTTTTGGAAGCCAAAACCAATATCAAACAAAGGCTAGAGTGAACCTAAATACCCAAAAATCACAAAATCTTACTTAGCCGAAACCCTAAAACTCGAAACTCTAAGGAGAAGAACTGAGAGGGATTCGAGCTTTACTTACCAATTTCTTACATGGGTTTTGTAGAGCTTTTCACTATGAATGCGTAGCCACAAACGGTGCGGTGATCGGAGCTCTCTACCTCAAGATATGAGCTTGGGAAGATTGAAGTGAATAGTGCTCAATCTCTTCTCCTCTCCCTCTTTCAATTTCTGATGTGTGTTGTGTTTAATGAGTGTTGTTGCTGCATGGGTTCATTAAATGAACCCTTATATATGTTGGGCTTGGGCCAAATTTGGGCCCGGTCCAACCCGTTAGCATTTTTAGCCCGTTTGGCCCAACTTTGGGCCAAACCTTTAAAATTAACGTCCGGTTTTCAACTTCTAATATTTTTCTAAGATTTTTGACGGTTTTTACTTTTTCTCGTGCGGTACCGGGCAAACTTGAATCGGTTCAATCGGTTTAACTGCCGGTTCGTGATTTTTCACAGTTTTTCACAGAAAACACATTTTCTGACTCAGAAAGACCTACCGAGTCCAAAAATCATATTTAAATACCCAAATTCTCATTCTAACTTTCCGAAATCTAATTTGGGCATTTAAATAATTCTATTCGTGAAAATTCCGGTTCTTACAATGGTCATCAATAAAGGTTACAAAATAGATAGACCCTCCAAGTATTTTTGTCTTTATCGGCCCACATATATCAGAATGCACCAAGTTAAGTATCTCCGGCTTCCTTGAAGGTGGATAGCTTTTGAAAGAAATCATGTTTTGTTTTTCAGCAAAGCAATGGTTGCACTTTTGCAAAGCAACCTTGCACCCAGATAAAAGATTCCTCTTGGATAACATATTCATACCTTTCTCACTCATATGACATCATTTCTTATGCCATAAATCAGTTCCATCAACAAACTCAGTAGCATTAACAACATATTTCACGATCTTTGCTTGAATTAAATAAAGAGTAGAGTGTCATATACCTCTAGCAACAACCATGGAACCTTTAGTGAGCTTCCACCTGTCATGAGAGAATGAGTTATCCAAGTCTTCATCACACAACCTACTAACAGAAAGTAAGTCCAACCGAATATCTAGAACATACTTCACATGCTTCAAAGTAAACTTGGTACCGTTGGAGGTTTCTAAGCAAATCTATCTAACACTGACACATTTTGCAACACCTTGATGAGACATTTTCACACACCAAAATCACCAGGAGTATAAGATATAACCAAATCTCTCCTAGTTAGATGTAACATGAATAGAAGCACCACTATCAATCACCCAAGACCCAACTAGTGCTATTATCAAGAAGGTTAACAGATTCAAACTCCTCAACAAGAAGAAAATCATCATGAGTTACATTAACCTTGTCTTTATTGCTACCGTAATCTTTATTCTTACTTGCCTTAGCTTTCTCCTTCTTTAACTGTCAATAAAATTTTTTCACATGTCTCTTTTGACGACAATGTTGACACTCAATATTTTTACACTTTTCTCGAGACTTGCTTCTGCTTTGATCTTTACTTTTAGGATCTCGACTTTTGTTTTTTCCCTTAGACTTAGAAATAAGAACATCTGAATGTGTAGTCGACTTTTGTCTCAAGCCAATTTAACGGTGAACTAACGAAAAACTGCTATTTAAAATTTACTACTTTGCATAAAAACAAAAATTCTATTTTTTCTCTTCTCTCTCATTTTGATGGCTATACTCTCTCACTCTCAATAATTCTTAAAATCTGATTAGAATAAAGACACAAAGATATAAAAATATACTCTTAAAAAATTAAACTTGAACCTCATTAAAAAAAGAAAAAAAAGTCCAACAGAATTCGCCCCACCAGGTGGAGATGTGCAATGCAGATTTAAAGTTTATCTTGAATGTCGTAGTGGATGTGACTATGGCTTTTTTCAAGCCTTGCAGTATCCATGCACACATGCCTTGGGCCCTTGGTTGTGTGTGCCTATGGCAGACTTGACTGACTTATTATTACATTGCCAGAATGTACTTTATAGATATACTGCATTTTCAAATTCTTGGATATTCGTCCGTCCCGTTTTCTTATTTTTAATGTCATAAACCAAATTCAAACTATAGAAACGTATTTAAAAAAATGAGCTCCTTTAACTCGACTGCACCTCCAGATTAATATATTTAACACTAATGGTTCATTAGTTAAGGCAGCTTAGTTAATCTCTCAAAAGAAAAAGAAAAAGAAAAAGAAAAAAATATCACTTTAATAAAAACCCACAAGGATTGTTAACGTACACTTAACACACTACATGGTCTGGCCCTAGTATAACTAATACATTCTTCTAGTGCGAACTTAAATTAACCTTTTCTTATCTATACTATAAAAAATAAAGATAAAGTAAAATTAAAAGAGAAATTTTATTTAGTAATTATTTCTGCGTTTAATAATGTGAGAATTTTATTTATTTGTTGTTTATATTAAATTGATTTAGTATTTTTTTTAAGTAATGATTTAGTATCTTTTAATTTTTACATATTACTTTTTTTTATATTCAAAAAATAATACACTCTAAACCTTATGAAATTCTAGTTTCAAATGTAATCACCGAGTTTTTTTATACAAATATATATTTTAAAATAATTATTTTTCTAAAAAAAAAATGGTCTCTAAAATACGTAGAGCCATTTTACTATTGGCGTTTGTCAAATGGTAATGCATACCAATTCTTTCACGGCATTCGTAAAATGGATAATGGACATCTCATATTCTAATGCACGCGAAAGAGAGCACACGTAAAATGGACAATAATAATAATGCAAACCAATTCTTTCACGGTGTCCATAAAATAGGTAATGGACATCTGACATTTTGACGCACGCCAAAGAGAGTATACGCAAAAATGGACAATAATAATAATAATAATAATAATAATAATAATAATAATAATAATAATAATAATAATAATAATAAAGGATACATATTGTTTTGGTCTCTAAGATTTAAGGTCAGAATCAAATTTGTTCCCAATATTATTTTGGATTTAAAATTGTTCCCAATATTTTATTTAGTATTAAAATCGTTTTTTTTTTAATAAAATTTTTAATTTTATTATTAAATAACACCTACCCTAATAAAAAAAATTATAAAATTTAAAAAAAGGAAAGGACGCGGGAGGGGGGGGAGGAGAAAGGAAAAGGGGAAAGGAAGAGGGGAAGGGGAAAGGGAAGGGGAGGAAGGGAGGATGATGAGAAAGGGGGGACGGCGGTGGCGAAACTTTGAGCCACCGTTGTCGTCGTCGGAATCACAATCAGAGGGAGACAGAGCTCGTGAGGGAGAGAGGGGACACGAGTCAGGGAGAGAGCTCGCTGTCGTGCGCCGTCACTACCGCCGCTGCTACCAACCTCGCCAACACTTCACTTCCTCGCCGCTGTATCTCGCCGATTTGGCTTCTGCTTCTGTTTTGGCTTCGGCTTCGACTTCTGCTTCTTATTTTGATTTGTTATTTTTTTTATTTTATTGTTGTTGTGTGTTGATTTCGTTGTTGAATTTGATGTTATTATTTCTGAATTTGAATAATGTGTTATTGTTTGTGTTTTTGAATCTGATTATTAGTATCTGGTAGGAGTAAGAGAGGTAGTGGTAGTGGTAAAAGTGATAATGGTGAAAGGTATTTTTGTCCATAAAAAAATCAAAAGGACGATTTTAATATCAAATGAAACGTTGGAGACGATTTTAAATCCAAAATAACGTTGGGGATGAATTTAATTCTGACCCTAAATTTTGGAGACCAAAACAGTACTTATTCCTAATAATAATAATAATAATAATAATAATAATAATAATAATAACTACAATAACAATAATAATAACAACCGTGAATAATAAAATAATAATATTTAAATTATTAATAATAATATTTAAATTACAACAAAATAAAATATCACTATAAAATATATTGACATTTTCAATTAAATGTGTAAAAATATGACGTTCATCTATCCGATTAAAATTTTTCTCTAATGATGGCTGACATTATCAAAAGGAGTGACGTTATTATAAAATAAATTCATACAAATTATAGTGCAAAAAAAAAAAAAATCATGTAATTTTAAATGAATGAAAGTAGATCATGGACATGCTGACTGTAATTATCAATTAAGAATGGTAGATGGTGACTATACTATTTTATTGATCATTGCAGTTAGCATTTTCACTTTTTTTAGGAAAAAAAAACTAAAAGATATAAATATAAATTAAATATTAAAAAAATAAGATGCTATTTTTATTTCCACTTCTTATTTTTTATTAAATTTTAAAAATAGAAAAATAAAATAATAAAAATCCAACACAATCGGATTTTTTATCTAAGAAATTTGCCGCTAACAAAATTACCGTCGGATTTAACATCCTCTGGTAGTTGCCGCTTTAAACGGTGTCGAAAAACCCTTTTCAGTGAATTTTTTCCGCCCGACGCTAATTACCGGCGAATTTACCCTCGGTGCTATCAATGGATTGTTGAGTCTTAGGTTGATGATTACCGTCATATTAATTTGATAGTAAATCTGCCGATAACATTATTAATTTTTAATTTTTTTTTATATTCATCTCGGATTAATAATACTCTTGTTAACGAAATTATTATCAAAAATCTAAAAGCAGTAGAAATCAACAAATTCTTTTATCAAAAATAAATGGTATGAATGCAACAAAATGTCACAGAAGAGTACTGTACCCTAAAATAAATGGTATGAATGGAATAAAATGTCACAAAAGAGTAATATACCCTATAGGAACAAAAATGCATAAAACCCTAACAACTAAAGATCCTGATAATCGTTGTCGTCGATGGCGGCGGCGGCGTCGTAGTCCCCTTACTGAGGCGGTGGAGTAGGTGCTGCCAGTTGTGCCTCAACAGCAGCCTCGCCGCCGGAACCAGCAGCGCCGCTGCCTCCAGTGTGCATCTGCTGGTTGTACTCCTCCATCTGGTAGTCGATTGAGCTGCTCCAACTTCTCCGCGAGGTCCGAGCTGGCGACAACACGTGCAAGAATCTCTCGATACCTCAGCTCATACTGCTCCTGCTGCTGGTGAAGCTCCTGTATTAGCTTCTGGACCTCCTCCCTCAAGTCGATAACTTTCTGGGGATCAGCAGGGCTGGTGGCAAAAGTAGAGGTAGAGAAAGCCACCAATATAGAGGAGCGGAGGGAGCTGGCGAAGAACGAGCCCAACTCGAAGAAGCAATTTTTTGGGGGCTCGGAGGCGGTCTCGCGCAAAATCCTGTCGGGATCCACGACTGAGGTCTCCGAGCCGGCTTCGTCAGCTCTACTGGGTGGCTGAGATTGCTGTGTCGCTTCCTCCAATCTCTGCCGTTACAAATCCTACCTCACACATGTTAGCTGTGATTAGGATAACAGTTAAGTAAACGAACTTAAAACCAAATAAAACTGAAATTTCTGATTAATTTAAACTCACATAATAGGCCGTCAACTGCTTGTCAGCAAATCTCTCCTTGTTTACCTTCAAAGTATGTGTATACTTGAAGGTCTCCATCATGTGGCATCACGATCCAACGACTTAGACTACAAATTCATATATTAATCAAACAATAAAATAAACAAACAGATTAAAGAATGACAGACAAATACATAGGAAGAAAATTTTAATTTTAATTTTTTCGATTTCAATAAAAATCTTATAAAAATTTTGACAGAGTCTCTCCTAAAATTCGGAATGTATCCACCCTTGAAGGGTTCCATCCAAACCAAAGTAACATCATCATTTTCACAGTCAAGCATTTTTCAAAAAATTTCAGTAGCAGGAATTAGCAAACAGTTAAACAATCCAACATTTTTCAACCTTCTCAGAGCCTAATCTAACCTATTGTAACCTATCCTAACCACCTCAATCCACTAAAACTGAATATTAAACACCCAAAACTTTACTAACTACTTAAGTAACTCCATAATGTAGAAGAAAATTAAACACCATAAACTCTTCTAACTAATTCAAGTAACTACTAAAACAATGAGAAAATTCTTATCAGCCTCGTCTTCATCTTCATCAAGGTCGTCGACCCACCAGTATACCTCGATGACCTAGGTGAGGCCCTATTAGCGATGTTCGTCAAACTTCAATGCTTGGAGGCCTCGTTATCTCTAAAGTGAGCCTCTAGGTCACATTTGATGTTTGTACGGATCCACTTCGCCAGGTGATCTTTCCCCTGACGAACATCGCTCATCATCTACTGAGAACGATTGGCTGCCCGGTGGTCGTATATCTTGAGGATCATGAGGTCATGCTCCGCATCCCACTGAAATTTCAACTGCACAAAGTGACTCACCAACGTTAGTAACTTGGAATAAAATACAGTTCAACAACAGTAAATTAATTATAACCAAATTGGGTTCTTACCACCCACTTCTAAAACCAGCGCTCTCTGGTCTCAATTGGGATCTTCTTGTAGGCCACCTATGGATAGTCATACATGGACTTAATGACCTCCGAGATCTCTTGTGTGCAAGCATTGTGGTTCGGTGCAAACCTGTCACAGACCAAATGGCACAGTAACAAACACATAAGATAAGCAAACTTAACGTAGACAATTTAAAGATAAACAAACATAATATTATAAAATTGAACTCACGACTGCATGTCGTCAGCCAAATCCTCAACTGGATGATGGACAGTGGTGGAGGGGCATCCTGCTTGAGGGCATTAGAGGTATCATTCACTGTAAGCTCAGCGGACGGGGTCACTGCATCTGCCAAAGGGCATAGCAGATAGAGGCACCCAGTTTGGGTTTGAGACTATGATAATCTGCTGGTCTGACGGATCCGCCTGTGACATTACAGAAGGTGATGACTGGGTAGTCTTAGGAGATTCGGTGGTAGTCCGTCCTCTACCACGACCATGGGATGATCCACTGGACCTACTTTTACTACCCGTCATCATATTTGTACAGCGAACATATTAGTAGTATATTAATATCATAACAAACACCAATAAATAATAATATAAAGAAAAAAAACATTAACTTCAAGCATTAGAATGAATAAGTGTTTTTATTGATTTGTATTTTCATTAGAATGAATACGCATTATAAAACATTTATTGATTATGGTCAAATCTCTTAAACTCTTATTCTGGATTTGTATTTTCATTGGATTATTAGCCGTTTATATAAATTAAATGCATGCAAATCAGGATCATGATAGTTTCAGTAATGTATGTTTATTTCTTTTTTTACTTTGAATGTGAATTTTATTAGATATAGCATTGCCCTTAACTTGTTTCTAATTTGAGTTAGTTTTATTTAAATCTCAATTTTCCTCACTCTTATACATTATCTATGTTTAACATGCATCTACCAACTAATAACCTTCATTTTTTGTCATCTATATCTAAAGTTGATTCAAAGCATACACTTTTATGATTTTAGATGAGGTTTGAAACATCCATAAAATAGAAATAATAAATATAAATGACATGTTTTATCAAAGCATATACTAATTAATAACTATACTAATTCTTATGCATTGATCAACTTAAAACTAAAGTAATGCAATGTATTTACTTGAATTAATCATTTATAAAAATTAATCGCTTATTTATTTAATATAAAAGTATGAAAATAAAAATTAAATTTTATTAAACATTTATAAAAATTAAACAAAAATATTTTTTATAATTAAAAAAAAGTAAGCATTAAGAAGAATCAAACAAGTCAATCGCAATTCATCATCCAGACAATTTTAGAATCACAATTCATCAAAATCTGTAGTGAAACAGTATATTCCACATAATCAAACAAGTTTCAACTAATCTCAGCAATTTTTAGCAACTCAAAAAAATTCCAAACACTTTCAGCTAAAATCAGAATTCAATATACTAAACTAACCTATCCTAACTGCCTAAAATCCACTAAATAGCAACTTAATCTAACTAATTAACTACTAAAATCAAACAAAGTAAATAAAATTAAAATTAACTAAATAAAAATTAGAAGGAATTTTAATCAAGAATTTAAAAGGGAAGGGGTGTGATGTGCTGGGAACAGAGAGAAGCGAAGGGGGTGGTTGGAGGCGGCGGTAGTCTTTCTAGCGGCGGTAAGGCAGGGCAGCAGCGGCACGAAGGCGGTTGGAGTAGCAGCGGGTGGGGATAGAGAGAGATTGGGAGGAGAGAGAGAGAGAGAGAGAGAGAGAGAGAGAGAGAGAGAGAGAGAGAGAAGAGGAATTTGAAATAAAGGGGGACCGGTTTGCGGTTCCAATTTAGGGCACTATTACCATCGAATTTACCGACGGATTAATCCAACGGTAACGCGGTTCAAATCACCAAAACGCCGTGTTTTCAATAAACATGGTTACCATTAGATTATTCCGCCGGTAAATCCGATGCTAAAGTTGGTGCCCATTTTTCGTGGTTTCCCGCCAACATTTACCGAAAATTTTACCATCAGATGCCACTATCCAACTGTAATTTTTTAACTTGACAAATTCCTCATAAAATTTGATGCTAAATCTGACGCTAAATTCAACGGTAAGCGCCGCCACTAAATCCGATGGTTCTTAAGCACACAAAATGAAGCGTTACAATATTTCTAAAAGACTTCAGGGTTAGAATATTTGATAAAGGTGAACGAGTATTAAAAAATGAGTGGAACAAATATAAAAAAAAATTAATAATCAGGTAGATGAGCATTATATTCTTGCACATTTAATTGAAAATATTAATATATTTTTGTTTTATCGATTTTTACCAAATCGATGGTGGTTCGATATCTAATGGTCTGGGAGCAAAACCTACTCCTCTTTGCGAGTACCAGTTTTCTAGAAGTGCATCAAAGACCCTTAAATTAGACAAGATTTAAGAATATCTGAAAATATAAATAAAGACTCTAAAAATAAACTTGACTAAATTTGAAATGATTTGCATTGAATTTAAATAAAGCAATAAATGCCTTCGATTAAATCAAAGGTCTTTGAATTCAAAATTAACAGTACAGGAATGTAAATCGGGAAAGAATGTTAAATGTTGCTTGAAAGATAAATTTGCGACAAGAGTAAAGTTTTTTACAGAAAATGTAGATGGAAAGTAAAAACAAGCGGAATGAACCCTACAGAAATTGAGTCGAAGCAGAGTCAGAAAGTCCCTGGGATGTGAGTGTGCGTGAGTAATTTCTGAAACAAAGTTCCAACCCTTGTGTCCTCGAGCCTTCTCCTACTCATAGCCATCTTTAACTAATTAGATTGAAGCGTAACTCCCGTGTTTATTGAAAACGTGCGTAACTGTTCCCGCTTCTTCTGCTTTATAACGTAACGTCCAAAAAGCAATCTTCGAATGTTGAGGTCTTCGATTTACTTATCAAACTTCAAGTTAATGTCAAAATGCCTTCTCGATACATGCTTCCTTCTGAGAATACATGCCCACCGACTTCCAAATATCTCCCTTCTTCGAAATTAATTATTTTCGACTAACAAATTGCCCTCTAGGATTAATGTGTTATCCTCGAAGTCATTTTGAGAAAAACACTTAGACCTAATAATGCGATTAACTCAAGGCATTAATTATCCATAAATGAGATTTACTTCCCCTTCATTTACTTACATCTGTTCGTCATGATTCTCATGATCCTTCAACTTCTCTCTCCACCACTTCACCTTCTCTAAGAAGTTATTTCATTTTCAAATTTTAAACATCCTTTTCTGAAAAGGTAAACACAACTCCATTTACAAAATTCAATTTCCTTACTGCCATTTAATCTTTGTTCTCTAAAGCTCCAATTTCTCTTTCTTCTCCGAATCTCCCATTCAACCTACCTGCACCTATACTTCACCATCATCAACTCCCTATTTTTTCATAAAAATGGCTACTTCTTTATCACGCAACATTCCTACTGCCCAAGAAAAAGGCAAAGGTCCTGCAACTCTGGTTCAGGAACCACCATCTTTGTGGGTTTTAAACCCTTCGAATGATAAAATCATTGAAGATCCATAACTTTTTACTGGATGATAAGAGGATTCTGATTCCTTTTACTGTTGATGATGAAACATGCTGCTCTATTGGCCCTATTCAAACCCTAGAACGCGGCAATAAAAAACTCAACTTCTTTCCCAATTCTAAAGAAGATAATTTACTTATAAAACGAGATCTCCTTATTTCTCCTTTTATTCACCACAACAAATCTTTTAGGAACAACCCCAAAATCACTCCTCGAGGAGTTGATTTTCGAACTTGGCATCAACGCCTTGAAACAGTAAAGGGAGATGCCTGGAAACTTGTGGGTATCCATGATCTCCTCGGATTTTCTCATTTCTCTCCTTCCATTCACCATTGGATGATAGGGGCAGTATTATGCTTCTGGAACAAAACCACAAATAACTTCCACCTCCCATGTGGACTGGTAGGGCCTACACTACTCGATGTAGCTGCTATCACTGGTCTTCCGGTACACCTCCCTAAAGCAACTTCCAATATGCAACCGAATCAAACATACAAAATGACTTCAAAAACCTCTTACAGTGATTTCATCGATCATCACATGGGTCATGAAAATGATCCTGTGACTGACGAAGAGAGTGTGGCATTTTTGTACTTCTAGACAAATGCTATAGTTTTTTTGTTCGAGAAGCGTCCAGATGCAAAAATTGTTCCTCCCTTTAGCTGCTATGTTACACGAAGGCCACCAATTGAATTTGGCCAAATTAATCTTAGCACACCTATTCGAGGAACTTGGCCATTTAGTCACCTGTCTTCGAGCTAACTCTTCAATTAGTGTGGGAGGTCCTCTTTGGCTCTTTCAACTCTGGCTGAATGGTGTGTTCGAGAAGTACATACAAAAAGATGGAGACAGTTCTTCCGAAAAATAGCATATTGAAGGATTTCGTTTAGCCCCTCTCCAACAAAATTTTGAGAATGCCACAACAGTTGAAGATCTTTTCTGGACTGTTTCCTCTCTATTTGATTCTTACAACAATTTCGTAAATAATAATT
The DNA here is from genome assembly GCF_059453495.1 of Arachis ipaensis. Taxonomy (NCBI): domain Eukaryota; kingdom Viridiplantae; phylum Streptophyta; class Magnoliopsida; order Fabales; family Fabaceae; genus Arachis; species Arachis ipaensis. The sequence goes on along the minus strand of NC_142440.1, from coordinate 76,779,141 downwards.
TGAACTTTACTCCCTTTCTACGTTGAAACTGTGGCCCTGCATGGTTCGTACGCCTTCTCTTCCCTTCAGATGACGGGGAGAATGAAATAACCAACTCGACTTGGGCATATATTCTTGCTGTTCAAATAATCCCCATAGGATTGCCCCAATATAAGAAAGAACAATTCAAAGTGGTCCTCCATGCTCCTCACTACATTACTAGACAATTAGGTTTTTCTCAAGCCATTCCATTACCTGTTCCTCGGAATAACCACGCTCTCTATCATATTGAATTCACTTCAAAAGATGACATTTAATTATTATCTTGCGATTAACTGACAACACCGAAGCAATTACACCCTTCTCTTCTACGAACGCAGCTCATTTGTCACTAAATCCTTCTCCGAGTGGTGGAACAAATACTATTCTCAGTGTGATCATACTTTCGATCAAATCAAAAATCCATCTCTGAGAATCATTCTAACTATTGAGAGTTCACCAAAAAGGACTTTGAAAAGAAAGCTAGAAGTCACAGCACGGCAACAATAACCAAAGAAGAAGGTTTAAAAGATTCCAACAACAACCTCTAAAAAGGAAAACTTTCGACCAAACTTTTGTAAATAATCCTTTATCAAATTCATTCGAATACACCTCGACTCTAAACTTTTGGTTATTATTAGATTCAATCATCTAGCAAAAGTTCCTCTGATGAAAGTGAGCAAATAGTACAACTAAACATATTTGCTCCTTCTCAAGAGTCTGAATTAGAAAATGATTTAGAAGCTGCATTCCCCCATCTCGTTCGAAGAAAATCCATCCCGGTAATTTCACGTTAATTTTGAGTTTCTCACATAAATAAAAAACATAACTTATAAAACACTTCTTTCTTATTTCAGGTTGGAAAAATTGCTCAGTCTGTTTCTGTTCCTTCATCTAACCCTAAATCGAAAACACAAGGGGGTCAGGAAAAACCAACACAATAAGAATCTCACTCCTCTGCCCAAACCGTGATCTCTGTTGAGCCCATTCAAGTCATCCTGCCTGAAACACAAGTTCTGGTCAATTTAATCCAAGAGCGATCCTTACCACTAAAAAATCAACCTATTGAAGACCCTCTTTCTCCGATTCAAAGTGATGCCCTTCACAAGCCTCATGTGGCACAGATCCCCGAATTACCTACTTAGGATACAGGGAACATCCCCTCACCTCGAAGAATCTTAAGCCCAGACAGAACCATTGAGCTTTCTTCTTCGTATGGTCCTGAACCATCACCTGAGATTCCTGATATCACCTCTAAATCTCCTGATACTGATTCGGCTGAACTTGTTGCTGTTCTAACACAAATCGTTCAGGAAGATGAACTACCTCTTTTGAATCTATCCCCTGAGAACCTTTCAACATCAAGCCTTCCTTCTAAACTCAACCGACACACTCTCCAACAACTAAACACTCTTCTGAGGCTTTTAACACATGCACCCTCAGAATGGACCAATTAATCAAACTTGAATTCTCTCCTTTCTGACTTTCCGAGCTCTTCTCTCGAATTTCAAGTTCTTCCCCAATTTTTTACTATAGTCAAAAAGTTTATAAGAGTTTCAAATGACTGTATCACTGTCCAAGACAAGTTGTAAGAAGCCAAGGAGAAAGTGGCCAACATCAAGACTGAATCAGAAAAAATTGATAAAGTTCTTCAACCAATGCAAGCATCATGCGAAAAATATGATTTGAGGATCACTCAAGCCTTCAATGCTCAAGCCTACTACGACAAACAAGAAGAAGAACTTGAAGCAGAATTAGCCCAAATCAAATAAAAACTAGCTAAAATTTGAAAAAGAAAGGCTGACTTAGCGATCCCCTTAGCCACAGTTAAACATAAGTAACAAGCAATCTTCAAAGAACTTTGCATTTCAAAAGGCAAACAAGAAGAATTCAACAAGCAACTTGACAAGGCTTAAAATGAAGAATACGAGCAAATCAAATCACTTTCCACTTTGGACAGTGAGAGGATTCAACTTCATTCCGAATTATCTGAACTTCTAGCATCTCTTATTCACCTACTTAGAACATTTTCTATGTATAATGACTTTTTGTGTGCTCTTATATATTTATTTATATCCCTAATCTTGATCCTGCATATATCGATACTATTACAACTATTTCCCATTTATCGATTTAATCACGTTCCCATAATCAATATCCTTAATTCGATATGCATTTCCAGAGTATAAATCAATCACTTGAAAAGGTCCTTCCTAAGTATAGGACCATTTGCCAAGAAATCTAGACTTCTTTTCCGTCGGCAACACCACTTTTAAAATAAATTCTCCTATATTGAAACATTTCTCTTTTTACTCGACGATTATAACTTTGAGCAATATTTTCTTTCTATCGAATCGTATTTTCAAGTGCTAGAATACACTCTGAGTTCAAATCATTCAACTCATCATACATTGCATTCTAGTAATCATCAACCGGAAAATCATCTTGCCTTAATATTCTTAATGTATTGAGATTAATCTCTAATGGCAAAACTACAACATGACCATAAACTAATTTATAAGGAGAAGTACTTGTTGACCCTCTAGGTGAGTTTCGATAAGCCCACAGTGCTTGACTCAAAGTCTCGTGCCAAGTTCGAGGTTTGCTACCAATTTGTTTCTTAATCAAATTTCTCAATATTTTATTTGCTACCTCGACTTGCCCATTGGCTTGCACATAATATGGAGTTGAAGCTACCATATTAATGTTTCTTGAAGCTACGAAATTCTTAATTTGCTGACCAGTGAACATAGTCCCTTGATCAGTACTTAAAGTTTGGAAAATTCTAAATCGATGGATTATAAATTCCTCAATGAAGTTTATCACTTCATTTTGTCCAGCCTTTATTAAAGGAACGACTTCGACCGATTTCATGAAATAATCAAGTGCCACCAAAATAAATTTATGATTCTTCGATGAAGGAGGATGTATCACCCCAATTAGATCCAAGGTCCATCCTCGAAAAGGCCATGGTTTAATAATCAAATGTAATTCAGATGCTGAGATCTATTGTATTACTCCATGGCGTTGACATTCTTAATATGCTTTTGCATAATCAATGCAATATTTAATCATAGAAGGCCAATAGACATGATTTCGATGTAGTATCTATTTCATTTTTATCCCAGCCTGATGAGCACCACATATACCTCTATGAACTTCTCCCAAAGAAATATCTTTATCTGACTGACTTAAACACCTAGAAAGGCTTCCATCGAGACCTTTCTTGTATAATTCATCAGCTAACAACACAAAATTTATTGCTTTCAACTTTACTTTCCTGTCAACTCGAATAATTGGATCTTTTAAATATTCAGTAATTGCCTTTCTCCAATCATCATCTTCCCAGTCATCCAAAGCCAAAGCTTCTCTTTCATCGACAAGAACTAGGATCCGTCGAACCTTTGCCAATTTTCCTAACATCTCTGAGAATACTTTATATCTTAATGCAATTTTGGCTAAGTCATTCGCAATTTCATTTCGAATTCTCGGAATATGAATGATAAATCCACATTTCATGGTATTTATTTGCTTTAATTGAGTGAATTTTATTGACTTTTCTCACACTTATTCAATGAAATAGCAAGATTTTGTAAATTCTCCCTAAATTGTGATTAAAAGTGAAAACATGCTTTTTAAGCCCTTAATAGCTAAATTTTGTTCACTTCTATTTGATGCCATGATATATTTGTTGAGTGATTTCAGGCTTACAAGGCTAATATGAATTGAAGGAGTGAGGAAAAAGCATGCAAAAGTGGAGAAATCATGAAGAAATGGAGTTTGGAGCTTTTCAGCAACTGTGCGTACGCACAATAATGCGTACGTACACACGATCGGGTTCATGCAGGCACGTGTACGCACACACCTGTGCGTACACACAAGTCCCAACACGTGACCTCATTAAATGCAAAATGTTGGCAACGATTTTTGGGCCTCCAGAACCCAATCAAACTCATTTCTGAAGCTATTTCAACCCTAATTCAAGAGGAAACAAGAGGGAAACAATTAGGTTTAGCTTAGTATCATGTTGTAGGGCATTTTCTAGAGAGAGAAGCTTCCCCTTCTCTCTAGAAATTAAGGTTATTAGTTTAATTTCTCTTTAATTTCTCTTTTTAATTCTTATTTTTATCTAGTTTCTTTTACCTTTCTTTGTTCTATTGCTTTAATTTTCTTTGTTTATCTTGTTAATTTCTCATTTTGGTTACTTTTTTATGTTGATGAACCCTTGTTAATTTCCAATTCATTTAATGCAATTTATGTTTTCATGTTATTGTTGCTCTCTTTAATTGTTGGTTATTAATTTCTTGCACTTGATAGCTTTAGAATTTATTTTTATTGCAATTTTATATGCTTTGATTTTCATGCACACCAAGTATTTAATAAATGCTTGGCAGTTTTAGTGTAGTTTTTTTTCATACTCTTGGCTTGAAATTGAGGACCTAGGTGACCTTGAGTCATTGATATCCATTCTTGATTGATATATTAGGGTACTTAGTTGATTTGATTTTCATTAATGCTAGTCTTCACTAAGCTAATTTGTGAGTTGGCTAGGACTTATGGATTGAGATCAATTATGCCTATTTGACTTATCCTCGATGTTAGGGTTGACTAAGTAGGATTCTCTCTTCATGATCATTATATGTTTATGGTCAATGGCTAGAATGGGTAACCTTAACTCTCACTCCTTGCCAAGAGGTTTCTTAGCACTTGAATTTTCCTTTCTTCTTATTAATTGCCTTGATTTTAATTACTTTTGATTTTTAGTTATTGTTTGTTTCTTTCATTCCTTGCTATTTACATTACTTGCCTCTTGCTATCAAACCCCCTTCCCTCATAGCCAATAATTGAGCACTTCATTACAATTCCTAGGGAGAATGATCCGAGAATTAAAACTCCTGGTTATTTTGATTTGAATTATGACAATTCTTGATTTAAACTTTGATGTGAGGATCCATGGCCGGTTTGGACTATGCTATCAACGGAATTGTTTTATTAAATTTTGAATCGGCATAAATCAGCATCATCAATAAACCAATGACACTTTTCGAAAAGACGCTAACAATTCCCAAGCCATTAGAAGATACTTTTGTAACTTCTCGTTATTACATTTGAATTCTTTTTATAACTATTTCAAAACTAACTGAGAATCTCCAAAGATTTCAAGGCCTAATATTAAAGCCTCGTATTCGGCCATATTATTTGAACAAGGGTACTTTAACTCAAACAAAAATTCCGATGGAATCCTATCTGGTGAGATAATTAAAATCCTCACTCCAGCATCGTCTTTATGTTTCGAACCATCGAAATATAATTTCCAAGGATCAACATGTACATCAATTATATTTGCCCCCTGGTCATTCAGATTATTCGCATGATCCATTAGAAAATCTGCAGTGACCTGGCTGTTCATACATCGATCCGAGGTGTGAGGGCCGAGTTGGATGAAGACAAAGGGACCAACCTCATGAAAGGTGGGCCCATCGCAGACCTCTTTGCAAAGAGCTCGGACAAACGTCTCAGAGGCCCAAGAAGGCCCAGAGTAAAGGAACCACCGCCTACTAGAGGGCAGTTAGGCAAAAGATAAAGATCTCCTCCCAAAAAGATAAGATAAGATAACCAACTTATCTCAAAGGAAGATCATCAAGGCGCTACTATAAATACACTAGAGCATCCAGGTATAACTCATACTCTAATTCTACAAAAAACCTGCGTAAAACTCGTACTGACTTAAGCATCGGAGTCTTTTGTAGGTACCACCCCCTCCGGTGATCAAGGATCATCAGCATCTCAAGCTCCAACAAGTCGGGCACAGTAACCGTGGCCAGATCAGAAGATCTCTTCCGAGATCGACCTCCCTATTTCAGGTAACCCTCGGAACATTAGCGCGGTTGTCGGGGAACCTGGAAGTCATCCCATCACCATGGCAAGCAACCCTGCCAACGACCTCAACTCAGGATTAGAAGAAGGAATGCCTCTTAAGAACACGAATGCTACACCAAACTCCCCGAAGAACCCACACCAATCCAAGGGCGACAAGCAGACTCAGAACGCTGAAATTTTAGATGCCATTCGTCAGCAGCAGGATCGCCTCAAACAACTCGAACAAGAAGTCGAACATCAACGCGAAGCCGAGTGAGATCTCCGGAGTGAAACAAGACGGCGTTGAAAGCTAGAAGACAAATTCTTGAAGCTCGAAATTGACCTCAAAACTAAAACCACCCGGTCCAACCGCGAAGATAGCCCGTACAAAGACCAAGACCCATTCATAAAAGAAATCATGAAGTCTAAAATCCCGAAGGACTTCAAGGCCCCTGACATGACCCCATATGATGGTACATCCGACCCAAGTCATCACCTCAGCAACTTTAGAAGCCGGATGTACCTCACGGATGCCTCAGACGCAACCCGTTACAAAGCTTTCCCGACCACCTTAACCAGAACGGCGATAAAGTGGTTCGACAGCTTGCCACCCAGGTCGATCACAAGCTTTGATAATTTCGCCAAGAAATTCTTAGCCAGGTTCTCTATCCAGAAAGACAAAACCAAGCACGCTCCAAGCCTGCTAGGGATTAAGCAAGGAGATCGGGAAAGCCTCCGCAGTTATATGGGGAGGTTTAATAAAGCATGCCTTGACATACAGAATCTCCCTACAGAAGCAGTAATTATGGGACTCATCAACGGTCTGTGGGAAGGACCCTTTAGCCACTCCATATCCAAAAAACACGCCACATCTCTGAACGAGGTACAAGAACGGGCGGAAAATGATATATCAATATGGAGGAGAACTCCTGACTAGGAGAAGCTTCAAAGACCGGATTCTCCTATCCACCACGGGACAAGGATAAAGTGTCCAGGAAAAAAGAAGACCAACCCGATGAGAAACCTAGAAAGTACCATAACTACACCCCTCTTTGCGTGTCCCTTATGGATGTCTACTGAGAGATATGTAACAATGAGAAGATCCCACCCCCTCGCCCGATTAAGCACAAGAGAGGAGGAAGTCGGACAGAGTATTGCGAATACCACCGAATCTATGGGCATCATACTAACGAGTGCTACGACCTGAAGAATGTCATAGAAAAATTAGCACGAGAAGGGAGACTAGATCGATTCGTAGCCAACAGAGCGGACGAACCAAAAAAGAGAAGAAGGGATGAAGAGGGCGAACGAGCTGAACGTCCCCCTCACACCCCTAAGAGACATATTCACATGATAAATGGAGAATTCGTAGGAGGAGGGATCTCTAAGTCATCCCGTAAAAGACACCTTAAAGAGTTGTACCATGTTGGAGGAGGGGATAGGTCGGTTGACCTCCCCACTATTACCTTCACTCAAGAAGATACCACAGGCATCATCCCGGGGCATGATGACCCCGTGGTCGTTACCATCATACTCGCCAATGCCATTCTCCATTGAACACTGGTAGACCAAGGAAGCTCTGCAGATATCCTGTTCAAATCCGCTTTTGACAAACTCGGTCTACAAGAAAAAGAGCTAAGAGCATATCCTAATAGCCTATTCAGGCTCGGAGAGACCCCGATCCAACCACTTGGGTACATCCCACTGCACACAACCTTCAGAAAAGGGACTCAGTCTAGAACGCTAAGTATAGACTATATCGTAGTCGACGTGAGTGATGACAAGTCATCTTAGCCTAGTTTCACTAGTCTTTTTCTTTTGTTTTCAATTGTTTTTATGCACTTTCTTGAGCCATAAGCAAGCAAATTGGGTAGAATTTCATATTTCCTTTGATTCAATCAACCATGGATGAATTAATGCAATTTCATGAGATTTTGTGGTATAATTGTTATATATTATGAAAGAATAACAAACTCATGATTTTGAGCATAGCTTTGATGTGTTTGGTTGATTGATGATAGGTGAAAAGAGCTTTGAAGAAGGTTGAAGAAAGAAGAAAGGGCAAGGAGCAAGAGAGAACAAAAAGCTTGAGCAAAAGCTTGCCTCAAACTTTAGCTCAAGCTTTTGGAAGAGTGAATTCACATTGGTTGGAGCAAAAAGCTTGCGCCAACGTTTGCCTCAAGCTTTTTGGCAAACGTTGGCGCCACACACCAACACCCTGGAGGAGAAAAGCTTTCGCCAACGTTTGCCTCAAGCTTTTTGGCAAACGTTGGCGCCACACACCAACACCCTGGAGGAGAAAAGCTTGTGCCAACATTTGCCTCAAGCTTTTTGGCAAACGTTGGCGCCACACACCAACACCCTGGAGGAGAAAAGCTTGCGCCAACGTTTGCCTCAAGCTTTTTGGCAAACGTTGGCGCCACACATGCACACAAGGGGATCAACGTTTGGCCTAAAGTTTGACCTCAAACTTTAGCCCAAACGTTGGTAGCAGCAAATGGGGGCATCTGATATGAAAAGCTTGAGCCAAAGTTTGCCTCAAACTTTGACTCAAGCTTTTATGATTTATAGCTCGGTTCACAATGGATTTCTCTCCAACTCCAAGAGCAATCAACCAAGGCCTTTATCAACCCAATTCCATCAAGAGCAAAGGCCCAATTCAAGGCTTGAAGACCATTTGAAGAAAGTGTATAAATAGCTTAGGATTTAAGTCTTTCGAGAGCTTTTCCTGGAAAATTCTTAGAACACTTACAGAGAGCTCACCTTTACATTTTTGAATTGTTGCTTTAGAATTCTAGAGAATTAGGAAGGAGAATTGATCTCTCTTCTTCCTTGTTCTTGCTTGAGAATTCTTTACTTTTCTTGCTTTGGATCTTGGGTAGAGAATTGAAGAACTTCTGTTTCAATCTCACCTTGAGATCTTGTTTAAATTTTTTCATAATTGAATTTCCATTCCTGTTAATTGCCTCTTCTTCTACTCTTTCTGCAATTTACATTTCTTTATTTCCTTTGCAATTGATTCTTGCTGGATCTAGGAAGGCAGTGAGATCTAGACTCAGCTATCTAGTCTCTTGAGTCCTGAGATCTACAGTTTTAAATTTTCAATTTCCTTATTTCATTGCTACACCAAGCTTTTTCTCATTTCCGTTTTAGATCCGGTTTAATTCAAGTCATCTTCTACTTTTCTGTTTATTGCATTTTACTTTTCCTTGTTTAATTTCTGCAAATCCACTTCCCAATTCCCTTTACAATTCAAGCCATTTACATTTCTTGCACTTTAAGATTTTGCAATTTACATTTCTTGCAATCTAAGTTTCTACAATTTATATTACTTGCACTTTAAGATTCAGCCTCTTTAATTTCTCTGCACTTTAAATTCTTGCCAATTGTCCCTCTCCCTTTTAATTTCATGCAATTTAGCTTCTATCGAATACAAACTACTCAAATCAACTCTTGATTCGCTAGACTAAGTCACCCACTAAACTAAAATTGCTCAATCCTTCAATCCCTATGGGATCGACCTCACTCCCATGAGTTTTATTACTTGATGCGACCCGGTGCACTTGCCTGTTAGTTTCGTGTTGGATCGTTTTCCACACATCAAGTTTTTGGCACCGTTGCCGGGGATTGAAATAGATTGATAATGATTAAGTGAAGTGGAGATCTAGATCTAGCATTTTTATTTTCTGTTTCTCTAACTTTGGACTAACCCACTAACTGTTTGAATTTTTGCTTGAGCTAACTACAATTTCATCATGGATTGAAGTATTGCTATCCTTCTGGTTTGGTATGATTTTTATGTCTTGTTTGAATGTCAGGGACAAGGAGATCTATACCAACCTTTTGTGAACAAGACGAAAGAACCCTCAAGAGATTAAGAAGAGCTGAAAGAGGGAAAAACATTGTTGGAGAAGAGGATTCGGAAGAAGAAGAGTTCCAAGATATGGAGGAACATACAACAATTCCAACTAATCCACAAGGAGGAGCAGCTAATAACAACAACAATCCACCACAGAGAAGAGTTCTGGCTTCCTACACATTTGCAAATCCTAGACATTGTGGGAGTAGCATTCATACCCCAAATGTTAATGCAAATAACTTTGAACTAAAGCCACAACTCATCACATTAGTTCAAAACAATTGCTCTTATGGAGGAGGACCACCTGAAGATCCAAATCAACACTTATCCACTTTCTTGAGGATTTGTGACACTGTTAAAACCAATGGAGTGCATCCTGACAGCTATAAGCTACTGCTGTTTCCATTTTCTCTCAGAGACAAAGCCACCCAATGGTTGGAATCTTTCCCAAGAGACAGCATTGACAATTGGGATGATCTAGTGAGCAAATTCCTTGCCAAATTTTACCCACCTCAAAGGGTTATCAGATTGAATACTGAAGTACAAACATTCACCCAAATGGAGGTTGAACCATTATATGAGGCATGGAAAAGGTACAAGGCTCTGATCAGGAAGTGTCCCCCTGGAATGTTCAATGAGTGGGATAGATTGCAGAATTTCTATGAAGGCTTGACATTGAAATCTCAAGAGGCCTTGGATCATTCAGCTGGAGGCTCTTTGCAACTCATGAAAACTGCAGAAGAAGCTCAAAGTCTCATTGATATGGTAGCTAACAACCAGTATTTCTTCGCTCACCAAAGACAACGCCAACCATCACAGAGGAAGGGAGTGATGGAGTTGGAAGGAGTGGACTCAATCCTAGCTCAAAACAAATTGATGCAGCAGCAGATTCAACAACAATTTGAGCAAATGGCCAAGAGGATTGATAGCCTCCAAGTTGCCGTAGTAAGCACCAATCAACCATCAACCACATGGAGAACAAATGAAGAAACTCAAGAGGAGCAACAACAGGAGCAAGTCCAGTACATGCACAACCATAATTCTGGGTCAAATGAAGTCTATGGTGATACTTACAATCCTTCATGGAAGAACCATCCAAACCTAAGGTGGGGAGATAACCATAACCAAAACCAACAACCATGGCAAAGAAATTCAAATCAAAACACTTCAAGAAACAATCAAAACAACAACCAGCAGACCACCCAAAACCCTTACAGAAAACCCCAAAACAACCACCCCAACTCCAACCATTATCCATCCAATAACCAACCCACAAACCAAAACACTTACCACCAACCCTGAACATCCCATAACCAGCCAATTTCACATGACTCTCAAAGAATCACTAACCTGGAAACCTTGATAGACAAAATGTGGAAACACCAAGAAATGACAACCAAGAACCATGAAGCCTCCATGAAGAACCTAGAGAGGCAGATTGGGCAAATCTCCAAGCAGATTTTTGTTGAGAGACCATCAAGTTCCCTACCAGGTGACACAATTCCAAATCCTAAGAAAGAATGCAAGGCAATACAGTTAAGAAGTGGGAGAACATTGATGAGCAATAATGACACTACAAGGAAGCAAATGGAGAATAGCAAAAGGCCAATAGAGGGGGGAAAGCCAACATACGCAGATGAAGCCAATGGTGATGATGCAATGGCAAGCAAGCAAACTCAGGAAAAGGAGGAACAAACAAAAATTCCAAAAAAGGGGAATGAAGCAATTGAAGAGCCAACCAAGAATCAAAGGCAACAAGCAGAGAAGAGCTTTGTACCTCCACTGCCATATCCCCAGAGATTCAACAAGGAGGCTAAGGATCAACACTTTCATAAGTTCCTTGAGACTTTCAAGAAGCTAGAGATCAACATTCCCTTGGCTGAAGTACTTGAGCAAATGCCTCTGTATGCCAAGTTTTTGAAGGAGCTTATTAACAAGAAAAGAAGTTGGCTAGAAAAGGAAACTGTGATGCTCGCTGAAGAATGCAGAGCACTGATTCAAAAGGGACTTCCCCCTAAACGTGAAGATCCTGGGAGTTTCTTTCTACCCTGTGCCATTGGTAACATGACCATCAGCAAGGCGCTGTGTGACCTAGGGGCTAGTATCAATCTGATGCCCTCCTCTCTAGTGAAAAAGCTGCGCATGAAAGAAGTGAAACCAGTACAGATGTCTTTAGAATTGGTGGACAAATCAGTAGTGTACCCAAGGGGTATAGTTGAGAACATTCTAGTCAAAGTAGATAGATTCATTTTCCCTGCTGATTTTGTGATCTTGGAATCTGATGAGGATGATAGTGACTCTATTATACTGGGAAGGCCATTCTTGGCCACTGCTAGGGCCATTATAGACGTAGAAAAAGGAGAGTTGACCCTTAGGCTACATGATGAAAGTGTCACACTGAGTGTCTCTCCAGAAATAAAGTTCATCAATGAAAAAGAAGATAGCATGGAAACTGACGAGATAGAACTGCAGAGGAAGGAAGAAATTGACAAGATGATCAGCAGTCACCTTCCAAAGCAAGAAGTAGATAATGCAGCATGGAAAGAGGAAAAAGAACTTGTACAGAGCAATGGAGAGATTCATGAAAGCATTGATGTGTTAGTTATCAAGAAGAAGAATCCCAAAATGAAGCTCACTTGCAAGCAGAAAGGATCAATAAGAAGAAGGAAGAAGAATGAAAACAGAATCAAAAAGGGTTGGAAGAATAAAAAAATTCCAACAGAAGGGCTCTCCAAAGGTGACAAAGTGCAGTTAGTCTATCAACAACTGGGAGCAAGCCAACATATTGATGATTACTATATTGTGAGCAAAATACTCTCACTAGAACATGCTGAGATAGAACACCAAGGAACAAAGAAGAAGATCACAGTCAAGGGAGACAAGTTGAGGCACTACAATCATCAACCACCATAAAAGAAAGCCCCAGTGTCAAGCTAGTGACAATAAAAGAGCGCTCCATGGGAGGCAACCCATGATTTAAAATTTCTGTCGTTTTAAATTCAATAAGTCATGATCACCATAGCATGATTTTTTTAAACGTACTTAATGAATGCATACACTGTTGTGAAACATATGCTAAGATTTCTAAGTTTGGTGTACCTTCAAGTACACCAAATCAATTTTTCAAACACTTTTAGACCATATGCTTAGTCATCTTGATGAAGTATATGACCAAACATTAAGTTTGGTGTTTGCATATGTAGATATTTTCGGAAGATCAATTTTTATTCATGAAATTTAAAAATCATGCACCGATGATCATGCGTTGGGACTTTACAATTGAAAAGAAATTATATTCTGTGATGAAGACATCAATTGTGATTAACTGCTGGCATTTTACATTGACCCATTAACGAGAGACAAGTTTGGTGTTTATCAAACCTTGATGCACTAGTTAAGGGACATAATTGATTCTTCATGAAGAAAAAAAAACATATATATATATATATATATATATATATATATATATATATATATATAATAAAAGCAGTTCTTATGAACATTTAACCAAGAGTGACATTGAGATTTCAAGAACACTAGTTGGAGGAAGAAACATTTTAGACTATATGACCAAACATTAAGTTTGGTGTCCTCCAAGAAAAAAAAGGGACAAGTCACGGTTAAAATGGATATAAGGAATGAGAGTTCACATAGTTGTTAATAAAGGAAGCCTTCTTGCCACGGTTTGATAATGTTGATCTTTATTGTCTTGTTGTGATGGTTAGGTGGTCAAAGAACATTCAATGAAAGAGACAAGACAAAGGGGGAGCATAGCATGAAGACAAAATTCAATCACATGCCTCAAAAAGTGAATCTACCCACTCTTGGGAATGATCACGTTGCAGACCCTTGAAGAAGCAAGTTTTGTCTTCATTCAACCTTGCATGCACACCTTTGATTTGCAGAACTTCCAAGTGCATCCCAGCCATCCATTGTTCAAATCAAGTAAATATAAAACGCCACCTTCAAGCCATGCACAGAAACAAAAAGGTTGCACACTCCCTGCACTCCAACCATTCAAACTCTAATTCCTTTATCACCTTTCATCACATAAGCTCAGCCTCAAACATTTTCCTCCCCAAAAGCAAATCAAAACCTCCAATATTCTTCACAAACCCATTAACCTCAAAGAAGATCAACCAATCAAGTGATCATGGCCTCTTCCTCAAGAACCAAAAGGAGAAAAGGAAAAGAACCCGAGGAGGAAGAGAATACACCGGAATATGACCGATGGAGGTTTAGATCTTGGTACCATCAATTACAACTTCAATGGATGAATGAGAAGAAGATATATCCAGAGGTTCCACTCTTGCTACCAGATGAAGGGTGCCAAGAAATGAAGGACAGGATTAGAAAGAGGAAATGGGAAAAACTCGTCTCACCCATCACTCGGGTCAATTCAAATATCATAAGAGAATTCTTTGCCAACATCCCAAGACTCAACACGGGTGAAGCCCCAACATACAAAAGCTATGTACGGGGGGGGGGTGGAAGTAGACTTTGGTTCAGATGCCATCAAGAAAGTCTTAGGACTAAAAGTAGTCCGCTTTGGTGAACCGGGATACCACCAAAGGATAAATGGAGATCCGGATTATGATAGAATTTCTAGAGATATTTGTATGGTGAACTCAGAGTGGGAAGGAGATGCCAAAAACAAATACAAGTATCTGAGGAGAGGAGACCTTATACCGGAAGCAAAGGGATGGTATGAGCTATTGAAAAGATCAATTCTGGGCACAGTAAACACCTCAGAAGTCAACAGGAAAAGAGCTGTTATGTTGCATTGCATCATGGTGGGAGGAGAGGTGAAAGTTCATGAAATCCTTGCAAAGGATATTCAAAAACTTGCAGAGAAGAACACGGCTGGGTCTTGGTTATACTACCCAAGCACCATTATGCGGTTGTGCGCAAGAGCTAAAGTGCCAATGGAGGACGATAACCCAACATGGTTGAACCCAGGCATGCCTATAACCATTGAAAGAATGATGATGGTTACTGAAGCGCAGCAAAGCCGAAGACCACACGGAAGAAGACAAAGAGAAGAACCAATGGAGGAAGAAGAGTTACAAGAGGAAGAAGAGATACAAGAGGAAGAAGAACAGCAACACCCCCAACCACATAACAATCTAGACATGACTCAGATGCAGGAAGCGATTGGGAGATTATCACAACAGTACATGAGAATTCAAGAAAGGCAAGAAGAGTATCATTCACAGTATATGAAACACCAACAAGAACAAGAGGAATGGCAGGTGAGAATGATGAACAAACAAAGTGAGTTTGAATCAAAATTCTTCGTGATGCAAGAGGAGCATGCTTTTCAATCTTACGAATCATTTGGAAAGTTGGCACAAATACAAGCTGAAAACATGAGGGCTCTCAAGGAGTTCACGGCCCTTCAAGATGCAAGATATGAAGTCCAAGCTGATTACAACATAAACAGTCAAATCAAATTGAACTATATTGGAGAGCATCTGCACAATATGGATCCAGCGTTTCCAACTTTCGATGAGTTCTTCAAAGGGAAAAGTGAGATAGAAGTGAGCAAGGCTATGAGACTTGAAGATAGAGTAGAGGAGGCGATGAATAGAGCTGGGTTCTGGCGGGGTCAACAGACAACAGACATGGACACAGGGAACACCAACAACCAACTGTATGAAAGAAGAAAGAAAAGGCATGACAAATGAAAGGTGGACTTGCTCCTTGTTCATCATTACAAAGAAAAAAAAAGCATGCATCCTATCTGTTTAAAATAGTCTTTGCATTATGTTTCCTATCTGTTTAAAATAGTCTTTGCATTATGTTTGTTTCCCTTAAATAATTAAGCTAGTCTAAGTGTGTGCTTGTGTGTTTACTTTCACTTAACAAAAAGCATGCTTTGTCCCCTGCATCTTTAATTCAATAAAAGAAATGTTTGAATGTGAAGTGAGATAGTTCTCTGTTAGATAGAAGTACAATAAAAGTAAGTGGTGGTATGTATGTGTGATTGTATGATAGCTCACTTTTAGTGAATAAGAGAACTAGGATGTCTCCTTCTAAATAGAAAGTGGCCTACTGTCTATGAATCTCAATCAAATAAAAGTCCTTGGCTAAAAAGAAGAACAAAAAGAGAAAAGAAATAGCCAAAGAGTGGCAACAGAACAAAAGAAAAATAAAAAGAAACAAAGCTAGACACCAATAGCTTGAACCTTAGAATATATGCCTGTGGTGTCTTTGCACTAGGATCTGCTTGGATTATTAAGTTCTTTGGAGTGCATCAACACTTGGTGACTTGGGTTAACTAACCCGGGATCATCAGCTGAAAGTCCACTATCAAGAGCAACCTAGTTACAAGGCATTTAGTAACCCAAAGAGGTGCTGGGCATCAATGTTTTGAGAAGGAATGTGAGCCAAGTGTCTATAGTGAATAATGTGTCAAGTATAAAGAAAGAAAAGAACTTGTTACACATGACACTGAACTAAAGCTTAGAGAGAAAAATAATAGTGAAGGACAAAGGAATAATGAGAGGTCATAGCAGTGCGTTGCTTGATGCTTGAAGGAGACTTTCTAGGCCTAAAAGTCAATAAGAAGTGAGTGTTTACATATCCACATAAAACCCCATGAACTACCAATAATACTCTGCTAGCATGAACATCCTCTTCCATTTCATTCTTTCTTCTCAATAATTCTTTTCTTGCTTGGGGACAAGCAAGCTTTAAGTTTGGTGTTGTGATGACAAGTCATCTTAGCCTAGTTTCACTAGTCTTTTTCTTTTGTTTTCAATTGTTTTTATGCACTTTCTTGAGCCATAAGCAAGCCAATTGGGTAGAATTTCATATTTCCTTTGATTCAATCAACCATGGATGAATTAATGCAATTTCATGAGATTTTGTAGTATAATTGTCATATATTATGAAAGAATAACAAACTCATGATTTTGAGCATAGCTTTGATGTGTTTGGTTGATTGATGATAGGCGAAAAGAGCTTTGAAGAAGGTTGAAGAAAGAAGAAAGGGCAAAGAGCAAGAGAGAACAAAAAGCTTGAGCAAAAGCTTGCTTCAAACTTTAGCTCAAGCTTTTGGAAGAGTGAATTCACATTGGTTGGAGCAAAAAGCTTGCGCCAACGTTTGCCTCAAGCTTTTTGGCAAACGTTGGCGCCACACACCAACACCCTGGAGGAGAAAAGCTTGCGCCAACGTTTGCCTCAAGCTTTTTGGCAAACGTTGGCGCCACACATGCACACAAGGGGATCAACGTTTGGCCTAAAGTTTGACCTCAAACTTTAGCCCAAACGTTGGTAGCAGCAAATGGGGGCATCTGATATGAAAAGCTTGAGCCAAAGTTTGCCTCAAACTTTGACTCAAGCTTTTATGATTTATAGCCCGGTTCACAATGGATTTCTCTCCAACTCCAAGAGCAATCAACCAAGGCCTTTATCAACCCAATTCCATCAAGAGCAATGGCCCAATTCAAGGCTTGAAGACCATTTGAAGAAAGTGTATAAATAGCTTAGGATTTAAGTCTTTCGAGAGCTTTTCCTGGAAAATTCTTAGAACACTTACAGAGAGCTCACCTTTACATTTTTGAATTGTTGCTTTAGAATTCTAGAGAATTAGGAAGGAGAATTGATCTCTCTTCTTCCTTGTTCTTGCTTGAGCATTCTTTACTTTTCTTGCTTTGGATCTTGGGTGGAGAATTGAAGAACTTCTGTTTCAATCTCACCTTGAGATCTTGTTTAAATTTCTGCATAATTGAATTTCCATTCCTGTTAGTTGCCTCTTCTTCTACTCTTTCTGCAATTTACATTTCTTTATTTCCTTTGCAATTGATTCTTGCTGGATCTAGGAAGGCAGTGAGATCTAGACTCAGCTATCTAGTCTCTTGAGTCCTGAGATCTACAGTTTTAAATTTTCAATTTCCTTATTTCATTGCTACACCAAGCTTTTTCTCATTTCCGTTTTAGATCCGGTTTAATTCAAGTCATCTTCTACTTTTCTGTTTATTGCATTTTACTTTTCCTTGTTTAATTTCTGCAAATCCACTTCCCAATTCCCTTTACAATTCAAGCCATTTATATTTCTTGCACTTTAAGATTCTGCAATTTACATTTCTTACAATCTAAGTTTCTGCAATTTATATTACTTGCACTTTAAGATTCAGCCTCTTTAATTTCTCTGCACTTTAAATTCTTGCCAATTGTCCCTCTCCCTTTTAATTTCATGCAATTTAGCTTCTGTCGAATACAAACTACTCAAATCAACTCTTGATTCGCTAGACTAAGTCACCCGCTAAACTAAAATTGATCAATCCTTCAATCCCTGTGGGATCGACCTCACTCCCGTGAGTTTTATTACTTGATGCGACCCGGTGCACTTGCCGGTTAGTTTCATGTTGGATCGTTTTCCACACATCAAGTTTTTGGCGCCGTTGCCTGGGATTGAAATATATTGACAATGATTAAGTGAAGTGGAGATCTAGATCTAGCATTTTTATTTTCTGTTTCTCTAACTTTAGACTAACCCACTAACTATTTGAATTTTTGCTTGAGCTAACTACAATTTAATCATGGATTGAAGTATTGCTATCCTTCTGGTTTGGTATGATTTTTATGTCTTGTTTGCATGTCAGGGACAATGAGAGCTATACCAACCTTTTGTGAACAAGACGAAAGAACCCTCAGGAGATTAAGAAGAGCTGAAAGAGGGAAAAACATTGTTGGAGAAGAGGATTCGGAAGAAGAAGAGTTCCAAGATATGGAGGAACATACAACAATTCCAACTAATCCACAAGGAGGAGCAGCTAATAACAACAACAATCCACCACAGAGAAGAGTTCTGGCTTCCTACACATTTGCAAATCCTAGACATTGTGGGAGTAGCATTCATACCCCAAATGTTAATGCAAATAACTTTGAACTAAAGCCACAACTAATCACATTAGTTCAAAATAATTGCTCTTATGGAGGAGGACCACTTGAAGATCCAAATCAACACTTATCCACTTTCTTGAGGATTTGTGGCACTGTTAAAACCAATAGAGTGCATCCTGACAGCTATAAGCTACTGCTGTCTCCATTTTCTCTCAAAGACAAAGCCACCCAATGGTTGGAATCTTTCCCAAGAGACAGCATTGACAATTGGGATGATCTAGTGAGCAAATTCCTTGCCAAATTTTACCCACCTCAAAGGGTTATCAGATTGAAGACTGAAGTACAAACATTCACCCAAATGGAGGTTGAACCATTATATGAGGCATGGGAAAGGTACAAGGCTCTGATCAGGAAGTGTCCCCCTGGAATGTTCAATGAGTGGGATAGATTGCAGAATTTCTATGAAGGCTTGACATTGAAATCTCAAGAGGCCTTGGATCATTCAGCTGGAGGCTCTTTGCAACTCATGAAAACTGCAGAAGAAGCTCAAAGTCTCATTGATATGGTAGCTAACAACCAGTATTTCTTTGCTCACCAAAGACAACGCCAACCATCACAGAGGAAGGGAGTGATGGAGTTGGAAGGAGTGGACTCAATCCTAGCTCAAAACAAATTGATGCAGCAGCAGATTCAACAACAATTTGAGCAAATGGCCAAGAGGATTGATAGCCTCCAAGTTGCAGCAGTAAGCACCAATCAACCATCAACCACATGGGGAACAAATGAAGAAACTCAAGAGGAGCAACAGCAGGAGCAAGTCCAGTACATGCACAACCAAAATTCTGGTCAAATGAAGTCTATGGTGATACTTACAACCCTTCATGGAAGAACCATCCAAACCTAAGGTGGGGAGACAACCATAACCAAAACCAACAACCATGGCAAAGAAATTCAAATCAAAATACTTCAAGAAACAATCAAAACAACAACCAGCAGACCACCCAAAACCATTACAGAAAACCCCAAAACAACCACCCCAACTCCAACCATTATCCATCCAATAACCAACCCACAAACCAAAACACTTACCACCAACCCTCAACACCCCATAACCAGCCAATTTCACATGACTCTCAAAGAATCACTAACCTGGAAACCTTGATAGACAAAATGTGGAAACACCAAGAAATGACAACCAAGAACCATGAAGCCTCCATGAAGAACCTAGAGAGGCAGATTGGGCAAATCTCCAAGCAGATTTCTGTTGAAAGACCATCAAGTTCCCTACCAAGTGACACAATTCCAAATCCTAAGGAAGAATGCAAGGCAATACAGTTAAGAAGTGGGAGAACATTGATGAGCAACAATGACACTACAAGGAAGCAAGCGGAGAACAGCAAAAGGCCAATAGAGGGGGGAAAGCCAACATACGCAGAGGAAGCCAATGGTGATGATGCAATGGCAAGCAAGCAAACTCAGGAAAAGGAGGAACAAACAAAAATTCCAAAAAAGGGGAATGAAGCAAATGAAGAGCCAACCAAGAATCAAAGGCAACAAGTAGAGAAGAGCTTTGTACCTCCACTGCCATATCCCAAGAGATTCAACAAGGAGGCTAAGGATCAACACTTTCATATGTTCCTTGAGACTTTCAAGAAGCTAGAGATCAACATTCCCTTGGCTGAAGCACTTGAGCAAATGCCTTTGTATGCCAAGTTTTTGAAGGAGCTTATTAACAAGAAAAGAAGTTGGCTAGAAAAGAAAACTGTGATGCTCACTGAAGAATGCAGAGCACTGATTCAAAAGGGACTTCCCCCTAAACGTGAAGATCCTGGGAGTTTCTTTCTACCCTGTGCCATTGGTAACATGACCATCAGCAAGGCGCTGTGTGACCTAGGGGCTAGTATCAATCTGATGCCCTCCTCTCTAGTGAAAAAGCTGCGCATGAAAGAAGTGAAACCAGTACATACGTCTTTAGAATTGGTGGACAAATCAGTAGTTTACCCAAGGGGTATAGTTGAGAACCTTCTAGTCAAAGTAGACAGATTCATTTTCCCTGCTGATTTTGTGATCTTGGAATCTAATGAGGATGATAGTGACTCTATTATACTGGGAAGGCCATTCTTGGCCACTGCTAGGGCCATTGTAGACGTAGAAAAAGGAGAGTTGACCCTTAGGCTACATGATGAACGTGTCACACTGAGTGTCTCTCCAGAAATAAAGTTCATCAATGAAAAAGAAGATAGCATGGAAACTGACGAGATAGAACTGCAGAGGAAGGAAGAAATTGACAAGATGATCAGCAGTCACCTTCCAAAGCAAGAAGTAGATAATGCAGCATGGGAAGAGGAAAAAGAACTTGTACAGAGCAATGGAGAGATTCATGAAAGCATTGATGTGTTAGTTATCAAGAAGAAGAATCCCAAAATGAAGCTCACTTGCAAGCAGAAAGGATCAATAAGAAGAAGGAAGAAGAATGAAAACAGAATCAAAAAGGGTTGGAAGAATAAAAAAATTCCAACAGAAGGGCTCTCCAAAGGTGACAAAGTGCAGTTAGTCTATCAACAACTGGGAGCAAGCCAACATATTGATGATTACTATATTGTGAGCAAAATACTCTCACTAGAACATGCTGAGATAGAACACCAAGGAACAAAGAAGAAGATCACAGTCAAGGGAGACAAGTTGAGGCACTACAATCATCAACCACCATAAAAGAAAGCCCCAGTGTCAAGCTAGTGACAATAAAAGAGCGCTCCATGGGAGGCAACCCATGATTTAAAATTTCTGTCGTTTTAAATTCAATAAGTCATGATCACCATAGCATGATTTTTTTAAACGTACTTAATGAATGCATACACTGTTGTGAAACATATGCTAAGATTTCTAAGTTTGGTGTACCTTCAAGTACACCAAATCAATTTTTCAAACACTTTTAGACCATATGCTTAGTCATCTTGATGAAGTATATGACCAAACATTAAGTTTGGTGTTTGCATATGTAGATATTTTCGGAAGATCAATTTTTATTCATGAAATTTAAAAATCATGCACCGATGATCATGCGTTGGGACTTTACAATTGAAAAGAAATTATATTCTGTGATGAAGACATCAATTGTGATTAACTGCTGGCATTTTACATTGACCCATTAACGAGAGACAAGTTTGGTGTTTATCAAACCTTGATGCACTAGTTAAGGGACATAATTGATTCTTCATGAAGAAAAAAAAACATATATATATATATATATATATATATATATATATATATATATATACATATATATATATATATATAATAAAAGCAGTTCTTATGAACATTTAACCAAGAGTGACATTGAGATTTCAAGAACACTAGTTGGAGGAAGAAACATTTTAGACTATATGACCAAACATTAAGTTTGGTGTCCTCCAAGAAAAAAAAGGGACAAGTCACGGTTAAAATGGATATAAGGAATGAGAGTTCACATAGTTGTTAATAAAGGAAGCCTTCTTGCCACGGTTTGATAATGTTGATCTTTATTGTCTTGTTGTGATGGTTAGGTGGTCAAAGAACATTCAATGAAAGAGACAAGACAAAGGGGGAGCATAGCATGAAGACAAAATTCCATCACATGCCTCAAAAAGTGAATCTTCCCACTCTTGGGAATGATCACATTGCAGACCCTTGAAGAAGCAAGTTTTGTCTTCATTCAACCTTGCATGCACACCTTTGATTTGCAGAACTTCCAAGTGCATCCCAGCCATCCATTGTTCAAATCAAGTAAATATAAAATGTCACCTTCAAGCCATGCACAGAAACAAAAAGGTTGCACACTCCCTGCACTCCAACCATTCAAACTCTAATTCCTTTATCACCTTTCATCACATAAGCTCAGCCTCAAACATTTTCCTCCCCAAAAGCAAATCAAAACCTCCAATATTCTTCACAAACCCATTAACCTCAAAGAAGGTCAACCAATCAAGTGATCATGGCCTCTTCCTCAAGAACCAAAAGGAGAAAAGGAAAAGAACCCGAGGAGGAAGAGAATACACCGGAATATGACCGATGGAGGTTTAGATCTTGGTACCATCAATTACAACTTCAATGGATGAATGAGAAGAAGATATATCCAGAGGTTCCACTCTTGCTACCAGATGAAGGGTGCCAAGAAATGAAGGACAATATTAGAAAGAGGAAATGGGAAGAACTCGTCTCACCCATCACTCGGGTCAATTCAAATATCATAAGAGAATTCTTTGCCAACATCCCAAGACTCAACACGGGTGAAGCCCCAACATACAAAAACTATGTACGGGGGGGTGGAAGTAGACTTTGGTTCAGATGCCATCAAGAAAGTCTTAGGACTAAAAGTAGTCCGCTTTGGTGAACCGGGATACCACCAAAGGATAAATGGAGATCCGGATTATGATAGAATTTCTAGAGATATTTGTATGGTGAACTCAGAGTGGGAAGGAGATGCCAAAAACAAATACAAGTATCTGAGGAGAGGAGACCTTATACCGGAAGCAAAGGGATGGTATGAGCTATTGAAAAGATCAATTCTGGGCACAGTAAACACCTCAGAAGTCAACAGGAAAAGAGCTGTTATGTTGCATTGGATCATGGTGGGAGGAGAGGTGAAAGTTCATGAAATCCTTGCAAAGGATATTCAAAAACTTGCAGAGAAGAACTCGGCTGGGTCTTGGTTATACTACCCAAGCACCATTATGCGGTTGTGCGCAAGAGCTAAAGTGCCAATGGAGGACGATAACCCAACATGGTTGAACCCGGGCATGCCTATAACCATTGAAAGAATGATGATGGTTACTGAAGCGCAGCAAAGCCGAAGACCACACGGAAGAAGACAAAGAGAAGAACCAATGGAGGAAGAAGAGTTACAAGAGGAAGAAGAGATACAAGAGGAAGAAGAACAGCAACACCCCCAACCACATAACAATCTGGACATGACTCAGATGCAGGAAGCGATTGGGAGATTATCACAACAGTACATGAGAATTCAGGAAAGGCAAGAAGAGTATCATTCACAGTATATGAAACACCAACAAGAACAAGAGGAATGGCAGGTGAGAATGATGAACAAACAAAGTGAGTTTGAATCAAAATTCTTCGTGATGCAAGAGGAGCATGCTTTTCAATCTCACGAATCATTTGGATTGTTGGCACAAATGCAAGCTGAAAACATGAGGGCTCTCAAGGAGTTCACGGCCCTTCAAGATGCAAGATATGAAGTCCAAGCTGATTACAACATAAACAGTCAAATCAAATTGAACTATATTGGAGAGCATCTGCACAATATGGATCCAGCGTTTCCAACTTTCGATGAGTTCTTCAAAGGGAAAAGTGAGATAGAAGTGAGCAAGGCTATGAGACTTGAAGATAGAGTAGAGGAGGCGATGAATAGAGCTGGGTTCTGGCGGGGTCAACAGACAACAGACATGGACACAGGGAACACCAACAACCAAGTGTATGAAAGAAGAAAGAAAAGGCATGACAAATGAAAGGTGGACTTGCTCCTTGTTCATCATTACAAAGAAAAAAAAAGCATGCATCCTATCTGTTTAAAATAGTCTTTGCATTATGTTTCCTATCTGTTTAAAATAGTCTTTGCATTATGTTTGTTTCCCTTAAATAGTTAAGCTAGTCTAAGTGTGTGCTTGTGTGTTTACTTTCACTTAACAAAAAGCATGCTTTGTCCCCTGCATCTTTAATTCAATAAAAGAAATGTTTGAATGTGAAGTGAGATAGTTCTCTGTTAGATAGAAGTACAATAAAAGTAAGTGGTGGTATGTATGTGTGATTGTATGATAGCTCACTTTTAGTGAATAAGAGAACTAGGATGTCTCCTTCTAAATAGAAAGTGGCCTACTGTCTATGAATCTCAATCAAATAAAAGTCCTTGGCTAAAAAGAAGAACAAAAAGAGAAAAGAAATAGCCAAAGAGTGGCAACAGAACAAAAGAAAAATAAAAAGAAACAAAGCTAGACACCAATAGCTTGAACCTTAGAATATATGCCTGTGGTGTCTTTGTACTAGGATCTGCTTGGATTATTAAGTTCTTTGGAGTGCATCAACACTTGGTGACTTGGGTTAACTAACCCGGGATCATCAGCTGAAAGTCCACTATCAAGAGCAACCTAGTTACAAGGCATTTAGTAACCCAAAGAGGTGCTGGGCATCAATGTTTTGAGAAGGAATGTGAGCCAAGTGTCTATAGTGAATAATGTGTCAAGTATAAAGAAAGAAAAGAACTTGTTACACATGACACTGAACTAAAGCTTAGAGAGAAAAATAATAGTGAAGGACAAAGGAATAATGAGAGGTCATAGCAGTGCGTTGCTTGATGCTTGAAGGAGACTTTCTAGGCCTAAAAGTCAATAAGAAGTGAGTGTTTACATATCCACATAAAACCCCATGAACTACCAATAATACTCTGCTAGCATGAACATCCTCTTCCATTTCATTCTTTCTTCTCAATAATTCTTTTCTTGCTTGGGGACAAGCAAGCTTTAAGTTTGGTGTTGTGATGACAAGTCATCTTAGCCTAGTTTCACTAGTCTTTTTCTTTTGTTTTCAATTGTTTTTATGCACTTTCTTGAGCCATAAGCAAGCCAATTGGGTAGAATTTCATATTTCCTTTGATTCAATCAACCATGGATGAATTAATGCAATTTCATGAGATTTTGTAGTATAATTGTCATATATTATGAAAGAATAACAAACTCATGATTTTGAGCATAGCTTTGATGTGTTTGGTTGATTGATGATAGGCGAAAAGAGCTTTGAAGAAGGTTGAAGAAAGAAGAAAGGGCAAGGAGCAAGAGAGAACAAAAAGCTTGAGCAAAAGCTTGCCTCAAACTTTAGCTCAAGCTTTTGGAAGAGTGAATTCACATTGGTTGGAGCAAAAAGCTTGCGCCAACGTTTGCCTCAAGCTTTTTGGCAAACGTTGGCGCCACACACCAACACCCTGGAGGAGAAAAGCTTGCGCCAACGTTTGCCTCAAGCTTTTTGGCAAACGTTGGCGCCACACATGCACACAAGGGGATCAATGTTTGGCCTAAAGTTTGACCTCAAACTTTAGCCCAAACGTTGGTAGCAGCAAATGGGGGCATCTGATATGAAAAGCTTGAGCCAAAGTTTGCCTCAAACTTTGACTCAAGCTTTTATGATTTATAGCCCGGTTCACAATGGATTTCTCTCCAACTCCAAGAGCAATCAACCAAGGCCTTTATCAACCCAATTCAATCAAGAGCAAAGGCCCAATTCAAGGCTTGAAGACCATTTGAAGAAAGTGTATAAATAGCTTAGGATTTAAGTCTTTCGAGAGCTTTTCCTGGAAAATTCTTAGAGCACTTACAGAGAGCTCACCTTTACATTTTTGAATTGTTGCTTTAGAATTCTAGAGAATTAGGAAGGAGAATTGATCTCTCTTCTTCCTTGTTCTTGCTTGAGCATTCTTTACTTTTCTTGCTTTGGATCTTGGGTGGAGAATTGAAGAACTTCTGTTTCAATCTCACCTTGAGATCTTGTTTAAATTTCTGCATAATTGAATTTCCATTTCTGTTAATTGCCTCTTCTTCTACTCTTTCTGCAATTTACATTTCTTTATTTCCTTTGCAATTGATTCTTGCTGGATCTAGGAAGGCAGTGAGATCTAGACTCAGCTATCTAGTTTCTTGAGTCCTGAGATCTACAGTTTTAAATTTTCAATTTCCTTATTTCATTGCTACACCAAGCTTTTTCTCATTTCCGTTTTAGATCCGGTTTAATTCAAGTCATCTTCTACTTTTCTGTTTATTGCATTTTACTTTTCCTTGTTTAATTTCTACAAATCCACTTCCCAATTCCCTTTATAATTCAAGCCATTTACATTTCTTGCACTTTAAGATTCAGCCTCTTTAATTTCTCTGCACTTTAAATTCTTGCCAATTGTCCCTCTCCCTTTTAATTTCATGCAATTTAGCTTCTGTCGAATACAAACTACTCAAATCAACTCTTGATTCGCTAGACTAAGTCGCCCACTAAACTAAAATTGCTCAATCCTTCAATCCCTGTGGGATCGACCTCACTCCCGTGAGTTTTATTACTTAATGCGACCCGGTGCACTTGTCGGTTAGTTTCGTGTTGGATCGTTTTCCACACATCAGTGAGCTCCACATACAATGCTCTCATAGGTCGGATAACGCTAAACCAGCTCGCCGCGGTGGTCTCCACTCCACACCTGTGCATGAAGTTCCCTACACCAGAAGGGATCGCCACCGTAAAAGGAGACCAAAAACATGCGCGACGCTGTTACAACGAAAGTCTGAATCTTAAGGGTGACACCAGAGGAAAGGAAGCCAACACTATTGAACTCGGGGGAATTGGAGCTCGCGAAGAACTTCGGCCCCAACCGGAAGGCAAAATCGAGGAAGTTCAGATCGATGATACCCAAGACAAAACAACAAACATAGGGGTGAACCTAAAAAGGAGACTTAAAGGAGCTGTTGAAAGAGTTCTTAAGGGCGAATTCTGACCTATTCGCCTGGAAGGCCGCCGACATTCCCGGTATTGATCCTGTACTAATGTGCCATAAATTAGCAGTATACCCTGGATCTCGGCCAGTACAATAGAAATGTAGAAAGCTCGGCCCAGAGAGATCGCAAGCTATGGAGGAACAGGTACATGCCTTATTAGAAGCAGGGTTCATAAGGGAGGTCAAGTACCCATTATGGCTGGCCAATGTCGTACTGGTCAGAAAGTCAAATAGAAAGAGGCGGATGTTTACTGATTACACCGACCTCAACAAAGCATGCCCAAAAGATCCCTATCCACTCCTGAATATAGCCACCTTAGTAAACGCCTCATCAGGATACAAGTACCTTTCCTTCATGGACGCTTACTCAGGGTACAACCAAATACCGATGTATCAACCCGACCAAGATAAAACCTCGTTCCTAACCCCAAGAGTAAACTACTGCTACGTAGTTATGCCATTCGGACTCAAGAATGCAGGGGCTATATATCAAAGGTTGATGAACAAAATTTTTGCTAACCACATCGGAAAACCGATGGAGGTCTACGTCGATGACATGTTGATAAAGACACAAAGTGAAGAAGCGCTACTACTCGACCTCGCTAAAGTGTTTGACACTATAAGAAATCACGGGATGAGGCTAAATCCCGCAAAGTACACTTTTGCGGTAGAGGCTGGCAAATTCTTGGGTTTCATGC
Organism: Arachis ipaensis; assembly: GCF_059453495.1. Taxonomy (NCBI): domain Eukaryota; kingdom Viridiplantae; phylum Streptophyta; class Magnoliopsida; order Fabales; family Fabaceae; genus Arachis; species Arachis ipaensis. The sequence goes on along the minus strand of NC_142440.1, from coordinate 76,751,342 downwards.
TCACGCAGAGAGGGATTGAAGCAAACCTAGATAAATTCCAGGCCATACTCAGCATGAAAAACCTGACCTGTGTTAAAGAGGTACAATAGCTCAACGGAAGACTAGCGGCTCTATCTAGATTCCTAGCCGGATCGGCCTTAAGATCTCTTCTCTTCTACGCAACATTGAGGAAAGGAAAGAAGTTTGAATGGATCCCAGAATGTGAACAAGCCTTCCAAGACTTCAAGACATTTCTGGGACAGCCACCCATTCTAACTTAACCCCGGCGAGGAGAGGAATTGATCCTTTACCTCGCCGTGGGAAACTGGGCGATAGTCTCAGCCCTAGTCAGGGAGGACGAGAACGGACAACAGCCCATCTACTTTATCAGTAAGGCTTTACAAGGGGATGAGCTAAACTACCAAAAGATAGAAAAGTTTGCCTACGCCCTCATACTCACCTCCCGACAACTCCGATGATACTTTCAAGCCCACACCATAAGAATACGGACCAACAAACCCATAAAAGGTATCCTACAAAAAATTTACTTAGCTGGAAGAATCCTGCAATAGGCAGTGGAGTTATCTGAATTTGACCTTAAGTACGAAGCTCGGACAGCTATCAAGTCACAACACCTGGCCGAATTCGTCGCAGAATACATTGACACCCCAAGCACCCCCGCTAACTGGAACCTCTATGTTGACGGCTCATCAAACAAAGCCGGAAGTGGAGCGGGTGTCATCCTGGAAAGTGACCAGGGAACCTAACTCGAACTCTCTTTAAAGTTCGAGTTCCCTGCCTCAAATAACCAAGCCGAGTATGAGGCCTTACTGGCTGGTTTGAAACTGGCTAGGAAAATTGGAACTCAAAAGCTTACCATATTCAGCGACTCACAAGTAGTCACTTCACAAATAGAAGGGAGCTATCAGGCCAAGGATCCCACCATGAAAAAGTACCTAGACAAAACCAAAGAATAGATAAAAAAATTCATGGAATACGAGATCCGACATATACCTCGGGAACAAAATGCCCGAGCTGATGCACTTTTGGAATAAGCCAGCACCAAACCAGTAGGTAATAATAGAAGCCTCATCCAAGAAACACTGCAAAATCTGTCAACCTCAGAAGAGGAGAAGGTCCTAACCATATCGAACCAAGACCAAGGATGGATAAAACCCATAATCAACTACCTCAAATCTGAAATACTTCCCACGGAGAAAAAGGAAGTAAAAAGGCTCATAAAGGAGGCACAGTACTACACCTTGGTAAATGACATCCTATACAGAAGAGGGATCTCAACACCCCTCCTCAAGTGCATTCCGACCTCTGCCACAAAGGAAGTCCTGGAGGAAGTCCACAGTGGCATGTGCGGCAACCACCTTGGTGCACGAGATCTTTCTAAAAAGGTACTCTGAGCTAGTTTTTACTGGACGGCCTTACAAAAAGAAGCAACAATGTTTGTCAAGATGTGCTCCCCATGTCAGAAGCACGCCAATTCCATGTAGATCTTCCTGAAGAACTCATTTGTGTCACCTCACCTTGGCCATTCGCAAAATAGGTGCTGGACCTCCTCGGACCATTCCCCCAGGGGTCAGGACAAGTCAAGTTCCTCATTGTAGGAATAGACTATTTCACAAAATGGATTGAGGCAAAACCAATGGCCACTCCCACCACCCAAAGAAGTCGGAAGTTCTTGTATAGAAATATTGTCACAAGGTTTGGAATCCCATGCTCCATCGCCACAGACAATGGCACTCAGTTCACAGACACAGGCTTTAGGAATTTGGTAGATGATTTAAAACTAAAGCACCAATTCACCTCTATGGAACACCCACAAGCCAATGACAGGCAGAAGCCACCAACAAAATCATATTGGCCTGGCTGAAACGGAGGCTACAGGATGCAAAAGGAGCTTGGGCTGAAGAGCTACCGCAAGTCCTCTGGGTATACCGGAAAACACCGCACTCCACAACCGGAGAATCACCTTTCTGACTTGCATATGGAATGGAGGCAATGATCCCCGTAGAGATAGAAGAAGGATCCCCTGGAGTGATCCTCTACAATGACAACACCAACTCCCAAGCATAAAGGGAAGAGCTCGACCTACTTCCAGATGTCCGAGAAAGAGTTCGGATTAGAGAGGAAGAGCTAAAGCGTCGAATGGATTTAAGATATAATCGGAAGGTAATCTAGCGAAGCTTCACCACCAACGACCTCATCTTAATCCGAAATGATATCAGAGCAAGTTGGTCAGGGGAAGGGAAGCTAGCAGCCAACTGGAAAGGGCCATACCGAGTTATAGAAGTACTAAGGAAAGGTTACTATAGGGTGGCCGACCTCGAAGGGTGGGAGCTACCAAGGTCATGGCACGCCTGTAACCTAAGAAGGTACTATAGCTAGAAAAAGGTAAAGATCTTAGGCCAAGGTGCACTCTTTTTCCTAAAAAGGTTTTTTAATGAGGCGCCAAGCCAAGATCTACAAGCTACCTGAAATAGCAGGGTAAGAACTTGCATGTACACACTCTTATTTATTCTTTTATCTTGTCATACGAATAAAATTTTTAGATTCCCTAAAAAATTTCCTATCAAGACGCATTAATTTACGCTCAAAAACAAAAAATTCATCGCCTGACCAAAAGAGGTCGGCAAGGTGAAGCGACAAAACTCAAGTTAATGTAAGAAGTTATAAAAAGTAACCCATATAAAGCGACCTGACGAGGTCAGACTAGAAATGGGATTACTAAAAATAACTTGAGAAGGACCAACAGAGAAGTCGGACCAAAAGAAAGGATCACTGAAAAGGGAATAAGCATCACACAAGGGCCAAAAGTGTTGAAAAAACCTACGGCCAAAGTACTTGGCCAAAAGGGTATAAGTCTTAAAAAAGGGGCGTTACCTAAAAAAGTGAAAGCACAACCCCCAAACAGGGATAAAAAGTCGTCACAAAAACTAAAAAGGTTCTATGCAAAGAACACTAAAAATTTATTGGACATCGACTAAAAGCCCGGGCAGCAGGCCGTAAGGATAACAGCGCCAAAAGCAAAAAGTTGTCAACACAACTAAAATAGGGCGAGGTCCAAAAGGCAGGGGTGGAAATTCACAGTATTCCAAAAAGAGGTCGGGATAGACAAGTATCAGACATGTAAAAAAGCATAAAGAAACCCACAAGGAACATAAGGCTTAAAAGAATAGCACTTCTTCGACACAAGCAAAGTCAATGCATCATTCAATAAAATTAAAACATCAAAGGCTCAAAGGCTGCCTAACAGCAACCCAAGAGACCAACGTGTTTTGATTAAAGAGGTTGCTAAAAAGCAACTAAGTGTCAGGAGAAAGTTATCAGAAACAGTACAAAATCAGAAGTTCAAAAAGTCCACAGACCGGACCACATCAAATACACATTGAAAAAGATATAAAAAGAGAATTATAAGGGCTCCAAAACTGCCCCAGTAGCTGCATCCTTGGAAGGAGGGGGAATCATCGAGATCGGGGTGGCTCCAATAACACTGTCCGGGCCATTAAGGATCTCCACATTAGGTTCGAGCTCGGGAGGAACCACCTCGGCAGAAGGAGCTGCGGACGACTCGGCAGCAGGAGCAGTAGAAGCCTTAACTATCGACGTAGGGGGAGGACCCTCATCATCATCATCTGGAGCAGGCATAATTCGACCATCCTCAACCATGTTATCCATGCTGAACAAGGAGAGGTCGGCATCTGGAGCAAGAACCCGAACTTGGGCCTTCATATTTTCATACATAACAGTCATACTACTCATCATGTGGCCCTGAAGCTCGGCATAGTCATCCTGAGCAGACTGCAGCCTCTCCTTAGTTTCCAACAGCTCGCCATAGGTCTGAGTATAGCTGCTTCCACCGCAGTAGTCCGAGCCTTCTCCCTTTCTACATCAATCTCCAACTTGGCAACCTTGGCATCCAGCTCGTCCTTCAGACCTTTCACCCTGTCATAATCAGTCTTGGCCTCCTTCATAAACACCTTGGTAGCATGGACTGGGGACTCCCGAACAACCCGAGATAAGGCCGCACTAAGATTGGCCATCCGGTTACTGTTGCTTGATATAAAGTCCAGATGGTGAAGGATCGACACATCGTCGAAAGGAACCTTACCATAAGGGGCAATCCGCTCTGTGCCAAAGGCCACATCATCAAACTTCTTATCCTCCAGATTATAAGGGCCGATAGTTCTCGGCTTCTTGGGGGGAGGACCAGCTGAAGTAGGGGAAGAGGAAGTGCCAGAGGTCGAAAAAGGGGGACCAATAGGAACCGTCCGGACTCTAGGGGTCGGGATGACTTTCCTTGGCTCCTGAGGATTAGATGCTGGCTTCTTCGGAGGCAATTGAGAAGAGCTCTCCCCCGACGTCTTCCTTGACAAATTTTGAGCAGCTACTGCCTTTTTTGCTTTGTGGAACATCTTTATTGAGTCTGACGATGAAACCATTTCTGAAACAAACCCAGCAAAACAGTCACACAGTAGATAATGACGAGATCACAATCAATAAAAGAAAACTAATATGAAGATAAGATCGGATACTACCTAGCTCAGAACGGAGAAAAGCGGGATCCCCTAAGAACATTTTAATGTCTAGGTGAGGAGGCTCCCCCCAATGCTCCTCTAAAACACCCACAAAAGCTTGCTCTACCTCATCTAAACTCTCCCAGGGATACTTAAGAACTACGGGATCTTTCTCCCACCATAAAGGAAAGGGCGGCTCATCATTTTCGACCAGGAAGAAGGGACGAACACCCTCAACAGCTCGGACTTTGAAATAATAATTTTTAAAGTCTCAAAAGGAGTCATCAAACATGGAAAAGACTTTTCTACCCTGGGTAGCTCAAAAGGAGATCCAAGAAGCTTTCTTCTTGGTCGCCCCAGGTTTAGTCAGCACAAACAAGAAGAGAAAAAGAGATATGGTAGGTCGGACACATAGCTCTTGGCATAACAGCTGGAAAATATTCATAAAAGCCCAAGAGTTCGGGTGAAGCTGCGGTGGGGCTACATTACAGTTCCATAAAACTTCATTATGAAAATTGGTAAAAGGAAGGCTTATACCTAGTTGGGAAAAGAAGTAGTCATAAGCATAGAAAAAAGGGACGCTCTGCCCGACCTATAGGAGGAAAACTAACTCTCTCTTCAGGATCAGGCAACACCAGCTCTTAGTTCTTTTCATCATCTCTACTACTACAGATTCTATGAAATCTCCTAAGTTTTTCACAATACTCCGGATCGGTCACAGTAACACACATCAACACTATAGAATCTAACCAGTCAGCCATACCAGAGGGGACTTTTGTAGATATCTCAATAATATTTCTACGTGAAGATATAGAACACTACACCTACAGCAAGAAAATAAGAAATATCACTACCAAACAACTCGGACAAGATCAAAACCAGGACGAAAAAGTGAAGCAAGCACATAGCAACCAAAAGGGTGTCCCAGGGGTTTGTAAGAAACAAGAAGATTATCACCAACACCCAGGAACATCCTTTGGAGGCAACAGCACAGATGCAGCAAAAGGAGGAATATAGGGAATAAAAAACAAAACCCTAGTCCCGTCACCCAAACCCAAAGAAAAATGCAAATGGTTCACCCAAGCATCAACATTTTCGCAAAAATGAAGCAATAAAGATAAAAAGATTTCAAAGAAATAAAGCATGCAACAATCATCAGAAGCCAAGCAGAATAGTAGAGTAATACAAAGAGGTATGAAATAGAAGAACCAACCTGCAGAAAAGGGAAGAACAGAAACGATGGGTGAGCAGTGAAAGCACCAACGATCCACAAGCACCGCTTGAAAGAAAAAGGGAAGCTTGGGCAAAAATCGAAAGGGCCAGACGAACAAAAATCTTTGCGGAGAAGCAAAAAGCAAGGAAGCAGAGGAAAGAAGGAGGCTGAGAAAGTAAAAACCTTTTTTCTTCTTCTTTGATTTCAAACAAAGTTAAAGAGGGAAACGAAATGGTAAAGAGCAATAAAAGACCTCATCAATGGGCTTTTAAAGCACTCGCACGTTCCCAAGGAAGTTAAACGCACTCCAAAAGCACACTGTTAAAAACGCTTCAAAACAAAAGCAACGCCAGACTCGCATGAAGAGGAGTTACTCAAAAACCAACCAGATCAATGCTCGAGCACGACTTCCCTAAAGGATCGAAGCTCGAGCAGGGGCACTGTTCATACATCGGTCTGAGGTATGAGGGCCGAGTTGGATGAAGACAAAGGGACCGACCTCATGAAAGGTGGGACCATCGCAGACTTCTTCGCAAAGAGCTCAGACAAACGTCTCAGAGGCCCAAGAAGGCTGATGAATCCATATTTGATGATGAATTTTGGTTAGAATTGAAGGGATTTTTATCACATAAACTCACACCTATCCCCTTGAATAGCATGCTTTTGAACTTTCTTCCCAATTTGTGCTTGATCATGAAAATATGCTCTTTTATACCTAATTAGATCTATTTTATTCAATTTACCTTCCATTCAATGCCTTGATGTTGTTGGTGAGTGCTTTCAGGTATATAAGGTAGGAATGGGTAGGAGAAAATGGAAGAAGAGCATGCAAAGTGGAGAAAGCAAGAGAAATCAAAGGAGATGAGCTCAGAGACGTGTGCATGCGCACAGCTACCTGTGCGTATGCACAGCCACCCACGCAAAGCGCGTGGATTGCATCGAGCACGTCGCGCGTCCAGCCAAGCATCGCATAGTGTGCGTACGCACGGCTGCTTGTGCGTACGCACAGACCTGGATTTCTCGCGAAGTGTGCGGACGCACGCATCTGTGCTCCGCACAGGTGTCCGCACATAACTTCATTAAAATAGCACGTGCCTCATGATTTGGGGGCTTTGGAGGCCCATTTCTGAAGTCTTTTAGCTCATATTGGAGGGGGAAATGAAGACATAACATAGCATATCATTTAGTATAGTTTAGGAGTAGTGGTAGGAAGCTTTAGTTTAGTTTTTCTCTAAGTTTTTCATCATCTCAATTAGGGTTTATATTAGGATTTTACATTCAAGTGCCATTTTCATTTTTGATCTTGGATTTTGCAAGCTTTCATTATAAGTATTCTCTTATTATTACTCTTTATAGTTACATTGCTATTACTCTTTCTTCTAATTCAAGTTATAGTTTAATTTTGCCTCTCTCTTGAAATTTAATTTTCTTGTTAATGAATTTGATGTTTGATGATTATTACATGCTTCCTTGGGTTATTCTTGTTGATTGAGATCAATTGTTGTCTTTAGTTTCAAGTCTTTACTCATTTTCCTCATGTTTAAGCTTTTTGCCCACCAAGTGTTTGACAAAATGTCAAACATGGTTTTAGGCTAAATTTTTGGTTCGTGGCTTGGGTAAGTGAGCAATTGGGTTCCTAGAGTTGGAATGTCCAACATTTAGTTTCAATTTTTGGGTTGTTAATTGTTCTTGTTCCCACTAACGCTAATTTGTTGCTAAAGTAATTAGCAAGCAATTTAGGATTTGTGGGTTAAGGACACTTATGCTCATTTAACTTACTTTCCGATGTGAGGGTTGATCAAGTAAGACTAATCCATCATAATTGTCATAGTTATGGTTCCAACAAGGAAAGGACCCTTAGCTCATTCCAAGCAAAGACTATTTTTGATGCTTTCAATCTTTTATATCTTTATATGTTGATTTCTTTTATACTTTACTTGTTTGTATTACATAGTCGGTTCTTTAATTTCTTAATTAGTTCAATCATTACAATTTTGCATGTTCTTTTGTTGCTTTATATGTTCATTTCTTCATTCACAACCCGTTGATCATTACAACTGGAATTGCACACTCGTTGTTCTAAAGTGCTCCTAGGGAGACGACTCCGGAGTCTAATACTCTCGGTTTTAATTTGGTTTTGCTTGTGTCATATCTTGTGAATTTCCAATTTGATCGGTGGCCAACTTGTTGGGTTAGGACTATACTTACAACGCTATTTCCAATTTTGAGGAAATTCTTAACCTACGCTTTGGTCTCTTACCAAAGGCCCAGAGTAAAGGAACCACCGCCTACTAGAGGAAAGTTGGGCAAAAGATAAAGATCTCCTCCTCAAAAGATAAGATAAGATAACCAACTTATCTCAAAGGAAGATCATCAAGACGCTACTATAAATACACTGGAGCATCCAGGTATAACTCATACTCCAATTCTACAAAAAACCTGCCTAAAGCCCGTACTGACTTAAGCATCGGAGTCTCTTGCAGGTACCACCCCCCTCCGGTGATCAAGGATCATCAACATCTCAAGCTCCAACAAGTCGGGCACAGCAACCGTGGCCAGATCAGAAGATCTCATCCGAGATCGACCTCCCTGTTTCAGGTAACCCTCGAAACACTGGCTTTTCACAACCTTTGCTGGAACATATTGCAAATCAAACTCTGTTAAAGCTAACATCCATTTCCCTAATCGACCTCTCAGCATAGGATAAGTTAGCATATATTTAACTAAGTCAGTCTGTGCAATTACCTTCACCGATTTTGCAACCATATAACACTTTAATTTTGTGCAAGCATAATAAAGAGACAAACACAACTTTTTGATAGGTGAATACCTTGTTTCTATGTCAGTTAATACCCAACTAAGATAATAAATGGCCCGTTCATGTCCGTTTTCATCATCTTGAGCCAACATACATCTGATCATATTCTTGGTTGCTGCAATGTACAACTTTAAAGGTTCATGAGGATGAGCATTTGCCATTACACGGGCTTTAAATAAATAATCTTTGATTGAATCAAAAGCTTCTTGATGTTCGTTTGTCCACTCGAATTACGTTTTGCTCTTAAGCTTTACCAAGGGTGCAAATACTCGAGTTCCACCTAAGAGGTTCGATATGAACCTTCTAAGATAGTTAACTTTTCCTAGTAACGACTGCACCTTCTTTTTTGATCTAAGAGAGGATAACTCTAAGATTGCATTGGCCATGTTCTTATCAATAGCAATTCGCTTTTTATGGACAACAAATCCCAAGAAATTTCTTGCTAAAACACCAAATGCTCATTTTAAAGGATTCATTTTTAATCCCTTCTTCCGCATCGTATTAAAAGCCTTTCTTAAATGGTCGATGTGTTGGGTTACTGAATTCGACTTAACCATAACATCATCAATATACACTTCCATAAATTTTCCAATATACTCATGAAAAATAGTATTCATGGCGCATTGGTATGTAGCATCAGCATTTTTTAAACCAAACAGCATAACCACCCACTCATACGTCCCTAATGCTCTAGGGCATCAAAAAATAGTTTTAGACACACTATCTTCTGCAATGAAAATCTGGTTATACCCCGAATAACCGTCCATAAAACTTAAAATTTTATTACCTGCAACAAAATCGATTAACATATCTACTATGGACATAAAATATTCATCTTTCGGAGTAGCATTATTCAAGTCTAGAAAATCAATGCATACACTTAATTTTTAATTTTTCTTCATTACAGGGATAGTATTCAAAACCCATTCTACATAATATGTGGTTCGAATAAATTTTGCTTTAATCAAACGTTCAATCTCTCTTTAATTTGAGCAAATCACCGAGGCGTTTGCTTCACAGGTCGAGCACTTGGTTTTAATGCTAATAGATGATCCACAAGAAAACGATAAAGACCAGGCATCTCATGATAATTCCAAGCAAAACAATCTTTAAATTTATGCAAGAGATTGAATAATTTTGTTCAAAACGGGGCTTCAAGGCCCTTACATATGTAAGTAATTCGAACATCATCAACAGATCCCAAGTTAATCTCTTCTAAGGGATCCTGTGACTGATGACATGTCATCATGTCATGTTTTTTTATGCTTATTCATACAAGAAATTGATGATTAGTGCTTAAATATTGAATATTTTTGTGCTTAATTGGTATATTTTTTGATCTTTTGATTTTATAAATCTTGAAGGAAATAAGTGGAAAAAGAAGCAAAAAAGTACAAATTAAGCTCAAAAAAAGGAAAGAAGAATTTTGGGGCACACTTTGAAGTTTGAGCACGCCTTGGAACCTTAGGCCACGCTTTTAAAAACGTAGCTCATGACCATGAAGCCTTGTCATTAGTAACATGCATACATATGCATTAATACTTATGCATGCATTATCATGAATTAATAATTAAAGCATGCATGCATTTAATTATTAATGCCAATTAAGAATGAATGAAATGAATGAACGCTACGTTAAGTAATTGGCATTACTGATAAAGTTAATGAAAGCATGCATGTAATATTATTAACGCAATCAATTCTTTTCCAAGGCGTTAATGAAAGCATGCATGTAATATTATTAATGCCATGATGAACCATGCGTTAATATAAATTGCTAAAGGCATTAATAATATTTGTGGCGTTAAAACAAGGAACGCTTCAACGCTCCAAACAATGAGCGCTCAAAGTACGTGAGAGAAGCACGCAAGGAGTGAATGCTGCGCTCATTTTGTCAACTGAGCGTTCCACTAGAGGCACACCCAAACACCATCCTGACCCACTTCATACAAGGCCAAACCAACAAAAGCCCCAAAGGAAGCAGAGCCCAATTGACATCACTGAAAGGCACAAGAAAAAGTTAAATTAGGAATTTTATTTAAATTGTAATTTATTTTAAATTTCAATTTTATTTTTATTTTGTAAAGCCTATATAAAGGCATCAGATTCATTCCATTTGGGAAGATCGGTTAGGCTGCTAGGCCGCAGTAGGAGTAGGAGTAGGATAGAATAGAAAGCTCTCTTTGATACACTTTTGTTTTCTGCATCATCTATATTTCAGAATTCAATTCAGCTTTATGAAATTACCATTGCTTACACTTCTCTGCTACAATTTCCTTTTCCGGCAATGATATCCTCCTCTACAATTTTACTTTTCTGTTTACATTGCTCCAATTTACTTTCCTGCAATTTTCATCTTCTGCAATTATTCTGAATTCTGATTTATGTTCCCAGCACCCAATTCCCTTTTCATTTGCTGCAATCTACATTTCTTGTTCTTTAAGATTCTGTCAATTTACTCCCTACAAGTTAGATCTTATGCAATTTGCTTTTCTTGCACTTTAAGTTTCTGCTAAATTTACGTTCTGCAATTTATAATTCCTGCAATTTACTTTCTGTTGCTTCGATTTCATTCAATTCACCAATGTTAGCTTGACTAAACTAATCACCTCACTAAAGTTGCTTGATCCATCAATCCCTGTGGGATCGACCTCACTCTTGTGAGTTATTACTACTTGATGCGACTCGGTACACTTGCCGGTGAGTTTATGTGGAAATCTAATTTTCACCCATCAGTGACTCAAAACCCTTTGTATATTCATTATCCTTTACTGAATATTTTTCAAAGCCCAAAGGTTCTAAATCATAGATGCAATCAAAAGAAAAATCAATAGGTTCACTGGGATTGAAACACACTTGTTTATCCATCGAATTAACAATAATACCATTTTCAATACAATGTACTTCTGCTATAATGGCAGCAGTTTGTTTGACAACATCATTCAAACTATGTGAACAGAAAGAATTTAAACCATGACTAAATTCGATTGACAGAATCAAATCTATACTGAACATAGAACAAGACGAAGCTACATTCCTAAAGGATTCGACTTTATCACAAGAATCACTTTTATTTTCAACTAAAGAAAAATTACTTAAATACTTATTTAAAGTTACTAGATAATTCGAGACGTCTTGACCACCTACCATGAAAGAACATATTCTGACTACTACTTATAACGAGCAATCCCACCCAGTCAGAGGAACACTGAGTTGTGGATAACGGAGCTTCACGTTTAAACCCTCCAAACTCAAATAGCAATCTTCACAATTGAAAGAATTGAGTACCCTGTCAACATTCAAAGGCTTTAATTTAGGACTATACACCCTGAAATCAACATGTAACTGCTTGACGTATAAATTCGAATCAGCCTTGACTACTTCAGGTTTTTCATCATCTGTCCAAATAAGGACAGTTGATGCATAGTGGATGGTACAGCCCCAACCCCATGGATCCAATCCCGTCCCAACAAGGCATTGTAACTAGCCTTCGAAGACACTACCACGAAGACAGTGTTTCGATCAAAAGACTCAACTCTCTCACCACAAGAGTAACCAATCCTTTCGTAGGGGTCGAAACACCACTATAATCTGTCACAGAAATGTTGCTAGTAATTAAGTCATCAAGGTGTTTCCCCACCTTCATCATCATTCTCTCTGGCAGAAGGCTAATAGCTACTCCTCCATCAATCAAAACTTTATTTATCTTGATCCCACTCATAACTACTGTGATATGCAGTGGGCACAAATGAGATTTCTGCTTTTTGGAAGATCTCAGAAAATAACCAGGTTCATCTTCATATCGAATGAACGCAAAAGATTCCCAGGGACATATCGAAGTTATAAGACATCCCCACTATATTCATGCCAAAATATGGCTCAGCAAAATTGGCTTCACTATCAAAGGGATCAGAATCAACTTTCATCCCCTTTTTCCCATCATCGAATTTCAATATCCCTTCCCTGATAGCCTCTTGTATCAAGTCCCTGAAACGGACATAGTTATTAGTCGAATAACTAGTTGCTTGATGAAACTTACAATAAGGTTTCCCTTTCAAATATTTTACCAAAAGCAAAGTTCTGCCCTCAGGTAAAATTAACTGTTTATCTTTAAGCAACACATCGAATATCTGATCCAATTTTGAAATGTCAAAACATATCTTTTTTTGCTTTTTTGCTTTAAATCATTCGACTTCTTATTATTCGAGATTTTCTTAAGTAAGGAACAAACATAAGGTGGACCTTTTTTAAGTTCAGCCAAATCAACTTCTGCTTTTAAATCGAACTCCTCATCGGAGGATTCCATTGCCACATAAGAGACTTTCGCTGTTTGAGAAAAAGATTTATTCTTTAACATTTTCTCATCATTCTTATATTTCTCTTTTTCTTTCTTCAAAATTTCAACCTGACGAACTCTCTCAGCCAAATGAGCCAAGTCAGGTATATGTAAGCAATTTTCGACGCATGATGAGCGGACAATTTATACGCTTTTTGGCATTATTTTTAGGTAGTTTTTAGTATAATTTAATTAGTTTTTACTATGTTTTTATTAGTTTTCAAGAAAAATTCACATTTCTAGACTTTACTATGAGTTTGTGTGTTTTTCTGTGATTTCAGGTATTTTCTGGCTAAAATTGAGGGACCTGAGCAAAATCTGATTCAGAGGCTGAAAAAGGACTGTAGATGCTGTTGGATTCTGACCTCCCTGCACTCGAAATGGATTTTCTGGAGCTACAGAAACCCAAATGGCGCGCTCTCAATTGCGTTGGAAAATAGACATCCAGGGCTTTCCCGAAATATATAATAGTCCATACTTTGCTCAAAGATAAATGACGTAAACTGGCGTTTAATTCCAGTTCCATGTTCCATTCTGGCGTTAAACGTTAGAAACAGGTTACAAGTTGGAGTTAAACCCAAAACAGGTTACCACCTGGTGTTCAACTCCAGAAATAGCTTAGGCACGTGTAAAGCTCAAGTCTCATCCCCAGCACACACCAAGTGGGCCCCGAAAGTGGATTTCTGCACTATCTATCGTAGTTTATTCATTTTCTATAAACCTAGGTTACTAGTTTAGTATTTAAACAACTTTTAGAGATTTATTTTGTACCTCATGACATTTTTACATTCCATATTGTATCTTTGATGGCATGAGTCTCTAAACTCCATGATTGGGGGTAGGGAGCTCTGCTGTGTTTTGATGAATTAATGCAATTACTACTGTTTTTCATTCAATCACGCTTGTTTCTATTCTAAGATATTCACTCGCACTTCACCCTGATGAATGTGATGATCCGTGACACTCATCATCATTCTCACCTATGAACGCGTGCCTGACAACCACCTCCGTTCTATCTGCACTAGCTTGAGTGTATATCTCTCAGCCTCTTGGTTCATGATCAGAGTCTTCGTGGTATAGGCTAAAATTATTGGCGGCCATTCCTGAGATCCAAAAAGTCTAAACCTTGTCTGTGATATTTCGGGTAGGATCTAGGAAGGGATGACTGTGAAGAGCTTCAAACTCACAAGTGTTGGGCGTAGTGACAGACGCAAAAGAATCAACGGATTCTATTCCAACATGAGTGAGAACCGACAGATGATTAGCCGTGCGGTGACAGCGCATTTGGACCATTTTCACTGAGAGGATGGATGGTAGCCATTGACAACGGTGATCCACCAACATACAGCTTGCCATGGAAGGAAATCTGCGTGCGTGAAGAAGAAGACAGTAGGAAAGCAGAGGTTCAGAAGACAGAGACTACTGCATAACAAGTAACCTTTATTTCATGTTATTTAGTTTTCATAAACAAAAGTAATTTTTATTATTAAGCTCCTGACTAAGATTTACAAGATAACCATAGATTGCTTCAAGCCAACAATCTCCGTGGGATCGACCCTTACTCACGTAAGGTATTACTTGGACGACCCAGTGCACTTGCTGGTTAGTTGTGCGGAATTGCAAGAGTGTGATTGTGATTTCGTGCACCAAGTTTTTGGTGCCGTTGCTGGGGATTGTTTGAGTTTGGACAAATGACGGTTTATTTTGTTGCTTAGATTAGGAAAAATTTTTCTTTTTGGTTTAGAGTCTTCTGTTATTGTTTTTGGTTAAAATTTTAAAATCCTTATTTTATTTTTCTAAATTTTTTTCGAAAATTTTTAAAACCAATAACTTCATGATTTAGTCTTCTGTTTGAGTTGAGTTTCATATTTTAAGTTTGGTGTCAATTGCATGATTTTATTTTTCTTTCAATTTTTCGAATTATGTGTTCTTAGTTCTTTCTTAATCTTCAAATTGTTCTTGTTTATTTTTCTTGTTTGATCTTTAGTTTTTCTTGTTTTGTATTTTTTCTTGTTTTTCTTGTGCATTTTCGAATTATTAGTATCCAAAATATAAAAATTTTTATACATTAAATACTTTTTTTTAAAAACACGTTAAATTTATATCTCAGTTGGCTAGAGCGTTGTGCTTATGTTCTTGGTAATTGGGTATCTTCCTTTTAAAACTTTTTCAAAAATAATTTTTCTTTGATTAATTCTTGTGTCAAACTTTTAAGTTTGGTGTTCTCTTGTTATTTTTCTTTAATTTTCGAAAATTTATTTTGAGTTTTCTAAAAGTTTTAAGTTTGGTGTTCTTTTTATGTTCTTGAGTCTTTGAATTTTATTCTTGTTGTTCTTGGTGTTCATCTTGATCTTCAAAGTGTTCTTGGAGTTCATCTTGACATTCAAAGTTTTCTTATTTGTTTTCTTTGTTTTGATCTAAAAGCTCTAAGTTTGGTGTCATTTTATTATTTTTCTCTTACCTCATTAAATTCAAAAAATATCTTTTCTCTTTATTTTAAGTTAATTTTCGAAATTTACATAAGAATTTCAGATTTTTATTTTAAAATTTCTATTTCATCTTATCTTAGTTTTAAAAATTTCAAAATTTAAATCTTTTTCAAATCCCTATCTTATATTGTTGACTTTTTCGAAAATTCAAAATTCAAAATTTAAAATTTAAAATTTCAAATTTCAAATTTCAAATTTAAAATTTGAAATTTCAAATTTCAAAATATAATTTTCAAATTTAAAATTTAAATTTCAAAACTTTTTAATTTAAATTCCTTATCTTCTCTTACCTAGCTTATCTTATCTTTTCTAATTTCAAATCTTAAAATCAAATCTTTTTCATATCTTTTCTTTTTTTTATTTATTTTATTTTATTTTCTTACAAGTATCTTTAATTTTAAGACATATCTTTTTCAAAACTTCCTAACCAATTTCTCTCTCTTCATTTCTTTCGAAAATCTTCACCCACATCTTTTTTAAATCTTTTTAATTAATTAATTTAGTTTTCAATTTTCTTTTATTTCTTTTTCTTCTAATTTTTGAAATTCTAGTCAATTTTTCATTTATTTTATTTTATTTTATTTTATTTTAATTTCGATTTTCAAAAAAAAAATTTATTTACAATCCGCATCATCTCCCTTTCTCCATCATGGACCTAAGTGGAAATGAACAGTCCAGAAGGACTCTGGGGTCATATGCTAACCCCACTACTGCTGCATATGGGAGTAGCATCTGTATACCTCCCATCAAAACAAGCAGTTTTGAGCTAAATCCTCAGCTCATTGTCATGGTGCAGCAAAATTGCCAGTATTCCGGTCTTCCACAGGAAGAACCTACTGAGTTTCTAGCGCAGTTCTTGTAAATTGCTGACACAGTGCGTGACAAGGAGGTAGATCAGGATGTATACAGGCTGTTACTGTTCTGTTTGCTGTAAAAGATCAAGCTAAGAGGTGGTTAAATAACCAACCCACAGCAAGCATAAGAACATAGAAACAGTTATTAGACAAATTCCTAAATCAATATTTTCCTCCAAAAAGGATGACACAGCTAAGGCTGGACAACCAAGGCTTTAAACAAGAGGATGATGAATCCCTTTATAACGCTTGGGAGAGGTACAGAGGAATGCTAAGGAAATGCCCCTCTGAAATATGTTCAGAGTGGGTGCAATTAGACATCTTCTACTATGGGCTTACAGAAAAAGCTTAAATATCTCTAGACCACTCAGCTGGTGGATCTATACACATGAGAAAGACTATTGAAGAGGCTTAAGAGCTTATTGATATAGTTGCTAGAAATCAGCATCTGTACATAAGTAATGAGTCCTCCATGAAAGAAGAAGCTAAGGCAGTATCAACTGACTTTAGTCCTCAGGAACAAGTTGCTGAACTCAATCAGTAGCTATCTTCTATAACAAGGCAGTTAGCAGAATTTAAGGAGATGCTACAAGAGACCAAAATTGCTAACAAGGATATGGAATCACAATTGAATCAGACAAAACAGCAGTTATCAAAATAGATAACAGAGGAGTGCCAAGCAGTTCGATTAAGAAGTGGAAAAACATTAAATACCTCACTTCAGAGCAGGAGAAAGCCAAGAAAAGAATAACTGACAGAGGATGAGCAAAATATTATCCAAAATCCCTTCGAGGACAGTAAGAGCCCAGAGAGGAATAACTCTGGCATTCAAATGCCAGAAAAGGATGCAAAGTTGGCGTTAAACGCCCAACCCACGCGTAGTTCTGGCATTCAAACACCAGAAACAGGCAAGGAGCTGGCGTCAAACGCCCAATAAAAGCTCAGTTTTGGCGTTCAAACGCCAGAAACAAGTAAGAAGTTGGCATCCAACGCCAATCCAGCTTCCAACCCTGGCATTCAAACGCCAATGAGGGATCAGACACACACAAGTGCTAATAGCAACCCCTCTAAAAAGGCTTCTCCAACCACCTCTGTAGGAAATAAACCTGCAGCAACTAAGGTTCAGGAATACAAAGCCAAGATGCCTTATCCTCAAAAACTCTGCCAAGAGGAGCAGGATAAGCAATTTGCTCACTTCGTAGACTATCTTAGGACTCTTGAAATAAAGATTCCGTTTGCAGAGGCACTTGAGCAAATACCCTCTTATGCCAAGTTCATGAAAGAGATCTTAAGTCATAAGAAGGATTGGAGAGAAATTGAAAGAGTTCTCCTCACTGAAGAATGCAGTGCAGTCATTCTGAAAAGCTTACCAGAAAAGCTTAAAGATCCCGGGAGCCTTATGATACCATGCATATTAGAGGGTAATTGCACCAAGACAGCTTTATGTGATCTTGGGGCTAGTATCAACCTAATACCTGCATCCACTATCAGAAAGCTTGGTTTAACTGAAGAAGTCAAACCAACCCGGATATGTCTCCAACTTGCTGATGGCTCCATTAAATACCCATCAGGCGTGATTGAAGACATGATTGTCAAGGTTGGGCCATTCGCCTTTACTACTGACTTTGTAGTGCTGGAAATGGAGGAGCACAAGAGTGCTACTCTCATTCTAGGAAGACCTTTCCTAGCAACTGGACGAACTCTCATTGATGTCCAAAAACGGGAAGTAACCCTGAGAGTCAATGAGGATGAGTTTAAGTTAAAAGCTGTCAAAGCCATGCAGCATCCAGATACACCAAAAGACTACATGAAAGTTGATCTTATTGACTCTTTGGTAGAGGAGATCAACATGGTTGAGAGTCTCGAATCAGAGCTAGAAAACATCTTTAAAGATGTCCAGCCTGATCTGAAGGATTCAGAGAAAATAAAAGAGCCTCTGAAAATTCATCAGGAAGAGGAAAAACCTCCTAAACCCGAGCTCAAACCACTACCACCATCCCTGAAATATGCATTTCTGGGAGAAGGTGACACTTTTCCAGTGATCACAAGCTCTGCTTTAAATTCACAGGAAGAGAAAGCACTACTTCAAGTGCTAAGGACACACAAGGCAGCCCTTGGGTGGTCCATAAGTGATCCTAAGGGCATCAGCCCAGCAAGATGTATGCACAAGATCCTATTGGAGGATGATGCTAAGCCAGTGGTTCAACCACAGAGGCGGCTAAATCCATCCATGAAGGAGGTGGTGCAGAAAGAGGTCACCAATTTACTGGAGGCTGGGATTATTTATCCCATTTCTGATAGCCCCCTGGGTGAGCCATGTCCAAGTTGTCCCCAAAAAGGGAGGCATGAAAGTGGTTCATAATAAAAAAAAATGAACTGGTTCCTACAAGAATAGTTACAGGGTGGCGTATGTGTATTGATTACAGAAGGCTCAATACAACCACCAGGAAGGATCACTTTCCTTTACCATTCATAGAGCAGATGCTAGAAAGACTAGCAAGTCATGAATACTACTACTGCTTTTTGGATGGCTATTCAGGTTTTAACCAAATTACAATAGATCCTCAGGACCAAGAGAAAATAGCATTTACATGCCCTTCTGGAGTGTTTGCTTACAGAAGGATGCCTTTTGGTCTGTGCAATGCACCTGCAACCTTTCAGAGGTGCATGCTCTCTATCTTCTCTGATATGGTAGAGAAATTTTTGGAAGTCTTCATGGATGACTTTTAAGTATTTGTAGAGTCATTCTGCTCCTGCCTTAACCATCTAGCACTTGTTCTGAAAAGATGCCAAGAGACCAACCTAGTTTTAAATTGGGAAAAATGTCACTTTATGGTGACTGAAGGAATTGTCCTTGGGCATAAAATTTCAAACAAGGGAATAGAGGTGGATCAAGCTAAAGTGGAAGTAATTGAAAAATTACCACCACCTGCCAATGTTAAGGCAATCAGAAGCTTTCTGGGGCATGTAGGATTCTATAGGAAGTTTATAAAGGATTTTTCAAAAATTGCAAAACCTCTGAGCAATCTGCTAGCTGCTGACACGCCATTTGTGTTTGACACAGAGTGTCTGCAGGCGTTTGAAACCCTGAAAGCTAAGCTGGTCACAGCACCAGTTATTTCTGCACCAGACTGGACATTACCATTCGAACTAATGTGTGATGTCAGTGACCATGCCATTGGTGCAGTACTGGGACAGAGGCATAACAAGCTTCTGCATGTCATTTATTATGCTAGCCGTGTTTTAAATGATGCCCAGAAAAATTACACAACCATAGAAAAAGAATTGTTTGCAGTGGTTTATGCCATTGACAAGTTTAGATCATACTTAGTAGGATCCAAAGTGATTGTGTACACTGACCATGCTGCTCTTAAATATCTATTCACAAAGCAGGATTCAAAACCCAGGCTCATAAGATGGGTGTTGCTTCTGCAAGAGTTTGATATAGAAATAAGAGACAGAAAAGGGACAGAGAACCAAGTGGCTGATCATCTGTCTCGGATAGAACCAATAGGAGGAGCGTCCTTTCCCTCTATTGAGATCTTTGAAACCTTTCTGGATGGGCAATTGTTTTCCATTCAGGAAACACCATGGTTTGCAGATATTGCAAACTATAAAGCTACAAGATTCATACCCAAGGAGTACAGTAGGCAACAAAAGAAAAAATTAATTACTGATGCAAAGTACTACCTGTGGGATGAACCATATCTCTTTAAGAGATGTGCAGACAGAATAATCCGTAGGTGTGTGCCTAGAGAAGAAGCACAGAAGATCCTATGGCATTGTCATGGATCACAATATGGAGGACATTTCGGAGGTGAGCGAACAGCCACAAAAGTCCTCCAATGTGGCTTCTACTGGCCCACTCTCTATAAAGACTCCCGAGAGTTTGTGCATAACTGTGACAGCTGCCAGAGAGCTGGTAATCTGCCTCATAGTTACGCCATGCCTCAGCAAGGAATCTTAGAGATTGAGTTGTTTGACGTATGGGGTATTAACTTCATGGGACCTTTCCCACCATCATACTCAAACACTTATATTCTGGTGGCAGTCGACTATGTATCCAAATGGGTAGAGGCCATTGCAACACCCACCAATGATACTAAGATAGTGCTGAAGTTCCTCCAGAAACATATCTTCAGCAGGTTTGGAGTCCCTAGAGCACTAATCAGTGATGGGGGCACTCACTTCTACAACAAACAGCTTTACTCTACTATGGTCCGATATGGAATTAGCCATAAGGTGGTAACTCCATATCATCCACAGACAAATGGGCAAGCTGAAGTCTCTAATAGAGAACTAAAAAGAATCCTAGAACGAACTGTAAGTACCCATAGAAAGGATTGGGCAAGAAGCTTGGATGACGCTCTGTGGGCATACAGAACAGCATTCAAGACTCCTATAGGGACCTCTCCATACCAACTTGTGTATGGTAAGGCCTGTCATCTGCCCGTGGAACTGGAGCATAAGGCCTACTGGGCAACCAGATTCCTAAACTTTGATGCCAAATTAGCTGGAAAAAAAAGATTGCTCCAGCTGAATGAGCTAGAGGAATTCAGAATCACTGCTTTCGAAAATGCCAAGCTTTACAAAGAGAAAGCAAAAAGGTGGCATGACAGAAAGCTGTCACCTAGAGTCTTCGAACCAGGACAAAAATCTCTGCTGTTTAACTCTAGGCTCAGATTATTTCCTGGGAAACTGAAATCTCGGTGGAGCGGACCATATGTGATTACAAGTGTGTCACCATATGGCTATGTGGAGCTTCAAGACATTGATTCTAATAAGAAGTTCATTGTTAATGGACAGAGAGTCAAGCATTATCTTGAAGGCAATATTGAGCAAGAATGCTCAAAGCTGAGACTAGATTAAAAGCTCAGTAAGGTCCAGCTAAAGACAATAAAGAAGCGCTTATTGGGAGGCAATCCAATTTTTACTTATCTATGTTAATTTTCTGTTTTTCATTTTTATTTTATGTTTTCTTTAGGATGATGATCATGTGGAGTCACAAAAATCAAAGCAAAATCAAAAACAGCTCACCCCGGAGGAAGAGCTTACTTGCATTTAAACGCTAGTAAGAAGCATCAGACTGGCGTTTAATGCCAGAAAGAAGCATCAAGTTGGCGTTAAACGCCAGAAACAAGCTACAATCTGGTGTATAACGCCAGAAACAAGCACCAAGTTAGCGTTCAACGCCAAGAAAGGGGGAAAAGCTGGCGTTTAACGCCAGAAACAAGCAGCAGTCTGGCGTTAAACACCAGGATGGCACTCTATGGGCGTTTTGCACGCCTCAATGGAGCAGGGATGCTAAGTCCTTGACCCCACAGGATCTGTGGACCCCACAGGATCCCCACCTACCCCACCCTCTTTTCCATACTATCTTCACCACTCACATCCATCCATCATAAACCCCTCATACACACTATCACCTTCCCTTGGCCGAACCCACCACACATCTCCATCACCTCCTTTCTTTCTTCTTTTGCTCGATGACGAGCAAACATTTTAAGTTTGGTATGGAAAAAGCCCCGCTTTTTAATTTTCCATAACCATATGGCACCTTCCATGAGATTAGAGAAGATCAAAGAGCTATGAGGGAGGAGCAACAAAGGAAAAAAAGAGAGATAGAGGAGCTCAAGAGCACCATTGGTTCTTCAAGAGGAAGAAGACGCCACCCTTACTAAGGTGGACCCATTCCTTAATCTCATTGTCTATTTATTTTTTCTGTTTTCGTTCTCTATGCTTTATGTTTATTTATGTTTGTGTCTTTCTTACATGATCATTAGTGTCTAGTGTCTATGCCTTAAAGTTATGAATGTCCTATGAATCCATCACCTTTCTTAAATGAAAAATGTTTTTAATCACAAAAGAACAAGAAGTACATGATTTAGAATTCATCCTTGAAATTAGTTTAATTATTTTGATGTGGTGACAATACTTTTTGTTTCTCTGAATGAATGCTTGAACAGCGCATATGTCTTTTGAATTTGTTGTATATGAATGTTAAAATTGTTAGCTCTTGAAAGAATGATGAAAAAGGAGAAATGTTATTTGATAATCTGAAAAATCATAAAATTGATTCTTGAAACAAGAAAAAGCAGTGAAAAGCAAAATCTTGCAAAAAAAAAGGCGAAAAAAAAGAAAGAAAAAGAAAAAGCAAGCAGAAAAAGCCAAGAGCTCTTTAAACCAAAAGGCAAGAGCAAAAAGTCAGTAACCCTTTAAACCAAAAGGCAAGGGTAAAATAAAAAGGATCCAAGGCTTTGAGCATTAATGGATAGGAGGGCCCAAAGGAATAAAATCCTGGTCTAAACGGCTAAACCAAGCTGTCCCTAACCATGTGCTTGTGGCGTGAAGGTGTCAAGTGAAAGGCTTAAGACTGAGCGGTTAAAGTCGTGATCCAAAGAAAAAAAGAGTGTGCTTAAGAACCCTGGACACCTCTAATTGGGGACTCTAGCAAAGCTAAGCCACAATCTGAAAAGGTTCACCCAGTTATGTGTCTGTGGCATTTATGTATCCGGTGGTAATACTGGAAAACAAAGTGCTTAGAGCCACGGCCAAGACTCATAAAGTAGCTGTGTTCAAGAATTAACGTACTGAACTAGGAGAATTGATAACACTATCTAAATTCTGAGTTCCTATAGATGCTAATCATTCTGAACTTCAAAGGATAAAGTGAGATGCCAAAACTGTTCAGAGGTAAAAAGCTACGAGTCCCGCTCATCTAATTGGAGCTAAGTTTCATTGATATTTTGGAATTTATAGATTATTCTCTTCTTTTTATCGTCTTTTATTTTCAGTTGCTTGGGGACAAGCAACAATTTAAGTTTGGTGTTGTGATGAGCGGACAATTTATACGCTTTTTGGCATTGTTTTTAGGTAGTTTTTAGTATAATTTAATTAGTTTTTACTATGTTCTTATTAGTTTTCAAGCAAAATTCACATTTCTGAACTTTACTATGAGTTTGTGTGTTTTTTTGTGATTTTAGGTATTTTCTGGCTAAAATTGAGGGACCTGAGCAAAATCTGATTCAGAGGCTGAAAAAGGACTGCAGATGCTGTTGGATTCTGACCTCCCTGCACTCGAAATGGATTTTCTGGAGCTACAGAAACCCAAATTGCGTGCTCTCAATTGCGTTGGAAATTAGACATTCAGGGCTTTCCAGAAATATATAATAGTTCATACTTTTCTCAAATATATAATAGAGGTGGTAGAACCCAAGAGATACGCCAATAATTCATGAAGAACAGCATAGCTCCACACCTTAATCTATGGTGTGTAGAAACTCCATCATTGAAAATATATAAGAACAAGGTCTAGGCATGGCCATGAGGCCAGCCCCCAAATGTGAAAAGGTCTATCAAAGTATGAAAATACAATAGCAAAAAGTCCTATTTATAGAAAACTAGTAGCCTAGCATTACAGAAATAAGTAATTAATGCAGAAATCTTCTTCCGGGCCCACTTGGTGTGTGCTTGGGCTGAGCATTGAAGCTTCCATATGTAGAGACTTTTCTTGGAGTTAAACGCCAGCTTTTGTGCCAGTTTGGGCGTTTAACTCCAGCTTTTGTGCCAGTTTTGGAGTTAAACGCCAGAATTCTTGAGCTGTCTTGGAACGCCTATTTGGGCCATCAAATCTCGGGCAAATATAGACTATTATATATTGCGGGAAAGCCTAGGATGTTTACTTTCCAACGCAATTGAGAGCGCACCAATTGGGCATCTGTAGCTCCAGAAAATCTACTTTGAGTGCAGGGAGGTCAGAATCCAACAACATCTGCGGTCCTTTTTCAGCCTCTGAATCAGATTTTTGCTCAGGTCCCTCAATTTCAGCTAGAAAATACCTGAAATCACATAAAAACACACAAACTCATAGTAAAGTCCAGAAGAGTGATTTTTATTTAAAAACTAATAAAAACATAACAAAAACTAATTAAAATATACTAAAAATATACTAAAAACAATGCCAAAAAGCGTATAAATTATCCGCTCATCACAACACCAAACTTAAATTGTTGCTTGTCCCCAAGCAACTGAAAATCAAATAGGATAAAAAGAAGAGAATATACAATGAATTCCAAAAACATCTACGAAGATCAGTATTAATTAGATGAGCGGGGCTTTTAGCTTTTTGCTTCTGAATAGTTTTGGCATCTCACTTTATTCCTTGAAGTTCAGAATGATTGGCATCTATAGGAACTCAGAATCCAGATAGTGTTATTGATTCTCCTAGTTAAGTATGTTGATTCTTGAACACAGCTACTTTATGAGTCTTGGCCGTGGCCCTAAGCACTTTGTTTTCCAGTATTACCACCGGATACATAAATGCCACAGACACATAACTGGGTGAACCTTTTCAGATTGTGACTCAGCTTTGCTAGAGTCCCCAATTAGAGGTGTCCAGGGTTCTTAAGCACACTCTTCTTTTTGCTTTGGACCTCGACTTTAACCGCTCAGTCTCAAGTTTTCACTTGACACCTTCACGCCACAAGCACATGGTTAGGGACAACTTGGTTTAGCCGCTTAGGCCAGGATTTTATTCCTGTGGGCCCTCCTATCCACTAATGCTCAAAGCCTTGGATCCTTTTTATCACCCTTTCCTTTTGGTTTAAAGGGGTATTGGCTTTTTCTGCTTGCTTTTTCTTTTTCATTCTTTTTTTATTTTCTCTCTTTTTTTTCGCATATATCCTTTTTTTCTACAAGCTTTTCACTGCTTTTTCTTGCTTCAAGAATCAATTTTATGATTTTTCAGATTATCAAATAACATTTCTCCTTTTTCCATCATTCTTTCAAGAAACAACAATTTTAACATTTATAAACAATCAAATTAAAAAATATGCACTGTTCAAGCATTCATTCAGAAAAACAATAGTATTGCCACCACATCAAAATAATTAAACTGTTTTAAAATTTGAAATTCATGCACTTCTTTTTCTTTTTCAATTAAAAACATTTTTCATTTAAGAAAGGTGATGGATTCATTTTCATAGCTTTAAGGCATAGACACTTAGACACTAATGATCATGTAATAAAGACACAAACATAAATAAACATAAGCATAAAAATTCGAAAAACAGAAAAATAAAGAACAAGGAAATTAAAGAACGGGTCCACCTTAGTGATGGCGGCTTGTTCTTCCTCTTGAAGATCTTATGGAGTGCTTGAGCTCCTCAATGTCTCTTCCTTGCCTTTGTTGCTCCTCTCTCATGGTTCTTTGGTCTTCTCTAATTTCATGGAGGAGGATGGAATGCTCTTGGTGCTCCACCCTTAGTTGTCCCATGTTGGAACTTAATTCTCCTAGGGAGGTGTTGATTTGCTCCCAATAGTTTTGTGGAGGAAAATGCATCCCTTGAGGCATCTTAGGGATTTAATGATGAGGAGTTTCCTCATGCTCTTGGTGAGGTTCTCTCACTTGCTCCATCCTTTTCTTAGTGATGGGCTTGTCCTCATCAATGAGGATGTCTTCCTCTATGTCAATTCTAGCTGAATTACAAAGGTGACAAATGAGATGAGGAAAGGCTAACCTTGCCACAGTAGAGGACTTGTCCGCTACCTTGTAGAGTTCTTGGGATATAACCTCATGAACTTCTACTTCCTCTCTAATCATGATGCTATGAATCATGATAGCCCGGTCTATAGTAACTTCAGATCGGTTGCTAGTAGGAATGATTAAGCGTTGGATGAACTCCAACCATCCCCTAGCCACGGGCTTGAGGTCATGCCTTCTTAGTTGAACCATCTTTCCTCTTGAATCACTCTTCCATTGAGCGCCCTCTTCACAGATGTCCATGAGGACTTGGTCCAACCTTTGATCAAAGTTGACCCTTCTAGTGTATGGGTGTGCATCTCCTTGCATCATGGGCAAGTTGAACGCCAACCTTACATTTTCCGGACTAAAGTCTAAGTATTTCCCCCGGACCATTGTAAGCCAATTCTTGGGGTCTGGGTTCACACTTTGATCATGGTTCTTGGTGATCCATGCATTGGCATAGAACTCTTGAACCATTAAGATTCTGACTTGTTGAATGGGGTTGGTGAGAACTTCCCAACCTCTTCTTCGAATCTCATGTCGGATCTCCGGATATTCGCCCTTTTTGAGCTTAAAAGGGACCTCGGGGATCACCTTCTTCTTGGCCACAACTTCATAGAAGTGGTCTTGATGCACCCTTGAGAGGAATCTCTCCATCTCCCATGACTCGGAGGTGGAAGCTTTTGCCTTTCCTTTCCTCTTTCTAGAGGTTTCTCCGGCCTTTGGTGCCATTAATGGTTATGGAAAAACAAAAAAAACTTTAGCTTTTACCACATCAAACTTAGAAGGTTGCTCGTCCTCAAGCAAAAGAAGAAAGAAGAGAGTAGAAGAAGAAGAAATAGAGGAGACGGAGGGGGCTTTGTGTTTCGGCCAAGGGGGATGGGTAGTGTGTACGTTGTGTGAAAATGAAGGAGTGAAGATGGGTTTATATAGGAGTGGAGGGGGGGTATGGTTCGGCCATTATGGGTGGGTTTGGATGGGAAAGTGGTTTGAATTTGAATGGTGAGGTAGGTGGGGTTTTATGAAGGATGGATGTGAGTGGTGAAGAGAATGGTGGGATTTGATAGGTGAGGGGTTTTTAAGGAAGAGGTATTGAGGTGATTGGTGAATGGGTGAAGAAAAGAGAGAGAGGTGGGGTAGGTGGGGATCCTGTGGGGTCCACAGATCCTGAGGTGTCAAGGATTTCTCATTCCTGCACCATGTGGCATGCAAAATGCCCCTTGCTGCCAATCCTGGCGTTAAACGCCAGGTTGCTGCCTATTTCTGGCATTTAACGCCAGCTTCTTGCCCATTCCTGGTGTTAAACGCCAGTCTGGTGCCCATTTCTGGCGTTAAACGCCCAGAATGGTGCCAGACTGGGCGTTTAACGCCCATTCTGCTACCCTTACTAGCGTTTAAACGCCAGTAAGTTTCTCCTCCAGGGTGTTCTATTTTTCATTCTATTTCTCCTTCTATTTTTTCTTTTTCAATTATTTTTGTGACTTCACATGATCATCAACCTACAGAAAACATAAAATAACAAAAGAAAGTAGAAATTTAACATAGATAATTAAAGATTGGGTTGCCTCCCAACAAGCGCTTCTTTAATGTCAATAGCTTGACAGTGGGCTCTCATGGAGCCTCACAGATGTTCAGAGAAATGTTGGAACCTCCCAACACCAAAATTAGAGTTCGAATGTGGGGGTTCAACACCAAACTTAAAGTTTGGTTGTGGCCTCCCAACACCAAACTTAGAGTTTGACTGTGGGGGCTCTGTTTGACTCTGTATTGAGAGAAGCTCTTCATGCTTCCTCTCCATGGTGATAGAGGGATATCCTTGAGCTTTAAACACAAGGGAGTCTTCATTCACTTGAATGATCAATTCTCCTCTGTCAACATCAATCATAGCTTTTGCTGTGGCTAGGAAGGGTCTGCCAAGGATGATGGATTCATCCATACACTTTTCAGTTTCTAAGATTATGAAATCAGCAGGGATGTAATGGTCTTCAACCTTTACCAAGACATCCTCTACAAGTCCATAAGCCTGTTTCTTTGAATTGTCTGCCATCTCCAGTGAGATTCTTGCAGCTTGTACCTCAATGATCCCTAGCTTCTCCATTACAGAGAGAGGCATAAGGTTTATACTTGATCCCAGGTCACATAGAGCCTTCTCAAAGGTCATGGTGCCTATGGTACAAGGTATTGAGAACTTTCCAGGGTCTTGTCTCTTCAGAGGTAATCTCTGCCTAGTCAAGTCATCCAGTTCTTTAATGAGCAATGGAGGTTCATCCTCCCAAGTCTTATTACCAAACAACCTGGCATTTAGCTTCATGATTGCTCTAAGGTACTTAGCAACTTGCTCTTCAGTAACATCTTCATCCTCTTCAGAAGAAGAATACTCATCAGAGCTCATGAATGGCAAAAGTAAATTTAATGAAATCTCTATGGTCTCAGTCTGAGCCTCAGATTCCCATGGTTCCTCATTAGGGAACTCCATGGAGGTCAGTAGACGTCCATTGAGGTCTTCCTCAGTGGAGATCACTGCCTCTTCCTCCTCTCCAGGTTCGGCCATGTGAGACGTGTTTATGGCCTTGCACTCTCTCTTTGGATTCTCTTCTGTATTGCTTGGGAGAGTACTAGGAGGGAGTTCAGTAATTTTCTTACTCATCTGACCCACTTGTGCCTCCAAATTTCTAATGGAGGACCTTGTTTCAGTCATGAAACTTTGAGTGGTTTTGATTAGATCAGAGACTATTGTTGCTAAGTCAAAGTGGCTTTGCTTAGAATTCTCTGTCTGTTGCTAAGAAGATGATAGAAAAGGCTTGCTATTGCTAAACCTGTTTCTTCCACCATTGTTGTTGAAACCTTGTTGAGGTCTCTTTTGATCCTTCCATGAGAGATTTGGATGATTTCTCCATGAAGGATTATAGGTGTTTCCATAGGGTTCTCCCATGTAATTTACCTCTTCCATTGCTGGGTTCTCAGGATCATAAGCTTCTTCTTCAGAGGAAGCTTCCTTAGTACTGCCTGTTGCTGCTTGCATTCCAGACAGACTCTGAGAAATCATATTGATTTGTTGGGTCAATATTTTATTCTGAGCCAATATGGCATTCAGAGTATCAATCTCAAGGACTCCTTTCTTCTGATTTGTCCCATTATTCACAGGGTTCTCTTTCAGAAGTGTACATGAATTGGTTATTCGCAACCATCTCAATGAGTTCCTGAGCTTCTGTAGGCGTTCTCTTCAGATGAAGAGATCCTCCAGCAGAGCTATCCAATGACATCTTGGATAGTTCAGACAGACCATCATAGAAAATATCTATGATGCTCCATTCTGAAAGCATGTCAGAAGGGCACCTTCTGATCAATTGCTTGTATCTTTCCCAAGCTTCATAGAGGGATTCACCTTCCTTCTGTCTGAAGGTTTGGACTTCCACTCTAAGCTTGCTTAATTTTTGAGGTGGAAAGAACTTTGCCAAGAAGGCATTGACTAGCTTTTTCCAAGAGTTCAGGCTTTCTTTAGGTTGTGAATCCAACCATGTCCTAGCTCTGTCTCTTACAGCAAAAGGGAAGAGCATAATTCTGTAGACTTCAGGGTCAACCCCATTGGTCTTGACAGTGTCACAGATTTGCAAGAATTCAGCTAAGAACTGATGAGGATCTTCCAATGGAAGTCCATGAAACTTGCAATTCTGTTGCATTAGAGAAACTAATTGAGGCTTAAGCTCAAAGTTGTTTGCTCCAATGGCAGGGATTGAGATGCTTCTCCCATAGAAGTCGGGAGTAGGTGCAGTAAAGTCACCAAGCACCTTCCTTGCATTGTTGGCATTGTTGTTTTCGGCTGCCATTGTTTCTTCTTCCTTGAAAAGCTCTGTTAGGCCCTCTAGAGAGAATTGTGCTTTAGCTTCTCTTCGCTTTCTCTTCAAGGTCCTTTCAGGTTCAGGATCAGCTTGAACAAGTATGCCTTTATCTTTGTTCCTGCTTATATGAAAGAGAAGAGAACAAAAAAGTAGGGAATCCTCTATGTCACAGTATAGAGATTCCTTGAGGTGTCAGAGGAAAAGAAGAATAGAAAGAGGAGGTAGATAGAAGAGAATTCGAACATAAAAAGAAGGAGGGAGTTTGAATTGCACCTTGAGGAAGAGTGTTACTCCTTTAAATAGAAGGATGTGAGAAGAGGGGAAGAATTTTCGAAATTAAAGTAAAATATTTTGAAATAATTGAAAGAAATTTTGAAAATTTGATTGATGATTTTCGAAAACTAAAATTGGGAAAGATATTAAGTGATTTTGAAAAAAGATTTTGAAATTAGAAATTAAAAAGATATGATTGAAAATTGATTTTGAAAAAGATGTGATTGAAAAGATATGATTGAGAAAATATGATTGAAAATCAAATTAAAAAGAAAAAGTTTTAAAATTAAAGTTGATTACTTGACTAACAAGAAATTAAAAGATATGATTCTTAAAATTTAAAATTTGATCCTTTCTTAATAGGCAAGTAACAACTTGAAAATTTTGAAGTAAATCATTAATTTTAGCAAGGATTATCAAAAATAGTAATAAATAAGAAAAATTGAAAAGAAATTGATTTTGAAAAGATGTGATTGAAAAGATATGATTTGAAAAAGATTTTATTTTAAAAAATTATGAAGATTTGAAAAAAATTTGAGTTAAAAACAAAATCTTCCCTCTAGTGTCGTCCTGGCATTAAACGCCCAGAATGGCATCCATTCTGGCGTTTAACGCCCAAAATGCTACCTTTTTGGGCGTTAAACGGCCAGCCAGGTACCCTGGCTAGCGTTTAAACGCCAGTTTTCCTTCTTCACTGGGCGTTTTGAACGCCCAGCTTTTTCTGTTTAATTCCTCTGCTGAATGTTCTGAATCTTCAATTCTCTGTATTATTGACTTGAAAAGACACAATTTTGAAAATATTTTTGAATTTTTAATGATGAGAAACAATAAAAATTGCAACTAAGTTCAAATAAACAATGCATGCAGGACACCAAACTTAAAAATTTTCATATAGGAGACACTAACAAATTGAGAATGCATATGAGAAATAACGAAACACACAAAACAAGAGAATTTAAAGATCAGAGCAATGAAATCATCAAGAATAACTTGAAGATTAATGAAGAACATATTGCATGTTTTCGAAAAATGCAGGAAGAATGCAATTGACACCAAACTTAAAAATTGATACTAGACTCAAACAAGAAACATAAAATATTTTTAATTTTTATGATTTTATAATTTTTTTTATGATTTTCGGAACTTATATGGAAAAGAAAATAAAGGGATTCAAAACTTTTAATAAGAATTCCAGGAATCATGCAATGTTAGTCTAAAGCTTCAGTCTGAAAAGATTAGACATGTTTGGCCAAGCTTCAGCAGGACATTACATTCAGCAGCTAAATTAATGAGAATCAATCAGCTTTTGTGATGATAAGAGCATCACCTTGAAACTCTAGAATTCATTCTTAAAAATTCTGAAAAATAAAAAGAAAAGTACCTAATCTAAGCAACAAGATGAACCATCAGTTGTCCAAACTCGAACAGTCCCCGGCAACGGCGCCAAAAACTTGGTATGCAAAATTGTGATCATCAACAATGGCGCCAAAGGACTTGGAGCTCTCAAACGTGAATCACACTTTGTCACAATTCCGCACAACTAACCAGCAAGTGCACTGGGTCGTCCAAGTAATACCTTACGTGAGTAAGGGTCGATCCCACGGAGACTGTCGGCTTGAAGCAAGCTATGGTCACCTTGTAAATCTCAGTCAGGCTAATTCAGATGGTGATGGAGAATTGATAATTAAAAGATGAATAAAACATAAAATAAAGATAGAGATACTTATGTAATTCTTTGGTTGGAATTTCAGATAAGCATATGAAGATGCTTTGTTCCTCCTGAACCTCTGCTTTCCTATTGCCTTCTTCCAATCATTCATACTCCTTTCCATGGCAAGCTTTATGTTGGGCATCACCGTTGTCAATGGCTACTTCCCGTCCTCTCTGTGAAAACGTTCCAAATGCGCTGTCACCGCACGGCTAATCATCTGTCGGTTCTCGATCATGCTGGAATAGGATCCATTGATCCTTTTGTGTCTGTCACACGCCAAACAATCGCGAGTTTGAAGCTCGTCACAGTCATCCCTTCCCAGATCCTACTCAGATTACCACAGACAAGGTTTAGACATTCCGGATCTCAGGAATGACCGCCAATAATTCTAGCATATACCACGAAGGTTCCAATCTTAGATTAGAAACCCAAGAGATACGCATTCAAGCCATTGCTAGTAGAACAGAGGTGGTTGTCAGGAACATGTTCATAGGTGAGAATGATTATGAGTGTCACGGATCATCACATTCATCAAGTTGAAGAACGAATGAATATCTTGGAGAAGAAATAGACTTGAGTTGAATAGAAAAACAACAGTACTTTGTATTAATTCATGAAGAACAGCAGAGCTCCACACCTTAATCTATGGTGTGTAGAAACTCCACCGTTGAAAATACATAAGAACACGGTCTAGGCATGGCCATGAGGCCAGCCCCCAAACGTGAAAAGGTCTATCAAAGTATGAAAATACAATAGCAAAAGGTCCTATTTATAGAAAACTAGTAGCCTAGGGTTACAGAAATAAGTAATTAATGCAGAAATCTTCTTCCGGGCCCACTTGGTGTGTGCTTAGGCTGAGCATTGAAGCTTTCATGTGTAGAAACTTTTCTTGGAGTTAAACGCCAGCTTTTGTGCCTGTTTGGGCATTTAACTCCAACTTTTGTGCCAGTTCTGGAGTTAAACGCCAGAATTCTTGAGCTGTCTTGGAACGCCTGTTTAGGCCATAAAATCTCGGGCAAAGTATGGACTATTATATATTTCTGGAAAGCCCAGGATGTCTACTTTCCAACGCAATTGAGATCGTGCCAATTGGGCTTCTGTAGCTCCAGAAAATCCACTTTGAGTGTAGGGAGGTCAGAATCCAACAGCATCTGCGGTCCTTTTTCAGCCTCTGAATCAGATTTTTGCTCAGGTCCCTCAATTTCAGCCAGAAAATACCTGAAATCACAGAAAAACACACAATCTCATAGTAAAGTCCAGAAGAGTGATTTTTATTTAAAAACTAATAAAAACTTAATAAAAACTAATTAAAATATACTAAAAACATACTAAAAACAATGCCAAAAAGCATATAAATTATCCGCTCATCATCCACCAACATACAGCTTGCCATGCAAGGAGATCTGCGTGCGTGAAGAAGAAGACAGTAGGAAAGCAGAGATTCAGAAGACAGAGCATCTCCAAGACCTCAATCTGTTCTCCATTACTGCATAACAAGTAACCTTTATTTCATGTTATTTAGTTTTCATAAACAAAAGTAATTTTTATTATTAATCTCCTGACTAAGATTTACAAGATAACCATAGATTGCTTCAAGCCAACAATCTCCGTGGGATCGATCCTTACTCACGTAAGGTATTACTTGGACGACCCAGTGCACTTGATGGTTAGTTGTGCGGAATTGCAAGAGTGTGATTGTGATTTCGTGCACCAACGCATATAAAATCCTATGCCCATAATTGCTATTTTTACCACTTCACTTTTAGGGAGAGACACATAAGATCAACTCCTAGAATTTTTGAAATGAATCATATAATCATCGATGGTTTCACCATCTTCACGTTTCAAAGCCACTAAATCAGTAACTGCCACATTCAACTCCCCTCGGTAGAATTGGGCATGAAAAACAGTTTCTAACTGATCCCATGTTGTTATCGAATTTGGTCTAAGATTCAAAAACCAAGTAAATACATTCTTCTTCATTGAAGAAGGAAAAAACTTCATTTTCAAATTTTTATCATTGGATAAATTTCCAATCTCAGCCAAATACCGAGTAACATGTTCAGTAGTCGACTCCCCAACCTCTCCTACAAACTTTGTAATTATTTTGGGATTTTTTACTCCTCTTGGTACTTTAGCCATTTGAACATTATGAGGAAAAGCTAACACAAAGTGAGGTCGGTTCATGAATCCTATATTGAATCCAACCCGATTGAGGACATCTTCCACAATTCTTGTGACTTCATAACGCTCACCAACTTGGTTAGCACGTAATCGAGCCAAGATGTCATCAGCATTTTGACCACAAGAAATTAACTGAGGATTTGCTCTTCCCCTAAGATCATTTTCATTTTGAAACAAATTTTCAAAATCCTCGTTAACTCCCCTTGCATTCTGCCTTTCCTCTCTATCATAATCGACGATTTGAGCAATTCGTTCGACTTGCCTCGCAAGACGATCAAATTTTGTTTCGTGATAAGCCATCATGAGATTTAGAATTGTAGTCATTTGTTGAGTCAATAAATTGACCAAATCATGATGACTTTCTTCAACATGTTGTCGAAATGCTACTATTGAATTAGAAGTATTTGATGTAGAACCCACATTATAATATCGAGAATATTCGTGATGTTGTTGTGGAATCTGAACATTATTTACTCTACTCGCACCTCCAAATCAGATCGGAGGGCCGAAGCCACTTACTGGTGGCGTAAACCTGGAGGAAGCCCATAAGAAGGCCAACCTACAGATACTTGGGGCTGTATTGGTGTTGGGTTACCACGTGGGCGAGTATTACGCCCGTTATTTTCAGTCTGCACATTAGTAACCGCCACACTCTCACTTACAACCACACCTTTCGAACGTGAAGTAATGTCCGAAGGTTGTACAATTACTAGTGCACTATCATTTGTGGATGAACAACCATTCACATTCGAAACTTCATCAGCCATGCAAATAATCCTTCCACTCCTCAATTGCTTACACTAAGTAATACCAAAATCATTTGACACACTTAAATTTAAAACCGTCCCATCGGTCGTCCCAATTTGTTTTATCGATTTTTAGCAAATCGATATTGGTTCGATATCTAGTGGTCTGGGAGCGAAACCTACTCCTCTTTGCGAGTACCAGTTTTCTAAAAGTGCATTAAAGACCCTTAAATTAGACAAGATTTAAGAAGATCTGAAATATATTAATAAAGACTCTGAAAATAAACTTGACTAAATTTGAAATAATTTGCATTTAATTTAAATAAAGAAATAAATGCCTTCGATTAAATCAAAGGACATTGAATTCAAAATTAACAGCACAGGAATGTAAATCGGGCAAGAATGTTAAATGTTGCTTGAAAGATAAATTTGCGAGAAGAGTAAAGTTTTTTACAGAAAATGTAAATGGAAAGTAAAAATGATTGGAAGGAATCCTACAGAAAATTGACTCGAAGCAGACTCAGAAAGTCCCTAGGATGTGAGTATGCGTGAATAATTTCTTAAGCAAAGTTCCAATCGTTGTATCTTTTAGCCTTCTCCTACTTATAGCCATCTTCAATCAATTAGATCGAAGCGTAACTCCCGCGTTTATTAAAAATGTATGTAACTGTTCCCACTTCTTCTGCTTTATAACGTAACGTCCAAAAAGCAATTTTCGAATGTTGAGGTCTTCGATTTACTTCATCAACCAACTATAATAATCAAACTTCGAGTCAATGTCGAAATGCCTTCTCGATACAAGCTTCCTTTCAAAAATACACGCCCACTGACTTCCAAATAACTCCCTTCTTCGAAATTAATTATTTTCGACTAACAATTTTGTAATGATATTTTATTTTATTGTAATTTAAATATTATTATTGTTAATTTAAACATTATTATTATTATTATTATTATTATTATTATTATTATTATTATTATTATTATTCACCACCGTTATTATTATTATTATTATAAAATGGCTCGATGTATTTTTGATTTAGGAAAATAATCATTTAGATATATTTATTTGGGTAAAAAACCGTAATCGCCGTCAATATAAACAAAAAATGTTGATACTTGATACAGTTCGTACTAGTATTTTGTGAAACAGCATCACCTTAACGAATAAAATATCACATGAGAATTGTATCCGCACATTAATAGTTATTACTTATTAGTCGTCCATATGCTCATCATATGTGTTTAAGTTATCTTATGCAACTCTCCTATTCTTTTATAGCTCATCAATACTCTATTTGAGTAATTTTTAACTTTACCACAACTATTTTTAAAAAAATATAAAGTATAAATATAGCAAAATAAGAGATATCGAGTAAAATATCAATAACACATAAGCAGGTGCTGTTCATATCCTGTATCGAGCTGTCCGACCCAGGCTGTTTAACGACAAGACGACCGACCTCTTCAGGTCAGACCATCCGACCTCTTCTCAAAGAGCTCGGCCAAATCACCAGAAAAGCCCAATAAGGGCCCGAACAGAAGAACACGACCCAAATCCAACGACAGCCCAAGCTTATAGAGATAAGGGCGGTTCCCTTGAAGATAAGATGACCTCACCCAAAGATAAGATAAGATAAGATAACTACCTTATCTCCAGAAAGGTCACTCCTCATCATTATAAATACACTGGAGCACCCAAGTATAACTCATACTCTGATTCTACTAAAAAGCCTGCTTAATACCCTTGCTAACTTAAGCATCGGAGTCCCTTACAAGTACCACCACTCTCCGATGACAAAGGATCAGCAGCGCAACCAGTCCAAGAAGTTGAACACGACAGCTCCGGCCGCCACCCACCAGCCGGACACGTCATCTCTAACCAGAACAGAAGATTTTGTCCAAGATCGACCTACAATTTCAGGTAACCCTCGGAACATTGGCGCCGTTGCCGGAGAACCTGGAAGTCATCCCATCATCATGGCGGGCAACCTTGACAACGACCACGACTCTGATTTAGAAGATAGGACGCCGCATTAAAATGCGAACACTACACCAAAAGATACTCCTCAACCTAACAAAGACAAGGATTCGCCGAACATGGGAGCTATGGAGGCACTTCAGGATCGACTAAAACAACTTGAAAAAGAGGTCGAGTACCAACGCGAGACGGAGAGAAGCCTACAAAGGGAAGCTAGGCGACGCCGCGAGTTAGAGGACAAGCTCTTAAAACTCGAAGCAGATCTCAAGGCCAAAACTACTCGATCCGGTCACGAAGATAGCTCTCGTAAGGATCAAGACCCATTCACCAAGGAGATCATGAGGACCAAAATCCCAAAAGACTTCAAACTTCCCGACATGACTTTATACGATGGCACAGCAGACCCCAGCCATCATCTCAGTAATTTCAGAACTAGAATGTACCTCACTGATGCCTCAGATGCAGTCCGCTGCAAAGCCTTCCCAACTACCTTAAAAAAGACGGCCATTAAATGGTTCGACAATCTACCCCCTAGGTCCATCTCAAGCTTCGACGATTTAGCCCAGAAGTTTCTGGCCAGATTCTCCATCCAAAAAGACAAAACTAAACACGCCCCAAGTCTACTAGGAATCAAGCAAGGAGATCGAGAAAGTCTACGCAGCTACATGGAAAGATTCAACAAAGCATGTATGGACATACAAAGTCTGCCAACAGAAGCCGCCATTATGGGTCTCATTAATGGCTTACGAGAGGGACCTTTTAGCCACTCTATATCGAAAAAACATCCCACATCTTTAAACGAAGTGCAAGAACGAGCAGAGAAGTACATCAACATAGAGGAAAACTCTCGACTAGGAGAGACCCCAAAATCCGGATTCTCCTACTCCTCCTGAGATAAGGACAAAGAATCCAAGAAAAAAGAGGATCAACATGGGGAAAAGATCAAAAAATACCATACTTATACCCCTCTTCGGGTATCTCTTGTAGATGTCTACCGAGAAGTATGCCATACTGAAAAGATACCCCCAGCTCGACAACTCAAAAGCAAAAAAGGAGGAGGAAATCGGGCGAAATATTGTGAATATCATCGAATCTATGGACATTCCACCAACGAATGTTTTGACCTAAAAAATATCATAGAAAAACTGGTAAGAGAAGGAAAGTTAGATCGGTACTTAGCCAGCCGAGCAGACGATCCGAGAAAAAGAAGAAGGGATGAAGATGTTGGACGGGCTGAACGACCACCTCGTACACCAGAGAGACATGTCCACATGATACATGGTGGATTTGCGGGAGGAGGAATCTCCAAATCATCTCGCAAAAGACATCTTAAAGATGTATATCACGTAGAGGGAAAAGAGGAAGCACCCAATATCCCCACAATCACTTTTACTAAAGAGGACACAACCGGCATCATCGCGGACATGACGATCCCATGGTTATCACTATCGTATTAGCCAATGCAAATCTCCACCGCACTCTGGTAGACCAAGGAAGCTCGGCCGACATCTTGTTCAAAATCGCCTTCGACAAGCTCGGCCTGGAAGAAAAAGAACTCAGAGCATATCCGAACAGCCTGTTCGGGCTGGGAGACACTCCAATTCAACCCCTGGGGTACATCTCACTACACACGACCTTTGGAAAAGGAAACCGGTCAAGGACACTCAATATAGACTACATCGTGGTCGACGTGAGTTCAGCTTAGAATGCCCTAATAGGTCGGACAACGTTAAATCAACTCGGCGCATTAGTCTCGACTCCACATCTGTGCATGAAGTTCCCAACCACAGCAGGAATAGCTACAATAAAAGCAGACCAGAAGACGGCGCTCCGCTGTTATAACGAAAGTCTAAACCTCAGAGGCAGAGGAGAGGAATGCCACACCATCGAACTTGCTGGAGTTTGAGGGCAAGAAGAACTCCGTCCACAACCCGAAGGCGAAGTAGAAAAAGTCCAGATCGGAGATGTCCCAGACAAAAAAATCAATATTGGCACGATCTTAAAAGGAGACATAAAAGAGTCACTCGTACAGTTCTTACGAGATAATGTCGACCTCTTTTCATGGAAGGCCGCAGACATGCCGGGCATAGACCCTAAGCTAATGTGCCACAAGCTGGCAGTTTACCCAGGATCTTGGCTAGTACAGCAGAGGCATAGAAAGCTCGGACCAGAATGATCCCACGCTGTGGAAGAGCAGGTACAGGCTCTACTGGAGGCAGGATTCATAAGAGAAGTCAAGTACCCACTATGGCTAGCTAACGTCGTCTTGGTGAAAAAATCAAATGGGAAGTGGCGAATGTGCACCGACTACACTGATCTCAACAAAACTTGTCCAAAGGACCCATATCCACTCCCAAGTATCGACGCTCTGGTGGATTCCTCCTCCGGATACAAATACCTCTCGTTTATGGATGCCTACTCAGGATACAATCAAATTCTGATGTACCCACTGGACCAAGAAAAAACTTCATTCTTAACCCCAAAAGCAAACTACTGCTACATCGTCATGCCTTTTGGACTAAAAAACGTGGGAGCTACTTATCAGAGATTAATGAATAAGGTTTTTGCAGACCACATCAGAAAAATCATGGAAGTCTATGTGGACAACATGTTAATAAAGACATAAAGTAAAGAGACGTTACTATCCGACTTCACCCAAGAATTCGAAACTATAAGAAGACATGGCATGCGACTTAACCTGGCAAAATGCACCTTCGCAGTAGAAGCTGGCAAATTCTTGGGTTTTATGCTCACACAAAGAGGAATCGAGGCAAATCCGGATAAATGCCAGGCCATACTCGATATGAAGAGCCCGACTTGCGTTAAAGAGGTACAACAACTCAATGGAAGATTGGCAGCCTTGTCCAAATTTCTAGCTGGATCAGCAATAAGATCTCTCCCCTTCTATGCCACTCTAAAGAAGGGAAAGAGATTCGAATGGACAACGGAGTGCGAGCAGGCCTTCCAAGATTTCAAAAAGTTCCTGGGACAACCCCCTATCCTAACTCGACCACGGGAAGGAGAACCCCTTGTATTATACCTCGTAGTAGGAAGTCGGGCAGTAGCCTCAGCATTGGTCCAAGAAGACGACAGTGGGCAACTACCTATATACTTCATCAGCAAAGCACTACAAGGATCCGAACTGAACTATCAAAAAATAGAAAAATTTGCATATGCTCTCATACTAACATCTCGACGACTTCGTCCATATTTCCAAGCCCACATTATCAGGGTTCGGACCAACCAGCCAATAAAAGGCATTTTGCAGAAAACAGATTTAGCAGGAAGAATCTTACAATGGGCAGTCGAGTTATCTGAATTTGACCTTCAATATGAAGCTCAGACAGCCATCAAATCGCAATATTTGGCCGACTTCATTGCAGAATTTACAGACACCCCAGAAATCCCTACAGAATGGAATCTCTATGTAGACGATTTCTCAAACAAAACTGGAAGTGGCGCAGGCGTGATAATTGAAAGCGACCAGGGAACTCAAATCGAACTTTCCCTCAAACTCGGGTTCCCTGCCTCAAACAACCAAGCTGAGTATGAGGCACTACTGGCTGGTTTGAAGCTGGCTAAGGAGGTTGGAGCTCAAAAGCTCATCATCTTCAGTGACTCACAGGTGGTCACTTCATAAATAGCAGGGAGCTACCAAGCCAAAGACCCCACCATGAAAACGTACTTGGACAAAACCAGGGAACAGCTCAGACAACTCGGGGAATACGAAGTCCGCCACATACCCCGAGAACAGAATGCCCGAGCTGATGCACTCTCAATGCTAGCCAGCACCGAACCAGGGGGCAACAATAGAAGCCTCATCTAGGAAATGCTGCAGAACCCGTCAATCTTGGAAGAAGAAAAAGTCCTAGCCATAACAGGTCTGGATCAAGGATGGATGACTCCCATAATTAACTACCTCAAAATAGAAACACTCCCCACAGATAAGAAGGAGGCAAAGAGGTTAAAACGGGAGGCACAATACTACACTATCATAAACAATACTCTATACAAAAGAGGGATTTCAATACCATTGTTAAAATGTGTGCCGACTTCCAACACAAAGGAAGTTTTAGAAGAAGTACACAGTGGCATCTGTGGCAATCATCTCGGAGCGTAGGCACTTACCAAAAAAGTACTCCAGGCCGGATTTTATTGGCCAACTCTACACAAAGAAGCCACAGAGTTCGTAAAGACGTGTTCACCATGTTAGAAACATGCCAACTTTCACATCGTCCTGCCAGAGGAGCTCATCAGCGTAACCTCACCTTGGCCATTCGCAAAATGGGGACTCGACCTTCTCATACCTTTTCCTCAGGGATCAGGACAAGTCAAATTCCTCATAGTATGGGTAGACTATTTCACAAAATGGATCGAGGCAGAACCTCTAGCTAATGTCACTGCTCAAAGAAGTCAAAAATTCCTATATAGAAACATTGTCACAAGGTTTGGGGTCCCATACTCCATCACCACAAACAATGGCACCCAATTCACAGATGCAGGCTTCAGAAAGTTAGTGGCCGACTTGAATATAAAACACCAATTCACTTTCGTAGAATATTCCCAGGCCAATGGACAAGCCGAAGCTGCCAACAAAGTTATATTGGCTGGGTTAAAATGGAGATTACAGGACGCAAAGGGAGCTTGGGTTGAAGAGCTCCCACAAGTCCTATAGGCATACCGGACAACGCCACATTCCGATTAGCTTACGGAATCACCCTTCCGATTAGCTTACGGAATGGAGGCAATAATCCTAGTAGAGGTCGAAGAAGGGTCACCCAGAGTGATCCACTATAATGAAGAAGCCAACTCCCAACTCCAAAAGGAAGAACTCGACCTACTTCCAGAAATTCGAGAAAGAGCTTGGATCAGGGAAGAGGTATTAAAATGTCGAATGGCTTCAAGATACAATCAAAAGGTAGTGCTGTGAGGTTTTGCCGAGAATGAACTCATCCTAATCCGAAATGATATCGGAACAACTCGACCTGGAGAAGAAAAGCTGGCAACAAACTGGAAAGGACCCTACCGAGTCATAAAAGTAGTTGGAAAGGGCTACTACAGACGGTCCGAACTCGAAGGACGAGAGCTTCCAAGGTCATGGCACGCCTGCAACCTAAGAAGGTACTATAGTTAGAGGTAATAAAGATCTTAGGATAAGGCGCACTCTTTTTCCTGAAAAGGTTTTTTAATGAGGTGCCAATCCAAGATCTACAAATTGCTCGACTTTGAGGAGTAAAACTCCCACATGTACATATTTACATATTTCTATTTTGAATAAAATTTTTTAGATTTTCTACAAATTCTTAAGACGCATTAATCTGAAACGCTAAAAATTTATCGCCCGATTATAAAGCTACAAGGTCAGCAGAAAGTGAAAATCAAATTCACTGCTTAATCACGATAAAGACCAAAGAAGATGAAAACCAAATTCATCAAAAGGTCGACCAAACAGGGAGCAAAACCTGATCTCTACAATGTCGGCAAAGATGAAACTGTGACAAAAACAGAATAATGCAAGAAGTTATCGAAAGTGATCCATAGAAAGGACCTGACGAGGTCTTAATAAAATGGGTTGCTAAAAATAACTTAAAAGACAGGCTGACATAAAAAAGTCAGACCAGTCGACCACAATAACCAAAGTT
Organism: Arachis ipaensis; assembly: GCF_059453495.1. Classification (NCBI taxonomy): domain Eukaryota; kingdom Viridiplantae; phylum Streptophyta; class Magnoliopsida; order Fabales; family Fabaceae; genus Arachis; species Arachis ipaensis. The sequence goes on along the minus strand of NC_142440.1, from coordinate 76,709,225 downwards.
ATAAAAAGTCAATCCCTGGAAAGAGGCTTGGCCAGCCATAAAAAAGAGGATTACTAGAAATAACTTAGAAGGGACCGACGTAAAGAAGTCGGCCCCAAAATCAAAAAGTTATAAAAAGTAATCCCTGAAAGAGACCTGACAAAGGTCCAAGAAAGAGGATTACTAGAAATAACTTAGAAGGGACCGACGTAAAGAAGTCGGCCCCAAAATCAAAAAGTTATAAAAAGTAATCCCTGAAAGAGACCTGACAAAGGTCCAAGAAAGAGGATTACTAGAAATAACTTAAAAGGGACCGACGTAAAGAAGTCGGCCCAAAACTAAAAAGTTATAAAAAGTAATCCCTGATAGAGACCTGACAAAGGTCCAAGAAAGAGGATTACTAGAAATAACTTAAAAAGGGACGTAAAGAAGTCGGCCCAAAACCAAAAAGTTATAAAAAGTAATCCCTAAAAGAGACCTGACAAAGGTCCAAGAAAGAGGATTACTAGAAATAACTTAGAAGGGACCGACATGATAAAGTCGGCCCGACCAAGATGCCGAAAATTAAAAGTAAAAGACCTAACAAAGGTCCAAACAAAATGGATCACTAGAAATAACTTCAGGCCGAAGTGAAGAAGTCAGCCGACAGAAGGCATACAAGTTGGACCCAAAAATCCACAACCTCAAAAATAAAATCAAGCTACAAGTATGAAAATACGAAGGCAATCAAAAGAGGTCAGACAACAAGGCTCCAACACTCCCAAAAACCTAAAAGGTATAAGACAAAGTGTAGACAAACACGTCATGAAAAGTACAAGTTATAATAATAACAAGAACTCAAGGGGTCACCAAAAGTCAGCCCCAAGAGATGGAGAAACTACTTTGTTTTTTTCAAAATAAAGTTGCTAAAAAAGCAACTAAAGAGTATCAAGAAGCCAGAACCACCAATTATAAAATATAAAAGGTTCAAAAGCCCACAAGCCAGGCTATATACAGAACATCCAGAATAGTCAAAGAGGATCCAAAGAGTTCCCAGTTGCAGCATCCCGGGGTGAAGGAGGACGAGTCTGAAGGGGTACCGCATCCACCGTCCCATCATCCCGGTTCAGGACCTGATAATCAGGATTCGACTCGGAATGAAAAACTGCAGGGGCTGAAGAAGTCGGCGCAACAGAGACCTTGTGGGGCAGGCACAGGAGGAGGCTCAATGTCGTCATCATCATCAGGGTCATCAGGGACAATTTTACCATCCTTCACAATGTTGTCCAAGCTGAAGAGAGAGAGGTCGAGATCGGGCGCAAGGACTCGAACTTGATCCTTTAAATTCTCATAAGCAGCATTGACGCTGCCCACAAGATGACCCTGGAGCTCGGCATAATTAGCCCGAGCAGACTCCAAATTCTCCCTAAGACGCATCATCTCCCTGTAGTTCGTGACATAGCTCTCTTTGTGTTTCAAAGCCGTATCCTCAGCCAGCTTTGCAGAAGCCACCAAGGCAATAGCTCTGGTCTTTTCACCCTCAGTTCTTTCTCCAACTTGGTCACCTTCACCTCGAGCTCCTCCTTTAAACCCTTAATCCAGTCAAACTATGATTTGGCCTCCTCCGTGAAGGCCTTCGTTGCGTGGATAGGAAGATCTTGGGCAGTTTGATACAAAGCCGCCCCCATACGAGCCATCTTGATGCTACTCCGAGTTATGAAATCCAAGTGACGAAGAAGAGAAACATCATCCATAGGAAGGGCACCATAGGGACCAATCTGCTGGTCGACAAACCCAATGGCAATAAAATCAGGAGCGTCCAGATTGAAGAGCTCAACGGTCCGAGGTCTTTTTGAAGGAGGAACTGCCGGAGGAGAAGAAACGGCAGCAGAAGACTGGGGAGGGTTGAGCACATGGACCCGAGGGGTAGGAATCATTCTTCTCGGTCCAGGAGAACTCGATACTGATGTCTTCGGCAGAACATGAGAGGATCCCTCCCCAGCCACCTTGGCCGAGATGTTCTGGACAGCAGTAGCCTTCCTCGCCTTTTTGAAGGCCCTCATGGAGTCATTATTTTAACCATATCTGAAAAAACAAAACCAACCATAGAAGCAGATTACAAACCAGAAAACAAAGAAAGCAAAGTAAAGTGGAGCAAAACCTAATGAATACCCAGCACAGTTCGGACAAGGGATGGATTCCCCAAGAATTTCTTGGTATCAAGATGGGGAGGTTCCCCCCAAATATCCTCCAAGACAGTGACAAAAGCCTGCTCGACCTCGTCCAATATTTCCCAAGTATACCTAGACACCACTACATTCTTCTGCCATTCTAAGGGAAAACGAGGCTCGCCATTCTCATCCATAAAGAAAGGACGAGCTCCTTCAACAGCTCGGATCTTAAAAAAGTAATTCTTAAAATCCCTGAAAGACTCATCATACATGGAAAAAATTTTATGTCCCTGGGCAGACTTAAAAGAAATCCAATAAGCTTTCTTTTTGGTAGTCCCAGGCTTGGTCAACACAAAGAGATACAGAAAAAGAGTTTGAGAAGGTTTAACATCAAATTCTTGACAAATCAACTGAAAAATCTTAATGAAACCCCAAGAATTCGGGTGAAGTTGAGAGGGGGCCACATTACACGACCATAACAAGTCGGTTTCAAAAGGAGTAAAGGAAGGGTGATGTTCATCTGGCTAAAAAAAAAGTCGTATGCGTAGAAAAAGGAACGCTCTCCTTGGGTCAGAACGGGGAAGCAAACCCTTTCATCAGAATCAGGTGCTACCAGCTCATAGTTGTTCTCCTGATCCCTACTACTACAGATTCAGTGATGTTTCCTAAGCTCCACACAAAATTCAAAGTTGGCTAGAGAAACACACAGCAACACAAGGGAGTCGAACCAGTCGGACATCCCCTCAGGAACCTTAGAAGACGCCTCAACAATATTTTTGCGAGATGACATGGCCAACTAGTCCTAGAAACAAGAAAAGAAAATGAATTACTAACCAAATACAGCTCGGGCGATATCAAAACAACTCGGACAATATGTCTCAGAGCAAAATAAATAGTAAAAGGAAAGCTCCAAGACACACACCAAGGTCCAGGGGCATCCTTTGGAGGCAGTGATACAGAGCAAAAGACTCAGGAAAGGCGACAAAGGCTAAAACTTCCCAGCAAAAGATTCTAGGCAACACGAAAGACGCAAATCAAAGCAAGATTATCAAAAGCCCATCGTCCCCTATAAAGCTATCCCAACAAAGAAAGAACCCTCTCACAACCAACACTCCGCGAAGAAAAAAAAACCTTGATAAAGCTATCTCTCAACTACAGTTTCGGTCTATCAGCAAAAAAGAAAACTGACAAGCAAATAGAACACGCCAAGGAAGACGCAACCTTTTTTCAGAATCAAACAAAATCTACAGAAGCAGTAAAACCAACATGCAAAGCCCTAAAGAAGCCTTAACCATCAGAAGAAATACCAAAATATACACAAGGTCGAAAGGAAGCCAGAAAGGTACATCACAATGACAGGCAGGCACAAAAACATGAAAAGGTCCAAGCTTTCCAACAATGCACTCAAACAAAAATTCAAAATTTACCAAGAAATAAAAGGAGCGACGAAAGGAGTAAAGAAATAAAAGGCAACCTGAAAAAAAAGGAGAAAGCCCTGAAGAAGTCGAAAGACGGAGCAACAAAATTCAGAATCACCTTTCGAGCAAAGCACCCACAATCACAGCGTCGCAGAAGAAAAACACGAAACAGAAAGATAGAGAGAAAAGGGTGGAAGTTACAGAGAAGAGGAAACCATTTTTTGTGTGTAAAGTTCAAAATAAAAGAGCCAAGAGAAACGGGGCATTAAAATTCAATTAATGAGGGTATTAAACCCTTGCACATTCCCAAGACCAGGACGCTAATGCAAAGCGCGCGCTTTTAGAAGAAGCGAAAGGAAAAATGTTCCGCATTCAAAAAGAAAACTCTACAAAGAGGAAGTCGACAGATGCTCGATTTCGGCTTCACCAGAAGAAGGATCGAAGACCTAAAACTAAGACTCGACCTCAGAAAGAAAAACCGAGCTCGAGCAGGGGCACTGTTCATACCCTGGGTCGAGTTGTCCGACCCGGGCTGTTTAACCACAAGACAACCGACCTCTTCAGGTCAGACCATCCGATCTCTTCTCAAAGAGCTCGGCCAAATCACCAGAAAAGCCTAATTAGGGCCCGAACAGAGGAACACAACCCAAATCCAACGGCAGCCCAAGCCTATAGAGATAAGGGTGGTTCCCTTGAAGATAAGATGACCTCACCCAAAGATAAGATAAGATAAGATAACTACCTTATCTCTAGAAAGGTCACTTCTCATCATTATAAAGATACTGGAGCACCCAGGTATAACTCATACTCTTATTCTACTAAAAAACCTGCTTAATACCCTTGCTAACTTAAGCATCGGAGTCCCTTGCAGGTACCACCACCCTCCGGTGACAAAGGATCAGCACCGCAGCCAGTCCAACAAGTCAGACACGACAACTCTAGCTGCCACCCACCAGCCGGACACGTCATCTCCAACCAGAATAGAAGATGTCATCCGAGATCGACCTACAGTTTCAGGTAACCATCAGAACAGGTGCCAAGTAATAAGCAAAATTTAAGATGCAATTCAACTTATTAAAAGTTTAAGCAACTTTTATATATTACGTTCTAGTTAAAAAGTATCTAATTATTCTAACTTCATTGCATACCAAAATGAGTAATATTTAAATAGTATATATTTAAGTAATTGGAATTAATTAAAAAAAGAATTAATTTCTACATACAACTCATTTAACCAAACAAATTTAATAAGTCATTTACACTCATACGCTCTTGTTGTATGTTCCTCTTCTTCTTCTTCTTTTCCTTCTTTGTCACTCTGAAAGAGCATTTTCGTATGGTTAGGAATTTCATTCAAAATAATTCCATTAATAGTATAGTCCCCAACCAACTAGTAATGCTCGATTCAAATTTTAATAGATTTTGGTTGTCACAAGTACCAAACCCAATGAAAATTAACCGAAATATTTAAACATCGGATCATTTTACAAGGAATTGCAATGAAGTTAAATATAAAAGAAAATATAAAATAAATTAAATGACAATTTAAAAATGAAATAAAGGAAAACCACTCTTGGCTAAGCATAGGAATTGAGATCAATATCCTTGTCAACAAACCATATATTGATAATTTTGAGGAACCGAGCTCATTAAGTCTACTTCTATAATTGAAGTATGTCAAATGGCTTGACCAACATCAATCCATAAGTCCTAACCTAGCCACTAATTGACTTAGTAGTAGGCTAGTGTCAATGGTTATCAAAAACGACCACATAGGGTTCTCAAATCACCAATTCAATGAGACCCAATGACTCAAGGTCACTTAATACCCTTAGCTTAGGCCAAGAATAAAGAAAACTACTCACAAACTAGAGAAAACATTTCAACAAACACCTAGAGTGAAATAAAAGTAAACATCATAAATTACAAGAATTAACAAAATTCGTAACTAACATGAACAAGAAATTAACAATAGTAACTAAGATAAACATAAAAGGACATGGAAACATAAAATTGCATTAAAAGAAATCAAGATCCAACAAGAGCATTGACAAGCATAAAAGTGACATCAAAGGGAAATTAACACTAAGAAACTAGAGAATTGAACTACTAGAGCATGAAAATATAGAAAAAACAGGATGAAAACAAGAAACTAAACCTAGATCTAAGATGCACAATAACCTAAGAACCCTAATTCTAGAGAGAAGAGGGAGCTTCTCTCTCTAGAAAATAAACCAACATGATGCTATCCTACAACTAAGTGCTCCCTGATGACAAGTCATCTTAGGCTAGTTTCACAAGCCTTTTTCATTAGTTTTTACTTGGTTTTTATGCATTCTTATGCAATAAGTAAGTGTTTGAGTGAGAATTTCATGCTTGTCTTGATTCAATCAAACATTATTAATTATGTACAAAATCATGGGATTCATGTAAGAATTAGGTGATTATCATAAACCCTATGATTTTGGTGAGACGTCGATGGCATGTTTGATTGATGACAGGAGAAAAGATGATGAAAAGAAAAAGCAAAAAAATGAGGTGCAGATGAACGCTACGTTCACCAGTGACGCGCACGCGTGCACGGCGCTTACACGCAGAATGACACTTTTGGAGATCCACGCGTACGCATGCACGGTGCACACGCAAGAAAGGAGGATTAGCGTTCACTAGCAATGAACGCATGCGATACTTTCAGAATTGGAATTTGAATTTGGTCACCGACGCGCACGCGTGCATGACGTGCACGCGTCGATGTGACGAAAGTGGTGGTTGGCGCAAACGCGTACATGATGCTGGAGCGTAGAAGTGGTGATTTACTATCCACGCACACGCGCATAGGACCCGCACACGTGAGGAGCATTTATGGCGCGAACGTAGCGTTCAGTTAATGAACACTACAAGGGACGCGCAAGCGTATAGCACGCGCACGCATCACAAGTCCAATTTCTAAAGATCACTCGTACGCATAGGTGATGCGTACGTGTAGACAGGCCAAAAAAGCAAAATGACGCGCAAGCGTAAGGGACGCATACCTGTGGGTGTAAAAACACTCCGTTCTCTAAATGAACGCTATGGTCTCCTGGAAGTGCAACTCTGGTTCAATTAATCTGATTCAAAGCCCATTGAAAATTCAAAGCAAGTAGAGTCCATTGACATCACTCAAAGGCGCAAGACACAGTTAGAATAGGAATTTCATTTATTTGTAATTTGTTTGCAATTTCATTTTCATTTTGTAAAGCCTATATAAAGGCATCAGTTTCATTTCATTAAGGGGGTCTGTTAGGCTTCACGGACAGTAGGCTGCATTAGTAGTAGGCAGCAGTAGGAGTAGGAGTAGGAGTAGAATAGAAGGCTCTCTTGAAACACTTTTATTTTTCTGCACTTTTACATTTCAGTATTAAATTCAATTTAGCTTATGCAATTTCAGTTTCTGATAATTCTCTTCTACCAATTTTCCTTTCTGCAATTTTACAATTCAGTTTACATTGAGCTTGATTTACCTTCCCGCGATTCTGATCCTCTGCAATTTTACATTTGAGTTTACCGTGAGCTTGAATTACATTTCTATGCAATTTAAATTTTCCTGCACCCAATTCCCTTTACAATTGACGCAATTTACTTTTCTTGTCATTTAAGCTTCTGCAAATCTATATTCTGCACTTTACATTCTCTGCAATTTATATTTTGTTGATTAAATTTCACTCAATTCACCACTGTTAGCTTAACTAGACTAATCACCTCACTAAAGTTACTTGATCCATCAATCCCTGTGGGATCGACCTCACTCTTGTGATTTATTACTACTTGATGTGACCCGGTACACTTGCCGGTGAGTTTGTGTGGAATCGATTTTCCCTCATCAAGTTTTTGGCGCCGTTGCCGGGGATTGATTTAGATAGACAATGATTAAGTAGGTGATAAGTCTAGCTTAAGCATTTTCTTTGTTTTTGTTCTTTTAATTTTCTGTTTTAGGCTGATACCAAGGTGTTTGTATTATTACCTCACTAAAAAATTCTCATCTGTGACATGAGAAATTTTAATTTTCATTGGTGATTGTGTTTTTACAAAATTCAAATGGAGTTTTATTCATCCTATGATCAAACAAATTTTATGGGATATTACCCACCATCACCAAATGACTATTCTAATGGTGGTTGGGAATATCACCAAGAAATCACAGATTCTGAGCAATCCAATCAATGGAGATATGCTTCAGAGCCACAAGATGAGCAAGACAATTTCATGAGATATTGCCCAACACCATAAAATGATTCATGTCATTATGCTAATGGCGGATGGGAGTATCAACAAGGAATGATAGAGTATGAACAATTCCCAGAGACACAATATGACTCAGATTTTGATGAGTCTAACAACTACTCATATTGTGGCTGGGAAGGTCAAAATCAAAGAGATCTTAACGATCCATACTTTGTTCATCAAGAGACATCATTACTGGAGTGTGCTTTGAATAAATTCATGCAAGATTGCTCCTCAATAGCACAAAATGATCCATACTTTGATGAATCCAACAATTACTCAAGTTGTGGGTGGGAAGATCAAAATCAAGGAGAAATCAATAGTCCATACTCCATTGATCAAGGGCCATCATCACTTGAGCGTGCCTTCAATTTATTTATGCAAAATTGTCCAACCTCATCTCCCAGTTTTTCACTTGCAAATTCTTCATCACTTGATTTTGCCTCAACACAAAGTTTCCTCCAAGATCCATACAATTCATCTCACCAACCACAAAATTCATTTTCACTACACAGAAGACTCATTTCACCAACCACAAAATTCATTCCACTACATAGAAGACTCATTTCAACATTCACAAAATTTATTTCACAACTCACAAGACTCATTCCATACCCCTCAAAACAACTTCACCATAATACCCACATATCCACAAAATTTCTCTCAACCTTCATCTTTTGAGCTAGTAGCTGAGGATCTCCTTCAGAAGTCTAGAGAATTATTGGAAAGGCAAGAATAATCCTGGAGAGAACAAGAAATCATCTTCCAAAAGATGGATGGGCACTTAGAAAAAATAAGAAAACACTCAGGATCGCCAAGCATAGAAGATGAAAACCAATCTGTGAGTGAGGAAGTGGAAGAAGAGGCACCTGTGTCAAGCAAAATTTCAATGAAGAATGAGGTGGTGGAGGTATTTGAACCTAAAGCTGCATATCCACAGAAGCCACTTGAGATGACAAAGGAACATGAAAACTCACAATCCCCACAAACTTTCCTGAACCAAAGACTCTCAACACTTGAATCTGTGATTGAAAGATATGAAGAGGAGATGAAGAAATCTTGGGAAGAACAACAAACCTCCTCCATGAAAGTGCTATTAAATCAAATGTCGAGTGCAAAGGAGGAAGTGAAAGAACAAGAAAGTGAGGAAGACAATCAAGGAAGTCCATACTCAAGTGAGGCAGAAAGTTGCATAGAAGAAGGGCTCATTGAATCACCAATGTAAGAGGCTCTTGATGAAGAGAACACTCCACCAATCACACAACAACCATGTCTTGAAATCCAAGAAGTGAAGGCAACCAACAAGAGCACTGAAGAGAGGATTGTGACCAAGCTACAATTGATCATATCAAGGAAATGGAAGAGGTCAACCACAAGCAATCCAACCCCTGAACCACCAGCAAGCAAGCTCAATCAAGCCATTTACAAAAGGAAGCTTGCTGGGAAGAGGCCAAGAAAGGGGGCACTGACTAGCTCCTCTTTACCCTTGAGGTCATTCTTCTTGACAAACTGGAAGAAGAGGAAGAAAGTCATCAGCTACATGTCCGTAGTTTTCCTTTCTTAGTTATTTCAATAAACGATTTGAGTAGGTTTCTCTGTATTGTAAAGAGCTAACTTTGGTGTTACACACCAAAGTAATTAAGGGGTGAATGTTGGATGCTAAGTTTGGTGTCCCACCAAAAATTTTATTAAAAACACATTGCACCCTCATCATGACTAAGTATCAGCTCCAAGCAATCAGAGAAACTACTTGACTATTGTTTAGTTTCTAGTTCAGAGTTTATTTTCTAGTTTATAGTCTGTTTTTTTTAGTTCATAGTTATTTTCTAAGTTCATAGTTTACTTTCTTAATAAAAAGTACTTGCATGCATGTATCTATTCTGCTGCATCTAGAAGTAGGCAAGGAACTAAGTTTGGTGTTCCCACACCAACTTAGGTTCAGAGAATCACAAGCATACATGCATGCTGACTGTTTCTCAAGTGCTTGGGGAACAAGCAACTTTCAATATCTCTTGTAGGAAGTCATTCAATCTCTTGGAGAGAAAGATACATCATTATGTGGATGGACAAAGGAAAGACATAGAACCCAACAATAATGATGACACAAAGGAAACAAATGGACTCTAAGAGGTTGTATTATTCTCTGACTGACTCTAGCTTAAATATGCTAATTGAAAGTGCAAATGTCCCATGTGATTAGTATCCTATTAAATTAATTTACTGTTTATTTATTTTCATGCTGTTGTGGCTTGCTAGTCTAGGTGCTTGATTCACTTTCATCTTACTTGAATTATCTGCATTGTTCCTCATGCTTGAATAAAAGAAAAATTATTGTGAAATAGAGAAAGAGTAAAAGTTTGGTCTGATATGAGACAGAATAAGGTTATGTGGTGGTATGTGCTGATTTATTAGTTGATTCATGAATAAGGCTGAATGTTAGCATGACTTTGAGATATGAACTTGAGTTACATTTTGTTCACACCCTGGGTCGAGCTATCCGATCCGGGATGTTCAGTAATAAAGCGACCGACCTCCTCAGGTCAGGCTATCCGATCTCTTCTCAAAGAGGTCGGTCAAATCGACAGGAAAGCCCAGTAAGGGGCCCAAATAGAGGAACACGACCCAAATCCAAAGGCAGTCCAAGCCTATAGAGATAAGGGTGGTTCCCTTGAAGATAAGCTGACCTCAACTCAAAGATAAGATAAGGAACTTATCTTATCTAAAAAGGTCACTCTACACCATTATAAATACACTAGAGCACCCAGGTATAATTCATACTCTGATTCTACTAAAAACCTGTTTAATACCCATGATAACTTAAGCATCGGAGTCTCTTGCAGGTACCCCCCACCTTCCGATGATCAAGGATAAGCAGTGCAGCCAGTCCAACAAGTCGGACACGACAGCTCCGGCTGCCACCCATCAGCCGGACACGTCATCTCCGACCAGTACAGAAGATCTCGTCCGAGATCGACCTACAGTTTTAGGTAACCCTCGGAACATTGGCGCCGTTACCGGGAACCTTGGAAGTCACCCCATCACCATGGCGGACGATCATGACAACGACCACGATTCGGATCTAAAGGATAGAACACCACATAAAAACGCGGACACTACGCTAAAAGATACTCCGGAATCCAACAGGGACAAAAACTCATCAAATCCGGGAGTGATAGAAGTGCTTCAAGATCGTTTAAAGCAACTTGAAAAAGAAACCCAGCACCAACGAGAAGTTGGGAAGGATCTACAAAGAGAGGTAAGGCGACGTCGAGAATTAGAAGATAAACTTCTAAAACTCGAAGCCGATCTCAAAGCAAAAGCTACTCGGACCACCCCTGAGGACAACTCACGCAAAAATTAAGATCCATTCACTAGGGAAATCATGAAGACCAAAATTCCTAAGGACTTCAAACATCCGGATATGACTTTGTAGGATGGCACTATAGATCCCAACCATCACCTCAGCAACTTCAGAAGTAGGATGTACCTCACCGACGCCTCAGATGCAGTTCGCTGCAAAGCTTTTCCAACTACTCTCACGAAGACAGCAATCAGATGGTTCGACAACCTACCTCCGAATTTCATCTCAAGCTTTGATGACCTAGCCAAAAAATTCCTGGCCAAATTCTCCATCCAAAAAGACAAGGCTAAGCATGCCCCTAGTCTACTAGGAATCAAGTAAGGAGATCGGAAAAGTCTTCGCAACTACATGGAAAGATTCGACAAAACATGCCTAGACATACAAAGCTTGCCAACAGAGGCCGCCATCATGGGCCTCATCAATGGCCTACAAGAGGGACCTTTTAGCCAATCCATATCAAAGAAGTACCCCACATCTCTGGATGAAGTGCAAGAACGAGCGGAGAAATACATTAAAATGGAAGAAAATTCTCGACTAGGAGAAACCTCAAAATCCGGATTCACCTACCGGGATAAAGATAAAGAGTCCAAAAAGAAGGAAGATCGACAAGGGGAAAAAATTAAAAAATATCATAATTACACCCCTTTCGGGTGTCTCTTTTGGATGTGTACAAGGAAGTCTGCCACACAGAAAAAATACCCCTAGCTCGACCACTCAAAGGCAAAAGAGGAGGAGAAAACCGAAACGAGTATTGTGAATACCATCGTGTCCGTGGATATTCCACCAACGAATGCTTCGATCTAAAAAATGTCATAGAAACGTTAGTAAGTGAAGGAAAACTAGATCGGTATTTGGCCACCCGAGATGATGAGCAAAGAAAAAGGAGGAGGGACGAGGAGGTCGGACGAACCGAGCGATCACCTCGTACGCTAGAAAGACATGTTCATATGATACATGGAGGATTTGCAGGAGGAGGAATCTCTAAATCATCCCGCAAAAGATATCTTAAAGAAGTATATCATGTCGAAGGAAAGGAGGAAGCGCCCGACATCCCTGCAATCACGTTCACCAAAGAGGACGCATCCGGTATCATCTCAGGACACGACGATCCCATGGTCATCATCATCATACTGGCAAATGCCAATCTCCACCGCACATTAATAGACCAAGGGAGCTCCACTGACATCTTATTCAAAACTGCCTTCGACAAGCTCAGCTTAGAAGAAAAAGAGCTTAGAGCATACCCGAACAGCCTGTTCGGACTGGGAGATACCCCAGTACAACCACTTGGATACATCTCACTAGACACAACGTTCGGAAAAAGAAACCAATCCAGAACTCTCAAAATAGACTACATCGTGGTCAACGTGAGTTCAGCCTACAATGCCTTAATAGGTCGAACAACATTGAATCAACTCGGCGCAATAGTCTCAACTCCACATCTATGCATGAAATTCCCAACTGCAGAAGGAATAGCTACAATAAAAGCAGATCAAAAGATGGCGCGCCGCTGTTATAACAAAAGCCTAAATCTCAGAGGCGGAAGAGAAGAATTCCATACAATTGAGCTTGGTGGAGTTCAGAGACGAGAAGAACTCCGTCCACAACCCGAAGGTGAAGTGGAGAAAGTTCAGATCGGAGACACCTCAGACAAAACAACAAATATTGGCATGACTCTAAAAGAAGACATAAAAGAAACACTCGTACAGTTTTTACGAGATAACGTCGACCTCTTTGCGTGGAAGGCTGCAGACATGCCAGGCATAGACCCCGAGTTAATGTGTCATAAGCTAGCAGTCTACCCTGGATCTCGGCCAGTACAACAGAGGCGTAGAAAGCTCGGACCCAAAAGATCCCAAGCTGTGGAAGAGCAGGTACAAGCTCTACTAGAGGCAGGATTCATAAGAGAAGTCAAGTACCCACTGTGGTTAGCTAAATGTTGTTTTGGTGAAAAAATCAAACGGGAAGTGGCGAATGTGCACCGACTATACATATCTCAACAAAGCCTGCCCGAAAGACCCTTATCTACTCCCAAGCATCGACGCTCTGGTAGATGCCTCCTCCGGATATAAATACCTCTCATTTATGGATGCATATTCCGGATACATTCAAATCCCCATGTATCCACCAGATCAAGAAAAGACCTCGTTTTTAACACCAAAATCAAATTACTACTACATTGTGATGCCTTTTGGTCTTAAGAATGCGGGAGCTACTTATCAAAGGCTAATGAATAAAGTATTTTCAGATTATATCGAAAAAATCATGGAAGTCTACGTATATTACATGTTGATAAAGACACAAAGTGAAGAGACATTATTGTCCGACCTGGTCCAAGTGTTCGACACTATAAGTAAGCATGGCATGTGACTCAATCCTGCAAAATCCACCTTTGCAGTAGAAGCAGTCAAATTCTTAGGTTTTATGCTCACGCAAAGAGGAATTGAGGCAAATCCAGATAAATGCCAGGCCATACTCAACATGAAGAGCCCAACTTGTGTCAAAGAGGTACAACAACTCAACGGGAGATTAGCAGCCTTATCCAGATTCCTAGCGGGATCAGCGATAAGATCTCTCCCCTTCTATGCTACTCTAAGGAAAGGAAAGAAGTTCGAATGGACAATCGAGTGCGAGCAAGCCTTCCAAGATTTCAAAAGATTTTTAGGACGGCCACCTATCCTATCTCGGCCACGAGAAGGAGAACCACTCATATTATACCTCGCGGTAGGAAGTCGGGCAATAGCCTCAGCACTCATTCCAGAAGAGAACAGTGGGTAACAACCCGTATACTTTATCAATAAAGCATTACAAGGATCCGAGCTGAACTACCAAAAAATAGAAAAGTTTGCCTATGCTCTCATAATAACATCTCGATGACTTCGCCCGTACTTCCAAGGTCACACCATTAAGGTTCGGACCAACCAGCCCATAAAAGGGATATTGCAGAAAACAGATCTAGCAGGCAGAATTTTACAATGGGCAGTCGAGTTATCCGAGTTCGACCTCCAATATGAAGCTCGGACAGCCATCAAATCATAGTACTTAGCCGACTTCATTACAGAATTTACAGATACCCTGGAAACTCCCACAGAATGGAATCTCTACGTGGACGGTTCCTCGAATAAAACTGGAAGCGGCGCAGGTGTGATAATAGAAAGTAATCAAGGAACCCAAATCGAACTCTCTCTCAAATTCAGGTTCCCTGCCTCAAACAACCAGGCGGAATATGAGGCACTACTAGCTGGTTTTAAGCTGGCTAAAGAGGTCGGAGCTCAAAGACTCATTATCTTCAGCGACTCACAAGTGATCACTTCACAAATAACGGGGAGATACCAAGCCAAGGACCCCAATATGAAAAAGTGCCTGGGTAAAATCAGGAAACAGCTCAGAAAATTTCGGGAATATGAGATCTGCCACATACACCGTGAACAGAATGCCCGAGCTGACGCACTCTCAAAACTAGCCAGCACCAAACTAGGAGGCAACAATAGAAGCCTCATCCAGGAAATACTATAGAACCCGTCAATCTCGGAAGAGGAAAAAATCCTAGCCATAACAGGTCTAGATCAAGGGTGGATGACTCCTATAATTAACTACCTCAAAACATCAACACTTCCCACAGATGAAAAGGAGGCAAAAAGGTTAAAACGGGAGGCACAATACTACACCATCATAAACAATACTCTATACAAAAGAGGAATATCAATACCATTGCTAAAATGTGTACCGACTTCTAACACGAAGGAAGTTCTAGAAGAAATACACAGTGGCATCTGTGGCAATCATCTCGGAGCACAAGCACTCACCAAAAAAGTACTTCGGACAGGATTTTATTGGCCAACTCTATAAAAGGAGGCCACAGAGTTTGTAAAGACATGTTTACCATGTCAAAAACATGCCAACTTTCATATCGCCCCACCAGAGGAGCTCATCAGCGTAACCTCACCTTGGCCATTCGCGAAATGGGGACTCGACCTTCTCGGACCCTTTTCCCAAGGATCGGGACAAGTAAAATTCCTCATAGTAGGGGTAGACTATTTCATAAAATGGATCGAGGCAGAACCCCTAGCTAATGCCACTGCTCAAAGAAGTCAAAAATTTCTATATAGGAACATTGTCACAAGGTTCGGGGTTTCATACTCCATCACCACAGACAATGGCACCCAATTCACAGATGTAGGCTTCAGAAAATTAGTAGCCGACTTGAACATAAAGCACCAGTTCACCTCCGTCGAACATTCCCAAGCCAACGGACAAGCCGAAGCTGCTAACAAAGTCATATTGGCCGGGCTAAAACGGAGATTACAAGATGCAAAGGGAGCTTGGGCTGAAGAACTTCCACAAGTCCTATGGGCATATCGAACAACGCCACATTCCACCACAAAGGAATCACCCTTCCGATTAGCATACGGAACGGAGGCAATGATCCCGGTAGAGATCGAGGAAGGGTCGACTAGAGTGGTCCATTACAATGAAGAAGCCAACTCCCAACTTCAAAGGGAAGAGCTCGACCTACTTCCTAAAATCCAAGAAAGAGCTCGGATCAGGGAAGAAGCACTAAAACGTTGAATGGCTTTCAGATATAATCAAAAGGTAGTGCCAAGAGGTTTCACTGAGAATGATCTCATCCTAATTTGAAATGATATTGGAACAACTCGACCCGGAGAAGGAAAGCTGGCAGCAAACTGGAAAGGATCCTACCGAGTCATAGAAGTACTTGGGAAGGGCTACTACAGACTATCCGAACTCGATGGGCGAGAACTTCCTAGGTCGTGGCACGCCTGCAACCTAAGAAGGTACTATAGCTAGAGAAGGTAAAAGATCTCATCATAAGATGCACTCTTTTTCCTGAAAAGGTTTTTTAATGAGGCACCAAGTTGAGATCCAGAAATTGTTCGACTCAAAAGGATAAAAACTCTATATGCACATATTTTTATTTTCTTTTAAATAAAATATATTAGACGTTCTACAAAGTTTTCAAGACGCATTAATCTGAAACATTCATCGTCCGATTATAAAAGCTCTTCCCACCTTTGATTGTTCCATCCTTGATGCATATTGTCATCGTAGTTCCCATTTTCTAGAACATAATTTGAACCAAACTCATAGCCAGAGGGGTGAGAATTTATAGTAGCAAATAAAAGCAAAAGCTAACAAAAAGAAGCAATAAAGTCCTAAACCTAACAAAAGCTAACAAACAAGTGAAAGACAAACATATTCACATATTCACAATAGCAAATAACATAGCACCATTGCAATTCCCTGGCAACGGCGCCAAAAATTTGAAAGAGCATTTTCGTATGGTTAGGAATTTCATTCAAAATAATTCCGTTGATAGTATAGTCCCCAACCAACTAGTAATGCTCGATTCAAATTTCAATAGATTTTGGTTGTCACAAGTACAAACCCCAATGAAAATTAACCAAAGTATTTAAACCTCGGGTCATCTCACAAGGAATTACAATGAAGTGATCAATTATTGGGTATGAAGATGCAAGGGGGTTTGATTTGTAAAAGGGCAAGAAAATAAAAAAGAAAGTAAATGACAATTTACTAATGAAATAAAGGAAAACAACTCTTGGCTAAGCATAGGAATTGAGATCACCATCCTTGTCAACAAACTATATATTGATAATTATGAGGAACCGAGCTCATTAAGTCTACTTCTATACTTGAAGTATGTCAAATGCCTTGACCAACATCAATCCATAAGTCCTAACCTAGCCACTAATTGACTTAGTAGTAGGCTAGTGTCAATGGTTATCAAATTGACCACAAAGGGTTCTCAAATCACCAATTCAATGAGACCCAATAACTCAAGGTCACTCAATTCCCTTAGCCTAGGCCAAGATTAAAGAAAACTACTCACAAACTAGAGAAAACATTTCAACAAACACCTAGAGTGCAATAAAAGTAAACATCATAAATTGCAAGAATTAACAAAATCCATAACTAACATGAACAAGAAATCAACAATAGTAACTAAGATAAACATAAAAGGACATGGAAACATAAAATTGCATTAAAAGAAATCAAGATCCAACAAGAGCATTCACAAGCATAAAAGTGACATCAAAGGGAAATTAACACTAAGAAACTAGAGAATTGAACTACTAGAGCATGAAAATATAGAAGAAACAAGATGAAAACAAGAAATTAAACCTAGATCTAAGATGCACAATAACCTAAGAATCCTAATTCTAGAGAGAGGAGGGAGTTTCTCTCTCTAGAAAACTAATCTACATGATGCTATCCTACAACGAAGTGCCCCCCTTGCCCAAGCTTGGATTCTGCATCAAATAGCTTCAGAAATGAGTTGGATTAGGCTTCAGCAGGCAATCAGCGTTTTGCCTTTAAGTGAGTCACGTGCCGCTTGTCACACGTACGCATAGGTCACACGTACGCGACATTGGCAATTTTCCTAGTCACGCGTGCGCGTGGGGTGACGCGTGTGCGTCGCTTGCGAATTTCCATCTCACGCGTACGCGTAGGTAACACGTACGCGTGGGTGACACGTGCGCGTTGTAACGTCCCGTCCAGCAAAATACCTTGCTTAAGTCAGGGTATTTCTACTAGAAAGAACGTTACGTGACCTTTTCTAATATTAACTACTTAATTACTGAGCCTTTGTATCGATTTCGCGTTTCAGTTTTAAGAATATGCCAGAAAATTTTGTTTTTATTCATTCAAGACATGTATCAAAGATAAGCATTGCAAATAATAATAACAATCATATAAGTATTATTAATAGTAATTCTTATACATAAGAAGTCATATAAATCCAAATACAACACCTATCCCTCTGTTAAAATAAAATATCAAGGGATAATGGTGAGGGGACTCTATGAAAGCAATTAAAACCATAAAGAAAACCTACTAATCGCTCGCAGCTTCAAATTGCGTCTTCAAACCTGTGTCACTGAAAGGGTGAAAAATTTGGGGGTGAAAACCAAACTACATGTTCTCAGTAAAGGTCGAGAATGCCGTGAAAGTAAAGAATAAAGCACAAATAGTTAATTTCATTCAGAGTCATCTAAAAGAAAATTAACCCTTTTTTTTAAAAGCATTAGTTAATTCTTCAAAATCCTAGACCCATATTTTCTTTATAAAACTCTTAAAAGTTTCCTAGACTATATGAATGACCAACCTGTCCCAAGCATAGGTTCATTAAGTCTATGCTGAACCAGTTTGATTTTTCATACTTTACTAGACCATAACATAAAAGAAGATACCTACGCGGTATAAATGATCATCCTGCTCCAAGCATTGGTTCATTAAGTCTATGCTGAACCAGTCAGATACTTTATATAGAACTAGACCTCAAACGTACCAGTCACGGCCTTAGGCCCAAACAACTCAATCAACATCCAATCACCACAATCCAAACAATCAGTTACAAACACAGGTAATGAGGTTCAAACACAATCAAGAGCAATTACATCAAGTATAGCAATTAGCAATTAAACAGAATTATTCACTTAGGCAAACCAATTACAATATACACACCCAAACAATGTCACATAGATGCATATGATGAATGTCTAGTCCTAGTGCAGGCCATGAGCTCATGTGTCGGTTGGCTGTCCGCAATCCCGACATTTATCCGGTCACGAGTAGTCCCGATTTTCCCGGATACGATTTTCCGTTCCTAAATAAATGCGCATATAATAATAGCTGCTCATTTGAGACAGCCTCTGCTTACTGCAGGAAAATATATATATACTCTGCTCTACTCTGGGGAAGCAGAAAATGGCTGTAGGTAACTTAGTTTTCCTACAGAAGCTCTGGGTTGCATTAAGTAACTAATATATATAAATATAACTCTGGGTTGCATCAAGCAACTAATATATATATATATACAAATATCTATTTACTCTGCTCTGGTTTCTCTTTTCTCTACATCTCTTTACTCTACTCTAGTTGCTCTGTTCTCTGTATATCTTTACTTTTCTCTGATTACTCTTTCATCTGTATCTATATTACTCTTTTTTTCTTTATCTCTTTACTCTTTTGTAATTGTAAATATGCAAGCGGGACAAAACCCACGTCCTTGCTAACAACTTTATAAACCAAATATATTTTCTCAAAAGAATCAGTAAAGTTATTATCGTTAAACAAGTCTCAAGTATTCATTTTGATTAAGTCCTTTTACTTTTATAAAAATTTTGACATAATCTCCTTTAAAAATAGGACTTAGCCACCCTTACGGGTTCCTTCTTTCTCAACATTTCATCAGCCTCTTTCAGCAGTTGCCACAACAATATATATTCTCAAAAAACATTTGATAATAGTATAGAAAATCTATTTCTTAAATTCCATATCCAAAATAATTGCCAACACAACTTGGCAGCCTGATTTCCATTTTATTTTTAAAATATCAAATGAATTTGGAATCACACAAACTTTATATCCATGCGACTGTCTCGGATTAAGCTTTCTATTAAACCAAAAATCATAATTTTTTGCTGACTCTAGCTTCGGGAATATAAGCAAAACCGTGACTGCTCTGCAGTGTTTTAAAACCAGAAGACAGCAGCAGCATACAACATTCGAAATTTCATATAAAATCCAAATTAAATCCAACTACCTTCAAAATTAATGTGGTTAAACATAACTCATCCAAATTTCTTTCTCAATTGGTTCCAGGGTCATACCATTTTTAATGAAGAAGTAACGTAGCTTCGAAGTTAGATAATTCTCTGCAGAATTCTGTTTTACAAATTATTGAACACAACATCTTCCTAGTCCCATAACTCACTTATTAAAACATAGAAAACCCTGAAATTTAAATCACATATGATAAACATACTTAATTTTTACCTCCAATTAGTTGCATCTCAATATCTATCTAGGATCAAAAGTTATAAACATCCAAAGTTACTAATTTAAGAAAACAGAATCTGGCTTTTTCTGCATAATGCATCATCCTTAAAAAATTCATATCTTTAAAACTACAAGTCTAATTGTTCTGAAATTTTACGACATTAAAATAATAGGAATAAAGTTTTATTTAAAATTGGTTCTATTTCAAAATTCAAAATGGAAAATTTCCAATAGAAGAAACAAGTTTCTGCTGTGTTAAACGTTCTGCAGAAAAACCAAATTTGACATCCATAATTCAAAAATTTACCATAAATCATAAACTTAATGAAAAAGTCTCAAATTCACCAGTCCAACTCCTTATATTCCCAAGCTTAATCCAGACTTAGTCCCACGCAAATCTTATCATCATAGAATTAGTTATAGATTTTCAAAGTTTCTAATTTCATTTAAAGTAGTGCAGAAAATCAGATTCACGACTTAACTTTGAAAAATCATAACTAATGTTCCAGTGAATATGAAACCTTCAAAATTAAATCTCAACAATCACACTTAATATAATTTACTTAACATTTAAATTCTCATCATTTCAGTCACTATAGAGCCACTGATTCACTTTCAAAGTTGCTGTTTAATTTCAAGAGAACCTAATTTTCAGTAAACCATTTTGTATTCAAAATCCAACCCTTCAATACCCCTCAAAACCAATTCCAAATCAACCACCAACCAAGTTCATTAACATTACAATATACCAAATAATAGCTCAGCGACAACAAATCCAATATTACCCATTAAAATTCAGAAATTCTAAACAATTAGTCATCAAACAATTCCCAATCCACATAATCAATCAATATCACTAATCAACAATTCCAAATCACAATCTCAACCATTCCAATCACAATTTCAGCCACAATTCAATATTCACATAATCAATCAATTACTCACAGCTATTAAATCTATTTGCAGTTATTCAATAAACCTTGTAGGCATTCTTAAATTGAAATCGTTTTAAATCCCCTACCTCGATGTCGAAACTCGTTAGATTAAACGCTGGGAGTGGCTTTTCCTTTTGACTCACAGCAGTGGCAATTCCCACGCAAATCCGAATCTAGCACTATCTCTAATCATGCTCACAATGGCGACAATTCCACAAAAGTAATGATAGTTACAGCGAAACAGGGAATTCAAATTGGATGGGAATAAAGAACAATTACAGCCCTGAGGATTTCAAGACAAGACATATACCAGAATCAACTCAGAACAAGCATGGCAGTGATAATAAAATGTGTAAATGGGTCGTATTTAAGAAAAAGGTCAAACCAGAGTCAAGGTGGCAGTTTCAGTCTCAACACGGCAAATTAAGCGGTGGCAGAGTAACTAACTTGCTGTGACAAGTGGGTGGCGGCTCCAGGCAGAATCGATGACAACGATAGGGCCTTGGCCTTCGGCGGCAACGACAATGACGCTTGGTGATAGCAGCAGCGACAGAGGCCCAGCGTCACCCTTCACTCACGGTTTCTCCCCCCTCTGTTCGAACTTTATGCTTCCAGCCGCGACAACGATGGTGACGGGGTGGCAGCAACAGCTGCGTGGCGACGGAGTGGCGGCGCTGTCCTTCGCGCATGAGCTCTCCTTCTCCTCGCGTTTGTCCTCTCCCTTGCGAGCGTTCTCTCTCTGTCCTCTGGCTCTGGTGACAGCGACGGCAACCGGCGCAGGGAGCAGCACGGCGCAGCGATCCTCCTTCCTCTCTTCTTCATCTGTTCCCTCACCCTCTCCCTCTCCCTCTCCCTCTATTCTTTGTTTCCTTCTTTCTTCCCTTCTGTTTCCCCCTCGAGCTCCCCGTTCCCTTTCTTTCCCTTTCTGATTGTAGATTTAGGGATTTAGTATACAAATTAGGGATTTGTGATATTAGGGTTAAAATTAGGATTTTATAAAAGAATATGGATAGATATGAATAGATATTTTGATAAAATTGGAAGGTAGAGTAATTTTAAAATCAAATATACTCTCTTAAAATATTTAGGAACATCATTTATCAACATATTGCTAAGTTGAATTAATTATTTCTCATTTAAATTATAAAATAAGCATATTAATCACATTTTTATAAAATGTAGTTTAAACTCAATATTAATTATTCAAATTAAATGATATAACTTTTTATTATTTTTCTATCACCGAAACTTTAATTTCAATGTACAAAATATCTAATTATAATAAAATTACTTAAACTTTAAGTATTTATAAAAATCCATTTAATCATTCCTAATAAATTAATCTCAAAGAGCTCAAACTAATAAAATAAACCATAATTTATCCATAATAGAAATTATTTAAATTATATAATTTTCAAAATACATAAAATAACCAACTATAAAAATTTACACAAGAATATTAATTGAATTAACTCAAAATATTAGTAAACTAATTTAATTACTCTTAATTAATTAATTTATAAAATAAGATATCAAATTAATAAAATAAATCGTAACTTTTTCAGGATAAAAGTTACTTAAATTAAATTATATAATTCTTTCTTATTTTTCAATTACTAAAATTATACAAAATATTCCATTATATAAAATTACATTAAGAATCTTAATTAGTTTAAAATAAAATTATCTCTGAATCTATTTAATTATTTCTAATAAAATAATTTTTAAAATTATAAAGTTTAAACTTAATAAAATAAAATCACAATTTATTCATAATTAGATTTCAAAAATGCGGGATGTTACACGCGTGGCCTTCAATTAAGCAAATCCTCATTTCTTCATGAATTTTCCATTTTTGTATGCTTTTTCTTCATTCCTTCAACCCAATCTTTGCCTTCTAAATCTGAAATTACTTAAAAAATATATAAAGCACCGAATGGAATTAAAGTGAATTAAAATTATCCATTTTAAGGCCTAAAAAGCATGTTTTTACTATTAAGCACAAATTAGGAGAAATTCACAAAACCATGCTATTTTATTGATTAAATGTGAGAAAAGTTGATAAAATCCCCTAAATTAAGCACAAGATAAACCACAAAATTGGGGTTTATCACACTCCTGATAATTTGTCGTCTTCATCTCATTCTTTTTTGTTATTTTTCTCTTTCGTTATTGTCGTCACCAACACCACTACCTCCTCCTCATCCTCTTTCTTTTCTCATTGGTCTTTCCTCTCCTCCTTCCTTTTCCTCCTTCTCCTCCATCATCTTCATCATCATGATCATCATTGGTATAGTCAACGTCGTCTTCTTCTTATATGTATCGTCGTTATCATTATCGTTGTTATTGTTATCAATATCGTTGAATTTTTGCCATATTGATGACATTATCTGATCCAAAATTTTTGCCATAAAATTTTTTCAAGTTTTTTCTTATTTTACTCTCTTAACAAGAATAAAAACAAAAAAAATCAAACAAAAAAAAGAAACACATAAAGCTACAAAATTACTTGGAAGAGGATGAACCTACATTCATTCAACTAAAATAGAAAAAAATAAGAAAAAAAAAAAGAAGAAGAAAAAATGCGACATTAAAGAAAAATATTTTTATGTATTTGTAGAAAATTTCGGTGTAAAACTAAGATATTTTTGTATATTGTTAAAAATTTTCGGTGCATTTGTACTGATAAATTCTGCTTAATTCAAAACTCTTCCTCTTTCTCCTCCTCATCTTTTGCTACTTCTTTTTTTTCTTTTTTCATCATCATCATCATCATCATCATCATCATCATCATCTTATTTTTTTCATATTCATCTTTTCCTTTTTGTTTTACCTTCTCAAATTTCTTCTTGTTTTACTCACTTAACAAGAACAAAAACAAAAAAAATCAAATAAAGAAGAAAAAAATACATAATGATGCAAAATTACTTGTAAGAGGATGAACATACATTCATTCAACTAAAAGAAAGAAAGAAAGAAGGAAAAAAAGAAGAAAAAAATGAAACATTAAAGAAAATATTTTTGTGTATTTGCAGCAAATTTCAATGCAAAACTAAGACATTTTTGTATATTGTTAACAATTTTTGGTATATTTGTATTGATAAGTTCTCCATAATTCAAAACTCTTCCTCTTCCTCCATCTCTTTCTCATCTTTTGTTACTTCTTCTTCTTCTTTTTTTCATCATCATCATCATTTTTTTCTTTTTTTTTCTTATTCATCTTTTTTTCTTGTTTTACCTTCTCAAGTTTTTTCTTGTTTTACTCTCTTAACAAGAATAAAACAAAAAAAATCAAACAAAGAAGAAGGAAAAACTCATAATGCTACAAAATTACTTGGAAGAGGATGAACCTACATTCATTCAACTAAAAGAAAGAAAGAAATAAGAAAAAAAATGTAACATTAAAGAAAATATTTTTGTGTATTTGTAGAAAATTTTAGTGTAAAACTAACATATTTTTGTGTATTGTTAAAAATTTTCGGTGTATTTGTATTGATAAGTTTTGTATAATTCAGAACTCTTCATCTTCTTCCACTACATCTTCTGCTGCTTCTTCATCTTCTTTTTTATTATCATCATCATCATCATCATCTTTTTTCGTATTCATCTTTTTATTCTTGTTTTACCTTCTCATGTTTCTTCTTGTTTTTCTCTCTTAACAAGAATAAAAACAAAAAAAATTAAACAAATAATCTACAAAATTACTTAAAAGATGATGAATGTAAACTCTGGATAATTGATAAATAATTAGTCAATAAATTAATTATTATTTAAAGAAATTTGAATGTTAAATTTTATAGTTTAATGAGGTAGAAATAATTAAAATATGAATTTTGACACTAATTTTAAAGATTTTAGACCAAAATTGGGCCAACGATCCAAACCAATCAAATCGGACCCAAACTAGGACCAAAGCCCCTCATATAAAAACCAAACACTTACATTCTCTCCCTCAAAAGAAATAAAAGCACACTGAAGAAGGGGGCAATGGTTGAACACAAAACACAAATCCTTGTCACTTTGATCTTCAATATCACATATCTTTCAATTCAGAGCTCTGATTGATGAGATGTCAGTGGCCACGTGAAGAACTGAGGATTGATGGTTTAGAGGTTATAGAAACTCTCGTTGTAAGTATAGTTACTAAACCAAGCAATCAACCTTTCTTACAAAAGTTGTGGTTGTCACAAGTAACAAACCCCTTAAAATTGATAACCGAGTATTTAAACCTCGGGTCGTCTTCTCAAGGAACTGCAAGGAAGTATGTTCTTATTATTGGCTATAAAGGTTGTAATCGGGGTTTAGAAGGTGAGAGGCAAGTGATTTAAATGACAAGTGAAGTAGATGGCACTTAAAGTAAATAAATACTCTAAAGTAAACTTCTGGCAAGATAAGAGAATTGGAAGTCTAACTTAGTTATCTCTCTCAACAATAATGAAAGTTGAATCTAAATTCCACTTAGTTAACCTTTACTAAAGTAAAGGAAAGTCAAGGGACTAATTAGTTTGACCTTCGAATCCTATTTATTTCCTAAGAAAAAGTTGGGATTATTGAAGTTCAGTTCAATTAGCAAGATAACGATTATCAATTGTGCTGAGTTTAATAATGTTGAGTTACTGATTTCTTAACCAAGACCAAAAGGGAAAAAGTAAAATTGTTGGAATAAAAATATCCTTAGATAGAAAGCAATGGTAACACAAATTAAGGAGAAAGCAATCAATAACTGAAATACCTCAAATAATCATTAATTCAAATCATAACATGGAAAGGTTTCATAAGTCAAGTTGGCAACATTTATAGGTACGAATAAAAGCATTGAAGTAAATATTAAACCTGGATCGAGAGTCACTCTTACAAACTAGGAGAAGTCCCAAATCCTAATCCTAATCCTAAGAGAGAGAGGAAGAACCTCTCTCAAACTAAATCTAAATCATGGAAAGTGAAAATTGGCGAGCTCCCTCTGAATGGATGCGTTCCCCCACTTTGTAACCTCTGGTCTATGCCTTCTGGACTTGGATTTGGGCCAAAAAGGGCTTCAGAATTCGCTATGAGCATTTTCTGCAATTTCTGGTGCGTGGCCTATGTCACGCGTCCGCGTGGGTCACGCGGTCGCGTCATTCGGAGCATTTCTTTTCCACGCGGTCGCGTTAGTCATGCGACCGCGTCATGTGCGTTCTGCTTAAGGCGCACGGTCGCGTCAGTCATGCGGCCGCATCGCTGCTGATTCGCGCTTGGCGCGCGATCGCTTCGTCCATGCGATCGCTTGGATGCCAGTTTCTTCAGAAGCTCCATTTTGCACTTTCCTTTCGTTTTTGTATGTTTCCTTTCCATCCTTTAAGTCATTCCTACCTTAGAAGATCTGAAACTACTCAACACACTAATCACGGCATTGAATGGAAATAAAGGTAATAAAAAAATAATTAATATTAAAGCATAGGAAACATGTTTTTCACATACATCACATAATAAGGAAGGAAAAGTAAAACCATGCAATTAATATGAATAAGTGGGTGAAGGATTGAATAAATCACTCAAATTAAGCATAAAATATATCATAAAATATGGGTTTATCAACCTCCCCACACTTAAACAATAGCATGTCCTCATGCTAAATCCAAGGTAAAGAATAAGGTAAGGTTAAAGTGGTGTAATGTTATGCAATGCAACCTATTCTAAATGCATCTACCTAAATGAGTCATGCAATTCCAATTTATCCACTCATATATAAAGCTTACATGTAGTCAAATTAATTTACATCCTCAAGGAGTCATATATATATATAGCCAACCCTTAAATAATGAAGCATTTTAGCAAATGAGATGGGAAATAAAAATATTGTACAAACTTGCAAAACAATTAGTAAATTAAGCACAGATATATGTTGATGAGTTATTGAACCCTCACTGGATTTTGTGTTTACCCTCTAGTCACTCAGTGTTTATTGGGTTTATTCACTCCATTTTTCTTTTTATTCTTACTTTCTATAACTTTGTTCTTCATCTAACCAATTAACAATTATAGAGTACAGTCATACCAAAAGTCATGAGCTCTTTAATTAAGGTTGTAATGGGGCCAAGGTAAAGGTAAGGATATATGTATAAGGCTAAGTGAGCTAATAAGTGAATCCTTAATTAGACTAAGATCTCACCTAACATACATATTTAGTAGAATAAGCTTCTTTACCAATTTTCCCATATTATCCCACTTGTTGTCACATGCTCATGTTTCAATTTTTGTTTTTATCCCATGTGCATTGCTTTTATTTTGCATTGGGGAATTCTTTTGTATTCCCTTTTATTAAATGCTGAAAAATAACTTCTTTTTTTTAATGCACATGGTAATTGATCACTTTGATTTCTCATGAGCATGCTTCTCAAATTTTCTGAATTATTTTATTTCTTTCAACTTTTCTACCTTTTGTTTCTATCATCCATGTTCCCAATAGGTTTCTCACATTTTAATCTATTCATAATTTTCTATCTTAAGCTAATCAAGGATTCAACTTAGGATTTTATTTTGTTTTTCTGCTTAAGGCTAGTAGTGTGGCTAAATAGAATAAAAGGGATTTTAAAGGCTCAAGGGGGCTACAAGGGTGATGTGAAAGGTAGGTTATTTTGGGGTGAGTGAGCTAAAATCAAATGATGGCCTCAATCATTCTTTTGGCATGTATCTATATTCTATAATTGGACATAGAGATTAAAGCAAAGTAAAGAACATCAGAATAAAAAGAAGCGAAACACACAGGACTAAAATTATGGTTTGAATACAACCATACTATTAAGCTCAATACTCACAGGCTATGTGTTCTCTAACTCAAGCATCATATATCATTCATATATGTTATGCAGGTTTAGTTAAAAATTCCCATTATTCTCATAAAAAAATTATTTAGGGTAGCCTTTAAAGTTTTAATGTTCCTCCTTGATGAAATGTTGTCAACTTAACTATATGATGTAATGCTATATATACAAAGTTTATGGATTTTAATCTATTATGTTCAATTTCCTAGCTTACTTCCTTTTTATATTTTTCAATTTAACTATGCTATCTTATGCTAAAAAGGGTAAACTATACTAATTAATCCACTAATAAGTCAGAATTGCAAACTAAACTAAATAACTAAAAATATGAACTAAAAATGCAAAATACAAAAATAGAGTAAAAATACATAAAAACAGCAATGTATAAGTACTCAGAAAAAAAAGAAAGAAAAATACAGAAAAATATCCAAAATAAAAGAAAAAAGAGATGTAGTGGTTCACCAAAATAAAACGCCAGAGATGGCGACCTCCCCACACTTAAAATAAAGCATCGTCCCTTATGCTCAGTCAGGCCGGTGTGAAGGGGTGTCATAACTGGTAGGGATGGTAGCTAGAGGCTCTGTGGTGGTGGTGGGCTGAGGGTCTGGCTACTGTAGAGGCGGTGCTGACTGGATCGGGATCTCCAGATCTGCAGCCTCAATCTGATGCGTAACCTCCTGATGCGGGGCGGCCTGCTCTGTGGCTGCCTGCTGATGGGTCTCCTCCTGGAAATGAGTCTCCTCCTCGTGCTCATCCTCCTCCTCCTCTGATGGCTCAGATGGTGTGTCGGGCTCAGAGGGGATGTCACCACCCTGTCGGATCATCAGCTTCAGATGCGAATAGCGTCGTTGGCTGCGACGCTCCAATCTCTCATACCGGCGTCGGTTACGGCGCTTCATCTGATCAAGCTGTCGGAATAGGCAGTGCACGAGGCGGTATACGGGCTCAGAGGCAGGTGGAGGTGCAGTGGTTGTAGCAGCGGCAGCAGTGGCAGCTGTGGATGAAGAGGGTCCAGCAGACGGTGGGGCTGTCTCATCAGTAGCAGTGAAGGGTGGTAGTCTGTAGCCCAAGGCTAGGAAGTTCCTACTGTGAGGAATGATCTTCCTACAGTCCGCCGCTGGTGGTCTCTCATCGGCATCCTCCCATGGCACGTCAGCTCGACGGCCTAGCTGTGTAACCAGGTACGGAAAAGGGAGGGTGCCTCGGACGTGGACCCTGGCCATATAATGCCAGATAAAGCGTGGTAGATAAAGGTCCTTACCCTCCACCATACACCATAGGAGGGTGATCATAGCAGCTGGGATCTCCGTCTCATGAGAACTCGGCATGACATAATTGCTCAAGATCTGGTGCCATAACCGAGCCTCATCATTTAAGTACGCCCTCTTGATCCCTCTAGGCATGGTGGTGTCCTAACCCATCTCCCAAGGAACAGTCGGGTCGAGAGCTATCTGTGCCTTTACAGCATCCTAATCAAACTGCATCAGGCGCATGTCCTCCTCAGCCATTGAATAACCATCAGGCTGATCGGACTTGGCTAGGAGCTGGAGAATGTCCTCGATGGCCTCCTCAGTGACCAGAATTTGTTTTCCTCTCAGGTGTACGGCATCTAAGGTGGTGAGGTAGTAGTTGCAGTAGAATTTCTGGACCCAAGATGCGTTGACCTCTGTCAGTGTTCTCTCCAGAAAGAACCAGCCCCTTTGCTTGATTTGCTCAGTGGTGTACTGCTGGAGTGCTTCTGGAATTTTCAGAGTTCTCTCCAGCTATAGATTCCTGGAGTTTGCAAAAGCTGGGTACTTCAGCTCACAGTACCGGTTTACAAATTTTATTGGATCAGTTGCAGGGAGCAGTTGGTTAGCTTTTTCCTGCTGTGTAAAGTTCTTCTCCCGCCATGAAGAATCATGCATGAGGGCGATGATGGACTGGGAGGAATCTCCTCTCTTGCGCTTGCCAGTAGCCTTGCCTTTTCCTTTCCTCTGTGAGGCAGACATCCTGAAAAATGGGAAACCAGGAGATGGATAAAAATAGGAAAGCAAATAGGCAATTTAAACAAAGAAAACTCAAAGCGGAAAAGGAGAATTAGAATGAGATAAATAAGTCAAGTAAATGTGCATTAAGGATTGTTTAGTAGGTTAAAATTTGGAAAGGAAGAATTGGTGATCCAAAATGTAGCAGAATTCAAGTTAAATAGAAAAATTGTCATTATGCCATGGTTAGAAAGTTAGAGGAAAGTAAAAAAAAATCAGAAAAGAGATTTTGAAAAGGTTAGTATGGTTAGAATTTGAAAAAGAATTTATTAAATTAAAATTAGTGAGTCAGTAAAATGTGGGTTAAGGTAAGTGGCATTGAAAAAATATTCCATATAACAAGGAGTCACAATTATGACAAAAAATAACTCAAAACCTAACAAGGAAAACAGGGTGATGTTGATTCAAAGAGATATAAAGAAAGCAAGAATTGGAATCAGAATATCACAGATGCAGTTTATAAACCAGGAAATCGAAGAGGATAAGAAAGTCTGCCATAGCATTCATGAAGTGGTTTGGGTAAGGCAGAGGACAACAGAGTTTAGATTGCCAAACCAAAATATGAATGAAAATAATTCACAAAAAAATTGGGCAGCATTCTGGCTAAAATTGGATTGTTCCGGAAAATAAACAGCAAACAAGGCAGTTCATATGAATTAAAAACTTGTTGCAGTTATCTATAAATAATAGAAACATGAAAATTTAGAGTAACAAGCAGCAAATGCAGGAAATCATGGCATATGAACAAGGTCACAGGAACAGTAGAATTGCAGGTTTGATAAAACAGAAGCATGAACAGTGCAAGTAAACAGACCTAGATCCACTAACCACAGTCTAAGCTACCTAACAACCTAAAAATCCACTACAGCATGCATATCTATCTATCCTAATTATGAACAAAAACAGAAAGAAAATTGAAAAATAACTGCGAAGGACAGAAAGGCGGTGTTCATGGGAACCTAGTAGGCGTGAGGAGTAGAACGGGATAAGAAAGCGGTTGGGAGGTGGCTACGGCGGCGTCCAGCGCGGTGGAGGGGTATGGCGGTGCGGTGGCGGCTGAGGGGGGCAGTGGAGAAGGGGGTAATGGGGATAGGGTTTAGGGTAATTGATAGAGGAAGGGAGGGGGTTGCTTGTGGGTGGCGGAGGGGGCGCGGCTGGGTTGGGTGCGGCGGTGTGAGGTGGGCAGTGGCGGAGGGCAGTGGCGGAGAAGGAGGGAGAAAGAGGAAGAAGGAGAAAGAAAGAAGGGGAGGGAGGAAGGGGGTCGGTGGCGGTGGCGTCTAGGCGGCGGCGGCGACTGGGTGGTGGTCGGGGCGGCGGCAATGGTGGCTGGGTGGTGGTTGAGAGAAGAGGAGGAAGAGAGGGAGAAGAGGGTTGGGGGGGCTGTGCGACTAATAGGGTTCGCATGGCTGGGGGGCTTATATTTTCAAATCCACGCGATCGCGTGGGGGACGCGGTCGCGTGGTGGGGGTGAAAATGGGGGTGACGCGATCGCGTGGGTCGAGCGATCGCATGTAAGGGGTGGAAGAGGGGATGACGCGATCACGTGGGTCGCGCGATCGCGTCGCTAGACATTGTGCTAAACGCACGACTCCAGCATCGTTTCAGCACAACTCTTTGTCTCGTCCTAAGGTGTTGTGCAATCCATGCGACGCGATCGCGTCGCTCACGCGGTCGCGTGGGATTGGTTTTGTGCAAGTGACGCGATCGCATGGGGCATGCGATCGTGTGGGCCAATTTGTGCAAAACGCACAAGGGCCGCACGATTCCAGCCTAACTCTCTGGACGTTGGATTTTTTACGCCGATCTCTAAGGCATTGCGATCGCGTCATGCATCCTTTTTTTTTAACTGAATGCAGGATGCAATGCTTAATGTGAATGCTATACATGATTCCAGGTTTAAATAAAATAAAAATAAAATTCAAAAACAAACAAAACGAAATAAAATTAAAATTGCAAAAGGAACGATCATACCATGGTGGGTTGTCTCCCACCTAGCACTTTTAGTTAAAGTCCTTAAGTTGGACATTGGAAGGGCTTCCTGTTATGGTGGCTTGTGTTTAAATTCATCCAGAAATTTCCACCAGTGCTTGGAATGCCAATAGCCTCCGGGGTCCCAAACTAGGCATATAAAGCTTCTGAGTAGCTTCAGACAAATTTTCAGGCTCCCGGGGTGACAAATGTCAGAATAGATTCCAGGATCCTAAGCTTTGCTATTAAATCCGCCTCCATCTTGATCTATATGTTTCCATCCGGGCGGTTTAAAAAGTAGAATCTCACCATGGTGACCAAACGTTCTCCGTGATCCATGCAATTGAGCATGATACCAATCCATGTACTTCGAGGTGAAGCGTGGAACCTTATTGAACTTTGTGCACTAACTCTGAGTACGAGCCATTTTCCTCTTACTCTTAAAGCCGCAAAGAGCTCTAAGCTGGCCATCTGTTTCAAGCAAACCATATTCAAGTGAATAAGTAAAGTTATAGGTTAAGGATTGTACCCACTTGAAGCTTGTATTAGGTGGTAATGGCCTTGGGATAGGTGTTTCTGGTGGTTCTGCAAGTTCTACTCCCTTGGGTTCTTCTGTGAATTTCTCCACTTTCTTGTAAGAGTCTTCAAATGTAGTATCACCCTGGTCAAAGTCATCTATGTCTTCCTCATCACTTGAGTCATAGATTGGAGGTTGAGAGAAATCTACCTCCGCATCATCTTCATATTCACTTGGGGAAGATTCTTCGATCTCAGAGAATTCACTTGCGGATGCAAGTTCATTACTAAGAGAATTTGACTTGTGACTATCATCATTAAGGGAATTTGTGTCCTGGGTTATTCCGTCTGATTCTTCATAAACAACTTGCCTTGGAGATTGTACAATATCCTCCTTAGCATCAACTGTAGCGTCCTTGACAGAGTTCTCCTCAGTTCTGGATTCCCATGGAGGTTCAGCATCTCCTAGATCTTCAACCAACTCTTCTTCTTGAACAATGACAGCTTCTTCTACTTGTTCTAGTACGAATTTGTTCTCTGTCTTATCCACTGGAGTTTCTGGTATTTCCTTCATGCTACGCTCTTCGTTAGACTGTTCACATGGGGCTATGGCTGATCCTTGTGTATTTGAGCGTCTAGAAACCCATTGAATTACTACTTGCTCCAGTTGTCAAATGGTTGTTTGAAATTTATTTATTGTTTCCTTTAGGCGAACCTCTGCTTCTCGGGTTGCCGGACTTGGGCATGATACATAGGAAAGTGGTGGTGATTGGGAGTGATTGGATTGGTACTGGGTTAAAAAGGATCATATGGTGGCGAATGGTGAAGAGAAGCTCGTGAGTGTGGTGGTTCGAGGTTATGTTGAAAGGATGGTTTATATGCACGGGGTGGGGCTTGTTGGTAGTTACAAGGTTGTCCACCATATCCTTCAACTGGGTATGCACTGTAGAATGGTCTTTGTCCAGGATATCTCGGAGGGTGTTGCTGCCTGAAGGGTTGATTAGATCCTCTTGGCTCCATCCATCCTTGATTAGTCTGACCTTGATGCACATTCTTGCTGTAACTTCTATTTCCTTGATTGGTCTGACCTTGATCCTCTTGATGCACATTACTGAGGATTGATGGTTTAGAGGTTATAGAAACTCTCGTTGTAAGTATAGTTACTAAACCAAGCAATCAACCTTTCTTACAAAAGTTGTGGTTGTCACAAGTAACAAACCCCTTAAAATTGATAACCGAGTATTTAAACCTCGGGTCATCTTCTCAAGGAACTGCAAGGAAGTATGTTCTTATTATTAGCTATAAAGGTTATAATCGGGGTTTAGAAGGTGAGAGGCAAGTGATTTAAATGACAAGTGAAGTAGATGGCACTTAAAGTAAATAAATACTCTAAAGTAAACTTCTAGCAAGATAAGAGAATTGGAAGTCCAACTTAGTTATCTCTCTCAACAATAATGAAAGTTGAATCTAAATTCCACTTAGTTAACCTTTACTAAAGTAAAGGAAAGTCAAGGGACTAATTAGTTTGACCTTCGAATCCTATTTATTTCCTAAGAAAAAGTTGGGATTATTGAAGTTCAGTTCAATTAGCAAGATAACGATTATCAATTATGCTGAGTTTAATAATGTTGAGTTACTGATTTCTTAACCAAGACCAAAAGGGAAAAAGTAAAATTGTTGGAATAAAAATATCCTTAGATAGAAAGCAATGGTAACACAAATTAAGGAGAAAGCAATCAATAACTGAAATACCTCAAATAATCATTAATTCAAATCATAACATGGAAAGGTTTCATAAGTCAAGTTGGCAACATTTATAGGTACGAATAAAAGCATTGAAGTAAATGTTAAACCTGGATCGAGAGTCACTCTTACAAACTAAGAGAAGTCCTAAATCCTAATCCTAATCCTAAGAGAGAGAGGAGAGAACCTCTCTCAAACTAAATCTAAATCATGGAAAGTGAAAATTGGCGAGCTCCCTCTGAATGGATGCGTTCCCCCACTTTGTAACCTCTGGTCTATGCCTTCCAGACTTGGATTTGGGCCAAAAAGGGCTTCAGAATTCGCTATGAGTGTTTTCTGCAATTTTTGGTGCGTGGCCTCTGTCACGCGTCCGCGTGGGTCATGCGGTCGCGTCATTCGGAGCATTTCTTTGCCACGCGGTCGCGTCAGTCATGCGACCGCGTCATGTGCGTTCTGCTTAAGGCGCGTGGTCGCGTCAGTCATGCGGCCGCGTCACTGCTAATTCACGCTTGGCGCGCGATCGCTTCGTCCATGCGATCGCGTGGATGCCAGTTTCTTCAGAAGCTCCGTTTTGTGCTTTCCTTTCGTTTTTGTATGTTTCCTTTCCATCCTTTAAGTCATTCCTACCTTAGAAGATCTAAAACTACTCAACACACTAATCACGGCATCGAATGGAAATAAAGGTAATAAAAAAATAATTAATATTAAAGCATAGGAAACATGTTTTTCACATACATCACATAATAAGGAAGGGAAAGTAAAACCATGCAATTAATATGAATAAGTGGGTGAAGAATTGAATAAATCACTCAAATTAAGCACAAAATATATCATAAAATATGGGTTTATCACCACGCGTTTGTCTCGGAATTCTCTACAGAACCAACTAAAAAATTTGGTTAGAAAGTGACATTTTCTTATCCAGCCTTCCTCTATTCAATTTTAAAAATCTTAGGTTTTGATATTGAGAAATTGAATGATTTTTTATGGTTTAGATGAACTCTAGCGGCGGATAATCAATGGGTTTTGCCCATTTGACTCGTGGGTAAAGTAAGAACTTGTTAACCCTATTTAATCATTGGATTAGTGAGCCATATGATGATTATAATGATGTTGTGTGAAGTAGATTCTAATCTTGTTGAATTGAAGTTCAATTTGGCGGTTTGCAATGACCTCGGGTGTTTGGGCCTGCGGAATTGGAAATTTAACTTGGAGCTTGTGAAGGAGAGGCAATTTGAGGTTTTTTGTCTAGGGAGAAATCAGACAAGGTATGATTTTAGTTTCTCGTAGATAACGTATAATGTTACGTGAAAACTTAAGTTAGTTGACCGTAGGATAAGTTGGATTATGAGAACTTGTTAATGTTTAGTAACCGTGATAAAAATGTAGAGATTAGTATAGAAATGTGTTGTTTGATGATGGTTGTAAAGATGATAGATTGATGTGTAAGAAATATAGTTAATTGTTTAATTGGGTGAGGAAATTGTTGAATGTGTGTATATGGAATTGTAGAATGTTTAAGGAAAGAAAATTGGGTACTGATGTAAGGTGAGGTAGTTGCAAGGTATATGTGTATGTTTGGGGAGTTTTGGTGTTGTGTTTATTATAAAACTTTGTTTCGAAATTGAGAATTCGGAAAGAAAAGAGGTTTTGGAGGGGGCGTTTGGTAAAACTTTATTTTTGATCAAGTTTGGCGGGCTATAACTTGGCTTTTGGACCCCCAAATTTTGTCAAACTTGTTTCAAATGAAAATTGGGTGCGTAAAGTTTATGTTAATTAAAGAACAGATGAAAAATAATTTTAAACAAAAGATTTATGCACATTTGAAGTTTGGTGTCAAATTTTGGAAATTCTGCAACTTAGCAGCTTTTTTAGGAAAAAGGAAGAGTCGTGTACACGAGCATACACACGTGACGTGAGATTTACTCACAACACTGATATCTCGTATATGCGGACATGGTCCTGCATACCCGGACCTGTTAAATCGAACGCTCGCATACGCGGGCAACACATGCTACGCCAGAATTTCCTTCTGTCTTGCCATCTCACGTACACGTGCATAAACTCGCATACGCAAGACCCCTATTTTGGTTAAAAGTTGGATTTTTGCATACTAAACCAATTCTCTAGCTTTCTAAACCTCCTTTATACTTGTTTAAAGTTCGTTAGTGAGCCTTTAAGCCTTAGAATAAGGATGAGTCTGTTAAATAAATTGAGGAGATATTTGGAAGGATTTTATGAAGTGTAACTGAATTAATGAGGCACTGATGACGTTGAATGAGAGGAGATTGATGAGGATGATAGAAGTAATGATGATTTGTACTTAGATGAGATATATGTTACCCCCGGGTGAGAGACAGTGACATTGTCCACTGCTCTGGGTAAGGGATGAGGAAGAAGAATGATGAAAACTAAGATAATTATGAATTTTGAATGAATATGAAAGAGTTGAAATGATAATTGAGTGAGAGATGGATTGATGAAGATTGAATTTGAATGAAGGATGATAAGGATTGATATTGAAGTACGATATTTGAATAAATTGAATGATTATGAGATATATATGACCGGGTAAGAGGCGGTGGTATTGTCCACTTGCTCTAGGTAAGAGCCGAGACTCCAGGTAAGATGCAGTGGTGTTATCCACTTGCTTTGGATAAGAGTTTGAGACTCTGCGTAAGATGCAAAGGTTGAGTTCTATCGCCGCTTGCTCTAGGTTGAGAACTGTAACACCACATGGGTAAGAAGCAGTGGTGAGGTTGTCCCTTCTTCGGGTTTGCGGGTAAGACGCAAGGGTTGCGGCGTTGTCCCACTTGCTCCGTGTTTGGTGTTCTATCTAGGGTTAGCTACCAGACATGTCGGGTTTGGCTTTATAACCGACAGATGAGACTCATTGGCTATAGGGCAAACATACGTCATATGCATTTGTTTGTTTTGTTTGAGTTTGTATTACTTGGGATTGCCTATGTGATTAACTATGTCTAATTTCTATTTTTCTATCTCTTGTATCTGCACTCTATCTATGTTTTCTTTGTCTACATTGTATGTCTATGCAACTGATAGATCCCTCGTGTGATGGAGGTGTCATGAGGGTTGTTCTACCGGTGATTCGAAGGGTTGGAGGAGAGTCAGGTTGAAGTGTTAGGTTATATTTGGATTAGAACCTGAGTACCTTAGATAGTTTACCTGATTTCTGGTTTAGCTTATTATTCTAAATTTTAAATCTGAGTGTCGGAGTTTTAGGATTGCCTCTGGCTTTTCCGGGACCTTATACATTATGTACGTGGGCACCTTTACAATACTAAGACCCCTCAGTTCTCATTCCATACATATATTATTGTTTTTAGATGCAGGATGCGCAGCACCGAACTAAGCATTCTAGAGACTCTTGGAAGCGAAGAACTGTCGTAGAACTCGGTGTTTGTATTTTGTTTAAGTGTATATATGTATATAGACTCTCCACCTTGTATATATTATGTTTTGTCCCTCTTAGAGGCTAACTTGGAGAAACAGGTGCTTTGTCATATGTTTTGGGTTGCTCTTGGGATTATTTATATATGTATATGTATACTCTGGTCGGCCTTTACTTCACAGGCCGAGTCTAAAGCTTGTTATTTGTATCTTTGGAACTCTGATCTTTTAAATACATAATCTTTTTCGCTCGATCTTATCTTCCTTTATACGTTTATCTTATCGTGAGTGATGCGTTTTTTTGTTTGTTTTTCGTTTCAATTTTTTCTTTAATGCTCCTAGATAACTCCCTTTTTCAATATATCTACATATGTATTTTATTTTTAGAAGTCGTAGCGCCTCGCCACCTCTATTTTACGTACTAGGCGTAAAGCACTGTGTGATAAGGGTGTTACAATGAACCTAGAATTATTCAACTAAAAGAAAGAAAGAAATAAGAAAAAGAAGAAGAAGAAAAATGCAGCATTAAAGAAAATATTTTTGTGTATTTACAGAAATTTTGATGTAAAACTATGACATTTTTGTGTATTGTTAAGAATTTTCAGTATATTTGTACCAATAAGTTTTGCATAATTCAAAACTCTTTCTCTTCCTCCTTCTCATCTTCTGCTGCTTCTTTTTCTTTTTTTTTTTTCGTCATATTCATCTTTTCCTTCTTGTTTTACCTTCTCAAGTTTCTTCTTGTTTTACTCTCTTGTTAAGAATAAAAACCAAAAAAATCAAACAAAGAAGAAAAAGAAAAACATAATGCTGCGAAATTACTTGGAAGATGACGAACCTACATTTATTCAACTAAAAGAAAGAAAAAAATAAGGAAAAAAAAAGAAAAAAATACAATATTAAAGAAAATATTTTTGTGTATTTATAGAAAATTTCGGTTCAAAACAAACACATTTATGTCTATTGTTAAGACTTTTCGGTGTATTTGTACTGATAAGTTCTGCATAATTCAAAACTCTTCCTCTTCCTCCTCGTCATCTTTTTCTGCCTCTTCTTTTTCATCATCATCATCATCATCTTTTTTTTATTCATTATTTTCTTCTTATTTTACTCTCTTAACAAGAATAAAAAAAATCAAATAAAGAAGAAGAATAAACATATAATATTACAAAAATACTTAGAGGAGGATGAACTACATTCATTCAACTAAGAGAAAGAAAGATCTCAGAAAAAGAAGAAGAAAAAAAAAGGCAACATTAAAGAAAATATTTTCGCAGCAAATTTCGGTGTAAAACTAAGACATTTTTATGTATTGTTAATAATTTTTGATATATTTTATACTGATAAATTCTGCATAATTAAAAATTCTTCCTCTTCCTCATCTTCTGCTGCTTCTTTTTTTTCATCATCATTATCATTTTTTCTTTTTTTTTTCTTATTCATCTTTTCCTTCTTATTCTACTTTCTCAAATATCTTCTTGTTTTACTCTCTTTACAAGAATAGAAACAAAAAAATCAAACAAAGAAGAAGAAAAAAATACATAATGATGCAAAATTACATAGTAGAGGATGAACCTACATTCATTCAACTAAAAAAAAGAAAGAAATAAAAAAGAAGAAAATAATGCAACATTAAAGAAAATATTTTTTTGTATTTGTAGCAAAGTTTAGTGTAAAACTAAAATATGTATGTATATCGTTAAGAATTTTCGATATATTTGTACTGATAAGTTATGAATAATTCAAAACACTCTTCCTCTTCTTCTTCCTCATCTTCTCCTACTTTTTCTTCTTCTTTTTTATCATTATCATCATCATCATCTTTTTTTCTTCTTAATAATTTTTTTCTTGTTTTACCTTCTCAAGTTTCTTCTTGTTTTACTCTCTTAAGAAGAATAAAAACAAAAAAAAAACAAAGAAGAAGAAGAAACACATAATGCTATAAAATTACTTGGAAGGTGATGAACTTACAATCATTCAAATAAAAGAAAGAAAGAAATAAGAAAAAAAGAAGAAGAAGAAAAAAAATGTAGCATCAAAGAAAATATTTTTGTGTATCTGCAGCAAAGTTTGGTGTAAAACTATGATATTTTTGTGTATATTTAAGAGTTTTCGGTATATTTATACTGATAAGTTCTGCATAATTCAAAACTCTTCCTCTTCCTCCTCCTCATCTTCTACTGCTTCTTCTTCTTTTTTTATCATCATCATCATCATCATCATCATCATCTTCTTCTTCTTCTTCTTTTTTTCCATTCATTATTTCCTTCTTGTTTTACCTTCTCACGTTTCTTCTTATTTTACTCTCTTAAAAAAGAATAAAAAAAAAACCAAACAAAGAAGAAGAAGAAACACATAATGCTACAAAATTATTTGGAAGAGGATGAACCTACATTTTTTCAACTAAAATAAATAAATAAATAAGGAAAAAAAAAGAAAAAATGCAGCATTAAAAAAAATATTATTGTGTATTGTAGCAAATTTTGGTGTAAAACTAAAATATTTATTTGTATTGTTAAACATTTTCGGTTATTTGTACTGATAACTTCTGCATAATTCAAAACTCTTCCTCTTCCTCCTCCCCCCTGCTCATCTTCTGCTATTTCTTCTTCTTTTTCATTATCATCATCATCGTCATCTTTTTCTTTTCTTATTATCTTTTTCTTCTTGTTTTACCTTTTCAAGTTTCTTCTTGTTTTACTCTCTTTACAAAAATAAAAACAATAAAATCAAATAAAGAAGAAGAAAAAATATATAATGCTACAAAATTACTTTGAAGAGGATGAACCTACATTCATTCAAAAAAAAGAAAGAAAGAAATAAAAAAAGAAGAAGAAGAAAAAAAATGCAGCATTAAAGAAAATACTTTTGTGTATTTGCAGCAAATTTTAGTGTAAAACTATGATATTTTTGTGTAATGTTAAGAATTTTTGGTATATTTGTACTGATAAGTTCTACATAATTCAAAACTCTTCCTCTTCCTTCTCCTCATCTTCTACTGTTTCTTCTTTTTTTTCATCATCATCTCATCATCTTCTTTTTTTTTCTCATTCGTTATTTTCTTCTTGTTTTACCTTCTCAATTTTCTTCCTATTTTACTCTCTTAAAAAAGAATAAAAATAAAAAATCAAACAAAGAAGAGGAAAAAACACATAATGCTGCAAAATTACTTGAAAGAGGATGAACCTGGATTCATTCAACTAAAAGAAAGAAATAAATAAGGAAAAAATGCAATATTAAAAAAATGTTGTTGTGTATTTGTAACAAATTTCGGTGTAAAACTAAAACATTTATGTGTATTGTTAAACATTTTCGGTTATTTGTACTGATAAGTTCTGCATAATTCAAAACTCTTCCTCCACATTATCTTCTACTACTTCTTCTTCTTTTTTATCATCATCATCATCATCATCTTTTTCTTTTCTTATTATCTTTTTATTCTTATTTTACCTTCTCAAGTTTCTTCTTGTATTACTTTTTAACAAGAATAAAAATAAAAAAATAAATAAAGAAGAAGAAACATATAATGCTACAAAATTAGTTAGAAGAGGATGAACCTACATTCATTCAACTAAAAGAAAGAAAAAGATAGGAAAAGAAGAAGAAGAAAAAAAATGTAGCATTAAAGAAAATATTTTTGTGTATTTGCAGCAAATTTCGGTGTTTAACTACGGCATTTATGTGTATTGTTAAGAATTTTCGATGTATTTATACTAATAAGTTCTGCATAATTCAAAACTCTTTCTCTTTTTCCTCCTCATCTTTTCTGCTGCTTCTTCTTCTTCTTTTTCATCATCATCGTCATCATCATGATCTTCTTCTTTTTTTCTTATTCATCTTTTTCTTCTTGTTTTACCTTCTCAAGTTTCTTTTTGTTTTACTTTCTTAACAAGAATAAAAACAAAACAAAAAAATCAAACAAAGAAGAAGAAACACATAATGCTGTAAAATTACTTGGAAGAGGATGAACCCACATTCATTCAACTAAAAGAAAGAAAGAAATAAGGAAAAAAAAAGAAAAAATACAGCATTAAAGAAAATATTTTTGTGTATTTGTAACAAATTTCAGTATAAAACTAAGATATTTTTTTTGTTTATTTGTATTGATAAGTTCTATTTAATTCAAAACTCTTCTTCTTCTCCTTCCTTATCTTCTGCTACTTCTTCTTCTTCATCTTCTTACTTGATTTTTGCAAAATACTTTTTGGGACGACAAAATTAAACAAAGAAGAAAAAAATATATAATGTTACAAAATCAATAAAAAGAGGAGGAGAAAAAAATGCAGCAACAATAGCAGCAATAAAAAGAACGACGAAGAGGATGAATCACACGAAAAAGAAGAAGGAACGCAACGAAAAAAGAGGAGGAACGCAAAAAAGAATGAGAAGAAGGATGAGGAGGTACACGGGATACAAATATTGAAGGAAAAACAGCGTAATTTTATGTGCGTTATGTAAGTGAATTTTGTTGAATTAAAGTTAACTTATTTAGATTTATTTACCAAAAAGACTTGTACGTATTATAAGATTGTTAAAAAAAATAAGCAAGATGATACATTAATCATAATTAATGTGCTGATCAAATCAAGTAACAGAGAATACGGCTTTAAGCCTAGCCTGTTTTGATACTCTCCACTTTTAAAATTGAGGATTGTTGGGGCATAGTGTTAGTTGGGGTTAGTAGTAGTAGTGGGGTTTTTTATTAGAAATAATAATAGAACCAAAAATGTGCATAGATTCCGATTGGGAGCTTCCCAATCTCACGACCCTTAAAATAGGGGCCGCATACTCCCACCAAGCAGCGCCGTTTACCTCTCTTTTCTTCTTTTTCTTTTTGGCTCCTTTTGTTATTAAATATTATGTGAAATTGTGAAGTTAATTTTGATTCATTATTAATATAAATTAGTTTTTTTATATTTATATAAATTAATTTTATAAGTGTATTTAATTATGCTATATTTATGTAAATAAAAATAATTTTTTATATTAATTATATAAATTATTATTAAAAAATAAATATGATTGGATAATAACATAAAATATTTTACACTATTACCCTATTAAAATTAAACTCATCATATTATGTTTTCATTTTGTTTTATTTTTATGGCTTTTATATGACCTCCTTTGCTTGGTTTCTGATTTATCTATATGCGTATCTACATATCTATTGGGAACCCATATCTTTAATTAATTAATAAAATTATGACCACCAACTACATTCAATTTGATTACGTTTATTAAACCTCTTATTAAAAAGGGTTTAGTTGGGGGGTGACAGACAAAATGAATAGAAAATATTTTGGATTCTCATCCTCACGTGATGATTTTGCCTCAAAATCTGGGATGTTGTTTTTCCCCCTTTTGTTAAATTAAAAGCTTATACTAATGGCTCAAACCAACAACCCCGCACCCTCTTCTCTTATCGCACTAAAACTAAGAGCTTCTTAAAATGTTTAATTATTTTTTCCACCTTAGGTCATATACTAACATCAATAATAGATCAGTCATTGCTGGTCATGTTTTCATATATCTTTAGTTGATTTGTTTCTTCAATTTTTTTATAACTCTACTTTTTCTCTTTTGTCAAGCTATGTTTCTTCTTTTGATGATTATGGAATGTGGAATACATTGATCCGAAATCTATATGTTTTTGGTGCTTTTTTGTTCAATGTCTTTTAAGCCACATGATTGCCATCTTTTGTGGTAAATCGTTGATATATATATATGGATAAGTACGATTTTGGTCCCTCACGTTGAGGGTCAGAATCGAAATCGTTCCTCGTGTATATTTTGATTTAAAATCATCCTTAACGTGTTTTTTTGTATTAAAATCGTCGTTTTAAATTTTTTTGGATAAAAATGCCCTCCACTACCATCAGCACCTTTACCTCCATCACCACCAGCACCTTTACTCCCACCACCACCACCAGCACCTTTACCTCCACCACCAAGAAAAACAACATCAATAAAATCAACACAAATTCAACAAATCCAAAAATCTAAAAATCAGAAATTCAACAAATTAACACAAATTTCCCAAATTCAACAAATTCAACTACCAAATCAAAAAATAACAAATAAAAGAAACAGTCACAAATGCAGAAACAGAGGCAGTCATAGAATCAGAAACAGAAACTCAAGCAGAAGCAGATACAGAAGAAGAAGATGTTAATGCAGAAGCCAAAGTTGCAGAAGCAGATGCAGCAGAAGAAGAAACAGAAAAAGCAGATGCAAAACTACCGGTGCTTGGCCACCCATCCCAGCGGCGGTGATGGAGCGTCCGACCACCGGCGACGCACTCCACCCTCGGATCCCTCTCTCTCCTCGGCCACCCATCACCCACGGACCTGCGACGGAACATGCGCGGACCAGCTCAGCCTCGGATCCCTCTCTCTCTCCTTCACGCGCCGCCCTCCTCGCGTCGTGCTCCTCTTCCCGGCGACGCACTCCACGGCGACAGAAGCATGCATGAGCGGTCCTCCCTTCCACCGGCGCTCCCTCTCTCTTTCCCCTCTTTTCTGCTCCCCGTCACAACCCCTCTCCTTTCTTCTTTCTTCCGGCGACGGCGACGGCAGTTCCAAATTTCGCCGGCGCCGTCCCCTCCCCCCCTTCCCCTTCCCCCTCTCCCTCCCCTCCCCCCTTCGCATTTCCTTTCGGCCCCCCACCCCCAAAAACGCGTTTCCTCTCCCCTTTTCCCCAAAACGTGTTCTTTTCTTTTTTTGTTAATAAATTTTTTAATTTTTTTATTATTAAAGTAGGGGTATTTTAGGAATAAAATTAATTTTTTTTTAAAAAAGGACGATTTTAATACAAAAAAAACACGTTAAGGATGATTTTAAATCAAAATATACACGAGGGACGATTTCGATTCTGACCCTCAACGTGAGGGACCAAAATATATATATATATACACTACAATCATTCAGATATATGGCAACATATATTCTAAACAATACTTAAAAAGTGTTGTCTAAAATAATAAAAAGCAACTCTTAATATTTATTGCAAAAAAATAAGACTATTGCAAATTTTTAAATCAGCATGTTATAAATGTTCTTTTTAGTTAATTAAAGAACATAATAAAAATATTGCTTTAATAAATTAAATAGACAACATTTATTGTATTCATATATTACATTTTATAAAAGTTGCTTTAAAATTTTTAATAAACATCAACTTATAAATGTTACCTAAAATAAATTAATATTTT
Source organism: Arachis ipaensis (assembly GCF_059453495.1). Lineage (NCBI taxonomy): Eukaryota > Viridiplantae > Streptophyta > Magnoliopsida > Fabales > Fabaceae > Arachis > Arachis ipaensis. The sequence goes on along the minus strand of NC_142440.1, from coordinate 76,664,621 downwards.
TTTTTAAATTATAATCTTCTCACCAAATATTTAACGAAAATTATTTTTTCCCACTTTAACTAAAAAAAAGAAAAATAAAACCCTTTTCCTCCACAGGCCTTCCATTCATCATCTTCTCCTTTTACTGAAAGAAATCCTGAAACAAAACCCCAACCCTAATTTTTTAAATTACAAGCACAAAATCATCTTCATCTTCCTCTCTTCGATGATGGCAATAGAGGAGACACTGACGTGTGTTCTTCTCTGCTAATTCATCCCCATCTTCATCTTCCTCAGACATTGACGTGTGCTAAATCATCTTCATCATCTTCTTCTTCTCTTCGAGGATGACCATGGAGGTCTTGACACGCGTTTGAGCCTTTTGATTCTCTCTGCTCGCAATTCGAGATTCAATCCTCTCTGCTCACATTCGAGATTCAATCCACTTTGTTCGCGTTTGACCTTTGATCGTCTCCATTAGCAGTTCGAGCTTGATCATTTCTGCTCGCTTGTTCATCACCGCAGGTACCTATGATTCTGCCTATTCCTTTTTCTTTTTCATTTTGAATCCTAATTTTAATAATGTTGACGTTGCTATTATAGGGTTTTTGGTAATAATGTTGCTGTTTCGAGCTTCTCTAGGTTTTGCTTGCCGTTCATCTATGATCTCTTCTAATTTGCCAGCGCTCTTCTGCTAGGTTTCATCACCGCTGATCATTGTTCTACAGGTACTCATGATTTTACCTCAGATTTTCTTTGAGAATAGCAATTATTCTGAAAAATTTTAGTTATGATAAGTTCTTCTCCATTTAATCTTCTTCGCTAGTTTCTGCTTCATCGACACCTTCACTTCACTCTTGCGCCGTTTCAGCATCGAGCGTGGTGCACTGCCGCCACACCGACCACAAACCCGTACCACCTATGGAAGGAGAAGGAAGAGGAGATTTTGAGGGACATTGAGCCTGTGGTTACACTAACCAAAGATATTCTTCACTCTCTAAGGTAACTAAGTAACTAACTAAGCTTCTTATTCAGCTTTATGCTCTTTCTGTTTGTTATATTGTCTCAGTCATTGGTTACTCTTTCTTCTATCTTTTGTTTTTCTCCAAGTACAAATAAGTAGTTTCGTTGTGATTAAGTTCCTTTACAATGTGTTGCAAGATGCATTTTAGAGGGTAAAATGCATCATTTGGGTGCTGTGTTATATCACATTAAAACTGACGGTGAGGGTGGTGATGGCGTAGTAGACGCCAGTGATGGAGTTGAAACTGAAGGTGATGGCGCTGTTGGAGAGTACTGTGGGGAGCCTATGGGTGCAGTTCCGGTGCCGGTGGGAGGTTGCGAAATAGGGGAAGTATTATATGCGAAACTAGTTGGGAATTTTCATTTTCTTTTGGGCATGTTTGTGTGGTGTGCGCTTGTGCTTCAAGTAATTGGTTTTCTACTCTGTAATAAGTGTTGCCTTCTACTACAGCTTTGTCTTTGTGTGAGCTTCATATCAATAAAATTTAATACAAAAAAATTGAATAATTATTATACAATCCAAATATCTTTTTACTCCAATTTATTTGCTTCAATTTTCATGTAATATTTACGCAACACATTCTTTAAAGCTTCTTATAAAATTGAATTTGACAAAACCAAAAACATGTATATAAAGAAAACTACAAAAGTTCTAATGATCGACAAAGTTAAATTGGTGTTTATTTAGTTTTACTCTAATGATCCTCCTTATACACCTTTAGTACCTACACCACCTTCTTTGATTCTCTTTGGGTTGTTAAAAAATAAAAAATAAAAAAGAAATAACAGGATATGTTTTATGATGAAATTCCTTGTACACGCTAGCTCCATCTAATCCATGCATGATTCTGGATCTTCATTTCCATGCCCTTTCTCTCCATGTGGTCAAGATACAGAGAGAATGCAGTTGAATAACACTTTCATTTAGCCTTGCTTCATCCTCCTCCTTTTTACTCCTTTTATTTTTTATAAGTATGTTATACAAAGTGTTTTCTATAAATATGCGTAGGCTTTAATAATACACATTATAGTTCCTGTGTGTGGTCTTTAGACATGTTTTGTCATTTCATCTTACCTTTGATTTGATTTCCTTAATGCATCTAGATGTTAGTACCTGTCATACTTGGAGACAATTTTCATTAAGTAATACTGCACTTAAAATAGACATCCATTAATCCTGACTTGAGTTATAGTTTTAGTTCCAACTTGATAATTCACTATGTGGTCTACAGATACTTAATAAGAAGTGGATCTGTTCTTTTTTAAATTTTCTAAATGGAATCCTATGTGAATGAAAATACCTCATTTATGCTACTCCTATTTTGAATGTTGGAAAACATAAAGTTTTTAGTCTTGTTCTATTTCAGGTTCTTTTGTCAATTTGCTCATTGTTGACGGATCCCAACCCTGATGATCCTCTTGTCCCTGAAATTGCACACATGTACAAGACTGATAGGGCTAAGTATGAAGCTACTGCATACAGCTGGACACAGAAGTATGCTATGGGATGATTATAAATACTTTTGGTTTTTTATTTTATTTGAAAAACTATGAAATGTCTAAAACCTATTTTGTCTTGCAATCTTGCATAATTAACTTCCTTAATAATTTTTTTTTCATTCTTTTTTTCTGGATCAATTCCTTAATAAATTGATGGAGTTGAATGATTGCATTTGTGGTTTATCAATCAGTATTCAATACTATATATATAGAAATTCAAAGATATGCTATTTCGATTAGGTAGTACAAGGATATTGTACTGGATACTAGTATTTTCTATTAAGTTCCTTATTAATTCTGTTTCTATTTCAAATGATTTTGTTACTAGTACATATTATATATTAAGTTAATTTTGTTTCGATTTCTATTTTTACAGAAATTTAAATCACGTACATTCTATTTCTACGGTGCAAACATGGTGGCATGTTTCAATTAGCTTTTTTACTTTGAGAAATTTTAACAATAATATTTATATTGATTTAAGATTTAGAATTTCAAATTTTGTGTCATTAAGCTAGAAAATTTCAATTAGCTTCACTGTTTTTCAATTAGCTTCACTGTTTTCCAAAATATAAAACAAGTTAAATTGTAATTAAGAAATGCAAAAGGTCATCAGAATTTATTGTGTGTTTTTTTATTTATTTCTTTTACACTAATCTCTAGTTTTTTTTTTCTTGAAGGAGATTGAAAAAAAATATTTACGGATCTTTGGTGAACACTAAGTACAAATTGTGCATATATAGCAAATTCTTGCGGCATGACCTCGTAAGATAATTCTATCTTATACTTATTTGCTTTTATATGTTTATGTTATTCTTTTGCACTTTTTATGTAACAAAATACTGATTGTTTAATTAAAAATTAAAATATAAAAGCAATGTCTTTATTACGAGCCAAGAAATCAACACATGATATAAATAGTAAGCAATGTCCGAATGGCAACGATCGTCATTCCTTATCAACTCGTGATCCAAAATGATGACCAGGGATAACCAAAAAATTTGCAGTAATTTTTGTGATTTATCATTTATTGGGAATGGACTATCAACATTTTTTGCCTTTGCTTTCTCTGTCTTCTGCCATCTTACTTTATGGTGGCTTCTGCAATACACTCTTGCTATTTTTAATCACTCGTCTTTTTTTCTTTTTCCTTTTTAATTACTTATTTTTGTAGCATTGTGCTACTGTGAGGAAGAAAATTTTTTCCTCATTGCTGAAATAATGTGGATATGTTGGGGAGTGATGCGTGTTGTCACTGCAACAGACTTTAGTAACTACTGTTTCATTCGCAGGAATGGCAGAAATTGTCAAGAGAGTTGTCAGTAGTAGTGGTAAATTAGTAAGAGATTAATCCCATCATTAATCTGTTGGACTTTTTTAGGCTGTCCTACAGAATGTTTTTGGTAAAAGGTATTTAGACTTGGTTTCTTGGTGTGGTCTGAATATTTTGTGACCCATATGATATGATAATAATGTTATGACCAGGTATGACTGTCACTAGAATAAGAAATTACATTTGCATTTGAATTTGCAGCTTCCACCCGAAATCTTAACCCTCGCTGAAATAACTTTCATGGGAAGACTCATACCCATTCAATCTATCTATTCATTTGCTTTCATGACATTTATATATTGTCAGGAACATATATAAATTGATTAAATTTTAGACTGTAGTCTCATGACATTAACTAAGCTTTCATTTTTTGCATTGATTGTGTCTCTGAATATATCTCTTTTGTTTCAACGGGATCCTATTGTCCTATACCTTGGCCACATTAGAAGGAGTTTTTTAGACCTATTTATTGCTTTTATATCTATAGTATTTAATATCATAAAGAAATTTTTATTATAATTTTTCAGTTTTAATGATAAGTTGCTTATTTTTTGTTGTGTATTATTTGCAGATTTAGTATATGGATAAGTCAAGCACGGATATAAAATATGCAAGTAGATTGACATCTTTTTGATAAAGATTAATTACTATTTTGTTATAACAATTATTGTTAGACAAGAATTTTATTATTTTGTTGAGAATTATTGATGAACATGTATTTGAAATACTAATTGAACTTTTTAATATCTATTTTAATTAGAATTTTATTATTAGTTATTTTGTCTCTTTTATAATTTTTTTCTATTGTGCACAAATTTATTTATTAATTAAAATAATTACACATGTATGAACAAAAAAATTTATTGTAAATTTTATTTTTTTGTATTTTTATTACAAAAGTAATTTTTATTTTTATCAAAAAGGCAACTCTTTTATTAGTTGAATATTTTGAATATTAGACAACACTTGTATGGTTGCATATCCAAAAGAAAAAGCAACACTTGTATAGGTTGTGTATCCAAAAGAAAAGGCAACACTTCTATAAGTTGCATATTCAAAAGAAAAGGCAATGCTTTAAAAGGTTGCATATTCAAAACTAATAGGCAACACTTTAAAGTATTGCAAACTCAAACTTATAAGCAACACATAAAAGGGTTGAATTTTATTGCAAATAGGTAACATTTTTTAGTAGTGGTCAAAATATGAGAAAAGACAACATTGCAAAAGTGTTGTCTCAAACACATCTTTGAAGTGTTGTTGTTTTTCAATCAAAGACAACACTTACCAAGTGTTGGTCTCAAAAGCGTTACTTTTGAAACAAAAAAGTGTTGCCTTGATCTAAGGCAATGGCTGCATATGCAATGCCGTCCAAAAACGTTGCCTTAGGTCCAAAAGTGTTGACATAGATCAAAAGCAACCTTTTGTCAGCCTTTAGGCAACACTTTTTAAATGTTGCCTCAACCTGAAAATGTTATAGTGTATATATATATATATAGTGTGTTTTTTTTTTATTTTTGTGTGTGTTATTAGATCAACTCTTGAAATTTTAATTATAAAATAAAATTAATCTCATTTATTGAAAAGGAAACAATGATACTTTTTTTACTAAAAATTTTATATACATAATTAGTTTTATAAAAAAATACTAAAAGAATCTTGGAATACAAAATATTGAAGATAGAAGATGATGAACAATAAAAGTATAAAAAGAGATAAATAGAGAAGAGAGCAATCAGAAGATGAATATATGATTTATTATCAATATTCAATTGTGTATTTAAGAGGAAAAAATCAGATATACATACATCAGTGATATGCATGAGGAAGAACTTGATACTATTTCTGGTGAGGTAACTAACTAGGAAAAAATCATATATATATATATATATATATATATATATATATATATATACATCAGTGATATGCATGAGGAAGAACTTGATACTATTTCTGGTGAGGTAACTAACTGGTAACAGATTGTTATTATGCTGTTATTGTTTTACCCTTGTTATTTTTCCTCAAACTCAAAGGCACTTTAGATGTGACTTTGAGTTTGCTCTTGAAGTGATTAAAAGCAAGTAAAGATAGTGATTTGATAAAAATATCTGTGTAACACTCTAATATTTAAATTCTTATACTCGAATCATAAGTCAATGATAATAAGGTGGTACGACTCAAGGTGGAGTTATAAATATATATATAGATTAGAAGAAACTATTAAACTAGAAGTTTAAAAAGAGTAAAAGAAAATTGTGATCGAAAATATACATATAACGAAAAGATATAACGCGTTTGTGAGACAAGGTTAAGTAAAGCTTAAAGAAAAAATAGAGTAACAACAGAATATATATATATATATATATATATATATATATATATATATATATATATATAGTAAAATAGCCATTAGACACAACCTGCGAAGTTTAGATCAGCTAAGGTTATAGTAACAAAAGTAGTTGATATAGATCCTAACTCTCCCAAAATACATCAAAGCCTCTATAGGCCAAGTTTCAAAAGAAACAAATACATACATCATAAGTTTTTCAAAATAAAAGGGAGAGAAATCTAATCAAAATGCAAAACAGAATAAAAAATAAGCTTCGCCGTCTTCCAGACAAACTCCAGCTCACAGCGAAGCACCAAGACCCGCATATGAAAAACAAGAGATATATACAAAAAGAGAACCCACAAGCCATAAGTTTCTAGTATGGTAAAAATGCCAAATAGATACAATATAAGGTAACAAGAAATTTCGAAGCAATCTTAAACTTCTATACATCAGTCATTTTATGCGAATTTTATAAACCACAAAACACCGGCAAGTGCACCGAGTCGTATCAGTAATAACTCATGTAAGACTCCGGATTTTTAAAAATTAAATAATAAATTTATTTATGATTTATTATATTTAATTAAGATTTTTTTAAGAGATTTTATATATAAATTAAGTAATTTCTTTTTTATGGTTTAAAGCTTTAATAATTGAATAATAATAATAAGGATTTTATATGCTTTAAGTTGAATAATTAGATTTTTGACTTTATTTTATAATTATAAAGAAAATTAATTTTCATTATCTCTAATAATTGAATTAGAGTATTTATTTGAAAATAAATTTGAAGTTGATAATTAAATAGAACTTTTATAGATATTATTATTGAATTAAGATTGATTTTTAATTACCCTATTACCCCTAATTTTATTAAAATTACCTAAACTACTCAAAATTTCCCAAATTGAACTCACTAACCCTAACCTAATCTAGCCACCGCCATTCACCGCCACACTTTCCCTTTTTACCACCTGCAGCCGCCAAACCCCCATTTCCCTCTCCTCAAATATACAACACAACACACACAGTTATACCCGTGGAGAAAAGAAAGAAATGGAAGAATGGAAGGAAAGCTGCGCTGCGAGAGAGAAGAAGAAGCTACCAGACGCCGTCGAACCCACGCTGCTGCTGTCGTCGCACGAACCAGAGGAGAAGGTGAGCTGTCGTGTTGCGTATGAGAGGGAGGCCGAAGCAGGTCGCGTAGTGGAAGGGCCATGCACCGCCATCGAGCTGCTGTGCGCCACCAGGTTTGTCGCCGTTACCGTTCGTTCCAGCCGCCAATTCTATTGTTGGAGTCACCTGGAAGGGGTTCCCGATGCGAGAGAAACAACGCGCAAGGAAGAGGGAGAGAGGCCCGAGGCTGAGCTGGTTCCTACCACCGCTGTTCTGCCATGCCGCTGCTAGGGCCAGCCACCATCTCCGAGCTCACCACCGTCGCTCAGGTCTCCAGAATCAACCATTGGAGCTGCGGATGCATTGTACTTAGTTCCTTTGGGTACAATAAGTTATCTTTGCTCTGAAAACTACTTAAATCGTTGATTTTGTTATTTGTTTCTAAGGTTCTTACAACTTTAATGCCTTAGGATCGAATCCCGGTTATTGCATGTTGGAGATTTTAAGTTGCTGTTGTGGCTGCGGGTTTAGTGGTTCTTGCGACTTTAATGCCTTAGGATTGAACCGGAATTCGATTCTAAGGCATTAACATCACAAGAACATTAGAAACGTATAACAAAATCAATGATTTAAGGAGTTTTCAAAGCAAAGATAACTTACTGCACCCAAAAAAACTAATGATAATGCAGCCACAGCTCCAATGGTTGATTCTGGCGACCTGAGCGATGGCGGTGAGCTCGGAGATGGTGGCTGGCCCAAGTAGCGGCATGGAAGAACAGCGATTGTAGGAATCACCTCAGCCTTGGTCCTCTCTCCCTCTTCCTTGCACATTGTTCCTCTCGATGCTGGTGCATGTCCCTTCCTCTGTGCGACCTGCTTTGGCCTCCCTCTCGTACGCAACACGACGGCTCTGCTTCTCCTCTGGTTCGTGCGACAGCGGCAGCAGCATCGGTTCGACGGTGTCTGGCAACTTCTTCTTCTCTATCGCGATGTAGCTTTCCTTCTATTCTTCCCTTTCTTTCTTTTCTCCATGGGTATAACCGTGTGTGTTATGTTGTGTATATGAGGTGAGGGAAACGGGGGTTTGGCGGCTGCAAATGGTAAAAAAGGGAAGTGTGGTGGTGAATGGTGGTGGCTAGATTAGGTTAGGGTTAGTGGGTTCAATTTGAAAATTTTTGGGTAGTTTAGGTAATTTTAATAAAATTAAGGGTAATAGAGTAATTAAAAATCAATCTTAATTCAATAATAATGTTTATAAAAGTACTATTTAATTATCAACTCCAAATTTATTTTCAAATAAATACTCTAATTCAATTATTAGAGATAATATAAATTAATTTTCTTTATAATCATAAAATAAAGTCAAAATCTAATTATTCAACTTAAAGCATATAAAATCCTTATTATTATTATTCAATTACTAAAGCTTTAAATCCTAAATAAAAAATTACTTAATTTATATATAAAATCTCTTAAAAAATAATCTTAATTAAATATAATAAGTCATAAATAAATTTATTATTTAATTTTTAAAAATCCGAGGTCTTACAACTCATGGTGTGTGAGTGTCGATCTCACGAGGAATAACGGATTAAGCAATCAATCGTCAATTGATTATTCTAGTCAGACAATGAAATTAGGGTTTTGAGAACTTTGAAACATAAACAAGAATAAAATAAAGCAAGGCAGTGAGTAGCGTAAAGATAATATGATTAAGAAAGTTAAGGTTTCGGAGATGTTAAAACTTCCGGATTAATATCTTTTTCACTTTCCACCCTAATCATGCAATGATTCTTTTATGGTAAATCATTAGTAATCAAACTCCAATCCCTTGGTGATTTAATTTCTCTTTAACTTAATTAATCACTAATCCCTTAGTCAATTATTTAAGAAAAGAGTTGAAGAACGTCATTGATTTATAAAACCACACAATTCATAAGAATCGTCCATGGTTGATTTTATGTCACTTATCAATCTAGTTTCAAAACTTAAGAATTATGAGAATTGGTTTTCAAGCTTAATTCAATTAATCAATTTCTCCAAGAGGTTAAGAGAATTCAAATCAAATAAGAATTATTTTCCAACATATTCAAACTCTTTAAGATGAAGAACGAAAACCTTTTCTTAAGAAGAAATCAATTGCATAAATTAAAGGTAGAAAAGCTAATATATTAAACCATGGAAATAACAGAGCTCCTGATGAGCGGATATTTTAGACGCTTTTTGGGGGTATTTTCATATAGTTTTTAGTAGGATCTAGCTATTTTTTAGTATATTTTTATTAGTTTTTATGCAAAAATCACATTTCTGGACTTTACTATGAGTTTGTGTACTTTTCTGTGATTTCAGGTATTTTCTGGCTGAAATTGAGGGACCTGAGCAAAAATCTGATTCAGAGGCTGAAAAAGGACTGCAGATGTTGTTGGATTCTGACTTCCTTGCACTCAAAATGGATTTTTTGGAGCTACAAAAGCCCAATTGGCGCGCTCTCACTTGCGTTGGAAAGTAGACATCCAGGGCTTTCCAGCATTATATAATAGTCTATACTTTGCCCAAGTTTTGACGACGCAAATTGGCGTTTAACGCCAAGTCTTTACCCTATTCTGGCGTTAAACGCCAGAACTGGCATAAAAAATGGAGTTAAACGCCAAAAACAGGCAGCAACTTGGCGTTTAACTCCAAGAAAAGTCTCTACACATGGAAGCTTCAATGCTCAGCCCAAGCACACACCAAGTGGGCTCCAGAAATGAATTTCTGCACTATCTATCTTAGTCTACTGATTTTCTAAAAATCTAGGTCACTAGCTTAGTATAAAAACTACTTTTAGAGATTTACTTTGCACCTCATGACATTTTTACACTTCACATTGTATTTCTGACGGCATGAGTCTCTAAACCCCATGATTGGGGGTGAGGAGCTTTGCTGTGTTTCGATGAATTAATGCAATTACTACTATTTTTCATCCAATCACGCTTGTTTCTATTCTAAGATATTCAATTGCACTTCACCCTGATGAATGTGATGATCTGTGACACTCATCATCATTCTCGCCTATGAACGCGTGCCTGACAACCACCTCCGTTCTATCTGCACTAGCTTGAGTGTGTATCTCTTAGCATCCTGGTTCATAATCAGAGTCTTCGTGGTATAGGCTAGAATTATTGGCGGTCATTCCTGAGATCCAGAAAGTCTAAACCTTGTCTGTGGTATTCCAAGTAGGATCTGGGAAGGGATGACTGTGACAAGCTTCAAACTCGCGAGTATTGGGCGTAGTGACAGACGCAAAAGAATCAACGGATTCTATTCCAACATGAGTGAGAACCAACGGATGATTAGCCGTGCGGTGACAGCACATTCAGACCATTTTTACTAAGAGGATGGATGGTAGCCATTGATAACGGTGATCCACCAACATACAGCTTGCCATGGAAGGAGACCTGCGTGCGTGAAGAAGAAGACAGTAGGAAAGCAGAGATTCAGAAAACAGAGCATCTCCAAAACCTCAATCTGTTCTCTATTACTGCATAACAAGTATTATTTATTTTATGTTAATTACTTTTCATAAACCCAATCATTTTTATTATTAGTTTCCTGACTAAGAATTACAAATAACCATAGCTTGCTTCAAGTCGACAATCTCCGTGGGATCGACCCTTACTCACGTAAGGTATTACTTGGACGACCCAGTGCACTTGCTGGTTGTGGTACGAGTTGTGAAAAGTGTGATTTACAATTCGTGTACCAGCTCCTAACCTTAACCGAGGAGAATTAGAAACTCATGTTCTTCAGAGAATCCTTAAGAAATTAAAATTGTAAATTTTCGAAGAAGAGAGAAGCCCCCGGAAGAGTGCCTTCCTTCTCTTAAAATACTAACCCAAAAAAACTACAATTCAAATTCAAATTTCAAAACAGAATCAAAACTAACTTAAAATTCAAATACAAATCTTCATAAATATAAAATCAAGGAGAATCAAATCTGGAAGTTATTTGATTTGATTCTAGAAAGTTACTGGGCGTTACTGGCGTATTGGAAGTTATTTTCCGTGTAACGCTTGCTCCGAGCGTGAAACGCTTCATTGTAATTTTTGCACTCTCGCGTACGACTGAGGGATGCATACGCAGAACCTTCGATATTTCCATAGTCATGCGTATGCATAAGCCATGCCTATGCATGACCTTGCCGCACTCCTAGGAAGTTTTGTTTGAGCTGCTCCTTGATCCCTCTTGCTTTGCTACATGATTTTCTCATCTTTAAAACCCTGTATTTTCCTTGAAAACACTTAGAGAATGTTTAGTAGCTTGATAGTTGATTCTAATAAAATTGAGAGAGAATTATGTATTTTTAAACTTAATAAAACATAAAGAAAACATAAGAAAAACATAGTAAAAACTACTAAAGATGCGGACGCATCATCATTCCATCCTATGTTCTCACTAATCCATAGTTTGGTAATTATCCTAGGGGATTCTAGTCTAACTCAATATTTCTCATCTTTCTCACATTTCTCCAAACTCCAAACAGAGCAACCCTCAGCATAAATCGATACCCATTTCTCCAAATTCCAAACAGAGCAACCCTCAGCATAAATCGATACCCACATGAGGGACCTCTCACATGTTCAAACACAAGCAATACAAACAAGTAATACACAAGCATATTCAAGTAAAGCAATTAGTATATATTCATTTAATATTTACAAATAAGCAAACCAAGACAAGTAGCCAACCCAAACAATTCAATCAAATACAAATGATGTATGCCTGCCCTATGGCCAATGATATCATTTTTCGGTTATACAGTGGTGCGCAAAATTAAAACTTGCACAACTTAACTAGCAAGTGCACTGGGTCATCCAAGTAATACCTCAGGTGAGTGAGGGTCAATCCCACGAGAATTGTCGGACTAAGCAAGAAATGGTCATCTTGTTGGACTTAGTCAGGTAAACAGTAAAAAGAGTTGTGTTGTTGTCAACGTATAAACAAATGAACAAGAAAATAAAGAAAGAAATTAAAGGGTTTGGTATAAAACAATGATGAAAAATCGATTAAGGTTTCGGAGATGTTTACTTTTTCCAGATTATAAGGTCTTATGAACTATTTTAACAATGAATGATTCATTCTATGGCAAACCATAAGTGATTAAACCCTAATCTCTTAGCGATTTAATCTCCTCTAATCGTCATCAAATGCCACACTCGTGGTCACTTAATTCCGATTAGAGGGTTAAGTTCAGAAAACTAATTTAATACCACAGAAACCCTAATTACCCAAAGCTAATAGAATTTTATGTCACATATCTCAATTAGTTCATTTAATTAGCAATTTATGAGGAATTTATTTTCAAGCTGTAGTTCAAGCAAGATAACTCTCTCGAAAATCACAAGAACTCAAGTAGAAAAGGGTCATACTCTCGTTCCACCCAATTCATAAGATTAAGAATGAAAACAATCCTTAGAATTGAATCAAAACATTAATTAAAATAGAAGAATAATAGTTCTAATCCATAGAAATAAACAGAGCTCCTAACTTTAACCAGGAAGTTTAGTTGCTCACAACTTACAGAGAAAATAGGGTTCTGAAAAGTGAAGAAGGAAGAAGATCCTAAACCTAAGTGATCTTTTCCTTTAATTACTAACCTAATAATAAATGCTAGGCCTAAAAGATATTATTTGTAAATAGAAATTACAAAAAAATAAAAATAAAAGTAATAAGTGCTAAATCCACTTGGAGGACCAAAGAGGTGTGAAACGGGCTACTGCTGGCATTCAACTTCAGGAATGGGCGTGAGATGCCAGGGGAGGAATATAATATTGCTGGCCTGTGCCCTCCTGCTGGCACCAAACGCCAGGTGGGCGTTTAGCACCCAGGGAGGGTGCTGCCAGCATTTTCCTTTCTTGTTCCAGCCTCCTTCAAACTACTCCGAATTTCGCCTAAAACCATAAAATCTCAAAAACAAAACTAAAAGTAGCATCCAAAGGTGATTTTGCACTAAAAACAAGTAAAAATAAATAAAATCTAACTCAAAACAATACAAAAATAACTAGAAAAAGGGTATAAGATACTCAGGCATCACAACACCAAACTTAAACTGTTGCTTGTCCTCAAGCAACCAAAACAATATAGGACCAAGGAAGAGAAAACTCACAAGATTAGAGTGGTCATTCAAGCTCAGGTCTAATTACTGAATGGAGCTAATGACACTCTATTTTTGAATAGCTTTGGCATCTCACTATCCCTTGAAGCTCAGAAATATTGGTGTCCTTAAGGACTAGAACTCGAATGGTATTATTGATTCTCTTCTTTAGGCTCTAGTTGATTCTTGAACACAGCTTTTCTTTTCCTTAGTGCTTTGCACCTTGACCCTAGCCATGACTCTAAGTGCGTTATTTTCTAGCTTGACTTGAAACAAGAAACACCACAAGCACTTAACTAGGGGAACCATTTGGGTTTGAATTTTTCTTTTCTTTTCTCCCACACAGTGGTGCTCAGAGCCTTAGGCATGCTCTGTAACAGTAATGGGTCATGACTATAAGCATTCAGTCTCAAGGGTTGCTTGACACTCTTACACCACAAGCAGATGGTTAGGGAAAACCACTCTTTTGAGCTTGAGATCAGTTTTGACCCACCTAACCATTGATACTCAATGCCTTGGACCTTTTTCTTTTAATTTTTCTTTTTATTTATATTTGCTATTTCTTTTGCTTTAAGAATCAATCTTTTTCTTGTTTCAGAGAATCAATAATATTTCTATAAATTCCTGTTCCTCAAGAACCAATATACTTAACTCCAATATCAAACATGCATAGTTAATTCATACATTCAGAAATAGAGATAAGGCCATCATATCAAAGTAATTAGAATAACTCATAATATAACTCAAGATCTCATGCATTTTACTACTTCTTTTTCAATAGATTTTTCTTTTTAAGCTTGATGCGTAATACATAAGACATCTTGAAAAAGTTTCAAAAATAAGCTACTAAACTAGAAAGTAGAGAAATCCTAAGAGTGATCATGCAAACTCAGACAAAAAACTGGGAAATAGAATAAAATACTTAAAACAGACATAAGATAAAGAAAAGGGAAAATGAAACTCAATCACCTCAGTGATGGTGGCTGCTGCTCCCTTCGAAGAATCCTCGGGAGTGTTTAAGCTCCTCAATATCACGCCCCTGCCTCTTCTGCTCATCTATCATCCTCCTTTGATCTTCCATCATCTGCTGGAGGAGGGCAGACTGGTCCTGATGCTCCAGCCTCAACTGATCAACTGATGATAACAACTCCCCTAAAGATGTGGTCAACTAATCCCAGTAATCACATGGATGGAAGTACATCCTCTGAGGCATCTCCGGAAGGTCTTTTGGAGGCGGTGAAACTGGCTCCTGCAGCGGTCCTTGCACGGGCTCCTTAGCGTGCTCCAGACCTTTCTTTGTGATCGGCCTCTCCTCGTCGATCAGGGTATCTCCCTCTATGTGAGCTCCAACTACTGCACATAAGCGGTAAATGAGATGGGGGAAAGCCAGCCTCGTAAAGGTGGAGGCCTTGTCAGCTACTCTGTAAGACTCCTGAGGGATCACCTCATGCACCTTCACCTCATTGCCGAGCATAAAATAGTGAATCATCACTGTTCCTTCGACTGTAGCCTCAGAGCGGTTACTCGTAGGGATGATAGAATGTTGGATGAACTCCAACCATCCTCTAGCTACAGGCCTAAGGTCAAGCCTACCTAGCTGAGAAGGCTGACCTTAAGCATCCCTCCTCCACTGAGTTTCAGGTACGCAGATGTCAGCAAGAACTTAATCCAATCACTGGTCAGTGTTGACCCTACGAATGTATGAGTGAGGGTCCTCTCATGGCTCTGGTAATTGTAGCGCCACCCTCACACTCTCAGGATTGAAATCCATGATGTGTCTTCTGACCATGGTGCACCAATTCTTTGGCTCCCGATTCACACTTCTATCATTCTTGCTCGTCACCAAGGTGTTGGCGTAAAACTCCTGCACCATTAACACTCTAACCTCAGTCACGGGGTTGGCTAGAACTTCACAACCCTATCTCGGAATCTGGTAAAGGATCTCCGGGTACTCACCATCCTTCATCTTGAAGGGGACATCGGGAGTCACCTTCTTCTTCCTCACCACATCATAAAAATGGTCTTAAGGGGGTGATAAACCCCGTTTTTAGGGTTTATCTTGTATTGATTTTAGGGAATTTCATCACCTTTTACCCACATTTACTCAATAAAATGGCATGGTTTCATGATTATCTCCTAATTTGTGCATGAATGTGAAAACATGCTTTTTAGACCTTTAATGTGTCAATATTAATTCACCTTTGATTCCACTAGATACCTTGATATGTTTGTTAGTGAATTCAGATTAGAAAGGTTAGGAATGGATCAAAGGGGTGGAGAGGAAGAGCATGCAAGTGGAGAACTCATGAAGAAACAAGAATTTAGGATGTTGAGATCGACACGCACGCCCAGCAGACGTGCACGCGTGGAAAGTGACGTCGCAGGGCGACGCGTACGCGTACATGACGCGTACGCGTGACCCACGCGCACGCATTGGTGCTCGCACATGACCCACTTAAAATGAATCCACTGGGGGCAATTTCTGGGCTTCCCAGGCCCAAATCTAGCTCATCTCTGATGCTATTTAACCCAAGGATTGAAGAGGAATCAACACATTACATCACATTAGTTTAGTTTAGTTTAGTTTTAGAGGAAAAGTTAGTTTCTAGAGAGAGAAGCTCTCTCTTCTCTCTAGAATTAGGTTAGAGGTAGATTAGGATTTCTTAGATCTAGGTTAATTTCATGCTTTGATTTACTTTTTCTTTTGTAATTCTTGTTCTTCCACATCTCCTCTCTCTAGTTCAGCATTTAATTCTTGTAATTCTCTACTTTTATGTTGATGCACTTTTGTTCTTCCATTTTCCTTTAATGCAATTTCATGTTTCATGTTCCTTTATTGCTTAATTGAATTGTTGTTGTTAATTTCCTTGCAATTGAGTGGTGTAGATTTACTTTTCTTGAAATTTTACTATGCTTTCCTTTATGCCTTCCAAGTATTTGATAAAATGCTTGGAAGGATGTTAGAGTAGATTTTAGTGCTCTTGGCTTGGGAAGGTAACTTAGGAATTCTTGAGTCACTAATGTCCAAGTGATTGATAATTGATAGCCATTGACTCTAGCTTTCATTAATTCAATTAGTGAGTGGCTAGGACTTATGGACTTGGATCGGTGTAGCTCATTTGACTTTCCTTTACTTGTTAGATGATGACTTAATGGGATTGATCCTTGCAATTATCATGTTGTGGTTAGTGATAAGGATAGAGATCCTTGACCACCAAACCTTGCCAAGACCTCTTTGTCATTTGATTTCCATTGCCATTTACATTTCTTGTCTCTTAATTCAAAAACCTCAAAACATACTTCATAGCCAATAACAAGAACACTTAATTGCAATTCCTAGGAAAAATGACCCGAGGTTTAAATACTTCCGTTATTAATTTTAGGGGTTTGTTACTTGTGACAAACAATTTTTTGCATGAAAGGATTATTGTTGGTTTAGAAACTATACTTGCAACGAGATTTCATTTGTGAAATTCTAAACCGTCAAAAATCCATTCATCAAAAAGGCACCGTTGCTGGGGAATTGCAATGGTGTTATGTTATTGGTTATTGTATATATGTGAATATTGTGAATAGCTTGATTTTTGGATTTCTTGTTAGTTTTCGCTAGTTTTAGGACTTTATTTCATTATTTCTTATTAGATTTTGGTTCTTATTTTCTCTTTTCATTATGAATTCTCACTTTGGTTATGAGTTTGGTTCTAACTATGTTGTAGGAAATGGAAGCTTCAATGAGGATGTGTATCAAGCATGGGACAATCAAAGGTGGGAGGAGCCATATGTATATGATCAATCCTATTGGCAACAACCCCTACCAATGCACTATGAACAAGAGCCATTCTATGATGCATATCAATCTAATGGTTATGGTGAATCTCCTTGCGACTTTCAAGAACCACCACCATATGCCTATGAGCCATATCCTCAACATAGCCCTCAACCATACTCACAAGCCCCTTTCCACCAAACACCTCCATATGACCCTAACCCATATACACCATACCAACCACCTTTCGAGCCATATGAGCCACATATAGAACCACCACCATTCCAACCTCAATACTTCCAAGAACCACTTCCTCCATACCATGACCAAGATGAGCCACCTACAATGTACACAAATTTTTAACCACAAGATGAATTCTACTCTCCATCACAACCCTCCATAGAAGAGTATCTATGTCCATCAATCCAAGAGCAATATGATCCTACTTATGTTAGTAATTTGGAACAAGAATCAAAGGATCACCTAAAGGAAATAATGGATCGGCTTCAAGCAACCATCCATCAAAAGTTAGATGCATGGGATTCATACCACATGTCCACGGATGATTGCGGACGAGCAACCGAAGAGGGGAGTATGAAGGGGATTGTATAATCTCAACTTGCGAACAATGGATTGGAGTGTGTTGGGCAACAAGTAGAACAAATAGAGAACATATAACCACCACATCCTTATTATGATGAATCACCTTCCTACTATGAACCCTTCTCCCAAGACAATGAGCCCTCTCATCCACCCCAACCTCCAATGGATGACATCCTTGGTGTTCTTCTTCAAGGGCAAGAGGAGATGAAAAGGGATGTACAACAATTCACGGCCGCCTTGGACGAGGTGGTAAACCGGTTAGCATCCCAATGCTTGGGAACCCAAAGTACTCCCATGGCTACATGTGAAGAATCCAAGGAAGAGCATAGCATGAAGGAGAGATTGGAAACTCTGGTGGGAAATGAGAAAAGTTGATTTGTGTTGGAACAATTGGAGGAAGCTAGGATTGTTGAAGAAAAGGAAGAAGTGGTTGAAGACTTAGGAGATGCGAAACCTCTATGGGAACATAGAGTTGAAGAAAACCCCTCCAAGAAGATTGAATTTGATGCTAAGGAGGAATGTGCACAACCTCCAAGGCATATCCCTTATGAAGAATTGGACGGGATAGAGCAAGGGTTGAGTTCCCTTAGCAATGAAGATCAAGCATCAAGGCTTAGTGGTGAAGAATTCTTTGAACTTAAAGAACCTTCTCCTGGTGAAATTGAAAGTGTTGTGGAGGTAAACCTCTCTCATCCTCCCAATTATGATTTGAGTAATGGAAAAGGCTTAGATAAAATTGTTGAACAAAGGATTACATTTGAGGAATCTTGTGAAGAGGTGGAAGTCCTTAGAAGAAGAAGGACGGGAGTTGGATACGCTTTGTCAAGAACCTTGGAAGCCTCTTTACCTAAGTTGTCATCTACTCCTTCACTTGAGTGGGTAAAATTCATCTCTATTAGCTTTATTGTCCCACTTGAGTATGGCTTGCTTGAAACGGATGGTCAACTTAGGATGCTTTGCGGGATGAAGCGTAAGAGAAAGATGTTTCGTGGTTGACGTTGTAAATCAAGGCTCATTATGGTTGATACATCAAAAATGAAATATAAAGGTTGGAATAGTGCTCAACTAGATGGGTCTAGGAGGATTGTTGGGCACTTCATTGAGAATTCATCTTGCTTGCCACCTGGATGCACTAATAATGATCAACTTCAAGATGGGTGTGAAAATAAAGTGTGGGATCCCAGATTACAAGAAGCGGATCAATCTTGGGAGCCCTTAGCTTGTGCGGAACTCCATCCAAGCTTGGAATAATTAATTTTGAAGAATAGAGCTTATTGGAAGTCCAAGCATTTGTGAATGTTCAAAGAAGAATTTAAGCACAAGCCACCTTGAGAGGAGCTCCCCATAAGTCCAACTTAAGGACAATAAATAAAAGTGCTAGGTGGGAGACTGACGTGGCAGAAAGTAGCCGATCAAGAAATTAATATAAGAAATATGTTGCAAGTACTGTTCTTAACCAACAAAAATCCGCTTATCAATTTAGAAGGGTTGTCACAAATTTAGAATAAAAATACTGGGAGTAGGAATCCCAGGTCGTCTCCCAACGAGTTAACAAAAGAGTGCTATTTTATTAATCAGGAGTTTTCCGAGAATTTTTAAGAGTTGAAGAACAGAAAAATAAAGGATTGTGAATTAAAGCAATGTAAATTAAAAGAGATTTGTGTATTCAGAATAAAATGCCTTGACCGGGAGAATGATTAATTGGAAGTTCTATCCTTGTTGGATCTTCTCAAGTGTAGTATCAAGAGGTTGTTATTTTCACTTAGTTAACCCTTACTAAATAAAGGAAAGTCAAGTGATTGAGCTAACTCTTATTCGCAAGTCCTAACCCTCTCCCTTGGGAAGGATTAGCATTAGTAAATAGAGAATTAGCCAACAACTTCCAATTTAACTAATCACTTGAGCATTCTAACTCAAGGGTCTTCTTTTAATCAACCCCAAGTTAAGTTGGGAGTCTACTCCATTGACATGAATATAACGTTCACAAACATATAAAAAGAAGACATGATAAACAATAACTGAAAATTAATTAAAAGTAAAAATAGTTCTTTGCAATAATAAATTCCAAAATCATAAACATACTTATCTGAGTAGGGTTAATGGGCAGTAAGAGAGTAAAGGAATAAGAAAACAAACTAGAATAGCAACTTTAACGGAGGTAATGACTCTTCTCAATATCCAAAGCAAAAGCATAAAACTAGAAATTTATGAATGTAAAGGAAACCTAGAGGAAGTAGTAATTTCTCTCTAAGATTCAAAACTAAAAACTAAAAACTATGCGAATGAGAATGTGTTGAGTCTCTGCTCATCCCCTGGCTCTAGTCTGTGTTTCTGAGCCAGAAACTGGGTCCAAACTCGGCCCAAAATTGCCTCCAGCATTTTCTGTGATTTTTGCAGGTAGCGCATGTCACGCGTACGCGTCAGGCACGCGCACGCGTCGCCGTGAAGACTCCAATTCACGCGCACGCGTGAGCCATGCGTGCACGTCGCTCCTTGCTGGTTATCTCCTTTATCTTTTGTGCTCCTTCCATTTATGCAAGCTTCCTCTCCATCCTCTAAGCCATTCCTGCCCTATAAAGCCTGGAAACACTTAACGCATAGATCATGGCATTGAATAGTATAAAGAGGGATTAAAAATATTCAATTTAAAGGCTTAGGAAGCAAGTTTTCAATTATAGAACAAAACTAGGAAGGAATTGTAATATCATGCAAATTGTATAAATAAGTGTGCAAAGACTTGATAAAAGCCACTCAAATCAGCACAAGATAAACCATAAAATAGTGGTTTATCAGAGACACCCCACCATGGTAAAATCTTTTCATTTTCTCTTTTGTAAATATTGGTAAAAGTAATTTAATTTCATGTTTTAATTGATTTGTTGAGTTCATTTGGTAGTTTGGTATGTTAAATAAGGTTTTATGGTATTTTGGTAGCTGTTTGGAGCTTTGCAATGCTTGGTTTGGTGCAAAAACATGGAAAATTTTGAAAAACAGAGCACCAACCCACGCGTATAAGCGCCCCACGCGTATGCATGCCCTAAGCATTTTTGAGCATCCACACGCATGTGTCACCCACACGTACGCGTGGATTGCAAATTTTGACCTCCCAGCCAAAAACTCGAGAGTTACGCCTGCATCGCGCGAACATTGTACCTGAGGCACAAACCAACCCACGCGTACGCGTGCCTCACGCATAAGCGTCGCTTCTCTGGTTTGCCATGCACGTGTACGCGTGACCCACGCGTATGCATCGCCCCCATTTCACCACTACCCACGCGTACACATCACCTTCCTTCATCATCTTCTCTTCTTCTCTTCTTTCCATTTCTTTCCTTCTTCTCTCTTTTTCTCTTTTCTTTCCACCTCTCACCTATCACCCAATACTACCAAACACCATTTATAACCAGTCCTTTTAGATAATTAGTTGTTTAGTTAGTTAAACTCATTTAATTTTTGTTTTTCATAACAAGTGTTGGATTATTAATCTTGGTTACTATCTCTTGCTGCTGATTATCGATGAGATGTTAGTTTAACATCATTTTGTTAATTGTCATTGTTGGATTCTTTGTTGAGGTTACAATTTATTAATTGGTTTTGAATTTTTCATGTTCAACCTTTGAGAACACCAAGTACATATGACTTTGCCTTCAAGCTTCTAAATCTTTTTGAATTGCATGTTGTAGCTAGCCACCATGTGATTTGAATCTTATTCTTTGATTAGGCAATCTCTTGGTGGATGATATTGTGCATTTACCTTAATGCATTGTGTTTCTTGATCAAATGCATCCATATGTTTTTGGCTTGAATGCTTTCATGCTTCTTTATCGCTTGTTTGGTTGACTTAACCCACAAGTTTAAAGTATCTCAAGCACGTTAGAATGAGTGAAGTGCATGTTCCTTTTTGTGTAATTGTGACATGGCTCTTTTTATGCTAGTGTGTGTTCTAGACCGCATGCATCTTAGAACTCACACACTTGTTTCATTAATGTCACACATTGGGTCACTCACTCCATTCGGCTGATTATTACCTCATTCTAATAATTTATGCTTCCTTGCTTTTGCATTTACTCTTCTTACTATCATGCTTTCTAATTTCAGGATGAGTCATTATAAGCAACCATGGAAGTGGAGAAGGAACACGCAGCAAACCGGGTGATCTACCAGCTGAAGGTAGCAATCCGGAGCGTCGCCGTACCCCCTTGCTCATCTTTGGATGCACTGAGGACGGTGCAAACTTTTAAGTGTGGGGAATTCGTCCGACCATTCGGCGCTTTTGGGTGACAAATTTCTAATCCCAACACTTTTGCATTTCATTTTTAGGTCTCTTAGATTTTTTGTTGCATTTTCTTATTTTGCATATATATACATAATAAGCTTAGTCAAAATAATGAAAATTTTCAAGAATTTATCTATAGGACGACCTGATTGATTTGAGTAAAAATTTCATTGAATTTGCATGAATAATATATCTTGTGGAACATGGTTTTTGAGCTAAGAACACAAGCCTGTGAGATTTGAGCCTAATGATGTGGTTACATCTTATAACCACTTATGTTTCCTTCTTGTGTGCATTGTTCTCTTTCTAAGATTGTGGTCTTTGATTTGTTTGATTCTTTATGTCTATTATTTTGTGTATTCATGCACTTATATGATTGAGGCCATCATTTCACTTAGCTCACTTGCCCAAATAGCCTTACCTTTTATCTTCCATTGTTAGCCAATTTGAGCCTACGATTAACCAGCTTGTTCTTTAATTTAGCGCATTACAAGCCTTAAAGCGAAAAACAATAAATGTCCGTATTTGGATCTTTTATTGGCTTAGGCTAGTGAGTGTGTATATCATTCAAGTGTGGGGAAACTTGGGACATTGGTTGAAAAAAGGGTAGTGTTGTAATTCTATTGAAAATATTGGGAATTGGGTACATGCTCATGTGTTGATTAAATGTAAAACCATATGCATTGATGCTCTTGTATATACTTTATTGCAAAAGAAAAAAAATGAGAAAATAAAAAGAAAAAAATATATACCAAAAGAAAAAATAAAAAAATAGAAAAAGAAAGAAAAAGAAAGGTAATAAAAGGGGACAAAATGCCCTAAAGTGAAGCTCAATAATAATCAATGCATATGAGTTGTGATCAAGAAGAGAATGCATGAGTATGTGAAAAAGTGAAGAATGGGTAGTTAGGTTAGCTTTGAAATTGTATAGTATGTCATAGGTTAGGTGGGAAGTCTAAG
The DNA here is from genome assembly GCF_059453495.1 of Arachis ipaensis. Taxonomy (NCBI): domain Eukaryota; kingdom Viridiplantae; phylum Streptophyta; class Magnoliopsida; order Fabales; family Fabaceae; genus Arachis; species Arachis ipaensis. The sequence goes on along the minus strand of NC_142440.1, from coordinate 76,641,600 downwards.
CTTATCAGAGATTCAAATTTCAAGTCCACTTGACCAAATATGCATCCTACCTTGACCCTAGCCCCATTACAACCTATGGATAAGTCCTCATGATAATTGTATGCATGCATGAAATATTTGTTGATTGTTAGATGAAAAAAAAATCTTAGAAAGCATGATTAGGGGAGAATTAAGTGAATCGACCCTAAACACTTGAGCGACTAGAGCGGATACACATCCGGTGAGGGTTTGATTGCTCAATTACATGTTTTCACCTAGAACCATCACTCTTCATGCAAGTTTGTAAAAATCTTTAATAACTCAATTCAATTGTGGATTTAATTAGATTTGCTAGTCCTTGGCCCTTGTGCATATGTATGTTCTCTTGGGAATTGATTTATTTTGACCAAGTAGTTGCATTCATTTAGATAGTTTCATTTAGGTAGGTTGCATTTAGTTAGTTTACATTGAATAAATGTTGGTACCTTTGTTTCCTTCTTGATTTTAGCATGAGGACATGCTATGGTTTAAGTGTGGGGAGGTTGATAAACCCCATTTTTAGGGTTTATCTTATGTTAATTTTAGGGAGTTTTATCACCTTTTACCCACATTTACTCAATAAAATGGCATGATTTCATGATTGTCTCCTAATTTGTGCTTGGATGTGAAAACATGCTTTTTAGACCTTTAATGTGTCAATATTAATTCACCTTTGATTCCACTAGATGCCTTGATATGTTTGTTGGTGAATTCAGATTGGAAAGGCTAGGAATGGATCAAAGGGGTGGAAAGAAAGAGCATACAAGTGGAGAACTCATGAAGAAACAAGAATTTAGGATGTTGAGATCGACACGCACGTCCAGCAGACGTGCACGCGTGGAAAGTGACGTCGCAGGGCGACGCGTACGCGTACATGACGCGTACGCGTGACCCACGCGCACGCATCGGTGCTCGCACATGACCCACTTAAAATGAATCCACTGGGGGCAATTTCTGGGCTTTCCAGGCCCAAATCTAGCTCATCTCTGATGCTATTTAACCCAAGGATTGAAGAGGAATCAACACATTACATCACATTAGTTTAGTTTAGTTTAGTTTTAGAGGAAAAGTTAGTTTCTAGAGAGAGAAGCTCTCTCTTCTCTCTAGAATTAGGTTAGAGGTAGATTAGGATTTCTTAGATCTAGGTTAATTTCATGCTTTGATTTACTTTTCCTTTTTGTAATTCTTGTTCTTCCACATATCCTCTCTCTAGTTTAGCATTTAATTCTTGTAATTCTCTACTTTATGTTGATGCACTTTTGTTCTTCCATTTTCCTTTAATACAATTTCATGTTTCATGTTCCTTTATTGCTTAATTGTATTATTGTTGTTAATTTCCTTGCAATTGAGTAGTGTAGATTTACTTTTCTTGCATTTTACTATGCTTTCCTTTATGCCTTCCAAGTGTTTGATAAAATTCTTGGAAGGATGTTAGAGTAGATTTTAGTGCTCTTGGCTTGGGAAGGTAACTTAGGAATTCTTGAGTCACTAATGTCCAAGTGATTGATAATCGGTAGCCATTGACTCTAGCTTTCATTAATTTAATTAGTGAGTGGCTAGGACTTATGGTCTTGGATTGGTGTAGCTCATTTGACTTTCCTTTACTTGTTAGAGGATGACTTAATGGGATTGGTCCTTACAATTATCATGTTGTGGTTAGTGATAAGGATAGAGATCCTTGACCACTGGTGCACGGAATTGTGATTCACACTTTTTACAACTCCGGTGCAACTAGCCAGAAAGTGCACTGGGTCGTCCAAGTAATAAACCTTACGTGAGTAAGGGTCGATCCCACGGAGATTGTCGGCTTGAAGCAAGCTATGGTCATCCTTGTAAATCTTAGTCAGGCGAATTCAAATGGTTATGAAGTTTTGATAATTAAAATATAAATAAAACATAAAATAAGATAAAGTTACTTATGTAATTCACTGGTGGGAATTTCAGATAAGCGTATAGAGATGCTTTGTTGTTTCTGAACCTTTGCTTTCCTATTGCCTCCTTCCAACCATGTGTGCTCCCTTCCATGGCAAGCTGTAAGATCCTCTCAGTGAAAATGGTCCTCTACGGTTTCTGCACGGCTAATCAACTGTCAGATTTCTCGTATCGGATGAAAAATACCAGGTACAGATACCGCATGGCTAATCATCTGTTGGTTCCCACTAGCGTCGGAATAGGATCCATTGATCCTTTTGCACACTGTCACTTGTGCCCAACATTCGCAGGTTTGAAGCTGTTTACAGTCATCCCTTTCCGGATCCTACTCGAAATACCACAGACAAGGTTTAGACTTTCCGAATCCCAAGAATGCTGCCAATTGGTTCTATCCTATACCACAAAGATACTAATCTCACATACTCGGTCCGTGTATTAGATATCTAAGAGAATATACTCCAGCTGTCATCCAATGACTACCTTGAACATCATGTAGACCGCTTTGTGGTTGTCAAGCACGCGGATCTTGGCTAAGCAAGTAACGAAGATTGGGTGATTGTCACGGGTCATCCCTTCATTCTGACTTAACTGAATTAAGAACAAGAGTATATTTTGGAGAAGAAGTAGGCGTGAATTGAATAGAAAAACAGTAGTAATTGCATTAATTCATGAAGAACAGCAGAGCTCCACACCTTAATCTATGGGGTGTAGAAACTCCACCATAGAAAATACATAAGTGAAAAGGTCTAGGCATGGCTGTGAGGCCAGCCCCCAAACGTGTACAATTGTCTATGATGGTTTGAAAGAAGACTTCTAAAATAAACGTCTAAAAGTAGTTTTTATAGTAAACTAGTAACTAGGGTTTACAGAAAATGAGTAACTAAGTGCAGATAATGCAGAAATCCACTTCTAGGGCCCACTTGGTGTGTGCTTGGGCTAAGCATTGAAGCTTTTTCGTGATTAGGCTATTCCTAGAGTTAAACGCCAGCTTTGGTGCTAGTTTGGGCGTTTAACTCCAATTCTGGTGCCAGTTTGGGCGTTTTACGCCATAAATTTTAGGCTGACGTTGAACGCCAGTTTGGGCCATCAAATCTCGGGAAAAGTATGGATTATTATATATTGCTGGAAAGCCCAGGATGTCTAATTTCCAACGCAATTGAGAGCATGCCAATTGGGCTTCTGTAGCTCCAGAAAATCCACTTTGAATGCTAGAGGGTCAGAATCCAACAGCATCTGCAATCCTTTTTCAGCCTCTGAATAAGATTTTTGCTCAGGTCCTCAATTTCAGCCAGAAAATACCTGAAATCATAGAAAAACACACAAACTCATAGTAAAGTCCAGAAATGTGATTTTTGAGTAAAAACTAATAAAAATATAATAAAAAGTGATTAAACTATACTAAAAACTATGTAAAAACAATGCCAAAATGGGTATAAATTATCCGCTCATCACAACACCAAACTTAAATTGTTGCTTGTCCCCAAGCAACTAAAATCAAAATAGGATAAAAAGAAGAGAAAATACAATTAATTCCAAATATCAATGAAGCTCATTTCCAATTAGATGAGCGGGGCTAGTGGCTTTCTGCTTCTGAACAGTTTTGGCATCTCACTTTATCCTTTGAAGTTCAGAATGATTGGCATCTATAGGGACTCAGAATTCAGATAGTGTTATTGATTCTCCTATTTTAGTATGTTGATTCTTGAACACAGCTACTTTATGAGTCTTGGCCGTGACTCTAAGCATTTTGTTTTTCAGTATTACCACCGGATACATAAATGCCACAGACACATAACTGGGTGAACCTTTTCAAATTGTGACTCAGCTTTGCTAAAGTCCCCAATTAGAGGTACCCAGAGCTCTTAAGCACACTCTTTTTGCTTTGGACCACGACTTTAACCGCTCAGTCTCAAACTTTTCACTTGACACCTTCACGCCACAAGTACATGGTTAGGGACAGCTTGGTTTAGCTGCTTAGGCCAGGATTTTATTCCTTTGGCCCTCCTATCCATTAATGCTCAAATCCTTGGATCCTTTTTATTTTACCCTTGCCTTTTGGTTTAAAGGGCTATTGGCTTTTCCTGCTTGCTTTTTATTTTTCTTTCTTTTTCTTTCTCTTTTTCTTTTTTCTCGTTTTTTTTCGCCAATTTTTTTCGCAAACTTTGCTTTTCACTGCTTTTTCTTGCCTCAAGAATCAATTTTATGATTTTTCAGATTATCAACAATGTTTTTCCATTTTATTATTCTTTCAAGAGCCAACAATTTTAACATTCATAAACAACAAATTCAAAAATATGCACTGTTCAAGCATTCATTTAAAAAATAAAAAGTAATGCCACCACATCAAAATAATTAGATTATTTTCAAGATATAATTCGAAATGCATGTACTTCTTTTTCTTTTGCAAATAAAAACATTTTTCATTTAAGAAAGGTGAAGGATTCATAGGACATTCATAGCTTTAAGACATAGACACTAAACACTAATGATCATGTAATAATGGCACAAACATAGACAAAACATAAAGCATAAATTTCGAAAAATAGAAAAATAAGAACAAGGAAATTAAAGAACGGGTCCACCTTAGTGATGGCGGCTAGTTCTTCCTCTTGAAGATCTTATGGAGTGCTTGAGCTCCTCAATGTCTCTTCCTTGCCTTTGTTGCTCCTCTCTCATGGCTCTTTGGTCCTCTCTTCTTTTATGGAGGATGATGGAGTGCTCTTGGTGCTCCATCCTTAGTTGTTCCATGATGGAACTCAGTTCTCCTAAAGAGGTGTTGAGTTATCCCCAATAGTTGTGTAGAGGAAAGTGCATCCCTTGAGGCATCTCAGGAATTTCTTGATGAGGAATTTCCTCATGCTCTTGTTGAGGTCCATGAATGGGCTCTCTTATTTGCTCCATCCTCTTCTTAGTGATGGGCTTGTGAGATGAATCTCTCCATCTCCCATGACTCGGAGGTGGAAGTAATTGCCTTCCCTTTCCTCTTTCTAGAGGTTTCTCTAGCCTTAGGTGCCATTAATGGTTATGGAAAAAACAAAAAAGTAGTGTTTTTTCCACACCAAACTTAGAATGTTTGCTCGTTCTCAAGCAAAAAGAAGGAAGAAATGAGTAGAAGAAGAAGAAATGGAGGAGATAGAGGTGAGGAGTGGGTTCGGCCAAGGGGGGTTAAGTGTGTATGATGTGTGAATTTGAAGGTGGTAAGGAGGGGTATTTATAGTGTAAGAGAGAGAGGGAATTTGGCTATGAAGGGATGAGTTTGGGAGGGAAATGGTTTGAATTTGAATGGTGAGGTAGTGGGGTTTTATGAAGGATGGATGTGAGTGGTGAAGAGATTGTGGGGAAGAGAGTAAGATTTGATAAGTGAAGGGTGTTTGGGGAAGAGGTATTGATGGGATTGGTCAAGGGTATTTGGGGAAGAGTGTTATGGAAAGGTGTGAAGAGGAGAGAAGAAGAGGTGGGGTAGGTGGGGATCCTGTGGGGTCCACAAATCCTGAGGTGTCAAGGAATTCTGCTCCCTGCACCATTCTGGCATTTAAACGCCCACTGTGTGCCAATCTTGGCGTTTAACGCTAGCTCTGTTACCTTTCCTGGCGTTAAACGCCAGTCTGCTGCCCCTTTCTGGCGTTTAACGCCAGCCAGATGCCAGACACCCTTTTCTGGCGTTAAACGCCCAGAATGCTGCCAGGCTGGGCGTTAAATGCCCATTCTGCTATCTTTACTGGCGTTTGAACGCCAGTAAGCCTGCCCTCCAGGGTGTGCTATTTTTAATGCTGTTTTTTATTCTGTTTTTGATTTTTCAATTGTTTTTGTGACTTCACATGATCATCAACCTAAGAAAACATAAAATAATAATGGAAAACAAATAAATATAATTAAATTGGGTTGCCTCCCAATAAGCGCTTCTTTAATGTTAATAGCTTGACAGTGAGCTCTTAGAGAGCTTCACAGAGACTCAGAGCTTAATGGTGGCCTCCCAACATCAAACTTAGAAGTTGAGTGTGAGGGCTCTATTTGACTCTGTATTGAGAGAAGCTTTTCATGCTTCCTCTCCATGGTTACATAAGAAGATCCTTGAGCCTTAAACACAAGGTAGTCCTCATTCAATTGAAGGACCAACTCTCCTCTGTCCACATCAATCACAGCTCTTGCTGTGACTAGGAAGGGTCTTCCAAGGATAATGGATTCATCCTCATCCTTCCCAGTGTCTAGGATTATAAAGTCAGCAGGGATGTACAGGCCTTCCACCTTCACTAAGACATCCTCTACAAGTCCATAAGCCTGTTTCCTTGATTTTTCTACCAATTCTAGTGAGAATTTAGCAGCTTGTACCTCAAAGATCCCTAGTTTCTCCATTACAGAGAGTGGCATGAGGTTTATACCTGACCCCAGGTCACAGAGAGCCTTCTCAAAGGTCATGGTGCCTATGGTGTAAGGTATTAAGAACTTTCCGGGATCCAGTTTCATCTGAGGTAATTTCAGTTGCCCCAAAGCATTCAGTTCATTGATGAGCAATGGAGGTTCATCCTCCCAAGTCTCAATACCAAATAACTTGGAATTCAGCTTCATGATTGCTCCTAGATATTGGGTAACTTGCTCTTCAATAATGTCTTCATCCTCTTCAGAGGAAGAATACTCATCAGAGCTCATGAATGGCAACAGTAAGTTCAGTGGAATCTCTATGGTCTCTGTATGAGACTCAGATTCCTTTGGTTCCTCATTAGGGAACTCCTTAGTGGCCAGTGGATGTCCATTGAGGTCTTCCTCATTGGAAATCACTGCCTTTTGACTCTCTCCAGGTACGGCCGTGTAGGGTATATTGATGGCCTTGCACTCTCTTTTTGGATTCTCTTTTGTATTGCTTGGGAGAGTACTAGGAGGAGTTTCAGTTACTCTTTTACTCAGTTGACCCACTTGTGCCTCCAAATTTTTTATGGAGGACCTTGTTTCAGTCATGAAACTGAGAGTGGTCTTAGATAGATCAGAGACTATGGTTGCTAAGTCAGAGAGGCTCTTCTTAGAATTCTCTATCTGTTGCTCAGTAGATGATGGAAAAGGTTTGCTATTGCCAAACCTATTTCTCCTACCATTATTATTATTGAAACCTTGATTAGGCTTCTGCTGATCCTTTCATGAGAAATTAGGATGATTCCTCCATGAAGGATTATAAGTGTTTCCATAGGATTCTCCCATGTAATTCACCTCTTCTATTGCAGGATTCTCAGGGTCATAAGCTTCTCCTTCAGGGGAGGCTTCTTTAGTACTGCCTGATACAGCTAGCATTTCACTCAGACTCTGAGAAATCATATTGACTTGCTGAGTCAATATTTTATTCTGAACTAATATGGCATTCAGAGTATCAATCTCAAGAACTCCTTTCTTCTGAGTTGTTCCATTATTCACAGGATTTCGTTCAAAAGTATACATGAACTGGTTATTTGCAACCATTTCAATGAGTTCTTGGGCTTCTGCAGGCGTCTTCTTCAGATGAAGAGATCCACCAGCAGAGTGATCCAATGACATCTTGGACAATTCAGACAGACCATCATAAAATATACATAGGATGCTCCATTCTGAAAGCATGTCAGAAGGACACCTTCTGATCAATTGCTTGTATCTTTCCCAAGCTTCATAGAGAGATTTACCTTCCTTCTGTCTGAAGGTTTGGACTTCCACTTTAAGCTTGCTCAATTTTTGAGGTGGAAAGAATTTGGCGAAGAAAGCATTGACCAACTTCTCCCAAGAGTTCAGGCTATCTTTAGGTTGTGAGTCCAACCATATCCTAGCTATGTCTCTTACAGCAAAAGGGAAAAGCATAAGTCTGTAGACCTCGAGATTAACCCCATTGGTCTTGACAGTGTCACAGATTTGCAAGAATTCAGCTAAAACTGATGAGGATCTTCCAATGGAAGTCCATAAAACTTGCAATTCTGCTGTATTAGAGAAACTAATTGAGGCTTAAGCTCAAAGTTGTTTGCTCCAATTGTAGGAATTGAGATTCTCCTTCCACAGAAGTCAGAAGAGGGTGCAATAAAGTCACCAAGCATCTTCCTTGCATCTCTACCATTGTTGTTATTTTCGGCTGCCATATCTTCTTCTTTTTCGAAAATTTCTGTTAGGTCCTCTCCAGAGTTTTGTGCTTTAGCTTCTCTTAGCTTTCTCTTTAGAGTCCTTTCAGGTTCAAGATCAGCTTCAACAAGAATATTCTTATCCTTGTTCCTACTCATATGAAAAAGAAGAGAACAAAGAAGAAGAGGAATCCTTTATGTCATAGTATAGAGATTCCTTTATGTGAGTAGAAGAATAGAAGAATAGAATTAAGAAGGGAGAAGAAGAAGAATTCGAACACAGAGAGGAGGAGAGGGTTCGAATTATAAATAGAAGAGAAGTGTTAGTAAATAAATAAAACAAATAGAAGGAGATGAGAGAGAGAGAGTGTATTCGAATTTTAAATTAAAAGAAAAGAAAAATATTTTTGTTTTTATTTTAATTATTGGTTAGTATTCGAAAATTAAGAAGAGAAATAAAATAAAATTAGAATTTAATATAACTAGTTAATTAAAAGGAATTTTTTTAAAACATGTTAGTAGTTTTCAAAAATTAGAAAGAGAGAAGGGTAGTTAGGTGGTTTTGAAAAAGATATGATTGAAATAGAAAACTTTTTTAAAATCAAACAAAAGTCAAGTAGTTAATTGAAAGAGATTTGAAAATTAATTTTCAAAAGATAAGAAGTTAGAAAAAGATTTTGAAATTAAGTTTTGAAAAAGATATGATTGAAGTTTATTTTGAAAAAGATTTGAAAAGGAAATTAAAAAGATTTGATTTTGAAAATTAAAGTTGATTACTTGACTAACAAGAAACTAAAAGATACGATTCTAGAATTTAAAGATTGAACCTTTCTTAATAGGCAAGTAACAACTTGAAGTTTCTTGACTCTAAACATTAATTGTTAGCATTAATTTCGAAAATCATGAAATAAAAATAAGAAAAAGATTTTGAAAATTAATTTTGGGATTTTCGAAAAATATGAAGGAAAAATGAAAAAGATTTGATTTTTGAAAAAGATTTGAAAAGATAAAGTTTTTAAATTGAAATTTTGACTTGACTAATAAGAAACAACAAAATTTTAAAAATTTTTTGACCAAATCAACTCAAAATTTCGAAAGTTATGAGTAAAATTAGGGAAAGATATTATTTTTTATTTTTGAATTTTTAATGACACAAGACATAAAAATTTAAGATAAAAAAAAAACAATGCATGCAAGAACACTTTGAATGTCAAGATGAACACCAAGAACACTTTAATGATCATGATGAACATCATGAATATATTTTTGAAAATTTTTAAGAAAAGAAAGACATGCAAGACACCAAACTTAGAACTTTTTAAACTTTAGACACAGAACAAGAAAATGTAAAGATCAAACAAAGAAAATATTTAAGAATAACTTGAAGATCAAGAAGAACATAATGCATATATTTTTCGAAAATTTAAGGTAATTAAAACATGCAATTGACATCAAACTTAAAATTTGACATAAGACTCAAACATGAAACACAAAATATTTTTGGTTTTATGATTTTAAAAATTTTTTTGTAATTTTTCGAAAATTAATTTGGAAAAAGAAAAAATAAGGATTTCAAAATTTTTAATAAGAATTCCAGGAATCATGCAATGTTAGGCTAAAGCTTCGGTCCAAAAGAATTAGACATGGCCAAATGGCCAGCCAAGCTTTAGCAAAGCATTACATACAACAGCCAAATTGATGGGAACCAAAAGGCTCTTGCAAAGATAAGTGGAAACCTCAGTCCAAAAGATTAGACATGGCTTAACAGCCAGCCAGGCTTCAATATATCTTATGAAACTCTAGAATTCATTCTTAAAAATTCTGAAGAACAAATATTTTTTTAAATTTTTTTTGAATTTTTTCGAAAATAAAAATAAAAAACTTAAACTTAAAATAAAATAACCCAATCTAAGCAACAAGATGAACCGTCAGTTGTCCAAACTTGAACAATCCCCGGCAACGGTGCCAAAAACTTGGTGCACGGAATTGTGATTCACACTTTTCACAACTCCGGTGCAACTAACCAGCAAGTGCACTGGGTCATCCAAGTAATAAACCTTACGTGAGTAAGGGTCGATCCCACGGAGATTATCGGCTTGAAGCAAGCTATGGTCATCCTTGTAAATCTCAGTCAGGAAAATTCAAATGGTTATGAAGTTTTGATAATTAAAATATAAATAAAACATAAAATAAGATAAAGTTACTTATGTAATTCACTGGTGGGAATTTCAGATAAGCGTATGGAGATGCTTTGTTGCTTCTGAACCTCTGCTTTCCTATTGCCTCCTTCCAACCATGCGTGCTTCCTTCCATGGCAAGCTGTAAGATCCTCTCAGTGAAAATGGTCCTCTACGGTTTCTGCACGGCTAATCAACTGTCGGATTTCTCGAATCAGATGAAAAATACCAGGTACAGCTACCGCATGGCTAATCATCTGTCGGTTCCCGCTAGCGTCGGAATAGGATCCATTGATCCTTTTGCATACTGTTACTTGTGCCCAACATTCGCAGGTTTAAAGCTCTTTATAGTCATCCCTTCCCAGATCCTACTCGGAATACCAAAGACAAGGTTTAGAGTTTTCGGATCCCAGGAATGTTGCCAATTGGTTCTAGCCTATACCACGAAGATACTAATCTCACGGACTCGGTCCGTGTATTACATATCCAAGAGAATATACTCCGGCTGTCATCCAATGATTACGTTGAACATCATGTAGACCGCTTTGTGGTTGTCAGGCACGCAGATCTTGGCTAAGCGAGTAACGAAGATTGGGTGATTGTCACGGGTCACCCCTTCATTCTGACTTAACTAAATTAAGAACAAGAGTATATCTTGGAGAAGAAGTAGGCGTGAATTGAATAGAAAAACAGTAGTAATTGCATTGATTCATGAAGAACAGCAGAGCTCCACACCTTAATCTATGGGTGTAGAAACTCCACCGTAGAAAATATATAAGTGAAAAAGGTCTAGGCCTGGCCGTGAGGCCAGCCCCCAAACGTGTACCATTGTCTATGATGGTTCGAAAGAAGACTTCTAAAATAAACCTCTAAAAGTAGTTTTTATACTAAACAAGTAACTAGGGTTTACAGAAAATGAGTAACTAAGTGCAGATAATGCAGAAATCCACTTCCGGGGCCCACTTGGTGTGTGCTTGGGCTGAGAATTGAAGCTTTTTCGTGCTTAGGCTGTTCCTGGAGTTAAACGCCAGCTTTGGTGCCAGTTTGGGTGTTTAACTCCAATTCTGGTGCCAGTTTGGGCGTTTTACGCCAGAAATTTTAGGCTGACTTTGAACGCCAGTATGGGCCATCAAATCTCGGGCAAAGTATTGATTATTATATATTGCTGGAAAGCCCAGAATATCCAATTGGGATACTGTAGCTTCAGAATATCCACATCGAATGCAGGAGGTTCAGAATCCAAGAGCATCTACAGTCCTTTTTTAGCCTCTGAATCAGATTTTTGCTCAAGTCCCTCAATTTCAGCCAAAAAATACCTGAAATCACAGAAAAACACACAAACTCATAGTAAAGTCCAGAAATGTGATTTTTGAATAAAAAGTAATAAAAATATAACAAAAAGTGATTATACTATACTAAAAACTATGTAAAAACAATGCCAAAAAAGGTATAAATTATCCGCTCATCAACCACCAAACCTTGCCAAGACCTCTTTTGTTATTTGATTTCCATTGCCATTTACATTTCTTATCTCTTAATTCAAAAACCCCAAAACATACTTCATAGCCAATAACAAGAACACTTTATTGCAATTCCTAGGGAGAACGACCCGAGGTTTGAATACTTCGGTTATTAATTTTAGGGATTTGTTACTTGTGACAAACAATTTTTTGTATGAAAGGATTATTGTTGGTTTAAAAACAATACTTGAAACGAGATTTCATTTGTGAAATTCTAAACTGTCAAAAATCCATTCATCAAGGGGTCTTGGAAAGGAATCGTGTGAAATTCCTTGGCTCGGAAGTGAGGGATTTCTCTTTTCTTTTTCTTAAGGACTCTCCGATTTTTGGTGCCATGGAGGTAAGAATGAAGAAGCAAAAATCGGAGTGCCAACACCAAAGTTAAAAGCTTTGCTCGTCCTCGAGCAAAATAGAAATATAAAATAAGAAAAGGAAAAGAAAATAGAAGAAGGAGATAGAGGAGATAAGAGGAAGGGGTAAAATGAAGAAAGGGGATGTGTATGGTGAAGAGTAAGAGGGGAAGAGTAGTGGAGGTGTGGAGAAAGTGGAAGAAGTGGGGGGTAGTTATAGGTAGGGGTGGGAGGGGTTTTCGGTTAAGGTATGGGAAGGGTGGGGAAGGGTGGGAAAAATTGAATTTGAATGTGGGTTGTTGGAAAGAGAGATGGATGGGATTGATGAGAGGGGATTGAGTGGAGTGAAAGGTGGGGAGAGAATCAAGTAAAATGATGGGTGATGGGATGGATGAATGTGGATGGAAAAGTGGGTGAGAGAGGAGAGCGAATGGATAAGAGTGAGTGAGTGGGGAAGTGGTTGGTGGTTGGGGTTTATCCATTGGCCAAAGATGCTTGAAATTCAAATTCTGCATGCTGCCTCCCTCCCTGGGCGCTGGATGCCAGGCTGGCGTTTGGAACCACCAGAGGGATCTCCATTTGTTTTTTTTTTACTAGCGTTTAATGCCAAGAATGGGCGTTAAATGCCTTGAATGCTCCCTCACGGATGTTTAATGTCCAACCTTTTGCTCCCCTCCTGGGCGCAGAACACCAGCCTAGTGTTGGCGCTACCAGGGGGTCTCTTCCAGGGTGTGCTGTTTTTCCTCCCACGCTTTCCTGTTCCTGTTCTAAGTGCTATACATGATCACAAACGTTAGAAAAATGAGAAAAAACTATGGAAATCAATAGAATATGAGATAATATGAAATCAAACTCAAATAAACTAAAATAGAATAAAAGAAATTAAAAGTAAACTATAGGATACATATTGTTGGGTTGCCTCCCAACAAGCGCTTCTTTACTGTCATTAGCTTGACGGACAGCTCCTTTACGAAAGGTTATAGGGGCTCAGATCTTCAACATGCTCTTATGAATTACTTCAACATGCTCCAAAGATAGGATTCTGTTCACCGTATGTTGTATGATTGGACTTCTTGTGAAGACTACTCTCATGCTCGGTAAGATGTCTTCAGTAGGAATCCTCTTGTTCCTCCAGTCCTTGGATACATTCTTCTTCGGGCCTTCTCCTCCAATGGTGGGTGGTGAATGCCCAATACCAAACTTAGGGTTGATGTCAGGGGTCTCTGTATGGCTTTTCACTGAATGAGAAGGCTTGAGCACTGAGCTCTGCATGTTAGTACCACCTTTGTCTGAGAGAGGTTGAGGGTTAAGAATTTTGAACAGCAAATGGTCCTCATGCATCCTCAGGACTAGCTTTCCTTTCTCTACGGCTTAGTTTGGTAAAGCTTTTACTTTTCAAAAGTAACTTATAAAAGCTAACTTTTAAAAGATGGCTTCTTAAAAGTTGTAGCATTTATATTTGGTAAATCAAATTAAAAATTACTTTTAATAATCACAAGCAATAACAATTGCATTTGGTAAAATAGTTTTTAAAATTTAAAAATACTATAATAGACATAAATGCAAGCATTAAATTTGAAAATTAGTTAACATATGAGGTTATATTAGACTTTTAAATTTTGAAAAGCACAAGCCAACTTTGAAAAGCTCTATCTTAGGTGCTTTCAAAAGTACCCCGATCTTTTAAAAGCTGCAAGCACAAGCACATGATCTTTTTTATTTACCAAACACAAAATGAAGAGCTTGAGCTTTTAAAAAGCACAAGCACCTCTTCAAAAAGCTTTACCAAACCAAGCTTACATCAATCAAGGCTCTCCTAGTAGCTAGGAATGGCCTTCCTAGGATGATGGAGTCATCCTTTTCCTCTCCAGTATCAAGTATCACGAAGTCCGCAGGAAGGTAAAGGTCTTAAACCTTTGGACATTCTCCACCAATTCATATGCCCACTTCAGGGACTTGTCTGCCATCTCTAGTAAGATCCTTATGGGCGGCGCCTCTTGGATCCCCAGCTCCTTCATTACAGAGAGAGGCATCAGGTTTATGCTTGATCCAAGGTCGCATAGTGCCTTCTAAAATGTGATGGTCCTTATAGGGCCTTCTTCTCAGAGAATACATTTTTCAGACAGGCCATATAGGGAGGCTTCTTCTCCAATACCTCAGCAAAAGAAATATTGATCTGTAACTTCTTAAAGACTGCGAAAAATTGAGCAAGTTGCTTATCCTTGGTCTCTTCTTGCACATTCAGAAGGTGTTGTACTTTCGGCTCTTTTAAAATTATTGGGGCGTGTACTAGTGTACTGCCAGTCTCTTCTTGAGCCTTTTTCTCCTTCAACTCCTCAGCAACATCCTCCTCTTTAGGCACGGCCTTCTTGCCCATTGTGAGGGCTTTGCACTCTTCCCTTCGATTTACCTCTGTGTTGCTTAGAAGAGTGTTGGGAGGTCTCTCTGGTATCCTGCTGCTCAACTAACCCACTTGTATTTTCAAGTTCCGAATTGAAGACCGAGTCTCTTGCATAAAGCTGTGAGTGGTCATTGAAAGATCAGAAACTATTGTGGCTAAGTGATGAGCAAATATTTTATACCCCTTTTTAGTATCATTTTCTTAGTGTTTTCAGTTACATTTTATCAAGATTTATTATGTTTTAATGCAAAAAATGCATTTTGGGTGCTACTTTGAGTTTTTATGTTTTCCTATGATTTTAGTTGATTTTTTGGTAAAATTGACAAGATTTGGCAAAGTTTGATTCAGAGACAAAGAAAAGATAGCAGATGTTGTTAGATCCTGACCTCCGTGCATTCCAATGAGCATTTTATGAGCTGCAGAGGTCCAATTAACGTGCTCTCAACGGCGTTGGAAATCTCACTTCCAGAGCATTTTAGCAATATATAATAATCTATACCTTTCTTTGGAAATGACTGCCCAAAATAGGTGTTGAATGCCCAACTTACACACTTTCTGGTGTTTAACGCCCCAAAAAGACCTTGGCCAGCGTTGAACACCCAAAACTGGCATTCAACGCCACCAAGGGAGCAAGAAAGCAGCGTGGACACCCCCTAGTGGGCGTTCAACGCCAACTCTTCCAAGCTAAATGCCAAGCTCAGCCCAAACACTCACCAAGTGGGCCCAAAAGTGGATTTTCGCACCTTTTACTTAGTTTATTTCATTTTAGTAATTTTTAATTATTAGATTAGTATATATAGGAGAAGATCACCCATGTTTAGGATCTTTAGCCTCTCAGAACTTATCACACATTATTTTCTATAAAATATGAGCGGCTAGACCTCCTAAGTTAAGGATAGGAGATCTGCTCATTCTTATGGATTAATATCATTACTTCTTTTGCTTTAATATATGTTTGATTCAATTCTATGATGTATTTTTGTTCTTCATCTTTATGAATCTGGGATGGAACCAGAGTATGATCCCTCATTCTAAATGAGCTCATGCAAAGCCTTAGCCAGATAGTATTGAGCTACAGCTTGAGAGTGCGTCACAGGTTCCAAGAGAGTATCTGGGCTAATTGGGATACGTGACATGAAATCTTGTTACTCATGGGTAATTGAGGTCTCTGTGGCCTTAAGGCTAGAATACCGAGCATCATTCTCCGATTCGGAAGATCTAACCTTGCTTGTGGCATTTTGAGTAGGATCACCAGAGATTGAATTGCGCAAGCTTAACCCTCGTTCAGATTGGATGACCATTAGCCCCAGCGTGTGATCTGGATCAGAAGAGATTAAGGACTACTAGCCCCGACTTTAATCACTTACAGCCTTGCCATTGAATGAATCACTCATTGTTAAAGTAGTCAGTAAGAAGTATTAATCCGGAAGAATAAGCATCTCCAAGGCCTTAACTTATTTCCTATCATTGTTTCTATATCAGTTCTTTATTGTTTTCTTTATTGTTTGTTTATGCGCCATCAACAACAACAATTATCTTTCTATTTGCCTGACTAAGATCTGCAAGATAACCACAGCTTGCTCAATCCAACAATCCTCGTGGGATAGACCCTCACTCACCTGAGGTATTACTTGGACGACTCGGTGTACTTGCCGGTTTAGTTGTGCGAGTTCTAATTTCACGCACCAAGTTTTTGGTGCCATTGCCCGGGATTGTTCGAGATTGACAAACTACCAGTTGTCTTGCTACTTAGATCAGGTACTTTTTACTATTTTTCTTTTTGTGTTTTTGATTTTCATTTTTAAAAATTTTTCAAAAATATTTTCATATTTAGTCCTCGTTTTCTTTTGTTTGAGTCTTGTGTCAAGTTTTAAGTTTGGTGTTCCTTTGGTTTTCATTTCTTTTCTTGAGTTTTGAAAATTGTTCTTACTTTTCTTTCTTGGTGTTCAAAATTTTCCTTGTGTTTTTCTTTATTTGATTTCAAAATTTTTAAGTTTAATGCCTTTCAGTGTTTTTCCTTTTTAATTTTTCGAATTTAGTATTGGTTGATTTTAAAATTTTTTAAGTTTAGTGACTTGTTAGTGTTTGTTTTCCTTTTTATTTTTTTCAAAAAATTTTAAAAACCCTTTCCTTTAATTTTCGAAAATTTGATCTTTTTGCATTCTTATCTTATCTTCATTCAATTTTAAATTTTGAGTTTGGTATCTCATTAGTTATCTTTTTATTTTTGTTTAATTTTCTTGTTTATCTTTTGTCTTATCAAATCTTTATCTCATCTTTTTCTTTAATTTCAAAATTTTGTTATCTTATTTTTCTTTTTTTTAAATTCAAATTTTAAAAGTTTATTATTTAGTTAGCTTTTCTTTCTTTAAAATTTGAATTTCAAAATCTTTCTTTAACTTTTTCTTTTTAATTTCAAAATTTTTCAAAAATAAAATCTTCCATCTTTAAATTTTCAAATCTTATCTTATCTTGTTTGACTTTTTCTTTCCAAATTTAAATTTTAAAATCTTTGATTGACTCTTTCTTTTGAAATTTCAAAAATTTTTTAAAATCAAATCTTTTATTTTATTTTCAAATCTTGTTAGTTAGTTAGTTATTTGTTTTATCTTATTTTAATTTTAAAAGTTTGGTGTCTCTTTAATTCTTCTTTCTCTCTCCTTTTTCTCGAAAATCTCCTACCTCATTCTCTCTTTTCTTTTTCGAAAATTTTCAATTCTTTTTTCTCTCTTTATTTTCGAAAATTCTTTTTAATAAAAGACACCTGTATTTTCTTTTTCTCTTTTCTCTCACAAGGAGCTCTCTATACTTTGACATAGAGACTCCTTCCTTTTTCTCTTCTTTGATTCTTTGTTTTTGTTTATGATCAGGAATAGGGTTAGAGAAGCCCTTTTTTATCCTGATCTTGAACTTGAGATGACTCTAAGGAGGCGTCTGCAGCAAGCTCAAAGAGCAGGAAGGAACCTCACAGAAGCTCTTGAGCAAGAAGCTGAAGATACAACAATGGCAGCTAATCCAGAAGCTGGAGAAGATGCAAGAAAGGTTCTTGGATCTTATACTGCACCCAATTCTGACTTCTATGGGCGCAGCATCTCCATACCTGCCATTAGTGCAAACAACATTGAGTTGAAGCCTCAACTGGTCACTCTAGTACAACAGAAATTGCCAATAAATTCATATCTGACTTCCTGCAGATATGTGACACTGTCAAGACTAATGGAGTGGATCCAGAGATCTACAAGCTCATGCTCTTTTCCTTTGCTGTAAGAGACAGAGCAAGGATATGGTTGGATTCTCAGCCTAAAGAAAGCCTAGATGCTTGTGAGAAGGTGGTCAATAGATTCTTGACCAATCTCTTTCCACCTCAGAAGTTGAGCAAGCTTAGGGTGGAAGTTCAAACCTTCAGACAGAAAGAGGGTGAATCCCTCTATGAAGCTTGGGAAAGATACAAGCAACTGATCAGGAGATGTCCTCCTGACATGATCTCAGATTGGACTATGCTAGACATCTTCTATGATGGCCTATCTGAGGCATCCAAGATGTCATTGGACCACTCTGCAGGTGGATCCCTCCACTTCAAGATGACGCTTGAAGAGGTGCAGGAACTCATAGACATGGATGCCAACAACCAGTATATGTACACATCTGAGAGAAACCTAGTGAATCATGGGGCAGCTCAGAAGAGAGGTGTCTTGGAAGTGGACACCTTAGACGCCATCTTGGCTCAGAACAAGCTCATGTCCCAGCAAATCAACATGATCTCTCAGTACTTGAGTGGCACACAGAGCTCAGATTCTTATTGTCCAGAAACAGTGTATGAAGTGGATGCTGGTGATAACACCTGGACCACAATGGAGGAGATGAACTACATGGGAAACTCCTCCAAAAACTCTAACAACAATCCCTATTCGAATACTTTCAATCAGGGATGGAGGAACCACCCCAATTTTAGGTGGAGAGATTAGCAGAAGCCTCAACAAGGCTTCAATGATAATCAAGGTGGAATGAACCAGAACCGGTTTAACAATAGACCATTCTAACCCTCTCAGCAGCAGACAGAGACTCCCACATAGATCCTCTCTAACCTGGCTACTATAGTCTCTAAGCTCTCCAAGACCACTCACAGTTTTATGGCAGAAACCAGGTCATCCATCAGGAACTTAGAGATACAGGTGGGTTAGCTGAGCAAGGGGATCCCAGAGATCCCCTCCAATATTCTTTCCAGTAACACGGAAGTAAATCCGAAAGAAGAGTGCAAGGCCCTCACTGTGGGAGTAGAGACCGAACCCAAAGAGGAGCTTGCTACTGAGGAACTGAAGAAGATTTGGGCTCACAAGGAGCCTGGGAATGTCACCTTGCATGCCCCCATGCAGAGAGAGGAGCCTGAAGAATACCCCTCTTCAGACGTGCAAGAGGAGCCTAAGAAGCTGAAGGCCAATTCCTCTTATGCAGAGGCGTTGGAAAAGAACCCTCCTTCCATGGCACACTTGAAGAGTATGATCTTTGATAGGAAGGCTCGGAAGGGAGATAAGACTGTGGTACTGACCAAGGAATGCGGTGCCTTAGTCCAAAAGAAGCTCCCTCAAAAGCTGCCTGACCCCGGAAGCTTCCTTATTCCTTGTACTATAGGGACCATCACTTTTGAGAAGGCATTGTGTGACCTTGGCTCAAGCATAAATCTTATGCCCCCTTCTGTGATGAAGAAGATGGGAATTCAAGAGGTGTAGCCTGCTAAGATCTCATTGGAGATGGCAGACAAGTCCCTGAAAAGGGCATATGGCACGGTGGAAGTCGTCCTAGTGAAGTTTGAAGACCATTACCTCTCTGCTGATTTTGTAATCCTAGACACTGGAGAGGATGATGACTTACATCATCTACCTCTTTTTCTCAGCTAAAAGGACCATAGAATTGGTGAATTCTCATTCATTTGATGCATTTACAAGAATTATATGATGAATTTATGGGACATTGCTTTGAAATGAGTCTTTCTTGGATTAAAGGTGAAAAGAGCAACAGAGGAGGAAAAGCAAGAATAGGAGCTGGGTGTGTGTGCTGGGCGTGCCACTTCATGTAAATGCCACTATGTTTGACTGGGCGTGGCATGCCAACTATTGGGCGTGGCACGCCAACTATTATCTCCAGAAAGAAAAGATGAAGAATTTCAATGGGCGTAGCACGTCAGTTATACTTTCCAGAAGAGAATCCATGAAGAACTACAATGGGCGTGGCACGCCAAGGCCAGGCGTGGCACACCAGTTATTTTTCCAGAAGATGGATGGCTAAGCTTCACTATGGGCATGGCACGCCAATGCTGCGCGTGGCACACCAACTACACTTTCCAGAGAAGAATCTCAAGCTTCACTATGGGCGTGGCACGCCAGGCTTGTGAACCAGAAAGAAGTAAGTGGTGATTTACAATAGATGTGGCACGCCACTGCTGGGCGTGGCACGCCAACTATACTTTCCAGAAAGGGGTTTTGAGGAATTGTCAAGGGCGTGGAATGCCAAGCTAGGCATGGCACGCCAAGCTCATCAAACAAAGTGGGCGTGGCACACCAGTTCAACTGAGTAGAGGAGAAGGGAAGAAGCAGCACCCAAGGACGTGCCACTTGGTACTTTGGGCGTGGCACGCCAAGCTTGTGAGTTCAACCATCATCATCGGCGTGCCACTTGAGACCCGGGAGTGGCACGCTAGTTCACTTAACCACAAAAGGAGAATGAAGCCTCCAACAAGGGTGTGGCATGCCAGGTCGAAGGCGTGGCACGCCATTACAAGTTCCCAGAAGAGAAGGGCCAAGACCTCATCGAAGGCGTGCCACTTAAGACTTTGGGCATGGCACGCCAAGCCGATTTTCAATGGGCGTGCCACTTGGTGCTTTGGGCGTGGCACGCCAGTCCAACCTTCCAGAGAAGAGATTGAAGACCCTAATGAGGGTGTGGCATGCCAGGACTAAGGCGTGGCACGCAAGTACAAGTGACTAGAATAGAAGATTGAAGAGCCTAACAAGGGCGTGGCACACCAGTTCAAAATCCCAGAAGAGGAGCTTAAAGATCTCAACATGGGCATGCCACTTTAGATCTTGGGAGTGGCACGCCAGTTCAAATTTCATTATGGGCATGCCACTTGAGAGATAGGCGTGGCACGTTAAGCCAAGCCAATGAGCTGGGCGTGGCACGCCACTCATACGCCGCTCACACGCCAATCACATGTCTCTAATGAATGGTTTTTCTCTTTTGTTTTCAATTGTAATTTCCTTTTCTTTTTGTAATTTTTCATTTCTAGAATAGGAGTAGTATAAATACCCCTTGAAGAGTACTAAAAAGGGGCTTGGAACTTTTACTTCACTTACTTTATCTTCTTCCATCTCTTGTACTTTTCTCTAAGCTATGAGTAGGTAACTTCCCTCTCATTGGGGGAGGGAGCTCTGTTGTACTTGATGGATTAAATGATAGTGAATTTCTTCTTCTCTTCATCTTTCTTTGATTTGCTAGAAGGAATTTCGTTCTTCATGCTTAGTGTTCATTATCTTGGAAAAGAGATTGAATGCAAATTAGGTTTCATGGGAACCTTGGAAAAGGAAACATGAAACCATGCTTGAAATCCCTTATCATATTGAGTAGATATGGGTTTTGGGATAGGATGTGGTGATATGAAATCTACCCACTACTTGGATCTATGAGGATGTGTGGTAAAATCAGGGACCAAGCTCATCTCTCTTCATGAGCAATTAGGCCAAGAAATTGGCTGATTATCAAGATTTGAGAGATTAAATCACCAAAGAATTGGGGTTCAATCAATCATGATTGCCAAGAGGTCAATGAGTTTCATTATTGAAGATGGGATGATCTGAATTTGATCCAAAGAGAGCAACATCTCCTAACCCCAATGAATCTTCCCTATTCTTATCTTCCCTATTCTTTATAGCTTTCTTTAATTTTTGTTCATCACCCCATTCCCCTTTACAATTCAGTCAATTACATTCCTGCAATTTATCTTTATGCTATTTACATTTCAGCACTTTATTGCTTTCTTTTACCTTCAAGTCATTTATAATTTTGCCATTTAATTTTCTGCACTCAACATTTATTCTTAATTAGCTTAACTAAATTGTCCAGTAACTAAAGTTGTTCAATCAATCAATCTCTGTGGGATTCGACCTCACTCATTGTGAGTTATTACTTGACGATAATTTGGTATACTTGCCAAGAAGGGATTCATTGTAGTGACATAGTGAATTCTTAGTCATCAGAGGATAGAGATGAGTCTATCATCCTTGGAAGGCCTTTTCTAGCCAGTGCTAAGGCCTTGATAGATGTGGAAAGAGGAGAGCTAGTCCTGAGGTTTTAGGAATATCACATCTTGTTCAAGATCCCCAACTCTTAGTCTCCTTCTGACAAAGGAGGTATCATTGTGCAACACTTAGTGTTCCAACCTTTTCTCTCAGTACAGAGTTATACAGAGCCCCCAGACATCAAACCTAAGTTTGGTGTTGGACATCCATCACCATCTACTGAAGAAGAAGGTACCCAAAGGCTGGTTGAACAAGAAGATTCCCACCGAAGGCCTCTCACCTAGCATGAGAGTTGTCGTCACTAAGAGCCCAGTCATTCAACACACAGTGAACAGGATCCTGTCTCTAGAGCATGTGGAGCTCATGCATGAGAGCATAAAAAGGAAGTTCACCAAAAGGGATGAAGATTTGAGCCCCTATCTAGCTCCGTAAAGGAGCTGTCTATCAAGCTAATGATGGTAAAGAAGCGCTTGTTGGGAAGCAACCAACCAAGAGTAAAGTACTATAGTTTTTATTTCTTTTATTTATTCTCATTTGATTTCATTTTAGTTTATTTTCTATATTTTTTTCCTTGCTTTGTAACATTTGTGATCATGTGTAGTACTTAGAATAGACACAGAGACATTTAGAGTTGGAAACAGAACACCCTGGGGAGAGCCCCTTGCTGGCATTGAACGCTAGACAAGGAGGGAGCTGGGTGTCCAACCCCCATTCAGGAGCTGAGAAGAACCATTTCTTGGTCTCCTTTGGGTGTCCAACACCCATTGAGGAGAGCATTGCTGGCATTGAACATCAGACAAGGAGTAGTCTGGGCATTCAACTCCCCTAAAGGAGACATTACTGGCATTGAACACCAGAATAAGGAAGAGCTGGGTGTTCAACGCCCACGAATGAGTGCAAGCTGGCATTGAATGCCAGAAAGGAGCACAAGTTGAGTGTTCAACGCCCTTGAGGGAGTAGCTCAGGACCATTTTGATCCCTTGTGGGCGTTCAACGCCCAGACCTGGCATTGAACGCCAGGTAGGGGGTAGGGAACTCGAAGATTCAATGCTTCTCAAACCAGTGGGTCCCACAGAATCTCCACCTACCCCACCCATCATTCAATCCTTTCCTTCTCTCTCCTACTTTTCATCTTTCCCATATACAATCACCTCTCCCCCTTCCCAAAACCTATCATAACTCCCATCATTCAATTTTCCACCAACCCCACCCACTTCAAATACAAACCTTTCCCACCCATCTTTCTGCTCCATTTATCCGAACCCTACCCCTCCCAACCCTATAAATACCACTCTCTCCCTCTTACATCCAACACTTTACACACTTCTCTTCTTTCCTATTTCCCCCACTTGGCCGAAGACTTCTTCTCCTTCACCTTTATATTTTTTCTTTTTTCTTCTACTATTTCCCTTTTCTTTTGTTACTTTTGCTCGAGGACGAGCAAAGTTCTTAAGTTTGGAGTTGGAAAAGCTCCATTTTTTGCATCTACTCTTTCTTCATGGCACCAAAAGCCGGCAAAAAGCTCCTGCTTCTGTCTCTGAACCTTAGGAATCATGGAGATTTCTTACCAAGGTTTATCAAGACCACTTCTATGATGTGGTGAGACATAAAAAAGTGATTCCCGAGGTCACCTTTAAGCTCAAAAAGAGGAATATCCAGAGATCCAACACAAAATCTGGAGAAGGGATTGGGAAACTCTGACCAATCCTATTTCTGGAGTTGGAATGCTCATGGTGCAAGAATTTTATGCCAATCCTTGGGTCACCAAAAAGCATGACACGAGTGTGAACCCAAGACCTAAAAATTGGCGCACCATGGTGAGAGAGCAACTCTTGGATTTTAGCCCGGAAATTGTAAGGTTGGCACTACAATTGCCTCAGATACTAGGAGATCCACACTCTTACACTCGAGGGGTCAACTCCGACCAACGGCTGGAGTAAGTGCTCGCAGACATCTGTGTGGAAGGAGCTCAGTGGAAGAGGGACGCCCAAGGCAAGCCCTACTAACTGGGTAGGATTGACCTCAAGCCTTTGGCTAGAGGATGGTTGGAGTTTATCCAACCCTTCATCATCCTCACAAGTAACTGATCTGAGGTTACCATAAATTGAGCAATAATGATTCACTGTATTATTCTTGAAAATGAGGTAGAAGTGCACGAGGTAATACCTCAAGAGCTCTACAAGGTAGCTGACATACCCTCCACTCAAGCAAGGCTAGCGTTCCCTTACCTCATCTATCGCCTATGCCAGTCAGCTGGAATTGGCGTCACAGGAGATACCCTGATTAAGGAAGACAAGCCCATCACTAAGAGGATGATGGAGCATGCCAGGGAGTAGGCGCACGGACCACAACATGAGCCTGTTCAGCCACCTGTACCTGAGATCCTGGAGATGCCTTAGGGAATGTACTTCCCTCCCCGTGACTATTAAGACCAAATAAATACATCTCTAGGAGAGTTGAGTTCTTCGTGGATCAGTTTAGGATTGAGCATCAAGATCAAGCTACCACCCTTCATCAGATAAGGGAGGATCAAAGGATCATAAGGGAGGAGCAGTAGAGACAGGGGCAAGACATAGAGGAGCTCAAACACTCTATTGGATTCTCCAGAGGGAGCAGTATCCGACGTCACTGAGGTTGTTGAGTCCCATTATCCCTCTATTTGTTTTATTTCTGTTTTCATTGTACTTTAATGTATTGTCTGTTTTCTATTCTAATATATGATTGCAAGTAGTATTTGTTCTTTTCTAGTTTTACTTACTTTTCTTTTGTTTGTTCTGGTTATAAGATATCCTATGTATTTATCACCATGCTTGAAAGAAAAAAATTTGAAAAAGAAGTAGTAAAATACATGAGATCTTGAGTTATATCATAAGTTATTCCAATTATTTTGATGTGGTAGCCTTGCATTTATCTTCTGAATATATGAATTAACAGTGCATAATTGATATTGAAGTTGAGCATATTGACTCTTAAAGAACAGTGAATTTAGAGAAGTATTATTAAGTTTTATTATATTTTAGTATCATTTTCTTTTCAATTACATTTTATCAAGTTTTATTATATTTTAGTATATTTTAATGCAAAATTCACATTTTGGGTACTACTTTGAGTTTTTATATTTTTCCTAATATTTTAGGTGATTTTTGGATGAAATTGGTAAGTTTTGACAAAGTCTGATTCAAAGGCAAAGAAAGGATAGCAGATGTTGTCAGATTCTAACCTCCATGCATTCCAACGCACACTTCTTGCGCTACAAAGGTCCAATTGAGACGCTCTCAACGGCGTTGGAAATCTAACTTCCAGATCTTTCCAGCAATATATAATAGTCTATACCTTTCTTTAGAAATGACTGCCCAAAATGGGCGTTGAACGCCCAACTTACCCCCTTTCTAGCGTTCAATGCCGCAGAAGGACCAAAGCCAGCGTTGAACGCCTAAAACTGGTGTTCAACACCACCAAGGGAGCAAGGAAGCAGCGTGCACACCCCCTAGTGGGCGTTCAACGTCCACTCATCCAAGCTAAACGCCAAGCTCAGCCCAAACACTCACCAAGTGGGCCTAAATTGGATTTTCGCACCGTTTACTTAATTTATTTCATTTTTGTAATTTTTAATTATTAGATTAGTATATATAGGAGAGGATCACCCATGTTTAGGATCTTCAGCCTCTGAGAACTTATCACACATTATTTTCTATAAAATATGAACGGCTAGACCTCCTGAGTTAAGGATGGGAGCTCTACTCATTCCTATGGATTAATATCATTACTTCTTCTGCTTTAATATATGTTTGGTTCCATTCTATGATGTATTTTCATTCTTCATCTTTATGAATCTGGGGTGGAACGATAGTATGACCCTTCATTCTACACGAGCTCGTGCAAAGCCTTAGTAGGATAGTATTGAGCTATAGTTTGAGAGAGCATCACAGGTTCCAAGAGAGTATCTTGTTAATCATGGGTAATTGAGGTCTCTGTGGCATTAAGGCTAGAATATAGAGCATTATTCTCCGATCTGGAAGATCTGACCTTGTCTGTGGCATTTTGAGTAAGATCACCAAAGATTGAATTGCGCAAGCTTCACCCTCGTTCAGATTGGATGACCATTAGCACCGGCGTGTCATCTAGATCAGAGGAGATTAATGACTACTAGCCCCGACTTTAATCACTTACAGCCTTGCCATTGAATGAATCACTCATTGTTAAAGTAGTCAGTAAGAAGTATTAATCCGGAAGAATAAGCATCTCTAAGGCCTTAACTTATTTCCTATCATTGGTTCTATATCAGTTCTTTATTGTTTTCTTTATTGTTTTGTTTATACGCCTACAACAATAACAATTATCTTTCTATTTGCCTGACTAAGATTTGCAAGATAACTACAGCTTACTTAACCCAACAATCCTCGTGGGATCAACCCTCACTCACCTGAGGTATTATTTAAACGACCCGGTGCACTTGCCGGTTCAGTTGTACGAGTTCTGATTTCGTGCACCACTAAGTCAAAGAGGGTATGTTTGGACGTCTCAATTTGCTGCAGAGAGAGTTGGAAGTAGCCGTTGTTAAACCTATTCTGATTGATTCCACCCTGGTTATTATTGAAGCCTCATTGATGCTTCTCTTGCTCCCTCCACCCAAAGTTAGGGTGATTCCTCCATCCTTGATTGAAAGTATTTGCATAGGGATCATTATTGGGATTTTTAGAGGAATTTTCCATGGAATTTACTTCCTCCATGGTGGGCTGAGCAATGTCATAAATGTCCCCTTGAGTGTATCTCCCAATCATGCCATATGATGCATCTTGAGTGCTGGCAGCTATAACCTACATCCCAGTCAAGTGCTAAGAGATCATGCTTATCTGCTAGGACATGAGCTTGTTTTGAGCCAAAATGGCCTCCAGTGTGTCTACTTTCATGACTCCTCTCTTTTGAGTGGTCCCAGTGTTCACAGGGTTCCTCTCGAAAGTGTACATATACTGGTTAGGGGCAACCTTCTCAATAAGCTCATCTGCCTCCTCAGGCGTCTTCTTCAAGTGTAGAGAACCACCTACAGAGTGATCCAATGACATATTGGCCATCTCAGAGAAGCCATCATAAAAGATCTGCAGCCTGGTCTAGTCTGAGACCATGTCTGAGGGGCATCTTCTGATAATCTGCTTGTATCTCTCCCATGCCTCAGAGAGAGACTCTCCCTCTTTCGGTCTAAAGGTCTGGACGTCTACTCTAAGCTTATTTAGCTTTTGGGGTGGAAAGAACTTTGTCAGAAATCCAGTGACCACCTTGTCCCGTGAGTCAAAGCGCTCCTTGGGCTAATAATCAAGCCATAACTTTGCTCTGTTCCTTACAGCAAAAGGAAAGAGCATGAGCTTGTAAACTTTAGGGTTCACTCCATTCATCTTGACCCTGTCACAGATCTGTAGGAAGTCAGATATGAATTTGTTGGGGTGGTCTTCCTACGGGAGTCCATGAAACTGATAGTTCTACTGCACCAGAGTGACCGGTTGAGGTTCAAGCTCAAAATTATTGGCACCGATGGTGGGTACAGATGTACTGCACCCACAGTAAAAGGAAAGAGCATGAGTTTGTAAACTTTAGGGTTGACTCCATTCGTTTTCACCCTGTCACAAATCTGCAGGAAATCAGATATGGATTTGTTGGGGTCTTCCTACGGGAGTCCCTGAAACTGACAGTTCTGCTACACCAGAGTGACCAGTTGAGGTTTAAGCTCGAAATTATTGGCACGAATGGTGGGTACAGATATACTACGCCTATAGAAGTCAGCCGTGGGTGCAGTGTATGAGCCAAGCATCTTCCTTGCTTGCTCTTTAGCGTTTGGATTCCCCCATTAGCTACCATAGTGGTCTCTTCAGCTTCCTTCTCAAAAGTTTTCTTGAGATTTTCTTCGGCTTCGTAAGCTTTAGAGAACTCCCTCTGAGATATCCTATGTAAAAAGAGAAAATTAAAACAAAGTAAGCAATTAACAAGAAAGTTCAAAAATAAGAATGCAAGATTTAACCAAAATATTTTCGAAAATTAGAAGGAAAAGGTTTTAAAAAATAAAATTCAAAATTCAAAAAGAAAGGGGAAAAACTAAAAGACACGAAACTTAAAATCAGAAATTAAAGAAAAATAAATAAGATAAAAATAAAAAATTACGAAAAGTAAACAAAATAGAAATCAAAAATTAAAAAGAAAAATAATTAAACAAAGACTAATAAAAATACCTAATCTAAGCAACAAGATAACCGGTAGTTGTCAATCACAAACATTCCTGGAAACGGCGTCAAAAACTTGGTGCACGAAATTAGAACTCACACAACTTTACCGGCAAGTGCACCGGATCATCCAAGTGATATCTCAGGTGAGTGAGGGTGGATCCCATGAGGATTGTCGGACTGAGCAAGCAATGGTATCCTGTTGGACTTAGTCAGGCAAATAGTAAAAATAGTTGTATTGTTGTAAACACATAAACAAGTGAACAAGAAAATAAAGGAAGCAATTAAAGGGTTTGGTGTAAAACAATGATGAGAAATCGATTAAGGTTTTGGAGATGTTTACTTTTTCCAGATTACAATGTCTTACAAACTATTTTAACAATGAATAATTCATTCTATGGCAAACCATAAGTGATTGAACCCTAATCTCTTAGCGATTTAATCTCCTCTAATCCTCATCAAACGCCACTCTCATGGTCACTCAATTCTGATTAGAGGGTTAAGTTCAGAAAACTAATTTAACACCACAGAAACCCTAATTACCTAAAGCTAACAGGATTTTATGTCAGATACCCCAAGAACTCAAGTAGATAAGGGTCATACTCTCATTCCACCTAATTCATAAGATTAAGAACAAAAATAATCCTTAGAATTGAATCAAAACAATAATTAAAATAGAAGAATAATAGTTCTAATCCATAGAAATAAACAGAGCTCCTAACCTTAACCAGGAGGTTTAGATGCTCATAACTTATAGAGAAAATAGGGTTTTAAAAAGTGCGAAAGGAAGAAGATCCTAAACCTGAGTGATCTTTTCCTTTAAATACTAACCTAATAATAAATGCTAGACCTAAAAGATATTATTTGTAAATAAAAATTACAAAAAGAAAATAAAATAAAAGTAATAAGTGCTAAATCCACTTGGAGGACTAAAGAAGTGTGAAATGGGCTGCTGTTGGCGTTCAACTTTAGGAATGGGCGTGAGACGCCAGGGGAGGAGTATAACGTTGCTGGCCTATCTCCCTTGCTGGTGCCAAACGCCAGGTGGGTGTTCAGCGCCCAGGGAGGGTGCTACCAGCATTTTCCTTTCTTGCTCCAGGCTCCTTCAAACTGCTCCGAATTTTACCTAAAACCATAAAAACACAAAAAAAATTCAAAGTAGCATCCAAAGGTGATTTTTGCACTAAAAGAAAGTAAAAGTAAATAAAATATAACTCAAAACAATACAAAAATAAACTAGAAAAAGGGTATAAGATGCTCATGCATCATATAGCCAACCTGACATGTCCTAGTAGCTAACCGTGGACAGTCCCTGCGTGTGTGCATCCCCAAGCTCATACTCAAATTCATATTCATTCATTAATAGCATAGGGAGAATCCTTTGGAAAGGTATAAGTATCGGGCCATATCTTCCGACAGAGGGTCAACTGAATATCATATCTCAACCTGGAGCAAGTGGAGCCGACCACTGCATCTACGCAGGGAAATTCAAGACTCAGATAAACTTTTTAAATCACATATCATTCTCAACCAGGAGCAAGTGGGAGCGAACCACTACATCTACCCCGGGAGACTCAAACCATAACTCGGAGCAAGTGGATCAGCGCCACTACAACTACCCAGGTAGGTACATCACATTCAGAATAAATTTTATTATAATATTCATCCTCAATATCATTTCATTTCATTTCATTCAAATTTATAACAAAACTCAATCATCATCATCCTTCATCATTATTTCACATCACATTTCGATCCATCTCTCTTCAATTCATTGTCTCAACTCATCAAGTCTCATTCCTAACCATTCTAGCCTCTATTACACCAATTCTCGACTCATAACAGGGTATACAGAGGTTTTAGAAGGCTAGAAGAATAGTTGAGAACTTAGAAATTTACTTTTGAGCAAAACAGAGGTAGTCGCTCACGCAAGCACCTTTTTGTGAACGCATGAGTGTAAACCTGCAAATCTCGTGTAGCATGAGTGTCAAAAAGATATAGTCGCGTATGCGACCCACGTTCGTATACGCGAGCCACGTTCGCGTACGCAAGAGCACTTAGCCGAGCCAAATGCTCACGTACACATGAGTATTTTTGTATACGCATGCATACCAGGTTTTCAAAAGCTGATATATTGCAGAATTCAATTTTCCAGCCCAATTTTCAAACTTGTATAACTTTATGTACAAAATTTATTTTTTCAACCATTCTTGAACCGTTGAAAAGATTTATTAAATAAATTTTCATAAAATTTTATTTTTGTTGAATTCCTAACTCTGAGGAATGAGTTAATACCCGCCGAATTTGGTCAAAAATAAGTTTTTTTTTATCTAAAACCAGAATTCACCAAATTTCAAGGAATTCACAATCCAAACCAATTCAAAATCATATCAATTCGCCCCTAACCAAGCTCAATATACATTTCCTTCATCCTCTACCTACCTCTCTATCTATTCAATCTAACAATCTCCTTTTATAATTCACCAATTCTCATCTTATCAACAATCAATTTCAACAAACGGTAACCCAATCACAACCACATTAAAGTTTCATAAATCCAATTCATCAATCCAACTCATAATTTATAGATACACAATCATCAACCAAATTCAATCTCAACAATACATTAATTACACATGTTCGTTCCATCAAATACATAATTCAAACATATTCCTATGGGCATCTAGCCTAGGATTTTATACCACATTATATGGTATTTAAATGAAACTTAAACCATACCATAACATCGGCAGTTTCCGACACTTCGGCTACCACCAAGGCTTAACCTTTCACACCAATCACGCTAAGCTCCACCCAAAATCTCCTTAAGCCAAATCAAGTTCCCAATGTGTACCAAAATCACTCAACAACTCTAATATAATCAATTTCACATATATATATATATATATATATATATATATATATATATATATATATATATATATATATATATATATATATATCAACCTAGGGTTCATCAAATTTGATAAATTACAAGGGTTTAAGGATTTCTTACCTTACCCAATGAATATTGGTGATGAAACTCAGCTATGCTTGTTCTAGAGCACCCCTAAATCATCAAAATCATAAGATTTCTCAATACTCAAAACCAAATTTGCCAAATTGGAAAGAAGGGAGAACTGGGCATGAAATTTAGATATTCTTACCACTTTTTCAGTTAGAAACGAAGAGCTCAATGAGAGCTTCGCGTGGCCACAAATAGCTCATCAATTAGAGCTCCAGATCAAAAGTTATGAGTGCTTGAAATTTGTGGAATTAGGGTTTGTGTTCTTCTTTTCTCTCTTCTCTATTTCAGCATTGAAACACAAATGAAGGGGGTGATGATGCGGAATTGCAAAGTTAATGAAGGTTATATATCTGGGTTTGGGCCCAACTTAGGCTCAGTTTATTCGGTTTAGCCTGTTGGCCCAATTTTGGGCCAATACCTTTAAGATTGGTGTTTTTAATTCGTATTCCAAATATTTCTCTGGTCGTTTCAGCAATTTTGTTATTCTCATACACAATACTAGACAGACTTAATCTGGTACTGCTGGCTAAAATACCAATACGTGCTTTTATGCATTTTTCCGCATAAATTATATTTTGTTCACTCGAATTACCGAATCCAAATATCATCATCAAATTTCCAAATTCCTATGTTTTGAATTTTGACCCTTATTGACCCATATTTATTTAATTACTTATTTAATTACCATTTTACTAAACGTTATAATCTGCAACTTGATCCACACTGGGTATTTAAACAATGCTGAGTTAGTGTTAATTCACCTTCTCTCTAGTAAAATGAAGTCTCAGCTCAAAATGCTTATTGCAATGATACAAAGTTAGATTGATAATGAGTTGAATAGCACTAGCTTTACCGCAGTAAATGATTGGAGGGCTTGTAATGGTAATATTCAATTCAAGAAGAAGATTATGAAGTAATAAAATTTTTGAAGTTGCTTCTGCCAATGCACAAAATTCTACTTAAGCACTGGATTTACACACATAATGCTACTTCTTACTTGATTGTGCTGTAAGGTTGGTTCCTAAATAAATATAATAACCTGAGGTGGATCTTCGATCATGCAAATCTGATACCCAATCAATATTTGAAAAAGAAAAAAAATTCTTAGTAGATGGATGAAAGATGATTCTTTGATCAAGTGTACTTGCCAAGTATCTCAAAATTATTTTGACTAATTTTCAATGTGTAATCAAAGGATTATGCATAAATTGACTACATTTGTTCATTGAAAAAGATATTTCAGGCCTTGTGAGTGTACAATACTAAAGTTCTCCCACAACAGCTCTATAGTGAGTAGGATAATCCAAATAGCTCTCAGCACTATGACTAGTCAATTTTGAAGAAGAAATCATGGGAGCTGGAACTGGTCTAACACCATTTGTCCCATCTTTGTAAATTAATTCCCTCATGTACTTAGTTTGAGAGAGATGACAGGCTCTTGATGGCAATTGGTTAGTTTTAATATCCAAAAAATAATTAAAAGTACTAAAATTTTTCAAAGAGAAAACATTATTTATTTAGACATAAAGAAGAAATAGCATTAAAATTAGCTCTAGTCACTAAAAGATCATCAACATATACCAGAACATATATAGTAAAATTAGATGAATTATGCACAAATAGGGATAGATCAGATTAAAGAAGAAAAAGATTTAGATAATGTAACATATTAAGCCCTTTGATATGGAATTTAACAAACAATTCAATATTCCGTAGAACTACCGGCAAGTACATCGGGTCGTACCAAGTAATAAACTCACGGTGAGTGAGTGTCAATCCCACGAGGATTAACGGATTAAGCAAATAATGATTAATTGATTATTCTAGTTAGACGGTTCAATTTTGAATAATCAGTAATTAAATGACAAGAAGTAAATGAAAGCAAAAAAGTTAAGAACGTAAATATGAAGTGATGGAAATTTAAATTGCAAGAAAAGTAAAGTGCAAGAAAGTAACTTACAGAAAGGTAAAATGCTGGAAATTAAATTGCAAGAATGTAAATAACCATAAAGTAAATAACAAGAACTAAGAATGAAAAGAACATTGGGATCAAGAGATATTGCATTCTCAGGAACAATAATTCTCATCTCCATTTCAATCGGCAAATCATAAGTAATTGAATTCCAATGTCTTGGCAATTCAATTTCTCTTAACTTGATCAACTGCCAATATCTTGAACTAATTGCTCATGAGAAAAATGAAGATTGGTCTCTGATTTAGAGCCACACAATTTCACGAATCAAGTTATAGGATAATTATATGTCACATATCAATCCCAAATCCAATTTAATAACCATTGTGAGAAAGAACTTCAAGCATCAATTCCATGATCCTTTCTCAAGCTCACATGGAATTCAAGTTGAATTCAAATTCTCTCTCAAGAAATTTGAATCCTTTGAATGAAGAACAAAGATTCTTTCTAAAGAAACAATGAAAGAAGAACTGAAGATGAAGAATCAAACAAATTAATTCATTAAAGTGAAACAGTGCTTTCTTTCCCAATGTTGAGAATTAGAAGCTCATAACTAAATATTTACAAAAGAGGGTGTGAAAGAAAATGTAAGAGGAGAAGAGAATGATGGTGAGAAGAGAGGGTCCGAAGACTCCCCTCCAAGTGTTATGTGAAATGATATTTGGCCTTATTTATAAGCTACCTGAATTACAAATTCAAATAAAATTCAAATTACAATTAAATTCAAATTAGCTAACTACTTCTAGATGATTCTTGTGGCCTCGTGATGCGTGAGCATCTTTACCCTATTTTTCTCATATTTTCTACTTAAATTTAGTTAGAATTTAGTGATTTTAATTATATTTTGGTGTTAAAATCTTTTTTGGATGCTACTTTAAGTTGTTTTAGTATTTTTATTATTTCAGGTTAAATTCAGGCCAATTTGGCAGAGTTTTGTGCAAAAAAAGAGGAAGAAGTGGATGTTGTGAACCCTGACCTCTTTGCACTCCAATGACCATAACATGAGCTATAGAGGTCTAATTGATGCGGATTTAACAGCATTGGAAAGCCAACTTCTAGAGATTTCCAATGATACATAATAGTTTAAACTTTTTTTGGAATCACTACCTTGAAGGGCACTAAACGCCGAGCCTGGCGTTTAGCTCCCAGGAAAACAAAACCGAATGGGAACTCACTGCCAATTCTAGCGCTGAACGCCAATTCTGGTACCGAACGCCAGAAGTGCAGGTCAACCTCATCCAAAGGAACATCTTTAGCTAGATTAGACTTTTAATTATTGTATTTTATCTCTTTTTAGTTATTTTTATTTACAAACAAAATCTTTTAGGTCTAGAATTTATTATTCTATTTTATTTTCAAATCAAAATTAGGTTAGATATAAAAGGAAAACATTCAATCCTTGGGGGAATCTCTTCCCTCATCTTCTCTCTTCCGCACTTTCACACTTTTTAGACCCTAGTTTCTCTGTAAGTCATGAACCGCTAAACCTCCTTGGTTAAGGTTAGGAGCTCTGTTTATTTCCATAGATTATTACGGTTGCTTTTCTATTTTAATTAATGTATTGATTCAGTTTCAAGGATTGCCTTTCGTTCTTCATCTTTTGAATATGGGTAGAACGACAGTATAACCCTTTATTCTATATGTGTTCTTGTGATTCTTGAAAGAGTTATCTCGTTTGAACAACAACTTGAAAACATATTCCTCCTAAATTGCTAATTACATGAACTAATCGGGATATGTGACATATAATTCTCTTAGTTTTGGGTAATTAGGGTTTTTGTGGCCAGAAACTAGAATTGAACTTAACCCTCTAATCAAACTTAAGTGACTAAGACATTGGCGGTTAACTAGGTTAGAGGAGACTAAATTACTAAGATATTACGGTTTAGTCACTGATAGTTTGCCATGAAATGAATCTTACATCATTAAAATAGTCGGTAAGAAAACTTAATCCAGAAAGGTAAATATCTCCCAAACCTTAACTGCTTTCTCTAATATATTTTACACCAATCGCACTATTTGCATTTTCATTTCCTTAAGTATCATTTAATGTTTTTTTGAAACCCCAAAACAATCATTTTCTACTTGCCTGACTAAGGAATCATTCGACTATTGTTGCTTTGTCCATCAATCCTCATGAGATCGACCCTCACTCACCTGAGATATTACTTGGTACGACCTGGTGCACTTTCTGGTTAGTTTGTGGATATTCAAAATCCGCATCAAGTTTTTGGCGCCGGTGCCAGGAATTGACTGTGATTGATAACTACTGGTTGTTTGACTTCTTAGATTAGGTGCTTTTGCTTTAATTTCATTTTATTTCTTTCTTTATTTTTCGAAACTTTGGTTTTATCTTATTTAAAATTTTTTCTTAATTTCTGAAAATAAGTTTGGTGCCCCTTTAATGGTTTTATTCTTCCTAGTTATTTTAGTTATTGAGTTCGAATTTTATACTTATTTTCGCTATTAGTTGTTTTATTTTCTTAATTATTCAGTTTATTTTCTTTATTTATTTTTCTTTTATTTTCGTTTTTCTTTATATTTTATTTTATTTTTGTTTTTTTATTTATATTTTTTTATTTTATTTCTTTTGAAAAATATATATATATCTTTAAAGCAAATTTAAAATTGAAATTCTTTCTATTCTTTCTTCTTTGCTTGTTTGTTTACCACATGGTGCGTTTAATTCTATTTGGTGTTTTGTGCTAAGGAAAAATAATGGAGAGAGATCATATGGGTTACCACTCATACCCAAAAAGTGATTCATGTTATTGTGGATGGAGAAACTACTCGGATTTTGGTTGGCAAGGTCAAGAGCAAAGAGATTTCAATGTCCCATATCCTATCCATAAAGAACCATCATCTCCTTACTCATACCAAGAACCATCATCTCTCTATTCATACCAAGAGTCGTTATCTCTTTATTCATATAAAAAAACCACCATCTCTCTATTCACATGAAGGACCCTCATCTCCTTATTCATATCAAGAATCATCATCTCCTTATTCAGATCAAGCTAATAACAATAAAAGAAAGCTTGTAAGGAGGAATTCAAATCCAGGGGCATTGATCTTCTCCTCTTCTCCCTTGAAGTCATTTCTCTTAACCAACTGGAAGAAGAGGAAGAAAATTCAAGAATCAACCATCAACTAGTGACATTAAATAAGCGCTTGTTGGGAGGCAACCCAATCCTTAGTATCCTTTGATTTTATGTTCATTTTGATTTTTATATATTTACGATTTTTATTCATAGCTTTCATTGGTTTATTTATGTTTGTTGTCATGCAAAGTGTTTGAAACAGGAATAGGAGGAATCTGAAGGTAAAACAAAATACCCTGGAGAGGAAGTGATTCAGGTGCTCTGGTGCTAAATGCCAGATTGGGCGTTCAACATCAGAAATGGCACAAATTCCAAGGGAGCTCTCTGTTTTGGTGACGCTAAACACCAGGCTGGGCGTTTAGCGCCAGAAATGGCATAAAAGATGAAGTGATTCTGTTGGCACAATTTAGTAAAGCTTTCTATTTGGCTGGCGCTAAATGCGAACCTGAGTGTTTAGTGCCAGCCCTTGTCCCTTAAAAAAATTACTTCTTCTTGCCTTATATCACTCCCTTCATTCTTTTGCAATGTTTTTTGTTTTTACTCATCTGTGTACTTTTTATGTTTCTCTCCATTTTCAGTTTTTCTTTGCTTGGGGACAAGTAAACTTTTAAGTTTGGTGTTGCAGTGCGTGCTCTCTATTTTATACCATCATCAATGGCACTAAAGGGAGGTGAATCATTTTCATGAAGGATCTAGCCTAAGGAATAATACGACCACCAGGATAACTGAGGTGGTTGAGTTCCTGATGAGTGGATATTTTATACGCTTTTTGGCATTGTTTTCATATAGTTTTTAGTATGTTTTGTTTAAGTTTTATTATATTTTCATAGGTTTTAGTGTAAAATTCACATTTTTGATTCTACTATAACTTTGTGTGTTTTTATGCAATTTCAGGTATTTTCAGGCTGAAATTGATGAGCTGGAGCAAAAGTCTCATTCAATGGCAGAGAAAGCGCTACAGATGCTGTCCGGATCTAACCTTCTTTCACTCAAAAGAGCTTTTATGGAGCTATAGATATCCAAATGGAGCGTTATTAATGGCTGTGGAAAGCTAACATCCAGAGCTTTCCAGAAATATATAATAGTCTATACTTTGCTTCAGAATCGAAGACCCAAAACTGGCATTCAATGCTAGCCTTTGGCCCTATTCTGGCGTCCAGCGCCCAAAGGAGAAGAGACCAGCATCCAACACCCATAAAGGACCCCCTAGCCAGCATTCAACACTCTAGAGGTCTCCTAGCACGTGGATCTCAATCAAGCTCAGCCCAAACACTCACCAAGGGGGCCCCGAAAGCAGATTTTAACACTAAAAGACTGTTTTACCCTTCTTCTGTTATTCTTAGTCATTAGTCTAGTATTTATTTGAGAACTTTTATTCTTTTGGGAGATTCAATCTCTTCTGGCATAATTCTAATTTTATATAGTATTTTCTATCAGTATGAGTTTCTAAACCTCCTAGGTTGAGGGGAGGAGCTCTGCTGAGTTTTATGGATTAATAAAGTACTACTGTTCTTTCTCAATTCGTGTTTGATTCTCTATTCTAAGATGTATCTTCGTTATTCATTCTAAGACCGCGTGCCTGACAACCACCCGTGTTCTTCTTGGGTTCGTGTGAATACGTAACTAGAAAGCATTGAACCACTAGCTTGATTATACATCTCTTAGACGGCTAATCCACGACTTCGTTGGGGACTTCTCGAGATACCAGTTCAGCCGAGGTATGGGGAGATTAGAGTCTTTGTGGTAGAGGCTAGAATCAAAGGCGCAGCATTCTCTAATCCGGAAGATTCGACCTTATCTGTGGCGTTTTGAGTAGGATCACTAAGGAGAATGAACTACAGGAGCTTCACCCTCAATCAGAATGGATCCACATAAACCCTGGGGTTCAGATCTAGAGGAGCATCGGCGACCTCTCAATCGGCGTTGTTCACATACATCCTTCCATAGAAGAAATCATTCACAGTTGAAGAAGACAGTAAGACCAGATTAATCCAGAAGAACAAAGTATCTCCAAGCCTTAACCATCTTTTTATGATTGCAAACATATCAACCTAGTTAAGTTCTCTTTATTTTCTTTTTATGCATTTAAACAAATCAAACAACTCTTGTATCGGCCTGACTAAGATCTACACGATAACCATAACTTGCTTCAAACCACAATCCTTGTGGGATTGACCCTGACTCGCTCAGGTATCACTTGAACAATCCTTGTGGGAATTTGTTCACCAAGTTTTTGGTGCCGTTGCCGGGGATTGTTCGAGTTTGGACAACTAACGGATTATCTTGTTGCTTAAATTAGGTAAATTTCCTTTTCTTTACAGCTTTGGTTTTATTTTATCCAAGTCTTTTTTTTTCTTTTCAAAAAGTTTTCAAAAATATTTACTTTTCTTTATTAATCTTTATTTTTGGTTTGAGTCTTTTGTTTTTGTTCTTGTTGAATTTTCGAATTTTCTTGAGTCTTTTTTTAAAAATTTTTAAATAGTGTCTTTTGTTTGAGTCTTGTGTCAATCTTTAAGTTTGGTGTCTTCTTGTGGCTTTTCTTTTGAAATTTTTGAAAATTGTGTCTTTAGTTTTCAAAATTTTTAAGTTTGGTGTCCTTTTGCATGTTCTTGTTTTCTTTGAATTCTTTGAATTTTGTTCATGGTGTCTCTTTGTTTTTTTCTTCTTAATTTTCGCACACTAGGTGTTCTTAGATCCAAAAATTTGAAGTTTGGTGTCTTTTTGTTGTTTTTCTCTTTCTTCATTAATTCAAAAATCAAAAAAATAAAATATCTTTTTTTATCTTTATCTCAATTTTCGAAAATTACAACATATTTTTCAAATTTTAATTTCAAAATCATTATCTTATCTCATCTTTGTTTTAAATTTCAAAATCAAATCTTTTTAAAAATCATATCTTTTTCAAATTACTATCTTATCTTTCTATCTTTCTTTAAAATTTCAAAATCTTATCTTATCTTATTTCAAATTCAAAATTTAAAATTCAAATTTCAAATTTCAAAATCAAATCTTTTTCAAAATTCAAATTTCAAAATTCAAATTTCAAAATCAAATCTTTTTTTAAAAATCAAATTTCAAATCTTATCTTTTTCAAATCTTTTTAAATTCTTATCTTATCTTTTCTAATTTCAAATTTTAAAAATCAAATCTTTTTAAAATCTTTTCCAAAAGAAAGAGAAAACAAGTAACTATCGTTTCAAATTTGATTTTCAAATCTTTTTTATTTAGGTCATATCTTTTTTAACATCTTTTCAAATCTTTATCTTATTTTCTCTTTCTTCTTTTTCAAAACTTCTTAACTACTTCTTATCACTTCTAATTTTCGAAAATCCTTCTTCTATTTCTCTCTCTTTTTTTTTGGAATTTATTAATTAATTTTTAATTCTTTTTAATTAATCAACCTTTAATTTTGAATATAATAAATAAATAAAATAAAGACAAAAATATGCTAATTCTTGTTTCTCTTTTAACTTCTGATATTCAAATTCTTCTTCTCCTTCTTCTATATTCATTCTTCTTTCTTTTTTTCTTCACATCTCATAGGGAGTCCTCTATTCTTGAACATAGAACTCCTATTCTCCTTCTTTCTAGGTTTCTTCTTCTTTTTTATGACCAGGAATAGGGATAAAGAGCCTCTCTTTAATCTTGATCCTGAACCTGAGAGGACTTTAAGGAGGAGTTTACAACAAGTTAAAGCACAACACTCCAGAAAAAACCTCTCAGAAAATTTTGAATAGGAAGTTGACAACATAGCAACCGAACCTAATCATGAAGGAAAGGCAAGAAAGATTCTTGGTGCTTACACCAAGCCTACCTCTGACTTCTATGGCAGAAGTATCTCTATACCTGCCATTGGAGTTAACGACTTTGAGCTGAAACCTCAACTGGTGACCTTAGTTCAACAGAATTGCCAGTACCATGGACTTCCACAAGAAGATCCAAATAAATTCTTATCTGACTTCTTGCAGATATGTGGCAAAGTCAAGACTAATGGAGTGAGTCCTAAGGTCTATAAAATTATGCTCTTTGCTTTTGCTATAAGAGACAAAGCTAGATTGTGGTTAGATTTTCAACCTAAAGAAAGTCTTGACATATGGGAGAAGGTGGTTAATGCATTCTTGACCACGTTCTTCCCACCTCAAAAGTTGAGCAGACTTAGGGTGGAAGTTCAAACCTTCAGACAAAAAGAGGGTGAATCCCTCTATGAAGCTTGGGAAAGATATAAGCAACTTATCAGACCCAACATGATCTTATACTGGACCACACTAGACATCTTCTATGATGGCCTTTCTGAGATATCCAAGAAGTCACTGGATAACTCTGCTGGTGGATCACTCCACTAGAAGAAAATACCAGAAGAGGCAAGAAAACTCATTGACATGGTTGCAAACAACCAGTTTATGTACACTTCTGAAAGAAACCCTGTAAGTAATGGGGTAGCTCAGAAGAAAGGAGTTCTTGAAGTTGACACTTTGAATGTCATATTGGCTCAGAACAAGATCTTGACCCAACAGGTCAATATGATCTCTCAGCATTTGACTGGAATGCAAGCTGCATCTGGCAGCACTCAAGAAGCTTCTTCTGAAGTAAAAGCTTATGATCCTGACCAACCCACTATGGAAGAGGTAAATTACATGGAAAAAGCCTATGGAAACACCTACAATCCCTCAGGGAGGAATCACCCTAACCTTTTACGGAAGGATCAATAGAAGCCTCTACAAGGCTTCAATAACAGTCAATGTGGAAGGAACCAAAACAGGTTCAACAATAGACCACCACTCCCATCTTCTCAAGGGAATACGGAGACTCATAAGCAGAGCCTTTCTGACTTAGTTACTATAGTCTCCAACCTCTCTAAGACCACTCATAGTTTTATAACTGAAATAAGATCTTCCATCAGAAATTTAGAGGTACAAGTTAGTCAGCTAAGCAAGAGGATCCTTGAGACTCCTCTTGCTATTCTTCCTACTAACATTAAAGTGAACCCAAGAGAAGAGTGCAATGCCATCACCACTGAAGCTGAGGCAGAACCTGGAAAGAATGGCATGGCATTGAACGCTAGTGAGGAAGACCTCACTGGGCGTTCAACGCCCAAACAAACAGCAAAGCTGGCATTGAACGCTAGTGAGGAAGCCCTGACTGGGCATTCAACGCCCAAACTTGGCAAAGAAACTGGCATTAAACGCCAGTGAAGGGGTGCATGATGGGCATTCAATGCCCAAAGAACCATTAAAACTGGCGTTGAATGCCATTGATGGCATACCTATTGAGTGTTCAGCACCTACTGAAGCCATTCCTATCCAAGAATTAAAGGAAGCCAAGGCTCGTGTAGAGATCATAGAGGTTCCTTTGCATGCACTCCTGCAGTGAATGGGTTCTGATGAACACTCATCCTCTGATGAAGATGAAGACACTAGGAAAGTGCAAGTTGCTCGGTACTTAGGAGCTCTCATGAAGCTGAATGCCAAGTTGTTTGGTACAAAATCTTTGGAGGAAGAACCTTCAGTGCTTACCAAAGAACTAAATGCTTGGGTTCAGTAGAAGCTACTTCAGAAGCTTCCGGATCCCGGACGCTTCCTAATTCCTTGCACCATAAGCACCATGACCTTTGAAAAAGCTCTGTGTGACCTAGGGTCAAGCATAAACCTCATGCCACTCTCTGTAATGGAGAAGCTAGGAATCTTTGAGGTACAAGCTGTAAATATCTCACTATAGATGGCAGACAAATCAATGAAGTATGCATATAGCTTAGTAGAGGATGTATTGGTAAAGGTTGAAAACCATTACATCCCTGCAAACTTTATCATTTTAGACTCTGGGGAAGATAAGAATGAATCTATCATCTTTGGAAGACCTTTCCTAGCTACTGCTAACGCTATCATAGATGTAGCCAAGGGAGAACTGATTCTACAACTAGGGGAGGATCATATCTTGTTCAAGATGCCCGAACCCAACTCCCTACCTAAAAGAGAGATAACTGTGCAACACTTAGTGTTCCAACCATCTCTTTCAGTGCAGAGCCATACTAAGACCCCAAAAATCAATTCTAAGTTCGGTGTTGGGCAGCCATTAACAAGCACTGAGAACAAAGGTACTAGGAAGAAAGTACCTAAAGGCTGGAGGGACAAGAAAGTCCCCACTGAAGGTCTCTCACCTGGCATGAGAGTTGTCTTCACCAAGAAGCCACTCATACCACATACAGTGAGTTATGTCCTGTCCCTAGAGCATGTGGAGCTCATTCATGAGAAGATAGGTAGAAAGTTCACTGTAAGGGGTGAAATTCTGAGCCCATACTCACCTCCGTAAGGAGCTAACCGTCAAGCTAAAGACGTTAAAGAAGCACTTGTTGGGAGGCAACCCAACCCTAGTAAATTATTTCTATTTATTTTAATTTATTTTCTTTAAGTTATTTCTTTAGGTTCATGATCATATGCAGTAGTCAGAACAGAGACAGAAAGGTTCAGTAATGAAAACAGAACACTCTGGATGGAGTGTCTTACTGGCACTGAATGCCAGTCAAGGAGCACTGGCTGGGCATTCGATGCCCAAATGGCAACACTACTAGCCTTGAACGCCAGCTATGGACAAGTGTTGGATGTTCAACGCCCATGCATAGGGCAGGGATTCTGAATTCCCTAGCCTCTCAGGACCAATGGGTCTCACAGCATCTTTACCT
Source organism: Arachis ipaensis (assembly GCF_059453495.1). Classification (NCBI taxonomy): domain Eukaryota; kingdom Viridiplantae; phylum Streptophyta; class Magnoliopsida; order Fabales; family Fabaceae; genus Arachis; species Arachis ipaensis. The sequence goes on along the minus strand of NC_142440.1, from coordinate 76,598,859 downwards.
ACCCCACTTCTTTCCTCTATTACTTTCACACTTTTCCATATACTCTTCCCTATAAACCCTAGCCCAATCACATTCATATCACTTCCCCAAAACCATCATAACTCCCACCAACCCCCACCCACTTCACAATCAAATTTCCCTCCCATTTATCCCACCCATGACCAAACCTAACCCTAGCCCACTCCTATAAATACCCCTTCTTTCTACCCCTTTATACACACACCATTCAAACACATAAAGCTCTATTGGCCGAATTCCCTCTCTCCATCTATCTTCTTCTATTTTCTTCTTCTTCTACTCCATTCTTCTCTTTTATTTATTTTTGCTCGAGGACGAGCAAAGCTTTTAATTTTGGTATAGGAAAAGCATTGCTTTTTGCTTTTTATTACCACTTATGGCACCCAAGGTTGCAGAATCCTCTAGAAAGAGGAAAGGAAAGGCCATAGCCACCACCTTCGAATCTTGAGAGATGGAGAGATTCATCCCCAAAACCCACCAAGACCACTTCTATGAAGTAGTAGCAGAGAAGAAGGTAATCCCTGAGGTCCCTTTTAAGCTCAAGAAGAATGTGTGCCAGAGATCCGACGAGAAATCTGGAGAAGAGGTTGGAAAGTCCTAACTAATCCCATCCAAGAGGTTGGGATCTTAATGGTGCAAGAGTTCTATACTAATGCATGGGTCACGAAAAACCATGACATTAGTATGAACCCTCATCCTAAGAATTGGAGCATAACCATGATCAAAGGCTAGATCAAGTGCTCTCAGACATCTATGTGGAAGGAGCACAGTGCAAAAGGGATTCCTAAGGCAAGCCTGTCCAACTAAGAAGGCCTGACCTCAAGCCCAAAGCTAGAGGATGGTTGGAGTTTATCCAACGCTCTATCATTCCTACTAGGAATCGGTCCAAAGTGACCATAGACCGATCCATCATGATCCATTGCATCATGCTCGGAGAGGTGGTGAAAGTACATGAGGTGATACCTCAAGAATTGTACAAAGTGGCAGACAAGCCTTCCACCAAGGCAAGGTTAGCTTTCCCTCGTCTTATATGTCACCTTTGCAATTCAGCTGGAATTGTCATAGAAGGTGACATTCCTATTGAGGAGGATAAGCCCATCACTAAAAGTAGGATGGAGCACACTAGAGAGCCGGCACATGAACCACAACATGAGCATGTGGAGCCGTATCAATATGAGATCCCTGAGATACCTCAAGGGATGTATTTTCCTCCTCATAGCTATTAGGATCAATGGCACACTTCTCTTGGAGAACTAAGCACTAACATGGATCAGTTGAGGATGGAACATCAGGATCATTCCAGCACCCTCCATCAAATAAGAGAGGATCAAAGAGCCTTGAGGGAAGAACAAAGAGTTGGGAGGGAAGAACAACAGAGATAAGGGCGTGACATTGAAGAGATCAAGCACTACATTAGATCCTCAAGGAGGAGTAATAACTGCCATCACTAAGGTGGATTCGTTCTCTTAATTTCCTTTTCTTATGTTACTTTTTTTTTCTGTTTTCTATTATGCTTTATTGTTTGTTCTCTTGTTCTTGTGGCATGATCATCTATGTCTTAAAGTAATAAAATATTCTATATATCCCTCACCTTACTTAAAAGAAAATTTTATTTGAAAATAATTGAGAGATACATGAATTTCGAGTTTTATAATAAGAATAGTTTAATTATTTTGATGTGGTGGCACTACTTTTGCTTTCTAAATATATGAATGAATAGTGCATATTTGAAATTGAAATTAAGAATGTTGGCTATTGAAAGAATGATGATAAAAGTGAAGTATTATTGGTGATCTAAAAAATCTCAAAAATTGATTCTTGAAACAAGAAAAAGTAGCAAAAAGAAAAAGAAAAAGAAAAAGCATGTTGCAACAAAAGAAAAAAGAAAGAAATATATATTCATGCGAAAAAAATAAAAAAATAAAAAATAAAAAGAAAAAAAGCCAATAGCCCTTTAAACCAAAAGGCAAGGGCAAAAGGATCCAAGGCTTTGAGCATTAATGGTTAGGAGGGCCTAAAGGAAATAAAATCCTAGCCTAAGCGACTCAACCAAGCTGTCCCTAACCATGTGCTTGTGGTGTGAAGGTGTCAAGTAAAAAGTTTGAGACTAAACTATTGAATTAAATTGACACTCAACTATTGAATTAAATTGAGAATTAAACCTTCCTCCACGTGAAAATCCTCTACTTGAGCCACGACCACTTCTTCCAAAAGTTCCTCTTTCAAAACCTCTACCAAAGGAAGAGGTTTATGTGAAATTTGATTGAATGATGCCATAGTTTTTCTAAATATTTTTAGCATATCTTCATTTCTAAGAAGAAGTGATTCAACTTCAAGAAGTGTGATAGAATCTGATTTTGTCATAATAGAAGAGAGAAACAAAGCATAATCTTCACTAATCCCTTCAACAATGGCTTCAATGTGATATTCAGCGGAAAGGACATGGCCACTTGAAGCTAAAGAATCTACTACTTGTTGAATTTTCTTCAAATACTCTACTACTGTAAGCCTTTCTTTCTTAATGAGCTTCAGTTGAGATTTCAATTGCTTTACCTGAATTTTGAAACTTTAAGCAAAATGCTGCTAAATTTTTTCCTAGAGTTGATATGCATAAGTTCAATTAAGCATTTGGTTTTAAAAGAAAGATCCATAGAGGTCAGCAACCATGTCATAAGATAATGGTCTTTGACCTTCCAATCTTTATAGGTCTGAGATATTGTTCCAGCAGTTTCTTCAGTTAATAAGTTAAATTTTGTAGGAATTTTTTTTTAGTGAAGAAGATCGTAAAGTCCATTTGCTCCATTTTTGTGTAGTGGCAAGCTGTTGTCAAGCCTTGAATGTGTTCTTGTCAAGTTTGTCAAGAATTGGAGTAGAAAGAAAAGGTTTAGAGGGGGAAGTATTAGTGGAAATTGGAAATTTAGGCCATGGATAAAAAAATAGCTCTGGATACCATGAAAGAATCTTGAAATACAAGATATTAAAGATAGAAGATGATAAACGACAAAAACAAAGAAAGGCAGAGAAGTGAAAGTATAAAAAGAGAAATCGAAAGATAATGTAATGAACTTGTAACAGCTTGTTATTGTGTTGTTACAGTTTTACCTTTGTCAACTTCAAACCGATATATTAAATTGCATAAATTAATTTTTTTCGTAGGGTTTCTTATAAAAAAAAGTATACAGTGATTGTTTCCCTTTTCTTGACGTGGAAAAAGGTTATGTTGGGAAGGAGAATAAAGTCATCAATGCATATACCTCCAAACCAAAGTATGTATGTTTAGAAATAAGAAAAAAATAATTACTCATAAAGCTTTGAATAAGGATGCATATATTCTGGAGATGATTAGCGTTACAAATGATGAATGATAGAATAATTCAAAAACCATAGTATATATAGTACACATAGTACATATACAAAGTTATATTAATATGTTTGTTCATTCCTACCCAAAACATAAAGAGGCCGGGCGTGACGAGGGAGGTTCAACCCCACTTATCTAAATAAATAACTACCTCTCCTAAACCTCTCCTACTATCTATATCCTATCTAGAAGGAAGATCTCAATAACTTCCTAAGATAAAGAGAATAGTTATCCACCAATAAAGGTGGATCTACTTTAAAAGGTGATTAACCTTTCTACTATAAATATTCTGACACCCCTCAGGTATATTCAAGTCCTAATCTACTAAAAACTTACTTAAAACCCTTGCTAACTTAAGCATCGAAGTCTCTTACAGGTACCACCCCTACCTTCTCATGAGGAACTCGGACGACGGCACCTCGGCATCAGAACAATTCGGATGCTACATCAGAAGGAGTCTGGACCTCATGTTCAGGCCCGAATCCCCATTTCATGTAACCCCTGTAAACATTGGCATCGTTGCTGGAGACCTGGAAATCTACATCCGCATATAGCGGACGATCAATACGAAGACAGTCAAACGACGTCTGAGTCAGAACTGGAGTACCATCATGATGACTTGAAGCTAGCATTACCTCCACCTTGAGAAAGAACGAATGCCCCCCACGGGAAAGGAATGTTGGGAAACCCTCAACCACGGCAGATCCATTCAGAGGTTCACCTTCCCGAAGACAAAGAACCTCCTCATCTAACAGAAATACTAGGATTAGTTCATGACCACTTTGAGTGATTAGAAAAATTCGAACTAGAAGCTAAACGACAACGAAAAGTAGAATGGAAATTACGAAGGGAGGTATGACAAAAAGAGCTGGAGAAAAAGCTCTTAAGATTGGAGGTCGACCTCTGAAGACGGAGCAATCAGGCAGATCAAGAGGAGAGCCCATTGGGAGGAAAAAATCCGTTTGTTGAAGAAATCATGTGAGCTAGGGTTTTTAGAAATTTTAAAACATCCGACATGGATCTCTATGATGGAATGACCGATCCGAGGCACCAACTCAGTAATTTCAAGAGTCGAATGTACTTAGCCAATGCCTCTGTTGCGACTCGTTGCAAAGCCTTCTCGACAACTTGGACCAAAGCCGCAATGAAGTGGTTTGATAACTTACCTCCCAGGTCGGTAACTTGCTTTGATGACCTGGCGAGGAAGTTCCTTACCGAATTTTCAATTCAGAAAGACAAAGTAAAGTATGCTCCAAGCTCGCTAGGGGTTAAATAGGAAGTCGGAGAGACATTCCGAGATTATATGGAGAGATTCAATAAAGCCTTCTTGGAATACAAACTTGCCTACTGAAGAAGTGATAATGGGATTAGTTAATGGCCTTAAAGAAGCGCCGTTCTCAAAATCCATATCCAAGCGACACCCGACTTCCTTAGCTTGTATGAAGTACAAGAGCGAACAAAAAAATAAATTAACATAGAGAAAAATCTCTGACTTAGACAACCTCCCCCAAGGCCCAACCTGTCCTACCCAACTCGGGAAAAGGAGAATGAAACTAAGAAAAAATAAGAGTACAACTCGGAAAAATCTTGAAGGTATCATAATTACACCCTACTCCGAGTCTCTTTTGTGGATTTCTATAGAGAGATATGCCAGAGTGAGAAACTTTCTCCCCCTCTCCCAATGAAACATAAAAAGGCTGGAAGTCAGACAGAATACTACGAGTACCATAAGCTTTACAGAAATTCTACCAATGATTGTTATGATTTAAAGAATGTCATAAAAAATTGGCCAGAAAAGGTTGGCTAGACAGATACTTGGCTGAGAGGTCAGACAACCAAAGAAAAAGGAAGAGAGATGAAGATGGGGGTTGGCAAGAACACCCCCCACAAACTTCTGAACGACATATATACATGATTAATGGAGGGTTTGCTGGAGGAGGAATCTCAAAATCCTCATGAAAAAGGCATCTTAAAGAGGTGTACCAAGTCGGAGAAGATAACAGAACTCCTAATTTATCAACCATTTCGTTCACTAAAGAAGATGCTCGTGGAGTGACACCTGGCCACGATGACCCAGTGGTAATAACAATAATCCTCACAAATGTAAATCTTCATAGAACTCTGGTGGATCAAGGGAGTTCGGCAGACGTATTGTTTAGCCTACTTTTGACAAACTCAGGCTAGAAGAAAAGGATCTAAAGGCATACCTAGATAACCTCTTCCGGCTAGAGGACACGCCAATCCAACCTCTTGGATTTATCTCCGTATACACCACCTTTGGAAAGGGCACGAAGTCAAGGACGTTAAACGTCGACTATATCGTGGTCGACATTATGTCAGCATACAATGCCCTAATAGGTTGGACCTCTTTAAACCGCTAGTAGTAGTCGTCTTTACACCTCACTTGTGTATGAAGTTTTCCACTGCAGAAGAAATTGCTACCATAAAGAGAGATCAAAAGTTGGCACGAAAGTGTTATAATGAAAGCCTTAATCTAAAAGGCAACCCGGGTGGAAAAGAAGTCAACACTATCGAGCTCGATGGTGTTCAAACTCGGAAAGAATTATGCCCCCAACCTGGAGGAAGGGTAGAAGAAGTGAAAATCAGAGATCATCCTAAAAAGACAATGAATATAGGGGCTAACCTAGAAAGAGGTCTGAAAGCACAACTCGTTGATCTCCTACGAAGAAACTCTGACCTCTTCGCCTGGAAAGCCTTCGACATGCCTGGTATAGATTTTAACTTAACTAGCGGCTCAACAGGCACTTGCTTTTCTATTGTTTTTAAGAAATTAATTTTATTTTTTTAATATATTATTCGTTCTTCAAATTTATTTGATCACTATTTTTTTATTTTAATATTGATGTGATTTTATTTATATCATAATTTAGTATTAGTGTTAATATATTATTCACCTTTTAAATTTGTCAAATAAGTATTTTTTTTTTCATCATTTCAAAATTAACGTAGCCTTAGTTATATGATTTTATTGAAATTAAAATTACTATAAAAAAACTTTTAAAATGCTAAATTATAAAAGCACACATTAAAGATATGTATATGTTATCGAAAAAAAATATAGTTAAAAAAAACGACAAAAATGTTATCCTAATTTGATATCAATAATTATAAAAAATTATTCAATAATTAAAAAATAAATTATAAAAAAATAAAATATTTTAAGTTATTTAATATTTGTAAGAAATATAAAATAAATAAATTTAAATTAAAAAATAAGGAAAAAGAATTATATTGTTATTATGTGTAACTATCGTGCCTGTTGAGCCGCTTTTCTATTGAGTTTAAGAAATTAATTTTATATTTTTATTTTAAAATTATAAATTATAAATTTAATAATAATTAAAAATAAATTATAAAAAATAAAATATCTTAAATTATTTAACATGTAAAATATTAAAAAAACAAATTTAAATTAAAAAATAAGATTAAAAAAATATTAATTTGCTATCATGTGTAATAAAATTAATATAAAAATTTACTGATATTATTTAAAGATTAGTTATTTATAAATATTATTAAATTTATTTATTTTTTCAATCCTATTTAATTAGAAGCAAATTTAAAAATTTATATCCAAAACATTTTTTATCTCCATCCATAATTCTAATAGATAAAAAATATATTTTTTCAATTTTACCTTGAACTTATTTAATTATCATTAATTTTATTATTTTTTAAGATTATAAATTTTTATTTTAATTATATTATCTCATCATATTATACACTATCGTTTCTCTTATCATTATTATTATGTTGCCTTATTTTTTTTTTCTATTCATCCTAATCGCAATTAATTATCACCATACCATTATTCCAACTCTCATTTTTATTTATCACTCTGATCTATAACTACCGTGGTGTTAACTTTTGAGTTATTACAACTTTGCTAAAGGAATTTTTTTCTTCTTTGATTTAGATATCTAGATGTATACCTATTATATAGATCCTTATTATTTTTCAGACTTACTTGTTAAGTCATATTTTATTGCTTTCAGACAAAATTTAAGATATCAACGATTCAGATTTTTTTGTTTATCAAATTATAAAATTTGTCAACAATTATCAAAAAATAATATCAAATATTTTATATCTTCTTAAAAGAGTAATATTATATGGACACTACTATTTTAGCTACTATTAACATATACAATTGAATATAAAAATATTACATTATTATTGAATATTTTTCCTATTCTTAATACTTATTTGTAATAATTCTTAATCTTTCTCTAAATCTAATATGTCAACTTCTATGTCTCTAACTAAAAAAATTTTTAAAATTTTCTTAAAATTTCATTTAATTTCAAAACAAAATTGTAATTTTTATATTGTTATTTTTTTCTAATATTTTTAGAAAATTAGTTTTTATGCTTTTTAAATTATAAATTTGAGATAAAAAATAAAAATTTTAATAAATAATAAATTATTAATAAATAAAAATAAAAATAAAAATTTTATATGTTATTTATTTTTAATGTATAGAATAATAAAATTTAAATTAATTTAAGTATGATACTAAAATTATTATGTTATTTTTATATGTAACAATTAAGATAAAAATTTATAAATATTTATAAATTTATTTATTTTTTCAATCTTATTTAATTTAAAGCAGATATAAAAATTTAAATTTAAAGAATTTTTTTTCTCGAATAATTTTAATTGCTTTTTTTTTTATTTTATATTCAATATGTTAAATTATCTTTTGTTTCATTATTTTTTTAAAAAATTTTATTTTTATTTTTATTATTTTTTATTATTTTTCATACACATATTTATCATTATTTTTTTTAATTAAGTGAAATAAAGATAGAGAGAAAGTATTACATGTACTCCATAGAATAAAAAAAAAGACAACATGGATAGAAGTTATGTGTAGAATAAAAAAGTAACTGTACAAAAAACAAAGGAAAATTAACTAATAATTATATTTTTGACCAAATTTTAAGACTAAAATTATATTAAACACTATTTGTCACCAAAAAAAAAATATTAAACACTATTTATCAATAAGATTAAGATAGAAAACTGAAAATTGGACACTAAACTCTCATATTCCCTTTATAAATTGTTATAGATATTTAATTTAAAGTACATTAAGATATTATAATAATATCTATAACAATATTATTTAGGACAATTATGGAAGGTTTATCGAATCAAAAGTTAAGAAAAAAATAAATTATTATTAATTAAATAAATATATAGGATTCTTACCTATATTTGGATCATTCCTTCTATTACTTGGACCAACTTCACTGTTATTATTAGTATCTGAATATTTAGAAAATTTATTATTAGCATGAAAATATATTGTAAAAGATAATTCATATTAAATGATATACTAACTACATAAATTTATTAATGGGATGTATAACTTAACTGGCACGCCTTCTGGCAAGGTATTGCTGCCTCTGTTCTTCGCTCATATTTTGTCTTCGTCGCCAGACGTAGTCTTGCTAAGTCGGTCCACCACTTCCATTAGTATTCTGTCAACAACGGTAATTAATCAAAACAAATATATAAACATAGTTTCACACTTTTATTTAATGACGAAAAACAAATTATATTAGATGAAGTGAGAAAGAGGCATGAAAAGATGGATGAGAAATGAAGGAAGTTTTTCTAGTAAAAGCAACGTGAAGTGAGTATAGAAGTTGTGTGGATTTATAAAATAAGAGAGAACGTGAACGAAAATGAGGCAGTGAGAGTATTGTAATGCGGAATAACTGACGTGGGGTAGGTTATTAAGAAGGATAAAAATGGAAAAAAAATTTTGGACACCAAAACAGGTTTTGCCATTATATATTGTTATAGATATCTCATAAGCTCGCTGTCTATCCGGATTCCAGACCTATTAAGTAAAAACGTCGGAAACTCTGGCCCGAAAGACCACAGGTTGTGGAAGAACAGGTGAAAGCGTTATTGGAAGCTGAATTCATAAGAGAGGTAAATTATCCAGTGTGGCTTGCTAACGTGGTTCTGGTAAAGAAGCAAAACAGAAAGTGAAGAATGTGTGTCGATTACACTGACCTCAATAAGGCTTGTCCCAAGGATCCATACCCTCTCCCGAGCATTCATGCTCTGGTTGACTCGGCCTCAGGTTATTGGTATTTGTCCTTCATGGATGCATACTCGAGATACAATCAAATCCCGATGTATAAGCCAGACAAAAAAAACAAGACTTTTTTCATCACTCCAAAGGCTAGCTATTGTTATGTAGTAATGTCTTTTCGATTAAAGAATGCCAGAGCTACCTACCAACAACTGATGAACAAGGTGTTTTTTCCCCACTTAGGAAAACTCATGGAAGTATATGTGGACGACATGCTTGTCAAAAATAAAGATGACTTGTCAAAAATAAAGATGACTTAGCTCTATTATCTGACCTCTCTGAGGTAATCTCCACAATAAAGAGGCATGGCATGAGACTAAACCCCTCAAAATGCACCTTCGCAGTGTAAGCCGAAAAGTTCTTAGGTTTTATGCTCACTCAAAGAGGTATCGAGGCTAACCCAGACATGTGTACAACCATACTAGAGATGAAGACCCTGACTTGCCTCAAAGAAGTCTAACAACTAAATGGAAGGTTGGCAACACTATTCAGGTTCTTAGCAGGGTCAGCATTGAAGTCTCTACCATTATACTCGATACTCAAAAAGAGGAGTTGTTCCGAGGGTTACCTAAAACTGGAGGTCGATCTCGGTTGAGATCCTTTGTACGGATCGGTACCGACGTGTCCGGCTGGTAGGAGACGACCGGAGCTATCGTGTCCGACTTGTTGGATTGGTTGTACTGCTGATCCTTCGTCACCGGAGGGTGGGAGGTACCTGCAAGAGACTCCGATGCATAAGTTAGCATGGGTATTAAACAGGTGTTATGTAGAATCAGAGTATGAGTTATACCTGGGTGTTCCAGTGTATTTATAATGGTGAGATGTGACCTTTGGATAAGATAAGTTAGTTATCTTATCTTATCTTTATCTTTTGGGTTGAGGTCAGCGTCTCTTCAACGGGACCGCCCTTCTCTCTGTAGGCCTGAACGACCTTTGTATTTGGGTCGTATTCCTTGAATTGGGCCCTTTTTGGGCTTTCCTGTCGATTTGGCCGAGTTCTTCGTAAAGAAGTCGGTCCGCTTGACCTAAAGAGGTCGGTCGCTTTATCGTCGATCACCCCGGGTCGGATATCTCGACCCAGGGTATGAACAGTGCCCCTGCTTGAGCTCGGTTTTCTTTGTTGAGGTCGAGTCCTTGACTTCGGTCCTTCTTGTAGCGAAGCCGAACTCAAGCATCTTGTCGACTCCTTTTTGTAGCAGCTCTTGAATGTAGAACGTTTTCCTCTACAAGCGCGCGCTTTTGTATTAGCGCTTTTTTGGGAATGCAAGCGGTTTTAATATCAGCATTTAATTGGGATTTAATTGCCCCGTTTCCCCTAACTTCTCTATTTTTGAATTTTGCATTCAAGAAATGGTTTCTCTCCTTCGCCCTTTTCGTAACTTCTTCGCACTTATTCATTTTCTGCCTTTCACCCACATTTCAACTTTTCTTGCGACGTCGCTTGGTGATTTTTCTGAAGCTTCTGTTTTTGCCTGGAGTTTTGTGGTTTTGCATTTCTCTCTGTGATACTGCTTTTGTTCGTGCTTTTTTGCTCGTGAGAGGGCAATTCCAGATTTCGTCTTCCATCCTCAATTTCCCTGAAGCTTGCTACTTTTTCCAGGTTGGTATTAGCTTTCTTGCTTTTTTCATAGCTTCGTCTTCAGTTTTTTAGTGAAGCTTTGATTTTGCATGTTTGAAAGTTTGAATCTTTTTCGTGGTCTTGTATTTGCTTGTCACTGTAATGTGTTTTCCCTGACTTTCTTTTACGCATTCTCTTAGCATTTCCGTCGAGGCTTTCTAGGGTTTTGTTGTTGCTTCTGGTTGTTTCCTGTCTGATATCGATAGAGAATCTGCATCTGTTCCTCGCTTTGTTTGGAGATTTCTTTTTGATTCTGAAAAAGTTTGCACCTTTGATGATTTCTACTTGGCGTGTTCGATGTTAGTGCTTGCTCTTTGCTGATGATTTTTTGCTTGATTTCGAAAAAGTTTGCGCCTTTGCTGTTTTTCCGCTGATAAACTATAGGAGGGTGGACCTTTTGCATTTTTTGCTTCCTTTGTTTTCTTTCTGGATTTTATTTTGATGAGTGACGGGATGTAGGTTGTAGAAATAACTTAAAGACCTTGCTTTGTTTACTGCCTCCAAGGGATACCCCAAGACCTTTGTCTTGAGTCTTGGGGTTTTTCCTTTTTGTTTATCTGCCCGTTGAGATGTTTTGCCCTCTATCCGAGATGTTTTTAAGTAATCCATTCTTCTTTTCTTTTTGTAGGATTTAGTTGACCTCATGTCTTCCCGAAATAACGTTGTAGAGATGCCTTCCCAGGTTCCCGCGGGTATGGCCGACTGGGTGGACTCCATGGTTCTCATGTGTGTCTCGCTGGTTGATTCTGAATTTTGTACTCAGCTTAGGCAGTTTCATAGTGTCTGTAGTAATTCTGGTGATGAGAAGAACTATGAACTTGTCTCTCCCTCTTCTAACGAGAGAGTCTGCTTTTCAACTCGGGTTGTTGATGGTCGCCCTTTCTTTTATGCTTATGATTTTTTCTTTGGTCAGCTAGGTATCACCCTTCCATTTACTAAATTTGAAACCGACCTGTTATGGTCTTGTAATGTTGCCCCTTCTCAACTTCACCCCAATTCCTGGGGTTTTATTAAAATTTTCCAATTGTTGTGCAATGGTTTTGGTATTCCTGCTTCCCAATCCCTCTTTTTCTATCTTTTTGTCTTGACTAAGCCCGGTGTGGTAAAAAAGAAGTCAGCTTGGGTCTCCTTTCGTTCTACTCAGGGAAAGAAGGTTTTTTCCATGTTTGACGAGTCGTTCTGTGATTTTAAAAACTACTTTTTCAAGGTCCGAGCTGTTGAAGGAGCTCGGCCCTTTTTTCTGGATGAAAATGACGAACCTGCTTTTCCCTTGGAATAGCAAAAAGACGTGAGGGTCTCCAGGTATTCGTGGGAGATGTTGGATGATGCTGAGCGAGCCTTTGTGACTATCTTGGAAGAACGCTGGGGTCAACCTCCCCATTTCGACACAAAGAAATTTCTAACCAATCCTTCTCTTCTTCAAACTGAACTGGGTATCTTTGTGTTTTCTTTATTATACGTGTATGTTGCTTGTAGCTATCTTTCCGACTTGTCTGACTTGTAACTGATTTTCTGTTTTATTTGCAGAAGCAATGAAGAATAGTGAATCCATGAAAGCTTTTAAGAGGGCGCAGAGGGTGACTGCTTCCAGAAATGTTGCATCCAAGGCGGCTGGGGAGGGATCCTCCCAAGTGTGCGAGAAGCCATCAGTGCAGAGTTCCGCCGGGGTGAAGAAGGTGATCCCTACACCCCGAGTTCATTTGGTAGATTCTCACGTCACCTCTGCTGCTCCTTCTGTTGCTCCTCCCAATAAAAAACAAAAGACTGCTGAGCCCTTTGACCTCGATGCTCCTGATTTTAACGCTATTGAATTTGTGGATCAACAAATCGGTCCCTACGGTGCTCTCTCCATGGACGATGTGTCCATCCTCCATCACTTGGAGTTTATGGCCCGAAATCATGTGAAGATGGTGTATATGTCGGCTGCCATATATCAGACTGCTCAGAATCTCCCTCTCCACGCTATTAAGGCGTTTATGGAGGAGGCGAAACAAGAGTTTGATCGGATGAAGGAGTTAAAGGAGGAGCTTGAGACGAAGGTAGCCAAGCTGGAGAAGGACTTGAAGAATGAGGAGGCGAGTTCTCAGTCATTGGTGGTTTCTTTGAGGTTGGCTGAGGACGCAGTCCTGATGCACAAGGAGAGTTACCTTTCATCTTATCGGGAGGTGATGCGCCTGAGGGGGGAGCTTGACAGTGTTCGGGAAGATTATGCTGAGCTCCAAAGTCATCTCGTTGGCAGCGTGACTGCTGCTTATGAGAACTTGAGGGAGCAAGTTCAGGTCATTGCTTCCGAGGCCGACCTCACCCTTTTTAGCCTGGATAATATAGTCAGGGATGGCAAGATTGTCCCTGATGATGAGGGTGATGATGATGATGTTGTTGCTCCCCCTATGTCCTCTACCAAAGTGCCGACCTCTTCGGTTCCTCCTGCTGTGCCCGAATCGGATTGCCAGATCCTGAATCGGGAGGATGGAACTGTGGATGCTTTGCCGATCCAGACTCGCCCTCCTTCTCCTTGTCCTGATGCTGCTAAGAAGGCTCCTGACGCTTGCTGATCTCTTCTTGAAAATTTGTGTAGTTGGCCCGGCTTGTGGGCTCTTTTAGAACTTTTTTATTTATTTGCTGACGCTTCTTAGCAACTTTTTATGAGGAACAAAAAGTAGCTTGTTATCTCTTCGTGGTAGGTTTTGGTGGCCTTCCAGGCCTTATAACTTTATAGAGTAAAAGTAGTTGTTTGACTTGATATCTTTTTTGTTTTTCTATTGATGTTCAAAATCTTGCTGCTCGACCTCCTTGGATTACTTTGAGGCTGTGATTGTATAGATCCAACTTGTTTCTCAGTTTTCTGTATTTGTGACCGATTCCTTTGCGTTGGTCCCCTTCCAAGTTATTTTGGTAATCCTCTTTTTTGGACCTTTGTTAGGTCTCTTTCAGGGATTACTTTGATAACTTTTTCGATAGTAGGAGTCCGACTTGGTTATATCGGTCTCCTTTAAGTTATTTTTTGTAGTCCTCTTTCTTGGATCTTTGTCAGATCTCTTTTAGGGACTACTTTGATAACTTTTCAGTAGTAGGAGTCCGACTTGGTTATATCTGTCTCCTTTAAGTTATTTTTTTTTAGTCCTCTTTCTTGGATCTTTGTCAGATCTCTTTTAGGGACTACTTTGATAACTTTTCAGTAGTAGGAGTCCGACTTGGTTATATCTGTCTCCTTTAAGTTATTTTTTTTTAGTCCTCTTTCTTGGATCTTTGTCAGATATCTTTTAGGGACTACTTTGATAACTTTTCAGTAGTAGGAGTCCGACTTGGTTATATCGGTCTCCTTTGAGTTATTTTTTGTAGTTCTCTTTCTTGGATCTTTGTCAGATCTCTTTTAGGGACTACTTTGATAACTTTTCAGTAGTAGGAGTCCGACTTGGTTATATCGGTCTCCTTTAAGTTATTTTTTGTAGTCCTCTTTCTTGGATCTTTGTCAGATCTCTTTTAGGGACTACTTTGATAACTTTTCAGTAGTAGGAGTCCGACTTGGTTATATCGGTGTCCTTTAAGTTATTTTTTGTAGTCCTCTTTCTTGGATCTTTGTCAGATCTCTTTTAGGGACTACTTTGATAACTTTTCAGTAGTAGGAATCCGACTTGGTTATATCGGTCTCCTTTAAGTTATTTTTTGTAGTCCTCTTTCTTGGATCTTTGTCAGATCTCTTTCAGGGACTACTTTGATAACTTTTCGTTTTGGGCTGACTTTGTTATGTCGGGCCCTTCTAAGTTAAAGTAATCCTCTTTAATAAGGTTGGCCAGACCTCTTTCCAGGGTTTACTTATAACCTGGGTTGACTTGGTTTGACATCTTAACGTTCGACCAGTCTTTAAGTTATTATTTTAGCGATCCGTAAGACCTCGTCAGGTTCTTTTTTAGATCACTTTCGGTAACTTCTTACATTATTCTGTGTTCATCTTTGCTGATTTGTAGAAAGTGGTTGTCATCTCTAGATCGTCCTTTGGGTGAATCGCGTTTTCACCTTTATCGGACGGTTTGTCTTTATCGTGATCGTGCAGTGAAATTGTTTTTCACTTTCTGCCGATCTGTTGCTTTATAATTGGACGATGAATGCTTCAGATTAATGCGTCTTAAAATCTTTGTAGAATATCTAAAATTTATTTTATTTAAAGGAAAAGTGCAAATATATACATATGGGATTGTCTGAGTCTCAACTTGGTGCCTCATTAAAAAACCTTTTCAGGAAAAAGAGTGCATCCAATGATGAGATCTTTTATGTCTTCTAACTGTAATACCTTCTTAGGTTGCAGGCGTGCCATGACCTGGGAAGCTCTCGTCCATCGAGTTCAGACAGTCTATAGTAGCCCTTTCCAAGGACTTCTACAACTCGGTAAGGTCCTTTCTAGTTTGCTGCCAGCTTTCCTTCTCCTGGTCGAGTTGTTCCGATATCATTTCGGATTAGAATGACATCATTCTCTGAAAAGCTTCTCAGCACTACCTTTTGATTATATCTGGAAGCCATTCGGCGCTTTAGAGCTTCTTCCCTGATCCGAGCTCTTTCCTAGATTTTGGGTAGCAAGTCGAGTTCTTCTCTTTGAAGTTGGGAGTTTGCTTCCTCATTGTAGTGAACTACTCTAGGCGAGCCTTCTTCAATCTCTACTGGGATCATTGCCTCTATTCTGTATGCTAATCGGAAGGGAGATTCCTTCGTGGTGGAATGTGGCGTTGTTTGATATGCCCATAGGACCTGTGGAAGCTCTTCTGCCCAGGCTCCTTTTGCATCTTGTAATCTCCATTTTAATCCGGCCAGTATGACTTTGTTAGCGGCTTCGGCCTGTCCGTTGGCTTGTGGGTGTTCAACGGAGGTGTACTGGTGCTTTATATTCAAGTCGGCTACTAGTTTTCTGAAGCCTGCATCTGTGAATTGAGTGCCATTGTCTGTGGTTATTGAATATGGAACCCCGAACCTCGTGACAATGTTTCTATATAAGAATTTCCGGCTTCTTTGAGCGGTGGCATTGGCTAGGGGCTCTGCCTCGATCCACTTTGTAAAGTAATCTACCCCTACTATGAGGAATTTGACTTGTCCTGATCCCTGTGGGAAGGGGCCAAGAAGATCGAGTCCCCATTTTGCAAACGGCCAAGGCGAGGTCATGCTAATGAGCTCTTCTGGCGGAGCGATGTAAAAGTTGGCATGTTTCTGACATGGTGGACATGATTCTGTGACTTCTTTCTGTAGAGTTGGCCAATAAAATCCCGCCCGGAGTACTTTTTTGGCGAGAGCTCGTGCTCCGAGATGATTGCCACAAATGCCGCCGTGTATTTCTTCTAGCACTTCCTTTGTGTTGGAGGTCGGCACGCATTTTAGTAAAGGTATTGAGATTCCTCTTTTGTACAAGATGTTATTTATGATGGTGTAGTACTGTGCCTCCCTTTTTAACCTCTTTGCCTCCTTTTCTTCTGTGGGGAGCGTTCCTGTTTTGAGGTAGTTGGTTATGGGGGTCATCCATCTTTGGTCTTGACTTGTTATAGTCATGACTTTTTTCTCTTCCGAGATTGACGGGTTCTGCAACATTTCCTGGATAAGGCTTCTATTGTTGCCCCCTGGTTTGGTGTATTTTTGTCTCCATTGGATTCTGGGGTGTCTTTTAGTGGGGTGTCCGCATTTTTGTGCGGCGTTCTATTTTCTAGATCTGAATCGTGGTCGTTGTCACGGTTGTCCGCCATGGTGATGGGATGACTTCCAGGTTCCCCGGCAACGGCGCCAATGTTTCGAGGGTTACCTGAAACTGGAGGTCGATCTCGGTTGAGATCCTCTGTACGGATCGGTACCGACGTGTCCGGCTGGTAGGAGACGACCGGAGCTGTCGTGTCCGACTTGTTGGACTGGTTGTACTGCTGATCCTTCGTCACCGGAGGGTGGGGGGTACCTGCAAGAGACTCCGATGCTTAAGTTAGCATGGGTATTAAACAGGTGTTATGTAGAATCAGAGTATGAGTTATACCTGGGTGTTCCAGTGTATTTATAATGGTGAGATGTAACCTTTGGATAAGATAAGTTAGTTATCTTATCTTATCTTTATCTTTTAGGTTGAGGTCAGCGTATCTTCAACGGGACCACCCTTCTCTCTATAGGCCTGAACGACCTTTGGATTTGAGTCGTATTCCTTGAATTGGGCCCTTTTTGGGCTTTCCTGTCGATTTGGCCGAGTTCTTCATAAAGAAGTCGGTCCGCTTGACCTAAAGAGGTCGGTCGCTTTATCGTCGATCACCCCAGGTCAGATATCTCGACCCAGGGTATGAACAGGAGTGTTTCGAGGGTTACTTGAAACTGAAGGTCGATCTCAGACGAGATCTGCTGTTGTGGTTGGAGCTGTTGTATCCGACTTTCTGAGTCTTGAGATGTAATGTTCCGAGGGTTACCTGAAACTGAAGGTGGATCTCGGAGGAGATCTGCTATTATGGTCGGAGTTGTTGTGTCTGACTTGCTGAGTCTTGAGATGTTGCGGATCCTTGATCACCGGAGGGTGGTGGTACCTACAAGAGACTCCGATGCTTAAGTTAGTACGGGCTTTGAGCAGGTTTTTTTATGTAGAATCAGAGTATCAGTTATACCTGGGTTCTCTAGTGTATTTATAGTAGTGTAGAGTGACCTTCCTTTGAGATAAGTTAGTTATCTTATCTTATCTTTTGTGGGTGAGTCCCCTTATCTTTGGCCAGCCGCCTTTAGGTGGGCTGTGATCTTCTGCTTTTGGGCCTACTTGGGCCCTTATAGCAATTTGGCCGAGCTCTTTGGGAAGAGGTTGGTGTCGACCAACCTTTATAAGAGGTCGGTAGTTTTTGTCTTCATCTAACCCGGATCACCTAGCTCAACCCAGGGTATGAACAAGGAGTCAATTTGAATGGACCTTGGAATATGAACAAGCATTTCAAGATTTAAAGCATTTGTGGGCCAACCCTCTATACTCACCTGATCTATTACAGGATAAGAGCTTGTTCTCTATTTGGCAGTGGCAAGCCGAGCTATCGCCTCTGCCCTAATCCGAGAAGATAAGAACGGACAGCAACCCATATAATTTTTTAGCAAAGCTTTACAAGGAGCAGAGCTAAACTACCAAAACATAAAAAAGCTTGCGTACTCTCTTATCCTCACCTCCCAAAGGCTCCGACCTTACTTCCAAGCTCATAATATAAAGTTCCGAACTAATCAACCCGTGAAACACATTCTACAAAAAATGGACCTAGTAGGAAGAATGCTACAATGGGCTGTGGAACTATCCAAGTTTGATTTGAAATATGAAGCTCGGACAACAATCAAGTCACAATACCTCACTGACTTCATAGCTAAATACATTGAAAGTCAGGAAAGTCCAACAACTTGGAGCTTATACGTAGATGGATCATCCAATAAATCCGATAGTGGAGCAGGTGTTATCCTGGAAAGTGAGCAAGGAACTCGGATAGAACTCTTGCTAAGGTTCGAGTTTCCTGTTTCTAATAACCGAACAGAATATGAAGCCTTACTTGCTGGTTTGAAGCTGGCTAAAGAAGTGGGGGCAAAAAGGTTGATAGTGTTTAGTGAGTCCCAAGTGGTAACTTCACAAGTTAATGGCACTTATCAAGCCAAATATCCTAACATGAAGAAGTACCTAGACAAAGCATGGGAACAACTAGCACAGTTCTCTAAAAGAGAGATCCAACACATAACTTGGGAGTCAAATGCCTGAGCAGATGCTCTTTCCAAGCTAGCCAACACCAAGCTAGGGGGCAACAATCGAAGTCTCATCTAGGAAACTCTCCACAAACCATCAGTGTCAAAAGGACATGACAACTCAAATATAATGACCATATCCAAACAAAATTTAAGATAGATTACCCCCATAGTCAACTATCTTCAATTGATATCATTCTTGAAGATGAAAAAGAGGCTCGAAGACTTATAACCAAAGTACAAAATTATACCTTGGTCCACAAAATTCTATACAAAAGAGGGGTATCAACACCTATCCTAAAGTGTGTCCCGACCTCTAATATGAAGGAGCTCCTAGAGGAAGTACAAAATGGCATATGTGGAAACCACTTGGGAGCCCAATCACTACCCAAGAAGGTTATCCGAGCCGACTTCTTTTGGCCAACCTTGCAAAAGGAAGCAGTTGAGTTCGTCAAAAGGTGCCCGCCTTGTCAGAAGCATGCCAACTTCCATGTTGCACCTCCCGAAGAGCATATCAGCGTCACATCACCATGGCCATTCGCAAAACGGGGTCTTGATCTCCTCAGACCATTCCCTAAAGCTCCAGGACAAGTAAAACACCTCATAGTAGGATTGACTATTTTACTAAATGGATTGAAATAGAACCATTAGTGACTATCATGGCCAGCAAAGTCGGAAGTTTCTCTACAAGAACATTGTCACAAGGTTTGAAGTTTCCCACTCTATTGCCACGGACAATGGAACTCAATTGACTGTCTCAACCTTTAGGAACTTGGTGGCTGGCCTGAAGATAAAACACTAATTCACATCGATAGAACACCCTCAGGCTAATGGACAAGCCAAAGCTGAAAACAAGGTCATATTGGCCAAGTTAAAGCACCGACTACAAGAGGCAAAGGTAGCATGGGCAGACAAGCTTCCTCAAGTCTTATGGGCATACTAGACAATCTTTCATTCCACAATAGGGGAGTTACCTTTCCGACTTGCTTACGGAATGGAAGCCATGATTCCTATAGAGATCGCTGAAGAATCTCCAAGGGTTATATTCTACAATAAAGGGGTTAGCATCTAAGCACTAAAGAAAGAGCTCAACCTTCTCCTAGAAGTCCGAGAATAAGCTCGGCTCAAAGAGGAAGCACTAAAGCAAAGGATGGCTCTGAAGGTAATCAAAAGAAGCTTTACCACGAACGACCTTATACTAATCCGAAATAACATCAAAATTTAGAAGTCAGGCGATGGAAAGCTGGCTGTAAACTGGAAAGGACATTACAAGATTGTTAAAGTCTTAGGAAAGGATTATTACCAAGTGTCTGACTTACAAGGGAATGAACTCCCAAGGTCGTGGCATGCGAGTAACTTGAAGAAGTGCTACAATTAGGCAAGCACCTTGTACCCTGGTGCACTATTTTTGTTGACTTCATGATTTTTTTCCGAGAAAGATTTTTTTCCGAGAAAGATTTTTTTTGAAAGGGGTTTTAATGAGGCATCATAACAAAGGCTAAGGGTAGTAAAAAATCCTTAGTAGCAAACTTATGTAAGGCATTTTTTCATTTAATAATGATAAATCCACTTCTTCTTTAAAAGTTTTCTATAAAAACGCATTAATTTAAGCTTAACAAACCACAAAAATCATTGTCCGACCTAGTATGGTCGGCAAGATGAAGCGACGAGGTACAAATTAATGTAAGAAGTTATGTAAACAATTCGTAAGACCGACCTTAAAATTAAGGCGGAACAAAAACAAAGTGTAAAAGTAACTTGGCAAAGTCTGATTACACAAAGTCGGAACTTACAAAAGAATACAAAATATTCTACACCGACCTATTGCCCCAACATCACTATTAAACTTAGCAAAAAAATAATGTTAAAAATTTGTCGAGGTATAATCCCCAACTAAGTAACTGTATAAGCTAATATCTAATTCAACGAGAAACAATCACTTAAGACCAAAAATTGTTATCAAAATAAAGAAAGGTTCTTTAACAAAAAGTTGTTTAACTACAACTAAAGCAAAATAAATTGCTCAAACAAATACAAAAAATGTTCATCAAAGACCCACAAGTCGGACCATACACAACAAAATCACAAGGGCTACAACTCCTCGCCGGTAACAGCGTCCTCTGGCTGGATGGAAGAGGTCAGGACTGAATTAGAAGGGGGAGGCTATTCCTTAGGCGGGGAAGGGGTGGCTTTATCATTGGTTTGAGCAACTCCCTGAGAAGTCTCCTCAGGACGAGGACCCAGCGCCTTGAGGTCGGGCATAGTCATCCTTGGGAGCAGGAACTATCTTCTCGTCCAACACAACATTGTTCACTGAGATTGGGGTAAGGTCAACCTCGGGAGCAAGAACTCGAAATTGGGCCTTCAAATTCTCCACGAGCTCATCTATCCCCTCAGCAATACTATCTTCCAAGTCTTTCTAATTGTCCCTTGCCTTAGCTAACTCATCCACTAAGTCCATCCTTTCTCCAAAAACCCTGGTGTAACTTTCCTTGACTTTCTTTTTCAAGCCCTCGACCATCGCCAAAGCCGCACTAGACTACTTCAATTTTTCTCGAGCTTTGGAAAATTCGGAAACCAGAGTCTCCTTCTCGGCCTCCAACTCCTTCTTTTTCTCCCTCAAAGACTCCACTTTAGCTTACAAATTGACTAGGTTACTCTCAGTGGTGCCTAAAGGGGCCTTCTTCAGCTCTTTTAGTCAGGCCACGCAGAGCCCGGCTGTTCGAACCCCTCCTCGGGCCATAACCTCGAGGTGAGATTCAATAGCCACATCATCCATGCTTATAAAACTATGAGGAATAATGTGCTTCTCACTCTAGGCCAAGGCATTAAAACTTTTGTTCGCAGATGTCCGTGCTCGACGTCTTGTGCTCTTTAGAGGCCGAATTGGGATCTGAAGGAGGTAGTTGATTTACTTGTTTTCGGGAGCGAGTTGCTTGTTCTGAGGTAGAGGAGACTATCTGGGGACCTAGATCAGGTATAGATTTTACCGAGGTAGAAGCGCCCGAGTCCGACTTAGAGGGCGAAGCCAGCCACCAGTCTCTTGAGGCTGTAAATTTCGAGCAACCGCACTCTTTCTCACAGTCCGTAAATTCTTCCTTGCGACCATCGTGGGAGCCATTTTTTCTCCACCACATCAAAAATTTAAAAACAAAGTTAAGCATTAAATGCATAATTAATAGCACCTTAAAAGAAAATAGAGACAAGGCTACCTAGCTCAGACTGGAGTTGGCTGGGGTTCCCTAAAAATATAGATAATGAGCACCACCCCAGAACTCCTGGAACAGGTTAACTACACTCTTTTCAAGATCATCTGAATCCTCCACATTGTACTTAACTATCACCCGTTTCTCCTCCAAGTATAAAGCAAATTGGGGTTCATCATTTTCATCGAAAAAGAAAGGTCGGGTATTATCAATAGCTCATATTTTGAAGAAATAATACTTAAAATCATAAACTGACTCATCAAAGATAGCAAACACTTTCCACCCTTGGACAGCACAAAAAGAGACCCAACCTATTTTTTTAAAAGAACTAAAATTCTTTGTAAGCACAAAGAGATAAAAGATGACCTTTAAAGAAGGTCGGACATCGAGTTTCCGACACAAAAGTTGGTATATCTTTAAAAAACCCCAAGAATTAGGGTCCAGATGGGTAGGAGCAATATTATAAGTCCAAAGGACATCAATCTTGAAATCGGAAAAAGGGAGATGGACATCTGATGAGTGGATATTTTATACACTTTTTAGTACTGTTTTCTTAGTATTTTTGGTTATATTTTGTTAAGTTTTATTAAGTTTTAGTAGGTTTTAGTGCAAAAATCACTTTTAGGATGCTACTTTGAGTCTTTGTGGTTTTTCAATGATTTTAGGTGGTTTTTGGGTGATTCTGGGAAGTTTTGGAAAAGTATGATTCAGAGACAGAGAAAGGACTGCAGATGCTGTTAGATTCTGACCTCCGTGTATTCAAACATAACTTTCTGGAGCTACAAAGGTTTAATTAGTGTGCTCTCAACTTCGTTGGAAAGATAACTTCCAGAGCTTTCCAGAAATATATAATAGTCTATACTTATCTTTGGAAATGATTGCCCAAAACGGGCATTGAACGCCCAAAAACACCCCCTTTCAGGCGTTCAACACCCCAAAGGGAGCAAGCTGGCATTTGGACACCCACAAGGGATCAAACCCGGCGTCCAATGCCCCAAGAGGAGCACTAGGACGTGGATTCATCAAAAGCTCAGGCTAAACACTCACCAAGTGGGCTCAGAAGTGGATTTTCACATCCTTTATCTTAGTTTATCACATTTTTGTAATTTTTAATTATGAGTAACATCTTTTAGGTCTAGTATCTTTTATTATAAATAAGAGACTTCCTTCCTTCTGAGGATTATGCCTCCCAGGCAGGGAGAAGCACAGACACATTACTTCTATTATAAAGCTTCATTCTCCGATCCGAAAGATCCGACCTTGTCTGTGGCATTTTAAGTAGGATCACCAGGGATTGAATTGCTAAGAGCTTCACCCTCGTTCGGATTGGATGACCATTAGCACCGGCGTATGATCTAAAGCAGAGAAGATTAATGACCACTAGCCTCAGCGTTAATCACTTACAGTTTTCCATGGAATGATTTATCCATTGTTAGAGTAGATAGTAAGAAAAGTTGATTCAGAAAAAAGAAGCATCTCCGAAGCCTCAATCGATTTTTTATCACTGTTTTCACACCAATTCAGTAATTCTTTCCTTATTTTGTTTTTATGGGTTTTTCACGACCACTATCTTTTCCATCTGCCTGACTAAGATTTGCAAGATAGTCATTGCTCGCTCAATCCGACAATCTCCGTGGGATTCGACCCTCACTCACCTGAGGTATTACATGGACGACCCGGTGCACTTGCCGGTTCATCTGTGCGGAATTTGCGGAGATCAATTTCACGCACCAACATCTAGCTTAGTGAAAAAGCAATCTTAGGCATAAAAGAAAGGGTGTTCTGACCTATCAAGTCGGGGAAAGCACACCCTCTCCTCAGGATCAGCAACAATAATTTCATAGTTCCTCTCATCCCCTCAGTTTATGCACAACCTATGATGTCTACAAAATTGTGCAACATACTCTCTATTAATTACTGGGACAGGAGTAAGGACAGATATATCTACCCAAGTAAGGTCAGACGAAACTTTGGTTGACATGTTGTGAATAATAGATCGAGACATTAAAGCTATACCTATAAATACAACAATCAAAGAAACTGTCACAAAAGAGCTCGGACACCAAACAAAGGAAATCAGGTTTTCTACAATAAAACAAAAAATACGATTTCAAAAGGTTTTCTCACAAACAAGCTCAAGATATAGAAATTGCATTGCTTCTAAACATGCAAAAGCGATATCATTTGGGGACAATACAATTATAGCCCGTAGCAACAATCTCAAGTAGCGACGGTTTCAATAGTTTCGAGACACAAAGAAGTTAGCGACAGTTTCAAAAGGAGATACAAAAGTCTCCATCACCAACAATATTTCAAATCACCATTCAAAGTATCATTCAAAACAAATACAAGCACTACCCAGAGCAATCGAAATAGAAAAAGAGGAAAATGGATAAACAACACCAAGCTTGATAAAAAGCAAAAATAGAAGGGCATGTCAAATAGCACAAACACGGATGTTCCTCTCCAAAATGCAAATGAAATCTTTAAAAAGATTCAAGATGGAGAAATCTTGAACTGAAACACAGTTATGATGGATGAACGAAGAAAGTGAAAGAATGAGTGAACGTTTCAGAAATGGAAAAAGAAGGAAGAGGGAAGACGTGAAGCTTTTATAAGAAAAAAGGCAAAAAGGACATTTTGCACCCCTCTTTAAAGGTCACGTGCAGATCCCCAGGGAACTGCCGTGTAACGTGTGCCATGTCATTAAAGGGAGCAACAATACAAAATTTTTTGAAACACGTCGGATACCCGACCTCTTGAAGGCGGCGTACCCAATGAAGAAAGTTGAAACCACAAAATGCTTGAAGCCGACCTCATAAAAGCTCTGACTCAAGCAGGGACACTGTTTATACCTTGGCGCAAAACATAAAGTCAGGTCCAACAAAGAAGAAGGGCCACCTAAAAAGATAGCCACTTCTGCCTGCCCGACCTATTAAGAGGTCAGGCATGACGAGAGGTTCGGCCCCACTTATCTAAATAAGAAACTACTTCTCCTAAATCTCTCATACTATTTCTATCCTATCTAGAAGGAAGATTTCAACAACTTTGTAAGATAAAGAGAATGGTTATCCACCAATAAAGGTGGATCTATCTACTTTAAAATTTGGTTATCTTTTCTACTATAAATACATTGACATCCCTCAGGTATATTCAAGTCTCAATTTACTAAAAAACTACTTAAAATCCTTGTTAACTTAAACATTGGAGTCTCTTGCAGGTAGCACCCCCCACCTCCTCACGAGAAACTCGAACGACGGTACCTCGGCATCAGAACAAGTCGGACGCTGTCTCAAAAAGAATCTGAATTTCATATTCAGACCCAAATTTTCGTTTCAGGTAACTCCCGAAACAATGTTGTCTACATCTTTGGATAAACAATAACAAACTAATATTTTACAATTTTACGATCTTAAAAGGTTTGGTCGATTCGAGTTTACGTATGATTTATCGTGATAGAATCAAGTAAATGAGTTTAATAATCTAATATTTACCAAGATTTTGAGAATCAAATTAATAATTGTATTTATGAAACCAAAAAATGTAACATTATTGAATTTATTATAATGAAATAATATATTTTTATATAAAATATATTTTTTTTAAAATATATATTCTTTTAAGCTAGTTGTCTTATTAAAACAAAAAGCAGCGGTTCAACCCTTTGATTTTGACAAATCAACGGATGAACTAGTTAAGTGATTAGTTCCATGTGAACTTAATTGAATCAATTGGTTCATTTTATTCTCAGAATCATGACATTTATACCACCTTAATCCTTTAAATGTCAACCCTTTAGTTGTAGTGGTAGTTCTCTGGTAATATATATTTTAAAATAATGGTAGATTCTTTTAAACTAATTTTTTATTTAAACAAAAAAGCGATTCAATCCATTGACTATCAACGGATGAACTAGACAAGTGATTACAACTGAATCAATTGGTTCGGTTTATTTCTCATAATCATGACATTTACCACCTTAACACTTTAAATTTCAATCTCTTGATAGTAGCGGGAGACTGGTAGTGATAATAGTGGTCTTAGTATAGTATATATTTTAAAAAATAAAAGTAAATTCTTTTAAACTGTTAATTTTCTTATTTAGAGATTTTACCCATTGACTCTAGTCAAAGTGACAACAATTGAATCAATTAGTTCAGTTCATTTCTCACATATAATCATGATATTTACCACCTTAGTTCTGTAAATTTCAATTCCTTAGAAGTAGTAGTAGTGATAATGATAATATTAGTGGTATTAGCGGTCATAATAAGAATAGTAATTAGGGGTGATAATGAAATAAGTAGGAGTGAAATTTTGTCTCATCAAATTTTATCCCATTATTCGATCCTATAATAATTCATATAAAATTTGTTTTGTTTTTATTTGTTGGTAGTAAAAACTTATATTCTAACCTGTTTTGTCCTATCTATTTTTAATAATTATTAAAATTCAACAAACAAAATTAAATTTTAAAACTTATATAATCATAATTATGTATATATAGCATAAATTAAATTAAAAATTTAAAAATACTAAAATAACAAATAATATTATTAATATTTTTTATATATATTAGATATATTATATATTAAAATTATAAATACTTATACATATTGGGGTGTGTATTTTTTAAAACCAACTCCATCCTGCTCTGACTCACCAAAAATTCGCTTTGATCGAGTAGGAGCAGAATGAGTATTTATGAGTTCGAATAATATTACCACCTCTAGTAATAGTATCATATAATTTATGCACATTTTATTTGTAATTCACGTGTATTTTGTATGATAATTTTAGTGAATCAACTTAATTAAACTTCATTAACCAAAATACTTGTTTATACGGATATAATTATATATAAGCGCTTAAAAATATACTTATATCGTTTACTAATGGAATCCGCACGAGAACAAAAATAAAATATTTGAACCCATGTTTTTAGCTATGAAATACTACATTCTATTTATTTATTTATTTATTTATGAAAAAGTATAAGTAGACAATAAAAAGATTAAACAATGTGAAAATTAGATATATTGGATATTTATTTCACTAGGTGTCCGGATGGTTATTTTAATATTAAGATTTAGCTGGTTAATTTGGAGGTGTAGTGCATTTTTATTTTATTGGTGGTTGTTCATATTGTTCAAGATGGTCAATGTTTACCTAGCACTCCCCTTTATTTATTTATTTTATCAGCTAGACCCACTACAAGAAAACGTTTTTTTTCTACGCTGGCGAAAAGTCAAAAAAAGTGTAGCGATAGCTTTTTGCCACGATTTTTGAGCTATCGGCACGTTTTTGAAAGGATCACATCTGCAAGGTTCCGGTTGCTCTATCGCCATGCTTTTGGTGACCTATTGCCACGCTTTATTTTTTGCCACGCTTTTAAATATGGCCACGCTTTAAAAGCATAGCCATATGTGCCGATATGGCTACGCTTTTAAAGTGTGCTAATAGCAAGATATGGCTACGCTTTAAAAGCGTGGCCGTATATGAGAGATATGGCCACTGTAACACCCTACCACACAGAGCTTTACGCTTAAGCCGTAAAACAAGGGTGGTGTGGTATTACGACCTCTAAAATAAAATATATACGTAATAATATTGAAAATGATACAGTATACGAGGAGCCTTGAAAAACAAATAAAATAAAATCGCAAAATAAAAAAATGCAACGCTCAGGAAACGAGATTACTTGTGTGTGAAGAAATCTAAAGCTCATAAGCATAACTATACGGGAAATAGGTATAGAAGGTCAAGAGTACAAAATAACAAGCTCCTAACTCAGCCTGCGAAGCTAAGGATGGCCGGAGGATAATTACATACATATATACATAGCCTATTTCTCCATAAACCTCTAAGGGGTACAAAAGTAAAGCAGTAATATACACAAGAGGAGAGTCTAATGCATATACATATTAAAATATCAGAAATAAGCCCAAAAAAGAAACCACTTCGAGGTAGATCTCCAGACGCCTAGCGAGGTGCCTCTCAACCTGTATCTGGAAAACATAACATAGTATGGGGTGAGAACCGGAGATTCTCAACATGGTAAAGGTGCCACGCATATAAGATATAAGGTCCTGGAAATGCCTGAGGCAATCCTAGAACATTGACACTCATAACCTTTTCCACCTTTCCTCCATAAATGGGCGGCCTTCTAAGGGTTCTTAAGCCTAACTAAACTTATCTTGGACTCTAACCTTTTCCACCTTTCCTCCGTTCCTCCATCTTTGATGAATTCGCATAGACAAACAAGCAGATAAGACAAACACAAGTAATTCACAAGTAATACAGATAACATCTATAGCAAATAGCAGATTATAATCATGTAAGCAATCCCAAATAATTCACACACAAGCAATTCAAACCATATGCATATGATGTATGCCTGTCTTATGACTGATGAGTCTCATCTGTCGGTTATCAAGCCAACCCAACAAGTTCGGCTGCTAAGCCCTGGACTGTCCCCCGACGCGCATCCCCAAGAGCCTATGCATAGCTTTTCTCATATAAAATTACTCAATGGGGGTCACATCCCCGGGAATTTATAAGTGCCCGGTCAAACTTACGTCATAGGGTTAACAGAGTATCGAGTCTCAACTTGGAACACATGGTGGCAAGCCACGGTACTTTACCAGAAAAACTCGTATCTCAGATAGTTATTTCATATTCATTCATAAACATTGCATAATCACTCATCATGGCCATATCATTACTCATTCATCATATATTACACTTTTATACATAACTCATCATAACCCGGAGCAAGTGGGGTGAAACCACAACCCTTGCGTCTACCCAGGAGGTACATTCTCATATGCCCAGGAGGAACAAAGGAGAGGATCCTAACCTTCCACCATCTCGCTGGGGGCGATTTTACAATACCAGGAGGAACAAGGAAGGAGATCATCAACTTCCACCATCTCCTGGGGTCACACTTTCGAGAAAGGGTACTTAGATGTAACATTCATTCTTTTCTTTAGCCAGTTTTATAATTCAAATAGTATATATATACATATACATATGCACCCTTCCTTCTCATACCTAAATCATCACTTCACAAACCTTCTTCATCTCCAAGTTACCACCTATTCCTAGCTTCAACTCATTACTAGCCTGACTAACAAAATCTAGGACCAAAGGAATGAAAATAGAGGTTTAGAGGTTCCAAAATTAAACTTTAAAACACAAAAACACATTTTCGCTGAAACAGGGGTTATGCGTATGCATGGGCCACACGAACGCGTGGGTACGCATTTCCACCAAGACGCATACTAATGGGCGGATATTTTATACGCTTTTTGGCATCATTTTCATATAGTTTTCATTATGTTTTGTTTAAGTTTTATTATATTTTCATAGATTTTAGTGCTAAATTCATATTTTTGGATTCTACTTTGAGTTTGTATGTTTTATGATGATTTCAGGTATATTCTAGCTGAAATGGAGGAGCTTTGGAAAAAGTCTGATTCAGAGACAGAGAAAGCACTGCAGATGCTGTTAGAATCTGACCTCCATGAACTCGAAGGAATATTTCTGGAGCTACAGAAGTCCAAATGGTGCGATCTCAACGGCTATGGAAAGCTAACATCCAGGGATTTCCAGAAGTATATAATAGTCCATACTTTGTTTTGGAAATGAAAGCCCAAAACTGGCATTTAACGCCAGCCACTTACCCATTCCTGGCGTTGGACGCCCAAAAGAAAGCAGCTGGCGTCCAACACCCAAAAGGGAGTCCCAAGCCAGCGTTCAACGCCCCTAAGGAGTCCTAGCAGGTGGAGACTCCCTTGGCTCAGCCCAAACACTTACCAAGTGGGCCCAAAAAGTGGATTTTCGCACTAAAAAACTAGTTTATCTTATTTTCTATAATTCTTTGTTGCTAGACTAGTATATATAGAACAAAGATCACCCTTGTTAGAGATCTTTGCCCACTTTTATTTTTTAACATTATTATGTACAGTATGAGTCACTAACCTCCTAAGGTTAAGGTTAGGAGCTCTGCTGATTCTTATATATTAATAATATCACTATTCTACTTCAATCTACACTTGATTCTATTCTAACATGTATCTTTGTTCTTCAACCTTATGAATTGGATAATCCGTGACAATCATCCTCATTCTACATGAGTTCTTGCGAGTCCTTGACGGGATATTATTGAACCACAAGCTTGATTATACCTCTCTTAGACGGCTAATCCACGGCTTCGTTTGGGACTTCTCGAGACATCAGTTCACCCTCGTTCAGATTGGATGACTGCTGACCCGGCATTTGACCTGAAGCAGAGGAGATTAATGACCACGGACCCGGCATTAATCATATACAGCCTGCCATGGGAAGAATCAATCATAAGCTGGAGTAGATGGTGAGAAAAGTTGATCCAGAAGGAAGAAGAATCTCCGAAGCTTTAACCATTCTCATATCATTGATTTCACACCTATCTAGTAACGTTTTATTTATTTATTCTGTTTTATGCATTTTCTCCTGACAACTATACTTTCTATCTGCCTGAATAAGATCTGCAAGGAAAGCATTGCTTGCTCAAACCAACAATCTCCGTGGAATCGACCTTCACTCACATAAGGTATTACTTGGACGACCTGATATACTTGTCGGTCTATCTGTGCGAAACGTGCGGAGCCAGTTTCGTGCACCAAATTTTTGGCGCCGTTGTCGGGGATCGTTCAAATTTGACAAACTACCGGATTATCTGGTTGCTTAGATTAGGTACTTTTTACTATTTTGTTTGAGTCATTTATTTTTTTTTCAAAAAATCCAAAATTTTTCAAAAATCTTTGCTTTTCTTTATTAATCTTTATCTTTTGTTTGAGTCTTTTTGTTCGTGTTCTTGTTAAAGTTTCAAACTTTCTTGTTTTCTTGTCCAAAAATTTCAAAAATAGTGTCTTTTGTTTGAGTCTAGTGTCAGTTCTTAAGTTTGGTGTCCTTTGTGTGTTCTTTGTGTCCTTTGAATTTTCGAATTGGTTCTTTAGTGTTCTTCTTGGTATTCAAGTTGTTCTTGTTTCTTTTTTTTTTTATCTTAAAATTTTTAAGTTTGGTGTCTTTTGGTTGTTTTTCTCTTTCTTCATTAATTCAAAAAATCAAAAAATATCTTTTCCATCTTTATTCAAATTTTCGAAAATCTTATCTTTCTTTTAAATTTTAAAAATTAAAACTTTTTCAAATCTTTATCTTATCTTGATTCAAATTCAATTTTCAAGCTTCAAGATTTCAAAATTCAAAATTTTATCTTATCTTATTTTAAATTCAAACTTCAAATTCTTATCTTATCTTATTTTCAAATCTTTCTTAATTAGTTACTTGTTTTCTCTTCTATCTTTTTCAAAACTTCCTAACTAATTCTTCTATCTTCTTTTTTCAAGAAAGAGAAAGAAAAAAAGGTAAGAACTTTTTAAATCTTATCACATCTTTTAATTTGATTCTTTCATACTTTATCTTTCTCTTTTAATTTTAAAACTTACTTTCTTTTCTTTTAAATTTAAAACTTTTTCAATTTCAAATCTTTCTCTCTCTTCTTTTTTGAAAATCACCTATTTAATTTTCAAATCTTTTTAATTAAATTAATAAATAAAAATAAAAACAAAAATATTTTAATTCTAGTTTATCTTTTTACTTATTAATATCCAAATTCTCCTACCTTTCTTCACCATGAATCCAAATGGGAATGAACAGTTCAGAAGAACTTTGGGGTCCTACATGGCCCCCACTCCTGAATTCTATGGGAGAAGTATCAGCATACCCCCATTGGAGCGAGTAATTTTGAGCTAAATCATCAGCTCATTACTCTGGTACAGGAAAACTGCCAGTACTCTGGACTTCCACAGGAAGTGCCTACTGAGTTCCTGGAAAACTTTCTACAAATTGCTAACACATTGTACACTGAGGGAGTAGATCAGGATGTCTACAGACTGCTAATCTTTTCCTTTGCTGTAAAGGATCAAGCAAAGAGGTAGTTAGATAACCAACCCAAATTCAGCTTGAAAACCTAGAAGCAGCTAGTAGACAAGTTTCTGAATCAATACTTTGCCCCACGAAAGTTGACCCAGTTAAGGCTGGACATCCAAGGCTTCAAGTAAAAGAATAATGAACCTCTTCATGATTCCTGGGGAGGTATAGAAGAATGCTCCGAAAATGCCCCACTGAAATATTTTCAGAATTGGTGTAGTTAGATATCTTCTATTACGGCCTAACAGACATGGCTAGGATGTCTCTAGACCACTCTGCTGGTGGCTCTATACACATGAGAAAAATAATTGAAGAGGCTCATGAACTTATTGAGACAGTTGCCATGAACCAGCATCTGTACTCGGTTGATGAGACTTCCATAAAAGGAGAGGTCAAGGCAATATCTACTGAATCTAACACTCCAGAACAAAATGGCCCATTGACTCAGCAACTACACGTCCTTGTACACTAGTTGATGGAATTGCAAGAGGCTTTGCGAGAAACTCAGACTTCTAATAGGAATGTAGAAGCACAGCTGAGTCATACTAGGTATTAATTATCTATGCAGATAAAAGATGAATGTCAAGCAATCCAACTGAGGAGTGGGAAAATATTGAACACTCAACCTCAGAACAACAGGAGACCAGGGGAAGAAAAGTTGACAAAGGATAACCAGACTGCTGTCCAAGACACCTCTGAGGACGTTACACGCCGAAAGAGAAATGTCATTGGTGTTCAACGCCAAGAGGGGGTGCTTACTCCTGGCGTTGAACGCCCAAAGAGGGGCAGCACTCTTGGCATTCAACGCCAAGAAGGGATACCCACCCTTAGCATTGAACGCCCACAAGGGAATAATGTTCCTGGCATTGAACGCCAGGAAGGGGCAGCAAGGGCATTGAACGCCCAACCAGGGATGGTCAGACACATGCAAGCGCTGATAAGACCCTTCCTAAGCAAGCTACTGACCCCCCTTCCAATTTTGTAGGCATTCAACCTTCATCAACTAAAGTTGATAAGTACAGGGCCAAGATGCCATTTCCTTAGAAGCTCCGTCAAGCGGAAAAGGATAAACAGTTTGCCCGCTTTGCAGATTATCTCAAGACACTTGAGATTAAGATCCCTTTTATAGAGGTTCTTGAACAGATACCTTCTTATGCTAAGTTCATGAAAGACATCTTAAGTCATAAGAAGGATTTGAGAGAGGCAGAAATAGTTCTCCTCACTGAAGAATGCAGTACAGTAATCCAAAAGAACTTACCAGAGAAACTCAAAGATCCTAGGAGCTTTATGATATCATGCACCTTAGGGGATACCTGCACAAAGACAGTCCTATGTGACCTCAGAGCAAGTATTAACTTAATACCTGCATCATTAATAAAGAGGCTCTGTTTAACTCACGAAGTTAAACCTACCTGCATATGTCTTCAACTTGTTGATGGCTCTGTTAAGCTTCCATCAGGCGTGATTGAGGACATGATTGTTAGGATTGGACGCTTTTCTTTCCCTACAGATTTTATGGTGCTAAAAATGGACGAGCACAAGAGTGCAACCCTCAATCTAGGAAGACCTTTCCTAGCTACAGGACGAACCCTGATTGACGTTCCAAAAGGGGAAGTAACCTTGAGAGTCAATGAGGATGAGTTCGTACTAAATGCTGTTAAGGCCATGTAGCATCTAGACACTCCAGAAGAGTGCATGAGTATTTTCATCATTGATTCCTTGGTGAAAGAAGTGAATATGGCTGAGAGACTCAAAGAAGAACTGGACGATATCTTTATGATGCCCAGCCTGATCTAGAGGAGCCAGAGGAAATAAAGGAGCCTTTGAAAACTCCTAAGGAAAAGGATAAGCCTCCTAAACTTGAGCTCAAGTTATTACCATCCTCTTTGAAATATGTATTTCTAGGAGATGGAGATACTTATCCTGTGATTATAAGCTCTACCTTAGAACTACAAGAAGAAAAAGCACTAATTCAAGTGCTAAAGACACACAAGACAGCTCTTGGGTGGACAATAAGTGACCTTAAGGGCATTAGCCCCCTGGGTGAGCCCTGTCCAAGTTGTTCCCAAAAAAGGAGGCATGACAGTGGTTCATAATGAAAATAATGAATTGATTCCTACAAGAATAGTTACAGGGTGGCGTATGTGCATTGACTATAGAAGGCTCAATAACGCCACCAGAAAAGATCATTTTCCTTTACCATTCATAGATCAAATGCTAGAGAGACTAGCAGGGCATGCATTTTATTGTTTCTTGGATGGTTATTCTAGTTACAATCAAATTGCAGTGGATCCACATGATCAAGAAAAGATAGCATTTACATGCCCATATGGTGTGTTTGCTTATAGGCGGATGCCATTTGGCTTGTGCAATGCACCTGCCACCTTTCAGAGGTGTATGCTCTCCATCTTCTCTTATATGGTGAAGTTCCTTGAAGTATTCATGGATGACTTCTCCGTCTTTGGAGGTTTATTTGAATTCCGCCTTGACCATTTAGCCCTAGTTCTCAAACGATGCCAAGAGACAAACCTGGTTTTAAACTGGGAAAAATGTCACTTCATGGTGATTGAAGGAATTCTTCTTGGGCATTAGATTTCGAACAAGGGAATAGAAGTGGATCAAGATAAGGTGGAGGTAATTGAGTGATTACCACCACCCACTAATGTCAAGGGAATCAAAAGTTTCCTGGGACATACAGGATTCTACAGGAAGTTTATAAAAGATTTTTCCAAAATCACAAAATCCCGGAGCAACTTACTAGCTAATGACACTCCATTTGTCTTTGACCAAGAGTGTCTGTAGGACTTTGAGACTCTAAAAACTAAGCTTATCACTGTGCCTATCATATCTGCACC
This sequence comes from Arachis ipaensis, assembly GCF_059453495.1. NCBI lineage: Eukaryota > Viridiplantae > Streptophyta > Magnoliopsida > Fabales > Fabaceae > Arachis > Arachis ipaensis. The sequence continues at coordinate 76,563,986 of NC_142440.1, read as the reverse complement.
CAACGGGGACCTACCATTCGAACTAATGTGTGATGCCAGTGACCATGTCATTGGCGCAGTTCTAGGGCAGAGACATGACAAGCTTCTGCATGTCATTTATTATGTCAGTCGTGTTCTAAATGACGCGTAGAAGAACTACACTACCACAGAGAAGGAGTTACTTGCAGTGGTTTATGCCATTAACAAGTTCAAATCCTATCTAATAGGATCTAAGGTCATTATCTACACTGACCATGTTGCTCTCAAATATCTACTCACTAAGCAGGATTCTAAACCCAGACTAATAAGATGAGTATTACTCCTGCAAGAGTTTGATATAGAAATCAGAGACAGAAAAAGGTCAGAAAATCGAGTGGCTGACCACTTGTCTCGGATTGAACTAGTAGAAGGGGCACCTCCTCCCTCTACTGAAGTGTCTGAGACCTTCCTGGATGAGCAACTCTTTGCCATCCAGATGACACCTTAGTTACAAATATTACAAATTACAAGGCTATAATATTCATCCCCAAGGAATACAGTAGGCAGCAAGCCCGAAAGTTCATTCATGATGCTAGATACTACTTGTGGAATGAACCATATCTCTTTAAGAGATGCTCGGATGGTATAATCCGCCGCTATGTGCCTGAAGAAGAGGCACATAAATTCCTATGGCATTGCCATGGCTCCAATTATGCAGGACACTTTGGAGGTGAGCGAACAACCATTAAAGTCCTCAAAAGTGGTTTTTAATGGCCCACACTCTTTAAAGATTCCCAAGAGTTTGTCTGTCGATGTGACAGTTGCCAAAGGGCTGGCAATCTTCCTCATGGTCACGACATGCCTCAGCAAGGAATCCTAGAGATTGAGCTGTTTGATGTATGGGGTATAGACTTTATGGGTCTTTTTCTACCTTCATACTCAAACACCTATATCCTTGTGGCAGTACATTATGTGTCTAAATGGGTTGAGGTAGTCACATCACCCACACATGACACTAGAGTAGTGATGAAGCTCCTCCAGAAGAACATCTTCAGTAGGTTTGGTATCCCTCGAACACTGATTAGTGATGGAGGAACTCATTTTTGCAACATACAGCTTGACTCTGTGCTGAACTAATATGGAGTTCGCCATAAAGTGGCCACCCCATATCATCCACAGACAAATATGCCAGCTGAAGTCTCAAATAGAGAACTAAAGATAATCCTGGAAAGAACGGTGAATACCTCTAGAAAGGATCGGGCAAGAAAGTTTGATGATGCTCTCTGGGCATATAGAACAGCCTTCAAGACCCCTATAAGAACATCACCATATTAATTGGTGATTGGGAAGGCATGCCACCTGCCAGTAGAGCTGGAACACAAGGCCTACTAGGCAACCAAACTCCTAAACCTTAATGCAAAGGCAGCAGGAGAGAAACGGTTACTCCAGCTAAATGAGTTGGATGAATTCCAATTTGCTACATTTGAAAATGAAAATACCTATAAAGAAAGGGCCAAGAAGGGGTATGACAGAAAGATTTCTTCTAGAGTCTTTGAACCTGGATAGAAAGTTCTGCTCTTTAATTCTAGACTAAAGCTCTTCCCTGGAAAGCTTAAGTCACGTTGGACAGTACCTTTCCAGATCACTAAAGTATCACCTATGGTCATATAGAACTCCAGAGTAATTACTTAGGTGGTGAAGTTGAGAAAGAAAAATCCAACCTTTTGTTGACTTGAGCGCAGTACCGTCAAGATAATGACGTTAAAGAAGCACTTATTGGGAGGCAACCAAACCATAATCAAAGTTGTTTCTGTTTTCATATTTCAATTATATTAGTTAATTTTCATATTTGTTTCTTTAGGCTTGTGATCATGTGCAGTAGTTAAAACAGAAGCAAAGACAGTCAGAACACCCTGGGGAAAGCCCCTTGCTGGCGTAGAATGCCAGACAAGAAGGAAGGAGTGGTGTTGAACTCCCCCAATAGGCCGCAAGACTGGAATTCAATGCCAGCCAGGGGATACTGGTTGGGCATTGAACGCCCTCAAGGTACAACAAACCTGGTGTTGAACGCCACCCAGGGAGCAATGGCTGGGCATTCAACGCCCTGAAGGGAGGAAGCAAGGCTGGCGTTGAATGCAAGCCAAGGAGCACTGGCTGGGCATTCAACGCCCCGAGAAGAGTAGCAGACTGGAGTTGAACGCCAGCCAGGAGGCATTGGCAGGGCAATCAACGCCCAGAAGGGGCAGCAGGATGGCATTGAATGCTAGAATCAAGGCATTCTGGGCGTTCAAACGCCCAACAAATGTTACTGGTGCGCGGAATTTAACTTTGCACAACTGAACCAGCAAGTACACTGGGTTGTCCAAGTAATACCTGAGGTGAGTCAGGGTCAATTCCATGAGGATTGTCGGCTTGGATCAAACAGTGATTATCTTGTAAATCTTAGTTAGGCGGATAGAAGAGTTATTTAGTTGTTTAAGTGCATAAAAGTAAAATAAAGATACGTTACTTAGAAACTATGAATTCAATGATAAGAAGATGGTTAAGGCTTCGAAGATGCTTTATTCTTCTGGATCAATACTTTCTTCTTGTCTACTCCAACTGTGAATGACTTCTTCTATAGTAGGCTGTATGTGATCAATGCTGAACTGATGTCTCGAGAAGTCCCCAACGAAGTCGTGGATTAGCCGTCTAAGAGATGTATCCTCAAGCTAGTGGTTCATAAATATCCGATGAAAGACGCTCACTGAGCCCATGTAGAATAGAGATAACTTGTGATGGTTCAACTCATTCATAAGGTTGGAGAACGAAGATATATCTTAGGAGAGAATCAAACACGAATTGAAATAGTACAGTAGTACTTTTATTAATCCATAAAACTCAACAGAGCTCCTAACCTTAACCTAGGAGGTTGAGTGGCTCATACTGTACAAAATAACTCAAAAATCTGAAAATAATGTTCTATGGTGGTCGAAGATCCTAAAACAAGAGTGATCTTCTCCTATATATACTAATCTAATAACTAAGGATTACAGAAATATGATAGGCTTGGGCTTGTAGTGCGAAAATCCACTTCCGGGGGCCCACTTGATGAGTGTTTGGGCTGAGCTAAGGGTCTCTCCACGTGCTAGTAGGCTCCATGGGTGTTGAACGCCTACTTGGAACACCTCTTTGGGCGTTGGACGCCAGCTGCTCCCTTTTGGGCGTCTAACGCCAGAAAGGGGGTAGATGGCTGGCGTTGAATGCCAGTTTTGGGCCTTCATATCCAAAGACAAGCATAGACTATTATATATTGCTGGAAAGCCCTAGATGTTAGGGTTTCATAGCCGTTGAGAACGTTCTATTTAAGTTTTTTAGCTCCATAAATACTTGTTTGAATGCACGGAGGTCAAATCTTAACAGCATCTGCTATGCTTTCCTTGCCTCTGAATTAGACTTTGTCAAAACTCTCAAATTTTAGCCAGAAAATACCTGAAATCACCATAAAACACAAATACTCATAGTAGAATCTAAAAATATGAATTTTACACCAAAACCTATGAAAACATAATAAAATTTAAACAAAACATGCTAAAAACTGTATGAAAATGATGTCAAAAGGCGTATAAAATATCAGCTCGTCACAACACCAAACTTAAACTGTTGCTTGTCCCCAAGCAACTAAAAACAAAGTAGGATAAAAAGAAAAGTAAGATACATTAAATCTCAGAGTTTTCAATGAAGCTTAGTTTCAATTAGATAAGCGGGACTTAGTAGCTTTTTGCTTCTATATAGTTTTGGCATCTCACTATCCTTTGAAGCTCAGAAGTTTTGGCATCTTTAGGAACTCAGAATCCAGATGATATTATTGACTCTCCTAGTTTAGTTCTTTTTTATTCTTGAACATAGATTTTTGAGTCTTGGTCGTGGCCCTAAGCACTTTGTTCTTCAGTATTACCACCGGATACATAAATGCCACAGACACTTAACTGGGTGAACCCCTTAGGATTGTGATTCAGCTTTGCTAGAATCCCCAGATAGAGGTGTCCAGAGTTTTTAAGCACACTCTTTTTTTGCTTTGGATTACGACTTTAACTGCTCAGTCTCAAGCTTTTTCACTTGACACCTTCACACCACAAGCATATAGTTAGGGACAACTTGGTTGAGCCGCTTAGGCCAAGATTTTTGTTTCTTTTAGGCCCTCCTAACCATTGATGCTCAAAGCCTTAGACCCATGCTCTTGCCTTTTGGTTTAAAAAGCTATTGGCTTTTTGCTCATGCCTTTTGGTTTAAAGAGCTTATTGGCTTTTTCTTAAAAATTCTTTTTTTTCTTTTTCTGCTTTATATATAAAAAAAATTTCGCATTTTTTTCGCATATATTGCTTTTTTGCTGGTTTTTCTTGCTTCAAAAATCAATTTTTGGATTTTTCAGATCACCAATAATACTTCTCCTTTTTCATCATTCTTTCAAGAGCCAACATTCTTAAACTCCAATTTCAAATATCCATTGTTCATTCATACATTCAGAAAATAAAAGTAATGCCACCACATTAAGATAATTGGACTATTCTTAAGATAAAACTGGAAATTGATGCATCTTAATTTTCTTTTTCAAATAAAATTTTCTTTTAAGTAAGGTGAGAGATATATGGAACATTTTATAACTTTAAGACATATATAGAAATGATCATGCAGTAAGAACATGAGAACAGACAATAAAATATGATGGAAAACAGAAAAATGACATAAAAGCAAGGGGTGATGGAACGGGACCACCTTAGTGATGGCGACTACCACTTTCTCTAGAGAATCCAATAGAGCACTTGATGTCTTCAATGCCACGCCCTTGTCTCTGTTGTTCTTCCCTCATAGCTCTTTGATCTTCTCTAATTTCATTGAGGATGGTGGAATACTCTTGATGCTCCATCCTCAGCTGATTCATGTTAGAGCTTAATTCTCCCATAGAAGTATGCCATTGATCCCAATAGATTTAAGGAGGAAAATACATCCCTTGAAGCATCTTAGGGATCTCATGTTGATGTGACTCCACATGCTCATGTTGTGGTTGATGTGCCGGTTTTCTAGTATGCTCCATCCTTCTTTTAGTGATGGGCTTATCTTCCTCAATTAGAATGTCACCTTCTATGACAATCCCAGCTGAATTGAATAGGTGACATATAAGATGAGGGAAAGCTAACCTTGCTTGGGTGGAGTCTGGCTTGTCTGCCACTTTGTACAACTCTTGAGGTATCACTTCATGTACTTCCACCTCAGTTCTGAGCATGATGCAATGGATCATGATGGCTCGGTCTATCGTCACTTCGGACCGGTTGCTAGTAGGGATGATAGAGCGTTGGATAAATTCCAACCATCCTCTAGCTTTGGGCTTGAGGTCAGGCTTTCTTAGTTGGATAGGCTTGCCTTGGGAATCTCTTTTCCACTATGCTCCTTTCATACAGATGTTTGAGAGCACTTGATCCAGCTTTTGATCAAAATTGACTCTTCTAGTGTAAGGATGTAGGTCTCCTTGTATCAAAGTCAAGTTGAATGCCAACCTCACACTTTCTGGACGAAAGTCCAAGATTCTCCCTCGGACCATGGTGCTCTAATTTTTAGGATGTGGGTTTCACATTTGTATCATGATTTTTCGTGACCCATGCATTAGCCTAGAATTCCTGCACTATTGATATCCCAACCTCTTGGATGGAATTGGTTAGGACTTCCCAACCTCTTCTCTAGATTTCATGTCGGATCTCCGGATATTCATTCTTCTTAAGCTTAAAAGGGACCTCAGGGATCACCTTTTTCTTTGCCACTACTTCATAGAAGTGGTGTTGGTGGGCTTTGGTGATGAATCTCTCCATCTCCCAAGATTCGGAGATAGTGGCTATGGCCTTTCCTTTCCTCTTTCTAGAGGGTTCTCCGACCTTGGGTGCATAAGATGGAATGGAAAGTAAAAAGCAAGGATTTTCCACACCAAACTTAAAACTTTGCTTGTCCTCGAGCAAAAACAATGAACAAAAGAGAAGAATGGAGTAGAAGAAGAAGAAAATAGATGGAGATGGAAGAATTTAACTTCGCCCAACAAAGGTTACTAGTACGCGGAATTTAACTTTGCACAACTGAACCAGCAAGTGCACTGGGTCGTCCAAGTAATACCTGAGGTAAGTCAGGGTCAATACCACGAGAATTGTCAGGTTAGATCAAACAGTGGTTATCTTATAAATCTTAGTTAGGCGGATAGAAGAGTTGTTTATTTGTTTAAGCCCATAAAAGTAAAATAAAGATACGTTACTCAGTAATTGTGAATTCAATGATAAGAAGATGGTTAAGGCTTCGGAGTGCTTTGTTCTTCTGGATCAATACTTTCTTACTGTCTACTCCAAATGTGAATGATTTCTTCTATAGCAGGCTGTATGTGATCAACGCTGGTTGAGAGCCCGCCAATCTTCCTCTAGGAAAGTGGATTTTTGCACTACAAGACTAGTTTATCTTATTTTCTGTAATTCTTAGTTGCAAGACTAGTATATATAGAACAAAGATCACCCTTGTTAGATATCTTTGCACACTTTTATTTTCAAACATTATTATGTACAGTATGAGTCACTAACCTCCTAAGGATAAGGTTAGTAGCTCTGCTGATTCTTATGAATTAATAATATCACTATTCTACTTCAATCTATGCTTGATTCTATTCTAAGATGTATCTTCGTTCTTCAACCTTATGAATCGGATGACCCGTGACAATCATCCTCATTCTACATGGGTTCGTGCGAGTCCTTGACAGGATAGTATTGAACCACAAGCTTGATTATACATCTCTTAGACGACTAATCCACGGCTTCGTTGGGGACTTCACGAGACATCAGTTCAGCTGAGGTGCGGGGCGATTAGAGCCTTTGTGGTATAGGCTAGAACCAATGGAATAATGTTCTCTAATCTGGAAGATCTGACCTTGTCTGTGGTGTTTTGAGTAGGATCACCATGGGAATGGACTGCTAGAGCGTCACCCTCGTTCAGATTGGATAACCGCTGACCCGGCGTTTGACCTGAAGCAGAGGAGATGAATGACCGCTGACCCAGCATTAATCATATATAGCCTACCATGGGAAGAATTAATCAGAAGTTGGAGTAGATGGTGAGAAAAGTTAATTCAGAAGTAAGAAGCATCTCTGAAGCCTCAACCATTCTCATACCATTGATTTCACACCTATCTAGTAACGTTTTATTTATTTATTCTATTTTATGCATTTTCTCATGACAACTATACTTTCTATCCGCCTGACTAAGATCGGCAAGGTAACCATTGCTTGTTCAAACCAACAATCTCCGTGGGATCGACCCTCACTCACCTGAGCTATTACCTGGACGACCCGGTATACTTGCCGGTCTATTTGTATGAAACGTGAGGAGCCAGTTTCGTGCACCACGTACACATACCCCCATCTTGCGTACACATGTGAACTAGGCAAAATTGACTGGTCACGTACAAGGAGTTTCGCGTACGCAGAAAACCCGGGTCATGCGTACGTGTGGACGTAAATTTTGGACCATTTCGCGTACGCAGCGCCCTTTACGCGTACACATGTATATGAAATAGAAACGCATGGTCATGTAAGGGAGGTTTGAATACGCAAAATTTCCAGGTCACGCGTATGCGTGGGCCACGTGTACGCATTAGTGTACGTTTTATAAAAAAATTGGCTAACTCTGAAAACCTGCAGAATTTCCATTTCGAACTCTAAATTTCTGAGGCACATAACTTTTTTGTTTTAAATAATTTTTCTTCCGTTCTTTGAACGGCATAAACTTAACCGACCCAATCTTCATATAAAATAAGTTTGAAATCAATCGGGGGTTCGGAAGCCAAGTTATGGCTTGCCAAAATTTGGCCGAAAACTAACTTTACAGAAAAACCCTCAAACCTCAATTTTCACCAAAACAAGATTTTCATCCACAACTCCAAGGTTCTTGGTGGGTGTGTACGTACAGCAGCAGTACTAGCAAGTGCACTAGGTCGTCGAAGTAATACCTGAGTGAGTCAGGGTCAATCCCACGAGGATTGTGGCTTGAAGCAAGCTATGGTTATCTTGCAGGTCTTAGTCAGGCAGATCAGAAGGTTCTTGGATTGATGCAAGGGCAATTAATAATAATGTTGTATATGAAAGAAATAGAGCAAAAATGGTAGAAAATACTGACGAGAATTATATGATGGGAATTTAGTTGAGAGTCGGAGTTGCTTTGTCTTTCTGAATTAACTCTGGTACTGCTGTCTTCTTTGCTTGTGAATAATCTTCTTCTATGGCAGGCTGTAAGTGATCAAAGCCATTGCTCGTGGTCATTGATCTCGTCTACTACAGAATGAATGCCAGGGCCCGTGGTCATTCAATCTAACGGAGGGTGAAGCTCTAGCAAGTCATTCTCCTGGTGATCCTACTCAAAATACCACAGACAAGGTCGAATCTTCCGGATCAGAGAACGCTGCTTCTTTAGATTTAAACCTATACCACGGAGACCCTAATCTCCCCAGAAATCAGCTAAACTGGTGTCGCGAGAAGTCCCCAACGAAGTCGTGGATTAACCGTCTGAGAGATGTATAAACACAACTGTTGACTCGTGCTTTCCGGCCACGTATTCACACAAACCCAAGTAGACGCGGGTGTTTGTCAGGCACGTTCGTCTTAATGTGATGAAAAGAGATAATTTGTTAGATTATCCTATTCACCATGATGAAGATCGGATATACATCTTAGAAGTAAATTAAACACTGATCGAAGAAGAAATAGTAATACTTTTTTTAATTCATATGGCTCAGCAGGGCTCCTCCCCTCAACCTAGGAGGTTTAGAAACTCATACTGAGATGTAAAACAATAATAAAATGTGTATGATGGTAAAAGTGATGTAAGTTGTTCGAATGACATGAATAAATCCCTTAAATACTAAGCTAATGACTAGTAAGGATACAACAGTCTTTTTAGTTCTGAAATCCACTTCTGGGGCCCACTTGGTGAATGTTTGGGCTGAGATTGATGAGATCCATGTGCTATGAGGTCTCTTAGATGTGGAACACCAGCTAGGGAGTCCTCTCTGGGCGTTTGGACATTGGGCTTTGCTCCTTGGGCGCTGGACGCCAGAAAGGGGTCAGGAAGCTGGCGTTGGATGCCAGTTTTGGGCCTTCTAATCAAAAACAATGTATGTACTATTATACATTGCTGGAAAGCTCTGGAAGTCAGATTTCCATAGCTATTGAGAACGCTATATTTGGACTTCTATAGCTCCAGAAAATCTCTTCCGAGTGCAGGGAGGTCAAATCTGGACAGCATCTGCAGTGCTTTCTCTGTCTCTGAATCAGACTTCTGCTCCAGCTCCTCGAATTTAGCCAGAAAATACATGAAATGGTACAAAAACACACAAACTCAAAGCAAAATCCAAAAATGTGAATTTAACACTAAAACCTGTAAAAACTTAATAAAAACTAAGTAAAACCTATTAAAAACTACATGAAAACTATGCCAAAAAGCGTATAGAATATCCGCTTATCGCAACACCAAACTTAAACTGTTGCTTGTTCCCAAGCAACTAAAAATAAAATAGGATGAAAAGAAGATTAGGATGCAACAAATCTCTGAGTTTCCAATTAAGCTCAGTTTCAATTAGATGAGCGGGACTTAGTAGCTTTTTGTTTTTGAATAGTCTTGGCATCTCACTATCCATTAAAAATTAGAATGGCTGGCATCTTTAGGAACTTAGAATCCAGATATTATTATTGATTCTCCTAGTTTAGCTCTTTTTGATTCTTGAACACAGCTTTCAGAGTCTTGGCCGTGACCCTAAGCACTATGTTTTCTAGTATTACCATTAGACACTTTAACTGGGTGAACCTTTTTAGATTGTGACTCAGCTTTACTAGAGTCCCCAGATAGAGGTGTCCAGAGTTCTTAAGCACACTCTTTTTGCTTTGGACTACGAATTTAACTGCTCAGTCTCAAGCTTTTTCACTTTACACCTTCACGCCACAAGCACATGGTTAAGGACAGCTTGATTTAGCCGCTTAGGCCAGGATTTTATTCCTTTGGGCCCTCCTATCCACTGATGCTCAAAGCCTTGGGTCCTTTTTACCCTTGCCTTTTGGTTTAAAGGGGTTATTGGCATTTTCAATCTGCCCTCCTTTTCCTGCATTTTTGGGCAGTAATGGATTTTGCTGCTTTATTTTTCTTTTTCTTTTTGCCTTTTTTTTGCTGCTTTTTCTTGCTTCAAGAATCATTTTTTAGATTTTTTAGATTATCAATAATATTTTTGTTTTTTTCCTTATTCTTTCAAGAGCCAGCATCATAAAATTCAACTTCAAATATGTACTGTTTATTCTTTCATTCAGAAAACTAAAGCAATGTAACCCAATCAAATTAATGTAACTATTCTTTATTGGAAAGCTAAAAAATCTATGCATCTTTATTTCTTCTAAAAAAATCTACTATTTTATTCATGTTTAATGATGATAAAAGGAATAATTTATAGCTAATTGGAAAAGTAAAAATTAATTAATTACTACTAATGCTTATGTAATCCTAAAAATTAAAATACATAAAATAAAAATAAAAATAAAGACTTAATTACTACTAGTGATCATGCAACTCTAAATTAGGATGGAAATACGTGAGACAGAAAAATAGGAATTAGAATAGCCACAGAGTTGAAACTCAACAACCTTCAGCCTGTGGGATGTTGTTTTCTTCATGCTATGGGACACATGGCTCTTCAACTTGAGGGATGCTTGGTTCTTCAGCTTGATGGGCCCATGGCTCTTCAGGAGAGAGCTTCTGGCGCTTCTGCTCCTCAAGCTCACGCCCTTGCTTCTCCTGCTATTTAATCAGTTTGCAAATCATCCTAATCTGATCTTTCTGCTCCTCTCTGAGCTGATCCAGCGTGTTCTATAAGTGAATTACAGATGCCTTCAACTGTTCTCAATACTCCATTAGAGGGATCTCTTGGGAATGTTTGGGTTCCTTCCTCTTTAGGTTATTATCTTCTATCTTGGAACTCTCCATCACCTGCTTGGTGATTGATTTTTTCACTAGGATAAAGTGGTCTGATGGAATCATAACCTTAGCCTCTTGGCATAGGCGAAAAATGAGATTTGGATAAGCCAGCATGGCCCTAGTGGAATCTATTTGATAGCTTGTAAATCTCACAGGGAATTAATTGGTGGACTTCCACCTCATTCCCTATCATAATGCAGTGAATCATTACTGCTCTATCAATATTGACTTCAGAGCGGTTACTTGTGGGTATTATAGAACACCCAATGAAGTCTAGCCATCCTCTAGCAACAGGATTGAGGTTCACCCATTTCAGCTGGCATGGCTCCCCTTTGGTTTTTCAATCCATTGTGTTCCAGGCAGGCATATGTCCTCTAGGATTTGATCCAGCTTTTGGTTGCTACAACCCTCCGGTTGTATGACTCACGGTCATCTCTTTGCATAGGTAGTTTGAAGACCTCTCTCACCCTGTCTAGGTGAAAGTATATGATCTTCCCTCTAACCATGGTACAAAAAGTATGGATGGTTGTTCCATCTTTATTTTGCTTATCTGTTATCCACAGATTTGCATAGAATTCCTGAATCATGTTGTATCCAACATTTAATTATGGATTACTTAGAGTCTCACAGCCTCTCCTTCGAATCTGCTCTTGGATCTCTGGGTATTCTTCTTCTCCAAGGTTGAATCCCACTTCAGGGATTACTGGCCTTTTGCTCATTATCTTATGATAATGTTCCTCATGTTGCTTGCTGAAGAATCGAACAGGTTTGAAAACAACTATTGAGTTGTCTTCTTTCTTGTTCTTTGGGACGGTCTTGCCACTTCTTGGAGCCATGGGATTGAATTCCTGATGAGAGAACAGGGCTCCTGCTATACCAAACTTAAAAATTTGCTCGTCCTCGAGCAAAAAGTAAGAAAGGAAGAAGTAGAAAAGAGAATAGAAGAGGAAAAGAGAGGGGAGAATTTGAATGAGAGGTGATGAGTGATGGGCATGATCACTCATATAAATAGGGAGGGGGGAGGGATTTTTGAAAAAATAAAGACAAGATATGAAAAGGATTTGAAAAGATATGAACAAGATAAAAAATTTTTTTGAAAGATTTTGAAAACAAGTTGTAAAAGTTATGCAATTTTGAAAAGGATTTGAAAAAAATAAATGTTTTAATTTTGAAATTAAATTGAAATTGAGGTATTTGAATAAGATTTGATATAAAAATTAAAGAATTTTTAAAATTAAATTGAATGAATATGAGTTGAATCAAGATAAGATTGAAAAATTGAAGCTACCTCCATGCTGCCATGCTGGCGTTTAAAAGCCCAGAATGCTAGCATTCTGGCGTTTAACGACAGAGTAGTCCCCCTGTGGGGCGTTAAACGCCCAGCCGGTGCCTCCTGGCTGGCGTTTAAACGCCAGGCTTGTGCTCCGTTCAGGGCGTTAAACGCCCAGCCAGGGCCTCCTGGCTGGCGTTTAACTCTAGGCCTGCTGTCTCCATGGGTGTTTAAACGCCCAACATCCTACCCTTACTGGCGTTTAAACGCCAGAAAGCTCCTTACTCCAGGGTATTCTATTTTCTGTTTTGCATCATTCTGTCTCTATTTAAGCACTGTACAAGATCAATAACACTAAAAATAACTTAAAACATAATTAAAAACTAATTAAAAAAAGAAAAAGAAAATTAATTAAAACGAAAACAACTAGAAAATCAATAAAGTATGAGTGATTATTAGGTTGCCTCCCAACAAGCGCTTCTTTAATGTCTTTAGCTGGACTTCACTGTACTTAACATAGTAGTAGTGTTGAGCCTCCTGGATCTATATCTCCTTCAAGGTAATGCTTAACCCTCTGTCCATTGACAGCGAAGTTGGTTTCTTTACCTTGAAGTTCTATGTGTCCGTAAGGTGATACCTTGGTAATCACAAACGGTCCCATCCAACGAGATTTAAGTTTCCCAGGGAATAGTTTGAGTCTTGAGTTGAAAAGCAGGACTTTCTGTCCTGGTTCAAAGATTATGGAAGCTAGCTTCCTGTCATGCCACCTCTTTGCCTTTTCCTTATAGATTTTTGATTTTTGAATGCTTCTAAGTGGAATTCATCCAACTCATTTAGTTGGAGCAGCCGTTTCTCCCCTGCTACTTTAGCATAAAGGTTGAGGAATCTAGTAGCCCAATAGGCCTTGTGTTCTAGTTCCACTGACAAATGACAGGACTTTCCATATACTAATTGATATGGTGAAGTTCCAATGGGGGTTTTGAAAGCTGTTTTGCATGCCTACAGAGCATCATCAAGCTTTCTAGTCCAATCCTTTCTAGAGGCACTTACTGTCCTCTCTAGGATTCGCTTTAGCTCTCTATTTGAGACTTCAACTTGCCCATTCGTTTGGGGATGATACGGTGTTGCCACTTTATGGCAAACTCCGTAATGGCTTAAGACAGAATCCAGCTGTCTGTTGCAGAAATGAGTTACTCCATCACTGATTAGTGTCTTAGGGACACCAAATCTGCTGAAGATGTTCTTTTGGAGAAACTTTATTACTACTTTGTTGTCATTAGTGGGTGTTGCTATTGCTTCAACCCATTTAGACACAAAATCTACTGCCACAAGGATGTAGATATTTGAGTATGAAGGCGGGAATGGTCCCATGAAATCTATACCTCATACATCAAACAACTCAATCTCTAAGATCCCTTGATGAGGCATGTTGTGACCATGAGGAAGATTGCCAGCCCTCTGGCAACTGTCACAGTTATGGACGAACTCTCTAGAATCCTTAAAGAGAGTCGGCCAGTAAAAGCCACTTTGGAGTACCTTAGTGGCTGTCCGCTCACCTCCAAAGTGTCCTCCATAGTCAGATCTATGGTAGTGCCATAGAATCTTTTGCGCCTCTTTTTCAGACACAAAGCGTCGGATTATTCCATCCGAGCATCCCTTAAAGAGATATGGCTCATCCCATAGGTAGTATTTTGCATCATGCATGAGTTTCCGGGCTTGCTGCCTGGAAAACTCCTTGGGAATGAACCGTATAGCCTTGTAGTTTGCAATGTCTGCAAACAAAGGTATTGTCCGGATGGCATAAAGTTTCTCATCTGGAAAGAATTCGGATATGTCAGTAGATGGAGAAGAAGTCCCTGCTACTGGCTCAATCCGGGATAAGTGGTCAGCTACCTGATTTTCTGTTCCTTTTCTGTCTCTAATTTCTATATCAAACTCTTGCAGGAGTAATACCTATCTCATAAGTCTGGGTTTAGAATCCTACTTAGTGAGTAGATACTTTAGAGCAGCATGGTCAGTATAAATAGTGATCTTAGATCCTACTCGGTAGGATCTGAACTTGTCAATGGCATAAACCACTGCAAGTAGCTCCTTTTCTGTAGTAGTGTAATTTTTCTGTGCATAATTTAATACGCGACTAGCATAATAAATGACATGAAAAAGCTTGTCATGTCTCTGACCAAGGACTGCGCCTATTGCATGATCACTTGCATCATACATTAGCTCAAATGGCAAGTCCCAGCTGGGTACAGAGATGATAGGAGCAGTGACAAGCTTGGCTTTCAGAGTTTCAAAAGTATGCAGGCATTTTTGATCAAAGACGAATGGAACATCAGTGGCCAAGAGATTACACAGGGTTTTGGCAATTTTAGAAAAATATTTTATGAACCGCCTGTAAAATCCTGCATGTCCTAGAAAGCTTCTGATAGCCTTAACACTAGTAGGTGGAGGCAAGCGTTCGATCACTTCCACCTTAGCTTGATCCACATCTATCCCCTTATTTGAGATCCGATGCCCAAGAACAATGCCTTCAGTTACCATGAAGTGGCATTTCTCCCAGTTTAGAACTAGGTTTGTTTCTTGGCATCTTTTCAGGACCAGGGTCAAATGATCAAGATAGGATTCAAATGAGTCTCCATAAACAGAAAAGTCATCCATGAATACTTCAAGAAACTTCTCTGATGGAGGGATTTTTGATGGTATAGAATTTCACAAATGAAATCTTGTTGCAAGTATAGTTCTAAACCAACAAACAATTCCTCAATCAAAAATTTTGTTTGTCCCAAATTCAAACCCCAATAAAAATAACCAAAGTATTCAAATCTCAGGTCGTCTCTCAAATAAATTGCAGGGAAGTATTCTTGTTATTGGTTATAAGATGCATATTTTGGGGTTTTGGAATAAGGAACATGAAAGATAAATGGCAAGAAATTAAATGAACTTAAATGATAAAAAGGTCTTGGCAAGGGTTGATGGTCAAGGATCTATATCCTTGTTACTAACCACAACATGATAATTGTAAAGATTAATCTCATTAAGTCATCCTCTAACGAATGGAGGAAAGTCAAATGAGCTACACCAATCCTAATCCACAAGTCCTAGCCACTCATTAATTAACTTAGTGAAAGCTAGTGTCAATGGATACCAATTATCAACATTTGGACATTAGCAACTCAATTTCACCTAAGCTACCATCCCAAGCCAAGAACACAAAAATCTACTCTAACATCCTTCCAAGCATTTAATCAAACACTTGGAAGACACAAAAGAAAAGCAAAATAAGATTGCAAGAAATGTAAATCTACAACTACCAATTGCAAGGAAATTAACAACAACAACTCAAATCAACAATAAAAGAAATCACACATAAATTGCATTAAAGAAAAATAGAAGAAACAAGAGTGCATCAATAACAAAGTAAAAAAGTACAAGGAGTAAAGTACAAAACTAGAGAAGCAAAGGTAGAAGAACAAGAAATTAGAAAGGAAAAGTAAATTAAAGCATGAATTAAACCTAGATCTAAGAAATTCTAATCTACATCTAACCTAATTCTAGAGAGAAGAGAGAGCTTCTCTCTCTAGAAACTAACTAAAGCATGATGAAAACTCCACTATGTGCTCTCCCCATTAACTCTTCCCCAATTCTGCAGGTAATAGGCTCAGAAAATGAGTTGGATCTGGGCCTGGGAAGCTCTGAAATCGCCCCCAGTGTTTTCACTTTAATGAGGTCATGCGCGAGCATCGACGCATACGCGTGGGTCACGCGTATGCGTCGATTGGCATTTTTACTATCCATGCGTACGCGTTGCCATGCGACTCCATATCCACGCGTGCGAGTCATTCCACGTGTGCGCGTCGATGAATGCATCCCAAATCCTTGATTTTCTATGATTTCTCCACTTTGCATGCTTTTCTCTTTGCTTCTTTGATCCATTCCTATCCTTTTCAACCTGAATTCACTAACAAACATATCAAGGCATCTAGTGGAATCAAAGCTGAATTAAAATTAACCAATTAAGGGCCTAAAAAAAATATGTTTTCACTCTTAAGCATAAATTAAGAGAAATTTATGAAACCATGCTATTTCATTGAATAAATGTGAGAAAAGTTAATAAAATCTACTCAATTCAGCATAAAATGTGCCAGGAAATAGTGGTGCATCATTCTCTACCAGGTCAAAGAAGATGGACAACATGCATCTTTGAAAAGTGGCAGGTGCATTGCACAGGCCGAATGGCATTCGTCTATAGGCGAATACGCCCGAAGGACAGGTGAATGCCGTCTTCTCTTAATCCTGTGGATCTACTACTATTTGATTGTACCCGGAATATCCATCCAGGAAATAATAAAAAGCGTGACCTGCTAGTCTTTCTAGCATTTGGTCAATGAAGGGTAAAGGAAAGTGATCTTTCCTGGTGGCATCATTGAGTTTTCTGTAATCAATGCACATACTCCACCCTGTAACTGTCCTTTTCGGGATCAACTCATTCTTTTCATTGTGAACCACTGTCATTCCTCCCTTCTTAGGAACAACCTAGACAGGGCTCACCCATGGGCTGTCAGAAATGGGATAAGTAGTCCCAGCCTCATAGAGTTTAGTTACCTCCTTCTGCACTACTTCCTTCATGGCTGGATTCAATCGCCTCTGTGGTTGCACCACTGGTTTGGCATTATCCTCCAGCAGGATTTTATGCATGTATCGGGCAGGGCTAATGCCCTTAAGGTCACTTATAGTCCATCCAAGGGTGGTCCTAAGTGTTTTAAGCACCTGAATTAGTGCTTCTTCTTCCTGTGGCTCTACTGTGGAGCTTATGATTACAAGATAGGTATCTCCTTTTCCCAAAAAAGCATATTTTAGGGAGGAAGGTAATGGCTTAAGCTCAAACTTGGGAGGCTTCTCCTTTTCCTTAGAGGTTTCCAGAAGTTCCTCTGAATCAGGCTGAGTATCATCAAGGATATCATCAAGCCTGTCCTTGAAGTTTTTGGCCACGTTGACTTCTTCCACCAGGTAGTCAATGAAGTCAATGCTCATGCATTCCTCAGGAATATCTGGATGGTATCTTAATAGAACCATCAGCTAGTTGAAGGCACATACGGGTTGGTTTGACTTCATTAGTCAAACTAAGCTTCGTTATTAGTGAAGCAGGTATTAGGTTGATGCTTGCTCTAAGGTCACATAGAGCTGTCCTTGTACAAGTATCACCTAGAGTGCATGGTATCATAAAGCTTCCAGGATCTTTAAGCTTTTTTGGTAAGCTATTCTGAATGATTGCACTGCATTCCTTAATGAGGAGGACTGTTTGTGTCTCTCTCCAGTCCCTCTTATGACTTAGAATATCCTTCATGAACTTTATATAAGAAGGTATCTGTTCAAGAGCTTCTGCAAAAGTGATCTTTATCTCTAATGTTCTGAAATACTCCGCAAAGTGGGCAAACCATTTATCCCTTTCCTCTTGAGAGAGTTTCTGAGGAAATGGCGTAGCCTTGTAATCATCAACCTTGGTTGATGGAGGCCGAATGCCATGTGTGATGGAAGGGGGGTTACTACCTTGTTTAGCAGGGTTGTTGTCATTATGTGACTGACTTCCCTTGAACGCCCAAGCTGCTGGCCCCTAGGGCATTTGAACACCCATTCTCTGCCCTTTCCTGTCGTTCAACGCCAAGAGGGATACCTCTCTGGGCGTTTGAACGCCTAGAGTTATCTTGTGCAGAGACCTGGTTATCCTCTATGGGCTTTTCTTTTTTATTATACTGAGGTTTGTTGCTTATGGTTTTCCCAATCCTTAAGAAATCTGCAAAGAATTCTGTAGGTTCTTCCTGAGGAAGCCTAGAATATTGGCAGTTCTGCTGCACTAGAGTAATAAGTTGAGAGTTTAATTCAAAGCTACTAGCTCTGATTTGAGGTATGCTAATACTTCTTCTATAGAAGTCAGCATTGGGATTTGTATAAGATCCTAGAGTTCTTCTGAACTCTTCATTCCCACTTGGGTTCATTCCCATACTAGCTCTTTATTTTATTTAATTAATTAAACCAAAATTAAAATCAATTAATTAAAAATAATTTAAAGTTTAATTATTAAAATTCGAAAATAGAGAATAAGAGGGGAATTTTTCGAAAGTTAATTAAAAAGAGTTACTTAGGAAGTTTTGAAGAAGAGGAGAGAAAAGATATGCAATTTATTAAAAAGAGATTTGAAATTAAGATTTAAAATTTGAAAATTAAAGTTTAAATTTTGAAATTTGAAATTGAAAATTTGAATTTTTGAAATTTGAAATTTGAATTTTGAAAAGATTTAATTTTGAAAACTGAATTTTGAAAATTTGAATTTTTAATTTTGAATTTGAAAATTAAAATTTAAAATTTGAATTTTAAATTTTTTTGAAAGTTGAAATTTGAATTTTGAAATGAGATAAGATAAGATTTTGAAAAAGATATGATTTTTTTGAAAAAGATAAGATTTTTAAATTTGAAAAAGATTTGATTTTTGAAAACTTGACAACTAAGATATGATAAGATAAAATTTTGAAATTAAAATCTGAATTTTTATTTATGATTTTCGAAAATTAAGATAAAATAGAAATAGAAAAGATATTTTTTTGATTTTTTGAATTTTATGATGAAAAAGAAAAACACACAAAAGACATAAAACTTAAAATTTTTAAATCTAGCACCCCTTATTTTTAAAAAATTTGTAGGGAAATACAAGGGGACACCAAACTTAAAAATTTTAAAATTAAAACACATACAAGACTCAAGTACACTTTCAAGACTCACAAGAACACAAAGAACAAAATTTAAAGATCTCAAAGAACTCAAGAACGTAAAAAGAACACCAAACCTAAAATTTTTATTAAACCAAGAAGAAATTTTCGAAAATTTAAAGAAAGTTAAAGAGAGAACACCAAACTTAAAAGTTGAAACAAGATTTAAACAAAGAAAAATTATTTTTGAAAGATCTTTAAAGGAAGATACCAAAAGATCGAAAATTGCTGTAATTAATAAATATTGAAACTCAAAGAAGCAAAAAGTTACCAAGAACATAAACACAAGACTCTAACCAATTAAACAAATAAAATATAAAATAAAAGACTCAAATCAAAATTATACTCTTGCAAAAATCAAAGACTGAACAAGAACATAAATTGTACAAAGAAAAGAAAAAAAATATTTTTGAAAAAGTCTTTTATTTTTTCGAAAATTAAGAAGAAGAAAAATAAAAATAAAAGACTCAATTAAAATAAAAATTACCTAATCTAGGGAGCAAGGCAATCCTTCAGTTTGTCCAAGCTCAACAATCCCCAGCAATGGCACCAAAAACTTGGTGCACGTGTACGCAAACCCCACACTTTTCGTACAGCAGCAGTACCAGCAAGTACACTGGGTCGTCCAAGTAATGCCTGAGCCAGTCAGGATCGATCCCATGAGGATTGTGGCTTGAAGCAAGCTATGGTTATCTTGCAGGTCATAGTCAGGCAGATTAGAAGGTTGTTGAATTGATGCAAGGGCAATTAATAATAATGTTGTATATGAATGAAATAAAGCAAAAGAGGTAGAAAATACTGGTAGGAATTATATGATGGGAATAGAGTTCAGAATCGGAGTTGCTTTGTCTTTCTGAATTAACTCTGGTACTACTGTCTTCTTTGCTTGTGAATGATCTTCTTCTATGGCAGGCTGTAAGTGATCAAAGCCATTGCCCGTGGTCATTGATCTCCTCTGCTACAGAATGAATGCCAGGGCCCGTGGTCATTCAATCTAATGGAGGGTGAAGCTCTAGCAAGTCATTCTCTTGGCGATTCTACTCAAAACGCCACAGACAAGGTCAAATCTTCTGGATCAGAGAATGCTGCTTCTTTAGATTCTAGCCACCATGGAGACCCTAATCTCCCCAGAAATTGGCTGAACAGGTGTCTCGAGAAGTTCCAACGAAGTCGTGGATTAACCGTCTGAGAGGTGTATAAACACAGTTGTTGGCTCGTGCTTTCTGGCCACGTATTCACACGAACCCAAGTAGACACGGGTGTTTGTCAGGCACGTTCATCTTAATGTGATGAATAGAGATAATTTGTCAGATCATCCTATTCACCACGATGAAGATCGGATATACATCTTAGAAGTAAATCAAACACTGATTGAAGAAGAAACAGTAATACTTTTATTAATTCAAAGGGCTCAGCAGGGCTCCTCCCCTCAACCTAGGAGGTTTAGAAACTCATACGGAGATGTAAAACAATAATAAAACATGTATGATGGTAAAAGTGATGTAAGTTATTTGAATGACATGAATAAAATCCCTTAAATACTAAGCTAATGACTAGTAAGGATACAACAGTCTTTTTAGTGCTAAAATTCACTTCTGGGCCCACTTGGTGAGTGTTTGGGCTGAGCTTGATGAGATCTACGTGCTATGAGGTCTCTTGGATGTGGAACGCCAGCTAGGGAGTCCTCTCTAGGCGTTTGGACATTGGGCTCTGCTCATTGGGCGCTGGACGCCAGAAAGAGGGCAGGAAGCTGGCGTTGAACGCCAGTTTTAGGCCTTCTAATCCGAAACAACATATGCACTTTTATATATTTCTGGAAAGCTCTGAAAGTCAGCTTTCCATAGCCATTAAGAACACTTCATTTGGACTTCTGTAGCTCCAGAAAATCTCTTCTGAGTGTAGGGAAGTCAAATTTGGACAGCATCTGTAGTGCTTTCTCTATCTCTGAATCAGACTTCTGCTCCATCTCCTCAAATTCAGTCAAAAAAATCTGAAATGGTACAAAAAAACACAAACTCAAAGTGGAATCCAAAAATGTAAATTTAACACTAAAACCTGTAAAAACTTAATAAAAACTAAGTAAAACCTATTAAAAACTACATGGAAACTATGCCAAAAAGCGTATAAAATATCTGCTCATCAGTTCTACACAACATTACGTAATCTAAATTACCTTCTCCATATCCTCATTCTTTCCAGAATATACAATACATCATTCAACTACTCAAATCCAACAATCCATATCCAAAAATAACAAGATATATCAATGAAACAACAATAATAATTTCATATTCATAAATCCTCACTACATCATCATCAACCACAAACAATAGCCATCATTCCATTCTCATACTCATTCAACATCCCTCATAAGTTTTACTAATCATTAAGCACAATCATGCATCCAACCTATCCTATGGTCATCTAGCCTAAGTTTTCACAGAACATTATATATTAAATACGTGAAACATAAATCATACCTTAGCCAATTTCCATGTATTACCCAAGACAACCCACACAAAACAAGCTCACAAGTGCAACCACCAAAATTCAATCTCCAAAGTTTCACCAAGCATCCATCATTTGCAATTAAGCTCCAATTCACATATATACCCACCTAATTCACATTACCACATCCATATACTAAATTTCAATACCCAAACATATATAATCAAGAAAATCCCATAGAGTTAGGGTTCTTACCTCACCAACGGAGAATTGGAACAAGACTTGGCAAGTCCACCAAGTTAATTTGATTCTAAACACCGCAATTACACAAAATCTCAATACCAAATCCCAAGAATTTTGAAACTGGAAATGGAGAAATTGAGGAAGAAATTATGACTACCTTACCTTATAATATACTAGACTTTGTAGAGCTTGACACCGCAGATGCGTGGCTGCAAACGGTGCGGCGATCGGAGCTCGGAGCAGAAAGTTATGGAAGTTTGATTGAATGCTAGGGTTGGAACCCTTCTCTTATCCCTCCTTGGTGTTGCTTCTGTGTTTTTAGACTGAAGGGAAGAAGAGATTGGCTCTTCTAAGGTGTAATTGGGCTGATGGGTTGGGCCTTGGGCCCATTTTGGACCCAGTTCAACCGGTTCGGTCTATTCGGCCCAATCTTGGACCAAATTCTTTGAAATTAGTGTCAAAATTCTTGTTTTAATGATCTCTTTTCTATTTTAATATAAAATTCACATTTCTAATTTTTTTTATTAAAATTTAATTTATTGACTAATTATTTGCTAATTTTACGGGATTTACAGCCATGCTTTTGAAGCGTGCCAATAGAGAGATATATGGCCACGCTTTAAAAGCGTGGCAATAGGGAGATACGGCCACACTTTAAAAGCATGTCAATAGCCTTGTCAAATTTAAAAAAAAAATCCTATTTCTAGCTAACGAAGATTTGCATAGAAAACCTGGAGATCAATTAACAATGACCAATGTAACTAACAAATTTCCCCAATAAAATTAGCACTTAAACTTGAATATAATTTAGTAAAAGGGGAAGGAAATAACTATACATATTAAGGGAATGATATCAAGAACTAATAATGCAACTATACAATAGAAGTACAACAGCACCATGATTGCACCAGAAATCAACATAAGGACCATTGGGGCATTGACTAAGAAATTAGAAGCACGTTTATAAAGTACATATTAACATAAAATTTCAATGGCTGAGGCACAAACATCAGCACAAGCTCATTAGAAATCAACAATGAAGAACATTTACAGATAAGAATAGTGCAAGAAATCATGCCTCTTTAGTTCTCCTTTGCCATCATGCTGCTATAGCTGGCCCAGTCTTTCCTGCAGAAGAAAAGAAACCAATTTGAATGCTAATAAATAATTTTAGTTTAATTGCATTTTGCCCCCATTATTATAAGACATGTGTAATTCAACCCCCCTCCCCAAATCTTTAAAAAAAGTGCAACTTGTAACACCCTAATTACCCTAAGCCTTACCTCATGCCGTAAAGCAAAGGTTAAGCAAAGGTTACGACAAATCTAAGGCTTATACATAAGTATATATAGAAGGAATAATAATTCTAAAAGCCCGATGAAGAAAATAAGCTTAAATACGGAATTACAAAACGTTCACACGAAGCTACAAGCATAAAAGTCAAGATCCACTATGTAAGATGACAAGATATATGTAGATATATAAGAGTAATAATCGTAAGATACTAGTCTAAGCCTGCGGAGTTTAGGCTGAATAGTTAAATACTGACATACAGAGTTTTGATAGTTAAAACAGCATATAAAAAATATATCTATCAAAGTAAGCCTCTAAGGAAAAAGTAAATACAAAAGTGAGAGAATCTAAACAAAAGAGTTCAAAAGACTTTAAAAGATAAACAAGGTCCTCCGCTCTGTCACCATCTCGCAACTCACCAAGGTGGGTTACGACCTGCATTTGAAAATCAACAACAAAGTATGGAATGAGAACCAGAGGTTTTCGGTATGGTAACAGTGCCCACTATATAAGTTGTAAGGTTCTGGGACGCCAAAGGCAATCCTAGAACTTCACACCAATACAAATATTTAAGCTTAACATAAATAAATAACTTAAGCCATAAACCATAAACCATAGACAGGGTTATCTAAACTTAGGGGATTTCTAACTAATATCAAATCATACCGCTGTATCCCACAGCCGTCACCAACCTACTCTCCACACGATCCCATCGCTGCCGCCTACCTAACTTCCTCAATACCAGACAATCACAAATAATACAAGCAAGTAAAACACAAGTAATATACATGTACAGCAAGTAAAACAACTAGCAAATAAGCATATTATTCATTTAGGCAAGAGATGCAATTAGGCAAAGCAAACAAAACACATAGAAGATGCAGATGATGAATGCCTGTCCTATTGGCTCATGATATCACTTGTCGGTCTATAAAAGCCAACCCGACACATCCTTTCGGATGTCACCTTTCTGCCACGTCTAAGGATATAGCGCCTGGCATGCTTTTGTTCCAAGTATATAGTGTCTGGCACACTATTGTTCCGAGGATATAGTTCCTGGCACACTCTTGTGACAGAGAAAGAAAACAACAACAACATCTATTTCATGATAAATCATTCCAGTGATATAGTGCATGGCACACTATCATTCCAAGGATATCGTCCCTGGAACACTTTCCACATCCAACAAGTTCATCTACCTCAAATCATCACCAGTCATCACAATTTCTCATCTCAATCCACTTTCAATTATCAATTCTCAACATTCCAAGGATATAGTGCCTGGTACACTCTCCTTCAATATCCCTCAAGCTCATCATAACCGTCATCAGTTCTTAATTTCACAAGTTATCATCCACTCACAAGTTCTTCACGCTATTGCCAATAAAGCACTTCACTAGTTCACCCACAATTTCAGAAACTTAAGTCTTTGTCTTTTAAACTCATAACCAAAAAGAATACCCCTTTCATTCACTTAATGTACCCTACTTTGATTCAAAGTCTACAAACTAACAAAAAGGATTTTAAACAAGTGTTACGGAAGTTCGCAATCTTGCCGAGATGGTAAAACAGTTAAAAACAAGGTTTTTGTTGAGAAACAGGGTAGTGTGTGAACGAAAAGGGTTGTGCGTATGCACGCCCAAGAGGAATTTCAAGACTTGTGCGTACACATAGGGGTGTGCATATGCACAGAAAGTAAATATTTCCATTCTGCATACACGCACAGGTACGTGTGATCACCCTCAACAGAATGCTCCTTCCAGCCTGTGCATGCACACGGGGCTGTGCGTACGCACACCTTACAAAATTCGTAAGGTGACCGTGCGCACCAGTGTGTGCGTGCGCACACAAACTAGAAATCACAAATTCTGCAACATCCCAGAATTCATATTTCTGGCACCAACTTCTGACGATCACATCTTTCTCTACAAAATTCCGATTTCTACAAAATCTATACCATTTTAAATCTCTTTAAATTATCTTTAATTTGATTAAAAAATTCATTCAATTTCAAAAATTGTAGCTCAAGATATGATCTATCAAAGTTCACCAAAAATCTATTTTCACCAAAAATCTCTAAACCTCAATTTTATCAAAACTCCCAATTCAAAACCAAACTAATCACAACCCAAACAATACCAAAAAAACATAAAACTCCATACCATTCCTCTCCCAACTCAACCATCCATAATATTCCAATTACACCATTCAACACCATCAAAATCCTTAATCATCAACATCCAAAACCATCATAAACACTCAAAATCATCATCAACCAACAACAACATCAACAACCACTACAAAATCCTCATCAATTTTAATAATCATGACCAAAAAATATCTAACATTATCCAAATCCATCAAAATGTTTATTCCTCACATTATCCTCATAAAACTCACATCTTCTCCAGTTGTCATCAACATCAATATTCATAATCCTCCTCAATTAATCTCAACATTAGCAATCATTATCAATATTCACTTTTCCATAATCAATTATCAACTTCAACCAACATCATCCACAACAAACTCAACAATTATCAATCCATACACTAATTTTACCACATTCTCACCATTCCAGACCATCACATTCATTGATTTTCTCATTTATCATTAACAATTCATAGTCCAACCTCCAAAGCAATTCCACTCCACATAATACACATACACACATTCAACCAGCTAATACATTCAATTCAATCTTAGGGCCACTAGCCTAAGTGTCCATAAACATTACATATTATATAAAAAAAATCAAAATCATACCTTGGCCGATTTCCAATATGCTCAAACACCAAACTTGATTCTAACAAGCTTCCACCAAGCTCTAAACTACCAAAGCCAAACCAAAAGCCACCACCAACTCCAAAAACAAACTTTATACATACAACATAACCATGCATTAACAACTAAAGCTCACACTTCACCAAACCACAAGGATATAGAGGTTCCTTACCTTATCCAATGGTGATTGGGGTAAAGCGCAACAAATACCCATTACCAAAGATCCCTTAAACAAGCAAAACCACAAAATCTACTCAAAAACTATAACCCAAAAATACAGAAATATAGGGCTGAAAACTGGAGTGCGAGCTGAGAGATCTTACCAATAATTCCTAGCTATAATCGAAGAGCTCGACGAGAGCTTCACGTGGCCACAAACGGCTCGTCAATCAGAGCTCCATAGCTCAAGTTATGGCTCCCGGAAGGTGATGATGAATAGTATCACCAAGCCCTTACCTCTCTTCTCTCTCAATCCGAGCTCTCTCTCATATTTGGATGAAAAATGAGCTGATTTGACTCATTAACCCACTTATAGATATTGGACCTTGGTCTTGGTTTGGTCCCAATCCAATCCATTAGCGTTTTAGGTCCGTTTAGCCCACTTTGGGCCAAAACCTTTAAGATTAGTGCCCGGTTTTCAATTCTAAATTATTTTTGTCCTTTCAAAACAATAAATCAATTTTCAAAATCTTATTTTCCAAAATACATGGTACTAGACAGACTAGAGTCGGTACTACTGGCTTAAGCGCCAGTATGCATTTTTACAAAAACTTTTTGAAAAGGATACATTTTTCAACTCAAAAATTTATTGAAATCAAATTTCACCTTTAAATTTTTAAATTAAAACTTCTAAATTTTAAATCTATTCCGGGCATTTAAAAATTATCATTTTATTAAAATGGTTGTTCCGTTTCTTACACAACTCGCATCGGGAACACATACTTAAGGTTTATGGATGTTATAGTGCTAATATGGTAACACCCAATAAAGGACTAAATCTTGTTACCTGTAGCATCTGCATTAACTTTGGATGTTACTCCAAAAGTTGGCAAAGTTTGTCGCGGTCACACAACAAAGACTGCCAAGTCAAAAGAGTAAGATGGTAAGAATAAAAAGGTAAATCAAGTTTGTATATCAGCATCATCAATAGAAAGTAGTGTGTGACGTGTGCTCGAAAACAAGAACAATAGTAAGAAAGAACACCATGCATAGTAAATACCTGAATTGCTTCGGGCGATTTGAAATACTCGTGTAATGACATTCCAGGATCTGACTGCTGCTGTACCTGAGCATCGCATTGTTATGTAAATTCGGCTGGCTGATGCTGCTGCTGTTGCATGTGGAAACTCTTGGTGCTGGTTTTGATAATAAGTCTGCATCGACAAAACCTGAGACTGCTGCAGCATCTGTAATTGATTCATTTGAACATTTGAATGGAGATGAATAATCCGTCTGAACCTACAAAGAATCATAACAATGATATGATAAACATTATGGGTGAAAGAAAGAAAAATTCAAACACCAAAGCAGATGCCAGAAATAGACAAAATTAAGGGAGGCAAAGTTCCTCACTTGTTATAACTATGCTTAATAGATATGAATCCATAGAATTTTAGCAACAAATTAAAGTTGAAAGAAACAAAGAATGAATAATCCGTAGCTTCTAACCTCATCAAATAATTGAGTGAGCCAAGAGGGAAACTCCACACTTTTTCTCCCTTGAGCAAGAAAACAACAAAGCAAAATTATTGTGAAATAGTTTTCTTTCAAAATATCACCGCAATTTAATATAATTAATAAGCAATCAGATAGACATATGATTTTAAGGTTTAAAAAGATGCATATGATTTTAAACTAATCAAATTTTTACAAAATAACACTAAAATTATCTTCCCTAATATAATGTCAAAAAATCAATGAAAATATTTGCCATACCCTGTGTTGTGAGGTGCCTTCCATAAATGTTTAAGCTGTGCAGGTTTCGCTGCTGAAGGTACAATCCCACAATTTGTTCTAATCTTTCCAATTCTATCCTCTTCAAGCTCTTCTTCTCCAAGGCCTTCACCTCCGCCATGGTGGGGTGTAGTCCCCGCTTCCGTCCTGCGCCACCACCACATGTGTCTCCGTCTCATTTACTTTCCCTGCCAAAAGCCTCCCATCCGGCGCTGTCACTCACTCTTGAAACCCGAATGATCAAAATAAAATAAAATAAGGATGGGTAACACTAAACCATAATTGAAATGAGAACACCAAACAATAAATTAAAATTAAATAATTAAAAAACCGCAACCACAAAAGTTAAAGAACGAATTCAAAATAAACAAAGATCAAGAATCAAGAATAGAACAGAAACTGGCAGTGAAAAATAGATGCAGACAAAATACAAGAACAAAAATTAAGAACAAAATCGAGCAATGAAAAATAGATGCAGTGAAAAATCAAGAACCAAAAATTAATAACAGAATCAGCTCAAGTATAGAATAGGAAAAAATAGAAGCATTAAAAAATCATAACAAAAATCAAGAATAAAAAATAGCAACCAAGAGAATATTATCATGAAATCATTATAGTAGTGGAAACTTGCAGTCAGTAAGTGCATTTCTCTATCTAACAATTAAAAATTACACTCAAAGAGGATAAGATTCAGCTATTCCCAACAAAGAACACTGGTGTGCAAAATTGACTCCGCAATATTCGCACAGATAGACCAGCAAGTGTACCGGATCGTCCAAGAAATAACTCAGGTGAGTGAGGGTCGATCCCACGGAGATTGTTGGATTGAACAAGCAATGACTATCTTGTAGATCTTAGTCAGGCGGATAGAAAATATAGTTGTGAAAAAATGCATAAAAATAGACTAAATAAAGTTTTACGGGATTGGTGTGAATTCAATGTAAGAGAACGGTTGAGGCTTCAGAGAAGCTTCCTCCTTCTGGATTAACTTTTCTCACTGTCTACTTCAACTTCTGATGATTCATTCCATGGCAGGATGTAAGTGATTAACGCCAGGTTAGTGATCATTAATCTCCTCTGCTTCAGATCAACCGCTAGGTCAGTGGTAGTCCAATATGAACGGGGGTGAAGCTCCTGCAGTCCATTCCCTTGGTGATCCTACTCAAAACGCCACAGACAAGGTCGGATCTTCCGGATCAGAGAATGCTGCTTTACGATTCTAGCCTATACAACAAAGGCCCTAATCGCCCCGTACCTCTGCTGAACTGACGTCTCTAAGTCCCCAACGAAGTCGTGAATTAGCTGTCTAAGATTTGTATAATTAAGCTTGTGGTTCAGTACTATCCCGTCAAGGACTCGCAAGAACCCATGTAGAATAGGGATGACGGTCAAGTTACACTCCCAATTCATTTGGATGAAGAACGAAGATACATCTTAGAATGGAATCAAGTATAGATTGAAATAGAACAATAATATTATTAATCCATAGAAATCAGCAGAGCTCCTAACCTTAACCTAGGAGGTTAGTGGCTTATACTGTACAATAACGTTCGAAAGTAAAAATGGGAGAAGAAGATCCTTAACAAGGGTGATCTTCTCCTATATATAAATACCTAGTCACTAAGAAGTACAAAATTATGATAGAATAGACCTGAGGTGCGAAAATCCACTTGTGGGCCCACTTGAGTTAAGTTCTTGGGCTTAGCTTGGCATCCAATTGGAGGAATGGGCATTGAACACCCATTAGGGAGTGATTGGCGCTGCGTTGTACTCTTGGTGGGTGTTGAACTCCCACTAGGGGTTGGTTGGCGTTGAACGCCAGATTTGGGTCTCCTTTGTGGCATTTGTAGCTCCTTAGCGTTCAACATCCAGAATGGGTAGGCTCCTTTGAAAAAAAATATAAAGCTTTATATATTGCTAGAAAGCTCTGGAAGTTAGCTTTCCAACATCGTTAAGAACGCATCATTTAGACCTCTGTAGCTCCAAAAATGTCCGTTTGAGTGCACGGAGGTCAGAATCTGACAAAATCTGCTACGCCTTACCTCTGAATCGGACTTTGCCAAGACTCCTCGATTTCAGTCAGAAAGTACCTAGAATCATCATAAAACACAAAAACTCAAAGTAGAATCTAAAAATGTGGATTTTGCACTAAAACCTATGAAAATATAATAAAACTTAAACAAAACATAACTAAAACAATATGAAAATGATGCCAAAAAGTGTATAAAATATCCACTCATCAGAACACCAAACTTAAATTGTTGCTTGTCTCCAAGCAACCAAAAACAAAGTATGATTAAAAAGAAGAGAAGGATACAATAAATCTCAGAGTTTTCAATGAAGCTCAGTTTCAATTAAATGAGCGGGACTAGTGGCTATTCACTTCTGAATAGTTTTGGCATCTCACTATCCGTTGAAGCTCAAAATAATTGGCATCTTTAGGAGCTCAGAATCCAGATGATATTATTGACTCTCCTAGTTTAGTTTTTTACTCTTGAAAACAGCTTCTTTTGAGTCTTGGTCGTGACCCTAAGCGCTTTGTTTCCCCGTATTACCACCGAATACATATATGCCACAGACACTTAATTGGGTGGACCCTTTCGGATTGTGATTAAGCTTTGCTAGAATCCCCAGCCAGTGGTGTCCAGAGTTCTTAAGCACACTCTTTTGCTTTGGATCACGATTTTAACTGCTCAGTCTCAAGCTTTTCACTTGACACCTTCACACCACAAGAATTTAGTTAGGGGAATTAGCTCTTTTGAACTTTTAGGCCAAGATTTTGTTTCTTTTAGGCCCTCCTAACCATTGATGCTCAAAGCCTTAGACCCTTGCTCTTGCCTTTTGGTTTAAAGAGCTATTGGTTTTTTTCTTTTTCTTTTGCTTTTTTTTCGCATTTTTCTTTATCTTTTTCTTTCTTTTTCTTTTGGCTACTTTCTCTTGCTTCAAGAATCAATTTTTGGATTTTTCAGATTACCAATAATACTTCTCCTTTTTCATCATTCTTTCAAGAGCCAACATTCTTAACTCCAACATCAAATATGCACTATTTATTTCATGCATTCAGAGAGTAAAAGCAATGCCACCACATCAAAATAACTGAACTATTCTTATTATATAACTCGAAATTCAAGTATCTTTACTGCTTCTAAAAAATATCGAAATTCAACTATTCTTATTATATAACTCGAAATTCATGTATCTTTTTGCTCCTCTCTTAATTGATCCAAGGTGGTTTGCAATTGTGCAACAGATGCTTCGAGTTGAGTCCAATATTCAATTAGAGGGACCTCCTGTGTTTGAGGTGGCTCAGGTGTCTTCCTTTTGGGATGATCATCTGGTATTCTGGAGCTTTCCATCACTTGCTTGGTGATTGGGTTGTCTGTTGGGATACATGAGTCTCTATTAATCAGGACTCCAGCCTCCTTATACAAGGGAGAGATAAGGTTTGGATAAGCCAATTTGGCTTGAGTTGACATCCTGGTCACAAACTTGTACAACTCAATAGGGATTAATTGGTGGACTTCCACCTCATTCCCCACAATGATGCAGTGAATCATCACAGCCCTTCTAATGGTGACTTCAGAGCGGTTGTTAGTAGGGAGTATGGAATGCCTAATAAACCCCATTTTTAGGGTTTATCTTGTGTTGAATTTAGAGCATTTTATTAACCTTTCCTTATATTTACTCAATGAAATAGCATAGTTTTGTGATTGTCTCCGTATTTGTGCTTAAGTGTGGTAACATGCTTTTTAGACCTTTAGTTTGATGATTTTTATCTCCCTTTGATTATACTAGATGCCTTGATTTGTTTGTTAAGTGATTTCAGGTTGAAAAGGGCTAGGAATGGATCAAAGAAGTGAAGAGGAAAGCATGCAAAGTGGAGAACACATGAAAAAGCCAAAGATTTGGATATATTCATCCACGCGCACACGCACTGGACGCGCATGCGTGGATCGCAGAAACCGCAAGGGACGCGCACGCGTGCTGTACGTGTACGCGTCGGTGGCTGCACATGATTTTTAAATAGAAAACGTGACCAGCGAATTCTAAGAGCTGTGGGGCCCAGTTTACAACCAACTTTGGCACCAAAATGCATAAAAGGACCAAACATTGAAGGGGAATGGATAATTCATACTTCTTTTGCTCATGTTTACAGATTAGGATTAGTTTTAGTTAGTTTTAGAGAGAGAAGCTCTCACTTCTCTCTAGAATTAGGATTATGTTTAGTTCAATAATCTTAGATCTAGGTTTTAGTTCATGCTTTCATCTTCTTCTACTTCTCAATTCTTTGTTGTTACATTCATCATTCTTCTACTCTTTTGTTGTAATTTCCTTTATGTTATTTCTATGCTTTGTTGTAGATTTACTCTTGTCCCTTCTATTTTCTTCCAATTCAATTTGAAGTAATTCATAATAATTGTGTTTCTTTTTATTGTTGTTGTTAATTCCTTGCAATAATTGTTGTTAGATTATATTCTTGTTGTCAATTTACTATGCTTTTCTTTTGTTCCTTCCAAGTGTTTGATGAAATGCTTGGTTGGATTTTAGTATAGATTTTTCCTCTATTGGCTTTGGTAGAGTAATTAGTGACTCTTGAGTTATCTAATGCCTTTGTTGATTGACAATTAGAAGTTGCTAATTAGCTTGAATGCCACTAAAGCTAGTCTTTCATCAAGATTTGGCTAGGACTTGTGGACTCAAGTTAATCCATCCACTTGACTTTCCTCCATAGTTAGAGGTTAACTAAATGGGAGCAAGGGAAAATTGTGGTCACAATTGAGGAGGATAATTAGAATAGGACTTCTAGTTCTTACACCTTGTCAAGAGCCTTGTTGGTTGTAGTCTGTTTCCTTTGCCATTTACATTTCTTGTCTATTATCTCAAAAACCCCAAAATACAACTCATAACCAATGACAAGAACATTCTATGAAAGGATTATTTGTTGGTTTAGAAACTATACTTTACAACGAGAATTTATTGTGAATTCTAAACCGTCAACATTCTATTCATCAATGCCCAATGAAATCCAGCCAACCCCTAGCAACTGGTTTGAGATCCAATCTTCTCAGTTGGTTTGGTTTACCTTTTGCGTTATTGATCCACTGAGTTCTAGCTAGACAGATGTTTTCTAGAATCTGATCCAGCTTGGGATTAGCTACCACCCTCCTATTAAAGAATTCCGGATCATCCCTTTGTGGAGGTAATTTAAAGATCTCTCTCACCTTGTCAAGATGAAAATAGAGAGTCTTTCCCCGGACCATGGGATTAGTTGCCAAACGTCCCTCATCAAGGTCACTAAAAGCCACTTTCAACTTGCTTCAACAAAGGCCAAAGGCCAATCCAAGGACTTAAAGACTAAATGAGAAAACTGTATAAATAGCATAGAATTTGAGTTAGAAGGAGGAGGCCGGGAAGCATGGGATCCTAATTGGGCAACCCTGAAATCATTTTCTTTGTTCTTTTCTTTTAGTTTACGTACTTCCTTTTCCTTTTCCTTTTCTATTTGGATTGAGCAATGATGAAGTAAACCCTCATTTCATTGGGGTAGGGAGCTCTTTTTTAATTCAATGGATCATTAATAGTTCTTATTCTTCTTCTTCTTTCCTTTCTCTTTAATTTTCTTGAAAGCTTTCGATCTTTATCCAATTGAGTCACTGTCTCGGAAGAAAAGTTGCTCATACTTGGATTTCCTCTGAACCTTGGAAGAGGAATGAGGAAATCATGCTAGAAATGCTTTCCCATGTTGGACCGGATTGGGGATTGGATGGATATAGTGACATATAATCCTATGAATACTTTGATTTGGAAAAACATGTGGTATAATCAGTGATCGTCCTTCATCTCTTTCCATGAGCAATTGGATCAAAGAATTCAGCAATTGTTCAAGCTTAGAGAGATTGAATTGTCAAGAAATTGGGATTCAATCACCTAAGATTTCCAAGAGATCAACGAGTTGCATGGATTGAGGAAGAGATGAGAATGAGCTTGATCCGGAGAATACAATATCTCCTGAACCCAATGAATCTCCCATTTCTGATCTCCTCATTCTTTATATTCTGCTATTTACATTTATGTTTAATCATCCCCATTCCCATTTAAATTCCTGCAATTTACTTTTTGCACTTTACATTTTGCCATTTACTTTCCATTATTTACATTCCTTGCTATTTACGTTTCCCGTAATTTAAATTCCTACAAATCTTAAATTCAAATATATTTAGTTCAGCTAGAACATTCTTTTAATTAAAATTGCTCAACCAATCAATCTCTGTGAGATTCGACCTCACTGTACTGTGAGTTTTTACTTGACGACAATTTGGTATACTTGCCGAAGGAAAATTTGTAGCAATACAGATTTTCGTGCATCAAGTTTATAGCGCCGTTGCCGGGGATTGATTTTGCATTGACAATGGTTAAAATGGAGGATAACTAGATTGAACACTTTTCTTTTCTTTTGTTGATTAGTTTTATTTCAGTTTGCTTACTGCTATTCTCTGCAAATTAAGTGGTTTTTCCTTGTTTATTTACTTTTTAACACACTAATCCACTAACTGTTTGATCAATTACACTAACCACTCTAACTATAATTTTCAGCAAGAATGAATCCTTCACTTGCCTTTGCTTGTTTGTTTGCTGAGTGTATGACAGGTAGAAGAAGAGAAACTTTAACCTCTTTTGATAGTGAACCTGAGAGGACCTTCCTTAGACTAAGGAGGGAAGCAAGAGGTAAAGGAATAATTGGTGAAGAAGGGCTGGAAGAAGTTCACAACCATGTTGGAGAGGGTGCTGGATCATGCTGGGTAGGTGTTCCGAGGGTTACCTGAAACTGGAGGTCGATCTCGGACGAGATCTTCCGTATTGGTCAGAGATAATGTGTCCGGCTGGCTGATGACTGCCGGAGCTGTTGTATCCGACTTGTTGGACTTGTCGCACTGCTGATCCTTGGCCACCGGAGGGTGGGGGGTACCTGCAAGAGACTCCGATGCTTAAGTTAGCACGGGTATTAAGCAGGTTTTTATGTAGAATCAGAGTATGAGTTATACCTGGGTGCTCCAGTGTATTTATAGTGGTTGTAGAGTGACCTTTCTAGATAAGATAAGTTAGTTATCTTATCTTATCTTTATCTTTAAGTTGAGGTCAGCTTATCTTCAAGGGAACAGCCCTTATCTCTATAGGCTTGGACGGTCTTTGGATTTGGGTCGTGTTCCTCTATTTGGGCCCTTTATTGGGCTCTCCTGTTGATTTGGCCGACCTCCTTGAGAAGAGGTTGGGTAGCTTGACCTGAAGAGGTCCATCGCTTTGTCGCCAGTCATCCCAGGTCGGGTAGCTCGACCCAGAGTATGAACAGTGCCCCTGCTTGAGCTCGGTCTTTTTGCTGAGGTCGAGTCTTTGACTTCGATCCTTCTCTGGCGAAGCCGAACTCAAGCATTTTGTCAATTCCTTTCTTTGTAGAGTCTTTTTGAATGTGGAACGTTTTCCTTTAAAAGCGCGCGCCTTTATATCGGCGCTTTGGAAACGTGCGAGGGTTTAATACCCTCATTAATTGACTTCAAATGCCCTGTTTCCCTTGGTTTTATTTTGAAATTTGCCATCGGAAACGGTTTCTCTTCTTCGTTCCTCTTCGTAACTTCTCCCTTTACTCTCTCATTTTCTATTTTAGAGTTTCACAGTTTCTTCCTGCGACGCCTGCTCTTCTACTGCTTTCTGTGGAAAAGGAGTGATTCTGGGTTTCTCCTTTTGTCTTCTTCCAGCAAATTTTTTTCGTTCGAAGGGTGGCTCTATCGCTTCTTGCTCTTTAGCTTTCTTTTGAGGTTTTCTTCTATTTTCCAGGTTCGGTTTTTTCCTCCTCTGTCATTTTTATGCCTATTTTGAGAAAGTTTTTATCTTAGTTGGGAAAAGTTTGGATCTTTCTTCTTTTCGCTGTGCCTGATCACTGTGCGTCTCATAATTTCTTCATCTTTTGCATGGTCTTTTTCGCTTTTCCTGTTTTTTGATACCTTTAGGGCTTTTGCATGTTGTGAAATGCTTTTGATTTTGAAGCTTTGGAATGAAAATTTTGTTTGATTCTGAAAAAAGGTTGCATCTTTGGTGATTTTTGCCGGTATGTTTGCTGTTGTTTCTTGCTGATAGACTGTAGGAAGATGATTTTCTATTTTGGTTGTCTTTTGTCTTTCTCCTATGAAAAATGCTTGCTGTTTTTGAGATTTTCTATTCTTGTTTGCGGGATGCCGGGAAGTAAGTAGGTTTTTCTTGATACCTCGCTTTGTTACTGCCTCCAAAGGATGCCCCAGAAGTTTTAGTTTGGGTCTTGGGGCTTCCTTTTTCTGTGTATTCGCCCGCCGATATGTTTTTGAGTTATCCGTTCTTCTTTTCTTTTGTAGGGTTTAGTTGGCCTCATGTCTTCCCGAAATAACGTTGTAGAGATGCCTTCCCGGGTTCCTGAGGGTATAGCTGATTGGGTGGACTCGATGGTTCTTATGTGTGTCTCTCTGGTTGATTCTGAATTTTGTGCACAGCTTAGACAGTTTCATAGTGTTTGTAGTAATTCTAGTGATGAGAAGAACTATGAGCTTGTCCCTCCCTCTTCTGATGAAAGAGTCTGCTTTTCTACTCGGGTTGTTGATGATCGCCCCTTCTTTTATGTTTATGATTTTTTCTTCGGTCCGCTGGGTATCACCCTTCCTTTTACTCCATTTGAAACCGATCTGTTATGGTCCTGTAATGTTGCCCCCTCTCAACTTCACCCCAATTCTTGGGGTTTCATAAAAATTTTCCAATTGTTGTGCAATGGTTTTGGTATTCCTGCTTTCCAATCTCTCTTTTTCTATCTGTTTGTCTTGACTAAGCCCGGTGTGGTAAAAAAGAAGTCAGCTTCGGTCTCCTTCCATTCCACCCAGGGATAGAAGGTCTTTTCCATGTTTGACGAGTCATTCCGTGATTTTAAAAACTACTTTTTCAAAGTCCGAGCTATTGAAGGAGCTCGGCCATTTTTTCTGGATGAAAATGACGAACCTGCTTTTCCCTTGGAATGGCAAAAAGATGTGAGGGTCTCCAGATATGAGTGGGAAATGCTGGATGAGGCTGAACGAGCCTTCGTGACTGTCTTGGAAGATCGCTGGGGTCATCCTCCCCATCTCGACACAAAGAAATTTCTAACCAATCCTTCTCTTCTTCAAACTGAACTGGGTATCTTGTGTTTATCTGTTTATGTTGCTTGTAGCTGTCTTTCCGACTTATCCGACTTGTAGCTTAACTTCTGTTTTGTTTGCAGAGGCAATGAAGAATAATGAAGCTATGAAAGCTTTTAAGAGGGCACAGAGGGCTACTGCTGCCAGGAATATTGCGGCCAAGGCGGCTGGGGAGGGGTCCTCCCAAATGCGCGAGAAGCCATCAGTGCCGAGTTCTCCTGGGGTGAAGAAGGTGGTCCCTACACCCCGAGTCCGTTTGGTGGATCCTCATCCCACTTCTGCCGCTCTATCTGTTGCTCCTCCCAATAAAAAACAAAAAACAGCCGAGCCCTTTGACCTCGATGCTCCTGATTTCAATGCCATTGAGTTTGTGGATCAGCAAATCGGTCCCTATGGCTCCCTCTCTACAGATGATGTGTCCATCCTCCATCACCTGGAATTTATGGCCCGAAATTACGTAAAGATGGCGTATATGGCGGTCGCCATATATCGGACTGCTCAGAATCTCCCTCTCCATGCCACTAAAGCGTTTATGGAGGAGGCAAAACAATAGTTTGATCGAATGAGGGAGTTGAAGGAGGAACTTGAGGTAAAGGTAGCCAAGCTGGAGAAGGACTTAGAGAACGAGAAGGCGAGTTCTCAATCACTGGCAGCTTCTTTGAGGTTGTCTGAGGACACAGCCATGATGCACAAGGATAGTTATGTTACATCCTATCGGAAGATGTTGCGTCTGAGGGGGGAACTCGACAATGTCCGGGAAGATTATTCTGAGCTCCAAAGTCATCTTGTTGGCAGCGTGACTACTGCTTACAAGAACTTAAAAGAGCAAGTTCGGGTTATTGCTCCCGAGGCCGATCTCACTCCCTTTAGCTTGGACAACATTGTCAGGGATGGCAAGATTGTTCCTGATGATGGGGATGATGATGATGAGGTCGATCCCCTCCCTGTGTCTTCTGCCAAGGTATCCGCGCCTATTGTTCCTCCTGCCAAGGTCGACCCTCCCGCTTCTGATCCTGACTGTCAGATTTTAAACCGGGACGATGGTACTGTGGATGCTGTCCCTCTCCAGGCTCGCCCTCCTTCTCCTCAGAATGATGCTGCTAAGAAGCCTTCTAACCTTTAGCTGATTTATGTTGGATATTTTTGTAGTTGGCCCCGCTTGTGGGCTTTAAAACTCTTTGGTTTATTTTGTTGACACTCTTGTTGCTTGTTTAGCAACATTATTTAAAAACACAACGAATAGCTTCTGGGCTTTTGGGTCTGACCCTGAGGTTTTTACGTTACATTTGCTTGCGCCTGTCTTAGCTTCTTTGAGGGCTTGTTGTCGATGTGTGGATCCGATTTAACAATCCATGCCCGACTTCTTTGTCTTTTTCCGAGTAGTCGACCGATGTCGATCTTTTTCAAGTATTTAAAGTAATCTTCCTTTTTGGACCTTGGTCAGGTCTCTTTTATAACCGATTTGTGGGAGACCGACTTCTTTATGTTGATCTCTTCTAAGTTACCTCGTAATCCTCTTTCTTGGACCTTTGTCAAGTCTCTTTTAGGGATTACTTTTATAACTTTCCGTTGTAGGAGACCGACTTCTTTGTGTCAATCTCTTCTAAGTTACTTCGTAATCCTCTTTTTTGGACCTTGGTCAGGCCTCTTTCAGGGATTACTTTTATAACTTTTCGTTGTAGGAGACCGACTTCTTTGTGTCAATCTCTTCTAAGTTACTTCGTAATCCTCTTTCTTGGACCTTTGTCAGGTCTCTTTCAGGGATTACTTTTATAACTTTTCGTTGTAGGAGACCGACTTCTTTGTGTCGATCTCTTCTAAGTTACTTCGTAATCCTCTTTCTTGGACCTTTGTCAGGTCTCTTTCAGGGATTACTTTTATAACTTTTCATTGTAGGAGACCGACTTCGTTAGGTCGATCTCTTTCTAGGTTATTTTTGTAATTCTCTTTCTTGGACCTTTGCCAGGTCTCTTTCAGGGATTACTTTTATAACCCTTTTTATTTTGGGCTGACTTTGTTAGGTCGAGCCCTTCTAAGTTAAAGTAATCCTCTTTAATAGGGGTGGCCAAACCTCTTTCTAGGGTTTACTTATAACTTGGGTTGACTTGGTCCGACTTCTGGACGTCGGCCAGTCTTTAAGTTATTATTTTAGCTATCCGTAAGACCTCATCAGGTTCTTTTTTGGATTGCTTTCGATAAATTCTTACATTATTCTGTGTTCATTTTTGCCGATTTGTAGAAAGTGTTTGGCATCTTTAGATCGTTCTTTGGGTGAATCGCGCTTTCACCTTTATCGGACGGTTTGTCTTTATCGTGGTCGTGCAGTGAAATTGTTTTTCACTTTCTGCCGACCTGTCGCTTTATAATCGGACGATGAATTCTTCAGATTAATGTGTCTTGAATTCTTGTAGAAATATCTAAATAAACTTTATTCAAAGTAAAAATGCAAATATATACATGTGGGAATTTTTTCATTCCTTCAAGTCGGATAGTGCCTGGGTCTCAACTTGGTGCCTCATTAAAAAACCTTTTCAGGAAAAAGAGTGCATCAAATAATGAGATCTGTTACCTTCCTAACTGTAGTACCTTCTTAGGTTGCAAGCGTGCCATGACCTGGGAAGCTCTCGTCCGTTGAGTTCGGACAGTCTGTAATAGCCCTTCCCGAGTACTTCTACAACTCGGTAAGGTCCTTTCCAGTTTGCTGCCAACTTTCCTTCTCCTGGTCGAGTTGTTCCGATATCGTTTCAGATTAAGATGAGATCATTCTCTGTGAAACTTCTCGGCACTACCTTTTGATTATATCTGGAAGCCATCCGTCGTTTTAGTGCTTCTTCCCTGATCCGAGCTCTTTCTTGGATTTCAGATAGTAGGTCGAGTTCTTCCCTCTGAATTTGGGAGTTGGCTTCTTCATTGTAGTGGACCACTCTGGCTGACCCTTCCTCGATCTCTATTGGGATCATTGCCTCCACTCCATATGCTAGTCGAAATGGTGATTCATTTGTGGTGGAGTGTGGCGTTGTTCGATATGCCCATAGGACTTGTGGAAGTTCTTCGGCCTAAGCTCCCTTTGCATCTTGTAGTCTCCATTTCAACCCAGCCAATATGACTTTGT
The DNA here is from genome assembly GCF_059453495.1 of Arachis ipaensis. Taxonomy (NCBI): domain Eukaryota; kingdom Viridiplantae; phylum Streptophyta; class Magnoliopsida; order Fabales; family Fabaceae; genus Arachis; species Arachis ipaensis. The sequence goes on along the minus strand of NC_142440.1, from coordinate 76,523,960 downwards.
TGGCGGCTTCGGCCTGTCCATTGGCTTGAGGGTGTTCGACGGAAGTGAATTGGTGCTTTATATTTAAGTCGGCTACTAGTCTCCTGAAGCCTGTGTCTGTGAATTGGGTGCCATTGTCCGTGGTGATGGAGTGTGGAACCCCAAACCTTGTGACAATGTTTCTATATAGGAATTTCCGGCTTCTTTGAGCGGTGGCGTTGGCTAGGGGCTCTGCCTCAATCCATTTTGTGAAATAGTCTACCCCTACTATGAGAAATTTATCTTGTCCTGACCCCTGGGGGAAGGGGCCAAGAAGGTCGAGCCCCCACCTTGCAAACGGCCAAGGGGAAGTTACACTGATGAGCTCTTCTGGTGGGACGATGTGAAAGTTGGCATGTTTCTGACATGGTGGGCATGTCTTTACAAACTCTGTAGCTTCTTTCTGTAGAGTTGGCCAATAGAACCCCGCCCGGAGCACTTTTTTGGCTAGAGCTCGTGCTCCAAGGTGATTGCCACAAATGCCGCCGTGTACTTCTTCTAACACTTCCTTTGTGTGGGAGGTCGGTACGCATTTCAGTAATGGTACTGAGATCCCTCTTTTGTACAGGATGTTGTTTATAATGGTGTAGTACTGTGCCTCTCTTTTTATCCTTTTTGCCTCTTTTTCTTCTGTGGGGAGTGTTCCTGCTCTGAGGTAGTTAATTATGGGAGTCATCCATCCTTGGTCCTGGTTTGTTATGGCTAGGACTTTTTCCTCTTCCGAGATTGACGGGTTCTGTAACATTTCCTGGATGAGGCTTCTATTGTTGCCCCCTGGTTTGGTGCTGGCTAGTTTCGAGAGTGCGTCAGCTCGGGCATTTTGTTCTCGGGGTATGTGGTATATCTTATATTCCCCGATTTGTCCGAGATGTTGCTTGGTCTTATCTAAATACCTTTTCATGGTGGGGTCTTTGGCTTGGTAGCTCCCTGTTATTTGTGATGTGACAACTTGTGAATCGCTGTAGATGTTGAGTTTTCGAGCTCCAACCTCTTCAGCCAGCTTCCAACCAGCTAGCAGTGCTTTATATTCTGCTTGGTTATTCGAAGCCGGGAACCCGAACTTGAGGGAGAGCTCAACTTGGGTTCCCTGGTTGCTTTCTATTATCACTCCTGCGCCGCTTCCAGTTTTATTTGAAGAACCGTCCACATAGAGATTCCACTCTGTGAGGGTTTCTAGGGCATCTGTGAATTCTGCGATAAAATCGGCCAGATATTGTGACTTAATGGCCGTCCGAGCTTCATATTGGAGGTCGAATTCTGGCAACTCGACTGCCCATTGTAGAATTCTACCTGCTAAATCTGTTTTCTGCAATATTCCTTTCAAGGGCTGGTTGGTGCGAACTTTGATGGTGTGGGCCTGGAAGTAAGGGCGGAGTCGTCTAGATGTTAGAATGAGAGTGTATGCAATTTTTTCTATTTTCTGGTAGTTCAGCTCGGATCCCTGTAGTGCTTTACTAATGAAGTAGACGGGTTGTTGTCTGTCTTCGTCTTCTCTGACTAGTGCTGATGCTACTTCCAGGCTTTATGGGGATCTGGTTGTACCCCGAGTATGCATCCATAAACGAGAGATATTTATATCCAAAAGAAGCGTCTACTATAGCGTCGATATTTGGGAGTGGGTAAGGGTCCTTTGGACAAGCCTTGTTGAGATCGGTGTAATCGGTGCACATTCGCCACTTCCCATTTGATTTTTTCACCAAGACAACGTTGGCTAGCCATAGTGGGTATTTGACTTCTCTTATGAATCCTGCTTCCAGTAGTGCCTGTGCTTGTTCTTCCAAGTTTTCTTCATCTCTGCTATACTGGTCGAGATCCTGGATAGACCGCCAACTTATGACACATCAGCTTAGGATCTATGCCTGGCATATCTGCGGCTTTTCATGCAAAGAGATCGACATTATCTCGCAGGAACTGTATTAGTAATTCCTTTGAGTCTCCTTTTAGGATTGTGCCGATATTGGTTATTTTTTCCGAGGTGTCCCCGATCTGAATCTTTTCTATCTCGCCCTCTGACTGGGGACGAAGTTCTTCTCGTCGTTGAACTCCGCCCAGCTCGATTGTGTGGAACTCTTCTCCTTTGCCTCTGAGGTTTAGGCTTTCGTTGTAATAGCGACGTGCCATTTTTTGATCTGCTTTTATCGTGGCTATCCCCTTTGGTGTTGGGAATTTCATACATAGGTGTGGGGTCGAAACTATCGCGCCGAGTTCGTTGAGTGTTGTCCGACCTATGAAAGCATTGTAAGCTGAACTTACGTCGACCACGATGTAATCTATTTTGAGGGTCCTAGATTGGTTCCCTCTTCCGAAGGTTGTGTGTAGTGGTATGTATCCTAGTGGTCGAACCGGGGTGTCTCCTAGTCCAAACAGACTGTTTGGATATGCTTGAAGTTCTTTTTCCTCCAAGCAGAGTTTATCAAAGGCTGTTTTGAATAAAATGTCGGCAGAACTCCCTTGGTCTATTAAGGTGCGATGTAGGTTGGCGTTTGCTAATATGATGGTGATGACCATGGGATCGTCGTGTCCTGCGATGACGCCAGATGCGTCCTCTTTAGTAAATGTTATTGCTGGGATGTTGAGTGCTTCCTCCTTTCCTTCAACATGATATACTTCTTTGAGATATCTTTTGCGAGAGGATTTGGAGATCCCACCTGCTGTGAATCCGCCATGTATCATGTGGACATGTCTTTCTGGTGTCCGAGGTGATCGTTCTGTTCGTTCAGTATCCTCATCTCTTCGTCTCTTTCTTTGATCATCATCTCGAGTGGCCAGGAATCGATCTAACTTTCCTTCTCTCACTAATTTTTCTATGATATTTTTTAAGTCGAAGCATTCGTTTGTGGAGTGTCCTCGGACTCGGTGGTATTTGCAATATTCTTTCCGGTTTCCTCCTCCCTTTTTGCCTTTGAGTGGCCGTGCTGGGGAGATTTTTTCTATATGGCATACTTCTTTGTATATCTCGACCAAGGATGCCCTGAGAGGAGTGTAATTATGGCACTTTTTGATTTTCTCCCCTTGTCGATCTTCTTTCCTCTTGGATTCCTTGTCTCTGTCTCGGTAGGAGGCCCCCGATTTTGAGGTCTCTCCTAACCGAGCGTTTTCTTCCATATTGATGTATTTTCCTGCTCGTTCCTGCACTTCATCCAAGGAGGTCGGGTACTTTTTTTATATAGATTGGCTGAAGGGTCCTTCTCGTAGGCCGTTGATGAGTCCCATGATGGCGGCCTCTGTGGGTAAACTTTGTATGTTCATGCATGTTTTGTTGAATCTCTCCATATAGTTGCGGAGGCTCTCCCGATCTCCTTGTTTGATCCCTAGTAAACTGGGGGCGTGCTTGGCTTTATCTTTCTGAATGGAGAATCTGGCTAGGAATTTTTTAGCTAAGTCGTCAAAGCTTCAGATGGACTTTGGGGGTAGGTTGTCGAACCATCGAATGGCTGTCTTTGTGAGAGTTGTTGGGAAGGCTTTGCAGCGAACAGCATCTGGGGCGTCGGTGAGGTACATTCTGCTTCTGAAGTTACTGAGGTGGTGGTTGGGATCCGTGGTGCCATCATACAGGGTCATATCCGGGAGTTTGAAGTCTTTTGGAATTTTGGTTTTCATGATTTCTCTGGTGAACGGGTTTTGCTCTTTGCGTGAGTTTTCTTCAAGATTGGCCCGGGGAGCTTTTAATTTGAGATCGGCTTCTAATTGCTGTAGTTTTTCTTCTAACTTCCGACATCGCCACATCTCTCTTTGTAGATCCCTTCCGATTTCCCGTTGTTGTTGAGTTTCTTTTTCCAGTTGTTTTAGGCGATCTAGGAGTGCTTCTATTGCCCCTGAATTTAGTGAGTCGCTGTCTTTATTGATTTCCAGAGTGTCTTGTAGTGTGACATCCGCATTCTTGTGCGGTGTTCTCTCTTCCAGACCTGAATCGTGGTCGTTGTTATGGTTGTCCGCCATGGTGATGGGTTGACTTCCAAGTTCCCCGGCAACGGCGCCAATGTTCCAAGGTTACCTGAAATTGGAGGTCGATCTCGGACGAGATCTTCCGTACTGGTCGGAGATAACGTGTCCGGCTGGCCGATGACTGCCGGAGCTGTTGTATCCGACTTGTTGGACTTGTCGCACTGCTGATCCTTGGCCACCGGAGGGTGGGGGTACCTGCAAGAGACTCCAATGCTTAAGTTAGCACGGGTATTAAGCAAGTTTTTATGTAGAATCAGAGTATGAGTTATACTTGGGTGCTCCAGTGTATTTATAGTGGTTGTAGAGTGACCTTTCTAGATAAGATAAGTTAGTTATCTTATCTTATCTTTATCTTTGAGTTGAGGTCAGCTTATCTTCAAAGGAACAGCCCTTATCTCTATAGGCTTGGACGGCCTTTGGATTTGGGTCATGTTCCTCTATTTGGGCCCTTTACTGGGCTCTCCTGTTGATTTGGCCGACCTCCTTGAGAAGAGGTCGGGTAGCCTGACCTGAAGAGGTCCGTCGCTTTTGTCGCCAGTCATCCCAGGTCGGGTAGCTCGACCCAGGGTATGAACAGTAGGAGAGAAGTGTACTAGGCACTTATATCAATCACAATCCTAGGAATTGTGGAAGCAGTATCCTGAAATCCACCATACATGCCAATAATTTTGAGCTCAAACCACAGCTAATCACTCTTGTTCAGAATAACTGTTCATTCGGAGGAAATGCTCAAGAAGATCCAAACTAACATCTAACCACATTCTTGAGAATTTGTGACACAGTGAAGGCAAATGGTGTTTACCCTGACACCTATAAACTGCTTTTGTTTCCCTTTTTTCTCAGGGATAAAGCATCAAAGTGGCTAGAGTCCTTTCCAAAGAAGAGTTTGACAACTTGGAAAGAAGTGGTGAATAAGTTTTTAGCAAGATTTTACCCTCCCCAAAGAGTTAACAGGTTGAGGGCTGAAGTTCAAACAGACAACAAGATGGGGAAACTCTCTATGAAGCATGGAAGAGATACAAGGAGTTGACAAGAAAGTGCCCTCCGAACATGTTCAATGATTAGTTACAGCTGCACATTTTCTATAAAGGATTGTCACAAGAATCAAAGAAGGCCTTAGATCACTCTTCAAGAGGGTATCTCAATAAGAAGAAGACAATTGAAGAGGTCATAGATATCATAGAAACTGTGGCCAACAATGAATAGTTCTATGCCTCTGATAGAACCCCAAGAAAGAGAGTGATGGAGCTGAGTCACATGGATGCATTACTAGCTCAAAACAAGTTGATCACCAAGCAATTGGCAGACCTCACCAAACAAATGGAGAGGAACCAAGTTGTTGTAGTCAATACTCAACCACCAGCTCAAGAAGGAGTGAATACAGAGGAAGGGGGTGATTGGGAGCAAACCAGTTATGTTGGAAACTTATCAAGACAACCCTATGATCCACACTCCAAAACCTATAATCCTGGTTAGAAGAACCACCCAAACTTTGGGTGGGGAAACCACCAGAACCAGAACCAAGATTATAGACCTAAAAATCCCAACCAAAGACTATACCAACCCTCCACACAATAACTCTTACCAACCTTCATATCAAGCACAAAATAGCCATCCTCAACCTCCAAATTCCAACCTACCATCCCCATCTGAGGATAGATTATCCCACATTGAGGCCTTACTTGGAAAACTTTACAAGGAATCTAAGGACATGAGAGTTTTCAGGGAGGAGGTAATATCTAATATGCAAAACCAAGGGGCTACCATCAAGAAGCTTGAGGCACGAGTGGGATACCTATCTAAGCAAATTCCAACCCACAGTCCTCCTAATGATACCATGGCAAACCTAAGGGAGGAATGTAAGGCCATTACACTAAGATGTGGGAAGGAATTGAAGGAAGCCTCAAGGAAAACACAAGGGAAGAAAGTGGATGAACACTTAAGTGATAAAGAAGAAGCACAAGCATCTGCTTCTAATCCATCCCAAGAAAAAGAAATCCCGAGACCATATGTTCCAAAAGCTCCTTACCCTCAACGATTGAAGAATAATGAAAAGGACAACCAATTCTCCAGATTCTTGGAAGTTTTCAAGAGACTCCAAGTCAATATCCCCTTTGCTGAAGCACTAGAGCAAATGCCACTCTATGCTAAGTTTTTGAAGGAGTTAATGTACAAGAAGAGGAGCTGGAGAAATGATGAAACTATGGTGTTGACCGAGGAATGTAGTGCTATCATTCAACACAAACTACCCCAGAAATTGAAAGACCATGGGAGCTTCCAAATCCTATGTATCATAGGAGAAATCACAGTGGAAAAAGCCTTATGTGATTTGGGAGCTAGCATAAATTTGATGTCCTTAGTAATGATGAAGAGAATGAAGATTAAAGAAGCCAAACCAACAAGAACGACACTTCAATTAGCAGACCGTTAATTCAAATTTCCCTATGGAGTAGTACAGGACTTGTTAGTGAAGGTGGGAGACTTCATCTTCCCAGCAGACTTTGTGGTGTTGGATATGGAGCCATCATTGACGTCTAAAAAGGAGAGCTGGTCCTTAGACTACATGATGAGAAAATGGTATTCAATGTATTCAAGGCCATGAGTTATCCACAGGAATCAATGGGAGAATGCATGAGGTTGGACGTAGTGGAGATTTTGGTCCAAGAAACGTTTAAAGACGAAGAACTCGAGGAGGTGTCAGAAGAAGATCCTCCACCAAACAATGAAGCTGTAGCAATTCAATCAACTGAAGCACTCATTCCAAGCACATCAGAGAAAAAGAGGGAAGAGGATGGAGCTCCCAAACTTGAACTAAAAGCACTACCCCCACCTTCAAGTATGCATATTTGGGAAGTGATGAGAGCTACCCAGTAATCATCAATTATACACTAAGTTAAGAACAAGAGAAGGAGTTAATCAAGGTGCTACAAAAACATCAAGATGCTATTAGATGCACTCTTGCTGACTTGAAGGGGACAAGCCCTTCCATATGCATGCATAAAATCCTATTGGAGGACGATGCCAAGCCCTCCATTCAACCCTAAAGAAGACTGAACCCAGTCAGGAAAGAAGTGGTACAAAAGGAGGTGATAAAGCTATGGCAGGCAGGGGTGATTTATGATACGCGGAAATTTGCCTCTCAACAATTTCCTTCTGGCAAGTGCACCGGATTGTCGTCAAGTAAAACTCACTGTAGAGTGAGGTTGAATCCCACAGGGATTACTAGATCGATCAATGTTAATTGGAGAATTTTTCTAGTTTAGCTAAATCATAATTTAATTGGGATTGCAGAAAGTAAAATTGGCGGAAAACTTAAATTGCAAGAAATTAAAGAAACAGAAAATTAAATTGCAGGGAATTAAAGTGCAAAAGCTTAAATTGCAAGAAATTAAATGGGAAGGGGGAATTAGCATGAAATTAAAGAGCAGAAAGTAAATAGAATGGGTAGATCAAAGAATGGGGAATTCATTGGGTTCAGGAGATGTATAATTCTCCAGATCAAATTCATTTTCATCTCTTCCGCAATCAATGCATTCATTGATCTCCTTGGCAATCTTAAGTAATTGGATCCCAATTCCTTGGCTCACCAATCTCTCTAAGCATGAACAATTGCCCAATTCCTTGATTTAAGTGCTCATGGGAAGAGATGAAGTTTGGTCACCGATTATACCACACAAATTCATAGATCAAAGTGTTGGTAGGATTACATGTCACTATATCCATCCAAACCCCAATATAATCCAATGTGAGAAAGCAATTCTAGCATGATCTCCTCATTCCTCTTCCAAGGTTCCGAGGAGATCCAATTATGAATAGCTTCTTTCCCAAGATATCTATCCAATTGGATGAAGACCGAAAGCTTTCTAGTAAAATGAAGAGAAAAGAAAGAAGATGATGAATGAAAACTACTATTGATCCATTGAATTACACAGAGCTCTCTAACCCAATGAAAGGGGTTTAGTTGTTCATAGCTCTTAAAATAGAAATTACAATTGGAAGATACATTTTGAAATTCAAATTGAACAAAAAATTCTAAAGTGAAAGGTGCAGTAGTAAAAAATGGAAAAAGGTCCTCGTCTAACTTAAATTCTAAACTATTTATACACTTTCTTCCATTGATCTTCAATCTCTGAATTGGACTTTTGGCCTTGATAGAATTGGGTTGAAAATGGCTCCAATTGATTTCTGTTGCTGTTGAGAAGAGATTTGTTTGAATTGTGAGTTCTGATGCTTCACGTTGGAGTTAACGTTTGATGGCCAACGTTGACTCAAACGCCATTTAGAACAAAACCAGAAAAACCAGAAAGCTTGCTGTCATTGGCGTTTGACTCAACGTTGGAGGGCCAACGTTCTGCTAACCCATGCATACGCGTGCTTCACGCTTAAGCGTGAAATTTGAGATTTTGCTTATTCACGCGTACGCGTACACCACGCTTACGTGTGCATTGCCTTTTTTTTCCATCCACGCGTACCCGTTGATTCAAAATTCTCAACTCCAATTTCTGGGCTTGGCATCGCGGACGATGGAGGCAGCGTTTGGGGGCAACGTTGGACCTCCAATGTTCGCTTTGTGACGCGTACGCGTGATCCACGCGTACGCATGGATGGTCAATTTTGCCATTCTACGCATGCGCGTGACGCACGCTTGCGCGTGGATATGAAAATTTTACTTTTTCATCACCACGTTGGGGGTAACGTTGAATGTCCAACGCTCCTTGCAACGTGAGCATCAGCCACTTGTGCAGAGACTTGCTCTGCTTCTCTTCCAATGTTGGGGGCAACGTTGGTGGTCCAACTTGGCCACCAACATTGCTTCTCCTTCATCTTCTCCATGCTCCTTCTTCAACCTTCCTTCATGCGTTTTTTCACTTATCATCAACCAACACATGCATCAAAGCCTTGCTAAAGTCATGAGAATTCTCATCATTCTTGGCATACAAGTAATTATAGCATAATTCTCATGAAACTGCATCAAATTAATCATAGTTGGATAATTCTAGGCATGCATGAATTTCTACCCTAATTGCTTATTTATAACTCAAGAAAGTGCATAAAACCTATCAAAAAATAAAGAGAAAGGCTAGTGAAACTAGCCTAAGATGCCCTGGCATCACAACACCAAACTTAAATCTTTCTTGTCCCTAAGCAAGTACTGAATTAATAAGAAGAAAGAATGAAATAGAAGGTGATGTTCATATCAACACGTCCTTATTATTAGTTAATGTTGTTTTATGCAGAAAATGCAACAGCTCACTTCTTATTGATTTTTAGGCCTAGAATGTCTCCTTTAAGCATCAATTATCATACTGCTATGACCTCTTATTATTCATTCATCCTTGGTGGTTGCTTTTCTTCATTTTCTTTTCTTGTAGACTTTAGCTCAGTGTCATATGTTGTAGCAGTTTCTTAGCTTATTTGTACTTAACACATTTTCCACTACAGACACTTGGCTCACAATTCTTCTTAAGACATTGATTCCCAGCACCTCTTTGGGTTACTAAATGTCTTTTAACTAGGTTGCTCTTGATAATGGACTTTCGGTTGATAATCCCGGGTTAGTTAACCCAAGTTACCAAGTGTTAAAGCATTCCATAGAACCTAATCATCCAAGCAGATCCTAGTACAAAGACACCACAGGCATATGTCCTAAGGTCCAAGCTATTGGTGTCTAGCCTTATTCTTTGCTTTCTTTTGTTTTTGCTGCCACTTTTGGCTTTGCTTTTTCTTTCTTTTTGTTTGTTTCTCTTTCAACCAAGGATTTTTATTTACTAAGATTCATAGACAGCATGCTAGTTTACACCTAAAAGGGGAATAATTTATCCTTTTATTCATTATAAGTTGAGCTACCACACAATCAAACATACATACTGCCACTTACTGTTATTTCTCTTCTTGCTAAAAAGGAACTATTCCACTTCTGGTTCAAACATTTCTTTTATTGAAATTGAAAAGACTTAGGGGACAAGACAAGCATTTAAACAAGTAAAAGTGAAAGCACACACACTTAGACTAGCACACTTATTGCAAACTTAAACACATAGAATGCAAAACAGCTTAAGCTAATATTAACTAAAACAGACATGTTCTTTCTTTATTGAATGGAATAACCAAGGAGCGAGTCCACCTTTCATTTTTTATCTTGTTTGTCTTTTTTCTTCTTCTCGCTTGCTTGCTTACTAGTTTCTCCCTTGCCTTTTCCTTTTAGCTTTGTCCAGAATCCAGCTTTCTTCATTGTCTCTTCCACTCTATTTTCAAGGCGTATTGCTTTGTCTATTTCTCTGCCGCTCCTTCCCTCAAAGTATTCATCATAAATTGGAAATGCTGGGTCCATATTATGTAGATGTTCTGCAATGTAGTTGAGCTTGATTTGACTATTTATGTTATAGTCAGCTTGAACTCCATATCTTGCATCCTGAAGGGTCGTGAACTCCTTGAAAGCTCTCATGTTATCAACTTGAAGTTGGGCCAGCTGGTTGAAAGATTCTTGAAATTGTGAAGCTTGTTCTCTTTGCATAACTAGAGATTTTGACTCAAAATTTCTCTGCTGGCTCATCATTCTTAACTGAAGCTCATCTTGTCTCTCCTGAGCTTTCATGTATTGTGAATGGAATTCTTCTTGTTTCTCTTGGACTCTCAGGTACTGTTCGGATAGCCTTTCAATTGCTTCTTGTATCCTGCCCATGTCTATGTTGGTTTGTGGTTGGAATTGTTGCTCTTCTTCTTGTTCTTTTTGTTGTCCTTCTTGTTGTTCTTCTTCCTCCCGTGGTTCTTCTCTCCTTCTCCTTCTTTGTAGCCTTCGACTTTGTTGTGCCTCTGTGAATTCATCATTCTTTCGAGGGTCATAGGCATGCATGGATACAGCCACGTTGGGTGTGCATCCTCCAGTGGCACTCTGGCCTTCATGCATAACTTCATAATGGTGCTTGGATAATAGACCCAGGCTTCAGCATAATTTTTCTCTGCAACCTTTTGAATGTCATTTGCAATGATCTCGTAGACCTTTATCTCTCTCCCCACCATTATGCAGTATAGCATGACAGCCCTTTGCTTGTTAACTTCCGAGGTGTTTACTGTGCCCATAATTGATCTCTTTATCAGCTCATACCACCCTTTTGCTTCAAGGATGAGATCTCCCTTTTTCAAGTACTTGTGCCTTCCTTGATTGTCCCTCTCCCAGTCAGCATTCACCACACATATATCACTAGAGATTTCATCATAATCTGGGTTTCCATTTACTCTTTCGTGGTACCTCGGCTCATCAAAATATGCTGACCTAAGTCCTAAGACCTTCATGATGGTCTTCGGACTAAAGTCCACTTCTACTCCCCGTACATAACTCTTGTAAGTTGGGGCTTCAGTCATATCAAGCCTCAGGGTGTTAGTATAAACTCCCTTATGATGTTTGCATTAATCTTGGTAATTAGTGAGGTAAGCTCTTCCCATTTTCTCTTTCTGATCTTGGCTTTTATTTCTAGGCACCCGTCATCAGGTAGCTAGAAAGGGACTTCTGGATATATCTTTTTGTCATTCATCCACCCAAGTTGCATTTGATGATACCATGATCTGAACTTTCATCAATCATATTCATTTTCACCTTCTTCAACCATGGGTTTCTTTCCTCTTCTTTTTTTGGAACTTGAAGAAGATGCCATACTTTCCTTGATGATTACCCAAATAGAGGTTGAGGGTTCATGAAGAGGTATGGTTAGTATGATGCACTCTCGGTGAAAGGGTGGTTTGAAGGTAAGGTAGTGTTATGGAAGCAAGTGAACAAAGATGATTAGTTCCACAAAGAACACGGTTGTGGGCCTTGATTTTAGAGAATATAAGAAGTGAATTTCTGAAGTACAAGACGTGTGAATCTTGAGTTCATGTGCACGGTCTAATTGAGGCTATTTATAGTAAGCTTTAATGAAGACTGGATGGCTAGGATTCCTTGGGCAAGTTTTTATGAATGAAGGGTTGCATGTAAAAATGAATGAGGACAAAAGTTTCCTCTTCATAAGGCATGTGGGGTCGGTCTTCTAAGGGCTTCTTCCAAGGTTGTGCAGATTTTCATTTCCAAGAAGAATCCTTCCAAACCTTATGGCTTACTTTTTGTCCTCATGTTGTCTTCACCATCAATTGCCTTGTCCTTTTCATTATGCTATTCTCCTGCATACCTATCCATCATGTCAAAACAAAGAAAATAATATGAATAGGTGGCGGTAAATTCATGGCAAGCAAAGCTCAAATTTAAAACTAAAATTATGGCTAGTGTTCTTCATGATTGTTCATCCATCCGTGACTCCTTTTGTGCTTTACATAGTTTTTGAGGACACCAAAATTAGTGTTTGGCTATATGGTTCAAAGTGTTTCTTCCTCCAAGTTTTATCATTGAGATCTCAACGGGATTATTGTCACTTCCGGTTAAACCATCAAGAGAAACACTTTATTTTTCTATTTCTAATCATGAACTAAAACTTATAAACATGGTTGTACTTTCATAAGTTTCAAAACTCAAAAGACCCTTGACTCTCATGACTTGTTCTTGCAATATATAGAACACCCAACTTAATGTATGGCTATATATTCCAATGAACACATGTCAATATGGCAATATGATCATCATTTTTGAAAGGTGTCTTAGTGTGCCTGTAGGCACACCAAACTTAGAATTAGATCATATGCTTTACAATGTCATGAATAGTTGTCAAAATTGTCTATGAGAACTTGAATTCATGTTAGAGCAGCAATTATTATTCATACTGAAACATTAAAAACAAACAAACTAAATCATGGGATGCCTCCCATGGAGCGCTTCTTTAACGTCACTAGCTTGACGGTTGGTTTACTACTAGGCTGGATTGTAATGCTTGAGGTCCTCTCCTCTCACTGTAAAGCTTTCTCCACTTGATTCCCTGATGATTTCTAAATGCTCTAGGGAAAGGACTTTTCTAATTGTGAACACTTGAGGTAACTGGGATGGAATGGTTGGAAGATGGGGTGAGATTGGTGGATGGTGGATTGATATCACCTTGTCTCCAGGGAAAAAACCTTCTGTAGGAACCTTCTTGTTTCTCCATCCCCTTGGCAATTTCTTCACAATCTTTTCTCTTCTTCCATTAGTGTTCCATTGACTCTTGTGTTAGGAAGATCCTTGTTAGCTGCTCTCCCTGATTCTTGTGGCTTCGGCTCTTCCTTGAACTCCATTGGTTGCTTCATCTCTTGAGCTTCTTGTTTATCCATCAAGGGAAGCTCTAGATGCTTGCCTGGAGGTTTTATTGCTGTTTTTCTTTAGAGAGCTCTCACTGTATTCTTCCTTTAATTTCTTGCTCTCTTGCTCATATTCATGCACGGGCTTGAAGGCCTGGAAAGTGATCTGCTCATCATGTATTCTCAGTATCAACTCTCCTTGTTCTACATCAATGAGTGCTCGACTAGTAGCTAAAAATAGTCTCCCTAGAATAATGGGATGGAGGTAACCTTTCTCCATGTCCAGAACAACAAAGTCAGTAGGGAGGAAGTAGTTTCCTACTTTCACCAATACATTTTCGACTACTCCTTCGGCTTGCTTCTGAGTTTTATCTGCCAATTGGATGATTACATCAGTGGATCTCAGCTCATTGATTTGCAACTTCTTCATAAGAGGTAGAGGCATCACATTTATGCTAGCCCCTAGATCACAAAATCCTCTGTCAATTTTTGTTTCACCTATGACACAGGGAATATGAAAGCTCCCTAGATCTTTCTTCTTCAGGAATACATCCTTCTTGATGAGAGCACTACATTCCTTGTTCATTGTCACTATTTGTCCCCCTTTTAAGGTTTCTTTCCTAGTCAGCAGCTCTTTCATGCACTTGATGTATGTCGGCATCTGTTGGAGAGTTTTGATAAAGGGAATGTTGACACTGAGAGGTGCGAAAACATCTAGGAATCTTGAATACGATATTTCTTTATCACCTCCTCTTAGCCTCTGAGGAAATGGTGCCCTTGGCAAATAAGGCTCCGGCATTTCCTCCCTTGTTGATCCCTTTCTTTGCACAGATCCAGTTCCTTGTTCCATTTCCTCCAAGTTGCTCTGGGAACTTCTTTGGCTGTGCTCAGTTAGCTTGCTAGTGTCTTCTTCCAGGATCTCTTCATTTGCAAGAGTAATTGCCTTACACTCTTTCCATCTCACCTTCTTCATTTCCCCTCTTGGATTTTTCTTAGTGTCACTTGGGAAACTATCAGTGGACTTCAAAATATGCTGTGAAAGATGTCCTACTTGAGATTCGAGATTCTTAATAACCTTTCCTCAGCTTTTTATACTCCCTCTTACTTCTTCCTTGAATTTCTTTATGTCCTCAAATTCCAAGGTTTGCAAGCATAGCTTCCATCTTGGCCATTCTATCTTCATCATGTGGTACTGATTAGTTGGAATTGGGGTGTTGAGAGTGGTTGTTATGACTTTGGTATGGTGGCTGTGAATAAGTATTTTGTGTGGTCTGATATGGTCTTTGGTTGGAGCTTTGTTGCGTGGAGTTATTGTACTGGGTTGGATTGTGTGGTCTGTGGTCTTGGCCTTGGTTTTGTTGGTTCTCCCACCCAAAGTTTGGGTGGTTCTTCCAACCAGGAATATAGGTTTTAGAGTATGGATCATTAGCTTGCCTGAATGAATTTCCAAGGTAATTAGCTTCCTCCCAGTTAACTCCTTCTTCTGTTTCCAAATCTCCTTGAGGTGATGGTTGAGTGTGGATAGCTACGGCCTGATTCTTCTCCATTTGCTTGGTCAATTCAGCCAGTTGCTTGGTGATCATCTTGTTCTGGGCCAGGATTGCATCCATTTGGTTTAATTCCAAGACTCCCCTATTGTTGCTCCGATCTGAGACATAGAAATACTCATTGTCAGCCACTATTTTTATAACATCAATGGCTTCTTCAATGGTCTTCTTCTTATTAAGGAAACCTCCAGATGAGTGGTCTACAGCTTTCTTTGACTCATGATTCAGCCCTTCATAGAAGATATGAATTTGCACCCACTCATTAAACATGTCAGGGGGCATTTTCTTGTCAAATCCTTGAATCTCTCCCAGGCTTCATAAATAGTCTCACCATCTTACTGTCTGAATGTCTGCACTTCAGTTCTCAGCCTGCTGACTTTTTGTGGAGGGTAGAACCTTGTTAAGAATCTATTCACCACATCCTCCCATGTTGTCAAGGTTTCCTTCGGAAATGATTCTAGCCATTTTGATGCTTTGTCCCTCAAAAAAAATGGAAACAGTAGCAATCTATAGGTGTCAGGATGAACATCATTAGATTTAACTGTGTCACATATCCTTTGGAATTTAGTGAGATGCTCATTAGGATCCTCTTGTGCACTACCCCCAAAAGAACAGTTGTTCTAGACAAGAGTTATGAGTTAAGACTTCAATTCAAAATTGTTAGCATGGATAGTTGGCTTTTGAATGCTACTACCACAATTTCCTGGATTTGGATTGATGTATGATCCCAAGACTCTCCTCTCTTGTCCAGCAGGGTTGGCTACACCTCTTTTGGCATGATTGTTCACCTCTCCTTCATGATGGTTTTTCATATCATCCTCCATAGTTATATCCAAATCTTCCTCCTCTTCTTCTGCACCAACAGCCCTTTTTCCTATTGCTTCCTTCCTTAATCTCAGGAAGGTTCTTTCCAGTTCACTATCATATGAGGTTGAGGCCTCTCTTCTACCTATCATATAATAAACAAGTACAAGAAATAGCAAATGTAGAGTCTACTAAAATAGAGTATAGTTAGCTTGGTTAGAGCAATTTATCAATAATTTCCTTCTGGCAAGTGCACCGGATTGTCGTCAAGTAAAACTCACTGTAGAGTGAGGTCGAATCCCACAGGGATTGGTAGATCAATCAATGTTAATTGGAGAATTTTTCTGGTTGAGCTAAATCAGAATTTAATTGGGATTGCAGAAAGTAAAATTGGCGGGAAACTTGAATTGCAAGAAATTAAAGAAACAGAAAATTAAATTGCATGGAATTAAAGTCTAGAACCTTAAATTGCAAGAAATTAAATGGGAAGGGAGAATTAGCATGAAATTAAAGAGCAGAAAGTAAATAGAATGGGTAGATAAGAGAATGGGAAATTCATTGGGTTCAGGAGATGTATAATTCTCCGGATCAAATTTATTTTCATCTCTTCCACAATCAATGCATTCATTGATCTCCTTGGCAATCTTAAGTGATTGGATCCCAATTCTTTGGCTCACCAATCTCTCTAAGCATGAACAATTGCCCAATTCCTTGATTTAAGTGCTCATGGGAAGAGATGAAGTTTGGTCACTGATTATACCACACAAATTCATAGATCAAAGTGTTGGTAGGATTACATGTCACTATATCCATCCAAACCCCAATCTAATTGATAAACCACTATTTCATGGTTTATCTTGTGCTCAATTGAGTGGTTTTTATCAACTCTTTACCCACTTATTCATACTAATCACATGTTTTACATTTTCCTTCCTGATTTTGTGCTATGACTGAAAACATGTTTCCTAGGCCTTTAAATTACTAACTTTAATCCTCTCTTATTACCATTCAATGCCGTGATATGTGTGTTAAGTGATTTCAGAGATTACAGGGCAGGAATGGCTCAGAGGATGGAAAGGAAGCATGGAAAAGTGGAAGGAATACAAGAAGCTGAAGGAACTGCTATGCTGTCCAGCCTGACCTCTTTGCACTCAAACGGTCATAACTCGAGCTACAGAAGTCTAAATGATGCAGTTCAAGTTGCGTTAGAAAGCTAACGTCTGGGGCTTCGCAATGGTATATAATTTGCCATAGCTGCCCCGAATTCAGGCGACGCGAATGCGTGGATCACGCGGACGCGTGACCTGGCGAAAACCCAATCCGCGCAAACGCGTGGACGACGCTTCCGCGTCGGCAATTTCTGGGCTGTTTTTGACCCATTTTTTGGCCCAGAAAACACATATTAGAGGCTATAAAGTGGGGGAATGCATCCATTCAACAACATGTCTTCCATTATTCACTTTTCATAATTTAGATGTAGTTTTTAGAGAGAGTGGTTCTCTCCTCTCTCTTAGGATTTAGGATTAGGATTCCTCTTTAAGGATTTAGGATTTCTTCTTCTCAAATTCTAGGTTTAATGTTCCTTTTATTTATTTTCTCAATTTGGTTTATGAACTCTTTATGTTTAGATTGATTTTTATTTAATATAATTTGAGGTATTTCAGATTCGATTTTGCTTTGCTTTATTTATGTTATGGATGCTTTTAATTTAATTTAGATATTTTCTTCCTTTTGGCTTTGGTTAAGTATTTGGTAACACTTGAGTTATCAACTCAGCAGTGGTTGAAATTGGCAGATTACTGATTGATCTGGATCACTCTAAAGCTAGTCTTTCCAAAGGGATTGACTAGGACTTGAGGATTAAACTAATTAGTCCACTTGACTTAACTAAGTGGGATTAAAACTCAATTCTCATCACAGCTGATAAGAATAATTATGATAGGAATTCCAATTCTCATACCTTGCCAAGAGTTTTATTAATTATTAATTTATTTTTCTTAGCAATTTATTTCCTTGTTCAAACCTTTTAAAAACCCCAAAATATACCTTTGCATAACCAATAATAAGAACACCTCCTTGCAATTCCTTGAGAAGACGACCCGAGGTTTAAATACTTCGATTATCAATTTATTTAGGGGTTTTATACTTGTGACAACCAAAATTTTTGTAAGAAAGGAATTCTTGTCGGTCTAGAAGCTATACTTACAACGGAAATTTATTTGTGAAAATTCTAGATCGCGAGAGTTTCGCTCTTTCACTAATCCAATGTGAAAAAGCAATTCTAGCATGATCTCCTCATTCCTCTTCCAAGATTCCGAGGAGATCCAATTATGAATAGCTTCTTTCCCAAGATAACTATCCAAATGGATGAAGACCGAAAGCTTTCTAATAAAATCAAGAGAAAAGAAAGAAGAAGATGAATGAAAACTATTATTGATCCATTGAATTACACAGAGCTCCCTAACCAAATCAAAGGGGTTTAGTTGTTCATAGCTCTCAAAATGAAAATTACAACTGGAAGATACATTCTGAAATTTAAATTGAACAAAAAATTCTAAACTGAAAGGTGCAGTAGTAAAAAATGGAAAAAAGTCCTCGTTTAACTTAAATTCTAAACTATTTATACACTTTCTTTCATTGATCTTCAATCTCTAAATTGGGCTTTTTGCCTTGATGGAATTGGGTTAAAAATGGCTCCAATTGATTTCGGTTGCTGTTGAGAAGAGATCTGTTTGAATTGTGAGTTCTGATGCTTCACGTTGGAGTCAACGTTTGATGGCCAACGTTGACTCAAATGCCATTTAGAACAAAACCAAAATAACCAGAAATCTTGCTGTCATTGGTGTTTGGCTCAACGTTGGACGGCCAACGTTCTGCTAACCCACGCGTACGCGTGCTTCACGCTTAAGCATGAAATCTGAGATTTTGCTTATTCACGTGTACGCGTACACACGCTTACGCGTGCATTGCCTTTTTTCGATCCACGCGTACGCGTCACTGACGCGTGCGCGTCGATTCAAAATTCTCAACTCCAATTTCTGGGCTTGACATCGCGGACGTTGGAGGCGGCGTTTGAGGCAACGTTGGACCTCCAACGTTTGCTTTGTGACGCGTACGCGTGACCCATGAGTACGCGTGGATGGTCAATTTTGCCATTCCACGCATGCGCATGACGCACGCTTGCGCATGGATATCAAAATTTTACTTTTTCACGCGTACGTGTCATAGACGCATACGCATCGCTCAAAATTCATTTAGCTCCAGAATTGAATTTTTCATCACCACATTGGGGGTAACGTTGGGTGTCCAACACTCCTTCCAACGTGAGCATCAGCCACTTGTGCAGAGACTTGCTCTGCTTCTCTTCTAACGTTAGGGGCAACGTTGGTGGTCCAACTTGGCCCAACGTTGCTTCTCCTTTATCTTCTCCATGCTCCTTCTTCAACCTTCCTTCATGCGTTCTTTCACCTATCATCAACCAACACATGCATCAAAGCCTTGCTAAAGTCATGAGAATTCTTGTCATTCTTAGCATATAAGTAATTATAGCATAATTCTCATGAAATTGCATCAAATTAATCATAGTTGGATAATTCTAGGCATGCATGAATTTCTACCCTAATTGCTTACTTATAACTCAAGAAAGTGTATAAAACCTATTAAAAAACAAAGAGAAAGGCTAGTGAAACTAGCCTAAGATGCCCTGGCATCAATTTACCCAATTTTGGACAGCCCATGGGTGAGCCCTGTCCAAGTAGTCCCCAAGAAAAGAGGCATCACTATAGTGCCTAACGAGAGGAATGAACTCATCTCTACAAGAACTGTATCGGGATGGAGAATGTGTATTGACTACAGAAAGCTCATTGTGGCTGCAAGAAAGGACCACTTTCTACTCCCCTTCATGGATCAAATGCTGGAGAGGCTTGCAGGACATGCATACTACTGCTTCTTGGATGGCTACTCAGGATACAACCAGATTGTAGTTGACCCGAAGGACCAGGAGAAAATATCTTTCACTTGCCCATATGGGGTCTTTGTTTATAGACGCATGCCCTTTGGATTGTGCAATGCACCTGCCACTTTCCAAATATGCATGTTGTCCATTTTTTCAGATATGATTGAGAAATTCATTAAAGTTTTTATGGACGATTTTTCAGTATTTGATGATTCTTTCCCTAATTGCTTACACCATCTTGCCTTGGTGCTAAAGAGATGTCAAGAGACTAACCTAGTTTTAAACTAGGAGAAATGTCATTTTATGGTAACCAAAGGGATAGTCCTTGGCCACAAGATCTCTAATAGAGGTATAGAGGTGGACAAAGTTAAGGTGGAGGTAATTCAGAAATTGCCTCCACCCAACAATGTCAAGGCAATTAGGAGCTTCCTCGGACATGCTGGATTCTATAGAAGTTTTATTAGAGACTTTTCAAAAATTACCAAACCTCTGAGTAATCTACTTGTCTCTCATGCACCTTTTGTATTTGATCAAAAATGCATGCTTGCCTTTGAAGATCTTAAAGGAAGACAATACTCAGCACCTGTCATTGCCCCACCTAACTGGGATTTACCTTTTGAACTGATGTGTGATGCATCGGATTTTGCTATTGGGGTAGTGTTAGGACAGAGGAAAGACAAATTAGTGCATGTTATATACTATGCCAGCAAGGTCCTCAATGAAGCTCAAAAGAACTACACCACCAATGAAAAAGAGTTACTGGCCATAGTGTTTACATTTGATAAATTTAGATCATACCTCATTGGCTCTAAAGTGATTGTTTTTACTGATCATGTAGCGCTGAAGTATCTACTTGCCAAGCAAGAGTCGAAACCAAGATTGATAAGGTGGATATTATTGCTTCAGGAGTTCAACATTGAGATTAAAGATCAGAAGGGAGTAGAGAACAAGGTAGCAGACCATTTGTCAAGAATCCCTTTTGAAGAAGGCAACATACACGACCCGTGTGTGAATGAATGCTTTTCAGATGAGCAATTGATGTTGGTTCAAAAGGCACACTGGTTTGCGGACATTACAAATTTCAAGGCCACTAGGGAGTTCCCTTTAGAGATCAACAAACAGCAAAAGAGAAAGCTTATCAATGATGCCAAGTATTTCATCTGGGATGAACCATACTTATTCAAAAAATATTCAGATGGAATACTTAGAAGATGCATCCCAGAGGAAGAAAGATGGGAAGTCTTATGGAATTGTCATGGTTCTTGTTATGGAGGGCATTTTAGAGGAGAAAGAACTGCAGCCAAAGTATTACAGTGTGAATTCTTTTGGCCCGCTATCTTCAAAGATGTAAGAGAACTAGTGAAGAATTGTGATGAATGCCAGAGAGCTGGAAACTTGCCCAAAAGAAATGAGATGCCACAATACTTCATCCTAGAACTTGAATTGTTTGACGTATGGGAGATTGATTTCATGGGACCATTTCTACCCTCATACTCAAACAAATATATTTTGGTGGTTGTGGACTATGTATCAAAGTGGGTGGAGGCCATTGCAACCCCAACAAATGATAATAAAATAGTGATGAATTTTCTCAGAAGGAACATCTTCAGCCGGTTTGGAGTTCCCAGAGCTCTTATCAGTGATGGAAGAAGCCATTTTTGTAACAAACCATTAGAGACTCTCCTTCTGAGATATGGAGTCAAGCATAAGGTGTCCATACCTTATCACCCCCAAACAAGCAGGCAAACAAAGATATCCAACAGAGAGCTCAAAAGAATTTTCAAAAAAACTGTGGGAGCTTCAAGAAAAGACTGGTCAAAGAAGTTGGATGATGCTCTTTGAGCATATAGGATGGCCTTGAAGACACCAATTGGGATGTCTCCATATCAACTGGTGTATGGAAAGGTGTGTCATCTACCAGTGAAGCTTGAACACAAAGCATTCTGGGCTCTCAAACTACTGAACCTTGACAAAAATGCTGCTGGTGAAAGAAAGATCCTGCAACTACAAGAATTGGAAGAGTTCAGATCCCAAGCCTATGAAAATGCCAAAATTTATAAGGAAAGGGAAAAGAAAAAGCATGACCTCAATTTGGCACCAAGGAACTTTGAAGAATGACAGAGAGTGCCCCTTTACAACTCCAGGCTAAAGCTGTTTCCTAGAAAGCTAAAGTCAAGGTGGTCAGGACCCTTTCTTATCACCAAGGTCTCACCTTATGGACACATAGAGATCATGAAAGAAAGCTCACAGTGAACCTTTACTGTGAATGGACAACGGCTCAAACACTATCTGGAAAATATGGGGAAAAGCCCCAAGATGAAGTACAAGCTCAACTAATGAAATAACCATCAAGCTAGTGACGTTAAAAGAGCGCTTGTTGGGAGGCAACCCAACCAGAGGTAAACCTTCTCTGTGATTCTTTTCTTGGTTTAATAAAGGGTCAAGTAACCTTCTATGCATTGCAAGGAATCAAGTTTGGTGTTTCACACCAAAAGTGATAATCTCATAAGTCAATAATTCAAGGATGGATGTGTGATACTAAGTTTGGTGTTCCACCATGAAGTTCACATGAACACACTGTAATCCTTCAATTATCATAAGATATCACCAATTCTAAGCAATCACAGAAGAAATTTGACTCTCGAATCTAGTCTAATATATGTTTTCAAAAAGATTAATGGCACATGATGACACTCTACATACAACTCATTGCACAAGGAAGTAAGCAAAGAACTAAGTTTGGTGTTTACACACCAGAGTAAGTTTAGAGGCTTACAAGTACACACGAATGCTAACCATAAAAGTGCTTAAAAAGCAAGCAACTTTCACTACTCTTGTAGGAAAAGCAGTAAAACCCTTAGATAGAATATGCATAATCTCCCTTGATGGAAAAAGAAAGACACAATAGCTAAAGGATGTGGTGACAAGGAAGAAACAAGAAGCTATCAAGAGGTCGTACTGCTCCCTAACTGTTCTTAAGATGGCAATTGAAAGTGTGCTTATTTTGGTGTAATCAATGTTCCTTCAATCTTTCAGTCATTTGAATTCTGTTTGTTTGTTTCGTTAATTTTCATTAAAGTGTGCTAGTCTAAGTGCTTGTTTCATTTTCATCTTGCTTAAATGTATGCTTTGTCGCCTTTTGATTGAATAAAAGAGTAATAGTCCAAGTTGGTAGAAAAAACAATAAGGTTAAGTGGTGGTACATGTTTGATTATTTAGCAAGTTTACTAATAAAGATGAAAGGTAGAATGTCCCTTTTAAGCATAAACTTAGTTGCTGTATGTGAAACCTTAGTGAATAAATATCCTTGGAAGAAAGAAAGAACAAGAAAGAAGGAAAGAAAAGCCAATGTTGGTGGCAAAGTTGGGCCACCAACGGCCAGCACCAATGTTGGCAACAAAAAGAAAAGAAACAAAGATTAAGTTGGGCACCAATAGCTTGAACCTTAAGACACATGCCTGTGGTGTTTTTGTACTAGGATCTGCTTGGATGATTAGTTTCTAAGGAGTGTTTTAACACTTGGTAACTTGGGTTAACTAACCCAGGATTATCAACCAAAAGTCCACTATCAAGAGCAACCTAGTTACAAGGCATTTAGTGACCCAAAGAGGTGCTGGGCATCAATGTCTTTAGCATGAATTGTGAGCCAAGTGTCTGTGGTATGTATGTGTTGAGGAGAGGCTTGTGTTAGTAGGTCTGAGGGGTGCTTCATCATCCAACACCTTGAGCCATCTGGGTCGGGAGTGTTAACTGAAAACTTACCTAAAAAGCTGCCTCAACACAGAACACTAAGCTGCAAATAAAGAATAAGTTTCTAAGAAAAGTAAAAGAAAAAAATCAAACACCAAGGATCAATGAATAACAAGGTTCCATAGCAGCACCTTGGTTAGCACTTAAAGGGACATCTCAAACCTGGAGACCAATAAGAGTTGAGCTTCAAATATATCCTACATGAAACCCCATGAACCAAAATTGATTGCTTTCCAATAAGGACCTATATATCTCTCTGTTTTCATTCATTTTTCTCATGTTTTACTGCTTGCTTGGGAACAAGCAAGATTTAAGTTTGGTGTTGTGATGCTTGATGAGTGAGAAAATTGTCGTGTCGGTCTAGAATTTCTCTTAAAGAAATAAGAACTTTGTTGTAAGCATAGCTCCAAACCAACAAACAATTCTCACATCAAAAATTTAATTTTCACAAGTACAAACCACAAATAAGAATTAACCGAAGTATTTAAACTCCGGGTCGTCTCATAAGGAATTGAAATGAAGTGATCAATTATTGGCTATGAAGATGCAATGGGGGTTTGATTTGTAGTTTTGGCAAGAAAATAAATGGCAAGAAAAGTAATTGAACAATTAACTAACAAAAGAAAGGAAAAGAACTCTCTTGGCTAGACATAGGTAATTGAGATCACTATCCTTGTCTACAAACCAAATATTGATAAATTTGAGAGAGATTAACCTAACTTTACCCTAATTTCTATCCTAAATCTAGAGAGAGGAGAGAACTTCTCTCTCTAGAATTCTACCCTAAAACATGATGAAAACTCAATTATGACTACTTGGTTCCTTTCCCCCTCAATCCTTGGGTTCAATAGCATCAGAAATGAGTAGGATTGGGCCCAAAATGCTTCAGAAATCGCTGGCCACGAGTTGCTAAAATGGACCCACGCTGATCCTGCGACGTGTGCATAACATGAAGAGCATGTTGCATCAAGCTTAATCAACAATTGTCTCAAGCAAGATTAGTGATAAGCATGAAAGTATTTGGCCGCATCCTAACTCAATGATAATGAGGTACAAAAACAAAGAATAATGAATTAGGAAGACTAAAGCACTAATCTTGTGTGTGGAACAAATATGACCATTAATGCTAAACAAGTCACGAAGCACCCAAACAATGCAAGAAATTCTCAACAATTGAGTAAGAGAATTCAACACCATTATTAAAATAAGAAACTTAGAAAATAAAATAAGAACAAGCTATGAAAACAAAATTAAAATTCAATGAATGAAAATAAGCAAATGCAATAAAAGAAAATGGAAGAAGAGAAAAAAGAAGAAAAAATTTTTTTAATATTTTTTATTTATATATTATTATTATTATTATTATTTAAAAAAAATTAAGAGAGGGAAAAGAAGAAAGTAAGAAAGGAAGAAGAGAGAAAAAGAAAGGTAGAAAGAAAGAAGTAGGAGAGAAAAAAGAAAAAGAAAGAAAGGAGATAGAAGAAAAACAGGGTGCAATCCACGCATAAGCGTCATGCGTGCTTATGCATGGATGCAGCAGGGAAAATCCACGCGTAAGCGTCATGCGTGCTTACGCGTGGGTTGTGCTTTTCGCACAGTGCTCGCGCAATGTTCGCGCAACTCTCGGGTAAATGTACCAGGAGTTGCGAAAGTGCAATCCACGCGTAAGCATCATGTGTGCTTAAGTGTGGATTGAATTTCTTTTTTTTACAGAAACATGGCACTCTTCTATCTACAAGCATTCTAAAACAATCAAAATTAAAATTTAACAACAAATCTTTTTAGTTTTTGAAAAATTTTCAAATAAAAAACAAACAAAACTTACACCTCAAGCAAAATATAACTTAACAACAACTACTCTAATCAAAATATGAATTTAACAAACAACCTATCAATAAAAGCAAAATGTATAAGAGTATAGAAAATAAGAAAAACTACCTACAATGGAAACTCAATTCATTCATTTATTATATCTACAAAAGAATGGAAAAAGTTTACCATGGTGGGGTGTCTCCCACCTAGCACTTTTATTTTAAGTCCTTAAGTTGGACATTTGGTGGAATCCTTGCTATGGTGGCTTATGCTTGAATTCATCCTGGAATCTCCACCAATATTTGCATCTCCAATGTCCAGGGGATCCCAAATTAGGCGCATAAAGCCTTCAAGTAAGCGTAGGTAAATGGCAAGGCCCCAAGAGTATTAGTTGTTGAAATGAATTCCGGGGTCCCAAATCTTGTTCTTGCACCCATCTTCTTGTTGACTACCATAGTTAAGTTCAGGTGACAAGGCTTGTGAATTCTCAATTAAGCATCCAAACATTCTCCTACACCTATGCAATTTGGTTCTACACCAATCATTGCTATTTAACTTTGAGCATGCAACCATCATGAACTTAGAGTGATGCTTCTAACCACTACACAACTCTCTCTTACTCTTAACTCCACAAAGAGCTCTAAGTTGACCATCATTTTCAATCAAACCATATTCAAGTGAGAAGGTAAAGCTTATGGATAAGAATCTTACCCACCTGAATGTTGTGTAGGATGGTGACTTAGGGAGGGGGACCTCCCCACACTTAGCCAATGTGAGATCCATTCCCTTGTGCTTTTCCTTTGCATCTTCCGCCTCTTTGCAAGCTTCTTCAATTTCAATTCCTTGCTCACCAAATTCTTCTATACACCCTTCATTGCTCAAACCATGTGTTGGAGGTTGTGCACGGTCCTCCTTGTCATCAATTTCATAACACAATGAGGGAGGAAAAGACACATTGGTTGGTGTGGACGCATCTTCGACGATAGAGCTTGCTTCTTGCTCAACCTCTTCCTCTTGGTTGCTTCCTTCCAATTCAATCTCTTCTTTATTGCTTACCAAGGGTATGGGAGGTGAGGTATCTTCTTCCTTACCCTCTATGTCAAGCCCAATTGGAGAGGATTCAATTGTAGATAGGAACTCCTTAATGATTGAATCCATCTCTTAATCAACCTCTTCAAGATCTTCAACCGTGGTATGTGTTGGAGGTTTTACACCCTCCTTAACATCAATATTGAGCTTCTTGAAAGAGGGCTCTATAACTATACGCTCCCATGGGCTTCTAACATCTCCTAGGTCTTCAACCACTCCTTCCGGCTCAATTGTCTTAACTTCCTCCCCTTGTGACAATTCTTGCTTCAACCCCTCTTCTTCACCTTGAAGTTCTAAACTCACTCCCTCACTAAGCTCCTTGGTTGCTTCTCCACATTTAACAATGGAAGTGCCTTGATCGAACAAGCTTAGGTAGGATGAGTACAAGTTGCTAACGGCTTCCACCACGATAGCAATCTTGGCTTCTATCTCTTTGAACTTCTTTTGCGTCTCTTCTTGCCTTTGGAGGTAAGAGCTCATATATCCTTAGAGAGAATCATTCATTGGAGGTGGTGGGGGAAGAGAGGGTTCATTGTTTGGGAGGGAGGATTCATAATTGGAAGTTGGTTCATCTTGATAAGGGTATGGAGGTGGTGTATATTGAGGTGGTTCTTGAGAGTAATTGTGTTGGAATGGTGGTGGTTGCATGTATGGTTTATATAGCTCATAAGGTGGTTGGTGTGGTGAATAAGGATTAGGGTCATATGGAGGTGGTTGGTGGTAGGGAGCTTGTGAGTATGATGGTTCAAAATTATATTGAGGAGGTGGTTCATATGCATATGGTGGTGGTTGTTGACAATCACAATAAGGGTCACCACATCCATTAGATTGATATGCATTAGGATTGGAATTATACCTATAAGAAACCGGAGGTTGTGGTTGCCAAGAAGGTTGATCAATCCCTTGAGGCTCCTCCCATCTTTGATTGTTCCATCCTTGATGCATGTTACCATTGTAGTTCCCATTTTCTGCAACATAATTTAAGCCAAACTCATAGCCAAAGTGAGGATGAGAATTCATAATAGCAAATAAAAATAAAAGCTACAAAAATAAGCAACAAGTTCTAAGCCTAACAAAAACTAACAAACAAACAAAAGGCAAACATATTTAGATATTCACAATAGCCAATAATATAACACCATTACAATTCCCCGGCAACGGTGCCATTTTGATGAGTGAGAAAATTGCCGTGTCGGTCTATAATTTCTCTTATAGAAATAAGAACTTCGTTGTAAGCATAGTTCCAAACCAACAAACAATTTTCACATAAAAAATTTGAGTTGTCACAAGTACAAATCCCAAATAAGAATTAACCGAAGTATTTAAACTCCGGGTCGTCTCACAAGGAATTGTAATGAAGTGATCAATTATTGGCTATGAAGATGCAAGGGGGGTTTGATTTGTAGTTTTGGCAAGAAAAGTAATTGAACAATTAACTAACAAAAGAAAGGAAAAGAACTCTCTTGGCTAGACATAGGTAATTGAGATCAGTATCCTTGTCTACAAACCAAATATTGATAATTATGAGGAACCAAGCTCATTAAGTCTACTTCCAAAAGCCTTAAGTATGTTTAATGTCTACTCCTAGGCTTGAAGTACGTCAAATGGCTTGATCAACATCAATCCATAAGTCCTAACCTATCTACTAATTAGATTAGTAGTGGGTTAGTGTTAATGGGTATCAAATTGATCACCATGGGTTCTCAAATCACCAATCGAATGAGACCCAATAACTCAAGGTCACTCAATTCCCTTAGCCTAGGCCAAGAGTCAAGAAAACTACTCAAAAACTAGTGAAAACATTTCATCAAATACCTAGTCTGCAAGAAAAGTAAACATCACAAAATGCAATAATTAATGAAACCCATAACTAACATAAGCAAGAAATCAACAATAACAATCAAGATCAACATAAAAGAAACATGGGAACATAAAATTGCGTTAAAAGGAAATCAAGATCCAACAATGGTTCATCAACACAAAAGAGAGCAAAATAAGAAATTAACAAGAGAAACTAAGAAGATTAAGACAATAGAACACTAAAATATAAAGAGAATTGAAATCAAAACAATAATTGAAAGATAAATTTGAGAGAGATTAACCTAACTTTACCCTAATTTCTATCCTAAATCTAGAGAGAGGAGAGAGCTTTTCTCTCTAGAATTCTACCCTAAAACATGATGAAAACTCAGTTATGACTACTTGGTTCCTTCCCCCCTTAATCCTTGGGTTCAATAGCATTAGAAATGAGTTGGATTGGGCCTAAAATGCTTCAGAAATCACTGGCCACGAGTTGCTAAAATGGACCCACGCTAATCCTGCGACGCGTGTGTGTGATGCACGCGTACGCGTCCCTAAACGCCAGGCAACTATGGCAAATTGATAAACCACTATTTTATGGTTTATCTTGTGCTAATTTGAATGGTTTTTATCAAGTCCTTGCACACTTATTCATAAAATTTGCATGATTTTACAATCCCTTCCTAATTTTGTTCTATGGTTGAAAACTTGCTTCCTAAGCCTTTAAATTGTGTATTTTGATTCCCTTTCATATCATTTGATGCTGTGATCTGTGTGTTAAGTGTTTTCAGGCTTTATAGGACAAGAATGGCTTAGAGGATGGAAAGGAAGCTTTCAAAAATGGAAGGACCACATGAAATAAAAGAGACAACCAGCGAGGAGCAACGCACAAGCATGGCTCATGCGTGCGCGTGATTTGGAGACTTTCATGGCGATGCGTGCGCGTGCCTGACACGTACGCATGACACGCGAAGATGACCAGCGACTCGTATGCGTGACTGACGCGTACGTGTGACATGCGCCACATGCAGAAATCTCAGAAGACGCTGGGGGCGATTTTGGGCTGAGTTTGGACCCAATTTTTGGCCCAGGAACACAGACTAGAGCTAGAGGACAAGCAAAGACTCAATAGACATTCTCATTCGCATAGTTTTTGAGTTTTAGATTGGAATCTTAGAGAGAAATACTTCCTCCTCTAGTTTTTCTTTCACATTCATAGTTTTAGGATTTTATTGCTTTTGATTGGATATTGAGAAGAGTCACTACCTCCGTTGAAGTTTTCATCATTCTAGTTTGTTTCCTTATTCTTTTACTCTTTTTGATCGCCCATTAACCCTATTTAGATACGTATGTTTATGATTTTGGAATTTATTAATGCAAAGAACTATTTTTAACTTTAATTAATCTTCAGTTATTATTTTCTCCAATTTATCATGTCTTCTTTTTATTCCCTTTATATGCCTGTGAATGTTGTATCCATGTCATTGGAGTCTACTCCTAACTTGACTTGGGAGTTAGTTAAAAGGAGACCCTTGAGTTGAAATACTCAAATGTTAATTGGAATTTAGAAGTTGTTGGCTAGCTTTCAAGTCTCCGACTCTAATCCTTCCTTAGGAGAGGATTAGGACTTGGGATTCAGAGTTGGTTAGTTAGTTACTTGACTTTCCTTTATTCGGTAAGGGATAACTAAGTAGAAACAACAACCTATCACCATTATACTTGGAAAAATTCAACAAGGATAGAACTTCTAGTTAATCTTCTCCCGGTCAAGACTTTTATTTTAATTATATAAATTCTCTCGTTAATTTTCATTGCTTTAATTTACAATCATTTATTTTTCTGTTCTTCAACTATTAAAATTTCCCAGAAAATTCCTGATCAATAAAATAGCACTCCTTTGTTAACTCGTTGGGAGATGACCTGAGATTTCTACTCCCAGTATTTTTATTCTAATTTTGTGACAACCCTTTCAAAATTGATAAGCGGATTTTTAGTCAGTTAAGAACTGTACTTGCAACACTGTTCTCATTATAATTTCTTAATTGGCAAATTTCTGCCACGTCAATTTTTGGCGCCGTTGCTGGGGAGTTGCAATAGTGTGCTAAATTATTGATTGGTGTAAATATTTTTAATTTTTTATATTTGCATATTTTATTTTATTTTATTACCATGAGCTGTATGTTTCTTTCATTGAATGACGCGTTCGCTACCTGATCCGAGCTTAGCCGCATTTGATCCTTAAATTGAAAGAACTATTTCACGTATTAGGCAAGCTCGGCGTCGGTTAGCCTCTGAGGGTGGTGAAGTGGTTACTACCAATTCACCAGTCTTATCTGAGGGTGAATCTAAAGCACCATCCGAGGGAGAAACAAGCTCCTTTTCTACTGATTCTATGGATTTACGTGCAGGTAACATGGCGGAGCCCAGGAGAATTACTCTCTAGGAAGCAGGAGCTCCAGACTTTACACTGCAACCGTATCAAGTGCGTCATCCAAATCTGGCTGCAGATTTTGAACTGAAGACTGCGCTAATCAACTTACTGCCCAAGTTTTATGGCTTACCTGCTCAAGAGCCTATCAAGCACCTCAGGGATTTTTAGACAACCTGCTCAACTACTAGGCATCATAGTGTAGATGAAACTTCTATTTGGCTATATGCCTTCACGTTTTCTCTTGAGGGAAAGGCAAGGAAGTGGTTCTACACTCAACCTGAAGAGGTCGTTACCAATTGGGATCTGCTCAGAAGGGAGTTCCTGGAAAAATACTTTCCAGCTGAAGTTACATATAGACTGAGGAAAGAGATTTCCTGCATTATCCAAGGCGAGTCAGAGACCCTTTATGAATATTGGGAGCGCTTCAGAAACCTTATAGATTCATGTCCCCACCACAAGATTGATCAGATGGTGTTGATCAGCTACTTCACACAAGGCATGAAGCCTCGGGATAAGACTACATTAGATGCTGCAAGTAATGGTTCTCTGAAGAAGTACAAGATGGCAATAGAAGCTTGGTAACTGATCACCGATCTAGCAGAGTCTACCCGGAATGCCAGACATAGGAATAACTATTCCAAAGCTATTGCGGAGGTTTTCTCTAGTAGTGAGACTGCTGCTCTAACACAGACTCTGGGAGAGATGACTAACATACTGAAGCAGCTGCAGCTGAATCGACAACAACCTCAGCCTCCCCCACAATAACAATGTCAACAGCTGGTTCCTTAGAGAATGTGCAGAATATGTGCCTGCTATACTCATTACACTGATGAGTGCCCTCAGCTCCAACAAGAAGACAACACCTTGGCACCTACCCATAATTTCTATGACCGCCTGAATCAAGGATACTATCAACAAGGTGTCAATTATAACTAAGGTGGGAACTACAATCAAGGTTGGCAAGACAACTCCAACCAGGGATGGAGAGATAATTCCAACCAGGGGTGGAGGGACAACTACAACAGAGGAGGCAGAGACAATAGTAGAAATCAGAGGTGGAACAACAACAACAACAGACAGCAGAACCTTCCTACCAACAGCAAAACCAAAACCAGCCTTACAGAGTACCTCACCAAAGGCAATCCCAAGCGCCTCAGAACAACCAACAGTAGACCCCTCAAATCACTTACCCCCCTTCTTCTTCTAATGATGAGATGCTTCGCTCTCTTGCGTAAGGACAGCAAGACATTCAGAATACACTTACCTCTACCATAAATGGTCTGAATGCTACTTTACAAGCTCTCGTCTCCCGGATGGAATCATTATCTACCCCCAAGAATTAACCTTCAAACTCCAGTGCAATTCCTTTTCAACCTTTACCCAACCCCAAGAGTGGAATCAATGCCATCACTTTGAGATCCGGAACCACACTGCAAGAGAGGAGTCATGAGGAGCCAAGCTCAAAGGAAGTAATGCAAGTTGAAGATATTGTTGAGGAAGAGGATATTGAAGAGGAGGATGAAATACAAGACAAGGTTGATGAAGAAGTAGCTCAACCAGAGAATAGCGCACCAAAGGAAGCAGAAGCTACAAGAGACGTCATCCCTATCCCCTTTCCACACCTTGCTAGGAAGTCCAGAAAGCAGATGGAACTCGACCCCAAGATGGTGGAGATCTTCAAAAAGGTTGAGGTAACCATTCCCCTTTTTGATGCATTCACCAGGTACCTAAATATACAAAGTTTCTAAAGGATTTATGCATGCATAAGGATATAATACAAGATTTAGAAACTATTCCCTTAGGTAGTTCTATATCTGCTTTAATGGGTGCCATACCAGAAAAATGTGGGGATCCGGGGCCATGTATGGTTATGTGTACCATTGGGGGTGTACAATTTGTTGACTGTATGTGTGATTTATGCGCATGTGTTAGCATTATGCCATTATCTGTATATGATGCTTTGAGGCTCCCTCCCTTAAAAAGGTCAGCAGCACATTTTGTTTTGGCAGATAAAAGCATCATCTCGATGGTGGGAATTGCTGAGGACGTGCTGGTGAGCATTAAGGGGCTCACATTTCCTATTGACTTCTATATTTTGGAGATGCCCCCTAATGACTCAGGAAGACCATCATCCATCCTGCTGGGAAGGCCATTTCTGAAGACTTCAAAGTTCAAATTGGATGCCTTCTCAGGAACTTACTCTTTTGATATAGATGGTAGATCAGTAAGTTTCAACTTGGATAAAGCCATGAAGCACCCTCCAGAAGATCATTTCATCTTCCAGTGTGACATCATTGATGAGACTGTGGCTGTAGTTCACCAAGAGGAAGTAGAGGAGATGCACATGGAGCAAGGTCCAAGTGTGGGGAAGCCCTCTGAACAAGATGAAGACACCTTGCCACCACCACTAGCTCCAGATGATCCAGTGCCTAGCCATGAGCAGAAAATGGAGCTGAAACCCCTTCCACCACACCTCAAGTACGCTTACCTTGAGGATAATCAGAAACTCCCAGTTATTATTGCAAGGGAACTCACTTCCAAACAGAAGGAGCAGCTGCTTAGTGTGCTGCGAAGACACAAGAAAGCAATTGGGTGGAGCTTGGCGAATATAGTAGGCATCAGCCCTCAAGTTTGTGAGCACTGGATATTTTTAGAAGAGGTAGCAAGGCCTGTCTGTCAGCCTCAAAGGAGACTGAATCCCACCATCCTGGAAGTTGTCAAGAAGGAAGTTGAAGCTGATATCATCTATCCAATCTCGAATAGTGAATGGGTTAGCCCGGTACAAGTGGTGCCCAAGAAGTCTGGAGTCACAACAGTGAAGAATGAGCATGGAGAGCTCCTGACAACCAGAGTGCAGAACTCCTGGAGGGTATACATTGATTACAGGAGCCTTAACCAGGCTACTCGTAAGGATCACTATCCCCTGCCCTTTATCGATCAGATGCTTGATCGCCTGTCAGGTAAATCACACTACTGCTTTTTAGATGGTTACACAGGCTATTTTTAAATTCATATAGCTCCTAAGGATCAGGAGAAAACTATTTTTACATGTCCCTTTGGAACGTATACATACAAGAGGATGCTTTTTGGCTTATGTAATGCACTGGCTACTTTTCAAAGGTGCATGATGAGTATTTTCTCAGATCTTATTGAGAGCTGTATGGAAATTTTCATGGATGACTTTAGTGTGTATGGTGATTCTTTCAACCTTTGCTTGGATAGCTTAGGTAGAATATTAGACAGGTGTGTTAGTTCAAACCTTGTATTAAAATTTGAAAAATGTCATTTTATGGTTCAACAAGGTATTGTTCTAGGACATGTTGTTTCTAATACGGGTATTTCTATGGATCCAACAAAGGTAGATGTCATTTCTAGTTTACCTTACCCCTCTTCCGTGAGGAAAGTCTGTTCGTTCCTTGGTCATACAGGTTTTTACCGAAGATTTATCAAGGACTTCAGTAAGGTAGCATTACCTTTATCCGGATTGCTGCAGAAGGATATTGAGTTCGAGCTGAGTGAGGATTGCATAACTGAGTTTGATAAGCTGAAGATCGCCTTGACTCAAGCTCCGATTGTGAGAGGACCAGACTGGAGCTAGCCATTTGAGATTATATGTGACGCCTCCAACCATGCAGTAGAAGCGGCGCTGGCTCAGCGCGCAGGTAAGGATCCTTTCGTAATTGCTTATGCTTCTAAGACCTTAGATGTTGCTCAGTCTAATTATACTACCACTGAGAAAGAGCTTTTGGCTATTGTTTTTGCTCTGGATAAATTCCGAGCCTATTTACTTAGTACTAAGGTGGTAGTGTACTCAGACCACGCGGCTCTAAAATATTTATTAGCTAAAAGAGAGTCCAAACCAAGGTTAATACATTGGATATTACTGCTGCAAGAATTTGATATAGAAATCAAGGATAGGAATGGTTCCCAGAATTTGGTGGCGGACCACTTGAGTCACCTAGAGCACATTAAGAGTGACTCCACTCCTATCAATGATGCTTTTCCATTTGATAGCTTGCATGCAATATCTGAAGTAGTTCCCTGGTATGCACCTATAGATAATTATCTAGTTAGTCGTACCTTCCTTCCTAATTTTACTAAGCATAAAAAAAACAAGCTGAAAAGCGAGTCCAAATATTATATATGGGATGACCCATATTTATGGAGGTATGGTGCTGACCAAATAATTAGAAGGTGTGTACCTCAATCAGAATTTTGGTCAATTTTAGAGGCCTGCCACTCCTCTGAAAGTGGTGGACATTTTGGCCATCAAAGAACAGCTAGAAAAATTTTAGACTGTGGATTCTGGTGGCCCACTCTTTTTAAAGATGCTACTGCCTTCTGTAAATCTTGTTCCACATGCCAAAGGTTTGCAAAATATATCCAAGAGGGATGAGATGCCTGATAAACCACTATTTTATGGTTTATCTTGTGCTAATTTGAGTGGTTTTTATCAATTCTTTGCTCACTTATTCATATAATTTGCATGGTTTTACAATTCCTTTCTTATTCTGTGATATAGGTGAAAACATGTTTCATAGGCCTTAAAACTACAAATTTTAATTATCCTTTATTACCATTTGATGTCATGATCTGTGTGTTAAGTATTTTCAGGCTTTATAGGCAGGAATGGCTTTGAGGACGGAAAGGAAACATGCAAAAGTGGAAGGAAAGTGAAAAAAAATGATGTTTTGAGAAACTGGCAAGCGATGCGCACGCATGGACGACACGGACGCGTGCCTAATGCCCCAACAAGCTTATGCTATTCTGTGAAATTTTTTATGTTTGGGGGCATTGACTTGATGGGTCCATTCCCAAACTCTAGTGGTTTCTTATATATATATTGTTAGCTGTAGATTGTGTTCCTAAATGGGTGGAAGCAATTCCTGCCCGTACTGATGATGCTAACACTATTGTCTCTTTTGTTAGAAGCCATATTATCTGTCGCTTTAGATCACCACGAGCAATCGTGAGTGATCAAGGCACCCATTTTTGTAACAGGAAATTGACAGGTCTATTGAAGAAACATGGCATTGTGCACAAGGTAGCAACAGCTTACCATCCCCAAACTAATGGGCAAGCAGAGGTGTCTAACAGAGAGATCAAGCATATACTGGAGAAGATAGTCAAGCCTCATAGGAAGGACTAGAGCACCAGGCTTGTAGACGCGCTTTGGGCTTATCGGACAGCGTACAAGACACCCATAGGAATAAGTCCCTTTCGCCTAGTCTACAGAAAGGCTTGTCACCTCCCAGTGGAGGTGGAACATAAGGCTTTCGGGGCTGTAAGGGAATGGAACATAGGTTTTGATAAGGCTGGTGCTGAAAGGAAGCTGTAACTAGCAGAATTGGAGACCCTTCGACTAGAAGTATATGACAACTCCAGGCTATACAAAGAGAAGGTGAAGGCGGTGCATGACAAGCATATCAAGAGAAGTGAATTCAGACCTGGGGAGCTAGTTCTCCTTTACAACTCAAGGTTGAAACTCATGCCAGGCAAGCTAAGATCAAGATGGGAAGGCCCCTATAGAGTAGAGAAGGCAGAGCTATACAGAGTCTTTCACCTGAGTCATCCTTCAAGTTCTAAATTCATCAAGGTCAATGGATAGCGCTTAAAGCTGTATCATGGTGAGAAGATGAAGCATAACAAGGAGCTGGAGATCTTCCTCTTGGAGGATCCACCAATAGAAGCAGACTGAGCTTGCGGACCGTCCAACTTAAGGACGTAAAAGCAAAGTGCTAGGTGGGAAACAACCCACCATGGTATGAACGTTCCTTTTCAGTCTTCGTTTTCTTTTGTTTTGTTTTTCACAAGTGTCCATTCTTAATTTCTGCATAATCATCTGCATTTTTCATTTTTGCATACTGCATTAAAAAAAGGGAGCACTCGACGCGCGAGCGTCCACGACGCGTACGCGTCATATGTGAGTACGAGAATACAAAGCCTTGAACAGAGAGTTGGGCTGGGGTGGTGCTGGACACGTGCCTTGCTCACAAGCGAGACCACATGTATGCGTACCTCTCGCATACGCGTCGCTTGCGTTTTCGCCAGACCACGCGTACACGTCCCTCACGCGTACGCGTGACCCTGAAATCGGCATAAATGATTGTATGACCCGAGAGTTGTGCTAGTTTGGGGCTGGAACTGTGCTAGTAGCACAAACACCATCACGCGTACGCGTCCCTAACGCGTACGCGTCATCTTCACAAAATTGCCGCTCACGCGTGCGCGTGCCTAACACGCACGCGTCATATGCAATGTTGGGCCCTCATGCGTTACAGCCCGAGAGTTGTGCGTGCGCGAGGATGCCTTCGCGCAACTCGCACAATCCAAGGCACGCGTGCGTGTGCCTGACGCCTACGCATCACTATCAAACTTGCACAAACCACGCGTACACGTGCCATACGCGTACGCGTCGCATGCAACGCACAATTGCACCAGTACGCCGCCTGATTTCCAATCTCCCCCCCCCCCCAATCCTAATTATCTTTCTATTATCATTCTTTCTTCTTTCTTCTTCCTTCTTTCTTATTTATTCCTTATTACTATCTACCACCTCCTTCTTCCCTCTTCTCTCTTCTACCTCAGGTTCTTTTCTTCTTCCCCTCTACTTTCTTTTCTTCTTTTTAAATTATTGAATTGTTTATTTTTCTTTCTTTTCAATGTTTTTTTTAGCTTAGTTATTCATGGTTTCTTTTCCATTCTTTTCTTTGTCTATGCATTTTTCATATTGGTGTTGGAGTTTTATTTGGACAGTACCTTATTATCATTAGGCTTGTGGATATTTGAGGAATAATTTGACAATTGACATTTATATTTGGCTCTCATATACATTTGGATACATTATTTTCATTCCTATTTTAACTTGCACACCAAGTGTTTGTGAATAAGCTTTTATGGCATTTTGAATCCTATTTTCTTTTACTCTTTTACTTGCATGCCTCTTTTTCACACCACTTGTGCTCCACATGTATTTGGGATTATCATTCACAATTGTCATCATTACAAATGCTCTTTTATTTGGCATATTTGTTACTTGATGCTTGAGTTATACTTCTCATGCCTATTACTTGCATGCTTTTACCCTCTTGCATATATTAATATGAATTGCCTCTTGCTCTTAATTGCTGTCTTACCTACATGTTGTAGCTACCATGTATTTAAGCTATTATTTTTCCTTTGGCATTCATTATCACTTGGAATTTTCTCCTTCCGGTTATTTGACTATCTATATTTAACTTCCTCCCTCTTTCCTTCCTCCTTAGGCATGGGTACCAAGAAAGGAAAAGAGAAGGCCACTGACAAGACACCGGCTAAGAGAGGAACCAAGAGAGCTTCGACTAAGGTGCCACCATCTACCAGCGTCAAGCCACCAACAAAGCGGGTGAAGAGGATCATTAAAGTTGATGAATCAGAAAAAGCCTTTCCCGCACGGGATTCCACACGGTTCACTAACCATTATTACGAACAGATGTTCCCCATCCTAGCTGAGAGGAACTATAATAATGAGCATCTACTTATTTTTTCAACACACTTTGTTGCTTTTGTGGAGCCCCAAATCGAGAAGAGACAGTGGGGATTTTGAGGAGGCAGCCACGGGTGGCCAACTTATCATGGGTCGTTGAATTCTACTCCAACTTCTACTCGCCTACTCTGCAGATTGTCTATGTTCGTCAGCAGCAATTCCCGATCTCCGAGAGTGCCATATAGAGAATACTGGACCTCCCGCCCAGCTCAGAAGGGCTGGATGCATATCAAGAAGCCTCTCTTAAGCACCAGATGTATCAGTTCGAATGGGATAGTGTCCTTGGAGTTATCGCCCAACCTGGTAGCACCTGGATCTATGGGCAGCATCGGTCAAAACCCAAGAGAATCTTGATAAACCCCCTTTGTAGGGTTTATCTTGTGCCTAATTTAGGAGATTTTATCACTTTTTACCCACATTTATTCAATGAAATAGCATGGTTTCATGATTGTTTCCGAATTTATGCTTAAGTGTGAAAACGTTCTTTCTAGGTCCTTAATTAGCTAAATTTAATTCACCTTTGATTCCACTAGATGCCTTGATTTGTTTGTTAAGTGATTTCAGGTTGAAAGGGCTAAGAATGGATCAAAGGAGTGAAAAAGAAAGCATGCAAAGTGGAGAAATCATGAAAAGCCAAAGATTTGGAAAAAAAACCCATGGACGCGCGCGCGCACTATGCGCCTACGCGCGAATTGCGAAATGCTCAAGGGGTGTGCACGCGCACTGTACGCGTACACGCCAGTGGCCGCACGTGATTTTTAAATAGAAAATATGCCCAGCAATTTCTGAGAGCTGTGGGGCCCAATTTCAACCAACTTTGGCGCCCAAAATGCATATAAGGACCAAGGATTGAAGGGAAAAAGGGGGATTCAGTCATTTTTACTCATTCACACACATTAGGATTAGTTTAGAGTTAGTTTTAGAGAGAGAAACTCTCACTTCTCTCTAGGATTAGGAATTAGGATTAGGTTTAGTTCTTAGATCTAGGTTAATTTCATGCTTTGATTTACTTTTCCTTTATCAATTCTTGTTCCTCTTCTTCTCTTCTCTCTAGTTTTGCTTTTAATTCTTGTAATCCTTTACTTTTATGTTGATGCATTTTTGTTCTTCTATTTTCCTTTAATGCAATTTATGATTCATGTTACTTTATTGTTCATTTGATTTGTTGTTGTTCAATTCCTTGCATTTGAGTAGTGTAGATTTACTTTCCTTGCAATTTTACTATACTTTTCTTTTATGCCTTCCAAGTGTTTGATAAAATGCTTGGAAGGATTTTAGAGTAGAATTTTATGCTCTTGGCTTGGAAAGGTAACTTAGGAACTCTTGAGTTACTAATGTCCAAGTGATTGACAATTGGGAGCCATTAACTCTAGATCTCACTAATTGAATGGGTGGAGAACTAGGACTTATGGACTTGGATTGACATAGCTCATTTGACTTTCCTTTATTAGTTAGAGGATGACTTAATAGGGTTGATCCTTGCCAATTCTCATGTTGTGGTTAGTGATTAGGATAGAGATCCTTGACCACCAAACCTTGCCAAGACCTTTTTGGCCATTAGTTTACTTTCTTTGCTATTTATATTTCATGTCTCTTATCAAAACCCCAAAAATACCTCATAACCAATAACAAGAACACTTTGTTGCAATTCCTAGGGAGAACAACCCGAGGTTCAATACTTCGATTTATAGATTTTAGGGGTTTGTTACTTGAGACAAACAAATTTTTGTATGAAAGGACTATTGTTGGTTTAGAAACTATACTTTACAACGAGAATTTATTGTGAATTCTAAACCGTCAAAAGTCTTTCTCATCACATCTCAGCCCAGTCACTCACCTTGGAGGCTCGCGTGTGGGCACAGATTATATCCCACTATATCATTCCAAGCACTCACGAGTCGACCTTCACAGCAGACATGGCTGTTCTCATCTGGTGCATCCTGATAGAGCAACCACTCAACCTGCCCCGTCACATTCGGCAAGCAATGGGACATGTACAGATTGCGGGTAACCTGCCTTTCCCCGCCTTGGTTTCAAATTTAGTCTCTGCAGCAGGTGTGTCCTATCGGGCAGGAGACACGAAGGTCATGATCCCCAGGGCCGACCAATATGTCCCGAATGGGAAGTACATTAGGCCACCAGTTCCCTCTGCGAACAGGCCTATCGGCCCCTCTTTAGATACTCCTCCTTCTTCTACTCCACCTTCATCCACACCACAAG
The DNA here is from genome assembly GCF_059453495.1 of Arachis ipaensis. Lineage (NCBI taxonomy): Eukaryota > Viridiplantae > Streptophyta > Magnoliopsida > Fabales > Fabaceae > Arachis > Arachis ipaensis. The sequence continues at coordinate 76,483,869 of NC_142440.1, read as the reverse complement.
CACCATCCACCCATCAGATGTTCCTTCAAATCCTTGAGAGGCTCGACCGGCAAGACCGGCGGATGGAGCAAATGGAGCGCCGTAACAAGCGCCGTTACAACTACCTGATGGAACTCATAGTTGGTACTCACCCACCTCCAGAACAGAAGGATACCCCGGACTCCCCTTCATCCAATAGCACAGGAAGCCATGGCGAACCAGACAGTGGAGGCAATGCTTCCAGCCCTACCCTGCTCCTTACTGATGGCACGGAGGACCGTGCCAAGCCTTAAGTGTGGGAGGTCAGTCCTTGACTTCCGGAGGTAAATTTCTCTTTCTTAACACCAACATTTTAGTTTTTCTTTTGATTAGATAGGATAGATTGCATGATAATAATTACTTGCATATATGTTTGCTTGGTTAAAGTAATGAGTTTCTTGTCAAGATCCTATTTTACAGTGTTTCACTAATTTAAATTGAAAATTTATGTTAAACTTGTTTGAAGATTGTAATTTGGAACATGAATTATAGCTAAGAACACACAACCTGTGAGATTTTGAGCTTAATTACATGGTTACATTATTTAACCATAAATATTTTATTCTTGTGTGTTTCTTCACTATGATTGCAATCTTTACTTTGTTCCATTCTATATGTCCATTATTTAGTATATTCATGCTTATATGTGATTGAGGCCATCATTTGTTATTAGCTCACTTATCCCAAATAGCCTACCATTCCATTCACCTTTGTTAGCCACATTGAGCCTTTTAATCCCCATTTGTTCTATATTTTATCATATCACTAGCCTTAAGCGGAAAAACAATTAATTACCTGATTTGAATCTTTGGTTAGCTTAAGATAGAGATAGTGTGTTAACCAAGTGTGGGAAACTGTGGGAAACCTAGGTTCATGGGAATGTGTTGTGTTTTTACTTTATTTAAATTTTAAGAATTTGGGTATCTACTCATGTGAAACCAAAAAAAATCATATGCATTAAAATGTCATGTTTGCTTCATGTAAAACAAAAATGGACATATTACCCCCAATGCTAAGTTTAATAAAAGATTAATGCATATGTGGTGAAATTAAAGAAAATCTGATACATGAGTATGTGATGCAGAAGTGGGAATTTTGGGTATCTAGGCATGATTTTAGAAGCACATAGAGTGTGTGTGTGTGGTGAGAACTTAAGTTAGTCAAAGATTCATATTATAGCTCACTTGGCCATACATATATCATCACCCTTACCTTAACCCCATAACAACCTTGAAAAGACCTCATGATGTTTGCATTGGTATACTAAATATTTGTTGATTGGTTAGATGAAGAACAAAGTTTAGAAAGCATGACTAGTGAAGAGTAGAGTGAATTAACCTTAGACACTTGAGAGATTAGAGTGTATATACACTATCAGTGAGGGTTCAAGGCTTGATTCTATGTTCCCTGCTTTTATGAGCTATCTTCTTACAAGTTTACTTGTCTTTTATTGTGTGATTTGAATTAGTGAAATCTGATTTATCTTTTTTTTTGTCTTGGAGAACTTGTTTACTTTTGACCAAGTAGGCAGAAACATCTTAGCATGTAGTTACATTCATATATAGGTTGCATCTCATGAGTCTTGCTTTCCCCCCCCCCCCAATTCATTCATTATCTGTCTCCTTGAGCTTAGCATGAGGACATGCTAATGCTTAAGTGTGGGGAGATTGATAAACCACTATTTTATGATTTATCTTGTGCTAATTTGAATGATTTTTATCATGTCCTTGCACACTTATTCATACAATTTGCATGATTTTACAATCCCTTCCTAATTTTGTTCTATGGTTGAAAACTTGCTTCTTAAGCCTTTAAATTGTGTATTTTGATTCCCCTTCATACCATTCGATGCTGTGATCTATGTGTTAAGTGTTTTCAGGCTTTATAGGACAGGAATGGCTTAGAGGATAGAAAGGAAGCTTGCAAAAATGGAAGGAGCACAAGAAATAAAGGAGACAACAAGTGAGGAGCGACGCGCACGCATGGCTCACGTGTGCACGTGATTTGGAGACTTTCATGGCAATGCGTACGTGTGCCTGATGCATACGCGTGATGTGTGCCACGTGCAGAAATCTCAGAAGATGCTGGGGGGCAATTTTTGGATGAGTTTGGACCCATTTTTTGGCCCCGAAACACAGACTAGAGCCAGGGGACAAGCAGAGACTCAATGGACATTCTCATTCGCATAGTTTTTGAGTTTTAGATTGGAATCTCATTTCTTTCACATTCATAGTTTTAGGATTTTATTGCTTTTGATTGGATATTGAGAAGAGTCACTACCTCCGTTGAAGTTTTCATCATTCTAGTTTGTTTCCTTATTCCTTTACTCTTTTTTATCGCCCATTAACCCTGTTCAGATACGTATGTTTATGATTTTGGAATTTATTAATGCAAAGAACTATTTTTACCTTTAATTAATTTTCAGTTATTATTTTCTCCAATTTATCATGTCTTCTTTTTATTCCCTTTATATGCATTTGAACGTTGTATACATGTCAATGGAGTAGACTCTTAACTTGACTTGGGAGTTGGTTAAAAGGAGACCCTTGAGTTGAAATACTCAATTGTTAATTGGAATTTGGAAGTTGTTGGTTAGCTCTCAAGTCTCTGACTGTAATCCTTCCTTAGGAGAGGATTAGGACTTGGGATTCAGAGTTGGTTAGTTTGTTACTTGACTTTCCTTTATTCGGTAAGGGATAACTAAGTAGAAACAACAACCTATCACCATTACACTTAGGAAAATTCAACAAGGATAGAACTTCCAATTAATCTTCTCCCGGTCAAGACTTTTATTTTAATTATATAAATTCTCTTGTTAATTTTCATTGCTTTAATTTACAATCATTTATTTTTCTGTTCTTCAACTACTAAAATTTCCCAGAAAATTTCTGATCAATAAAATGGCACTTCTTTGTCAACTCGTTGGGAGACGACCTGGGATTTCTACTCCCAATATTTTTATTATAATTTTATGACAACCCTTTCTAAATTGATAAGCGGATTTTTAGTCAGTTAAGAACTGTACTTGCAACACTGTTCTCATTATAATTTCTTAATTGGAAAATTTCCGCCATGTCACAAATTTTCTATCATTTTGAAGCCCCAGATGTTTTCTTTTCAACGCAACTAGAACCGCCTCATTTGAACCTCTGTAGCTCAAGTTATGATCGTTTGAGTGCGAAGAGGTCAGGATTGACAGCTTTGTGATTCCTTCATTTCTTCATGAGTCCTCCCACTTTGCATGCTTTTCCTTCATTCCTTCAATCCAATCTTTGCCTTATGAACCTGAAATCACTCAACAAACATATCAAGGCATCGAATGGAATTAAAGTGAATTAAAATTGGCAAATTTAAGGCCTAAAAGGCATGTTTTCACACTTAAGCACAAATTTAGGGAGAATTACAAAACCATGCTATTTCATTGAATAAATGTGAGAAAAGTTGATAAAATTTCCCAAATTAAGCACAAGATAAACCACAAAATTGGGGTTTATCAATGCCTATGCATCTTAGGCTAGTTTCATAAGCCTTTTTCATTTGTTTTCATATGGTTTCATGCACTTTCTTGAGAAATAAGTAAGTATTTGGATGAGAATTTCATGCATATCTTGATTCAATCAAACATGGTTAATTATGTGCATTTCATGAGATTTATGCAAGATTTACTTGATACTATGAATGAGGCAAAAATCTTTTGATTATAGCAAGACTTTAATGCATTTGTTTGGTTGATGATAGGTAAAAAAAAGCAGAGGAATGGCAAGGAAAAAGTAGAGACAGCAACGTTGGTGGCCAAAGTTGGCTCACCAACGTTGCCTCAAACATTGAGGGAAGAGGACAATGCAACGTTGGTGGCCAAAGTTGGCTCACCAACGTTACTGGCAACGTTGTGAAAAATGGGTGCAAACGTTTGAGGGAACGTTGGTGAACCAACGTTACCCTCAACATCCTCGATAAATCTCAAATGTTGGAGCTGGAGGAATTGCCTTGTTTGCATACGCACAGTGTTGTGTGCATATGCACAAGAAGAAAAATTGCAAGTGTGCGCACGCACAAGGCAGTGTGCGTACGCACAAGGGTGCAACATTGGAGAGAACGTTGGTAAACCAACGTTACCCCCAACGTCTTCGATAAGAATCTCAATTTTGGAGTTGGAAAATTTGCTGCGACGCGTACGCGTCGATGACGCGTACACGTGAAAGCAAATTTTAGCCAGTCTCGCAAACACGTGGGCGACGCACACGCGCAAAATGCTGTTTTGACGTGTACGCGTGGGCGATGTGCACGCGTGGCTACACGAATGTTGGTGCACCAACGTTGAGTCAAACGTTAGTGGCAACGCTCAAGTGTTATTTTTGCAACATTTGACTCAATGTTTTCATACAAACATTGATCACCAACGTTCTCACTAACTCCACCATAATTGGGCACCCATGCAAGCATGAACGTTAGTTGCCAAATGTCCCTCATCAACGTCACTAAAAGCCACTTTCAACTTGCTTCAACAAAGGCCAAAGCCCAATCCAAGGACTTGAAGACTGAATGAGGAAAGTGTATAAATAGCATAGAATTTGAGTTAGAAGGAGGAGGCTGGGAAGTAGGGGATCCTAATTGGGCAACCCTAAAATCATTTTCTTTGTACTTTTCTTTTAGTTTATGTACTTCCTTTTCCTTTTCATTTTCTATTTGGATTGAGCAATGATGAACTAAACCCCTCATTTCATTGGGGTAGGAAGCTCTTTTCTAATTCACTGAAACATTAATAGTTCTTATTCTTCTTCTTCTTCTTTCCTTTCTCTTTGTTTTGCTTGAAAGTTTTCGATCTTTATCCAATTAAGTCACTGTCTCGGAAGAAAAGTTGCTCATACTTGGATTTCCTCTGAACCTTGGAAGAGGAATGAGGAAATCATGCTAGAAATGCTTTCTTATGTTGGACCGGATTGGGGGTTGGATGGATATAGTGACATATAATCTTACTAATACTTTGATTTGGAAAAACATGTGGTATAATCAGTGATCGTCCTTCATCTCTTCCCATGATTTGGGCAATTGTTCAAGCTTAGAGAGATTGAATTGCCAAGGAATTAGGATTCAATCACCTAAGATTGCCAAGAGATCAATGAGTTGCATGGATTGAGGAAGAGATAAGAGTGAACTTGATCTGGAGAATACAATATCTCCTGAACCCAATAAATCTCCCATTTCTGATCTCCCCATTCTTTATATTCTGCTGTTTACATTTATGTTTAATCATCCCCATTCCCATTTAAATTCCTGCAATTTACTTTCTGCACTTTACATTTTGCCATTTACTTTCTGTTATTTACATTCCTTGCTATTTACGTTTTCCGCTATTTAAATTCCTGCAAATCTCAAATTCAAATATGTTTAGTTCAACTAGAACATTCCTTCGATTAAAATTGCCCAACCAATCAATCCCTGTGGGATTCAACCTCACTCTACTGTGAGTTTTTAGTTGACAACAATTCGATATACTTACCGAAAAAAAATTTGTAGCAATACAGATTTTTGTGCATCATATTTACACATTCATTATAAAAACTAGCGGCTCAACAGGCACGATAGTGCCTGTTCAGCCGCTTTTCTATTGTTTTTTTTAAATTAAATTTATTTTTTGCTAATATATTATTTATTTTTTGAATTTATTAGATAAATATTTTTTTATTATTTTAATATTGGCATGACCTTATTTATATAATATTTTGTTAAAATTAAAACTATTATAAAAAATTTTAAAATATTAAATTATAAAAAAACACAATAAAGAGGTATATATATATAATATAGTTCAAAAAATAATGATAATAATATTATCCTGATTCAAAAAAATTATATATAAATCAAAATACATATTAGTTATTTTCAAAAATTAATTTTTATTTAAATATCACAGATATTTATATTTGTCTTCATATTTTTTAAGTGGTAGGCCAAAATATAAATCTGAAGAGGTCTTCATTTTCTTATAAGTATTGAAAAAAAAGAAGAAATGAGAATGTTTATTTTTTTTATTTTTAAATATCAAACTATAAGAATAATTAATAAACAAAATAGGAGAATATAAAAATTGTGTACCTGAAAAAAATCTTCGTAATTCATCGTACATATCCTTATTAATAACTTTTTGAGTCTTGAAAAACTGTCAGATTTATTGACTATAAAAATAACTATATAAACGCTTCAAGATTATTTAATTAAATTGATTCCTTAATATAGTAGGGACAAATTCAATTAATTCAATTAATTATAGATTTGATAAAATAATTTAAAAATAAAAAAATATATTTAAAAATAAATACAGAAATTTTATAAGTTATTTAACTTTTAGGACGTTCAAAAATTATAAATTTAAATTAAATAAGATACTAAAAATTTTATTATGTTGTTATTATGTGTAATAAAATTAAGATAAATATTTATAAAGTAATTATTTATAAATATTATAAAGTTTATTTATTTATTTTTTTAACAGTATTTAATTTGAAGCAAATATAAAAATTTATATTTAAAGTATTTTTTATTTTTATTCATAATTCTAATAAATAAAAAATATTTTATTTTTTAATTTTATATTCATAATTCTAATAGATAAAAAATATTTTGTTTTTTAAATTTTATATTCAATTTATTAAATTATCTTTAATTTTAAGATTTTTTTAAATTATTAATGTATACTTTTATTATATCTTCTTATTGTATCACACACTATTATTTTCTCTTACTATTATTTCTATCGCACACTATTATTGCCTTATTCTCCTTTTTCATTTTCTTCTTCTCCTCACACCTTCTCTTCACCCAATCGTAATTAATTATCACAAAGTACTATATATTATCGTAACTTTCAATCTTGTCTATCACTTTGATCTATAATCATTTATTATGTTAACTTTTATGAGTCGTTGAAGTGTTGTTAAAATAATTGGTTTTTGTGTCTTCTGAATATCTAAATGTATAAAAACAATAGTTTTTTCTTGATGTGGATTTTAAGTTGTCTTATTATTCTATTAAAAAAATGTACGACATAAAACATTCAAAATTTTTGCTCAAATTATCAAAATTTGATGTCAGTAATCCTTAAAAATAATATTAAAATATATTATTTTAACTAATATAATAAAAATAGTACATTATTGTAAGTTTTTAACTAATAATTATAAGTTGTACGTTTGTTTTATTTGTAAATTAATTAAACTATATTTTATTATTTTATTTTGGATGTTTTGAAACAATGCGATCCTACTATAAAGATGATATTAATTTTTATAATCTAATACGAACCTTCTTATTATTTTGTTTGTCACTTAAATACTATCCATAAAAAATAGTTAGTTAAAGTGAAATACTGTGTAAAGAGAGTAAAATTTTTTTTTTTTTGAATTCAGAGTTCTAATATGTTTCTTAATCATCACTTGATTTAACTCATATTTAATAGGTTAAAAAATTCTCTCTCTCTCTCTTATATTCTTAACTTCTTCTATAATAAATTTTTTACATTATCTAATACATAAAATATCACATCCTTACATATATCTTAAAAGTTAAAAGTTAAAAGTAAATTATATTAGTATTTTTAATAAAATTAAAATAAAAAGATAAAAAACTACTGAAAAGAATAATATTAAGTTTGAGTTATGCTATGTGTACACCAAAGTCCGCCACCAATATAAAATAAAGGCTAAAATACAAATACACATTCAAAATAAATTAAACTACACATGTATTTATTATACACAAATACATTGGTAGCTGATTTTGGTGTACAAATAGTATTTTTGATTAAATTTTATGTTCTTTTGTACCAGAATATTACAATTTATTAGATTATTATATTATCTTTGTACTACAAAACAAAAAATAAAATTCTATATCTTCTTGTTGTTACTTATTTTACTTTATTTTTATTACAGTTTATTATATTATTATATTATTTTTGTACTATATAACAAAAAGTAAAATTCTATATCTTCTTGTTGTTACTTATTTTACTTTATTTTGGCTATCTAAATTAGCCTGTATAATATTGTAAAGATTGAAACTGTTAAAAAATATATAACAAAAAATTTATATATTTATTGTGTTATCAGGTTATTTAAAAAAACTAATTCATAGATGTTATTATTCTACCATATCTTTAATGTTATATGTCAATTTAATATTTAATAAAAAATAATATTAACCGACATAGAACTAATTAAAAATTTAAAAAATAATTAGCAAAATATCCATGAGAGTTTTTTCACTTTACTATTGATAGATACATTTTTTTTTTTTTTGCATCTTTTATATGCCAATCAAATAATCAATACTATATGCCAAACAAATAATATTTAATTAATTAATTTTTTTGAAATATAAATTATTTATTTTAATTAAATTATAAACAAATTTACATGTACTTAAATGTCAGAACTCTACATGGTTAATAGTTTAGGAAATAAACATATCAATATTTTAACAAATCGTTGGTAGTTGCAAATTTTTTTTTTGCTCTTTTTATGTCAATCAAATAAGAATTTAATTTTGATGTTCTATTAGTGTAAATGCACTAATCACCATCAAAATTAAACTCATCAAATAATCAAGACTATATGCCAAACAAATAATATTGTGGAATACAAAATTAGTAAATTTTTTGTTGTATAATTGATTTAATTTAATTTAAAAATAAATATTTATGTACTCAAATTTTAATTACAATACTTTATATAATCAATAATTTAGAAAATTAAAAAAATAACACCATTAAATACAAAACAGTTTTAAAAAAATGAGATTTAACTAAAAAGTAAATATTGATGCACTTAAAATTTAAAAAAATATTCTACATAATTAATACTTTAAAAAATTTTAAAAATAATTTTATCTTGCATAAAACCGTTTAAAAAATAAAAAAAATTAACAAAATAATTTATAAGAGTTCTTCGATTCATTATTGATAGGTATATACATGTAAAAAAAATTAAAAAATAAATATCAGATAAAAAATAATAATTTTTTTAAAATTAAATTGATGAAAGAAAACTTTGGATGTGAAAGATAGATTAAAAATATATAAGAATTAATATAGTTTGGTAAGTAAACTGAAGAGAAAGGAAAATGAAGGTGAAAGTTATGCGTGAAATAGATAACTGTAGTAAAACGGTATAAAATTTGCAATTGTAGTGAATGGAAGCGAGGAAAAGATGGAGGTGATACAATGACGATATTGAAAGAAGGAGAATGATGGCAACAGTAATAATATAGAAAAATGCACCTAATGGTGAGAGGAGAAGCACTAAAAAATAAAAATTGAATAATGAGATCAACTATTGGTATAAAGTACTCACATAAAGAATATACCCAAAATAAAACAATAAGATCGATAAAAATTTATTTATCACCCCTAATTATATTTTTTTCCTTTCATACATGGCGTCCAAAATCAACATTTAGCATAGTCACTATCTTGTTCAGAAAATCACAAAAACTTATCCAAATAATTGTTACATACAGAGAAGCACATTCAGAATTGGGAAGAGAAATAAGAAAAATTGAAAACAGATAAAATTAATAAACGGATAAATTATTGGAATAAAGAATTGAAGAAGAGGTTACTCCGTATCGACATTATATATTGTTATAGATTTCTATTTGCCTGTTCTAATTGTAGTCAATTAGGCTACTCTTGTGTTTGTGGTACCTCCATTTGTGTTTGTCATTGGAGTTGGAATTGAAGTTGTATCAGTTGATATGGCAACTTGTTTTCTTGTCGAATCATCTCCGGATAAGTTGCACGTCTTCTAGTTAGGTGTTGCTGTCTTTGTTCTTCGGTCATTTTCTGTCTTCTTCGCCATTCTGTCCAAGTGGTCGACATTGACGTAATTGTTGATTTCGTGATAGTAAGATGCAGAGAAGAAAAACATTTGTGAGACCAAAATTGAAAGTGAAAGAGTAATTTAATTTTCTTGGGAGTTAAGTACACTGAAGGTGGATCAGTTTTTTATTGAAAGTGGGTCAGTTTTTAAATTGAGTACGTAGTGGTAGCAGTTTTTTTATTGGAAGTAAATTAGTTTTAAAATATGTCGTGGGGTTAAAAGTGAATTAGTTTGATACTCTGTCGTGGGATAAATATTTTTTGATAAAAAAATAAAAAAATGGAGGACGTAGTAACAGTTTGTTATATTGAATTCCGTATTTAACAAACTTAAAAAAAATAGGGGTAAAATAGATAGAAGAAATTGGATACCAAATTTTTTTATTCCATTATATATGGGTATAGATTTGATTAAGGAGTACTCTTCTATATGTAATTTTTTTTAAATATAAACAATAGACATCAGAAAAATATATAAATCGTGTATTGTAATTTAATTAATTGGTATAGATTTAATTAAGAGTACACGTTTATATGTAATTTTTTTAAGATAAATAATAGACATCAGAAATATTTAAACCGTGTATTGTAATTTAATTAATTTTGTTATAGAATATCAACAAATTATGTTTTTTTTTTTGAAACAAAGGAAGCTCAACACATTAAAGTGGAGCAAATAAAAGAAAAAAGAAGACACACAACTAGCTACCAACAAATAAACCAACCCCCTACTATCCCCAGTACTCTCATCCTCCCCCAGGATCACCACCACTCCATTCCGTGTAGCTCATCAACGTCCTTGTGTGTATGACCTCCAGGCTTGCTCTTGCATTCTTGAAGATTCGTGCATTCCGTTCCAACCAGATGTTCCAAATCACTGCAAAGAACACTGACATCCACATCTTCTTCCCCTGTTGTCTATTATGCATTCCATGCCAACTCTCAAACATTTCTTTAACAGTTCCGGGAATCACCCACTCCCTTCCTAGTAACCTCAGCCACTTGCACCACACCTGCCATGTTACCTCACACCTAAGGAATAAATGCTCAACAGATTCTAATTCCTTAGTACACAGTACACACATACTATCCCCCAGAATGTTGACTCCTAGTTTAGTCAGCCGCTCCTTGGTGTTAACTCTACCCACTAGCACAAACCACCCAAAGAGCTCAATTCTCGGAGGAACGAAACCTTTCCAAATTGAACTCGTGAAGCTATAACTCGTTATCTCAGCTGATAATGTCTCCGCTTGTATAGCCTGGATCACAGAACTAGTAGAGAAAATACCTTTATTTTCAAACTTCCACACCACATTGTCCTCCCTACCTGATGACAACCTCACTGGCCTTAACCTCTCATGCAGTTGATTGACAAGCTCCAGCTCCCATTGGAACAGTGCCCTCCTCCATTGAAAATTCCAAATCCAATCAAGCCCATCCCAAAAACCACACTCCCCGATGACAAGTCCTTGCTGACTGGAAATAGAGTAGAGTCTCGGATGACTTCCTTTCAGAGTACCACCTTGAACCCAGTTATCTTCCCAAAATCGAGTCTGCATACCATTGCCTACTTCCATTGCCAGTCCACTTACCACTTTATCACGAATCCGCGGTTCTTTTATATTCAGCTGACATATGTCCTTCCAAGGGCCACCCTTTACTGGTAAAGGCTGAGTTGCTAACATGACATCCGGGTTCAACTTATTACACGAACACACAATCTTCTTCCACAGCGGGCAATCCTCCTTTGAAAACCTCCACCACCACTTAAACAGAAGCGCTGTGTTTCTCAGCACTGCATCACCAACCCCCAATCCCCCAACCTTTTTTTGGAGCCTAAACTATCTCCCACTTTACCATAGGTATACCATAGTTCCCGTTCTCCCTGCACCACATAAAGTTCCGTTGTAAAGCAATCAGCTTGTCCGCTACCGCCTTCGGCATCTTGTATAGACTAAGGTAGTAGATGGGGAGACTATTCAGCACCGATTTGATAAGGACCAGCTTACCTGATTTATTCAAAACCTTGGCTTTCCACAAACTCAGCTTCTGTTCCACCTTATCAATGATTGGTTTCCAAGTCTTCACCAAGCGCGGATTCGCACCTAGAGAAACTCCCAAGTATCTAACCGGTAGAGAAGCTTGTTGGCATCCCAGCAGTCCACATGCCTGATCAATCCATCCTTGCTCACAGTTCACCGATATCAGATTCGATTTATCAAAGTTAATGCTCAGCCCAGACATCAACTCAAAGCACCGTAACAGTCTCTTATAGTTTACAATTGTTTCAGTCTCCGGCGGGCAGAATAAAATAGTGTCATCTGCAAATTGTAGGTGTGACAGTTCAATAAGATCTCCCCCTACCAGCAGTGGAGCAATGCGGCCATTCCTCACAGCCTCCCCCAACATCCTATGCAACACATCTACAACTAATACGAATAGCAATGGAGAAAGTGGGTCCCCTTGTCTTAGTCCCCTCTCCATCTTGAATGGCTTGGAAGGTGCCCCGTTTACCAAGACTGCCATGGTGGCCGTAGTAACACACTCCTTCACCCAGCTCCTCCATTTTTGGCCGAAGCCCATTTTCTGTAGCACAATGTCAACAAAATCCCATCTCACTCTGTCATAGGCCTTCTGAAAATCCAGTTTGATAATGACTGCTGACTTTTTCCGAGTCTTCAGCCAATGAACCGTCTCGCAGGCTATGAGTGCACCATCATGAATTTTTCTTCCCTTTACAAATGCAGTCTGAGTCTCTCCAACCAGTCCCGACATCACAGATCGCATCCTGTGCACCAACACTTTCGAAATCACTTTGTACACACACCCCACCATACTAATCGGCCTAAAATCCTTCACCTCCTTTGCACCTTCAAATTTGGAGCTAGTGTCACCCACGTTACATTGACATCCTTTGGCAATTTCGCACTTTGAAAGAACCCCATTACCGCAGCAGTGAATTCCGGCCCAATGTCATCCCAGCATTTCTTTATGAAGTTCATGTTAAACCCATCACTCCCTGGGGCCTTGGAAGATTCGCAGTCCCACACAGCCTCCTTAATTTCCTCATCCGTCGGCATCACTTCTAAAGCTTCAGCCTCATCCCTATGGATACACTTTACTAACCCATCTCTGATTCCAATCCTCGGAACATATTCCTGTCGATATAAATCCTTGTAGAACCCTCTAATCGCACCTTTTATTCTCGCCTGATTCCGCACAAGTCTTCCATGTAACATCAGAGCATCAATCCTGTTATTCCGTCTTCTGGCCGAAGCAATGTTATGAAAGTATCTGGTATTCCTATCCATGTTTGCAGCATGCTTAGACCGAGACATCTGTTTCCAGTGCATTTCCTTTCTAATATACCATTTTGAACAAAAGCTCACAAGCGCCTTCCTTCTAGCCTCCGTTGTACCATCATAAACTCCATCACTGACTGAATTGTCCAGCTTGGTGAGCTCCTCCTCAAACCTCATGAGTCTCTTATCCATGTCCCGGAAGTTATCCTTGTGCCATTGCCGCAGTTGTATTGCTAGAGCCCTCAGCTTGCACGGGAACTGCGTTTCTCCGAGGCTTCGCCACTCATCCTTCACCATTCTCAGAAATCCCTCATGCGTAAACCAGGCGTCTAAACTTCTGAATGGTCTAGGGGGCCCCGTTACTCTTGTTAGTTCCATGATCACTGGGCAGTGATCAGACAATCCCCTTGGGCCACCCTTAATCCTAATATCCGGAAACACCTCAGTCCATTCAACATTAACCATCACCCTATCAATCCGACTACAGGAATGCCCCCTAAACCATGTATACTTCCTATCAGTAAGAGGCAAATCTATCAACTGTATGTCTCGCACCCATTCCTTAAATTCCTCCGATGACGCCATCAAGCTAGTAGCTCCTTTACGATCCTCTACTTGTAAAATTTCATTAAAGTCTCCGAGAAAACAGAAAGGAATCTGACACAACCCCGCCACATAGCTCAGTTCTTCCCACACCCCCCTCTTTGCCTCCCTCCCATGCGCCCCGTACACCAAACAGAAAGCACATCGGAAGTTGGTCTTTGTTAAAACGCCTTCAACACACAGCCACCTCTCACCTTTATACCTTTGATCTACTTGAAACACTCCTTCATCCCAAATTAATAGCAGACCCCCCGCCATTCCTGCAGATTCCACAAACTCCCAACCAGCAGTACTAGATCCCCAAAGCCTTGCGACCTCATATTTAGTAATCACTTCTTTTTTTTGTTTCAAGCAATCCCAATATGTTCAAATTATATTTATTTTTCAAAGATTTCAGCATGCTTAATTTACCGTCCCCCCCTCCACCCCCTAATATTCCAACAGCTCACAATCATTTAAATAAAGATTTGCTCACCTTATTTTTATTTTTTGGTCGACTCCTTCTCGCCTTTTCCTTTTGCTTCGCCAGTTTTCTCTTAGCTGCTATTTCTTCATTTTGTGCTTGCAAAATCGCCATAATATCTTCTTCCTCATCGCATAAAACCGCTCCTGATTCCACAGCCAATGCCCAGGTTGCTTGATTCTCCTGGCGCTACTCTTCCTGTGTCCCCTCGCCTTCTAAATGGCTAACTGTGCCCAGCCTAGCCCCTGCTCCTGCCCCCCGGGCATTGCCACAGGCAGCCACCTCCGGGACGTCCCTCACTGCGTTTCCCTGTGCTCCCGAGGTACCATCCTTCCCCATTAGGCAGCTCAATCCCGCTTGGGATCCCTCATCGTGCAAGCCGGCCTCACTTATCCCATCCTGCGCCCCTTGCTCCTACCGGTGGACTGCCGCCCTGATTCCCGTCCCCTCCTGCGCAACCCTTCCCCCATCAAGCTCAACTCCCACCCCATCGATCGGTCCTCCGCCCCCCACCATCTCCTCTAGTTCCGGGTTCTTATCCACCGACGGATCCCCGAGTTTAAACGGCAACCCTCTCGCCTCAGGATCCTTCTCCGCTGGTGAGCACCCCAGCCCTCGCACACCTTCCATCGGCGCCGCTTCAAACAGCTCCCGTGGATCCCTCCGGATCCTCAGGCCGCCCGACCCGTCGTGGCCTCCAATGGAAAGAAAACCATACGCCGTTTCAGTTAGGAGGCCATCCTGGCCCAGCCCAACAACAGGCTCCTTCTCAATACTCATGTCCCTTACGGTCAGCCTCCCCCCTCCGTTCTTAGTTGGTGTTGGGCCAATTGAATGCGAGCCCATACTGTTACAATACTCCAACCGTGTCCCAGCTTGGTCCCAATCCGGATGGGCAGCCCACTTTGCATGAACTCCTCCCACCCCTCCCCATACTTGCGTGACTGTATTCTCCGACTCCCCCTCATGAACTATCTCACATCCCTTCAAACCCGCTACTTCACCGTCCTTGGTACTAGCTGAATCCGGTACAACCGTATCCTTTTTGAATTTCAAAAAGGCAACGTCCACATCATTCAATAACACATCAGAGATTACTATTCTGTCCTCACCGTGCTCAGCCTCCATAGGCCTACCAGTAACCAGTTCCGCCGCCGGGTCCCAACTACCCTCCCCCTTCTTCATGGCCGTGCCAGCGGTGCCAGAAACTTCATTCTTCGCATAGACACTTCTGCTTCTCCCCATGCTGACCGCACCGCCCTCCTGTGGTTCTACCTCCTTCACAAAGATCTCAAACACCGTCTTCCCAACAACAATTTGCATCCATTCTCGGATTACATCGAATACCCCCGTCTCAACTTGAATCCTCCCTGCTTCAAACGATGCTCCTTCCCCCGTCATTACATCACACTGGACCACGTTGCCCCACTGCCCTCCTATTCTCTTGAACGTTTCCGGCGCCCACGCATGTAAAGGAATTCCGTAGCACTCCAGCCACGCTCGTCGAGTAATACACCGTTCCGATTCCTCCCAACGCGAGATCCTATGGAATACTTGCAACAAATTATCCATCTTGAATGTAAACACTCCCTCCGCATGCTGCACAGTATCAAATATTACCAGCACTTTGCACGGCCCGATCTCCCTAACATCCACAATGTTGGGCAGATTTTTAGACACCACCGTCTTCACTGATCTGAGGTCCACTGGGTGTAACGTGTGCCCCACTAAACTCCTCGCCAACCATTCCATATTTGCTTCGACTACCGGCACATCAATTCTTTTCACAGGTCCATTCCCATCTGTGGCATTCTTATGGTCTCGCACTGGCTGTTCCTTCATAGCTTTGGCCGCAGCCACCCCATTCCCCTGATAAGAATCCACTGCTTCACCGCCATTGGGACTTGTTATTTCCTTCCGCACTGTGCCACCCATCTGAAACTGTCTTCGATACTTAGCTTCCCCGACGGTAATTACCTTCCCCCGTAATCTCCACTGGTTCATTTCTACAATCGCCTTGAGAGCGCCCCCTTTTGTCGTGTACCGAACAAAGGCAAATAAATAGATCACACCACTCTTTCGTTTCCGGCCAAGATATATGTCGTTAATTCTTCCCGTCCAACAAAATAAGTGATACAGCTCCCTCCTTGAGATATCAGCCGGTAGATTATCCACAAACACAGAGAATGAATCATTTTCCAAACGATGATATGCCTCCCGATTCTAAATTCTAGGATCCTTTGGTGTTAACTGTACTCCTCTCGTACTACCCCTGGAGTACTCACCTCTCACAGCCTCTCTGCCTCCCATTTCAGTTATTGGCTATCAGCTAGGGTTTCCATAGTTGTGTTATCTTCTTCTCTATTGTACTGATTATTTTAAATGTAATGGACACCAGGAGCTTGTCCTTTATATCATTGTTTTGAGAAGGGAAATCCACCGAACGCAAACTCATTAAGAAGTGGACATCAAATCATGAATGTTTGAGCAAGAAAGGGCCCTGCAATATTCAACCAATTGCTTAATCAGTCTTTTCACGAGAGACAGACCTGCAGTGGCTATTTCCACAGAGACCCCGTGACCAATATCAACAAATTATGTTATTACTTGAAATAAAATGAATTAGTTTTAAACTCTGTCCTAGGTAAAAACAATTTAAAAAAAATTAAAAAATTAAATACGTAGTAACAGTTTTTTTTCATTAAAAGTGAAGTGGGTAAAACATTTTCTTGAAAAAAAAAAGAAAGAGGGTAAAATGGGAAGAAGGAATTGGATACCAAACTCCTATATCCTCATTAAAAAAAGAAAGAGGGTAAAATGGGAAGAAGGAATTGGATACCAAACTCCTATATCCTCATTATATATTGGTATAGAATTAAAAAAAGAAAGAGGGTAAAATGGGAAGAAGGAATTGGATACCAAACTCCTATATCCTCATTATATATTGGTATAGATAAATGACCACACACTATGTTAAAAGGAGGAGGAGGGATACATAATACATAAATGAAAATTCAAAACCCATCATTGAGTCAACATCAATGCATTAAGTAACAAAACTTCCAAAAATCAAAAGTTAAACCAGCCAGTGAAATTATCATAGAACTTACAGTTGATTTTGATGTATTATGGCAAGCATGACTAGCATCAAGCATCAGAAGCCAGGGCAAGCTCATCACTTTTTTCTCTGAATCAAGCCCAATAGAGAAAAGGAAAAAAATAAGGTATAAGAACAGAAATCATAAATAAGTACATACCAAAGCTTCAAGCTACAACTCAAATTATCATAAACAGCATGTTTAATTGAGAAGGAAACCAAGTCTATTTGCAATTTAATCCTGCCATTGGTTCTCTATCAGTGTCAATGGCATTCAATTTCTAATTTTCTAATAATGAAGGCAAGAAATGGTTTTCCTCAATTCTCATTTCATGTAACTGAAAAATAAAAAATTTAGAAAAGATTTTTTACAGTTTATTCATGTTCAATAGGTGACTGAAGGAGCTTGGAATGATTCCACTTAATTTGTTAAAATTGATGTCTCTGAAAAATAAGTTATGTCCAAAGCAAGTATTATTTAAGAGAGAAAAGAAATGGTTTCAAAAAGTCAACTTAAAATATTTTAAACCCCTATATTATAATCAAAAGACTGAACTGAGAAGCATGTTCATGCATGCACTTCATCAAATAAAAAAAAAGCAAGAATTATGACTAGCTTCAATTTCTAAATAAAAAAATTCATACCACTCCCTTGCACCATTATGGAACAATTAAGAATAATTCCTTGGTAAGCCAATTATAACTAAAATGTATTTCAAAAAGAAACAGCTAAAAATTTAAATTTCAGGGGAATAAGGTAAAGATTCACACAGTCTCTGAAGAGTTGTCCAGCTCTGAATAAAATTTGGTATAGTTCCAGAAAATTAATTATTACCTAGTCGACTGCAGTATAAGAGAGAAAGGAACACAGAAGCATTACATTATTGTTATCCAACAACAGTTTAGAGAAGTAAATGGAATAAGTGAAACAAATTACTTACACGTGATTCAATTTAGTGAGATTTGCAAATGTAGAAAGTAGATTCCCAGAAAAATGGTTGGAAGTAAGATGCCTACAGAAAAGTTGAAGTTTAGAATAGATAAATTCAACACTTAAGGTTTCTATAAAAACGCAAGCAACTAAAAGCAATTAGTGAACTTGGAAATAAATTTTGCATCAATGATTATCCAAACTGTTGCAAAGTAACCAAATCAAAGGCAAATGAGTTAAATTTTTGAAAAATCAGTCAATAAACAAATAATTATGCTGCTTGACTCTTACAAATGTAAATCCTAAATGCTAAACTAGCACTTCATGATCCGAAAACTCAAAACCATTTCTCAACAATTTAAATAACAAACTCAACCACAACAATTGCAAAATGGCAACTGAATATAAAGTTCTTACAGTCTTTCTTGGAGACAATGAGGGCTGTTTGGTGATAGTGACAAAGGAGGTGCTTGGTGATGGCGGTCTTCTTGGCCGCGGAGAGGTGCTTGGTGATGGCGAGGGCGTCTTGGACGATGGCGCTCTCTGCGACGGAGAAGAGCGCCGCGGTAGGGACTCGCGACTTGGCGACGAGGAACGCACCACCGCCGCGGATTGCGTAAGAAGGATGGCGGGGCAGGAGAAGGGCGCCGCGGATGGAGGAGGAGGTAGGGACACGCTATGGTCTATGACTATACGGATGGAGGGGGCGCTATGGAGAAGGACGGAGATTTGAGAACAGGGGTTAGGGACGGAGGGAGGCGCTGCGTGAGTGAGTCTCACTTAGGAGTTTTGTTATTAGGAGTATTAGGGATGTGATAAAAGATTAAAAGAATGAAAGCTTTTTGTTCATATACGAAGGAAAGCTTTTTTTTTTGAACCTTTTGGCTACGCTTTTGAAGCGTGCCAAAAGATTTACAGGAAACGGCCACTCTTTTAAAATGTCCCTATAACAAAACCCTATCGCCACGCTTTGAAAACGTGCCTGTTTCTCTCTGTGGCTATGCTTTTTAAATGTGGCAAAAAAAAAGCGTCGCCAAATCTCGAATCAGTTGCCACCCTCATAAAAGCATGGTCGTTGACCTTTTTCGCCATGCTTTTAAAGCGTAACAAGAAAAAATGTGACCAAATCTCTATTTAATCGTCACACTAAAAAAATGTGGCCATTAACCACGCTTTTAAAGCGTCGCAAAAAAAGCGTGGCCATAGACCTTTTTTCTTGTAGTGACCAATTAACCTTCTTTGACCGGCGACTTTATTACTTAACATATATTGTCAAACAAGTACCAGAATAACAATAAGAAAAAAGAAAATAATTTATTATGATATAGGTTTAGATTAGGTAAATGGAGATCTAATTAATAACGAAGTACAAGTTTTTCAAACTCGAGTTCTCTACGAGATAAAATGGGTGATGCTAGGTAGCCAAAAAATAATTACAATATAGAAATATCACACAAAAATTCTCATTCTCTTGATAAGCAAGTGACATACACCTCCTTATCACTTATCCTCCTTATCACCTACTATTTTGCTACATGTTTGGAGTCATTAATGTTCTTTCCAAAATCAATTTCAGTTTCTCCTAAATCAAATCCCTAACATCTCTCAATCACATTATTATCCATTAAAATGCAATAATTCTCTGCAAAAATTATAAAAATTAAATTAAAAATTTTTAACAACTTCTACTATACAACTTATATTTTACATATAGACTATTAAAAAATAAAACATAAAATATAAACAAAATTTAAAAAATAAATTTTTAAAAATAATTATTAACTCGTTATATTAAAAATCAATAAATAAGCATACATATGAATATTAAATAAAAATATTAAAATAATTAAAATCATAACCTATTAGTGCACATATGAGATAATTTAAAAAATACAATAAGACGTATAGTTTAAAATTTGATAATATTAATTATAAAAATTTATTAATTATAGATATCATATAGGTATGAAATTATGAATGTTATGAGTACAAATTATGGATGTTATTAACATGAAATAATGGAAGTTATGTGTATGAATCTATGGATGTTATGAGTAAATTTATTAATTGAATAAATTAATTTAAGAATTTGATAGTTTTTTAAATTCAATTATGATAAAATTTAAAAACATCTGTGTTAACTTTATAATTACTTATGCAATAACTAAAAAATGATATGTATATGAATGTAATATCTAATAAACATGAATTTAATTTTTAGATGTTAGTTGTATGTAATTATGGATGTTATGTATATGAAGGTATGAATGTTATGCGTATGAATTTAGTTAGTACAATATAATTATAAATGCACATAAAAGCACAAAAAAAAATTAAATCAGTTTATTATCATACCTCATTAAAGCTAGTGTATTTTTTATATTCTCGAAAATTGGTTGACTGACAACAACCTCGTCAGGTGAGTCCGTCTGTTGTTCAAATTCTTCATCAGCACCTTCTACCATAGGTACCGTATTAAAGTCGAATTCAAATGCCATACTATTTGTAATGATAAATGCGATTTCTTGTAAAATTCTTTGGCTTATACACTATTGTGCTTGCAATAGTATTAGAATAATGATTTTTGAATGATCATAATTGAATTAATGGAAAGTATATATTACAAAGAATTAAGTGCAATTAAAATGTCTTAATGAAAATAAAGAATTAATGATTTTTTCGTATCTCCATTTATTGATGTTAAATGCCTTAAAGGAAACAAATAATCAAATGCAATTAACTCAATTAATATATATTATCATTACCGTCCATTATTATTATTATTATTATTATTATTATTATTATTAAATATAAAATTAAATTATAAAAAAAATTATTAAGTATTGACTACAAGAATACCTAATAGTAAAGAATATGATATTATAATTAATATGATTAATAAGTAGAGTTGATAAGAATATGATAAATGAAATGATAAGAGAGTGGGATAAAAAACAAAACTGTTATTAAGTAATGTAAATGAAGTAAATTTTAAAAAAATTTAGCTAATTATGATTGAAAATTTTTAGTTACCAAACTTTTTCCAGAGAAAATGATGTAAGGCAAGTGGATTGGTGAAGGATATAATTCAGGTAAAGAATGGATTTATTGTTGACAAAAGTTATGCTTTAATGGAGGAATATTAAATTAACTATAGAAGTAACTTGCAAAAAATAGAATGAATGAAACAAAGGAATAGAGTTGGAATTAAAGGAACTAATGTTGTGTGATAAAGAATTTGCTATGTGACTAAAAATATTAGCTAAAGATAATAAAAGATGTATTATGTATAAGTATACTTATACATGTGTCCATTCATTGGGAGTTAGTTATGAATAGAACTAAAAAGTTAAAAAACCTCACCAAAAAACTTATGCTATGTATATGAACTATCACGAATTATATATATATCAATGGTATAATAAGGCACAGCGAAGCATGTATTTCAATATTTACACTCTTTTCGAATATTAATTACTTGTCTCATTATTCGATCCATTATTCACAAATTGAATAAGATCGAGTTAGATTAAATTATCCTCCCTCTCTCTCTTTCTATAAAGAACTTTTTTTTTCATGATGATATATGAAAATTGATTCTTTTTTTTTTTTTTACTTTGTTGAAACTTGGTAACATCAGTATATAAAATCAATCCATAACAACAATAGCAGAATTATTTTAATGATTTGATGAATTTTAAGCACATTCTGGCTCAGTTTTACATAAGAAGTGCAAAAATTCTATTGGATCCATAAAACAAATAACTCGACCTAATAACTCATTACCCGAGAGACATGATATACTGAATATAGTAAAGCTAAAATTAAAATCACAGAAAGCTTATATTAGAGAGATAGAGTTCATTGGTACATGTCCTTTCTGCATCAGCATATGGCAAAATCATTTGATAATTGATAAATTAGTTAATTAGTGCGCATGATCTCTCTGCATAGCGCAAGCTTGCGGATTCGGCAATCCACAATCATCCAAGTCTTGTGATGCATTTTAATTTGTGTCTCGACAAAACCCTAAGTTCATCATGTTAATTAAGCTGCCTAGCTGCCTCACAATGGTACTTAATCTCATCATGTAATTAATTTTATACTTGGCCAAGCTTTTATGGCTTTAATTGATTATTTTAATTTCTATGCAGAGTGTAAAAAGTATGAGTTTAGTTATTTAAAAGAAATTTTGATACCACTGTTCAATAAGATTATACTAGTGAGTAACAACTAAGTCAAATTAATATCTTATTAAAGGTTTATATAACATTATTTACCTTACCAATGCATCCAAATTAAATCTAAAATTCATACTTTCATTAAATAATATGTTACAATATTTTCTGTCAGTTTTTCTTTTTAAAATAATATAAAAAACCTGCTTAATTTCGCACAGGAATTAAAAAAAAGAGCCACTTGAACTGTAGCCTATTAACATTTATTTTATGTTAATAGTACATATTTGTTAATAATGTGTTAATAAACTATTAAATGTCAAAATAAAAAAATCTTTACCAATAATTACTTTTCGCTTTAGACAAATTTAAACTTGTTAGAGCCAGTCGCATACAGGTGGTAGCTGTCTAAAATAATATTAATTACGCACTATGTATATATAGTGAGCTCATGACATAAACATAATATGTAACTGTGTAAAAGATGGTTCAAATAGAGATCCAAGAACAGTGAAACAAAAAACAAAGCAAAACAGGGGAAGCTTGTAATGCAAAGAAAGCTAACTAAGAGAATTGTATTGAAAAATCTGATTTACAATATTATGAGTATTCAGGCCTATATTTATGGCATTTTACACCGTCATTCATCAAAATGTAAAAAATTAATAGTCAAATATCAATTAATAAAAATTTAATAATATTTTTAATCAAATATATACAACTATAATATAAAATAATAAATGTACATAAGAAAAAGTTAAACAGATAAATTATCACTATAAAAAATAGAATATTTATAACAAAACTTTTGTATCAATTTAAAATTATTATAAAAAATTATTTTTTATACAAAAATTAGTGGTTCTTATAGAATAACAATATTTTGTAACAACAATATAATTTGTTACAGTTATTATATTTTATAACAATCTGATTTTTTCGTTACAAATTATGTTACCTTTTATAACGAATCAGTATTTTGTTTTAAAATTTTATAATATTTTATAATAAAAGATGAAGTTATTATAAAAGTTCAAAATATATTATAAGAAAATATTCATTTATTTCAAAAGCTTCAATTGTTTCAAAAAAAATTTGTAACTAAAATATATTTTATTTCAAAATGTTAACACTTTTATGTTGGAAAAATGTTTTTTATAAAAATTTTTTATGATAATTTTAATTTGTTTTAAAATTTTTGTTTTTCTAAAATATTGTGTGTGTTAATTAAATAAAATTTTTGAAAACTAAAAAATTAGATTTTAAATTTAAAAAATGTTAAAAATTATTTTAGAAATCTTTACTAAAAAATTGTCGTGTGCTCTTAACCTCTCTTTCACTTTGCATTCACTTTAGAAAATTTTTTTATAAAAGATAACTAAATCAAGTTTATGATAATTTAAATTTAAATTAATTAAGATTTTTATATAATTTTTATAATATTGAGTATTTTTTATCTTTAAAATAAAAAAATTTAGTAATTAAAAAATAATAAGAATTAGATAAATTAATTTGAATAATAGATTGAACATTTAATTTTATGAATAAAGAAAATTAATGAAATTATTTTTAATTTTAAATTAAAATATTTTTAAAACTAATTAGTAAATTAAAAATATATATTTATTTGATTTTAAACAAATTTTGTTATATCATATATATTTAATCTTAAATAGTTGAATATCTATCTTATCTCTTAATTTTATGAAAATTCTTAAATTAATTTTCAGGCCTGTTACACATATAAATCTTTTTGGCATACAAGTTCATACAAGTTGGTCCCAAATCAAACAAAAACAACCCTCACATTAACGTGCGTGTAAACACACGCTCTCTCAACCGTTCAATAGCGCACTATTATGAAAAACGCTTCTTCTTCTTCTTCCTCGGTCAAAATCCCAACCCTGATCCACTACCAAAAAGGCCTATGGTCATGGTAAAAAACTGTGACCATAGCTAGTAAAAAGGGTGACCATAGATCTTTGGTCACGGTTTTTCACCGTGGCTTATTCTAGCGTGACCAAAGGTCTATGGTCACGTTTTTTTTATCTCTAGTCACGGTTTCTATGGTCAAAGTTATAATTTTCAAATTTTGACACTTTAGGCCACGTTTTTTTACCGTGACCATAGGTTAATCTATAGTCACGTGTGAAAACTGTGACCATAGCCTTATCTATGGTCACGGTACCCCTCCTTAAAACCGTGACCATAGCCTTATCTATGGTCATCCCTCTTTAAAACTGTGACCATAGCCTTATCTATGGTTACCCTTCCTTAAACCGTGACCATAGACCCTTATCTATGGTCACCCCTCCTTAAATCATGACCATAGCCTTATCTGTGGTCACGGTTTTTGTTGTGACCATAGCCTCTATGGTCACGCCTCCTTAAACTGTGACCATAACTTATTTATGGTCAGCTTACCTAAAAACCGTGACCATAGCCTGTTTTGTTTTATGAGATTTAAGTTTTTTTAAAGCATAATGACATCCCAAAATGATGATAATCACAAAATAAATCTAAAAATATGAAATTCAAGAAAATCTAAAATCACAAACAATGCTCGAAATCTCTAAAAACACTGTCAAAATAGTTGCAAAAACTCAAGAAAATCTACAAGAGAAGTTCAAATTCTCCATCGAGAAATATAGAAACAAAAGAAGAAAGATTATTCAAGGTACTGTTCACTAATCGTCCAGTTTTTTCACTTTTCTTTTTCTTATATCGCTCGCGAAATACTAGATAGTCATATTTCTATTTATTTAGTAGATTCATTATGTGTTCTTGCTTTAAAGTACACATTACTATTCTCATCATACTGTTCAATTGGTGATAACTGTTTTACGTACTATTTTGCGTATAGTACAAAATATTGTTCTTGTGCTTCTGGTGTCATTTTATTCATGTTTGATTGAGTTGAATATCATTTTCAACTCATATTATATCATGTAATTAAAAAATAATAGAGGTGTATATGGCTTCTATTTCGATGTATTTCAAGTGAATTCACGTGTAATTGGTGCTATTGTCCTATCCTTGTTCTAACTAAAAATAGAATATTGTTCTTGTGCTTCTGGTGTCATTTTATACATGTTTGATTGAGTTGAATATTATTTTGAACTCATATAATTTTATGTAATCAAAAAATAATAGAGGTGTATATGGCTCGTATTTTAGTATATATCTGATCAATTGAAGTGCACTTGGTGCTATTGTTATCTATTAACGTTATTTTTTATTCGTTACAGAAAAAATGGCAAGCAAGAACCCTGCACCAAAATATAATGTAAGCACATATATCTTAGACCAAATCAATTTTTCCTTGTATAAATATAGTTTATCTAGATGATTCTCATTTGTTTACAGAAAACTCAGATGCTTCACAAGACTCCTTCATGATAAATTCAAAAACATGAGTCATAAAAAGAAATCCATTATCAGGGAATTAGGATTTGGTGGTTTGATGCACATCCCTCCGATGAATGTGCTGCATAAGAACTTGAAAGAGTTGGCATATTCCTTAGATCTGATAAAAAACACATTGGACACTCGGTACGGTGTATTGAACATCACCCAGGAAAATATAGGAGTTGTCTGATGCACCACTATTTCGTGGTATATTTTATACTTAATTTGAGTGAATTTTATCCATTACTCGCACATTTATTCAATGAAATAGCATGGTTTCATGACTTTATCCTAATTTGTGCTTAAGTGTGAAAATATGCTTTTTAAGCCTTTAATTGGTTAATTTTAATTCACCTTTGACTCTACTAGATGCCTTGATGTGTTTGTTAGCGATTTCAGGTTGGAAAGGCTAGGAATGGGTTAAAGGAATGAAGAGAAAAGCATGCAAAGTGGAGAAATCATGGAAAATCAAAGATTTGGGATGCATTCATCGACGCGCATGCGTGGAACGACGCGTACGCGTGAATATGAAGTCGCCAAGTGACGCGTACGCGTGACATGACGCGTACGCGTGACATGACGCGTACGCGTGACATGACGCGTACGCGTGGAAAGCAAAAATGCCAAGCGACGCGTACGCGTGACCCACACGTACGCGTCGTTGCTCACACGTGACCTAATTAAAGTAAAAATGCTGGGGGCAATTTCTGAGCTGCCCAGGCCCAAATCCAACTCAATTCAGAGCCTATTACATGCAGAAATCAAGATGAGTGAAAGGGGGGAGCACATAGTTGAGTTTTGAAGATGATTTAGTTAGTTTCTAGAGAAAGAAGCTCTCTCTTCTCTCTAGAATTAAGTTACATGTAGATTAGGATTTCTTAGATCTAGGTTTAATTCATGCTTTGATTTACTTTTCCTTTTCAATTTCTTGTTCTTCTACCTTTGCTTCTCTAGTTTAGTACTTTACTTTTCGTATTTGTTTACCTTGTTGTCGATGCACTCTTGTTTCTTCTATTTCTCTTTAATGCAATTATGTTTCATGTTCCTTTATTGTTGATTTAAGTTGTTGTTGTTAATTCCTTGCAATTGGTAGTTATAGATCTATATTTCTTGCAATTTTCTCTTGCTTTCCTTTTATGCCTTCCAGTGTTTGATTGAATGCTTGGAAGGACGTTAGAGTAGATTTTTGTGTTCTTGGCTTTGGATGGTAACTTAGGTGAAATTGAGTTGCTAATGTCCAAGTCTTGATAATTGGTGTCCATTGACTCTAGCCTTCCACTAAGTTAATTAGTGAGATGGTTAGGACTTATGGATTAGGATTGGTGTAGCTCATTTGACTTTCCTCCATTCGTTTGAGGATGACTTAATGAGATTGATCCTTGCGATTATCATGTTGTGGTTAGTAACAAGGATAAAGATCCTTAACCATCAACCCTTGCCAAGACCTTTTTGTCATTTGAGTTTTCTTTACTTTCTTGCAATTTACTTTTCATGTCCCTTATTCAAAACCCCAAAATATACATCTTATAACCAATAACAAGAATACTTCCCTGCAATTCCTTTGAGAGACGACCTGAGGTTTGAATACTTCGGTTATTTTTATTGGGGTTTGTTACTTGTGACAACCAAATTTTTGCATGAAAGGATTGTTTGTTGGTTTAGAACTATACTTGCAATGAGAATTTATTTGTGAAATTCTATACCAATCAAAAATCTATTCATCACTGCCCTTGGCTTGAATGCATTTGGTAAACGATTACATAAACTGTTATACTTGCATTTTTTGAAATCTATTCTGTTAATTATTTCGGTGTATGTTTACATTATATCTATGTTATTGAAACATTTTTGCTGCTTTTG
The DNA here is from genome assembly GCF_059453495.1 of Arachis ipaensis. NCBI lineage: Eukaryota > Viridiplantae > Streptophyta > Magnoliopsida > Fabales > Fabaceae > Arachis > Arachis ipaensis. The sequence continues at coordinate 76,456,132 of NC_142440.1, read as the reverse complement.
TAGGGCCGCTCTTTACAAGAAAATTTAAATTTCAAGAGCTTACTGAAGAGGACAAGAAAGTTTATAGAACCTTCCCAGGCAAAACTTTGAAGCAATTGAAAGACTCGATGATGGAGATCAGTGTTGACGGGTACGAAGATTGGTTTAAGTTAAGAGGACATTCATCCTCTACATTCAAATGTCGGTCTTGTTGCCGACAACCATAAACAAGGTTTCTCTCGTTCACATACCGCCGATTTTTCATGTGGACACCATACGTGAATGGAATTGGGGTGGTCATATCCTCAACTTCCTCATCAAGGACATAAGTGAGCACATATTAAAAAAGACAAAATTCGTTGATGGCTGCCTCTATGCTCTCATGATTGTATACTTTCATGAATCCACACACAAAAACAAGTTAGTGGATACAATTCCTGGACCACCCTGATTGCAGCACTGGACTAAGGAATTGCTGGTTCAGAGGATAGAAGCTGAGATTAAGGATCATAAGGTAACTCAAAAAAAATCCTTTCTTTAATTTTAGTGTATTTGTTTTATATATATGACGTAAACTAATGTTTTACCTATTTTAGGGCATCGTCAAGAGAGCACCACTGAAAAATTGACAAAAATGAAGAAGGAATAAAAGAAGGCGAAAAAGAAGAAGAAAAAAAAGAAGAAGGAGATTTCTTCAGAAAGTGATAGTGGTACTGACTTTGAGTCTGATTCTGAAAAAGACTTAGAGGAGGCAACAAAAACAAGAAAAGAACCAACAAGAAAGGTAAAAAAGTCAGTATTATTTTTCGTTGTATTTTGTCATTTTTACCGTGTTTATTGCCTGATGATTGTTTGTTGTCCAAGATGCAATTCAAAAAGAGGAAGCACATTGTTCAGGATTCATCTTTAAAAAATCTAACTGAATTTAATGATGAGTAAGATTCAGAAATTATCATTGGAATGCTATATTTTCTGTTTATATAAAAATTTTATTTATTAACAGAATGTTTCTAAATTAATTGTCAGAAGTAAAGAATTTGAGCATATAACTAAAGGAAGATTGAAGAAAAAAGTTCATAGTCCTGCAAAAAAATATGCATTGCTTTTGGGGTTATTTTATCAATTTTGTTGTATTTATTTGCTTGATGATTCTTTGTTTTCCAAAAAAAGAAAGCACGTTATTGAGGATTCATCTTCTGAAAAAGAAACTGAATTTGATCATGAGTAAGATACATTGTAATGCTATCTTTTGTTTTTCATCAAAATTTTATTTGTTAACATAATCTTTTACATGTACTGTTAAAACTGAACAAATACAACAATTAAGAGGAACAAAAAAGAAGAAAATAAATGATAAGCCATGCACAAAGGTATGTTTGCTTTTTGGTGTATTTTGGCAATTTTATTGTGTTTTTGTTGCCTGATGATTGTTTCGTTTCTCATGATGCAGGAAAAAACTCCAGATATACCAGAAGGTAGACTCCACTCTGCAGAAGCTCACTATGATTCTTCACAAATGTAAGATTCAATATGTAAAATCCTTTCTTTAATAAAATTACCTAAATCCTGATATAATTAATTACTCTAGTTTTACTGAATAATGTTTATTTTGTCATTAGAATGATAGATGTAAACTTGGCAAATGAAAATGGTCCTGTGTTTCAAATACAGACAAAGTAGAGTAGTGTAAATAAGCCAAGTGATAACATGTAATTTTTGTTTCTCTTGCCATATCCTTAATTCTTGTGTTACCATATTCTTCTTCTGATTCCATATATATTTTTTTTAGAAAAAAAAGCCCTTTAATACTTTATTCAAGAAAAAAAAGGCAAGAAAAAAAGAAAAAATTGCAACTATGTACGTTTGATGAGCGGATATTTTATACGCTTTTTGGGGGTAATTTCATGTAGTTTTTAGCAAGTTTTAGTTAGTTTTTAGTATATTTTTATTAGTTTCTAGGCAAAATTCATATTTATGGACTTTACTATAAGTTTGTGTGTTTTTCTGTGATTTCAGGTATTTTCTGGCTGAAATTGAGGGAGCTGAGCAAAAATCTGATTCAGACTGAAAAAGGACTGCAGATGTTGTTAGATTCTGACCTCCCTGCACTCGAAATGGATTTTTTGGAGCTACAGGAGTCCAAATGGCATGCTCTCAATTGCGTTGGAAAGTAGACATCCAGGTCTTTCCAGCAATATATAATCGTCCATACTTTGCTCAAGGATAAACGACGTAAACTGGCTTTCAACACCAGTTCCATGTTGCATTCTAACGTTAAACGCCAGAAACAGGTTACAAGTTGGAGTTAAACGCCAGAAATAGGTTACAACCTGGCGTTTAACTCTAGAAATAGCCTAGGCATGTGTAAAGCTCAAGTCTCAGCCCCAGCACACACCAGGTGGGCCCCAGAAGTGGATTTCTGCACTATCTATCTTAGTTTACTCATTTTCTGTAAACCTAGGTTACTAGTTTAGTATTTAAACAACTTTTAGAGATTTATTTTGTACCTCATGACATTTTAGATCTGAACTTTGTACTCTTTGACGGCATGAGTCTCTAAACTCCATTGTTGGGGGTGAGGAGCTCTGCTATGTCCCGATGAATTAATGCAATTATTTCTGTTTTCTATTCAAACACGCTTGTCTCTATCTAAGATGTTCATTCGCACTTCAATATGATGGATGTGATGATCCGTGACACTCATCACCATTCTCAACCTATGAACGTGTGCCTGACAACCCACTTCCGTTCTACCTTCGATTGAATGAGTATCTCTTGGATTCCTTAATCAGAATCTTCGTGGTATAAGCTAGAATCCATTGGCAGCCTTCTTGAGAATCCGGAAAGTCTAAACCTTGTCTGTGGTTTTCTGAGTAGGATTCAGGGATTGAATGACTGTGACAAGCTTCAAACTCACAAGGGTTGGGCATAGTGACAGACGCAAAAGGATTAATGGTTTCCAGCATGAGTGAGAACCGACAGATGATTAGCCGTGCGGTGACAGCGCACCTGGACCATTTTCACTAAGAGGACGGATGGTAGCCATTGACAACGATGATCCACCAACACACAGCTTGCCATAGGAGGAACCTTGCATGCGTGAAGAAGAAGACAGGGGGAAAGCAGAGATTCAGAAGACAAAGCATCTCCAAAACTCCAACATATTCTCCAATACTGCATAACAAGTATTTAATTCATGCTCTTTTATTTTTCGTAATCCAAACTGATAATTATAATTGATATCCTAACTAAGAATTACAAGATAACCATAGATTGCTTCAAGCCAACAATCTCCGTGGGATTCGACCCTTACTCACGTAAGGTATTACTTGGACGACCCAGTGCACTTGCTGGTTAGTGGTACGAGTTGTGAAAAGTGTGATTTACAATTCGTGCACCAAGTTTTTGGCGCCGTTGCCGGGGATTGTTCGAGTTTGAACAACTGACGGTTTATTTTGTTGCTTAGATTAGGAAAATTTTTTTTTTGGTTTAGAGTCTTCTATTATTATTTTTGGTTGAAATTTTTTTTAAATCCTTATTTTCTCTTTTTAAATTTTTCAAAAATTTTATAAACAGATAATTGAGTTTTTCTGTTTGAGTTTAGTTTCGTATTCTAAGTTTGGTGTCAATTGCATGTATTTAATTTCTTTTAAATTTTCGAATTTGTGTTCATTGTTCTTTCTTAATCTTCAAGTTGTTCTTGTTTATTTTCCTTGTTTGATCTTTAGTTTTTCTTATTTTGTGATTTTTCTTGTCTTTCTTGTCATTTTCGAATTATTAGTATTCAAAAAATAAATAAATAAATAAAATATTTTATACATTAAATACCTTATTAAAACACGTTAAATTTATAGCTCAATTGGCTAAAGCGTTGTGCTTATGTTCTTGGTAATTGGCTATCTTCTTTTTAAAACTTTTTTTTAAAAAAATAATTTTTCTTTGATTAAATCTTGTGCCAAACTTTAAGTTTGGTGTTCTCTTGTTAATTTTTCTTGAGTTTTCGAAAATTTTATTTTGGTTTTCTAAAAATTTTAAGTTTGGTGTTCTTTTTTTAAGTTCTTGAGTCCTTTGAGTCTTTGAATTTCTGTTCTTCGTGTTCTTGTGAATCTTCAAGGTGTTCTTGAGTCTTTCTTGTATTTTGATCTTAAAATTTTTATGTTTGGTGTTCCTTGGTGTTTTCCCTCCAAAATTTTTGAAAATAAGGAGCATTGGATCTAAAAAAATTTAAGTTTTGTGTCTTTTTATTGTTTTTCTCTTTCCTCATTGAATTCAAAAATATCTTTTTCCCTTATTTTAATTGATTTTTTGAAAATCACCTTTAAAAATTCAGATTTTTATTTTAAAAATCAAATCTTTTCAAAATTCAAAATCTTATTCAAAAATCATATTCAAAAATTTTCAAATCTTTTCAATTAACTAGTCAATTCAACATTCAAATTTCTTTTTATTTTCTTTTCCTTTTAATTTTCGAAATCCATATTTTATTTTCTAATTATTTCACTTTATTTTATTTCATTTTTTTGGATATTTTTAATTAAAAAAAACTTTATAAAAATATATTTTACTTGCAATTCACATCATCTCCCTTTCTCCATCATGGATCTAAGTGGAAATGAACAGTCCAGAAGGACTCTGGGGTCATATGCTAACCCCACTACTGCTGCATATGGGAGTAGTATTTGTATACCCTCCATCAAAGCAGGCAGTTTTGAGCTAAATCCTCAGCTCATTGTCATGGTACAGCAAAACTGCCAGCATTCCGGTCTTTCACAGGAAGAACCTACTGAGTTTCTGGCACAATTCTTGCAAATTGCTGACATAGTATGTGACAAGGAGGTAGATCAGGATGTATACAGACGGTTACTATTTCCGTTTGCTGTAAAAGATCAAGCTAAAAGGTGGTTAAATAACCAACCCACAGCAAGCATAAGGACACGGAAACAGTTATCAGACAAATTTCTGAATCAATATTTCCCTCCAAAAAGGATAACACAGCTAAGGCTGGACATTCAAGGATTTAAACAAGAGGATGATGAATCCCTTTATAATGCCTGGGAGAGGTACAGAGGGATGCTAAGGAAATGCCCCTCTGAAATGTTTTCAGAATGGGTGCAATTAGACATCTTCTACTATGGGCTTATAGAAGGAGCTCAGATGTCCCTAGACCACTCAGCTGGTGGATCTATACACATGAGGAAACCTATTGAAGAGGCTCAAGAGCTTATTGATATAGTTGCCAGAAACCAGCATCTGTACATAAGTAATGGGTCCTCCATAAAAGAAGCAGCCAAAGCAGTGTCTACTGAACTTAGTCCTCCAGAACAAGTTGCTGAACTCAATCAACAATTGTGCTTTCTAACAAAACAGCTAGCAGAATTTAAGGAGATGCTACAAGATAGTAAAAATGCTAATAAAAATATGGAGGCACAATTGAATTAAACAAAACAGCAGTTATCAAAGCAGATAACAGAAGAGTGCCAGGCAGTTCAATTAAGAAGTGGGAAAACATTAAATACCTCACTTCAGAACAGCAGAAAGCCAAGGAAAGAACAACTGACAGAGGATGAGCAAAATGTCATCCAAAATCTCTCTGAGGACAGTAAGAGCCCAGAGAGGAATGATTCTGGCGCTCAAATGCCAGAAAAGGATGGAGAGCTGGCGTTAAACACCCAACCAATGCTCAGTTCTGGCGTTCGAACGCCACAAACAAGCAAGGAGTTGGCGTTAAACGCCCAAAGGAAGCTCAATTCTAGCGTTCAAATGCCAGGAACAGGTAAGGAGTTGGCGTCCAACGCCAGTCCAGCTTCCACCCCTGGCATTCAAAACGCCAGTGAGGGATCAGACACACACAGGTGCTGATAACAACCTCTCTAAAAAGGCTTCCCCAACCACCTCTGTAGGAAGTAAATCTGCAGCAACCAAGGTTGAGGAATACAAAGCCAAGATGCCTTATCCTCAAAAACTCCGCCAAGAGGAGCAGGATAAGCAATTTGCTCGCTTTGCAGACTATCTCAGGACTCTTGAAATAAAGATTCCGTTTGCAGAGACACTTGAGCAAATACCCTCTTATGCCAAGTTCATGAAAGAGATCTTGAGTCATAAGAAGGATTGGAGAGAAACTGAAAGAGTTCTCCTCACTGAAGAATGCAGTGCAGTCATTCTGAAAAGCTTCCCAGAAAAGCTTAAAGATCCCGGGAGCTTCATGATACCATGCACATTAGAGGGTAATTGCACCAAGATAGCTCTATGTGATCTTGAGGCAACTATTAATCTAATACCTGCATCTACTATCAGAAAGCTTGGCTTAACTAAAGAAGTCAAACCAACCCAGATATGTCTCCAACTTGCTGATGGCTCCATTAAATACCCATCAGGCGTGATTGAAGACATGATTGTCAGGGTTGGGCCATTCGCCTTCCCTACTGATTTTGTAGTGCTGGAAATGGAGGAGCACAAGAGTGCTACTCTCATTCTAGGAAGACCCTTCCTAGCAACTGGACGAACTCTCATTGATGTCCAAAAGGGGGAAGTAACCCTGAGAGTCAATAAGGATGAGTTTAAGTTGAATGCTGTCAAAGCCATGCAGCATCCAGACACACCAAAAGACTGCATGAAAGTTGATCTTATTGACTCTTTAGTAGAGGAGATCAACATGGCTGCGAGTCTCGAATCAGAGCTGGAAGACATCTTTAAAGATGTTCAGCCTGATCTGGGGGATTCAGAGGAATTGAAAGAGCCTCTGGAAATTCCTCAGGAAGAGAAAAAACCTCCTAAACCCGAGCTCAAACCATTACCACCATCTCTGAAATATACATTTCTGGGAGAAGGTGACACTTTTTTAGTGATCATAAGCTCTGCTTTGAATTCACAGGAAGAGGAAGCACTACTTCAAGTGCTAAGGACACATAAGACAGCTCTTGGGTGGTCCATAAGTGACCTTAAGGGCATAAGCCCAGCTAGATGCATGCACAAGATCCTATTAGAGGATGATGCTAAGCCAGTGGTTCAACCACAGAGGCGGTTAAATCCAGCCATGAAGGAAGTAGTACAGAAAGAGGTCACCAAGTTACTGGAGGCTGGGATTATTTATCCTATTTCTGATAGCTACTGGGTGAGCCCTGTTCAAGTTGTCCCCAAAAAGGGAGGCATGACAGTAGTTCATAATGAAAAAAATGAACTGGTTCCTACAAGAACAGTTACAGGGTGGCGCATGTGTATTGACTACAGAAGGCTCAATACAGCCACCAGAAAGGATCATTTTCCTTTACCATTCATAGACCAGATGCTAGAGAAACTAGCAGGTCATGATTCTTACTACTTTTTGGATGGCTATTCAGGTTACAACCAAATTGCAGTAGATCCCCAGTATCAAGAGAAAATTGCATTTACATGTCCATCTAGAGTATTTGCCTACAGAAGGATGCCATTTGGGCTGTGTAATGCACCTGCAACCTTTCAGAAATGCATGCTCTCTATTTTCTCTGATATGGTGGAAACATTTCTGGAATTCTTCATGGATGACTTCTCAGTATATGGAGACTCATTCAGCTCCTGTCTTGATCACCTGACACTAGTTCTGAAAAGATGCCAAGAGACTAACCTGGTTTTAAACTGGAAAAAATGTCACTTTATGGTGACTGAAGGGATTGTCCTTGGGCATAAAATTTCAAACAAGGGAATAGAGGTGGATCAAGCTAAAGTGGAAGTAATTGAAAAATTACCACCACCTGCCAATGTTAAGGCAATCAGAAGCTTTCTGGGGCATGCAGGATTCTATAGGAGGTTTATAAAGGATTTTTCAAAAATTGCAAAATCTCTGAGCAATCTGCTAGCTACTGACATGCCATTTGTATTTGACACAGAGTGTCTGCAGGCGTTTGAAACTCTAAAAGCTAAGCTGGTCACAGCACCAGTTATTTCTGCACCAGACTGGACATTACCATTCGAATTGATGTGTGATGCCAGTTATAAGGCCATTGGTGCAATATTGGGACAGAGGCATGACAAGCTTCTGCATGTCATTTATTATGCTAGCCGTGTTTTAAATAACGCCCAGAAAAATTACACAACCACAGAAAAAGAATTGCTTGCAGTGGTTTATGCCATTGACAAGTTTAGATCATACTTAGTAGGATCAAAAGTGATTGTGTACACTGACCATGCTGCTCTTAAATATCTACTTACAAAGCAGGATTCAAAACCCAGGCTCATAAGATGGGTGTTGCTTCTGCAAGAGTTTGATATAGAAATAAGAGACAGAAAAGGGACAGAAAACCAAGTGGCTGATCACCTGTCCCGAATAGAACCAGTAGAAGAGGCGTTCTTCCCCCCTATTGAGATCTTTGAAACCTTTCCGAATGAGTATTTGTTTGCCATTCAGGAAACCCCATGGTTTGTAGACATAGCAAACTATAAAGCTGCAAGGAGTACAGCAGGCAACAAAAGAAAAAAATTAATTACTGATGCAAAGTACTACTTGTGGGATGAACCCTATCTCTTTAAGAGATGTGCAGACGGAATAATCCGTAGGTGTGTGCCTAGAAAAGAAGCACAGAAGATCTTATGGCATTGCCATGGGTCACAATATGGAGGTCAATTCGGAGGTGAGCGAACAGCCACCAAGGTCCTCCAATGTGGTTTCTACTGGCCTACCCTTTATAAAGATTCTCGAGAGTTTGTACGTAACTGTGATAGTTGCCAGTGAGCTGGTAATCTGCCTCATGATTACGCCATACCTCAATAAGGGATCTTGGAGATTGAGTTGTTTGATGTATGGGGCATTGACTTCATGGGGCCTTTCCCACCATCATACTCAAACACTTATATTCTGGTTGCAGTCGACTATGTATCTAAATGGGTAGAGGCCATTGCCACACCCACTAATGATACTAAGACAGTGCTGAAGTTCCTCCAGAAATATATCTTCAGCAGATTTGGTGTCCCTAGAGTACTAATCAGTGATGGGGGCACTCACTTCTGCAACAAACAACTTTACTCTGCCATGGTCCGGTATGGAATTAGCCACAAAGTGGCAACTCCATATCATCCACAGACAAATGGGCAAGCTGAAGTTTCTAACAGAGAACTGAAAAGAATCCTGGAACAGACTGTAAGTACCCGTAGAAAGGATTGGGCAAGAAGCTTGGATGATGCGCTGTGGGCCTACAGAACAGCATTCAAGACTCCTATAGGGACCTCTCCATACCAGCTTGTGAATGGTAAGGCCTGTTATTTGCCCGTGGAACTGGAATACAAAGCCTACTGGGCAACTAGATTCCTAAACTTTGATGCCAAACTAGCTGGAGAAAAAAGATTGCTCCAGCTGAATGAGCTAGAGGAATTCAGACTCACTGCTTTCAAAAATGCCAAACTCTATAAGGAGAAAGCAAAAAGATGGCATGACAGAAAGCTGTCATCTAGAGTCTTTGAACCAGGACAGAAGGTTCTGCTATTTAACTCTAGGCTCAGGCTATTTCCCGGGAAACTGAAATCCCAGTGGAGGGGACCATATGTGATTACAAGTGTGTCACCATATGGCTATGTGGAGCTTCAAGACATTGATTCTAATAAGAAGTTCATTGTTAATGGACAGAGAATCAAACATTATCTTGAAGGCAATGTTGAGCAAGAATGCTCAAGGCTGAGGCTAGATTAAAAAGCTCAGCAAGGTCCAGCTAAAGACAATAAAGAAGCGCTTACTGGGAGGCAACCCAGCCATTAGCAAAACTCTTTCTGTTATTTTATTTTATTCTATTCTTCATTTTATTTATTTTTAAAGCATATAAGTTCAATATTAACAAGGTAAAGAATCAGTTGCATAAGTTCACAGGGCTACAGAAGGATTCAGAGCACAAAACAGGAAAAAGGAGCTCACTGGCAAGAAAACGCCAGTAAGAGGCACAATTGGGCGTTAAACGCCCAGAAGAAGCATCTACTGGGCGTTTAACACCAGTACAGATAGCCATCTAGGCGTTAAACGCTAGAAAGAAGCAGCTTCTGGGCGTTTAACGCCAGATTTACAGCATCCTGGGCGTTCAGAAAAATGCCCAGTAACAAAGGAGTTTCTGGCGTTTAACGCCAGCTGGAAGCAACAGCTGGGCGTTAAACGCCTAGACCAAGCACCAAGTGGGCGTTAAACACCCAAAACATGCAGCAGTTGGGTGTTTAACGCCAGGATTGTGGGGAGTAGGCAATTTCATTTTCAATTCAAATTTTTTCCATTTTTTATGTTTCAATTCATGATTTTTTGCACAAACATGTTACAAATCCTAATTTTTCAAATCCTTTTTCAAAAGATATCAAATGTATCTTAATTCATAAACCCTTTTTTAATCCTCTTCAAATTATTTTCAAATCCTTTTCAAAACAAATCTATCTCTTTTCCTTCTACAATCTTTTCAACTCATCAATATCTTTTCCAAATCTTCACAACATCTTTCTCAAAACAAAGTTATCCTTTTCAAATATCTTCCATATTATTCATATCTTTTAAATTTTAAAGTGCATCCTTTTCCTATCATACTTATCTTTTACAAATCATATCTTTTATCATATCTTCTTCAAAATTTTCGAAAACCCACCCCCTTCCCTTTAAATCCTAGTTCGGCCTCCCCCCACCTCCACAATTCGGACTTGGCTCTTGATGAGCGGATAATTTATACGCTTTTTGACATTGTTTTTAGTATGTTTTTAGTAGGATCTAGTTACTTTTAGGGATGTTTTCATTAGTTTTTATGTTAAATTCACATTTCTGGACTTTACTATGAGTTTGTGTGTTTTTCTGTGATTTCAGGTATTTTCTGGCTGAAATTGAGGGACTTGAGCAGAAATCAGATTCAGAGGTTGAAAAAGGACTGCTGATGCTGTTGGATTCTGACCTCCCTGCACTCAAAGTGGATTTTTTGGAGCTACAGAACTCGAAATGGCGCGCTTCCAATTGCGTTGGAAAGTAGACATCCAGGGCTTTCCAGAAATATATAATAGTCCATACTTTGACCAAGAATTGACGACGTAAACTGGCGTTCAACGCCAGCCTTCTGCCCAAATCTGGCGTCCAGCGCCAGAAAAGGATCCAAAACCAGAGTTGAACGCCCAAACTGGCACAGAAACTGGCGTTCAACTCCACAAATGGCCTCTGCACGTGTAACACTCAAGCCCAAGCCCAAGCACGCACCAAGTGGGCCCCGAAAGTGGATTTATACATCAAATACTTACTTATGTAAACCCTAGTAGCTAGTTTATTATAAATAGGACCTCTTACTATTGTATTAGATATCTTTGATCAGTTGTATGCTATCTTAGATCACAATAGGGGGCTGGCCATCTCGGCCATGCCTGGACCTTTCACTTATGTATTTTTAACGGTAGAGTTTCTACACTCCATAGATTAAGGTGTGGAGCTCTGCTGTTCCTCAAAGATTAATGCAAAGTACTACTGTTTCTATTCAATTCTTCTTATTTCGCTTCTAAGATTCCATTCGAACCCAAGAACGTGATGAAGGTGATGATTATGTGTGACGCTCATCATCCTTCTCCCTTATGAACGCGTGCCTGACAAACACTTCCGTTCTACATGAATTAAGCTAGAATGAGTATCTCTTAGATCTCCTAACCAGAATCTTCGTGGCGTAAGCTAGAATGATGGCGGCATTCAAGAGAATCCGGAAGGTCTAAACCTTGTCTGTGGTATTCCGAGTAGGATTCAATGATTGAATGACTGTGACGAGCTCCTAACTCGCGATTGCAGGGCGTTAGTGACAGACGCATAAGGATAGTAAATCCTATTCCGGCATGATCGAGAACCGACAGATGAATAGCCGTGCCGTGACAGGGTGCGTGAGCAGATTATTCACTGAGAGGATAAGATGAAGCCATTGACAAGGGTGATGCCTCCAGACGATTAGCCGTGCCGTGACAGGGCATTGGATCATTTTCCCGTGAGATGACCGAAAGTAGCCCTTGACAGTGGTGATGTATCACATAAAGCCAGCCATAGAAAGGAGTAAGACGGATTGGATGAAGATGGCAGGAAAGCAGAGGTTCAGAGGAACGAAAAGCATCTCCATTCGCTTATCTGAAATCCCTACCAATGATTTACATAAGTATCTCTATCCCTTTTATTGTTTATTTGAATCTAATAAAATATCATGTTTAAATCTGCCTGACTGAGATTTGCAAGGTGACCATAGCTTGCTTCATACCAACAATCTCCGTGGGATTCGACCCTTACTCACGTAAGGTATTACTTAGACGACCCAGTGCACTTGCTGGTCAGTTGTATCGAAGTTGTGACAATTATGAATTAAGATCAGAGCACCAAGCTTTGGAGCCATTACCAGGATTTGTTCGATCCTGGAGATCACAATTTCGTGCACCAAGTTTTTGGCGCCGTTGCCGGGGATTGTTTGAGTATGGACAACTGACGGTTCATCTTGTTGCTCAGATTAGGTAATTTTCTTTTTATTTTATTTTCAAAATTTTTTTCAAAAAAAAAAAAAAATTTCTAAAATTTTCTCATCTGTTTTCGAAAAAAAATAAAAATGTTTTCAAAAATAAATTATTCTATGGCTTCAAAATTTTTAAGAATGAATTCTAGTGTTTCATGAAATATGTTGAATCATATCTGGCTGTAAAGCCATACCCAAACTACTTTGGGATTGGTATTCAACTAATCACTCCAGCCCATGTAATTATATGTTGCAGCCTGGCTGGCTGTAAAGCCATGTCTAAATTTATTTGGACTGAGGCTTGCAATTGGTTATCAAGAGCAAGCTAGTTGGAGCTAATCCACCTGCTACTGTTCCTGATCTACCCGCTGTTGATCCACGATCACCTGCTGAAGCTTGGCTGGCCATTGGCCATGTCTAGTGTTTTGGACTGAAGCTTTCATTGAAAGCTTGGCTGGCTAGTGAGCCATGTCTAATTCCTGGACTGAAGCTTTAGACTAACATGGCAAGATTCCTGGAATTCATATTAAAAATTTTGGAATCCTTATTTTTCCTTTTAATTTTCAAAAAATATAAAATAAAAATCCAAAAAAATTAGAAAATCATAAAAATAAAAAATATTTCCTGTTTCTTGTTTGAGTCTTGAGTCATGTTATAAGTTTGGTGTCACTTGCATATGCATCTAGCATTTTTCGAAAATATCATGCATTCATAGTGTTCTTCATGATCTTCAAGTTGTTCTTGGTAAGTCTTCTTGTTTGATCTTGATGATTTTTTGTTTTGTGTCTTTTCATGTTTATCATATGCATTCTTGAATTCTTAGTGCGTAAGCATTAAAGAATTCTAAGTTTGGTATCTTGCATGTTTTCTTTGCATTAAAAATTTTTCAAAATTGTGTCTATGATGTTCATCTTGACATTCAAAGTGTTCTTGGTGTTCATCTTGACATTCATAGCATTCTTGCATGCATCACATGTTTTGATCAAAAAAATTTCATGCATTGCATATTTTTCATGTTTTTCATAAAAATTTCAAAAATAAAAAAAAATATCTTTCCCTTTTCCTCTCATCAAATTCGAAAATTTGGATTGACTATTTCAAAAATTTTTAAAATCAAGTTGTTGCCAATGAGTCAAATCAAATTTTCAATTTGAAAATCTTATCTTTTTCAAAATCTTTTTCAAAAATCAAATCTTTTTCAAAATTCTTAGTTATTTTCAAAAATTCAAAAAAATATTTTTCAAAAATCTTTTTCTTATTTTTATACCAAATTTTCGAAAATAAACATAAACAATTAATGTTTTGATTCAAAAATTTGAAGTTTGTTACTTGCTTGTTAAGAAAGATTCAAACTTTAAGTTCTAGAATCATATCTTGTGATTTCTTATGAATCAAGTCATTAATTGTGATTTTAAAAATCAAATCTTTTTCAAAACTAATTCCTATCATATCTTTTCAAAATATCTTCTTATCTTATCTTTTTCAAAAATATCTTTTCAAAATATCTTTTCTAACTTCCTAACTTTCTATCTTTTCAAAATTTGTTTCAACTAACTAACTAACTTTTTGTTTGTTTCTTAACTTTTTCAAAACCACCTAACTAACTCTCTCTCTCTCAATTTTCGAAAATATCTTCCCTCTTTTTCAAAAATTTCTTTTTAATTAACTAATTATTTTTATTTTTTATTTTTGAATTCAAAAATTTTCGAAAAATACTAACTAATTTTCAAAAACCAATTTTCAAAAATCACTAACTCTTTTTCAAAATAATTTTCGAAAATTATTCCTCCCCCATCTCATTCTCTTTATTCATTCATGTCCTAACATCTCATCTCACATTCCAATCCTCACAGTTGTGTTTCTTCCTTTACATCACATCCTTTATCTCCCCCTCTTCTTCCACTCACAAAGGGATCCCTATACTGTGGTATAAAGGATCTCTATTATTATTATTATTTTTCTGTGCCTTCTTCTTTGTCATATGAGCAGGAGCAAGGATAAGAACATTCTTGTGGAAGCAGATCCAGAACCTGAAAGGACTCTAAAGAGAAAATTAAGAGAAGCTAAAATACAACAATCCAGAGATAACCTTTCAGAAATTTTCGAACAGGCAGAGGAGATGGCAGCCGAAAATAATAATAATGCAAGGAGAATGCTTGGTGACTTTACTGCACCTAATTCCAATTTACATGGAAGAAGCATCTCCATTCCTGCCATTGGAGCAAACAACTTTGAGCTAAAACCTCAATTAGTTTCTCTAATGCAGCAGAACTGCAAGTTTCATGGACTTCCATCTGAAGATCCTTTTCAGTTCTTAACTGAATTCTTGCAGATATGTGATACTGTTAAGACTAATGGAGTAAATCCTGAAGTCTACAGGCTCATGCTTTTCCCTTTTGCTGTAAGAGACAGAGCTAGATTATGGTTGGATTCTCAACCCAAAGACAGCCTGAACTCTTGGGATAAGCTGGTCACGGCTTTCTTAGCCGAGTACTTTCCTTCTCAAAAGCTGAGCAAGCTTAGAGCTGATGTTCAAACCTTCAGACAGAAAGAAGGTGAATCTCTCTATGAAGCTTGGGAAAGATACAAACAGTTGACCAAAAAGTGTCTTTCTGACATGCTTTCAGAATGGACCATCCTGGATATATTCTATGATGGTTTATCTGAGCTATCAAAGATGTCACTGGACACTTCTGCAGGTTGATCCATTCACCTAAAGAAAATGCCTGCAGAAGCTCAAGAACTCATTGACATGGTTGCTAATAACCAGTTCATGTACACTTCTGAAAGGAATCCTGTGAACAATGGGACGCCTATGAAGAAGGGAGTTCTTGAGGTTGATACTCTGAATGCCATATTGGCTCAGAATAAAATATTGACTCAGCAAGTCAATATGATTTCTCAGAGTCTGCATGGAATGCAAGCTGCATCCAACAGTACTCAAGAGGCATCTTCTGAAGAAGAAGCTTATGATCCTGAGAACCCTGCAATAGCAGAGGTAAATTACTTAGGTGAACCTTATGGAAACACCTATAACTCAACATGGAGAAATCATCCAAATTTCTAATGGAAGGATCAAAAGCCCCAACAAGGCTTTAATAATGGTGGAAGAAACAGGTTTAGCAATAGCAAACCTTTTCCATCATCAACTCAGCAACAGACAGAGAACTCTGAACAAAATGCTTCTAATTTAGCAAATCTAGTCTCTGATCTATCTAAGGCCACTGTAAGTTTCATGAATGAAACAAGGTCTTCCATTAGAAATCTGGAAGCACAAGTGGGCCAGCTGAGTAAAAGGATCACTGAAATCCCTCCTAGTACTCTCCCAAGCAATACAGAAGAGAACCCAAAAGGAGAGTGCAAGGCCATTGACATAAGCGCCATGGCCGAACCTCTGAGGAGAGGAGAGGACGTGAATCCCAAGGAGGAAGACCTCCAGGGACGTCCAGTGATCAATAAGGAGCTTCCCTCTGTGGAATCAAAGAACTCTGAGGCTCATCTAGAGACTATAGAGATCCCATTGAACCTCCTTATGCCCTTCATGAGCTCTGATGAGTATTCCTCTTTTGAAGAGAATGAGGATGTCACTGAAGAGCAAACTGCCAAGTTTCTTGGTGCAATCATGAAGATGAATGCCAAATTGTTTGGCATTGATGCTTGGGAAGTTGAACCTCCCTTGTTCATCAATGAACTAAGTGATCTGGATCAACTGACATTGCCTCAGAAGAGACAGGATCCTGGAAAGTTCATAATACCCTGCACCATAGGCACCATGATCTTTAAGGCTCTGTGTGACCTCGGTTCAGGAATAAACCTCATGCCCCTCTCTGTAATAGAGAAACTGGGAATCTATGGGGTGCAAGCTGCTAAAATCTCATTAGAGATGGCAGACAGCTCTAGAAAACAGGCTTATGGACAAGTAGAGGACGTGTTAGTAAAGGTTGAAGACCTTTACATCCCTGCTGATTTCATAGTCCTGGATACTGGAAAGGAAGAGGATGAATCCATCATCCTAGGAAGACCTTTCCTGGCCACAGCAAGAGCTGTGATTGATGTTGACAGAGGTGAAATATTCCTTCAATGGAATGAGAACTCCCTTGTGTTTAAAACTCAAGGATCTCCCTCTGCAACCATGGGGAGGAAGCAGAAAAAGCTTCTCTCCAAGCAGAGTCAACCAGAGCCCCCACAGTCAAACTCTAAGTTTGGTGTTGGAGAGTCTCAACAAAGCTCTGCACATCTGTGAGGCTCCATGAGAGCCCACTGTCAAGCTATTGACATTAAAGAAGCGCTTGTTGGGAGGCAACCCAATGTTTATCTAATTCTTATTTTTATTGTTTTTCATGTTTTCTTAGGTTCATGATCATGTGGAGTCACAAAATAAATAGAAAAATTGAAAACGGAATCAAAAACAGCAGAAGAAAAATCACACCCTGGAGGAGCATCTGTCTGGCGTTCAAACGCCAGAACAGAGCATAGTTCTGGCGCTGAACGCCCAGAATGGGAGCATCCTGGCGCTGAACGCCCAGAACAAGCATGGTTCTGGCGTTCAACGCCAGAAATGGCAGCAAAGGGGCGTTGAACGCCCAAAAGGGGCACCAACCTGGCGCTGAACGCCCAGAGTTGTGTGCCAGGGCATTTTACATGCCTAAATTGGTGCAGGGATGTAAATGCCTTGACACCTCAGGATCTGTGGACCTCACAGGATCCCCACCTACCTCATCATCTCTCTTTCCATTCATGATCATCCCTTCTACTTTCCATTTACCACTCACATCCATACACCCACTACCTTCAAAATTCAACATCTCTCTCTCTCTCCCACCCAATCCCACCCATATGGCCGAATACACACTCCCATCCATCTCCTCCATATCTTCTTCTTATTCTTCTATTCTTTCTTCTTTTGCTCGAGGGCGAGCAACATTCTAAGTTTGGTGTGGTAAAAGCATAGCTTTTTTGTTTTTTCCATAACCATTGATGGCACCTAAGGCCAGAGAAACCTCTAGAAAGAGGAAAGGGAAGACAAAAGCTTCCATCAAGGGTCTATAGCTCAGTGGTAGAACATTTGACTGCAAATCAAGAGATCCCTGAGATACCTCAGGGGATTCACTTTCTTCCACACAATTATTGGAAGCAACTAAGGGTGGAACATCAGGAGCACTCCATCATCCTTCATGAAATCAGAGAAGATCTAAAAGCAATGAAGGAGGAGCAGCAAAGACAAGGAAGAGACATAGAAGAGCTCAAGGACATCACTAAGGTGGACTCATTCCTTGTTCTTACTTTCTCTGTTTTTTTTCGTTTTATATGTTATGTGCTTATCCATGTTTGTGTCTTCATTACATGATCATTAGTAGTTAGTAACTTTGTCTTAAAGTTATGAATGTCCTATGAATCCATCACCTCTCTTAAATAAAAACTGTTTTAATTCAAAAAGAACAAGAAGTACATGAGTTTCGAATTTATCCTTGAACTTAGCTTAATTATATTGATGTGGTGACAATGCTTCTTGTTTTCTGAATGTATGCTTGAACATTGCATATGTATTTTGAAGTTGTTGTTTAAGAATGTTAAATATGTTGGATCTTGAAAGAATGATGACTAGGAGACATGTTATTTGATAATCTGAAAAATCATAAAAATGATTCTTGAAGCAAGAAAAAGCAGCAAAGAACAAAGCTTGCAGAAAAAAAAAAAAAGAAAGAAAAAAAAATAGGCGAAGAAAAAAAAAATAGAAAGAAAAAGAAAAAGCAAGCAGAAAAAGCCAATAACCCTTAAAACCAAAAGGCAAGGGCAAATAAAAAGGATCCCAAGGCTTTGAGCATCAGTGGATAGGAGGGCCTAAAGGAATAAAATCCTGGTCTAAGCGGCTAAACCAAGCTGTCCCTAACCATGTGCTTGTGGCGTGTAGGTGTCAAGTGAAAACTTGAGACTGAGCGGTTAAAGTCAAGGTCCAAAGCAAAATAAGAGTGTGCTTAAGAACCCTGGACACCTCTAATTGGGGACTTTAGCAAAGCTGAGTCACAATCTGAAAAGGTTCACCCAATTATGTGTCTGTGGCATTTATGTATCCGGTGGTAATACTGGAAAACAAAGTGCTTAGGGCCACGGCCAAGACTCATAAAGAAGCTGTGTTCAAGAATCATCATACTGAACTAGGAGAGTCAAATAACACTATTCGAAATCTGAAGTTCCTATAGATGCCAATCATTCTGCACCTCAATGGATAAAGAGAGATGCCAAAACTATTCAAGAAGCAAAAAGCTATAAGTCCCGCTCATATGATTGAAACTATGTTTCATTGATAGTTTGGAATTTATAGTATATTCTCTTCTTTTTATCCTATTTGATTTTTAGTTGCTTGGGGACAAGCAACAATTTAAGTTTGGTGTTGTGATGAGCGGATAATTTATACGCTTTTTGACATTGTTTTTAGTATGTTTTTAGTAGGATCTAGTTACTTTTAGGGATGTTTTCATTAGTTTTTATGTTAAATTCACATTTCTGGACTTTACTATGAGTTTGTGTGTTTTTCTGTGATTTCAGGTATTTTCTGGCTGAAATTGAGGGACTTGAGCAGAAATCAGATTCAGAGGTTGAAAAAGGACTGCTGATGCTGTTGGATTCTGACCTCCCTGCACTCAAAGTGGATTTTTTGGAGCTACAGAACTCGAAATGGCGCGCTTCCAATTGCGTTGGAAAGTAGACATCCAGGGCTTTCCAGCAATATATAATAGTCCATACTTTGGCCAAGAATTGACGACGTAAACTGGCGTTCAACGCCAGCCTTCTGCCCAAATCTGGCGTCCAGCGCCAGAAAAGGATCCAAAACCAGAGTTGAACGCCCAAACTGGCACAGAAACTGGCGTTCAACTCCACAAATGGCCTCTGCACGTGTAACACTCAAGTCCAAGCCCAAGCACGCACCAAGTGGGCCCCGAAAGTGGATTTATACATCAAATACTTACTTATGTAAACCCTAGTAGCTAGTTTATTATAAATAGGACCTCTTACTATTGTATTAGATATCTTTGATCAGTTGTATGCTATCTTAGATCACAATAGGGGGCTGGCCATCTCGGCCATGCCTGGACCTTTCACTTATGTATTTTTAACGGTAGAGTTTCTACACTCCATAGATTAAGGTGTGGAGCTCTGCTGTTCCTCAAAGATTAATGCAAAGTACTACTGTTTCTATTCAATTCTTCTTATTTCGCTTCTAAGATTCCATTCGAATCCAAGAACGTGATGAAGGTGATGATTATGTGTGACGCTCATCATCCTTCTCCCTTATGAACGCGTGCCTGACAAACACTTCCGTTCTACATGAATTAAGCTAGAATGAGTATCTCTTAGATCTCCTAACCAGAATCTTCGTGGCGTAAGCTAGAATGATGGCGGCATTCAAGAGAATCCGGAAGGTCTAAACCTTGTCTGTGGTATTCCGAGTAGGATTCAATGATTGAATGACTGTGACGAGCTCCTAACTCGCGATTGCAGGGCGTTAGTGACAGACGCATAAGGATAGTAAATCCTATTCCGGCATGATCGAGAACCGACAGATGAATAGCCGTGCCGTGACAGGGTGCGTGAGCAGATTATTCACTGAGAGGATAAGATGAAGCCATTGACAAGGGTGATGCCTCCAGACGATTAGCCGTGCCGTGACAGGGCATTGGATCATTTTCCCGTGAGATGACCGAAAGTAGCCCTTGACAGTGGTGATGTATCACATAAAGCCAGCCATAGAAAGGAGTAAGACGGATTGGATGAAGATGGCAGGAAAGCAGAGGTTCAGAGGAACGAAAAGCATCTCCATTCGCTTATCTGAAATCCCTACCAATGATTTACATAAGTATCTCTATCCCTTTTATTGTTTATTTGAATCTAATAAAATATCATGTTTAAATCTGCCTGATTGAGATTTGCAAGGTGACCATAGCTTGCTTCATACCAACAATCTCCGTGGGATTCGACCCTTACTCACGTAAGGTATTACTTGGACGACCCAGTGCACTTGCTGGTCAGTTGTATCGAAGTTGTGACAATTATGAATTAAGATCAGAGCACCAAGCTTTGGAGCCATTACCAGGATTTGTTCGATCCTGGAGATCACAATTTCGTGCACCAGCTCTCCTCATATCCCTCTCCTTTCTTTTCTTTTGCTTGAGGTCATGCAAACCTCTAAGTTTGGTGTGTTGATCCGTGATCACTAAGCTAATACCCACTAAGATCATGGCTCCTAAGGGAAAACAAACCAACTCAAGAGGCAAGAAAGAGAATATTCCAAAACCACTTTGGAATCAAGGGAAGTTCTTAACCAAAGAACATTCAGACCATTACTACAAAATAATGGGTCTAAGGTTAGTGATCCCAGAAGTTAAATTCGATCTGAAAGAAGACGAATATCCGGAGATCCAAGAGCAAATTCGAAACAGGAGCTGGGAAGTCCTAGCTAATCCTGAAACAAAGGTGGGAAGAAACATGGTTCATGAATTCTACGCAAATCTGTGGCAGACGGACAGGCAGAGAATAGCAAGAACCACATTCTATGAGTATAGAACTCTGGTCAGAGGGAAGATTGTTCACACCCACCCTGATAAAATAAGGGAGATCTTCAAGCTGCCTCAACTGCAAGATGACCCAGACTTCTTTAATAGGAGAATGATGAGATCAAACCTGAACTTGGACAAAATCCTAGAGGACATATGTCTCCCTGGAGCTAAATGGACAACCAACACAAAGGGTGCCCCGAACCAACTCAAAAGAGGAGATCTCAAACCAGTCGCCAGAGGCTGGCTGGACTTCATTGGGCGCTCTATATTGCCCACTAGCAACCGCTCTGAAGTCACCATCAGAAGAGCAGTAATGATTCATTGCATTATGCTGGAAAAAGAAGTGGAAGTTCATCAGCTGATTGCTTGTGAGCTTTACAAAATTGCAAACAAGCACTCCACAGACTAAAGAGGCATCCACCTCCCAAATTCAAGGTTGTTGAGTTCTAATCTTAGCTTTAACTCTGTGATAATTGTTCTTATTAGAAATTTACCTTAAAAGTTATATATGAGTAGTAGTAATTAGTATCTCTATTTTGATTTTATCTCCAATTAAGCTATAATTTATTTTTCTCATCATCATCAAACATGAATAAAATAGCAGATTTTTTTTAGAATAAGGAGGCAATATTTTTTCGAGTTCTTAATAAGGAAAATTCTAATTATCTATATGTGGTGGCAATGCTTTTTGTCTTCTGAATGAATGCCTGAACAGTGCATGTTTTTTATATTGAATATTATGAATGTTAAAATTGTTGGCTCCTAAAAGAATGATGAACAAGAGAAATGTTATTGATGATCTGAAAAATCATGAAATTGATTCTTGAAGCAAGAAAAAGCAGCAAAAAAAAAAAAGAGAAGAAGAAGGAGCAGTAGAAAAAGCCAGTAGCCCTTAAAACCAAAAGGCAAGGGTAAAAAAGATCCAAGGCTTTGAGCATTAATGGATAGGAGGGTCTAAAAGGAATAAAATCCTGGCCTAAGCGGCTAAACTAAGCTGTCCCTAACCATGTGCTTGTGGCGTGAAGGTGTCAAGTGAAAACTTGAGACTGAGCGGTTAAAGTCGAGGTCCAAAGCAAAAACAGAGTGTGCTTAAGAACTCTGGACACCCCTAATTGGGGACTTTAGCAAAGCTAAGTCACAATCTAAAAAGGTTCACCCAATTACGTGTCTGTGACATTTATGTATCCGGTGGTAATACTGGAAAACAAAGTGCTTAGGGCCACGGCCAAGACTCATAAAGTAGCTGTGTTCAAGAATCAACATACTAAACTAGGAGAATCAATAATACTATCTGAATTCTAAGTTCCTATGGACGCCAATCATTCTGAATTTCAAGGGATAAAGTGAGATGCCAAAACTGTTCGGAAACAAAAAGCTACTAGTCCCGCTCATCTAATTAGAATCTGAGATTCACATAAAACTCTGAGATATTATTGCTTCTCGATTTCTTTTTATCCTATTTTATTTATCTAGTTACTTGGGGACAAGCAACAGTTTAAGTTTGGTGTTGTGATGAGCGGATATTTTATACGCTTTTTGGGGGTAATTTCATGTAGTTTTTAGCATATTTTAGTTAGTTTTTAGTATATTTTTATTAGTTTCTAGGCAAAATTTATATTTCTGTACTTTACTATGAGTTTGTGTGTTTTTCTATGATTTCAGGTATTTTCTGGCTGAAATTGAGGGAGCTGAGCAAAAATCTGATTCAGGCTGAAAAAGGATTGCAGATGCTGTTGGATTCTGACCTCCCTGCTCTTGAAATAGATTTTCTGGAGCTACAAGAGTGCAAATGGAGCGCTCTCAATTGTGTTGGAAAGTAGACATCCAGGGCTTTCCAGCAATATATAATAGTCTATACTTTGCTCAAGGATAAATGACGTAAACTGGCGTTCAACGCCAGTTCCATGTTGCATTCTGGTGTTAAACGCCAGAAACAGGTTACAAGTTGGAGTTAAACGCCAGAAACAGGTTACAACCTGGCGTTTAACTCTAGAAATAGCCTAGGCACGTGTAAAGCTCAAGCCTCAGCCCCAACACACACCAAGTGGGCCCCAGAAGTGGATTTCTGCACTATCTATCTTAGTTTACTCATTTTCTATAAACCTAGGTTACTAGTTTAGTATTTAAACAACTTTTAGAGATTTATTTTGTACCTCATGACATTTTAGATCTGAACTTTGTACTCTTTGACGGCATGAGTCTCTAAACTCCATTGCTGGGGGTGAGGAGCTCTGCTGTGTCCCAATGAATTAATGCAATTATTTCTGTTTTCTATTCAAACACGCTTGTCTCTATCTAAGATGTTCATTCGCACTTCAATATGATGGATGTGATGATCTGTGACACTCATCACCATTCTCAACCTATGAATGCGTGCCTGACAACCACCTCCGTTCTACCTTCGATTGAATGAGTATCTCTTGGATTCCTTAATCAGAATCTTCGTGGTATAAGCTAGAATCCATTGGTAGCATTCTTGAGAATCCGGAAAGTCTAAACCTTGTCTGTGGTATTCCGAGTAGGATTCAGGGATTGAATGATTGTGACGAGCTTCAAACTCACAAGGGTTGGGCGTAGTGACAGACGCAAAAGGATCAATGGATCATATTCCAGCATGAGTGAGAACCGACAGATAATTAGCCATGCGGTGACAGTGCACCTGGACCATTTTCACTGAGAGGACGGATGGTAGCCATTGACAATGGTGATCTACCAACACACAGCTTGCCATAGGAGGAACCTTGCGTGTGTGAAGAAGAAGACATGGGGAAAGCAGAGATTCAGAAGACAAAGCATCTCCAAAACTCCAACATATTCTCCAATACTGCATAATAAGTATTTAATTCATGCTCTTTTATTTTTTGCAATCCAAACTGATAATTATAATTGATATCCTAACTAAGAATTACAAGATAACCATAGATTGCTTCAAGCCAAAAATCTCCGTGGGATTCGACCCTTACTCACGTAAGGTATTACTTGGACGACCCAGTGCACTTGATGGTTAGTGGTACGAGTTGTAAAAAGTGTGATTTACAATTCGTGCACCAACGTTCTCATGCAAAAGAAGTTATGTTTTTCTTCAATGCTTGTGGTGTAGTTGTGATGTGATTTTGGTGTATTTCAGGTTCGCGGAACAGGAAGAATCATTCAAGGAACTAACTCCTGTTCAGGAAGCAATAATTAATGAGAATCCTAAAGGACAAACCATTGTTCTTCCGAAACAAACTCATTCTGAATAAGAACCATTGGACATGTGAGTTTTCCAACTCACTTTCAATGTTCTATTTCATTGAGTTAACCATTTGCACTTGATTGTTTATGCCATATTAACTATTTCTTTTTTCTTTTTCTTAGAGTCCTACTTCAAGTATTTGCTCATGCTTCAAGCCCTCCCAAACTCAACAAACTGCTGCAACTTTACCTGGAGAGGGATATATAGAAGAAGAAACTACTAATGCGTAAGTATTTCTTATTAATTGAGGTGCACTTGATGTTGTTGTGCTCTTTCTGCTGTAACTAAGCAAAAGAATATTGATTTTGTCCATTTTGTGCTTCTACTGTCATTTTTGTTCTTATTTTATTGAGTTGCATATCTTTTTAAATTTTGGTGTCTTTAGTTTGTATTTCATGAGAATTAAGGTGCACTTGGTTTGATTATATTAATTAAATTCTATTTTTGTAATTCTGAAGTCCCCCACAACTTTAATAAGCTGTTATACAACAAAAACCTCAACAACCACCCCTTCAAAGAGTGACTGATGCAATAATAATTGTTGCCAATGTTTCCTTGAAAAATGACTTTCCTGCATCATCATTCAGCCTTTGATTCACTCAATCAAGTAAGGAGGCTACACTTTCTAAAGAGGATGAACCATAAGCTGTTAGGGGGAAAACTCAGGACAGCCCAATATTGGTTGAAGACTTGGAAGAATTAGTGGATGTCATAGATTCTGGGGTTGCAGCAGCTTTAAATTTAGCTAGAGATAAAAGTTCCTCTCTAGAAAAGTGCAGCCTATAATGAGCTTCCTCGACAAATTCAAAACTCCCGTGAGGCAGAAGCAAATATCAGATGAACTTAAGGAGAAATACTTTTATTGGGTGACAAATATCGAGACTTATCAAGATGATAGCACCAATGGGTGGGAGACAATTTTTTTGTTGAAGCATGAAAAACAATTGGAAATCAGAAGAATGAACTTTGAATCTTTAAAAGCTGAATTTGATGTCGAAAGTTTAGTAATTGTTGAATAACGTTAATGATTTTCTTATTAGTCGTCGTAGGTTGTCTCGGCAATTTGCCAAATTCTA
The DNA here is from genome assembly GCF_059453495.1 of Arachis ipaensis. NCBI lineage: Eukaryota > Viridiplantae > Streptophyta > Magnoliopsida > Fabales > Fabaceae > Arachis > Arachis ipaensis. The sequence goes on along the minus strand of NC_142440.1, from coordinate 76,430,841 downwards.
AACACCAGAAAATTTGAAAGATTTCAGAAACTCATATACTGTCTGCTCCCTGATATTATTGTAAGTTGTAATACATTAAAATTTTGGTGTATTTTTAAAATATATTGTTTGTTATAACAAATTCTTTCGGTGTTATACAAATTTTGTAGAATTATGCATTGTCGAGTTATGAGGACAACTTCCTTCATCCAAAAACTAAGAAGTCCTTCCGGGTTGAAGACTATAAGGACCACCTCCCATTTTTGGACAAGAAGAAGCTTGCATCCCATCCGTTTGTAAGCTTTGATTTATAAAGTTTCTTAAATAATTCTTACATTATGTAGAAATTAAGCTAAAAAAGGTTTAATTACTCTGTTGGTCCCTATGGTTTCATGAAATTTGTAATTAGGTCCCTGTATTTTTTTCCTTTTAATTGAGTCCTTGAACCAAAATATTTTTTTAATTGGGTCCCTACACTTTTTTTTTCTTTTATTTGGGTCCCTGCACCAATTTTTTTTTAGTTGGGTCCCTATAAAATTAAGCCAATTACTGCTAAGAGGGACCTAATTGAAAAAAAATTTAGTGCAAGGAGCCAATTAAAAGGAAAAAAAGTATAGAGAACTAATTTAAAATTTTGCGAACTATAGGGACCAACAGAGTAATTAAATCGCTAAAAAATTGTTCTCTCTGGTGAAATTTTAGATATTTTCCCCGATTTGCTATGGGGGCATTGGTGATTATGGATAGCGGATGTTGAAAAGAAAAAAATGTCATGTCCTTAACCCAATAAAAAACAAGCTCTTACGAAAGAGAGAACAACAATCAATAAATTTGTTGTACGTTGTCTATTTGATACAAATTTATGTTCCTTTTACAAATTCTCTTGTTTCTGTCTATTTGAAATAAAGTGCACTTGTAGTTCTATGGAAAAAGAAGAATAAATACTATAATACACTGAATTGCTTTCCGAATATACCGAAAAATATTGAAATAAACATCAAATTCGGAAGGTTGAAATTATACTTGCCTTGTTTTGGTTTTTAGGGATTTATCATTTCAAAATTGAGGGTGTTTGCTGGAGGAGAAGCTTTGATAGAAAAGGATGAGAGTGTCGAAGCACCAAACATCAACATCAGTGGGCAGCGGACAAGATATCAAATCTTTCTATTTAATAAATTTTATTATGTTTTCTCTTACTCTACTATTTTATTGTGTTAATTTATTCTTGCTTTTACCTACGATTGTGCAATATACGTTATGAAATGGCTGGAGTTAATTGATCCAAAAAAGATCAAAACAGGAAAATATTCGTGGAAGAATTGGAAACAGGTAACTATCTTTAAAAATAAATAAGTCTCTATTACTAAATTAATAGACTTTAATAAAGAAATTTCTTTAAACTGTAGGATCAAATTAATCATTTCAGAGTAGAATATGCTTCAGCCATTCTATTTGACGAAATAAATTGAGTATGAGATAAAGCCATTGAAGAATATGAAGCAATCAGACTATCCAAGCCATATGCTACACTACTTAGTCCTTATTGTACATTGAGATATTGATAGTAGATAGTTTGATATTGTAGATTGTATCTTTATATTGACACTACATAATTTTCTATGAACCTGTCTATACTGTATTGAAATGCTGTAAATTTGAATGAATCCAGGTTCAAAAAATTACAGGAAAAGATCAAGAATTCTATTATACGCCAAATTAATTTTCGAATACACCAAAAGTTAATCAGATAAACATCGAATTCTCTAGGTTGAAAGTAATTCTCAGGGGTAATTTGAATTGTTACCTTCCTTAAGTATTGATTTATCCATGTATCGTATATTTAAAACAAACAAATCTTTTCAGATAGTTCAAGACACTAATTTCCAAACAAACAGCAACATGTCAAAAATGGAACAAAACAAGAAAATATAAAAAAATAAGAGCATGCGGAATACACCGAAAATGTTTTGCAATACACTGAAATATTGTCAAGCTACATCGAAAAAATTATGCTATGCTACTGAATCTCTGAACTGATAATTCATAACATATCCATGATATTGACTAGAATTTGACTGCACCACTGAACCACCATAAAAAAGGTTCAACTTCAAAAAATAAATAATATATTAGCAAAACTATTAACAAAAATAAAATCAATTTTTCGTATTTAAAGAACATCACTTTTACCTCACTTAGAGCTTTCATTTTCTTTTTCTTTGAAGCATTTGCAATCTGTTTTTCCATCTTTGATCCCAGCCTATTTTTGGGACATCCTCTTGTTCTCACGCGTCGAGGACTTTGAAGCTCGTTATTATCTTCCAAGGAAGCATCTTTGTGAGATAACGAACATTTTCCTTTGCTTTTGGCTTTGTATTCTTGCATCTCAACCATAGCATTATCATAACTGCAATGCAGAATCACAGTCAATTCCTCAGATTCTGATACAAATTCACAGATATTTTGTGATCGAAATACTAAATTGTCAAATTTCTTGCTTCTTGGCTCCAACAGAGGCTCGTCGTGGCTGGTTTTGATATGTGTGTGCCTCCTCTTTACGTTCTTACTCCATCCTTCTAATATATTTCTTAGTGATACTTTATTTACTGCTCAAAGATTAATCCGCTCAGAGAATGATGGCATAATATCCCTCTTGACTCGAATAATAAGCACTGGCTTTTAACTTCAGCTGATATGTTGTCGTATGTAACCGCAAACTTGTTGAATGTTGAGTTAGAAACCTGTTCTACAACTTCATATACTGTATAACGTAGAGCGAAGTGCGTTGATCTTGTGGTGCAATTCACCTTTCCTCTGAATTGTGCTTGGACTTCCCTGAACTTCTCGTGAGTATACACATATTGAAACTGAGCTCCTAATGAGTTTTGTTGCACACGCTATGACAGTATGAAAATTATCATTGTAAAACCATGTTAATTAATGATAAATTAACCCATAAATTAAAATATATTCTAGAAAATAAGAAATGAGTTTTTTTATGGTCTAATATGATAGAGAAAATTAAAACGAGAATTTCGACACTAATTTTAAAGAAATCGGCCCAAGATTGGGCCGAACAGGCCAAACCGGTTGAAACCGGGCCCAAAATGGGCCCAAGGCCCAACCCATTCAGCCAAGACACATTAAATGGGTCATGCTTTCCTCTCTCCTTCAGCAAAAACACGCTGAAGCATTTGGAGAAGAGGAGGAAGAGCACTCTATGAAACATAAACCCTTGGTTATCTTCAATTAATCATAACTTTTGATCCGGAGCTCCGATTGATGAGCCGTTTGCAACCACGGGTCGGGCTCGTCGAGTTCTTCAATTCTATCGAAACAAAACTGTAAGTAAGTTGCATTTTCCTAGCTCCATTTCTGCTGGTATATCGATTTCGGGTTTAAGGTTTGAGGAACTCAATTCCTTGATGATTTTCATATTTTCAGGGGTTCACTAGACTTGATTCCTTGTGGACATTGCTCAAGGATCAGTGGGTAAAGGTAAGGAAGTTCTAAACCCTTGTGGTTGTCCAATTTCATGTGCCCTAGTGTTAAAATTATTCAATTGTATGAACTAGTTAAGTTTATGTTGGTGGTGTTGGAGCCCCAAGAGCTTGAGGAAAAGTGAAATTGAAAGTATTCCGGGTTGAGCGGGGAATTGGCCAAGGTATAGTTTCGGTTTTCTGTATCTAAAATGTAATGTGGTTGTGAAAATGTACGCTAGTGGCCCTAGGATAAGATTTGGAAATATTGATGTGGTTTATGAATGATGTGAGTTGTGTTATTATGTATGTATCTTGGTGGATTGTGAAATGTTGATGTAATTGTTTGGATGATTTGGATTGAGTGGAATTTATGAGTAATGGTGATAATGGTTGATAAAGCATGTGATGTTGTATGAGATATGAACTATTATGTTTAATTGATGGTAAGGTTGAGGTCTGTGTTGGTGAGTAGGATTGGATGTATGACATTGATATGTGTATGTTCATGATGATTGATAACTTGAATAAATGCTTGGAAAGTTGAATCATAGAGTGTTGATTGTAAATTGAGATTATTGATTTGAAATGTGGCTAAATATGGAAAAATTTGGTGGGTTAATGATTGGATGAGTGGTTAGAGATGTTTGATGCTGGGATAATTGAGTTTGGTTGGTTTGTGATGAAATTGGAAGTGTAAGTTTTGAAAGTTTGAAATGATGAACTTTGGTAAAATTGAGATTTTGATGAACTTCAACAGATCATATCTTGAGCTATTGTTTTTGAAAAGTAATGATTTTTATATCAAATGAAAGATAATTTCATAAGCTTTAAAATGGTTTAAATTTAGTTGAAATATGACTTTTGTGGAAGGAGATATGATCGTTGGAAGTTTGGGCCAAAAATCTAAATTCTGCAAATTCTGCAGAATTTGTGATTTCTGGGTTGTGTGCGCACGCACAACCCTGTGCGCACGCACACCCCATAGATTTTTGAAGCTGTGCGTACGCACAAACCTGTGTGTACGTACATGTCGGGAATGTCAATCTGTTGATGATGCTAGCACACCTTGTGCGCGCACTCAACCCTGGAAATTTAACTTTCTGTGCGTACGCACAAGCCTGTGCGCACGCACACTTTTTGAAAATGCTTCTGGGCGTGCGCACGCACACTCCTATGCGTACGCACACGACCCTGTTCTTTTCTAAAGCTTCTGTTTTCAAGTCTTTCACATTCCCAACAAGCTTGTAACCTTCCGTGATGTTGTTTCATGCTTATAAACCCCAATTTCATCCTTCAATTCTTATATCAATATAGACTGTATAGTAATTGAGAGGAAGCTAGGGAAGGGGGTAACTTATGGGCGATGAAAGGGGATATTATGATGAGTTATGATTAATGTTGAGAATTATTATAGTTGTTGAGAATGGTTAGTATTGTTGATGGCTAATAATTGTTAATGAGAATGTTATTGGTGAAGGAATGAGGAAAATTATCTGTTAGAATGGACTATGTATATGCGTATGATTGAATGAGATAGAGGTGCCGGGGAAGAGGCGATGGGAAATAACCACTCGCTCTGGGTATGGTTTGAGAATGAATGAATGAATGAATGAACGAATGGTAATGATAATGAAACTGTATTTATATATGTGACTTCGGATAAGACGCAGTGGTGTTATCTACTTGCTCCGGATAAGGCTGCGGGTAAGATGCAAGGGCTGTGTTTTGTTGCCGCTTGCTCTGGGCAAAAAAAGTAACACTGCCTGGGTAAGAGGCAGGGTGAAGTTGTCCTCTGCTCCGGGTATGCGGGTAAGATGCAAGGATTGTGGCGTAGTCCCACTTGCTCCGTGTTTAGTGTTCTGTCTAATGGTTAGCTACCAGGACATGTCGGGTTGGCTTTGTGATGAATGAAAATTGTCATGTCGGTATAGAATTTCCTCAATTGAATGAATTCTCATTGCAAGTATAGTTATACACCAACAAACAATCCTCCTAATAAAAAATATTGGTTGTCACAAGTACAAATCCCAAATAAAAATTAACCGAAGTATTTAGACTCCGGGTTGTCTCACAAGGAATTGCAATGAAGTGGTCAATTATTGGCTATGAAGATGCAAGGGGGGTTTTTGATTGGTGAGAGGGGCAACAAAATAAATGACAAGAAAAGTAAATTAAACAAGTAACTAAAGAAAGCAAGTAATAAAGAGAGACATTCATGGCAAGGATTGAGAATATAGGCTTTCTATCCTAGTCATGCAATGATTGATTCATCTTATTTAGTCAACTCCAACAAATAGGGAGAAAGTCAAACAAGACTAATCAATCATACCACAATAATAACAAGAATTTATCTTATTCCATCATCTCCAAAATTGGAAGAAGGTATCATATTATCTTCCATGAGAGAAAGTCTAATAAGACTAGCTAATCTCAATCCCAAAGTCCTAATCAACTTACTAATTAAATTAACAAAAGATTAGCGTCAATGGAAACAATATTAGCTAACAACTCTAGATCACCAACATAAGTTGGGTTTTCATGACTCAAGATTGCCTAATTACTCATTCCAAGCCAAGAATGTTCAAAATCTACTCTAAAGCCCAACCAAGCATTTTGTCAAACGCTTGGTGGGTAATAAAGAAAAGCATAATAAAAGTACAAGAATAATAAATCTACTAACTACCAATTGCAAGAAAAGTAAATCAACAACTCAAATCATTAATAAAAGAACATCAAACATTAAATTTCATTAAAGAAAAGATCCAAATCCAACAAAGGGTTCATGAACATAAAAAAAGACATAAAAGTAAAACTGACAAGAGAACTAATAAGAATAGAGTAGTAGCAACAAGAAATTAAAAGGAGAAACTAAATCAAAACAAGAATTGAAAATTGGATTTAAGAAAATTAAACCTAAACTACCCTAAATTCTAGAGAGAAGAGAGAGCTTCTCTCTCTAGAATTCTACCCTAAAACATGATGAAAACTAAACTATGACTACTTGGTTCATTCTCCCTTCAATCCTTGGGTTCATTAGCATCAAAAATGGGTTGGATTGGGCCCAAAATGAGCTGCAAAATCGCTGGGGGCGATTTCTCTTTAGTGGACCCACGTGCTCCATCGGCGCGAGCGCGCCCCTATGCGTCAGGCAACATATGGAAAATTTTATATCATTTTGAAGCCCCAGATGTTAGCTTTCCAACACAACTGGAACCGCCTCATTTGGACCTCTGTAGCTCAGGTTATAGTCGATTGAGTGCAAAGAGGTCAGGCTTGACAGCTTTACGGTTCCTTCATTTCTTCATGAGTTCTCCCACTTTGCATGCTTTTCTCCTCACTTCTTCCATCCAATACTTGCCTTATGAACCTGAAATCACTCAACAAACATATCAAGGCATCGAATGGAATTAAAGTGAATTAAAATCACCAATTTTAGGGCCTAAAAAGCATGTTTTCACATTTAAGCACAAATCAAGGGAGAATTGCAAAACCATGCTATTTCATTGAATAAATGTGGAAAAGGGTGATAAAATCCCCCAAAATAAGCACAAGATAAACTACAAAATCGGGGTTTATCAAATCTCCCCACACTTAAACCAAGCATGTCCTCATGCTAAGAATAAAGAAGGATAAGAAAAGGGGTGTGAACATTTATTCAATGCAAAGAAACTATATAAACCTATCTACATGCATACAACTAAATGCAAAATACTTCTACCTACTTGGTTAAACGTAAATCAATCCCCAAGAACACATATGCACATATAGGGCTAAGTAGTATGATGATTCATGAATCCTACCAATTCAAATATTAAAATGAAGTTCAAATGAATATGTACCAATTTGAATATCAAAATGAAGCACAAATAGACTTGCAAGAAGAAAGCTCATGAAAGCCGGGAACAAGGAATTGTCGAACCCTCATCGGAAGTGTATCTGCTCTAGTCGCTCTAGTGTATAGGATTGATCACTCAATTCTCTTCTACTCATGCTTTCCAAGATTTGTTTTTCATCTAACAATCAACAATTATTCAATGCATGCATACATTCATCATGAGGACTTATTCATAGGTTGTAATGGGGCTAGGGTAAAGGTAATGATGCATATGGTCAAGTGAGCTTGAAATTTGTATCTTTGATTAGCCTAAGCTCTCACCTAACACATATAACAACCTATACAATTCTAATACACAACCTTGCTACCCATGATTCTCACTTTTTTCACATACTCATGCATTCTCTTTAATTAACATTCCATATGCATTGATTTTTATTGAATTTTACTTTGGGGCATTTTTGTCCCCTTCTTATTTCTTTTTCTCTTTTCTTTTTTTTTTTATTTTTTTTCTTTATCATTTTTTTTCTAAAGTATATACAAACGTATCAATGCATATGGTTTTACATAATATGTACCCAATTCCCAATATTTTTAACAAAAATAAAAATTACACTTTTACCTCAACCAATGTCCCAAGTTTCCCATACCCAATTGATACACACTCTCACTAGCCTAAGCTAATCAAAGATCTAAATTAAGGATATTTATTGTTTTTCACTTAGGGGTGGTGATGTGCTAAAATTAAGAACAAAAGGGATTAAATAGGCTCAAAATTGCCTAACAATGGTTGATGAAAGGTAGGCTATTTGGGTAAGTGAGCTAAATGAAATGATGGCCTCAATCATATAAATGCATGTATACATTGAATAATGGACATAAAGAATCAAACAAATCAAAGATTACAATCATAGAGAGAGAATAATACACACAAGAATGAAAATAAGTGGTTATATAATGTAACCACACAATTTGGCTCAAAACTCACATGCTTGTGTTCTTAACTCAAAAACCATGTTCCAAAATAAATTCTTCAAGCAAGTTCAATAAGAAATTTTTTTTTTCAAATTGGTAGGGTGCCCTAAAAACAATTTTTCTTGGAAAAGAAATCATCACCCTAACCAAGTAGTCATAACATAAAAAGAAGTGGTAAAATATGTACAATTTCTAACTAGCATGCAACCTATCATGCAATGCAACAACTAACTAACAAGGACAAAAATTAAGAATTTGGTGTTGAAAAAGGAAGTTGTTACCCATAAAAGTCAGTCGGACGACCTCCCCACACTTAGAAATTTGCACCGTCCTCGGTGCATGCAAAGAAGAGCAATGTGGACGGGTTGCTACAATTGATGAGTTCTTCCAAAAGGTTGTGCGGAAGGACTTGTTTGTTGCCCCATTTAGAAGCTTTTCCTTTTCTTTCCTTCTTGGTGGCCAACCTCAAAGGAGAGAAAAAAGAAAGAAAATTAAGCCTACAACAAAGATATGAAAGCAATAGAACATAGGCGGGGGCTAATGCCAACTAAGAGTAGGGTTCTCACTACATGTTAGCTACGCATGTGAGTGAGGTAGCAATATAGGCAAATGGCATATCAATTAATACTTGATGCAAGAGTAAAGTCAAGGCATGAAGAGCACTCAAAAGCATCAAGTTTGACTAGAAAGAGTGGGTCATGAAAGACATGTAGGCTCATATCAATGCACAAAGAATATAAGGATCATCAAAGGTTAAGCATTGAATTAAATATTTCATTACCCATCAATATCAAACAAGTCTAGAAGCACCAAGATTAACCAAGAAATTCTCAACAATTGAGTAAGAGAATTCAACACCATTATTAAAATAAGAAACTTAGAAAAGAAGATAAGAACAAGCTATAAAAACAAAATTAAAATGCAATAAATGAAAATAAGCAAATGTAATAAAAGAAAATGGAAGAAAAGAAATTTTTTTTTACCAGCGCGGACGCGTCATGCACGCTTCCGCGCCGATGCACAGTTTGGCTAAAGGACGCCTACGCGCCAGGTGCGCGCACGCGTGGGTTGTAGGCACAGGATAGGCACAAACTGGACATAACTCTCTGGGACATGTACCAGGAGGGTAGGTGACGCTATCGGCGCGCACACGCACAGCGTGTATGCGCGCTCATTACGCAATTAGCTTCAAGGGCGCGTACACGCCTGGTGCGCGCACGCGTCGGTGGTTTGTGCTTCAGGAATGGTGCTGGCGCAGTGTAGGCGCAACTCTCGGGTCAATGTATGGAGGGGTGAGATTTTTGCATCCACGCGTCCGCGTACATGGCATGTCCGCGTGGATGTTCGAAAATGCTTGAGGCGCGCGTACGCGCCAGGTGCGCTAACAGCGCGGGTTGGTGCTCTGTTTTTCAAAATTTTTCTAAGTTCTTGCACCAAACCAAGCATTCCAAACCTCCAAATAGCTACCCAAAACACCTTAAAACCTTATTTAACATATCAAACTACCAAATAAACTCAACAAACTACTCTAAATATGAATTTAAAATAATGCTAACAATATTTACAAAAGAGAAAATGAAAATATATTACCATGGTGGGTTGTCTCCTACCTAGCACTTTTGTTTATTGTCCTTAAGTTGGACTTATGGGGAGCTCCTCTTAAGGTGGCTTGTGTTTGAAGCTATCCTTGAACATCCACCAATGCTTGAATCTCCAATAAGCTTTAGTCTTCAAAGATGATAACTCCAAGCCTTGATGGAGTTCCACACAAACCATGGGCTCCCAAAGTTGATTTTCCTTGTGCGATCCGGGATCCCACACTTTGTTTTGACACCCATCTTCAAATTGATCACCATGATTCCAATTGGGTGAGAAGTGATCCAAATTCTCAAGTAAACACCAAAGCATCTTCCTAGACACCCTTAGTTGAGAACTATACCAACCATTGCACTTAGACTTTGAGTTTCCAATCATAAGGAACCTTGAATGGTATTTCCACCCACTAACCAATTCTCTCCTACTCTTGACTCCACAAAAGAGCTCTAAGTTGCCCATTCGTCTTAAGCAGACCATATTCAAGTGAGAAATTAAAGCTTAGGGATATGAATTTTACCCACTTGAATGTTGTGTTGGATGGTGACTTAGGAAGGGACGTCTCCAATGGTCTTGCAAGTTCCACTCCCTTGTACTCTTCCTTGATTACCTCCACCTCCTTACAACTTTCTTCAACTTTAACCTCTTCCTCTTGGTGGCTTGCTTCCAATTCAATTTCTTCTTCATTGCTCACTAAGGGCATGAGAGGTTGTGCATCTTCTTCTTTGATCTCTATGTCAAACCCAATTGGAGAGGATTCAATTGTACATAAGAATTCTTCAATGATTGAATCCATCTCTTGGTCAACCTCTCCAAAGGCTTCAACCACTTCTTCCTGCTCAGTTATCTTAACTTCCTCCTCTTGTTGCACTCCTTGCTTCAACTCCTCTTCTTCACCTTGAAGTTCTAAACTCACTCCCTCACTATGCTCCTTGGGTGCTTCTCCACATTCGTCAATGGGAGTGCCTTGGTTGCTTAGGCTTAGTCGGGAGGAGGCCATATTGCTAACGGCTTCCACTAGGATAACCATCTTGGCTCCTAGCTCTCTAAACTTCTTTTTATCCTCCTCTTGTCACCTTAAGATATGAGATTCAAGATCTCTCAATTCCAACATGGAGGCTTCATCAGAGGGCGGTGGTGGAAGAGAGGGTTCTTTGTTTGAGGGGAAGGCATTGTAGTTGGAAGGTGGTTCATTTTGGTAATGGTATGGAGATGGTGTATATGGAGGTGGTTCTTGAGAGTAATTATGTTGAAATGGTGGTGGTTCCATGTGTGGTTCATATGGTTCATAAGGTGGTTGGTATGATGGATAAGGGTTGGGGTCATAATGAGGTGTTTGGTGATAGGGGGCTTGTGAGTAAGGTGGTTCAAAGTCATGTTGAAGGGGTGGTTCATAGGCATGTGGTGGTGGTTGTTGACAATCACAATAAGGGTCATCACATCCATTAGATTGATATGCATTAGGATTAGAATTATACCCATAAGAAACCAGAGGTTGTGGTTGCCAAGAAGGTTGATCAATCCCTTGAGGCTCCTCCCATCTTTGATTGTTCCATCCTTGGTGCACATCTTCATTGTAGCTTCCATTTCTTACAACATAATTTGAACCAAACTCATAGCCAAAGTGATGAGAATTCATAGTAGCAAGAGAAAATAAAACAAATACTAATAAGAACTAACAAAAACTAATTCCTAAAACAAGCAAAACCTAGCAAAGAAGCATATTAACATATATACAATACTCAATAACATAACACCATTGCAACTCCCCGACAACGGCGCCATTTTGATGAATGAAAATTGTCATGTCAGTATAGAATTTTCTCAATTGAATGAATTCTCGTTGCAAGTATAGTTCTACACCAACAAACAATCCTCCCAATAAAAAATATTGGTTGTCACAAGTACAAACCCCAAATAAAAATTAACCGAAGTATTTAGACTCCGGGTCGTCTCACAAAGAATTGCAATGAAGTGGTCAATTATTGGCTATGAAGATGCAAGGGGGTTTTTGATTGGTGAGAGGGGCAACAAAATAAATGACAAGAAAAGTAAATTAAACAAGTAACTAAAGAAAGCAAGTAATAAAGAAAGACATTCATTGCAAGGATTGAGAATATAGGCTTTCTATCCTAGTCATGCAATGATTAATTCATCTTATTTAGTCAACTCCAACAAATAGGGAGAAAGTCAAACAAGACTTATTTATTTTGTAATAATAACAAGAATTTATCTTATTACGTAATCTCCAATATTGGAAGAAGGTATTATATTATCTTCCATGAGAGAAAGTCTAATAAGACTAGCTAATCTCAATCCAAAAGTCCTAATCAACTTACTAATTAAATTAACAAAAGATTAGCGTCAATGGAAACAATATTAGCTAACAACTCTAGATCACCAACATAAGTTGGGTTTTCATGACTCAAGATTGCCCAATTACTCTTTCCAAGCCAAGAATGCTCAAAATCTATTCTAAAGCCCAACCAAGCATTTTGTCAAACACTTGGTGGGTAATAAAGGAAAGCATAATGAAAGTGCAAGAATAATAAATCTACCAACTACCAATTGCAAGAAAATTAATTCAACAACTCAAATCATCAATAAAAGAACATCAAACATTAAATTTCATTAAAGAAAAGATCCAAATCCAACAAAGGGTTCATGAACATAAAAAAAGACATAAAAGTAAAATTGACAAGAGAACTAAGAAGAATAGAGTAGTAGCAACAAGAAATTAAAAGGAGAAACTAAATCCAAACAAGAATTGAAAATTGGATTTAAGAAAATTAAACCTAAACTACCCTAAATTCTAGAGAGAAGAGAGAGCTTCTCTCTCTAGAATTCTACCCTAAAACATGACGAAAACTAAACTATGAATACTTGTTTCATTCCTCCTTCAATCCTTGGGTTCAATAGCATCAGAAATGGGTTGGATTGGGCCCAAAATGAGCTGCAAAATCGCTGGGAGTGATTTCTCTTTAGTGGACCCACGTGCTCCATCGGCGCGAGCGCGTACATGGCGCGTGCGCGCCCCTATGCGTCAGAAGACATATGGCAAATTTTATATCATTTCAAAGCCCTTGATGTTAGCTTTCTAACGCAACTGAAACCGCCTCATTTGGACTTCTGTAGCTCAAGTTATGGTCGATTGAGTGCGAAGAGGTCAGGCTTGACAACTTTACGGTTCCTTCATTTCTTCATGAGTTCTCCCACTTTGCATGCTTTTCTCCTCACTTCTTCCATCCAATACTTGCCTTATGAACCTGAAATCACTCAACAAACATATCAAGGCATCGAATGGAATTAAAGTGAATTAAAATCACCAATTTTAGGGCCTAAAAAGCATGTTTTCACATTTAAGCACAAATCAAGGGAGAATTGCAAAATCATGCTATTTCATTGAATAAATGTGGAAAAAGGTGATAAAATCCCCCAAAATAAGTACAAGATAAACCACAAAATCAGGGTTTATCACTTTGCAACCGACAGATGAGACTCATCAGCCACTAGGACAGGCATGCATCATATGCATCTATATGTCTTGTTTGGATTGCCTAAGTAATTGCATAACTAAATGCTACTCGATTATCTGCTCTATTTGAATTCTATTTGTGACTTCTCCGTTTGTAATAATTGTGTTTGTTGCATTGGGTTCCATCTGTGGTTGGAAGGTTTGGAGGAGTTAAAAAGGGGAGTTTTAGATAGCTCTAAAGACCCTAAGCTAGTTGCTTGTTTTCTCTTTATGGTTTAGTTATGTTTTAAGCTTTATTTATCTGTTGGAAGTTCTAGGATTGCCTCCGGCTTTCCTAGAACATTATATGTTAGATATGTGGGCACTGTTACCATGCTGGGAACCTCCGGTTCTCACCCATGCGGGTTTTGTGGTTTTCAGATGTAAGGCAGGCGGTACCTCACTGAAGCAAGCTGGAAGCTTCTGATGTTGCAAAGATCTTTACCTTTTGAGTTTATTTTAGTTATATGTATTTGTTTAGATACTTAATATCTCCACCTGTTATATATATGCTGTATTTATTCCTCTTAGAGGTGATCTGGAGATTCAGGTTTTGTGACTCTGTATTTTTGGGTTTTCTTTTGGGTTTTCCTATATATATCTATATATGTATAACTATGTGCTTGGACCGGTTTATCTTCGCGAGCCAAGTCTTGAGTTTTGTTACATGTGTTTTGGAACTCCTAGTATATAAATTCGTTAGCTTGCTCTATCCTGCTTACGTTACAGTACGTGGGTTGTTGCGCTTTTCAATTTAACAGTTTTTGCTTTAACCTTTTCTTCAGAGGCTCCTAGTTATAAATCTTTTTCACTATATTATATATATAAAATTTTTATTTTAGAGGTCGTAGTGCCTCGCTACCTCTGTTTTACATCCTAGGTGTAAGACTTTGTGTGGTAGGGTGTTACATTATGGTATCAGAGCAGTTCGTTCCTGTAGAGCCTAAGGAACAGACTGACTATGCTTCTGAGCATACTCTGAGTCATGTTTATGTGCTATTTAGGATATCTGCGTGATATACATAGCATAAAGTTCACGAGCATGCATTTGGAACTTTGAAGCACTAGACCTGCGATATTGAGATTGATCACCTTGATATCGCTTGCTTGGTGTGAGCAGGAACCAAATGGCAACTCGTGGGCGCGATCACGGTCGAGGGAGAGATAGGGCTAGTAACACGGAACTTGAGAATAATCCCACGAACTTTATGACTGGCCTAGAGAACATGGCTGCTGCTATGCAGGCTACGGCTGCGGCTATGCAGGCTACGGCTGCGGCATTGGGCAATCAAGCCGGTAATGGGAATGGTGGTGATGGAAGAAAGGGGCCAATGACCTTAGCGACTTTCCTGAAGGTAAACCCGCCCATCTTTAGAGAGACGACGAACCCCACAGAGGCAGATAACTGGTTTCAGGCGATGGAACAGGCTTTACAAGCACAACAAGTCCCTGAAAATCAGCGTGTTGAATTTGCAACTTATCAGTTAACAGGTGAAGCCCAGCATTGGTGGCAGGGTACGCGACGCCTGCTGCAACAAGACGATGTTGCAATACCTTGGAATGCCTTACAATTGGAATTCTACAAAAAGTACTTCCCCAAATTGGTCAGGACAGCTAAGGAGCTTGAGTTGTTACAATTAAAGCAGGGTCAAATGTCTGTAGCCGAATACACAAACAAGTTTGAGGAATTATATCGATTTTCCAAGATTTGTCAGGGTACTCCGGGAGACTTTGAGGAATGGAAATGCATCAAATATGAAGGAGGAATCCGGAGCGATATACTAAGTTCAGTGGGACCGATGGAGATCAGAGTTTTCTCAGACTTGGTACACAAGAGTAGGGTTGCAAAAGAGTGTTTAAAGAAGGCTGCTTTGAAAAGAAATGATGGTCAGGAATTGCACCAAAGGAAACATAATCAGAACTTCGCACCAAGGGGCCAAAAATTCAAGAAAAAGGGAAAACAGTCAGCGGCTGCGTCAAATGGTCCAAGTTGTCAGAGATGCGGAAGCCATCACCCGAATAGGCCTTGTCGTTTTGGTTCGGCCTTATGCTATAAGTGTGGTCGTCCTGGGCATATGTCCTGGAACTGTCCACAAGGGAGAACTTAGGGTGCCAGTTGGTCACCATGAGGTGGAGGTAATCGCGAAACCGCTAATTTAATTTCAATTATGCTTTAGAATGTTGTGACATTGCGTTTATTTGTACTTAAGATAGAAGAGACAAATTAGGATCCAAGGTAATTAACTTAGAACCAACGTAAGGGTGCTACATGGGTAGTGACATTAAATGACAAATTCTTTAAAACAAACAAATCAGAGTGACGCAGCGAAAGCGGGTTAGATTATATATAAGGGATCGGAGGTATTGAGGACTGTGCGGAGTTATTGTTTGAAACCCAACGACAGTGAGCTACGAGGATGAAGAATGGAACGGATTTAACCTTTAGTTGCTAGTCGTTTGAGAAGTGAGTGAGGATGAGACCAAATCGCTATTGCGAGAGAGTTTCTGAGACAATCCTGAAAGTATACGAGAATCTCCATCTCGGAGAGAAAGCGAGCTTTGCGATAGGCTTAGTCCAGGAAGCTAGATCAGTTTTGATCGTACCGCAACCGAAGACCCCATTATCATCGATAGAACCTAGGATCGAGTTGAACGGAGTGTTAGAAGTGAAAACTATCCGACTAAGTGTTTTCCTGTGACGAGCACCGGTTATGCCAGTGAAGAAGGAAGAGAACAGCAGAAGGCTTAATGCGAAGGGAAGTGTGCCAACGGAGTCTGAGCGAACCGATCTAATCTTCTTTTGAAACCTGCATTGAAACTTTATCTGGACTTCTTAAATGACTTGAGCATTTTTCTAGTTTTACCCTTCTCGCACACGAATCTTGTGTTTTCCTAAAATGAGTTTGAGCTTGTCTTGGTATAGCAGCGTAATCCTTGAATCTGGGAAACTCATTGTGAGTAGAGTTACTCTCATTCGCAAATCGTATACTTCAAAATCAGCTGAGATTCCTTTGGTCCTATACGCTCTGATCCTTCTACCGAAGGTTCTTAATTTGAGCTTTTAACTTGAGATGCACATTGATCCCTCTTCTTATACATTTCATTATTTTGGTATAGCTCTGTTTGATCATATGCAAGACTTTCTTTTGATTTCTTGTGAACACCCTTCGGGTTGTTCGTTCGTCAATTTGAACCTAACATTCTTTTGGAAATTAACTCTTCCTGAATTTTTCGTCACGTACAACTCCTAGATGAAACCATTAAAATGATAATTCCCTATAGCAAGACTTTTGAACGCCTGTGGCACTACGAAGAATTTTGGAGCCTTAATTCTTGACAACCATATTACCTACGGTTAAGTTAACACTTTAGGATGTACCTTTTGCTGGACACCTAGATACGATGAAGGCTTTCAAACCTTGAAAGGAAGATTAATATCAGTGCCAGTATTCATGATGCCCGAACTTAAGTAAACTACGTGAAATGATTGCGATGCCTTGCAAAAAGGGGGTTTAGGATGCGTGCAAACACAATTTCGGGAAGCGATGACGGACACCTGAGCAGAAAATCTCTGAGTATTGCTTGTATGACCAAGGATGATAAGGAGCTATCAAGGATATTGAAGTCTATTAAACGAGAAAATCAAGCAGAGATGGAGGAAGACAAGAGAGAAATTTGGAGGAATGGAGGGACAAAATTGAAGGTATAGGAAGAGGTTAGTGTGCCTAATGTCAAAAGTTGACACCTGAACTGTTATATGAAGCCTACAAGAGCGAAGTTTTTATTCACCCTGTAATTACTGAAATTTGTCATGAATCCAAAGAAGACATTTTGGGTGGCTTGATGAAATGACGTGGCAGCACGTGTGATTATGTAGTCGACATGTTAGGAAATAGAAAGTAACCAATAGAAACCATTCGAAATGCTGCAACCATTGAAGGTTTTACACTTAAGGTGAGCAAGGATAGCCATTAATTTTGGAATATATTGCCGAGGTCTAGGACAGAAGGTGATGATGTTATATAATCATGGAACTAGTGACGAAGTCCATTTCATCCATCAGAGCAAACTAATTATCGGAGGTATTAACGAGACTATACGCCAAGGAGAAGGTGGAATTTCACATTACGCTAGATGCCTTTTGTATTGATCTGAAACTGGAAGTATCAAGTACCGTAGTCCCTGAGTTTGATATTCGAGACAATGAAAAAGGCAATTTAAGATTCTCACTATGAAAAGCTGACATAAAAGTTAAGCATATTGACGGAGTGAGCCTAGAGAGTTTAAGAGAGAACGCTCTGTATTCTTGGAAACTGCTTCGGCAACCGGTAAGAGAAGAACGATCGACCTAAAGGAGATTAATTCGAGGACGATGGGCCGTCTGAGGTGTTAGAGCAATTTAAACCAGTTCAATTAAAAAATGATATGAAGTTTCGAGTGGCCCCAATTAAAATTGATGACGTAAACGTAAGAAACTCTGAGGAAAAGAAGTCTTATTAGAGAGGTGACTTGAAAATCAAGTCAGAATGGACAAGCGCACCGAAGAACTTGAATTAGAAATGGGGACAGACTACTCTCACCTATTTACAGGAAATTGAATTAGAATTTTGTGGGAAAAATTCCCATTTAGGTGGGTAGAATGTAAAACCAGGTTAATTAATGATAAATTAACCCATAAATTAAAATATATTCTAGAAAATAAGAAATAAGTTTTTTTTATGGTCTAATATGATAGAGAAAATTAAAATGAGAATTTCGACACTAGTTTTAAAGAAATCGGCCCAAGATTGGGCCGAACGGGCCAAACCGGTTGAAACCAGGCCCAAAATGGGCCCAACGCCTAACCCATTCAGCCAAGACACATTAAATGGGCCATGCTTTCCTCTCTCCTTCAGCAAAAACACGCTGAAGCATTTGGAGAAGAGGAGGAAGAGGACTCTATGAAACATAAACCCTTGGTTATCTTCAATTGATCATAACTTTTGATCCGGAGCTTCGATTGACGAGCTGTTTGTGATCACGCGTCGGGCTCGTCGAGCTCTTTAATTATATCTAAAAAAAACTATAAGTAAGTTGTATTTTCCTAGCTCCATTTCTGCTGGTATATCAATTTCGGGTTTAAGGTTTGAAGAACTCAATTCCTTGATGATTTTCATGTTTTAGGGGTTCACTAGACTTGATTCCTTGTGGGCATTGCTCAAGGATCAGTGGGTAAAGGTAAGAAAGTTCTAAACCCTTGTGGTTGTCCAATTTCATGTGCCCTAGTGTTAAAATTATTCAATTGTATGAACTAGTTAAGTTTATGTTGAATTAGAGTTGAAATTGTCAAATTAGAGCTTGATTAAAGTCTTGGAAAGGCTTGGAAGTGGAGTTGTGCTGCTGAAAATCTGAGTTTGGTGGTGTTGGAGCCCCAAGAGCTTGAGGAAAAGTGAAATTGAAAGTATTTCGGGTTGAGCGGGGAATCGGCCAAGGTATGGTTTCGGTTTCCTGTATCTAAAATGTAATGTGGTTGTGAAAACGTAGGCTAGTGGCCCTAGGATAAGATTTGGAAATATTGATGTGGTTTATGGATGATGTGAGTTGTGTTATTATGTATGTATCTTGGTGGATTATGAAATGTTGATGTAATTGTTTGGATGATTTGGATTGAGTGGAATTTATGAGTAATGGTGATAATGGTTGATAAAGCATGTGATATTGTATGGGATATGAACTATTATGTTTAATTGATGGTAAGGTTGAGGTCTGTGTTGGTGAGTAGGATTGGATGTATGACATTGATATGTGTATGTTCATGATGATTGATAACTTGAATAAATGCTTGGAAAGTTGAATCATAGAGTGTTGAATGTAAATTGAGATTATTGATTTGAAATGTGGCTAAATATGGAAAAATTTGGTGGGTTAATGATTGGATGAGAGGTTAGAGATGTTTGATGCTGGGATAGTTGAGTTTGGTTGGTTTGTGATGAAATTGGAAGTGTAAGTTTTGAATGTTTGAAATGATGAACTTTGGTAAAATTGAGATTTTGACGAACTTCAACGGATCATATCTTGAGCTATTGTTTTTGAAAATTGATGATTTTTATATCAAATGAAAGATAATTTCATAAGCTTTAAAATGGTTTAAATTTGGTTGAAATATGAATTTTGTGGAAGGAGATATGATCGTTGGATATTTGGGCAAAAAATCTAAATTCTGCAAATTCTGCAGAATTTGTGATTTCTGGGTTGTGTGCGCACGCACACCCCATAGATTTTTGAAGCTGTGCGTACGCACAAACCTGTGCGTACGCACATGTCGGGAATGTCAATCTGTTGATGACACTAGCACACCTTGTGTGCGCACTCAACCCTGGAAATTTAACTTTCTGTTCGTACGCACAAGCCTGTGCGCACGCACACTTTCTGAAAATGCTTTTGGGCGTGCGCACACACACTCCTATGCATATGCACATGATCCTGTTCTTTTCTAAAGCTTCTGTTTTCAAGTCTTTCACATTCCCAACAAGCTTGTAACCTTCCGGGATGTTGTTTCATGCTTATAAACCCCAATTTCATCCTTCAATTCTTATATCAATATAGACTGTATAGTAATTGAGAGGAAGCTAGGGAAGGAGGTAACTTATGGGCGATGAAAGGGGATATTATGATGAGTTATGATTAATGTTGAGAATTATTATAGTTGTTGAGAATGGTTAGTATTGTTGATTGCTAATAATTGTTAATGAGAATGTTATTGGTCAAGGAATGAGAAGAATTATCTGTTAGAATGGACTATGTATATGCGTATGATTGAATGAGATAGAGGTGCCGGGTAAGAGGCGATGGGAAATAACCACTCGCTCCGGGTATGGTTTGAGAATAAATGAATGAATGAATGAACGAATGGTAATGATAATGAAACTATGTTTATATATGTGACTCCGGGTAAGACGCAGTGGTGTTATCTACTTGCTCCGGATAAGGCTGCGGGTAAAACACAAGGGCTGTGTTTTGTTGCCGCTTGCTCCGGGCCGAAAAAGTAACACTGCCTGGGTAAGAGGCAAGGTGAAGTTGTCCCCTGTTCCGGGTATGCGGGTAAGATGCAAGGGTTGTGGCGTGGTCCCACTTGCTCCGTGTTTAGTGTTCTGTCCAATGGTTAGCTACCAGGACATGTCGGGTTGGCTTTGCAACCGACAGATGAGACTCATCAGCCACTAGGACAGGCATGCATCATATGCATCTATATGTCTTGTTTGGATTGCCTAAGTAATTGCATAACTAAATGCTACTCGATTATCTGCTATATTTGAATTCTATTTGTGATTTCTCTGTTTGTAATAATTGTGTTTGTTGCATTGGGTTCCGTTGGTGGTTGGAAGGTTTGGAGGAGTTAAAAAGGGGAGTTTTAGATAGCTCTGAAGACCCTAAGCTAGTTGCCTGTTTTCTCTTTATGGTTTAGTTATGTTTTAAGCTTTATTTATCTGTTAGAAGTTCTAGGATTGCCTCTGGCTTTCCCAGGACATTATATGTTAGATATGTGGGCACTGTTACCATGCGGGTTTTGTGGTTTTTAAATGTAGGGCAGGCGGTACCTCGCTGAAGCAAGCTGGAAGCTTCTGATGTTGCGAAGATCTTTACCTTTTGAGTTTATTTTGGTTATATGTATTTGTTTAGATACTTAATATCTCCACCTGTTATATATATGCTGTATTTATTCCTCTTAGAGGTGATCTTGGAGATTCAGGTTTTGTGACTTTGTATTTTTGGGTTTTCTTTTGGGTTTTCCTATATATATCTATATATGTATAACTATGTGCTCGGACTGGTTTATCTTCGCGAGCCGAGTCTTGAGTTTTGTTACATGTGTTTTGGAACTCCTAGTATATAAATTCGTTAGCTTGCTCTATCCTGCTTACGTTACAGTATGCGGGTTGTTGCGCTTTTCAATTTAATAGTTTTTGCTTTAACCTTTTCTTCAAAGGCTCCTAGTTATAAACCTTTTTCACTATATTATATATATAAAATTTTTATTTTAGAGGTCGTAGCGCCTCGCCACCTCTGTTTTACATCCTAGGTGTAAGGCTTTGTGTGGTAGGGTGTTACAATCATACTATTTAACAAATTGGATAAGTGAGCTATTGTGTGTAATAAACTTGTTAAAAAAAAGCATGCATGCTCTCGCTTCTTTGCATGCTTCTCATCCTGACCTAGAAGTGGTGATCAAGATAAATTGGAATCCATAAATGACGATCTTCAAAAAGCTCTGAAAAACATCTAAATCAGAACTAAAATATACCAAAAAACATACAATTTGACACCTCTACTGCACAAGAAAAACACATACTAAAATTAACAACATCAGTTAATACTAATAAAAACAACATTACCTGAAAGTCACTTGTCCCTAAGACCACATACTTCATTAGAAAATCATTCTAATTCCTATCAAATGATTCTTTTGTAGGAGAGTTCCAAACAACATTACTCATCTCGTGTTCCATTTTTTCTTGTCACTTGTAGCCATTTAATTTACTTGGGTCCTTCTTCATGGTATACCAAATACACCACCGGTGAATTTTTGTGGGCATACAAGCCTCAATAGCCCTTTGCATCGATGCACGTTGATTGGTAAGAATGTTTTTTTGAGCATTTCCTCGCATGCAACGAAGCCAACATTCAAATTTGAATGACTGAGTATCCTCGTTTTTTTTATCAAAGCGCATCCCAGAAGTGTTGACTGACCGTGGTGATTCACCCCAACAAAATATCCAAAAACCATATTATACCTGAATACAATGATACAGAAACAAAATTATTAATACACCAGAATCATATCTTTGTACATAAAAAATGTTACCAAATACACTTAAACCAGAACAACATATTACCTATTTATATTGTAAGTGGTATCGAATGAAATAACATCTCCAAAATACTCATAGGCAGCCCTGCTTCTTGCATAGGCCCAAAAAGCAATCTTAATCGACACACCAACTCAAGTTCAAGCTCGAAAAATAAATTATGATTCTTCTCTTTCTGATTCTTCTCTTTCATTTTTAATAAGTATTTTTCAAATTCGTTGGCATCCTCTAGTTTCGAAATATTCCGCACTTCTCTCGTGATGTAATTTCTCACATCTTTTTCAATAAAACTTAACTCATGATGACCCCTTGCTGCTGCGATAAATGATTAGTATGTTTTGCTTGGTCTGATACTAGCTTCCTCATTATTCTCTATTGTACGTCGTACGGACATGCTTAATTCCCTGTGTTGTTTAAACATCTTTGCTTGATTTGAATAGCATGGATGTGAATAATAATGCAACACAATCTTTGAAATGATCCAAACACCAATGTCCTTAATATGTGTATATAAATTCTTGCAGAAAAATTTAATCCAGCTGAGGGATTTGTCTTCTCAGTTGGAGATATGTTCGATTTCCACTTATCCTCTCTGCTACATGTAATCAATTGATTCTTAATTTCATTTTCGTTCTTATTTGTACTCCAAATTCTTGTAGAAAAACCTGCAACTTTCAAATAATCTTTGTAGAATTTTATAGCATCTTCAAGCGTATTAAAAGTCATCCCAACCTCTGGAACAAACTGCTCATCAACATCGCATAGAAATTACAAAATACACTGAAAATAGTCCACAATACACCATATTAAAGCTAGCATACATCGAATCTCTTCATAAAAAATAATAAAACCAAATTCAAAACTCATCATCAAACAGAAACTAAATGATTCAACTACAGAATCATAAACTACTAACAAACTACATTATCTAGATTCAAACCACACCTCACTACTTGATTCAATTTATCCACGTTTAATTACAAAGTTTGAACCTGTAAATACACCAAAAAGTTTTCGTAATACACCAAAAGAATTCTGATATACATTAAAACAAAAATGGAACAGATTCATCAAAACTCCTATGTTATATTCAATTCAAATCATCAATGATGAACAGCAATTTTCACAAACAAAAATAACATTATTTACCTACAGAATTATAAACTACTAACAAAAATATTTACTAGAATCGAACCACACCTAAGCCACTTGATTGGATTCAAAATAATAACCCAGTTCGCTCTGGTTCAATTGACAATCTAAACTTGAATCATTTATCATTTTCAACAACAAGATAACTGTTCAAAATTGTTTTTAGAGCTTGATATAAAAAAATGTAGAGAACAAAAGAAATCCCGAAAAACTAAGAAAGAAAACACAGAGAACGAAGGAAGAGAAACATAGAGAACACAGAGATGGAAGAAAACGTAGATCGAAAACAATGAGAAATTTGAAAAAGAAAATGAAATCCTTCCAAAAAAGGAAGTTACATATTCACATGTTGATTGAAAAATTGGTTAGATAGTGGCGTGTGAAGTGAATTAGGTTAAAGAGACTTGTACGGACTTGTATGTGTAAATGACTTGTATGTTGAGAATATTTGATTACTTTTTACCCTTTTTCTAACCAAACCCTAAATCCCTAAGTTTTGCCTCACAGCCTTCCCCCTCTCACTTCACCGAATATACAAAGAAAGAAAAGGAAGAAGAAAGGTGAAACAAAATAGAGACTGAGGGAAGGAAGAAGAGGAAGGGGAGAGAAAGGGAAGTGGTTGTCGGCGAAGGGCCTCTGCCACTACTAACCGCCGCCGTCATTACAACTCCACCATATTAGTATCGCCTCTGCCTCTTGCCGTTGTCGAATCGCTGTCCATTTGCATCTTGAATCTGCTCCTCAGTGTTGCCACAACTCCTTGGCATCATAGCCTCTTCTCCTCATTGTCCCTGCTCTTTGCGCCAGTAGGGGGAAGTAGCCTTTGAGTGTGTAAACCCTGATAACCCTTCCTTTCCTATTTTAATATCTAGTTCCTTATTGCTTTCAAATTTTTGGGGACAAAATTTCTATTATAATTGAAAGACCTAACTTTCTACTAAATTTTTTGCTGCAAGCTCTGAAAAATACCATTCTGAAGTGCATTTGGACTGTGCAAACCCTTGGTGTATCTCTCTGCTTCATTCTTCTTTCGTTTCATTCTTTGGTTTATTGGGATTACTAACTTCAATTTTCATGGTTTTCATTCTACAGACCATTTGCTTCTCCTGTTATATCCTCTTTGCCAGGTTATACCACAACTACCACTTCTGAATATTTGATTTTGTGTTAGAAGTTCTGAAATTTTAACTTTAAATTGGTTTCTGCCTTTATGTTGCATTTTGTTTTGCTTGTTGGAGCTATTGCTACTACTGTGAGTGTTGTTGTTAGTTGCATAACCTTTTCTCCACCTTCAAGTATGGTGTTTGAAATGTTGTTGTATTATGAAACTAAAGATTACTTGTGGTTAAATTAGATTATAGAAATGTTAATTGTTGATTTATGCTTGATTATGATGAGTTATTGGTATTATATTTTTTTATGACTATTGATCTTAGATGGCATTAGAAGTTAAGAATGATTCTAAAATTGGTTTGATGAACAAAGCACCTAATTAAATTAAGTTCTAATAAATGTTCTTAAGCCTTTATGTGTTTCTGGTTTCTTTTGGTTGTTCTGCTAATTTTTATTCTTGTGTTTTGACATGAATCTCACTATTCTTGTATGAACTTTGTGTACCTGCTCAAGGAATTTTACGGCAAGAGATCCTAGCAGAAGCCCATCAAAGTAAATTATCTATGCATCCCGTTGTAACTAAGATGTAACAACATTTGAAGCATATATTTTGGTGGCCAATGATGAAAAAGGACGTGGCTAAGTATGTTGCAAAGTGTTTAACTATCAAAAGATTAAGATCAAAGATCAGAAACCTTACGGAACGTTGTAACCTTTGGAAATACCTCAGTCGAAATGGGAGCAGATTACCACAGACTTTGTAACTCGATTACTAATAAACCGCTATTTTACGGTTTATCTTGTGCTTAATTTAGTGGATTTTATCCATTATTCTCACACTTATTCATTGAATTCGCATGTTTTACATTTTCCTTCCTAATTTTGTGCTATGATTGAAAACATGCTTCTTTGGCCCTAAATTTGCTAATTTTAATCCTCTCTTATTACCATTTGATGCCTTGATATGTCTGTTGAGTGATTTACTGGTTAATAGGGCAGGAATGTCTTAGAGGATAGAAAGGAAGCATGCAAAAGTGGAAGGAATACAAGAAATTTAAGGAATCGCTAAGTTGTCAACCCTGACCTCTTCGTACTAAATCAACCAATTACCAAGAACATCGGTAGGACATGATGCTATTTGGGTAACAGTGGATAGATTAACTAAGTCGGTGCATTTCCTTCCAATTCGAGTTGATTCTACTTTAGAAAGACTTTCCCAATTATATATATAAGAAATAGTACGGCTGCATGGGGTACCTTCATCAATTGTTTCCGACCGAGACCCGAGATTTACATTAAGATTTTGGGGACCTTTTTAGAAAGCTTTTGGAACTGAGTTACACTTAAGTACGACATATCACCCCCAAATAGACGGACAGTTCGAGCGGACAATTCAAACTTTGAAAGATATGTTGAGATCTTGTGTAATGGAACACCAATGCAATTGGGACAAGTATCTGCCTTTGATTGAATTTGCCTACAATAACAGTTATCAGCAGAGTATTGGAATGGCACCATATGAGGCTCTTTATGGACGGTGGTGTCAATTACCATTATGTTGGTACGAAGGAGGAGAAGCTAGTGTTTTGGGACTGGACGTGATTTAGGAAACAACTGATTAGATAAAGAAGATCCGTGAAATGATTCAAGTTGCACAGAGCCGATAGAAGATTTATGCCAATAATAGACGCAAACCTTTATAGTTTAAAGAGAGTGATCATATTTTTCTAAAAGTAACCCATACTACAGGAATAGGTCGAGCTCTTAAAACCAAAAAGCTTAACCCTCGATATGTAGGATCCTTCCAGATACTCAAAAGAGTCGGTCCAATTGCTTACCAAATAGTCCTTCCACCTTCTTTGTCAAATCTGCATGATGTCTTCCACATTTCACAACTAAAGAAGTACAATCTCGACGAAAACCATTTTCTGCAACCGAAATCGGTGCAATTTCGAAGCGACTTGACATACCCTGCCCAACTAGTCTGAATAGTGGACAAGAGCGACAAGCATTTGCAAGGCAAGACAGTTTCTTTGGTCAAAGTAGCTTGGGGAGAGATGAGGAAATAGAACACACCTGGGAAATAGAAAACAAGCTGAGAGCCTAATGAGTAGATATTTTATATGCTTTTTAGCATCAATTTCTTAGTATTTTCAGTATGTTTTGTTGAGTTTTAGTAGGTTTTAATGCAAAATTCACTTCTTTGGATATTACTTTGAGCTTTTATGTTTTTTTATGATTTTAGGTGAATTTTGAGTGAATCTGGTAAAGTTCTGGCAAAGTCTGATTCAGAGGCAAGGAAAGCAGAGCAGATACTGTCAGATTCTGACCTCCATGCATTCAAACATGCATTCATGGAGCTATAAAGATCCAAATGATGTGTTCCCAATAGATTTGGAAAGCTAACTTTCAGGCTTTCGAGCAATATATAATGTTCTATGCTTTTATTCTAATTGGACAGCCCAAAATGGGCGTTGAACTTCCAAACTACCCCCTTTGGGGCGTTCAACGCCCCAAAAGGACCAAGGCTGGCGTTGAACGCCCAAGCCTGGCATTCAACGCTACAAAGGGAGCAAGGAAGCAGCCAAGCTACCCCCTAATGGGTGTTCAACGTCCACTTCTTCAAGTTGGACACTAAGCTCTCCTCAAACACTCACCAAATGGGCCCAGAAGTGGATTTTCACACCATTAGCCTAGTTTATTTCATTTTTGTAATTTCTAATTGTTATTAATGTCTCTTTAGGTCTAGGTTAGTATAAATAGAAAATAGATTACCATTGTTTAGGATCCCTCTTTTGCCACTTTCGAATATTTAAGTTATTTCTCCGTACAGTATGAGCAACTAAACCTCCTAGGTTAAGGTTAGGAGCTCTGCTGATTCCTATGAATTAATACAAGTATTTTTCCATTTCAATCGATATGTGATGCTATTCTATGATGCATTGTCATTCTTCATCCTTATGAATCTCGATTCTACATGAGTTCTTACGAGTCTTGCCTCGGATAGTATTGAGCTACAACTTGAGGATGCATCACGTGTTCCAATAAAATTATCTGGATTAATTGGGTATGTGACATATAACCCCGTTAGTCAGGGGCAATTGAGGTTCCTGTGGCTCTAAGGGCTAGAACCATAAGAGCAGCAATCTCTGATCCGAAAGATTCGACCTTGTCTGTGGCGTTTTGAGTAGGATCACCAAAGGGATTGACTTGCGGGCACTTCACCCTCTCCCAGATTGATCTAGTCCGTTCGGATGTTTGGTCTGGACTTGTGGATATTAATGACCATGACCTATGGCTTAATCAATTACAGCCTTGCCATTGAAGGAATCATACATTGTTGAAGTAGAGAGGATGACGTGTGAATTCAGAAGAAGAAGCACTCTGAAGCCTTAAATGACGTCTCATCACTGTTTCTTTGTTAATTCTCTATTACTTTCTTTACTTACTTTATGCGCATTCAACAAACACAACTATCTTTCTATTCGCCTGACTAAGATTTGCAGGATAACCACAGGTTGCTCAATCTGGCAATCCTTGTGGGATTTGACCCTTATTCACCTGAGGTATTACTTGGACGACCCAGTGAACTTGCCAGTTAAGTTGTGGGAAATTCAAATTTCTCGCACCAAGTTTTTAGTGCCGTTGCTGGGGATTGTTCGAGATTGACAAACTACCGTTTGTTCTGCTCCTTAGATCAGGTATTTCTATTTTTCTTCTTTAATATACTCCTTTTAATCGTGTTTCTTAATTCCTTTTTCAAAAGTCTTCAAAATTTTTCATCTTTTTCTTTTGTTTGAGTCGTTTATTGAATTTTAAATTTGGTGTCTATTTGATCCTTGTTGATTTTCTTTTGAAACTTTCGGAACTTGTACTTAATTTTCTCTCTTAATTTTCTCTCTTATTGTTTGATTTCAAAATATTTAGGTTTGGTGTCCTGTTAGTTATTTCATTTTTCAAAAATCGAAAATACGCTGAGCTCCTTTTCTGTCTACTTAAAAATTTCAAATTTCTTGGATTGATTATTACATCTTTATTTTACTGAATTCTCTTAATCTAACATAGTGCATATTACTGTGGAATATCTCACCGCCGGGAGTTCTCTATCCTTGACATAGAGACCCGCATAATTCTTTTGCTCTGCTCTTTGTTTGTGCAGGCAGGTACAGGAAAATTTCAGCATGAGTCCCTTTGAGGATACACAACCAAGAAGGACTTTGGGGTCTGATGAATGAATTTTTGACGGTTTAGAATTTCACAAATAAAATCTCGTCGAAGTATAGTTTCTAAACCAACAATAATCTTTTCATGCAAAAATTTGTTTGTCACAAGCACAAACCCCTAGTGAATATAATAACCAAAGTATTTAAACCTCAGGTTGTCTCTCAAAGGAATTGCAGGGTAGTGTTCTTGTTATTGGCTATGGACATGTATATTTTGGGGTTTTGGATAAGAAACAAGAAAAGTAAATTGCAAAGGAATTCAAATGATGAAAAGGTCTTGGCAAGGTTTGGTGGTTAAGGATCTCTATCCTTATCACTAACCACAATATTATAATTGCAAGGATCAATCCCACTAAGTCATCCTCTAATCAAGTAAAAGAAAGTCAAGTGAGCTATATCAATCCAAGTCCATAAGTCCTAGCTATGCACTAATTGAATTAATGAGAGCTAGAGTCAATGGCTACCAACTATCAATCACTTGGACATTAGCAACTCAAGAATTCCTAAGTTACCTTCCCAAGCCAAGAACATAAAATTCTACTCTAACATCCTTTCAAGAATTTTGAAAAATACTTAGAAGGTATAAAGGGAAAACATAGTAAATTGACAACAACAATGAAATCTAACA
The DNA here is from genome assembly GCF_059453495.1 of Arachis ipaensis. Taxonomy (NCBI): domain Eukaryota; kingdom Viridiplantae; phylum Streptophyta; class Magnoliopsida; order Fabales; family Fabaceae; genus Arachis; species Arachis ipaensis. The sequence continues at coordinate 76,401,501 of NC_142440.1, read as the reverse complement.
ACACTTTATTGCAAAGAATTAACAACAACAATCAAAGAAAGCACAATTTATAACATCCCGCGTTTTTGGAAACCTAAATATGAATAAATTGTGAATTTATCTTATTAAGTTTAAACTTTATAATTTTAGAAATTATTTTATTAGAACTAATTAAATAGATTCGGAGATACTTTTATTTTGAATCAATTAATATTCTTAAGTAATTTTATTATAATGGAATATTTTGTATAATTTTAGTAATTGAAAAATAAAAAAGAATTGTATAATTTAATTCAAGTAACTTTTATTCTGAAAAGGTTACGATTTATTTTATAAATCAATCAATTAAGAGTAATTAAATTAGTTTACTAATATTTGGAGTTAATTCAATTAATATTTTTGTGTAAATTTTATAATTGGTTATTTTATATAATTTCAAATTAGAATTCAGTAATGAAAGTGTTATATAATTAAATTTAAGAAATTTCTATTATGAATAAATTATTATTTATTTTATTAGTTTGAGCTCTTAGAGATTAATTTACTAGAAAGTGATTAAATTAATTTTTATAAATACTTTGGGTTTAAGTTAATTAAGGTTTATGTACAATCTTTACTATAACTAGTTATTTTATACAAATTGAAATTAGAGTTATGATCGAAAAATAATAAAAGGTTATATAATTTAATATAGGTAATTGATATTTCGAGTTTAACCGTATTTTATAAAATGTGATTAGTATGCTTATTTTATAATTTAAATTACAAATAATTATTTGAGCTCGTTAATAGATTGATAAATAAAATTTTATGCGTTTTAAAAGTAATCTTTATAGTATTGTATTTGAATTCTAAATTGGTATCCTATCATAAATATTTTATAAAATTATTATATTACTTATATATATATTACCCAAATATTACAAAATCCCTAAATCCCTAATTGTTACCCTAAATTCACTAAACATATATACATATAGAAATAAAGGAGGGGGAAAATAGAGAAGGGGAAATGGAGAACATAGAGGGCTCGAGAGAGAAGGAAGAGAGGAGGAGGGATGTCGCTGACGAAAGAGTGAACCACTGCCGCCATTACGCACCTCACCGTTGCTGTCGACGAGAGAGGAGAGAACAGAAGGGAGATCAGAGTTGAGAGGGTTGAGACGGGGAACAATGAAGCCGTTGTCGTTGAGCCACGATCGCTGCCACTTCGCGTTGTCGCCGCCGTTCTTGATGTCAATTGAAGCCACGGCCGCCGTTGAGATCGCCAGGGAGAGCCACTTCCATCAAACCTTAGCCATCACTATTACCTCTGCACGCAAGAGGAAGAAGGAGCTGGTGCTATTGGAGTTGCCATAGACGCGGTTGTTTCTACTTCTAGTATTCATTCTTCTGATTGTTGGAGTTGCTGTGGAATCGATCCACTGGCGGGGTGTTGCTGCTGCTGGAACCACCACGGAGGATTGTTGGGAATCGCTGCTGCCCTGTTCCCGTTCTAATTAGGTTCAACATCCATTGGCCTGGGTTAGCCTTTTTTCCTTATTTCTGCTCCAATTGCGCGTCCTATTATACTAATTTCTGATTAAACTGCTTGTTCTTGGTTTAATTCAACTTTGCCCTGTACGCTGTTTTAAATTACCAGAGTCGTTTCTGCTTTTCGATTCCATTAAATTCGAAATCTTCATCTTGCTGCAACCATGATCACTGTTGTGGGAGCTAACGGCACTGCTGTCCCAGTTGTGTTGAGATGTAGTGCTGCTGCTTTCTTGGCTGAAACAGTTGCGTGACTAGTAGGGGTTTAGCCAGCTGTCTCGCTATAATTCTGTCTCCAGTTTCTTGTAATTGCGACATCGAGGTAGGGGGTTTAAAATGATTTTAATTTAGGAATGCCAACAAGGTTTACTGAATAACTGCAAATAGTATTAATAGCTGTGAATAATTAATTGATTATATGAATGTTGGATTGTGATTGCGATTGTGCTTGGTGCTGTGATTGAATTGATTGTAATTATGTATGGTAGATGATTGAATTATTGATTGTTGGTTGTTGAAATGGTTGTTTGGTATATTGCTATGGCTGTGAAAGTGACTTGAGATTAGTAGAGGATTGTGGTTTTGACTGATTATGTATAAACGGTTGAAACTAAGATAATCATTTGATATATTTGATACCGGATTGAGAATTGTTGAAGAATTAGGGCCTAAAAGACTACACTATTATTAAGAATCTGGTTTTCAAAATAGAATGGTTACTTTGAGGACGGCCTAGTAATTTGCTAGCGATCGAAATGGTATGAGATTAAAATCTGAGTAAACTTTAACAAGTGTAGTTGTTAGGATTTAAATTTGAAGGTTTCGTATTAACTGAAGATTTAGTTATGATTTTTCAAAGTTAAGCCATAAAATCTGATTTTCTGCATTACCTTTAAGTGAAAACAGTAACTTTGAAAGACTGTAACTAATTCTGTGATGATCAGAATTGCGTTGAACCAAGTCCTGGTTAAACTTGGGAATAATTGGGACTGAATTGAAGAGTTTGAGATCTTTTCATTAAATATAAGATTTATGGTGAATTTTTGAGTAATGGTTGTGGGATCTGATTTTTACTGCAGAATTTTTGGAACAGCAGTAACGTGTTGGCTCTGCTGTGAATGTTCCGAATTAAATCTTGAAGTGAAACCAATTTTAAATGAAACTTTAGTCCTATTATTTTAATTTCGTAAAATTTTAGAATGGTTGAACTTGCGGTTTAAAAGATACGAATTTTTGAAATACGATGCATTATGCAGTAAAGGCCAGATTCTATTTTCTTAAATCAGTAAATTTGAGAGTTTATAACTTTTGAACCTGGTTGGATATCGAGGTGCAACCAATTGGAAGTGAAAATTAAGTATGTTTAGCATATGTGACTTAAATTTCAGGGCTATCCATGTTTTAATGAGTAAGTTATGGGAGTTGGAAGAAGATAAGTTCATTAAGTTTTAAAATAGAATTCTGCAGAAAATTAGTCAACTTCTAGGTTATATAACTTCTTCATTAAAAATGATATTGATCTGGGACTAATTGGAAAAGAAACCTGGATGAGTGAAGTTGAACTATATTAATTTTTAAAGTCATTGGATTTAAATTGGATTTTATATTGAATTTTGAATATCACATGCTGTTGCTGTTTTTCTGGTTTTACGCACTGCAGAGTAGTCATGGTTTTTCATCTATTCCTAAGGCTAGAGAAACCAGAAAATTATGATCTTTGATTTGTTAGAAAACTTATTTCAAGATGAACGTCTGGACATAAAGTTTGCACAATTCTGAGTTTATTTGCTATACTAAAAATAGAAAAGAAGATAGAGTGCTGAGAATGTCTGAGTGAGAGTTATGAGTTCATAAAATTAAAGATGAACCTTAGCGTCATAGGGCTGATTCAATGTTGGAATTTGTTTGATTCTGAATTGATTTGATATTGGAGAGGTTGAAAAGAGTTTGGTAAATTGTTTGGTTGGGACCCGTAAGGGTGGCTAAGTCCTATTTTTAAAGGAGATTATGTCCAAATTTTTATAAAAGTATAAGGACTTAATCAAAATCAATATTTAAGGCTTATTTAATGATAATAACTTCAATGATTCTTTTAAGAAAAGATTATTTGGTATACGAGATTGTTGGCAAGGACGTGGGTCTTATCCCGCTTGCGTACTTGCAATTATGAAAGAAAAAGGAAAGAGTAAAGTACTTATTGTATGATTATCTGTTGCTTGAGGCAACCCAAGAGATATTTGTTTATTTGTTTGTTGCTTGAAGCAACCCAAGAGATGTTTGTTTGTTGCTTGAGGCAACCTAAGAGATATTGTTTGCTTATTTGTTGCTTAAATGCAACCCAAGAGATAATATTTATTTATCTGTTGCTTAAAGCAACCCAAGAGCTTCTGTAGGGAAACTAGGATACCTACAGCAATTTTCTGTTCCCAAGAGTATATTTCCTGCTAGTAGAAAACAAAGGTTGTCTCAATAGCGCATTTATTTGAACAGAAAATCGTATTCAGGAAATCGTGAACTCGTGACCGGATAAATGCCGGGAATGTAGGTGCTAACCGACACATGAGCTCATGGCCTGCACTAGAACTAGACATTCATCATATACATCTATGTGACATTATTTAGGTGTGTATATTGTAATTGGTTTGCCTAAGTGAATAATTCTGTTTAATTGCTAATTGCTATACTTGATGTAATTGCTCTTGATTGTGTTTGAACCTCATTACCTGTGTTTGTAACTGATTGTTTGGATTATGGTGATTGGATGTTGATTGAGTTGTTTGGGCCTGAGGCCGTGACTGGTACGTTTGAGGTCTAGTTCTGTATAAAGTATCTGACTGGTTCAGCATAGACTTAATGAACCTATGCTTGGAGCAGGATGATCATTTATACCGCGTAGGTAACTTTTAAGAGTTTTATAAAGAAAATATGGGTCTAGGATTTTAAATAATTAACTGATGTTTTTAAAGGAGGTTAATTTTCTTTTAGATGTCCCTGAATGAAATTAACTATTTGCGCTTTATTCTTTACTTTCACAGCATTCTCGACCTCTACTGAGAACATGTGGTTTGGTTCTCACCCCCAAATTTTCCACCCTTTCAGTGACAAGTTTGAAGACGCAATTTGAAGCTGCGAGCGATCAGTAGGCTTTCTTTGTGGTTTTAATTGCTTTCATAGAGTCCCCTCGCTATTGTCCCATGAGATTTTATTTTACATAGAGGGGTAGGTTTAGTATATTGTATTTGAGTTTTATTTGGTTTCTTTTGTATAAAAATTATTATCAATAATATTTATGTGATTATTATTATTTGTAAATGTTTGAATTATGACTTTAATGAATAAAAAACAAAATTTTCTGGAATTTTCTTAAAACTGAAATGTGAACTCGATACAAAGGCTCGATAATTAAGTAGTTAATACTAGAGAAGGTTACGCAATGTTCTTTCTAGTGGAAATACCCTGACTTAAGCAAGGTATTTTGCTGGACGGGACGTTATACAATTGACATGAATTACCTCAAATTGCATTAAAAGAAAATAAAAGGAATAAGAGTAGATCAACAACAAAGTAGAGAAACAACATAGAGGAAATTACAACAAAAGAATAGAAGAACAAGATGTAACGACAAAGAATTGAAAGGTAGAAATAGATGAGAGCATGAATCAAAACCTAGATCTAAACTTATTGATCTAAGCCTAATCCTAATTCTAGAGAGAAGTGAGAGCTTCTCTCTCTAAAACTAACACTAAAACTAGATCTAAACTCCCTAATGATTCCTTATGCATTCCATTGATTGATTCCCCTTCACTCCTTGGTCCTTTTAAGTGTTTTGGCACCAAAGTTGGTTTAGATTGGGCCTCACAGCCTCTGAGAATTCGCTCGGTACATTTTCACTCAAAAATAACGTGCCCGCACCGACGCGTACGTGTATAGCATGCTTGTGTGTCCATGGGGTTTTTACGATCCACGCGTGTACAGATAGGTGAATTTCAATGTGTTCTCCACTTTGCATGCTTTCCTCTTGACTCCTTTGATCCATTCCTAGCCTTTTTAACCTGAAATCATTTAACAAACAAATCAAGGCATCTAGTGGAATCAAAGGTGAATTAAAATCATCAAATTAAAGATCTAAAGGCATATTTTCACACTTAAGCACAAAATGAGGGAGAATCACAAAACCATACTATTTTATTGAATAAATGTGAGAAAAGGTTGATAAAATGCTCTAAATTCAACACAAGATAAACCCTAAAAACAGAGCTTATCAGGGTCGTATACAGCCCCACTCCTGACTTCTACGAAAGAAGCATCTGTATACCATCTATTAGAGCAGCAAACTTTGACTCAATCCACAGCTCATCACTCTAGTGCAGCAGAATTGCCAGTTTCAGGGACTCCCACAATAGCAGCCCACAAAATTCCTTGCAGGCTTCCTACAGATTTCTGACACTCTGCATTCTAAAGGAGTGGACTAAGATGTCTACTGGTTGCTGCTCTTCCCTTTTGCTGTAAAGGGTCAAGCTAGAAGGCGGTTGGATACTCAACCCAGATCAAGCTTGAACACCTAGAATAAGCTGGTGGATAAATTCCTGAGCCAATACTTTCCACCAAAGAAGTTAACCCAGCTCAAACTGGATATCTAAGGTTTCAAGCAAGAAGAGAGTGAGTCTCTTTATGATGATTGGTGAAGGTACAAAATGATGTTATGGAAGTGTCCTTCAGAAATGTTTTCCGAATGGGTCAAGCTAGACATCTTTTATTACAAACTCATAGATACAGCTAAGATGTCCTTAGATCATTCTGCGGGTGGTTCAATCCACAGGAGAAAAACTATTGAGGAAGCTCAAGAGCTTATTGAGACAGTTGCTATCAACCAGCACCTTCTGCTGAGATTGCAATGTACAAAGAGGTCAGAGCAGCGTACACTGACTTAGACCCTTCAGAACAGAGTGGATCGCTAACTCAGCAGCTACACTCCCTCACACAACAATTGTTAAGCCTGAAAGAGGGGTTGCAAGAAACTCGTGCACCTAATAAGAACATAGAGGCACGACTGAACTAGGCTGAACAATACTTATCTAAACAGATAAGAGAAGACTGCCAAGCCATCCAATTGAGGAGTGGAAAGACACTAAACAACCACTCTCACTACAAAGAGAAGCACATAGGAGAGGAAGTGTCAGAAGGCGAAAATGCAACAACTCAGAGTATACCCTTGGGCGTCCAATGCTTAGAGGGGATCACCTTGGGCATCCAATGCCCAGAAGGGGGCAGAGAGGGTGTCCAACGCCCAGAAGGGGGCAAACATGGCATTCAATGCCAGGAAGGGACCAGCCTGGGCGTTGAACACCCAGCAGGAAGAGGTCAAACTGGTGCAATCCCAAAAAAAACCCTCCTAAGTGATGGACAGAAAACGTATCCGCACTAACTACCGGCAAGTATACCGGGTCGCATCAAGTAGTAAAACTCACAAGAGTAAGGTCGATCCCACAGGGATTGATGGATCAAGCAACTTTAGTTAGGTGATAAGTCTAGTCAAGCTAATATTGAAAGGAGTTTGGTGAAATTTAATGAACAGGTTATAAATTGCAAGAAAGTAAAACAACAAAATTGTAAGGTACTGAAAATGTAAATGCTAGAAAGTAAAGTGATGAAGCTTAAATGCAACAAGTACTAGAAGATTTAATGCTGAAAGTAAAGGACAGAAACTTAAATGGCGGGAAATGTAAAGGGCTGAAACTTAAAGAGCAAGAAATGTAAATGACTTGAATCTTAAATGACTAGAAATTTGAAAGCAAGAATGTAAATAGCAGTTGAAAGTAAATTGCATGAATTGTAAAGGGTCTTGAGTGCTGGGAATCAAGAAAGCAGTAAATCAAAGTAATTAAAGTGAATTCAAGGTAACTAAAACGAAGAATATCAAAGAGAAAGATTCATTAGGGATTTGAGATATCCTAATCCATAATGAATCAAATGGGTCTCAACTTCATTCTCAATCATATGAAGTAGATCTATGACGGATTGTAATTGATTGGATCCGAATTCCTTGGCAACCCAATCTCCCTAAACACAATCAATCTTGCCAATTCCTTGATCTAATTGTCGTGAAAAGAGGTTAAGCACATTCTCTTATCCATAAGCCACACAAATTCTCAAGACCTCAATTCCTCCCGAATAGTGTTGGTCAAGAGAATTGTGAATGATAGAGCTCCAATTCTAATGCCTATGATTCCCCTTCCGAGGCTCACACAAGCATTCAACAAATTCAAACCCCTTTCTGGAGTGAGTGAATCTCAATCAAAATAGAAGATATCCTTTAGCTATAACAAGCAGATTGAGGAGAAGAAGAAGAATTTCCTTCAATCATGTGAATTACAATAGAGCTCCTTCCCCTAATGGAATGGGGTTTTAGTTCATTATTGCTCAGTTAAACAAAAAGGAAAAGAAAGTACATGAAAGAAAGAAAAGTACAAAAGAAAATGATCTCAAGGTTTCTGTTCCGGGGGTTACCTAAAACTGTAGGTCGATCTCGGACAAGATCTTCCGTGCTGGTCGGTGATGACGTGTTCGGCTGGTAGGTGGCGGCCGCAGCTGTCGTGTCTGACTTGTTGGACTGGCTGTACTGCTGATCCTTGGACACCGGAGGGTGGGGGGTACCTGCAAGAGACTCCGATGCTTAAGTTAGCATGAGTATTAAACAGGTTTTTTGTAGAATCAGAGTATGAGTTATACCTGGGTGCTCCAGTGTATTTATAGTAGTGTGGGCTGACCTTTCTGATAAGATAAGTTAGTTATCTTATCTTATCTTATCTTATTTTGGGTGAAGTCAGCTTATCTTCAAGGGAACCGCCTTTATCTCTATAGTCTTGGATTGCCTTTGGATGTGGGTCGTGTTCCACTATTTGGGCCCTTTATTGGGCTTTCCTGTCGATTTGGCCGACCTCTTTGAGAAGAGGTCGGATAGCCTGACCTGAAGAGGTCGGTCGCTTTGTCACTGAACATCTCGGGTCGGATAGCTCGACACAGGGTGTGAACAGTGCCCCTGCTCGAGCTCGGTCTTTCTTTTTGAGGTCGAGTCTTAGACTTCGATCCTTCTCTGGTGAAGCCGAACTCGAGCATTTGTCGACTTCTTTCTTTTTGTAGAATTTTTGAATGTGGAATGTTTTCCTCTGAAAGCGCACGCTTTTATAGTAGCGTTCTGTTCTTGGGAACGTGCGAGGGTTTAATACCTTCATTAATTGGTTTTAATTGCCCCGTTCCCTTGGCTTTTATTTTGAAATTTGCTCACAGAAAATGGTTTCTCTTCTTCATTTCTCTTTGTAACTTCTCTTTTACTCTCTCACTTTTCTATTTTCGCCTTTTATATTTCTTGAGTTGCGGCATCATTTGGCAGTTTTTCTGGGTGATTCCGTCTCTCCGTCTTCAATCTCCTTCGAGGCTTCTTCGCCCAGGTTGGTTTTTCTTCCTTTCTCTTTTCTGTGTCACTTTTTTATGTCTGATTTTGAGAAAGTTTTGATTTTGTTTGGAGAAAGTTTGGATCTTTTTGCTTTTGCTGTGGCTGATTGCTGTTGTAATGTGTGTTCTGGGAGTTTCTTCGCCTTTTTGTATGAACCTTTTCGCCTTTCCTGTTGCTTGATGCTTTTAAGGCTTTTGCATGTTAACACTGTTTCTGTTTGTGCTTTTGATGATGGTTTTGTTTGATTCTGAAAGAAGGTTGTTCCTTTGATGATTTCCGTTTGACGTGTTTGATGTTGGCGATGCTTTTTACTGATAGACTGTAAAAAGATAGTGGCTTTGATGACTTTTTGTGTTTTGACAATGTTTTTCGAAGTGTTTGCTATTTGAAATCTTCTTTTCTTGTTTGAGAGATGCCGGGACGTAAGCTGTAGATTTTTCCTAAAACCTTGCTTTGTTACTGCCTCCAAAGGATGCCCCAGGACTTTGGCTTGAGTCTTGGGGTTTTCCTTTTCTGTTTCGTTCTTCTGTATCGTATTAGTCGAGTTGTTATGCCCCTCGTCCGAAGTGTTTTTTAGTTATCCAATCTTCTTTTCTTATTGTAGGATTAGTTGGCCTCATGTCTTCTCGCAATAACATTGTAGAGATGTCTTCTAAAGTTCCCGATGGGATGTCTGATTGGCTGGACTCCCTTGTCTTAATGTGTGTTTCTGTGGTAGATGCTGATTTTTGTGTAGAGCTGAGGAAACGTCATAGGGTTTGTGGTGGTGGTGCCCGAGAGAGAGATTATGAGCTTGTGGCGCCCGACTCTGACGAGAGGGTTTGTTTTCCTACTTCTATCGAGGGGGAGCGTCCCTTTTTCTATGCCTATGAATATTTCTTCAGCCAGTTGGACATTACTTTTCCTTTTACTGCTTTCGAGACCGACTTGTTGTGGTCGTGTAACATTGCCCCATCCTAGCTTCATCTGAATTCCTGGGGTTTTATCAAGATTTTTTAGCTGCTTTGCCAAGAGTTAGGCATAACACCTTCTCAGACTCTTTTCCTCTATCTTTTTGTTTCTGCCAAGCCTGGAGGTTCTTCCAAAAAGAAAGCTTCCTGGGTTTCTTTCAGGTCAGCCCTCACAAAGTTTTTGCCATGTACGATGAGTCTTTTAAGGACTTTAAGAATTATTTCTTTAGAGTCCGTGCTGTTGAGGGAGTTCGCCCCTTTTTTCTTGATGAGAATGACGAGCCTGCTTTCCCTCTAGAGTGGCAGAAGAATGTGAGAGTGTCTCGCTATACATGGGAGATGCTTGACAAGGTTGAGCGGGCTTTTGTAATTGTTATTGAAGATTTATGGGGGGAACCACCCCATCTTGATACAAAAAGATCTTTGAGTGATCCATCTTTGGTTCGAACTGCTTTGGGTACTGTCTGACTTGTTTCTATACTTGCTTTTTAGTTTTGCTTCTTCTTTTTTGTGATTGTAACACATTACTGTGGTCGATTCTGTATTTTCAGAGATGTCAAAAAATAACGATTCCATGAAGGCCTTCAAGAAGGCAAAGAAGGCTGCTGCTGCTCAAAATATCTCGGCCAAGGCAACGGGAGAGGGATCTTCTCAAGTTCAGGTGAAGCCGCCCATGCCGAGTTCTCCTGGGCCGAGGAAGGTGATTCCCACTCCTCGGGTTCGCCTGGCCGACCCTCCACAGTCTTCCGCAGCTACTTCTGGTGCTCCGCCCAACAAGAAGCAAAAAACAATTGAGCCTTTCAACCTTGACGCTCCTGACTTTGATGCGGTGGAGTTTGTTGACCAACAGATTGGTCCTTATGGTGCCCTCCCCATGGAGAATGTTTCGCCCCTTCGCTATTTAGATTTTATAACTCGGAGCAGCATCAAGATGGCCCATATGGGGGCTGCCCTATATTAGACTGCTCAAAATCTTCCTCTCCATGCCACCAAAGCCTTCATGGAGGAGGCCAAACAAGACTTTGATCGGATGAAGGGCTTGAAGGAGGAGCTTGAGGTGAAAGTAGCCAAACTGGAGAAGGATCTGGAGAATGAAAAGGCTAGCTCTCTTGCCCTGGCGGCTTCTGTGAGATTGGCCGAGGACACTGCGTTGAGGCATAAAGATAGTTATGTCACATCTTATCAGGAGGTGATACGTCTGAGGGAGGAGTTGGAGTCTACCCGAGTTGACTATTCCGAGCTCCAAGATCACCTTGTCGGCAGTGTAAATGCTGCTTATGATAATTTGAAGGAGCAGGTTCAAGTTCTTGCTCCTGAGGTTGATCTTACTCTCTTTAGCTTAGACAACATTGTGAGGGATGGTAAGATTGTCCCCGACGACCAAGATGATGATGATGTCGAACCTCCCTCTGCGGCTGCTGCTAAAGTGTCGACCTCTATAGTTCCTCCTGCTGGGATTGCTCGTCCAGAATTAGATCCTGATTGTCAAATTCGGAATAGGGACGACGGTACAGTGGATGCAGTGCCTCTTCAGGCTCGCCCTCCTTCACCCCAGACTGATGCTGCCGAGAAGTCTTCTAGTTTTAGCTGAATTTTCCTGGATATTTGTGTAGATAGCCCGACTTGTGGGCTTTTAAACTCTTTATTTTGTAGTTTGAATGTTTTGCTGACTGTTGATACTCCTTCAGGTTGCTTGTTTAGCAACTTTTTATTTTGGAAAAACAACAAGTAGCTTTCAAGCTTTTGGGCCTGACCCTGAGGCTTGTTATAATATTGTATTTTATATCATGCTTGTTTGCACTTGTCTTGGCACCTTTCTGGGTTTTGAGAATGCTGGAGCCTTGCTGCTCGACCTCTTTGGATTGCTTTGTACTTATTTCTTGTAGCTTAGATCCTTTGAGGTCGTAGATGTGTGGATCCAAGTTGTATTTCGGTTTTTTCGCTCTTACTTGTATTTATTTCTAGCAATCTATAACCGATTTCTTTATGTTGGTCCTCTTTCCAATTATTTTTGTAGTTCTCTTTTTTGGACCTTTGTCAGGTCTCTTTTAGGGACTACTTTTATAACTTATTTGTGGGAGACCGACTTCTTTGTGTCGTCCTTTTCCAAGTTATTTTTGTAATCCTCTTTCTTGGACCCTTGTCAGGTCTCTTTCAGGGATTACTTTTATAACTTGTTTGTTGTAGGAGACCGACTTTGTCATGTCGATCTCTTCTAAGTTATTTTGTAATCCTCTTTCTTGGACCTTTGTCAGGTCTCTTTCAGGGATTACTTTTATAACTTGTTTGTTGTAGGAGACCGACTTCGTCATGTCGATCTCTTCTAAGTTATTTTGTAATCCTCTTTCTTGGACCTTTGTCAGGTCTCTTTCAGGGATTACTTTTATAACTTGTTTGTTGTAGGAGACCGACTTCGTCATGTCGATCTCTTCTAAGTTATTTTTGTAATCCTCTTTCTTGGACCTTGTTCAGGTCTCTTTCAGGGATTACTTCTATAACTTTATGTTTTGGGCTGACTTTGTCCTATCGGGCCCTTCTAAGTTAAAGTAATCCTCTTTAATAGGGTTGGCCAGACCTCTTTCCAGGGTTTACTTATAACTTGGGTTGACTTGGTCCGACTTCTTAACGTCGGCCAGTCTTTAAGTTATTATTTAGCAATCCATAAGACCTCGTCAGGTTCTTTTTCCGGATCACTTTCGATAACTTCTTGCATTATTTTGCTTTCATCTTTGCCGATTTGTAGAAGGTGGTTTCTATCTTTATTTGGTCGACCTTTAGATGAATCGCGCTTTCATCTCTATTGGTCTTTATCGTGATCGTGCTGTGAATCTGTTTTTCACTTTCTACCGATCTGTTGCTTTATAATCGAACGATGAATGCTTTAGATTAATGTGTCTTGAGAATTTGTAGAATATCTAAAATAAATTTTATTCAAAAGAAAGTGCAAATATATACATACAGGAGTTTTTTCATCCCTTTAAGTCGGATAATTTCTGAATCTCAACTTGGTGCCTTATTAAAAAACCTTTTCAGGAAAAAGAGTGCATCCTATGATGAGATCCTTTACATTCTCTAGCTATAGTACCTTCTTAGGTTGCAGGCGTGCCATGATCTGGGAAGCTCTCATCCACCGAGTTCGAACAGTCTGTAGTAGCCCTTCCCGAGTACTTCTATGACTCGGTAGGGTCCTTTCCAGTTTGCTGCCAGCTTTCCTTCTCCGGGTCGAGTTGTTCCAATATCATTTCGGATTAGGATGAGATCATTCTCAGTGAAGCCTCTTGGCACTACCTTTTGATTATATCTGGAAGCCATTCGACGTTTTAGTGCTTCTTTCCTGATCCGAGCTCTTTCTTGGATTTCAGGAAGTAGGTCGAGCTCTTCCTTTTAAAGTTGGGAGTTGGCTTCCTCATTGTAATGAACGACTCTGGGCGATCCTTCCTCGATCTCTACTAGGATCATTGCTTCCGTTCCGTATGCTAATCGGAAGGGTGATTCCTTTGTGGTGGAATGTGGTGTCGTTCGATATGCCCATAGGACTTGTGGAAGTTCTTCAGCCCAAGCTCCCTTTGCGTCTTGTAATCTCCGTTTTAACCCAGCCAATATGACTTTGTTGGCAGTTTCGGCCTGTCCATTGGCTTGAGGATGTTTGATGGAGGTGAACTGGTGCTTTATGTTCAAGTCGGCTACTAGTTTTCTGAAGCCTGCATCTGTGAATTGAGTGCCATTGTCTGTGGTGATGGAGTATGGAACCCCGAACCTTGTGACAATGTTCCTATATAAGAATTTCCGGCTTCTTTGAGCAGTGGCGTTGGCTAGGGGCTCTGCCTCGATCCACTTTGTGAAATAGTCTACCCCTACTATGAGGAATTTAACTTGTCCTGATCCCTGGGGGAAAGGTCCGAGAAGATCGAGTCCCCATTTTGCAAATGGCCAAGGTGAGGTTACGCTGATAAGCTCTTCTGGCGGGGCGATGTGAAAGTTGGCATGTTTCTGGCATGGTGGGCATGTCCTTACAAACTCTGTAGCTTCTTTTTGTAGAGTTGGCCAATAAAATCCCGCCCGGAGTACTTTTTTGGTGAGAGCTTGTGCTCCGAGATGATTACCACAAATGCCACTGTGTACTTCCTCTAAAACTTCCCTTGTGTTGGAGGTCGGCACACATTTTAATAGTGGTATTGAAATCCCTTTTTTATATAGGGTATTGTTTATGATAGTGTAGTACTGAGCCTCCCGTTTTAACCTCTTTGCCTCTTTTTCATCTGTGGGGAGTGTTTCTGTTTTGAGGTAATTAATTATGGGGGTCAGCCATCCTTGATCCTGACTTGTTATGGCTAGGACTTTTTCCTCTTCTGAGATTGACGGGTTCTGTAGCATTTCCTGGATGAGGCTTCTATTGTTGCCTCCTAGTTTGGTGCTGGCTAGTTTTGAGAGTGCGTCAGCTCAGACATTTTGTTCACGGGATATGTGGCAGATCTTGTATTCCCCGAGTTGTTCGAGCTGTTCCTTGGTTTTATCCAAATACTTTTTCATGGTGGGATCTTTGGCTTGGTAGCTCCCTGTTATTTGTGAAGTGACTACTTGTGAATCGCTGAAGATGTTGAGTTTTTGAGCTTCGACCTCCTTAGCCAGCTTCAAACCAGCTAGTAACGCTTCATATTCCGCCTGGTTGTTTGAGGCCGGGAACCCAAATTTGAGGGAAAGCTCAACTTGGGTTCCTTGGTTGTTTTCTATTATCACACCTGCGCCGCTTCCAGTTTTATTCAAGGAACTGTCCACGTAGAGATTCCATTATGTGGGGGTTTCCAGGGTATCTGTGAATTCTGCAATGAAGTCGGCCAAGTATTGTGATTTGATGGCTGTTCGAGCTTCATATTGGAGGTCAAACTCGGATAACTCGACTGCCTATTGTAAAATTCTGCCTGCTAGATCTGTTTTCTGCAATATCCCTTTATGGGCTGGTCGGTTCGAACTTTAATAGTGTGAGCCTGAAAGTACGGGCGAAGTCGTCAAGATGTCAGTATGAGAGTATAGGCAAACTTTTCTATTTTTTGGTAGTTCAGCTCGGATCCTTGCAGCACTTTACTAATGAAGTATACAGGTTGTTGCCTTTTGTCGTCCTCTCGAACCAGTGCTGAGGCTACTGCCCGACTTCCTACTGCAAGGTACAATACGAGTGGTTCTTCCTCTCGTGGTCGAGTTAGGATAGGTGGTCGTCCCAGGAAACTTTTGAAATCCTGGAAGGCTTTCTCGCATTCCATTGTCCATTCAAACTTCTTTCCTTTCCTTAAAATGGCATAGAAGGGGATAGATCTTATTGCTGATCCTGCTAAGAATCTGGATAAGGCTGCCAATCTCCCGTTGAGTTGTTGTACCTCTCTGACACAAGTTGGGCTCTTCATGTTGAGTATGGCCTGGCATTTGTCTGGATTTGCTTCAATTCTTCTTTGTGTGAGCATGAAACCTAAGAATTTGCCCGCTTCTACTGCAAAGGTGCATTTTGCAGGAATTGAGTCGCATGTCATGCTTCCTTATAGTGTGGAACACTTGGGCCAGGTCAGACAATAATGTCTCTTCACTTTGTGTCTTTATTAACATGTCGTCCACGTAAACTTCCATGATTTTTCCGATATGATCTGAAAAGACTTTATTCATTAGCCTTTGATAAGTAGCTCCCGCATTCTTGAGACCGAAAGGCATCACAATGTAGCAGTAATTTGCTTTTGGTGTTAAAAACGAGGTCTTTTCTTGATCTGGTGGATACATGGGGATTTGGTTGTATCCGGAATATGCATCCATAAACGAGAGGTATTTATATCCGGATGAAGCATCTACCAGAGCGTCGATACTTGGGAGTGGGTAAGGATCTTTTGGGCAGGCTTTGTTGAGATCGGTATAGTCGGTGCACATTCGCCCCTTCCCATTTGATTTTTTTACCAAGACGACGTTAGCTAGCCATAGTGGGTACTTGACTTCTCTTATGAATCCTGCCTCCAGTAATGCTTGTACCTGTTCTTCCACAGCTTGGGATCGTTCTGGCCCAAGTTTTCTTCGTCTCGGCTGTACCGGTTGAGATCTTGGATAGATCGCCAACTTGTGACACATTAGCTTGGGGTCTATGCCTGGCATGTCTGCAGCTTTCCATGCGAAGAGATCGACATTATCTCGTAAGAACTGTACTAGTAATTCTTTTGCGTTTCCTTTCAGGATCGTGCCAATATTAGTTGTTTTGTCCGAGGTGTCTCCGATATGAACTTTGTCTACTTCTCCTTTGGGCTGTGGACGGAGTTCTTCTGGTCTCTGAACTCCACCAAGCTCAATTGTATGAAACTCTTCTCCTCTGCCTTTGAGGTTTAAACTTTCGTTATAACAGCAGCGTGCCATCTTTTGATCTGCTTTTATCGTAGCTGTCCCTTCTGTAGTTGGGAATTTCATGCATAGATGTGGAGTCGAGACTATTGCGCCAAGTTGATTTAGTGTTGTTCGACCTATTAAGGCATTGTAGGCTGAACTCACGTCGACCACGATGTAGTCTATCTTGAGTGTTCTGGATTGGTTCCCTTTTTCGAAGGTTGTATGTAGTGACACGTATCCCAGTGGTTGTACTGGGGTATCTCCCAGTCCGAACAGGCTGTTCAGGTATGCTCTAAGTTCCTTTTCTTCTAAGCCGAGCTTGTCGAAGGTAGTTTTGAATAAGATGTCGGCGGAGCTCCCTTGGTCTATTAATGTGCGGTGGAGATTGGCGTTTGCTAGTATGATGGTGATGACCATGGGATCGTCGTGTCCTGAGATGATACCGGATGCGTCTTCCTTGGTGAACGTGATTGCAGGGATGTCGGGTGCTTCCTCCTTCCCTTCGACATGATATACTTCTTTGAGATATCTTTTGCGAGATGATTTGGAGATTCCTCCTCCTGCAAATCCGCCGTGTATCATGTGGAAGTGTCTTTCTAGTGTACGAGGTGATCGCTCAGCTCGTCCGACATCTTCATCCCTTCGTCTCTTTCTTTGCTCATCATCTCAGGTGGCCAAAAACCGATCTAGTTTTCCTTCTCTCACCAATTTTTCTATGACATTTTTTAAGTCAAAGCATTCGTTGGTGGAGTGCCCACAGATTCGATGGTATTCACAATATTCATTCCGGTTTCCTCCTTCTTTTTGCCTTTGAGGGGTCGAGCTGGGGGTATTTTTTCCATATGGCAGACTTCTTTGTAAACATCTACCAGGGATACCCTAAGAGGAGTGTAATTGTGATATTTTTTAATTTTCTCCCCTTGTCGATCTTCCTTCTTTTTGGATTCTTTATCTTTATCTCGGTAGGAGAATCCGGATTTTGAGGTTTCACCCAACCGAGAGTTTTCTTCCATGTTGATATATTTTTCCGCTCGCTCCTGCACCTCATCCAGAGATGTGGGATATTTCTTTGATATAGATTGGCTAAAAGGTCCCTCTCGTAGGCCATTGATGAGGCCCAAGATGGCGGCCTCTGTTGGCAAGCCTTGTATGTCTAGGCATGTTTATGTTGAATCTCTCCATGTAGTTGCGAAGACTTTCCCGATCTCCTTGCCTGATTCCTAGTAGACTGAGGTGTGCTTAGCCTTGTCTTTTTGGATAGAGAATCTGGCAAGGAATTTTTTGGCTAGGTCGTCAAAGCTTGAGATGGACTTTGGAGGTAGGTTGTCGAACCACCTGATTGCTGTCTTCGTGAGAGTTGTTGGAAAAGCTTTGCAGCGAACGGCGTCAGAGGCATCGGTGAGGTACATTCTGCTTCTGAAGTTGCTGACGTGATAGTTGGGATCTGTAGTGCCATCGTACAAAGTCATATCTGGGAGTTTGAAGTCCTTAGGAATTTTAGTTTTCATGATTTCCCTAGTGAATGGATCTTGGTCTTTGCGTGAGTTGTCCTCAGGGATGAACTGAGTAGTTTTTGTGTTGAGATCGGTTTTGAGTTTTAGAAGTTTATCTTCTAATTCTCGACGTCGCCTCACCTCTCTTTGTAGATCCTTCTCAACTTCTCGTTGGCACTAGGTTTCTTTTTCCAGTTGCTTTAAACGATTTTGAAGCGCTTCAATCACTCCCTGATTTGATGAGTTTTTGTCCCCGTTAGATTCTGGGGTATCTTTCAGTGTATCGCCCGTGTTTTGTGCGGTGTTCTGTCTTCTAGATCTGAGTCGTGGTCGTTGTCATGGTCGTCCGCCATGGTGATGGGATGACTTCCAGGTTCCCCGACAACAGTGCCAATGTTTCGAGGGTTACCTGAAACTGTAGGTCGATCTCGGACGAGATCTTCCGTGCTGGTCGGTGATGATGTGTCCGGCTGGTGGGTGGCGGCCGGAGCTGTCGTGTCTGACTTGTTGGACTGGCTGTACTGCTGATCCTTGGACACCGGAGGGTGGGGGGTACCTGCAAGAGACTCCGATGCTTAAGTTAGCGTGGGTATTAAACAGGTTTTTTGTAGAATCAGAGTATGAGTTATACCTGGGTGCTCCAGTATATTTATAGTAGTGTGGGCTGACCTTTCTGATAAGATAAGTTAGTTATCTTATCTTATCTTATCTTATTTTGGGTGAAGTCAGCTTATCTTCAAGGGAACCACCTTTATATCTATAGGCTTGGATTGTCTTTGGATGTGGGTCGTGTTCCTCTATTTGGGCCCTTTATT
Organism: Arachis ipaensis; assembly: GCF_059453495.1. NCBI lineage: Eukaryota > Viridiplantae > Streptophyta > Magnoliopsida > Fabales > Fabaceae > Arachis > Arachis ipaensis. Next base: position 76,382,927 of record NC_142440.1, on the reverse strand, counting down.
GCGCTTTCCTGTCGATTTGGCCAACCTCTTTGAGAAGAGGTCGGATAGCCTGACCTGAAGAGGTCGGTCGCTTTGTCACTGAACATCTCGGGTCGGATAGCTCGACCCAGGGTGTGAACAGTTTCCTAATTAGGGTCTCTGCTTCCCAGCCTTGTTTTCTACTTCAAAATCTATCCTATTTATACACTTCTTAGATCAATCTTCAAGTCTTTGGATGTGGGCTTTGGCCTTTGTTGAAGCAAGTTAGGAGTGGCTTTTAGTGACGTTGACATGGGCGTTAGTTAACTAACGTTCACAAGCTAGCATGGGTGCCATTGAAAATGAGGTCAGCATGGGCGTTAGTCACCAACGTTTATGCACAAACGGTGGCCAACGTTCCCTTTGAAATCCTTCAGGAACGTTGCCACTGGCGTTTGTTCACCAACGTTGGTGCCAACACTGTCTTGGTCACACGTACGCGTCGCTGACCAATTTTCCATGCATTTTTCTTTGAAAGTATCGAAGACGTTGGTGGCAATATTTGTGGCAATGTTTGCACACCAACATTGGCAATTTTTTAGTAGCAACGTTGGTGAGCCAACTTTGGCCACCAACGTTGCATGTCAAGCTTGGAATGTTGGTGAGAAACGTTGGTAAGGCAACTTTGGCCACCAACGTTGCTTCTCATGCTTGGCACCTTGGTAGGTAACGTTGGTGAGCCGACTTTGGCCACCAACGTTGCTCCCCTTTCCTTGAGCCAACGTTGCTTGCTTGCTTCTTCCTCCATATGCAACGTTTGTGGCAACGTTGGTGTGCTAACTTTGGCCACCAATATTGCCTTCTCTGTTTCTTCCTTGCCCTTCTTTTGCTTCTGCTCACCTATCATCAACCAACATATATATACCACAGGCACTTGGCTTGTATTTCAACCTAGAGGCATTGATGCCCAACACCTCATTGGGTCACTAAATGCTTTGTAGTTAGGTTGCTCTTGATAGTGGACTTTTGGTTGATAATCTCAGGTTAGTTAACTTAAGTTTCCAACTGTTAAAACACTCCTTAGAACCTAATCAACCAAGAAGATCCTAGTACAAAAGCACCACATGCATGTATCTTAAGGGTCAAGCTATTGGTGCCTAGCTTATTCCTTGTTTCTTTCTTTCTTATTGCCAACATTGGTGCTGGCCGTTGGTGGCCCAACTTTGTCACCAACATTGGCTTTTTTTTCATTCTTTCTTTTTCCTTCTTTCTTTTAAGGATCTTTATTCACAAAGGTTTCATATAAAGCAACTAATTTCATGCTTAAAGGACATTCTACCCTTCATCTTTATTAGTGAACTTGCTAAGTTTTCAAGGATGCACCACCACTTAACCTCATGCTATCTTTTTACCAAGATGGACTATTATTCTTTCTGTTTCACAACATTTTCTTTTATTCAAGCAGAGGGAACAAAGCATACATTCAAGCAAGATGGGAATGGAATAAGCACTTAGACTAACAAACTAAAATGACAATCAAAGAAAGTAAACAAACAGAATGTAAATGACTTAAACCAAAGACAAACTCATAAACTAAATATGAAAGCATGTTCTTCCTTATTTAAGTTGATGAACAAAGAGCTTCACCACCTTTTATTCTTTAGCTTGCTTTCCCTTTTTCTTCTTCTCTCCTTCTTGGTCTCCTTCCTGTGGATTGCTTGTGTCTCCCTTGTCTCTTTGTTTCCCCTTTTGCTTCTTCCAAAATCTAGCTTTCTTCATTTTCTTCTCCACTGCCTCTTCATGGTGTAATGCTCTTCCTACTTTCATTTTCCTTAGCCTCTCAAAGTCTTCATCATACCTTCAGATTGCTGGATTTAAGTCAGGCATATATTTAATTATGTAATTGAGCTTAGATTGGGCATTCGTGTCATAATCACGTTGATTTGCATGTCTTCCATCATAAAGAGTAGTGAATTACTTGAATGCTCTCATGCCATCAATTTGGCATTAGGTAAGCTCTTGCATTTGCTTCTCCAGGTGGTCTTGCCTTTCTGTCACTTGTGGATGGATTGAGAGATGTGGGAGTAATGCTCCTTGTTTTGTTCTATTAATTGCATATGTAATTCCTTTTGTTGATTTATGAGCTGGAATTGGAAGTGCCTTTGTTGTTCTTGGCTTTGCAAAAACTGCCTTGGCAGACCATCAATGGCTTCTTGCATTTTCCTTATGTCCATAGTGGCTGGTGTTGGAGCTTGTTCCTCCTCATGTTGCTCTTCTTCTTGATGTTCCTCTTCTTGTTGTTCCACTCTTCTCTTTCTTTGTGGCCTTCTTTGTTGGGCAGTGGTGACATATGACATTCGTTGAAGGGTGATTGGCTTGCTCGGGTTTAACCAAACTGGGTCTTCATCTTCAAACACCACCTTAGCTTTCTTGCATAGGCGCAAGATGGTGCTAGGGTAGTGGAGCAAAAGGTCAGGACCACTCTTTTCAGATATCTCTTGAATGTTCTTTGCTATGAGTTCATGGACTCTTATCTCACCTCCTGTCATAATGCAATGCACCATGGTGGCTCTCTTAATATTGACCTTTGAAGTATTTACACTAGGCAGGATAGATCTCCTCACAATTTCATACCATCCTTTGGCTTCTGGGATGAGGTCTCCTCTTCTAAGAAACCTTTGCATTCCATTGGAATCCCTCTCACAGTCAGCCCCAACTACACAAATGTCACTGACAACTTGCTCACAATCAAGGTCACCACTTACTCTTTCATGATAACTAGCCTCTTCAAAAGGTGTTGTTCTAAGGCCAAGAACCTTCATGATGGCCTTTGGACTGAAATCAACTTCTACACCTCTTACATAGCACTTGTAAGAAGTTTCAATGCTTGTGTCTTGCCTCACCGTGTTGGCATAGAATTCCCTCACAAGATTTGCATTTATTCTTGTTAGTGGATTGGTGAGGAGCTCCCATCTTCTTCTTTCAATCTTCTCTTTAGTTTCTTGGTACTCATCCTCAAGAAGTTGGAATGGTATCTCTGGCAATATTCCTTTAGGTCTCATCCACTCAAGTTGTATTTCATGAAATAGACTTGAACCTCCAATCATCAAAAGGAATTTCTTCAACGGGCTCCTTTCCCTTTCTCCTTTTAGAACTTGATGAGGTTGCCATTGGTTGCTTTGTATTTGGCCGAATAGAAGATAAAGAGATGATGGGGAAGAGTGGCTAGTGTAGCTTGTGCAAGGTAGTGTGGCTTGAGGGTGAAGTAAAGTGTTTGATCAAGTGACAACAAGAGTGGTTTGAACAAAGAAGAGCATACGGTTGCAACTTAGAGTTGAAGGACTACAAGAAGTGAAAATATGAATGCAAAAGGGTGTAACTTTGAGTGTGAAGCTCGGACCAAGTGAAGGCTATTTTATAGTAAAAGGTGGTGAAGAAATGGATGGTGGGGATGCATTTGAGATGATGAAAATGGAGGGTGTGCATGTAGGATTGAATGGAGACAAGAATTGCTTCTTTATTAGATTGGTAGGTTCGGTCATCAAGGTGTTATTATGACACACCTAACCAACCAATGTGCAAGATTGTGCTTCCCAATGAGCAACTTCCAAGGACATGTGACTTGCTTTTGCTCTAGGATAGCTGAGCCTTTCCTTGACTTGTCCTCTCCATCAATCTCCTCATTCATATGCCTATTCACCACAACAAAACAAAAATTGAATTAACTTAAATGGTGGAAAAAAATTGAAAAACAATAACTAACTTTTGAATTTTTGAAAATTTGACTGAGTGTTCCTCATGAATCACCAACCAAAATGTGACTCCTTGTAAGTATATATGTGACATTGGTGGACACCAAAATTAGTGTTTGGTCATGTGGTTCAAAGAATTAAATTCAGTTCCTAGGATGTATATATTACAAGCCTTATGCATCATCCTAGGTGCCTTGCACACCAAACTTGTTGTCTACCATATGATTCATGTAAAAGTTCAATAAAATTCTTGTCACCTTTGATTCAATCATCATGAGAACAACTTTATTTTCTTCTTTCAAACATAAACTCAAAAAGGATGCAGAGCATGGTTTAACTCTCATGAATTTCAAGACTTAGAGCAAATCTGACTCTTATCATTTATACTCATAGCATATGCAGAACACCAAACTTAATGTTTAGCTATATACTTCAAGGAAAATGCTTGAGTACATATCCTAAGATGTCTATATGATCATCATGCTTGAAATCATCTTAGGGTGCCTCTAGGCACACCAAACTTAGAAGTTAATCATATGCTTCATGAAATGCTAGATGCAAGTATCAAATTTGTTTATGAAAGCCTGAATTCATGCTAGAAGACCATTGATTATTGGCACTAAAGTAGTAAATGAAAATGCTAAACATGGGCTGTCTCCCATGGAGCGCTCTTTTATTGTCACTAGCTTGATATTGGTTCTCTGTTAGGGTGACTGATGATCATAGTGTCTCAACTTGTCTCCTCTCACTATGAGCCTTCCTCCAGTATCTTGTTTGATAATCTCTATATGTTCCAATGAGAGGATCTTGTTGAAAGTGTAGAATTCAGCAGAATGTGGAGGTTTTTTCAACTGTTGGTAAATTAACTTTACTTTGTTGCCCGGTGAGAACCCTTCAATTGGAATCCTCTTGTTTCTCCACCCCTTAGGCACCTTTTTCTTACTTTTCTTCCCTTTTCTTGATGATTCTCCAATATCAGGAGCCTTCTTCTTTACTGTCCCATCTGGTGTCTTTTTTTGTAGCTACTTTTCAGCTTTTCTATCTTCTTGATCCTTCTACTTTTCTTCAGATTCAAGCTTCTTTCCCAAGAGTGAATTTGTGAGTCCTAGAGATGGTTCCTTTGGCTTTTCTTTCTAGTTTAAGTCCTCCCTTCCTCATCTAATTTCACTCCCTCTATAGATAGCTTTCTCATCATCGAGAGTGGCATCAAGTTGATGCTCAAACCCAAATCAGACAAGGCTTTATCAATTGGCATATTACGAATGGTACAAGGTATGATGAAACTCCCAGGATCCTTGAGTTTTGGTGGTAGGCCTTTTTGAATCACAGCACTGCACTCTTGAGTTAGGATCACAGTTTCTTTTTCTTTCTAACTTCTCTTCTTGTTGATGAGCTCCTTGAGGAATTTTGCATATAGTGGCATTTTCTCTAATGCCTCAGCAAGTGGAAGGTTGATCTCTAACTTCTTGAAAATTTCCAGGAATTTGGGAAATTGTTGGTCTTTGATCTCTTTGTGTAGCCCTTGAGGGTATGGTAGTGGAGGGACATATGGCTTCACCTCCTTTCTCTGTTCTTGTGGTTGTTTCTCTGAGACTTGCTTTCCCTTCTTTGAGGCTTGTGGTTCCTCTTTCTTCTTGAAATCCTTTTGGTCATTCTCTTCATCCTTTGTTCCTTCCTTGCTGGCAACCTTGGTATCATCCTCCAATGTCTTTCCACTCCTTAGATGTATTGCCTTGCATTCCTCTTTGGGGTTAGGAATGGTGTCACTTGGAAATGTGTTACTTGGTCTTTCAGCTGGCAGCTTAGACAATTGCCCAATTTGACTTTCCAGATTTCTCATTGAAGCTTCATAATTCTTGTTGGCCATTTCTTGATTCTTCATCAGTTTCTCCATCATCATCTCCAAATTGGAGATTATTTGGGATTCTTGATGTGGTTGTGGTTGAGTGTGGGATGTTGATGGTTGATGGAAGTTATTGTGGTTAGTTGAGGGGGTACTTACTGGATAGAAGGTGAATGGGGGAGGATTGTTTTGGGGTTTTCTATATGTATTATGGTTAGTGGGTTGGTGGTTTTGGTGGTTTGTGTTGTGAAAGTTGTTTGGGTTAGAATTTCTCTACCATGAATTCTGGTTTTCTCCCCACTTCAGCTTGGGGTGGTTCCTCCATGAGGAGCTATATGTGTCCCCATGGAAGTCATTTTGGCCAGACCCTTGGTTGTGCATGTATTGAACTTGTTCGTGCTGATGTTCTACATAGCTCTCTTCACTTTGCCCCCACACAATTGGAGGTTGGTTGGTTGTGCTCACTGCAGCAAGTTACAATCCATCCATCCTCTTTGACATCATCTCCATTTGTTGTTGAAGTTGTTGGTGCATGAGCTTGTTTTGAGCTAGGATTGCATCCACTCCTTCAAGCTCATAAACGCCTCTTTTGGGAGCTGCTTGTCTTTCCGAGGAATAGAAGTACTGATTGTTGGCAACCATGTCTATGAGGTCATGTGCTTCTTGTGCAGTCTTCATCATTTGCAATGACCCTCCTAAAGAGTAGTCCAAGGCCTTTCTTGCCTTCATGGATAGACCTTCATAGAAGTTTGGGAGCTTAACCCACTCACTAAACATGTCCTTAGGACATCTTCTAATCAAAGCCTTATACCTTTCCCGAGCTTCATATAGTGACTCTCCCTCTAGTTGTCTAAAAGTTTGCACATCCGTCTTGAGCTTGATAACTCTTTGAGGGGGGTAGAACTTGGCTAGGAACTTGCTAACCAAGTCATCCTAGTTGGTTATGCTTTTTTTGGGGAAGGTTTCTAGCCATTGAGTGGCCTTGTCCCTTAGAGAAAATGGGAATAGGAGCAGCTTGTAAATATCAAGATGCACTCCATTGGTCTTGACTATGTCACAGATTCTTAAGAAAACAGAGAGATGTTGATTTGGGTCTTTCATCACCTTCATCACAGTTAAGCGCGAATGAACATCTTAGATAGGAACAAGCGTGTTTGAATGGAAAACAGAAATACTTGCATTAATTCATCGAGACACAGCAGAGCTCCTCACCCCCAACAATGGGGTTTAGAGACTCATGCCGTCAGAGAATACAAAGTCTAGATCTGAAATGTTATGAGATACAAAATAAGTCTCTAAAAGTTGTTTAAATACTAAACTAGTAGCCTAGGGTTACAAAATATGAGTGGACTATGATGGATGATGCAGAGATCCACTTCTGGGGCCCACTTGGTGTGCTGGGGCCCACTTGGTGTGTGCTGGGGCTGAGACTTTAAGCAATTCACGTGCGGAGGCCATTTGTGGAGTTGAACGCCAGTTTTTATGCCAGTTTGGGCGTTCAACTCCAGTTTTTGATCCTTTTCTGGCGCTGGACGCCAGAATTGGGCAGAGAACTGGCGTTGAACGCCAGTTTACGTCGTCTATCTTTGTGCAAAGTATGGACTATTATATATTGCTGGAAAGCCCTGGATGTCTACTTTCCAACGCAATTCGAAGCATGCCATTTCGAGTTCTGTAGCTCCAGAAAATCCAATTTGAGTGCAGGGAGGTCAGAATCCAACAGCATTAGCAGTCCTTTTTCAGCCTGAATCAGATTTTTGCTCAGCTCCTTCAATTTCAGCCAGAAAAATACCTGAAATTACAGAAAAACACACAACTCATAGTAAAGTCCAGAAATATGAATTTTTCCTAAAAACTACTAGAAATAGACTAAAAACTAACTAAAACATACTCTAAACTATATGAAATTATCCCCAAAAAGCGTATAAAATATCCGCTCATCACAACACCAAACTTAAACTGTTGCTTGTCCTCAAGCAACTAGACAAATAAAATAGAAGACTAATAGGTTGAGAAGCAATAATATCTCAGAGTTTTTGATTGAAGCTCAGATCCTAATTAGATGAGCAGGACTAGTAGCTTTTTGCTTCTGAACAGTTTTGGCATCTCACTTTATCCATTGAAGCTCAGAGTGATTGGCATCTATAGGAACTCAGAATTCAGATAGTGTTATTGATTCTCTTAGTTCAGTGTGATGATTCTTGAACACAGCTTCTTTACGAGTCTTGGCCGTGGCCCTAAGCACTTTATTTTCCAGTATTACTACCGGATACATAAATGCCACAGACACATAACTGGGTGAACCTTTTCAGATTGTGACTCAGCTTTGCTAAAGTCCCCAATTAGAGGTGTCCAGAGTTCTTAAGCACACTCTTCTTTTTGCTTTGGACCTTGACTTTAACCGCTTAGTCTCAAGTTTTCACTTGACACCTGCACGCCACAAGCACATGGTTAGGGACAGCTTGGTTTAGCCGCTTAGACCAGGATTTTAGTCCTTTAGGTCCTCCTATCCACTGATGCTCAAAGCCTTGGGATCCTTTTTATTTGCCCTTGCCTTTTGGTTTTAAGGGTTATTGGCTTTTTCTGCTTGCTCTCTCTTTTTTTTTTTTTCTGCAAGCTTTGTTCTTTGCTGCTTTTTCTTGCTTCAAGAATCATTTTTATGATTTTTCAGATTATCAATAACATGTCTCATGTTCATCATTCTTTCAAGAGCCAACATATTTAACAGTCTTAAACAACAAATTCAAAAGACATATGCACTGTTCAAGCATTCATTCAGAAGACAGAAAGCATTGCCACCACATTTAACCAATTAGAATTTGTTTTATTTAAACTCGAAATTTTATTGCTTCTTATTCAAAAGATCTACTACTTTATTCATGTTTAATGATGATGAGAAAAATAAACTATAGCTTAATTGGAGATAGAATCAAAATAGATACTAATTACTACTATATGACTTCTAAGGTACTTTTTATAAGGACACTGTCACAGAGTTAAGGCAGAAATTGGAAATTAACAACCTTTATTCTGGGGGTATAGGGGTTCCTCTGATCCTTGGGAGGCTTGGTATCACAGAAGACTTTTGGCGCTTCAGTTCCCTTAAGTCACGTCCCTGCTCCTCTTGTTCTTTAAGCATATGGGTCAGCATTTGACTGTGTTCCTTCTGTTGTTTTATTATTTGCTCCATAGCTTCCTGTATCTTGGTGACAGACGTCTCAATATGTTCCCAATATTCTGCTGGAGGAATCTCTGGGAGGAATTCCTGTGCTCTCTTCTTGATATGATCCTCCTGTGCTTGTTGTCTCTCCATTGATGCTTTGGTGATTGACTTTTCAATTAGGATATATTCAGTTATTCCCATCTTGACTCCAGCGTCCTTGCAGAGCAGAGAAATCACACTTGGATAAGCCAACCTGGCCTCTCTTGAATTTTTGTTAGCGATCTTATAGAGCTCTGTTGAAATCAGCTGATGAACCTCCACCTCCTTTCCCATCATGATGCAATGAATCATCACTGCTCTTTTAACTGTGACTTCAGAACGGTTGCTGGTGGGCAACAGAGAACGCCCAATGAAGTCCAGCCATCCTCTGGCAACTGGTTTGAGATCCTCCCTCTTGAGTTGATTTGGGACGCCCTTTGTGTTAGTGGTCCACCTGGCTCCAGGGATACAGATGTCCTCTAGAATCTTATCCAGGCCAATGTTTGCTCTCATCATCCTCCTGTTGAAGGAGTCTGGATCATCCTTTAGCTGAGGTAGCTTTAGTATCTCTCTGATCTTGTCAGGGGTGGTATGAACAATTTTTCCCCTGACCATGGTCTGAAACTCGTAGCAGGCAGTTCCAGATAGTCTTTGCTTGTCAGTCTGCCACATATTAGCATAAAACTCCTGGACCATGTTCCTTCCTACTTTCGTTTCAGGATTAGCTAGGACTTCCCAGTTCCTGATTCGAATTTGCTCCTGGATCTCCGGATATTCGTCTTCTTTCAGATCGAATCTAACTTCCGGGATCACTGATCTCAGACCCATTACTTTAAGATAATGGTCTGAATGTTCTTTAGATAAGAACTTCCCTTGATTCCAAAGTGGTTTTGGAACGCTCTCTTTCTTGCCTCTTGGAGTGTATTGTTTCCCTTTGAGAGCCATAATCTTAGTAGTGATCTCGGATAAACACACCAAACTTAGAGGTTTGCTTGTCCTCAAGCAAAAGAAAAGAAAGGAGAGGGATAGAAGGAGATTGAGTAGCACTTGATGATGAAGGAGGGGGGAGGCCGAACCCAATTTAAAGGGGTGGGGGTAGGTTTTCGAAAAATTGGAGGAGATAAGATAAAAAGATTGAGTTGAAAAAGATAAGATAGAAGATAGAGTTTAATTTTGAAAAGATATGATAGATTTTTGAAAAAGATAACTCTGAATTTTGAAAAAGATAATATGGATATTTGAAAAAGATATGGATTAGTTGAAAAGATTTTTGAGTGAAAAAGATAGATTTATTTTCAGAAAAGATTTTGAAAAGAGTTGGATTGAATTTGGAAAGATGGATTTTTAGAAATTAGGGATTTTAGAAACCAGGGTTCTTGATATGTTCATGTAAAAATCATGCATTGAAGCATAAAATTTGAAATTAAAATGGAAATACGTGTGGGATTACTGGATTTGGCTCCTCCCTGTCCTCCTGGCGTTTGAACGCCCAAACACTGCCTGTTTTGGGCGTTCAGCGCCCAAATGCTGATCTCCTGGGCGTTCAGCGCCCAGTTGCTGCCATTCCTGGCGTTCAACGCCCAGTGGGTGGCCATTTCTGGCGTTGAACGCCCAAATGCTGCCATTACTGGCGTTCAGCGCGCAGTGGATGCCCATTTTGGGCGCTGAACGCCCAAAATGCCCCTTTACTGGCGTTTTCTTGCCATTGAGCTCTTTTACTCTGTTTTGTGTGCCGAGGTCTTCTGTAAATGATTATTTACCTTGTTGTCAATGAACTCTATATAAAAAAATAAAGATAGAAATAGGGCAAAATGCTTAGAGGATTGTTGCCCCATGGCTGGGTTGCCTCCCAGCAAGCGCTTCTTTATTGTCTTTAGCTGGACCTTGCTGAGCTTTTAATCTAGCTTCAGCCTTGAGCATTCTTGCTCAGTGTTGCCTTCAAGATAATGCTTGATTCTCTGTCCATTGACAATGAACTTCTTATCAGAATCAATATCTTGAAGCTCCACATAACCATATGGTGACACACTTGTAATCACGTATGGTCCCCTCCACCGGGATTTCAGTTTCCCGGGGAATAGCCTGAGTCTAGAGTTAAACAACAGGACTTTTTGTCCTGGTTCAAAGATTCTAGATGACAGCTTTCTGTCATGCCATTTTTTTTATTTTTCTTTATAAAGCTTGGCATTTTCGAAAGCTGTGAATCTGAATTCCTCTAGCTCATTTAGCTGGAGCAATCGTTTTTCTCCTGCTAATTTGGCATCTAAGTTTAGGAATCTGGTTGCCCAGTAGGCCTTATGTTCCAGTTCCACGGGCAAGTGGCATGCCTTACCATACACGAGTTGGTATGGAGAGGTCCCTATAGGGGTCTTGAATGCTGTTCTGTAAGCCCACAGAGCATCATCCAAGCTCCTTGCCCAATCCTTTCTACGGGTATTTACTGTCCGTTCCAGGATTCTCTTTAATTCTCTGTTAGAGACTTCAGCTTGCCCGTTGGTTTGTGGATGATATGGAGTGGCCACTTTGTGGCGAATTCCATACCGAACCATGGCAGAGTAAAGCTGTTTATTGCAGAAGTGAGTGCCCCCATCGCTGATTAACACTCTAGGGACACCAAACCTGCTAAAGATATGTTTCTGGAGGAATTTCAGCACTGTTTTAGTATCATTGGAGGGTGTGGCGATAGCCTCAACCCATTTTGATACATAGTCGACTGCCACCAGAATATAAGTGTTTGAGTATGATGGTGGGAAAGGTCCCATGAAGTCAATTCCCCATACATCAAACAACTCTATTTCCAAGATCCCTTGTTGAGGCATGGCGTAACCATGAGGCAGGTTACCAGCTCTTTGGCAACTGTCACAATTACGTACAAACTCTCGGGAATCTTTATAGAGTGTGGGCCAATAGAAGCCACATTGGAGGACCTTGGTGGCTGTTCGCTCACCTCCGAAATGGCCTCCATATTGAGATCCGTGGCAATGCCATAGGATTCTCTGTGCTTCCTCTCTGGGGACACACCTACGGATAATTCCGTCTGCACATCTCTTAAAGAGATAGGGTTCATCCCACAAGTAGTACTTCGCATCAGTAACTAATTTCTTCTTTTGTATTCTATTGTACTCCTTGGGTATGAACCTTGCAGCTTTATAGTTTGCAATATCGGCAAACCATGGTGCTTCCTGAATGGCAAATAGATGCTCATCAGGGAACGTCTCAGAGATCTCAAGAAAGGGGAGGGACGTCCCTTCCACTGGCTCTATCCGGGACAGATGATCAGCCACTTGGTTCTCTGTCCCTTTTCTGTCTCTTATTTCTATATCAAACTCTTGCAGAAGCAATACCCATCTGATGAGCCTGGGTTTTGAATCCTGCTTTGTGAGTAGATATTTAAGAGCAGCATGGTCAGTATACACAATCACTTTTGATCCTACTAAGTATGATCTGAACTTGTCAATGGCGTAGACCACTGCAAGTAGTTCTTTTTCTGTGGTTGTGTAATTTTTCTGGGCATCATTTAGAACGCGACTGGCATAATAAATGACATGCAGAAGCTTGTCATGCCTCTGTCCCAATACTGCACCAATGGCATGATCACTGGCATCACACATTAACTCAAATGGCAATGTCCAGTCTGGTGCAGAAATGACTGGTGCTGTGACCAGCTTAGCTTTCAGCGTTTCAAACGCCTGCAGGCATGCTGTGTCAAACACAAATGGCGTGCCAGCAGCTAGCAGATTGCTTAGAGGTTTTGCGATTTTTGAAAAATCCTTTATAAACCTCCTATAGAATCCTGCATGCCCCAGAAAGCTTCTGATTGCCTTAACATTGGCAGGTGGTGGTAATTTTTCAATTACCTCTATTTTTGCTTGATCCACCTCTATTCCCTTGTTTGAGATTTTATGCCCAAGAACAATTCCTTCAGTCACCATAAAGTGACACTTTTCCCAGTTTAAAACTAGGTTGGTTTCTTGGCATCTTTTCAGAACAAGTTTCAGGTGATCAAGACAGGAGCTGAATGAGTCTCCATATACTGAGAAGTCATCCATGAAGACTTCCAGAAATTTTTCCACCATATCAGAGAAAATAGAGAGCATGCATCTCTGGAAGGTTGCAGGTGCATTGCATAGCCCAAAGGGCATCCTTCTATAAGCAAACACTCCGGATGGACATGTGAATGCTGTTTTCTCTTGATCCTGGGGATCTACTGCAATCTGGTTATAGCCTGAGTAGCCATCCAAAAAGCAATAATAATCATGACCTGCTAGTCTCTATAGCATCTGGTCTATGAATGGTAAAGGAAAATGATCCTTTCTGGTGGCTGTATTGAGCCTTCTGTAGTCAATACACATGCGCCACCCTGTAACTGTTCTTGTAGGAACCAGTTCATTTTTTTCATTATGAATCACTGTCATGCCTCCCTTTTTTGGGACGACTTGAACAGGGCTCACCCAGGGGCTATCAGAAATGGGATAAATAATCCCAGCCTCTAGTAATTTGGTGACCTCTTTCTGCACCACTTCCTTCATGGCTGGATTTAGCCGCCTCTGTGGTTGAACCACTGGTTTGGCATTATCCTCCAGTAGGATTTTGTGCATGCATCTAGCTGGGCTTATGCCCTTAAGGTCACCTATGGACCACCCAAGAGCTGTCTTGTGTGTCCTTAGCACTTGAATAAGTGCTTCCTCTTCCTGTGAATTTAAAGCAGAGCTTATGATCACTGGAAAGGTGTCACCTTCTCCTAGAAATGCATATTTCAAGGATGGTGGCAGTGGCTTGAGCTCTGGTTTAGGAGGTTTTTCCTCTTTCAGAAGAAAGTTCAGAGGCTCTTTCATGTCCCCTGAATCCTCCAAATCAGGCTGAACATCTTTAAAGATGTCTTCCAACTCTGATTCGAGACTCTCAGCCATGTTGATCTCTTCTACCAAAGAGTCAATAAGGTCAACTTTCATGCAGTCTGTTGATGTGTCTGGATGCTGCATGGCTTTGACAGCGTTCAACTTGAACTCGTCATCGTTGACTCTCAGGGTTATTTCCCCCTGTTGGACGTCAATGAGGGATCGTCCAGTTTCTAGGAAGGGTCTTCCTAGAATGAGAGTGGCACTCTTGTGCTCCTCCATTTCCAGCACAACAAAGTCAGTGGGAAAGGCGAATGGCCCAACTCTGACAATCATGTCCTCAATCACGCCTGATGGGTATTTAGTGGAACCATCATCAAGTTGGAGACATATCCGGGTTGGTTTAACTTCTTCAGTTAAGCCAAGCTTCCTGATAGTGGATGCAGGTATTAGGTTGATGCTTGCCCCAAGATCGCATAAAGCTGTCTTGGTGCAATCACCTTCTAATATGCATGGTATCAGAAAACTCCCAGGGTCTTTAAGCTTTTCAGGAAAGCTTTTCAGAATGACTGCACTGCATTCTTCAGTGAGGAGAACTCTTTCTGTTTCTCTCCAATCCTTTTTATGACTCAAGATCTCTTTCATGAACTTGGCATAAGAAGGTATTTGCTCAAGTGCCTCTGTAAATGGAATCTTTATTTCAAGAGTCCTTAGATAATCTGCAAAGCGAGCAAATTGCTTATCCTGCTCCTCTTTCCGGAGTTTTTGAGGATAAGGTATCTTGGCTTTATATTCCTCAACCTTAGTGGTTAAAGAAGCCTTTTTAGAGGGGTTGTTGTCAGCACTTGTGTGTGTCTGATCCCTCACTGGCAATTGAATGCCAGAGTCAGAAGCTGGAGTGACGTTAGACGCCAGCTCACTGTCTGTTCCTGGCGCCTGAACGCCAGAAATGTGCCCCTGTTGGGCGTTCAGCGTTGGATTCTGCCCCATTTGAGCGTTCAACGCCAGATTCTTGCCCATTTCTGGCATTGAACGCCAATCCTGCCTTGTTTCTGGTGCTGAACGCCAGTTTTGGGCATGGTCTGGGCGTTCAGCGCCAGCCTTCCACCCATTTTCTGGCGTTTTAGTGCCAGAATTATTTTTCCCTGGGCTCTTACTGTCCTCAGGGGAATCTTTGGTGGGTTGCTCATTTCTTGAATTTTTGATGCCTTGAGGTGGGGTATTTAATGTTTTCCCACTTCTTAATTGAACTGCTTGGCATTCTTCTGCTATTTGCTTTGATAGCTGCTGCTTTGTTTGCTTAAACTGTTCTTCCATATGTATATTAGCTATCCTTGTCTCCTGTAACCTGTCTTTGAATTCAGCTAGCTGCTTTGTTAGAAAATCTAATTGCTGATTGAATTCAGCAGCTTGTTTTACATTACTGAATTCAGCAGTTACTGTTTTAACCTCTTCATTCATGGAAGGGTTGCTGCTTAGATACAGATGCTGATTCCTGGCAACTGTATCAATGAGCTCTTGAGCTTCTTCAATTGTCTTTCTCATATGGATAGATCCACCGGCTGAGTAATCTAAAGACATCTGAGCTCCTTCTGCAAGCCCATAGTAGAAGATGTCTAACTGAACCCACTCTGAAAACATTTCAGAGGGGCATTTTCGTAGCATCTCTCTGTATCTCTCCCAGGCATCATAAAGAGATTCATTATCTCCTTGTTTAAAGCCTTGGATGTCCAGCCTTAGCTGTGTCATCCTTTTTGGAGGGAAATATTGATTCAGGAATTTTTCTGTCAGCTGTTTCTATGTTCTTATGCTGGCCTTAGGTTGGTTATTTAACCACCTCTTAGCTTGATCTTTTACAGCAAATGGAAACAGTAATAGTCTGTAGACATCCTGATCTATTTCCTTATCATGTACTGTGTCAGCAATTTGTAAAAATTATGCCAGAAACTCTGTAGGTTCTTCCTGTGGAAGACCGGAATACTGGCAACTTTGCTGCACCATGATAATGAGCTGAGGATTCAACTCAAAGCTACTAACTCCAATGGAGGGTATGCATATGCTACTCCCATACGAAGCAGTAGAGGGGTTAGAATATGACCCCAAAGTCCTCCTGGACTGTCCATCTCCACTTATGTCCATGATGGATATATGGATATAACTTGGACTGATTTATCTTTTTATTTATTTTATTTTATAAGAAGTAAATACTTAAATAAAATAAAATAACTAAAAAGAATTTGAATTTTGAAATAAATTTTTTTTTCGTAAAAAAAATTAAAAATAATTAGTTAAAAAAAAAGGAAATTTTTGAAAAAGAAGGAAGATATTTTCGAAAATTAGAGAGAGAGAGTTAGTTAGGTAGTTTTGAAAAAGTTAAGAAACAAACAAAAAGTTAGTTAGTTAGTTGAAACAAATTTTGAAAAGATAAGAAGTTAGGAAGTTAGAAGAGATATTTTGAAAAGATATTTTTGAATTTAGTGAGGAGAGAGAAAAACAATAAGATAGTACAAGATTTAAAATTTTTAGATCTAATGCTCCTTGTTTTTGAAAATTTTGGAGGGAAAACACCAAGGAACACCAAACTTAAAAATTTTAAGATCAAGACACAAGAAAACTCAAGAACACTTTGAAGACTCACAAGAACACAAGAACATGAAGGAAGAACACCAAACTTAAAATTTTTAGAAAACCAAACCAAAATTTTCGAAAATCAAAGGGAAATCAACAAGAAAACACCAAACTTAAAGTTTGGCACAAGATTTAATAGAAAAAAAAATATTTTTGAAAAAGAAGGTTTTGAAAATAGTATAAAAGATTCTAACCCAATTACCAAGAACACAGATTAACGCTCTAGCCAAATGAGTTATGGGACCTTCAAAAATTTTAAGAAAGATTATTTTTGAAAACACCAAACTTAAAGTTTGGCACAGGATTTAATAGAAAAATTATTTTTGAAAAAGGTTTTTAAAAAATATGATAGCCAATTATCATGAACATAAACACCACGTTCTAAATAACTGAGCTATAAGTTTAAAGTATTTTAACAAGGGATAAATAATAAAAGACTCTAAACCAAAAAAAAGAAAGATTTTTCCTAATCTAAGCAACAAAATAATCCGTCAGTTGTTCAAACACGAACAATCCCCGGCAATGGCGCCAAAAACTTGGTGCACGAATTGTGAATCACACTTTTCACAACTCGTACCACTAACCAGCAAGTGCACTGGGTCGTCCAAGTAATACCTTACGTGAGTAAGGGTCGAATCCCACGGAGATTGTTGGTTTGAAGCAATCTATGGTTATCTTGTAAATCTTAGTCAGGAAGTCAATTATGTTTATCAATTGAATTGTGAGTAACCAGTAGAGCATAAATTAAAAATTACTTGTTGTGCAGTAATGGAGAATATGTTGGAGTTTTGGAGATGCTTTGTCTTCTGAATCTCTGCTTTCCTCTGTCTTCTTATTCACGCACGCACGTCCCCCTATGGCAAGCTGTGTGTTGGTGGATCACCGTTGTCAATGGCTACCTTCCGTCCTCCCAGTGAAAACTACGCTCACGCGCTCTGTCATAGCACGGCTAATCACCAGTTGGTTCTCGATCCGGTTGGAATAGGATTTACTATCCTTTTGCGTCTGTCACTAACGCCCAGCCTTCAAGAGTCTGAAGCTCGTCACAGTCATTCAATCCTTGAATCCTACTCAGAATACCACAGACAAGGTTTAGACTTTCCGGATTCTCATGAATGCTGCCATCAGTTCTAGCTTATACCACGGAGATTCTGATTAAGAGATCTCAGAGATACTCATTCAATCGGATATAGAACGGAGGTGGTTGTCAGGCACACGTTCATGGTTGAGGAAGGTGATGAATGTCACTGATCATCACCTTCATCACAGTTAAGCGCGAATGAACATCTTAGATAGGAACAAGCGTGTTTGAATGGAAAACAGAAATACTTGCATTAATTCATCGAGACACAGCAGAGCTCCTCACCCCCAACAATGGGGTTTAGAGACTCATGCCGTCAGAGAATACAAAGTCTAGATCTGAAATGTCATGAGATACAAAATAAGTCTCTAAAAGTTGTTTAAATACTAAACTAGTAGCCTAGGGTTACAAAATATGAGTGGACTATGATGGATGATGCAGAGATCCACTTCTGGGGCCCACTTGGTGTGCTGGGGCCCACTTGGTGTGTGCTGGGGCTGAGACTTTAAGCAATTCACGTGCGGAGGCCATTTGTGGAGTTGAACGCCAGTTTTTATGCCAGTTTGGGCGTTCAACTCCAGTTTTTGATCCTTTTCTGGCGCTGGACGCCAGAATTAGGCAGAGAACTGGCGTTGAATGCCAGTTTATGTCGTCTATCCTTGTGTAAAGTATAGACTATTATATATTTCTGGAAAGCCCTGGATGTCTACTTTCCAACGCAATTGGAAGCATGCCATTTCGAGTTCTGTAGCTCCAGAAAATCTAATTTGAGTGCAGGGAGGTCAGAATCCAACAGCATTAGCAATCCTTTTTCAGCCTGAATCAGATTTTTGCTCAGCTCCTTCAATTTCAGCCAGAAAAATACCTGAAATTACAGAAAAACACACAACTCATAGTAAAGTCCAGAAATATGAATTTTTCCTAAAAACTACTAGAAATAGACTAAAAACTAACTAAAACATACTCTAAACTATATGAAATTATCCCCAAAAAGCGTATAAAATATCCACTCATCAGTCTTCATCAGCACTTCCTCCATATTGGCAGTTGTTTTAAACTAGAGTGATGGGTTGTGATTTGAGCTCGAAATTATGGGCATGGACATTGGGAGTAAGGATGCTGCTCCCACAATTTCTTGGATTAGGGATGGTATAGGAAGCTAACACCCTTCTTGGAGGCTGGCCATTGTTGTTGGCAACTTCCTCAGGTGGATTATAGAGGTTGTCCTCTATCTCTTGATCTCCCTCTTCTGACTCTTCTTCTCCAATCACTCCCTTCTCTCTTGCTTCTCTTCTTAGTCTCAAGAAGGTTCTCTCTGGTTCAGAATCAAAGGAGGTGGATGCACCTCTTCTTCCCCCTGGCATACACAAACACAAACAAACCAAATGAAAAATAGAATACTCTAATGCTAGAGTGGTATTAAAGTTAGTAGACACAAAGTGTCAAATAGTTAGTAGGCTTTAAAGAAAACAAAGAAAAATGCTTAATCGACACTATCACCTACTTAATCATTGTCAATCTATATCAATCCCCGGCAACGGCGCCAAAACCATGATGGACGGAAAACGTATCCGCACTAACTACCGGCAAGTATACCGGATCGCATCAAGTGGTAAAACTCACAAGAGTGAGGTCGATCCCAGAGGGATTGATAGATCAAGCAACTTTAGTTGGGTGATGAGTCTAGTCAAGCTAATATTGAAAGGAGTTTGGTGAAATTTAATGAATAGGTTATGAATTGGAAGAAAGTAAAACAATAAAATTGTAAGTAGGGGTGGAAACAGGCCAGGCCAAGCCAGGTTTTACTCTTAACAGGCCTGGCCTGTCATACAATTAATTGGCCTGAGCCTGGCCTGCAGCCTGTTATAGGCTCTTTATAAGGTACTAGGCCTGGCCTATTATTCAACCTGGCCTGGCCTGAAGCCTGTTAAAAGGCCTGTTTTTTTTTTTTTTACAAAAATAAAAATATTATTTAAAAAATTTATTTTTTAATAAAAATATTTATATGTAATATGTCATATATTTAATATTTAAAAAAAATTTTAAACTTTTAATGTATTTAAAATATACAAAAATATTTATAATAAAATATAATAGATTTAAAATATCTCATAATTTTGTTATAATAAATAATTATTTATATATTTAATTATATTTTAATAGGCCCAGGCAGGCCTGACAGGCCAATAAGGCTAATTAGCGAGCCTGGGCCTAGTCTATTAACGTATTAAGGTTTTTAAAAGAGCCTGGGCCTGTGCCTATTTTATAACAGGCCAGGCCAGGCCAGGCTAAACACAGGCCAGGCTACAGGCCCCTGGCAGGCCGCCTGGCCTTTTTCCACCCCTAATTGTAAGGTACTGAAAATGTAAATTCTAGGAAGTAAAGTTCTGAAGCTTAAATGGCACAAGTACTAGAAGATTTAATCTTGAAAGTAAAGGACAGAAACTTAAATGGCGGGAAATGTAAAGGGATAAAACTTAAAGAGCAAGAAATGTAAATGACTTGAATCTTAAATGACAAGAAATTTAAAAGCAAGAATGTAAATAGCAGTTGAAAGTAAATTGCATGAATTGTAAAGGTTCTTGGGTGCTGGGAATCAAGAAAGCAGTAAATCAAAGCAATTAAGGTGAATTCAAGGTAACCAAAATGAAGAATATAAAAAAGAAAGAGTCATTAGGGATTGGAGATATCATAATCCATCATGAATCAAATGGATATCAACTTCATTCTCAATCATATAAAGTAGATCTATGGAGGATTGTAATTGATTGGATCCCAATTTTTTGGCAACCCAATCTCTCTAAACACAATCAATCTTGCCAATTCCTTAATATCATTGTCATGAGAAGAGGTTAAGCACATTCTCTTATCCATAAGCCACACAAATTCTCAAGACCTCAATTCCTCCCGAATAGTGTTAGTCAAGAGAATTGTGAAGGATAGACCTCCAATTCTAATGCCTATGATTCCCCTTCCGAGGCTCACACAAGCATTAAAGAGATTCAAACCCCCTTCCAGAGTGAGTGAATCTCAATTAAAATAGAAGATATCCTTTAGCTACAACAAGCGGATTGAGAAGAAGAAGGATTTTATTCAATCATGTGAATTACAATAGAGCTCCTGCCCCTAATGAAATGGGGTTTTAGTTCATCATTGCTCAGTTAAAAAAAGGAAAAGAAAGTACATGAAAGAAAGAAAAGTACAAAAGAAAATGATCTCAGGGTTTCCCAATTAGGGTCCCTGCTTCCCAGCCTTCTTTTCTACTTCAAAATCTATCCTATTTATACACTTTCTAGATCAATCTTCAAGTCTTTGGATGTGGGATTTGGCCTTTGTTGAAGCAAGTTAGGAATGGCTTTTAGCAATATTGAAACGGGCGTTAGTTAACTAACGTTCACAAGCTAGCACGGGTGCCATTGAAAATGAGGTCCGCGTTAGTCACCAACTTTTGTGCACAAATGGTGGCCAACGTTCCCTTTGAAATCCTTCAGGAACGTTGCCACTGGAGTTTGTTCACCAACATTGGTGCCAACGCTCTCTTGGTCACGCGTACGCGTCGCTGACCAATTTTCCATGCATTTTTCTTTGAAAGTATCGAAGACATTGGTGGCAACATTTGTGGCAACGTTTGCACACCAATGTTGGCACCTTTTTTAGTAGCAACGTTGGTGAGCCAACTTTGGCCACCAACGTTGCTTCTCATGCTTGGCACCTTGGTGGGTAACGTTGGTGAGCTAACTTTGGCCACCAACGTTGCTCCCTTTTCCTTGAGCCAACATTTGTGGCAATGTTGGTGAGCCAACTTTGGCCACCAACGTTGCTTCTCATGCTTGGCACCTTGGTGGGTAACGTTGGTGAGCCAACTTTGGCCACCAACATTGCTCACTCTCTCCTTATCAACGTTTGTAGCAACGTTGGTGAGCTAACTTTTGCTACCAACGTTGCTCCCTTTTCCTTGAGCCAACATTTGTGGCAACGTTGGTGAGCCAACTTTGGCCACCAACGTTGCTTGCTTGCTTCTTCCTCCAAAGGCAACGTTTGTGGCAACGTTGGTGAGCCAGCTTTGGCCACCAACATTGCCTTCTCTGCTTCTTCCTTGCCCTTCCTCTGCTTCTCATCACCTATCATCAACCAAACAAATACATCAAATCCTTACCATAATCACAAGATTTTGCATCATTCATAGCATTAGGTAATTCTTGAATAAATCTCATGAAAATGCACATAATTAACAATGTTTGATTGAATCAAGACATGCATGTAATTCTCATCCAAATGCTTATTTATTGCTTAAGAAAGTGCATGAAACCAAATGAAAACTAATGAAAAAGGCTTGTGAAACTAGCCTAAGATGCCTAGGCATCACTAAGCCAGCTAATGGTCCCTCTTCTGGTAACATAGATAACCACTCTGCACCTCCTAACATATCTGAGTATAAGACCAGGATGCCATATCCTTAGAAACTCCATCAAGCAGAGAAAGATAAGAATTTTGCTAAGTTTGCAAATTATCTCAGAACTATAGAGATCAAGATCCCATTTACAGAAGCCTTTGAACATATACCTTCCTAGGAAAAATTCATGAAAGACATCCTAAGTCATAAAAAGGACTAGAGGGAAATAGAAATAGTCTTCCTCACTGAAGAGGGCAGTGCAGTCATCCAAAGGAACCTTCCAGAAGAACTACAAGACCCTGGAAGCTTTGTAATACCATGCAACCTTGGAGACGCAAGCACAAGGAGGGATCTCTGTAATCTGGGGACAAGTATCAACTTAATACCTGCCTCACTGATAAAGAAACTTGGCCTACACCAAGAAATCAAGCCCAACCGAATATGTCTTCAGTTAGCTGACGGCTCAGCTAAGATTCCATCACGAGTCATTGAAGACATGATAGTAAAGGTTGGACCCTTTGCGTTCTGCACAGACTTTGTAGTCTTGGAGATGGAGGAACACCCAAATGCGTCCATGATCCTAGGGAGACCTTTCCTGGCCACAGGAAAGACCCTCATTGACGTGGAAAAAGGTAAAGTGACCTTGAGACTCAATGAGGGTGAGTTCGTCCTGGATGCCACCAAAGCAATGCATTACCCTGATGTATCTAACGCATGCATTCGAATCAACATCATTGATTCTCTGGTGGAAGCCTGATGAGCGGCTATTTTATACGCTTTTTGGCATCATTTTCATATAGTTTTTAGTATGTTTTGTTTAACTTTTATTATATTTTCATAGGTTTTAGTATAAAATTCACATTTTTGGATTCTACTATGATTTTTTGTGTTTTTATTCAATTTCAGATATTTTTTGGCTGAAATTAGGAGCTGGAGCAAAAGTCTGATTCAAAGGCAGAGAAAGCACTTTAGATGCTGTCTGGATCTGACCTCCTTGCACTCAAAAGAGCTTTTCTGGAGCTTCAAACATCCAAATGGATTGTTCTCAACGGCTTCGGAAAGCTAACATTCAGAGCTTTCCAGAAATATATAATAGTTCATACTTTGCATCAGAATCAAAGGCCCAAAACTGGCGTTCAACGTCAGCCTCCTACCCTATTCTGGCGTCCAGCGCCCAAAGGAGAAGAGACCAGCATCCAACACCCATAAAGGACTCCCTAGCCAGCGTTCAATGCCCTAGAGGTCTCCTAGCACATGGATCTCAATCAAGCTCAGCCCAAACACTCCCCAAGTGGGCCCCGGAAGTAGATTTTAACACTAAAATATTGTTTTACCCATCTTATGTAATCCTTAGTCATTAGTCTAGTATTTATTTGAGAACTTTTATTCTTTTAAGGGATTCAATATTTTCTGGCATATTTCAAATTTCACATTGTATTTTCTATCAGTATGAGTTTCTAAACCTCCTAGGTTGAGGGGAGGAGCTCTAATGAGTTTTATAGATTAATAAAGTACTACTATTCTTCCTTAATTCGTGTTTGATTCTCTATTCTAAGATGTATCTTCGTTCTTCATTCTAAGACCGCATGCCTGACAACCACCCGTGTTCTTCTTGGGTTTGTGTGACTACGTAATTGGAAAGCATTGAACCACTAGCCTGATTATACATCTCTTAGACGGCTAATCCATGACTTCGTTGGGGACTTCTCGAGACACCAGTTCAGCTGAGGTATGGGGAGATTAAAGTATTTGTGGTAGAGGCTAGAACCAAAGGCACAATATTCTCTGATCCGGAAGATTCGACCTTATCTGTGGCGTTTTGAGTAGGATCACTAAGGAGAATGAACTACAGGAGCTTCACCCTCAATTAGAATGGATCCACACTAACTCTGGGGTTCAGATCTGGAGGAGCGTTGGTGACCTCTCAACTGGCGTTGACTACATACAGCCTGCCATAGAAGAAATCATTCACAGTTGAAAAAGACAGTAAGACCGGATTAATTCAGAAGAACAAAGCATCTCCAAGCCTTAACCATCTTCTTATCATTACAAACATATCAACCTAGTTAAGTTCTCTTTACTTTCTTTTTATGCCTTTAAACAAATCCAACAACTCTTCTATCTGCCTGACTAAGATCTACAAGATAACCAAAGCTTGCTTCAAAGCACAATCCTCGTAGGATCGACCCTGACTTGCTCAGGTATTACTTGGACGACCCAGTACACTTACTAGTTCAGTTGTACGAAGTGTGAGAATTCGTGCACCAAGTTTTTGGTTCCATTGTCAGGTATTGTTCGAGTTTGGACAACTGACGGATTATCTTGTTGCTTAGATTAGGTAAATTTCCTTTTCTTTACAGGTTTAGTTTTATTTCATCTAAGTCTTTTATTTTCTTTTCAAAAAAAAAATTTCAAAAAAACCTTTACTTTTCTTTATTAATCTTTATTTTTGGTTTGAGTCTTTTGTTTTTGTTCTTGTTGAATTTTTGAATTCTTTGAGTCTTTTTTCTAAAATTTTTAAAAAATAGTATCTTTTGTTTGAATCTTGTGTCAATCTTTAAGTTTGGTGTCTTCTTGTTTCTTTTCTTTATAATTTTTGAAAATTGTATCTTTGATTTTCAAAATTTTTAAGTTTGGTGTCTTTTGCATGTTTATGTTTTCTTTGAATTCTTTGAGTTTTGTTCTTGGTGTTCTTCTTGATCTTCAAAGTGTTCTTGTTTTTCTTTTTGTTTTGATCTTAAAAAAATTTTAAGTTTGGTGTCTCTTTGTGTTTTTCTTTGCAATTTTCACACACTAGGTGTTTTTAGATCTAAAAATTTTAAATTTGGTGTCATTTTGTTATTTTTCTCTTTCTTCATTAATTCAAAAATAAAAAAAAAATAAAATATCTTTTCTTATCTTTATCCCAATTTTCAAAAATTACAACTAATTTTTCAAAATTTAATTTCAAAATCATTATCTTATCTTATCTTAGTTTTAAATTTCAA
Organism: Arachis ipaensis; assembly: GCF_059453495.1. NCBI lineage: Eukaryota > Viridiplantae > Streptophyta > Magnoliopsida > Fabales > Fabaceae > Arachis > Arachis ipaensis. Next base: position 76,358,245 of record NC_142440.1, on the reverse strand, counting down.
AATTCAAATCTTTTCAAAATCAAATCTTTTAAAAAATTATATCTTTTTCAAATTACTATCTTATCTTTTTATCTTTCTTTAAAATTCAAAAATCTTATCTTATCTTATTTCAAATTCAAATTTTAAAATTCAATTTCAAAATTTAAAATCTCAAATTTCAAATTTCAAAATCAAATCTTTTTCAAAAATTAAATTTCAAATCTTATGTTTTTTTCAAAATCTTTTTCATATCTTTTCAAATTCTTATCTCATCTTTTATAATTTCAAATTTTAAAATCAAATCTTTCTTCAAATCTTTTCAATTTCTTATCTTATCTTTTCTAATTTTAAATTTTAAATTCAAATCTTTTCTAATCTTCTATCTTATCTTGTTTTCAAATCTTTCTTAATTAGTTAGTTGTTTTCTCTTTCTTCTTTTTGAAAACTTCCTAACTAATTCTTCTCTTTTCTAATTTTTTAAAACTTCTCTTCTATTTCTCTTTCTTCTTTTTCAAAAACTCATCAATTAATTTTTAATTCTTTTTAATTAATCAGCTTCTATTTTCGAATTTCATTAATAAATATGATAAAAACAAAAATATTTTAATTCTTGTTTCTCTTTTTACTTCTAATATTTGAATTCTTCTTCTCTCTCTTCTTTTATTTTCATTCTTCTTTCTTTTATCCCTCATATCTCACTGGGAGTTCTCTGTCTTCTTTTATTTTCATTTTCATTAATAAATAAGCTTCCTTTATTGTTGTATCCGTGTTTTCTTATTTATGACTAGGAACAAAGATAAAGAACCTCTCTTTGATCCTGATCCTGAACCTGAGAAAACTCTAAGAAAGCGTTTGCAACAAGCTAAAGCACAACATTTCAGAAGAAACCTCTCAGAAAATTTTGAACTAGAAGCAGAAGACATGGCAGCCGAACCTAATCATGAAGAAGAGGCAAGAAAGGTTCTTGGTGCTTACACCAAGCCTACCTCTGGCTTCTATGGCAGAAGTATCTCTATACCTGCCATTGGAGCTAACAACTTTGAGCTGAAACCTCACTGGTGACTTTAGTTCAACAGAACTGCAAGTACCATGGACTTCCATAGGAAGATCCAAATAAATTCTTATCTAACTTCTTGTAGATATGTGACATAGTCAAGACCAATGGAGTAAGTCCTGAGGTCTATAAGCTCATGCTCTTTCCTTTTGCTGTAAGAGACAGAGCTAGATTGTGGTTATATTCTCAACCTAAAGAGACTATGGACACATGGGGGAAGGTGGTCAATGCATTCTTAACCAAGTTTTTTCCACCTCAAAAGTTGAGCTGACTTAGGGTGGAAGTTCAAACCTTTAGACAAAAAGAGGATGAATCCCTCTATGAAGCTTGGGAGAGGTACAAGCAACTTATCAGAAGATGTCCTCCCAACATGATCTCAGACTGGACTACATTAGATATCTTCTATGATGGGCTTTCTGAGATATCCAAGATGTCACTAGATAACTCTACTGGTGGATCACTCCACTGGAAGAAAATGCCTGAAGAGGCAAGAGAACTCATAGACATGGTTGTAAACAACCAGTTTATGTACACTTCTGAGAGAAATCCTGTGAATACTGGTAAGCTCCGAAGAAAGGAGTTCTTGAAGTAGACACTTTGAATGTCATATTGGCTCAGAATAAGATCTTGACCCAGCAGGTCAATATGATCTCTCAGCATTTGACTGGAATGCAAGCTGCAACTGGCAGCACTCAAGAAGCTTCTTCTGAAGTAGAAGCTTATGATCTTGACCAACCCACCATGGAAGAGGTGAATTACATGGGAGAACCGTATGAAAACACCTACAATCCCTCATGAAGGAATCATACTAACCTTTCATGGAAGGATCAACAGAAGTTTTAGCAAGGCTTCAATAATAATCAAAGTGGAAGGAACCAAAACAGGTTCAACAATAGGCCACCATTCCCATCTTTTGAAGGGAATATGGAGACTCCTAAGCAGAACCTTTCTGACTTAGTCACTATAGTCTCCGACCTTTCTAAGACCACTCATAGTTTCATAACTGAGACAAGGTCCTCCATCAGACATTTAGAGATACAAGTTGGTTAACTGAGCAAGAGGATCCCTAAGATCCCTCCTGATAATCTTCCTAGTAACACTCACGTAAACCAAAGAGAAGAGTGCAAGGCCATCGCCACTGAAGCTGAGGCCAAATCTGGAGAGACTGGAATGGCATTGAACACCAGTGAAGAGCATATCACTGGGTGTTCAATGCCCAAACTGACCTTAGAGATGGCACTGAACGCTAGTGAGGAAGTCCTCACTGGGCGTTCAACACCCAAACTGGCAGGTCCCTGGCGTTGAACGCCATCAAGGACACCCCTGCTGGGCGTTCAATGCCTAAAATGGTAAGGGAACTGGCATTAAACGCCAGTAAAGGTATACATGATGGACGTTCAATGCCCAAGGAACCATCAGAACTGGCGTTGAACGCCAGTGATGGTATACCTCCCAAATGTTCATTACCTACTCAAGAAATTCCTATCCAAGAACTCATGGAAGTCAAGGCTCATGTAGAGATCATAGAGGTTCCTTTGCATGCACTCCTGCAGTGCATAAGTTCTGATGAGTACTCCTCCTCTGATGAGGATGAGAATACTAGGGAAGAGCAAGTTGCTCGGTACCTAGGAGCTCTCATGAAGCTAAATGCCAAGATATTTGGTACAAAACCTTTGGAGGAAGAACCTCCAATGCTTACCAAAGAACTAAATGCTTTGGTTTAGAAGAAGCTTGACGGGCAGAAAATTGCCGATTAAGAAATTATAATAAGAACAGTGTTGCAAGTATAGTTCTTAACTGACTAAAAATCTGCTTATCAATTTAGAAAGAGTTGTCACAAATTAAGAATAAAATACTGGGAGTAGAATTCCCAGGTCGTGTCCCAACGAGTTGACAAAAGAGTGCTATTTTATTAGTCAGGAATTTTCTGAGAAATTTTAGAGTTGGAGAACAGAGAAATAATTGTTAATAAATTAAAGCAATGAAAATCAACAAGATGTTTTATATAATTAAAATAAAAAGCCTTGACCGGGAGAAGATTAATTGGAAGTTCTATCCTTGTTGGATTTTCCCAAGTGTAATAGTAATAGGTTGTTATTTTTACTTAGTTAACCCTTACCAAATAAAGGAAAGTCAAGTAATTAAGCTAACTCTGATTCACAAGTCCTAACCCTCTCCTATGGAAGGATTAGTATTAGTGAATAGAGAGTTGGTAAACAACTTCCAATTAAAATTGACAGTTGAATATTCCAACTCAAGGGTCTCTTTTTAATCAACTCCCAAGTCAAGTCGGGAGTCTACTCCATTGACATAAATACCATTCTTATAGACATATAAAGGGAATAAAAAGAAGACATGGAAATTCAAATAAAGGAATAACAGAAAATTAATTAAAGGTAAAAATAGTTCTTTGCATTAATAAATTCCAAAAACATAAACATCCATATCTGAACAGGGTTAATGGGTAATTAAAAGAGTAAAGGAATAAGGAAGCAAACTAGAATAATAGAAACTTCAACGGAGGTAGTGACTCTTCTCAATATCCAAATCAAAAGCATGAAACTCTAAAACTATGAATGTGAAGAACCCTAGAGGAAGGATTATTTTCTTCTCTAAGATTGAAAAACTAAAACTAAAACTGTCTAAAGTGAATGTTTATCAATGTGTGTTGAGTCTCTGCTTGTCCCCTGGTGCTAGTCTGTGTTTCTGGGCCAAAAATTGGGTGTAAACTCAGCACAAAATTGACCGCAGTGTCTTCTGTATTTTCTGTATGTGGCGCATGTCACGCGTACAGATCAGTCACATGTACGCGTTGATGGTCTTCTTTGCGTGTCACGCGTACGCGTCAGGTACGTGCACGCGTTGTAGTGGAAAGCTCCAAGTCACACGCACGCGTGAGCCATGCGTGCACGTTGATGCTCGCTGGTTATCTCCTTTATTTCTTGTGCTCCTTCCAATTTTGCAAGCTTCCTCTCCATCCTCTAAACCATTCCTGCCCTATATAGCCTGAAAATACTCAACACACAGATCACGGCATTGAATGGTATAAAGGGGGATTAAAATACACAATTTAAAGGCTTAGGAAGCAAGTTTTCAACCATAAAACAAGATTGGGAAGGAATTGTAAAATCATGCAAATTGTATGATTAAGTGTGCAAAGACTTGATAGAAACCACTCAAATTAGCACAATATAAATCATAAAATAGTGTTTATCAATCTTCCTACACTTAAACATTAGCAAGTCCTCATGCTAAGCTCAAGGAGACAAAAGGAATGAATGGGGGAAAGCAAGACTCATGAGATGCAACCTATATATGAATGCAACTATATGCTAAGATGTTTCTACCTACTTGGTTAAAAGTAAACAAGTCCTCAAAGACAAACATAAATCTGATTTCACTAATTCAAATCATACAGTAAAAGGCAAGTAAACTTGTAAGAAGATTGCTCATGAAAGCAGGGAACATAGAATCAAGCATTGAACCTTCATTGGTAGTGTATATGCACTCTCTAATCTCTCAAGTGTCTCGGGTTGATCACTCTATTCTTCTCTAGTCATGCTTTCTAAAACTTTGTTCTTCATCTAACCAATCAACAAATATTTAGTATACTAATGCGAATATCATGAGGTCTTTTCAGGGTTGTAATGGGGCTAAGGTAAGGGTGAGGATATATGTATGGCCAAGTGAGCTATAATATGAATCTTTGACTAACCTAAGCTCTCACCTAACACACACACACACACTCTATGTACTTCTAAAATCATGTCTAGCTACCCAAAATTCCCACTTTTGCATTACATACTCATATATCAAATTTTTTTTAGTTTCACCACATAGGCATTGATCTTTTATTAAACTTAATATTGGGGTAATTTTGTCCCCTATTTTTTTATTTATTTATGCTGTAAAAAAAATTCTTCTTTTTTTATAAACATGAAAGCAAATATAACACATTCAATGCATATGGTTTTTCTGGGTTCACATGAGTAGGTATCCAAATTTCTAATATTTTTATCAATAAAACACAACACTTTTTCATCAACCCAAGTTCCCATAATTCCCCACACTTAGTTGACACACAAACCCTATCTTAAGTTAACCAAAGATTCATATAGGGCAATTAATTGTTTTTCCGCTTAAGGCTAGTGATGTGGTAAAATATAGAACAAATGGAGATTAAAGGGCTCAAAGTGGCAAACAAAGGTAATTGAAATGGTAGGCTATTTAGGATAAGTGAGATAATAACAAATGATGGCCTCAATCATATGTATGCATGTAAATACACTAAACAATGGACATATAGAATGGAACAAACTATAGATTGTAATCATAGGGAAGAAAACACATAAGAATAAAATATTATGGTTAAATAATGTAACCATATAATTAAGCTCAAATCTCAAAGGGGGTGTGTTCTTAGCTATAAACTATGTTCCAATTTACAATCTTCAAATAAGTTTAACAAAAATTTTTCAATTTAAATTAGTGAAATATTATAAAATAGGGTCTTGAAAGGAAACTCATTACTTTATCAAAGCAAAACATTACATGAAAACAATTATTATCATGCAATCTATCCTATTTAACAAAAGAAAAACTAACATGTTGGTGTTAAGAGAGAGAAGTTACCTCCAGAAGTCAGGGACTGACCTTCCCACACTTGACGCTTGGCACGGTCCTCCGTGCCATCATTAAGGAGCAAGGTAGGGCTGGAAGCATTGCCTCCGCTGTCTGGTTCGCCTTGGCTTCCTGTGCTACTGGATGAAGGGGAGTCTGGGATGTCCTTTTGTTCTGGAGGTGGGTGAGTGCCAACAATGAGTTCCTTCAGATAGTTGTATCGGCACTTGTTACGACGCTCCATCTGCTCCATCCGCCAGTCCTGCCGGTCGAACCTCTCAAGGATCTGAAGGAACATCTGATGGGTGGATGGTACTTGTGGTGCAGATGATGGTGGAGTAGAAGAAGGAGGAGTATCCAAAGATGGCCCTGCTGGCCGGCTTGCAGAGGGAACTGGTGGCCTGATGTACTTCCCATTTGGGACATACTGGTCGGCCCTAGGGATCATGACCTTTGTGTTGCCTGTCCGATAGGACACACCTGCTGCAGAGACTAAATCCGAAACCAGGGCGGGGAAAGGTAGGTTACCCGCTATCTGTACATGTCCCATTGCTTGCCGGATGTGTCGAGACAGGTTGAGAGGTTGCTCTATTAGGATGCACCAGATGAGGACAGCCATGTCTGCTGTGAAGGTCGACTCGTGAGTGCTCAGAAAGATATAGTGGGACATAATCTGTGCCCACACGCGAGCTTCCATGGTAAGTGACTGGGCTGAGATGCTCTTGGGTTTTGACTGATGCTGTCCATAGATCCAGGTGCTGCCAGATTGGGCGATAACTCCAAGGACACTGTCCCAGTCGAACTGATATATTTGGCGCTTAAGAGAGGCTTCTTGATATGCATCCAACCCCTCTAGACTAGGTGGAAGATCCAGTACTCTCTGTATAGCACTATCGGAGACAGGAACTTGCTGCTGACGAACATATACAGTCTGCAGGGTAGGCGAGTAGAAGTTGGAGTAGAATTCAACTACCCATGATAAGTTGGCCACCCGCGGCTGCCTTCTCAAAAATCCCCACTGTCTCCTCTCAATTCGGGGCTCCACAAAATCATCAAAGTATGTTGGAACAATGAGTAGATGCTCATTGTTGTAGTTCCTCTCGGCTAGGATGGGAAACATCTGTTCGCAATAACGGTTAGTGAACCGTGTGGGGTCCCGTGCGGGAAAGGCTTTCTCTGCTTCATCAACTTTAATGATCCTCTTCACCCGCTTTGTTGGCGGCTTGACGCTGGTGGATGGTGGCGCCTTAGCTAGAGCTCTCTTGGTTCCTCTCTTTGCCGGTGTCTTGTCAGTGGCCTTCTCATTTCCTTTCTTGGTACCCATGCCTAAGGAAGAAGAAAAAAGGGAGAATATTAAATATAGATAGCTAAAGAACCGGAAGGAGAAAATTCTAAGTGATAATGAATGCCAAAGGAATAATATTAGATTAAATACATGGCAGCTACAACATATAGGTAAGACATCAATTAAGAGCAACGAGGCAATTTATATTAATTAGATGCAAGAGGGTAAAAGCATGCAAGTAATAGGCATGAGAAGCATAACTCAAGCATCAATAATTAAATGTACCAAACTAAAGAGCAGTTATATGATGACAATTGTGAATGATAATCTCAATACATGTGGAGTACAAGTGTTGTAAAAAAGAGGCATTAAATTGTAAGAGGAAAATAAAATAGGTTCAAAATGCCATAAGAGCTTATTCACAAACACTTGGTGGGCAGGTTATAATAGGAATGAAAATAATGTATCCAAATGTATATGAGAGCCAAAATTACATGTCAATTGTCAAATTACTCCTCATAGTATCCACAAGTTCAAATATAAGAAAGTAGCATCCAAATAAAGCTCCAACACCAACAGAAAAATGTATAAAAAGGAAAGAAAAAGAACCCATGAATAAATAAGCTAAAAGAAAAATTGAAAAGAAAGAAAGATAGATAAATGAAATAAATAAAAGGAAAAGAAAAGAGTAGATGGGAGGAAGAAAAGAACCTGATGTAGAAGATGAAAAAGGGAAGAAGAAAGTAGTAGATATTAAGAAGTAATAAGAAAGAAAGAGGGAAGAAGGAAAAAAAGAAATAGGATTTAAAATAGAATTTGGATGGGGGAGGGGATAATTGAAATATGGCGGTGTACTGGTTTAATTATGCGTCGCATGTGACGCGTACGTGTGCAGCACGCGTACGCGTGGGTGCATAAGATTCAAGTGACGCGTAAGCGTCTGGGACGCGTACACGTCACTTGAGTTGTGCCAGGCGCGCGTGCATTCTGGGTTGAGGCCATAATTGCAAACGACGCGTGCGCGTCAGTCACGCGCACGCGTGGATGGTGGTTGAGGGAAAATGACGCGCACGCGTCAGGGACGCGTACGCATGATGCGGGTCGTGCTTCTAGCACAGTTTTAGCCCCAAACCAGCACAACTCTCTGGTCAAACACTTATTTATGCCGATTTCCTGGGTCACGCGTACGCATCAGGGACGCTTACGCGTGGTCTGCTGAAAGCGCAAGGGACGCGTACGCGTGGGCTTAGTTGTGCGCAAAGCACACTTCCAGCGCCACTCCTGCCCAACTCTCTGGCCAATTCCTATTATTCACGCATTCACATATGATGCGTACGCATCGTGGACGCTTGCGTGTCGAATGCGTTTTTTTTTGCAGAATGCAGAATGCAGAATGCAGATGATTATGCAGAAATTATGAATGAATACTTGGAAAAAACAAAATAAAATAAAATAAAACTAAGAATGAAAATGAACGATCATACCATGGTGGGTTGTCTCCCACCTAGCACTTTGCTTTTACGTCCTTAAGTTGGACGGTCCACAAGCTCAAGTTGCGTCTGTTGGTGGGTCCTCCAAGAGAAAGACCTCTAGCTCTTTATTGTCCTTCATTTTCTCACCATGATACAGCTTTAAGCGATGTCCATTGACCTTGATGCATTTGGAGCTTGAAGGGTGACTTAGGTGAAAGACTCCGTATGGCTCTGCCTTCTCTACTCTATAGGGGCCTTCCCACCTTGACCTCGGCTTGCCTAGGATGAGATACACCTTGACCCAGGTCTGAACTCTCTTCTCTTGATATGCTTGTCATGCACAGCTTTCACCTTCTATTTGTATAGTCTGGAGTTGTCATATGCTTCGAGTCGAAGGTTCTCCAGCTCTACTAGTTATAGCTTCATTTCAGCACTAGCTTTCTCAAATCCCATGTTGCATTCCCTTACAGCCCAGAAAGCCTTGTGTTCCACCTCCACTGGGAGGTGGCAAGCCTTTCCATAGACTAGGCGGAAGGGACTCATCCCAATGGGTGTCTTGTACGCTGTTCGATAAGCCCAAAGCGCATCTACAAGCCTGGTGCTCCAATCTTTCCTATGAGGCTTGACTATCTTCTCCAGGATGCGCTTTATCTCTCTGTTAGACACTTCGGCTTGCCCATTGGTCTGAGGATGGTAAGCTGTTGCGACCTTGTGAACAATGCCATGTTTCTTCAGGAGAGCTGTCAATCCCCTGTTACAAATGAGTGCCTTGATCACTCATGATTGCTCGTGGTGATCCAAAGCGACAGATAATATGATTTCTAACAAAAGAGATAACAGTGTTAGCATCATTAGTACGGGCAGGAATTGCTTCCACCCATTTAGAAACGTAATCTACAGCTAACAATATATATAAGAAACCACTAGAGTTTGGAAATGGACCCATGAAGTCAATGCTCCAAACATAAAAAATTTCACAGAATAACATAAGTTGTTGGGGCATCTCATCCCTCTTAGATATATTTCCAAAACTTTGGCATGGGGGACTGATGAGCGGATAATTTATACCCTTTTTGGCATTATTTTTACATAGTTTTTAGTATGTTTTAATTACTTTTTAGTATATTTTTACTAGTTTTTATTCAAAAATCACATTTCTGGGCTTTTCTATGAGTTTGTGTATTTTTCTGTGATTTCAAATATTTTCTGGCTGAAATTGAGGGACCTGAGCAAAAATATGATTCAGAGGCTGAAAAAGGACTGCATATGCTGTTGGATTCTGACCCTCCTGCACTCGAAGTGGATTTTCTGGAGCTAAAGAAGCCTAATTGGTGCGCTCTCAATTGCTATGGAAAGTAGACATCCTGGGCTTTCTAGCAATATATAACGGTCCATTTTTTTCTTGAGATTTGATGGCCCAAACTGGCATCCAAAGCCAGCCTAAAACTTTCTGGCGTAAAACGCCCAAACTGGCACCAGAATTGGAGTTAAACGCCCAAACTGGCACCCAAGCTGGCGTTTAACTCCAGGAACAGCCTATGCACGAAAAAGCTTCAATGCTCAGCCCAAACACATACCAAGTAGGCCCCAGAAGTGAATTCTGTACTATCTGCACTTAGTTACTCATTTTCTGTAAACCCTAGTTACTAGTTTAGTATAAAAACTACTTTTAGAGATTTATTTTACGTCATTTTGACCATCTCTTTGGTCTTTTGACCATCTTTTGAAATCATATGTAACTTTTATCATCTCTTTTCACATTTAGAGGCTGGCCTCACGGCCATGCCCAGACCTCTTTTCACTTATGTATTATCTAATACACGGACCGAGTCCGTGAGATTAGTATCTTCGTGGTATAGGCTAGAACCAATTGGCAGCCATTCCTGGGATCCGGAAAGTCTAAACCTTGTCTGTGGTATTCCGAGTAGGATCTGGGAAGGGATGACTGTGACGAGCTTCAAACCTGCGAATGTTGGGTGCAAGTGACAGTGTGCAAAAGGATCAATGGATCCTATTCCGACGCTAACGGGAACCGACAGATGATTAGCCATGCGGTAGCTGTACCTGGTATTTTTCATCCGAGATGAGAAATCCGACAGTTGATTAGCTGTGCAGAAATCATAGAGGACCATTTTCACTGAGAAGATCTTACAGCTTTCCATGGAAGGGAGCACGCATGGTTGGAAGAAGGCAATAGAAAAGCAGAGGTTTGGAAGAAACAAAGCACCTCCATATGCTTATCTGAAATTTCCACCAATGAATTACATAAGTAACTTTATTTTATTTTATGTTTTATTTATATTTTAATTATCAAAACCTCATAACCATTTGAATCCGCCTGATTGAGATTTACAAGGATGACCATAGCTTGCTTCAAGCCGACAATCTCCGTGGGATCGACCCTTACTCACGTAAGGTATTACTTGGACGACCCAGTGCACTTGCTGGTTAGTTGTGCGGAGTTGTGAAAAGTGTGAATCACAATTTCATCCACCAGGGACAAGATTTACAGAAGGCAGTAGCATCCTTAAAAAGAATGGACCACCAGAATCCACAGTCTAAAATTTTTCTAGCTGTCCTTTGAGGACCAAAATGTCCGCCACTCTCAGAGGAGTGGCAGGCCTCTAAAATTGACTGGAATTCTGATTGAGGCACACACCTTCTAATTATCTGGTCAGCACCATACCTCCATAAATATTGGTCATCCTATATATAATATTTGGACTCGCTTTTCAGCTTGTCCTTTTGGTATTTGGTAAAATTGGGAGGGAAGGTATGACTGACTAAATAATTAGCTATAGGTACATACCAAGGAACTACTTCAGGTATTGCATGCAAGCTATCAAATGAAAAAGCATCATTGATAGGAGTAGAGTCACTCTTAATGTGCTCTAGGCGACTCAAGTGGACCGTCACTAAATTCTAGGAACCACTCCTATCTTTGATTTCTAAGTCAAATTCTTACAATAACAATATCCAACGTATTAGCCTTGGTTTGGACTCTTTCTAAGCTAATAAATATTTTAGAGCTGCATGGTCTGAGTATACTACCACCTTAGTACCAAGTAAGTTGGCTCGGAATTTATCCAGAGCAAAAACAATAGCCAGAAGCTCTTTTTCAGTGGTAGTATAATTAGACTGAGTAGCGTCTAAGGTCTTAGACACATAAGCAATGATAAAAAGGTCCTTACCTTCGCGCTGGGCCAGCGCTGCTCCTACTGCATGGTTGGAGGCGTCACACATAATCTCAAATGGTTGGCTCCAATTTGGTCCTCTCACAATTGGAGCTTGAGTCAAGGCAATCTTTAGCTTATCAAATGCTTCCATGCAGTCCTCACTCAGCTCGAACTCAACATCCTTCTGTAGCAGTCTGGATAAAGGCAATGCTACCTTACTAAAGTCCTTGATAAATCTCTGGTAGAACCTGCATGACCAAGGAACAAACGGACTTCTCTCACGGAGGAGGGGTAAGGTAAACTAGAAATGACATCTACCTTTGCTAGATCTATAGAAATACCAGTATTAGAGTCAACATGTCCTAGAATAATTCCTTGTTTTACCATAAAGTGACATTTTTCAAAATTCAATACAAGGTTTGAACTAAGACACATGTCTAATACTCTAGCTAAACTATCCAAGCAAAGGTTGAATGAATCACCATACACACTAAAGTCATCCACGAAAACATCCATACATCTCTTAAAAAAATCTGAGAAAATACTCATCATGCACCTTTGCATACATTCCAAAGGGACATGTAAAAGTAGTCTTTTCCTAATCTTTAGGAGCTATATGAATTTGAAAATAGCCAGTGTAACCATCTAGGAAACAGTAGTGTGATTTACTTGACAATCGATCAAGCATCTGATCGATGAAGGGCAGTGGGTAGTGATCCTTGCGAGTGGCTTGGTTGAGACACCTGTAATCAATGCACACCCTCCAGAAATTCTGCACTCTAGTTGCTATGAGTTTTTCCTGCTCGTTCTTCATTATTGTGACTCCAGACTTCTTTGGCACCACTTGTACTGGGCTAACCCATTCGCTATCTGAGATGGGGTAGATGATATCAGCTTCAAGAATTCTGGTCACTTCCTTCTTGACAACTTCTAAGATGGTGGGGTTCAACCGCCTTTGAGGTTAACGGACAGGCCTTGCTCCCTTTTCTAAAAATATCTGGTGCTCACAAACTTGAGGGCTGATGCCTACTATATCTGCCAAGCTCCACCCAATTGCTTTCTTGTGTCTTCTAAGCACACTAAGTAGCTGCTCCTCTTGTTGGAAAGTGAGTTCCCTTGTAATAATAACTGGGAGCTTCTGATTATCCTCAAGGTAAGCATACTTGAGGTGGGGTGAAAGGGGCATCAACTCCATTTTCTGCTCATGGCTAGGTACTTGATCATCTAGAGCTGGTGATGGTGGCAAGGTGTCTTCATCTTGATTAGGGGACGTCCCCACACTTGCACATTTTTCCATGTCCATCTCTTCTACTTCCTCTTGGTGGACTGCAGTTACAGTCTCATTAATGATATCGCACTGAAAGATGGAATGATCTTCCGGCAGGTGCTTCATTGCTTCATCCAGGTTGAAGCTCACTACTATGTCATCTATCTCAAAAGAGTAAGTTCCTGAGAAGGCATCCAATTTGAACTTTGAAGTCTTCAGAAATGGCCTTCCAAGGAGGATGAAAGATGGTCTTCCTGCATCATTAGGGGGCATCTCCAAAATATAGAAGTCAATCAGGAATGTGAGTCCCTTAATGCTCACCAACACGTCCTCAGCAATTCCTACCACCGAGATTATGCTTTTATCTGCCAAAACAAAACGTGCTGCCGACCTTTTTAAGGGAGGGAGCCTCAAGGCATCATATACAGATAATGGCATAATACTCACACACGCGCCTAAATCACACATGCAGTCAGAAAATTTTACACCCTCTATAGTAATAGTAACCATGCATGGACCCGGATCACTATATTTTTCTGGTATATCACCCATTAAAGCAGAAATAGAGCTACCTAGAGGAATAGTTTCTAAATCCTGTATTTTATCTTTATTCATGCATAAATCTTTTAGAAACTTCGCATATTTAGGTACCTGGTGAATGGCATCAAAAAGGGGATAGGTTACCTCAACCTTTTTGAAGATCTCCACCATCTTGGGATCGAGCTCCATCTGCTTTCTGGACTTCCTAGCAAGGTGTGGAAATGGAATGGGAATGGCTTCTCTTGTAACTTCATCTTCCTTTGGTGCTCCATTCCCTGGTTGAGCTGCTTCTTCTTCAACCATGTCTTGTAATTCATCTTCTTCATCAACATCCTCTACCTCAACAATGTCTTCAACTTGGATATCTTCCTTTGGGCCTGGCTCCTCATTACTCCTCTCTTGCAGTGTGGTTTCGGACCTCAAAGTAATGGCATTGATTCCACCCTTTGGGTTAGGTAAGGGTTGAGAAGGAAGTGCACTGGAGCTTGAAGGTTGATTATTGGGGGTAATTAGTGAATCCATTCGGAAGATGAGAGCTTATATGGTGGAGCTAAGACCATTTATGGAAGAGTGAATTAAATTATGAATGTCTTGTTGTCCTTGCATAATAGTGAAAAGCATCTCATCATTAGAAGAAGAAGGGGGGTAAGTGATTTGAGGGGCTTGCTGTTGGTTGTTCTAAGGTGCTTGGGACTGCCTTTGGTGAGGTGCTCGGTAAGGCTGGCCTTGGTTCTGCTGTTTGTTGTTGTTGTTCCACCTCTGATTTCCTCTGTTGTCTCTGCATCCTCTGTTGTAGTTGTCCCTCCATCCTTGGTTGGGATTATCTCTCCATTCCTGGATGGAGTTGTCTTGCCAACCTTGATTGTAGTTTCCACCTTGATTATAATTACCGCCTTGTTGATAGTATCCTTGATTTGGAGGTCATAAAAATTATGGTTAGCTGCCAAGGTGTTGTCTTCTTGTTGGATCTGCGGACACTCATCAGTGTAATGAGTATAGCAGGCATATATTCCGCACACTCTCTGAGGAACCAACTATTGACATTATTGTTGTGGAGGGGACTGAGGTTGTTGTTGACTTAGATGTAGCTGCTTCAGTATGTTGGTTATCTCTCCCAAAGTCTGTGTGAGAGCAGCAGTCTCACTACTAGAGGAAACCTCCGCAATAGTCTTGGGATGGTTGTTCCTGTGCCTAACATTCCGGGTAGACTCAGCTAGATCGGTGATCAGTTGCCACACTTCTGTCGTTGTCGTGTACTTCTTCAGAGAGCCATTACTTGCAGCATCTAATGTAGTTTTGTCTTGAGGCTTCAAGCCTTGTATGAAGTAGCTAATCAATAGTTCAACACCATCTAGTCAATCTTGTGGTGGGGACATGAGTCTAGGAGATTCCTAAAGCATTCCCAATATTCGTAGAGGGTCTCTGACTCGCCTTGGACAATGCAGGAAATTTCTTTCCTCACTCTACCTATAACTTCAGCTGAAAAGTATTTTTCCAGGAACTCCCTTCTGAGAAGATCCCAATTGGTAATGACCTCTTCAGGTTAAGTGTAGAACCACTCCCTTGCCTTTCTCTCAAGAGAAAATGGGAAGGCAGATAGCAAAATAGTAGTCTCATCTGCACCATGACGCCTAGTAGTTGAGCAGGCTGTCTGAAAATCTCTAAGGTGCTTGATAGGCTCCAATTCTGAGGGTTACCTGAAACTATAGGTCAATCTCGGACGAGATATTCTGTACTGGTCAGAGATGACGTGTCCGGCTGGTGGATGGCGGCCAGAGCTGTCGTGTCCGACTTGTTGGCTGGCTATGTTGCTGATCCTTTGTCAGCGGAGGGTGGTGGTACCTGCAAGGGACTCCGATGCTTAAGTTAGCAAGGATATTAAGCAGGTTTTTTGTAGAATTAGAGTATCAGTTATACCTGGGTGCTCTAGTGTATTTATAATATTTGTAGAGTGATCTTTCTGGGGATAAGATAGTTATCTTATCTTATGTTATCTTTGGGTGAGGGCATCTTATCTTCAAGGGAACCGCCTTTATCTCTATAGGCTTGGGCTGCCTTTGGATTTGGGTCGTGTTCCTCTGTTTGGGCCTTCTTAGGACTCTGTAGTGATTTGGCCGAGCTCTTTGGAGAAGAGGTCGGGTAGTCTGACCTGAAGAGGTCGGTCGTCTTGTCGCTAAACATCCCGGGTCGGACAGCTCGACCCAGGGTATGAACAGTGCCCCTGCTCGAGCTCGGTCTTTCTTTTGAGGTCGAGTCTTAGTTTTAGGACTTTGATCCTTCTCTGGTGAAGCCGAACTTGAGCATTTTGTCGACTTCTTCTTTGTAGAGTTTCCCTTTGAACGTGGAATGTTTTTCTTTATCCTTCACCTTTTGGAAACGCGCGTCCCTTTGTTTTGGGAATGTGCGAGGGTTTAATAACCCATTAATTTCTTTAATGCTCCGTTTCTTTTGCCTCCAACTTTCATTTTGAATTTGCAAAAAGACCTTTGCTTTTCGTTTTCTCTCTTCTGCTTCCCGAAACTCCTTTTTTTGCTTTTCTATCTTCTGGTTTGCCTGAGATTCTTTGCTTTTTACATTTTTCACGCTTCTCCTTGTGACGCCGCTGGTGACTATTTTGGTGCCTTTGTTCTTTCAAAGGGTGATCTTTCGGTTTCGTTGTTGCTTCAACCTTTCAGTATTCATCGTCTCCTCCTCTTTTCAGGTTGGTTTTCTGTTTCTTTCTTCCTTTACTGTTCTTCTTCCTTCTTGCATTGTTTTATTTGATGGAAAAGTTTTGGAAAGCTTGAACCTTTTTGTGTTGTCATGCTTGACTGTTGCTGTGATGCATGTTTTTTTGGAGTTCCTTTCGACTTATGTACGCCTTTTGGCATTTTTCCTGATAGTTGATGCTTTTTAGGGTTTTGAATGTTGTTATTGCCTCAGTTTGCGTCACCATTTTTTGTTGTTTTGGGATGATGAAACTGTTTGATTCTTTGGAAAAGGATTGCGCCTTTTGGTGATTTTGATCTGTTTGATGTTGACAGCTTCCTTGGTAGTTTTGTTGAAAGATGGCTTCTTTTGATAGCTTTTTAAATTTTGTGGCCTTCTTCTCGGAGTGTCGCTTTTGTTGAAAAATGGGTTATTTTCTTGTTAGGAGGTGTAGAGATGTAGGCTTGTAGATTTTCCTGAGTCCTTGTTCCATAATTGCCTCCAAAGGATGCCCCTGGATCTTTGGTGTGGGTCCTGGGGTGTTCTTTTTGCTGTTTCTGTTACTCTTAGCCATATTTGCCCGAGCTGATTTCTTTGTTATGGTCGAGCTGTTGCTTTGGTGGCCTCTGCAAAGTTGGCTGAGGATACGACGCTGAGGCATAAGGAGAGCTATGTCACCACTTATAAGGAGATGATGGATCTCAGGGAGAGTTTGGAGTCTGTCCGAGCTGATTATGCCGAGCTTCAAGGTCATGTTGTAGGCAGTGTTAATGCTGCTTATGAAAATTTGAAGGAGCAAGTTCGAGTTCTTGTGCCTGAGTTCGACCTTACTCTGTTCAGCTTGGACAACATTGTAAAGGATGGTAAAATTATCCCTGATGACCCTGATGATGATGACAATGTCGAGCCTCCTCCTGTGCCTGCTGCCAAAGTTTCTGTTGTGCCAACTTCTTCAACTCCTGCAGCTGAGGTTGGTCATCCCGAGTCGGATCCTGATTGTCAGGTCCTGAACCGGGATGATGGGATGGTAGATGCGGTGCCTCTTCAAACTCGTCCTCCTTCACCTCGTGATAGTGTGACTGGGAACTCTTTGGGTCCTCTATGATTATTCTGGATGTTTTGTATATAGCCCGGCTTGTGGGCTTTGAAGTTTTTATATTTTGTAATTTGTGGTTTCTAACTGCCGGATACTTTTAGTTGCTTCTCTGTTAGTAACTTTATTTTTGGAAAAACAAAGGTATTTTTTCAGGCTCTTTGGGGTTGACTTCAGGTGGCCTCTTGAGTCCTGTTATTATTATAACCTTGGTTCTTGTGTGATATGCTTGTTTGTACCTATCCGACACCTTTTAGGTTCTTGGGAGTGTTGGAGCCTTGTTGTCTGACCTCTTTTGATTGCCTTCGTACATTCATACTTGTAGCTTGATTCTTTTGAGGTTGTGGATTTCTGGGTCCAACTTGTATGCCTTTTTTCGGCCGACTTCTTCATCTTGGCCTAAAGTTATTTCAAGTAATCCATTTTGTTTGGACCTTTGTTAGGTCTCTTCCATGGATTTACCTTTAACTTTTGGCATCTTGGTCGGGCCGACTTTATCATGTCGGTCAGTTCTAAGTTATTTCTAGTAATCCTCTTTTTTGGACCATTGTTAGGTCTCTTTTAGGGATTACTTTTTATAACTTTTTTGGTTTTGGGCCGACTTCTTCACGTCGGTGCGTTCTAAGTTATTTCTAGTAATCCTTTTTTTTGGACCTTTGTCACGTCTCTTTTAGGGATTACTTTTATAACTTTGTCTTGTGGGAGGCCAACTTCATCGTGTCGGTCCCTTCTAAGTTATTTCTAGTAATCCTCTTTTTTAGGGCTGGCCAGGCCTCTTTCCAGGGGTTTAATTTTTATAACTTTGGTTATTGTGATCGACTGGTCCGACTTCTATGCGTCGGCCTGTCTTTAAGTTATTTTTAGCAACCCATTTTTATTAAGACCTTGTCAGGTCCTTTCTATGGATCAATTTCGATAACTTCTTGCATTATTCTATTTTTGTCAGTTTTTCATCTTTGCCGATTTCGTAGAAATTGGGTTTGACCCCATTGGTCGACCTTCTGATGAATTTGGTTTTCATCTTTATTGGTCTTTACCGTGATCGCGCAGTGAATTTAACTCTCACTTTCTTCCGATCTGTAGCTTTATAGTTGGGCGACGAATTTTTTGCATTTCAGATTAATGCGTCTTGTAAAAGAGGATTTGTAGAGAATCTGAAAAAACTTTATTCAAGATAGAAAATATGCAAATATATATATATATATATATATATATATATATATATATATATGGGTGTTATTCCCTTTAAGTCAGGCGGTTTGTAGATCTTGGCCTGGCGCCTCGTTAAAAAACCTTTTCTGGAAAAAGAGTGCACCTTATCCTAAGATCCTTATTACCTCTAACTATAATACCTTCGTAGGTTGCAGACGTGCCATGACCTAGGAAGCTCTCACCGTTCGAGTTCTGACAGTCTGTAGTAGCCCTTTCCAAGCACTTCTATGACTCGGTAGGGTCCTTTCCAGTTTGCTGCCAGCTTTCCTTCTCCAGGTCGAGTTGCTTCTATATCATTTCGGATCAGGATGAGGTCGTTCTTGGCAAAACCTCGCGGCACTACCTTTTGATTGTATCTTGAAGCCATTCGACATTTTAATGCCTCTTCTCTGATCCGAGCTCTTTTTCGAATTTCTGGAAGTAGGTCGAGTTCTTCCCTTTGAAGTTGGGAGTTGGCCTCTTCACTGTAGTGGATCACTATGGGCGATCCTTCTTCGACCTCCACTGGGATCATTTCCTCCATCCCATAAGCCAACCCGAAAGGTGATTCCTTTGTGGTAGAGTGTGGAGTTGTCCAATATGCCCATAGGACTTGTGGGAGTTCTTCAGCCCAGGCTCCCTTTGCATCTTGTAATCTCCGTTTTAGCCCGGCTAATATGACTTTGTTAGCAGCTTCTGCTTGTCCATTAGCCTAGGGGTGTTCTACGGATGTGAATTGGTGTTTTATGTTTAGATCGGCCACCAATTTTCTGAAGCCTGCATCTGTGAATTGAATGCCATTGTCTGTGGTGATGGAGTATGGAACCCCAAACCTTGTGACAATGTTTCTATATAGGAATTTTTGACTTCTTTGAGCAGTGGCGTTAGCTAGGGACATGTCTTTACGAATTCTGTTGCTTCTTTTTGTAAGGTCGGCCAATAAAATTCGGCTCGGAGTATTTTCTTGGTGAGTGCCTGTGCTCCAAGATGGTTGTCACAGATGCCACTGTGTACTTCTTCTAAAACTTCCTTTGTATTGGAAGTCGGCACGCATTTTAATAGTGGTGTTGAAATCCCTCTCTTGTATAGAGTATTATTTATGATAGTGTAGTATTGTGCTTCCCATTTTAATCTTTTTGCCTCCTTCTTATCTGTAGGGAGTGTTTCTGTTTTGAGGTAATTAATTATGGGAGCCATCCATCTTGATCCAGACCTGTTATGGCTAGGACTTTTTCTTCTTCTGAGATTGACGGGTTTTGCAGCATCTCTTGGACAAGGCTTCTATTGTTGCCCCCTGGTTTGGTACTGGCTAATTTTGAGAGTGTATCAGCTCGAGCATTCTGTTCTTGGGGTATATGGCAGATCTCATATTCCCCGAGTTGTCCGAGCTGCTCCTTAGTTTTGTCCAAGTACCTTTTCATGGTAGGATCCTTGGCTTGGTAACTCCCTGCTATCTGTGAGGTGACTACTTGTGAGTCACTGAAGATGATAAGCTTTTGAGCTCCAACCTCCTTAGCCAGTTTCAAACAAACTAGTAGTGCCTCATACTCAGCTTGGTTGTTTGAGGCAGGGAACCCAAATTTGAGGAAAAGTTCGATTTGGGTTCCTTGGTCGCTTTCAATTATCACGCCTGCACCACTTTCAATTTTGTTTGAGGAACTGTCTACGTAGAGATTCCATTCTGTAGGGTTTTTGGGGTGTCCGTAAACTCTGCAATGAAGTCGGCAAAATATTGTGATTTGATGGCTGTCTGAGCTTCATATTGGAGGTCGAATTCGGACAGCTCGACTGCCCGTTGCAAAATTCTTCCCGCTAGATCTATTTTCTGTAGAATGCCTTTTATGGGCTGGTTGGTCCGAACCTTGATGATGTGGGCTTGGAAATATGGGCGAAGTCGTCGAGATGTTAATATGAGAGCATAAGCAAATTTTTCTATCTTTTGATAGTTCAATTCTGACCCTTGTAATGCTTTGCTGATGAAGTATATGGGTTGTTGTCCACTGTCATCTTCTCGGACCAGTGTTGAAGTTGTTGCCCGATTTCCCACCGCGAGGTATAATACAAGTGGTTCTCCTTCCCGTGGCCAGGTTAGCATAGGTGGTCGTCCCATGAACTTTTTGAAATCCTGGAAGGCCTGCTCGCACTCTGTTGTCCATTTGAGCTTCTTTCCCTTCCTTAGAGTGGCATAGAAGGGTAGAGATCTTATTGCCGATCCAGCTAAAAATCTTGACAAGGCTGCCAATCTTCCATTGAGTTGTTGTACCTCTTTGACACAAGTCGGACTTTTCATGTCGAGTATGGCCCGTCATTTATCTGGATTTGCCTCGATTCCTCTTTGTGTGAGCATAAAACCCAAGAATTTGCCTGCTTCTACTGCGAAGGTACATTTTGCAGGATTAAGTCGCATGCCATGCCTTCTTATAGTGTCGAGTACTTGGGTGAGGTCGGATAGTAACGACTCTTCACTTTGTGTCTTTATTAACATGTGATCCACGTAAACCTCCATGATTTTCCCAATATGGTCTGCAAAGACCTTATTCATTAATCTTTGATAAGTGGCTCCTGCATTTTTGAGTCTGAAAGGCATGACGATGTAGCAATAGTTTGCTTTTGGGGTTAAGAATGAAGTTTTTTCTTGATCGGGTGAGTACATCGGGATTTGGTTGTATCCCGAATAAGCGTCCATAAACGAGAGGTATTTGTATCTAGAGGAGGCATCCACCAAAGCGTCGATACTTGGGAGTGGATAAGGATATTTTGGGCAGGCTTTGTTGAGATCAGTGTAGTCGATGCACATCCGCCACTTCCCATTTGATTTTTTCACTAAGACGACGTTAGCTAGCCATAGTGGGTACTTAACTTCTCTTATGAATCCTGCCTTCAGTAGAGCTTGTACCTGCTCTTCCACAGCTTGGGATCGGTCTGGTCCGAGCTTTCTACGTCTCTGCTGCACTGGCCAAGATCCTGGGTAAACTGCCAGTTTGTGGCACATTAATTTAGGGTCTATGCCTGGCATGTCTGCGACCTTCCATGCAAAGAGGTCGGCATTGTCTCGTAAAAACTGTACGAGCGATTCTTTTATGTCTCCTTTTAGGATTGTGCCAATATTGGTTGTTTTGTCTGGGACATCTCCGATCTGGACTTTTTCTATTTCACCTTCGGGTTGTGGACGAAGTTCTTCCCGTCCTTGAACTCCCCCGAGTTCGATGGTGTGGAATTCCTCTCCTATACCTCTAAAGTTTAGACTTTCGTTGTAACAGTGGTGCGCTGTCTTCTGATCTGCTTTTATCGTAGCTATTCCTTTTGTGGTTGGGAACTTCATGCACAGGTGTGGAGTCGAGACTACTGCACCAAGCTGATTTAACGTTGTTTGACCTATTAGGGCATTGTAAGCTGAACTCACATCGACCACAATGTAGTATATGTTGAGTGTCCTTGACTGGTTTCCTTTTCCAAAGGTCGTGTGTAGTGAGATGTACCCAAGTGGTTGGATTGGAGTGTCTTCCAGCCCGAACAGGCTGTTTGGATATGCTCTGAGTTCTTTTTCTTCCAAGCCGAGTTTGTCGAAGGCAGTTTTGAACAAGATGTCGACCGAGCTTCCCTGGTCTACCAGTGTGCGGTGGAGATTTGCATTGGCTAATATGATGGTGATGACCATGTGGTCGTCTTGTCCCGAGATGATTCCAGTTGCGTCTTCTTTAGTAAAAGTGATAGTGGGGATGTCGAGTGCTTCTTCTCCTCCCTCAACATGATATACTTCTTTAATATGTCTTTTGCGGGATGATTTGGAGATTCCTCCTCCTGCAAATCCTCCATGTATCATGTGGACATGTCTGCCCGGTGTACGAGGTGGTCGTTCAGCTCGTCCGACATCTTCATCCCTTCTTCTTTTTCTTGGTTCGCCTGCTTTGCTAGCTAGGTACCGATCTAGATTTCCTTCTCTCACCAGTTTTTCTATGACATTTTTTAAGTTGAAACATTCGTTGTTGGAATGTCCATAGATTCGATGATATTCACAGTATTCAGTCCAATTTCCTCCTCCTTTTTTACTTTTGAGTGGGCGAGCTGGGGGTATCTTTTCGGTATGGCATACTTCTCGATAAACATCTACAAGAGACACCCGAAGAGGGGTGTGATTGTGATATTTCTTGATCTTTTCTCCATGCTGATCTTCTTTTTTCCTGGATTCTTTATCCTTATCTCGGGAGGAGTAGGAGAATCTAGACTTTGAGATCTCTCCTAATCGAGAGTTTTCCTCCATGTTGATGTACTTCTCTGTTCGCTCTTGCACTTCATTCAGAGATGTGGATGTTTTTTCGATATAGAGTGGCTAAAAGTCCCTCTTGCAAGCCATTGATGAGACCCATAATGGCGGCCTCTGTTGGTAGACTTTGTATGTCCAGACATGCTTTGTTGAATCTTTCCATGTAGCTGCGGAGACTTTTCCGATCTCCTTGCTTGATTCCTAATAGACTTGGGGCGTGCTTAGTTTTGTCTTTTTGGATAGAGAATCTAGCCAGAAACTTCTTGGCTAAATCGTCGAAGCTTGAAATAAACCTAGGGGGCAGATTGTCGAACCATTTAATTGCTGTCTTTGTTAAAGTAGTCGGGAAGGTTTTGCAGCGGACTGCATCTGAGGCGTTGGTGAGGTACATTCTACTTCTGAAATTACTGAGATGATGGCTGGGATCGGCTGTGCCATCGTATAAAGTCATGTCGGGAAGTTTGAAGTCCTTTGGGATTTTCGTCCTCATGATCTCTTTGGTGAATGGATCTTGGTCCTTATGGGAGCTATCTTTGTGACCGGATCAAGTAGCTTTGGCTTTGAGATCTGCTTCGAGTTTTAGAAGCTTGTTCTTTAACTCGCGGCATCGCCTAACTTCCCTTCGTCGGTCTCTCTCGGCATCTCATTGATGCTCCACCTCTTTTTCGAGTTGTTTTAGGCGGTCTTGAAGTGCCTCCAGAGCTTCTGTGTTTAGCAAATTCTTGTCTTTGTTAGGTTGAGGAGTATCTTTTGGTGTAGTGTTCGCATTTTTGTGCGGCGTCCTGTCTTCTAGATCAGAGTCATGGTCGTTGCCAAGGTTGTCCGCCATGATGATGGGATGACTTCCAGGTTCCCCGGCAACGGCGCCAATGTTCCGAGGGTTACCTGAAACTGTAGGTCGATCTTGGATGAGATCTTCTGTACTGGTCGGAGATGACGTGTCCAGCTGGTGGATGGCGGCCGGAGCTGTCGTGTCCGACTTGTTGGCTGGCTATGTTGCTGATCCTTTGTCACCGGAGGGTGGTGGTACCTGCAAGGGACTCCGATGCTTAAGTTAGCAAGGGTATTAAGCAGGTTTTCTGTAGAATCAGAGTACGAGTTATACCTGGGTGCTCTAGTGTATTTATAATGTTTGTAGAGTGATCTTTCTGGGGATAAGATAGTTATCTTATCTTATCTTATCTTTGGGTGAGGTCATCTGATCTTCAAGGGAACCGCCCTTATCTCTATAGACTTGGGCTGCCTTTGGATTTGGGTCGTGTTCCTCTGTTTGGGCCTTTTTGGGCCTCTGTAGTGATTTGGCTGAGCTCTTTGGAGAAGAGGTCGGGTAGTGTGACCTGAAGAGGTCGGTGGTCTTGTCGCTAAACATCCCGGGTCGGACAGCTCGATCCAGGGTATGAACAGCTCCTGAGCAGGTAAGCCATGAAACTTAGGTATTAGGTTGATTAGCACAGTCTTCAGTTTAAATTTTGTAGCCAGATTTGGATGACGCGCCAGATACGGTTGCAGTGTAAAGTCTGGAGCTCCTGCTTCCTGGAAAGTAATCCTCTTGGGCTCCGCCATATTACCTGCACGTAAGTCAATAGAATCAGTAGAAACGGAGCTTGTTTCTTCCTCAAATGGTGTTTCAGATTTGTCCTCAGATAAGACTGGTGAATTGGTAGTAACCACTTCACCACCCTCAGAGGCTAACCGACGCCGAGCTCGCCTAATACGTGAAATAGTTCTTTCAATTTCAGGATCAAATGCGGCTAAGCTCGTATCAGGTAGTGAACGTATCATTCAATGAAAGAAACATAAAGCTCATGGTAATAAAATAAAATAAAATATGCAAATATGAAAATTTAAAAATATTTACACCAACAAATAATTTAGCACACTATTGCAACTCCCCGGCAACCGCGCCAAAAATTGACGGGTGGAAAATTGTTGATTAAGAAATTATAATAAGAACAGCGTTGCAAGTACAGTGCTTAACCGACTAAAAATCCGCTTATCAATTTAGAAAGAGTTGTCACAAATTAAGAATAAAATACTAGGAGTAGAATTCCAGGTCATCTCCCAATGAGTTGACAAAAGAGTGCTATTTTATTAGTCAGGAATTTTCTGAGAAATTTTAGAGTTGGAGAACGGAGAAATAATTGATAATAAATTAAAGCAATGAAAATCAACAAGATGTTTTATGTAATTAAAATAAAAAGGCTTGACCAGGAGAAGATTAATTGGAAGTTCTATCCTTGTTGGATTTTCCCAAGTGTAATAGTAATAGGTTGTTATTTTTACTTAGTTAACCCATACCGAATAAAGGAAAGTCAAGTAATTAAGCTAACTTTGATTCACAAGTCCTAACCCTCTCCTATGGAAGGATTAGCGTTAGTGAATAGAGAGTTGGCCAATAACTTCCAATTAAAATTGACAGTTGAATATTCCAACTCAAGGGTCTCCTTTTAATCAACTCCTTTTAATTAAAATTTAGAAGTCTACTTCGTTGACATAAATACCATTCTTATAGACATATAAAGGGAATAAAAAGAAGACATGGAAATTTAAATAAAGGAATAACAGAAAATAAATTAAAGGTAAAAATAGTTCTTTGCATTAACAAATTCCAAAAACATAAACATCTATATCTGAACAGGGTTAATGGGTAATTAAAAGAGTAAAGGAATAAGAAAACAAACTAGAATAATAGAAACTTCAACGGAGGTAGTGACTCTTTTCAATATCCAAATCAAAAGCATGAAACTCTAAAACTATGAATGTGAAAAACCCTAGAGGAAGGAGTATTTTCTTCTCTAAGATTCAAAAACTAAAACTAAAACTGTCTAAATGTGAATGTCTGTCAATGTGTGTTGAGTCTCTGCTTGTCCCCTGGTTCTAGTATGTGTTTCTGGGCCAAAAACTGGGTCCAAACTCAGCCCAAAATCGCCCCCAACGTCTTCTGCTTTTTCTGCATGTGGCACATGTCACGCGTACGCGTCAATCAAGCGTACGCGTCGATGGTCTTCTTTGCGTGTCATGCATATGCGTCAGGTACGCGTACGCGTCGCAGTGGAAAGCTCCAAGTCACGCGCACGCGTGGGCCATGCGTGCGCATCGATGCTCGCTGGTTATCTCCTTTATTTCTTGTGCTCCTTCCATTTTTGCAAGCTTCCTCTCCATCTTCTAAGCCATTCCTGCCCTATATAGCCTGAAAACACTCAGCACACAGATCACGGCATCGAATGGTATAAATGGAGATTAAAATACACAATTTAAAGGCTTATGAAGCAAATTTTCAACCATAAAACAGGATTGGGAATGAATTGCAAAATCATGCAAATTGTATGAATAAGTGTGCAAAGACTTGATAGAAACCACTCAAATTAGCACAATATAAATCATAAAATAGTGGTTAATCAAGGCTACCTCAAAAGCTTCCAGATCCCGGACGCTTCCTAATTCCTTACATTAAAGGCACCATGACCTTTAAGAAGGCTTTGTGTGACCTAGGGTCAAGCATAAACCTCATGCCACTCGCTATAAGGGAGAAGCTGGGAATCTTTGATGTACAAGCTGTAAACATCTCATTAGAGATAGCAGACAAGTCCACGAAGAAGCCATATGGCTTAGTAGAGGATGTCTTGGTGAAGGTTGAAGACCACTACATCCATGCAAACTTCATATTCTTGGATATTGGAGAGGATGAGGATGAATCTATCATGCTCGGAAGACCTTTCCTAGCCACTGCAAATGCCATGATTAATGTGGCAAAGGAAGAAATGGTCTTCCAAATAGGGGAAGACTACATCTTGTTCAAGATGACCGAACACAACTCCCTACCTAAAGCAGAGATAACTGTGCAACACTTAGTGTGTGTTTGGATTTCATTTTGCAAACGTAAGTTTGCATAAAATTGATTTTACAAAATTGATTTTGATGAAAAGTAAGTTTGGGTTAACGTGATTTATGTTTGGCAATATTTGTATAAAAATTGATTATAGCAAAATAAATATTGTTTGGATTATACTACTCAAAATAACTTTTAGATAAAAAATTACTAAAAAAGACATCAATTTAAATTATTTTTTTATATACATGCAAAAATAGAACCTAATAAAAATAATATAAAAAATATTTATTATATAAATAAATAAATACAATAAAAAAATATGAAAGAGAGTACTATAAATTTTATAATGTTAAACAAAAAAATATTCTATAATTTTTCTAATATTACCCGTACTCTTTAATTTAGTATTATTTTGGACTATAAAATTTCACTATTTATGACTCTATTGTTATTTATAATTAATTTTTTATTTATTTTGTCTTTTTTTATAGGATTATAGTTTATATTATACAAAATTTTGATAATAAACGTAGTAAATAATAATTACAATTACAAATTTTACAAAGTCAAAATAAAAATAAAAAAATTAATATAAAACAAAGATAAAGTACATCAAAGAATAGAAAAAAAATCATACAGATAAAAAATAATAAAAATTTCATAAAACCAACAACATATATTATATGAACAAAAAAATACAATAAAAACTAAATAAAATTCATATGAATAAAATAAATAAAAAAATAAAAAATTTCATACACAACATAAATACAATGTAATAAAAGATAGAAAAAAAGAATTCATATTAATAAAAAAATCATAAAAATTAATAAAATACCTAAAAATTATAGCACAACAAAAAAAATCAACAATATTTGTCATATGTATGAAAGAAATATAATAAAATAAATAAATAATCATATAAACAAAGTCAAACAAAAATAAAAAAAATTCATAAAAAATATACATATAAAAAATAGTATAGGAAATGATAAAAAAAACTCATATAAAAATATAACATCAAAAATCGTAACACTAAAAATTAAAATATGAAAATGAGTACTAAAAATAATAAAAAATTAAAATATTTAATTTACTAGTGACTGAAACAAATCTGAACGATTTTGATTGAAAAAAAAATGAAAAGAAGAACTATGAAAAAGTAGAAAGAACTAGATAGAACTACTGTGAAGTTTATAGTTATTGGTATCCTTTTTATAGAAGAAAATTAAGGGTAAGGTTGGTAAAAAAGAAGAAATTTTTTCACCTAATTTTCTAAGGGTAATTAGCAACCATGAACGTGAAACGCAGAAGCTATAAATTTTAGCTTCTTCTCAACGTGGGTTTAGGCAGAATCGTTTCTGCGTTTAGAAAGAAAAAAATTGCCAAACATAAAAGTGAAACTTTCAAGAAGCTCAAACGCACTTCTTTCTTCACCAACGTATTTGCCAAACACACCCTTAGTGTTCCAACCATCTCTTTCAGTCCAGAGCCATACTAAGCCCCCAAACATCAAATCTAAGTTTAGTGTTAGGCAGCCATTAATAAACACTGAGAACAAAAATACTAGGAAGAAAGTACCTAAAGGCTGGAGGGACAAGAAAGTCCCCACTAAAGGCCTCTCATCTGGCATGAGAGTTGTCTTCACCAAGAAACCATTCATACCACATACAGTGAGTCATGTCCTGTCTCTAGAGTATGTGAGCTCATTCATGAGCAGACAGGTAGAAAGTTCACTGTAAGCGGCAAAATTCTGAGCCCATACTCACCTCCGTAAGGAGATAACCGTCAAGCTAATGACGTTAAAGAAGTGCTTGTTAGGAGCCAACCCAACCCTAATTAATTATTTCTATTTCTTTGAATTTATTTTCTTTAAGTTATTTCTTTAGGTTCATGATCATATGCATCAGTCAGAACAGAGACAGAAAGGTTCAGCAACGAAAACAGAACACTCTAGACGGAGTGTCTCACTGGCGTTGAACGCCAACCAGAGAGCACTGGATGGGCCTTCAATGCCCGTAATGGTAGCCTTACTGGCATTGAACGCCAGCCATGGGCAAGTGCTGGGCGTTCAACGCCCATCCAGAGGGCAGGGATTCTGAATTACCTAGCCTCTATGGACCAGTGGGTCCCACAGCGTCTATACCTACCCTACTTCTTTCCTTTATTACTTTCACACTTCCACATATATTTTTCCCCATAAACCCCAGCCCAATCACATGCATATCACTTTTCCAAAACCATCATAAGTCCCACCAACCCCCATCCTCTTAAAAATCAAATTTTCCTCCTATTTAACCCACCCATGACCGAACCGTAACCTAGTTCACTCCTATAAATACCCTTCATTCTAATCCTTCTAAAGCCCCATTGGCCGAATCCCCTCTCTCCCTCTATCTTCTTCTATTTTCTTCTTCTTCTGCTCCATTCTTCTCTTCTGTTTATATTTGCTCGAGGACGAGCAAAGCTTTTAAGTTTGGTACGAAAAAAGCATTGCTTTTTTACTTTCCATTACCACTTATGGCACCCAACATTGGAGAATCCTCTAGAAAGAGAAAAGGAAAGGCCATAGTCGCCACCTCCGAATCTTGGAAGATGGAGAGATTCATCACTAAAGCCCACCAAGAGCACTTCTATGAAGTAGTGGCAGAGAAGAAGGTGATCCCTGAGGTCCTTTTTAAGCTCAAGAAGAATGAGTACCCAGAGATTCGAAGAGAAATTCGGAGAAGAGGTTGGGAAGTCCTAACCAATCCCACAAGAGTTCTATGCTCACGCATGGATCACGAAAAACTATGACATTAGTGTGAACCTTCATCCTAAGAATTGGAGCACCATGGTCCGAGGGAGAATCTTAGATTTTAGCCCGAAAAGTGTGAGGTTGGTGTTCAACTTGCCTTTGATTCAAGGAGACCCTCATCCTTACTCTTGGAGAGTTAACCATGATCAAAGGCTAGATCAAGTGCTTTCAGACATCTATATGGAAGGAGCATAGTGGAAAAGGGATTCCAAAAGCAAGCATATCCAACTAAGAAAGCCTGACCTCAAGCCCATAGCTAGAGGATGGTTAGAGTTTATCCAATGCTCTATCATTCCTACTAGCAACCAGTCCAAAGTGACCATAGACCAAGCCATCATGATCCATTGTATCATGCTCGGAGAGGAGGTGGAAGTACATGAGGTGATACCTCAAGAGTTGTACAAAGTAGTGGACAAGCCTTCCACCAAGGCAAGGTTCGCTTTCCCTCATCTTATATGTCACCTAAACAATTCAGTTGGAATTGTCATAGAAGGCAACATTCCTATTGAGGAGGACAAGCCCATCACTAAAAGTAGGATGAAGCACACTAGAGAGCCGGCACATGAACCACAACATGAGCATGTGGAGCCACCTCAACATGAGATCCCTGAGATGCCTCAAGGGATGTATTTTCCTCCTCAAATCTATTGGGATCAATGGCACAGCTCTCTTGGAGAACTAAGCACTAACATGGATCAGTTGAGGATGGAACATCAGGATCATTCCACCACCCTCCATCAAATAAGAGAAGATCAAGGATCCATGAGGGAAGAATAAAGAGTTATGAGAGAAGAACAACAGAGACAAGGGCATGACATTGAAGAGATCAAGCACTACATTAGATCCTCAAGGAGGAGTACTAGCCACCACCATCAAGGTGGATTCTTTCTCTTAATTCCCTTTTCTCATGTTATTTTTCTGTTTTCTATCATGTTTTATTGTCTGTTCTCTTGTTCTTATTGAATGATCATTTCTATCTATGTTTTAAAGTCATAAAATATTTCATATATCTCTCACCTTACTTAAAAGAAAATTTTATTTGAAAAGAATTGAGAGATACATGAATTTTGAGTTTTATAATAAGAAAAGTCAATTATTTTGAAGTGGTTTCACTGCTTTTGTTTTCTGAATGTATGAATGAACAGTACATATTTGAAAGTGAAATTAAGAATGTTGGCTCTTGAAATAATGATGATAAAAGAGAAGCATTATTGGTAATCTGAAAAATCTCAAAAATTGATTCTTGAAGCAAGAATAAGCAGCAAAAAGAAGAAAATCATGTTGCAACAAAAGAAAAAAAGAAAGAAATATATATGCATGTGAAAAAAATAAAAAAAATAAAAATAAAAATAAAAAAACCAATAACCCTTTAAACCAAAAGACAAGGGAAAAAGGATCCAAGGCTTTGAGCATCAATGGTTAGGAGGGCCTAAAGGAAACAAAATCCTGGCCTAAGCGGCTCAACCAAGCTGTCCCTAACCTTGTGCTTGTGGTGTGAAGGTGTCAAGTAAAAAAGCTTGAGACTGAGCAGTTAAAGTCGTGATCCAAAGCAAAAAGAGTGTGCTTAAGAACTCTGGATACCTTTTTCTGGGGATTCTAGCAAAGCTGAATCACAATCCGAAAGGGTTCACCCAGTTAAAGTGTCTGTGGCATTTATGTATCCGGTGGTAATACTGGAAAACAAAGTGCTTAGAGCCACGGCCAAAACTCTAAAATGCCGTGTTCAAGAATAAAAAAGAAATAAACTAGGAAAGTCAATAATATCATCTGGATTCTAAGTTCCTAAAGATGCCAACACTTTTGAGTTTCAATGGATAGTGAGATGCCAAAACTATTCAGAAGCAAAAAGCTACTAAGTCTCGTTCATCTAATTGAAACTGACCTTCATTGAAAACTCTAAGATTTATTGTATCTTACTCTTATTTTTATCCTACCATGTTTTTAGTTGCTTGAGGACAAGCAACAGTTTAAGTTTGGTGTTCTAATGAGCGGATATTTTATACGCTTTTTGGCATCATTTTCATATAGTTTTTGGTATGTTTTGTTCAACTTTTATTATATTTTCATAGATTTTAGTGTAAAATTCATATTTTTGGATTCTACTATGAGTTTGTGTATTTTTATACAATTTCAGGTATTTTCTGGCGGATATTGAGAAGTTGGAGCAAAAGTCTGATTCAGAGGCAAAGAAAGCACTGTAGATGCTATCCGAATCTAACCTCCTTGCACTCGAAAGAGCTTTTCTGGAGCTACAGACATTCAAATGGAGTGTTCTCAACGGCTATGGAAAGATAACATCCAGAGCTTTCTATAAATATATAATAGTTTATAATTTGCTTCAGAATCAAAGGCCCAAAACTGGCGTTCAATGCCAGCCTCCTACCCTATTCTGGCGTCCAGCGCCTGATGAGCGGATAATTTATACGCTTTTTGGCATTGTTTTTAGTATGTTTTTAGTAGAATCTGGTTACTTTTAGGGATGTTTTCATTAGTTTTTATGTTAAATTCACATTTCTGGACTTTACTATGAGTTTGTGTATTTTTCTGTGATTTCAGGTATTTTCTGGCTGAAATTGAGGGACTTGAACAAAAATCAGATTCAGAGGTTGAAGAAGGACTGCTGATGCTGTTGGATTCTGACCTCCCTGCACTCAAAGTGGATTTTCTGGAGCTACAGAACTCAAAATGGCGCGCTTCTAATTTCGTTGGAAAGTAGACATCCAGGGCTTTCCAGCAATATATAATAGTTCATACTTTGGCCGAGTTTAGAAGATGTAAAAGGGCGTTGAACGCCAGTTCTACGCTGTTGTCTGGAGTTAAACGCCAGAAACACGTCACAAGCCAGAGTTGAATGCCAGAAATACGTTACAAACTGGCGTTCAACTCCAAGATTGACCTCTACACGTGTAACATTCAAGCTCAGCCCAAGCACACACCAAGTGGGTCCCGGAAGTGAATTTATGCATCAATTACATACTTCTATAAACCCTAGTAACTAGTTTAGTATAAATAGGACTTTTTACTATTGTATTAGACATCTTTGGTCTCAGTTTTAATCTATTATTCATCTTAGGAGACTATTGATCACGTTTTGGGGGCTGGCCTCTCGGCCATGCCTGAACCTTTCACTTATGTATTTTTCAACGGTAGAGTTTCTGCACTCCATAGATTAAGGTGTGGAGCTCTGCTGTTCCTCATGAATTAATGCAAAGTACTACTGTTTTCTATTCAATTCAACTTATTCCGCTTCTAAGATATTCATTCGCACTTCAACATGAATGTGATGAACGTGACACTCATCATCATTCCCTATGAACGCGTACCTGACAACCACTTCTGTTCTACCTTAGATTGAATGAATATCTCTTAGATCTCTTAATCAGAATCTTCGTGGTGTAAGCTAGATTGATGACGGCATTCATGAGAATCTGGAAAGTCTAAACCTTGTCTGTGGTATTCCGAGTAGGATTCAGGGATTGAATGACTGTGACGAGCTTCAAACTCGCGAGTGCTGGGCGTAGTGACAGACGCAAAAGGAGGGTGAATCCTATTCCAGCATGATCGAGAACCTCAGATGATTAGCCGTGCTGTGACAGAGCATTTGGACCATTTTCACAAGAGGATGGGATGTAGCCATTGACAACGGTGATGCCCTTACATAAAGCCAGCCATGGAAAGGAGTAAGATTGATTGGATGAAGACAGTTGGAAAGCAGAAGTTCAGAGGAACGAACGCATCTCCATACACTTATCTGAAATTCTCACCAATGATATACATAAGTATTTCTATCTTTATTTTCTGTCTATTTATTATTAATTTCGAAAACTCCATAACCTTTGATATCCGCCTGACTGAGATTTACAAGGTGACCATAGCTTGCTTCAAACCAACAATCTCCGTGGGATCGACCCTTACTCACGTAAGGTTTATTACTTGGACGACCCAGTGTACTTGCTGGTTAGTTGTATCGAAGTTGTGAATGAAAAACGATTTATTAAGACGTGCGTACAGAGTTTCTGGCGCCGTTGCCTGAGATCACAATTTCGTGCACCAAGTTTTTGGCGCCGTTGCCGGGGATTGTTCGAGTTTGGACAACTGACGGTTCATCTTGTTGCTCAGATTAGGTAATTTTCTTTTTGTTTTATTTTCAAAAATTTTTCAAAAAATCTTTCAAAAATTTCTCCTTTGTTTTCGAAAAAAATTTTAAAATAAAAATGTTTTCAAAAATATATTTTTCTTCAGAATTTTTAAGAATGAATTCTAGTGTTTCATGAAGCATGTTGAAGCCTGGCTGGCTGTAAAGCCATGTCTAATTCTTTTGAATAGGGAATGTCAGGCGTGTCATGTCTGAGTTACATACTAAAGCTTGGCTGGCTATTAAGCCATGCCTGACCCTTTGATTGGAGCTTTAGACTAAAGAGCATAAGATTCC
Organism: Arachis ipaensis; assembly: GCF_059453495.1. Lineage (NCBI taxonomy): Eukaryota > Viridiplantae > Streptophyta > Magnoliopsida > Fabales > Fabaceae > Arachis > Arachis ipaensis. Next base: position 76,324,555 of record NC_142440.1, on the reverse strand, counting down.
TAGAATTCATATTAAAAATTTTGGAATCCTTATTTTTCTTGAGTCAAGTTGAAAGTTTGGTGTCAATTGCATATTCATCTTGCATTTTTCGAAAAATCATGCATTCATAGTGTTCTTCATGATCTTCAAGTTGTTCTTGGTAAGTCTTCTTGTTTGATCTTGATGTTTTCTTGTTTTGTATCTTTTCTTGTCTTTCATATGCATTCTTGCATCCATAGAGTCTATACATGAAAAATTTCTAAGTTTGGTGTCTTGCATGTTTTCTTTGCATTAAAAATTTTTCAAAAATATGTTCTTGATGTTCATCATGATCTTCAAAGTGTTCTTGGTGTTCATCTTGACATTTATAGCATTCTTGCATGAATTCATTGCTTTGATCCAAAATTTTCATGCATTGAGTCTTTTTCATGTTTTTCCCTCTCATCATTAAAAATTCAAAAATAAAAAAAAATATATCTTTCCCTTTTTCACTCATAAATTTCGAAAATTTGAGTTGACTTTTTCAAAATTTTTTAAAATCTAGTTGTTTTTATGAGTCAAATCAAATTTTCAATTTAAAAATCTTATCTTTTTCAAAATCTTTTTCAAAAATCAAATCTTTTTCATTTTTCTTATTTATTTTCGAAAATTATAAAAATATTTATCAAAAATCTTTTTATTTTATCTCATAATTTTCGAAAATAACATCATCAATTAATGTTTTGATTCAAAAATTTCAAGTTTGTTACTTGCTTGTTAAGAAAGATTCAAACTTTGAGTTCTAGAATCATATCTTGTGATTTCTTGTGAATCAAGTCATTAATTGTGATTTTAAAAATCAAATCTTTTTCAAAACTAATTTCAATCATATCTTTTCAAAAATATCTCTTTATCTTATCTTTTTCAAAATTTGATTTTAAAATATCCTTTCTAACTTCTTATCCTCTTACCTCTTCAAAATTGATTTTCAAATTTGTTTCAACTAACTAACTAACATTTTGTTTGTTTCTTATCTTTTTCAAAACTACCTAACTAACTTCCTCTCTCTCTAATTTTCGAAAATATCTTCCCTCTTTTTCAAAATTTCTTTTTAATTAACTAATTATTTTAACTTTTGATTTTAAAATTTCAAAAAATTACTAACCTTTTTCAAAAACTATTTTCAAAAACTACTAACTCTTTTTCAAGAAGTTATTTTCGAAAATTCACTTCCCCCTCTCATCTTCTTCTATTTATTTATTTATTTACAAACATCTCTTCCTCACTCACCAAAAATCCGAACCCCCTCTCTCTCTGAGTTCAGATTTTCTCTTTTTCTTTTCTTCTATTCACACAGGGACCTCTATACTGTGGTAAAAAGGATCCCTATTATTATTATTATTTTTCTGTCCCTCTTTTTCATATGAGTAGGAGCAAAGACAAGAATATTCTTGTTGAAGCAGATCCAGAACCTGAAAGGACTCTGAAAAGGAAACTAAGAGAAGCTAAAATACAACAATCCAGAGATAACCTTACAGAAATTTTTGAACAGGAAGAGGAGATGGCAACCGAAAATAATAATAATGCAAGGAGAATGCTTGGTGACTTTACTGCACCTAATTCCAATTTACATGGAAGAAGCATCTCCATTCCTGCCATTGGAGCAAACAATTTTGAGCTGAAACCTCAATTAGTTTCTGTGATGCAGCAGAACTGCAAGTTTCATGGACTTCCATTTGAAGATCCTTTTCAGTTCTTAACTGAATTCTTGCAGATATGTGATACTGTTAAGACTAATGGAGTAGATCCTGAAGTCTACAGGCTCATGCTTTTCCCTTTTGCTGTAAGAGACATAGCTAGAGTATGGTTGGACTCTCAACCTAAGGATAGCCTGAACTCTTGGGATAAGCTGGTCAAGGCTTTCTTAGCCAAGTTCTTTCCTCCTCAAAAGCTGAGTAAGCTTAGAGTGGATGTTCAGACCTTCAGACAGAAAGAAGGCGAATCCCTCTATGAAGCTTGGGAGAGATACAAAGGACTAACCAAAAAGTGTCCTTCTGACATGCTTTCAGAATGGACCATCCTGGATATATTCTATGATGGTCTGTCTGAATTAGCTAAAATGTCATTGGACACCTCTGCAGGTGGATCCATTCACCTAAAGAAAACGCCTGCAGAATCTCAAGAACTCATTGACATGGTTGCTAATAACCAGTTCATGTACACTTCTGAGAGGAATCCTGTGAGTAATGGGACGCCTATGAAGAGGGGAGTTCTTGAAATTGATACTATGATTGCTATATTGGCTCAGAATAAAATATTGACTCAGCAAGTCAATATGATTTCTCAGAGTCTGAATGGAATGCAAGCTGCATCCAACAGTACTCAAGAGGCAACTTCTGAAGAAGAAGCCTATGATCCTGAAAACCCTGCAATAGCAGAGGTAAATTACTTAGGTGAACCTTATGGAAACACCTATAACCCCTCATGGAGAAATCACCCAAATCTCTCATGGAAGGATCAACAAAAGCCTCAACAAGGCTTTAATAATGGTGGAAGAAATAGGTTTAACAATAGTAAACCTTTTCCATCATCCACTCAGCAACAGACAGAGAATTCTGAGCATAATCCATCTAGCTTAGCAAATTTAGTCTCTAATCTATCTAAGGCCACTGTGAGTTTCATGAATGAAACAAGATCCTCCATTAGAAATTTGGAAGCACAAGTGGGCCAGCTGAGTAAAAGGATCACTGAAATCCCTCTTAGTACTCTCCCAAGCAATACAGAAGAAAATCCAAAAGGAGAGTGCAAGGCCATTGACATAACCACCATGGCCGATCCTGTAAGGGAGGTTGAGGACGTGAATCCTAGTGAGGAAGACCTCCTGGGACGTCCAGTGATCAATAAGGAGTTTCCCTCTGAGGAACCAAAGGAATCTGAGACTCATCTAGAGACCATAGAGATTCCATTGAACCTCCTTATGCCATTCATGAGCTCTGATGAGTATTCCTCTTCTGAAGAGAATGAGGATGTTACTGAAGAGCAAACTGCCAAGTTTCTTGGTGCAATCATGAAGCTGAATGCCAAATTATTTGGTATTGAGACTTGGGAAGATGAACCTCCCTTGTTCACCAATGAACTAAGTGATCTGGATCAACTGAGATTGCCTCAGAAGAAACAGGATCCTGGAAAGTTCGTAATACCTTGTACCATAGGCAACATGATCTTTGAAAAGGCTCTGTGTGACCTTGGTTCAGGGATAAACCTCATGCCCCTCTCTGTAATAGAGAAACTAGGAATCTATGGGGTACAAGCTGCTAAAATCTCATTAGAGATGGCAGACAATTCAAGAAAACAGGCTTATGGACAAGTAGAGGACGTGTTAGTAAAGGTTGAAGGCCTTTACATCCCTGCTGATTTCATAGTCCTAGATACTGGAAAGGATGAGGATGAATTCATCATCCTTGGAAGACCCTTCCTAGCCACAGTAAGAGCTGTGATTGATGTTGACAGAAGTGAATTAGTCCTTCAATTGAATGGGGACTCCCTTGTGTTTACAACTCAAGGTTATCCTTCTGTAAACATGGAGAGGAAGCATAAAAAGCTTCTCTCAAAACAGAGTCAACCAGAGCCCCCACAGTCAAACTCTAAGTTTGGTGTTGGGAAGTCTCAACAATGCTCTGAACATCTGTGAGGCTCCATGAGAGCCCACTGTCAAGCTATTGACATTAAAGAAGTGCTTGTTGGGAGGCAACCCAATTTTTATTTAATTATATTTTTATTAGTTATATGTCTTTGTAGGTACATGATCATGTGGAGTCACAAAATAAATAAAAAATTTGAAAACGGAATCAAAAACAGCAGAAGAAAAAATCACACCCTGGAGGAAGACCTTACTGGCGTTTAAACGCCAGTAAGAAGCATCTGGCTAGCGTTCAACGCCAGAACAGAGCAAGGTTCTGGCGCTGAACGCCCAAAATGGGCAGCATCTGGGCGTTTGAACGCCAGAATTGCACCCTGGAGAAGAGCTGGCGCTGAACGCCCAGAACAAGCATGGTTCTGGCGTTCAACGCCAGAAATGTGCAACAAATGGGCATTCAACGCCCAGAACAAGCACCAATCTGGCGCTGAACGCCCAGAGTTGTGTACAAGGGCATTTTGCATGCGTAATTTGGTGCAAGGTTGTAAATCCTTAATCACCTCAGGATCTGTGGACCCCACAGGATCCCCACCTACCTCCACTCACTTCTTCCCTATCACCACTTCACCACTCACATCCATCCACTCTTCCCCATAAACCTACCTCATAAACACCACCTACCTTCAAAATTCAAAATCAATTTCCCACCCAAACCCACCCTATATGGCCGAAACACATCTCTCTCCCTCTCCTCCATTTCTTCTTCTTCTTCATCTCTTCTTTCTTCTCTTGCTCGAGGGCGAGCAATATTTTAAGTTTGGTGTGGTAAAAGCATAAGCTTTTTATTTTTCCATTACCATTGATGGCACCTAAGACCGGAGAATCCTCTAGAAAAGGGAAAGGGAAGACAAAAGCTTCCACTTCCGAGTCATGGGAGATGGAAAGATTCATCTCCAAAGCTCATCAAGACCACTTCTATGATGTTGTAGTCAAGAAGAAGGTGATCCCTGAGGTCCCTTTCAAACTCAAAAGAAATGAGTATCCGAAGATCCGACATGAAATCCAAAGAAGAGGTTGGGAAGTTCTAACAAACCCCATCCAACAAGTCGTCATCCTAATGGTTTAAGAGTTCTATGCCAATGCATGGATCACTAGGAACCATGATCAAAGTAAGAACCCAAATCCAAAGAATTATATTACAATGGTTCAGGGGAAATACTTAGATTTTAGTCCGGAGAATGTGAGGTTGGCGTTCAACTTGCCTATGATGCAAGGAGATGCACGCCCCTACACTAGAAGGGTCAACTTTAATCAAAGGTTGGACCAAGTCCTCATGGACATATGTGTGGAAGGAGCTCAATGGAAGATTGACTCCAAAGGCAAGCCGGTTCAATTAAGAAGACTGGACCTCAAGCCTGTGGCTAGAGGATGGTTGGAGTTCATCCAACGCTCCATCATCCCCACTAGCAACCGATCTGAAGTTACTGTGGATCGGGCCATCATGATTCATAGCATCATGATTGGAGAGGAAGTAGAAGTTCATGAAGTCATCTCCCTTGAACTCTAAAAAATAGCCGAAAAGCCCTCTCCTGGGGCAAGGCTAGCTTTTCCTCATCTTATTTGCCATCTATGTTACTCAGCTGGAGCTTTCATAGAAGGAGACATTCCCATTGAGGAAGAGAAGCCCATCACTAAGAAAAGGATGGAGCAAGCAAGAGAACCCATTCATGGATCTCAAGAGACGCATGAAGCTCATCACCATGAGATCCCGGAGATGCCTCAAATGCATTTTCCTCCACAAAACTATTGGGAGCAAATCAATACCTCCCTAGGAGAATTAAGTTCCAACATGGGACAATTAAGGGTGGAACATCAAGAACACTCCATCATCCTTCATGAAATTAGAGAAGATCAAAAAGCAATGAGGGAGGAGCAACAAAGACAAGGAAGAGATATAGAAGAGCTCAAGGACATCATTGGTTCCTCAAGAAGGAAACGCCACCATCACTAAGGTGGACTCATTCCTTGTTCTTACATTCTCTGTTTTTCATTTTCTATGTTAAGTGCTTATCTATGTTTGTGTCTTATTACATGATCATTAGTGGTTAGCAACTATGTCTTAAAGTTATGAATGTCCTATGAATCCATCACCTCTCTTAAATGAAAACTATTTTAATTCAAAAGAACAAGAAGTACATGAGTTTCGAATTTATCCTTGAACTTAGTTTAATTATATTGATGTGGTGACAATGCTTATTGTTTTCTGAATGAATGCTTGAACAGTGCATATGTCTTTTGAAGTTGTTGTTTAAGAATGTTAAATATGTTGGCTCTTGAAAGAATGATGATAAGGAGACATGTTATTTGAATATCTGAAAAATCATAAAAATGATTCTTGAAGCAAGAAAAAGCAGCAAAGAACAAAGCTTGCAGAAAAAAAAAGAAAAAAAAATATAGGCGAAAAAAAATAATAATAAAAAAAAGAAAAAGCAAGCAGAAAAAGCCAAAAGCTCTTAAAACCAAGAGGCAAGAGCAAAAAGCCAATAACCCTTAAAACCAAAAGGCAAGGGTAATAAAAAGGAACCCAAGGCTTTGAGCATCAGTGGATAGGAGGGCCTAAAGGAATAAAATCCTGGCTTAAGCGGCTAAACCAAGCTGTCCCTAACCATGTGCTTGTGGCGTGAAGGTGTCAAGTGAAAACTTTAGACTGAGTGGTTAAAGTCAAGGTCCAAAGTAAAAGAAGAGTGTGCTTAAGAACCCTGGACACCTCTAATTGGGGACTTTAGCAAAGCTGAGTCACAATCTGAAAAGGTTCACCCAATTATGTGTCTGTGGCATTTATGTATCCGGTGGTAATACTGGAAAACAAAGTGCTTAGGGGCACGACCAAGACTCATAAAATAGCTGTGTTCAAGAATCATCATACTGAACTAGAAGAATCATTAACACTATCTGAACTCTGAGTTCCTATAGATGCCAATCATTCTGAACTTCAATGGATAAAGTGAGATGCTAAAACTATTCAAGAGGCAAAAAGCTACAAGTCCCGCTCATCTGATTGGAGCTATGTTTCATTGATAGTTTGGAATTTATAGTATATTCTCTTCTTTTTATCCTATTTGATTTTCAGTTGCTTGGGGACAAGCAACAATTTAAGTTTGGTGTTGTGATGAGCGGATAATTTATACGCTTTTTGGCACTGTTTTTTGTATGTTTTTAGTAGAATCTGGTTACTTTTAGGGATGTTTTCATTAGTTTTTATGTTAAATCCATATTTCTGGACTTTACTATGAGTTTGTGTGTTTTTCTGTGATTTCAGGTATTTTCTGGCTGAAATTGAGGGACTTGAGCAAAAATCAGATTCAGAGGTTGAAGAAGGACTGCTGATGCTGTTGGATTCTGACCTCCCTACACTCAAAGTGGATTTTCTGGAGCTACAGAACTCCAAATGGCGCGCTTCCAATTGCGTTGGAAAGTAGACATCTAGGACTTTCCAGAAATATATAATAGTTCATACTTTGGCCGAGTTTAGAAGACGTAAAAGGGCGTTGAACGCCAGTTCTACGCTGCTGTCTGGAGTTAAACGCCAGAAACACGTCACAAGCCAGAGTTGAATGCCAGAAATACGTTACAAACTGGCGTTCAACTCCAAGATTGACCTCTACACGTGTAACATTCAAGCTCAGCCCAAGTACACACCAAGTGGGTCCCGGAAGTGGATTTATGCATCAATTACATACTTCTGTAAACCCTAGTAACTAGTTTAGTATAAATAGGACTTTTTACTATTGTATTAGACATCTTTGGTCTCAGTTTTAATCTATTATTCATCTTAGGAGACTATTGATCATGTTTTGGGGGCTGGCCTCTCGGCCATGCCTGAACCTTTCACTTATGTATTTTTCAACGGTAGAGTTTCTGCACTCCATAGATTAAGGTGTGGAGCTCTGCTGTTCCTCATGAATTAATGCAAAGTACTACTATTTTCTATTCAATTCAATTTATTCCGCTTCTAAGATATTCATTCGCACTTCAACATGAATGTGATGAACGTGACACTCATCATCATTCCCTATGAACGCGTGCCTGACAACCACTTCCGTTCTACCTTAGATTGAATGAATATCTCTTAGATCTTTTAATCAGAATCTTCGTGGTGTAAGCTAGATTGATGGCGGCATTCATGAGAATCCGGAAAGTCTAAACCTTGTCTGTGGTATTCCAAGTAGGATTCAGGGATTGAATGACTGTGACGAGCTTCAAACTCGCGAGTGCTGGGCGTAGTGACAGACGCAAAAGGAGGGTGAATCCTATTCTAGCATGATCGAGAACCTCAGATGATTAGCCGTGCTGTGACAGAGCATTTGGACCATTTTCACAAGAGGATGGGATGTAGCCATTGACAACGGTGATGCCCTTACATAAAGCCAGCCATGGAAAGGAGTAAGATTGATTGGATGAAGACAGCAGGAAAGCAGAAGTTCAGAGGAGCGAACGCATCTCCATAAACTTATCTGAAATTCTCACCAATGATATATATAAGTATTTCTATCTTTATTTTCTGTCTATTTATTATTAATTTTGAAAACTCCATAACCTTTGATATCTGCCTGACTGAGATTTACAAGGTGACCATAGCTTGCTTCAAACCAACAATCTCTGTGGGATCGACCCTTACTCACGTAAGGTTTATTACTTGGACGACCCAGTGCACTTGCTGGTTAGTTGTATCGAAGTTGTGAATGAAAAACGATTTATTAAGACGTGCGTACAGAGTTTCTGGCGCCGTTGCCTGAGATCACAATTTCGTGCACCAGCGCCCAAAGGAGAAGAGACCAATGTCCAATGCCTATAAAGGACCCCCTAGCCAGCGTTCAACGCCCTAGAGGTCTCCTAGCACGTGAATCTCAATCAAGTTCAGCCCAAACACTCACCAAGTGGGCCTTGAAAGTGGATTATAGCACTAAAAGACTGTTTTATCCTTCTTATGTAATCCTTAGTCATTAGTCTAGTATTTATTTGAGAACTTTTATTCTTTTGAGGGATTCAATCTTTTTTGGCATATTTCGAATTTCACATTGTATTTTCTATCAGTATTAGTTTCTAAACCTCCTAGGTTGAGGGGAGGAGCTCTGCTAAGTTTTACAAATTAATAAAGTACTACTGTTCTTTCTCAATTCGTGTTTGATTCTCTATTCTAAGATGTATCTTCGTTCTTCATTCTATGACCGTGTGCCTATGATGACATGTCATCATATCATGTTTTTCTATACTTTTTCATACAAGAAATTGATGATTAGTGCTTAAATATTGCATTCTTTTGTGCTTAAATGGTATATTTCTTTGATCTTTTGATTTTATAAACTTTGTAGGAAATAAGAAGAAAAAGAAGCAAAAAAAGCACAAAATAAGCTAAAAAGAAAAAAAGAGGATTTTGGGCACACTTTGAAGATTGAGCACGCTTTGGAACCTTAGGCCACGCTTTTAAAAGTGTGGCCCATGACCATGGAGCCTTGGCATTAGCATCATGAACCATCATGCATTAATGCTTATGCATGCATGCATTTAATTAATAATGCTAAATGAATGAAATGAATGAATGCTTTAACGTTAAAGCATTACCATTATCAATTAAAGCCATGCATTTCTAATGCAATTGGCAATTCAAAGCTTTATGTTAATTCATTAACAAAAGCATGCAATATTAAATCCAATGAATGAAAGAAACAAAGGCTAGCGCTCATTAAAAGGAGCGCTACATTAAAATTTGTTCACTTTTTCGGGCTTTTCTTTAAGCCTTGTGACAGCATGACCATGCCTCCTTCAAAGTAATTATTCTGCATTTTACAATTCTTGATGTGATCTGAATTTACTCTTCCTGTAATTTAAATTTCCAGTCATTTATTCTCAAGATTTCTTCAATTGCGTGCTTTATTGCTTTCTTTAATTTCTAGCACCCAGCCCCCTTTACATTTGATGTAATTGACATTCCTTGTTCTTTAAGGTTCTGTTAATTTACTTCTTGCAAGTGAGATCTGCTGAAATTTTACTTTTCTTGTCATTTAAGCTTCAGCTAATTTACATTTTGTTCTTTATTTTCATTGCAATTTACCTTCTGCAACTTTAAATTCCCTGCACTTTACATTCTGTTATCAAATTTTCTCTCAATTCACCAATGTTAGCTTAACTAGACTAATCACTCACTAAAGTTGCTTGATCCATCAATCCTTGTGGGATCGACCTCACTCTAAGTGAGTTTTACTACTTGATGCGACCCGGTATACTTGCCGGTGAGTTTTGTGTGGAATCGTCTTTCCACCCATCAGCCTGACAACCACCCGTGTTCTTCTTGGGTTCGTGTGACTACGTAACTGGAAAGTATTGAACCACTAGCTTGATTATACATCTCTTAGACGGCTAATCCATGACTTTGTTGGGAACTTCTCGAGACACCAGTCAGTTGAGGTATTGGCAGATTAGAGTCTTTGTGGTAGAGGCTAGAACCAAAGGTGTAGCATTCTCTGATCTGGAAGAATGAACTGCAGGAGCTTCTCCCTCAATCAGAATGGATCCACACTAACCCTGGGGTTCAGATCTGGAGGAGCATTAGCAACCTCTCAACTGGTGTTGATCACATATAGCCTACCCTAGAAGAAATTATTCACAGTTGAAGAAGACAGTAAGACCAGATTAATCCAGAAGAACAAAGTATCTCCAAGCCTTAACCATCTTCTTATCATTGCAAATATATCAACCTAGTTAAGTTCTCTTTACTTTCAATTTATGCATTTAAACAAATCCAACAACTCTTCTATCTGTCTGACTAAGATCTACAAGATAACCATAGCTTGCTTCAAACCATAATCCTCGTGGGATCGACCCTGACTCGCTCAAGTATTACTTGGACAACCCGGTGCACTTGCTGGTTCAATTGTACGAAGTGTGAGAATTCGTCCACCAAAGCCACAAACGTAGTTGAGAGCTAGGAGGCAGAGCTTCAAGACATCCTTGAGGATGTCAACTATGACAAGGAAGCGTCAGAAGAGTAAGAGAGGGCTTCATCAGCTCCTAAAGTGGAGGGTGAACCCTCGAAACTCGAGCTCAAGCTGCTGCCATCATCCTTGAAATATATATTTCTAGGAGATGGTGACACTTATCCTGTAATCATAAGTTCTTCCCTGAAGCCACAAGAGGAAGAAGCACTGATTCAGGTGTTCAAAACACACAGAATAGCCTTAGGCTAGAGCATTAGTGACTTAAAGCTGATTAGCCCAACTCGGTGCATGCACAAGATAAGGCTTGAGGATGATGCCAGACCGGTGGTGCAACCACAAAGGCAACTGAACCCCGCCATGAAGAAGGTCGTGCAGAAAGAAATCACTAAGCTATTGGAGGCCGGGATCATCTATCTCATCTTAGATAGCCCTTGGGTTATCCCTGTCCAGGTTGTACCCAAGAAGGGAGGGATGACAGTGGTCCATAATGAAAAGAATGAACTGATCCCCACAAGGACAGTGACAGGGTGGCGCATGTGCATTGATTATAGAAGACTCAACCATGCCACAAGGAAGGACCATTTTTCTCTGCCGTTCATAGACCAGATGCTAGAGAGACTAGCTGGACATGCTTTTTACTGTTTCCTGGATGGATATTCAGGCTATAATCTGATTGCTATAGATCCCCAAGATCAAGAAAAGACAACCTTTACATGCCCATATGGAGTGTTTGCATACAGGAGGATGCCATTTAGCCTCTGTAATGCACTCGCCACCTTTCAAAGGTGTATGCTCTCCATCTTTTCAGACATGGTAGAGAAATTCCTTGAAGTATTCATGGATGATTTGTCTGTCTTTGGGGATTCTTTTAATTCCTGCCTTGACCATCTGGCCTTAGTTTTGAAACGATGCCAAGAAACTAACCTAGTTTTAAACTGGGAGAAATACCATTTTATGGTGACTGAAGGCATTGTTCTTGGACACAAAATTTCCAACAAAGGGATAGAGGTCGATCAGGCCAAGGTGGAAGTAATTGAGCGATTACCACCACCTATTAATGTCAAGGCAATCAGAAGCTTCTTAGGACATGCGGGATTTTACAGGAGGTTTATCAAAGATTTCTCCAAAATTGCAAAACTCTTGTGCAATCTCTTAGCCACTGACACTCCCTTTATTTTTAATAAAGAGTGTAGGGATGCCTTTGAAACTCTGAAAGCAAAGCTTATCTCTGCACCTGTCATATCTACACCAGACTGGTGTGATGCCAGTCATCATGCAATTGGTGCTGTCCTGGGGTAGAGACATGATAAACTCCTACACGTCATTTATTATGCCAGTCATATTTTAAATGACGCACAGAGAAATTACACCACCACAGAGAAAGAGCTACTTGCAATGGTTTACGCCATTGAAGATTCTATTTAATAGGATCTAAGCTCATTGATAGATTAGAATTTTGCACCGTTTTGGATTTTTCCACTTAAAATAATAACTTCTGTTGCAAGTATAGACCAAACCGGCAATCAACTCCCAATCAATCAAAGTTTGATTTTCAAATAAGAATTATATAACCAAGAGTAATTCAACCTCGGGTCGTTCTCCCTAGGAATGCAATTGAAATGTTACACTTTCGGTTGTGAGGATACGGGTTTTGAAATCAAGGAACAAAAGATTAAAAGAACTAAGAAATGATCAAAATTGAAATTAAATCAAGTAAAAAGGAAGCAAGGTCAAAATTAGTGAAAATGCTATAAATACATAAAAAGAGCCTTGATTGGGAATGAGGATCTAAGGAATCCTATCATTGTCATAACCACAACTATGGCAACTATGATGAGTCAATCTCACTTCGTCTACACCTAACATTGAGGAGTAAGTCAAGCAAGCATAATTGACCTTAATCCATAAGTCCAAGCTAACTTACCAAATTAATTGGTAAAAACCTAGCGTCAATGGAAACAAGAGTCAACTAACTACCCAAGAATTGCCACTAAATGTCGGACATTATAACTCTAGTATCCTAGGAACTCAATTCCCAAGCCAAGGTGTGAAAATCTACTCAAAACTCATAATTGGCATTTTCACGAACACCTTGTGGGCATAAAAGCAAAACATGAGAAATCGAAAAGGAAAATAGAAAACTATAACCAAATATTCACAATATCAATAATAAACATCCACAAGCAACTATAAATCATAAAACACTAAATTCATCAATCAAAACCTCAAGAAACTAAAATTGAAAATATTAACAAAGTAACTTGAACCATAAGACAATAAAAGTAAAGTGATGTAATTAAAGAGAAATTAAAGAGTACTTAAAAAAGAGTTGATCAACCCAAGATGAAAACTTGGAACTATAAAATGCTACAATGGAGATGGAAAATGAAATAAAACCCTAAGAGAGCATTCTAAATACACTACTCCTACTCCTAAATTATGTTCTAAAACTATCTAAGTCCTAATAACACCTAATGTAAGCTAATGCCTTCATATGTGGTCATTTTCCCTTTATATAGAACTCCCATTCAGCATCAAGCCTTCCAAAATTGGGCCAAAAGCCCCCAAAAATTGTGGATCACGTGTTTCATTAATGAATCCACGTGCAGGGACCTGTGTGTACGCATATGACAATGAGAATTTTTGTGTCGGTTCGGAATCGATCAAAACAAGCATCAATTCATTGGTAACATAATCCAAACTAACAATGAATTCTCAAGATCAAATATTAAATCCAATACAAAATAACCGAGAGTATTTAGCTCTCGGGTCGTCTTTCCTAGGAGTTGCAATTAAGTGTTTAGTTATTGGCTATGAGAGAGAGAGCATGGGGAATTGGGAATGAAAGCAAGAAAGCAAGAGATGTAAATAGCAAGAGAGCAAATGATCATGCAAGAAATTAAAAGGAAAGTAATTAAAGCAATGGAAATGGAAATTAAATACTAAAAGGAGCTCTTGGTGAGAGTTAGGGAATTTAGGATTCCTATCCTAGTTATGGACCACAAACATGGCAATTATATGGAATTAATCCCAATTAGTCAATCCTACTTGAGAATTAGTCAAAAGGGGGTAATTGATCTCAATCCATAAGTCCTAGTCAACTCAATAATTACTTAGTGAAAGACTAGCGTCAATGGAAATCAAACCAATTAACCATTTTCACACAATGCAAAATGGACATCCACAACTCAATTCCACCCAAACACCCAATTTCTCAGCCAAGAGTGTGAAAACTAAACATTCAAGAAATTAAACATCAAAGCAATAAAAGTCAAAGCAACAAAATGCAATGAAAGGAAACTTAAAATGCAAGAAAACCTCTTGGCAAGTAATTGAAAGCTAAGGTTACCTATCCTAGCCATTGACAACAAACACATGATGATTATGAAGAGTTAATCCTACTTAGTCAACCTTACATTGAAGATAAGTCAAATAGGCATAGTTAATTTCAATCCATAAGTCCTATTTCAACACTAAGGGTCACATAGAGTCAATGGAGACCAATCAACCAACTACTCTAATGTATCCAAGAAGAATGGACATCAAAGACTCAAAGATCACCAAAGTCATCAATTCCAAGCCAAGGGTGGAGAAAAACTAAGTAAAAACTAAGCCAAGCATTTTATCAAACACTTGGTGTGCATGAGAATAAAATAACATTATATTGCATTAAAAATAAATTCTAAAACACCAAAAGCTAGAAAATGACAATGACAACTAAAGGAAGCAATAAATGACATGGAAACATAAATTTGCATTAATTGGAATTAAAATAACAAAATTGTTCATAACATGAAAATTGACATAAAAGAGAAAATAACAAAAGAGATGAAGATAAAGACAAGAAAGCATAGAAACATAAATGAAACTACAATAAAACAATAATTAAAGTGCTGAAATTAAAAGGAAACTAAGCTAAAAACCCTAATTCTAGAGAGAGGGGGGAGCTTCTCTCTCTAGAAACTAAGAGAAAACATCATAAAAACTAAACCTAATTGCCCCCTTCATTCAGCTTTCCTTTGGCATGTTATAGCTCCAGAAATGGGTTGGACTGGGTTCTAGAGGCCCAAAAATCGCCCCCAGCGATTTGCAATTAATGAGCTGACGTAATTCGGGTCACGCGTACGCGTGGGTAACACGTACGCGTCACTGCGCAAAAATCCATCCACGTGAACGCGTCACTCGCAAATCTTCCTTGTGCGTATTCACGCATACCTGTACAATGCACGAGCGCTGAAACTTCCAAACTCCATTTCTCCATGGTTTCTTCCCTTTGCATGCTCTTTTCCTCACTTCTTCAACCCATACTTGCCTTGGAAACCTGAAATCACTTAACAAATACATCAAGGCACCAAATGGGATTAAAGTGAATTAAAATTGACTAAATTAAGCCCAAAAGAGCATGTTTTTACTTTCAAGCACAATTTAGGAAGAAATCTCAAAAGCATGCTATTTAGATGAATAAATGTGGGTTTATGTGATGAAATGCACTCAAATCAAACCAAAATATATCATAAAATATGGACTCATCAGCACACTTCCCTGAATGTTCACTTGTGCGTACGCACAGAGGGTTGTGCACCCGCACACATACTGAATTCCTTCTTGTGCATTCGCACATAGAATTGTGCACACGCACACTCCAGTGTGCGCAATCCTTGTTTTCTTCATGTGCTTTTCCCTTAGTACATACTTTCTTCCACTTTTACCAAGCCATTCATGCCTCCAAGACCTGAAATCACTCACAAAATATACCATGGCATCGAATGGCATAAAAGTGGAATTAAAATCACTAATTTTAGCACAAAATGCATGTTTTCACATTTAGGTTCAACTTAGGGATGAAACATAAAAGTATGCTATTTAAGTGAATAAGTGTGAGCTTATGTGATGAAATCTGCCCAATTCAAGCCAAAATATACCATCAATTATGGACTCATTAATCATCATTTATACAGACCATGCTGCTCTCAAGTATCTTCTGCCCAAGCAAGAATTTGATATAGAAATAAGGGATAGAAAAGGGTCCAAGAATCAGGTGGCTGACCACCTATCTAGGATTGAACCTGCAGCAGGAACGTCTCCTCCCACTGACGAACGGATTTCTGCTAGTAAAGAAATTCACAAATATAATCACGTTGTAAGTATAGTTTCTAAACTAACAAGAATCCTTTCGTACAAAAGTTTTGTTTGTCACTAAAGCAAACCCAATAAAATTAATAACCGAAGTATTTAAACCTCGGGTCGTCTCTCAAGGAATTGCAGGGAGGTGTATTTATTATTAGTTATGGGTTTTTCTGAGAAGATTTAGCGTTTGAGAACAGAAAAATAAATAATTGTAATTTAAAGCAGTGAAAATTAAAAAGAGAATTTATATAATTAATTAAAAAGCCTTGACCGGGGGTGTGATTAATTGGAAGTTCTATCCTTAATAGATTTTCTCAAGTGTAGTGTCAAGAGGTCGTTATTTTCACTTAGTTAATCCTTACTAAATAAAGGAAAGTCAAGTGACTGAGCTAACTCTTATTCGCAAATCCTAGTCCTCTCCCTTGGGAAGGTCTAGCGTTAGTAAATACATAATTAGCCAACAACTTCCAATTAAACTAATCACTTAAGCATTCCACTTCAAGTGTCTCCTCTTAATCAACCCCCATGTCAAGTTGGGAGCTCATTCCATTGACATGGAGGCCAATTTCTCATACATATTCAAGGGGTAGAAAGAAGACATACTAAATGACTAAATAAATACTTGAAGATAATCAAACAAATAATGAGGTAAATAGAAAAATACTCTTTGCATTAGTAATGTCATAAAAGCTTTCCAATTGTAACTCTGAATAAGGATTAAAGATATAAAAGAGTAGAGATGATAATTGAAATAAAATTGGAAGCAATTAAATAAACAATAAAATTTAAATAGAAAAATACTATGGAATAAATGAAAATATAAGAATCCTAATTTAAAAGAACATTGAACCTGGAATCTGAGAAGAAGTTGAAATCCTAATCCTAATCCTAAATCCTAAGAGAGAGGAGAGAGCCTCTCTCTCTAGAAAACTATATCTAAAACCTAAAATTATGTGAATATTAAAGCTTGATTCATAAATGAATAGATTCCCCCACTTTATAGCTTCCAATCTGTGTTTTCTGGGCCGAAAACTGGGACAGAAACAGCCCAGAAATCGCTGGGGGCGAAATCTGCCACGCTGATTTTCGTCACTGCGACGCGTCCGCGTGGAGCACGGTTTCACATGGCCTAGATGTACGGACACTATGATAAATTATATATCAAATCAAAGCTCCGGATGTTAGCTTTCCAACGTAACTGAAACCGCATCATTTGGACCTCTGTAGCTCAAGTTATGACCGTTTGAGTGCGAAGAGGTCAGGCTGGACAGCGTTAGCAGTTCCTTCAGTTTCTTGTATTTCTTCCACTTTGCATGCTTCCTTTCCATCCTCTGAGCCATTCCTGCCCTGTAATCTCTGAAAACACTTAACACACATATCAAGGCATCAAATGGTAATAAGAGAGGATTAAACATAGCAATTTTAAAGCCCAAAGAAGCATGTTTTCAATCATAGCACAAGATCAGGAAGAAAAATGTAAAACATGTAATTTGTATGAATAAGTGGGTAAAGAGTTAATAAAAACCACTCAATTGAGCACAAGATAAATCGTAAAATAGTGGTTTATCAACCTTCCCACACTTAAACATTAGCATGTCCTCATGCTAAGCTCAAGAGAAGCTATAAAAGAGTGAAGAGGAATGGTAAAATGCATGAAATGCAACCTATCTATATGAGTGCAACTACATGCAGAATGTTTCTACCTACTTGGTCAAACATAAATAAACTGTTCAAGAACAAATATTAACTATATTTCACTAATTCAAATCACAAAATAAAGTACAAGTAAACTTGCAGAAGAAAATAGCTCATGAAAGCCGGGAACAAAGAATCGAGCGTCGAACCCTCAGCGGAATTGTATACACTCTAATCACTCAAGTGTTTAAGGTTCGATTCTCTCAATTCTCTGCTAACCTTGCTTTCTAATGCTTGCTCTTTATCTAACAATCAACAAAAATTTAATGCACAGATACATATATCAAGAGGTCTTTTAAGGGTTGTAATGGGGTTAGGGTCAAGGTAGGATTGTATTTGGTCAAGTGGACTAAAATCTGAATCCTTAATTAACTTAAACTTTCCACCTAACTTTAGACAATCCATGTAATCAAAATACAAAACCTAACTATCCATTAACCATGTTTTCCACATATTCATTCATCCTGATTCGAGTACAGTACATATGCATTGCTATCACCACTTACTTTGGGTCATTTTGTCCCCTTTTATTTATTTGCTCTTTTTCTTTTCCTCTCTTTATATATATATATATATATATATATATTCTTTTGTTTTTCACAATGCAGATGATTAAATTATTGAATGCATGAACATGTCCTAAATATTTCTTTCACATTTTCAGAAAATTCTAACATACTCAATTCTCAAACCAAATATTTCCAAACCCAATTTCTCCACACTTAAATCATAAGCACTCTCACTAGTCTAAGCTAACCAAGGATTCAAATTAAGGACATTATTGTTTTCCGCTTAGAGTTAATGATGTGCTAAAATAAAGAACAAAGGGGTATAATAGGCTCAACATTGGTTTGCAAAGGATAATGAAAGGTAAGGCCATATGGGTATGTAAGCTTAGTGAAACAAAGGCCTCAATCATGTAAGTGTATGCATACATCAAACCATGGAAATATAGAATTAAGCAAGACAAAGATCACAATTTTAGAGAGAAAAACACACACCAAAAATAAAATATTGGTTGATTAAATGCAACCAATTCAAATAAGCTCAAAAATCTCATAGGTTTTGTGTGTTCGAGCTCTAAACCATGTTCCAGTGTAATATTTCTTCAAACAAGTTTTTCGAAAAGTTTAATTCAAATTAGTGAAATGCTATAAAAAGTTTCTTGAAAAAGAAAATATTACTTTAACCAAGTAGTAACTAAATGCATAAAATCAAACAATCATGCAATTAAATATGCAAATGCAACAATGAACTAACAAATAAAGTAAAATATTGGTGTTGAGAAGAAAATAACTAACCCATAGAGATCGGTATCGACCTCCCCACACTTAAAGATTGCACCGTCCTCGGTGCATGCTGAGATGTATAAGTGGACGGGCTGCTGCAACTGATGCTTTTCTCTAGAGATTGTGCAGATGGACTTGTCTGTTGCTCCATATAGAAGTTCTTTTCCTTTCCTTTCCCGGTGGCCATCCTGAAAGAAGAGAAAAAAAAAAGAAAAGTAACCCAGAAACAAAGATAGAAAACAAATAAAGTATGGGTGGGTTAATGCCAAATAATGAGGGTCTCAATTACATGGTAGCTATAACATGCAAGTGAGAAAACAATAGAAGAATGTGGCATATCAATAGTGCAAAAATTGCAATAAGGGGAAAAAGAGTGTGGGTAATGCAAGATAGTATAAGCTCATGTCAATGCAAAAGTAATACAAGTATCATAAAAGATGAGCATTGACTTAAATAATATTACCCAACAGTGGAAAACAAGTCACTAAGCACCAAAATAATACCAGAAAAGATATAATAGCTGAATATGAACAAGTAACACCAATGTAAAAAGAATAACTTTAGAAAAGAAAATAAAAATATGCATAAAATTAAAATATAATGAATGAAAGTATGCAAATAAATTAAATAAAATAGAATGGAAGTGAAGAGGGATGAGAGGTTAAAAAGATTTGCTTAAAAAGAAAGTAAGAAAGGAGGAAGAAAGAATAAGAAAATATAGAAGAAAGAAGAAAGAATGATAATAGAAAGATAAGTAGGATTGGAGAAGAAAAGATAGTAATTTTGGCGCTGATCTGGATAAACTGTGCGTCGCATACGATGTGGATGCGTGGGTCACGCGATCGCGTGAGTTGCGATATTTTCAAGTGACGCAGACGCGTGACTTGATATGTGCTAGTGGCGCGAGAGCAGCCTCGCGTTCGCGCAACTCTCTGTCTCAAACGCATATTCCCAAAATTCAGGGTGACGCGTACGCGTGGGTGACGCGCACGCGTGAATGGCCTTTCTTTTAAAAATGACGCGGACGCGTGGGGCACGCGTTCGCGTGGTAGGGCTTGTGCTTCTAGCATGGTTCCAGCCCCACTCCATCATAACTTACTGCCATACACCCATTCACGTCGATTTCACAGGGCCACGCGTTCGCGTGGGTGACGCGGACGCGTGGGGAGGCTATTTTGCAAACGATGCGAATGCGTCAGCGACGCGGTCGCGTGATCATATTTGTGCCTAAGGCACGCCTCCAGCCACGCTTTTGCGTGACTTTCTGTTCAATTCTCTTTTCTTCAGAACGCACCTATGACGCGGACGTGTCGCGTGCGTGTTTTTTTTTTATGCAGTATGCAGAATGCAGAATGCAAAATGCAGAATATATGCAGATGACTATGCAGAAATTATGAGTGAACACGAACAAAAAATAAAATAAAATAAAACTAAGAACAAAAAGGAAAGAATATACCATGGTGGGTTGTCTCCCACCTAGCACTTTTAGTTAAAGTCCTTAAGTTGGACATTTGGTGAGCTGCTTGTCATGGTGACTTATGCTTGAACTCATCCAGGAATCTCCACCAATGTTTGCAATTCCAATAGCCTCCGGGACCCCACACTAGTTGCATAAAGCCTTCAATAAAATTAAAGCAAGTGACAAGGCCCCATGAGTGTTGATTGCTGGAATGAATTCCGGGGTCCCAAACCTTGCTTTTGCACCCGTCTTCTTGTTGATCATCATGATTCCATCCGGGTAGCAAGCAATTTGAATTCCCACTAAAGTGGCCAACCAACTTCCTAGACCCATTCAGTTGAGCTTTACACCAACCTTTGTATTTAAACTTTGAGCTTTCCACCATATTGAATCTTGCATGATGAGTCCTACCACTAACCATCTCCCTCTTACTCTTAAAGCCACAAAGAGCTCTGAGTTGCCCATCTGTTTCAAGCAAAGCATATTCAAGTGAGCTAATTAAGCTTAGAGATGAAAGATTTACCCACTTGAATGAAGGAATGGATGGTGATGGTTTTGGGGGAGAGGTCTCCAGCAACTTTGGTAAGGTGATTTCTAACTCCATTCTCTTGGGCTCTTCTTTGACTACTTCCACCTCTTTGCAAGCTTCTTCAATATCAACATCTTCCTCTTGGTAGCTTTCTTCCAATTTGATCTCTTCTTCATTGTTCACCAAGGGCATGGGAGGTTGTGCTTCTTCTTCTTTAATTTCCATGTCAAGTCCAATAGGAGAGGATTCAATTGTAGATAAGAATTCATCAATGATTGAATCCATCTCTTGATCAACCTCTTCAAAGTCTTCAACCATGATATGCATTGGAGGTTGTACACCCTCCTCAACATCAATTTCAGATGTCTTTGAAGGAGGCTCTATAACTTGACTTTCCCATGGAGGTTTAGCATCTCCTAAGTCTTCAACCAATTCTTCTTCTTCAATAATTTCGGCTTCCTCCACTTGTTCCAGTACAAAGTCATGCTCCGCATTGTCCACTGGAGTTTCTAGTATCTCCTTCATGCTACGTTCTTCATTAGATTGTCCACATGAAGCCATGGGGTTCCTTGAGTGTCCAAACGTCGGGAAGGCAATCGATTTATTGCTTGATTCAATTGGGAAGGGTGGCATAAAATTTTTCCACTGTTTTCTTGAGACGATCCTTTGACTCTTGTTGCGCTCGGCTATCATAAGTAGGATCATAGTGCTCTTGGATTGATGGATATGGAGATGGTGTATATTGAGGTGGTGGTTCTTGGGAGTAATTGGGGGTGGAATTGGGGTGCTTCTATATATGGTTCATATGGCTCAAAAGGTGGTTGGTATAGTGGATGAGGGTTAGGGTCATATGGAGGTGTTTGGTTGTAGGGGGCTTGTGAGTATGGTGGTTTAAAGGTATGTTAGGGAGGCGGTTCATAAGCATATGGTAGGCCTTGTTGGTAACTACAAGGGGTCCACCATATCTATCATCTTGGTATGCACCTCGGAATGGCTCTTGACCATAGTAATTTCGTGGGTGTTGGTTGTCACGAAAGGGTCCACTATAACTATTGTCTTGACATGCATTGTGGAATGGTCGTGGTCCATGATATCTTGGAGGGTGTTGTTGCCTAAAGGGTTGATCAGATCCTCGTGGCTCCTTCCATCTTTGATTGTTTTGACCTTGATGCATGTTCCTGTTATAGCTTCCATTCCTCTCAACAACATTAGAACCAAACTCAAAGCGACGGGGGTGAGAACTGATAGTAACTAATAAAAATTAAAAACAAAAATAAAAAGAAATAAACAAGAAAAATAAAATATTTACAAAAACCAATAATAAGGCACACGTTTGCAATTCCTTGGCAACGGCGCCATTTTGACGAACGGATTTTTGCTAGTAAAGAAATTCACAAATATAATCACGTTGTAAGTATAGTTTCTAAACTAACAAGAATCCTTTCGTACAAAAGTTTTGTTTGTCAGTAAAGCAAACCCAATAAAATTAATAACCGAAGTATTTAAACCTCGGGTCGTCTCTCAAAGAATTGCAGGGAGGTGTATTTATTATTGGTTATGGGTTTTTCTGAGAAGATTTAGAGTTTGAGAACAGAAAAATAAATAATTGTAATTTAAAGCAGTGGAAATTAAAAAGAGAATTTATATAATTAATTAAAAAGCCTTGACCGGGGGTGTGATTAATTGGAAGTTCTATCCTTAATGGATTTTCTCAAGTGTAGTGTCATGAGGGGTTGGGTGAGTATGTGTTTAGAGAGAGAGAAGAGGGGGTTGGAGAGAAGTGAGGAAATGAAGCGTGAGCCCCTGATCTTTTTGAATTAACGTTCGAAAAGTGACCTGTGCCGACGCACAAGGTCGTGTGCGGTGTAACAACCCTGATTTTCGAGTACGCGAGATCTTTTTTAAAGGCACGGATTCCTCCAAAAGATCAGTAAAGGGAACACCTCTTCTATATCAACAAGTATCTCGATCCTCATTGTCATTATGTCATCCTTAAGCTAGAACCTCTTCTGAGGCAAGCTCGATAACGCAATCACGAAGAACCTAGTTTTTGAACCGTACCAGTTAGGAGTTTTAATTCTGATTTTCGTAAGTAGTATCAGTTTGACGAACCGGACTCGATTCATGAGAGAAGTGAGATAATAGTATAATATTAGTATTATATTAGTATTAGAGGATGCTTGAATGATATTATAAGGTTACTTGGTCTATTTTAGTTAAAAACAGGAAGTCGGTTTAACCGGGTTCACAGTTTACTGGTGCAGCTTAGCACCAGCACTCTCTGATGACTTTAGCAATGCTAAGGCCTCATTATACATGTCTTATTCTCACAATAAATATGTTACTAGTGTCTTTTATGCTAGTAGCTCAGAAAATAATTTTTAGAGATGTTTTTACAAGTGTTCCGATACATCTAGTTTTAGTAGTTATACACCTGAGATATTTTAACATTATTTTAATCCACCTCCAAGCCAACCAATCATAACTCACCCTACACCCCCAAAACCCCCAAGGATGGCTCATTTTTATTTTGTGGCCGAAATTTCCAAGAGAGAAAAAGAGAGAAAAGTTCTTAGTTCTAAATCTTCAAAGCTTGATTTCTGCTGAACTAAAACTTAAATCAAAATTCCAATCCGACCAAAATGATCCTCTCTTCTTTCTCTACATGATCATATGACTTATCAAGGCTTGAATCAAGGTGAGCTGGCTGCACCATCTCTCTTTTGATTCGGTTTCAAGGAAACATGGTTAAATATGTGTTTTCTTGATGTGATTTAGGAGGAAAAAGTGCTTAAGGACCACCTGAAAGTTTAATTGAATTAGGAGCAG
The DNA here is from genome assembly GCF_059453495.1 of Arachis ipaensis. Lineage (NCBI taxonomy): Eukaryota > Viridiplantae > Streptophyta > Magnoliopsida > Fabales > Fabaceae > Arachis > Arachis ipaensis. Next base: position 76,301,037 of record NC_142440.1, on the reverse strand, counting down.
CAAAACCAGGTAGGATGTCACGAAATTAATCTTGATTATTTGTGTTTGAGTTGTGTGAATGTTGTATGATTTGGCTGTGATAAAAATTGGTTGCATATATGATTGATTCTTGGTGAAAATTTGGTGAAATTTTGATGAAATTTGATGAAATTCAAGCTTTAAAGTTCATGTTCTTGGGCAGCTGGAAAAACGAAACCCTAAGCTTAAATTGAGGTTCAATTTGTGTTAACATCATGTAGAAAAGATGGGGTTTTAGTGGCTGCTAATTTATTATGAATTATAGTAAAAATCGGTTGTTGAAAAGACTGAAAAACGGGTAAAAACAGAGAAAGAATCTGAAGAATTTACGAAGAACACGAAGAACACTTTGAGTGTGGTGAAGAACAATGAAGAACACCTTTTTTATTCATAAAAGGGCAAGGAAGTAATTAATTTGGTGTTTGGGGGATTATTTTGTAATTTCTGAAAGTTAGGGTGGTTAAAGTAGAAATATTAAAAGTTACGGGTGGTAAAAAATGAATTTTAAAGGTTAAAAGTAAAAGTAAGTTAATTTTTGAAAATTTAATGATAAAATAATAAAATAATGCGGAAAAGGCAGTTTTCTGTAAAAGCTTTAGAAAGACAACTTTAAGCACAGAATCTCATAATTACCTTCATAAAACACTTAGGGAGTGGTAATAACATGTTAGTGAGGCAAAGATAAAAGAAAGATAAAAAGTTGAAGAAAAGATAAAAGTCGAAGAAAAAGTCTGTAATGTTTTAATGACAGAAAAACAGACGGAGATTAGTGAACGAACTAGGGCAACATAGTTAGTCCTTGAGTTGCGACTAGGGTTAGGTATCATATGAAAAGTTAAACTGTTTCAGTATAGACTTAATGAACCTATACTTGGGACAGACTAACTATTCATACCGAAATTTACATAAGCTTTAAATACATATGTTAAGCAGAGAAATCAAAGCAGAGTAAAGAAACACAGAGAACAGAGTAACCAGAGAAGAATAAAGGGATACAGAGAAAAGAGTAATCAGAGCAAAGTAAAAAGACAAAGAGAAAAGAGTAATGTGATAAAGAGAAATGGTTTGAGTTAAGATGTTGTAAAAGTAAAAGCTGTAGAGTTTGTATAGCATGATTAAACAGAGAAAGAAAAAGGTACTGCATAAGAATGTGAAAGTGATGATGAATAATGAGAATGTTAATGAATGATGATAATGAGAATGATTATGTAAGAATCTGCTGCAGAGAGGCAGTCAGATAGATGGTGGTACGATCACTGAGAACGCTTTCATGGGATACCTTGCTATAATGCTTTGCTGTAAGACAGAGGTTGCTTACAGAGGTATTGAGATGAGTGTGCTCCTGTAAGACAGAGGTTGCTTACAGTGAGTGTGTTGTTGCTCCTGTAAGACAGAGGTTGCTTACAGTGAGTATGTTGTTACTCCTATAAGACAGAGGTTGCTTATAGTGAGTCTGTTGGGCGTATATCGGCTAATAAGTGCCGCCCTGCAAGACAAAGGTTGCTTGCAGTGGATACCCTGCAAGACAAAGGTTGCTTGCAGTGGATATTGCCAACAGGAAAGCCTTATCCAGACAGAGATTGCTGGGTAACGTCGGGAGCGGGTATGTAACCGACAGATGAGCTCATTACCTGCGCTAGGGCTAGACATGCATCATACTTGGCTATGTATTTTCCTCTGTTATGATTGTTGTATGAATGTATGCTTTCCTTGTTTGTATTCTATTCTTTGTGTCTGTGTTGTATTTTCTTGTATTTTTGTGTTTATGTTCTGTTTTCTATTTTCTCTATTTCCTCTATTTATATGTATCTTCTATTTACTGCTTCTTGTATTCTGCTATTTGTCTGCTAAATAACACGGAATTAATGAAATTAACTAATAACCCCGACCCTACTAAGAAATCCCAAGTTCTTACCTCTTCTCTCTCCCTTCCCCCTTCAGATGGAAGCTTGGGTACACTTCCGTAGTTCGTTGATGACCGTTCACAAAGAGGATTCCACTCTAGGTAGTCTTCTGAGTCTAGGGTGAATCCCGGTCTCTGTTCATATGTATATACGGTGAGACCAGCCAACGTCTGCACCCCGTTTGTACGCGAACTTTAACCTAAATCCTATGTACGAGACTCTTGTTACGTGGCTACTTGATGAGGTACTGGAGTGATGTCATATGGCAATATCTGATCGTGCAGAGGAGTAGAAGATGATGTTCCACCTATTGATGACGTTCCACCTGACTTGAGTTTTGAAGACCTAGAATGTACTTTCCCTCGCTTTAGTAGTTTAGAGGGACTAGGTGAGTATAGAGTCTAGGCTAGCCTGGGCGCCAGCTTAGGGACTTCTTGAACAGGTCAGGACCTGGGATGTTGTATGTATATATATGTATATAGTTATTATCTAGCTATGTCTAGGGGTGTTCTAACTAAAAGTCTATACTCTAATAAAGGCTGGATCACCGAATATTGTCAACTGCTTGTGATGTATTTATGTGTGGTTGTTTATAATTGTTTTATATATTATCAGTTGTGAATTGATTATGAATGATACTGTTTGTTAATCCAAACATTTTATTTTGAGTATATTCATTTCATGTCAAAAAAACAAATGTTTTACTATATTTCTTTTTTTTAATTAGAAACTAGAATTAATATTCTCAAAATTGGCATTCTATTTGTGTTAATATACAACTAACAAAAATCGAATTTCCAAGATGAGACCTCTGGTAAAATGCCCACCCGTAACCCGATAAAGTACATTACATAGTCCGTTTTAGGGATTGGCGACTTACCATACCATATATTTGGGGAGTTCATCATCACGATTTCTAAATCGTTCATTCCAATCATCAATCTATAATTCCAAAAAAAGTAGGATCTTTCGGGGAGTGGTTTTTTTAAAAAAAAAGTACCTCGTAAAATAACTACGCTTTTAACAACGAATCAGGCTCATATAATAAATAATAGATAATAATAATTAGGTAGACAAGTTGGTAGCGCTCAGTTTCTAGTATGATCATGACGTACCAAAAATTGGGTCGTTACATGCGGACACACACAGGAGAGAAAGAGGAGGTATGCATGCGCACAGAGTCATGCGAGCGCTGCGAACAGAAGGTGGAACGTAGCCTGTGCGGGCGCACACTTGGTGTTCGGACGCACAGGAGAGGGAGAAAGGTTGGGTGCATACGCACAGCTTGTGCGTGCGCTGCGACCAGGGGGTGTTGTTCAAGCTGTGCGGGTGCACAGAGGGTGTGTGCTCGCACAAGGGATTTTTTTTTTAACGTAGGATGTGTGTGACCGCACGCATGGTGTGCAGACGCATAGGAGGAAAGAGAGTGGTGTGCACACGCACAAGCCGTGCGCATGCTGTGAACAAAGGGGGTTTTTTTTGGGGGTGTGCGCACGCACACGGCTGTGCAGACGCACAGGGATGGAAAAATAGGGGACCTGTGCGCACGCACAAGGCTGTGCAGACGCACAGGTCTCTGCTCCTGCAACAAAAATTTTGGCTCTAAGGCACTAAAATTGACATCCCAAACAGGTTTTCAAGCCCCAAAACATCACAAAACTCCCAAAAACACCTTATTTTACCAAAACTACTCAACCAACATAAAAAATAAAACAACTAACCAAGAAAACTAACCAATTATTCATGAAACAAAAGCTAAAAGAGAGAAGGTTAGAAGGATATTACCGCGGTGGGGTGTCTCCCACCTAGCACTTTGGTTTATAGTCCTAAGTTGGACTTGGTGAGGAGATCCTTGCTAGGGCGGTTTATGCTTCCACTCCTCCTTGAATCTCCAACCAAGTTTGCTATTGATTCGACCTCCGGGGTCCCAATTAAGTTGCATCAAACTTATAAGAGACTTTAAGCTAGTGGCGAGGATCCTTAAGTATTGATTCTTGAAATTAATACCCGGATCCCATACTTGAGTTCCTCTATCACCATTGATACACTTGTGCACTCTCCGGAATCCACTAAAGTGACTAATGCACCAAAATTGAGCTCCAAATGTTGAGTTGGCTCCTTTGATGAACTTCCCATTTCTTAGCCAATCAATATTCTTCTCTTCACCATCCACTAATCCAAGAAAGGTTCGAAGTTGGCCATCCGTTTCTAAAACGAAATATTGATGTGGGTCTAGAAATCTTGTTAGAGAAGTCTTCGCCCGCTCAATTTGTTCTTGCACAACTATCTTCACCTCTTGGCAACTAATATCTTCCTCAACCTCTTTTGAATCTTCTTCATCATCACTCAAGTCAAAAATTGGAGGTTGTGTGAAATCCACATCAACATCTCCTTCTAAATCTAATAGAGGAGGTTCATGAAGGTTATAGAAGGAATTACCCAAGTTGGACAAAAAATCTTGAATGATGGAATCCTCTTGATCAATTCCTATCCACTCTTTTATTTATCCCCTCTTGCACTTCATGTTGTGACTTGACATCTTCTTCTTGATTTTGCAACTCTTATTGCACTCCACACTTTTCACTTGGTTCCACACATTCATCCACTAGAGTTTGTTGCTCGTGGCATGAACGCAATGAAGCTAAATGACCCAAAGCCTTGGCTAAGGTAGACATGACTTGCTCTTGCTTCTTCCGGAACTCTTGTTGTTCTTGAATGAGCACGAAAAGCACTTCTTGTGTGGCTTGATCCATGTATGAAGATGAGGATTGAGGTGATGAAGGTTGACAATCGAACTCATGCGAGTAAGGGTTTTGTATGTAGTGAGGGTGTGGTGAGTAAGATTGATGACTATAAAGGTAAGTGTTTGGGTTCCATTGGGGTGCATTACAGAAATGGTTTGAAAAAGTCATTAAGAAAATATAAACAAAAATCTACTAACAAAAACAAACAAACAACCAAAAAGAGATATTTACACTACTAACATATTCACAACAATCAAAAGATACAACACCGTTTGCAATCCCCGGCAACGGCGCCAAATTTGACGAGCGAGAGTTTATCGTTAGTCTAGATTTTCACAAAATACAATTTCCGTCGTTGAAAGCATAGTCCAAACCAACAATGAATCCTCACTATCAAATGTTTAAATTCAAATCAAAGTAACGAGAGTAATAAAACCTCGGGTCGTTCTCCCTAGGAATGCAAATGAAATGTTACTTCTTTAGGTTGTGAAGAGAGCAAAAGGGGTTTGAAATCAAAGAACGAAAGATTAAAAGAACTTAAGCAATAAAAGAACTAAACAATGATCAAAATTGGAAATTGATGCAAGAAAGGGAAAATAGGGTCAAAGCTAGTGAAAATGCTATGAACGCAATAAAGAGCCTTCACTTGGGCATGAGTATCCCAGGAATCCTATCATTACCACAACCACAACTATGGTAATTATCATGAGTCAACCTCGCCTAGTCAACCCCAACAATCGAGGAGTAAGTCAAGAAAGCATAATTGACTTTAATCCATAAGTCTTAACTAACTCACCAAACTAGTTAATAAAAGGTTAGCGTCAATGGAAACAAGAGTCAACTAACTACCCAAGAATTACCACTAAATGTCGAACATTATGACTCTAGTATCCTCGAAACTCAAACCACAAGCCAAGCTGGAAAAATCTACTCAAAACTTAGAGTTGGCATTTTCACAAACACCTTGTGTGCATAAAAGTAAAACATGGAAAATTTACAAAGTAAAATGTAAAACTATAACCAACTATCAACAAAACCAAACATAAACAAGCAATCAAACATAAGGGAAGCATGAAATGTAAAATTCATCAATCAAAACTTCAAGGAACACAAAATTGCAATATGAACAAAGTAACTTGTACCAAGAGAAATTGAAAGTAAAAGTGCTTGAATTAAAGAGAAAATTCAGAGTACTTACAATTGTAGAAGTAAAATCAAAATCAAAGCTTGCTATAAAATGCTACAACAGAAATTGATAAACCCTAGGAGAGCTATCTATTCTACACTACTCCTACTCATAATTACTATGAAAACTATGTAAAAATTGCTCTAATGCTTCCCCCCCTTTGATAAGTGTTGAAGTCTCCTTTATATAGCACTCCAAAATAGCATTTCAGCCTTCCAAAAATGAGCCAAGGGCTTCAGAAATCGCGACGCACGTGCATAATTAATGAAATCACGTGTTGGGACCTGTGCGGACGCACAGATGTGTGCGTCCGCACACGCGGCTGAAAATGGACCTGTGCGTACGCACATATGGAAATTCTCACTTGTGTGCGCGCACGCAGGGTTGTCCGCACGCACACTTCGCTGTGTGTGCTTTTCCTTGTTTTCTTCATGTTTTCTCCTTTGTACATGCTTTCTTCCACTTTTATCCTTCCATTCTTTTCTTCACGGCCTGAAATCACTCACAAACCATATCACGGCATCGAATGGCACAAAGGTGGGATTAAATTGCTCTATTAAAGCACAAAATTGCTTGTTTTCATACTTAAGATCAAATTAGGGTTCAAACACAAAAGTATGCTATTTTGGTGCTTCAGTCTGAGTTCATGTGCTAGAATCCATCCAAATTGAGTCGAAATATACCATCAAATATGGACTCATCAGTGTCCCAAGGAGGTTGATTAGTGATGGAGGCACTCATTTTTGTAACAGAGAACTTGACTCAATTCTACATCGCTGATGTTCAGATTTCTTGTACTGTTTAGAATTTCACAAATGAAATCTCGTTGCAAGTATAGTTCTAAACCAACAAAGAATCCTCACATGCAAAAATATTGGTTGTCACAAGTACAAACCCCAATAAGAATTAACCGAAGTATTTAAACCTCGGGTCGTCTCACACAGAATTGCAATGAAGTGCTCAATTATTGGCTATGAAAATGGAAAGGGGGTTTGATTTTTGGTTAACAAGAAAAATAAATGACAAGAAGGTAAAATGACAAGAACTAATAAAATAAAGGAAAAGAACTCTTGGCTAGACATAGGTAATTGAGATCACCATCCTTGTCTACAAACCATACATTTATAATTGTGAGGAACCAAGCCCATTAAGTGTACTTCTATGCTTGAAGTATGTTGAATGGCTTGATCAACATCAATCCATAAGTCCTAACCTAGCTACTAAATGACTTAATAGTAGGCTAGTAGCAATGGTTATCAAATTGACCACCAAGGGTTCTCAAATCACCAATTCAATGAGACCCAATGACTCAAGTTTACCCAATTCCCTTAGCCTAGGCAAAGAGTCAAGAAAACTACTCAAAAACTAATGGAAACATTTTATCAAACACCTAGTGTGCAAGAAAAGTAAACATCACAAAATGCAAGAATTAAAGAAACCCACAACTAACATAAGCAAGAAATCAATAATAATAATCAAGATCAACATAAAAGAGACATGGAAACATAAAATTGCATTAAAAGAAATCAAGATCCAACAATTGTTCATCAACAGAAGAGAGAGTAAAATAAGAAATTAACAAGATAAACTAAGAAGATTAAGAAAATAGAACACTAAAATATAAAGAGAATTGAAATCAAAACAAGAATTGAAAGATAAGTTTGAGAGAGATTAACCTAATTTCACCCTAATTTCTATCCTAAATCTAGAGAGAGGAGAGAGCTTCTCTCTCTAGAATTTCACTCTAAAACATGATGAAAACTCAATTATGACTACTTGGTTCATTTCCCCTTCAATCCTTGGGTTCAATAGCATCAGAAATGAGTTGGATTGGGCCCAAAATGCTTCAGAAATCGCTGGCCACGAGTTGCCTTTAGTGAGTCACGCTGATCCACCGACGCATATGGGTCATGCACGCGTACGCATCCTTAAATGTCAGGAAACTATAGCAAATTTTATATCATTTTGAAGCCACAGATATTAGCTTTCCAACGGAACTGAAATCGCCTCATTTGGACTTCTGTATCTCATGTTATGATCGATTGAGTAGGAAGAGGTTAGGCTTGACATCTTTGCGATTCCTTCATTTCTTCATGAGTTCTCCCACTTTGCATGCTTTTTCTTCATTCCTTCAATTCAATCTTTTCCTTCTAAACCTGAAATCACTTAAAAATTATATCAAGGCATCGAATGAAATTAAAGTGAGTTAAATTTAGCTATTTTAAGGCCTAAAAAGCATGTTCTCATACTTAAGCACAGATTAAGGGAGAATTACAAAACCATGCTATTTCATTGAATAAATGTGAGAAAAGTTGATATAATCCCCTATATTAAGCAAAAGATAAACCACAAAATTGGGGTTTATCAAACCTCCCCACACTTAAACCAAGCATGTCCTTATTCTAAGAATAAAGAAGGACAAGAAAAAAAGTATGAACATTTATTCAATGCAAATAAACTATATGCTCCTATCTACATGCATGCAACTAAATGCAACATGACTCTGTCTACTTGGCTAAAAGTAAATCAATCTCCAAAATATATATAAGCAAGTAGGGCTAAAATCATATGATGATTCATGAATCCTACCAATTCAAATATCAAAATGAAGTTCAAATAGACTTGCGAGAAGAAAGCTCATGAAAGCCGGGAACAAGGAATTGAGCATCGAACTCTCACCGGACGTGTATCCGCTCTATCCGCTCTAGTGTATAGGGTTGATAACTCAATTCTCTTCTAATCATACTTTCCATGATTTTTTTTTCATCTAACAATCAACAATTATTCAATCCATGCATACATTCATCATGGGGACTTATTTATAGGTTGTAATGGGGCTAGGGTAAAGGTAAGGATGTATATGGTCAAGTGAGCTTGAAATTTGAATCTTTGATTAACCTAAGCTCTCACCAAACACATATGACAACCTATACAATTCTAATACAATGCCTAGCTACCCATGATTCCCACTTTTTTCACATACTCATGCATTCTTTTTAATTCACATTCCATATGCATTGTTATTATTACTTTGCTTTGGGGCATTTTGTCCCCCTTTTATTGCATTTTTTTTCTGTATATTTTTGTCTCTTTTATTATTTTTTTATTTCTTTATCTATATATTTTTTTCACATTTTTTTCACAACAAATTACATACAAACATATCAATGCATATGGATTTACATATTTAATGCATAAGCATGTACCCAATCCCATGATTTTCAACAAAAATACAAAATACACTTTTACCTCAACTAATGTCCCAAGTTTCCCATACCCAAATAATACACACTCTCACTAGCCTAAGCTAATCAAAAATCCAAATTAAGGGACATTTATTTTTTTCACTTAGGGGTAGTGATGTGCTAATATTAAGAACAAAAGGGATTAAATAGGCTCAAAATTGGTTAACAATGGTTGATGGAAGGTAGGTTAAGTGAGCTAAATGAAATGATGGCCTCAATCATATAAATGCATGTATACATGGAATAATGGACATAAAGAATCAAACAAATCAAAGATTACAATTACAGAGAGAGAATAATGCACACAAGAATGGAAATAAGTGGTTATAAGATGTAACCATGCAATTGGGCTCAAAACTCACATGCTTGTGTTCTTAGCTCAAAAACCATGTTCCAAAATAAATTCTTCAAGCAAGTTCAACAAAATTTTTTCAAATTGGTAGGGTTCCCTAAAACAATTTTTCTTGGAAAAAAAATCACCACCCTAACCAAGTAGTCCTAACATAAAGGGAAGTGGTAAAAATATGTACAAATTCTAACTAACATGCACCCTAACATGCAATGCAACAACTAACTACAAAGAAAATTAAGAATTGGTGTTGAAAAAGGAAATTGTTAGCCATGGAGATCGGTCATTTTGATGTTCAGATTTCTTGTACGGTTTAAAATTTCACAAATGAAATCTCGTTGCAAGTATAGTTCTAAACCAACAAAGAATCCTCACATGGAAAAATATTGGTTGTCACAAGTACAAACCCTAATAAGAATTAACCAGAGTATTTAAACCTTGGGTCGTCTCACAAGGAATTGCAATGAAGTGCTCAATTATTGGCAATGAAAATGCAAAGGGGGTTTGATTTTCGGTTAACAAGAAAAATAAATGACAAGAAGGTAAAATGACAAGAACTAATAAAATAAAGGAAAAGAACTATTGGCTAGACATAGGTAATTGAGATTACCATCCTTGTCTACAAACCATACATTGATAATTATGAGGAACCAAGCTTATTAAGTGTACTTCTATGCTTGAAGTATGTCAAATCGCTTGATCAACATCAATCCATAAGTCCTAACCTAGCTACTAAATGACTTAGTAGTAGGATAGTAACAATGGTTATCAAATTGACCACCAAGGGTTCTCAAATCACCAATTCAATGAGATCCAATGACTCAAGTTTACCCAATTCCCTTAGCCTAGGCCAAGAGTCAAAAAAACTACTCAAAAACTAATGGAAATATTTTATCAAACACCTAGTGTGCAAGAAAAATAAACATCACAAAATGCAAGAATTAAAGAAACCCACAACTAACATAAGCAAGAAATCAATAATAACAATCAAGATCAACATAAAAGAGACATGGAAACATAAAATTGAATTAAAAGAAATTAAGATCTAACAATTATTCATCAACATAACAGAGAGTAAAATAAGAAATTAATAAGAGAATCTAAGAAGATTAAGACAATAGAATACTAAAATATAAAGAGAATTGAAAGATAAGTTTAAGAGAGATTAACCCAATTTTACCCTAATTTCTATCCTAAATCTAGAGAGAGGAGAGAGCCTCTCTCTCTAGAATTCTACTCTAAAACATGATGAAAACTCAATTATGACTACTTGGTTCATTTCCCCTTCAATCCTTGGGTTCAATAGCATCAGAAATGAGTTGGATTGGGCCTAAAATGCTTCAGAAATTGCTGGCCACGAGTTGCCTTTAGTGAGTCACGCTGATCCACCGATGCATACGTGTCATGCACATGTATGCATCCTTAAACGTCAGGAAACTATATCAAATTTTATATCATTTTGAAGCCACGGATATTAGCTTTCCAATGAAACTAAAACCGCCTCATTTGGACATCTGTATCTCATGTTATGATCGATTGAGTAGGAAGAGGTCAGGCTTGATAGCTTTGTGATTCCTTCATTTCTTCATGAGTTCTCCCACTTTGCATGCTTTTTTTTCATTCCTTCAATCCAATCTTTGCCTTCTAAACCTGAAATCACTTAACAAACATATCAAGGCATCGAATGGAATTAAAGTGAGTTAAATTTAGCTATTTTAAGGCCTAAAAAGCATGTTTTTTCACACTTAAGCACAGGTTAAGGGAGAATTACAAAACCATGCTATTTTATTGAATAAATGTGAGAAAAGTTGATAAAATCCCATAAATTAAGCACAAGATAAACCACAAAATTGGAGTTTATCAACCGCTATGGTGTTCACCACAGGGTGGCAACTCCGTCCCATCCACAGACAAATGGGCAAGCCGAGGTCTCCAACAGAGAACTCAAAAGAATCCTAGAAAGAACAGTAAGCACCTCTAGGAGGGACTGGGCAACGAAGCTAGATGATGTCCTGTGGGCATATAGAACAGTTTTCAAAACCCCTATTGGGATGTTCCCATACCATATGGTTTATGGGAAGGCATGTCATTTACCAGTGGAACTGGAACACAGAGCATACTGGGCAACCAGATTCCTTAATTTTGACTCTAAGGTTGTAGGAGACAAAAGACTGCTCCAATTAAATGAGTTGGATGAATTCTGACAAGCTGCATTTGATAATGCAAAAATTTACAAAGAAAGAGCTAAGAAATGGCATGATCAAAAGATTGCATCCAGAGTCTTTGAGCCAGGACAGAAGGTTTTACTCTTCAATTCTAGGCTCAAGTTTTTCCCTGGGAAGCTCAAGTCCAGGTGGACAGGACCTTTTTTGGTCACTAATGTTGCATCCTATGGCCATATAGAGCTCCTAGACATACTCTCTGCAAAGAGATTCACAGTAAATGGACAAAGGGTCAAGCATTATCTAGGAGATACTTTGGAGTGAGAGAACTCCACTCTGCTACTCATATAGCAGCAAGAACATCAAGCTAATGGCGGTAAAGAAGTGCTTGTTGGGAGACAACCCAACTATACATCGCATATTACCATTTTATTTCTGTTACCTAATCCTGGTTCTATTTAATTTGAGTTCTTTTTTTATTAACTTTCGTTATTTTCCCTTGCTGTTTAATACTTTTGATCATGTGCAGCACTCAGATTAAAAACAGGAACATTCATAATCGAATTCAGAACACCTTGGAGAGATTCCTTGTTGGCGTTGAACGCCAGATAGGGAGAAGTTCAACGCCCATGAAGGAGAGTTAGGCTGGCGTTGAACGCCACAAGGGGGCTGCTTGGGCGTTCAATGCCCAAAACAGGATGAAGACTTGGCGTTGAACGCCACCAAGGGGGGTACCCTGGGCGTTCAACGCCCACAAAGGTGCATGCAATCCATTCGAATTCCAATGTAGGAAATGAGGGGTTGACTTGGTCAAACCATATATTTTTCAAAACCATATCTTTTCAACAATCTTCTCTCCAATTTACAATCTTTTTAAATTTATTTGAAATTAAACCATATCTTTTCCACAACTCAAATCCCAATCTCATCTTTTAAAATCAAAATTCAATTCTCTTTCAAATCTTTTTCCTATCTTTCATATCTTTTCTTTATGAATACCATCTTTCTCCACAATCTTTTTCAAATCTTTTTCAATTTTTTTAAATCTTTCTTCATTTAATTTGATTTCTAATCATATCTTTTTATCATATCTTTCAAATTCAATTTAATCACCCCTTTCCTTTTATAAAGGACCCACCTTCCCTCCCTCTTCCTCATGATTCAAATTACCCATTCTCCATCTCGCCTCTCTTCCCCTCTCCTACGCCTATTTTCTCCCTCCATTTTGTCAGGACGAGCAAAGTTTTTAAGTTTGGTGTGGCCAGAGTATTGCTCTTTAAGTTATTTACCATCCATGGCTCCAAAGGGTGGAAGATCCACATCAAGAAACAAGAAAGAGAGCAATCCGCCAACAACTGCATATAAACCGTATAGATTATATTCTAAGCTTCATGAGGAACACTACTATAAGGTGATGTGCAGGAGGACAGTGATTCCGGAAGTCAAGTATGACTTAAAAGAAGATGAATATCCAGAAATCCAAGAACAGATTCAAATGAGGGGTTGGGAAAATCTGGCCAACCCTAGAACCGATGTGGCATTAGGAATGATCCAAGAATTCTATGCAAATCTGTGGATGACAGAAAAACAAAAGCAAGATGGACAAGCATTCCATACTTGGCGCACCATGGTCCGAGGAAGATTGCTGTATTTCGATCTGGATAGGGTAAGGGAGATTCTCAAACTGCCTCCGCAAAAAGATGACCCTAACTCCTTTAATAGAAGGGTGGTAGCCAATCCGAAGCTAGATCAAGCCCTTGAAGACATATATTTACCCGGATCTAAGTGGATCAATAATAAGAAGAACAAACTAAACTAACTGAGAAGAATGGATCTCAAACCAATTGCTATGGGTTGGCTGGACTTCGTAGCGCGCTTCGTACTTTCCACTGGCAATCGTTCTGAAGTTACTGTTAGGAAAGCAATGATGATCTATTGCATTGTGTTAGGCAATGAGGTGGAGGTTCACCAGATAATCCCTTGTGAGTTCTACAAATTTGCAAATAAGACTTCCACTCAAGCCAAGTTGGCCATCCCAAACCTCATCTTTCGCCTATGTAGTGAGGTTGGAGTCCTGTTTGACAGAGACACATTCATCCCAGTGGAAGCCCCAATCACCATAGAAGTGATGGAGAACTCCAGAGGCTCAATGCCAGAGAGAGTTTAGCAACCAGTTGAACCTCCTAAAAGGAAAACTCTTGAGCCACCTCAATTACAGAATATCCCTCCAATTGAATATTGGACTCGACTGGCAACCTCAGTTGAATAGTTGCAAGCCACTATGGATCAATTGAAAGAGGAGCAAAAGAACCAGTTGATGTGTATTTTCGGAAAACGAAAAACGAATCCCAAACACACAAAACTAACCGGCAAGTGCACCGGGTCGCATCAAGTAATAAAACTCACGGGAGTGAGGTCGATCCCACAGGGATTGAAGGATTGAGCAATTTTAGTTTAGTGGTTGATTTAGTCAAGCGAATCAAGAGTTGATTTGAGTGGTTTGTATTCAACAGAAGCTAAATTGCATGAAATTTAAAAGGGGGAGGGACAATTGCAGTAAATTAAAGAACAGAAAAGGTAAATGTGTTGAATCTTAAAGAACAAGAAATTAAATGGCAGAAACTTAGAACGCAAGAAATGTAAATTGCAGAATCTTAAAGTGCAAGAAATGTAAATGGCTTGAATTGTAAAGGGAATTGGGAATTGGATTTGCAGAAATTAAACAAGGAAAAGAAAAATTCAACAAACAGAATTGTAAACAATGGACTCAATGAAACCGGATCTTGAATGAAAATGAAAATAAGCTTGATGTAGCAATGAAACAAGAAAATTGAAATTGAAAGCTGTAGATCTCAGGACTCAAGAGACTAGATAGCCAAGTCTAGATCTCACTGCCTTCCTAGATCCAGCAAGAACAATTGCAGAGGAAATGAAGAGATGTAAATTTCAGAGAAAGTAGAAGAAGAAGCAATTAACAGAAATGGAAACTCAATGCTGAAAATTAAACAAGATCCCAAGGTGAGATTGAAACAGAATTTCTTCGATTCTCCACCCAAGATCCAAAACAAGAAAAGTAAAGAGTGCTGAGCAAGAACAAGGAAGAAGAGAGATCAATTCTCCTTCCCAATTCTCTAGAATTCTAAAGCAACAATTCAAAAATCTAAAGGTGAGCTCTCCGTAAGTGTTCCAAAATTCTCTCCAAAGAAAAGCTCCCCAAAAAACTCAAATCCTAAGCTATTTATACACTTTCTTCAAATGGTCTTCAAGCCTTGAATTGGGCCTTTGCTCTTGATGGAATTGGGTTGATAAAGGCCTTGGTTGATTGCTCTTGGAGTTGGAGAAAGATTCCTTGTGAACCGGGTTGAAATCATAAAAGTTTGAGTAAAAGTTTGAGTAAAAGTTTGAGGCAAACTTTTACTCAAACTTTTTATACCAGATTGCTTAAGCTTGCTGCTACCAACGTTTGA
The DNA here is from genome assembly GCF_059453495.1 of Arachis ipaensis. Classification (NCBI taxonomy): domain Eukaryota; kingdom Viridiplantae; phylum Streptophyta; class Magnoliopsida; order Fabales; family Fabaceae; genus Arachis; species Arachis ipaensis. The sequence continues at coordinate 76,285,962 of NC_142440.1, read as the reverse complement.
GCCAAAGTTTGAGGTCAAACTTTTGCTCAAACGTTGGCCCCCTTGTAAATGTGTGTGGCGCCAACGTTTGCCAAAAAGCTTGAGGCAAACGTTGGCGCAAACTTTTCTCCTCCAGGGTGTGCAAGTGTGGGGCCAGCGTTTGCTAAAAAGTTTGAGGCAAATGTTGGCGCAAGCTTTTCTCCTCCAGGGTGTTGGTTTTGTGATGCCAACGTTTGCCAAAAAGTTTGAGGCAAACGTTGGCTCAAGCTTTTCTCCCAAAAGTTTGAGCTAAAGTTTGAGGCAAACTTTTGCTCAAGCTTTTTTCCTCTGGAATGTTTTCAATTCTTCCAAAAGTTTGAGCTAAAGTTTGAGGCAAACTTTGGCTCAAGCTTTTTTCCTCTGGCACGTTTTCAACTCTTCTAAAAGTTTGAGCTAAAGTTTGAGGCAAACTTTGGCTCAAACTTTTTGTTCTGTCTTGCTCCTAGCCATTCCTTCTTCCTTCAACCTTCTTCAAAACTCTTTCCACCTATCATCAATCAATCAAAACAATCAAAGCTATGCCCCAAATCATGAGATTGTGTTTCTTTCATAATATATGACAATTATCGCATAGAATCTCATGAAAGTGCATGAATTCATACATGGTTGATTGAATCAAAGGAAACATAGAAATCTACCCAATTGGCTTGCTTATGGCTTAAGAAAGTGCATAAAATCAATTGAAGACAAAAGAAAAAGGCTAGTGAAACTAGGCTAAGATGACTTGTCATCACAACACCAAACTTAAAGCTTGCTTGTCCCCAAGCAAGAAAAGAAATTATGCTCAAAGGTTCTTTCAATCAGAATGGATTTGAAGAATAACTTGTAAGGTCCTATGAGTGAAGTGACTAAGTGACAGTGGGGTGAACTCTAAATCATATGCTCATGCAAGGGCCTCAGTGCTTACTAGTCCTTACATATTGGGGGTCTTAGGTCCTAGTGATGACAAGTCATCTTAGCCTAGTTTCACTAGCCTTTTTCTTTTGTTTTCGATTGATTTATGCACTTTCTTGAGCCATAAGCAAGCCAATTGGGTAGATTTCCATGTTTCCTTTGATTCAATCAACCATGTATGAATTAATGCAATTTCATGAGATTTTATGCTATAATTGTCATATATTATGAAAGAATAACAAACTCATCATTTTAAACAAAGCTTTGATGTGTTTGATTGATTGATGATAGGTGAAAAGAGTTTTGAAGAAGGTTGAAGAAAGAAGGAATGGCTAGGAGCAAGAGAGAACAAAAAGCTTGAGCAAAAGTTTGCCTCAAACTTTTAAAAGAGTTGAAAACACTCCAGAGGAAAAAAGCTTGAGCAAAAGTTTGACCTCAAACTTTAGCTCAAACTTTTTGGCAAACGTTGGCATCACAAAATCAATACCTTGGAGGAAAAAGCTTGCGCCAACGTTTGAGGTCAAACTTTTGCTCAAACGTTGGCGCCACACTTGCACACCCTGGAGGAAAAAGCTTGCGCCAACGTTTGAGGTCAAACTTTTGCTCAAACGTTGGCGCAACACACATTTATAAGGGGGCCAATGTTTGAGCAAAAGTTTGACCTCAAACTTTGGCTCAAACGTTGGTAGCAGCAAAGTGAAGCCATCTGGTATAAAAAGTTTGAGTAAAAGTTTGCCTCAAACTTTTACTCAAACTTTTACTCAAGCTTTTATGTTTTTCAACCCGGTTCACAATGGATCTTTCTCCAACTCCAAGAGCAATCAACCAAGGCCTTTATCAACCCAATTCCATCAAGAACAAAGGCCCAATTCAAGGCTTGAAGACCATTTGAAGAAAGTGTATAAATAGCTTAGGATTTGAGTTTTTGGGAGAGCTTTTCCTTTGGCATTCTTAGAACACTTACAGAGAGCTCACCTTTACAATTTTTGCATTGTTGTTTTTAGAATTCAAGAGAATTAGGGAGGAGAATTGATCTCTCTTCTTCCTTGTTCTTGTTTGAGCACTTTTTACTTTTCTTGTTTCGGATCTTGGGTGGAGAATTGAAGAACTTCTGTTTCAATCTCACCTTGAGATCTTGTTTAATTTTCTGCTTAATTGAATTTCCTTTTCTGTTAATTGCTTCTTCTTCTACTTTCTCTACAATTTACATCTCTTCATTTCCTCTGCAATTGTTCTTGCTGGATCTAGGAAGGCAGTGAGATCTAGACTTGGCTATCTAGTCTCTTGAGTCCTGAGATCTACAGCTTTCAATTTCAATTTTCTTGTTTCGTTGCTACATCAAGCTTATTTTCATTTTCATTCAGGATCCGGTTTAATTGAATCCATTGTTTACAATTCTGATTGTTGAATTTTTCTTTTCCCTGTTTAATTTATGCAAATCCAATTCCCAATTCCCTTTACAATTCAAGCCATTTACATTTTTGCACTTTAAGATTCTGCAATTTACATTTCTTGCGTTCTAAGTTTCTGCCATTTAATTTCTTGTTCTTTAAGATTCAGCACTTTATTTTCTGTTCTCTTTAATTTCATGCAATTTACCCATTCCCTTTACTTTCCATGCAATTTAAATTCTGTTAATCACAAACCACTCAACCAAATCTTGATTCGCTTGACTAAATCAACCACTAAACTGAAATTGCTCAATCCCTCAATCCCTGTGGGATCGACCTCACTCCCGTGAGTTATTATTACTTGATACGACCCGGTGCACTTGCCGGTTAGTTTTGTGTGTTTGGAATTCATTTTTCGTTTTCCGAAAATACACATCAAGTTTTTGGCGCCGTTGCCGGGGATTGAAATAGATTGACAATGATTAAGTGAGGTGGTAGTTTAGATCAAGCACTTTTTCTTTAATTTTGACTAACCCACTAACTGTTCGAGACTTTGTCTCTACTAACTCTAACTGCACTCAAGTTACAGAGTGCTCTGTTTTAGTTTCTGGCTCTATTTGTGTTTCTGATTTTGTGATAGGAGGAAAGAGCGATGATCCACACCTTTTGATCCTGAAACATTTTGGAGGTTGAGGAAAGAGGCAAGAGATAGAGGGGAGAAATGCTGGGATTCAGAAAATCCCCACTGAGAGTTTCTCACCAGGGGATAAAGTGATATTAAACACCCAACCAATGAAGGTGCCTCCACAATTATCTGAGTACTATACTGTGAACCGGATCCTTCCACATGAACACCTAGAGATTATCAAAGAGAAGACTGGAAGGAAGTTCACAGTAAGAAGAGAAAAGCTGAGGCACTATGATTTTCAGCCTTCATGATCAAAGAATGAAGGATGTCAAGCTAATGACAATAAAAGAGCGCTTGTTGGGAGGCAACCCAACCTGAGGTAGTTTTCTTTCCATAGTTATTTTAATAAAAAGGTTAATTAACTTTGTCTATATTGTAAGAAGCTAAGTTTGGTGTTACACACCAAAACAATATAAAGGAGAATGAAGGATTCTAAGTTTGGTGTTCCACCAAAATCCCATCATAAAACACATTCACACTTTCTGCATAATGCTAGCTTCAAGAATCTAGACGAACTAGTTAACTATTCTGCTGTTTCCTAGTCTTTAGTTCTATTGCTTTTGAAAAAAAAAAAGAAAAAGAGTTTCACACATGGTTAATCTAATGCATGAGAACCATTGGCAAGGTACTAAGTTTGGTGTTCCCACACCAAAGTATGTTCAAAGGCCCACAAATAAATCATGCATGCTAACCATTGTTTCTAAGTGCTTGGGGAACAAGCAACTTTCAATATCACTGCAGAGTACCATACAAACTTTTGGGAAGATTTAGCATCATCAATCAAAGAGATGAAAGAGGAATGTGAAGACCAGCAATGATGATGAGGGAGAGGACAGCAAGTAAACTCTAAAAGGTTGTATTATTCATTATCAGATATTGCTGTGATTGAAAGTTATATTATACCCCTATCTGTCCTTCTGTCTAGTATAGTTTTTCTGCAATTCAATAATCAAGATGCTTGATCATTTACAACATTATACTCTCCAAAACTTGTTTGCACTCAATATTTCAAAAATGCATCACATGAAAGTTCTTTGAAAAGAAGGATTGAGGAATTAAACAATTTTGAGGAAAGCAAAAGATTAGGAGAAGTGGTGGTTCTAGTTGTATAATCATGTATTGAGGTTGCATGCTTATGAAAACTTGCATGGGAGCTCATAGGCGGGACATAGAGTTCAAAGAAGTGTTGTGGAGATTCTCAAACATTTATTGATCCAAGAAGCAGCAAACAAAACAAAAGAAAATAAAGAAAATTCAAAAACAAAAAGAACATGGCCTAAGGCTCTGAGCATCAATTACTAGGCAGAAAAGAAAAGAGAAACAAAAACTCAAAGAGTTGTTATCCTAGTAAATGCTTGTGGTTGAATTGTGTCAAAGAAAGAGGCTTGAGCAAGTAAATCCTTAGGGGTGCTTTAACACCTAATACTTTAAAACCAACTGGTTTAGGAGTATTGATTGAAAGCTTATCTATAGAGCCGCTTTGAGACATGACACTTAGAGTCAAAGCCAAAGCATAGAAACTATAAGCTGCTTCAAGGTGATTACCTATAGAGAGATCTCTATGATATTATTTGGATGAAAGTTCTAAGACCTAAGACTCCCAAGATGTAAGGACTAGTAAGCACTGAAGCCCTTGCATGAGCATATAATTTAGAGTTTACCCCACTGTCACTTAATCGCTTCACTCACAGGACATTACAAGTTATTCTTCAATCCATCTTAATTTAAAGAACCCTTGAGCATAATTTCTTTCTTGCTTGGGGACAAGCAAGCTTTAAGTTTGGTGTTGTGATGATAAGTCATCTTAGCCTAGTTTCACTAGCCTTTTTCTTTTGTTTTCGATTGATTTATGCACTTTCTTGAGCCATAAGCAAGCCAATTGGGTAGATTTCCATGTTTCCTTTGATTCAATCAACCATGTATGAATTAATGCAATTTCATGAGATTTTATGCTATAATTGTCATATATTATGAAAGAATAACAAACTCATGATTTTAAGCAAAGCTTTGATGTGTTTGATTGATTGATGATAGGTGAAAAGAGTTTTGAAGAAGGTTGAAGAAAGAAGGAATGGCTAGGAGCAAGAGAGAACAAAAAGCTTGAGCAAAAGTTTGCCTCAAACTTTAGCTCAAACTTTTAAAAGAGTTGAAAACACTCCAGAGGAAAAAAGCTTGAGCAAAAGTTTGACCTCAAACTTTAGCTCAAACTTTTGGGAGAAAAGCTTGAGCCAAGGTTTGCCTCAAACTTTTTGGCAAACGTTGGCATCACAAAATCAATACCTTGGAGGAAAAAGCTTGCGCCAACGTTTGAGGTCAAACTTTTGCTCAAACGTTGGCGCCACACTTGCACACCCTGGAGGAAAAAGCTTGCGCCAACGTTTGAGGTCAAACTTTTGCTCAAACGTTGGCGCAACACACATTTATAAGGGGGCCAATGTTTGAGCAAAAGTTTGACCTCAAACTTTGGCTCAAACGTTGGTAGCAGCAAAGTGAAGCCATCTGGTATAAAAAGTTTGAGTAAAAGTTTGCCTCAAACTTTTACTCAAACTTTTACTCAAGCTTTTATGTTTTTCAACCCGGTTCACAATGGATCTTTCTCCAACTCCAAGAGCAATCAACCAAGGCCTTTATCAACCCAATTCCATCAAGAACAAAGGCCCAATTCAAGGCTTGAAGACCATTTGAAGAAAGTGTATAAATAGCTTAGGATTTGAGTTTTTGGGAGAGCTTTTCCTTTGGCATTCTTAGAACACTTACAGAGAGCTCACCTTTACAATTTTTGCATTGTTGTTTTTAGAATTCAAGAGAATTAGGGAGGAGAATTGATCTCTCTTCTTCCTTGTTCTTGTTTGAGCACTTTTTACTTTTCTTGTTTCGGATCTTGGGTGGAGAATTGAAGAACTTCTGTTTCAATCTCACCTTGAGATCTTGTTTAATTTTCTGCTTAATTGAATTTCCTTTTCTGTTAATTGCTTCTTTTTCTACTTTCTCTGCAATTTACATCTCTTCATTTCCTCTGCAATTGTTCTTGCTGGATCTAGGAAGGCAGTGAGATCTAGACTTGGCTATCTAGTCTCTTGAGTCTTGAGATCTACAGCTTTCAATTTCAATTTTCTTGTTTCGTTGCTACATCAAGCTTATTTTCATTTTCATTCAAGATCCGGTTTAATGGAATCCATTGTTTACAATTCTGATTGCTGAATTTTTCTTTTCCCTGTTTAATTTCTGCAAATCCAATTCCCAATTCCCTTTACAATTCAAGCCATTTACATTTCTTGCACTTTAAGATTCTGCAATTTACATTTCTTGCGTTCTAAGTTTCTGCCATTTAATTTCTTGTTCTTTAAGATTCAGCACTTTATTTTCTGTTCTCTTTAATTTCATGCAATTTACCCATTCCCTTTACTTTTCATGCAATTTAAATTCTGTTAATCACAAACCACTCAACCAAATCTTGATTCGCTTGACTAAATCAACCACTAAACTGAAATTGCTCAATCCCTCAATCCCTGTGGGATCGACCTCACTCCCGTGAGTTATTATTACTTGATACGACCCGGTGCACTTGCCGGTTAGTTTTGTGTGTTTGGAATTCGTTTTTCGTTTTCCGAAAATACACATCACCTAGGACTTTCATCCAAATGATGTCATGGAAATCTCTCTATAGGTAATCTCCTTGAAGCAGCTTATGATTTCTGTGTTTTGGCTTTGACTCTGAGTGTCATGTCTCAAAGCGGCTCTTTAGATAAGCTTTCAATCAATACTCCTAAACCAGTTGGTTTTAAGGTATTAGGTGTTAAAGCACCCCTTAGGATTTACTTGCTCAAGCCTCTCTCTTTGACACACTTCGACCACAAGCATTTACTAGGATAATAACTCTTTGAGTTCTTGTTTCTTTCTTCTTTCTGCCTAGTAATTGATGCTCAGAGCCTTGGACCATGTTCTTTTTGTTTTTGTATTTTCTTTATTTTCTTTTGTTTTGTTTGCTGCTTCTCGGATCAATAAATTTTTGAGAATCTCCACAATACTTCTTTGAACTCTATGTCCCGCCTATGAGCTCCCATGCAAGTTTTCATAAGCATGCAACCTCAATACATAATTATACAACTAGAACCACCACTCCTCCTAATCTTTTGCTTGCTTCAAAATTGTTTAATTCCTCAATCCTTCTTTTCAAAGAACTTTCTTATGATGCATTTTTTTGAAATATTGAGTGCAAACAAGTTTTGGAGAGTATAGTGTTGTGAATAATCAAGTATCTTAACTATTAAATTACAGAGAAACTATACCAAACAGACAGACAGACAGGGAAACGAAATCACTCTCAATCATAGCAGTGTTTGATGTAAAATAATCACTTAACAACACAACCTTTTGGAGTTCGCTTGCTTTACTCCTCATCATCATCATCACTGATCTTCACATTCTTCTTTCATCTCTTTGGTTGATGATGCTTAATCCTTCCAAAAGCTTGTATGATGCTCTACAATGATATTGAAAGTTGCTTGTTCCCCAAGCACTTGAGAAATGGTTAGCATGCATGATTTATTTATGGGCCTTTGTACTTACTTTGGTGTGGGAACACCAAACTTAAAACCTTGCCAATGGTTCTTGTTCATCAAACTAACCAGATGTGAAACTCTTTTTCTTTGCTAAAAGTAGTAAAACTGAAAACTAGGAAACAGCAAAATAGTTAACTAGTTTATCTAAATGCTTGAAGCTAGCATGATGCAGAAAGTGAGAATGTGTTTTATGATGGGATTTTGGTGAAACACCAAACTTAGAATCCTTCATTCTCCTTTATATTGTTTTGGTGTATAACACCAAACTTAGCTTCTTGCAATATAGATGAAGTTAATTAACCTTTTTATTAAAATAACTATGGAAAGAAAACTACCTCAGGTTGGGTTGCCTCCCAACAAGCGCTCTTTTATTGTCATTAGCTTGACATCCTTCATCCTCTGATCATGGAAGTTGAGGCTTCTGTTGCCTTTGGTTTCCCCCTCTCACCGTGGGCTTTTCCTTGATGATTGTTTCTTTTTCCGTAGCCTTCTCACTTTTTTCCATAACTGCTTTCCCTTTCAACCCAGCAGCTTTTTCACTATTCTTTGGGTCATCTTCAGTGGCCCTTAAGGATATATTTGCCTCTCTCTCGCCCAATTCAGCAAGGTTTTGAACAAGTTGTTCCATTTGCTTTTCAACTCTTCTGAGCGAGGCCTCTTAGTTCCTGCTTATCATCTCTTGATTTTTCCTTATTTCTTCCTGCTCTACTATCATCATTTCTTGAACCTTCATGTATCTTTCCATCATCATTTCTAGGACATAGAGTCTTTGAGAGTTTGGAGTTGGTTGTGGTTGTGTCAACTGTGATGGCTGATGAGAGTCATTTTGGGCGAGTTGTGAGGTAGGATGGGGTTGGAAGTGTGTGCATTGGGGTAGTGCGTGATGGTTGTTGTTGTGGGGGTGGTTTTTATGCTGGTTTTTGAAATTGGGGTTGTTGCAGTTGAAGTCCCTTGGTCTTTGATTTTGGTTTTTAACCCCCCTCCAGTTGGATTGAGTTCTCCAGGGTGGGCTGTACACATCATTCTGAGTCCTACGTTGGAACATGCTTGAGGAGCTATTTGGAGAGTGTGATCGCTCATGACTTTGTTGCTCATAGTTAATTACTCCAGAACCGTTTTCAGATTGATTCCAACAATGGGGATTTTGAGGTGAGTTCTGTGCATTTGCCACAGCATGTTGCAGTTCATCTACTTTTCTGTTAATCAGCTCTAATTGTTGCTTAAGCTGTTGATGTATCTGCTCGCTTTGGGCCATGATTGCACGAATACCTTCAATTTCCTTCTCTTGTGCGAATGGTTGCACTCCTGCCTCTGGTTTAACAGTTCTTTGAGGTGGCTTCAGCTTGACTAGGAGTTCACTCATTAGTTCTTCCCATCCGATGATGTTTCCTTGTGGGAAAGCTTTAAACCACTGAGCAATGTCGTTCATGGTGATGAGTGGTTGCTTGTCATCTAAGGTGGGGATATCGCTCCCATGATTACTGGCATTCATTGAGTTCCCTTCCATGGTCTGCACAATCACATACAGTTCAAATGAAGATAGAGTATATTTAAGCCAGGATATGATTAAAGGGTTAGCTAACGCAATGTGTCAAACAGTTGGTAAACTTGAGAGATTAATGATCAAAAATCACTTCTCTCGTTGATTTATCAAGCTATGAGAATCATACTCAGCAAGTTAAACCAAGAGAACTTCACTCTATTGCTAAAGTGAGGTTTCAATTAGCTCAGGAAAAAATTCAAACAGTTAGTGTGTCAGTCAAAAATTAGAGAAACAGAAAAGAAAAAGTGCTTGATCTAGATCTCCACTTTACGTAATCATTGTCAATCTATTTCAATCCCCGGCAACGGCGCCAAAAACTTGATATGTATTTTCGGAAAACGAAAAACAAATTCCAAACACACAAAACTAACCGGCAAGTGCACCGGGTCGCATTAAGTAATAAAACTCACGGAAGTGAGGTCGATCCCACAGGGATTGAAGGATTGAGCAATTTTAGTTTAGTGGTTGATTTAGTCAAGCGAATCAAGAGTTGATTTGAGTGGTTTGTATTCAACAGAAGCTAAATTGCATGAAATTTAAAAGGGGGAGGGACAATTGCAGTAAATTAAAGAATAGAAAAGGTAAATGTGCTGAATCTTAAAGAACAAGAAATTAAATGGCAGAAACTTAGAACAAAAGAAATGTAAATTGTAGAATCTTAAAGTGCAAGAAATGTAAATGGCTTGAATTGTAAAGGGAATTGGGAATTGGATTTGTAGAAATTAAACAAGGAAAAGAAAAATTCAACAAACAGAATTGTAAACAATGGACTCAATGAAACCGGATCTTGAATGAAAATGAAAATAAGCTTGATGTAGCAACGAAACAAGAAAATTAAAATTGAAAGCTGTAGATCTCAGGACTCAAGAGACTAGATAGCCAAGTCTAGATCTCACTGCCTTCCTAGATCCAGCAAGAACAATTGCAGAGGAAATGAAGAGATGTAAATTTCAGAGAAAGTAGAAGAAGAAGCAATTAACAGAAATGGAAACTCAATGCTGAAAATTAAACAAGATCCCAAGGTGAGATTGAAACAGAATTTCTTCGATTCTCCACCCAAGATCCAAAACAAGAAAAGTAAAGAGTGCTGAGCAAGAACAAGGAAGAAGAGAGATCAATTCTCCTTCCCAATTCTCTAGAATTCTAAAGCAACAATTCAAAAATCTAAAGGTGAGCTCTCCGTAAGTGTTCCAAAATTCTCTCCAAAGAAAAGCTCCCCGAAAAACTCAAATCCTAAGCTATTTATACACTTTCTTCAAATGGTCTTCAAGCCTTGAATTGGGCCTTTGCTCTTGATGGAATTGGGTTGATAAAGGCCTTGGTTGATTGCTCTTGGAGTTGGAGAAAGATTCCTTGTGAACCGGGTTGAAATCATAAAAGTTTGAGTAAAAGTTTGAGTAAAAGTTTGAGGCAAACTTTTACTCAAACTTTTTATACCAGATTGCTTAAGCTTGCTGCAACCAACATTTGAGCCAAAGTTTGAGGTCAAACTTTTGCTCAAACGTTGGCCCCCTTGTAAATGTGTGTGGCGCCAACGTTTGCCAAAAAGCTTGAGGCAAACGTTGGCGCAAACTTTTCTCCTCCAGGGTGTGCAAGTGTGGCGCCAACGTTTGCCAAAAAGTTTGAGGCAAACGTTGGCGCAAGCTTTTCTCCTCCAAGGTGTTGGTTTTGTGATGCCAACGTTTGCCAAAAAGTTTGAGGCAAACGTTGGCTCAAGCTTTTCTCCCAAAAGTTTGAGCTAAAGTTTGAGGCAAACTTTTGCTCAAGATTTTTTCCTCTGGAATGTTTTCAATTCTTCCAAAAGTTTGAGCTAAAGTTTGAGGCAAACTTTGGCTCAAGCTTTTTTCCTCTGGCACGTTTTCAACTCTTCTAAAAGTTTGAGCTAAAGTTTGAGGCAAACTTTGGCTCAAACCTTTTGTTCTCTCTTGCTCCTAGCCATTCCTTCTTCCTTCAACCTTCTTCAAAACTCTTTCCACCTATCATCAATCAATCAAAACAATCAAAGCTATGCCCCAAATCATGAGATTGTGTTTCTTTCATAATATATGACAATTATCACATAGAATCTCATGAAAGTGCATGAATTCATACATGGTTGATTGAATCAAAGGAAACATGGAAATCTACCCAATTGGCTTGCTTATGGCTTAAAAAAGTGCATAAAATCAATTGAAGACAAAAGAAAAAGGCTAGTGAAACTAGGCTAAGATGACTTGTCATCACCAGTCTTGCATGTTGCAGAAGCTAGTTGAAGGACTTGAGAAGGAGGGGCGCACACTAGAAGAGTAGAAGCACCAGAAGTTATCTCCTAAAGGAGGCAATGACCACCATGATTAAGGTGGTTGAGTTTCAATCTTATCCTGTGCCTATTCTAATTCCTATTTCTTATGTTTAGAGTTACATGATCACTAGTAGAATTTTATTTTCCTTTTCTAGTTATTCAATTTCTAGTAATTAAGTTTTCTTTATGTAAATTGAGTATGAGATATTCCACTTGTCATTCCATTAAATTTAAATAAATTTCATTTTCTTTAAATAAAAAAGAAGTAAAATACAAAATTTCTTAAGTTAATTATACAACATTCATTCTAATCCAAAAATTGGTGGCCTCGTATATACTCTTTGAATGCATGAATTAACTGTGCATAATTGTCTTGACGTTGAAGGTGTTGGCTTTTGGAAGAATAATGAATCTAGAGAAATATTATTAGCTCTCAGAAAAATCCATTTTTTTTATATTCTTGAAGCAAAAGAAACAGCATTCCTATTCAAAAAAAAAAAAGAAAAGAAAAAGAATTTTCATAAAAGAAAAAATCAAAAGAGCAAGGATCCAAGGCTTTGAGCATCAATGGTTAGGGGGGTTAAAAATCAACCTAAAAAGCTCAAATGAGTTACTATCCCTAACTAAATGCTCATGGTGTGAAGGTGTCAAGTGAAAGGCTTGAGACTGAGCAGTTAAAGTCGTGATCCAAAGCAAAAAAGTACGCTTAAGAACTCTGGACTTTAAGCAAAGCTAAAGTCGAATACAAAGGGTTCCCCCAGTTAAGTGTCTGTGGCGTTTATGTATCCGGTGGTAATACGGGATAACAAAATGCTTAGAGTCACGAACAGGCTCAAAAAGGTGCAAAGCACCAAGAAAAGGAGGCTATGTTCAAGAATTAAGAAGAGCTTAAAGAAGAGAACTAATAATATCATCTAGACTCTAACCCTGAGAGATGTCAATGCCTCTGAACATCAAAGAGAAGTGAGATGCCAAAACTGTTCAGAGGTAAGGAGCTATTAGCCCCACTCACAATTAGAATTGAGCTTCATAGAAAACTCTAAGACTTGTTGTATTTTTCTCTTCTTTTTAATCCTACTTATTTTTGTTTTCTTGAGGACAAGCAACATTTTAAGTTTGGTGTTCTGATGAGTGAAAATTTTATACGCTTTTTGGCATCAATTTCTTAGTATTTTCAGTATGTTTTGTTGAGTTTTTGTAGGTTTTAATGCAAATTCACTTCTTTAGATATTACTTTGAGATTTTATGTTTTTCTATGATTTTAGGTGAATTTTGGGTGAATTTGGTGAAATTCTGGCAAAGTCTGATTCAGAGGCAAGGAAAGCAGAGCAGATGTTGTCAGTGGTGTTGGAAAGCTAACTTCTAGGCCTTTCCAGCAATATATAATTATCTATGCTTTTTTTCTAATTAGACAGCACAAAATGGGCATTGAACGTCCAAACTACCCCCTATGGGGCGTTCAATGCCCGAAAAGGACCAAGGCTGGCGTTGAATGCCCAAGCCTGGCGTTCAACGCCACAAAGGGAGCAAGAAAGCAGCCAAGCTATCCCCTAATGGTGTTCAATGCCCACTTCTTCAAGTTGGACACTAAGCTCTCACCAAACACTTACCAAGTGGGCCCAGATGTGGATTTTCACACCTTCAGCCTAGTTTATTTCTTTTTTGTAATTTCTAATTATTATCAATGTCTCTTTAGGTCTAGGTTAGTATAAATAAAAAAGAGATTACCATTGTTTAGGATCCCTCTTTTACCACTTTCGAATATTTGAGTTATTTCTTTGTACAGTATGAGCAACTAAACCTCCTAGGTTAAGGTTAGGAGCTCTGATGATTCCTATGAATTAATACAAGTACTTTTCCATTTCAATCGATGTGTGATTATATTCTATGATGTATTGTTGTTCTTCATCCTTATGAATCTCGAATCTACATGAGTTCTTACGAGTTCTAACCCGGATAGTATTCAGCTACAGCTTGAGGATGCATCACGGGTTCTAACAGAATTATCTGGATTAATTGGGTATGTAACATATAACCCCATTAGTCAGGGACAATTGAGGTTCCTGTGGCTCTAAGAGCTAGAACCATAAGAGCAGCAATCTCTAATCCAGAAGATTCAACCTTGTCTGTGGCATTTTGAGTAGGATCACCAAAGAAATTGACTTGCGCGTGCTTCACCTCTCCCAGATTGATCTAGTCTGTTCGGATGTTTGGTTTAGACCTGAGGAGATTAATGACCACAACCCATGGCTTAATCAATTATAGCCTTACCATTGAAGGAATCATACATTGTTGAAGTAGAGAGGATGACGTGTGAATTTAGAAGCAGAAGCACTTCTGAAGCCTTAACTGACATCTCATCACTGTTTCTTTGTTAATTCTCTATTACTTTCTTTACTTACTTTATGCGCATTCAAAAAACACAACTATCTTTCTATTCGCCTGACTATGATCTGCAGGATAACCACTAATTGCTCAATCCAGCAATCCTCGTGGGATTCGACCCTCACTTAGAGCCTATTATCCGTATATGTTCATAGGTAAAGGAAATTTTGAGGAAAAATTTTTCTTTTAGGAGGGTAGAATGTAACAACCCTAATTTTTGTAATAATGCGAGATTTTCCAAAATAATATTTTTAAAGTGGTTAGTTTTATTTTGATGAGTTATTTCCAAACCCCAAAGTAAAATAAAGAGTAATGTAATTTTATTATTATATTATTTATTTATTTTACTTGTCTTGATTATAATAGAGCTTGGATAATATTATTACTATTATTATCAAGTTCGATATTCACCGATAAAGTGATTTATTGGTATTTCTTGATGAGCTTGGATTCGTCAATGCTCTATCATATATCTTTTCCATCAAGTTACTAATGTCATTTATATTAATAACTCGTATATAATTATCCTTATATATAATTTGTGTAATAATACATCCATTTATTATAATTATCTGATTAAAATATTTATTACTTGAACCGCTGACTCAACAGCACACGAGCGTGACACCTAACCCCTTAATTTAACAAATCACCCTTCCACTAAATTAAACTCCTTCTCTAATCATCATTCATTATAATCAGCCGAACCATCCCTTGGAAAAAAGAAAAGAATAAAAACGTGTAATCACAATAAACAATGGTATCTTATTAAACATATCATCACCACTAATTATTATCATTCCCTTGATTCCATTCATTTTTGGCTGAAGCCAAGAGAGAACCGTGGATCATATTAAAACCATGACACCTCATTTGGTTTCATTAAATAAGTTTCATGCAATTAACATTCTTCTCCTTTAATTGAACGTGACCGAACTCTTTTGGAGAAAAAAAGAAAAGAGAGATTTTGTCAAATAACCATCTAATAATATAGTATTGACATTTAACCCTTTAATTGCCAATACGCCTTTCCATTAAAACCAAAAACACCTTCTTTCATCTCTCATTCATTAACTGTGCTACATGAAGAAAAGAGAAAGAGACACAGAGCTTTGATGACAAGTCATCTTATACAAACTTTTCAAGTATTTCTCACTTGTTTTATTAGGTTTCATGCACTTTCTTGCATCATAAGTAAGTGATTTGGAGTGAATTTGCATGGTTATATCAATTCAATCAACCATCATTTATTTGACACAAAATCATAAGGTTTAAACTAGAACTAGTTAGTTTTTGAATGATTTAGAAACCTTGTGAATTTGGATATCCTTTGATTCATTGCTTTGATTACTTGTAGGTGAAGAAATGGTCAAAAAGGAATTTTTGGCACACTTTTGAAGTTAGAGCACGCCTTGGACCTTAGGCCACGCTTTGAAAAACGTGATCCAAGACATAAAAGCGTGGTGATCATCCAAAGGAGCAAGGGTCAGAGCGCTCAAAGGGATGCCAATTCAACAAGGCACCAGCGCTCACTTAGTGAGCATTATCGTGGAACACTTCACCAAGAAAAGCAGCACGCCCAGGGAACAAAGGAAGCAAGTGAGCGCTATGCTCACTTAGTGAGAATTTGCGTGACACACACTAAAAGGAACCAAGGCAAGCAAAGAAAGGAAGCGCTAGTAGCACAATAAAATTGGCCAAAGTGAAGTCACCAGGGCTCGAAGAGGGAGGCACGCTCCAATACAAGACACAGCGCTCACTTAGTGAGCATTTTCGTGCTTCACCAAGGAAATTGAGGGAAAGCAATGGCTACACCAAGGATCGAAGTTGGAACCATCAACACAAGGAATGTAGTGCTCAAATTTTGAGCACAATGCTCACTTAGTGAGCGCTACACTAGGAGCATGCTTGCTGGGCCAAGAGAAGTGAGCACAATGTTCACTTAGTAAGTGGAGCACTCCCCTGGGAGTTGACCCATGCCTCCAACCCAATTAAACTAAGGCCAACCGGACCCATTTCTCTTCACAAATCAAAAGGGCCCACTCCAAGCTTTGAAGACCAAAAATAGAAAGTTTATAAATAGGATTAAATTCAATTTGTAAAGGACCTTTTGCTCATTTTCTTAGTTTTACTTGGAGCTCATTTTTTTGTTTTCACTTTAGCTTTGTGAATTGGGAAATTGGGATTGAGATCTACTTTCTCTTTCTGTTTGTTCTTGCTTCTGCACACTCTACTTTCTGTTTTGAATTTTAGATTGAGATTGAAGAATTCTGTTTCATCCCTTGATCTTAAATTCATCTTTGCTTTTCTGCTACATAATTCTGAGGATTGAGAATTGGATCTGAAGTTCCTTTACTGTTTTCATTTTCATTTCTTCTACACTTTTTTTTTATTGATCAAGGGAGTAATAGAGATCTAGATCAGCTTTCTAATCTCATTGCTCCTCTCAGATCTTTAATTTTTCTTGTAGATTTCATAATTGAGATGAGTCTTCTTTCTGTCTTGTTTCTTCAAGCAATTTTCCATTTCTGTTTAGATCTTCTACAGTTCACTTCATCTTCTACTTCTCTGTTACTGCACTTTGGATTTTCTTGTTTAATCCTAAATCCCAGCCCTAAATCCCTTTAATCTTCAAGCAATTTAAGTTTTACAGCAATTTAGATCTAGCAAATTTATATTTCTTGCACTTTAAGTTTAAGTTATTTACTTTTCTTGCACTTTAAGTTTCAGTTTATTTACTTTCTTGCACTCTAAGTTTTATGCAATTTAATTTTTCTACACCTTTAGATTCAGTTAATTTACCTTCTGCACTCTGTATTTCTGTTCAATTTACATTCTGCACCTTTTATTTTCATGCAATTTAGCTTCGGTTGATCACAATTCACTCAAATCATCACTTGTTTGCTTGACTAAACTAACCACCTAACTAAAATTGTTCAATCCATCAATCCTTATGGGATCGACCTCACTCTTGTGAGTAATTACTACTTGATGCGACCCGGTACACTTGTCAGTGAGTTTTGTGTTGGATTGTTTTTCACACATAAAGTTTTTGGTGCCATTGCCGGGGATTGATCTAGATTGACAATAATTAAGTAAGATGGTGGTCTAGATTAAGAACTTTTTCTTTATTTTTGTTCATTTTCTTTGTTTTTAACAAGCACACTAACTGTTTGAATTTTTGTTTAAACTAACCTTAACCTCACTCTAGGAGCAGGGTGAATCACTCTTGTTTTCTGGTTTTGTGTGTGTTTTTTGTTGTTTTGTATGACAGAGGCAAGGAGAGAGATCCCTACCTTCTGTGAGACTGATGAAAGAACTCTCCGAAGGATAAGAAGAGAAGCAAGAGGGAAAGGAATTATTGGAGAAGAGAAATCAGAGGAAGAATTCCAAGAAATGGAGGAAAATTCAACAAATCCAGCAGTGGGTGTGGCCAACAACAATGGTCAGCCCCAGAGGAGATTATTGGCTTCATATACGTTTGCTAATCCAATGTATTGTGGGAGTAGCATCCTTACCCCAAATGTCAATGCAAACAACTTTGAATTGAGGCCCTAACTCATCACCTTGGTACAAAACAACTGCTCCTATGGAGGAAGCCCTCTGGAAGATCCAAACTAGCATCTATTTACTTTCTTGAGGATCTATGACATAGTGAAGTCCAATGGTGTGCATCCAGACATATACAAATTATTGCTGTTTCCATTTTCATTAAGGGACAAGGCTGCTCAATGGCTTGAAGGCTTTCCACAAGGAAGCATCACTAGCTGGGAGGATCTAGTGAATAAATTCCTAGCCATGTTCTACCCACCTTAAAGGATCATCAGGCTCAAGACAGAGGTCCAAACCTTCACACAAATGGATGCAAAATCTCTCTATGAGGCATGGGAGAGATACAAGGCCCTAATTAGAAAATGTTCTCCTGAAATGTTCAATGAATGGGACATACTACAGAATTTCTATGAAGGATTGACTCTGAAGGCTCAGGAAGCACTAGATCATTCAGCAGGAGGCTCATTACAATTAATGAAGACAGCAGAGAAAGCCCAAAACCTCATAGATATGGTGGCAAACAATCAATACTTCTTTGCTCATCAAAGACAATATCAACCATCTCAAAGAAAGGGAGTACTGGAGTTGGAAGGAGTGGACACTATTCTAGCTCAGCACAAGGTGATGCAGCAGCAAATCCAGCAACAATTTGAGCAAATGGCT
Organism: Arachis ipaensis; assembly: GCF_059453495.1. Classification (NCBI taxonomy): domain Eukaryota; kingdom Viridiplantae; phylum Streptophyta; class Magnoliopsida; order Fabales; family Fabaceae; genus Arachis; species Arachis ipaensis. The sequence goes on along the minus strand of NC_142440.1, from coordinate 76,267,985 downwards.
AAAAGGATTGATAGCTTACAAGTTGCATCAGTGAATGTCACCAATCAACCAGCAACTGGGTGGGGACAAAGTGAGGAAAATGGTGAAGATCAGCAGCAAGAACAAGTGAACTATATGCACAACCAAGGATCCAGCCAGAATGAAGTCTATGGTGACACCTACAATCCATCCTGGAAGAACCATCCAAATCTCAGATGGGGAGATAACCACAATCAAAACCAACAGTCCTGGCAGAAAAATTCAACCCAAAACAACTCAAGAAACACAACTTACACAAACCACAGCAACTAACAAAACACTAACCACAATCCATACAGAAAACCCCAAAGTAACTACCCCAATCCTACCTATTATCCACCTAATAACCTAGCCACTAACCAAAACAATTATCATCCACCTTCAACATCTCACAACTAACCACAAATATCACAAGACACTCAAAGGATCTCCAACTTGGAGATACTAATGGAAAAGATGATGAAGCATCAGGAATTAACAAGCAAGAATCATGAAGCCTCATTGAGAAACTTAGAAAGGCAGATTGGGTAACTGTCCAAGCAAGCAGTGATTGAAATGGCAACAAGCTCACTCCCAAGTGATACCATTCCAAATCCTAAAGAAGAGTGCAAAGATATTCAATTAAGGAGTGGAAGAACCTTGGTGGACAACAAGAAACCTGTGGACGATAACAAGATCATCAGCAAGCATGATAAGGCTAACAACAAGGAAAAGATGCAAGCAAGCAAGATCAAGAAAAGCTTAAAGAGAAGGATGAGCAGCCAAAAGAGTCAAGGAAAGGGAGACAAGTAATGGAGGAACCATCTCAAGGAAAGAAGCAGGTGGAGAAGACTTTCACACCTCCTCTGCCATATCCTCAAAGGTTTAACAAAGAAACCAAGGAACAACATTTTCCCAAATTCCTTGAAGTCTTTAAGAAGTTGGAGATAAACATTCCCCTGGCTGAAGCATTAGAGCAGATGCCTCTATATGCTAAATTCTTGAAGGAGCTCATTAACAAAAAGAGAAGCTGGCATGAGAAGGAAACCATTATGGTCACTGAAAAATGCAGTGCTGTGTGATTCAAAGGGGCCTCCCACCAAAACTCAAGGACCCTGGGAGCTTCTTCTTGCCTTGTACCATTGGTAGTCTAACCATTGATAAGGCCTTATGTGACTTAGGAGCAAGCATCAATCTAATTCCCTATTCTATGATGAGAAGGCTATGCATAGAGGAAGTAAAGGCCACACAAATGTCACTAGAGCTCGTGGACAAATCATTGGTATTTTCCAGAGGAGTGATTGAAAATCTCCTGGTCCAAGTAGGAACATTCATATTCCCAGCAGACTTTGTGATCCTGGATCTAGGAGAAGAAGAGAGTGACTCTATTATCTTGGGAAGACCCTTCTTGGCCACAGCAAGGGCCATCATAGATGTTGAACAATGAGAGCTGACCCTAAGGGTACATAAAGAAAGCATTACTCTGAATGTCTTTCCAGAAGCACGGCATAATGATGAAAAGAAAAAATGCTTGGAGGTTGACAAAGAAGACTTGCAGTGGAAGGAAGAAACCAACAAGACACTCATTAGTTCCCTTCCAAAGCAAGAGACAAGCAGCAAGGCAGGACAAGAGGAGAATGAGACTGCACAGAATGATGAGAGGAGCAAGAAGGAAGTGAGGTGTTAGCCACTGAGAAGACAGATTCCAAAATACAGCCCACTGTCAAAGGAGACAAATCACCAAGAAAAAGGAAGAAAAGCAAGAAAAAGGGTCCAAAAGGGAGGAAAAACAAAAAGATCCCAACAGAAGGATTTTCAAAGGGAGATAAAGTGCAGCTAATTTACCAGCAGTTGGGGACAAATCAACAATCTGATGATTACTACACTATCAACACAATACTCTCACTGGAACATACAGAGATTGAACATCAAGGCACTGGAAGGAAGCTTACTGTGAGAGGAGACAAACTGAGACATCACAAGCATCAACCACCCTAATGAGGGTCCAATGTCAAGTTAGTGACAATAAAAGAGCACTTATTGGGAGGCAACCCAACCTAAAGTAATCTATTTTCATAGCTATTTCAATAAATAGGTTGAGTAGTCTTATCTGTATTGCAAGGAGCTAAGTTTGGTGTTGCACACCAAAACAATTCAAGGGAGAATGAAGAATGCTAAGTTTGGTGTTCCACAATTTTTACCTTCTGCATAATCAGTTGCTAGCTCCAAGCAATCAGAGAGACTATTTAGCCATTGTTTGTTTTCTAGTTTTAGTTTTGTGACCTTCAGCAAAGGCACAAGGTGTCATATATATATATATATATATGTGTGTGTGTGTGTGTGTGTGTGTGTGTGTGTGTGTGTGTGTGTGTGTGTATGTGTGTGTGTGTGTGTGTGTGTGTGTGTGTGCGTGTGTGTGTGGTTGATTGGTTGCATAAGAAACATTAGCAAGGGACTAAGTTTGGTGTTCACACACTAAAAATAAGTTCAAAAGCTTACAAGCAAAATCTTGCATACTAACTAGTTGCCTAAGGGCTTGAGAAACAAGCAACTTTTGAGGATTATGCAGGAAAATATTCAACCGGTGGAGGGAGTTTGCATCATTGGCCAAAGGAAGTACAACAAAGAGAAATAATGATGACAGAAGGAAAAGCTGAGAGACATTTCCAACAGGTTGTATTGACACTTAATCCTTGTTGCTTTGAAGTATTTTAATTTGGAGATTCCTATATGCTTTGCTGAAGTGTTCAATCGGGAGCAAGTGTAAATGTTTGCTAAGAATGCTAGCCTGCATAGTATGCTTGTAATAACTCATCAGCTTAAATTCTGTTTTGTTCCCCTTCTACAGAAATAAAAGAAAAATGTTTGATTTAGAAAAGTGATTGTCAAATGTTGTAGAAATTAGGATGAGAATTCAGTGGTGGTAGTTGTTTGATTTAATGGTTAGCTCAAATAACAAAAGCTGCATAATAATATGTTCTTTGAAGTGTGAATTAGTTTGCTGCTATAAAGTCTGTTATCAATGAATATCCCTTGAGAAGAAATCAAAATAAGAAAGAAAAAGGAAAAAAAAAGCCAAGAATTGGCAAAGAAACAAACAATAAGGCTAGACACCAATAGCTTGGACCCTAGGACATATGCCTGTGGTATTTTTGTACTAGGATATGCTTGGACAAGTAGGTTCTGAGGAGTATTTCAAAACTTGGCCACTTGGATCAACTGATCTGGGATTGCCAACCAAAAGTCTACTATCAAGAGCAACTTAGTTACAAAGCATTTAGTAATCCAAAGAGATGCTGGGCATCAATGTTCCTAGGAAGAAATTGTGAGCTATGTGTGTGTGGTGAAGAAATGTTGAGCAAAATTTAGCCAAAAGGCTGCTGCAACATTTGCCACTAAGCCTTCCTTGAAGAATAAGCTTTCTAAGCAAAGGGAAGAAAGAAAAAGCTAAGAGGGATCAATCAAAAAGCAAGGAATTATAGCAGCAACTCTAGTGAACCTTTGAGGAAATATTTCTTATCTATCAGCAAAGAATAAATGAGCTACATTTATCTGCATAAAACCCTAGGAACCAAGTTCAATTATCTGCTAAATAAGGACATGCATGCTTCTGTTTCATTTCATTTCTTCTTATGTTTAGTGCTTGCTTGGGGACAAGCAAGATTTAAGTTTGGTGTTGTGATGACAAGTCATCTTATGCTAGCTTTTCAAGCATTTCTCACTTGTTTCATTAGGTTTCATGCACTTTCTTGCATCATAAGTAAGTGATTTGGAGTGGATTTGCATGGTTATGTCAATTCTATCAACCATCATTTATTTGACACAAAATCATAAGGTTTAAGCTAGAACTTGTTGGTTTTTGAATGATTTAGAAACCTTGTGAATTTGGAGATGCTTTGATTGGTTTCTTTGATTACTTGTAGGTAAAGAAATGGTGAAAAAAGGAATTTTTGGCACACTTTTGAAGTTAGAGCATGCCTTGGACCTTAGACCACGCTTCGAAAAGCGTGACCCAAGACATAAAAGCGTGGTGATCATCCAAAGGAGCAAGGGTCAGAGCGCTCAAAGGGATGCCAATTCAACAAGGCACCAGCGCTCACGTAGTGAGCACTATGCTCACTTAGTGAGCATTATCGTGGCACACTTCACCAAGAAAAGCAGCACGCCCAGGGAACAAAGGAAGCAATAGCGCTCACTTAGTGAGCACTATGCTCACTTAGTGAGCATTTGCGTCACACACACTAAAGGGAACCAAGGCAAGCAAAGAAAGGAAGCGCTAGTGGCACAAGGAAATTGGCCAAAGTGAAGTCACCAGGGCTCGAAGAGGGAGGCACGCTCCAACACAAGACACAGTGCTCACTTAGTGAGCACTATGCTCACTTAGTGAGCATTTTCGTGCTTCACCAAGGAAATTGAGGGAGAGCAATGCCCACACCAAGAATCAAAGTTGGAACCATCAACACAAGGAATGTAGCACTCAAATATTGAGCACAATGCTCACTTAGTAAGCGGAGCACTCCCCTGGGAGTTGAGCCATGCCTCCAACTCAATTAAACCAAGGCCAACCGGACCCATTTCTCTTCACAAATCAAAAGGGCCCACTCCAAGCTTTAAAGACCAAAAATAAAAAGTGTATAAATAGGATTAAATTCAATTTGTAAAGGACCTTTTGCTCATTTTTTTTAGTTTTACTTGGAGCTCATTTTTTTGTTTTCACTTTAGCTTTTTGAATTGGGGAATTGGGATTGAGATCTACTTTCTCTTTCTGTTTGTTCTTGCTTCTGCACACTCTACTTTCTGTTTTGAATTTTAGATTGAGATTGAAGAATTCTATTTCATCCCTTGATCTTAAATTCATCTTTGCTTTTCTGCTGTATAATTCTGAGGATTGAGAATTGGATCTGAAGTTCCTTTACTGTTTTCATTTTCATTTCTTCTGCACTTTCTTTTATTGATCAAAGGAGTAATTGAGATCTAGATCAGTTTTCTAATATCACTGCTCCTCTCAGATCTTCAATTTTTCTTGTAGATTTCATAATTGAGCTGAGTCTTCTTTCTGTCTTGTTTCTTCAAGAAAATTTCCATTTCTGTTTAGATCTTCTGCAATTCACTTCATCTTCTACTTCTCTGATTTACTGCACTTTGGATTTTCTTGTTTAATCCTGAATCCCAGCCCTAAATCCCTTTACTCTTCAAGCAATTGAAGTTTCACAGCAATTTAGATCTAGCAAATTTATATTTCTTGCACTTTAAGTTTCAGCTATTTACTTTTCTTGCACTTTAAGTTTCAGTTCATTTACTTTTTTGCACTCTAAGTTTCATGCAATTTAATTTTTCTGCACCTTTAGATTCAGTCAATTTACCTTCCGTACTCTATATTTCTGCTCAATTTACATTCTGCACCTTTTATTTACATGCAGTTTAGCTTCTGTTGATCACAATTCACTCAAATCATCACTTGTTTGCTTAACTAAACTAACCACCTAACTAAAATTGCTCAATCCATCAATCCCTGTGGGATCGACCTCACTCTTGTGAGTAATTACTACTTGATGCGACCCGGTACACTTGTCGGTGAGTTTTGTGTTGGATCGTTTTTCACACATCAAGCTTCCATCGAAGAAACCGTGACCCTCCACCATTTTTTTCTTTGATTTCTTTTAATCCGTAACTCTAATAAAAAATCTAATCCAATTAAAGTGATCATATCTTCCCCCTCTATAAGTTCACATCACTTTTTTTGGTAGATGTTGACGGTGACGTAGTTCTCCTTCTCCTTGAGTTCAGCTAATTAGAGTTTTAGGAGGCACAGACGATTTTTGGCGTTTTCTTCTTCAACTGCTTGGTCAAAAAGCTTCTCCAGAGTTTTTGTTGTTTTGATTTGGTATGGAGGTAGGATTTCGGTAAATTTTCATTGATTAAATTTATATTTGATAAGTGAATAGATGTTGTAATTGATTATGATTTAATTTACCTGATATTATATTGAATTTTTGTGAAACTTTGATAATTGGTGATTGATGATGGATCAGCTAGTCATGGGAACAGCCAAGCCGTGGCTTGATGATGAGACTTATGGCTACTGTGTTGTTGTATATTCATTAAAATTGGTGAGATTTGATGGCCGAGAGTTTAAATTAAAATTTACAAAGAATGGGTAATCGAAAAACTCGAAAATAGAGTTAAAAATCAAGTAGAATTTTGAAAATAAAATAGGAAGGGTTTTGGTTCTCTTTGAAGAGAAGAAACAGCCATGAAAAGTTATTTTTGAAGGATATAAATGTATTTTTATAAAAAGATCAATGTTAATCTATAATTATATAAGTTTACAGGTATTTTAGCTAATAAATAAAGTTCAGGGGTAAAACGGATATTTTATAAAAAAATGTTCAAAGTTATTTTTATAAATATGAAAATAAGTGAGGGTTCAAATGTTATTCTATAAAATATTAAGGTCAAAAAATAAAATATTAAAGAGTTTGTGGTTTAGAAAGTAATTAATAAAATTTTAAAAATAAGGTTTTATAAAACGAGCTTTAAAAGTATTAAAAATATTATTTTAAATATTTATTTAAAATTACTCATTTACATTAAAGTAAATTATTATTATTATAATTATTATTTAACAAAGATATTATGTTATAAGAATATTATTATACGTATTATTAAGAATAAAACAGAGGGTAGTAAACAGAGTAATCTTAAAAATCTTTAGAGAACACATATTTAATTAAAGAATCTTATGATTCTTTTTCCATAAGATATTTAGTGAAAGATGAGGGAATAGTTCGACGATAATTTGATTTATTTATGTTGGTAATCAAAATACTAAAGAAAAGATGAATCGGCCTGTGTGGTTAAAAGAATTAAGGAAAGATAATTGTTAAAGTTGTGGCTGTGTGTAATTGTGGTTGTGGCTGTGTGCAAATGTGGTGCGGGGACGCCCGCAGTTTCCAGGAGAAGGTGGCACATGTTTCAGCTGGAAAATCGACGCCTGCAAGTACTATGCAGAGGTCATAGTTGCCATACTTCAGCTAGAGAATCAACGCCTGCAAGAGGTTGGAACCTTGCAGAGATTATGCCGGTGGAATGCCTTATCTGACTTGCGAGTTGGATTGCGTTGGGTGCGGGTCGAAACCGACAAATGAGCGCATTACCTGCGATAGGACTAGACATGCATCATCCTTGCTGCGCATTTGCACTTTACTTGATAATGTGAAATTTTTTGTGACTTCTTGTATTTGTGCATTCCTTAATGGTATTCTGAAGTGTTGTGACTGGGTATTTCTCTGTGATTCTTGTATATTTGGCTATGAATTAATTGAGCTGTCATAATACTGACTTAACTAACTACCCCCCGGCCCTACTAAGAACCCCCCCAGTTTTTACCCCTTACTTCCTTCCCCATTAGATGGAGACGGGCGTCTTGTTCTATGAGATAGACCATCCCTCCATATATGAGGATCCTGTACAGCATAGGTTTTACGTAACAGCTGCAGAGATTAGGACCCGTATATATGTTCTGCGCAACCACCCTTTCCGACACCCAATTAACACTCCGCTCTTCAACCCTAACTTACCTTATGAATTCTCATTGCATTGGCTTCATCCTAATGCTCCGTTTCACCCATTCCATGACAGACATGTACCTCATCAGCACCCTGATCAGCTTGAGGATCAGGTGGTCCCTAAGCCTGAGCCTATGGAGGAGTATATACCAGAACATATACCCGAATGGGATATTCCTGTAGAGCATATCTCAGTGTCTTCATCTAAGCCTTCATCTGAGGAGCTTCACACCGCCTCCATTAGTGGACTAACGAGTGTGAGCTAGAGCAATAGTATAAGTGCCAGGAATCTGATGAGCGGATATTTTATACGCTTTTTGGCATTATTTTCATATAATTTTTAGTATGTTTTATTTAAGTTTTACTAAGTTTTCATAGGTTTTAGTGCAAAATTCAAATTTTTGGATTCTACTTTGAGTTTGTGTGTTTTTATGCAATCTCAGGTATTTTCTGGTTAATATTGAGGAGCTGGAGCAAAAGTCTGATTTAGAGGCAGAAAAAGCACTGCAGATGCTATCCGGATCTGACCTCCTTGCACTCGAAAGAGCTTTTTTGGAGCTATAGACATCCAAATATAGCATCCACAACGGCTAAGGAAAGCTAACATCCAGGGCTTTCCAAAAATATATAATAGTTTATACTTTACTTTAGAATTGAAGGCCCAAAACTGGCATTCAACGCCAGCCATCTACCCCAGTCCAGGCGTCCAACGCCAAAACTAGAAGAGGCCAGCGTCCAACACCCAAAAAGGACCCCCTAGTCAGCGTTCAACGCCCTAGAGGCCTCCTAGCACGTGGATTTCAATCAAGCTCAGCTCAAACACTCATAAGTGGACACCAGAAGTGGAGTTTAGCACTAAAAGACTATTTTACCCTTTTTATGTAATCCTTAGTCATTAGTTTAGTGTTTAAAGTAGAAGATCACTCTTTGTTAAGGATCTTCCACCACTTTACATCTTTATCATTGTATTTTCTGTCAGTATGAGTTTCTAAACCTCCTAGGTTGAGGGGAGGAGCTCTGCTGAGGTTTATGGATTAATAAAGTACTATTATTCTTTCTCAATATGTGTTTGATTCTCTATTCTAAGATGTATATTCATTTTTTATCATTATGAATGCGTTGAACTGGCAAAAGGTTATCTCATTCTACCTGGGTTTGGAGTGAGTCTTTCATCGGACAACAATGAACCACTAGCTTGATTATACATCTCTTAGACGGCTATCCATGACTTCGTTGGGGACTTCTCAAGACACCAGTTCAGCCAAGGTACGGGGAGATTAGAGTTTTTGTGGTAGAGGCTAGAACCAAGGGCACAGCATTCTCTGATTCAGAAGATTTGTAACACCTTAATTACCCTAAGCCTTACCTCGCGTCATAAAGCAAAAGTTAATCAAAGGTTACTACAAGTCTAAAGCTTATACATATAATATATAGAAGAAGTAATATATTCTAGAAGCCTGATGAAGGATACAGCTCAAAAATAGGATTTATAAAAAACGCAAAACGTACTCACGATGCTACAAACTTAACGCACAAGAAATGGATATAATATAACAAAATATAAGAGTATTATAGTATGAAGATCTAGCCATGGCTCGTGGAGTTTAAGCCGGCTAGCTATATACAGACCATACAGACATCTGAAAGTTAAAACAGCTTATATGAGTTTTTTCTCTCAAAGCCTCTAGGCAAAAGTAAATACAAAAGTGAGAGATAATACAAAATAAGCAAAAAGACTCCAAAACGGATAGAGATCCTCCGCTCTGTCACCACCAAAATAACTCACCGAGATGGGTTACGACCTGCATCTGAAAAACAACAACAGAATATCATATGAGAACCGGAGGTTTCCAGTATAGTAACAGTGCCCAATATGTAAGATGTAAGGCTCCGGGACGCCAAAGGCAATCCTAGAACTTCATTTTTCATACGGATATTCAAGCTAAGAATAATTTAAATAAATAAAGAACTTAAACCATAAACTAGGTTATCTAAACTTAGGGGAATTCTAACTAACACTAATCACACTGCTGTATCCCACAGCCTTCGCCAACCTAACGTCTGTGCGATTCCATCGCAACCGCCTACCTACCTCCTCAGTACCAGACAATCACAACTAATACAAGCAAGTAAAACACAAGTAATATACATGTACAACAAGTAAAATAACTAGCCAATAAGCACATTATTCATTTAGGCAAGAGATGCAATTAGGCAAAGCAAACAAAACACATAGTAGATGTACATGATGAATGCCTGTCCTATTGGCTCGTGATATCACTTGTCGGTCTATGAATGCCAACCCAACACATCCTTTCGGATGTCGCCTTTCTGCCACGTCTGAGAATATAGCACCTGGCACGCTTTTGTTCTGAGGATATAGTGCTTGGCACACTATCGTTCCGAAGATATAGTGCTTGGCACACTTGCATGCTCATTCCGAGGATATAGTGCCTGACACATTCTTGCGGCAGAGAAGGAAAACAACAACAACATCTATTTCATCATAAATCATTCCAAGGATATAGTGCCTGGCACACTATCTACATTCAACAAGTCCATCGACCTCGAAGTATCGCCAGTCATCACCATTTCTCATATCAAATCACTTTCAATTATCAATTCTCAATATTCTAAGGATATAGTGCCTGGCACACTTTCCTTCAATATCCATCAAGCTCATTATAACCATCATCAGTTCTTAATTCCATTCTGAACTCATTAGTTCATCAGTTTCTCTATTCGTTGTCAGCAATCACGAAGTTCACTACTCTTCCTTCTCTCTCAACCAAACTTATCCTCAATACACCAGAAACCTAAACATCCGTTCTCTAACTTTTCAAAGTAATACCCAATTTAAATACCTAGGACCTTTCCCATGCTTTAATACCTAAAAATAAGCCAAAGAGTCTTAAATAGGTGTCACAGAAGTTTACAAACTTGTTGGGAAGGTGAAATAGTAAAAAATAAGATTTTAGTTGAAAAACAGGGCATGTGCATATGCATAAGGGTGTGCGTGTGCACGCCTAGGAAAGTTTTCAAATATGTGCGTATGCATAGAGGTGTGCGTACGCACAGTTGATAAACCACTATTTTATGGTTTATCTTGTGCTCAATTGAGTGATTTTTATCAAGTCTTTACACACTTACTCATACAATTTGCATGATTTTACAATTCCTTCCTAATTCTGTTCTGTGATTGAAAACTCGCTTCCTAAGCCTTTAAACTGTGTATTTTTAATTCCCCTTTATACCATTCGATGTCGTGATCTGTGTGTTAAGTGTTTTCAGGCTATATAGGACAGGAATGGCTGAGAGGATGCAGAGGAAGCTTGCATAAGTGGAAGGAGCACAAGAATTGTAGGAGATAACCAGCGAGGAGCGACGCGTGCGCGTACCTGACACGTGCGCGTGATTTGGAGTTTTGCACAGCAACGCGTGCGCGTACCTGACGCGTACGCGTGACGTGCGCCACATGCAGAAATCTTAGAAGACGCTAGGGGCAATTTTGAGCTGAGTTTGGACCCAGTTTTCGGCCCAGAAACACAGACTAGAGCCAGGGAACGAGTAGAGACTCAAGGGAGATTTCACATTCACGTAGTTTTTGAGTTTAGCTTGCGAATCCTAGAGAGAAATACTTCCTCCTCAAGGTTTTCTTTCACATTCATAGTTATAGGATTTTATGCTTTTGATTAGATATTGAGAAGATTCACTACCTCCGTTGAAGTTTCATCATTCTAGTTTGTTTCCTTATTCCTTTACTCTTTTTAATCGCCCATTAACCCTGTTCAGATACGTATGTTTATGATTTTGGAATTTATTAATGCAAAGAACTATTTTTACCTTTAATTAATTTTCAGTTATTATTTTCTCCAATTAATCATTTCTTCTTTTTATTTCCTTTATATGCCTGTGAATGTTGTATCTATGTCAATGGAGTAGACTCCTAACTTGACTTGGGAGTTGGTTAAAAAGAGACCCTTGAGTTAAAATACTCAAGTGTTAATTAGAATTTGGAAATTGTTGGCTAGCTCTCTAGTCTCTGACTCTAATCCTTCCTTAGGAGAGGATTAGGACTTGGGATTCAGAGTTAGTTAGTTAGTTACTTGACTTTCCTTTATTCGGTAAGGGTGATGAGGGAAAAAACGATTCCACACAAACTCACCGGCAAGTGTACCGGGTCGCATCAAGTAGTAATAACTCACAAGAGTGAGGTCGATCCCACAGGGATTGATGGATTGAGCAACTTTAGTTAGGTGATGAATTTAGTTAAGCGAATATTTGATGATTTGAGTGAAACTTGATTTGCATGAGTAAATTGTAGAAAATTTAAGTGCAGAAAGTAAATTGGGCAGAAAAGTAAAGTGCAGATGAGGTAAATTACAGAAACTTAAAGTGCAAGAAATTAAAAAAGCTGAAACGTAAATTGTAAGAAAAGTAAATGACTGAAACTTAAAGTGCAAGAAACTTAAATTGCTGAATCTAAATTGATAAAAAACTTAAATTGCTTGAAGGATAAAGGGATTTGGGTATTGGGATTCAGAATTAAACTGGAAAATGTAAATTGAAGTAAATCAGAGAACCATGATATGAAGAGAATTGCAGAAGAACTAAAACAGAAATGAAAATTTGCAGAAGAATGAAAATCAGAAAGAAACAATTGAGATCCGATCTTTAATTCATAAATTTAGAAAACAGAAAAGAATTGGAACTCCAAGATGAAGAACTTCAGAGAATTCTTCAATCAGAGTTCCAATTCTTTGGTACCCTGGCTGGCGTTTAAACGCCAGTTTTCCTTCCTCACTGGGCGTTTTGAACGCCCAGCTTTTTCTCTGTAATTCCTCTGCTGTATGTTCTGAATCTTCAATTTTCTGTATTATTGACTTGAAAAGACATAATTTTGAAAATTTTTCTGAATTTTTAATGATGAGAGAGAGCAACAACAAAATGAAACTAATCATAAAAAAAAAACTAAGCTCAAATAACCAATGCATGCAAGACACCGAACTTAGAAATTTTCATATTAGAGACACTAACAAATTGAGAATGCACATGAGAAACAACAAAAGACACAAAACAAGAGAATTTAAAGATCAAACCCAAGAAAATCATCAAGAACAACTTGAATATCAATGAAGAATATAATGCATGAAAATTTTTTTCGCAAATTTTAAGAAAAGATGCAATTGACACCAAACTTAAAATGTGACACTAGACTCAAACAAGAAACACAAATTATTTTTTATTTTTATGATTTTATAAATTTTTTTTGTATTTTTCAAAAATTATTTGGAAAAAGAAACTAAGGAATTCAAAATTCTTAATGAAAATTCCAGGAATCATGCAATGTTAGTCTAAAAACTCCGGTCCAGGAATTAGACATGGCTTACTAGCCAGCCAAGCTTTCAGTGAAAGCTTCGGTCCAAAACACTAGACATGGCCAATGGCCAGCCAAGCTTTAGCAGATCATTACATCCAACAGCAAGATTGATAGAAATCAACAAGCTCTTGTGATGATAAGTTGAAACCTCGGTCCAAAAGATTAGACATGGCTTCACAGCCAGCCAGACTTCAACAGATCATCATGAAACTCTAGAATTCATTCTTAAAAATTTTGAAGTCATAGAATAATTTTTTTTTTTTTGAAATTTTTTTTCAAAAATAAAATAAAAGTCAAAAAGCTTTAACATAAAATAAAAGTACCTAATCTGAGCAACAAGATGAACCGTCAGTTGTCCAAACCCGAACAATCCCCAGCAACGGCGCCAAAAACTTGGTGCACGAAATTGTGATTTCAAAGGCACCAAAAACTTGGTACGCACAATTGTAATCTCAACTCTTTTTCACAACTTCGCACAACTAACCAGCAAGTGCACTGGGTCGTCCAAGTAATAAACCTTACGTGAGTAAGGGTCGATCCCACGGAGATTGTCGGCTTGAAGCAAGCTATGGTCATCTTGTAAATCTCAGTCAGGCAGATTCAAATGGTTATGAGGTTTTGATAATTAAAATATAAATAAAATATAAAATAGGATAGAAATACTTATATAATTCATTGGTGAGAATTTCAGATAAGCGTGTGAAGATGCTTTGTTCCTTCTGAACCTCTGCTTTCCTACTGTCTTCATTCAATCATTCATACTACTTTCCATTGCAAGCTTTATGTTGGGGGATCACCGTTGTCAACGGCTACCGTCCATCCTCTCAGTGAAAATGGTCCAAATGCACTGTCACCGCACGGCTAATCAGCTGTTGGTTATCGATCATGTTGGAATAGGATCCATTGATCCTTTTGCGTCTGTCACTACGCCCAACACTCGCGAGTTTGAAGCTCGTCACAGTCATCCTATCCCAGATCCTACTCGGAATACCACAGAAAAGGTTTAGACTTTTCGGATCTCAAGAATGGCCGCCAATAATTCTAGCCTATACCACGAAGGTTTTAATCTTAGATTAGAAACCCAAGAGATACACATTCAAGCTTGTTGCATGTAGAACGAAAGTGGTTGTCAGGCACGCGTTCATAGGTGAGAATGGTGATGAGTGTCACATAATCATCACATCCATCATGTTCTTGTGTACGAATGAATATCTTAGAGAAGAAATAGGCTTGAGTGAATAGAAAACAGTAGTAATTGCATTAATTCATGAAGAACAGCAGAGCTCCACACCTTAATCTATGGGGTGTAGAAACTCCACCGTAGAAAATACATAAGTGAAAGGTCTAGGCATGGCTGTGAGGCTAGCCCCCATAAAGGTCTAAGATATCATAAGACTAATCAAAGATGAAAATACAATAGCAAAAGGTCCTATTTATAGAGAACTAGTAGCCTCGGGTTTACAGAAATAAGTAAATGATGAAAAAATCCACTTCCGGGCCCACTTGGTGTGTGCTTGGGCTGAGCATTAAAGCTTTCACATGTAGAGACTTTTCTTGGAGTTAAACGCCAGCTTTGTGCCAGTTTGGGCGTTTAACTCCAGCTTTTATGCCAGTTCTGGCGTTTTGACGCCAAAATTTTTATGCTGACTTGGAACACCGGTTTGGACCATCAAATCTTAGGCAAAGTATGGACTATTATATATTGCTGGAAAGCCCAGGATATCTACTTTCCAACGCAATTGAGAGCGCACCAATTGGGCTTCTATAGCTCCAGAAAATCCACTTCGAGTGCAGGGAGGTCAGAATCCAACAGCATTTGCAGTCCTTTTTCAGCCTCTGAATCAGATTTTTGCTCAGGTCCCTCAATTTCAGCCAGAAAATACCTGAAATCATAGAAAAAACACACAAACTCATAGTAAAATCTAGAAACGTAAATTTTGAATAAAAACTCATAAAAATATACTAAAAAGTAATTAAAACATACTGAAAACTACCTAAAAACAATGCCAAAAAGCGTATAAATTATCCGCTCATCACTTACGCGTGGGATGCCAAAACTGCAGGTGACGCATATGCGTGCGGCACGCGTAGACGTGGGTTAGATTGTGCACCAGGCGCGCTTCCTGCATAGCTCCCGCGTAACTCTCTGTTCAATTCTAATGTGTTGCACATTCACGCATGATTCATACACGTCATAAACGCTTGCGCGTCGAATGTTTTTTTTTCTAAAGGTAATTATGCAGAACTTAACACTGATAAAAATAAAATATAACTAATAATAAAAATGGAAGGTCGTACCATGGTGGGTTGTCTCCCACCTAGCACTTTTCTTTAACGTCCTTAAGTTGGACAGTCCACAAGCTCAGTCTTCTTCTATTGCTGGATCCGCCAAGAGGAAGATCTCCAGCTCCTTGTTGTTCTTCATCTTCTCACCATGGTATAGCTTCAAGTGGTGGCCATTGACTTTGATGAATTTGGGGCTTGAAGGATGACTCAGGTGGAAGACGCCATATGTCTCAGCCTTTTCCACCCAGTAGGGGCCTTTCCACCTTAATCTCAGCTTGCCTGGCATGAGCCTCAACCTTGAGTTATAAAGGAGAACCAACTCCCCAGGTCTGAACTCTCTTCTCTTGATATTCTTGTCATGCACAGCCTTCACCCTCTCTTTGTAGAGCCTTGAGTTCTCACATGCTTCTAGCCGGAGGCACTCCAATTCCTCTAGTTACAGCTTCCTTTCAGCACTGGCTCCCCCCAATCCTAAGTTGCATTCCCTCACCGCCCAGAAAGCTTTGTGTTCCACCTCCACTGGGAGGTGGAAAGCCTTCCCGTAGACTAGGCGGAAGGGACTCATTCCGATAGGTGTCTTGTAAGTTGTCCGATAAGCCCAAAGTGCATCCGCAAGTCTAGTACTCCAGTCTCTCCTGTGAGGCTTGACAATCTTCTCCAATATGCGCTTTATCTCCCTATTAGACACCTCAGCTTGCCCATTAGTTTGGGGGTGGTAAGCCGTCGCCACTTTGTGAACAACGCCATGCTTCTTAAACAAACCTATCAGTCTCCTGTTACAGAAGTGAGTGTCTTGATCACTCACGATTGCTCGTGGTGATCCAAAGCGACAGATAATATTATTTCGAACAAAAAAGACAACAACGTTAGCATCATCAGTACGGGTAGAAATTGTCTCCACCCATTTAGAAACATAATCAACAGCTAAAAATATGTATAAGAAACCACTAGAGTTTGGAAATGCACCCATGAAGTCAATACCCCAAACATCAAAAATTTCACAGAACAACATAAGTTGTTGGGGCATCTCATCCCTCTTGGATATATTCCTAAACCTCAGGAATGGGGGGCAAGATTCACAGAAAATAGTTGCATCCTTAAAAAGTGAGGGCCACCAGAATCCACAGTCTAAAATTTTTCTAGCAGTTCTTTGAGGACCAAAATGTCTACCACTCTTAGAAGAATGGCAGGCCACTAAAATTAACTGGAATTCTGATTGTGGCACACACCTTCTAATTATTTGGTCAGCACCACATCTCCATAAATATGGGTCATCCCATATATAATATTTCGACTCACTTTTAAGCTTGTCCATTTTATGCTTAGTAAAATTAGGAGGAAAGGTACGACTAACCAAATAATTAGCTATAGGTGCATACCAAGGAACCACCTCAGATATTGCGTACAAGCTATCAAATGAAAAAGTATCATTGATAGGAGTGGAGTCATTTTTGATGTACTCTAGGAGACTTAAGTGGTCCACCACTAAATTTTGGGAACCACTCCTATCTTTGATCTCTAGATCAAATTTTTGCAACAACAATATCCAATGTATTAACCTTGGTTTGGACTCTTTTTTAGCTAATAAATATTTTAGAGCTGCATGGTCTGAGTATACTACCACCTTAGTACCAAGTAAATAGGCTCGGAATTTATCCAGAGCAAAAACAATAGCCAGAAGCTCTTTTTCAGTGGTAGTATAATTAGAATGGGCAGCGTCTAAGGTCTTAGAAGCATAAGCAATTATATAAGGGTCCTTACCTTCGCGCTGAGCCAGCGCAGCTCCTACCGCGTAGTTGGAGGCGTCACACATTATCTCAAATGGTTGACTCCAGTCGGGCCCTCTCACAATGGGGGCTTGGGTCAAGGCGATATTCAGCTTATCAAATGCCTCCATGCAGTCCTCACTCAGCTCGAACTCAACATCCTTCTGCAGCAGTCGGGATAAAGGCAATGCTACCTTACTGAAGTCCTTAATAAATCACCGGTAAAAACCTGCATGACCAAGAAACAAATAGACTTCCCTCATGGAGGAGGGATAAGGTAAACCAGAAATAACATCTACCTTTGCTGGATCAACTGATATACCAATATTAGAAACAACATGTCCTAGAACAATACCTTGTTTTACCATAAAATGACATTTTTCTAAATTCAATACAAGGTTTGGACTAACACACCTTTTTAATACTCTAGCTAAACTATCCAAGAAAAGGTCAAACAAATCACCATACACACTAAAGTCATCCATAAAAACTTCCATACAGTTCTCAGGAAGATCTGAGAAAATACTCATCATGCATCTTTGAAATGTAGCCATTGCATTACATAAGCCAAAAGGCATTCTCTTATATGCATACGTTCCAAAGGGGCCTGTAAAAGTAGTTTTCTCCTGATCTTCAAGAGCTATATGAATTTAAAAATAGCCAGTGTAACCATCTAGAAAATAGTAGTGTGATTTACCTGACAGGCAATCAAGCATTTGATCAATGAAAGGCAGTGGGTAGTGATCCTTGCGAGTGGCCTGGTTGAGACGCCTATAGTCAATGCATACTCTCCAGAAGTTTTGCACCCTTGTAGCCATGAGTTCTCCATGTTCATTCTTCACTGTTGTGATGCCAGACTTCTTTGGAACCACCTGTACTGGGCTGACCCATTCACTATCCGAGACTAGATAGATGATGTCAGCTTCAAGCAGTCTAGTCATTTCCTTCTTGACAACCTCTAGAATGGTGGGGTTCAACCGCCTCTGAGGTTGATGGATAGGCCTTGCTCCCTCTTCTAAAAATATGCAGTGCTCACAGACTTGAGGGCTGATGCCTACTATATCCGCCAAGCTCCACCCAATAGCTTTCTTGCGTCACTAAGCAACTGCTCCTCTTGTTGGAAAGTGAGTTCCCTTGCAATAATGACTGGGAGCTTCTGATTATCCTCAAGGTAAGTATACTTGACGTGGGGTGGAAGGGGCTTCAACTCAATTTTTAGCTCATGGCTTGGTACTTGATCATCTGGAGCCATTGGTGGTGGCAAGGTATCTTCAGTAAGCTCAGAGGGTTCCCCCACACTTGCAGTTTGCTCCTTGTTCATCTCTTCTACTTCTCCTTGGTGAACTTCAGCCACGGTCTCATCAATAATGTCACACTGGAAGATGGAGTGATCTTCCGGTGGGTGCTTCATAGCTTCATCCAAGTTGAAGCTCACTGCTCTGCCATCTATCTTAAAAGAGTAAGTTCCCTAGAAGGCGTCCAATTTGAACCTCGAAGTCTTCAGAAATAGCCTTCCAAGCAAGATGGATGATGATCTTCCTGAATCATTAGGGGGCATCTCCAAAATGTAGAAGTCAATAGGGAATGTCAACCTCTTAATGCTCACTAGCATGTCTTCAGCAATTCCAACCACTGAGATTATGCTTTTATTTGCCAAAACAAAATGTGCTGCCGACCTTTTTAAGGGAGGGAGCCTCAAAACATCATATACAAATAATGGCATAATACTAACACATGAACCTAAATCACATATGCAGTCAAAAAATTATACACCTTCAATAGTACAAGTAACCATGCATGGACTGGGATCACCACATTTTTTCGGCATGGCACCCATCAAAGCAGAAATAGAGCTAATTAGAGGAATAGTTTCTGAATCATGTATTTTATCTTTGTTCATGCATAAATCTTTTAGAAACTTAGCATACTTAGGTACCTGGCGAATAGCATCAGAAAGGGGAATAGTTACTTCAACCATTTTGAAGATCTCCACCATCTTGGGGTCTAGCTCCATTTGCTTCCTGGGTTTCCTAGCAAGGTGTGAAAAAGGGAATGGGAATGGTGTCTCTCACAGCATCATCTTTCTTAAGTACTCCATTCCTTAGTTGAGCTGCTTCATCTTCACCCACATCTTGTACCTCATCCTCTTCTTCAGCATCTTCTACTTCAACAATGTCTTCAACTTGAATGTCTTCTTTTAAGCTTGGCTCTTTGGGACTCCTCTCTTGCAATGTGGTTCTGGACCTCAAAGTAATGGCATTGATTCCACCTTTGGGGTTAGGTAAGGGTTGTGAGGAAAGTGCACTTGAGCTTGAAGGTTGAATTTTGGGGGTAGAGAGTGGTTCCATCCGGGATATGAGAGCTTGTAAAGTGGAGGTAAGACCAATAATGCTAGAGGTAAATGTATTCTGAAGGTCTTTTTGTCCTTGTACAATAGAGCGAAGCATCTCATCATTAGAGGAGGGAGGAGGGTAAGTAATCTGAGGGGCTTATGGTTGGTTATTTTAAGGCGCTTGAGCTTGCCTTTGATGAGGTGCTCGGTAAGTCTGGCCTTGGTTCTACTGTTGGTATGAAGGGTTCTATTGATACCGGTTCTGCTGATAGTTGTTGTTGTTCCATCTCTGATTTCTACCGTTGTATCTGCCTCCTTGATTGTAGTTGTCCCTCCATCCTTGGTTGGAATTGTCTCTCCACCCTTGGTTGGAATTATCTCTCCATCCTTGGTTGGAGTTGTCTTTTCAACCTTGATTGTAGTTCCCACCTTGATTATAATTACTGCCTTGTTGATAATACCCTTGATTCAGACGGTTGTAGTAATATTTAGTAGCTGCCAAGGTGTTGTCTTTTTGTTGGAGTTGAGGACATTCATCAGTGTAGTAGGAATAGCAAGCGCATATTCCACACACTCTCTGAGGGACCAACTGTTGATACTGTTGTTGTGGAGGAGGTTGAGGTTGTTGTTGATTCAGCTACAGTTGCTTTAGTATATTGGTCATCTCTCCCAAAGTCTTGGTGAGAGCAGCAGTCTCACTACTAGAGGAAACTTCCGCAATAGCCTTAGGATGATTGTTCCTCTGCCTTGCATTTTGGGTGGACTCAGCTAGATTGGTGATCAGTTGCCATGCTTCTGTCGCCGTCTTATACTTAGTCAAAGAGCCATTACTCGTAGCATCTAAAAGTGTCTTGTCTTGAGGCTTCAAGCCTTGGCAGAAATAGCTAATCAATACCAACTGGTCAATCTTGTGATGGGGACATGAGTCTAGGAGATTCCTGAAGTATTCCCAATACTCGTAAAGAGTCTTTAATTCGCCTTGGATAATGCAGGAAATTTCTTTCCTCAGTCTATCTGTAACTTCAGCTACAAAGAACTTGCCCAAGAATTCCCTTCTGAGCATATTCCAATTAGTAACAACTGCTTCAGGTTGAGTGTAGAACCACTCTCTTGCCTTTCCCTCAAGAAAAAATGGGAAGGCATATAGCCATATAGTAACCTCATCCGCACCATGATGCCTAGTAGTTGAGCAGGCTGTCTGAAAATCTCTGAGATGCTTGATAGGCTCTTGAGCAGGTAGGCCATGAAACTTGGGCAGTAAATTAATTAAAGCAGTCTTCAGTTCAAAATCCGCAACTAAATTCGGATGACGCGCTTGGTTTGGTTGCAGTGTAAAGTCCGGAGCTCCTGCTTCTTGGAGAGTAATCCTTCTAGGCTCCGCCATAGTACCTGCTTGTAAATGAACAGAATCAGTAGAAGAGGAGCTTGTTTCTTCCTCAAACGACGCTTCAGATTCACCCTCAAATAAGACTGGTGACTTGGTAGAAACCCCTTCACCACCCTCAGAGGCTAATCGACGTCGAGCTTGCCTAATACATGAAAAAGTTTTTTGATTTCAGGATCAAACGCGGCTAAGCTCGGATCCGGTAATGAACGCGTCATTCAACGAAAGAAACATAGAGCTCGTGGTAATAAAATAAAATATATTAAGAAAATTAAACTATAAACTACTAATAATAAAAAACACACAACTAAAAATAGAATAAAAATGCAAATATGTAAATATAAAAATATTTACACCAACCAATAATTTAGCACACTGTTGCAACTCCCCAGCAACGGCGCCAAAAATTGACGGCCGGAAAAATACCGGTTAAGAAATATTAATAAAAGCTGTGTTGTGAGTACAGTCTCAACCGACGAATTCCCACTGTCAATTTAGAAGATGTCACAATTTTAAGAATAAAATACTGGGAGTAGAATTTCCAGGTCGTTTTCCAAAGAGTTGACACAACATTGTAAATTATTGATCAGGAATTTTCTGAGAATTTTTAGAGTTGGAGAACAGAAAAATAAATGACTATCAATTAAAGCAATAAAAATTAACAAGAGGTTTTATATATTTGAAATGAAAATCCTTGTCTTGGAGAAGATTAATTGGAGTTTCTATCCTTGTTGATTTTCCCAAGTATAATAGTAAGAGGTTATTGCTTATACTTAGTTATCCTTTACCTAATAAAGGAAAGCCAAGTAGCTAAACCAACTCTGATTCACAAGTCCTAATCTTTTCCTAGGGAAGGATTAGAGTTAGTGAATAGAGAGTCAACCAACAACTTCCAATTACAGATTAATACTTGAGTATTCCAACTCAAGGGTTTCCTATTAATCAACTACAAAGTCAAGTTGGGAGTCTACTCCATTGATATGGATGCCATTTTCGCAAACATGTAGAGGGAGTAGAAAGAAGACATGGTAATTAAAATTTAGTAAAAGCAATTTTTTGAGCTAATAAATTAATTGGGGATAATTACACAAATTATGGAATTAAATGTAAAAATAACTCTTTGCATTAATAAATCCCAAAATCCAAGAGATCCATATATGACTCTAAACAAACTGAATGGAAAACAAAAGAGTAAGGAAATAAGAAAGTAAACTATAGTGATAGAGACTTCAATCGAAGGTAGTAACTCTCTCAAGATCCAATCCAAAAGCATAAAACTAAAAATCTAAGAATGTGAAGAACCCTAGAGGAAGTAGTATTTTTCTCTAGAATTCCAAGACTAAAACTAAAACTAAGTGAATGTCAATGTGTGTTGAGTCTCTGCTTGTCCCCTGCTCTAGTCTGTGTTTTTGGGCCAAAAACTGGGTCCAAAACCAGCCTAAAATCGCCCCCAACGTCTTCTGTAGTTGCAGCACGTTATGCACATCACGCGTACGCGTCAGTCACGCATACGTGTCACTTTGCAACTTTGCTTGTCACGCGTATGCGTCAGTCATACGCACGCATGAGCCATGCGTAAGCGTCGATCCTCGCTGGTCAGCTCCTTTGTTTCTTGTGTTCTTTCCACTTTTGCATGCTTCCTTTCCATCCTCTAAGCCATTCCTACCCTATAAAGCCTGAAAACACTTAACACACAGATCACGACATCGAATGCTATAAAGAGAAATTAAAAATTGACAATTTAAAGGCTTGGGAAGCAAGTTTTCAATCATAGAACAAAATTAGGAAGGATTTGTAAAATCATGCAATTTGTATGAATAAGTGTGCAAAGAACTGATAAAAACCACTCAATTTAGCACAAGATAAACCATAAAATAGTGGTTTATCACACAGGTAGTAAAATTTTCAGCTCTGTTCATTCGCACAAGGCGTGCGAATGCCCTCAACAGAGTGCACCTTCCAACGTGTGCGTGCGCACAGGTTGCAAAACTTCGTTAGTTATGTGTGCGCACAGGTCGTGCTAACGCTCTCAACAGCATGCCTTTCCTTGTGTGTGAGTGCGCATAAGGCTGTGCATGCGCATAGGTTCAAAAACTCACAGGGGTGTGCGTGTGCACACAAACCAGAAATCACAAATTCTACATCATGCACAAAATTCAGATTTTGACACCAAACTTTGAGTGATCATAACTTCCTCTAAAAAATTTCATTTTCTACAAACATTATATCCATTTAGAGATTTTTCAATGAACTTTAATTTATATAGCAAATTTCAATAAGTTTTGAAAACTGAGGCTCAAGTTATGATCCGTCAAAGTTCACCAAAAATCTGTTTTTACCAAAAGTCTCAAAACCTCAATTTTACCAAAACTCCCATTCCAAAACCAAACTAATCACAATCCAAACAACACCAAAGCAACATAAATGCCCATATCATTCCTTTCCTAACTCAACCATCCTTAATATCCCAATTACATCATCCTACATCATCAAAACACTTAATCATCAACATCCAAAACGATCATAAACACTCATAATCATCATCAACCAACAACAACAACATCAACAACCACTACCATTCCTCATCAATTTCAATAATCATCACCAAACAATATCTAACATTACCCAAAATTCAACAAAATGGCAATTCCTCACATTATTCTCATAAAACTCACATCCTTCACCAATTGTCATCAACATTAATATTCATACTCCTTATCAATTAATATCAACCTTAGCAACCATTATCAACATTCACTTTTCCATAATCCTCATAAGCAATATTAAATCACAACATTCATCATCAATCCTCATAGTCATTAAGTATCAACAATCAACGTCAAAATTCATACATTCCACATCCCAAAACTATATGTCAACATCACCACCATACAACTTATCTTCGAATCATCAAAATGACATACAATTAAACATACATCCAAACATCCAATCCTATCTTAAAGTCAACTAGCATAAGGTTCACGAAACATTACATATTACATTAAGAAAATCGAAACTATACCTTGGCCGACTATCCTCCACGCACGAAACCACCAAAAAGGCAAGACAACTCCAAAAAGCACCAAGGCTCAAACTAAAAACACATATACCACCAAAATCAAAACCAAGAAACCACAACATACAACACTACAAGGGTTCATGAGCCATTTTACCTTGTCCAAGAGGATTGGGGCAATTTCCAATAATTGCTCGCTACTAGAGATCACCTAAACAACCAAAATCATAAAATCTCCTCAAAAACCATAACAAAAAATGCACAAAAACTAGGGCAGGAAACTAGAGTGTGATCTTCGAGTTCTTACTAGATTTTCTTAGATAGAAACAAAGAGCTCGACGAGAGCTTCACATGGCCACAAACGGCTCATCAACCGGAGTTTCGTAGCTCAAGTTATGGCTCCCGGAAGGTAGATGTGAATAGTAACATCACCTCTTCTCCCCTCTTCTCTCAAACCACGCCTCTTTCATTCTCTATGCATCAAATGAGCTGAAATGCTCATTAAATGAGCATATATATGTTGGGCCTTGGGCCCAGTTTGGACCCGATCCAATCCGTTAGCGTTTTTGGTCCATTTGGCCCACTTTGGGCTAAAACCTTTAAGATTAGTGCCGAGTTTTCAATTCTAAATTTTTTTTGCCTTTTTAAAACAATAAATCAAATTTTCAAAATCTTATTTTCCAAAATACGCGGTACTGGACAGACTGGAGCTGGTACAGCCGGCTTAGACGCCAGTACGCATTTTTACAGAAACTTTTCGAAGAAGATACATTTTCTAACTCAGTAAAATTCATTGAAACAAAATTTCACCTTTATATTTTCAAATTAAAACTTCTAGATTTTGAATCTATTTCGAGCACTAAAATTATTTTATTAAAACGGTTTTACATGAAAAACTCCGGTTCTTACAAGATTCGACCTTATTTGTGGCGTTTTGAGTAGGATCACTAAGGAGAATGAACTGCAGGAGCTTCACTCTCAATCAGACTGGATCCGCACTAACCTTGGGGTTCAGATCTAGAGGAGCATTGGCGACCTCTCAACCGGCATTGATCACATACATCCTACCAGAGAAGAAATTACTCACAGTTGAAGAAGTCAGTAAAACCGAAATTAATCCAGAAGAATAAAGCATCTCCAAGCCTTAACCATCTTCTTATCACTAGTTATAATCAAACATAGCAATTCCATCTTATTTTCTTTTTATGCGTTTAAACAAATCCAACAACTCTTCTATCCGCCTGACTAAGATCTACAAGATAACCATAAATTGCTTCAAACCACAATCCTCATGGGATCGACCCTGACTCACCTCAAGTATTACTTAGACGACCCAGTGCACTTGCTGGTTCAGTTGTACGAAGTGTGGGAATTCATGCACCAAGTTTTTAGTGCCATTGCCGGGGATTGTTCGAGTTTGGACAACTGACGGATTATCTTGTTGCTTAGATTAGCTAAATTTCCTTTTCTTTACAGGTTTAGTTTTATTTTATTTGAGTCTTTTCTTTTCTTTATCACTCTTTATTTTTGGTTTGAGTTTTTTGGTTTTGTTCTTGTTGAATTTTCAAATTCTTTGAGTCTTTTTTCTAATATTTTCAAAAATAGTATTTTTTTTGTTTGAATCTTGTGTCAATCTTTAAGCTTGGTGTCTTCTTGTGTCTTTTCTTTAAAATTTTTTAAATTAAAGTTTTTGGTTTTCAAAATTTTTAAGTTTGGTGTCCTTTGCATGTTCTTGTTTTCTTTGAATCTTTTGAGTTTTGTTCTTGGTGTTCTTCTTGATCTTCAAAGTATTCTTGTTTTTCTTTTTGTTTTGATCTTAAAAATTTTTAAGTTTGGTGTCTTTTGCATGTTCTTATTTTTTTAATCTTTTGAGTTTTGTTCTTGGTGTTCTTCTTCTTCTTCAAAGTCTTCTTGTTTTTCTTTTTCTTTTGATCTTAAAAATTTTTAAGTTTGGTGTCCTTTGCATGTTCTTGTTTTTTTTAATCTTTTGAGTTTTGTTCTTGGTATTCTTCTTGATCTTCAAAGTCTTCTTATTTTTCTTTTTCTTTTGATCTTAAAATTTTCAAGTTTAGTGTCTTTTGGTATTTTTCCTTTCAATTTTCGAAAATTTAGTGTCTTAGATCTAAAAATTTTAAATTTGGTGTCTTTTAGTTATTTTTCTCTTTCTTCATTAATTCAAAAAATCAAAAAAATATCTTTTCTATCTTTATTTCAAATAATTTTCGAAAAATTCAAATAAAATTTCAGATTTTAATTTCAAATTATTATTTTATCTTATCTTAATTTCAAATTTCAAAATCAAATCTTTTCAAAAATCATATCTTTTTCAAATGTTTATCTTATCTTGTTTCGAATTCAAAATTCAAAAATTTAAAATTCAATTTTCAAAATCTTATCTTATCTTATTTCAAATTCAAATTTTAAAATTCAAATTTCAAAATCAAATCTTTTTCAAAATCAAATTTCAAATCTTGTCTTTTTAAAATCTTTTAAAATCTTTTCTTTTAAAAATTTGTTTCTCTTTTGTCTTATCTTTCTTTTAAAATTTAAATTTCAAATCTTTTTAAATTAGAAACTAACTTTTTTATTTTGATTTCAAATGTTTTTAATTTAAAACTTATCTTTTCTCAACCTCATTATCTTATCTTTCTTACCTAACTTATCTTTAATTTAAAACATTTTCTATCTTATCTTCTTTTAAATTTTTAATTCAAATCTTTTCAACTCTTATCTTATCTTGTTGACTTTTTCAAATATTTTCAAAATCAAATCTTTTCTAATCTTCTATCTTATCTTATTTTCAAATCTTTCTTAATTAGTTACTTGTTTCTCTTTCTTCTTTTTCAAAACTTCCTAACTAATCCCTCTCTCCTCTAATTTCGAAAATCCTTCCTCTACTTCTCTCTCTTCTTCTTCGAAATTTATTAATTAATTTTCAAATCTTTTTAATTAATTAACCTTTATTTTCAAATTTAATTAATAAATAAAATAAAAGAAAAAATATTTTAATTACAATTTACATCTTTATCCCTTATTCTTTCTCTTCTTCTACCTTTCTTCATCATGAACCCAAATGGGAATGAAGAGTTCAAAAAAACTCTAGGATCTTATACAAACCCCACTGCTGACTTCTATGGAAGAAGTATTAGCATACACCCCCGCAGAGCAAGTAGCTTTGAACTAAACCCTCAACTCATCACTCTGGTGCAGCAAAACTACCGGTACTCTAGACTTTCGCAGGAAGAACCTACTGAGTTTCTGGCAGATTTCTTACAGATTGCTGACACAGTACACAATGAGGGAGTAGACCAAGATGTCTACAGACTATTGCTCTTTCCTTTTGCTGTAAAGGACCAAGCAAATAGGTGGTTGGATAACCAGCCCAAGGCTAGCTTGAAAACATGGAAACAACTAGTAGACAAGTTTTTAAATCAATACTTCCCTCCAAGGAAGCTGACCCAACTGAGATTGGACATTCAAGGCTTCAAACAAGGAGATAATGAATCTCTTCATGATGCTTGGGAGAGGTATAGAAGGATGCTAAGAAAATATTCCACTGAAATATTTTCAGAATGGGTACAGTTAGACATCTCCTATTATGGACTTTCAGACATGGCTAAAATGTCTCTGGACCACTCTGCTGGTGGTTTCATACACATGAGAAAGACCATGGAAGAGGCTCATGAGCTTATTGAGATAGTTGCAACTAATCAGCATCTGTACTCATCTGCTGAGACTTCTATGAAAGGAGAGGTTAAGGAAATATCTACTGAACCTAACCCTCCAAAACAGGATGGCCCATTGACTCAGCAACTACACGCCCTTGCCCAGCAACTAATGGAATTGCAAGAGGCATTGCGAGAAACTCAGGCTTCTAACAGGAATGTAGAAGCCCAACTGAGTCAAATAAGGCAACAGTTATCTAAGCAGATAACAGAAGAATGCCAGGCTATTCAACTGAGGAGTGGGAAATCCTTAAACACCCAACCTCAGTACAGTAGGAGATCATGGGAAGAAAAGCTAACAGAGGAATACCAGACTGATGACCAATACATCTATGAGGGCATTGAATGCCCAAAGAGGAATGTCATTGGCATTCAACGCCAATAAGGGGTATCCATCCCTCGCGTTGAATGCCCAATTGGGGACAACAACAAGGGCATCAAACGCCCAAAAGGGACTAGTATCCCTAGCGTTGAACACTAGGAAGGGGGCAGCAATATGGGCGTTGAATGCCCAAGCAAGGGAGGCCAGTCACATACTGATAACAACCCTCCTATGCAAGCTAGCAACCCCCCTTCCAATACACACGGCACTCAGCCTTCATCATCCAAGATTGATGAGTATAAGGCTAAGATGCCATTTCCTCAGAAACTCCGTCAAGAGGAAAAAGATAAACAATTTGCCCGCTTTACGGATTATCTCAGAACATTAGAGATCATGATCCCTTTTGCAGAGGCTCTTGAACAGATGTCTTCTTATGCTAAGTTCATGAAGGACATCTTAAGTCATAAGAAGGATTGGAGAGAGACAGAAATAGTCCTCCTTACTGAAGAGTGCAGTGCAGTTATTCAAAACAGCTTACCAGAGAAACTTAAGGATCCTGAAAGTTTTATGATACCATGCACTCTAGGGAATGCTTGCACAAGGACATCTCTATGTGACCTTGGAGCAAGCATCAACCTAATACCTGCTTCATTAATAAAGAAACTTTGCTTGACTGATGAAGTCAAACCAACCCGTATACGCCTTCAACTTGCTGATGGTTCTATTAAGATACCATCAGGGCTGGACCCTTTGCTTTTTCCACTGACTTTGTGGTGTTGGATATGGAATGACACAAGAGTGCATCCCTTATCCTAGGGAGACCCTTCCTAGTTACAGGACAGACCCTTATTAATGTTGAAAAATGGAAAGTAACCCTGAGAGTCAATGAGAAAAAGTTCGTGCTGAATGCTGTCAAGGCTATGCAGCATCCAAACACCCCGGAGGCATGCATGAGCATTGACCTCATTAATTCCTTGGTGGAAGAAGTAAACATGGCTGCGGGACTCAAAGAAGGGCTAAATGACATCCTTACTGATGTCCAGCCTGATTTAAGAGAACCTCTGGAAACTCCTAAGAAAAAGGAGAAACCTCCAAAGTTTGAGCTCAAGCCATTACCATCCTCCTTGAAATATGCATTTCTGGGAGATGGAGATACTTATCCTGTGATAATAAGCTCTTCCTTAGAACCACGGGAAGAAAAAGCTCTAATCCAAGTGCTCAAGACATAAAAGACCGCCCTTGGGGGACTATAAGTGACCTTAAGGGCATTAGCCCGACCCGATGCATGCACAAAATCCTGCTGGAGGATGACGCTAAACCAGTGGTGCAACCACAAAGGCGACTAAATGATGTAGTGCAGAAGGAAGTCACTAAGCTCTGGGAGGCTGGGATTATTTATCCCATTTCTGATAGCCCCTAGGTGAGCCCTGTCAAAGTTAAGAAAGGAGGCATTACAGTGGTTCATAATGAAAAGAATGAACTGATTCCTACAAAGATATTTACAGGGTGGCGTATGTGCATTGACTATAGAAGGCTCAATAATGCCACCAGAAAGGATCATTTTCCTTTACCATTTGTTGACCAAATGCTAGAGAGACTAGCAGGGCATGCATTTTATTGTTTCCTATATGGATATTATGGGTACAATCAAATAGCAGTGGATCCATAGGTTTAAGAGAAGACAGCATTCACATGCCCATATGGCGTGGTTGCCTACAGACGAATGCCATTTGGCCTGTGCAATGCACCTGCCACCTTTTAGAGATGCATGCTATCCATCTTCTCTGATATGGTAGAGAAGTTCCTTGAAGTGTTCATGGATGACTTCTTTGTCTTTGGAGACTCATTTGACTCCTGCCTTGATCATTTGGCCCTAGTTCTGAAAAGATGCCACGAGACAAACCTAGTTCTAAACTTGGGAAAATGCCACTTCATGGTGACTGAAGGCATTGTTCTTGGGCATCGGATTTCAAACAAGGGAATAGAAGTAGATCAAGCTAAGGTGGAAGTGATCGAATGATTGCCACCACCTACTAATGGCAAGGTGGTGTGGGAATCGTGATTCACACTTTTCACATCTCTGCACAACTAACCAGCAAGTGCAGTGGGTCGTCCAAGTAATAAACCTTACGTGAGGAAGGGTCGATCCCATGGAGATTGTCGGCTTGAAGCAAGATATGGTCATCTTGTAAATCTCAGTCAGGCGGATTCAAATGGTTATGAGGTTTTGATAATTAAAATATAAATAAAACATAAGATAAGATAAAGTTACTTATGTAATTCATTGGTGGGAATTTCAGATAAGCGTCTGGATATGCATTGTTGCTTCTGAACTTCTGATTTCCTATTGCCTTCTTCCAACCATGCGTCCTCCTTTCCATGGCAAGCTGTAAGATCCTCTCAGTGAAAATGGTCCTCTACGGTTTCTGTACGGCTAATCAGCTGTCGAATTTCTCGTCTCGGATGAAAAATAGCAGGTACAGCTACTGCATGGCTAATCGTCTGTCGGTTCCCACTAGTGTCGGAATAGAATCCATTGATCCTTTTGCACATTGTCACTTGCTCCCAACATTCGCAGGTTTGAAGCTCATCACAGTCATCCCTTCCCGAATCCTACTCGGAATACCACAGACAAGGTTTAGACTTTCCGGATCAAGGTTTAGACTTTCCGGATCCCAGAAATGGCTGCCAATAATTCTAGCCTATACCACGAAGATATTAATCTCACGGACTCGGTCTGTGTATTAGATATCCAAGAGAATATACTCCAGCTGTCGTCCAATGACTACGTTGAACATCATGTAGACTGCTTTGTGGTTGTCAGGCACACGGATCTCGGCTAAGCGAGTAACGAAGATTGGGTGATTGTCACGGGTCACCCCTTCATTCTGACTTAACTGAATTAAGTACGAGAGTATATCTTGGAGAAGAAGTAGGCGTGAATTGAATAGAAAAACAATAGTACTTGCATTAATTCATGAAGAACAGCAGAGCTCCACACCTTAATCTATGGGGTGTAGAAACTCCACCGTTGAAAATACATAAGTGAAAAAGGTCTAGGCATGGCCGTGAGGCCAGCCTCCAAAACATGAACAATGGTCTATGATAGCATAAGATATAAAATAAATCTCTAAAAGTAGTTTTTATACTAAACTAGTAACCTAGGTTTATAGAAAATGAGTAACTAAGTGCAGATAATGCAGAAATCCACTTCCGGGGCCCACTTGGTGTGTGCTTGGGCTGAGCCTTGAGCTTTACACATGCATAGGCTGTTCCTGGAGTTAAACGCCAGCTTTGGTGCCAGTTTGGGCGTTTAACTCCAATTCTGGTGCCAGTTTGGGCGTTTTACGCCAAGATATTTTAGGCTGTCTTTCGACGCCAGTTTGGGCCATTAAATCTCGAGCAAAGTATGGACTATTATATATTGCTAGAAAGCCCAGGATGTCTAATTTCTAACCCAATTGAGAGCGCTCCAATTGGGCTTCTGTAACTCCATAAAATTCTCTTCGAGTGCAGGAGGGTCAGAATCCAACAGCATCTGCAGTCCTTTTTCAGCCTCTGAATCAGATTTTTGCTCAGGTCCCTTAATTTCAGCCAGAAAAAATCTGAAATTACAGAAAAATACACAAACTCATAGTAAAGTCCAGAAATGTGATTTTTGAATAAAAACTAATAAAAATATAATCAAAAGTAACTAAAACATACTAAAAATTATGTAAAAATAATGCCAAAAAGGGTATAAATTATCCGCTCATCACAACACCAAACTTAAATTGTTTCTTGTCCCCAAGCAACTAAAAAAAATAGGATAAAAAGAAGAGATATTATAATGAATTCCAAACTTATCAATGAACTTAGTTCCAATTAGATGAGCGGGACTTGTAGCCATTTTGCTTCTGAACAGTTTTGTCATCTCACTTTATCCTTTGAAGTTCAGAATGATTGGCATCTATAGG
Organism: Arachis ipaensis; assembly: GCF_059453495.1. Taxonomy (NCBI): domain Eukaryota; kingdom Viridiplantae; phylum Streptophyta; class Magnoliopsida; order Fabales; family Fabaceae; genus Arachis; species Arachis ipaensis. Next base: position 76,236,253 of record NC_142440.1, on the reverse strand, counting down.
AACTCAGAATTCAGATAGTGTTATTGATTCTCTTAGTTCAGTAAGTTGATTATTGAACACAGCTACTTTATGAGTCTTGGCCGTGACCCTAAGCATTTTATTTTCCAGTATTACCACCGGATACATGAATGCCACAGACACATAACTGGGTGAACCTTTTTAGATTGTGACTCAGCTTTGCTAAAGTCCCCAGTTAGTGGTTCCCAGAGCTCTTAAGCACACTCTTTTTGCTTTGGACCACGACTTTAACTGCTCAGTCTCAAGCTTTTCACTTGACACCTTCATGCCACAAGCACATGGTTAGACACAGCTTAGTTTAGCCGCTTAGGCCAAGATTCTATTCCTTTGGGCCCTCCTATCCATTAATGCTCAAAGCCTTGGATCCTTTTTACCCTTGCCTTTTGGTTTAAAGGGTTACTGGCTTTTTCTGCTTTCTTTTTCTTTTTCTTTTTCTTTTTCTTTTTTTTCGCCATTTTTTCTTTCTTTTTTCGCAAGCTTTATATTCACTGCTTTTTCTTGCTTCAAGAATCAATTTTATGATTTTTCAGATTATCAACAACATTTCTCCTTTTTCATCATTCTTTCAAGAGCCAACAATTTTAATATTCATAAACAACAAATTCAAAAATATGCATTATTCAAGCATTCATTCAGAAAACAAAAGGTATTGCCACCACATCAAAAGAATTAAACTAATTTCAAGATAGAATTCGAAATCATGCATTTCTAGTTCTTTTGCAAATAAAAACATTTTTCATTTAAGAAAGGTGATGGATTCATAGGACATTCATAGCTTTAAGACATAGATACTAGACACTAATGATCATGTAATAAAGACACAAATATAGACAAAACATAAAGCATATAATTCGAAAAACAAAAAAATAAGAACAAGAAAATTAAAGAACGGGTCCACCTTAGTGATGGCGGCTAGTTCTTCCTCTTGAAGATCTTATGGAGTGATTGAGCTCCTCTATGTCTCTTCCTTGCCTTTGTTGCTCCTCCCTCATGGCTCTTTGGTCCTCTCTAATTTCATTGAGGATAATGGAGTGCTCTTGGTGCTCCATCCTTAGTTGTACCATGTTGGAACTCAGTTCTCCTAAAGAGGTGTTGATTTGTTCCTAATAGTTTTGTGGAGGAAAGTGCATCCCTTGAGGTATCTCAGGGATTTCTTGATGAGGAACTTTCTCATGCTCTTGTTGAGGTCCATGAGTGGGCTCTCTTGTTTGCTCCATCTTCTTCTTAGTGATGGGCTTGTCTCCTTCAATGAGGATGTCTTCCTCTATGACAATTCCAGCTGAATTGCATAGGGTACAGATGAGATGAGGGAAGGCTAACCTTGCCAAGGTAGAGGGCTTGTCCGCCACCTTGTAGAGTTCTAGGGATATGATCTCATGAACTTCTACTTCCTCTCCAATCATGATGCTATGGATCATGATAGCCCGGTCTATTGTAACTTCAGACCGATTGCTAGTAGTAATGATAGAGCGTTGGATGAACTCCAACCATCCCCTAGCCACGAGCTTGAGGTCAAGCCTTCTTAGTTGAACTGGCTTGCCTCTTGAGTCTCTCTTCCATTGAGCTCTTTCCACACAAATGTCCCTAAGGACTTGGTCCAACCTTTGATCAAAGTTGACCCTTCTAGTGAAAGGGTAAGGATCTCCTTGCATCATTGGTAGGTTGAATGCTAACCTCACATTTTCCGGACTGAAATCCAAGTAATTCCCGCGAACCATTGTGAGCTAATTCTTTGGGTTCGGGTTCATACTTTGATCATGGTTCTTAGTGATCCATGCATTGGCATAGAACTCTTGAACCATTAAGATTCTGACTTGTTGGATTGGGTTGGAGAGAGCTTTCCAACTTCTTCTTTGAATCTCACGTCGGATCTCCGGATATTCACCCTTTTTGAGCTTGAAAAGGACTTCGGGAATCACTTTTTTCTTGGCCACAACTTCATAGAAGTGGTCTTGATGGACCTTTGAGATAAATCTCTCCATCTCTCATGACTCGGAGGTGGAAGCAATTGCCTTCCCTTTCCTCTTTCTAGAGGTTTCTCCGGCCTTAGGTGCCATTAATGGTTATAGAAAAACAAAAAAACAAGGCTTTTTCCATACCAAACTTAAAAGGTTTGCTCGTCCTCGAGCAAAAGAAGAAAGAAAAGAGTAGAAGAAGAAGAAATGGAGGAGATGGAGGGAGGTAAGTGGTTCGGCCAAGGGGGGAAGAAGTGTTTGTGATGTGTGAAAGTTGAGATAGTGAGGAGGGTTATTTATAGGGTAGGAGGAAGAGGGGATCCATGTGAGAACGGGTGGGTTTGGGAGGGAAATGGTTTGAATTTGAATGGTGAGGTAGGTGGGGTTTATGATGGATGGATGTGAGTGGTGAAGAGGATATGGAAAGAGGGTAGGATTTGATAGGTGAAGGATATTTGGCGAAGAGTTATTGATGTGATTGGTCAAGGGTATTTGGGGAAGAGTTATTGATGTGATTGGTGAAGGGTATTTGGGGAAGAGTGTTATGGAAAGGTGTGAAGAAGAGAGAAGAAAAGGTGGGATAGGTGGGATCCTGTGGGGTCCACAGATCCAGAGGTGTCAAGGAATTCTGCTTCCTGCACCATTTTGGCGTTCAAACACCCCCTGTGTGCCATTTCTGGTGTTAAACACCAGCTCTGCTACCTTTCCTGGCATTAAACGCCAGTCTGCTGCCCATTTCTGGCGTTTAATGCCAGCCAGACACCAGACACCCATTTCTGGCATTAAACACCCAGAGTGCTGCCCATTCTGGTGTTTAACGCCTAGAATGCTGCCAGGCTGGGTGTTAAACGCCCATTCTTCTATCCTTACTGGCGTTTAAACGCCAGTAAGCCTGTCCTCCAGGGTGTGCTATTTTTTATTCTATTTTTCATTTTGCTTTAATTCTGTAGCTATTTTTATGACTTCACATGATCATCAACCTAAAGAAAATATAAAATAACAATGGAAAATAATTAAATAACATTGGGTTACCTCCCAATAAGCGCTTCTTTAATGTCAATATCTTGACAGTGAGCTCTTAGAGAGCTTCACAGAGACTCAGAGCTTGATGTTGGCCTCCCAACACCAAAATTAGAAGTTGAGTGTGGGGGCTCTGTTTGACTCTGTATTGAGAGAAGCTTTTCATGCTTCCTCTCCATGGTTACAGAAGAAGATCCTTGAGCTTTAAACACAAGGTAGTCCTCATTCAATTGAAGGACTAACTCTCCTCTGTCCACATCAATCACAGCTCTTACTATGGCTAGGAAGGGTCTTCTAAGGATGATGGATTCATCTTCTTCCTTCCCAGTGTCTAGGATTATGAAATCAGCAGGGATGTAAAAGCCTTCAACCTTCACTAAGACATCCTCTACAAGTCCATAGGCCTGTTTCCTTGAATTGTCTGCCATCTCTAGTGAGATTCTTGCAGCTTGTACCTCAAAGATCCCCAGTTTCTCCATTACAGAGAGTGGCATGAGGTTTATACTTGAACCAAGGTCACACAGAGCCTTCTTAAAGGTCATGGTGCCTATGATGCAAGGTATTAAGAACTTTCCGGGATCCGGTTTCTTCTTAGGTAATTTCTGTTGAACCAAGGTATTCAATTCATTGATGAGCAATGGAGGTTCATCCTCCCAAGTCTCATTACCAAATAACTTGGCATTTAGCTACATGATTGCTCCTAGATACTGAGCAACTTGCTCTTCAATAATATCTTCATCCTCTTTAGAGGAAGAATACTCATCAGAGCTCACGAATGGCAACAGTAAGTTCAGTGGAATACCACAGACAAGGTTTGACTTTCTGTATCCCAGGAATAGCTGCCAATAATTCTAGCCTATACCACAAAGATATTAATCTCACAGACTCGGTCCGTGTATTAGATATCCAAGAGAATATACTCCAGCTGACGTCCAATGACTATGTTGAACATCATGTAGACCGCTTTGTGGTTGTCAGGTACACGGATCTTGGCTAAGCGAGTAACGAATATTGGGTGATTGTCACGGGTCACCCCTTCATTTAGACTTAACTGAATTAAGTACGAGAGTATATCTTGGAGAAGAAATAGGCGTGAATTGAATAGAAAAACAATAGTACTTGTATTAATTCATGAAGAACAGCAGAGCTCCACACCTTAATCTATGGGGTGTAGAAACTCCACCGTTGAAAATACATAAGTGAAAAAGGTCTAGGCATGGCTGTGAGGCCAGCCTCCAAAAAGTGAACAATGGTCTATGATAGCATAAGATATAAAATAAATCTCTAAAAGTAGTTTTTATACTAAACTAGTAACTTAGGTTTACAGAAAATGAGTAACTAAGTGTAGATAGTGTAGAAATCCACTTCCGGAGCCCACTTGGTGTGTGCTTGGGCTGAGCCTTGAGCTTTACAGGTGCATAGGCCGTTCCTGGAGTTAAACCCCAGCTTTGGTGCCAGTTTGGGCGTTTAACTCCAATTATGGTGCCAGTTTGGGCGTTTTACGCCAAGATGTTTTAGGCTGTATTTGGATGCCAGTTTGGGCCATTAAATCTCGAGCAAAGTATGGACTATTATATATTTTTGGAAAGCCCAGGATGTCTACTTTCTAAAGAAATTAAGATGGTGCCAATTGGGCTTCTGTAACTCCAGAAAATCCTCTTCGAGTACAGAAGGGTCAGAATCCAACAGCATCTGCAGTCTTTTTTCAGTCTCTGAATCAGATTTTTGCTCAGGTCCCTCAATTTCAGCCAAAAAATACCTGAAATTATAGAAAAATACACAAACTCATAGTAAAGTCCAGAAATGTGATTTTTGAATAAAAACTAATAAAAATATAATAAAAAGTAACTAAAACATACTAAAAACTATGTAAAAACAATGCCAAAAAGGGTATAAATTATCCGCTCATCACAAGGCAATCAGAAGTTTCCTAGGACATGCAGGATTTTATAGGATGTTCATAAAAGATTTTTCAAAAATTTCAAAACCCCTGTGTAATCTCTTAACCACTGATGTTCCATTTGTCTTTGACCAAGAATGTCTGCATGCCTTTGAAACCCTAAAAGCCAAGCTTGTCACTGCTCCTATCATCTCTGCACCCAATTGAGACTTACCATTCGAATAGATGTGTGATGCCAGTGACCATGCCATTGGCGTAATTCTAGGACAGAGACATGACAAGCTTCTGCACGTCATTTACTATGCCAGTCATATCCTAATGACGCACAGAAAAACTACACCACAACAGAAAAGGAATTACTTGCAGTAGTTTACGCCATTGATAAGTTTAGATCTTACCTAGTAGGATCCAAGGTCATTATCTACACTGTCCATGCTGCTCTAAAGTATCTACTCACCAAGCAGGATTCTAAGCCCAGCTCATAAGATGGGTATTACTCCTGCAAGAGTTTGATATAGAAATTAGAGACAGAAAGGGCACAGAAAATCAAGTGGCTGACCACTTGTCTAGGATTGAACCAGTAGCAGGGACTTCTCCTCCCTCCACTGACATATCCGAATCCTTTCCAGATGAGCAACTCTTTGCCATCCAAACAGCACCTTGGTTTGCATACATTGCAAATTACAAGGCTATAAGGTTCATTCCCAAGAATTTTAACAGGCAGCAAGCCCGGAAACTCATGCATGACGCCAAGTACTACTTGTGGGATGAGCCATATATCTTTAAGAGATGCTCAGATAGAATAATTCGACGCTGTATGTCTGAAGAGGAGGCACAGAGAATCTTATGACATTGCCATGGCTCAGACTATGGAGGACACTTTGGAAGTGAGTGGACAGCCACCAAGGTTTTCCAAAGTGGCTTCTACTGGCCCACCCTCTTCAAGGATTCTAGAGAGTTTGTTCGTAACTGTAATAGTTGCCAAAGAGCTGGTAATCTCCCTCATGGTCACGACATGCCTCAACAAGGAATCCTAGAGATTGAGTTGTTTGATGTATGGGGCATAGACTTCATGGGACCCTTCCCACCTTTATACTGAAACACCTACAACCTTGTGGCAGTAGATTATGTGTCTAAATGGGTTGAAGCAATAGCATCACCCACTAATGACACAAGAGTAGTGATGAAGTTCCTCCAAAATAACATCTTCAGTAGGTTTGGTGTCCCTAGGATACTGATTAGTGTTGGAGGTACTCATTTCTGCAACAGACATCTTGATTCTGTCTTAAGTCATTATGGAGTTCGCCATAAAGTGGAAACACCATATCATCCCCAAACAAATGGGCAAGTTGAAGTCTCAAATAGAGAACTAAAGCGAATCCTAGAGAGGACAGTAAGCGCCTCTAGAAAGGATTGTGCTAGAAAGCTCGATGATGCTCTATAGGCATACAGAACAGCTTTCAAGACCTCTATAGGAACATCACCATATCAGCTGGGGTATAAAAAATCCTGTCATTTGCCAATAGAACTAGAACACAAGGTCTATTGGGCTACTAGATTCCTCAAACTTGATGCTAAAGTAGCCAGAGAAAAACGGCTACTCCAACTACATGAGTTGGATGAATTCTGCCTAAATGCAAAGATCTATAAAGAAAAAGCAAAAAGGTGGCATGACAGGAAGATATCTTCTAGAGTCTTTAAATTAGGACAAAAAGTTCTTCTCTTCAACTCAAGACTCAAACTATTCCTTGGGAAACTCAAATCCCATTAGAAGAGACCATATGTGATCACTAATGTATCACCATATGGGCATATAGAACTTCAATGTAAAGATCCAGACAGCAGGTTCACTGTCAATGGACAGAGAGTCAAGCATTACCTTGAAGGAGATATTGAGCCAAGAGGCTCAACACTGCTACTAAGTTAAGTACAGTGAAGTCCAGCTAACGACATTAAAAAAGCACTTGTTGGGAGGCAACCCAATGATTAAGAGCATATTATTTTCTAATTTTCTAATTATTCAAGTTTGAAGTAGTTTTATTCATAATTAGTTTTATTAATTTGTTTTATTTAGGTTAGTGATCATGTACAGTGTTCAAACAAGAGACAGTAAGATGCAGAATAGAAAATAGAACACCCTGGAGGAAGCACTTCTCTGGTGTTAAATGCCAGAAAAGGGTGAAGAATGGGCATTTAAACACCCATGAGGATAGCACATCTGGCGTTGAATGCCAGCAAGGGGGCACTGGCTGGGCATTCAACGCTCAAGAGGGAAAGCCAGACCAGCGTTGAACGCCAGCCATGGGGTACTGGCTGGCGTTCAACGCCCAAGAGGGAAGGACAGACTAGCGTTGAACGCCAGTCAGGAGGCTCTGGCTGGGCGTTCAACGCCCAAAAATAGGGACAGCCAGCGTTAAACGCCAGAATGCAGCCATTCTGGGCGTTTAACGCTAGAAAGAGGGCAAATAAGGTAAAACCTTATCTTTTCTTCATTCAACCTATCATTTTAAATTTCAATTTTGAAATTCCAAGATTTTTAAATCAAATCTTTTTCAAATATTTCAAATTCAAATTAATTTCAAATTTAAAACATTTTCAAATCTTTTCAAATCTATTTCAAACCTCATCTTTTTTTTAACTAGTTTTCAAATTCTTTCAAAATCTTTTCTTATCTTTAGTAATTCTTGTTCATATCTTTTATTAAAATTAAAATCTTTTTCATACTTCTTATCTTATCTTTTATATCTTTTTCATATCTTTCAAGTTTAAAAACTTATCTTCTTCTATCTTTTTCAAAACTTCTTTATCTTTCTTTAACCATTGTTTTCGAAAATCCCCCTCTCCCCTCCCTATATATATCCGTGCTCCCCTGATGAGAGGATTTTTGATGGTATAGAATTCACAAATGAAATCTCGTCGAAGTATAGTTTCTAAACCAACAATAATCCTTTCAAACAAAAATTTATTTGTCACAAGTACAAACCCCTAATGAATCTAATAACCGAAGTATTTAAACCTCGGGTCGTCTCTCAAAGGAATTGCAAGGTAGTATTCTTGTTATTGGCTATGGACATGCATATTTTGGGATTTTGGATGAGAATCAAGAAAAATAAATTACAAACAAATTCAAATGATGAAAAGGTATTGGCAAGGTTTGGTGGTCAAGGATCTCTATCCTTATCACTAACCATAATATGATAATTGCAAGGATCAATCCCACTAAATCATCCTCTAACAAGTGAAGGAAAGTCAACTGAGCTATATCAATCCAAGTCCATAAGTCCTAGCTATTCACTAATTGAATTAATGAGAGCTAGAGTCAATGGATACCAACTATCAATCACTTAGACATTAGCAACTCAAGAATTCCTAAGTTACCTTCCCAAGCTAAGAACATAAAATTCTACTCTAACATCCTTTCAAGCATTTTGACAAACACTTGGAAGGTATAAAAGGAAGCATAGTAAATTGACAACAAAATTGAAATCTAACAACAACTAACTTATTGCAAAGAATTAACAACAACAATCAAAGAAACCAGAATTGACATGAATTACCTCAAATTACATTAAAAGAAAATAAAAGGAACAAGAGTAGATCAACAACAAAGTATGGAAACAAAATGGAGGAAATTACAACAAAAGAATAGAAGAACAAGATGTAACAACAAAGAATTGAAAGGTAAAAGTAGATGAAAGCATGAATTAAAACCTAGATCTAAGCTTATTAACCTAAACCTAATCCTAATTCTAGAGAGAAGTGAGAGCTTCTCTTTCTAAAACTAACTCTAAAACTAGATCTAAAAACTCCCTAATGTTTCATGATGCATTCCCCTTCAATCCTTGGTCCTTTTAAGTGTTTTGGCGCCAAAGTTGGTTTAGATCGGGCCCCACAACCTCTATGAATTTGCTGGGCACGTTTTCACTTAAAAATCACGTGCCAGTACCGATGCGTATGCATACAGCACGCATGCGCATCCATTGGATTTTTCGATCCACGCATGCGCGCCTGTTGCGCGTGCGCGTGGATGAGCGCAACCAAATCTTTGGTTTTTCCATGTGTTCTCCACTTTGCATGCTTTCCTCTTCACTCCTTTGATCCATTCCTTGCCTTTTCAACCTGAAATCACTTAACAAACAAATCAAGGCATCTAGTGGAATCAAAGGTGAATTAAAATCATCAAATTAATGGTCTAAAAGCATGTTTTCACACTTAAGCACAAAATGAGGGAGAATCACAAAACCATGCTATTTCATTGAATAAATGTGAGAAAAGGTTGATAAAATTCTCTAAATTCAACACAAGATAAACCCTAAAAATCAGGTTTATCAACCTCCCTACACTTACACAATAGCATGTCCTCATGCTAAACCAAGAAGGACAAAAAAAGGGGTATGAACATTTATTCAATGCAACCTATTTATATGCATCCTATCTAAATGAATGTAACTAAATGCAAAATAATTTTACCTACTTGGTTAAAAGTAAATCAATCTCCAAGACATACATGCACAAGTAGGGCCAAGATCATATAACGATTCATGAATCCTACCAATTCGAGTATAAAAGTGAAGTTCAAATAGACTTGCAAGAAGAAAGCTCATGAAAGCCAGGAACAAGGAATTGAGCATCGAACCCTCACCGAAAGTGTTTGCACTCTAGTCGCTCAAGTGTATAGGGTCGGTTCTCTTAATTCTCCCCTAATCATGCTTTCTAAGATTTGTTTTTCATCTAACAATCGACAATTATTCAATGCATGCATACAACTATCATGAGGACTTTTCATAAGTTGTAATGGGGCTAGGGTCAAGGTAGGAATGCATATTTGGTCAAGTGGACTTGAAATTTGAATCTTTTATTACCTTAAACTTCCCACCTAACCTATATAGCAACCTATACAATTCTAAACAAACCTAACTACCCATTCTTCACTTTTTCACATACTCATGCATTTTTTTTCTTGATCACAACATATATGCATTGGTTATTATTGAACTTCACTTGGGGCATTTTGTCCCCTTTTTATTACTTTTCTTTTTCTTTCTTTTTCTATATTTTTTTTCTTTTCATATGTTTATTTTTTTTCTTTTTACTTTCTCATTTTTTTCCTTTTTTTTTTGTAATAAAGTATGTACAAGAGCATCAATGCATATGGTTTTATATTTGATTATGCATGAGCATGAATCCAATTTCCAATATTTTCAATAGAAACACAAAACTACCTTTTTTTCAACCAATGTTCCGAGTTTCCCCACACTTGAATGATACACACACTCACTATCCTAAGCCAATCAAAGATCCAAATACGAACATTTATTATTTTTCGCTTTAAGGCTTGTAATGTGCTAAAAGTAAGAACAAGCGGGTTAATCGTAGGCTCAAAGTTGGCTAACAATAGAAGATAAATGGATGAAATGATGGCCTCAATCAATAAGTGCATGTATACACAAAATAATGGACATAAAGAATCAAACAACTCAAAGATTACAATCATAGAAAGAGAATGATGCACACAAGAAGGAAGATAAGTGGTTATAAGATGTAACCACGCAATTAGGCTCAAAACTCACAAGTTTGTGTTCTTAGTTCAAAGACCATGTTCCAAAATAAATTATTTCAAGCAAGTTCAACAAAAAAATTTTTCTTTCAAATTGGTAGGTTGCCCTAAAAACAGGTTCTTGGAAAAGAAATCATCACCCTAACCAAGAAGTCCTAATAAGAAAGAAGTGGTAAAAATATGTACAAATTCTAACTAACATGCAACCTATCATGCAATGCAACCACTAACTAACATTAGTGTTGAAAAAGGAAATTGTTACCCATGGAGATCGGTCATCGACTGAACCTCCCCACACTTGAAGATTGCACCGTCCACGGTGCATGCAAGGAAGAGAAAGGTGGATGGGTTAAAACAACCGATGAGCTTCTTCAAAAGGTTGTGCGGATGAACTTGTTTGTTGCTCCATTTAGAAACTTTTCCTTTCAAAACTAAACTAAAACTAATTGGTCACTAATTGGTTCATCCCTCTTCAATCCTTGGGGTAAATAGCATCAGAAATGAGTTAGATTGGGCCCAAAATGCTTCAGAAATCACTAGCCACGAGTTACCTTTAGTGAGTCACGTGCAGCTTCCCACGCATACGCGTACATCACATGTACACGTCTCTAAACGCCAGACAACCATGACAAATTTTATATCATTTTGAATCCCCAGATGTTAGCTTTCCAATGCAACTGGAACCGCTTCATTTGGACCTCTGTAGCTCAAGTTATGACCAATTAAGTGCGAAGAGGTCAGGATTGACAGCTTTGCGATTCCTTCATTTCTTCATGAGTTCTCCATTTCTACATGCTTTTTCTTCATTCCCTCAATCCAATCTTTGCCTCCTAAACCTGAAATCACTTAACAAATATATCAAGGCATCTAATGAAATCAAGGTGAATTATATTTAGCTATTTTAAGACCTAAAAAAGCATGTTTTCACTCTTAAGCACAATTAAAGGAGAATTTACAAAATCATGTTATTTTAGTGAATAAATAGGAGAAAAGTTGACAAACCCCTCTAAATTTAACACAAGATAAACCCTAAAAATGGGGTTTATCAACCTCCCCACACTTACACAATAGCATGTCCTCATGCTGAACCAAGAAGGACAAGAAAAAGGGTATGAACATTAATTCAATGCAACCTATCTATATGCATCCTATCTAAATGAATGCAACTAAATGCAAAATGATTCTACCTACTTGGTTAAAAATAAATCAATTCTCCAAGAATGTATATGAACAAATAGGGCTAAGGTCATATGACGATTCATGAATCCTACCAATTCAAGTATAAAAATGAAGTTCAAATAAACTTGCAAGAAGAACGCTCATGAAAGCCGGGAATCAAGGAATTGAGCATCGAACCCTCACTGGAAGTGTTTGCACTCTAGTCGCTCAAGTGTATAGGGTCGATTCTCTCAATTCTCCCATAATCATGCTTTCCAAGATTTGTTTTTCATCTAACAATCGACAATTATTCAATGCATGCATACATTCATCATGAGGTCTTTTTATAGGTTGTAATGGGGCTATGGTCAAGGTAGGATTGTATAAGGTTAAGTGGACTAGAATTTGAATCTTTGATCAACTTAAACTTCCCATTTAACCTATGGCAACCTATACAGTTCTAAACAAACCTAACTACCCACTCTTCACCTTTTCACATACTCATGCATTTTTTCCTTGATCACAACACATATGCATTGATTATTATTGAGCTTCACTTGGGGCATTTTGTCTCCTTTTTATTACTTTTCTTTTCTTTTTCTTTTCTTTCTATATTTTTTTTCTTTTTTCTTTTGATATTTACATATATTTTTTTCTTTTTATTTTGTCATCATTTTTTTCTTTTTTCAATAAAGTATATACAAAAGTATCAATGCATATGGTTTTACATTTAATTAACACGTGAGCATGTACCCAATTCCCAATATTTTCAACAACAATACAACACACACCTTTTCCCAACCAATGTCCCAAGTTTCTCCACACTTGACTGATACACACTCACACTGGCCTAAGCTAATCGAAGATCCAAATTAAGGACATTTATTATTTTTTTCTTTAAGGCTTGTAATGTGCTAAAATTATGAACAAGTGGGTTAATCGTAGGCTCAAAGTTGGCTAACAATGGAGGATAAAAGGTAAGGCTATTTGGGTAGGTGAGCTACATGAAATGATGACCTCAATCATATAAAGGCATGAATACACAAAATAATAGACATAAAGAATCAAACAAATCAAAGATCACAATCATAGAAAGAGAACAATACACACAAGAAGGAAGATAAGTGGTTATAAGATGTAACCACGCAATTAGGCTCAAAACTCACATGCTTGTGTTCTTAGCTCAAAAACCATGTTCCAAAATAAATTCTTTCAAGCAAGTTCAACAAATATTTTTTTCAAATTGGTAGGGTGCCCTAAAACAGTTTCTTGGAAAAGAAATCATCACCCTAACCAAGTAGTCCTAATAAGAAAGAAGTGGTAAAAATATGTACAAATTCTAACTAACATGCAACCTATCATGCAATGCAATAACTAATCTAACAAAGAGAACTAAGAATTAGTGTTGGACAAGAAAATTGTTACCCACGGAAGTCGGTCAGACAACCTCCCCACACTTAAAGATTGCACCGTCCTCGGTGCATGCAAAGGAGAGCAAGGTGGACGGGTTGCTACAACTGATGAGCTCCTTCAAAAGATTGTGCGGATGACTTGTTTGTCGCCCCATTTAAAAACTTTTCCTTTTTCCTTCTCTTGGTGGCCAACCTAAAAGGAAAGAAAAAGAAAGAAATTAAGCCTACAACAAAGATATCAAAGCAAATAGAACATAAGTGGGGGCTAATGCCAAATAAGAGTAGGGTTCTCAACTACATGGTAGCTACAACATGTGAGTGAGAGAACAATATAAGCTAAGGCATATCATTAAACTTGATGCAAGAGTAAAGTCAAAGCATGAAGAGCATATTGAGCATCAAATTCAAATAAGAAAAGTGGATCATGAAAAACAATATGAGTTCATATCAATGCACAAGGGATACAGGAGTCATAAAAGATGAAGCATTGATTTAAAAGTTTCATCACCCATAAATATCAAACAAGTCAAGAAGCACCAAAATAACGCAAGAAATTCTCAACAACTGAGTAGAAAAATGCAACACCATTATTAAAATAAGAAACTTAAAAAAGAAAATAAGAATAAGCTATAAAAACAAAATTAAAATGCAATGAATAAAGGTATGCAAATGCAATAAATAAAAGAAAATGAAAGATGAGAAAAAAAACTCTTCCTTTTTTTAGAGAGGAAAAAGAATAAAGTAAGAAAGGAAGATGAGAGAAGAAGAAGGGTAGAAAGAAAGGCATCCACGCATACGCGTGCTTCACGCGTGCGTGTGGAGATGGTGAAATGGGCGTGACGCATACGTGTGGGTGGCTTATTACGAGAGTGACGCGTACGCGTCGTGTACGCGTACGCGTGAGTAGCTTCATGCCAAAGGCACAATGTTCGCGCGATGTAGGCGCAACTCTCGGGTTTTTAGTTGGGAGGTAAAAATGTGCACTCCACGCGTACGCGTGGGTGATGCGTGCGCATGGATGCTCGAAAATGCTTGGGGCACGCGTACGCATGGATGGTGCTCTGATTTTCAAAAATTTTTCTAAGTTTTTGCACCAAACTAAGCCTTCCAAACCTCCAAACAGCTACCAAAACACCAAAAAACCTTATTCAACATGCTAAACTACCAAATAAACTCAACAAATTAATCAAAACATGAAATTAAGCTAATTACCAATATGTACAAAAGAGAAAAAAAGGGAAGATTTTACCATGGTGGGATGTCTCCCACCTAGCACTTTTGTTTATTGTCCTTAAGTTGGACTTATGGGGAGCTCCTCATCAAGGTGGCTTGTGCTTGAAGCTATCTTTGAATATCCACCAATGCTTGAATCTCCAATAAGCTCCATTCTTCAAATTTAATATCTTCAAGCCTTGATGGAGTTCCGCACAAGCTATGAGCTCCCAAAGGTGATCCTCATGTATTCCCGGATCCCATATCTTGTTTCCACACCCATCCTTGAACTGATCATCATTAGTCCATCCGGGTGGCAAGTAAGATGAATTCTCTATGAAGTGCTCAACAATCCTCCTAGACCTATCTAGTTGAGCACTATTCCAACCTTTATATTTCATTTTTGATGTATCAACCATAATGAGCCTTGATTTACAATGCCAACCACGAAACATCTTTCTCTTACGCTTCATCCCGCAAAGCATCCTAAGTTGACTATCCGTTTCAAGCAAGCCATACTCAAGTGGGACAATAAAGCTAATAGAGATGAATTTTACCCACTCAAGTGAAGGAGTAGATGACAACCTAGGTAAAGAGGCTTCCAAGGAACTTGACAAAGCATATCCAACTCCCATCCTTCTTCTTCTAAGGACTTTCACCACTTCACAAGATTCCTCAAATGTAGTCCTTTGTTCAACAATTTTATCTAAGCCTTTTTTCTTACTCAATTCATAATTGGGAGGATGAGAGGGGTTTACCTCCACAACACTTTCAATTTCACCGGGAGAAGGTTCTTTAAGTTCAAAGGATTCTTCACCACTAAGCCTTGATGCTTGATCCTCATTGCCAAGAGAACTCAACTCTTGCTCTATCCCGTCCAATTATTCATAAGGGATATGCCTTGGGGGTTGTGCACATTCCTCCTCAGCATCAAATTCAATCTTTTCGGAGGGATTTTCTTCAAGTCTATGTTCCCATGGAGGTTCCGCATATCCTAAGTCTTCAACCACTTCTTCCTTTTCTTCAACAATTCTAGCTTCCTCCAATTGTTCCAACACAAAGTAACTTCCCTCATTTCCCACCGGAGTTTCCAATCTCTCTGTCATGCTATGCTCTTACTTGGATTCTTCACATGTAGCCATGGGAGTACTTTGGGTTTCCAAGCATTGGGATGCTAACCGGTTTACCACCTCGTCCAAGGTGGCCGTGAATTATTGTACATCCCTTTTCATTTCCTCTTGCCCTTGAAGAAGAACACCAAGGGTGTCATCCATTGGAGGTTGGGGCGGATGAGAGGGCTCATTGTCTTGGAGAAAGGGCTCATAATAGGAAGATGGTTCGTCTTGGTCGGGTTGTGGTGGTTCAACACTTTCCTCTTTTTCCACTTGCTGCACAACACGCTCCATGGTTGCTTGAAGTTGATCCAATATTTTCTTGAGACGATCCCTTAACTCTTGTTCTACTTGGATAACATGATTAGGATCATATGGCTCTTGGATCGATGGACATGAATATTCTTCCATGGGAGGTTGTGGTGGAAAGTAGAATTCATGTTGTGGTTGAAAATTTTCATACATTGGAGGTGGTTCATCTTGGTAATAGTATGGAGGGGGTGGCTCTTGAAAGTGGTGATGTTGGGATGGTGGTGGCTCTATATGTGGTTCATATGGCTCATATGGTTGTTGGAATGGTGAATATGGATTAGGGTCATATGAAGGTGGTTGGTGAAAAGGGGCTTGTGAGTATGGTTGAGGGTTATGTTGAGGGTATGGCTCATAGGCATATGGTGGTGGTCTTGAAAGTCACAAGGGGATTCACCATAACCATTGGATTGATATGCATCATAGCATGGCTCTTGTTCATAGTGTATTAGTGGAGGTTGTTGCCATGAAGATTGATCATATGCATATGGCTCCTCCCACCTTTGATTGTCCCATCCTTGATACACATCCTCATTGAAGCTTTCATTTCCTACAACATAGTTAGAACCAAACTCATAGCCAAAGTAAGAATTCATAATGAAAAGAGAAAATAAGAAATAAAAGCTAATAAGAAATAATGAAACAAAGTCCTAAAACTAGCAAAAACTAACAAGCAATCCAAGAATAAAGCTATTCACAATATTCACATGTATACAATAACCAATAACAAGGCACACAATTGCAACTCCCCGACAACGGCGCCGTTTTGATGAGTGGATTTTTGATGGTATAGAATTCACAAATGAAATCTCGTTGAAGTATAGTTTCTAAACTAACAATAATCCTTTCATACAAAAATTTGTTTGTCACAAGTACAAACCCCTAATGAATATAATAACCGAAGTATTTAAACCTCGGGTCGTCTCTCAAAGGAATTGCAAGGTAGTATTCTTGTTATTGGCTATGGACATGTATATTTTGGGGTTTTGGATGAGAAACAAGAAAAATAAATTGCAAAGAAATTCAAATGATGAAAAGGTATTGGCAAGGTTTGGTGGTCAAGAATCTCTATCCTTATCACTAACCATAATATGATAATTGCAAGGATCAATCCCACTAAGTCATCCTCTAATAAGTGAAGGAAAGTCAATTGAGCTATATCAATCCATGTCCATAAGTCCTAGCTATTCACCAATTGAATTAATGAGAGCTAGAGTCAATGGCTACCAACTATCAATCACTTGGACATTAGCAACTCAAGAATTCCTAAGTTACCTTCCCAAGCCAAGAACATAAAATTTTAATCTAACATTCTTTCAAGCAGTTTGACAAACACTTGGAAGGTATAAAAGGAAGCATAGTAAATTGACAACAAAATTGAAATCTAACAACAACTAACTTATTGCAAAGAATTAACAACAACAACAATCAAAGAAAGCACAATTGACATGAATTACCTCAAATTGCATTAAAAGAAAAT
The DNA here is from genome assembly GCF_059453495.1 of Arachis ipaensis. Lineage (NCBI taxonomy): Eukaryota > Viridiplantae > Streptophyta > Magnoliopsida > Fabales > Fabaceae > Arachis > Arachis ipaensis. The sequence continues at coordinate 76,219,120 of NC_142440.1, read as the reverse complement.
AAAAGGAACAAGAGTAGATCAACAACAAAGTATGGAAACAAAATGGAGGAAATTACAACAAAAGAATAGAAGAACAAGATGTAACAACAAAAAATTGAAAGGTAGAAGTAGATGAAAGCATGAATTAAAACCTAGATCTAAGCTTATTAACCTAAACCTAATCCTAATTCTAGAGAGAAGTGAGAGCTTCTCTCTCTAAAACTAACTCTAAAACTAAATCTAAAAACTCCCTAATGTTTCATGATGCATTCCCCTTCAATCCTTGGTCCTTTTAAGTGTTTTGGCACCAAAGTTGGTTTAGATTGATCCCACAGCCTCTGTGAATTCGCTGGGCATGTTTTCACTTAAAAATCAGGTGCCAGCACCGACGCGTACGCGTACAGCACGCGTGCGCGTCCATGGGGTTTTTCAATCCACGCGTGCGCATCTGTTGCGCGTGCTCGTGGATGAGCGTGACCAAATCTTTGGTTTTTCCATGTGTTCTCCACTTTGCATGCTTTCCTCTTCACTCCTTTGATCCATTCCTAGCCTTTTCAATCTGAAATCACTTAACAAACAAATCAAGGCATCTAGTGGAATCAAAGGTGAATTAAAATCATCAAATTAAAGGTCTAAAAGCATGTTTTCACACTAAAGCACAAAATGAGGGAGAATCACAAAATCATGCTATTTCATTGAACAAATGTGAGAAAAGGTTGATAAAATGCTCTAAATTCAACAAAAGATAAACCTTAAAAATGGGGTTTATCATCCCCTCACACTTATTTACCACCTCTCCATTTGAATTCTCTTCTTCTATTCTCCCATCCTTCACTTTCTTCTTCTTCCTTTCTTACCTTTTGCTCAAGGATAAGCAAACCTTTTAAGTTTGGTGTGGAAGGAGCTCTATTCTCTTATTGAGATTCGAATCCTATGGCTCCAAGAAGTGGCAAGACCGCTCCAAGAAACAAGAAGGAAGATGACCCAACAGTTGTTTTCAAACCTGTTAGATTCTACACCAAGCAACATGAAGAACATTATCACAAGATAATGAGTAAGAGGCCAGTGATCCCTGATGAATGGATTTTTTTAATGGTTTAGAATTTCACAAATAAATTCTCGTTGCAAGTATAGTTTCCAAACCAACAATAATTCTTTCATACAAAAATTTGTTTGTCACAAGTACAAACCCCTAAAAATAATAACCGAAGTATTCAAACCTCGGGTCGTTCTCCCTAGAAATTGTAATAAAGTGTTCTTGTTATTGGTTATGAAGTATGTTTGGGGTTTTTAAGGTAATAGACAAGAAATATAAATGGCAAAGAAAATAAACTAACAACTAACAAAGCTCTTGGCAAGGTATGAGAACTAGAAGTCCTATCCTCATTATCCTCCTCAATTGGGACAACAATTGTCCATTTCTCCCACTTAGTTAACCTCTAACTATGAAGGAAAGTCAAGTGGATGAATTAAATTGATTCTACAAGTCCTAGCCAAATCATAATGAAAGACTAGCTTTAGTAGAATTCAAGTCAATTAGCAACTTCTAATTTTCAATCAACAAAAGAATTAGATAACTCAAGAGTCACTAATTACTCTACCTAGGCCAAGAGGAGAAAAACCTACTCTATAGTCCAACCAAGCATTTTGTCAAACAATTGGAAGTCATAAAAGGAAAGCAAAGTTAAATCGCAAGAAATATAAATCTACAACTACTAATTGCAAGGAATTAACAACAACAATTCAAATCAACAATAAAGGAAATCAAAAAATGAATTGCATTAAAAGGAAAATAGAAGAACAAGAGTGCATCAATACAAAAGTAGAGAACTACAAAAATTGAAATACAAACTAGAGAAAAGAAAGGTAGAGGAACAAGAATTGATAAAGGAAAAGTAAATCAAAGCATGAAATTAACTTAGATCTAAGAAATTATAATCTAACCTAATCCTAATTCTAGAGAGAAGAGAGAGCTTCTATCTCTAGAAACTAATTTTCCCTCCAAAACTAAACTAATTAGTCACTAGCTTTGGAAAGTGTTGACTCCCCCTTGAATTCTGCCTTAAATAGCCTCAGAAATGAGTTGGATCTGAGCCTGGGAAATCCATAAATTGCCCCCAGCGGATTAACTTTAAGTGGGTCATGTGTGAGCACCGACGCGTACGCGTACATGACGCGTACGCGTCGCTTGACAAATTGCTATCCACGTGTACGCATCATGTGCGCGTACGCGTCGCCATGCGACCTCATCATTTCACGCGTGCGTGTCTGCTGTGCGTGTGCGTTGATCTCAGCATCCCAAATCTTTGTTTCTTCATGAGTTCTCCACTTGCATGCTTTTCCTCTTCATCCCTTTGATCCATTCCTAGCCTTTCCATCCTGAATTTACTAACAAACATATCAAGGCATCTAGTGAAATCAAAGGCAAATCAAAATTAACCAATTAAGGGCCTAAAAAGAATATTTTCACTCTTAAGCACAAATTAGGAAGAATATATAAAACCATGTTATTCTAATGGATAAATGTGGGAAGAGGGTGATAAAATCCCCTAAATTTAGCATAGGATGCACCACCAAATAGCGTTGCATCAAATCCTAAGGTCAGATTCGAATTAGAAGAAGAGAAATACCTGGAGATTCAAGAGCAAATTCAAAAGAGAGGCTGGGAGATTCTAGCTAATCCCGAGATTACTATTGGATATAACATGATCTATGAATTCTTTGCAAATCTGTGGATGACAGATAAGCAAAAGAAAGATGGAACAACATTCTATACTTTTTGCACTATGGTAAGGGAGAAGATAATCTATTTTCATCTGGATAGGGTGAGAGAGATCTTCAAATTACCCTTACAAAGGGATGACCCTTATTCCTACAATAGAAGGGTGGTAGCGAACTGATGAGTGGATAATTTATACGCTTTTTGGCATTATTTTTAAGTAGTTTTTAGTATGATTTAGTTAGTTTTTAGTATATTTTTATTAGTTTTTAAATAAAAATCACATTTCTAGATTTTACTATGATTTTGTCTACTTTTCTATGACTTCAGGTATTTTCTGGCTGAAATTGAAGGACTTGAGCAAAAATCTGATTCAGAGGCTGAAGAAGGACTGCAGATGCTGTTGGATTCTGACCTCCCTTATCTCAAAGTAGATTTTCTGGAGCTACAGAAACCTAATTGGCGCGCTTTCAATTGCGTTGGAAAGTAGACATCTAGGGCTTTCCAGCAATATATAATAGTCCATACTTTGTTCGAGTTTTGACGACGCAAACTGGCATTCAAACGCCAACTTCCTGCCCTATTCTGAAGTTAAACGCCAAAAATAGGTTGCAAATCAGAGTTAAACGCCAGAAACAGGCTACAACCTGGCGTTTAACTCCAAGAAGAGTCTCTACACATGAAAGCTCAATGCTCAGCCCAAGCACACACCAAGTGGGCTCGGAAGTGGATTTCTGCATCATTTACTTATCTTATGTAACCCTAGCTACTAGTTTAGTATAAAAACTACTTTTAGTGATTTATTTCACATCTTTTGGATAATTTTATGTTCAGAGATCACGTTTAGGGGGCTGGCCATTCGGCCATGCCTTGACCACTTTCACTTATGTATTTTTCAACGGTGGAATTTCTACACCCCATAGATTAAGGTGTGGAGCTCTGCTGTTCCTCATGAATTAATGCAAAGTACTATTTTTTTCTATTCAATTCAAGCTTATTCTTATTCCAAAATATTCACTCGTACTTCAACCTGATGAATGTGATGATCCATGATACTCATCATCATTCTCGCGTAGAAATGCGTGCCTAACAACCATTTCCGTTCTATCCGCAATAGCTTGAGTGTTTATCTCTTGGGCTCCTGGTTCAGATCAGAGTCTTCGTGGTATAAGCTAGAATCAATTGGCAGTACTCTTGAGATCCAAAATGTCTAAACCTTGTCTGTGGTATTCTGAGTAGGATCTGGGATGGGATGACTGTGACGAGCTTCAAACTCACGAGTGCTGGGTGTAGTGACAGATGCAAAAGGATCAACGGATCCGATTCCAGCATGAGTGAGAACCGACAGATGATTAGCCGTGAGGTGACAGCGCATTTGGACCATTTTCACTGAGAGGACGGACGGTAGCCATTGACAACGGTGATCCCCCCAACATACAGCTTGCCATGGAAAGGAGTATGAAGGATTGAATGGAGGCAGTGGGAAAGCAGAATTCAAAGGAAACAAAGCATCTCCATACGCTTATCTAAAATTCTTACCAATGAATTACATAAGTATCTCTATCTTATTTTAAGTTTATTTATATTTTAATTATCAAAATCCCATAACCATTTGAATCTGCCTGACTGAGATTTACAAGATGATCATAGCTTGCTTTAAGCCGACAATCTCAGTGGGATCGACCCTTACTCACGTAAGGTTTATTACTTGGACGACCCAGTGCACTTGCTGGTTAGTTGTGCGGAGTTGTGAAAAGGAGTTGAGATTATAATCGTGCGCACCAAGTTTTTGGCGCCGTTGAGATCACAATTTCGTGCACCAAGTTTTTGACGCCGTTGCCGGGGATTGTTCGAGTTTGGACAACTGACGGTTCATCTTGTTGCTCAGATTAGGTAATTTTATTTTAATTTTAAGCTTTTTGCTTTTATTTTTATTTTCAAAAAAAAAAATTTCAAAAAATAAATTATTCTATGTTCTTCAGAATTTTTAAGAATGAATTCTAGAGTTTCATGAGATATGTTGAATCCTGGCTGGCTGTTATGCCATGTCTAATCTTTTGGACCGAGGTTTCAACTATCCTTAGAAGAGCTTCTTTGTCTTTCTCAGCAATTTAGCTGTTGTATGTAATGATCTGCTAAAGCTTGGCTGGCCATTGGCCATGTCTAGTGTTTTGGACCGAAGCTTTCACTGAGAGCTTGGCTGGCTAGTAAGCCATGTCTAATTCCTGGACCGGAGTTTTAGATTAACATTGCATGATTCCTGGAATTCTTATTAAAAATTTTGAAATCCTTATTTTTCTTTTTCCAAATAATTTTCGAAAAATCCAAAAAAAAATTATAAAATCATAAAACTAAAAATAATTTTGTGTTTCTTGTTTGAGTCTAGTGTCAATTTGTAAGTTTGGTGTCAATTGTATTTTTTTAATTTTTCATTAAAATTTTCGAAAACTCATGCATGGTCTTCTTCATGATCTTCGAGTTGTTCTTGATGATCTCCTTTGTTTGAGTTTTAGATTTTTCTTATTTTGTGTCTTTTCTTGTTTTTCATATGCATTTTTGAATCCTTAGTGGCTAAAGTTTGAAAATTTTTAAGTTTGATGTCTTGCATATGTGTCTTTTCTTAAACATTTTCAAAAATAAGTTCTTGATGTTCATCTTGATCTTCAAAGTGTTCTTGATGTTCATCTAGACATTCAAGATGTTCTTGCATGCATTGTGTGTTTTGATTCATAATTTTCATGTTTTGAGTCTTTTTATTATTTTTCTCTTTCCCCATTAAACATTCAAAAATCAAAAAAATATCTTTCCTTTATTCTTCTCATAAATTTCGAAAGTTTGAATTGATTTAGTTATAAAGTTTTAAAATTTAATTGTTTTTTATGAATCAAGTCAAAATTTCAATTAAAAAATTCTATCTTTTTCAAATTTTTTTCAAAAATCAAATCTTTTTCATTTTTCTTTCATAGTTTCAAAAATTTCAAATTGATTTTCAAAAATATTTTTCTTATTTTGTTTCATATTTTTTAATTCTTTGCTAGCATTTAATATTTTGATTTAAAAATTTCAAGTTGTTACTTGCCTATTAAGAAAGGATCAATCTTTAAATTTTAGAATCATATCTGTTAGTTTCTTGTTAGTCAAGTAATCAACTTTAATTTTCAAAATCAAATCCTTTCAATTTCCAATTCAAATATTTTTCAAAATTGATTTTCAAATCTTTTTCAATTAATTACTTGACTTTTTGTTTGTTTTACTATTTCTTATCTTTTTCAAAACCACCTAACTACTTTTCTCTCTCTTATTTTCGAAAATCACTAACCTCTTTTTCAAAAAATTTCTTTTCATTAACTAATTGTTTTAAATTTCAATTTAATTTTATTTTCCTCCTTAATTTTTGAATTCTAATTAACATTTAAAATAAAAATAAAAATATTTTTAGTTTATTTTATTTAATTTTCGAATTCTTCCCCCTCTCATCTCTTTCTATTTATTTATTTATCTACTAACACTTCTCTTCTACTCATAATTTGAACCCCCTCTTCTTCTCTGTGTTCAAATTTTTATCTTCTCCTTCTTCTATTCTTCTCTTCTTCTACTCACTTAAAGGAATCTCTATACTGTGACATAGAGGATTCCTCTTCTTTTCTGTTCTCTTCTTTTTCGTATGAGCAGGAATAGCGATAAAGACATTCTTATTGAAGCTGATCCTGAACCTAAAAGGACTCTTAAGAGGAAACTAAGAGAAGCTAAAGCACAACCCTCTGGAGAGGACCTAACAGAAATTTTCGAAAAAGAAGGAGACATGGCCGAACCCAACAACAATGGTGGAGATGCAAGGAAGATGCTTGGTAAATTTATTGCACCCTCTTCTAACTTCTATGGAAGAAGCATCTCACTTCCTGTAATTGGAGCAAACAACTTTGAGCTTAAGCCTCAATTAGTTTCTCTAATGCAGCAGAACTGCAAGTTTCATGGACTTCCAGTGGAAGATCCTCATCAGTTTTTAGCTAAATTCTTGCAAATCTGTGACATTGTCAAGACCAATGGAGTTGATCCCGAGGTCTACAGGCTTAGGCTTTTCCCTTTTGCTGTAAGAGACAGAGCTAGAACATGGTTGGATTCACAACCTAAGGATAGCCTTAACTCTTGGGATAAGCTGGTCAGTGCTTTCTTGGCCAAATTTTTTCCACCTCAAAAGATGAGCAAGCTTAGAGTGGAAATCTAAACCTTCAGACAGAAGGAAGGAGAATCCCTCTATGAAGCTTGGGAAAGATACAAGCAACTGATGAAAAGGTGTCCTACTGACATGCTTCCAGAATGGAGCATCATAAGTATATTCTATGATGGTCTGTCTGAGTTGTCAAAAATGTCATTGGACCATTCTGCAGGAGGATCTCTTCATCTGAAAACCCCTACAGAAGCTCAGGAACTCATTGAAATTGGTTGCAAATAACCAGTTCATGTACACCTCTGAGAGGAATCCTATGAACAATGGGACGCCTCAGAAGAAGGGAGTTCTTAAAATTGATACTCTGAATGCCATATTGGCTCAGAACAAAATATTGACTCAGTAAGTCAATATGATTTCTCAGAGTCTGAATGGATTGCAAGCTGCATCCAACAGTACTAAAGAGGCATCTTCTGAGGAAGACGCTTATGATCCTGAAAACCATGCAATAGCAGAGGTGAATTACATGGGAGAACCCTATGGAAACATCTATAATCCTTCATGGAGAAATCATCCAAATTTCTCATGGAAGGATCAACAGAAGCCTAATCAAGGCTTCAATAATAATAAAGGTGGAAGAAATAGGTTTAGCAATAGCAAGCCTTTTCCATCATCTTCTCATCAACAGATAGAGAATTTTGAACAGAGCCATTCTGGCCTGGCAACCATAGTCTCTGATCTATCCAAGACCACACTAAGTTTCATGAATGAAACAAGGTCCTCCATTAGAAATTTGGAGGCACAGGTAGGTCAGCTGAGTAAGAAGATTACTGAAACTCCTCCCAGTACTCTCCCAAGCAATACAGAAGAAAATCCCAAGAGAGAGTGCAAGGCCATAACCATGATCAACATGGCCGAACCTGGAGAGAGTAAGGAGGACGTGAGTCTCAGTAAGAAAAGCCTCATGGGACGCCCTCTGGACAGAAAGGAGTTTCCCTTTGAGGAACCAAAGGAATCTGAGGCTCATACTGAGACCATAGAGATTTCACTGAACTTTCTTCTGCCATTCATGAGCTCTGATGAATATTCTTCCTCTGAAGAGGATGAAGACATCACTGAAGAGCAAGTTGCTAAATATCTAGGAGAAATCATGAAGTTGAATGCCAAGTTATTTGGTACTGAGACTTGGGAGGATGAACCCCCTTGTTCACCAATGAACTGAGTGCATTACTGAGGCAGACATTACCTCAGAAGAAACCGGATCCCAGAAAATTCTTCATACCTTGTACCATAGGCACCATGACCTTTGAGAAGGCTCTCTGTGACCTGGGGTCAGGGATAAACCTCATGTCCCTCTCTGTAATGGAGAAATTGGGAATCTTTGAGGTACAAGCTACAAGAATCTCACTAGAAATGGCAGACAAATCAATGAAACAGGCTTATGGACTAGTAGAGGACGTGCTAGTAAAGGTGGAAGGCCTTTACATCCCTGCTGATTTCATAATCCTAAACACTGGGAAGGATGAGGATGAATCCATCATCCTTGGCAGACCCTTCCTAGCCACAGCAAAAGCTATGATTGATGTTGACAGAGGAGAGTTGATCCTTCAGTTGAAAGAGGACTACCTTGTATTCAAGACTCAAGGTTCTCCTTCTGTAACCATGGAGAGGAAGCATGAAAAGCTTCTCTCAATACAGAGTCAAACAAAACCCCCACATTCAAACGTTAAGTTTGGTGTTGGGAGGCCACAACCAAACTCTAAGTTTGGTGTTGAGAGGCCCCAACCCTGCTCTGATTATCTGTGAGGCTCCATGAGAGCTCACTGTCAAGCTATTGACATTAAAGAAGCGCTTATTGGGAGGCAACTCAATGTTATTTAATTATATCTATCTATTTTCCATTGTTATTTTATGTTCTCTTTAGGTTGATGATCATGTGAAGTCACAAAAATAATTGAAAAATCAAAAATAGAATGAAAAACAGCATTAAAAATAGCACACCCTGGAGGAAGAGCTTACTGGCGTCTAAACGCTAGTAAGAGTAGCAGAATGGGCGTTAAACGCCCAGTCTGGCACCATTCTGGGTGTTTAACGCCAGAAACAGGCACCAGACTGGCGTTTAACACCAGAACAGAGCATCTACTTGGCATTTAACGCCAAGAATGGGAGAAAAGCTGGCGTTAAACGCCAGAAACAAGCAGCAACCTGGCGTTTAACGCCAGAAGTGCACTCTAAGGTTGTTTTGCACGCCTAAATGGAGCAGGGATGCTAAGTCCTTGACCCCTCAAGATCTGTGGACCCTACAAGATCCCCACCTACCCCACCACTTCTTCTCTCCTCTTCACACCCTTTCATAACACTTTTCCCCAAATACCCTTCACCAATCACCTCCATATCTCTTCCCCAAATACTCTTCACCACTCACATCCATCCACTCTTCCCCAAAAACCCCACCTACCTCCAAATTCAAAGATTCCTTTCCCTCCTAAACCCAACCCCAATACACGAAACCTAACCCTCCCCCCACCCCTATATAAACCCCTCACCACTACTTTATTTTCACACATTACAAACACTTCTTCTCCCTTGGCCGAATGCACTCTTCCCCTCTATCTCCTCTATTTTCTTCTTCTTCTACTATTTTCCTTCTTCTTTTGCTCGAGGACGAGCAAACCCTTTAAGTTTGGTGTGGTAAAAGCATTGCTTTTTGTTTTTCCATAACCATTAATGGCACCTAAGGCCAGAGAAACCTCAAGAAAGAGGAAAGGGAAGGCAATTTCTTCCACCTCTGAGTCATGGAAGATGGAGAGATTCATCTCAAAGGTCCATCAAGACCACTTCTATGAAGTTGTGGCCAAGAAAAAGGTGATCCCTGAGGTCCCTTTTAAGCTCAAAAAGGGCGAATATCCGGAGATCCGACAAGAGATTAGAAAAGAGGATGGGAAGTACTCTCCAATCCTATTCAACAAGTCAAAATCTTAATGGTTCAAGAGTTCTATGCAAACGCATGGATCACTAGGAACCATGATCAAAGTATGAACCCAAATCCATAGAATTGGCTTACAATGGTTCGGGGAAATACTTAGATTTCAGTCCGGAAAATGTAAGGTTGGCGTTCAACTTGCCAATGATGCAAGAAAATGCACACCCCTACACTAGAAGGGTCAACTTTGATCAAAGGTTGGACCAAGTCCTCAAGGACATATGTGTGGAAGGAGCTCAATGGAAAGTTGACTCAAGAGGCAAGCCGGTTCAATTGAGAAGACCGGACCTTAAGCCTGTGGCTAGAGGATGGTTGGAGTTCATCTAACGCTCTATCATTCCTACTAGCAACCAATCTGAAGTAACTGTGGATCGGGCCATCATGATCCATAGTATCATGATTGGGGAGGAAGTGGAAGTTCATGAGATTATACCTCAAGAACTCTACAAGGTGGCTGACAAATCCTCCACTTTGGCAAGGTTAGTCTTTCCTCACCTCATTTGTCACCTCTGTAATTCAGCTGGAATTGACATATAGGAAGACATCTTCATTGTTGAGGATAAGCCCATCACTAAGAAAAGGATGGAGCAAACAAGAGAGCCCACTCATGGACCTCAACAAGAGCATGAGGAAATTCCCCATCATGAAATCCCTGAGATGCCTCAAGGATGCACTTTCCTCCATAAAACTATTGGGAGCAAATCAACACCTCCTTAGGAGAATTAAGTTCTAACATGGGACAACTAAGGATGGAGCATCAAGAGCACTCCATCATTCTCCATGAAATTAGAGAAGATCAAAGAGCTATGAGGGAGGAGCAACAAAGGCAAGGAAGAGACATAGAGGAGCTCAAGAGCACCATTGATTCTTCAAGAGGAAGAAGACGCCACCCTCACCAAGGTGGACCCATTCCTTAATCTCCTTGTCTATTTATTTTTTTTATGTTTCATTCTTTAAGCTTTATGTTTATTTATGTTTGTGTCTTTATTACATGATCATTAGTGTCTAGTGTCTATGTCTTAAAGCTATGAATGTCCTATGAATCCATCACCTTTCTTAAATGAAAAATGTTCTAAAAGAAAAAGAACAAGAAGTGCATGAATTTCGAATTCATCCTTGAGATTAGTCTAATTATTTTGATGTGGTGGCAATACTTTTTGTTTTTGGAATGAATGCTTGAACAGTGCATATTTTTGATATTGTTGTTCATGAATGTTAAAATTGTTGGCTCTTGAAAGAATAATGAAAAAAGAGAAATGTTATTAATAATCTGAAAAATCATAAAATTGATTCTTGAAGCAAGAAAAAGCAGTGAAGAACAAGGCTTGCGAAAAAAAAAGAGAAAATGGCAAAAATAAAAAAAAGAAAGAAAAAGAAAAAGCAAGCAGAAAAAGCCAAGAGCTCTTTAAACCAAAAGGCAAGAGCAGAAAGCCAGTAACCCTTTAAACCAAAAGGCAAGGGTAAAAAAAAAAGGGATCCAAGTTTTTGAGCATCAGTGGATAGGAGGGCCCAAAGGAATAAAATCCTGGCCTAAGCGGCTAAACCAAGCTGTCCCTAACCATGTGCTTGTGGCGTGAAGGTGTCAAGTGAAAAGCTTGAGATTGAGCGGTTAAAGTCGTGATCCAAAGCAAAAAGAGTGTGCTTAAGAACCCTGGACACCTCTAATTGGGGACTCTAGCAAAGCTGAGTCACAATTTGAAAAGGTTCACCCAATTATGTGTCTGTGGCATTTATGTATCCGGTGGTAATACTGGAAAACAAAGTGCTTAGGGCCACGGCCAAGACTCATAAAGTAGCTGTGTTCAAGAATCAACATACTGAACTAGGAGAATCAATAACACTATCTAAATTCTGAGTTCTTATAGATGCCAATCATTCTGAACTTCAAAGGATAAAGTGAGATGCCAAAACTGTTCAGAGGCAAAAAGCTACTAGTCCCGCTCATCTAATTGGAGGTAAGTTTCATTGATATTTTGGAATTTATAGTATATTCTCTTATTTTTATCCTATTTGATTTTTAGTTGCTTGGGGACAAGCAACAATTTAAGTTTGGTGTTGGGATGAGCGGATAATTTATACGCTTTTTGGCATTATTTTTTAGTAGTTTTTAGTATGATTTAGTTAGTTTATAGTATATTTTTATTAGTTTTTAAATAAAAATCACATTTCAGGACTTTACTATGAGTTTGTGTGTTTTTCTGTGATTTCAGGTATTTTCCGGCTGAAATTGAGGGACTTGAGCAAAAACCTGATTCAGAGGCTGAAGAAGGACTGCAGATGCTGTTGGATTCTGACCTCCCTGCACTCAAAGTAGATTTTCTGGAGCTACAGAAACCTAATTGGTGCGCTCTCAATTGCGTTGGAAAGTAGATATCCAGGGCTTTCCAGAAATATATAATAGTCCATACTTTGCTTGAGTTTTGACGATCCAAACTGGCATTCAAACGCCAACTTCCTGCCCTATTCTGAAGTTAAACGCCAAAAACAGGTTGCAAATCAGAGTTAAACGCCAGAAATAGGCTACAACCTGGAGTTTAACTCCAAGAAGAGTCTCTACACATAAAAGCTCAATGCTCAGCCCAAGCACACACCAAGTGGGCCCGGAAGTGGATTTCTGCATCATTTACTTATCTTATGTGACCCTAGCTACTAGTTTAGTATAAAAACTACTTTTAGTGATTTATTTCACATCTTTTGGATAATTTTATGTTCAGAGATCACATTTAGGGGGCCCATTCGGCCATGCCTTGACCACTTTCACTTATGTATTTTTCAACGGTAGAGTTTCTACACCCCATAGATTAAGGTGTGGAGCTCTGCTGTTCCTCATGAATTAATGCAAAGTACTATTATTTTTCTATTCAATTCAAGCTTATTCTTATTCCAAGATATTCACTCGTACTTCAACCTGATGAATGTGATGATCCGTGACACTCATCATCATTCTCGCATATGAACGCGTGCCTGACAACCACTTCCGTTCTATCCGCAATAGCTTGAGTGTTTATCTCTTGGGCTTTTAGTTCAGATCAGAGTCTTCGTGGTATAAGCTAGAATCAATTGGCAGTATTCTTGAGATTCGAAACGTCTAAACCTTGTCTGTGGTATTCTGAGTAGGATTTGGGATGGGATGACTGTGACGAGCTTCAAACTCACGAGTGCTGGGCGTAGTGACAGACACAAAAGGATCAACGGATCCTATTCCAGCATGAGTGAGAACCGACAGGTGATTAGCCGTGAGGTGACAGCATATTTGGACCATTTTCACTGAGAGGACAGATGGTAGCCATTGACAACGGTGATCCCCCAACATACAGCTTGCCATGGAAAGGAGTATGAAGGATTGAATGGAGGCAGTGGGAAAGCAGAGATTCAAAGGGAACAAAGCATCTCCATACGCTTATCTAAAATTCTTACCAATGAATTACATAAGTATCTCTATCTTATTTTAATTTTATTTATATTTTAATTATCAAAATCCCATAACCATTTGAATCTGTCTGACTGAGATTTACAAGATGACCATAGCTTGCTTTAAGCCGACAATCTCCGTGGGATCGACCCTTACTCACGTAAGGTTTATTACTTGGACGACCCAATGCACTTGCTGGTTAGTTGTGCGGAGTTGTGAAAAGGAGTTGAGATTATAATCGTGCGCACCAAGTTTTTGGCGCCGTTGAGATCACATCGTGCACCACCAACCCTAAGTTGGATCAAGTCCTAGAGGACATCTGCCTGCCTAGAACTCAATGGATTGAGGATGCAAAAGGCAAACCAAACCAGCTGAAAAGAATGAACCTCAAGCCAATTGCTAGAGCATGGCTAGACTTCATTGGGCGTTCTATACTCCCTACTAGTAACCGCGCTGAAGTCACCATTCAGAGAGCTGTGATGATTCCCTGCATCATGATGGGGAATGAGGTAGAAGTTCACCAAATAATCCCCATGAGATGTACAAGTTGGCAAACAGGATGTCTACTCATGCCACGCTGGCCTATCCAAACCTTATCTTTCACCAAGGCCAAGAGGCTAAGGTCTTGATCCACGTGAATACATTTATTCCAGTAGAAAGCCCAATCACCAAGCAAGTGATGGAAAGCTCCAAAGGACCAGATCATCATCCAAAAAGAAAGGCACTTGAGCCTCCCCAAGAGATCCCTCCAATTGAATATTGGGATCAATTGAAAGCATCTGTGATGTAGGATCAACTAAGAGAGGAGCAGAAAGATCAAACTAGCATGATTTGCAAAACTGGTCAAAGAGCAAGAGGAGCAGGGGTGTGAGATAGAGGAGTTGAAGCGCCAGAAGCTCTCCCCTGAAGAGCCCAGCGCCCCTCAAGCTTGAGGTTGTTGAGTTTCAGCCCTATGACCATTCCAATTCCTGTTTTTTTCATATTTCTGTTATTCTAATTCCTATGTCTCATATTTAGGTTTACATGATCACTAGTAGTATTTAAGTCTATATTTTATTTTTCTGTCTTTTAATTTAAGAACTGCATAAGAATTAGAAATTAAGTTTTATTTTCCAATTAGCTATAAAATATTCCTCTTATCATCATTAAACATGAATAAAATAGTGATTTTTTTAGAAGAATTAGAGATACATAAATTTTCGAGTTCTATAATAAGAATAATCAATTATTTTGATGTGGTGGCATTACTTTTGTTTTTCCAAATGTATGAATGAACAGTGCATATTTGAAATTGGAATTAAGAATGCTGGCTTTTGAAAGAATGAGGATGAAAGTGAAATATTATTGGTAATCTGAAAAATCCAAAAATTGATTCTTGAAGCAAGAAAAAGCAGCAAAAAAAACAGCAAAGCAAAAAAAGCCAATAACCCTTTAAACCAAAAGGCAAGGGTAAAAGGATCCAAGGATTTGAGCATCAATGGTTAGGAGGGCCTAAAAAAAACAAAATGTTCTTGGCCTAAGTGGCTCAACCAAGTTGTCCCTAACTATATGCTTGTGGTGTGAAGGTGTCAAGTGAAAAGCTTGAGACTGAGCAGTTAAAGTCGTGATCCAAAGCAAGAAGAGTGTGCTTAAGAACTCTAGACACCTCTATCTGGGGACTCTAGCAAAGTTGAATCACAATCCGAAAGGGTTCACCTAGTTAAATGTCTATGGCATTTATGTATCCGGTGGTAATACTGGAAAACAAAGTGCTTAGGGCCACGACCAAGACTCTAAAAGCTGTGTTCAAGAATCAAAAAGAACTAAACTAGGAGAGTCAATAATATCATTTGGATTCTAAGTTTCTAAAGAGACCAACATTTCTGAATTTCAATGGATAGTGAGATGCCAAAACTATTCAGAAGTAAAAAAGCTACTAAGTCCCGCTCATCTAATTGAAACTGAGCTTCATTGGAGACTCTAAGATTTATTGTATCTTACTCTTCTTTTTATCCCACTTTGTTTTTAGTTGCTCGAGGACAAGCAACAGTTTAAGTTTGGTGTTGTGATGAGCGGATATTTTATACACTTTTTGGCATCATTTTCATATAGTTTTTAGTATGTTTTATTTAAATTTTACTAAGTTTTCATAGGTTTTAGTACAAAATTCACATTTTTAGATTCTACTTTGAGTTTTTGTGTTTTTATGCAATCTCAAATATTTTCTGACTGAAATTGAGGAGCTGGAGCAAAAGTCTGATTCAGAGGCAGAGAAAGCACTGCAGATGCTGTCCATATCTGACCTCCTTGCACTCGAAAGAGCTTTTCTGGAGCTACAGACATCCAAATGGAGCGTTCGTAATGGCTATGGAAAGCTAAAATCCAGGACTTTCCAGAAATATATAATAGTCTAAGCTTTGCTTCAGCATTGAAGGCCCAAAACGGGCATTCAACACCAGCCATCTACCCCAGTCTAGGCATCCAACGCCCAAAGGAGAAGAGACCAGCATCCAACGCCCAAGAAGGACCCCCTAGCCAGTGTTCAACACTCTAGAGGCCTCCTAGCATGTGGATCTTAATCAAGCTTATCTGAAACACTCATCAAGTGGGCCCCAGAAGTAGATTTTAGCACTAAAAGACTGTTTTACCCTTTTTATGTAATCCTTAGTCATTAGTTTAGTATTTAAAGTAGAAGATCACTCTTTGTTAAGGATCTTCCACCACTTTACACATTTATCATTGTATTTTCTGTCAGTATGGGTTTCTAAACCTCCTAGGTTGAGGGGAGGAGCTCTGCTGAGTTTTATGGATTTATAAAGTACTACTGTTCTTTCTCAATACGTGTTTGATTCTCTATTCTAAGATGTATCTTCATTCTTCATCGTTATGAATGCGTTGAACCGGCACAAGGTTATCTTATTCTACATAGGTTCGGAGTGAGTCTTTCATCGGACAACAATGAACCACTAGCTTGATTATAGATCTCTTAGACAGCTAATCCACAACTTCGTTGGGGACTTCTCGATACACCAGTTCAGCCGAGGTATGAGGATATTAGAGTCTTTGTGGTAGAGGCTAGAACCAAAGGCACAGCATTCTCTGATCCGAAAGATTTGACCTTGTCTTTGGCGTTTTGAGTAGGATCACTAAGGAGAATGAATTGCAGGAGCTTCATCCTCAATTAGACTGGATCCACACTAACCCTGGGGTTCAGATCTGGAGGAGCATTGGCGACCTTTCAACCAGCGTTGATCACATACAGCCTGCCATAGAATAAATCACTCACAGTTGAAGAAGATAGTAAGACCGAAATTAATCCAGAAGAATAAAGCATTTCCAAGCCTTAACCATCTTCTTATCACTGGTTATAATCAAACATAGTAATTTCGTCTTATTTTCTTTTTATGCATTTAAACAAATCCAACAACTTTTCTATCCACCTGACTAAGATGTACAAGATAACCATAACTTGCTTCAAACCACAATCCTCGTGGGATCGACCCTGACTCACCTCAGGTATTACTTGGATGATCCAGTGCAGTTGCTGGTTCAGTTGTACGAAGTGTGGGAATTCGTGCACCAGACTCCTCCTGAGATTATTGAGATTTCTAATAATGAGAACGAGGATCCTGAGGAGTGTTCGGATGTGATTGAGATTTTCTCTAACGACGACAGTTGATGCTTGGGAGTTGAGGATGTGACTTTTAGGAGTTTTTTTCTGTTAGCCTAGCTTTTGTGTTTAGTCTCTCTCTTTTGATTAGACTCACTAAGAGAGTAGGATGTATAGAGTTGACTAGGTTAGTTTTGGGTGCCAGCTTAGGGGCTTCCTATAAAGACCAGGGCTCGGAGTGTTGATTATGTATATAGTAACAAGATGTGAAGGGTTGTATGCTAACTTGTGACCTGTATGATATATATTTCTGTCTTTGATGTTTGTGTTATTTTGTCGTACTCATTTAATTATTTCTTTAAAAAAAAGAAAAAGTTTTTTTTTCGAAAATTCAATCGTGTAGTAATACGATTACAGGCTTAGTAATAAATATTTAGTTAATTTTTAGGAAAGCAAGTTAGTGATACTTGATTTTCAGTATGATCATGACATACTGAAAATTGGATCATTACATTATGAAGGTTTTGGTAGAATGTTTGTGTTTTGTTGTGATTGTTTGACAATTGATACTTATGCAAATTTAATGAATTTGTTCACTAAGTTATGATTGAATTGTGATTAATTAGTTTGAGTTTATATATTCAATTGTCAATTCTTAATAATTTGCATTCTTGGTTGGCTGGTTCTGAATTTTGAGAATAGATTCTCGAAGAATTAGTTAATTTTAACTTGTAGGGTTGTAAGTTAATTTTTACTTTGATGAAGATAGTATTATGTGTTATTTTTTATTGTGCCTTTTATTGTCATATTTTCAGGAGTACAAAATTAATGGCAACATCCTAGACTTTATATTGACTAAAATATACTAGAAGAGTCAAATATTACAAATCCTACATGATACAAATTTTATGTTAGAAAAAGTTGTATTTAGCTGAATGTGTAGAACTTATTTTATTGTAAAATGAATCTTAGTTATATGTAAGATATTTTAATTATCTATAAGATTATATATTATATAAATATTGAGTTAGTGTGTTTATAAAATTAATTGATATATCAATTATTTAAATAAATGTCACAAAATGAACCTTCTATTTTGTAACTAAGAATAAGAAATGTTACAAAAGCAAGTAGTAATTTATAACAAACTATTATGACACAAGAATCTAAATTGTTACAAAAAAGAGTTTATTTATTAAATTTGTTACTGATTTTGTAACAAATTATATTTTTTTATTAAAAAAATTTATTATAAAACATTACTTTGTATTGTAACAGTTTCATTTTTTGTTAGAAAAACTTTTTGTAATGGGACATATTACTTTGACCTTGTAACAATTTTTTTGTTACAAATTTCTTTCATTTTCAGATTTTCTGTAACAACTTTTTTTTGTTACAAATACTGCTTTTTTTTTTAAAGTGTACTAATACTGTCAAACAAAGCAAAACATAACCCTAATCACTGTGGATCCTAATAGTCATCGTGATCGTCATCCCGCTGGTCCTGCTGAGGCGACGGTCTAGGTAGTGGTGTTGATGCCTGTCTTGGCTCCTGTGCAGAGGACGAGGAGCCCCCTCCAATAGCACCCTGCCACTAGTGCGCATATGCCCATAGTACACCACTACTTTGGTAATGCAACAGGATGACTTCCTAGAGGCAGGGGTAGTGCAACAGGACCCACGTAATTGGGGTTAGAGACCATGATGAAGGGTTGATACTCTACACCCAGTGCATTTGGCACTCTAGGAGTCGACGAGGTAGAGAGCGATGATTGAGAAGTTTGAAGGGTGCCAATAGTCACCCTCGTCTACCTTGACCATGAAGCCGGCTTGCAACACTTTTGTCTATCGCCACATTTGCAAAGAGAGAGAGAGAGAGAGAGAGAGAGAGAGAGAGAGAGAGAGATTTTAGGTAATTAATAAAATATGATTTTAGAGATTTTAAGAATTTATAAATAAAACACATTAGAAATTAATTTTTTTAGATATATTATTTATTTCATGATTATTATTTATTCAATGTACTAAATCTTGTTATTTTTAATTTCATCTTTCAATTATATTTAGAGTTGTGTTTCTTGCAGTATGCATGAACCAATTATACTGGCAATAATAAGTAAAGATAAGAAGACCAAAGGGTCTTAATTGAGAAAGAAGAAGTGTTTTGGTCGATAGGGAATTGTATTAGTGCCAATACCTAGAATTTAACTAACAACACAACTTATTAAATCTTTTAGAAATTTTGGCAGAGTTTCGTTTATAATTAGAAACCTTCACCAAATGTAATTTTTTTTTTTGAAACCAAACATGTCTTTAAATAATTTTAACAAAAATTTCGAGAGTTTTCTCTTAATTCAAAGACCTCCACCAAAAATATTTATCAATTTTTACATAGAAAACAGTTGCAAGCTTTAATTAAAACAAACACACATTCAAGCAAACATCAAGTTCTAACTGTTCTAGTGCGCATACCCTTATTACTCTGCAATTCTCTAGCAAACAAAGATTTCAAGAAGGTGCTATTAGGCAACCTTCTTCTACTTCCATCCTAAAACCTTATCCTAGAAAAAGTAAATCCTGCATTAAACTTAAACAATTCATTATATCAAAGATAGAGAACCAACCTGAGTGCTACACGAACAACTCACGAAATATAATTG
Organism: Arachis ipaensis; assembly: GCF_059453495.1. Lineage (NCBI taxonomy): Eukaryota > Viridiplantae > Streptophyta > Magnoliopsida > Fabales > Fabaceae > Arachis > Arachis ipaensis. The sequence goes on along the minus strand of NC_142440.1, from coordinate 76,199,610 downwards.
TAGAAACTATGAAAGAAGCGAGCTCTAATGGATTTCAAAGAAAATAACACCATCCTAATAAAAAAGACAACTTAATAAATTTATTAGGTGAAACTAATTCAAAAAGCCATTTAACTTAACTATCCTAACGAACGTAATTGATAAAAATATATTATTTAAACTACAAAATCTAATTCACCTAAAATAATCTAATTGCAAAACAAAATTAACCCTAACAATCAAAATTGATTGAATTAACCTTAATAAATCCAAATAAGAACACAAATTTTCAAAAATTATAAATTTCAAATTTTATACTTCGATTTTAAAATCAAAATACCCTAACCAGTAAATTTTAAAATAAAATAGAATATAAACACAATTGGAAACAAAAATTTTCCAAAAAAATTTCAAAAACACTTAAATTTTGAAATAAAAAAAAAAACCAAATACATAATTACATATAAAAATTCATAGAAAATTTTAAAAAAATAAAAGATAAAAAAACTAAACCTAGTTGTTGAGACTCATCAGCCATAGGGCTAGCATACATCATATGCATTTGTCTATTTTGATTGATTGTGCATTACTTGGCTTTGCCTATTTGATTAACTATGCTTACTTTCTATATGTTCTACCTGCTATAAATGTATTCTATCTGTGTTTTTCTTTTCTGTATTATTTGTCTATGCAACTGAGAGATCTCTCGTCTGGCGAAGGAGTGACAAGGGTTGTTCCACCGGAGTTTTGAAGGGTTGGAGGGAAGAGAGATTAAGGTGTTAAGCTATATTTGGACTAGAACCTAAGTACGATAGATAGTTCACCCGGTTTTTAATTTAATTTATAACTCTAAGTTTTTAATTTGAGTGTCGGAGTTCTAGGATCGCCTCTGGATTTTTCAGGACCTTATATATTATTTATGCGGGCACCATTACCATGTTGAGAACCTCCAATTCTCATTCCATACATATGTTGTTGTTTTCAGATGCAGGTCGAGAGGCTCCTCGCTAGGCGTCTGGAGGTTCCTATGGCAAGCAGAGTAGGGCTAATAATTTTGGGTTGTCGGTTATGTATTTATGTTTATAGACTCTCCTATGTGTATATATACTTATGTTTAATCCTTTTAGAGGCTTTTTTCTTGGAGAACTAGGCGATTATTTTATGTATGTCGGGATATTTGGTGATATACTTATATACATGTATGTATGTACATTTTCTCTGGCCGGCCTTAGCTTTGCAGGTCGAGCATGGAGCTTGATATTCTGTACCTTTTGACTCTTCGCTCTTATTATTTATATATTTCTTTACTTTTTTTCGTACTCAAGTTTCCGTACACGCAAGAGATGCACTTTTCTATTTTGTGATTTGTTGTTTAAGCTTTCCTTCAAGGCTCTTCGTTATAATTTCCTTTCAACTACTAAATATATATATATATTTTTTCTTTTAGAGGTCATAGCCCCTCACCACATTTGATTTACGTCCTAGGCATAACGCTCTGTGTGGTACGGCGTTACAATGATGATCCTAATTTATTTATAATGTATTATTGTGAGTAAGACCTAATCTAATCATACACAAGGTGCCATAACTCGAAATTCAAATTTCCTGAAAAATAAGCATAGAGGATCAATCCCTATGTTAAATGGGAGGGTCAATCATCACGTGATGAAGTGGTATATTTCTTGCTATTTATATTTCTAAAGTGGTGTGAAAAGTTGGCTCCTTGTAAGTATTTGGAAACTTGTTCAAGCCATTGAAAAAACTCTAGTACGAAATCAGTCACATTTAAGCTTTCATTTATTTTATACAAACAGTATGAAAAATATTAAGTACGTGGTTAAATGCTTAAAGTTCACTTATAATCAAGTTTACATTCCACAATTTTAAGTTACATCTCAATTCACCCTCTCTTGAGTATATTTATCTTGTGCTTATTGACTAACACCCACTTGTGAAAAGGCCAACTAATTTCTTTAACAGTTCGATAAGACTATGGGAGAAACAAAAAAAGCAATGGCATTTTGTCAAGTGTTTTAACTTTAAGATCACAGTTGCTTGCTTTATCAGCCAATAAAATCCTATCCTCAAAAGTCTAAAAAACAAGACTATGGCCCTCTAATTTTAGTACCACAGGTACTTTCATGGACTTTTTCCATAGTAAGAACCATATCATCCACACCAATGCAATGAATTAAAGGATGAGAAAATGGGTTAACAATGCTGTTGTTTAAGTCATGGGCCTTAAAGAAAACTTTTTCTAATTCTCTTTGGTAACAAGGAGGAGTACCTTCTTCTCCACTGTAACACCCTCACGAATAGAATCCCATGCTTGAGTCATGGTATAACTATTGTTGAGAATAGTATGTGGATTCACCTATATATATATATATATGTGTGTGTGTGTGAGTGTGTGTGCACGCATGCGTGTGCATGCGTGTGTATGCATGTGTTTATATGTTACAGGAGTCTTTACTTTAATTACTTGATTGACCCTTCATTCAAAGCGTAGTATTTTTTTTAGTTATGTAAACTTTGGAATTAGATTAAGCACAATTAGAACCAGCCTCAGCCATACGAATATAATTAGGTATATATTGGTGAGTCCATGTAATGTCTTTGCCAACAGTGATGCCATGACTCAAGCGTGGTATTCTATTAGTGAGGGTGTTAAATGATGGTATTAATCTATTAGAGCAATCCTTTTTTATTAGAGCCTTAGGAGGAGAATGACTAAGCTTCATTTCATACTTTGAATACTTGTCATGTATTAGGTTTTATCCTAGAGAAAAGAATTAGAATTTTAGGTGTATGACTGTCTTTTGATCAATTATGTTGGCTTACCTTTACATAATTTGTGGTATTAACTTTGGCCAACTTAATATCATTGAATTACGAACACACAAACGCTAATAGATTGTCAAAGACAACTTAAAAGTGTTAGAAAGATTGTGATGCTAGGTTGAGAACACTAGAAGTCTACGAGTCAGATAAGATTGGAGTTAGAAAAATTGTACTTGAATGTAATCATTGGATTGCTTAATTCTATGTGTGGTTTTGACACTTAGAGGAGTGGTTGTGCCTAGTTTTGTGTAACTAGAGAGCTAATTTGCTTGATGCATGTAATACCTTTTCTATTAGGGATACTGTAACAATCCAACTTCTAGCACGTCATGATCATACTAGAAGCTAAGTGTTACTAACTTGCTTTCCTTAACTTTAACTATTATTTAATATATGAGCCTAATTCATTTTTTATAGCATAGTTAATTTGCAGGGTAATTGTTTTTTGAAAACATTTGGGTTGACAAGCATAATCATTTATAAACAAAATCACAAATATAAGAAGCAAAATAGTTATAAGCAACTACACCTATATATATCTCAAGCAGTTAACGGTATTCTGTTATCTAGCCTTTAGCAACGCATAAATCTCAGTTAGAACACCTCTAGAAATAGCTAGATAATCACTATATATATATATATATACACACACACAAACACACACATACACACACACACACACACACATACACACACACACACACACACACACACACACACACACACATACATACATACATACAACATCCCATGCTCTGACCTATTCAAAAAGTCTCTAAACTGACACCCAGACTAGCCTAGACTTTATACTCATCTAATCCCTCTAGCCTATAAAAGCGAGGAAACTACATTCTAGGTCTTCAAAACTCAGGTCAAGCTGGACGTTATCAAAAGATAGAATATTATCCATTACTCCTCTGCACAAGCACCGGTCGTCATTGGGCAACCCACTGGTACTCCATCATGCAACCACGTTTGAGAAAACTCGTACGGATGATTCAGATTAAATTCCAAGATAAACAGGGTGTAGATGGTGACTGGTCATATAATATGTACAAACGAAAATGAAGATCACCCTAGATTCAGAAGATTACCCAAAGCGTGATCCTCGTGCAGGACCATCGTTGGCAGTTCATGTACGAAAGCTCATGTCCCTATCTGGAAGGAAGGAAAGGAGTAAGAACTGGAAATTTCTTCGTAAGGTTAGGGTGGCTAGTTAAGTTCATTTTTTCCTTTGTTATTACTAGACATAGAGCATGAGATAGAATACAAACAAACAACAAATAGAGAATACAAAAAAGCAGAATACAAATACAGAAGTACAGCAAATAAAATACAAAGAGCGAATACATGACAAAGAAAGATGTTCACACAAGTATGATGCATGTCTAGCCCTACGCAGGTCATGAACTCACGTGTTGGTTAGCTACCCGTAACCCGACCACATCTCCGAAATAGGCGTACATTTCGCCGACCATATGTTCCAAAATCATTTTCTCTATGAGCGTTCAGTATTTGCTGTCCTCATAGGGAAACCTAAACATTCCCTCCATGACGTCTCGTATTTGTCGTCCTCATGGGGAGACCACACTTCCGATCTCAAGTGAGCGCTACGTGTCACCATCCTCACTAGACTGTACGTAATTTCTCAAGTGAGTGCTATGTGTCGCCGTCCTTACGAGACATACTCATAATCAATTTATGAGCGGAACAAGGCCACCATCTTTGCCTTGGACGGGACGAAACCACCATCCCCTTATAGCAACAAGGTTCTGAGCCAGCAGGACAAAACCATTGTCCTTACTAGGCGAATATTTAATCTTTTAATTGTCTTTCCTCAGCCAACAAGGTTCTGTTTTCAATTCTCCGTTTTTGTTTTCTTATACTTCATTTACTTTTCTTTTATCCTCTTTCCATATCTTAGTCATTCTTTTATCACTTCGCTTATCTCACTGTAGGTATTTTATGGAGGAAAATCTAAGATTCTGGACTTTAAATTGTCTTTCTACAACTTTTTAAAAAAGTTACCATTTTGTTCCCAATTTTTAGATGAAATTACCATTTTGTCCCTCTATTATTATGTTATAATTATTAAAATTATATTATTAACAAAACAATAATATCTTATTATTTTATTATTAAAACTTATTTAATAATATTTTATTTTTAAACTTGTAGAAATTACAAATTGGCCCAAAACTTTTAACTATTTATATTTTCACTCCAAATGTTATAATAATTATACTTTTATCCCAATATTTTTACATAATTATTAAGATACCCTTACATATTTTATAATGACCAAAATACTTTTATACTTTTATAAAATACCGATTTTACTCTCAAACTTTTTATTTAATTCCCAAAATCCCTCAAAACTTGTAAAATTACTATTGTACCCTAAATTTTTTAATTAATTACTTTTATATCCCCAAAATAATTTCAGTTGCTGCTGGTTTCTTGCTTACTAAGAAAACCGAACGGCCACCAGTTTTACTCGTGATTTTGGCTTTATTTTTAACCCTTTTCCAAGTTTTTTACTAACCGATTTTTTTGAACACTTTCAACATAGTTTTTAGCCACCAAACTAGCATCAAAATACATATAAACAAGCTTAGGATCTAGCCATGAAGTCATGGTTTGCCCAGCAGCCTTGGAGCTTCATGGATCCATTGATTTCTAAGCTTGTTCTTAACATAAAAACTTAATTAAATCAATATATGACCACTAAATTTCAAACACCAAACAATCATTTAACAATCAAACATTCAGAACACAATTAATTCATAATTAATTTACCAAACCTTACTTCTTGATCCAGCCACCAAAAATTTTAAACCATAGAATTCATGAAGGCGAAACCTTAGTCATGAATTTAAGAAGGATTTCCTTACCTTTCTCAAGCTGAGAATCATGTTTTCTTGATGCACAAGGTTCCTAGGCAAGAGATCTTAAGAGAAAATATAAAAAATGACTAGTTAAACATGGTTCTTCATGGCTAAAACTTTCATGCAGAGAGAACAGCCACCATATCTTGATTTACTCCATGAAAATTGGTATGGATGTGAAGAGGAAGAAGATAAGAATACTTTAATCGGTTTAGATTTTTTATTGGAGTTTTAGGGAGGAAGAAACTGATCTTGGAAAACTAGGTGTTCATAGAAGTTTTCCTTTCTTTCTCTTCAAGAAATCACGGTTTGGAGAAGTAGCGAGAAGCTGCTAGAAGTGTTCGCAGGCTGAGCCATGTGTAATAGGTGCTTAGTCACCAAGTTACTAAACCTAGATATCAGTAAAAGGATAATTGCTAAAGCCAGATGTGTTAGAACACCAATAATAAGACATCCAAAGGTAATTATATGAGCTAATAGTGTAAATGACACTAGTAAGATGAGTATCTCAGAGATAAAAGACCTATGATGAAACATTAGCAGAGCTAAGTTCATCTGAGAGTGCCGGTATTAACCCATACCGGTAGATTTTGGACCAAGTTAAAATAATATTATCATAAAAAATATTATAATAAAATATTAATACAATAAAATATTATTATATATTTTTTGTGTATTTAAAATTGGCTTGTTAAACGAAATCTAACCGTGTCACTCAAATTTCGAAATTCCCAGCCGAAACGGCTAAAAAACACAGTTTTCCACTAGTTTAGTAACTTATGATGTGGCAAGGTACTCATGATGTAGTGCCTGTGTGTAGTAGAGGTGCCTGCTTCACTAAACTTTTAGAGAATTTTCTTTTCACCGAAAACTAGGTCGTTACATTCTACCTTCCTTAAAAAAAATTTGACCTCAAAATTTCTGTCAGGTGCAAAAGTTGCGAAGGACCCATCTTTAAACGATCTATTTCCTTCAAGCCATCCAAACGAAGAGAACGGTCCATTTCTAATAGCATCCATATCTCACTAATCATAGTCATGGAGATCATACCAACTATGACGATAGTTGTGCCTCATATAATTCGTCGTCTCAAATCCCTTACTCGATTTCTATGCCTATTTGTAGTCATTGAGGCCTTATCTACACAAACAATGAACATTAAGGTGATCAGTCTTAATATCTCAAGTTAACTACGAACATTTAAAAAATGAGAGTGCTCATAGACAAATGCATCTCAAAGATACCCTAACAGCATGAGACACACAAACAGAGCATGCAGTCCACTCCCTAGGCTCTACTAGGAACAAACTGCTCTAATAGCAACTTATAACGATATAACTTCTAGCATGTCATGATTATACTAGAAGCTAAGTATTATTAACTTGATTTTCTTAACTTTAACTATTATTTAATGTATGATCTTGATTCGTTTATTATAGTGTAGTTAATATGCAGGGTAATCTTTTTTTTTTTGAAAATGTTCGGGTTGATAAGCAAAATCATTCATAAACAAAATCACAAATATAAGAAGCAAAACGGTTATAAACAACCACACCTATGTATATCTCAAGCAATTAACAGTATTTAGTTTTCCAGCCTATAGCAATGTATAAATCTTAGTTAGTACACCCCTTAAAATAGCAAGATAATAATTATATACATACAACATCACAGGTCCTGACCTATTCAAGAAGTCCCTAAGCTAGCGTCGAGGCTATCCTAGACTCTATACTCACCTAATCCCTCTAGGCTATAGTGAAGGAACTACATTCTAGGTCTTCAAAACCCAGGTCAAGCTGGACTTTATCAAAAGACAAAATATCATCCACTACTCCTTTGCACAAGTACCCATCATCATTGGGCAACCCAATGGTACTCCATCATGTAGGCACGTTAGAGGTAACTCGTACGGATAATTCAGATTAAAGTCCCAGGTAAACGGGGTGTAGATGGTGACTGCTCATATAATATGTACAAACGGAAATGAAGATCGCCCTAGACTCAGAAGATTACCCAAATTGGGATCCTTGTGCAGAACAATCGCTAGCAGTTCATGAATGGAAACTCCCATTCCCATATGGAGGAAAGGAAATGGGTAAGAACTGGAAAGTCCTTAGTAAGGTTGGGGTAGTTAGTTAAGTTCATTGTTTCTTTCGTTATTACCAGACATAAAGCATAATAGACAATACAAATAAACAACAAACAGAGAATGCCGAAAATAGAATACACATAGAGAACTAAAACAAACAAAATACAAACAGAGAACGCATGACAAAGAAAGATGTTCACACAAGTATGATACATGTGTAGCCCCACGCAGGTCATAAACTCACATGTTGGTTAGCTTTCCGCAACCTGACCACATCTCCAAAATAGGAGTTACGTTTTGCCAACCCTATTTTCGAAAATCATGCGCACTATGAGCATTCAGTATTCTCCGTCCTCATAGGAAAACCAAAACATTCCCTCCATGAGTGTCTCATATTCGCCGTCCTCACGAGACTATACTCATAATTAATTTATGAGCGGAATAAGGCCATTATCTTTGCCTTGGGCGGCACGAAACTACCATCCTCTTATAACAACAAGGTACTGAGCTAGCAGGACAAAGCCGTCGTCCTTGCTAGGTGAATATTTAATCTTTTAGTTCTCTTTCCTCTGTTGTCCTTTCTATTTTCAATTATCTATTTTTGTTTTCTTATACTTCATTTACTTTTTTTTATCCTCTTTCCATATCTTAGTCATTCTTTCATCACTTCTCTTACCTCACCCAAGGTATTTTATGAATAGATATATAATATTCTAGACTTTAAATTATCTTTCTACAACTTTTTAAAGAAAATTAACATTTTAGGTGAAATGACCATTTTACTCCTCTATTATTATATTGTTATTATTATAATAATATTATTAATAAAATAGTAATATCTTACTATTTTATTATTAAAATTTATTTAATAATATTTTATTCCTAAACTTTTAAGATTAGTAAATTGGCCCAAAATTCTTAACTATTTATATTTTGACCAAAAAAATTTTAATAATTAAACTTTTTATCCTAATATTTTTACATAATTATCAAAATATCCCTACATATTTTTATAATAACCAAAATACCCCTATACTTTTATAAAAAATCTATTTATCCCTAAACTATTTATTTAATACCCAAAATCTCCCATAATTTGTGAAATTATTATTTTACCATCAATCTTTTAATTAATTACATTTATATCCTTAAAATAATTTCAGTTGCTGCTGGTTTCTTGTTCACCAAGAAAACCGAACGGCAACCACTTTTGCTCATGATTTTGGCTTGATTTTTAACTTGTTTTTCAAGTTTTTTAGTAAACAATTTTTCTCAACACTTTTAACATAGTTTTCAGCCACCAAACTAGCATCAAAATACATCTAAACAAGCTTAGGATCTGTCCATAAAGTCACAATTTGCCTAGCAGCCTTGGAGCTTCATGGTTTCATTGATTTCTAAGCTTATTTTTAACATAAAAACTTGATTAAATCAACATATAACTACTCAATTTCAAACACCAAATAATTATTTAACAATCAAACATCACACAATTAATTCGTAATTAATTTACCAAACTTTACCTCTTGATTCAGCCACCAAAAATTGGTTTTTCTAAGTGATTCCTAGCTCGCTTTTTCACCTGATTTTCAATCAAAACAAAATTTTAAACTATAGAACTCATGAAGGTCAAACCTTCATCATGAATTTAGAAAGGATTTTCTCACCTTTCTCAAGCTGAAATTTATTTTTTCTTGATGCACAAGATTCCTTGACAAGAGATCTTAAGAGAAAACATAAAAAATGACTAGTTAAACATGGTTCTTCATGGATGAAACTTTCATGAAGAGAGAACATCCACCAGAGCATGGTTTACTCCATGAAAATTGGTATGAATGTGAAGAGGAAGAAGATAAGAACACTTTAATCGGTTTAGATTTTTTATTGAAGTTTTAGGGAGGAAGAAACTGATATTGGAAGCCTAGGTGTTCATGGAAGTTTTCCTTTCTTTCTCTTCAAGAAATCATAGTTTGGAGAAGAAGAGAGAAGTTGTTGGAAGTGTTCCGAGGCTGAGCCATGTGTAATAGGTGCTTAGTCACCAAGTTACTAAGCTTAAATATTAGTAAAAGGATAATTACTAAAGCTAGATGTATTAGAACACAAGTAATAACACATCAAAAGGTAATTATATGAGCTACTAGTGTAAATGACACTAGTAAGATGAGTATCTCAAAGATAAAAGATCTATGATGAAGCATTAGCAGAGCTAAGTTCATCTAATAGCGTCGGTATTAACCCGTACTGATAGATTTTGGACTCGGTTAAAATAATATTATCATAAAATATTATTATAATAAAATATAAATATCTTAAAATATTATTATTTATTTTTTTGCGTATTCGAAATCGGCTCACTAACCGTGTCACTCGAATTTTGAAATTCTTTGTCGAAACAACTCAAAAACACAGTTTTTCACTGGTTTAGTAACTAATGACATGGTGAGGTGCTTATAATGCAGGGCCTGTGCAATAGACATACTTACTTTACTGAACTTTCGAAAAAATTCTGTTTTGCTAAAAACTAGGTCATTACAAATACCATGACTTATGCATGGCATTATAGTAGCAAGGGTGACATCCAACAATGGAGTCTTTAGTTTATCCATCAAAAGTTGTAGGTTCAAAAATTTAATGTTTGGGTCTATGTTTGTGATTGGTATAATCCACATTGTTAAGTTATAATTTCATATGATTACTTTATTCTAAATCAAGTTTTTCCACTTTTTATGAAATTTCACTGTGTTTTGTATTGTTCTGCAATTGCAACAATTGATAAATTGTATGTTTCTTGCCTTTATTTTGAGTGTAATAGGTTTTGATATCCAACTAGTGCCGGTGACATATTTTGTTTGAGTTTTGTGTTGAAATAATAGGACATTGGTTAAGAAAAGGTGCATTACAAGGAGTTACAATAATTGAATTGGAGCAAATTTGGAGTTATTGAAAAGAACTTAAGCGCTACAACATTCATGTTGATCATCTTGTTCAGTTATCAAGGGTTCTAGGTGAATTTGGTGACAAAAATTGGTGCCAAGAATGTTTTCGATATTATCAAATCCTGACTACATTATACTAATCGAATAATAACTTGAGCTATTGAAGTTCAATCCAAGAATTTCTAGTGGCATTTGAAATCAAGACACTACAGTGTTACAAAACTAACGAAAAATGGCATAAATGAGAATGACTAAAATCAAATTATCAAGGGGTCAAACACTACTTAGGTATGCACGAATTTGAAAAATATTGGGGTGTATAATTTCAACATTTGGGCCAAATTTTGGGGTTATAAAACTTGTCCAAGAAAGGCATAATATGAGATTTTAAGAAGGAGAGAGTGAGCTTTAAGATTTCGCTATCTTCTTCTCTTTTTGTCATGGGATCTAATTTTTTGCACTTTACTTTTGATTTCTTTTCTATACTTTGTATAAATACATAAAATATTTTGTAATAATTTTTATGTATTTGATTATGTTTGCCATATCTGAGTGGCTTTCTGCTCTGGCTTGAGAAGTCATTAGTCTTGAATAACAACTTAAATACTAGTTCTTCATGAATGATTAATTGAGAGATCTAATTTGAATTATTTAGATTAGTATTAATTCTAGATAAGTTTTCGTAACTTTTAGGTTAATTTGTTAAGACTATGTTAATTTCGATAAGAAATTTCAATAGACTTTTCATGTGTTGCTAATTAACATGTCAAGACAGATTTGATTCTTGATTTATTAATTAAATTAGAAGATGATGACAGTTGTTCTTAAGTGAATTCTACTAGATATGTTTTTTCAAGTTAATTCATTCAAGTTCATTTAATCATTCAATATCAATCACCAAATCCAATAACGTTTATAAATTTTTGAAATTTCTTTCTCAAGGTACAACTTGGGCACACCACTAAAGTTATGCTCAAAATTCGTGACTGGCATATTTTCTAAAACCAGTTTTCAAACTAATTTAGTAGAATAACAATTTCGGCTCTCACTCTTTTCTTCATCAAATTTTGAAGCCATTATTGTTGGGAGTGTTACTCAAAAATCTTTATAAGTATTTATTCCCATGTTTAGACATTCTCTTTGTAATGACCTAACTCTCAATACATTTTGACCAATGCTAATCATCTAGCGTAATGATAAAGTCGGCCTATAGAACTCCAAACTCTGTATTATGTATATAGATATGAGCATGTTGTGCTTGTCGGGATTGCGTAAGTTAGTCAAGTTTTATAATTCCGTAGTTTGGATTTAAAATAGATATAAATAGAAACACAATCCATATAGCATAATATAAAGTGAAAACATATATCATACACAGATGCCACGAAGGCTCAATTTTGTACATCAACACAGTAAATACCAGTCATAGTGAATATTCAGACCCCAGATACATACTGCCCAGATGCTAGTACATAGTACAGTTATATACATATATTACAATCGACACCTCCAATCCTGGCCCACGTAGGATCCCCTAATATAGAACCCGGGCTAGCATATAGACAGTAAAATCCTTATCCCTTAAAAAGTACTATCAAAAGAGAGGAAAAGATAACTAGCATCCAGATGTCATTATCATCTCTGGGTGTCTTCAAAAAGAAAACCCTACCTGCATGCCTATCACAAATGGCCGTTGGACAACTACGACGGCTTTCCATCTCCTCCAGCTACACTCTCGCCATATGAGCTGGAGGCTAAATTAGCTACCATATGATCCTCTAACGCCGGTATATTCTCAAATAGTTCCTCCTCTTCTGATGAACTCGTCAGAAAGCCGTTAGCCACAGCTGGAGCAAGGGCCTCTCTGAGTGGTCCGAAATGCTCTACTAAGAGGTCTATAGGAAGAGGTCTATAGGATGAAGATCTAGCTAGGGCTCTTGTGGTATACCTGGTTGAGGCTCAAGATCAGACTACTAAAGGGAATCAGGATGGAATAGTGGTGGAAACTCAGGCTCAGGATCCACCTAAAATAGAGGTTGAGGTGAAAGCGAAAAATGTGCACCTCCAAAATGTAACTCCATAAGCAGGAAGTCGTAGGGCATATTAGGTCAAACTCAAGACTAAATAACGAGTGGAAAAATGGACAATCATGCGCATGTACATACACGTGCGAGGCTCTCCTTATATGATAGTACTCCCCTATACAGGATCCTCCTAGCTAAACATATTTGGAATCGCAAAGAAGATGACTCCCAATCCCATCTGTAAGTACAGTGAATAAAAAGGGATAAGAACCTAAGGCTCCCAACATGGTGTAACAAAGAAAAGGTCAGAAAGTCGAGTACTTAAATCTAAATTTGTTTATCATCACGATCTTAACTTTAAATAATCATATAGATTACATAAGAATAAGACAACAGTAGTAAAGAAAATAGTAGTCACAAGTACACAAAATCACAAGTCACAGAGAAATACAACAGACAATCATGATGCAAGGTTATTCCTTCTACAGGCCATGAACTCACACATCGGTTTATTACCCATAACCCAACGTTACTCAGGACTAAGCCCGAAATGGCTTCTCAGTTGCGTATACTCAGCATACGTGCCTCATAGACAGAACCATGTTCATTCAGCGCATTTGACAATCGTTGTAGAGTATGATGCCACGATATGCTCCCGGTTGAAAAACAATTGTCAAACATAGTGGTAGACATCCCACATCATTCAAACACTGGTCATGCGGGATGAAACTTCGGCTTTGTTAGGCGGTTATAAGTTTATAAGCATATTAGGGCTTTATTATAGTTTTTTAGGATATCTCAACTTAATTTTCTTCTTTATTCATTAAGGGATCCTTTTATCCTTATTCTCTATACGTAAGAATCTTTATGTCCCTTAATCTTTTCTTAGAGGACTTTTAAGCTCTCTTTCTATATATTTACCTTTTAATCTTTAACATTTTATAATATGACCATTTTTTCCTTTAACCTTTAATTTTACCATATTAATCTCATGCTTTTCAATAATAACTATTTTTTTCTTAGTGTTCTCACTTTTACAGTTTTACTATTTTAACCTAATATTTTTTTCAAAATGACTATTTTACTCCTATGATCCATAATTATTCATTTTAACTTTATCTTTTTTCAAAATGATCATTCTTATACCTCCCAAGTTACTAATTTATCTTTATTCTTTTTCTAAATGACCATTTTACGTTTCCTTAGCCATAATTACTAGTTTAACCTTATTGTTTCATTCTTATCTTAGTATTTTATTATATTTATACTTTTACCCCAAAATTTTATTAAAATTATTATTTATACCCCGAACTTTATCTCAATTATATTTTTTATTCGAATCTTTTATATAATTATATTTTTACCTTTAAGTCTCTATGTTCATATTTTTATATATAATATTTTCTTATTTCCACTTTTAGCCTATTTTTTACTCTAAATTATATTTTAATCATATTTGGTGCATCATACATTATTCAGGCCATCATACATTATTCAGACCTAAAACTTGAGTTTATGACACTTTTAGGCTCTTTTATAAAATTATAATTTAACCCCAAGAGTTTAATCATATTCGGCCATCATCTGCATCATATATATCCATCCAAAAATTTATATTAAACACTTGTAACACATATCAAGGGCTCATTCATCATTCAATCATCAACATAAACATTCATAATCATCAATCATCATCAAAACATCAATAGAGGTATATTAATAATATGTGGTATTCTAACTATCCTAACTTTTACCTTTCTTGTTAATCCTTCTAAGTTACTTTCCTAGTCTTTATGATCACCAAAAATATCCTAAATAAAAATCAGCACAACTTTTAATCATATGAAGGCCTTATAACAAAATGGTATCATAGAAAAAAAGGAAAGATTTTTCACTCTTTTTGAGTTTAAAATTTGATATTCTTCTTACTCCTTCAGAAGTTTAGAGAGATGTCTTTTTTTTATACACGAAAAGAAACAAACATGATTCTTTCATGGAGTGATATATATAACCGAATTCATGAAGAGAAGAAAGGAGAAATTTCTCTTAACTACTTGAGAATTTTGGTATGGAGATGAAGAAGATGAGAGGAGTTGTATGATCAAGTTGGTTTCTTGAAAAAGGGGTCTTAGTCTTATGAACATTGGAGATGAAATTGTATGAACATAAAGCTCACTAACTTCTGTTTTCCTCTTTTGTAAATTCGGCCAACTCTCTTTTTTTTTCTTTTTCTTTCTTTTCTTTTTTCTATCTTAGCTAACTTAGTGTTATTTTGTGACAATGACTTAAAAATATGATGGTAAAAAGAAGCTAGAGCAACGTTGGGTAAAAGAAGAGATAAGGATGATTATTTTAATTTTTTTTCTTTTTTTTTTTATTTAACATTAACTTAACTTTCTTGATGAACAAGCATATGGATTTCAACATGTGATGGATAAAAAGGTAGAGGAGGTGGCTAAAGTTTAGAGAAGAAATTTGTTGAAATTTGAGTTTCATTTGGTGTTAATTTCATAAGTAATTTTATTTTTAAGTTAGTTCATCACATGGTGAATTTATTTGTGGTGGATAAGAACTGATAAAAGAAATGAATATATAAGTGGAGAATTGAATGGCTAAGATTAAGTCTTGGAGGATAATTATCAAAAATAGTAATTATTTAATAACTTATTTTTATTGTATTTAATTAAATAAATAATTATATTTTCTTTTATATGGCCCGCCTCGTTAACACGAAGTGAATTGTGATTCTCAGATTTTGTGAATTGTAATCACATATGGCCCAAAAAATCATTCTTTTGGAAAATTGAATTCTTAAAATTTGTTAATTAATTTAGAAACTAAACTAAAATATTTTTAAAATTTGAAAATAAACTAAAAGTCTTAAAACTTGATAAATTTCAAACATTTTTTATTCTAGAATAAATTTCTAGCTATAATTCAACTGCTGATTTCTCGTACACATATAACCATGAATTTACGTGTTTTGTCTCGCCCTTCCAAAATCGTTAATAATAATTTGCACCCAAACGAAATTGTTGATGATTTATCTTATTATTTATATTCTAATCATGTTACAAAATCAATAAGGGTATCAGCTAACAATAACTAATTATTATATCTAAAATTTTAAAAAAGAAACATCTAAAACTAAATGCAAGAAACATCTAAAATTATTGTAAAAAAATCTAAAACTTAATAAAAAAATATTTAAAACATAACAAAAAGAAACATTTAAATTCATTATAAAAAAATTTCCAAAATCTACCCAAAAAACTATCCAAAATTTGAATATAATAAAAACGCTTTTAATTATGGTTAAAATAATGCATTACTTTCGAATATTTCTTATATCTAGATTTCGAATTTTAAATTTTAGAGATTTCGGATATTTTCTAGAAATGTAAAACTAAAAGTAAATGAAAGTAAACTATTAAAAAAATATATATATTGGATATTTCTTATTTCTAGATTTCAAATGTTTAAATTTTATAGGTTTCGGGTATTTTTCTAGGAATGTACAATTAAAAGTAAATAAAAGCAAACTATTACAAATGAAGACATTATTTCAGATATTTTTTATACCCAGGTTTTGGATGTCTAAATTCTAAAGGATTCAGAAGTTTTTCCTGTGAATGTATATTAAAAATTAAATAAAAATAAACAATACCATTAGATTTCGAATGTTTAAATTTTAGAGATTTTTAGATGTTTTTATTCTATGATTTTAGATGTTTTATTTTGTTAGATTTTGAATGTTCTTTTTAATGATTTTGAATTTTTTTTATTAGGTTTTGGATTTTAGATATTTTTTAGTTAAGTTTTGGATTTTTTTTTTTTGAAAAATAAGATAAAGAAACATCCAAAAATTAACCAAAAAAAATATTTAAAATTATTAAAAAAATATTTCAAATCCTAAAAAAGAAACATCCAAAATAAGAAAAAGAACATCGAAAACCTATAAAAAAATACATTGAAAATCTAAGAAAAAAATATTTAAAACTATTAAAAAAATCATCCAAAACCTAAAAAAAAGAAACATCCAACATTACTAAAGATAATCATCCAAAATTAAATAAGAAATATCTAAAATTATTAAAAAAACGCTACAACAAAAGGGAGGGATGGAACTTTCCAACGTCTATATCAGCTTCCTCTCGCTTGGCTTCTTGACTCTGGAGAGGTGGAAGCGATAGTAATCCGGAGAAGGAACGCGGAGGAAGAAGTGAATAGGAGTGAAAGGGCACGTACTTTTTTAGCGTAAAACTAGTTTTAAGAATTTTAAAATCAGAATGTTTTGAAAAATTGGCTGCTTGGCTATAGGGTTGTCAAACAGGCCAGCTCGACTCATTTAGCATCAATCAATTTAAGTCTGCTTTATTCACGGACCATAGTTTTTCAATTGGGACCGTTTATGACCAACCGATGGATTAAACAAACTAATCCATTCACCTTTTTATTTTAGTTTTCAAAAAATTTTTTAGCAAAAAATATCAAAAGTAAAAAGTTTTAAATAAATATTTTTTTGTCAATTGGTTGGATTTTCGGGTCGAATTGGACAGAATGTTAGCTGAAAGTGCTATTATTTTTTGAAAAATATAAAAAAATAAATGTGTCGCCTATTTAATTCGTTTAACCCAAAATTTAAATAAATTTAATTTTAAAAACAAAATCATTTGTTTAAATAAATAAATGAATTGACCCAACAAATTTAACTTATTTTAACGATTCTAAAAATTAATTTTAAAAAATCTAAAAAATTAATTCCGATACCTATAATGTTAATTCCATAAACTTTCTCATTGTATTCAAACAAATAACCTCACCGGGCGATTCTAACGAATTAACACATTTCCCCCAATTTCAATTTTTTTACCCGAACTCTAATACCCGCTAAAAATATTCATACTGTTAATTACATGTATAAATGGTGGTTTTACAAAAAAATAATTCTATGAAAGAGTATCAAGTTATGAATTAGTGCCACACTAGACATAATTGAAGCTTGTGACACGTACTAAAATTAAAGACAATTTCTGCCCCCTCAAATTTATTTTATTTTAACCATACAAATAAAATAGCATAAAACACTGACAAAGAGTACCAGGAGCACAACAATAAACAAAGACCACATATATAATGCAATGCAATGTAGTCAATTGAGCTCTATAGTTATAATAAGCACCACCTGCCATAGCCTCCATTATTTTAATAACACACTTGCTTAGACACAAAGAAGCATCTTAGGTGTGGTGGTGCTGGTACTCTTTTCTTTTCTTTCTGCTGCTACTGCTTCAGATTTTTCTAATCTCTAGGCATTAAATTGGACTTTAATCTATTTTTTATGTTCTCTAATGTGAACTTAAAAACTTCATAGCCTTTGTTACTCTCTCTGGGTTTAGTTTAGTTCCATTGAGTTCGAAGCAAGAAAACCACATAGTAATAGTAATAGCAAACATTACTCACAAAAAAGAGTTGCAAAACCCAATGAAATAAGGTGCACAAAGAAAAGAAGAAGAAGAAGAAAGGTTTGGAATTTGAGGCAAATGTTCCATAGTTTTCAATGCAAAACTCGAGGCAACAACAACCCTCTTCCTTCTTCATTTCTTCTTATTCATTCTTTTGTTTCATTCTTCTCTTTCACACTACTTTTCTCTATGGTGTTGCATTCTGTTCTACGAACAGTAACAACAACGAAGCTTCTGCTCTATTTTCGTGGCTCCATAGTTCTTCTTCACCACCACCGTTGTTATTGTCCAACTGGAACATCCATGACTCAAACCCATGCAACTGGACCTGCATAACATGTTCCACACTCGGTTTTGTAACTGAGATCACCATAGAATCCACCCCTCTTGAGCTTCCACTACCTCCAAACCTTTCTTCATTCAAGTTCCTTCAGAAGCTTGTCATCTCTGATTCAAATCTCACCGGACAAATCCCTCAAGACATTGGTGACTGCACTTCACTCACTGTTGTTGACTTAAGCTCTAACAACCTTGTTGGTTCAATACCTTCCACCATTAGAAAGCTTCACAATCTTGTCAACTTGTCCTTGAACTCTAATCAGCTTTCGGGGAAGATCCCAGTCGAGTTAAGCAACTGCATTGGACTTAAGAGTCTTCTCCTTTTTGATAACCAGCTTAGTGGGGTTATCCCAAAGGAGCTTGGAAAGTTGTCGAATCTTGAGGTTCTTAGAGCCGGAGGGAACAAAGACATAGTTGGTAAGATCCTATAAGAATCTTTATAAACACTTCACGTATGCATATCTGCATCAAATACTGCTACTTCAAACTTCTTAAGTCAATGTTGTGTTTGCATATTTCATTGTAGTGTATCATATCTAATACTCGTGTTCGTGTTTGTCGAACATAGGTAAGATACCTGAAGAGTTTGGAGAATGCAGCAATTTAACAGTGTTGGGGCTAGCTGATACAAGAATCTCAGGCTCATTGCCAGTTTCATTGGGAAAACTAAGCAAGCTTCAAACTCTGTCAGTTTACACCACAATGCTCTCAGGTGAGATTCCAAGAGAGTTAGGTAACTGTTCTGAGCTTGTTGATTTGTTCCTCTATGAGAATAGCCTCTCAGGTTCCATTCCACCTGAGCTTGGAAAGCTTCAGAATCTGCAACAGTTGTTTCTATGGCAGAATAGTCTTGTTGGTGCTATACCCGAAGACATTGGAAACTGCACAAGTTTGAGAAAAATTGACTTCTCATTGAATTCTATATCTGGAACCATTCCTCTGTCTTTAGGGAATCTTTTGAATCTTGAAGAGTTTATGATTAGTGACAACAACGTGTCTGGCTCGATACCTTCGTTGCTCTCCAATGCAAAGAACCTTCAGCAGTTGCAAGTTGATACAAACCAGCTTTCAGGTTTGATTCCACCCGAGCTAGGCCGGTTGTCAAACCTAATGGTGTTTTTCGCTTGGCAGAACCAGCTTGAAGGTAGCATTCCATCAAGTTTAGGAAACTGCAGCACCCTGCAGGCACTGGACTTGTCTCGAAACACGCTAACTGGAAGCATTCCGGCAAGCCTATTTCGCCTCCAGAACTTAACAAAGCTGCTTCTTATCTCAAACGACTTATCAGGATCTATACCTCCAGAGATAGGTAGCTGCAGCTCTCTTGTAAGGTTGAGGCTTGGAAACAACAGAATCACTGGTAGTATTCCCAAGACCATAGGCAGCCTCAAGAGCTTAAACTTTCTTGATCTCTCCGGGAACCAGCTTTCAGGGCCGGTTCCTGAAGAGATAGGAGGCTGCTCAGAGCTGCAAATGATAGACTTGAGTGGCAACAACTTAGAAGGACCGTTGCAAAATTCTCTGTCAACACTTTCTTCCCTTCAAGTATTGGATGCATCTTCCAACAAGTTTTCAGGTCCAGTGCCTGCGAGTTTGGGCCACCTTGTATCTCTAAGCAAGCTTATCTTAGGAAAGAACTTGCTTTCCGGACTGATTCCAGGGTCGCTGAGCCTATGTTCAAATCTGCAATTGCTTGATCTTAGCAGTAATCAGCTCACCGGTAGCATACCGGCCGAGCTAGTCCGGATGGAGTCTCTAGAAATCGCTCTCAATCTGAGCTGCAATTTTCTCAGTGGGAAAATCCCGGCTCAGATATCTGCACTTAGCAAGCTTTCCATGTTAGACCTTTCACATAACCAGTTGGAAGGGAATTTGCAGCCTTTGGAAGAGTTAGACAATCTTGTCTCCCTTAATGTTTCGTACAACAAGTTCTCCGGTTATCTTCCGGATAACAAGCTTTTCAGGCAGTTATCGCCGAAAGACCTCGCTGGAAACCAAGGCCTGTGCACATCAGGTCAGGACTACTGCTTTGTGAAAGACTCTGGCACGGCCTTGAATGCGAACGAGGCAAAGAAGTCTCGAAGGATTAAAGTGGCTATTTGTTTACTCATTGCTCTAACTGTGATAATGATTGTTATGGGAATAACTGCTGTAATAAAAGCCAGAAGAACAATTAGAGATGATGATTCAGAGTTAGGAGAATCATGGTCATGGCAATTCATACCATTCCAGAAGCTGAATTTCACGGTTGAGCAAGTACTAAGGCGTTTGGTTGACAGGAATATAATCGGAAAAGGATGCTCCGGCGTAGTGTATCGTGCCGAGATGGACAGCGGAGAAGTGATTGCAGTGAAGAAGCTGTGGCCTACAACAGATGCAGGGGAGGTGTTAGATGAAAAGACAGGAGTTCGTGATTCTTTCTCGGCCGAGGTGAGGACTCTCGGGTCGATCCGCCACAAGAACATTGTGAGGTTCTTGGGATGCTGCTGGAACAGAAAAGCCAGATTGCTTATTTTCGATTACATGCCGAATGGGAGCTTAAGCAGTTTGCTCCATGAGAGGACTGGGACTTGTTTGGAATGGGAATTGAGGTATAGAATCTTGTTGGGTGCTGCTCAAGGAATTGCATATCTTCATCATGATTGTGTTCCTCCTATAGTTCATAGAGATATCAAAGCCAATAACATCCTCATTGGCATTCAATTTGAGCCTTATATTGCTGATTTTGGCTTGGCTAAGCTAGTTGACGACGGCGATTTCGGCAGATCTTCCAATACCGTTGCCGGTTCTTATGGATACATTGCTCCAGGTTAGTGTGTGTTTTACTTGTTCCTTTCTTGCAAATATGCTTCTGATCTTCAGAATAAGTCACAACTTTTATGCTCTATAGAAAGTGTTCAATTAGATGAAATTTCACAGGAAAATAAATATTAAGGAGTTATATATTATCTAATAAATTACAAGAACATGTCAAATCAGCGTAGAAAACTACTCACTACAAAAAGTTAATAACTAGCCACAATGAATTTTTCACTTCCATGATTGGTTGATAGTTTTTTACAATATCACTGTCAATGCATATAAATTTATTTTTATTTTTATTCTTAATATGCACTAGATGATTCATTTGGATTTGTTTCAGAATATGGCTACATGATGAAGATCACAGAGAAAAGTGATGTGTATAGCTACGGAATAGTTTTGTTAGAAGTCTTGACAGGAAAGCAACCGATCGATCCAACAATCACGGATGGTCTACATGTTGTTGATTGGGTGAGACAGAAAAAAGGGCTTGATGTTCTTGATCCTAGGTTACTCTCTAGGCCAGAATCAGAAATAGAGGAAATGATGCAAGCTTTGGGAATAGCCATGTTATGTGTAAATCCGTCCCCAGAAGAAAGGCCGACGATGAGAGATATCGCCGCGATGCTCAAGGAGATAAGGCAAGAAAGGGAGGAGTCTGCGAAATTCGACGCACTTCTAAAGGATTCGCCTGCGAATGAGGGCAATAAATGTTCTTCTGGTGGAGTTATGGCAGCATCTTCGACGGTGCCAGTGATGCAACGTTTGAATTCAAAGATTAATAATAACACGAGCTTCTCTGTGTCTTAATTCATTTTATAGTGATAAGATGGGATTCCAATGATAAATTTGGAGGGCATAAGCTTCTTGTTCTTGTGATCACTTTCCTTCTCTTTTTTGTTTATTGGTCTTTATAAGTTTGTAAATTTATTATACTTTAATTAAAATGAAGAAAATAGACCAAGAAACTAAATATGTGACTTTGAGAATGTCATTGGTAATGGTGTGTATCCAAAAATGGAATGTAAGATTAAATTTATCAAATTCAGATTATGTCAGCATAGAAATAAAATCCAGTCATTGTTAGAGTTTAATTTCTGCTTCTTTCGGTTCTTATTTTGTTTCACAAAACTAAATATTCTAATTCTGTATTTTGTTGAATAATTCATTTACCTATTATTGTATGATATATATGAACTATTTCTTTATGAGTAAATATTTAATTTGGTTCCTTAAATTCAAATTGCGCATCAATTAAATTCCTGACTTTTGTAAATGACCAATTAAGTGAATCCATGTTCGTTCCTGAGTGAACTGTTGTCTTAACGAAACTAATGTGTTCTGTTAAGTTCCAGTTTAGCATTCTAGCTGTACGCTAATGTGTTCAAATTGGTCTCCAAATTTATTTTTTAAAACCCAAATTAGTTCATCTTGAATTACAAAATCCTAATCCTCTTTCACCCCCAATTTTCATCATCTCTTCTCTTCTGTTTTTTGTCTTTTCTTCTCCCGTTCATCTTTTGTTTATGTGTTGCATGAGAAACCTCCTTGATCTTCTTCATCTTGAAGTCCTTTTCCTTCTCTTCATTAACTTCCTCAACATCATCTTCCTCTTCCTCTTATGATTCGTCGTTTTCATCGTCACTGATATCTTTTTTAATAGTCTTCTCAATCCAAAGATAAATAGAATACCGAATTAATTCTTAGTGCTTCTTTACAAGATCCTTAATCCTCTTCTCCTTTAAGTACTCCAGCTATTAAAATAAAAAATAATGCCAATTACTCAGTCATTATCTCCTGTTACAAGCTCAAATTAAATTAACTTTCAATTAAAAAATTTGTGAAACATTATAAATCTTTTTCCTAAAGTCTAAAAACTAAGCATGCCCAATAATTCAAATTGATGTATATATCTCACTATGTTTCTAAATAAATTCATTCACAAATAAATATGTTGTTCTTTACCTGATCCTCCTTGAGAAAGAGGGAAATTTGGTTTCTCTTCTGAGTTGCTACCCACTGGTATCACTGGTCATAGTGAATGATCTACCAACCTAAAATTACCAAATGTACTACTCATCATCGTTATGCTTGGTTGCCACAATCATCTTATCAACAACCAAGTACGCAGAGTAGAACCCAACACTGAACTACTCAATCATGAAGATGTCAACACCGCCCTATAACGTCTCCATGAATTTCTTCGCGCCAGACCTCGTAATTGTTCCCAGAAACAGATCATTCATGAAGAGAAGGTTTTTTTGAGTTCTTTTTGTGAAGAAAGTTGTTGATGGTGAGGGACATTCAAAAGATGACCTGGAGAAGAGAAGACTAAGAACAAAAGAGAAGAAATGATGGAAATTGGGGGCGAAAGATGGTTAGGGTTTTATAATTCAAGATGGACTAATTTGAGTATTAGAAAATAAATCTGGAAACCAATTTGAGCAAGATTCAATCTTTGTCCACATTAACGTACAACTGGAATGCCAAGCTGGTATGTAACAGTACACATAAGCACCATTAAGATGGCCGTTTACTCAGATACGAACGTGAATTCATGCCAACAACTTTGAGCTAAAATCTCAACTCATCACCCTGGTTCAAAACAGTTGTTCATTTGAAGGAAGTGCCCAAGAAGATCCCAAGCAACATTGAACTACATTCCTGAGAATTCGTGACACTGTGAAAGCTAATGGTGTTCAACCTGACACCTATAGATTGCTCTTGTTCCCCTTTTATCTTAGGGACAAAGCTTCTAAGTGGCTTTAATCTTTTCCTAAGGAGAGTCTTACCACTTGGGAAGATGTTGTCAACAAGTTTCTAACAAAGTTTTACCCTCCACAGAGAATAATCAAGTTGAGAACGGCGGTGTGTAACAGCCCAGACCACCCGCTAGCACGATATTGTCCGCTTTGGCGCACAAGGCCTCACGGTTTTGCCTTTGACGATAGGGATGCTAGCCGAAGCCCCACACACTCACTCGTCAAAACGCGTCATGCTAGGGAGAGGTATCCACACCCTTATAAGGCATGCTTCGTTCCCCTCTCCAACCGATGTGGGCCTTACAATCCACCCCCCTAAGGGAGTCCAGCGCCCTCGCTGGCACATCGATCCGGGTTCTGGCTCTGATACCATCTGTAACAGCCCAGACCACCCGCTAGCACGATATTGTCCGCTTTGGCGCACAAGGCCTCACGGTTTTGCCTTTGACGATAGGGATGCTAGCCGAAGCCCCCCACACTCACTCGTCAAAACGCATCATGCTAGGGAGAGGTATACACACCCTTATAAGGCATGCTTCGTTCCCCTCTCCAACCGATGTGGGCCTTACACAGTGCAAACCTTCAGACAGCTGGATGGAGAAACCTTATATGAAGCCTGGGAAAGGTGTAATAAGCTAACAAGAAGATGTCCACCGGATATGTTCAACGAATGGGTGCAGCTACATATTTTCTATGAAGGTCTTTCTAGAGAAGCAAAGAAGGCCCTGGAACACTCTTCAGAAAGCTCTTTCAATACCAAAAAGACCATAGAAGAGGCCATAGATATCATTGAAACTGTGGCTAACAATGAGTACTTCTATGCCTCAGACCGGAGCACCAACAGAGGAGTGATGGAGCTGAGTCATATGGATGCATTGCTAGCTCAGAAAAAGTTGATTACCAACCAATTGGCAGAACTCACCAAGCAGATGGAGAGGAAGGATATTTTAGAGTAGCATGGTCAGTGTACACAATCACTTTTGATCCCACTAAATAAGATCTGAACTTGTCAATGGCATAAACCACTGCAAGCAACTCCTTTTCTGTGGTTGTGTAACTCTTCTGTGCGTCATTCAAAACACGGCTAGCAGAGTAAATGATGTGCAGAAGCTTATTATGCCTCTGTCCCAATACTGCACCAATGGCATGGTCACTAGCATCACACATTACTTCGAATGGTAATGTCCAGTCTGGTGCAGAAATGAATGGTGCTGTGACCAGCTAGCAGATTGCTCAAAGGTTTTCAATTTTTGAAAAATCCTTTATAAACCTCCTATAGAATTCTGCATGCCCCAGAAAGCTTCTGATTGCCTTAACATTGGCAGGTGGTGGTAATTTTTCAATTACCTCTACCTTAGCTTGATCCACCTCTATTCCCTTGTTTGAAATTTTGTGCCCAAGGACAATTTCTTCAGTCACCATAAAGTGACATTTCTCCTAGTTTAAAACCAGGTTAGTCTTTTGGCACCTTTTCAGAACAAGTGCTAGATGGTCAAGACAGGAGTTGAATGAGTCTCCAAATACTGAGAAGTCATCCATGAAGACTTCCAGAAATTTCTCTACCATATCAGAGAAGATAGAGAGCATGCACCTCTAAAAGGTTGCAGGTGCATTGCACAGACCAAATGACATTCTTTTGTAAGCAAATACTCCAGATGGACATGTGAATGCTGTTTTCTCTTGGTCCTGAGGATCTACTGCGATTTGGTTGTAACCTGAATAGCCATCCAAAAAGTAGTAGTATTTATGGCCTGCTAGTCTCTCTAGCATTTGGTCTCTGAATGGTAAAGGAAAATGATCCTTTCTGGTGGCTGTATTGAGCCTTCTGTAGTCAATACACATACGCCACCCTGTAACTGTTCTTGTAGGAACCAGTTCATTCTTTTCATTATGAACCACTGTCATTTCTCCCTTCTTAGGGACAACTTGGACAGGGCTCACCCAGGGACTATCAGAAATAGGATAAATAATCCCAGCCTCTAGTAACTTAGTGACCTCTTTCTGCACCACCTCCTTCATGGCTGGATTCAGCCGCCTCTGTGGTTGAACCATTGACTTAGCATCGTCCTCTAATAGGATCTTGTGCATGCATCAGGCTGGGCTAATGCCCTTAAGATCACTTATGGAGCACCCAAGAGCTGTCTTGTGTGTCCTTAGCACCTGAATTAGTGCTTCCTCTTACTGTGGCTCTAAAACAGAGCTTATGATCACGGGAAAAGTGTCATTTGCTCCCAGAAATGCATATTTCAGGAATGGTGGTAGTGGTTTGTGTAAGGTCCCACATCGGTTGGGGAGGGGAACGAAGCATGCCTTATAAGGGTGTGGATACCTCTCCCTAGCATGACGCGTTTTGACGAGTGAGTGTGAGGGGGCTTTGGCTATCATCCCTATCATCAAAGGCAAAATCGTGAGGCCTTGTGTGCCAAAGCGGGCAATATCATGCTAGCGGGTGGTCTGGACTGTTACAGATGGTATCAGAGCCAAAACCCGGATTGATGTGCCAGCGAGGGCGCTGGACTCCCTTAGGGGGTGGATTGTAAGGTCCCACATTGGTTGGGGAGGGGAACGAAGCATGCCTTATAAGGGTGTGGATACCTCTCCCTAGCATGACGCGTTTTGACGAGTGAGTGTGAGGGGGCTTTGGCTATCATCCCTATCATCAAAGGCAAAACCGTGAGGCCTTGTGTGCCAAAGCGGGCAATATCATGCTAGCGGGTGGTCTGGACTGTTACAGATGGTATCAGAGCCAGAACCCGGATTGATG
This sequence comes from Arachis ipaensis, assembly GCF_059453495.1. Lineage (NCBI taxonomy): Eukaryota > Viridiplantae > Streptophyta > Magnoliopsida > Fabales > Fabaceae > Arachis > Arachis ipaensis. The sequence continues at coordinate 76,172,721 of NC_142440.1, read as the reverse complement.
TGCCAGCGAGGGCGCTGGACTCCCTTAGGGGGTGGATTGTAAGGTCCCACATCGGTTGGGGAGGGGAACGAAGCATGCCTTATAAGGGTGTGGATACCTCTCCCTAGCATGACGCGTTTTGACGAGTGAGTGTGAGGGGGCTTTGGCTATCATCCCTATCGTCAAAGGCAAAACTGTGAGGCCTTGTGTGCCAAAACGGACAATATCATGCTAGCGGGTGGTCTGGACTGTTACAGTTTGAGCTCGGGTTTAGGAGGCTTCTCCTCTTCCTGAGGAGTTTTCAGAGGTTCCTTTGTTTCCTCTGGTTCCTCCAGATCAGGCTGAACATCTTTAAAAATATCCTCTAGCTCTGATTCTAGACTCTCAGTTATATTGACCTCTTCCACTAGGGAGTCAATAATATCAGTGCTCATGCAGTCTTTTGAGGTGTCTAGATGCTGCATAGCTTTGACAGCATTCAACTTAAACTCATCCTCATTGACTCTCAGGGTTATCTCCCCTTTTTGGACGTCAATGAGGGTTCGTCCAGTTGCTAAGAATGGTCTTCCTAGAATGAGAGTTGCACTCTTGTGCTCCTCCATTTTCAGCACTACAAAGTCAGTAGGAAAGGCGAATGGCCCAACCTTGACAATCATGTCCTCAATTACGCCTGATGGGATTTTAATGGAGCCATTAGCAAGTTGGAGGAATATCCGGGTTGGTTTAACTTCATCAGCCAAACCAAGCTTTTTGATAGTGGATGCAGGTATTAGGTTGATACTTGCCCCAAGATCACATAGAGCAGTCTTGGTACAAACACCCTCTAATGTGCATGGTATCATAAAGCTTCCGGGATCTTTAAGCTTCTTTGGTAAGCTTTTTAGAATGACTGCACTGCATTCTTCAGTGAGGAAAACTTTTTCAGTTTCTCTCCAATCCTTTTTATGACTTAAGATCTCTTTCATGAACTTAGCATAAGAGGGTATTTGCTCAAGTGCCTCTGAAAATGGAATCTTTATTTCAAGAGTCCTGAGATAGTCTGCAAAACGGGCAAATTGTTTATCCTATTCCGCTTGGCGGAGTTTCTGAGGATAAGGCATTTTGGCTTTATATTCTTCAACCTTAGTTGCTGCAGATTTACTTCCTACAGAAGTGGTTGGAGAAGCCTACTTAAGGGGATTGTAATAAGCACTTGCATGTGTCTGATCCCTTATTGGCATTTGAACGCTAGAATTGGGTGCTTTTTGGGCTTTTAGCGCCAGACTGCCACCCTTTTCTGGCATTTGAACACCAGAGTTGGCCATCCATTGGGCGTTTAACGCCACTTTTTCACCCTTTTCTGGCGTTTGAACGCTAGAATCATTCCTCTCTGGGCTCTTACTGTCCTCAGAGGGATTTTGGGTAGTGGGTTGGTCATCCTCTGTCAGTTGTTCCTTTCTTGGCTTTCTGTTGCCTTGAGTTGAAACATTCAATGTCTTCCCACTCCTTAAGTGAATAGCTTGGCATTCTTCTGTTATCTATTTAGATAACTGCTGTCTTGTCTGATTTAATTGTTTTTTCATATTCTGGTTAGTATCTTTGGTTTCTTGCAGCATCTCTTTAAATTCTGTGAACTGTTTTGTTATAATAAGCAATTGCTGATTGAGTTCAAAAACTTATTCTTAAGGACTAAGTTCAGTGGATATTGCTTTAGCTTCTTCTTTCATGGAGGACCCACTACTTAAGTATAGATATTGATTTCTAGCAACTGTATCAATGAGCTCTTGAGCCTCTTCAATTGTCTTTCTCAAGTGTATAGATATACCGGCTGAGTGGTCTAGAGACATCTGGGCCTTTTCTGCAAGCCCGTAGTAGAAGATGTCTAACTGCACCCATTCTGAAAATATTTCAGAGGGGCATTTTCTTAGCATCCCTCTGCACCTCTCCCAGGCATTATATAGAGATTCATTATCCTCTTTTTTAAAGCCTTGGATGTCTAGCTTTAGCTGTGTCATCCTTTTTGGAGGAAAATACTGATTCAGAAATTTGTCTGATAATTGTTTCCATGTTCTTATGCTTGCTGAAGGTTGGTTATTTAACCACCTCTTAGCTTGATCTTTTTTAGCAAATGGAAACAGTAATAATCTGTAGACATCCTGATCTACTTCTTTATCATGTATTGTGTCAGCAATTTGTAAGAACTGTGCCAGAAACTCAGTAGGTTCTTCCTGTGGAAGACCGGAATATTGGCAGTTTTGCTGCACCATGATAATGAGCTGAGGATTTAGCTCAAAACTGCTAGCTCTGATGGGGGGTATACAGATACTACTCACATAGGAAGCATTGGTGGGGTTAGCATATGACCCTAGAGTCCTTCTGGACTGTTCATTTCCACTTAGGTCCATGATGGGGAAAGAGAAATGATGTGGATTGCAAATAAAGTATATTTTTGTTTTTATTTAATTTAATTAAGGATAAACTGAATAAAAAAGAAATAAGATAAAATAAAATAATTGTAAAATATACTATAAGTTTCGAAAACTAAAAGAAAAAAACAAAATAAAAAAATTCGAATACTAAAATGGCTAATTAATTAAAAAGATTTGAAAAATTCTGGATATGGTTTTCGAAAATTAAAGAGAGAGAAAGTGGTTAGGGAGTTTTGAAAAAGATATGTCTTAAAGTTAAAGATACTTGTAAAAAAATAAATAAATAAAAGAAAAGATTTGAAAAAGATATGATTTTAAAATTTGAAAATTTAAACTTTCTTAACAAGGAAACACCAAACTTAAAATTTTTCAATCAAAATAATAAAATAGTACAAGTAATTCAAAAATTATGAATAAGAGAAGAAAAAGATTTTGAAAAAATTTATACAGGATTTTCAAAAAATAATAAAAAAAATTGAAAAAGATTTAAAAAGATAAATTTTAAAATTGAAATTCTAACTTGACTAACAAGAAACTACCAAATTTTAAAAATTTTGACTAAGTCAACCTAGGTAATTCGAAAATGATAAGTAATTAAAGGAAAAGATTTTTTTGAATTTAATGAGGGTAGAGAAAAATAATAAAATGACACCAAACTTAGAATTTTTAGATCAAAACAAAGAAAACAAACAAGAAAACTTTGAATGTCAAGATGAACACCAAGAACACTTTGAAGATCAAGATGAACACCAAGAACGAATTTTGGAAATTTTTAAGAAAATAAAAACACAAAGGACACCAAACTTAAAAATTTTTATACTTTGAACACTAATAATTCAAAAAAGCACAAGAAAAACAAGAAAAAACACAAAATAAGAAAAACTAAAGATCAAACAAGGAAAATAAACAAGAACAGCTTGAAGATCAATGAAGAACACAATGCATATATTTTTGAAAATTAAAGAGAAATTAAAACATGCAATTGACACCAAACTTAAAGCATGAAACTAAACTCAAACAGAAAACTCAATTATCAGTTTATAAAAAAATTTTCGAAAAAATTTAGAAAAAGAAAACAAGGATTTTAAAATTTTAACAAAAACAATAATAGAAGACTTAATTTTAGTGACTCTAAACCAAAAAGATAAAGTTTTCCTAATCTAAGAAACAAAATAAACCGTCAATTGTCTAAACTCGAACAATCCCCGGCAACGACACCAAAAGCTTGGTGCACAAAATTGTGATTACACATTTCACAACTCCGCACAACTAACCGGCAAGTGTACTGGGTCGTCCAAGTAATACCTTACGTGAGTAAGGGTCGATCCCACGGAGATTGTCGGCTTGAAGCAAGCTATGGTTATCTTGTAAATCTTAGTCAGGAGATTAATGATAAAAATGATTTTGTTTGTGACAAGTAAATAACATGAAATAAATGGTACTTGTGATTCAGTAATGAGGAACAGGTTGAGGTTCCAGAGATGCTCTGTCATCTGAATCTCTGCTTTCCTACTGTCTTCTTCTCCAAACACGCATGGCTTCCTTCAATGGCAAGCTGTATGATCCTCTCGGATGAAAAATACCAGGTACAATCTCTGCATGGCTAATCAACTGTCGGATTTCTCGTCTCGGATGAAAAATACCAAGTACAGCTACCGCACGGCTAATCATCTGTCGGTTCTCACTAGCGTTGGAATAGGATCTCTTTATCCTTTTACATACTGTCACTGCGCCCATCATTCATGAGTTTGAAGCTCGTCACAGTCATCCCTTCCCAGATCCTACTCGGAATACCACAGATAAGGTTTAGACTTTTCGGATCCCAGAAATGCTGCCAATTGGTTCTAGCCTATACCACGAAGGTTCTGATCTTACGGACTCGGTCCGTGGATCAAAGACCCAAGAGATATGCACTCAAGCTATCGCCCAACAACTACGTTGAGCTCAGATAGAACGGGAGTGGTTGTCAGGCACGCGTTCATAGAATTGAGAATAATGATGAGTGTCACGGATCATCAGATTCTCTAGATTGAAGCACGAGTGAGTATCTTAGAATAGAATCAAGCGTGATTGAATAGAAAACAATAGTAATTGCATTAATCCATTGAAAAACAGCAGAGATACTCACTCCCACCTATGGGGTTTAGAGACTCATGTCGTAGAAGATACAATATCCAATGTAAAATGTCATAAGTTGCTTAATGAATTTCTAAAACTAGTTTTTATACTAAACTAGTAACTTATGTTTACAAAAAAATGAGTAACTAAGTGCAGATAGTGCAGAAATCCACTTTCGGGACCCACTTGGTGCGTGTTTGGGCTGAGCTTTCAAGATTTCATGTGCATATGCCACAAGTTGGAGTTAAACGCCACCCTGGGTGCCAAAATGGGCGTTTAACGCCAAGAAAGGTGCCAGTTCTGGCGTTTTATGCCAGAAAGTTCTTGGCTGGCTTTTAATGCCAGTTTAGGCCATCAAATCTCGAGGAAAGTATGGACTATTATATATTTTTGGAAAGCCCAAGATGCCTACTTTTCAACGCAATTAAGAGAGCGCCAATTGGGCTTTTGTAGCTCTAGAAAATCCACTTCGAGTGCAGGAGGGTCAGAATCCAAAAGCATCTGCAGTCCTTTTTCAGCCTCTGAATAAGATTTTTGCTCAAATCCCTCAATTTCAGCCAGAAAATACCTGAAATTACAGAAAAATGCACAAACTCATAGTAAAGTCCAGAAATGTGATTTTTGAATAAAAACTAATAAAAATATAATAAAAATTAACTAAAACATGCTAAAAACTATGTAAAAACAATGCCAAAAAGGGTATAAATTATCCGCTCATCATGCGTACGCACTGAAGTTATGACTGGGCAAACTTGCTGATTTCCATCCTGTGCGTGGGCACATGTACTGATTTTGACCCTTGTGCGTGGGCACAGAAGGTGTGCATGGGCACACTCTGAAATGCTTATCATGAGGACTTTTCAAGGTTGTAATGGGGCTAAGGTAAGGATGAGGGTATATATATAAATGGCCAAGTGAGCTGTAAATTGAATCTTTGACTAACCTAAGTTCTCACCTAACGCACACACACACACTCTATATAATTCTAAAATCATGCCTAGCTACCCATAATTTCACTTTTGTATATTTCACATACTCATGTATCAAATTTTCTTTAATTTAACCACATATGCACTGATCTTTTATTAAACTTAACATTGGGGTAATTTTGTCCCCTATATATATATATATATATATATATATATATATATATATATATATATATATATATATATATATATATATATATATATATATATATATATATATATATATATTTGAACATGAAAGCAAACATATCATATCAATGCATATGATTTTTCTGGTCTCTCATGAGTATGCACCCAAATTTCCAATACTCAAATAAAGTAGAAACATAACACATTCCCATTAACCCAGGTTCCAACAATTTCCCACACTTAATTGACACACAATCTCTATCGAAAGCTAACCAAAGATTCAAATCAGGTAATTAATTATTTTTCCGCTTAAGGCTAGTGATGTGGTAATATAAAGAACAATACGAGGATTAAAAGGCTCAAAGTGAAAAACAAAGGTAATTGAAATGGTAGGCTGTTCGGGATAAGTGAGCTAATAACAAATGATGGCCTCAATCACATATAAGCATGAACATACACTAAATAATGGACATATAGAATGGAACAAAGCAAAGATTGCAATCATAGAGGAGAAACACACAAGAATAAAAATCATGGTTAAATAATACAACCATGCAATTAAGCTCAAAATCTCATGGGTTGTGTGTTCTTAGCTCAAGAACCATATTCCAATTATATATATATATGTCTAAGAAAAAGATACATTCCTTAAAAATTTCATCAATTGACCAACATTTATTATATATATATATATATATATATGCTAAATGAGATGTTGTCATTATGAAAAGCTAAAAGTTCTTAGTTTATCCCTATTTTCAATAAAATCAATTTCTCATATGCCAAAGGTAAACTAAGCTCAATAATCCATGTTTTACATCACAACTAATAGACTAAAGGTGCAATTCAAGCTAAATATCTAAGATATATACAGGCCCAAAGTGCAAAATGCAACAAAGTAAAAATAAACAAGAGTACAATAAAATAGAAATGTGCAAGTACTTAAAGAAAAATAAAATAAAATAAAGCAAAATACAAAATAAAGCAAAATAGGATAAAAGTCTGAAATGGTTCCCAAAAATATAATCTGCCGGAGACGGCGACCTCCCCACACTTAAAGCATAGCATCGTCCTCGATGCTCTCAGTCAAGCTGGGTTTGAAGGATCATCGCCTACTGAAGGGTGTGCCGCTCGCTCTGTCGGCCGTGGCTGTGCTGGTGCCTGAGGCTCTGCAGGCTACTCAGGCTGAGTCTCCTCGTGCTGTGCCTGCTGCTGGTCCTCCTCTTGGGCCTCCTCCTACTCATCCTCATCCTCAGAGTGCTCCGAGGGTGTGTCAGGCTCGGAGGGGTTGTCAGTGCGTCCAGTAGTCACAATCAGTTTCAGGTGGGCATAGCGTCACTTGTTGCGACGCTCAGACTACTTATAACGCCGCTGATTGCAGCGCTCCATCTGATTAAGGCACTCAAAAAGGCGGTGCACAAGATGGTAGACTGGCTGAGAAGTGGATGATTATGCTGTGGAAGTAGGTGGTGCTGCAGGCGCTGAAGGTGCTGCTGAGGATGTGGCTGCATCAGTAGAGGTGGTAGTAGTAGGTAGTCTGTGGCCTAGTAGTCCGAACCGCTTGCCGTGCAGAATAACCTTCTTGCAGTCGGCAATCGGTGGTCTCTCATCCTCTGGTTCCCAAGGCACTTCAGCTCGACGAGCCATCTGGGTGATCAAATAAGGAAAAGGCAGGGTGCCTCTGACATGAACTCTAGACATGTACTTTCTGATGAACCTTGGAAGGTATAGGTCCTTTCCTTTCATGACGCACCAAATAAGGATGATCATGGCAGCTGGCACTTCTGACTCGTGGGTACTAGGCATAACATAATTACTCAGTATCTGTTGCCATAGCCTAGTATTATCATTGAGATAGATAATCTTGATACCCCGTGGAGTGACCTTTGACTTTTCCATAGCCCACGGAACATCAGGATCAATGGCTATGGTACGCCGTACAGCATCCCAATCAAAACTCATGAATCTAATAGACTCCTCGGCTTTCTAATAACCATATGTATCATCTGTTTTAGGCTGGAAGTGGAGGATATCCTCTATCGCCTCCTCAGTGACTAAAAGCTGCTTTCCCCTAAGCTGTACTGCATCAAGGGTCATCCTAAAGTAGTTAGAATAGAACTCACGGACCCATGATGCGTTTACCTTTGCCAGATCTCTTTCCAGAAATACCCAACCTCTTTATTTGATCTGCTCTTCAGTGTACTTCCTTAATTTGGTTGGTATTTTGAGCGTCCTTTCCAAGTAGAGGTGTTATGTATCTCGAAAGATCGGAAACTTGAGTTCACAGTAAAGATTAGCAAATTTGACTGGGTCATTAGCAGGCACAAGTTGATAAGCTTTTTCTTTATTAGTAAAGTTCTTCTCACGTCAAGATTCATCCGATAGGATATCCGATAGAACAACGGATGACCGTCCTCTCTTCTTCTTATCGAAGCTGGCCGTAGCTTTGCCTTTTCCTTTCCTGTCATACATCCTGAAAAATAGCATTTCCATGGTACAAATTATCAAATAAAGCAGAAAAAAGAAAAACAGGTAAGAAACAGCAGACAGGAAGCCAGAAATAAAAGAAAATTGAGACACACTCATGAGTTGACTTAAAGAAATGAACTCTTGGAATGCAAGGAAACAGAAACGAGACAACAATCAGAACAAAAACTAAGAATTTCTGCAATAATAGTGAGAAGCTTGTTTGTTAAGCAACAACAATTATCATGTTGTAAAAGGAACCTAAAAGAGTTAGTTTAAAACTAAAAGAAAAGTTAGAAAGTCAATGAAGTCAAGGGTTAGAAAAGTGTGAAGAAGTTAGTAGCATGGAAATGTTGTTCTTAACCAAAATGAGTGCACAAAGTTAAAGAACAAGCAATCTCACTCTCATGAGAGCAAAGCAAATCGTTGATGAGAGATGTAATGTAAGAAGCACAAAGAATAACATAAGGTATCATCAATGTATTTCATCACTCAAGTAAAAAGGCACCATCAATAGCAACTTCGAAGAATCTCAGCAGAAAGAAACAAGATGTAAATCCGTCAACTAGTTCAAAATTCATTGGTCAGCAAGGCTCTAATTGACACAGAAATCCATAAACTAGTTCCTTGTTGTCTGCAATGATGTAAATTGAACAAATAGCAAAATCAGTCCATAAGAATTCAAAATAATTCAGACAAATTCAACAGTCATATTTCACATGAACCAAGGTGCATTTTCGAATAGGGGCTGCAATTTCAATTGAACAAATTAACTAACCTATGAATGCATGAACACTTAAATTCACAAAAACCATATGCATAATTTCATAGGAAATCAAAAGGTGAGCCAAAAATTCAGCAAGAGCAGAAATATAGCATCACAATGGCAGAAAGAGATGAAAATAGTTGACTCAATTAGTATTTGCTTCATGGAATTCAACTTGCAATGAAATCAAATCCATGCGTACGCGTGGGTCACGCTTGAGCGTGGACGAGAACAAAATGCGTCGACGCGTACGTGTCAGAGACGCGAACGCGTGAAAGGAGATAAATGAAGATGACGCGTACGCGTGAAGTACGTGTACGCGTCGGCCGAAATTGTGCTAAACGCACAATTCCAGTGTCGTTTTTGTGCAACTCTCTGTTTAGATTGAAGGGCGGCAAGGTTTTCATGCAAGGCGTGCACGTCACGTACGCCCACGCATGGTGTGCCAAAAATGAAATTGACGCATACGCGTCAGGGACGCGTACGCGTGGCTCGAATTGTGCCTCTAGCACACCAGCTGCACGATTCCATCACAACTTTCTGTTTGTTGGATGGGAGAACCAAATTTATAGCGACGCCCACACGTGGGTTGCCCTTTTTTTTATGCAGAATGCAGGTGATAATGCAAAAATTATGACTGAACACTAATAAAAATAAAATAAAATAAAACAAAGAATAAAATTGAAAGATCATACCATGGTGGGTTGTCTCCCACCTAGCACTTTTAGTTAAAGTCCTTAAGTTGGACATTTGGTGAGCTCCTTGTCATGGTGGCTTGTGCTTGAACTCATCTGGGAATCCCCACCAATGTTTGCAATTCCAATAGCTTCCGAGGTCCCAAACCTTGCTTTTGTACCCGTCTTCTTGTTGATCATCATTTTTCCACTTGGGTGGTGAGCAATTAGAATTCTCACTGAGACATCCAAACAACTTCCGAGGCTCTACACCAATCCTGGTACTTCAATTGGGAGCATGCAACCATATTGAACCGTGCATGACAACTCCAACCACTACCCATCTCCCTCTTACTCTTAAAGCCACAAAGAGCTCTAAGTTGACCATCCGTCTCAAGTAGACCATATTCACGTGGGAAAGTAAAGGTTAAGGATAAGAATTTTACCCACTTGAATGTTGTATTGGATGGTAATGGCTTTGGGAGAGGTGTTTCCAATAGGCTTACAAGCTCCACTCCTTTGTGCTCTTCTTTGAATTTTGCCACCTCTTTGCAAACTTTTTCAATTTCAACCGCGCCCTGATCAAAATCTTCTAATTCTTCCCCGTTACTCAAGTCATAAGTTGGAGGTTGAGAAAAGTCTACCTCTACATCATCTTCAGCACTTGGAAAAGGTTCTTCAAACTCAAGGGGTTCAATTGCGGATGCAAGTTCATCACTAGGAGGGCTTGATTCATGATCAACATCACCAAGGGAACTTTCCTCTTGATCTATTCCGTCCAATTCTTCATAAGGAACATGCCTTGGAGGTTGTGCACTATTCTCCTCAACATCAATTTCAAGCTTCTTGGCAGAATTCTCTACAACTCTCGATTTCTATGGAGGTTCAGCATCTCCTAGGTCTTTAACCACTTCTTCTTCTTCGATAACTACGGCTTCCTCTAATTGTTCTAGTACAAAATCACAATCCTCATTTTCCACTGGAGTTTCCAATCTCTCTTGCATACTACGCTCCTCACTTGATTCTCTACGAGTTGCCATGGTTGTATCTAGAATATTCAAGCATTGGGAGGCTAATCGATTTACTACCTCGGCCAAGGTAGCCGTAGATTCTAGTACCTCCATTTTCATCTCTTCTTGTCCTTGAAGAAGAGCACCAAGGGTATCGTTCATTGGAGATTGGAGTGGATATGAGGGTTCATCGTTTGGAAGGAAGGGTTCATGATAGAAAGGTGGTTCATCTTGATAGGGATATGGAGGTGGTGTATATTGAGGTGGTGGTTCTTGGGAGTAATTGTGTTGGAATGAGTGTGATTCTATATATGGCTCATAGGGTGGTTGGTACAGTGGATATGGATTGGGGTCATACGAAAGTGAATGGTAAAAAGGGGCTTGTGAGTAGGGTAGTTCAAAGCTATGTTGAGGAGGTGGTCCATGGGTATGTGGTGGTGGTTGGTGACACGTACAAGAAGGACTACCACATCCATTCGATTGGTATGCATTAGGATTGGAGTTATACCTGTATGAGACCAGAGGAGGTTGTTGCCAAGAAGGTTGTCCGTAAGGTTGAGGCTCTGAAGAGAGAACTTTTGCGAGGTCTAGAAATTCGCAGATAAATCCTCGTTGCAGGTATAGCTTCTAAACCAACAAAAGTCCTTTCTTACAAATGTTTTAGTTGTCACAAATAACAAACCCCTTTAAAATTGATAACCGAAGTATTTAAACCTCGGGTCGTCTTCTTAAGGAACTGCAGGGAGGTGTTCTTATTATTGGTTATGAGTTTTGTAAATTGGGGATTTTGAAAGTAAGGAACAAATAATTTAAATGGCGAGTAGAATAAATAAATAACTATAAAATAAACTCTTGGCAAGGTATGAGAATTTGGAAGTCCTATCCTAGTTATCCTTATCAATGGTGATAAGAATTGAGTTTTAATCCCACTTAGTTAGCCTTTACTAAAGCAAAGGAAGGTCAAGTGGACCAATTAGTTTGATCCTCAGGTCCTAGTCAATTCCTAAGAAAGAACTGGAGTTATTGAAGTTCAATTCAATTAGCAAAGACAACAATTATCAATAACGTTGAGTTTGATAACTCATGAGTTACCAATTACTTTACCAAATCCAAAAGGGGAAAAACTAAATTATTAATATAAATAAAGGAAAGCAATCATAATTCTGAAATACCTCATAGCATTAATTGAGAGAATCATATGTAACATGGAAGAGTTCATAAATTAAATTGAAAAAATAATTAAAAAGGAACATTGAACCTGATAAAAAGAGACAATCATGAAGGCGAGAAAAAATCCTAATTTCTAATCCTAAGAGAGAGAGGAGAGAACCTCTCTCTAAAAACTACATCTAAATCATGAAAAGTGTATAATTGGAGAGCTCCCTCTGAATGGATGCATTCCCCCACTTTATAACCTCTAATCTGTGCCTTCTGGACTTAGATCTGGGCCAAAAAGGGATTCAGAAATCGCTGGGAGCGTTTTCTGTAATTTCTGGTGCGTGGCGTCTGTCACGCGTCTGCGTGGGTCACGCGGTCGCGTCATCTGGAGTTTTCCTTATCACGCGTTTGCTTCGGTCATGCGTCCGCGTCATCTGTGTTCTGCTTAAGGCGCGCGCCTGCGTCAGTCACGCGTTCACGTCGCTGCCTTTTGACGCTAGGCATGCGACCGCGTCGTCCATGCGTTCGTGTCGCTACAAGTTTCTTCAAAAACTCCATTTTGTGCTTTCCTTCCATTTTTGTATGTTTCCTTTCCATCCTTTAAGTCATTCGTGCCTTAGAAGATCTGAAACTACTCAACACACAAATCACGGCATCGAATGGTAATAAAGGGTAATTAAAATAGTTATTTTTAAAGCATAGGAAACATGTTTTTCACATATATCACATAATAAGGAAGGGAAAGTAAAACCATGAAATTTACATGAATAAGTGGGTGAAGGGTTGAATAAATCACTTAAATTGAGCACAATATATATCATAAAATATGGATTTATCAACCTCCCCACACTTAAACAATAGCATGTCCTCATGCTAAATCCAAGATAAAGAGTAAGGTAAGGTTAAAGTGGTGGAATCTCATGCAATGCAATCTGTTCTAAATGCAACTACCTAAATGAATCATGCAATTCTAATTGTTATTCACTTGTATATAAAACTTACATGTAGTTAAATTAATTCACATTCTCAAGGAATCATATATGCATAGCCAAACCCTAGATAATGTTAAAGTACTTTTACAATTGAGATGGGTAAAAATATTTTTCAAACTTGCAAGACAATTAACAATTCAAGCAGAGATATATGGTGATGAGCTATTGAACCCTCACTGGATTTTGTGTTTACTCTCTAGTCACTCAGTGTTTATTGGGTTAATCACTCTATTCTTCTTTTTATCCTTACTTTCTATAACTTTGTTCTTCATCTAACCAATCAACAATTATAGAATACAGACATACAAAAATCATGAGGTCTTTTTTAAGGTTGAAATGGGGCCAAGGTAAAGGTAAGGGTATATGTATAAGGCTAAGTGAGCTAATAAGTGAATCCTTGATTAGTCTAAGATCTCACCTAACATACATATTTTGTAATTCAAAGCTTCTTAACCTATTTGTCCAGATTTTCTCACTTTGTATTGCAAGCTCATGCATTAACTTTAATTTTATCCCATGTGTATTGATTCTTTTCATTTTGCAATTGGAGAATTTTTGTATCCCCTTAATTAAATACCAAAAATAATATATATATATTTTATTTTTTTTTTTGCACATGGTAATTCAGTTGTTCTGGTTTTACATGAGCATGCTTCCCAAATTTTTATTTTGAAACATCGTTATTCTTTTTAACTTTCTACCTTTGTTTCTCTCATCCATGTTTTCATAAAGTTCCCCATACTTAAACAATACACAATTTCTATCTTAAGCTAACCAAGGATTCAATTTGGGGTTTTTATTTTATTTTTTTGCTTAAGGCTAGTAATGTGGTTTATAGAACAATAGGGGTTTAAAAGCTCAAGGGGGCTAACAAGGGTGATGTAAAAGGTAGGCTAGTTTGGGATAAGTGAGCAAATATATTGAGTAATGGCCTCAATCATCTCTTAGTATGTATCTATATTCTATATTGGACATATAGATTAAAGCAAAGCAAAGAACATCAGAATAAAAAGAAGGGCGAAACACACAGGAAAAAATTATGGTTTGAATGTAACCATACAATTAAGCTAAAAAATCACAGGCTGTGTGTTCTCTAGCTCAAAAATCATATATCAGTTATATATGTCTTGCAAGTAAAAATTAAGAGTTCCCATTATTCTCAATGTAAACCTTAGGGTGGCTTTTTAAACTTTTAGTGTTCTTCCTTGATGAAATGTTGTTAACTAACTAACATGTTATGCTATATATACAAGGTGTGTGGATTGTTTTAAATTACTAAAGTCTCTAGTTTACTTCTTTTATTTTCAATTTAAACCAAACTATCATATACTAAAAGGGTAAACTATACTAATTAATCCACATATTCTATAACTAATAAGTTTAGAATTGCAAACTAAACTAAATGGCTAAGATATGAACTAAAGTGAAAAATGAAGAAATAGAGTAAAAACACATGAAAAGAACAATGTATAAGTACTGAAAGATAAAAATAAAAATAAAGATAAAAATACAAAAAAATAACCAAAATAAAATAAAAGAGTCTGTAGTGGTTCACCAAAAGATATGCCAGAGATGGCGACCTCCCCACACTTAAAATAAAGCATCGTCCTCGATGCTCACTCAAGCTGGGTATGAAGAAGAGTCATCACTGGAAGGATGGGCTGCTGGAGTCTCGGTGGTGGCCTGAGAATCTGCAGACTAGATGAGGGTAGGAGGATCTGTCTGCTGCAGTGGAGGCTCTGACTGGATAGGAATCTCTGCATCTGTGGCCTGTATCTGGTGTGGCTCCTCCTGCTGTGGCGCAGCCTGCTCTGGTCCTGCCTGTGCAGCCTGGGTAGGTGTCTCCTCCTCATGATCGTCCTCCTCGACCTCAGATGTATCAGAAGGGGTGTCAGGCTCAGAGGGGATGTCGCCGCCGGATCGGATCATCAATTTGACGTGCTCATAGCGTCGCTTGTTTCAACGCTCTATACGATCCAAGCGGGCGAAGAGTTGATGCACCAAATGGTAAATAGGCTCAGGAGTGGCTGGAGGTGCAGTGGGTGGGGCTGGTGCAGCAGTGGAAGAGGAAGGGGCAGCTGAAGGCATGGCTGTCTCATCAGAAGTAGTAAGGAATGGAGGTGTATAGCCTAAAGCCCGAAACTTCCTACTGTGAGGGATAATCTTCCTGCAGTCCGCAGCAGGTGGCTTCTCATCAGCATCCTCCCAAGGCACGTCAGCTCGACGGCCTAGCTGGGTGACCAGGTAAGGGAAAGGAAGGGTGCCTCTGACATGGGCCCTGGCCATATAGTGCCGGATGAATCGTGGCAATACAGGTCCTTACCCTCCAGCACATACCAGAGGAGGGTAATCATAGTGGCACACAGCTCCGTCTCATGAGTGCTCGGCATAACAAAGTTGCTCAGGATCTGGTGCCAGAGCCGAGCCTCATCATTTAGATACATAAGCTTGACTCCTTTAGGCATTGTGGTGTTCTTACCCATGACCCATGGGACAGTCGGGTCAAGGGCTATCCTCTCCTTGACAGCATCCTAGTCGAATCGCATAAACCTCATATCCTCTTCAACCTTTTGGTAACCGTCAGGCTGATCTGACTTAGACTGAAGGCGCAGAATATCCTCAATGACCTCTTCAATGACCAGTATCTGTTTCCCTCTGAGGTTCACTGCATCCAGGGAAGTCTTGAAATAATTGCAGTAAAACTCTCTTACCCAAGAAGCATTGACCTCAGTCAGGTTTCTCTTCAAGAAGAACCAGCCTCTCTGTTTGATCTGATCGGAGGTGTACTGCTGTAATTCTTCTGAAATTTTCAGAGTCCTCTCCAGGTACAGGTTCCTGGAGGTGGCAAACACGGGATACTTCAGATCATAGTATCGGTTTGCAAACTTAATGGGATCATTGGCAGGGAGGACCTGGTCAGCCTTCTCCTGCGGGGTAAAGTGCTTTTCCCGCCAGGAGTCATCATGCATGATGTCTAGGATGGACATAGAGGATTCACCTCTTTTCTGTTTGCCAGTTGTTGCCTTTTCTTTTTCCTTTCTTTGAGGGTCAGACATCCTGAAAAACAGAAATCTAAGATATAATAAAAGCAGGAAAACAGGTAGGCAGATAACAAGATAAGCACAAAGTGGCAAAGGAGCAGTAGAATTATGAAATGAGTTAAAGAATTGTATATTTTGGATTTTTTCGGAGGTAAAAATCTGAGATGAGAAATCGCAATCCAAAATATTTATTGAGTGGAATACTTGTTAATTAGGAGCAACAATAAGCATGCCATGAGTGAAAAAGGTGAAAAAGTTAGTCAGAAAGCAAAGGGGAAGTAAGAAAGTTAAAAGTGGGTAAAATTGAAAAAGAGGTTAGAAAGCGAAAATCAGGGAGTTAGTAAAAAGAAAGTCAGAGTAAGTGGCATGATGATTGGTTTCTAAGTAACAAAAATTTCACAATTTTAAGCAACAGACAACTCATATTCAAGCAAGGAAATCAAGTTGTTGATGATTCATATAGATATAGAAATAGCGAAAAGTGAAATCTAATCATCAATAATGTGATTTATTAACCGGGAAAATAGAGGAATAAGAATGTTGGCCCGTGCATTCATGATATGGTTTGGTAAAAGCTGAGGAGTGCCAAATTCAAATTGCCAAAACCAAAACATGAATGAATATCAAAACAATTTACAGAAAATTGGGCAGCATTTTGGCTAAAATTGGATGTTCCCGGGTAAGAAACAACAAGCAGAATAGTTCATATAAATTACAACAAATCTGCAAATAGACATAAATAATATAAACATGAAGGAGCAGTCGCAATAGCAGCATGAACAGTAAGAACATCATATGAACAATACTAACATCACAGCAACAGCAGAATTGCGAAAATTATAAAACAAGTAGCAAGAACAGCGCAATGAATCAGGCCTAAATCCACTAACCACATCCTAGCTACCTAACCACCTAGAATCCACTACAAACATGCATCTCTAACTAGCCTAATTTGAACCTAATTGGAAAAATATGAAACTAACTACGAATGAAAGGAAAATGGCATTCGGTAGAACCTGGTAGGCGTATGAACGAAGCTAGAGAACAGAGAGATGGAGGGGGTGTGGTGGTGGTGCTGGGAGGGGGCACGGCGGCGCGGTAGCGGAACAGGGTGGTGGTCGGTGGCTATTCGTGGTGGCAGGGGGTAGGGTTAACGGTGGAGGGGTGGTTTAAGAAAATGGGGGTGAGGGTGGTGGTGGTGGGAGGTGCGGCGGTGATGGCGTGGTGGTGGTGGTGGTTGGCCGCTGTGGTGGAGGGAAGAAGAGAAGAGAAAGAGAGAAAGGGAGGGAAGGAAGAAGGAGGGGTGGGCGTCGCGGTCGTGGCTTAGTGGTCGGCGCTGGTGCGGTGGTCAGGGGTGGTTGGCGGCGGCGATGGGTGCAGAGGAAGGGGGGAGAGAACAGAGGGGGTTGGGGAAGGAGAGTGGAGTGCGATAGGGGTAGGGTTTCGCGTCACTGGGGTTAGTGAAATTGAATCCACGCGAACGCGTGGGGCACGCGGTCGCGTGGCTAGGATGGAATGGGGTTGACGCGATCGCGTGAGTGACACGATCGCATAGAATAGGAAGAAGGATGAATGATGCGGTCGCATGAGGCATGCGACCGCGTCGCTGGAAATTGTGCGAAACGCACAATTCCAGTGTCGTTTTAGTGCAACTCTCTGTCTCCATTGGGGTGCCATAATATCCACGCGACGCAAACGCGTCGCTCACGCTTACGCGTGGGATGTGTTTTTGTGCAAGTGACGCGTTCGCGTGATGGACGCGAACGCGTGAGCCGTTTGTGCTAAACGCACAATAGCCGCACGATTCCAGCCCAGATTTCTGGGCGTTGGATTTTTACGCCGATTTCCAGATCACGCGGCCGCGTGAATGACGCGGGCGCGTGGGAGGTGGTTTTCGCAACTGACGCGATCGCTTTAGCAATGCGGTCGCGTCGCACACCTCCTTTTTTTTTTCGATATGCAATTTTGCAGTTATGCAGTATGTAATGCCAATGCAAATGCTTACGAATAATAGCCAGGTTTAATGAAAATAAAACAATATAAAAATAAACAAAACGAAATAAAATGGAAACAGAAACGATCATACCATGGTGGGTTGTCTCCCACCTAGCACTTTTAGTTAAAGTCCTTAAGTTGGACATTAGATGAGCTTCCTGTTATGGTGGCTTGTGCTTAAATTCATCCAGAAATCTCCACCAATGTTTGGAATGCCAACAGCCTCCGGGGTCCCAAACCAAGCATGTGAAGCTTTTGAGCAGCTTCAAACAGGTTCTCAGGCTCCCGGGGTGATGAATGTCAGAATAGATTCCAGGATCCCAAACTTTGCTTTTAAATCTGCCTTTGTCTTGATCTATATGCTTCCATCCATGCGGTTTAGAAATTGTATTCTCACCAGGGTGACCAAACGTCTTCTGAGACCCATTCAATTGAACTTGGTACCAATCCTTGCACTTCGAATTGAAGCATGGAATCTTATTGAACCTTATACACCAGCTCTGAGTACGAGTCATTTCCCTCTTACTCTTAAAGCTGCAGAGAGCTCTAAGCTGGCCATCTATTTCAAGTAAACCATATTCAAGTGGAAAAGTAAAGATAAAGGTTAAGGATTGTACCCACTTGAAGCTTGTATTGGGTGGTAATGGCCTTGGGATGGGTGTTTCCAGTAGTTCTGTAAGTTCTACTCCCTTGTAATCCTCTGTGAATTCTTCCACTTCTTTGCAAAATTCTTCAGCTACAACTGTGTCCTGATCAAAGTCTTCTATATCTTCCTCATCACTTAAGTCATACGTTGGAGGTTGAGAGAAATCTACCGCGACGTCATCTTCGTATTCACTTGGGTAAGGTTCTGCAGGCTCAAGGAATTTAGTTGCGGATGTGAATTCGTGACTAGGAGAGCTTGATTCAAGATCGTCACTGCCCATGGAATCAACTTCTTGGTCTGTTCCGTCCGACTTTTCACAAGGCATATGCTGTGGAGGTTGTGCACTGTCCTCCTTGGCATCAATTTCGGACTTCTCAGCGGAATCCTCTATGGTTCTTGATTCCATGGAGGTTTAGCATATCCTAAATCTTCAACTACTTCCTCTTCAACAACTATCATGGCTTCCTCTACTCGTTCCAGTACAAAGCCATGCTCCTCATTGTCCACCGAGGTCTCTAGTGTCTCCTTCATGCTACGCTCTTCTTTTGAATTTCCACATGCACCCATGGGAGTACCTTGAGTTCTCAGATGTTGGGAAGCTATTAAATTTACTACCTTAGTTATGGTAGTAGTGAGTTCCAGTACGCCCTTTTCTATCTTTGCTTGCCCTTGAAGAAGAACACGAAGTTTGTCATTTACTGGAGGCTGGGGTGGGTGCGAGGTTTCATTGGTTGGGGGAGAGGGTTCAAAATAAGAATGTGGTGGTTCTTGGGAGTAATTAGATTGGGATTGTGGTGGATAAGGGTCATATGGTGCTGAATGGTGAAAAGGAGCTCGTGAGTATGGTGGTTCGAAGCTATGTTGAGAGGATGGTCTATAAGCACAGGGTGGGGCTTGTTGGTAGTTACAAGGTTGTCCACCATATCTACTAGCTTGGTATGCATTGTAAAGTGGTCCTCGTCTGTGATACTGTGGAGGGTGTTGTTGCCTAAAGGGTTGATCAGATCCTCGTGGCTCCACCCATCTTTGATTGCTTAGACCTTGATGCATATTCCTGTTATAGCTTTCACTCCTTTCAACAATATTAGAACCAAACTCAAAGCGAGAGGGGTGAGAATTCATAGTAGCTAATAAAAATAAAAAGGGAAAAACAAAAACAAATAAACAAGTAAAAGAAAAATATTTACAATAACCAATAATAAGGCACACGTTTGCAATTCCCCGGCAACGGCGTCATTTTGAAGAGAGAACTTTTGTGAGGTCTAGAAATTCGCAGATAAATCCTCGTTGCAGGTATAGCTTCTAAACCAACAAAAGTCCTTTCGTACAAACGTTTTGGTTGTCACAAGTAACAAACCCCTTTAAAATTGATAACCAAAGTATTTAAACCTCGGGTCGTCTTCTCAAGGAACTGCAGGGAGGTGTTCTTATTATTGGTTATGAGTTTTGTAAATTGGGGGTTTTGAAAGTAAGGAACAAATAATTTAAATGGTGAGTAGAATAAATAAATAACTATAAAATAAACTCTTGGCAAGGTATGAGAATTTGGAAGTCCTATCCTAGTTATCCTTATCAATGGTAATGAGAATTGAGTTTTAATCCCACTTAGTTAGCCTTTACTAAAGCAAAGGAAGGTCAAGTAGACCAATTAGTTTGATCCTCAGGTCCTAGTCAATTCCTAAGAAAGAACTGGAGTTATTGAAGTTCAATTCAATTAGCAAAGACAACAATTATCAATCACGTTGAGTTTGATAACTCATGAGTTACCAATTACTTTACCAAAGCCAAAAGGGGAAAATCTAAATTATTAATATAAATAAAGGAAAGCAATCATAATTCTGAAATACCTCAAATAGCATTAATTGAGAGAATCATATGTAACATGGAAGAGTTCATAAATTAAATTGAGAAAATAATTTAAAAGGAACATTGAACTTGATAAAAAGAGACAATCATGAAGGCGAGAAAAAATCCTAATTTCTAATCCTAAGAGAGAGAGAGGAGAGAACCTCTCTCTAAAAACTACATCTAAATCATGAAAAGTGCATAATTGGAGAGCTCCCTCTGAATGGATGCATTTCCCCATTTTATAACCTCTAATCTGTGCCTTCTGGACTTGGATCTGGGCCAAAAAGGGATTCAGAAATCACTGGGAGCGTTTTCTGTAATTTCTGGTGCGTGGCGTCTGTCACGCGTCCGCGTGGGTCACGCGGTCGCGTTATCTGGAGTTTTCCTTATCATGCGCTTGCTTCGGTCATGCATCCGCGTCATCTGTGTTCTGCTTAAGGCGCGCGTCCGCATCAGTCACGCGTTCGCGTCGCTGCCTTTTCACGCTAGGCAGGCGGCCGTGTCGTCCATGTGTTCGCGTCGCTACCAGTTTCTTCAAAAACTCCATTTTGTGCTTTCCTTCCATTTTGTATGTTTCCTTTCCATCCTTTAAGTCATTCGTGCCTTAGAAGATCTAAAACTACTCAACACACAAATCACGGCATCGAATGGTAATAAAGGGTAATTAAAATAGTTATTTTCAAAGCATAGGAAACATGTTTTTCACATATATCACATAATAAGGAAGGGAAAGCAAAACCATGAAATTTACATGAATAAGTGGGTGAAGGGTTGAATAAATCACTTAAATTGAGCACAATATATATCGTAAAATATGGGTTTATCAGGCTCCTCCCACCTTTGTTTGTCCCATCCTTGATGCATGTTCTCATTATAGCTTCCATTTCCTGCAACATAGTTTGAACTAAACTCATAGCCACAGGGGTGAGAATTCATAGTAGCAAATAAAAGCAAAAACTAATAAAAATAAGCAACTAAGTCCTAAAACTAACAAAGATTAACAAACAAGCAAAAAGCAAATATTTACAATAACCAATAATAAGGCACACGTTTGCAATTCCCCGGCAACGGCACCATTTTGAAGAACGGATTTTTGCTAGTAAAGAATTCATAATAAATTCTCATTGCAAGTATAGTTTCTAAACCAACAAGAATCCTTTCATAAAAAAATTTGGTTGTCACTAAAGCAAACCCAATAAAAATAACCGAAGTATTAAACCTCGGGTCGTCTCTCAAGGAATTGCAGGGATGTGGAGTTATTATTGGTTGTGGAGAAGTATCTTTTTGGGTTTTTGAAAGGTTGAACAAGGAATGTAAATGACAAGAAAATAAACTAATAACAAGAAAAACTCTTGGCAAGGTATGAGAATTAGAAGTCCTATCCTAGCTATCCTTATCAATTGTGATGAGAATTGTCCATTGCTACCACTTAGTTGGCCTCTAACTATGAAGGAAAGTCAAGTGTATGAATCAATTTGATTCCTCAAGTTCTAGTCAACTCCGAGGAAAGACTAGCTTTAGAGGGATCCAAATCAACTAGCAACTTTTAATTATCAATCAACAAAGGAGTTTGATAACTCAAGAGACTCCAATTACTCAACCAAAGCCAAGAATATAAAAATCTAACTTAAAACCCTCCTAAGCATTTTATAAAACACTTGGAAGGCACAACATAAAAGAATAAAAAAGTAACAAGAGATAATAAAATCCAAACAACCAATTGAAAGCATCAGTAACACAAATTAAAGAAAGCAATCATAAATATGAAATACCTCAAATTGCATTAAATAAAGTAATCAAATTTAACAAGAGAATTCATGAACCAAATAGCAACATAAAGTAATCAACAAGGAAAATAAATAAACTAAAGTGCTAAAATAAATAAGAGTAGAAGAGAAACTAATCAAACTAAGATAGAAATATGAAATTGAAGAAGAAATAAAACTAAGAAACCTAAGAGAGAGGAGAGAGCCTCTCTCTAGAAAACTACATCTAAACCTAAAACTATCTGCATGTCACGCGTACGCGTAGGTCACACGTACGTGTCGTTTGGAAAAATTCCTTGTCACGCGTACGCGTTGTCCACGCGTACGCGTCGCTGCCAGATTCTCGAAACTTCATTTTCTCGCGTTCCTTCCACTTTTGCATGTTTCCTTTCCATCCTCTAAGTCATTCTTGCCTCATAAAGCCTGAAAATACTTAACACACAGATCACGGCATCGAATGGTAGTAAAGGATAATTAAAATTGACAGTTTAAAGGCCTAGGAAACATGTTTTCAACTATATCACAGAATTAGGAAGGATTTGTAAAACCATGCAAATTATATGAATAAGTCAGCAAAGAATTGATAAAACCACTCAAATTAGCACAAGATAAACCATAAAATAGTGGTTTATCAGATAACAAGATCCAAAACCAAAATTGAACTATAAAATGCTACAAACCCTAATTAACCTAAGGAAATTTGAGAGAAAACCTAACCTAAAACTACCCTAAACTACTCCTAAAATGTATTCTATCAAGTATGGTATGTAATGTAATAATTTGGTGTTGCTTCCCCTCCAAATATGCCTCCAAGCCCTCAGAAATGGGCCAAAAAGCCTCTCCAAATGCGAGCCACGTGACCTTTTAATGAAGTCACGCGCAGGGACTTGTGCGTACGCACACATGTTGATTTTTCTCCTGTGCGTACGCACAGAAGTTGTGCCTGGGCACACTTGCTGATTTCCATCCTATGCGTGGGCACAGACCTATGTGTGGGCACATGTACTGATTTTGACCGCGTGGGCACAGAAGGTGTGCATGGGCACACTCTGAAATGCTTCTCTCCTTTGATTTCTTCATGTTTTCTCCGAATTTCATGCTTTTCTTCCACTCTTATCAAGCTATTCCAACCTATTGCACCTGAAATCACTCAACAAAAGCATCAAAGTATCGAATGGAATGAAAATGGAATAAAATTGATCAAATTAAGCACAAAATAGCATGTTTTCACAATTAAGCTCAGTTTAGGGAGAGAACACAAAAGTATGCTATTTAAATGAATAAATGTGGGTTTATGTGATGAAATCCACTCAAATAAAACCAAAAATATATCGTCAAATATGGAATCATCAATTTCCCCACACTTAAACAATAGCATGTCCTCATGCTAATCATAATCAAAGGTGAAGGATAAAAGGATAAGCAACTTTTTTAATTTATCTACCTACATGCATGCAACTATGTAAAATGCTATCTATCTATATCTATACTAAGGTTCCTATTGAGTTTGGCAAAAACAAACAATAAAATTCCAATCAATCTAAAATGAATACTTCGGGCTAAGGCAAGAAAATATAGCAATATGATCAATGTCCAAAGAATTGAATTTAGATTTTTAAAACTAACAAGCAAACAACTTGCAAGAAGATACAATATAAGAGATAAGAACATAGAATTGAGCAATCGAACCCCTCACTGGATGTGTATTCACTCTATTCACTCAGTGTTTAGGGCTTAATCGCTCAATTCTCCTTTAATCATATTTTTCAAAGAGTTTCAAGTCATCTAACAATCAACTAATATTTGATGCATGAAAACAAATATCATGAGGTCTTTGGAGGGTTGTAATGCGGCTAGGGTAAGGGTAGGACTAATATGGTTAAGTGGACTTAGTGAATTAGATCTTTGATTAGCTCAAGTGTCCACCTAATCCTATACCATCCTATATACATATAACAAAACATCCTAACTACCCATTTATCTCCTATCTCACATTTACTCATGCATTTTCTTTCTAATTCAGCCACATATGCATTCTTTATTTACATTTGTATTGTCATTTCATTTTTTTTTGAATTGCTAAATCAAAATTTTTTTCTTGTTTTGTCAACAACAAGAGGTGCATATGTCTTCAATAATGAATGCATGAGTATTACCCTATTTTCCAAATTTTCTCGATCAATACCCCATGTAACTTCGTCACCAATGTTTTCCATTAATTTTCCCCCACACTTGAGTAACACACACTACTCTACCCAAGCTAATCAAAGAGTAATCCAAGGACATCAATGGTTTTTCGCTTTAGGGAGAATAATGTGCTCAAAATCAGAACAAGAAGGGATTTAAAGGCTCAAAAGGGGTTACAAAGGTGAATACAAGGGTTGGCCATATAGGTTAGTGAGTTCAACATCAAAAATGGCCTCAATCATTCTAAATGCATTCAAACACCAAATACAGGACATAAAGATTCATGCAAATCTAAGATCACAATAAAAAAGGAGTATGATCACACAAGAACAAACTTTATGGTTGAGAATATGCAACCATCTATTAGAGCTCAAATCTCACAAGGTATGTTGTTCTAGTTCTTTTTCTATGTTCTATGAAAAAGGATGCTTCAAGCAAGTTGAAAAATAGTTTTTCAATTCAATTAATGGCACACCCTAAAAAAGGATTCCTTGAAAATTCTTTGTTGTTTTACCAAACTTATTCACTCTATCATGCAATATGCAAGTATTTACTATCATATCACTATAAGCATTGAAGAAATATATACAAACAACCCAAATAAAATAGAGTGCAATAAGAACAAAATTGCAAAAATTGAAGAAAAAGAACTAAAAGGTATTGCAAAGAATCTAAGAAAAGAATTTTACCCCCTCGAAATTGTCGATCATCCCCCACACTTAATTAATGCACGGTCCTCCGTGCATGCACATGATACGGGGGATGAAGAGATGTAAGGCTCCACCTTAGCTGGTGGGCACGGGGGCTCCGAGTTGCTGTATAAACAAATAAACAACAATTGAGAAAAAGTTAGATGTGTGTGGTATGATAAAAGACAATGTGTATATTCTAAGTGTGCACGGTTTAGGACATACACATTAACCGGGTAAAACGGTGATCACACAATCAAAAGAAATGGCATGTGTTCCTCAATTAAGTAGCCTAGGGTGCAAATAGGGAATAAGCAAAACTTAAGGTACAAGCAACTCTAGGTAACCACAAAAGTAAATTGAGTATATGAGGTATTGGATGTTGAAATTGTGCGAGTGAAAGCGCAAATTGATATAGAAGCACAATAAACAATAGCCAATCTAATAATGAACAGAAAATTCCTTGTTCATCATGAAACATAAAGAAAAAGTCACATGGTAAAGATACTTGTTACAAAAAGTGAGAAGCTTGATAAGAATCAAGTTGAGTCATTCAAACAAATGCAAGGCATTAACAAGGAACAAGTACCGGTCATGTGATGAATTTAATATGAAAATCATGATGAACAAGTAATTTTAACTCAATTCACTTAATTCAATGTGCACTTATAAAAATTTCACCTAATATGTAACAAAATGTAAATTTGCAAATCCAATTAGGTGCTAGTAATTTAAGGCAAAGTATAAGTGCATTGATGAAATTCAATCAACAAGCAACCCAATCAACATTAAGCAAACACTTGCAACTTATTCAATTAACAAACAACCAAACCAAATCTAATATAATTACTAAAATAAAAATGAGATGCAATAAAAATGAAGTAAAACAAGTAGAAAACAAGATAAAGGGAGGGAAGAGAAGGGTGGAGGGGGCGAAAAGTGCGTTAGGGATTAATTCAAAGTGCAATAAAAATGTTGTCCAAAACATCACTTGTGCGTAGGTACAGGTATGTGTGCGTATGCACACTACATGAAACAAGGTAAGTGTGCACTCACACAAAATGTGCGAATGCCATGAATAGAGAGGGAATCAAGACGTGTGCGTACGCACAAGAGGGTGCGTGCGCATAGAACACTTTTTTTTAGGTTGAGGATCATGTGTGCGCACGCACAAGGGGGTGTGCACACGCACAGTAGCAAAAAGGGGTGGGGTCCATGCGCACAAACTGTGCCAGCGCTCCCACCAGAGGGAGTGTAAGGAAGTGTGCGTACGCACAAGCAGGTGCGCACGCACATGGTGCGTGAAAAAGGGTTTTTGTGCAGACGCACAAGAGGGTGCGTACGCACAGGGCGTAAAACACAGGGGGTGCACACACAAGGCGTGCGAGCGCTCCCAATAGAGGGCATTCAGGCTGGTGTGCAGACGCACAGGTAGGTGCGTACGCACAAGACGCGAAACATAAAGGATTTGTGCGCACGCACACACTTGTGCGTACGCACACACTTGTGCGTACGCACAAAACGCGAAACATAAAGGATTTGTGCGCACGCACAGGTGTGTGCGCACGCACGGATGCCCTGTTTTTCAAAAATTCTCTCTCAAAATCTAAGGTATGAAGCCCTAGCTCAATCAAAACTCAACCCCAAAACATCCAAAAATCCATAAATTCATGACCCATACACAAATTAACTTATCTAAGCTCAAAATTAAACTAATCTAAGCTAGCTAAGATAAGCTAAAATGTAAGAAAACAAGACTATAAACAAAGAAAAGGTTGGAATAATGTTACCATGGTGGGGTGTCTCCCACCTAGCACTTTGGTTTATAGTCCTGAGTTGGACTTTTTGAGGAGACTCTTGCTAGGGTGGCTTGTGTTTCCACTCCTCCTTGAAACTCTATCCAAGCTTGCACCTTGAGGCTCCTCCGGGATCCCATATTCTCGGCATCCGCTCACTCTCTTGTTGATCTTCATGCTTCAAACCGGATGGATAAACTATCAACTTACCCTTATAGCACCCCAACATTCTCCAGAATCTACTCAATTGTGCTTCACACCATGCTTGAATCCGAAGGCTTGCATTGGCTCTCTTGAAGGGCTTTGGACTCCTTTGGCAACCCACACTCCTTTCTCCACCATGTACCAACCCAAGAAGAACCTTGAGTTGGTAGTCCGTCTCCAAGATAACATATTGGTGGGGGCCAATAAAGCTCAATGGTGAAATTGCCACCCACTCAATGTGCTCTTGGAATAGAGTTACTTCCTCACCAACTTCCTCTTCCCCATCACTCAAATCATAACAAGGAGGTTGTGAGAAGTCTACCTATATGTCTTTCTTAAACTCAAAGGGAAGAGGCTCATTAGGATCATTAAGGGGATTGACCAAGGAGGACAAAAAATCATCAATGATAGAATCTTCATCTTGATCAATCTCCCTCAATTCTTCCTTTCTCTCCTCCTGTTCAAATACTCCCTTTTCTTCCTCTTGTTTCTTGTCATGCTCTAAGCCTTCCTCTTTCCCTTGTGGCTCCTGGCTCTCCTCTTCACTACAAGCCTTAGTTGATCCTTTACATTCCTCAAGAGGAATGCCTTGATCGAATGAGTGAAGTAGAACCAAGCGGTTCACCGCTTCGGCTATGGTAGCCATGACTTGTCCTTGAGTCCTTCGGAATCCTTCTTGCTCTTGGAGAAAGGCTTGAAGGTCTTGATGGTCTTGGGTCAAGGGTGGAAAAACTTCACATTGGGGTGAAAAATGAGGTTCATTGGTTGGGAAGAAGGTTGGATATGTGGGAGGTGATTCATGTTGGTGAGTATCTTGAGGTGGTATGTGAGAAGGTGGATGGTAGTAGTGGTGTGGTGTTTGAAAATGTGATGATTGAGGATTATGTTGGGAGTATAGGTTATAGGCATATGGTGGTGGATGTGCATGATCAAAGTGAAATCCACCATATCCATGGGTTGGGTATGTGTATTGGGAAGGGTATGGCTCATTGTAGTATAGAAGAGGTTGCTCCTTCCAAAATTGATGCTTTTATCCCATGATGCAATCTGAAATTGAAGTTATCAAGTCCTACAAAATGATCACAACTAAACTCCAAACCAAGAGGGTGATAACTCATAGAAAAAATTAAAAATAAAAGCTAAAGACATCAAGTAATAAAATAAACAAAATAGTAATTAGTAAGAAAAGCAAACAAACAACCAAAAAGTACCTATTCACACTATTCACATATTCACAACAACCAAAACTATAACATTCATGGTGCTAGTTCCCCAGCAACGGCGCCAAAAACTTGATGGGTGAGATTTTGCACCAGTTCGGAATTTTACTCTAGAAAAGAGAATGTCTTCATCGGTAGTATAGTCCGAACCGGCAATATAAATCCCATCGATCAAAGTTTAATACTTCTAAACCAAGAGTAATCAAATCTCGAGTCGTCTTCCCTAGGAACTAGTGCCAACAAGCACACAATTTTGGTTGTGAGAAACAAAGGGGATTTTCAATGATTGAAATAAACAAATAAAGAGATAAAAGAATGATTTAAGATTGCAATTAATAAACTAATAAAGGAATAAACAAACTATGTATATAATATAGACAAGTAAGACTCAAAATTGGTGGAAAAATGGTTCAAAACATAAATAGAGCCTTGACTTGGGATGAGTTATGGAATCCCTTCCTTGCCATAACCACAACTATGATAATTATGATGGATTAATCTCACTATGTCAACCCTTAACATCGAAGGATAGGTCAAGTGAGCATAATTGTCATTAATCCACAAATCCTAGCTAACTTACTAATTACCTTCGTAAGAAGCTAGCGTTAGTGGAAACAATAACAACTAACAACCCAAGAATTATCACTAAATGTCAGACTTTATAGCTCTAGTAATCCATATACTCATTTCCCCCAAGCCAAGGGGTGGAAATTTAGCCCATAATCAAAATTAGCATTTCATCAAACACATGAAAGGCATAATCATAAAATATGGAAAATTGGGAAATTAATGAAAACTATGAACCACAAAAGAACAAAATCAATAAAAGCAACTCAATAAACATGTAATAAGCATCAAACATCAAATTCATCAACTAGAAATCCAAAATTGCAAAACTATGTATATATTGACAAAGGAAATTAAAGTAAAAGAAAGTGTAGAACAAGAAGTGTAATAAAAGAGAAATTAAAGACATACTTACAATAAGATAGCAAGATCCAAAACCAAAATTGAACTATAAAATGCTACAAACCCTAATTAACCTAAGCAAAATTTGAGAGAAAACCTAACCTAAAACTATCCTAAACTACTCCTAAAATGTATTCTATCAAGTATGGTATGTAATGTAATGATTTGGTGTTGCTTCTCCCTTCAAATATGCCTCCAAGCCATCAGAAATGGGCCAAAAAGCCTCTCCAAACATGAGCCACGGGACTTTTTAATGAAGTCACGTGCAGGGACTTGTGCGTATGCACAGGTGTGTGCGTACGCACACATGCTGATTTTCCTCCTGTGCGTGGACACAGAAGTTGTGCATGGACACACTTGCTGATTTCCATCCTATGCGTGGGCACAGGTACTGATTTTGACACTTGTGCGTGGACACAGAAGGTGTGTGTGGGCACACTCTGAAATGCTTCTCTCCTTTGATTTCTTCATATTTTCTCCGAATTCCATGCTTTTCTTCCATTCTTATCAAGCCATTCCAACCTATTGCACCTTGAATCACTCAACAAAAGCATCAAGGCATCGAATGGAATGAAAATGGAATAAAATTGATCAAATTAAGCACAAAATAGCATGTTTTCACAATTAAGCTCAATTTAGGGAGAGAACACAAAAGTATGCTATTTAACTGAATAAATGTGGGTTTATGTGATGAAATACACTCAAATCAAACTAAAAATATATCGTCAAATATAGACTCATCATGCATGCATAAGATCCTGCTGAAAAATGATGCCAAGCCCTCCATTCAGCCCCAAAGAAGGTTGAACCCAGTCATGAAAGAGGTAGTACAGAAGAAGGTAATGAAGCTGTGGCAGGCAGGGGTGATTTACCCAATTTTAGACAGCCCATGGGTGAGCCATGTTCAAGTAGTTCCGAAGAAAGGAGGCATCACTGTGGTGCCTAATCAGAGGAATCAACTCATCCCTACAAGAACTATCATGGGATAGAGAATGTGCATTGACTACAGAAAGCTCATTGAGGCTATAAGAAAGGATCACTTTCCACTTCCCTTCATGGACCAGATGTTGGAGAGACTTGCAGGGCATGCATACTATTGCTTCCTGGACGGCTACTCAGGCTACAACTAGATTGTGGTTGACCCAAAGGACCAGGAGAAAACATCTTTTACTTGCTTATAGATGTATACCCTTTAGATTGTGTAATGCACCTGCCACTTTCCAAAGATGCATGTTGTCTACCTTTTCAGACACGATTAAAAAATTCATTGAGGTTTTCATGGACGATTTTTCAGTCTTTGGTGATTCTTTCCCTAATTGCTTACACCATCTTGCCTTGGTGCTAAAGAGATGTCAAGAGACTAACCTAGTTTTAAACTGGGAAAAATGCTGTTTTATGGTAACGGAAGGGATAATCCTTGGCCACAAAATCTCTAATAAAGGCATAGAGGTGGATAGGGCTAAGGTGGAGATAATTGAGAAATTACCTCCACCCAATAATGTCAAAGCAATTAGGAGCTTCCTGGGACATGCTAGGTTTTACAGAAGGTTCATTAGAGATTTTTCAAAAATTGCCAAACCTTTGAGTAATCTACTTGTCTCTGATGTACCTTTTGCTTTTGATCAAGAATGCATGCTAGCTTTTGAAGATCTAAAAAAAAACTTTCCTCAGCACCCATCATAGCCCCACCTAATTGGGATTTACCTTTTGAGCTGATGTTCGATGCACCAAATTTTGCTATTGGGGCAGTATTGGGACAGAGGAAAGACAAGTTGGTGCATGTTATATACTAAGCCAGCAAAGTCCTAAATAAAGCTCAAAAGAACTACATCACCACTGAAAAGGAATTACTGGCCATAGAGTTTGCATTTGATAAATTTAAATCATACCTCATTGGTTCTAAAGTGATTGTTTTTACTGATCATGCAGCACTGAAGTATCTACTTGCCAAGCAAGAGTCAAAACCAAGATTGATAAGTTGGATTTTACTGCTTCAGGAGTTCAACATTGAGATTAAAGATAGGAAAAGAGTGGAGAACAAGGTAGCAGACCACCTATCAAGGATCCATTGTGAAAAAGGCAATGCACACACCCCATGTGTGAATGAATATTTTCCAGACGAGCAATTGATGTTAATCTAGAAGGCACCTTGGTTCGCAGATATTGCCAATTTTAAGGCCACTGGGGAGCTGCCTTTGGAAATCAACAAACATCAAAAGAGAAATCTCATTAATGATTCCAAGTATTTCATTTGGGATGAACCATACTTCTTCAAAAAATGTTCGGATGGAATACTTAGAAGATGCATCTCAGAGGAAGAAGGATTGGAAGTCTTATGGAATTGTCATGGTTCTTGTTATGAAGGCCATTTTGGAGGAGAAAGAACTGTGGCCAAAGTATTGCAGTGTGGATTCTTTTACCCCACTATCTTCAAAGACGTAAAAAAACTAGTGAAGAAATGTAATGAATGCCAGAGAGCTGGAAACATGCCCAAAAGAAATGAGATGCCACAACACTTCATCTTAGAACTCGAATTATTTGATGTATGGGGGATTGACTTCATGGGACCATTCCCAACCTCCTACTCAAATAAATACATTTTGGTGGCAGTAGACTATGTGTCCAAATGGGTGGAGGTCATTGCAACTCCAACAAATAATAATAAAGTAGTGATGAACTTTCTTAGAAAAAATATCTTTAGCCGGTTTGGAATTTTCAGAGCTCTTATCAGTGATGGAGGAAGCATTTCTGCAACAGACCATTAGAAACTCTCCTCCTGAGATATGGAGTCAAGCATAAGGTTGCCATACCTTATCACCCCCAAACAAGTGGGCAAACAGAAATATCCAACAGAGAGCTCAAAAGGATTCTCGAAAAAATTGTGGGGGCTTCAAGAAAAGACTGGTAAAAAAAGTTGGATGATACCCTTTGGGCGATAGGACAGCCTTCAAGACACCAATTAGGATGTCTCTATATCAACTGGTGTATGGAAAGGCTTGTCATCTGCCAATGGAGCTTGAATACAAAGCATTCTGGGATCTCAAGTTACTGACCCTTGATAATAATGCTGCTGGTGAAAGAAGGATCTTGTAACTGCATGAATTGGAAGAATTCAGATCCCAAGCCTATAAAAATGCCAAGATTTATAAGGAGAAGGCAAAGAAATGGCATGACCTCAAGTTGGCACCTAGGAAAGTTAAAGTCAAGGTGGTCAGGACCCTTGCTTGTCACCAAGGTCTCACCTTATGGGCACATAGAGATCATGGAAGAAAGCTCACAGCGGACCTTCACTGTAAATGGACAAAGGCTCAAACACTATATGGGTAACATGGGGGACAACCCTAAGATGAAGTATAATCTCAAATGAGGTAACAACTGTAAAGCTAGTGATGTTAAAAGAGCACTTGTTGGGAGGTAACCCAACCAGATGTAAACCTTCTTTGTGATTTTTTTCTTTGTCTAATAAAAGGTCAAGTTAACCTTCTATGCATTGCAAGAAATTACATTTGGTGTTTCACACCGAAAGTGATTGTTTCAGGAGCTAATAATTCAAGGATGAATGTGTGATATTAAGTTTGGTGTTCCACCATGAATTTTACAAGAACACATTAAATCCTTCAATTAATATAAAAAATTACTAATCCCAAGCAATCATAGAAGCCATTTGATTTGTGAAAGTCTCTTAAGTTGTTTTCTCAAAAAAAGACTAAAGGCATATGGTGGCATACTACATGTAAATCATTGTATCAAGAAGTAGGCAAGGAACTGAGTTTGGTGTTCACACACCAAAGTAAGTTCAGAAACTTACAATCATACATGAATGTTAACCACTCAAGTGCTTGGGAAGCAAGCAACTTTCAATATCTTTGTAGGAAGAAAAGTCAAACTTTTAGGAGGAATATGCATCATTATCTAAGGAGGAAAAGAATGATACAAGAGCTGAAGGTGGTGATGATAAAGAGGAAACAAGAGGGCACCAAGAGGTTGTACTGTTTCTTGATTTAAGTTGTCAATTGAAAGTGTACTTGTTCTGCTGCTGATTAATGTCCTTTCAGTCTTTAAGTCACTTGCATCATTTAGTTCCTTTAGTCTATCTTTAGCTTGCTAGCTTAGATGCTTAGGCCACTGCATTATTGCTTAAGTTGTTTGCCTTGTTCTTAAGTTAAATAAAAGAAAATGTAAGAAAATATTGTGAAAAAAGAAGAGTAGAAGTCCAATGTTTTCAGAATTAAATCCTAGTGTTATAGTGGTATTTTCTAGCTAAGTTGGTTCATCAATAAGATAGAAAGCTAAAATATCTCTTGAAATATGAGAATAATGTGCATTCTATGAGACTTAGATGAATAAAAAGGTCATGGGAAGAAAAAGAAACTGAAAAAGAAAGAAAAGAGCAAGCAATAAAGCTAGGCACCAACAGTTTGAACCCTGAGACATGTGTCTGTGGTGTTTTTGTGCAAGGATATGCTTGGATGAGTAGGTTCTAAGGAGTGCTTCATCACTTGATAACTTGGGTTAACTAACTCGAGATTATCAACTGAAAGTCCCCTATCAAGAGCAACTTTGTCACAAAATATTTAGTAACCCAAAGAGGTGCTGGGCACCAAGGTCTCAGAAATGAATAACAAACCATGTGCCTGTGGTGTGTATGTGCTGAGGAGAGGCTTGAGTAAGTAGGTTCTTAGGGGTTGAACCAACTGGTTCGGGAGTGTTGGTTGAAAGCTTATCATAAAGAGTTGCCTCAACACAGAGCACTTAGCTAAATAAAGTAATAAGCTCCTAAAGTGCTAAAGGAAACAAAAACAAAGCTAAGTTAAGGGTCAAGAATAAGAGTCTCATAGAAGGCAATAGAGTGAGTATTTAAGAGCATGCGCGAAACCAACAAGAATATGAACCTAAGTTGTCATGCATGAAACTCCATAAACCAGGGTTTGAATTCTCTCAATAAGGACTCATATCTCTCTGTACTTTTATTCATTTTTCTTATGTTCTATCATTTTAGGTTAGTTTCATGCATTTTTTTAGGTAATATAATAGAATAGCGTTGCGAGTATAGCTCTTAACTAGCAAAAATCTGCCTCATCAATTTAAAAAGGTTGTCACAAAAAGTTTAGAATAAAAATACTAGGAGTATGAGTCCCAGGTCATCTCCCAACGAGTTGCTAGTAAGGATGCTAATTTATTAATCAGGAGTTTCCAAGAGAATTTGAGAGTTGAATAATGAGCAATTAAATAATTATAAATTAAAGCAACAAAAATTAAAGGAGATTTGTAATATTCTAAATAAAAGGCCTTGACTAGGGGAATGATTAATCGGAAGTTCTATCCTTGTTGGGATCTCTTAAGTGTAGTATCAAAAAGGTTGTTGTTTTCACTTAGTTAACCCTTACTAAATAAAGGAAAGTCAAGTGATTGAGCTAGCTCTTATTCGTAAATCCTAGTCCTCTCCCTTGGGAAGGTCTAGTGTTGGTAAATACAGAACTAGCCAACAACTTCCAAATTAACCATCACTTAAGCCTTCCAACTCAAGTGTCTCCTTTTAATCAACCCCATGTCAAGTAGAGAATCTACTCCATTGACATGAATATAATGCTCATAGAAATATAAGAAGAAGACATGATGAATTAAATAAAATAAGGGTTCAAAATTAATTAAAAGAAAAAGTAATCCTTTGCATTAACAATCCATGAAAATAATCCAATTACCACTCTAAACAAGAATTAAGAATATGGATAAATAAATAAAAGAGTAAGTAAGGAAACAAACTAGAATAGTATCTTCAACGGAGGTAATGACTCTTCAGTATCCAAAAGCGAAAGCAATAAACTAGGAATGTAAAGAGAAACTAGAGGAGGAGTAATTCTCTCTCTAGATTCAGATCTAAAAACCTAAAAACTATCCTAATGAGAATATGTGATGTGTATCTCCATCTATCGAGTCTCTGCATGTTCCCTGGCTTTATTCTGTGTTTATGGGCCAAAAACTGGGTCAAAACGCGGCCCAAAATTGCCCCCAGCATTTTCTGTTAATTTTGCAGATCGCGCAGGTCACATGTACGCATCAGTCACGCGTGCATGTCATTTGGCATTTTTCCTTGTCACGCGTACGCGTCGTCCATGCGTGCGCGTCTTTTGTGCAGACTCCAATCCACACGTACGCGTTAGGCACGCACACGCGTCGCTGCAATTTCCTCATTTTCGCGCGCTCGCGTGAGCCATGTGCGCGCGTCGGTGTTCACTGGTCATCTCCTTAGTTTCTTGTGTTCCTTCCATTTTTGCAAGCTTCCTCTCCATTCTCTAAGTCATTCTTGCCCTATAAAGCCTGAAACACTTAACACGTGGATCACGGCATCGAATGGTATAAAGGGGAATTAAAATATACTAATTGAAGATCTCTAGGAAGCAAGTTTTCAATCATAAAACAATACTAGGAAGGGATTATAAAATCATGCAAATCATATGAATAAGTGGGTGAAGTCTTGATAAAAACTACTCAATTAAACACAAGATAAACCATAAAATAGTGGTTTATCAACCTCCCCACACTTAAATATTAGCATGTCCTCATGCTTAGCTTAAGGAGATAAGGTAAATGAGTAGGGAAAAGTGAGACTCATGCAATGCAATGCAACCTATGTATATGAATGCAACTATATGCTAATATGATTTTGCCTACTTGGTTAAAAGTAAATAAGTTCTTCAAGACAAATTTAAATCAAATATCACTAATTAAAATTTATACAGTAAAAATAATTAAACTTGTAAGAAGACAGCTCATGAAAGCAGGGAACATAGAATTAAGCATTGAACCCTCACTGATGGTGTATATGCACTCTAGTCACTCTAGTGTATAGGGTAATCACTCTACTCTTCTCTAATCATGCTTTCTAAACCTTGTTCTTCACCTAACCAATCAACAAATATTTAATGTACCAATGCAAACATCATGAGGTCTTTTCAAGGTTGTAATGGGGCCAAGGTAAAGGTGAGGGCATATATATATGGCTAAG
This sequence comes from Arachis ipaensis, assembly GCF_059453495.1. Lineage (NCBI taxonomy): Eukaryota > Viridiplantae > Streptophyta > Magnoliopsida > Fabales > Fabaceae > Arachis > Arachis ipaensis. Next base: position 76,136,665 of record NC_142440.1, on the reverse strand, counting down.
TAAGCTATAAATTGAATCTTTGATTAACTTAAGCTCTTACCTATACATATACTTTTAGATTCATGCCTAGCTACCCAAAGTTTTCTCACTTTTGTATTACATACTCATGCGTCAACTTTTCTCTTAACTTTGTATCACACATGCATTGATTTTTTTCATTAAACTTATCACTGGGGTAATTTTGTCCCCTTATTCATTTATTTAATCACTTAATTACTTAAATGTTTTTGGATTTTTTTTGAAGCATAAAAATAAACATAACATTGACAATGCACATGGATTTTTAATTTTTCTAGTTTCACATGAGTAGGTACCCAAATTCCCAATATTTTATCATGACACATTCTCTTATTAACCCATATTCCCACAATTTTTCCACACTTTATTGACACACAATTTCTATCTTAAGCTAACCAAAGATTCAATTTGGGGTATTACTTGTTTTTCCGCTTAAGGCTAGTAATGTGAAAAACTATAGAACAAAGGGGATTTAAAAAGGCTCAAAGTGGCTAACAAAGGTAAATGGAATGGTAAGCTATTTAGGAAAAGTGAGTTAATAATCAATTAATGGCCTCAATCATATGCATGCATATAACACATTAAATATTGGATATATAGGATAGAACAAAATATAGATTACAATCATAGAGAAGAAAACACACAAGAATAAAATTTTTATGGTTACATAGTGTAACCATGTAATTAAGCTCAAATCTCACTGGGTTGTGTGCTCTTAGCTTTAAATTATATTCCAAATACAACTTCCAAACAAGTTTTAAAGAAAAGTTTTGATTTAAATTAGTGAAATTTTCAAAAATAGGGTCTTAACAAGAAACTTATTGTTTTTCAACCAAATAGAATATGCATGCAATTACCTATTACTATGCTATCTATCCTATCCTAATAAAAGAAAAATAACTTATTTATTGGTGTTGAGAAAGAGAAATTACCTCCGGAAGTCAGGTACTAACCGACCTCCCCACACTTAAAGCTTGGCACCGTCTTCGGTGCCATCAGTCAGGAACAAAGGGGGGCTGGTAGCAGCATCTCCACAATTGGAACCGTCATGGCTCCCTGTGCTGGTAAATGAAGTGGGGTCCGGGGTGTCTGGGTTTTCTTCAGGTGGGTGGTTACCAACAAGTAGCTCCTTGAGGTATGTAAATCGGCACTTGTTACAGTGCTCTGTTTGCTTTCCTTGCCGATTAAGCCGGTCCAATTTCTCAATTATCTAATGGAGCAGTTGGTTTGTTGAAGGTGCTTGTGATGTGGAAGGTGAAGGGATATCTTCCGTTGGTTCTGTGCTCCCGTTGATAGTAGCTGCTGGAGGTCTGATATACTTCCCGTTAGGGACGATCTGATCATCTCGTGGAATCATGGCCTTGGTGTCCCCAGCTCTGTAGGAGACTCCGGCTGCTGAGACTAGATCTAAAACCAAGGCGGAAAAAGGTAGTCTACCCGTAATCTGTACGTGTCCCATAGCATGTCGAATGTGTCTTGGTAAATTGAGGTGCTGGTCTGTAAGGATACACCAGAGTAGAACAGCCATGTCTGCAGTGAAGAAGGACTCGTGAGTGCTCGAAAAGACGTAATGGGACATGATTTGTACCCATACTCGAGCCTCTAAAGTGAGTGTTGAAGCCAATATGCTCTTAGGTCGAGGTCGATGGTATCCATAGATCCATCTGCTGCCAGGTTGTGCTATAACTCTAAGAACTGCGTCCCAGTCAAATTGGTATGTCTGGCGCTTGAAAGAGGCTTTTTGGAATGCGTCCAATCCTTCTGGAGCAGGGGAAAGATCTAAAGCTCATTGAATGGCCTCTTCAGTTATAGGGACTTGCTTCTGACGGGCATAAACAGACTGCATGGTTGGCATGTGAAAATTGGAGTAGAATTCAACTACCCACGAAAAGTTAACCTACTGTGGCTGTCTCCGTAGGAATCTTTATTGTCTTTGTTCAATTCGGGGCTCAACAAATTCAGCAATGTTGGTCGAAAGAATGAGAAGGTATTCATTATTATAGTTCCTTTCAGCCAGGATGGGGAACATCTGCTCACAGTAGCAGTTAGTGAACTGCGTAGTGTCCTTTGCTGGAAGGGATTTCTCTTTTTCATCGACCTTGATGATCATCTTGATTCGCTTTGTTTAGGGTTTTACTGCTGTTGAAGATGGCTCTACAGCTATTGCTCTTTTTGTTCCTTTCCTTGCGAGTTGTTTGGGAGTAGCTTTCTCTTTACCCTTCTTGGTGGCCATCCTGAAAAGGGAAAAAGTAAGTAACTTTAAAATATAAGGGTTAGAGCAAGGAAGAGGATGGTACAAGTGATAATCAATGCACGGTAAAGAAGGATGTCGTTAACACATGGTCGCGAATCCATGTGAAAAGTTCATCAATAAAAATATAGCAAGTGCATGTTATGGCAAGATGCAAGATGTTTATTGGCATGCTGGCAAAGGCATGAGTAGCATAGGTCAAGCATTACATGTCCAGGTTTGATTAAAAACATTTTCAAACTAACAATCTGTTTGTATTGACAATTATATTCAATTAATAAAATATTGAAAGGATTTTGTGAAAAATAGGCATTAGAGTAGAAGAATAGAGTAAGTACAAATGCATAATGCCATACGGACTTTTTCACAAACACTTAGTATGCATGGTAAATGTGTGATTGAAAGTATTAAATTTGAAGCTGCAAGTGACCCTAAAATAATTAATAATTGTCAAACAATTTCTAATTAATCCACAAGCAATTATATAGGAGAAAACAATTACCCAAATAAATTTCTAACACCAATAAAAATAATACAAAAAGAAAGAAAGAAAAAGAAAACATAGATAATGAAAGTAAAAAGAAAAGAAGAAGAAAACATAAATAAAAATAATAATGAAAAGGTAAAAAATGGGAAAAAGAAAAGAAAAGAACCTTGATAATGGATGTGAAAAAGAAGGGGGAAGAAAGTAAAAAGTAAGAAGGAATAAAGAAGAAAGAAGGAAGAAGAAAGAAATAAGTAGGAAGAAGGAAAAATTAAGATTGGGGAAGAAAAGATAAGATATCTGGCGCTGATCTGGATAAACTATGTGTCGCATGTGACGGGACGCGTGGTTCACGCGTTCGCCTAATTGCGTTATTTTCAGTTGACGTGGACGCATGGGCCACGCGTTCGCGTGAAGTGAACTGTGCCAATGGTGCGAGTGCAGCCTCGCGCACGCGCAACTCTCTGTTTCAGACTCTCTCATTGCCAAAATTCAGGGTGACGCGCACGCGTGAATGACCTCTTTTTGAAGAATGATGCGGACGCATGGGGCACGCGTTCGCGTGATATGGCTTGTGCTTCCAGCATCATTCCAGCCCCACTCCATCATAACTCTCTGCCATATACCTCTTTAGGTCGATTTTGCAGGGTCACGCGTGCGCATGGGCGACGCGCACGCGTGGGAGGCTGATTTCGCAAATGACGCGGACGCGTAGGGCACGCGTTCGTGTGGGCATGCTTGTGCCTAAGGCAGGCCTCCAACCACACTCCCGCGTGACTCTGCCTATTTTCTTCTTAGTTTGAAAGCATGTACGACGCGGACGCGTCGGCAACGCTTGCGCGTCGCGTGCAAATTTTTTTTTTATTATGCAGAATGCAAATGCAAATGCATGCTATATGCAGAGATTATAAGAAGAGTCATTAACAAAAAGTAAAATAAAACTAAGACTGAAACGGAACGATCATACCATGGTGGGTTGTCTCCCACCTAGCACTTTGCTTTTACGTCCTTAAGTTGGACGTTTTCAAGCTTATTCTGCTTCTGTTGGTGGGTCTTCCAAGAGGAAAACCTCTAGCTCTTTGTGATCCTTCATCTTCTCACCATGATGAAGCTTTAGGCGATGTCCATTGACCTTCATGAATTTAGAACTAGAAGGATGACGCAGGTGAAAAACTCCGTATGGCTCTGCCTTTTCTATTCTGTAGGGACCTTCCCATCTTGATCTCAGTTTACCTGGCATAAGCCTCAGTCTGGAGTTATAAAGAAGAACTAACTCCCCTGGTCTAAATTCTCTTCTTTTTATGTGCTTGTCATGGACAGCCTTCATCTTCTCTTTGTATCGCCTGGAGTTGTCATATGCTTCTAGGCGAAGGTTCTCTAGTTCTGCTAGTTGCAACTTCCTTTCACCACCAGCTTCTTCAAAATTTATGTTGCACTCCCTCACAGCCCAGAAAGCCTTGTGTTCTACCTCTACTGGAAGGTGGCAAGCCTTTTCGTATACTAAGCGGAAGGAGCTCATCCCAATGGGTGTTTTGTATGATGTTCTATATGCCCAGAGTGCATCTTATAGCCTGGCACTCCAGTCTTTCCTATGAAGCTTTACTATCTTCTCCAGAATGTGTTTAATCTCCCTGTTAGACACTTCTGCTTGTCCATTGGTTTGGGGATTATAAGCTGTTGCTACTTTATGAACAATCTCATGCTTCTTCAGTAATCATGTTAGTCTCCTGTTACAAAAGTGAGTGCCTTGATCACTCACGATTGCTCGTAGTGATCCAAAGCGACAAATAATATGGTTTCTAACAAAGGAAACAACAGTGTTAGCATCATCAGTACGGGTAGGAATGGCTTCCATCCATTTAGAAACATAATCTACAGCTAACAGTATATAAAGGTAACCATTAGAGTTTGGAAATGGACCCATGAAGTCAATGCCCCAAACATCAAAAATTTCACAGAAAAGCATAATCTATTGAGGCATCTCATCCCTCTTGGATATATTACCAAACCTTTAGCATGGGGATCAAGATTTACAAAATTCAGTAGCATCTTTAAAAAGAGTAGGCCACCAGAATCTACAGTCTAAAATTTTTCTAGCTATTCTTTGAGGGCCAAAATGTCCTCCACTCTCAGAAGAGTGGCAGGCCTCTAAAATGGACTAGAATTCTGATTGGGGCACACATCTTCTAATTACCTGGTCAGCACCACACCTCCATAAGTATGGGTCATCCCATATATAATATTTAGACTCGCTTTTCAGCTTGTCCCTTTGATGCTTAATAAAATTGGGAGGGAAAGTATGGCTAACTAGATAATTAGCTACAGGTGCATACCAAGGAACTACTTCAGATACTGCTTGCAAACTATCAAATGAGAAAGTATCATTGATAGGAGTGAAGTCATCCTTAATGTGCTCAAGGCGACTCAAGTGGTCTGCCACTAAATTCTGGTTACCACTCATATCCTTAATTTCTAAATCAAATTCTTGCAGCAATAGTATCCAACGTATCAACCTTGGTTTGGACTCTTTTTTAGCTAATAAATATTTTAGAGCTGCATGGTCTGAGTACACTACTACCTTAGTACCAAGTAAATAGGCTCGGAATTTATCCAGAGCAAAAACAATACCCAGAATCTCTTTTTCAGTAGTAGTGTAATTAGACTGAGCAGTATCTAAGGTCTTAGATGCATAAGCAATTACGAAAGGGTCCTTACCTTCGCGCTGAGCCAGCGCCGGTCCTACGGTATGGTTGGAGGCATCACACATAATCTCAAATGGCTGGCTCCAGTCTGGTCCTCTCACAATTGGAGCTTGAGTCAGGGCGATCTTTAGCTTATCAAATGCTTGCATGCAATCCTCACTGAACTCGAACTCAATATCTTTCTACAACAGTCTGGATAAAGGTAATGCTACCAAACTGAAGTCCTTAATTAATCTCCTATAAAAACTTGCATGGCCAAGGAACGAACGGACTTCCCTCATGGAGCAGGGGTAAGGTAACTAGAAATGACATCCACCTTTGCTGGATCTACAGAAATACCCGTGTTAGAAACAACATGTCCTAGAACAATCCCTTGTCTTACCATAAAGTGACATTTTTCAAAATTCAATACAAGGTTTGAACTAACACACCTGTCTAATACTCTAGCTAAACTATCCAACAAAGGTTAAACGAATCGCCATATACGCTAAAATCATCCAAAAATACTTCCATACAGTTCTCAATAAGATCTGAAAAAATACTCATCATACATCTTTGGAAAGTAGCCGGTGCATTACATAAGCCAAAAGACATCCTTTTATATGCATACGTTTCGAAGGGACATGTAAAAGTAGTCTTCTCCTGATCTTCAGGAGCTATATGAATTTGAAAATATCCTGTACAACCATCTAAAAAATAGTAATGGGATTTACCTGACAGGCGATCAAGCATTTGATCAATGAATGGCAAGGGGTAGTGATCCTTGCGAGTAGCTTGGTTGAGACGCCTATAGTCAATGCAAACTCTCCATGAATTATGCACTCTAGTTGTCAGGAGCTCTCCATGCTCATTCTTTACTATTGTGACTCCAGACTTCTTGGGCACCACTTGTACTGGACTAACCCATTCACTGTCTGAGATGGGGTAAATGATATCTGCTTCAAGTAGCCTGGTTGTAACGACCCAATTTTCTGGTACGTCATGATCATACTAGAAACTGAGCGCTACCAACTTGTCTACCTAATTATTATCTATTATTTATTATATGAGCCTGATTTGTTGTTAAAAGCGTAGTTAATTTGCAAGGTATATATTTTTTTTAAAACATTTGGATTAATAGACGGAATCATTCATAATCAACTCACAACTGATAACAGATAAAACAGTTATAAGCAACCACACATAAATACATCACAAGTAGCTAGCAACATTCAGTTATCCAGCCTTTATTAGAGTATAGACCTTTAGTTAGAACACCCCTAGGTATAGCTAGATAATAACTATATACATATACATACATACAACATCCCAAGTCCTGACCTGTTCAAGAGGTCCCTAAGCTGGCACCTAGGCTAGCCTAGACTCTATACTCACTTAGTCCCTTTAAACTTCTAGAGCGAGGGAAAATACGTTCTAAGTCTTCAAAACTCAAGTCAGGTGGATCCTCATCAAAAGGTAGAACATCAACTGTAGCGTCCTTGACGGAGTTCTCCTCAGTTCTGGATTCCCATGGAGGTTCAGCGTCTCCTAGATCTTCAACTAACTCTTCTTCTTGAACAATGACAGCTTCTTCTACTTGTTCTAGTACGAATTCATTCTCTGTCTTGTCCACTGGAGTTTCTGGTATCTCGTTCATGCTACGCTCTTTGTTAGGCTTGGTTTGGTAAAGCTTTTCGAAGAGGTGCTTGTGCTTTTTAAAAGTTGAAGCTTCTCATTTTGTGTTTGGTAAATAAAAAAGATCATGTGCTTGTACTTGCAGCTTTTAAAAGATTGTGGTACTTTTAAAAGCACCTAAGATAGAGCTTTTTAAAGTTGGCTTGTGCTTTTCAAAATTTAAAAGTCTAATATAACCTCATATGTTAACTAATTTTCAAATTTAATGCTCACATTTGTGTTTATTATAGTATTTTTAAATTTTAAAAGCTATTTTACCAAACACAATTGATATTGCTTGTATTTATTAAAAGCTATTTTTAATTTGATTTACTAAATATAAATGCTACAACTTTTCAAAAGCCATCTTTTAAAAGTTAACTTTTATAAGCTACTTTTAAAAAGGAAAAGCTTTACCAAACTAAGCCTTAGACTATTCACATGGGGCTGTGGCTAATCCTTGTGTATTTGAGCGCCTAGAAACCCATTGAATTACTGCTTGCTCCAGTTGTCAAATGGTTGTTTGAAGTTTATTTACTGTTTCCTTTAGGCGATCCTCTGCTTCTCGGGTCGCCGGATTTTGACATGATACATAGGAAAGTGGCGGTGATTGGGAGTGATTGGATCGGTACTGGGGTAAGGAAGGATCACATGGTGACGAATGGTGAAGAGAAGCTTGTGAGTGCGGTGGTTCGAGGTTATGTTGAAAGGATGGTTTATATGCACGGGGTGGGGCTTGTTGGTAGTTACAAGGTTGTCCACCATATCTTTCAGCTGGGTATGCATTGTAGAATGGTCTTTGTCCAATGTATCTCGGAGGGTGTTGTTGCCTAAAGGGTTGATTAGATCCTCTTGGCTCCATCCATCCTTGATTGGTCTGACCTTGATGCACATTCCTGCTGTAACTTCTATTTCCTTCAACAAAGTTAGAACCAAACTCAAAGCGAGAGGGGTGAGAGTTCATGGTAGCAAATAAAGATAAAAAGGAAAAACAAGAATAAATAAACAAGCAAAAGAAAAATATTTACAATAACCAATAATAAGGCACACGTTAGCAGTTCCCCGGCAACGGCGCCATTTTGATGAGAGAACTTTTGCGTGGTCTAGAAATTTGCGGATAAATCCTCGTTGCAAGTATAGTTTCTAAACCTTCAAAAGTCCTTTCATACAAACGATGTGGTTGTCACAAGTAACAAACCCCTTTGAAATTGTTAACCGAGTATTCAAACCTCGGGTCGTCTTCTCAAGGAACTGCAGGGAAGTATGTTCTTATTATTGGTTATGGAGGTTGTAAAATCGGGGTTGAGAGTGAAGAGTAGATATGACAAATAGTTTAAATGGAAATTAAAATAAATAAATACTGTAAAGCAAACTTTTGGCAAGGTAAGAGAAATTGGAAGTCCAACTTAGTTATCTCTCTCAACAATAATGAAAGTTGAATCTAAATTCCACTTAGTTAACCTTTACTAAAGCAAAGGAAAGTCAAGTGACTAATTAGTTTGACCTTCGAATCCTATTTAATTCCTAAAAAAAAGTTAGGATTATTGAAGTTCAGTTCAATTAGCAAGATGGCGATTATCAGTTATGTTGAGTTTGATAATATTGAGTTACTGATTTCTTAACCAAGACCAAAAGGGGAAAAAGTAAAATTGATGGAATAAAAAAATGTCCTTAGATGGAAAGCAATGGTAACACGAATTAAAGAGAAAGCAATCAATAACTGAAATACCTCAAATAATCATTAATTCAAATCATAACATGGAATAATTCATAAGCCAAATTGGCAACATTTATAGATACGAATAAAAGCATTAAAGTAAAAGTAGCATGGAAACATAAATTAAAGTAAATACTAAACCTGGATCGAGAGTTACTCTTAAAAACTAAGAGAAGTCCTAAATCCTAATCCTAAGAGAGAGAGAGGAGAGAACCTCTCTCAAACTAAATCTAAATCATGGAAAGTAGCAAAAATGCGAGCTCTCTCTGAATGGATGCATTCCCTCACTTTATAGCTTCTAATTTGTGTGTTCTGGGCTGAAAACTGGGTCAAAATCAGCCCAAAAATCGCTCCCTGCGATTTTTGTTACGTCCAGGTCGCGGGCAAGTGACGCGGAGGCGTCGTCCACGCGGCCGCATGGATTGAAGTTCGCAGATGCGACGCGTCCGCGTGGATCACGCGTTCGCATCGCCTAACGTTAGGGAAACTATGGCATATTATATATCAAATCGAAGCCCCGGATGTTAGCTTTCCAATGCAACTGAAACCGCATCGTTTGGACCTCTGTAGCTAAAGTTATAGCCGTTTGAGTGCGAAGAGGTCAGGCTGGACAGCTTAGCAATTTCTCCAACTTCTTGTATTCCTTCCACTTTTGCATGCTTCCTTTCCATTCTCTGAGTCATTCCTACCCTGTAATCTCTGAAAACACTTAACACACATATCAAGGCATCTAATGGTAATAAGAGAGGATTAATAATAAGCAAATATAAGATCAAAAAGGCATGTTTTCAATCATAGCACAAAACCAGGAAGGAAAATGTAAAACATGCGAATAGTATGAATAAGTGGGTAAAGAGTTGATAAAAACCACTCAATTGAGTACAAGATAAACCATAAAATAGTGGTTTATCAACCTCCCCACACTTAAACAATAGCATGTCCTCATGCTAAGCTCAAGAGAAGCTATAAAAATGAAGAGGAATGGTAGGATGTATGAAATGCAATCCTATCTATATGAATGCAACTACATGCAAAATGTTTCTACCTACTTGGTTTAAAAGTAAACAAGTTCTCCAAGACAAATACAAACCAATTTCCAATAATTCAAATCGTACAATAAAAAATAAGTAAACTTGTAAGAAGACAGCTCATGAAAGCAGGGAACATAGAATCAAGCATTGAACCCTCACTGGTAGTGTATATCACTCTAATCTCTCAAGTGTATAGGGTTATTCACTCTACTCTTCTCTAGTCATGCTTTCTAAACCTTGTTCTTCATCTAACCAATCAACAATTTTTAATATACTAATGCAAACATCATGAGGTCTTTTTCAAGGTTGTAATGGGGCTAAGGTAAGGGTAAAGGTATATATATGGCTAAGTGAGCTTTATAAATTGAATCTTTAATTAACCTAAGCTCTCATCTAATATACATATACTCTATATACTTTTAAATTCATGCCTAGCTACCCATAATTCCCACTTTTGTATAATTCCTGTAACAACCCCGATTTTTGAGAACGCAAAATCTTTTCTGAAAGTACGGATTTCTCCGGAAGATCAGTAAGGGGAAAACCTTTGATATATCATCAAGTATCTCAATCCTCATTGTCATTATGTCATCTTTAAGTTAGAACCTTTTCCAAGACAAGCTCGATAACGTGGTCACGAAGAACCTGGTTTTTGAACCGTATCGGTTAGAAGTTTTGATTTGGTTTTTTTGTAAATAGTCTCAGTTTGACGAACCGGACTCGATTTATGAGAGAAGAGAGATAATAGGATGATATTATCATTATATTAGTATTAGAAGCTTCTTGAATAATATTATAAGGTTACCTGTTCAGTTTTAGTTAAAAACAGAAAATCGGTTTAACCGGGTTTACGGTTTACTGGTGCAGCTTAGCACCAACACTCTCTGATGAATTTAGCAATTCTAAGGCCTCATTATACATGTACTATTCTCATAATAAATATGTTACTAGTGTCATTTATGCTAGTAGCTCAGAAAATAATTTTTAGAGGTGTTTTTACGAGTGTTCCGATACACCTAGTTTTAGTAGTTGTACACCAGAGATATTTTAATATTATTTTAATCCACCTCCAAGCCAACCAATCACAACTCACCTTACACCCCCAAGACCTCCAAGGCTGTCTCATTTCATCATTTTGGCCGAAAATAACAAGAGAGAAAAGAGAGAAACTTTCATGAACACTTAATCTTCAAAGCTTGATTTCTTCTGAACTAAAACTCAAATCAAAACTCCGATTTCACCAAAATGATCCTCTCTTCTTCCTCTACATAACCATGTAACTTATCAAGGATGGAAATAAGGTGAGATGGCTGTCTCCCTCCCATTTCAATTCGGTTTTCAAGGAAAACCATGCAAAACATGTGTTTTCTTGATGTTCTTCCTTAGGAATCATGCTTAACTTGACTTGAGGGCCAAGAAACGTGAATTTCCAGTAAGTCTAAGGTGAGATATCTCTTCCTAACATACTGAGTGAGATTTGGTCAGTTGAGAGTTTTTGGATTTAAAGTTGTTCTTGATGTGATTTAGGAGGAAAAAGTGCTTAAGGACCACCTGAAAGTTTAACCGACTTAGGAGCAGCAAAACCAGGTAGGGTGTCACAAAATTAATCTTGATTATTTGTGTTTGAGTTGTGTTAATGTTGTATAAATTGGCTGTGCTAAAAATTGGTTGCATATATGATTGATTCTTGGTGAAAATTTGGTGAAATTTTGATGAAATTTGATGAAATTCAAGCTTTAAAGTTCATGTTCTTAGGAAGCTGAAAAAATGAAACCCTAAGCTTAAATTGAGGTTCAATTTGTGTTGAAATCATGTAGAAAAGATGGGGTTTTAGTGGCTACTAATTTATTATGAATTATAGTAAAAATCGGTTGCTGAAAAACGGGTAAAAACAGAGAAGGAATCTGAAGAATTTATGAAGAACATGAAGAACACTTTGAGTGTGAGGAAGAACAATGAAGAACAGGCCTTAGATCTTAAAAAGGGCAAGGAAGTAATTATTTTGGTGTTTGAGGGGTTATTTAGTAATTTCTGAAAGTTAGGGTGGTAAAAGTAGAAATATTAAAAGTTACGGGTGGTAAAAAGTGAATTTTAAAGGTTAAAAGTAAAAGTAAGTTAATTTTCGAAAATTTAATGATAAAATAATAAAAAATAATAAAATATTAAATAATAATATTTAATTAAAAATAATATTTTAATAAAAATAATAAAATAATGCGAAAAAGACAGTTTTCTGTAAAAGCTTTAGAAAGACAACTTTAAGCGCAGAATCTCATAATTACCTTCATAAAACACTTAGGGAGTGGTAAAAACATATTAGTGAGGCAAAGATAAATAAAAGATAAAAAGTTGAAGAAAAGATAAAAATCGAAGAAAAAGTCTGTAAAGTTTTAATGACAGAAAAACAGACAGAGACTAGTGAACGAACTAGGGCAACATAGTTAGTCCTGGAATTGCGAATAGGGTTAGGTATTTTATGAAAAGTTAAACTATTTCAGTATAGACTTAATGAACCTATACTTGGGACAGACTAACTATTCATACCGAAATTTACATAAGCTTTAAATACATATGTTAAACAGAGAAATCAAAGCAAAGTAAAGAAACATAGAGAACAGAGTAACCAGAGCAGAATAAAGGGATACAGAGAAAAGAGTAATCAGAGCAAAGTAAAAAGACAAAGAGAAAAGAGTAATGTGATAAAGAGAAATGGTTTGAATTAAGATGTTGTAAAAGTGAAAGATGTAAAGTTTGTACAGTATGATTGAACAGAGAAAGAAAGAGGTACTGCATAAAAATGTGAAAATGATGATGAATAATGAGAATGATGATGAATGATGATAATGAGAATGATTATGTGATGATTTGTTGCTTGAGGCAACCCAAGAGATGTGTTTATTCATTTGTTGCGTTAAGGCAACTCCAGATATACTTGTATGATCATCTGCTGCAGTGAGGCAGTCAGATAGATAATGGTGTGATCACTGAGAACGCTTTCCTACGGTACAGATCCATATTTTATTTCTGTAAGGCAGAGGGGTTATTTCCTGCTACAGAAATACCGTGACCACCTGTTCCATTTCTGTAATGGCAGAGGGGTTATTTCCTGTATACAGAAGGTGTGTCGGCGTACATCCCTGCAGTGGCAGATGTGTTATTTCCTGCGTGCAGTGGACCATGTGGTGGCAGAGGGGTTATTTCCTGTACACAGGGATATAGCCAATAGAAAAGCCTTATCCAGACAGAGGTTGCTGGATAACGTCGGGAGCGGGTTAGTAACCGACAGATGAGCTCATTACCTGCACTAGGGCTAGACATGCATCATACTTGGTTGCGCATTTCCTTTGTTATGTTTGTGGTATGAATGTATGCTTTCCTTGTTTGTATTCCATTCTCTGCGCTTGTGATATTTTCTTGTATTCTTCTGTTTGTGTTCTGCTATCTTTTTTCTCTATCTTCTCTACTTATCTGTGTTTTCTAATTACTGCTTCCTTGTATTCTGCTAATAGTCTGCTAAACAACATAGAATTAATGAACGTAACTAATAACCCCGACCCTACTAAGAACTCCCCAGTTCTTACCCCTTCTCTCTCCCTTCCCCCTTCAGATGGAAGTAAGAGTACCTTACCATAGTTCGCTGATGACCGTTCGCAAGAAGAGGATTCTGCTCTAGATAGTCTTCTGAGTCTAGGGTGAATATCGTTCTCTGATTATATGTAAATACTGTGAGACCAGCCAACGTCTGCACCCCTTCGTATGCGCACTTTAACCTAAATCCTGTGTACGAGATTCCTATTGTGTGGCTACTTCATGAGGTACCAGAGAGACATCCTGTGGAAAAGTCTGATCGTGCAGAGGAGTAGCAGATGATGTTCTATCTTTTGATGACGTTCCACCTGACTTGAATTTTGAAGACCTAGAACGTACTTTCCCTCGCTTTAGTAGTTTAGAGGGACTAGGTGAGTATAGAGTCTAGGCTAGCCTAGGTGCCAGCTTAGGGACCTCTTGAACAGGTCAGGACCTAGGATGTTGTATGTATGTATATGTATATAGTTATTATTTAGCTATATATAGGGGCGTTCTAACTAAAGGTCTATACTTTAATAAAGGCTGGATAACTGAATGTTGCTAGCTACTTGTGATGTATTTATGTGTGGTTGCTTATAACTGTTTTATCTGTTATCAGCTGTGAGTTGATTATGAATGATTCTGTCTATTGATCCAAATATTTTCAAAAAAAAGAAAGTACCTCGCTAACTAACTACGCTTTTAACAACGAATCAGGCTCATATAATAAATAATAGATAATAATTAGGATGACAAATTGGTAGCACTCAGTTTCTGGTATGTCCTAGGTGTATTGAAAATTGGGTCGTTACAATTTGGTATCAGAGCAGTTCGTTCCCAGTACAGCATGGGGAGTGGACTGACTATGCTTCATTGCATACTCTGCTTATGTGTCTCACGCCATTAGGGTATCTTTAAGATACATTTGGCATGAATGTCTATGAGTGCTCATTTTGGGAATGTTCGTGCCTTACTTGAAATATTAAGACTGATCACCTTAATGTTGATTGTTTGGTGCGGATAGGACCTTAATGACTGCGAATAGACATAGTTTAATCGAGTTCCGAATGACGAATCGATGTAAAGCACAGCTATCCTCATAGCTGTTATGATCTCCATGGTTATGGTTATGTTATATTTGGATGCTGTAAGGAACGAACGCTTATTTTACTTGTGAGGAATCTGGACACACAGCTAGGATGTACCCAAGAAAGTTTTTTCGGAATCTAGTGCGAACCCAGTAACAAGGTCTAGTGTTTGCCATGACTGCTGATGATGTTATGCAATCAGACGCCCTGATCCAAGGTCAGTGTATTGTTAAAGATCGATTTCTAACTGTACTGTATGACTCGGGTGCATCGCATTCCTTTGTTTCTTTAACTGTTGCTCGTGAGTTGGGACTAGATTTTTCTGAGTTGAACTTTGATCTGATTGTCCATACACCTGCATCCCAAAATGCTTTGACCAGTTTAGTGTGCCTGCAAGTACCATTCGCTATTAGGAACAGGACTTTTATACATGATCTAATCTGTTTGCCTCTATGTGGTTTAGAAGTTATTCTAGGGTTAGATTGGTTATCTAAGTATCATGTTTTCCTTGATTACTATGAAAGAACTGCTGTTATTCCGTCTGATAGTTTAGATATTAAACCATTTTTGTCTCATACTTTATATCGGAATTCTGTAAGAGTTGCATTAGACGGGAGTGATTGTGAGGGGTACGTTCTGTTAGCGGCTAGCTCGAATGATAGTGAACTAAGCTTAGAACGAATCCAAGTGGTGAAGGAATTTCCTGATATTTTCCCGGACGACATACCTGAGTTTCCTCCTCAGCGAGAGATAGAATTCAACATTGAACTTGTACCTGGAACCGGACCGATTTCCATAGCACCGTACCGGATGTCACCACTGGAACTTGCAGAGTTGAAGAAGCAGTTAGATGAGCTACTTGGAAAAAAATTTATTCGTCCCAGCGCATCACCTTGGGGAGCTCCGGTGTTGCTAGTAAAGAAGAAGGATGGTGGAATGTGACTTTGTGTAGATTACCGACAGTTAAATAAAGTCACTATCAAGAACAAGTACCCACTTCCACGAATAGATGATTTGATGGATCATTTAAAAGGTGCAACTGTGTTTTTAAAGATTGATTTGTGATCGGGCTATCACTAGATTTGAGTGAAAGAGTCAGATATACCGAAGACTGCATTTAGAACTCGATATGGTCACTATGAGTATACGGTTATGTCGTTTGGACTAACTAATGCTCCTGCGATTTTCATGGATTACATGAATCGTATTTTCCGTCCGTACCTTGATCAGTTCATAGTAGTCTTCATAGACGATATTCTCATCTATTCGAAGACAGAAAGAGAGCATGAAGAGCATCTAAGAACTGTATTGCAGATACTAAGGACTCAGAAGTTATATGCTAAACTATCAAAGTGTGAGTTCTGGACAGCGAAGGTGGATGGAGTTCCTGAAGGACTATGATTTTAAGTTAAGTTATCACCCAGGAAAAGCGAACGTGGTGGCAGACGCTTTGAGCAGGAAGAATTTGAATATCTCTTGGATGATGATAAAGGAAGAAAAGTTACTCGCGGAATTTGAGGACCTTAAGCTGGCTATGACTGAGACGTCAAGTGGAGTCCGTTTGGCCCAATTGCATATAACACCAGATTTTAAGATTAGGATTCAGCAAGCACAAGCACAGGATTCAGAAATGATGACGATGCTGAGACGGATGAAAGTAGAGGAACCAAAAGCTGTAAGACTAGATCGTAGCAGCCTCTGAAGATATAAGAACAGAATTTGTGTGCCTAGCTCTGGAGATTTATGGCAAAGGATTCTTGCAGAAGCTCATCAAAGTATATTTTCTATGCATCCTAGAGTAACAAAGATGTATCAAGGATTTGAAACAAATGTTCTGGTAGCCGGGCTTGAAGAAAGAGGTAGCTGATTATGTCTCAAAATGTTTAACCTGCCAGAAGGTGAAGGTGGAACACCAGAAACTGTCAGGAACCCTGCAACCCTTGGAAATACCATAATGGAAATAGGAGCAGATCACTATGGATTTTGTCACGGGATTGCCAAGGACCTCAACAGGACACGATGCTATTTGGGTGATTGTGGACAGGTTAATAGAATCAACACATTTTCTTCCGATTCGAGTTGACTATACTTTAGAAAGGCTAGCACGAATATATATTCAAGAAAACATACGACTATATGGGATACCTTCGTAAATTGTCTCAGATCAAGTTTCGAGGTTTACTACTAGATTTTGGGGAGCTTTTCAGAAAGCGTTCGAAACAGAATTGCACACGAGTATAGCATACTATCCTCAGATAGACGGACAGTCAGAGCGAACAATCCAGACATTGGAAGACATGTTAAGATCTTGTGTGATGGATAACCAGGGCAGTTGGGATAGGTATTTGCCATATTGGTCGAGTTCGTCTCCAACAACAGTTACCAACAAAGTATCGGGATGGCACCATATGAAGCTCTCTACGGAAGGAGATGTCAGACACCATTGTGTTGGAATGATGACGGAGAAGCTAGTGTCTTAGGTCCAGACTTAGTGCAAGAAACTACTGAGAAGATAAAGGGGATTTGCTAGAAGATCCAGACCGCACAGAACCGTCAAAAGAGCTATGCCGATAATAAACGTAGACCCTTAGAGTTTAGTGAGGGAGATCATGTCTTTCTAGAAGTAACTTCGATTACTGGAATAGGTAGAGCCCTTAAGACTAAGAAGCTTAACCCACGATACATAGAACCTTTCCAAATACTTAAAAGAGTCGGTCTAGTAGCTTATCAAATAGCCCTTCCTCCTTATTTATCAAACCTTCATGATGTTTTTTTATGTCTCGCAACTTAAGAAATATGTTCCCGATGATAGTCACGTTTCACAACCAGAAACAGTACAGCTATGAAATGATTTGACATATCAAGCATCACCAGTTCAGATCGTAGAAAGAAGTGATAAGCAGCTAAGAGGCAAGACTGTTCGCTTAGTCAAAGTAGCATGGGAACCAAGAGGAGAAGAAGAGCACACTTGGGAATTGGAAGATAATATGAGAGTAGATTACTCACATATATTCTCAGGTAACTGAAATTTTGAGGGCAAAATTTTCTTTTAGGAGGGTAGAATGTAACAACCCCGGTTTTCGAGAACGCAAAATCTTTTCTGAAAGTACGGATTTCTTCGGAAGATCAGTAAGGGAAAAACCTTTGATATATCATCAAGTATCTCAATCCTCATTGTCATTATGTCATCTTTAAGTTAGAACCTTTTCCGAGACAAGCTCGATAATGCGGTCACGAAGAACATGGTTTTTGAACCGTATCGGTTAGAAGTTTTGATTTGGTTTTTTTGTAAATAGTCTCAGTTTGACGAACCGGACTCGATTTATGAGAGAAGAGAGATAATAGGATGATATTATCATTATATTAGTATTAGAAGCTTCTTGAATAATATTATAAGGTTACCTGGTCAGTTTTAGTTAAAAACAGAAAATCGGTTTAACCGGGTTTACGGTTTACTGGTGTAGCTTAGCACCAACACTCTCTGATGAATTTAGCAATGCTAAGGCCTCATTATACATGTACTATTCTCATAATAAATATGTTACTAGCGTCATTTATGCTAGTAGCTCAGAAAATAATTTTTAGAGGTGTTTTTACGAGTGTTCCGATACACCTAGTTTTAGTAGTTGTACACCAGAGATATTTTAATATTATTTTAATCCACCTCCAAGCCAACCAATTACAACTCACCTTACACCCCCAAGACCTCCAAGGCTGTCTCATTTCATCATTTTGGCCGAAAATAACAAGAGAGAAAAGAGAGAAACTTTCATGAACACTTAATCTTCAAAGCTTGATTTCTTCTGAACTAAAACTCAAATCAAAACTCCGATTTCACCAAAATGATCCTCTCTTCTTCCTCTACATAACCATGTAACTTATCAAGGATGTAAATAAGGTGAGATGGCTGTCTCCCTCCCATTTCAATTCGGTTTTCAAGGAAAACCATGCAAAACATGTGTTTTCTTGATGTTCTTCCTTAGGAATCATGCTTAACTTGACTTGAGGGCCAAGAAACGTGAATTTCCAGTAAGTATAAGGTGAGATATCTCTTCCTAACATACTGAGTGAGATTTGGTCAGTTGAGAGTTTTTGGATTTAAAGTTGTTCTTGATGTGATTTAGGAGGAAAAAGTGCTTAAGGACCACCTGAAAGTTTAACCGAATTAGGAGCAGCAAAACCAGGTAGGGTGTCATCAAATTAATCTTGATTATTTGTGTTTGAGTTGTGTGAATTTTGTATAAATTGGCTGTGCTAAAAATTGGTTGCATATATGATTGATTCTTGGTGAAAATTTGGTGAAATTTTGATGAAATTTGATGAAATTCAAGCTTTAAAGTTGATGTTCTTAGGAAGCTGAAAAAACGAAACCCTAAGCTTAAATTGAGGTTCAATTTGTGTTGAAATCATGTAGAAAAGATGGGGTTTTTAGTGGCTGCTAATTTATTATGAATTATAGTAAAAAACGGTTGCTGAAAAACGGGTAAAAACAGAGAAGGAATCTGAAGAATTTATGAAGAACATGAAGAACACTTTGAGTGTGATGAAGAACAATGAAGAACAGGCCTTAGATCTTAAAAAGGGCAAGGAAGTAATTATTTTGGTGTTTGAGGGGTTATTTAGTAATTTCTGAAAGTTAGGGTGGTAAAAGTAGAAATATTAAAAGTTACAGGTGGTAAAAAGTGAATTTTAAAGGTTAAAAGTAAAAGTAAGTTAATTTTCGAAAATTTAATGATAAAATAATAAAAAATAATAAAATATTAAATAATAATATTTAATTAAAAATAATATTTTAATAAAAATAATAAAATAATGCGGAAAAGACAGTTTTCTGTAAAAGCTTTAGAAAGACAACTTTAAGCGCGGAATCTCATAATTACCTTCAGAAAACACTTAGGGAGTGGTAAAAACAGATTAGTGAGGCAAAGATAAATAAAAGATAAAAAGTTGAAGAAAAGATAAAAATCGAAGAAAAAGTCTGTAAAGTTTTAATGACAGAAAAACAGACAGAGACTAGTGAACGAACTAGGGCAACATAGTTAGTCCTGGAATTGCGAATAGGGTTAGGTATTATATAAAAAGTTAAACTATTTCAGTATAGACTTAATGAACCTATACTTGGGACAGACTAACTATTCATACCGAAATTTACATAAGCTTTAAATACATATGTTAAACAGAGAAATCAGAGCAGAGTAAAGAAACATAGAGAACAGAGTAACCAGAGCAGAATAAAGGGATACAGAGAAAAGAGTAATCAGAGCAAAGTAAAAAGACAAAGAGAAAAGAGTAATGTGATAAAGAGAAATGGTTTGAATTAAGATGTTGTAAAAGTGAAAGATGTAAAGTTTGTACAGTATGATTGAACAGAGAAAGAAAGAGGTACTGCATAAAAATGTGAAAATGATGATGAATAATGAGAATGATGATGAATGATGATAATGAGAATGATTATGTGATGATTTGTTGCTTGAGGCAACCCAAGAGATATTTATTTGTTGCTTGAGGCAACCCAAGAGATGTGTTTATTCATTTGTTGCGTTAAGGCAACTCCAGATATACTTGTATGATCATCTGCTGCAGTGAGGCAGTCAGATAGATAATGGTGTGATCACTGAGAACGCTTTCCTACGGTACAGATCCATATTTTATTTCTGTAAGGCAGAGGGGTTATTTCCTGCTACAGAAGTACCGTGACCACCTGTTTCATTTCTGTAGTGGCAGAGGGGTTATTTCCTGTATACAGAAGGTGTGTCGGCGTACATCCCTGCAGTGGCAGATGTGTTATTTCCTGCGTGCAGTGGACCCTGTGGTGGCAGAGGGGTTATTTCCTGTACACAGGGTTATAGCCAATAGGAAAGCCTTATCCAGACAGAGGTTGCTGGATAACGTCGGGAGCGGGTTAGTAACCGACAGATGAGCTCATTACCTGCACTAGGGCTAGACATGCATCATACTTGGTTGCGCATTTCCTTTGTTATGTTTGTGGTATGAATGTATGCTTTCCTTGTTTGTATTCCATTCTCTGCGCTTGTGATATTTTCTTGTATTCTTCTGTTTGTGTTCTGCTATCTTTTTTCTCTATCTTCTCTACTTATCTGTGTTTTCTAATTACTGCTTCCTTGTATTCTGCTAATAGTCTGCTAAACAACATAGAATTAATGAACGTAACTAATAACCCCGACCCTACTAAGAACTCCCCAGTTCTTACCCCTTCTCTCTCCCTTCCCCCTTCAGATGGAAGTAAGAGTACCTTACCATAGTTCGCTGATGACCGTTCGCAAGAAGAGGATTCTGCTCTAGATAGTCTTCTGAGTCTAGGGTGAATATCGTTCTCTGATTATATGTAAATACTGTGAGACCAGCCAACGTCTGCACCCCTTCGTATGCGCACTTTAACCTAAATCCTGTGTACGAGATTCCTATTGTGTGGCTGCTTCATGAGGTACCAGAGAGACATCCTGTGGAAAAGTCTGATCGTGCAGAGGAGTAGCAGATGATGTTCTATCTTTTGATGACGTTCCACCTGACTTGAATTTTGAAGACCTAGAACATACTTTCCCTCGCTTTAGTAGTTCAGAGGGACTAGGTGAGTATAGAGTCTAGGCTAGCCTAGGTGCCAGCTTAGGGACCTCTTGAACAGGTCAGGACCTAGGATGTTGTATGTATGTATATGTATATAGTTATTATTTAGCTATATCTAGGGGCGTTCTAACTAAAGGTCTATACTCTAATAAAGGCTGGATAACTGAATGTTGCTAGCTACTTGTGATATATTTATGTGTGGTTGCTTATAACTATTTTATCTGTTATCAGCTGTGAGTTGATTATGAATGATTCCGTCTATTGATCCAAATATTTTCAAAAAAAAAAAGTACCTCGCTAACTAACTACGCTTTTAACAACGAATCAGGCTCATATAATAAATAATAGATAATAATTAGGATGACAAATTGGTAGCACTCAGTTTCTGGTATGTCCTAGGTGTACTGAAAATTGGGTCGTTACAATTTGGTATCAGAGCAGTTCGTTCCCAGTACAGCATGGGGAGTGGACTGACTATGCTTCATTGCATACTCTGCTTGTGTGTCTCACGCCATTAGGGTATCTTTAAGATACATTTGGCATGAATGTTTATGAGTGCTCATTTTGGGAATGTTCGTGCCTTACTTGAAATATTAAGACTGATCACCTTAATGTTGATTGTTTGGTGCAGATAGGACCTTAATGACTGCGAATAGACATAGTTTAATCGAGTTCCGAATGACGAATCGATGTGAGGCACAGCTATCCTCATAGCTGTTATGATCTCCATGGTTATGGTTATGTTATATTTGGATGCTGTAAGGAACGAACGCTTATTTTACTTGTGAGGAATCTGGACACACAGCTAGGATGTACCCAAGAAAGTTTTTTCAGAATCTAGTGCGAACCCAGTAACAAGGTCGAGTGTTTTCCATGACTGCTGATGATGTTATGCAATCAGACGCCCTGATCCAAGGTCAATGTATTGTTAAAGATCGATTTCTAACTGTACTGTATGACTCGGGTGCATCGCATTCCTTTGTTTCTTTAACTGTTGCTCGTGAGTTGGGACTAGATTTCTCTGAGTTGAACTTTGATCTGATTGTCCATACACCTGCATCCCAAAATGCTTTTACCAGTTTAGTGTGCCTGCAAGTACCATTCGCTATTAGGAACAGGACTTTTATACATGATCTAATCTGTTTGCCTCTATGTGGTTTAGAAGTTATTCTAGGGTTAGATTTGTTATCTAAGTATCATGTTTTCCTTGATTACTATGAAAGAACTGCTGTTATTCCGTCTGATAGTTTAGATATTAAACCATTTCTGTCTCATACTTTATATCGGAATTCTTTAAGAGTTGCATTAGATGGGAGTGATTGTGAGGGGTACGTTCTGTTAGCGGCTAGCTCGAATGATAGTGAACTAATCTTAGAACGAATCCAAGTGGTGAAGGAATTTCCTGATATTTTCCCGGACGACATACCTGAGTTTCCTCCTCAACGAGAGATAGAATTCAGCATTGAACTTGTACCTGGAACCGGACCGATTTCCATAGCACCGTACCGGATGTCACCACTGGAACTTGCAGAGTTGAAGAAGCAGTTAGATGAGCTACTTGGAAAAAAATTTATTCGTCCCAGCGCATCACCTTGGGGAGCTCCGGTGTTGCTAGTAAAGAAGAAGGATGGTGGAATGTGACTTTGTGTAGATTACCGACAGTTAAAAAAAGTCACTATCAAGAACAAATACCCACTTCCACGAATAGATGATTTGATGGATCATTTAAAAGGTGCAACTGTGTTTTTGAAGATTGATTTGCGATCGGGCTATCACTAGATTTGAGTGAAAGAGTCAGATATACCGAAGACTGCATTTAGAACTCGATATGGTCACTATGAGTATATGGTTATGTCGTTTGGACTAACTAATGCTCCTGCGATTTTCATGGATTACATGAATCGTATTTTCCGTCCGTACCTTGATCAGTTCATAGTAGTCTTCATAGACGATATTCTCATCTATTCGAAGACAGAAAGAGAGCATGAAGAGCATCTAAGAACTGTATTGCAGATACTAAGGACTCGGAAGTTATATGCTAAACTATCAAAGTGCGAGTTCTGGACAGCGAAGGTGGATAGAGTTCCTGAAGGACTATGATTTTAAGTTAAGTTATCACCCAGGAAAAGCGAACGTAGTGGCAGACGCTTTGAGCAGGAAGAATTTGAATATCTCTTGGATGATGATAAAGGAAGAAAAGTTACTCGCGGAATTTGAGGACCTTAAGTTGGCTATGACTGAGACGTCAAGTGGAGTCCGTTTGGCCCAATTACATATAACACCAGATTTTAAGATTAGGATTCAGCAAGCACAAGCACAGGATTCAGAAATGATGACGATGCTGAGACGGATGAAAGTAGAGGAACCAAAAGCTGTAAGACTAGATCGTAGCAGCCTCTGAAGATATAAGAACAGAATTTGTGTGCCTAGCTCTGGAGATTTATGGCAAAGGATTCTTGCAAAAGCTCATCAAAGTATATTTTCTATGCATCCTAGAGTAACAAAGATGTATCAAGGATTTGAAACAAATGTTCTGGTAGCCGGGCTTGAAGAAAGAGGTAGCTGATTATGTCTCAAAATGTTTAACCTGCCAGAAGGTGAAGGTGGAACACCAGAAACCGTCAGGAACCCTGCAACCCTTGGAAATACCATAATGGAAATAGGAGCAGATCACTATGGATTTTGTCACGGGATTGCCAAGGACCTCAACAGGACACGATGCTATTTGGGTGATTGTGGACAGGTTAATAGAATCAACACATTTTCTTCCGATTCGAGTTGACTATACTTTAGAAAGGCTAGCACGAATATATATTCAAGAAAACATACGACTATATGGGATACCTTCGTAAATTGTCTCAGATCAAGTTTCGAGGTTTACTACTAGATTTTGGGGAGCTTTTCAGAAAGCGTTCGAAACAGAATTGCACACGAGTATAGCATACTATCCTCAGATAGACGGACAGTCAGAGCGAACAATCCAGACATTGGAAGACATGTTAAGATCTTGTGTGATGGATAACCAGGGCAGTTGGGATAGGTATTTGCCATATTGGTCGAGTTCGTCTACAACAACAGTTACCAACAAAGTATCGGGATGGCACCATATGAAGCTCTCTACGGAAGGAGATGTCAGACACCATTGTGTTGGAATGATGACGGAGAAGCTAGTGTCTTAGGTCCAGACTTAGTGCAAGAAACTACTGAGAAGATAAAGGGGATTCGCTAGAAGATCCAGACCGCACAGAACCGTCAAAAGAGCTATGCCGATAATAGACGTAGACCCTTAGAGTTTAGTGAGGGAGATCATGTCTTTCTAGAAGTAACTTCGATTACTGGAATAGGTAGAGCCCTTAAGACTAAGAAGCTTAACCCATGATACATAGAACCTTTCCAAATACTTAAAAGAGTCGGTCTAGTAGCTTATCAAATAGCCCTTCCTCCTTATTTATCAAACCTTCATGATGTTTTTTTATGTCTCGCAACTTAAGAAATATGTTCCCGATGATAGTCACGTTTCACAACCAGAAACAGTACAGCTATAAAATGATTTGACATATCAAGCATCACCAGTTCAGATCGTAGAAAGAAGTGATAAGCAGCTAAGAGGCAAGACTGTTCGCTTAGTCAAAGTAGCATGGGAACCAAGAGGAGAAGAAGAGCACACTTGAGAATTGGAAGATAATATGAGAGTAGATTACTCGCATCTATTCTCAGGTAACTGAAATTTTGAGGGCAAAATTTTCTTTTATGAGGGTAGAATGTAACAACCCCGGTTTTCGAGAACGCAAAATTTTTTCTGAAAGTACGGATTTCTCCGGAAGATCAGTAAGGGAAAAACCTTTGATATATCATCAAGTATCTCAATCCTCATTGTCATTATGTCATCTTTAAGTTAGAACCTTTTCCGAGACAAGCTCGATAATGCGGTCACGAAGAACATGGTTTTTGAACCGTCTCGGTTAGAAGTTTTGATTTGGTTTTTTTGTAAATAGTCTCAGTTTGACGAACCGGACTCGATTTATGAGAGAAGAGAGATAATAGGATGATATTATCATTATATTAGTATTAGAAGCTTCTTGAATAATATTATAAGGTTACCTGGTCGGTTTTAGTTAAAAACAGAAAATCGGTTTAACCAGGTTTACGGTTTACTGGTGTAGCTTAGCACCAACACTCTCTGATGAATTTAGCAATGCTAAGGCCTCATTATACATGTACTATTCTCATAATAAATATGTTACTAGTGTCATTTATGCTAGTAGCTCAGAAAATAATTTTTAGAGGTGTTTTTACGAGTGTTCCGATACACCTAGTTTTAGTAGTTGTAAACCAGAGATATTTTAATATTATTTTAATCCACCTCCAAGCCAACCAATCACAACTCACCTTACACCCCCAAGACCTCCAAGGCTGTCTCATTTCATCATTTTGGCCGAAAATAACAAGAGAGAAAAGAGAGAAACTTTCATGAACACTTAATCTTCAAAGCTTGATTTCTTCTGAACTAAAACTCAAATCAAAACTCCGATTTCACCAAAATGATCCTCTCTTCTTCCTCTACATAACCATGTAACTTATCAAGGATGGAAATAAGGTGAGATGGCTGTCTCCCTCCCATTTCAATTCGGTTTTCAAGGAAAACCATGCAAAACATGTGTTTTCTTGATGTTCTTCCTTAGGAATCATGCTTAACTTGACTTGAGGGCCAAGAAACGTGAATTTCCAGTAAGTCTAAGGTGATATATCTCTTCCTAACATACTGAGTGAGATTTGGTCAGTTGAGAGTTTTTGGATTTAAAGTTGTTCTTGATGTGATTTAGGAGGAAAAAGTGCTTAAGGACCACCTAAAAGTTTAACCGAATTAGGAGCAGCATAACCAGGTAGGGTGTCACGAAATTAATCTTGATTATTTGTGTTTGAGTTGTGTGAATGTTGTATAAATTGGCTGTGCTAAAAATTGGTTGCATATATGATTGATTCTTGGTGAAAATTTGGTGAAATTTTGATGAAATTTGATGAAATTCAAGCTTTAAAGTTCATGTTCTTAGGAAGCTGAAAAAACGAAACCCTAAGCTTAAATTGAGGTTCAATTTGTGTTGAAATCATGTAGAAAAGATGGGGTTTTAGTGGCTGCTAATTTATTATGAATTATAGTAAAAATCGGTTGCTGAAAAACGGGTAAAAACAGAGAAGGAATCTGAAGAATTTATGAAGAACATGAAGAACACTTTGAGTGTGATGAAGAACAATGAAGAACAGGCCTTAGATCTTAAAAAGGGCAAGGAAGTAATTATTTTGGTGTTTGAGGGGTTATTTAGTAATTTCTGAAAGTTAGGGTGGTAAAAGTAGAAATATTAAAAGTTACGGGTGATAAAAAGTGAATTTTAAAGGTTAAAAGTAAAAGTAAGTTAATTTTCGAAAATTTAATGATAAAATAATAAAAAATAATAAAATATTAAATAATAATATTTAATTAAGAATAATATTTTAATAAAAATAATAAAATAATGCGGAAAAGGCAGTTTTCTGTAAAAGCTTTAGAAAGACAACTTTAAGCACAGAATCTCATAATTACCTTCATAAAACACTTAGGGAGTGGTAAAAACAGATTAGTGAGGCAAAGATAAATAAAAGATAAAAAGATAAAAATTGAAGAAAAAGTCTATAAAGTTTTAATGACAGAAAAACAGACAGAGACTAGTGAACGAACTAGGGCAACATAGTTAGTCCTGGAATTGCGAATAGGGTTAGGTATTATATGAAAAGTTAAACTGTTTCAGTATAGACTTAATGAACCTATACTTGGGACAGACTAACTATTCATACCGAAATTTACATAAGCTTTAAATACATACGTTAAACAGAGAAATCAGAGCAGAGTAAAGAAACACAGAGAATAGAGTAACCAGAGCAGAATAAAGGGATACAGAGAAAAGAGTAATCAGAGCAAAGTAAAAAGATAAAGAGAAAAGAGTAATGTGATAAAGAGAAATGGTTTGAATTAAGATGTTGTAAAAGTGAAAGATGTAAAGTTTGTACAGTGTGATTGAACAGAGAAAGAAAGAGGTACTGCATAAAAATGTGAAAATGATGATGAATAATGAGAATGATGATGAATGATGATAATGAGAATGATTATGTGATGATTTGTTGCTTGAGGCAACCCAAGAGATATTTATTTGTTGCTTGAGACAACCCAAGAGATGTGTTTATTCATTTATTGCGTTAAGGCAACTCCAGATATACTTGTATGATCATCTGCTGCAGTGAGGCAGTCAGATAGATAATGGTGTGATCACTGAGAATGCTTTCCTACGGTACAGATCCATATTTTATTTCTGTAAGGCAGAGGGGTTATTTCCTGCTACAGAAGTACCGTGACCACCTGTTCCATTTCTGTAGTGGCAGAGGGGTTATTTCCTGTATACAGAAGGTGTGTCGGCGTACATCCCTGCAGTGGCAGATATGTTATTTCCTGCGTGCAGTGGACCCTGTGGTGGCAGAGGGGTTATTTCCTGTACACAGGGGTATAGCCAATAGGAAAGCCTTATCCAGACAGAGGTTGCTGGATAACGTCAGGAGCGGGTTAGTAACCGACAGATGAGCTCATTACCTGCACTAGGGCTAGACATGCATCTTACTTGGTTGCGCATTTCCTTTGTTATGTTTGTGGTATGAATTTATGCTTTCCTTGTTTGTATTCCATTCTCTGCGCTTGTGATATTTTCTTGTATTCTTCTGTTTGTGTTCTGCTATCTGTTTTCTCTATCTTCTCTACTTATCTGTGTTTTCTAATTACTGCTTCCTTGTATTCTGCTAATAGTCTGCTAAACAACATAGAATTAATGAATGTAACTAATAACCCCGACCCTACTAAGAACTCCCCAGTTCTTACCCCTTCTCTCTCCCTTCCCCCTTCAGATGGAAGTAAGAGTACCTTACCATAGTTTGCTGATGACCGTTCGCAAGAAGAGGATTCTGCTCTAGATAGTCTTCTGGGTGAATATCGTTATCTGATTATATGTAAATACTGTGAGACCAGCTAACGTCTGCACCCCTTCGTATGCGCACTTTAACCTAAATCCTGTGTACGAGATTCCTATTGTGTGGCTACTTCATGAGGTACCAGAGAGACATCCTGTGGAAAAGTCTGATCGTGCAGAGGAGTAGCAGATGATGTTCTATCTTTTGATGACGTTCCACCTGACTTGAATTTTGAAGACCTAGAACGTACTTTCCCTCGCTTTAGTAGTTTAGAGGGACTAGGTGAGTATAGAGTCTAGGCTAGCCTAGGTGCCAGCTTAGGGACCTCTTGAACAGGTCAGGACCTGGGATGTTGTATGTATGTATATGTATATAGTTATTATTTAGCTATATCTAGGGGCGTTCTAACTAAAGGTCTATACTCTAATAAAGGCTGGATAACTGAATGTTGCTAGCTACTTGTGATGTATTTATGTGTGGTTGCTTATAACTGTTTTATCTGTTATCAGTTGTGAGTTGATTATGAATGATTCGGTCTATTGATCCAAATGTTTCAAAAAAAAAGTACCTCGCTAACTAACTACGCTTTTAACAACGAATCAGGCTCATATAATAAATAATAGATAATAATTAGGATGACAAATTGGTAGCACTCAGTTTCTGGTATGTCCTAGGTGTACTGAAAATTGGGTCGTTACAATTCCCATACTCATGTACCAAATTTTTTTTTAATTTTTATCACATGTGCATTGATCTTTTATTAAACTTAATATTGGGGTAATTTTGTCCCCTTATTTACTTATTTATTGAGTATTTTTGGATTTTTCTCTTTTTTCTCTTTTTTTTTTGTGTAGAGAAACAAACATAACTTATCAATGCACATGGATTTTCTATTATTTTTCTGTTTTGGTTTTTCATGAGTAGGTTCCCAAATTCCTGATATTCAAATAATTTAGAAACATTATACTTTTCCTTTATTAACCCATGTTCCCACAGTTTCCCCACACTTAATTAACACACTATCTTAAGCTAACCAAAGATTCAATTGGGATAATTAATTTGTTTTCCGCTTAAGGCTAGTGATGTGATAAGATATAGAACAAATGGGGATTTCAAGGCTCAAAGTGGCTGACAAGGGTGATTTAAAGGGTAGGCTTATTTGGGATAAGTGAGCTAAAATCAAATAATGGCCTCAATCATATGCAAGCAGGTAAATACACTAAATATTGGACATATAGACTGAAACAAAGTAAGGATCACAATTATAGAGAAGTAAATACACAAGAATAAAATATTTATGGTTAAATAATGTAACCATGTAAATAAGCTCAAAATCTCACAGGTTGTGTGTTCTTTGGCTCAAAAACTATGTTCCAAATACAACTTCAAATAAATTTAATAAAAAATTTTTCAATTTAAATTAGTGAAATTTTTCAAAAATAGGGTCGTTAGAAGAATTTTATTACTTTAACCAAGTAGTAACTAGATGCATAAAATCAAACAAATATGCAAATGCAACAACTAATTTAACAAAGAAAATTAAACATTGGTGCTAAAATATGAAGTGACTAACCCATGGAAGTCGGTATCGACCTCCCCACACTTAAACATTGCACCGTCCTCGGTGCATGCTGAGATGTGCAGGTGGACGGGCTGTTCCAACTGATGCTTTTCTTCAAAGATTGTGCTGATGTACTTGTTTGTCTCCCCATGTAAACGTCTTCCGGTTCCCTTCCGGGTGGCCATCCTGAAAGAAAAAGGGAAGAAGAGTAACCCAGAAATAAAGATAAGAAAATAAAAGAAGTATGGGTGGGTTAATGCCAAATGATAAGGGTCTCATTTACATGGAAGCTTCAACATGTAAGTGAGAAAACAATAGAAGCCATGGCATACCAGTGGTGCAAAATTGCAACAATGGAGAAGAGAGTGAAGAAAGAGAGATAATATAAATTCATGTCAATGCAAAAAGTAATACAGGTATAAAAGATTGGCATTGATTTAAATAATATTACCTAACCAGAATAAAACAAGTAATAAGCACCAAGATAATACCAGAAAAGATATAACAGTTGAATAAGAACATTTGAACACCAATAGAAAAATAAAAATATGCAATGAATGAAAGTATGCAAATAAATAAAATAAAATAAAATAAAAGATAAGAAGAATGAGAAGGGAAAGAAGGGAAGAAGAAGTAAGTAAGAAAGGAGGGAGGAAAAATTAGGATTGGGAGGGAAAAGATAAGATATTTGGCAAATTAGGATAAACTGTGCGGCGCAAGCGACGCGGACGCGTGGGGCACGCGGTCGCGTGACTTGCGCTTATACTGATTGATGCGGTCGCGTCGGTCACGCGGTCGCGTGACCCGTTTTAGGCTAATGGCGCGAGGGCAGCCTCGCAATCGCACAACTCTCTGTTTAAAATCATATTAGTGCCAAATTTTGGGTGACATGATCGCATGGGGCATGCGATCGCGTGAGTGGCCACTTAGTAAGATGTGACGCGGCCGCGTGGGGCACGCGGTCGCGTGAGATGGACTGTGCGTCCAGCGCCAGTCCAGCACCACTCTAGCACAACTTTCGGCTGTGCACCATTATTACGTCGAAATCCTGGTCACGCGGTCGCGTGGGACGATTTGTGCCATTGGCACGCCTCCAGCCCTGCTCCTGCGTAACTCTCTATTCATATTCTTTTTCTTCCCAACACACTAGTGACGTGGACGCGTCAGCGACGCTGCCGCATCGCGTGCGTTTTTTTTTTTTTTATGCAGAATGCGGAATGCAATATGCAGAATGCAATGCTTAATGTGAATGCTATGCATGATTCCAGGTTCAATAAAATAAAACAAAATTCAAAAACAAACAAAACTAAATAAAATTAAAATTGCAAAAGGAACGATCATACCATGGTGGGTTGTCTCCCACCTAGCACTTTTAGTTAAAGTCCTTAAGTTAGACATTGGAGGAGCTTCCTGTTATGGCGGCTTATGCTTAAATTCATCCAAAAATCTCCACCAATGCTTGGAATGCCAATAGCCTCCGGGGTCCCAAACTAGGCATGTAAAGCTTCTGAACAGCTTCAAACAGAGTCTCAGGCTCCCGGGGTGACAAATGTCAGAATAAACTCCAGGATCCCAAGCCTTGCTTTTAAATCCGCCTTCGTCTTGATCTACATGTCTCCATCTGGGCGGTTTAAAGAGTAGAATATTACCATGGTGACCAAACGTTCTCTGTGATCCATGCAATTGAGCATGATGCCAATCCGTGTACTTCGAGGTGAAGCGTGGAACCTTATTGAACCTTGTGCACCAACTCTGAGTACGAGTCATTTCCCTCTTACTCTTAAAGCCGCAAAGAGCTCTAAGCTGGCCATCTGTTTCAAGCAAACCATATTCAAGTGAATAAGTAAAGTTATAGGTTAAGGATTGTACCCACTTGAAGCTTGTATTAGGTGGTAATGGCCTTGGGATAGGTGTTTCCGGTGGTTCTGTAAGTTCTACTCCCTTGTGCTCTTCTGTGAATTCCTCCACTTCCTTGCAAGGTTCTACAATTGTATCTGTATCCTGGTCAAAGTCTTCTATGTCTTCCTCATCACTTGAGTCATAGATTGGAGGTTGAGAGAAATCTACCTCCGCATCGTCTTCATATTCACTTGGGGAAGATTCTTCGACCTTAGAGAATTCACTTGCGGATGCCGGTTCATTACTAAGAGAATTTGACTTGTGACTATCATCATCAAGGGAATTTGTGTCCTGGGTTATTCCGTCTGATTCTTCATAAACAACTTGCCTTGGAGATTGTACGATATCCTCCTTAGCATCAACTGTAGCGTCCTTGACGGAGTTCTCCTCAGTTCTGGATTCCCATGGAGGTTCAGCGTCTCCTAGATCTTCAACCAACTCTTCTTCTTGAACAATGACAGCTTCTTCTACTTGTTCTATTACGAATTCATTCTCTGTCTTGTCCACTGGAGTTTCTGGTATCTCCTTCATGCTACGCTCTTCATTAGACTGTTCACATGGGGCTGTGGCTGATCTTTGTGTATTTGAGCGCCTAGAAACCCATTGAATTACTGCTTGCTCCAGTTGTCGAATGGTTGTTTGAAGTTTATTTACTGTTTCCTTTAGGCGATCCTCTACTTCTCGGGTCGCCGGATTTGGACATGATACATAGGAAAGTGGCGGTGATTGGGAGTGATTGGATCGGTACTGGGGTAAGGAAGGATCATATGGTGGCGAATGGTGAAGAGAAGCTTGTGACTGCAGTGGTTCGAGGTTATGTTGAAATGATGGTTTATATGCACGGGGTGGGGCTTGTTGGTAGTTACAAGGTTGTCCACCATATCTTTTAGCTGGGTATGCATTGTAGAATGGTCTTTGTCCAGGGTATCTCGGAGGGTGTTGTTGCCTAAAGGGTTGATTAGATCCTCTTGGCTCCATCCATCCTTGATTGGTCTGACCTTGATGCACATTCCTGCTGTAACTTCTATTTCCTTCAACAAGGTTAGAACCAAACTCAAAGCGAGAGGGGTGAGAGTTCATGGTAGCAAATAAAGATAAAAAGGAAAAACAAGAATAAATAAACAAGCAAAAGAAAAATATTTACAATAACCAATAATAAGGCACACGTTAGCAGTTCCCCGACAACGGCGCCATTTTGATGAGAGAACTTTTGCGTGGTCTAAAAATTTGCAGATAAATCCTCGTTGCAAGTATAGTTTCTAAACCTTCAAAAGTCCTTTCATACAAACGTTGTGGTTGTCACAAGTAACAAACCCCTTTGAAATTGTTAACCGAGTATTCAAACCTCGGGTCGTCTTCTCAAGGAACTGCAGGGAAGTATGTTCTTATTATTGGTTATGGAGGTTGTAAAATCGGGGTTGAGAGTGAAGTGTAGATATGACAAATAGTTTAAATGGCAATTAAAATAAATAAATACTGTAAAGCAAACTTTTGGCAAGGTAAGAGAAATTGGAAGTCCAACTTAGTTATCTCTCTCAACAATAATGAAAGTTGAATCTAAATTCCACTTAGTTAACCTTTACTAAAGCAAAGGAAAGTCAAGGGACTAATTAGTTTGACCTTCAAATCCTATTTAATTCCTAAGAAAAAAGTTGGGATTATTGAAGTTCAGTTCAATTAGCAAGATGGCGATTACCAGTTATGTTGAGTTTGATAATGTTGAGTTACTGATTTCTTAACCAAGACCAAAAGGGGAAAATGTAAAATTACTGGAATAAAAAAATGTCCTTAGATGGAAAGCAATGGTAACACAAATTAAAGAGAAAGCAATCAATAACTGAAATACCTCAAATAATCATTAATTCAAATCATAACATGGAATAATTCATAAGCCAAATTGGCAACATTTATAGATACGAATAAAAGCATTAAAGTAAAAGTAGCATGGAAACATAAATTAAAGTAAATACTAAACCTGGATCGAGAGTTACTCTTAAAAACTAAGAGAAGTCCTAAATCCTAATCCTAAGGGAGAGAGGAGAAAACCTCTCTCAAACTAAATCTAAATCATGGAAAGTAGCAAAAATGTGAGCTCTCTCTGAATGGATGCATTCCCCCACTTTATAGCTTCTAATTTGTGTGTTCTGGGCTAAAAACTGGGTCAAAATCAGCCCAAAAATCGCTCCCTGCAATTTCTGTTACGTCCAGGTCGCGGGCAAGTGACGTGGAGGCGTCGTCCACGCGGCCGCATGGATTGAAGTTCGCAGATGCGGCGCGTCTGTGTGGATCACGCGTTCGCATCACTTAACGTTAGGGCAACTATGGTATATTATATATTAAATCGAAGCCCCGGATGTTAGCTTTCCAATGCAACTGAAACCGTGTCGTTTGGATCTCTGTAGCTAAAGTTATAGCCGTTTGAGTGCGAAGAGGTCAGGCTGGACAGCTTAGCAATTTCTCCAACTTCTTGTATTCCTTCCACTTTTGCATGCTTCCTTTCCATTCTCTGAGCCATTCCTGCCCTGTAATCTCTGAAAACACTTAACACATATATCAAGGCATCTAATGGTAATAAGAGAGGATTAATAATAAGCAAATATAAGATCAAAGAAGCATGTTTTCAATCATAGCACAAAACCAGGAAGGAAAATGTAAAACATGCGAATAGATGAATAAGTGGGTAAAGAGTTGATAAAAACCACTCAATTGAGTACAAGATAAACCATAAAATAGTGGTTTATCATTCACCCTAGACTCAGCAGACTATCTAGAGCAGAATCCTCTTTACAGAACCATCATCAACGAACTACGGTAAGGTACTCTTACTTCCATCTGAAGGGGGAAGGGAGAGAGAAGGGGTAAGAACTGGGGAGTTCTTAGTAGGGCCGGGGTTATTAGTTACGTTCATTAATTCTGTGTTGTTTATCAGATAAATAGCAGAATACCGAGAAACAGTAGACAGAAGAAACAGATAAATAGAGAAAATAGAGAAAATAAAAAGCAAAACACAAACAAAAGAATACAAAAAAACAAAACACAGACACAGAAAATAGAATGAAAACAAAGAAGGCATACATTCAAACAACAATCATAACAGAGGAAATGCGCAACCAAGTATGATGCATGTCTAGCCTTAGTGCAGGTAATGAGCTCATTTGTCGGTTTCTACCCGCTCCCGACGTAACCCGAAGCAGCTGAAACGGGTATGGTTTTCCAGTCAGCATAGGTACAGTTCTCACTAACTGACGTATGCGTCATATCTTCTGTAAGCAGACTCTGCCTTACAGGTGATGGCATTCCAGCCGTGTATGAAATCATATCCTCTGTAAGCAATCCTTGCCTTACAGGTGCGGCATTCTAGCTGTGTATGAATTAATATCCTCTGCAAGTGATCCCAGGTTATCAGTTGCAGGTATAGCTCTCAATAGCTGTGTAGTACTGGAAAACGTTCTGTGGTCGTACCACTATCTATTTGACTGCCTTCACGCAGCAGATCATCACATAATCATTCTCATTACCATCATTCATTATCATTCTCATTATTCATCATCACATTCACATTTTTATGCAATATCTCTTTCTTTCTCTGTTCAATCATACTATACAAACTTTACATCTTTCACTTTTACAATATATTGGCTCAAACCATTTCTCTTTATCATATTACTCTTTTCTCTTTGTATCTCTTTACTCTATTCTGGTTACTCTGTTCTCTGTATCTCTTTACTTTTCTCTGACTACTCTTTCTTCTGTATCCATATCACTCTTTTTCTCTTTATCTCTTTACTTTACTCTGCTTTCTCTGCTTAACGTATGTATTTAAAGCTTATGTAAATTTCGGTATGAATAGTTAGCCTGTCCCAGGTATAGGTTCATTAAGTCTATACTGAAACAGTTTAACTTTTCATATAATACCTAACTCTAGTCACAACTCAAGTACTAACTAAGTTGCCCTAGTTTGTTCACTAGTCTCTGTCTGTTTTTCTGTCATTAAAATTTTACAGACTTTTCTTCAACTTTTATCTTTTCTTCAACTTTTTATCTTTCTTTTATCTTTGCCTCACTAATATGTTCTTACCACTCCCTAAGTGTTTTATGAAGGTAATTATGAGATTCTGCGCTTAAAGTTGTCTTTCTAAAGCTTTTACAGAAAACTGCCTTTTCCGTATTATTTTATTATTTTTATTAAAATATTATTTTTAATTAAATATTATTATTTAATATTTTATTATTATTTATTATTTTATTAATATATTTTCGAAAATTACTTTTCTTTAACCTTTTACTTTATAAATTCACTTTTTACCACCCGTAACTTTTAATATTTCTACTTTAACCACCCTAACTTTCAGAAATTACAAAATAACCCCTCAAAAACCAAAATATTTACTTCCTTGCCCTTTCTAAGATCTAAAAGGTGTTCTTCAATGTTCTTCACCACACTCAAAGTGTTCTTCGTGTTCTTCGTAAATTCTTCAGATTCTTTCTCCGTTTTTACCCGTTTTCCAGTCTTTTCAGCAACCGATTTTTACCATAATTCATAATAAATTAGCAGCCACTAAAACCCCAACTTTTCTACATGATTTTAACACAAATTGAACCCAATTTAAGGGTTAGGGTTTCGTTTTCCAGCAGCCACAAGAACACAAGTTCATAGCTTGAATTTCATCAAATTTCATCAAAATTTCACCAAATTTTCAACAAGAATCACTCATATAAACAATCAATTTCAAGCACAACCAAACCATATCATAATTACACAAATCAAACACAATCAATCAAGATTAAATTCGTCAAACCCTACCTGGTTTTGCTGCTCCTAATTCGGTTAGACTTTCAGGTGGTCCTTAAGCACTTTTTCCTCCTAAATCACATCAAGAAAAACTTTAAATCCCAAAACCCTCAACTAACCAAATCTCACTCAGCATGTTAGGAAGTGATTTCTAACCTTAGACTTGCTGTAAATTCACGTTTCTTGGCCCTCAAGTCAAGTTAAGCATGATTCCTAAGGAAAAACATCAAGAAAATACATGTTTGCATGGTTTTCTTTGAAAACCGAATTGAAGAGGGAGGGAGACAGCCATCTCACCTTATTTCCAGCCTTGTTATGTTACATGGTTATGTAGAGGAAGAAGAGAGGATCATTTTGGTGAAATTGGAATTTTGATTTGAGTTTTAGTTCAGAAGAAATCAAGCTTTGAAGATTAAGTGTTCATGAAAGTTTCTCTCTTTTATCTCTTGTTATTTTCGGCCAAAATGAAGAAATGAGACAGCCTTGGAGTGTCTTGGGGGTGTAGGGTGAGTTTTTATTGGTTGGCTTAAAGGTGGATTAAAATAATATTAAAATATCTCAGGTGTATAACTACTAAAACTAGGTGTATCGGAACACACGTAAAAACATCTCTAAAAATTCTTTTTTGAGCTACTAGCATAAAAGACACTAGTAACATATTTAATATGAGAATAAAGCATGTATAATAAGGCCTTAGCATTGCTAAAGTCATCAGAGAGTGCCGGTGCTAAGCTGCACCAGTAAATTGTGAACCCGGTTAAACCGATTTCCTATTTTTAACTAAAACAGACCAGTAACCTTATAATATCATTCAAGAAGCTTCTAATACTAATATAATGGTAAAATTATCCTATTATCTCTCTTCTCTCATGAATCGATTCCAGTTCATCAAACTGAGACTACTTACGAAAATCAGAATTAAAACTCATAACTGGTACGGTTCAAAAACTAGGTTCTCCGTGATTGTGTTATCGAGCGTGCCTCAGAAAAGGTTCTATCTTAAAGATGACATAATGACAATAAGGATTGAGATACTTGATGATATATCAGAGGTTCTCCCCTTACTGATCTTCTGGAGGATTTCGTGCCTTCGGAAAAGATCTCGCATACTCGAAAATCAGGGTTGTTACATTCTACCCTCCTAAAAGAAAATTTTGCTCTCAAAATTTCAGCCACGTGCAAAATCCATCTTCAAGTGATCTACTTTCTTCAAGCCATCCTGACGAAGAGGTAGGTCCGTTCCTTACAGCATCCAAATCTAACATAGTCATTGCCATGTATATCATAACAGCTATTAGGATAGCTGGTCTCACATCGATTCGTCATTCGGATCTCGATTAAACCATGCCTATTCACAGTCATTGAGGTCTTATCCGCACCAAACAATCAACATTAAGGTGATCAATCTTAATATCTCAAGCTAGGCACGAACATTCCCAAAATGAGCACTCATAGACATTCATGCCAAATGTATCTTGAAGATACCCTAACAGCATGAGACACACAACAGAGTATGCAATGAAGCATAGTCAGTCCACTCCCCAGGCTCTACTGGGAACGAACTGCTCTGATACCAAATTGTAACGACCCAATTTTCTGGTACGTCATGATCATACTAGAAACTGAGCGCTACCAACTTGTCTACCTAATTATTATCTATTATTTATTATATGAGCCTGATTCGTTGTTAAAAGCGTAGTTAATTTGCAAGGTATATATTTTTTTTAAAACATTTGGATTAATAGACGGAATCATTCATAATCAACTCACAACTAATAACAGATAAAACAGTTATAAGCAACCACACATAAATACATCACAAGTAGCTAGCAACATTCAGTTATCCAGCCTTTATTAGAGTATAGACCTTTAGTTTGAACACCCCTAGGTATAGCTAGATAATAACTATATACATATACATACATACAACATCCCAGGTCCTGACCTGTTCAAGAGGTCCCTAAGCTGGCACCTAGGCTAGCCTAGACTCTATACTCACTTAGTCCCTCTAAACTTCTAAAGCGAGGGAAAATACGTTCTAAGTCTTCAAAACTCAAGTCAGGTGGATCGTCATCAAAAGGTAGAACATCATCTGCTACTCCCCTGCATGATCAGACTTTTCCACAGGACGTCTCTCTGGTACCTCATGAAGTAGCCACACAACAGAAGTCTTGTACACAGGATTTAAGTTAAAGTTCAAGAACGAATGGGGTGTAGACATTGGCTGGTCTCACAGTATATACATATAAACAGAGAACGATATTCACCCTAGACTCAGAAGACTATCTAGAGCAGAATCCTCTTTGCAGAACCATCATTAACGAACTACGGTAAGGTACTCATACTTCCATCTGAAGGGGGAAGGGAGAGAGAAGGGGTAAGAACTGGGGAGTTCTTAGTAGGGCCGGGGTTATTAGTTATGTTCATTAATTCCGTGTTGTTTATCAGATAAATAGCAGAATACCGAGAAGCAGTAGACAGAAAAATAGATAAATAGAGAAAATAGAGAAAACAAAAAGCAAAACACAAACAAAAGAATACAAAAAAAAACAAAACACAGACACAGAGAATAGAATGAAAACAAAGAAGGCATACATTCAAACAACAATCATAACAGAGGAAATGCGCAACCAAATATGATGCATGTCTAGCCCTAGTGCAGGTAATGAGCTCATTTGTCGGTTTCTACCCGTTCCCGACGTAACCCGAAGCAGCTGAAACGGGTATGGTTTTCCAGTCAGCATAGGTACAGTTCTCACTAACTGACGTATGCGTCAAATCCTCTGTAAGCAGACTCTGCCTTACAGGTGACGGCATTCTAGCCGTGTATGAAATCATATCCTCTATAAGCAATCCTTGTCTTACAGGTGCGGCATTCTAGCCGTGTATGAATTAATATCCTCTGCAAGTGATCCCAGGTTATCAGTTGCAGGTATAGCTCTCAATAGCTGTGTAGTACTGGAAAACGTTCTGTGGTCGTACCACTATCTATCTGACTGCCTTCACGCAGCAAATCATCATATAATCATTCTCATTACCATCATTCATTATCATTCTCATTATTCGTCATCACATGCACATTCTTATGCAATATCTCTTTCTTTCTCTGTTCAATCATACTATACAAACTTTACATCTTTCACTTTTACAATATCTTGGCTCAAACCATTTCTCTTTATCATATTACTCTTTTCTCTTTGTATCTCTTTACTCTGTTCTGGTTACTCTATTCTCTGTATCTCTTTACTTTTCTCTGATTACTCTTTCTTCTGTATCCATATCACTCTTTTTCTCTTTATCTCTTTACTTTACTCTGATTTCTCTGCTTAACGTATGTATTTAAAGCTTATGTAAATTTCGGTATGAATAGTTAGCCTGTCCCAGGTATAGGTTCATTAAGTCTATACTGAAACAGTTTAACTTTTCATATAATACCTAACCCTAGTCGCAACTCAAGTACTAACTAAGTTGCCCTAGTTTGTTCACTAGTCTCTGTCTGTTTTTCTGTCATTAAAATTTTACAGACTTTTCTGCGACTTTTATCTTTTCTTCAACTTTTTATCTTTCTTTTATCTTTTCCTCACTAATATGTTCTTACCACTCCCTAAGTGTTTTATGAAGTTAATTATGAGATTCTACGCTTAAAGTTGTCTTTCTAAAACTTTTATAGAAAACTGCCTTTTCCGTATTATTTTATTATTTTTAATTAAATATTATTATTTAATATTTTATTATTATTTATTATTTTATTAATATATTTTCGAAAATTACTTTTCTTTAACCTTTTACTTTATAAATTCACTTTTTACCACCCGTAACTTTTAATATTTCTACTTTAACCACCCTAACTTTCAGAAATTACAAAATAACCCCTCAAAAACCAAAATATTTACTTCCTTGCCCTTTCTAAGATCTAAAAGGTGTTCTTCAATGTTCTTCACCACACTCAAAGTGTTCTTCGTGTTCTTCGTAAATTCTTCAGATTCTTTCTCCGTTTTTACCCGTTTTCCAGTCTTTTCAACAACCGATTTTTACCATAATTCATAATAAATTAGCAGCCACTAAAACCCCAACTTTTCTACATGATTTTAACACAAATTGAACCCAATTTAAGGGTTAGGGTTTCGTTTTCCAGCAGCCACAAGAACACAAGTTCATAGCTTGAATTTCATCAAATTTCATCAAAATTTCACCAAATTTTCAACAAGAATCACTCATATAAACAATCAATTTCAAGCACAACCAAACCATATCATAATTACACAACTCAAACACAATCAATCAAGATTAAATTCGTCAAACCCTACCTGGTTTTGCTGCTCCTAATTCGGTTAGACTTTCAGGTGGTCCTTAAGCACTTTTTCCTCCTAAATCACATCAAGAACAAATTTAAATCCAAAAACCCTCAACTAACCAAATCTCACTCAGCATGTTAGGAAGTGATTTCTAACCTTAGACTTGCTGTAAATTCACGTTTCTTGGCCCTCAAGTCAAGATAAGCATGGTTCCTAAGGAAAAACATCAAGAAAATACATGTTTTGCATGGTTTTCCTTGAAAACCGAATTGAAGAGGGAGGGAGACAGCCATCTCACCTTATTTCCAGCCTTGTTATGTTACATGGTTATGTAGAGGAAGAAGAGAGGATCATTTTGGTGAAATCAGAATTTTGATTTGAGTTTTAGTTCAGAAGAAATCAAGCTTTGGAGATTAAGTGTTCATGAAAGTTTCTCTCTTTTATCTCTTGTTATTTTCGGCCAAAATGAAGAAATGAGACAGCCTTGGAGTGTCTTGGGGGTGTAGGGTGAGTTTTGATTGGTTGGCTTAAAGGTGGATTAAAATAATATTAAAATATCTCAGGTGTATAACTACTAAAACTAGGTGTATCGGAACACACGTAAAAACATCTCTAAAAATTCTTTTCTGAGCTACTAGCATAAAAGACACTAGTAACATATTTAATATGAGAATAAATCATGTATAATAAGGCCTTAGCATTACTAAAGTCATCAGAGAGTGCCGGTGCTAAGCTGCACCAGTAAATTGTGAACCCGGTTAAACCGATTTCCTGTTTTTAACTAAAACAGACCAGTAACCTTATAATTCAAGAAGCTTCTAATGACAAGTCATCTTAGCCTAGTTTCACTAGCCTTTTTCTTTTATTTTCAATTGAATTATGCACTTTCTTGAGCCATAAGCAAGCCAATTGGGTAGATTTCCATGTTTCCTTTGATTTAATCAACCATAGATGAATTAATGCAATTTCATGAGGATTTATGCTATAATTGCCACATATTATGAAAGAATGACAAACTCATGATTTTGAGCATAGCTTTGATGTGTTTGGTTGATTAATGATAGGTGAAGAAAGCTTGGAGAAAGGTTGAAGCAAGAAGGAATGGCTAGGAGCAAAAGAGAACAAAAAGTTTGAGCAAAAGTTTGCCTCAAACTTTAGCTCAAACTTTCGGATAAGTGAAAACACACCAGGGAACAAAAAGCTTGAGCAAAAGTTTGCCTCAAACTTTAGCTCAAACTTTTGGGAGAAAAGCTTGAGCCAACGTTTGCCTCAAACTTTTTGACAAACGTTGGCATCATAAATCAACACCCTGGAGAGAAAAAGTTTGCGCCAACGTTTGCCTCAAACTTTTTGGCAAACGTTGGCGCCATCAACAACACACCCTGGAGACAAAAAGTTTGCGCCAACGTTTGCCTCAAACTTTTTGGCAAATGTTGGCGCCATGAGTGTGCATAAGGGGGCCAACGTTTGAGCAAAAGTTTGACCCCAAACTTTAGCTCAAACGTTGGTAGCAGCAAGAATGGGGTTGCTGATGTAAAAAGTTTGAGTAAAAGTTTGCCTCAAACTTTTACTCAAACTTTTACTCAAGCTTTTATAATTCCCAACCCGGTTCACTTCGGTTCTCTTTCCAACTCCAAGAGCAATCAACCAAGGCCTCTATCAACCCAATTCCATCAAGAGCAAAGGCCCAATTCAAGGCTTGAAGACCATTTGAAGAAAGTGTATAAATAGATCAGGATTTAAGTTTCTAAGGAGCTTTTTCTTTTCGATTTTGATTGGGTAGTTTTGTAGAGAGCTCACCTTTACATTTTGGCATTGTTGTTTTAGAATTCAAGAGAATTGGGGAGGAGAATTGATCTCTCTTCTTCCTTGTTCTTGCTTGAGCACTCTTTACTTTTCTTGCTTCGGATCTTGGGTGGAGAATTGAAGAACTTCTGTTTCAATCTCACCTTGAGATCTTGTTTAATTTTCCGCATCATTGAATTTCAGTTTCTGTTAATTGCTTCTTCTTTTACTTTCTCTGCAATTTACATTTCTTCATTTCCTTTGCAATTGTTCTTGCTGGATCTAGGAGGGCATTGAGATCTAGACTTGGTTATCTAGTCTCTTGAGTCCTGAGATCTGGATTTCCCATTTTCGATTCTCTGTTTAATGCTTTTCAAGCCCATTTACAATTCTGTTTTAGATCCGATTCAATTCAAGTCATCTTTTACTTTTCTGTTTATTGAATTTTACTTTTCCTTATTTGATTTCTGAAATTCCCATTCCCAATTCCCTTTACAATTCAAGCCATTTACATTTCTTGCACTTTAAGATTCTGCAATTTACATTTCTTGCGTTCTAAGTTTCTGCCATTTAATTTCTTGCTCTTTAAGATTTAGCATTTTACATTTCAGTTCTCTTTAAATTCATGCAAATTACCCATCCCCTTTATTTTTCATGCAATTTAAATTCTGCAAATCACAAATCTCTCAACCAAATCTTGATTCGCTTGACTAAATCAACCACTAAACTAAAATTGCTCAATCCTTCAATCCCTGTGGGATCGACCTCACTCCCGTGAGTTATTATTACTTGATGCGACCCGGTGCACTTGCCGGTGAGTTTTGTGTCGGATCATTTTCCGCACATCAAGTTTTTGGCGCCGTTGCCGGGGATTGATTAGATTGACAATGATTAAGTGAGGTGGTGATCTAGATCTAGCATTTTTATTTTCTGTTTCTCAAATTTTTTTGACTGACACACTAACTGTTTGAATTTTTACCTGAGCTAATTGAAACCTCACTTTAGCAATAGAGTGAAGTTCTCTTGGTTTAACTTGCTGAGTATGATTCTCATAGCTTGATAAATCAACGAGAGAAGTGATTTTCGATCATTAATCTCTCAAGTTTACCAACTGTTTGACACATTGCGTTAACTAACCCTTTAATCATATCCTGGCATAAATATACTCCATCTTCATTTGAACTGTATGTGATTGTGCAGACCATGGAAGGGAACTCAATGAATGCCAGTAATCATGGGAGTGATATCCCCACCTTAGATGACAAGCAACCACTCATCACCATGAACGACATTGCTCAGTGGTTTGAAGCTTTCCCACAAGGAAACATCATCGGATGGGAAGAACTAATGAGTGAACTCCTAGTCAAGCTGAAGCCACCTCAAAGAACTGTTAAACCAGAGGAAGGAGTGCAACCATTCGCACAAGAGAAGGGAATTGAAGGTATTTGTGCAAGCATGGCCCAAAGCGAGCAGATATATCAACAGCTTAAGCAACAATTGGAGCTGATTAACAGAAAAGTAGATGAACTGCAACATGCTGTGGCAAATGCACAGAACTCACCTCAAAATCCCCATTGTTGGAATCAATCTGAAAACGGTTCTGGAGTAATTAACTATGAGCAACAAATTCATGAGCGATCACACTCTCCAAATAGCTCCTCAAGCATGTTCCAACGTAGGACTCAGAATGATGTGTACAACCCACCCTGGAGAACTCAATCCAACTGGAGAGGGGTTGAAAACCAAAATCAAAGACCAAGGGACTTCAACTGTAACAACCCCAATTTCAAAAACCAGCATAAAAACCACCCCCACACACAACAACCATCACGCACCACCCCAATGCACACACTTCCAACCCCATCATACCTCACAACTCGCCCAAAATGACTCTCATCAACCATCACAGTTGACACAACCACAACCAATTCCAAACTCTCAAAGACTCTATGTCCTATAAATGGTGATGG
Source organism: Arachis ipaensis (assembly GCF_059453495.1). Classification (NCBI taxonomy): domain Eukaryota; kingdom Viridiplantae; phylum Streptophyta; class Magnoliopsida; order Fabales; family Fabaceae; genus Arachis; species Arachis ipaensis. Next base: position 76,092,280 of record NC_142440.1, on the reverse strand, counting down.
AAAGATACATGAAGGTTCAAGAAATGATAACAGTAGAGCAGGAAGAAATAAGGAAAAATCAAGAGATGATAAGCAAGAACCAAGAGGCCTCACTCAGAAGAGTTGAAAAGCAAATGGAACAACTGGTTCAAAACCTTGCTGAATTGGGCGAGAGAGAGGCAAATATATCCCTAAGGGCCACTGAACATGACCCAAAGAACAGTGAAAAAGCTGCTGGGTTGAAAGGGAAAGCAGTTATGGAAAAAAGTGAGAAGGCTACGGGAAGAGAAACAATCATCAAGGAAAAGCCCACGGTGAGAGGGGGAAACCAAAGGCAACAGAAGCCTCAACTTCCATGATCAGAAAATGAAGGATGTCAAGCTAATGACAATAAAAGAGCGCTTGTTGGGAGGCAACCCAACCTGAGGTAGTTTTCTTTCCATAGCTATTTTAATAAAAAGGTTAATTAACTTCATCTATATTGCAAGAAGCTAAGTTTGGTGTTACACACCAAAATAATATAAAGGAGAATGAAGGATTCTAAGTTTGGTGTTCCACCAAAATCCCATCATAAAACACATTCTCACTTTCTGCATAATGCTAGCTTCGAGCATCTAGACGAACTAGTTAACTATTCTGCTGTTTCCTAGTCTTTAGTTCTATTGCTTTTGAAAAAAGAAAAAGAGTTCCACACATGGTTAATCTGATACATGAGAACCATTGGCAAGGTACTAAGTTTGGTGTTCCCACACCAAAGTAAGTACAAAGGCCCACAAATAAATCATGCATGCTAACCATTGTTTCTAAGTGCTTGGGGAACAAGCAACTTTCAATATCATTGCAGAGTGTCATACAAGCTTTTGGAAGGATTAAGCATCATCACCCAAAGAAATGAAAGAGGAATGCTAAAACCAGCAATGAGGATGATGAGGAGGAGGACAACAAGTAGATTCCAAAAGGTTGTATTGTTCAGTGATTGTTTTATATCAGATACTGCTATGATTGAAAGTGATATAATACCCCTGCTTGTCTGCATAGTATAATTTTTCTGTAATTCAATAATTAAGATGCTTGATTATTCACAACACTAAACTTTTCACACTTGTTTGCACTCAATACTTCAAAAATGCATCACATAAAAGTTCTTTGAAAAGAAGGATTGAGGAATTAAACAATTTTGAGGCAAGCAAAAGATTAGGAGAAGTGGCGGTTCTAGTTGTATGATAATGTATTGAGGTTGCATGCTTATGAAAACTTGCATGGGAGCTCATAGGCAGGACATGAAATTCAAAGAAGTATTGTGGAGATTCTCAAAAATTTATTGATCCAAGAAGCAGCAAACAAAACAAAAGAAAATAAAGAAAATACAAAAACAAAAAGAACATGGCCCAAGGCTCTGAGCATCAATTACTAGGCAAAAAAAAGGAAGAAAGAAACAAGAACTCAAAGAGTTGTTATCCTAGTAAATGCTTGTAGTCGAACTGTGTCAAAGAGAGAGGCTTGAGCAAGTAAATCCTAAGGGGTGCTTCAACACCTAATACCTTAAAACCAACTGGTTTAGGAGTATTGATTGAAAGCTTATCTAAAAAGCCGCTTTGAGACATGACACTTAGAGTCAAGGCCAAAGCACAGAAACTATAAGCTGCTTCAAGGTGATTACATATAAAGAGATCTTCATGATATTATTTGGATGAAAGTTCTAAGACCTAAGATTACCAAGATGTAGGGACTAGTAAGCACTGAAGCCCTTGCATGAGCATATAATTTAGAGTTCACCCCACTGTCACTTAATCACCTCACTCACAGGACTTTACAAGTTGTTCTTCAATCCGTCTTAATTAAAAGAACCTTTGAACATAATTCATTTCTTTCTTGGGGACAAGCAAGCTTTAAGTTTGGTGTTGTGATGACAAGTCATCTTAGCCTAGTTTCACTAGCCTTTTTCTTTTATTTTCAATTGAATTATGCACTTTCTTGAGCCATAAGCAAGCCAATTGGGTAGATTTCCATGTTTCCTTTGATTTAATCAACCATAGATGAATTAATGCAATTTCATGAGGATTTATGCTATAATTGCCACATATTATGAAAGAATGACAAACTCATGATTTTGAGCATAGCTTTGATGTGTTTGGTTGATTAATGATAGGTGAAGAAAGCTTGGAGAAAGGTTGAAGCAAGAAGGAATGGCTAGGAGCAAAAGAGAACAAAAAGTTTGAGCAAAAGTTTGCCTCAAATTTTAGCTCAAACTTTCGGATAAGTGAAAACACACCAGGGAACAAAAAGCTTGAGCAAAAGTTTGCCTCAAACTTTAGCTCAAACTTTTGGGAGAAAAGCTTGAGCCAACGTTTGCCTCAAACTTTTTGGCAAACGTTGGCATCATAAATCAACACCCTGGAGAGAAAAAGTTTGCGCCAACGTTTGCCTCAAACTTTTTGGCAAACATTGGCGCCATCAACAACACACCCTGGAGACAAAAAGTTTGCGCCAACGTTTGCCTCAAACTTTTTGGCAAACGTTGGCGCCATGAGTGTGCATAAGGGGGCCAACGTTTGAGCAAAAGTTTGACCCCAAACTTTAGCTCAAACGTTGGTAGCAGCAAGAATGGGGTTGCTGATGTAAAAAGTTTGAGTAAAAGTTTGCCTCAAACTTTTACTCAAACTTTTACTCAAGCTTTTATAATTCCTAACCCGGTTCACTTCGGTTCTCTTTCCAACTCCAAGAGCAATCAACCAAGGCCTCTATCAACCCAATTCCATCAAGAGCAAAGGCCCAATTCAAGGCTTGAAGACCATTTGAAGAAAGTGTATAAATAGATTAGGATTTAAGTTTCTAAGGAGCTTTTTCTTTTCGGTTTTGATTGGGTAGTTTTGTAGAGAGCTCACCTTTACATTTTGGCATTGTTGTTTTAGAATTCAAGAGAATTGCGGAGGAGAATTGATCTCTTTTCTTCCTTGTTCTTGCTTGAGCACTCTTTACTTTTCTTGCTTCGGATCTTGGGTGGAGAATTGAAGAACTTCTGTTTCAATCTCACTTTGAGATCTTGTTTAATTTTCCGCATCATTGAATTTCAGTTTCTGTTAATTGCTTCTTCTTTTACTTTTTCTGCAATTTACATTTCTTCATTTCCTTTGCAATTGTTCTTGCTGGATCTAGGAGGGCATTGAGATCTAGACTTGGTTATCTAGTCTCTTGAGTCCTGAGATCTGGATTTCCCATTTTCGATTCTCTGTTTAATGCTTTTCAAGCCCATTTACAATTCTGTTTTAGATCCGATTCAATTCAAGTCATCTTTTACTTTTCTGTTTATTGAATTTTACTTTTCCTTATTTGATTTCTGAAATTCCCATTCCCAATTCCCTTTACAATTCAAGCCATTTACATTTCTTGCACTTTAAGATTCTGCAATTTACATTTCTTGCGTTCTAAGTTTCTGCCATTTAATTTCTTGCTCTTTAAGATTTAGCATTTTACGTTTCAGTTCTCTTTAAATTCATGCAAATTACCCATCCCCTTTATTTTCCATGCAATTTAAATTCTGCAAATCACAAATCTCTCAACCAAATCTTGATTCGCTTGACTAAATCAACCACTAAACTAAAATTGCTCAATCCTTCAATCCCTGTGGGATCGACCTCACTCCCGTGAGTTATTATTACTTGATGCGACCCGGTGCACTTGCCGGTGAGTTTTGTGTCGGATCGTTTTCCGCACATCAGCTTCTAATACTAATATAATGATAATATTATCCTATTATCTCTCTTCTCTCATGAATCGATTCCGGATCGTCAAACTGAGACTACTTACAAAAATCAGAATTAAAACTCCTAACCGGTACGGTTCAAAAACTAGGTTCTTCGTGATTGCGTTATCGAGCGTGCCTCAGAAAAGATTCTATCTTAAAGATGAGATAACGACAATGAGGATTGAGATACTTGATGATATATCAGAGGTTCTCCCCTTACTGATCTTCCGGAGGATTTCGTGCCTTCGGAAAAGATCTCGCATACTCGAAAATCAGTGTTGTTACACTGGTCACTTCTTTCTTAACAACTTCTAAGATGGTAGGATTCAATCTTCTTTGGGGTTGACGGACAGGTTTTGATTCCTCTTCTAAATATATTCTGTGCTCACAAACTTGAGGGCTGATGCCTACTATATCCGCCAAGCTCCACCCAATTACTTTCTTATGTTTTCTCAGCACACTAAGCAGTTGCTCTTCCTCTTGTGAAGTGAGCTCCTTTGCAATGATAACTTGGAACATCTGATTATCCTCAAGGTAAGCATACCTGAGGTGTGGAGGAAGGGGCTTCAATTCCAATTTCTGCTCATGGCTAGGCTTTGGATCATCCGAGGCTAGTGATAATGGTAAAGTGTCTTCATTATGTTCAGAGGGTGTCCCCATACTTGGGCCTTGCTCCATGTGTTTCTCTTCTACTTCTTCTTGGTGAACTTCAGCTACAGTTTCACCAATGATGTCGCACTGGAAGATAGAATGATCTTCCGGAGGGTGCTACATAGCTTCATTTAAACTGAAACTCACTGTTCTGCCATCTATTTCAAAGGAGTAAGTTCTTGAGAATGCATCTAGCTTGAATTTTGAAGTTTTCAGGAATGGTCTTCCAAGCAGGATTGATGATGGTCTTCCTGAGTCATTAGGGGGCATTTCTAGAATATAGAAGTCAATGGGAAATGTGAGCCCCTTACTGCTCACTAATACATCTTCAGCAATTCCAACCACTGTAATAATGCTTTTATCTGCTAACACAAAACGAGCTGCCGACCTTTTTAAGGGAGGGAGCCTTAATATATCATATATAGACAATGGCATTATACTAACACATGCTCCTAAGTAACATATGCAATCAGAAAATATTACACCTCAATGGTACAGTTTACCATACATGGACCTGGATCACTACATTTTTCAGGTATACCTCCCATTAAAGCAGATATAGAACTACCTAAAGGAATAGTTTCTAATTCATTAATTTTATCTTTATGTATGCATAGATCTTTCAAAAACTTTGCATATTTAGGTACTTGCTGAATGACATCAAAAAGGGGAACGGTTACTTCAACCTTTTTGAAAATTTCTACCATTTTGGGATCAATTTCCATCTGCTTTCTGGACTTCCTTGCAAAGTGTGGGAATAGGATAGGGATGGCACCACTTGCAGCCTCTGTATCCTTTGGTGTTCCATTCCTTGGCTAAGCTACTTCTTCTTCAACCTTGTCTTGTACTTCATCTTCCTCTTCACCATCTTCCATTTCAGCATCTTCCACTTCCACTGAGTCTTCAATTTGGGTGTGTTCTATTGGGCTTGGCTCCTCCTGGGTCCTCTCTTGCAGTATGGTTTCGGACCTCAAATTGATGGCATCGATGCCTCCCTTGAGGTTAGTAAGGGTTGAGAAGGAATTCCACTGGAGCTTAAAGGCTGGTTAGTGGAAGTAGGTAATGAATTGGTGCACGAAATTGTGATCTCAACGGCGCCAAAAACTTGGTGCGCACGATTATAATCTCAACTCCTTTTCACAACTCCGCACAACTAACCAGCAAGTACACTGGGTCGTCCAAGTAATAAACCTTACGTGAGTAAGGATCGATCCCACGGAGATTGTCAGCTTAAAGCAAGCTATGGTCATCTTGTAAATCTCAGTCAGGCAGATTCAAATGGTTATGGGATTTTGATAATTAAAATATAAATAAACTTAAAATAAGATAGAGATACTTATGTAATTCATTGGTAAGAATTTCAGATAAGCGTATGGAGATGCTTTGTTCCCTTTGAATCTCTACTTTCCCACTGCCTCCATTCAATCCTTCATACTCCTTTCCATGGCAAGCTGTATGTTGGGGGATCACCGTTGTCAATGGCTACCGTCCGTCCTCTCAGTGAAAATGGTCCAAATGTGCTATTACCGCACGGCTAATCATCTGTTGGATCTCACTCATGCTGGAATAGGATTCGTTGATCCTTCTGCATCTGTCACTACGCCCAGCACTCGTGAGTTTGAAGCTCATCACAGTCATCCCATCCCAGATCCTACTCAGAATACCACAGACAAGGTTTAGACATTCTGGATCTTAAGAATACTGCCAATTGATTCTAGCTTATACCACGAAGACTCTGATCTGAACCAGGAGCCCAAGAGATAAACACTCAAGCTATTACGGATAGAACGGAAGTGGTTATCAGGCACGTGTTCATATGCGAGAATGATGATGAGTGTCACAGATCATCATATTCATCAGGTTAAAGTACGAGTGAATATCTTGGAATAAGAATAAGCTTGAATTGAATAGGAAAACAATAGTACTTTGCATTAATTCATGAGGAACAGCAGAGCTCCACACCTTAATCTATGGGGTGTAGAAACTCCATCGTTGAAAAATATATAAGTGAAAGTGGTCAAGGCATGGTCGAATGGCCAGCCCCCTAAACGTGATCTCTGAACATAAAATTATCCAAAAGATGTGAAATAAATCACTAAAAGTAGTTTTTATACTAAACTAGTAGCTAGGGTTATATAAGATAAGTAAATGATGCAGAAATCCACTTCCGGGCCCACTTGGTGTGTGCTTGGGCTAAGCATTGAGCTTTCATGTGTAGAAACTCTTCTTGAAGTTAGACGCCAGGTTGTAGCCTGTTTCTGGCGTTTAACTCTGATTTGCAACCTGTTTCTGGCGTTTAACTTCAGAATAGGGCAGAAAGTTGGCGTTTGAATGCCAGTTTACATCGTCAAAACTAGGGCAAAGTATGGACTATTATATATTTCTGGAAAGCCCTGGATGTCTACTTTCCAACGCAATTGAGAACGCGCCAATTGGATTTCTTTAGTGCCAGAAAATCCACTTTGAGTGCAGGGAGGTCAGAATCCAACAGCATCTGCAGTCCTTCTTCAGCCTCTGAATCAGATTTTTGCTCAAGTCTCTTAATTTCAGCCAGAAAATACCTGAAATCACAGAAAAACACACAAACTCATAGTAAAGTCCATAAATGTGATTTTTATTTAAAAGCTAATAAAAATATACTAAAAACTAACTAAATCATACTAAAAACTACTTAAAAACAATGCCAAAAAGCGTATAAATTATCCGCTCATCAGGCATCTCATCCCTCTTGGATATATTACCAAACCTTTGGCATGGGGAACAAGATTTACAAAATTCAGCAGCATCTTTAAAAAGAGTAGGCCACCAGAATCTACAGTCTAAAATTTTTCTAGCTGTTCTTTGAGGGCCAAAATGTCCTCCACTCTCAGAAGAGTGGCAGGCCTCTAAAATGGACTGGAATTCTGATTGGGGCACACATCTTCTAATTACCTGGTCAGCACCACACCTCCATAAGTATGGGTCATCCCATATATAATATTTAGACTCGCTTTTCAGATTGTCCCTTTGATGCTTAGTAAAATTGGGAGGGAAAGTATGGCTAACTAGATAATTAGCTACAGGTGCATACCAAGGAACTACTTCAGATACTGCTTGCAAACTATCAAATAGGAAAGTATCATTGATAGGAGTGGAGTCATCCTTAATGTGCTCAAGACGACTCAAGTGGTCTGCCACTAAATTCTGGTTACCACTCCTATCCTTAATTTCTAAATCAAATTCTTGCAGCAATAGTATCCAACGTATCAACCTTAGTTTGGACTCTTTTTTAGCTAATAAATTTTTTGGAGCTGGATGGTCTGAGTACACTACTACCTTAGTACCAAGTAAATAGGCTCGGAATTTATCCAGAGCAAAAACAATAGCCAGAAGCTCTTTTTCAGTAGTAGTGTAATTAGACTGAGCAGCATCTAAGGTCTTAGATGCATAAGCAATTACGAAAGGGTCCTTACCTTCACACTGAGCCAGTGCTGCTCCTACTGTATGGTTGGAGGCATCACACATAATCTCAAATGGCTGGCTCCAGTCTGGTCCTCTCACAATTGGAGCTTGAGTCAGGGCGATCTTCAGCTTATCAAATGCTTGCATGCAATCCTCACTGAACTCGAACTCAATATCTTTCTGCAACAGTCTGGATAAAGGTAATGCTACCTTACTGAAGTCCTTAATAAATCTCCTATAAAAACCTGCATGGCCAAGGAACGAACGGACTTTCCTCACGGAGGAGGGGTAAGGTAAACTAGAAATGACGTCCACCTTTGCTGGATCTACAGAAATACCCGTGTTAGAAACAACATGTCTTAGAACAATCCCTTGTCTTACCATAAAGTGACATTTTTCAAAATTCAATACAAGGTTTGAACTAACACACCTGTCTAATACTCTAGCTAAACTATCCAACAAAGGTTAAACGAATCGCCATACACACTAAAATCATCCAAAAATACTTCCACACAGTTCTCAATAAGATCTGAAAAGATACTCATCATGCATCTTTGGAAAGTAGCTGGTGCATTACATAAGCCAAAAGGCATCCTTTTATATGCATACGTTCCAAAGGGACATGTAAAAATAGTCTTCTCCTGATCTTCAGGAGCTATATGAATTTGAAAATATCCTATATAACCATCTAAAAAATAGTAATGGGATTTACCTGACAGGCGATCAAGCATTTGATCAATGAATGGCAAGGGGTAGTGATCCTTGCGAGTAGCTTGGTTGAGACGCCTATAGTCAATGCAAACTCTCCATGAATTATGCACTCTAGTTGTCAGGAGCTCTCCATGCTCATTCTTTACTGTTGTGATTCCAGACTTTTTGGGCACCACTTATACTGGACTAACCCATTCACTGTCTGAGATGGGGTAAATGATATCTACTTCAAGTGGCCTGGTCACTTCTTTCTTAACAACTTCTAAGATGGTAGGATTCAATCTTCTTTGGGGTTGACGGACAGGTTTTGATTCCTCTTCTAAATATATTCTGTGCTCACAAACTTGAGGGCTGATGCCTACTATATCTGCCAGGCTCTACCCAATTGCTTTCTTATGTTTTCTCAAAACACTAAGCAATTGCTCCTCCTGTTGTGAAGTGAGCTCCTTTGCAATGATAACTAGAAACTTCTGATTATCCTCAAGGTAAGCATACTTGAGGTGTGGAGGAACGGGCTTCAATTCCAATTTCTGCTCATGGCTAGGCTCTAGATCATCCGGGGCTAGTGATAATGGTAAAGTGTCTTCATTATGTTCAGAGGGTGTCCCCATACTTGGGCCTTGCTCCATGTGTTTCTCTTCTACTTCTTCTTGGTAAACTTCAGCTACAGTTTCATCAATGATGTCGCATTGGAAGATAGAATGATCTTCCAGAGGGTGCTTCATAGCTTCATTTAAACTGAAACTCACTGTTCTGCCATCTATTTCAAAAGAGTAAGTTCCTGAGAATGCATCCAGCTTGAATTTTAAAGTTTTCAGGAATGGTCTTCCAAGCAGGATTGATGATGGTCTTCCTGAGTCATTAGGGGGCATTTCCAGAATATAGAAGTCAATGGAAAATGTGAGCCCCTTACTGCTCACTAATATATCTTCAGCAATTCCAACCACTGTAATAATGCTTTTATCTGCTAACACAAAACGAGCTGCCGACCTTTTTAAGGGAGGGAGCCTTAAAGTATCATATATAGACAATGGCATTATACTAACACATGTTCTTAAGTCACACATGCAATCAGAAAATATTACACCTCCAATGGTACAGTTTACCATACATGGACCTGGATCACTACATTTTTCAGGTATACCTCCCATTAAAGCAGATATAGAACTACCTAAAGGAATAGTTTCTCATTCGTTAATTTTATCTTTATGTATGCATAGATCTTTCAGAAACTTTGCATATTTAGGTACTTGCTGAATGACATCAAAAAGGGGAACAGTTACCTCAACCTTTTTGAAAATTTCTACCATTTTGGGATCAAGTTCCATCTGCTTTCTGGACTTCCTTGCAAGGTGTGGGAATGGGATAGGGATGGCACCACTTGCAGCCTCTGCATCCTTTGGTGCTCCATTCCTTGGCTGAGCTACTTCTTCTTCAACCTTGTCTTGTACTTCATCTTCCTCTTCAGCATATTCCATTTCAGCATCTTCCACTTCCACTGAGTCTTCAATTTAGTGAAGTAGCTGATTAGCACTAGCCTGTCAATCATGTAATGGGGGCATGTGTCCAGAAGGTTCTTAAAGTGCTACCAGTACACATAAAGAGTTTCTGATTCTCCTTGAATAATGCAGGAGATCTCTTTCCTCAGTCTGTCTGTAACTTCAGCTGGAAAGTATTTTTCTAAGAATTCTCTCCTGAGCGTATCCCAATTAGTAAGAGTTGCTTCAGGTTGGGAGTAGTACCACTTTCTTGCCTTTCCCTCAAGAGAAAACGGGAAGGTAGTTAATAGAATAGAAGTTTCATTTGCACCATGATGCCTAACAGTAGAACAGGCTGTCTAAAAATCCCTGAGGTGCATGATGGGCTCCTGAGCAGGTAAGCCATGAAACTTGGGTATCAAGTTAATTAATGCAGTCTTCAGCTCAAAATCTGCAGCCAGAGTTAGATGATGCACTTGATCCCTATAGTGTAAAATCTGGGGCTCTAGCTTCCTGGAGAGTAATCCTCCTAGGTGCTGCCATGTTATCTGCACGTGAATCAACTGAATCAGTAGTAAAGGAGCTTGTTTCGCTCTCAGATGGTGGTTCTGATTTGCCCTCAGATGAGATTGGTGAATCGATAACAATCACTTCACCACCATCTGAGGCTAACCGACGTCGAGCTCGCCTAATACGTGAAATAGTTCTTTCAATTTCAGGATCAAATGCGCCTAAGCTCGGATCAGGCAACGAACGCGTCATTCAATGAGAGAAACATATAGCTCATGGTGACAAAATAAAATAAAATAAAATACGCTAATAAAATAGAAAATATGTACACAAATTAATAATTTAGCACACAATTGCAACTCCCCGGCAACGGCGCCAAAAACTGACGAGGGGCAGAAGTTAGACCAATTAAGAGATTATAATATAATAGAATAGCGTTGCGAGTATAGCTCTTAACTAGCAAAAATCCGTCTCATCAATTTAGAAAGGTTGTCACAAAAAGTTTAGAATAAAAATACTGGGAGTATGAGTCCCAGGTCGTCTCCCAACGAGTTGCTAGAAAGGATGCTAAATTATTAATCAGGAGTTTCCAAGAGAATTTGAGAGTTGAATAATGAGCAATTAAATAATTGTAAATTAAAGCAATAAAAATTAAAGGAGATTTGTAATATTCTAAATAAAAAGCCTTGACTGTGGGAATGATTAATCGGAAGTTCTATCCTTGTTGGGATCTCTTAAGTGTAGTATCAAAAAGGTTGTTGTTTTCACTTAGTTAACCCTTACTAAATAAAGGAAAGTCAAGTGATTGAGCTAGCTCTTATTTGCAAATCCTAGTCCTCTTCCTTGGGAAGGTCTAGTGTTAGTAAATACAGAACTAGCCAACAACTTCCAAATTAACCATCACTTAAGCCTTCCAACTCAAGTGTCTCCTTTTATTCAACCCCCATGTCAAGTAGAGAATCTACTCTATTGACATGAATATAACGCTCATAGAAATATAAGAAGAAGACATGATGAATTAAATAAAATAAGGATTCAAAATTAATTAAAAGAAAAAGAAATCCTTTGCATTAACAATCCATGAAAATAATCCAATTACCACTCTAAACAAGAATTAAGAATATGGATAAATAAATAAAAGAGTAAGTAAGGAAACAGACTAGAATAGTATCTTCAACGGAGGTAATGACTCTTCAGTATCCAAAAGCGAAAGCAATAAACTAGGAATGTAAAGAGAAACTAGAGGATGAGTAATTCTCTCTCTAGATTCAGATCTAAAAACCTAAAAACTATCCTAATGAGAATATGTGAATGTGTATCTCCGTCTATCGAGTCTCTGCATGTTCCCTGGCTTTATTCTGTATTTTTGGGCCGAAAACTGGGTCAAAACGCGGCCCAAAATTGCCCCCAGCATTTTCTGTTAATTTTGCAGATCGCGCAGGTCACACGTACGCGTCAGTCACGCGTGCGCATCATTTCGCGTTTTTCCTTGTCACGCGTACGCGTCGTCCATGCGTGCGCGTCTTTTGTGCAGACTCCAATCCACCCGTACGCGTTAGGCACGTGCACGCGTCGCTGCAATTTCCTCATTTTTGTGCGCTCGCGTGAGCCATGCGCGCGCGTCGGTGTTCGCTGGTCATCTCCTTAGTTTCTTGTGTTCCTTCTATTTTTGCAAGCTTCCTCTCTATTCTCTAAGCCATTCCTACCCTATAAAGACTAAAACACTTAACACGCGGATCACGGCATCGAATGGTATAAAGGAGAATTAAAATATACTAATTAAAGATCTCTAGGAAGAAAGTTTTCAATCATAAAACAATACTAGGAAGGGATTATAAAATCATGCAAATCATATGAATAAGTGGGTGAAGACTTGATAAAAACCACTCAATTAAACACAAGATAAACCATAAAATAGTGGTTTATCACTAATGATGGTTAAGAAGCGGTTGTTGGAAGGGAACCCAACTATACGTAATTTCTGTTAATTTTTGTAAGTTTTTCCTTTCTTTTTAACGTTTGTGATATTGTGTAGCATATAGAATAGGAGCAAAGACGATAGAAGTGAAAACAGAACACCTTGGAGGTAACCCTTACTGGCGTTGAATGCCATAAATGGCGCCCAGCGCCAAAAAGAGGGAGGAAGCAAGGGCGTTCAGCGCCCATTCTAGAGCACTTAGGACTAATTTTGGTTCCATTTGGGCGTTCAACGCCAATTCTTGGCGTTGAACGGCCCACCATTCTCAAAAAAAATCCACCCCTGGCGTTCAACGCTCATTACTAGCGTTGAACGCCCGAGGAGGTAGGGGCACTCAATTTTGAAGCTTCATGAAGCTAATGGGACCCACCCAACTCCCACCTACCCCACCTTTGATTCACTCCTTTCCTTCTCTCTCCTCTTACACCCAATATTCTATCCACATTCATCCATCATATTCCCTATCCATCATCTTGATTCCCATACCTCACCTCTCCCTCTTTCCAATACCCACTCATCAATCCCATCACTTCCTTTTCCCACCAACACCATCCACTTCAAATTCAAAAATTTTTCCCCATTTTCCCTCCATTATAAATGAACTCACTCCCTCCCCACCCCTATAAATACCCATCATTCCTTTCACTCTCACCACACACCTTCTACACTCTTCTCCTACTTCTACACTTCTTATCATACACTTCCCTCTCTTCCATCTTCCTTCCTCTTAAGCCAAAGGTCGAACCTTCTTCCCTCTCTCCCCGTTATCTTCTTTCTTCTTCATCTATTTTTCTTTTCTTTTACTTCTATTTGCTCGAGAACGAGCAAACTCTTAAGTTTGGTGTTGGAAAGATATACTTTTTCTTTGCATTCCTAATCTCCATGGCACCAAAAACTGGAGAATCTTCAAGGAAGAGTGATGAATCCATATTTTATGATGATTTTTGGTTGAAATTGAGTGGATTTCATCATATAAACCTACACTTATTCCATTAAGTAGCATGCTTTTGATCTTTCCTCCTAAATTATGCTTAATTATGAAAACATGCTCTTTTGTGCCTAATTTAGTCAATTTTATTCCATTTTCCTTCCATTCGATACCTTGATGTTGTTTGTGAGTGATTTCAGGTGTAGAAATGGCTTGGTGAGAATGGAAGAAGAGTATGCAAGGAGGAGGAAGCATGATGAAACAAAGGAGAAGAGCAAATTAATGTGTGCGTGTGCACAGACCCTTGTGCGTACGCACAGGTACCAAATCAGAACGAAGCGTGCACGCGCGCAGCATCTTGCGCATTGCACGATCATCCAAAGCACCTCGAAGTGTGCGTGCGCACAACCCCTTGTGTGTCCGCACAACTTGAGATTTTGGCCAAGTGTGCGTGCGCACACGTTTGTATGTACGTACAAGTACCCGCACATGCCTTCATTAAAAATGCACGTGGGTCGCATTTTTGATGGATTTGAGGCCCAATTCTGAAGCCAATAGTTCATAATGGAAGGGGCAAACATTGTGGAAAGAGAGCATATCATTAGGATAGTTTTTGGATAGTAGTAGGAAGCTTTAGTTTAGTTTTCTCTCTAAGTTTTCTCTCAACACCATTAGGGTTTATATTAGGGTTTTACATTTCAAGTGCCATTTTCATTTTTGATATTGGATTTTGCTAGCCTCCATTGTAGGTATCTCTTAATTACTACTCTTTATAGTTACAGTTTTGATACTCTTTCTTGTAGTTAAAATTTTAGTGTTTATATATATACCTTTTGCCATTTTGATCTCTTGTTGATAATTTTGATGATTGGTGAGTTTTATATGCTTGGTTGAGTTGCTATTGTTGCTTTTGCTCATTTGTTGCTCATAATTTCAAGCATTTTATCAATATTCCCATGTTTAGTGTTTATGCCCACCAAGTGTTTGTGGAAATGTCAATTTTCATTATAGGCTAAATTTCCACCTCTTCACTTGGGAAAAAAAAGAGCAATTGGGTTCTGATGAGTGGATAATTTATACGCTTTTTGGCATTATTTTTAGTATGTTTTTAGTATATTTTAGTTAGTTTTTCTTATGTTTTTATTAGTTTTTAAATAAAAATCACATTTCTGGACTTTACTATGAGTTTGTGTATTTTTCTGTGATTTCAGGTATTTTCTGGCTGAAATTGAGGGACTTGAGCAAAAATCTTATTCAGAGGCTGAAAAAGGTGAATCCCTCTATGAAGCTTGGAAAAGATACAAGCAATTGATTAGAAGGTGTCCTTCTGACATGCTTTCAGAATGGAGCATCATAGGTATCTTATATGATGGTCTATCTAAACTGTCCAAGATGTCATTGGACAGCTCTGCTGGAGGATCTCTTCATCTAAAGAAGATGCCTATAGAAGCTCAGGAACTCATTGAAATGGTTGCAAATAACCAATTCATGTACACTTCTGAAAGGAATCTTGTGAATAATGGAACAAATTAGAAGAAAGGAGTTCTTGAGATTGATACTCTGAATGCCATATTGGCTTAGAACAAAATATTGACTCAACAAGTCAATATGATTTCTCAAGAGTCTGTCTGGCATGCAAGCAGCAACAAGCAGTACCAAAGAAGCTTCATCTGAAGAAGAAGCTTATGATCCTGAGAATCCAACAATGGAAGAGGTGAATTACATGGGAGAACCCTATGGAAACACCTATAATTCTTCATGGAGAAATCATCCAAATCTCTCATGGAAGGACCAACAGAGGCCTCAATAAGGCTTCAACAACAGTAATGGTGGAAGAAATAGGTTTAGCAATAGCAAACCTTTTCCATCATCTTCTCAACAACAGACAGAGAATTCTAAGCAAAGCCACTCTGACTTAACAATTGTAGTCTCTGATCTAATTAAGACCACTCAAAGTTTCATGACTGAAACAAGGTCCTCCATTAGAAATTTGGAGGCACAAGTGGGTCAGATGAGTAAGAAAGTTACTGAACTCCCTCCTAGTACTCTCCCAAGCAATACAGAAGAGAATCCAAAAAGAGAGTGCAAGGCCATCAACATAACCCACACGGCCGATCCTGGAGAGGAGGAAGAGGCAGTGATCTCCACTAAGAAAGACCTCAATGGACGTTCACTGGCCTCCAAAGAGTTCCCTAATGAGGAACCATGGGAATCTGAGGCTCATACAGAGATCATAGAGATTCCATTGAATTTACTTCTGCCATTCATGAGCTCTGATGAGTATTCTTCCTCTAAAGAGGATGAAGATGTTACTGAAGAACAAGTTGCTAAGTACCTTGGAGCAATCATGAAGATAAATGCCAAGTTATTTGGTAATGAGACTTGGGAGGATGAACCCCCCTTACTCACCAAAGAACTGAATGACTTGACTAGGCAGAGATTACCTCAGAAGAGACAGGATCCTGGAAACTTTTCAATACCTTGTACCTTAGGCACCATGACCTTTGAGAAGGCTCTGTGTGACCTGGGGTCAAGTATAAACCTCATACCTCTCTCTATAATGGAGAAGCTAGGGATCCTTGAGGTACAAGCTGCAAGAATCTCACTAGAGATGGCAAACAATTCAAGAAAATAGGCTTATGGATTTGTAGAGGATGTCTTGGCAAAGGTTGCAGACCACTACATCTCTGCTGATTTCATAATCCTAGACACTGGGAAGTGTATGGATGAATCCATCATCCATGGAAGACCCTTCCTACCACAGCAAAAGCTGTGATCGATGTTGACAAAGGAGAATTTGTCCTTCAAGTGAATGAGGACACCCTTGTGTTTAAGACTCAAGGTTCTCCTTCTGTAACCATGGAGAGGAAGTATGAAAAGCTTCTCTCAATACAGAGTCAAACAAAACCCCCACATTCAAACTCTAAGTTTGGTGTTGGGAGGCTACAACCAAACTCTAAGTTTGGTGTTGAGATCCCACAACCAAACTCTAAGTTTGGTGTTGGGAGGCCATCATCATGCTCTGAGTATCTGTGAGGCTCCATGAGAGCTCACTGTCAAGCTAGTGACACTAAAGAAGTGCTTATTGGGAGGCAACCCAATTTTATTTAATCATATCTATTTATTTTCCATTGTTATTTTATGTTTTGTGTAGATGATCATGTGAAGTCACAAAAACAACTGAAAAAGCAAAAACAGAATGAAAAATAGTATTAAAAACAGCACACCCTGGAGGAGAAGCTTACTGGCGTTTAAACGCCAGTAAGGGTAGCAGAATGGGCGTTAAAAGCCCAGTCTGGCACCATTCTGGGCGTTTAACACCAGAAATGGGCACAAGACTGGCATTTAACGCCAGAAAAGGGCACAGAGCTGGCGTTTAAACGCTAGAAAGGGGAGAAAAGCTGGTGTTAAACGCCAGAAAAGGGTAGCAACCTGGCGTTTAACGCCAGGATTGGCAAGCAAGGGGCGTTTACAGGCCAACATGGTGCAGGGATCAGAAATCCTTGACACCTCAGGATCTGTGGACCCCACAGGATCCCCACCTACCTCCTATCTCTCTCTCTCTTCTTCACACCTTCCCATAACACCCTTCCCTAAATACCCTTCACCAATCACCTCAGTACCTCTTCCCCAAAAACCCCTCACCTATCAAAACCTACCCTCTTCTCTATAATCTCTTCACCAATCCACATCCATCCACCATAAATCCCCACCTACCTCACCATTCAAATTCAAACCACTTTCCCTCCCAAACCCACCCATACATGGCCGAACCACTAAACCCCCCTCCATCTCCTCTATTTCTTCTTCTTCAACTCTCTTCTTTCTTCTTTTGCTCGAAGACGAGCAAACCTTATAAGTTTGGTGTGGTAAAAGCTAAAGCTTTTTGTTTTTCCATAACCATTTATGACACCTAAGGCCGGAGAAACCTCTAGAAAGAGGAAAGGGAAGGCAAAAGCTTCCGCCTCCGAGTCATGGGAGATGGAGAAATTTATCTCAAAGATCCATCAAGACCACTTCTATGAAGTTGTGGCCAAGAAGAAGGTGATCCCTGAGGTCCCTTTCAAACTCAAAAAGAGTGAATATCCGGAGATCCGACATGAGATTCGAAGAAGAGGTTGTGAAGTTTTTACCAACCCCATTCAACAAGTCAGAATCTTAATGGTTCAAGAGTTCTATGCCAATGCATGGATCACCAAGAACCATGATCAAAGTGTGAACCTGGACACAAAGAATTGGCTTACAATGGTCCGGGGGAAATGCTTAGATTTTAGTCCGGAAAATGTAAGGTTGGCATTCAACTTGCCCATAATGTAAGGAGATGCACGCCCCTACACTAGAAGGGTCAACTTTGATCAAAGGTTGGACCAAGTCCTCATAGACATTTGTGAAGAGGGCGCTCAATGGAAGAGAGATTCAAGAGGGAAGCCGGTTCAACTAAGAAGGCATGACCTCAAGCCCGTGGCTAGGGGATGGTTGGAGTTCATCCAACGCTCAATCATACCCACTAGCAACCGGTCTGAAGTTACTATAGACCGGGCTATCATGATCCATAGCATCATGATTGGAGAGGAAGTAGAAGTTCATGAGGTTATATCCCTAGAACTCTACAAGGTGGCGAACAAGTCCTCTACTTTGGCAAGGTTAGCCTTCCCTCATCTCATTTGTCACCTCTGCAATTCAGCTGGAATTGACATAGAGGAAGACATCCCCATTGATGAGGACAAGCCCGTCACTAAGAAAAGGATGGAGCAAACAAGAGAGCCCACTCATGGACAAGAGCATTAGGAAATTCCTCATCATGAAATCCCTGAGATGCCTCAAGGGATGCATTTTCCTCCAAAAAATTATTGGGAGAAAATCAACATCTCCCTAGGAGAATTAAGTTCCAACATGGGACAACTAAGGGTGGAGCACCAAGAGCATTCCATCCTCCTCCATGAAATTAGAGAAGACCAAAGAGTCATGAGGGAGGAGCAACAAAGGCAAGGAAGAGACATTGAGGAGCTCAAGCACTCCATAAGATCTTCAAGAGGAAGAACAAGCCGCCATCACTAAGGTGGACCCGTTCTTTAATTTCCTTGTTCTTATTTTCTGTTTTTCGTTTCTTATGCTTTATGTTTTATTTATGTTTGTGTCTTATTACATGATCATTAGTGTCTTAGTGTCTATGCCTTAAAGCTATGAATGTCCTATGAATCCATCACCTTTCTTAAAATGAAAAATGTTTTCTGAAAAAGAAAAAGAAGTACATGAATTTCGAATTTTGAAACAGATTAATTATTTTGATGTGGTGGCAATACTTTTTGTTTTTCTGAATGAATGCTTGAACAGTGCATATTTTGAATTTTTTGTTCATGAATGTTAAAATTATTGGCTCTTGAATGAATAATAGAAAAGGAGAAATGTTATTGATAATCTGAAAAATTATAAAAATGATTCTTGAAGCAAGAAAAAGTAGTGAAAAGCTTACAGAAAAAAAGAAAAAAAATGAAAAAAAGAAGAAAAAAAAGAAGAAAAAAAGAAAAAGAAAAAGAAAAAGCAAGCAGAAAAAGCCAATAACCCTTTAAACCAAAAGGCAAGGGTAAAATAAAAAGGATCCAAGGCTTTGAGCATCAGTGGATAGGAGGGCCCACAGGAATAAAATCCTGGCCTAAGAGGCTAAACCAAGCTGTCCCTAACCATGTGCTTGTGGCGTGAAAGTGTCAAGTGAAAGACTTGAGACTGAGCGGTTAAAGTCGTGGTCCAAAGCAAAAAGAGTGTGCTTAAGAGCTCTGGACACCTCTAATTGGGGACTCTAGCAAAGCTGAGTCACAATCTGAAAAGGTTCACCCAGTTATGTGTCTGTGACATTTATGTATCCAGTGGTAATATTGGAAAACAAAATGCTTAGGGTCACGGCCAAGACTCATAAAGTAGCTGTGTTCAAGAATCAACATACTGAACTAGGAGAATCAATAACACTATCTGAATTCTGAGTTCCTATAGATGCCAATCATTCTGAACTTCAAAGGATAAAGTGAGATGCCAAAACTGTTCAGAAGCAAAAAGCTAAAAGCCCCGCTCATCTAATTAAAACTTATCTTCATAGATGTTTTTGGAATTCATTGTATATTCTCTTCTTTTTATCCTACTTTGTTTTTAGTTGCTTGGGGACAAGCAACAATTTAAGTTTGGTGTTGTGATGAGCGGATAATTTATACGCTTTTTGGCATTGTTTTTAGTATGTTTTTAGTATATTTCAGTTAATTTTTCTTATGTTTTTATTAGTTTTTAAATAAAAATCACATTTCTAGAATTTACTATGAGTTTTTTTTCTGTTATTTCAGGTATTTTCTGGCTGAAATTGAGGGACTTGAGCAAAAATCTGATTCAGAGGCTGAAAAAGGACTGCAGATGCTGTTGGATTTTGACCTCCCTGTACTCGAAGTGGATTTTCTGGAGCTACAAAAACCCAATTGGCACGCTCTCAATTGCGTTGGAAAGTAGACATCCTGGGCTTTCCAGCAATATATAACAGTTCACACTTTGCTCGAGATTTGATGGCCCAAACCGGCGTTCCAAGTCAGCATAAAAATTCTAGCGTCAAAACGCCAGAACTGGCATGAAAGCTGGAGTTAAACGCCCAAACTGGCACAAAAGCTGGCGTTTAACTCCAAGAAAAGTCTCTACATGTGAAAGCTTCAATGCTCAGCCCAAGCACAGACCAAGTGGGCCCGGAAGAAGATTTCTGCATTAATTACTTATTTCTGTAACCCTAGGCTACTAGTTTTCTATAAATAGGACCTTTTGCTATTGTATTTTCAGACCATCACATATATATCTTTCGAACTTGTATGTTCATCTTTGGGAGGCTGGCCATTCGGCCATGCCTAGACCCTTTTGTTCTTATGTATTTTCAACGGTGGAGTTTCTACACACCATAGATTAAGGTGTGGAGCTCTGCTGTTCTTCATAAATTAGTGCAAAGTACTATTGTTTTTCTATTCAATTCAAGCTTATTCTTATTCCAAGATATTCACTTGCACTTCAACCTGATGAATGTGATGATCCGTGACACTCATTATCATTCTCACCTATGAACGCGTGCCTGACAACCACCTCCGTTCTACCTTCGATTGAGTGTGTATCTCTTAGCCTCCTGGTTTATGATGCATGTTTGCCTTGCCTGACAACCGAGCCTTCCATTCCATGAGATCAGAGTCTTCGTGGTATAGGCGAGAATCAATTGGCGGCCATTCCTGAGATCCGGAAAGTCTAAATCTTGTCTGTGGTATTCCGAGTAGGATCTGGGAAGGGATGACTGTGACGAGCTTCAAACTCACGAGTGTTGGGCGTAGTGACAGACGCAAAAGGATCAATGAATCCTATTCCAACATGATCGAGAACCGACAGATGGTTAGCCGTGCGGTGACAGCGCATTTGGACCATTTTCACTAAGAGGACGGGAGGTAGCCATTGACAACGGTGAAACACAACATAAGCTTGCCATGGAAAGGAGTATGAATGATTGGAAGAAGGCAATAGGAAAGCAAAAGTTTAGGAGGAACAAAGCATCTTCATACGCTTATCTGAAATTCTCACCAATGAATTACATAAGTATCTCTGTCTTATTTTATGTTTTATTTGTCTTTTAATTATCTTAAACTCCATAACCATTTGAATCCACCTGACTGAGATTTACAAGATGACCATAGCTTGCTTCAAGCCGACAATCTCCGTGGGATCGACCCTTACTCACGTAAGGTTTATTACTTGGACGACCCAGTGCACTTGTGATGAGCGAATAATTTATACACTTTTTGACATTGTTTTTACATAGTTTTCAGTTTGATTTGATTAGTTTTTAGTATATTTTTATTATTTTTAAATAAAATTCACATTTCTAGACTTTACTATGAGTTTGTGTGTTTTTCTGTGATTTCAGATAATTTCTGGCTGAAGTTGAGGGACTTGAGCAAAAATCAGATTCAGAGGTTGAAGAAAGACTACAGATGCTGTTGGATTCTGACCTCCCTACACTCAAAGTGGATTTTCTGGAGCTACAGAACTTCAAATGATGCGCTCTCAATTGCGTTGGAAAGTAGACATCAAGGGCTTTCCATCAATATATAATAGTCCATACTTTGCCCGAGTTTAGATGACGCAAACTGGCGTTCAACGCCAGCTCCCTGCCCTATTCTGGAGTCCAATGCCAGAAACAGGTTGCAAATTGGAGTTAAACGCCAGAAACAGGTTATAAACTGGCGTTTAACTCCAAGAAAGACCTCTCCACGTGAAAGCTTCAATGCTCAGCCCAAACACACACTAAGTGGGCCCCGAAAGTGGATTTCTGCATCATTTACCTATTTCTGTAACCCTAGTAACAAGTTTAGCATAAATAGAACTTTTTACTATTGTACTGGGGGTCCTTTTTCCCTTAATTTCGAATTCATATGCCATTTGGGGAGGCTGGCCATTCGGCCATGCCTGGACCTTGTTCTTATGTATTTTCAACGGTAGAGTTTCTACACACCATAGATTAAGGTGTGGAGCTCTGCTGTTCCTCATGAATTAATGCAAAGTACTATTGTTTTTCTATTCAACTCAAGCCTATTTCTTATCTAAGATATACACTTGTTCTTCAACCTAAGGAAGGTGATGATCCGTGACACTCATCACCATTCTCACCCATGAACGCGTGCCTGACAACCACCTCCGTTCTACTTGCAATCGTTTAAGTGCATATCTCTTTGCCTTCTGGTTCATGACGCATGGTTGCCTTGCCTGATAACCGAGCCTTCCATTCCATGAGATCAGAGTCTTCGTGGTATAGGCTAGAATTATTGGCGGCCATTCTTGAGATCCGAAAAGTCTAAACCTTGTCTGTGGTATTCCGAGTAGGATCTGGGAAGGGATGGCTGTGACGAGCTTCAAACTCGCGAGTGCTGGGCGTAGTGACAGACGCAAAAGGATGACTGAATCCTATTCCAGTATGATCGAGAACCGACAGATGAATAGCCGTGCGGTGACAGCGCATTTTAGACCATTTTCACTGAGAGGACGGGATGTAGCCATTGACAACGGTGATGCCCTGCATAAGCTTGCCATGGAAGGGAGTAGGAATGATTGGATGAAGACAGCAGGAAAGTAGAGGTTCAGGAGGAACGAAAGCATCTCTATACGCTTATCTGAAATTCTCACCAATGAATTACATAAGTATCTCTATCCTGGTTTATATTTTAATTATGTTTTAATTATCAATTCTCTATAACCATCTGAATCCACCTGACTGAGATTTACAAGGTGACCATAGCTTGCTTCAAGCCGACAATCTCCGTGGGATCAACCCTTACTCACGTAAGGTTTATTACTTGGACGACCCAGTGCACTTGCTGGTTAGTTGTGCGAAGTTGTGACAAAGTGTGTGAATTACGTTCCGGGCACCAAGCTTTTGGCGCCATTGTTAAGGATCACAATTTCGTGCACCAAGTTTTTGGCGCCGTTGCCGGGATTGTTCGAGTTTGGACAACTGACGGTTCATGTTGTTGCTCAGATTAGGTAATTTTATTTTAATTTTAAGCTTTTTATTTCTTATTTTCGAAAAATACAAAAAAAAAATTTCTTTTTCGTTTTTCCCAAAATAATTTTCGAAAAATACCAAAAAAAAATTAATAAAATCATAAAACCAAAAATAATTTTGTGTTTCTTGTTTGAGTCTTGTGTCAAATTATAAGTTTGGTGTCAATTGCATATTTTTTCAAACTTTCTTGCATTTTTCGAAAATTCATGCATTGCATTCTTCATGATCTTCAAGTTGTTCTTGATGAATCCTCTTGTTTGATCTTCATATTTTCTTGTTGTGTGTTGCATCTTGTTTTTCATATGCATTCTTGCATTCATAGTGTCTAAAAATTAAAAATTTCTAACTTTGGTGTCTTGCATGTTCTTCTTTTCTTAAAAATTTTCAAAAATAAGTCTTGATGTTCATCTTGATCTTCAAAGTGTTCTTGGTGTTCATCTTGACATTCATAGTGTTCTTGCATGCATCATTTGTTTTGATCCAAAATTTTCATGCATTGTGTCTTTTTTGTGTTTTTCTCTTTCTTCATTAAAAATTCAAAAATAAAAAAATATCTTTCCCTTATTCACTCATAAATTTTCGAAAATTTGAGTTGACTTTTTCAAAACTTTTTAAAACTTAGTTGTTTCTTATGAGTCAAATCAAATTTTCAATTTAAAAATCCTATCTTTTTCAAAAATCAAATCTTTTTCATTTTTTTCTTTCATATTTTCGAAAATTTCAATTTGATTTTCAAAAATCTTTTTCTTATTTTGTTTCATAATTTCAAAATCTTTACTAACAATTAATGTGATTGATTCAAAAAAGTTTGTTACTTGCCTATTCAGAAAGGTTCAATCTTTAAATTTTTAAATCATATCTTTTTGTTTCTTGTTAGTCAAGTAATCAACTTTAATTTTCAAAATCAAATCTTTTTAAAATTCTTTTTCAAATCTTTTTCAAAATAAATTTCAATCACATCTTTTTCAAAATCAATTTCAAAATCTTTTCTAACTTCTTATCTTTTCAAAATTGATTTTCAAATCTTTTCAATTAATCTTATCTTTTTGTTTGATTCTTATCTTTTTCAAAACTACCTAACTAATTTTCTCTCTCTAATTTTCGAAAATCACCTTTCTCTTTTCAAAATTCCTTTTTAATTAACTAATTATTTTAAATTTTAATTTTAATTTTATTTCTTTTCTTATTTTCGAATTTTAACTTTAATTTTAAATTAAAAATAAAAAATATTTTTATTTTATTTTATTTAATTTTCGAATTCTTCCCTCTCTCATCTCCTTCTAATTATTTATTCATCTACTAACACTTCTCTTCCACCCAAGAATTCGAACCCATTCTTCCCCTCTGTGTTTGGATTCTTATCTTTTCCTTCCTCTATTCTTCTCTTCTTATACTTACATAAGGAATCTCTATACTGTGACATAGAGGATTCCATATTTTCTTTTTTGTTTTCTTCTTTTTCATATGAGTAGGAACAAGGATAAGAACATTCTTGTTGAAGCTGATCCTGAACCTGAAAGGACTCTGAAGAGGAAGCTAAGGGAAGCTAAAGCACAACTCTCTGGAGAAAATCTGACAGAAATTTTTGAAAAAGAAGGAGACATGGCCGAAAATAATAACAATGCAAGGAAGATGCTTGGTGACTTTACTGCACCAAATTCCAATTTACATGGAAGAAGCATCTCAATCCCTGCCATTGGAGCAAACAATTTTGAGATAAAGCCTCAATTAGTTTCTCTGATGCAACAGAATTGCAAGTTTCATGGACTTCCATCAGAAGATCCTTTTCAGTTCTTAACTGAATTCTTGCAAATCTGTGATACTGTTAAGACCAATGGGGTTGACTCCGAGGTCTACAGGCTTAAGCTTTTCCCGTTTGCTTTAAGCGACAAAGCTAGAATATGGTTGGACTTTCAACCTAAAGACAGCCTGAACTCTTGGGATAAGCTGGTCACGGCTTTCTTAGCCAAATTCTTTCCTCCTCAAAAGATTAGCAAGCTTAGAGTGGATGTTCAAACCTTCAAACAGAAAGAAGGTGAATCCCTCTATGAAGCTTGGGAGAGATATAAGCAACTGACCAAAAAGTGTCCTTCTGATATGCTTTCAAAATGGACCATCCTGGATGTATTCTATGATGGTTTGTCTGAATTATCAAAGATGTCATTGGACCATTCTGCAGGTGGATCCATTCACCTAAAGAAAATGCCTGCAGAAGCTCAGGAACTCATTGACATGGTTGCAAATAATCAGTTCATGTACACTTCTGAAAGGAATCCTGTGAGTAATGGGACGCCTCAGAGGAAGG
Source organism: Arachis ipaensis (assembly GCF_059453495.1). Classification (NCBI taxonomy): domain Eukaryota; kingdom Viridiplantae; phylum Streptophyta; class Magnoliopsida; order Fabales; family Fabaceae; genus Arachis; species Arachis ipaensis. The sequence continues at coordinate 76,066,992 of NC_142440.1, read as the reverse complement.
GAGTTCTTGAAATTGATGCTCTGAATGCCATATTGGCTCAGAATAAAATATTGACTCAGCAAGTCAATATGATTTCTCAAAGTCTGAATGGAATGCAAGCTACATCCAACAGTACTCAAGAGGCATCTTCTGAAGAAGAAGCTTATGATCCTGAGAACCCTGCAATAGCAGAGGTGAATTATATGGGGGAACCCTATGGAAATACCTATAATCCCTCATGGAGAAATCATCCAAATTTCTCATGGAAGGATCAACAAAAGCCTCAACAAGGCTTTAATAATGGTGGAAGAAACAGGTTTAGCAATAGTAATCCTTTTCCATCATCCACTCAGCAATAGACAGAGAATTCTGAGCAGAATCTATCTAGCTTAGCAAATATAGTCTCTGATCTATCTAAGGCCACTTTAAGTTTCATGAATGAAACAAGGTCCTCCATTAGAAATTTGGAGGCACAAGTGGGCCAGCTGAGTAAAAGGGTCACTGAAACCCCTCCTAGTACTATCCCAAGCAATATAGAAGAGAATCCAAAAAGAGAGTGCAAGGCCATTACCTTGCTTGGTGTGGCCGAACCCAAAGAGAAGAAGGAGGACGTGAATCCTAGTGAGGAAGACCTCCTGGGACGCTCAGTGACCAATAAGGAGTTTCCCTTTGAGGAACCAAAGGAATCTGAGGCTCATCTAGAGACCATAGAGATTCCATTGAACCTCCTTTTGCCCTTCATGAGCTCTGATGAGTATTCTTCCTCTGAAGAGAATAAACACATTACTGAAGAGCAAGTTGCTAAGTGCCTTGGTGCAATCATGAAGCTGAATGCCAAATTATTTGGTAATGAGACTTAGGAAGATGAACCTCCCTTGCTCACCAATGAACTAAATACATTGGATAGGCATAAATTACCTCAAAAGAAACAGGATCCTGGTAAATTCTTAATATCCTGTAACATAGGCACCATGACCTTTGAAAAGGCTCTGTGTGACCTGGGGTCAGGTATTAACCTTATGCCACTCTCTGTAATGGAGAAACTTGGGATCTTTGAGGTGCAAGCTGCCAGAATCTCTTTAGAGATGGCAGACAACTCAAGAAAACAGGCTTATGGATAAGTAGAGGACATGTTAGTAAAGGATGAAGGCCTTTACATCCCTGCTGATTTCATAATCCTAGACACTGGGAAGGAGGAGGATGAATCCATCATCCTTGGAAGACCCTTCCTAGCCACAGTAAGAGCTATGATTAATGTAGACAGAGGAGAGTTGGTCCTCCAACTAAATGAGGACAACCTTGTGTTTAAAACTCAAGGATCTCCTTCTGTAACCATGGAGAGGAAGCATGAAAAGCTTCTCTCACTGCAGAGTCAACCAAAGCCCCCACAGTCAAACTCTAAGTTTGGTGTTGGGAGGCCACAACCAAAATCTAAGTTTGGTGTTGAACCCCCACATTCAAACTCTAAGTTTGGTGTTGGGAGGTTCCAACAATGCTTTGAATATATGTGAGGCTCCATGAGAGCTCATTGTCAAGCTATTGACATTAAAGAAGCGCTTGTTGGGAGGCAACCCAATGTTATTTAATTATATCTATTTTCTATTGTTATTTTATGTTTTTTAGGTTGATGATCATGTGGAGTCACAAAAACTACTGAAAAATCAAAAACAGAATGAAAAACAGCTTTAAAAATAGCTCACCCTGGAGGAAGAACTTACTGGCATTTAAACGCCAGTAAAAAGCATCAAACTGGCGTTTAATGCCAGAAAGAAGCATCAAGCTGGCGTTAAACGCCAGAAACAAGCACCAGACTGGCGTTTAACGCCAGAACAGAGCATGTAAGTGGCGTTAAACGCGAGAAACAGGCTACTTTTGGGCGTTTAATGCCAGACATGCATGCTAAGGGCGTTTTACACGCCTAATTGGAGCAGGGATGTTAAGTCCTTGACCTCACAGGATCTGTGGACCCCACAAGATCCCCTCAGGATCTGTGGACCCTACAGGATCCCCACATTTTTTTCTCTCCTCTTCACACCTTTTCATAACTCTCTTCCACAAATACCCCTCACCAATCACCTCAATCTCTCTTTCCTAAAAACCCCACCTACCTCCAAAATTCAAACTCTTTTCCCTCCCAAACCCAACCCTAATGGCCGAACCCTAAACCTTCCCCCACTCATATATAAACCCCTCATTCCTTCTTCATTTTCACACAACACAACCCTTTCTTCTTCCCCTTGGCCGAATACACACCTCTCTCTCTCTCCTCCATCTTTCTTCTTCTTCTCCTTCTTTCATTCTTCTTTTGCTCGGAGACGAGCAAATATTTTAAGTTTGGTGTGGTAAAAGCATTGCTTTTTGTTTTTCCATAACCATTAATGGTACCTAAGGCCAGAGAAACCTCAAAAAAGAGGAAAGAAAAGGCAATTGCTTCCACCTCTGAGTCATGGGAGATGGAGAGATTCATCTCAAAGGTCCATCAAGACCACTTCTATGAAGTTGTGGCCAAGAAGAAAGTGATCCCTGAGGTTCCTTTCAAGCTCAAAAAGAATAAGTATCCGGAGATCCAACATGAGATCCAAAAAAGAGGTTGGGAAGTTCTCACCAACCCCATTCAACAAGTCGGGATCTTAATGGTTCAAGAGTTCTATGCGAACGCATGGATCACTAGGAACCATGATCAAAGTGTGAACCCGAATCCAATGCATTGGCTTACCATGGTTCGGGGGAAATACTTAGATTTTAGTCCGGAAAATGTAAGGCTGGCGTTCAACTTGCCAATGATGGAAGAAAATGCACGCCCCTACACTAGAAGGGTCAACTTTGATCAAAGGTTGGACCAAGTCCTCATGGACATATGTGTGGAAGGAGCTTAATGGAAAGTTAACTCAATAGGCAAGCTGGTTCAATTGAGAAGACTGGACCTTAAGCCTGTAGCTAGAGGATGGTTGGAGTTCATTCAATGCTCAATCATTCCTACTAGCAACCAGTCTGAAGTTACTATAGACCGGGCCATCATGATCCATAGTATCATGATTGGGGAGGAAGTGGAAGTTCATGAGATTATACCTCAAGAACTCTACAAGGTGGCTGACAAGTCCTCCACTTTGGCAAGGTTAGCCTTTCCTCACCTCATTTGTCACCTCTGCAATTCGGCTAGAATTGAGATAGAGGGAGACATCTTCATTGAAGAGGACAAGCCCATCACTAAGAAAAGGATGGAGCAAATAAGAGATCATGGACCTCAATAAGAGCATGAGGAAATCCCTCACCATGAAATCCCTGAGATGCCTCAGGGGATGCACTTTCCTCCACAAAACTATTGGGAGCAAATCAACACTTCCCTAGGATAATTAAGCTCTAACATGGGACAACTAAGAATGGAGCACCAAGAGCACTCCATCATCCTCCATGAGATTAGAGAAGATCAAAGAGCTATGAGGGAGGAGCAACAAAGACAAGGAAGAGACATAAAGGAGCTCAAGAGCACCATTGGTTCTTCAAGAAGAGGAAGACGTCATCCTCACTAAGGTGGACCCGTTCCTTAATCTCCTTGTTCTTATTTTCCTATTTTTCGTTTACTATGCTTTATGTTTATTTATGTTTGTATCTTTATTACATGATCATTAGTATTTAAGTGTCTATGCCTTAAAGTTATGAATGTCCTATGAATCCATCACCTCTCTTAAATGAAAAATGTTCTAAAAACAAAAGAACAAAAAGTACAGGGTTTCGAATTCATCCTTGAAACTAGTTTAGTTATTTTGATGTGGTGACAATACTTTTTGTTTTCTGAATGAATGCTTGAACAGTGCATATGTCTTTTGAATTTGTTGTTTATGAATGTTAAATATGTTGGCTCTTGAAAGAATGATGAAAAAGGAGACATGTTATCTGATAATTTGAAAAATCATAAAAATGATTCTTGAAGCAAGAAAAAGCAGTGAATACAAAAGCTTGCGAAAAAAAAGGAAGAAAAATGGCAAAAAAAATAGAAGAAAGAAAAAGAAAAAGCAAGCAGAAAAAGCCAAAAGCTCTTTAAACCAAAAGGCAAGAGCAAAAAGCCAATAGCCCTTAAAACCAAAAGGCAAGGGTAATAAAAAGGATCCAAGGCTTTGAGCATCAGTGGATAGGAGGGCCTAAAGGAATAAAATCCTGGCCTAAGCAGCTAAACCAAGCTGTCCTAACCATGTGCTTGTGGCGTGAAGGTGTCAAGTGAAAACTTGAGATTGAGCGGTTAAAGTAAAGGTCCAAAGTAAAAAAAAGAGTGTGCTTAAGAACCCTGGACACCTCTAATTGGGGACTTTAGCAAAGCTGAGTCACAATCTGAAAAGGTTCACCCAGTTATGTGTCTGTGGCATTTATGTATCCGGTGGTAATACTGGAAAATAAAGTGCTTAGGGCCACGACCAAGACTCATAAAGTAGTTGTGTTCAAGAATCAACATACTGAACTAGGAGAATCAATAACACTATCTGAATTCTAAGTTCCTATAGATGCCAATCATTTTGAACTTCAAAGGATAAAGTGAGATGCCAAAACTACTCAAGAGGCAAAAAGCTACAAGTCCCGCTCATCTGATTGGAGCTAAGTTTCATTGATATTTTGGAATTTATAGTATATTCTCTTCTTTTTATCCTATTTGATTTTCAGTTGCTTGGGGACAAGCAACAATTTAAGTTTGGTGTTGTGATGAGCGGATAATTTATACGCTTTTTGGCATTGTTTTTACATAGTTTTCAGTATGATTTGATTAGTTTTTAGTATATTTTTATTAGTTTTAAATAAAATTCACATTTCTGGACTTTACTATGAGTTTGTGTGTTTTTCTGTGATTTCAGATAATTTCTGGCTGAAATTGAGGGACTTGAGCAAAAATCAAATTCAGAGGTTGAAGAAGGACTGCAGATGCTGTTGGATTCTGACCTCCCTGCACTCAAAGTGGATTTTCTGGAGCTACAGAACTCCAAATGACGCGCTCTCAATTGTGTTGGAAAGTAGACATCCAGCGCTTTCCAGCAAAATATAATAGTCCATACTATGCCCGAGTTTAGATGACGCAAACTGGCGTTCAACGCCAGCTCCCTGCCCTATTCTAGAGTCAAACGCCAGAAACAGGTTGCAAAGTGGAGTTAAACGCCAGAAACAGGTTATAAACTGGCGTTTAACTCCAAGAAAGACCTCTCCACATGAAAGCTTCAATGCTCAGCCCAAGCACACACCAAGTGGGCCCCGGAAGTGGATTTCTGCATCATTTACCTATTTCTGTAACCCTAGTAACTAGTTTAGCATAAATAGAACTCTTTACTATTGTACTAGGGGTCCTTTTTCCCTTAATTTTGAATTCATATGCCATTTGGGGAGGCTGGCCATTCGGCCATGCCTGGACCTTGTTCTTATGTATTTTCAACGGTAGAGTTTCAACATACCATAGATTAAGGTGTGGAGCTCTACTGTTCCTCATGAATTAATGCAAAGTACTATTGTTTTTCTATTCAACTCAAGCCTATTTCTTATCTAAGATATACACTTGTTCTTCAACCTGAGGAAGGTGATGATCCGTGACACTCATCACCATTCTCACCCATGAACGTGTGCCTGACAACCACTTCCGTTCTACTTGCAATCGCTTAAGTGCATATCTCTTAGCCTTCTGGTTCATGACGCGTGGTTGCCTCGCCTGACAACCGAGCCTTCCATTCCATGAGATCAGAGTCTTCGTGGTATAGGCTAGAATTATTGGCGGTCATTCTTGAGATCCGGAAAGTATAAACCTTGTCTGTGGTATTCTGAGTAGGATCTGGGAAGGGATGGTTGTGACGAGCTTCAAACTCGCGAGTGCTGGGCGTAGTGACAGACGCAAAAGGATGACTGAATCCTATTCCAGTATGATCGAGAACTGACAGATGAATAGCCGTGCGGTGACAGCACATTTTGGACCATTTTCACTGAGAGGACGGGATGTAGCCATTGACAACGGTGATGCCCTGCATAAGCTTGCCATGGAAGGGAGTAGGAATGATTGGATGAAGACAGCAGGAAAGCAGAGGTTCAGGAGGAACGAAAGCATCTCTATACGCTTATCTAAAATTCTCACCACTGAATTACATAAGTATCTCTATCCTAGTTTATATTTTAATTATGTTTTAATTATTAATTCTCTATAACCATCTGAATCCGCCTGACTGAGATTTACAAGGTGACCATAGCTTGCTTCAAGCCGACAATCTCCGTGGGATCGACCCTTACTCACGTAAGGTTTATTACTTGGACGACCCAGTGCACTTGCTGGTTAGTTTTGCAAAGTTATGACAAAGTGTGTGAATTACGTTCCGAGCACCAAGTTTTTGGCGCCATTGTTAAGGATCACAATTTCGTGCACCAACTTGCTGGTTAGTTGTGCGGAGTTGTGACAAAGAGTTGAGATTACAATTGTGCGTACCAAGTTGTTGGCACAATTGATGATCACAATTTCGTGCACCAGGTTCCTAGAGTTGGAATGTCCAACATTTAGTGATAATTCTTGGATTGTTAATTGTTCTTGTTTCCACTAACGCTAACCTGTTGCTAAGGTAATTAGCAAGTGAGTTAGGATTTATGGATTAAGAACAATTATGCTTACTTCACTTACTCTTCAATGTAAGAGTTAACTAATTGAGATTAATCCATTACAATTGTCATAGTTGTGGTTGCAACAAGGAAAGAAAGCCCTAGCTCATCCCAAGCCAAGATTCTATTTATGCTTTAAATCACACACACACACACATACATACATCAATCACTTTTATATCTTACTTGTTTATATTACATAGCTAGTTCTTTAATTCCTTTATTAGTTCATTAATTGCAATTTTTAATGTTCTTTTGTTTCTTTGATTTTTTATCTCTTTATTGAAAATCTCTTTTGCCTTCACAACCGAAAGTGAACACTCATTGGCACGTGTCCTTGGGAGACGACCCGGGAATTTGAAACTCCCGGAATTATAATTGGTTTTAAATAGAATCTAAACTTTGATGAGGGTCAACTGTGGGTTGGGACTGTACTTGCAACGCTAATCCCATTCTTGGAGGAAAATTTCCTAACCCACATTTGGCTAGCCGTCAAGTTTTTGGTGCCGTTGCCGGGGATACACTAAGTGCAATGAGTGCTATAGTTTTGGTTGTTGTAAATATGTGAATAGTGTGAATACTTGATTTTTGTTTGTTACTTGAAGCTAATTAATAGTTGGCGCCTCTATCTAAGTAGTAGTAGTAACTAACATTTTTATTTGTTTAGTCCTAGGTAAATAGAGATAGTTAGGATATATATTCAATCGTTCATTGCTTTTGTTAATATTATTGAGTCTTATCTTTTCTTTTCACCATGAGCTATCACCCTTTAGCTTGGAGTTTGGTTGTTATCATGTTGTAGGGGATGACAATACCAACATCGGGTCGCAATAAAGTATAGGAGGCCAAATTGAGGAAGGGTCGCAAGCAAGCAATTCTTGGCAACAAGGACCATCGCATGGACCATATGATCCTAATGCTTATCAACCTCTCATACCTTGTAGAACACACTATCATTACAATTTTTCCCCTCCACATGCTCATACTCCAGATCCTTTATATGAGACACAACCACTATGCTCTCAAGTCCCTTTGCTACTCCAACCACCAACTCCTGTTCATTCACCTTACTGACCACTATACTTGGAGCAACCTAACCTTCACCATCATCCCACTCACTTCAACCTTCCTCATGAGGAGAAAAATCTTCAAGCCTTCATTCAAGAACAACGGAAATTTCAAAGAAGACAAGACAATTGCATGGTAACTCTTGCTGAGGTCTTGTCCCGTTTAACACTCCCCTCTACCTCTAACAACCTTACTCCTCCACAACTTGTGACACCTAGTGGTCCACCTTTGCCGCCTCCATCAACCCTCAAGTCTAGCATTGATGCTATAATTCCAAAATGAGGCAAGCTATTTGAGAAGATAGACTCTCAACCCACCCTTGCCAAGGAGGAGCCTAATGATGAATTGGTTGATAAAGATGAAAACTCGGTTGAAGGCGAAGAAAAGGGAAAACTTATGGTAGACACCCAACATGAGCTCCGAGAAGGTTTAATTGTCGAAGGAAGCTCAAGAGTGAGAGAATTTGATGACGATGATGAAAGCACCTCACCAATCCCTCATGACTAAGAGGATAGACTACCACACCAAGAAGCAAGGGAAGTTTTGAAGCCTCTTCTATAGCATGTTAAATATGCATTCTTTGATGAGGAACATAAATTCCTGGTGATAGTTACAACCGATCTTTCCAATCAAGAGGAACAACAACTCCTTGAGGTTATCTGGAAGTACAAGAAGGCGATTGGATGGAGCCTAAATGAGATTGTGGGAATAAGCCCTCAAGTGTGCCTTCATAAAATTTTCTTGGACGAGGGTGCTAAGCCAATTCGTCAACTACAAAGACGGTTAAACCCCACAATCCTTGATGTATTCAAGAAAGAAGTAACTTGCTTTTTGGAAGCGGACATCATCTATCCTATCTCAGACAGTGAGTGGGTGAGCCCGGTCCAAGTGGTGTCGAAGAAATCCGGGGTAACCAGGGTAAAAATGGAAAGTGGAGAGCTTGTTGCAACCCGGATTCAAAATGCTTGGCGGGTGTACATTGATTACCGCCATCTGAATCAAACAATGCGGAAGGACCATTACCCGTTGCCATTTATTGATGAAATATTGGATCGCTTGGCAGGTAAATCCTATTACTGCTTCTTGGATGGATATACTGGATACTTTCAAATTCATATAGCTCCTGAAGATCAGGAGAAAACTACCTTCACTTGTCCCTTTGGAACGTTTGCATATAAAAGAATGTTGTTTGGCTTATGCAATACACTGGCAACATTCTAAAGGTGCATGACAAGTGTTTTCTTGGATCTTTTGGAAAATTACATGGAAGTATTCATGGACAATTTAGTGTTTATGGTAGCTCCTTTGATGATTGCTTAGGGAACTTAGCTAGGGTACTAGAACGATGCACCAATACTGACCTTGTATTAAACTTTGAAAAATGTTACTTTATGATGAAGTAAGGTATAGTATTGGGTCATATTGTGTCTAAGGACAGAATTTCCGTCGACCCAGCTAAGATTGATGTCATTTCGAGTATACCTTATCCCTCCTTGGTGAGGGAGATCCGTTTCTTTCATGGTCATACAGGTTTTTACCGCTGTTTTATTAAGGATTTTAGCAAAGTTGCTTTGCCCCTCTCCTGCCTACTTCAAAAGGATGTGGAATTCCATTTTGATGAGGATTGAAAAAAGGCTTTTGACAAATTGAAGGATGTGTTGACCACAACCCCTATTGTGCGAGGCCCAAATTGGAACGAATCTTTCGAGATCGTGTGCGATGCCTCGAATCACGCCGTAGGTGCCGCGCTAGCACAGCACAATGGTAACACTCCTTACACTATAGGATATGCCTCAAAAACCTTAGATTCGGCTCAGTCGAATTACACCACTACCGAAAAAGAGCTTTTAGCAATTGTTTTTGCACTAGATAAGTTTCGACCTTATTTGCTAGGCTCTAAAGTGGTGGTGTGTTCGGACCATGCCGCGTTGAAGTATTTGCTAAAGAAGAAAGAGTCAAAGCCTAGGCTAATTAGGTGGATATTGCTTTTGTAAGAATTTGACTTGGAGATTAGGGATAGAAGTGGGTCCCAAAATTCGGTAGCGGACGATTTGAGTCGGCTTGAACATTTAACCTTGGACCTACTCCTATCAATGACTCATTCCCCTTTGATACCTTGCAAGCAATATCCCAATGTGCCCCTTAGTTTGCCCTGATTGCTAATTACTTGGTCGCTCACGTATTTTTTCCCACAATTTTTGAAGCATCAAAAGGATAAATTAAAGGGTGATGCTAAGTATTACCTTTGGGATGATCAACATCTGTGGAGGCGTGGGGCAGACCAAGTAATAAGGAAGTGTGTGCCAGAATCTGAGTTTCAGTCTATCCTTCAATCTTGCCACTCATCTGAAAGTGGGGGTCACTTTGGCCCACAGCTAACAGCAAGGAAGGTGCTAGACTGTGCATTCTGGTGGCCCACTTTATTTAGGGATGCCAACCAATTTTGTAAATCTTGTCATCAATGCCAGAAATCTGGAAATACCTCACAAAGAGATGAAATGCCCAACAACCGATATTTTTTCTGAAATTTGTTATGTTTGGGGCATAGATTTTATGGGGCCATTTCCAAATTCCAATGGGCTTGTTTATATTTTGTTAGCCGTGGATTACGTCTCAAAATGGGTGGAAGCAATTCCTACCCGTTGTGATGATGCTAATACCGTTGCTTCATTTTTAAGAAACAATATCATTTGCAGATTTGGGTCGCCACGAGCAATCGTGAGCGACCAAGGAACCCATTTTTGCAACAGGAAAATTGAGGCATTGATGAAAAAGTATGGGGTTCTTCATAAAGTTTCCACAGCCTACCATCTTCAAACCAATGGGCAAGCAGAAGTAAGCAACAGGGAGATCAAGAGAATCTTGGAGAAAGTGGTCAACCCACAAAGAAAGGATTGCAGTTCCAGATTGGGAGATGCATTATGGGCATATAGGACCGCCTACAAGACCCCAATTAGAATGAGCCCCTTTCGCATTGTCTTTGGGAAGCCTTGTTATCTTCCAGTTGAAATCTAACACAAGGCATATTGGGTGGTGAAGCATTGCAATCCAGACTTAAAGGGAGCGGAAATGGAACGTAAGCTCCAATTGGAGAAGTTAGAATGTCTTAGGCTAGAAGCATATGAGAATTCTAAGTTTTATAAGGAAAAGGCCAAGACATTAAAATATTAGGAGGAAGAACTTTAAGATAAGTGATGAAGTGCTTGTGTATAACTCAAGATTGAGGTTGATGCCTGGGAAGCTGAGATCTAGGTGGGATGGACCATTCAAAGTGGTGGATGTCAAGCCTTATGGAGTGATTGAGGTAGTTCACCCTATCAATGGAACTACATTCAAAATCAACGGTCATAGGGTGAAGCTTTACCACACACAACCCAAGCATGCCAAGGAGTCAGAGATTTTTCTCCTTGGAGAAGTTCCATATATTCATCAATGAATTCATACAAGTCAAACTTAGGACTTTAAACCAAAGTGCTAGGTGGGAGACACCCCACCATGGTAACATTGTTCAAACCCTTCTCTTTTTATAGTCCTTTGACTTAATTGCTTTCTTTTGATATGTTGATGTACTTAGGATTAGTTATTCTTTGAACTAGAAAGGTTAATTTACTTGTGGGTCATGAATGTTTGAATATTTGTGTATTTTGGGTTGAGATTTTGATTGTGCTAAGGCTTAGTACCTTAGTTTTTGAGAAAAAAAATTTTTTTGAAAAATTGGGCATCGTGCATACGCACAGACTTGTGCATGCGCATAAAACCTCCATTTTCTGCGTCCTATGCGCGCACACACTCATGGTTATGCCTTCTGTTCACAGTGCCCACACGGCTTGCGCGTGGGCGCTCCCCTATTTTCTTGGCTCTGTGCGTGCGCACCTGCTTGTGCGTATGCACGCACCCTTCTTTTCGCACTCTCTGTGCGAGCGCACAAGCTTGTGCGCCCGCACACCAGCGTGCATCCCTTCTGTTCGGAGCACTGGCACAGCCTGTGCGCGTGAACCCCTGCCCTTTTCATTTCTGTGCGTGCGCACGGACTTGTGTGCGCACGCACACATGACCCTTCCCCAAGCAATATAAAAAAAAAGTTTGTCAGCCATCCGTGCGAGCGCACAGCCTTGTGTGGCCACACACCTCAATGCAACCCCTCTACTGGGAGTATTCGCACGCTCTGTGCATCCACATCCCTCTCTATTTTGCTTCTTGTGCGTGCACACCTGCATGTGCGTACGCACGCATCCCTCTTTTCACGTTCCCTGTGCGCCTACACACTTCTTTACGCACCCTCTGTTTGGAGCGATCGCACGCTCTGTGCGTCCGCACCCCCTTCTGTTTCGCTTTCTGTGCGTGTGCATGGACCTGTGTGCGCAGGCACAAGTCTCGGCCTGGGCGTTAATCAGGCAAAACCCCTTTTGAGCCAGCAGCATCCTATCTCTTCTTCTCCATCATTGCTGTGCCACCCTCCACCCATCCCTCCTTCCGGCGGCCCTACCACCGTCAGCCACCACCACCCATCTTCCTCTTTCTTCTCTCTCTCTTCTTTCTTTTTTCCTCTCTTTTTCTTTTTCTTCTCAACCACCGGAGAGCTTCTTCACCTTTGTGGAACTCCGGTGTGTCTCCGGCAAAGCTAACCGCTGTGAGCTCGCAGTGGCTATAACAAGTGCCATTTTTCCATCTTCTCATCTTGCTTTCTTCACTCTTTGATTTTTAGGTTTTTATTTCCTTTTTATGTTGATTTTTTGAAGTTGTTTTTCTTTTCTTTTAATGTTAATTATATTGAACGTATTGCTTTCTTTAGTTATCTTTGTATTGTAAGTGTTGATCTTGGAATTGTTGGGTTACTTTTGATTGAATTTGAGCTTAATTGTGATAAGTTTGCACAATGCACATCATATGTTCGATTAAATGCCTAAATAACACTCTTGTTTGATTCATATGAGATGGCTATCATATGCTTTCAACTAATCTCTTGTTTGACATATTCTATGATTTGTACATACCAATGCATTTCATTGTCTCTTGCACTTGAAGTTCCAAACACCCATGTCTTACATGACTTTTGATCCTTTGTTAATAGGTGATTTATTTGCAAATGCTTTGTTCTTAGTTGAATTCAATTTTTGTTGTTCATCTTAGCAATTTAATTGAGTAATCACATTACAAATGTTCAATTTTTTTTATGTCTTGATCAAACATCTTTTGGCTCTAACTCAAGAACATTATATATATGATTATCACTTCTTGAAGATGAAAAAATGACACTTCACTTTGCTTGAATAGTTATTGTTGTTGTGCAACCTTCTTAATAATGAACTTTCATTCCCACAACTTCAATAATCATTTCCTTCAAAGATTTCAATTAAGTCATTTGGTGCTTGCTTAAGGTTGCTTCCATAATTAATTCTTTAAACTTGCAACTTAAGCACTTGATTGCGAAGCATTGAACTTTGCTTGTTTTAATAGTGTGATTGCCATTTTATCTGGACGGTGTGTGAGTTTTAACCGTATGCACTCTTGGAATACACACATTGTTTCATCTCAAATCACACTATTTTGAGAGCTTCTCAATTAAGAATTTTAATTCTTCTCTCCATTGTTTGTGCTTCCTCATTATTCTTATTTTATTGTTGCCATGGAATCTTGAAATCTTTTGTTTATAATTCTCATTTTTTATGATGCGGAAGAAAGGTAAAGCACCGGTCACATCACCGGTTGTGCAACCAACAACTCGTCCTCCTAATACTTGGTTCATGGATCGCCAAATTGAGAGACCAACTGTCTTGGTTAACTGAAGAGCCAACTTCCAATATAAAGTAATCGAGAAAAGAACAATCCATTGGAAGAGGACACTGAAGGTTCCAAGCAAATACAAGGCGATTATCCATGAATGGATTGCCTCGCTTCATTGGGGATTTCTTGAGCAAGACCCCATTGAAGTAAATGAGTCTATGGTGCGAGAATTCTACGCTAACTATCTAGCTTGGGAAGCGGAGTCGGTATTCCTCCGGGAGAAGATGTTGGACACTTCCAACAAGGCTCTAGAATCTCTTCTGAAGATTTTCCACATTCCGCCTGCAAAGGATTATTATTCAAGGATCAAAGCAGTTGTGTTCAAGGGGAAGATGTCATTAGCTCCTATTCTTAAGAAGATTGGTCATCCGGGTGCATCCTGGGAATATGGTAAGGGAGGAAAATTTATTCCTGCTAGCATTGCCTATTCCAATTTGAATGCCGAGCCACGTATTTGGCATCAGATTGTGACCGACTATATAGTTCCTAGCACCTATGCTACCCATGTCAAACTAAAAGCTGCTTTGCGAATTTGGGCTATTTTGAAGAGAAGGAAAATAGCCATTGTATCTTTGATACGCACATCGATTTGGAAACTCATTGAAAAGAAAAAGATCAACATTTCTTTTCCATCGATGGTGATGCGTATGGCTATAACAGCGGGGGTAGATAGGCAATCGACAGACGAGGGGGTAAAATTCTTTTCTTAGACACTTTACAATACCTTTTAGTTCTCTTTCTTCATTTTGCATTTTTGTTTTTATTGCACTCTGTTTGGTTTGTGTGTGTATATTTCTTTATTGCTTATAGTTATATGGTAGTAAATATTTGCATGTTGCATGAGTGAATAAGTTTGGTAAAACAACAAGAAATTTTCATGAAATTCTTCTTAGGGCGTGCCATTGATTGAATTGAAAAATTATTTTTCAACTTGCTTGGAGTATTCTTTTCATAGAACATAGAAAAAGAGCTAGAACAGCATACCTTGTGAGATTTGAGATATAATAAATGGTTGCATATTCTCAACCATAAAGTTTGTTCTTGTGTGTTTACACTCTTTTTTATTGTGATCTTGGATTTGCATGAATCTTTATGTCCTGTATTTGGTGTTTGGATGCATTAGTATGATTAAGGCCATTCTTGATATTAAACTCACTAACCCATATGGCCAACCCTTGCATTCACCTTTGTAACCCCTTTTGAGCCTTTAAATCCCCTTTTGTTCTGATTCTAAGCACATTATTCTCCCTAAAGCGAAAAACCATTAATGTCCTTGAATAACTTCTTTGATTAGCTTGGGTGGAGTAGTGTGTTACTCAAAGTGTGGGGGAGAATTGATGGAAAATATTGGTGATGAAGTTTCATGGGGTATTCATTGTGAAAAATTGGAAAGTGGGTAAATATTCATGCATTCATTGTTCAAAAACATATACATCTCTTGTTGTTGACAAAAAAAGAAAATTTTAATTTTGTAATTTAAATATATATATATATGAAATAAAAAGATAAATAAAGGATGCATATGTTTGTGTTTTGGAAAAAAATGCATGAGTAAATGTGAGATAGGAGATAAATGGGTAGTTAGGTGTTTTGTTAGGTGTATATAGGATGATATAGGATTAGGTGGACACTTGAGCTAATCAAAGATCTAATTCACTAAGTCTACTTAACCATATTGATCTTACCTTAACCCTAGCCCCATTACAACCCTCCAAAGACCTCATGATATTTGTATTCATGCATCAAATATTAGTTAATTGTTAGATGACTTGCAAATCTTTGAAAAACATGATTAAAGGAGAATTGAGTGATTAAGCCGTAAACACTGAGCGAATAGAGTGAATACACATCCGGTGAAGGGTTCGATCGCTCAATTCTATGTTCTTGTCTCTTATATTGTATCTTCTTGCAAGTTGTTTGGTTGTTAGTTTTGAAAATCTCGATTCGATTATTTGGACATTGATCATAGTACACCTACTCTTTGCCTTGGTCCTAAGGCTTTCTTGGGATTGATTGGAATTTCATGGTTTGTTTCTACCAAATTTCAGTAAAGTAGATATTAGTAGGTAATATCTAGTATAGATGCAGGCATATAGGTAGTACATTAAATAAAATTGTTTGCCCTTTCATTCATCTCCTTTGAGTGTGATTAGCATGAGGACATGCTATGTGTTTAAGTGTGGGAGAATTGATGAATCCATATTTTATGATGATTTTTGGTTGAAATTGAGTGAATTTCATCATATAAACCTACACTTATTCCATTAAATAGCATGCTTTTGAGCTTTCCTCCTAAATTATGCTTAATTATGAAAACATGCTCTTTTGTGCCTAATTTAGTCAATTTTATTCCATTTTCCTTCCATTCGATACCTTAATATTGTTTGTGAGTGATTTCAGGTGTATAAGGTAGGAATGGCTTGGTGAGAATGGAAGAAGAGCATGCAAGGAGGAGGAAGCATGATGAAACAAATGAAAAGAGCAAAGCAATGTGTGCGTGCACACAGACCCTTGTGCATACGCACAGGTACCAAAGCAGAACAAAGCGTGCCCGCGCGCAGTATCTTGCGCGTTGCACGATCATCCAAAGTATCGCGAAGTGTGCGTGCGCACAACCCCTTGTGCGTACGCACAACCTGAGATTTTAGCCAAGTGTACGTGCGCACACGTCTGTGCGTATGCACAAGTACCCGCACATGCCTTCATTAAAAACTCACGTGGCTCATGTTTTTGATGGATTGGAGGCCCAATTCTGAAGCCAATAGTTCATAATGGAAGGGGCAAACATTGTGGAAAGAGAGCATATCATTAGGATAGTTTTTAGATAGTAGTAGGAGGCTTTAGTTTAGTTTTCTCTCTAAGTTTTCTCTCGATACCATTAGGATTTATATTAGGGTTTTACATTTCAAGTGCCATTTTCATTTTTGATATTGGATTTTGCTAGCCTCCATTGTAAGTATCTCTTAATTACTACTCTTTATAGTTACAATTTTGATACTCTTTCTTGTAGTTAAAGCTTTAGTGTTAATATATATACCTTTTGCAATTTTGATCTTTTGTTGATAATTTTGATGATTGATGATTGTTATATGCTTGGTTGAGTTGCTATTGTTGCTTTTGATCATTTGTTGCTCATAGTTTCAAGCATTTTCTCAATATTCCCATGTTTAGTGTTTATGCCCACCAAGTGTTTGTGAAAATGTCAATTTTGATTATGGGCTAAATTTTCACCTCTTAGCTTGGGGAAAATGAGCAATTGGGTTCCTAGAGTTGGAATGTTCAACATTTAGTGATAATTCTTGGATTTTTAATTGTTCTTGTTTCCACTAATGCTAACTTGTTGCTAAGGTAATTAGCAAGTGAGTTAGGATTTGTGGATTAAGAACAATTAAGCTTACTTGACTTACTCT
Organism: Arachis ipaensis; assembly: GCF_059453495.1. NCBI lineage: Eukaryota > Viridiplantae > Streptophyta > Magnoliopsida > Fabales > Fabaceae > Arachis > Arachis ipaensis. The sequence continues at coordinate 76,050,142 of NC_142440.1, read as the reverse complement.
TTGATGTAAGAGTTAACTAAGTGAGATTAATCCATTACAATTGTCATAGTTGTAGTTGCAACAAGGAAAGGAATCCCTAGCTCATCCCAAGCCAAAAATTTGGTGCAAATTTCATCTTTGGATGCTGCTTTGAGTTTCTGTGTTATTTTTATGATTTTAGGTGAATTTTTGGCGAATTTGGCAAAATCTTGTTCAGAGACAAAGAAAGGATAGTAGATCCTGTCAATCCTGACCTCCGTGCATTCCAACGATCATGGCTTGAGCTATAGAGGTCTGATTGACACAATCTTAACGGCATTAGAAAGCTAACTTCCAGAGCTTTCCAGCAATATTTAATTGTCTATACTTTTCTTCCAGAATAACTACCAAACCTGGCATTAAACGCCAAGAAAGGGGCATTTAACACCCAAGAAGGACCAACCTCCCAAGTTGAACGCCCAAAACTAGCGTTCAACACCAGCCAGGGAGCATAAGCCAACGAATTCACCCCCTTCCCAGCGTTCAATGCCCATATCCCAAGTTGAACGCCAGGCTTGACCGAAGCATATAACCAAAGTGGGCCCAAAGTGGATTTTAGCACTCCTTAGCTTATCTAGTCTTATCTTTGTAACTTTTAAATTAAAATTAACATCTTTTTAGGGTTAGCTTTTACTATTTAAAGAGGAGATCACTTAGGGAATACATTCATTGACAAACAGATCTTCTTTACTTTTATTTCGTTTTCTCTGTAAAGTATGAGTAACTAAACCTCCTGGTTAAGGTTAGGAGCTCTACTCATTCCTATGGATTAATATCACTACTTTTCTATTTTAATATATATTTGATTCCTTTTTATGATATATTTTCGTTTTTCATCTAAATGAATCTGGGGTTGAACGGAAGTACGACCCCTTTTTCTACATGAGTTCTTGTGATACTCTGACCAAGGTCACTTGAGCTACAGCTTGAAAGTATATCTCCTAAACTGTAAATTGCTTGGGCTAATTAGATATGTGACATAAAATCTGGTTAGCTTTGGGTGATTGAGGTTTTTGTGGTGCTAAACTAGAATATTTAGCTTCATTCTCTGATCTGAAAGATCTGACCTTGTCTGTGGCACTTTAAGTAGGATCAGGGGAGATTGAATTGCGTTGAGCTTCACCCTCGTTTGATTTGAATGACCACTGACCCTAGCTTTTGATGAGAATCAGAGGAGATTAGATTGCCAAGGAATTGGAGTTTAATCCCTTACAGTTTGCCATAGAACGAATCATTCATTGTTAAAGTAGTCAGTAATAAGTACTAATCCAGAAAGATAAGCATCTTTGAGGCCTTAACTGCTTCCATATATTATCTCTTTACCAATCTTTAATTGCTTTTCTTTACTTTCTTGTTTTATGCGCCTACAACAATAACAACTGTCTTTACTGTTCGGCTGACTAAGTCCAGCAAGATAACTATTGCTTGCTCAATCCAACAATCCTCGTGGGATTGACCCTCACTCACCCGAGGTATTACTTGGAGGACCCAGTGCACTTGCCGGTGAAGTTGTGCGAGTTCAAATTTCATGCACCAATTGATAATATAGATTAAGCATGTGTTGGTGATCATTGTTATGGTGGAAATAGAATGCTAAATGCTAATTGAATAATGCTTGATAAGTTGATAATATTAATTATGCATAGATGATGAATTGTTGATAATCTTGTTGATTGAATTGAGGAGTTTAGGTATGAGATTGTGTAATATTGAGATATGATTAATTTTGGTAGGATGTGGAGATTTTGGTATTGTAAATAGTGTGTTGTGGTGCTGGTTTTTGTGTATGATAGGTTGGTTTTGAGTTGGTTTTTGTAAGAATGGAGGTTTATGAGCTTTTGTGAAAATCTGGTTTTTAGCCGAACTTCAGCGGGTCATAACTTGGCTTTCGGACTCCCAAATTGTTTCAAACTTGTTTCATATGAAAATTGGGTCCGTGAAGTTTATGTCGTTTGATGAACGGATGAAAAATGTTTTAAAACAAGAAAGTTATATGCGACGGAAGTTTGGTATGTAAAGCTAAAATTCTGCAGACTTAACCATTTTTTACTGATCTGCAATGCATGCGTACGCATACCCCTCCGTACGTGGATGGGCATTTCTGTTTGGCATGCATGCGCACACGGACGAGGTGATGCATACGTGTGATGGGCAAATTACACTCCTACGCATACGCTTGGCCCCTGTTTTAGCAAACATGAATTTTGTATTTTAAAGCTTAATTTCGAACCTCTAAACCTCTATTTTTACTCTTTTAGTCCCTACACCTTAGTGGTATGTCTAGTAATAAGATGAAGCTAGGAAAAGGTAGTAACTTGGAGATGAAGGAAGATTTTTAAAAGGTAATATGTGATTGGAGAAGATGGTACATGATTTGATAAAGATAATGAAAGTGGTGTATGAGGCAATTAAGAGAGTAATGTAATATTGAGAATGATGTATGAGATAATTGATGATGTTAATTAATTAAGAACGATGAGATGAGCTATGAATTATTGTTGAGAAAGAAAATAATATTTATGAGATATAATTGATTATTATTGAGACATTTGTTAACCCTCTATACGTAAGATGTGACCGGGCACTTTAACTCCCCGGGTTCCCCCATGGGCATGCATATATGAATATTATTGAGCTTAGGGTGTTGTCTCCTATATGTCAGTTTGGGATTCTTCCCATGGCTAATTTTTTAGCTTGGGGATGCGTGTACAGAGGGACTATCTACGGTTAGCTACCAGGACATGTCAGGCTGGCTATGTAACCGATAGTTGATATCAACAGCCATAGGACAGGCATGCATCATGTGCATTTGTTTTCTTGCTTTGGTTTGAATTTTTGGGTTTGCCTAATTGAAATTCATGTTTAAATGCTATGTGTTCTGTTTGTTGTACCTGTAAACTACCTGTGTTTTCTTTGTCTGCTTGCTCCAAAAACTTGATAGAGCATTACCGTCAGTTAGGAATTTCACACAAATATTTCCATTGATAGTATAGTTCCCAACCAAAAAATAATACTCAATCAAAGTTTTAATAGTGGTTGTCACAAGTACAAACCCCAATAAGAATTAACCGAAATATTCAAACATCGGGTCGTCTCACAAGGAATTGTAATGAAGTGATCAATTATTGGCTATGAAGAACAAAAGGGGGGTTTGATTTGGTAAAAGGGCAAGGAAATAAAGCAAGCAACTAAAGAAAGCAAGTGATAAAGAGAGACATTCATGGCAAGGATTGAGAACCTAGACTTTCTATCCTAGTCACTCATAACAATAATTAACAAGAGCTTATCCATTTAGTCATCTCCAACTTAGGAAGAAGGTATAATGTTATCTTCCTTGAGAGAAAGTCAAATAAGACTAGTTAATCTCAATCCAAAAATCCCAATCAACTCACTAATTGAATTAGCAAGAGATTAGAGTCAATGGAAATAATATTAACTAACAACTCTAGATCACCAATCTAAATTGGGTATTGATGACTCAAGAGCACCTAATTTCTCTTTCCAAGCCAAGAATTCTCAAAAAGCTACTCTAACATCCAACCAAGCATTTTGTCAAACACTTAGAAGGCATAAAAGAAAAGCATCATAAAATTGCAAGAATAACAAAATCTACAACTACCCAATTGCAAGGAAACAATAACAACAACTCAATTAAACAATAAAGAACATAAAACATAAATTGCATTAAAAGGAAATCCAAATCCAACAATAGTTCACAAACATAAAAAGATGCATAAAAAGGAAAATTAACAAGAGAACTAAGAAGATTGAAGGAAATCAACAAGGAAACATAAGGGAAACTAAATCAAAACAAGAAATTAAACCCAAAATCTAAGATGCAATTGACCTAAATCAAAACACTATTTCGTGGTATATTTTGTGCTTAATTTAGGTTGATTTTATCAAATTTTTTTCCACATTTATTCAATGAAATAGCATGGTTTTATAAATTCTCCTTAATTTGTACTTAAGTGTGAAAACATGTTTTTTAGGCCTTTAATTGGTTAATTTTAATTCACCTTTGATTCCACTAGATGCCTTGATGTGTTTGTTAGTAAATTCAGATTGAAAAGGCTAGGAATGGAGCAAAGGAATGAAGAGAAAAGCATGCAAAGTGGAGAAATCATGGAAAATCAAGGAATTGGGATGCACTCACGGACGCGCAAGCATAGCAGACGCGCACGCATGGAATCAAAGTCGCATGGCGACGCGTACGCGTGGATAGCAAAAATGCCAAACGACGCATATTCGTGTTTGAGTGTGAAGAGGTCAGGGTTGCAAATCCTCTTTGCTTCTCTTTGAGTTTGTTTCTAACTCTTTTGCCACCTTGGGAGTGTGCTTCCTCTATTAGTGCTTTTATTGCTTCTTTTTCCACCATTTTCTACAAAATTTATTAACTCAAGCAATCAAAGCAATATTCAACTTAAGCACAACAAATGCTCAATAATTGGGCATTATAAACTAATTTTTTATATGAAAAAGCATAGAAAAACATTACATGATGCACAGTCATCAGGAAGCTTAAGTTAATCAAAGATTCAAATCCTAGTCCACTTAGCCATATACATCCGACCTTGACCCTAGCCCCATTACAACCTATGAAAAGACCTCATGATATATGTATGCATTGAATAATTTTTCATTCAAGTGGGTAAATCTCTTATCCATAAGCTTCATGACTCCACTTGAATATAAACGGATGGACAACTTAGAGCTCTTTGTGGCTTTAAGAGCAAAAGGGAGATGGTTAGTGGTTGGTATTGTAAATCAAGATTCATGATGGTTTCATGCTCAAGGTTTGATTGCAAGGGTCGGTGTAGGACTAGATTGCTTGGGTCTAGGAGGATGTTTGGTCGCTCAAATGAGAATTCGGTGTGCCTACCACCCAGTTGGAATCATGATGATCAACTTGAAGATGGGTGTGAAAATAAGATATGGGATCCCGGATCACAACATGAAGACCAATTTTGGGAGATCATATCTTGGGTAGAACTTCACCCAAGCTTGGTGAAGTCGGTTGGAAATTCTGACAACCGTATGAGAAGCAAGCATCCTTGGAGATTCAAGGATGAGTACAAGAATAAGCCACCATGACAAAGAGCTTCCCAAATGTCCAACTTAAGGACATAAACAAAAAGTGCTAGGTGGGAGACACCCTACCATGGTAACTTCTTTCCATTCTCTTGTAGATAGAATTAATGAATGATTTGGGTTGCCATAGTAAGTAGTTTTTCTTCTTTGAATACTCTTCTTTTAATTCTTTAAGTTGTTAGTTGTTTAAATTGCACATGTATCTTGAATTGTATGTTGCTTGTATTGCAAGTTTGTTTGTTTTGTACTTGAAAAATCTTTGAAAAAACTAATAGATTTATTGTTAATTTGTATTTTGGTTGGTTTTGAGTTGTAGAGTGTGTTAGGGGGATTTTAAGCTCTGTTTTAGTTTTTCTGGAAAAAAAAAGGGGCAAGCACGCGTACGCGTCGATGCGCTAACATGCCCCTTATATATTTTCCAGAGAGTTGTCCCCCATTTACGCCCATTTTGTGCCTCTGGCACAATTCCAAACCACGCGCACGCGTACATCACGCGTACGCGTCAATTTACACTCTCCCCATCCATGCGCACACGTCTATGACGCATACGCGTCGATGCTTCCTTAGCACATCGACGCTCACACGTGATTGACGCAAACGCGTCAACTCTCTCTTCCGTCCACCCACGCACACGCGTCAGGGATGCGTACGCGTGGATTCAAAATCGTTAACACCCCCACACGCGCAAGCCCTAACCATTCGCGTCCTTTACCCATTCACCCACAACGTTCCAGCTTCGCACCTTCTCCCTCCAAAAGCACCACTGCCACCTTCTCAAGCCCTGCAACCACCACAACCGCCACCAGTCTGGCGACCAAACCGGCTGTCTCTCTCTCCCCTTTCTCGTCTTTTTCTCTCTTTCCTCCTTCTCTCTTTTTCTCCTCCTACCCTTCTCGACCGTTCACCTCCTAACCACCCAGCACCGCCGCGGGTACATCCTCGCCACAAGCGAACTCCATCCTCATTATTGCTCCTACCAGAATAGAATTTGGTACCTTGCTCTTCACCGCGCCACCCACTGTCGCTGCAGAACGACTATCGCACTGCCACCACTAGGCCAGTAGCGCCTCAGTCTCTTCCACTCGCTTTCCCATTTCTCTTCCATTTCCATTTCTGCCTCTCATTCTAGGTTTTTTCATGTTCTTCACCTTTCAATTCTACACTGTTTTATTTTTTTTCTTTTAGTTAATTTTGCATGTTAATATCAGTTAATTAATTTCTGTTTGATTAGTTTAGATAGAATTGCATGTGGTTAGGTAGTTAGGATGTGGTTAGAGGATTTAGGTCTGATAATTACACCGTTTATGCTGTCTGAAATAGTTAACATCCATGTGTTTTGCTGACTGATTGATGATGTTGGTGTTAACCACTTTTACATATTGCTGTGTTGTTATTTTGACTGCTACCTTGATGATTTAGTTGTTATATTTTGCTTGATGCTGCCTGAATCATATGCAATCCTTGCTTGTAGACATGTTTGATGTATTTTGGATTCATATGACATTGTTTTTGCTGCTGTTTGCTACCTGGAAACATCCGATTTACTGCAGGAATGCTGCCGAAATTTTTGGAAACTTTCCTATTGTTAACTGAAGCTTAAGAACTGAACTTGGCATTCTTTGAACTAAGACTCATTTGACTCATACCAAGTTCAATTCTTAAGTTGATTTGGCCAGCATTTCTGTATTGTATCTTGGTTCCTTTTTCATGTGCATTGGCGGAATCAAAGGGACTAATTGCTCGAATTCTTAGGCAATTAGGACCTTGACTAACCAAATCATGTTGAACCTCTTAAATGTTTTAAATCATGCAAGTTAGGTCCAATTTTCATCCTTCATGGTCATTTTCATTCGTACTTTTCTCATTGACCATTGAAGTGCTTTCTAAACTCTAAAATGGCCTAGTCTTGTTACTTTTTGAATGAAGTTCTATTGAGTTGTAATTGTTGGTGTAATTTTACTCATGTAGCTGTTTTCGCCGTCCAACTTCCTTTAGGTTGCATGAGTACATTCTTAAACTTTCCACACCAATTTTTACAAACTTAAGTGACCAAACCATTGATGATGACTTATTTTTCCTCTTCTATGCCTTTATGCATTCTATATTTCATCATCAATGTCTTGCATCATCCTCATGAATGTGAGTATGCTTGTTTTATATACCTTTTGAACCCCTCTTGGTTAAGTCCCATAACTGTCATGCCACTGATTTCTAACCTAGTTTTCTAACTTTGACTTAGTTGACTCTCTAACTCTTCTTTTTAGTTTTCACATTAACTCTTCTATATTCTTTGAGGCATGATAATTATTGTTACTTAACAAACAAGCATTTTACTCTTATTGCATGATTTCTTGGATTGTATTTTGGATTGATTTCTAAATTCTGTTTTGCTTGCATTCCAATATTTCATCTCCTTTGACTCACTTCATGAGCATATCTTAACTTACTTCTGTTGTCTGTTTTCTGTCTGCTGCCATATCTTTGTTTTTCCATCCCTCTACTTTGCTTAATATGTTATATCCTGTTATTTTTTCTTTTCAGGATGTCTGACAGAGGCAAGAGAAAGGCAAAAGTTACCTCAAGGAAGAGGAAGAAGTCTCAGTCCTCCGCCAATTCTGTGATATCTAGTTATGCTAAGATATACCTAGATGACAAGGACAAGGAGAACCAGCTCTTACCTTCCACCATTCCAGAGAAGTTCCCCAATTTGTACTGTGAGCTCCGCTTCCCGACTTTTCAGAAGCGAAGCTCAACCTGGAGAAGAAACTAGCGATTCCTACAGACTTGAGACAGTCCACTGAGCTTCGGCTTGAGGGGTTGGGCTTGGCCTTCACGGATAGGGAGCTAGTTAGAGTGAATGAGTCATGGGTCCGAGAATTTTACTGCAATTTCTTTAGCCCGACCCTTGACTCAATTCACCTACGAAGCGGACAGATTCTGATTACAGAAGCTGACATTGAGGATGCATTCCACTGTCAGCCCAAGACCAGTGATACAAATGCTTTTATGCAGGCTGAGGTGGAGATGCACTGCATGATATATGACTATGATGCACTGAGGGGTATGGTTGCTGGTCTAGAAGCCCCTTGGGAGAGGGATACCAACACAACGAAACCCAAGGGGATGTTGTTTGAGCACCTGACTAGGGAGGCGAGGATATGACAGCAGATTCTAGCTCATTATGTGATGCCTACCACACACTTCACAGAGATTCCGGTGGACATGCTCGTTCTGATCAGGTGTATTATGGAGGGGCACCAGCTGTACTTTCCCTGCCTGATCAGAAAGTTCATGTGGCAAGCACATGTCTGAGGCACACTCCCATTCCCTGCTTTGGTCACAGAGATGCCTCAGCAGGCTGGCGTGCCATGGCACCAGGATGACGAGTCGCCACCCCCGATCCATGGGAAGGAGAGACTTATTCCGTAGGGGACTTGGGTGGACAACAAGCCAGCCCCGCATAGATCCCGAGCCTGCTCAGTAGCAGCAGCAGCATCTAGGCCACCACCTTCTTCAGCAGCAGCAGCTTCTGGGCCATCATCTTCTACAGCTGTAGCCGCACCATCCACAGCAGCCAGTCAGCCACCACCACCACCATCATCAACACCACAGCCGACCTACAGACTAGTTCAGCATATTATCGCGCGCATGGATCGGAGCAATCGTTGCTTTGAGCGACGCTTTCAGCGCGTGATTCAGATGTTGGCATCGCTGGGAGCCACCATACCCCCTGATTCTGATACTTCTGACCATTCTGAGGAGGAGACGGATCATAAGGAGGAGGCTGGGCAGGCAGAGGCACCTCCAGAGATTCAGGCTTCTATGCAGCCATAGCCATAGCCACAGCCACAGCCACAGCCGCAGCCAGAGCCCCAGGTAGATGCAGATGTCGACCCTTCCACCTAGTCTCGCTTGTAGCATCGGGGACGATGCTTCATTCTAAGTGTGGGGAGGTCGATGTCATCGGCGGAATTTATATTTTGGGTGAAAATTTTCAGACTTCGGTTTTAGTTGCTTTATTTTGTCTTATTTTAGTACTCGCACTCTCATTTACTGCACTTTGGATTATTGTAGCTATTTTGGATATTTTTTAGTTTATTGCACTTGGCATCTTTAGTTGTGTATATTTTGAGATTTTTAGTTTGTTTTACATTCTTAGTTGATAGCATATATATGTATTTATTTTAGCTACTTTAGTCCATTAGTTGTGATTGAAAAAACATGGATTATTAAGCTTAGTTTAACCCTTTTGCTTATGAGATTTGGTTTGATTGAAAAGGGGATTAAACTACGGATTTTTACTTTTCTCAATCACAACATTGCATTTAGGTAATAAGCTTTGTCAAAATAACAAAATTTTTCAAGATTTCTATCTATAGGGCACCCCAATTAATTTGAGTGAAAACATTTTCCAATGAACTTGCTTGAATTATATCTTGTGGAACATGTTTTTAGATAAGAATACAAGCATGTGAGTTTTGAGTCTAATGGTATGGTTACATCTTATAACCACTTTATTTCCCTCTTATGTGCATTGTTCTCTTCCTATGATTGTAATCTTTGATTTTTTTATCCTTTATGTCCATTATTTCTTGTATATATGCATTTATATGATTGAGGCTATTGTTCATTTAGCTCACTTACCCAAATAGCCAACCTTTTATCAACCATTATTAGCCAATTTTGAGCTTATTTTAATCCCCTCTTGTTCTTAATATTAGCACATTACAAGCCTTAAAGCGAAAAATAATAATTGCCCTTATTTGGATCTTTGATTAGCTTAGGCTAGTGAGTGTGTGTCATTCAAGTATGGGGAAACTTGGGATATTGGTTGGGAAAAGGTGTGTATTGTATTTTTGTTGAAAATATTGGGAATTGGGTACATACTCATGTGTTAATCAAATGTAAGACCATATGCATTGATACTTTTGTATATACTATGTTTTTGTAAAAAAAAATACATTAGATATATAAAAAATAAAAAAAAGATATATGTATATATATATAAAGGAAAAAAAGAAAATAAAAAAAAGAAAGCAAAAGAAAAGTAATAAAAAAGGAACAAAATGCCCCAAAGTTAAGTCCAATAACAATCAATGCATATGAGTTATGATCAAGAAAAGAATGCATGAGTGTATGAATAAGTGAAGAATTGGGTAGTTAGGTTAGCTTTGAAATTTTATAGGTTGCTATATAGGTTAGGTGGGAAGTGATGAGGGAAAATCGATTCAACACAAAGTAACCGGCAAGTGCACTGGGTCGTATCAAGTAATAAAACTCACAAGAGTGAGGTCAATCCTACGAGGATTAACAGATTAAGCAAGCAATAGTTGATTAAATATTCTAGTTAGGTGATTCAATTTTGAGTGATAAGCAAACAAGGAATGTAAATGACTTGAATTTAAATGAAAGCAATAAAGTGCAAGAAAAGTAAAAGACAAGAAATTAAAGTGCTGAAAATTAAAGTACAAGAATGTAAATTGCAAGGAATGGAAAGTGCAAGTAAAGTGTAAGAAAGTAAAACCAAGTGAAGTATTTCTACAAATACTTGGTAGGCACAAATGTGCAAAAGTAAATAAAGCCATAAATGTGCATAAGTAAATGACAAGAATTAAAGACAAGAAGTAAATAACAAGAATTAAGAATGAAATTAACATTGGGATCAAGAGATATTGCATTCTTAGGATCAATAATTTCATCTCCTCTTCAATCCTGCAACTCATTGACCTCTTGGCAATCATGAGTGATTAAGTCCCAATTCCTTGGTAACTCAATCTCCCCAATCTTGATCAATAGCCAATTCCTTGGTCTAATTGCTCATGAGAAGAGATGAAGAATGGTCCCTAATTATACCACACACTTTCTTAGACCCAAATAATGGAAAGATTAAATGTCACAATATCCCATCCATACCCAAATCTACTCAAGTGTGAGAATGAATTTCAAGCATGGTTTTATGATTCCTCTTCCAAGGTTCACATAAAACCCAAATACATTCAATCTCTTTTCCAAGATAATTGAATGCTAACATGAAGAACTGAATTCCTTCTAGTAAATCAAAGAGAGATGAAGAGAAGAAGAAGAATAAAAACAATTTAATCCATCAAATAGCAATAGAGCTCTATTTCCCAATGTTGGAAATTAGAAACTCATAACTAAATATTTACAAAAGTGTGTATGGAAGAAATGGAAGAAGAGAAGAGAATGAGAGAGAGAGGGGAGTAGAGTCACCTCCACCCCTCCATGGTGTATGTAAAATGATGAAGCTAAGTTCCTATTTATAAGCTACCTAAATTACAAATTCAAATGAAATTAAAATCAAATGCAAATTTTCTAATTACTTCTAGATGATTCTTATGGCCTTGATTGATTGTTAATTGTGGATTGACTTGGGCTTGTGAACTTTTAATTCCTTTCATAGAAGCTTGGAACATTGAAGAATAAATGAAGGATTGGAGTATTTGGAAGTGGCCCAATGTGGAGTGTCATTGAAGTGGCATTTTGGGCTTGTGAAGGTTTGGGAAACCTTGCACGTTGAAATATTGGTCTTCTGCGTCCCCAAGATGAATGCCCACCATAGACTATTATATATCATTGGAAAGCTCTGGATCTCAGCTTTCTAACACCGCTAAAAGAATGTCATTTGGACTTCTCTAGCCCAAGTTATGATCTTTTGAAGGTGAAGAGGTCAGTCTGGCGAAGTGCAGGGATTTGTTTTACGCTGAAATTGTGAAGCTAAACAAATAGAAATTTGTACCCTCAAATCCAGCGTCCACTATAGAGTGTTATATATGGTTGGAAATCTCTAGAAATCTACTTTTTAATGACACTAAGATCACCTCATTTGGAGCTTTGTAGCTCGAGTTATTCGTGTTTGAGTGTGAAGAGGTCAGGGTTGCAAATCCTCTTTGCTTCTCTTTGAGTTTGTTTCCAACTCTTTTGCCACCTTGGGAGTGTGCTTCCTCTATTAGTTCTTTTATTGCTTCTTTTTCAACCATTTTCTACAAAATTCAATAACTCAAGCAATCAAAGCAATATTCAACTTAAGCACAACAAATGCTCAATAATTGGGCATTATAAACTAATTTTTGATATGAAAAAGCATAGAAAAACATAACATGATGCGCAGTCATCACAACACTAAACTTAAACTTTGCTTGTCCTCAAGCAAACAAAGAATCATGCAATAAAAATTGGCAAACCAAGGTGAGAAGAGTAGCAATTTTTATGTTCATGGTTGGCTAGTTTCTTATGCATGCTTCAATTACAAAAGAAATTCAAATGATTGATGTTTCTATCTAGCTCATTTTATGAAATCTTTTTCTTTATGTTCCTTCCTTGAAACAAGCTTTTCATTCTTTTCTTAGCTTAGCTTCTTAGATGCTTTGCACCATTTGTTGAAAGCTTTGACTCTAAATGCTTTGTTTTCAAGTATTACCACTTGATACATAAGCACCACAAGCATTTAATTAGAGGACTCTTTTAGCTCATTTGTTTCTTTTCTTTACTTTCATTCTAATCATTGGTGCTTAGAGCCTTGAGCTTTGAGGGAGTGCTTTGCACTTGAGCCTAGCCTTGACTCTAAATGTTTTGTTTTCAAGCTTTTTGCTTGATACATAAACACCACAAGTACTTGACAAATGAATTGTCATTGGTACTCAGAGCCTTCAACTTTCTCATTTTTCCCTTTTTTTCTTAATCTTTTAATTAATTTGCTTATTCAAGGTTTTCAATATTTCAAAAATTTTATAAAATATCCTAGATGAAAACTTCAATTAAACAAATTCAAATGCAATTGAGCCACAATAGTCATGCTAGCCTTCCAATACTTATATGCTCATGCTAAGTTCTTCTTTAATTACCTTGTTTGTTTATGATCATGATACTTAATTACTTTGACTTACAAAATTCATGATGGTAGTTATGATGTAAAAACAACATGTTGCAATTCAAATGTCAAGCTATGCTTATTCACAAGAACACACATGCATATAAAAGGAATGGAAGACAATCATGCAATTGAAAGTATAGAAAATAAATAAGAGAAAAAGGAACTTAACCACCTTGTAGTTCATCTTCGTTGTTGTCATTTTCCTCCTATTCCTTCCTTCCCCAACACCAAACTTAGAATGATTTCTTGTCGTCAAGCAACAAATAAAATAGTGGTGATGGAGTTTACGATTAATCATGAATGTCTTCAAGAAGAGATGTGAGTGATTCATGTGTTTAAACAAGCAAAATTAAAGATAACAATCAAGGCACAAAGAAAAGAGACAATGTGATTGCATTAATAAGTGAGTTGTGCACGGTACTATGCATGAAAGGTAAGTGGCAACACCAAACTTAGTGTGACACTTTCATTTTAGAATGATGCAAGTATCCACTAAAGATTGAAGACCAAATTGTTACATGCAACACCAAACTTAGAATGCAATCATATGCTAAATTATTGAAAGTAAACTAAGCAAAGAAAGAAAATGTCACCAACAGTTGGGTTGCCTCCCAACAAGTGCTCTTTTAATGTCATTTGCTTGACATGTGGTTCTTAATTTTCTTTCTCTTCTTCCAATTGGTTAAAAGAAATGACTTCAAGGGAGAAGAAGAGAAAATTGATGCCCCTTGATTTGATTGCTTCCTAACAAGCCTTCTTTTGTTATTAGCATGATTCCTCTTGCTTGTTGGGGTGGGGGTTGGATTGCTTTTTGTTGACCTTCTCTTTTTCATGAATGTTCTCTTTTATTTCTTGGTCACAATCCTTCTTTGAGTGTTTCCCTTGATTGCCTTCACTTCCTTGATTTCAAGACTTAGGTGTTGTGTGATGGTTGGAGTGTCCTCTTCATCAAGAACCTCTTGGTTTAATGGTTCAATTAAATCATCCTCCATACAACTCTCTACTTCCTTCGAGTGTAGACTCCCTTGGTTGTTTTTCTCCCTTACAACCTCCTTCTTTATTGGGATTTCACTTGGTATAGGAGCTTCTTCATCTTGCTCTTTCACTTCCTCCTTTTCACTCAACATTTGGTCTAAAACCACTTCTATATTTTTGAAAGAGGTTTCTTGTTCTTCCTAAGTTTTCTTCGTCTCCTCTTCATATCTTTCAAGCATGGACTCAAGCTTTGAGAGTCTTTGGTTCAGAGAAGTTTGTGTGAGTTGTGAGTTTTGGAAGGGATTTTGGGTTAAGGGATAGTCAAGTGATGAAGAATTTTCATATGAAAAGCTAGGAGGTGAGGTTGGACAATTTTGCATAAATGAATTGAAGGTACGCTCAAGTGATAATGGCTCTTGATAAGTGGAGTATGGACTATTGAATGCTCTTTGGTTTTGATCCTCCCAATCACAACTTGGATACTTGTCCCATTCATAGGAGTATGAATTATTTTGTGTCCTTGGGAAGTAACCCATTTAGTTTGATTGCTCAAACCCCATCATTTCTTGATCTTGATATCCCCAACCACAATTAGTATAGTAACTTGAATCATTTTGTGGTGGTGGAAAATACCCCATGTAACTTGCTTGATCATTGTGTGACCTTGGGGCATATCCCATTTGGGTTGATTGCTCATGATCCATCATTTTTTGTTGATATTTCCATCCACCATGATGATAATGACATGAATTATTTTGTGATGGTAGGCAATATCCCATGTAATATGATTGATCAACATGTGAGGTAAACTCCATTTTAATTGAAAAATGTTGTATCAAACACAACCACCAAGAAAAATTGAAATTCCTTGTGTCACAATAAAAGAATTTTTAGTGAGGCAATAACACAAACACTTAACTTGCAAGAGAAAAGAGAAATAAAAAAAAGCAAGTAAATGAAAAAAACAAAAAAAATGCCTAATCTAGATAATTAATCAACCGGTAGTTTATTAATCACAATTAATCCCCGACAACAGCGCCAAAAACTTGATGGGTGAAAATTGAATTCCACACAAACTCACCGGTAAGTGTACCGGGTCGCATCAAGTAGTAATAACTCACAGGAGTGAGGTTGATCCCACAAGGATTAATAAATTAAGCAACTTTAGTATGGTGATGAATTTAGTTAAGCGAATTTTGATTAATTAAGTGGAATTTGATTGGCAGAATGTAAAGTGCTAGGAATTGTAAATTGCATAATGTAAATCAACTGAAACTTAAATGACAAGAAACTTAAATTACTGAAACTTAAAGAACAAGAAACAAAAATGGCTGAATCTTAAATGACACGAAATGTAAATAAGTGAATATGTAAATGCAGGAAAGTAAAAGTGTAGAAGCTTAAAGGCAAGAAAACTTAAATTTCATGAATTATAAGGGGATTTGGGTGTAATAATTGTAACAGAATGTAAATTTCAGTAAATTAGAGAACTCTAAGATGAGAAATTCAAAGAAAGTGATTCATCAAGGATTGGAGGTATTGTAATCCATCCAGAATCAATTAGTCTCAACCCCTTTCTCAATCATTTGAGTAGATCTATGGCGGATTGAAATTGATTGGATCCTAATTCCTTGGCAATCCAGTCTCTCTAATCACAATCAATCTTGCCAATTCCTTGATCTAATTGTCATGAGAAAAGATCAAGTGCATATCTCTCATCCATAAGCCACGCTAACTCTCAAGATCTCAATTCCTCCCGAATAGTGTTGATCAAGATAGTAGTGAAGGATAGAGCTCCAATTCTAATGCAAGTGATTCCCCTTCCGAGGCTCACACAAGCATTCAATGGAATTCAACCCCCTTCCGGAGTGAAGAATTCTAAATTAAAACAGAAGATATCAAATTGCTACAAAAATGAATTGAGAAGAAGAAGAATTTCATTGATTCATTGGAATTACAATAGAGCTCCTCCCCCTAATAAAATTGGGGTTTAGTTCATCATTGCTCTAGTATCAAAACAGAAAATAAAATGCAGAAGATGAAGAACAGAAAGAAAAATAAACTTAGATCTCAATTTCTAAAGCTGAAAGAAAAGGTAAAAAGAAAATCCCCAAAAGTAAAAAAAAAAGTCCCTATGAAATCAAATTTTTTTCTATTTATATACTTTCCAATTCAGGCATCACAGTACTTGGAGTAGGCTTTTTGGCCTTTGATGAAGTGGGTCAGAGATGGGTACTTGGTTGCAGCTTTCAGGGGAACGTAGCGTTCTGAAATTGAGCGCAGCGTTCATTCACCCACGCGTACGCGTACTCTACGCATGAGCATCCCTTGCAATTTTGCTCTATCGACGCGTACGCGTAACACATGCATGCACGTCGATACTAACTTTTGCCTCATCCATGCTTGTGCGCACCATGCATGCGTGCGCGTCCCTTGGCAGCGTTCATTAACTGAACACTACGTTTGCGCCATGAACGCTCCTCATGCGTGCGCATTCTATGCGCGTGCGCATGGATGATAAATCACCACTTCTACTCTCCAGCATCATGTACGGGTTAATGCCAACCACCACTTTTTTCAAATCGACGCGTGCGCATCATGCACGCGTGCGCGTTGGTGACGAAATTCAAATTCCAATTCTGAAAGTATCACAGGCATTCATTCAAAGTGAACGTAGCGTTCATTGCTGGTGAACGCTGATCCTCCTTCCACGCGTGTGCGCCATGCATGCGTACGCGTGGATCTCCAAAAGTGTCATCCTGCGCGTAAGCGCCTTGTACGCGTGTGCGTCACTGGTGAACATAGCGTTCATCAAATGAACGTAGCGTTCATTTGCACCTCACTTTTTTTTTGCTTTTTCTTTTCATCATCTTTTCTCCTGTCATCAATCAAACATGCCATCAAAGTCTCACCAAAATCATAGGGTTTTGTATTATTTATGATAATCACCTAATTCTTGCATGAATCTCATGATTTTGTACATAATTAATAATGTTTGATTGAATTAAGATAAACATGAAATTCCACTCCAATTACTTATTGTGCAAGAAAGTGCATAAAACCTAATGAAATAAATGAAAAATGCTTGTGATACTAGCATAAGATAACTTGTCATCACAACACCAAACTTAAATCTTGCTTGTCCCTAAGCAAGCACTAAAACATGAGAAGAAATGAGAGAAAACAGAAAAGCATATATGTCCTTATTAGCAGACAACTGAATTTGGTTCATGGAGTTTTATGCAGACAGAAGGTAGCTCAATTATTATCAACTTCCAAATGTGAAATGTCTCTTTGAGTATTAACTAGAGTTGCTGCTATAAAACCTTGTCCTTTATTGATCCTTGTTAAATTTTTCTTTCTTTCTTTTGCTTCAGAAACTTATTTCTCACTTGTAGCTCAGTGTCAAGTGCTGCAGCAGCCTTTTGGCTCAATTTTACTCAACACCTCTTCACTACAAATACCTGGCTCACAATTCTTCTTAAGAACATTGATGCCTAGCACCTCTTTGGGTTACTAAATGCCTTGTAATTAGGTTGCTCTTGATGGTAGATTTTCGGTTGGTAATCCCGGATTAGTTAATCCAAGTTACCAAGTTTTAAAATACTCCTCAGAACCTAATAATCCAAGCAGATCCTAATACAATAGCACCACAGGCATGTGTCTTAAGGTCCAAGCTATTGGTGTCTAGCTTTATTATTTGTTTCTTTCATTTTTGTTGCCAATTCTTGGCTTTTCTTTCTTTCCCTCTTGCTTTTTCTTTTCCAAGGATCTTTATTAATTGAAGGTTCATAGCAGCAACTAAGTCTATACTTAAAAGAGATATTCTACCTTGCAGCTTTTATTGTTGAGCTTACCAACTAATCAAGCAATTACCACCACAGATCCTCATTTTTTATTTCTACCATATTAGACAATTACTTTCTAGTTCAATCATTTTCTTTTATTTAATCAAAAGGGGCACAAGACATACATTTAAGTAAGTGAAAATGAAACAAATACTCATACTAGAACATTTATTTTGAAGACTAAAAAGACAATAACCAGATAGAATGCAGACAAGGGTAGACTACTCAGAGAAGGGGGTACAATTGGACTTCCAACTAAAACACTTCAAGGAATAAACAGTTGAGTAACAATACAACCTTTCGGTATCTTCTTGCCTATTCCTTCATCATTCTCCTTGGCTTTTGTGCTTTTCTTGCTGATGATGTACATTCCTTCCAAAAAGTTGGATGATTTTCTGCAATGATAGTGGAAGTTGCTTGTTCCCCAAGCACTTAGAAAAAAAAGGTTAATATGCATGAATGCTTGTAGGCTTTTGAACTTACTTTGGTGTGTGAACACCAAACTTAGTTCCTTGCCAATGTCTCTTATGCAGATTAATTTCATACATGAAATCATGTGTCTTTTATTAACGAAAATAAACTCTAAACTAGAAAGCATCAATGGTTAAGTAGTTTTCCTGATTATTTGGAGCTAGTGACCATTTATGCAGAGGGTTGAAGTGTGCTTTTGGTGAAATTTTGGTGGAACACCAAACTTAGCTTCCTACATTCACCCTTAAATTATTTTGGTGTGTAACACCAAACTTAGCTCCTTTCAATACAGCTACATCTACTTAACTTCTTTTATTGAGACAGCAAGGAAAAGAAAAACTACCTCTAGTTGGGTTGCCTCTCAACAAGCGCTCATTTATTGTCACTAGCTTTACATTGGTTCCTTGTCAGGGTGGCTGATGATTATGGTGCCTCAGCTTGTCCCCTCTCACTGTGAACCTTTTTCCTGTGCTTCGATGAACAATCTCTATGTGTTCCAGCGAGAGTATTTTGTTGACAGTGTAATAATCATCAGTTTGTGGGAATGTCTCCAACTGTTGGTAGATCAATTTCACTTTGTCTCCTTTTGAGAATCCTTTAGTTGGAATTTTCTTGTTTCTCCACCCTTTTGGAACCTTTTTCTTGCTCTTCTTTCCTTTCTTCGGTGGCCCTTCTTTCTTAGCAGCAGGCTTTATGTCAGGGGCTTTCTTCCTAGGGATCAATTTTGTATCCTCTTCCTGCAGTCCCTTCTCAGCCTTCTTTTCCTCATAACCCTTTGGTTTTTCTTCACTGTTAGTCCTTTGTACCAAGGGTGAGTTGGTGAATGCTTCATTGGGTTTTTTCTTCTAGCTTAAGTTTTCCTCCTCAATTTTCATTCATCCTTTCTTTTCAGTAGGATGCTGTATCTCCTTAAAGACATTTAGGGTGATCTGCTCATCATGTGCTCTCAAGGTCATCTCTCCTTTCTCTACATCAATGATGGCCCTTACTGTGGCTAGGAAAGGCCTTCCTAATATGATAGAATCACCTCCCTCTTCATCTAGATCCAGGATTACAAAATCTGCTGGGAATATAAATTTACACACCTTGACTAAGAGGTTCTCAACCACTCCATTAGTGATTACCATTGATCTATCAGCAAGTTGCAAGGTCATCCTTGTAGGCTTCACTTCTTCTATAGACAACCTTCTCATCATAGATAAAGGCATCAGATTGATACTTGATCCTAAATCACATAGTGCCTTATCAATGGACATGTTGCCAATGGTGCAAGGCAGAAAGAAGCTCCCAGGATCTTTGAGTTTTGGTGGGAGACCCTTTTGGATTACTGCAATGTACTCTTGGGTCAAGACCACTGTCTTCTTTTCATTCCAGCTTCTTTTCTTGTTAATGAGTTGCTTAAGGAATTTGGCATACAATGGCATTTTCTCTAAAGCTTCAGCAAGGGAAATGTTGATTTTCAGCTTCTTGAAGACCTCCAAAAATTTGGGAAATTGTTGGTCCTTGAGCTCTCTTCATACTTTGAGGGTATGGCAGAGGAGGGACGTAATGCTTAACCTCCTTCCTCTGTTCCTGTGAAGGCTCTTCCATGACTTATTTTCCCTTTCTTGAAGCTTGTGGTTCTTCCTCCTTCTCCTTGGGATTTTCTTGGTCTTTTTCCTCTGATTCTTCTTCTCCACTTACTCCCTTCCCTCTTGCTTTTCTTCTCAATCTCAAGAAAGTTCTCTCTGGCTCAAAATTAAAAGAAGTGAATTCACCACTTCTCCCTCCTGGCATACAATCACAAATGCACCAAAAATTCAAAAAGAACACTCTATTTCTAGAGTGAGATTATGGTTAGTAGAAACAAAAACTCAAACAGTAAATGTGTTTAGCAAAACAAAAGAAAATGCTAAATCTAGACTATCCCCTTACTTAATCATTGTTAAACTAAATCAATCCTCGGCAACGGCGCCAAAAACTTGATGAGGGAAAATCGATTCCACACAAACTAACCGGCAAGTGCACTGGATCGTATCAAGTAATAAAACTCACAAGAGGGAGGTCGATCCCACGAGGATTAACGGATTAAGCAAGCAACAGTTGATTAATTATTCTAGTTACGCGATTCAATTTTGATTGATAAGCAAACAAGGAATGTAAATGACTTGAAATTAAATGAAAGCAATAAAGTTTAAGAAAAGTAAATGACAAGAAATTAAAGTGCTAAAAATTAAAGTACAAGAATGTAAATTGCAAGGAATGGAAAGTACAAGAAAGTAAAGTGCAAGAAAGTAAATGACTAGAAAGTAAAACCAAGTGAAGCATTTCTACAAACACTTGGTAGGCATAAATGTGCAAAAGTAAATAAAACCATAAATGTGCATAAGTAAATGACAAGAATTAAAGATAAGAAGTAAATAACAAGAATTAAGAATGAAATTAACATTGGGATCAAGAGATATTGCATTCTTAGGATCAATAGTTTCATCTCCTCTTCAATCATGCAATTCATTGACCTCTTGGCAATCATGAGTGATTGAGTCCCAATTCCTTGGTAACTCAATCTCCCCAATCTTGATCAATAGCCAATTCCTTGGTCTAATTGCTCATGAGAAGAGATGAAGAATGGTCCCTAACTACACCACACACTTTCTTAGACCCAAATAATGGATAGATTAAATGTCACAATATCCCATCCATACCCAAATCTACTCAAGTGTGAAAAGGAATTTCAAGCATGGTTTTATGATTCCTCTTCCAAGGTTCACATAAAACCCAAATACATTCAATCTCTTTTCCAAGATAATTGAATGCTAACATGAAGAACGAAATTTCTTCTAGTAAATCAAAGAGAGATAAAGAGAAGAAAAAGTATAAAAACAATTTAATCCATCAAATATCAATAGAGCTCTCTTTCCCAATGTTGGAAATTAGAAACTCATAACTAAATATTTACAAAAGTGTGTATGGAAGAAATGGAAGAAGAGAAGAGAATGAGAGTGAGAGGGGAGTGAAGTCACCTCCACCCCTCTATGGTGTGTGTAAAATGATGAAGCTAAGTTCCTATTTATAAGCTACCTAAATTACAAATTCAAATGAAATTAAAATCAAATGCAAATTTCCTAATTACTTCTAGATGATTCTTGTGGCCTTGATTGATTGTTAATTGTGGCTTGACTTGAGCTTGTGAACTTTTAATTCCCTTCATAGAAGCTTGAAACATTGAAGAATAAATGAAGGATTGGAGTATTTGGAAGTGGCCCAATGTGGAGTGTCATTGAAGTGGCATTTTAGGCTTGTGAAGGTTTGGAAAACCTTGCACGTTGAAATATTGGTCTGCTATGTCCCCAAGATGAATTCCCACCATAGACTATTATATATCATTGAAAAGCTCTGGATCTCCGCTTTCTAATACCGCTGGAAGAATGTCATTTGGACTTCTCTAGTCCAAGTTATGATCATTTGAAGGTGAAGATGTCAGTCTGGCGAAGTGCAGGGATTTGTTTTACACTAAAATTGTGAAGCTAAACAAATAGAAATTTGTACCCTTAAATCCAGTGTCCACCATAGAGTGTTATATATGGTTGGAAGGCTCTAGAAGTCTACTTTTTAATGGCACGTAGATCACCTCATTTGGAGCTTTGTAGCTCGCGTTATTAGTGTTTGAGTGTGAAGAGGTCAGGGTTGCAAATCCTCTTTGCTTCTCTTTGAGTTTGTTTCCAACTCTTTTGCCACCTTGGGAGTGTGCTTCCTCTATTAGTGCTTTTATTGCTTCTTTTTCCACTATTTTCTACAAAATTCATTAACTCAAGCAATCATAGCAATATTCAACTTAAGCACAACAAATGCTCAATAATTGGGCATTATAAACTAATTTTTGATATGAAAAAGCATAGAAAACATAACATGATGCGTAGTCGTCAGGAAACTTAAGTTAATCAAAGATTCAAATCCTAGTCCACTTAGCCATATACATCCAACCTTGACCCTAGCCCCATTACAACCTATGACAAGACCTCATGATATATGTATGCATGCATTGAATAATTGTTTATTGTTAGATGAAAAACAAATCTTGGAGAGCATGATTAGGAGAGAATTGAGCGAATCAACCCTATACACTTGAGTGATTAAGAGCGGATACACATCCAGTGAGGGTTTGATTGCTCAATTACATGTTTCCACCCATGATCATCTTTTCTTGCAAGTTTGTATAATCTTTGATAACTCAATTCAATTGTGGTTTGGCTTAGTTGTTGACACCCTTAGCCCTTGTGATTATATTGGTTTTCTTGGGGAATTGATTCGTTTAGACTAAGTAATTGCATCCATTTAGGTACTTGCATTTAGATAGTTGCATGTAGATAGATTGCATATAGTTTAGTTGCATTGAATAAATGTTGATACCCTTTGTCTCCTTCTTGATTGAGCATGAGGACATGCTTGGGTTTAAGTGTGGGGAGATTTGATGCACCACTATTTCGTGGTACATTTTGTGCTTAATTTAGGTTGATTTTATCAACTTTTTCCACATTTATTCAATGAAATAGCATGGTTTTATAAATTCTCCTTAATTTGTACTTAAGTGTGAAAACATGCTTTTTAGGCCTTTAATTGGTTCATTTTAATTCACCTTTGATTCCACTAGATGCCTTAATGTGTTTGTTAGTGAATTCAGATTGAAATGGCTAGGAATGGAGCAAAGGAATGAAGAGAAAAGCATGCAAAGTGGAGAAATCATGGAAAATCAAGGATTTGGGATGCACTCACCGACGCACATGCATGGAATCGAAGTCGCATGGCGATGCATACGCGTACATGACGCGTACGCATGGATAGAAAAAATGCCAAATGACGCGTACGCGTGACCCACGCGTACGCGTCGATGCTCGCACGTGACTTCATTAAAGTGAAAATGTTGGGGGAGATTTCTGAGCTTCCCAGGCCCAGATCCAACTGATTCTCTAAGCCTATTACATGTAGAATTGAGGAGAGTCAATAGGGGGAACACATAGTGGAGTTTGGAACATGCTTTAGTTAGTTTCTAGAGAGAGAAGCTCTCTCTTCTCTCTAGAATTAGGATTAGGATTAGGTTAATTCTTACTAGATCTAGGTTTAATTTCATGTTCTCATCTTGTTTTTCTTTTCAATTTTTTGTTGTTACATCTTTGCTCTCTTAGTTTTCTTGCCAATTCCCCTTTGATGCCTCTTTTATGTTGATACACTATTGTTGGATTTGGATCTCATTTTAATGCAATTCATATTTTTGTATTCTCTTGTTGTTTAATTGAGTTATTGTTATTGTTTTCTTATAATTGGATAGTTATTGATTTTATATTTCTTGCAATCTTATCTTACTTCCCTTATATGCCTTCCAAGTGTTTGATAAAATTCTTGGTTGGGTTTTAGTGTAGATTTTTCTCCTCTTGGCTTGGTTTGGATAATTGGAGACTCTTGAGTTACCAAACTCTTTTGTTGATTGATAATTGAAAGTTTCTAGTTTATTTGAATTCCACTAACTCTAGTCTTTCCTTAGGAGTTGACTAGGACTTGAGGAATCAAATTGATTACCTCCACTTGACTTTCCTTCATAGTTAGAAGTTAACTAAATGGAGCAATGGACAATTGTTATGTCATAATTGAGGATGATAATGAGGATATGACTTCTAGTTCTCATTCCTTGCCAAGAGCTTTCTTAGCTATTAGTTTTGTTCTTGCAATTTATCTCTCATGTCCTTCATCATAAAACCTCAAATACTTGTCCCATAACCAATAACAAGAACATTTTCCTGCAATTCCTTTGAGAGACGACCCGAGGTTTGAATACTTCGGTTATTTTTATTGGGATTTGTTACTTGTGACAAACAAATTTTTGCATGAAAGGATTCATTGTTGGTTTAGAACTATACTTGCAACGAGATTTCATTAGTGAAATTCTAAACCATATGAAAAATCCAATCATCAGGCATCGAATGGAATTAAAGTGAATAAAATTATCAATTTAAGGGCCTAAATAGCATGTTTTCACTCTTAAGCATAAATTCAGGAAGAATTACAAAACCATGCTATTTCGTTGAATAAATGTGAGATAAGTTGATAAAATCTCCTAAATTAAGCACAAGATAAACCACAAAATTAGGGTTTATCATGATGCCATTGGAGATGGAGGTTTTGGAAGAAAGTGGATGATGGAGGGTTAGTTTAAGGTTTTGGTTAAGTTTAGGAATCCTTAGAAAACCACCTTTGTTTATGGATATTGTTTTAAGTCTTTAAGTTTTATAATCCGAGTGTTAGAGTTCTAGGATTGCCTCTGACTTTCCCGGGACCTTATTTATTATATATGTGGGCACCTTAACCATACTGAGAACTCCCGGTTCTCATCCCATACGATAATGTTATTTTTCAGATGCAGGTTGAGATGCACCTCACTAGGCATCTGGAGTTCTCCCTTTATGTATTATACCTTAGTGCCTCATAGAGGCTTTTGTTGGAGAACTAGGGTTTATTTTGAGAACTATAGTAT
This sequence comes from Arachis ipaensis, assembly GCF_059453495.1. Classification (NCBI taxonomy): domain Eukaryota; kingdom Viridiplantae; phylum Streptophyta; class Magnoliopsida; order Fabales; family Fabaceae; genus Arachis; species Arachis ipaensis. The sequence goes on along the minus strand of NC_142440.1, from coordinate 76,025,343 downwards.
ATGGGATTATATGTATGTATGTAAATACTCTCCGGCCAGCCTTAGTTTCACAGTCTGAGCTTGGAGCTTGATTATTATGTATCTTGATCCTCTACTTTATATATATATATATATATATATATATATATATATATATATATATATATATAGTTGCACTTAAGCTTTCTTCATACGCAAGTAAACGTTATTCACGAGCGTTGCGCTTTTATTTTTTTGCGATTTTGCTTTAACTATCCTTCAAGGCTCCTCGAATATTATATCATTTCAACTACTATATATATATATATATATATATATATATATATATATATATTATTTTTAGAAGTCATAATACCTCGCCACCTCAGTTTTATGACTATAGCATAAGACTCTGTATGTTAGGGTATTACATGACCCAACAAAGCAGCGACGACGATTTTGCCTTCCGCAATGAGACGGTGACCTTGAGTGTGAGAGGTGGAGTCGTGGAGATAGTAAGAGTGGACGAGGGCGGCAAATAGCATAATGAAGAGTGAAAGTGAGGGTTAGAATTAGGGTTTTTACTTTTTACATTTGTTTTTATTTTTAAATTTTAACTATTTTTATTTATGTTTAACAATTAATTTTTTTAATTTAAAAATTAATTTTTAGTCAACATTTAAGACTTGATTATTAGTAAAAATTATATATTAATTTTATAAAAAAATATAAAATAATATATACCATTTTTAAAAATTAATTATTTAATCTTTAATTTTTTATAAAAAATAATTAATTAATACAAATAATTTTTTTAGTTACAAAAATTCTCGTATTTTGTGACAAACAAAACTTGTTACAAACAATATTGAATTTTGTGACAAATTAATTTTGTTACAAAATAATCAAAATTTTTGAAACAAATAGGGATTTTCTTACAAAATATCATAAAATTTTACAACAAAACACCGGTACGTTACAAGAGCCAACATAATTTGTAACAAAAAAATCAAGTCGTTACAAAATAACAATATGTTTTGTAACAAATTATATTGTTGTTACAAAATATTATTATTATGTAACATTCACTAATTTTTGTTATAAAAAAATAATTTTTTGTAACAATTTTAAATTTGTTACAAAGTTTTTGTTACAAATATTTTATTTTCTTGTAGTGGAAGGAGATTCCACACTCTACTATGATCCTAAGATAAAGTTAACTCAATTCCGATTAAGAAAGAAAGCAAGGGCCAAGAGATAAGAAGAAGAAAGAATGGCAGACAACCAAAACAACACAGGAAGGACCCTTGGGATTACAATATACCCACCTCTGACAATTGTCGAGACAGCATAGTAAAGCCTACAGTTCAAGCAAATAACTTTGAACTCAACCCTTCACTAATCCAACTAGTACAAATGGATCAATTTGGAGATAGTTGATAAACGAAATTTATCATGCCGATATAGAATTCAATAATGGATATAATCGTGAGTATAGTCTAATCGACATTCAAACTTCGCATCAAACAATCCTACAATCTATAACCGAGAGTACTAGTCCCCCGAGTCGTCCTCCCTTGGAGTTGCTAGAGTATGCATCTTATCGATTAGGAAGCCTTGTTGTGGTTCTTTTGAAGGTTTAGCAAAATAAATGGCAAACAAGCAATCAATTTTTAGAAGACTTGGCCTAGGGTTGGCATTAGAAATTCTATCCTTATAGTCCCGTCAATGATGACAACAATTAGGCATTGCTTCATTTAGTTAACCCCTAGGTATAGAGAAAAGTCAAATGAGAGTAACTAACTTGAGTCACAAGTCCTAGTTTTCACCTTAGGGAAATCTAGCTTTAGTGCACTCCAAGTCAATTAGCAATTTCTAATTCCAAATCAACAATTGACATAAACTATTCAACTCTTTCTAATGACTCAAACCCTATGCCAAGTAAGAAACTTTTACTCCATAACTAATGTTGGCATTTTATCAAACAATTGATGAGCAAGGAGAAAAGGCATAGTAAAAAAATAAGAAGGAAGTAGAATTGAAAGTGCTTCAACACAAGGAACTAACAACAATTAACAAAGAACAACAATGGAAATGAGCTTCTCAAAAAATTGAAAAAAATCCAAAACTACAAAGTTGAATCTAGGATCTATGAGGATTGAGCAATTACAAGCACTAATTATGATTGGAGAAGAAGACCTATAACATGACCAAATGAATTGAGAATTGCAATGGATCACACCAAAGTGTGATTGGAAATTCAGAAAATGGTTGAAGATGAACCCTAATGAGAGCTTGGAATCTCCCTCTCTCTCTACCCAAGAGTGTAACTAACAATAGCCAAAAAAATCTAGAACCATCTAAAAATGAGCCAAAAAGTCCTTAACCCTTCAACCCTTGGTCTTCTTAAGCTCTTCCCGCCAAGGCACTTCCCCCAAGATGAGATCTCCAACTGTCTCCACGCCCAGGTCACGTGACTTCTAAAAAAAATCATGTTCGAGCATCGGCGCGCACGCGCAAAGCACGCGTGCGCGCCACTGGGGCATCTTGCAATGTGAGCGGAGGCGCAGCGTACGCGTGCGCGCCCATGGGGGTTATGGCCTAGCCGCTACACAAGTCGGCTCGTGGCTTGGCTTCTGGCTTTGACTTCTAGCTGCGCAATCCACGCGGGCGCGCCAAGTACGCGCACGCGCCCTTGCTGAAGTTTCCAAAGCTCAATTTCTCCTGCTCCTTTCCTTCGCGCCCATTCTCCTTCTCTCTTCCGGTTCATCCCTGTCCTATATTCTAAAACCACTTAACACACAGGTCACGGCATCGAACAGCATCAAGAGAAGATTAGAAATGTATCTAATTTAGTGCAAAATAAGCATGTTTTCATCCATGAGGCAAAAGTTAGGAAAGGAACACAAAGTCTTGTATTTTCATATGAAAAGCGTGTGGAATCATTGATAAAACCCCTGAAACCGATACAAGATAAACCCTCAAAATGGGGTTTATCAACCTCCCCACACTTAGATTCTAGCATGTCCTCATGCTTAGAGAAATGAAAGAGAAACGCAAAAGACCGAAGGATCATAGAGGTATAAGACTCATGAGGTGCAACCTAATTACGTGAATGCAACTACGACTAGTGCTACCATCTACTTGGTTAGGAACAAATCAACCTTCCTAAGATATATGCAAGCATATAGGGCACGGTGGCAGTCAATATATGGGATTCACCAATTTTTGAGTATCAAGTGCAATATATGCAACTTCGCATGAAGCATGCTCGTGAGAGCCGGGAATCATGAATTAGAGCCTTCGAACCCTCACCGGAAGTGTTTACACTCTATTCGCTCGAGTGTCTAGGGTTGATTCTCTCAATTTTCTCCTAATCATGCTTTCCAAGATTTGTTCCTCATCTAATCAATCAACATATATTTCCTGCATGCATACATCTATCATGAGGTCTTTCTTTGGTTGTAATGGGGCTAGGGTTAAGGTAGGATGCATATATGGTCAAGTGAGCTTGAAATTTGAATCTTTGATAAGCTTTAAACTTTCCACCTAACCTATGACATCCTATACAATTGAGTTCTAATCTAACTACCCATTCTTCACTTTTTCACATACTCATGTATTTTCTTTTTTTTTTTTCATTTCACAACACCTACGCATTGATCTTATTAAGCTGCACTTTGCTTTAGGGCATTTTGTCCCCTTTTTATTCCTTTCTTCTCTCTTTTTTTTTTCTTTCTTATTTCTATTTTTTTCTTTCTTTTCATATTATTTTTTCTATTTTCTTTTTCATTTGTTTTTCTCATTTTATCAATGCATAAGGTTTTACATCTGGCCAATACATGAGTATGTACCCAATTCCCAATATTTTCAATAACAATACAAAACTGCCCCTTTTATTCCCCCAATGTCCCAAGGTTCCCACGCTTGAATGATACTCACACATGCACTAGCCTAAGCTAATCAAAGATCCAAATGAGGACAATTATGGTTTTCTGCTTTAGGCTTGTAATGTGCTAATTTAAAGAACAAGTGGGTTAAGCGTAGGCTCAATTCTTGGCTAACAAGGGAAGATAGAGGGTAAGGCTATTTGGTAGGTGGGCTAACGAAGTGATGGCCTCAATCATATAAATGCATGAATACAAGGAATAATGGACATATAGACTCAAACAAAGCAAGGATTACACTCATAGAGAGAAAACAATTGCACACAAGAAGGAGAATAAGTGACTATAAGATGTAGCCACAAAACAAGGCTCAAAGCTCACTAGCTTGTGTTCTTAACTCAAAATTTATGTTCCAAAATACAATTCTTCAAGCAAGTTTGGCATCAAGATATTCAAAATTGGCAATGTCAAGGTTGCCCCAAAGTATTAGTTTCCTAAGAGAAAGTTTCATTGTTCCAACCAAGTAAACTTATCATGCAAATGATATCAAAGAAAACCTAATCATGCAACCTATCCTACTACAAAGGAGTTCAGAAAATGAAAATTTATTTGGGTGTTACCTACGGAGATCGGTCGGCCGACCTCCCCACACTTAAAACTTAGCACGGTCCTCCGTGCTAAAGGTGATGCGCAATGGGTGGCAATGGCCGAGTCCCGAGTGTCCTTCATCTCCGTTATCATCGGTACTTCCGCTTGAAGTTGCGGTGGATGTGGAGATATCTGGTTCCTCCATGGGTGGGGTGACAATGCTTAGAAGTTTCTTCACGTGAGCATATCGGCGTTGGTTACGCCTCTCATAACGGTCCAACTTCTTGTGAAGGTCTTCAAGGCGTTGGGTGGCTGATTTTTGTGGCGTGGATGATGTAGTGGTGTGGCGAATTGGTGTGGGCAGTCCAATGTCCTTGGTGACTTCCGGAGGCTTGAGGCTCTTGGTCGGAATAACATCGCCCTCGACCGGGATTGAGGTCCTCCTATCCTTAGTCTCTCGGTGGACGCCGGCTGCCGCCACTAATTCGGTCACCATAGCAGGGAATGGTAGATTTCCCTTGGCATGAATGCGCCCCATGGATTGGCGAATGGCATGCGAAATGTCGACCGGTTTCTCGGTTAAGATGCACCATATCAATAAGGCAAGCTCGGCGGTAATGGATGACCCATGGGTGCTTGGGAGCACGTAGTGAGCTAGAATTTGGGCCCATGCCGTGGCTTCTTGAGTGAGGAAGCGTGCATCTAAACCTTTTGGTCTTTGCTTTATGGTCCCCCGAATCCAACATGCTTCGGGTGAGGCAATTACGCAGAGGACTGCGTTCCAATCGAACTCACGGTTGTCGCATGCTGTCAAGACTTCTTGATAGACGTCATATCCATCCACTAACGGCCCAATCCCAAGAACTCCTCGGATGGCTTCCACTGTGATTGACACTTGCTTCCGGCGCACAAAGATTGATGTGAGAAGGGGTGAGTGGTAGTTGGTGTAGAATTCCACCACCCATGATAAATTGACCTCCTTGGGTTGCCTCAAGAGGAACCTCCATTGCCTCCGGTCAATGTGTGGCATCACTATCGGAGTGAGGTGGGCCGGGAGGACTAGTAGAGGCTCTGGGTGATAATTCCTTTCAATCATCCTTGAGTAAACAAGTTCGCAGTAGCGGTTAGGGAACTTGTTTGGATCCTTCGGAGGGTTGTCCTTCTCTAGAACATCAACGGGGCCCTTAGCCCTCTTTAGGAGTGGCTTGGCCGTTAGTTCCTGGCGTGCTCTATTGGATGCTGGCTTCTTCGGGGCTTTCCCATTGCTCTTTTTGATGACCATCCTATGATAGTAAAGAAAGGAGATAACATCAAACCCAAAGAAGCGTAATTGAATATGATTATGCAAATTAGAAATTGTGCTGTAAGAATATGGGTATCCTTATTACATGACAGCTGCAACATGTAACGAAGATAACATGTGATGGGCAAGGCAAATCATTGGCATGTGGTATAGGGGTAGTGTAGGCATGCAAGGAAAAGGCATGAGAAGCATACATCCTCAAATACCAAAAGTGGGAAGCAATTTATGAAATGGTGAGTGGGTGGATTGTAGAATGTGAAGGTGCACCCAAAAGTGACTAGTTAAGAAGCAAGAGTCACAATGAGTTCAAAAAGTATCATGTATGCATTTCTTCAAACACTTGGGGTGCATCCTTTTGTAGTATGTAAATAGATGGGGGAGGAGCAATGTAACATTCCACAAACCAACATTAATCACTACAATGCACAGTGGTTATAAGAAAATCATGCAACACATCTCATCCATCAATGCAAGAGAAGTTATGACCCAAGTGCCTATGAAGAGTTAAATGGAAAAGGAGCCTAAAACACCCCAAAGAAGTGAGGGGCTCAAAAGAGGGGGGAAAAGGAAAGAGACTACCTAAAAGAGAATGAAATTAACTGACTAAGAAGCAAAAGAGAGAAGTAGAGCAAGAGGGGAGCCTAGTATAGTACCTTGAGAGAGATGGAAAAGGGTATGGGGGAGGAAGTTGTGGGTTGGAATGATGGAGAATGGAGGGGGCAATGTAGGGGCCACCGGAGGTGGGTGGTCGCCGGAGGTGATGGTAGGGGGTGGTTGTTTGAGAGGAGAAATAGTAGTAGGTAAATGGGTAGTAGAGGAGGTAAGAAGAAAAAGGGAGAAGAAGAATGAAGGGAGCAAGTGTGCTCCCCATTATGTTTATGTCGGTCACCCACGCGTGCGCGCACGGGGGGCGCAAGTGCAAGGAAGCGGGGTGGAGTGATGGCGCGCGCGCACCGTGCGCGCGCGCGGCAATGTGATTATGCCCCAGGCTTGAGATGGGCTTGGGGTTGGCTTAACTCTCTGGAATATGTACCAGGATTGCACAGGGGCAAGGGACGCGTGCGCGGCATGGGCGCGTGCGCGTGCCTCGCGTTGCGGGCATGTGGGCACGTTGGCGCCTAGTGCGCGCACGCGGCAGAGGTGTGATGACAAGTCATCTTAGCCTATTTTAGCTAGTCTTTTTCTTTTGTTTTCATTAGAATTATGCACTTTCTTGAGCTACAAGCAAGCTAATTGAGTAGATTTTCATGTTTCCCTTGATTGAACCAACCATATATGAATTCATGCCATTTCATGAGGTTTTGTGCTATATTTGTTGCATATTATGAAAGAATGAAGATCTCATGATTTTTAGCATAGCTTTGATTAGTTTGGTTGATTAATGATAGGTGAAGAAAGCTTGGAGAAAGGTTGAAGCAAAGAGGAATGGCTAGAAGTGAAGAGAGGACAATGGAATAAGTGAAATTGAACCAGGAGACATGAAGTTAGCCCCAACGTTAGCCCCCTAACTTGGAGGCTAACGTTGGAACTTGAGAGTTTCTCCCCTGGGCACCAACGTTTGCGCCAACGTTAGCCCCCTAACTTGGAGGCTAACGTTGGCACATGAATTACAAAGGGGGAAGGGCCAACGTTTGCGCCAACGTTAGCCCCCTAACTTGGAGGCTAACGTTGGCACATGAAGACACAAGGGAGGAGCTTTCTTTTTAGAATTTTCATAATAGTTTCATAGAGCTTTTGAACTTGAGTGAACTTTAATTTCTTGTTTTCATTGCTTTCAATTTTATTTTACATTTGTCTTGGATCTTGGATTGGAGAATTGAAGAAATTCTGTTTCAATCTCAATCTTGGATCTCTCTGTTTCTTTACTGTTAATTAAATTCCATTTCCGGTTCATTGTTCTTCATCTCTTTTCTTTGCAATTTACAATTTCCTTGCTATTGTTCTTGTTGGATCTAGGAAGGCATTGAGATCTAGACTTGGTTTTCTAGTCTCTGGGTCCTGAGATCTGAATTTCTCATTTCAATTCCCTGTTTATTGCTTTTTCTGTTCATTCACTTTACTGCTTCAAGATCCGGTTCAATCGCAATTCCCTTTCCCTCTTCTGTTTGATGCAATTTAGTTTTTCCTTGTTTAATTCCTGCAAATCCACATCCCAATCCCCTTTACATTTCAAGTAATTTACATTCCTTGCACTTTAAGATTCTGCAATTTACATTTCTTGCACTTTAAGTTTCTGCCATTTAATTTCTTGTTCTTTAAGTTTCAGCAATTTATTTCTTGTTCTCTTTACTTCAATGCAATTTAATTCTGCAAGTCACAAAACCATCAACCAAATCTTGATTTGCTTGACTAAATCAACCACTAAACTAAAATTGCTCAATCCTTCAATCCCTGTGGGATCGACCTCACTCCCGTGAGTTTTTATTACTTGATGCGACCCGGTGCACTTGCCGGTTAGATTGTGATGTTTTGGAAGAAATTTATTTTTCACCAAAATATCTCATCAAGTTTTTGGCGCCGTTGCCGGGGATTGATTAGATTGACAATGATTAAGTGAGGTGGTAATCTAGATCAAGCACTTTTTCTTTAATTTTTGACTAACCCACTAACTGTTTGAGGTTTTGTCCCAACCGGCTACATCCAATTTTCAAGAGAATCACTATGTTTTCTATTGATTGATTTATATGTCACAGGGAAGAAGAAGTTTCTGAGAAAGAAGAACATCACAACATGAAGCCACAACTCATTACACTAATAGAGAAAAATTGTTCCTATGGTGGAAATCCCTTGGAAGACTCTAAACAGCACATGTCCATTTTTCTGAAAACTTGTGGGGCTGTCAATATCAATGGTGTAGACCATGATACCATTAAGCTCTTGTTATTTCCCTTCTCACTGAAGGATGAAGCTGCACAATGGCTTGAAACCTTTCCCCAAGGAAGTATAACTAGTTGGGATGAATTGGTTGCCAAGTTTCTAGCCAAATTCTCCTCACCCCAACAACACATCAAGATGAAAGAAGGAGTACATCCATTCATACAAAAAAAGGAAGAACCACTGTTCAAAGCATGGGAAAGATACAAGAAAGCAAATGACAAGGTGGATTTTCGAGCGTTCTATGAAGGATTAACCTCCGAAACAAGAAAAGCAGTAGATTACTTCTCAGATGGCCTACTCAAGGCAACAGCAACCACCCAAGGAACTGCAGAGTTCAGTAACAAAAGAGCCAATAACCAACACTCATTTGAGACGCCACAGAATGCAATTTCAGAAAAGGAAGCAATGAATCTTGAAGGGGTGAGAGCAATCATGGATCAAAACAAGCAGCTACACCAGCAAACTCAACAGCAATTGGAATCAATAGCTAGACAAATTGATTCTCTACATTCTGCCACATTGAATGCACAATTTCCACCATGGAAACCACATTCTTATTTAAGAATGAGGGAATTTCAGCATCAGGAACAAAAGGACCTCAACTATAATAACCCCAACTTCCCAAACCTGCAAAAACACCACCATACCAACAAAAATCACTACACACCACCCCAATATACACACCTCCAACACTATCCTATCCCACCACCCACCCAAAATGACTTACATCAATCACCACAATTAACACAGTCACAACCAATCCTAAACTTCCAAAAACTCTATGTTCTAGAAATGATGATGGAAAGGTTTATGAAAATTCAAGAAATGACATTAATAGAGCAGGAGGACATAAGGAAAAACCAAGAGGCATATCTCAAGAGAATAGAAAGGTACATGGAACAAATGGTTCAAAACCCTGCTAAACTGGGTGAGAGAGAGGGAAATATATCCCTAAGAGCCACTGAAGATGACTTGAAGAACAATGAAAAAGCTGCTGAGTTGAAAGGGAAGGCAGTTATGGAAAACAAGGAGAAGCCTACGGTGAGAGGAGGAAACCAAAGGCAACAGAGACCTCAACTTCCATGATCAGAGGATGAAGGATGTCAAGCTAGTGACAATAAAAGAGCGCTTGTTGGGAGGCAACCCAACCAGAGGTAACTATCTTTTCATATCTATTTCAATAAAAAGGTTAATTAGTTTTATCTACATTGCAAGAAACTAAGTTTGGTGTTGCACACCAAAACAATCTAAAGGAGAATGCAGGATCCTAAGTTTGGTGTTTCACCAAAACCCCATTAAAACACACATTCTCACTTTCTGCATAATGTAGGCTTCAAGCATACTGGATGAACTAGTTAGCCATTTTACTGTTTTTCTTAGTTTTCAGTTCTATCACTTTTGAAAAAGAGAAATTATCACAAATGGTTAACCATTGGCAAGGTACTAAGTTTGGTGTTCCCACACCAAAGTAAGTTCAAAAAGCCCACAAATAAATCATGCAGATTAACCATTGTTTCCAAGTGCTTGGGGAACAAGCAACTTTCAATATCATTGCAGAGGTCCATACAAGCTGTTGGAAGGACTAAGCATCATCAACCAAAGAAACAAAAGATGAACCTAAAGGCCAGCAATGATGATGATGAGAAGAAGGAAAGCAAGTGAACTCCAACAGGTTGTATTGTTAAGTCATTGTTTTACATCAAATATTGCTGTAATTGAAAGATGGATTGTATTCTGATCTGCCCTGCCTATCTGCATAGCATAGTTTCTTTTTTTTTATTACCCCTGCCTGCATAGCATAAGTCTTTCTTTATGACTCAATAAGCAAGATGCTTGATCATTCACAACATTCTTATCTTCAAAACTTGTTTGCACTCAATTTTCAAGAATGCATCACATGAAAGTTCTTTGAAAAGAAGGATTGAGGAATTAAACAATTTTGAGGTAAGCAAAAGATTAAGAGAAGTGGTGGTTCTGGTTGTGTGATAATGTATTGAGGTTGCATGCTTGTGAAAACGTGCATGGGAGCTCATAGGCGGGACATGGAGTTCAAAGAAGTATTGTGGAGATTCTCAAAAATCTATTGATCCAAGAAGCAGCAAACAAAACAAAAGAAAGAAAAGAAAATACAAAAACAAAAAGAACATGGTCCAAGGCTCTGAGCATCAATTACTAGGCAGAAAAGAAAGAAGAAACAATGACTCAAAGAGTTGTTAGCCTAGTAAAATGCTTGTGGTTGAAGTGTGTCAAGGAAAGAGGCTTGAGCAAGTAAATCCTCAGGGGTGCTTCAACACCTAATACCTTAAAACCAACTGGTTTAGGAGTATTGATTGAAAGCTTATCTAAAGAGCCGCCTTGAGACATGATACTTAGAGTCGAGGCCAAAGCACAGAAACTATAAGCTGCTTCAAGGTGATTACATATAAAGAGATCTCCATGGTACCATTTGGATGAAAATCCTAAGACCTACGACTCCCAATATGTAAGGACTAGTGAGCACTGAAGCCCTTGCATGAAGCACATGATTTAGAGTTCACCCCACTAATACTTGATCACTTCACTCACTGCACTTTACAATTGTTCCTCAATCCATCTTAATTGAAAGAATCTCTGAGCATAATTCATTTCTTGCTTGGGGACAAGCAAGCTTTAAGTTTGGTGTTGTGATGACAAGTCATCTTAGCCTATTTTAGCTAGTCTTTTTCTTTTGTTTTCATTAGAATTATGCACTTTCTTGAGCTACAAGCAAGCTAATTGAGTAGATTTTCATGTTTCCCTTGATTGAACCAACCATATATGAATTCATGCCATTTCATGAGGTTTTGTGCTATATTTGTTGCATATTATGAAAGAATGAAGATCTCATGATTTTTAGCATAGCTTTGATTAGTTTGGTTGATTAATGATAGGTGAAGAAAGCTTGGAGAAAGGTTGAAGCAAAGAGGAATGGCTAGAAGTGAAGAGAGGACAATGGAATAAGTGAAATTGAACCAGGAGACATGAAGTTAGCCCCAACGTTAGCCCCCTAACTTGGAGGCTAACGTTGGAACTTGAGAGTTTCTCCCCTGGGCACCAACGTTTGCGCCAACGTTAGCCCCCTAACTTGGAGGCTAACGTTGGCACATGAATTACAAAGGGGGAAGGGCCAACGTTTGCGCCAACGTTAGCCCCCTAACTTGGAGGCTAACGTTGGCACATGAAGACACAAGGGAGGAGCTTTCTTTTTAGAATTTTCATAATAGTTTCAGAGAGCTTTTGAACTTGAGTGAACTTTAATTTCTTGTTTTCATTGCTTTCAATTTTATTTTACATTTGTCTTGGATCTTGGATTGGAGAATTGAAGAAATTCTGTTTCAATCTCAATCTTGGATCTCTCTGTTTCTTTACTGTTAATTAAATTCCATTTTCGGTTCATTGTTCTTCATCTCTTTTCTTTGCAATTTACAATTTCCTTGCTATTGTTCTTGTTGGATCTAGGAAGGCATTGAGATCTAGACTTGGTTTTCTAGTCTCTGGGTCCTGAGATCTGAATTTCTCATTTCAATTCCCTGTTTATTGCTTTTTCTGTTCATTCACTTTACTGCTTCAAGATCCGGTTCAATCCCAATTCCCTTTCCCTCTTCTGTTTGATGCAATTTAGTTTTTCCTTGTTTAATTCCTGCAAATCCACATCCCAATCCCCTTTACATTTCAAGTAATTTACATTCCTTGCACTTTAAGATTCTGCAATTTACATTTCTTGCACTTTAAGTTTCTGCCATTTAATTTCTTGTTCTTTAAGTTTCAGCAATTTATTTCTTGTTCTCTTTACTTCAATGCAATTTAATTCTGCAAGTCACAAAACCATCAACCAAATCTTGATTCGCTTGACTAAATCAACCACTAAACTAAAATTGCTCAATCCTTCAATCCCTGTGGGATCGACCTCACTCCCGTGAGTTTTTATTACTTGATGCGACCCGGTGCACTTGCCGGTTAGATTGTGATGTTTTGGAAGAAATTTATTTTTCACCAAAATATCTCATCAAGGTGGTGGGCTGGTGGCTTAGTGCAGGCGCGAGAGTGGCCTAATTCTCTGGAATATGTACCAGGAGTGCACAGGGGCGATCAGCGCGCGCGCGCGAGGTGTGCTAGCGCGTCGATCTGAGGATTTGTCAAGGAGTGCGTACGCGCCCTGTGCGCGCACGCGTGAGCGGCCTGTGCCTCAGGCATGGTGCGGGCGTGAGAGTGGCCTAACTCTCTGGAATATGTATGGAGGGGTACTTCTTGCAATCCACGCGTCCGCGCACATCGCGCGTCCGCGTGGATGGTCGGAAATGCTTCATGGGCGCGTGCGCGTTAGGTGCGCACACGCGCGGAAGGGTGCCTTTTTCAAAGTTGCATGTTCTCGCACCACTTTCAGCATTCCAACCCTCCAAACAACCACTTTAGGTACTATAGAAGGATGTTTTGACATGATAAAGTACCAAATGAACTCAACAAATGAAACAAAATTTGAAACAAAATCTAGCTACAACTTCATCGATCACCTAGCTACCAAACATGAAGTCAAGTAGTAAGCAAGTATCAATCAAAGAAGAATTCAATGGCTATGTACAAATGGTAGATCCTACCATGGTGGGGTGTCTCCCACCTAGCACTTTTGTTTACCGTCCTTAAGTTGGACGTCCACTAGCTCAAAGCTTTTGTTCAAGAGATGCATCCCTCAAGAGTTCTTTGGCACCACTTGGACCGGGCTTACCCACTCGCTATCCGAGATAGGATAGATGATGTCCGCTTCAAGTAGCCGAGTGACCTCTTTTTTCACCACCTCAAGAATGGTTGGATTAAGTCTCCTTTGAGGTTGTCGGACCGGTCTTGCTCCTTCTTCAAGGAATATGCGGTGCTCGCATACTTGGGGGCTTATTCCCACTAGATCCGCCAAACTCCACCCGATTGCCCTTTTATTTTTTCTCAATACCTCTAGAAACTTTTCTTCTTGTTGAGGAGTTAGCTCTTGTGCGATTATCACGGGGAGCTTTTGGGCTTCATCAAGATATGAGTACCTTAGGTGGGGAGGTAGTGGCTTCAATTCCATCTTTTTGTCATGATTTGATGTTTGGGTTTCCGGATGGTTTGTATGGTGTGTGGTGTTTAATTTGCTTGGATCTTCATTTGCCTCTTCAATCATGTACTTCTCATCTAACTTTGCAAGGTGCACTTCGGCGACAATGTTGTCAATTGGGTCACACCGGAATAGAGAGTGATTTTCCGGTGGATGCTTCATTGCTTCTTCTAGGCTAAAACTCACGACTCTCCCATCTATCTCAAATGAGTATGTTCCCGAGTAAGCATCTAGCTTAAATCTAGAAGTTCTCAAAAATGGTCTTCCAAGTAGGATGGATGATGCTCTCTCGGTTTCACTTGATGGCATTTCAAGGACATAGAAGTCAATCGGAAATACCAACCCTTTGATATTCACCAATACATCTTCCGCAACACCCGTCACGGTTATTATGCTTTTATCCGCTAGGACAAATCTCGCCGTCGACCTTTTTAGTGGTGGTAACTTCAATACCCGGTAGACGGAGAGAGGCATGATACTAACACATGCTCCGAGGTCACACATACAATCTACGAATTGAACTCCATTGACGGTGCAAGTGACCATACAAGGGCCCGGATCATCACACTTCTCGGGCAATGCTCCCACTAAAGCGGAAATAGAACTCCCCAATGGGATGGTTTCCAATTCAAGAATTCTATCCTTGTTCATGCATAGATCTTTAAGGAATTTTGCATATCTAGGAACTTGATGGATAGCATCAAAGAGGGGGATGGTTACCTCAACTTTCTTGAACATTTCTACCATTTTGGGGTCGAGTTCTATGCGCTTCCTAGCTTTCTTTGCAAGTGTTGGAAATGGGAGTGGTTGAGCAATTTCTTCTTCCAAGGTTCTCTTGGTCTTGGGGGTCTCTTTTGTTGGTTGAGTTTCATCCTCAACTATGACTTGTGGTGTCTCCTTTTCCACTACCTCTTCTATATCTATTCTCTCCTCCTCCTGAGTGATTGTGATGGGATTTGAATCCTTTGCTCCCTTCTCTTTTAATTGTGTTCCGGATCTCAAGGTGATGGCATTGATGCCCCCCTTAGGATTGGGTTGAGGTTGAGAGGGAATGACGCTTTGGATTGGGGGTTGAGGAGTGGGATTTGATAATGTGTCCATTCGTGCAAGAAGAGCTTGTAGTGCAGAGGTGAGGCCGGTGAGACCGGAAGCAAGTGTGTTTTGTAGTTCCTTTTGGCCTTGGATGATGGTCCGGAGTGTTTCATCTTGGTTGGAGGGGACGGTTGGATATGTGAGTTGAGGAGCTTGTGATTGGTTGGGTGGTGGTCTTTGATGTGGTGGTTGATATGTTTGGTAGTTTCTTTGTTGGTTTTGTTGGTTGTATGGTGGGTTGTTTTGGTTGTATGGTGGCCGGTTTTGTGAATTGTTGTTCCATCTTTGACCTCCTCCATTGTTGTTGTTGTCCCTATTTCCTTGTTGATGATTGTCTCTCCAATTTTGATTGTGGTACCCACTCCCTTGATTGTAGCTTCCTCCTTGATAAGGGTGCCCTTGGTTAGGATTACCGCCTTGGTCGTACCCTTGATTTGGGCGGTCATAGAAATTGTGGGTAGCCGCCAAAGTGTTGTCCTCTTGAAGGCTTGGGCACTCATCCGTGTAGTGGGAATAGCAAGAACAAATGCCACACACTTTTTGAGGGACCAATTTTTGATTGTGTTGTTGAGGGGGTGGAGAGTGTTGTTGATATGGTTGAGGTTGAGGTTGAGGTTGAGGTTGTTGTGGTTGTTGTTAGCTCAATTGGAGTTGCCTCAAGACGGATGTCATTTCGCTCAAGGATTTGGTTAGAGCGGTGGTTTCACTACTAGTGGATACCTCATTCACGGTTCTTGGGCGGTTGACTCTTCGTCTCATATGTTGATTGGATTCGGCTAAGTCAATGATAAGTTGCCATGCCTCCTCCGCTGTTTTATATTTAGACAAAGAACCATTGCTAGAGGTGTCCAAGAGGGTTCTATCTTGTTCTCGCATCCCTTGACATATGTATCCAAGCAATACTTGAGTGTCAAGCATGTGATTAGGGCATGCGTCTAATAGCTTACGAAACCGTTCCCAATACTCGTACAGTGGTTCCATTTCACCTTGTACAATACAAGACATTTCCTTCCTTAGCCTATCCATCTTCTCCGGGGGCAAGAATTTATCCAAGAAGCCTCGTCTAAGCAAGTCCCAATCGGAGGTGACTTCACTAGATAAAGTGTAGAACCATTCTTTAGCCTTGTCCTCAAGAGAGAAAGGGAAAGCAAACAACCATATAGCAACCTCATCGGATCCTTCCCGTCTTGTTGTTGAGCATATATGATGAAAGTCCTTGAGATGTCGAATAGGGTCTTGTGCAGGAAGCCCATGAAATTTGGGTAGGAGGTTGATCAAAGCGGTCTTGAGTTCAAAGTTTGCATTCAAATTGGGGTGAGTTACATGAAGGGGTTGAAGGATGTAATCCGGTGCACCCGCTTCCTTGATAGTAACTCTCCTCGGAGCATCCATGGCGTTAGTACCTAAAACAAGAAAAGAATTGTTAGTGATTTTGATGGGAGAATGATTATTGCCTTCGTTGAGTGACGGTTCAATGTTCACTTTTAGTGAGGTGGTTGAGGTGGTGAAAACCTCTTCACCTTGTCCAAACCTTAACCGCTTCCGAGCTTGTGAACACGTCATGCAATGAAGGGGACTAAGCTCGGATTCGGTTGTGAACACGTCATGCAATGAAGGGGAAGTGAAATTCATGGTAACGATGAGGGGTTAGTCACTTGGACAAAGAATCACAAAAAAATGCAACTATATGCATGCACACATAACTACTCTAAGCAATAACATGGCACACTAAGCAATATCCCCGGCAACGGCGCCATTTTGATAAACGAAATTTATCATGCCGATATAGAATTCAATAATGGATATAATCGTGAGTATAGTCTAATCGACATTCAAACTTCGCATCAAACAATCCTACAATCTATAACCGAGAGTACTAGTCCCCCGAGTCGTCCTCCCTTGGAGTTGCTAGAGCATGCATCTTATCGATTAGGAAGCCTTGTTGTGGTTCTTTTGAAGGTTTAGCAAAATAAATGGCAAACAAGAAATCAATTTTTAGAAGACTTGGCCTAGGGTTGGCATTAGAAATTCTATCCTTATAGTCCCATCAATGATGATAACAATTAGGCCTTGCTTCATTTAGTTAACCCCTAGGTATAGAGGAAAGTCAAATGAGAGTAACTAACTTGAGTCACAAGTCCTAGTTTTCACCTTAGGGAAATCTAGCTTTAGTGCACTCCAAGTCAATTAGCAATTTCTAATTCCAAATCAACAATTGACATAAACTATTCAACTCTTTCTAATGACTCAAACCCTATGCCAAGTAAGAAACTTTTACTCCATAACTAATGTTGGCATTTTATCAAACAATTGATGAGCAAGGAGAAAAGGCATAGTAAAAAAATGAGAAGGAAGTAGAATTGAAAGTGCTTCAACACAAGAAACTAACAACAATTAACAAAGAACAACAATGGAAATGAGCTTCTCAAAAAAATTGAAAAAAATCCAAAACTACAAAGTTGAATATAGGATCTATGAGGATTGAGCAATTACAAGCACTAATTGAGATTGGAGAAGAAGACCTATAACATGACCAAATGAATTGAGAATTGCAATGGATCTCACCAAAGTGTGATTGGAAATTCAGAAAATGGATGAAGATGAACCCTAATGAGAGCTTGGAATCTCCCTCTCTCTCTCTACCCAAGAGTGTAACTAACAATAGCCAAAAAAATCTAGAACCATCTAAAAATGAGCCAAAAAGTCCTTAACCCTTCAACCCTTGGTCTTCTTAAGCTCTTCCCGCCAAGGCACTTCCCCCAAGATGAGATCTCCAACTGTCTCCACGCCCAGGTCACGTGACTTCTAAAAAAAATCATGTTCGAGCATCGGCGCGCACGCACAAAGCACGCGTGCGCGCCACTGGGGCATCTTGCAATGTGAGCGGAGGCGCAGCGTACGCGTGCGCACCCATGGGGGTTATGGCCTAGCCGCTACACAAGCCGACTCGTGGCTTGGCTTCTGGCTTTGACTTCTAGCTGCGCAATCCACGCGGGCGCGCCAAGTATGCGCACGCGCCCTTGCTGAAGTTTCCAAAGCTCAATTTTTCCTGCTCCTTTCCTTCGCGCCCATTCTCCTTCTCTCTTCCGGTTCATCCCTACCCTATATTCTGAAACCACTTAACACACAGGTCACGACATCGAACGGCATCAAGAGAAGATTAGAAATGTATCTAATTTAGTGCAAAATAAGCATGTTTTCATCCATGAGGCAAAAGTTAGGAAAGGAACACAAAGTCTTGTATTTTCATATGAAAAGCGTGTGGAATCATTGATAAAACCCCTGAAATCAATACAAGATAAACCCTCAAAATGGGATTTATCAGTAGTCCTAACGAGGATCCGAACATCCACATAGCAAATTTTTTGCAACTATCTAATAACACCGTGAAAAGTGATGGAGTTAGTCCCAAAGCCATCCGACTATGACTATTTCTCTTTTCTCTGAGGGACAGAACCACATAATGGCTCTAGTCACAACCTTTGGGCAGCATCACTTCATGGGATGATCTAGTTAGTAAACTCCAAACTAAATATTTTTCACCTCAAAAGCTGGCCCGGTTAGGGAATGAAATCAATTCATTCTCCCAAAAGGAGGGTGAGTCAATCTATAAAGCTTCGAAAAGATATAAAGACATGCTTAGTGTAACACCCCGTTACCCTAAACTTTACCTCTAGCCATAAAGCGAAGGATAACAAAGCGTCACAATAGTTCTAAAGCTCATACAGTAATAAATATAGAAGGAAATACTAATACTGGAAGCCGGATGAAGAAATATAGCCCAAAGACATAGAAACAGAGATACGATGCACGAAACGTTCCTCAAGATAACAAAACGCATAAAGGCACAAGATACAACACAAGACATCATATAATAATGAGCAAGATATATATATATATAACTATGATAGTCAAAAGAACTCTACTCGTAGTCCACAGAGTTTAGGCCGACTAGTTACAAACAGACACTACAGAGTTTTTAAGTTAAAACAGCTCATACAACTTATCTCTCAAGTAAGCCTGTACGGCAATAAAGTACAGAATAAAAAAGGTGAGACAATAACTACAACAAAAGTAAAGTAAAATAAAGCAAAAGAAAGATTATCCTCCGCTCTGTTACCGTATCTGCAAACTTACCGAGGTGGGTTGGGACTTGCATCTGATAAATAACAACAACATATGGCATGAGAACCAGAGGTTCTCAGTATGGTAACAGTGCCCAATATATAAGATATAAGGTTTCGGGACGCCAAAGGCAATCCTAGAACTTCACATCAAACAGATATTCAAGTTTAACAAAAATAATATATATATATATATAAACCATAAATACGATATTCTAACTTAAGGAATTTCTAACTAAAACTAGTCACCACTGTCCCACAGCCTTCACCAACCTACCCTCCATGCGATCTCATCGCCACCGCCTACCAATCCTCCTCAACGCCATTAAAACACATATAATGCAAACAAGTAAAACACAAATAGTATACATATATAATAGGTAAATCAACTAACATTTAGGCATGTTATTCAAATAGGTATAATTCAAGTAACCAAAGCAAGCAAGCATATAAAAGATGCATATGATGAATGTCTATCATATTCGGCTCGTGATAACACTTGTCGGTTCAAAATGCCAACCCAACACATCCCCGGGATGTCGCCTCTCTTCCACGCCAGGGATATAATGTCCTGCTCACTCTCAACCCGTGGATATAGTGCCCGGCACACTCTTTCAGGTTATAGTGCCCAAGTTCACTCTTGCGGCAGAAAGGTTATGCGAGCGAGAGACTACCTCAGTCCTCGCATCTCAATGTAGGCGGGAGACTGCCTCGGCCCCTTCGCTGGCACCACTACATCGACAAGCAGGAGACTGCCACAGCCCTCGCCCGAGGTGCATAGCGACTTGCCAATAATAATAATTCAATAATACAGCACAGTTCATTAATCAATATCAGTGTCCCTCAAGTTCATCAATCTCAAATTCATTCTCAAATCATCATAGTTCACAACCAATCTCGGGCCCTCAACATCACACTCCACCCATTATACTTTGATCAGTCCTTCCATAAAACTTTCAAAACCTAAGTCACCGTCTTCTAAAATCCTACAGAAAATTACCAATTTATTTCACTAACCCATCTCTATTAGTTTTAAGGCCTAATTACTAGTTAGTAATCTTAAACAGTACTTAAAGAAGATTAGAAAGCAAGAGAACCTTTGAAACGAAGAGAAAACAATTTTTCAGCAAAAATGGGTGGTCACGTACACGACCCGCTACTCGCATACGTGAGTGTCCCAACCCGAATGGGATGCTCGCATCGTGTGTCAAATGCACATGTACACAAGGGTAAATTTTGCATGTCCGTGTACGCATGCAGTGCCCGCGTACGCGAGATGTCCAGGCAGTGGAGAATGCTCACGTCGCGTGCACTATGTTGCGTACGCATGCTGTACCAGATCTAGAAAAATTTTTAAGCTACAGAGATAAGATTTTTTAACAGAACTTCCGATGTTCATAACTCCCTCTACAAAAATCCATTTTCCTCAAACTTTATATCATTTTAAAGCTCTTAAAATCATCTTTAATTTAAAATAAAATCGTTCAATTTCAAAAACCGATGCTCAAGTTATGATCCGCCAAAGTTCATTAAAAACAAGTTTTACAAAACCACGTAACATTCTCTAGTTTTTAAACTTCCAAACCAAACTAATTCATATGTATTCTAAACCATGTCAAAACAGTCCCATTGTACCTAAATTATGTTCACATACTTTTCAATAATTCCACAACATACCAACATACAACTTCATCCAAAAATTTCCACTTACACATTTTCAATTCTCAATAATTAACAACCCAAAACATCATTTCACCATCCTCAACATTTATCAACAACAACAAGCATCATCATTCATTATCAATACTCATAATAATCATTATTCAACCCCAACATCATTAATCAACATCATCATTCCTCAAAATAATCACAATAAAAAAATATCATACATCAACAATTCAAAACTATCCTAAGGTTGCACTAGCCTAAGTGTCCAAAAACATTACATATTACATAAAGAAAATCGAAATCATACCTTGACCGATTATCCTCCACACACAAAACCACTTCACCACAAGCTTTCAAGCCTTCACTCAACACCAAACAACACCAAGAATACTCTATATCAAGAAAAATAACAAGAATCAAAGCTAGGGTTTATGACATCCAACTAAACACAAGGATTTAGTGATATCTTACCTTGTCCAATAAGTTTTGTGGTAAAACCCACTACTCACCCAAGCTAGATTACACATAAACGACAAGAACACAAAGAAACTCAACAACACAAAAGCCATTTTCGAAAATGACATAGGACAGAGAAATAGAGCTTGGAAAAAGAGTTTCCTACCAACTTTGATCCATTGGAAATGAAGAGCTCGGAGAGAGCTTTGCGTGGCCGCAAACTATTCGTCAATCCGAGCACCGTAGCTCAAGATATAGCCAAAAGAAGGAGATGATGAATAGTGTCAATGATGGACACTCCTCTCTCTCAATCTCACGACCCTCTCTCTGTCTTGTGTTGAAAATGAGCTTTCTTGGCTCATTTATGACTTTATATATGTTGGGCTTGGGTCCGGTCCAACCGCATAGCGTTTTTGGTTCGTTTGGCCAAAATTTGGGCCAAAACCTTTAAAATAAGTGCCCGGCTTGCTATTCCAAATACTTTTCTAAAATTTTCTACTTCTTTACTCTCTCTCACGCAGTACCGGACAGACTTAAGCCTGTACTGCTGGTTAATCTACCGGTACGCATTTTTACACAAAATTTTCAAAAGAAAACATTTTTCCATTCAAAAAAACTACTGAATCTGAACTCACCTTTATATTTTATTAAAAAAAATATTTTTTTTATATTTTCAAACCTATTCCAGGAAAATAAATTATTCTAATCTGCTAAGCAGTTTTACATGAAAATCCCAGTTTGTACATCCTCCCCTCCTAAAAAAGGATTTCCGCACTCGAAACTGCTAATCACCACGCTTCCGCTGTGCCACTCTAATCCTTCGTCATCATGAATCCGAATTCCTCAGCTACATCCACTAGAATCTTCTTTTCCCATGGTTTACTTTGACAAAAACCCTAAGCTCTTGTAATCCTAACGACGACTTTCCAAAAGATAGAACTAAGCTACCCTTAGGTCCAAGCAACATATTATACCCAAAGTATACGCTTACCTTTCATCAGAGGATCCGACCCCGCCTCATAACGTGCATCTAGAGTAAACACCCAACCTGGTTGCTGATTCCGGCCCGCATTTTGCTTCTTCCCCTTACGACAGTGCTTGGCAATTTGTCCAGGCAGCCCACAGCTAAAGCATATACCTCTTCCCCTTGTCTGACGGAACTGGTCATAGTTAGCTCCTCTGAAGTTGTCTTGGCCCTGAGGATGCTGAGGAGCATGCCCATCCCTCTTGAAGTTTTGTCCCTTCGGTTGAAAGAATTCCCCACGACATCGGTCGTTGTTACCTCCACGAGCATCCCTTGCCAAAGCCACATTCCTAGCACATTCTTCTACAACCCTTGCTTTGTTCAGTAACTCTGAGAACCTTCTAATCTCCAACGGAGCCACATCGGTCATGATGTCATCCTTGAGCCCTCCTTGGTACTTAATACATTTCCATCTTTTGTAGGACTAGGGAGCATCCTGACAAACTCTCGAAAATCTACAAAGTTCTTCAAACTTGCTGGTGTACTATGCCACGGTCATAGACTCTTACTTCAGCTGCATGAGTTCTATTTCCCTACTTTCCTCATCAACTCCGGAAAGTACTTTTTATAGAACAGAGTCTAAAACAGTTCCCATGGAATGTCCCCATTCTATAGTTGCATCAGTCGGCACTTGACATTGTGATTTTTGCTAGTAAAGAATTTTATAAAAATAGTCGCGCTGTAGATATAGTTTCTAAACCAACAGAAATCCCTTCGTGCAAACGTTTTGTTTGTCACTTAAGCAAACCCAATAAAATTGATAACCGAGTATTTAAACCTCGGGTCGTCTTCTCAAGGAATTGCAGGAAGGTATGACTTATTATTAGCTATAATAAAGGTAGAATTTTGGGTTTTTTAATGTATAAGATAAAAAGCAAGAATAGTAAATGGCAAGAAAGTAAATTGTAAGGAATTAATTTAAATAAATAATAAAACTCTTGGCAAGGTATAAGAACTGGAAGTCCTATCCTTATCAATTGTGATGAGAATTGGATTTTAATCCCACTTTGTTAACCTCTAACTATGAAGGTAAATCAAGTGGACTAATTAGCTTGATCCTCAAGTCCTAGTCAATCCCTGTGGGAAGACTAGCTTTAGAGCGATCTAGATCAATTAGTAATCTGCCAATTTCAACCACTGCTTTATTTGATAACTCAAGCGTCACCAATTACTTAACCAGAGCCAAAAGGGAGGAGAATCTACTCGAATGAAAATAATTTGGATAAATCGAAAGAATTCATAGCATAAATAAAACAATCTTATAACTGAAATACCTCAAATTATATTAAATAGAATATTCAAATCTAACATGGAAAAGTTCATAAATTAAATTGGAAAAATAAATAAAAGGAACATTGAACCTGTGATGAAGAAGAAATAATCCTAAATCCTAAAACTAAATCCTAAGAGAGAGGAGAGAACCCTCTCTCTCTAAAAAACTACATCTAAAACTAAAAATTATGAATTATGAGCTTGTTCTTATGAATGGATGCATTCTCCCACTTTATAGCCTCTAATCTGTGTGTTCTGGGCTGAAAACTGGGTCAAAAATAGTCCAGCGATTTCTGGTACGTTCAGGTCGCGGAAAAGTGACGCAGAAGCGTCGTCCACGCGTTAGCGTGGATTGTGTTTCTGCCAGGTCACGCGTCCGCGTGATTCACGCGTTTGCATCGCTTGGCTTCGGGGAAGCTATAGCAAATTATATATCAAATCGAAGCCCCGGACGTTAGCTTTCCAACGCAACTGGAACCGCGTCGTTTGGACCTCTGTAGCTCAAGTTATGACCATTTGAGTGCAAAGAGGTCAGGCTGGACAGCTTAGTAATTTCTTCAACTTCTTGTATTCCTTCCACTTTTGCATGCTTTCTTCCCATCCTCTGAGCTATTCCTGCCCTATAAGCTCTGAAATCACTTAACACACATATCAAGGTATCTAATGGTAATAAGAGAGGATTAATATTAGCAAATTAAGACGAAAGAAAACATGTTTTCAATCATAGCACAAAATCAGGAAGGAAAATGTAAAACCATGCAAATAGTATAAATAAGTGGGTAAGGACTTGACAAAAACCACTCAAATGAGTACAAGATAAACCATAAAATAGTGGTTTATCAGCACTCCCCCTACCACCAGTGTTGAGCCTCACCCATCAATTGATAGGCTGCAAACTCCACGAACTGATTCTCCAGAACATGTTAAGCTTGCAACGCACGCTCCATGGCTTGAAACTAGTTATCTGCTTCAGTAGGGTCCGTTGAATCTTTAAAACATGGTGGGTTAACCTTCAGAAAGGTTGCTAATGTCATCGAAACACCACCGCCCAAGCTGTTTCCTACACCTCCTCTATTTCCATTGCTGTTACCATTCCCATGTCCCATCCTCTCCATAGCCTGAGTAGTCACAGCAACGTTCACTTGCATGGTGTTAGCTAGGTTAGTCATCGTCGCCATAAACTCAGCATGGTTATCATTCAGCAGATTACCCTCATTCTTTCCATGAGTATGTAGTCGACCTTGCCTGCGAGGCGCCATTTGGGTTTTCTGTCCACACCAAACAATCGATATCAAGGTGATCAATCTCAATATCTTAAGCTTAGTGCCTCAATTATCGCAAAAGCACTCACAAACAAGCATGTTATGCATATCAAACAAATAACCTAAATAGCATGAAAGAAAAATGACCCAGAGTATGCAATGAAGCAAAATCAGTCCATCCCTCAGGCTCACGAGGACGAACCGCTCTGATACCATAATTGTAACACCCCGTTACCCTAAACCTTACCTCTAGCCGTAAAGCGAAGGATAACAAAGCGTCACGACAGTTCTAAAGCTCATACAGTAGTAAATATTGAAGGAAATGCTAATACTAGAAGCCTGATGAAGAAATATAGCCCAAAGACATAGAAACAGAGATACGATACGCGAAACATTCCTCATGATTACAAAATGCGTAAAGGAACAAGATACAACACAAGACATGATATAAGTATGATAGTCAAAAGAACTCTAGTCGTAGCCCGCAAAGTTTAGGCCGACTAGTTACAAACAAACACTACAGAGTTTTTAAGTTAAAACAGCTTATACAACTTATCTCTCAAGTAAGCCTCTACGGCAATAAAGTACAGAATACAAAAGGTGAGAGAATAACTACAACAAAAGTAAAGTAAAATAAATCATAAGAAAGATCATCCTCCTCTCTGTCACCATATCTGTAAACTCACCGAGGTGGGTTGCGACCTACATCTGAAAAATAACAACAACATATGGTACGAGAATCGGAGGTTCTCAGTATGGTAACAATGCCGAATATATAAGATATAAGGTTTCGGAACGCCAAAGGCAATCCTAGAACTTCATATATATATAGGGTGTTCTAACTTAAGGAATTTCTAACAAAAACTAGTCACCGCTGTCCCATAGCCTTCTCTAACCTACCCTCCGTGCGATCCGATCGCCACCGCCTACCAATCCTCCCCAATGCTATTAAAACACATATAATGTAAACAAGTAAAACACAAATAGTATACATATATAACAAGTAAATCAACTAACATTTAGGCATGTTATTCAAATAGGCATAACTCAAGTAATCAAAGCAAGCAAGCATGTAAAAGATGCATATGATGAATGTCTATCCTATTTGGCTCTTGATATCACTTGTCGGTTCAAAATGCCAACCCGACACATCCCCAAGATGTCGCCTCTCTGCCAAGCTAGGGATATAGTGCCCTGCTCACTCTCAACCTGTGGATATAGTGCCCGGTACACTCTTTCAGGTTATAGTGCCCAAGTTTACTCTTGTGGTAGAAAGGTTATGCGAGCAGAAGACTGCCTCAGTTCTCGCATCTCAACATAGGCGGGAGACTACCTCGGCCCCTATGCCAGCACCGCTACCTCAACAAGCGGGAGACTGCCACAACCCTTGCCCGAGGCGCATAACGACTTGCCAATCATAACAATTCAATAATATAGTACAACTCATTAATCAATATCAATGTCCCTCAAGTTCATCAATCTCAAATTCATTCTCAACTCATTCTCAAGTCATCATAGTTCACAACCACTTTCGTGTCGTCAACATCACACCTTACCCCTTTCACTCTGATCATCCCATCCACAAAACTTCCCAAACCTCTTCAAAAATCCTACAGAAATTTACCAATTTATTTCATTAACCCATCTCTATTAGTTTTAAGGCCTAATTACTAGTTAGTAATCTTAAATAGTACTTAAAGAAGATTAAAAAGCTAGAGAACCTTTAAAATGAAGAGAAAACAATTTTTTAACAAAACAGGGGTCTCGCGTATGCAAGCCCTTGTCCCGCGTACGCATGCTGTTAAAAACAGGTGGTCGCGACCCCCTGTTCGCATACGCGCCCCCTGCTCGCATACGCGAGTGTCCCAACCTGAATGGGATGCTCGCGTCGCGTGTCAAATGCTCGTGTACGCAAGGGTAAAATTTTACATGTCCGCGTACACAAGATGCCCAGGCAGTGGAGAATGTTCGCGTCGTGTGCACTATGTCGCGTACGTATGCTGTACCAAATCCAGAAAAATTTTAAAGCTGCAGAGATCAGATTTTTGAACCGAATTTTCGACGTTCATAACTCCCTCTACAAAACTCTATTTTTCTCAAACTTTATATCATTTTAAAGCTCTTGAAATCATCTTTAATTTAAAATAAAAATCATTCAATTTCAAGAACCGAGGCTCAAGTTATAATCCGCCAAAGTTCATTAAAAACAAGTTTTACAAAACCATGTAACATTCTCTAGTTTTCAAACTTCCAAACCAAACTAATTCATATGTATTCTAAACCATGTCAAAACTGTCCCATTGTACCTAAATTATGTTCACATACTTTTCAATAATTCCACAACCTACCAACATACAACTTCATCCAAAAATTTCCCTTACATATTTCCAATTCTCAATAATTAACAACCCAAAACATCATTTCACCATCCTCAACATTTATCAACATCAACAAGCATCATCTTTCATTATCAATACTCATAATCATCGTTATTCAACCCCAACATCATTAATCAACATCATCATTCCTTAAAATAATCACAATCATAAAAAACATCATACATCAACAATTCAAAACCTATCCTAAGGTTGCACTAGCCTAAGTGTCCAAAACATTACATATTATATAAAGAAAACCGAAATCATACCTTGGCCGATTATCCTCCACAAACAAAACCATTTCACCACAAGCTTTCAAACCTTCACTCAACACCAAACAACACCAAGAACACTCTATATCATGAAAAATAACAAGAATCAAAGCTAGGGTTTATGAGATACAACTAAACACAAAGGGTTTAGTGATATCTTTCCTTGTCCAACGAGTTTTGGGGTAAAACCCGCTACTTACCCAAGCTAGATTACACCTAAACAACAAGAACACAAAGAAATTCAACAACCCAAAAGCTATTTTCGAAAATGACATAGGGTAGAGAAATGGAGCTTGGAAAAAGATTTTCTTACCAACTTTGATCTGTTAGAAAGAAAGATCTCGGCGAGAGCTTTGCGTGGTTGCAAACTGTTCATCAATCCGAGCACTATAGCTCAAGATATGGCCAAAAGAAAGAGATGATAAATAGTGTCAATAGTGGACACCCCTCTCTCTCAATCTCACGACCCTCTCTCCCTCTTGTGCTAAAAATGAGTTTTCTTGGCTCATTTATGACTTTATATATGTTGGGATTGGACCCAACTTGGGTCCGGTCCAACCGCATAGTATTTTTGGTTCGTTTAGCTTGACTTTGAGTCAAAACTTTTAGAATAAGTGTCCAACTTGCTATTCCAAATACTTTTCTAAGATTTTCTACTATTTTACTCTCTCTCATGCAATACCGGATAGACTTAAGCCAGTACCGCCGACTAATCTATCGATACGCATTTTTATGCGAAAATTTTTAGAAGAAAACATTTTTCCACTCAAAAAAATCTACTGAATCCGAATCTCACTTTTATATTTAAAAAAAAAATATTTTTTTATTTTTTCGAATTTATTTCGAATAATTAAATTATTCTACTCTGCTTAAGCAATTTTACTTAAAAACTCAGGTTCTTACGCTTAGAAGATGTCCACATCATGAAAAAATACCTGATGAAGCATTGAAATTAATAGAGACAATGGCGGCCATTGACTCTTATCATCACTGTCTTCTCTCAATTCATCATTCACGCTCATTATCCGTAACATCCAAGCATTCAATATTCAAAAATCTCAACGCTCTTAGCAAAATACTCTCTTGCGCTCTTCGATCATCAATCAGGTTTTATTAATCTAATTAGGCCTTTTAATAGAAAATTTGCTTGTTCAATCATTTAATTTTAGTGGGAATGATATCAACTCAACATGGTATTATTTGTGCGATTTGGTACAATTACCAATATCCGTGAGTTTCAATTTTCGCACATCATGCCGTAGCAACTATAGTAACCATGAAAAAAAATGACGATGAAGAAGAAATATACAAAAAATAAAAAATGCGAAGAAGAAGAAAAAATGCGAAAAAATATGCTTTCACTAATAAAATTGACTTTTGTTGGATTTGAAACAATTTTGTTCAATTTAGTTGACAAAAAAAAATAAATATATAAAAAAGTTTTAAAATTCGGTTCGAACCGCTGAATCAAATTGGTCAAATCGCAACGAATTGATTTTATAAAAAAACCAATCTATCAAAGAAACGAGAAAAAAAACCTAAAAAATTAACTAAAAACCGGTGAGTCAAATCGGACTAAAACTGGCCGATTTTTAAAATTACAAAAAGCAAAATATAAAAAGAAAAAAAAACATAAATAATACAAAGAGACATACACACAGTGAAAAAAGACAAAAGAATACACTCTAAAAAAAAGACAAAAAAAGAAATAAACACAGTGGAGAAAAATAGAAACATGAGAAACAAAGAAGGAAAATGGAGTCTTTCGACGCGGAATTTCGGTGGATCTGGAACGGCATGGCGCAGGGACAACAGATCTAGGGTGGCGCGGCATCGACGAATCGGATATGAAACTATGAAGGGAGTTATGCGGGATTGGTGGCTACGGCATGAAACTAGGAATAAGAGGACTTGAGGAGTGATATACTAGGGTTAATAGATATGGGCTTCCATTTGAGCCCAAAAAAAATTGTTCTCTTTTTACTGACTATATACAAATTTAATGTCAAATCCTTATCCGCAGCAGCAAAAGGGAGGAAACTAAAAGTTGATCTTATTGTCCAAATCAACATCACTGCCATAGTTTGTGGTTGGGGCCACTAAATTATACATTTATAGCTTACAAAAACAATAATATGACCCAAAAAATTATACCTATGCTTAAAATATTAATATAAATAATATATTTCTATTTATATAATCTAAAATATATATTATTTGAAAGTATATATTAAAAATTATATTGTGTTTTAAAAAAAATTTAAAATGTTTAAAAGTTTAAAACTTCTAAATTCTTAAATTTAGTTAGAATTTAAATATTATAAATTATAAAAAATTTAGTCAAATAATTATAATTATAATATAACACTAATATAAAAGCTTAGTACAAATATATGTTAAAATAATAAAAATATAATTTTTAATTATTTTATTATAATTTGATTATTTCAATTAAACTACAGTTAAAATTGTTAAATTTTTAACTTAATAAATTAATAATTAGAGCGGTTCGATAATTGATTCGGTTTTCAGAACATTAATATTAGAGACTAAATAGTTTAGTAAAACTTTTACCTTTTAAAAGTTGTAGTATCTGTATTTAATAAATTGAAAATTTTTTTAATAAATCCAAATAATAACAAATATATTTAGTAAAATAATTTTTAAAATTTAAAAATATTATAATAAATATTTATATAAAAATTATATTTAAATATTAATTAATATATAAATTTATATTAAATTTTTTAATTTTAATAAATACAAACTAATTTTAAAAAACTCTCCTTAGTACTTTAAAAAAATATCCCCAACTTTTAAAAACTATCATCTCAAACACACGAGCTTTTAAAAGCACGAGGTGCGTCTCTATTTTTCTCAAAGGAATCATTAGTAAATTGGAGTCTATGATGAGGAATTTTCTTTGGAAAGGACAAGTTGATGGAAGAGGATTGAATCTTGTTAGTTGGAAGGTACTGGTTACTCTAAAAAAATATGGAGGTTTGGGGATTAGAGATCCTTATTGTGTAAATATTGCTCTTCTTGGGAAGTTAGTTTGGACTTTTTTCCAGCAGCCAAACAAGCTATGGGTCCAATTGTTGGATACCAAATACCGATCATCTCTATATGATTGTTTTAGTTATCCTAAGAACAAAGACTCTCCCATTTGGAGGTGTCTTTGCAAGGCTTGGAAATTGTTGAAGGATGGGTTTGCTTGGTGTATTGGAGATTTGAACCAGAATTTTTTGTTTTCTAGCTGGAGGAGAGAAGGACGGTTATCTAATGAGATGGATTATGTTCACATTTCTGATTCGAATCTCCGGATACAGGATATTTGGTCGGTTGATAGGTGGCATTTGGATACTCTTTATTCTCCTTTATCTCAAAATTTGAAAGATAATATTCTCTCTTATAATCCAGATGAACAAGCAGGTCCGGAAGTGGGTTGGTATTGGAGTGGGTCTGCTGCCAAAGTCTATGACTCACGCAATGGTTACTTGTGGTTGTGTAAGCAGCTGTTTGGTTGGGAGGAGCGGGAGAATTAGCTTTGACTTTGGCTTTGGCGTCAGCTTGTTCCGGAAAAGCATAAGTTTTTGGCTTGGTTGTGTCTTAAGGAGGCTCTTCCTACTGCAAGTTTTCGCTTTAGAAGAGGGATGTCGTCATCGGATAGGTGTCCAAGATGTCTTTCTAGCCAGGAATCGGTTTTACATTGTATTCGGGATTGTCCAAAAGCTCAGCTTGTCTGGCATAGGTTGGATATTTCTTGTCATCCTTTGGATTTGAAGAACTGGTTCTTGTATCATAGCAGAGAGCATCTGTTCAAGTTCTTTTCGGGACTTTGGTGTATATGGCGAGCAAGGAATAATGACATCTTTAATCCCCATGAAACTTGGCCTCCGGAAAAAGTGATTTGTCTGGCATTAACTTCAGAAAAGGAGCTTAGGAATATTTTTGAATTACAACGTATGTCCCTTCCCTCTACTCTAAATGGTTTTTGAAATCCCTCATCTATTGGTACTTTTAAGATTAATTGTGATGCTAGATATTTTGGTTCGGGTGATAGTGTTGGTTTTGCTTGTGTTATTAGAGATTGTAATGGGAGCTGGTAAAGGGGGTGTTTGGGAATGATTGAAAGTAATAGTATTCTTCAAGGAGAATTGTTTGTTATTTGGAGAGGATATCTCTTAGCTTGGGATGTGGGTCAACGAGATGTTATTTGTGAGACGGATTGTGTGGAAACATTTAATCTTATTACTCAAGATGGTTTTGGGTTTATTGATCCACTGATGCTCAAAATAAGAGATATCATGCATTGGAATTGGCGGGTTGACTTTCGTTTGATTATGAGAGATGCAAATACAGTGGCAGATACTATGACAAAGATGACGATGAAGTTACAACTTTCGCATGTGGAGTTTCTTTCACCTTAGGAGGAGTTTAAAAGTAATCTTGAACACGACTATCCCTCTATTTAGATAGTTTCTTATTTTATTTGTTTTGTTTTTCTTTGTTTAATTTATTTCAGTCACAGCAAAAAAAGCACGAGGTGCGCTTCTTTCAAAACTCTACCAAATCAAGCCTAAAGCAAAACAAAGTCAAAGTCACTTGTAAGATTACAAAACAACTTTCCAAGTGCAAAGTGTGAAGTGAAGTTATCAAGGCATGAAGAAGAAGGAGGTCTGAAAGTGGGGGATCTGCGGCTATGACAGCACTGTCCAACTCCAACGATTCGGCCATAACCTTGGAAGAATGGAATGGCTCTTCCACCTCCAAGCTCTCTAAGACTTTCACCATCCAAGCTTCCTCTTCCTCTGTCTCCTTTAAAAGGTACTCTCTTTCTCGACCATCATAATTCACCTCTTTCCTCTTTTATTCTTATTCTTCGTGCTTCTCTCTCATTCACGCAGATCCGGTGCCCGTTTCACCCATCTTTGGAGACGATTATTGCAGGCATTAGTTCCTGAGGCAGGCCTTTTCTATTCCTAATATCTCAATAAAATAAAATAAAATAGAATAAAAAAGAGGAAACCTAAATTTTGTAATTAATTGTTTGTTCTTCATGGCATACAGGGTTTTCCGAGCAGTGTGACTGCAGATTATGTTCCCTTTCAAATATGGGATACATTGCAGGTAAACTATGCAATGCAGAAAACAATGTTATTGAGGAATGTTCTTGTTTTGGATTTAACAATTGATTGATTGTGGCAGGGTCTTTCAACTTATACAAGGACCATGCTGTCTACCCAGGTAATTCACTTTTCATTGTGTTTATGTAGTAATCATTGTTTTGTGAATATCTAGGGTTTACCCGTGTTCAATATTATCCCTTTCAGGCTCTCCTTAGTGCTATTGGGGTTGGCGAGAAATCAGCTACTGTGATTGGTGCCACTTTTCAGGTATCAACTATTTGTGTTGTGTCTGATTGGTTAATGAGTGAACCCTAATTGTAAAATGGCGTATGGGAGATAAGAAGATTTTGATTGTTGAAACTATTTACAGTGGTTTTTGAGGGATCTAACCGGCATGCTTGGAGGTATCTTATTCACATTCTACCAGGTATGCATCTCATGTAATTTATTCAAGCGTATGAATTTGAAAATGAAATTTCTGGAAATAACTCCATGTGAAGTATCTTGCACTTTGGCTAACAATATTTCTGTTTAACTCACATGATGCAGGGATCAAATCTTGATAGTAATGCCAAAATGTGGCGTTTGGTTGCGGATCTTATGAACGATCTTGGTAGATTCTTTCACCATTTTTTTTATTTTTATTTAAATTTTCATGCAACAATTTTCTCTACACATTTCTGAGATGTGCAGAAATAAGCCAATACTAATTATTTAAATTTGAGCACTGATGCGATAGTGATTCCTGGACTGAGATTGCAAATTGGTAGAGAGATGGGGAAAAGAGTAGAATTTTTCGATTATTCAGAAATACTTCGGTGCCATTTTAGATTGACATGACATAAGAATTTGCAGAACAGAATTATTCTTTTCTCGTTGGAGACTCGAGCAAGAGAGGTGCTCCTGTATGTTCTGCTTATTGTTAGAATTCAATTTTACAAATTGAACACAAGTGAAAAAAGGGAGAATAGAAAGCATATACCTTTCAATAACACAATTTAAGAATATCAGAGGAGGACATATTCTACACAGAATCCTTTACTTGGCAACTACTGGCTAAGCCTTTTATTTATTTATTGGAAGTAAAAATTATAGCAGCAAAAAAGTATAAACCTTTGCTGGTGCCAATCAGTGTTAAATAACATATTTCTTATTGCTCTCTTCATGTGTCAAATTAAATTTTATGCTCCTCTTTGATTGCAGGAATGCTAATGGACCTTATTTCGCCACTGTTTCCGTCAGCTTTTGTGATTATTGTTTGCCTAGGAAGCATATCAAGATCATTCAGTAAGTTCCATCACTTCTTGAAGTTGAAATATAGATTAGTATATGATTACGTGTTAGTTGTTAGCTGTAGGTCTCTTACCTCCTTATTCCAAATTTCCAGTAAGTAAATTTCTAAGACATCTAATGCAGCGTCACATTAGGTTATGTGATATTTATCAACAAATATAGTTGTTTGGCAGAAAGTTTGCATCTGAAGAACTATCCAAGATTAGTCTCTCCCCCCCCCCCCCCCCCTCTTTTTTCTTTCTTTTTAGCCCCAAAATAAAAAATCTAATTGCTACTGTATTGATATCCAAATTTCTTAATTTAGTCTCTAAATATACTTGAAATTTGAATTAGCTGGTGTTGCAAGTGGAGCCACTAGAGCCGCTTTGACTCAGCATTTTGCTCTTCAGGATAATGCCGCAGATATATCTGCTAAGGTACAAGTTACATTTAATGTTACATAAAAATTAAATTTTCAAAATGCAAAAACAAGGGAGGATGAGACCTAAGTCTTCCACTTTCTTAGAAAAAAACTATTTACTGCTATTATCTCTCTCTTGTTTACTCTTATTTACAAGCAATGGCAGCAGTATATAAGACAATCGCTAGGTGTAGTCACAATAGTAGCAGTTTTTATGTCTGTTACCTTTACCTTTTCTTTTAAAAGTATGTATGTGCATAGTTTTTTCTTTCTTTTTTAGGGTAAATCACCAAAAATGCACCCGAATTATTTTGGTGCTAACAAAAATGCTCCCGAATTTTTGTTATCGACAAAAATGTCCTCAAATTATTTAAAAATGTGACAAAAATGCCCAAAATGAATATTATTTTTTATGTAAGTGGGAAATGACTTTTGTATTGGACAAACTACATATGCATTTGATCCAAAATTTTATAGTAATATTTAGATAACTATTTAGAAAATACACACAGAAAAATGGATAAAAATTTTGACTTTTAAATTTTTTTCATTTTTTAAAAGTATTATTGGTTATTGACAAAAAAGTCACCAAAAAATATATATACTTAGCGAAAAATCACAAAATTTTAAGGATAAACATTTCTCATTTTTCTAATCGTGCTTGCAAAAAACCGCATCAAAATTCAATCTCTAAAGCATTTTTTGAGAATGTATATTTAATGTTGGACATTTTTGTCACGTTTTTAAATAATTTGAAGACATTTTTGTCGATAACACAATTCGGAAGCATTTTTGTCAACGCGAAAATAATTCGGGTGCATTTTTGGTAGTTTACCCTCTTTTTTAATCATATTTTGATGTATTAACATCCATCTCTATAGGAAGGGAGTCAAGAAACAGTGGCCACAATGATTGGCATGGCATTGGGCATGCTTGTTGCTCGCATCACCATAGGACACCCACTAGCCATTTGGGTTTGTTTTTTGTCCCTAACCCTGTTCCATATGTATGGTATGTCCTACACATTTTTATCTTCAATGTACATTTGATACACTTGTCTCTTGCATAGTTCTTGTGTTGCACAATCAATGAGAGGAAAAAAAAAAAAAAGGAACACATTGGGCTTATGGACCTTATCAAGTAGTAACTGCTGTTAGAGATTGATAGTATTAACTTGATGACAGTGCTGTAGTTGGTCAGAGTTCAAGTTTCTAATATTTTGGTGTTTGGGGAAAATTATCACTCCAATCTTTTCAGAAAAGAAAAAAAAATGGACAATATTTTCTTTTTTACACCAAAAATAATTTGAGTCTTATTAAAATCTTAAAGAGTAAAGTATCGTTTTTGTCCCTAACATTTGGGGTAAGTCTTGTTTGTGTCCCTAACGTTTAAATCGTCCTATTTGTATCCCTAACGTTTGTAAAAGTGATTCAATGTTATCCTGCCGTCAATTACACATCATGAGCGCTTTAGTTTAAGTTTTAAAAATCACTTCTTGAAGTTAGAATATAAATGTCTGGGATAGAATCGATGATCTACTCCGAAAAATAGCTCATCAAATGTTGAAACTAATTCCTACAACATTTACATAATTCACTTTTCTAGGGACATAATTGAATCTAAACACAAATAGTGGGTATAATATTAAAATCGAACACATCCAAATGAGACCTAATTGAGAATGAATACATCCAAGTGAGAATAATTAAAAAATATAATCTAATTTGTTAGTATAATTGATAGGAGAATAACATTGAATCACTTTTATAAACGTTAGAGATACAAATAGGACGATTTAAACGTTAGAGACACAAATAGGACTTACCTATAAACGTTAGGGACAAAAACGATACTTTACTCAATCTTAAATTAATCCATGACATTGAGATCTTAGGATATCACTTTCTCAAACAGTTGAAAATATTCAACTTGATGGTTCCAAATAGTCTGAAGGTAGATAAATACCGTTTCCATGCATAGCTTCTTTGTAAAGAGGTATTTCCTCCCTAAATACATGTCCTAAATCATTGATGGAAACCTGATGTCCCAAATCTTGTCTCATTTCATAGCGAACTACCAAGCTGTGCGGTGCCTAGCGTTGACCTCATTAAATCCTGAAAGAACCACTATTCATTTGCAGCATTTCATGAAGACAGGCCAAGGTATTATCTTCGTTCATTTTATCTTACTTCATTGTAACTACAACTTATACAGAAAATTTGTTTATTTATTTATTGAATCTTAGCATTAAATTTACTACTCATACTTTTGCAGTTTTGTCACCTGAACAAGTCTCTGCAAAGGAACATGTTTTACCTCTTAAGCTCACTGTATGGAGCTCAAAGAATGCTGATTTGCTGTATACAAAAGTACATTTAGGTACAAGGGTTTCATCATTAGATAACATGGAAATGTGAGTGGCTTCCTTATCCTTTGAGAAAATTTGTTTCTTAATCCATGAATAATACTTTAACAACCTTCTGGGTTCTGCCTTAACATATGATCACTGCTTTATTATTTATTTCAAGATAATGGTTCACTTTTCTGTTCTAACCTCTAATGGCCCAAAATCATGGCATTGTAAACTCATGCCATGTTAATTTTTGAAAATGTTAAGCAGTTTCTTTTGGACTTGAAACCTTGACAATATACAAGTTCATCGAACTTTGTGAAGAAATGTAGTTTTTATTTTCAAGATATGGTGCAGCAAGAATTGAATTTAAACCTTTTCGTTATAAAAGCTCTACTATATGATCCTACTCTCCTGTAAGTTTATGCTGTTGGGTGGCGATACATGAGTGGCTTTACATTTAACTAAGTTGAAAGCAATTGTCAATTCTTGCTCAGCATGTGTTATCATTTATCAGTACTACGTCTAAACTTAAGTTGCATGTTTATTCTCGATTATTGTTAGAAATAGCAGTAAAACTTCATTAATAAACCTTACTTGGAATTTTCTTTTTGTTAAATGATGACAGTAAGGAGCATTTGCTTTCTGCAGCATCTTACTATGCAAAAGGTTGAGCTCTCTTCATAATGTTTATCTACTAACTTTCACCTTTCCATTTGATGTCTTAAACCTTAGTTCATTTTTTGTTATTTTCACCTATAGCCAAGTACTTACTAGTTGAAAGGAACGGAACTGTTAATGTTATTGTGCATAAAGATTCAAATGCTGCTGACGTTCTGAAATCATTTGTTCATGCTCTCATTCTTGCAATGAATGTCTCTGAGAGCAAATCTTCGCATTCAGACAGCCAAATGTGGATCGATAAGCACTACGACGTGTTTATTCACAAGGTATTCAAGCTTCTGGTCAAATTCTATTTAGCTTCTTAGTTTTGTTCTCTTAGTTTTGAAAGTGCGACTGGATATATTAACATTGGTGCATGCTATGGTGGCTTTGGTGGCTTCGGTGCCTTAAAAGGTGTTGCTAAAATTAAAGTAATGCTGTTTTACTATTTAACAACGCTTTTAATTAAAAAAAAGTATTATCAAAATTAAAAAAAAAAAGGTGACTTCAATTTTAACATTTGTATAGTCATTGTAGCCACTATAGTCACCGTAACCATAGGTACCACAGACTTCACCATTAACATTTACCACTAATGACACGGGAATTAAACTAAATTAATTTCCGGCAGCTCAAGTCATTAGGCTGGAAAACAGAACGGCTTCTATCACCTATAATATGGAGGGCAAACTGGATCTATAAATCATCTGAAAAGAAAGTCGATTAGGTTTCAGTACATGAATATTGTTCTAGAGAAGGCGACTAGCAGCACCTTCGAAATGGAGAGTTGCTTGAAGTGGAGTTGAATTATGGTTGACAACGTTAGCATGATCTTTTATAAGTTATTTATGATTTCGCTGTGATGCTATGAAGATAAAGAAAGCTTGACTAGTTGGTTGCATTGCACTTCCACCCAACCTAATGATCTGTGTTTTCATTTTGGCTCCGAGCTAATACACTCTTCCATCATTAAATATGGTGTTTGACGCATCTAACGCGGATGATACATTCCAGATGTATGTCAGCAGTGTATGAGCAAGAAGTTAGAACAAATAAAGCATCCTTTTAATAGAGATGAATATTTATGTATAGAGCTTTTGTTTTACGGAAAATGCATGTTTCCTTAGGCTGCATTTGTTTTTTTTTTTTTTTGACAGGACAGAATATGATACTGAGACGGAGACAATATAATAAAAATATTAAAAATTATTCTGTGTATTGTGTTTGAATACAATGTACAAGACACTAATATAATATCCTAAATTATGTTTGGATAGATATAAATAAGACAAAAATATTATGCAAAATGACTAAAATAGTCATGTCATCCCAAGCTCTCGTACCCTCCTCTCCTTCTG
The DNA here is from genome assembly GCF_059453495.1 of Arachis ipaensis. Classification (NCBI taxonomy): domain Eukaryota; kingdom Viridiplantae; phylum Streptophyta; class Magnoliopsida; order Fabales; family Fabaceae; genus Arachis; species Arachis ipaensis. The sequence goes on along the minus strand of NC_142440.1, from coordinate 75,986,885 downwards.
TCTCTCAGTTCCTGAAGTTGTAAAATATAACTCAAGTCATGTGTTGAAAAATAGAATTAATATTTATTATTAATTTGATTATATGCATTGTGTATATTAGGAATTAGACATTTATAGGAGCTAATCATGACTCAATTAAACCTGTTTCTCAAGTATGACTCAACTGCTGTATGATACTTTATTTTGTACCTCGATTATTCATAACTGTAGATTTTAGTCATTCATAGATGCACTTCTTGTTATTGTCTTTGTGTCACTTGTAGTTTGTCACTAATTTTTTATATCAATTTTTTTGCATCAAGTAAAAACTAATTTAGTTCAAAAGTATGCACTAACATAACCAAAATTCTGCACTAACATAAACCAAATTCTGCATCAAACTTTTCTACACTAATTTGAATAAAAATTTCTGCATTAATTAAACACAAAACAAATAGAATTTACAATTTTTTCAACATATTAAAATCTAAAACAATTTTTTCATTCATTCGTTCACAGTATCATTGTAAAAATTTAAGATTCTGTCAAAAAAAATGGTAGGTTTTATTGTTATATAATTTTTAGATTGACAAATCATATAAAACAAAACGTAAAAAATAGAGACAAAGAGGAACAAAATTCTGTTTAATAAAAAAATGAAAATAAAAATAAAGCAACAAGAGGAGAGGCAGAATAATACCTAATTATATGACCAAGAAAAAATAGAGACAGAGAACAAGAAAAAGATATTACTTGAAAAAGAAGTAAAAAAAGAAAAAAACGAGAAAGAGAAATAAAAAAGAGAATACCTGGAGAAAAGAGAAAAAAAAGAAAGTAGAGATAGGAAGGAATAGGGAGAAGAGAGTACTTCTCAATGAGCTCAAATTAGGGTTTTTTTTGTAAGAAAATATGAAGAGGTAGTAATAGTAGAATAATAAAAAATATCTATAGACATAAAAAAAATTTTTATAAAAAAATCCGTAACGACCTTATCAAATTCTATGTCTATCATTGTCTTTTGTTTAAAAGTGGACAAAAAAAAAAGAAAACAATCCTAAAGATTCTGTGTCGAATGTCCATATGTCTCCGTTCAAATATCTTTTAAATATTTACTGTCCACAAAAAACTTGACATGTGTCCACTTGTGTCCCTAGATTGGCCCCAGGGTCAAAGCTTGCTTTCGCTTATTGATTGGAAAATGATTCCATACTGCCTTGTTAATTTGCACCAACTTTGATACATAAATACATTGATAGGTTAATTAAAGGATATTTAATTATATTTAATTTTAAAATTGACGTAATTTTATTATTTATTTATTTTTTTAAAAATATTGAATCAATTTATTATGTTAAAAATAGTTTTAAATTTTTTATTTTTTTATTTTTTTGTTTTAATAAATTAAGGTTAATGGTCCTTGTTATATAAATAAAAGTTCAATTATATAAAATCGATGATTCCCAAGTAACCAAATGGAAACATAAATCTTATATAACTAAAGTTTATTTACGACCCTAATCTGTTAAAGAAAGAAGAAAAAATGAAGATTTAAGCGTAATTTTGTATAATAATTTGGATCAATGTTTATAAAAACAATAAATATAACTAAATAAGAATACTTGGATCTATTTTTCTTTGAGTTAATAGTTAAAATCGTCCCTGAAAGATACATCAATCTCCATATTAGTCTCCAAAAAATAAAGTTAATCAAAATTGTCCCCGAAAGATGACGGGCATGACCACATTCGTCCTTCCGTCATCTCCGTCGTTGAGCTGGCTAACGTTGGGTGACGTGTTCCGTTAACTGCCCGAGTGGCACAGTAACAAAACGACGCCGTTTTGATTCAATGGCCTCCAGGTCTTGATGCGACGTCGTTTAGTATCCAGGAGAGATTCAAAATGTTGCAAAGCATCACGCCCTCTGTTAACAAGCATCTCACTCTGTTTATCTCCAAAACGTTTCGTCTCCCTTAAGCTATGCCCTAAGCCTTTGACCCAACATTTGAACCACGCCGTCAACCTTCGTCAGTGTTGGAAGACGAGTAAAATAGAAGAGGTATCGGTACTGGATATAGAGGTGATCGTCTCCTGGAGCAACATTGATAGTAGAGGAAGCCATCATGAGGGTTATATAGGTAAGGATGAAACCTTTTTCTTGTTTTTTGAGTTATTGTGTGGCGTGATGTCTTCCTAGTGGCGTGACTCATAGGTTCCTCTAATTCTGGGTAGGGTTTGGGGTGACTAAGGGTTTGTATGACTGTTCTTATATGATATGAGTGGGTTAGAATGCTTTGCTGTTACTGGCTTTGTGATGATTTGTTAGGTAGGGGTGTTTCATTTTAGTGATGGTTCTATTTGTTTGTTGCATGTTCGTTTTGGCTTTAGGGTATGTTTTGGTATGTTTTTCTATGTTTGTTAATGGGATTTTCGTCTCTGTTCTTATAGATGGATGGTCCTCCCATGACTTTTGTGTTTCACTATGGTGGAATGTTTAAAAACTCTGTTGATGGAGACATGATATATGAACCCACAATACGGAAGTCTTGATGGGTGGTGATGGAGACACACTTGATGTGTTATTTGTAAGTGGCTACTATAAGGAGTTGGGATACATTGAAGCTGGAAACTGTTGGTGAAAAGCTCTTGGAGTACCCGTCTCATCTGGGTTGAGAAGCTTAGTCACAGATACAAATTTGGTTGCAAGGTGTAAGGATTGTAGGAGAAACCAACATGTGATCAATATTTACCTTGAGCACTGTATTTCACAGCCATGTATAGTAGACAACATGGTTGAGGATATTGTCAATGTGGAAGCAGAAAGTAGCAAGCAGAAGAACTCTTCTCAAGCTAAGAAGCGCCATTCTGAACCTGCCAAGATGCCTACTACTAGTCACCCTGAGTCTAACAAACAAACCTCTTAGTCCACTAAGCCAATTTCACAGCCCAGTTCTCAGCCCAACAAATCAACTATGAAGTCCAACTCTCAGCCCAAGAAACTAGCCATGAAGCCCAATTCTCAGCCTACTAAACCAGCCCATAAGCCCAGCCAGGCTACAACTCAGTCCATGAAGACTCCTTTGCAGCCCATCAAACCCCACCCTCAGCCCAAGAAGGTCACCCGTTAGGGCAATGCAGTTCCACCTCAATCCAATACACCATCTCAAATAGCCAAGAACTCACAAGGTAATAGTAATAAGAATAAAGATGGTGGCAGTGGTTGCAGACTGACCAGATCTGGAAGATATGTGAAACAAGCTCCCATCCAGGAAGAAGACAGTGACACTCATGACTCATATGAGAGTGCTGAAGATGAATTATATAAGCCTCCTAAAGTTGTAGGAGATAATCTGTATAGCAGTGACAGTGATAGTGAGACTGACAATAGAAAAAGTGGTGCAAGAAAGGACATCAAATCTGAGGGTAGAGAGAAGTATAGGCCTCCTAAGACCAGATTAGGGGACAAAGAAATAAAAACTGATGACTCTAGCTATGAGGGTTCTGAAGATGAACAAAGCTCTGACTCTGGTATGTTTACTTCCTTAGGGTTATTAGTTAATTAATTTATTTAGCAACTGATTAGGTTAGCTAATGTGTTGAATTTTTTCTTGGCAGATTTAGACGAAGATGATAATGACCTTGAAGGTGACTTAGATGCTGACTCATGAAATTCAGAAGATTCTGGTAAACAGTTGGACTCTGATGAGGAATCACCAACGGTATACCCTCAATTTAATGAGAAAACTAAGTTTGGGCTGTTGAAATTTGAGGTTAGTATGATATTTAAGTCAAAGGCCGAATTTATGCAAGCTATTAGGGATTACACAATTCAGTGGGGTAGAAATATTTTATTCATAAAGAATGATAAAGTTAGAGTTAGAGCTGTTTGTAAGACTGAAGATTGTCCATGGGTTGTATATTGTCATGTAACAAACAAGACGGGTCTTGACAAATTAAAACTCCAGTTGATAGTCACACCTGCCCAAGAAGGAGGAAGAATAGAGCTGCTACCCAAACCTGAACACTTAGTAAATTAGTACCTAAGCTTAAGAAGCATCCCACTATGAAGCACCGAGAAGTTTCTGACTGGTTTGTAAGAAAGTGTAATGTGTATTTGAATAGCACATGTATTACTAGAGCCTTGAAAGCTGCTAGAAAGGTTGTAGAGGGTGATGAAATAGCACAGTACAGGTTAGTGTGGGACTATGCTAATGAACTACTGACTAGCAACCCCGGATCCACAATACAAGTTGGTGTCATCCCCATGCCCGAGAGTCCGCCCCTGTTTGAATGATTCTATGTCTGTCTTGATACTTGTAAGAGGGGGTTTAAGGCAGGTAGGTTGTAGACCTTTGATAGGACTGGATGGAGCGTTTTTGAAGACATTGCATGGGAGTCAAATCCTCGCACCATGTGGACAAGATGCTAACAATCACATCTTTGTGATTGCTTATGCTATTGTCAGTGTGAAAAATAAGGATAATTGGCAATGGTTCCTAGAGCTACTTCACAAGGATCTGGGAGACTACAGGGAGAATAAATGGTGCTTTATCTCGGATATGCAGAAGGTAAGGATGATATTGATATACGATAATACGTCTTAGGGACTGTTTTGATTTAATGAAAAGGTTTGAGGGTCTGTTTTGATTTAATGAAATTTATTAAGGGACTAACTTGATTAAGTATCTTTTCATGTGTTGTCTTCTCTTAAGGGTTTAATCCCTGCTGTTCAGGAGGTGTTTCCAAGGATTCATCATCGATTCTATTTGTAGCATTTGTGGCGCAATTTCTCAAAGCAGTGGTCAAGCTGTGAGTTAAAAGATTTGGTGTGGGAATGCGCAAGGTCGAGGACAACAAATGAGTTTAATAGAAACATGAATAGAGTTAAGTTGATAAATGAGAAAGCTTGGGAGTATCTTGACAAGTGGCCGAAAGATGCATGGACTAAGCATTTCAGTGAGGTTCCAAAGGTGGATAACATATGCAATAATGCATCTAAGTCATTCAATGCCAAAATCAAGCACGAAAGGAGCAAGCCCATCCTGACCTTAGCTGAGGAAGTTAGAAGGATCGTCGTAAAGAGTGGTGCGCAGAAATCGTGACGGTTCCATTCCTTGGTAACGGCGCTGAAAATTTTATACGCACGTTCATAATCTTAATTCTTTGTCACAACTTCGCACAGCTGACCAGCAAGTGCACTGGGTCGTCCAAGTAATAAACCTTACGTGAGTAAGGGTCGATCCCACGGAGATTGTCGGCTTGAAGCAAGCTATGGTCACCTTGTAAATCTCAGTCAGCGGATTCAAATGTATTAAGAGATTATAGTGTACTAAAAGATAATTAAAATAGGATAGAGATACTTATGTAATTAATTGGTGAGAGTTTCAGATAAGCGTATAGAGATGCTTTTGTTCCTCTGAACTTCTGCTTTTCTGCTGTCTTCATCCAACCATTCCTACTCCTTTCCATGGCAAGCTTTATGTAGGGAATCACCGTTGTCAATGGCTACATCCCATCCTCTCTGTGAAAATGGTCCAATGCGCTGTCACTGCATGGCTAATCATCTGTCGGTTCTCGATCATACTGGAATAGAATTTACTATCCTTTTGCGTCTGTCACTACGCCCAGCACTCGCGAGTTTGAAGCTCGTCACAGCCATCCCTTCTCAGATCCTACTCGGAATTCCACAGACAAGGTTTAGACTTTCCGGATCTCAGGAATGGCCGTCCATGGGTTCTAACTTATACCACGAAGATTCTAATATCTCGGACTCGGTCCTCTGTATTAGATATCTAAGAGATATTCATTCTAGCTTGTTTGCATGTAGAACGGAGGTGTTTGTCAGGCACGCGTTCATAAGTGAGAATGATGATGAGCGTCACATAATCATCACATTCATCATGTTCTTGGGTGCGAATGGATATCTTAGAGAAGAAATAAGCTTGAATTGAATAGAAAAACAGTAGTACTTTGTATTAATTCATGAGGAACAGCAGAGCTCCACACCTTAATCTATGGAGTGTAGAAACTCTACCGTTGAAAATACATAAGTGATAAGGTCCATGCATGGCCGAATGGCCAGCCCCCAAAACGTGATCAAAGGATCAAAAGATAATCCAAAGATAGTAAAAAGTCCTATTTATACTAAACTAGTTACTAGGGTTTACAAAAATGAGTAAATGATGCAGAAATCCACTTCTGGGGCCCACTTGGTATGTGCTTGGGCTGAGCATTGAGCTTTACACGTGTAGAGGTCTTTCTTGGAGTTGAACGCCAGTTTGTAACCTATTTCTGGCGTTTAACTCCACTTTGCAACCTGTTTCTGGCGTTTGACTCCAGAATGCAGCATGGAACTGGCGTTCAACGCCAGTTTATGTCGTCTATCCTTAATCAAAGTATAAACTATTATATATTGCTGGAAAGCGCTGGATGTCTACTTTCCAACGCAATTGAGAGAGCGCCATTTGGAATTCTGTAGCTCCAGAAAATCCACTTTGAGTGCAGGGAGGTCAGAATCCAACAGCATCTGCAGTCCTTCTTCAACCTCTGAATATGATTTTTGCTCAAGTCCCTCAATTTCAGCCAGAAATTACCTGAAATCACAGAAAAATACACAAACTCATAGCAAAGTCCAGAAATGTGAATTTTAATTAAAAAATGATAAAAATATACTAAAAACTAACTAAATTATATTGAAAACTATGTAAAAACAATGCCAAAAAGCGTATAAATTATTCGCTCATCAAAGAGCATAATTGACAATAGGAAGAAGTTACAGAACTATCAAGGAATTTTCCCCCTGTTCAGCAAAGTAGACTTAAAGCAATCACAACATTGTCTAGCCATTGGGCTCTTCAGTGGTGTGGTGATGAAAAAGAAAAATTGTACGAAGTGCATAGCTGGCCAACCAATATGGTTGTTGACCTGGGAAAGTGCACATGCACTTGTAGGTTTTGACAACTCATAGGTAACAATTTCAATACTTAGATAAGTTATCTTCAGTCATGTTACACATTTTAATTAATAATTTATTTTGTTTGAAAAGGTATGCCGTGTATGCATGCAATATCAGCCATACAGGATAAGAATGACAAAAGGACTGAAGAGTACTGTCATGACTGGTTGAAGATAGAAGCGTATAGAAGGACTTATTATTTCAATGTCAATCCGATTAAAGGACAGGATCTATGGAAAAAACACCACATCCTACTCCAGTCCCACCCCCCATTTAAACCCAAACTTGGAAGACCAATGAAAAAAAGAAGAAGAGAGAATGATGAACAGCCAACTGGGTCAAAAACAAAGATGAAAAGAAAGTATAACCCAATCAGATACATGTACTATATTGAGATTGGCCACAATAAAAGAGGCTGTGCAAAGAAGAAAGCCTTGGATGCTGAGAAAAATGCCAGGCAGATGCAACTGCAACTGGCAGTTATTGCTCCTGCTGCAGATGGTGCTGATCTTGAAGTGAATGTTGTCCCTGTAGAACATGATAATGCTCCAAAAGCAATAGCACCATTGCCTTCACTTTCATCACCCATCTAGCCCCCTACAGAGATTGACATCAGCCAATCTGAAAGCATTCCACCAACCCAAGCTACACAACAGGTTGTATAATCACTGCTCAATTATAAGAAAAATATCACCTTTATTTTATAAGCTAACAAGTGCTTTTGGTATTGGCTTATGTAGGATGAAGTTATAGCTAGGCCACCTAAATTACAGGTGATTAAAGAGAAAGCAAGAGCTAGATCATCCTCTAAACCTACTGCAGTTGCACTAGTGGCTATCTCGGCTGAGACCATCAAATGGACAAGTTCTGTAACTGCTAAGAAGCTGGCCAACTTTATGACTTTTGTGCCTACTCCTGGCTTTAAGCACCCAAGGAAGAATGATAAACCACTTTGATTAGAAAACAATGTATGGGGCTGCTTTAGTTTTTTTGTATAAGGCAAATGAAAAATCATTCTAAACATTGTGGTTATGTGTAATCTGAAAGTTGTATATGCCCTTCTCTTTTGGTGTAGCCTTCATTTTTAGGATTGGATACCTTATGAATTTGCTGTGATACTTATCTTTAAAACAATGTGACAATTAGCATTGAATGGCAGCACAATATTATGACTACTTACTTTGATTACTTACTCTGTTTAGCAACAGTGATATTGATTAATTTGCAATATTCCATACATCCAGTAATTGAGAGTTTGGAGTTAATCTTAAACAACGCTAATCAAACATCTATTCTCATTCAATCCATCCAACTCAATACAACATTACATTTCAACAGAATTGTGTTTACTTGGAAGTACATATCAAACAACAAAGGATCACATTAATTACAACTATCACAAACATGAAAATTATTAGCAGTTTCAAATAGGGTTGGGCAAAAAAATCCAAATATTGGATTTTAAACCTAATCCAAACCAAACCAAACCATTTTAAAAAAACCAATTTTTTAAAAAAAAAATCCAAACCACATTGCATTAATTTTATAATTTGGTTTTTTAATCCAAACCATTGAACCAACTTAAATCCAGATCCAGATCCAAATCCGAATTAGGATCCAAATTTGGAAAAACCCTAATTCGGTGACCTAGTTCACAGTTCACACCACGCACAAGTCAACTGTGGCGTCTTCTCCTTCGGCGCTTCTCCTTCGGTCTTCTCCTTTCTCGTTCGTCTTTGTCATTCTTTGGTTTCACCATCTCCATCTCGCCGACATGCCGTCACAGGTGTGGGCTCTTCATTCGCCTCTGCTCATGTTTCTTGCCACTGGGTCACAGAGTTAATACCATTACCTCTACTCGTTCTTTTTCTAGAAGAATTTCGGGTTGTCGTGTCTGATTTTGCAATTGATTGCATTGCAGATTTTATTTTTCCACTCAGGAGCACAACAAAGTTCATAAAACTAAACCAAAACAAGCAGTTCCAGTACAAGCAGAACAAGCTTAGTTCCAGAACAAGCAGAACAAACTGGGTTAGGTTAGGATGCTTTTTTTTAGATTGTTAGGTTTATGATGGAATTGCTGTTTTGATGAGAAATTGAGCTGAGATGGTTTGAACATTGTTTGCTTGTGTGAAAATTTACTATTTTATTATAAAATTGCTGAAATTATTGCTGGAACTGGGCTGTTTTTATGAGAAACTGGGCTGAGATTGTTTAATCCTATTGGGATATTGCTGCTGGAATTCTTAAGTTTGAATTGCATTTTGATTAATTGATTTTCATACTTAGTTCTTTGTCCAACCTATAATCATTATTTGTCACTATTACTTACTGGATGGTGGGGCTAAAACCAAATCCCTTAAATTTCTTCCAAACTCTAGCCATTGTTCTTCTCTATGCTTTGGTGTCATAGGGTATTGGTCTTGCCATTAGTGCAGTTGTGGTGAGTAATCAAAAGTTGGCTTCTAGAGTTGGATTGGTAGTCATGACTTTATATATTCTAATCAATGGCTTCTATGTTCAGCATGTCCCAAGTTTTGTGTCATGGATTAAACACATATCTCGTAGCTATTATGGTTATAAGCTATTGTTGGGGTCACAGTTTAAGGATAATGTTACATGCTCAGTTAGAGAATATTAAGTGATTCAGCATGTTGGTCTTGATCATCAAATTTTCTCTGTTTTTGCCTTGGTTGCAATGGTTCTATTGTACAGGATTATTGCCTATTTTGCTCTATGATTGTTGTCAAATCATAGCTAGCTAGACCCACAACATGTAAGTTATGTGAACTAATAAAATTGTTCTTATTTATTAAATAATAATAAAATTTAAAAGGACAATTTAGATAACATAATTCACCTCCAATTGTTAGATATCAAACTACTTTTAGTTGTTACAAATTCTTGGCCTAAGAGATAATCATAGTCACATCAAGAAAGTGATGATAATAACAGTGGCCATTATTGTTGTTCAACATTTGAAAGGAAATCCAGTCCAAACAATTTTTTCGTACTGCTAAGTTCATGTTGGTTGCGTTCTTAACCATATAAAAATTGATGTGGAAAGTGTTAATAACATAAGAGATTGCATACTTGCATTGTAGATTACGTGTTCCAACAATAATACAAGCTATATCAAACTATTACTACAATTGAACTATAGGATTTAGATGCATTCTAATGTGTCCTTAAAACATAAGAGAGTCCAACCACAGAAAATATAAGAAGATTAAGCATGTGCTCTGAAAATTTGAAATTCATTGGTAAGGAAAGCAATGGTGTTCTAAACCAAACGAGACTTGGCATTCCTAACATCACTATTTAATTAGGTAGAAACCATGAGAAAATAGGCAAGAAAAATGAAGAGAAGTGTGTTATTCACAATCCCAAGACTAATATCAATGTGATATCAACTTAGGAAGAAAATAACAATACATCTACGGTAGAAAATGGAAGAAACCAAAATAGAGCACTAAACAGCTCCATGCACCTATTTCCAGAATGAAAGCCTGAATATAATCTCAATAGAGTTGGTTACAATAGATGTCCTCCCACTACTCTAATTCTCAATGTCTATTTTAACATTTTACCTTTCTTCTATGCACTCTAACCAAGTTTTTAACAAATTTTGCTAGTTAACATGTTTGTTGGAGATTTAGTAATTTATCTTTAAACAAGAAACAGATGTGCTGATATGCAGCATCTCTGTATTTTAAGTTATATTAGTATTGCTTTGTAGTCTGACGATAAAAAAGATACTCCTTAAGACATAGTCACTCATCTAAGGATACAACAAGTAAAAAATAACATGGTTAAGCAAGAAATCACCATTACCTTATCCATATTGGGTACTGTTTTTTCTTAGACTATTTAAGTTTATGTGAAATAGCCTCATAATCCATGTTCATATATCTCTTTGCAAATATCATGTTATTTTCATAAAATGCAAGATACTAAGTTGGTACAATCAGTTGTTTATCTCTCTTTGGGCTGTGTATAGTTTATGAATCATGCTGAAATCATTCTTAATATGAAGTTTTAATTTCATAATCTTTGGGCCGTGTTTTCTTTGCGAGATATATGAACATGGATTAGTTTATGAATCATGCTGAAGTTTTATTGGCTGCTATTTTTTTGGATTAGTTTGTGTTAATTTTAGTATGTTTGGCACCAAATTTTGAGTTATGTACACCTTGCTTTATATGCAGGGCAAGATGACTGAAAATAGTAATATTGAAGCAGCAGGGATGTCCGCTAGCACTCAACCATCTTCTCCACCGTCAGGTATTTGTAAGAATCGGTCAGCTGTTTGGGATCCTTTTGATGTAGAGAATGCTATCGAGAAGAAGGCTAAATGCAAATATTGTGGTAGCTTAATACAATATGGGAATGGAACAAAATGCAAGCAAAATGCATTTTGCTTCGATGGGTGGTCATTTGAGAAAATGCAAGCAAAATCCTAATAATGATTTGAACAAAAGAAGAAAAACAACGACCACACCGACTATAGATGAGCGTGGTGTTTTAAACTCACCCAGTGCTTCCAAATTTGACCAAGAGGAGGCTCGAAGGGCACTTGTGGAAATGTTTATTGGGGAAGAGCTACCATTTCGCCTCGTTGAAAGCCCGAAATTTCGAAGATTTGTGCATGCCCTACAAGCAAGATTCAAAGTTCCTTCACGGACTACATTAGCACATGACATTGGAGCTCTTTATGCTGAAGAGAATATGAAGTTGCAAAATTTTCTCTCGGCAAATTGTGGTAGAGTATGTCTAACCACTGACACTTGGATTTCAATTCAAAATTTTACTTATGTGAGTTTGACAGCACACTTTGTTGATTTGGATTGAAAATTACATAAAAAAAAAACTTAATTTTTGTCAAGTGACAAGTCATTCAGGAGAGGTTATAGGAGCAACAATTGAATCTTGTTTAAATAATTGGAATTTAAATCGGGTATTTAGTGTGACAGTTGATAATGCCTCGTCTAATGATGTTGCAATTAAATATCTGAAGCAGCGATTGATTTCTTAGAATAGCATTATTTTGAATGGTGAATTTATTCATATGAGGTGTTGTGCATATATTATAAACTTAATTGTAAAAGAAGGGTTGAAAGAGATTGATGAATCAGTCTTGAGGATTCGTAGTGCAGTAAAATATGTTAGATCTTCCCCATCTAGAGCTAGTAGGTTTCAAAAGTGTGTTGAACTAGAAAAAATCCAATATAAAGGCTTGCCTTGCATGGATGTTGAGACTAGGTGAAACTCTATCTATCAAATATTAGAGGTAGCTTTGAAGCATTGTAAAGCATTTGAGTTGCTTGCTTTGAAAGATAATACCTATATAGGAGAAATGAATGGAGAAAAAGGGAGAGGTGTTCCTTCTGATTTAGACTGGGAGTAGCGGAGTCCATTGTACCATTTTTGCGAGTGTTCAGTGATGCCACTATACGTATGTTACCAGTGATATGTATATGAAGGAAGTATTTGCAATTGGACGATTTATTCGTCATTCTTATAATTCTGTTGATTTTAGTACTATGTCATTGGCAGAAAGGATGAGGGTTAAGTATGAGAAGTATTGGGGCAATCCTGATTCGGTGAATATGTTGTTATTGATTGCTATGATACTAAATCCAATGCAAAAGATTGAGTATGTCAATTATTTCTTGGATTACTTATTAGGAGAAGAAAAAGGAGGCGAATTGAAGTCAAAGTTGTCCAAGCGCATAAAGTTACTTTATCAGCAATATCAAAGTTCTGAGGAAGCAAGTGAAGCTGATACACAAGATGTTCAAGCCAACAATATTAATATCGATCTTCATGGCATGAGCTTTTTTCTGCAAGCAACTGGTCGTAGAACAAATACAAGATCTGAACTTGATAGATATTTACAAGAAGAATGCGAGCCATACTCCCATAAGTTCGATATACTAAACTGGTGGAAGGTTCACTCAACCTGATTTTCAATTCTTAGAAATATGGCTCGTGAGGTATTGGCTATACCTGTTTCTACGGTAGCTTCAGAGTCTGCATTTAGTACTGGAGGAAGAGTCCTCGATCCATACCGCAGTTTCTTAACACCTAGAATGGTAGAGGCCTTAGTCTGCACAGGAGATTGGCTTAAGGAAGATCATTTCTCTGCTTTAGATGATGATAGTGAAGTTCTTCAACAAGTTGATCAAGGTATAGATTTTTTTTCATATTTCTTCTCATTTTATTTTATTTTTGTTTTTGTCGTTTTGCTGTTTTAGAATTTATGTATTAGTTACCAATTAAAAATTGTTGAATATAGACTTGATAATTAATTTAATTCTCTTGACAGATATATTTTCCTCTAACGATGGTGCTTGTTCTATGGCGGCATCAATTGGTAATTTTGATGATGACTAGGTATTCTTAGTATTCACATTTGGTTTAATATTTTCTTTTAAAGATTTGTCTCAAAATGACAAAGGTATATTTTGTTATTTGCATATATATTTTTCTCAAAGGTTGTGGTTGTTTGATGATTTTGTTGACAACTTGGCATCTTTTGCTATTTTGTGGTTGTTGTTTTAGAGAGAATTTTTTCTGGTATCCTTTTGATGTTTTGAGAATGATTAAATGTTATATAGATTAGCTATTGTTATTAGATTTATAAAGAGCCAAATTCTAGTTGTAATGAACCTATACACTTTAAAATGACTTTAGTATTAATTTTACTTTTAAAAAAATTATGATTTGAAAATTGAATTTCTAAAAATTGGTTTTAAAAGTGGATTTTTTGTTAAAAAATCTGGTTTGGAAATTGGATTTTTAAAAACTAGTTTTAAAACTAGATTTTTGGTTGAAAAAACTGGTTTTAAAACTGGATTTTCAAAAACTGATTTTAAAACTGGTTTTAAAAAAACCGGATTTTAGATTTAGATATTAAAAAACCGAATTTAAACTAGTTTGTAAATAAAGCCGGATTTAAATTCTAAAATCGATTTAAAATTGGTTTTTGTTTTTTTAAACTGGTTCAAAACTGGTTCTGAAGTGGATCCAGTTTGGATTTTTAAAAATCCAAACCATGCCCACCCCTAGTTTCAAAGATCTAACTTCAACTTTCAAGTTACCCAATCTCCATGCCACCTTCACCCTCCATTCATCATAGTTACTTTCAACCTGTAATTCAGTTCTAGAATCTTCCTTTGCACCATCTTCAACCACTGCTTGATAGTCATCATCGTCAACTCACTTAAAGTAATTACAGTGATTGCCCTTCTGCAAATTGATAAATCAGAGAAGAAAACAATGAAAAACGCCCAATAACACAGAACAAGATAGAAAACCTTCAACTTTTTCAACACCACTCAGCAGGTACCTTGGACATGCATGGAATAATCTATCTGGGTTCTCTGCTGTCCCAGTTTTTTTTATCACAGTCTTCAACCCGCAGAAAAATGATTCCTCATGAGTCTTCCTCCTTATTCGCATTGAAGCACTGGAACCGTTACTGTCGTTCGACCGAAAAGACACACCACCACTACGACCTCCATTTTCCGTCTCCATCCTCCCGGCAACCCAACAATTCCAAGTTCTACCCAACTATATGGCCATATGATTCTTGACCGCGACTTATTTATCATCGAATTTAGGATTAGGGTTCATCATCCAAGGGACTGATTTGAATTGTTTTAACGTACTTACCTTGTCAGCAACCCCAGCGTACACGTAGGCGTCGTCCACGTGGGCAATTAAGGGACCACGTCACCCAACGTTAGCCAACTTAGCGATGGAGATAACGGAAGGACGAACGTGGTCATGCCCGTCATCTTTCGGAAACGATTTTGATTAACTTTATCTTTCGGGGACTAATATGGAGATCGAGGTAACTTTCAGGGACGATTTTGACTATTAACTCATTTTTCTTTCATCCAATCATCAATTTGTTTGTGCATCAATATTAGTATAAAACAATCAAGCACCAAAGAACTATTCACCTTAGATTATTTAGTTTATCAAACAGGCTCATTTGATACTTTGATGATTTGATCAACTAACCGACGTCGATTCTAAGCAACAATATCCCCAACCTCAAGTCCTAACTGAAAATTGTACTATTTGCTGATTAGTCCTAACTAAAAACCCGTACTATTTGCTGATTAAAAAGTATGATGGAGAGTGTTATCGCATATTTGTTCCAAATATTCCTCTTCGAAAGCATTATTCTAGCAACTCTCTCTCCCTGCCACCTCAGCTCAAATTGGCAGGTACAATGATTGCTAGTTTGCTACTGCTAATTTTTTTAGTTATAGAAATTTAAAATGTGTTATACTTAATTATGAAAAAAATGATGTATTTTTTATGGATATGGAGATAAATTTTGTTTTAATCAGAATTCACAAATTGGAGGCTAAATTTTGTTTCTAAACAAAACTTAGATCCGATTTGAGGTAATAGAGAAATAAGATTTGTGTGAGGTAAAAAATTTTTTAAAAGATAAGCAACTCGGTGGGTCAGTTTTGTGAAAAAAAAATTTTAACTCACAAATCTGACCCTCAAATTTGTATTTTTTTAAAAAAAATTAAAACCATAAATCTCATCCTCAGATTTATGATATCCACACCTAAAAAAAATATATCAAGTATCTACATTGCTTGAAAACACCACTTGAATTACAATGCCAAAAATAAAAAGTCGTTTGGTACCCCCTAAATCAAGTATTTCAGTTCAAGTCTTGTACAAAGAGAATCCAAACCTAATATCTCCCGTGGGATATTTATAAGTTGAATTCTAACAGAGCTTAATGAAATAGTGGCCTACATTCAAAAAATAAAATTGAAAAAATAAAAAATAAAAAATATCCTCAACTGTCAATCCCTTCCATTAAAAAATGTATGAAATCAAGATGAATATGTGATTGCTTAACAAGATCCCTTCGGCATACAACTTCCTAAAACGATAAAGGTGCCCCCAGAATAAATAAGAACATGGTTGATTGAAGAGGTTATGTATGATAATAACATGTACCGACTAAAATTGAATTCAAGATGCTTCCAATGTCATTCCTTCCGAGAAATAAAAGCGTCAAATTGAACTTACATTCACTGGGCACTAGCATCAGCATTACGTTTCGCTACATGTTTCTTCCTGTGCTTCCAAAACACATCTTTCTGTCTTTTTACTTTTGTGATGCCCATCTTACTATTCATTATACCAACCAAGGCACTCCTATCCTTCCTATTCTTCTTTGCAGCTTTTACATCAAGAATCGACCGAAGCTTCTGGTATGAAGCCAAATCTGGTACCTGCCTAGTCTTGACCATCTGCTTGTGGTAAAAGAATGCACGCTTAAAATATCAGACGCGAACATAGGCATATATCATAGTCGAATAGGTGACGGAATCTGGTTTTAAGTTGAGATTTTCCATCTCTTTCAACAACTGAGGCAGCTTTGAATGTCGCCCTTCTCGTGTATATGCATTCATCAGCATATTGTATGTCATTACTATTAAGTGTAATCCCATTTTCCTGAATTTGGAAATGACATCTCTTGCTTCCATGTATCGACCTTGTTTAGCAAAACCATCAACAAGAATGTTGAACGTAACACGTGTTCCTTCAATTTTGTCGAGCATCATCAACTCCCATATTTTCATCAAAGTTTGGGTGTCGCCGGCTGATAAACCATTATTTTATGGTCTATATTATATTTAATTGTGTGATTTTATCAAATCTTTACCCACTTATTCATTAAATTAGCATGTATTTACAATTCCTTCCCAAAATTACCCCATGGTTGAAAAACTGCTTCCTAGAAGTTTTTAATTATGTATTTTAATTCTCCTTTATTCCATTCGATGCCGTGATCTATGTGTTAAGTGTTTCAGGCTTTATAGGGCATGAATGACTTGGAGATTGGAAAGGAAGCTTGCAAAGTTGGAAGGAACACAAGAAATTGAGGAGATGACCAGCGAGAAGTGACGCGGACGCATGACTCACGCGACCGCATGACATAGAGGAAATTGCAGTGATGCGCCTGCGTGCCTGATGCGAACGCAAGGAATGGAAACTGCACAAGTGACGCGAAGGCGTGGACGACGCGCACGCGTGGCAAGGCAAGACACTGGATGACGCAATCGCGTGACGTGCGCGATCTGCAGAATCTGCAGAATTCGCTGGGGGCGATTTTGGGCCCTGTTTTGACCCAGTTTTCGGCCCAAAAAAGCATATTAGAGCCAGGGAACATGCAGAGACAAAGAAAAGAACGTTCATTCCGCATAATTTTAGTTTTAGATCTGATTTTACTCCTCCTCTAGGTTTTTTCTCTACACATTCATAGTTCTTAGGATTTTGATTTTATTGCTTTTCGAATTGGGATATTGAGAAGAGTTATTACCTCCATCAAGACTTCATCATTCTAGTTTGTTTCCTTACTTGTCACTTACTCTTTCATATCCTTATTTTATTCAGAGTTACTATTGAACTATTTTTTTGAATTTATTAATACAAGAACTATTTCTATTTTTATTGATCTTTTTTATTATTATTTATCATGTCTTTCTTTATTTTCCCTTCTTATTTCATGAATTTCACAATCATAATGAGCGAGTAGTTTCATGACTTGATTGGGAGTTGATTGAAAGGAGGACCTTGAGTTGGATGCTCAAGAGTAAAATTATAATTGGGATTAGCGTTGGGTCGCCCTCTAATCACTGACAGTAGTCCTTCCCAAGGGTGAGGATTAGAACTTGTGAATAGAAATTGACTTCCGACTTGCTTGACTTTCCTTTATCCGTTAAAGGATAACTGAGCAGACAACCTTCAATTATCAATTGAACTTGAGAGAACTCCATCAAGGATAGGGCTTCCAACTAATCTACTCCCGGTCAAGGTTTTTATTTAAATTACATAATTTCTTTGATTTAATTTCTTGTTTATCAACTCAAACCATTTTAGAAAACATCTGATTAATAAAATAGCACACCTTTATGCAACTCGTTGGGAGACGACCTGGGATTCATACTCCCAGTATTTTAATTCTAATTTTGTGACAACCCTTCTAAATTGATAAGCGAAATTTTGGTTGGTTGAGAACTATACTTGCAACGCATCTTTTATAATAATTTCTTAACTCGCCAATTTCCGCCACGTCAATTTTTGGCACCGTTGCCGGGAAGTTGCAATAGAGTGCTAAGTTATTGATTGGAATTTATTTATTTGCATTTTATTTTATTTTGCTACTATGAGCTGCATGTTTCTTTCGTTAAATGACACGTTCACTTCTTGATCCAAGCTTGCCAGTATTTGATCTTGAGATTGAAAGAACTATTTCACATATAAGGCAAGCTCGGCGTCGGTTAGTCCTCTCCGAGGGTGAATCTGAAACGTCACTTGAGGAAGAAACAAGCTCTCTTTCTACTAATTCAGTTGATTTACGTGCAGGTAACATGCCAGCACCTAGGAGAGTTACTATCCAGGAGGCTGGAGCCCCTGATTTCACACTGCAACCGTTTCAAGCGCATCACCCAGCAGTGGCTACAGACTTTGAAATAAAGACTGCACTGCTCAACTTGATGCCTAAGTTTCATGGCTTACCTACTCAAGAGCCTATCAAGCACCTTAGGGATTTCCAAGCAGCCTGTTCTACTGTCAGGCGTGATGTTGCAGATGAAACTTCTATTTTCTTAAAAGCCTTCCCATTCTCTCTTGAGGGAAAGGCAAGAGAGTGGTACTACACTCAACCCGCAGCAACTGTTTCTAACTGGGATACGCTCAGAAGAGAATTTTTGGAAAAAATTTTTCCAGCTGAAGTTACTGATAAACTGAGGAAAGACATTTCCATGATTGTTCAGGACGAGTCAGAGACTCTCTACGAATACTGGGAGCACTTCAACAATCTTCTGGAAGTATGCCCCCACCATATGATTGACAAGATAGTGTTGCTCGGCTACGTCACACAGGGCATGAGGCCCCAAGATAAGACCACATTGGAAAGTTCTAGCAATGGGTCTATGAAAAAGTACAAGACCACTGATGAGGCATGGCAATTGATCAGCGACTTGGCTGAATCCACTAGGAATCACAGGCAGAAACAAAGCCGGTCAAAAGCTGTTGCAGAAGTATCCTCTAGCAGAGAGACTGCTGCTCTAACTTAGAGTATCTGTGAAATGACCAACTTACTGAAGTAGATGCAGTTGAGTCAACAACAAGCTCAGCAAGCTCAGTCCTCTCCACCACAGCAAAGCCAACAGTTAGTCCCACAGAGAGTGTGCAGGATCTGTGCTGATTATAGCCATTATACTGATGAATGTCCGCAGCTCCAGCAGGAAGACAACACTGTAGCAGCCACTCATAACTTTTATGACCGACCCAATCAAGGATACAACCAAGGTGGCAGCTACAACCATGGATGGCAGGATAATTCAAACCAAGGTTGGAGAGATAATTCTAACCAGGGCTGGAGGGACAACAATAACAGAGGAGGCAGAGACAATCAGAGAAATCAGAGGTGGAATGATAACAACAACAGGCAGCAGAACCAGAACTAGCCTTACAGAGCACCTCACCTGAGGCAATTCCAAGGACCACAACACAACCAACAACAGATCTCTCAGATCACTTATCCTTCTTCATCTTCTAATGATGAGTTACTACAATCTATTGATCGGAGACAGCAGGCCATGGAAAACAACATTACTTCTACTCTAAATGGTCTGAACTGTACCTTGCAAGCTCTTGTATCACTGATTGGATCACTAAATAACTCCAACAACCAGCCTTTGAGCTCCGGTGGAATCCTCTCTCAACCATTGCCCAATCCAAAGGGTGGCATCAATGCCATCACCCTAAGGTCCGAAACCACACTGCAAGAGAGGAATCAGGAGGAGCCAATCCCATCAGAACACGCCTCAGCTGAAGAGGTAGTGGAAGTAGAGGATGCTGAAGAGGAAGAGGACATACAAGATATGGTTGAAGAAGAAGAAGCTCAACCATAGAAGGAAGCACCAAAGGAAGCAGACTCTGCAGGAAACGCCCTCCCTATTCCATTTCCACAAATTGCAAGGAAGCCTAGAAAGCAGATGGAACTTGATCCCAAAATGGTAGAAATATTCAAAAAGGTTGAGGTAACTGTTCCCCTTTTTTATGTTATTCAACAGGTACCTAAATACGCAAAGTTTCTAAAAGATTTATGTATACATAAAGACAAAATTAATGAATTAGAAACTATTCTTTTAGGTAGTTCTATATCTGCTTTAATGGGAGGTATACCTGAAAAGTGTAGTGATCCAGGTCCATGCATGGTTACTTGTACTATTGGCGGTGTGATATTTTCTGACTGCATGTGTGATTTAGGAGCATGTGTTAGTATAATGCCTTTGTCTATATATGATAGTTTGAGGCTCCCTCCCTTAAAAAGGTCGGCAGCTCGTTTTGTGTTAGCAGATAAAAGCATAATTACAGTGGTTGGAATTGCTGAAGATGTATTAATGAGCATTAAGGGGCTCACATTTCCCATTGACTTCTATATCCTGGAAATGCCCCCTAATGACTCAGGAAGGCCATCATCAATCCTGCTTGGAAGACCATTCCTGAAGACTTCAAAGTTCAAGCTGGATGCATTTTTTGGAACTTATTCCTTTGAAATAGATGGCAGAATAGTGAAATTCAGTTTAAATGGAGCTATGGAGCACCCTCTGGTTGACCTTTCCATCTCCCAGTATGACATCATAGATGAAACCATAGCTGAAGTTCACCAGGAGGAGTTAGAAGAGAAGTACACAGGACAAGGTCCAAGTGTGGGGACATTTTCAGATGACAATGAGGGCACTTCGCCATTATCACCAGTCCCAGATAATCCGGAGCCTGACCATGAGCAAAAATTAGAATTAAAGCCCCTCCCTCCACACCTCAAGTATGCTTACCTTGAGGACAAGCAGAAGTTTCCAGTTATCATCGCAAGGGAACTCACTTTCCAACAAGAAGCACAGCTACTCAGTGTGCTGACGAAACACAAAAAAGCAATTGGATGGAGCTTGGCAGACATAGAAGGCATCAACCCTCAAGTTTGTGAGTACAGAATATTTTTAGAAGAGGGAGCTAGGCCTGTTCGTCAACCCCAGAGAAGACTGAATCCCACTATCTTAGAGGTTGTCAAAAAGGAAGTGACCAGACTACTTGAGGCGGATATCATCTATCCCATCTTAGACAGTGAATGGGTAAGCCCAGTACAAGTGGTACCCAAGAAGTCTGGAGTCACTACAGTGAAGAATGAGCATGGAGAGCTCACAGCAACCAGAGTACAGAACACCTGGAGGGTCTGCATTGATTACAGGCGCCTCAACCAGGCCACTCGTAAGGATCACTACCCCTTTCCATTCATTGATCAAATGCTGGATCGCCTGTCAGGTAAATCACATTATTGCTTTTTAGATGGTTACACAGGTTATTTCCAGATTCATGTAGCTCCTGAAGATCAGGAAAAGACTACTTTTACATGTCCTTTTGGGACTTATGCTTATAAGAGAATGCCCTTTGGCTTGTGCAATGCACCAGCTACTTTCCAAAGGTGCATGATGAGTCTTTTCTCTAACTTTATTGAGGACTGTATGGAGGTTTTTATGGATGATTTTAGCGTTTATGGTGATTCCTTTAGCCTTTGCTTAGATAGTTTATCTAAATTATTAGATAGATGTGTCAGTACAAACCTTGTATTGAATTTTGAAAAATGTCACTTTATGGTAAAACAAGGGATTGTACTAGGACATGTTGTGTCTAATACTGGCATTTCTGTAGATCCAGCAAAGGTGGATGTTATTTCTAGTTTACCTTACCCCTCCTCTGTAAGGGAAGTCCGTTCGTTCCTTGGCCATGTAGGTTTTTACCGAAGATTCATCAAGGACTTTAGTAAGGTAGCACTGCCCTTATCCAGACTACTACAAGAGGATATTGAGTTCGAGTTCAGTGAGGGTTGCGAACAAGCGTTTGATAAGCTGAAGACCGCCCTGACTCAAGCTCCAATTATGAGAGGACCAGACTGGAGCCAGCCATTTGAAATCATGTGCGATGCTTCTAACCATGCAGTAGGAGCAGCGCTGGCTCGGCGTGAAGGTAAGGATCCTTTTGTAATTGCTTATGCATCTAAGACTTTAGACACAGCTCAGTCTAATTACACTACTACTGAGAAAGAGCTTCTTGCTATTGTTTTTGCTCTGGATAAATTCCGAGCCTATTTACTTGGTACTAAAGTAGTAGTGTACTCAGACCACGCAGCTCTAAAGTATTTATTAGCTAAAAAGGAGTCCAAACCAAGGCTTATACGTTGGATACTGCTACTACAAGAATTTGATTTAGAAATTAAGGATAGGAGTGGTAACCAGAATCTAGTGGCAGACCACTTGAGTCGCCTTGAGCACATTAAGGATACCGCCACTCCTATAAATGATAATTTCCCGTTTGATAACTTACAAGCAGTATCTGAAGTAGTCCCTTGTATGCGCCTGTAGCTAATTATCTAGTTAGCCGCACTTTTCCTCCAAACTTTACTAAGCATCAAAGAGACAAGCTGAAAAGCGAGTCCAAATATTATATATGGGATGACCCATATTTATGGAGATGTGGCGCTGACCAGGTAATTAGAAGGTGTGTGCCTCAATCAGAATTCCAGTCCATTTTAGAGGCCTGCCACTCATCTGAGAGTGGAGGACATTTTGGCCCTCAAAGAACAGCTAGAAAAATCTTAGACTGTGGATTCCGGTGACCTACTCTTTTTAAAGACACTGCTGAATTTTGTAAATCTTGTTCCCCATGCCAAAGGTTTGGTAATATATCCAAGAGGGATGAGATGCCTCAACAGACTATACTTTTCTGTGAAATTTTTTATGTTTGGGGCATTGACTTCATGGGTCCATTTCCAAATTCTAATGGTCATTTTTATATATTGTTAGCTGTAGATTACGTTTCTAAATGGGTGGAAGTAATTCCTACCCGCACTGATGATGCTAACACTGTTGTTTCCTTTGTTAGAAACCACATTATTTGTCGTTTTGGATCACCACGAGCAATCGTGAGCGATCAAGGCACCCATTTCTATAACAGGAAACTAACAGGATTATTGAAGAAGCATGGGATAGTTCATAAAGTGGCAACAGCCTACCATCCCCAGACTAATGGGCAAGCTGAGGTGTCTAACAGAGAGATAAAGAGTATATTGCAGAAGATAGTCAAACCTCATAGAAGAGACTGGAGCACCAGGCTACAAGATGCACTCTGGGCATACAGAATAGCATACAAGACACCCATTGGGATGAGTCCCTTCCGCTTAGTTTATGGAAAAGCCTGTCACCTCCCAGTTGAGGTAGAGCACAAAGCCTTTTGGGCAGTAAAGGAGTGCAATATAGGATTTGAGAAAGCCGGAGCTGAAAGGAAGTTGCAACTACAAGAATTAGAAAGCCTTCGCCTAGAAGCTTATGAGAACTCAAGGCTGTACAAGGAAAAGATGAAGGTTGTGCATGATAAGAACATCAAGAGGAGAGAGTTCCAACCTGGGGACTTTGTCCTCCTTTACAATTCTAGACTAAGGCTCATGCCAGACAAGTTGAGATCATGATGGGAAGGTCCGTATAGAGTAGAGAAGGCTGAGCCATACGGCGTCTTCCATCTGAGTCATCCTTCAAGCTCTGATTTCATCAAAGTTAATGGGCATCGCTTAAAGCTATATCATGGTGAGAAGGCGACGAAACCCAAGGAGCTAGAAATCTTCCTCTTGGAGGATCCACCCATAGCAGAAGACTGAGCTAGTAGAGCGTCCAACTTAAGGACGTTAAAGCAAAGTGCTAGGTGGGAGACAACCCACCATGGTATGATTGTTCCTTTCCTTCTTCTTCTTAGTTTTATTTTTCAATAACTCTTCTCATTATTAGCATATTTAGTTTGCATCCTCATTTGCATATTGCATATATATATAAAAAAAAGGAGGCTCGCAACGCGACAGCGTCGCCGACGCGTCCGCGTCAGAGTAAGAAAGCAAATAAATCGAACAGAGAGTCACGCGGGAGCGTGGCTGGAGGCGTGCCTTTGGCACAAATCACCCCACACGACCGCTTCGCTGACGCATCCGCGTCATAGGGGAAACATGCCTCCCACGCGTCCGCGTCACCCACGCGGTCACGTGACTTGAAAATCGACGTAAGACAGGGTGCATGACCGAAAGTTGTGCTGGAGTGGTGCTGGACTGGTGCTGAACGCACAAGCCTTACCACGCGGACGCATGGCTCACGCGTCCACGTCATATTCGAATATTGGCCACCCACGCGATCGCGTCAACCACGCGACCGCGTCACTCTGGAATTTGGCAATAATGAGTTTTGAACAGAGAGTTGTGCGAGCGCGAGGCTGCCCTCGTGCCAGTAGCACAAAACGAATCACGCGTCCGCGTGACCGATGCGACTGCGTCGATTCATATGAGCGCAAGTCGCGCGAACGCGTACCCCACGCGTCCGCGTCGCTTGCGCCGCACAGCTTATCCTAATTTGCCAAAATATCTTATCTTTCTCTTTCCCAAATCCTATTTTTTCTTTTCCCTCCTTATTTCTTTCTTCCCCTTCTTCCTTCTTCCTTCTTTCTCACTTTCTACTTTCTCTCTCTCTCACCACCATTATCCAGGTTTTTCTTTTCTTCATCCCTCCTTAATCTTCTATTCTTCTTTTTTTTTTTTATGTTTTCTTCCCATTTTCTTTCTTTTTCTTTTAATTGGTGTTGAAAATTTATTAGGGTCATCATTATTCCTTATGATTTGCTTGTGGGTTGTTACAAAATTGTTTGGCAATTATATATTAATTTTTAAGGGTTGCTTGCATGTTCAATTTAATACATTCAATAACTTATTCACCATGCATGCTATGTGTTTGTGAAGACGCCCGTATGGCATTGTGCACTATTTTTTTTAGATCTCTTTTAATCTACTACTCTATATGCTTGCTTTTCACAAAACTCTTTTTTATATTTCATTAGTTAAATATAATTGTTAATACAAACAGATTGTTAGTATGATAGACTTGGTAATCTAACTTAGACATTGAATGCTTGATCTATGCTATCCATGTCTTTGCCTGCATGCCAATAAACACCTTGCATTTAATTGCTCCCATATGCACTTGCTATATTTCCATTGATGATTTTTCACATGTAGTCATGACCATGTGTTAACATCATTCATCTCCTAATGTGCATTGATTATCACCTTTTCCACCTTCTTCCTTGCTCCAACCCTTGACATTTTAACATACTTTTTCTTTTCTTTCTTTTAGGATGGCCACCAAGAAAGGTAAGGAGAAAGCTACTCCCAAATCAACAGAAAGGAGAGGAACCAAACGAGCTCTAGTGGCAGAGCCATCTTCAACTGCAGTTAAGCCCTCAACAAAAAGAATTAAGAGGATTATTAAGGTTGATGACAAAGAGAAAGCCTTCCTAGCAAAGGACACTGCATGATTTACCAATCGCTACTGTGAGCAGATGTTCCCCATCCTGGCAGAAAGGAGTTACAACAACAAATACCTTCTTATCCTCCCAACCTGTATTGCTGAATTTGTTGAGCCACAAATTGAAAGAAGACAATGGGGTTTCCTTCAGAGACAGCCACGGCAGGTCAATCTTTCCTGGGTAGTCGAGTTCTACTCTAATTTCCACCTGCCAACCCTGCAGTCTATCTACGTCTGTCAGAAACAAGTCCCCATTACAGAAGAGGCCATTCAACGAGCTCTATATCTCCCCCTTACTCCAGAAGGACTGGACGCATTTCAAGAAGCATCACTCAAGCGCCAGATGTATCAATTTGACTAGGACGTTGTTCTCAGAGTTATCGCACTACCTGGCAGCAGATGGATCCACAGATACCATCGTTCCCGACCTAAGGGAATATCGACTTCTGCACTTACCTTGGAGACTCGCGTATGGGCACAGATTATGTCCCATTACGTCTTTCCGAGCACTCACGAGTCCTCCTTCACTGCAGACATGGCCGTTCTACTATGGTGCATCCTTACGGACCAGCCTTTAAACCTACCAAGACACATCCGGAATGCCATGGGACACGTACAAATTGCGGGTAAATTACCTTTTTCTGCCTTGGTCTCAGATCTTGTCTCAGCAACCGGAGTCTCCTACAGAGCTGGGGACACCAAAGTCATGCTTCCACGGGATGATCAATATGTCCCTCACAGGAAATATATCAGATCTCCAGCCGTAACTACAAGCCAGCCCACTGAACTGGCTGAAGACATTCCTCCTTCAACACCACAAGCACCTACAACAAACCAACTGCTCCACCAGATACTTGAGAGGTCCGATCGGCAGGAACACAAAGCAAAGCTGAGAGAGCGCCGTAACAAGCACCGATTCACATACCTCAAGGAGCTGCTTAAAGAAAAATACAGAGACTCAAACACCCCGGACTCCACTTCGTTTACCAGCACAGGAAGCCATGACGGTCCCGACTGTGGAGATACTGCTACCAGCCCACCTTTGTTCTTGACAGATGGCACCGAGGACGGTGCAAAGCCTTAAGTGTGGGGAGGTCGGTCAGTACCTGACTTTCGGAGGTAATTTTTCTTCCTTAACACCAATAAAATAGGATATTTAGTTAGTTTTTCTTTTGTAGAATAGGATAAATTTCATAGTAATAAGATAGTTGCATGCATGTTCTACTTGATTGAAAAGACAGTAAGTTTCTTCTAAGACCCTATTTTTTTTAGAACAAAATTTCACTAATTTTAATTTAAAAAAAAAAAATTTATGTTAAATTTGCTTGAAGTTGTATCTGGAACATGATTTTTGAGCTAAAGAACAAACAACCTGTGAGACTTTGAGCCTAAATACATGGTTACATTATTTAGCCATAAATGTTTTATTCTTGTGTGTTTACTTCTCTATGATTGTAATCTGTATTTTGTTTCATCCTATATGTCCAATGTTTAATATATTTATATGCTTGCATATGATTGAGGCCATTATTTGTTTATCTCACTTATCCAAATTAAGCCTACCCCTTAAGTTACCTTTGTTAGCCACTTTGAGCCTTTAAATCCCATTTGTTCTTTATTTCACCACATCACTAGCCTTAAGTAGAAAAACAATTATATATCCCAATTGAATCTTTGGTTAGCTTGAGATAGAATTGTGTGTTAATTGGGTATGGGAAAATTGTGGGAACAAAAGATAATAAGAGAATGCGTCATGATAATATAATGGGAATTTGGGTACCTACTCATGTGAAATTATAAAAGAAAAATTAAAAATCTATGTGCATTGATAAACTGTGTTTATTTTAATATGAAAAAAATCCAAAAATATCTAATAATTAAATAAGGGGACAAAATTACCCCAATGCTAAGTTAAAATTTCAAAAATCAATGCATATATGATAAAATTAAAATAAAAGTTGATACATGAGTATGGAATGTTAAAGGAAAAATTTTGGGTAGCTAGGTGTGAAATTTAAGTTACATGGAATATATATATGTGTGTATTAGGTGAAAGCTTGGAATAATTAAAGATTCAATTTATAAGCTTACTCAGCCATATATATATATATATATCCTTACCCTTACCTTGGCCCCATTACAACCTTGAAAAGACCTCATGATGTTTGCATTGGTATATTAATTGTTGTTGATTGGTTAGGTGAAGAACAAAAAATTAGAAAGCATGATTAGAGAAGGATAGAGTGATTACCCTATACACTAGAGAGATTAAGAGCGTACATACATCATCAGTGAGGGTTCAATGCTTAAATTCTATGTTCCCTACTTTCATGAGCTACCTTCTTGCATTTTTGTCTGTTGTTCCTATATAAGAATTAAATTAGTGAAATTTGATTTGTGATTATCTTGAAGAGCTTATTTACTTTTGACCAAGTGGACAAGAATCATATAGTTGCATTCACATATATAGGTTGCATTGCATTGCATGAGTTTTACATATTCCTACTCATTCATTTTATCTCATTCAACTAAGCATGAGGACATGCTAATGTTTAAGTGTGGGGAGGTTGATAAACCATTATTTTATGGTCTATATTGTGTTTAATTGTGTGGTTTTATCAAATCTTTACCCACTTATTCATTAAATTAGCATGTATTTACAATTCCTTCCCAAAATTATCCCATGGTTGAAAAACTGCTTCCTAGAAGTTTTTAATTATGTATTTTAATTTTCCTTTATTCCATTCGATGCCGTGATCTATGTGTTAAGTGTTTCAGGCTTTATAGGGCATGAATGACTTGGAGATTGGAAAGGAAGCTTGCAAAGTTGGAAGGAACACAAGAAATTGGGGAGATGACCAGCGAGAAGTGACGCGGACGCATGACTCACGCGACCGCATGACATAGAGGAAATTGCAGTGACGCGCTCGCGTGCCTGACGCGAACGCACGGAATGGAAACTGCACAAGTGACGCGAAGGCGTGGACGACGCGCACGGCTGGCAAGGCAAGATGCTGGATGACGCGATCGCGTGACGTGCGCGATCTGCAGAATATGCAGAATTCGCTGGGGGCGATTTTAGGCCCTGTTTTGACCCAGTTTTCGGCTCAGAAAATCAGATTAGAGCCAGGGAACATGCAAAGACAAAGAAAAGAACGTTCATTCCGCATAATTTTAATTTTAGATATGATTTTACTCCTCCTCTAGGTTTTCTCTCTACACATTCATAGTTCTTAGGATTTTGATTTTATTGCTTTTCGAATTGGGATATTGAGAAGAGTTATTACCTCCATCAAAACTTCATCATTCTAGTTTGTTTCCTTACTTGTCACTTACTCTTTCATATCCTTATTTTATTCAGAGTTACTATTGAACTATTTTTTTGAATTTATTAATACAAGAACTATTTCTATTTTTATTGATCTTTTTTATTATTATTTATCATGTCTTTCTTTATTTTCCCTTCTTATTTCATGAATTTCACAATCATAATGAGCGAGTAGTTCCATGACTTGATTGGGAGTTGATTGAAAGGAGGACCTTGAGTTGGATGCTCAAGAGTAAAATTATAATTGGGATTAGCGTTGGGTCGCCCTCTAATCACTGACAGTAGTCCTTCCCAAGGGTGAGGATTAGAACTTGTGAATAGAAATTGACTTCCGACTTGCTTGACTTTCCTTTATCCGGTAAAGGATAACTGAGCAGACAACCTTCAATTATCAATTGAACTTGAGAGAACTCCATCAAGGATAGAGCTTCCAACTAATCTACTTCCAGTCAAGGTTTTTATTTAAATTACATAATTTCTTTGATTTAATTTCCTGTTTATCAACTCAAACCATTTTAGAGAACATCTGATTAATAAAATAGCACACCTTTATGCAACTCGTTGGGAGACGATCTGTGATTCGTACTCCCAGTATTTTAATTCTAATTTTGTGACAACCCTTCTAATTTGATAAGCGGAATTTCGGTTGGTTGAGAACTATACTTGCAACGCATCTCTTATAATAATTTCTTAACTCGCCAATTTCTGCCACGTCACCGGCACGCCTAAATGCATCTAGTAAAGCAGTGTAGGTTTCTATGGAAGGTTTGATTCCTTCCCTTTGCATGCTTTCATATGCAGCATAAGCTTTCTCATGCCAGCCACTAATCGAATACGCATGTATCAGAGCTGTATAAGAATGTGAAGTGGGTTGTATGCCAACTTTCTTCATCTTCAAGAATGCATCGGAGGCCATGTCACACATCTTTTTCTGCTTCCCGTTTGCGCTAATTAGACAAGTATATGATTTCACATTTGGCTTCAAGCCAACATCCTGCATTTCTTCCAGAAGCTTTTCCACAATCTTCGGCTACATTCTTCTGCTGTATGCATGCATTAGAATGTTGAAGGTAGCCTCAGTCGGCTTAATCCCTTTAGATTTCATCTCAACAAAAAGACCTTCAGCTTCTTCTACATGATTAGATTTACAATATGCATCCATAAGAGTGTTATACACAATTGCATTTGGAGAGATCCCCTTCTTCTCCATTTCGATTTGGATGATGAGAGCTTCATTCACTAGACCCTCAACACAAAATGACTTTATTAATGCACCTAAAACTTCTTCAGACCATTGGACCCCTTTTTTGTTCATTTTCTCAAAAAACTGCCATGCATCTTTCGCACTATGGCCAAGTGTTCTCATAAGGACAATCATAATAGAGCACGTAACATGATCTGGTCGAATATTTTCAGTTTCCATTACCTCGTACACCTTCCAAGCATCTTCATACCTAAAAAGAGTCAGATTATCTTAGTTCTTGTGCAATAAGGTCATAAAGTTTTGATAAAGTTTATCGTTGTTTATAGGCTGCTTCATAACAAACTAACGAAATGAACCTAAGAGGCTAAAACAGAATAGTCCTACAGGTTAAAGGACTTCAACGTGCCATAAATGGAAAATGAAATTGGAATGAAGACACTTAGCCCTCACTGGAATAACCAACATCTTGCTGAATCATCAACAAGGTAATGATCAAACAAAGAAAAAACGTTTCATAAATTTTATTTCGAGCAATTTCAAGAACCCATATAAAATACAGAAACATTTAAAAAAAATAAAAAATAAAAACTATAAGAAAACAATATATTTTGCCAGAATTGCAGCTCAAAGATGCTGCATTAAGTCATTTCTAATGTAATACATACTAACAATATTGATCAACAACAAAACCTTTATCCCACTGAGTGGAGGCGGCTATAAGGATTAAATGTCACCACATTGCTGTCATGTCATATATGTGTCTACCCCATCCATACTCAAAACAACAAGCGTCTAATTTTCAATATAAGCAAGACTAAGTGCATGTTTGGGCGTCATTATTTTGTTAAAAAAAGATCTTTTTTCAATGAAAAAAGATTTTTTTTTATTTTTTAACGTGTTTGGCAAATTTCTAGTAGTAAAAGTAAAAGCACTAGTAAAATCAAAAAAAGATCTTTTTTGAGAAGCTGTAATTTACATCTTTTTTTAAAAGATCTTTTTTCCTTAAAAAAAAGATATTTTTCATGTAATAAATAAACAAAAAAGTACTTTTATATTGTTATACCCAAACATAATTGATTGATAAAAAGACTTTTTTACATGAGATATTCAAATATAAAATTACTTTTACTTCTCTATAAGATCTTTTAAAAAAAGATAACTCGAAAAAAGATCTTTTCTTAGAATCTCACCCAAACAAGCCCTAACAAGTATTTGATTTGCATCTTTTTTACTTACACTAATCTTCCTGAGCGACAAACAAATTACATTAAAAAAGGTCAAGAATTATGCACCTGCCACCATCCAGAAGGCCTGAAATTGCAGCATTATAAACATGAACATCTTTGAACTCCATTGTGGATGGCAAGTTGCTGAACAAAACCATCAACTTATCACCCATCCTCGCCCGCCCCAATGCCGGGACCAACACAGTACACGAGCGCGGTGTAACAAGCGAAGGCTCCTGAGACCTCATCCACTGAAAGAAGTACAAGCAACATAATATAAACTTCTCCTCCTCAAGAACTTCAAGAACCTCCCAGCAATCTTCCTCACTGACCCTCCCTTCAAAGCCTTTGTCCAAAGCCTCTTCAAGTGTCAAATTCTCAGGGAGGTTCCTTGCCAGATGAACAATTTCTCCAATAATGCCCTGTGGGAGTTCCTTCTTCCACCCGATTTTGTTGTCTTCACCTTCTTCTTCCTCAATACTATATGGAACTTGGTCCAAACCCATCTCAATTTCTTCCTCTTGTTGTTCATCAGAGTCAAGGGCGGTATCCACAGCAAGGTGCCAAGAAATTTGACGGTTCTTCTGGAGGGTCAATTTGCCTTGAATTAGAGGGTCTTGCGAAGGAACCAAAGTCCTTTCTTTGAAGAATTTATAGATTGGGTCACAGGGTTGCTCTTCTTCTTGTGCTTCTTTTTGTTCTTCATGTATTATTTCTATAGCCTCAACATCTTCCTCTTGCTGTTGGAGATAAGGGAGGAAAATGGGGGTTGGTGTAGAGATTGGTGCATCATAGGAAGAAGAAGAAGCGGAGAGGGAGAGTGAGGTTGTTGGGATATTGGAGGGTTGAATGAGAAAGGAGGGTTTGGAAAGAGAAGGAGGGTGAAGAAGGCAGGTGGTGAAGGAGCTACAAGGTGTCACTCTCAGGTTCAGAGTCAGACTTCCCATCATTCTCTTTCTCTGCGCAAACGGATTTTTATTTCACTATCGAACTTTTCATGTATTTCTGAATTGTGAAAGAAATTCAAGCTACCATTGATCCTTCATATGTCATCATTCCTGCAATTTTATGGTTGAGAAATGAACCAAGAGGGAAAGAGACAGATGGCAGAGCCGAGTTGAGAGAGGAAGCAAAGTACCGCCAGAGAAAGAAGCGCTGATCACGATGGCGCTTGGAACAAACAATGTGGAGAGGAGAGACATCGCGGTGCTTGGGATGGTAGCCCTGGCCACAACCGAGAGAGAGGCCACGGCGGCGGTAAAGCACAGCCACGAGTAAAGGCCACTGCCAAACAGAAGCCGGTCAGAACCGGACCGGTAGTTGACCCGGTCATAAACTGAATTATTGGTTCAACTGGTGGGTCACTAATTCACCCGATTAAACCGGTCATAATTGAATAAAAATGTAAAATTATAAAAATAAAATTAAAAGTTAAAATGCATCTCTTCATAAACATATTAGTAAAAATCAAGTATTAAACATAACTGCTTATGTAAAAAAATAATAATAAATTCGTCACTAATACAAAATAGTTTTTCAATTTAAATGAACAAGAGAGAACACAAGATAACACAACCGATTTCTAATGGTGTTTGTGATGAAGACATTTCCAAATTAAAATTCTATCCCAAAAAAAAAAATAGAAAAATTCATCTCAGAACAATTTTCAACAACAAATTCAACTTAATGATGATTTTCAAAGAAAAAACTTTAGCTAAGTGATTATTTCAGCAAGTCAGTTCAAGGTTCATGATAATCAGTAACATTCAACTCTAATGATTTTTAACAACAAATTCAAGGTTTAATCCCTAACAAATTCAGGCTTCAATCACTAACAAAAATTTAACTAAGATTATTCAGCATGACGGCAACAAATTCAAGGTTCAATCACTAACAAATTCAACTTAGTGATGATTTTCAGCAACAACAAAAACTAGCTCAGTAATATTTTCAACATATTATTCAAGGTAAAAAATTCATGCCAGTGATGATTTTTTCCGAAAAAAACTAGTTCAATGATATTTTCAACAATAAATACACCTTTCAGCAACAAAATCAAAGTGCAGTGATGAATTACAGCAACAAAACTGAAACAGAGAACGGGAGAATTTGTTGGAACTCACCAAATCGATTCGGGTTGCACGAAAGAAGCTGACGGCGAGACCCGAAGCAAGAAGACGACAACGATGACCAGCCCCAGGACCTTCTGCTTCTGCCTCTGACGCCGAGAGCAGAAGGAAGGCACGCGACTGAGTGCGAGACGGTGAGCGATGAAGATGACCAGCCGGGACCTACTGCTTCTGCTGCTGGCAACGACGAGCGCAGGGAAGGGACGCGAGTGCGACCCAGTGCGAGAGGGTGACGATTGACGACACAGAGACCGACGACGAGCTTGATGGGAGACCGGAGACGAGAGAGGGAGAGAGCTTGAGTGCGAGAGCCAGTGAGCCACAGTGAGAGAGGTGAGTGAGCTCAAGCTTCAGGCTTAAGGACAGGGAGAGAGTGACCAGACAAAGAAGGTAGGCCTAGGGCAAAAGCGTTTGAACTTTTGATGAAGTGAAGCGGCATCATTTCCAAAATATTTAAAAAAAATGACAAATTAATTCTTGACCTTTAAGTCTACCCATATTTAAGTTTCCGAGAATTTAAAATACATTTAAGTCTCCTGACATCTTTAAAATCTAGACATATTCATCTTTGAGTCTAATTTGTCCAATCTTAAAAACTCTTTCATGTGTGCATCCATATCAACCAAGTCAGTACAACAAGAGTCACGTTTGATTTTTTCGTTGAGTCTAACAGACCCAAGTAAACATGAGGGATCGATATGTCCAAGTTTTGAAAAGGTCAAGGACTTAAATGTATTTTTAAATCCTCGAGGACTTAAATGTATTTTCAAATTCTCGAAAACTTAAATATCTGCGAATCAAAAGGTCAATAACTTATTTATCCTTTTCTCAAAAAAAAAAATGCATGACGCAATCGGAATTACGTAAACTGGCCGAATCATCGGTTTGATTAAGAAAACCTCACCGGTCAAAATCGGTTTTTATCTGGTCTGATGTTTGGACAGTTTGAAGAGTGACTTAGTCCGGCCAAATATTTAGATAACCGAATTTTCGGTTGAATTGGCCAAATCGAGTCGAATTTAATAACTATGAAAGCAGAAGAGAGTCTAAAGAAGGAGCAACCACGGATAAATTTTATATTTTTTGGTGAGCAAAGGTTAATAAGAAACGAAAAGAAAGCAAAACAAAAATAATGGTAAACAAAACAAGGATGAGCCGCCTATGTCATCTATGAGAAATCGAATATACTATCACGTACCTCAAATTTTGCCAATCAGACATTATTTACATTTCGTTGTATCAACATAAAAGGCAGTTTTTATAATTTTTGGGTTCGAAAATTTTCTATAGCAAAGCCTTTTATTTATATTCCTTAGAAAGCACCAATGACTAACAAAAAAAAAACTTATTCATTGTGTCCACCTCACATATCACATATCACATAGTTGACACTAATCTTTGAAGTCATCAACAAATTTTTTATTATTTCACACCAGTAGAAGCAAGAAAAAAATTATGCATTTTTAATTTGTTTTTATAAGAGTGAAAAAACTTCCTAAGACACAAAATTCCCTGCGGATATTGCTCTAATTAGAAACCGAAGATGGAAAAAAATTTCTCCAAGACAAAGGTAGGTACCGAACAGAGATCCCTGTTCTGTTCCCCATGCTCTTTGAATAATACAAATTTACTTAATTATTCTTAATATTTTAGGTATTATTATATGTATTTTAGTAATCTCATTTGTAATATATATATATTTTTTAAGATTTATTTTAATTTTTATATTATGTTTTTTTTTAACTTAAATGTTAAATTTTAATATATATATAGAGATAGAGAATGTGAATTCTTGTGGAGATTAGAAAAACAGAGAATAAGAAATGTGGCTTAGTTATCCTTTAAGGCGGGATCGAGGCGGAAACAAAGAGAATGGAAAAACTACCATTTGTACCCATAAATTTTGCGAACGCTGACAAAAGTACTCATCAAATAAGAAAACTAACGTTGTACCCATAAAAGATGGGTTCCGTGTGACAATAGTATCCAAACCGTGATTTTTTGTTGATTTTTTAATAAAATTCCCAAATTATCCCTTGTATCTTCTTCCCCAAATTTCAAATTTCATAACCCTTCTTCCCCAACTTATTTAAGGACGGTGATCGGAGAGGCCTCTCCTATCCCTGTCTCATCTCGTCGCGCTTCATTTACATCTCTAGTTTATACAATCTTTTTATGTTAATCTTCACAATTTTATAAGTTTAAATTTATATATATATAATATATATAATATACCAATATATGGGTTTGGTGTCCAAAATTCTTTTTCAATTTTACCCTTTCTAATAATCTATCCCACTATATGTCAGTTATTCCATATCAAAAAACTTTCACTACTTTATCTACTCTCTCATCATATACATTCAGGTTCTCTCTTATGTAATTAATTCACACAATTATATAAGTTTCATAATTGTGTGAATTAATTAGATAAGAGAGAACGTGAATGTATATAATGAGAGAGTAGATAAAGTAGTGAAAGTTTTTTAATATGGAATAACTGACATATAGTGAGATAGATTATTAGGAAGGATAAAATTGGAAAAGAATTTTGGACACCAAACCCATGTATTGGCATTATATTGTTATAGATTATAGATATAGATATAAGATTTCATTTTATCTATAACAGTATATAATGGAAATACATGGGTTTGGTGTCCAAGATTTCTTTACAGTATTACCCTTTCTAATTAACTTCTCACTTAATGTCAGTTATTCATCTCTGAAAAAACTCCCATTATTCTACTTGGCTACCTTTGACGTCACCTGATATCTTTCACCTCTTACTCATTTTTCTCTTCTCATTTCATCTCTTATTAATATTATTGAATACATTAATAGATTTTAAAAACATACTAATCTCATGCCAATATTAGATTTGCTTTTAAACATTCAGGTAATAATAATAATAATAATAATAATAATAATAATAATAATAATAATAATAATAATAATAATAATAATAATAATAATAATAATAATAAAATTGGTCCAAATCAAAGTAATAGATAGAACGGTGATAATATTAGTGAGTATAAATTATCATTTTTTAAAAACTTTAATTCATACTTAGTAAACTTTTAATTATTTCTAATATACTATGTTACATATATCTATAATACATTGTATTATGATTGTTAATTATTCACTTAAAAAAAATTTACACTAATAATTTAATATTTGAATTTTTTTATTATGATACTATTTTAATGTAAAATTTTTTTATTATGGTACTATTTCAAACACACAATTTTTATATTCTCCTATTTTATTTATTAATTATTCTTATAGTTTGATATTAAAAAACAAAAAAGACAATCATTCTTATTTCTTTTGTTTTTTCACTATTTATAGGAAAATGAAGCCTCTTTAGATCCAAATTCATATTTTGGCTTACCACTTAAAAAAAATGAAGACAAATATAAATATTCATGACATTTAAGTAAAATTATCTTTTGTAAATAACTAACATGTATTTTGATTTATATATACTCTTTTTGAATCAGGATAATATTATTATCATTATTTTTTTAACTATGTTTTTTCTGATAATATATATATCTCTTTATTTGGTGCTTTTAAAATTTAACATTTTAAAAGTTTTTTATAGTAATTTTAAGGTAAAAAAATATGATATAAATAAAGTCACGTCAATATTAAAATAATGACAAAAATATTTATCTAATAAATTTAAAAAATGAATAATATATTAACAAAAAAATTAATTTCTTAAAAAACAATAGAAAAGCACCAAAATTTTTTTTTAAAGAATATATTTCCTAAATTAGCACACAATTCTTTATATTAACATAAATTAGCACACACACAATTCTTTATGTAAAATTAACATATTAATTTCTTAATATATTACAAACAACAAGCACAAGAGTTATAAAGATGAACATAAATTTTTTGTGCTAATTTTTTGTATTTATCATCAAAAAATTGAAATTGGTTTTCAATCAAATATTATAATTGAAATTATAAGGTAATATAATTAATTTTCTTTATTTCGTTAAAAGGGAAATATGGGAAAAATTGAGTCTTGTGTTTGTTACAAAATAATTCTATATTTAGTTTTGGTAGCATACAAATCATATTGAGCTCTTTTTTTTTATAAAACTTCCATGTCTATATAACAAAAATTTATATTATTTCACAGTTAAGAATTTTTGTACTTTCGTATTTTGTTTTTGTGATTAATTATTGGGTTAAGTACTGTTTTCGTCCCTAAGGTCTGAGGCCAAAATCAAAATCGTTCCTGACCTTTTTTTGTTATTAAAATCATCCTCAACGTTACAAAACGTTATAAAATCGTCATTTTCTACTTTAATTTTATTTTTTTTTATCAAATTACCCTTAATAATTAATATAAATAATAAAAATAATATTAAAAAATAAAAATAAATCCTCCCCCCTCCACCTATACCCCCACTCCGTAATCTCTTCCCTTTCTTCTCTCCCCATCCCCTTCCTCATAACCCCTCCCCCTTTCCCAATCCCTCAAAGCTTGTGGATATGTATGCCAAGTGTAGCGACCTAGATGCGGCCAAGAGTGTGTTCTTTGGGATGTGGAGGAAAGATGTGGTTTCTTGAACTTCTATTATTGTCGGCAGTGCGCAGCATGGAAGAGCTGAGGAAGCATTGGCTCTGTGACAGCATGGTTTCGGCTGATGTTAAGTCGAGTGAGGTGACATTTTTTGGATTGATTTATGCCTGTAGTCACGCTGGTTTGGTTGGCAAGGGTCGCGCTGGATTGATTTACTCCTGATGAACCTACTTGGGCTGCTTTACT
Source organism: Arachis ipaensis (assembly GCF_059453495.1). Taxonomy (NCBI): domain Eukaryota; kingdom Viridiplantae; phylum Streptophyta; class Magnoliopsida; order Fabales; family Fabaceae; genus Arachis; species Arachis ipaensis. The sequence continues at coordinate 75,948,820 of NC_142440.1, read as the reverse complement.
GAGTGCTTGTAAGCACCATGGTAATGCCAAGATGGCGATTAGGATTGCTAATCATATATTGAGCTTAAAACCTGAAGAGTCTTCGTCCTATATATTGTTATCTAATGTTTATGCTGGGGCTGGTATGTGAAAAAATGTTTCAAAGGTGAGGAAAATGATGATGGTAATGGAAGTTAAGAAACAACCTGAGTATAGCTGTAGCTGCATTGAATTGGGAAAGGAGAGTTATGTGTTTTATACTGGAGAGACGTCTCATCCGATGAAGGGAATGGGGAGAGAAGAAAGAGAAGAGATAGGGAGTGGGAGTGCAGGTTGTGAGGGGGAAGGGTTGGTTTTTATTTTTTAATATTATTTTTATTATTTATATTAATTATTAAAGGTAATTTGATATAAAAAATAAAATTAAAATTGAAAAGGACGATTTTATAATATTTTGTAATGTTGAGGATGATTTTAATAACAAAAAAAGATCGAGGACGATTTTGATTTTGGCCTCAGACCTTAGGGACGAAAACAGTACTTAATCCTTAATTATTCTATGTTTAACTTCACAAATTCTTTGTTTGATTTCATGAATATTTTGTATTTTTTGTTTTTGAAATGTTTAGTTTTTTTATTTTTTTAATTTTAGGATATTTTTTATATTAATAACAAATGTTTAGAAACACACAAGTTTTTGAAAAAAAAAAAAAACACATAAATTTTACATTTTCCCTCCATTTTGACGATAAATACAAAAAATTTATGTTCATCTTTATAATTCTTGTGCTTGTTGTTTGTAAGGCTTATGTGTTTTTTCCCCTTTTTTTTTTCAATTTGGGGGACGAATTTCTTATAACAAACATGTTAAAAAATCAAATAATTTTTAAGAAAAACATATAAATTTGTGGATGAAATAAAAAATAAAAATTTGTAAATAAAACCACAAAAATTTTGTGTGTTTCAGAAAAAAGTATTTAAATTTGTGATTCACGCACACATTTGCTGAAGATGATTTTTGTTAGGCTAATAAGTTATTAGGTCAACTTGGTTTGATTCAGTACTTAAAAGACTTGTTCAGCTAGCACTATCAAATAAAAAATTTGATATTTTCAAAATACACGTAGGATGTTCATAGATCGGATCGGATCTAATATCTACATCTTTTAGGATTAGATCTGATTCGATCTGCTCTGCACATTTGTGAATCAGATAAGTCAGATATCGAATATATCCGATTAAAAAATAAAAGATAGAAAATATACCTAAAAATTTAAAAAGCTAAAAAAAAAATAAAATTGAAACATCTTTTTTCATAAACCAAGAACCAGAACCAAAATACAATTCACAATAGGAAAAATTAGAAATTTCATAGTTAATAATAACACCAAATTTCACATCAGTCATATAGATCTAGAATTTTCTAACAATAGTACCAAAGAAAATTAATACCTAATAGTTTCTAAATTTACTTAATAATATTTAAATTTAAAATAAAAAAATTTAACCCAAATATAGAAGGAATTCCAAAGGCCAGAAGTAGAATGACAAGGAGGCGAGGAAGAACACTGAAATAGAGGCGAGGAATAGAGGCTAAAGCTAGAAGTAGAATGACAAGGAAGCGAGGAGTAATGAGTGGCAAGCGACGAAGCCAAGCGTTGAGCAGAGGATTGAGGGTGAGGGTGATTGACTGAGGGAGAGAGGATTGGACGATGCTAGCGGCACAGAGGAGTGACATGATTGAGGGCAAAAAGTGAAGAGGAACTGGTGGCCGGTGAGAGAGATTTTAGAGAAGAAGAAGTGAGGTGAGTGGATGAGAGAGAAGTGCTGAAAGTGAAAGGAAGTAATAGGGTTTGTTTGATTTCAGAAACTAACATATATTATTTATTTATTTTTAATTAATAATATGCGAATTTGGAGATTCGTAGATCGAATATGTAGGTATCTATCTGAAATCAACAATTCGATTCTATTAGTGTACAGATCAAATCTCTATCTGCGATTTTTAGATCAGAGGGGGGGAGGGTAGCAGAAAGAGCCACGTAGTTTGGGTTTCGGACAATGATGAACTGCTAGTCTGCTGGACTTGCCTGTGACGTCACAAGGGTCAATGGGATATTCGGGGTAGAGGGCGATGACTGAGCAGTCTCCGGGGATCCGGTGGAAATTCTTCCTCTACCACGACCACGAGACCTACTCGTTCTACCTCTGTTACTTGTCGTCATGTCTTCAAAGACAATATATTATTAACACTAATCAGCATATAGCCACAAAAACCTTAATTACCCAGATACAAGAGGATTATATGTCATGTATCCCGTTAAGTCCAAGTAATTAGAAGTTTAGGAGAAATTTACTTTCAAGCTAGTATTCAAGTGAGATAACTTTTTCAAGAATCACAAGAATTCATATAGAACAAGGGTTGTTCTTCCGATATACCCAGATTCATAAGATGAAGAGCAAAAGTAATCCTTGAAACTGAATCAATACATTAATTAAAATAGAATGATAATAGTGTTAATCCATAGAAATAAACAGAGCTCCTAACATTAACCAAGGAGGTTTGGTGGCTCATGACTCAGAGAGAAAACTAGGGTATGGAAAATGTGAAAGAGCGTAAGAGAGAAGATTCCCCGAAGGGCTAAATCTTTTTCCTTTTATATCTAACCTAATTTGATTTGAAACTAAAATAAAATAATAAATTCTAAAGCTAAAATATTTTGTTTATAAATAAAAATAACTAAATAAAAGAAAATACAATAATTAAAAGCTAAACCCAACTAAAGATGCTCCTTAGGTAAAGGTGGATCCGTGTCATTGGTGCTAAATGCCAGATTCGGCATTTAGCGCCCTTGTGGGCAAAAGCTCCTCCTTTGATTCTATCTTCCTGGCACTAAACACCAGGCACCCCAATGGGCAAAGGCTTCCACGCATTTTTGAGTTGCTGGCACTAAACATCTAGGTCTGCATTTAGCGCGGCTTGGCAGGTTCCAAACTCTTCTATTTTCTTGCACACGAACTCCGCCAAACCAATCCAAACTTCACCTGAAATAATTAAAATACTAAAGTGACTCAAAGTAGCATCCAAGTAGGCTTCAAACACTAAAATTTAAATTAAAACTTAATAAGTTTATAGCAAGAATAAATAGAAAATAAAGAAAAGATGCTCACACATCAACCATGAGCTCACGTGTCGATTTACACCCTACAGCTCGACATTACCTAAGAACCAGTCTTAGATATGGTTTTTCAGATGTTCAGTTGCATATAAGTTCTATAGTCGAAGCCATTCAATCAACTTTAAATTATTGTATTAAGCCCTATGGCATAGCCGTTCAGTTGACTTTAGATTGTATTAAGCCCCTCGGCATAACTGTTCAGTTGACTTTAAATTTCACCAAAATGCCTACATCTGGATAACAGTTCTCAGCTTGTGGGTGTCCCCACTATATATTCAAGCACTGAGCAAGCAGGATGAATCCCTCAACATTGCTAGGCATTTAGTCATTCATTCAACACTCTCAGTCATTCCTTTCATTATTCAGTCTTTCATTCATCCCTTTCATGATGGGTTCTCTTTCTTTTTAAGCTCTAATTAATCCTTAAACATAGCTTTTTCTTATCTTTTATTTGGTGCTTTGCACCTTGAGCCTAGCCGTGACCCTAAGTGTTTTGTCTCAAGCTTAACTTGACACAAAAACACCACAAGCACTTAACTGGGGAACCCTTTGAGTTCAAAATTTTCTTTTAATTTCTCCCAGTCAGTAGTGTTTAGAGCCTTTGGTATATTCTGTAATTGCACTTGGTCTCGACTCTTAGTGCTCTGTCTCAAGGGTTACTTGACACATTCACACCACAAACATATAGCTAAGAAAATAACTCTTTGAGCTTTTAATCATATTTGACCTTCCTAGTCATTGATGCTCATAGCCTTTGACCTTGCTTTTTATTTTCTTTTTCTTTTGCTTCAAGGATTAATTTCTTGTTTAATTTAGAGAATTCATAATATTTCTCTAAGTTCCAATACCTCAAGAATCAATATTCTTGGCTTCAATATCAATTATGCACTATTCAATTCATACATTCAGAATCATAGATAATACCAACAGTTAAAATAACTAGGATAGCTCAGAATATATAACTCAAGTCTCATGCATTTTACTACTTTTTTTTTTCTGATTTTTCAAGCTCAATGAGCAATACATGAGACATTTTTTTCAAAATAAACACAAAATATAAATTTAAATAACTAAGCTAGAAAAACAATAAACAACTACTAATAAGCATGCAAAGGCTTCAAACAGATAACAAAAAACAAAATAAAATACTAAAAAATAGAAAATAATTAAAGTAGAAAATAATGAAACTTAACCACCTCAGTCCTGGTGGCTGCTCCCTCTTGGGAATCCTCTCCAGTGCCTCAGCTCCTCCAACTCTCACCTCTGATTCTGCTGCTCCTCTACTAGCTTATGAAGGAGGGCAGAGTGGTCCTGATGCTCTATCCTCAGCTGATCGACTGATGATGTCAGCTACCCAATAGATGTGGTCAACTGATCCCAATAATCACGTGGAGGGAAATAATATCCCTGAGGCATTTCAGGCTGCTCCTGCTGAGGAGGGGGAACTGGCTCCTGAGGCAGTGCTCATCCATGCTCCTTAGCGTACTCCATACCCCTCCTAGTGATCGGCCTATCGACGTTAATAGGAGTGTCTCCATCAATGCGAACTCGAGCGGCCTCATATAGGCGGAAGATGAGATGGGGGGAAGGCCAATCTAGCAGAAGTGGAGGCCTTCGCGGCTATGTCATAAAGCTCCTCAGGGATCACATGATACACCTCCACCTAATTACGGAGCATGATACAGTGAATCATCACAAATCGGTCAATAGTAACTTCAGACCAGTTACTCATGGGAATGATGGAGCACTGAATGAACTCCAACCTTCTCCGAGCAGCAAGCTTCAGATCATGCCTTCCCAACTGTTATGGCTGCCCCGTAGCATCACGCCTCTACTATGCTCCGATGAGGCATATACATAAGTGAGGACGTGGTCCAGTCTCTGATCAGTGTTGACTGTGTGAGTGTAAAAGTGGGATCATCTCTAGATGGTGGCAGCTGAAGTATATCCCTCACTCTCTCCAGACTAAACTCTAGGATCCTCCCTCAGACCATAGTGTGCCAGTTCTTTGGGTCGGGGTTCACGCCCTTGACATGCTTGTATGTTACCCAAGTATTGGTGTAGAACTCCCTGCCCATCAGAACACCAACATTGCTTACGAGGTTGCACAAAACTCCCCAACCCCTTCTCAGAATTTTTTCCTGGATCTCCAGATATTCATCTGGTTGCAAATTAAATCAGACCTCCGGGATCACCTTCTTTTTGCTCACAACTTCGTTAAAGTGATCCTCGTGGGTCTTGGAGAAGAACTGGCTAAAGTCAAATGGACCGGTTACAGGAGCCTTCTATTTTCTCTTTCTTGAAGAGGATTCTCCAGTTTTTGGTGCCATATGGATAATGATAGAAATGGAAAAGCAGAGTGCCCGAACACTGATAAGCGGATAATTTATACACTTTTTGGCATTGTTTTTACTTAGTTTTTAGTATGATTTTGTCGGTTTTTAGTATATTTTTATTAGTTTTTAATTAAAAATCACATTTCTGGACTTTACTATGAGTTTGTGTATTTTTCTGTGATTTCAGGTATTTTTTGGCTGAAATTGAGGGAGCTGAGCAAAAATCTTATTCAGGCTGAAAAAGGACTGCTGATGCTGTTGGATTCTGACCTCCCTGCACTCAAAGTGAATTTTCTGGAGCTACAGAACTCCAAATGGCGCGCTCTTAATTGCGTTGGAAAGTAGACATCTAGATCTTTCCAGCAATATATAATAGTCCATACTTTGCTCAAGGATAGATGACGTAAACTGGCATTCAACGCCAGTTTCATGTTGCAGTCTGGCGTCCAGCGCCAGAAACAAGTTACAAGTTGGAGTTCAACGCCAGAAACAGGTTACAACCTGGCGTTGAACCCCCAAAATAGCCCAGGCACGTGAGAAGCTTAAGCCTCAGCCCCAGCACACACCAAGTGGGCCCCATAAGTGGATTTCTGCACTATCTATCATAGTTTACTCATTTTCTATAAACCTAGGTTACTAGTTTAGTATTTAAACAACTTTTAGAGATTTATTTTGCACCTCATGACATTTTTAGATCTGAACTTTGTACTCTTTGACGGCATGAGTCTCTAAACTCCATTGTTGGGAGTGAGGAGCTCTGCAGCGTCTTGATGAATTAATATAATTATCTCTGTTTTCCATTCAAACACGCTTGTTCCTATCTAAGATGTTCATTCGCGCTTCACTATGAAGAAGGTGATGATCCGTGACACTCATCACCTTCCTCAATCCATGAACGTGTGCCTGACAACCACATCTGTTCTACATCAGATTGAATGAGTATCTCTTAGATTTCTTAATCAGAATCTTCGTGGTATAAGCTAGAATTGATGGCGGCATTCATGAGAATCCGGAAAGTCTAAACCTTGTCTGTGGTATTCTGAGTAGGATTCAAGGATTGAATGGCTGTGACGAGCTTCAAACTCGCGATTGTTGGGCGTAGTGATAGACGCAAAAGAATCAAGGGATTCTATTCCGACATGATCGAGAACCAACAGATGATTAGCCGTGCTGTGACAGAGCATTTGGACCATTTTCATTGAGAGGACGGGAAGTAGCCATTGACAACGGTGACACCTTACATACAGCTTGCCATGGAAGGAGCCTTGCGTGTGTGGAGAGGAGTACAAGAGAAAAGCTGAAATAAAGAGGACAAAGCATCTCCAAAACCCCAACATATTCTCCATTATTGAGTAACAAGTATTTATTTTATGCCCCTTGACTTTTACAATTAAAACTAAGAATTATTATTGATATTATATCCTGACTAAGAGTTACAAGATAACCATAGCTTGCTTCAAGCCAATAATCTCCGTGGGATTCGACCCTTACTCACGTAAGGTATTACTTGGACGACCCAATGCACTTGCTGGTTAGTCGTGCGGAATTACATAGTGTAAAGTAATTTTTGTGCACCAAGTTTTTGGCGCCGTTGCCGGGGATTGTTCGAGTTTGAACAACTAAAGGTTTATTTTGTTGCTTAGTTTAGGAATAATTTATTTTGTTGCTATAGAGTCATCAAATCTGAGTCCTTTAATTTATTTTCAAAAAAAAAATTCTTCAAAAATATTATTTTTCTTTATTAATTTTTAATTTTTTTGTGAGTTTAGTGTCATGTTTTAAGTTTGGTGTCAACTGCATTCTTATTTTTTTCTCTTAAATTTTCGAATTTGTGTTCTTTATTCTTCCTTGATCTTCAAGTTGTTCTTGTTTATTTTTCTTGTTTGATCTTTGGTTTTTCTTGTTCTGTGTCTTTTCTTGTTTTATTTGTGCTTTCTCAAAACATTAGTTTTCAAAAAATTTATTTTTAGTTATTAAAAATACCTCTTTAAAACAAATGTTACATTTACTGCTCAATTGGCTAGAGCGTTGGTTTATGTTCTTGGTGATTGGGTATCTTCTTTTTAAAATCTTTTTTAAAAATAATTTTTCTTTGATTGAATCTTGTGCCAAACTTTAAGTTTGATGTTTTCTTGTTAATTTTTTTATAATTTTCGAAAATTTTATTGAAGTTTTCTAAAAATTTTAAGTTTGGTGTTCTTTTTGTTGTTCTTGTTGTTCTTGTGAATCTTCAAAGTGTTCTTGAGTCTTCTTTGTGTTTTGATCTTAAAATTTTTAAGTTTGGTGTTCCTTGGTGTTTTCCCTCCAAAATATTTCGAAAACAAGGAGCATTAGATCTAAAAATTTTAAGTCTTGTGTCTTTTGTGTGTTTTTCTCTTTCATCATTAAATTCAAAAATATCTTTTCTCTTTATTTTAAGTAATTTTCGAAATTTTCCCTTAAAAATTCAGATTTTTATTTTAAAACTTTTTGTTTCATCTTATCTTAGTTTTAAAATTTCAAAAATCATATCTTTTTCAAATCCTTATCTTATATTGTTGACTTTTTCAAAATTCAAAATTCAAAATTTCAAATTTCAAAATTCGAATTTCAAATTTCAAAAATTTAAAATTCAAAATTTAATTTTCAAATTTAAAATTTAAATTTCAAAACTTCCTAACTACTTTTTCTCTCTTCATTTTTCGAAAATCCTCACCCACATCTTTTTAATTAATTAATTTAGTTTTCAATTTTCTTTTATTTTTTTTTTCTAATTTTTGAAATTATACTCAATTTTTTATTTATTTTATTTTAATTTCGATTTTCAAAAAAAAAATTTAATTTGCAATCCGCATCATCTCCCTTTTTCCATCATGGACATAAGTGGAAATGAACAGTCCAGAAGGACTCTGGGGTCATATGCTAACCCCACTACTGCTTCATATGGGAGTAGTATCTATATACCCTCTATCGGAGTCAGTAGCTTTGAGTTGAATCCTCAGCTCATTATCATGGTGCAGCAAAGTTGCCAGTATTCCGTCTTCCATAGGAAGAACCTACAGAGTTTCTGGCACAATTTTTACAAATTGCTGACATAGTACATGATAAGGAAGTAGATCAGGATGTCTACATATTATTACTGTTTCTATTTGCTGTAAAAGATCAAGCTAAGAGGTGGTTAAATAACCAACCTAAAGCTAGCATAAGGACATGGAAACAGCTGACAGAAAAATTCCTGAATCAATACTTCCCTCCAAAACGGATGACACAGCTAAGGCTGGACATCCAAGGCTTTAAACAAGGAGATAATGAATCTCTTTATGATGCCTGGGAGAGATACAGAGAGATACTAAGAAAATGCCCCTCTGAAATGTTTTCAGAATGGGTGCAGTTAGACATCTTCTATTATGGGCTTACAGAGAAAGCTCAGATTTCTCTAGACCACTCAGCTGGTGGATCTATACATATGAGAAAAACAATTGAAGAAGCTCAAGAGCTCATTGATATAGTTGCCAGAAATCAGCATCTGTACCTAAGCAGTGAATCTTCCATGAAAGAAGAGGCTAAAACAGTAACTGCTGAACTCAGTCCTGCAGAACAAATTATAGAATTTAATCAGCAATTAGACTTTCTAACAAAATAGCTGGCCGAATTCAAGGAGATACTACAAGACACAAGAATGGCTAATCTGAATATGGAAGTACAGCTGAAGCAAATAGAACAGCAGTTATCAAAACAAATAACAGAAGAGTGCCAAGCAGTTCAATTAAGAAGTGGAAAAACATTAAATACCTCACTTCAAGGCAGCATGAAGCCAAGAAATGAACAACCGGCTATCCAAAATCCCTCTGAGGACAGTAAGAGCCCAGAGAGGAATAACTCTGGCATTCAAACGCCAGAAACAGGCAAGGAGTTGGCGTTAAACGCCCAATGGAAGCTCAGTTCTGGTGTTCAAACGCCAGGAACAAGTAAGGAGTTGGCGTCCAACACCACTCCAGTTTCCAACCCTGGCTTTCAAATGCCAGTGAGGGACCAGACACCTGCAAGTGCTGATAATAAATCCCTCAAGAAGGCTTCTTAACCTACCTCTGTAGGAAATAAACCTGCAGCAACTAAGGTTGAGGAATACAAAGCCAAGATGCCTTATCCTCAAAAACTCCGCAAAGAGGAGCAGGATAAGCAATTTGCCCGCTTTGCAGACTATCTCAGGACTCTTGAAATAAAGATTCCGTTTGCAGAGGCAATTGAGCAAATACCCTCTTATGCCAAATTCATGAAAGATATCTTGAGTCATAAGAAGGATTGGAGAGAAATTGAAAGAGTTCTCCTCACTGAAGAATGCAGTGCAGTCATTCTGAAAAGCTTCCCAGAAAAGCTTAAAGATCCCGGGAGCTTTATGATACCATGCATATTAGAGGGTAACTGCACCAAGACAGCTCTATGTGATCTTGGGGCAAGCATCAACCTAATCTCTGCATCTACTATCAGAAAGCTTGGCTTGACTGAAGAGGTCAAACTAACCCGGATCTATCTTCAACTTGCTGATGGCTCCATTAAATACCCATCAGGCATAATTGAGGACATGATTGTCAAGGCTGGGCCATTTGCCTTCCCTATTGACTTTGTAGTGCTGGAAATAGAGGAGCACAAGAGTGCAACTCTCATTCTAGGAAGACCATTCCTAGCAACTGGACGAACCCTCATTGACGTCCAAAAAGGGGAGATAACCCTGAGAGTCAATGAGGATGAGTTTAAGTTGAATATTGTCAAAGCTATGCAACATCCAGACACATCAGACGACTGCCTGGGCGTTGATATTATTGACTCCCTGGTGGAAGAGGTCCATATGACTGAGAGTCTCGAATCAGAGCTAGAGGACATTTTTAAAGATGTTCAGCCTGATCTGGAGGAACCAGAGGAAATAAAAGAACCTCTGAAAACTCCTCAAGAAGAGGAGAAACCTCCTAAACCCGAGCTCAAACCACTACCACCATCCCTGAAATATGCATTTCTGGGAGAAGGTGACACTTTTCCTGTAATCATAAGCTCTATTTTAGGGCCACAGGAAGAGAAAGCACTAATTCAGGTGCTAAGGACACACAAGACAGCTCTTGGGTGGTCCATAAGTGATCTTAAGGGCATTAGCCCAGCCATATGCATGCATAAGATCCTATTGGAGGATGATGCTAAGCCAGTGGTTCAATGACAGAGGCGGCTAAATCCCGCCATGAAGGAGGTGGTGCAGAAAGAGGTCACTAAGTTACTAGAGGCTGGGATTATCTATCCTATTTCTGATAGCCCCTGGATGAGCCCTGTCCATGTTGTCCCTAAGAAGGGAGAAATGACAGTGGTTCATAATGAAAAGAATGAACTGGTTCCTACAAGAACAGTTACAGGGTGGCGTATGTGTATTGACTACAGAAGGCTCAATACAGCTACCAGGAAGGATCATTTTCCTTTACCATTCATAGACCAGATGCTAGAGAGACTAGCAGGTCATGAATATTACTACTTTTTGGATGGCTATTCAGGTTACAACCAAATTGCAGTAGATCCTCAGGACCAAGAGAAAATAGCATTCACATTTCCTTCTAGAGTGTTTGCCTACAGAAAGATGCCTTTTGGTCTGTGTAATGCACCTGCAACCTTTCAGAGGTGCATGCTCTCTATCTTCTCTGATATGGTAGAGAAGTTTCTGGAAGTCTTCATGGATGACTTTTAAGTATTTGGAGACTCATTCAGCTCCTGCCTTAACCATTTAGCAGTTGTTCTGAAAAGATGCCAAGAGACCAACCTAGTTTTAAACTAGAAAAAATGTCACTTTATGGTGACTGAAGGGATTGTCCTTGGGCATAAATTTTCAAACAAGGGAATAGAGGTGGATCAAGCTAAAGTTGAAGTAATTGAAAAATTACCACCACCTGCCAATGTTAAGGCAGTCAGAAGCTTTTTGGGGCATGCAGGATTCTATAGGAGGTTTATAAAGGATTTTTCAAAAATTACAAAATCTCTGAGCAATCTGCTAGCTGCTGACACACCATTTGTGTTTGACACAAAGTGTCTGCAGGCGTTTGAGACCCTGAAAGCTAAGCTGGTCACATCACCAGTTATTTCTGCACCAGACTGGACATTACCATTCGAACTAATGTGTGATGCCAGTGACCATACCATTGGTGCAGTATTGGGACAGAGGCATAACAAGCTTCTGCATGTCATTTATTATGCTAGCAGTGTTTTAAATGATGCCCAAAAAAATTACACAACCACAGAAAAAGAATTACTTGCAGTGGTTTACGCCATTGACAAGTTTAGATCCTACTTAGTAGGATCAAAAGTGATTGTGTACACTGACCATGCTGCTCTTAAATATCTACTCACAAAGCAGGATTCAAAGCCCAGGATCATAAGATGGGTGTTACTTCTGCAAGAGTTTGATATAGAAATAAGAGACAGAAAAGGGACAGAGAATCAAGTAGCTGATCACCTGTCCCAGATAGAACCAGTAGCAGGAGCATCCCTCCCTCCTACTGAGATCTCTGAAACCTTTCCGGATGAGTAATTGTTTGCTATTCAGGAAGCTCTGTAGTTTGCAGACATTGCAAACTATAAGACACAAGGTTCTCCTTCTGTAACCATGGAGAGGAAGCATGAAAAGCTTCTCTCACTGCAGAGTCAACCAAAGCCCCTACAGTCAAACTCTAAGTTTGGTGTTGGGAGGCCACAACCAAACTCTAAGTTTGGTGTTGAACCCCCACATTCAAACTCTAAGTTTGGTGTTGGGAGGTCCTAACCTTGCTCTGATTATCTGTGAGGCTCCATGAGAGCTCACTGTCAAGCTATTGACATTAAAGAAGCGCTTGTTGGGAGGCAACCCAATGTTATTTAATTATATCTATTTATTTTCCATGGCTATTTTATGTTTTCTTTAGGTTGATAATCATGTGAAGTCACAAAAACAAATGAAAAATCAAAAATAGAATGAAAAACAGCATGAAAAATAGCACACCCTGGAGGAAGATCATTCTGGCGTTTAAACGCCAGAAACAAGCATCTGTCTAGCGTTTAACGCCAGAAACAAGCACCAAGCTGGCGTTTAACGCCAGAAACAAGTATCAGTCTGGCGTTAAATGCCAGAAACAGGCTACATTTGGGCGTTTAACGCCAGAAACAGGCAGCAGTCTGGCATTAAACGCCAGGATTGCACAGTAAGGGCATTTTGTACGCCTAATTGGAGCAGGGATGCTAAATCCTTGACCCCACTGGATCTGTGGACCCCACAGGATCCCCACCTACCTCACCATTCAAATTCAAACCATTTCCCTCCCAAACCCACCCATTCACACACTTCCATCTCCTCCATCTTCTCCACTTCTTTCTTCTTTTTCTCGAGGACGAGCAAACCTTTTAAGTTTGGTGTGGTAAAAGCATTGCTTTTGTTTTTCCATAATTCAATGGTAGAGCAATTGACTGCAGATCAAAGAGCTATGAGAAAAGAGCAACAAAGACAAGGAAGAGACATAGAGGAGCTCAAGAGCACCATTGGTTCTTTAAGAAGAGGAAGACGCCACCCTCATTAAGGTGGACCCATTCCTTAATCTCCTTGTTCTTATTTTTCTGTTTTTCGTTTACTATGCTTCATGTTTAATTATGTTTGTGTCTTTACTATATGATCACTAGTATCTAAGTGTCTATGTCTTAAAGATATGAATGTCCTATGAATCCATCACCTTTCTTAAATGAAAATTGTTTTTTGAAAAAGAAAAAGAAGTACATGAATTTCGAATTTTAAAATAGTTTAATTATTTTGATGTGGTGGCAATACTTTTTTGTTTTCTGAATGAATGCTTGAACAGTGCATATGTCTTTTGAATTTGTTGTTTATGAATGTTAAAATTGTTGGCTCTTGAAAGAATGATGAAAAAGGAGAAATGTTATTTGATAATCTGAAAAATCATAAAAATGATTCTTGAAGCAAGAAAAAGCAGTGAAGAACAAAGCTTGCAGAGAAAAAAATGCGAAAAAAAAGAGAGCAAGAAAAAGAAAAAGCAAGCAGAAAAAGCCAAAAGCTCTTTAAACCAAAAGGAAAGAGCAAAAAGCCAATAGCCCTTAAAACCAAAAGGTAAGGGTAATAAAAAGGATCCAAGGCTTTGAGCATCAGTGGATAGGAGGGCCTAAAGAAATAAAATCCTAGCCTTAGCGGCTAAACCAAGCTGTCCCTAACCATGTGCTTGTGGCGTGAAGGTGTCAAGTGAAAACTTGTTACTGAGCGGTTAAAGTCGAGGCCCAAAGCAAAAAACAGAGTGTGCTTAAGAACCCTGGACACCTCTAATTGGGGACTTTAGCAAAGCTGAGTCACAATCTGAAAAGGTTCACCCAGTTATGTGTCTGTGGCATGTATGTATCCGGTGGTAATACTGGAAAACAGAGTGCTTAGGGCCACGGCCAAGACTCATAAAGTAGCTGTGTTCAAGAATCAACATACTGAACTAGGAGAATCAATAACGCTATCTAAATTCTGAGTTCCTATAGATGCCAATCATTCTGAACTTCAAAGGATAAAGTGAGATGCCAAAACTGTTCAGAAGCAAAAAGCTAATAGCCCTGCTCATCTAATTAAAACTGATCTTCATAGATGTTTTTGGAATTCACTGTATATTCTCTTCTTTTTATCCTACTTTGTTTTTAGTTTCTTGGGGACAAGCAACTATTTAAGTTTGGTGTTGTGATGAGCGGATAATTTATACGCTTTTTGGCATTGTTTTTACTTAGTTTTTAGACTGATTTAGTTGGTTTTTAGTATATTTTTATTAGTTTTTAATTAGAAATCACATTTCTGGACTTTACTATGAGTTTGTGTGTTTTTCTGTGATTTCAGGTATTTTCTGGCTGAAATTGAGGGAGCTAAGCAAAAATCTGATTCAGGCTAAAAAAGGACTGCTGATGCTGTTGGATTCTGACCTCCCTGCACTCAAAGTGAATTTTCTGGAGCTACAGAACTTCAAATGGCGCGCTCTTAATTGCGGTAGAAAGTAGACATTCAGGGATTTCCAGCAATATATAATAGTCCATACTTTGCTCTAGGATAGACGACGTAAACTGGCGTTCAACGCCAGTTCCATGTTGCAGTCTGGCGTCCAGCGCCAGAAACAAGTTACAAGTTGGAGTTCAATGCCAGAAACAGGTTACAACCTGGCATTGAACGCCCAAAACAGCCCAGGCACGTGAGAAGCTTAAGTCTCAGCCCCAGCACACACCAAGTGGGCCTCAGAAGTGAATTTCTACACTATCTATCATAGTTTACTCATTTTCTATAAACCTAGGTTACTAGTTTAGTATTTAAACAACTTTTAGAGATTTATTTTGCACCTCATGACATTTTTAGATCTGAACTTTGTACTCTTTGATGGTATGAGTCTCTAAACTCCATTGTTGGGGGTGAGGAGCTCTGCAGCGTCTTGATGAATTAATGCAATTATCTCTGTTTTCCATTCAAACATGCTTGTTCCTATCTAAGATGTTCATTCGCGCTTCACTATGAAGAAGGTGATGATCCATGACACTCATCACCTTTCTCAATCCATGAACGTGTGCCTGACAACCACATCCGTTCTACATCAGATTGAATGAGTATCTCTTAGATTTCTTAATCAGAATCTTCGTGGTATAAGCTAGAATTGATGGCGGCATTCATGAGAATCCGGAAAGTCTAAACCTTGTCTGTGGTATTCCGAGTAGGATTCAAGGATTGAATGGCTGTGACGAGCTTCAAACTCACGATTGTTGGGCGTAGTGACAGACGTAAAAGAATTAAGGGATTCTATTCCGACATGATCGAGAACCAACAGATGATTAGCCGTGCTGTGACAGAGCATTTTGACCATTTTCACTGAGGACGGAAAGTAGCCATTGACAACGGTGACACCTTACATACAGCTTGCCATGGAAGGAGCCTTGCGTGTGTGGAGAGGAGTACAAGAGAAAAGCTGAAATAAAGAGGACAAAGCATCTCCAAAACCCCAACATATTCTCCATTATTGAGTAACAAGTATTTATTTTATGCCCCTTGACTTTTACAATTAAAACTAAGAATTATTATTGATATTATATCCTGACTAAGAGTTACAAGATAACCATAGCTTGCTTCAAGCCAACAATCTCCGTGGGATTCGACCCTTACTCACGTAAGGTATTACTTGGACGACCCAGTGCACTTGCTGGTTAGTTGTGCGGAATTACATAGTGTGAAGTAATTTTCGTGCACCAAACACCAAACTTAAAACTTTTGTTCGTCCCCGAGCAAAGAAAAATAGAAATAAAAAGATAAAGAAGGGGAAAGTCAAAAGGAAAGATGTGGTAAAAAGAGAAAATACGGAAAATAAAAATAGATGAAAAGGAACTTGGAAGGAGGGGAGTGGGGCGTGTTTGACTATGGAGGGGAAAAAAGTAAAAAAAAAAATGAAAGGAAGGGAAGAATGGGTAAAGAAAGGGTGAGATGTAAGATGGTGAAATGTGATATAGTGTGGTGAAAGTGAAAAAGGGGTGTGTTTTATAGTGGAGGGGGTGGGTTACGGGTTTGAGGGAGGGGATGGGATAAATAAAAAATGGAATTGTATTAAATGGGGAGTGGGTAATGGTTGGGGAATGGGGAAGAGAGATTTGGTGGGATTGATGGGATATGATAGGGTAATGGGAGGTGTGATTGGTATATGGGGGAATGAATGGGGATGGGAAAGTGGGTACAGGGTAAGACGGAGTGGGGAGTGTGTAAGAGATGGTCAAAGTGGGTGGGACCCATTGTTGTTACCGTTAGAAATGATTAAACCCTTTCCTTAAAATCAAATTCTGTGTTGCTGGCCCTAAACGCCATCCTCGGCATTTAGCGCCATAACGCTATGAAACTTGTGCCATCTGGGGTGTTAAACACCCTCCCTGGTGTTTGAAAGAGAGAGATTATTGTCGGTTTAGAATTTCTCTTAATAGAAATAAGAACTTCGTTGTAAGCATAGCTCCAAACCAACAAATAACTCTCACATCAAATTTAAATAGTTTTGGTTGTCACAAGTACAAACCCCATTAAAAATTAACCGAAGTATTTAAACCTCGGGTCGTCTCACAAAAAATTGCAATGAAGTGATCAATTATTGGCTATGAGGATGCAAGGGGGTTTGATTTATAAAAGGGCAAGAAAGTAAATGGCAAGAAAAGTAAATCAAGTAACTAAAGAAAGCAATTAATAAAGAGAAACATTCATGGCAAGGATTGAGAATATAAGCTTTCTATCCTAGTAACTAATCATACAATGATTAACAAGAGCTAATCAATCTCCAACATCGGAAGAAAGTACAAGGTCATCTTCAACATAGGGAGAAAGTCAAATAGGACTAGTTAATCTCAATCCAAAAGTCCTAATCAACTTACTAATTGAATTAGCAAGAGATTAGAGTCAATGGAAACAATATTAACTAATCACTCTAGATCACCAACATGAGTGGGGTATTAATGACTCAAGATTGCTTAATTCCTCTTTCCAAGCCAAGAATGCTCAAAAAGCTACACTGACATCCAACCAAACATTTTGTCAAACACTTGGAAGGCATAAAAGGGAAACATAGTAAATTGAAAGGAAATGTAAATCTACAACTACCCAATTACAAGGAAACAATAACAACAACTCAATTAACAATAAAGAACATCAAATATGAAATTGCATTAAATGAAAGCCAAATCCAACAAGGTGCTCATTAATGAAATCTACTACTATCCAACATAAGAAATTAACAACAACAACTAAAGAAAGAACATTACGCATGAAATACTTCAAAATCGCATTAAAGAGAATGGAAATTGACAAGAGTTCATGAAATAAAAATAACCAACATGAGAAATTAACAAGAGAAAAGAGAAGAATTAAGGCAATACAACAAGGAATTATAAAAAAAGATAAGATAAAAACAAGGAATTAAACCTAAATCTAAGAGAATTTGACCTAATCCTAACCTAATTCTGGAGAGAAGAGGGAGCTTCTCTCTCTAGAAACTAACTACATGCTTCCTAGTCTACAACTAATTGCTCTCCTTTTGCTCAATTTCAATTCTGCATGAAATACCCTCAGAAACGAGTTAGATTTGGGCCTGGAAAGCTCAGAAATTACCCCCAGCGAATTTACTTTAATGAGGTCACGTTCCTGACATCACACGTGCACGTGGGTGACGCGTGCGCGTCGTTGGCAAATTTCCTCCTCACGTGTACGCATGGCTGACGCGTGCGCGTGGCTTGCAGATCTTCAACTCATGCGTACGCGTAAAGGACGCGTGCGCGTGGCCCTCAATTCTCCAAATGCTCATTTCTTCATGAATTCTCCACTTTGCATGCTTTTCTCTTCACTTCTTCCATCCAATACTTGCCTTATGAACCTGAAATCACTCAACAAACACATCAAGGCATCAAATGGGATTAAGGTGAATTAAAATTACCAATTTTAAGGCCTAAAAAGCATGTTTTCACTCTTAAGCACAAATCTAATGAGAATTATAAAATCATACTATTTCATTGAATAAATGCGAGAATGGTTGATAAAATCTCCTAAATTAAGCACAAGATAAACCACAAAATTGGGGTTTATCAATGTTTAACGCCAATGTTGCAAATGATGTTTTTTATTTTTTTGAGGATGAGGTCTGGCGCTAAACACCCAGGTGGCATTTATCGCCCTATAGGGAAAGTACGGAAAAGGGAGTGGTGCCATCCAGGGCGTTAAACGCCCTCCTTGGTGTTTAACGCTAGCACGCTTGCTACCAATTCAGGCGCTAAACGCCCAGGTCTACATTTAGCATCCAAAACAACGTAACTTCACCTTGATTTGCATGTTCCTCGGTGCCAAATACCCAGACTGGCATTTAGCGCCACCCAAACAAAGAGCTTCTTGAGATTTGTTCCCTGTATGGAGTTGAACGCCCATCTTGGCGTTTAGCGCCAGAGACCCGAATTGAAATCCTCTCCAGGGTTTTTGTTCTTCTTCTAGACTCCTCTGTCCCTGTTTTAAACACTTTGCATGACCACAAACATTATAAAAACCAAGGAAAACTATGAATAACAACAAAAATAAATGAAAATAAAACTGGAAATGGAATAAAAGGATACTAAGGATTGAGTTGCCTCCCAACAAGCGCTTCTTTACTGCCACTAGCTTGACGGTCAGCCCTGCTAAGGCGAGGGTCGATCATAGTGCCTTAGCTCCTCATGTAAGAACCACGATTAATCAACTGGTTAATTAAGTAATTGATATTGTCCAAATTAGATTCAGAAAAGTTAGAGAGAGAATTTGAGGATTTAAAGGTGATTTTTGGACTTAATGAGTTTTTCTGAGTCAGAAAATGTGCTTTCTGCGAAAAACCACGAACCGGCAGTTGAACAGGTTGAACCGGTTCAAGTCTGTCCGGTACCGTACAACAAAAAGTGAAAACTGTCAAAAACCTTAGAAAAACATTAGAAATGGAAAACTGGGTGTTAATTTTAAAGGTTTGGCCCGAAGTTAGGCCAAACGGGCTAAAAACGCTAACAGGTTGGATCGGGCCCAAGTTGGGCCCAAGCCCAACATATAAATAGAGCCATTAATGACTCACTTCAGCCACAACACACTCATAACACCACACACCCATCTGAAAGGAAAAGAGGAAGCGGAGAAGAGAAAACATTATTCATCTCAATTTTCCAAAGCTGATATCTTGAGCTAGAGAGCTCCAATCGCCGCACCGTTTGCGGCTACGCGTTTCTCATGAAGAGCTCTACAAAACCCATACAAGAAACTGGAGAGGTAACTACGAAATCCTTTCTATTCTTCTCTCCAAAATTTCGGTTCCTAGGGCTTTGGGGTTAAATGAGTTTTTGTGATTTTGGATGTTTAGGTTTGCTCTAAGCCTTGCTTAGCCTTGGGTTTTGACATCCAAATCTGTTGGAAGAGGTAAGAGCCATTAAACCCTTGTGAATTTATGTTTAATTTGAACCCTAGGTTGATTTGAGGTGAATTGTATGCATATAGTTTGATTATTGTGGCTTTGGGAGCTTTTGGAACCTAATTGTGCTTATTAGAGTGGAATTGAAAGCTTGGATTGTGTTGGAAAGCATAGCTTGTGCTCTTTTGGGTTTTGGTTCATTAAGGGAATCGGCCAAGGTATGGTTTCGGTTTTCTCTATGTAGTATGTAATATTCATGGACACTTAGGCTAGTGACCCATAGGATAGGTTTGAATTATAATGGTTGATGAGTTGTTTGAAATGTTAATGCATGATGATTTATGATGGTGTGATGATTATTGAGGTGAAGGTATGATGATTGCTAATGTTAAGATATATGTGAAATTAATGTTAATGATATGGTTATGTGGTTTGAATAGTTGAATGGGGATTAGTTGTGGTATTGCATGATTGGTATTGAGGGTTGGAGAATGGTGAAATGTGATGAAAAAAAGTGGTAAGTGATGAATTTTTTTATCCAAGAGGGTAGTTGTGCTGTAAATATGAGGTTGATGTTATTTTAGTTGGAGGTGGTTTGAGAATTGTGAATGTTTGGTAAATTGTGGCTTTTGGTAAAATGGGATTTTTGGTGAACTTTTCTCGATCATAACTTTTGCCTCGGTTTTCAAAACTAATTAAAATTTATTTAGAATTAAAGATATTTGAAAACCCTTTAAATCGATATAAAGTTTGTAAAATTTAGAATTTTGTAGAGGGAGTTATGATCATTCAAAGTCGGTGTTAAAAATATGAAATTCTGCAAAGTTGCAGAATTTCATGATTACTGATTTGTGCGGGCGCACACAGTTGTGCGAACGCACACCCTGCGAGAATTTCAACCTGTGCGGATGCACACACCTGTGCACACGCACAGACAGGGGAGTGCGTTCTGGTTGCAGTGCTAGCACAGCTTGTGCGCGCTCATATCTAAGGGAGGATATCAACCTGTGCGGACGCACACGTCGGGAAGGCCAGTCTGTTGAGGGAGCTGGCACAGATTGTGCGAGTGAACAGATCTTGGAAATTTTGACACCTGTGCGTACGTATGCCCCTGTGCGTACGCACACATTTTAAAACTCACCAGAGCGTGCGGACGCACACTCTTGTGCGGCCGCACACGCCCTGTTTCTCAAAAATTCTATTTTTCAACTATTCTACCTTCCCAACAAGGTTGTAAGCTTCTATAACACCATTTTAAGACTTTTGGGCCTAGTTTTGAGTATTAGAACATGGGATATAACTTAAGGGTTCTAGTAGATGATATTATGAAAAATTAGAAAACGGAGGCCTAGGTTTCTGGCGTGCTGGGAGTGGTTTGATGAGGTGAAGGATGATTGATATATGAGATGAGGAATGATGAACTTTTGATATTCGAAAACGGAGTTATGAATGGACAGTGGTTGAGATGATCGAGGACTCGGATTGAGATGATGGATCTCTGTATACTGAAAATGCTTTTTGAGGACCACTGAAATAATATTTTTACTGAGATTATGAGACGCTATGCGCCCGGCAGGGACGGTGGTTAATCCCGCCTGTCGAGGTAGCGGCGGCAGCGTAAGGATGGTCGTTAATCCCACTTACGTTGAGATGTGAGGTCTGAGGCAAGAGTACCCCGCTCGCATCCCTTCGGATCTATAGGCGTGCAGGCGCCGGTACCTGGACAATGATCCGGGCACTATATCTCGGGGGTTCCCATATGAGAAATTCGAAGGGCAACGTCTCCATGGAGATGTGTCGGGTTGGCAGTTGAACCGACGATGTGATATCACAACCAGTAGGGCAGACATTCATCATATACATTTTCTATCTGTTTGTTTGCCTTGCCAACTTGTAATTGTATGCCTAATTGAATAACATGCCTATTTGCCTACTTGATCTATTTGCCTTGTATGCTTTTATTTGTGAATTACTTGCATTATTATTAATTGTGCTTTCTACTAGGATTGAGGAGGTTCAGAAGGCGGTGGCGATGGGATCGCATGGAGGATAGGTTGGTGAAGGCTGTGGGACAGCGGTGTTTGGTTAAAATAGAAATCCTTTAAGATAGATTACCCGATTTATTTATGATAAGGTTTATATTATTCTTATTTGTATTAGAATGCTTTAAGTTTGAATCTTGTGATGGATATGGAGCTTATGATTGCCTTTGGCGTCCCGGGGTCTTATATCCTACATCACTGGGCGCTGTTACCATACTAAGAACCTCCGATTCTCATACCATATCTTTGTTGTGTTTTTTAGAAGCAGGTCGCAACCCACCTCGGTGACTTGCTATGGATGGTGATAGAAGCAAAGGATCTTGAATTCTTTTGGTTTATTTTGTTTATACATCTCTCCTTTTGTATTTTGTCTTTGCCTAGAGGCTTGTATTATGAGAGAAAAACTTGTATAAGCTGTTTTTAAATTGTCAGGTTTCTATATGGTCTGTATATGGCTAGCCGGCTTAAACTCCGCGAGTCGTGGCTAGTTTCTTATGATATTTCACTATTATACTATTATCTTGTTTATATCACTTCTGTTTCTTATGCCTTAAGATAGTACGATTGCGCTGTTGAAATCCTATTTTGAGTTATATTCTTCATCGGACTTCTAGATTTATACTATTCTTTCCATATATATATATATATATATATATATATATATATATAATATGTATGAGCTTTATAACTGTCGTAATCTCTGGTTAACCTTTGCTTGACGACGCGAGGTAAAGCTTAGGCTAGTTAGGGTGTTACATCTCACGTCTCACTGTGAATCTTTTTCCTGTGTTCTCATGGATTAGCTCAATATGCCCAAGAGAGATGATCATGTTCACTGTATGAGGTAAGATTGGGCCTTTAGTCAACATCACTTTCATTCCTGGTGAGAAATCTTCAGTGGAGATCTTCTTGTTTCTCCATCCCTTGGATATTTTCTTCTTGGGACCTTCCTTTTGGTGGATGATGCACACTGGTGCATAAAGTTACAATAACACTTTTGCAATTCCGCACAACTAACCAGCAAGTGCACTGGGTCATCCAAGTAATACCTTACGTGAGTAAGGGTCGATCCCACGGAGATTGTCGGCTTGAAGTAAGCTATGGTTATCTTGTAACTCTTAGTCAGGATATCAACAATAATTCTTAGTTTTAATTGGAATGAGTAAAAGAACATAAATTAAATGATACTTGTTATGCAGTAATGGAGAACAAGTTGAGGTTTTGGAGATGCTCTGTCTTCTGAATCTCTACTTTCCTACTGTCTTCTTCTTCACGCACGCAAGGCTCCTTCCATGGCAAGCTGTGTGTTGGTGGATCACCGTTGTCAATGGCTACCATCCGTCCTCTCAGTGAAAATGGTCCAGCTATGGGTTTCATAGGGCTAATCATCTGTCGGTTCTCACTAGTGTTGGAATAAGATCCATTGATCCTTTTGCACACTGTCACTGTGCCCAACATTCATGAGTTTGAAGCTCGTCACAGTCATCTTTTCCCAGATCTTACTTGGAATACCACAGACAAGGTTTAGACATTCTGGATCTCAACAATGCTGCCAATTAATTCTAGCTTATACCACGAAGACTCTGGTCTCACGGATTTGAATGTTCTTTTGTCAGGAGATGCAATCAAATGCGTGAACCAAGAACCCAAGAGATACACACTCAAGCTATTGCAGATAGAACGGAGGTGGTTGTCAGGCACGTGTTCATAGGTGAGAATAGTGATGAGTGTCACGGATCATCACATTCATCATGTTGAAGTGCGAGTGAATATCTTAGAATAGAAACAAGCGTGATTAAATAGAAAACAGAAGTAATTGCATTAATCTATCAAGACACAGTAGAGCTCCTCACCCCCAACCATGGAGTTTAGAGACTCATGCCGTAGAAGATACAAAATTTAGATGTGAAATGTCATGAGGTACAAAATGAATCTCTAAAAGTGGTTTTTATACTCAACTAGTAACCTAGGTTTACAGAAAATGAGTAAGCTAAGATAGATAGTGCAGAAATCCACTTTCGGGGCCCACTTGGTGTGTGTTTGGGCTGAGCACTGAAGCTTTCACGTGCATAGGCTATTCCTGGCATTGAACTCCAGCTTTTGTGCCAGTTTGGGCGTTTAACTCCAACTTTTATGCCAGTTCTGGCGTTTAACGCCAGAAAAGGGTAAGGAGCTGACGTTTAAACGCCAGTTTGCGCTACTAAATCTCATGCCAAGTATGGACTATTATATATTTCTGGAAAGCCCAAGATGTCTACTTTCTAACGCAATTAAGAGCGCGTCAATTGGACTTCACTAGCTCCAGAAAATCCATTTCGAGTTCAGGGAGGTCAGAATCCAACAGCATCTGCAGCCCTTTCTCAGCCTCTGAATCAGATTTTTGCTCAGGTCCCTCAATTTCAGCCAGAAAATACCTGAAATTACGGAAAAACACACAAACTCATAGTAAAGTCCAGAAATGTGATTTTTGCATAAAAACTAATAAAAATATAATAAAAAGTAACTATAACATACTAAAAACTACATGAAAATATCACCAAAAAGTGTATAAAATATCCGCTCATCACAACACCAAACTTAAATTGTTGCTTGTCCTCAAGCAACTAGACAAAAAAATAGGATAAAAAGAGGATCAAGTTGCAATAGAATCCCAGTGTTTTAAGTGAAGCTCAAATTCTAATAAGATGAGCGGGGCTAGTAGCTTTTTGCTTCTGAACAGTTTTGGCATCTCACTTTATCCTTTGAAGTTCAGAATGATTGGCATCTATAGGAACTCAGAATTCAGATAGTGTTATTGATTCTCCTAGTTTAATATGTTGATTCTTGAACACAGCTACTTTATGAGTCTTGGCTGTGACCCTAAGCATCTTGTTTTCCAATAATACTACAGGATACATAAATGCCACAAACACATAACTGGGTGAACCTTTTCAGATTGTGACTCAGGTTTGCTAAAGTCCCCAGTTAGAGGTGTCCAGAGTTCTTAAGCACACTCTTTTGCTTTGGATCACGACTTTAACCACTCAGTCTCAAGCTTTTCACTTGGACCTGCATGCCACAAGCACATGGTTTGGGATAGCTTGATTCAGCCACTTAGGCCAGAATTTTATGCCTTTAGGCCCTCCTATCCATTAATGCTCAAAGCCTTGGATCCTTTTTACCCTTGTCTTTTGGTTTAAAGGGCTATTGGCTTTTTCTGCTTGCTTTTTCTTTTTCTTTTATTTATTTTTTTTGCAAGCTTTGTTCTTCACTACTTTTTCTTGCTTCAAGAATCAATTTCATGATTTTTCAGATTATCAATAACATTTCTCTTTTTCATCATTCTTTCAAGAGCCAACAATTTTAACATTCATAAACTTCACTATAAAAAATATGCACTGTTCAAGTATTCATTCAGAAAACAAAAAAGTATTGCCACCACAAATAAATAATTTTGAATTCTTCTCTTAAAAACTCGAAATAATTGCATCTTTACTCAAAGAATCTACTATTTTATTCATGTTTAATGATGAAGAGAAAAATAAATTATAGCTTACTTGGAGATAAAAATAAAATTAAAAATAAAGACCCTAATTACTAATATTCATATAATTCTTAAGATAAGTTTCTAATAATAAAAGTTATCACAGAGTTAAGATTAGGACTCAACAACCTTTATTTTTGGAGATGGATGCTCCTTCAATCTGTGGGGTGTCTGGTCCCTCAAGGGAGAGCCTCTGGCGCTTCAGCTCCTGTAACTCACGCCCTTGCTTTTCTTGCTCCTTAAGCAGTTTACAGAGCATGCTATTTTGATTTTGCTATTCTTCCTTAAGTTGATCCATAGCTTCTTGCAGCTTGGTGACAGATGCTTCTAGGCGGGTTCAGTAGTCAATCTGAGGGATTTCTGGGAGGAACTCCTGTACCCTCCTTTTGATGGAGTTATCTTGCACTTGTTGTCCTTCCATTGACTTCTTGGTGATTGGGTGCTCGACTGGGATGAACTCATCTACTCCTATCTTCACCCCAGCATCCTTACATAGCAGAGAGATTAAGCTTGGGTAGGCCAATTTGGCTTCAGTGGAGTTCTTATTCGCAATTGTGTAAATCTCACAAGAAATCAAATGATGAATCTCCACTTCGTTTCCCAGCATAATACAATGGATCATCACTGCTCTTTTGACAGTGACCTCAGAGTGGTTGCTAGTGGGCAGTATAGAATGCCCAATGAAGTCCAGCCAGCCCCTAGTGACTGGTTTGAGATCTCCTCTCTTGAGTTGGTTTGGGACACCTTTTGAGTTGGTTATCCACTTTGCTCCAGGGAGGCATATGTCCTCTAGAACTTGGTCCAACCGTTTATCCATTCTCACCATTCTCCTATTAAAGGATTCTGGATCATCTTGCAGTTGAGGCGGCTTGAAGACCTCTCTTATTTTGTCAAGGTGGAAGTAAATAATCATCCTTCTAACCATAGTTCGAAAGGTATGAAAGGCAGTTCCAGTCATTCTCTGCTTATCTGTCAGCCACAGATTTGAGTAGAATTCCTGAACCATGTTTCTTCCCACCTTTGTCTCAAGATTAGCTAGAATTTCCCAGCCTTTGTTTCGAATATGCTCTTGGATCTCCGGATAATCGTCTTCTTTCAGATCGAATTTAACTTTCGGGATCACTGACCTCAGACCCATTATTTTGTGGTAATGGTCTGTATGTTCTTTGGTTAAGAACCTCTCTTGATTCCAAAGTGGCTTTGGAGTATTCTCTTTCTTGCCTCTTGAAGTGGTTTGTTTTCCCTTAGGAGCCATGATCTTAATAAGTCTTAGCTCGGTGATCACGGAAAAACACCAAACTTAGAGGTTTGTTTGTCCTCAAGCAAAAGAAAGGAAAGGAGAGGAATAGGAGGAGATAGATTCGAATGGTGGAGGACTGGGGATGGCCGAACATGTATTTAAAAGTGGAGGGGTGGGGTTTCAAAAATTTTGAAAAAGATATGATAGAAAGATATGATTGGTAAAAAAATGAATCATGGTATGAAAAAGATGAGATTTTAAAATTCAAAAGATATGAAAAAGATATAAAGAAGTTAAATTTGAAAATTTGTTGATGCATCTAAGAATTAAAAGAAGATATGATGAGTTGGAAAAGATTTGGAAAGGAATTGAAAAGATAAATGAGTTTTTGGAAGAGATTTGGAAAGGATTTGAAAGAAAATTGAAAAGGGATTTAGAAGATTATTAAATTTTTGAAAATTGAATGTGAGTGATGAAAATTTGTAACATGTTTATGCAGAAAATTATGAATTAAAACATGAAAGTTTAAAAAAATTTGAAGTGGAAACAAAATCTCCTCCCCCTGCCTTTTCTGGCATTAAACACCCAGAATGGTATCCATTCTGGCATTTAACGCCCATATGTTGGCCATTGTGGGCGTTTAACGCCCAGCCAAGTACCCTGGCTGGCGTTAAACGCCAGAAATCCTTTATCAATGGGCGTTTTTCTAAACGCCCAGGATGCTGCAACTCTGGCGTTAAACGCCCAGAATGACACCTATTCTGGCGTTTAACGCCCAAAATACCCCTTACTGGCATTTTCATGCCAGTGAGCTCCTTTTCTCTGCTTTATGCTCTGAATCCTCCTGTAACTCTGTGAACTCCTGCAATTGATAATTAACCTTGAAGATAATTTATATCAAACTCCTCTAATTATTATTTAAATAACAAATAAACTTTGCTAATGGCTGGGTTGCCTCCCAGCAAGCGCTTCTTTATTGTCTTTAGCTGGACTTTACTGAGCTTTAATCTAGTCTCAATTTTGAGCATTCTTGCTCAACATTGCTTTCAAGAAAATGCTTTATTCTCTGTCCATTAACAATGAACTTTTTGTCAGAGTCAATATCTTGAAGCTCTACATATCCATATGGTGACACACTTGTAATCACATATGGTCCCCTCCACCGGGATTTTAATTTCCCAGGAAATAATCTGAGCCTAGAGTTAAACAGCAGAACCTTCTGTCCTGGCTCAAAGACTTTGGATGACATTTTCTTGTCATGCCACTTTTTTGCTTTCTCCTTGTAAATTTTTGCATATTCGAAAGCATTGAGTCTGAATTCCTCTAGCTCATTCAACTGGAGCAATCTTTTCTCTCCAGCTAACTTGGCATCAAGGTTTAGGAATCTGATTTCCTAGTATGCCTTGTGTTCCAGTTCCACTGGTAGGTGACAGGCTTTTCCATACACAAGCTGGTATGGAGAGTTCCATATAGGAGTTTTGAATGCAGTTCTGTATGCCCATAGAGTATCATCCAGACTCCTTTCCCAATCCTTTCTATGGGTACTTACAATCCGTTCCAGGATTCGTTTTAGTTCTCTATTTGAAACTTCAGCCTGTCCATTTGTCTGTGGATGATATGGAGTTGCCACTTTGTGGTTAATCTCATATCGGATCAGAGCAGAGTCAAGCTATTTATTGCAGAAATGAGTTCCTCCATCACTGATTAGTATTCTGGGGACACCAAATCTGCTGAAGATATGCTTCTGGAAAAACTTCAGTACTATCCTAGTATCATTAGTGGGTGTTGCAATTCCCTCTACCCACTTGGATACATAGTCTACTGCTACCAGAATATAAGTGTTTGAGTATGATGGTGGGAAAGGCCCCATGAAGTCAATATCCCATACATCAAACAACTCAATCTCTAAGATCCCTTGTTGAGGCATGGCATAACCGTGAGATAGGTTACCAGCTCTCTGGCAACTATCACAGTTACGTACAAACTCTCAGGAATCACTATAGAGAGTAGGCCAGTAGAAGCCACATTGGAGGACCTTGGTGGCTGTTCGCTCACCTCCGAAATGTCCTCCATATTGTGATCCATGGCAGTGCCATAGGATCTTCTGTGCCTATTCTCTAGGTACACATTTACGAATTACTCCGTCTGCACATCTCTTAAATAGATATGGCTCATCCCATAAGTACTACTTTGCATCAGAAATTATTTTTTTTGTTTGCTGCTTGCTGTACTCCTTGGGTATGAATCTCACAGCTTTATAGTTTGCAATGTCTGCAAACCATGGTACTTCCTGAATGGCAAATAGTTGCTCATCCGGAAAGGTCTCAGAGATCTCAGTAGGAGGGAGGGATGCCCCTGCCACTGGTTCTATCCGGGACAGGTGATCAGCTACTTGGTTCTCTGTCCCTTTTCTGTCTCTTATTTCTATATCAAACTCTTGCAGAAGCAACACCCATCTTATGAGCCTGGGTTTTGAATCCTGCTTTGTGAGTAGATATTTGAGAGAAGCATGATCAGTGTACACAATCACTTTTGATGCTACTAGATAGGATCTAAACTTGTCAATGGCATAAACCACTGCAAGCAGCTCTTTTTCTGTGGTTGTGTAATTCTTCTGTGCGTCATTTAGAACACGGCTGGCATAGTAAATGATGTGCAGAAGCTTGTTATGCCTTTGTCCTAATACTGCACCAATAGCATGGTCACTGGCATCACACATTAACTCGAATGGTAATGTCCATTCTGGTGCAGAAATGATAGGTGCTGTGACCAGCTTAGCCTTCAGAGTCTCGAAGGCTTGCAAACACTTTGTGTCAAAGACAAATGGTGTATCAGAAGCTAGTAAATTACTCAGAGGCTTTACGATTTTCGAAAAATCTTTTATAAACCTCCTGTAGAATCCTGCATGTCCCAGAAAGCTTCTGATTGCCTTAACATTGGTGGGTGGTGGTAATTTTTCAATTACCTCTACCTTAGCTTGATCCACCTCTATTCCTTTGTTCGAAATCTTATGCCCAAGGACAATTCCTTCAATTACCATAAAGTGACATTTTTTCTAGTTTAAAACCAGGTTAGTCTCTTGGCACCTTTTTAGAACAAGTGCTAGATGATCAAGACAGGAGTTGAATAAGTCTCCAAATACTGAGAAGTCATCCATGAAGACTTCCAGAAAATTTTCCACCATGTCAGAGAAAATAGAGAGCATGCATCTCTGAAAGGTTGCAGGTGCATTGCACAGACCAAAAGGCATCCTTCTGCAGGCAAATACTCCAGATGGATATGTGAATGCTGTTTTCTCTTGATCCTGAGGATCTACTGCAATTTGGTTATAACCTGAATAGTCATCCAAAAAGCAGTAATAATCATGACCTGCTAGTCTTTCTAGCATCTGGTCTATGAATGGTAAAGGAAAATGATCCTTTCTGGTGGCTGTATTGAGCCTTCTGTAGTTAATACACATACGCTACCCTGTAACTGTTCTTGTAGGAACCAGTTCATTCTTTTCATTATGAACCACTGTCATGCCTCCCTTTTTGGGTACAACTTGGATAGGGCTTACCCAGGGGCTATCAGAAATAGGATAAATAATCCCAGCCTCTAGTAATTTAGTGACCTCTTTCTGTACCACTTCCTTTATGGCTGGATTCAGCCGCCTTTGTGGTTGGACCACTAGCTTAGTATCATCCTCTAATAGGATCTTGTGCATGCATCTGGCTGGGCTGATTCCCTTAAGGTCACTTGTGGACCACCCAAGAGCTGTCTTGTGTGTCCGTAGCACCTGAAGTAGTGCTTTCTCTTCCTGTGGCTCTAGGGCAGAGCTTATGATCACAGGAAAAGTGCCATCCTCTCCCAGAAACGCATATTTCAGGGACGGTGGTAGTGGTTTGAGCTCGGGTTTAGGAGGCTTATCCTCTTTCTGAGGAATTTTCAGAGGCTTTTCTGTTTCCTCTGGTTCCTTCAGATCAGGCTGAACATCTTTAAAGATGTCCTCTAGCTCTGATTTGAGACTCTCAGTCATATTGATCTCTTCCACCAATGAGTCAATAATATCAATGCTCATGCAGTCATTTGATGTGTCTGGATGCTGCATAGCTTTGACAGCATTTAACTTGAACTCATCTTTATTGACTCTCAGGGTCACTTCCCCTTTTTGGACATCAATGAGAGTTCGTCCAGTTGCTAGGAAGGGTCTTCCTAGAATGAGAGTTGCACTCTTGTACTCCTCCATTTCCAGCACTACAAAGTCAGCAGGAAAGGCAAATGGCCCACCCTTGACAATCATGTCCTCAATTATGCCTGATGGATATTTAATGGAGCCATCAGCAAGTTGAAGACATATCCGGGTTGGTTTAACCTCTTCAGTCAAGCCAAGCTTTCTGATAGTGGATGCATGGATTAGGTTGATACTTGCCCCAAGGTCACATAGAGCTGTCTTGGTACAAGTGCCCTCTAATGTGCATGGTATCATAAAGCTTCCGGGATCCTTAAGCTTCTCTGGTAAGGTTTTTAGAATGACTGCACTGTATTCTTCAGTGAGGAAAACTTTTTCAGTTTCTCTCCAATCCTTCTTATGACTTAAGATCTCTTTCATGAACTTAGCATAAGAGGGTATTTGTTCAAGTGCCTCTGCAAACGGAATCTTTATTTCAAGAGTCCTGAGATAGTTTACAAAGTGGGCAAATTGTTTATCCTGTTCCGCTTGGTGGAGTTTCTGAGGATAAGGCATTTTGGCTTCATATTCTTCAACCTTAGTTGCTGCAGGTTTATTTCCTACAGAGGCAGGTTGAGAAGCCTTCTTGAGGGAGTTATTATCAGCACTTGCAGGTGTTTGGTCCCTCATTGGCGTTTGAACACCAATATAGGGAGATGGATGGGCGTTTAACGCCAGATTCCTACCCTTTTCTGGCATTTAAATGCCAGAACTGGACATGGATTTGGCGTTCAACGCCAGATTCCTAACCTTTTCTGGCGTTTGAACACCAGAACTAGACATGGATTGGGCGTTTAACGCCAGTTTTTCACCCTTTTCTGGCGTTTGAATGCTAGAATCATTCCTCTTTGGGCTCTTACTGTCCTCAGAAGGATTTTGGATAGTGGTCTGCTCATCCTCTGTCAGTTGTTTAATTCTTGGCTTTCTGCTGCTTTGAGTTGAGACATTCAATGTCTTCCCACTCCTTAATTGAACAGCTTGGCATTCTTCTGTTATCTGTTTAGATAGCTGCTATCTTGTCTGATTCAATTGTGCTTCCATATTCTGGTTGGCATTTTTAGTGTCTTGGAGCATCTCCTTGAATTCTGCAAACTGTTTTGTAAGAATAAGCAGTTACTGATTGAGTTCAGCAACTTGTTCTTGAGGACTAAGTTCAGTGTATACTGCTTTAGCCTCTTCCTTCAGGGAGGACTCACTGCTTAAGTACAGATTCTGATTTCTAGCAACTATATCAATGAGCTCTTGAGCCTCTTCAATTGTCTTTCTCATGTGTATAGATCCACCAGCTGAGTGATCTAGAGACATCTGAGCTTTTTCTGTAAGCTCGTAGTAGAAGATGTCTAACTGCACCCACTCTGAAAACATTTTAGAGGGGCATTTCCTTAGCATCCCTCTGTACCTCTCCCAGGCATTATAAAGGGATTCATCATCCTCTTGTTTAAAGCCTTGGATGTCCAGCCTTAGCTGTGTCATCCTTTTTGGAGGGAAATATTGATTCAGGAATTTGTCTGATAACTGTTTCCATGTTCTTATGCTTGCTGTGGGTTGGTTATTTAACCATATCTTAGCTTGATCTTTTACAGCAAATGAAAACAGTAATAATCTGTAGACATCTTGATCTACTTCCTTGTCACGTACTGTGTCAGTAATTTGCAAGAACTGTGCCAGAAACTCAGTAGGTTCTTCCTGTGGAAGACTGGAATACTGGCAATTTTGCTGCACCATGACAATGAGCTGAGGATTTAGCTCAAAACTGCTTGCTTTGATGGGAGGTATACAGATACTACTCCCATATGCAGCAGTAATGGGGTTAGCATATGACCCCAGAGTCCTTCTGGACTGTTCATTTCCACTTAGATCCATGATGGAGAAAGGGAGATGATGTGAATTACAAGTAAAATATATTTGTGTTTTTATTTTATTTAATTTAAAACAAACCGAATAAATAAAAAAAGAAATAAGATAAAATAAAATAATTAGAAATTAAAATATAAATTTCGAAAACTAAGAGAAAAAGGAAAAATAAATTCAAAAACTAAAATAATTACTTAATTAAGAAGATTTGAAAAACTTTGGTTTGATTTTTGAAAGGGATTTTGAATTTAATGAGGAAAGAGAAAAACAATAAAATGACACCAAACTTAGAATTTTTAGATCAAAACAAAGAAAACAAATAGAAAAACTTTGAATATCAAGATGAACACTGAGAGCAACTTTTGAAAAGTTTTTAAGAAAACAGAAACACAAAGGACACCAAACTTAAAAATTTTTATACTCTGAGCACTAATAATTTGAAAAAAAATGAAAGAAAAATAAATTTATGCAATGGACACCAAACTTAAAATATGAAACTAAACTCAAATAGAAGACTAAATTATAAAGTTATTGGTTTTGAAAATTTTCGAAAATAATTTAGAAAAATAAAATAAGGATTTTAAAATTTTAACCAAAAACAATAATAGATGACTCTAAACCAAAAAGAAAAATTTTTCCTAATCTAAGCAACAAAATAAACCGTCAGTTGTCCAAACTAGAACAATCCCCGGCAATGGCGCCAAAAACTTGGTGCACGAAATTACAATCACACTTTTGCAATTCCGTACAACTAACCAGCAAGTGCACTGGGTCGTCCAAGTAATACCTTACGTGAGTAAGGGTCGATCCCATGGAGATTGTCAGCTTGAAGCAAGCTATGGTTATCTTGTAACTCTTAGTCAGGATATCAACAATAATTCTTAGTTTTAATTGGAATGAGTAAAAGAACATAAATTAAATGATACTTGTTATG
Source organism: Arachis ipaensis (assembly GCF_059453495.1). Taxonomy (NCBI): domain Eukaryota; kingdom Viridiplantae; phylum Streptophyta; class Magnoliopsida; order Fabales; family Fabaceae; genus Arachis; species Arachis ipaensis. The sequence continues at coordinate 75,915,592 of NC_142440.1, read as the reverse complement.
CAGTAATGGAGAACATGTTGAGGTTTTGGAGATGCTGAGGTCTTCTGAATCTTTGCTTTCCTACTGTCTTCTTCTTCACGCACGCAAGGCTCCTTCCATGGCAAGCTGTATGTTGGTGGATCACCGTTGTCAATGGCTACCATCCATCCTCTCTGAGTTCCTATAGATACCAATCATTCTGAACTTCAAAGGATAAAGTGAGATGCCAAAACTGTTCAGAGGCAAAAAGCTACTAGTCCCGCTCATCTAATTGGAGCTAAGTTTCATTGATATTTTGGAATTTATAGTATATTCTCTTCTTTTTATCCTATTTGATTTTCAGTTGCTTGGGGACAAGCAACAATTTAAGTTTGGTGTTGTGATGAGCGGATAATTTATATGCTTTTTGGCATTGTTTTTAGGTAGTTTTTAGTATATTTTAGTTAGTTTTTATTATATTTGTATTAGTTTTTAATTAAAAATTACATTTCTGGACTTTACTATGAGTTTGTGTGTTTTTTTGTGATTTCAGGTATTTTCTTGCTGAAATTGAGGGACTTGAGCAAAAATCTTATTCAGAGGCTAAAAAAGGACTGCAGATGCTGTTGGATTCTGACCTCCCTGCACTCGAAATGGATTTTTTGGAGCTACAGAAATCCAATTGGCGCTCTTTCAATTGCGTTGGAAAGTAGACATCCAGGGCTTTCCAGCAATATATAATAGTCCATACTTTTCCCGAGTTTTGATGACGCAAACTGGCGTTCAAACGCTAACTTCCTGCCCTATTCTGAAGTTAAACGCCAGAAACAGGTTACAAACTAGAGTTAAACGCCAGAAATAGGCTACAACCTGGTGTTTAACTCCAAAAGAAGTCTCTACATGTGTGAAGCTCAATGCTCAGCCCAAGCACACACCAAGTGGGCCCCGAAAGTGAATTTCTGCATCATTTACTTATCTCTGTAAACCCTAGTAACTGGTTTAGTATAAATAGGACTTTTTACTATTGTATTCAATGTATCAGTCATTCTGGTTCCCCTTTGTATAGTGACAGACGCAAAAGGATCAATGGATCCTATTCCAACATGATCGAGAACCGACAGATGATTAGCCGTGCAGTGACAGCGCATTTGGACCATTTTCACTGAGAGGACGGATGGTAGCCATTGGCAACGGTGATCCCTCAACATACAGCTTGCCATGGAAAGGAGTGTGAATGATTGAATGAAGGCGGTAGGAAAGCAGAGATTCAGAAGGAGCAAAGCATCTCCATACGCTTATCTGAAATTCTCACCAATGAATTACATAAGTATTTCTATCTTATTTTATATTTTATTTATATTTTAATTATCAAAATCCCATAACCCTTTGAATCTGCCTGACTAAGATTTGCAAGATGACCATAGCTTGCTTCAAACCGACAATCTCCGTTGGATCGACCCTTACTCACGTATGGTTTATTACTTGGACGACCCAGTGCACTTGCTGGTTAGTTATGCGGAGTTGTGAAAAAGAGTTGAGATTACAATTGTGCGTACCAAGCTGTTGGTGCCATTGAAGATCACAATTTCGTGCACCAAGTTTTTGGTGCCGTTGTCGGGGATTGTTCGAGTTTGGACAACTGACGGTCATCTTGTTGCTCAGATTAGGAAATTTTATTTTAATTTTAAGCTTTTTGCTTTTATTTTTATTTTCAAAAATTTTTTTTTCAAAAAATAAATTATTCTATGTTCTTCAGAATTTTTAAGAATGAATTCTAGAGTTTCATGAGATATGTTGAATCCTGGCTGGCTGTTAAGCCATGTCTAATCTTTTGGACCGAGGTTTCAACTATCCTTAGAAGAGCTTCTTTATCTTTCTCAGCAATTTAGCTGTTGTACGTAATGATCTGCTAAAGCTTGGCTAGCCATTGGCCATGTCTAGTATTTTAGACCGAAGCTTTCACTGAGAGCTTGGCTGGCTAGTAAGCCATGTCTAATTCCTGGACCGGAGTTTTAGACTAACATTGCATGATTCCTGGAATTCTTATTAAAAATTTTGAAATCCTTATTTTTCTTTTTCCAAATAATTTTTGAAAAATCCAAAATTTTTTTTTAAAATCATAAAACCAAAAATAATTTTATGTTTCTTGTTTGAGTCTAGTGTCAATTTGTAAGTTTGATGTCAATTGCATCTTTTTTATTTTCATTAAAATTTTCGAAAACTCATGCATGGTGTTCTTCATGATCTTCAAGTTGTTCTTGATGATCTTCTTTGTTTGATCTTTGCATTTTTATGTTTTGTGTCTTTTCTTGTTTTTCATATGCATTTTCAATTTGTTAGTGTCTAAAGTTTGAAAATTTCTAAGTTTGGTGTCTTGCATGTTTTTCTTTTCTTAAAAATTTTCAAAGTGTTCTTGGTGTTCATTTAGACATTCAAGATGTTCTTGCATGCATTGTGTGTTTTGATTCATAATTTTCATGTTTTGAGTCTTTTTATTGTTTTTCTCTTTCCCCATTAAACATTCAAAAATCAAAAAATATCTTTCCCTTATTCTTCTCATAAATTTCGAATATTTGAGTTGACTTATTCAAAAATTTTTAAAATTTAGTTGTTTTTTTTAAATCAAGTCAAATTTTCAATTTAAAAATTCTATCTTTTTCAAATTTTTTTCAAAAATCAAATCTTTTTCTTTTTTTTCTTTCATATTTTCGAAAATTTCAAAATAATTTCAAAATCTTTTTCTTATTTTTTCGAAATTAATACAAAATATTTGATGTGATTGATTCAAAAATCTCAAGTTGTTACTTGCCTATTAAGAAAGGTTCAATCTTTAAATTTTAGAATCATATCTTTTAGTTTCTTGTCAGTCAAGTAATCAACTTTAATTTTCAAAATCAAATCTTTGTAATTCCCTTTTCAAATCTTTTTCAAAATGGATTTCAATCATATCTTTTTCAAAACTTAATTTCAAAATCTTTTCTAACTTCTTATCTTTTCAAAATTGATTTTCAAATCTTTTTCAATTAATCTTATCTTTTTGTTTGATTTTAAAGTTTACTATTTCTCATCTTTTTCAAATTTTATTTCTCTTTTGAATTTTCGAATTTTAACTAATATTTGAAATAAAAACAAAAATATTTTCCTTTTATTTTAAATTAAATTCGAATTCTCTACCATTTCTCATCTCCTTCTATTTATTTATCTACTAACAGTTCTCTCCCACCCAAAATTCGAACCCCATCTTCTTCTCTGTGTTTGAGTTTTTCTCTTCTCCTTCTTATATTCTTCTCTTCTTATACTCACATAAGGAATCTCTATACTGTGACATAGAGGATTCCATATCTTCTTTTCAGTTCTCTTCTTTTTCATATGAGCAGGAACAGGGATAAAGACATTCTTATTGAAGCTGATCCTGAACCTAAAAGGACTCTGAAGAGGAAGCTAAGGGAAGCTAAAGCACAACTCTCTGGAGAGAACCTGACAGAAATTTTCGAAAAAGAAGGAGACATGGCCGAACCTAATAACAATGTGATGCAAGGAAGATGCTTGGTGACTTTATTACACCCTCTTCTAACTTCTATGGAAGAAGCATCTCACTTCCTGCAATTGGAGCAAACAACATTGAGCTTAAGCCTCAATTAGTTTCTCTAATGCAGCAGAACTGCAAGTTTCATGGACTTTCAATGGAAGATCCTCATCAGTTTTTAGCTGAATTCTTGCAAATCTGTAACACTGTCAAGACCAATGGAGTTGATCTCGAGGTCTACAGGCTTATGCTTTTTCCTTTTACTGTAAGAGACAGAACTAAAACATGGTTGGATTCACAACCTAAGGATAGCCTGAACTCTTGGGATAAGCTGGTCAATGCCTTCCTGGCCAAATTTTTTCCACCTCAAAAGATGAGCAAGCTTAGAGTGGAAATCCAAACCTTTAGACAGAAGGAAGGTGAGTCCCTCTATGAAGCTTGGAAAAGATATAAGCAATTGATCAAAAGGTGTCCTACTGACATGCTTCCAGAATGGAGCATCATATGTATATTCTATGATGGTCTGTCTGAGTTGTCAAAAATGTCATTGGACTATTCTGTAGGAGGATCTCTTCATCTAAAAACCCCTGCAGAAGCTCAAGAACTCATTGAAATGGTTGCAAATAACCAGTTCATGTACACCTCTGAGAGGAATCCTGTGAACAATGGGACGCCTCAGAAGAAGGGAGTTCTTGAAATTGATACTCTGAATGCCATATTAGCTCAGAACAAAATATTGACTCAGCAAGTCAATAAGATTTCTCAGAGTCTGAATGGATTGCAAGCTGCATCCAACAGTACTAAAGAAGCATCTTCTGAAGAAGAATCTTATGATCCTGAGAACCCTGCAATGGCAGAGGTGAATTACATGGGAGAACCCTATGGAAACACCTATAATCCTTCATGGAGAAATCATCCAAATTTCTCATGGAAGGACCAACAGAAGCCTCAACAAGGCTTCAACAATAATGGTGGAAGAAATAGGTTTAGCAATAGCAAGCCTTTTCCATCATCTTCTCAGCAATAGACAGAGAATTCTGAATAAAGCCATTCTGGCCTGGCAACCATAGTCTCTGATCTATCCAAGACCACACTAAGTTTCATGAATGAAACAAGGTCCTCCATTTGGGAGCGTTTTCTACAGTTTCTGGTGCGTGGCGTCTGTCACGCGTCCGCGTGGGTCACACGGTCACGTCATCTGGAGTTTTCCTTATCACGCGTTCGCTTTGGTCACGCGTACGCGTCATCTGCATTCTGCTCATGGCGCGCGTCTGCATCAGTCACGCATTCGTGTCACTGCCCTTTTCGCGCTATGCATGCGGCTGCATCGTCCATGCGTTCGCGTCGCTGTCAGTTTCTTCAAAAACTCTATTTTATGCTTTCCTTCCATTTTTGTATGTTTCCTTTCCATCCTTTAAATCATTCCTGCCTTAGGAGATCTGAAAATACTTAACACACAAATCACGGCATCGAATGGCAATAAAAGGTAATCAAAATAAATATTTTTAAAGCATAGGAAACATATTTTTCACATATATCATATAATAAGGAAGGGAAAGTAAAACCATGCAATTTCGCATGAATAAGTGGGTGAAGAATTAAATAAATCACTTGAATTGAGCACAAAATATATCATGAAATATGGCTTTATCAGTCCTACGGAAGCTCCACCTACCCCACCTTCTTCTTCCCCGTTGATTATATTTGCTCGAGGACCAGCAAAACTCTTAAGTTTGGTGTTGCAAAAGCTTTGCTTTGTGACTTCTACCACTCTTAAGTATAGAAGAATAGGTTGAGCAAACTAGAGAGCATGCATATGAGCCCGTGCAGCCGCCTCAACAAAGACAAAGGAGTGACATAGAAGAGTTCAAGCACTACATTGGATCCTCGAGGAGGAGCACTAGCCACCATCATTTAGGAGGATTCATTCTCTTTACACCCCTTTCCTGTTATTTTTCTATTTTTTTCTGTTATGTTATTTGTTCTCTTGTTCTAGTTGCATGATCATTTGAATTTGATGCCTTTAAGTTGTAAAATGTTCCATATATCTCTCACCTTGCTTAAATGAAAAATTTTTATTTGAAAAGAACTGAGAGATGCATGAATTTCAAGTTTAAAATAAGATTAGTTTAATTAGTTTGATATGGTGTCAATTGCTTTTGTTTTTTGAATGTATGATTAAACAGTGGATATTTGAAGTTGAAATTTATGAATGTTGGCTCTTGAAAGAATATGGAAAAAGGAAAATTATTATTGGTAATCTGAAATATCTAAAAAATTGATTCTTGAAGCAAGAAAAAGCAGCAAAAAGAAAAATCTTACATGTAAAAAAAATGGTGAAAAATAAAAAGAAAAAAATAAGCAAGCAGAAAAAGCCAAAAGCTCTTTAAACCAAAAGGCAAGAGCAAAAAGCCAATAACCCTTTAAACCAAAAACAAGGGTAAAAGGGCCCAAGGCTTTGAGCATCAGTGGTTAGGAGGGCCCAAAGGAATAAAATCCTGGCCTAAGTGGCTAAACCAAGCTGTCCCTAACCATGTGCTTGTGGCGTGAAGGTGTCAAGTGAAAAGCTTGAGACTAAGCGGTTAAAGTTGTGGTTCAAAGCAAAAAGAGTGTGCTTAAGAACTCTGGACACCTCTATCTGGGAACTCTAGCAAAGCTGAGTCACAATTTGAAAAGGTTCAACCAGGTAAAGTGTCTGTGACATGAATGTATCCGGTGATAATATTGGAAAACAGAGTGCTTAGGGTCACGGCCAAGACTCATAAAGCTGTGTTCAAGAATCAAAATAAGCTTAACTAGGAAAGTCAATAATATCATTTGGATTCTAAGTTCCTAAGGCTACCAACATCTCTGAGTTTCAATGGATAGTGAGATGCCAAAACTATTCAGAAGCAAAAAGCTACTAAGTCCCGCTCATCTGATTGTAACTAAGCTTCATTTGAAACTTAGAAATTTATTGTGTCTTAATTTTATTTTTTATCCTTTTGTTTTTTTAGTTGCTTGGGGACAAGCAATGGTTTAAGTTTGGTATTGTGATGAGCGGATATTTTATATGCTTTTTGACATCATTTTCATATAGTTTTTAGTAGTTTTTATTTAGTTTTTTTTCAAGTTTTTATAGGTTTTAGTGTTAAAATTCTATTTTTGGATTCTACTATGAGTTTTTATGTTTTTGGATAATTTCAGGTACTTTCTGGCTGAAACTGAGGAGCTGGAGCAGAAGTCTGATTCAGAGACAGAGAAAGCACTGCAGATGCTGTCCGGATCTGACCTACCTTCATTCAGAAGAGCTTTTATGGAGCTAAAACCGTCCAAATGGAGCGATCTCAATGGCTATGGAAAGCTGACTTCCAGAGCTTTCCAGAAATATATAATAGTCCATACTTTGTTTCGAATTAGAAGGCCCAAAACTGTAGTCCAACGCCAGCTTCCTGCCCCCTTCCAGGCGTCCAGCGCCCAAAGGGCAGAGACTAATGTACAAACGCCCAGAGAGGACCCCCTAGCTGGTGTTCCATGCCCAAGGAACCTCATAGCATGTGCCCAAACACTCCCCAAGTGGGCCCCAGAAGTGAATTTTAGCACTAAATAGACTGTTTTACCCTTTCTACGTAATCCTTAGTCATTAACCTAGTATTTAAAGAACTTTTACACCTCTCAATAGGAGGGTCTACCTTATTCACACTTTTTATTGTTATTTTACTTTAAGTATGAGTTTCTAAACCTCCTAGGTTGAGGGGAGGAGCCCTGCTGAGTCCTATGAATTAATAAAAGTACTACTATTTCTTCTTTGATCAGTGTTTGAATTACTTCTAAGATGTATATCCGATCTTCATCGTGGTGAATAGGATGATCTAACAAATTAGCTCTATTCATCACATTAAGATGAATGTGCCTGACAAACACCCGCGTCTACTTGGGTTCGTGTGAGTACTTGGAAGAAAAGCACGAGCCAACAACTATGTTTATACATCTCTCAGACGGTTAATCCACGACTTCGTTGGAGACTTCTCGAGACACCAGTTCAGCCAATTTCCTATACAGGCCATGAGCTCATTTGTCGATTTGTTTCCCGATTCTCAACACTGGTCCTGAGATAAGCGTTTTGTATCACCGTCCCTATCTCAGCCAACGTCTCCTTTATGAGCATTACGCATCGCCGTCTTCATGGGAAAACATTCTTTTCGGTCTCCAGTTAGCGTTACGCATCGCCGTCCCCATTGAGCCATCCCTATAGTGTAACACCCTACCACACAAAGCCTTACGCTTAAGTCATAAGATAGAGGTGGCGAGGTATTATGACCTCTAAAAATAAAATTTAGTATATATAGTAGTGTGAAAAATATTTACAACTAGGAGCCTTTGAAGAAAATAGGTAAATCACAACCATATAAATCGAAAAGTGAAACACTCTGATCGATGACGTAAACGAAACAGATAAAGAATAAGCTAACACGAAAAGATATACAAGAGAGTGCCAAAATACAGATATCAAGACTCGGGACTCGGTTTGTGAAGATAACCGGTCCGAGCATATAAGTATACATACATATATAAAGGAACTATCAAAAATAAAGCCCAAAACACAAGATACAAAACCTGTTTCTCTAAAATAACCTCTAAGATGAGTTAATACAAAATATATATACAGTGGAGAATATAAGTATCTTAGCCAAATACATACGTCAAAATAAAATCCCGAGAGCTAAGGATCTTCGCCAAAATAGAAGTCTCCAGCATGCCTCAGTGAGGAGCCTCACATCCTGCATCTGAAAACCACAAAATCCGCATGGGTGAGAACCGGAGGTTCTCAGCATGGTAACAGTGCCCAAATATCTAACATGTAATGTCCTGGGAAAGCCAAAGGCAATCCTAGAACTTCCAGTTATAATCAAAACGTATAAATGTAACTAAACCATAAGAAAGTGAAAGTAGGCAACTAACTTAAGGATCTTCAATCTAACTAAATATCCCGTTTCCAAGTCCTTCGAACCTTCCAACCGCCAACAGTAAAGATATGCAAACACAAGTATATAACACAAGAAATGCACAAGTAGGAAGCAGATATGGCAGTTAGACAGTTAGTAAGTAATTATGTAGACAATTAGGCATTCCAAACAAATCACATATAATGCATATGATGCATGCCTGTCCTAGTGGCTGAAGAGTCTCATCTGTCGGTTATAATGCCAACCCGACAAGTTCTGGTAGCTAACCATTAGACTGTCCCTCTGTCGTGCATCCCCAACTCGAGTTATCCACAACATAAACATAATTTACATCCAAAACCCTCACTGGTATATATTTATGGGGGGCGAGCTCATTCGGAACTTTCACAGTGTCCGGCCACACATACGACATAGGGTCAGCAGAGTATCGAGTCTCTACCTAGAGCACATGGCGGCTAGCCACTTCTTTAACCCAGGAAAACTCGTATCTCAGATAGGTGGAGTGCAACTATCACAATATCGATAATTCAGTTCAGCATATATGCATTTATTCTCAGCTATACATTAACATTTATCTCAACCATCCAGCTTAAAACTCATAATTCATTATCAGCCATAAACCATCATCACACACAGCCATTCGGCTCATATCATACTCATCCATTCGGCTTGTATCAGACACCGCACTCCACCGTCCTCCTCAACATCTCATATCATCTTTACTAATCATAAGTCATCATAATATCCCCTTTCTTCATCCACAAGTTACCCCCTTCCCTAGCTTCCTCTCATTCACTATGCATCTTATATTGACCCGAGATTTAAAGGTTGAAAATAGGGGTTTATAAGCGTGAAACAACATCTCAAAAGGTTACAAACTTGTTGGAAATGTGAAAGACTTGAAAACAAAAGCTTTAGAATAGAACAGGGTTGCGTGCGTATGCACAGGGGTGTGTGTGCGCACGCCCAGAAATGTTTTAAGAAAGTGTGCGTGCGCACATGGTTGTGCGTACGCACAGAAAGTAAAATTCCCATTGTTGAGTGCGCGCACAAGATGTGCTAGCGCCATCAACAGAATGGTATTCCCCATGTGTGCGTGCGTACAAGTCTGTGCGTACGCACAGATTGCAGTCCTTCGTTGGTGGAGTGTGCGCACAGGGCGTGCTAGCGCTCCCATCAGTAGCCCTGTCCCTGTGTGTACGTATGCACAAGGCTGTCCGTGCGCACAGGTTCAAAATTCTACGGGGTGTGCGTGTGCAGCGTGCTGTGCGTGCGCACACAAACCAGAAATCACAAATTCTGCAGAAGTTGTAGAATTCAGATTTTTGGCCCAAACTTCCAACGATCATATCTCCTTCCACAAAATTTAGATTTTCACCAACTTTAAACCATTTTAAAGCTTATGAAATTATCTTTCATTTGACATAAAAATCATCAAATTCCAAAAACAATAGCTAAAGATATGATCCGTTGAAGTTCATTAAGATTCCACTTTTACCAAAACTCATAAACTCCTAAATTTCAAAACATACCCTTCCAAACTTATTCAAAACCAACCAAAACTCATCCTTCCAACATCACTCACCACCAAACCCTCATTCAATCATCAACCCACCAATTCTTCCACATTTAACCAAATCTCAATTTAATAATTCAATATATAATCTACATTCCATACCTCAATTTCCAATCAACATTCAAGTTCATCAATCACCATGAACATACACATCATTATCACATACCAATTCATGCTCAACAACAGGAGCCTTAAACTTACCAACACCTTAAGCATATCAATTCCACATTACTCACACTCTTACATGCTCATCAATAATTAGCAACACTCACAACCGAACAATCATCATTCACATAATTTCAACTTAATATACATCACTCAATAACCACATCAACATTTCCCAATCCACTAAATTTATACATAAAAGTACAACTTATATCATCCATCAACTACATCAATATTTCAAAATCTTGTCCTAGGGTCACTAGCCTACGTTTTCACAACTGCATTACATTTTAGATATAGGAAACCAAAACATACCTTGGCCGATTCCCGTTCAACCCGGAACACTCCTAAATTTCAACTTCCAAGGTCTCAAAACTTCACCAACATATTTTCAAGCTTAGTGCTTCACTCCAAAGCTTTCCAAAACCACCAGTCAAGCTCCAATATGCATATATACAATGCCTAAGCCACAATATCACACCCAAATACAATAACTCAATACCCAAATGCTTTAATTTAGAATTTTCACTAGGTTTTGAGATCTCTTACCTTACCCAATGATCAAGGAAGTAAGACTAAGCCTTCCCTTCAAGTTAATTGGATTCTATAACATCAAAACTCAAAAATCTCAACACTTTTCACCCAAGATTTTCAAAACTAAGGGCTGGTAATTCGAAGAAGAAACTGTGGCTTACCTCAAGAATAATTGTGTGGGTTTTGTAAAGCTCAACATCACGGTCACGTGGCCATAAACGGTGCGTCAATCGGAGCTTTGGATCAAAAGTTATGATCAATTGAAGTTGGAACAAGGGTTTATGTTTTCCCCCTTCTCCCTTTCTAATTTTCAGCGTGTGTGGTGTTTTAGTGCGGGAGGAAGGGCTGTGCCCTTCATTTAGTTGGGCATTCGGCTGAACCAAGGGCCCAAAACGGGTCCGGTTGGCCTAGTTTGCCCCGTTCAGCCCAATCTTGGGCCGATTTCTTTAAAATTGGTGTCAAAATTCTTGTTTTAAATTTCTCTATCACATTAAACCATAAAAACCTCATTTTTCATTTTCAAGAATATATATATATATATATATATATATTATGTGTTAATTAGTCATTAATTAACCGGGTTTTATATTCTACCCACCTAATTGGGAATTTCGCCCACAAAATTTGATTTTAGTTACTTGAGAATAGGTGTGGGTAGTCTGCTCACATCTCTGACTCAAGTTCCCAAGTGTGCTCCTCAATACCGGCTCGACTCCATGCCACTTTCACTAATGAAACCTCTTTTTCGTGTAACTTTTTAATACTCGTGTCATCAATCCTGACCGGAGTCACTGGCAGAGTCAAATCTTCCTTTAACTGAACCGATTCAGGTTGTAACACATGGCTAGCATCAAGAGTATACTTCCAAAGCTGCGACACATGAAATACGTCGTCCAGGTTCGAGAGGTGAGGCGGTAGAGCCATCTAATACGCCACCGGTCCAACTCTCTCAAGAATCTGAAATGGATCGATGTATCGAGGATTCAGTTTCTTCGTCTTAATCGTTCTACCTACTCCCGTTGTTGGAGTAACCTTAAGAAAAGCATGGTCTCCTTTTTCAAACTCTAAGGGCTTCCGCTTCTGATCGGCGTAACTCTTCTGACGGCTCTGAGGCTAAGCAGTGAGCATCCTATCTCTGATTTTCTTATCTTGTCCAGTGGTTTCGGCTATCATCTCAGGCCCTAACAAAATTTTCTCCCCAGCTTCATACCAGCATAGCGGAGATTGGCATTTCCTCCCATACAGAGCCTCATACGGAGCCATCCCGATGCTCGCATGGTAGCTATTATTGTACGCAAACTCCACTAGCGGCATATATTGATCCCAGCTCGCCGGCTGATCCAAAACACAAGCCCTCAACATATCTTCTAGGGTTTGGATCGTCTTCTCAGATTGATCATCTGTTTGAGGATGGTAAGCTGTACTTAAGCTCAAATGGGTTCCAAAAGCTCTCTGAAATACACCCCAGAACCTTGAAGTGAAACGGGAATCCCTGTCAGAAATTATAGTAGTGGGCACACCATGAAGTCTCACAATCTCCTTTATATACAGGCGCGCTAAATCCTCAAGAGTATAGTTCATCTGAATGGGCAGAAAGTGAGCAGACTTCATCAGCCGGTCCACAATCACCCAGACAGCATCGAAACCGGTTCTAGTCCTCGGCAATCCCGACACAAAATCCATCGCAATGCTCTCCCACTTTCATTGAGGAACCTCCAAGGGTTGCAACGTCCCGGAAGGTCTCTGATGTTCAATCTTCATCTTTTGACAATTTAAGCACTTTGAGATGTATTCCTTTATATCATTCTTCATACTAGGCCACCAGAAGATAGCCTTTAGATCATTGTACATCTTAGTACTCCTAGGGTGAATAGAAAATCTGCTTTTGTGTGCTTCCTTCAAGATATCTTGTCGCAAAGTCCCAACATCTGGCACAATGATCCTACCCTTAAATCTCCATAGCCCATCTTGATCCCATGACACTCTCCACTACTTCACTTGCTCAATAGCTGGCAACACCTTCGGTAACACATCATCGTTCTGATGAGCCTTTAGGAGTTCAGATTTAAAATCACTTGAGATTTGTAACTGACTCAAACACAGAGTTCCAGATACTTCTTGAGCACCGATCTTCAGGCTCTCGAATGCCTTGAACAACTCCTCTTCTCGAAGAATCATCCATGCAACATACAATGACTTCCGACTTAGCGCATCCGCCACAACGTTTGCTTTTTCCGGATGGTAATTTAACTCAAAGTCGTAGTCTTTCAGTAACCCATCCATTTCCTCTGTCGCATATTAAGCTCTTTCTGATCAAAGAGGTATTTCAAGCTCTTGTGATCAGAGAAAACGCGGAACTTAACTCCATAGAGGTAATGCCTCCACACTTTTAGCGCAAACACAACCACAGCGAGTTCCAAGTTATGCGATGGGTAATTAACTTCGTGAGGTCTCAACTGTCGTGAGGCATAAGCCACCACATTCCGGTGCTGCATCAGCATGCACCCCAGACCCTTTTGTGAGACATCACAATACACCTCAAATGGTTCATTCGGCTCAGGTAGCACCAACACAGGCACGGTAGTTAGCTTTTGCTTCAACGCTTGAAAGCTCTCTTCACACTCAGAATTCCAAACAAATGGCATGTCTTTGCGAGTTAACTTGGTCAATGGCAAGGCTATTTGTGAGAAGCCTTCGATGAATCTTTGATAGTAGCCAGCTAAGCCCAGAAAACTCCTTATCTCAGTTAGTGAGGTCGGTCTTCCCCATTCCATTACTGCTTCCACCTTAAAAGGATCTACTGCTATCCCCTGTTTACTCACCACATGGCCAAGAAACATCACCTCGTCTTTCCAGAATTCACATTTAGATAGCTTGGCGTACAATTTTCTCTCCTTCAGAATTTGTAACACGGTTCGCAAGTGCTCGGCATGCTCTTCTTCGGTCTTAGAATAAATCAGTATGTCATCAATGAAGACAACAACAAACTTATCCAAGAATGGGCGGAAGATTCTGTTCATATAGTCCATAAACACTGCAGGAGCATTTGTCAACCCAAAAGACATTACAGTGTACTCGTAATAACCATAACGAGTCCTGAAAGTGGTCTTAGGTACGTCCTCATCTCTCACTCTTATCTGGTGATAACCGGATCACAAATCAATCTTGGAGAAAACCCCGGTTCTTTGTAACTGATCCATGAGATCATCAATTCTCGGCAGTGGATACTTATTCTTTATTGTGACCTTGTTCAGTTGCCTATAATCCACAAAAAGCCGCATACTCCCGTCTTTTTTCTTCGCCAATAACATCGGCACTCCCCACGGAGAAACACTAGGGCGGATAAAGTGCTTGCTCATTAAGTCTTCCAATTGAGTCTTAAGTTCGGCCATTTCTAAAGGCGACATTCGGTAAGGGGCAATCATGATTGGCACTATCCCAGGTACTAACTCAATCACAAATTAAACCTCTCGGGCAGGAGGGAATTCCTCAATATCATCCAGAAACACTTCAGGAAATTTGCAAACAACTGGGATTTGCTCCAAATTTTGTTCCTCACCCGACACACTCGCAGCTAACAGCATAACACCTTGACATTCTTGCCCTGAACAATTTACTACCACATAGTTCAAGTAACAACCATTCACTACTACCGGCCCTTCAGATCCTTCTAGCATGAAGTGCAATGATTTCTCAAAACAGTTCAACAAGACATGATTCTTAGACAACCAGTCCAACCCCAAGATAAGATCAAGACTGGTCATCGGCAAACAAATCAAATCATGTACAAAATCATGCTGTTTGACCCTAAACGAAACTTGCGGACATCCTAGCCTAGTTACCATGGCTTCATGGGTGGCATTATACACCTTTAGGTCATAACCTAAAACTACAATCTTCAATCCTAACTCACTAGTGTTCTCAAATGCAATGAATGAATGTGATGCTCCAGAATCAAACAAGACATTTAAAATTTGACCAGCCATTTTGCATTTATCTCGATAAGTGCCTCGGATCCCTCGGCACCCACAGCTGAAGTGGTAAACACCCGACCAGGCTGCTGTGCTCTCCCAGCACCCTGTCTCTGCTTTTCTAGACAGTTGGAGGCTTTATGCCCCGGCTTACCACATGAATAACACAATCCCCATCCGGCCTTGCACGGAACAACAGGATGGTAACTCCTACATCTAGCACAAGCCTGCTCATTCAGAGGTTGCTTTCCAAATCTTCTTCCCGGGACATTGTTGTTGTTAGGCCTTCTGAAGTTATTCTGTCCCTGAGCCCTCTGGGGTACGAAACCTCCCCGCTTGAAAGGAAGACCTCTAGGAGCAAAACTCTTCCCTTGATTCGGTGGGAATGGTCCCCTATGGGTTCCTCTCTCTGCAGCTGCCTTCTTCACACATTCTTCAGCAACCCTGCTCATGTTTACCAACTCAGAGAAAGTCCTGATCTCCATAGGCCCTACTGAGCTGAAGATGTCGCTTCGGAGCCCTGCTTTATACTTGATGCATTTCCACTCGTCGAAGTCTCCCGAAGCTCCTTGACATATGCGGAAAAACCTGAATAGCTCCTCAAACTTGTCTGTATACTCAGATACAGACATAGCACCTTGCTTTAGCAGCAGTAACTCCAGTTCATTGGCCGTCCTGGTGGAATTTGGAAAGTATTTCTTGTAGAATTCCACCTGGAAGGCATCCCACGTGATAGGGTCATCACCCTGCTGCAGGAGTCGTCGGGCTCCCTGCCACCAATGTGACACTTCCCCAGTGAGCAGATAAGTAGCAAACTCGACACACTGCTCTTCCGGCACCAACTGCGCTTGCAGTGCTCGCTCCATGGCATGAAACCAAGTGTTGGCTTCTGTCGGATTGGTAGTTCCCTTAAACTTTGGGGGATTAACCTTTAAGAAGGTCGCCAACATCATCGGACCTTGAGTCCCGTTATCGCCATTTCCCCTATTATGATTATTATTCATCTGCTGCCCGAGTGCCTCAGCAGTGGCCTGCATAACAGCAGCCATGTTCTGTAATGCAACCATGAAATTCACCGGGTCATTCGGATAGGTTTTCGGCCCTTGAGTACTGGCACGTGCTCTCCCACGGCCTCGACTGTGTCGACGAGGCGCCATCTGGTTCCTATACACACCAAACAATCGATATCAAGTTGATCAGTCTTAATATCGGAAGTCTAGTGCTTCAAAGTCGCAAATGCATGCTCATGAACGTTTATGCCAGTTATATAAGCCAGATATCTTAATAGCACATGAACATAAACACAGAGAATGCACAGAAGCATAGTCAGTTTGTCCCTCAGGCTCTACAGGAATGAACTGCTCTGATACCATAATATAACACCCTACCACACAGAGCCTTATGCTTAAGTCATAAAACAGAGGTGGCGAGGTATTAGGACCTCTAAACATAAAATTTAGTATATATATAGTAGTGTGAAAAATATTTATAACTAGGAGCCTTTGAAGTAAAAGGGTAAATCCCAACCGTATAAATCGAAAAGTGCAACACTCCGATCGATGACGTAAACGAAACAGATGAAGAATAACCTAATACGGAGAGATATACAAGAGAGTGCCAAAGTACAGATATCAAGACTCGGGACTCGGTTTGCGAAGATAATCGGTCCGAGCATATAAGTATACATACATATATAAAGGAACTACCCAAAATAAAGCCCAAAACACAAGATACAAAACCTGTTTCTCCAAAATAACCTCTAAAAGGAGTTAATACAAAATATATATACATCGGAGAATATAAGTATCTAAGCCAAATACATAAATGACAATGACCAATTGTGGGTTAGAATTTTTTCCCGAATAGATCTTTTGTTGCAAGTATAGCTCCGAACCAACAATTGGCCAATAATCAAAATTTTACCCTAAAGATTGTCACAATTCAAAGCAAATATAAACCGAGAGTATTTAGACTCCTGGGTCTCCCTAGGAACTAGTGCCACCAAGTGCATATAATTTCAGTTGTAAGAGAGCAAAAGGGGTGTTTTCAATGATGAAGGCAAACAAATAAAGAGATAAAAGAACAAGGCAAAATTGCAATTAATAATGCAATAAAAGAACTAAAGAACTATGTATGAAATATAAACAAGACTCAAAATTGATGGAAAAGTGGTTTAAAACATAAATGAAACCTTGACTTGGGATGAGTTATGGAATCCCTTCCTTGCCATAACCACAACTATGATAATTGTGATGGATTAATCTCACTAAGTCAACCCTCACATCGGAGAGTAAGTTAAATGATCATAAGTGTTCTTAACCCACAAATCCTAGCTTGCTTGCTAATTACCTTAGCAACAAATTAGCATTAGTGGGAACAAGAACAATTAACAACCCAAGAATTATCACTAAATATTGGACATTATGGCTCTAGTAATCCATACACTCATTTTCCCCAAGCCAAGGGGTGGAAATTACCCCATAGCTAGGGTTGATATTTCATCAAACATCTAGTATGCATATTCACAAAACATGGTAAAATTGGTAAATTAATGAAAGCTATGAACCATAAATGATCAAAATCAACAAAGACAACTCAAACAAACATATAAAAGCAATCAAACATCAAATTGATCAACTAGAAATCCAAAATAGCAAGACTATGAAAATGTTGACAAGAGACATGAAAATATAAGAAAGTGTAGAACAAGCAATGTAATAAAAGAGACAATTAAAGGGATACTTACAATGTAAATTGCCAAATCCAAAATCAAAGCTTGAAGTGTAAAATTCTACAAAACCCTAATTAAACCCTAAGAGAGCAAAACCTATAACTACACTACTCTACTCCTACTCCTACTATGAGTTTCCACCCTACAAGTGAGCTCTCCAAGCTAATGCCTTCATATGAGATGTTGCCCCCTTGATATAGCCTTTGATTTCAGTCTCAAGCCTTCAAAAATGGGCTAAGAAAGTCACAAAATCGCGAGTGCACGTGCATTTTTAGTGAAGGCACGCATTGGTACCTGTGCGGACGTACAGGCGTGTGCGTCCACCTTGTGCGTCTGCACACTTCGCCGAATTTCCACTTGTGCGTATGCACAGAGGGTTGTGCGCACGCACGCATGGCTGTGTGCTTCTCCTTTATTTTCTTTATGTTTTCTCCCTTTTTGCATGCCTTCTTCCACTTCTACCAAACCATTCTTGCCTCTAGGACCTGAAATCACTCAAAAAATATATCATGGCATTGAATAGAATAAAAGTGGGATTAATTTGCTCAATTTAAGCACAAAAATGCATGTTTTCACAATTAAGCTCAACCTAGAGAGAAAACACAAAAGTATGCTATATAGGTGAATAAATGTGGGTTTATATGATGAAATCCACTCAAATCAATCCAAAATTTATCATCAAATATGAATTCATCAATTCCCCCACACTTAGATAATAGCATGTCCTCATGCTAAACACATACAAAAGAGAAGGATAAAAGGACAAGCAACTTATTTAATGCACCTACCTACATGCATGTATACTATATATATATATATATATATATATATATATATATATATATATATATAATTTCCTATTGATTTGGTGAGAACAAACAATCAAGTTTCCAAGCAAGAGTATAAACATCTAGGGCAAAGCAATAAATTAGCTCAATGCAAGCAAAATCTAGAGAATTGATTCAAGTTTCAAAATGAAGCAACTTTCAAGAATGCATGATAAGAAGTATGGAAACATAGAGTTGAGTGATCAAACCCTCACTAGGTGTGTATACACTCTTAACGCTCGGTGTTTTAGGGTTTAATCACTCAAGTCTCCTCCTAATCATGCTTTCAATGATTTGCTTTTCATCTAACAATCAACAAACATGTGATGTGTGAGTGCAAGTATCATGAGGTCTTTAGAGGGTTGTAATGGGGTTAGGGTTAAGGTAGGATAAATATGGCTAAGTGAACTAGGGAATTGAATCTTTGATTAGCTCAAATGTCCACTCAACCTATATCAACCAAATTATAAATTATGCAACCTAACTTCCTATTCCCTTTTTATACACATTCATGCATCTTTTTCATCCAAGTCCACATATGCATTTCTTATTCATTCATTACATTTTCTTTTTCCTTTTTGGGGAGACCTTTGTCCCCTTTTATTTATTTAATTTTTTTTTACATTTTTTTCTTTTCTACTTCTTTTTTTTTCTTTTTCTATGACAAAAGCATACAGTTAAAGCAAATTGAAACATGAATGTGCACCCATTTTTTTCCAAATTCTCAATAATTACCCAAAATAAAATGTTTCTCTACCAATGCTTCCCAAAATTTCCCCCACACTTAAACGACACACACACCTCATCCTAAGCTAATCAAAGATGCAATTCAAGGTCATTCCATGGTTTTGCGCTTAGGCTTTTGATGTGGTTATAATTTGAACAAAGGGGATTAAGAGGCTCAAAAGGGTTAACAAAGGTAGGTGCAAGGGTAGGTCCATATGGGTGAGTGAGTTTAATTCAAAGATGGCCTCAATCATGCTAAATTCAATCACAACATCAAATATTAGAAATAAAGAATCAAGCAAAACCAAGATTACAATCATAGAAGGAGCATAGCACACAATGAACAAAATTAGTGGTTAAAATGTGTAACCACTCATTAAAGCTCAAAAAACTCACAAGGTATTTTGTTCTTTCCTCTTCTATCTTTCCTAAAAATTTATTCAAGCAAGTTTAAAACAATTTTCCAAATCGATTCAATAGAACGCCCTAAAAACAAAATTCTTGGAAAATCCTTGTTATTTTTCACCAAAAGTTATTTCCTATATGTATGTATGATGTTGTGATGGATGCAATTTTCAAAATTTTCTAGTTCTCTTCCTAATTTTCAACAATGCAAAAACTAACATGAACAATTAGGACAAAATTGAACTAGGTGCTATACTATTCACATCATCCAATCACAACTTCTATCTATAAAATATATACTAAGAAAAAGATGCAAAAAAAAAAAAAGATGCAACATGCAATAGCTAGAAATAAACTATGCATAAGCTAAGATATATGTACTAGAGAAAAATGCAATGCAACAGTTAAAAACACTACAAATATCTACAAGAACATAGTAAAAGAAAACAAAAACAAAAATAAAGTGCAAAGTGTTCGGAAAAGTAAGTTTACTCCCCAAAAATGGCGAATCCTCCCCTACACTTAAGCATTGCACAGTCCTCCATGCACGAACACGATCTGGGGAGAATGACTCTAAGTTCTTCCACCTTCGGTTGGTGGATGCGGAGGCTTGGGTTGTGTGAAAATCGCCAAGTCCAATGTATTCTCGACATCTTCGTCCATGGTGTCCTTCTCCTCTCCCGGCTCCTTGCCTTCACGTCTCATCCTCAAAAAGAATGAATAAAGTTTACTTAAGAGTCATAAGGCAAGTAGCACAAAAAGGTAAAGGAGAGAGTAAATAAGCATCTAATTGAGGAAGTTTGCATAGTTGTGTGGTATGATGAAAATGATTAGCCATGTGTGTATTCCAATTATGTGCGCGGTTAGAAGACACACGATGGCCGGTTAAAATGGCATCTCCACAATCAAAATTTAAGCATGAGTTCCTCAATTAAATGGCCTAAGATGCAACTAAGAGGTGAGCATCAATTAAACACAGGCAAGCTTAAGCAATTGCAACAAGAGTGAGTTGAATTTAGAAAATATTGGATATTGGAATTGTGCAAGCGAAAGAGCAAAAGTGATGTAAATTAGCACAACAAACAATAACCAATGCAATGATGAAAAGAATATTACTTATTCATCCTTAGAAAAAATCAGATAATCACATGGTTAAGGTGTTTGTTACAAAAAGGTGACAAACTTGATAGAATCACGTTAAGTCAACTCAAACAAATGCAAAGCATTAACAAGAAACAAGGACCTTGTGATGTGATTATATTAATTTACAATCCATGATGAACAAGCAACTCAATTCAATTTACTAAATTCCATGTGCACTTATAAAAGTTTCACCTAATATGCAACAAAATGTAAATATGCAAATCCAATTAGGTGATAGTAATTTAAGACAAAGTATAAGTGCATCCATGAATTTCAATCAACAAGCAACCCAATCAAATAACAGGTAAACACGTTCAACTTATTCAATTAACAAACAACTAAACTAAGACTAATATAATTAGTAAAATGAGAATGAAATGCAATGAAAACTAAGTAAACCAGTAAAAAATGAGGTAAAAAGGAGAGAAGAGATGGTGGATGGGGTGGGAAGTGCGTTAGGGCTTATTTACAATGGAATGGGAATGTTGCCCAAAACAGCACCTGTGCGCACGCACAGGTACGTGTACGTATGCACAAAAAAGTAAAACAAGGGGTGTATGCGCCCGCACAAGTCGTGCGAACACTCTGGACAGAAGATGGTGTAAGAGGTGTGCGTACGCACCAGCATGTGCGCACGCACAGGACACTTTTTTTTATCCAAGGATCATGTATGCGTGCGCACACTTTTCCGTGCGCACGCACAGGGGCGAAAAGGGTTGGGTGTGCAGGCGCTCAGGCTGAGCCAGCACTCCCACCAGAGGGGCTGCAACATGGCGTGCGGACGCATACGGCGGTGCGGCCGCACAGATGGCGCGAAAAGGAAGACGCGTGCGTACGCACAAAGCAGTGCATACGCATAGATCAAGGAAAACAGGGCAGCGCCCACGAACAGGCCTTACTGGCGCTGTGCCCAGAGTGCGCTGCAAGGTGTGTGCGGGCACACGGAGGCGTGCGCTTGTACAGATGGTGGAAAGTGCAATTTTGTGCGCGCGCACAGGGTGGTGCGCACGCAAAGGTGCCCTGTTTCACAAAAATTTTTCTTTCAACACTAAGGGTCCAAGCCTTAGCACATCAACATATCAACCCCAAATCATACAAAAATCCATAAAATCATGATCCATACACAAAATTAATCTATTAAACTCAAAATCAAGCTAATCCTAAGCTAATCAAGATAGACAAAAAGAAATGCATGAAATCAAGACTAATAACAAAGAAAAGGTAGGAACAATGTTACCATGGTGGGGTGTCTTCCACCTAGCACTTTGGTTTATAGTCCTTAAGTTGGACTTATTGAGGAGACTCTAGCTAGGGTGGCTTGTGTTTCCACTCCTCCTTAAATCTCCATCCAAGCTTGCACTTTGAGGCTCCTCCGGGATCCCATATTCTAGGTATTCGGTCACCTTCTTGTTGATCTTTATGCTTCAAGCCGGATGAATAAGCTCCTAATTGGCCCTTGTAGTACCCCAACACTCTCCGAAAATCACCCAATTGTGCTCTACACACCACTTGAACTCCAAATGTTGAATTGAATCACTTGATAAGCCTTGGATTCCAATTGCAACCAACACTTCCTTTTCCACCATGTACCAACCCAAGAAGGACCTTGAGTTGATAGTCCGTCTCTAAGATAGCATATTGACGGGGACCAATGAAGTTCAATGGTGAAATTGCCACCCATTCAATGTATTCTTGGACCGGAATTGCTTCCTCACCAACTTCTTCTTCCCCATCACTCAAGTCATAACAAGGAGGTTGTGAGAAGTCTACCTCCATGTCTCTCTCAAACTCAATGGGAAGAGGCTCATTAGGATCATTAAGGGGATTGATCAAGGAGGACAAAAAATTATCAATGATGGAATTCTCATTTTGATCAATTTCCCTCAATTCTCCCTTTCTCTCCTTCGATTGAAATACTTCACTTTCTTCCTCTTGTTGCACTTCAAGATCTAACTCTTCTTCTTTCTCTTGTGGCTCCATGCTCTCCTCTTCACTACACCCTTCAATTGCTCCTTCACACTCTTCAAAAGGAGTGCCTTGATCGGATGAGCGTAGTAGAACCAAACGATTCACCGCTTCGGCCATGGTAGCCATGAATTGCCCTTGTGTGCTTCAGAATCTTTCTTGCTCTTGTAGAAAATCTTGAAAGTCTTGATGGTCTTAGGCCAAGGGTGGGAAAGCTTCACCTTGGGGTGAAAAATAAGGTTCATAGTTTGGGAGAAAGGTTGTATATGTGGGAGGTGATTCATGTTGGTAGGTATCTTGAAGTGGTGTGTAAGGAGGTGGATGTTGGTATTGGTATGGTATTTGAAAATATGGTGATTGAGGGTTATGTTGGGAGTATGGGTCATAGACATATGGTGGTGGAGGTGCATAATCAAAGTAAAATCCACCATATCCTTGGGTTGGGTATGTGCATTGGGAAGGGTATGGCTCATTGTAATATAGAGGAGGTGACTCCTTCCAAAATTGATGCTCCAATCTCATGATGCAATCCAAAATTGAGGTTATCAAGCCCAACAAAATAATAACAACCAAACTCCAAACCAAGAGGGTGATAACTCATAGAGAAAATTGAAAATAACAACTAAAGACATCAATTAACAAAATAAACAAAATCTTAATTACCAACAAAAGTAAATAAACAACCCAAAAAGGATCTATTCACACTATGGACATATTTACAACAACCAAAATATAGCACTCATGACGCTAGCTCCCCGGCAACGGCGCCAAAATTTGACAATGACCAATTGTGGGTTAGGATTTTTTTTCCCGAATAGATCTTTCGTTGCAAGTATAGCTCCGAACCAACAATTGGCCAATAATCAAATTTTTATCCTAAAGATTGTCACAATTCAAAGCAAATATAAACCGATAGTATTTAGACTCCCGGGTCGTTCTCCCTAGGAACTAGTGCTAACAAGTGCATATAATTTTGGTTGTAAGAGAGCAAAGGGGTTGTTTTCAATGATGAAGGCAAACAAATAAAGAGATAAAAGAACAAGGCAAAATTGCAATTAATAAAGCAATAAGTTAAATGAAACCTTGACTTGGGATGAGTTATGGAATCCCTTCCTTGCCATAACCACAACTATGATAATTGTGATGGATTAATCTCACTAAGTCAACCCTCACATCGGAGAGTAAGTTAAATGAGCATAAGTGTTCTTAACCCACAAATCCTAGCTTGCTTGCTAATTACCTTAGCAACAAATTAGCGTTAGTGGGAACAAAAACAATTAACAACCCAAGAATTATCACTAAATGTTGGACATTATGGCTCTAGTAATCCATACACTCATTTTTCCCAAGCCAAGGGGTGGAAATTACCCCATAGCTAGGGTTGACATTTCATCAAACACCTAGTATGCATATTCATAAAACATGGCAAAATTGGTAAATTAATGAAAGCTATGAACCATAAATAATCAAAATCAATAAAGATAACTCAAACAAACATATAAAAGCCATCAAACATCAAATTCATCAACTAGAAATCCAAAATTACAAGACTATGTAAATGTTGACAAGAGACATGAAAATATAAGAAAGTGTAGAACAAGCAATGTAATAAAGACAATTAAAGGGATACTTACAATGTAAATTGCCAAATCCAAAATCAAAGCTTGAAGTGTAAAATTCTACAAAACCCTAATTGAACTCTAAGAGAGCAAAACCTATAACTACACTACTCTATTCCTACTCCTACTATGAGTTTCTACCCTACAAGTGAGCTCTCCAAGCTAATGCCTTCATATGAGATGTTGCCCCCTTGATATTGTAAGGTCCCACATCAGTTGGGGAAGGGAACGAAGCATGCCTTATAAGGGTGTGGATACCTGAAGAACTGAAGATTGACGGTTTAGAATTCAGAATAAATTCCCGTTGCAAGTATAGTTTCTAAACCGAGCAATCGGCCTTTCTTACAAAAGCTTTGGTTGTCACAAGTAACAAACCCCTTTTTTTAAGTTGTAATCGAAATATTTAAACCTCGGGTCATCTTCTCAAGGAACTACAGGGAGGTATATTCTTATTAATGGTTATGAGTTTTGTAAATTGGGGGTTTTAAAGGTAAGGAACAAGTATTTTAAATGACAAATAAAATAAATAAATAACTGTAAAATAAACTCTTGGCAAGGTATGAAAATTTGGAAGTCCAATCCTAGTTACTCCTATGAGAATGGAAGTTAATCCCACTTAGTTAACCCTCATGAAAGCAAGGGAAAGTCAAGTGAACTAATTAGTTAGATTCCCAAGTCCTAGCCAACTCCTAAGGAAAGACTAGAATTAGTGGAATACCAATTAATTTAGCCGACATAACAACCAATCACGGATAGTTGATAACTCAAGAGCTTATAGTTAATCAATTAAAGCCAAGAACATAAAAAAACTAAATAGGAATCATAAATCTGAAATACCTCAATTGCATTAATAAAAGGAAATTAATCCAAACATAAAGAGTTCATAAGCTAAATTGATAAAATAAATAAAAAGGACATTGAACTTGAGAGGAAGTTGAAATAATAAGTTAAAATAATAAGAAATCCTAATTCCTTTAAGAGGAATCCTAATCCTAAATCCTAAGAGAGAGGAGAGAACCTCTCTCTCTAAAAACTACATCTAAAATTATGAAAAGTGAATTATGAGCTGATGATTATGAATAGATGCATTCTCCCACTTTATAGCCTCTAATCTGTATTTTCCAGGCCAAAAACTGGGTCAAAAATAGCCCAGAAATTGCCCCCATCATATTTTGGTACGTACAGGTCGCGGAAAAGTGACGCGGAAGCGTCGTCCACGCGTTTGCGTGGATTGCGTTTCTGCCAGGTCACGCGTCCGCGTGATCCACGCGTTCGTGTCACCTGGCGTCAAGGAAGCTATGGAAAATTATATATCGTTGCGAAGCTCTGGACGTTAGCTTTCCAACGCAACTAGAACCATCTCATTTGGACCTCTGTAGCTCAAGTTATGACCGTTTGAGTGCGAAGAGGTCAGGCTGGACAGCTTAGCAACTTCTTCAACTTCTTGTATTCCTTCCACTTTTGCATGCTTCCTTTCCATCCTCTGAGTCATTCCTGCCCTGTAATCCCTGAAATCACTTAACACACATATCAAGGCATCGAATGGTAATAAGAAAGGATTAATATTAGCAAATATAAGATCAAAGAAGCATGTTTTCAATCGTAGCACAAATTCTGGGAAGGAATTGTAAAACCATGCAAATAGTATGAATAAGTGGGTCAAGAGTTGATAAAAACCACTCAATTGAGCATAAGATAAACCTTAAAATAGTGGTTTATCAACCTCCCCACACTTAAACATTAGCATGTCCTCTTGCTAAGCTCAAGAGAAGCTATAAAGGAGTGAAGAGGAATGATAGAGAGTATGCAATGCAACCTATCTATGTGAATGCAACTACATGCAAAATATTTCTACCTACTTGGTTAAAAGTGAATAAGTTCTTCAAGACAAATATAAATCAGATTTTACTAATTCAAATCATACAATAAAAAGCAGGTAAACTTGTAAGAAGATAGCTCATGAAAGCAGGGAACATAGAATTAAGCACTGAACCCTTACTGGTAGTGTATATCACTCTAACTCTCAAGTGTCTAGGGTTAATCACTCTACTCTTCTCTAGTCATGCTTTCTAAACTTTGTTCTTCATCTAACCAATCAACAAAAATTTAATATACCAATGCAAACATCATGAGGTCTTTTCAAGGTTGTAATGGGGCTAAGGTAAGGGTGAGGGTATATATATATATGGCTAAGTGAGCTATAAATTGAATCTTTAATTAACCTAAACTTTCACCTAACATACATATACTCTATATAATTCTAATTCATGCCTAGCTACCCAAAATTCCCATTTTTGCATCACATGCTCATGTATCAACTTTTCTTTTTTTAATTTATCACATGTGCATTGATCTTTCATTATTAAACTTAGCATTGGGGGTAATTTTGTCCCCTTATTTATTTACTTATTTATTGAATATCTATATATATATATATATATATATATATATATATATATATATATATATGGATTTTTTTATAGAAGAATAAACATAACTTATCAATGCACATGGATTTTTTTTAATTTTTCTAGTCTCACATGAGTAGGTACCCAAATTCCTAATATTTTATCAAAGTAAAAAAACATAACACATTCCCTTATTAACCCATGTTTCCATAGTTTTCCCACACTTAATTGTTACACAATCTCTATCTTAAGCTAACCAAAGATTCAATTGGGGTATTTAATTATTTTTCTGCTTAAGACTAGTGATGTGGTTATAGAACAGAATAAATGGGGTAAAAGGCTCAAGGTGGCTAACAAGGGTGATGTAAAAGGTAGGCTTATTTGGGATAAGTGAGCTAATAACAAATAATGGCATCAATCATATGCAAGCATGTAAATACACTAAATAATGGACATATAGAATGGAACAAAGCAAAGATTGCAATTATAGAGAAGAAAACACACAAGAATAAAAATTTATGGTTAAATAAAGTAACCATATAAATAAGCTCAAAATCTCACAGGTTGTGTGTTCTTAGCTTTTTAAACTATGTTCCAAATACAACTTCAAACAAGTTTTAATAGAAAAGTTTTTAATTTAAATTAGTGAAATACTATAAAAATTTCTTGAAAAAGAAAATATTACTTCAACCAAGTGGTAACTAAATGCATAAAATCAAACAAACATGCAATTAAATATGCAAATGCAGCAATTAACAAAGAAAATAAAATATTGGTGTTGAGAAGAAAATAACTAACCCATGTAGATTGGTATCGACCTCCCCACACTTAAAGATTGCACCGTCCTCGGTGCATGCTAAGATGTGCAAGTGGACGGGTTGCTTCAACTGAGGTTTTTCTCATCAAGGAATGTGCGTAGGAACTTGTTTGTCTCTCCCATGTAAACGTCTTCCGGTTCTCTTCCTGGTGGCCATCCTGAAGGAAAAAGGGAAGAAAAGTAACCCAAAACAAAGATAAAAAAACAAATAAAATATGGGTTGGTTAATGCCAAATAATGAGGGTCTCAATAACATGATAGCTACAACATGCAAGTGAGAACACAATAGAAGCACATGGCATACTAGTGGTGCAAAATTTTGCAACAATGAGGGAGAGTGTGGATAAGGAGAGGTAAGGTAAATTCATGTCAATGCAAAATTAATACAGGTATAAAAGATTGGCATTGATTTAAATAATATTACCTAACCAGAATAAAACAAGTCATGAAGCACCAGAATAATTCAAAAAGATGTAACAGTTGAATGAGAAAATTTTAACACCAATGAAAAAAATTAAAATTTTTAGAAAAGAAAATAAAAATATACCCAAAATTAAAATACAATGGATGAAAGTATACAAATAAATTAAATAAAATAGAATAGAAATGAAGAGGGAAGAGAAGTTAAAGAGATGAAGAAGTAAGTAAGAAAGGAGGGAGGAAAAATTAGGATTGGGGAAGAAAAGATAAGATTTTTGGCGCTGATCTGGATAAGTTGTGGGGCGCAGGCGACGCGGACGCGTGGTTCACGCGTTCGCGCGGATAACGCTTCTATGAATCGACGCGGACGCGTCGGTCATGCGGACGCGTGACTCGTTCTGTGCTACTGGCACAAGGGCAGCTTCGCGCTCGCACAACTCTCTGTTCGAAACTCTGTTTTGCCAAATTTTTGGGTGACGCGATCGCGTGGTTGACGCGGATGTGTGAGAGGCATTTTTTGCAAATGACGCGGTCGCGTCAGTGACGCGGTCGCGTGGGTCAATTTGTGCCACAGGCACGCCTCTAGCCACGCTTTCGCGTGACTCTCTATTCAATCTTGTTTTCTTCCCAACGCACATATGGCGCGGATGCGTCGGCGACGCTGTCGCGTCGCGTGCGATTTTTTTTATGCAAAATGCAGAATGCAGTATGCAGATGCTGATGCAGATGTTATGAATAATTTCAGGTTCAATAAAATAAAACAAAACTAAAAAACAAACAAAACGAAATAAAATCAAAATGGAAGAAAATGAACGATCATACCATGGTGGGTTGTCTTCCACCTAGCACTTTTAGTTAAAGTCCTTAAGTTGGACATTTGGTGAGCTCCCTGTTATGGTGGCTTGTGCTTGAACTCGTCTTGAAACTTCCACCAATGCTTGGACTTCCAATAAGCTCTATCAATACCAAGTAAATTCCTCAAGCTTTAATGGAGTTCTTCACAAGCTTTGAGCTCCCAAAATTGATCCTCATATATTCCTAGATCCCAAATCTTGTTCCTACACCCGTCTTCAAGTTGATTATCATGATTCTATCCGGGTGGTTCAGCCTTAGAATTCTGACTGAAGCGTCCAAACAACTTTCCAGACCCATTCAATTGAGCTCTACACCAACCTTTGCGTTTAAACTTAAAGCTTCCAACTATAATGAACCTTGCAGGACAACTCTTACCACTGACCATCTTCTTCTTACTCTTAATGCCACGAAGAGCTCTAAGTTGACCAACCGTCTCCAGTAGCCCATATTCAAGTAGGAAGGTAAAGGTCAAGGATAAGAATTTTACCCATTTAAATGTTGTGTTGGACGGTAATGGCCTTGGGAGAGGTGTTTCTAATGAACTTGCAAGCTCCACTCCCTTGAGCTCTTCTCTAACAACTTCCACCTCCTTGTAAGCTTCTTCAATTTCAACCTCTTCCTCTTGGTAGCTTTCTTCCAATTCAATCTCCTCTTCACTGCTTTCCAAGGGCATGGGAGGTTGTGCTTCTTCTTCTTGAATCTCCATCTCTTGATCGACCTCTTCCAAGTCCTTAACCATGACATGCCTTGGAGGTTGTACACCCTCCTCAACATCAAATGCAACCGTCTTGGAAGGTGGCTCTATGTCTTAACTTTCCCATGGAGGTTCAGCATCTCCCAAGTCTTCAACCACTTCTTCCTCTTCAAGGGTCTTTACTACCTTTACTTTAGGGCCTCCTCTAGTTCCTTATGAAGTATGGATTCGCGAAGATGATCCCTTCTCTCTAATTTCATGTTAATAGCATCATTGGGATCATGTTACTCTTGGATTGATGGATGTGGGTGCTCTTCCATGGATGGTGGTAATGGGATGGAGAGATCATTCTGTGGTTGAAAAGGAAGTGCACTAGAACTTGAGGGTTGATTGTTCAAGGTATTTGGTGGTCCGATTTGGGTGATGAGAGCTTGTATAGTAGAGTTTAGATCGGTAAGTGCTTTCTCCAAGGAGGTTTGGGGTGGATAGGAGGGTTCATTTGGCTCATAAGGTGGTTGGTATGGTGGATATGGGTTAGGGTCATATGGAGGTGAATGGCGGAAAGGGGCTTGTGAGTATAGTGGTCCAAAGCTATTTTGAGGAGGTGGTTCATTGGCATATGATGGAGCTTGCTGGTAACTACAAGGTGGTCCACCATATCTATTGTCTTGGCATACATTGTAGGATGGTCGTTGTCCATGGTATCTTGGAAGGTGATGTTGCCGAAAGGGTTGATCAGATCCTCGTGGCTCCTTCCATCTCTGATTGTTTTGACCTTGATGCATGTTCCTGTTATAATTTTCATTCCTTGCAACAGCATTGGGACCAAACTCAAAGCGAAGGGGGTGAGAACTCATAATAGCAAATAAAATATAA
The DNA here is from genome assembly GCF_059453495.1 of Arachis ipaensis. Classification (NCBI taxonomy): domain Eukaryota; kingdom Viridiplantae; phylum Streptophyta; class Magnoliopsida; order Fabales; family Fabaceae; genus Arachis; species Arachis ipaensis. The sequence goes on along the minus strand of NC_142440.1, from coordinate 75,885,430 downwards.
AAACGAAAATAAAAACAAATTTAAATTAAAAGGTTATTGAAGTTTAAATTTTGAATTTGAAAATTAAATTTTAAAATTTGAATTTTAGATTTTGAAATTTGAAATTTGAATTTTAAAAAAGTCAACTATATAAGATAAAAATTTGAAAAAGATTTAAATTTTGTAAAGGTTTGATTTTTAAAATTTTAAATTTGAAATTTTAAATTTGGATTTTGAATTTTGAAATTTAAATATTGAAATTTGAAATTTGATTTTGAAATAAGATAAGATAAGATTTTGAAAAAGATTTTTTTTGTTGAAAAAAAAATTAAATTTTGAAATTTAAAACTAAGATAAGATAAGATAAAAATTTTAAAATCAAAATCTGAATTTTTTTTTTTGGAAATTTCGAAAATTCAATAAAAATAAAGAGAAAAGATATTTTTAAATTAAATGAGGAAAGAGAAAAACAATAAAATCACACCAAACTTAAAATTTTTAGATCAAAACGAAGAGAACAACTAAGAACAACTTGAAGGTCAAGATGAACACGAAGAACAAATTTTTGAAAAATTTTTAATAACTAAATAAAAACCAATAACCTCTTAATTTATGAAAAAGCAAAAATAAAAAAATAAAAACAAATAAACAAGCAAAAAGCAAATATTTACAATAACCAATAATAAGGCACACGTTTGCAATTTTCCGGCAACGGCGCCATTTTTAAGAACTGAAGATTGACGGTTTAGAATTCAGAATAAATTCCCATTGCAAGTATAGTTTCTAAACCGAACAATCGACCTTTCTTACAAAAGTTTTGGTTGTCACAAGTAACAAACCCTTTTTTTTAAGTTGATAACTGAAGTATTTAAATCTCGGGTCGTCTTCTCAAGGAACTGCAGGGAGGTATGTTCTTATTAATGGTTATGAGTTTTGTAAATTGGGGGTTTTAAAGGTAAGGAACAAGTAATTTAAATGACAAATAAAATAAATAAATAACTGTAAAATAAACTCTTGGCAAGGTATGAAAATTCAGAAGTCCTATCCTAGTTACTCCTATAAGAATGGAAGTTAATCCCACTTAGTTAACCCTCATGAAAGCAAGGGAAAGTCAAGTGAACTAATTAGTTAGATTCCCAAGTCTTAGCCAACTTCTAAGGAAAGACTAGAGTTAGTGGAATACCAGTCAATTTAGCCGACATAACAACCAATCACGGATAGTTGATAACTCAAGAGCTTCCAGTTAATCAATTAAAGCCAAGAATATAAAAAAGCTAAATAAGAATCATAAATCTGAAATACCTCAATTGCATTAATAAAAGGAAATTAATCCAAACATAAAGAGTTCATAAGCTAAATTGATAAATTAAATAAAAAGGACATTGAACCTGAGAGGAAGTTGAAATAATAAGTTGAAATAATAAGAAATCCTAATTCCTTTAAGAGGATTCCTAATCCTAAATCCTAAGAGAGAGGAGAGAACCTCTCTCTCTAAAAACTACATCTAAAATTATGAAAAGTGAATTATGAGTTGATGATTATGAATGGATGCATTTTCCCACTTTATAGCCTCTAATCTGTATTTTCCGGGCCAAAAACTGGGTCAAAAACAGCCCAGAAATCGCCCCCAGCATATTCTGGTACGTACAGGTCGCGGGAAAGTGACGCGGAAGCATCGTGCACGCGTTTGCGTGGATTGCGTTTCTGCCAGGTCACACGTCCGCATGATCCACGCGTTCGCGTCACCTGGCATCAGGGCAGATATGCCAAATTATATATTTTTGCGAAGCCCCGGACGTTAGCTTTCCAACGCAACTAGAACCATCTCATTTGGACCTCTGTAGCTCAAGTTATGACCATTTGAGTGCAAAGAGGTCAGGCTGGACAGCTTAGCAACTTCTTCAACTTCTTGTATTCCTTCCACTTTTGCATGCTTCTTTTCCATCCTCTGAGTCATTCCTGCCCTGTAATCCCTGAAATTACTTAACACACATATCAAGGCTTCAAATTTTAATAAGAGAGGATTAATATTAGCAAATATAAGATCAAAGAAGCATGCTTTCAATCATAGCACAAATTCTGGGAAGGAATTGTAAAACCATGCAAATAGTATGAATAAGTGGGTCAAGAGTTGATAAAAATCACCTAATTGAGCATAAGATAAACCATAAAATAGTGTGCTTCTCCTTTGTTTTCTTCATGTTTTCTCCCTTTTTGCACGCTTTCTTCCACTTCTACCAAACCATTCTTGCCTCTAGGACTTGAAATCACTCAACAAACATATCACGGCATCGAAAATAATAAAAGTGGGATTAATTTGCTCAATTTAAGCACAAAAACACATGTTTTCACAATTAAGCTCAACCTAGAGAGAAAACACAAAAGTATGCTATATAGGTGAATAAATGTGGGTTTATATGATGAAATCCACTCAAATCAATCCAAAATTTATCATCAAATATGGATTAATCAATAAATCAAAATAAAAATCCGAGAGCTAAGGATCTTTGCCAAAATAGAAGTCTCCAGCATGCCTCAGCGAGGAGCCTCACGTCCTGCATCTGAAAACCACAAAATCCGCATGGGTGAGAACCAGAGGTTCTCAGCATGGTAACAGTGCCCAAATATCTAACATGTAATGTCCTGAGAAAGCCGAAGGCAATCCTAGGACTTCCAGTTTTAATCAAAGCGTATAAATGTAACTAAACCATGAGAAAGTGAAAAGTAGGCAACTAATTTAAGGATATTCAATCTAACTAAATATCCCCTTTCCAAGTCCTTCGAACCTCCCAACCGCCAACAGTAAAGATATGCAAACACAAGTATATCACACAAGAAATGCACAAGTGGGAAGCAGATATGGCAGTTAGACAGTTAGCAAGTAATTATGCAGACAATTAGGCATTCCAAACAAATCACATATAATGCATATGATGCATGCCTGTCCTAGTGCCTGATGAGTCTCATCTGTCGGTTATAAAGCCAACCCTACAAGTCCTGGTAGCTAACCATTGGACTGTACCTCTGTCGTGCATTCCCAACTCGAGTTATCCACAACATAAACAAAATTTACATCCAACACCCTCACTGGTATATATTTACAGGGGCGAGCCATTCGGAACTTTCACAGTGTCCGGCCACACTTACGACATAGGGTCAGCAGAGTATCGAGTCTCTACCTGGAGCACGTGGTGGCTAGCCACTTCTTTCACCCAGGGAAACTCGTATCTCAGATAGGTGGAGTGCAACTATCACAATATCGATAATTCAGTTCAGCATATATGCATTTATTCTCAGCCATACATTAACATTTATCTCAGCCATCCGGCTTAAAAATCATAATTCATTATCAGCCATAAACCATCATCACACATAGCCATTTGGCTCATATCATACTCAGCCATTCGGCTCATATCATACACCGCACTCCACTGTCCTCCTCAATATCTCATATCATCTTTACTAATCATAACTCATCATAATATCCCCTTTCTTCATCCACAAGTTACCCCCTTCCCTAGCTTCCTCTCATTCACTATGCATCTTACATTGATCCAAGATTTAAAGGTTGAAAATGAGGGTTTATAAGTGTGAAACAACATCTCGGAAGGTTACAAGCTTGTTGGGAATGTAAAAGACTTGAAAATAAAAGCCTTAGAAAAGAACAGGGTCGCGTGCCTACGCACAAGAGTGTGCGTGCGCACGCCCAGAAATGTTTTAAGAAAGTGTGCGTGCACACAGGGTTGTGTGTACACACAGAAAGTAAAATTCCCATTGTTGAGTGGCGCACAAGGTGTGCTAGCGCCATCAAAAGAATGGCATTCCCAACATGTGCGTGCGCACAAGTCTGTGCGTACGCACAGATTGCAATCCTTCGTTGGTGGAGTGTGCACACAGGGCGTGCTAGCGCTCCCATCAATAGCCCTGTCCCCGTGTGTACGTATACACAAGGCTGTGCGTGCGCACAGGTTTAAAATTCCACGGGGTGTGCGTGCATGCGCACCGGACTGTGCGTGCGCACACAATCCAGAAATCACAAATTCTACAGAAGTTGCAGAATTCAGATTTTTGACCCAAACTTCCAACGATCATATATCCTTCCACAAAATTCTGATGTCCACCAAATTTAAACCATTTTAAAGCTTATGAAATTATCTTTCATTTGACATAAAAATCATCAAATTCCAAAAATAATAGCTCAAGATATGATCCGTTGAAGTTCATCAAGATTCCACTTTTACCAAAACTCATAAACTCCCAAATTTTAAAACATACACTTCCAAACTCATTCAAAACCAACCAAAACTCATCCTTCTAACATCACTCACCACCAAACCCTCATTTAATCATCAACCCACCAATTCTTCCACATTTAACCAAATCTCAATTCAATAATTCAATATATAATCTACATTCCGGCACTACAAGAAAATGGAACATTTGTAACAAAAATTTTGTATCAAATTAAAAATTGTTACAAAAAACCCTTTTTTTTGTATTAATAGTTGCTGATTGTTACAAAAAAAGTATGTTTTGTAACAACATTGCAAGTTGTTACAAAACATCCAGATATTTTGTAATAATACATTTTATTTTGTTACAAATGATGGTAGTTTTTGTAACGCGCCGGTGTTTTGTTACAAAATATTGTAATGTTTTGTAACAAAACATAAAGTAGTTGCAAAAATTCGTAGTATTTTGTAACAAAATAGTTTTTTTGTTTCAAAAAATCAAATGTTTTGTAACAAAATATTTTTTTGTCTGAAAAACTTAAATTAATTTGTAACAAAAAATTAATTTGTCACGAAATTTAATATTGTTTGTAACAAGTTTTATTTTGTGTCACAAAATATGTGTATAATTTATACATTTTTTTTTCAAAATGCTAAAAACTTTAAGAATTAAAAAAATTGTCTTTATATTTTTTTAAAATAATTTTATTTTGTTTCAGAAATAAAATTTTTTTTATATAATTCTTTTAAAATATATTGTATAGATTATTTTTTACATATTCATTAATTTTTAAATGATGTAAATATTAATTTATATTCCTTTAGAAAATTAGTATATAATTTATAATAATCAGAATTTTAAGATAACTTAAAACTAATTTGTAAAATTTAAATTTTTTTATTAATTTATAAATATAAATAACAAAGAGTTAAAAATATTCCAAGAAAATGTAAAAAACTAAATGCAATGTTAAAAAAACCAAGGGCTAATAATAGCTAGTGAATGTAAAATGGTAAAAAAATCCTAAGGTTCCCCCATTCCCCCACCTCACTCGAAGCCTCACACTCAGTAACTCTCAACCCATGGCGCCGTCAACAAACCCTATCTGCGAGGGAAAAAGGAGCTGCTTGCGGGAGAAAGAGTCACCGGTGTAGCCCCTCGGAGACGTCTCCGGCTGCGTCGTGGTCCTCAAGTCGCTGGTCGAATCTGGTTCGTGGGTGCCACTCCTCACCTCCGTCTCTGTCGGCGTGGCCGTCTTGGCTCCGCTGCCTTCCGCCTTCTCTGCCTTTGCGTCTAGCCTCTTCTGTTTCTGCTACCACCGTATCTGTGGTCGTCTTGGTGGGTGAGTCCTCTGCTGGATGTGCACTGTTCCTGCCGAAGCTCTGCTCGTGCCGAAGCTCTGATCGTGCGGTCACATCTCCTCGCCGGTGGCCTGCGTCTTTGACGGTGGAACGGCCCCAACCCGTCGCTGAGAACTGAACTTGGATCTGCTTCTGCCATTCTTCAGTCTAGAGGTGATGATTTTTTCTAATATGTAGTTGTTGTAAATTAATTTTGTAGACGTAATTCTTGCTGTTTTATTGTAGGTTTAGAAGAGAAAATTGATGCTAATTATGTAAAAATAAATGATTTAATATGTTGTTCTGTTTGTTCTTTTTCCTTTCTTGAGGGTTGTATACTAAAGTTAGAAAACCTGAGTTACATAATAAAGCAGAAGAAACCTCTATTAGCACTAAAAGGTTTATCTTCTAGCTTGATAGTGAAATGATGAATTTTTAAAAAAGGGTCTTCTTCTGGTGTTGTGTTGCAGTCTTCAATTTCTTCTGGTTCAGCCGTGTTTCGTTGGTCTGCTGGCGGTCTGCTCTGCTCGTCTCCTCTGCTGAAGGTAAGTCCAGTTAAAAGTAGTATTGAACCTTGATTCTGCTGATGTTGTGACTAAAAATATTAGTTTTTATATCTGTTTGACTATATTAGTGTTATTAGCTTATGCTTTCTTTTTATGCTGTTCAAATATTTTTTTTATACTTTTGTGTTTGTGAATTGAGTAAAGTAGGTAACTATTTGATCCTTAGTAACATAGAGATATTGTTTAAATTCTATTAATAATTTTGTGTATTTTACATTGCATTAATCTAGGATAGTTTATGCTACTCTGCTCATCCGGCGTTGTCCTTTGCCTCTGCTGGTCTGATTTGGTTGTCCTTCTTCTCCTACTGGTCGGGTTTGGTCCTATTACGTTTCTGCTAAAGGTAACTTCAGTTTATTTGAGTATTGTTAAATATGCTGTTAGTTGATAATCTTAGCTGAAATATTGAATCTTGATTCTGCTGTTATTGTGGTTGAAAATATTGTTAGTTGATTATGCTGATGTTGTTGTGGTTGAAAGTATTGGTGTGTAACATGGTTGATTATTTGATTTTTAGGTTATTTGGAGAGTTGATATGTTTGTTCTATTTTTTGTTTCTGGGTTTTATTATTTTGATTCTATTGTTTGCACTTTTTTTGGTGATTTTGAAAGTGATAGCCGCTGTGATGCTATGTTATGTCATGCCCCGCTTTTTGTTTTCACTCTTTACATCCTTCTATCCATTCATAAATGTGGATGTCACATGTGTTAGATATAAGGATGAGCCTTTCATTTTAGCATGTCAAGCTGAGCAAGTATACTATGTAAAGGCAATTAAAAGGCCTAATTGGTGTACTGTGGTCCGAGTTAAGCCTCGCAATACATATGATGTGCCTGAGCAAGATATCATGCCAGAAGAGGCATACCAACAAGCTGAAATGGGAAGCTTTAATCAAGTACCATCTTCAGGTGATATCAATTTGTTGATGGAATTGGGTAGAGGTGACATAGAGGGATCAAGTGTGGACGTGCCTAAGTGTATAGAAGAAGAAGAAGGAGAAGGAGAAGGAGAAGGAGAAGGAGAATGAGAAGGAGAAGGAGGAGAAGGAGAAGGAGAAGGAGAAGGAGAAGAAGAAGAAGAAGAAGAAGAAGAAGAAGAAGAAGAAGATTCAAATGATAGTGATTGACTTCTTAGTATTTTTATTTTGGGGAATACAAGATATTTGCAATTGCTAAATTATCCATTTTTTGTATAGGATTGTGAATATCATTTATCCACTTTTTGTATAGGAATGGTGATTGCCTTTAAAGTAGTTAAAGTTTATGAATTACATCATATTTGCATTTGCTAAGTTCTTCAATCTTTATTCCACTTGTTTAACTTTTTTGAAAACTATAATATATTTTGAATCAAGTACCAACTTTTATTGATGTGCTTTCCTTTGTGTAATTGTATATTAAACGATGTTGCTATTTTTTTATTTCATTTTTCTAATTTTATCTCTGTTAACTTTATTGTAGATTGCGTAACATAATGGCTACATGGAGATTGACAAGGGCTGCTGCATCTGGTTATACACCACGAGCACCTGCCACGGCCCCTGCAGCGCGTGCCCCTGCCCCCGCCCCAGCCCCGGCAGCCCCTGCAGCACCTATTCCAGCCCCTGCAGCCCCTGTCCCAGCCCCTGCAGCACCTATCCCAGCTCCTGCAGCCCCTACAGCATCTGTCCCAGCCCTGGCAGCCCCTGCAGCCCCGGCAGACCCTGCCCCAGCCCTGGCAGCCCATGCAGCCCCTGCCCCAGCCCCAGCAGCATCTGTCCCAGCCCCGGCAGACACTACTTCAGCACCACCCACTGCCCCTGTTGATAGGCGTATTGGTAAAAGGGGACCTTCGCGTGGGATTGCAACAAATAGGGTTATCAAAACAAAGACAAATGAGAAATTGGAATTGCCGATCTCTTTGGAGAACTTAGCTCCTAATGGCATCCATGCTGATCTGTTTGCATCTGAAGTGGGTATCGTTACAAGACAAAATGCTCCTTTGGATGTAGAGAAATGGAGCCAAGTTGGAGATGATGTCAAGCAAAAAATATGCGACATCGTTTTGGTAATAGATATTTATATTTTCTGTTATTCAGTTTATTATAGAAGTTATTTCTGCTAACTAACTTTGACAAATCATTTGTAGGAAAAGTTTGATATAGCTGATACACAAGTAATGTGCAATATGATTTTAGCTAAGGCTAACATATGTTATCGAAGTTGGTGCTCAAGATTGCGTGAGCACTATGAGTTGTATCAAACTGATGAGGAGCGCCTTCAAAATCCACCAAACAATGTTCTACCGGAGACATGGGAGACTTTGGTGTCCTACTTTGGAAGTCCTTCTTTTCAGGTTTAAAAGTTTCATTGTGACAACCATTGAGGTTTTTTTTATGTTGTTTTGCTATTTTAGGTCAATGCAAATTATTATAGCTGACCTCCTTTTGTCTTTTGTGAGTTTGGTCTTCTATAGGAAAAAAGTTTAAGAAACAAAGATAATAGAAAGTATCATGTTGTACCCCATATTGTTGGTCGAAGGACATTTCAAGTTGTTAGACGTGATCGGGTAAATAGTCTTAAAGTTTTAATTTGGTCTTCTATTTTTTGCTATGTCATGTTTGCACTTAAGTACATGCTATATTTTACACTTCCAAAAAATTTGCAGCGCCATCCTAGAACCGGTGTCGAGCCTGGCATTCAAGAATTATGGCAAATTACTCATCAAAAGAGTAATGGAGAATGGGTGAATGAAAAAGCTAAACAAATTGATGTAACATTCTTAAGCTTTTCCTCTTTTTGTTGCATGGAAGTTAAATATTATCCCCATTTTCAAATTACAAATTGGATTGTGTAGGATGACATTAGCACTATGCTTGATGACTCCTATGATTTGGAAAATCCTCTCACTCCAAATGAAGCTTTTCTAATTGTGAGAGGTGACAAAAGTGGTGCAAGTTATGGCATAAAGGCTTCAAAGTCTAAGTTAAGGATTCAAGCACAACTTCAAGAGGCAATGCAAGACCGTGAGGAGCTAACAAAGGAAATAGATGTGCTCAAAGAAAAACTTGAAGAGCAACGAACACGGCAAGAGGAAGAATTAGCTCAAATGAAAGCTCAATTGGAAGCTCAACAAGCTGTTGTCAACTCTCTCATAGCGCGCTTTGACAATGAAACAAACTAGACCCTAAAGGTACTCCTAAAGTTGCTTATGTTTTTAATATATTTTTGTAGATGATTCTCATTTTATATTAGTATACTTTAATTTGTATATCGATCTCTTTATCACATTTTACTTGTGTCATGGTTGAAAAATGACAAATGTCCTATTGATTGCTTTGATAAATTTGGTTGGGTATGGCTGAGACATAAGTTGCATATTGGTTGTGTTTGTTGGAACCGTGAACGGTGGAAATATCCAAATTTTAGGGGAGGTTCTGCCAAATTTTTTATAAACAGTTTGGATAAAACTTAGTGGAAAAATTATAGATAGTGTTATATCTTGTTTCTAACTTTTTGGTTTCGGTTTTTCTTATTTACAGGAGTGCTGAAAGGGTGACCATATGCAACCTTGAGGGCTCAAGAATGTTTTGATGCATAGAGACACTAATCTATGTTAGAACTTTTATGTTTTGGTTGAACTAATCCATGTACTCACTAGCTAATGTTATTTTGTTTCAAGACAATTTTAGCTAGAAGGATCTTGTTTGACTTATGTATGTTTTTGCATATTAAATAGATGTAAACTAGCTTATTAAAAGCGTTATTATATTAGTTAATTTAAAAACTAATTTACTAAATTATGCACGTAATTTGTAATAAAAATAAAGTTGTTACAAAATAACTTATTCGCTTTCATAACTGAAGAAAAAAAATGTTACCAAATTATGTTACATTTTGTAACAAATTTTTTTGATAGGAAAAAAATTTACTGTCACGAAAAATACCTTCAAGATCAAAATTTGTTACCAGTTTTGTAACGGCTTTTGATTTTTTGTATCAGAAAAAATTGTTACAAAATATGGTATTGAATTGTAACAGTTCCATTTTTCGTCACAAAAACTTTTTGTAACGGGACTTACTGCAATGGATCCTTTTTTTGTTACAAAAAACTTTTGTGTCAAAATATCGACGTTTTGTAACAATATTTTTTGTTACAAATACGCCTTTTTCTTGTAGTGATCCATACCTCAATTTCCAATCAACATTCAAGTTCATCAATCACCATGAACATACACATCATTATCACATACCAATTCATGCTCAACAACAAGAGCCTCATTCTTACCAACACCGTAAGCATATCAATTCCACATTACTCATACTCTTACATGCTCATCAATAATTAGCAACACTCACAACCAAACAATCATCATTCACATAATTTCAACTTAATACACATCACCCAACAACCACATCAACATTTCACAATCCATTAAATTTATACATAACAACACAACTTATATCATCCATCAACTACATCAATATTCAAAATCTTATCCTAGGGTCACTAGCCTACGTTTTCACAACCACATTACATTTTAGATACAGGAAACCAAAACCATACATTGGCCGATTCCCGTTCAACCCGGAACACTCCCAAATTTCAACTTCCAAGGTCTCAAAACTTTACCAATAGATTTCAAGCTTAGTGCTCCACTCCAAAGCTTTCCAAAATCACCAATCAAGTTCCAATATGTATATATACAATGCCTAAGTCACAATATCACACCCAAACACAATAACTCAATACCCAAATGCTTTAATTTAGAATTTTCACTAGGGTTTGATATCTCTTACCTTACTTGGGATCAAGGAGGCAAGACTAAGCCTTTCCTTCAAATTAATTGGATCCTATAACATCAAAATTCAAAAATCTCAACACTTTTCACCCAAGATTTTCGAAACTAAGGGCTGGGAATTCGAAGAAGAAACTGTGAGTTACATCAAGAATAATTGTGTGAGTTTTGTAGAGCTTGACGCCGCGGTCGTATGGCCATAAACGGTGCGTCAATCGGAGCTCCGGATCAAAAGTTATGATCAATTGAAGTTGGAACAAGGGTTTGTGTTTCCCCCTTCTCCCTTTCTAATTTTCAGCGTGTTTGGTGCTTTGGTGGGGGAGGAAGGGCTGTGTCCTTCATTTAGTTGGGCATTGGGCTGAACCAAGGGCCCAATACAGGTCCGGTTGGCCCGGTATGGCCCATTTGACCCAATTTTGGGCCGATTTCTTTAAAATTGGTGTTAAAATTCTCGTTTTAAATTTCTCTATCACATTAAACTATAAAAATCTCATTTCTCATTTTCTAGAATATATATATATATATATATATATATATATATATATATATATATATATATATATATATATATTATGGGTTAATTAGTCATTAATTAACCGGGTTTTACATATAGTATCAAGTGAGTGTTACGCATCGTCGTCCTCACTAGACACTTGGTACTTAGGCCTAAATAGCTCTTTGCTCTTAACTCTACTGTGGTAGAGATCCCTTTAATTAATACCTTCTTTTCTATATGCTCTACATTGGGAGACGTTCATTATCATACTTTCAGTCACTGCTCTCAGCTCTTCTGTGGCAGAGATCTTTTTACTTAATACATCCTTCTCTTTTTGTTCTTTTTCTTTTCTTTTCTTTCTCATCTTTCTCTTTTATTTTCTTACTTCATTTCTTTCTCTCTTCTTTTCTTTCCTATCACTCCATAATATAAATTATCTTCATATTATTCCCTCGCCTTTTCCTAAGTGTCTTTTGAAAAAGAATTATAAAATACTTTAATTAAGTCTGCGTTCTCTAAAGCTTTTAAGATCACTCTGTTCGCTCTTCTCTGACTTATAATAATATTACTAATATCTTTACTTGATAATATTCTTAATAATAATAATAATAATAATAATAATAATAATAATAATAATAATAATAATAATAATAATAATAATAATAAGAATATAAATAAGCTATTTTAAATGATAAATAAATAATATTTATATCCATTCTTAAAAACTTAACTTCGTAAAGCTTTTATTCTTAAACTCTTATTATTTATGTTTGAAACTTTAAACTTTTAAATATGTTATTTTTAACTCAACATTTTTACAAAATTAAATTTGAAACCTCAGTTATCTCAGTATTTATAAAAGTAACCCTGAACTTTTAAAAAATACCCATTTTATCCCCTACTTTATTTATTATCCAAAATACTCAAAACTTATATAATTACAAAATGTACCTCAATTTTTATATACAAATACAATGTTACTGATGAATCCACATTTCATGGTATTTATTTGCTTTAATTAGGTAGATTTCATTGACTTTTCTTGCATTTATTCATTGAAATAGCATAATTTTGTGAATTCTTTCCTAATTGTGCTTAATTATGAAAAACATGCTTTTTCTGCTTAAAATTGCCAATTTTAATTCATTTTTGTCCCATTCGATGCTTTGATATTTGTTTGAGTGATTTAAGGTTTTGAAGGCATGAATGGCTTGAAGAAGTGGAAGAAAAGCATGTAAAGTGGAAGAATTCAAGAAATGAAGGATTCGCAAAGTTGTCAATCATGGCGTCTTCGCACTAAATTAATCATAACTTGAGCTACAGAGGTCCAAATGAGGCGGTTCTAGTGGAATCAGAAAGCTAACATCTGGGGCTTCAAAATGATATACATATGTCTATGGTGGACATGAAGTTTGGGTGTGCATCCGAACACACTTGTGCGTACGCACAAGAAGAAAATCAGCAGGTGTGCGTACATGATGCGCGAGCATCTTTCCTATCTTTTCCTAGTAAATTTGCATTCAAATTATTGAGTTTAATAAAGATTTAAATATTTTTTAGCCACTATGGATGCTACTTTGAGTCGTGTGTAATTCTGTTTATTTCAGGTAGCATTCAGATGGATTTGATGGAGTTTCTGTAAAAAAAAGAGAAGAAAGCGGATGATGCTGTCAGCCCTGACCTCCGTGCACTCTAACATGAATTACTCGAGCTACAGAGGTCCAATTAACGTGATTCTAGTGGCATCAAAAATCTAACTTCCAGAGCTTTCTAACGATGTATAATAGTCTATACTTCTTTTCCAGCAATTCGGCAAGGGTTGCGCCTAACTTGGGATTCACCATGTTAGGCGCCAAGATAAAGCAAAACGCGTCCAACCTCACTGCCAAGGTGGCGCCTAACTTGGAGTTTCTCAAGTTAGGCGCCAGCACAACCATCACACTCATTCCTTGCTGCCTCCTTCAAGTTAGGTTCCACACCCTCCCAAGTTAGGCGCCAGGTCAAGCAATGCATGCCCAATCCTTGCTGCTCCCTCCAAGTTAGGCACCAGCTATAGGAATCAAAGTGGTCCCCCTTCATCCATCAAGACCTGCACGAGATATTAGTTGATTTTGATTTAACTTTTATTTTATTTATAAATAGAAAAAGATATTATTTAGTTTTAGAAAATATATTTTACATAATTAGGATTAGATATAAAAGGGAAAAGAATCAGCCCTTCGGGCTCTTCTCTTCTATCTTACCTCATTCCACACTTGACAGTTTTTCAGAATCCTAATTTTCTCTCTGAACCTTGAGCAACTAAACCTCCACTGTTAAGGTTAGGATCTCTGTTTATTCTATGGATTAATACAATTACTGTTCTATTTTAATTCATGTATTGATTTCAATTTCAAGAATTATTTTTGTTCTTTATCTTATAAGTCTGGGTGGAACGGAAGTATGACCCTTGTTCTAATTGAGTTCTTGTAAAACTTGGAAAAGCTCTTTGCTTGAACAATAGCTTGAAAATAATTTCTCCTAAATTTCTAATTATCTGGACTTAACGGGATACGTGACATATAATCCTCTTATATTTGGGTAATTAGGATTTCTATGGCATATAAACTAGAATTGAAGTTAACCCTCTAGTTGAAATCAAGTGACCAAGGAATTGGCGGTTGATAAAGGTTAGAGGAGACTAAAAAGGTCTAAGGAATTAGGGTTTAGTCACATATAGTTTGCCATGAATTGAATCTTGCATGATTAAGATAGTTGGTAGGAAAATTTAATCCGAAAAGTAAATATCTTTGAAACCTTAACTGTTTTACTCATATATTTCACAACCCGTTTACTACTTGCTTTCTGATTTTCTGAATTTAGTGTTTAATGCAATTGAGGCCCAAACACTCTTTTCTGCTTTTCTAACTAAGTAAATCATTCAATCATTGTTGTTTAGTCTATCAATCCTCATGGGATCGACCCTCATTCACTTGAGGTACACTACTTGGTACGACCCGGTGCAGTTGCCAGTTAGTTTGTGGGTTATAAATTCTACACTAAGTTTTTGGCGCCGTTGTTGGGGATTGACTATGATTGACAACTATTAGCTGTTTGATTTCTTAGAATAGGCGTTTTAGCTTTAATTTTATTTAATTTTGCTCTTTGATTTTCGAAAGTGCTACTATTTTTCCTTTATTTTTGAAATTAAGTTTGGAGTTACCTAGTTAATTTATTTTAATTTTCCTGTTCAATTTTTTTATAAATTTCAAAATTTTTAGCTTAATATTATTTATAATTTTCGAAATTTTCTTATTTTAATTATTTAGTTGTTCTATTTTATTTTTTTACACAGGTTACCTCACTGGGAATTCTCTGCACTCTGACATAGAGAATCCCACTTTTCTTGTTTTCTGTTTATTTATAGGCAGGAACAAGGACAAGGAACCTCTTATAGATTTTTATCCTGAACCTGAAAGGACTTTGAGACGATGCTTGCAACAAGCTAGACTTTACAAGGCTAGTGAAAATCTGAGTGAGACCTTTGAAAGGAAAGCTACAAAGTCCAATATGGATCATAATCGTGTTGTTAATGCCAATGTGGCAAATCTGAATAAAAATGAACAACTTAGAAGAGTTCTTGGCTTATACACTGCCCCCAATCCAGATCTCTATGGGAAAAGTATTGTGGTGCCTCCTATAGCTACAAACAATTTTGAACTGAAGCCTCAGTTAGTCACTCTAGTGCAGCAAAATTGTCAGTATCACAGACTCCCGTAGAAAGATCCAAATCAATTTATCTCTAACTTCCTGCAAATTTGTATCACTGTGAAAACAAATGGAGTGAATCCTGAAGTTTACAAACTCATGCTCTTTCTATTTGCAGTGAGAGATAGAGCAAAACTATGGCTAGATTTTTAGCCCAAGGAGAGCCTGGACACTTGGGATATGGTAGTTGATGAGCGAATAATTTATACGCTTTTTGGCATTTTTTTACATAGTTTTTAGTATGATTTGATCAGTTTTTAGTATATTTTTATTAGTTTTTTAAATAAAAATCACATTTCTGGACTTTACTATGAGTTTGTGTGTTTTTCTGTGATTTCAGGTATTTTCTGGCTGAAATTGAGGGACCTGAGCAAAAATCTGATTCAGAGGTTGAAAAAGGACTACAGATGCTGTTGGATTCTGACCTACCTGCACTCAAAGTGAATTTTCTGGAGCTACATGAGTCCAAATTGAGCGCTCTTAATTGCGTTGGAAAGTAGACATCCAGAGCTTTCCAGCAATATATAATAGTCCATACTTTGCTCGAGGATAGATGACGTAAACTGGCGTTCAACGCCAGTTCCATGTTGCATTCTGGCGTTAAATGCCAGAAACAGGTTACAAGTTGGAGTTAAACGCCAGAAACAGGTTACTACCTGGCATTTAACTCTAGAGACAGCCTAGGCATGTGTAAAGCTCAAGTCTCAGCCCCAGCACACACCAAGTGGGCCCCAGAAGTGAATTTCTGCACTATCTATCTCAATTTACTCATTTTCTGTAAACCTAGGTTACTAGTTTAGTATTTAAACAACTTTTAGAGATTTATTTTGTATCTCATGACATTTTTAGATCTGAACTTTGTACTCTTTAACGGCATGAGTCTCTAAACTCCATTGTTGGGGGTGAGGAGCTCTGCTGTGTCTCGATGAATTAATGCAATTATTTCTGTTTTCTATTCAAACATGCTTGTTTCTATCTAAGATGTTCATTCGCACTTCAATATGATGGATGTGATGATCTATGACACTCATCACCATTCTCAACCTATGAACGTGTGTCTGACAACCACCTCCGTTCTACCTTCGATTGAATGAGTATCTCTTGGATTCCTTAATCAGAATCTTCGTGGTATAAGCTAGAATCCATTGGCAGCATTCTTGAGAATCCAGAAAGTTTAGACCTTGTCTGTGGTATTCTGAGTAGGATTCAGGGATTGAATGACTGTGACGAGCTTTAAACTCACAAGGGTTGGGCGTAGTGACAGACGCAAAAGGATCAATGGATCATATTCCAGCATGAGTGAGAACCGACAGATGATTAGCCGTGCGGTGACAGCGCACTTGGACCATTTTCACTGAGAGGACGGATGCTAGCCATTGACAACGGTGATCCACCAACACACAGCTTGCCATAGGAGCAACCTTGTGTGCGTGAAGAAGAAGACAGGGGGAAAGCAGAGATTCAGAAGATAAAGCATCTCCAAAACTCCAACATATTCTCCATTACTGCATAACAAGTATTTAATTCATGCTCTTTTATTTTTTGCAATCCGAACTGATAATTATAGTTGATATCCTGACTAAGAATTACAAGATAACCATAGATTGCTTCAAGCCAACAATCTCCGTGGGATTCGACCCTTACTCACGTAAGGTATTACTTGGACGACCCAGTGCACTTGCTGGTTAGTGGTATGAGTTTTGCAAAGTGTGATTTACAATTTCGTGCACCAAGTTTTTGGCACCGTTGCCGGGGATTGTTTGAGTTTGGACAACTGATGGCTTATTTTGTTGCTTAGATTAGAAATTTTTTTTCTTTTTTTGGTTTAGAGTCTTCTATTATTGTTTTTGGTTGAAATTTCTTTTTTAAATCCTTATTTTTTCTTTTTAAATTTTTCGAAAATTTTATAAACTGATAATTGAGTTTTTCTGTTTGAGTTTAGTTTCATATTTTAAGTTTGGTGTCAATTGCATGTTTTTATTTTCTTTTAAATTTTCGAATTTGTGTTCATTGTTCTTTCTTAATCTTCAAGTTGTTCTTGTTTATTTTCCTTGTTTGATCTTTGGTTTGTCTTGTTTTGTGTCTTTTCTTGTTTTTCTCGTGCTTTTTCAAATTTTTAGTTTCAAAAATTTTTATTTATTAAATACCTTGTTAAAACACGTTAAATTTATAGCTCAATTGGCTAGAGTGTTGTGCTTATGTTCTTGGTAATTGGCTATCTTCCTTTTAAAACTTTTTCAAAAATAATTTTTCTTTGATTAAATCTTGTGTCAATTTTTAAGTTTGGTGTTCTCTTGTTAATTTTCCTTTAGTTTTCGAAAATTTTATTGTGGTTTGCTAAAAATTTTAAGTTTGGTGTTCTATCTCCATGTTCTTGTTGTTCTTGTGAGTCTTCAAGGTGTTCTTGAGTCTTCCTTGTGTTTTGATCTTAAAATTTTTAAGTTTGGTGTTCCTTGGTGTTTTTCCTCCAAAATTTTCGAAAATAAGGAGCATTAGATCTAAAAATTTTAAGTTGTGTGTCTTTTGTGTGTTTTTCTTTTTCATCATAAAATTCAAAAATCAAAAAAATATATTCTCTAACTATTTTTGAGAAATATTTTGAAATTTTTTTCAAAAAAAATTCAGATTTTTATTTTAAAATTTCTATTTTATCTTATCTTAGTTTTAAAATTTTCAAAATTCAAATTTTTTTCAGAAAAAAAATCATATCTTTTTCAAAATTTTATCTTATCTTATTTCAAATTTCAAATTTCAACTTCCAAATTTTAAAATTTAAAATTCAAAATCTAATTTTCAAATTTAAAAATCAAATATTTTCAAAATTTAAATATTTTTCAAATCCTTATCTTATATTGTTGACTTTTTTGAAAAATTCAAAATTCAATTTTCAAATTTCAACTTTTAAATTTCAATTTTCAAATTTCAATTTTCAAAATTTCAAATTTCAAATTTCAAATTTCAAATTTCAAATTTCAAAATTTAATTTTCAAATTTAAAATTTAAATTTCAAAACTTTTTAATTTAAATTCCTTATCTTCTCTTACCTAACTTATTTTATCTTTTCTAATCTCAAATCTTAAAATCAAATCTTTTTCATATCTTTTCTTTTTTTATTTTATTTTATTTTCTTACAAGTATCTTTAATTTTAAGATATATCTTTTTCAAAACTTCCTAACCAATTTCTCTCTCTTCAGTTTTTTCGAAAATCCTCACCCACATCTTTTTCAAATCTTTTTAATTAATTAATTTAGTTTTTAATTTTCTTTTATTTCTTTTTCTTCTAATTTTTGAAAATATAGTCAATTTTTCATTTATTTTATTTTATTTTATTTTAATTTTGGTTTTCAAAAAAAAATTTATTTGCAATCTGCATCATCTCCCTTTCTCCATCATGGACCTAAATGGAAATGAACAGTCCAGAAGGACTCTGGGCTCATATACTAACCCCATTACTGCTGCATATGGGAGTAGCATCTGTATACCTCCCATCAAAGTAAGCAGTTTTGAGCTAAATCCTCAGCTCATTATCATGGTGCAGCAAAATTGCCAGTATTCTGGTCTTCCATAGGAAGAACCTATTGAGTTTCTGGTGCAGTTCTTGCAAATTGATGACACAGTGCGTGACAAGGAGGTAGATCAGGATGTATACAGGCTGTTACTATTTCCGTTTGCTGTAAAAGATCAAGCTAAAAGGTGGTTAAATAACCAACCCATAGCAAGCATAATAACATGGAAACAGTTATCAGACAAATTCCTGAATCAATATTTTCCTCCAAAAAGGATGACACAGCTAAGGCTAGACATCCAAGGCTTTAAACAAGAGGATGATGAATCCCTTTATAATGCCTGGGAGAGGTACAGAGGGATGCTAAGGAAATGCCCCTCTGAAATGTTTTCAGAGTGGGTGCAATTAGACATCTTCTACTATGGGCTTACAGAAAGAGCTCAGATATCTCTAGACCACTCAGCTGGTGGATCTATACACATGAGAAAAACTATTGAAGAGGCTCAAGAGCTTATTAATATAGTTGCTAGAAATCAGCATCTGTACATAAGTAGTAGGTCCTCCATAAAAGAAGAAGCCAAAGCAGTGTCTACTGAACTTGGTCCTCCAGAACAAGTTGATGAACTCAATCAACAATTGTGCTTTCTAACAAAACAGCTAGCAGAATTCAAAGAGATGCTACAAGACACTAAAAATATAGAGGCACAATTGAATCAGACAAAATAGCAGTTATCAAAGCAGATAATAGAAGAATGCCAGGCAGTTCAATTAAGAAGTGGAAAAATATTAAATACCTCACTTCAGAGCAGCAGAAAGCCAAGGAAAGAACAATTGACAGAGGATGAGAAAAATATCATCCAAAATCCCTCTGAGGACAGTAAGAGCCCAGAGAGGAACAATTCTGGCGTTCAAACGCCAGAAACAGGCAAGGAGCTGGCGTTAAACGCCCAATGGAAGCTCAGCTCTGGCGTTCAAACGCCAGAAACAGGTAAGAAGCTGGCGTCCAACGCCAATCAAGCTTCTAACCCTGGCATCCAAACACCAGTGAGGGATCAAACACACACAAGTGATGATAGCAATCCCTCTAAAAAGGCTTCTCCAACCATCTCTGTAGGAAATAAATCTACAGCAACTAAGGTTGAGGAATACAAAGCCAAGATACCTTATCCTCAAAAACTCCGCCAGGAGGAGCAGGATAAGCAATTTGCTCGCTTTGCAGACTATCTCAGGACTCTTGAAATAAAGATTCCGTTTGCAGAGGCACTTGAGCAAATACCCTCTTATGCCAAGTTCATGAAAGATATCTTGAGTCATAAGAAGGATTGGAGAGAAACTGAAAGAGTTCTCCTCACTGAAGAATGCAGTGCAGTCATTCTGAAAAGCTTCCCAGAAAAGCTTAAAGATCTCGAGAGCTTTATGATACCATGCATATTAGAGGGTAATTGCACCAAGACAGCTTTATGTGATCTTGGAGCAAGCATCAACCTAATCCCTGCATCCACTATCAGAAAGCTTGGCTTGACTGAAGAGGTCAAACCAACCCGGATCTATCTTCAACTTGCTGATGGCTCCATTAAATACCCATCAGGCATAATTGAGGACATGATTGTCAAGGTTAGGCCATTTGCCTTTCCTACTGACTTTGTAGTGCGGGAAATGGAGGAGCACAAGAGTGCAACTCTCATTCTAGAAAGACCATTCCTAGCAACTGGACGAACCCTCATTGACGTCCAAAAAGGGAAGATAACCATGAGAGTCAATGAGGATGAGTTTAAGTTGAATGTTGTCAAAGCTATGCAACATCCAGATACATTAGACGACTGCCTGAGCGTTGATATTATTGACTCCCTGGTGGAAGAGGTCAATATGACTGAGAGTCTCGAATCAGAGCTAGAGGACATTTTTAAAGATGTTCAGCCTGATCTGGAGGAACCAGAGGAAATAAAAGAACCTCTGAAAACTCCTCAGTAAGAGGAGAAACCTCCTAAACCCGAGCTCAAACCACTATCACCATCCCTGAAATATGCATTTCTGGGAGAAGGTGACACTTTTCCTGTAATCATAAGCTCTGCTTTAGAGCCACAGGAAGAGAAAGCACTAACTCAGGTGCTAAGGACACACAAGACAGCTCTTGGGTGCTCCATAAGTGATCTTAAGGGCATTAGCCCAGCCAAATGCATGCACAAGATCCTATTGGAGGATGATGCTAAGCTAGTGGTTCAACCACAGAGGCGGCTAAATCCCACCATGAAGGAGGTGGTGCAGAAAGAGGTCACTAAGTTACTAGAGGCTGGGATTATTTATCCTATTTCTCATAGCCCCTGGATGAGTCCTGTCCATGTTGTCTCTAAGAAGGGAGGTATGACAGTGGTTCATAATGAAAAAAATGAACTGGTTCCTACAAGAACAGTTACAGGGTGGCGTATGTGTATTGACTACAGAAGGCTCAATACAGCCACCAGGAAGGATCACTTCCCTTTACCATTCATAGACTAGATGCTAGAAAGACTAGCAGGTCATGAATACTACTGCTTTTTGGATGGCTATTCA
This sequence comes from Arachis ipaensis, assembly GCF_059453495.1. Taxonomy (NCBI): domain Eukaryota; kingdom Viridiplantae; phylum Streptophyta; class Magnoliopsida; order Fabales; family Fabaceae; genus Arachis; species Arachis ipaensis. The sequence continues at coordinate 75,864,235 of NC_142440.1, read as the reverse complement.
GGTTACAACCAAATTGCAGTAGATCCTTAGGACCAAGAGAAAACAGCATTCACATGTCCATCTGGAGTATTTGCATATAGAAGAATGCCTTTTGGTCTGTGCAATGCACCTGCAACCTTTCAGAGGTGCATGCTATCTATCTTCTCTGATATGGTAGAGAAATTTCTGGAAGTCTTCATGGATGACTTCTCAGTATTTGGAGACTCATTTAGCTCCTGTCTTAACCATCTAGCACTTGTTCTGAAAAGATGCCAAGAGACTAACCTAGTTCTAAATTGGGAAAAATGTCACTTTATGGTGACTGAAGGAATTTTCCTTGGGCATAAAATTTCGAACAAGAGAATAGAGGTGGATCAAGCTAAGGTAGAGGTAATTGAAAAATTACCACCACCCACCAATGTTAAGGCAATCAGAAGCTTTCTGGGGCATGCAGGATTCTATAGGAGGTTTATAAAGGATTTTTCAAAAATCGCAAAACTTCTGAGCAATCTGCTAGCTGCTGACATGCCATTTGTGTTTGACACAGAGTGTCTGCAGGTATTTGAAACCCTGAAAGCTAAGTTGGTCACAGCACCAGTTATTTCTGCACCTGATTGGACATTACCTTTAGAACTAATGTGTGATGCCAGTGACCATGCCATTGGTGCAGTATTGGGACAGAGGTATAACAAGCTTCTGCATGTCATTTATTATGCTAGCCGTGTTTTAAATGATGCCCAGAAAAATTACATATCCACAGAAAAAGAGCTGCTTGCAATGGTTTATGCCATTGATAAGTTTAGATCATACTTAGTAGGATCAAAAGTGATTGTGTACACTGACCATGGTGCTCTTAAATATCTACTCACAAAGCAGGATTCAAAGCCCAGGCTCATAAGATGGGTGTTGCTTCTGCAAGAGTTTGATATAGAAATAAGAGACAGAAAAGGGACAGAAAATCAAGTAGCTGATCACCTATCCCGGATAGAACCAGTAGCAGGAGCATTTCCCCTCCTACTGAGATCTCTGAAACCTTTCCGGATGAGCAATTGTTTGCTATTCAAGAAGCTCTGTGGTTTGCAGACATAGCAAACTATAAGACACAAGGTTCTTGATGAGCGGATAATTTATACGCTTTTTGGCATTGTTTTTAGTATGTTTTTAGTAGAATCTAGTTACTTTTAGGGATGTTTTCATTAGTTTTTATGTTAAATTCACATTTCTGGACTTTACTATGAGTTTGTGTGTTTTTCTATGATTTCAGGTATTTTCTGGCTGAAATTGAAGGACTTGAGCAAAAATCAGATTCAGAGGTTGAAGAAGGACTGCTGATGCTGTTGGATTCTGACCTCCCTGCACTCAAAGTGGATTTTCTGGAGCTACAGAACTCAAAATGGCGCGCTTCTAATTGCGTTGGAAAGTAGACTTCCAGGGCTTTCCCGCAATATATAATAGTTCATACTTTGGCAGAGTTTAGATGACGTAAAAGGGTGTTGAACGTCAGTTCTACGCTGCTGTCTAGAGTTAAACGCCAGAAATAAGTCATAAACCAGAGTTGAACGCCAGAAATACGTTACAACCTGGCGTTCAACTCCAAAAAGAGCCTCTGCACGTGTAACATTCAAGCTCAGCCGAAGCACACACCAAGTGGGCCCCGGAAGTGGATTTATGCATCAATTACTTACTTCTGTAAACCCTAGTAGCTAGTTTATTATAAATAGGACTTTTTACTATTGTATTAGACATCTTTGGACGCCGAGTTCTTAGATCATAGGGGCTGGCCATTCGGTCATGCCTGGACCTTTCACTTATGTATTTTTAACGGTAGAGTTTCTACACTCCATAGATTAAGGTGTGGAGCTCTGCTGTTCCTCAAAGATTAATGCAAAGTACTACTGTTTTCTATTCAATTCATCTTATTTTGCTTCTAAGATATTAATTCGCACTTCAACCTGAATGTGATGAACGTGACAATCATCATCATTCCCTATGAATACGTGCCTGACAACCACCTCCGTTCTACCTTAGATTGAATGAGTGTCTCTTAGATCTCTTAATCGGAATCTTCGTGGTGTAAGCTAGAATGATGGCGGCATTCAAGAGAATCCGGAAAGTCTAAACCTTGTCTGTGGTATTCCGAGTAGGATTCAATGATTGAATGACTGTGACGAGCTTCAAACTCGCGATTGCTGGGCATGGTGACAGACGCAAAAGGAGGGTAAATCCTATTCCAGCATGATCGGGAACCTCAGATGATTAGCCGTGCCGTGACAGGGCATCTTGGACCATTTTCACAAGAGGAGGGGATGTAGCCACTGACAATGGTGATGCCCTTGCATAAAGCCAGCCATAGAAAGGAGTAAGACTGATTGGATGAAGATAGCAGGAAAGCGGAGGTTCAGAGGAACGATTGCATCTCCACACGCTTATCTGAAATTCTCACCAATGATTTACATAAGTATTTCTATCCTTCTTTTATTACTGCATTTCGAAAACCACATAACTATTTTATATCCGCCTGACTGAGATTTACAAGGTGACCATAGCTTGCTTTATACCAACAATCTTCGTGGGATTCGACCCTTACTCACGTAAGGTATTACTTGGATGACCCAGTGCACTTGCTGGTTAGTTATGCGAAGTTGTGAAGATATGTTTAGACCATGGTTCTGTGCATCCGTTTTTGGTGCCATTGCCAGGGAATCAATTTCGAACAACAATTCACAACCTGAGTAACAATTTCGCATACCAAGTTTTTGGTGCCATTGCCAGGGAATCAATTTCGAACAACAATTCACAACCTGAGTAACAATTTCGCATACCAAGTTTTTGGCACCGTTGCCGAGGATTGTTTGAGTTTGGACAACTGACGGTTCATCTCGTTGCTCAGATTAGGTAATTTTCTTTTTGTTTTCTTTTCAAAAATTTTTCAAAAATCTTTCAAAATTTTCTCCTTTGTTTTCGAAAAAATTTTAAAATAAAAATGTTTTCAAAAATTTTATAATTTTATTCAAAATTTTTAAGAATGAATTCTAGTGTTTCATGAAGCATGTGAAGCTTGGCTGGCTGTAAAGCCATGTCTAAATTCCTTTAGACTGAGGCTTCCAATTTGTTATCAAGAGCAAGCTAGTTGGTGCTAATCCACCTGCTACTGTTCATGATCTACCTGCTACATGCTAAAGCTTGGCTGGCTATTATGCCATGCCTGACCATTTGATTGGAGCTTTAGACTAAAAGAGCATAAAATTCCTGGAATTCATATTAAAAATTTTGGAATCCTTATTTTTTTTGTTTTTCAAATAATTTTCAAAAAAAAAAAAAACAAAAAAATTAGAAAATCATAAAAATCAAAAATATTTTTTGTGTTTCTTGTTTGAGTCTTGAGTCATGTTATAAGTTTGGTGTCAATTGCATGTGCATCTTGCATTTTTTTCGAAAATTTCATGCATTCATGGTGTTCTTCATGATCTTCAAGTTGTTCTTGGTAAGTCTTCTTGTTTGATCTTTGCATTTGCATGTTTTGTGTCTTTTCTTGTTTTTCATATGCATTCTTGAATTCTTAGTGCCTAAGCATTAAAGAATTCTAAGTTTGGTGTCTTGCATGTTTTCTTTGCATTAAAAAATTTTTCAAAAATGTGTTCTTGATGTTCATCATGATCTTCAAAGTGTTCTTGGTGTGCATCTTGACATTCATAGTGTTCTTGCATGCATTCCTTGTTTTGATCCAAAAATAAAAGAGAAAAACATGAAAATGATGTTTTAATTTTTCTCTCTCATCATTAAAAATTCAAAAATAAAAAAAAATCTTTCCCTTTTTCTCTCTTAAAATTTCAAAAATTAGATTTGACTTTTTCAAAAAAATTTTAAAATCTAGTTGTTTTTATGAGTCAAATCAAATCTTCAATTTAAAAATCCTATCTTTTTCAAAAATCTTTTTCAAAAATCAAATCTTTTTCATTTTTCTTAGTTATTTTCGAAAATTTCAAAAATATTTTTCAAAAATCTTTTTCTTAATTTTACATCATATTTTCGAAAATAACATCATCAATTAATGTTTTGATTCAAAAATTTCAAGTTTGTTACTTACTTGTTAAGAAAGATTCAAACTTTGGGTTCTAGAATCATATCTTGTGATTTCTTGTGAATCAAGTCATTAATTGAGATTTTAAAAATCAAATCTTTTTCAAAAACTAATTTCTATCATATCTTTTCAAAAAAATATCTTCTTATCTTATCTTTTTCAAAATTTGATTTCAAAATATCTTTTCTAACTTCCTAACTTCTTATCTTTTCAAAATTTGTTTCAACTAACTAACTAACTTTTTGTTTGTTTCTTATCTTTTTCAAAACCACCTAACTAACTCTCTCTCTCTAATTTTCAAAAATATCTCCCTCTTTTCAAAAATTCTTTTTAATTAATTAATTATTTTAACTTTTGATTTTAAACTTTTCAAAAAAAATTACTACCCTTTTTCAAAAATTATTTTTCGAAAATTACTAACTCTTTTTCAAAAATTATTTTCGAAAATCTTCTCCCTCTCTCATCTTATTCTATTTATGTATTCATCTACTAATATCTCTTCCTCACATCACTAACCAAATTTGAACCCCCTCTTCTATCTGTGTTCGAATTTTTTCTTCTTTTCTTCTTCTACTAACAATAAGGAACCTCTTTACTGTGACATAGAGGATTCCTCTTCCTTTCTTTTTCTCTTCTCTTTCTTATGAGCAGGGACAAAGAAAAAGGCATTCTTGTTGAAGCTGATCCAGAACCTGAAAGAACTCTGAAGAGGAAACTAAGAGAAGCTAAATTACAACAATCCAAAGACAACCTTATTGAAAATTTCGAACAAATAAAGGAGATGGCAGCCGAACCCAACAACAATAATGCAAGGAGAATGCTTGGTGACTTTACTGCATCTAATTCCAATTTACATGGAAGAAGCATCTCCATTCCTGCCATTGGAGCAAACAATTTTGAGCTGAAACCTCAACTAGTTTCTCTGATGCAACAGAACTGCAAGTTTCATGGACTTCCATCTGAAGATCCCTTTCAGTTCTTAACTGAATTCTTGCAGATCTGTGATACTGTTAAGACTAATGGAGTAGATCCTGAAGTCTACAGGCTCATGCTTTTCCCTTTTGCTGTAAGAGACAGAGCTAGAGTGTGGTTGGATTCTCAACCCAGAGATAGCCTGAACTCTTGGGACAAGCTGGTCACGACTTTCTTAGCCAAGTTCTTTCCTCCTCAAAAGCTGAGCAAGCTTAGAGTGGATATTCAAACCTTCAGACAGAAAGAAGGTGAATCCCTCTATGAAGCTTGGGAAAGATACAAGCAGCTGACCAAAAAATGTCCTTCTGACATGCTTTCAGAATGGACCATCCTGGATATATTCTATGATGGTTTATCTGAGTTATCAAAGATGTCATTGGATACTTCTGCAGGTGGATCCATTCACCTAAAGAAAACGCCTGCAGAAGCTCAAGAACTCATTGACATGGTTGCTAATAACCAGTTCATGTACAATTCTGAGAGGAATCCTGTGAGTAATGGGACGCCTATGAAGAAGGGAGTTCTTGAAATTGATACTCTGGTTGCCATATTGGCTCAGAATAAAATATTGACTCAGCAAGTCAATATGATTTCTCAGAGTCTGAATGGAATGCAAGCTGCATCCAACAGTACTCAAGAGGCATCTTCTGAGGAAGAAGCTTATGATCCTGAGAACCCTACAATAGCAGAGTTAAAATACATGGGTGAACCATATGGAAACACCTACAAGCCATCATGGAGAAATCACCCAAATCTCTCATGGAAGGATCAAAAGCCTCAACAAGGCTTTAATAATGGTGGAAGAAACAGGTTTAGCAATAGTAAGCCTCTTCCATCATCCACTCAGCAACAGACAGAGAATTCTGAGCAGAATCCATCTAGCTTAGCAAATTTAGTCTCTGATCTATCTAAGGCCACTGTGAGTTTCATGAATGAAACAAGGTCTTCCATTAGAAATTTGGAAGCACAAGTGGGCCAGCTGAGTAAAAGGATCACTGAAATCCCTCCTAGTACTCTCCCAAGCAATACAAAAGAGAATCCAAAAGGAGAGTGCAAGGCCATTGACATAAGCACCATGGCCAAACTTGTAAGGGAAGGAGAGGACGTGAATCCCAAGGAGGAAGACCTCCTGGGACATCCAGTGGTCAATAAGGAGCTTCCCTCTGAGGAACCAATGGACTTTGAGGTTCATCTAGAGACCATAGAGATTCCATTGAACCTCCTTATGCCATTCATGAGCTCTGATGAGTATTCCTCTTCTGAAGAGAATGAGGATGTTACTGAAGGGCAAGCTGCCAAGTTCCTTGGTGCAATCATGAAGCTAAATGCCAAATTATTTGGTATTGAGACTTGGGAAGATGAACCTCCCTTGTTCACCAATGAACTAAGTGATCTGGATCAACTGACATTGCCTCAGAAGAGACAGGATCCTGGAAAGTTCATAATACATTGTACCATAGGCAGCATGATCTTCAAGGCTCTGTGTGACCTTGGTTCAGGGATAAACCTCATGCCCCTCTCTGTAATAGAGAAACTGGGAATTTATGAGGTGCAAGCTGCTAAAATCTCATTAGAGATGGCAGACAATTCAAGAAAACAGGCTTATGGACAAGTAGAGGACGTGTTAGTAAAGGTTGAAGGCCTTTACATCCCTACTGATTTCATAGTCTTGGATACTGGAAAGGAAGAGGATGAATCCATCATCCTAGGAAGACCTTTCTTAGCCACAGCAAGAGCTGTGATTGATGTGGACAGAGGAGAATTGATCCTTCAATTAAATAAGGACAACCTTGTGTTTACAACTCAAGGATCTCTCTCTGCATCCATGGAGAGGAAGCAGAAAAAGCTTCTCTCAAAGCAGAGTCACACAAAGCCCCCACAGTCAAACTCTAAGTTTGGTGTTGGGAAGCCACAACCAAACCCTAAGTTTGGTGTCAAACCCCCATATCCAAACTCTAAGTTTGGTGTTGGGAGGTTTCAACAAAGCTCTGCACATCTGTGAGGCTCCATGAGAGCCCAATGTCAAGCTATTGACATTAAAGAAGCGCTTGTTGGGAGGCAACCCAATGTTTTTCTAATTATATTTTTCTTAGTTATATGTCTTTATAGGTTCATGATCATGTGGAGTCACAAAATAAATATAAAAATTGAAAACGGAATCAAAAACAGCAGAAGAAAAATCACACCCTGGAGGAAGACCTTACTGGCGTTTAAACGCCAGTAAGAAGCATGTTTTGGGCGTTCAACGCCAGAACAGAGCATGGTTCTGGCGCTGAACGCCAGAAATGGGTAGCATTTGGGCGTTTGAATGCCAGAAATGCACCCTGGAGGAGAGCTGGCGCTGAACGCCCAGAACAAGCATGGTTCTGGCGTTCAACGCCAGAAATAGGCTACAAATGGGCGTTCAACGCCCAGAACAAGCACCAACCTGGCGCTGAACGCCCAGAGTTGTGTGCAAGGGCATTTTGTATGCCTAATTTGGTGCAAGGTTGTAAATCCTTGAACACCTCAGGATCTGTGGACCCCACAGGATCACCTCAGGATCTGTGGACCCCACAGGATCCCCACCTACCTCCACTCACTTCTTCTCACCCCTCTTTCACACAATCCCATAAACACTCTTCCCCAAAACCCTTCACCAATCACCTCAATCTCTCTTCCCCATCATCTCTTCACCACTCACATCCATCCACTCTTCCCCATAAACCTACCTCATAAACTCCACCTACCTTCAAAATTCAAAATCAATTTCCCACCCAAACCCACCCTAAATGACCGAACCTTAACCCCCCTCCCTTCCCTATATAAAGCCTTCCATTCTTCCTCATTTTCACACAACACAACCCTCTCTTCTCTTCTTGGCCGAAACACACCTCCCCCCTCTTCTCCATCTTTTCTTCTTCTTCTTCATCTTTTCTTTCTTCTCTTGCTCGAGGGCGAGCAAAATTCTAAGTTTGGTGTGGTAAAAGCATAAGCTTTTTGTTTTTCCATTACCATTGATGGCACCTAAGACCGGAGAATCCTCTAGAAAAGGGAAAGGGAAGACAAAAGCTTCCACCTCCGAGTCATGGGAGATGGAAAGGTTCATCTCCAAAGCCCATCAAGACCACTTCTATGATGTTGTGGCCAAGAAGAAGGTGATCCCCGAGGTCCCTTTCAAACTCAAAAGAAATGAGTATCCGGAGATCCGACATGAAATTCAAAGAAGAGGTTGGGAAGTTCTAACAAACCCCATCCAACAAGTCGGCATCCTAATGGTTCAAGAGTTCTATGCTAATGTATGGATCACTAGGAACCATGATCAAAGTAAGAACCCGAACCCAAGGAATTATCTCACCATGGTTCGGGGGAAATACTTAGATTTTAGTCCGGAAAATGTGAGGTTGGCGTTCAACTTGCCAAACATGGAAGAGAACGCACGCCCCTACACAAGGAGAGTCAACTTTGATCAAAGGTTGGACCAAGTCCTCATGGACATATGTGTAGAAGGAGCTCAATGGAAGATTGACTCAAAAGGCAAACCGGTTCAACTAAGAAGACTGGACCTTAAGCCTGTAGCTAGAGGATGGTTGGAGTTCATTCAATGCTCAATCATTCCCACTAGCAACCGGTCTGAAGTTACTATAGACCGGGCCATCATGATCCATAGCATCATAATTGGAGAAGAGGTGGAAGTTCATGAGATCATACCTCAAGAACTCTACAAAGTGGCTGACAAGTCCTCCACTATGGCAAGGTTAGCCTTTCCTCACCTCATCTGCCACCTATGCAATTCGGCTGAGATTGACATAGAGGGAGATATCCTCATTAAAGAGGACAAGCCCATCACTAAGAAAAAGATGGAGCAAGCAAGAGAGCCCATCCATGGAGCTCAAGAGGCGCATGAAGCTCATCACCATGAGATCCCGGAGATGCCTCAAATGCATTTTCCTCCATAAAACTATTGGGAGCAAATCAACACCTCCCTAGGAGAACTAAGCTCCAACATGGGACAATTAAGGGTGGAACATCAAGAGCACTCCATCATCCTTCATGAAATTAGAGAAGATCAAAAAGCAATGAGAGAGGAACAACAAAGACAAGGAAGAGACATAAAAGAGCTCAAGGACATCATTGGTTCCTCAAGAAGGAAACGCCACCATCACTAAGGTGGATTCATTCCTTGTTCTTATTTCTTCTGTTTTTCGTTTTCTATGTTAAGTGCTTATCTATGTTTGTGTCTTCATTACATGATCATTAGTAGTTAGTAACTTTGTCTTAAAGTTATGAATGTCCTATGAATCCATCACCTCTCTTAAAGGAAAACTGTTTTAATTCAAAAGAACAACAAGTACATGAGTTTCGAATTTATCCTTGAACTTAGTTTAATTATATTGATGTGGTGACAATGCTTTTTGTTTTCTGAATGAATGCTTGAACAGTGCATATGTATTTTGAAGTTGTTGTTTAAGAATGTTAAATATGTTGGCTCTTGAAAGAATGATGACAAAGAGACATGTTATTTGATAATCTGAAAAATCATAAAAATGATTCTTGAAGCAAGAAAAAGCAGCAAAGAACAAAGCTTGCAGAAAAAAAAATAGGCAAAAAAAAATAGAAAGAAAAAGAAAAAGCAAGCAGAAAAAGCAAGCAGAAAAAGCCAATAACCCTTAAAACCAAAAGGCAAGGGCAATAAAAAGGATCCCAAGGCTTTGAGCATCAGTGGATAGGAGGGCCTAAAGGAATAAAATCCTGGTCTAAGCGGCTAAACCAAGCTGTCCCTAACCATGTGCTTGTGGCATGTAGGTGTCAAGTGAAAACTTGAGACTGAGCGGTTAAAGTCAAGGTCCAAAGCAAAAAAAAAAAAAAAAGAAGAGTGTGCTTAAGAACCCTGGACACCTCTAATTGGGGACTTTAGCAAAGCTGAGTCACAATCTGAAAAGGTTCACCCAATTATGTGTCTGTGGCATTTATGTATCCGGTGGTAATACTGGAAAACAAAGTGCTTGGGGCCACGGCCAAGACTCACAAAATAGCTGTGTTCAAGAATCATCATACTGAACTAGGAGAATCAATAACACTATCTGAACTCTGAGTTCCTATAGAAGCCAATCATTCTGAACCTCAATGGATAAAGTGAGATGCCAAAACTATTCAAGAGGCAAAAAGCTATAAGTCCCGCTCATATGATTGAAGCTATGTTTCATTGATAGTTTGAAATTTATAGTATATTCTCTTCTTTTTATCCTATTTGATTTTCAGTTGCTTGGGGACAAGCAACAATTTAAGTTTGGTGTTGTGATGAGCGGATAATTTATACGCTTTTTGGCATTGTTTTTAGTATGTTTTTAGTAGAATCTAGTTACTTTTATGGATGTTTTCATTAGTTTTTATGTTAAATTCACATTTCTGGACTTTACTATGAGTTTGTGTGTTTTTCTGTGATTTCAGGTATTTTCTGGCTGAAATTGAAGGACGTGAGCAAAAATCAGATTCAGAGGTTGAAGAAGGACTGCTGATGCTGTTGGATTCTAACCTCCCTGCACTCAAAGTAGATTTTCTGGAGCTACAGAACTCAAAATGGCACGCTTCCAATTGCGTTGGAAAGTAGACTTCCAGGGCTTTCCAGAAATGTATAATAGTCCATACTTTGGCCGAATTTAGACGACGTAAAAGGGCGTTGAACGCCAGTTCTATGCTGCTGTCTGGAGTTAAACGCCAGAAACAAGTCATAAACCAGAGTTGAACGCCAGAAATACGTTACAACCTGGCATTCAACTCCAGAAAGAGCCTCTGCACGTGTAACATTCAAGCTCAGCCCAAGCACACATCAAGTGGGCTCCGGAAGTGGATTTATGCATCAATTACTTACTTCTGTAAACCCTAGTAGCTAGTTTATTATAAATAGGACTTTTTACTATTATATTAGACATCTTTGGACGCCGAGTTCTTAGATCATAGGGGCTGGCCATTCGGTCATGCCTGGACCTTTCACTTATGTATTTTTAACAGTAGAGTTTCTACACTCCATAGATTAAGGTGTGGAGCTCTGCTGTTCCTCAAAGATTAATGCAAAGTACTACTGTTTTCTATTCAATTCATCTTATTTCGCTTCTAAGATATTCATTCGCACTTCAACCTGAATGTGATGAACGTGACAATTATCATCATTCCCTATGAACGCGTACCTGACAACCACCTCCGTTCTACCTTAGATTGAATGAGTGTCTCTTAGATCTCTTAATCGAAATCTTCGTGGTGTAAGCTAGAATGATGGCGGCATTCAAGAGAATCCGGAAAGTCTAAACCTTGTCTGTGGTATTCCGAGTAGGATTCAATGATTGAATGACTGTGACGAGCTTCAAACTCGCGATTGCTGGGCGTGGTGACAGACGCAAAAAGAGGGTAAATCCTATTCCAGCATGATCGGGAACCTCAGATGATTAGCCGTGCCGTGACAGGGCATCTTGGACCATTTTCACAAGAGGAGGGGATGTAGCCAATGACAACGGTGATGCCCTTATATAAAGCCAGCCATAGAAAGGAGTAAGACTGATTGGATGAAGATAGCAGGAAAGCGGAGGTTCAGAGGAACGATTGCATCTCCACACGCTTATCTGAAATTCTCACCAATGATTTACATAAGTATTTCTATCCTTCTTTTATTACTGCATTTCGAAAACCACATAACTATTTTATATCCGCCTGACTGAGATTTACAAGGTGACCATAGCTTGCTTCATACCAACAATCTTCGTGGGATTTGACCCTTACTCACGTAAGGTATTACTTGGACGACCCAGTGCACTTGCTGGTTAGTTATGCGAAGTTGTGAAGATATGTTTAGACCATGGTTCTGTGCATCCGTTTTTGGTGCCATTTCCAGGGAATCAATTTCGAACAACAATTCACAACCTGAGTAACAATTTTGCATACCAGTTCTCCTTCTGTAACCATGGAGAGGAAGCATGAAAAGCTTCTCTCAATACAGAGTCAAACAAAACCCCCACATTCAAACTCTAAGTTTGGTGTTGGGAGGCCACAACCAAACTCTAAGTTTGGTGTTGAGAGGCCCCAACCCTGCTCTGATTATCTGTGAGGCTCCATGAGAGCTCACTGTCAAGCTATTGACAATAAAGAAGCGCTTATTGGGAGGCAACCCAAATTTTACTTATCTATGTTAATTTTCTGTTTTCCATTTCTATTTTATGTTTTCTTTAGGATGATGATCATGTGGAGTCACAGAAATCAAAGCAAAGTCAAAAACAGCATTAAAACAGCTCACCCTAGAGGAAGAGCTTACTGGCGTTTAAATGCCAGTAAGAAGCATCAGACTGGCATTTAACGCCAGAAAGAAGCATCAAGCTGGCGTTAAATGCCAGAAACAAGCACCAAGTTGGCGTTCAATGCCAAGAAAGGGGAAAAGCTGGCGTTTAACGCCAAAAACAAGCAGCAGTCTGGCGTTAAACGCCAGGATTGCACACTAAGGGCATTTTGCACGCCTCAATGGAGCAGGGATGCTAAGTCCTTGACCCCTCAGGATCTGTGGACCCCACAGGATCCCCATCTACCTCACCATTCAAATTCAAACCATTAACTTCCCAGACCCACCTATTCACACACCTCCATCTCCTCCACTTCTCCCTATATTCCCTTCTTTCTTCTTTTGCTCGAGGACGAGCAAACCTTTTAAGTTTGGTGTGAAAAAAGCGTTGCTTTTTGTTTTTCCATAACAATTTATGGCATCTAAGGCCGGAGAAACCTCTAGAAAGAGGAAAAGGAAGGCAGTTGCCTCCACCCCCAAGTCATGAGAAATGGAGAGGTTCATCTCAAAGGTCCATAGTTCAGTGGTAGAGCATTTGACTGCAGATCAAAGAGACATAGAGGAGCTCAAGAGCACCATTGGTTCTTCAAGAGGAAGAAGACGCCACTCTCACTAAGGTGGACCCACTCCTTAATCTCCTTGTCTATTTATTTTTCTGTTTTTTTATTTATATGCTTTATGTTTTATCTATGTTTGTGTCTTTATTACATGATCATTAGTGTCTAGTGTCTATGTCTTAAAGATATGAATGTCCTATGAATCCATCACCTTTCTTAAATGAAAAATGTTTTCTGAAAAAGAAAAAGAAGTACATGAATTTCGAATTTTAAAACAGTTTAATTATTTTGATGTGGTAGCAATACTTTTTGTTTTCTGAATGAATGCTTGAACAGTGCATATGTCTTTTGATATTGTTGTTTATGAATGTTAAATATGTTGGCTTTTGAAAGAATGATGAAAAGGAGAAATGTTATTGATAATCTGAAAAATCATAAAATTGATTCTTGAAGCAAGAAAAAGCAGTGAATACAAAAGCTTGCGGAAAAAAAATGGCAAAAAAAAAAGAGAGAAAGAAAAAGAAAAAGCAAGTAGAAAAAGCCAAAAGCTCTTTAAACCAAAAGGCAAGAGCAAAAAGCCAATAGCCCTTAAAACCAAAAAGCAAGGGTAATAAAAAGGATCCAAGGCTTTGAGCATCAGTGGATAGGAAGGCCTAAAGGAATAAAATCCTGGCCTAAGCGGCTAAACCAAGCTGTCCCTAACCATGTGCTTGTGGCGTGAAGGTGTCAAGTAAAAACTTGAGACTGAGCGGTTAAAGTCAAGGTCCAAAGCAAAAAAAGAGTGTGCTTAAGAACCCTGGACACCTCTAATTTGGGACTTTAGCAAAGCTGAGTCACAATCTAAAAAGGTTCACCCAGTTATGTGTCTGTGGCATTTATGTATCCAGTGGTAATACTGGAAAACAAAGTGCTTAGGGCCACGGCCAAGACTCATAAAGTAGCTGTGTTCAAAAATCAACATACTAAACTAGGAGAATCAATAACACTATCTGAATTCTGAGTTCCTATAGATGCCAATCATTCTTAACTTCAAAGGATAAAGTGAGATGCCAAAACTGTTCAAAAGCAAAAAGCTAATAGCCCCGCTCATCTAATTAAGACTGATCTTCATAGATGTTTTTGGCATTCATTGTGTATTCTCTTCTTTTTATCCTACTTTGTTTTTATTTGCTTGGGGACAAGCAACAATTTAAGTTTGGTGTTGTGATGAGCGGATAATTTATACGCTTTTTGGCATTGTTTTTACATAGTTTTTAGTATGATTTGATCAGTTTTTAGTATATTTTTATTAGTTTTTTAAATAAAAATCACATTTCTGGACTTTACTATGAGTTTGTGTATTTTTCTATGATTTCAGGTATTTTCTGGCTGAAATTGAGGGACCTGAGCAAAAATCTGATTTAGAGGCTGAAAAAGGACTGCAGATGCTGTTGGATTCTGACCTCCCTGCACTCAAAGAAAATTTTCTTGAGATACAGAAGTCCAAATGGCGCGTTCTCAATTCCGTTGGAAAGTAGACATCCAGGGATTTCCAGCAATATATAATAGTCCATACTTTGCTCGAGGATAGATGACATAAACTGGCGTTCAACGCTAGTTCCATGTTGCATTCTGGCGTTAAACGCCAGAAACAGGTTACAAGTTGGAGTTAAACGCCAGAAATAGGTTACAACCTGGCGTTTAACTCTAGAAACATCCTAGGCACGTGTAAAGCTCAAGTCTCAGCCCTAGCACACACCAAGTGGGCCCCAGAAGTGGATTTCTGCACTATCTATCTCAGTTTACTCATTTTCTATAAACCTAGGTTACTAGTTTAGTATTTAAACAACTTTTAGAGATTTATTTTGTATCTGACATTTTTAGATCTGAACTTTGTACTCTTTGATGGCATGAGTCTCTAAACTCCATTGTTGGGGGTGAGGAGCTCTGCTGTGTCTCGATGAATTAATGCAATTATTTCTGTTTTCTATTCAAACACGCTTGTTTCTATCTAAGATGTTCATTCGCACTTCAATATGATGGATGTGATGATCCATGACACTCATCACCATTCTCAACCTATGAACGTGTGCCTGACAACCACCTCCGTTCTACCTTCGATTGAATGAGTATCTCTTGGATTCCTTAATCAGAATCTTCGTGGTATAAGCTAGAATCCATTGGCAGCATTTTTGAGAATTCGAAAAGTTTAAACCTTGTCTATGGTATTCCGAGTAGGATTCAGGGATTGAATGACTGTGACGATCTTCAAACTCACAAGGGTTGGGCGTAGTGACAGATACAAAAGGATCAATGGATCCTATTCCAGCATGAGTGAGAACCGACAGATGATTAGCCGTGCGGTGACAGCGCACCTGGACCATTTTCACTGAGAGGACTGATGACAAGTCATCCTAGCCCATTTTAGCTAGTCTTTTTCTTTAGTTTTCATTAGAATTATGCACTTTCTTGAGCTACAAGCAAGCTAATTGAGTAGATTTTCATGTTTCCCTTGATTGAACCAACCATATGTAAATTCATGCCATTTCATGAGGTTTTGTGCTATATTTGTTGCATATTGTGGAAGATTGAATACCTCATGATTTTGAGCAAAGCTTTGATTAGTTTGGTTGATCAATGATAGGTGAAGAAGGCTTGGAGAAAGGGTGAAGCAAAGAGGAATGGCTAGGAGTGAAGAGAGGACAATAGAATAAGTGAAAATTGAACCGGGTTGCATGAAGTTAGCCCCAACGTTAGCCCCCTAACTTGGAGGCTAACATTGGGCATGTAAATCACTCCCTGGAAGTGGCCAACGTTAGCTCCAACGTTAGCCCCCTAACTTGGAGGCTAACGTTGGAACTTGAGAGTTTCTCCCCTGGGCACCAACGTTTGCGCCAACGTTAGCCCCCTAACTTGGAGGCTAACGTTGGCACTTAAAATACAAAGAGGGAAGGCCAACGTTTGCGCCAACGTTAGCCCCCTAACTTGGAGGCTAACGTTGGCACTTGAATCACAAAGGAGGAAGGCCAACGTTTGCGCCAACGTTAGCCCCCTAACTTGGAGGCTAACGTTGGCACCACTAGCACCAAGCATTGCCAACGTTAGGGTCAAAGTTAGACCCCTAACGTTGGCACCAACGTCCAAACCAGGGAATTTAGCTTGCTGATATGAAAAGTTAGGGTCAAAGTTAGACCCCTAACTTTGACCCTAACGTTGAGACTAACTTTGGCTAACTTCAAAAACCGGTTCAATTGGTTCACTTCGGTTCTTCTTCAATCTTCAAGAGCAATCAACCAAGGCCTCTTTCAACCCAATTCCACCAAGAACAAAGGCCCAACTCAAGGCTTGAAGATCATTTTGGAAAGTGTATAAATAGGATAGAATTCAAGTTATTGAGGGAGCTTTTCCTTTTAGAATTTTCAGAATAGTTTTTGGGAAGCTTTTGTTACGGAGTGAACTTGAATTTCTTTGTTTCCTTTTACTTGCAATTTCATTTTACCTTTGTCTTGGATCTTGGATTTGAGAATTGAAGAAATTCTGTTTCAATCTCAATCTTGGATCTCTCTGCTTTCTTTACTTTACTGTTAATTGAATTTCATTTCCTGTTACTTGATCTTCATCTCTTTTCTTTGCAATTTACAATTTCCTTGCTATTGTTCTTGTTGGATCTAGGACGGCATTGAGATCTAGACTTGGTTTTCTAGTCTCTGGGCCCTGAGATCTCAATTTCCCATTTCAATTCTCTGTTTCTTACTTTTAATGTTCATTTACTTTACTGTTTTGTTTCCGGTTCAATCCCAATTCCCCTTCCCTCTTCTGTTTGATGCAATTTAGTTTTTCTTTGTTTAAATTCTGCAAATCCACATCCCAATTCCCTTTCCATTTCAAGCAATTTATATTCCTTGCACTTTAAGATTCCGCAATTTACATTTCTTGCACTTTAAGTTTCTGCCATTTAATTTCTTGTTCTTTAAGTTTCAGCAATTTACTTTCCCGCTCTCTTTAATTTCATGCAATTTACATTCTGCAATTCACAAATCACCCAACCAAATCTTGATTCGCTTGACTAAATCAACCACTAAACTAAAATTGCTCAATCCTTCAATCCCTGTGGGATCGACCTCACTCCCGTGAGTTTTTATTACTTGATACGACCCGGTGCACTTGCCGGTTAGTTTTGGGTGTTTTGTGAGAGATTCGTTTCTCATCAAAATATCTCATCAAGTTTTTGGCGCCGTTGCCGGGGATTGATTAGATTGACAATGATTAAGTGAGGTGGTAATCTAGATCAAGCACTTTTTCTTTATTTTTCTCTAATTTCGACTAACCCACTAACTGTTTGAAGTTTTGTCCCAACCGGCTACATCCAATTTTCAAGAGAATCACTGTGTTTTCTGTTGATTGATTTATATGTCACAGGGAAGGAGGAGTTTCTGAGAAAGAAGAACATCACAACATGAAGCCACAACTCATTACACTAATAGAGAACAATTGTTCCTATGGTGGAAATCCCTTGGAGGACTCTAAACAGCACCTATCCATTTTTCTGAAAACTTGTGGGGCTGTCAATATCAATGGTGTAGACCATGATACCATTAAGCTCTTGCTATTTCCATTCTCACTGAAGGATGAAGCGGCACAATGGCTTGAAACCTTTCCCCAAGGAAGTATAACTAGTTGGGATGAATTGGTTGCCAAGTTTCTAGCCAAATTTTCCTCACCCCAACAACACATCAAGATGAAAGAAGGAGTACATCCATTCATACAAAGAGAGGAAGAACCACTGTTCAAAGCATGGGAGAGATACAAGAAATCAAATGACAAGGTGGATTTTCGAGCATTCTATGAAGGATTAACCTCCGAAACAAGAAAAGCAGTAGATTACTTCTCAGATGGCCTACTCAAGGCAACAGCAACCATCCAAGGAACTGCAGAGTTCAGTGACAAAAGAGCCAATAACCAACACTCATTTGAGACGCCACGGAATACAATTTCAAAAAAGGAAGTAATGAATCTTGAAGGAGTAAGAGCAATCATGAATCAAAACAAGCAGCTACACCAGCAAACTCAGCAGCACTTGGAATCAATAGCTAGACAAATTGATTCTCTACATTCTGCCACAGTGAATGCACAATTTCCACCATGGAAACCACATTCTTATTTAAGAATGAGGGAACCTCAGAATCATGAACAAAGGGACCTCAACTATAATAACCCCAACTTTCCAAACCTGCAAAAACACCACCATGCCAACAAAAATCACTACACACTACCCCAATATACACATCTCCAACCCTATCCTACCTCACCACCTGCCCAAAATGACTTACATCAATCACCACAATTAACACAGTCACAACCAGTCCTAAACTTCCAAAAACTCTATGTTCTAGAAATGATGATGGAAAGGCTTATGAAAATTCAAGAAATGACATTAATAGAACAGGAGGACATAAGGAAAAACCAGGAGGCATATCTCAAGAGAATTGAAAGGTACATGGAACAAATGGTTCAAAACCCTGCTAAACTGGGTGAGAGAGAGGGAAATATATCCCTAAGAGCCAATGAAGATGACTCAAAGAACAATGAAAAAGCTGCTGAGTTGAAAGGGAAAGCAGTTATGGAAAACAAGGAAAAGCCTACGATAAGAGGAGGAAACCAAAGGCAACAGAGACCTCAACTTCCATGATCAGAGGATGAAGGATGTCAAGCTAGTGACAATAAAAGAGCGCTTGTTGGGAGGCAACCCAACCCGAGGTAGTTTTCTGTTCATAACTATTTTAATAAAAAGGTTAATTAGTTTTATCTATAATGCAAGAAGCTAAGTTTGGTGTTGCACACCAAAACAATCTAAAGGAGAATGCAGGATTTGAAGTTTGGTGTTTCACCAAAATCCCATTATAAAACACATTCTCACTTCTTGCATAATGTAGGCTTCAAGCATACTGGATGAACTAGTTAGCCATTTTACTGTTTTTCTTAGTTTCCAGTTCTTTTACTTTTGAAAAAGAAAAAAAAGAAATTATCACACATGGTTAATCCGATGCATTGGCAAGGTACTAAGTTTGGTGTTCCCACACCAAAGTAAGTTCAAAAATCCCACAAATAAATCATGCAGATTAACCATTATTTCCAAGTGCTTGGGGAACAAGCAACTTTCAATATCATTGCAGAGGTCCATACAAGCTGTTGGAAGGATTAAAGCATCATCAACCAAAGAAACAAAAGATGAATCTAGAAGACAGCAATGATGATGATGAGAAGAAGGAAAGCAAGTAAGCTTCAACAGGTTGTATTGTTAAGTCATTGTTTTGCATCAAATATTGCTGTAATTGAAAGTTGAATTGTATTCTGATCTGCCCTGCCTATCTGCATAGCATAGTTTCTCTTTTTTTTATTTACCCCTGCCTGCATAGCATAGTCTTTCTTTATAATTCAATAAGCAAGGTGTCTGATCATTCACAACATTCTTATCTTCAAAACTTGTTTGCACTCCAGTTTCAAGAAATGCATCACATGAAAGTTCTTTGAAAAGAAAGATTGAGGAATTAAACAATTTTGAGGCAAGCAAAAGATTAGGAAAAGTGGTGGTTCTGGTTATATGATTTTGTATTGAGGTTGCATGCTTGTGAAAACTTGCATGGGAGCTCATAGGCGGGACATGAAGTTCAAAGAAGTTTTGTGGAGATTCTCAAAAATTTATTGATCCAAGAAGCAGCAAACAAAAAAAAGAAAGAAAAGAAAATACAAAAACAAAAGAAATATGGCCCAAGGCTCTGAGCATCAATTACTAGGCAGAAAAAGAAAGAAAGAAACAAAAACTCAAAGAGTTGTTATCCTAGTAAATGCTTGTGGTTGAAGTGTGTCAAGGAAAGAGGCTTGAGCAAGTAAATCCTCAGGGGTGCTTCAACACCTAATACCTTAAAACCAACTGGTTTAGGAGTATTGATTGAAAGCTTATCTAAAGAGCCGCCTTGAGACATGATACTTAGAGTCGAGGCCAAAGCACATAAACTATAAGCTGCTTCAAGGTGACTACATATAAAGAGATCTCCATGACACCATTTGGATGAAAATCCTAAGACCTACGACTCCCAATATGTAAGGACTAGTGAGCACTGAAGCCCTTGCATGAGCATATGATTTAGAATTTATCCCACTGATACTTGATCACTTCACTCACTGCACTTTACAAGTGTTCCTCAATCCATCTTAATTGAAAGAACCTTGGAGCATAAATCTATTTCTTGCTTGGGGACAAGCAAGCTTTAAGTTTGGTGTTGTGATGACAAGTCATCCTAGCCCATTTTAGCTAGTCTTTTTCTTTAGTTTTCATTAGAATTATGCACTTTCTTGAGCTACAAGCAAGCTAATTGAGTAGATTTTCATGTTTCCCTTGATTGAACCAACCATATGTAAATTCATGTCATTTCATGAGGTTTTATGCTATATTTGTTGCATATTGTGGAAGATTGAATACCTCATGATTTTGAGCAAAGCTTTGATTAGTTTGGTTGATCAATGATAGGTGAAGAAGGCTTGGAGAAAGGGTGAAGCAAAGAGGAATGGCTAGGAGTGAAGAGAGGACAATAGAATAAGTGAAAATTGAACCGGGTTGCATGAAGTTAGCCCCAACGTTAGCCCCCTAACTTGGAGGCTAACATTGGGCATGTAAATCACTCCTTGGAAGTGGCCAACGTTAGCTCCAACGTTAGCCCCCTAACTTGGAGGCTAACGTTGGAACTTGAGAGTTTCTCCCCTGGGCACCAACGTTTGCGCCAACGTTAGCCCCCTAACTTGGAGGCTAACGTTGGCACTTAAAATACAAAGAGGGAAGGCCAACGTTTGCGCCAACGTTAGCCCCCTAACTTGGAGGCTAACGTTGGCACTTGAATCACAAAGGAGGAAGGCCAACGTTTGCGCCAACGTTAGCCCCCTAACTTGGAGGCTAACGTTGGCACCACTAGCACCAAGCATTGCCAACGTTAGGGTCAAAGTTAGACCCCTAACGTTGGCACCAACGTCCAAACCAGGGAATTTAGCTTGCTGATATGAAAAGTTAGGGTCAAAGTTAGACCCCTAACTTTGACCCTAACGTTGAGACTAACTTTGGCTAACTTCAAAAACCGGTTCAATTGGTTCACTTCGGTTCTTCTTCAATCTTCAAGAGCAATCAACCAAGGCCTCTTTCAACCCAATTCCACCAAGAACAAAGGCCCAACTCAAGGCTTGAAGATCATTTTGGAAAGTGTATAAATAGGATAGAATTCAAGTTATTGAGGGAGCTTTTCCTTTTAGAATTTTCAGAATAGTTTTTGGGAAGCTTTTGTTACGGAGTGAACTTGAATTTCTTTGTTTCCTTTTACTTGCAATTTCATTTTACCTTTGTCTTGGATCTTGGATTTGAGAATTGAAGAAATTCTGTTTCAATCTCAATCTTGGATCTCTCTGCTTTCTTTACTTTACTGTTAATTGAATTTCATTTCCTGTTACTTGATCTTCATCTCTTTTCTTTGCAATTTACAATTTCCTTGCTATTGTTCTTGTTGGATCTAGGACGGCATTGAGATCTAGACTTGGTTTTCTAGTCTCTGGGCCCTGAGATCTCAATTTCCCATTTCAATTCTCTGTTTCTTACTTTTAATGTTCATTTACTTTACTGTTTTGTTTCCGGTTCAATCCCAATTCCCCTTCCCTCTTCTGTTTGATGCAATTTAGTTTTTCTTTGTTTAAATTCTGCAAATCCACATCCCAATTCCCTTTCCATTTCAAGCAATTTATATTCCTTGCACTTTAAGATTCCGCAATTTACATTTCTTGCACTTTAAGTTTCTGCCATTTAATTTCTTGTTCTTTAAGTTTCAGCAATTTACTTTCCCGCTCTCTTTAATTTCATGCAATTTACATTCTGCAATTCACAAATCACCCAACCAAATCTTGATTCGCTTGACTAAATCAACCACTAAACTAAAATTGCTCAATCCTTCAATCCCTGTGGGATCGACCTCACTCCCGTGAGTTTTTATTACTTGATACGACCCGGTGCACTTGCCGGTTAGTTTTGGGTGTTTTGTGAGAGATTCGTTTCTCATCAAAATATCTCATCAAGGACGGATGGTAGCCATTGACAACGGTGATCCACCAACACACAGCTTGCCATAGGAGGAACCTTGCGTGCGTGAAGAAGAAGACAGGGGGAAAGCAGAGATTCAGAGGACAAAGCATCTTCAAAACTCCAACATATTCTCTATTACTACATAACAAGTATTTAATTCATGCTCTTTTATTTTTCGCAATCCGAACTAATAGTTATAATTGATATCCTGACTAAGAATTACAAGATAACCATAGATTGCTTCAAGCTAACAATCTCCGTGGGATTCGACCCTTACTCACGTAAGGTATTACTTGGACGACCCAGTGCACTTGCTAGTTAGTGGTACGAGTTGTGAAAAGTGTGATTTACAATTTCGTGCTCCAGTAGTCACTGGATTTTTGTCTAAATTCTTTCCACCACAGAAGCTGACTAAGCTAAGGGTGGAAGTTTAGACCTTCAGGCAGAGAGATGGTGAGATCCTCTATGAAGCTTGGGAGAGGTACAAGCTGCTGACCAGGCAATGCCCCCCTAACATGTTTTCTAAATGGACCCAGCTGGAGATCTTTTATGAGGGCCTCTGTGAAATGTCCAAAATGTGTTTAGATAATGCTGCAGGTGATTCATTACACAAGAAGAAGACGCCTAAAGAGACTACTGAGCTTATTGAGTTGTTGCTAACAACCAATATCTTTACTACTCTAATAGGAATCCTGTTAACTCTGGGACTCCTCAGAAGAAAGGTGTTTTGGAAGTGGAGACCTTGGATGCTCTTCTTGCTCAGAACAAAGTTATGTCTCAGCAGGTTAATATGCTTACTCAACACTTGAGTGGGATGCAGGTTTCAGATGTTAATGCTCAGAATGCCCCTCAAGAGGCTCTTTATGACACGACTACCCTTTATGCAAGGTGAGAATTATGATTATGCTCAATTTCCTTCTGAACAGTTTAACTACATGGGGAATGCTCCTAGAAACCCCAATAATGATCCACATGCCAAGACCTATAATCAGGGACAGAGGAATCACCCAAATCTTGGGTGGAGAGAGCAACCTCAGAGGCTACAGAATTTTAATAATAATTCTCAGGGCGGTTTTGAATAGAATAATTTCAATAACCGCCAGTTTTAGTCATCTCAACAATAACCACACCAGCAAGCAAATTCTCAATCACAGAAGAACACTGATTTGGAAGCACTAATGGTGAGTTTTATACAGAAAACCAGAGCATCAATGAAGAACTTGGAGATTTAGATGGGTCAATTAGCCACAAAAGTTAATGAAAATGATTAGAGGACTACTAATAGCCTTCATGGTAACACAATTCCAAATCCAAGAGAGGAGTGCAAGGCTATCACCATGATAAGTGGACAAGTGGCAAGTACGGAAGCACAAGTTATTGAGGAGCCGGTTGAAAAAGAAGCTCCAGAGCAGACTGAAGACACAGTAGTGCACGCCCCTCCTAGGCGTGCAGACAACCCTTTTCCAGTTACTCTTAACACACATCCGACATTGCCTAAGGCTCCTGAGTACAAGCCTAAGATGCCATACCCTCATAGACTTCAAAAGGAGACCAAGGACAAGCAGTTTTCAAAGTTCTTGGAAGTTTTCAGAAAGTTACAAATCAATATTCCTTTTGCTGAGATTTTGGAGCAAATGCCTCTCTATGTTAAATTCATGAAGGAGTTATTGTCAAAGAAGAAGCCCTTAAAGGGAGATGAGACAGTGGTCCTGACTAAGGAATGTAGTGCCATAATTCAGAATAACTTGCCAAAGAAGATGCCAGATCCAGGGAGCTTTCAAATTCCATATACCATTGGGAGCACCACCTTTGAGAAAGCCCTATGTGATCTGGGTGCAAGCATAATTCTAACGCCCTTGTCTATGATGAAAAAATTGAAAATTCAAGAGGCACAACCCACAAGAATAGCAGTACAGATGGCAGACAAATCCCTAAAGCATGTATATGGATTAGTGGAGAATGTCTTGGTCAAAGTGGGTAAGTTCTTCCTCCCAGCAGATTTTGTGATTCTTGACATGGGGGAGGATGAGAATGCCTCTATAATCCTAGGAAGACCATTCCTAGCCACTGTGAGAGCTCTAATTGATATGGAAGAAGGTGAATTAGTGCTTAGAGTGCATAATGAGCAACTGGTCTGTCATGTTTTCAAGGATATACATTTAGCAGGTGAAGAAGAAAGAGACATGCAGACTGAGCTTATTGATCCAAACCTTCAAGAACCCCCTAATGATGCACAACAGAATTTGTAGCTCAAACTTTTTTGGTGACAATAAAAAAAATTCTCCCTGACATCAAACCTAAGTTTGGTGTCGGGAATGCATCATCCACCAAAGAGGAGGTTCTCAAAAAGAAGAAAGTACCCAGTCTCTCCAGTGCAAGGCTATCACCTTAATAAGTGGACAAGTGGCAAGTATGAAAGCATAAGTTATTGAGGAAAAAAGAAGCTCCAGAGCAAGCTGAAGACACAGTAGTGCACGCCCCCTCCCAGGCATGCAGACAACCCTTTTCCAGTTACTCTAGACACACATCCGACATTGCCTAAGGCTCCTGAGTACAAGCCTAAGATGCCATACCCTCAGAGACTTCAAAAGGAGACCAAGGACAAGCAATTTTCAAAGTTCCTGGAAGTTTTTAGAAAGTTACAAATCAATATTCTTTTTGCTGAGATTTTGGAGCAAATGCCTCTCTATGTTAAATTCATGAAGGAGTTGTTGTCAAAGAAGAAGCCTTTAAAGAGAGATGAGACAGTGGTCTGATGACAAGTCATTTTGTGCATGTTTTACTAGCAATTTTTACTTGTTTTCATTAGGTTTCAAGCATTTTTTAGGCAATAAGTAAGTAATTGGATTGGAATTTCATGTATGTCTTGATTCAATCAAACATTGTTGATTTTGTGCATTATCATGAGATTTATGCAAGATTTATGTGATTATTATGAAATGATGCAAATCTTATGATTTTGGCAAGGATTTGATTGCATGTGTTTCATTGATGACATATGAAAAGATGCAAGAAAAGGAAGCAGGGCAGAGGAACGCTACGTTCGTTTGGAGAATGCTATGCTCTTCAGCAACGCGTACGCGTACAGGACGCGTACGCGTAGAACAAGCTTTTTGGAAGATCCACACGTACGTGGGCATGACGCGTACGCGTGGGTGTGATTTATGCTCTCAAGCCAAGAGCGCTACGCTCTTTAACAACGAGCGCCTGCGACAACGTTCAAAATTGAGATCCAAGTTTGGCCATCGATGCGTACGCATCAGTGACTCGTGCGCGTGGGTGCGACAATGGTGATGAATGGCGCAAATGCGTAGACAAAGCTGCAGCATGGAAAGTAACATAGTTTAATCCATACGTACGCGTGTATGATGCGTACGCGTGGGTAGCGCTCTTTGCGCGAACGTTACGCTCATTTAGAGAGCGTTGTAAGGGACGCGTGGGCGTGCAGCACGCATACACATGATGAGTACTCAGCGAGCAAGGACGTGCACGCGTAGGGGACGTGTACGCGTTGATGGTGCAAAAATGAAGAATGACACGCACGAGTGGGAGATGCGTACGCGTCGATGCCTGAGCGCTCCGTTTTCCTGAAGGTGCTACGCTCTCCTGAAGTAGAATTAAAGTACCAACATGGACCCATCCTGACCTGCTTCAACAGATGCCAAAAAGCCTAATCTAAGTACTTGAAGACTGAATTGAAAAGTATATAAATAGAAGGGAATTTGATTTAGAGGAGGCAGGCTGCCAGATTTGGAAGGCTAGTGAGGCAGAGACCCCAATTGGCAAATTCTGCAGAACTTTTCTTTGTATTTTCTTTTCTACAGTTTTCTGCACTTTCTTTGTTTTCTATTTTATTGAGCAATGATGAACTAAACCCCAAATTCATTAGGGGGAGGAGCTCTATTGTAATCATTATGAATCAATGAAATTCTTCTTCTTCTCAATCCGCTTGGGTAGCTATAGGATATCTTCTGTTTTGATTGTGAATTATTCACTTCGAAAGGGGGTTTAATTCAATTGAATGTAGGTGTGAGCCTCGGAAGGGGAATCATCTACATTAGAATTGGAGCTCTATCCTTCACAATTCTCCTAACCAACACCATTTGCGAGGAATTAAGGTTTTGAGAGTTTGTGTGGCTTATGGATAAGAGAATGTGCTCTAACTCTTCTCATGACAATTAGATCAAGGAATTGACAAGATTGATTGTGATTAGAGAGATTGGATTGCCAAGGAATTGGGATCCAATCAATTTCAATCCGCCATAGATCTACACATATGATTGAGAAAGGAGTTGAAACTCAATTGGTTCACGATGGATTATGATATCTCCAATCCCTGATGAATCATTTTCTTTGATTTTCTACAGTTTAGATCTCTCTGATTTAACTTCAATTTAAATTGTTCATTGTTGTTTTGATTCCTTGCACTCAATTCCCTTTATAATTCAAGAAATTTAAGTTTCCTTGTCATTTAAGTTTCTGCACTTCTACCTTCCTGCAATTTAAGATTCAGTTATTTACCTTTCTTGCAATTTAAGTTTTAGCTCTTCTAATTTCTTGCACTTTAAGTTTCAGTCATTTATGCTTCCTACCATTTACTTTTCTGTCAATTTACATTCTGTACTCTAGCTTTTTTTTTTTGCAATTTATATTCTGTTCATCAATTTCCACTCAAATTTCCAACTGTTAGCTTAACTAAGTTTATCACTCAACTAAAGTTGCTTGATCCATCAATCCCTGTGGGATCGACCTTACTTTTGTGAGTTTTACTACTTGATGCGACCCGGTACACTTGCCGGTTAGTTTGTGTGAAATCGATTTTCTCTCATCAAGTTTTTGGCGCCGTTGCCAAGGATTGATTTAGATAAACAATGATTAAATAGTGATAATCTAGATTAAGCAATTTTCTTTTGTTTTTCTTTTAAGCATATTAACTGTTTGACACATTGTGTCACCTAACCCTCTAACCACATTCTAGAATTAGAATGTCCAGTTTTCATTTGGTTTGTTTGTGATTGTGCAAGTCATGGAGGATGAGGTGCATGAGGAAGGAGTGACCAACAATGCTCAACCTGCAAGGAGGGTGTTGGCCTCTTACACTATCCCCAACCCTAGACACTATGGGAGCAGCATCCTCACCCCAAATGTTCATGCAAATGACTTTGAGTTGAAGCCTCAACTAATCACTTTGGTGCAGAACAATTGTGCTTATGGAGGTGGCCCTCTTGAAGACCCCAACCAACAGTTGTCTGTTTTCTTGAAGATTTGTGAAACTGTCAAGACAAATGGGGTACATCCTGACATCTACAAATTACTTTTATTCCCATTCTCTTTGAGGGACAATGCTGCCCAATTTCTAGAAACCTTTCCCAAGGAAAGTATCAACAATTGGGATGATTTGGTGAGCAAATTTCTAGCAAAGTTTTACCCACCTCAGAGAATCATCAAGCTGAAAACAGAGGTACAAACCTTCATACAAAAGGAGGGAGAGTCACTCTATGAGACATGGGAAAGATACAAGGCCTGATGATTGGATTTCTTGACGGTTTAGAATTCACAATAATTTCTCGTTGCAAGTATAGTTCCTAAACCAACATTAATCCTTTCATACAAAAATTTTGTTTGTCACTGAAACAAACCCCTAAATTTATAAACCGAAGTATTAGAACCTCGGGTCGTTCTCCCTAGGAATTGCAACAAAGTGTCTTGTTATTGGTTATGAGGTATTTTTGGGGATTTGAATGAGAAACATGAAATGTATATGGCAATGAAAATAAACTAACAAATAAAAAGGTCTTAGCAAATGTTGGTGGTCAAGGATCTCTGTCCTTATCACTAACCACAACATGAGAATTGGCAAGGATCAATCCCACTAAGTTAACCCCTAACTAATAGTAGAGGAAAGTCAAGTGAGCTATATCAATCCAAGTCCATAAGTCCTAGTTCTACACCAAATCAATTAGTGAGATCTAGCGTTAATGGCTCCCAATCGTCAATCACTTGGACATTAGCAACTCAAGAGTTCCTAAGTTACCTTCCCAAGCCAAGAGCATAAAATTCTACTCTAAAATTCAACCAAGCATTTTATCAAACACTTGGAAGGCATAAAAGGAAAACATAGTAAAATTGCAACAAATCAAATGAACAATAAAGGAACATGAAAACATAAATTGCATTAAAAGGAAAAGGAAAGAACAAAAGTGCATCAACATAAAAGTAAAGAATTACAAGAATTAAAAGCTAAACTAGAGAGAGGAAAGGTAGAAGAAGAAGAAATTGCAAAGGAAAAGTAAATCAAAGCATGAAATTAACCTAGATTATTTTGATGAGAGGACTTTTGATGGTTTAGAATTCACAAATGAAAGCTCGTTGCAATATAGTTTCTAAACCTACAATAGTCCTTTCATACAAAAATTTGGTTGTCACTAGTACAAACCCCTAAATTTACAAACTGAAGTATTAAAACCTCGGTTCGTTCTCCCTAGGAATTGAAATAAAGTGTTCTTGTTATTGGCTATGAAGTATGTTTGGGGTTTTTGAGATTTTAGACAAGAAATATAAATGGCAAAGAAAATAAACTAACAACTAACAAAGCTCTTGGCAAGATATGAGAACTAGAAGTCCTATCCTAGTTATCCTCCTCAATTGTGACCACAAATTATTCATTGCTACCACTTAGTTAACATCTACAATGGAGGAAAGTCAAGTGGATGAATTAACTTGATTCCACAAGTCCTAGCCAACTCCCAAGGGAAATACCAGCTTTAGTGGTATCATCAATTAGTAACTTCTAATTATCAATCAACAAAGGAATTAGATAACTCAAGTGTCACTAATTACTCTACCTAGGCCAAGATGAGCAAAATCTATACTAATAACTAGAAGAGGCATTTCATTAAACACATAGAAGGCAATAAAAGTAAACAACATGAATTGCAAAAATTAAAGAGATATCTAACTAGAATAGCAAGAGATCAACAATAGAAAAGGAAAACAATTATGAAACAACAAAGAACTTACCAATTGCATTGTAGAAGACATGTAGATCTACAAAAGAAAGTTCATGAACTACAACTAACAATACAAAGGAATTACAAGAGGAGAAGAATTCTACAACTACAAGAGAACAATTAACGAAAGAAAAAGGAAAAATTAGAAGAGAGGAGAAGAACTAGATCTAGATCTAAAACCTAATCCTAATTCTAGAGTGAAGTGAGAGCTTCTCTCTCTAGAAACTAACTCTAACTACTTCTAAAACTTAAACTATGACTAATGATCCAAGTATGTTAATTTCCCTTTAATTCTTGGCTTAAATAGCATCAGAAATGAGTTGGATCGGGCCCACAAGGCTTCTAAAATTGCTGGCTACGAGTTGCATTAAGTGAATCATGTGCACCCATCGGTGCATACGTGTACCGTGCGCGTGCGCGCCCCTATCTGCGATGCAACTATGGCAAATCTTATATCATTTTGAAGCCCCAGATGTTAGCTTTCCAACGCAACTGGAACCACATCATTTGGACATCTGTAGCTCATGTTATGGTTGAGTGAGTGCGAAGAGGTCGGCTTGACAGCTTTTGTGATCCTTTCATTTCTTCATGAGTTCTCCATTTCTACATGCTTTTTCTTCATTCCCTTGATCTAATCTTTGCCTCCTAAATCTGAAATCACTTAACAAACTTATCAAGGCATCTAATAGAATCAAGGTGAATTACAATTATCCAATTAAGAGCCTAAAAAGCATGTTTTCAAACTTAAGCACAAATTAGGAGACAATCATGAAACTATGCTATTTCATTGAATAAATGTGGGTAAATGGTGATAAAATCCCCCTAAAATCAATACAAGATAAACCCTAAATATGGGGTTTATCAACCTCCCCACACTTAAACCAAGCATGTCCTCGTGCTTAAACCAAGAGAAAGCAAAGGGTATTAACATTTATTCAATGTGAACTAATCTAAATGCAAACTACCTATATGCAACTATCTACATGAATGCAGTTGCTTGGTCAAAATAAATCAATTCCCAAGAATGCATATATGCACAAATGCTAAGGGTATTAACAACCATGCCAAACCACAATTGAATTGAGCTATTAAATATTTTTACAAACTTGCATGAGGAGTGATGATCATAGGTGGAAAACATGTAATTGAGCAATCGAACCCTCATCAGATGTGTTTGCACTCTATTCGCTCAAGTGTTTAGGGTTGATTCTCTCAATTCTCTCCTAATCATGCTTTCCAAGATTTATTTTTCTTCTAACAATCGACATTTATTTCATGCATGCATACAAGTATTATGAGGTCTTTTCATTGGTTGTAATGGGGCTAGGGTCAAGGTAGGATGCATATATGGTCAAGTGAGCTTGAAATTTGAATCTTTGAAAAGCTTAGACTTTCCACCTAACCTGTGACATCCTATACAGCTTCAAAACTAACCTAACTACCCATTTTTCTCACTTTTTTTTTCAACATACTCATGCATTTCCTTTTCTTGATCACTACACATATGCATTGATTCTTATTGACTTTACTTTGGGGCATTTTTGTCCCCTTTTTATTTCTTTCTTTTTCTATTTTTTTCTTCTTTTTCTTTTCTTTCTTTTTGTTTCTTTTCCTTTTTTTTTTATTTTTCTCATTTTTTTTCTTTTCTTTCAAACTATATACAAGAACATCAATGCATACGGTCTATACATTCATTACACATGAGCATGTACCCAATTCCCAATATTTACAATAAAAATACAAAACTCCCCTTTTATTCACCCAATGTCCCAAATTTTCCCACACTTGAATGATATACACTCACTAGCCTAAGCCAATCAAAGATCCAAATAAGGACTTTTATTGTTTTTCGCTTTAAGGCTTGTAATGTGCTAAATTAAGAACAAGTGGGTTAATCGTAGGCTCAAATTGGCTAACAATGGATGATAAGAGGTGAGGCTATTTGGGTAAGTGGGCTAAATGAAATGATGGCCTCAATCATATAAATGCATGAATACACAAAATAATGGACATAAAGAATCAAACAAATCAAAGATTACAATCATAGAAAGAGAATAATGCACACAAGAAGGAAAAATTAGTGGTTATAAGATGTAACCACACCATTAGGCTCAAATCTCACTTGCTTGTGTTCTTAGCTCAAAACACGTTCCACAATATATATATTTCAAGCAAGTTCTATGAATAATTTTCACTCAAATCAATTGGTGCCCTATAGATAGAAATCTTGAAGAACCTCATTATTTTGACTAAGCTTATTATGTATATATATATATGCAAAATTAAGAAAATGCAACAAAAAATCCTAAAAACCTAAAATGAAATGCAAAAGTGTTGGAATTAGAAATTTGTCACCCAAAATCGCCGATTGGTCGGACGACCCCCCCACACTTAAAAGTTTGCACCGTCCTCAGTGCACTCAAAGATGAGTAAGGGGGTACGGCGACTCTCCGAATTGCTATCTTCAGCTGGTAGATCAACCGCTTGCTGCACGTTTTTTCTTCCGCTTCCATTTTTGCTTGATGTGCATCATTCATGAAAAACAAAAATATAACACCATAAGATGAGAAAACAAAAGCAAGGAAGCAAACATTGTTGGAATGAGGTACTAATCACTAGAATTGAGTGAGTGAATTAGTGTGACATTAATGACAAATAAGTGTGTGAATTCTAAATTGTGTGCGGTTTAGAACACACATTAGCATAAAAGCTATGTCACTAAAGAAGCATGCACTTTACTCATTCTAGTATGCTTGAGATGCTTTACATAAGCTTGTAAGGTAAAAC
Source organism: Arachis ipaensis (assembly GCF_059453495.1). NCBI lineage: Eukaryota > Viridiplantae > Streptophyta > Magnoliopsida > Fabales > Fabaceae > Arachis > Arachis ipaensis. The sequence continues at coordinate 75,832,452 of NC_142440.1, read as the reverse complement.
AAGCATTAGGGAAGCATGAGAGCATTCAAGCTAAAAGCGTATGGATGCATATGATCATGGAATACAATGCATTGAAGTAAATGCACAACATCCATCAAGAGATTGCCTACTCGAGGAAAAGGATTGAAATTACATGTTGGCCAAATTATGCAATTCAAGAAGAGTTACAAGCTCGAAGGCAATTCTCATCACTTGGTATTCTTAAAAGGTAGGCATGAAAAACTCAAAATCAAGTAGCAAAATATAACCTCAACAATAGAATCCAACAAAGATTATAAACATAATGATGTTAAGATAACATCCCTTTTTAATACTCAGCAGCAATTAATGGTAAACAAGAATAAAAATCCAACACTTACAATGAAAAAGATAAAATAAAATGAAAACTAACTAAAACTAACTAATCAACTAACTAACTAACTAATTAGTTAACTAAAATAAATGGTTATCAATGGTTTTTGGGAGTGTTGGATGAGGGGTAGAAGAAGGGAAGAAGAAAGGAGAAGGAAAGAAATGGAAGGAGGAGAAGAAAAGAGATGAGTTGAAGGAAGGACATCCGCGCGTGCGCGCGGATGGCGCGCGTGCACGGATGGTGGTGCAATGGACACGACGCATATGCATACATGGCGCGTGCGCACAGATGCCTTATTTCGAGAGTGATGCGTACGCGTCATGTGCGCGTCTGCGCGAGTTGGTTTGTGTGAAAGGCACAATCGCAGCGTTCGCACAACTCTCGGGTTTTTGGCTTGGGGGTGGAATTTCTCAATCCACGTGTACGCGTACATAGCACGTTTGCGCGGATAGGCGAAAATTCTTGATGCATGCGTACGCGCACAGTGCGCGTACGCGCGGATGGTGCTCTGTTTTTCAAAATTTTTTTCTATGTTTCTGCACCAATCCAAGCGTTCCAAACCTCCAAACAGCTACCAAAACACCTTAAAACCTTATTTAACGTACTAAACTATCAATTATACTCAACAAATCAACCAAAAACATGAATTTAAACTAATTACCAATATGTACAAAAAGAGAAAATGAAAAGAAGTTACCATGGTGGGGTGTCTCCCACCTAGCACTTTTATTTATTGTCCTTAAGTTGGACTTATGGGGAGCTTCTTATCAAGGAGGCTTGTGCTTGAAGCTATCTTTGAACATCCACCAATTCTTGAATCTCCAATAAGCTCCATTCTTCAAAGTTAATATCTTCAAGCCTTGATGGAGTTCTGCACAAGCTATGAGCTCTGAAATTTGATTTTCCTTGTGCGATCCGGGATCCCACACTTTGTTTTGACACCCGTCCTTGAATTGGTCATCATTATTCCATCCGGGTGGCATGGCCTTGGAATTCTCAAAGAAGCTTCCAAATAACTTCCTAAACCTATGCAATTTGGTTCCACACCAACCATTGCTCTTGAATTTTGAGCTTGCAACCGTCATGAGCTTAGAATGACGTTTTCAACCACTACACAACTCTTTCCTACTCTTAACTCCACAAAGAGCTCTAAGTTGACCATCATTTTCAATCAAACCATATTCAAGTGAGAAAGTAAAGCTTAGGGATAAGAATTTTACCCACTTGAATGTTGTGTAGGATGATGACTTAGGAAGGGGTGGTCCCAATGATCTTGCAAGCTCCACTCCCTTATGCTCTTCCTTGACTATCTCTACCTCTTCGCAAGCTTCTTTAATTTCAACCTTTTCCCTTTTATCACTTGGCTTGGTGTCATCTTCAAGAACTTCGCTTTCTTGCTCAATGGGAGGTGATTTAATTTTAGATAGGAATTCATTGATGAATGAATCCATTTTTTGATCAACCTTTTCATATTCTTCAATCTTGATATACACCAATTCAACTTTTTCCCCTTGGTAGCTCTCTTCTGATTCACTCTCTTTCTCATTGCTCACCAAGGGTATGGGGGGTTGTGCACATTCTTCTATAATTTCAACTTCATGTCCAATGAGAGAGGATGTAATTATAGATAAAAATTCCTCCATGATTGAATCCATCTCTTGATAAACCTCTTTCAAGTCTCCAACTATGATATGCCTTGGAGGTTGCGCACCCTCCTCAACATCAATATCAAGCTTCTTGGAAGAGTGCTCCATGATGCTACATTCCCATGGACTTTCAACATCTCCTAAATCTTCAACCACTTCTTCCTTTTCTTCAATGATCATATGCTCCTCCAATTGTTCTAATACAAAATAGCATCCCTCATTTCCCACTGGAGTTTCCAATCTCTCCTTCATGCTATGCTCTTCAATTGATTCTTCACATGTGGCTACGGAAGAACCTTGAGTATTCAAGCATTGGTAGGCTAAAGTATGCACTACCTTGGTCAAGTTAGTCACAAACTCTAGGGTGTTCCTTTACATATCCGCTTGTCCTTGAAGTAGCAAGGTAAGAGACTCATCTATTAGGGCTTGGGGTGGGCAAGAGGGTTCATTATTTTGGAGAAAGGGTTCATAGTAGGAAGGTGATTCTTCATGGTAAGGGTATGGAGATGGTGTATATTGAGGTGGTTCATGGTAGTAATCTTGATAGGGTTATGGTGGTTCTAAAAGTTCTTGATCATAATGGTCATAAGAGTATGGTATGGGTGATTAGTCATATGATGGATATGGATCACAAAAAGGTGCTTGGTATGGAAAGGCTTGTGAGTATGGTTGGGGTTCATGTTGAGGATAAGAGTCATAGGCATATGATGGTTGTAATTGATTGTCATAAAAAGATTCACCATAGCCATTGAATTGACATGCATTAGGGTGGAAATTATACCTATACGTATCCGGAGGTTGTTGCCAATATGAGTGATCAATTCCTTGAGGCTCCTCCCATCTTTGTTGATTCCACCCATAATGAGTGTCATTATTGAAGTTCACATTTCCTACAACACAATTAGAACCAAACTCATAGACAAAGTGAGAATTCATGATAGCAAGAGAAAATGAAAACAAAATCAAATAAGAAGCAAGAAAATTGAATCCTAAAACAAGCAAGAACTAACAAAAAAGCAAAAGGAAAACATATTCACAATATTCACATATATATAATAACCAATAATACAACACCATTGCAAGTCCCCGGCAACGGCGCCATTTTGATGAGAGGACTTTTGACGGTTTAGAATTCACAAATGAAAGCTCGTTGCAATATAGTTTCTAAACCAACAATAGTCCTTTCATACAAAAATTTGGTTGTCACTAGTACAAACCCCTAAATTTACAAACCGAAGTATTGAAACCTCGGGTCGTTCTCCCTAGGAATTGCAATAAAGTGTTCTTGTTATTGTCTATGAAGTATGTTTGGGGTTTTTGAGATTTTAGACAAGAAATATAATTGGCAAAGAAAATAAACTAACAACTAACAAAACTCTTGGCAAGATATGAGAACTAGAAGTCCTATCCTAGTTATCCTCCTCAATTGTGACCACAAATTGTTCATTGCTATCACTTAGTTAACATCTACAATGGAGGAAAGTCAAGTGAATGAATTAACTTGATTCCACAAGTCCTAGCCAACTCCCAAGGGAAAGACCAGCTTTAGTGGTATCCAAATCAATTAGCAACTTCTAATTATCAATCAACAAAGGAATTAGATAACTCAAGCATCACTAATTACTCTACCTAGGCCAAGAGGAGCAAAATCTATACTAATAACTAGAAGAGGCATTTCATCAAACACATAAAAGGCAATAAAAGTAAACAACATGAATTGCAAGAATTAAAGAGATATCTAACTAGAATAGAAAGAGATCAACAATAGTAAAGGAAAACAATTATGAAACAACAAAGAACTTACCAATTGTATTGAAGAAGAAATGTAGATCTACAAAAGAAAGTTCATAAACTACAACTAACAATATAAAGGAATTACAAGAGGAGAAGAATTCTACAACTACAAGAGAACAATTAAGGAAAGAAAAAGGAAAAATTAGAAGAGAAGAGAAGAACTAGATCTAGATCTAAAACCTAATCCTAATTCTAGAGAGAAGTGAGAGCTTCTCTCTCTAGAAACTAATTCTAACTACTTCTAAAACTTAAACTATGAATAATAATCCAAGTATGTTAATTCTCCTTCAATTCTTGGCTTAAATAGCATCAGAAATGAGTTAGATTGGGCCCACAAGACTTCTAAAATCACTGGCCACGAGTTGCATTAAGTGAATCATGTGCACCCATCGGCGCATACATGTACCGTGCGCGTGCGTGCCTCTATCTGCGATGCAACTATGGCAAATCTTATATCATTTCGAAGCCCCATATGTTAGCTTTCCAACGCAACTAGAACCGCATCATTTAGACCTCCGTAGCTCAAGTTATGGTCGATTGAGTGCGAAGAGGTCGGCTTGACAGCTTTTGCGATCCTTTCATTTCTTCATGAGTTCTCCATTTCTACATGCTTTTTCTTCATCCCCTTGATCCAATCTTTGCCTCCTAAATCTGAAATCACTTAACAAATATATCAAGGCATCTAATGGAATCAAGGTGAATTACAATTAGCCAATTAAGAGCCTAGAAAGCATGTTTTCAAACTTAAGCATAAATTAGGAGACAATCATGAAACCATGCTATTTTATTGAATAAATATGGGTAAAAGGTGATAAAATCTCCCTAAAATCAATACAAAATAAACCCTAAATATGAGGTTTACCAGGCCCTGATAAGAAAATACCCACCAGAGATGTTCAGTGAGTGGGTGAAACTTCAAAACTTTTACGAAGGATTGACCATGAAATCAAGAAAAGCATTAGATTACTCCTCGAGAGGTTGACTCCAGATGATGAAAACTGCCTAAGAAGCACAAGATCTCATTGATATGGTGGCCAACAATCAATATTTTTACTTATCTTAGAGGCACCATGACACAAGTCCAAAGAGGGGAGTGATGGAACTTGAAGGAGTAAATGCAATCCTGACCCAAAACAAGCAGATACATCAACAAATTCAGCAACAAATGGAGATGATGGCCAAGAGAATTGATGGACTGCAACTTGCTGCAGTGAATACACAAAGCCAATCTCAAATCTCACATGGAGGGAATCAATCTGAAGAAGGTTTTGGGGTATTCAACTATGAGCAACAATGCCCTGAACAGGTGCAATACATGAACAACACTTCAAGTTTATTCCAACATGACTTCCATGGTGATGCATACAATCCATCTTGGAGGACTCATTCTAACTTGAGGTGGGATGAGCACCAGAAACAAGGACAAAGGGACTTCAACTCTAACAGCTTTTGCAACACCAACAAGCATAACCAACCCCCCTACTAACAACAACCATTACACACTACCACAAAATACATACACATCCAACCTCATCACACTTCACAAACTCCCCAAAACAACTTCTCCACACCACCATTTAATCCACAAAACAACCCCTATGATTTTTCAAACAACTTCCACCAACAACCATCACATCCCACACAGCCACATCCAGAAACTCAAAGGATCTCCAACTTAGAAATATTGATGGAGAAACTCATCAAAACTTAAGAGATGGCCAGACAAGATCAAGAAGCTTCAATTAGAAATCTTGAGAGACACATGGGATAAATGGCTAAACAAATTACAGAGATGGGTGAGAAGAAACCAAATGGATTTCCTAGTGTCACTGAAGACAACCCAAGAGACAAAGGAAAAGCTACAAAATGGGAGGAGTGCAAAGCACTCATAGTGGGAACTGAGAAGACAATGGAAAAAGAAGCCATCATTTAGGAGGAACACAACAGAGAAGTTCCACAAGAATAGACAGAGGAGAGAAGTGAAAAGGATCAGAAAACCAAGAATGCACAAATCTCAAAGGAAGACAAGAACATCCTTGAACCACAGCTGCAAGAGAAGAAGGAAGGGGTGAAGCCATATGTCCCCAAACTTCCATACCCTCAAAGGTTCAAGAAAGAAAACGAGGATAAGCAATACTCAAAATTTCTAGACATATTCAAGACACTCAGCATCAATATCCCTTTCTTAGAAGCACTTGAACAGATGCCATTATATGCCAAATTTATGAAAGAAGTGCTAACAAAGAAAATATCCTTGAAAGAAGGACAAATTGTTGAGATGACAATGGAGTGTAGTGCTATTCTCCAAAGAAGTTTACCAGAGAAGAAGGATGATCTTGGACGTTTTTATATACCTTGCACCATAGGAAATAAAACTATTGAGAAATCATTCTGTGACCTTGGTGCAAGCATAAACTTGATGCCTCTATTTCTCATGAGGAAACTTCATATTCTTGAGCTAAAATCCACTCGAATAGCTCTCCAAATGGCTGACAAATCCATTAAGCAAGCACTGGGAGTTGTGGAGAATGTGCTGGTAAAAGTGGGAAAATTCTTTCTCCCAGCTGACTTTGTCATCCTAGATATGGAAGAGGACCCTAACACTTCCATCATCCTGGGGAAGCCTTTCCTAGCTACGGGCAGAGCATTGATAGATGTTGAAAAAGGAGAATTGTTGCTAAGAGTGCATGATGAGCACCTAGCATTTTATGTCTTCAAGACCCTACACGAGCCCACTCAAGAAGAAGAATGCATGAAGGATAAGGCCAGAGATCATGGCTTAAAGGAGGCATTCAAGGAGTTAACTCCAAGGCTTCTAAACCAATGCTTGAAAGAAGTAGAAATGGTGCAACAGACCAAAAAAGTCAAGGAGGAACTAGATTCAAAACCCCCAGATGAGATCCCCAACAAGAAGCCCCCAGATAAAGAACCACCAAGGCATGAATTATCTTCTGAGAAAGAAAAGAAGAAGAGGCCAAGAGGGTGAAAAAACAAGAAGATCCCCACTGAAGGCTTCTCACTAGGGGATAAAGTGATGTTAAACTACCAACCAAAGAAGTTGTCTCCATAATTGTCTGAGTACTATACTATGAATCGGATCTTTTCACTTGAACACCTAGAGATCATCAAAGAGGAGACCGGGAGGAAGTTAACAGTAAGAGGAGAAAAGCTGAGGCACTATGATTTTTAGCCTCCATGATCAAAGGACAAAAAGTCAAGCTAGTGACGTTAAAAGAGCGCTTGTTGGGAGGCAACCCAACCAAAGGTAATTTTCTTTTCATAGCTATTCAATAAAAGAGCTAAGTAGATTTTTCTGCATTGTAAGGAGCTAAGTTTGGTGTTACACACCAAAATAATTCAAGGGTGAATGCAGGATGCTAAGTTTGGTGTTCCACCAAAAATTTTATTAAAAAACACATTTCAACCCTCTGCATAAATGGTCACTGACTCCAAACAATTAGGGAAACTACTTAACCATTGTTTACTTTCTAGTTTATAGTTTGTTTTCTTCAATAAAAGCACAAGGTTTCATGTATGAGATTAATCTGATGCATAATAGATATTGGCAAGGAACTAAGTTTGGTGTTCACACACCAAAATAAGTTCAAAAGCCTACAACCATTTATGCATGCTAACCATCTTTCATGTGCTTGGCGGACAAGCAACTTCCAATAACTTTGCAGAAATTCAATCAATCTCTTGGAGGGTAAGATGCACCATCATCTAAAGACACAAAGAAGGATACAAAAGCTATGGATGATGAGGACAAAGTAAAAAACTAGAAGACATCACCAAGAGGTTGTATTGTTACTTAATTCCCTCTGATTTGAAGTGCTTTAGTTGGAAGTCTAAATGTACCCCTACTGATTAGTTTAAGTTGTATGCATTCTGTTTGTCTACTGTCTTTTTAATTGTCAAATAAGTGTGCTAGTCTAAGTGCTTGCTTCATTTTTAGCCTGCTTGAATATATGCTTTGTCCCTTTGGCTTGAATAAAAGAAAAATTATTATGAAACAGAGAAAGAGTAAAGGTCTGGTTTGATATGAGACAGGATAAAGTTATGTGGTGGTATGTGCTGGTTCATTAGCTGATTTATGAATAAGGCTAGAGATTGGCATGACTTTGTGATATGAACTTGAGTTACATTCCATGAGATTTGACAAATAAAAGAGGTCCATAATAAAAGAAAAATTTTGCAAGAAAAAGAAACAAAAAGAAATAAACAAGGCTGGGCACCAATGGCTTGAGATTTGGATATATACCTGTGATGCTCTTGTACAAAGATAAGCTTGCATAACTAGGTTCTAAGGGGTGCTTTATTACCTGGCAACTTGGGTTAACTAACCCAGGATTGCTAACCGAAAGTCCACCATCAAGAGCTACTTTGAGACAAAGCATTTAGTGACCCAAAGAGGTGCTGGGCATCAATTTCCACAGAACAGAACAAGCTAGATGTTTGTGATGTGTGTGTACTAAGGAGAGGCTTGAGCAAGTAAGCCCTTAGGGGTGTCTCAACACCCAGCATCTTGAACCAACTGGGGCGGAAATGCTGGCTGAAAGCTTACTCTAAAGAGCTACCTTTGACACATAGCATTTAACCTCAGCAAGGAATAAATCTCAATCAAAAGAAAAAGAGCAAGAAAAACTAAAGACCAAGCAATAAAAAGTTTCATTTTTTTATAACTCAAGTAAGGATCCAAAAGAGAGTTGATACTTCAACCACAGAATAAAAATCACTAAGATACCATGCATGAAAATGCCACTAACTAAAATTGAATGTCTTCCAATAAGGGCTATTACCTCTCGTTGTTATCATTCATTCTTCTTATGATTTAGTTCTTGCTTGGGAACAAGCAAGATTTAAGTTTGGTGTTGTGATGACAAGTCATTTTGTGCATGTTTTACTAGCAATTTTTACTTGTTTTCATTAGGTTTCATGCGTTTTTTTAGGCAATAAGTAAGTAATTGGATTGGAATTTCATGTTTGTCTTGATTCAATCAAACATTGTTGATTTTGTGCATTATCATGAGATTTATGCAAGATTTATGTGATTATTATGAAATGATGCAAATCTTATGATTTTGGAAAGGCTTTGATTGCATGTGTTTGATTGATGACAGATGAAAAGATGCAAGAAAAAGAAGCAAGGTAGAGGAACGCTACGTTCGTTTGGAGAACGCTACGCTCTTCTGTGACGCGTACGTGTATAGGACGCGCACGCGTAGAACAAGCTTTTCGGAAGATCCATGCGTATGCATGCATGACGCATACGCGTGGTGTGATTTACGCTCTCAAGCCAAGAGCGCTACACTCTTTAACAACGAGCGCCTTCGATAGCGTTCAAAATTGAGATTCAAAGTTTGGCCATCGATGCGTACACGTCAGTGACGGGTGCACGTGGGTGCGACAATGGTGATGAATAGTGCAAACGCGTAGATGAAGCTGCAGCGTAGAAAGTAACATAGTTCAATCCACGCGTACGTGTGTATGACGTGTACGCGTGGGTAGCACTCTTTGCGCGAATGTTACGCTCATTTAGAGAGCGCTGCAAGGGACGCGTGGGCGTCCAGCACGCGTACGCGTGATGAGTACTCAGCGAGTAAGGACGGCGTAGAGGACGCGTACGCGTCGATGGTGCAAAAATGAAGAACGACGCGTACGCGTGGGAGACGTGTACGCATTGATGCTTGAGTGCTCCATTTTCCTGAAAGCGCTACGTTCTCCTGAAGCAGAATTAAAGTACCAACATGGACCCATCCTGACCTGCTTCAACAGATGCCAAAAATTCCAATCCAAGTACTTGAAGACTGAATTGGAAGGTGTATAAATAGAAGGGAATTTGATTTAGAGGAGGCAGGCTGCCAGATCTGGAAGGCCAGTGAGGAAGAGACCCCAATTGGGGAATTCTGCAGACCTTTTCCTTGTATTTTCTTTTCTACAGTTCTCTGCACTTTCTTTGTTTTCTGTTTTATTGAGCAATGATGAACTAAACCCCAAATTCATTAGGGGAAGGAGCTCTATTGTAATCATTATGAATCAATGAAATTCTTCTTCTTCTCAATCCGCTTGGGTAGCTATAGGATATCTTCTGTTTTGATTGTGAATTATTCACTCTGGAAGGGGGTTTAATTCAATTGAATGTGGGTGTGAGCCTCGGAAGGGGAATCATCAACATTAGAATTGGAGCTCTATCCTTCACAATTCTCCTAACCAACACCATTCGCGAGGAATTGAGGTTTTGAGAGTTTGTGTGGCTTATGGATAAGAGAATGTGCTCTAACTCTTCTCATGACAATTAGATCAAGGAATTGGGAAGATTGATTGTGATTATAAAGATTGGATTGCCAAGAAATTGGGATCCAATCAATTTTAATCCGCCATAGATCTACACATATGATTGAGAAAGGAGTTGAGACTCAATTGGTTCATGATGGATTATGACATCTCCAATCCCTGATGAATCATTTTCTTTAATTTTCTACAGTTTAGATCTCTCTGATTTCACTTCAATTTGAATTGTTCATTGTTGTTTTGATTCCTTGAACCCAATTCCCTTTATAATTCATGCAATTTAAGTTTCCTTGTCATTTAAGTTTCTGCACTTCTACCTTCCTGTAATTTAAGATTCAGTTATTTACCTTTCTTGCAATTTAAGTTTTAGCTCTTTTAATTTCTTGCACTTTAAGTTTTAGTCATTTAAGCATCCTGCCATTTACTTTTCTTTCAATTTACATTCTGCACTCTTGCTTTTTTTTTTTTTGCAATTTATATTCTGTTAATCAATTTCCACTCAAATTTCCAACTGTCAGCTTAACTAAATTTATCACCCAACTAAAGTTGCTTGATCCATCAATCCCTATGGGATCGACCTCACTTTTGTGAGTTTTACTACTTGATGCGACCTGGTACACTTGCCGGTTAGTTTTTGTGAAATTGATTTTCCCTCATCATGGTCCTAACTAAGGAATGTAGTGCCATAAATTAGAATAACTTGCCAAAGAAGATGCCAGATCCAGGGAGCTTTCAAATTCTATATACCATTGGGAGCACCGCCTTTGAGAAAACCCCATGTGATCTGGGTGCAAGCACAAATCTAATGCCCTTGTCTTTAATGAAGAAATTGAAAATACAAGAGGCACAACCCACAAGGATAGCATTACAGATGGCAGACAAATCTCTAAAGCCTGCATATGGATTAGTGGAGAATGTCTAGGTCAAAGTGGGTAAGTTCTTCCTCCCAGCAGATTTTGTGATTCTTGACACGGGAGAGGATTAGAATGCCTCTATAATCCTAGGAAGACCATTCCTAGCCACTGGGAGAGCTCTAATTGATGTGGAAGAAGGTGAATTAGTGCTTAGAGTGCATAATGAGCAACTAGTCTTTCATGTTTTCAAGGATATACATTCAGCAGGTGAAGAAGAGAGGTGCATGCAGACTGAGCTTATTGATCCAATCCTTCAAGAACCCCTGATGATGCACAAAGAATCTGCAGCTCAAACCTCCTTTGGTAACAATCAACAAAATTCTCCCTGACATCAAACCTCAGTTTGGTGTCGAGAATGCATCATCCACCAAGGAGGAGGTTCTTAAAAAGAAGAAAGTACCCAAGGAATGGAGAGATAAAAAGATTCCCGCTGAAGACTTCTCCCCAAGAATGAAGGTGGTATTCACTGCATGCTCAATCCTGCCTCATACAGTGAACATTATCCTATCTCTTGACCATATAGAGTTGATCCATGAGAGCACAGGAAATTAGTTAACAGTGAGGGGTGAAGAGTTGAGCCCCTATGATCCTCCTCCTTAGAGGAGCTGACGGTCAAGCTAGTGATGGAAAAGAAGCGCTTGTCGGGAGTCAACCTAATATTTTTGTATCCTTAAGTTTGATTTTTACTTTGATTTTTTTATTTATTTAGTTTCGTTTGAGTTTCTACTATTTTTCCTTTGTTTTACGTGTATTTGGATCATGCAGAGTAATTAGAACAGAAATAGGTGCATGAAAACAGAGTTTCAGACACCCTGGAGAAGCTAAGCTCGAATTGGGTGGCGCCTAACTTCAAAACCTCAAGTTAGGCGCCACATTCAAGCCAGTTTTGAAAATGCTTACTGGAGGGGTGGCGCCTAACTTCACCCCTTGAAGTTAGGCGCCAATGATGCGTACAATTGGGCATTACTCCTTGGAGGAGTGGCGCCTAACTTGGCCACATCAAGTTAGGCGCCACATGAAGCGTGCTAAGAATGGTTTGGGTCTACTAGGTCTGCGTCTAACTTGGAATTACTCAAGTTAGGCACCAGGTATGAGTAACGCATGGAGTTGGGTGCCATCCTTATCAAGTTAGGCGCCAAGTCAGGAGCACCAGCCCAAGTTAGGCGCCATGGATATGAAGTTAGGCGCCATGTACTTGGAGTTAGGTGCCAGACTCCCTCACCTTGACTTATTCCAAGACCCAATCACACTACTCCTAAAGCAAATCCCTTTTGATTCGGTCCCCAGCCCCTTCCAATCAATTCCAAGATACCCCTCATGCCCAGATATCCCTTGTCCCCATCGTTAGGCGCCAACCTCAGCTCTTTGTCCTATTTACATATCAAATCACATGCTTTCCTAAACCAAATCATTTTGATACAATTACCATATTAACCCCATTCTCATACCATATCAAATCACATGCACCCCATTCTCGTACCATATTAACCCCCTCCAAACCCTTACCCTCGTTCCTTATATCCCCTGATCCTTCCCCCTTCTTTAGTGACCCCACCCACATTTCATAATACATACGTCCCTATCCCCTATATATATATATATATATATTCAAAAAATAAAATAAAATAAAAAACCATTTAATTAATTTTAACATCTCTTATCCTTTTATTATTTTCTTCTTCTTTTGTAATAATTTTTGTTTTTACTCCTCCGTGCATTTTTTATGTCCCTCCCTATTTTCAATTTTTCTTTGCTTCAGGACAAGAAAAATTTTAAGTTTGGTATTGTCGCTTCGCTTGTAGCTTTTCTGTTTATTTTAATGGCACCAAAGGGAGGCGAACTATCTTCATGGAGGAGCACAGCCTGAAGAATGAGACGGCCACTAGGATAACTGAGGTGGTTAAGTTTCTTTTATTCTATATCTCCTTCCGTTCTTATTATGTTATATTCCAATTTTCTGCTATTTTATCTTAGTTTTTGCATGATCTTTTGTTATTTCAATTCCTAGGTTCAAGTTTAATTTTGCTGATTTTAATTCTGTTATTTGTTTTTAGTACTAAAAAGTTGTCGAGATCAAGTGCATTTAACAGAGTATGCCAAAGGCTTTGAGCACCACTGTGTGGGAGTAACTGAAAGAAAAAAAATCAGAGCTTAAAGAGAGTTCCCCAGTTAAGTGCTTGTGGTGTTTTAGTGTCAAGTGCAACTTGAGACAAAGCATTTAAAGTAACGGCTAGGCTCAAGGTGCAAAGCACCAAAGAAAAGAGAATGAAAGAAATTTTGCTGTGTTCAAGGATTAAACCAAAGTATAAAGGCAAGAGAATTCATAATATTATCTGGATTCTAATTTCGATAGACAGTGACATTCCTCTGATTCAAGGAAGAGTGAGATGCCTAAACTATTCAAGATTGCAGGTATAAACCCCACTTTCAAAAGAGAGATGAGCTTAATTGAACACTCGCTTTTCATGCAAATTCACATCCTAAGCCTATATTAGTTTTGGTTGCTTGAGGACAAGCAACAATTCAAGTTTGGTATTGTGATGCGTGAGCATCTTTCCCATCTTTTCGTAGTGAATTTGCATTCAAATTGTTGAGTTTAATCAAGATTTAAATATTATTTAGCCACTATGGATGCTACTTTAAGTCGTGCGCAATTCTATTTATTTCATTTAGCATTCGGATGGATTTGATAGAGGTTCTGTAGAAAAAGAGAAGAAAGCGGATGATGCTGTCAACCCTGACCTCCCTGCACTCTCACATAAATAACTCGAGCTACAGAGATTTAATTGACATGATTTCAGTGGCATTGGAAATTTAACTTCCGGAGCTTTCCAACGATATATAATATTCTATGCTTCTTCTCCGAAAATTCGGCAAGGGTGACGCGTAACTTGGGATTCACCAAGTTAGGCGCCAAGACAAAGCAAAACGCGTCCAACCTCACTGCCAAGGTGGCGCATAACTTGGAATTTCTTAAGTTAGGCACCAGGCATACCCATCACACTCATTTCTTGCTGCCTCCTTCAAGTTAGGCGCCACACCCTCCCAAGTTAGCTGATGAGCAGATATTTTATACGCTTTTTGGCATTGTTTTCATATAGTTTTTTTAGTATGTTTTGTTTAAGTCTTATTAAGTTTTCATAGGGTTTATTGTTAAATTCACATTTTTGGATTCTACTTTGAGTTTTTGTGTTTTTATGCAATTCCAGGTATTTTCTGGCTGAAATTGAGGAGCTAGAGCAAAAGTCTGATTCAAAGACAGAGAAAGCACTGCAGATGCTGTCCGGATCTGACCTCCTTGCACTCGAAAGAACATTTCTGGGGCTATGGAAAGCTGACTGATGAGCGGATAATTTATACGCTTTTTGGCATTGTTTTTAGTATGTTTTTAGTAGGATCTAGTTACTTTTAGGGATGTTTTTATTAGTTTTTATGTTAAATTCACATTTTTGGACTTTACTATGAGTTTGTATGTTTTTCTGTGATTTCAGGTATTTTCTGGCTGAAATTGAGGGACTTGAGCAAAAATCAGATTCAGAGGTAGAAGAAGGACTGCTGATGCTGTTGAATTCTGACCTCCCTTCACTCAAAGTAGATTTTCTGGAGCTACAAAACTCAAAATGGTGCGCTTCTAATTGCGTTGGAAAGTAGACATCCAGGGCTTTCCAGCAATATATAATAGTCCATACTTTGGCCGAGTATAGATGATGCAAAAGGTCATTGAACGCCAGTTATACGCTGCAGTCTGGAGTTAAACGCCAGAAACACGTCACGAACCAGAGTTGAACGCCAAAAACACGTTACAACTTGGCGTTCAACTCCAGAAGAAGCCTCTACATGTGTAAACTTCAAGCTCAGCCCAAGCACACACCAAGTGGGCCCTGGAAGTGGATTTATGCATCAATTACTTACTTCTGTAAACCCTAGTAACTAGTTTAGTATAAATAGGACTTTTTACTATTGTATTAGACATCTTATGATTTTAGTTCGTCTTTGGATCATATTGATCACATTTGGGGGCTGGCCATTCGGCCATGCCTGAACCTTTCACTTATGTATTTTTCAACGGTAGAGTTTCTACACTCCAAAGATTAAGGTGTGGAGCTCTGCTGTTCCTTATGAATTAATGCAAAGTACTACTGTTTCTTTATTCAATTCAACCTATTCCGCTTCTAAGATATTCATTTGCACTTCAATATGAATGTGATGAACGTGACAATCATCATCATTCCCTTACAAACGCGTGCCTGACAACCACTTCTGTTCCACCTTAGATTGAATGAATATCTCTTGGATCTCTTAATCAGAATCTTCGTGGTATAAGCTAGATTGATGGCGGCATTCATGAGAGTCTGGAAAGTCTAAACCTTGTCTGTGGTATTCCGAGTAGGATTCAGGGATTGAATGACTGTGACGAACTTCAAACTCGCGAGTGCTGGGCGTAGTGACAGACGCAAAAGGAGGGTGAATCCTATTCCAGTATGATCGAGAACCTCAGATAATTAGCCGTGCTGTGACAGAGCATTTGGACCTTTTTCACAAGAGGATGGGATGTAGTCATTCACAACGGTGATGCCCTTACATAAAAATTTCATATGCATTCTTGCATTCATAGTGTCTATACATGAAAAATTTCTAAGTTTGGTGTCTTGCATGTTTTCTTTGCATAAAAAATTTTTCAAAAATATGTTCTTGATGTTCATCATGATCTTCAAAGTGTTCTTGGTGTTCATCTTGACATTCATAGTGTTCTTGCATGCATCATGTGTTTTGATTCATAATTTTCATGTTGTGAGTCATTTTTTTATGTTTTTCTCTCTCATCATTAAAAATTCAAAAATAAAAAAATATCTTTCCCTTTTTCACTTATAAATTTCGAAAATTTGGATTGACTTTTTCAAAACTTTTTAAAATTTAGTTGTTTCTTATGAGTCAAATCAAATTTTCAATTTAAAAATCTTATCTTTTTCAAAATCTTTTTCAAAAATCAAATCTTTTTCATTTTTCTTATTTATTTTCGAAAATTTTAAAAATATTTTTCAAAAATCTTTTTCTTAATTTTATCTCATAATTTTCGAAAATATCCTCAACAATTAATGTTTTGATTCAAAAATTTCAAGTTTGTTACTTACTTGTTAAGAAAGATTCAAATTTTAAGTTCTAGAATCATATCTTGTGATTTCTTGTGAATCAAGTCATTAATTGTGATTTTAAAAATCAAATCTTTTTCAAAACTAATTTCAATCATATCTTTTCAAAAAGATCTTTTTATCTTATCTTTTTCAAAATCATATCCTTTTAATCATATCTTTTTAAAACATATCTTTTTTTCAAAAATTTGATTTTAAAATATCTGTTCTAACTTCTTATCTTCTTATCTTTTCAAAATTGATTTTCAAATTTGTTTCAACTAACTAATTAACTTTTTGTTTGTTTCTTATATTTTTCAAAACTACCTAACTAACTCTCTCCCTCTAATTTTCGAAAATCTCTTCCCTCTTTTTCAAAAATTCTTTTTAATTAACTAATTGTTTCAATTTTTAATTTTAATTTGATTTCATTCCTAATTTTCGAAAATCACTAACCCCTTTTCAAAATTTTATTTTCGAAAATCCTCCTTCTCTCTCATCTCTTTCTATTTATTTATTCACCTACTAACACTTCATCTCACCCAAATTCGAACCCCCTCTTCCATCTGTGTTCAAATTTTCTCTTCTTCCCTTCTTTACATTACATTCTTTTCTTCTTCTACTCACACAGGGGAACCTCTATACCTGGGTGAAAAGGATTCCTATTATTATTTTTTTTCTGTTCCCTTCTTTTTCATATGAGCAGGAGCAAGGACAAGAACATTCTTGTTGAAGCAGACCCTGAACCTGAAAGGACTCTGAAGAGGAAACTAAGAGAAGCTAAAATACAACAATCCAGAGATAACCTTACAGAAATTTTCGAACAGGAAGAGGAGATGGCAGCCGAAAATAATAATAATGCAAGGAGGATGCTTGGTGACTTTACTGCACCTAATTCCAATTTACATGGAAGAAGCATCTCCATCCCTACCATTGGAGCAAACAATTTTGAGCTAAAACCTCAATTAGTTTCTCTGATGCAGCAAAACTGCAAGTTTCATGGACTTCCATCTGAAGATCCCTTTCAGTTCTTAACTACATTCTTGCAGATATGTGATACTGTTAAGACTAATGGAGTAGATCCTGAAGTCTACAGGCTCATGCTTTTCCCATTTGCTGTAAGAGACAGAGCTAGAGTGTGGTTGGACTCTCAACCCAAAGATAGCCTGAACTCTTGGGATAAGCTGGTCACGGCTTTCTTAGCCAAGTTCTTTCCTTCTCAAAAGCTTAGTAAGCTTAGAGTGGATGTTCAAACCTTCAGACAAAAGGAAGGTGAATCCATCTATGAAGCTTGGGAGAGATACAAGCAACTGACCAAAAAGTGTCCTTCTGACATGCTTTCAGAATGGACCATCCTGGATATATTCTATGATGATCTGTCTGAATTAGCTAAGATGTCATTGGATACTTCTGCAGGTGGATCCATTCACCTAAAGAAAATGCCTACAGAAGCTCAAGAACTTATTGACATGGTTGCTAATAACCAGTTCATGTACACTTCTGAGAGGAATCCTGTGAGTAATGGGACGCCTCAGAAGAAGGGAGTTCTTGAAATTAATACTCTGAATGCCATATTGGCTCAGAATAAAATATTGACTCAGCAAGTCAATATGATTTCTCAGAGTCTGAATGGAATGCAAGCTGCATCCAACAGTACTCAAGAGGCATCTTCTGAAGAAGAAGCTTATGATCCTGAGAATCCTGCAATTGCAGAGGTGAATTACATGGTTGAACCATATGGAAATACCTATAATCCCTCATGGAGAAATCACCCAAATCTCTCATGGAAGGATCAACAAAAGCCTCAACAAGGCTTTAATAATGGTGGAAGAAACAGGTTTAGCAATAGCAAGCCTTTTCCATCATCCACTCAGCAACAGACAGAGAACTTTGAACAAAATACCTCTAATTTAGCAAACTTAGTCTCTGATCTATCTAAGGCCACTGTGAGTTTCATGAATGAAACAAGGTCTTCCATTAGAAATTTGGAAGCACAAGTGGGCCAGCTGAGTAAAAGAATCACTAAAACCCCTCCTAGTACTCTCCCAAGCAATACAGAAGAGAATCCAAAAGGGGAGTGCAAGGCCATTGATATAACCATCATGGCCGAATCCAAGAAGGAAGGGGAGGACATGAATCCCAAGGAGGAAGACCTCCTGGGACGTCCAGTGATCAATAAGGAGTTTCCCTTTGAGGAACCAAAGGACTCTGAGGCTCATCTAGAGACTATAGAGATTCCATTAAACCTCCTTACGCCCTTCATGAGCTCTGATGAGTATTCCTCTTCAGAAGAGAATGAGGATGTCACTGAAGAACAAGTCGCCAAGTTCCTTGGTGCAATCATGAAGCTGAATGCCAATCTATTTGGTAATGAGACTTGGGGAGATGAACCTCCCCTGTTCACCAATGAACTAAATGCATTGGATCAACTGAGATTGCCTCAGAAGAAACAGGATCCTGGAAAGTTCCTAATACCTTGTACCATAGGCACCATAACTTTTGAGAAGGCTCTATGTGACCTAGGGTCAGGAATAAACCTCATGCCACTCTCTATAATGGAGAAATTAGGCATCTTTAAGGTACAAGCTACTAAAATCTCATTAGAGATGGCAGACAATTCCAGAAAATAGGCTTATGGACAAGTAGAGGACATATTACTAAAGGTTGAAGGCCTTTACATCCCTACTGATTTCATAATCCTAGATACTGGAAAGGATGAGGATGAATCCATCATCCTTGGAAGACCCTTCCTAGCCACAGCAAGAGCTGTGATTGATGTTAACAGAGGTGAACTAGTCCTTCAATTGAATGAGGACTCCCTTGAGTTTAAAACTCAAGGACATCCTTCTGTAAACATGGAAAAGAGGCACAGTAAGCTTCTCTCAAAACAGAGTCAACCAGAGCCCCCACAGTCAAACTCTAAGTTTGGTGTTGGGAGGCCACAACCAAACTCTAAGTTTGGTGTTGAACTCTCATATCCAAACTCTAAGTTTGGTGTTGGGAAATCTCAACAATGCTCTAAACATCTGTGAGGCTCCATGAGAGCCCACTGTCAAGCTATTGACATTAAAGAAGCGCTTGTTGGGAGGCAACCCAATTTTTATTTAATTATATTTTTTATTAGTTATATGTCTTCATAGGTTCATGATCATGTGTAGTCACAAAAAGAACTGAAAAAATTGAAGAAAAATCAAAAACAGCATAAAAAACAGCATTTAAACGCCAGTAAGAAGCATCTGGCTGGCATTCAACGCCAGAACAGAGCATGGATCTGGCGTTGAACGCCAGAAACAAGCAGCATCCTGGCGTTCATACGCCAGGAATGCACACTGAGGAAAGCTGGCGCTGAATGCTAGAAACAAGCATAGAACTGGCGTTCAACGCCAGAAACATGCTGCATCTGGGTGCTGAACGCCCAGAACAAGCATCAATTCGGCGTTTAAATGCTAGAATTGCATGCAAAGGCATTTTACATGCCTAATTGGTTCAGGGATGCAATTCCTTGACACCTCAGGATCTGTGGACCCCACAGGATCATCTCAGCATCTGTGGACCCCACAGGATCCCCACCTACCACCACTCACTCTCTTCCCTCTTCTCAATGTTCATCCTCTCTTCCCAATAAACATTCTTTCCCAAAACTCTTCACCAATCACCTCAATCTCTCTTCCCTATCACCACTTCACCACTCACATCCATCCACTCTTCCCCATAAACCTACCTCATAAACTCTACCTACCTTCAAAATTCAAAATCAATTTCCCACCCAAACCCACCCTATATGGCTGAAACTAAACCCCCTCCCCTCCCTATATAAAGCCATCCATTCTTCCTTATTTTCACACAACACAACCCTCTTTTCCCCTTCTTGGCCGAACTCTCCTCTCCCTCCTCTCCTCCATATTTTCTTCTTCTTCTTCATCTATTCTTTCTTGTCTTGCTGGAGGGCGAGAAATATTCTAAGTTTAGTGTGGTAAAAGCATAAGTTTTTTGTTTTTCCATTACCATTGATGGCACCCAAGACCGGAGAATCCTCTAGAAAAGGGAAAGGGAAGACAAAAGCTTCCACCTCCGAGTCATGGGAGATGGAAAGATTCATCTCCAAAGCTCATCAAGACCACTTCTATGATGTTGTGGCCAAGAAGAAGGTGATCCCCAAGGTCCCTTTCAAGCTCAAGAGAAATGAGTATCTAGAGATCCGACATGAAATCCAAAGAAGAGGTTGGGAAGTTCTAACAAACCCCATCCAACAAGTCGGCATCCTAATGGTTCAAGAGTTCTATGCCAATGCATGGATCACTAAGAACCATGATCAAAGTAAGAACCCAAACCCAAGGAATTATCTCACCATGGTTCAGGGGAAATACTTAGATTTTAGTTCGGAAAATGTGAGGTTGGCGTTTGACTTGCCTATAATGCAAGGAGATGCACGCCCCTACACTAGAAGGGTCAACTTTGATCAAAGGTTGGACCAAGTCCTCATGGACATATGTGTGGAAGGAGCTCAATGGAAGATTGACTCAAAAGGCAAACCGGTTCAACTGAGAAGACTGGACCTTAAGCCTGTAGCTAGAGGATGGTTGGAGTTCATCCAACGCTCCATCATCCCCACTAGCAACCGATCTGAAGTTACTATGGATCGGGCCATCATGATTCATAGCATCATGATTGGTGAGGAAGTAGAAGTTCATGAAGTCATCTCCCTTGAACTCTACAAAATAGCCGAAAAGTCCTCCCCCTTGGCAAGGCTAGCTTTCCCTCATCTTATTTGCCATCTATGTTACTCAGCTGGAGCTTTCATAGAAGGAGACATTCCCATCGAGGAAGAGAAGCCCATCACTAAGAAAAGGATGGAGCAAACAAGGGAGCCCACTCATGGAGCTCAAGAAACGCATGAGGAAGCTCACCATCAAGAAATCCCTGAGATACCTCAAGGGATGCACTTTCCTCCACAGAATTTTTGGGAGCAAATCAACACCTCCCTAGGGGAATTAAGTTCCAACATGGGACAATTAAGGGTGGAACATCAAGAGCACTCCATCATCCTTCATGAAATTAGAGAAGATCAAAAAGCAATGAGGGAGGAGCAACAAAGACAAGGAAGAGACATAGAAGAGCTCAAGGACATCATTGGTTCCTCAAGAAGAAAATGCCACCATCACTAAGGTGGACTCATTCCTTGTTCTTAAATTCTCTGTTTTTCATTTTCTTTATTTTAAGTGCTTATCCATGTTTGTGTCTTATTACATGATCATTAGTATTTAGTAACTTTGTCTTAAAGTTATGAATATCCTATGAATCCATCACCTCTCTTAAATGAAAAATGTTTTAATTCAAAAGAACAAGAAGTACATGAGTTTCGAATTTATCCTTGAACTTATTTTAATTATATTGATGTGGTGACAATACTTTTTGTTTTCTGAATGAATGCTTGAACAGTGCATATGTCATTTGAAGTTGTTGTTTAAGAATGTTAAATATGTTGGCTTTTGAAAGAATGATGACAAGGAGACATGTTATTTGATAATCTGAAAAATCATAAAAGTGATTCTTGAAGCAAGAAAAAGCAGTGAATACAAAGCTTGCAGAAAAAAAAATGGCGAAAAATAAATAAATAAATAAAAATAAAAAAAATAAATAGAAATAGAAAAAGCAAGCAGAAAAAGCCAAAAGCTCTTAAAACCAAAAGGCAAGAGCAAAAAGCCAATAACCCTTAAAACCAAAAGGCAATGGTAAATAAAAAGGATCACAAGGCTTTGAGCATCAGTGGATAGGAGGGCCTAAAGGAATAAAATCCTGGCCTAAGCGGCTAAACCAAGCTGTCCCTAACCATGTGCTTGTGGCGTGAAGGTGTCAAGTGGAAACTTGAGACTGGGCGGTTAAAGTCAAGGTCCAAAGCAAAAACAGAGTGTGCTTAAGAACCCTGGACACCTCTAATTGGGGACTTTAGCAAAGCTGAGTCACAATATGAAAAGGTTCACCCAGTTATGTGTCTGTGGCATTTATGTATCCGGTGGTAATACTGGAAAACAAAGTGCTTAGGGCCACGGCCAAGACTCATAAAGTAGTTGTGTTCAAGAATCAACATACTGAACTAGGAGAATCAATAACACTATCTGAACTCTGAGTTCCTATAGATGCCAATCATTCTGAACCTCAATGGATAAAGTGAGATGCCAAAACTATTCAAGAGGCAAAAAGCTACAAGTTTCGCTCATCTGATTGGAGCTATGTTTCATTGATAGTTTGGAATTTATAGTATATTCTCTTCTTTTTATCCTATTTGATTTTCAGTTGCTTGGGGACAAGCAACAATTTAAGTTTGGTGTTGTGATGAGCGAATAATTTATACGCTTTTTGGCATTGTTTTTAGTATATTTTTAGTGGGATCTAGTTACTTTTAGGGATGTTTTTATTAGTTTTTATGTTAAATTCACATTTCTGGACTTTACTATGAGTTTGTGTGTTTTTTTGTGATTTCAGGTATTTTCTGGCTGAAATTGAGGGACTTGAGCAAAAATCAGATTCAGAGGTAGAAGAAGGACTGCTGATGCTGTTGAATTCTGACCTCCCTGCACTCAAACTGGATTTTCTGGAGCTACAAAACTCAAAATGGCACACTTTCAATTGCGTTGGAAAGTAGACATCTAGGACTTTCCAGAAATATATAATAGTCTATACTTTGGCCGAGTTTAGATGATGCAAAAGGGCGTTGAACACCAGTTCTACGCTGCAGTCTGGAGTTAAACGCCAGAAACACGTCACGAACCAGAGTTGAACGCCAAAAACACGTTACAACTTGGCGTTCAACTCCAGAAGAAGCCTCTGCATGTGTAAACTTCAAGCTCAGCCCAAGCACACACCAAGTGGGCCCCGGAAGTGGATTTATGCATCAATTACTTACTTCTGTAAACCCTAGTAACTAGTTTAGTATAAATAGGACTTTTTACTATTGTATTAGACATCTTATGATTTTAGTTCGTCTTTGGATCATATTGATCACGTTTGGGGGCTGGCCATTCGGCCATGCCTGAACCTTTCACTTATGTATTTTTCAACGGTAGAGTTTCTACACTCCATAGATTAAGGTGTGGAGCTCTGCTGTTCCTTATGAATTAATGCAAAGTACTACTGTTTCTTTATTCAATTAAACCTATTCCGCTTCTAAGATATTCATTTGCACTTCAATATGAATGTGATGAACGTGACAATCATCATCATTCCCTTACGAACACGTGCCTGACAACCACTTCTGTTCCACCTTAGATTGAATGAATATCTCTTGGATCTCTTAATCAGAATCTTCGTGGTGTAAGCTAGATTGATGGCGGCATTCATGAGAGTCCGGAAAGTCTAAACCTTGTCTGTGGTATTCCGAGTAGGATTCAGGGATTGAATGACTATGACAAACTTCAAACTCGCGAGTGCTGGGCGTAGTGACAGACGCAAAAGGAGGGTGAATCCTATTCCAGTATGATCGAGAACCTCAGATGATTAGCCGTGCTGTGACAGAGCATTTGGACCTTTTTCACAAGAGGATGGGATGTAGCCATTGACAACGGTGATGCCCTTACATAAAGCTTGCCATGGAAAGGAGTAGGACTGATTGGATGAAGACAGCAGGAAAGCAGAAGTTCAGAAGAATGAAAGTATCTCTATACGCTTATCTGAAATTCTCACCAATGAATTACATAAGTATTTCTATCTTTATTTTTTATTTATTTCTCTTATTTATTTTCGAAAACTCCATAACCATTTGATATCCGCCTGACTGAGATTTACAAGGTGACCATAGCTTGCTTCATACCGACAATCTCCGTGGGATCGACCCTTACTCACGTAAGGTTTTATTACTTGGACGACCCAGTGCACTTGCTGGTTAGTTGTGCGAAGTTGTGAAGTTATGTTTGGACCATGGTATTGTGTACCAGTTATTGGCGCCATGCCAGGGAGAGAACGAACAACAAATTTTGCAACCTCAGAGTAACAATTTCGCATACCACTGACTTCAAGAGCTTTCCAAAAATGTATAATAGCCATACTTTGCTTAAGAATAGAAGGCCCAAAACTGGCGTCCAACGCCAGCCTCCTTCCCCATTCCAGGAATCCAGCACCCAAAGGAGGAGACCAGCGTCTAAACACCCATAGAGGACCCGCTAGCTAGCATTCAACACCCTAGAGGCCTCTTAGCACGTGGATCTCATCAAATCTCAGCCTAAATACTCACCAAGTGGGCCCCGGAAGTGGATTTTAGTACTAAAAGACTGTTTTACCCTTCTTATGTAATCCTTAGTCATTAGTTTAGTATTTAAGGGATATTTTACATGATCTTCGGCCAACTTTTGAGACTTTACACATTTTTATCATTGTATTTTCTATCTGTATGGGTTTCTAAACCTCCTAGGTTGAGGGGAGGAGCCCTGCTGAGTTTTATGGATTAATAAAAGTATTACTGTTTCTATCTCAATTCGTGTTTGATTCTCTATTCTAAGATGTATCTTCGTTCTTCATCAATATGAGTGCATTGAACTGGCATAAGGTTATCGTATTCTACATGGGTTTAGAGTGAGTTTTTCATCGGACAATGATGAACCACCAGCTTGATTATACATATCTTAGATAGCTAATCCACGACTTCGATGGGGACTTCTCGAGACACTAGTTCAGCTGAAGTATGGGGAGATTAGGGTCTCTGTGGTAGAGGCTAGAACCCAAAGGCGCAGTATTCTCTTATCCAAAAGATCCAACCTTGTCTGTGACATTTTGAGTAGGATCATTAAGGAGGATGGACTGCATGAGCTTCACCCTCAATCAAAATGGATCTGCACTAACCCTGGGGTTCAGATCTGGAGGAGTATGGGTGGTTGCTCAAACCAGCGTCAATCACATACAGCCTGCCATAGAAGAAATCATTCACAATTGAAGAAGACAGTAATTTCAGAGTTACTCCAGAAGGACAAATCATCTCCAAGCCTTAACCGTTCTCTTGTCCCTGGTTACATTTAAATTCACAAAGTATTTTATACTCTATTTCACTTTATGCATTCAAATCCAACAACTCTTCTATCCACCTGACTAAGATCTGCAAGATAACCATATCTTGCTTCAAACCACAATCCTCGTAGGATCGACCCTGACTCACTCAGGTATTACTTGGACGAGCCAGTGCACTTGTTGGTTTAGTTGTACGAAGCGTGGAGATTTGCACACCATGTTTTTGGCGCCGTTGCCCGGGATTGTTCAAGTTTGGACAACTAACAGATTATCTTGTTCCCCAGATCAGAGCTCCCATTCTCCTTTGTCCTTGGTTTCTTCTTTTCTTGTTTATGACCAGGAATAGGGATAAAGAACCTCTCTTTTAATATTGATCCTGAATTTGAGAGGACTTTAAGGTGGAGCTTACAACAAATTAAAGCACAACATTCTGAGAGAAACCTCTCAGAAAATTTTAAACAAGAAGCTGAAGACATGGCTGAACATGAAGGAGAGGCAAGAAAGGTTCTTGGTGACTTCACCATGCCTACCTCTGATTTTTATGGCAGAAGTATCTTTGTACCTGCCATTGGAGCTAACAACTTTGAGCTTAAGCCTCAGTTAGTCTCTCTTCTGCAACAAAATTGCAAGTTCTATGGACTTCCACTGGAAGATCCACATCAGTTCTTAGCTAAATTCTTGCAAATCTGTGATACTATTAAGACCAATGGAGTGAATCCTGAGGTCTACAAACTTATGCTCTTTCCCTTTGCTGTAAGAGACAGAACTAAGATATGGTTAGATTCTCAACCAAAAGAGAGCATAGACTCTTGGAAAAAGCTGGTCAATGCTTTCTTGGCTAAATTCTATCCTCCTCAAAAGATGAGCAAAATCAGAGTGAAATTTCAAACCTTCAGACAAAGAGAAGGTGAATCCCTCTATGAAGCTTGGGAAAGATACAAGCAACTGATTAGGAGTTTTTAGAATGGTCTATCATAGGAGTTTTCTATGATGGTCTGTCTGAGATGTCCAAAATATCATTGGACAGCTCTGTAGGGGGATCACTCCACTTGAAGAAAATGCATGCAGAAGCAAGAGAACTCATTGAGATGGTTGCAAACAACCAATTCATATACACCTCTAAGAGAAACCTTGTGAACAATTGAGTCTCTCAGAAGAAAGGAGTTCTCGAAGTTGACACTCTGAATGCCATATTAGCTCAGAACAAGATCTTCACCCAGCAGGTCAATATGATCTCTCAGCATTTGACTAGAATGCAAGGTACAGCTGGCAGCACTCAAGAAGCTTCTTCTGAAGTAGAGGCTTATGATCTTGATCAACCCACCATGGAGGAGGTGAATTACATGGGAGAACTCTATGGAAACACCTACAATCTTTCATGGAGGAATATCCTAATCTTTCATGGAAGGATCATCAGAAGCCTCAGCAAGGCTTCAATAATAATCAAGGTGGAAGGAACTAGAACAGGTTCAACAACAGACCACCATTCCCATCTTCTCATGAATATATGGAGACCCCTAAGCAGAGCATTTCTGACTTATTCACTCTAGTCTCCAGCCTCTCTAAGACCACTTACAGTTTTATAACTGAAACAAGGTCATCCACCAGAAATTTGGAGGTACAGGTTGGTCAACTGAGCAAGAAGATCCCTGAGACTACTCCTGACACTATTCCTAGTAACACTGAAGTGAATCCAAGAGAAGAGTAGAAGGCCATCACCACAGAGGCTGAGGCCAAATCTGGAGAGACTGGGAAGCCATTGAACGCCAGTGAGGAAGATCTCACTGGACGTTAACACCCAAAATGGCTAAGAGCCTGGTGCTGAACGCTAGTGAGGAAGCCCTCACTGGGCGTTCAACGCCCATCCTGGCACCAGAGCTGGCACTGAACGCTAGTGAGGAACCCCTCACTGGGCGTTCAACACCCCAACAGGCAGGGAAACTGGCGTTGAACGTCAGCCAGGATACCCCTGCTGGGCGTTCAATGCCCAAAATGGTAAATTGGTGTTTGATGCCAGTAAGGGTATACAGCATAGGCGTTCGATGCCCAAAGAGCCATCAGTGCTGGTGCTGAATTCTAGTAAAGGAACACCCCCTGAATGCTCAATACCCACTCAAGAAATCCCTATCCAAGAAATAAAGGAAGCCAAGGCTCATATAGAGACCATAGAGGTTTCTTTGCATGGACTTCTACAATGCATGAGTTTTGATGAACACTCATCCTCTGATGAGGATGAAGAAGCTAGGGAAGACCAAGTTGCTCGGTACTTAGGAACTCTCATGAAGTTGAATGCCAAGCTATTTGGTACAAAGCCTTTGGAGGAAGAACCTCCATTGCTTTCCAAAGAGCTAAATGCTTTGGTTCAGCAGAAACTACCTCAGAAGCTTCCAGATCCTGGACGCTTCCTTATTGCTTGCACCATAAACACCATGACCTTTGAGAAGGCTCTGTGTGACCTAGGGTCAAGCATAAACCTCATGCCACTCTCTATAATGGAGCAGCTGAGAATCTTTGAGGTACAAGTTGTAAATATCTCACTAGAGATGACAGACAAGTCAATGAAGAAGCCATATGGCTTAGTAGAGGATATCTTGGTGAAGTTTGAAGACCACTACATCCGTGCAAACTTCATAGTCTTGGATACTAGGGAAGAAGAGGATGACTCTGTCATCCTTGGAAGACCCTTCTTAGTTATGCGTGAGCATCTTTTCTATTTTTCCTAGTGAATTTGCATTCAAATTGTTGAGTTTAATCAAGATTTAAATATCTTTTAGCCACTATAAATGCTACTTTGAGTCTTGTGCAATTCTATTTATTTCAGGTAGAATTTGGATGGATTTGATGGAGTTTCTATAGAAATAGAGAAGAAAGTGAATGATGTTGTCAAACCTGACCTCCCTGCACTCTAACATGAATAACTCGAGCTACAGAGGTTTGATTGACATAATTCTAGTAGCATTGGAAAGCTAACTTCCAGATCTTTCCAATGATGTATAATAGTATACACTTCTTTTCCAGAAATTTGGCCAAGATGGCGCCTAACTTAAGATTCTCCAAGTTTGGCGCCAAAGGAAGACTTCCATGAGAGTTCCTTGCTGCATAGGTGGCGCCTAACTTGGCTTTTCCCAAGTTAGACGCCAAGACAAGAAAAATCCATCAATTGCACACTGCCAAGGTGGTGCCTAACTTGGATTTTCTCAAGTTAGGTGCCAGGACAACCATCAGCAATCAATTGGGTTTGGCCAGGTTCATGTTAGGCACCACATCCTCTCAAGTTAGGCGCCAGCCAAAATAAATCAAAATGGTCCCCACGCTCCTCAAGGAAAGCTACGAAGATCTCATTCAATTTGGATTAAAACATTTATTTTAATTATATTAGGAAAAGATATTATTTAGTTTTAGAAAATATATTTTACATTAATTAGGATTAGATATAAAAGGGAAAAGAATCAGCCCTTCGGGCTCATCTCTCCTCTCTTCTACCTCATTCCACAATTTATAGTTTTACAGAATCCTAAACCATGAGCAACTAAACCTTCACTGTTAAGGTTAGGAGCTCTGTCTATTGTATGGATTGATACTATTATTTTTCTATTTTAATTCATGTACTGATTTCTATTTTAAGAATTATTTTCGTTCTTTATCTTATGAATTTGGGTGGAACCGAAGTTTGACCCTTATTCTAATTGAGTTCTTGTATAACTTGGAAAAGCTCTTTACTTGAACAATATCTTGAAAACAATTTCTCCTAAATTTCTAATTATCTGGACTTAACGGGATACGTGACATATAATCCTCTTATATTTGGGTAATTAGGGTTTCTGTGGCATATAAACTAGAATTGAATTTCACCCTCTAATTGGAATTAAGTGACAAAGGAATTGGCGGTTGATGAAGGTTAGAGGAGAATAAAAAGGTCTAAGGAATTAGGGTTTAGTCACATATAGTTTGCCATGAATTGAATCTTTCATGATTAAAATAGTTGGTAAGAAAAGTCAATCCGGAAGATAGATATCTCTGAAATCATAACTGTTTTCTCCATATATTTCACAACTAATTTACTGTTTGCTTTCTGATTCTCTGAATTACTGTTTAATGCAATTGAACTCTCAAAACACCATTTTCTATTTGTCTAACTAAGTAAATCATTCAATCATTGTTTCTTAATCCATCAATCCTCGTGAGATCGACCCTGATTCACTTGAGGTACTACTTGGTACGACCTGGTGCACTTGCCGGTTAGTTTGTGGGTTATAAATTCCACACCACCTAGCCACTGCCAATGCTATCACTGATGTAGCTAAGGGAGAACTGATTCTACAACTAGGGGAGGATCACATCTTATTGAAGATGCCTCACCCCAACTCTCCCTCTAAGAAAAGAGAGATAACTATGCAATACTTAGTATTCCAACCATCTCTTTCAGTGTAGATCTTTGCAAAGCCCCAAACATCAATTCTAAGTTTGGTGTTGGACAGCTATTAACAAGCATTGAGAACAAAGGTACTAGGAAGAAAGTACCTAAAGGTTGGAGGGACAAGAAAGTCCCCACTGAAGGCCTCTCACCTGGCATAAGAGTTGTCTTCACCAAGAAACCAGTCATACCACATACAGTAAGTCGTGTCCTGTCTTTAGAGCATATAGAGCTCATTCATGAGAAGACAAGAAGAAAGTTCATTGTAAGGGGCGAAATTCTGAGCCCATACTCACCTCCGTAAGGAGCTAACCATCAAGCTAATGACGTTAAAGAAGCGCTTGTTGGGACCTTAATTAATTATTTTTATCTCCTTAATTTTATTTTTCTTTAAAGTTTTTTTAGGTTCATGATCATGTGCAGTAGTCAGAACAGAGACAGAATTATTCAGCAGTAAAAACAGAACACTTTGGATGGAGTGTTGTTGGCGTTGAATGCCAGCCAGGGAGTAGACCCTGGGCATTCAAACGCCAGTGCAGATGGCAGAGAATCTGAATTCCTAGCCTCTCAGGACCAGTGGGTCCCACAACATCTTTACCTACCCTACTTCTTCCTTCTTACTTTCACAAACACTCTTCCCTATAAACTCTAGCCCAATCACATCCATACCACTTTCCCAAAACCATCATAACTCCCACCAACCCCCACCCACTTTAAAATAAAATTTCCCTTCCATTTACCCCACCCATGACCGAACCTACCCTAGTCCACTCCTATAGATACCCCTCATTCTAACCCATCATACAAACACCTCTCATACACCATAAAACCCCCATTGGCTGAATTGCCTTCGCCGTCCATCTCTTTCTAATTTCTTCTTCTTCTACTCCATTCTTCTATTTTCTTTATTTTTGCTCGAGGACGAGAAAAGCTTTTAAGTTTGGTGTGGAAAAAGCGTTACTTTTTGCTTTCCATTACCACTTATGGCACCCAAGGTTGGAGAATCCTCTAGAAAGAGGAAAGGAAAGGCAGTAGCCGCCACCTCTGAATCTTGGGAGATGGAGAGATTCATCACCAAAGCCCACCAAGACCACTTCTATGAAGTAGTGGCAGAGAAAAAGGTGATCCCTGAGGTCCCTTTCAGGCTCAAGAAGAATGAGTATCCGAAAATCCGAAGAGAGATTTGGAGAAGAGGATGGAAAGTCCTAACCAATTCCATCCAAGAGGTTGAGATCCTAATGGTGCAAAAGTTCTATACTAGTGTGAGGTTGGCGTTCAACTTGCCTCTAATGCAAGGAGACCCTCATCCTTACATTAGAAGAAGCAACTTTGATCAATAATTGGATCAAGTACTCGTAGACATCTGTGTGAAAGGAGCACAGTGGAAAAGGGATTCCCAAGGCAAGCCCATTCAACTAAGAAGGCTTGACCTCAAGGCCATAGCTAGAGGATGGTTGGAATTCATCCAATGCTCTATCATCCCCACTAGCAATCGGTCAGAAGTGACTGATGCCAAGGCATCTTGGCCAGCTTCACTGACCTTTTCTTCAGTGTTTTAAGGTAGTTTCATGCATTTTCTTAGTAAATAAGCAAGTTTTGGGTGGATATTCACCTACATCTTGATTTAAGCAAATATTGTGAATTTTACATGATTTCATGAGAATTATGCATGGATTCAATGACAATTGGGATAATGCATGATCTCATAACTTGGACTAGAGCTTTGAGGCACTTTATTTGCTTGATTTCAGGACAAAGGAAGCAAGGAAGAGCCACGTTAGTAGCCACGTTAGTCTAACTAACGTGACCACTAACGTGGAATGGGAGCTAGCTTGCAACGTTAATGAGAAAAGTAATTGCCAATAACGTCCTTGAAGCCATCATAGCCCACGTTAATTGCCACGTTAACTACATTAACGTGGTAGTTAACGTGGAAGAAGAGGGAGCTCTAGCGTTAGTGGTAAAGGTGAATACCACTAATGCTCCAAAGTGGCAATTGTCCACGTTAAGAGTCACGTTAACTCAGTTAACGTGAACTCTAACGTGGAAGAAGAAGATGAAGCCAACGTTAGTGACACTCACCTTTGTCACTAACGTTTGACCAAGCTCATATTGGCCATGTTAAGAGCCACGTTAACTCAGTTAACGTGGACTCTAACGTGGGGAAGCAAGGAATGGCCAATGTTAGTGACACTCACCTTTGTCACTAACGTTGGACTAAGCCACTTTGAGCCACATTAGTTGCCACGTTAACTCAGTTAACGTGGAAGCTAATGTAGAGGAGAGAATGATGAGCCAACGTTAGTGACACTCACCTTTGTCACTAACGTTGGGGATGGCTACCAATACCATGTTAGAGGCCACGTTAGCGCAATTAACGTGAACTCTAACATAGAAAAGGGGCGTTTTGGAGCGTTAGTGACAAAGGTAAGTGTCACTAACGCTCTCGAGGCTAAAGTGTGCTCACGTTAAGAGCCACGTTAGTTATACTAACATGAACTCTAACGTGAGAAAGGGGGGGCTCTCAACGTTATTGAAAGAGGTAAACCCCAATAACGTGTGCGAAGGACCAAGAGGCAACGTTAGTAGTCACGTTGGTGCCACTAACGTTGAAGTTAACGTGGACCATTCTTGGGTTAGGAACGTTAGTAAAAAAGGTGATTGTCACTAACGTTCTCGAACCCACACTTTCACTTAACGTTAACGCCACTAACGTCCTAAGCTAAAGTCCATGCATACTTCACACTCTCTCTCTCTGCAAGTAAAACTAAGTCCACTGAAGATGATAACTGCTTCAACTCAAGATCCAAAGGCCCATATCCAAGACTTGAAGAGCCAACTAGAAGATCACAAGAGTAGTATATATAGGGTTAGTTTTGAAATAGAAAGGAGCTTTTGGCATTGGGAGAACTACACTCTGTATAATTTTACTTTCTCTGTAACTTCTAGAAAAATTCCAAAAATCTATTCTCCATCTCTGCTTTCTGGGTTAGTTTTGAAATAGAAAGGAGCTTTTGGCATTGGGAGAACTACACTCTGTATAATTTTACTTTCTCTGTAACTTCTAGAAAAATTCCAAAAATGTATTCTCCATCTCTGCTTTCCATTTCTAGAGCTATGAACAACTAAACCCCTTTCATTGGGTTAGAGAGCTCTGTTGTAATTTGATGGATCAATAATAGTTTTCATTATTCTTCTTCTTTCTTTTCTCTTGATTTTACTAGAAAGCTTTCAATTTTCATCCAATTGGATAGTTGTCTTGGAAAAGAAGCTATTCATACTTGGATCTCTTCTGAACCTTGGAAGAGGAATGAAGAGATCATGCTAGAAATGCTTTCTCATGTTGGACCAAATTGGGGTTTGGATGGGTATGGTGACATATAATCCTACCAACACTTTGATTTGGGAATACATGTGGTATAATCAGTGACCATACTTCATCTCTTCTCATGAGCAATTAGACCAAGGAATTGGCTATTGATCAAGATTTGAGAGATTGAATTACCAAGGAATTGGAATTCAATCACTTAAAATTGCCAAGGAGATCAATGAATGCATTGATTGAGGAAGAGATGAGAATAAACTTGATCCGGAGAATGCAACATCTCCTAAGCCCAATGAATTCCCCATTTCTGATCTTACCCATTCTCTTTAATTCTTGCTAATTACTTTGATGCTCATCTTCCCCATTCCCCATTTAAGATTCTGCAATTTACTTTCCGCTATTTACATTCAGCTCTTTATTTCCAGCATTTATATTTCTGCTATTTACCTTTCCGCCATTTAATTTCCTGTAATTCTCAAATCAATTTCTGCTTAGCTTAACTAGAACATTCCAATTAAAGTTACTTGAACAATCAATCCCTGTGGGATTCGACCTCACTCTATTGTGAGTTTTTACTTGACGACAGTTCGGTATACTTGCCGAGGGAAAATTATTGAGAGACAAGTTTCCATGCATCAAGTTTATGGCGCCGTTGCCGGGGATTGATTTAGTATCAACAATGATTAAATTGGTGGATAACTAGATTGAGCATTTTTCTTGATTTAATTTCATTTGAGTAATTTACTTTCAGTTTTAGTTATTTTCTCCCTTTCCCCTACCCGTTTTCTTAGTTGTTTACAATTTATTTTACTAACCCACTGACGTCGGGGTTTTTACTAGTAAAGAGATTCATAGAAATAGTTGCGCTGTAGATATAGTCTCTAAACCGACAAAAATCCATTCGTACAAACGTTTTGGGTGTCACAAGCAACAAACCCCTTTAAAAATTGTTAACCGAGTATTCAAACCTCGGGTCGTCTTCTCAAGGAACTGCGAGGAAGTATGTTCTTATTATTGGCTATAAAGGTTGTAATCGGGGTTTAAAAGATGATAAGCAAGTAATTTAAATGACAAGTAAAGTAGATGGCAATTAAAATAAATAAATACTGTAAAGCAGACTTTTGGCAAGGTAAGAGAAGTTGGAGGTCCAACGTAGTTATCTCTCTCAACTACAATGAAAGTTGAATCTAAACTCCACTTGGTCAACCTTTACTAGGGCAAAGGAAAGTCAAGGGACTAATTAAATTGACCTTTGAATCCTATTTATTTCTTAAGAAAAGGCTGGGATTACTTAAGTTCAGCTCAATTAGCAAGATAACGATTATCAATTATGTTGAGTTTAATAACTGTTGAGTTACTGAATTCTTAACCAGGACCAAAAGGGGAAAAAGTAAAATTGCTGGAATAATAAAAATATCCTTAGATGGGAAGCAATGGTAACTTAAATCAAAGAGAACAATCATAAACTGAAAATACCTCAATTATCATTAATTCAAATAACAGTCTGTAACATGGAAGAAATTCATAAATTCACTGATCAATTCAAGTGCTGGAATAAATAAAAGTAAAAGGAAGCTAAAACAAAGGAACATAAAATCTGGATTGAGAGTCACTCTTAAAACAAAAAGAAATCCTAAATCCTAAGAGAGAGAGAGAGAAGATCTCCCTCTCAACTAAATCTAAATCATTGAAAAATAAAATATGCGAGCTACCTTTGAATGGATGCATTCCCACACTTTATAACCTCTGGTCTATGCTGTCTGTACTTGGATCTGGGCCAAAAAGGACTTCAGAAATCGCTATGAGCGTTTTCTGTAATTTCTGGTGCGTGGCCTCTGTCACGTGTCCGCGTGGGTCACGCGGTCGCGTCATTCGGAGCTTTTCCTTGCCACGCGGTCGCGTCAGTCATGCGACCGCGTCATGTGCGTTCTGCTTAAGGCGCGTGGTCGCGTCAGTCATGCGGCCGCGTCGCTGCTGATTCGTGCTTGGCACGCGATCGCGTCGTCCATGCGATCGTGTGAATACCAGTTTCCTTTAAAGCTCCGTTTTGCCTTCTCCTTCCATTTTTGTATGTTTCCTTTTCCATCCTTTAAGTCATTCTGCCTTAGAAAATCTGAAACTACTCAACACACTAATCATGGCATCGAATGGAAATAAAGGTAATTAAAATGATTAA
Source organism: Arachis ipaensis (assembly GCF_059453495.1). Classification (NCBI taxonomy): domain Eukaryota; kingdom Viridiplantae; phylum Streptophyta; class Magnoliopsida; order Fabales; family Fabaceae; genus Arachis; species Arachis ipaensis. Next base: position 75,797,417 of record NC_142440.1, on the reverse strand, counting down.
TTTTTAAAGCTTAGGAAACATGTTTTTCACAATATGACATAATAAGGAAGGGAAAGTAAAACCATGCAATTAATGTGAATAAGCAGGTGAAGAATTGTATAAATCACTCAAATTAAGCACAAAAAAACTCATGAAATATGGGTTTATCACCCACTTACAATATATTGCATCACTCAAACTAACAGCATTTCTAACAAGAACACTTTCTGCATCCATTTCCTTGCTTGTGCCTTGTTGGTTGTATGACAGGGAGAAGAAGCGGGGCTTCAACTTCCTTTGATTCTGAACCTGAGAGGACCTTCCTTAGATTAAGGAGGGAAGCAAGAGAAAAACGAGTAGTTGATGCGGAGGAAGAGGAGGAATACTTTGAACCAAACATGGATGAGAACATGGAGAACCATCATGAAGAAGAAGCTCACAACCATGGCAGAGAAGGTCTAGCAAATCATGCTGGGCAAGAGAGAAGAGTTCTAGGGTCCTACCTCAACCCAAACCCAGGGAATTGTGGAAGTAGCATCCAAAAGCCAACCATACATGCCAACAACTTTGAACTAAAGCCACAACTCATCACCCTTGTTCAGAACAACTGTTCATTCGGAGGAGGTGTCCAAGAAGACCCCAATCAACATCTAACCACATTCCTGAGGATATGTGATACTGTGAAGTCTAATGGTGTTCATCCTGACACATATAGACTGCTCCTATTTCCCTTCTCACTCAATGACAAAGCATCTAAGTGGCTGGAGTCTTTCCCGAAGGAGAGTTTAATAACCTGGGAAGATGTGGTGAACAAATTCTTGGCAAGATTCTACCCTCCTCAACGAATTAACAGGTTGAGAGCTAAGGTACAGACCTTCAGGCAACAAGATGGTGAGACTCTTTATGAAGCATGGGAGAGGTTTAAGGACCTAACAAGAAGATGCCCACCAGATATGTTCAATGAACGGGTGCAACTACACATTTTCTATGAAGGACTTTCTTATGAATCAAAGAAGGCAGTAGACCACTCATCCGGGGGATCTCTGAACAAAAAGAAGACCATTGAAGAAGCCATAGATGTCATTGAAACTGTAGCAGAAAATGACTACTTCTATGCTTCTAAAAGAGGCAACACTAGAGGAGTGATGGAGTTGAATAATGTGGATGCATTGCTGGCTTAAAACAAGATGATCACCAAGCGGTTGGCTGACCTTACCAAGAAGATGGAGAGGAACCAAGTAGCAGCAATCACCACCTTAGCAGCAGAGGATGAGAGTGACCAGGAACAAGCTAACTACATTGGAAACTCACCTAGGCAAGCACATGATCCATACTCCAAAACTTACAATCCTGGTTGGAGGAACCACCCAAACTTTGGGTGGGGAAATCAACAAGATCAAGGCCAAGATCAGAGACGTCCCAACCCCAATAACATAGCTCACCAACATGCCACACATAGACCATATCAGCACCCACCTAACAACCCCTCTCAACATCCATACCAAAACCAAACTAGCTATGCTCACCCCTCAAATCTCAACTCACCATCACCATCCGAGGATAGACTCTCAAAGATTGAGACCCTACTTGAGAGCATATGCAAGGAGATTCAAGAAAACAAGGTGTTCAAGGAGCAAGTGCGAGCCAATATCAAGAACCAGGGAGACACCATCAAGAGGATGGAACTTCAAGTGGGATACCTCTCGGAAAATTTCTCCAAACCCACTGATAGCTTCCCAAGTGACACCGAGAAAAACCTGAGAGGTGAAGCAAAGAAAGTAAAGTGGGAAGATTGCAAGATGGTCACTCTAAGTGATAACGGGACTGAGGAGGAGCTGAGTAAACCCTTAGGACAACCTGGAGATATCTCAGCAGAAAAACAAGAAGAGGATCACCAAGAGACTAAGGCCACACAGAAGGAGATTCTGGAACTCTATGCACCTTTTTCCCAAAGACTCAAGGGTGGTGTAGAGAAGAGAATATACTCAAAGTTCCTTGACATGTTTGCATCCCTTCATGTGAATATACCATTCATCAAGGCTCTTCAACAAATGCCCTCGTACATTAAGTGTATGAAGGAGCTGCTAACCAGGAAAAGCTCACTCAAGGGAGGGCAAGCAATAGTGATGAATAAGGAGTGCAGTACTCTTATTCAACCGGGGTTGCCCACAAAAAGGAAGGATCCAGGGTGTTTTCACATCCCTTGTGCCATAGGAGAAACACTGATTGATAAAGGTCTGTGTGATCTGGGAGCGAGCATTAATCTAATGCCTCTATCTCTTATGAAGAAGCTACAGATCAATGAGCTAATGCCCACTGATGTCATCGTCAGGCTAGCTGACAAAACTCAAAAACAAGTAGTAGGAGTGGTTGAGAATGTGCTGGTGAAGGTTGGGAACTACTTCCTTCCTACAGATTTTGTCATACTGGATATGGAAGAAAGTCACCTCCATCCAATCATATTGGGAAGACCATTCCTAGCCACAGCCAGAGCACTTATAGATGTGGAGCGAGGAGAGCTAATACTAAGGATACATGATGAACAACTTACCTTCAATGTTTTCAAACCCTCACACGAAACAGATCAAGAGAACAAAAAACCAAGGAAAGATCACAGTGAGATACTGATGGAAGAAACAAGCACTGAAGCACAACCAGCACATCTGGGAATCCCCTTGGTTGGTAAACAAGACAGTCAGAAGGTGCAATAGCTAAAGGCAATCCAAGAGAACCCAAACCCACCAGAAGCATGCGAAACGAGCAACAAAACTTCCCTGGAAGAGGAAGCCACAAGGAACAGGGCAGCATTAAGAGAAACAAAGAAGAAGGTTCCAAGGAGATGGAGGAACAAGAAGATCCCTACAGAGGATTTCTCTCTAGGGGATAAAGTAATCTCAGCTTATCTCCCTGCAATCCCATCTCATCTCCCCACCATTCCATCTCAGCTGCCTAAAGTCTTCACAATCAACAGAATTCTCTCTTTAGAACATGTGGAGGTCCTCGATGAAGTCAACGGAGATAGATTCACTGCAAGGGGAGAAGACTTGAAGCATTACCGACCACCATGACAAGGGGCAGAATGTCAAGCTAGTGACGTTAAAGAAGCGCTTCATGGGAGGCAACCCATGTTTTAGATGTTTTCAAAATAGTTAATAAAGCAGAGTTCATGAAATCCAAATCAACTTTGACATACACTTAAATGAATCTTTGTATGCAGCACATAGTGAAGAACAAGTTTGGTGTTCAAGGCATACTAAGAGAGCATAATTGCAGTTCACATCATGCTACTCTTAGAGCCTTGAACAAACCCTTTTTCACCACATAGCCACAAACTAAGTTTGGTGTCACCAATATCGCATACATGGACAAGTAAACAGTCAGTTGGTTTGTTTCCATGAATAGCACTTAGCTAGTAAAAATAAAAACAAACAAAATAAAAATATATCCTTTGAAAAGTAGTTATATATTTTTGTCGCCACTTTTCAACTTTATTAATGATATTCTTTTATCTTGTAGGAGAAAAGGAAGGAGGATTGAAAGGAATTGATTGGACAATTGAAGAAGGAGGGTTCGGCCACTTTACGAGGGGGTTATACACATGTCTTCAAGGGAAATGCATTGGAAAATGTTGCCATGCAACATTGGAAGGATGACACGCTTAAAAATCGAATCAACCCCATCATAAAGTTGATGATCCTTGTGCTCATCCCATGCTAAACCCCATCCGTTCATTATACACCCACATAATCTATCCACACCCTTCATCTACCCACCACTTCCCTATATAAGTAGTTCTTGTTCCGTACCCTCTTCACATTCCAACTCCCACCCTTCACACCTCTCATTTTCGGAACCCAATACTTCCTACCCCCATTAAAAACACTCTCACTCACTCCCTTCACTACACCCAATCTTAACCGACCGAGACCCACCATCAACCAATAGGTCCCAACACCTTCACATAGCCAAAATCACTCATGGCATCATCGAGCTCTAAAAGAAGAAAGGGAAATGAGCCTATGGAGCAACGCCCTTTCGATGAAAAGAAATTTAGAACCTTTCACCATGCATTACAATTCGGGTGGATGGTTGATAAGGAGATCATCTATGAGCTGGGCTTTCAAGTCAGAAAAACTGAGTGTCCCGAAATCACAGAGAAGGTGGAAAAGAGAAGATGGGAGCTCCTCACTGATCCGGTCACAAAAGTGAACGCAACTCTTGTAAGAGAGTTTTATGCAAATGCAGTCAGGTATGATAAGGCAGATGAGTCATTTACAAGTTTCGTAAGAGGGGTAACCGTGGATTTCAGCCCCATGAGCGTCATGAGAGCGTTGAAGCTACGAACCATACCATTTGTAAAAGAAAGCTATCACTCCCGAATAGATAACAGTCCTAATTATGATCAGATTGTGCAAGATATTTGCATACAAAGGGCTGATTGGGTACGAGATTCCAAGCAGAAACCCAAGTTCATCAAGAGAGGGGACCTCACCCCTAAAGCAAAAGGCTGGTTTGAAATTGTAAGGAGATCCATCCTCCCCGCCGGGAACAACTCGGAGGTGAATCTTAAGAGACCAACAATGGTGCAATGTATACTTAAGGGGGGTAAAATCAAGGTTCATGAACTCAAGCCCAAGGCATTAGGAAGATGGCTGAGAAGAGCGACTCTGGAGGAAGGTTAGGCTACCCCAGCACTATTTTCCGGCTATGTGACAGGGCTAGGGTGGTGTTTGAAGATGAGAACCCCGAGTGGATAAAAGCGGGCATTCCAATTACAGTTCGACGGATGCATGCTATTGCATCTCCCCTACCTCAACGAAAGCCAAGGAAGAGGCCAGCCCATCAAGTAGTAGAAGGACAAGACCTAGAGGAGTAAGCCCTAGTCACTTTGGATATGCACCAACTACAAGAAGCCATTGATGGCTTATCTAGACAATACTTGGAAAGCCAAGGGGCACAGAAGGAGCTTCAACTACAGATGATGGACCGTTAAGAGGAATTGCTCTCGAGATGGATGAATCAACAAGGAGATTGGCAAAAGTAAATGATGGAGCAGCAATTGGAACAAGAAAAACAATGGGGTGAATCCTTCCACAGGATAGAACAAACGCAAAATGAACAACAAGAATCTATCCAGAAGCTAATCAACATCCAAGCACATCAAGGTGCGCACATACATGAGATGCATCGAAAACAAATAGAACAAGCAGAACTCTTTGACGAGCACAGGGCATTCTCAGAAGGGGTTTACATGAGTGAAACTGGACATCATATAAACATGCTAGCCAGGCTCGGATACTTAGTTGGATAGCTGCCATAGTACATCCGGGAATCACAGGATATGAAGGAGTGAAGGATGAGTTAGCACGAGAAGAAAGAGAAAGGGTAGAGAAGAGTCATGAATCAGTAAGGAAGGCACTTGAAGATTGGAAAAGAGCCAGACTAGCACGGATACAAGGAAACACAAGTGGACACAAAGAGGATAAACAAGAGGGAGAGCATGGACAACCCCATGAGTAAAAGGTGGTGGAGTTCCCTCTTTGATCCATATGTTTCAAGCTTTAAATAAGGAAAATCATGTATGAAATAGAACATGTTCCATGGTAGTTTAGGATTTTCAACTCTGCCTTTAAGTTTTCCTTTACCTAAGTTGATATGTGCTGGTCTTAATGTCACTGCTGCATCTTCACATTGCTTACTTGTATGCTTGTTCCCTTAAGTTCAATAAAAAGAGATGTTATGAAAAACAAGAGGGGAGTTCAAACTGTGAAGTAAGTCCTTAATTTTGTGGTATGATAATAGATTAGCTAAGTTGGTTCACCAATAAGGTAGGAAGGCAACTATCTGTCCCCAAATCATATGCTTGAAACACACCCTATGAGACTAACTGAATAACAAGATCCCAATAAGAAAAAGAGAAAGAAAAGTGAAAGTTAAAGAATAAAGAAAAAAATAGCAAAAAAAAAAATAAGGCTAGGCACCAAGGGTTTGAATCTTGAGGGATGTGTCTGTGGTGTTCTTGTACCAAAGATCTGCTTGGATCATTAAGCTCTCAGGGGTGCTTTATCACTTGGTAACTTGGGTTGACTAACCCGGGATTATCAGCTGAAAGTCCACTATCAAGAGCAATCTTTGCTATAGAACATTTAGTAACCCAAAGAGGTGCTGGACACCAAGGCCTCAAGGAAGGAAAACAACAAACCATGTGCCTGTGGTATAAATGTATGGGGGAGAGAGACTTGAGGGAGTAAGCCCTTAGGGGTGTTTCAACACCTAGCACCTTGAGCCAACTGGTTCGGGAGTGTTGGCTGAAAGCTTACTTTAAAGAGTTACCCCCTCACAGAACACTTAGCCTAAGAACACAACTAAGCCCTGAAATGACAAAAAGGATCAATGAATAAAAGTCTCATAAGGTGCAATCAAGTGAATGTTCCAGGGTATGATAAAGGCCTAGAAGCCAGTGAAGGAATGAACCTAAGTTGCTATGCATGAAACCACCATAAAACCAAGGACATGACTTCCACAATAATGACTCATTTCTCTTGACATTTCATTCATTATTCTCTTGTTTCAGTACTTGCTTAGGGACAAGCAAGCTTTAAGTTTGGTGTTGTGATGCCAGGGCATCTTGACCAGCTTCACTGACCTTTTCTTCAGTGTTTTAAGGTAGTTTCATGCATTTTCTTAGTAAATAAGCAAGTTTTGGGTGGATATTCACTTACATCTTGATTTAGGCAAATATTGTGAATTTTACATGATTTCATGAGAATTATGCATGGATTGAATGACAATTGGGATAATGCATGATCTCATAACTTGGACTAGAACTTTGAGGCACTTTATTTGCTTGATTTCAGGACAAAGGAAGCAAGGAAGAGCCACGTTAGTAGCCACGTTAGTCTAACTAACGTGACCACTAACATGGAATGGGACCTAGCTTGCAACGTTAATGAGAAAAGTAATCGCCAATAACGTCCTCGAAGCCATCGTAGCCCACGTTAATTGCCACGTTAACTACATTAACGTGGTAGTTAACGTGGAAGAAGAGGGAGCTCTAGCGTTAGTGGTAAAGGTGAATACCACTAATGCTCCAAAGTGGCAATTGTCCACGTTAAGAGTCATGTTAACTCAGTTAACGTGAACTCTAACGTGGAAGAAGAAGATGAAGCCAACGTTAGTGACACTCACCTTTGTCACTAACATTGGATCAAGCTCATATTGGCCACGTTAAGAGCCACGTTAGTTATACTAACGTGAACTCTAACGTGAGAAAGGGGGGCTCTCAACGTTATTGAAAGAGGTAAACCCCAATAACGTGTGCGAAAGACCAAGAGGCAACGTTAGTAGTCATGTTGGTGCCACTAACGTTGAAGTTAACGTGGACCATTCTTGGGTTAGGAACGTTAGTAAAAAAGGTGATTGTCACTAACGTTCTCGAACCCACACTTTCACTTAACGTTAACGCCACTAACGTCCTAAGCTAAAGTCCATGCATACTTCACACTCTCTCTCTCTGCAAGTAAAACTAAGTCCACTGAAGATGATAACTGCTTCAACTCAAGATCCAAAGGCCCATATCCAAGACTTGAAGAGCCAACTAGAAGATCACAAGAGTAGTATATATAGGGTTAGTTTTGAAATAGAAAGGAGCTTTTGGCATTGGGAGAACTACACTCTGTATAATTTTACTTTCTCTGTAACTTCTAGAAAAATTCCAAAAATCTAATCTCCATCTCTGCTTTCTGGGTTAGTTTTGAAATAGAAAGGAGCTTTTGGCATTGGGAGAACTACACTCTGTATAATTTTACTTTCTCTGTAACTTCTAGAAAAATTCCAAAAATGTATTCTCCATCTCTGCTTTCCATTTCCAGAGCTATGAACAACTAAACCCCTTTCATTGGGTTAGGAAACTCTGTTGTAATTTGATGGATCAATAATAGTTTTCATTATTCTTCTTCTTTCTTTTTTCTTGATTTTACTAGAAAGCTTTCAATCTTCATCCAATTGGATAGTTGTCTTGGAAAAGAAGCTATTCATACTTGGATCTCTTCTGAACCTTGGAAGAAGAATGAAGAGATCATGCTAGAAATGCTTTCTCATGTTGGACCAAATTGGGGTTTGGATGGGTATGGTGACATATAATCCTACCAACACTTTGATTTGGGAATACATGTGGTATAAATAGTGACCATACTTCATCTCTTCTCTTGAGCAATTAGACCAAAGAATTGGCTATTGATCAAGATTTGAGAGATTGAATTACCAAGGAATTGGAATTCAATCACTTAAGATTGCCAAGGAGATCAATGAATGCATTGATTGGGAAAGAGATGAGAATGAACTTGATCCGGAGAATGCAACATCTCCTAAGCCCAATGAATTCCCCATTTCTGATCTTACCCATTCTCTTTAATTCTTGCTATTTACTTTGATGCTCATCTTCCCCATTCCCCATTTAAGATTCTGCAATTTACTTTCCGCTATTTACATTCAGCGCTTTATTTTCCAGCATTTATATTTCTGCTATTTACCTTTCCGCCATTTAATTTCCTGCAATTCTCAAATTAATTTCTGCTTAGCTTAGCTAGAACATTCCTCCAATTAAAGTTGCTTGAACAATCAATCCCTGTGGGATTCGACCTCACTCTATTGTGAGTTTTTACTTGACGACAATTCGGTATACTTGCCGAGGGAAAATTGTTGAGAGACAAGTTTCCGTGCATCAGTGACTTTTGAAAGAGCCATCATGATCCATTGCATCATGATTGGAAGTGAGGTAGAAGTACATGAGGTGATTCCTTAAGAATTGTACAAGATAGCTGAGAAGCCTTCCACCAAAGCAAGGTTGGCATTCCCACACCTCATCTATCATATATGCAATTCAGCTAGAATTGTCATAGAAGGAGACATCTTCATTAAGGAGGACAAGCCCATTACTAAAAAGAGGTTGGAGCAAACTAGAGAGTATGCACGTGAGCTTGTGTAACCTCTTCAGCATGAGATCCCTGAGATGCCTCAAGGGATGTATTTTCCTCCTCAAAGCTATTGGGATTAATGACATACTTCTCTTGGAGAACTAAGTACTAACATGGAGCAATTATTGATGGAACATCAAGAGCATTCAACCATCCTCAATGAAATTAGAGAAGACCAAAGGGATATGAGGGAAGAACAACAAAGACAAAGGAGTGACATGAAGAGATCAAGCACTACATTGGGTCCTCAAGGAGGAGTACTGGCCGCCACCATTAAGGTGGATTCGTTCTCTTAATCCCCTCTCCTTCTGTCATTTTTTTCTATTTTTTGTCTGTTTTATTGTCTGTTCTGTTATTCTTATTGCATGATCATTTGCATTTACGTCTTAAAGTTATAAAATGTTCCATATATCTCTCACCTTACTTAAAAAAAATTTATTTTAAAAGAATTGAGAGATACATGAATTTTGAGTTTTATAATAAGAATAGTCAATTATCTTGATGTGGTGGCATTACTTTTGTTTTCTGAATGTATGAATAAACAATTCATATTTGAAGTTGAAATTAAGAATGTTGGCTCTTGAAAGAATGATGATAAAAGTGAAGTATTATTGGTAATCTGAAAAATCCAAAAATTGATTCTTGAAGCAAGAAAAAGTAGCAAAAAGAAAAAGAAAAAGCATGTTGCAAAAGAAAAAAAAATAATAAGCATGCAAAAAAAAACCAAAGCAGAAAAAGTCAATAACCCTTTAAACCAAAAGGAAAGGGTAAAAGGATCCAAGGCTTTGAGCATCAATGGTTAGGAGGGCCTAAAGGAAACAAAATCCTAACCTAAGTGGCTCAACCAAGCTGTCCCTAACCATGTGCTTGTGGTGTGAAGGTGTCAAGTGAAAAGCTTGAGACTGAGCAGTTAAAGTCGTGATCTAAAGCAAAAAGAGTGTGCTTAAGAACTCTGGACACCTCTATCTGGGGATTCTAGCAAAGCTGAATCACAATCCAAAAGGGTCACCCAGTTAAAGTGTCTGTGCCATTTATGTATCCGATGGTAATACTGGAAAATAAAGTGCTTAGGGCCACGACTAAGACTCTAAAAAGCTGTGTTCAAGAATAAAAAAGAACTAAACTAGGGGAGTCAATAATATCACCTGGATTCTAAGTTCCTAAACATGCCAACACTTTTGAGTTTCAATGGATAGTGAGATGCCAAAACTATTTAGAAGTAAAAAGCTACTAAGCCCTGCTCATCTAATTGAAACTGAGCTTTATTGAAAACTCTGAGATTTATTGTATCTTACTTTTATTTTTATCCTACTTTTTTTAGTTGCTTGGGAACAAGCAACAGTTTAAGTTTGGTGTTGTGATGAGCGGATATTTTATACGCTTTTTGGCATTGTTTTCATATAGTTTTTAGTATGTTTTGTTTAAGTTTTATTAAGTTTTCTTAGGTTTTAGTGTTAAATTCAAATTTTTGGATTCTACTTTGAGTTTGTGTGTTTTTATGCAATTTTAGGTATTTTCTGGATGAAATTGAGCAGCTGGAGCAAAAGTTTGATTCAGAGACAGAGAAAGCACTGCAGATGTTGTCTGGATCTAACCTCCTTGCACTCGAAAGAGCTTTTCTGGAGCTACAGAAGTCCAAATAGAGCGTTCTCAACGGCTATGGAAAGCTGACTTCCAGAGCATTCCAGCAATGGATAATAGTCTATACTTTGCTTCATAATAAAAGGCCCAAAACTGGCATCCAACGCCAGCCTCCTACCCTATTTCAAGCATCCAATGCCCAAAGGAGGAGACAAGCATCCAAACATCCAAAGAGGACCCCTAGCCAACGTTCAATACCCTAGAGGCCTCCTAGCACATGAATCTCATCAAAACTCAGCCCATACACTCACCAAGTGGGCCTCGAAAGTCGATTTTAGCACTAAAAGAGTGTTTTACCCTTCTTATGTAAACTTTAGTCATTAGTTTAGTATTTAAGGGATATTTTACGTGATCTTCGACCACCTTTTGACACTTTACACATTTTAATCATTGTATTTTCTATCAGTATGAGTTTCTAAATCCCCTAGGTTGAGGGGAGGAGCCTTGCTGAGTTTTATGGATTAATAAAAGTATTACTGTTTCTTTCTCAATTCATGTTTGATTCTCTATTCTAAGATGTATCTTCGTTCTTCATCAATATGAATGCGTTGAAATGGCATATGGTTATCACATTCTACATGGGTTCAGAGTGAGTCTTTCATCGGACAATGATGAACCACCAGCTTGATTATTCATCTCTTAGACGGCTAATCCACGACTTCGATGGGGACTTCTCGAGACACCAGTTCAGCCGAAGTATGGGGATATTAGGGTCTCTTTGGTAGAGACTAGAACCCAAAGGCACATCATTCTCTAATCCGGAAGATCCGACCTTGTCTATGGCATTTTGAGTAGGATTATTAAGGAGGATGGACTGTAGGAGCTTCACCCTCAATCAGATGGATCCGCACTAACCCTGGGGTTCAGATCTTGAGGAGTATTGGCGGCTGCTCAAACTAGCATCAATCACATACAGCATGCCATAGAAGAAATAATTCACAATTGAAGAAGATAGTAATACCAGAGTTACTCCAGAAGGACAAAGCATCTCCAAGCCTTAACCATCTTCTTATCACTGGTTACATTCGAATTCACAAAGTATTTTATACTCTATTTTACTTTTATGCATTCATATCCAACAAATCTTCTATCCGTCTGACTAAGATCTGTAAGATAACCATAGCTTTCTTCAAACCACAATCCTCGTGGGATCAACCATGTCTCACTCAGGTATTACTTGGACAACCCAGTGCACTTGCTGGTTCGGTTGTATGAAGCGTGGGGATTTGCACGCCATTAGGCGCCAGGTCAAGCAATGCACCCCCAATCCTTGCTGCTCCCTCCAAGTTAGGCGCCAGCTATAGGAATCAAAGTGGTCCCCCTTCATCCATCAAAACATGCATGAGATATTAATTGATTTTGATTTAACTTTTATTTTATTTATAAATAGGAAAGATATTATTTAGTTTTAGAAAATATATTTTACATTAATTAGGATTAGATATAAAAGGGAAAAGAATCAGCCCTTCGGGCTCTTCTATTTTCTCTTACCTCATTCCGCACTTGACAGTTTTTCAGAATCCTAGTTTTCTCTCTGAACCATGAGCAACTAAACCTCCACTGTTAAGGTAAGGAGCTCTGTTATTCTATGGATTAATACGATTATTGTTCTATTTTAATTCATGTATTGATTTCAATTTCAAGAATTGTTTTCGTTCTTTATCTTATGAATCTGGGTGGAACGGAAGTATGTCCCTTGTTCTAATTGAGTTCTTGTAAAACTTGGAAAAGCTCTTTGCTTGAACAACAGCTTGAAAATAATTTCTCCTAAATTTCTAATTATCTGGACTTAACGGGATACGTGACATATAATCCTCTTATATTTGGATAATTAGGATTTCACTTGAGGTACTACTTGGTACAACCCAGTGTACTTGCTGGTTAGTTTGTGGGTTATATATTCCACACCAGTACGCACACACCTGTGCATACGCACAAGTCCTGGCACGTGACCTCATTAATTGTAACTCGCTGGCAGTGATTTTTGGGCTTCCAAAGCCCAATCCAACTTATTTTTGAAGCTATTTCAAGCCAAATTGAAGAAGGATGACGGGGGGAGCAATTAGGTTTAGTTTTTTTTATGTGTTTTAGCTTAGTTTTTCTAGAGAGAGAAGCTCCCGATTCTCTCTAGAATTTAGGTTTTCTTAGTATAGGATAGGAATTCTCAATTTCCCAATCCTTGCCAAGAGGTTCTTTAGCATTTAATTTTGCTTTACTTGCTTTACTTGCTTTACTTGCTTTCCATTTAATTCCTTGCATGCTTGTTTAATTTCTTACAATTTACATTTCTTGCTAAATGCCATCAACACCCCCCACTTCCTCATAGCCAATAATTGAACACTTCATTGCAATTCTTAAGGAGAACAACCCGGGATTTAAAACTGCTGGTTATTTTGTGTTGATTGTGACATCTTTGATTTAAACTTTGATTAAGAGTTAATTGTTGGTCTATACTATGCTTGCGACGAGATTCTATTTTGTGAAATTATAGATTAACAATAATTCTCTATCAAGTTTTTGGCGTCGTTGCCGGGGATTGCATTGGTGTTTCATTGTTGGCTATTGTTAATATGTGAATATATGAATAGTTTGTTTTGATTGGTTGCTTGTTTTTGCTTGTAAATATGTCTCTTGGTTGTTAGCTTGTTTTAATAAATTTTTGTTTTAAAATGCATATGTGAATAGTTAGTAATCTTGTTTAAATTGCCTTTTTGACTTGAGTTGCATGTTTAAAATTTTCAATTAGTTTTTTTGGATGGTTAAAATAGTTTTGGGTAGATTTTTGTTTCTACATATTACAAGTGCTTTGAATATTCCAATAACTTTGATTTGAAAAATAAAATTTTGGGTAATTCTAAAGCTTAATGTAAATAATTGCATATTTTGTTAATTTCCTGTTTATATGCATTTTGGAATGTTGGGTGAAATTTTGTTTTGATGTAAAAAAAAATTGCTTTCTGTGCGTATGCACACTTTCATACCACCCTTCTATCCGGAGCACCCACACACCCCAGTGCATGTGCACACTTTCTCTCAAGTATGCCTGTCACGAGTACCCGTGACCCACGCGTATGCGTGACCTTCCATTTTCACCATACCACGCGTACGATTGCCAGACGCATACGCATCGCTTCCCTCTGTGCGTACGCACCCCCAATTCAACCCCCTCAGTTGGGAGCACCCGCACGCTTTGGTGCGTCCGCATTCCCCTTGAGTGCGAGCACAAGAGCCCCTTCGCACCCAACACTTTTCTTCAATCCTTCTCTGTTTCCCTTAACCCCCACCATTACCTCCAACCACCACACCACTACCGATGACTGCCGCAGCCGTCGTCCCCTCACCCCACATCCTCTTCTTCTTTCTTTCCCTTCTCAGCATCCACCATCTCCACCCAGCACCATCGCGAGCTATCCTCAGCCATACCAACCCTCTTTTCTTTTCTCTGTCGAAACCCAGTTCTCTTCACGCCAGCCCCTGCTTCACCCCGAACCAGCCGCCAGTCACCACGTCTAGCCTCCTCCCTTCACCCACAACTTTCGGCGAGCTTTTCCCCCTTGTCTGAACCCTAGACCTATCGCAACCATCAGAGCCCCTTTCAGTCGAGCTCAACAACACCGCGCCAGCGATGCCATCGAAGCCTAGTGTCATCGCGACGTTACCCTCCTCACCTCCTCTTCGCGCTATAGTAGCGCTGCCAGAGCCCTCTTTTTTTTTGCTGAAGCGTTTCCTCTGTGTCTCAATCTCCAGTCACGCAACCCTTCCCTCTGCCAAGCACAGGAGTCGTCGCACCAGTGATGCGTGAGCATCTTTCCTATCTCTTCCTAGTGAATTTGCATTAGAATTGTTAAGTTTAATCAAGATTTAAATATCTTTTAGTCATTATGAATGCTACTTTGAGTTGTGTGCAATTCTATTTATTTCAGATAGCATTCGGATGGATTTGATGGAGTTTTTGTAGAAGAAGAGAAGAAAGTGAATGATGCTATCAACCCTTACCTCCCTGCACTCCAATAGAAATAACTTGAGCTACAGAGGTCCAATTGACGTGATTCTAGTGGAATTGGAAAGCTAACTTCTAGAGCTTTCAACGATATATAATGATATACACTTCTTCTCCATTTTGCTCAGCCACACTGGCACCTAACTTGGCCATTCCCAAGTTAGGCGCCGGAAGAAGTAAAACTCCAATTGCTTGCTGCCAGGGTGGCGCCTAACTTCAGGATTCTGAAGTTAGGCGCCAGTGATCATCAATGCGTTCAAATGAACTCAGCCAAGGTGGCACCTAACTTGGCGATTCCCAAGTTAGGTGCCACATAAAGGGAACAACGCTCATTCCATTTGGCCAAGCTCAAGTCTAACTTCACTTTTGTGAAGTTAAGCGCCAACCTTGAATCAAGACATGGTCCCCACACTTCACTTGAATGATTCGAAGATTTATTTAGATTTTTTATTAAAACTTTAATTTATTTATAAATAGAAAAATATATTATTTAGTTTTAGAAATTATATTTTATATTAATTAGGATTAGATATAAAAGGGAAAAGAATCAGCCCTTCGGGTTCTTCTCTTCTCTTTTGCCTCATTCTGCAATTTACAGTTTGTCAGAATCCTTGTTTTCTCTCTGAACCATGAGCAACTAAACATGTACTGTTAAGGTTAGGAGCTCTGTTTATTCTATGGATTAATACTATTACTCTTTTATTTTAATTCATGTA
Source organism: Arachis ipaensis (assembly GCF_059453495.1). Taxonomy (NCBI): domain Eukaryota; kingdom Viridiplantae; phylum Streptophyta; class Magnoliopsida; order Fabales; family Fabaceae; genus Arachis; species Arachis ipaensis. The sequence goes on along the minus strand of NC_142440.1, from coordinate 75,782,106 downwards.
TTGATTTTAAATTCAATAATCGTTTTGGTTCTTCATCTTATGAATTTGGGTGGAACAAAAGTATGACCCTTATTCTAATTGAGTTCTTGTAAACCTTGGAAAAGCTCTTTGCATGAACAACAACTTGAAAACAAATTTTCTTAAATTTCTAATTATCTGGACTTAATGGGATACGTAACAAATAATCCTCTTATATTTGGATAATTAGGGTTTCTGTGGCACATAAACTAGTTTTGAATTTAACCCTCTAAATGGAATCAACTGACCAAGGAATTGGCAGTTGGTGAAGGTTAGAGGAGACTAAAAAGGTCTAAAGAATTAGCGTTTAGTCACATATAATTTGCCATGAATTGAATCTTGCATGATTAAACTAGTTGGTAAGAAAGTTAATCCGGAAAATAAATATCTCTGAAACCTTAACTGTTTTTCTCCATATATTTCACAACTCGTTTATTGCTTGCTTTCTGATTTTCTGAATTTAGTGTTTAATGCAATTGAACTCTCAAACACCATTTTTTGCTTGTCTAACTAAGTAAATCATTCAATCATTGTTGCTTAGTCCATCAATCCTCGTGGGATCGACCCTCATTCACTTGAGGTACTACTTGGTACGACCCGATGTACTTGCCGGTTAGTTTGTAGGTTATAAATTTCGCACCAGCCATCCCTGCCTCACCAGTATCGCTCCTCTCTCTGTGAACCCCAGTCCACAGCCCCACCATCATCGCGGTCCTCACCTCCAGTTCGCGCCATCTTCGTCGAGCTCGTGCTCTAACTCTCACTGACGCAGAGCTCCAGTCCCTGTCCAGTTCGCGATCCCACCCCACTCTTCCTCTTCTTCGCGCTACCTTCCCCTTCGGCTTCAACATCACATCGCAACCTTCCCTTCCTCGCCGAACCTGTCTCCCCCTCCAAACACTATTCCCCCCTATTTCTCTTCACTGCCTGGGACACCCAGAACAGGGCAGAGCCCCTATGCCCATATCACTGCACCCCACGGTAGCTAGCGTTGCTACCGCACCACCTTCGCCGCCGCTTCTACTCTAACCGCCCGTTTCACACCACCTCCACCTCTCTTTCCTTCCCTGCTCCAATTTTTTGCTTCTCAGGTCTCAATTCTTTCTCTTCTATTTAGTCTGTTACAGGTTGTTAATTCAGTTTGTTTAGTTAGTTTAGTTAGATTAGCTTAGTTTAGTTAAACTAGGTGGTTAGAGAATCTGAGTTGGATAGTGGATTTAGGTTTGTTTTGAATAATGCTACTGTTTGGAAATGTTGCTGCTTCATTGATTTGCCCAGTGCTAAATTGGCTTGTCTGATTCTGCTGCACCCCTATTTTTTGCTGCTGTGTTTTTGTTCATGGCTGTTTGGAGTAAACCAGTTGCTACATATTATCCATGGTTGATTGTGCAATGATGATTTTTGCTCAATGTATGAATTTAAGTTGTTATTGCTGCTAAGTTCTTGTTCTAATGTGACCTTCATTGTTGGATTCAGTTGGGTGTAATTGTTTGAATTCATATTTCTTACTTGTAATTGGTTGTTGAATTCAACAAATAGAATACTGCCTGAATCTATTACTTTTGTTCATTGTGCTATTTTGGTGCTGTATTTTAAGCCATTATTTTGATTCATGTTCAAAGAAAGCATGCTGCTTGTTTCTTAGTTGGTTATGGCTTAATTGTGCATTGCTATTTGCTGCTGTATGTTGGTTTATTTGTTTATTTCATATCAATTCACATGTGATTTTTGTGTGTTTAGTGTTAATACATTCATATGAAACTTGGTTTGATTGAGCAATATTGGAAAATAGGCCAATTTACTGCTGAAATGCTGCAGGATTTTTTCCTAACCTTGTTTCATTAAATGACATTGTCTTATTTGGTGCAACAAGATTCCATTTGACGGATTTCTATGTAAAAAAAATCTTGTTTGCTAAATGGTTTTGGAAATTTCCACAAGAGCTTCCTTACAAGTTTTGGTCATTTCTTTAACTTCTTTACTTGTTTTAAATTGTGTGTTCTTCTTGAGCATTGAATAAACCTTAATTGAGTTTCAAATTGACCACAAACATGAAATTCTTTTAAAGGAAAAGCCTCTTTTGCATGCTCTCACAAGGGTGAAGATTTCCTTTTACCTATGTGACTAAGTTGATTCCTTTTCTCTTTTCCTAAATTGCCTTTAGTCACATAGGGCATGAAGTTTTCAACTCTTGTCTCAACCTTGTGACTTTCATGCCTCACTAGAATTTGGTGTCTAAATGTTCCTTGGTTAACTTGTTTTTCAATGTTTTTTAACTTTGTCAATGCTAAATCCTTTCAATTTATGTCAATTACTTATGATTGATACCTACTTGATTATGTGCTCTACACATACATGTGTATACATGTTTTGGCATCTTGAATTGTTGAAAAGTGAATATAAACTTGCTTGTTTTGAAACTTTGGAAACTTTTTGGAATTAAGGACGTTTTTACTATGCACCTAATTTTTAACTTTTCTTTTCTTTTTCAACTAACTATTTTCTTTTTAATCACTTAACTTTTGACTTTCTTTTTTCCTTTTTCAACTAACATTAATTTTTCAACTAATTTTTTCTTTCTCTTCACTTAACTTTTAACTTTTTTTCCTTTTCAAATAACTTTCCTTTTAACTTTTTAACTTTTTTCTTTTTCTTTGTGCATAGGAACAACACTCTTTAATTTTCTTTATCTTTGATAAACAAGCAAGTTAGTTATCTTGGATTGATTGGAAGTTGCTTCTGTTTACTTTTAACTTGAATCTCATGCATGCTTCCATTCGAATTTACATTATATGTTCACTTCATATCTATACAGTTTTGTGACTCAGTTCTCTCCTTCTCAGCACCACCTTCTCTTGCAGCCACTCTATCGCCTGACCCACCAGCTGAAGGTAGAGGTGACACAGTGACGACTCATTCCACTCTGCATGGTCGTGAGCACCGAGGACGGTGGTACATCTTAAGTGTGGGGAGGTCATCCAACTTTAGCAGCACATTTCAGGTGAAAAACTTCATTTCTGAACACTTTTAGTTTAGTTTCTTTTTATGCATTTTAGTTGTTTTGTATATATTTTATCTTTTTAAAAACCTTTTTACTTAGTTTATTACTTTTTACTTAGCTTAATGCACCTTTTAATTTTGCTTGTACATAGCCTAGTATTATATTGTAGCGATGCATGTTTTTAGATTTTCTTGTTAGCTTTTAGTTATGATTTTGATTTGGATGATGTGAGGATTCCACCTAGTTTGATTTCCTATACACTTGCTATTTTGGTTTGATTGAAAGTAGGAATTAAACTTAGGATTTTTGACCTTTTCCATTAAATCACATTATACATACATATATAGAATAAATGCTAGTCAATTTAATGAAATTTCCAAGAAACTTACATTTTATATAGGGCATTGAAATTCAAATTGAATTGAGTTGAAATTTTTGTTGAAACTTGCATGATTTATACATTGTGGAATATGGTTTTTGAGTTAAAGAACATACAACTTGTGAGTTTTTGAGCCTTATTGTGTGGTAACATTATTTGACCACTTATTTCATTCTTGTGTGTTTTCTTTTCTATCATTGCAATCTTTGGTTTATTTAATTCTATATATCCATTGTTTAATGTATATTTATGCATTTATGTGATTGAGGCCATCACTTCTTTATAGCTCACTTAACCCAAATATCCTACCATTTTATTTATCTTTGTTTGCCACTTTGAGCCTTTTTAATCCCCTTTTTGTTCCTGATTGGGCACACCGCTAGCTATAAGCGGAAAAACAATAAATGTCCCTATTTTGAATCTTTGAATAGCTTAAGTTAGTGAGAGTGTGTGATGTTTAAGTGTGGAAAAAATATGAAAACTTTGGTTGATGAATATGTGTTTTATTCTTGTTGAAAAATTTTGAAAATTTGGGGTACATGCTCATGTAATATTATAGAAACCATATGCATTGATGAGTTGGTATATATATTATGTTCTTGAAATAAAAAAAAACAAAAAAAAAAGAAAAAAAAGAAAAAAAAGAGAAAAAAAAGAAAAAGAAATAATGAAAAGGGGACAATATGTGATGAATTGAATTTGATACATGAGTGTGTGTGTGTGTGTATATGTAAAAGTGAGATTATGGGTAGCTAAACTTGATATTAAAATTGTATAGGTTGTGTATGTGTTAGGTAAAAACTTAGGTTAATCAAAGATTCAAATGCAAGCTCACTTAGCCATATATATATATATATATATATATATATATATATATATATATATATATATATATATATATATATATACACTTACCTTTACCCTTAGCCCATTACAACCCTCTAAAGACCTCATGATTTTTGCATATGTATATTAAATTTTTGTTGATTGGTTAGATGAAGAACAAACTTTAGAAAGCATGATTAGAGGAGAATTGAGTAGATTGACCCTAAACACTTGAGCGACTAGAGTGCATATACACATCCGGCAAGGATTAATTACTCAATTCCACATTTTCACCTATGATCATGGTTATCGTGCAAGTTTGTTAAATTCTTTTATATGACTCAATTCGATTGTGAATGTGATTTGGGTATGATTGTCTTATCCCTTGATTGATATAGATGCTTTCTTGGAAATTGATTGACTTGGACTAATTAAATACATATAGATAGTTAGATATTTACTATTTCTTGCAATTTACTATGCCTTTCTTTTATGCCTTATAAGTGTTTGACAAAATGTTTGGTTGGTCTTTAGAGTAGATCTTGAGCATTCTTGGCTTGGAAAGAGTAATTGGGCAATCTTGAGTCATGAAAACCCAACTCATGTTGGTGATCTAGAGTTGTTAGTTAATATTGTTTCCATTGACGCTAATCTTTTGCTAATATAATTAGTAAGTTGATTACGACTTTTGGATTGAGATTAGCTAGTCTTGTTAGACTTTCTTCGAGTGTGAAGATAATATGATACCTTCTTCCATCGTCGAGGATAATGTAATGAGATAAATTCTTGTTTATATTTGTGACATGATTAATTAGTCTTGTTTGACATTCTCCCTATATGTTGGAGTTGACTAAATAAGATGAATTAATCATTGCATGACTAGGATAGAAAGCCTATGATCTCAACTCTTGCCATGAATGTCTCTCTTCTTTACTTGCTTCCTTTAATTTCTTGCTTGATTTACTTTTCTTGCACATTTAATTTCTTGCCCTCTCACCAATCAAAACCCCCCTTTTACCCCTTCATAGCCAATAAGCATACACTTCATTTCAATTCCTCGTGAGACGACCCGGAGTCCAAATACTCTGGTTAATTCTTATTTGGGGTTTGTACATGTGACATAACCAATATTTTTGTATGTGGGGACTCTTTGTTGGTCTAGGACTATACTTACAATGAGAATTCAATTGAGAATTTCTATATCAACAAAAGTTCTCGCTCATCAAAATGGCGCCGTTGCCGGGGAGTTGCAATGGTGTTATATTATTGGCTATTGTATATGTTGTGAATAGCTTGATTTTTGGTTTGCTTGTTAGTTTTTGCTAGTTGTAGGACTTGGTTTTCTTTATTTCTTGTTAGCTTTTGTTTTTGTTTTCTCTTTCACCATGAATTCTCATCACTTTGGCTATAAGTGTGGTTCAAACTATGTTGTAGGAAATGGAAGCTTCAATGAGGATGTGCATCAAGGATTTGGAAATCAAGGATGGGAGGAAACCCAAGCTTATGGACAATCTTCTTGGCAACAACCTCCTCCGGAATCTTATGGGTATAATCCTAATCCTAATACATAGCCCTTTCCCTCAACATAGCCCTCAACAACCATACTCACAAGCCTTCTACCACCATCCACCTCCATATGATCCCAACTCATACACACCATACCAACCACCATATGAACCATATCTAGAGCCACCACCATTCCAACACTAATACTCCCAAGAACCACAAAGTCCACATACACCACCTCAAAAATTTTACCAATATGAACCACCTTCCGACTATATACCTTTTCCGCAAACAATGAACCCTCTCTTCCACCACAACCCTCCGATGAAGCCTTTATGCTAGAATTAAGGGATCTTAAATCTCATATCTTAAGGCAACACGAGGAGGATGAAAAGAAGTTTGCAGAGTTAAGAGTGAAAATGGCTATCATGGTAGAAGCCATTGGCAACATAGTCACATCCCGCCTAAGCCAATGCGATCAAGGCACTCCCATTGTTGAATGTGGAGAAGCAACCAAGGAGCTTAGTGAGGGAGTGAACTTGAAGCTCCAAGGTGAAGAAGAGGAGTTAAAGCAAGAAATGCAACAAGAGGAGGAGGTAGAGATTATTGAACAAGAAGAAGTAGTGGTTGGAGCCTTAGGATATGTTGAGTACATAGAAGAAGCACAAATTGAAGAGCCTTCTTTCATGGAGTTTGAAGTTGATGTTGAGGAGGAGAGTGCACAACCTCCAAGACACAATGTGATTGAAGAAGTGGGAGAAGTGCTCCAATCAATAGGCCCTCCTATTTATGATGATTTCGCATCAACATAAGATCCTTTTGAGCTTGAAGAATCCTTCCCCACTATGCTCGAAATTGATGATAAGGTAGATTTTACTCAACCTTCCATTTATGATTTAAGTGATAGGGAAGAGCTAGAGGACATTGGTGAAGAAGAATGTAAACTTGAGGAAGCTTGGCAAGAGGTAGAGCATGAAGTATCTTGCCAAGTCGTGGAAGCCTTCCAAAAAAGATGGACGGGAGTGGAACGTGTTTTGTCAAGACCGTTAGGAACTCCTCCACCTAGGTTGTCATCTAATCCTTAATTTGAGTGGGTAGAACTTCTAACTCTTAGCTTTATTATCCCACTTGAATATGGTTTGCTTGAGACGGATGGCCAACTTAGGGCGCTTTGTTGAATTAAGCATAAGAGGAGGATGTTTAGTGGTTGGCGTTGTAAGTCTAGGCTCATTATGGTTGAAGCTTCAAGGTGCAAATGTTGGACTAGTGCTCAATTGGATGGGTCTAGGAGGATGGTTTGGTACTTCTATGAGAATTCATCTCTCTTGCCACCCGGAGGAAATCACCATGATCAACACAAGGATGGGTGTGAAAACAAAGTGTGGAATCCCGGATCGCACAAGGAAGATCAACTTTGGGAGCCTATGGTTTGTGAAGAACTCCATCAAAGCTTGGAGTTATTAACTTTGAATGATGAAGCACAATAGAAGTCCAAGCATTGGTGGATGTTCAAGGATGGATTCAAGCACAAGCCACCTTGATGAAGAGCTCCCCATAAGTCCAACTTAAGGACAATAAACAAAAGTGTTAGGTGGGAGACAACCCACCATGGTAAACTCTTTCCTTTTTATCTTTTGTATATATTGGTAGAACTAGTTTAATTTCATGTTTTGAATTGCTTAGTTGAGTTTATTTGGGAGTCTAGTAGGTTAAATAAGGTTTTATGATGTTTTAGTAGTTGTTTGGAGGTTTGGAATGCTTGGTTTGGTGCAAAAACATAGAAAAATTTTGAAAAAAATAGAGCACCATCCACGCGCACGCGCACTCTACGCGTACGCGTGCCCAAGTATTTTCGGCAATCCACGCGCACGCGTCATGTACGCGTACGCATGGATTGAGTTTTTCCACCCCCTCCATACATTCACCCGAGAGTTGTGCCTGAAGTGTGACAACTTTGTGCCCCAGGGCACGCGAACGCGTACCTTGCGCGTCCGCATCGACTCTCTGCCTTGCCATGCACGCGTACGTGCACTGCACGCGTACACGTTGCTTCCATTTTCATCAATCCATGCTTACGCGCACATGACGTGCACGCGTGGATTGCCCTGTTGCACTCACCTTCTTTTCTTCTCTTCTTTCCATTTCTTTCCTTCTTCTCTTTTCTCTTCTTTTCTTTCCATCCTTCAAACATCATCCGACACTACCAAACACCATGTAACACCATTTCTTTCAGTTAGTTAGTTAGTTTAATTTTTGTTTTCCATTATAAGTGTTGGATTACTAATCTTGTTTACCATTTACTGCTGCTTTTACTAATGGAATGTTAGTTTAACATCATTGTTGTTATTGTCATTGTTGGATTTCTTTGTTGAGGTTACAATTTATTACTTGGTTTTGAATTTTCATGTTGAACATTTGTGAATACCAAGTACATGTTACGTTGCCTTCATGCATCTTAACTCTTTGAATTGCATGTTTTGGCCACCATGCATTCACCATCTATTGTTAGGCAATTGTATATTATCATTAATTTTTTTAGGTGATGCTTGTTTATGGTTTACCCCTATTCACGTCACTTATTTCATGCATTGAGATTGTGGAATTATGAAATTGGATTAAAAGCTTACCTAGCGATATATTTTTGAGCTTTGTAAAGCTTTGTGGACCATGCTTGCTATGTGATTGATTTTTACTTCTATCTTCTTTTTCCTAAGTTCCATAGCATCCATGTGTTTCACCTCTATGTCACTTAGGTGTTGCAACAACTTCAATATGTGTCATTGATTGTTGTGTGAGTTTCATATACCATTTTGTTTACTAAGTCTACCTACACATCAATCAATGTCCATGCATTATCCAATTTCACAATTGCTTGATTAATTGCTTGAATGCTTTTATGCTTCTTCACTACTTGTTTGGTTGCTCTAACCTACAAGTCTTTTAAAGTATCTCAAGCACACTAGAATGAGTGAAGTGTATGCTTTCTTTTGTGTAAATGTGACATAGCTTTTTATACTAGCGTGTGTGTGTGTTCTAAACCGCGCGCAATTTTAGAACCCACACACCTATTTTTCATCAATGTCACACTAATTCGCTCGTTCAATTCTAGTAACTCACCTCATTCCAACAATTCACGCTTTCTTGCTTTTTTATTTTCTCATCTTACGGTGTTTATTTTATTTTTCATGATCGATGCACCATAAGCAAAAACGAAAGCGGGAGAAGAACACGCAGCATCAGTTGACCTACCAGCTGAAGGTAGCAACTAGGAAAGTCGCCGTGCCCCCTTGCTCATTTAGTGCACCGAGGACGGTGCAAACTTTTAAGTGTGGGGAAGTCGTCCGACCACTCGGCATTTTTGGGTGACAAGTTTCTAATCCCAACACTTTTGCATTTTATTTTAGAATTTTTAGTTGCATTTTCTTATTTTGCATAAGTATATATTAAGCTTAGTCAAAATCATGATATTTTCCAAGGATTTTATCTATAGGGCACTTCATTTGATTGAAAAAAAAAATTTTAGAACTTGCTTGAATTATATACTTTGTGGAACATGATTTTTGAGCTAAGAACACAAGCATGTGAGATTTGAGCCTAATTGTGTAGTTACATCATATATAACCACTTATTTTCATTCTTGTGTGCATTATTCTCTTCCTATGATTGTAATCTTTGATTTGTTTGATTCTTTATGTACATTATTTTGTGTATACATGCATTTATATGATTGAGGCCATTATTCTCTTCCTACCTTTTATCTTCCATTGTTAGCCAATTTTGAGCATATGCTTAACCCATTTGTTCTTAATTATAGCACATTACAAGCCTAGGTGAAAAATAATAAATGTCCTTAATTTGGATCTTTGATTAGCTTAGGCTAGTGAGAGTGTTCATTGTTTGATTTTGGGAAAGTTGGGAACATTGGGTAGAGATAAAAGTATGTTTTTGTATTTGTGTTGAGAATCTTGGAAATTGGGAACATATTCATGTATTAATCATGTGTAAACCATATGCATTGATGTTCTTGTATATATTTTAGTTTGAAAAAGAAAAAGAAAAAGAAAAAGAAAGACAAAGAATTGCAATAAAAAGGGGACAAAATGCCCCAAAGCAAGGTTCAATAAAAGTCAATTCATATGTGTGGTTATCAAAAGAGAATGCATGAGTGTGTGAAAAAGTGACGAATGGATAGTTAGGTTTGCTTAGAATTGTATAGGATATCATAGGTTAGGTGGGAAGTTTAAGCTTATCAAAGATTCAAATTTCAAGCTCACTTGACCAAATATGCATCCTACCTTGACCCTAGCCCCATTACAACCTAAAAGAAAAGACCTCATGATAATTGTATGCATGCATAAAGTAATTGTTGATTGTTAGATGAAAAACAAATCTTGGAAAGCATGATTAGGGGAGAATTGAGTGAATCAACCCCATACACTTGAGTGCATAGAGCGGATACACATCCGGCGAGGGTTCAATCGCTTAATTACATGTTTCCACCCATGATCATCTTTTCTTGCAAGTTTGTGAACTCTTTCAATGATTCAATCCAATTGTGGTTTGCTTTGATCGCTAATACCTTAGCCCTTGTGCTTGCATGTGTATTCTTGAAAATTGATTTATTTTGACTAAGCCATTACATCATGTAGATAGGTTGCATATAGATAGATTGCATGTAGTTAGTTGCATTGAATAAATGATAATACCCTTTGCTTCTTTCTTGATTTTAGCATGAGGACATGCTTAGTTTAAGTGTGGGGAGATTTGATAAACCTCGATTTTGTGATTTATCTTGTGCTTATTTTAGGGAATTTTACCACCTTTTCTTACATTTATTCAATGAAATAGCATGGTTTTGTAATTCTCCCTTGAATTGTGCTTAATTGTAAAAACATGCTTTTTAGGCCCTAAATTGGTGATTTTGATCCACTTTAATTTCATTCGATGCCTTGATGTATTTGTTGAGTGATTTCCAGTTCATAGGGCAAGTATTGGATGGAAGAAGTGAGGAGAAAAGCATACAAAGGGGAGAATTCATGAAGAAACAAAGATCGGGAACGCATCAAAGGACGCGCACACGCACAAGGCGCGCACGCGCAAAAGTGGTCTCACCTATAGACGCGCACGCGTACATGCGCGTCTGCGCGGATGGAGAATTTGCCAATCGACGCGTACGTGCACATGGCACGCACGCGCCGGTACTCTCACGTGGCCCACTTAAAGGCAAAACACTGGGGGCAATTTTTGAGCTGCCCAGGCCTAAATCCAACTTGTTTCTGAGTGTATTTCATGCAGAATTGAAGTCCAAGCAAAGGGGGAGCAATTAGTTGTAGGATTAGCATCATGTAGGTCAGTTTCTTGAGAGAGAAGCTCCCTCTTCTCTCTAGAATTAGGTTCTTAGGTTAATTTCATCTTAGATCTAGTCTCAATTTCATGTTCTCATCTTGTTTTCTTTACAATTTCATGCTTCTACTCTTGATTCTCTTAGTTTGTAATGTTAATTCTATTTTTATGTCTCTTTTGTGATGATGAAATCTTGTTGGATTTTGGATTTTTTTTCTTTAATACAATTTAATGTTTGATGTCTTTTTATTGTGAATTTGAGTTATGATCTTACTTTCCTTGCAATTGGTAGTTGTTAGATTTTAATATTTCTTGCAATTTACTATGCTTTTCTTTTATGCCTTCCAAGTGTTTGACAAAATGCTTGGTTGGTCTTTAGAGTAGATCTTGAGCATTCTTGGCTTGGAAAGAGTAATTGGGCAATCTTGAGTCATGAAAACTCAACTCATGTTGGTGATCTAGAGTTGTTTGTTAATATTGTTTCCATTGACGCTAATCCTTTGCTAATTTAATTAGTAAGTTGATTAGGACTTTTGGATTGAGATTAGCTAGTCTTGTTAGACTTTCTTCGAGTGTGAAGATAATATGATACCTTCTTCCATTGTCAAGGATAACGTAATAAGATAAATTCTTGTTTATATTTGTGACATGATTAATTAGTCTTGTTTGACATTCTCCCTATATTTTGGAGTTGACTAAATAAGATGAATTAATCATTGCATGACTAGGATAGAAAGCCTATGATCTCAACTCTTGCCGTGAATGTCTCTCTTCTTTACTTGCTTCCTTTAATTGCTTGCTTGATTTACTTTTCTTGCACATTTAATTTCTTGCCCTCTCACCAATCAAAACCCTCCTTTTACCCCTTCATAGCCAATAAGCATACACTTCATTGCAATTCCTCGTGAGACGACCCGGAGTCCAAATACTCTGGTTAATTCTTATTTGGGGTTTTTACATGTGACATAACCAATATTTTTGTATGTGAGAACTCATTGTTGGTCTAGAACTATACTTACAATGAGAATTCAATTGAGAATTTTTATATCAACAAAAGTTCTCACTCATCAAACTCCCCAGTTCTTACCCTTTATTTTCACCCCTTTCAGCTACAGGTGCGAAGGTTTAGTGCAGAGTTACAGGAGCATAGAATATTATGTTCATGAGTTGAGTTGTTAGAATTTATTTTTTCCTTGTCGTTTATTGTTTTAGTTTTTAGACGGGTAGGATTTATTTTGAGAATCTTAAAATAAGTCTATGTATTTAATGATATATATATATATATATATATATATATATATATATATATATATCTTTGTGACTAAATGGTTTAAAGTACAGACTTTTCATTTTCTTAATTAAAATTTTGGTTTGTATTCGCGAAGGCTCAATATTAAATAAAGATAGTATAAAATAAAAAAGTTTAGAGGTAAGTAATGCCTTAGCTTTTAGTACCATCATGAGGTGCTAAAAGATAGGGTGTTACAATTTAAACCTCGAGTTGCCTCTCAAAGGAATTGCAAGGAAGTGTGCATATTATTGGTTGTGAGAATTTTGGGGGTTTTTAGTATCATGAACAAGAAAGTAAAGCTACAACTAAGGAACTATAAATTCTTAAAGACACTCATAGCAAGGAATCAAGGTTTTCTATCCTAGATCATTGACCACAACATGATAATTACAAGGGGTTAATTCCACTTAGTTATCCTCTAACATTGGAGGGTGAAGTCAAGTGGACATAATTGATCCTAAAATCAACTTACAACCCTAAATTACCAATCACACTGGACATCAATGACATCAAGGACTTAGTCCTCAATCTCAAGCCAAGAGTGCTAAAATCTACTCTAAGCCAAACCAAGCATTTTATCAAACACTTGGAAGGCATAAAATGAAAGCATAGTAAAATTGCAATAATAAAAAAATCTAAAGCTACCAAATGCAAAATAAGAATAATAGCAACTCAATTAAACATCAATAAACATAAGAACATCAAATTGCACTAAATGAAAATCAAAACTACAAGAGTTTATAAGCATAAAAGCAACCAAATAAAGGAAATAGCAAGTGAAACTAAGAGAACAAAGATGTTATAGAAAGAATTGCAAGAAAAACTAAATTAAGACAAGATCAAAACCTAAATCTAAGAGAAAATTAACCTAAATCTACCCTAATTCTAGAGAGAAAAGAGAGCTTCTCTCTCTAGAAAATAACTTAAAACATGATTCTAAACTAAACCTAATTGCTCTTCCTTTGTTTCTTCTTGAACTTGGCTTTAAATACTTCAAAAATGAATTGAATTGGGCTTTGGAAGGCTAGAAATCACGACCCATGTATTGCAATTAATGAAGTCCTCAAGTCACGTGTACGCGCAAGGTATGCCTACGCGTGACATGGCCAATTCCTAAAGCACGCGTACACGCAAGGCAAGCGTACGTGTGACCATGAATTTTTTTAAATCCTCATTTCTTCATGAATTCTCCACTTGGCATACTTTTTTTCTTCACTTATTCAACCCAATATTTGTCTTCTAAACCTAGAATCACTTAACAAATAAATCAAGACATCGAATGGAATTAAAGTGAATTAAATTTAGCGAAATAACGGCCTAAAAATCATGTTTTCATTCTTAAGCACAAATTAGGAGAGATTCACAAAGCTATGCTATTTCAATGAATAAATGAAGGAAAAGTTGATAAAATCCACCAAATGTGATACAAGATAAACCATAAAATTGTGGTTTATCATGCACGGTTATCGAAAAATGCACGAACAGTTATAAAACAGGGAACACTATTGGAATGCTACAACCACCGAAGTCACGTCGAGTCTTGGACCTCTATAAATTCAAATCACGTCGAGCCAGCCGCTTTCCATGACTTCATTCCATGAACCACTAAACGACTTATTTGTGACCCAACATTAATAATACGATTTTATCCCCTATTACTTAATTGCTCAAGTTTGACTTGGTGAAGTACGACTTTGAGCAAGGGCACTATTTATACCCTAGCCTATCATGAGAGCCAGACCCTAATGACTAAAATCCAAATCCACTATCTACCGAATGAGAGTCCAAGACTATACACCACACAGTGCATCCGACATCTCGCAGGTCGGACACAACAGAGTCAACTCAATCAGACTTGTTCAAAATTAGATGAATCTCATCTAACTCCTACAAACTCTCCTGCTAATTTAAAAAGGAGATCACAGTAACCTACCTAACAAACAGGAAGCAACCACCCAAAATCATAGGTGTATAAGTTATAGAAGGATAACAAGATTTTCTTTTCTACTATATAAATACCCCTTCAAACTCAGGTATTAATTTCAATCTACTAAAAACCTGCCTAAAATGCTGGCTAACTTAAGCATCAGAGTCCATCACTCAATGACCTCGGACGCCTTCACCTTGCAGATAGAAGATGCTGGAACCACCATCCTAAAGGAGTCTGGACCTCATGTTCAGGCCCAAATCATCAGTTTCTAGTAAGACTTGAAACAACCCTTAAATGAAATTAAAAATTAAAATTATGTTAAAAAAAACATACATTATCGTAAAGAGTAATTACCCAAATCAGTCTCCGAGGGTTTTTAAAGTGGAAATTTTGGTAGCATTTGTTTTGATGTACTGGGACAGAGACTGGAAGACTGAAATTAAGTATCATGTTTGTTGGCTCAAAGACTGGTACTAAAATTTCTATCTCTGTCCCCAAAATTTTAGTATTTTAGTACCTCCAAAAAGTGGGGACATAGGAGACTAAAATTTTTAAAGATATAGATTACAACTTTAATAACATTTTATACCTAAAATATCCCCATTTTAATTAATTAATTCTAATTTTACCCTTTGTGCAAATTAAATTAGAGCTTCATTCTTATTTCAATTTCTGTCTCTTACTTTACACCAAATAGAATACTCATATTTATTCCAGTCTCTGTCTCTTAGTCTCTATCTCTCAATTTTAGTCTTTCAGTCTCTGTCTCTCCATCAAACGTTACCTTTAGTCCTAAAAAAATTAATACACACATCGATCCCATAGTTTCTCTTTGTAGGCCAAAACAATTCCTAGACCAATTTCTGACGTGACTCACTAACAGAGAATGCTGAGTTGGCACGTTAACTCAGACACGTTACCGTTAAGTGTCCACATGTGTGAGGGGACAAAACAATCCCCAGCTTTCTTCTTTACCTTCTTAGAGTTTTCACCAGTGCTGGGCCTTGAGTTTGTCTTGAATGCCACGTATTTGAAATTCTCGCTGTGACCTTACAACTACTGTGAAGTTCTGCGACAGTACTAGCATGTGACCCTCTTGAAGCTCCTCGTTGAACACTTTGTTGTCATTGCAGTCCACTACTTATATGTATGCCTGTCTATTCAACCCATATATGATGTTGTTTGCGTTGAGATTGTAGTGAGGGACAATCATTGCATTCTGCATTATAAAATGCAAAATTAAATGTGTAAATAAATTAAAATGATTCTGGTTTGTGATGTGTGATGAAAGGTTCTTCTTCGCAGTTGTAGTGCAAATAGTCTCCTCAATCCCATTGCCCGTTCCTATTCCACCGTACAGCATCTATTGGGACTCATGATGTCCATATTCATCTTCTCCATGAATAGGACAAGAAGCACCAATTTAGAGTTTCTATTAGGCACAAAAATAATTACGAGCATTTCATCTTCGACGAAGGCCAGAAATTCCAAAACCTTAAGGTTTTTTCTTGTGCAATTCAAACTGGTGAAGTTGGTCAATATGACGTAGTCATCAACCAAGACTCAAAATTGAGTTCGACCCATATCGAGTTCGGGTGATTTGAATGCGTGAAAGTGGAACCTAACGATGTGAGTTCCTTTGCCTTTGAGAGGAAGAAACTGCAGCTAGCTGGATCAGTAAAAACCCTAACGGTGTGATAGATTGGGGAAAGGCTAGAGAAGGGGTTGTCATTTCAGAGCGAAATGGCAAAAAAGGGAGAAGATGATTGGAAGGAAGAATTGGGTGTTTGGGCAAGGTTGCTGGTCAAGAGGTGGTGTGATGGTGTTTTTGTGGAAAAACGAATTCCAACACACAAAATTCACCGGCAAGTGTACCGGGTCGCATCAAGTAGTAATACTCACTTAGAGTGAGGTCGATCCCATAGGGATTGATGGATCAAGTAACTTTAGTGGGTGATTAGTTTAGTCAAGCTAACATTGTAGTGAAATTGGATGAAATGTAGCCAACAGAAGGTAAATGACAATGAATTTAAATTTGCAGAAAGTAAATGAGCAGAAACTTAAAGTGAAAAAAAAGTAAATTGACAGAATCTTAAATGACAAGAAAGGTAAATTGCATGAAATGTAAAGGGAATTGGGTGCTGGAAAATTTAAATTGCTTAGAAATGTAAATCAAGCTCACAGCAAACTCATGTAAAATTTCACAGCATGAAACTTGAACCCAAATCTCCAATTCCCAAACAGAAAAGTAAATATTGCAGAAGAAGAAAATAGCAAATGAACCAAACTTAAATTGCAGACTCTCACTAAGAGAGTAAAGATCTCAGAGGTCAAGAGACTAGAAAATAAGTCTAGATCTCAATTCCTTCCTTGATCCAACCAAGAACAATGCAGAAGAAGTAAAGATGAAAATCAGTAGAGAAATTTAGATCCAAATCACAATTCCTTGAATTATGCAGAAAGTAAACAAAGAGAAGTCTTAGATGAAGAATGAAACAGAATTTCTTCAATTCTCAATCCAAGACTCCAAAGAAAATTAAAAGAGAGCTATCTATTATACTTGCTCCCTCTTGGAGCCAGCCTCCTTACAAAAATGAAAATGATGCCTTATATAGGCTTTCTACAAAATGAAAATGAAATTAAAAACAAATTACAAAATAAAATAAATTCCTAAGCTAATTAATCCTTGTGCTTTTGAGTGATGATAATGGGCTTAGCTTGCTTTGGATTTGAGGAAGAGTGGATCTGGATGGCCTTGGTTCAATTGGTGAAGAATTGAATTAAAATAAAATTTTTATTAAATTTTTGGCCCATGGGTGTTGCTCCCAGGGCAATGCTCAGCTCTCCCCAAGAGCACAGCATTCAATTGGTGCGTGACAATACTTGGCAAAACAAGGGAGTAGCGCTCAGCTCTTGGCAAGAGCGCAGCTTCCTCCTTGTCTTTAGTGAAGCCTCAAGTTCGAACCTTAGTGGGAGCACTTCTCCATGCTATGTTCCTCATTTTTTTCTTAGTGAAGCATGACAATGCTCTCTAAGAGAGAGCTGTGCTCTCCTTGAGAGCGCTACTTTGCTTTGGAGTGAGGCTCCAGCTTCGAACCTTGGTGGAAGCATTGGCTGATTTTTTTGCTTATTTTTTACCCTTAAAGATGTATTTCACTCGTGCCCCAATTTTATGCCAAATATAAATTGCCATATATCGTTGGAAAGCTATGAATGTCAGCTTTCCAATGCAACTTGAAGCACATCAATCGGATATCTGTAGCTCAAGTTATGGCCCTTTGAAGGAGGCATAGTCATGGTGTGAGCGCCCAAGTTTTAACTTAGCGAAAATTTTGCTTCCAAGCTCAGTTTGAACTCTTATAGCGCTCAGCTACCTACATGAGCACAGCACTCCCTTGTTTCCTTGGTTTGGTCATGGGCCACGCTTTTAAAAGCGTGGCCTAAGGCTCCAAAGTGTGCTCCAACTTCAAAGTGTGCCCCAAAGCTCTTTTTTTCTCTTTTTTAGCTTATTTTGTGCTTCTTTGCTTCTTTTTCTTCTTATTTCCTACAAGATTTATAAAATTAAAAGATTAAGAAAATATACCATTTAAGCACAAAAGCATTCAATATTTAAGCACAAATTATCAATTTCTTGTATGAAAAAGCATAGAAAAACATGACATGGTGACATGTCATCATGGTGGTCAACGGAAAAAGAAGAAGTGGCAGCAGTGGCGAGTGGGGTGACAGAACCGCAATCGATGAGGTAATTGCCGAAAGGAGAAAATGGGTGAGAAAGGGAAAGGGTAAAGAAGGAAAGGAGAAGAAAGAAGAAGATGGAGTGTGGTCGATGAAGAACATGGCTTAGAAGGTGAAGAAAACAGTCAAGGATTATTTTGTCCCTAAATCCCTGCTATATCGGACCATTTAAAATCTTGCATAGGATTGCCTTACCGCCGCATCTTTTAAACCTGCACGGCGTATTTCACATGTTGTAGCTTCGAAAATATACTCCTAATGCAAGTCATGTTTTGCAACCGGAATCAGTTCAAGTACGAGAAGATTTGACGCTTCCAGTAATTCCAGTCAGGATTGACGACACCAGCATCAATCGTTTGCGTGGGAAGGAAGTATCATTGGTAAAAATAGCTTAGAGTTGAGTTGGTATTGAAGAACATACTTGGGCTCGAATCGGACATGCGGAAGGACTACCCACACATCTTTTCAGGTAACTAAATCTGAATTTTGAGGACAAAATTCTTAATTAGGTGGGTAGGATGTAAATCCCGTAAAATTAGCAAATAATTAATCAATAAATTAAATTCTAATAAAGGAAATTAAAAATGTGAATTTTATAGTAAAATAAGATAGAGCTAATTAAAACAAGAATTTTGACACTAGTCTCAAAGAATTTGGCCCAAGATTGGACCAAACGGGCCGAACCGGGCTAACTGAGTCCAAAATGGGCCTAAGGCCCAACTTAAGCCTCATTAATTAAAGGCTCAAAATCTTCTTCTTCCCCAATTTCATATCCATGCTGCACAAGATGGGGGAAGGAGGAAGAAGAGCTTCCAGCCCTAACCTCACCTTCCAACCACCATATTTCCTCATTTCGAGCTCCAATCGCTGAACCGTTTGCGGTCACATAACCACCACGTCGAGCTCTACGAATCCATTCGAACAATTTTATAGGTAAGCCTCATTCTCACTCTAGTTTCTCTACCCCTTGAATTTCGAAATTTGTGAGTACTCTAGGTTCGATTTAGCTTGCGGGGCTTACTGGGCTTGGTTCGTTTGGTCCATGGGTACGGTAAGGATCATTAACCCTAGTCAATTCCTAGAATTTGTGTATTTGGTATTAAGTCTTGGATATATGTATGTGTGGTAATGTGAATTTTGGTGTATATATATATATCGGAGTTTGATTTGTGGGCATTAGAGGCTTGATTGGAAGCTTGGGAAGCCAAATTGTGGTGAGGAAGGCTGGTGAGCTTGCCTTGGATAATACATGAAAATCGGCCAAGGTATGGTTTAGGTTTATCGTATTTAATATATAATGTTCTATGAAAACTTAGGCTAGATGACCATTGGATAGGTTGGAATGCATGAAAATGTTCAATGCTTAGCACCCTTGACGATGATTATGATGTGAATTGAATATGTGTTGGATGATTGTTGTTTATGTTGGTAATAATACGTTAATTGGTGAGTTGGTGATGAATGAGAGGATGATATGATTATATATATTGAGTAAGTGGATATATGTTAATGTTGTTGATGTAAAATGAGGAATTTAGGTTAAACTTTTGTAATAACAAAGTATGATTGAAGGTGGTGTGATGTGAAGAATTTAGTGCTATGTTGGTGTGCTTTGATATATTGCTGAGCTGAATGTTGGTATAGAAGTTTGATTTTGAGTATTGGTTTTAATGAAAATTAAGGTTTGAAGGTTTTTGTGTAAAATTGATTTTTGGCCGAACTTCGGTGAGACATAACTTGGCTTCCGAACCCCCAAATTGTTTCAAATCTACTTTATATGAAAATTGAGTCCGTGTAGTTTACACCGTTCAAAGAACGGATGAAAAATGGTTTAAAATGAAAAAGTTATGTGTGTCAGAAGTTTGGAGGGAAAAATGAAAAATTCTGCAGCATTAAGCATTTTTCCTGTTCTGCTCAGCTTGCGTACGCGACCACTGCACGCGACGCAACTAAACTCTTCAAGTTTGGCTTTTTGCATATGCGAGCAGTGTGTTTGCATATGCGAACCATGATTTTTAAGGGGTTGCATACGTGACCCCCTGCACGCAACGCGACCAACTCTTTCAAGTTGGGATTCTCGCATACGCGAGTATCGAAATTCGCACGTCCACGCGTACGCATGGCCCCTATTTCAGCACAATTTAGATTTTGTGTTTTTAAGCCTAAATTCAAACTTCTAAACCTTTATTTTCATTTTTTTAGCCCTAAATCATAGTAGTAAGTCTAGTAATAAGATGGAGTTAGGAAATGGAGGTAACTTGGGGGGTAAAGCAAGGTTGGAAAATTGATGAGTCATATAAGGAAATGTGAATACTTGGAGTGTATATGGTGCTATGATTTAAATGATATGATTATGAAGTGATTACAAATGATTATGAATGTTACTGGCTTATACACTCTATTATCTGAGACACGAGTTTCTCTGGGTAAAGTACCATGGCTTGCCACCACGTGTTCCAGGTTGAGACTCGATACTCTATTGATCCTACATCGTAAGATGTGACCGGGCCCTTATAAATTTCCGAGAAAGTTGACCCCCATTGAGTAAAGTCTTATATATGTATGAATTATGAAAGAAAAGAGAAAAAGCTATGCATAGACTTATTGGGATGCGCGACGGAGGACAGTCCAGGGTTTAGCAGTCGAACTTGTCGGGTTGGCTTGATAACCAACAGATGAGCCTCATCAGCCATAGGACAGGCATACATCATGTGCATATTGTTTGCATTGCTTGCTTGTGTATTAATTGGGAATGCGTAATTGATATAATATGTTAACTGTTATACTTGCTATTTGTATTAATTGTACTCTACCTGTGTTTCCCTTTGTCTGCTTGTCTGTCTATGCTAATTCACCGGAGATGGAGGAAAGGTGGAAAGACTTAGTGTTAAGGCTAAGTTTAAGCTAGGCTTAGATATTCTTATAAGACCACCCATTTATGGTTTCTATTTTAGTACCTTAAGCTTTAATATCTGAGTGACGGCGTTCTAAAATTGCCTCTGGCATTCCCAGGACCTTATATCTTATGTGCATGGCACCTTTACCATGTTGTGAACCCCTAGTTCTCATTCCATACAATATTGTTATTTTTCATATGCAGGTTGAGAGGCACCTCGGTAGGCGTCTTGAGCTTCTGTAGCGAAGTAGATTCATTTTGGGGTTTTACTTTTGGTCTTTTGCTACATGTGTATAGACTCTCCTCTTATATATACTTGTTTTATTTTGTACCTCTTAGAGGTTTATGGAAAACTAGGGTTTCACGTCTGTATTCTGGACTTCGGGTTATGTATATATGTATGTAAATATTCTCCGGCCAGCCTTAGCTTCACAGGCTGAGTTAGGAGCTTATTATTTTGTACTTTTGACCCTCTATTCCTACTTTTTGTGTATTATACTTATGAACTTTAGTTTTCTTAGCACACAAGTAATCTTGTTTCCTAAGCGTTGCGCTTTTTATTTTGCGATTTTTGCTTTATCCGTTTTTCAAAGCTCCTCGTATACTGTATCCTTTTCAATATTATTATGTATATATTTTATTTTAGAGGTCGTAATACCACACTACTTCTGTCTTACGACTTAAGCGTAAGGCTCTGTGTGGTAGGGTGTTACAGTGAATTAGATATTGATTGAGTTGTTTGGGCCTGAGGCCGTGATTAATTGATTATGTGATGGGCTGGAGGCCGTGATTTGTAACACCCCAATTACCCTAAGCCTTACCTCTAGCCATAAAGCAAAGGTTAATCAGAGGTTACGACAGTCCTAAGGCTTATACATATTTATATATAGAAAGAAATAATATATTCTAGGAGCCCGGTGAAGGATTAAGCTTAAAGACAGATTTACAAAAGCACAAAATGTTCACACGAAGCTAACGCATAAGATACAAGGTATAGATATAAGAGAATAAAACATATATAAATATAAGAATATAATAATCATAGAGAACTAGCCGCAGCTTGCGGAGATTAAGTCGACTAGTTACAATTAAGAAGATACAGAGTTTTAGAATTTAAAACAGCTTATACAACCTATCTCTCAAATAAGCCTCTAAGGCCGTAAAGATAAATATACAAAAGGTGAGAGGATACTATGACGAAAGTAAAATAGAAATAAACAAGGAACGAACCATATTCCGCTCTGTCACCATATCCGCAATCTCACCGAAGCAGATTACGACTTGCATCTGAAAAACAACAACAAAGTATGGAATGAGAACCGGAGGTTCTCAGTATGGTAACAGTGCCCAATGATGTAAGATGTAAGGCTCCGGGATGCCGAAGGCAATCCTAGAACTTCACATCACATACGGATATTCAAGCTTAGAATAAAAATAAATAAATAAAGATCTTAAACCATAAACTGGGTTATCTAAACTTAGGGGAGTTCTAACTAATACTAATCACACCGCTGTATCCCACAACCTTCGCCAACCGAACCTCTGTGCGATCCCATCGCCACCGCCTACCTAACCTCCTCATCACCAAACAAACACAGATAATGCAAGCAAGGAAAGCACAGGTAGTATTCATACATGAAACAAGTAAGTCAAGAAGCAAGTAGGCATATTATACAATTAGGCAAACTCAAGTAATCAAAGCAAACAAGCATATAGAAGATGCATATGATGAATGTCTATCCTATTGGCTCGTGATATCACTTGTTGGTCCATAAATGCCAACCCAATACATCCTCCTGGATGTAGCCTTTTCTGCCACGCCAGGGATATAGTGCCCTGCACACTCATGCAGCAGCTCTTCTGCTATGTCAGAGATATAGTGCCCTGCACACTCATGTAGTAGAGAGTCTAATACGCCAGGGATATAGGCCCCGCACACTTCCTGCAGCAGAGAAGGAACCAACCACAACAAATCATGCAGCAGAGCAATCTGCTACGCCGGGGATATAGGCCCCGCACACTCTCAACAACAACTGGTCATGCAGCAGAACAATCTGCCACACCGGAGATATAGGCTCCGCACACTTTCAACAACAACTGGTCATGCAGCAAAACAATCTGCCACGCTGGAGATATAGTCTCCGCACACTATCAATAACAACTGGTCATGTAGCAGAACAATCTGCCACGCCGGAGATATAGGCTCCGCACACTATCAACAATCCAAGAACTTCTTCGTCCTCAAATCATCAGCAGACATTACCATTTCTCAGCGCAATTCACTTTCAACAACATCTACTCATGCAACAGAGAAATCTGCTTCACCAGAGTTATAGGCTCTGCACACTTTCTGTCCATATCCATCAAGCTCATAATAACCATCATCAATTCTTAATTCCATTCAGAGCTCATTAGTTCATCAATTTGTCAATTCACAGTCAGTAATCACCAAGTTCACTACTCTTTCTTCTCTCTCAACCAAACTCATCCTCAGTGCACCAGAAACCTAAACCTCCGTTTGCTAACTTTTTATCAAATTACCAAGTTAAAATCACCTAGGACCTTCTATACGTTTTGATGTCCAAAAATGAACCAAAAGTCTTAAATAGGTGTCACAGAAGTTTACAAGCCTAATTCTCCGTCTCTAGACTCAAAAAGGAAGTATCCTATAGATTCAAACCCAGTTGAAAAATAGTTTAGTTGAATGAAATAAAAAGGAAATCCATTTCTCTTGTAAAAACTGATTTTAAGTTTGAAATCTCTGCACCAAGACAGCAAGCTACTCTGTTCTTAGAAAATCCACCAAAAATCATATTTTCATTTGATGAATCTGAAATTTTCCAGGAATAAAATAGACTCATAAAGCTTTAAATCAGTAAAGGTCTCATAGAAAAATCATTTTTCTGGAGAGAATTACAAGTTTACTTTCAAAAACTAGTTTTGCTGTCAAAATAGCTAAGAGCTCTATTTTTAAAATGAGCACAACTCCTTCTACAAAATTTATAATAATATGAAATTTTGACACAAACAAGAAAATAGTCTAAGTCTCAATGTCCTTTTGGTCCCCCTCAAAATTATGGTCAGTATTGGGAGATATAGGCTTGGAAAGTTGCTGGTTTGATTATGTAGCAGCAGAAAATCAGTTTTAAAGTTGCAAACTTCAAAAACTTATATCTCCTAATCCAACCGTTAAACTTTAACCAAATTTTCCAGGATTTTTCTACACATCACAAAGATTTGAGAAAAATTAATCCCATTTAATTTTGATGCTTAGATCGTTCCCAAAAAGCGTCCGAAGCTGCTGCCAGAAAATAG
The DNA here is from genome assembly GCF_059453495.1 of Arachis ipaensis. NCBI lineage: Eukaryota > Viridiplantae > Streptophyta > Magnoliopsida > Fabales > Fabaceae > Arachis > Arachis ipaensis. The sequence goes on along the minus strand of NC_142440.1, from coordinate 75,757,864 downwards.
ATTATACAGAATTTTGCCAAACCTCAACTTTCAAAATATTTCAACCAAAATCAGACAAAAACCATACCAATTCCAATTTACCTCATAACTTACCCTTCAATATCCTCAACCTCAAATATCAAATATATAACACTATAATCATTCCTCCACCAACCACATTCATCCATTTCCATTATCAAATACATAACAATACATTCTTTTTTCAAATCAACACATTAATCAAATTCCATTCCACCATTTCCAACAATCATCATAATCAATTTCAATCCCAATCCTCAATACCATACTATCAATATCAACATTTCAATTCATCAACAATCCAACTCATCAAATCATCATACATCATCATACAACAATTCCAACAACCAATTTAATTCAATCCTATCATATGGGTCACTAGCCCAAGTGTCCAAAAACATTACATATTACATAAAGAAAACCGAAACCATACCTTAGCTGATTCCCAATATGCACCAAATACCAAAACAAAGTCACCAAACTTGATCCAAAGCCTCAACCAACTCCAACCAACACCAAAGCTCAAACTAACAACACATATATCACCAAAATCAAAACCTAAGATACACAAAACAACTAAACACAAGGGTTTAGTGAAACTTTACCTTACTCAATGAGATTAGGGGTAAAATCCATCAATTATCTGCTACTAGAGATCACCTAAACAAGCAAAACCACAAAATCTACTCAAAAACTAAACCCAAAAATGTGCAGAACTTAGGGCTGGAAACTGGGGAGTAAGATGCAATTTCTTACCAGGTTTGCTTAGATAGAAACGTAGAGTTCGACGAGAGCTTTGTGTGACCGCAAACGGCTCGTCAATCGGAGCTCCGTAGCTCAAGTTATGGCTCCTAGAAGTGGAGGATGAATAGTGTCATCCCTTTTCTCCTCCTAGAAGTGGAGGATGAATAGGGCTGGAAAATGAGCTCAAAGCTCATTAAAGGAGCTTATATATGTTGGATCTTGGGCCCGGTTTGGGCCCGGTCTAATCCGTTAGCATTTTTGGTCCGTTTGGCCCACTTTGGTCCAAAACCTTTAAGATTAGTGCCCGGTTTTAAATTCTAAATTATTTTTGTCCTTTCAAAATAATATATCAATCTTCAAAATATTATTTTCCAAAATATGCGGCACTGGACAGACTAAAGCCGGTACTGCCAGCTTAAGCGCCAGTATGCAATTTTTACAAAAACTTTTTGAAAGAAAAACATTTTCCAACTTAGAATAATTCACTGAAATCAAATTTCACATTTATATTTTCAAATTAAAACTTCTAAATTTTGAATATATCTCGGGCACTTAACATTATTATTTTTATTAAAACGGTTTTGCACGGAAAACCCCGGTTCTTACATCCTCCCCTCCTTAAAAAGATTTTTGCCCTCGAAAATCGAATCACGTGATATATCCTCCTCGAAGCGCCCTACTGTGTCGATGTTCCCTCTCGCCTTCCCCTGCGTCACTCTGATTATCGTCATTAAGAATCCGAAATTTTCCGTAAAACAAATACCGATCTTTGTAACAATTTTCCAAAACATTCAAAACAAGATCAATATCAAACCTTTTTTTTCAAAAGACTCAAAAATTATTTACTCTTAAATTAATTACTTTGAAGCATAATTTTTCTTAAATTCATTTAGAATCCTTAAGTCCTATTTTCAGTTGAATCCCTTGTTGATAAGATAAATTATAAACCAAAATCACAAATCAAGAAAATCTTAAAACTCACTTTTTCTCTTTTAGAAAGAATTTCGAATTTTTGAATGTAAACTTTTGGATTTTGAAACGATACATAAGGTGAACAACAATCAATATACTCTGAAAACTGATTTATTTTACGTATCTTATTATAGCAATTCTATAACCCTATAGTGAGAACCAGCGATGACGATGTTCTCACTCCCCTACAAGTGTTTTCTTTTCAGGATATGGGCAAAGAGGTCATGAAGGATTTATTTCATTTCTGTTTTTATGACGTAATGGTATTATTTTAGATATTATGTTTTCCCTCGCCTTTATCTTTTCACATTTTGAAAGAGGGATAGGATTTGTATTATGTAATGTTTGTAAGCCAATATTATATATATATACATATACATATTCTTGTTAAGTGTTGTATATGGTTTGTGAGTATGTATTTATGTTTTCAACTAAAAGTCTTTTGGAAGGTTATACGGTTTTAAGTTTCAAACAGGCTTCTATCTTACTATCGTGGATTCCTTTTCCTAGTATAAGTAGAACATATATTTGTGACTTCTCGTTCATCTAGAAAATTTGGGTACCCTCTACAAGTCAAACTTTAAAGTAAAAGTTTTTAAGATCGTTGAAAAACTCTTCAGAAAAAAAAAACCTTGCTGCTTTGAATAGCTCAGAAAGAGGACCATTGTTGTGTTTTTTCTACTGAAAGATTTGGCTAGATGAAAAAAATATAGAAAGACTTTCATTCGGGAGCTCAAGAGTCCGGTAAACAAGATGAAAAATCTTCATAAAACCCTACGAGTTGGGGTGTAATTTAATAGGAGCTACTCGGTAGGCCAACAACACGTCCTACTCAAGATCAATGAAAGGAAACCCCAACCTCAAGCCTTATGAAAAGTCATTCATACATGAAAAGGAAGTAATCTTTTGACCTGTTAAAGCATGTATAACAAATCCACTCCTCAGGATCGGGGGCCTGTAAAGTGTATTTCTCTTCATCCTCTAATTTAAGAACAAATCAAGTACATCAGTCGAAAATTATCTAGGGTCTACTATCCATTACAGATACAACCCCGAAAACAGTTATGTCTACCCAATTTAAATCTTTTGGCATGTTGGAAGGCATGATTTTTACTACAGATTCAGACATATAACAATTGTACATGTATAAAAGGAAAATAAAATATACAATAAAGAGGTCAGTAATGCTTGTAATGAGGTTGACATCATCATCAACAGTAAACACAACAAAGCTACCATGGCATGGTGGACGCCACAAAGGTGGAAAAAACATAAAATGATGCATACAACAACTCTGATACTATAGCACCATTTAGGGGCAACACTAACTTCTGCCAACACACTCAAACAGAATCAGGCAGTTACCAATTAGATACAAGAAATACAAGAAATAGATAAGGAAAATGCAAGAAGACAGACTGACAACAAGCATATTCCAGGAAACCTAAATAAACTCCATTGAAAAAACAAAATGCTCAACATATAAAAATAAACAATTTTCATGGAAAAATACTAGCAGTACCAGAAAACCGAAAGAAAATCAACAAAGAACCAACCTTCGAAGTGGAGCCAATAAAGGACCATAAACTTAGTAGTAGCGGAACCTTGCTACAAGAAGAAGTTAGGAAGCTCCACAGAAGAGAAATGTCGAAATTGGAAAAAGGTAATATGTAACGGCCTAACTTCCAGCATGTCATGATCATACTAAAAGATGAACGTTACCAACTTGTTTCCCCAACTTAAGTAATATTTAATAAATATAAGCCTGTTCGTTGTTAACACCTCGCGAGTTTCGAGTAATTTTTTTTTAAAAAACAATAGTAGTTTAGAGTCGCATACATAGAGTATAACAACGAAACATGAGTACACACATTCAAGGAATTGTAGAAGGCAATACATAGAATATCACACCACAATATACATCATAATGCAGAAGCAGCTCAGTTATACTAGTAAGGAATTATAACACAGCATCCTTCAGTTAGTGACTCATATAATATATACACATATATACATAAGACGTCCCGGGGCCTGGCCTGTCCAAAAGCCCCTAAGCTGGCACCCAGGCTAGGCTAACTCTATGACATGCCTATTCCCTCTGAGCATGCTAGTACAAGTGAGGGAAACACTCTAAGGTACCGTGGTTAGAATGGACGCCTCAAAAGTCTCCTCGTCTCTGATCCAAAAGCCCCTCACAAAAAACCGTTGGGTAGGTGATGATGCCTGCTCGCTGGTTCCCCATCTGGCTCATTGCTACCAGAAGAGATATCCTCGATCTCAGGGTCACGTACTATATAATTACGTACACAAGGTGCCGCACATCGGATGTAATACTCGTAGCTGCGCACTGGGTCGTCGTGGATGTACGAATGATTAATCTCGTAGGGCAGGACTCCCGTGTCCATCTGAAGAGGTGTAAGGGGTAAGAACTGGGGAGTTCTTAGTAAGGTCGGGGTTCATAGTTAAGTCCATTTATAATGTCCGCTTGCAAGTTTCTAAATCCTTTGAAAATTGATGGTTTAACAATCAAATATTCAAAACCTTTTCAAAAGAAATCAGTTAATTAACCATAAATCCAAACTTCTTTTCCAGATATAAGAATCTGAAAAGTTTCCTAATGGTATGAATGACCAACTTGTCCCAAGCATAGGTTCAATTAAGTCTATGCTGTAAGAGTTTGATTTTTTATACTTTACTAGACTATAAACATAAAAGAAGTTACCTACGCGGTATAAATGATCATCTTGTTCCAAGCATAGGTTCATTAAGTCTATGCTGAATCAGTCAGATACTTTATACAAAGCTAGACCTCAAACAAACCAACCACAGCCTTAGGCCCAAACAATTCAATCAACATCCAATCACCACAATCCAAACAATCAGTTACAAACACAAGTAATGAGGTTCAAACACAATCAAGAGCAGTTACGTCAAGTATAGCAGTTAGCAATTAAACAGAGTTGTTCACATAGGCAAACCAATTAAAATATGCACAAACAAGTATGATGCATGTCTGATCCTACTGCAGGTAATGAGCTCATTTGTCGGTTTCGACTCGCACCCGACGCAATCCGACCCTCCAGGTCAGATAAGGCCTTCCCAGAACTTAATCCCAGATTAATTACCGCATACCCTCTACCAAGTACTCTCGACTTGCAGGGCTGGTATTTGCTCAAATCTCAATATACCGCAGGTATGCGAGTCAGGCCTCTACCAAGCATTCAGCTTGCAGGGCTGGTACTACTCTACCGCAGCCTGTCTGGGAAGCAACATCACAATACGGGTGTCCCCGCACAACATTCACAAACATTGCCCGAAGGCTCATAATTCACATATAACCATACTCTCCATCACTTAGCAATCATCATAAATCAAGCATTAGAACATCACAAAAAGCTCATTTTACAATTCTCTGTTTACTCTGTAAGGTCAGGTACACAGCTATATCACTTTTAACTCCTTTTCTTTTTAACTTAAACACATGTTTCAAAATCTTGTTTTTTTTTACCTCATATACCTCTATATCTTCTCTTATACCTCTTCTTAGGTGTTTAGTAAAGGAAATTAGAGAATTCTGGACTCAAAATCTGCCTTCCTGAGGCTTTCAGGGAAAACTGTCTTTTTATCAATATTTTATTATTATTAATAAAATAATATTATTATTAAAATAATATTATTAATAAAATAATATACTAATATTTTATTATTAAAATAATAATATTTTATTTAACTTTCAAAAATTGCATTTTGACCCCCCGACTTCTTGGAAATTGCACTTTGACCCCTATAACTTTTAATATTTGCACTTTAGCCCCTCAACTTTTGATTAATTAATTTTCAACCCCAAACTTTTTAATAATTGCATTTTGACCCCAAAACTCCTTGAATACACGTTTTCATGTTCTTCCAAAAACCAAAAATATTTTTTTTTTCAAAAGTTCATCAGATTTCTACTTGATTTTCAGCTAGTTTTTCAATCTTTTCGGAAATCGATTTGAACCCAATTTTTATCAAACCAAAGAGAAACTTTTTAGCCATCAAATACACATCAAATAAGCATCAAAAATCATGATTTTCATGGCTGGAATGTCACGTTTTCCAGCAGCACCAACAGCCACTTCAAAACCATCATAAACATGATTTTCAAGCATTAAACAACAAGTTTCCATGATCAAACCCTCACACATACACCCAAAATCAAATCTCAAGCAACAAGATCTAGTTTAACACTTCAAGAACACATCCAATCATTGATTAATTTACCAAACCTTACCTCCTTTGCAGCTGCCAAGAATTGAACCAAGAACAAGCTTCCAAAAGCACTTTTACGCCTATTTTAACATCAAAAACAACTTTAGAACCATATGAACCATGAAGGCTGAAGCTTCATGATGGTGAAAAGTAGGTTTTCCTCACCTCAAGGCAGCTAGAAATCACGTTTTCTTAGAGCCTGTGGTGATTGAACAAGAGATCTTAAGAGAAAACATGAAGAAAACATCATCAGCTTGAGTTCCCAGCATGGATGAAACTTCAAGGAGGAGGAGCAGCCATCGTGCCTTGATTTACTCCATGAAAATTGATATAGAAATGAAGAGGAGGAAGAGGTGATGATTTTGGTCGGATTAGATTTTTGATAGGGGTTTTAGTTTGAAAAAGAACGGAGAAAGAAGCTTAGGTGTTCATGGAAGTTTTCATGGAAGTTCTTCCATTTCTCTCTCAAGAATTTCGAATTCTAACTTGTTTAGAAAGTAAAAATGATAGTAATGATGATACGTGAGAGAACGTGGGGTTTGGATAAGCATTATCCTAAATTTTGGTGTAAAAATATCTCAAGAAAGGATAATTACGGAAGCTAGATGTATTAGAACACAAGTATTTCTTACTTCCTCCTTAAGAAAGCTTTGCTTGGAGAGCAAGAAAGGAAACATGTGGTGGCTAACTCTGGGAGAGCCACGTGTCACTGGGTGCTGACTCATCAGAGTTTAATAATAAAATATCATTCTGAAGATAATTACGAAAATTAGATACATCAGATTATACTACTTAAGGATAAGCATGAGCTTTACTAGTATAAATAATACTAGTAACATGATAGTCATGAGAATAAAAGATATATGATGAAGCATTAGCATTGCTAAGTTCATCTAAGAATGCCGGTATTATCCATTACCGGTAGATTTCTAGCTCAGTTATTATATTACCAAACATAGATCAACATTAACCACATTAGAGAAAATAATAATATAATATTCCAAATAAAATAATAATATATGAATATTATATTAATATAATTTTTCTCTCGAAATTCGAGACCGGCTCGTCACAGAGACAAACTACGGAAATCAGAATTTTGAAATTCGGACCCGAAGTGGTTCAAAAACGCAACTTTTTGCGACGTGCCTGCTTAGATTAGGAGAGGTGTCTGGTGCAGTCAAGCTGCTGACTCAGCAGCTTGATGACATAGCACCTGTGTAGTGGAGGTGCTTATATGCACTAAAATTCCTAAAAATTCCATAAAAATTCCGGTTGATCCCGAAAAAGCGCCGTTTCTTCGAGGCTAAAGGCTAGGCCGTTACATTCTACCCTCCTAAAAGAAAATTTTGCCCTCAAAATTTTAATTATCTCTAAAGAGAAACAAATAGTCTTTCCTCATTTTGTCTTCTTGTTCCCATTTGTACTCTTCAATACTAGTTTGTTCCCACACCACCTTAACCAATGGTACTGTTTTCCTTTTCAGCTGTTTGTCACTTCGTTCCACAATTCTGGCTGGTAAAGTTTGATATGTTAAGTTGGCTCGTAGCTGAGCTATCTTTGGTTGTAAAATGTGGCTTTTGTAGGGATTATATTTCTTGAATTGTGTAACAGGAAAAATATCGTGAAGGTTTGACAAATAAGAAAGGAGGGCTATTTGGTATGCTACTGGATCGACTCTTTTAAGAACTTGAAAAGTACCTAAGTATCGTGGACACGATTTCTTAGTTCTAAGAGCTCTACCTATCCCAATTGTAGGTGTTACTCTTAAGAAAATATGGTCACCGTTACTAAACCCTAAGGTCCTATGCCTAATATCTGCATAGCTCTTCTGTCGACTTTGAGCAGTTTGATTCTCTTCTCGAATGTGCTTAATCCATTCAGCAGTCTCTTGTACTAATTCTGGCCCCAAAATCCTACCTTCATCCTTGTCATATCAGCATAATGGTGACTGACACTTTCTTTCATAGAAGGTTTCATACGGTGCCATTTTGATGCTTTGTTGATAACTATTATAATAAGCAAACTCAACCAACAGCAAATATTTGTCCCTGTTACCTTGTTGATCTTTCACCCAAGATTTCAACATATCTTCCAAAGTACGAATCGTTCGTTCTATCTACTCATCAGTCTATATGTGATATGTTGTACTAAAATGCAGCTTTGTCTCTCTTATTCCTAATTTTAAGCTTTCAAAGACTAAGATCATCTCTTCTTCCTTGATCATCATCAGGGATATGCCCAAACTCTTTCGACTCAAAGCATCTGCGACTACATTTTCCTTTCCAGGATGATAGCTTAACTTAAAGTCATAATCTTTTAGGAATTCCATCCATCGTCTCTGCCTCATGTTAAGGTCTTTATGATCAAAGATATACTTCAAACTCTTATGATCAGAGAAAACTTTCAATTGAGCTCCATGCAAATAGTGTCTCCAGATCTTGAGTGCAAAAACCACTGCCACTAATTCTAGATTATGTGTCGGATAATTCTTTTCATGAGGTCTCAGCTGTCTCAAAGCATATGCCACTATATTCCTATGCTGCATCAGTACGCATCCAAATCTCTTAAAAGAATCATTATACTACACCTCAAAAGGTTCCTGTGGGTCTGGTAACACCAAAACTGATGCCGTCGTCAACTTTTCCTTTAAAGTTTCAAAACTTTCTTCGCACTCTTTTGTCCATTCAAACGGAACTTCCTTCCTTGTGAGGTAAGTCAAGGGTAAAGTTATCTGTGAAAAACCTTCAATAAACCACAAATAATATCCTGCTACCCCAAGAAACTATGAACTTTTTTAACTGTTGTAGGTTGTTTCCATTGTATCATTGCATCATTCTTTGAAGGATCTACCATTATACTGTCTTGTGTGATCACATGTCCCATGAATGCCACTTTTGCCGAACAAAGTTCACACTTTAACAGTTTCATATACAGCTTCTATCCTCTTAGTATCTAGTTTGAAAGGCAGTCTTAACCATCCGAGTCCTTCACTCAAATTTGATGGTAACTCGACCGCAAAGAAATCTTAGAGAATACTGTCGCACCTCTCAGCTGGTCCATTAGATCATCTATCCTCAGTAGTGAATACTTATTCTTGATTGTAATCTTGTTCAGTTGCAGATAATCTACACACAATCTTGTCCCACTATCTTTCTTCTATACCAGTAACACTGGAGCTCCCCATAGTGATACACTCAGACGAATAAAATTCATTCTCAATAACTCATCTAACTGTTTCTTCCACTCTGCCAGTTCCAATGATGATATCCAATACAATGCTATAAAAATTGGTCTGGTTCCAAGCACCAAGTCAATACTGAATTCTATCTCTCTCTGGGGTGGAAGTTCAGGTATATCATCAGGGAAAACATCAGAAAACTCCTTTACCACTCAAATTTGCTCCAAAGCTTGTTCATCACTCTTTGAGCTAGCAGATAATAGAAGATAACCCTCTAATCCACTACTACCAAAGGTAACTCTTAGGGAATTCGAATAGAACATACAAGACTCAACTCACTCAATATGCATGCCAAATGTTTGGGAATATAGCATTTCGTTTAGAACAATCAAGGAAAACATGATGATTAGACAACCAATCTAGACCTAAGATAATATCTATACCACATAAAGGCAAGTCGACCAGGTCATGTATGAAAGTCCTAACCTCAATAACAAAAGGTACCTGTTGACACACTCGTCTAGTCAAGGCATTATGAAATATAGTTGTATGGACAATCAGATCATAATTTAACACAGTAGAATCTAATCCCTACTCATGCGCAACAGTCGTAGAAATAAAAGAATGTGACGCACCAGAGTCATACAATACAGTTAAGAGTCGAGATTTGACATAACACTGACCTTGGATTAGGGAGTCTGATTTCATTGCATCATCAGCAATCATGGCAAACACACGTCCCTGCTGTCGCGGCCTATCTATTCCTTGTATTAGCTTCTTCGGACAGTCCTTAGCCATATGTCCAGGTTGACCATAAGAAAATAGATAATGCCTGCAAGTTGACAAGGTCTACCTCCATGCTCCTTTCCACACTGCCTACACACTGGTCGCACCTGTGCTTGCTGAGATTGCTTACCCATATCCTATCTCATTCTTCCTCTATTACCACTATTACGCTTTCCCAAACGATCAACTACTGAAGTAGTATCAGTCGCCGTTTCACGCACAGCCTCAGCCATAACGTGAATCGCAGTAAATAGGTTATCATCGTTTCATATGGAATGTTAGCGGTAGTCTCTCCCCAAGCGCTGCGTCTCTGTGAACTCATCCTAATCTTGTTCACACCAAACAATCGATACCAAGGTGATCAATCTCAATACCTCAAGTTAGGCGTGAACATTCTCAGAATGAAGGCACAAAGACAATTGGTGCACGAAATTGTGATCTCCAGGCTCGAACAAATCCTGGTAATGGCTCCAAAGCTTGGTGCTCTGATCTTAATTCATAATTGTCACAACTTCGATACAACTAACCAGCAAGTGCACTGGGTCGTCCAAGTAATACCTTACGTGAGTAAGGGTCAAATCCCACGGAGATTGTTGGTATGAAGCAAGCTATGGTCACCTTGTAAATCTCAGTCAGGCAGATATAAAGTGATAATGGTGTTTTCGAATATTATATAATAAAATAGGGATAGAGGTACTTATGTAAATCATTGGTGAGAATTTCAGATAAGCGAATGGAGATGCTTTTCATTCCTCTAAACCTCTGCTTTCCTGCTATCTTCATCCAATCTGTCTTACTCCTTTCCATGGCTGGCTGTATGCAAGGGCATCACCGTTGTCAGTGGCTACATCCCCTCCTCTCAGTGAATAATATGCTCACGCACCCTGTCACGGCACGGCTATTCATCTGTCGGTTCTCGATCATGCTGGAATAGGATTCACCCTCCTTTTGCGTCTATCACTAACGCCCAGCACTCGCGAGTTTGAAGCTCGTCACAGTCATTCAATCATTGAATCCTACTCGGAATACCACAGACAAGGTTTAGACTTTCCGAATTCTCTTGAATGCCGCCATCATTCTAGCTTACGCCACGAAGATTCTGGTTAGGAGATCTAAGAGATACTCATTCTAGCTTATTTCATGTAGAACAGAAGTGTTTGTCAGGCACGTGTTCATAAGGGAGAAGGATGATGAGCGTCACACATAATCATCACCTTCATCACGTTCTTGGGTGCGAATGGATATCTTAGAAGCGAAATAAGAAGAATTGAATAGAAAACAGTAGTACTTGCATTAATCTTTGAAGAACAGCAGAGCTCCACACCTTAATCTATGGAGTGTAGAAACTCTACCGTTGAAAATACATAAGTGAAGGTCCAGGCATGGCCGAGATGGCCAGCCCCCTAAAACGTGATCAAAGGATCATAAGGTAATCCAAAGATGCCTAATACAATAGTAATAGGTCCTATTTATAATAAACTAGCTACTAGGGTTTACATGAGTAAGTAATTGATGCATAAATCCACTTCCGGGGCCCACTTGGTGTGTGTTTGGGCTGAGCTTAAGTGTAGCACGTGCAGAGGCCATTTGTGGAGTTGAACGCCAGTTTTTGTGCCAGTTTGGGCGTTCAACTCTGGTTTTGGATCCTTTTCTGGCGCTGGACGCCAGATTTGGGCAGAGAGCTGGCGTTGAACGCCAGTTTACGTCGTCTATTCTTGGCCAAAGTATGGATTATTATATATTGCTGGAAAGCCCTGGATGTCTACTTTCCAACGCAATTGGAAGCGCGCCATTTCGAGTTCTGTAGCTCCAGAAAATCCATTTTGAGTGCAGGGAGGTCAGAATCCAACAGCATCAGCAGTCCTTCTTCAACCTCTGAATCTGATTTTTGCTCAAGTCCCTCAATTTCAGCCAGAAAATACCTGAAATCACAGAAAAACACACAAACTCATAGTAAAGTCCAGAAATGTGAATTTAACATAAAATCTATTAAAAACATCCCTAAAAGTAACTAGATTCTACTAAAAATATACTAAAAACAATGCCAAAAAGCGTATAAATTATCCGCTCATCACAACACCAAACTTAAATTGTTGCTTGTCCCCAAGCAACTGAAAATCAAAATAGGATAGAAAAGAATAGAATATACTATAAATTCCAAACTATCAATGAAACATAGCTCCAATCAAATGAGCGGGACTTATAGCTTTTTGCCTCTTGAATAGTTTTGGCATCTCACTTTATCCATTGAGGTTCAGAATGATTGGCATCTATAGGAACTCAGAGTTCAGATAGTGTTATTGATTCTCCTAGTTCAGTATGATGATTCTTGAACACAGCTATTTTATGAGTCTTGGCCGTGGCCCTAAGCACTTTGTTTTCCAGTATTACCACCGGATACATAAATGCCACAGACACATAATTGGGTGAACCTTTTCAGATTGTGACTCAGCTTTGCTAAAGTCCCCAATTAGAGGTGTCCAGGGTTCTTAAGCACACTCTTCTTTCTTTTTTTTTTTGCTTTGGACCTTGACTTTAACCGCTCAGTCTCAAGTTTTCACTTAACACCTACACGCCACAAGCACATGGTTAGGGACAGCTTGGTTTAGCCGCTTAGACCAGGATTTTATTCCTTTAGGCCCTCCTATCCACTGATGCTCAAAGCCTTGGGATCCTTTTTATTGCCCTTGCCTTTTGGTTTTAAGGGTTATTGGCTTTTTGCTCTTGCCTCTTGGTTTTAAGAGCTTTTGGCTTTTACTGCTTGCTTTTTCTTTCTATATTTTTTTTTTCGCCTATTTTTTTTTTCTGCAAGCTTTGTTTTTTTGCTGCTTTTTCTTGCTTCAAGAATCATTTTTATGATTTTTCAGATTATCAAATAACATGTCTCCTAGTCATCATTCTTTCAAGAGCCAACATATTTAACATTCTTAAACAACAACTTCAAAAGACATATGCACTGTTCAAGCATACATTCAGAAAACAAGAAGCATTGTCACCACATCAATATAATTAAGCTAAGTTCAAGGATAAATTCGAAACTCATGTACTTCTTGCTCTTTTGAGTTAAAACAGTTTTTTATTTTAAGAGAGGTGATGGATTCATAGGACATTCATAACTTTAAGACATAGTTACTAACTGCTAATGATCATGTAATGAAGACACAAACATAGATAAGCACCATAACATAGAAAACGAAAAACAGAGAAAGTAAGAACAAAGAATGAGTCCACCTTAGTGATGTCCTTGAGCTCTTCTATGTCTCTTCCTTGCCTTTGCTGCTCCTCCTTCATTGCTTTTAGATCTTCTCTGATTTCATGAAGGATGATGGAGTGCTCTTGATGTTCCACCCTTAGTTGCTTCCAATAATTGTGTGGAAGAAAATGTATCCCCTGAGGTGTCTCAAGGATCTCTTGATTTGCAGTCAAATGTTCTACCACTGAGCTATAGACCCTTGATGGAAGCTTTTGTCTTCCCTTTTCTCTTTCTAGAGGCCTCTCTGGCCTTAGGTGCCATCAATGGTTATGGAAAAAACAAAAAAAAGCTATGCTTTTACCACACCAAACTTAGAATGTTGCTCGCCCTCGAGCAAAAGAAGAAAGAATAGAAGAAGAAGAAGATATGGAGGAGATGGAGGGATGTGTGTATGGATGTGAATGGTGGATGAAAAACAGAAGGGATGGTCATGAATGGAGAGATAGAGGGTGAGGTGGGTGGGGATCCTGTGGGATTCACAGATCCTGAGATGATCCTGTGGGTCCACAGATCCTGAGATGATCCTGTGAGGTCCACAGATCTTGAGGTGTCAAGGCATTTACATCCCTGCACCACTTTAGGCATGCAAAATGCCCTTGCACACAACTCTGGGCGTTCAGTGCCAGGTTGGTGCCCATTTTGGGCGTTCAACGCCCCTTTGATGCCATTTCTGGCGTTGAACGCCAGAACCATGCTTGTTCTGGGCGTTCAGCGCCAGAACTATGCTCTGTTCTGGCGTTTGAACGCCAGACAGACGCTCCTCCAGGGTGTGATTTTTCTTCTGCTGTTTTTTATTCCGTTTTTGATTTTTTTTTTGTTTATTTTGTGACTCCACATGATCATGAACCTAAGAAAACATGAAAAACAATAAAAATAAGAATTAGATAAACATTGGGTTGCCTCCCAACAAGCGCTTCTTTAATGTCAATAGCTTGACAGTGGGCTCTCATGGAGCCTCACAGATGTGCAGAGCTTTGTTGAGACTCTCCAACACCAAACTTAGAATTTGGATATGGGAGTTCAACACCAAACTTAGAGTTTGGTTGTGGCCTCCCAACACCAAACTTAGAGTTTGACTGTGGGGGCTCTGGTTGACTCTGCTTTGAGAGAAGCTTTTTCGGCTTCCTCTCCATGGTTGCAGAGGGAGATCCTTGAGTTTTAAACATAAAGGAGTCCTCATTCCATTGAAGGAATATGTCACCTCTGTCAACATCAATCACAGCTCTTGCTGTGGCCAGGAAAGGTCTTCCTAGGATGATGGATTCATCCTCTTCCTTTCCAGTATCCAGGACTATGAAATCAGCAGGTATGTAAAGGCCCTCAACCTTTACTAATACATCTTCTACTTGTCCATAGGCCTATTTTCTTGAGCTGTCTGCCATCTCTAATGAGATTTTAGCAGCTTGCACCCCATAGATTCCCAGTTTCTCTATTACAGAGAGGGGCATGAGGTTTATTCCTGAACCAAGGTCACACAGAGCCTTAAAGATCATGGTGCCTATGGTACAAGGTATTATGAACTTTCCAGGATCTTGTCTCTTCTGAGGCAATGTCAGTTGATCCAGATCACTTAGTTCATTGATGAATAAGGGAGGTTCAACTTCCCAAGTACCAATGCCAAATAATTTGGCATTCAGCTTCATGATTGCACCAAGAAACTTGGCAGTTTGCTCTTCAGTAACATCCTCATTCTCTTCAGAAGAGGAATACTCATCAGAGCTCATGAAGGGCATAAGGAGGTTCAATGGGATCTCTATGGTCTCTAGATGAGCCCCAGAGTCCTTTGGTTCCTCAGAGGGAAGCTCCTTATTGATCACTGGACTTCCCAGGAGGTCTTCCTCCTTGGGATTCACGTCCTCTCCTCTCCTCACAGGTTCGGCCATGGCGCTTATGTCAATGGCCTTGCACTCTCCTTTTGGGTTCTCTTCTGTATTGCTTGGGAGAGTACTAGGAGGGATTTCAGTGATCCTTTTACTCAGCTGGCCCACTTGTGCTTCCAGATTTCTAATGGAAGACCTTGTTTCATTCATGAAACTTACAGTGGCCTTAGATAGATCAGAGACTAGATTTGCTAAATTAGAAGCATTTTGTTCAGAGTTCTCTGTCTGTTGCTGAGTTGATGATGGAAAAGGCTTGCTATTGCTAAACCTGTTTCTTCCACCATTATTAAAGCCTTGTTGGGGCTTTTGATCCTTCCATGAGAAATTTGGATGATTTCTCCATGTTGAGTTATAGGTGTTTCCATAAGGTTCACCTAAGTAATTTACCTCTGCTATTGCAGGGTTCTCAGGATCATAAGCTTCTTCTTCAGGAGAAGCCTCTTGAGTACTGTTGGATGCAGCTTGCATTCCATTCAGACTCTGAGAAATCATATTGACTTGCTGAGTCAATATTTTATTCTGAGCCAATATGGCATTCAGAGTATCAACTTCAAGAACTCCCTTCTTCATAGGCGTCCCATTGCTCACAGGATTCCTTTCAGAAGTGTACATGAACTGGTTATTAGCAACCATGTCAATGAGTTCTTGAGCTTCTGCAGGTGTTTTCTTTAGGTGAATGGATCTACCTGCAGAAGTGTCCAGTGACATCTTTGATAGCTCAGATAAACCATCATAGAATATATCCAGGATGGTCCATTCTGAAAGCATGTCAGAAGGACACTTTTTGGTCAACTGTTTGTATCTTTCCCAAGCTTCATAGAGGGATTCACCTTCTTTCTGTCTGAAGGTTTGAACATCAGCTCTAAGCTTGCTCAGCTTTTGAGGAGGAAAGTACTTGGCTAAGAAAGCCGTGACCAGCTTATCCCAAGAGTTCAGGCTGTCTTTTGGTTGAGAGTCCAACCATAATCTAGCTCTGTCTCTTACAGCAAAAGGGAAAAGCATGAGCCTGTAGACTTCAGGATCTACTCCATTAGTCTTAACAGTATCACATATCTGCAAGAATTCAGTTAAGAACTGAAAAGGATCTTCAGATGGAAGTCCATGAAACTTGCAGTTCTGCTGCATCAGAGAAACTAATTGAGGTTTCAGCTCAAAGTTGTTTGCTCCAATGGCAAGAATGGAGATGCTTCTTCCATGTAAATTGGAATTAGGTGCAGTAAAGTCACCAAGCATCTTCCTTACATTATTATTATTTTCGGCTGCCATCTCTTTTTCCTGTTCGAAAATTTCTGAAAGGTTATCTCTGGATCGTTGTATTTTAGCTTCTCTTAATTTTCTCTTCAGAGTCCTTTCAGGTTTTGGATCTGCTTCCACAAGAATGTTCTTATCCTTGCTCCTGCTCATATGACAAAGAAGAAGGCACAGAAAAATAATAATAATAACGGAGATCCTTTATACCACAGTATAGGGATCCCTTTGTAAGTTGAAGAAAAGGGGGAGATAAAGAATGTAATATAATGGAAGAAACACAACTGTAAGGAGGCTAGAGATGTGAGATGAGATGTTAGGATATGAATGAATAAATAGAATAAGATGGGAGAGAGAGAATTTTCGAAAATATTTTTGAAAAAGAGTTAGTGATTTTCGAAAATGGTTTTTGAAAAATGTTAGTAATTTTCGAAAATTTTTGAAATCAAAAATAAAAAATAAAATTAATTAGTTAATTAAAAAGAAATTTTTGAAAAAGAGGGAAGATATTTTTGAAAATTAGAGAGAGAGAGTTAGGTAGGTAGTTTTGAAAAAGTTAAGAAACAAACAAAAAGTTAGTTAGTTAGTTAAAACAAATTTTTAAAAGATAAGAGGTTAGGAAGTTAGAAAAGATATTTTGAAAAGATATGATAGAAATTAGTTTTGAAAAAGATTTGATTTTTAAAATCACAATTAATGACTTGATTCATAAGAAATCACAAGATATGATTCTAGAACTCAAAGTTTGAATCTTTCTTAACAAGCAAGTAACAAACTTCAAATTTTTGAATCAAAACATTAATTGATTATGTTATTTTCGAAAATTTGATTTAAAAATAAGAAAAAGATTTTTGAAAAATATTTTTAGAATTTTCGAAAATAACTAAGAAATTTGAAAAAGATTTGATTTTTGAAAAAGATTTTGAAAAAGATAAGATTTTCAAATTGAAAATTTGATTTGACTCATGAGAAACAACTTGATTTTAAAAATTTTTGAAAAAGTCAACTCAAATTTTCGAATTTGATGAGAGAAAAAGGGAAAGATATTTTTTTGATTTTTTGAATTTTTATGAAAACATGAAAAATATGCAATGCATGAAATTTTTAGATCAAAACAATGAATGCATGCAAGAATGCTATGAATGTCAAGATGAACACCAAGAACACTTTGAATGTCATGATGAACATCAAGAACATATTTTTGAAAAATTTTTAATGCAAAGAAAACATGCAAGACACCAAACTTAGAATTCTTTAATGCTTAGACACTAAGAATTCAAGAATGCATATGATAAACATGAAAAGACACAAAACAAAAATTCATCAAGATCAAACAAGAAGACTTACCAAGAACAACTTGAAGATCATGAAGAACACTATGAATGCATGATATTTTCGAAAAAATGCAAGATGCATATGCAAGTGACACCAAACTTATGATATGACTCAAGACTCAAACAAGAAACAGAAAATATTTTTGATTTTTATGATTTTCTAAATTTTTTGTATTTTTTTTTTTTTCGAAAATTATTGTGAAAAATAAAAATAAGGATTTCAAAATTTTTAATATGAATTCCAGGAATCTTGCCATGTTAGTCTTAAAGCTCCAATCAAAGGGTCAGGCATGGCTTAATAGCCAGCCAAGCTTTAGCATATAATTACATGGACTGGAGTGATTAGTTGGATGCCAATCCCAAAGTAGTTTGGGTATGGCTTTACAGCCAGATAGGCTTCAACATGCTTCATGAAACACTAGAATTCATTCTTAAAAATTCTGAAGAAAAATAATATTTTTGAAAACATTTTTTTTTTTCGAAAACAATTGAGAAAATTTTGAAATATTTTTGAAAAATTTTTGAAAAGAAAACAAAAAGAAAATTACCTAATCTGAGCAACAAGATGAACCGTCAGTCGTCCAAACTCAAACAATCCCCGGCAACGGCGCCAAAAACTTGGTGCACGAAATTGTGATCTCCAGGCTCGAACAAATCCTGGTAATGGCTCCAAAGCTTGGTGCTCTAATCTTAATTCATAATTGTCACAACTTCGATACAACTAACCAGCAAGTGCACTGGGTCGTCCAAGTAATACCTTACGTGAGTAAGGGTCGAATCCCACGGAGATTGTTGGTATGAAGCAAGCTATGGTCACCTTGTAAATCTCAGTCAGGCAGATATAAAGTGATAATGGTGTTTTCGAATATTATATAATAAAATAGGGATAGAGGTACTTATGTAAATCATTGGTGAGAATTTCAGATAAGCGAATGGAGATGCTTTTCGTTCCTCTGAACCTCTGCTTTCCTGCTATCTTCATCCCATCTGTCTTACTCCTTTCCATGGCTGGCTGTATGCAAGGGCATCACCGTTGTCAGTGGCTACATCCCCTCCTCTCAGTGAATAATATGCTCACGCACCCTGTCACGGCACGGCTATTCATCTGTCGGTTCTCGATCATGCTGGAATAGGATTCACCCTCCTTTTGCGTCTGTCACTAACGCCCAGCACTCGCGAGTTTGAAGCTCGTCACAGTCATTCAATCATTGAATCCTACTCGGAATACCACAGACAAGGTTTAGACTTTCCGGATTCTCTTGAATGCCGCCATCATTCTAGCTTACGCCACGAAGATTCTGGTTAGGAGATCTAAGAGATACTCATTCTAGCTTATTTCATGTAGAACAGAAGTGTTTGTCAGGCACGTGTTCATAAGGGAGAAGGATGATGAGCGTCACACATAATCATCACCTTCATCACGTTCTTGGGTGCGAATGGATATCTTAGAAGCGAAATAAGAAGAATTGAATAGAAAACAGTAGTACTTGCATTAATCTTTGAAGAACAGCAGAGCTCCACACCTTAATCTATGGAGTGTAGAAACTCTACCGTTGAAAATACATAAGTGAAGGTCCAGGCATGGCCGAGATGGCCAGCCCCCTAAAACGTGATCAAAGGATCATAAGGTAATCCAAAGATGCCTAATACAATAGTAATAGGTCCTATTTATAATAAACTAGCTACTAGGGTTTACATGAGTAAGTAATTGATGCATAAATCCACTTCCGGGGCCCACTTGGTGTGTGTTTGGGCTGAGCTTAAGTGTAGCACGTGCAGAGGCCATTTGTGGAGTTGAACGCCAGTTTTTGTGCCAGTTTGGGCGTTCAACTCTGGTTTTGGATCCTTTTCTGGCGCTGGACGCCAGATTTGGGCAGAGAGCTGGCATTGAACGCCGGTTTACGTCGTCCATTCTTTGCCATAGTATGGATTATTATATATTGCTGGAAAGCCCTGGATGTCTACTTTCCAACGCAATTGAAAGCGCGCCATTTCGAGTTCTGTAGCTCCAGAAAATCCACTTTGAGTGCAGGGAGGTCAGAATCCAACAGCATCAGCAGTCCTTCTTCAACCTCTGAATCTGATTTTTGCTCAAGTCCCTCAATTTCAGCCAGAAAATACCTGAAATCACAGAAAAACACACAAACTCATAGTAAAGTCCAGAAATGTGAATTTAACATAAAATCTATTAAAAACATCCCTAAAAGTAACTAGATTCTACTAAAAATATACTAAAAACAATGCCAAAAAGCGTATAAATTATCCGCTCATCAACAATCATGCAATACATATCACATGGATATCCTATAAGCATGAGACGCACAACAGAGCATGCAATGAAGCATGATCCAGTCCATTCCTCAGGCTCTAACAGGAAGGACAGCTCTGATACCAAATTGTAACGGCCCAACTTCCAGCATGTCATGATCATACTAAAAGATGAACGTTACCAACTTGTTTCCCCAACTTAAGTAATATTTAATAAATATAAGCCTGTTCGTTGTTAACATCTCACAATTTTCGAGTAATTTTTTTTAAAAAAAAACAATAGTAGTTTAGAGTCGCATACATAGAGTATAACAACGAAACATGAGTACACACATTCAAGGAATTGTAGAAGGCAATACATAGAATATCACACCACAATATACATCATAATGCAGAAGCAGCTCAGTTATACTAGTAAGGAATTATAACACAGCATCCTTCAGTTAGTGACTCATATAATATATACACATATATACATAAGACGTCCCGGGGCCTGGCCTGTCCAAAAGCCCCTAAGCTGGCACCCAGGCTAGGCTAACTCTATGACATGCCTATTCCCTCTGAACATGCTAGTACAAGTGAGGGAAACACTCTAAGGTACCGTGGTTAGAATGGACGCCTCAAAAGTCTCCTCGTCTCTGATCCAAAAGCCCCTCACAAAAAACCGTTGGGTAGGTGATGATGCCTGCTCGCTGGTTCCCCATCTGGCTCATTGCTACCAGAAGAGATATCCTCGATCTCAGGGTCACGTACTATATAATTACGTACACAAGGTGCCGCACATCGGATGTAATACTCGTAGCTGCGCACTGGGTCGTCGTGGATGTACGAATGATTAATCTCGTAGGGCAGGACTCCCGTGTCCATCTGAAGAGGTGTAAGGGGTAAGAACTGGGGAGTTCTTAGTAAGGTCGGGGTTCATAGTTAAGTCCATTTATAATGTCCGCTTGCAAGTTTCTAAATCCTTTGAAAATTGATGGTTTAACAATCAAATATTCAAAACCTTTTCAAAAGAAATCAGTTAATTAACCATAAATCCAAACTTCTTTTCCAGATATAAGAATCTGAAAAGTTTCCTAATGGTATGAATGACCAACTTGTCCCAAGCATAGGTTCAATTAAGTCTATGCTGTAAGAGTTTGATTTTTTATACTTTACTAGACTATAAACATAAAAGAAGTTACCTACGCGGTATAAATGATCATCTTGTTCCAAGCATAGGTTCATTAAGTCTATGCTGAATCAGTCAGATACTTTATACAAAGCTAGACCTCAAACAAACCAACCACAGCCTTAGGCCCAAACAATTCAATCAACATCCAATCACCACAATCCAAACAATCAGTTACAAACACAAGTAATGAGGTTCAAACACAATCAAGAGCAGTTACGTCAAGTATAGCAGTTAGCAATTAAACAGAGTTGTTCACATAGGCAAACCAATTAAAATATGCACAAACAAGTATGATGCATGTCTGATCCTACTGCAGGTAATGAGCTCATTTGTCGGTTTCGACTCGCACCGACGCAATCCGACCCTCCAGGTCAGATAAGGCCTTCCCAGAACTTAATCCCAGATTAATTACCGCATACCCTCTACCAAGTACTCTCGACTTGCAGGGCTGGTATTTGCTCAAATCTCAATATACCGCAGGTATGCGAGTCAGGCCTCTACCAAGCATTCAGCTTGCAGGGCTGGTACTACTCTACCGCAGCCTGTCTGGGAAGCAACATCACAATACGGGTGTCCCCGCACAACATTCACAAACATTGCCCGAAGGCTCATAATTCACATATAACCATACTCTCCATCACTTAGCAATCATCATAAATCAAGCATTAGAACATCACAAAAAGCTCATTTTACAATTCTCTGTTTACTCTGTAAGGTCAGGTACACAGCTATATCACTTTTAACTCCTTTTCTTTTTAACTTCAACACAGGTTTCAAAATCTTGTTTTTTTTTACCTCATATACCTCTATATCTTCTCTTATACCTCTTCTTAGGTGTTTAGTAAAGGAAATTAGAGAATTCTGGACTCAAAATCTGCCTTCCTGAGGCTTTCAGGGAAAACTGTCTTTTTATCAATATTTTATTATTATTAATAAAATAATATACTAATATTTTATTATTAAAATAATAATATTTTATTTAACTTTCAAAAATTGCATTTTGACCCCCCGACTTCTTGGAAATTGCACTTTGACCCCTATAACTTTTAATATTTGCACTTTAGCCCCTCAACTTTTGATTAATTAATTTTCAACCCCAAACTTTTTAATAATTGCATTTTGACCCCAAAACTCCTTGAATACACGTTTTCATGTTCTTCCAAAAACCAAAAACATTTTTTTTTTCAAAAGTTCATCAGATTTCTGCTTGATTTTCAGCTAGTTTTTCAATCTTTTCGGAAATCGATTTGAACCCGATTTTTATCAAACCAAAGAGAAACTTTTTAGCCATCAAATACACATCAAATAAGCATCAAAAATCATGATTTTCATGGCTGGAATGTCACGTTTTCCAGCAGCACCAACAGCCACTTCAAAACCATCATAAACATGATTTTCAAGCATTAAACAACAAGTTTCCATGATCAAACCCTCACACATACACCCAAAATCAAATCTCAAGCAACAAGATCTAGTTTAACACTTCAAGAACACATCCAATCATTGATTAATTTACCAAACCTTACCTCCTTTGCAGCTGCCAAGAATTGAACCAAGAACAAGCTTCCAAAAGCACTTTTACGCCTATTTTAACATCAAAAACAACTTTAGAACCATATGAACCATGAAGGCTGAAGCTTCATGATGGTGAAAAGTAGGTTTTCCTCACCTCAAGGCAGCTAGAAATCACGTTTTCTTAGAGCCTGTGGTGATTGAACAAGAGATCTTAAGAGAAAACATGAAGAAAACATCATCAGCTTGAGTTCCCAGCATGGATGAAACTTCAAGGAGGAGGAGCAGCCATCGTGCCTTGATTTACTCCATGAAAATTGATATAGAAATGAAGAGGAGGAAGAGGTGATGATTTTGGTCGGATTAGATTTTTGATAGGGGTTTTAGTTTGAAAAAGAACGGAGAAAGAAGCTTAGGTGTTCATGGAAGTTTTCATGGAAGTTCTTCCATTTCTCTCTCAAGAATTTCGAATTCTAACTTGTTTAGAAAGTAAAAATGATAGTAATGATGATACGTGAGAGAACGTGGGGTTTGGATAAGCATTATCCTAAATTTTGGTGTAAAAATATCTCAAGAAAGGATAATTACGGAAGCTAGATGTATTAGAACACAAGTATTTCTTACTTCCTCCTTAAGAAAGCTTTGCTTGGAGAGCAAGAAAGGAAACATGTGGTGGCTAACTCTGGGAGAGCCACGTGTCACTGGGTGCTGACTCATCAGAGTTTAATAATAAAATATCATTCTGAAGATAATTACGAAAATTAGATACATCAGATTATACTACTTAAGGATAAGCATGAGCTTTACTAGTATAAATAATACTAGTAACATGATAGTCATGAGAATAAAAGATATATGATGAAGCATTAGCATTGCTAAGTTCATCTAAGAATGCCGGTATTATCCATTACCGGTAGATTTCTAGCTCAGTTATTATATTACCAAACATAGATCAACATTAACCACATTAGAGAAAATAATAATATAATATTCCAAATAAAATAATAATATATGAATATTATATTAATATAATTTTTCTCTCGAAATTCGAGACCGGCTCGTCACATAGAGACAAACTACGGAAATCAGAATTTTGAAATTCGGACCCGAAGTGGTTCAAAAACGCAACTTTTTGCGACGTGCCTGCTTAGATTAGGAGAGGTGTCTGGTGCAGTCAAGCTGCTGACTCAGCAGCTTGATGACATAGCACCTGTGTAGTGGAGGTGCTTATATGCACTAAAATTCCTAAAAATTCCATAAAAATTCCGGTTGATCCCGAAAAAGCGCCGTTTCTTCGAGGCTAAAGGCTAGGCCGTTACATTCTACCCTCCTAAAAGAAAATTTTGCCCTCAAAATTTTAATTATCTCTAAAGAGAAACAAATAGTCTTTCCTCATTTTGTCTTCTTGTTCCCATTTGTACTCTTCAATACTAGTTTGTTCCCACACCACCTTAACCAATGGTACTGTTTTCCTTTTCAGCTGTTTGTCACTTCGTTCCACAATTCTGGCTGGTAAAGTTTGATATGTTAAGTTGGCTCGTAGCTGAGCTATCTTTGGTTGTAAAATGTGGCTTTTGTAGGGATTATATTTCTTGAATTGTGTAACAGGAAAAATATCGTGAAGGTTTGACAAATAAGAAAGGAGGGCTATTTGGTATGCTACTGGATCGACTCTTTTAAGAACTTGAAAAGTACCTAAGTATCGTGGACACGATTTCTTAGTTCTAAGAGCTCTACCTATCCCAATTGTAGGTGTTACTCTTAAGAAAATATGGTCACCGTTACTAAACCCTAAGGTCCTATGCCTAATATCTGCATAGCTCTTCTGTCGACTTTGAGCAGTTTGATTCTCTTCTCGAATGTGCTTAATCCATTCAGCAGTCTCTTGTACTAATTCTGGCCCCAAAATCCTACCTTCATCCTTGTCATATCAGCATAATGGTGACTGACACTTTCTTTCATAGAAGGTTTCATACGGTGCCATTTTGATGCTTTGTTGATAACTATTATAATAAGCAAACTCAACCAACAGCAAATATTTGTCCCTGTTACCTTGTTGATCTTTCACCCAAGATTTCAACATATCTTCCAAAGTACGAATCGTTCGTTCTATCTACTCATCAGTCTATATGTGATATGTTGTACTAAAATGCAGCTTTGTCTCTCTTATTCCTAATTTTAAGCTTTCAAAGACTAAGATCATCTCTTCTTCCTTGATCATCATCAGGGATATGCCCAAACTCTTTCGACTCAAAGCATCTGCGACTACATTTTCCTTTCCAGGATGATAGCTTAACTTAAAGTCATAATATTTTAGGAATTCCATCCATCGTCTCTGCCTCATGTTAAGGTCTTTATGATCAAAGATATACTTCAAACTCTTATGATCAGAGAAAACTTTCAATTGAGCTCCATGCAAATAGTGTCTCCAGATCTTGAGTGCAAAAACCACTGCCACTAATTCTAGATTATGTGTCGGATAATTCTTTTCATGAGGTCTCAGCTGTCTCAAAGCATATGCCACTATATTCCTATGCTGCATCAGTACACATCCAAATCTCTTAAAAGAATCATTATACTACACCTCAAAAGGTTCCTGTGGGTCTGGTAACACCAAAACTGATGCCGTCGTCAACTTTTCCTTTAAAGTTTCAAAACTTTCTTCGCACTCTTTTGTCCATTCAAACGGAACTTCCTTCCTTGTGAGGTAAGTCAAGGGTAAAGTTATCTGTGAAAAACCTTCAATAAACCACAAATAATATCCTGCTACCCCAAGAAACTATGAACTTTTTTAACTGTTGTAGGTTGTTTCCATTGTATCATTGCATCATTCTTTGAAGGATCTACCATTATACTGTCTTGTGTGATCACATGTCCCATGAATGCCACTTTTGCTGAACAAAGTTCACACTTTAACAGTTTCATATACAGCTTCTATCCTCTTAGTATCTAGTTTGAAAGGCAGTCTTAACCATCCGAGTCCTTCACTCAAATTTGATGGTAACTCGACCGCAAAGAAATCTTAGAGAATACTGTCGCACCTCTCAGCTGGTCCATTAGATCATCTATCCTCAGTAGTGAATACTTATTCTTGATTGTAATCTTGTTCAGTTGCAGATAATCTACACACAATCTCGTCCCACTATCTTTCTTCTATACCAGTAACACTGGAGCTCCCCATAGTGATACACTCAGACGAATAAAATTCATTCTCAATAACTCATCTAACTGTTTCTTCCACTCTGCCAGTTCCAATGATGATATCCAATACAATGCTATAAAAATTGGTCTGGTTCCAAGCACCAAGTCAATACTGAATTCTATCTCTCTCTGGGGTGGAAGTTCAGGTATATCATCAGGGAAAACATCAGAAAACTCCTTTACCACTCAAATTTGCTCCAAAGCTTGTTCATCACTCTTTGAGCTAGCAGATAATAGAAGATAACCCTCTAATCCACTACTACCAAAGGTAACTCTTAGGGAATTCGAATAGAACATACAAGACTCAACTCACTCAATATGCATGCCAAATGTTTGGGAATATAGCATTTCGTTTAGAACAATCAAGGAAAACATGATGATTAGACAACCAATCTAGACCTAAGATAATATCTATACCACATAAAGGCAAGTCGACCAGGTCATGTATGAAAGTCCTAACCTCAATAACAAAAGGTACCTGTTGACACACTCGTCTAGTCAAGGCATTATGAAATATAGTTGTATGGACAATCAGATCATAATTTAACACAGTAGAATCTAATCCCTACTCATGCGCAACAGTCACAGAAATAAAAGAATGTGACGCACCAGAGTCATACAATACAGTTAAGAGTCGAGATTTGACATAACACTGACCTTGGATTAGGGAGTCTGATTTCATTGCATCATCAGCAATCATGGCAAACACACGTCCCTGCTGTCGCGGCCTATCTATTCCTTGTATTAGCTTCTTCGGACAGTCCTTAGCCATATGTCCAGGTTGACCATAAGAAAATAGATAATGCCTGCAAGTTGACAAGGTCTACCTCCATGCTCCTTTCCACACTGCCTACACACTGGTCGCACCTGTGCTTGCTGAGATTGCTTACCCATATCCTATCTCATTCTTCCTCTATTACCACTATTACGCTTTCCCAAACGATCAACTACTGAAGTAGTATCAGTCGCCGTTTCACGCACAGCCTCATCCATAACGTGAATCGCAGTAAATAGGTTATCATCGTTTCATATGGAATTTTAGCGGTAGTCTCTCCCCAAGCGCTGCGTCTCTGTGAACTCATCCTAATCTTGTTCACACCAAACAATCGATACCAAGGTGATCAATCTCAATACCTCAAGTTAGGCGTGAACATTCTCAGAATGAAGGCACAAAGACAATTGGTGCACGAAATTGTAATCTCCAGGCTCGAACAAATCCTGGTAATGGCTCCAAAGCTTGGTGCTCTGATCTTAATTCATAATTGTCACAACTTCGATACAACTAACCAGCAAGTGCACTGGGTCGTCCAAGTAATACCTTACGTGAGTAAGGGTCGAATCCCACGGAGATTGTTGGTATGAAGCAAGCTATGGTCACCTTGTAAATCTCAGTCAGGCAGATATAAAGTGATAATGGTGTTTTCGAATATTATATAATAAAATAGGGATAGAGGTACTTATGTAAATCATTGGTGAGAATTTCAGATAAGCGAATGGAGATGCTTTTCGTTCCTCTGAACCTCTGCTTTCCTGCTATCTTCATCCAATCTGTCTTACTCCTTTCCATGGCTGGCTGTATGCAAGGGCATCACCGTTGTCAGTGGCTACATCCCCTCCTCTCAGTGAATAATATGCTCACGCACCCTGTCACGGCACGGCTATTCATCTGTCGGTTCTCGATCATGCTGGAATAGGATTCACCCTCCTTTTGCGTCTGTCACTAACGCCCAGCACTCGCGAGTTTGAAGCTCGTCACAGTCATTCAATCATTGAATCCTACTCGGAATACCACAGACAAGGTTTAGACTTTCCGGATTCTCTTGAATGCCGCCATCATTCTAGCTTACGCCACGAAGATTCTGGTTAGGAGATCTAAGAGATACTCATTCTAGCTTATTTCATGTAGAACAGAAGTGTTTGTCAGGCACGTGTTCATAAGGGAGAAGGATGATGAGCGTCACACATAATCATCACCTTCATCACGTTCTTGGGTGCGAATGGATATCTTAGAAGCGAAATAAGAAGAATTGAATAGAAAACAGTAGTACTTGCATTAATCTTTGAAGAACAGCAGAGCTCCACACCTTAATCTATGGAGTGTAGAAACTCTACCGTTGAAAATACATAAGTGAAGGTCCAGGCATGGCCGAGATGGCCAGCCCCCTAAAACGTGATCAAAGGATCATAAGGTAATCCAAAGATGCCTAATACAATAGTAATAGGTCCTATTTATAATAAACTAGCTACTAGGGTTTACATGAGTAAGTAATTGATGCATAAATCCACTTCCGGGGCCCACTTGGTGTGTGTTTGGGCTGAGCTTAAGTGTAGCACGTGCAGAGGCCATTTGTGGAGTTGAACGCCAGTTTTTGTGCCAGTTTGGGCGTTCAACTCTGGTTTTGGATCCTTTTCTGGCGCTGGACGCCAGATTTGGGCAGAGAGCTGGCATTGAACGCCGGTTTACGTCGTCCATTCTTTGCCATAGTATGGATTATTATATATTGCTGGAAAGCCCTGGATGTCTACTTTCCAACGCAATTGGAAGCGCGCCATTTCGAGTTCTGTAGCTCCAGAAAATCCACTTTGAGTGCAGGGAGGTCAGAATCCAACAGCATCAGCAGTCCTTCTTCAACCTCTGAATCTGATTTTTGCTCAAGTCCCTCAATTTCAGCCAGAAAATACCTGAAATCACAGAAAAACACACAAACTCATAGTAAAGTCCAGAAATGTGAATTTAACATAAAATCTATTAAAAACATCCCTAAAAGTAACTAGATTCTACTAAAAATATACTAAAAACAATGCCAAAAAGCGTATAAATTATCCGCTCATCACAACACCAAACTTAAATTGTTGCTTGTCCCCAAGCAACTGAAAATCAAAATAGGATAGAAAAGAATAGAATATACTATAAATTCCAAACTATCAATGAAACATAGCTCCAATCAAATGAGCGGGACTTATAGCTTTTTGCCTCTTGAATAGTTTTGGCATCTCACTTTATCCATTGAGGTTCAGAATGATTGGCATCTATAGGAACTCAGAGTTCAGATAGTGTTATTGATTCTCCTAGTTCAGTATGATGATTCTTGAACACAGCTATTTTATGAGTCTTGGCCGTGGCCCTAAGCACTTTGTTTTCCAGTATTACCACCGGATACATAAATGCCACAGACACATAATTGGGTGAACCTTTTCAGATTGTGACTCAGCTTTGCTAAAGTCCCCAATTAGAGGTGTCCAGGGTTCTTAAGCACACTCTTCTTTCTTTTTTTTTTTTGCTTTGGACCTTGACTTTAACCGCTCAGTCTCAAGTTTTCACTTGACACCTACACGCCACAAGCACATGGTTAGGGACAGCTTGGTTTAGCCGCTTAGACCAGGATTTTATTCCTTTAGGCCCTCCTATCCACTGATGCTCAAAGCCTTGGGATCCTTTTTATTGCCCTTGCCTTTTGGTTTTAAGGGTTATTGGCTTTTTGCTCTTGCCTCTTGGTTTTAAGAGCTTTTGGCTTTTACTGCTTGCTTTTTCTTTCTATATTTTTTTTTTCGCCTATTTTTTTTTTCTGCAAGCTTTGTTTTTTTGCTGCTTTTTCTTGCTTCAAGAATCATTTTTATGATTTTTCAGATTATCAAATAACATGTCTCCTAGTCATCATTCTTTCAAGAGCCAACATATTTAACATTCTTAAACAACAACTTCAAAAGACATATGCACTGTTCAAGCATACATTCAGAAAACAAGAAGCATTGTCACCACATCAATATAATTAAGCTAAGTTCAAGGATAAATTCGAAACTCATGTACTTCTTGCTCTTTTGAGTTAAAACAGTTTTTTATTTTAAGAGAGGTGATGGATTCATAGGACATTCATAACTTTAAGACATAGTTACTAACTGCTAATGATCATGTAATGAAGACACAAACATAGATAAGCACCATAACATAGAAAACGAAAAACAGAGAAAGTAAGAACAAGGAATGAGTCCACCTTAGTGATGTCCTTGAGCTCTTCTATGTCTCTTCCTTGCCTTTGCTGCTCCTCCTTCATTGCTTTTAGATCTTCTCTGATTTCATGAAGGATGATGGAGTGCTCTTGATGTTCCACCCTTAGTTGCTTCCAATAATTGTGTGGAAGAAAATGTATCCCCTGAGGTGTCTCAGGGATCTCTTGATTTGCAGTCAAATGTTCTACCACTGAGCTATAGACCCTTGATGGAAGCTTTTGTCTTCCCTTTTCTCTTTCTAGAGGCCTCTCTGGCCTTAGGTGCCATCAATGGTTATGGAAAAAACAAAAAAAAGCTATGCTTTTACCACACCAAACTTAGAATGTTGCTCGCCCTCGAGCAAAAGAAGAAAGAATAGAAGAAGAAGAAGAAGATATGGAGGAGATGGAGGGATGTGTGTATGGATGTGAATGGTGGATGAAAAACAGAAAGGATGGTCATGAATGGAGAGATAGAGGGTGAGGTGGGTGGGGATCCTGTGGGATTCACAGATCCTGAGATGATCCTGTGGGGTCCACAGATCTTGAGGTGTCAAGGCATTTACATCCCTGCACCACTTTAGGCATGCAAAATGCCCTTGCACACAACTCTGGGCGTTCAGCGCCAGGTTGGTGCCCATTTTGGGCGTTCAACGCCCCTTTGATGCCATTTCTGGCATTGAACGCCAGAACCATGCTTGTTCTGGGCGTTCAGCGCCAGAACTATGCTCTGTTCTGGCGTTTGAACGCCAGACAGACGCTCCTCCAGGGTGTGATTTTTCTTCTGCTGTTTTTTATTCCGTTTTTGATTTTTTTGTTTATTTTGTGACTCCACATGATCATGAACCTAAGAAAACATGAAAAACAATAAAAATAAGAATTAGATAAACATTGGGTTGCCTCCCAACAAGCGCTTCTTTAATGTCAATAGCTTGACAGTGGGCTCTCATGGAGCCTCACAGATGTGCAGAGCTTTGTTGAGACTCTCCAACACCAAACTTAGAATTTGGATATGGGAGTTCAACACCAAACTTAGAGTTTGGTTGTGGCCTCCCAACACCAAACTTAGAGTTTGACTGTGGGGGCTCTGGTTGACTCTGCTTTGAGAGAAGCTTTTTCGGCTTCCTCTCCATGGTTGCAGAGGGAGATCCTTGAGTTTTAAACACAAAGGAGTCCTCATTCCATTGAAGGAATATGTCACCTCTGTCAACATCAATCACAGCTCTTGCTGTGGCCAGGAAAGGTCTTCCTAGGATGATGGATTCATCCTCTTCCTTTCCAGTATCCAGGACTATGAAATCAGCAGATATGTAAAGGCCCTCAACCTTTACTAATACATCTTCTACTTGTCCATAGGCCTGTTTTCTTGAGCTGTCTGCCATCTCTAATGAGATTTTAGCAGCTTGCACCCCATAGATTCCCAGTTTCTCTATTACAGAGAGGGGCATGAGGTTTATTCCTGAACCAAGGTCACACAGAGCCTTAAAGATCATGGTGCCTATGGTACAAGGTATTATGAACTTTCCAGGATCTTGTCTCTTCTGAGGCAATGCCAGTTGATCCAGATCACTTAGTTCATTGATGAATAAGGGAGGTTCAACTTCCCAAGTACCAATGCCAAATAATTTGGCATTCAGCTTCATGATTGCACCAAGAAACTTGGCAGTTTGCTCTTCAGTAACATCCTCATTCTCTTCAGAAGAGGAATACTCATCAGAGCTCATGAAGGGCATAAGGAGGTTCAATGGGATCTCTATGGTCTCTAGATGAGCCCCAGAGTCCTTTGGTTCCTCAGAGGGAAGCTCCTTATTGATCACTGGACTTCCCAGTAGGTCTTCCTCCTTGGGATTCACGTCCTCTCCTCTCCTCACAGGTTCGGCCATGGCGCTTATGTCAATGGCCTTGCACTCTCCTTTTGGGTTCTCTTCTGTATTGCTTGGGAGAGTACTAGGAGGGATTTCAGTGATCCTTTTACTCAGCTGGCCCACTTGTGCTTCCAGATTTCTAATGGAAGACCTTGTTTCATTCATGAAACTTACAGTGGCCTTAGATAGATCAGAGACTAGATTTGCTAAATTAGAAGTATTTTGTTCAGAGTTCTCTGTCTGTTGCTGAGTTGATGATGGAAAAGGCTTGCTATTGCTAAACCTGTTTCTTCCACCATTATTAAAGCCTTGTTGGGGCTTTTGATCCTTCCATGAGAAATTTGGATGATTTCTCCATGTTGAGTTATAGGTGTTTCCATAAGGTTCACCTAAGTAATTTACCTCTGCTATTGCAGGGTTCTCAGGATCATAAGCTTCTTCTTCAGGAGAAGCCTCTTGAGTACTGTTGGATGCAGCTTGCATTCCATTCAGACTCTGAGAAATCATATTGACTTGCTGAGTCAATATTTTATTCTGAGCCAATATGGCATTCAGAGTATCAACTTCAAGAACTCCCTTCTTCATAGGCGTCCCATTGCTCACAGGATTCCTTTCAGAAGTGTACATGAACTGGTTATTAGCAACCATGTCAATGAGTTCTTGAGCTTCTGCAGGTGTTTTCTTTAGGTGAATGGATCCACCTGCAGAAGTGTCCAGTGACATCTTTGATAGCTCAGATAAACCATCATAGAATATATCCAGGATGGTCCATTCTGAAAGCATGTCAGAAGGACACTTTTTGGTCAACTGTTTGTATCTTTCCCAAGCTTCATAGAGGGATTCACCTTCTTTCTGTCTGAAGGTTTGAACATCAGCTCTAAGCTTGCTCAGCTTTTGAGGAGGAAAGTACTTGGCTAAGAAAGCCGTGACCAGCTTATCCCAAGAGTTCAGGCTGTCTTTTGGTTGAGAGTCCAACCATAATCTAGCTCTGTCTCTTACAGCAAAAGGGAAAAGCATGAGCCTGTAGACTTCAGGATCTACTCCATTAGTATTAACAGTATCACATATCTACAAGAATTCAGTTAAGAACTGAAAAGGATCTTCAGATGGAAGTCCATGAAACTTGCAGTTCTGCTGCATCAGAGAAACTAATTGAGGTTTCAGCTCAAAGTTGTTTGCTCCAATGGCAAGAATGGAGATGCTTCTTCCATGTAAATTGGAATTAGGTGCAGTAAAGTCACCAAGCATCTTCCTTACATTATTATTATTTTCGGCTGCCATCTCCTTTTCCTGTTCGAAAATTTCTGAAAGGTTATCTCTGGATCGTTGTATTTTAGCTTCTCTTAATTTTCTCTTCAGAGTCCTTTCAGGTTTTGGATCTGCTTCCACAAGAATGTTCTTATCCTTGCTCCTGCTCATATGACAAAGAAGAAGGCACAGAAAAATAATAATAATAACGGAGATCCTTTATACCACAATATAGGGATCCCTTTGTAAGTGGAAGAAAAGGGGGAGATAAAGAATGTAATATAATGGAAGAAACACAACTGTAAGGAGGCTAGAGATGTGAGATGAGATGTTAGGATATGAATGAATAAATAGAATAAGATGGGAGAGAGAGAATTTTCGAAAATATTTTTGAAAAAGAGTTAGTGATTTTCGAAAATGGTTTTTGAAAAATGTTAGTAATTTTCGAAAAAATAAAAAATAAAATTAATTAGTTAATTAAAAAGAAATTTTTGAAAAAGAGGGAAGATATTTTCGAAAATTAGAGAGAGAGAGTTAGTTAGGTAGTTTTGAAAAAGTTAAGAAACAAACAAAAAGTTAGTTAGTTAGTTAAAACAAATTTTTAAAAGATAAGAGGTTAGGAAGTTAGAAAAGATATTTTGAAAAGATATGATAGAAATTAGTTTTGAAAAAGATTTGATTTTTAAAATCACAATTAATGACTTGATTCATAAGAAATCACAAGATATGATTCTAGAACTCAAAGTTTGAATCTTTCTTAACAAGCAAGTAACAAACTTCAAATTTTTGAATCAAAACATTAATTGATTATGTTATTTTCGAAAATTTGATTTAAAAATAAGAAAAAGATTTTTGAAAAATATTTTTAGAATTTTCGAAAATAACTAAGAAATTTGAAAAAGATTTGATTTTTGAAAAAGATTTTGAAAAAGATAAGATTTTCAAATTGAAAATTTGATTTGACTCATGAGAAACAACTTGATTTTAAAAATTTTTGAAAAAGTCAACTCAAAT
Organism: Arachis ipaensis; assembly: GCF_059453495.1. Classification (NCBI taxonomy): domain Eukaryota; kingdom Viridiplantae; phylum Streptophyta; class Magnoliopsida; order Fabales; family Fabaceae; genus Arachis; species Arachis ipaensis. The sequence continues at coordinate 75,723,929 of NC_142440.1, read as the reverse complement.
TTTCGAATTTGATGAGAGAAAAAGGGAAAGATATTTTTTTGATTTTTTGAATTTTTATGAAAACATGAAAAATATGCAATGCATGAAATTTTTAGATCAAAACAATGAATGCATGCAAGAATGCTATGAATGTCAAGATGAACACCAAGAACACTTTGAATGTCATGATGAACATCAAGAACATATTTTTGAAAAATTTTTAATGCAAAGAAAACATGCAAGACACCAAACTTAGAATTCTTTAATGCTTAGACACTAAGAATTCAAGAATGCATATGATAAACATGAAAAGACACAAAACAAAAATTCATCAAGATCAAACAAGAAGACTTACCAAGAACAACTTGAAGATCATGAAGAACACTATGAATGCATGATATTTTCGAAAAAATGCAAGATGCATATGCAAGTGACACCAAACTTATGATATGACTCAAGACTCAAACAAGAAACAGAAAATATTTTTTATTTTTATGATTTTCTAAATTTTTTGTATTTTTATTTATTTTTTTTTTCGAAAATTATTGTGAAAAATAAAAATAAAGATTTCAAAATTTTTAATGTGAATTCCAGGAATCTTGCCATGTTAGTCTTAAAGCTCCAATCAAAGGGTCAGGCATGGCTTAATAGCCAGCCAAGCTTTAGCATATAATTACATGGACTGGAGTGATTAGTTGGATGCCAATCCCAAAGTAGTTTGGGTATGGCTTTACAGCCAGATAGGCTTCAACATGCTTCATGAAACACTAGAATTCATTCTTAAAAATTCTGAAGAAAAATAATATTTTTGAAAACATTTTTTTTTTTCGAAAACAAGTGAGAAAATTTTGAAATATTTTTGAAAAATTTTTGAAAAGAAAACAAAAAGAAAATTACCTAATCTGAGCAACAAGATGAACCGTCAGTTGTCCAAACTCAAACAATCCCCGGCAACGGCGCCAAAAACTTGGTGCACGAAATTGTGATCTCCAGGCTCGAACAAATCCTGGTAATGGCTCCAAAGCTTGGTGCTCTGATCTTAATTCATAATTGTCACAACTTCGATACAACTAACCAGCAAGTGCAATGGGTCGTCCAAGTAATACCTTACGTGAGTAAGGGTCGAATCCCACGGAGATTGTTGGTATGAAGCAAGCTATGGTCACCTTGTAAATCTCAGTCAGGCAGATATAAAGTGATAATGGTGTTTTCGAATATTATATAATAAAATAGGGATAGAGGTACTTATGTAAATCATTGGTGAGAATTTCAGATAAGCGAATGGAGATGCTTTTCGTTCCTCTGAACCTCTGCTTTCCTGCTATCTTCATCCAATCTGTCTTACTCATTTCCATGGCTGGCTGTATGCAAGGGCATCACCGTTGTCAGTGGCTACATCCCCTCCTCTCAGTGAATAATATGCTCACGCACCCTGTCACAGCACGGCTATTCATCTGTCGGTTCTCGATCATGCTGGAATAGGATTCACCCTCCTTTTGCGTCTGTCACTAACGCCCAGCACTCGCGAGTTTGAAGCTCGTCACAGTCATTCAATCATTGAATCCTACTCGGAATACCACAGACAAGGTTTAGACTTTCCGGATTCTCTTGAATGCCGCCATCATTCTAGCTTACGCCACGAAGATTCTGGTTAGGAGATCTAAGAGATACTCATTCTAGCTTATTTCATGTAGAACAGAAGTGTTTGTCAGGCACGTGTTCATAAGGGAGAAGGATGATGAGCGTCACACATAATCATCACCTTCATCACGTTCTTGGGTGCGAATGGATATCTTAGAAGCGAAATAAGAAGAATTGAATAGAAAACAGTAGTACTTACATTAATCTTTGAAGAACAGCAGAGCTCCACACCTTAATCTATGGAGTGTAGAAACTCTACCGTTGAAAATACATAAGTGAAGGTCCAGGCATGGCCGAGATGGCCAGCCCCCTAAAACGTGATCAAAGGATCATAAGGTAATCCAAAGATGCCTAATACAATAGTAATAGGTCCTATTTATAATAAACTAGCTACTAGGGTTTACATGAGTAAGTAATTGATGCATAAATCCACTTCCGGGGCCCACTTGGTGTGTGTTTGGGCTGAGCTTAAGTGTAGCACGTGCAGAGGCCATTTGTGGAGTTGAACGCCAGTTTTTGTGCCAGTTTGGGCGTTCAACTCTGGTTTTGGATCCTTTTCTGGCGCTGGACGCCAGATTTGGGCAGAGAGCTGGCGTTGAACGCCAGTTTACGTCGTCTATTCTTGGCCAAAGTATGGACTATTATAAATTTCTGGAAAGCCCTGGATGTCTACTTTCCAACGCAATTGGAAGCGCGCCATTTCGAGTTCTGTAGCTCCAGAAAATCCACTTTGAGTGCAGGGAGGTCAGAATCCAACAGCATCAGCAGTCCTTCTTCAACCTCTGAATCTGATTTTTGCTCAAGTCCCTCAATTTCAACCAGAAAATACCTGAAATCACAGAAAAACACACAAACTCATAGTAAAGTCCAGAAATGTGAATTTAACATAAAATCTATTAAAAATATCCCTAAAAGTAACTAGATTCTACTAAAAATATACTAAAAACAATGCCAAAAAGCGTATAAATTATCCGCTTATCAACAATCATGCAATACATATCACATGGATATCCTATAAGCATGAGACGCACAACAGAGCATACAATGAAGCATGATCCAGTCCATTCCTCAGGCTCTAACAGGAAGGACAGCTCTGATACCAAATTGTAACGGCCCAACTTCCAGCATGTCATGATCATACTAAAAGATGAACGTTACCAACTTGTTTCCCCAACTTAAGTAATATTTAATAAATATAAGCCTGTTCGTTGTTAACACCTCACAATTTTCGAGTAATTTTTTTTTAAAAAAACAATAGTAGTTTAGAGTCGCATACATAGAGTATAACAACGAAACATGAGTACACACATTCAAGGAATTGTAGAAGGCAATACATAGAATATCACACCACAATATACATCATAATGCAGAAGCAGCTCAGTTATACTAGTAAGGAATTATAACACAGCATCCTTCAGTTAGTGACTCATATAATATATACACATATATACATAAGACGTCCCGGGGCTAGGCTAACTCTATGACATGCCTATTCCCTCTGAGCATGCTAGTACAAGTGAGGGAAACACTCTAAGGTACCGTGGTTAGAATGGACGCCTCAAAAGTCTCCTCGTCTCTGATCCAAAAGCCCCTCACAAAAAATCGTTGGGTAGGTGATGATGCCTGCTCGCTGGTTCCCCATCTGGCTCATTGCTACCAGAAGAGATATCCTCGATCTCAGGGTCACGTACTATATAATTACGTACACAAGGTGCCGCACATCGGATGTAATACTCGTAGCTGCGCACTGGGTCGTCGTGGATGTACGAATGATTAATCTCGTAGGGCAGGACTCCCGTGTCCATCTGAAGAGGTGTAAGGGGTAAGAACTGGGGAGTTCTTAGTAAGGTCGGGGTTCATAGTTAAGTCCATTTATAATGTCCGCTTGCAAGTTTCTAAATCCTTTGAAAATTGATGGTTTAACAATCAAATATTCAAAACCTTTTCAAAAGAAATCAGTTAATTAACCATAAATCCAAACTTCTTTTCCAGATATAAGAATCTGAAAAGTTTCCTAATGGTATGAATGACCAACTTGTCCCAAGCATAGGTTCAATTAAGTCTATGCTGTAAGAGTTTGATTTTTTATACTTTACTAGACTATAAACATAAAAGAAGTTACCTATGCGGTATAAATGATCATCTTGTTCCAAGCATAGGTTCATTAAGTCTATGCTGAATCAGTCAGATACTTTATACAAAGCTAGACCTCAAACAAACCAACCACAGCCTTAGGCCCAAACAATTCAATCAACATCCAATCACCACAATCCAAACAATCAGTTACAAACACAAGTAATGAGGTTCAAACACAATCAAGAGCAGTTACGTCAAGTATAGCAGTTAGCAATTAAACAGAGTTGTTCACATAGGCAAACCAATTAAAATATGCACAAACAAGTATGATGCATGTCTGATCCTACTGCAGGTAATGAGCTCATTTGTCGGTTTCGACTCGCACCCGACGCAATCCGACCCTCCAGGTCAGATAAGGCCTTCCCAGAACTTAATCCCAGATTAATTACCGCATACCCTCTACCAAGTACTCTCGACTTGCAGGGCTGGTATTTGCTCAAATCTCAATATACCGCAGGTATGCGAGTCAGGCCTCTACCAAGCATTCAGCTTGCAGGGCTGGTACTACTCTACCGCAGCCTGTCTGGGAAGCAACATCACAATACGGGTGTCCCCGCACAACATTCACAAACATTGCCCGAAGGCTCATAATTCACATATAACCATACTCTCCATCACTTAGCAATCATCATAAATCAAGCATTAGAACATCACAAAAAGCTCATTTTACAATTCTCTGTTTACTCTGTAAGGTCAGGTACACAGCTATATCACTTTTAACTCCTTTTCTTTTTAACTTAAACACAGGTTTCAAAATCTTGTTTTTTTTTTACCTCATATACCTCTATATCTTCTCTTATACCTCTTCTTAGGTGTTTAGTAAAGGAAATTAGAGAATTCTGGACTCAAAATCTGCCTTCCTGAGACTTTCAGGGAAAACTGTCTTTTTATCAATATTTTATTATTAATAATAAAATAAAATTATTATTAAAATAATATTATTAATAAAATAATATACTAATATTTTATTATTAAAATAATAATATTTTATTTAACTTTCAAAAATTGCATTTTGACCCCCCGACTTCTTGGAAATTGCACTTTGACCCCTATAACTTTTAATATTTGCACTTTAGCCCCTCAACTTTTGATTAATTAATTTTCAACCCCAAACTTTTTAATAATTGCATTTTGACCCCAAAACTCCTTGAATACACGTTTTCATGTTCTTCCAAAAACCAAAAACATTTTTTTTTTCAAAAGTTCATCAGATTTCTGCTTGATTTTCAGCTAGTTTTTCAATCTTTTCGGAAATCGATTTGAACCCGATTTTTATCAAACCAAAGAGAAACTTTTTAGCCATCAAATACACATCAAATAAGCATCAAAAATCATGATTTTCATGGCTGGAATGTCACGTTTTCCAGCAGCACCAACAGCCACTTCAAAACCATCATAAACATGATTTTCAAGCATTAAACAACAAGTTTCCATGATCAAACCCTCACACATACACCCAAAATCAAATCTCAAGCAACAAGATCTGGTTTAACACTTCAAGAACACAGCCAATCATTGATTAATTTACCAAACCTTACCTCCTTTGCAGCTGCCAAGAATTGAACCAAGAACAAGCTTCCAAAAGCACTTTTACGCCTATTTTAACATCAAAAACAACTTTAGAACCATATGAACCATGAAGGCTGAAGCTTCATGATGGTGAAAAGTAGGTTTTCCTCACCTCAAGGCAGCTAGAAATCACGTTTTCTTAGAGCCTGTGGTGATTGAACAAGAGATCTTAAGAGAAAACATGAAGAAAACATCATCAGCTTGAGTTCCCACCATGGATGAAACTTCAAGGAGGAGGAGCAGCCATCGTGCCTTGATTTACTCCATGAAAATTGATATAGAAATGAAGAGGAGGAAGAGGTGATGATTTTGGTCGGATTAGATTTTTGATAGGGGTTTTAGTTTGAAAAAGAACGGAGAAAGAAGCTTAGGTGTTCATGGAAGTTTTCATGGAAGTTCTTCCATTTCTCTCTCAAGAATTTCGAATTCTAACTTGTTTAGAATGTAAAAATGATAGTAATGATGATACGTGGGAGAACGTGGGGTTTGGATAAGCATTATCCTAAATTTTGGTGTAAAAATATCTCAAGAAAGGATAATTACGGAAGCTAGATGTATTAGAACACAAGTATTTCTTACTTCCTCCTTAAGAAAGCTTTTCTTGGAGAGCAAGAAAGGAAACATGTGGTGGCTAACTCTGGGAGAGCCACGTGTCACTGGGTGCTGACTCATCAGAGTTTAATAATAAAATATCATTCTGAAGATAATTACGAAAATTAGATACATCAGATTATACTACTTAAGGATAAGCATGAGCTTTACTAGTATAAATAATACTAGTAACATGATAGTCATGAGAATAAAAGATATATGATGAAGCACGCATTAGCATTGCTAAGTTCATCTAAGAATGCCGGTATTATCCATTACCGGTAGATTTCTAGCTCAGTTATTATATTACCAAACATAGATCAACATTAACCACATTAGAGAAAATAATAATATAATATTCCAAATAAAATAATAATATATGAATATTATATTAATATAATTTTTCTCTCGAAATTCGAGACCGGCTCGTCACATAGAGACAAACTACGGAAATCAGAATTTTGAAATTCGGACCCGAAGTGGTTCAAAAACGCAACTTTTTGCGACGTGCCTGCTTAGATTAGGAGAGGTGTCTGGTGCAGTCAAGCTGCTGACTCAGCAGCTTGATGACATAGCACCTGTGTAGTGGAGGTGCTTATATGCACTAAAATTCCTAAAAATTCCATAAAAATTCCGGTTGATCCCGAAAAAGCGCCGTTTCTTCGAGGCTAAAGGCTAGGCCGTTACATAACAAATGAGTACCGAGGCTTTGCGAGACTGAGTAGAAGATCTTGAAAGGAAAAACCAGTTTCGAAAGAGAGTGAAGTTTGAAAGAAAATGGAAGTTTTTCATACGAGAAGATGAAAAGAAGAAGAAAAAGAAGAAAGAGGGATCAAGTATATATACGGACAAATATAGGGAAAAAATAGTAACTTTACCCACTTTAAATGATGGTGCACTGACATGGGAAAATCGTCGGTTTGAAATTTTCACAAAATAATTTCGTTGAAGTATAGATCCAAACCAACAGATAACTCTCAATCAAAGTTTAATTTGTTTGTCACTTAAGTCAAACCAATAAAAACCGACAGTATTTAAACCCCGGGTCGCCTCTCAAAGAAATTGCAGGGACGTATACATGTTATTGGTTATGAGAATTTTGGAGGTTTTTAGTATGATGAACAAGAAATTAAAGCTACAACTAAGGAGCTATAAATGCTAAAAGACACTCATAGCAAGGATTAAGAGTCTAGGTTTCCTATCCTAGATCATTGACCACAGCATGATAATTACAAAGGGTTAATTCCACTTAGTTATCCTATAACATCGGAGGGTGAGTCAAGTGGACATAATTGATCCTAAATTACTAATCACACTGGATATCAATGACATCAAGGAATCTAAGTCCTCAATCTCAAGCCAAGAGTGCTAAAATCTACTCTAAAGCCAAACCAAGCATTTTATCAAACACTTGGAAGGCATAAAATGAAAGCATGGTAAAATTGCAATAATAATAAAATCTAAAACAGCCAAATGCAAGATAACAATAATAGCAACTCAATTAAACATCAATAAGCATAAGAACATCAAATTGCATTAAATATAAATCAAAACTACAAGAGTTCATAAGCATAGAAGCAGCCAAATAAAGGAAATAACAAGTGAAACTAAGAGAACAAAGATGTAATAATAAGAATTGCAAGAAAAACTAAATCAAGACAAGATCTGTAACACCCTAATATTCAAATCCTTATGTTCGAGCCATAAGTCAACGATAGTAAGGTGATACGACTCACAAGGTGGATTAAAATACATATATATCTATATGATTGAAAGGAGTTATTTAACGAGAATGCTAAAAGGGAGCAAGATAAAATCGCACCCGGAAACACTCTCATATTGAAAAAAAGAAGATAAAACATATTCGGATAGCGAATCAAGATAAGGTATAACAATAAGGAAGAAAAGAATAAAGACAAGGTACATATATGTATATAGACATGAATATAATAGCCACTAGTCACGACCTGCGAAGTTTAGGCCGACTAGGGTACAGTAATAAAATCAGTTGACAACGGTAATTTTCCTATCTCTCCCAGAATATACATCAAAGCCTCTATAGGCAAGTTTTCAAAAGAAATTAAATACATAATAAAAGATTTCAAAATAAGTTTGGAGAGATTCTAAACAAAAGTAAAATAGAGTGATGCACCACTATTTCGTGGTACATTTTGTGCGCAATTAAGAGGATTTTATCAACATTCTATCACACTTATCCATATAAAATGCATGGTTTTGTGTTTCCTTCCCAATTTTGCTTAATGGTTGAAAACATGCTTTTTAGGCCCTAAATAAGCCATATTTTTATCTCCCTTTATTATCATTCGATGCTGTGATTTGTTTGTTAAGTGATTTCAGAGCTTATAGGGGGCAAAAATGGTCTACAAGAGGGAAAGAAAGCATGCATAAGTGGAAGAAGCATAAAAATGGAGCTTTGGAGCATTGGCACCGACGCGCACGCGCAGCCGACGCGCACGCGTGGGAGCTGGATCTTGGATTGGCGTGCGAAAAGGGACGCATATGCATGGCTGGCCAGAATTCTCATCGACGCGTACGCACGCTTGACGCGTACGCGTGGATCGTAAATCTCATCGACGCATACGCGTGACGCGCGCACGTGACCTCTTTAATGAAAACGTGACTGGCAATTTCAGGGGAGCTCTAGACCCAGTTTTGAGTAGAATTCTGGTGGGAAAATACATAAAGGACCAAGGATTGAAGGGAACTAGGATCTTTTACACATTTTTTAGTGAGTTTGGGAAGTTACATTTTTTTAGAGAGAGAAACTCCAACTTCTCTCTAGGTTTTTGGCTTTCTCAATTCCAATTGCACTTGGATCCTTTGGTGAGATCTGAATTTGATTCAATTTTACATTGCTCTAGATTGTAGAACTTCTTTTTCTACTCTCAATTTAGTGTTCTTGTTGCTCTAGCATTGTAGATCTTGGATCTAGACCTTGTTAATTTGATTTCTATTAAAGCATTGAGGAATTTCATGTTCATTGTTGTTAATGGTTTGATTGTTGTTGATTTTTTGCAATAGAAAGCTTTAATTCAATTACTTTTCTCAATTTCATGATGTCTTCCATTATTCCTCACCAAATGTTTGAGAAAATGTCAACTACAGCTATGGAGTAGAATTTTACTCTTGGCTTAGGGGTTAGATAATTGGAGATACTTGAATTGTCTAGGTCATTTGTTGATTAATAATTGGAAATTGCTAATTGATTTGAATGACACTAACTCTAGTCTCTCTCTAGGATTTGACTAGGACTTGTGGACTCAAATTGATTATCTTTACTTGACTTTCTTTCATAGTTAGAGGTTAACTAAGTAGAGCAATAAGTAATTGATATCACAATTGATGGAGATAATGATGATAGGAATTCCAATTCCCAACCCTAGCCAAGGCTTTTATATTGATTGATTGTCATTCACTCTTGTTTAGTTCAATCTCTTGTGTCCCTTAGCCTACTTGATTATTTGTTCATTACTTTTGTGCAAGCTTGTTTACATTTCTCGTATTTAACTTCAAACACCAAGAGACTTCTAACCAATGATGTGCATCCTAAGGCAACTCTTAGGGAGAACGACTCGAGACTAATACTCTCGGTTATTGATTTGAATTGTGGACACACATTTTCTTTGTTTGATGCATTATAGCTTTTTGGTTTAGACTATACTCACAACGAACTTATTTGGTAAATTCTATACCGACAAAATATAGCTCATCAAAATGGCGTCGTTGTCGGGGAGTTGCATATGTGTGCCATGTTGTTGGTTAGTGTAAATATGTTAATATGTGAATACTTGCATTTTCATTGATTGATTGTTAGTTTGATTGTTAGTTAGGATTAATCTTTGTTTAGTGCATTTTCTTATCATGAGCTCTATGCCTCTTTCATTGAATGACGCGTTCACTACCGGATCCGAGCTTAGCCACTTTTGATCCCGAAATTGAGAGAACTTTATTCCATATTAGGCAAGCATGAAGAAGGTTAGCCTTTGGAGGTGGTGAAAGGGTTCCTACCAATTCACCAACCTTATCTGAGGTTGAATCGGAATCGTCATTCGAAGAAGGAACGATATACTCTTCTATCGATACTACTAATTCTTCTTCTATTGATCTAGGTGCCAAAACAATGGCCGCTCCAAGGAGAGTCACTCTTAAGCAAGCCGGTGCTCCGGATTTGTTCTTCAACCGCTTCAAGTGCGGCATCCGGAGTTAAATGCTAATTTTGAGCTCAAGACCGCCTTGATTAATCTTCTACCCAAGTTTCATGGACTTCCTGCCCAAGATCCTATTAGACACCTTAGAGACTTTCAAGGTGTATGTTCAACAACAAGGTGGGAGGGTTCCGATGAGGTTGCTATTCGGTTGTTTGCCTTCCTATTCTCTCTAGAGGAAAGAGCCAAAGAGTGGTTCTACACTTTGCCCGATGAGATTGTTTGTGATTGGAATTTGCTTAGAAGGGAGTTCTTAGATAAATTCTTTCCTCCGGAAGTGACGGACAAATTGAGGAAGGAAATTTCATGCATTGTCCAAGGTGAAATGGAAACTCTATATGAGTATTGGGAAAGGTTTTGAAGACTTCTTGACTTATGTCCTCACTATATGATTGACACTTTAGTGTTGATTAGCTATTTTTGCCAAGAAATGAAACCACAAGACAAGATCCTCTTGGTTGCCTCAAGGAATGGTTCCTTGACAAAGTATAGAACGGCAGAAGAGGCATGGCAATTAATCACCGATTTGGCCGAGTCCACCCAACACGCCAGACAAAGAAACAACCATTCAAGAGCTATAAATGAAGTTTCTACTAGCTGTGAGACCGCTGCCCTTACCAAAATCTTGGGAGAAATGACAAACATTCTCAAGCAACTCCAACTAAATCAACAACAACCTCCACCTCCTCAACCACAACAAAGTCAACAATTGGTCCCCCAAAGAGTGTGCAGAATTTGCTCTTGTTACACCCATTACACCGATGAATGCCCAAACCTCCAAGAAGATAATACATTGGCGGCTACTAATGCCTACTACAATCGTCCAAACCAGGGTTAGCATCAACAAGGAGGAAACTATAACCAAGGGGGCAATTTTAATCAAGGGTGGCCAGATAGCTCCAACCAAGGATGGAGGGACAACTCCAACCAAGGATGGAGGGACAATTATAATCAAGGAGGAAAGGACAATAGTGGGAACCAAAGATGGAACAACAACAACAACCAACAAAACCGATACCAACAAAATCCTCCATACCCAAACCAAAACCAAGGAAGAGCCTACCAAACTTACCAATCACCGTATCAAAGGCAAGCACCTCCACCCAACCAACCACAAGCCCCCCCAAATCACTTATCCTTCTCTTTCTTCCAACCAAGATGAGACACTCCGCTCCATCCTCCAAGGACAAAAGGAACTTCAAACAATACTTGCCTCAAGCCTTACTGGTCTTACTTCTACGCTCTAAGCCCTTATTTCCCGAATGGAACCCCCCTCAACCTCTACCTCCACCACTCAAGCCTCAAGCTCTAGTTCCTTACTCTCTCAACCTCTACCCAACCCCAAGGGTGGCATCAATGCCATCACCTTGAGGTCCGGAACCAAATTGCAAGAGAGGAGTGAGCCAAGTCCAATAGAGGTCACTCAAGATGAGGATGTGGTTGAGATAGAAGAGGTCGAAGAGGAGGATGAAGCCCAAGAGGTAGTTGAAGAAGTGATTGCTCAACCAAGGGGTGGAATACCTAAGGATAGGGATGTCTTGCAAGAAGCTACTCCAATTCCATTTCCCACATTGGCAAGGAAGACCAAGAAGCAAGTTGAGTTAGACCCTAAAATGGTGGAGATGTTCAAGAAAGTTGAGGTAACCATTCCTCTCTTTGATGCTATCCGCCAAGTGCCTAAATATGCAAAGTTTCAAAAGGACTTATGTATGAACAAGGAGAAAATTTGTGAATTAGAAACTATTCCATTGGGGAGCTCTATTTCCACTTTAATAGATGGTATGCCGGAGAAGTGTGGTGACCTCGGCCCTTGCTTAGTAACTTGCACCATAGATGGGGTCCAATTTGTTTATTGTATGTGCGATCTTAGCGCTTGTGTGAGTATTATGCCCTTGTCCATCTATGAGGTCTTAAAGCTTCCACCGTTAAAACGGTCGGCCGCCCACTTTGTTTTGGCGGACAAAAGCATAATTTCCGTGGTTGGTATAGCAGAGGATGTTCTAGTGAGTATAAAGGGGTTGGTCTTCCCTATTGACTTTCATATTCTCAAGATGCCCCCTAGTGTCTCCAGTAGGACTTCATCTATTTTGCTTGGGAGGCTATTCTTGAAGCCCTCCCGGTTCAAATTGGATGCGTTTTCGGGCACCTACTCGTTTGAGATTGATAAACCACTATTTTATGGTTTATCTTGTGCTCAATTGAGTAGATTTTATCAACTCTTTACCCACTTATTCATACTATTTGCATGGTTTTACAACTCCTTCCTGATTTTGTGCTATGATTGAAAACATGCTTCTTTGATCTTATATTTGCTTATTATTAATCCTCTCTTATTACCATTAGATGCCTTGATATGTGTGTTAAGTGCTTTCAGAGATTATAGGGCAGGAATGGCTTGGAGGATGAAAAAGAAGCATGCAAAAGTGGAAGGAGTACAAGAAGTTGAAGAAACTGCAAAGCTGTCAGCCTGACCTCTTCGCATTCAAACAGTCACAACTTGAGCTACAGAGATCCAAACGATGCGGTTTCAGTTGCGTTGGAAAGCTAACATCTGGGGCTTCGATTTGATATATAATTTGTCATAGTTGCCCCGATTCCAAGCGACGCAAATGCGTGACCTGGCCAACACCCAATCCGCGCGGCCGCATGGACGACGCAGCCGTGTCACCTTTCCATGACCTGAACGTAACAAAAATCGCAGGGGGCAATTTCTGGGCTGTTTTTGACCCAGTTTGCGGCCCGGAAAACACATATTAGAGGCTATAAAGTGGAGAAATCCATTCAGTCATAGAGAGAGCTCGCCAATTTTCACTTTCCATGATTTAGATTTAGTTTGAGAGAGGTTCTCTCCTCTCTCTCTTAGGATTAGGATTAGGATTTAGGACTTCTCTTAGTTTGTAAGAGTGACTCTCGATCCAGGTTTAATATTTACTTCAATGCTTTTATTCGTACCTATAAATGTTGCCAACTTGACTTATGAAACCTTTCCATGTTATGATTTGAATTAATGATTATTTGAGGTATTTCAGTTATTGATTGCTTTCTCCTTAATTTGTGTTACCATTGCTTTCTATCTAAGGATATTTTTATTCCAACAATTTTACTTTTTCCCTTTTGGTCTTGGTTAAGAAATCAGTAACTCAACATTATTAAACTCAGCATAATTGATAATCGTTATCTTGCTAATTGAACTGAACTTCAATAATCCCAACTTTTTCTTAGGAAATAAATAGGATTTGAAGGTCAAACTAATTAGTTCCTTGACTTTCCTTTACTTTAGTAAAGGTTAACTAAGTGGAATTTAGATTCAACTTTCATTATTGTTGAGAGAGATAACAAAGTTGGACTTCCAATTTCTCTTATCTTGCCAGAAGTTTACTTTAGAGTATTTATTTACTTTAAGTGCCATATACTTCACTTGTCATTTAAATCACTTACCTCTCACCTTCTAAACCCCGATTACAACCTTTATAGCCAATAATAAGAACATACTTCCTTGCAGTTCCTTGAGAAGACGACCCGAGGTTTAAATACTCGGTTATCAATTTTAAGGGGTTTGTTACTTGTGACAACCACAACTTTTTTAAGAAAGGTTGATTGCTTGGTTTAGTAACTATACTTACAACGAGAGTTTCTATAACCTCTAAACCATCAATCCTCAGTTCTTCAAAATGGCGCCGTTGCCGGGGAACTGCTAACGTGTGCCTTATTATTGGTTATTGTAAATATTTTTCTTTTGCTTGTTTCTCTATTTTTGTTCTTCCTTATCAAAGATGGGAGGAGCCACAAGGATTTGATCAACCCTTATGGCAACAACCACCTCCAATGGACTATCAACAACCACCACCATATGCCTATGAACCCTTTCCTCAACACAACTTTGAACCACCACACTCACAAGCCAACTACCGTCATTCACCTCCATATGACCCTAACCCACATCCACCATACCAACCACCCTATGAACCGAATGAGCCATACATAGATCCACCCCAACCTCCATTGGATAACAATACACTCATCTCTAACATCGTTGGTCTCACCTCTACACTCCAAAATCTTATATCCCGCATGAACCAACCCTCTACCTCCAAAATCCAACCCTCAAGCTCTGGTGCACTTCCTTTTCAACCATATAATGATCTTTTCATCCCATCACCACCCTCTATGGAAGAGCACCCACATCTATCAATCCAAGAGCAAGATGATCCCAATTATGCTATTGATATGGAACAGGAAAAAAGGAATCATCTTCGCGAATCCATACTTCATAAGGAGCTAGAGGAGGCCTTACGGGTAAAGGTAGGAGAGACTCTTGAAGATAAAGGAGTAGTTGAAAGGAGTTGTCATGGAAAGGAAATCATCGAGGATGAGTACGATTTTATCCTTAAACAACTGGACAAAGCAGCAATTATTAAAAAGGAAGAAGTGGTTGCAGACTTAAGAGATGCTGTACCTCCATTGGAAAGTCTAGTCACAGAGTCTCCTTCCATGGTGTTTGATGTTGATGTTGAAGAGAGCGTACAACCTCCAAGGCAGATCATGGTTGAAGACTTTGTAGAGGTTGATCAAAAGATGGAGATTAAAGAAGAAGAAGCACAACCTCCCATGCCCTTGGTGAGCAATGAAGAAGAGATTGAATTGGAAGAAAGCTACCAAGAGGAAGAGGTTGAAATTGAAGAAGCTTGCAAAGAGGTGGAAGTAGTCAAAGAGCACAAGGGAGTGGAGCTTGAAATCACCTTGCCAAAGTTATTGGAGACCCCTCCCCCTAAGTTGCCATCATCCGTCACAACATTCAAGTGGGTAAAATTCATATCCCTTAGCTTCTAATCCCACTTGAATATGGGCTACTGGAGACGGATGGTCAACTTAGAGCTCTTTGTAACATTAAGAGTAAGAGGAAGATGGCCAGTGATAAGAATTGTCCTGCAAGGTTCATCAGGGTTGGAAGCTTTAAGTTTAAACGCAAAGGTTGGTGTAAAGCTCAACTGAATGGGTCTAGGAAGCTGTTTGGTAGCTACAGTGCGAATTCAAATTACTTATCACCCAGTTGGAAAAATACAGATCCCAACAGAGATGGGTGTAAAAGCAAGATTTGGGATCCTGAAATCTGCTCTGACATCTATTACCCCGGGAGCCTAAGAATCTGTTTGAAGCTTCTTAAGGGCTTTACATGCTTAGTTTGGGACCCCGGTGGTTACTGGAAGTACAAACACTGGTGGGGATTCCTGGATGAATACAAGCATAAGCCACCATAACAGGGAGCTCACCAAATGTCCAACTTAAGGACTTTAACTAAAAGTGCTAGGTGGGAGACAACCTACCATGGTATAATCATTCCTTTCTCAATTTTAATTTTATTTAGTTTTGTTTATTTTTGAAATTTTATTTTATTTTATTATATTGAACCTGGAGTTTTGCATCACATTCATATTAACACTGCATTCTGCATCTTTTCAGATTAAAAAAAAAAAGCGAGCACGCGACGCGACCGCATCAGCGACGCGTCCGCGTCGCAAGGAGATGGGAGACAATATTAATATGAACAGAGAGTTTCGCAGGAGCAGCGCTGGAGGCGTGCCAATGGCACAAATCACCCCACGCGACCGCATCACCCACGCGGTCGCGTGACCTGAAATTGGCGTAAAAAGGGTGTATGGCAGAAAATTGAGCTAGAGTTGGGCTGGACTCGTGCTGGAAGCCCAAGCCCTACCACGCGAACGCGTGCCCCACGTGTCCGCGTCATTTTTAAAAAGAAAGGCCACTCACGCGATCACGTCACCCACGCGATCGCGTCACCCAGATTTTTGGCAAAAAAAGAGTTTTGAACAGAGAGTTGTGCGACCGCGAGGCTGCACTCGCGCCACTAGCACAAATCGAGTCACGCGATCGCGTGCCCCACGCGTCCGCGTCACTTGACCTTATCGCGCACCACGCGACCGCGTCACTCACGCGTCCGCGTCGCCAGCGTCGCACAACCTATCCAGATTAGTGCCAATTATCTTATTTTTCTTTCCCAATCCTAATTTCTTCTATCTTTTCTTCTTTCTTCTTTCTTTTTTACTTTATTTCTCTCCCTTCTCATTCTTCTTATCTTTTATTTTATTTTATTTATTTGCATACTTTCATTCATTGCATTTTAATTTTGTGCATATTTTTATTTTTCTAAAATTATTGGTGTTCAAATGTTCTTATTCAACTGTTATATCTTTTCTGGTATTATCTTGGTGCTTATGACTTGTTTTATTCTAATTGGGTAATATTATTTAAATCAATGCTAATTTTTATGATACTTGTACTCCTCTTGCATTGACATATACTTATATTGATATTTTCATTACCCACACTCTTCCCCATTGTTGCAAATTTTGCACCACTGGCATGCCATGGCTTCTATTGTTTTCTCACTTACATGTTGAAGCTTCCACGTAAATGAGACCCTTATCATTTGGCATTAACCCACCCATACTTCTTTTATTTTCTTATCTCTATTTCCGGGTTACTCTTCTTCCCTTTTCTCTTTCAGGATGGCCACCCGGAAGGGAACTGGAAGACGTTTACATGGGGAGACAAACAAGTCCATCAGCACAATCCTTGAAGAAAAGCATCAGTTGGAACATCCCGTCCACCTGCACATCTTAGCATGCACCGAGGACGGTGCAATCTTTAAGTGTGGGGAGGTCGATACCGACTTCCATGGGTTAGTCACTTCATATTTTAGCACCAATGTTTAATTTTCTTTGTTAAATTAGTTGTTGCATTTGCATATTTGTTTGATTTTATGCATCTAGTTACTACTTGGTTAAAGTAATTGGTGACGCTTGAGCTGTCAAATAAAACAGTGGTTGAAATTGGCAGATTCTGATTGAACTAGGATTGCTCTAAAGCTAGTCTCTCCACAGGAGTTGACTAGGACTTGAGAATCAAGCCAATCAGCCCACTTAACTTTCCTTTGTTTAGTAAAGGCTGACCAAGTGGGATTAAAATCCAATTCTCATCACAATTGATAAGGATAGGACTTCCAGTTCTTATACTTTGCCAAGAGTTTATTTTATAGTTATTTATTTATCTTATTCTTCTTGTGCAACATACTGCTCCCTTACTTTCTAAAACCCCTAATTTACAAGACTCATAACCAATAATAAGAACATACCTCCCTGCAATTCCTTGAGAAGACAACCCGAGGTTTAAATACTCGGTTATCAATTTTAAGGGGTTTGTTACTTGTGACAACCAAAACGTTTGTACGAAGGGATTTCTGTCGGTTTAGAGACTATATCTACAACGCGACTATTTTTATGAACTTCTTTACTGGCAAAAATCCTAACGTCAGAGATCGATGGAAGAGAAGTGAACTTTAATCTTGATGAAGCCATGAGACACCCACCGGAGGATCACTCTATCTTCCGGTGTGATTTGATTGATAATGTTGTGGCCGAAGTCCATCAAGATGGCTTTGATGGAAAGAGTATGAATCAAGACCCAAGTGTGGAGAGTCCCCATGTATGTGAAGAAGAGGTCTTATCACCTCCGATGATACCAGAAGACAAAGTGCCAAGTCATGAACAAAATGCGGGTTTGAAGCCACTCCCAACCCACCTAAAATATGCCTTTCTTGAGGAGAACCAAAAGTTCTCGGTAATAATTGCAAGGGAACTCACCTCCCACCAAGAAGAGAAGTTGATTCATGTCTTGAGGAGGAATAAGAAGGCCATTGGGTAGAGCTTGGAAGACTTAGTTGGAATTAGCCCCCAAGTATGTGAACACCGATTTTCTTAAAAGAAAGAGCCAAATCCGTTAGACAACCTCAAAGGCATCTAAATCCGACCATTCTAGAGGTTGTGAAGAAGGAGGTCACCCAGTTATTAGAAGCGGACATTATCTATCCGATTTCGGATAGTGAGTGGGTGAGCCCCGTCCAAATGGTTCCAAAGAACTCCGGTGTTACTATAATCAAGAATGAACATGGGGAGCTTATAGCCACAAGAGTCTAAAACTCATGGAGGGTATGTATTGACTATCGGCGCTTAAACTTGGCCACTAGGAAGGATCACTTTCCGTTGCCCTTCATCAATCAAATGCTTGATCGCCTATGTGGTAAATCTCATTACTGTTTCTTAGATGGATATTCCGGTTATTTTCAAATCCATATTGCTCCCCAAGACTAAGAAAAAACAACCTTCACATGCCCCTTCGGAACGTATGCGTATAAGAGAATGCCATTTGGCTTGTGCAACGCACCGGCTACGTTCCAAAGGTATATGATGAGTATATTTCCGGATCTTTTGGAGCAATGCATGGAGGTGTTCATGGACGATTTTAGTGTTTACGGGGACTCCTTTGATCTTTGCCTAAATAATCTTGCAAAAGTATTAGAGAGGTGTACTAAATCAAACCTTGTATTAAATTTTGAGAAATGCCATTTTATGGTTAGACAAGGTATTGTCTTAGGGCACATTGTCTCTAATGATGGGATCTCTGTTGATCCGGCAAAGGTCAATGTTATTTCTAGTTTGCCTTATCCCTCTTCTGTGAGGGAAGTCCGTGCATTTCTTGGACATGCAGGTTTATACCGGTGATTTATTAAGGACTTTAGTAAGGTGGCACTACCTCTCTCTCGATTGCTGCAAAAGGATGTGAAATTTGATTTGAGTGAAGAGTGCATGGAGGCATTTGATAAGCTCAAAATTGCTTTGACCCAAGCTCTGATAGTGCGAGGACCGGATTGGACTAGACCTTTCAAAATCACGTGTGACGCCTCAAACTATATGGTGGGAGCAGCGCTAGGTCAATGCAAGGGTAAAATTCCTTATGTCCTTGCCTACGCCTCTAAGACTTTAGATGGAGCGTAATCCAATTATACTACCACCGAGAAAGAATTGTTAGCTGTTGTCTTTGCCTTGGATAAATTCCGGGCTTATTTACTTGGCTCCAAGGTGGTAGTATACTCGGATCATGCGACATTGAAATATTTGTTAGCCAAAAAGGAATCCAAACCAAGGTTGATACGATGGGTGTTGCTATTGCAAGAATTTGACCTTGAAATCAAAGATAGGAGTGGTTCGCAAAACTTAGTGACGGATCACTTGAGTCGCCTTGAGCATACAAAGGGCGATTCTACTCCTATTAATGATACCTTCCCTCTTGAGGGCTTGTGACAACAAAAATTGTTGTGGGTAAGGAATTTCACAAAATATTTACGTTGCAAGTATAGCTCCAAACCAACAAAAAACTCTCGCATCAAATTAAATTTTGGTTATCACATATACAAACCCCAAATAAGAATTAACCGAAGTATTTGAACTCCAGGTCGTCTCACGAGGAATTACAATGAAGTGTATGATTATTTGCTATGAAGGGGCAAGGGGGTTTTGGTTGATAAAGGGGCAAGTAAGAATAAATGACAAGAAAAGTAAATTAAGCAAGTAATTAAAGAGGGCAAGTAAATAAGAGAAAGCAAGTAATAAAGAGAGAGACATTCATGGCAAGGGTTGAGAACATAGGCTTTCTATCCTAGTCATGCAATGATTAATTCATCTTATCTAGTCAACTCCAACAAACGGAAGAAGGTATCATATCATCTTCACATAGGGAGAAAGTCAAACAAGACTAATTAATCATGTCACAAATATAAACAAGAATTTATCTCATTACGTCATCTCCAACATTGGAAGAAGGTATCATATTATCTTCCATGAGAGAAAGTCTAATAAGACTAGCTAATCTCAATCCAAAGGTCCTAATCAACTCAGTAATTGGATTAGCAAAAGATTAGAGTTAATGGAAACAATACTAGCTAACAACTCTAGATCACCAACATAAGTTGGGTTTTCATGACTCAAGATTGCCTAATTACTCTTTCCAAGCCAAGAATGCTCAAGATCTACTCTAAAGCCCAACCAAGCATTGTGTCAAACATTTGGTGGGTACAAATGGAAAGCATGGTAAATGTGCAAGAATAGTAAAATCTACAAACTACAAATTGCAAGGAAACAAGATCAACAACTCAAATCAACAATAAAGAAACATCAAACATTAAATTGCATTAAAAGTAAATCAAATCCAACAAGAGCATCCATGAACATAAAAGAGAAATTAACATTACAAATCATGAGAATGAAAGAGTAGAAGCAAGAATTCATAAAGGAAACAAGATGAAAACATGAAATTGGACTTAAATCTAGAAGAGATTAACCTAACCTAATTCTAGAGAGAAGAGGGAGCTTCTCTCTCTAGAAACTAACCTACATGATGCTATACTACGAAACGATTGCTCCCCCCTTGCCCAAGCTTGAATTCTGCATGAAATAGCATTAGAAATGAATTGGGTTGGACCCAAAGTACTTCAAAAATCGTTGGGGGCGATTTTACTTTAGTCGGGCACGAGCAGCATCGGCGCGCATGCGTACATGGCGCGTGCGCACCCCTGAATGCGAAGTAACATATGGAAAATTTTATATCATTTCGAAGCCCTGGATGTTAGCTTTCCAACGCAACTAGATTCTCTTCATTTGGATCTCTGTAGCTCAAGTTATCATCGATTGAGTGTGAAGAGGTCGGACTTGACAGCTTTATGGTTCCTTCATTTCTTCATGAGTTCTCCCACTTTGCATTCTTTTTTCCTCACTTCTTCCATCTAATACTTTTCCTATGAACCTAAAATCACTCAACAAATACATCAAGGCATCGAATAGAATTAAAGTGAATTGAATTTAGCTATTTTAAGGCCTAAAAAGCATGTTTTCACATTTAAGCACAAATCAAGGGAGAATTGCAAAACCATGCTATTTCATTGAATAAATGTGGGAAAAGGTGATAAAATATCCCAAATTAAGAATAAGATAAACCACAAAATTGAGGTTTATCAGCTTGCTAGCAATATCCGAAGTTATCCTTTGGTATGCACCTATCGCCAATTACTTGGTTGCTCGTACCTTTCCTCCCGATTTCTCTCAACATCAAAAGGATAAGCTTAAAAGCGAATCCAAATATTATGTATGGGATGACCCATACTTTTGGAGATGTGGTGCCGATCAAGTAATTCGAAGGTGCATACCACAATCCGAGCAACAAGTTATCTTGGAGGCTTGCCACTCTTCCATGGTTGGTGGCCATTTTGGTCCTCAAAGAGCAACTCGGAAGGTCTTGGATTGTGGCTTTTGGTGGCCTACACTTTTCAAAGAAGCATCTTTCTTTTGTAGCTCTTGTCCGCAATACCTTAGGTTTGGAAATATCTCTAAGAAGAATGAGATGCCCCAACAAACAATGTTGTTTTGCAAAATTTTTTATATTTGAGGTATTGACTTTATGGGGCTTTTTCCAAATTCTAATGGTTTCATGTACATTTTGCTTGCTGTTGACTATGTTTCCAAGTAGGTGGAGGCAATCCCCACTAGAACCGATGATGCTAATGTAGTGCTTTCTTTTGTTTGGAATAACATTATTTGCCGCTTTGGATCACCACGAGCAATCGTGAGTGATCAAGGCTCGTATTTTTGCAACAAAATAATGACAGGGTTAATAAAGAAGTATGGCATCATCCATAAAGTGGCCACGGCATACCACCCCCAAACGAATGGCCAAGCCGAAGTATCCAATCAGGAAATCAAGCACATATTGGAAAAGATTGTGAAGACTCATAGAAAATATTGGAGTTCAAAGCTCGGCGATGCACTTTGGGCCTACCGAATGTCTTACAAGATGCCGATTGGTATAAGCCCATTCCGGTTGGTCTATGGGAAGGCTTGCCATCTCCCGGTGGAGATAGAGCATAAGGCGTATTGGGCCGTAAAGGAATGTAACACGGGATTTGGGGTTGGAGTCGAAAGGAAGTTACAGTTGGTGGAGTTTGAGAACCTTTGATAAACCACTATTTTATCGTTTATCTTGTGCTCAATTGAGTTGTCTATATCAAGTCTTTACACACTTATTCATACAATTCGTTCCCAATTTTGTTCTATGGTTGAAAACTTTCTTCCTAAACCTTTAAATTGTGTATTTTAATTCCCCTTTATACCATTCAATGCCGTGATCTGTGTGTTAAGTGTTTTCAGGCTATATAGGGCAGGAATGGCTTAGAGGATGGAGAGGAAGCTTGCATAAATAGAAGGAGCACGTCCATTAGATTGGTATGCATTATGGGTCGGATTGTAATCATAAGAAACCGGAGGAGGTTGTTGCCAAGAAGGTTGTCTATAAGCATACTGCTCCTGCCATCTTTGATTTTCGAATCCTTAATGCAAACCCTCATTGAAGTTCTCACTTCCTACAACATAGTTAGAACCAAACTCATAGCCAAAATGGTGAGAATTCATAGTGAAAAGAGAAAATAACACTACAAGAAAAAAGGCTTGTCGACACACTTTTTTCTTGCCACGCTTTTAAAGCGTGCCCAAAAGTGGTCTATGGCCATGCTTTTGCGAGGGTGGCCACTGATTTGTGATTTGGCCACACTTTTTTTGCCATGCTTAAAAAGCGTGGCCATAGAGGGAAATCGGCATGCTTTTACAAGGGTTCCCACTTATTTAAAATTTGGCCACGCTTTTTTACTGCCACACTTGAAAAGCGTGGCGATAAAGGGAAATCGGCACGCTTTTATGAGGGTGGCCAATGATTAAAAATTTGGCCACCTTTTTTTTGTCACGCTTAAAAAGTGTGGCCATAGAGGGAAACCGACACGCACTACAAGAAAATAGCTCTTTTGCCACGCTTTTAAAGCTTGGCGAAAAGCTGAAAAAAGCGTGGCGATAGCTTTTTGCCACGCTTTTTGAGCTACCACCACGCTTTTGAAAGGGTGACCTCTGAAAGGGTGGTGGTTGCTCTATCGCCACGCTTTTTTTTGCCACGCTTTTTTTACAAATTGCCACTTTTAAAAGCGTGGCTGCAAGTGGGAGTTATGGCCACGCTTTTAAAGCGTGGCAATAGAGCAGATATGGCCACGCTTTTACAAGCGTGGCAACAAGAGGAGGTATGGCCACGCTTTAAAAGCGTGGCGAAAAGATTAGATATGGCCATAAGCGTGGCAGTAGATAGAGATATGGCCATATGGCCATGCTTTTAAAGCGTGGCGAAAAAGATGGTCAGTAACCTAATTCCTTTTTAATCTTCATAAATAAAACCTTACATAAATTCATAGATAATTTTAAAATTTAGTCAATGACCAATAATCAAGTAATCCAACTTTTATAAAGTTGTCACCAAAATAAGTGTATGATCACAAAACAACATGCTCTAAATAACTCACCAAAATATGTGTGTGATCACATAACAACATGCACTAACAAAATACCAAAAATCAAAGTCATAACTACTTATGAATTCCTAATACATGAATTCGAATTTCTAATCAAAGTCTTCTTGTACTTCATCCCAAGATATAAAACTTCATGTATCATTGCGAGCTAAATTGTTTTGACCTGTGCCCTGCAAAATAAAAAACACAAATAAACAACTACAAATGAAAAATGGATGATGCAGTAAACTTCAGCCCACTAATTTTGCTAACAATCAGATTTGATATCAAACTTAATTTTTGTAACATAAAATCATTCTAACAATCATATTTAATTTTGCTACATATATCCACTAATATGCACAAAGATTCTCAAAATCTGCTTTAAATTTGATATCAAACTTATTAACAACAGCTTATTGTTCAATAAATAAATCTGATTTTAACCTTAGCATCAATGAAAATGTGATACAACATTCATGTTCCCTCAGCCAATGTTTGATATTCTATTGTTGAGCCAAGCCTAAACCTAAAAGAAACAAAACGATGGGTTCACTTATGAAAGTTGAGATAATTTATTAATGGGTCAATATCCAACCAAATTCACACGGGATATGAACACTGGGCCATTATTTTCACTAGTGAATCAGTAGGCGCGTTTTCTGAAAATTTCATATATAGCTTTAATTTCCAATGTTGTTCAAGTTAAGAAGGGAGGGAAAACTAGATGGATTTCAACCACAATCGACTTAGACAGCCACATCATAGTTCCAGAAATCAATTCATCAGAAATAAAATTTCCAGATAGATTCGTTGAAGACATATCAAACTACACAAAAACACCACTGGACATTACAAAGCCACTTTGGAAACTTCACTTGCTCAACATCAAAACCTGGCATAGACCCAACCCTGGCATACTTACCAACATTCTTCAAAAATTCTAACAAAATTAACTCTTTCTACCAGTCATAGTTATTCAAAATCATATTAGAACCTTGATGAGCGGATAATTTATACGCTTTTTGGCATTGTTTTTAGTATGTTTTTAGTAGGATCTAGTTACTTTTAGGGATGTTTTCATTAGTTTTTATGTTAAATTCACATTTCTGGACTTTACTATGAGTTTGTGTGTTTTTCTGTGATTTCAGGTATTTTCTGGCTGAAATTGAGGGACTTGAGCAAAAATCATATTCAGAGGTTGAAGAAGGACTGCTGATGTTGTTGGATTCTGACCTCCCTGCACTCAAAGTGGATTTTCTGGAGCTACAGAACTCAAAATGGCGCGCTTCCAATTGCGTTGGAAAGTAGACATCCAGGGCTTTCCAGCAATATATAATAGTCCATACTTTGGCCGAGTTTAGACGATGCAAAAGGGCGTTGAACGCCAGTTCTACACTGCAGTCTGGAGTTAAACGCCAGAAACACGTCACGAACCAGAGTTGAACGCCAGAAACACGTTACAACCTGGCGTTCAACTCCAGAAAGAGCCTCTGCACGTGTAACATTCAAGCTCAGCCCAAGCACACACCAAGTGGGCCCCGAAAGTAGATTTATGCATCAATTACTTACTTCTGTAAACCCTAGTAACTAGTTTAGTATAAATAGGACTTTTTACTATTGTATTAGACATCTTATGATCGGGGGATCATCTTTTGATCATTTTTAGATCTCTAGACCTCCATGGGAGGCTGGCCACTCGGCCATGCTTACCCTGTATTCACTTATGTATGTTTCAACGGTAGAGTTTCTGCACTCCATAGATTAAGGTGTGGAGCTCTGCTGTTCCCCATGAATTAATGCAAAGTACTACTGTTTTATATTCAATTCAACTTATTTCGTTTCTAAGATATTCATTCGCACTTCAACATGAATGTGATGAACGTGACAATCATCATCATTCCCTATGAACGCGTGCCTGACAACCACTTCCATTCTACCTTCGATTGAATGAGTATCTCTTGGATCTCTTAGTCAGAATCTTCGTGGTATAAGCTAGATTGATGGCGGCATTCATGAGAGTTCGGAAAGTCTAAACCTTGTCTGTGGTATTCCGAGTAGGACTCTGGGATTGAATGACTGTGACGAACTTCAAACTCGCGAGTGCTGGGCGTAGTGACAAACGCAAAAGGAGGGTGAATCCTATTCCAGTATGATCGAGAACCTCAGATGATTAGCCGTGCTGTGACAGAGCATTTGGACCATTTTCACAAGAGGATAGGATGCAGCCATTGACCACGGTGATACCTCCAGATGATTAGTCATGGAAAGGAGTAGGACTGATTGGATGAAGACAGCAGAAAAGCAGAAGTTCAGAGGGACGAAAGCATCTCTATACGTTTATCTGAAATTCTCACCAATGATATACATAAGTATTTCTATCTTTATTCTCTGTTTATTTATTATTATTTTCGAAAACTCAATAACCATTTGATATCCACCTGACTGAGATCTACAAGATGACCATAGCTTGCTTCATACCAACAATCTCCGTGGGATCGACCCTTACTCACGTAAGGTTTATTACTTGGACGACCCAGTGCACTTGCTAGTTAGTTGTATCGAAGTTGTGAATAAAAAAACGATTTATTAAGACGTGCGTACAGAGTTTTTGGCGCCGTTGCCTGAGATCACAATTTTGTGCACCAAGTTTTTGGTGCCGTTGCCAGGGATTGTTCGAG
The DNA here is from genome assembly GCF_059453495.1 of Arachis ipaensis. NCBI lineage: Eukaryota > Viridiplantae > Streptophyta > Magnoliopsida > Fabales > Fabaceae > Arachis > Arachis ipaensis. The sequence continues at coordinate 75,697,875 of NC_142440.1, read as the reverse complement.
TTTGGACAACTGACGGTTCATCTTGTTGCTTAGATTGGGTAATTTTCTTCTTATTTTCAAAAAAAAAGTTTTCAAAAAAAAAATTTTTTTTTCAAAAATTTCTCATCTGTTTTCAAAAATTATTCTAAATTTTTTTAAGAATGAATTCTAGTGTTTCTTGAAGCATGTTGAAGCCTGACTGGCTGTAAAGCCATGTCTAAATTTATTTGGACTGGGGCTTCCAACCCAACATTATCAAGAGCAAGCCAGTTGTTGCTAATCCACCTGCTGTTGTTCCTGATCCACCTGATTTACATGCTAAAGCTTGACTGGCTATTAAGCCATGTCTAACCCTCAGATTGGAGCTTTAGACTAAGAGTGCAAGATTCCTGGAATTCATATTAAAAATTTTGGAATCCTTATTTTTCTTTTTCACATTAATTTTCGAAAAACCCAAAAAAAATCATAAAATCATAAAAATAAAAAATATCTTGTGTTTCTTGTTTGAGTCTTGAGTCACTTTCAAGTTTGGTGTCAATTGCATTTTTTTCTAAAAATACTTTGCATTTCATTCATCATGATCTTCAAGTTGTTCTTGGCCAGTCTTCTTGTTTGATCCTTATATTTTCTTGTTTTGAGTCTTTTCTTGTTTTTCATATGCATTCTTGCATTCATAGTGTCTATACATGAAAAATTTCTAAGTTTGGTGTCTTGCATGTTTTCTTTGCATTGAAAATTTTTCAAAAATATGTTCTTGATGTTCATCATAATCTTCAAAGTGTTCTTGGTGTTCATCTTGACATTCATAGCATTCTTGCATGCATTCATTGTTTTGATCCAAAACTTTCATGCATTGCATCATTTTCATGTTTTTCTCTTTCATCATTAAAAATTCAAAAATCAAAAAAAAATATCTTTCCTTTTTTCACTCATAAATTTCGAAAATTTGAGTTGACTTTTTCAAAACTTTTTAAAACTTAGTTGTTTCTTATGAGTCAAATCAAATTTTCAATTTAAAAATCTTATCTTTTTCAAAATCTTTTTCAAAAATCATATCTTTTTCACTTTTCTTATTTATTTTCAAAAATTTTTAAAATATTTTTCAAAAATCTTTTTCTTATCTTTATCTCCTAATTTTCGAAAATAACATCATCAATTAATGTTTTGATTCAAAAATTTCAAGTTTGTTACTTGCTTGCTAAGAAAGATTCAAACTTTAAGTTCTAGAATCATATCTTGTGATTTCTTGTGAATCAAGTCATTAATTGTGATTCTAAAAATCAAATCTTTTTCAAAAACTAATTTCAACCATATCTTTTCAAAAATATCTTCTTATCTTATCTTTTTCAAAAATTTTATTTTAAAATATCTTTTCTAACTTATTATCTTCTTATCTTTTCAAAAATTGATTTTCAAAATTTGTTTCAACTAACTAACTAACTTTTTGTTTGTTTCTTATCTTTTTCAAAACTACCTAACTAACTCTCTCTCTCTCTAATTTTCGAAAATATCTCCCTCTTTTTCAAAAATTCTTTTTAATTAACTAATTGTTTCAAAATTCAATTTTAATTTGTTTCTTCTTTTAATTTTCGAAAATCACTAACCATTTTTCAAAAATAATTTTCGAAAATCCTTCTCTCTCATCTCCTTCTGTTTATTTATTCATCTACTAACATCTCTCCCTCACTCACCAAAAATCCGAACCCTCTCTCTCTCTGAGTTCAGATTTTCTCTTCTTCTTTTCTTCTACTCACATAAGGGAGCCTCTATACCTAGGCAAAAAGGATCCCTATTATTATTATTTTTCTGTTCTCTCTTTTTCATATGAGCAGGAGCAAGGACAAGAACATTCTTATTGAAGCAGATCCAGAACCTGAAATGACTCTGAAGAGGAAACTAAGAGAAGCTAAATTACAACAATCCAGCAAGCACCTTTCAGAAATTTTCTAACAGGAAGAGGAGATGGCAGCCGAAAATAATAATAATACAAGGAGAATGCTTGGTGACTTTACTGCACCTAATTCTAATTTACATGGAAGAAGCATCTCCATCCCCACCATTGGAGCAAACAATTTTGAGCTGAAACCTCAATTAGTTTCTCTGATGCAACAGAACTGCAAGTTCCATGGACTTCCATCTGAAGATCCTTTTCAGTTCTTAACTGAATTCTTGCAGATCTGTGATACTATAAAGACTAATGGAGTAGATCCTGAAGTCTACAGGCTCATGCTTTTCCCTTTTACTGTGAGAGACAGAGCTAGAATATGGTTGGATTCTCAACCTAAGGATAGCCTGAACTCTTGGGATAAGCTGGTCAAGGCTTTCTTAGCCAAGTTCTTTCCTCCTCAAAAGCTGAGCAAGCTTAGAGTGGATGTTCAAACCTTCAGACAGAAAGAAGGTGAATCCCTTTATGAAGCTTGGGAGAGATACAAGCAACTGACCAAAAAGTGTCCTTCTGACATGCTTTCAGAATGGACCATCCTGGATATATTCTATGATGGTCTGTCTGAATTAGCTAAGATGTCATTGGATACTTCTGCAGGTGGATCCATTCACCTAAAGAAAATACCTGCAGAAGCTCAAGAACTCATTGACATGGTTGCTAAAAACCAGTTCATGTACACTTCTGAGAGGAATCCTGTGAGTAATGGGACGCCTCAGAAGAAGGGAGTTCTTGAAATTGATATTCTGAATGCCATATTGGCTCAGAATAAAATATTGACTCAGCAAGTCAATATGATTTCTCAGAGTCTGAATGGAATGCAAGCTGCATCCAACAGTACTCAAGAGGCATCTTCTGGAGAATAAGCTTATGATCCTGAGAACCCTGCAATAGCAGAGGTGAATTATATGGGTGAACCTTATGGAAACACCTATAACCACTCATGGAGAAATCATCCAAATCTCTCATGGAAGGATCAACAAAAGCCTCAACAAGGCTTTAATAATGGTGGAAGAAATAGGTTTAACAATAGTAAACCTTTTCCATCATCCACTCAGCAACAGACAGAGAACTCTGAACAAAATACCTCTAATTTAGCAAACTTAGTCTCTGATCTATCTAAGGCCACTGTAAGTTTCATGAATGAAACAAGGTCCTCCATTAGAAATTTGGAGACACAAGTGGGCCAGCTGAGTAAAAGGATCACTGAAATCCCTCCTAGTACTCTCCCAAGCAATACAGAAGAAAATCCAAAAGGAGAGTGCAAGGCCATTGATATAACCATCATGGCCGAATCCAAAGAGGAAGGGGAGGACGTGAATCCCAAGGAGGAAGACCTCCTGGGACGTCCAGTGATCAATAAGGAGTTTCCCTTTGAGGAACCAAAGGAATCTGAGGCTCATCTAGAGACCATAGAGAATGAAGAGTACTCCTCTTCTGAAGAGAATGAAGATGTCACTGAAGAACAAGTTGCCAAGTACCTTGGTGCAATCATGAAGCTGAATGCCAATTTATTTGGTAAAGAGACTTGGGGAGATGAACCTCCCTTGTTCACCAATGAACAAAATGCATTGGATCAACTGAGACTGCCCCAGAAGAAACAGGATCCTGGAAAGTTCCTGATACCTTGTACCATAGGCACCATGACCTTTGAGAAGGCTCTATGTGACCTGGGGTCAGGAATAAACCTCATGCCACTCTCTGTAATGGAGAAACTGGGAATCTTTGAGGTACAAGCTGCTAAAATCTCATTAGAGATGGTAGACAATTCCAAAAAATAGGCTTATGGACAAGTAGAGGACATATTAGTAAAGGTTGAAGGCCTTTACATCCCTGCTGATTTCATAATCCTAAATACTGGGAAGGATGAGGATGAATCCATCATCCTTGGAAGACCCTTCCTAGCCACAGCAAGAGCTGTGATTGATGTTAACAGAGGTGAACTAGTCCTTCAATTGAATGAGGACTCCCTTGAGTTTAAAACTCAAGGACATCCTTCTGTAAACATGAAAAAGAGGCACAGTAAGCTTCTCTCAAAACAGAGTCAACCAGAGCCCCCACAGTCAAACTCTAAGTTTGGTGTTGGGAGGCCACAACCAAATTCTAAGTTTGATGTTGGGGAGTCTCAACAATGCTCTAAACATCTGTGAGGCTCCATGAGAGCCCACTGTCAAGCTATTGACATTAAAGAAGCGCTTGTTGGGAGGCAACCCAATTTTTATTTAATTATATTTTTATTAGTTATATGTCCTTATAGGTTCATGATCATGTGGAGTCACAAAATAAATCAAAAAATTAAAAACAGAATCAAAAATAGCAGAAGAAAAATCACACCCTAGAGGAGGATCTTACTGGCGTTTAAACGCCAGTAAGGAGCATCTGGCTGGCGTTCAACGCCAGAACAGAGCATGGATCTGGCGTTGAACGCCAGAAACAAGCAGCATCCTGGCGTCCAGACGCCAGAAATGCACAGTAAAGAAGAGTTGGCGCTGAACGCCAGAAACAAGCATCTGGCTGGCGTTCAACGCCAGAAATATGCTGCATCTGGGCGTTGAACGCCCAGAACAAGCATCAGTTTGGCGTTTAAACGCCAGAATTGCATGCAAAGGCATTTTACATGCCTAATGGGTGCAGGGATGCAAATCCTTGACACCTCAGGATCTGTGGACCCCACAGGATCAACTCAGCATCTGTGGACCCCACAGGATCCCCACCTACCTCCACTCACTCTCTTCCCTATCACTACTTCACCACTCACATCCATCCACTCTTCCCCATAAACCTACCTCATAAACTCCACCTACCTTCAAAATTCAAAATCAATTTCCCATCCAAACCCACCCTATATGGCCGAAATTAACCCCCCCTCCCTATATAAAGCCCTCCATTCTTCCTCATTTTCACACAACACAGCCCTCTCTTCTCTTCTTGGCCGAATACACCTTTCCCTCCTCTCCTCCATATTTTCTTCTTCTTCTTCATCTATTCTTTCTTCTCTTGCTCGAGGGCAAGCAATATTCTAAGTTTGGTGTGGTAAAAGCATAAGCTTTTTGTTTTTCCATTACCATTGATGGCACCCAAGACCGGAGAATCCTCTAGAAAAGGGAAAGGGAAGACAAAAGCTTCCACCTCCGAGTCATGGGAGATGGAAAGATTCATCTCCAAAGCTCATCAAGACCACTTCTATGATGTTGTGGCCAAGAAGAAGGTGATCCCCGAGGTCCCTTTCAAACTCAAGAGAAATGAGTATCCAGAGATCCAACATGAGATCCATAGAAGAGGTTGGGAAGTTCTGACAAACCCCATCTAACAAGTCGGAATTCTAATGGTTCAAGAGTTCTATGCTAATGTATGGATCACAAGGAACCATGATCAAAGTAAGAACCCGAACCCAAAGAATTATCTCACCATGGTTCGGGGGAATTACTTAGATTTTAGTCCGGAAAATGTAAGGTTGGCGTTCAACTTGCCAATGATGGAAGAGAACGCACGCCCCTACACAAGGAGAGTCAACTTTGATCAAAGGTTGGACCAAGTCCTCATGGACATATGTGTGGAAGGAGCTCAATGGAAGATTGACTCAAAAGGCAAACCGGTTCAACTGAGAAGATTGGACCTTAAGCCTGTAGCTAGAGGATGGTTGGAGTTCATTCAACGCTCAATCATTCCCACTAGCAACCGGTCTGAAGTTACTATAGACCGGGCCATCATGATCCATAGCATCATGATTGGAGAAGAGGTGGAGGCATTTTGATGAGCAGATTTTTGACGGTTTAGAATTTCACAAATGAATTCTCGTTGCAAGTATAGTTTCTAAACCAACAATAATCTTTTCATACAAAAGATTGTTTGTCATAAGTAACAAACCCCTAAAATTAATAACCGAAGTATTCAAACCTCGGGTCGTTCTCCCTAGGAATTGTAATGAAGTGTTTTGTTATTGGTTGTGAGTTATTTTTGGGGTTTTAATAAGAAATATGAAAAATAAATGGCAAGAAAGTAAACTAAGGCCTAAAAAGGTCTTGGCAAGGGTTGGTGGTCAAGGATCTCTATCCTAATCACTGACCACAATATGAGAATTGGCAAGGATTAATCTCATTAAATCATCCTCTAACTAGTAGTAAAGGAAAGTCAAATGAGCTATATCAATCCTAGTCCATAAGTCCTAACTCTCCACTAATTCAATTAGTGAGAACTAGAGTCAATGGATCCCAATCATCAATTACTTGGACATTAGTAACTCAAGAGTTCCTAAGTTACCTTTCCAAGCCAAGAACATAAAACTCTACTCTAAAATCCAACCAAGCATTTCATCAAACACTTGGAAGGTATAAAAGGAAAGCATAGTAAATCAACAACAAGAACAAAATCTAACAGCAATTATTGCAAAGAATTAACAACAACAATTAAAGAAAACAAGATCTACATGAATTACCTCCTATAGAATTGAAAGAAAATGAAAGGAACAATAGTAGATCTACAACAAAACATAAGAACAACATAAAGGAAATTACAACAAAAGAATGGAAGAAGAATGAATGTAACAACAAAAAATTGAGAGGTAGAAGGAGATGAAAGCATGAATTAAAATCTAGATCTAAGATTATTGAACTAAACCTAATCCTAATTCTAGAGAGAAGTGAGAGCTTCTCTCTCTAGAAACTAACTCTCACTAATCCTAATGAGTGTGTATGATTGGAATCCCCCTTTGCTCTTCAATCCTTGGCTTTAAATAGCAGTTTAGGCGCCAAAGTTGGTTGAGATTGGCCCCACAACCCTTCAGGATTCGTTGGCCACGTTTTCATTAAAAAATCATAAACCAGCACCGACGCGTACGCGCACAGCACGCGTACGCGTCCATGGGGTGATTCGCAGGTGCGTGCAAGCGCCAGGTGCGCGCGCGCGTCCATGGGCGAGTTCAACTTCTTTGACTTTTCATGATTTCTCCACTTTGCATGCTTTCCTCTTCACTCCTTTGATCCATTCCTAGCCTTTTCAATCTGAAATCACTAACAAACACATCAAGGCATATAATGGAATCAAAGGGAGATTAAAACCATCAAATTAAGGGTCTAAAAGCATGTTTTCACATCTAAGCACAAATAGGGAGACAATCATAAAACCATGCTATTTCATTGAATAAATGTGGGTAAAAAGTGATAAAATCTCTTAAAATCAATACAAGATAAACCGTCAAAACGGGGTTTATCAACCTCCCCACACTTAAACCAAGCATGTCCTCATGCTTAAACCAAGAATGAAGTAAGGGTATGGCATTTATTTAATGGAAACTAACTAATTGCAATCTACCTATATGCAACTATCTACATGAATGCAATTGCTTGGTCAAAATAAATAAATTCCCAAGAAGCGTATATGCACAAGGGCTAAGGACTAGCAAGTCTAATCCACAATTGAATTGAGTTATTAAATATTTTTACAAACTTGCATGAAGAGATGATCATAGGTGAAAACATGTAATTGAGCATCAAACCCTCACCGGATGTATTTGCACTCTATTCGCTCAAGTGTTTAGGGTTGATTCTCTCAATTCTCTCCTAATCATGCTTTCCAAGATTTGTTTTTCATCTAACAATCAACAAATATTTCATGCATGCATACATATATCATGAGGTCTTTTCTTTGGTTGTAATGGGGCTAGGGTCAAGGTAGGATGCATATTTGGTCAAGTGGACTTGAAATTTGAATCTTTGATTAACCTAGACTTCCCACCTAACCTATGACAACCTATGCAATTTAATTTCTAACCTAACTACCCATTCTACTCACTTTTTCACATACTCATGCATCTCTTTTCATTTCACAACACTTATGCATTGATTTTATTGAGCTATACTTTGATTTGGGGCATTTTGTCCCCTTTTTATTTCTTTCTTTTTTTCTTCTTTTGTTTTTTTTTTCTTTTTCTAAATTTTTTTTCTTTTCCATATTATTTTTTTTCTTTTCTTTTTTTTTCTTTTCTTCTTTTGTTTTTTTCTCATTCTTTTCTTTTTTATACGAGAACATCAATGCATAAGGTTTTACATTTGATCAATACATGAGTATGTACCCAATTCCCAATATTTTCAATAACAATACAAAACTATCCTTTTATTCACCCAATGTCCCAAGGTTCCCACACTTGAATGATACTCACACACACTAGCCTAAGCTAATCAAAGATTCAAATTAAGGACATTTATTGTTTTTCGCTTTAAGGCTAGTAATGTGCTAAATTAAAGAATAAGGGGTTAAGCGTAGGCTCAAATTTGGCTAACAAAGGAAGATAAAAGGTAAGGCCATTTGGGTAAGTGAGCTAATGAAATGAAGGCCTCAATCATATAAATGCATGAATACACAAAATAATGGACATAAAGAATCAAACAAATCAAGGATTACAATCATAGAAAGAGAATAATGCACACAAGAAGGAAAAATAAATGGTTATAAGATGTAACCACACCATTAGGCTCAAATCTCATTTGCTTGTGTTCTTAGCTCAAAAACATGATCCACAATATATATAATTCAAGCAAGTTCTATGAAAGGTTTTCACTCAAATCAATTGAGATGCCCTATAGATAGAAATCTTGAAAAATTCTCATTATTTTGACTAAGCTTATTGTGTATACATATGAAAAAATAGAAAATGCAAGTAAAAATCCTAAAATCCTAGAATGAAATGCAAAAGTATTGGAATTATAAATTTGTCACCCAAGATCGCCGATCGGTCGGACGACCTCCCCACACTTAAAAGTTTGCACCATCCTCGGTGCACTCAAAGATGAGCAAGGGGGTACGGCGACTCTCCGGATTGCTATGTGTTCTTAGTCTTGCTTCCGTTATTGCTTGTGGTGCATTCGTCATGAAAGACAAAAATATAACACCATAAGTTGAGAAGATATAAAAGCAAGGAAGCATATATTGTTGGAATGAGGTAAGAATCACTAGGAATGAGTGAGTGAATTAGTGTGACATTAATGACAAATAGGTGTGTGAATTCTAAATTAGGCGCCTTTTAGAACACACATTAGCCTAAAAGTTATGTCACAAAAGAAGCATGCACATCATTTACCCTAGTGTGCTTGAGATGCTTTGAGTAAACTTGTAAGGTAAAACAAGTATTAGAGAAGCATGAAAGCATTCAAGTCAAACACATATGGATGCATATGATCATAAAATATAATGCATTAAGGTAAATGCACAACATCATCCATCAAGAGGTTGCCTAATTAAGGAAAAGGATTCAAATTACATGGTGGCCAAATCATGCAATTCAAGAAGAGTTACAAACTCGAAGGTAATTCTCATGACTTTGTATTTTCAAAAGGTATGCATGAAAAACTCAAAACCAAGTAGCAAAATATAACCTCAATCATAGAATCCAACAAAGATTATCTAAAAACATTCATGCTAAAATAGCATTTAGGCAAAAAGGGATATAGCAATGTATAGTAAACAAAGTCAATACTCCAACACTTATGATGAAAAGAGAGAAAATAAAATGAAAACTAAACTAAAACTAACTAATCAACTAACTAACTAACTAATTAACTAACTAACTAACTAACAACCAAACTAAAATAAATGGTTATCGATGGTGTTTGGAAGTGTTGGATGAGGGGTAGGAGAAGGGAAGAAAAAAGGAGAAGGAAAGAATTGGAAAGAGGAGAAGAAAAGAAGTGGATGGGAGAAAGGGTATCCACGCGTACGCACGCATGGCGCGCGCGCGTCGTTGGCTTATTTTAAGAGTGGCGCGTACGCGTCATGTGTGCGTGTACGCAAGTGGGGTTTGTGCCAGAGGCACAACGTTGGCGCGGCGCAGGCACAACTCTCTGGAAAATGTATGGAGGTTGGAACTTCTCAATCCACGCGTACGCACGCATGGCGCGCGCGCGTGGATGGTCGAAAATGCTGGAAGTGCGCGTACGCGCCATGTACGCGTACGCGTGGATGGGGCTCTGTTTTTCAAAATTTTTTTCTATGTTTTTGCACCAATCCAAGCATTCCAAACCTCCAAACAGCTACCAAAACACCATAAAACCTTATTTAACATACTTAAACTACCAAACATACTCAACTAACTAAACAAAACATGAAATTAAACTAATTCTACCAATATATACAAAAGAGAAAATAAAAGGATTTTACCATGGTGGGGTGTCTCCCACCTAGCACTTTTGTTTATTGTCCTTAAGTTGGACTTATGGGGAGCTCCTCATCAAGGTGGCTTGTGCTTGAATCCATCCTTGAACATCCACCAATGCTTGGACTTCCATTGTGCTTCATCATTCAAAGTTAATAACTTCAAGCTTTGATGGAGTTCTTCACAAACCGTAGGCTCCCAAAGTTGGTTTTCCTTGTGCGATCCGGGATCCCACACTTTGTTTTCACACCCGTCCTTGAGTTGATCATGGTGATTTCCTCCGGGTGGCAAGAGAGATGAATTCTCATGAAGGCACCAAACTATCCTCCTAGACTCATCTAGGTGAGCACTACTCCAACCTTTATATCTCATGTTTGATGCATCAACCATAATGAGCCTTGATTTGCAACGCCAACCACGAAACATCTTTCTTTTACGCTTCATCCCACAAAGCATCCTAAGTTGGCCATCCGTTTCAAGTAAACCATATTCAAGTGGGATAATAAAGCTAATAGAAATGAGTTTCAACCACTCAAATGAAGGTGTAGATGGCAACCTAGGCAAAGGTGATTCCAAAGGTCTTGATAAAACGTATTCAATTCCCATCCTCCTTTTTCTAAGGACTTCCACCTCTTCACAAGATCTCTTACTTTCAATCCTTTGTTCAACAATTTTATCTAAACCTTTTCCCTTACTCAAATCACAAATGGGAGGACGAGAGAGATTTACCTCCATATTGCTATCAAATCCAATGGGGGAAAGTTCTTCATGTTCAAAGGATTCTTCACCACTAAGACTTGATGCTTGATCTCCATCACCAAGGGAACTCAATGCTTGCTCTATCCCATCCAATTCTTCATAAGGAATATGCCTTGGAAGGTGTGCACTTTCCTCGCTAGCATCAATTTCAATCATCTTGGAGGGGTTTTCTTCAACTCTATGTTCCCATGGAGGCTCCGCATCTCCTAAGTCTTCTACCACTTCTTCCTTGTCTTCAACAATTAAAGCTTCCTCCAATTGTTCCAATACAAAGCAACTTCCCTCATTTTCCACCGGAGTTTCCAATCTCTCCTTCATGCTATGTTCTTCATTTGATTCTCCACATGTAGCCATGGGAGTTCCTTGAGTGTTCAAGCATTGGGAGGCTAATCGATTTGTTACCGCATCCAAGGCGGTCATGAAATTTTGCACATCCCTCTTCATCTCTTCTTGCCCTTGAACAAGAACACCAAGGGTTTCATCCATTAGAGATTGGGGTGGGTGGAAGGGTTCATCATTTTGGGAAAAGGGTTCATAATAGGAAGGTGGTTCTTCTTGGTAGAATTGTGGTAGTTCTATGTTTTCCATTCTTTCCACTTGTTGCACAACACACTCCATGGTTGCTTGAAATTGATCCAATGCTTCCTTGAGATGATCCCTTGACTCTTGTTCCTCTTGGATAATATGATTAGGATCATGTGGCTCTTGGATTGAAGGACATGAGTATTCTTCCATGGGAGGTTGTGGTGGAAAGTAGTATTCATCTTGTGGTTAAAAATTTTCATATATTGGAGGTGGTTCATCTTGGTAATAATGTGGAGGAGGTGGCTCTTGAAAATATTGATGTTGGAATGGTGGTGGCTCTATATGTGGTTCATATGGCTCATATGGTTGTTGGTAGGATGGGTATGTATTAGGGTCATATGAAGGTGGTTGGTAAGAAGGGGCTTGTGAGTATGGTTGAAATTTATGTTGAGGGTATGGTTCATAGGCATATGATGGTGGTTCTTGAAAGTCACAAGGTGATTCACCATAGCCATTGGATTGGTATGCATCATAGAATGGCTCTTCTTCATAGTGCATTGGTGGAGGTTGTTGCCATGAAGATTGATCATATGCATATGGCTCCTTCCACCTTTGGTCATCCCATTCTTGATACACATCTTCATTATAGTCCTCATTTTCTACAACATGTTGATAACCAAACTCATAGCCAAGGTGAGAATTCATGATAGCAAGAAGAAAATGAAAACAAAATCAAATAAGAAGCAAGAAAATGATAACAAAATGATAAGAAAATGATAACAAAATGTTGATAGCAAGAGCTAACAAAAGCAAACATATTCACACTATTCACATATATACAATAACCAATAACATAACACCATTGCAATTCCCCGGCAACGGCGCCATTTTGATGAGCAGATTTTTGACGATTTAGAATTTCACAAATGAATTCTCGTTGCAAGTATAGTTTCTAAACCAACAATAATCTTTTCATACAAAAGATTGTTTGTCATAAGTAACAAACCCCTAAAATTAATAACCGAAGTATTCAAACCTCGGGTCGTTCTCCCTAGGAATTGTAATGAAGTGTTTTGTTATTGGTTGTGAGTTATTTTTGGGGTTTTAATAAGAAACGTGAAAAATAAATGGCAAGAAAGTAAACTAAGGCCTAAAAAGGTCTTGGCAAGGGTTGGTGGTCAAGGATCTCTATCCTAATCACTGACCACAATATGAGAATTGGCAAGGATTAATCTCATTAAATCATCCTCTAACTAGTAGTAAAGGAAAGTCAAATGAGCTATATCAATCCTAGTCCATAAGTCCTAACTCTCCACTAATTCAATTAGTGAGAACTAGAGTCAATGGATCCCAATCATCAATTACTTGGACATTAGTAACTCAAGAGTTCCTAAGTTACCTTTCCAAGCCAAGAACATAAAACTCTACTCTAAAATCCAACCAAGCATTTCATCAAACACTTGGAAGGCATAAAAGGAAAGCATAGTAAATCAACAACAAGAACAAAATCTAACAGCAATTATTGCAAAGAATTAACAACAACAATTAAAGGAAACAAGATCTACATGAATTACCTCCTATAGAATTGAAAGAAAATGGAAGGAACAATAGTAGATCTACAACAAAACATAAGAACAACATAAAGGAAATTACAACAAAAGAATGGAAGAAGAATGAATGTAACAACAAAAAATTGAGAGGTAGAAGGAGATGAAAGCATGAATTAAAATCTAGATCTAAGATTATTGAACTAAACCTAATCCTAATTCTAGAGAGAAGTGAGAGCTTCTCTCTCTAGAAACTAACTCTCACTAATCCTAATGAGTGTGTATGATTGGAATCCCCCTTTGCTCTTCAATCCTTGGCTTTAAATAGCAGTTTAGGCGCCAAAGTTGGTTGAGATTGGCCCCACAACCCTTCAGAATTCGTTGGCCACGTTTTCATTAAAAAATCATAAACCAGCACCGACGCGTACGCGCACAGCACGCGTACGCGTCCATGGGGTGATTCGCAGGTGCGTGCAAGCGCCAGGTGCGCGCGCGCGTCCATGGGCGAGTTCAACTTCTTTGACTTTTCATGATTTCTCCACTTTGCATGCTTTTCTCTTCACTCCTTTGATCCATTCCTAACCTTTTCAATCTGAAATCACTAACAAACACATCAAGGCATCTAATGGAATCAAAGGGAGATTAAAACCATCAAATTAAGGGTCTAAAAGCATGTTTTCACATCTAAGAACAAATAGGGAGACAATCACAAAACCATGCTATTTCATTGAATAAATATGGGTAAAAGGTGATAAAATCTCTTAAAATCAATACAAGATAAACCATCAAAACGGGGTTTATCAGAGGTTCATGAGATTATACCTCAAGAACTCTACAAGGTGGCTAACAAGTCCTCCACTATGGCAAGGTTAGCTTTTCCTCACCTCATTTGCCATCTATGCAATTCGGCTGGAATTGACATAGAAGGAGACATTCCCATTGAGGAAGAGAAGCCCATCACTAAGAAAAGGATGGAGCAAACAAGAGAGCCCATTCATGGAGCTCAAGAGACGCATAAAGCTCATCACCATGAGATTCCGGAGATGCCTAAAATGCATTTTCCTCCACAAAACTATTGGAAGCAAATCAACACCTCCCTAGGAGAATTAAGTTCCAACATGGGACAATTAAGGGTGGAACATCAAGAGCACTCCATCATCCTTCATGAAATTAGAGAAGATCAAAAAGCAATGAGGGAGGAGCAACAAAGACAAGGAAGAGACATAAAAGAGCTCAAAGAAATCATTGGTTCCTCAAGAAGGAAACGCCACCATCACTAAGGTGGATTCATTCCTTGTTCTTACATTCTTTGTTTTTCGTTTTTTTTATGTTAAGTGCTTATCCATGTTTGTGTCTTATTACATGATCATTAGTATTTAGTAACTATGTCTTAAAGTTATGAATGTCCTATGAATCCATCACCTCTCTTAAATAAAAAAATGTTTTAATTCAAAAGAACAAGAAGTACATGAGTTTCGAATTTATCCTTGAACTTAGTTTAATTATATTGATGTGGTGACCATACTTTTTGTTTTCTGAATGAATGCTTGAACAGTGCATATGTCTTTTGAAGTTGTTGTTTAAGAATGTTAAATATGTTGGCTCTTGAAAGAATGATGACGAGGAGACATGTTATTTGATAATCTGAAAAATCATAAAAATGATTCTTGAAGCAAGAAAAAGCAGCAAAGAACAAAGCTTGCAGAAAAAAAAAATAGCGAAAAAAATACAAAGAAAAAGAAAAAGCAAGCAGAAAAAGCCAAAGCTCTTAAAACCAAAAGGCAAGAGCAAAAAGCCAATAGCCCTTAAAACCAAAAGGCAAGGGCAAATAAAAAGGATCCCAAGGCTTTGAGCATCAGTAGATAGGAGGGCCTAAAGGAATAAAATCCTGGCCTAAGCGGCTAAAACAAGTTGTCCCTAACCATGTGCTTGTGGCGTGAAGGTGTCAAGTAAAAACTTGAGACTGAGCGGTTAAAGTCAAGGTCCAAAGCAAAAGAAGAGTGTGCTTAAGAACCCTGGACACCTCTAATTGGGGACTTTAGCAAAGCTGAGTCACAATCTGAAAAGGTTCACCCAATTATGTGTTTGTGGCATTTATGTATCCGGTGGTAATACTGGAAAACAAAGTGCTTAGGACCACGGCCAAGACTCATAAAGTAGCTGTGTTCAAGAATCAAAATACTGAACTAGGAGAATCAATAACACTATCTGAACTCTGAGTTCCGAATAGATGCCAATCATTCTGAACCTCAATGGATAAAGTGAGATGCCAAAACTATTCAAGAGGCAAAAAGCTACAAGTCCCGCTCATCTGATTGGAGCTATGTTTCATTGATAGTTTGGAATTTAGAGTATATTCTCTTCTTTTTATCCTATTTGATTTTTAGTTGCTTGAGGACAAGCAACAATTTAAGTTTGGTGTTGTGATGAGCGGATAATTTATACGCTTTTTGGCATTGTTTTTAGTATGTTTTTAGTAGGATCTAGTTACTTTTAGGGATGTTTTCATTAGTTTTTATGTTAAATTCACATTTCTGGACTTTACTATGAGTTTGTGTATTTTTCTATGATTTCAGGAATTTTCTGGCTGAAATTGAGGGACTTGAGCAAAAATCAGATTCAGAGGTTGAAGAAGGAATGCTGATGCTGTTGGATTCTGACCTCCCTGCACTCAAAGTGTATTTTCTGGAGCTACAGAACTCAAAATGGCGCGCTTCCAATTGCGTTGGAAAGTAGACATCCAAGGCTTTCCAGCAATATATAATAGTCCATACTTTGGCCGAGTTTAGATGATGCAAAAGGGCGTTGAACGCCAGTTCTATGTTGCAGTCTGGAGTTAAACGCCAGAAACACGTCACGAACCAGAGTTGAACGCCAGAAACACGTTACAACCTGGCGTTCAACTCCAGAAAGAGCCTCTTCACGTGTAACATTCAAGCTCAGCCCAAGCACACACCAAGTGGGCCCCGGAAGTGGATTTATGCATCAATTACTTACTTCTGTAAACCCTAGTAACTAGTTTAGTATAAATAGGACTTTTTACTATTGTATTAGACATCTTATGATCGGGGGATCATCTTTTGATCATTTTTAGATCTCTAGACCTCCATGGGAGGCTGGCCACTCGGCCATGCTTACCCTGTATTCACTTATGTATGTTTCAACGGTAGAGTTTCTGCACTCCATAGATTAAGGTGTGGAGCTCTGCTGTTCCCCATGAATTAATGCAAAGTACTACTGTTTTATATTCAATTCAACTTATTTCATTTCTAAGATATTCATTCGCACTTCAACATGAATGTGATGAACGTGACAATCATCATCATTCCCTATGAACGCGTGCCTGACAACCACTTCCGTTCTACCTTCGATTGAATGAATATCTCTTGGATCTCTTAGTCAGAATCTTCGTGGTATAAGCTAGATTGATGGCGGCATTCATGAGAGTCCGGAAAGTCTAAACCTTGTCTGTGGTATTCCGAGTAGGACTCTGGAATTGAATGACTGTGACGAACTTCAAACTCGCGAGTGCTGGGCGTAGTGACAGACCCAAAAGGAGGGTGAATCCTATTCCAGTATGATCGAGAACCTCAGATGATTAGCCGTGCTGTGACAGAGCATTTGGACCATTTTCACAAGAGGATAGGATGCAACCATTGACCACGGTGATGCCTCCAGATGATTAGCCATGGAAAGGAGTAGGACTGATTGGATGAAGACAGCAGAAAAGCAGAAGTTCAGAGGGACGAAAGCATCTCTATACGTTTATCTGAAATTCTCACCAATGATATACATAAGTATTTCTATCTTTATTCTCTGTTTATTTATTATTATTTTCAAAAACTCCATAACCATTTGATATCCGCCTGACTGAGATCTACAAGATGACCATAGCTTGCTTCATACCAACAATCTCTGTGGGATCGACCCTTACTCACGTAAGGTTTATTACTTGGACGACCCAGTGCACTTGCTGGTTAGTTGTATCGAAGTTGTGAATAAAAAAACGATTTATTAAGACGTGCGTACAGAGTTTTTGGCACCGTTGCCTGAGATCACAATTTCGTGCACCAAACCTTCCAAGTTTGAATTCAGCAACAACAAACAAAATTGAAGACCTTGGTTATATTCCAACATTTTTATTAATAAAAATATTATAATTTTAGCTAAGAATAGGACAGTGACCATTGTTTTTTTTTTCTTTTTATTAGTATCTCTATGACAATAAAATGGAAAAGATTACTTACATCATCTTTGTGTGGAATGTGAGTTGATTCAGAGGAGCGGGGAGTATTTCTTGCTCTACTACTTGAGGTATCCAAAGGAGAATCTTGAGCAACTTGAACTAAGGATGCTACCTCTTCATCGCTCATTCCAAGGTTGAGTTGGTGCACCAATACCTTTAATAAACCACATACACCATCCATTTTCTTCTCTAATGATGAGACCTTAGCGTTATATTCAACTTTTATATGGCGAATCTCCTCATCCTTTTTAAGAGAGCTTCTTGTAATCGAAGCCCCATAACAACGAACTCGACCTGGTTGGTCCTTTCCTAACACTCCTACAAATGCATCCTCTTTATTTTCTCCTGCTTCTAAGGGGTTCTGAAGTTCAATCTATCAAAAAGCAACAACCAATAAAATACAAAGTCACATTAACTCAATTTAGATAGAAATCACATCAGAATTTATATTGTACATATCCAAAATACAAATACAAACAACTCACAATTGTGGCTTGTGTTTTAACATCAATTTCTTTTCTTTTTTTACTTGTGCGAGTTGCTATGAAAACTTCAGCCCTTGATGGTTTTTCACTGTTCTCTTTAGAGTCGCGCTAGAGTACATAGAGAAAAGTTTACATGAAGCATACTAGCTAGGCAACTACACCATGAATATATATAAAAGAGAAATCACAAAGAATAAGTTATATTACCAGCTGCTTACGTAGTATTCCAAAATTTGTGGATCCCATTCAATGAGGACATGTTTGTGTTGACCTATTTTCAGTATTCTTAGCAAAGATAGCCTAAATATAAACATGAAGAAGAGAGATTATTATTCTTACAAGATATCATGTCAAATTTCTTCAAAACACCTAAGTTTAGGAACATGAAGAATCAATGATAGTATGCTTGATGGTATAGGAAGAAATAAAAGGCAATATTACCTTGATGGCCGGAAGACTCCAATACCGAATTAGTATGCGAAATTGAACCTCGAGAATCTCTAATGGTCGGTTCTTTATCATTTCTTTCTTTGTGTTGTACTTCACGAAATGCTCTTTTTTAATTCTCTCTTATATTTTTTTTATTTTCTCTACTGCTACTAAAATCCACTCATCTTGCTGTGCTATTTATACTCCTGTACTCCAAAGTCCTAACCCATAATTTTGTTTTCAATTTTCATAAACTTTAATACAATTTAAATAATTGTGGTAACACCAATTGAAAAACATGAATAAACTTATATTTCTTTTATACAAAAAGTGGTTGCTAGTTAATGCAAAGTATAAAGAGGGTTGATGTGAATGTGAAGAAATAAAAAAGGGAAAATGGAAGCAAGTGTTGGGAGTTGCTGATTGCTGATGGGGAAATGCATTAGGACCCCCTTCCCTTCAATTTTAATTAATGCCTACAAGCTACAATGCCACTGCATTTTTCAAGCAATAAGTACACTAACTACACTAAATTGTTCAAAAACACAAACTACACTAACTTTATATAATCATTTAACTTGAATGGCAATAGAAGTAGATCAAATAAGGCTTATTTTGAATAAGTAAAAAGCAAATTCAAATTTAAATAAGGCTTATTTTAACTGATATGACCCATTTCATAGCATTCCCAATTTTAAAATATTATATTTCTAAATTTGTTTTTTCTTAGACAAAAAAGTGAAGGGATAACTATTTTTATCTAAAGCTTTTTTTTCTATATAAAAGAATTATACAACAAAACTTACTTAAGTTGGTCAAGTAATTAATTTATTGTCTATTTAAGTAAGTGTTAAAAATTTGAGTTCCTTCTTTTATATATATATATATATATATATATATATATATATATTAATCTATTGGCTAACAACAAATTTTAAAAAGAAATTTGTGACGAATTAGTTCTTACCCTTATAAATTGAAAAATGCTATGAAAAATAAAAAAATTGTATATAACAATTTTTAAAAAAAAAAATAGGATGGCATTATAAATATAAATATAAATAAATGATATAAAGGGAAAAGAAAGAAGAATAGTGGAATGTGGATGTATGTGGTCCAATTTATATGGCGTGCAAATGAAAAAAAAGAAGAAAAGAAGAAAAGAAAAAAGAATAATGAAAGTTTTATGTTCAGTGTGGATGAAGCTACTACTACTATGGTAGAGAAGACTAATGGCAGAGAAGACTGAGTAGGGAATGACAGAGACGAAGGCACCAGCAGGGACGAAGGAGCAAAGTCGAAATAGCGGAACCTCTTCAAACTTGTTATTCTTCTCTCTCAATAGCTTCAGTGTTGTTAGTGGTTGTTACTGCAAGACACAAAGCATAATAACATTACTTTGTTAATTAGTTTCTAGCATAATTTTCTATTTTCGATCAAATAATACATCAAAAAATTCATGTAAACGATAAGCAAAAATACACGTAGGAATCAGATACGGTAAAATAATTGAAATTACCAATTTTGAATAATATAGACACTTATCATAAAAACCTAGCTATAACAAAGGAAAAAAAATCACTACCAAAATCAATTTGCAGGTGAACCTTGATAATGAAATTTAAATGAGAGCAAGCAAATGAGAGTTTATAGTCAAACCGAAACTCAATCAAGGATTGTTCAATGCTTAAAAATAACATATAAGATAAAACAAGCAAAGAGATTAAAGAATTGACCAAGACTTGTAAGGAGACTCTTGTGGAAATTTTCAAAACCCTTTAGCAAATAAGATTCTTTTTGACACAAAAATCCGTTAAATAGAATCTTGTTGCACCAAACAAAATAATATCATTTAATAAAACAAAGTTAGGAAAAATCCAGCAGCATTTCAGCAGTAAATTGGCTATTTCCCAAACTCAATCAATCAAATCAAATTTCATATGAATGCTTTAACAATTAAATTCATCAACATCATATATGCATGCATAGGAAGTGAGCAGAAGAGGAAATACAAATTGAGAAATCAGCAGCAGCCAATGATTAAGGATGTAATGAGCATGAATGCATAATAAGCACAAAGAATCACATCGAGGAAACGAGTTACTAACACATAGCACGAAGCAGCAACACTTATTAAATAGTAGCAGTAAGTATCATGTTTCCCAGGTTCAAGCAAGCAGCAAACAGAATTCATATGACTTAACCAGTTCCACAAACTAAAATCATTGCAGTTCATATAATATGGACCAAGCAACAAGCAGAGCAGCACTCAGCAACAACAAACCAAGAAAAATTAATGAAACAGTAACACTTTCACAGCATCTATTTTGGACAATGAAAAAAAATACAATAAACACCAATCACAATTCCAGAATTCAACACCAAAACAGCACAATAAACAAGTTCATCCAGGACAAAATTCAGAGGAAAGACAAATTCATTCTGAACAGCAGCAGTAAACAAAACAAAACCTACATCCACTAACCAGTCCAGATTCTCTAACCATCTAATTCAACTAAACTAAATTAGTTGAACTAAACAAGCTAAATAGAATGAGCTAAAGCAGATTAATCAAACAGAAATAAAATCAAATGAGATGAAAGGGGAACCTGGGAAGCAGAGAATTGGAACAGGGGAAGGGAAGGGAAAGATTGATGATGATGAGTGAATGGCCGGAGCAACACGGTGACGGCCTAGTGGTGGTGCTGGGGTAGCGACAGTGGCGGAGGGTGGGTGCACAGTAAAATAGGGTCTAGTAGTGGCTCTGGGCTCGCGGAGAAAGGGGTGGTAGTTGCGGCGGTGTAATGATTTTGGTAGTGATTTTATGACGACGACGTTGGCACGTAATGGAGACGACGGCACAGAAGAAGAAAAAGAGGCAGTAAGTAAAGGCAAAGAACTACAGTGCAGCACCCTTTTGCATACAAGAGCTTAATGTCTCAAGAGCTTCTAATGGACTGTCATAGTCTAACATTCTCCGTCAACAAATAAGGGGAATCAGTATACACCACTACTGGACAAGGGGAATCAATATCATTGTCACAGTCTTGTTATGAATAGCGTTGTACGTGGCCGTTGAAGTTGGTCTCATGGAAGCTGTTAACAGAATCTTGGACAAGTGCCCCGAGAGTGCCATGCTGAACAAGAATAAAGGTAATTAATTAGTTCAAATAAACGACATCATATCAAGTATTGATAAGTAAGACGATTGTATGATTATCTTAAAATTCATTCACGAAGTCACACTCCAACAATAGAAACGACATCATATCAAGTCAGTAACTTAAAACCTCTTCAGGGGAAAGCTAATAATAAAGAAGGCCATTAGTGTTGAAAATGTGGAACTTATTGATATAATCAAGTTTCAAATTTTCCATCTGAAACTCTTCAGGCAATGAAAGAGATGGAATTCAAAATTTCCAGAAGCTTGAACTCATAAACAAACCGTCCTTTATTATCTGAATATCCTGAGTCCAGTTAAAAATAAGCAGTGCCCTGAATATACTCATTGATTTAAGTCCAACTTTTGCTTTTCAATCTAGAACAGATCAAATAATATAATTGGTACTTAAACAAACTCCTAAAAAATTTAATAGAAGGCATCAACCAAAAGAGCACAAGAGAATACATAAGATTATTCTACAGCTAATCATAGTTGCTAGTCCGAAATTTAGTACAGAAAATAGAAAAATGCTCAAAAATTGACTCACATTCTAGCTTATTAATACATTTTCTGCAAGTTAAACTTACATAGCTATTTAAAGAAACAAGATAAACAACTCTTTGTAAAGAAACACATTCTTGATGATTTCCTGCCATAAAGTATAGCAATTTTGAGAAAAATAGAAAGTATACAAAATAAAAATTCTAAAATAAAGTGAATTGATAACACTGGACATCGGGCAACCATCATTGTAAAGATCAAAATGCAAATCAGAAGACATACCTTTACAGATTCATATATATCTTCAAACAACAAGCTAAGATCACACTAACTCGGTTTTGATATCTTTCAATACAATATTTATTAGGTTTCGAGAACCTTAGCTAATCTATTTATTAGCTAATGAAGCTACCGAATTCATATATAGAAAAAAATTTCTTAGGGCAAGAAAAAAAGTAGGTTACAGTTTAGGGATTGTAAAATAATATAACAGCTAAAATATCAAAATTTAAAATGCAAGTTTCAAAATCTAAATATCTTCTCACAAATTTCCCAAATTTTCAAATGCATGAACCAATTTCAAATGCACGAACTAATTTCATATCCGAAAAGCAATGCCTGTGCGAATTGAAACATGAAAGAAAGAGTAGAAGAACCTGAAACAATGCAACGAAAGCAACGATTCCTTCAACAAGGGCAAGACCGACATTGACACCGAGCAAGAGACGCGGAAAACAGTTGCCGCCTCTGAGCTCCGACATCTTCCCACAATGTCCCTTGTCGTATTCGCTTTTGGAAGGAATCGGTTAAAAAAGGTGGCGCTGACGCTGACGGTAAGGATGCTGGTAACGGCGACGAGGAGATGAGGCGGAGAGGGAGCGAAGGCTAACGGCACAGCGAGGGTGGTGCTGGTGACGGCGGGTATGTGAGCTTTTCCAGGGTAGCTCGATTAAGGTTGGGGACCGGGTTGAAAGAGCGTCAATTGGGTTGGGGACCGGGTTGGGGGCTGGGTCTTAGGGTTTTTTTTTTTTAAAAAGCTTTTGGCCACGCTTTGTAAGCGTGGCCATAATGAAACCTTGTCGCCACGCTTTTAAAACGTCCCTGTTTCTCTCTATGGCCACGCTTTTGAAGCGTGGCAGGAAAAAAATGTGGTACCAGGATATGGCCACGTTTTGTAAGCGTGGCCATAATGAAACCCTGTCGCCACGCTTTTAAAACATCCCTGTTTCTCTCTATGGCCACGCTTTTGAAGCGTGGCAGAAAAAAACGTGGCCGTTTCTCTAATCAATTGCCACCCTTCCAAAAGCGTGGCCGTTGACCCTTTTCGCCACGTTTTTGAAGCGTGGCAAGAAAAAACGTGGCCAAATCTCTATTCAATCGCCACCCTCACAAAAACGTGGCCATTGACCACTTTTGGCCACGCTTTTAAAACGTGGCAAACAAAAAGCATGGCCATAGACTTTTTTTCTTGTAGTGATGCTTGAAAAGCGTGGCTATACCGTGTTTATTTTGGCACCGTAAAAAAACGTGCCGATAGAATTTCCTCCCCTAAAATTTGGTTTCCATCTATTTTTTCCCACACTTAACCTTTTTTTCTAAGTTATCAAATTTAACCCTAAAAATGATAACAACAACACACTAACTTTACACTTTTAACCCTAAAATTCACTTTCAACCCTAAAATTCACTTTCAAACCCTAAAAGGCGCCGTCAGCTTCATCCATATTCGTCGCTCAGCTTCATCTTCTCGAACCCAGCCAGCTTCATCTTCTCGAACCATCTTCATCACTGCCCTTCATCACACCCAGCCTTCATCACCATCATCGCCTTCATCGTCACCTTCATCGTTCATTACGGTGGTCTTCCTCGAGCTTGTCATCGCCGTCGCCGTCACCGTCAGTGTTCGTTGTCTTCCTCGATGCTGCTTTGAAAAGGTTTTGAGTGGCTTTTCCTTGAAAGGTTCAGAAAACCCTAACCTCCATCACGCCGCCATCTATCTCACTGTCGCCACCCTTCGCGCTCAAGATCGCAACCAGGTTCGTTGTTAGCCAGCTCGCCAGTCCTCTTGTTGTTTTGCTTGTCATCCCTCTCGTCATTCTGGTCGTCGTGCTACTCGCCTCTCTCTCTCTCTCTCTCACGGTTCTGCTCGCTTCTCTGTCACAGTTCTGCTCGCCGTGCTGCTCGAAGGTTAGTGCTCTGTTGTGCTCCATCTTCGTTTTTTTTAAATGCTCCATTTAGAAAATTGGATGATTAATGGAATATTTTCTGCCATTAACTTTTTATTAAATTGATTAGTGATTAGCTCTTGCTGTGCTGCTATTTTAATTTGTGAAATAGATGATTATTGAATGTTTTCTTCTGTTTTATTGATTAGTGATGAGCTCTTGCTATGCTGCTGTTTTAATTTGTAATCAAGAAAATTGGATGATTATTGAATAATGTTTTCTATTGTTTTATTGAATTGATTAGTGGTTAGCTCTTGCTTTTTATTGCATGATTTCTACTATTTTAACTAATGTGCAATATTAGAAAATAGCAAAATAGCGACTCTGTTTCTACTCTTAGACGAAGCACAAGATATTATTCCACAACTCGAACCCAAAACACGCCTTAGGCTTGGGGTATTAATCTCGATCTCTTTTTTTTTTAATTATGGAAAGATGTGTAAAATACTATATAATGTTTCTTCTACTGAGTCAGTTCCTATGTTCAGGTAATTTTCCTTCTTTTTCTTTTTTTTCTTTTTTTTTAATTTAGCTTCTTCAGTTAAGTTAAGTTCTGTTCTGTTCTGTTCTGTTTTGACATTTGTTGCTTAAGTTTGAAGATATTGTTTGTTTGTTTCTTGATCCTCACTTCTGTTTCCCTTCTTTTTTTGGTTTAATATATTCAGTTGCTTTCCTTTGTATACTTTATCCTTTGAATATATTCTCTGCTCTCTCTTTAACTGAATGGTTCTATTTTAAGTTTCTTAAAACCACAAATTGCTTTGTTCTTCTTTGTTATTTTGTGTTCTTTCTAATTGGAATTTAGTTAACTAACTAAGCATACTTGTTCCTTTTAGGCTTCTTCTTGTGAGGATCAAAATCCGCAAGGTGGTTAGTGTTGTTGTTAGTTGCAGCTTCAACTGGTTTGGCCTCAGTCATTTTGACTAATTATTGCTTGCTATAGAGAAGAAGGAACGAAGAAAGAAATATGGATGAGATGTGTGTGTGTGTTAATGGTACATGTGTATGATTAATAATTAAAGTGGCATGTAATGATGCAGGTTTGTGAGGATGCTCTAGCTTGCTTATATAGACATCACCCCCTTGGACCATGGACTTATGGACTTACACACATTACTCATTTACTTTCTCTCTCTATGTACAGCCTCACAATCTTCTCTCTCTTTCGTCAACATCATTTTCACTCTGCCTAAGGGGTGTTTTGGGTTGGAGTTGCGGTGGAATAATATCTTGTGCTTCGTCTAAGAGTGGAATCAGAGATTCTGTAGCTTTATTTATTCCTTTTTATACTATTTTATACTATTTCAATATTTTTTTAATTTACCTTTCATAAATCACTTGTCACAGTAAATTATATATATTGTAGGGACTTATAGGTTTAATTCTATTTGAATTAACTGCCATCTTCATTTTTGTTACAGCTTCTAATGATGTTTCATTAACAAGTTCAGGTCAATGCGACTCTCATGGGGTTTCTAGCCGAGATAATTCAAGCGAAAGCAAATTGAGGGATCTCCTCGACAGCTCAGAATACGTGCTTAGCTCGAAAAGGTTAAATGGATGGCTATCGGGATAAAAAGTTCAAACTATTGTTTAGTTTGTTTTCTAATTGGTGTTTATTGTATGAAATATTTACGTGATTGATCTTTACTTGGTTCTTCAAATTGTTGCCGCATTCATTCCAAAAATCAAGGTTGGTAGATCTATCATTGTAGATACCTTGTGAGATTTTAGTGAAGCTGACAAAATAGACACGGTACTCTTACTTCTACAATGATGATATAATGTTGTGCTTAAAATTTGATTGAATTATCATCATTGATCATATATTGTTTTACTAGACATCCGAAAATGTTGAGGAGACTTTTTAGGAAACAATTAAACAGCCACAGAGCATGACTACTGAAATAAAGGAAGATGATGCACCTTGCAGTGAAGTCAAAGAAGAAAACAACACAACTACTACTCATGTGGTAATTATTGCTGCAATCTGAAAAATTTGTTCCCTCATTATTAACTTAAGTTCTCATATAACAATTATGATCAATGGATATCAGGTTCTTGCTGATACGGAAAGAAGTGAAGATGATTGCAAAGGAGAGAGCTCATGCTTAGGGATTTCATCATCTGGAGATGGGTCTGCTGAAGTAGGAAAAGATGCTTGCACTCCCAAACCAACATTGCAAAAAAGATTGACAACCACGACCTCCAAGAAGCAAGAGACAGCTAAAATGATAGGCACCAGTAAAAAACCACAGTTATAGTCATCATCCATGAAAACCAACACTGCTGGGACTCCCCATTTGGCCCAAGAGAATCAAGCTATTAAAAGGCAAAAATTGGAAGGAGGAAAGAGTAAACAGGTAAATTTTGCCGTTTTTCTTCCACATTTTCCCTGTTTAAATTTTTTTTTGTCTTATCTTGACTGTATCCTTTTTTCTTTCTTCTTCAAAACTATCCAGATTCTGAATGTCAAGCATCAGAATTTTCCTCATAAGTCTAAATTGGGTTTATACAGCTATACACTTGTTTTGCTTCATATTTTGCTTTTGTAAAAGCTAAAAAAGAAGGAAAAATGAATTACTTGTTCACACTTCCCAGTCTGTGCCGGAGAGTTAGTTGATCTCGATCAAAGGAATGGCTTTAATGGTATAAATAGGTTTGAGTAGCGAAAAAGGTTTCGGAGGAAAAAGCGTCTTTTCTGCTAATTAGATTCACACATCCGCAAAAAGCATCAAACTTTCTTTTACCCTTTTGCTTTCTCCCTTCAATTATTTGTTCCATCAATTCCTCTTTTGCCTATTTAACAGCTTCTCCTTTTTTCTCTCTTGTTTTTCCCTCTCTTGTTTTTGAAAATGTGATTTTGTGGGTCGCTTGAAATGGGGAAGAAATCCTCCGCTTCACTCAAGAAGAAACGTTCCAAGCACTCCTCTAAGTCTAAGGTTGGTACCGGTCAGTGTATTATGCATTTTGACATGTAGTTCATGTGTGCCTCAATTAATTCTGTAGCATTTTTATGGCATTTTAGATGCTTTTGTACATTCTTGCTGACTAGAACATATTTCAGGAAGCCATGAGTCAGCAAATTGATGAAGTTGTGTTTGGGAGTGCACTTTCCCTTTCATCCGAATTTGAATTGGTATGCTTGTGATAATTACTTGGCCATTGTTAGAATTTTAAGGTTATCCAGGTGATAGGAGCCATGTATGAGGTGTCTTGTGTTGTACTACACAGTCTGCATTAGTGCATTATTAACATAAAGAGGAGTATTGGATCAATGGTTTGAAAATCATCTCCCTGTTCTGATATAGACCTTCTTTTCCATTTTTTCTCCCATTTTTATCTATTCTCTATAACTTAAAACTTTAAACAGCTTCACTTATATTTATGCCACAATATTTTGTTGGTTTCAAGTTATTTTCTTAATATATGAAGCTAGACATTGGTACTAATTAACATTTGGTAACTCAGCCAAAAGGTAGAGCAATTCAGGTTGAGGACAATATGATTGAATGCAAACCATCAATGGATGTAAAGCGCCCACGCAATTAGGATTCTGATGTCATTATACAGGTGAACTTTAAAGGAACTTTTATCTCCTTTTGAATTCTTATTATTCTTGAGACTTGCACATCTTTTAAGCATTTTTCTCATTCTTGAGGCTGTATAGAATCTCATTATTATCCCCTATTATCAATTGATTACAAGAGATAATTAAGGAGAGAAGCTAATTAAGTTACTATATATGCTCTCTTGATGATCTGGTACTTGAGTTATGTGTCATGATTATGTGTATTTTTACCATGCAACTTGTACGTATCACCTACAGAAGATTTATCTTCAAGCTGCTATTTTGATATGAAATGCTAAGAAGTTCTTCTAGATATTGAACTCCCAATTAAAACTAATAGTCATCGTATTAGAAGCTTATGTGTTATAGATTATTTTAAGAAAACTTTATGTTAATTTAAAATCATTTGCTATACTTGAAAATTGACGTATTATATTTGTTCAAATATACAAAAACAAAATATTTTTTAATTACATGCTTATTGATGTCTGATTGCAGTGAAATTTGATATAGATGATCTTTAATATATGTTATTATGATTCATTAGTGAATTGATAAAAAAATATATGTCCTATAAAAATTTATGAGCTATATAAATTTACTTAAACTAGTACCAATGTCATTCATTGATCATATACAGATGAGATTAATCAAATACAGTCAATTTATTGCTATGGGAGAAATGAAATCAGAGCAAGGTGAAGACATTTATATTTTATAAGTTAAAAATTTTATGAACGAAATTGAACTTTTACCAAATTGTTAACTTTGTGAAATTAAAAATATGGATCATGATTATGAAATTGTTGTTTTTCTTCCCCTCTGGATTTTCATGAGATACTTGTGTCAGGTTTAATGTTGCTATGTATGTGCTCATGCATACAAAGAAAGTGGGACTACTTTGGAAGCAGAGTTTACAGGAACTTTGCCAAAAGAACGCATGTAGAAGTGTTAAGGCATTATTTGGAGAACAAATTCTGGTCACTACGTTGTTTGGTTCACACTATCACAATGTTGGTTTGCTATTTGCAATGTTTCATACTTTAAATGTTCAAAAAATATAGAAGTAATAAGAGTCTAACACTCTGCTTATGATATTTTCCAGGGGCTAATGGCTTTGGTCAACTAGGTGATAGAACCGAGGAGCGAAGGAAATATCTAAAGAAAATGAAGCCATTAGAGTCAATTTGTAAAATCTGTGTCTTGTATAATTCTTAATTCTCTTCTTAGAAATTCATTTTTGTTAATGTTTGTAAATTTCATGTATGCAAGCGTTGCATGTACATAGATGACATTGTTGTAGGCTTTTACCCAGTATTGAATGTAGGAACATAAATTTGAGTGTTCACATGTAGGCTTTTACCAGATTTTTTTTTTTTAAAATTTGATTTAGCTATAACCACGCTTTAAAAGCGTGGCAATAGGTTCATATCTAGGCACATGACTTAAAAAGCGTGGCTACATCTCGTTATTGGCACGCTTTAAAAGCGTGGCCATATGTTTCGCTATTGGTACGCTTTAAAAGCGTAGTCATTTCTCTCTCTATTGGCACGCTTTGAAAGCGTATTCGTATCATGCTGTTGGCACGCTTTGAAAGCGTAGCCATATCTGGCGCGAGATATGGCTACGCTTAAGCGTTGCGATCTTTAAAAGCATGGCAATAGGTCACCAAAAGTGTGGCGATAGAGCAATTGGCATGCTCGCGGATGTGACCCTTTCAAAAGCGTACCAATAGCTCAAAAAGCGTGGCGAGAAGCTATCGGTACGTTTTTAAGCACTTTTTGGCACACTTTAAAAGTATGGCAGAAAGCTTATTTTCTTGTAGTGTAAGGACAAAAGCTAATAAAAAATAAAGAAAAACAAACTCCTAGAACTAGCAAAAAGCAAACAAACAATCAAAAATAAGTTATTCACAATATTCACACATAAACAATAACCAATAACAAGCACACATTGCAACTTCCCGACAATGGCACCAAAAACTTGATGTCAGCTAATCGTCGGTCTAGAATTTTTCAAAAGAATTTCGTTGCAAGCATAGTTGATGCATGTACATCATTAGTAGTTTTCCTTGTTAATTTCAGTTATATTTTAATAGTCTTTGATTTTTTTAGCTATAAACTCATAGATTAAAAAAGAATGTGTTTAATGCTTTGGATAATGTGTTTTAGGAGATTTTTGAAGATGGACTAAGCAAAACAAGACCAAAAAGAACAAAAAGCCTAAAGACACACTTTCAATCAGAGAGGACACTTTGGAAAAGAATACATTATGAAGGGACACACTTTGGAAAGCCAAGGAATGAAGAAAGAGCCCCTGGAAGCTTTGTCGTGCAATGTAAGAGAAGTGGTGTGCAATGGCAGTCGTTCGTACGCATCACTTCATGTGAATGCACAGATGTTACAATCAGAGACAAGCCTGCACACACATAATGTATGTATACGCATGATGTGATGAATCGAGAAGACCGTGCGTACGCATCACTTCACGCGTACGCACGACTGTGCTATCTACACAAGTATGCGTACAGACCTCCTCCTGCATACCCATAAACGTAGTTTGGCGTCTAGTGCAAAATTCGAATACCACAAACTAACTGGCAAGTGCATCGGATCGTACCAAGTAATACCTCAGGTGAGTGAGGGTCGATCCCACGAGGATTGATGGATCAAGCAACAATGGTTGAGTGATTTACTTAGTCAAACAAGCAAAAAGGAGTGTTTTGAGTTCAAATTTCACTAAACAGTAATAAGAGAAATTAAGAAAGAAAACAGTAAACTAATTATGAAAATTATATGAGAAAATAGTTAAGGTTTTGGAGATGTTCATATTTCAGAATTAACAATTCTTATTAACCACTTTGATTATGTAAAGATTCAATTCATAGCAAACTTTAAGTGATTAGATTCCAATTCCTTGGTAATTTAATCCTCCTCTAACTCAATCAACCGCCAATTTCTTGGTCAGTTAATCTAATTAGAGGATTTAGGTTCAAATCCTAGTTTACAAGCCACATAAAACCCTAATAATCCAAAGATGATATGATTATATGTCACGTATCACATTAAGTTCAGATAGTTAGAGAATTATGAGAATTCAGTTTTAACCTGTTATTCAGGTGAGATAACTTTTCCAAAATTCAACAAGAATTCAAGTTAGAGAAGAGTTATTTTCCAATATACTCTAATCTGTAAGATGAAGAACGAAACTAATTCTTGAAGGTAAATCAATGTATAAAATAGAATTAGAAAATAATAGTCATTAATCCATCCAAATAAATAGAACTCCTAACCCTAATAATGGTGCTTTAGTTGCTCATGGTGTGAAAATCCTAGCAGAGAAAAGTGTAAAGTCCAAAAGAGGAGAAGAAGAAGAATAGGTAAGAATATTTTCTCCTTTTATATCTAATCCTAATTAATGTAAAATATATTTTCTAAAACCTAAAAATATCTTTTCTTAATTCAAAACTAAATTAAAAACCAAATTAAATTCTAAAGTGGTGCAGACTCATGTGAAAGCCTTTCTCTTCAGCATACTGGTGCCAAACTTGAGATTAGTGGCATCTGGTACCATGCATGCATCAAGTACGCATGCATTCCCAAGCTCCTGGGGCCAAACTTCAGGTTGTGGCATTTGGCGCTAGCATGGCAATGGCGAGTGTTAAGTATTTGTGTTCTGCCGCCAAACTTCAGGTTGGTGGCGTTTGGCGCCGTGTTGGCAGAAGAAAAAGTATAGACTATTATATATCGTTGGAAAGATCTAGAAGTTGAATTTCTAATGCCGCTAAGACTGCATCAATTGGACCTCTATATCTCAAGTTATGCTCGTTGGAGTGTGAGGAGGTCAGGATTGATAGCATCCACTTTCTTCCTTTTCTTCTACACGAATTCTGTCAAACTCGTCTGAATGCTACCTGTAATAAATCAATTTGTAAAACAACTCAATGTCGCATGCATGGTGGCTTAAAACACATAAATCTTGATTTAATTCAACAATTTCACATGCAAATTCACTAAAAAAAAGATCAGAAAGATGCTCACGCATCAGCATCCCATGCCAAGTCCTGGCACCCCACGCCTGTGACCAGCACTTTCACAAAGTTCACAAAATTTTTTAAGTTCCTTGTGGCATCCCATGCCACTTCCTTAGTGTACCACGCCTTCACTTTATGCTTTCATAATTTGGACCAAGTTGATTGAAGAACCATGGCGTCCCACTCCATAGTTATCGCGTGCCACGCCTGTGACAACACTTCTATAATTTGGGCCACAAATTATTGAAGAACTGGTGGCGTCCCACGTCTAAGATCTTAACGTCCTATGCCAAGGTGCTTTTGGCCTGATAATGTTTCCTTAGCGTCCCACTCTAAAGCCATGTGTCGTGCCACGCCCTTTGTTATACAATT
Organism: Arachis ipaensis; assembly: GCF_059453495.1. NCBI lineage: Eukaryota > Viridiplantae > Streptophyta > Magnoliopsida > Fabales > Fabaceae > Arachis > Arachis ipaensis. The sequence continues at coordinate 75,665,952 of NC_142440.1, read as the reverse complement.
GGGCTTTTGGAAATGTCATCAATGTCCCACGTGAGGCTGGCAAGGTCTTGGCATCCCACACCATTGTGCCTAGTGTGCAACAATTACACATGCATGCACGAGGATTGAGTTTTTAGCACTCAAGGGAATCTTTGGGTGTCCCACGCTATTTCATCATGAATTTTCACTTTTGCATGCTTTTTCTTCACTTTTTCAATATATTCTTGCCTTGGTAAGCCTGAAATCACTCGACAAACACATCAAGGCATTGAATGGAATTAAAGTGAATTAAATTTAGCAAATTAAGGGTCTAAAAAGCATGCTTTCACTCTTAAGCATAGTTTAGGAGAAATTCACAAAACCATGCTAATTCAATGAATAAATATAGGAAAAGTTAATAAAATCCACTCAATTCAACACAAGATAAACCATAAAATTGTAGTTTATCAATCTCTCCAAACTTAAACAAAGCTTGTCCTCATGCTAAACATCAAGAAAGATACAAGAAAGGGGTATCAACATTTATTCAATGCAAACTATCTATATACAATCTATATACATGCATGCAACTATTCTAACTAATATGATCTAGTTATCTACATGTATCTACTTAGTCAAAATAAGTCAATTTTCGAGAATACATGTATAAACAACCAATGGCTAAAAGCATTAACAACCAAGTCAATTTCACAATTGAATTGAGTCATATAAAAGAATTTACAAACTTGCAAGATAAGAAATAATCATAGGTGAAAACATATAATTGGGCAATCGAACCCCTCACCGGATGTGTATACACTCTAATCGCTCAAGTGTATAGGGTTGTTCACTCAATTCTCATCTAATCATACTTTCTAAGGTTTGTTCTTCATCTAACAATCAACAATTATTCAATGTATGTATGCAAGTATCATGAGGACTTCTCAAGGTTGTAATGGGGCTAAAGGTAAAAGTAAGGATGTATATGGCTAAGTGAGCTAGAATTTGAATCTTTGATTAATCTAAGCTCTTACCAAACATATATAACAACCTATACAATTCTAATATCAAGCCTAGCTACCCATTATCTCACTTTTCACACACACTTATACATTCAATTCAATTCAATTCAATTTACATCCATATGCATTGTTCTTATTACTTTTCTTTGGGGCCTTTGTCTCCTTTTTATTATTTTTTTAAATATGAAAATATACACAATTGTCAATGCATATGGTTTACACAATTGGTGCATAAGTATGTCTTTAATTTCCAAGATGTTCAATACAAATACAAATACAAACCATACCTTTATCAACCAATGTTCCCAATTTTTCTCACACTTAAACATTACACATTCTCACTAGCCTAAACTAATCAAAGATTCAAATTAAAGACATTTATTGATTTTTCAAATCAGGCTGTTAATGTGCTAAATTAAGAACAAAAGAAAATTAATAAGGCTCAAAGTGGGCTGACAAAGGAAGATAAAAGGGTAAGGGTATTTGGGGTAAGTGAGCTATAACGAAACAAGGGCCTCAATCAAGTAAATGCATATATATACTAAATAATGGACATAGAGAATCAAACAAATCAAAGATTACGATCATAGAAAGAGAATGACACACAAGAATGAAAATAGTGGTTCATATAATGTAACCACACATTGAGGCTCAAAACTTCACAAGGTTGTGTGTTCTTAACTCAAAAATCATGTTCCACAATGTATAATTCAAGTAAGTTTCCATGAAAAATATTAACTCAAATCAATCTGAATGTTTATGCCCTATATAAAAAGGAGTTTTCTTAGAAATTTTATTAATTTAACTAAGTTTATTCTATATATGTAATGTGATTGGAAGAAAATCATCAAAAATCCTAATTTCATTTCCTAATTTTCAATCAAACCAATTCATCATGTATATAAGAAATTCAACTTGGTTCAATTATGCGCATTGTCCAATCACAACTAATCAACTACAACTATACCATGTATATACATGATAAAGAAATAAAAGACAAACATAAAGACCAGAATTCAAACTGAATAAAAAGATAAATTATAATTGAAAATAGAAATAAAAAGTATAGATTGAAATTGAATATAAAGATAATCACTCTACTTTCTACCTAATTTCTTGACGCAACAAGAAATGGACTCCTCAACCTAACTTATCAACGCCATAGTTTGGTAATTGAATCGAAGGGACTCCTCAACCTTCTACCCAATTCCCCAATGCAACAAGAGAGGGACTCCTCAACCTCAATTGTCCACACCATGGTTTCATCACGAAACCAAAAAAGGGGGATTTTAAAACCTCTAAATCATTCTATACTACGACTACAATAGCTAAGGAGGTATTTATAACCTCTTATTAGGTTTAAAAAAAGAAAACCCTAAAGCCTATAAACATAAGGCCCAATCTAATAATTAAATAAACAAAATTAAAATATATCATATTAAATTAAAATATTCTAAAAATGTAAACTAATATCTTCTAAATAATACTTGAACTCTTAATATCTCGAACATTTGAAGCACGTATCAATACATTAGCCAACATAAAAGAAGATAAAAAGTATGTAAAACTAAAATAGGAATCAACATTATGTAAAAGCAAAAATTAGAAGGTGCATTGACCCTTCGACGCAAGTTGTGACCAGGCACTTAAACTCCCCAGATTCTCCCGATGAGATGAGAATTGATTATGAATACATGCATAGACTCTTGGGGATGCGCGCTTAGGGACTATCCATGGTTCACTACCGGACATGTTGAGTTGGCTTGATAACCGAAAGATGAGACTCGTCAACCATAGGACATGCATTCATCATTTGCATATGTTTGATTTGCTTAGGTTTGCTTATTTGTATTGGTTTGCCTATATATGCCATATTATGTGATTATATGCTAGTTGCCTTACTTGAATCTACTTATGTATTACTTGTTTGCATTGTTTGTGTTTGTACAATTGAGAGGTCCCTCATGTTAGTGTTGGTTGATGCTGAGGGCTAGTGCTGGTTCTGATTATGGTTCTGTTTCATTGGAGAATTGAGAAAGAATGAGAATTTTTTACTTAGACTTAGAAATCCCTTATGATAGTTGTCAAGTTATGGATTAGAGAGAATTTAAGATGGATATAATGTTGTGTGGATAATTAAGATTGCATAGTGAGTTTGTGTTGCCTTATACAGTATTTATTTGGCACTTTTACTGTATTGGGAACCCATGGGTCGGGAATTCTCATTCCGTATATATCTCTTATTTTTTAGATGCAGGTCCATGCGCTCAGCAGTAAGCTGTACTTCATCTGAGAGATGGAGAATATCATTAGACTCCTGTTTTTCATTTTGTTTAGAATCTCTCCATGCTATTTTGGAAAACTTATATGTATGTATTTATTCCTTTTAAAAACTTGCCTATAGAGGTCTTTATCTATATGTTGGGAGAGATAGAAAAATACTATTGTCAAACTTATTTTAATTCTGTAACCCTAGCCGGCCTAAACTTTGCAGGTCACGACTAGTGGCTATTTACTAATGTTATATACTTATATCCTGTCTTTATCTTATTCTTCTTTATTACTTCATCTTAATCCTTGCTTTCCGAATGCTCTTTATCTTTTGTTTATCGATACGTGAGTGTTCTGATTCGCGATTTTATTTTACTCTTTTTCAGTCTTCTCGTATAATAACCCTTCAATTATATATATTATACAAAATAAAGCAAAATATAAAACTCGAGCTATCCTCCGCTTTGTCACCATCCGCCAACTCACCGAGGTGGGTTGCGACCTGCGTCTGAAAAACAATAACAACATATGGTATGAGAACCGGGGGTTCTCAGTATGGTGACAGTGCCCAATAGATAAGATATAAGGTTCCGGGAAGTCAAAGGTAATCCTAGATCTTCAAACCATATAAAATTCAACTTATAATAAAATCTTAAACCATAAAGGGTTATCTAACTTAAGGATTTTCTACTCTACAGAACACTGTTGTCCCACAGCCTTCGCCAACCTATCCTCCATGCGATCCCATTGCCACCGCCTAGCTACCAAGCCTCGTCAATCCCAGCAGAAAACAAATAATGCAAGTAAAACACAAGTAATAACATATACCACAAGTAATCCAATTAGAATGTAAACATGTTGTACAAGAATGCATATGATGAATGCCTATCCTATTGGCCGTGATATCACTTGTCGGGTCAACTGCCAACTTGACACATCCCCTCGGGATGTCACCTTTCTGTCATGAATATATAATTGTGCCCTGAGATATAATGCCCTAACACACTCTTACGAGATATAGTGTTCGAGCACACTCTTGTGACCAGAAAGGATGCGAGTGGAAAATACTGCCTCAAACCTCACATCTCAATGTAAGCAGGATTAACCACCGTCCCTACACCGGCGCCGCAATATCGACAAGCGGGATTAACCACCGTCCTCGCCAGGCACACAACGACTTACCAATCATAGTACAAAAGAATATGTATCTAATTCAGTGATCACTTCTTATAAATCGCAAGTCCTTTAACTTTCATTTCGTTAGTGTCAACAACCTCAATCTTTTATTTTTCTCAATTTATTACCAACGCAACACTCCACCAATCCACTCAAATTTCATCCACAAAAATTTCCATATCTAAGTCACCGTCTCTAATCTCCTAATAGAAATATATCCAACTAAGTCCACTAAAGGTACTCTCCCTTGTCCCAAAGTCTAAATACTAGCTAAGGGATCCTAAACAGCAGTTACAGAGGTTTACTAAGCTAGAGGAATACTTTAAAACTCAAAAATCACATTTTCAACACATGTGTATGCATGCCCGTTTTCCATATGCATGAGTGTTAAAACAACAATGTCGCGTGATAAACTACTATTTTATGATTTATATTGTGTTTAATTGAGTGGTTTTTATCAAGCCATTACCTGGTTATTCATATGAATTGCATGATTTTATAATTCCTTCCTAGTATTGTTTGTGGTTGAAAACTTGCTTCCTAGAAACCTTTAATTAGTATATTTTTACTCTCCTTTATACCATTCGTACCGTGATCCGTGTGTTAAGTGTTTCAGGCTTCACAGGACAGGAATGGCTATGAGAATGGAGAGGAAGCTTGCAAAATTGGAAGGAATACAATAAACCAAGGAGATGACCAGCGAACACTGACGCGATCGCATGGCTCATGCGAGCGCGCGAAATGAAGAAATTGTAGCGACGCGAATGCGTGCCTGACGCAAACGCATGGATTGGATTCTGCACGAATGACGCGAACGCGTGGACGACGCGAACGCGTGACAAGAAAAATCGCTGAATGATGCGAACGCGTGGACGACGCGTACGCATGACCTGCACGATCTGCAGAAATTACAGAATACGCTGAAAACAATTTCGGGCCGCGTTTTAATCCAGTTTTCAGCCTAGAAACACAGACTAAAGCCAGGGAACATACAGAGACCCAACATGCATCGACACACATTCAGATACATTGATATGAGGATTACTTTTAGTTTTAGATATGAATCTAGATTAGGTTTACATTGATAGGTTATGCTTTTGCTTTGGGGATTTTGGGTGCTGAAGAGTCATTATCTCCGTTGAAGACATCACTTTAGTTTGTTTCCTTATTCCTTTACTCTTTTCAAGTTGATCATTGACCCTATTCAATTAAGTATGTTGCATTTTGAATTTATTAATATATAGAGTTACTTTTATTTTTAATTAATTTTAAATCTCTATTTTATTTTATTTAATTATGTCTTCTTATATTTTTATGAGTATTAAATCCATGTCAATGGAGTAGATTTTCTACTTGACATGGGAGTTGATTAAAAGGAGACACTTGAGTTGGAATGCTCAAGTGCTTAGTTAAATTGGGCGTTGTTGGCTAATTCTGTATCTACTAACGCTAGACCTTCCCAAGGAAGAGGACTAGGATTTGTAGATAAGAGTTAGCTCAATCACTTGACTTTCCTTTATTTATTAAGGGTTAACTAAGTGAAAACAACCACCTCTTTACACTACACTAGAGAAGATTCCAACAAGGATAGAACTTCTAATTAATCATTCCCCCCAGTCTAGGCCTTTTAATATTAATAATTATTTTTAGTTTATTTTCATTGCCTTAATTTACAATTATTTTAATTACTCATTATCCAACTCAGACTTTCTGGAAAATTTCTAATTAATAAATTAGCACTGTTTCCTGCAACTCGTTGGGAGACGACCTGGGACTCACACTCTCAGTATTTTTATTTCTAAAATTTGTGACAACTTTTCTAAATTGACGAGGCGGATCTTAGCTGGTTAAGAACTATACTCACAATGTATTCCATGTTTTGATTTCTTAATTAGCTGACTTCTGCCTGCCGTTCAATTTTTGGCGCCGTTACCGGGGATTTGTAATAGTGTGCTAAATTATTAATTAGTATACATATTTTTATTTTTATTTGCATATTTTATTTTTATTTCTGTTACCATGAGCTATATGTCTTTCTCATTGAATGACGCGTTCATTGCCTGATCCGAGCTTAGCCGCTTTTGATCTTGAAATTGAAAGAACTCTTTCACATATTAGGCGAGCTCGACGTCGGTTAGCCTCTGAGGGTGGTGAAGTGATTGTTATCGATTCACCAGTCTCATCTGAGGGCGAATCTGAACCGCCATCTGAGAGCGAGACAAGCTCATTTACTACTAATTCAGTTGATTCACGTGCAGGTAACATGGCAGAACCTGGGAGAATTACTCTCCAGACAGCCTATTCTACTGTTAGGCGTAATGGTGCAGATGAAACTTCTATTCTGTTAACTGCCTTCCCGTTTTCTCTTGAGGGAAAGGCAAAGGAGTGGTACTACTCCCAACCTGAAGCGACTGTTACCAACTGGGATACACTCAGGAGAGAATTTTTGGAAAAATACTTTCCAGCTGAAGTCACAGATAGACTAAGGAAAGAAATCTCCTGCATTGTTCAAGGAGACTCAGAGACTCTCTATGAATACTGGGAGCATTTTAAGAACCTTCTAGACGCATGCCCCCATTACATGATTGACAGACTAGTGTTGATCAGCTACTTCACTCAAGGCATGAACCCCCAGGATAAGACTACACTGGATGGTGCTAGTAATGGTTCTATGAAAAAGTACAGGACCGCAGATGAAGCATGGCAACTGATCAGCGACTTAGCTGAGTCCACTAGGAATCACAGGCAGAGGCACCGCCACTCAAAAGCTGTTGCAGAGGTTTTCTCGAGCATTGAGACTATTGCTCTTAACCAGAGTATATGTGAAATGACCAACCTACTGAAACAGATGCAGTTAAATCAACAACAAGCACAACAAGCTCAGCCTCTCCCACCACAACAAAGCCAACAGTTGGTTCCACAAAGAGTATGCAGGATCTGTGCTGATTATAGTCATTATACTGATGAATGTCCGCAACTCCAACAGGAAGACAACACTGTGGCAGCCACTCACAACTTCTATGACCGCCCGAATCAAGGATACAATCAATAAGGTGGCAACTACAACTAAGGTGGCAACTATAACCATGGATGGCAGGATAACTCCAACCAAGATTGGAGAGATAATTCTAACCATGGCTGGAGGGATAACTATAACAGAGGAGGCAGAGATAACAATGAAAACCAGAGGTGGAATAACAACAACAGACAGCAGAATCAGAACCAGCCTTACAGAGCACCTCACCTAAGACAATCTCAAGGATTCTAGCACAACCAACAACAGGTTCCTCAGATCACTTATTCCAATTCCTCATCAAATGACGAGATGCTCCGTTCTCTTGCACAAGGGCAGCAAAACATGCAGACGCAGCTGAACTCTACTTTAAATAGTCTGACTGCCACTTTACAAGCTCTCGTCTCCCAGTTAGATTCATCACCAAATTCTACCAATCAACCTTCAAGCTCCAGTGGAATTCCTTCTTAACCCCTACCTAATCCAAAAGGTGGCATCAATACCATCATTTTAAGGTCTAAAACCACATTGCAGGAGAGGAACCAAGAGGAGCCAAGCTCACCAGAACACGTCCCAGCTGAGGATGTGGTGGAAGTGGAAGATGCTGAAGAGGAACAGGACGTACAAGACACGGTAGAAGAAGAAGAAGTTCAACCACAGAATGAAGCACCAAAGGATGCAGAAGCTGCAAGTAGCAACCTTCATATCCCATTCCCACAACTTGCAAGGAAGCCCAGAAAGTAGATGGAACTTGATCCCAAAATAGTAGAAATATTCAAAAAGGTCGAGGTAACTGTCCCTCTTTTTTATGTTATTCAGCATGTACCTAAATATGCAAAGTTTCTCAAAGATTTGTGCATACATAAAGATAAAATTAATGAATTAGAAACTATTCCTTTAGGTAGTTCTATATCTGCTTTAATGGGAGGTATACCTGAAAAATGTAGTAATCCAGGTCCATGTATGGTTAACTGTACCATTGGAGGTGTGATATTTTTTGACTGTATATGTGATTTAGGAGCGTGTGTTAGTATAATGCCATTTTCTATATATGATACCTTGAGGCTCCCTCCTTTAAAAAGGTCGGCAGCTCATTTTGTGCTAGCAGATAAAAGCATTATTACAGTAGTTGGAATTGTTGAAGATGTATTAGTGAGCATTAAGGGGCTCACATTTCCTATTGACTTCTATATCCTGGAAATGCCCCCTAATGACTCAGGAAAACCATCATCAATCCTGCTTGGAAGACCATTCCTGAAAACTTCGAAGTTCAAGCTGGATGCATTCTCAGGAACTTACTCCTTTGAGATAGATGGCAGAGTAGTAAAATTCAGTTTAAATGAAGCTATGAAGTACCCTCCGGAAGATCATTCTATCTTCCAGTGCGACATCATTGATGAAACTGTAGCTGAGGTTCACCAAGAAGAAATGAAAGAGAAGTACATGGAGCAAGGTCCAAGTGTGGGGACACTTTCTGAAAATAATGAGAACACTTTACCATTATCACCAGCCTCGGATGATCCAGAGCCTAGCTATGAGCAGAAATTAGAATTAAAGCCCCTCCCTCCACACCTCAAGTATGCTTACCTTGAGGACAAGCAGAAGTTCCCAGTTACCATTGCAAGGGAACTCACTTCCCAACAAGAAGAGCAACTGCTCATGTGCTGAGAAAACACAAGAAAGTAATTGGATGGAGCTTGGCGGATATATTAGGCATCAGCCCTCAAGTTTGTGAGCACAGAATATTCTTAGAAGATGGAGCAAGGCCTGTCCGTCAGCCTCAAAGAAGATTGAATCCCACCATCTTAGAAGTTGTCAAGAAAGAAGTAACCAGACTACTTGAAGCAGATATCATTTACCCCATCTCAGACAGTGAATGGGTCAGCCCAGTACAAGTGGTGCCTAAGAAGTCTGGAGTCACAACAATAAAGAATGAGCATGGACAACTCCTGACAACTAGAGTGCAGAATTCATGGAGAGTTTGCATTGACTATAGGCGTCTCAACCAAGCCACTCGCAAGGATCATTACCCCTTGCCATTCATTGATCAAATGCTTGATCGCCTGTCAGGTAAATCCCATTATTGCTTTTTAGATGGCTATACAGGATACTTTCAAATTCATATAGCTCCTGAAGATCAGGAGAAGACCACTTTTACATATCCCTTTGGAACATATGCTTATAAAAGAATGCCTTTTGGCTTGTGTAATGCACCTGCTACTTTCCAAAGATGCATGATGAGTATCTTTTCAGATCTTATTGAGAACTATATGAAAGTTTTTATGGATGATTTTAGCGTATATGGTGATTCATTTAGCCTTTGCTTGGATAGTTTATCTAGAGTATTAGACAGGTGTGTTAGTACAAACCTTGTATTAAATATTGAAAAATGTCACTTTATGGTAAAACAAGGAATTGTACTAGGACATGTTGTGTCTAATACTGGCATTTCTGTAGACCCAGCAAAGGTGGATGTTATTTCTAGTTTACCTTACCCTTCCTCCGTGAGGGAAGTCCGTTCGTTCCTTGGCCATGCAGGTTTTTACAGGAGATTCATTAAGGACTTCAGTAAGGTAGCATTGCCTTTATCCAGATTGCTACAGAAAGATATTGAGTTCAAGTTCAGTGTGGATTGTATGCAAGCATTTCATAAGCTGAAAATCGCCCTGACTCAAGCTCCAATTGTGAGAGGACCAGACTGGAGCCAGCCATTTGAAATTATGTGTGATGCTTCCAACTATGCAGTAGGAGCGATGCTGTCTCAGTGCAAAGGTAAGGATCCTTTTGTAATTGCTTATGCATCTAAGACTTTAGATCCTTCTCAATCTAACTATACTACTACTGAAAAAGAGCTTCTAGCTATCGTTTTTGCTCTGGATAAATTCTGAGCCTATTTACTTGGTACTAAGGTAGTAGTGTACTCAGATCATGCAGCTCTAAAATATTTACTAGCTAAAAAGGAGTCCAAACCAAGGCTAATACGTTGGACACTGCTGCTGCAAGAATTTGATCTAGAAATTAAGGATAGGAGTGGTAACGAGAATTTAGTAGCAGACCACTTGAGTCGCCTTGAGCACATTAAGGATGACTTCACTCCTATAAATGATAATTTCCCATTTGATAGCTTACATGCAGTATCTGAAGTAGTTCCTTGGTATGCACCTGTAGCTAATTATCTAGTTAGCCACACTTTTCCTCCAAATTTTACTAAGCATCAAAGAGACAAGCTGAAAAGCGAGTCTAAATATTACATATGGGATGACCCATATTTATGGAGGTGTGGTGCTGACCAGGTAATTAGACGGTGTGTGCCTCAATCAAAATTTCAGTCCATTTTAGAGGCCTGCCACTCATCTGAGAGTGGAGGACATTTTGGCCCTCAAAGAACAGCTAGAAAAATTATAGACTGTGGATTCTGGTGGCCTACTCTTTTTAAAGACGCTGCTGAATTTTGTAAATCTTGTTCCCCTTGCCAAAGGTTTGGTAATATATCCAAGAGGGATGAGATGCCTCAACAGATTATGCTTTTCTGTGAAATTTTTTATGTTTAGGGCATTGACTTCATGGGTCCATCTCCAAATTCTAATGGTTACTTTTATATATTGTTAGCCGTAGATTATGTTTCCAAATGGGTGGAAGCAATTCCCACACGTACTGATGATGCTAACACTATTGTTTTCTTTGTTAGAAACCATATTATTTGCCGCTTTGGATCACCACGAGCAATCGTGAGTGATCAAGGCACCCACTTTTGTAATAGGAGACTAACAGGATTATTGAAGAAGCATGGGATAATTCATAAAGTAGCAACAGCTTACCATCCCCAGACCAATGGGCAAGCAGAAGTCTCTAACAGAGAAATTAAGCGTATTCTGGAGAAGATAGTAAAACCTCATCGGAAGGACTGGAGTGCCAGACTACAAGATGCACTCTGGGCATATAGAACAGCGTACAAAACACCCATTCGGATGAGCCCCTTCCGCTTAGTATACGGAAACGCTTGCCACCTTCCAGTAGAGGTGGAACACAAGGCTTTTTGGGCTGTGAGGGAGTGCAACATGAATTATGAAAAATCTGGTACTGAAAGGAAGCTGCAACTAGCAGAATTGGAGAATCTTCGCCTAGAAGCATATGACAACTCCAGGAGATACAAAGAAAAGATGAAGGCTATCCATGACAAGCACATAAAAATGAGAGAATTCAGACTAGGGGAATTAGTTCTTCTTTATAACTCCAGACTGAGGCTTATGCCAGGTAAACTGAGATCAAGATGGGAAGGTCCCTATAGAGTAGAAAAGGTAGAGTCATACAAAGTTTTCCACCTGCGTCATCCTAGTAGCTCCAAATTTCTAAAGGTCAATGGACATTGCCTAAAGCTTTATCATGGTGAGAAGATGAATGATCATAAAGAACTAGAGGTTTTCCTCTTGGAAGACCCACCAACAGAAGCATAATGAGCCTAAGAAGCGTCCAACTTAAGGACGTAAAAGCAAAGTGCTAGGTGGGAGATAACCCACCATGGTATGATCGTTCCGTTTCAGTCTTAGATTTATTTTACTTTATTTCTATTTTCATGGTGTTAATGACCCTTCTTATAATTTCTGCATATAGCCTGCATTTTGCATTTGCATTCTGCATATTTATATATAAAAAAAACCCACGCGTCCCTGACGTGTCTGCGTCATAGTTGCGTTAGGAAGAAAAGAGAATTGAATAAAAAGTCACAGGAAAGTGTGGCTAGAGGCGTGCATTAGGCACAAACATGCCCACGCAACCGCGTCGATGACGCGGCCGCGTCATTTTGGAAAATAGCCTCCCACGCGTCCGCGTCACCCACGCGAACGCGTGCCCCTAAAAATCGACGTAAAAGAGGTGTATGGCAGCAAGTTACGATAGAGTGGGGCTGGAATGATGCTAGATGCACCAGCCCTATCACGCGACCGCGTGCCCCACGCGTCCGCGTCATTTTCCAACAACATATAGCCATTCACGCGATTGCGTCACCCACGCGAACGCGTCACCCTAAATTTTGGCAAAATGAGTTTGAAACAGAGAGTCACGCGAACGCGAGGCTGCTCTCGGGCCACTAGCACAAATCAAGTCACGCGTCCGCATCACATGCGGCGCACAGCTTATCCAAATCAGCCAAATATCTTATCTTTTCTTCCCCAAATCCTAATTTTTCTTTTTCCTTTCTTATTTCTTTCTTCTCCCTTCTTCCTTCTTTATTCTTTCTCAATTTTTTTTTTACTTTCTCCTATTTTTCACACCCATTATCAAGGTTCTTTTCTTCTTCCCTTTTTACTTTTCTATTATTATTATTTCTATTTTTATTTATGTCTTCTTCTTCTTTTCCTTTTACTTTCATTATATATGTTTTTCTTTTTCTTTCTTTTTCTCTTTATTCCTTTACTTAGTGTTAGAAATTTATTTGGGTCATTATATTCTATATTTTTCTTGTGGATTATTAAAGAATTGTTTGACAATTAATACTACTCCTTAAAGGGTTGCTTGCATGTTCTATTTTACATTTTCAAAAACATATTTACCATGCATGCTAAGTGTTTGTGAAAAAGCCCATATGGCATTGCACATTATTTTTAATTATTCTATTCTACTACTTTAATGCCTGTTTTTCACAAAACCCCTTTCATATATCATTAATTAAATATAATTATCAATACAAACAGATTATTAGTTTGAAAGGCTTGGTAATCTAACTTGGACATTAAATGCTTGATCTATGCTACTCATGCCTTTGCTAGCATGCCAATAAACATCTTGCATTTAATTGCCATCACATGCACTTGCTATGTTACCTTTGATGAACTTTTCACATGTAGTCTAGACCATGTGTTAACGACATCCTTCTTTACCGTGCATTGATTATCACCCATAATATTTGCTCCCTTGCTCGAACCCTTAGCTTTACATATTACTTTCTTTTTTTCCTTTTTCAGGATGGCCACCAAGAAAGGTAAAGAGAAAGCTACTCCCAAACCACCAGCAAGGAGAGGAACAAAAAGAGCATTAATGGCATAACCATCTTCAACAGCGGTAAAACCCTCAACAAAACGAATCAAGATGATCATTAAGGTCGAGGAAAAAGAAAAAGCTTTTCCAGCAAAGAACACTGCGCGGTTCACTAACCGCTACTGTGAGCAGATGTTCCCCATCCTGGCAGAGAGAAATTATAACAATGAGTACATTCTCATCCTCCCAACCAACATTGCTGAATTTGTTGAGCCCCGCATTGAGCGAAGACAGTGGAGATTCCTACGGAGACAGCCACGGCAGGTTAATCTTTCATGGGTAGTCGAATTCTACTCCAATTTTCACATGCCAACCATGCAGTCTGTCTATGTCCGTCAGAAGCAAGTCCCCATAACTGAAGAGGCCATTCAACAAGCTTTAGATCTTCCCTCTGCTCCAAAAGGATTGGACGCATTCCAAGAAGCCTCACTCAAGCGCCGGACATACCAATTTGACTGGGACGCCGTTCTTAGAGTTATAGCACAACCTGGCAGTAGATGGATCTACAAATACCATCATTCCCGACCTAAGGGCATATCGGCTTCAGCACTCACCTTGGAGGCTCGAGTATGGGCACAGATCATGTCCCATTACGTCTTTCCGAGCACTCACAAATCCTCCTTCACTGCAGACATGGCTGTTTTATTCTGGTGTATCCTTACAGACCAGCACATCAATTTACCAAGACACATTCAAGCTGCTCTAGGACACGTACAAATTACGGGCAACCTACCTTTCTCCGCCTTGGTTTCAGATCTAGTCTCAGCAGTCGGAGTCTCCTATAGAGCTGGGGATACCAAGGCCATGATTCCACGAGATGATCAATACGTCCCTAACGGGAAGTATATCAGACCTCCAGCAGCCACTATCAACCAGAGCACAGAACCAGCAGAAGATATTCCTTCTTCTTCCACATCACAAGCACCTTCAACAAACCAACTGCTCCATCAGATACTTGAGAGGCTAGACCGGCTGGACCAGAAAGGAAAGCAAAGAGAGCGCCGTAACAAGTGCAGATTTACATACCTCAAGGAGCTACTTGTTGGTAACCACCCACCTACAGAAGACCCAGACACCCCGGACTCCACCTCATTTACCAGCACAGGGAGCCATGACGGTCCCAATGGTGGAGATACTGCTACTAGCCCCCCTTTGTTCCTGACAGATGGCACCGAGGACGGTGCAAAGCTTTAAGTGTAGGAAGGTCAGTCAGTACCTGACTTCCGGAGGTAATTTCTTTTCCTTAAAACACCAATAAAATAGGATATTTAGTTAGTTTTTCTTTTGTAAAATAGGATAAATTGCATAATAATAGGTTAATTGCATGCATGTTCTACTTGATTGAAAAATAATAAGTTTCTTTTAAGGCCCTATTTTTGAAAAATTTCACTAATTTAAATCAAAACTTTTTGTGTTAAAATTGTTAGAAGTTGTATTTGGAACATAGTTAAAAGCTAGAACACACAACCCATAAGACTTGAGCCTAATAACATGGTTACATTATTTAACCATAAATTTTTTATTCTTGTGTGTTTACTTCTCTATTATTGTAACTTTTATTTTGTTTCATCCTATATGTCCAATGTTTAATGTGTTATATGCATGCATATGATTGAGGCCATTACTTGTTTAGCTCACTTATCCCAAATAAGCCTACCCTTTCAATAACCTTTGTTAACCACATTATTTAACCAATTTGTTCTATATTTTACCACATTACTAGCCTTAAGCGGAAAAATAATTAAATATCCCAATTGAATCTTTGGTTAGCTTAAGATAGAAATTGTGTGTTAATTGAGTATGGAAAACTATGGGAACATGGGTTAATAAGGGAATGTGTCATGATAAAATAATGGGAAATTGGGTACCTACTCATGTAAAATAGAAAAATTAAAAATCCATGTGCATTGATATGTTATTTATAAAAAAAATTTTCAAAAATGTTCAATAAATATTTAAATAAATAAGGGGACAAAATTAAACCAATTCTAAGTTAAGTAAAGCTCCAATGCATATGTGATACAAGTTAAGAGAAAAAGTTAATACATGAGTATGGAATGTGAAAGTGGGAATTTTGGGTAGCTAAGCTTGAATTTAAAGCATATATAAAAGTATGTATGTTAGGTGAAAGCTTGGGTTAGTCAAAGATTCAATTTATAAGCTCACTTAGCCATATGCATACCCTTACCCTTACCTACCTTAACCCCATTACAACCTTGAAAAGACCTCATGATGTTTGCATTGGTACATTAAATATTGTTGATTGGTTAGGTGAAGAACAAAATTTAGAAAGCATGATTAGAGAAGAGTAGAGTGATTACCCTATACACTTGAGAGACTAGAGTGCACATACACCATCAGTGAGGGTGCAATGCTTAATTCTATGTTCCCTGCTTTCATGAGCTGTCTTCTTACAATGTTACCTGTTTTTACTATATAATTTGAATTAGTGGAATTTGATTTATGTTTGTCTTGAAGAGCTTATTTACTTTTAACCAAGTAGACAAGAATCATATAGTTGCATTCATATATATAGGTTGCATTGCATTGCATGAGTCCTACATTTCCCTACTCATTTATTTTATCTCCTTAAACTAAGCATGAGGACATGCTAATGTTTAAGTGTGGGGAGGTTGATAAACCACTATTTTATGATTTATATTGTGTTTAATTGAGTGGTTTTTATCAAGCCATTACCTACTTATTCATATGAATTGCATGATTTTATAATTCCTTCCTAGTATTGTTTGTGGTTGAAAACTTGCTTCCTAGAAACCTTTAATTAGTATATTTTAACTCTCTTTTATACCATTCGATACCGTGATCCATGTGTTAAGTGTTTCAGGCTTCACAGAACAGGAATGGCTCAGAGAATGGAGAGGAAGCTTGCAAAATTAGAAGGAACACAAGAAACCAAGGAGATGACCAGCGAACACTGACGCGATCGCATGGCTCATGCGAGCGTGCGAAATGAAGAAATCGCAGCGAAGCGAACGCGTGCCTGACGCAAACGCGTGGATTGGATTCTGCACGAATGACGCGAACGCGTAAACGACGCGAACGCATGACAAAGAAAATCGCTAAATGACGTGAACGCGTGGACGACGCGTACGCGTAACCTGCGCGATCTGCAGAAATTACAAAATACGCTGAAAACGATTTCGGGCCGCGTTTTAATCCAGTTTACGGCCCAGAAACACAAACTAAAGCCAGGGAACATGCAGAGACTCAACACGCATCGACACACATTCAGATACATTGATATGAGGATTACTTTTAGATTTAGATCTGAATCTAGATTAGCTTTACATTGATAGTTTATGCTTTTGCTTTAGATTTTGGGTGCTGAAGAGTCATTATCTCCGTTGAAGACATCACTTTAGTTTGTTTCCTTATTGCTTTACTCTTTTCAAGTTGATCATTGACCCTATTCAATTAAGTATGTTGCATTTTGAATTTATTAATATATAGAGTTATTTTTATTTTTAATTAATTTTAAATCTCTATTTTATTTTATTTAATTATGTCTTCTTATATTTTTATGAGTATTAAATCCATGTCAATGGAGTAGATTTTCTACTTGATATGGGGGTTGATTAAAAGGAGACACTTGAGTTGGAATGTTAAATTGGACATTGTTGGCTAATTCTGTATCTACTAACGCTAGACCTTCCCAAGGGAGAGGACTAGGATTTGCGGATAAGAGTTAGCTCAATCACTTGACTTTCCTTTATTTAGTAAGGGTTAACTAAGTGAAAACAACCACCTCTTTACACTATACTAGAGAAGATTCCAACAAGGATAGAACTTCTAATTAATCATTCCCCCAGTCAAGGCCTTTTAATATTAATAATTATTTTTAGTTTATTTTCATTGCCTTAATTTACAATTATTTTATTTACTCATTATCCAACTCAAACTTTCTGGAAATTTTCTGATTAATAAATTAGCACTCTTTCCTGCAACTCGTTGGGAGACGACCTGGGACTCATACTCTCAGTATTTTTATTTCTAAAATTTGTGACAACTTTTCTAAATTGACGAGACGGATCTTAGCTGGTTAAGAACTATACTCACGACGTATTCCATGTTTTGATTTCTTAATTAGCCGACTTCTGCCTGCCGTTCATCGCGTCCGCAAGCTACGTCTGCATACACGAGCACTTGAAACAGAAATAGGGTCCCGAACGTCGGTCACCACTCAAGAATCCACCGAACGTCCATCTCTTCTGTGCCGCTACGCCAGAGATCCCGTTCTTCTTAGATCGTTGATTCCTGCTTAGTTGCTGCAGTTCTCTTATTCGTTTGTCTCAACCTCTGCTACTCTGCTTGCCTTCTATCGGGTTGCATTCAATTTGCTTTTGTTCTCCATGGCATTCTTCCCTGTGCTAATGTGTTGATTTATTTAGGGGTAAACATTTATGTTTAGTTTTTAATTTAGGGTTCCAATATCATTTTTGATTTGTTGATTCTTTCCTTTTTGAATGCAGAATTAATTCTAGTCCATTTTTTTATTTTTAAATTTTTTAAATGCAGATTTGGTTTTTTATTCTTTTCAAATTTTAAAACTTTTCTTTGTTTTTGCAATCGAAAATATCCACTATCCAATTCGATCATATTCGCAACTTTACAGATCGAATCAGATTCGAATTCAAAAGTGCAGATCCTGGATCCGATCCGATATTTTATCGTGCGGATCGAATCGAAATTATAGCCATATCTGATCTAATTCTGATCTAATTCATGTGCAGCCCTAATTAAAATGTCTCCATATAACCTCAGTCACAAATTCAGACAGTGAAAACAACCACTAATTTAATTATCAGGTTAAACTGTGAACACTACGCCTTTTTGGTGCGGCCCTTCCGCAGACTCTACATTTACGCGGTATGCTAGTGCACCGGAATGTCTTATTATTGTAGTCAGCTCAGTTTCAGATATTCGTTTAGGATTAGTTAAACTATCCGAAATTGATACTAGTATACAGATAAGAATTTATCATATTTTTTTTATTTATTTCCTTTTTGGTCTAGAGGTTATATGAAAATAAGTGGAAGGCTCACTTTCAATACAACACAATCCATACCCAAAAGACAGGCAATCAATATCTTAAGAAAAAAGTGAAATAATGGTATGTAACTAAATTCCTAACTATTAGTTTTAGCGGTATACATTTAAGAGAATGAAATTATAGAATTATTATGTATTGCTTACATGCATATGACTCAAACAACCCGCATTGGAGAAGGAAATGAAAAAGATATGCGTCAAATTAACTTCTACTGCTAAGTTCTAATGAGTATACTTTAACATGGTGTAGTAGTCAGCAGTCAAAGTTACATATAGCATTCGGTAGCAACTGCTCAAGTTTGGGAATACAAACATCAAAATTTCGCTGTACATTGATCAATAATACAAGCTGCTAACCTTGCAGGGATGCAAACTCATTCGTTTTCCAATAAAGGCTTGTTGCACGGATTAAGGACCCCAGCCAGAGATCAGTGTCACAATATCCTGCCCTTTTTCAATCGGTTAAGGCCTGTCATGTACATGGATGACATGTTGTCAAGAAACTCTAATGCTCATGCTTTCAGGCTCAAAGACCGTTCAATTTCTTCAAGCGACCGCCCCTTGGTTTCTACGATGAAGTAATAGGCAAATGCTGCAGCTACCAAAGAAACTGCTCCAAAGCTGGCATATACTGGTGCAACTCCGAATTTCTCCACCAACTCAAGGAAGAATAAGCCCACTACAAAGTTGCACGCCTGAATATGAAGCATTAAATACTAAATTGAACACACCATGATGAAAAAGAATGGCTGGTATATAAATCAACTTACTGTATTCTTCGGTAGTTATGAAAACAACTTTGATAAAGACAAAGCAACAAAAAAGTGAGATAAAACAGCTTCCAATAATACAGGCAAAGCAACAAAATATTTTATTACCCACCCAATGGGTAGAAAAACTGACCCCCATGATCTTCCCCCTAGTCCTTGTGCTGCTAAGCTCCGGAATAATTATTCCTGTCACAGGACCAGCTCCAATTGCAAAAGAGAATATATACCTGTGAAATTGGATAGAGGGAAAATGCATGATTCATTTTCCAAAACCTCAGAAAATATCAAACTCTGGAAACCTCAGGAATCAAATCTTGGTGTCATCATCTGTGGTCAATTTTGAATGGTGAAACAATTATACTGACAAAATGTTTTTCTGTTGTTTTCTTTTATGATAAAAAAAATATTGATATGTTATTTCACAACATTATTCAGTGAGTAAAAATAATAAGCTATTCCAAATCCAAAGGCAACCTTAATACGGATACCATTTTGGCCAGAAAATACATAGAACCGTGACTTTGTAAACAATACATGGCAAAGGTACTATTTAGCTAGAACAGCTCATAATAAAAAGCAACTATAAATTTTTCACACTTTTGGTTATATGCAGCACATGCATGCTGCTTTAAAATTACTTGAGTTAATACATCCAAACATAATTTATTCCAAAGTAGCTTTTATTCCCTTTCTTTTCAAACTTATTATCCAAATATCCATGGTTAACTATTCCAATCATACCGAATTATTTAGCCATAGTCTAACCAAGTTTAAAACACCCATTTCTACAAATAAGTAAACACAAGCTAGCGGAAATATTTATTCGATAAACTATTATATCAGCAGCAAGTGAATTCATACATGATAGTTCCCAGTATTGATAAGTTGTTGCTTAGCAGCTCATCCAATGGAAATACGACAGCAAAAGCCACAAGAAACATAGAAATTGCCTACAGAGAAGCATATTTGAAAATCGTTGGTAAAACAGTCAAAATGCTGGTCTGAGCTAGGTACAAGACAAAAAGCAATTGATTTGTGCGCCTATGCACACACGTGAATGGTTGTGCTATTGTTACATATTGTACACTCTCACCATCCCCAGGTAGCTTCCTATTAGAAGTTTCTGTCTTCCTTCCCTATCAACCAAGTATAAAGCACAGAGTGCACCTGAAAGAAACAAATAGGTCACAGCAATTGGAATTTGATACCTAGGGATCGTTATGTCTAAGTATTCTGTTTGGTTCAAAATAAAAGTAGAAACTGAAATAAATGAAACGACTAAATTACCCTATTAATTAAAAAGGAAAAAAAAAAAAGCCCAACTCCCTAACCAACTCTGCAGACATTCCTTTCCCATTTCCCATCTGTCTCACTATTGTTATCATATTTGATTTCTTGAATTTGCTCTGTTGTTCTCCTCTTTATTTGCTCTATTGTTTTATGGTGCCTTCTTGAATTTGTTTCTATACTTGGTTGTAAGGGCTACTAGAGAAGAGCAAATTGGTTGCTATTGATGCTGGAAACAAGGGCTACCCTCAAAATAAGGTATGTAACTTGATGATTATGATATCTTTGACATAAAATTTCTGATGCATTGATGATGACACTGATCTTAGGTAGTTAACATCGTGGTTAGCTTTGCATAAAGTCACAATTTGACTAGTTGTTTTCAACTGTGAGGGGTTTTGAGGTTTTCAGATTTGATGAGTTATTGTGGTGTCTGATCCTTTTTACTGGTTCTTTAAAGAACAAATTTCACAAGCTAGTTGAACTTTAATGGATAATTACCACTTTAATTTTGTGATATCTCTCTACCTTCATTCTGTTTCTTTGAAGGGATGAAAAGTAAGTTATTATGTCTTAGATTTTCAATAGAGGTACTTATCAAGTAATAGATAGAGGGAAATAATGAACTAATTCGGTGTGTCGATGAAATCAAAGGGGAGAAAATGAAGGTTAGAGGGTGATTGAGTTTTGGGGCACATAAGTTTGTGCTAAGAGTTATTTTTTACACCATGGCGGCAGCGATGGGACAGAGGCTTCAGCAAGGTCTGCATGATGGTGGTGCTTCAGCATTTGAGAAGAGAAACAACGAATGAGAAAAAGCCCTAATTAGTTTTGAACAAAAACTTGGAATTTTAAACTTTGAATGAGGGTATTCTTTGAAGAAATTATTAGTAAAATTTCAGTCGCCATCCCAAAAAATTGCAGTCCCCACTTTCTTGAGGTACTAAAGGGACTGAAATTTTAGTTCTAGTCTCAAGCCAACAAACATAGTAGTGAGTCTCATTCCCTCGGTCTCAATCTCAATACCTCAAAACAAACACAGCCTAAGAGAAATCAAGTTTGTGAATGCAAAAGAATGCAGTGTAGACTGTTCACCTGCAAAGTTAGTAAGTCCAACGAATAAGCTTGCCAAAGCACTGCTTTGAATTCCAACATCTTGGAACGTCAATGATGAAAAGTATAGAACTCCATTTATTCCAGCAAACTGCTGAAGTGTAAAAAGAGTCCCTCCAATAAAGGCAACTGCATTGTTACATGATAATATCACGAATTTCATTCACAATTCAAGTAATGACAGCAAGTAATGACTATCAACGTATACTTATATATCAAGAGGGGGAAGGTCTACTTCATGCAATGCATAAGTCAAAGCTGATAAACTGATGTCGTAGTTAAGTTAAAATACTCATGGATCCATATATTTGGTATAATCAAACATATATTCTTTGCTGGACGTATCACTAGGAAGAGATAGAGAAACAGGTTTTATAGGTCAAGTCAACCAATTTGACCGGCTACTTTTGTCCTGTTCAGTTTCTATTATTCAACAAGAAAAAAAAGTCTAATCCACTGGTTTGAGCAGGTTGGGGAGAGTTTGTTTGTTTTTATATCATATCCCTCACTCACACTTCACCTCACTGGGCCAAAGCTTAAAAGATTGCCACCAGGTCACACCGTCACAAATGTATAGTAGCCCATTTCTATCTCTCATTCTCACTGCGAGGACTAATGTGTTTAACTTTTGTATTGCAAAAGATTCATTTCTACCCCCTCAATCTTGTAATGAATGCTTCACATAAACACTACAATATCAAGCCGAAGTTAACCTTTTCATTTCTCTCTCAACCAGTGTCTACACACTCTCTGATTTACTATTAAAAGAGATTTTACTAATATATATATATATATATATATATACACTTTTAGGATCCGGTATTATTTATTGTTTATCTTTATTTATTTTCAGATAGTATTTATCTATTTTACGGGAGGCTGACTAATGATCATTATATATTTTAGGACACCCTAAAACTTTTTTCCCTCCATCAGTTACAAATGTTTCATATTCCAAACATAGTAATGAACACCTCCCTCCCGCCTGTGAGTATTCTGTGAATCTCTTTAGCACCAAATCCCTAGGTCCAACAGCTCTTGGAAACCTAAAGCTTCACCTGATTCTCCATTTTTTTTTTTTCAGTTTCTCATGCCCCTGTACTAATTTTTTGCAAAATCATTTGTGTCATATGGTGCCACACAATTCCAGACAATGACCTATATGCCTATGGAACATATGTCTCTCCTAGCCAGATACTCAATCTCGGTTAGGGAAAAGATTAAATTTCCACGCACAGAATAGCCAAGACCACCTTCATACAACCTCTAGAATGTGGCTCCTCCAGGATCTCTGACCATCTACTGTCCAAATCACTGCCATCACTCATGCTGACAGACTGAAATTCTTCAATTGCATTCTCTACTTCAGATGCACCCCAAAGCTCCCGTATTACTGTTTTAGCTTCATCCATTCTCCCAGCCTGACCAGAAATATTATAGCTTTGTAAAGAGTGTACAAGCTTATAAATTGTCACATAGAGAGATCACAAAGTCCTACCTTACAAAGCCACCGTGGACTCTCGATAGCAAACTGCATACCAAGTGCAACAACAAAACCAGGGACACTCGCAATATACAACATTGTCCTCCACCTGAAATATATATTTATCAATGGCATATAGGCATTATTCGAAAATAAGTTCCAGTTTCTAAAGAATGTAAGATACAGAAAAAGCAAGAATCATTATCAGAGTAAACCAGAGAGGACCAAAAGCCAGCTCCCATATGAATTCATGAAAAGGTTTTATTTCAGTGAATATTTTAAAAATGTATTCATATTAGTTTTAAGCATTTTAAGTTCTAAGTGCAAAAAATTGAAATCAAGACATCCCTAAGGCCATCACTACCAGAGTGCTTCAATTTTCATCCCTCTGATCTAGGTTGTCAAGGATAGGTTCTTTGAAAGTCTAATAGGAAAAGCTCTTCCGGTAACCTAGGTTGCTAAGAATAGGTTTCTTAGAGGTCTAGTAGGAAAAACCCATTTTATCTATCTTTTTTCCGCTATGTCTTTGGGCATGCCTTTTACTGAATAATCCTTATCTATTGTGATAAAACCCCTAAGCCCCAATCTATTTCTTATCATCTGGTATCCACGTCGTAGGTAAATTCTTATTTATCTACACATTCCATGGGTCTTGTTTAGTCTCTTTGTTTTTTCTCTTTAATTTCTGTAAATTCACGTTAGAGTTAAAAAAAAAACGAAAAAAATTCTTATTTATTTTGGTTTTCCAATTATTCTATTTTTAGGTCATTGTCTGCACAAAAAAAAGTCGCAAAAAAAATTAAATTATGAAGAAAATTATGAGGAACCAGTTTGTGCCATCATCATACCACAATGAATTTTTTTGAAGATTTTGTAAGTTGCAACAAGGTTCACAATCAGTGATGGAGAACCACAAGGAGTTTTTATATTTGATGGACAAGGCTAATATTAAAAGGAGTCCTGAGGTTCTTATGGAATGATTTTTGTTTGGATTACGTGAAGAACTTGCAGATAAAGTCCAACGTTACCGTTACGCAACCATGGAGGATTTGGTCAAATTGGCCATTGACAGGGAGCAGATGCAACAAATGATAGATCGCCATAAGAAGAGAATTTCTTCTACGCCTATCTTTCATTCTTCTTCAAAGCCAGAGATGGAAGAATTTGTTGAGTATGCTGTAGAGGGTGATGTGTCCTTGGAAGATTCAAAAGTGTAGAATTTCTCAACTGGGTTCTTGGGATGTAAGGAATTTAAAAATCCAGAGAGAAGAAACAGAGAAAGAAAGTGAGTGTTTGAGTGAAAAGGATCAATGTTTAATTGAAAGCGAGAGTTTTGAGAGAAAATATGAGAATAGTGAGAGGAGTCAATGAGTGACAAAGAAACTGAGAGCAATAAACACACTTGTGAGAGACATCTAGAAAGTTCTAGCTTAGACAAGAGTACATTAGTATCATTGAATTCCATGGAATCCTTAGTTTCTCATACATCTAACCACGAAATTCTTAGTGTTTTTATATCAATTTTCCCAGGCTTTGTAGATTCACTGATCAATTATGGAGGCATTAATATGGATGAAAAGAAAGGAAGACAAATTGCACACTTTGGACAAGATGGTGAAAGTATGGTTGGAAATATTGAACTTGCACACATGAAGGACATGGTCACAATTCAATGGGTAGAGAAGAGCCATCAAACCATGGTATTTAAACCCAGAGATTGGGTTTGGATTCCTTGGAGGGACGAAGAGCATCTCATTCAAAATTCGAGGACGAATCTTTTTGAAGAGGAAAGATGGTATTTTTGTCATCTTAGAGCTAAGGGACAGAATGATAATCTTGTCATATTCAAGGATCTAAATTCTAGAAGAATTGTGCCATGCCAGTCTTAGATATTAAGAAGACCAAGAGTCCGTCTCAAAAATAGTGGTGCTAAAAGGGCAACAATTCATAAGGCCCATTGAGCTAAAGCAAGACAACAAGAAGCCCAATAAAGTTTTTCAAATTCAATGGAAGGCATAATTTATTAATTTTCGAATTTTAGTCATTTATTTTTAATTTGTTTTGCTATTAGAGTTTGTTCGAAGATTTGATTTACTCTTGATTTGTTTAGTAGTATTTTTAGGGATTTTAAATTTAAATCAAATCTGATCTAATCTAATAAGATCAAATTTGATTTAAATCAGTTATCATATCTTTAGGATTTTAAAATTTAAATCAAATCTGATCTAATCCAATAAGATCAAATCTGATTTAAATTAGTTATCTTATCTTTAGGATATTTAATTTAAGTTATCTTATCTTTTAGTTAGTTTGTTAGGGGCCTATTTAAACCTTTGGTGAGACAATTTACACAACTTTCATGAATAAAATTTCCTTAGTACTTTATGCACGTTTTTTTAGTGTGATTAAGTGAGGTGAATGATTTGTTTCGGCTTGTTGCATGGAGAAAATTGAGTGATTCAATTTTTATCTCTCTGATCTAGGTTGCTAAGAACATATTTCTTAGATGTCTAATAGGAAAAACCCCTTTTATCTATCTTTTATGTTTTTGCGGTGTCTTTGGGTATGCCCTTTACTGAATAATCCTTATCTATTGTGATAAAACTTCTAAACCCCAATCTATTTCTTATCAAAAAAATTGCAGTGGACAGATTACCAATAAAAGTACAAGATGAAAATACATAGAACTGAATTTCAGTCCTAACACACCTCAGCAGTAAGGAAGATCAAGGGCAGAATGGGAAAATAACTCCTTTTCAATTTTCATATAGGAGCAGAGGTAAGAAAATAATGGAACGAGGTTATAAATAGAAAAGAGTGGGGTAACTAGAGAGTAAGAACGAAGTAGAGTAAGAATTAAGGAGAGAATTGGCCTCCCAAATGGCAAATATCATTTTTATCATTTGCTATACACTCATACACACTTACATAATATAATTCTTCACTGATTTGGGATATATCACACTGATACTCCCTTCTCTGTGATTTCATATTCTTGTCTCTTCCTATTCTCTTCTATTACTCCCTACCGCATCCATATATTGCTGCTACTTAATTCTGTTCTGCTTCCTAAATATCTCTGGGAGTCTTACAAAACCAAGCCATTTTCCAACTAGTTGTGGTGAACAGAATTTAGAAGGCCTAACTAATTATTCATGAAATAAAAATGTGAAATTGAGAAAAGTTATGAGTTAAATACTAATTTAGTTTTTAAAACAAAAAAAGTAGACAAGAAACTCACCAATGTGGATCATTCTCAGAAGAAATTCCAAGAAATAATGAAGCAATAATGCCAACACAAGTGCCGATTTGACATAAAGAGCCTAGTGCCCCCCTGTATCTTGTCGGAGCAACCTACGACACATTGAACAGACATATGAATGAAACCGACTTATTATTTTTGTCTTACTCTTTTTGTCAACATTATGCATTTTGGTCCCTTAACTTACCAAAATTTTCGGTTTGGTCCTATACCTTTTCTTTCTATCCTTTTTCTGCCCTCTTATGTTTCATATAATTAACAATTTAGTCCCAGTTAACTAATTACATCACACAACAGACAGAAAATATTGACATGGCAAAATCATCCACATGTGTCCTACATGAATACCATTTGTGCCATGCCAACATCTTTTTGTCAACGCGTTGATCAACAGAAGATAACACAACAAATGGAGGCAACATTGCTAAACAAGACAATGTCAGTGATGTGGTCAGTAGTTGGAGGGAGGCAGTAATGGGAAGTCACTGATAGTGCTGGGACCTGTGAAGTGAGGACAGCAGATAAGGTTGCGGAACAACACAAGGTTTGTCGAAAAACTTATCAGGATAGTGATCCAGGTGTTGGAAAGAGTGGCTTTTCAAGTGTTTTGAAATATTATCAAGTTGTTTTGAATATTGTAGATTTGTTGCACGACTTTGTTTTTGGTACAAATCGCTTATTTTGAGACATGATTATTTCTTGATCGGATTTCATGCAACTCGTTTAGTTCGAGTTGTTTTGCAGCTTAATGACTTGTTTTAATACAAATCATTTTTCAAATTTATAGTACAGATTTCCTACTACTTGTTTTGATACAAATCGTTTATTTTAAAACTCGTAATTATTTCTGAGTATAACCTCGTCTAGCTCGTTCAATACGAGTAGTTTTAAGGTTTTGTGATTTGTTTCATTTCAAATCATTTAATTAAAACGTGGCTATTTTTTTATCTGATTTCATACAACTAGTTTAAATCCGAGCTGTTTTTAGGACTTTATAACTTGTTTTACAACTTTGTTTTACTTTGAGTCATTTTTAAGTATCAGATCATCTTTATAGCTATCGGAATTCGTTGCTTTATCCATCGTGCCCGCTCGAGGTCGAGCTTTATGAAGTTGGACTCAAGCAATCAAGCGGATCGGATTATCAAATGAAGCTTTTCAATAATTTGTTCAACTCGTTCATTCCGAGTTTTTTATAGATGACTTGTTTTTTATACAAGTCACTCTTTCGAAGCACAACTCGTTATATATCAATTTATTTTGCGCGATTTGTTTTAATGCAAATTGCTTATATGGTTATTTTTTCCTCGATTTCGTTCAACTCATGACCTTGAATTATTTTAAATCATCAAGCCAGATTATAACCATTGGACACCAATTTGAACCTCGTCGCTTTATCCGAGCGACCAATAAAAAGGTCGGCTCGTGATTTTTGCACTTTGTCGAGCATAAAATGGCACCTTAAGTGAAGGGATTATATGCGTATTTCCTTCCCTTTCTATTTTTTACAAGGTGGTTATCCTTGTGTGTGATACAATTCATTTCACCCGAGCTGTTGGAGGTTTGTTTTTACGTTTCGATTTTGTTCAAAACATTTACAATCAATTCTTTCCTTTCCAACTTGTTTCTGTACGAGTCGTTTGGTTGAAGAGTTGTTTTTCTTGTCATTTTTGTTTTTACCCTTTTAATTTTTTACAACTCATTTTATATCGAGTTGTTTCAATTTTGCTTTAGAGATTCATTTGATACAAATCACTTTTTAATGCTTTGCTTTAATGATTTGTTTTTATACAAATCACTTTTAAAGCTTTTCTCTTAGATTGACACTTGTGCTCGATACAAGTTGGTTGAAAATATGGATAATTGGCACAACTCGTTTAAACCGAGTTGTCCTTATATTGTAGATGCTGGAACAAGTTTTCTTTGGACAACTTGTTTTTGTGAAGTTGTTCCATTTTATACGACTAAGTTGTCATCTTTGAGGTCGGATACTTTGTAGTAACCCTTTTCCAAGACTTCAGTGATCTTGTAGGGTCCTATCCAGTTTGCTGTCAGCTTTCCTTCGCCCAACCTCTGTAGCCCGATATTTTTCTTATCAAGATGAGGTTGTTTGTGGCAATCTCGTAGCCATCCTTTGCCTCAAAATCTCTTTTCTTATCCGAGTTTGCTATTGAATTTCTGAAAGAAGGTCGAGCTCTTCTTTTTTAGCTTGAATGTTACCAACCTCATTGGAAATTTTCTCAAAGCTTCTTCTCTTATCTGAGTTTGCTCTCAGATTTCTCGAACGAGGTCAAGTTCTTGTGTGTTCCGACTTCATTGTAGAATGTTGCCCTTGGTTTTTCTTTATTTATGTCAATGGGAATCATGGCTTCTGTGCCATATGCATGTCGAAAGGGAGAATTTTCAGTGGTGGTTTGAGTTGTTCCATATGCTTATAGTATTTGTGTGAGCTCTGAAAAGTCGATCAGTGGAAACCAGCTTGTAACACCTTTTTGCCAGTGACTTGCCCCCAGATGAATTCCATAAATTTCACTTTGGGTTTCATCTAAAACCTTTTGTATTCGAAGTCGGGAGGTGTTGAGATCCACTTTTATAGAGAATATTACAAACTAAGGTGTAGCGTTGAGCTTCTTTCATTAATCTCCTTGCCTCCCTTTACTCTAGAGGAAGGATATCGAACTTGATATATTCAACATTTGGAGTCACCCGTCTCTAAATTATGAGAATGTCGTTCTTGTCGACTTCTTTTGATACTGAAGGTGACTATAGTGTTTCTTAGATCATGATTTTATTATTGTCTTAGACTTTGTACTGGCTAGTTTGGAGATTTACTGTTGAAGTAGACAGGCACAGCTAGGTAGGAGATGAGCTTTACTCTTGCCACAAGAATTTTATGAATTCTTGGAAGGCTTGTTCACATTCTGAGTTCACATGCCCCTTTTATAGTACAGTTTTCTCCTCTTATTTTCTTGCTACTTCTTGATTTTGTTAGGTCCAAGTATTAATGGTTCACTGAATCCTACTATAACCTCTATTGGATAAGACTTGTTAGGCGATTTCTTTCTCCCACCCCCGTTTGCTATTGGAGTATATTCTTCGTGTGATAATTTATTGTTTCCGTTATATACTTCCTCTTGACAGGTTGACTTTCTTCTGATTTTTCCCTTCCTCTTCATGACTTTGATGTCTCTTTCATAAAAGTGATTATACCACAAAACTTACATTTATGTTGTGTCCAATTTCACTATCATTGTTTGGTTGTATGATTGTATTTTTTGTGCCAACAAATCCATTGAACAAATTCCTTTTACAAGACTTTTCATAATTTCTTTAGGGCTTCTTTGGACACCATTCTCGAAAAAGATCTTTTAAATGATATCTTTTTAAAAAAATCTTTTATAAAAGTAAAAATAATTTTATATTTGGATCTCATGCAAAAATATTTTTTTATCTATCAATTATGTTTGAATAAAATAAGATAAAAATACTTTTTTTTATTCATTTATTATATGAAAAACATCTTTTTTTTAAAGAAAAAAGATATAAATTGTAACTTCTCACAAAAGATATTTTTATATTTTTCTAGTACTTTTACTATTACTATTAAAAAATTGCCAAACACACTAAAAAATAAAAAAGATCTTTTTTCTATGTAAAAAGATCTTTTCTTATTGATTTAATGGCGCCCAAACAAACAGCTAATCAGATCAGTTGTTTCTTCTGCTAAAGACCTAGAGTAGTATCGGTCTTGTTTCCTCCTTTCTTTTTCACATTTTCTTTTGCCAATTAAATTTTCTTTTAGTTAAACATTCTTTTCTTCAGTTGGCTTAAGACAATGCTTTGTTTTCTTTTGTTTTGGTTGTGTGTGCTTTCTTTTTTAATGACATTCATCTTTATTGGAGTGAGCATCAAATTCTACAACAGAATTATTTTTTTTTCATATTCATTGGCAGTGATGCAATTTGTGAGCAACCAACGAAAGATGCACCCAAATACGGTCTCATATCCCTTTTATTTGAATCTCCTTAGACTCCACTTTGGGAGTCGGGCTCGTGGGTTTGGTTTTAACCGGTGGTTGAGACGCAACCAGAGCATGAGAACCCAGATTCGGAATAGAGCGATCAGTCCGTAATTCACAATTGCTTTGTTGTTCAACCTGAAGAGGTAATCGGGAACCTTCAAGATCATGGAGGAGGCTTCAGAGCGACCTCGCTCGAGGGCTTCAAGATCATGGAGGCACTAATGTTGAGGGCGTCAAGGAACTAGCTCTTGCATTTAATGGAGCCATTGAGGAGGGAGCTAATGCTACCGGCTCGGGAGGTGGTGTTGATGGAAGAGGATTCAGGAAAGGAGAAGAGGCAGGGACGAGCGGATTTGTGGCTTTCATTATGTGCGACGCGGTCATACCCATCCTGTTCTCCATGTCTGGCGAAGGTAACAAAAACATCGGAGAGGAGAGAGGGAGAAGCTGTGATGATGGCAAGGAAGGTTGCAAGAACACCGGCAAAGAAAGTAGCCGAAGAGCAATGTTTTCCATTCTTTCTTCACTGATTCAGTATGACCATTTTATTTATTTATTTATTTATTTTCATAAAATTTGTGCACTTAGGAATATGCAACTGTTCCATTACCATGAGTAGGTATCTGTGGTTGATTTTTCTGTCTGGTGTGTAGATCGGCACTGGAAGTAAAAATCTTTAGAGTGGATCACCACTTTTTTTTTTTGGACGATGCTGATGAATTTGCGGTTTCCAATCCACCATGGTTGGTGCGGTCATCATCATATCGAGAAGGTGCATTGGGGGCTGGTGTGTTAGCCGCGGCTACGGGTGCATTTATTTAGTATATTTAATCCAATTTAACTGTAGAAGCAAAATCATCATCCCCATTTGATATCGTCTGTCCATTGGGAGAAGTTTTTACGGGTTTTCTGGTATTCATAGAAACTGTATTCCAGCCTCTTTAATATGCTTGCATCCTATTCATGTCGAATGGTTGTCTGACCATCTTGTTGATCATCTGCCATTATCAAGTGTTGAGCTTCAGATCCCCGGCAATGGCACCAATGTTCCGTCAGTTACCTGGAACGGTGATTTGGGCCTGAACGTGAAGTCTAGACTCCTTCTGAGGCAGCGTCCGACTTGTGCTGGTGCCGAAGTGCCACCGTTCGAGTTCCTCGTGAGGAGGTGGGGATGACTCTGATACTTAAGTTAGCAAGGACTTTAGGCAGGTTTTTAGTAAATTGGGACTTGAATATACCTGAGAAGTGTCGGTGTATTTATAGCAGATTAGATAACCACCTTTTAAAGTAATTCCACCTTTGAAAATGGATAACCGTTCCCTTTGTTGGAGAAGTTGTTAAGATTTTCCTTCTAGATAAATAGGAGATATCTTAGGAGTCAATTACTTAATTAGATAAGTGGGACCAAACTGATGTCACTGTGTCCTACCTCTATGAGGTCGGGTAAGAGTAGATTGGAACGATGTCTGTAGGTTAAGCTTTATTCGTTTTGAACTTGGCTAAATTGTGGGCTAGTGCATGAACAGATGGTAATGCTGATACTGGTTAAGATTATGGACCTAAATAGGAGAGAGTAAATAGAGACTGAAAATATATGAATAATTACTCTGATTGAATACGGTGTGCTGTATGGAAGGAACACTAACCTCTATTTAATAAACAGGGAACCCCTAATTCTAATCAAATAAAGAAAAAATAATGAAAACATGGCAAATATCAGAACTTATTCCAAAAAATACTACTGGAGGAGAGGCAAGAAGAAAATAATCGAATGAGGTCTAAGGAGTGAGGGGAACCGAATTTTAGGGAGTTTGTTAGACGTGAGAGGTTATATATAGAACAAGAGGAGCAATTGGAGGTTAGGAAGAATGTAGAGTAAGAATAAAGAGAGAATTGGCCTCTCAAATGTCGAATATCAGTTCTATTATTTCTAATACACTTATACACACATAATATAGTTATTCTCTGATTTAGGAGATATCATAGTGATACTTCCTTCTATGTGATTTCATATTCTTCTTTATTCCTATTCTCTTCTATTACACTCTACTGCATTCATATATTGCGGCTACTTAATTCTGTTCTGCTTTCTAAATATCTCTGGGAGACTTACACTGTTTCTTAAAAAACGTAGTTGAACACTTGATTGGAGTCTAAAAATCACATTGATACATAATAACAATTAAACGAACAAGCCAATAAGCATTTGGTTTCTGCATGAGCGAAGAAAATGTTCCTTCAAATGGGTCTCACTATCAAATAAGTGATGATATTAGAAAGAAATTATTGCATCATTCATAGCTTTTCCTTCTATTAGCTAAGGTCCTCTTATCTCTCTGTACTCTTCTCTTCTCATTAATAAGCATCTGCTGTGTACCAAGCCAATTTAGAAATTAAGGATCTAATCGTAATTGAGTGAAATATGGACTTGGGTGGGTTTTGTAACTAACTTGCCTAGCTGGAAAATGAGTAAGAGTGGGCATTGTTATAAGAGAGAGGTGGGAACTATAAAAGGCTGTGGGAAGTAGTGAGAAGACATGGAAAAAGAGGGAAAAAGATAGGATCACACTCTAGGAGAGAATCAGGTGTCTTGAATACCTTCCTTTTACTTGATAATGATTACAAATACTGGGAAATTGGGTGATATCTAATATCACTCCGTCTCCCTTGTCTTCTATTACTATTTCTTTCTTCTACTTATTCTAGATGCCAGGTTCTTACAGAATCACTAATGGAAAATACAGGACCTAGTATATGGTGTTGACATGAGCTAAATCAACCTAGTATCATTAGAAAGCAAGAAAACGGTTTCCAAAGCTATATAGTTGATATCAACAAGTACCTCAGATATGTATATGGGAACAAGAACTGTATTCACGCCGATACCAAGACCAACCAGAAATCTTCCTCCAAGTATATCATTCAACGAGTGGGCTTTTGCACTGGAAATAAATCAGAATATGTAAGTTCTGACCATTTTGTAGAAAAGCAACAAAAGTGTTAAATCATAGCATTTGCCTTCTGATCAATATAAGTAATGATGAATCACAAGGAATCACAAAATAGTGAGCAATCATCTAATACATAACAAAATCATATTTTAAAAGAAAGGATATGAACAGAAAATTCATTAACTACAATAGAGAAATATTATGAAATTCCCTGTTACCTAACAAAATTTAAGTATCAGAAACATAGTTTACAATCATTAACAGGAGCAAAAGCCATCACCTTAATAAAAGGACAAGAGAGAACAAAAAGAAGGTAAACCCTGTTAAATAAGTTCCCAAGGAATAGAATGAGTAGCTATATGACAGAAGCAAGTTGTTTGTTCCTTTTAAGCTAGTTTAGCAGGTTTAGGAGCAGTAGGGCTAGGCCTAGCTGCTACCTATAAATACTAGGGATTGGTTAGTTTTTAGTCAGTTGGAAAAATCTGTTCATTTTGTTAGTTCAGGAGAGGGAAATTCTCTCCAGAGTTGGTTAGATCCAACAGTGTACTTCAATAACGGGATTGTGATTCACAATCCCTAGTATATCAATAAAATCCCTAATTCTACTAGATCTTAGTTCCTATCAACTGGTATCAGAAGTCCATGGATCCTGGTACTTGTGGTGAATGGTGCAACCACGATCGCACAAAATGGAAGGGAGATTGGATGCGATAGAATCACGTTTTGACCGATTTGAAGACGTGTCGCACGCTACAGGAGATGCTTCAGAGGATCGATGCATGAGTGGATTCCATGGATCAGGGTGCTCTAATCTGCCATGACCGGAGTTCTCCGGCATCGCACCAGGCCGCCAGCGGCTAGCAAGGAAGCAGAACCGCGCCGGAGCAGTGGAGAAAACTAGAACTCCCAATATTTTGCGGTGAGGACACGATGACCTGGATCAAACATATGGAGCAGTTCTTCTTGCTCAGTGCGGTGCCGGAAGAGGAGTGGCTCGCGGTGACGACATTCGTCAAGGAAGGCCGCACGTTCACATGGTTCCGGTGGTGGGACGCGACCGCGCCGACGCTGCAGTGGCAGTCCCTTCGCGTGGCGTTACTACGTCACTTATAGCCTGAGCGGATGCAGAGTCCCTATCAATCACTGCTGAAGCTGCAACAAACCAGCACCATGAAGGACTCTACTGACCAGTTTGTGCTGCACGCACGTCCGCTGCAAGGTCTGGCTCCAGAATTATTGATTGACGTGTTCTTGAATGGATTGAAGCTGGAAGTGAGTAAGGAATGCAGGCTGTTCTCGTTCCAGACTGTGGATGAGTTGATGGAGTTGGTGCAGAAGGTGGAGAATCGTAACATGGCACTGCGGGCTGCTCCTAGCCACAGTGTGGGTACGCCTATGACACAAAACTTCGTTACTAACAAGGCGGTACTCGTACCGGTGGCGACGGGTCCGGCAAGCAAGGGTGCGGAGTCAGGGGTGGAGCCGCCAAAACGGCCGAGGGATGCGTGACCTTAGCAATCAATGGGTTGTACAAAGCTAAACGAGCACGAGGCGAATGCCTTTTCTGCGATAAACCATACTCAGCAGAGCATGTGTGCAAGAACAAGGAATTCAAATTGCTGGTTATGGAACCTGAGACTGAGGAGGAGGGTTGGTCGGAGTACAAAGCCATCCCGGAGTGGAGCAATTGGAGCTCCTTTCCAGAGATCCACCTTGAGGACAAGGTGGTTGTCCAGGGGGGAGTAATGATAGAAGCAAGTTGTTTGTTCCTTTTAAGCTAGCTTAGCAGGTTTAGGAGCAGTAGGGCTAGGCCTAGCTGCTGCCTATAAATACTAGGGAATAGTTAGTTTTTAGTCAGATAGAAAAATATGTTCAGTTTGTTAGTTCAGGAGAGAGTTGGTTAGATCCAACAGTGTATTTCAATAAGGGGATTGTGATTCACAATTCCTAGTTCATCAATAAAATCCCTAATTCTGCTAGATCTCAGTTCCTATCACTATATTAGCAGTTAGTTCCTATCGATTTGGCTCAAAATCATACTTCAAACTATGTGATGCCCTAAAGAAGCATCATATAAAGGAAATTTCCAATGTAATGTTCTTAGATACCAAAGTGATAGAAATTGTAATGGGAAGCTCAATAAGCAAGACTAAATAGTGATATTCATTCAACTAGCCGAAGAGAAAAAGGGATCTTTCAAATAGTATTACTGGCAATAAGTTTACAAACCACTATATTCCACTAGGATAATGCATGAACATTACTTTCTAAAGTAACTCCCGGATAGGTATGAGGTGATCGAAGGACTTTAAAGGTTGCTTTGTTAGGAACCTACAGTTTGTTAGTTTAAATAAAGGTTAAAAGTGGGAATGGACATAGAGAGGATTAGAGAGTAGTGGGAAGCTGCACACTGTAACCAACTCTGCAGAGTTAGCATAGGCCATAGGCAGCAAGATGAGAGACTATCTGTATGAGTGTGTGCGAGAGAATACATTCCAGCATTAGTTTTAAATAGGCTTAGGAGAATAAGAGCTGCTATAGTTCTCTAACTTGCGTTTCTTTCTATTTTTGCAATTCCTACACTGTTATTTTCTACCTAATTCGATACAAATATCAGACTTTGGTGTGTGAACATACACATAATTCTTCTTTTATCTCTGCCTATTTTCTATGATTTCTACCATGCTTTTAAGATTAGAGATTATCCCAAAGAAACCCTAAATGGTAAATGTTAACAAAAAATCTATATCTAGCTCGAAGAAAAGAAAAACTACATAATTAGAAAATTGAGGGAAAAGATAAAAAAGAAGAGGAACAAACCTCTCCACACCAATCTTAATTAAGTTCTTGACAGCCAATTGTAAATATAGCTCACTACTAAATGACAAAGCTCATCAACAACATAATTCCAGCATATTATCTTAGCTAAAAGAAAAGTACAAGCCTTTTATTGGACTCACTTTTCTGTCTACAATCTAGGCTACAATGGAGTGTGGAGAGATGAAAAACAATAAAAACAAATCAGGGAAATGACAAAAAATAAAACAGCAATAGCAAAAGGATAGATAAAAGAAAAGAGAAGTCCTATCATACAAATGAACTGTTTGCAACCAAAGGTTTTAAGTGCACACTATTAGATGCCCATAGTCGCACATCGAGTAGCATGAGATGTTTTATATTGTACTTAAGAAGAGTGGTTCTTCCCCTTAATAGCTAGCTCTTAAGATATGGTTCCTACTTCCCTCAGGTACTTAAAACACTCATGGTAAATTATGATCTTTACTGGCATATCATATCCTTTTGGGATATGGGTCACTTCAGATATGAATAAGTAAGATATCAAAGTAGGCTTTTGGCTTTGACTAACACCTTTTAACTGTTTTTAAATACTTGGAACCATATTGCATGCAAACTTTCTACCCAGTGATTCGATCGAATTTGAATCAAATTAAAACCAGTTAGCTTTTGAAGTGTGCACCATTTGTTGGAAGAAACTGCAGGTCTCAAAATTCACAGAAATGAATCAATTATGGAAATAATATTATCCAAAACTTTTGATGCCCTAATAGACAGTTATGAAGTTAAGAGGATTCCTTTTCAAATTTCTAACATGAAAACTTGATAACCTCTATATATGCAAGAATAAACAGATGCTGCAGTTAAATTTCATGAACCATGTTATTATGTTACCTTGTTATAGCCCCAAGAATTAAGGGTATGGTATCAATCTGAAATGTGAGCCGACAACCAAGTTTATCTGCCAAAGGACCAGCACTTAAGCTCCCAATAAATGCACCAGCAATAAAAATACTGACAACAAGTCCCTCAAGAAATGAGTTTCCATCAAAGCCAAGCTCTCGAGCAACAGAAACAATAGGGCCATTCATTACTCTGCAAAACATGTGATTTTTATTAATTCATATATAGCTAGAACCAAAAAAAAAAAAAAAAAAAAAAAAAAAAAAAAACCTAAATCATTGCATATTTCTTAAAAGTCAAATTTACTTGTGCTATGGTATATCAGATCAAGAATCACAGATAATGGAACACAATATTGGGTTTCACTTTACAAGATCAAGGAGAAATACTGCACCTACCCTATCGAACTTAGTCTTCAACTATAACAATTTTAAGCCTTTAATCTCATTCTGTTATTCTAAATATATTGAAGTACACCCAATCCATGAATTGTCATCTTATTAAGAGAACACATCTCATATATCATAGTAAAATTCTTTTAAATGATATAACAAAACTTAATGAAACAATAACTTAGAAACTTTGAATACCAACATTTGACCAAATTAAACCGCTTTATTTATAAGTTAAAATCTTGATTATTAGATCCTATGTCATGTAACTATCACTTCAACACTACCGAAACAGTTATACCTCAATTCCCGAACAGAAAAGAACAGCAACTTTCAGTTTCACACAGCTATTGTGAAACTTCTTCTCCCTCTACCAACACCTAACTTAGTAGAAAATAATTAGAAGTTAAAAGCAGAGAATTATGAAGAGAAACTGACCCAATATGATACCCAAATATAAAATTGGACATGGAAGCAACGAGAACATGAGGAAAAGCAGGCAACCACCCGTAATCAAATCCCCCGCCGCCACCCCTTTTATTATCAGATGAAGAAAGCTTTCTACCTTCATCTGCAGCATTAGTATTTTGAAGCTCAGCAAACAGATACAATATAATAATCTCACAGGGGAAAGGAGAAAAAAAAGAAACAAAATTTCAAGACCTTCGGGAGTAGTTGCGGAATCCGGCAACTGATCCTTGAGGGCAGAAACTCTGAGTCTGGGTCTGGAATGACCAAACGAGCATTTGAGGGCACCATAATGAAGCTTTTGCGTTCTTTTTGCTTTAGGCAAGTAAAGGTTTGGAATGGAAACAGGAGCAGAAACGATCGCTGCTGAAACGGGCCACATTGGATATCGTCTAAACACCACAGCTTTTTTTTTTTTATTACCACCCGACCACACGTTCGAATTCTTCTCTTTTATTTTTTATTTTTTTGGTGACTACTGACTAGGTTGGATTCTTTCGTTCATGATCAATATACTGAAGGCTTGGTTCTAGGGATGTCAAAAATCCCCAGGAGGCGGGGATCTCCGCGGGACTACTTCGAATGGGGTTTCGTTAGTGGAAAATTTTTTCTGATAGGGATGGAGAGTAAAATTTGTCTGAGACAGGCGCGGAGACTCGAGTGAGGATCTCCGCTCCATCCCCGATAATTTTTCGAATGTTTAAAATTTCTTAAATAACCTTACTTTATTTTTAATATAGGTGGATTTTTTAGTAATTTTACCAATTAAAAAAATCCTAATCCTATTATTCAGTCTTCTCTACTCACTGTGTTGTATAATTTTGATTTTCTCTCCTTTTATGTATCTAAAGCAATTAGACATATAGGATTTATAATTTTAAAATAGTTAGGGTTTGATTTTGAAATAATTGCTTGATTTTCTCTCCTTCTATGTATCTAAAGCAATTATGATTTCTCTTGCTAAGTATGCTAACCATCAAAGAATACTTGATGTTAAAGACCATATCTTATTGCTTTTTTTTTAGAATGAAAGTTGTATTTTAAGATTTTATTTTATGGATTATAATTTGTTATGTTGTATTTCTGGACTTATAATCTTGGATAAGATATGTTTGTGTGTTTGTAATAGTATTTTGTAGTTTATTTTTTTTTTTTTTGATATTTTTTACTATAATTTTCATATGAATGTTAAATATAAGGGGATGAGAATGGAGCCCCACGGAAAACATGGGGAACGCGGAGAATGGGGATGGGGACAATTATTCTCCTATGGTGGATCGGGGCGGGGATGGGGATTAATTTTGGGGGCGGGGACGAGGAGATCCCTGCTCCCCGTCCCCACCCCATTGACATCCCTACTTAGTTCAGTGGTTGGATATGTTTTTAAGAACAACAATTTTTTTTTATTTTTTAAAAGATTTTATAAGAAAGTAACAATAAATTTATATTTAAATATTTTTTATTATTATGTAAAAACTATTTTTTTAAGAAAAAAGATGTAAATTGTAGTTTTTTATAAAAAAATTATTTTTTTAGTGTTTTTATTTTTATTACTAGAAATTTATCAAATACGCTAAAAAATAAAAGGGTCATGCTACACATCCATGTAATTTTGTATCCAAATCCATCTAAGTTGGCCCAACACAAAAAAACTTAATACTATTAAATGAAACGTGAAATACACGCGCCTAACACATACGAAACGACCGCTCTTGCCCAATGCTTCTTCTCTTCTTCTTCTTCTCTTCTCTCCCGCTCTTCTTTTTCTTCTTCTTCTTCTCACACTCGTTTACGCACGGAGCATCCTCTTCTTCTTCGCCTTCTTTTTCGCGTTCCTCCTCCTCCTCCTCATTCTCCTCCTTATTTTTTACGTTCCTTCTTCTTCACGTATTTTCTCCTTATCGTCATTCTTTTGTTGTTGTTACTACTGTATTTTTTTTGTCTTTTCCTCATTCTCTCTCGGGTGAAGAAGTAGTAGAAGGTGAGGAGGAAGAGTTTTGATTGTGCATAACAGAAATAAACCAAATACATCATTATGGTGAAACAATTCTATAGTACTGAGTGAACGAAATATAATACATTATATAAAATCAAATTCAAATAGTTTTCTGCATAATGAACCGAACACAGTATTCAAGGTAAAATAATTGTATAGTATTGAGTGAACGAAACATAATCCATTATATAAATTCAAATTCAAACAGCTCTCTGCATAATGAACCGAAAACGTCATTATGGTGAAACAATTCTATAGTACTGAGTGAACAAAACAATATTCCATTATATAAAATTAAATTCAAACAGCTTTCTGCATGATGAACCGAAACACATACTCACGGTGAAACAATTATGTAGTACTCAGTGAACGAAACATAATCCATTATACAAAATCAAATTCAAAACACCTCTATCTACAATTTAGATATTATCAATTCAATTCAATTCAGATTCAGAACACCTCCGTCTATTCAATTCAATTCAAATAAAATTAGCAATTGCATTCCATTGAATTCGATTCAAAATTGAATAATCCAAATTGCTCTCATTCAACTGATTTGATGTTGATTCATTCATTGTTTCAATTTAAAAGTCCAGATCGAAAAAGAAAACAAAGAAGAAGAAGAATGACAAAACTTATTACGTTGAAGTCAATCCAGATCTATAACGAAGAATGCGAGTAGAGAAAAAGAAGAAGAACAAGAAAGAAAACGCGAACAGAAGAGAACGACGAAGCCTATAACGCGAGCAGAGAAGAAGGTTTACGTTGAGCAAAAGTCATAGAAAATTTATGTTATATATGGTACGTGAATCACAAATGATTTGGAGATTAAAAAAGCGCGTATAACAAAAAGGACTTGGATAACATCCATGTATTTTTTACATGGATGTGAAGCATTATTGAAAATAAAAATGAAAAGAATTTTTTTTTTTACTAACTTAACAACACCAAACAAACATTAGAAAATTAGAACGGCAGAATAGTTGGTCGATTGATCGAGTATTTCATTATCAATGTGCATGTAATACAGTAATATTAAGAGTCAGCTTAAATAAACAACTTAATTAAGTTCTTTTAAAGAAAGAGTTTAAAAAATAAGAATTTATATTAAAAGTAGTTTATAAATAAATTATTTTATACTTGATTTTTTAGCCACAGAAGTAGTTATTTTAAAGTTGTAATTTTGGATAAATGACTCAAAAAATACAAATTTTTTTTATATAAGAGAATGAATATTAAAGTAACGACGATGACAAATACCTTCCAATATTAAATGTTGATTTTATATAATTTAATCAATAAGATTATATGAAAAGATACATAAAAAATATACCAAGCTATATAAAGACAAAACCACATGATACAAAAAAAAAAAACTGAAACTGGAACAATAATACCATATATACCACACATAATAAAGTACAAATTTAATAATAAAAAATAGAACAATAGAGTGATAAAAAAATACCTGACAAAAATATATGCGTACAGATAAAATATTATATGAAAATAGAGGCAGAAGAAGAAGGCTAATATTTTCAATAAAAATAAAAAAATATTTTTTTACAGAATTAAAAAAAATGAATAGTACAATGGTGTCTCTTATTTTGCTGTGAACAAAAATATTTCTTTGATAATTAGAAATAACAAAATAGTGTTTAGAAAAAAAGAAATATTTTTTATTTTTTTTAAAAGTTCTTAGAATAATTTTTTAAAAAATTAAAAATATATTTTAAAAATTGTACCAAATATATTAATTTGACTTCTCATAATTCAAGAGTCACAAAAAATAAGATTTGGCACTTTTCAATCGAGCTCTAAATCAAGAGTGCATGCTAATGTAACAAAAAAGTAGTAACCAGTTGAAGATTTATTTTAATAAATAATTAGATATTTATTTAACAAAATATGTTATTTTATTTTTATTAATTTGTTAAATAAATTTAAATAATTTTCTTTTTTTATACAAAACTTTTTCATCAAATTTAAATATTTTCTGTTTTAAAGATTATTTCTTAGAATTATAGACGGTTGAAATGTTAATCTCAAATGTGGCATTATTTAATTTAGGATCTAATTTTTGATAGTACAGAAATTAAACTCCTTGGACCATCCGATTTCTGTTTCAACAAAATTAAAAAATTTTAAGTACATAAATTGGACCCTTCGATTTTAGTTCTTTCCACAATTTTAAAAAACACTAAAAATTACAATATTAAAGTATATCATTTAACTCACTTTTGTATAAAAAAATAACCCATAAAAGTATCCAAATAAAAAATATTATCGGTTATCATCTATTTATATATAAATACATGTATTGCTTAATTCATTTTAAATATATATTTTATATTTTAATATATATTTTATACGAATAACTGATTTAATAACTTACTTTTTATGTACACCTAACATAATTGAGACTAAGTTACTAATTTTAGAAAGTTGCTTCAGTTTTTTTCACTTAGATGGAGATTTTGCTCATCTAATAATAAAAAAACAAAATATAAATTACTACTATGCCAACGAACTTTAGAATATATATTTTAATTGTTAATATTTTTTTCTAAATTACTCTTACAGATTAATTTCGGTTCTTTTAATCAAATTTTTAAAATGTATATATTACACAAATAATTATCTAACAAATTTTATTATAAAATAATTAAGTCCAAAAATATCATTATAAAAAAATAAATTTTTCTCAAAATAATAGAAGTACCCATCTATATGATAGAAATAATATTAAAGACTTATGAAAAATAAAAATTTATTAAAAATTATCCAATTCAAAATTTTTTAAAGTATAATTTGAGTGTTTTCTAAAAAATAAGTAAAGTTAAGTTTGTATCAATACATTTAAAAGTTTTCAATTGACCATATAATGTATTAAAATTTATAATACCTAAAAATATATAAAATATTTTTTATTTTTTTAAATAAAGCACATAAAGTAATTGTTACTATAGAAACTTTACAAAAAGTTATTATTAAATCTAAAGTTTAATTATTTTTAATACTAAAATTATACTTGTTTTTAAATTAGAATAATTGTAATATCCCTTCCAGCAAAACATCTTGCTTAAATCATGGTATTTTTACTAAAAAGAATATTATGTAGCATTTTCTAATATTAACTACTTAATATTGAGTCTTTATGTCAATATTGCGTTTCAGTTTTAAAAAAATTACAAAAGATTTTTTTTATTTATTAAAATCATATATTAAATATCTCCAAGTAATAATAATCACATAAATACTAATAATAATAAATCTTGTATAAGTAAAATTAAATAATCTGCGGGTTCCCCAATCATTGATGGTTCTAAAACTGCTAAACCTACGTTACAGGCAATAGTACCTAGAATAACTACGGGAAAAATATATAA
Organism: Arachis ipaensis; assembly: GCF_059453495.1. Taxonomy (NCBI): domain Eukaryota; kingdom Viridiplantae; phylum Streptophyta; class Magnoliopsida; order Fabales; family Fabaceae; genus Arachis; species Arachis ipaensis. The sequence goes on along the minus strand of NC_142440.1, from coordinate 75,622,575 downwards.
AAGATCGTTTGGCCATGTGGGTTTTCATAATAATTATGACTCATTCTTTTAGCCAATTTCGCTCTTAATACAGGATTATTCAAGTCAGGTTTTTTTTGTTATTGGGATAAGTGAATTCTTATTGATCCATCCTCCGAAAGAACCAGACATGATAATTTTTTATCATCCGGCTCAAGCATCAATCAAACGAACCGAGTATACCTATAGAAAAGTTTATATGTAAAAAAATGGACTGGATTCTGTTTTACAGAGTTACACAACTATCTATTGTGAAAAACTCATTTCTTATTTGTAAATGCTAAATACCCAAATAGGCTTTCTTAAATTAATAGTGCTTTCTAGGTCATCAACTCAAATACAACACCTACCTTTCTGTATAAAATAGAATCTTAAGCTACAAGAGTGAAAGGACTTTATGAAAGCAACTTGATTTATAAACAAGTTTCACTATTCGTCCACAGCTTCGTATTCAGTCTTCAAGCCTGTGACACTAAAAGGGATAGAAATTTTGGGGTGAGAATGCCATGAAAGTAAAGAATAAGATGCAAATAGTTAATTTAGTTCATCAATATTTACTTTCATTAATTCTATAGAACTCTTTGAAATTATATTAGAAAAATTGATTATCAGCTCTAAGTTATATTTCTTTAAAATTCTTTTTGGTTAAAAAATTGACCTCCAATATAGAAGCAAAATGCATACACAAGCATATCAAACAATAAAAATTAACAAACAATGCACACATCAATCAAACAGCAAAATAATGTAAATAAAGCAACATAGTACAAGCACACACAAGCAAGTCATTCAAATGCATATGATGAATGTCTAGTCCTAGAGCAAGTATTGAGCTTATTTGTCAGTTACATACCCGCTCTCGACACTACCGAACAGCTGGCCCGGGTGTGGCTTTCCAGTTAGCATACCTACTGTAGACCTATTGTCTTATAGTGCGGCTCTCTCTAGCTGATGTACGCATTCATATCCTTAGCAAGCAACATCTGTCTTACAGGTGTGGCATTCTAGTTGTGTATGATTTGATATTCTCTGTAAGTGACCCTAGGTCTTAGCTTACAGGTGCAGCCCTCTGTGCCTATGTATCCCTGGAAAGTGTTCTCAGTGGTCGCACCATTACATATTAACTAGAAAAAATCAAAATAATACCTTGGCCGATTCCCATACAAGCTCAAAGCACAAAAAAGCCCTTTCCACACAAGCTTTCAAGCCTCCAACAAGCAATCAAATACAGCCACCACTTGAGCTCAATCTCCAAGCATTTCAATCAATAATTCCACTCCACATAACATCAATTCAAGCTAGCTATCATACAAATTACCATAAATCAAACCTAGGGTTTGTAATTACATCAAACCACAAGGGTTTCGAAGTGAGTTACCTTTTCTACTGTGGATTGGGACAAAATCTAACAATTTTTTAATGTCAGTTGACATCTAAACAACCAAAATCACAAAACTTACTCAATTACCATAGCCAAAATTCGAAACTATTATAGAAGAGAAAACTGGACCAGAATTGAAAGTTCTTTACCACTTTATTTGGATAAAATCGAACAGCTTGGTGAGAGCTTCGCTTAGCAACAAATGCCATGCGAATTAGAGCTCTGTAGATCAAGTTATGAGCTTGTGAAAAAGAAGATGAATAGTGCCACCTTCTCTTCTTCGTATTCAATTCAGCAGCTGTGTTTTGTGTTGTTATGTGGTGAATGAGCTGAAATAGCCTCACTAATGGTCTTATATATGTTGGCTTGGGCCCAACTTGGGCCCAGTCCAACCGCTTAACGTTCTTGGTTCGTTTGGCCCAACTTTGGGCCAAAATATTTAGAATTAGCGTCCAGTTTTTAATTCTAAATATTTTTCTAAAGATTTCTATTGTTTTTTTTTTCTCATATGCAGTAGCGAACAGAGTTAAACCAGTATTGCTGGCTAAATTTCTGGTACGCGCTTTTACGCATTATTTTTTTGCAGAAAATTACATTTTTTCACTCGGAAAAATTCGCTAAATCTAAATCTCACATTTAAATTTTCAAATTAATATTTCTAAATTTTTCAACTTATTCAGACAATTAAATTATTGTTTTATTCTAATTAAGCGACTAATAAATGTTTGGTTCGTACAGGAAGAGTGCCCTGTCACTTTCTCACTAAAGGTAGTACTATTCGGGAGTATGCCCGGCCACCCTTAACGATCAGAGAGACTATGATGCAATAAGAAAGAGAATCCTCAACTTAACTCTTTCATACTATAGTTAGAAATTAAACCGAAGGAAATCCTCAACTTTCTATCCAATTTTCCGATGCAACAAGAGAGAGAATCCTTAACCTCACTAGTTCACTGCAACACTGAGAAAGCGGGACTAAACCATCATCCTTGCTAGGTGCAGGTGTCTCATCAGTGACGTAAGTGGGATAAAACTCACATCCTTGCCAATCAATTATCATACAACTTTTACAATCATAGTCAATCACAATTTAATCTTAACTAATCTCATAAGGTATAATTCATTATAACCCCATTTGTTATTAAAACAATTAATATCATCAATCCATGAGTGGGACAAAGCCATGGTCCTCACCGTGGGCGGGACGAACCACCATCCCTACAATATTTATATCTTATATTAACAAGTCTTTATTGGGGAATGATTCAATAAAAATCATTATAAACACCCCCAACATATTCAAAGCCTTTAAAATGGTTATTAGACTCCATATGGAGGTTATAGAGGGGTACAGGCTTGCCAGAAAGGCTTCACAATTCAAAATTAGCATTTCATGAAATTCAGGGGGAATGGTGCATACGCAGGCATCGTGTGTACGCGAAGAACCCAGCATGGACTCACAAAACTGATGCGTATGCAGGCATCATGCATACGCACGAATCTACCATCATGCGTATGCAGGGTGGGTGCATACGCGCAGAACCTGGCACTGCTAGTTAAAGATTCTTGAAAGATGCGCATACATCATGCGTAGGGGTGTTCGCGATGTGGTTTGGTTCGGTTTTTTAAGGAAAAGCCATCCAATCCAATTTTATATTAATAATGCGGTTTGATTTGGTTCGATTTTTTATTAAAACCATCAGAACCAAACCAAACTAATTAAACTCGGTTTGGTTCGATTCGTTTGTTCGGTTTTTAAATTGATTTGAAAACATATCCTATTCTAATCATCAAATCATATCTAGGGGACTATGAATCAAAATCCCAGATACCAGAACAGGAAAAAATCAAAACAATCTAATTCCCAAATACCAGAACAGAAAAAAATCAAAACAGAATCTAATCAAAACCCTAAATAAGAAATAAGAACCTAAAACAAATAATGATAAAAAATTATAATAAAAAATCATAATACAACATATAATCAGAATTAAGAAATAATCGGATCCAAAACTCTAGACAAAAACTCATCAGGAAGAATTAGAAAAGAACCAAATATCAGAAAAAGAATTAGAGTAAATAAGCAAAAAATATAACGAAAAAACAAATAAAAGTTTAGCAAAGTTTCCAGATGCAGGGGAGGACGAGAGAGACATTAGACAGTGAGACGGAGATGACGGGGCTAGAAATGGAGATACGACGATTCATCAGTGGCTACGAGGGAGATGGCTACGTCACTGCTTTAATGAGGGAGGCAAATGGGCGGACGAACAACACGGCTTCAACGAGGGAGGCGAATGGGAGGACGAACAACACGGCTTCAACGACAACAAACCAAAAACTAGAGACGAAGGCCCAGATGGCTGGAGCACGACGGTGCTGCGATTGCCGGAGACGGAAGGTGCGAGAAGAGGGGCTCGCTCAGTCGCTCAAATTCTCGGGTTCTAAGAATGAAATCGACAACGCTGAGCGATGCAGAGAGACTGAGAACGACGGTGCTGAGAAACTCAGAACGATGGTGAGTGTTGGACGGCAACGGCAAAGAGGAGTAGAGGTGTGGGTCTGTGACTCAAAGAGGAGAGTGTAGCGTCAATGAGCGTGAGTGAGGCAGTGTGCAGTGTGAGAGAGAGAGAGAGAGAGAGAGAGAGAGAGAGAGAGAGAGAGAGAGAGAGAGAGAGAATATCTCTAAACACAATCAATTTGCCAATTCTTTGATCTAATTGTCATGAGAAGAGGTTAAGTGCATTCTCTTATCCATAAGCCACACAAATCCTCAAGACCTCAATTCCTCCCAAATGGTGTTGATAAAGAGAATTGTGAGGGATAGAGCTTCGATTCTAATTCCTATGATTCCTTTTTCGAGGCTCACATAGGAATTCAACAGACCCAAACCCCCTTCCGGAGTGAGTGGATCACAACAAACATGGAAGTTGTCCCTTAGCTACAACAAGCAGATTGAGAAGAAGAAGAATTTCTTTCAATCATGTGAATTGTATAGAGCTCCTCCCCCTAATGATGTGGGGTTTAGTTGATCATCGCTCTAAGAATAATTGAGGAAATTGAAATTACATGAAAGTAAATCAAACTAAATACAAGCTCAAATGTAAAATTGCAGAAAGGAAGAAGTGAAAGGAATTTAAATTGTATGAAAGTAAATGAAGCTCAATACAAACTAAAATGTAAAATTGCAAAAAAAGAAAAGTGTATCTAAACTATGCTACGCTTTCTGGAGTCTCTAATCCTCCAGGATATAAGAGAGCTCTGGAGTTTCTAATCCTCCAGCCTACTTTCTAACTTCAAAATTCTTCATATAGATACTCTTCTTCTCATCTTCAAAATGGGTCTTCAAGTACTTGGATGTGGGCTTTTGGCCTTGATTGAAGCAAGTTAGGAGTGGCTCTTTATGACGTTGACATTGGCGTTAACTCACTAACGTTCAAAAGTTTGCATGGGTGCCATTGAAGTTGGAATTGGCCTTGGCGTTAGTGACCAACGTTAGTGTACTAATGGTGGCACTAACGTTGCATGAATAAGCTGCTGGGAGTGTTGCCACTAGCGTTGGCACCAACATTGGTGCACCGGCGTTTTTTATGTCACGCGTACGCGTTGCCGACGCGTACGCGTGACCCAGCGTTTGTGTGTCAACGCTAGTGTTAGTGCACAACTTTGGCTCACCAACGCTCCTCCCACGCATGCGCGTCACCCACGCGTATGCGTGGCTTGTCAATTTCCACACTCACACGTACGCGTCACCCACGCGTGCGCGTCGCAGCCAATTTTTCCAATGCATTCCTCTTGAAATTGTCAAAGACGTTGGTGTGCAATGTTTGTGGCAACGTTGGTGAGTCACCCATGGGCCACCAACATTGCTTGTTAAGCCTTGGAATGTTGGAGGGCAACGTTGGTAAGCCAACTTTAGCCACCAACGTTGCCTTCTCTGCTTCTTCTTTGCCCTTCTCTTCCTTCCCCATACCTATCATCAACCAAACAAAATGCATCAAAGTATTGCCATAATCACAAGATAATGCATCATTCATTGCATCAAGTAATTCTTGCATAAATCTCATGAAAATGCACATAATTAACAATGTTTGATTGAATCAAGACATGCATACATTTCTCATCCAAATGCTTACTTATTGCCTAAGAAATGCATGAAAACGAAGTAAAAACTAATGAAAAAGGCTTGTGAAACTAGCCTAAGATGCCTAGGCATCAATTTCATGGCTCCAAAAAGTGGAAAACCCACTTCAAGAAGCAAGAAAGAAGACAACCAAACAGTTATTACAAACCTCTCAAATTCTACACAAAGCAGCATGAAGAAAATTATTACAAAATAATGTGCAAGAGGACAGTGATCCCGGAAGCCAAATTCGAATTAAGAGAAGATGAGTACCCGGAGATCCAAGAGCAGATTCGAAAGAGAGGCTGGGAGATCCTGGCCGACCCTGAGATCAATGTTGGAAAAATAATGATCCATGAATTCTACGCAAATTTGTGGATGATAGATAAGCAAAAGAAAGATGGACAAGGATTCCATACTTTTCGGACAATGGTCCAAGGAAAGACTCTCTATTTTCATCTTGACAAGGTGAGAGAGATCTTTAAGTTGCCTCCACAAAGGGATGATCCAGAATCCTTTAATAGGAGGGTGTTGGCTAATCCAAAATTGGATCAGATTCTAGAAGACATATGTCTGTGATGAGCAGATATTTTATACGCTTTTTGACATCATTTTCATATAATTTTTAGCATGTTTTGTTTAGTTTTTATTAAGTTTTTAATTAGGTTTTAGAGTTAAATTCACATTTTTAGATTCTACTTCGAGTTTTTGTGTTTTTATGCAATTTCAGGTATTTTCTAGCTGAAATTGAGGAGCTGGAGCAAAAGTCTGATTCAGAGACAGAGAAAGCACTGCAGATGCTGTTTGGATCTTACCTCGCACTCAGAAGAGATTTTATAGAGCTACAGAAGTCCAAATGGAGTGTCTCACCGGCTATGGAAAGCTGACTTCCAGAGCTTTCCAGCAATGTATAATAGTCCATACTTTGCTTCAGATTAGAAGGCCCAAAACTGGTGTCCAACGCCAGTTCCCTGCCCCCTTCCAGGCGTCCACTGCCCAAAGAACAGATACCAGCATCCAAACGCTCAGAGAGGACCCCCTAGCCAGCGTTCAACACCCTAGAGGTCCCCTAGCACGTGGATCTCATCAAAGCTCAGCCCAAACACTCACCAAGTGGGCCCCAGAAGTGAATTTTAGCACTAAATAGATTGTTTTACCCTTACTAGTCCTCTGTTTAGTATTTAAGAGTTATTTTACACAATGTCTTCAGAATTTTACAGAGGACACACACCATATTTGAATTCACCATTGTATTTTCCATCTGAGTTTCTAAACCTCCTAGGTTGAGGGGAGGAGCCTTGCTGAGTCCTATGAATTAATAAAAGTATTACTGTTTCTCTTCGATCCGTGTTTGATTAATTCTAAGATGTATATTCGTTCTTCAACATGGTGAATAGGATGATCAGTGACAATTAGCTCTGTTCATCATACTAAGATGAACGTGCCTGACAAACACCCGCGTCTACTTGGGTTCGTGTGAATACTTCAGTGGAAAGCACGAACCACTAGCTTGATTATACATCTCTCAGACGGCTAATCCACGACTTCGTTGGGGACTTCTTGAGACACCAGTTTAGCCAATTTACAGGGAGATTAGGGTCTCTGTGGTAGAGGCTAAAATCCAAAGATACAACATTCTCTGATCCGGAAGATCTGACCTTGTCTGTGGTGCTTTGAGTAGGATCATTAAGGAGAATGGACTGTACGGGCTTCACCCTATAGCAGACTAGATCCACACTAACCCTGGGGTTCAGATCTGAAGGAGTATTGACGACCTCTCAATAAAGGCGTTGATCACATACAGCCTACCATTGAAGAAATCACTCATAAGCAAAGAAGACAGTAATACCAAAGTTAATTCAGAAAGGTAAAGCAACTCCAATCCTCAACTATATTCCTATTACTGATTCCATTTAATTCATAAAGTATTAGCACCCTATTATATCAAACCTTTTTCACTCTATCAATCCAACAACCTTCTGATTCACTTGACTAAGACCTGCAAGATAACCATAGCTTGCTTCAACCACAATCCTCGTGGGATCGACCCTGACTCGCTTAGGTATTACTTGGACGACCCAATGCACTTGTTGGTACAGCTGTACGAAAGTGTGGGGATTCGTGCACCAAGTTTTTGGCGCCGTTGTCGAAGATTGTTCGAGTTTGGACAACTAACGGGTTGTCTTGCTCCCTAGATCAGGTAATTTTTATTTTGTTTGAGCCTTTTATTTTTTTCTTCTTCTTCAATTTTCGAAAAAAATTAAAAACCTTTTTCAAAAATATTTGTGTTTTCTTTGTTTAATCATTGTTCTTGGTTTGAGTCTTACCTGTTTCCTATTTTTCAACTCCAAAAATTTTAAAACTTTTTCCAAAAATCTTTTTCAAAATTTTTATTTTCAAAAATCCTTAGCTTTCTGTTTGAGTCTTTTGTTTGTGTTCTTGTTGAGTTTTTCGAAGATCTTGAGTCCTTTTTCTAAAATTTTTTTAAAATTAATGTCTTTTTGTTTGAGTCCTGTTTTAATCTTTAAGTTTGGTGTCTTCTTGTGTCTTTTCTTTTAATTTTCGAGAATTTTATGTTTAGTTTTCAAAAATTTTAAGTTTGGTGTTCTTTGTGTGTTCTTGTATTCTTTAAATTTCTTGAGTCTTGTTCTTTGTGTTCTTGTTAGTTTTCAAAGTGTTCTTGTTTTTCTTTTGTGTTTTGATCTTAAAATTTTTAAGTTTGGTGTCCCATTGTGTTTTTCCTTCAAAATTTTGAAAACTTGGGTGCTAGATCTAAAAATTTTAAGTTTTGTGTCTTTTATCTGTTTTTCTCTCTCCTCATTAAATTCAAAAATAAAAAAATATATTTTCTATCTTATCTTTTACTTAATTTTTGAAAAATAACAAAAAAAATCAGATTTTAATTTAAAAAATAATATCTTTTCTTATCTTTTCAAAATTCAAATTTTAAAATCAAATCTTTTTCAAAATTAAATTTCAAATCTTATCTTTTTCAAATCTTTTTAAAACTTTCATCTTATCTTTTCTAATTTCAATTTTAAAATTAAATATTTTTCAAATCTTTTTAATTCTTTTCTTATCTTGTTGACTATTTCAAATATTTTTAAAAATCAAATCTTTTTTAACCTCCTATCTTATCTTAATTTTAAATCTTTCTTAATTAATTACTCATCTTCTCTCTCTTCTTTTTCAAAACTTCCTAACTAACTCTTCTCTCTCAATGTTCGAAAACTATCTTCTTCTTCTCTCTCTTCTATTTTCGAAAATTCATTAACAAATTTTCAATTCTTTTTAAATTATTAACCTTAATTTTCGAAAATTAATAAATAAAATAAAAACTAAAATTTTTTATTCTTATTTATCTTTTCTATTTCTAATTCTTCTCCTACTTACTTTTATTTATTCGAACTCTACTCTTCTCTCATCTTCCATCTTCACTCTTCTTTCTTCCTCTTCTTTCTTCACATCTCACTGGGAGTTGATAAACCCCGATTTTGTGGTTTATCTTGTGCTTATTTTGGGGGATTTTATCAACATTTCTCACACTTATTCGCAAGAAATGTATGGTTTTGTGTTCACTTCCCAATATTGCTCCATAATGAAAAACATGCTTATTTTGCCTTAAAATTGCCATATTTTAATCCTCTTCTATTGCCATTTGATGCCGTGATATATTTGTTGAGTAATTTCAGGAGTTATAGTGTAGGAATGACTTAGAAGAGAGGGAGAAAGCATGTACAAAAAGGGAGGAACATGAAGAATTGAGATCTTGGAAAAAGCAGCATCGCCGCGCCCGCGCACGCGTGGATGAGGTTGGCTGGAAGCGGCGCGCAAGGATGGATGCATCCGCACGGATCAGAAGATTTCTATCGACACGCACGCACGCTTGGCGCACACGTGTGGATCGCAAAAGCAATCGGCGCGCACGCACGCATGGCGCGCACGCGTGGGAAGCTGCACGTGACCTCATTAAGGAAAATCGTACCTGGCGATTTCTGAGGCTCATGAGGCCCAATTCCAAGCTGTTTCTACATGGAAAAGACCCAAGGATGCTAGGGGGAAAGGGGGGATCAATCATTTTACACTAGGACATAATTTTTAGCTAGTTTTTGGTTCTTGGGTGATTCTAGAGAGAGAAACCCTTGTTCCTCTCTAGATCTAGTTTTAATTTGATCTTTCTTTGTTGATTTATGAATTGGATCTTGTTAATTGCTAGTTTTAATTGTTCAATTTGAATTCCTTGCTACAATTTTGCTTATATCTTGTGATAGTTTATGAATCCTTGTTACTTGTCATTTTATACCCATTTCATGAATGTTGTGATTCTTGACTTGTTGATGTTACATTGATGATTTCTATGTTTAGTCTTGTTATTTTGATGATTGTATGTTGATAATTGTTAGTGGGTATTTGTAGATTCCAATTTAATTGCTATTTTGAACATGTCTTTTGTTAATGCTTACCATATGTTCGATGAATTATTTACTTTGATTATGGAATAGTCTTCTTTACTCTTGGCCTAGGTCAAGAGAATTGGGTAAACTTGAGTCATTGGGTCTAATGGATTTGATGATTTGGGAGCCCTTGGTGGTCAATTTGATACTCATTGACGCCAACCCACTACTAATCTAATTAGTAGGTAGGTTGGGACTTATGGGTTGATGTGATCAAAGCCATTTGACATACTTCAAGTCTAGGAGTAGATATCACGTACTTAAGACTTTGAGGATAGACTTAATGAGCTTGGTTCCTTATAATTGTCAAGATATGGTTGTTAGACAAGGATGGTGATCCCAATTCCCATGCCTAGCCAAGAGTTGCTTTTATTATTCATATTTGAAAACCAACTTTCTCAATTATTTGCTTTAGTTATAGTTACTTGTTTGGTTTATAATAGAATTAAGTGGAATGTTACTTATTCATTGGAATTGCTCATGTTTTGCTTAGTTAATTGAATTAGTTTGTTGCAATTTAAGATTACTTGCTTGTTAAGATTCCCATTTATTTTCATGCTCATAACTCACAACCCCGGATTTCTAACTAATGTTGAAGCATATGTTTGCCCATTCCTTGTGAGACGACCCGTGGTTTGAATACTTCGGTTATTTCTATTGGGGTTGAACTTGTGACAACCAAATCCCTCTTCTAAATTTGACACCCGAGGATTGTTGTTGGTAGAGCTATACTTGCAACGCAATTTTATTGAAGAAAATCTTTACCAATACACCCTTGGGGACAATCGGGCCAAATTTTTGGTGCCGTTGCTGGGGAATGGTTGCAACATGTGCCTTGATATTGGTTATATGAATATGTGAATATTGTAGATATTTTACTTCTTCCAATACTTAGCTATAGTTTAGATTTCTTTTGCATTTGTGCTATGACTTTCAAGTTTGATGACTCGGTCTCAACCGAATTCTAGCTTAGCCAATTTTGATCCCGAGATTTAAAGAACTTTGTTACACACTCGGCAAGCTAGACGGCGGTTGGACTATACACCTAGTACTTCGTCCTCTCTTGAGGAAAATACCGAATCACTAGACGTCACCGAGAGTGACTTGGAGTCCGCTACTTCCTATTCTTCTGTTGACACTACTAATATATCTTTGCATCCTACAGGTGAGCCACACATGGCGGAGCCACGCCGGATCACTTTGCATGAGCAAGGAGCTCCGGATATCATACTTCAACCGTTGCAAGCAAGGTATCCTAACCTTGATCCGAACTTTGAGTTGAAGAGTAGCTTGATAAATCTACTTCCTAAGTATCATGGGTTGCCGGGTCAAGACCCCATCCGACATTTGAAAGATTTTCAAGTTGCTTGTTCTACGGCTCGAAGGAGCTGATGAGGTAGCTATCATGGTTTTTGCCTTCCCTTTCTCTCTTGAAGCGCAAGCAAAGACATGGTTCTATTCGCTACCGGATGAGATTGTGACTAATTGGGATTTCTTGAGAAGAGAGTTTCTTGATAAGTTCTTCCCACCGGAGAAGACCGACTACATCCGGAAAGAGATTTCGGGTATAATGCAAAGAGACCAAGAGAGTTTGTACGAATATTGGTCTCAGTTCAAGAGGCTATTGGATTCATGTCCACATCACGGAATGACCACTCACTTGCTCATTAGCTACTTTACCGGAGGTCTTTGTGCGGAAGATAGAAGATTGCTCACCGCTTCTAGTGGCGGTTCCCTTTCGAAAAGCAAGACGGAGGGAGAAGCTTGGAATTTGATAAAGGATGTTGCCGAAGCTACACAACACACAAGGGTGAGAAGTAATCCTCTCAAGGGTGTGGTAGAACCATCCCCTTCCGAATCAAGTCTAACCAAAGCACTTGGGGATATGACAACCATCCTTACACAAATCCAAAGGGATCAAAAGGAATACTACTCCATCCAAGCCGTCCAAGCCCTACCTCCGGTTGCTCAACTTGAAGGCCCTCCTAGGATTTGTGATTTGTGCTCTAGCACCACACATTACACCGACTAATGCCATCAAATTCAAGAGGAACATGATCTTGTGGTAGCCAATGTGAATTACAACAACCATCCACCCTACCCTCCTCAAGGTCAAAACAATTACCATCAAGGTGGTAATCAACATCAAGGGTGGAGAGATAATGCACAAGGAAGCAATCAAAACCAAAGGTGGAACAACTCTTCTTCTCATCACAACAACAACCAATCTTCATCCCAATATCACCATAACAACACTAACTACCAAGCCAACCAAGGCCACTCCAACCAAAACCAAAACACCAAATACCAAGCACCACACCATAGACAACAAAACCAAAATCAAACCCCTCCATCTTTCAACAATCAAGTTGATGAGCTTAGAGCCGCCATGGAAAAATGAGATGAGAGCAACAAGGCTCAATTCGAGGCCTTGAATACTCAATTGGCCAACCTCACCAACATGCTTTCAAAGATGAACATGTCAAGCCAACCACCAACCCCCAATAACAACACCAACCAACCCTCAAGTTCCTCTAACCTTCCATCCCAACCCCAACCAAACCCAAGAGGCGGTCTCAACGCTATCACTCTACGGTCGGGGACTACATTAGAGGAGATACCTCCAAGGGTCATGGGAGAAATTCATGAGGAAGAGGTAGTTGTTGAAGCTCCACATGAAGAAGAGGTGGTAGACAAAAGGCATGAGGAAGAAGGAGTAATCCTCAAGGAACCCAAGAGGAAAGCTATAGTGGATGAGTCCATTCCTATTCCATTCCCTTCCATGGTGAAGAAGGCAAAGAAAACACCGGAGTTTGATTTGAACATGCTTCAAATGTTCAAAAAGGTTGAGGTAACCATACCACTCCTTGATGCTACTCAACAAATTCCAAAGTATGCAAAATTTTTGAAAGACTTGTGTACACACAAGGATAGGATAGGAGAATTGGAGACATTATCCTTGGGTAGTTCAATTTCTTCCTTGATGGAACCTATTCCAAGAAAATGTGGTGACCCTAGACCGTGCTTAGTGTCTTGTTGTATTGGTGGACACACTTTTCATGATTGTATGTGTGACTTGGGAGCTTGTGTAAGCATCATGCCACTTTCTATCTATGTGCGGTTGAATTTAGCTCCATTGAAGAAGTCGGTGGCGAAGTTTGCCTTAGCCGATAAAAGTGTGATCACAGTGATGGGGATAGCGGAAGATGTACTCGTGGCAATTAAGGACTTGGTTTTTCCGGTTGACTTTTACATCCTTGAAATGCCTCCAGCAGAAAATAGAAGCTCATCCTCCGTTCTACTTGGTAGAACCTTCCTCAAAACCTCCAAATTCAAGTTAGATGCCTTCACCGGTATATATTCCTTTGGGGTTGGAGACAAGATTATCAAGTTCAATTTAGAGGAAGCCATGAAACACCCTCCCGAAGAACATTCCGTGCTCCGATGTGATGTGATTGATGAAGTGGTAGCGAAAGTGCAAGAAGAAGACCATGACAAGTTGTGCCACCCCATTGTTGAGGAGACGGATGACCAAGAAGATGAACATGAGGAAGTTGTCAAGAATGAGTCCCATGAGCTTGATGAAAAGGAACCTCATCTTGAGACAAAAAGTGAACTGAAGCCCATTCCATCTCATTTGAAGTATGCTTTCTTAGAGGATAACCAAAGGTTTCCGGTCATTATTCCTAGCGAGCTCTCAAGTGAAGAAGAGGGAAAGCTCCTAGATGTTCTAAGAAAGTACAAGAAAGCAATAGGATGGAGCTTAGCGGATATTATGGGAATTGACCCCCGCAAGTGCATGCATAGGATATTTCTCTAAGATCTAATCCGGTTAGGCAACCGCAAAGGAGGCTCAACCCAACCATCCTCGATGTAGTGAAGAAAGAGGTCACCCGATTACTGGATGCGGATATCATATACCCAATCTCCGACAGTGAGTGGGTGAGCCCAGTTCAGGTTGTCCCCAAGAAGTCGGGCATCACAACGGTCAAGAAGGACGATGGTGAATTGGTTACTAAAAGAGTACAAAATGCGTGGCGAGTATGTATTGACTACAGAAGATTGAACGCCGCTACACGGAAGGACCATTACCCCTTACCCTTCATCGATCAGATGCTAGACCGCTTGGCAGGTAAATCTCACTACTGCTTTCTTGATGGATTTACTGGCTACTTCCAGATACATATTGCTCCTGAAGATCAGGAGAAGACCACGTTCACTTGTCCGTTTGGCACCTTTACCTATAAAAGGATGCCATTTGGAATATGTAACGCACCCGCTACTTTTCAGCGGTGCATGACGAGTGTCTTCTCCGATCTAATGGAGAATTGTCTGGAAGTCTTTATGGACGACTTCAGCGTTTATGGTACTTCGTTTGATTATTGTTTAGAGAGCTTGGCCAAGGTCCTCGCTAGATGTGTTGACACTAACCTTGTCTTAAATTTTGAAAAATGTCACTTTATGGTACAACAAGGCATAGTGTTAGGACATGTAGTATCTCATGAAGGCATTTCTGTAGACCCGGCCAAGGTCGATGTTATCACCACTTTGCCTCACCCCTCATCCGTGAGGGAGGTCCGCTCATTTTTGGGACATGCAGGATTTTATAGGCGCTTTATCAAGGACTTCGGCAAGATTGCTTTGCCATTGTCGCGCCTACTCCAAAAAGATGTGGATTTTGAGTTTGATAGTGAATGTGTAAAAGCTTTTGAAGAGCTAAGGAGAGTTCTTACCACGGCACCAATTGTGCGAGGCCCCAATTGGACGTTGCCATTTGAGATAATGTGCGATGCGTCAAACCATGCTGTAGGTGCCGCACTTGCACAGCGCGATGGTAAACTCCCTTATGTCATTGCTTACTCTTCTAAGACACTAGATGCAGCACAATCCAACTATACCACTACTAAAAAAGAACTCCTAGCTATTGTTCATGCTTTGGATAAATTCAGATCTTATTTGCTAGGTTCAAAGATAGTGGTATACACAGATCATGCAGCTTTAAAGTACTTATTGACAAAGAATGAGTCAAAGCCTAGACTCATACGTTGGATCTTGCTTTTGCAAGAATTTGACATTGACATTAGGGACCGGAGTGGATCTCAAAACCTGGTTGCAGATCATTTAAGCCGCATTGAGAATTTAAAAATTGATCCATTTCCAATCAATGACTCATTCCCATTGGATAGTTTGCATGCTGTGTCGGATAGCTTTCCTTGGTTTGCCCCAATGGCGAACTACTTGGTTGCGAAAATCTTCCCTCCCAACTTTTCGAAAAACCAAAGGGACAAGTTGAGGAGTGATTCCAAATACTATATTTGGGATGACCCTCACTTATGGAAGAGGGGCATGGACCAAGTAATTCGAAGATGTGTCCCGGAGTCTGAATTCCAACCAATTCTTGAAGCTTGTCATTCGTCCGAATGTGGTGGCCACTTTGGCCCACAAAGGACCACTAAAAAAGTGTTGGATTGTGGATTCTGGCGGCCAACCTTATTCAAGGATGCTAACCGATTATATGTGTCTTGCCATCAGTGTCAGAAGTCAGGAAACGCATCCCAAAAGGATGAAATGCCTCAACAACCTATGTTGTTCTGTGAGATATTTGATGTATGGGGCATTGACTTTATGGGACCGTTTCCCAACTCTAGTGAGTATCTGTATATTCTGTTAGCGGTTGACTACGTGTCAAAGTGGGTAGAGGCCATACCTACCCGCCTTGACGATGCCAATGCCGTTGTGTCTTTCATTAGGAATCACATTGTATGCCGTTATGGGTCGCCACGAGCAATCGTGAGCGACCAAGGATCTCACTTTTGTAACAGGAAGGTAGAAGCATTGCTCAAGCGCTATAGAGTGTCACATAAGGTTGCTACTGCTTATCATCCGTAAACAAATGGACAAGCGAAAGTATCCAACCAGGAAATCAAGAGAATCTTGGAGAAAGTGGTCAATCCGCAAAGAAAGGATTGGAGCCTCTGGTTAGGAGATGCACTATGGGCATATAGAACGGCCTACAAGACTCCGATAGGGATGAGTCCTTTCCGGATCGTCTATGGTAAGGCATGCCACCTCCAGGTGGAGATTGAGCATCGAGCCTATTGGGCGGTAAAGCAGTGCAACATGAATTTAGCCAAGGTGGGTGAAGTTAGGAAGTTACAACTAGAGGAGCTTGAGTGTTTGAGGAACGAGTCATATGAGAATGCCCGAATCTACAAGGAAAAGACTAAAGCATTCCATGACCATCACATCCGGAAGAAGGACTTTCAAGAAGGTGATGAGGTCCTCCTCTACAACTCAAGGCTCCGATTTATGCCTGGCAAGCTCCGCTCTAGATGGGAAAGACCTTTCAAGGTGAAGGAGATGAAGCCCTACGGAGTGGTGGAATTGTTTGATCCCAAGAGTGAAGCAACTTTCAAAGTGAATGGACATAGAGTGAAGAAGTACCATGGGTGCAAGCCCCCAAAAGAGCTAGAGGTGTACATATTGGAGGATGCACCAAGAAGAGAGGAAGCTTAACAAAAGGACCGTCCAACTTAAGGACGTTAAAGAAAAGTGCTTGGTGGGAGGCACCCCACCGTGGTAAGATCTTCCTTGTTTATACCATCTTGTTTGCATTCTTTAGTTTCTTGTGAATTTTGTGATCTTTTGATGATTGATTGAATGCATAGAAATGTTAGCTTTGTTGATTTTGTTGGATAGGTAGAATGTTCATATAAATAGGATGTGAAAAAGATAAAGAAAACAAAAATTTTTCTTTGAAGTAGGGCACCGACGCGCCAGCACACAGTGCGCGCGCGCTGGTGGTGAAATTCCATTCTTGGGCCAAATACCCGAGAGTGATACCCACTTTGTGCCCAACTCGTGCCAAGCACCCACGCGTTCGCCTACATGCCGCCTGCGCGCACCCTTGCAATTTAACCATCGACGCCAGCGCATGGTGCGCGCGCGCGCCGATGGAGATATGTGGATTCTTTGGTACAAAACCAGAGAGTTGTGCCACAATTGGGCGAACCTTGTGCCAAAACTAACGCGTCTGCGCGTTGTGTGCGTCCGCGCCAGTTGCGAAATACCTCAAGCACGCGTCCGCGCAAGGTGCGCGTCCGCGCGTCTACCTCAATGATTCACTCTGGTACAAAAACCAGAGACTTGAGCCAACTTTGTTCCATTTCTGTGCCTGAGGCACAACTTCCCTCGCGTGCGCATGCCATTGACGCGCACGCGTCCTCTGCTAGCACCCTCACTGACGCGCCAGCGCACTTTGCGCACGCGCACCGGTTGCACAAGTCAGTTTAATACCCTCGCGCCTTGCCCTGTTTTTCTTTATCTCAACCCCTTTTCTTTCTTAGTTTCTTTTCCTTCTTCCTCCATCATTTCCCTCCTCTTCTTCTTCTTCCTCCATAATCCACCACCACTGTCTCCGGCCACTCACCGGCGACAACCACCTTTTCCGGTGTCACTACACTTCTCCTATTTTCTTTTTCATCTTCACAAAAGAAGATTCAACCTTGTTCCTTCATACTTTTCAAGGTTTCACTTCTTTTACTTCTCTTCTTTATTTTCTCTTGCATTATTTCTTCTAGTTTGATGCTTCTTATTGCTTTACTTAGTTTCTCTTTCACTTGCATGATGATGTTTCTTACTTCTTGTTTGCTTACTTTTCCTTTTTCCTTATTCCTCCATGAATGTTGAAGTTGAGCTTAATTTGCATTAATAGATCTTTTGTCATTCTTTTTCTTATCTTTGCCATTGTGTGATGTTTATGTGATGATTGATGTTCAATTTTGGGCTTTGATTTGGTTTAGTATCTCATAATTGCTCATTGCTTGATTATTGCACGCCAAGTGTTCGAGGAAATGCACACATACCATTTTGGTTCATTTTAGTCGAAGATTTTCAAATTGGTGCTCCCTCCTCATTCACTTGCTTTCTCTTAAATGCATTGAGTCTAATTTGTGTGCCTCAAGTTCATACTTGCCAATTCGATATTGATTGAACATGACTTGCTCTTTATTATGGATGCTTGAGATCACTCTTCTCATGCCATTGCATGCTTTACTTCCTCTTGCATCCCATGCCAAGTGTTATGACCCTTGCTTTTACATTCACCATGGGCACTACAGGTCACTTGCATGTTTTTGTCAAATTGATTATTGGGTTTAATGTTTTCCTTCCTTCCCTTCCTTTTTAGGATGGCCACCAAGAAAGGCAAGGAGATAGCTTCGAGGAAATCGGCCGCAAAAAAGGCACCCCAAAGGTCAAACTCTAAGGCGCGCTCTTCATTAGGAGCCAAACCCCTATCTAAGAAAGGGAAGACACCCGCTCCTATTGATGTGAATGAAAAGGGCAAATCGGTGAAAGATTCTTCAAGGTTTTCCAACCGCTTTTGTGAACTTATGTTCCCCTCTATAGCCGTAAGGAACTATCATCCTGAGCATCTACTCGCTCCGCTGGACAACGTTGCTTCTTATATTTTTCCCCGCATTGAACAGCGAGGATGGGAGTTTCTCTTGAGGAAACCAAGGGAAATCAACCTCTCTTGGGTGAAAAAATTCTACACTAACTACCATCTTTCCTCTCTTCAATCGGTATACATGCGCCGGAAGCAAGTCTCAGTTTCAGAAGAGGCTATTCAACAAGTGCTTAATGTCCTACCAGTACCAAGTGACATGGATGGCTACCAAGACGTCTTACGTCAGTGAGAGAAGTTTGGATTCAGTTGGGACTCGATCCTTCGAGTCATTGCTGAACCAGAGGCATTTTGGATCCATGGTCGACTGTGGATGAGGCCCAAGAGCATTGACGCTCGCTTTCTCACTGTGGAAGCTAGAGCTTGGGCCCAGATCCTATCTCATTATGTGCTACCTAGCACCCACAAGTCGTCCCTCACGGCAGACCTCGCCTTGCTTATTTGGTGTGTTCTCACGGAGAAGCCGGTGAACATCTTGCTTCTTGTCAAGCAAGCGATGGGTCAAGTTCACGACCGGGGTAATTTGCCATTTCCAGCATTGGTATCTGACTTAGTTGCTGCTGCGGATGTTTCTTAGGAAGCCAAGGATAAAAAGATTGTAGTTCCAGCTAAGGGCGATGTAGTCCCAAGCGGAAAATACCTACACCTTCCCATGAACAAACTAAGCCTCGACATGGCCCTGCCACTTCTTTTTCCTTCTAGCTCATCATCACCACCACTGAGATCCACACATCAAAGGATAGAAGATCTTCACCGGAAGCTTGATAGATATGAGCGGCGCAACCACCGCCGATACACTTACATCAAGAAGCTTTTGGGTTGTGTTACCCCTAGCATAGAGGAACCCAAAATATTCACATCCACCTCAAACCCAAGTGATGGGAGCTCTGATGAAGGGGATGGTGAAGGTTCCGGTCCCGACCATCGCTTGCGTATTATTCGTAGCACGGAGGACCGTTCTAATTTCTAAAGTGTGGGGAGGTCGTTCGACCGATCTCCATGGGTAACAATCTCTTCCCTTCAATACCCATGGATTTATCTTTTGCTTAGAAGTTAGTATATTGCATGTGTAGTTAGTTTTGCTTGTAAATACCCTTTGCATGATAGTTAGTTTCTATAGAGTTACTTGGTCAAAACAATAACTTCCTTTTCAAGAAACTGTGTTTTCGGTGACCTACCAAAATTCTAAAAAATTTTTGCAGTGAACTTGCTTTAAGAATGTATTTGGAACATAGTGATTGAGCTAAGAACACAAGCATGAAAGTTTTGAGCCTATTGCATGGTTACATCTTCTAACCATTATTTCCATTCTTATGTGCATATCTCTCTCTATGATTGCGATCCTTGCTTTGTCTGATTCTATATGTCCATTGCTTTGTGTATGAATGCATTTACATGATTGAGGCCATCATTTCAATAGTCACTTTTCCCAAATGGCCTTAACCCTTTCATCTACCATTGCTAACCCATTTTGAGCCTATGATGAACCTTCTTTGTTCTTGAAAAGAGCACATCAACAACCCTAAGTGAAAAACCATGAATGTCCCTAAGTTTGAATCCTTGATTAGCTTAGGTAAGTTAGGATGTGTATCATTCAAATAGGAGGGTATACTTGGGAAATTCGGGTAGATATATAGGTGTGTAATTGTAGTGTAATTGAAAACTCTAGAATTTGGGAACATAATCATGTGTTGAATGATTAAACTGTATGCATTGAAACTTTTGTTTACAAAGAAACCCCAAGAAAAGGGGATAATAAAAAAAAAGAGAAGAGAAAAGAAAAGAGAGAAAGCAATGAAAGGGGACAAAGATGCCCCAAGATAAAGCAACAAAAAAAAAAAAACAATGCATATGGGTGTGAATTGAAAAGAATGCATGAGTATGCAAAAAGAGTAAAACTCAAGGGTAGCTAGGTAATGTATTGTAGTTGTATAGGTTGTTCTATGTGTCTAGTGGATCCTAGGTTGATCAAGGACTCAAATTTTAAGCCCACTTGGTCATATACATCCTTACCTTCACCCTAGCCCCGTTACAACCCATGAATAAGACCTCATGATACTTGTAAGCATGCATTGAGTAATTGTCGATTGTTAGATGAAAGACAAATCTTGGGAAGCATGATTAGGAGAAGATTGAGTGACGAACCCTATACACTTGAGCGAATAGAGCAGATACACTTCCGGTGAGGGTTCGATGCTCAATGCTTGTTCCCGGCTTTCACAAGCGTTTGCTTAGCAAGTCATATGCACTCCTTAGTGATATTCAATTTGGTAGGATTCATGAATTACATACTATTTTCACCCTATATGCTCACACGTATTCTTGGAGGATAGATTCACTCTTGACCAAGTAGGTAGATGATTTTACATTAGTTGCATGCATCCACTTAGGTAGTTTGCATTTCATAAACCCTTTCTCATCATGATCTTTGGTCTTTTTATTTTAAGCATGAGGACATGCTTGGTTTAAGTGAGGGGAGATTTGATAAACCCCGATTTTGTGGTTTATCTTGTGCTTATTTTGGGGGATTTTATCAACATTTCTCACACTTATTCGCAAGAAATGCATGGTTTTGTGTTCACTTCCCAATATTGCTCCATGATGGAAACCATGCTTATTTTGCCTTAAAATTGCCATATTTTAATCCTCTTCTATTGCCATTCGATGCCGTGATGTATTTGTTGAGTAATTTCAGGAGTTATAGGTTAGGAATGACTTAGAAGAGATGGAGAAAGCATGTACAAAAAGGGAGGAACATGAAGAATTAAGATCTTGGAAAAAGCAGCATCGCCGCGCCCGCGCACTCCACGCGCACGCGTGGATGAGGTTGGCTGGAAGCGGCGCGCAAGGATGGACGCATCCGCGCGGATCAGAAGATTCCTATCGACGCGCACGCACGCTTGGCGCGCACGCGTGGATCGCAAAAGAAATCGGCGCGCACGCACACATGGCGCGCACGCGTGGGAAGTTGCACGTGACCTCATTAAAGGAAATCGTGCCTGGCGATTTCTGAGGCTCATGAGGCCCAATTCCAAGCTGTTTATGCATGGAAAAGACCCAAGGATGCTAGGAGAAAAGGGGGGATTGATCATTTTACACTAGGACATAATTTTTAGCTAGTTTTTGGTTCTTGGGTGATTCTAGAGAGAGAAACCCTTGTTCCTCTCTAGATCTAGTCTTAATTTGATCTTTCCTTGTTGATTTATGAATTGGATCTTGTTAATTGCTAGTTTTAATTGTTCAATTTGTATTCCTTGCTACAATTTTGCTTATATCTTGTGATAGTTTATGAATCCTTGTTACTTGTCATTTTATACCCATTTCATGAATGTTGTGATTCTTGACTTGTTGATGTTACATTGATGATTTCTATGTTTAGTCTTGTTGTTTTGATGATTGTATGTTGATAATTGTTAGTGGGTATTTGTAGATTCCAATTTAATTGCTATTTTGAACATGTCTTTTGTTAATGCTTACCATGTGTTCGACGAATTGTTTACTTTGATTATGGAGTAGTCTTCTTTACTCTTGGCCTAGGTCAAGGGAATTGGGTAAACTTGAGTCATTGGGTCTAATGGATTTGATGATTTGGGAGCCCTTGGTGGTCAATTTGATACTCATTGACGCCAACCCACTACTAATCTAATTAGTAGGTAGGTTGGGACTTATGGGTTGATGTGATAAAAGCCATTTGATGTACTTCAAGTCTAGGAGTAGATATCACGTACTTAAGACTTTGAGGGTAGACTTAATGAGCTTGGTTCCTTATAATTGTCAAGATATGGTTGTTAGACAAGGATGGTGATCCCAATTCCCATGCCTAGCCAAGAGTTGCTTTTATTATTCATATTTGAAAACCAACTTTCTCAATTATTTGCTTTAGTTATAGTTACTTGTTTGGTTTATAATAGAATTAAGTGGAATGTTACTTATTCATTGGAATTGCTCATGTTTTGCTTAGTTAATTGAATTAGTTTGTTGCAATTTAAGATTACTTGCTTGTTAAGATTTCCATTTATTTTCATGCTCATAACTCACTATCCCGGATTTCTAACTAATGTTGAAGCATATGTTTGCCCATTCCTTGTGAGACGACCCGAGGTTTGAATACTTCGGTTATTTCTATTGGGGTTGAACTTGTGACAACCAAATCCCTCTTCTAAATTTGACACACGAGGATTGTTGTTGGTAGAGCTATACTTGCAACGCAATTTTATTGAAGAAAATCTTTACCAATACACCCTTGGGGACAATCGGGTCAGGAGTCTTCTATACTCAAATCAGACATAGAAGCTTCATTTCTTTCTTTTCTTCTTTTCTTGTTTATGACCAGGAATAGGGATAAAGAGCCTCTCTTTAATCTTAATCCTGAACCTGAGAGGACTTTAAGGAGGAGCTTCTTACAACAAATTAAAGCACAACACTCCGAAAAAAACCTTTCATGAAATTTTGAACAAGAAGCTGAAGACATGGCTGAACCTGAAGGAGAAGCAAGAAAGGTTCTTGGTGATTACTCTCCTAATTTCTATGGAGGAAGTATCAATGTACCTCCTATCAGAGCAAGAAGCTTTGAGATTAACCAACAACTAATCGCCCCAGTACTGCAGAAGTTCCAATTTCACGGACACCCACAGAAAGACCCCAGTAAATTCATCTCTAACTTCCTACAGTTCTGTGACACTGCAGACACGAATGGAGTGGACGCTGAATTTCACAAGCTCAAACTGTTCCTATTTGCTCTGAGAGATCGAGCAAAATATTGGTGGTATAATGTACCCAAGGAAAGTGTGAACAATTGGGATAAGGTTGTTAACAAATTCCTGAACATGTTCTCTCCTTCGCAAAGATTGGCTAAGTTAGCAACAGGTGTTCAGACCCCATTCAGGATAGAAGTTCTAGATAGGGAGACTGTAGCCGCACCCCATGCTGAAAGTTATAATGTTCCTAGTGCTATCGATGGTGACCGCCCTCAAGGAGACACTCACACCTACGACCAGTGGACACCTGAGCTGGTTAATACTTCTCCCACTGAGTTGTTTGAGGAGGTACATCCCGGTAGGGCCTTCACAGAAAGCCTGGTGCTCTCTGGGAAGGAGACATTAGAAGAAGGTGAGACAGTTGTCTTAACCAAAGAGGCCGAACCTCAGGAGTCTGCTACTGAGAGACTTAAGGCAATCAAGGACCAGAAGGATCCTGAGAATGCCATTGAGCATGCCCCTACAAAAGAGAAGGAACCTCAAGTTGATTCCCCTCTAGGCGTGCAAGAGAAGCCTGTGATTACCACAGAGCTTGCCCTTGCAGAGGTGAAATAGCCTTAAGAGCCACTTCTCATTAGCATGCAGAGAGAGCTTGAAGATGAGCAACTAACTCATCTCTTAGCAGCCCCCAAGAAGCTGCAACTCAATTTCTCTTTTGTAGAGGTATTGGAGAAGAAAACCCCCTTGATTAAAATCAACTCAATCCCTCCTAAGACCAAACGTAAGTTTGGTGTTTGATGTACACCATCCACTAAGGAGGAAGGCCCTAACAAGAAGACGCCTAGGGGTTGGAAAAAGAACAATATCCACCAGAATAAGATCTTGACCCAGCAGGTCAATATGATTTTCCAGCATCTAACTGGAATGTAAGCTGCAGGTGGCAGTACTCAGGAAGCTTCTTATGAAGTAGAAGCTTATGATCCTGATCAACCCACCATGGAGGAGGTGAATTGTATAGGAGAACCCTATGAAAACACCTACAACCCTCCATGAAGGAATCATCCTAACCTTTCACGGAATGATTAACAGAAACCTCAACAAGGTTTCAATAACAATCAAGGTGGAAGGAACTAGAATAGGTTCAACAACAGGCCACCATTTCCATCTTCTCATGGGAATATAGAAACCTCTAAGTAGAGCCTTTCAGACTTAGTCACTTTGGTTTCCAGCCTCTCTAAGACTACTCATAGTTTCATGAATGAAATAACGTCCTCCATTAGAAATCTGGAGGTACATGTTGGTCAACTGAGCAAGAGGATCCCTGGGATTCCTCCTGACAATCTTCCAAGCAACACTGAGGTGAACCCAAGAGAAGAGTACAAGGCCATTACCATGGAGGTAGAGGCCGAATCTGGAGAGAATGGGAAGGCATTAAATGCTAGTGAAGAAGGTTTCGCTGGGCGTTCAACGCCCACAATGGTAGCAAGCTGGCGCTGAACGCCAGTGAGGAACCCCTCACTGGGCGTTCAACCCCTATCTTTGCAGCAGAGCTGGCTTTAAATACCAGCCAGGGAGCACTGGCTGGGCGTTCAACGCCCAAACATGCAGGCACTCTGGCGCTGAACGCCAATGAGGAACCCCTCACTGGGCGTTTAACGCCCAACCAGGCAAGCATTCTGGTGCTAAACGCTAGTGAAGAACCCCTCACTAGGCATTCAATGCCCACATACCCAGGGAAGCTGGCGTTGAACGCCAGCAAGGACATCCCTGCTAGGCGTTCAATGCCCAAAACACTAGAAGAACTGGCATTTAATGCTAGTAAGGGTGCACAGTAAGGGCATTCAACGCCCCAAGAGCTAACAGAACTGGCGTTGAACGCCAGTAAAAGCACACCTTCTGAGTGGTCAATACCCACTCAAGAAACCTCTATCCCAGAACTCAAGGAAGCCCATGCTCATGTAAAGACCATAGAGGTTTCTTTGCATGCACTCTTGCAGTGCATGAGTTCTGATGAATATTCATCCTTTGATGAGGATGAAGACACTAGGGAAGAACAAGTTGCTCGGTACCTAGGAGCTCTTATAAAGTTGAATGCCAAGTTATTTGGTACAAAGTCCTTGGAGGAAGAACCTCTACTGCTTCCCAAAGAACTCCATGCTTTGGTTTAGCAGAGGCTACCTCACAAGTTTCCAGATCCTGGACGTTTCCTTATCCCTTGCATCATAGGCACCATCACCTTTGAGAAGGATTTGTGTGACCTAGGGTCAAGCATAAATCTCATGCCACTCTCTATAATGGAGAAGCTGGAAATCATTGAGGTACAAGCTGTAAACATCTCATTAGAGATGGCAGACAAGACCATGAAGAAGCCATATGGCTTAGTAGAGGATGTCTTAGTGAAGGTTGAAAACCACTACATCCTTGCAAACTTCATAGTCTTGGACATTGGAGAGGATGAGGATGACTCTCTCATCCTTGGAAGATCTTTCCTAGCCACTGCCAATGCTATCATTGATGTTGCTAAGGGAGAACTGACTCTACAACTAAGGGAGGATCACATCTTGTTCAAGATGCCTCATCCCAATTCTCCCCTAATAAAAGAGAGATAACTGTGCAACACCTAGTGTTGCAACCCTCTCTTTCTGTGCAGAGCTTTACAGAGCCCCCAGACATCAATTCTAAGTTTGGTGTTGGGTAGCCATCAACAAGCTCTAAGTACAAAGGTACTAGGAAGAAAGTACCTAAAGGCTGGAGGAACAAGAAAGTTCCAACTGAAGGCCTCTCAAATGGCATGAGAGTTGTCTTCACTAAGAAACCAGTCATGGAACATACAGTGAGTCGTGTCCTATCTCTAGAGCATGTGGAGCTCATTCATGAGAAGACAGAAAGAAAGTTCACTATAAGGAGTGAAAACATGAGCCCATATTCACCTCCATAAGAAGCTAATCGTCAAGCTAATGATGTTAAAGAAGCGCTTGTTGGGAGGCAACCCAACCTTAATTAATTATTTTTATCTTTATTTTTCTTTTATTTTGTTTTTCTTTCTGTATTTTTAGGGTCATGATCAAATGCATCAGTTAGAACAGAGACATAATTCACAGTAGTGAAAACAGAACATTCTGGATGGAGTGTTATTAATAGTTGGACGCCAGCCAGGGTATCCCTGATGGGGCGTCCAACGCCCCAAATGGGCAACATTGCTGGTGTTGAACGCCAGCCAGGGAGCAGCCCCTGGGCATTCAAACGCCAGTGCAGAGAAGCAGGAAATCTGGATTCCCTAACCTCTCAGGACTAGTGGGTCCCACAGCATCTTTCACATACCCCACTTTCTTTCACACTTCCCCATACACATTTCCCTATAAACCCTAACCCAATCACATCCATACCACCTCCCCACAACCATCATTACTCCCACCAACCCCCATCCACTTCAAATTCAAATATCACCCCCAAAACCCCACCCATGGCCGAACCTAACCCTACCCCATCCTATAAATACCCCTCTTCATAAGCCCCACTGGCCGAGCCCTCTCTCTCCTTCTATCTTCCTCTATTTTCTTCTTCTTTTACTCCATTCTTCTCTTTTCTTTATTTTTGCTCGAGGATGAGCAAAGTTTTAAGTTTGGTGTTGGAAAAGCATAGCTTTTTTTCTTTCCATTACCATTCATGGCACCCAAGGTTGGAGAATCCTCTAGAAAGAGGAAAGGAAAGGCAGTAGCCACCACCTCTGAATCTTGGGAGATGGAGAGATTCATCACCAAAGCTCACCAAGACTACTTCTATGAAGTAGTGGCTGAGAAGAAAGTGATCCTTGAGGTCCCTTTCAGACTCAAGAAGAATGAGTATCCGGAAATCCGAAGAGAGATCCGGAGAAGAGGTTGGGAAGTCCTAACCAATCCCATTCAAGATGTTGGGATTCTAATGGTGCAAGAGTTCTATGCTAATGCATGGGTTACTAAAAACCATAACACTAGTGTGAACCCAAATCCAACAAATTGGAGCACTATGGTGCGAGGGAGAACCTTAGATTTCAGCCCGGAAAGTGTGAGGTTGGCATTCAACTTGCCTTTAATGCAAGGAGACCCTCATCCTTACACTAGAAAAGTAAACTTTGATTAGAGATTAGATCAAGTGCTCTCAGACATCTGTGTGGAAGGAGCACAGTGGAAAAGGGATTCTCAAGGCAAGCCCATTCAACTAAGAAGGCTTGACCTAAAGCCCATAACTAGAGGATGGTTGGAATTCATCCAACATTCCATCATCCCCACTAGCAATCGGTCAGAAGTGACTGTTGACAGAGCTATCATGATCAATTGCATCATGATTGGAAGTGAGGTGAAAGTACATGAGGTGATTCCTCAAGAATTGTACAAGGTAGTTGAGAAGCCTTACACCAATTCAAGGTTGGTATTCCCACACCTCATCTGTCATCTATGCAATTCAGCTGGAATTGTCATAGAAGGAGACATCTCCATTAGCGAGGACAAGCCCATCACCAAGAAGAGGATGGAGCAAACTAGAGAGCATGCACAAGAGCCTGTGCAGCCGCCTCAGCATGAGATCCCTGAGATACCTCAAGGGATGTATTTTCCTCCTCAAAGCTATTGGGATCAATGACAAACTTCTCTTTGAGAACTGAGTACTAACATAGAGCAATTGAAGGTGGAGAATCAAGAGCATTCCACCACCCTCAATGAAATAAGAGAAGATCAAAGAGCCATTAGAGAAGAGCAAAGGGCTATGAGGGAAGAGCAACAAAGGCAAAGGAGTGACATTGAAGAGATCAAGCATCATATTGGATCCTTAAGGAGGAGCACTAGACGTCACCATTAAAGGTGGATTCGTTCTCTTTACACCCCTTTCCTGTTATTTTTCTATTTTTCTGTTATGTTATCTGTTCTCTTGTTCTAGTTGCATGATCATTTGAATTGATGTCTAAAAGTTGTAAAATGTTTCATATATCTCTCACCTTACTTAAAAGAAAATTTTATTTGAAAAGAATTAAGAGATACATGATTTCGAGTTTTATAATGAGAATAGTTTAATTATTCTGCTGTGGTGGCATTACTTTTGTTTTCTGAATGTATGAATAAACAGTGCATATTTGAAGTTGAAATTTATGAATGTTGGCTCTTGAAAGAATGATGATGAAAGTGAAGTATTATTGGTAATCTGAAAAATCCAAAAATTGATTCTTGAAGCAAGAAAAAGCAGCAAAAAGAAAAAGAAAAAGCTTGCATGCAAAAAAAAAAATATGGCAAAAAAATAGAAAGAAAAGAAAAAGCAAGCAGAAAAAGCCAATAACCCTTTAAACCAAAAAGCAAGGGTAAAAGGATCCAAGGCTTTGAGCATCAGTAGATAGGAGGGCCCAAAGGAATAAAATTCTGGCCTAAGCGACTCAACCAAGCTGTCCCTGACCATGTCCTTGTGGCATGAAGGTGTCAATTGAAAAGCTTGAGACTAAGTGATTTAAGTCGTGATCCAAAGCAAAAAGAGTGTGCTTAAGAACTCTGGACACCTCTATCTGAGGATTCTAACAAAGCTGAATCACAATCCAAAAGGGTTCACCCAGTTAAAGTGTCTGTGGTATTTATGTATCCGGTGGTAATACTGAAAAACAAAGTGCTTAGGGCCACAACCAAAACTCTAAAAGCTGTGTTCAAGAATAAAAAAGAACTTAACTAGGAGAGTCAATAATATCATCGGTATTCAAAGTTCCTAAGGATGCCAACATCTCCGAGTTTCAATGGATAGTGAGATCCCAAAACTATTCAGAAGCAAAAAGCTACTAAGTCCCGCTCATCTAATTGAAACTGAGCTTCATTGAAAACTCTGAAATTTATTGTATCTTAATTTTCTTTCTTTTTATCCTCTGTGTTTTTAGTTGCTTGGGGATAAGCAATAGTTTAAGTTTGGTTTTGTGATGAGTGGATATTTTATACGCTTTTTGGCATCATTTTCATATAGTTTTTAGCATTTTTGTTTAGTTTTTATTAATTTTTTAATTAGGTTTTAGTGTTAAATTCACATTTTTGGATTCTACTTCGAGTTTTTGTGTTTTTATGCAATTTCAGGTATTTTTTGGCTGAAATTGAGGAGCTAGAGCAAAAGTCTGATTCAGAGACAGAGAAAGCACTGCAGATGCTGTCTGGATCTTACCTCCTTGCACTCGGAAGAGCTTTTCTAGAGCTATAGAAGTCCAAATGGAGCGTCTTACCGGCTATGGAAAGCTGACTTTCAGAGCTTTTCAGCAATGAGGGTCCACTGCCAGATTAGAAGGCCCAAAACTGGTGTCCAACGCCAGTTCCCTGCCCCCTTCCAAGCGTCCACTGCCCAAAGAACAGAGACCAGCATCTAAACGCCCAGAGAGGACTCCCTAGCTAGCGTTCAACACCCTAGAGGTCCCCTAGCACGTGGATCTCATCAAAGCTTAGCCCAAACACTCACCAAGTGGGCCCCAGAAGTGAATTTTAGCACTAAATAGATTGTTTTACCCTTACTAGTCATCTGTTTAGTATTTAAGAGTTATTTTACACAATGTCTTCAGACTTTTACGGAGGACACACACCATATTTGAATTCACCATTGTATTTTCCATCTGAGTTTCTAAACCTCCTAGGTTGAGGGGAGGAGCCTTGCTAAGTCCTATGAATTAATAAAAGTATTACTGTTTCTCTTCGATCCGTGTTTGATTAATTCTAAGATGTATATTCGTTCTTCAACATGGTAAATAGGATGATCAGTGACAATCATCTCTATTCATCATACTAAGACGAACGTGCCTGACAAACGCCCCCGTCTACTTGGGTTTGTCTGAATACTTCAGTGGAAAGCACGAACCACCAGCTTGATTATACATCTCTCAGATGGCTAATCCACGACTTCATTGGAGACTTCTCGAGACATCAGATCAGCCAATTTATGGGGAGATTAGGGTCTTTGTGGTAGAGGCTAGAACCCAAAGATACAGCATTCTCTGATTCGGAAGATCTGACCTTGTCTGTGGCGCTTTGAGTAGAATCATTAAGGAGAATGGACTATACGAGCTTCACCCTCAAGCAGACTGGATTCACACTAACCCTGGGGTTCAGATCCAGAGGAGTATTGACGACCTCTCAATAAAGGCGTTGATCACATATAGCCTGCCATTGAAGAAATCACTCACAAGCAAAAAAGACAGTAATACCAGAGTTAATTCAGAAAGGCAAAGCAACTTCAATCCTCAACTATATTCCTATTACTGATTCCGTTTAATTCATAAAGTATTAGCACCCTATTATATCAGGCCTTTTTCACTCTATTAATCCAACAACCTTCTGATTCGCCTAACTAAGACCTGCAAGATAACCATTGCTTGCTTCAAACTACAACCCTCGTGGGATCGACCTTGACTCGCTCAGGTATTACTTGGACGACCCAGTGCGCTTGCTGGTACAGCTGTACGAAAATGTGGAAATTCGTGCACCAGTTTGCCTGGAACTCAGTGGATCAATAACACAAAAAGAAATCAAAATAAACCAACTGAGAAGAATAGATCTTAAACCAGTTGCTAGGGGTTGGTTGGATTTCATTGGGCGTTCCAGACTCCCTACTAGCAACCGCTCGAAAGTTACCATCAGAAGAGCTGTGATGATTCACTGCATTATGATGGGGAATGAGGTGGAAGTCCACCAACTGATCCCCTTTGAGCTATACAAGGTTGCAAACAGGATGTCAACTCAAGCCAGATTGGCCTATCCAAACCTCATCTTTCGCTTGTGGAAAGAGACTGGAGTCATGATTAGCAAAGACTCTTTTATTCCAGCAGAAAGCCCAATCACCAAGAAAGTGATGGAGAGCTCCAAAATACCAGATGATCATTCCAAAAGGAAGACACCCGAGCCTCTTTAGACACAAGAAATTCCTCCAATTGAATATTGGACCTAGTTGGAAACATCTGTTGCACAATTGCAAACCACCTTGGATCAATTAAGAGAGGAGCAAAAAGATCAGACTAGTATACTTTGCAAACTGATCAAGGAACAAGAGAAGCAGGGGCATGAGCTAGAAGAATTAAAGCGTCAGAAATTATCCCCTGAAGAGCCTAACGCCTCCCATGATTAAGGTGGTTGAGTTACACCTCCCTATTTCTGTGCCTATTCTAATTCTTATTTCTTATGTTTAGATTTACATGATCACTAGTAGTCTTTAAGTTTTTTTTTATTCTTATTTAAATTTCTGTCTTTTAATTTAAGAATTCCATGAGCATTATTAGTATTTAAGTTTTTATTTTTCAAGTAGCTATAAAATGTTCCTCTTATCATCCCATTGAACTTAAATAAAATTTTGATTTTTTTAGAAGCAGTAAAGGTACATAGATTTCAAGTTTTATACTAAGAGTAGTTCAATTATTTGATGTGGTGACATTGCTTTTAATTTCTGAATGTATGAAATAAACAGTGCATACTTGATGTTGGAGTTAAGAATGTTGGCTCTTGAAAGAATGATGAAAAAAGAGAAGTATTATTGGTAATCTGAAAAATTCAAAAATTGATTCTTAAAGCAAAAAAAAGCAGTAAAAAGCAATAAAAGAAAACAAATGCAATTGCGAAAAAAATATATAAAAATAAATAATAAAAAAATAATAAAGAAAAAGAAAAAGCCAGTAGCTCTTTAAACTAAAAAGGCAAGAGTAAGGATCCAAGGCTTTGAGCATCAATGGTTAGGAGGGCCTAAAAGAAACAAAATCTTGGCCTAAAAGTTCAAATGAACTCCTCCCCCTGACTATATGCTTGTGGTGTGAAGATGTCAAGTGAAAAGCTTGAGACTGAGCAGTTAAAGTCGTGATCCAAAGCAAAAAGAGTGTGCTTAAAAACTCTGGACACCACTGGCTGGGGATTCTAGCAAAGCTGAATCCAATTGGGTTCACCCAATTAAGTGTCTGTGGTGTTTATGTATCCGGTGGTAATACTGGAAAACAAAGCGTTTAGGGTCATAGCCAAGACTCAAAGAAGCTGTGTTCAAGAATAAAAAAATAACTAAACTAGGAAAGTCAATAGTATCATCTAGATTCTGAGTTCCTAAAGATGCCAATTATTCTGAGCTTCAAAGGAAAGTGAGATGCCAAAATTATTCAGAAGCAAAAAACTACTGGTCCCGCTCATCTAATTGAAACTGAGCTTCATTGAGAACTCTAAGATTTATTATATTCTTCTCTTCTTTTTATCCTACTTGTTTTGGTTTCTTGGGAACAAGCAACAGTTTAAGTTTGGCATTCTGATAAGCGGATATTTTATTCATTTTTTGGCATCATTTTGATATAGTTTTCATTATATTTTGTTTAAGTTTTATTATATTTTCATAGGTTTTAGTGCAAAATTTATATTTTTGGATTCTACTTTGAGTTTTTGTGTTTTATGATGACTTCAGGTATTTTCTGACAGAAATTAAGGAGTTTTGGCAAAGTCTAATTCAGAGACAGAGAAAGGACTGCAGATGCTATCAGATTCTAACCTCCATGCACTCGAAGGAGCATTTCTGGAGCTACAAAAGTCAAAATGGCGCGCTCTCAATGGCTATGGAAATCTAACATTCAGGGCTTTCCAGAAATATATAATAATCCATACTTTGCTTTGAAAATGAAGGTCCTAAACTAGCGTTCAATGCCAGCCACCATCCCCATTCCTGGCGTCCAACTCCCAAAAGGGGGTAGCTGGCATCCAATGCCCAAAAGGGAGTCCCAAGCCAGCGTTCGACGCCCCTAAGGAGTCCTAGCACGTGGAGACACCCTTGGCTCAGTCCAAACACTCACCAAGTGGGCCCTAGAAGTAGATTTTAGCACTATCAACCTAGTTTATCTTATTTTCTGTAATCCTTAGTTACTAGACTAGTATATATAGAACAAAGATCACCCTTGTTAGGGATCTTTGCCCATTCGAACCTTTCATTACTATTTTCTGTACAGTATGAGTCACTAACCTCCTAAGGTTAAGGTTAAGAGCTCTGTTGAGTTTTGTGGATTAATAATATTACTGTTCTATTTTAATATGTCTGATTCTATTCTCTTATGCATTCTCATTCTTCATCTTATGAATTGAGGGTGGTGACAATCACCCTTGTTCTACATGGATTCCGTGCGAGTCCTGACCCGGATAGTATTGAACCAAAGCTAGAGATTGCATTGCGGATTCCAATAGAGTACCTGGGCAACTTCGGATACGTGACATAAAATCTCATTGACCATGGGTAAGTGACATCTTTATGGTGCTAAGGCTAGAGTCTGAGAAGCAGCGTTTCTTGATCCGGAAGATCTGCCTTGTCTGTGGCACCTTGAGTAGGATTGTGAAGGGGAGTGGATTTCTTAGAGCTTCATCTTTTGCTACAGTGAGAAATCTAGAGGCGGCTTGGTGAGAGGACATGAGCCACTTCAACATGGTGGATTGCTGTGGTGGAGGAGGTTGACTTGATGAGAGGACATGAGTTAATCACTTACGGCTGCCATTGAATGAATCAGAAAGTTATTGAAGTAGACAGTAAGAAAAGTTAATCCGAAAAGACAAAGCATCTCCGAAGCCTCAACCGTTCTCATACCATTGATTTCACACCTTTCTACTAACATTTTATTTATTTATCTGTTATATGCGTTTTCCCGTGACAACTATATTTTCTATCCGCCTAACTAAGATCTACAAGGTAACCATTGCTTGCTCAAACCAACAATCCTCGTGGGATCGACCCTCACTCACCTGAGTTATTACTTGGACGACCCGGTATACTTGCCGGTCTATCTGTGCAAAATGTGCGGAGTCAGTTTTGTGCACCACCTCCGGTTTATGACTTGAGTGATGGAAAAAAAATAGAAGAATTTGATGAAGAAGAGGTGGAAGTTGAAGAAGCTTATCAAGTGGTTGAAGTCCCTTAACAAAGAAGGACGGAAGTGGAAATTTCTTTGTCGATACGGTTGGAACCATTTCCTTCTAGGACACCATCCATTCTATCATTCAAGTGGGTAAAACATTTATCCTTAAACTTTAATTTTCCGCTTGCATATGGTTTGCTTGAGACGGATGGGCAACTTGGAGCCCTTTGTGGATTTAAGAGCAAAAGAGAAATATTTAGTGGTTGGAGACAAAATTCAAGGTTCATTATGGTTGGAAGCTCAAAGTTTAGGAGCAAGGATTGGTGTGCTACTCAATTGAGAGGATCTAGGAAGTTGTTTGGATGCTTAAGTGTGAATTCGGATTGTGTGCCACCTGATTGGAATTTTAATGATCAACTTAAAGATGGGTGTAAGAACAAAGTTTGGGGTCCCGGCATACAAGAGGATCAATTTTGGGAGCCCTTAGATTGTGTGGAACTTCATCAAAGCTTGGAGCTATTAATTTTGAACTTTGGAGCTTATTGGAAGTCCAAGCATTGGTGGGAGTTTAGAATGAGTACAAGCACAAGCCACCATGACAAGGAGCTCACCAAATGTCCAACTTAAGGACTATAAATAAAAGTGCTAGGTGGGAGATACCCCACCATGATAAACTCTTTTCATTTTTCTCTTTTGTAAATATTGGTAAGGTTAGTTTAATTTCATGTTTAGTTTAGTTGGTTAAGTTTATTTGGTAGTTTAGTATGTTTAATAAGGTTTTGTGGTGTTTAGATGACTGTTTGGATGTTTGGAATGCTTGGCTTGGTGCTAGAACTTGAAAAATTTTGAAAAAAATAGAGCACCCAGCCACGCGTATGCGTGACCCACGCGTACACGTGACCTCAAGATTCCAACACCTCATGCGTACGCGTGCCTGACGTGTACGTGTAACACTGAAAGACCACCATGCGAGAATAGTGTGGGGAAGGTGCTGCTACTGCATGCGAGAAATAGAAAGTTGTACCCATAGGGTGCAGGAATTGTGCGCGTAGCACAAACTCCTCCCACGCGTACGCGTGACCCACGCATCACTTTCGATTTTCTACCTCCCATGCCTATGCGTGCACGACGCGTACGCGTCGCATTCCATTCTCCCAACCCACGCTTACGCGTGGGCACCCCCGTTCCACCCACTTTCTTTTCTTCTATTCTCTCCATTTCTTTTCTTTTTTTTCTCTTCTCTTCTCTTCTTCCCCCTCTCCAACCATCATCTACCACCACCTTTACCATTTTCTTTAGTTTTTTAGTTAGTTAGTTGCTTCATTTTTTTGTTTTTGGTACTAAGTGTTGGATTATTAATCTTGTTGCTAATTATTGTTGCTGATTATTGTTGCTGATTACTGATAGGATGCTATTTCAGCATCATTGTTGTTAATATTCATTGTTGAATCTCTTTATTGAGGTTACCTTTTGTTACTTGCTTTTGAATTTTTCATGTTTAATCCTGTGCATGCCAAGTACTTTTGAATTGCCTTCCAGCATTCTATATATTTTGAATTACATGTTTTGGCCACCATGTGATTTGAATTCTTTACTTTGACTAGGCAATCTTTGATGTTGGATGTTGTGCATTTATCTTAATGCATTGTGTTACTTGATCATATGCATCCATATGTTATGCTTATGCCTTAATGACATGTTGACCCTTAATTGTTTAACTATGTGCTCTACACATATTCGAAACTAGTCATTTTGGCATAATGCTTTATTTGTGAAATTGGATTGTAAGCTCACCTAAGGACATTTTTTGAAATTTTCAAGCTATATGGACTGCTTGCTATGTCATTGATTTTCAACTTATATATCTCTTTTAATAAGTTGAATAGCACCCATGTGTCCCACTTTATGTCAATTAGGTGATGCAAAAAAAATTCAAAGTATGTCATTGATTGATGTGTGATTTTCATATTTCATTTTTTTCATACGTTATCTTGCACATCAATCAATGTCCATTCATCATCTATTTCACATTTGCTTGATTATTGCTTGAATGCTTCTATGCTTCTTTATTACTTGTTTGTTTGTCTTAACCAACAAGTTTCCTTAAATAATTTCAAACACACTAGAATGAGTGAAGTGTATACTTATTTTGTGTAAAGGTGACATCGCCTCTCATGCTAGTGTGTGGGTTCTAAACCGCGCGCAACTTATTTTTATCCATGTCACACATTGATTCATTCACTTCATTTTAGTGATCATCACCTCATTCCAACAATATATGCTTCCTTGCTTTTGTAATTTTCCATCTTATGGTATTATTTTCTATTTTTCATGGATGATGCACCATTAGCAAAGAGGGAAGCGAAAGAAAGAACATGCAGCAACCGATTGACCCACCAGCTGAAGGTGGGGTGATGACAACTCCTACCCCGCTTGATTTTATGTGCACCGAGGACTCTGCAAACTTTTAAGCGTGGGGAGGTCGTCCGACCAATCGGACGTTTTGGGTGACAAATTTCTAATCCTAATACTTTCACATTTTATTTTATTTTATTACTAGGTCTTTTAGAAATTTTAGTTGTATTTTCTTGGTTTGCATATATATATAATAAGTTTAGTCAAAATAATAAAATTTTTCAAGAGAAACATTCTCAATAGGCATTGCCACCCCAATTGATTTGAGTAAAAATTTTTCATTGAACTTGCTTGAATTATATATTGTGGAACATGTTTTTGAGCTAAGAACACATAGGCATATGAGTTTTGAGCCTAATTGTGTAGTTACAGCATATAACCACTATTTGCATTCTTGTGTGTATTATTCTCTTTCTATGATTATAATCTTTAATTTGTTTGATTCTTTATGTCTATTATTTTGTGTATGAATACATTTATATGATTGAGGCCTTCATTTCATTTGAGCTCACTTACCCAAATAGCCTTACCTTTTATCCACCATTATTAACCAACTTTGAGCCTATGTTAATCTCCTTTTGTTCTTAATTTTAGCACATCACTATCCCTAAGAAAAAATAATAAATGTCCTTAATTTAGATCTTTTATTAGCTTAGGCTAGTGAGTCTGTGTATCATCTAAGTGTCGGAAAGTTTGGGAATATTGGTTGAGATAAAAGAAATTTTTGTATTTTGTTGAAGATCTTAGGAATTGGGTTCATACTCATGCATTAAATGTTTAAACCATATGCATTGGTACCTATGTATATAATTCATCAAAAGAAAAAGAGAAAAACAAAATAAAAATAAATAAAAAAAGAAAAAGAAAAAGAAAGCAATAAAAAAAGGGACAAAATACCCCAAAGGAAAGTTCAATAATAATCAATGCATATATGTTGTGATCAAAATGAGAATGCACGAGTGTGCGAAAAAGTGAAGAATAGGTAGTTAGGTTTTGTATTTGAATTGTATAGGTTGTTATGTGTATTGATGCACCACTATTTCGTGATACATTTTGTGCTTAATTTAGGTGGATTTTATCCACTTTTCTCACATTTATTCAATGAAACGGCATGGTTTCATGTCTTTCTCTTAATTTGTGTTTAAGAGTAAAAACATACTTTTTAGGCCTTAATTGGTTAATTTTAATTCACCTTTGATTCCACTAGATGCCTTGATGTGTTTGTTAGTGAATTCAGGTTGAAAAGGCTAGGAATGGATCAAATGAGTGAAGAGAAAAGCATGCAAAGTGGAGAATTCATAGAAAATTAAGGATTTGGAGTGCACACATCGACGCGCACGCGTGGCAGACGCGCACACGTGGATATGAAGTCGTATGGCGATGCGTACACGTGACATGATGCGTACGCGTGGGAAGTAAAATGCCAATCGACGTGTACGTGTGACCTATGCGTACGCGTCGCAGCTCGCACGTGACCTCATTAAAGTGAAAACGCTGGGGGTGATTTCTGAGCTTTCCAGGCCCAGATCTAACTCATTTCTAAGCCTATTACATGCAGAATTTAAAAGGAGTCAAAAGGGGGGAGCACATAAAAGAGTTTTTCATCATGTTTTAGGTTAGAATTCTAGAGAGAGAAGCTCTCTCTTCTCTCTATAATTAGGTTAGATCTAGATTAGAACTTCTTAGATCTAAGTTTAATTCATGCTTTGATTTACTCTTCCTTTCTAATTTCTTGTTCCTTTACCCTTGCTTTCCTAGTTTAGCATTTTGCTCTTTGAAATTGTTTACCTTGTTATTGATGCACTCTTGTTCCTTTTATTTTCCTTTTAATGCAATTTATGTTTTATGTTCCTTTATTGTTGATTTGAGTTGTTGTCGTTAATTTTCTTACATTTGGTAGTTGTAGATTTACTTTTCTTGCAATTTTATCTTGCTCTCCTTTTATGCCTTCCAAGTGTTTGATTAAATTCTTGGAAGGATGTTAGAGTAGATTTTTGTGTTCTTGACTTGGGATGGTAACTTAGGTGAACTTGAGTTACTAATGTCCAAGTGTTGATAATTGGTGTCCATTGACTCTAGCTTCCACTAAATTAATTAGTGAGATGGTTAGGACCTATGGATTAGGATTAATGTAGCTCATTTGACTTTTCTTTACTCGTTAGAGGATGACTTAATGAGATTAATCCTTGCAATTATCATATTGTGGTTAGTAACAAGGATAAAGATCCTTAACCATCAACCCTTGCCAAGACCCTTTTATTATTTGAGTTTCCTTCACTTTCTTGTCATTTACATTTCTTGTTTCTTATTTCAAAATCCCAAAACACTTTGCCATAACCAATAATTGAGCATACTTCCCTGCAATTCCTTGAGAGACAACCCGAGATTTGAATACTTCGGTTATTTTTATTGGGGTTTGTACTTGTGACAAACAAATTTTTGATTGAGGATTGTTTGTTGGTTTAGAAACTACACTTGCAACGAGAATTTCATTAGTGAAATTCTATACCATCAAATCTCTCTTCATCATGTATTAGGTGAGAGTTTAGGTTAATCAAAGATTCAAATTTCAAGCTCACTTAGCCATATATCCTTACCTTGACCCTAGCCCCATTACAACCTTATGAAAAGTTCTCATGATATTTGTATGCATGCATTGAATAATTGTTGATTGTTAGATGAAAAACAAATCTTGAAAAGCATGATTAGAAGAGAATTGAGTGAATCAACCTATACACTTGAGCAACTAGAGCGGATACACATCCGATGAGGGTTTGATTGCTCAATTATATATTTTCACCTATGATCATCTCTTTTCTTGCAAGTTTATAATTCATTTCAATAACTTAATTAATTGTGGATTTGATTATGATTGCTTTAGCCCTTGTGTTCATATATGTATTCTTGGAAATTAATTTATTTTGACCAAGTAGTTGCATGCATTTGAAAAGATTACATTTAGATAGAGTGCATATAGATAGTTTGCATTGAATAAATGTTGATACCCCTTGCCTCTTTCTTGAGTTTAGCATGAGGACATGCTTGGTTTAAGTGTGGGGAGGTTGATAAACTCCATTTTTAGAGTTTATCTTGTATTGAATTTAGAGGATTTTATCAACTTTTCTCACATTTATTCACTAAAATAGCATGGTTTTGTAATTCTCCCTAAGTTGTGCTTAATGATTGAAAACATGCTTTTTAGACTTTAAAATTGAAATTTTTAATTCACTTTAATTCCATTCGATGACTTGATATGTTTGTTGAGTGATCTCAGGGTTTATAAGGCAAGGTTTAGTGGAGAACTCATGAAGAAATGAGGATTTGGAGGATTCATGGCGACGCATACGCGTGACCGACGCGTACGCATGAGAAGGACATTTGCCAGGCGATGCGTACGCGTGACCCGTGCTTACGCGTGACAAGCGGCACGTGACCTCATTAAAGGCAAAACGCCGGGGGCGATTTCTGAGCCCATTCAAGCCCGGATCCAACTCATTTCTGATGCTATTGAACCCAAGGATTGAAGGGGGTGAACGAAGTAGTCATGGTTTAATTTTCATCATGTTTTAGGTTAGAATTTTAGAGAGAGAAGCTCTCTCTTTTCTCTAGAAATTAGGGTAGAATTAGGTTAGAATTCTCTTAGATCTAGGGTTTAATTATTGCTTTGATTTAGTTTTTTTACAATTTTTTATTGCTACATCTTTGCTCTTTTAGTTCTTCTTGTTAATTTTCCTTTTATGTCACTTTTATATTGATGCACTCTTGTTAGTTTTAATTTCCATTAATGCAATTTATGTTTCATGTTTCTTATTGTTAAATTGAGTTGTTATTGTTATTTTCCTTGCTTTGGGTAGTTGTAGATTTTATATTTCTTTCTATCTTATTATGCTTTTCTTTTATACCTTCCAAGTATTTTATAAAATGCTTGGTTGGATTTTAGAGTAGATTATTCTATTCTTGGCTTGAAATGGTAATTTGGGTGACCTTGAGTTACTGATGTCCAAGTGATTGATAATTGGTGTCTATTGACATTAGTCTTCACTAAGTCAATTAGTGAGTGGCTAGGACTTATGGATTAGGTTTAATGAAGCTCATTTGACTTTTCTTCAATAATTAGAGGATCACTAAATGGGATTGATCCTTTCAATTATCATGTTGTGGTTAGTAATAAGGATAGTGATCCTTAACCATCAACCCTTGCCAAGACCCTGTTTACCATTTGAATTCCCTTTCCTTCATTAATTAATTGTCAGTTACTTTCTTACTATTTACATTTCTTGTCCCTTATTTCAAAACCCCAAAAATATTACCTCATAACCAATAATATGAATATTTCCTTGCAATTCCTTGAGAGACAACCCGAAGTTTGAATACTTCGGTTTATTTTTATTGGGTTTGTACTTGTGACAAATAAATTAAATTTTGATTGAGGATTAATTATTGGTTTAGACTATGCTTGCAACAAAATTCTTTTGAAAAATTCTAAACCGACATTTATCCTCCGTCACCCTCACAAGCATTATTTACCAACACACATATATTTCCTCCTCAATATTCATCGAACTCAACAATCATCAAACTATTCTCAATAACATCATAAATCAATATCATCACTCATTATAATAATCTATATCCTTCATCAATCATCATAAGCATATACAACACCAACACTCATTACATTATCATCATAACTCATATATCACACATTCCAACACTCCACAACATACTCTTCATCATCAAACATAAATTCACATATAATTAATCATACACCGACACCATTCAATTCTATCTTAGGGTCCACTAGTCTAAGTGTCCAGAAACATTACATATTACATAAAGAAAACCGAAAACATACCTTGACCTTTTCCCAAAATACACCAAACACCAAAACGAAGCAACAAAGCTTGATCCGGAAGCCTCAAACCAACTCCAACAAACATCAAAACTCAATCTAACATCATACAACATACCAACATCAAACCTAGGGTTCAGAAAAACTACTAAACGCAAGGGATTAGTGAGAACTTACCTTACCCAATGAGATTAGGACCAAAAACCAACAATATTCTAATGCTAGATTACCCCCTAAACAACCAAAATCACAAAATCTACTAAAAAACCAAACGTAAAAATACGAAATTAATTAGGGCAGAAAGTTGGATCAGGAGATGCAAGATCTTACCAGAAAATCTTAGTTAAAAATGACGGGCTCAGCGAGAGCTTCGTGTGGCTAAAAATGGCTCGTCAATCGGAGCTCCGTAGCTCAAGTTATGGCCAAAAGAAGGAGAAGATAAATAGTGCAAACCTTCACCTCCACTCTTCTCACTTCAGCAGCGCCCCTTTCTTGTTTTAGGGCTAGAAATGAGCTGAAATGCTCATTAGTTGTGTTTATATATGTTGGGCTTGGGCTCAACTTGGGTCCAGTCCAGCCTGTTAGCGTTTTTAGCCTGTTCGGCCCACTTTGGGCCAAAACCTTTAAGATTAGTGTCCGGTTTTAAATTATAAATTATTTTTGTCCTTTCAAAATAATAAATTCAATCTTCAAAATCTTATTTTTTCCAAAATACGCGGTACCGGATAGACTAGAGTCGGTACTACCAACTTAAGCACCGGTACGCATTTTTACAAAAATTTTTCGCAAAAGATACATTTTTCCACTCAGAAAAATTTATTAAATTCAAATTTCACCTTTTATTTTTAAAATATCAATTTCTATATTTTCGAAGCTATTCTGATCCATTAAATTATTATTTTATTAAAACGGTTATTCCGGTTCTTACAGAGAAAGCTTACGAATTTAGGAAAGTAATTGGGAAGGTGTTTAACTCTTAGAAAAAGCAATGCTTGTGTTTTCCTATCTGGACTAATGCAAAAAATTTTTCACAGCAAATTATTTATAATCAAATCACAATTCCTTGACAATTTAATATTTCTTAACTTAATTAATTCTCAATCCTTTGGTCAACTAATTTAGAGAAGAGGTTAAGAATGATTTTCATTTAAAGCCACACAACTTTTAAAATACTATTCTTAGTCAAGTTGAAAATCATGAGAAAGAGTTTCAAGCTAATTCCGATATTAAATTTTTCTAAGTAATAACAGAATCCAAAATAAAATTAGAATATTTTTTAATACTTCTAACCATTAAAGATGAAGAATGAGACTCAAAGTTGAAAAAATAGAGAAGCCTGAATCAAAATAATGAAAACACTTGCATTACTAATCCATAAAATCAAACAGAGCTCCTAACTTTTAACAAGGGGAG
Organism: Arachis ipaensis; assembly: GCF_059453495.1. Taxonomy (NCBI): domain Eukaryota; kingdom Viridiplantae; phylum Streptophyta; class Magnoliopsida; order Fabales; family Fabaceae; genus Arachis; species Arachis ipaensis. The sequence continues at coordinate 75,579,918 of NC_142440.1, read as the reverse complement.
GTTTAGTTACTCATGATAGAAAAGAAAACAACCTAAAACTAAAGAGTTTCCTAATTCGTAGATGATCTCATTCCTTCATCTAGATGTGAACTTTGTTCATTTATTTATCTTCTAACTTCCTAACTATTTGAAATTCAAAATCTAATCTTATCTTCTATACCTCCGAAGGATAAGATGACACTTATTCAAATTCAAAACAATAATTAAAATCTAATCTGAACTAAATTCTAACAATTAAATCTTATCTTTCTAGAAGAAGTTAATGCTAACTATTGATGAGCAAAAAGTGAAGCTCACGGATACCGGCAAGTGCACCGGATCGTTCAAGTAATACCACAGTGAGTGAATATCATTTCCACGAGGATTAATGGATTGAGCATGCAAATATCGAATTAAACTACTAATTAGACCAATGAAACCTAGAATTGTTGAGTGCTGAAATCTTGAAAACTTGCTGAAAAAGTAAAAGCTTGAGGAAAGTTGAAAGCTAGGGTTTTGAATTGCTTGAGGCAGTACGTGTGATTGTTGGAGGAAAGTATATATGATGAGGAAGTCAAGGATTTTTGGAGATGCTTAAGTCTTTAGAAGAATCAAACTTTGTTTTCTCTGTTCAAAGCAAGCAAGGATCGTTCACGACGAATCTTAATTAACCGATTTCCAATGCCTTAGCTCCTCGGTGTCTCCTCAATTAATCAACAGCCAATGTCTTGGTTAGTCAATTAACCGAAGAGGTTAAGTGCAAAATACAATTCAATTCCACATAAGATTCAAGAGTAGTCCTCAGGTTATATTATATGTCACGTATCCAAGTTCGTCATGTCCAATTGAATTTTATACGGAAACATAACTTTCGAAAATCGTCCTAATCCTAATTATATGTCACATATTCAGAACTAGGGTAATCGAAAATCATGTGCTATGTCGCACGCTTTAAAAACGCTATGTCTAATCAATTTAAGAAGTCACGTGAAAGAGTTTTCAAGCACAATTCGGATATAAGTTCTATCGAGTCAGTAAACAAATTCAAGACGGGATTAGCACACCTATCGGCACTTCTAATCCTTTAGGGATGAAGAACGAAATACTCAAAGTTTTAAAATAGAAGAAAACTTAGATTACTAATTCATAGAAAACAAAAACAAAGCTCGTAACCCCATGACAAAGGATTAGTAACACATGGAGAATGTAAAAACACAAAGATGAAAAGCCTATGGCGGAAAACTGGGTGTCCTCCCTCTGTAACTATAATTCACTTATTATACCTAGGTTATTTTCTAATTCAAATTAAAATCCTAATCTTATTTTAATCAAAATAATTAAGATAATCTCTAACTAATTCAAATCTTAAATTTCAAAACAGAATCAAAAGAAAATCAAAACTAATTAACTACAGAATTTTTGTCAATCTTCAAATTGAAATCAAATCTTTAAGGTTGGGTTTTGAAGGAATCAACACCGGACAAGACATTTTGGGCCTAGCATGGCATGTCCATGACTCCTCGTGGCACGCCTGAATTGGACAACACTCCCAGGAGTTGAAATTAGCCTAGGGTGAGGCACACCCTCTCTTGATTGGTTCAAATCTTTAAGGTTGGGTTTTGAAGGAATCAACACCGGACAAGACATTTTGGGCCTAGCATGGCATGTCCATGACTCCTCGTGGCACGCCTGAATTGGACAACACTCCCAGGAGTTGAAATTAGGCTAGGGTGAGGCACACCCTCTCTTGATTGGTTAGGACGTGGCACGCCCAACCCTTGGCGTGGCGCGCCCTTCATCTTGAAGTGCTTCCAAGGGCTTCTCTTGGTTAGGGCATGGCACCCCCAATTCTTCACATGGCACGCCCTCCTTGTGGGCTTGGAATTAACTAGGGCGTTTTTGTTGAATTGCTCCAGGGGCTTCTCTTGGTCCAAGGCATGGCACGCTTCCGTGGCATGCCATTGCTTGATTACATAGGGCATAGCACGCTTCGCTTTGGTTGTGTTAGGGCGTGCCATGCATAGTGCCTGGCATGGCACGCCAGGTTCAATTGTTATGGGGCGTGGCACGCCCCTGCTTCCTTCCTCCAAGGCGTGGCACGCCCCTGCTTCCTGATTTAGGGTGTGGCGTGCCCCTGTTTTAGCTCTCCAAGGTGTGTCACACCTCCTTCTATACATGGCTAACATGGATTGATGCTTGTGTCCTTTGGCACTCCATTCTTCATGCTAAGCTTGCCTTTTGATCAGTTTTCAATTTGATACTTGATTTACCTCTCATTTAATCATAATTTCAATATTTTTTACGATAGATAATTATTTAATTTATTTTTTAATTTTGTTTTAAATCAAAAATAAATTTACATAGAATGAAAGTAATGTGATTAAAAATAAAATTAAAATATAAATTTTTTAGAATGAAAGTAATGTAATTAAGAGTAATTTATTTTGATACAATTAAAAAAATAATTAAATAATTATTTATCATAAAAAAATTGATATTATTGAAGCATAAAATTAAAATTTATTTTAAAATTAAAAATAAAATTTAACTAAATTAAACATTAAAAAAATTGGTACAATAGAGACAAAAGGTATAATTTATACTTTATTGTATATGTATCGTTCTCTTTTTTTTTTCTCAAGTTTATTTACTAGTCATTATACAAATATTTCATAATGAGTAAAAACTTTTAAGATTAAAATTAAGAAATAAATTTATTTAGAGTGAAAGTAATGTGATTAAAAGTAATTTACTTTGATACAATTAAAAAAATAATTAAATAATTATCTACATTAAAAATTAATATTATTGAAGAATAAAATTAAAATTTATTTTAAAATTAAAAATAAAATTTAACTAAATTAAACATTAAAAAAATTTGGTATAATAGAGACAAAAGGTATAATTTATATTTTATTGTATATGTACCATATTTTTTTTCACAAGTTTATGTCTAGTCATTCTACAAACATTTTATGATCAGTAAAAATCTTTAAGAATAAAATAAAAAAATAAATTTATTTAAAATAAAAATAATTTGATTAAATGTAATTTACTTAGATGTAATTAAAAAAAATTGAGTAACTATGTATTATAAAAAATTGATATTATTGAAAGATAAAATTAAAATTTATTTTTAAGTTAAAAATAAAATTTATTTAAATTAAATATTAAAGACGTTTGATACATTAGAAATAAAAATGTATAATTTAACTTTATTATATATGTATCACACTCATTTTTTTTTCCAAAAATTTATTTACCATTCATTTTAGAAGTATTTTATAATGAATAAAAATTTTAAATTCGTAATGTAATTCATTCTATTTAAATTTACTTTTATTTTCCTTGATTTGATAATTCTTCTAAAAATAATATATTGTTTTTGTCCCAACATTTTTGTCCTATTTTAAGTCTTTAATCTTTCAAAATCATCTTAATTTTGTCTCACCGTTAATTCTGTTAACAAATCTCTAATGACAGAAAAACATTAAAACAATTTTAGAACTTTAGAAACTTAAATAAAACGATTTAAACGTTAAGAACAATTTTAAAACTTATCCCAAACATTAGAGACAAAAACGACACTTCACTCATTTTGAAAATTAACAATGACAAATGTACATGGATGATGGGCATATAAAATTGACTTGCACATAGGCTAATTGTCTGCTGCACACGGGAAGTGATTTTCTCAAATAATACAATCTATTTGTAATAATCATAAAAATATAACATTTTACGTCGTACAGTGACCAACAGGAAATCTATTCTTCCTTGCAGTAAAGATATAATCCACTTTTCTTCCCTCAAGATATATATATTGTCAACTTACACCCTCACAACACACACACCCTGTCATAGGTTCTATATAACCACTTTTTAGTCATAGCTAGGATTTAAACCGTGATAAACTCTAGCAAGACATATACAAATGCCACTAAACCAAGCCTTGCAGTGCCCAATATTTCAATGTCACAAACATAATCCTTCTATTTACAGTACATCCGAATGGGCTTTACAATTCAATACATATACATATATATATTTCCCCTCACCTAAATAGATTGAGCTCCAAAGTAATCCTTAAGATTGGCTTCATGCATTAAAATGGTGTTCGAGATCTTAATTGCACCAATTGCATCCCTGAGATCTGCAAAAGTGCACTACGTTATCCCTACAGCATGATGAGTCCCTTGATGGAAAAAGGTTGGGAGACTAACATAATGCACTTTTGCCAATCTAAGGGGTGAAATTAGTGCAATTGGAATCTCGACGACTAATTTAATGCATTCGGCCAATTTGAAACGACACTTTGGGACTTAACTCCACCTAAATACAACACAATGGCCATCTTATTTGCAGAGCGCTAGCATATAATTTTTTGGACATGAATATAGCTATTCTCTTTCCAATCACAACTTTTCTTACTGTGTTATGGGCTAGCAGGATTGAAGGGTGGATTTTGCCAGCCACAACAAGCCAGGGTCATTCCGCTTCAGCACCAAATACACTTCTGGCTTCCCAAGATTGTCCATTATGACATCTTCACTGAAGCCAACCAGAAAGAGAATTTCCAAGGCAGCTGTGTAGCATTCAAAATTTAGAAAGTTAGCAACCCCATTCAGAATGAAACTCTGCAAAAGTTGCTTACTTGCTTTTCATACACTTTAAGTATTTCTTTTGCAGCTATATATAGAAACAACTCTCCAAACGTGTCGTAATTATATCTATAAATGATATCTATAAATGGGAGATAAAATCTCATGCGCACACAGGAAAATTTTTGTCTAAGTGGTACTTGTACACATCAGGCATGCTAGAATTAAAGTGGAGAGTCTAGGTGCAAACCTTTGTTACCAATGATATTCCTCTCAATGACTGGATTAGCCTGCAGGATACAGGAAATATTAGGATGAAGCATTGCCAAAAGCACGATGACTAAAGTTAACACAGAATGTACCTTCCGCAACCTCTTGTATTTCATCTCCTCAGGGTGTTCAATTACATTACTGCCATGGATACCAAACATGATCAATGGATAACATGATGCTGTCATAACTGACTATCCATAAATTTGCCATAAGTATTTCCAAGACAAGACATTTTAATCTAATTCCTTAAAGAATATGGAAGCCTATTCAGCTAAAAGGTACAAATGATATCAACGATCATATAATCTTGAATAAGCATACCTGACTATTTTCAGGAGAGTTTGGACAATTGAAGCAGTTTGCATTGGAGTAGCTTCACCTCTCAGAATTTCCAGGGCCGTCTGTAAACGGTTACAAACAGCAGTTACAGGATCATTAATCCTCTGAAATTCTTGGTCATCAGGATCTGGCTCATCGATCTGCATTGTAGAAAAGCTTGGAGTGGGAAAGACAAGATCGCCGGGGTCATGTTCAGCCATGTTACTTGTATCTGCATAAAATATAGTTCACCAACAGGTTCTTTTAAATCATTGACAGGATAAGCCTATCAAGAATACTCATGTCAGGGGAAGAATTACCTTGACTTGCATTAACTGACTTCAAAGAAGATTCTGAATCATCCGGATCAGGTTCTCTAGATACATGCATTGTAGCTGAATACATGTCACTGGTCTGAGTATGCAAAGTCTCTCCTAAAATCAATTGGTTTTTGTTGAAATACAGTTCTGATACCAATATATCCTAAAAGAAAAATCATAATTAACAGTTTTACCATGATCAGAATCATCTGGATCAGGCTCCTGCTTCATTCCTTTAATAGTATGATCATGTGCGTCAGGTTCACTGCTAAGTCCTTTCTCAACAAGGATGGGCATGTCATTAGCTACGATTTCTTTGGAAATGGATATCATATGATCAAGATTTTCACTTGCATGAACGCTAGAATAATCGGGATCCAGCTCTTGATATACTTCAGAACCTCCTGACTTATTGAGAGAAACATTAGCCATCCGAAGATAAGCAGCACTGATAGAAGATTCACGGGCACTTCTCAGCTGATCTATCCTGTTACCTCCAAGCTTCTGGTGAACATTGCTACTTTCGCCTATAAAATCTTCTTCATGGATTTCAGAATTCCTTACTCCACTCAGAGTGTGGCTTGCAGATCTAGTCCAATCCAAATTAGCAGCTTCTTGATTTAACTGCAATTAGGCAAATTAAATTAACATACAGTACCTAATACAAAGCAAAAGAAAAATGGACAGACAGACAAGTATTTAAGCAGGTACACACACCTGCTTATTTAGAGCATAAAAGTTTGCATCATGTTCAGTGTGTATCATGTGAGCCTGAAACAAATAGTGAGTTAGATAGTTCCACAACCATTGTTGTCAAATGGACAAAAGCACACTACTTTCTCTTTGTATTTTTATTTTAGGAACATTTGAGTAAGAAGCCCAGCATAGTTTTCACAAATGAACGTTACATAAAATTAGCAATCTTTTCTGGTAGCTCAAAAGAAAATTGATTTTAGTCCCTCATCTAAAATAACTGTCTGGTTGAGTTATAGATTTGGGTTGTAGGAACAGAATTTTCCTTAAATAATAAAAAACAGTGTAACTAACTGTTGTCACAAGGATAAAGGATATTTTTCTCTTTTTAAGTTTTTAAACTTTAAGATCATTCTTAAAATATAAGGAACTGAACAAACTTTTACCGAGGGACTGTGCAATATTTGCAGCTACAGAAGAGATATTTATGGCTGTTTGAATGTTGTATATACTTCTCTATGTTATGTAACTTACAAGTTCATGCAGTAGTGTTTTCTTGATACTTTCATACTTCCTGAAACCTTTGAGGTCGTCCGTTCGAAGACGCAATGATATCTCCTCTCCCTGATTCTGTAAAGAACAATGAAAAGAAGGAATGAGATCAACAAAAGAATAATGATGGTTGCTTCCTATACCGAAAAAGCCGTTACCTTGTTCAAACCAAGAAGACATTTTGGACTCTTGCCAACATAACCAACGGGAGCCATCTCACTCATTATTCCTACACACCAACAATGCTGTAATATGTATTACATTTGTCAGAACATGCCCCAAGTTGTAATTAGAATGCATTCATATACTGAAAATCTCTTAAATGTACCTTGTTCATGACTGCAATAATTCCAGGATCTGCAGCAAGCATGTGCATTCTTTTAAGTGCCTCAGAGGGGGGAGGATTCAGCTGAAGACAAGAAAACACAGAGTTCATCCATAATCAGTTGAGAAAACCACAATTAGGAATTTCATGTTATGAGATGTGTGGCAAAGAATATAATGGGAAATCATTCAATATTAAGTTATTAACACAATAAAGAAGCTTGGCAAAGTGTCTAATGCATAGCAAACACTTTCCTAATCCAAAAGCAAGATACTGAGACAGTAAAATCAACAGCAAAACTATAAAGAACAAATTTCAGAGATATAAGCTTTATTCTTGAAAAAGAAAAATGATCATATAATAATAATAATAGAACAATACCTCTATTCCTGGAATTTCAAATGTCCGAAATTCACAAAAAATATAAGGACCTTGTGGAAGTTTCAATGAAAAACGAGATCCATGTGAAACCCTCTGTTTCATTCTCTTCTCCTCGTCCTCAAATCCAGCAATTCTGAAATTTGCTTTTGCATTTTGAAGAACTTCTTCAACTTCATTTGATGACACACCCATCATTTTAATTGTCTTGGCCTAAGGAGGAAACACGGAAAATTAGGGAACAATAAGCCATAAAAAGTTAATCCAATACAACCATCATCCATAACAGTATTATATGGATAAATTCAAGCATAAATTAATATTATATAAGTACAACCAATGCCTTGAATTTTTTGAAAAAATAATTAATACTTTTTTATTTAACAATTAGAAAGTATTAGAAGAATAAACTCATTCCCTCTATTTAACATGGAGTATCCAAATCATATCCCATCCCATTCCAATTCAAGAAACTCACAAGCAAAAATGGTGGTCCATGCTTTGCTTTTCTGGGTTGAAATGTGAAGGGCCAAAATTCCATGGTGATGGGCCAATAGCCTAAAATTGCATACATGGGTTGTTCTCCAAAGTAAATAAAGAAGATCCTTTTACTTAAAAGTAAATTAAACTTCTAATACTTAAGAAGAAATTAATTGGGATTTTGTTAAAAAGGGAGCAGGGTTTAATAATAAGCATATCATTGCCACTCTAAAGTAACTTCACATTTTACAGCTATGCTAACCATAAGAATGATCAATTCAAATAACCTAAAAAGGTAATAACAACACAATTGCTTTTTCCTCACTCCATGGAAAAATTCAATCCAATTGCGGCATGAATTTTTCACAAAAACACAAAGATGGAAGAAATGGATACAATATAGCTGGGAGAATAGCATATAAGAACCATATCATTCTAAGATCATAAGGCACATATAAGACTAAAAGCGTTTATTACCTCAGTAATGGCAGTTTCCAGCAAACTTAAACAAGCATACTCTACAGAAAATGGAGCCAGAAGCTTTGAGTTTTTCCCAGAGCTCAGTGGAACAATGAACCGCATAGTATCTTCTTGGACATTTGTTAATTTCTGCATTTCCTGCCCTAGGTCCTTCACAGTGGCACCTGAATTCATCTCCACAGCAAACTTCTTTCCCCTCCATGTAACCGAGATTTTAAAAAGGCTTGACAGAGTTTCCATGTTTGATCTAAGTAATCAAATGTCAACACGATCTAATTATTTTCGAGTAGTTATACAGTTGGAGGTCCAAAGAGTGACCCAAAATGACGATATTACTCATTAAAGTCATTGTTTTTAATAAGGAACTAGTTGGCCTGTAAAAGTACTTGGTAATCTGAGAGTAAAAATATAATTGTTCATATTTCTGTTTTATTTCAACCAAAACAGTACAACAGCAGGTATCGCTATCCTCACAAAAACTAAGGGTACAGAAATAGCGATACCTCCGAAACCCAGCACCAAATCCTCCTTTTTTATATCTGCCAAGGTTCGAGTTTCTTTGAATAAAATTCAATAAAAGATGAAGGATCCAACACGGGGAAATTTCAACAAATTCAAGCGCATAAGCCATAATTCATAATGGTGTTAACTTAACCACTTCATGTCGGGACACATCGACAACCATATTTCGCACAATTTAACCATACAACAAATTTTTTCAAAGAAATTCTCTCAACTTCCACAACGAAATTCTGGAAATTCGAAAACTCATACGATGCCATCCTAAACCACAAACGGATAAAACGAAAGAAAAAAATACGACTTCGAAACAATCAGTTATCAGTCAAAAGTAAAAACGAATAGAGAAAAACAGACAGATAATAATTTATTCAGAGGATAACAGTTGAAATGGGTGGTGCGGAACAATAAGGGAGATTATGGAATTACCTGAAGCTGCAGGAGTAGAAGAACACAACGGGATAGGATAATGAAAATATTGAGAAATTTGGTCAGAAAATTGATCTAAGAGGGAGTAAAAGTAAGGGAAGGTCAACGAATGAAGAATGAAGAATAATTGGTAATGGGAGACGACAGGAGATGAACGCATCCGCTGACGCAGAAGTCAGGAGAAGGTTCCAGATATTTCTTTATATATATACCAATATATATACCAATATATAATATACCAATATATATATACCAATATATAATGAGGATATAGGAGTTTGGTATCCAATTCCTTCTTCCCATTTTACCCTCTTTCTTTTTTTAATTCTATACCAATATATAATGAGGATATAGGAGTTTGGTATCCAATTCCTTCTTTCCATTTTATCCTTTTTCTTTTTTTTAATGAGGATATAGGAGTTTGGTATTCAATTCCTTCTTCCCATTTTACCCTCTTTCTTTTTTTTTTCAAGAAAATATTTTACCCACTTCACTTTTAATGAAAAAAAAAACTGTTACTACGTATTTAATTTTTTTATTTTTTTAAATTGTTTTTACCTAGGACAGAGTTTAATTAAATTACAATACACGGTTTAAATATTTCTAATGTCTATTGTTTATCTTAAAAAAATTACATATAAACGTGTACTCTTAATTAAATCTATACCAATTAATTAAATTACAATACACGATTTATATATTTTTCTGATGTCTATTGTTTATATTTAAAAAAAATTACATATAGAAGAGTACTCCTTAATCAAATCTATATCCCTATTTTACCCAATTTCTTCTCTCTATTTTATCCCTATTTTTTTTAAGTTTGTTAAATACGGAATTCAATATAACAAACTGTTACTACATCCTCCATTTTTTTATATTTTTATCAAAAAATATTTATCCCAACAGAGTATCAAACTAATTCACTTTTAACCCCACGACATATTTTAAAACTAATTTATTTCCAATAAAAAAACTGCTACCACTACGTACTCAATTTAAAAACTGACCCACTTTCAATAAAAAACTGATCCACCTTCAGTGTACTTAACTCCCAAGAAAATTAAATTACTCTTTCACTTTCAATTTTGGTCTCACAAATATTTTTCTTCTCTGCATCTTGCTATCACGAAATCAACAATTACGTCAACGTCGACCACTTGGACAGAACGGCGAAGAAGACAGAAAATGACCGAAGAACAAAGACAGCAACACCTAACTAGAAGACGTGCAACTTATCCGGAGATGATTCGACAAGAAAACAAGTTGCCATATCAACTGATACAACTTCAATTCCAACTCCAATGACAGACACAAGTGGAGGTACCACAAATACAAGAGTAGCCTGATTGACTACAATTAGAACAGGCAAATAGAAATCTATAACAATATATAATGTCGATACGGAGTAACCTCTTCTTCAATTCTTTATTCCAATAATTTATCCGTTTATTAATTTTATCTGTTTTCAATTTTTCTTATTTCTCTTCCCAATTCTGAATGTGCTTCTCTGTATGTAACAATTATTTGGATAAGTTTTTGTGATTTTCTGAACTAGACAGTGACTATGCTAAATGTTGATTTTGGACGCCATGTATGAAAGGAAAAAAAAAATAATTATGGGTGATAAATAAATTTTTATCGATCTTATTGTTTTATTTTGGGTATATTCTTTATGTGAGTACTTTATACCAATAGTTGATCTCATTATTCAATTTTTATTTTTTAGTGCTTCTCCTCTCACCATTAGGTGCATTTTTCTATATTATTACTGTTGCCATCATTCTCCTTCTTTTAATATCGTCATTGTATCACCTCCATCTTTTCCTCGCTTCCATTCACTACAATTGCAAATTTTATACCGTTTTACTACAATTATCTATTTCACGCATAACTTTCACCTTCATTTTCCTTTCTCTTCAGTTTACTTACCAAACTGTATTAATTCTTATATATTTTTAATCTATCTTTCACATCCAAAGTTTTCTTTCATCAATTTAATTTTAAAAAAATTATTATTTTTTATCTGATATTTATTTTTTAATTTTTTTACATGTATATACCTATCAATAATGAATCGAAGAACTCTTATAAATTATTTTGTTAATTTTTTTTATTTTTTAAACGGTTTTATGCAAGATAAAATTATTTTTAAAATTTTTTAAAGTATTAATTATGTAGAATATTTTTTTAAATTTTAAGTGCATCAATATTTACTTTTTAGTTAAATCTCATTTTTTTAAAACTGTTTTGTATTTAATGATGTTATTTTTTTAATTTTCTAAATTATTGATTATATAAAGTATTGTAATTAAAATTTGAGTACATAAATATTTATTTTTAAATTAAATTAAATCAATTATACAACAAAAAATTTACTAATTTTGTATTCCACAATATTATTTGTTTGGCATATAGTCTTGATTATTTGATGAGTTTAATTTTGATGGTGATTAGTGCATTTACACTAATAGGACATCAAAATTAAATTCTTATTTGATTGACATAAAAAGACGCAAAAAAAAATTGCAACTACCAACGATTTGTTAAAATATTGATATGTTTATTTCCTAAACTATTAACCAGGTAGAGTTCTGACATTTAAGTACATGCAAATTTGTTTATAATTTAATTAAAATAAATAATTTATATTTCAAAAAAATTAATTAATTAAATATTATTTGTTTGGCATATAGTATTGATTATTTGATTGGCATATAAAAGATGCAAAAAAAAATGTATCTATCAATAGTAAAGTGAAAAAACTCTCATGGATATTTTGCTAATTATTTTTTAAATTTTTAATCAGTTCTATGTCGGTTAATATTATTTTTTATTAAATATTAAATTGACATATAACATTAAAGATATGGTAGAATAATAACATTTATGAATTAGTTTTTTTAAATAACTTGATAACACAATAAATATATAAATTTTTTGTTATATATTTTTTAACAGCTTCAATCTTTACAATATTATACAGGCTAATTTAGATATCCAAAATAAAGTAAAATAAGTAACAACAAGAAGATATAGAATTTTACTTTTTGTTATATAGTACAAAAATAATATAATAATATAATAAACTGTAATAAAAATAAAGTAAAATAAGTAACAACAAGAAGATATAGAATTTTATTTTTTGTTTTGTAGTACAAAGATAATCTAATAATCTAATAAATTGTAATATTCTGATACAAAAGAACATAAAATTTAATCAAAAATACTATTTGTACACCAAAATCAGCTACCAATGTATTTGTGTATAATAAATACATGTGTAGTTTAATTTATTTTGAATGTGTATTTGTATTTTAGCCTGTATTTTATATTGGTGGCGGACTTTGGTGTACACATAGCATAACTCAAACTTAATATTATTCTTTTCAGTAATTTTTTATCTTTTTATTTTAATTTTATTAAAAATACTAATATAATTTACTTTTAACTTTTAACTTTTAAGATAAATGTAAGGATGTGACATTTTATGTATTAGATAATGTAAAAAATTTATTATAGAAGAAGTTAAGAATATAAGAGAGAGAGAGAATTTTTTAACCTATTAAATATGAGTTAAATCAAGTGATGATTAAGAAACATATTAGAACTCTGAATTCAAAAAAAAAATTTTACTCTCTTTACACAGTATTTCACTTTAACTAACTATTTTTTATGGATAGTATTTAAGTGACAAACAAAATAGTAAGAAGGTTCGTATTAGATTATAAAAATTAATATCATCCTTATAGTAGGATCGCATTGTTTCAAAACATGCAAAATAAAATAATAAAATATAGTTTAATTAATTTACAAATAAAACAAACGTACAACTTATAATTATTAGTTAAAAACTTACAATAATGTACTATTTTTATTATATTAGTTAAAATAATATATTTTAATATTATTTTTAAAGATTACTGACATCAAATTTTGATAATTTGAGCAAAAATTTTGAATGTTTTATGTCGTACATTTTTTTAATAGAATAATAAGACAACTTAAAATCCACATCAAGAAAAAACTATTGTTTTTATACATTTAGATATTCAGAAGACACAAAAACCAATTATTTTAACAACACTTCAACGACTCATAAAAGTTAACATAATAAATGATTATAGATCAAAGTGATAGACAAGATTGAAAGTTACGATAATATATAGTACTTTGTGATAATTAATTACGATTGGGTGAAGAGAAGGTGTGAGGAGAAGAAGAAAATGAAAAAGGAGAATAAGGCAATAATAGTGTGCGATAGAAATAATAGTAAGAGAAAATAATAGTGTGTGATACAATAAGAAGATATAATAAAAGTATACATTAATAATTTAAAAAAATCTTAAAATTAAAGATAATTTAATAAATTGAATATAAAATTTAAAAAACAAAATATTTTTTATCTATTAGAATTATGAATATAAAATTAAAAAATAAAATATTTTTTATTTATTAGAATTATGAATAAAAATAAAAAATACTTTAAATATAAATTTTTATATTTGCTTCAAATTAAATACTGTTAAAAAAAAAATAAACTTTATAATATTTATAAATAATTACTTTATAAATATTTATCTTAATTTTATTACACATAATAACAACATAATAAAATTTTTAATATCTTATTTAATTTAAATTTATAATTTTTGAACGTCTTAAAAGTTAAATAACTTATAAAATTTCTGTATTTATTTTTAAATATATTTTTTTATTTTTAAATTATTTTATCAAATCTATAATTAATTGAATTAATTGAATTTGTCCCTACTATATTAAGGAATCAATTTAATTAAATAATCTTGAAGCGTTTATATAGTTATTTTTATAGTCAATAAATCTGACAGTTTTTCAAGACTCAAAAAGTTATTAATAAGAATATGTACGATGAATTACGAAGATTTTTTCAGGTACACAATTTTTATATTCTCCTATTTTGTTTATTAATTATTCTTATAGTTTGATATTTAAAAATAAAAAAAATAAACATTCTCATTTCTTCTTTTTTTCAATACTTATAAGAAAATGAAGACCTCTTCAGATTTATATTTTGGCCTACCACTTAAAAAATATGAAGACAAATATAAATATCTGTGATATTTAAATAAAAATTAACTTTTGTAAATAACTAATATGTATTTTGATTTATATATAATTTTTTTGAATTAGGATAATATTATTATCATTATTTTTTGAACTATATTATATATATATATATATATACCTCTTTATTGTGTTTTTTTATAATTTAATATTTTAAAATTTTTTATAATAGTTTTAATTTTAACAAAATATTATATAAATAAGATCATGCCAATATTAAAATAATAAAAAAATATTTATCTAATAAATTCAAAAAATAAATAATATATTAACAAAAAATAAATTTAATTTAAAAAAAATAATAGAAAAGCGGCTAAACAGGCACAATAGTGCCTGTTGAGCCGCTAGTATACGATAAAGTAATTACAAATCAGTCATCGACAATTAGAGAAGAGGATATTTGAGTTCAAAATTAATATACAACGGTTCTTAGGTTTTTTTTTAATAAATAAATTAAATATAATAATTATCAAAATAAATAATTTAAAAAATATTTACCAAAATAAAATATTTTTTTCTTATCTCGTTTACGAAATAATTTTGTACGTATCTTCTTTATAAACGAGATAGATACATTTATAAATAATTAAATATAATTTTTAATTATAATAAAAAAATATTAATGCTTTTAATTTGACCAAACTCTTAAAAATAGAATGTTTCAAATAATAAGAAAGATAAACCATCCATTTTAAATAAGATAAAAGCTCAGCACGTTAACACTTTCACAAGTGCACCGTTAAACTGTCCACTATTAATACGGTGGTTACTTTGGAATTGGATAAATCAATCAATCCATATCTTCTTTCTGATAAGGTTATTTAAATTATATTTCAAAGTTTTATATACTCTCATGCAACAAACTAAATTTTTATATACTCCCATACAACAAACGAAATTTCTTAAATTTGAAATTTAAAATTTCAAAAATTATATTTAATTATTTCGTTTAAAATTTGAAATTTCGTTTGTTGTATGAGAGTACATAAAAATTTCGTTTGTTGCATTGGAGTACATCAAAATTTAAAATATAATTTAAATAACTTCATCCCAGACAGAACTCAATGGAGATGAATTGATTGGTTAGACGATTCTTATTAAGAGTCAATTCAAGGTAACCGTGTTAATAGTGGACAATTTAATGGTGCACTTATGTGTTTTTAAAGTAAACGTGTTAATCTCATAAATGGCTCTTCCCATTTATTTAAGGTGAATGCTACGGTGTCTTTGAAATTGTGCCTAACTTATTAAAAAAGATAAATAGATAATATTTAATAAATTTTAAATATTTTACTTTTTGCTTTAAACATTTTATTTTTTACTTTTAAAAATAAGTTAGGCAATTTAGGCACCATAATAAAAGGTACCATAGAACTCACCATTATTTAAAATGGACGATTTATCTTTTCTGTTATTTAAAATATTCTATTTTTAAAAGTTTGGTCAAATTAAAAGCATTAATATTTTTTATTATTTTTAAAAATTATATTTAATTATTTATAAATGCAACAAAAATTGAAAAACTACATATATCTTGTTTACGTACGTGCAAAATTATCTCATTTACAATGTAAACAAGATAAGAGAAAGATATTTATTTCGGTAAATATTTTTTAAATTATATATTTCGGTATTATTATATTTAATTTATTTATTAAGATAAAAAATCCCAGTTCTTATAGTTTCTCTCTATTGACCAAAATAGTTATTCTAGGGTCAGTTTGAATAAACTTCTTAAATAAGTTCTTTTAAAAAAATTTAAAATATAAAATTTTTTATTAATAACAGCTTATAAATAAGTTATTTTGTATTTGAAAAATTATTATAGAAATATTTATTTTAAAATTGTGTATTAAGGCTTTGTTTTGGTGAGCTTCTAAAAAAAGATTTTTTTTCGAGTTATCTTTTTTTAAAAGATCTTATGGAAAAGTAAAAGTAATTTTATATTTGGATATCTTTTATCTATCAATTATATTTGGATATAATAATATAAAAGTACGTTTTTATTTATTTATTATGTAAAAAACATCTTTTTTTTAAGGAAAAAAGATTTTTTAAAAAAAGATGTAAATTCTAATTTCTCAAAAAAATATATATTTTTTTGTTAATTTTTCTAGTGCTTTTACTTTTACTATTAGAAATTTGTCAAACACATTAAAAAATAAATTATCAAAATAATGGCACCCAAACAGATTAAATCAATAGAAAAAGATCTTTTTTAAATGAAAAAAATATCTTTTTTTATTTTTTAGTGTATTTGGCAAATTTCTAATAGTAAAAATAAAAACACTAGAAAAATTAAAAAAAAAATATATCGTTTTTGAGAAGCTACAATTTACATATTTTTTTAAAGGATCTTTTCTCCTTAAAAAAAGATATTTTTTACATAATAAATGAACAAAAAAATATTTTTATCTTATTTTATCCAAACATAATTGATAGATAAAAATATTTTTTTACATCAGATATCCAAACATAAAATTACTCTTACTTTTGTAAAACATCTTTTAAAAAAATATAATTTAAAAAATATTTTTGTTTGAGAATGGCGCCCAAACAAACCCTAAATAGGAGTGATAAAATAGCTTTAAAAAGAAGAGAAGTCAAATTTTTTAACTTCTTCAAAAGTTCTTAAACAACTTTTTAAGAAGTTAAAAACATATCTAAAATATTATACCAAACATTAATGTGACTTTTTATAAGTCAAAAGTCGAAAAAATGAGCTTTTGAAGCTTCCCAAATGGGTTCTTAGATCAGATTTCAGCGTAACTTATTAACGGAAGCGGCTGAGTTGGTACGTTAGCTTGCACACGTAGTTGTTAAGTGTCTACGTATATTAGGGACAAAATAATCCCTGACTTTTTTCTTCGCCTTCTAAGCCATGTTCTTCATCGACCACACTCCATCTTCTTCTTTCTTCTCCTTTCCTTCTTTACCCTCTCCCTTTCTCACCCATTTTCTTCTCTCGACAATTACCTCCTCGATTGCGGTTCTGTCACCCCACTTGCCACTACTGCCACTTCTTCCTTTTTTGTTGACCACCACCTCTTCTCCAGCAACCTTGCCCGAATACCCAACTCTTCCTTCCACTCCCCTTCTCCCTTTTTCGCCATTTCGCTCCGAAATGACAACCCCTTCTCTAGCCTTTTCCCAATCTATCACACCGTTAGGATTTTCACTGATCCAGTTAGCTGCAGTTTCTTCCTCTCAAAGGCAAAGGAACTCACATCGTTAGGTTCCACTTTCACGCATTCAAATTACCTAAACTCGATATGGGTCAAACTCAATTTTGAGTCTTGGTTGATGACTACGTCATATTGACCAACTTCACCAATTTGAATTGCACAAGAAAAAACCTTAAGGTTTTGGAATTTCTGGTCTCCGTCGAAGATGAAAAGCTTGTAATTGTTTTTGTGCCTAATAGAAACTCTAAATTGGTGCTTCTTGTCCTATTCATAGAGAAGATGAATATGGACATCATGAGTCCCAATAGATGCGGTACGGTGGAATAGGAATGGACAATGGGATTGAGGAGACTATTTGCACTACAACTGCGAAGAAGAATGCAATGATTGTCCCTCACTACAATCTCAACGCAAACAACATCATATATGGGTTGAATAGACAGGCACACATATAAGTAGTGGACTGCAATGACAGCAAAGTGTTCAACGAGGAGCTTCAAGAAGGTCACGTGCTAGTGCTGACGCAGAACTTCACAGTAGTTGTAAGGTCACAGTGAGAATTTCAAATACGTGGCATTCAAGACAAACTCAAGGCCCAGCATTGGTGAAAACTCCGTCGTAAGAAAGTAGTGGCATAGTGCAATGGATAAAGAACATGGCTAAGAAGCTGAAGAAGAAAGCTGGGGACTGTTTTGTCCCCTCACACATGTGGACACATAACGGTAACGTGTCTGAGTTAACGTGCCAACTCAGCATTCTCTGTTAGTGAGTCACGTCAGAAACTGGTCTAGGAATTGTTTTGGCCTACAGAGAGAAAATATGGGATCGATGTGCGTATTAACTTTTTTTAGGACTAAAGGTAACGTTTGGTGGAGAGACAGAGACTGGAATAAATCTGAGTATTATGTTTGGTGCAAAGTAAGAGACAGAAATTGAAACAAGAATGAAGCTCTAATTTAATTTGCACAAATAGTAAAATTGGAATTAATTAATTAAAATAGGGGTATTTTAGGTATAAAATGTTATTAAAGTTTCAATCTCCGTCTTTAAAAATTTCAGTCTCCTATGTCCCCACTTTCTGGACGTACTGAAATACTAAAATTTTGGAGACAGAGATAGAAATTTTAGTACCAGTCTCTGAGCCAACAAACATGATACTGAATTTCAGTCTCCCAGTCTCTGTCCCAGTACCTCAAAACAAACGCTACCAAAATGTCCACTTTAAAAATTCTCGGAGACTGATTTGGGTAATTACTCTTTACAATAATGTATGTTTTTTGTTTTTTAAACAAAATTTTAATTTTTAATTTCATTTAAGGGTTGTTTCCAAGCTTACTAGAAACTGATGATTTGGGCCTGAACATGAGGTCCAGACTCCTTTAGGATGGTGGTTCCAGCATCTTCTATCTGCAAGGTGAAGGCGTTCGGGGTCATTGAGTGATGGACTCTGATGCTTAAGTTAGCCAGCATTTTAGGCAGGTTTTTAGTAGATTGAAATTAATTAGTACCTCAGTTTGAAGGAGTATTTATATAGTAGAAAAGAAAATCTTGTTATCCTTCTATAACTTATGCACCTATAATTATGGGTGGTTGCTTTCTGTTCGTAAGGTAGGTTACTGTGATCTCCTTTTTGAATTAGCAGGAGAGTTTGTAGGAGTTAAATGAGATTCATCTTATTTTGAACAAGTCTGATTGAGTTGACTCTATTGTGTCCGACCTGCGAGATGTCGGACGCACTATGTGGTGTATAGTCTTTGACTCTCATTCGGTAGATAATGGATTTAGATTTTAGTCATTAGGGTCTGGCTCTCATGATGGGCTAGGGTATAAATAATTCTCTTGTCTAAAGTCGTACTTCACCAAGTCAAACTCGAGCAATTAAGTAAATAGGGGATAAAATCATATTATTAATGTTGGGTCACAAATAAGTCGTTCAGTGGTTCGTGGAATGAAGTCATAGAAAGCGGCTAGCTCGACATGATTTGAATTTATAGAGGTCGAAGACTCGACATGACTTGGGTGGTTGTAACATTCCAATAATGTTCCTTGTTTTATAACCGTTCGTGCATTTTTTCGATAACCGTGCATGATAAACCACAATTTTATGGTTTATCTTGTATCGAATTTGGTGGATTTTATCAACTTTTCCTATATTTATTCATTGAAATAGCATAGCTTTGTGAATCTCTCCTAATTTGTGCTTAAGAGTGAAACCATGATTTTTAGGCCGTTAATTCACTAAATTTAATTCACTTTAATTCCATTCGATGCCTTGATGTGTTTTTTAAGTGATTCTAGGTTTAGAAGACAAAGATTGGGTTGAATAAGTGAAGAAAAAAATATGCCAAGTGGAGAATTCATGAATAAATGAGAATTTGAAGAAATTCATGGTCATGCGTACGCTTGCCTTGTGCGTACGCATGATATGAGGACTTCATTAATTGCAATACATGGGTCGCGATTTCTAGCCTTATAAAGCCCAATTCAACTCATTTCTGAAGTATTTGAAGCCAAATTCAAGAAGAAACAAAGGGAGAGCAATTAGGTTCAGTTTAGAATCATGTTTTAAGTTATTTTCTAGAGAGAGAAGCTCTCTTTTCTCTCTAGAATTAGGATAGATTTAGGTTAATTTTCTCTTAGATTTAGATTTTGATCTTGTCTTAATTTAGTTTTTCTTGCAATTCTTGTTATAACATCTTTGTTCTCTTAGTTTCACTTGCTATTTCCTTTATTTGGTTGCTTTTATGCTTATAAACTCTTGTAGTTTTGATTTTTATTTAATGTAATTTGATGTTCTTATGTTTGTTGATGTTTAATTGAGTTGCTATTATTGTTATCTTGCATTTGGTAGCTTTAGATTTTATTATATTGCAATTTTACTATGCTTTCATTTTATACCTTCCAAGTGTTTGATAAAATGCTTGGTTTGGCTTAGAGTAGATTTTAGCACTCTTGGCTTGAGATTGAGGACTAAGTCCTTGATGTCATTGATGTCCAGTGTGATTGGTAATTTAGGGTTGTTAGTTGATTTTAGGATCAATTATGTCCACTTGACTTCACCCTCCAATGTTAGAGGATAACTAAGTGGAATTAACCTTTGTAATTATCATGTTGTAGTCAATGATCTAGGATAGAAAACCTTGATTCCTTGCTATGAGTGTCTTTAAGCATTTATAGTTCCTTAGTTGTAACTTTACTTTCTTGTTCATCATACTAAAAACCCCCCAAAATTCTCATAACCAATAATATGCACACTTCCCTGCAATTCCTTTGAAAGACGATCCGAGGTTTAAATTGTAACACCATATCTTTTAGCACCTCATGATGGTACTAAAAGCTCAGGCATTACTTACCTCTAAACTTTTTTATTTTATACTATCTTTATTTAATATTGAGCCTTCGCGAATACAAACTAAAATTTTAATTAAGAAAATGAAGAGTCTATACTTTAAATCATATATATATATATATATTCACATAGCATTAAATACATAGACTTATTTCAAGATTCTCAAAATAAACCCTACCCCTCTAAAAACTAAAACAATAAACGACGAGGATAAATTCTAACAACTCAACTCATGAACATAATCTTCTATGCTCCTGTAACTCCGCACTAAACCTTCGCACCTGTAGCTGAAATGGGTGGAAATAAAGGGTAAGAACTGGGGAGTTCTTAGTAGGGTCAAGGTGTATAGTTATATTCATTTTATTTTATTCCTTAGCCAATAGCAACACACCACAGAACACAGACAAACTTCAACAAAAATGACAAGTAATTCACTTAGAAGTCAATTAACCAAAGAAACACACAACACGTTCATAGAATTTCACAACATAGCGATATGCACAAACATGTATGATGCATGTCTAGTCCTATACAGGCCATGAGCTTATGTGTCGGTTTGTTGCTCGATTTTTGACAATGGTCCTGAGATAAGCGTTTCATATCGATGTCCCTATCTCAACCAACGTCCCCTCCATGAGCGTTACGCATCGCCGTCCTCATGGAGGAACCTTCCTTTCGGTCTCCAGTGAGCGCTACGCATTGCCATCCCCACTGAGCCATCCCTATAGTATCAAGTGAGCATTACGCATCGTCGTCCTCACTAGATATTTAGCACTAAGGCCCAAACAACACTCAATTTCTTTTCAATCTTTGCTCTCTACTCTACTGCGGTAGAGACCCCTTTAATTATTACCTTCTTTTCTATCTGCTCTACTGTGACAGACATTCATTATAATACCTTCTTTAAATATTTTATTTTTAACTCAACATTTTTAGAAAATTATATTTGAAACCTCACTTATTTCAGTATTTATAAAAGTAACCCTGAACTTTTATAAAATACCCATTTTTACTCCCATACTTTATTTATTACCTAAAATACCCAAAAACTTATATAATTACAAATTGTACCTCAATTTTTATATATAAATATAATGTTACCCTTCAAAAATAAAGTTTAAATACTAATCTTCCTCTTATACTAAATCCAAAACCCTTAGCCCTTTCCTTTCAAAATATTACTTGCATTTTAATCCATTTTCGAGTTTTTCGATTACTGATTTTTCATAGCTTTTAAGTTAATCTTTCAACCACCAAATCTCATCAATTTTCTCAATATTCAAGCTAAACAACAGTCCTCAAATACATTAAAAATAGTTAAGTTTTTGTCAGATCTATAATGGCCGAACTTTAAAGCATCAAAATTAACGAGATTCAACAAAATTTCAAGTACAAGATCATTCAAATTCAAGCAATAATCATCAAATCAACAATCACACATCAAGATTACATTTAATTCATATTAAAATTACTAAACTCTACCTCCGTATGAAATTAAAATACTCAAAGCTCCAGAGAAGCTTTATGACTGAGCTGTCGAAGAAGAAAACGTCAGAAATCGATTCCTCCGCCAAGAACACTAAAGGGCCAAACTTCAAGGGGAAGGAGAGTTACGTCACCATCAACTTCTACCGAACAAAAATGATACCAACACGTAGTGGAGGAAGATACGAACATTGGATTAGATTTTTGATTGGAATTATGAATCTCAAGAAATCAAGCGCCGAAGATCGAAGGTTCCATGATTCTCCTCATGGTTTACTCTCTTTCTTTCTTTCTTTTTCTTAATGGTTTGGTGGTGAATGAAAGAAAATGATGATGATTAAAGGCTAATGATGTTAAATGGAAATTTGTGGTATTAAAGCTCATTTGGTGTCATAAGTATATATATGTATATAAGCATGTAAGCCACATTTTCATTCTCCCTTTTGTTTCCTTAATGGCTTTGGCTACTTTCTTTCTTCTTTTCTTCTTTCTTTCTTTTTTTTTGAACTTTAATAATAATAATAATAATAATAATAATAATAATAATAATAATAATAATAATAATAATGATAATAATTTAAAATTTTTTTATCTTTTTGAAATATCTCGTTATAATAAAAATTATTTAGAAAGCCTAATGGATTTTAAATTTAAAGTATCATAAAAATTAATTTAATTACTTTTAGAAAAGATAATTTTCTTTAAATAAAATTCTCAATAAATATAATAAATCTTAAATCACTCATTATTTATTTTTCAAAAACTCGGGTTATTATATAAATACTCTCAGTTTTTTATTGGTTTGACTTAAGTGACAAACAACTTAAACTTTGATTGAGATTGTTTTTATTATCTCTTATTAGTGTTTGTTTTTGTTTTCTCTTGTCACTACGAATTCTCACCCTTTTGGCTATGAATTTGGTTACAACTATATTGTAGGAAATGGGAACTCCAATGATGGATCACGCTATGGTGAACATCACTTTAGTTATCAATCACTATCACCATATGCCTATGAACAACATCCTCAACATAGCCCTCAACCACCATACTCACAAGTCTCATACCACCAAATACCTTCCCATAACCCACCTCCATCATATCGCCAACCTTATATACCTCACCCTTGTGACCATTATGAACGAAGACCTGTAGAACCATCCCCATTCCAACACAGATACTCCCAAGAACCACCAATTTCACATATACCGCCTCAATATTCTCACCAACTTGACCCACTTTCCAATTATGAAACCCTTTTCCCAAACAATGAACCCTCATCTTCACCCAAATCCCAATGGATGACACCCTTCGCACTATTCTCCAAGAGCAAAGGAAATTTTGTTCCATTCTTCAAGAGCAATGTGAAGCTCAAAGGAGGCAAGAAGAATTCATGGCTACCTTGACCTGTAGTAAGTAACTTAACCTCACAACGCTCATGCAATCAAGGCACTTCCGTGACCAAATGTGGAGAATCAATTGAAGAGCGTAGTATAAAAGAGAGATTAGAAACTCAAGTGGAGAATGAGGAGTAGACTTTTGTATTGGAACAAGTGGAGAAAGCCAAAATTGTTGAAGAGGAAGGAGTGGTTGAAGATTTAGGAGATGTTGAATGCAAAGAGGAATTTAAAGTTGAAGAGCCTTCTTCTGTTGAGTTTGAAAGTGATGTTGAGGAGGGTGCGCAACCTCCAAAGCATATTATGAATGAAGAATTGGAAGAAATGGAGCAAGCAACGAGTTCTCTTAGTGATGATGATTTCGCATCCACGTATGATTTTCTTGAGTTTGAGGAATCCTCTCCCATTGAATTTGAGGTTGACATTGAGATAGATTCTACTCAACCTCCAACTTATGACTTGAATGATGGAAAAGAGTTAGAAGAAATTGGTGAAGAAAAGATTGAAATTGAAGAATCTTGTCAAATGGTGGAAGTCTCTCAAAAAGGATGGGCGGGAGTGAAAATTGCTTTGTCAAGACCGTTGGGACAACCTTTCCCTAAGCCACCACCATCCATTCTTTCATTCAAGTGGGTAAAACCTTTGTCCTTAAGTTTTTTCTCTGCTTGAATATGGTTTGTTTGAGACAGATGGTCAACTTAGAGCTCTTTGTAGATTTAAGAACAAAAGGGAGATGGCTAGTGGTTGGAACCAACATCCAAGGTTCATTATGGTTGCTTCATCAAAGTTTAAGTGCAATTGTTGTTGTAGAGCGCAATTGATTGGGTGTAGGAAGATGTTTGTGGGTTTGAATGAGAATTCAGATTGCTTGCCACCCAAATGAAACTTTGATGGTCAACTTCTGAAGGGTGTGAAAACAATATTTGGGATCTCAGATTACAAAAGGAGGATCAATTTTGGGAGCTCCTAGCTTGTTGTGAACTTCATCAAGGCTTGGTAGACATCAATTGGAGTGTTGGAACATACTTGAAGTCCAAGCATTGGTGGAAGTTTAAGGATGAATACAAGCACAAGTCACTATAACAAAGAGCTTCCCAAATTGTTCAACTTAAGGAAAATAAACAAAAGAGCCATGTGAAAGACACCCTACCATGATAAATTCTTTCCACTTTCTCTTTTGTATATATTGGTAGATAAGTTTAAATTCCATTTTTCTATTAGCTTTGTTAAGTTTGTTTGATAATTTAATATGTTCAATAAGGTTTGGTAGTGTTTAAGTGACTTTTTAAATATTTGGAATGCTTGATTTGGTGTAGAAAGTTGAAAAATCTTTAAAAATAGAGCACCATGTTGTGCGTACACCTACCTTACATGTACGCACGACCCCATAAGTTTACCTTCTCACGTGTACGCTTACCCAAGCGTGCGTGACCACCTTTCCCGAACCAAATGTGGGCTGTGCGAGTGTTGTGCCTCTGCACAATGAACACAACAAAAAAAAAAGTAAAGAGAAGTCACACATATACTTGACCCACGCGTATGCACGACACCCCTATACAGAACATTTAGCTTGTTGTGCTACTGCCGTGTGAATACTGTGCGCTTGGTATAATTACATCTCACGCGGACGCAGCCTCCTGTTTCCAAAAGTCACGGGTACGTGTAACATCCCGTACACACTTGAATTCAAATTCATATACCCTAACGCGAGTGCTCTAACCGCTCGCAGAACCAATTTCTCCCCTCTCCAACGTCTCTTTTTCTTCTTCATCGTTCCATTAACACTCCCACTACCACCTTTCTCCAACACAACACTTAACCACCGCCGACGACTCCACTGCGCCACCGTCAACCCTGTGTTCCTTCTCCTTCTTTCTCCTTTCCTCTTCCCCTCTCTTCCTTCCTTCCATTTCCATTTCTTCCCTTTGCTTCCCCGGCACTAACCATGGCGAACCAACAGCTGCCGCTCCACTCACAACCACCCACTCACTACACCGCTACTGCATCACTCACGTCATCTCCTTCAACTTGCATTCTTCCCTCCACGACAGTACCAACAGGGCAATCCCCTGTTCTCTTCTTTGCTTAGGCGAGATAGCTGCCGCCGTAAACCACTGCTACGCCACCTCTGGGTCGGCTACTCCACCGCGACATCCTTTCTTCCCTTGCGTTCCACTCTCTCTGTTCTGCTTCTGTTCCTTCCCTTGTTCCAAGTTTTCCATTTTTCCCTTTTACTGCTTATTAGTTTTGGTTTGTTAGTTAGTTAATTTAGCTTAGTTAATTTAGTTAGAAATGCATGTTTAGTAGATTTTAGGTTGTTAGGTAGTTTGAATATAGTTGTAGTGGATTAGATCTGAAAATCTTTACTGTTGCTGTTTGGAATAGAATGTTTCATGAAAACTGTTTGTGAATGATGATGGTTAGTTGATTATTTGATTAAATTGTGATTGTTGCTGCTGTTACAAACTCAAATGGCTTATTTGTTTATTTCATATGAATTATTCTATGATTTGTGCTTGTTGTTGCTGAATTCATATGGATACTGTTTTTGAATTGGGTGAATGTTGGAGTTATGCTAAATTACTGCCGAAATGCTGCCGGAATTTTACTAAATCTATTTCAGTATTTGTTCCTAAGGCAATTGATTGATTGATGTTTGGTATCTTTTTACCTTTGTTTTGATATGTTGATGAGCTTGATCAATCAATTGTCTGGCTAGTTATTTCTTTGGTTGTTGCTGAGGGCTGAAATTATTATTTTTTTTTGCTTGTCATGCTGCACTTTTGGATTGGTGCAACAAGGTGCTATTTGATAGAATTTTGTGTCAAATAGACCCCTATTTGCTGAACTAGTTTTGAACTACCTCTATGATTTGAATTGTCAAGTTTGGGTCAAATTTTTTCCTTCAAGGTTAGTTTCCAACTCTATTCACATAAACCATTGAAGTTAAGATTTTTAAGTTATTCAATTGACCAAAACTTGTAAATTTGCTTCATTGAGGTTTTCTTTTGACAAATTTGTAAATTGGTGCATCTTCACTTTTGTAACTATTCAAATAGTAATTTTTATGCTTCAATGATTCTTGGTTACATTAAGTGTAAATCTCATTTCCTTTCACACCTATTTTGCAATTCAAGTGGTCAAACACATTGATGAGTGAAAATGCTTCATTTACATACTTCTTCTACCTGTTTCATCATCAATGCTTTATGTATATGCTTGAATGACATGCATTACTTGGTTGATTTACTATGTGCACTACACATTCAATTTGATCATTTTAAGCATATTGCATTATTATGACATTAATGTGAGCTTGCTTGTGTGTTGGAACCTTTTGAAAATCTTCATAGTTTAAGAACTATGCTTGCTATGCAAATGACAATTAACTTTCTATTTCCTAACTTTTTGTTTTTAACTAACTCTTTTAACTTTCCTTTTTACTTTTCCTTTCCTTCATAGTTTAAGTAACTTGATTTTCATTGAACAAGATTGTTTGGAATGTGGATTCTAACTAATTTTGGTTTCTATTTTCATTCACATTCCAAGTTAATTGCACTTTTATGCGCTCACTTCACATATATGCTGTTATTTCCTCTGTTTTCTGTTTCTTGCCTGCTTATCATATTGTTTTTGCCTTCGGTGTCTTAGATTATATTTCATACCCCATTTCCTGTGATTTTTCAGGATGACTGACAGGAAGGGGAAAGGCAAGGTTAAGGCCAGCTCCAGAAAAAGGAAGCGTACACAATCAGCCGCTGAAATAGCTAATGAGTTTCTATCTGAAAGGCAACTCAGTGAGAAGGAAAAGGCTGATCAGAATACACCTTCTTCTAATCCAATCAAGTTTGTCAACCTCTACTGCGAGCTGAGATTTCCTCACTTTCTAGAAAAGCAGAGCCTCCATATTGAGAGAAAGCTGCAAATAGCAACCGAACTGCGAAAATAAACTACACACCAGATTGATCAGCGAGGTTAGGTATTCTTGGACAGAAACTTAGTCGGGGTGAATGCATCTTGGGTCAGAGAATTTTACTGCAACTTCTAAAGAGAGACCCTAGATGCAATTCAACTCTGGGGCAGGCAGATATTAGTCACAGAGGAGGCGATTGAGGAGATCCTCCACTTCCAGCCCAAAGTCGATGATAAAGATAATTTTCACAAGGCTAAGGAGGCAATCCACCTCATGGGGTTTGATTGGGATGCCATCCTCTGAGCTATAGCTGTCCATCCTGACAACAGTCCGTGGGTATATGGACCGTCAAAGCCAGGTCTGAAGGGCATAAAGGTCAAGTATCTTACCATCGAGGCTAGACTATGGCATCAGATTCTGAGCAATTATGTGATGCTTAGCACTCGCGAGACTGAGGTTCCATCAGACATGGCAGTACTTATCTGGTGTGTCTTATAAGGGAAGTAACTATACCTTTCAAGACTCATTAGAAGGTACATGGCTCAGACACATATTAGAGGCAGCTTGGCATTTACTGTTTGATCACCCAGATGGGTCACCAAGCTGAGGTACCCTAGGAGAATGGGGATGAGAGGCCGGTAGTTTTCGGTGTGAAGAAGGTCATTTTGCACGGCAATTGGTTCAGACCTCAGTCATCCGCCAGCCGCTGAGGTCGTAGGGCACCCACTACCACTACAGAGGCAGCCACATCCTTAGCAGCAGAAGGACCTTTAGCACCACCTTCAGCACCATCTATACCAGCAGTACCATCATCTACCAGTAGTACCATCATCTACCTCGCAGCCGATCTACTGTCTTGTGCAGCGCCTCTTTGAAAGGATTGCCAGATGGAGTGTCGCAACAAGCGATGTTATGAGCACTTGAGGAGGATCTTGATCTCTGATAGCATTGATATTCCACCTGAGCCTGATACTCCATCAGAGCATTTTGATGAGGAGGAGAACCAGGCTGGTGAGTCGGAGGAGGCATGATGTGAGTATTTATCATCGGTTAGGAATTTCACACAAATAATTTCGTTGATAGTATAGTTCCCAACCAACAAATAATACTCAAATCAAAATTTAGATTTTGGTTGTCACAAATCCAATCCAATAAGAGTAACCAAAGTATTTAAATCTCGGGTCGTCTCTCAAAGAAATTGCAGTGAGGTATGCATATTATTGGTATGGTATCCAAGGGGGTGGGTTGGTAAAGGTGTAAGAAATTAAATGACAAGAAAATAAAGCAAACAACTAAAAAAAGCAATTACTAAAGAGAGACATTCATGGCAAGGATTGAGAATATAGACTTTCTATCCTAGTCATACAATGATTAACAAGAATTTATCATATTAAGTCATCTCCAATAATGGAAGAAGGTATAATGTTATCTTCACATGAGAGAAAGTCTAATAAGACTAGTTAATCTCAATCCAAAAGTCCTAATCAACTCACTAATTGAATTAGCAAAAGATTAGCGTCAATGGAAATAATATTAACTAACAACCCTAGATCACCAATCTACATTGGGTATTAATGACTCAAGATTGTCCAATTTCTCTTTCCAAGCCAAGAATGCTCAAAAAGCTACTCCAATATCCAATCAAGCATTTTGTCAAATACTTGGAAGGCATAAAAGGAAACCATGTTAAATTGCAAGAATAATAAAATCTACTTCTACCCAATTGCAAGAAAAGCAAGAATAACAACTCAATTAAACAATAAAAGAACATAAAACATAAAATGTATTAAAAGAAATTCAAATCCAACAAGAGTGCTCATAAACATAAAGGCAACAAAATAAAGGAAATAACAAGTAAAACTAGGGAAGCAAAGATGTAGAAACAAGAAATTGCAAGGAAAACTAGATGAAAGCAAGAATTAAACCCTAGATCTAAGATGCCATTAACCTAAGAACCCTAATTCTAGAGAGAAGAAGGAGCTTCTCTCTTTAGAAAACTACCCTACATGGTCCTAAGCTAATCTAATTGCTCCCCCTTTGTCCAATCTTCAATTCTGCATGAAATAGTCTTAGAAACGAGTTGGATTTGGGCTTGGAAAACTCAGAAATTGCTCTCAGCGAATTCACTTTAATGAGGTCACGTGATCAGCGTCACGCGTGAGCGTGGGTTATTCGTGCGCGTCGCTGGCCAAAATTCCTCCTCACGTGTACGCGTGGGTGACGCGTGCGCGTGGCTTGCAAATCTCTTCTCACGCGTACGCGTGGGTGACGCGTGCACGTGGCCTTCAATTCTCCAAATGCTCATTTCTTCATGAATTCTCCATTTTGCATGTTTTTCTCTTCATTTCTTCCATCCAATACTTGCCTTATGAATCTGAAATCACTCAACAAACATATCAAGGCATCGAATGGAATTAAAGTGAACTAAATTTAGCTATTTTAAGACCTAAAAGGTATATTTTCACTCTTAAAAACAAATTTAGGGTGAATTACAAAAGCATGCTATTTTATTGAATAAATGTGAGATAAGTTAATAAAATCCTCTAAATTCAACACAAGATAAATCACAAAATTGGGGGTTTATCAAACCTCCTCACACTTAAACTAAGCATATCCTCATGCTAAACCAAGAAAGAGACAAAGGGTATCAACATTTATTCAATGCAAACTATCTATATGCAACCTATCTACATGCAATCTATCTATATGAATGCAACTACTTAGTCAAAATAAATCAACTTCCACGAATACATATATAAGTACAAGGGCTAAAGCAATAGCAATCAAATCAAACCCACAATTGAATTGAATTATTAAAAAGAATTTACAAACTTGCATGACAAGAGATGATCATGGGTGAAAACATGTAATTGAGCAATCAAACCCTCACCGGATGTGTATCCACTCTAGTCACTCAAGTGTATAGGGTTGATTCACTCAATTCTTCCTAATCATGCTTTCCAAGATTTGTTTTTCATCTAACAATCAACAATTATTTCATGCATGCATACAAATATCATGAGGACTTATCCAAATGTTGTAATGGGGCTAGGGTCAAGGTGAGATTGTATTTGGTCAAGTGGACTAGAAATTTGAATCTTTGATCAACTTAAACTTCCCACCTAACCTATGACAACCTATATAATTTCAAAGCTAACCTAACTAC
Organism: Arachis ipaensis; assembly: GCF_059453495.1. Taxonomy (NCBI): domain Eukaryota; kingdom Viridiplantae; phylum Streptophyta; class Magnoliopsida; order Fabales; family Fabaceae; genus Arachis; species Arachis ipaensis. The sequence goes on along the minus strand of NC_142440.1, from coordinate 75,548,970 downwards.
CAATTCTTCACCCTTTCATACACTCATGCATTCTCTTTTTTATCACAACCCATATGCATTGATTATCATTGAACTTTACTTTGGGGCATTTTGTCCCCTTTTATTATTGCTTTTCTATTTCTTTCTTTTTCTTTTTCTATTTTTTATTTGTATTTTTATTTATTTTTTTCTTTTTATTTTTCTTTTTCTTTATCATTTTTTTTCAAACTAAAATATATACAAGAGCATCAATGTATATCGTTTAACATTCAATGCATGAATATGTACCCAATTTCTAATATTTTCAATAGAAATACAAAAATACTCTTTTATCCCAACCAATGTTCCCAAACTTCCCAAACTTGAATGATAACACCCTCACTAGCCTAAGCTAATCAAAGATCCAAACAAGTGACATTTATTATTTTTCGCTTTAAGGCTTGTAATGTGCTAAAATTAAGAACAATTGGGTTTAGCATAGGCTCAAAACTGGCTAATAATGGAAGATAAAAGGTAAGGCTATTTGGGTAAGTGAGCTAATTGAAACAATGTGATACGTGGTCAAGAGGGTATTTTCGTCATCTTAGAGCTAAGGGATGGAATGATAATCTTGTCATATTCAAGGATCTAAATTCTAGAAGAATTGTGTCATGCCAGTCTTGGACATCAAGAAGACCAAGAGTTCGTCTCAAAAATAGTGGTGCTGAAATGGGCAACAATTCATAAGGCCCATTGGACTAAAGCAAGACAACAAAAAGCCCAATAAAGCTTTTCAAATTCAATGGGAGACAATTTTTATTAATTTTCTAATTTTAGTCATTTATTTTTAATTTGTTTTACTGTTAGATTTTGTTGGATAATTTGATTTACTTTTGATTTGTTTAGTAGTATTTTTAGGGATTTTAAATTTAAATCAAATCTGATATAATCTAATAAGATCAAATCTGATTTAAATTAGTTATCATATATTTAGGATTTTAAAATTTAAATCAAATCTGATCTAATCCAATAAGATCAAATCTGATTTAAATTAGTTATCTTATCTTTTGGTTAGTTTATTAGGAGCCTATTTAAACACCTCTGGTGAGACCATTTGGAATAACTTTTGATGAATAAATTTTCAGTTGCTTTTAAGCACGTTTTTATTGTGTGAGGAGTGAGGTGAGTGATTTGCTTCGCTTGTTGCATGGAGAAGATTGAGTGATTCAATTTTCATCCCTCTGATCTAGGTTGTCAAGGACAATTTCTTTGAAGATCTAGTAGGGAATCCTTTCCAGTGACCTAGGTTGCTAAGAACAGGTTTCTTAGAGGTCTAGTAGGAAAAAAAAATCCCTTTATCTATCTTTGTGTTTTATTTTCTTATCATTTCGTCATCTTAGAGCTAAGGGACGGAATGATAATCTTGTCATATTCAAGGATCTAAATTCTAGAAGAATTGTGTCATGCCAGTCTTGGACATCAAGAAGACCAAGAGTTCGTCTCAAAAATAGTGGTGCTGAAAGGGCAACAATTTATAAGGCCCATTGGGTTAAAGCAAGACAACAAAAAGCCCAATAAAGCTTTTTAAATTCAATGGGAGACAATTTTTTATTAATTTTTTAATTTTAGTCATTTATTTTTAATTTGTTTTACTGTTAGAGTTTGTTGGATGATTTGATTTACTTTTGATTTGCTTAGTAGTATTTTTAGGGATTTTAAATTTAAATCAAATCTGATCTAATTTAATAAGATCAAATCTAATTTAAATTAGTTATCATATCTTTAAGATTTTAAAATTTAAATCAAATCTGATCTAATCCAACAAGATCAAATCTGATTTAAACTAGTTATCTTATCTTTTAGTTAGTTTTTTAGGAGCCTATTTAAACACGTCTGGTGAGACCATTTGGAATAACTTTTGATGAATAAATTTTCAGTTGCTTTTAAGCACGTTTTTATTGTGTGAGGAGTGAGGTGAGTGATTTGCTTCGCTTGTTGCATGGAGAAGATTGAGTGATTCAATTTTCATCCCTCTGATCTAGGTTGTCAAGGACAAGTTCTTTGAAGGTCTAGTAGGGAATCCCTTCCAGTGACCTAGGTTGCTAATAACAGGTTTCTTAGAGGTCTAGTAGGAAAAAAAAACCCCTTTATCTATCCTTGTGTTTTAAATCCTTATCATCTGGTATCAGTTACAGGTCGTAGGTAAATTCTTATTTATCTACACGTTCCATGGGTCTTGTTTAGTCTCTTTTTTTTCCTTTTTAATTTCTGTAAATTCACGTTAGAGTCAAACAAAAAAAAATGAAAAAAATTCTTTTTTTAATTTTGTTTTTGCAATTATTCTATCTTTAAGTAAGTGTCTGGAAATAATAATAATAATAATAATAAAATGATTGAGTATTACGATAGTGATGATGAAGGAAGCTCATATGCGAAAAAGAGTTCTCAGTTTCAAATCCCTGCATTCAAAGGGAGGAATGATCCTGAAGTGTATTTCAGATGGGAAAGGAAGGTAGAATCGATTTTTGCAAATTGCATCATTTCAGAAGAAAAGAAGGTTCAACTGGTACAAGCCAATTTTTCCAATGCTGCCTATATATGGTGGACTGAATTAGGAAGATCTAGAAGATGGTATAGAGCACCCAATTTGCAGCTGGGAGAAGATGAAGAAAATCATGAGGAGACAGTTTGTGCCATCATCATACCACATGAGGAATCGAGTTGTACCATCATCTTACCACAATGAATTTTTTGGAAGATTTTGTAAGTTGCAACAAGGTTCACAATCAGTGATGGAGTACCACAAGGAGTTTTTATATTTGATGGACAAGGCTAATATCAAAAGGAGTTCTGAGGTTCTTATGGACCGATTTTTGTTTGGATTACGCGAAGAACTTGCAGATACAGTCCAACGTTACCGTTACACGACCATAGATGATTTGGTCAAATTGGCCATTAACTGGGAGCAAGTACAACAAATGATAGATTGCCATAACAAGAGGAATTCTTCTACGCCTATCTTTCATTCTTCTTCAAAGCCAGAGATGAAAGAATTTGTTGAGCTGTAGAGGGTGATGTGTCCTTGGAAGATTCAACAGTGCAGAATTTCTCAACTGGGTCCTTGGGATGTGAGCAATTTGAAAAATATGAGAGAAAAGAAATTGAGAAAGAGATTGAATGTTTGAGTGAAAAGAATCCATGTTTGATTGAAAGCGAGAGTTTTGAGAGAAAAGATGCGAATAGTGAGCAAGAGGAGTCAATGAGCGAAAAAGAAACCGAGTTCAATAAACACACTTGTGAGAGAGATCTAGAAAGTTCTAGCTTAGACAAGAGTGCATTAGTCTCATTGAAATCCACAGAGTCCTTAGTTTCTCATACAACTAACCATGAAATTCCTAGTATTTTTATATCAAGTTTTCCAGGCTTTGTAGATTCGCTGGTCAATTATGGAGGCATTAATAGGGATGAAAAGGAAGAAAGACAAATTGCACACCTTGGACAAGATGGTAAAAGTATGGTTGGAAAGATTAAACTTGCACACATGAAGGACATAACCACAATTCAGTAGATGGAGAAGAGTCAACAAACTATGGTATTTGAACCAGGAGATTGGATTTGGATTCCTTGGAGGGAAGAAGCGCTTCTCATTCAAGATTCGAGGACGAATCTTTTTGAAGAGGGAGAGAATGATACGTGGTCAAGAGGGCATTTTCGTCATCTTAGAGCTAAGGGACGGAATGATAATCTTGTCATATTCAAGGATCTAAATTCTAGAAGAATTGTGTCATGCCAGTCTTGGACATCAAGAAGACCAAAAGTTCGTCTCAAAAACAGTGGTGCTGAAAGGGCAACAATTCATAAGGCCCATTGGACTAAAGCAAGACAACAAAAAGCCCAATAAAGCTTTTCAAATTCAATGGGAGACAATTTTTATTAATTTTCTAATTTTAGTCATTTATTTTTAATTTGTTTTACTGTTAGAGTTTGTTGGATGATTTGATTTACTTTTGATTTGCTTAGTAGTATTTTTAGGGATTTTAAATTTAAATCAAATCTGATGTAATCTAATAAGATCAAATCTGATTTAAATTAGTTATCATATCTTTAAGATTTTAAAATTTAAATCAAATCTGATCTAATCCAATAAGATCAAATCTGATTTAAATTAGTTATCTTATCTTTTAGTTAGTTTGTTAGGAGCCTATTTAAACACCTCTGGTGAGACCATTTGGAATAACTTTTGATGAATAAATTTTCAGTTGCTTTTAAGCACGTTTTTATTGTGTGAGGAGTGAGGTGAGTGATTTGCTTCGCTTGTTGCATGGAGAAGATTGAGTGATTCAATTTTCATCCCTCTGATCTAGATTGTCAAGGACAAGTTCTTTGAAGGTCTAGTAGGAAATCCCTTTCAGTGACCTAGGTTGTTAAGAACAGGTTTCTTAGAGGTCTAGTAGGAAAAAAAACCCCTTTATCTATCCTTGTGTTTTATTTTCTTATCACAATGGCCTCAATCATATAAGTGCATGCATACACAAAAATAATGGACATATAGAATCAAACAAATCAAAGATTACAATCATAGGAAGAGAATAATACACACAAGAATGAAAATAATGGTTATATGATGTAACCACACAATTAGGCTCAAAATCTCACATGCTTATGTGTTCTTAGCTCAAAAATCATGTTCCACGATGTATAGTTCAAGCAAGTTCCAAATTTTTTTTTCAAATCAATTGGGTGCCCTATAGATAAATTTCTTGAAAAATTTTATTATTTTGACTAAGCTTATATATATATAAAATAAGAAGATGCAACAAAAAATCCTAAAACACCTAAAAATGAAATGCGAAAGTGTTGGAATTAGAAATTGTCACCTAAAAACGCCGATTGGTCGGACAACCTTCCCACACTTAAAAGTTTGCACCGTCCTCGGTGCATTCAAATATGAGCAAGGGGGTACGGCGACTTTTCGGATTGCCACCTTCAGTTGGTGGATCAACCGGTGCTGCGTGTTCTTTCTTCCGCTTCCGTTTTTGCTTATGGTGACTTATCCTGAAAATAGAAGACAAGATAAGAAGCCAAGTAAATGCAAGAGCAAGGAAGCATAGATTGTTAGAATGAGGTAAGAATCACTAAAATGAAGTGAGTGACTCAGTTTGTGACATTAACAAGGGTAATGTGTGAGTTTTAAGTTTGCGCGCGATTTAGAACACAGACACTAGCATAAAAAACTATGTCACGATTATACAAAGAAAGTATGCATTTCACTCATTCTTGTGTGCTCACACAAGAATGAGTGAAATGCATACTTTCTTTGTAGGTTAAGACACAAACAAGTAGTGAATAGGCATGAAAGCATTCAAGCAATTAATCAAGTAATTGTGAATTGGATAATGAATGGACATTGATTGATGTGTAAGTAAACTTAGTGAACCAAATGAAATACAAAACTCACATGTCAAACAATGACACATATTGAAGTTGTTGCAACATCTAAATGACATAGAAGTGGAAGACATGGGTACTATGGAACTTAGGACAAAGAAGATAGAAGTGAGAATCAATCACATAGCAAGCATGGTCCACAAAGTTTAAATAGCTCAAAAATATATCACTAGGTAAGCTTTTGATCCCAAATTCACAATTCTAGAATCTCAATGCATGAAATAGGTGATGTAAATACAAATCAATCTTAACAAGCATCACCTAACAAAAAATGCAATGATTATACACAATTTGCCTCATCACATGATGGCTAGCTACAACATGTAATTCGAAAGATGTAGAGAGCTTGAAGGCAATGTCATACACTTGGTATTCATAAATGTTAAATATGATCAATTCAAAACAAAGTAGCAAAGTGTAACCTCAATAAAGGAATCCAACAATGACAAAATAATAATTATTCTAGAATAGCATCAAGCTAACAATAAGTAGCAATGAATAGTAAACAAAATTAATAATCAAACACTTATAATGAAAAATAGAAGATTAAACAGAAATTAAACTAACTAAATAACTAACTAAAAGAAATGGTAATAGATGGTGATTGGTAGTGTTGGGTGATGGTTGAAGGAGGGAAAGAAAAGAAAAGAAGAGAGGAGAAGGAAGGAAATGGAAAGAAAAGAAGAGTGGTGAAACAGGGCAGGTTTCACGCGTACGCTTCGTGTCACGCGTACACGTGAATGATCGAAATGGCGTGCGACGCGTACCCATCGACAACGTGCACGCGTGGCGTGACGCGTACGCGTGGGTGAATTTTATGCTAGAGGCACAATTCCAGCCCAAAATATGCGCAACTCTCTGGAATTTGTACTGGACCCTGAAAATTTTGGTGGTCACGCGTACGCGTGGGTGAGGCGTATGCGTGAGTGGTAGAAAAATTTGGGATCACGCGTATGCGTGGGTGACGCGTACGCGTGGCTAGGTGCTCTGTTTTGCAAAATTTTTCCAAGTTCTTATACCAAACCAAGTATTCCAAACCTCCAAATAACTACCAAAACACCATAAAACCTTATTAACATACTAGACTCCTAAATAAACCCAAGTAACCAAAGTAAGCATGAAATTAAACTAATTTACCAATATGTACAAAAAGAAAAATAAAAAGATGTTACCATGGTGGGGTGTCTCCCACCTAGCACTTTAATTTATTGTCCTTAAGTTGGACTTTTGCGGAGCTCTCATCAAGGTGGCTTGTGCTTGAATTCATCCTTGAACTTCCATCAATGCTTGGACTTCCAATAAGCTCCATCATTCAAAATTAATATCTCCAAGCTTTGATGGAGTTCTTCACAAATCATGAACTCCCAAAATTGATCCTCATATTGTAATCCGGGATCCCACACTTTGTTTTCACACCCGTCTTCAAGTTGATCATCATGATTCTATTCGGGTGATTTCGTCTTGGAATTCTCATTTAGCTACCCAAACATCCTCCTAGACCCAAGCAATCTAGCTTTACACCAAACTTTGCAATCAAACTTTGAACATGCAACCATCATGAACCTAGAGTGATGTTTCCAACCACTAACCATCTCCCTTTTGCTCTTAAAGCCACAATAGCTCTAAGTTGACCATCCGTCTCAAGCAAACCATATTCAAGTGGGATAATGAAGCTTAGAGATGAGAGATTTACCCACTTGAATGAAATGATGGATGGTGATGGCTTGGAGAGAGGTGTCTCCAATGTCTTTGCAAGCTCTACTCCCTTATTTTCCTCCTTGACAAGTTCCACCTCTTTGCAAGCTTCTTCAATTTTGACATCTTCCTCTTGGTAGCTTTCTTCCAATTTAATATCTTCTTCATTGCTTAGCAAGGGTATGGGAGGTTGTGCACATTCTTCCATGACCTTAATTTCATGCCTAATGGGAGAGGATTCAATTGTAGATAGAAATTCATCGATGATTGAATCTATCTCTTGATCAACCTCTTCAAAGTCTTCAACCATGATATGTTTTGGAGGTTGTACACCCTCCTCAACATCAATATCAAGCTTCTTGGAAGAGGGCTCTATAATTCTACATTCCCATGGACTTTCAACATCTCCTAAATCTTCAACCAATCCTTCCGGCTCAATTGTCTCAACTTCTTCCCCTTGTTGCAATTCTTGCTTCAACTCCACTTCTTCACCTTGAAGCTCCAAATTCTCCTTCTCATTGTGCTACTCAACTAATCCTCCACATTTAACAATAAGGGTGTCTTGGATAGTTGATCACAATGATGCCAATTGGCTCATCACTTTGGTTAAGCTAGCCACCACTTCTCCTTACTTTTTGGCAACAAATTAGAAGTTCTTGTTGTTCTTGCATTAGGGGTTGGAGAGATTGGTCCAATAAAGGTGGTGGTGGAGGTGAGGGTTCATTGTTTGGGGGAAAGGTATTGTAGTTGGAGGGTGATTTATCTTGGTGAAAGTCTTGAGGTGGTGTATATGAAAATTGTGGTTCTTGGGAGTATTGGTGTTGAAAATGTGGTGGTTCTAGGTATGGTTCATATGGTGGTTAGTATGGTGGATAAGGATTAGGGTCATATGGAGGTGTTTGGTAGTATAGGGCTTGTGAGTATGGTGGTTCAAAATTATGTTGAGAAGGTGGTTCATAGGCATATGGTGATTGTGGTCGACAACCACAATGAGGGTCACCACATCCATTGGATTGATATGCATTTGGGGTTGGATTATACCTATAAGAAACCGGAGGAGGTTGTTGCCAAGAAGAGTGATCAATTTCTTGAGACTCCTCCCATCTTTGATTCCCAAATCCTTGATGCGTGTTGTCATTGTAGTTTCCGTTTCCTACAACATAGTTAGAACCAAACTCATAGCCAAAGGGATGAGAATTCAAAGTAGAGAAACAAAAATAAAAAGCACAAAAACAAAGAGATAAAATCTAACTACTAACTCAAACAAGCAAACTAACAAAAGAGCAAACTATTCACAATATTAACATATGTACAATAACCAATAACAAGCATACATTGCAACTCCTCGGCAACGGCGCAAAAAATTTGATGTGAGTATTTATCGTCGGTTAGGAATTTTGCACAAATAATTCCGTTGATAGTATAGTTCCCAACCAACAAATAATACTCAAATCAAAGTTTAGATTTTGGTTGTCACAAGTCCAACCCAATAAAAGTAACCGAATTATTTAAACCTCGGGTCGTCTCTCAAAGGAATTACAGTGAGGTATGTGTATTAGTGGTTATGGTATCCAAGGGGTGGGTTGGTAAAAAGTGTAAGAAATTAAATGACAAGAAAATATAGCAAACAACTAAAGAAAGCAATTACTAAAGAGAGACATTCATGGCAAGGATTGAGAATATAGACTTTATATCCTAGTCATACAATGATTAACAAGAATTTATCCTATTAAGTCATCTCCAACAATGGAAGAAGGTATAATGTTATCTTCACATGAGAGAAAGTCTAATAAGACTAGTTAATCTCAATCCAAAAGTCCTAATCAACTCACTAATTAAATTAGCAAAAGATTAGCGTCAATGGAAACAATATTAACTAACAACCCTAGATCACCAATCTAAATTGGGTATTAATGACTCGAGATTGCCCAATTTCTCTTTCCAAGCCAAGAATGCTCAAAAAGCTACTCTAACATCAAACCAAGTATTTTGTCAAATACTTGGAAGGCTTTTAGCAAACCATGTTAAATTGCAAGAATAATAAAATCTACTTCTACCCAATTGTAAGAAAAGCAAGAATAACAACTCAATTAAACAATAAAAGAACATAAAACAAATTGCATTAAAAGAAATCCCAATCCAACAAGAGTGCTCATAAACATAAAGGCAACAAAATAAAGGAAATAACAAGTAAAACTAGGGAAGCAAAGATGTAGAAACAAAAAATTGCAAGGAAAACTAGATGAAAGCAAGAATTAAACCCTAGATCTAAGATATAATTAACCTAAGAACCCTAATTCTAGAGAGAAGAGGGAGCTTCTCTCTCTAGAAAACTACCCTACATGGTTCTAAGTTAATCTAATTGCTCTCCCTTTGTCCAATCTTCAATTCTGCATGAAATAGTCTCAGAAACGAGTTGAATTTGGGCTTGGAAAGCTCAGAAATTGCCCCCAACGAATTCATTTTAATGAGGTCACGTGATCAGCGTCACGCGTGCACGTTGCTGGCCAAAATTTCTCCTCACACAGTCATGCGTATGCGTGGGTGATACATGCGCGTGGCTTGCAAATCTCTTCTCACGTGTACGCGTGGGTGACACGTGCGTGTGGCCTTCAATTTTCCAAATGCTCATTTCTTCATGAATTTTCCATTTTGCATGCTTTTCTCTTCACTTCTTCCATCCAATACTTGCCTTATAAATCTGAAATCACTCAACAAACATATCAAGGCATTGAATGGCATTAAAGTGAATTAAATTTAGCTATTTTAAGGCCTAAAAAGCATGTTTTCACTCTTAAGCATAAATTTAGGGAGAATTACAAAAGCATGCTATTTCATTGAATAAATGTGAGATAAGTTGATAAAATCCCCTCAATTCAACACAAGATAAACCACAAAATTGAGTTTTATCAAAGCACAGGCTCCAGCATGAGACGGTGGTGATGACGGCGATGACTCCTTCCACTTACCTTGATTTGGTGAGCATCGAGGACAATGCTAATCTTAAGTGTGGGGAGGCCGTCCAACATCGGCGAGATTATTTTGTGGTGAAATGCTCTATTTCCAGACACTTTTATTTTAATTTCCAGTACTTGCATTTTATTTTTAGTATACTTTGTGAACTTTTGTATATATTTGGTTGTTTTGAATACTCTTTACCTTCTGCTTGTATATACTCTAGACTTTTATTTTAGCTTTGCATACCTTTTATCCTCGTTTGTGTTGGTTAGTATATGTGTGTGTGTAGGTATATAGTTCATTGTCGTTGAGTAGTTGTGATTGGAAAATGCACATAATTGAACTTAGTCTAATTTCTGATATACATGATGAATTGATTTGGTTGAAAGTAGGAAATAAGCTAATAACTTTTTTATTTTTCTTAATCTAATCATATATATATATATATATATAGAATAAATATGGTCAGTTTAATGAAACTTCTAAGAAACTTCTTTTGATTTAGGGCATTGAAATTCAAATTGATTTGTGTTGAAATTTTTCATTGAAGCTTGCATGATTTATACATTGTGAAATATAGTTTTTTAGCTAAGAACACACAACCATGTGAGTTTTGAGCTTAATTGTGTGGTTATATCATATAACCACTATTTTCATTCTTGTGTGTGTTATTCTCTTTCTATGATTGTAATTTTTGATTTGTTTGATTCTATATATCTATTATTTGGTGTATAAATGCATTTATATGATTGAGGCCTTTTTTTCATTAAAGCTCACATACCCAAATGGCCTTACCCTTTCATCAATCCTTGTTAACCCATTTTGAGCCTATTTAACCCCTTTTGTTCTTAATGTTAGCACATCACTAACCCTAAGTGAAAAACAATAAATATCCTTAATTTGGATCTTTTATTAGCTTAGGCTAGAGATAGTGTGTGTCATTCAAGTGTGGAGAAGTTTGGGAATATTGGTTGAGATAAAAGTGTATTTTGTAGCTTTGTTGAAAATTTTGAAAATTGGGTACATATTTATGCATTCAATGTTTAACCATATGCATTGACACCCTTGTATATATTTTCTTTTGAAAAAAAAAAAGAGAGAAAAGAAAAAGAAAAAAAAGGAGAAAAAAAAGCAATAAAAAGGGGATAAGATATCCCAAAGTAAAGTAATTATAACAATGCATATGTGTTGTGATTAAAAAGAGAATGCATGAGTGTGTGAAAAAGTGAATATGGGTAGTTAGGTTTGCATTTGAAATATAGGTTGTTATATGTGTTAGGAGAGAGAGTTTAAGTTAATCAAAGATTCAAATTTCAAGCTCACTTGACCATATGCATGCTTACTCTAGCCCCATTACAACCGTTGGATAAGTCCTCATGATAATTGCATGCATGCATTGAATAAGTATTGATTGTTAGATGAAAGACAAATCTTAAAAAGTATGATTAGAGGAGAATTGACTGAATCAACCCTATACACTTGAGTGATTAGAGAGTATACACATCCGGTGAGGGGTTCGATTGCTCAATTCCATATTTCCATTTTTGATCATTGCTTATGTTGCAAGTTTTGTAAATTCTTTTGTAGAACTCAATTCAATTGTGAATTTGATTTAGTTAAGATTGTTTGAGCCCTTGATTATGTATATGTGCTTTCTTGGAATTTAATTTACTTTGACTACGTATATACATATAGTTAAATAGATACTATTAGTTAGAATAATTATATATATATATATATATATATATATATATATATATATATATATAGATAGGTTGTGTCTAGATAATTTGCATTGAATAAATATTGATACCCCTTTCTTGTCTCTCTTGAATTTAGCATGAGGACATGTTAATATTTAAGTGTGGGGAGATTGATAAACCACAATTTTATGGTTTATCTTGTATCGAATTTGGTGGATTTTATCAACCTTTCCTACATTTATTCATTGAAATAGCATAGTTTTGTGAATCTCTTCTAATTTGTGCTTAAGAGTGAAAACATGCTTTTTAGGCCATTAATTCGCTAAATTTAATTCACTTTAATTCCATTCGATGCCTTGATGTGTTTTTTAAGAAATTTCATGTTTAGAAGGCAAATATTGAATTGAAGAAGTAAAGAAAAAAAGCATGCCAAGTGGAGAATTAATGAAGAAATGAGGATTTGAAGAAATTCATAGTCACGCGTACGCTTGTCTTGTGCGTACACGTGCTTTGGGAATTGGCCATGTCACGCATACACATGCCTTGCGCGTACGCGTGACATGAGGTACGTGACTTTATTAACTGTAATATGTGGGTCACAATTTTCCGCATTCCAAAGCCCAATTCAACTCATTTATGAAGTATTTGAGGCAAAATTAAAGGAGAAATAAGGGGAGAGCAATTAGGTTTAGTTTAGAATCATGTTTTAAGTTATTTTCTAGAGAGAGAAGCTCACTCTTCTCTCTAAAATTTAGGGTAGATTTAGGTTAATTTCCTCTTAGATTTAGGTTTTGATCTTGTAAAATTTGATTAAACCGTAATTAATTAAGTAATTAATTAAGTATGGGTGAAAATGATTAGAAAAATTAACAATCAGAATTTGACAACATAAACATGATATTTGGACTCAGTAGATTTTTCTGAGTCGGAAAACATAGTTTTCTGCATGAAAACGTACACTGAAAATTTGACCGGTAGTACCGACTGAGATCTGTCTGGTATTGTAGCTGAGAAAATAATTTATGGGTGAGAAAGATTAAAAAGTTAGAGTTTACGATTTAGAAAATAAAAATATCTAAAATGCAGTTTAAAATGCTAATCTTAAATATTTTGACAAAAAATTAGACCACCGAGTCATATACATGAACCGAGCCAAAGTGGGACCCAAGCCCAAGGTATATGAGCATTGAAACTCATTTAACCCTAAAAATGAGAGAGAGAGGGGCGGATAGTGAGTAGAGAGAAAGAAAACCTAGCTTCCCAACTCAAATCACCATAACTTTCTCTCTGGAGCTCCGATTGACGAGCCGTTTGCATCCACGCATCACTCTTTTCATCCTCTTCAATTCTATTTAGGTATTATGGTGAGTATTTCGTTCTTCTCTTACCAGTTTTGATTTTTTCCTCTGAAAATGTGTTTTAGCTTTGGGTTTGAGAAATCTTATGATTTTGGTTGTTTAGGGGTGCTCTAGTATGAGCTATTGATGAGTTTCATCAACTATTTTCATGGGTTAAGATAAAAATCCTGCAACCCTTGTGATTTATGAGATTTTGTAAATCCTAGAGTAATGTATATGTGAAATTGGATATGTTAGTGTTGTTGGGTGAATTTGGCACACTTTGAGAACTTGAATTGGGTTGTGGAACTCTTGGTGAAGTTTGGAGCTATTGCTTGGTGAAAAATTTGCAAGGTAGGGCCAAATTATTGTGACTACAAGTGGTACGGTTTAAGTTTTATTTAAATACCGTGTGGTATAATGAGGATTCCTAGGCTAGATGCCTCTAGGATTATGTTTGGATTGTATAATTGGTTGGTATTGATATGTATAGATGATATATTGTGAAAATTTATGATTAGATTGTGAATTGAGTGAATTTTCATGTTTGGATGTTAAAAATTTTGATGAATTGGATAATGATTATTAGTTTGTGGAATATGTATTAAATTGTGAATTTGGGATGGAGGCCGTGAATTTTGGGCTGAAGGCCGGAAAAAAGGTAATGATGGTAAGTGATGATTGGATTGTATGATGATGTATGTAATTGAATGGAAATTGATAATGAATGATGGAAAAGTAGGCATGATTGCTAGGAAATTAGAAATTGTGGATTGAGATATGAAATTGGTGGAATTTGAGTTGAATTGTGTAATTAGAAAAGGTTTGGATTTGGTTGAGTGTAAAAATGTGAAATGGGTTGCTTTTTGGTAAAAAATATTTGTGAAAAATAAATTTGGCTTGTGAACAATTAGAAAGATTGGCAAATGTGCGTTTTTGGTAAAACAGATCTTTGCCCAACTTCGGCGGATCGTAACTCGGTCCTCGGAGTTGGAAATCTTTCAAAATTTAATTTTTATGAAAATTCATTTATCGATCTTTCCAACGGTTCAAGAATGGTTGAAAAAGGAATTTCGTGGAAAAAGTTATGAGGTTTGAAAATTGGACTGAAAAAGTATTGATATATAATCACTGAGTCGAATTAGTTGGTGCTGGTTATGGTCATGGTTCCACAATGAAATGGAAGTTGGAAACTTTGGAACTTGGGAAAGATGATAAATTGAATTAGACTTAGTATCCCTTAGGACAGTTGCCTAAGTTATGGATTAGTGAGAACCTAGGTGAATAATTGATGAAAGGGAGATTAGGATGCTTAGTGAGTTCTTATTATAGTGCATTGTATTTATTTGGCACTTTTGCCGTACTGGGAACCCATAGGTCGGGGGTTCTCATTCCGTATATATTCTCTGTTTTTCAGATGCAGGTCCAGGTGCTTAGCAGTGAGCTGTTGTTTATCTGAAAGATGGCGAAGATCGTTGGACTCTGTTTTACTTTTGTTTAGAATCTCTCCAAACTTATTTTGAAAATCTTTTATTATGTATTTAATTCCTTTTGAAAAGTTACCTATAGAGACTTTGATGTATATTCTGGGAGAGATAGGAAAATTACTGTTGTCAACTGATTTTATTACTGTACCTTAGTCGGCCTAAACTTCGCAGGTCGTGACTAGTGGCTATTATATTCATGTCTATATACATATATGTACCTTTTCTTTATTCTTTTCTTCCTTATTGTTATACCTTATCTTGATTTGCTATCCGAATACGTTTTATCTTCATTTCTTTGATACGAGAGTGTTTTCGATCGCGACTTTATTTTGCTCCTTTTCAGGCTTCTCGTTAAATAACTCTTTTTAATCATATAGATATATATGTCTTTTAATCCACCTGGTGAGTCGTATCACCTTAGTATCATTGACTTATGACTCGAGTATAAGGATTTGAATAAATTATGGTGTTACATTATTGTATCAGAGTAGTTCGTCTTCATGAGCCTGAGAGATGGACTTCTTATGCTTTAATGCATAATCTAAATTGTGTCTGTGCTATTTAGGATATCTAACTGATACAGTTAGGATGAAAGTTCATGAGCATACTTTTGAAAAATCGAAGCACTTAACTTGAGAAATTGAGACTGATTATCTTAATATCGCTTGTTTGTTGTGGACAGGACCCGAATGATGACTTTGGACGTGGTTGAACCCAAACGCGAAGAGAAAATGAGGGAGGCATACCGGGACATACCCAAGCTGCGCTCTTGACTGCTATGACCACTTTTGTGAACGCTATGCATGCAAATACTGCAGCTACGAACCAAGCTATGAAAATGATGAATGGGAATGGTAACGAATTTGGAAGAAACTCAGCTGATAGAGGTTCAATGACCCTGGCAACCTTTCTGAAGGTCAATCTCCCAATGTTCAAGGGTTCAACTGATCCGACGGAAGCTGATAATTGGTTCCAGGCGATAGAAAGGGCAATACAAGCGCAACATGTACTTGAGAGACAGTTGGTATAATTTGTTGCATATCAGTTGAGTGGAGAAGCACAACACTGGTGGCAAGGAGCTAACTGTCTACTGCAGCAAGGGAATGGAGATGATGTGATTACCTGAGAGATGTTCAGATGGGAGTTTTACAAGAAATACTTCCCAGACTCTGCAAGACAGGCTAAAGAATTGGAGTTACTACAATTAAAGCAAGGATCAATGTCAGTGGCTGCCTATACAAACAAATTTGAGGAGTTGTGTCGTTTCTCAAGAGTCTGTTAGGGTGCTCCTAAAGAATATGAGAAGTGGAAGTGTATGAAGTACCAAGATGGTCTAAGGGATGATATCATGCAAGCTGTGGCACCTCTCGAGGTTAAGAGCTTTGTAGAGTTAGTTAACAAGAGCCGAGTGGTGGAAGAATGCTCCAAGAAAACTGATATAACAACGAGTGACCGCCGGGTCTCCTATGAAAGGGATCAAGACAAGGGCTCTGCGCCGAGGGGCTTAGACTTCAAGAGGAGTGGGTATCCACATCGGCATCGCCAAGGTCGGGACAAGTACCGAGGAAATGACAACCGCTCGGAAAATGGTAAAGAAAAATATGCGGAGGCTACTTCAGATGATTTGATGTGTCAAAGATGAGGGAGATACCACCCGGACCAGCCATGCCGAATTGAGTTAGGACTGTGCTATCGCTGTAGGAGACCAGGGCATATCTCCCGAGATTGTCCATACAGGAAAAATCAAGGAGATGGCCGATCTCAACGAGGTTGAGGAAATCGTGAGACGGGTAAGCATAATTGAATTCTAACTGCTTGACATAATATTAGAGTGTGGTATTCGTTTGTGACGTAAAGTTGAATTGCAATAAATTTAATTTTCAAACAAACTATTGATTGATGGCTTAGACTTGTTGAGAGTAAAGGGCACTTTTAAATGGTATTGATATAGTTAGGAATTGAATTGGAATGAAAGTTCATGAAGTGGAGCGATGGTGTAGAGATTTGAAAAATGACTAATTACTCAAAAATTGATGTTACAGATTTTGGATAATTAGGATGTGAGTTGGGAATGATGTTTGCATGTTGATTATGGGTAGTAAAGGAGTTAGTTTCGACTTGCATGTGCATACGCTAACTTCTCAACCTATAATACTTAGACATTTTGATTGGATTTGACATTGATTAACATTTAACTTTAATTATGATCTATAGAATTGCTTGTTTCTATGACTAGTTGATTGTTGTTGAGACTGTATCTGAAAAATGACGAGTATGTTTATGATTGAATGGTTATGAGAATTATGGGATACATAAGTAAGCCCTGATTTTGATGATGATGGATTGTGTTATAATATGCATATATTGTGAATTGTGTATTGATATAGGTCGGTGCAAGTTGGTGTTAGGTTGAGAATGGGAATTTTACGAGATGTTAAATATGTGAAATTGGGTGTTGAAGAATGAGGATTTAACATGGTTATGACGAATGTAGATAAGGATGGTAACCTGAGTAGGTATGATGATTTGTGTTGAGATCCTAAGTGATGTCATTATTTTGATTAAGGATTAGAATGAGCTTGTGATTTAAACCTACAAATGCACTGGGGTCCTAAATTGCGACTAAAGTCTTAGGATGAACTTAAGTCTTATTTGGGATTAGACTAAAAAAGCTTAGAAGTGAGCCTAGATTTTGTGACCCGATAAGTGAATATGATGTGGATGCATGATTGGTATTTGATTTTAGTTGTCATAAATGGAATTTAGCGATTATCTGTTATGTTAAGTCATGGTTTAGTACTTAAGAAATGAGTGATTTAATTCTTACAAGATGAAGAGTGATGCAACGGAAGATTGCGGGAGCATTAACACAGGATAGTTGTGAATAAGAACTGTAGAAGGTGACAAAAAAATATCTTAGGCTTAAGGACTCAAAGACTTTATTGGGTTGATTTCAAAGAAATTAAGTTTGATTGTAGATGTAAGATTAGGTTGATTCAGAAATGATTGTGGAAATAAGTGTACGTGAGTAATTGGAATTGGGTGATAAGTGAGTGCAAGATGTTGTATTTGAAGGAAAATTATTACTATAATAGATCATGTTAATTTTGGTTTTAGAGTGAAGGTTGGAAATAATTAGTTTTGAATGACGAATCCGAAGTGTTAGATTGAAATACTGAGTTGTGTTGAAGTTGGAATGCTAAGTTGTGTTGCGATTATTTTGAGGAAATGGAGCTTCAAATTCACTCCCCCACTAAGCTCTTTGGTTGCTTCTCTACATTCAACAATGGGAGCGCCTTGATCGCATAGGCTTAGGCGGGATGAGACCATGTTACCAATGGCTTCTACCATGATAGCCATTTTTGCTCTTAACTCGGCAAATTTCTTTTCATCCTCCTCTTGTCGCCTTAAGATATGAGATTCAAGATCTCTTAATTCCAACATGGGGGCTTCATCGGGAGGTGATGGTAGAAGAGAAGGTTCATTGTTTGAGGGAAGGTTGTTGCAATTGGAAGGTGGTTCATATTAGTAAAATTTTTGAGGTGATGTGTATGGACTTTATGGTTCATGGGAGTATTGGTGTTGAAAAGGTGGTGGTTCTAGATGCGGTTCATATGGTGGTTGGTATGGTGGGTATGGGTTGGGGTCACATGGGAGTAAATGGTGGTAGAAAGCTTGTGAGTAAGGTGGAGGGCTATGTTGAGGAGGGGGTTCATATGCATGTGGTGGTTGTGGTTGACAATCACAATAAGGGTCATCACACACATTGGATTGGTATGCATTAGGATTAGGATTATACCCATAAGAGTTCGGAGGGGGTTGTTGCCAAGAAAGTTGTCCATAAGCTTGGGGCTCCTCCCACCTTTGATTTCCAAATCCTTGATGCACATCCTCACCGAAACTT
This sequence comes from Arachis ipaensis, assembly GCF_059453495.1. Lineage (NCBI taxonomy): Eukaryota > Viridiplantae > Streptophyta > Magnoliopsida > Fabales > Fabaceae > Arachis > Arachis ipaensis. The sequence continues at coordinate 75,530,480 of NC_142440.1, read as the reverse complement.
CCATTTCCTACAACATAGTTTGAACCACACTCATAGCCAAAGTGATGAGAATTCATGGTAATAAGAGAAGACAAAAAACAAAACTAACAAGAAACAAAGAAAACAAAGTCCTACAACTAGCAAAAACCAACAAACAAACCAAAAATCAAGCTATTCACAATATATACAATAGCCAATAACATAACACCATTGCGATCCCCGGCAACGACGCCATTTTGATGAAGCGAGAATTGCTCGATGGTCTAGAATTCCTCTCATAGAAATAAGGATTTCGTTTTAAGCATAGCTCCAAACCAACAAATAATCCTCCACATCAAAAATTTGGTTGTCACATGTACAAACCCCAAATAAGAATTAACCGGAGTATTTGGACTCCGGGTCGTCTCACAAGGAATTGCAATGAAGGAACAAAGGGGGTTTGATTGATAAAGGGCAAGAAATTAAATGTGCACGAAAGGTAAATCAAGCAAGCAATTAAAGAAAGCAATTAATAAGGTGAGACATTCATGGCAAGAGTTGAGAACATATGCTTTCTATCCTAGTCATGCAATTATCAATTCATCTTATTTAGTCAACTCCAACAAATGGAAGAAGGTATCATGTCATCTTCACATAGGAAGAATGCCAAACAAGACTAGTTAATCATGTCAAAATAATAAACAAGAATTTATCTCATTACGTCATCCCTGAAGATGGAAGAAGGTATCATATTATCTTCACACTCAAAAAAAGTCTAACAAGACTAGCTAATCTCAATCCAAAAGTCCTAATCACCTACTAATTGAATTGGCAAGAGATTAGAGTCAATGGAAATCATACTAGCTAACAACTCTAGATCACCAACATAAGTTGGGTTTTCATGACTCAAGATTGCCTAATTACTCTTTCCAAGCCAAGAATGCTCAAAATCTACTCTAACATCCAACCAAGCATTTTGTCAAACACTTGGAAGGCATAAAAGGAAAGCATAATAAATGACAAGAAATAGTAAAATCTACCAACTACAAATTGCAAGGAGACAAGATCAACAACTCAAATTCACAATAAAAGACATCAAACATCAATTACATTAATAGAAAATCCAAATCCAACAAGTGTTCATCAATCCTAAACAAAGAGTAATGAAAAGGAAAATTAACAAGAGGGAACAAGAAGATTACATCACTAAAGCAGAAAATGTAGAAGAAACAAGATGAAAGCAAGGAATTAAACATGGATCTATGATGCAATTAATCCTAGGAACCCTAATTCTAGAGAGAAGAGGGAGCTTCTCTCTCTAGAAACTAACCTACATGACGCTAAGTTACAAATAATTGCTCCCCCTTTGCTTGGACTTCAATTCTGCATGAAATACACTCAGAAACAAGTTGGATTTGGGCCTGGGCAGCTCAGAAATTGCTCCCAGTATTTTGCCTTTAAGTGGATCACGTAAGAGTACCGGCGCGTACGCGCCAAGTGCGCGTGCGCGTCTCTATGCAAAACCACTTTTTGCGCGCGTGCGCCTTGTACGCGTGCGCGCCCATTGATGCATTCCCAATTCTTGTTTCTTCATGCATTCTCCACTTTGTATGCTTTTCTCCTCATTTCTTCCATCCAATACTTGCCTTATGAACCTGAAATCACTCAACAAACATATCAAGGCATCGAATGGAATTAAAGTGAATCAAAATCACCAATTTAAGGGCCTAAAAAGCATGTTTTTACACTTAAGCACAATTCAAGGGAGAATTACAAAACCATGCTATTTCATTGAATAAATGCGGGAAAAGGTGGTAAAATCCCTTAAAATAAGCACAAGATAAACCACAAAATCGGGGTTTATCATGCGCGTCGATGAATGCATCCCAAATCCTTGATTTCCCAAGATTTCTCCACTTTGCATGCTTTTCTCTTCATTCCTTTGATCCATCCCTAGCCTCTTCAACCTGAATTCACTAACAAACACATCAAGGCATCTAGTGGAATCAAAGACGAATTAAAATTAGCTAATTTAAGGCGTAAAAAGCATGTTTTCACACTTAAGCACAATTTAGGAAGAAATCATGAAACCATGCCATTTCATTCAATAAATGTGGAAAAAGTGGATAAAATTCACCTAAATTAAGCACAAAATGTACCACGAAATAGTGGTGCATCATATTCACATATCAACATATTTACACTAACCAACAACATGGCACACATATGCAACTCCCCGGCAACGGCGCCATTTTGATGCACGATATTTTGTCGGTATATAATTTTACCAATAAATTTCGTCGTGAGTATAGTCTAAACCAACAAGCTATAACGCATCAAACATAGAAAATGTGTGTCCACAATTCAAAATCAATAACCGAGAGTATTAGTCCCGAGTCGTTCTCCCTAGGAGTTGCCCTAAGATGCACATCATTGGTTAGGAGTTCTCTTTAGTGTTTGAGGTTGAATACGAGAAATGTAAACAAGCTTGCATAAAAGCGATGAACAAATAACAAGTAGGCTAAGGGACACAAGAGATTGAACTAAACAAGGGTGAATGACAATCAATCAATGTAAAAGCCTTGGCTAGGGTTGGGATTTGGAATTCCTATCCTCATTGCCTCCAACAATTGTGATAAGAATTGGTTATTGCTCCACTTAGTTAACCTCTAACTATGAAGGAAAGTCAAATAGAGATAATCAATTTGAGTCCACAAGTCCTAGGGAAAGACTAGAGTTAGTGTCATTCAAATCAATTAGCAATTTCCAATTATCAATCAACAAAAGACTTTGACAATTCAAGTGTCTCCAATTATCCAACCCCTAAGCCAAGAGTGAAATTCTACTCCATAGCTATAGTTGACATTTTCTCAATCATTTGGTGAGCAATAATGAAAGACATTGTGAAAGTGAGAAGAGAATTTGAATTCAAGCTATCTAAGACATGCAATTAACAACAATGAACATGAGATTCCTCAATGCATTAATAGAAATCAAAGTAACAAGATCCAAATCCAAGATCTGCAATGCTAGAGTAACAAGAACACTAAATTGAGAGTAGAAGAATGAGATCTACAAATTAGAGCAATGTAAAATTGAATTGAATTCAGATCTAACCAAAGGATCCAAGTGCAATTGAAATTGAGAAAGCCAAAACCTAGAGAGAACTTGGAGTTTCTCTCTCTAAAAGCATAACTTCCCAAAACTAACTAAAAATGTGTAAAAGGTTTGAATCCTCCTCAATCCTTGGTCCTTTATGTCTTTTCCCGCCAGAATTCTGCTCAAAACTGGGCCTGGAGTTCCCCTGAAATCACCAGCCATATTTTCACTAAAGAAGTCATGTGCCGAGCGTCAGGCGTACACATGGGTCACGCGTACGCGTCAATGAGATTTTTCCCAGCCACGCGAATGCTTCCCTTTTTGCGCACCAATCTAGATCCAAGCTCCCATGCATGCGCGTCGATGCCAATGCTCCAAAACTCCATTTTTCATGCTCCTTCCACTTATGCATGCTTTCCTTCCCTCTTCTAGGCCATTCTAGCCCCTATAAACTCTGAAATCACTCAACAAATAGATCACGACATCGAATGGTAATAGAGAGAGATCAAAATGTAGCTCGTTTAGGGCCTAAAAAGTATGTTTTCAACCATTAAGCGAAATTGGGAAGGAAACACAAAACTATGCATTTTATATGGATAAGTGTGATAGAATATTGATAGAACCCTCCAAATTCTACACAAAATAAACCCTAACATTGGGGTTCATCAGTGCACCATTTGGACTTTTATAGCTCCAGAAAAGCTCTTTCGAGTGCATAGAGGTCAGATCCTGACAGCATCTGCAGTCCTTTCTCTGCTTCTGAATCAAACTTTTGCTCATGGTCCTCAATTTCAGCCAAAAAATATCTAAAATCACCATAAAATACACAAACTCAAAGTAGAATCCAAAAATATGAATTTTTCATTAAAACCTATGAAAACTTAATAAAACTTAAATAAAAATACTAAAAACTATATGAAAACTAAGGCAAAAAGCGTACAAAATATCCGCTCATCATCTAGTATGTTAAATAAGGTTTGATGGTGTTATGGTAGCTGTTTGAATATTTGGAATGCTTGGTTTGGTGCTAGAACTTAGAAAATTTTGAAAAACAGAGCACCCAGCCACGCGTACGCGTCACCCACGCGTACGCGTGAACCCCAATTTTTTTCAGGTGCAATACAAAAAACATAGAGTTGTGCGCGTAGTGTGCTGAAATTGTGCATCTAGCACAATTTTGACCATCGCGTATGCGTCATCTGTCTCTCTCTGCACTATCATGCGTGCGCATCGACAATGTGTACACGTCGCATCCCATTGCTGCCATGCACGCGTACGCGTGACCCCCTGCCCTGTTTCACCCACTTTCTTTCTTCTATTCTCTCTATTTCTTTTCCTCTTTTTCCTTCTCCTCTTCCCTTTCCCTCGTTCAACCATCATCCAACACTACCAATCACCATTTCTTTTAGTTAGTTAGTTAGTTTGTTTGTTTGTTTAGTTTTCTATTTTTGGTGTACAAGTGTCGGATTATTAATCTTGTTTACTGTTTATTACTGCTGATTACTTATAAGATGCTACTTTAGCATCATTATTGCTATTACGCATTGTTGGATTTCATTGTTGAGGTTATATTTTGTTACTTGGTTTTGAGTTTTCATGTTGAACAATTGTGAATACCAAGTGCATGAGAATTGCCTTCAAGCTTCTTAAATTTTTTTTAATTGCATGATTTGGCCACTATGTGATTTGAATTCTCTCCTTTGACTAGACAAATTCTTGTAGGATGTTATGCGTTTACCTTAATGCTTTGTATTGCTTGATCATATGCATCCATATGTTATGCTTACGCCGTAATGACATGTTGACCATTAATTGTTTACTTATGTGCTCTACACATATTTGAAACTAGTCATTTTGGCATAATGCGTCATTTGTGAAATTGGATTGCAAGATCACCTAAGGACATCTTTTGAAACTCTCAAGCTTTGTGGACCATGCTTGCTATGTAATTGATCTCATCTTATATTCCTCTTTTCCTAAATTACATAGCAACCATGTTTCCCACTTTATGTCGACTAGGTAATGCAAGCAAAATTAAAAGTGTGTCATTGATTGATGTGTAAGTTTTATTGTTCCTTTGTTCATTAAATTTTCTTGCACATCAATCAATGTCTATTCATCATCCATTTCACAATCGCTTAATTCTTACTTGAATGCTTTCATGCTTCTTCATTGTTTGTTTGGTTGTCTTAACCTACAAGTTTTCTTTGAAGTATCTCAAGCACACTAGAATGAGTGAAGTGCATGCTTCTTTTGTGTAATTGTGACATAGCTCTCTATGCTAGTGTGTGTGTTCCAAACGGTGCCCACTTTAGAATTCACACACTCGTTTTCATCCATGTCACATACTATTCACTCACTTCGTTTTAGTGATCATCACCTCATTCCAACGACATATGCTTCCTTGCTTTTGCATTTACTTGCCTTACTCTCCTGTTTTCTATCTTTCAGGACGATTCGTCATAAGCAAAAATAGAAGCGGATAGAAAGAACACGCAGCAGCCGGTTAACCCACCAACTGAAGGTGGCAATTCGTATAGTCGCCGTGCCCCTTGCTCATCTTTGAATACACCGAGGACGGTACAAACTTTTAGTGTGCGGAGGTCGTCCGACCAATTAGCATTTTTGGGTGACAAATTTCTAATCCCAACACTTTCACATTTCATTTTTTCTGTTATTTTTAGGTCATATATAATTTTCAGTTGCATCTCCTTAGTTTGCATATATATATATATATATATATATAATAATAATAATAATAATAATAATAATAATAATAAGTTTAGTCAAAATAATAATAATAATAATAATAATAATAATAATAATAATAATAATAAGTTTAGTCAAAATAATGAAATTTTTCAAGAAATTTACCTATAGGCACCCCAATTGATTTGAGTAAAAAAAAATAAAAAAAAATTTCATTGAACTTGCTTGAATTATATATTGTGGAATATATTTTTGAGCTAAGAACACACAACCTTGTGAGTTTTGAGCCTAATTGTGTGGTTACATCATATAACCACTATTTTCATTCTTGTGTGTATTATTCTCTTTCTATGATTGCAATTTTTGATTTGTTTGATTCTTTATGTCCATTATTTTGTGTATGAATGCATTTATATGATTGAGGCCTTCGTTTCAAATAGCTCACTTACCCAAATGGCCTTACCTTTTATCTACCATTGTTAGTCAATTTTGAGCCTATGTTAATCCCCTTTTGTTCTTAATTTTAGCACATCACTACCCCTAAGTGAAAAAAATAATAAATGTCCCTTGTTTGGATCTTTGATTAGCTTAGGCTAGTGAGTGAGTGTATCATTTAAGTATGGAAAATTTGGAAACATTGGTTGAGGTAAAAGAGTATTTTGTGTTTTCATTGAAAATCATGGGAATTGAGTACATATTCATGATTAGATGTTTAAACCATATGCATTGGTACCTTTGTATATAGTTCATCAAATAAAAGAAGAGAAAAAAAGAAAAAAAATGTAGAAAAAAATAATAAATAAAAAAATAAAAAGAAAAGAAAAAGAAAAAAGAACCAATAAAAGGGGACAAAATGCCCCCAAAGTAGAATAATAATAACAATGCATATAGAATGTGAATTGAAGAGAATGCATGAGTGTGTGAAAAAGTGAAGAATGGGTAGTTAGGTTTGTTTTGAATTGTATAGGTTGTAGGTTAGGTGGGAGCTTAAGTCAATCAAAGATTCAAATCTCAAGCTCACTTAACCAAATACAATCCTACCTTGACCCTAGCCCCATTACAACCTATGGATAAGTTCTCATGATATCTGTATGCATGCATTGAATAATTGTTGATTGTTAGATGAAAAACATCATCTTAGAAAGCATGATTATGGGAGAATTGAGTGAATCAACCCTATATACTTGAGCGACTAGAGCGGATACACATCTGGTGAGGGTTCGATTGCTCAATTACATGTTTTCACCTATGATAATCTCTTTTCTTGCAAGTTTGTAAACTATTTTCAATAACTCAATTCAATTGTGGATTTGACTTTGGTTGTTAATACCTTTAGCCCTCATGTTCATATATGCTTTATTGGAAGTTGATTTATTTTGACCAAGTAGTTACATGCATATAGATAGATTGCATGTAGATAGGTTGTATTTAGATAGTTTGCATTGAATAAATGTTGATACCCTTTGTCTCTTTCTTGAGTTTAGCATGAAGACATGCTTAGTTTAAGTGTGGAGAGGTTTGATAAACCCCAATTTTGTGGTTTATCTTGTGTTGAATTTGGTGGGTTTATAAACTTATCTCACATTTATTCAATGAAATAACATGCTTTTGTAATTCTCCCTAAATGTGTGCTTAAGAGTGAAAACATGCTTTTTGGGCCTTTAATTTGCCAATTTTAATTCACTTTAATCCCATTCGATGCCTTGATATGTTTGTTGGGTGATTTCAGGCTTATAAGGCAATGATTGGATGGAAGAAGTGAAGAGAAAAGCATGCAAAGTGGAGAATTCATGAAGAAATAAGCTGATTGACCACTATTTCATGGTTTATCTTGTGCTCATTTGAGTGGTTTTTATCAATCCTTTGCTTACTTATTCATATGATTTGCATGATTTTACAATCCCTTCCTAGTTTTGTTCTATGGTTGAAAACTTGCTTCCTAAAGCCTTTAATTTGTGTATTTTAAATCTCCTTTATACCATTCGATACCGTGATCCGTGTGTTCAGTGTTTCAGGTTTTGTAGGACAAGAATGGCTTAGATGATGGAGAGGAAGCTTGCAAAAATGGAAGGATCACAAGAAATAAAGGAGACAATCAACGAGGAGCGACGCGCACGCATAACTCACGCATGTGCGTGATCTGGAGATTCTCACAGCGACGCGTGCGCGTACCCGACGCATACGCGTGGATTGGAGTTCTGCAAGATGACGCGTGCGCGTGCATGACGCGTACACATGACACGCGAAGATGACCAGCGACGCGTACACGTGACTGACGTGTATGCGTGACATGCGCGATCTGCAGAAAATTCAGAAAATGCTGGGGGCGATTTTGGGCCGAGTTTGGACCCAGTTTTCGGCCCAGAAACACGGACTAGAGCCAGAGAACAGGCATAGACTCAAGACAGATTCTCATTAGCATAGTTTTAGTTTTTAGATCTGAATCTAGAGAGAAAAATTACTCTTCCTCTAGGTTTTCTTTACATTCATAGATTTCTAGTTTTATGCTTTTGCTTTGGGTATTGAGAGAGTCACCACCTCCGTTGAAGTTACTATTCTAGTTTGTTTTCTTATTCCTTTACTCTTTTGATTACTTATTAACCCTGTTCAGATAGGTATGTTGCATTTTGGATTTATTAATACAGAGAACTAATTTTCCCTTTAATTGATTTTCGATCCCTATTTTTATTTAATTTATCATGTCTTTTTCTTATATTTCTGTGAGCGTTATATTCATGTCAATGGAGTAGATTTCCAACTTGACATGGGGATTGATTAAAAGGAGACACTTGAGTTGGAATGCTCAAGTGATTAGTTAAATTGGAAATTGTTGGCTAATTCTCTATTTACTAACGCTAGTCCTTCCCAAGGGAGAGGACTAGGATTTGCGAATAAGAGTTAGCTCAATCACTTGACTTTCCTTTATTTAGTAAGGGTTAACTAAGTGAAAACAACAATCTCTTTATACTACACTTGAGAGAATTCCAACAAGGATAGAACTTCCAATTAATCATTTTCCCAGTCAAGGTGTTTTATTTTGAATAATATAAACCTCTTAATTTTCATTGCACTAAATTACAATTATTTATTTTCTGTCATTCAACTCTCAAAATTTCTCGGAAAACTTCTGATTAATAAAATAGCACTCTTTTGTCAACTCGTTGGGAGACGACCTGGGACTCATACTCCCAGTATTTTTATTCTAATTTTGTGACAACGTTTCTAAATTGATGAGCGAATTTTTGCTGGTTAAGAACTATACTCACAACGTATTTCTATATTGATTTCTTAATCGATCGATTTCCGCCACACATCAATTTTTGGCGCCGTTGTCGGGGAGTTGCAATAGCGTGCTAATTTATTAATTGGTGTAAAATATTTTTAATTTTATTTATTTGCATATTTTATTTTATTTTTACCATGAGCTATATGTTTCTTTCGTTGAAATACGCGTTCACTGCCTGATCCGAGCTTAGCCGCATTTGATCCTGAAATTGAAAGGACTCTTTCATGTATTAGGCGAGCTCGGCGTCGGTTAGCCTCTGAGGGTGGTGAAGTGATTATTATCAATTCACCAGTCTCATCTGAGGGCGAATCTGAACCGCCATCTGAGGGAAAAACAAGCTCCTCTACTAATGATTCTGTGGATTTACGTGCAGGTAATATGGCAGCACCCAGGAGAATTACTCTCTAGGAGACAGGAGCCCCAGATTTTACTCTGCAACCGTATCAAGCGCGTCACCCAAATCTGGCTGCAGATTTTGAACTGAAGACCGCGCTAATAAACTTAATACCTAAGTTTCATAGCTTACCTGCTCAGGAGCCTATCAAGCACCTTAGGGATTTTCAGACAGCATGTTCTACTATTAGGCGTCATGGTGTAGATGAAACTTCTGTTCTGTTAATCGCCTTCCTATTTTCTCTTGAGGAAAAGGCGAGGGAGTGGTACTACTCCCAACCTGAGGCAGTTGTTACTAACTGGGATACGCTCAGGAGAAAATTCTTGGAAAAATACTTCCTAGCTGAAGTAACAGATAGACTGAAAAAAGAGATTTCCTGCATCATTCAAGGTGAATCGGAGACTCTTTATGAGTACTGGGAGCACTTCAAAAATCTTCTGGACGCATGCCCCCACTACATGATTGACAAGTTGGTGTTGATCAGCTACTTCACTCAAGGCATGAAGCCTCGGGATAAGACTACATTGGATGGTGCTAGTAATAGTTCTCTGAAAAAGTACAAGACCGCAGATGAAGCGTGGCAACTGATCAGCGACCTAGCTGAGTCCACCCGGAATCACAGGCACAGAAATAACCACTCAAAGGCTGTTGCAGAGGTTTCCTCTAGCATTGAGACTTCTGCTCTTACACAGAGTATATGTGAGATGACCAACCTACTGAAGCAGATACATCTGAGCCAACAACAACCTCAGCCTCCTCCACCACAACAAAGTCAACAGTTAGTCCCTCAGAGAGTATGTGGAATATGTGCTGATTATAGTCATTACACTGATGAGTGTCCGCAGCTCCAACAAGAGGACAACACCTTGGCAGCTACTCACAATTTCTATGACCACCTGAATCAAGGGTACAATCAACAAGGCGGAAATTACAACCAAGGTGGAAACTACAACCAAGGTTGGCAAGACAACTCCAACCAGGGATGGAGAGACCATTCCAACCAGGGATGGAGGGACAATTTCAACTAAGGTTGGAGGGACAACTACAACAGAGGAGGCAGAGACAACAATGAAAATCAGAGGTAGAATAACAACAACAGACAGCAGAACCAAAACCAGCCCTACAAAGCACCTCACTTAAGGCAGTCCCAAGCACCTCAGAACAACCAACAGCAGGTCCCTCAGATCACTTACGCTTCTTCTTCTTCTCATGACGAAGTGCTTTAGTCTATTGAACAAAGACAAAAGGCCATGGAGAATACACTTAGCTCTACCTTGAACGGTCTGACCTCTGCTATACAAGCTCTTGCCTTACAGATTGGATCAATGAATACTTCCAATAATCAACCTTCAAGCTCCAATGAAATTCCTTCTCAACCCTTACCCAACTCCAAGAGTGGCATCAATGCCATCACTTTGAGGTCCGAAACTACACTGTAAAAGAGGAATCAGGAGGAGCCAAGCCCAAAAGAACACACCCCAGTTGAAGACATAGTTGAAGTGAAAGATGTTGAAGAGGAAGAGGAAGTACAAGACATGGTTGAAGAAGAAGTAGCTCAGCCAAGGAATGGAGCACCAAAGGACGCAGAAGCTGCAAGTGGCGCCATTCCAATCCCATTTCCACACCTTGCAAGGAAGTCCAGGAAGCAGATAGAACTTGATCCCAAAATGGTAGAAATTTTCAAAAAGATTGAGGTAACTGTTCCCCTTTTTTATGTTATTCAACAAGTACCTGAATATGCAAAGTTTCTGAAAAATTTATGCATACATAAAGATAAAATTAATGAATTAGAAACTATTCTTTTAGGTAATTCTATATCTGCTTTAATGGGAGGTATACCTGAAAAATGTAGTGATCCAGGTCCATGCATGGTTAACTGTACCATTGGAGTGTAATATTTTCTTACTGCATGTGTGATTTAGGAGCGTGCGTGAGTATTATGCCATTGTCTATATATGATGCTTTGAGGCTCCCTCCCTTAAAAAGGTCGGCAGCTCGTTTTGTTTTAGCAGATAAAAGCATCATCACAGTGGTTGAAATTGCTGAAGACGTACTGGTAAGCATTAAGGGGCTCACATTTCTCATTGACTTCTATATCTTGAAAATGCCCCCTAATGACTCAGGAAGACCATCATCAATCCTGCTTGGAAGGCCGTTCCTGAAGACTTCAAAGTTCAAGCTGGATGCCTTCTCAGGAACTTACTTCTTTGAGATAGATGGCAGAGCAGTGAGTTTCAATTTGAATGAAGCTATGAAGCACCCTCTGAAAGATCATTCTATCTTCCAGTGCGACATCATTGATGAAACTGTAGCTGCAGTTCACCAAGAAGAAGTAGAAGAGAGGCACATGGAGCAAGGTCCAAGTGTGGGGACACCCTCTGAACACAATGCGGACACTTTGCCATTATCACTAGTTCCAGATGATCCAGAGCCTAGCCATGAGCATATATTGAAATTAAAGCCCCTTCCACCCCACCTCAAGTATGCTTACCTTGAGGATAATCAGAAGCTCCCAGTTATCATTGCAAGGGAACTCACTTTCCAACAGGAGGAGCATCTGCTCAGTGTGCTGAGAAGACACAAGAAAGCAATTGGGTAGAGCTTGGCGGATATAGTAGGCATTAGCCCTCAAGTTTGTGAGCATAGAATATTCTTAGAAGAGGGAGCAAGGCTTGTCCGTCAACCCCAAAGAAGATTGAATCCCACCATCTTAGAAGTTGTCAATAAAGAAGTGACCAGGCTACTTGAAGCAGATATCATTTACCCCATCTCAGATAGCGAATGGGTCAGTCCAGTACAAGTGGTGCCCAAGAAGTCTGGAGTCACAACAGTAAAGAATGAGCATGAAGAGCTCCTGACAACTAGAGTGCAGAATTCATGGAGAGTTTGCATTAATTACAGGCGTCTCAACCAAGCTACTCGCAAGGATCACTACCCCTTGCCATTTATTGATCAGATGCTTGATCGCCTGTCAGGTAAATCCCATTACTGTTTTTTAGATGGTTATACAGGCTATTTTCAAATTCATATAGCTCCTGAAGATCAGGAAAAGACTACTTTTACATGTTCCTTTGGAACGTATGCATATAAGAGGATGCTTTTTGGCTTATGTAATGCACCGGCTACTTTCCAAAGATGTATGATGAGTATCTTTTCAGATCTTATCGAAAGCTATATGAAAGTTTTTATGGATGATTTTAGCGTATATGGTGATTCCTTTAACCTTTGCTTGGATAGTTTAGCTAGAGTATTAGACAGGTGTATTAGTTCAAACCTTGTATTGAATTTTAAAAAATGTATTTTTATGATAAAACAAGGGATTGTTCTAAGACATGTTATTTCTAATACCGGTATTTCTGTAGATCCAGCAAAGGTAGATATCATTTCTAGTTTACCTTACCCCTCCTCCATGAGGGAAGTCTGTTCGTTCCTTGGTCATGCAAGTTTCTACCGGAGATTTATCAAGGATTTCAGTAAGGTAGCATTGCCTTTATCTAGACTGCTGCAGAAAGATGTTGAGTTCGAGTTCAGTGAGGATTGCATGCAAGCATTTGATAAGCTGAAAATTGCCTTGACTTAAGCCCCGATTGTGAGAGGACCAGACTGGAGCCAGCCTTTTGAGATTATGTGTGATGATGCCTCCAACCATGCAGTAGGAGCGGCACTAGCTTAGCACGAAGGTAAGGATCCTTTCATAATTGCTTACGCTTCTAAGACCTTAGACACTGCTCAGTCTAATTACACCACCACTAAAAAAGAGCTTCTGGCTATTGATGTGTGGAAAACGATCCAATACAAAACTCACCGGCAAGTGTACCGGGTCGCATCAAGTAATAATAACCATGTGAGTGAGGTCGATCCCACAGGGATTGAAGGATTGAGCAATTTTAGTTTAGTGGTTGATTTAGTCAAGTGAATAAGAGTTGATTTGAGTGATTTGTAATTGACAGAAGCTAAATTGCATGAAATTTAAAGGGGGATGGGTAATTGACTGTAAATTAAAGGGTAAAGAAAGTAAAGAAGCTGAATCTTAAAGTGTAAGTAATATAAATTGCAAAAACTTAGATTGCAAGAAATGTAAATGACTGAAGCTTAAAGTGCAAGAAATGTAAATTGCTTGAATTATAAAAGGAATTGGAAATTGGGATTGCAGAAATTAAACAGGGAAAAGTAAATTGCAACAAGCAGAAAAGAAAAAGATGAATTGAATTGAAGTAGATCTCAAACAGAAAAGTAAATTAGCTTGAAGAAGCATTCAACAGATGAATTAAAAGGAAATTTCAGATCTCAGGGGTCAAGAGACTAGAAAACTAAGTATAGATCTCACTACCTTCCTTGATCCAATTCAAAGATCAATTGCAAGTGAATTTTAAAATCAAACAGTGGAAGAAGCAAATTTAAATCTCAAATTCTCCAATGGTGCAGTGAAAGAAACAAAGAGAGATCTCAAGGTGAGATTGAGACAGAATTTCCTCAATTCTCAACACCCAAGACTCAAGTAAAGCTTTTCAGAAAAGAAAAATAGAAAACCCAGAGGGGAAGAGAATTCAATTCTCCTCCAAGATCCAAAATCAAAGTTACAGTAAGAAAAATTCTCAAAGAGGTACCAACGTTCAAAAGTAAAAAGTTCCCGTCGTTTCTAAATCAAACTAACTTCTATTTATAAACTTTCTTCTAATGGTCTTCAAGTCTTGAATTTGGGCCTTGGCCTTGATGGAATTGGATTGAAGATAGCCTCAATTGGTTGCTCTTGGACTTGAGAAGAAATCCGTTTGCAATTTGGACTTTGGAGCCTTTAAGTTTGAGTCAAAGTTTGAGGCAAACTTTAACTCAAACGTTTACGTGTTGGAAATTATGCAGCACGGAGCTTTTCTGTCACTCACGTTTGAGTTCACGTTTGAGGTCAAACATGAGCTCAAACGTGCTCCCTCCAAGAACATTGTGAAGCCAACGTTTGACCTCAAGTTTGAGGCAAACGTTGGCGTGAATGTTGGCTCCTCCCCTGGGTAGTAGTTGTGCCAACGTTTGACCTCAAGTTTGAGGCAAACGTTGGCGTGAACGTTGGCTCCTCTCCTGGGTATTAATTGTGCCAACATTTGACCTCAAGTTTGAGGTAAACGTTGGCGTGAACGTTGGCTCCTCCCCTGGGTAGTAATTGTGCCAACGTTTGACCTCAAGTTTGAGGCAAATGCTGGCATGAACGTTGGCTCCTCCAGGGTTAGTTTTTGAGCCAACGTTTGACCTCAAGTTTGAGGCAAACGTTGGCGCAAACTTTGGCATCTCCTGGGTTCTTTCTTAAGCCAACGTTTGACCTCAAGTTTGAGGCAAACGTTGGCACAAACTTGAGGTTTCCCAGGGTGGTTTTGCTGCCTTCTGCCATCCCCTTTCTTCAACCTTCCTCCAAGCCTTTTGGTCACCTGTCATCAATCAACAAATACATCAAAGCTATGCTAAAATCATAAGACTTATTATCATCCTTGACATATAAGTAATTATAGCACAAAACCTCATGAAAATGTATCAATTTACTCATGGTTGATTGAATCCAAATACACATGAATTTCCACCCAAATAGCTTACTTGTAACTCAAGAAAGTGTATAAAACCTATTAAAAATAAAGGAAAAAGACTAGTAAAACTAGGCTAAGATGCCTTGGCATCACAACACCAAACTTAAATCTTGCTTGTCCCCAAGCAAGCATCAAACATAAGAGAGAATGACATGAAATAGAGAAGTGTGCATATCCTTATTGAGCATATAGTTGAATTTAGTCCATGGAGTTTGTATGCAGACAATGATAGTTCATTTATTGCTTGCTGTTACATAAGAGATGTTTCCTCAAAGGTTTACTAAGTTTGCTGCTATAAGGCTTTACTTTGGCTTGTTCCCTTACTAACTTTTCCTTCTTTGTTTTGCTCAGAGAGCTTATTATTCTTAGAAGGCTTGGTGGCAAATGTTGCAGCAGCCTTTGGCTTAATTTTTGCTCAACATTCCTTCACCACAGACACATGGCTCACCCTTTTCTTCCTAGGATCATTGATACCCAGCATCTCTTTGGATAACTAAGTGTTTTGTAGCTAGGTTGCTCTTTATTGTGGACTTTCAGTTGGCAATCCCAAATCAGTTGATCTAAGTGTCCAAGTTTTGAAATACTCCTCAGAACTTACTTGTCCAAGTATATCCTAGTACAAAAACACCATAGGCATGTGTCCTAGGGTCCAAGCTATTGGTGCCTAGCCTTATTGTTTATTTTCCTTGCCATTCTTGGCTTTTTCTCTTTCTTTTTCTTTCTATTTTATTTCATTCTCAAGGGATCCTAAATGGTACAAGCCTTCATAACAACAAACCAGTTCACACTTCAAAGAACATATCATTATGCAGCATTTATTTTATGAACCATGCATTAAATCAACAAATACCACCACTGACTTTAATTCTTACTTTTGCAACATTGGACATTTACTTCCTAATTCAAACATTTCTCTTTTATTGAATTAAAAAGGCACAGGGGACAAAGCATGCAATTAGTTAGGTGAGCGTGAATAAACACAAGAACACACTTAGGCTAGCCTATTTATTGCAAAGTTAAACAGACAGGATGCAAAGACTATTAAAATAAAATGATTATCAACTAAACAAGTATGCTCTTTCTTTATTGAATGTGATAAGCAAAGAGCAATTCCACCTTTCAATTGTCTTTCTTTTTCTTCTCACTTGCTTGTTTGCTGGTTTCTCCCTTGCCCTTGCCTGTTAGCTTTTGCCAAAATCCAGCTTTCTTCATTGTCTCTTTTACTCTATCTTCAAGGAATAATGCTTTTTCTACTTCTCTTTCATTCTTCCCCTTGAAGTATTCATCATAAGTAGGAAATGCTGGTTCTATATTGTGTAGGTGATCCGCAATGTAGCTCAACTTTATTTGGTTGTTTATGTTATAGTCAGCTTGAACTTCATACCTTGCATCCTGAAGGGTTGTGAATTCTTTGAAAGCTCTCATGTTCTTAGCTTGCAGTTGGGTCAACTGGTCAAATGATTTATGAAATTGGAAAGCTTGTTCCTGTTGCATCACTAAGGATCTTGACTCATAATCCCTTTGTTGACTCATCATCCTCAACTGAAGCTCCTCTTGTCTTTGTTGAGACCTCGTGTACTATGAATGAAATTCTTCCTGCTTCTCTTGAATCCCCATGTATTGTTGTGACAACCTCTCAATTGCCTCTTGCATCTGAACCATGTCCATGTTGTTCTGTGGTAGGAATTGTTGTTGTTCCTCTTGTTCTCCTTGTGGTTCTTCTTGTGGTTCTTCTCTTCTTCTCCCTTTTTGTGGCCTTTGACCTTATTGTGTCTCTGTGACATTCATCATCCTCTCGAATGTCACAGGTAGGCCTGGATTCAACCATGTTGGGTAGTGTAGCCAAGCTTTAGATGAACTCTTCTCTGCAATCCTTTGAATATCACTTGCAATGAGCTCGTGAACCTTCACTTCTCCTCCCATTATTATACAGTATAACATGATAGTTCTTTTTTTTTTTTTTGATAGTCTTTGAACTAAAATTCACTTCCGTTCCCCGTACATAACTCTTGTAAGTTGGGGCTTCATTCACGTTAAGCCTTGGGATATTAGCATAAAATTCCCTTATAATGTTTGCATTGATCCTAGTGATTAGTGAGGTGAGCTCTTCCCATCTCCTCTTTTTAATCTTGGCTTTCATTTTCTGGCACCCTTCATCCGGTAATAAAAGTGGGACTTCCGGATATATGTTTACCATTCATCCATTCTATTTGCAATTGATGGTACCACGATTTGAACTTCCATTGATCATATTCGGGTTCACTTTTTTCAATCATGGGTTCCTTTCCTCTTCTTCGTTTGGTCCTTGAAGAAGAAGCCATGCTCCTTTGATTGGTTGATATTGTTGAGGTTACGGGTGTGTGGAGAAGATTGGATATGTTTGTGTGCTCTTGGAGGAGAAGTGTTTTGAGGCTAAGGTAGTATGGTAGATGATGATGAACCAAGGTGTTAGGGTTTTGGTAATGAAGAACACAAGGTTTGAATGGTTGGAATCCAAGATGTGTGCAGTTTCTTCGTTCATGTGCATGGCTTAAGGGAGGCTTTTTATAGTCATTTTAATGAGGGATGGATGGTTAGGATTCATTTGGACAATTTACAAATCAAGGGAGTGCATGCAAAGTTGAATGAGGACAAAGTTTTGCCTCTTCATGAAGTGTATCTCTTCGGCCATCAAGGTGCTTTCCCAAGGTTGTACAGATTCTCCCTTCAAGCCATGTGATCCATTTTTGTCCTTATGCTAGCTTGCCTTTCTTTGTCTTGTCCCCTCCATTGAATAGTTCTCTGACTACCTAATAATCACAACAAAACAAGCATTATCAAATTGCAACAAGAGAACCTTTCATATTTAAAACTATAGATTGAATATAATTCCTTATGCTTATTTAACCGTGGCTTTCTTTTGTACATTTTTGGAGAAGACCAAACTTAATGTTTGGTTGTATAGTCCAAAATGATACTTCCTCCAACTATTGCCCTTTTTTTTAAAGTTTCAATGCCACTTTCGATTAGATCTTCATATATATATATATATATATATATATATATATATATATATATATATATATATATACTTTCATGGCTTGTTCTTGCAATATGTACCAAATCAAGCTGAATGATTGATTACACAGCCCAAGGAACATATGTCATGGTGTGCTTGTGGGCACACCAAACTTAGAATTCGATCATATGCCCTCTAATGCCATGAACAGTTGCCAATTTTGTCTAGAAAGAGTTGAATTCAAGTTAGTGCAACAATTATTATTCATATTGAATTATTAAAGACAAGAAAATTAAATTATGGGTTGCCTCCCATGGAGCGCTCGTTTATTGTCACTAGCTTGACATTGGCCCCCATTAGGGTGGTTGACGACTACAGTGTCTCAGCTTGTCTCCCCTCACTGTGAGCTTCCTTTTTGTTCCTTGATGCTCAATTTCAGCATGCTCAAGTGAGAGTATTTTGCAAACTGTGTAGCACTCATTGGCTTGTTGGCTTGTTCCTAACTGTTGATAAATCAATTGTACTTCATCACCCTTGGAGAACCCCTCAGTTGGGATCTTCTTGTTTTTCCACCCCTTCTGAGTCTTTTTCTTGCTTTTCTTTCTTCTTTTTGTTGATCTTTCTTTTTTGACAGAGGACTTTGTTTTGGGAGTTTCTTTCTTAGTGGTCAACACTTCAATTTTTTCTTGAGTTCCTTCATCATTCTGCATCATCTCATTCTCTTTTTTTCTTGCTGTGTTGTCTGTTTCTTGCTTTAGAGGGTGATTACTGGTTGTCTTGTTACTTCCTTCCTTCCATTGCAAGTCTTCCTTGTCAGTTTCCATGCAGTTCTTTTTTTCATCAATGAGCTGTGTTTCTGGAAATACATTCAGAGTGATGCTTTCATTATGCATTCTGAGGGTCAGCTCTCCTTGCTCCACATCTATAATGGCCCTAGATGTGGCCAAGAATGGTCTTCCAAGTATGATGGAGTCACCTTCATCCTCATCTAAGTCTAAGACCACAAGTCTGCAGGGAATATGAATTTGTCCACCTTAACTAGAAGGTTTTCAATCACACCCTGGGATATATTACTGACTTATCTATCAGTTCCAGAGACATTTGTATTGGCTTCACTTCCTCTATACAAAGCTTTTTCACCAAAGAAGAGGACATTATGTTGATGCTTGCCCCTAAATAACACATTGCCTTGTTGATGATCAATCTTCCAATGGTACAAGGCAGAAAGAAACTTCCAGGATCTTCAAGTTTGGGTGGAAGTCCTTTTTGAATTAATGCCCTGCATTCTTCAGTGAGCATTATAGTTTCATTCTCATGCCAACTCCTCTTCTTGTTAATAAGTTCTTTCAAAAATTTGGCATATAGAGGCATCTGCTCTAGTGCCTCAGCCAAGGGAATGTTTATCTCCAACTTCTTGAAAGTCTCAAGGAATTTGTGAAAGTGTTGATCCTTTGTCTCTTTGTTGAACCTTTGGGGATATGACAATGAAGGTGTGAAGTTCACTCCCTGCCTGTGATCCTTGGTTGATTCCTCCATTGCTTCCTTTCCCTTTCTTGAGATTTATGGTTGGTCTTCCTTTTCTTGAGCCTGCTTGCCTGTTGTCACATTCTTTGTTGCTAGCTTCCTCTTTTTCTGTTGGTTCTTTGTTGATGTCCATAGCTTTCTTGGTTGCTTCTTTGTTGTCCACCAATATCTTTCCACTCCTTAGCTATATAGTTTTGTACTCCTCTTTTGGATTAGGAATAGTGTCACTTGGTAGTGAGCTTGATGGTCTCTCAATAGCAATTTGCTTGTATAGCTGTCTAATCTGCCTCTCCATATTCTTCATGGAAGCTTCCTGGTTCTTTGTGTCATCTCTTGGTGCTTCATCATTTTCTCCATTAAGATATCCAAATTGGTGATCCTCTGAGATGTTCGGAACATGGCACTATTGGTTTAGAACTAGAAGGAGAGCTGTGCTGGCGGCATTTTCCATACACAGCACCTAGTGTCCGCCCGTAACGTCCTCTCCGGATGCATCTACTTTTCCTAGTAGACGTCTAATCCCATGTGCTGCTTACCGATCCTGTAGATGTTGGTGGTTTGATTATTGGATGGATGATGGTTAGAGTTGGGGTAAGTGTTTGGGATTTTCTGTATGTATTTTGGTTGTTATTCTGCTGGTTGTTGTGGTTTGTATTTTTTCAACTATTTTGGTTTGAATTCCTTTACCATGGTTGTTGAGTCTGAGTGTGATTGTCTTCCCAATTCGAGGTTGGGGTGGTTCTTCTAGGATGGGTTATAGGTGTCACCATAAACCTCATTGTGTCCAGAGCCTTGATTATGCATATAATTCACTTGTTCTTGCTGTTGATCTTCACAAACTTCTTCACCTTGTCCCCATGTGGTTGATGGCTGACTTGTATTTACTGCTGCAACTTAAAGGCTATCAATCCTCTTGGCCATTTGCTCAAATTGTTGCTGAATCTGCTGCTGCATCATTTTGTTTTGAGCTAAGATTGAGTCCACTCCTTCCAACTCCATCATTCCTTTCCTTTGTGATGGTTGACGTTGCCTTTGATGAGCAAAGAAATATTGGTTGTTAGCCACTATATCAATAAGATTTTGGGCCTCCTCTGCTGTTTTCATGAGTTGCAAAGAGCCTCCTCCTGAGATTTCAATGTCAAGCCTTCATAAAAATTCTGCAATATGTCCCATTCATTGAACATTTCAGGAGGACACTTCCTGATTAGAGCCTTGTATCTCTCCCATGCCTCATAGATGGGTTCAGTATCCATCTGTGTGAATGTTTGTACTTCAGTCTTCAATCTAATAATTCTCTGAGGCGGGTAAAATTTGGCAAGGAATTTGCTCACTAGATCTTCCCAATTGTTGATGCTATCTCTTGGAAAGGATTCCAACCATTGAGTAGCTTTGTCTCTGAGGGAGAATAGAAATAACAGCAACTTGTAAATGTCAAGATGTACACCATTGGTTTTGACAGTATCACAAATCCTCAGAAAGGTGGATAAATATTGGTTTGGGTCTTCAAGTGGTCCTCCTCCATAGGAGTAGTTATTTTGAACCAATGTGATGAGTTGTGGCTTTAGTTCAAAGTTATTTGCATTAACATTTGGGGCAAGAATGCTACTCCCATAATGTCTAGGATTTGCAAATGTATAGGAAGCCAAAACTCTTCTCTGTGGTGGATTGTTGTTGTTGTTGGCTGCTCCTCCTGGTGGATTCGTTGGGTTTGTTGAGTGTTCCTCCATGTCTTGGAATTCTTCTTCTGAGTCCTCTTCTCCAACAATGCCTTTCCCTCTTTCTGCTCTTCTTAACCTCCTGAGGGTTCTTTCGTCTTGTTCACAAAAAGTGGGTATGGCTCCCCTTGTTCCTGACATACAACTAAAACAAAAAAATCAACCAAAACCAGAAAAACAGTAACACTTCAATCCATTGCTAGAGTGAAGTTTTGTTTAGCTTAGGCAAAAATTCAAACAGTTAGTGTGTTAGTCAAAAATTAAAGAAACAGAAAAGAAAAAGTGCTTGATCTAGACCACCACCTCACTTTATCATTGTCAATCTAATCAATCTCCAGCAACGGCGACAAAAACTTGATATGTGAAAAACGATCCAACACAAAACTCACCGGCAAGTGTACCGGATCGCATCAAGTAATAATAACTCACGTGAGTGAGGTCGATCCCACAGGGATTGAAGGATTGAGCAATTTTAGTTTAGTGGTTGATTTAGTCAAGCGAATAAGAGTTGATTTGAGTGATTTGTAATTGACAGAAGCTAAATTGCATGAAATTTAAAGGAGGATGGGTAATTAACTGTAAATTAAAGGGCAAAGAAAGTAAAGAAGCTTAATCTTAAAGTGCAAGTAATATAAATTACAGAAACATAGATTGCAAGAAATATAAATGACTGAGGCTTAAAGTGCAAGAAATGTAAATTTCTTGGATTATAAAAGAAATTGGGAATTGGGATTGCAGAAATTAAACAGGGAAAAGTAAATTGCAACAAGCAGGAAAGTAAAAGATGAATTGAATTGAAGTAGATCTCAAACAGAAAAGTAAATTAGCTTGAAGAAGCATTCAACAAATGAATTAAAAGGAAATTTCAGATCTCAGGGGTCAAGAGACTAGAAAACTAAGTCTAGATCACACTACCTTCCTTGATCCAATTCAAAGATCAATTGCAAGTGAATTTTAAAATCAAACAGTGGAAGAAGCAAATTTAAATCTCAAATTCTCCAATGGTGCAGTGAAAGAAACAAAGAGAGATCTCAAGGTGAGATTGAGACAGAATTTCCTCAATTCTCAACACCCAAGACTCAAGTAAAGCTTTTCAAAAAGAAAAACAGAAAACCCAGAGAGGAAGAGAATTCAATTCTCCTCCAAGATCCAAAATCAAAGTTACAGTAAGAAAAATTCTCAAAGAGGTACCAACGTTCAAAAGTAAAAAGTTCCCGTCGTTTCTAAATCAAACTAAGTTCTATTTATACACTTTCTTCTAATGGTCTTGAAGCCTTGAATTTGGGCCTTGGCCTTGATGAAATTGGATTGAAGATAGCCTCAGTTGGTTGCTCTTGGACTTGAGAAGAAATCCGTTTGCAATTTGGACTTTGGAGCCTTTAAGTTTGAGTCAAAGTCTGAGGCAAACTTTAACTCAAACGTTTACGTGTTGGAAATTATGCAGAACGGTACTTTTCTGTCACTTACGTTTGAGTTCACGTTTGAGGTCAAACATGAGCTCAAACGTGCTCCCTCCAAGAACATTGTGAAGCCAACGTTTGACCTCAAGTTTGAGGCAAACGTTGGCGTGAACGTTGGCTCCTCCCCTGGGTAGTAGTTGTGCCAACGTTTGACCTCAAGTTTGAGGCAAACGTTGGCGTGAACGTTGGCTCCTCCCCTGGGTAGTAATTGTGCCAACGTTTGACCTCAAGTTTGAGGCAAACGTTGGCGTGAACGTTGGCTCCTCTAGGGTTAGTTTTTGAGCCAACGTTTAACCTCAAGTTTGAGGCAAACGTTGGCGCAAACTTTGGCATCTCCTGGGTTCTTTCTTAAGCCAACGTTTGACCTCAAGTTTAAGGCAAACGTTGGCACAAACTTGAGCTTTCCCAGGGTGGTTTTGCTGCCTTCTGCCATCCCCTTTCTTCAACCTTCCTCCAAGCCTTTTGGTCACATGTCATCAATCAACAAATGCATCAAAGCTATGCTAAAATCATGAGACTTATTATCATCCTTGACATATAAGCAATTATAGCACAAAACCTCATGAAAATGCATCAATTTACTCATGGTTGATTGAATCCAAATATACATGAATTTCCACCCAAATGGCTTACTTGTAACTCAAGAAAGTGTATAAAATCTATTAAAACAAAGGAAAAAGACTAGTAAAACTAGGCTAAGATGCCTTGGCATCAGCTATTATTTTTGCTCTGGATAAATATCGAGCCTATTTACTTGGTACTAAAGTGGTAGTGTACTCAGACCATGCAACTCTAAAGTATTTATAGCTAAAAAAGAGTCTAAATCAAGGCTAATACGTTGGGTATTGCTGCTGCAAGAATTTGACTTAGAAATTAAGGATAGGAGTGGTTCCCAGAATTTAGTGGCAGACCACTTGAGTCGCCTTGAGCACATTAAGACTGACTCCACTTCTATCAATGATGCTTTTCTATTTGATAGCTTGCACGCAGTATCTGAAGTAGTTCCTTGGTATGCACCTGTAGCTAATTATCTAATTAGCCATACTTTCCCTCCTAATTTTACTAAGCATCAAAGAGATAAGCTGAAAAGTGAGTCCAAATATTTTATATGGGATGATCCATATTTATGGAGGTGTGGTGCTGACCAGGTAATTAGAAGGTGTGTGCCTCAATCAGAATTCCAGTCTATTTAGAGGCCTGCCACTCTTTTGAGAGTGGAGGACATTTTGGCCCTCAAAGAACAGCTAGAAAAATTTTAGACTGTGAATTCTGGTGGCCTACTCTTTTTAAAGATGCTACTGCCTTTTGTAAATTTTTTCCCCATGCCAAAGGTTTGGTAATATATCCAAGAGGGATGAGATGCCCCAACAGATTATGCTATTCTGTGAAATTTTTTATGTTTGGGGCATTGACTTCATGGGTCCATTTCCAAACTCTAGTGGTTACCTTTATATACTGTTAGTTGTAGATTATGTTTCTAAATGGGTGGAAGCAATTCCTACCCGTACTGATAATGCTAACACTGTTGTTTCCTTTGTTAGAAATCATATTATCTGTCGCTTTGGATCACCACGAGCAATCGTGAGTGATCAAGGCACTCACTTTTGTAACAGGAGGTTAGCAAGACTACTGAAGAAGCATGGGATAGTTCACAAAGTGGCAACAGCATACCATCCCCAGACCAATGGGCAAGCAGAGGTATCTAAAGAAAAATAAAATGCATTCTGGAGAAGATAGTCAAGCCTCATAGGAAGGACTGGAGCACTAGACTTGTTGATGCGCTCCGGGCGTATCGGACAGCATACAAGACACCCATTGGGATGAGCCCCTTCCGCTTAGTGTACGAAAAGGCTTGCCACCTTCCAGTAGAGGTGGAACACAAGACTTTATGGGCTGTGAGGGAGTGCAACATGGGATTTCAGAAAGCTGGCGCTGAAAGGAAGCTGCAACTAGCAGAACTGGAGACCCTTCGACTCGAAGCTTATGACAACGCCAGATTATACAAAGATAAGGTGAAGGCTGTGCATGACAAGCATATTAAAAGGAGAGAGTTCAGACCTGGAGATCTGGTTCTCCTTTACAACTCCAGGCTGAGACTCATGCCAGAAAAGTTGAGATCCAAATGGGAAGGCCCCTATAGAGTAGAGAAGGCGAAGCCATATGGAGTCTTCCACCTGAGTCATCCTTCAAGTCCCAATTTCATCAAGGTCAATGGACATCGCCTAAAGCTTTATCATGGTGAGAAGATGAAGGAACACAAAGAGTTAGAGGTCTTCCTCTTGGAGGACCCACCAACAGAAGCAGAATGAGCTTGAAGACCGTCCAACTTAAGGACATAAAAGCAAAGTGTTAGGTGGGAGACAACCCACCACGGTATGATCGTCCCTTTTTATATTCAGTCTTATTTTATTTTACTTTCTTTCTATTAGTATTCATCCATAATGTCTGCATATTCATTTGCATGCTGCATTCTGCATAAAACAAATTTGCACACGACGCGTACGCGTCGTATGTGCATGCGAAACAAAGAAGAAATGAACAGAGAGTTGCGTGGGAGCATGGCTGGAGGCGTGCTTTAGGCACAAACACGCCCACGCGTACGCGTCCGTGACGCGTCCGCGTCACTTGCAAAATCAGCCCTCCACGCGTACGTGTGACCCTGCAAATCGGCGTAAATGGGTGTATGCCAGAGAGTTATGATGGTGTGGGGCTTGAATTGTGCTGGAAGCACAAGCCCTATCACGCGTACATGTCGTTTTTCCAATTCAGGCCATTCACGCGTGCGCGTCCCTGATGCGCACACGTCGCCTCAAATTTTGGCAAATGTACGAATTGAACAGAGAGTTGTGCGTGCGCGAGGCTGCCTCCACGCCAATTGCACAAACCCTGTCACGCGTACACGTCCCTGACGCGTACGCGTCGCTTGAAAGTAGCGCGATCCACGCGTACGCGTGATGCACGCGTACGCGTCGCAAGCGACGCACAGCTAACCCACCTCAGCGCCTGATTTCAAATCTCCCAACCCCTAATTCTACTTATCTTTCTATTATCAATCTTTCTTCTATCTTCTCCCTTCTTTCTTCTTTATTCCTTCCTGCCTTCTACTACTTTCTCTCTCCTTCTTCATCTTCTTCATCAAGCTTCTTTTCTTCTTCCCCCTTTTACTCTTCTATTATTACTTTAATTTATATTCCCTTCTTCTTTTTCTTTTTAATTTCATTATCTATGTTTTCTTTGTCTTTCTTTTTTCTTTTTACATCCTTTTAATTGGTGTTAGAAATTTAATTAGGTGATTGTTTTCTTCTATATTTTGCTTGTGGATATATTGAGGGATTGATTGACAATTAATATTAATTTTTTTGGGTTGCTAGCATGTCCAAATTTAATACTTTCAATAACATCTTTACCATGCACGCTAAGTGTTTGTGAAAAGCCCGTATGACATTGTGCATTTTTCATTATTCTATCTTTCTACTCTAATGCCTGTTTTTCACAAAACCCCTTAAATATTTTATTAATTGAATATAACTGTCAATACAAACGTGCTTGTTAGTTTGTTACGAGTGATAATACATTTAAGTTATTGATGCTTGATCCATGCTACTCATGCCTTTGCCGGCATGCTAATAAACATCTCGCATCTACTTGCCATAATATGCACTTGCTATATTTCTATTGATGAACTGATCACATGTAGTCGCGATCATATGTTAACGATATCCTTCTTTACCTTGGCATTAATTATCACTTGTACTGCCCTTTTCCTTGGTTTAACCCTTGGCTTTACATGTTACTTTCCTTTTCTCTTTTTAGGATGGCCACCAAGAAGGGTAAAGAGAAAGCTACTCCCATAACACCGACAAAGAGAGGAACAAAAAGAGCACTAGCTATGGAACCATCCTCGACAGCAGTCAAACCGACAACAAAGAGAGTCAAGAGGATCATTAAGGTCAATGAAACAGAAAAAGCCTTTCCAGCAAGGGACACTGCGCGGTTCACTAACCGCTACTGTGAGCAGATGTTCCCCATCCTGGCTGAGCAGAACTATAACAATGAACACCTACTCATTCTCCCGACCCATATTGTTGATTTTGTAGAGCCCCGAATTGAGCGCATACAATGGGGATTCTTACGGAGACAGCCATGGCAGGTTAATCTCTCATGGGTAGTTGAATTCTACTCCAATTTTTACATGCCAGCCCTGCAGTCTGTCTACGTCCGTGGAAAACAAGTCCCTATATCCGAAGGGGCCATGCAGCGAGCTTTAGATCTTCCCCCTGCTCCAGAAGGATTGGACGCATTCCAAGAAGCCTCCTTCAAGTGCCAGACATACCAATTTGGCTGGGACACCGTCCTCAGAGTTATAGCACAACCTGGCAGCAAATGGATCTATGGATACCATCGATCCCGACCTAAGGGTATATTGGCTTCAGCACTCACCTTGGAGGCTCGAGTATGCGCATAGATTATGTTCCATTACGTCTTCCCGAGCACTCACGAGTCCTCCTTCACTGTAGATATGGCTGTTCTCCTCTGGTGTATCCTTACAAACTAGCCTCTCAACTTACCAAGACACCTCCAGTATGCCATAGGACACGTACAGATCGCGGGCAATCTACCCTTACCCACCTTGGTTTCAGATCTAGTCTCAGCAGCCGGAGTCTCCTACAGAGCTGGGGACACCAAGGCCATGATTCCACGGGATGATCAGTACGTCCCTAACGGGAAGTACATCAAACCCCCAGCAGCCACTACCAACTGGCCTGCAGAATCGGCCGGAGATATTCCTTCTCCTTCTACATCACAAGCACCTTCAACAAATCAACTGCTCCTTCAGATACTTGAGAAGTTGGACCAGCTTGACCGGCAGGCAAAGCGAATGGAGTGCCGTAACAAGCGCCGATTTACATACCTCAAGAAGCTGATTGTTAGCAACCAACCACCTGAAGAAGACCCAGATACCCCGGACTCCACTTCATCTACCAGCACAGGGAGCCATGACAATCCCGACTGTGGAGATGCTGCTACCAGCCCCCCTTTGTTCCTGACTGATGGCACCGTCGCTTTAAGTGTGGGGAGGTCGGTCAGTACCTGACTTCTGGAGGTAATTGCTCTTTCTTAACACCAATAGGTCAGTACCTGTTTGCATGCATGTTCTATTTGGTTGAAAAATGATAAATTTTTTTTCAAGACTCTATTTTAAAAATTAAACTAATTTAAATTAAAACTTTTGAGTTAAAACTTGTTTGAAAATTGTAATTTGGAACATAAATTGTAGCTAAGAACACACAACCTGTGAGATTTGAGCTTAATTACATGGTTACATTATTTAACCATAATATTTTATTCTTGTGTGTGTTTCCTTCTCTATGATTGTAATCTATATTTTGTTCCACTCTATATGTCCAATGTTTAGTGTATTTATATGCATGCATATGATTGAGGCCATCATTTATTGTTAGCTCACTTATCCTAAATAGCCTACCCTTTCAATTACCTTTGTTAGCCACCTTGAGCCTTTTAATCCCCATTTGTTCTATATTTTACCACATCACTAGCCTTAAGCGGAAAAATAATTAAATACCCCAAATTGAATCTTTGGTTAGCTTAAGATAGAGATTGTGTATCAACTAAGTGTGGAGAATTGTGGAAACATGGGTTAATGAAAGTGTACAGTGTTTAAATGACAAAATATTAAGAATTTGGGTACCTACTCATGTGAGACCAGAAAAATTAAAAGTCCATGTGCATTGATATGTTATATTTACTTTTATATTCTAAAAAAAACCCAAAAAATATTCAATTAAATAAATAAATAAATAAGGAGACAAAATTACCCCAATATTAAATTAATAAAAGATCAATGCATATGTGATACAAATTAAAAGAAAGTTGATGCATGAGTATGAGATGAAAAAGTGAGAACTTTGGGTAGCTAGACATAATTTTAGAAGTTATATAGAGTGTGTGTATAGGTGAGAGCTTAGGTTAGTCAAGGATTCAATTTATAGCTCACTTAGCCATACATATATCCTCACCTTTGCCTTAGCCCCATTACAACCTTGAAAAGACCTCATGATGTTTACATTGGTACATTAAATATTTGTTGATTGGTTAGGTGAAGAACAAAGTTTAGAAAGCATGACTAGAGAAGAGTAGAGTGATTACCCTATACACTTGAGTGACTAGAGTGCATATACACTATCAGTGAGGGTTCAATGCTTGATTCTATGTTCCCTGCTTTCATGAGCTGTCTTCTTACAAGTTTACTTGTCCTTACTTTATGATTTGAATTAGTAGAATTTGATTTATGTTTGTTTTGAGAACTTATTTACTTTTAACCAAGTACACAGAAACATCTTAGCATATAGTTGCATTCATAGGTTGCATCTCATGAGTCTTACTTTCCCTTATTTAGTCTTTTGATATCCTTGAGCTAAGCATGAGGACATGCTAATGTTTAAGTGTGGGGAGTTTGATAGACCACTATTTCATGGTTTATATTGTGCTCATTTGAGTGGTTTTTATCAATTCTTTGCTCACTTATTCATATGATTTGCATTATTTTACAATCCCTTCCTAGTTTTGTTCTATGGTTGAAAACTTGCTTCCTAAAGCCTTTAATTTGTGTATTTTAAATCCCCTTTATACCATTCGATGTCGTGATCCATGTGTTCAGTGTTTCAGGCTTTGTAGGACAGGAATGGCTTAGAGGATGGAGAGGAAGCTTGCAAAAATGGAAGGAGCACAAGAAATAAAGGAGACAATCAACGAAGAGCGACGCGCACGCATAACTCACGCGTGCGCGTGATCTGGAGATTCTCACAGCGACGCGTGCGCGTACCCGACGCATACGCGTGGATTGGAGTTCTGCAAGACGACGCGTGCGTGTGCATGACGCGTACGCGTGACACGCGAAGATGACCAGCGACGCGTACGCGTGACTAACGCGTACGCGTGACATGCGCGATCTGCAGAAAATTCAGAAAATGCTGGGGGCGATTTTGAGCCGAGTTTGGACCCAGTTTCTGGCCCAAAAACACGAACTAGAGTCAGAGAACAGGCAGAGACTCAAGACAGATTCTCATTAGCATAGTTTTAGTTTTTAGATCTGAATCTAGAGAGAAAAATTACTCTTCCTCTAGGTTTTCTTTACATTCATAGATTTCTAGTTTTATGCTTTTGCTTTGGGTATTGAGAGAGTCACCACCTCTGTTGAAGTTACTATTCTAGTTTGTTTTCTTATTCCTTTACTCTTTTGATTACTTATTAACCCTGTTCAGATAGGTATGTTGCATTTTGGATTTATTAATACAGAGAACTAATTTTTCCTTTAATTAATTTTCGATCCCTATTTTATTTAATTTATCATGTCTTTTTCTTATATTTCTATGAGCGTTATATTTATGTCAATGGAGTAGATTCCCAACTTTACATGAGGTTGATTAAAAGGAGACACTTGAGTTGGAATGCTCAAGTGATTAGTTAAATTGGAAATTGTTGGCTAATTCTCTATTTACTAACGCTAGTCCTTCCCAAGGGAGAGGACTAGGATTTGCGAATAAGAGTTAGCTCAATTACTTGATTTTTCTTTATTTAGTAAGGGTTAACTAAGTGAAAACAACAACCTCTTTATGCTACACTTGAGAGAATTCCAACAAGGATAGAACTTCCAATTAATCATTCTCCCAGTCAAGGCTTTTTATTTTGAATAATATAAACCTCTTTTAATTTTCATTGCACTAAATTACAATTATTTATTTTCTGTCATTCAACTCTTAAAATTTTTCGGAAAATTCCTGATTAATAAAATAGCACTCTTTTGTCAACTCGTTGGGAGACGACCTGGGACTCATACTCCCAATATTTTTATTCTAATTTTATGACAACCTTTCTAAATTGATGAGCGGATTTTTGCTGGTTAACTATACTCGCAACGTATTTCTATATTGATTTCTTAATCGGTCGATTTCTGCCACACATCATGAGCATTTGGCGAACTCAAGGTCATGCGCACCCATGATCCACGCGTACGCGTGAAAAGGAATTTTGGCAAGTGACGCGCATGCGTCGTCCACGCGCACGCGTGACGATGGTCACATGACCTCATTAAAGTGAATATGCTGGGGGCAATTTTTGAGGTTTTCAGGCCCAAATCCAACTCATTTCTGAGGCTATTTGATGGAGAATTCAAGATTGGACAAAGGGGGAGCAATTAGATTAGCTAGGATCATGTTTTAGGTAGTTTTCTAGAGAGAGAAGCTCCCTCTTCTCTCTAGAATTAGGTTATAATTAGTTTAATCTCTCTTAGATCTAGGCTTAATTTTTTATTTTCATCTTATTTTCTTTACAATTTCTTGTTCCTACATCTTCATTCTCTTAGTTTACCTTGTTAATTTCTTTTTTATGCCTCTTCTTATGTTGATGAACTCTTGTTACTTTGATTTTCATTTAATACAATTTATGTTTTATGTTGCTTTATTGTTTAATTGAGTTGTTATTATTGTTTTCTTGTAATTGGTAGTTGTAGATTTATTATTCTTGCACTTTTATGATGCTTTCCTTTTATGCCTTCCAAGTGTTTGACAAAATGCTTGGTTGGATGTTAGAATAGTTTTTTTTAGCATTTTTGGCTTGGAAAGAGAAATTGAGCAATCTTGAGTCATTAATACCGAATTTATATTGGTGATCTAGAGTGATTAGTTAGTCTTGTATCCATTAACATTACTTATAGATTGGGATTAACTAGTCTTATTTGACTTTCTCCCTATGTTGAAGATAACATTGTACCTTCTTCCGATGTTGGAGATGACGAAATAGGATTAGCTCTTGTTGAATATTGTATGATGATTAATGACTAGGATAGAAAACCTAGATTCTCAATCCTTGCCATGAATGTCTCTTTTTAGTATTTGTTATCTTTAATTATTTGTTTTATCTTCTTGTCATTTATTTTCTTGCCCTTTATCAACCCAACCCGTGAAACTCATAACCAATAATTGAGCACTCGATTATGATTCCTAGGAAGAACGACCCGGGACAAATACTCTCAATTATTTTTATTGGGTTGGACTTGTGACAACCAAAATTAAACTCTGATAGACGATTGTTTGTTGGTTAGGAACTATACTATCGACGAGATTATTTTGTGAAATTTCTAACCGACAATAATCTTTACCTCAAACGCCTCAAAGGGGGTGGTTCTTGGGCGTTCAACGCTGGCTTGTCTCCTTGGGGCGTTGAACGCCAGCAATGGGGTAGAATCTTGGAGTTCAACGCCCAATATGGGCAGGCTCCTTCGAAGAAAAGTGGAGACCATTACATATTGCTGGAAAGCTATGGAAGTTTGCTTTCCAACGCTATTGCGAACGCTTCATTTGGACCTCTGTAGCTCTAGAAATGCTCGTTTGAATGCATGGAGGTCAGAATCTGATAGCATCTGCTATGCTTTCTGCCTCTGAATCAGACTTTGCCAAAGCTCCTCAATTTCAACCAGAAATCACTTAAGATCATCAAAAAACACAACAACTCAAAGTAGAATTCAAAAATGTGAATTTAGCACTAAAACCTATGAAATATAATAAAACTTAAACATAACATAACTAAAATAATATGAAAATGATGCCAAAAAGCGTATAAAATATCCGCTCATCACTAGGTTACACCAATGTTCTGAAAACCAGTTCGAACCGGCCAGTCGAACCGGTCAAACCGTGAACCGGTCACAAAGACGATTCGAACAATAAGGAAAACCGCAAAATCTGGAAATCGGAGTTGAACTGGCCATTAACTGGTCGGTCGAACCGAACCGTGACCCGGCCAGTTTTTGAGCTGTGCAGCAAAACACTGCCATTTGGAGCTCTGATACCCTAAATCAATGAATCAATCCCTAATTGGCAATTCCCTTCACAGTTCACACTTTCACTTTCATAGTTCACCTTCAACATTCTCATCGAGCTTCAGAGAGAAGTAGAGAACGCCATCACGATCTCACCGGCTCACACGACCACATGGGTTCACCATCGCGCAGTCACCTCCGTCGCGCAGTAACCTCGTTCGACCTGTCACCTCCGTCGCGCAGTCAGCTCCTTCGACCAGTCACCTCCGGCGAGCAATCACTTCCTTCGACCAGTCACCACTCGGCGTCGCTGTCTGTCTCCCACTCTCCCTACTGGCCTACTTCATGTTCGGTTGAAGCGTTGAAGGTGCCTTCGAGCTCTGAGAGAAAGCCATCGACTTCGAGTTCCAGGTAATTTTTATTTTAGTTATGAACTTATGATTGTTTGATTGAATCACTGAATAACTGTTGCATGATAAACTCTAAGTCTCTGATACTATGATGAACTCTGATACTGTGAACTCTGTTCATTGAGTAGCTCTTTGATTTTGTGACATGATGAACTATTGAACTCTGAAACTGTGAACTCTGATTGATCCTGCTTAACTGAACTGGATTTTGTGACATGATGAACTGACATGATGAACTGCTAAACTGTGAACTCTTTGATTGAGTAGCTCTTTGATTTTTCTTTCTTTACTGAACTGGATTTTGTTGTTTGTTGAATAATTGTGAATAATTTTGAATAATTTTGGATGTTGTTTGTTGTGAACTTGAGAGTTGAGATTATTGGATTGGATCAAGGTGGTGGTGGTGGTAGTAGTAGTATATTTTGTTAGATGAGATTGATGAGATTGATGATTAGATGAGATTATTGTTGAATAATTTTGAATAATTTTGTTAGATGAGATTGATGCTGATTTAAATCAAGGTGGTGGTGGTGGTAGTAGTAGTACATTTTATGCTGCACCACTTGCTTTTTCTGGTCCAAGTAGTGCAAAATGAAGGTGATGATATCAATGACGCAAATCTGCAGCAAGTTATGGAGGATTTTGATGATTGATGACAAACTTGGATTATTTTGATGTTGCTATGTTATGTTTGATTGGTTGTTTTGTTTTTTGACTTTTGAATTTGTATTTGAATGAGATTATAACATTCTGGTTTATGTAGTACTTTTAATTTGAATGATATTTTAAAGTTTACATTAGATTATAATTATATTTTCATGTGTTTATTTATATTTTATTTATTATTTTATTATAAAACAGTTTTTTTGATTCAACCACGGTCGAACCGGTTGAACTTATGAACCAGTGAACCAGTAGCTAGAGTGGTTTGATGACCGGTTCAGTTTTTAGAACCTTGGGTTACACATAAACCATCAAAACCATGAAAAACTTAATTTCCTAAAGCCAAAAATGCAAATTCAAAGAGAAGGTAGAACTGGGAAAGAAATTTCAAATTACTTACCACTTTTTTGGATAAAATTGAAGAGCTCGACAAGAGCTTCGCGTGGCCGCAAACGACTCGTCAATCGGAGCTCCAAAGAGAAAGTTATGGTGGATTGAAGTTGGTGGGAAGTTAGGGTTTTTGTTTCCCCATTTCTCTCTTCTCTCTTACCGTGGAACTCAAGGGAAATGGCAAAGAAGATCCTGAATTGTGGGTTCAATGAGGGTATATATATGGGCTTGGGTTCACTTGGGCCCAGTTCACTTGATTTGGCCCATTGACCCAATTTTGGGCCAAAACCTTTAAGATTAGCCTTTAATTCGTATTCTAATTATTTTTGTAAAATTAGTAAATAATTAGCTAATAAATTAATTATTAATCAGGAAAATTAGAAAATAAAATTTTATAGTTTAATGAGATAGAGCTAATTAAAATAAGAATTTTGACACTAATGTTAAAGAATTTGGCCCAAGATTGGGCCAAACTGGTTGAACCAGTCCGGAACCGAGCCCATGGCCCTGCTCATAAAACCTCAATTCAGCCATCCTTCCACTTCATTTTCCATGAAGCTCGCTGAAACAAGAAGGGAGAGCAAAAGCTAAAAGCTCAAACCATTGTTCCAACTTCAGATCCAATTATCTTTCAATCCGGAGCTCCGATCGCCACATTGTTTACAGCGACACGACCGCAGCGTCGGGCTCTACAAAAATCACCGAACAATTTAAGAGGTAAGTCACAATTTTTCACCCTGCTTCTCAGCCCTTGATTTTTGAAATTTTGAGTGTGCTGTTGAGATTTTGTTAAATTTTGATGTTTAGGGGCATAGTGACATTGAGAATTTGATGAATCTTGCATCAATTCTACGTTGGTAAGGTGAGACAACTCAAACCCATGTGAAACCTGTGATTAAGTAAAATCTATATTGATTTAGTGATGACTATTTGTATTAGATTGAGTTGTGGGTTGTTTTGGGGCATGTTGGTGGTCATTGGTGGTGTTGGAGACTTGATGTTGGACTTCAGGGAGCTGGAAATCCGTTTGGTGTGACTTTGAAAGCTTGGGTCCTTGCGAAACGGTGCTAATTGTAGTGTTCCGAGCTTAGGGGAGGAATCGGTCAAGGTATGGTTTCGGTTTCTCGTAACTAAAATAAAATGTGTCGTGAAAACTTAGGCTAGTTAACCGTAAGATAGGATTGAAATGTTGTTGTTATTGATGATTGTGATGGATTGATATGCATAAGGATTAGAGAGTTTGAGGTTGTTGTTGGTGCTATATTGATTGTGGTGTTGGTATTGTGTTTGATAGAGATAATTGATGATGTATATAATAATGATAATGATGATGATGTATATTGAATTTCAATGGTTGATTATGATAATGATGATGTATATTATTGTATATTGTGTTGAATTAAATGTGGAATGGATGAGTTGGTTGTCGTTTGGTATGAGGAAGTTGATGGTGTTGATATGGATTATGTTGTTGTTGAAAATGAATTATTGTGTGGGAGTGATTATATTTATGAAATTGGGGTCATATGGAGTAAAATTGGTATGTTGAGGAATGTTTGGACTTAGTTTGATATGGTTTGGTAAGTTTCAAAAAGGGTTGGAATTGAAATGTTGTGAAAATTGAAGTTTAGAATTCTTGTGAAATTTTGTGAAAAGATGATTTTGACTGAATTTCAGCGAGTCATAACTCGGCTTCTGGATACTATAATATAACACCCTACCACACAGAGCTTTACACCTAGGATGTAAAACAGAGGTGGCGAGGTGCTACGACCTCTAAAAGTAAAACATATATATATATATATATATATATATATATATATATATATATATACCAAAACCAAAATAAAATCCCAAAACACAAAGATCTTCGCTTTCAGAAGCTCATAGTATGCCTCAGCGAGGTGCCTCACGTCTTGCATCTGAAAATAACAAATATATATGGGATGAGAACCGGAGGTTCTTAACATGATAACTGTGTCCACATAACTAACATATAAGGTCCCGGAAAAGTCAAAGGCGATCCTAGAACTTCCGACAATAGATTCAAACTTAAAACTAACATTGAAAACCATAAACAGGGTGAGGTATCTAAGGATTCTTGATTCTATCTCAATTTCTAACTTAACTCCTGAGTTCATCGCCTTTCCTCTAATCCTCTGAAACACCGGTGAACAGACAAATAATGCATACAAGGAAAACATAAGTAGTTTACAATTACAATAATCAAAACATATTTCAGTTAAGCATGAATATTAGTTACGCAAACCCAAGAATGCAAAACCAAACAAGTCACTCAAATGCATATGCTGCATGCCTTTCCTACTGG
Organism: Arachis ipaensis; assembly: GCF_059453495.1. Classification (NCBI taxonomy): domain Eukaryota; kingdom Viridiplantae; phylum Streptophyta; class Magnoliopsida; order Fabales; family Fabaceae; genus Arachis; species Arachis ipaensis. The sequence goes on along the minus strand of NC_142440.1, from coordinate 75,494,137 downwards.
CCGTGAGCTCACGTGTCGGTTACTTTGCTATAATCCGACACATCCGGTAGCTAACCCGGATATCGTTCTCTTGAAAACCAATGGGCGGTACACCACGACGAACTCCACCATTGCAAGCGGTACACCACCACGAACCTCACAAGATCTTCAATTGGAAAATAACACACACACACACACACATGGGCAGTAAACCACCACGAACCCCACATAACATTCTCTTTTAAAAACATGTGGGTGGTACACCACCACGAACCCCACATACGTCTCGACACTGGGCAAGCGGTAAACCACCACGAACCTTGCCAGGTCAAGCTAAAAACAATTTCATTTTCAAATTCATTATAAATCATTCATTCATATCCATTCATAATCATATCTCATTCATCACAAATCTTAACATCAATATCATCTTCGTCATACTATATTCATTATTTTCCAATAAAATCATTCGTCGTTATAACTCATCCCAAAACTCTATCATCTACTCCATTGGCTCTAAATACATGATGGTAAACACCCCTTTTTAATTCACCCACTACCTCTCGTGCTTACCCCAAAGTCTAAACACTAGCTATCGTACTTTTCACAGGTTTTATAGAGGTTTAGAAGGCTAGAGGAATGATTTAAAACGTTAAAAAAACACATTTTCAGAAAAACAGGATCTGCGTACGCGGCACCCTGCTCGCATACGCAGGAATCAATTTTGGACACTCTCGCGTACGTTACTGATTCGCGTACGTGAGCCCCTCAACCCGAGAGCTATGTCTGCGTCGCGTCTGCCCCTCGCGTACGCGTGCATAGTAGAAGTGTCGTGTCCAGAATTTCTGTTTTGTACACTAAGCTTCGGACGTGCATAACTTTTTTGTTTCAAAATATTTTTTTATTTGTTCTTCGAACTGTGTAAACCTCTCAGACCAAGTTTTCATTCTAGACAAGTTTGATAAAATTCGAAGGTCTGGAGGCGAGTTATGGCTCGTCGAAGTTGGTAAAAAATCTAAGATATCTTTAAAATTCCAAACCTCAACTTTCAAAATATTTAAACCTCAAACCCCTTAAAAACTTACCAAATCTGCATCAACCAAGTTAATCATTCCTCAACACTCCTCATTTACTCCATAACACACCAATTCACATTTATAATCATTTCACATAATAATTCATATCCAAACAGCATTATACATAATCATTAACTTCATGCATATACACTTCATCAATCTCCATAAAATTTACATTATTTCACCAACAACAACCTTAATTTGCCAAACCTCATAAATACTAACCAATCCTAAATCATCAACAACATCACATCTCAATAAACTTCATCATTGTCATTTATCAATTTCATATACCAAGATAAACATATTATTCATAATATCATCAATCACAACCTCAAAATCACTAACCAACATACATCTTAATCAATCACAACCATCAACAATGTCAATAATTCAATTCCAATCTTACGGTCAACTAACCTAAGTTTTCACAATACATTATATTTTAGTTACGAGAAACTGAAATCATACCTTGGTCGATTCCTCTTAAAGCCCAGAATGTCACAATTATCACCGTTCCTCAATAGTCCAAGGCTCCAAGACCTCACCAAACAGATTTTTCAGCCTCCAAAGCTAACTTCAAGTCTCTAATACCACCAATTTATTTCACAAAATACACAATTCAATCTAATTTCACAAAACAACACTAACATTACCATAGGGTTCACTAATTAGATAACTTGATAAAGATTAAACATTCCTCACCTTATCGATGGAAGTTTGGGACAAGACCCGGCAAGCTCACAAGGTTAATTTGATTCTAAGGTACCAAAATTACATAATTCCTCAAAATAAATTCTCGAAATTTTGAAACTGAGATGAGAAGATCTAGGTGAGAAAACTCAAATTTCTTACCGAATTGTTTAGTGGGTCTTAAAGAGGATTCTGAGATGAACGCGTGGCCGATGACAGCTCGTCAATCGAAGCTCCGGATCAAAAGTTATGTGAGATTGAAATCTAGCCAAGGGTTTTGCATGTCCCTTGCTCCCCTTCAACACTTTCCCAGCGTGTTTCATTATCAAACAATGGATGAAGAGCTGAAGCTCTTATTAATTGTGGACTTGGGTTGGACCTTGGACACATTTTGGACCCGGTTCGACCAGTTTGGCCCGTTCGGCCCAATCTTGGGCAAAATTATTTAACATTAGTGTCAAAACTTTTATTTTAATTAGCTCTATCTCATTAAACTATAAAATTAAATTTTCCTAATTTCTTTTATTAATAATTAATTATTAGCTAATTATTTACTAACTTTACGGGTTTTACATCCTACTCCCCTACAGAAATTTTCGTCCTCGAAAATTCGGTCTCAAATCTTCATATACGCTTCCTCATATTCAACCGACCTCTTACCATTGCCATTCTCCGACATCAACGTAATACCCTATTCCCAATTCAAGTATAAGCTAAACCCATCTGTTTGATTCTTAGTTTCGTCTAACTCTTTCTCAATGACTACAAATTTCCTTATTCTTTAGGAGTGCCATCTAAATCAAATTAAATCTCAAATCCTTCCCACCATCTCGAACACTAAATAATTTTTCAATCTCTTCATCTGAGTCAACCCATTATAACCTAAACCACACATTCGCACTTTCTATTCCTCAATTCTATGCCAATCATCAAATCATTCTCATATTCTAAGGCTTCTTCCACACGTTTCTACAATTCTAGGGCCACCAAAATCACCGCACTTCTGCACCATCACTCTGATTATAAGTCACTAAGATCTTAATCACGCTCTGACTCTACTAGAACACTCCTTCAATCTCTTCATCTCTCTAACTAAACGTCGTCGATCTTTATTCCAGCTGCACGAGTTCTAATCCTTGGCTTTCTCCACCACCTAATCTATTACCGCCTCCATCATAATCTCTAGGTTATCCGCTCCATCCCTTTAGCAGTACCTCGCACAACAGCAACCACAAATTCATTCGTATCACCTAACTCGCGTTCATGAGACGCCCTTTGGGTCATGTCCACACTGAACAATTCATATTAAGGTGATTAGTCTTAATATCTCAAGTCTAGTGCTTCGAATTTCCAAAAGTATGCTCATGAACATTCATGCAATATATGTCAAGCAGACATCCTAAGTAGCATGTACACAGAGCCAGAGTATGCTCAAAAGCATATTCAGTTCATCCTTTAGGCTCTACAGGAATGAATTGCTCTGATACCATAATGTAACACCCTACCACACAGAGCTTTACACCTAGGATATAAAACAGAGATAGTGAGGTGCTATGACCTCAAAAAGTAAAACATATATATATATATATATATATATATATATATATATATATATATATATAGTTGAAAAGGGTTTATATCTAGGAGCCTTTTGAAGGAAAGTTAATCAAAAGCATTAAATAGAAAAGCGCATCACTCACATAAGCGATAAACGTAAACTGGATAGGATACGAGTAATATAAATACATAAAAGAAGTGTTCCAAGATATAAATAACAAAGCCTCTGACTCGGCTCGCGAAGTTAAGACCGGTCAGAGCATATATATGTACATACATATAAGAATCCTAAAAGAGCCCAAAATACAGTTTACAAAACCTGTTTCTCCAAATCAACCTCTAGAATGGATAAAGCAATATATACATATATAGTGGAGATATACAAGTATCTATCTATCTACACACTAATTGTACATGGCAATAATTAGGCAATATTTTCATTGGAGATACTTGCTACGATTAGGTAAAAGTTATGCCATTAAATTTTATTAACCTTTATGATTAATTTAATGGAGATACACACTAATTGTATATGGCAATAATTAGACAATATTTTCAACGGAGATACTTGCTACAATTAGGTAAAAGTTATGCCATTAAATTTTATTAACCTTTATGATTAATTTAATGGAGATACTTGCTCAGTATATATATTATCTAAATAGTTAAAGAAGAGAAAAAAAGATATAATACTAAATAAATAAATAATTGTCAAATAAAATAGAGTAAAAATTTTGTATTCTATAAAAAATAATATAATCTCTAATATATTCATTATATAAAATAAACAAGTTAAACTTATTATCAAAATTTAAACACAACTAATGTAATACCTCTAATTTAAGTTATTAATAAATTATTTATGATGGATTATATTTATTTAAGACTATATTTTAAAAATTTTTATATAAAAGTTAAGTAAACTCTTATTTATATTTAGAGTTCTTATATTTAAAAAATAGTGAATATTTTATATGCTTTAATTTTAAATATTTAAATTTTTAACTTTATTTTTTAAATAAAAAAAAATTAATTTTACTAATCTCTAATTTTATTATTAGCAATTGACTGAAAATAATTTACAAACTTTTAATTAAAAGGTATTTTTATTAAAAATATTTTATATTTAATTTGACTTTTAATTATTATTTTATTTTTTTAATTATTTTATAAAATTACACTACTACGGTACTACCTTTATTTTTATAAAAATACCTAAACTAACCCACACCACCCCAAACCCTAACACACTTACACTACGCACTCACCTCTCACTCTCAGCCGCACACACCCTCACACACCTCACTCACCCTCTTCCTCACCAACAGACACACAGACACGGTTATGAGAAGAAAGGAAGAAAGAAAAGGGAAATGGAGATCGGGGAGTAAGGGAGACGGAGAGAAGAAAGAGAGAAGGGAGAAGGCCGCGCCAGCACAGGGAGCTCGCCGCCGCCGTCACGTAACTACCGTCACAGTGCCGCCGAGCAGGGCCGCGAAGAGAAGAGAGAACTGCTGCCGTGCGTCCAGCCGCTGAGCCGTCGTCGTTGACACCACCGAGGGGAGGAGGAGTGCGAGCTGAGGAGCTGTCGCCGATGTCCCGCGCCGTCGTGTCTCACCCGCCGTTGCTGTCCGTCGCCCCACTTGTCACTGCCGCCGTTGTGCCGTCGAGAGGGAAGCCGTCGTGTCACACAGAGAAGAGAGGAGAGTGCACAGGGAGCAGAGGAGAGTGAGGGGAGATCTGTGCCCAGCCACAACCGCTTTTGCTGCCCGAAACCCCGCTGCTGCCACCAGAAAACACTGCCGGTAAGGTTTTAAGTATTGGGTTTCGTTTCTTTTGAGATTTTGGGAGCTTTATTGTTGCTGCATGTTGTTTCATTTGCCGTCACCGGAGTCTGGTCGCCGCTGCCGCTTGAGGTGGCTGCCGGAACTGCCGCCAAACTGGTTCAGAGACCGCCACTACTTCGTTTTCTTATTACAGTACATTTTGAAAACCCCTGCGTTAGTGTTCGGGTATGTTTGGTTAAAAACTTTTAGGTTTCGTAGTTCTGATGTTGCATGTCGTGTAAGTGTTGCTGTGGCTGCTGCGTCGTCCTTTATTCCAGTAAGTGTTTCTATCTCGGAATCCTCGCCATTAATTCTCTGTTATGTGTTTTAAGATTTCCACAATGTTAATGTTTTTAGGAATTAGAAACTGAGTTTGCATGTTGCTATTGAGAAAGCAAGCGGAGCTAAGGTTTCAGTTGCCGTTGATTCGGATCGAGACGAAAGAAATTCTATGAGGCGTTTGGGTTATGGTTTTGACTTATCGAGGTAGGGACATTTTTTAGAAAACTAAACTTATTCATCTAGAATTGTTTTATATGGATACTGATATGAGAAATGTACCTTTGGTAATTGTATAAGTCTTGTGTATTGTTTGATTGTCTTGGATGGATGTGAATGCTTGTTTGACTGGATTATTATTGGGTTTGTGAAACAAACTGTTTTTGAAGTGTTTCTTTAAAGTTTTGAAATCGATTTTAATCTGTTGGAAATCGATTTGAGTTTGAATTGGTTTTCTAGAAATATGAAAATGGTATGCACTTTTGGATTTAGCTTGATTTTGAATTGATTTGGTTTTGAACCCGTTAAAGGGGGTTGCAGAATGGTTTGGTTGGGACTCGGAAAGGGTGACAAAGTCCAAGTTTTAGGGGAGGTATTGCCGAATTTTCTATAAAATCTGAAACTTTGTTTAAAATGTTATTTAAAAAGTTTGAATTTGAGAAATCGTATTATTTGATTTATTAAGGAAATTGTATGTTTCGAATTTAATTTAATTGAGAAAAACATATGTCTTGAGCTTTAATTTATTCAGAAAAAAGAATTACTTTACAATGTTAAATAACTTAAGAAAAGTATTATCCTAAGCTCGATTTTATCTATAAAAAGAGTTTATGTTTTGAATTGGACTTAAGGAATTCGTTCAGAGGAGCTTTAATGAATTTACAAGAAAATGGACTTTGATTGAATGATGTCGTTTTGTGATGTTTTTGGAAAAGGTTGAAAGAATTGGTTTCTAAGAATGAAAATGAGATTGGTTTTGGATTTAACTTGGTTTGAAATTACATGATTTGATTTAGAAACTTCCTTTGAATAACTCGAATTAAGGAAACAATGATTTTTAAGAATCTTTACTGAATTTATGGAAATGAGGTCGGTCGTTTTTTCCTTAAAGTCTTGAGACCTTGTCGTGAATTTTAATTAATAACTTTTGATTTTAAAGTGATTGAGCGAATGGTTTGAAAATGAATGATTTTGAGTAGTTTAGAAGAGATTTTTAATTTGGCATGGGTTTGATGTCGTTTGGGAGTTGGAAAGATGTTGCAAAAAGTGACTTTGTTGAGAAAGGAAATTGATTTGAGAAAAAGTGGTTTTATCCCACCTGCAGTGAGGATGGTAGTTTTATCCCGCTCACGTATTGATAAATTGTTTAGCAAGGGCGGTGGCGTGATCCCGCTTGCATATTGTATTGTGTGCCCAGTAAGGATGGTGGATGGTTTAATCCCGCTTACTGTGGAGGTAAGGATGATGGTTTAATCTCGCTTATCCGAGTCGGGTCTAGCAACAGAATCGACGCGTGAGCTCACAGCCAATAGGACAAGCATGCATCACATGCATCTATGTGACATTGTTTGGGTGTGTATATTGTAATTGGTTTGTCTATATGAATAATTATGTTTAATTGCTAACTGCTCTACTTGAAGTAACTGCTTGATTGTGCTTGAACCTTACTTGTGTTTGTGATTGAAAATTGGGTGGATTGTGATGGATTGGCTGTGGATTGAGTTGTTTGGGCCGTGGTTGATTATGAGATGGGCCGAAGGCCGTGTTTGGTTTGAGTTTTTGGTTTCGAATAGTATGAAAAACTAAACTAGTTCAGTATAGACTTAATGAACCTATGCTTGGAACAGTTTGGTCATTCATACTGTTTAGGAAAAAATTTTAAAAAGGCTTTTTGATTTTTGAAGAATTAATAGTTTTCTCTTTTAGAAAGGATTTTGGATTTTCGATATTAAAAATTTGGTTTTGAAAAGATGCATAAGGTGGTTATTAATCACTGTAACGATTTTATTTTCATGTAGCCTATTATAGTAATTCTCTAACCCTATAGTGAGAACTAGTGAGGACGATATTCTCACTCCCCTACAGGTCTTTTTCTTTTTAGGTTATGGACGACGAAATTCGGAAGAGCTTATTTCTTTTCTATTTAGACGATATTTTTGTATTGTTTTAGTATTTATGTTTCCCTTGCCTTTAACTTTGCAAGTTCTGTAAGAGGGATAAGATTTGATATGAAATGCTTGTAAATTAACAATATGTATCACTAAAGAAAATAGAACATTTGTAACAAAAATTTTGTATCAAATTTAAAATCGTTACAAAAAAAATTTTTTGTAATAATAATTGGTGATTGTTACAAAAGAATAATATTTTGTAACAATCTATTTTTTTGTGACAAATTATGTTAGCTTTTGTAGCGAGCTGGTGTGTTGTTGTTACAAATATTATAATATTTTGTAACAAAAATTAAAGTAGTTGCAAAAATTTGAAATATTTTGTAACAAAATATTTTTTTTGTTTCAAAAACTCCAACTGTTCTGCAACAAAATATCTTTTTGTTTCAAAAACTCCAATTATTTTGTAACAAAAAATTAATTGTCACAAAATTCAACATTGTTTGTAACAAATTTTTTTTGTCACAAAATATAAGTATATTTTATAACTTTTTTTTTTCAAAATGTTAAATATTTTAAGGGTAAAAAATTGTTTATATAATTTTTTAAAATAATTTTATTTTGTTTCAAAAATTAAAAAAATTGTTTATTGTTTATATAATTCTTTTAAAATATATTTTACATATTATTTTTTACATATTTATTAATTTTTTAAATTGTAAATATTATTTTATATTTCTTTAAAAATTAATATATAATTTATATTATTTTTTACATATTTATTAATTTTTAAAATTATAAATATTATTTTATATTCCTTTAGAAAATTAGTATATAATTTTAATTAATAATCAGATTTTTAAAGTTAACAGAAAACTCTAAAAACATTAGAAAACCCTAAAAATTTTAGAAAACCCTAAAAAACTCTAAAATCCTTAAAAAAATCATAGAAAACTCTAAAAAATTCTAAAGAAGCTTAAAAAATTCGAAAAAAGCGTAAAAATCTTAGAAAATCCTAAAAATCCAGAAAACCCTACAAACCATAGAAAACAACCTTAAGAAACCCTAAAAAAACCCTTGAAAACCTTAAAAATCTTAAAAACCCTAGAAATTCTAGAAAATCCTAAAAAATTCTATGAAATCATAGAAAATCATAGTAAATCCTAAAAAATTCTAAAACACTAAAAAAGATCTAGAAAACCCTAAAAACCCTTAAAAAATCCTAGAAAATCATAAAAAATCCTAAAAAATCTTAGAAAATCCTAAAAATTCTTAAAATTCCTAAAAAAAACCCTAAAAACACTAAAAAATCCTAAAACATTAAAAAAGACATAGAAAACCCTAAAAACCCTTAAAAAACCCTAGAAAATCATAAAAACCCTAAAAAAACCCTAAAAATCCTAAAAACACTAAAAATCTAAAAAAACGCTAGAAAACCATAAAAACCCTAAAAAAACCCTCAAAAATCCTAAAAAACCAAGAAAACCCTAGAAACCATAAAAACCCTAAAGAACCCTAAGAAACTCGAAAAACCCTAAAAATTCCTAGAAAACTCTTAAAAAACCATAAAAACCCTAAAAAACCTTAGAAAATCCTAAAAATCCTAAAAAACCCTAAAAACCCTAGAAAACTATAAAAAATCTAGAAAACACTAAAAAACCCTAAAAAACCTAAAAGCAAACCCCTAAAAAGATAAAAAAATCCTAAAAAACCCTAAAAACCCTAAAAAATCATAAAAATCCTAGAAAACCCTAAAAAACCAAGTCCTTAGAAAACTCTAAAAAAATCCTAGAAAACCCTAAAAACTCGAAAAAAGCCTAAAAACCTTAGAAAAACACAAAAATTCTAGAAAATCCTAAAAAGTCCTAAAAAACCCTAAAAACCAAAGAAAGCTATAAAAAAAATCCTAAAAAACCCGAAAAACCCTAAAAAATCCTTAAAACCCTAGAAAACGCTAAAAACCCAATAAAACCCTAAAAAAACCAAGAAAAATCTAAAAAAAATCGTAAAAACCCCTAAAAAACCATAAAAACCTTAAAAACCCTCAAAAACCCTAAAAACCCAAGAAAACCCTAAAAATCCTAAAAAACCAAGAAAATCCTAAAAACCCTAAAAAAAACTCTAAGAAACCCGAAAACCCCTAAAAAACCTTAGAAAACTCTGAAAAACCATAAAACCCTAAAAAATCTTAGAAAACCCTAAAACCCTAGAAAATCCTAAAAAACCCTAGAAAACACTAAAAATCCAAAAAAGACTAGAAAACCCTAAAAACCTTGAAAAATCATAAAAACCTAGAAAACTCTAAAAACCCTAGAAAACCCTAAAAAATCCTAAAATCCCTAGAAAATTCTAAGAAACCCTAGAAAACCCTAAAAAATCCGAAAAAAAGCCTAAAAACCTTAGAAAATTTTAAAAATCTTAGAAAACTCTAGAAAACCCAAAAAACCCTAAAAATCCTAGAAAGTTCTAGAAAACCCTAAAAACCCAAGAAAACCCTAAAAACCCTAGAAATTCCAAAAAACCCTAAGAAACTCGAAGAACTCTAAAAAAACCTAGAAAACTCTAAAAAAATCCTAAAATACCCTAAAAACCCTAAAAAAACCCTAAAAACCCTAAAAAAACTCTAAAATTCCTAGAAAACCCTAAAAACCCTAGAAAAGCCTAAAAACCCTAGAAAACCGTAAAAAATCCTAAAATCCCTAAAAAAACCCTAGAAAACTCTAAAAAATCATAGAAAATCCTAAAAAACCCGAAAAAAGCGTAAAAGACTTAGAAAACCCTAAAAAACCTAGAAACCCCTGAAAACCCTAAAAACCCTAAGAAACCCTAAAAACCTTGAAAATCCTAAAAGTCCTAAAAACCCTAGAAAATCCTAGAAAACCCTAAAAACCCTAAGAAATCCTAAAGAACCCTTGAAAACCCTAAAAAGCCTTAAAATCCCTAGAAAACCCTTAAAATCCAAGAAAATCCTAGAAAACCCTAAAAACCCAAGAAAACTCTAAAAATCCTAAAAAAACCCCGAAAACCGCTAAAAAACCCTAGAAAACTATAAAAAAAACCCTAAAAACCCTGATAGACCCTAAAAAACCCTAAAAGCCCTAAAAAACCTTAAGAAACCTTAAAAAACCCTATAAAATCCTAAAAACCCTAGAAAACCCTAAAAAATTCTAGGAAACCCTGAAAAACCCTAAAAACCCTAAAAAACTCTAAAAAGACAAGAAAATCCTAAAAACCCTAAAAACCCTAGAAAACTCTAAAAACCCTAGAAAATCCTAAAAACCCCTAAAATCTCTAGAAAACCCTAAAACCCTAGAAAACCCTAAAAAATCCTAAAAATCCAAAAAAAATCCTAAAAATCCTAGAAAACCTTAAAAAGCCCTAAAATCCCCTAGAAAACCCTAAAAAACCCTAAAAACCAAGAAAATCCTAAAAACCCTAAAAAACCTTTAAAACCCCTAAAAATCCTAAAAAATCCTAAAAAACTTTAAAAAACCATATAAAACCCTAAAAACTTTAGAAAACCCTAAAAACCCTAGGAAACTCTAAAAAATCCTGAAAATCTAAAAAACCCTAAAAAAACCCTAAAAGGACAAAAAAACCCTAAAAACCCTAGAAAACCCTAAAAACTCTAGAAAACTCTAAAAAACCCTAAAATCCCTAGAAAACCCTAAAAAATCCTAAAAAACCTAGAAAACCCTAAAAAACTCTAAAAACCCTAGAAAATCCTAGAAAATCTAAGAAAACACTAAAAACCCTAGAAACTCTAGAAAACTTTAAAAAACTCTAGAAAGTTCTAGAAAACTCTAGAAAATCCTAAAAAAACCTAAAAATCCAAGAAAACTCTAAAATCCCTAAAAAATCTGAAAAACCCTAAAAAATCTTAGAAAACTCTAAAATCCCTAAAAAACCCAAAAATAGTTAGTTGTTGGGTGGTGTTACCCATAGATATATTCTTATGAATATATAATAAGTCGATATTGAAAAAGAAAAATTACACCCGAATGTTTTTTCCATTTTTATTGGTCTCATCAGTTGTTTACGCTTCTATAATCAAAGAAGTACCTTTTATTTTTCCAAAATTAAGTACTTATTTTTAGTTGTTTATTATTTGTATTTAAATAAAGAAATAGACATAAGAAAGATTTTTTTTTGCGCGTGTTTTTTGAGAAGTACGTAGAAACATACTACTGCTTTTAGCAGAAATAGTTGAAGAGAAAGAAAATCTAAAAATAATAATTACAAATTTATCTTTATCTATATATATTTTTTAAAAAAAATGAAATCCTAATCATTGTATAATTGTTCTTATATTTTAATTTCATTTTAAAAGGATGTATTAGTGTGCATATTACATGCATGCTAGAATTAAAATATAATTAAAAAGATTATATAGTTAGTATTTTTATAAAAGAAATTATATATTAGATTAGTAAGTAAATATATCTATAACAATATATAATGCCAAAACATGGGGGTTTGGTGTCTAATTTTCTATTTCCTATTTTAACCCTACTAACATAATTCAAAAATATTTTACGGTTACTTATTTCACTGACAAATTTCACTAACAGTTACAAAAACTCACGCATAATTTATATTCAATTCTTTACTCCCACAATCTCTCTTTTTTTTATTTTTTTTATTTTTTTCTGATACTCCTTTATCTTATAAACTCTTCTCTGTACGGAATAATTATTTAAATAAGTTTTTGTAACATCTTAAACTAGGTAAAGACGATATCAAAAAGTTTATTTTCGTGGTCATATATGAAATGAGAAAAAGAATAATTAGAAGCCAACAAGTGTTTAACCAGTGGTGGTGATAAATAGTTTTTTGTATAGATCTTATTATATTGAGGTATTCATTTAAATTATGTTTTGTTTAATTTTATGTTAGTCTTTGTTTGTATAGTGTTGTTTTGAGTATGTCTGTAAGTACTATACTTTGATGGTCTGACCAGCCTTCATTCTAATTATTCTATTAGAATTTTTTTTTGTAATCATAAAAAATATATTTTTTTTTATAATTTCATCCATTCTACTGCTTTTTCTTTTACTTCTCAATACACTTTGTTATATTTCTCTTGCTGCCATTATTTTTTTACCTTCAATACCATCGATTTTAATTTTCATCACATCCATCGTTACAAATTTCATTTAGTTTTATTGCGGTTACTACATTCACGTATAACTTCCACCTATATTTTTTTTTCTCTTTAATTTACTTACCCAATTAATATTTTTATCATTCTTTTACCTTTTTAATTTGTCCCCAATATTTTACGTACAAAGATAGTGTTCTATCTTTTTCTCTTACTAAGGAAGAACTAATTTTTTTCATCTTATATGTATTCTTTATTTTTTTAAATATGTCTGTACCTATCAATGATGAATTGAAAAAGTCTAATATTTTGTTAAAATTACTTCATATGGGATAATATTATTTTTAAATTTTTAAATGATTAATTATACATAATATTATATTTAAAATTTGAGTACATGAATTTTTATTTTTAAATTAAACTAAAATAAATGAATTATATTATAAAAATATAATTTATTTTGACTTCTATAATATTATTTGCTTGGCATATGTCACTGGTTATTTGATTAACATATAAAAAATGTAACATATAAATACTTGGTGATAATTAATTACAGTGGGGTGAAGAGAAGAAAAAAACGAGAAAGAAAAAATAATATAATAATGACGATTAGACAATGATAGGTTTGTGTATAAAGAATAATAATAAGAGAAAGAATAGTGTTTGATATAGTAAGGGGATATAATAAAAATTATAAATTAATAATTTTGAAAAATAATGAAATTAAAAAAATTTTAAAAATTAAATAAAAAATTAAAAAAGAAAAATAAAATATTTTTTATCAATTGAAATTATGCATGAAGATAAAGAGTCCTTTAAATATAAATTTTTATCTCGACTTCAAATTAAATACTATTAAAAATAAATAATTAAACTTAATAACATTTATAAATAGTTAATTTATAAATAATGTTTCTAAATTTTTATTTTGATTTTGTTATGCATAATAACAACATAATAAATTTGTTTAATATCTTATTTAATTTAAATTAATAAATTTTATACATTCTAAAAGTTAATTTGATAATTTGGGTAAAAATTTTAAATGTTTGTGTCTTACTTTTTTTAGCGAAACTTCAACAACTTATAAAAGTTAAACGAATAGATGGTTATAAATCAAAGTGATAGACAAGATTAAAAGTTACGATAATAATACTTGGTGATAATTAATTACGGACGGTCGAGTAAAGAGAAGATGGAAGGAGAAAGAAAAAACGAGAAAGGAGAACACGGTAATATAATAATAATAATAATAATAATAATAATAATAATAATAATAATAATAATAATAATAATAATAATAATAATAATAAGGCGACGAGACAATGACAGATATGTATAGAATAATAGCAAGAGAAAGAATAGTGTTTGATATAGTAAGGAATATAATAAAAATATAAATTAATAATTTTAAAAAAATAATAAAATTAAAGATAATTTAACAAAATTAAATATAAAATTAAAAAAAATAAAATATTTTTTAACAATTGAAATTATGCATGAAGATAGAAAGTGTTTTGAATATAAATTTTTATCCCGGCTTCAAATTAAATACTAATTAAAAATAAATAATTAAACTTAATAACATTTATAAATAGTTAATTTTTAAATAATGTTTCTAAATTTTTATTTTGATTTTTTACATATAATTTTTAATTGAATAATCTTAAAGGGTTTATATATTTATTTTTATGGTCAATAAATCTGACAGTTTTTCAAGACTAAAGAAGTTATTGATAAGAAGATGTATGATGAATTACGAAGAATTTTTTTCAGATACACAATTTTTATACTCTCCTATTTTGTTTATTAATTATTCTTATATTTTGATATTTAAAAACGAAAAAAATAAGCATTCTCATTTATTCTATTTTTCACTATTTATAAAAAAATGAAGACCTCTTCGTATTTAGATTCATATTTTGGCCTACCACTTAAAAAAGATGAAGGCAAATATGAATATCCATGATATTTAAGTAAAAATGATCTTTTGTAAATAACTAACATGTATTTTGGTTTATATATACTCTTTTTGAATCAGAATAATGTTATTATCATTATTTTTTGAATTATATTTTGGTTTATAGTAATTTTAATTTTAATAAAATATGATATAAATAAAGTCACATCAATATTAAAATAAAAAATACTTATCTAATAAATTTAAAGAGTGAATGATATATTAACAAAAAAATAAAATTAATTTCTTAAAAACAATAAAAAAGCGGCTCAACAGGCACTAGTATATATATAATAAAACAATTATATTATTTAATTTTTAAAAATTCTGTATTATGTAATATTTTTTTCATGGCCATAATTATAATTTTATGCAAAAATACTTATATACATATATTTGTTATATCTAAACAAATTAACTGATTCTAGTAAAAAATATTTTTATAAATATATCTTTAATTTCTGTGAAATGATATTAAAAAAAGAAAGAAGTGCTTTGAGTTTAACAGTTTTTTTAACTTCCCGGCCCTTTTAAGTTCTCAATGAACATGGTCTTATTAGTTTATAGATGATTTTGTCTGATTCGTATTAATATAGCATTGCTATGCATAAAAGTAATCAATAAAACGGGTATGTTTTGGTATTTTTAATCTCCATGTAAATATAGAGTTATATTTTAATTCGAAAAAGTATATATAAATATTATTTTCTGCCCGTACCACCTCGTTAGAAGGCGCCTCGCCTCACAAGTCTAGTAAGCAACATCGTTTTCCAATATGTTTATTATTATTATTTTATTTTAAAAAAATATTATTTATAACCTAAAATCACTTACTATAACTTTTTCTAATATATATTAGTTACATATACACCTATATATTTATCATTTCTAGGTTGTCCGAAATGTGATTCTTTGATTATTTTAAATAAAATTGAAAGTGAATCGAACTCACTTGTGACTTGTGAGTAAGATTAAACTAAATTTGTTAATAATTTAATAAACTGAATTTATAAATTTGAGAGTTAAATTTAAATTTGAATTTAAATTTATATGTTAAATAAGTCAAATTTAAATTTGAATAAATTTAATTTTATGAATTAATTTGATTATATATTATTTATTATAATTATTTATATTAATAATATATAAATTTTATATTTTTAATTTATAATAATAAAATATAATTTTATGCACACATATAATTTTTACATATAATTATGGTAAAAGATATAATTATAATCGATAGATAGATAGATAAGATATATAATTTTTTATTTTTCTTACACATAGGTTATAATTTAGGTTTAATTCTTCTGTTAGTCTTTATAATTTTGTCAAATTTTTAATTAGGTCTCTATATTTTTTTTTAATTGAGTCTTTGTACCAAATTTTTTTAATTGGATCCCTAAATTTTTTTTTATTTGAGTTCCTACACTAATTTTTTTTTATTTGGGTCCCTATACAATTAAACCAATTACCGTCAAGAGGGACCTTGAAAAAAAAATTGGTGCAGGAACCAAATTAAAAAGGAAGAAAAATATAGAGATTTAATTAAAAATTTCGCAAAACTATAAAAACCAAAAGAGTAATCAAACCTATAATTTATTATATAGAGTTATAGATTATATTTATTTGAGTTGTCTCATAAGCTCGAGTCAGTTCATAAATTTTTTAGTGAGTTGAGTTTGAACTTTACAAACAAATTCAATTGTTAATGAGTCGATTCCTGAATTAAGTTCAATTTTTGTAAGTCGAACTTAAACTTGGTTTAGCTCAAGTCAATTTATTTTCAGCCCTATTATTTTTAAATTTATTCATAATCTTTAATTCTTTTTAACTTAATAATATATACTTAAAAGAAATATTAAAAATTAATATTTTTATCAATATTAATTAATATTTCAGACTAATACTGTATTTTTATATTATTAAAATTTAAATTTAAAATTTAAAATTTAATATATAAATATTTTTTATTAACTAAATGTTAATTTTAAATAATAAATTTTATTAGTCATGTAATATTGTTCTTAGTTATGATATTCGTATTCTATAATTAAATATAGAATAAATGAAATAATTCTATAAACATAATATAAACTTTCTTTACATTTTACTAGAAAGAGTTAGAGGAAAAGATTGGTATGTATAAAAGTATCGTTTACCAAATTTTAGAAAATGATTATTTGCATAAAGTATTTTTGTACAAAAATAATAATTTAAAAAAGGTTATAAAAAGTTAATTTTACTTAATTAATATTAACCAATTTTAATATATAAATTTATTATTTAAAATAAAAAATTTATGATTTAAAATATAAAATATAAAATAAATTTAAAAAATTTTAAAAATAATTAATATTATCTGAAAAAATTAATTCTTAATATTATTCAATTAAAAATTATTAAATAATTTAATTGGTAAATAATACATGTCAATCTTTATTCTTTTTATATTTAATTGGTAAATAATATGTCCGATTCCAAGAGAACCAATTAATGCTTTTTTTTATTAGAAGTTGAATCATTGAATAAACATTAGGTGAATTTTGTTGGGTACTTATTAGAAGTTGAACCTGATCACTGTTTTTATTACAAAATAATTCAATGTTCACACATTCTTTTGCATTCACTTCATAAAGACTAGGAGTCCCATTTTCTTCTTAATTCATTATTATCTCATACACCTGACTTATTCAATTCAAATAATGGAATTAAACATCACCACATACCCTTTTTTTTTTGTTCTCTTTTTGAAGAAAATCTCATGTCCTAAGCTGTTTAATCTGTGATGTTGATAGTTTAATGAATCAGAAGGAATTAAGAGAGGGAGAGAAATAAGTTCTTCTCATTGTTGGAGAGAATGAAAAATCTCCTTAGAAAATATTTGTTGAGTTATTACACCTTATATACTATGTACTTTTTATGTACTCTCACTAAAAAATAATTACAATGGTAAACCTATTATTGATAAAGAAATAATATAGGTAACACCCTCCCGCAAGCTAGAATTGTGTAAATCTAACAATCCTAGCTTAGAAACATTAGCAAGAAAAGGATCCGGTGGCAGAACTTTGGTAAGAAAATTAATAAGTTGATCCTTGGAACGAACTGACATAAGATGAATGAGACCAGACAAATACTTTTCATGAACAATGTGGCAGTCCACTTCAATGTGTTTAGTTCTTTCATGAAAGATAGGATTATTGGCAATGTGAATGACTGACTGGTTGTCACAGAATAGAGTGATAGACTTTTGAAGCGGCAAGCCAATGAAATCCATTAAGAAAGATAACCAACTAGCTTCAGCTTCTGTAGAGGACTTGGCAACTGTGGTTTGCTTCTTATTCTTCCAGCTAATGAGCGAGTTCCCAAGCATGAAGCAATAACCGGAAACGGAGCGACGAGTATCGGCATACCAGTGAGATGTAGATTAGAAGTAGAGGAGAAGAAGAGACCAGTTGCAGGTCGGCCTTTTAAATATCGGAGTACACGAAAAGCAGCCTGTAGGTGAGAAGTGGTTGCACAGTCCAAAAATTGACTCAAATGTCCCACAGCATAAGAGATATCAGGTCTAGTGTTTGTGAGGTAAAGGAGTCGGCCGATGAGCTGTTTGTAAATAGTGTTGTCTGTTAAAGTGGTACCTGATTCCTTTGAGAGTTTCTTACTATAATCAAATGGAGTAGAGAGAGGCTTGCAATCTAGATAACCAAAATCTCTGAGGAGGTCCATGGTGTACTTCCGCTGATAAATGTGAATTCCAGAGTTAGAGCATGCTACTTCCATTCCCAAGAAGTATTTGAGATCACCAAGATCCTTTATTTTGAATTTGTCATCCAAATCTCGCTTGATGGAATTGATTTCACCAATGTCATTCCCGGTTAAAACCAAGTCATTAACATATACTAGAATGACAGTGAAGCTTTCAGATTGTTTCTTGATGAAGAGTGAATGATCATCAAAAAACTGCTTATAACCAGCATCCACAATAGTCTGAGTGAGCTTAATGTTCCATTGCCTGCTTGCTTGCTTAAGCCCATATAGAGATTTTTGCAATTTACAAACCAAACCTGGTTGTGACACAGCCAAACCGGGTGGTATCTTCATATAAACTTCCTTGTCCAAATCTCCATGAAGGAAGGCAGTGTTGACGTCCAGCTGTTTCAAATGCCATTTCTTTGCTGCTGCTAATGCTAACATTACTCGTAAGGTAGTCATTTTGACAACTGGACTAAAAGTATCACCATAATCTACTCCTTGCACTTGAGTGAATCCTTTTGCAACTAGCCTCGCTTTGTGCCTCTCTATGGTGCCATCAGAATTGAATTTAACCCGAAAAACCCATTTGCAACCCACAACCTTCTTGTCTTTTGGGAGTTCAGTCAGACACCAAGTTCTGTTCTGATCTAGAGCTGTCAATTCTTCTTGCATTGTATTTCTCCAACATTCATGTGCAGCCACTTTCTCATAAGTGCTAGGTTCTTGATTTGAGGTGATGGCTAGAGAAAGTGACTTATATTTTGGGGTTAGTTTATCATATGACAAGTGTTGTGAGATAGGATATTAAGAGTTAAAGTTGGTAAGGTTACTAGAGTGAGCTGTGTGGGTTGTCATACAATGATAGTCCTTCAAATAAGCAGGCGATTTCTTGACTCTTTCAGACTTTCTAGTAATGCAGTCATGTGTGATGTCAGAGTATTGTGATGCAGGTGTATTGTTAGTGTGTGGTGTGGTAATGGGTGCAATGGTGTGTGAGGAAATTGGTGAGTGCATTGAGCTTGAGAAATGTTCATTTGAATCTATGAGTGTGGTATGTGTGGGTGATTGCAAATGATGTGTGGATGGTATATCATATTGAAAAAGATCAATGCATTGTGGAGTACGAATGGGTACCACAGAAATGTCAGTGCTAGTGGAATGTAAAAATGGAAAATGAGTTTCATAAAAAATTACATTTCTGGATGTGAAAATTTCTTTTGATTTTAAATCAATAAGTCGAAAACCCTTTGTTCCTAATTTAAAACCAAGAAAAGCTGTTTTTCTGGCTCTTGGGTCTAATTTTGTTCTTGAATTTGTTAATGTGGAGGTAGGGGTGGCAAGCGGGGAAGCCCGCCCCGCCCCGCCAGAAGCCCGCCCCGCTCCGCCTAGTGAGGCGGTCCCAAAATCCCAGCCCGCCCCGCCTAAAGGCGGGCTAAGCCCGCCAATATCCTCTTTTTTTTTTTTTTTACTTTTAACTATTATAATTTCTAAAAGTATAAACAAATTATAATTTTTGTATTCACAAACATTAAAGTCTTTGTAATTATAAATATCTAAAAACATGATTATAAACCAAGTTTTCATCCAAAACATAATTATAAATATTATTTCCAAAGCAAAATAAACATAATCCAAAACATAATTAACAATATTGTCTCTAAAACAAAATAAACATAATCTAAAACACTCAATTTTCATCTTCATTCTCTTGTAAATTGGGTTGGGGAAATTGGGTTTTGATAAAAAAATTGTAAAAATACCCCTTACTAAAAAAATACTAAGCCCGGTGGGGAAGCCCGCCCCGCCCCGCCAAAACCCGCGGTTTAAGCGGTGCGGGTTAAGCGGGCTTTTGCTATTTGGCGGTCCCAATTTTCTAGCCCGGCCCACCTTTTTTGGCGGGTTACGCGGGCCGGCTCGGCGAGTTTAGGCCCGTTTGCCACCCCTTTGTGGAGGCATATGCAAGAGAACCAAATACTCTTAAATATGAAAGGTCAGGTAAGTTACCATACAAAAGCTTATAAGGACTAGCATTATCCAGGTTAGTGCTTGGCAGCCTATTAATTAGGTGAATGGCGTGAGCAACTGCGTATTGCCAAAAACAATGTGGAATTCCTGATTGAAATAGCAATGCTCTAGCAACACCTAAAATATTCTGGTATTTTCTCTCTACAATCCGTTTTGCTCTGGTGTTTCTACACAAGAAGTTTGGTGTAAAATTTCAGTTGATGCAAAAAAGGATTTTAGAGTGAACTCTGGCCCATTGTCGGTCCTTATACACTTAACTTGTTTTTCAAATTGTACTCTGACAAAATTCACAAAATTAATAACCAATTGTGATGCTTCAAATTTGGTTTTCATAAAAAAAATCCAAGTGAATTTGCTCTTGTCATCCACCACAGTCAAAAAATACCTATGTCCTTCATTGGAAGGGAGAGAAATAGGACCCCAGATATCCATATGAACTAAGTCAAAACAATCTTTTATTTTAGTTATACTAAGATTAAAAGATAATTTCTTTTGTTTTGCAAAATGACATGAATCACAAGGAAATTTTGAAGCAATACAATCTATAAAAGGCTAATACTTCTTCAGAAAAATCAATTTATGCATGGGTATGTGTCCTAATCTAAGATGCCAAATGTTGTTGTGTTCACTGTGTGAAGGTGTGGTGGGATGAGTAGTAGTCGTAGTTGCCGCCGATGAAGCTTGCTTTGTTGGAAGAGGGGGAAAGTGAGAGAATTATGGTTCTCTACTCATTGTATATAACCCTTCTATACACTCAGCAATGCCAATCATTTTTTATGTGGATCTATCTTGTATCTCACAACACTTATCATTGATTAACAGTTGACAATGTAAGTTTGAGGTTAACTTTGACACAGATATCAATTTGAAATCAAAAGACGGAATGTATAAAATATTTTTGAGAAAAAATTTTTTAGAGAATGTGATTGTGCCAATGATGGTGCTAACAGTTTTGGTCCCATTTGGCAATATCACATTGATTGGATCAATATTTTGAAAACTTGCAAAATCTTTTAAGTCAAAAGTCACATGATCTGTTGCACCGGAATCAATGACCCATAGTGCAGATTTTGGAGTGATAATGCTCATAATTCTCGCATTAAAATGTAATGCAATGGTTTTACCTGGAGTGGAAGTTTGAATGGAATTAGTCAAAATTTGATTTGCATTATGAGGTTGTTGCTGCACACTTTTGTCTTTGATCAACTCTAACAAGGCAAATCTTTGCTCTGGAGTAAATCCAGATCTTGATATTCCAGTGTTCTCTTGGAGACAATTGAGCTGTAATTGTTTGTCACTAAGTATATCATCATGCCCCTCAGAGATCACGTGATTAATGGTGGTGTTATGTTGCTGCCATTGATAGAAATGGGAGGAGTACCCTTGCTTCTTATAGCATACATCTTCTGTGTAGCCTTACTTGTTGTAATGAGATCAAGTCAATGTAGCTCCACGACCTTTGCAATGGGAGGATCTGTTTGCCATGTTTGCCATTTTGAGAAATCAATGAATCACAGAGTAATAGGGATTCAGATCTTCTTCCTTCCAACTCGTTGATCGGAACATCTATGTTCACCAAGAAAGAATCTTGTGAAATAGCTTCTCATCAAATTCTATTGGATGAGTTTGAAGGAAGAGATAAGAATGGAGAAAAGAAAATGTCGAAAAAAAATTAGGGATAGAAAGAAAATGGTAAAATTGGATTGATCTCAATTCACAATTTTTTTTTAATAATTTGATTCACAGCTTGGTTGCTCTCCACGCTCACAGCACCATGAAGAAAATCTCATGCCCTAAACTGTTGAAGCTGTGATGTTGATGGTTTGATGAACCAGAATAGATTAAGAGAGAGAGAAATAAGTTCTTCTCATTGTTGGAGAGAATGAAAAATCCTTTTTAAAAATATTTATTGAGTTATTACACCTTATATACTATATACTTTTATGTATTCTCATTAAAAAATAATTACAATAATAAATTTATTATTAATAAAAAAATAATCTAAGTAACACTTTTTAAACCGATCTACGTCTCATAACAAAAGCAACCTCTTTGAGCTTCTCTCTCAAGTCTCAAGTCATCAATATAATCATGTTTTTTTTTTTCCTTTTCAAAAAGCTAGATAATTATTAATTAAGAAGAATTAATTAAGAGTTTCAAGAACATTACTACTGAATGAGTTCAATTCTTGACTTGTTGCCGCTAAGTTGTCTATTCCTATTCCTATACACATTCTTTTGCGGACTCAAAAACCGAAAAAAGCTGCAATATAATTGGTACACTTTCACACACAGAAATTAAAAAGGAATGGGTTGGTCTTTAGTTCTATGCTCACACAATCTGCATGTGGTACAATTGTCCCTCCATAACTCAAACACGAAGCCAAGGTCGAATATAATATGAAAAATTAAATAATATAATGCAAAAAATAAAAGCATAGAAGCCAGCTCAATAATAAGAACATGAAACCACGTTGCTCCTGGACCAGAATTGCCGACAGAGTCACGTAATCTAGCTACCTAGATTCATTAAGCACAACATATTACACCTTAAACCACTCCGCTGAATGCTGATGATAAATTTCTCATTTGCCGACAGAGTCACGTAATCTAGCTACCTAGATTCACTCTTCCTAAATTATTATTCTCCTGGTAAACTAGCTAGGTCCATTTATTACTATATAGTATATACTATAACATATGATAAAAGTCTGAGATTTAAATTACTATTGTTAATTTTTTTTATTATATATAGTCTTTACTTGATTTGATGAGAAAAATGTTCAAACCTCTTAGATTTATTAAATCAACGGAATATGTTCATATAGTCTGCTTTTCCAAGTGGCTAGTAAAGCAAAAGATAATACTTTAATAAAACTACTAATAACAATACCTTTTTTTAATAAATAACTAATAATTGCCTCATGAACATTCAAACTCCAAAACGGGAAAGATTTTAATAAAGACATTGACCTCCACTGGAAATTTAAATATCTCTTTATATGACTGACTTTTAATCTTTTACAAGTGTAATAACTCGTGTCATGCACGTGACAAAATTGAAATTATAATTTTAAATTATTCTATTAAAATTAATTTAAATTATAATAATTTAATTAATAAATAAGTAATATAATGTGTATTGTTCATTTTTTTTAAATATGATATTAAGTGTATTAACTAAAATATAACTATTAAGTGTATAAGAATTATGTTTGAATTATGAATTCTTTAAACAAAATTATCCCATTTAGAATATTTAAATTATGATTTCAATCATAAATTATAATTATGATTTAAAAAAAATTGATATGATATTACATTTTTTTCTCCACGCAACTATTAATATACTGATATTGCAAGTCTACATTACAATATTTTTTTGAATCTTGACGGAAAAGAAAATAGTTACGTGCGTGTTTCTATCATTTATTTATTTAATACACCATGTGCTAACACTAACGATATTTTTTAAAAAAACATATATTGATAAAAATAGATATAATATGATTACAAATATAATATAAATAAATAAAATATATAAATAAATGCTAAACCAATATGCTTATCAATGTCTTTGTTAAATTTTATAAATTAGAGAATAATTATGTATTCGGTTGTTTAGTGATCACATAGATGATCAATTAATTAGATTGCAAATTGATATCACAGTATGCATCTTATTTTTTTTTCTCCTTTCTAAATGAAAGCGAGAATTAAGAGAAATAAGTAGAAATATATAAAGAAAAAAAAAGATTTTGCACTACAACACATAATTATTACCAAAAAATATTCACATTAAAATATTAAAATTTTATATACGTACTATAAATGATGAATATCAATTACAATGTACGGGTCACTTCTCCTTTTTTTTTTACCATGATATAAGTTTTTCTTATCCACTCAAGAGTCTAATAACATCTAATTGAACAAAAAAAATTAAATTAAAAGTACCAAATTAAGAACAAATGAGTGAATAATATAAGAAATTAAATTCCGCTTGATTCTTCAATCTCAAAATTTGAGAAGACATAGACCTTCCTTTATACCAATTCATTCTCAAATATTTTTGTCAAATAGTTCTTGAATGAACAATAAATTTTATCGTACTACAAAATAAATTCAATATAAAAGCTATTAGTTTCTACAAAGCTATTAAAAAGAATTGTCTTTGACTTGTGGAATGACGTACTTATAAAATTAACTTAAAATACGAATTACAAATATTTTTAAGAATTTAATTTTGATGCACTGACAATGTAAAGTAGTTTTACACATGCATCTAATTATATAATGACACATCAGTAAAAATAACTACTTTTTACATTGAATGCGTGAATGGTCATCCAAAAGAACGGATGTGATTGCACGACTGTGTAAAATATTTTACACTGTCAGTATATCAAAATTAAACTCTATTTATAAATTGAACTTAGCATTACTTGAAAAAATTTAGTAAAAGAATAAACTAATTTAGTAAAAGAACTATTTCTATATAAGCTATCTTGTTCATGTCAAACTTGGATCGGACTTTCTATAGCCTTATAATTCTGGTCTTTATTTTTCATACTTTTTCTTCGTATAATTTACTATAAGTGATACTATTGATAGGATAGTAGACAATAACCATTCGATATGAAAAAGAAAAAAAAATAGAATAAAGACTATGTCAAAATTATAAATTTTTTAAATGATAAATATGTGAGAGAAAATTCACTATTACTTATTATATATATTAATAATATGTTAATATTTTAAAAAATATACTAATAATACTAATAGTTTAAAGATAATTGTATTACAATTATAATAAATTTAGTTATTACTTTAAATAAATAAAATAAATAATATATTTAAAAACTAAAGAAAAAAGATTAATGGTAATTATGTTTGATATGTTTTTTTTTTCATTCTTTGTTGCTTATCATTTCTACACGTAATATTATAGATCAAGAAAATTCTAAATTTAAAATATAATAATTATGAATATGTCATGTGACAGAAAAATAATGAATTAAAAGGGGATATATATATATAAAGAGAGAGAACATATACAAAAAGATGTATTATCATAGTAAAATATCACTCTATGAATAATTATATTTGTTA
Organism: Arachis ipaensis; assembly: GCF_059453495.1. Lineage (NCBI taxonomy): Eukaryota > Viridiplantae > Streptophyta > Magnoliopsida > Fabales > Fabaceae > Arachis > Arachis ipaensis. Next base: position 75,468,657 of record NC_142440.1, on the reverse strand, counting down.
AGTAAATTTATTTATACACTATATCTATTATATTACTTTATGTAAAATTAAAATATACTCTCCTAACTTAATATCATATAAATATTTGCTCCCGACGTTACCCAAAATTAAATTGGGATTATCTCTAAAGTCTTAACACTATAAACAAGGTATAATTAATATCTAATATTTTAATAATTAAATACCTAAAATAAGTTAATAAATAACAATAATTAATACTTAAAATATCATATATATATATATATATGTTTCCGGTAATGCCCAAAATTAAATTGACCTCATGTTCAAAGTCTTAATATCGCAATTGGAGTATAATTAATACCTAAAATTTTAATAATTAAATACCAAAAATAAGTTAATTAAATAACAATAATTAATACCTAAAATATTGAAATTTTTTTTAATAAATGTGAAAAATAAAAAAATAATTAATAAATAATAATAGTGTTTAAATAAAAGAATTGATAAAGAATAATAATTATAGGTAAAAACAGTGTATTTATTTTGGAGAAAAAAAACACATGAGAAATTATTTAATAGTTCGTGCCATGTACATGATAATAAATTGTTCAATAACTTGTACTATGCACGTGATAAGGTTGAAATTATAATTTTAAATTATTTTATTAAAATTACTTTGAATTGTAATAATTTGATTAATAAAAAAGTAATATGTTATGCGTTCGTTTTTTCTTAATCTGGTGTTAAGTGTAACAATTCTAATATAATCGTTAATCATTTTTGTTAATCTTCTTTTTTTCTAAATTTATGATTAAAATAATAATTATAAATATTAATAATAAAATAAATAATTATATTATAATTATTTATGTTTTATTCCCAAAATAAAAAAACGTACTATTTCTTTTTTATTTAAGGATTTTATTTATTTATGCTATCGGTATATATTAATCGTTTAGTCAATAGTTTTTTTTATTGGTAAGATATATTTATTTATTTTGTTTAAATAATTTTAAACTTTTTATTATTTAAGTATACATATATATTAAATCACCTATGCTAATTATTTTTTGATTTTCTGATTATGAATATTTTATTTTGAGCCTACAATCATTCAATGATTTTGTTATTCCATTAATACCATCATACGCATAATAATCTTCATAAATAATAATAATTTTTTATTTATTTATATGTATATATTAATTGTTTAGTTAATAATTTTTTTATTCTCAGAATATATTTATTTTATTAAATAATTCTAAATATTTTCTTATTTAGTTTATACATATATATTAATTGTATGTATATATATTTAAATCGCATATATTAGTTATTTTCTGATCATAATTTTTTTGAGCCTACAATCAGTTGATAAGTTTTTTTATTCTTTATTATTAATGTCATCGTATGTGTAATTTTTATAAATTATAGTAATTTCTTTATTTATGTATACGTATATATTAATTTTGTTAAATAATTCTAAATATTTCCTTATTTATGTATACATATATATTAATTGTACATAAAAATATTTAAATCACATATATTAATTTTTTTTGTTATGATTATTTCCTTATAGATATGTTTATTTTTTATTCTACAACCGTGCAATAATTTTTTATTTTTTTCTACCCATGCATATTTCTCAATCCCCTTTCATACGCATGATGATTAACTATTTTTATTTTAAATTGTGATGTTTTAATTTTTCTTTTCTTTCGCATATTTTTATACATGAGAAAAAAAAGCAAAATCACGTATTATGACTCTTTTTCTTTTTTCATGCTTTAATCTTAATTAATCAATCTTGTATACACACAATATAATTAAATTTTTAATCACTTGAGTATATTGATGAATTACATTTCTCTTAATAATTGCATTCCTAATCTGAAATACAAAAAATAAAAAAAAGTGATGCATATATCCAAGAAAAAAATAAACTTAAAAATAAAAAAAGAAAGAAATTTCATATCAAAAAAATAAAAAAATAACATATAAAAAAAATAGTCATAATATATAAATTGAGGCAACAATTTAAATTTCTCTAAAACTAATTTAATCAAATACTAATATTAGAACTAAATTATTTAAATAATATTTAAGCTATTCTAGTCCTTAGATACGTATAGATTAGAGTCATTTTAGTAATGACAACCAATTGAAAAAACATCATAAGATCGAACATTAGAATCCGTACAAATTCAGACCATTTTTTTGTTAAAATTGTCAAACTAAATTGACCTTTATTTTCCTCAATGACATTGCATTGATGCACCAGAAGGCCGGTAGTTTCTGAAAAAATCACAGTATGTTATAAAATTATTTTAATACAAAAGTTTAAGAGAAAAAAATTTAAATATAGTACCAATCTTTGAATTGTATCTTCAAATTTGAACGAATTTTTCAAAATTGAATCTAAATTGAGAAAATTCAATCTTATTAGATGCTCCACTTCGAATATTTTCGGACAAACGTAGAAAGCGTGGAGGGAATGAGACTTGAACTTGACTTACAAAACTCCTTGGAAACAATTGCTCAATCAAAAAAGAATAACAAATTAGAAAAAAAAAAGAATGCTTTGCCTGTTAGATTTAGACTCACAAATCGCAAAAGAAACACTATATATAACTTAAGTTAGTAGTACAAAAATAATTATAGAAATTAATTATTGATATCAATATCAACTTACCACTATTAACGTTAGTATCATATTTATGGTAATTAGTAGTACAAAAATAACTATAGAAATTAATTATTGATATCAATATCAATTTACCATTATCAATGTTAGTATCATATTTATGGCAATTAGAATTATAGAATTATGTTTATTTTTTTATTTTTAATTATTGATATCTTAATCTTTTTAAAAATATGTTTTGCTTTTTTAAAATATAACTTGTGCATGTGCTGTTTAGACCTTTTCTATTATTATTATTATTATTATTATTATTATTATTATTATTATTATTATTATTATTATTATTATTATTATTATTATTATTATTATTATTATCAATATCAATTTGTCACCATTAATGTATGTATCAATTTGTTACTAATTATGTTTGATTAAAAATAATAATTGAAAATAATAATTAAAAATATTAATGATCGACAATTAGTATTATACAATTAATATAATAATTAGTATCAACTTGTATCAATGTGTATATCAACTTGCATAATGAGGGAGAATTAGAATGATATAAATTAATATAGTAATTAGAATGATTAAAAATATTTAATGATTGACAATTAGTATAATAATGTATTAAATATTAATTTTTATATAATTATAAAAAAGATATTCTCTTAAAGATTGAGAAGATAGTAAATATAAATATATCGAAAGTGGCGCTTTTATTTTGGAAAGAAAAATGTTTATAAGAAATTGACATCTCACTTCTAATATTTCTAAAAATATATTAATATACTAATAATACTAATAGTTGAAAAATAATTGTGAAGACTTATTAATAATTAATATCTAAAATAAGTAAATTAAATAATAATAATTAAAAAATCTTTAACAAATGTGAGAAATAAAAATAAAAGAAATTGATAAATAATAAATGTAAATATATTAAAGAATAATATTTTTATTTTGAAAAAAAAATTTATCAAAAAATGACACCTCATTTTCATTAATTAAAAAAAGTTTAATTTTAATAGATTAAATAGATTATTATTATTATTATTATTATTATTATTATTATTATTATTATTATTATTATTATATCATTAAAAAGACTTATAAGTACAGAATAACCGAATAATTTGTGCATTGAAAATAATTTTATTATGATTAGAATAACTTATGCTATTAGCATATTATTATCATATCATATCATATTATATCATATTGATTTGATATAATTATAATAAACACAGTTTCTTAAATTAGTATAATTATATATCATTCATTAAATATTAATTATAATATAATTATATTAATTAAAGATATTTTTCTAAAATAAATTTATAAGAGCAAATAGTGTAATTATTTTGGAAAAAAAATGGATTAACAAAAAAGTGACATCTCACCATTATAAATTGAAAAAAAAATTCAATTTTAATATATTAAGTAGATGTTTATTTATAAATCCTTAAAAAATATCCTAAGAATAATAAAAATTAATAATTAAAGAAAAAGAATTGTGATCAGATACACGTTACATTGTTTAATGTTAATGTATGGTATATCTATAGGTAGAAACTCAAGTGCAGTCAACTTCATGTAAAGTTGATAGCTGAGAGCCTGTTAGATGATTTGACTGATTTGACTAAATTTTCATTAAACGACTCTCAACAATCAAATTCACGTGAAGTCGACTGCAACTGAGTCTTCACCATATCTATATCATCATCTAATAAACGTAATTAAATTTACGCGGTGGCGGTTATCTAAGACAGGGTGCTGAGTCCTCATCTCATGAGTTATGCATGCCTCTTTTCTATGAAGTTCTTTCAGGTGTTAATGTGTTATACTGAAGAAGGAAGACGAGCAAGAAAGAAGAAACAAGAGTGCCACAGTTACAAACCCCATAAACAATAAAAGGCAACACAAGCTACTTTGTCTTCTTTATCCGGTATGCCTCTATTCTTATTTCTTTCTCTCTCTCTTTCTTCTTCCCCTCAACCCAGGGATATTAACCAATTGGATATTTATAATATACGAACAAAAGAAGGATAATCTTTTTAGAGTAAACTATTAATTTAATCATAAAAGATATTTTGTCGCAGAATGTCTCTTTTTACTGTTCAAAATTGTTGGAATATTTCACTGAAAATGTTTTCGTGGCTAAATTGTGAAAGTCATGTCATCATTTATTTTCCGGGACTAAATTGATAATTTATTTTTTATTTTAAATTTCATTTTATACGTTGTAGTGCCGTACAACACTACAACTAAATCCAGGAAACACGAAAACGAAATAGCGAGTGAAGTTTCCTATAATTAATTATTTTTTATTTATTTATTTATCTGATACTACAGTACAAAACTGAGATAGCTGGGTAGACTGAGAGTCAATGTTTTGAGTTGGACTTTGAATTTTGAAATTCGAATCAATTAGTGAGTCTCATTTCGAGAACAAAAGAAGAAAAAACACTGCGTATTTTCCAAAGATAGGTTTTGCGTGTTAGAAAAAAAAAAAAAGGATACGATTCTTCTTCTGCTACATTTTCTTCGAAATCGCGTTCTGATTAGGTGGTTACAGTTACAGTCACAAAGAAAAGTGTGTGTGTGTGAAGCGTTGTGTTGTGTTATTGTAATAGTGGCTGTTATGGTTTGGTACGAAGCAAAGAGATTGTTGTTGAAACTGTATTGTTGAGAAAGTGTGATTTGACGGTGCCATCTCTCCTGCGACAGTTACTCCGATGAGTTACGCGAATGGCTCGCCGCACCGGCCGCCGCCTCCGGATACTGACTTGGAGGCGGGGCCTCCAACAGCACGCTCCGGCGACTTCGACGACGGCGATGTCTCTGATCCGTTTGACATCACCAGGACTAAGAACGCCTCGATTGAGCGACTCAGACGTTGGAGGGTTCGTCACTCTTTCTCTTCTTCTACTACACTCACTCTTGCACACGTTTCCTTTTTGTTTGTTTGTTTAATTTTCGGTTTGTTTTATGTTTTCGGGTTTAGGCTGTTGGATATATGTCTGTATATGTTCTCTGTTTTTTGATTTGTTTTGCTGTCACTCTGTTCCTGCTGATTAGTATTGTGATTTACTATATTTTAGTTGAATTTAGGGTTTATTGAGTACTGGTTATTCCTAATTATTAGCGTAGGGAGTGAGCAACTTTTTCTCTTCTTCTACACACACAATCTTGCACAGTGTTATCCTTTTTTTATATTTAAGTTTTCGGTTTATTAATGTTTCCTTCGGTATATCTATATATATGTTTCTCTTCTTACTGGTTAGTGTTGTCATTTGCTATATTTTAGTTGAATTTAGGGTTAATGGGAGTACTGATTATTCCTAATTATAAGTGTAGGGCTAGAGGAATAATTGGTCTGATATGATTTTCGTGTGATGGAGAAACTGAGTATCAACACTGGTGGATTACACTAAATTTAGTGGTGATTAGTTTCAAGTTATGTCTCGGGGATATTGTATATTAAACACGTATATCTGCAGAATTCGGATCCTCTAAGCTGGAGCCTTGTACACTCACAAAATGAAGTACGAGTCAATAACATAATATTATTGGACTCTCTCAATGAGGAAAGTTTGTAGTGATATAGTGTGAGATAGATTTAGAGGGAAAATTTCAGTCAGCGTGTGGTTTCTGTAGAGTTTGCACTTATTTGTGGGAAAGGAAACATTTTAGTTTCCAGTGTGGGTTAGATGCAAAATAACCTAACAGAATCAACAATTCATTCTCTGTGTGTAAAAAGCTAAATGAAATGCATCAGAACATACTACAGAGATTCTCCCCAACAGTGGCACAATAATTCTCAGCTTCTGATCCTTCTGGAGAAGAGCTTGTTAGGTTTAATCTCAGGCTTATGAGGCCACTTTTGGGAGCCTTTGAGTTGTGTCCTGGTGGAGGAGAAAAGTTGAGTGGTAGATTGGGTTGCATTCATTCCTAGTTTTATCATAATATGAGGTGTAGGGAAAGGAAGATGGAGGATGGGTTCCTGTCTCTATGTTGACTGAGTTGTGATTGGAAATGAAGTGATTGACTGAATGGAACTATTGTTCAATGGGAAGTGAGGATAATGCATCAGTTGGAATCTTCAGTGAGATCTAAGCCTTATTTTTTGTGTAAAGTAACTTTTTGAATGATGTGCTTTACATATCAGAAACAGACAAGAGAGGATCCAGCCCTTCTAGGATTTGATTTCTACGCTGTCATTCGAAAGTTTTCACGTTCCATGGAACAGCCATTTTCTTTTCTCGAGTTGATTATTGGAGGTTAAAGAAGACAACTTCAGGGTTAAGGATTCGGTTATGGCTTTAATAGATTTGTATTCTAATTACGAAGTAGTTGCTGGATTTCATGGGTGCTTCCTGCAGGATGTAAATGGAAAAAAGAGTACAGCAAGATTTATCTTCAAAATTTGAATGATAACGATAAGTGCTTTGATGTAATTTGGGGCTGGAAAAGGCAAGAATGGAACTTGAAATTAGGATGTTGTTTCATGATGGGGCGCAATTGCGTCGTTTGATCCATGTAGCCGACCTCACCTGCTAGGATGAGGCTTTGTTTCTGTTGTTGTTTGTTTCAGTACAGCAATGTGAACCCTAGAAGAGAAGTGAGGAGAAAGAAAGAATTGTTCTCTCAATCTGTATGAAGGAAATAACCCATTATTGAAAGGGATGTTTGTGAGGATAAGAGTTCTTTAAATGCTTGGAGATATTCTGACATTATTGGAAGGGAGTAACTATTTAACTATGTGAAACTGAATTTGATTTCTGGTTGAAGTAGCTGTTGTAATTTGAAAGTGGGGCTTGAAGATGACAAGCGTGCATGCGACTTGTAGCCTCTGGATGCCCGCGGTTGTCATATTCCAACTATTCTATTTATATTCTTTCTCATGAAAAATTGAAAAAAAAATTTAAAGCTAAGTATTCCTTTTATACCCAAGGCACTTCAAAATAGACTACACCATATCATCCAGCCACCTTTACCTTTTCAGCTTTATGTTCAAATATTTAATTTTGTTGTATAAGTATATTTAGTCTAACATATGTTCAAATATATTTTTTATATATCTTACTATTGAATTTATTTATTGTGTTTCTTTTAGTGTGTGGGAGAATTAAATTATTTTGATCATAAATTAAATATATATTAATGTTCCTTTCTATAATTATACTTGTATACATCTCATGTTCTTATAAACTTAAAAAAAAAAAAAATTCCCTGTTCAATCCCACTCCTACGTCTTATTTGGTTTCAAGAATTAGTTTTGTTTTCTGCTCCATGTGTTTAAATGAAAAAAAAAAAAAAAAACAGAGTCTGTTGTGAAAGACTGATGTGTCAATTACTCTGTAGTAAGATGGTTGTAATATTGGCTCTGCCACATACCTTTTTGAGAATGTAGTATATTCGGATTCTTCTATTTTTGAGTAATGCTTCAATTGCGAGAGTTTGCTCCTGGTAGATATTTTGACTTCTGCCATTAATTTGAAGAGTCAAGATAAAATTAAACATATCAGTTTCGTTCGTCCCATTTTGGATCTATTTTATAAGGTTTGACAACATTTTATATTGGCCGTTGACTGTCTAATACAAAGGTCTACCTTTATCCAGGCTTGAGACGGGCTATTTTACCCTTTTCCAGGTGAAGTTATTAAAAGAAACCTAGACTTTTAAAGGCTCGAACGGAGAAGACTGTAGATGCCCAAGTAAGGAGAGAGTAAATGAAATGAAGGGTAGTTTAGTAACCATAGGTAGAGGAAGACTTAGAAGAAGAATCATAGGTGAAGTTACTAAAAAGAAAGGGAAACTTGACTTAATGCTTAAATGCGAATAACTGAATATGATTCATGATCGAGCACTTTCGCCTGATTAGGACAAGACTTCATTGTTGTTGCTGTTCATGATGAGTTTGACTTGTATGAGATTCAAAGGAGCACAAGTAATGCAAACTTCTGCTCTCAAAATTTGCTTGAGGAATTATAACGAATTTCTTCTCATTTTTGTTTATTCTATCTGATGGAGTGTTGTTTTTCTTAGTATTATATTGAGCAAAAGTATATTATTTGACTAATTTTCTTTGTCATTCTTGAGCTGTGTGTGTGTGTGTGTGTGTTACTTGGGAGGTAACTTTTTCTTAAATAATGAGAGGAGAAATCCTTTTTTTTTTTTATTTTATTTATCTTTAGCAAGCAGCACTGGTGCTTAATGCTTCTTGTCGATTTCGTTACACCTTGGACTTGAAAAAACAAGAAGAGAAGACACAAATATTGAGAAAGATTAGAGCTCATGCACAAGCCATTAGGGTATGCTTCCTTCAACTGGAATGTCTATCATTTTGGTGTTACAAAAATTTAAGTGTACTGAATATGCATTTTGGCCTTCTAGGCAGCATATCTTTTCAAAGCAGCCGGGGATGGTCAAGTGATTGGTGAGTAATCAGATCATGCTCATTGTTATTTTTGGATACTTAAGTATGGTGTTTCCCAATACTTACAAATAAATAATCATCTGGATGAAAGTTCATGTCATGATCATCATCTTGGACTTGAATTTTTTTTTGGCTAAATGTTTGTTTTCAATTTATTAATGTTAATGTTAATATGAGAAGGGTTGATGTCCAATTTTTACCCTAAAATACCCTTCATTATATATAACCTATTAAACATTTATTTTTTGTTATATTAAAGATTTGAACCCAAAACCTTTTAATCAAGTTATATGGGAGGGGTTTGATGCCCCCCCCCCCCCCCCCCCCAAAAAAAACAAAACCCTGTGGGCACGCGCGCGATACCCTTTGTAGTATATATCTCCATGAAAAAATATATTTTTTGGGCATCTCAAAACTTAAAACTTGAGATCTTAGAGTGTAAAATAGTCACCATCTTGACTAATTATGCATGTTTAATAAATAAATGGGTTAAAGGGGATTTTTTTTTTTTGGTGTCCAATTTTTGTTCTGTGAACTACCTCCCTTATTCTTGAAAAACCTATACAATATATTAAGGGAAATCCCCTTTTTGGTGTCCAATGATTTAATGGAATATAAAATTTTTTTTCCCGTTCTCAAAGACTTGAACCCAAAATCATTTGTATTAATGCCAACATACTACCTCAACTAATCTCACATTTGTTACTATTTTACACATTGAATAAAGGATAGATTAGTGCCGAGTAATCCACTAGTGCAATTCAATGTTTGAAGGATTTATATAACTATTTCTGGGTAGTTCCAAGCTGTATTTTATTTTCATCTGATATGATGTGGTTGGACATTTATCGATGATGAATGCATTTTAATTACTGGTAGAAACCACAAAGCCTCCTGTGGCCTCTGCTGGTGAATTTCCAATTGGACAAGAGCAACTTGCTTCAGTTTCAAGGGAGCATGATACCGTTGCTCTTCAGCAATATGGAGGGGTAAGTTTGCTGTGCACCTTCCTTCTCTCTCAACTTTGTAATGATGTTGATCACTCTTTTTTGTTCTGAATCACTATCAGGTTGCTGGGATATCAAATTTGTTGAAAACCAATTTAGAGAAGGGGATTCATGGTGATGATGCTGACTTACTAAAACGAAGGAATGCATTTGGTTCCAATGATTATCCTCAAAAGAAAGGAAGAAGTTTCTGGGTAAATTTTAGCGCATTATGAACCATTGGATCCTTAATGCTTCTGTAGTATCCGATGTTATTGGCCGAGTGATATTGTAGTGACCTATTTGTTTCGGTTTCCTTCTACAGATGTTTATGTAGGATGCTTGCAAGGATCTGACTTTGATTATTTTAATGGTAGCTGCAGCGGCTTCATTGGCATTGGGATAAAATCTGAGGTGAGCTTTGGTGGCAAAATTATGATGCAATAATTTGTTTAGTGTGGGGATTGACACTGTAACTTGGCCTGTTTTTTTCCTCTATCTGCATGCAAATATTATACTTAAATATTTATTCTGGTCTTCACATACTTCCTTTTATTACCAGCTCAGTCTTGCTGACTTTGACTGGAAATTTGAGTTTTTCTTCTCTCGTTTCCTTGTTCTTCTTGCTTCTTGGTAGTTTTATATTATGTAAATAATACAACTGTTAGTAGCCTGTTCAGAGCTACTTTCAATCCCTCCCTTACTCTAAGAGTATACTGGAGCATATCATGGTCTATCTTGATTTAGCCTTCAGCAGAGCTACTTTTCTGTTTCAGGGTATTGAGGAAGGATGGTATGATGGGGGAAGCATTGCTTTTGCAGTTATTCTTGTCATTGTTGTCACAGGTATATAATTTTGTCTTTGTACGGAGAGCAACGCGTATAGCTTTAATTAAATGTTTGGACTCTTATCCACAATTTACAGACGTTTATGGTCCACTTCATCTTTTATTGTGGAGGTTATTAGAATAATTAAACATATAGTAATTTTCCCTTCATCTTGCTCATTTCATTAATTCTTTTCTCCTGGCTTTGTAGCTATAAGTGACTATAAGCAGTCTCTTCAGTTTCGGAACCTGAATGAAGAGAAGAGAAATATCCATTTGGAGGTTTGTGTTCTCGTGTTTCGTTTTTTTCCCCCCGGGGGGAGGGGGGGGGGGATGTAGCTCAGTTAAACATCTTGATCTTATTTTACGACACACATCATGCAGAGAAGAGAAATATCCACTTGGAGGTTTGTGCTCTCGAGTTTTGTTTTGTTTTTTTTGTTCTTTTTTTACTTTTATTTTTGGATTTTTTTTTTGTTTTTTTGGGATTGAACATCTTGATTTTATTTTGTGGCACACACACACAGACGTATGTTTGTATGTATTTATTTTGCATTTTTCCTTTCATATTTTAAACTAAACTAGTGTTCGGATTTGAGTAGGTTATCAGAGGTGGTAGAAGGATTGAAATCTCTATAGAGATTGTTGTTGGTGATGTTATACCCCTCAATATTGGTAACCAGGTACAAGCCTTTTTTGTTCCTTAATTTTAAATTTGTGGTTTTTACTTTTCTTTCCTGATGATTGCCTTTACCTTTTGTGATTGAGTTATGATATGCTCTTTTTAGGTCCCTGCTGATGGAATTTTGATCACTGGTCACTCTCTTGCAATTGATGAATCAAGTATGACTGGGGAGAGCAAAATTGTAAGTGTTTATTTATTTCTGTCTAATGGGGAAATCAAATAATAACCAAATTAACATTTTCTCCTCATATAATCATTTTGCCTCCAGGTCCATAAAGATTCTAAGGACCCTTTTTTGATGTCTGGGTGTAAAGTTGCAGATGGCAGTGGTACTATGCTGGTAATATAGACTTGCTTTTCATTTACTTTTTCGTTTTTTGTAGTTTTTATCTTGTTAATAGGTGGTGGAATGCTTCCTAATTGGATTTATTCATTTAAACCATTTTGGTAAGAGAGTGTGTGTATTCTCCTCCTTTCTCCCTAAACACTAAACCTCTTCTTTTCTTTTTATTCCTTCTGGTCAGTATTGAAATTAAGCTTTTGTTTTACATTCTCATTTTGAAGTATTTTTCTTGGGATTGAGACAAAGAAATCGGATGCTGGAAAATGTATACTGACCTGTTCCGAACTTGTTTATATTTATTTTTTTGAAACCTCTGCATTAAATTGCTTATATATATTTTGTAGTTTTCCCAAATATTCTATATTGGTTGATCATGTAATTTGTTGGTTTCAGATTTTATTGGTTTGTTTATTTTTCTAGGTAACTGGTGTTGGTGTTAATACTGAATGGGGGCTTCTAATGGCCAGCATTTCAGAAGACACTGGTGAAGAAACACCTTTGCAGGTGTTTTTACCTATAATTTCCTTGCCAGATCTTGTGTTCTTAAATATTACTAGTCCTTAACATATTCTCAATATAGGTTCGCTTAAATGGTGTAGCCACCTTCATCGGTATTGTTGGTCTCTCTGTTGCTGTTGTTGTTCTGATTGTGCTACTGGCCAGGTCATTAGATATTGGTTTATGGTTTTCCATTTGTTTTCTTGTGATAATAGCTTTTATTATGCATGCCTCTGACAAGATTAATTTTTAGCAGATTTTTCTCCGGCCATACCAGAGATGCAAGTGGCAATGTTCAATTTAAAGCAGGGAAGACTAAAGTTGGTGATGCTATTGACGGGGCAATTAAGATAGTAACTGTTGCGGTATGTGCCTTGATGAAGTCTAAATTGTGGGAGAAGTCATGATGATGCAATCCAACATACTTTTGTCTATATTTTATATAGTATGATTGTAACCATTGAATATTTAGGTCACTATTGTAGTGGTTGCAGTACCAGAAGGGCTCCCGTTAGCAGTTACCTTAACGTAAGTTTGCTAATTCCCTCTGACCTAGTACTTTTACTTCATTCTGTTGCTTAGTCTTGGTTTTAGCTGACCCTTTTTAGTTAAAAACAGAAGGAACAGTTTATTGTATAGTCTGAATGATGTGTTACTGTTGGTGCCAGAAAATGTGGTGGTAAAATTTTGCTGTTATTATGCTTGTATCTCATTATATTTTATAATTTTGATACCTTTAAATTTTTTTTTGAAGTACTGGCTGTATTTTTGATAAAAGATAATGATTTATCCGTACCTAGTATTTGTTAATTTGCTCTTTGGAATATATTATATATTATTTTTCCCTATCTCTTACGCATCATTTCTTGACCATGTTATAGACTGGCGTACTCAATGAGGAAAATGATGGCGGATAAAGCTTTGGTAAGTCGGTGTTTGTTCTTTGATTGGATTTTGACATACATGTGAATCTCTGTTAAATCTGAAGCATCGAATTGCAGGTGAGGAGGCTTTCCGCTTGTGAGACAATGGGCTATGCAACAACCATTTGCAGTGATAAAACTTGCACGTTGACCATGAATCAGGTATGTTGGGATGTATCATTTGAATTTTCATTGGATTCTGGTTTTAGGCAATTTTCATAAATTTTCTGGAGATCACACTTCAAGAAGCTGTTTCTGTTTTAGTGGTTCAGCAATCAAATACATGCTTGGTGGGGTTAAAACCTTCGTCTGCACACTTCACATGGATTTTGACATACCGGACTTATCAATATTCTCACTAGTGCTATTTTAGCTGTGAAATTCGGAGATCACACAAAACGGGAGAATAGATGGAGATGTAAACCATAGAATTCAGGTTTGGTAGATGAATAGAAGAGATTGTGAATCCTTAAAATGAAAAGTTTGTTTTACAGCGGGAGAAGCACAATGCCTTTTACTGTAAAAATGTCTTGTAGTAGAATGTCAAGAAGAGCCTAAGCTAAGAGTTATAAATATATGGATATTGTAGTGGATTTAGAAGATATCAGGAATGAATGTATTAGAACTTAGAAGGCCCCGCACGCCCGTGCGTGGTGGGTGGGTGATGGAGAAAGAAAGGATAGTGCCTATTGACTGAAATAGATTTTTTCATAAGAGTTGATCAGATGGAGAATTTTCCAATTGTTGAAAGTAGAGGCCAGGAGAAACTTCAGGTGAAAATTCAACCATAGTATTGTTGCTCCTGGCATCCCATGTCGATGCTCACCAGTTTAGGTTGTATATAATAAGCCTTCCGCATTTAAGGTAAATTAGGAGCACAAAATTTCATTGATTCTATGGAATTTGGAAGATATCGATTGAACTCTCGTCGATTTGAAATTTGGGAACATTTTAAAGGAAGTTAATTTCTATGGGTCATAGTTGACATTGATAGTTAACTTTAAGGCAGATTTTCTGTTTATAGCTTGAATTTTATTAAATACTTTATGACAGATGACTGAGGTGGAGGCTTATGCTGGTGGGAAGAAGAATGATCCTCCTGGTAACAAGTCAGAGCTCTCTCCCAAGCTCCACTCTTTGCTCATTGAAGGTGTTGCACAGAACACTAATGGCAGTGTTTTTGTCCCTGCGGTTTGCTTGAACTGATCTTGTTACACTTTGTTTTACTCTTCTCTGTATGGACAATAATTTTGGTGCTGCTGCATTCTGCTAAAGTCTGTCCTTGACAGGGTGGTAACGATGTTGAGGTTGCCAGATCACCAACAGAAAAGGCAATTTTACATTGGGGATTAGAGGTCTGTTTTCAGTAATACAGTTTATTCCCTATTTTTGTCTGTGAAGCTTATATTCTTACAGTTGCTTGTAAATGTTAATCAAATATCAGATTGGGATGAACTTCGACTCTACTAGATAGGAATCATCAATTATTCACGTTTTCCCTTTCAATTCTGAGAAAAAATGAGGCGGAGTTGCAGTACAAACGATATTCTCTCATAGACAGTTTAAGCTATTGCTGCTGTATCTTCTTTGTAATGTGGATTTCTATTTTTAATTGCTTCAGTTGGATCACTATTTTGTGCCCGTGTTGTCCCTGTGTTTCATTCACATCTATGAGCACTAACAAGTAACTCCAATGTCATATTAAATATTAATAACTGTCAATTCACTCTTAAATCTGAATTAAACACTGATATGTCCGTTTCACTTTCAAGTTGTGAGATTATCTACATACCAGTAAAGTATGCAAGTTGACTGGAATATCATCACAATATGCTTGTACTGCATAATGATGTAATCATCTGTTTTATCATATCGTGCACCTTAAATAAGCAAATTTTATCTCTGTATGCAGGCTGACTCTGAAGTTCACATACACTGGAAAGGTGCTGCTGAGATTGTCCTAGCCTGCTGTACACGGTACATTGATGCAAATGACCAGTTGGTAGACATGGATGAGGAAAAGGTTTGATAAAGCAGTTTTATATTCTGACCTGTGCTTTCATAAAGGCATTCTTCTGTTTTTTGTTTGTTTGTTTTCACTTTCTTTTCCTGTTTGGAAATAATCTCAGCCAAGGCGTATTATCCATTCTCTCTCTCTCTCTCTCTCTCTCTGTTTTTCACTGGACTGTGTCAACCTATTTTACAAAGCAAACAAATGTAGTTTGGATGATTCAACCTTTAGTAGTTCACTCGCTTGATCTGGAGAAAGTCCTACATAGTGAAATTTTCCTGGCTTGCAGATGGTATCTTTCAGAAAAGCTATTGAAGACATGGCTGCCGAGAGTTTACGTTGTGTTGCCATTGCATATAGAACATTTGAAAAGGAGAATGTTCCAGCCACTGAAGAAGAACGGGCTCACTGGTCTTTACCAGAAGATAATCTTGTTTTGTTAGCTATTGTTGGTCTGAAAGCAAGTATTTTCCTCTGAATACATGTCTATCATTGTCATTGATGTTTATAATGTATTAATATTTTCTTTTGCTTTTGTTTTTCTCTAATTTAAAATTTATTGTGTTTTGCACACTCATTCCTAGCTGCCAATCTCATCTGTTTGCTTAATTGCAAGTGGTTGGGACTTGGGACTCTGCAGGGATTATAGTTTTGTTAATTTTATTTACCGTCCATGACAATATCTTGTAAGTGGATTCTGTGCATTTGGATTTAACACGGGAATCATTGATAAACTCTAACTTATGATAGCATTTGACTCTAGGATACGCTTCTGCTGGTTAAATATCTGATTCTTAATCTCATATTTGACATGCAGGATCCTTGTCGACCTGGAGTCAAAGATTCAGTGGAGCTTTGCCAAAAATCTGGGGTTAAGGTACTTATTGAATATCAGATTAAATATCCTCAATAGAATTTGTTTAATATCAGATTAGAGATATAGGCTGTATATAAGTTATTCTGAGAGATATAGACTTTATATAAGTTATTCTGTTTTGATATAGTTTCTGCTTTTAGATATCTGATTCTGTTGTATCACCTAGTATTAAGGGATTTTATTTCTGTACCTATGTATATATATATATTGACGCTGAGAGATGATTCTCTCAAGGAATTCATCCAAAACACAATCTGTCTCACTTCATTCGCGTATTTCAAGTTGGTTATCAGAGCGGGTTCCGACCCGGCTCTGGTTTCTATTTGTTTTTCTTCTTTTCCGGCTGCAATCTTTTAGCCGTGTTCCCTTTTCCCACCAGCTGACACTATCAGCTGTGTCTCTTCGTCAGAAACTGTTTTTCCGGCCAAAACCTTGTCAAACATCAGATCCATTCCGAAGCAACCCCAGAATCAGAACCGGAAAGCCAAGTTCGGCCTGTCCCCAAAATTTCACCGCCGTCAACCGCCGCACGCGCCGACGCGCCGCCCCTTTACCTGCGCGTGGTCCTCGCGCCTCCGCTCCAGACGCGCGTGAACGTCACGCTCCGCTGCCCAGGTTTTTTCCGGCCGTTTCTGAGTGTCTGCCATCATGTCTTCTGAGGTAACCCTCGACACCAACTCTAATGGTGGCAAACCGGCTGTTCTAACATCTGTTGTTTCTGGAACCGCTACAATGACCTCTGAAAAATTGATGGGTGCCAAAAATTACTTTTCTTGGGCTGATTCTGTGGAACTTTGGTTCATGGGCCAAGGCTATGAAGACCACCTTACTAAATCTGTTGATGATGTTCGCGCCGCTGACAAAACCACTTGGAAGAAGATTGATGCCCAGCTAAAGCTTTATGTGGCAGACCATTGATCCACCAAAGCTGACTATGTTTCGAGCTTACAAAACTTGTAAAAAGGTGTGGGACCGTGCTAAAGCTTTATACACTAATGACATTGCAAGACTTTACCATGTTGCTAAGAAGCTGTATAGTTTACAACTTCAAGGAACTGATATGGAATCTTATGTTGGGGCTGTGGAAGCTGTCAAGGAAGAGTTTTCGACTCTCCTTCCCTATGTGTCTAATGCTAATGACCATCATGCTCAACAGGAAAAGCTGTTTTTGGTACTTACGTTATTTGGGTTGCCAGCTGAACTTGAATCTCTTCGGCAACAAATATTGGGCACCTCATTCGTTCTTTCCCTTGAGGACGTATTTGCACGACTCTTGCAATCCGGCCCCTCTCTTGAGACCCATACTTCCGACCAAACTGCATTGGCATCCCAATCTTCTTCTCAAGTGTCCTTTCAAGTGCCCACTCGCGGCGGCCGTGGGGGTCGTGGTAATGGTCGTGGTAATCGCACTCGCCTTAGTTGTACCTATTGCCATAGGATTGGTCATACTCAGGATAAATGTTATGCTCTCCATGGTCGTCCTATCAAGGTAGCTAATGTTGTCCAAATTAATGAGCCATCTGACGTTCACTCTGCCGCACAACCACAAGGGATATTTGTCTCAAGTACCAAGCTTCAAAGTAGGCATCCACTCCTGTTGCTTCGGTGGCCCACTCTGGTAATTCTGTTGCTTGTGTCTCTCATTCCTCTTCTCTTGGACCATGGGTCCTTGACTCAGGTGCTTCTGATCACATTTCGGGTACTTCTTCTGTCCTCTCTAAACTTGAACACCCTGCATTTCTTCCTTCTATCACTTTGGCTGATGGTTCTAAAATTGGTGCTAAGGGAATAGGTCAAGCTACTCATCTTCCTACATTACCTTTGAAATCTGTTCTTTACATGCCCAATTGTCCTTTCAATTTGATTTCTATTAGCCAACTTACTTGTTCTCTTAATTGTTCTGTTACCTTTTTTGCTGACTCCGTCATTGTGCAGGATCGAGGGATGGGACAGACGATTGGTATAGGATGTGAGTCTCGAAGGACTGTATCGGCTTACCTTACCCACTACTACTGTGTCTTCTGTTGCTGCTGTTGGGTCTCCGGACGTGGTCCATTGTCGCCTGGGACATCCCAGCCTCTCGAAGTTACAAGCTATGGTCCCGAGTTTATCTCGTCTTGCTACCTTAGAGTGTCAAACTTGTCATTTAGGTAAACGTGTTCGTAGTTCTTTTTCAAGTCGTGTCAATACACGAGCTGCGTCTCCCTTTTCTGTTATTCATTCTGATGTAATGGGACCTAGTCGTGTTACTTCTCATTCTTGTTTTTGTTATTTTGTCACCTTTATTGATGACTTTTCTCGTTGCACTTGGTTATATTTAATGGACAGATCTGAATTATTTGCACATTTCAAGTCTTTCTGTTCTGAAATTCAAAACCAATTCAAAACTTCAATTAAAATTTTACGAAGTGATAATGCTCGTGAGTATTTTTCAGCACCCTTTTCGTCTTACTTGTCCTCCCAAGGCATTTTACATCAGTCGTCTTGTCCTCATACCTCTCAACAGAATGGTGTGGCTGAGCATAAACATCGTCACTTGATTGAAACTGCTCGCACTCTTCTTCTCCATACTCATGTTCCCCTTAAGTTTTGGGGTGAGGCTGTTCTGACTGCATGTTATTTAATTAATCGTATGCCTTCTTCTGTTTTGCAAAATCAAGTTCCTCATTCCATTTTATTTCCTCATGAGCACCTTTTTTCTCTTCCACTACGAGTCTTTGGTTGTACTTGTTTCATCCATGATAACCCAGGCAAAGACAAGTTAAATGTTCGCTCTATCAAATGTGTTTTCTTAGGGTACACTCGATTTCAAAAGGGTTATCGTTGTTATTCTCCAGCTCTTAATCGTTTCTTTGTGTCTGCAGATGTCACTTTTCTTGAGAATACCCCTTTTTTCTCTGCACCCGACATCACTTCACCTTCCATTACGGAGGTGCTTCCTGATCCTTACTTAGATGGGCCTCCTATTCCCACAAAGCCTCTCCAGGTTTATCATCGCCGCCTACGGCCTGCAGTCCAAGATAACTCATCTCTTGAACCCGTGGTTGAACCGTCCTTAGATCCTTCTTCGGGAGTTAGCAGTAGTCCTCCTATTGCTCTCAGACAAGGTACTCGTTCCACCCGTAATCCTAATCCTATTTATAATTTTCTTAGTTACTATCGTTTATCATCTTCGCACTATGCTTTTACCTCCTCTTTGTCTTCTGTTTCTATACCCAAAACAGCAGCAGAAGCTCTTTCACATCTAGGGTGGCGCCAGGCTATGATTGAGATGTCTGCCTTACATTCTACTGGTACTTGGGATCTTGTTCCATTGCCACCGGGCAAATCTACTGTGGGTTGTCGTTGGATCTATACTATTAAGGTCGGCTCAGACGGAACCATTGATCGATTAAAAGCCCGCCTTGTGGCTAAGGGCTACACTCAAATCTTTAGTTTGGACTATGGTGATACCTTCTCTCCTGTTGCGAAGATGGCCTCTATTCGTCTTTTTTTTCTATGGCTGCCATTCGCCATTGGCCTCTTCATCAACTTGATATTAAAAATGCTTTCTTACATGGTGATCTCGAGGAGGAAGTATACATGGAGCAACCTCGCAGGTTTGTTGCTCAGGGGGAGTCTTCCGGCTTAGTATGTCATTTATGCCGATCTTTATATCGCTTGAAACAATCCCCTCAAGCTTGGTTTAGTCGCTTTAGTGATGTTATTTCTAAATTTGGCATGATTCAAAGTGAAGCAGATCACTCAGTTTTCTCCTGTCATTCTTCCTCCACGACCTCCATATATCTGGTTGTTTATGTGGATGATATTGTCATTACTAGAGATGATCATGAGGGAATCACTCAGTTAAAACAGCACTTGTTTGATCACTTTCAGACTAAGGATATGGGGAAGTTAAAATATTTCCTAGGAATTGAAGTGGCACAATCTAATGCTGGGATCTGTATCTCAGAGAAAATATGCTTTGGATATTCTTAAAGAAACTGGAATGTTGGATTCTAGACCTGTAGATACACCAATGGATCCCAACACAACTTCGTCCAGATCAAGGAGAACCTCTTGCAGATCTTGGTAGATATCGCAGATTAATTGGCCGATTGAATTGTTTGACAGTCACTCGGCCAGATATTTCATTTGCCACAAGTATCCTAAGTCAGTTTCTTGACTCCCCATGCGATAGTCATTGGGATGCAGCTGTTAGAGTCCTTAGATATATCAAAGGTGCTCTAGGAAAAGGTTTGTTGTATGAAGATAAGGACAACCAGATTGTTGGGTATACTGATGTAGATTGGGCAGGATCTCCATCTGATAGACGTTCTACATCTGGTTGTGTTTTTATTGGTGAAAACTTGATATCTTGGAAGAGTAAGAAGTAAAATGTTGTAGCAAGATCTAGTGCGGAAGCTGAATATAGAGCTATGACACTTGCCACATGTGAACTTATATGGCTGAAGCAATTAGTTAAGGAACCTAAGTTTTGTGAGCCGAGTAAGATGGAACTGGTGTGCGATAATCAAGCTGCCTTACATATTGCTTCCAACCCTGTGTTCATGAATGGACCAAGCACATAGAGATTGATTGCCATTTCATAAGGGAGAAGTTGCAAAGTGGGGAAATAGTAACAGCCTTTGTCAATTCCAACGATCAACTGGCAGATATTTTCACCAAAGCTCTCCAGGGTCCTCGGATACAATACATATGTAACAAGCTTGGTGCATATGATTTATATGCTCCAGCTTGAGGGGGAGTGTTGAATATCAGATTAGATATAGGCTTTATATAAGTTATTCTGTTTTGATATAGTTTGTGTTTTTAGATATCTGATTCTGTTGTATCTCCTAGTATTATACATAATATATATATACAGAAATAAAATCGTTTAATACTAGGAGATACAACAAAATCAGATATCTAAAAACAGAAACTATATCAAAACAGAATAACTTATATATATTGACGTTGAGAGATGATTCTCTCAAGGAATTCATCCAAAACATAATCATTGTCTCACTTCATTCGTGTATTTCAAGTGAATTGTTAAATTACCGTGTCCATTGTATTCTTGGAGGTGATGCGATGGAAGCACATTACAGAAAGCAGAATATGCATGGTGGCCATGTTAGCAGTTGTAAAATATGCTACAAGACTATAATAATAAAAATAAGAAAAATTCAATCCAGCTACTTTCATTGTCAATGACTTCATGTGATTATAACTGATGCCAAAGAAGCACTGACTCGGTGCGTCTAGAGACCAACATACGGAGTGCTGAATTACGCCCTGGTCTATGGACTTAAATTTTTCTTTATTTTCAAACGTGTTTATTGCTTTCAAATTTGACGGCTTAAAGATTAGCAAGACCAACATTAATAACTTCGTTTGATGATATGAAATACAATGGTGCTTTCCATATCCAGTTTCTACATTCTATAAATAATCCTTTTCTGCCCCTTTCTTTTTTTGTTTCAATTAATTCTAGGTAAAAATGGTCACTCTAATGTCAAAACTGCAAAAGCAATTGCTGTGGAGGAAAAACTTTTCGTGCCATGACAGATGCAGAGATGAAATAGCTGAAGCAATATCAGTAAGAAGACAACAATATTTTCAGGCTCTTAAGAGAGAGAGGTATTTTTTGTGGTGAATGATATTTATTGGCAATATGATTACTAGGTTATGGGACGGTCATCTCCTAATGACAAATTATTGCTTGTGTAAGCATTGAGGAGGAAGGGACATGTGGCTGTAACTGGGGATGGAACAAATGATGCTCCTGCACTACATGAGGTCTGGCTACTACTACACTACTACTATCTTCTTTTTTGTGCTAGTGATTTGTGTTGTTTTCTCAAATTTTAAGTACCACAACAATCTTTATATCAATACTTGTAATTGTATATTGAACACCATGAGAGTTTGTTTACCCCTGGAATACCTGTCTTGTTTTCCTGTTTTTGTAATCACGTGATAAGTCCCTAGGTTTATAATGATTCTGATTTCATTATGTCATGCTTTTCTATATTCGATGTATGAATCTACTATCTCTTGATCATAGAATTTTCTGTTCTAATGAATTGAACTATTTCTTTCTTTTTTCCCTTTTTAATTTATTTCTATACTTTCTGAATATGCTGATATAGGTCTTGCAATGGGTATTCAAGGAACTGAAGTTACAAAAGAAAGCTCTGATATTATTATTTTGGATGACAATTTTGCTTCAATTGTAAAGGTTGGACCTATTTCTTTTCGATTTGAGAGATCTAGTTCGTTCTTAAATTATCTTAATAAATGATGCATAGTATTTACATCTTAAAAAATAATTTATTTCTGGCATTACTAGATGGGTATTTAGGTAGTTAGTCAATATGCCAACCAATGAAAGGTTTGTATATAATTGAACTGCACCGTTTTGGATTGCTTTTGTATAGTGTTTTGCAAGCTGAACATGAATTTGATATTTTTAGCATACCTCTTATATCTTTCAAAATCTATGCGCTTGTAGGATGTGAGATGGGGACGTTCTGTGTATGCAAATATTCAGAAATTTATCCAGTTTCAGCTTACAGTAAATGTAGCAGCTCTTGTTATAAATGTTGTTGCTGCTGTTTCCTCTGGTGATGTCCCACTGAATGCAGTGCAGGTCTGCTGTCTCCCTGTGTTTTGCTCTCTGGCTTTGCCCCTCAATTTATGTTTCAGCTGACTTATTGCTCTTTCTACAGCTTTTGTGGGTAAATCTTATCATGGATACTTTGGGAGCACTAGCATTGGCAACTGAACCACGAACTGATCACCTTATGGTTGGCCTCCAGTGGGCCGAAGGTCGGTCTAATTGTGCCTTTTTCTTTGGATCATGACATTTTTCTTGCTATGTTTTTCTAGTATCTTATCATGGATACTTTGGGAGCACTAGCATTGGCAACTGAACCACCAACTGATCACCTTATGGTTGGCCTCCAGTGGGTCGAAGGACGGTCTAATTGTGCCTTTTTCTTTGGATCATGACATTCTTCTTGCTATGTTTTTCTAGCGTTACAGCACCTGAAGAATTGGATGAATGTCATAAAATTTTGTTCCTTGTAAATGCATTTTTGAATGATGCACCCAAGAATAAAGAAAGAAATTTAATTGAAAGTGTGAATAGTGCAGCTCTATTATTATTAAATCTAAAGATTTTGGTTATTTCAACAGAAGAGAGAAATTTTAAGTGCAATGAATAATAGTCATACCCCTCGAAAACAAAATTGTTGCCAACAGTCCTAAACAGCATATCGAAGGCTGCATTTATTTTGTATTTACATTATCGATATTGGTCCTATTTCATTTGCATATCCAAGCGATATATGCAGTGCCTATGTGCTTCAATGGTTTTTTTGACATGGAGTTTTGTCTTGTATCCTTTTCAGAGAACCTCTCATAACAAATATTATGTGGAGAAATTTGCTGATACAGGTGAGTTTTGTTTCTCATTTCTCAGTTAACTGCTTGTCATTGTAGTCTGCAAGGATTATTTACCTATTGGTTTATGATGTCCTGCATTTCAATTACCGTTGTTATGCTATATACTCTTCTGTAAACTGAATTGCCGATTATGATTTGAACTCTTCAGGCAATGTACCAAGTATCTGTGTTGCTTGTTCTGAATTTCCGAGGTAGGAGCATACTGGGTCTGACACATGACAAAAATGATCATGCAATTAAAGTGAAAAACACTCCGATCTTCAATGCATTTGTTCTGTTTTTAGTCATTGATGAGAAATTATACTTAGTGCTAGCTTAGGACTGTACATTTGCATTTTAAATGGTAAAGTTTTGTGTTGGAAGAATTACCGATGTTCGTTTCCTTATCTTTTTATGCATTTCTATAATAGTATTGCTGTAATGGTGATTGCTAATTTCCAATAGGTGCTAATTGTATCTAGAAAACCAAAGCCTATTGCAATTTTCCTGAGATGTCTTGCTACTCACTCTTATTTACACTACTGCTAAATCCTTGTGATGCGTTAGTGGTTGGCAATGCATGCCCAGTTCATACCTTATATTCGTTGTCATTTTGGGAGCTTTGCTATAGTGTGCTCATCTTTATTTCAATTCTAAAAAAATGTGTTCAAAACTGCAAATCTTTAATGAGTTCAATGCACGAAAGCCAGATGAGTTTAACATATTCAGTGGAGTCACGAAAAACTACCTCTTCATGGGTATAGTGGGATTGTTGTGCTTCAGGTTTGTCTTATTTTAACTCCTCGTTATTTGTCTCTTAATGAAATATTTTAACTGCTAGTGTTTTTCAGATCATCATCATCTCGGCAAGTTCACTTCAACAGTCAGTTGATCTCTGTCATCATTGGGTTCAGAAGGTCAGTTGATCATCTGCACTAGATCCGCGAGTATAAACTTGTAGTTTTGCTTCCTTAATGGATCCGTCCCTACTTATAACTAGAAAGTGCCTAAACCCTATTAGCACCTGTAATATATATGACATATGACTGCAAGGCTTGCTTTATGCTCAAGTGCTAACAGGGTCTTTCCTTTGCTGATTCTCTCTCTTTCCACACTTTCAGTTGGCCTCTTGCTGTGGTTGGTAAATTTATACCAGTTCCAAATACTCCCATCAACAACGTATTTTCAAGATTGAACCTGAGGCCTCACAATAGCAACATATAGGCGTGCTATTTTAAAGACGGATCGTTCTCTTATTGGACGATGTACATGCTTGGTATTTTTTTTAAAGAAAAAATAGCATACTTAAAACTAAAAAATTATCGAAAATCCTAGAAAAATTTTAGGATTTTTTGGGTTTTTAGTGTTTTCTTGGATCTTTAAAGTTTTCTAGGATTTTTAGGATTTTCTAGAGTTTTCTAGGAATTTTCTAGGGTATTTGGGTTTATTTTTTTATGGTTTTCAAGAGTTTTAAGGAATTTTAGCATTTTATAGGGTTTTTGTGTTTTCAGAGTTTTTTAAAGTTTTCTACGGTTTTTAGGGGTTTTAGTTTTAAGGAATTTTAGCATTTTATAGGGTTTTTGTGTTTTCAGAGTTTTTAGGGGTTTTATGGTTCTAGGGTCTTTTAGAATTTCTAGGGTATATTGGGTTTTCTAGGGTTTTAGGGTTTGGTTTTAAGGATTTTTTAGAGTTTTCTAGGGCTGTTTTAAGAGTTTTTTAGAGTTTTCTAGGGTTTCCAGGGTTTATAGGGTTTTTTTAGAGTATTTTAGGGTTTTTGTGTTTTTTTAAGGTGAAAAGATTTTTAGGATTTTTCAGGATTTTCTAGAGTATTTAAGGGTTTTAAAGGGTTTTTTTTAAGGTTTTCTAGAGTTTTTAGTGTTTTCTAGGGTTTCTAGGGTTTTTTTTAAGGTTTTATAGCGTTTTCTAGGGTTATCTAGTTTTTTTAAGTTTTCCAAGGTTGTTATGGTTTTCTATGGTTTTAAAGATTTTTTAGGGTTTATAGGGGTTTTCTAGGATTTTTATGATTTTCTAGGTTTTTTTTGGCTTTTTTTAGAGTTTTCTAAGGTTTTACGGATTTTTTAAAGTTTTCTAGGATTTTTTGGGTTTGTTTTTGAAAGTTTTCTATAGTTTTTTACTGTTTTTTCAGAGTTTTCTGTTTTGTGTTTTTTTAAGGTTTTCTAGTGTTTTTTTTAATGGTTTTTTAGGATTTTTTAGGGTTTTCTTAGATTTTCAGGGTTTTTTAGAGTTTTCTAGGATTTTTTAACGTTTTCTATAATTTTTTTTAAGTTTTCTAGGATTGTTATGATTTTCTACGGTTTTAAAGTTTTTTTAGAGAAGAATTGCGGGAAGGAGCTCTTGAACAGCTAGAAAAAGCCCGGGCCCGTTTGGAACAATTAGAAAATTACAAAAATAAAATTATTCGTTTTGAACAACAAAGAACGATTAATCAAAGTTCTACAGTTTTTAAGGATTTTTTAATAATTTTTTGAGATTTTCTAGGATTTTTAGGGTTTTCTAAGGTTTTCTAAAATTTTCTACGGTTTTTTTTGTTTTTTTAGGGTTTTTAGCGTTTTTTTTGGGTTTTCTAGAGTTTCTAGGATTTTAGGGGTTTTAGGATTTTATAGGGTTTTCTAGAATTTTTATGGTTTTCTAGAGTTTTGTAGGGTTTTAGAGTTTCTGTAAAGTTTTCTACGATTTTTACAGTTTTTGGGTTTTTAAGATTTTTTTAGAGTTTTCTAGGGTTTTAAGTGTTTTTTAGAATTCTTTAATGTTTTTCAGAGTTTTTTTAAAATTTTTTAGGTTTTTAGGGATTTTCTATGATTTTTAAGGTTTACAGGGTTTTTTTTAGAGTTTTCTAGGATTTTTAGAATTTTTTTTATAGATTTCTAGAGTTTTTCAAGGTTTTTTTGTTTATTTTTTAAAGTTTTCTATGGTTTTTAAGGATTTTTTTCAGAGTTTTTTAGGGGTTTTAAGGATTTTTTAGAGTTTTTCAGGATTTTTTCGTTTTTTTAAAGTTTTCTATGGTTTTTTAGGGTTTTTCCAGAGTTTTCTAGGGTTTTCTACAGTTTTTAGGATTTTTTTTTAGTTTTCTAGGGTGTTTAGGATTTTTTATGGTTTTCTAGGATTTCTAGAGTTTTCTATAGTTTTTTTAAGTTTTAAAAGTTTTCTAGGGTTGTTAGGATTTTTTAGGGTTTTCTACGATTTTTATGGTTTTCTACGGTTTTAAAAGTTTTCTAGGGTTTTCTAGGGTTGTTAGGATTTTTTAGGGTTTTCTACGATTTGTATGGTTTCTTGGGTTTTCAAGATTTTTTAGGGTTTTTTAGGGCTTTCTAGGATTTTTAGGGTTTTTTGAGATTTTTTAAAATTTTCTAGGGTTCTAAGGATTTTTAGAGTTTTCTAATTTTCTATGGTTTTTTTAGGGATTTTCCAGAGTTCTCTAGTTTTTCAGGGTTTTTTTGGGTTTGTTTTTTTATAGTTTTCTATAGTTTTTTAGGATTTTTCCAGAATTTTCTAGGATTTTTACAGTTTTTAGGATTTTTTTTATAATTTTCTAGGATTTTTAGGATTTATTAGGGTTTTTTAGCATTTTCTAGGGTTTTCTTTTTTAAGTTTTTCAGGATTGTTAGGGTTTTCTAGGGTTGGTTTTTAGTGTTTTTTTTAGGGTTTTCTAGCGTTTTCTTTTTAAGTTTTCTAGGATTGTTAGGGTTTTCTAGAGTTTTTAGAGTTTCTAGAATTTTTAGGGATGGATTTTTTAGGAATTTTAGAGTTTTTAATGATTTTCTAGTGTTTTCTAGAATTTTTAGGGTTTTCTAGAGTTTTCTAGGATTTTTCAAAGTTTTTTTTATTTTTAGGGTTTTTAGGATTTTCTTAGATTTTTTTAGAGTTTTTTAAAAATTTCTAGGATTTTTTTTGCTTTTCTATGGCTTTTAGGGTATTTTGGATTTTTTAGGGCTTTTAGAATTTTTTAGGGTTTTTATGATTTTTTAGGATTTTCTAGGATTTTTGGATTTTTTAGGGTTTTATAGGATTTTTAGGATATTTATGGTTTTATACTGTTTTCAGGGTTTTTTAAGATTTTTTAGGATTTTTTAGAGTTTTTTAAAATTTTCTAGGATTTTTCTGATTTTCTAGGGTTTTTAGGATTTTCTAGTATTTTTAGGATTTTTTTTGGGTTTTTAGAGTTTTTCAGAGTTTTCTAGAGTTTTTTAAAGTTTTCTAGGATTTTTTTGGTTTTTTTATGGTTTTTAGGGTTCTTTTATGATTTTATGTGGTTTTTAGGGTATTTAGGGAGTTTTCTAGGAGTTTTAGGATTTTTTAGGATTTTTAGGATTTTTTTTGTTTTCTAGGTTTTTTAGGATTTTTTTTTAGGGTTCTTTTTTTTGTTTTCAAGGTTTTTTATGGGTTTACTAGGGTTCTCTAGGATTTTCTAGAATTTTTTTGGATTTTCTAGAATTTTTTAGGATTCTTTAGGATTTTTTAGGATTTTTACGGTTTTTTAGGATTTTCTAGGGTTTTTATGGTATTTCATGGTTTTTTAGGATATAATAGGATTTTTTTTTTGTTTTCTAAAGTGAATAGAAAGTTAGATCTACATTGGATCGCTCTTGAGGAGAAGTACGCCATGCTAATGTGCCTTGGATGATCCACATTGAACTATCCATGTGGCTGGGAGCCCTCACAGTCCAGGCACAACGACGCAATTATCAGGGGCGCGCTCTACCACTAAGCTAATAGCCCGTCGTTTGGGCCTCTCGCCGAGGCCCGCTATGCCAAAAGCAAGAAAAATCCCATCCCTCTCTTTTTTCACCCCCATATGGCGACATGGGGCAAAAAAAAAAAAAAAGAAAGAGCTCCTATCAACTTGTTCCGACCTAGGATAAGCTCATGAACTTAGACTTGCTTCACCTCCGAGAAACGAAAGAAAACTTCTATATCCAAATTTAACTCAGACGTAGCTCGCTCGCTTCTTTTGGGGTGTGAAGCTGTGTCAAACCAAACTATCTAACAAGCATTAGCTCTCCCTGAAAAGGAGGTGATCCAGCCGCACCTTTCAGTACGGCACCTTGTTACGACTTCACTCCAGTCACTAGCCCTGCCTTCGGCATCCCCCTCCTTTAAGGTAACGACTTCGGGCATGGCCAGCTCCCATAGTGTGACCGGCGGTGTGTACAAGGCCCGGGAGCGATTACTAGCGATTCCGGCTTCATGCAGGCGGGTTGCAGCCGACAATCCGAACCGAGGACGGATTTTTGGAGTTAGCTCACCTTCGCGGGATTGCGATCCCTCATCCCAGCCATTGTAGCACGTGTGTCGCCCAGGGTATAAGGGGCATGATGACTTGACGTCATCCTCACTTTCCTCCGGCGTATCACCGGAAGTCTGCTCAGGGTTCCAAACTTCATGTTGGCAACTAAGCACGAGGGTTGCGCTCATTTACGGCACGTTTACGGCACGAGCTGACGACAGCCATGCACCACCTACCACCTGTGTCCGCATTCCCGAAGGCACCCCTCTCTTTTAAGAGGATTCGCGGCATGTCAAGCCCTGGTAAGGTTTTTCACTTTGCATCGAATTAAACCACATGCTCCACCGCTTGTGCGGGCCCCCGTCAATTCCTTTGAGTTTCATTCTTGCGAACGTACTCCCCAGGCGGGATACTTAACGCGTTAGCCACAGCATTGCACAGGTAGATACGCGCAGCGCCTATTATCCATCGTTTACGGCTAGGACTACTGGGGTATCTAATCCCATTCGTTCCCCTACCTTTCGTCTCTTAGTGTCAGTGTCGGCCCAGCAGAGTGCTTTCTCCATTGGTGTTCTTTCCGATCTCTACGCATTTCACCGCTTCACCGGAAATTTCCTCTGCCCCTACCGTACTCCAGCTTGGTAGTTTTCACCGCCTGTCCAGGGTTGAGCCCTGGGATTTGACGGCGAACTTAAAAAGTCACCTACAGACGCTTTACGCCCAATCATTCCGGATAACGCTTGCATCCTGTGTCTTACCGCGGCTGTTGGCACAGAGTTAGCCGATGCTTATTCCCCGGATACCGTCATTGCTTCTTCTCCGGGAAAAGAAATTCACGACCCGTAGGCCTTTTACCTCCACACGGCATTGCTCCATCAGGCTTTCGCCTATTGTGAAAAATTTCCCACTGCTACCTCCCGTAGGAGTTTGGGCCGTGTTTCAGTCCCAGTGTGGCTGATCATCCTCTCGGATCAGCTACTGATCATCGCCTCACCAACTAGCTAATCAGACGCGCTCCCTCCTCGGGCGGATTCCTCCTTTTGCTCCTCAGCCTACGGGGTATTAGCAGCCGTTTTCAGCTGTTCCCCTCACCAAGGGCAGGTTCTTACGCGTTACTCACCCGTCTGCCACTGGAAACACCACTTCCCGTCCGACTTGCATGTTTAGGCATGCCGCCAGCGTTCATCCTGAGCTAGGATCGAACTCTCCATGAGATTGTTTTCTAGAATTTTTTAGGGGTTTTCAGGGTTCTAGGGTTTTTCTAGGGGTTTTAGGGTTTTCTACGGTTTTCGCGAATTTTTTAGGAGGATTTTTTGGTTTTTAGGGTTTTTTAGGGATTTTGAGAGTTTTTTGGAGTTTTCTGGAGTTTTTCAGGTTTTTTAGTATTTTCTAGGATTTTTACGGTTTTTTAGGATTTATTAGAATTTTTTTTTTGGTTTTCAATATCTTTTTAAAGATTTAGGGTTTTCTTGGATTTTTAAGGTTTTTTTAGGATTTTTTTTGCATTTTCTAGAGATTTTTAGGATTTTCTCGGGTTTTTAGGGGTTTTATATGGTTTTTAGGATTTAGTCACCAAAAAAAAAAATATGGTTTTTAGGATTTTGTTAAAGTTTTCTCGTGTTTTTATGCTTTCTAGAAATTTTTAGGATTTTCTAGGATTTTTCTGGGTTTTTAGCTTTTTAGTGATTTCTAGAGCTTTTTATGGTTTTCTAGAGTTCTCATAGACGCGGATAAGATTGGATCCAACCTTAAAAACTACATTGGATCCGATTCGAGATATATTCACAAAATACAAAAAATATTTTTAAAAGTTTATTTTTATTTAAAAAATATTAATAAAAAGAATATTAAACATATTTTTTTTAAATAATAAATTAGAATAATACAACATCATAAAAAGAATATTTACTTATTTATTTACAAAATTCGCAATCCGATCCGATTAGTGTGCGAATCCGATAATTTTTAGATCGAATTCGGATAAATACCGCAGATATGCAGATCGGATCCGATCCATGAATAGAGTTTTTAGAGTTTTATAAGAAACAAATTTATAGTGGAAGAAAGTACATGTTTTGTTAGGTTTTGTGACAATAAAGGGAAATAAAATACATACCTGCTTGCTTGGAATTTTCTCGTACAATGTTAAGCTTCCATAGGATGATGTCGAACCCATGGAATAGTCTGAAGAGGCCCATGATGATATAGTGCTTCTTGCGCTTCTTCTCTACGCTGAAAGCTGGTTTGGGATGAAACCCTGCTGAAAGCTGCTCATTTTCTGAAGGGCAATGCTCTTCAAGTTTAAGCACGTCCATTTCTGTGGGTATGCCTGAGAGATGTCTCTGGAGAAATTTGCAATGAAGTTGTTGGGATGCAACTCCTTACCAATCAAAGGTCCACAGATCTGGTGACCCTTTTGCTTCCGATTTTACCTTTCCTTGAAAACTTGAAAGATACAAGAGCAATTATAAGTGCACCTCCACAGAGCAGCAAATATAGCATCATACGTGGAGTTATGTCAGTTGTTTCAGATCTCCTTTCATTCCTGGTGATTGCAGCATCTACTGTTGCATAAATTTTTTCAACTTCTGAGCCTAAACTAGGCAAATTCTCTAGACCTTCGTTACTTGGTTTTTCAATATTGAACCTGGCACCATCTCCTAGTGAGAGAGGAAAGAAAAAACCGAAGAAGTGAGCATCCTCTTCTTGTAAATGCATTGCTTCTGAAATTTCTGCTTCAGCCAGTTGCAAAGCCTGCCTGCTCTGGTAATTCCTGCTTGGCCCTTAAGTACTTCATCCAATTCTGAAACACCTTCAACATTGAAATAAACGTTGCCTTCTTGTTCTTGCTTTGCATCTGAATTTCCCGCTTCAGTCAGTTGCAAAGACTGCTCTGGTTGTGGAGGATCTAAAGCACTCAGACCGAATAGGGCAAGGAGTGACAGCTAGTGGATCTGAATTATATGGAATGTCCTACTCCTGCTGTACGATGGAGGGCTTTCCGATCAACCAATCCCCTCATATTTTAGGGACATCTCTTTCCGATCAACCAGGGATCACTAATTAGTCGAATGAGCCCATCCCTCTTATCATTTATTGGTCGATCCGGCTGGCGGCTCCTGCATCCATCTCCTGCGTCTCCATGGGGCCCCATCATACAAGTTTGTTGCTACTAGTCGAATCAATAATCAATAGAAGTCCCAATAGAAGTTTACTGACCTGGCTCTTCAATCGACGATCTACTGTTCCCTCTTAGTTGCGGATGAGATGACTTCACTTTCTTGAATGTGAAGTACTGTTGATTTCAGCATCAACAACTTCATTTTTGCCCCTACGAAATACATGGTACTGATTAACCACAACATGATCCGGCACAACGGTCAAGTTGTAGTCTTGCAACTGGGCCAAACTATGAATTTGTAGTCCTCTAACTTTGGATATCAGCTCAGATATTTAAGGACTTAATAAACCGGATATGGAGACTCTGAGCTAAACAATCGAATTTTGCTTTTGCAAACTGGGTGAATTGATCAAAGTTGGCCCTTGCAAAAATCTGAAAGTTGAGACGCTTCATAAGCCTCATGTGTCTTCAAACACTGTATGATGAACCACCGGAGAATTGATGACTGAGATGGAGAAAACAGCAAATGAGAGGAGAATAATCAGACCAAAGCCAATGATTTCATAGAGAAGCGGCGCTTAGGGTTGGCTTCAATGGTTCCCTCTGCAGGACTTGGTTCATCAGAACTTGGCTTTCTTCCTCCATAACCGCCTCATCCGAAGAGACCTCCTCTGCTTCCTTCTGTGAAGCTTCTTCGGACTGAGAATCCTCTGTGATATCAGAGAAGCTACCAGATATGATACTCTGCAAAGTTCCGTCCTTGGTCTAGGTTTGTAATGAAGAAACTGCGGTCTAGGGAAGAGATATTTTGTTTTAGGATCGTAAGGTGGCATCAAGGGATCGGCATCAAGAGGAGCTAAGATGGTTGCTGTGGATGAAGCTGGAGGTGGGGTAGGACTAAGCTTGAAAGTTGGGTCAAGGTTAACACAATCATGATCGAGGAAAACAGTTTCAAATGAAGGTTCTGTCTCAATTTTATCCTCTAGAACCAAAGGAACATTCAGATCATGTTCAGCCTCAAATGACAAATCAGTGTCATTATTTGGAACTAAAGAACATTCAGATCATGTTCTTCCTCAGATGTCAAACTAGAGCGGCTACTATGTGATTCCTCAAAATTTGGAACCCCATCAAATATAGATCAAGGTGGTCTGATTGCAAGCCACCACCACATTCCAAGGGTTCTGCAAAAGTTACCTTGCGAACGTTGTTTTTGGCCTCTGCAGATGGAACAGAATCTGGAACTGGCCCATTCCTCTCAATCAGCACTTTTTTCCTCGGAGAAATAATAATCTTGCAGGAAGCAGAGATGGTCGGAGACATGAAATTCTTTGAGTCCTTCAAGCAACCCGGGCTTCAATGTCTGATCTTTCCCATTTTCTTTGTCATCAACGTACCGCAAAGACCCCCCACTTTCTCTGCCGGCAACACTGTTCCTTACCTGAAAATCTACAGGATACCAAAAGTCCAAAACCACAAATTGAAAATGAAGTAGTGAATCGGAATCCCTAAACTATTTTGACTTTTGAGAAAGCTAAAAATCTTTTGACATAAATCTAAGCACATTTCAAACAACCAGTAATAAAGTAAATAGGAGGGGAAAAAAATAAAAGAGGAAAGGAAAAAGGAAAGGAACCTGAAGGACTGTTGGCGGGAGTGTTGGGGAAAACGGATCTAGAACTAGTAGGGTTTGCGACTAGGGAGGGCATAGAGAATGGGTTTCGGGTAAAACTCTTCCTGATAGGGTTGCTGATTTCTGAACTTCCTCTAGGGCTGGGCTAGAGTTTGAATTTGATGCCACTGATGGCAAGGACTTGTTAGAAGGCATGGCCACGAATTGAGTAGGAACAGAATGATAGTGACGAAGAAGAAGGAGGAAGATTTGAGAAATTCTCAACTGGGATATAATTTGTAACGTGTATATTTTCCAAACGAGAATTTAAATTTGAGTCTGGGAATTTAAACGGTCAACAAATCTAAACGGTTGGAATAAGCTAGCCGACGGAGGAATAGAGGGTAGAGGCTAACTTTTTCATATTAATAATAATAATAATAATAATAATAATAATAAAGTATGTTTTTTATTTCGGAAAATTTGTCAAAAATTTTAAAAATATTTTTAATTTTTATTTTGTTTCAATTTTGTTCTTGAAGTTTTTCTATTTGCATTAAATATATTATTGACCGTTAAATTTTAAAAAATTTAGGACCAATTCAGCAATAATGCGTGACACCTATGTTATTTTTGTGAAATTATTACTAAATTCATCCTAATTTTTTTTGAAAAATTAGCCACCAAAGATATATTTGATACAAATAAAAAATTTTTGGGACAAAATTAAAACAATATAAAATTTAAGAGTATTTTTTTAGATTTTTAACAAATTGATTCATTCCCTCTTTTATAATCTGCATGCAATATATCTCATAATACTCCATAGTTTGCACCTATTACAAAATTATTTGATATCCCATATCTTTTCTTCAAATTTTTCAAAACATTAAAAAGATAAGTTGAAGAGTGATTTCAAATATTATATTTTAGAAAACTATTTATTCTTCAATTTTGCCACTCATTTGAAACTGGAAGCCACTTTGACTTCAAAGAACCACTAGGAAGATATTAGATTGTAAATTTGGTTTGGGATATATTGATTTCATGGTTTGGGAAATATTGATCAAATGAATTTTTTTAAACCCATGAAATCCTAAAAAACCTAAAAAAATTCTAAAAACTTTAGAAAATCATAAAAATCCTAAAAAACAAAAAACTCTGGAAAATACTAGAGAAATCCTAAAAACCCTAAAAGCATTAGAAATCCTAGAAAATCTTTAAAAAAATTCTAAAATTCTTAGAAAACCATAAAAAATCCTTAAATACAAAGAATACAATAAAAATCATAGAAAATTTTAAAAAACTCCAGAAAACTCTAGAATACCTTAAAAAATCGTAGAAAACTCCAAAAAATCCTAAAAATCCTAGAAAACCCTAAAAAATCCTAGAAACCCTAGAAAACCATAAAAAATCCAAAAAACCCTAAAAAACTCTAGAAGACCCTAAAAATCCTAAAAAATTTTAAGAAACTCTAGAAAACCCTAAAAATCCATAAAAATCCTAGAAAACCCTAGAAAAATTCTAAAAAAAAATCCTAAAAACTGTAGAAAACTACGAAAACAATAAAAACACAAAAAAATTCTGAAAAATCCTTGAAAACTCTAAAAAATCCTAAAACCCTAAAAAACCTAAAAAAATCCTGAGAAACCCTAGAAAACTCTAAAAAATCATAAAAATCCTAGAAAATCCTAGAAAACTCTAAAAAAATCCTAAAAATCCTAGAAAACTCTAAAAGACCATAAAAACAACAAAAAATCATAAAAATCATAGAAACCTTTAAAAAACTCTAGAAAATCCTAAAAAACTCTAAAACACCTAGAAAACCCTAAAAATCCTAGAAAACCTAAAAAATCCTAGAAAATCCTAAAAACCCTAGAAAATCCTAAAAAATCCTAGAAAAACCATCAAAAACCCTAAAAGCCCCTAAAAACCCAAAAAAATCCTGAAAAACCCAAGAAAACTCTAAAAAAACCCTAAAAACCTAGAAAATTCTATAAACACTAGAAATCCTTAGAAAATCATAAAAATTCCTAAAAATTCTAGAAACCCTAAAAAAATCCTAAAAAGTCTAGAAAACTTTAAAAAATTCTGGAAAAGCACTAGAAAATCCTAAAAAACCTATAAAACCCTAAAAAAATTCTAAAAATCATAGAAAACCCTAAAAACCCTAAAAAATCCTGAGAAACCCTAGAATGCCTAGAAAACCATAAAAATCCTAGAAAACTTAAAAAAAATTATAGAAAATCCTAGAAAATCCTAAAAAACTCTAAAAATCCTTAAAAATCCTACAAAACTATAAAGAATCCAAAAAAATTCTAGAAATTCTAGAAAACCCTAAAAATTGTTAGAAAACCAAAAAAAATCCTAAAAATACCTAAAAACCCTAGAAAACCATAAAAATCCTAAAAAATCATAAAAATTTTAAAAAATCCTAAACACCCTAGAAAATCATAAAAACCCTAAAGAACTATAAAAATTCTAGAAAATTTTAAAAAACCCTAAAAAAGCATAGAAAACCCTAAAACACCTAGAAAACCTTGAAAAACCTTAAAAAACACTAGAAAATCTTAAAAATCCTAGAAAATCCTAAAAATCCTAAAACCCATAGAAAAACCCTACAAAATCCTAAAAATCCTAGAAAACTATAAAAATCTTAGAAAACGATAAGAAAACCTAGAAAACGATAAAAAACCCCTAGAAAAACCTAACAACCCAAAAAATCCTGAAAATCCCTAGAAAACTCTAAAAAATCCTAAAAATCCTAGAAAACTAAAACAAATTGTAAAAACCCTAAAAAACCCTATAAACCCTAGAAATCCTAAAAAGGCCTAGAAAATCATAAAAATTCCAAAAAATCTTAGAAAATTCTAAAAATCCTAGGAAACTTTAAAAAATCCTAGAAAACTTTAAAAAACTCTGAAAAACACTAGAAAATCCTAAAAATCCTAAAAGCACTAGAAATCCTAGAAAACCCTAAATAACGCTAAAAATTTTAGAAAACCTTATAGAAAATCCTTAAAAACCTTAAAAAACAATAAAATCATAGAATACTTTAAAAAACTCTAGAAAACCCTAACGCTAAAAATCCTAGAAAACCATAAAAATCCTAGAAAACTTTAAAAAAACTATAGAAAACCCTAGAAAACCCTAAAAATCCTAGAAAATCCTAAAAACCCTAGAAAATTCTAAAAATCCTAGAAAACCCTAAAAACTTGAGAAAACGCTAAAAACCCTAAAAAATCTTAAGAAATCCTAGAAAAATCTAAAAAACCATAAAAAATCCTAGAAAAAATCCTAAAAACCCTAAAAAATCCTAGAAAATCCGAAAAACCCTAAAAAATCCCGAGAGACCCTAGAAAACTCTAAAAAAATAAAAATCCTAAAAAATCCTGAAAAAACTCTAAAAAATCCTAAAAGTCCTAGAAAATAGAAAACAATAAAAATAAAAAAAAATTCTGAAAATTCCTAGAAAACTCTGAAAAATCCTAGAAAACTCAAAAATCCTAAAAATCCTAGAAAAACCTAAAAAAAGCATAAAATTCCTAGAAAACCCTAAATCCTAAAAACCCTAGAAAACCCTAAAATTTCAAGAAAATTCTAAAAACCCCTAAAAATCCTAGAATACCATAAAAAATCCTAACAAACCTAAAAACCCTAGAAAATCATAAAAATCCTAGAAACCTTTGAAAATCTCTAGAACACTCTAGAAAATCCTAAAAAATCCTAAAACACCTAAAAAACCCTGAAAAATCCTAGAAAACCATAAAAATCCTAGAAAACCGTAAAAATCCAAGAAAACCCTAAAAACCCCTAGAAAACCCTAGAAAAACCATCAAAAACCGTAAATACCCAAAAAATCCTGAAAAATCCTAGAAAACTCTAAAAAATCCTAAAAACCCTAGAAAACTGTAAAAAAATCCTAAAAACCCTAGAAAATCCTATAAACCCTAGAAATTCTAAAAAACCTTCGAAAACCATAAAAACCCCTAAAAATCCTAGAAACCCTAAAAAAGCTTAGAAAACTATAAAAATCCTAAAAAACTTTAAAAAACTCTGGAAAAGCACTAGAAAACACTAGAGAATCCTAAAAACCACTAGAAAATCCTAAAACACCTGGAAAATTCTGAAAAACTCTAGAAAACACTAAGAAACCCTAAAAACCCTAGAAAACCCTAAAATCCCCTAGAAAACCCTAAAAATCCCTAGAAAACCCTAAAAAATTCTAGAAAACCATAAAAACCACTAAAAAACCTAAAAAATCCTAAAAAATTCTAAAAACCCTAGAAAACCCTAAATCCTAAAATATCCTGAGAAACCCTAGAATGTCTAGAAAACCAAAAAAATCTTAGAAAACTTAAAAAAACTATAGAAAACCCTAAAAACCCTAGAAAACCCTAAAAACCCTAAAAAATCATAGAAAACCCTAAAAATCCTAGAAAATCCTAAAAAACCCTGGAAAACCATAAAATATCTTGAAAACCCTAAGAACCCTTAAAAATCGTAGAAAACCCTAGAAAACTCTAAAAAATCCTAAAAAACTTTAAAAATTCTTAAAATCCCTAAAAACCCTTTAAAATCCTGGAAAACTATAAAGAATCCTAAAAATCCTAGAAAACCCTGAAAATCCTAAAAAACTCCTAGAAAATTTCAGAAAACCCTAAAAATTCTAGAAACCTCTAAAAAATCCTAGAAAACCATAAAAAACCCTAAAAACCCTAGAAAATCATAAAACTCCTAAAAAACCATAAAAATCCTAGAAAACCCTTTAACCCTAGAAAACCATAAAATTTTTTGAAAACCGTAAAACCCCGCAAAAATCCTAGAAAACTATAAAAAACCTGGAAACCGTAGAAAACCCTAGAAAACTCTAGAAAACCCTAAAAAATCCTTAAAAACTTTAAAAATTCTTGAAAACCCTAAAAACCCTAAAAAAACCCTAAAAACCCTTAAAAATCCTAGAAAACTATAAAGAATCCAAAAAATCGTAGAAAACACTAGAAAACACTTAAAAAAAACCCTGAAAATCCTAGAAAATCCTAGAAAATCCTAGAAAACCCTAAAAATCCTAGAAAATCCTAAAAAACCCTAAAAATTCCAGAAAACCCTAACAAACCTTAAAACCCTAGAAAACCATAAAAACCTTAAAAAACCATAAAAATCGTAGAAGATTTTAAAAAAATTCTAGAAAATCCTAGAAAACCCTGAGAAACCCTAAAACCCATAGAAATCCTAGAAAACCATTAAAATCTTAGAAAATGAAAAAAAATCTAGAAAACGATAAAAAAACCCTAGAAAAATCTAACAACCCAAAAAATCCTGAAAAACCCTAGAAAACTCTAAAAAATCCTAAAAACCCTAGAAAATTAAAAAAAAAACCATAAAAATCCTAGAAAATTCTACAAACCATAGAAATCCTAAAAAGGCCCTAGAAAACCATAAAAATCTCAAAAAACCTAGAAAATCCTAAAAAAAAAAATCCTAAAAACCCTAGAAAACCATAAAAATCCTAGAAAACTTTAAAAACTCTGGAAAACACTAGAAAACCCTAAAAATCCTAAAAAGCACTAGAAATCCTAGAAAACCCTAAAAAACAAAAAAAATCCTTAAAAATCTTAGAAAACAATAAAAATCATAAAAAATTTAAAAAAACTCCAGAAAATTCTAGAATACCCTAAAAATCGTAGAAAACCCTAAAAAACCTAGAAACCCTAGGAAACCATAAAAATCTTAGAAAACTTAAAAAAAACCATAGAAAACCCTAGAAAACCCTAAAAATCCTAGAAAACCCTAAAAAACCCTAGAAAATCATAAAAATTCCTAAAAAATCCTAAAAAATTCTAAAACCCTAGAAAACCCTAAAAATCCTAAAAAACCGTAAAAATTCTGAAAAAACTCTAGAAAAACTCTAAAAGACCATAAAAATCTTAGAAAACCGTAGAAAACAATAAAGACTCAAAAAATCCTAAAAAATCCTAGAAAACTCTAAAAAACCTTCAAACCCTAGAAAACTCTAAAAACCCTAAAAACTCTGGAAAACCCTAAAAACCCTAAAAAATTCTGAGAGACCCTATAAAACTCTAAAACCATAAAAATCCTAGAAAACCTAGATAACTCTAAAAAACCCTAAAAGTCCTAGAAAATAGAAAACCATTAAAACAAAAAAAAAATCCTGAAAAATCCTATAAAACTCTTAAAAACCCTAGAAAACTCATAAAAACCCTAAAAACCCTAGAAAACCCTAAAAATCCTAGAAAACGGAAAACGATATAAACCCCTAAAAATCCTAGAAAACCCTAAAAAAGCTAAAAAATCCTAGAAAATCATAAAAATCCTACAAACCTTTAAAAAACTCTAGAAAACTCAAAAACCCTGAAACACCTAGAAAATCCTGAAAAACCCTAGAAAACACTAAAAAAACCATAAACCCCTAGAAAATCCTAAAAACCCTCGAGAACCCTACAAAATCCTAAAATCCCAAGAAAATTCTAGAAAACTCTAAAAAAACCCTAAAAACCCTAGAAAATCCTATAAATCTTAGAAATCCTAAAAAACCTTAGAAAACCATGAAAACCCCTAAAAACCTAGAAACCCTAAAAAATCCTAAAAACCCTAAAAAATTTCTAAAAACACTAGAAAACCCTACAAACCACTACACTAAAAAATCCTACAAATCCCTAGAAAATCCTAAGAAACCCTAAAAAAACCCTAAAAAAATTTCTAAAAACCCTAGAAAACCCTAAATCCTAAAAAATCCTGAGAAACCCTAGAATGCATAGAAAACCTTAAAAATCCTAGAAAACTTAAAAAAACAATAGAAAACCGTAAAAACACTAGAAAACCCTAAAAATCCTAAAAAATCTTAGAAAACCCTAGAAAACCATAAAATTTCTTGAAAACCGTAAAAACCCTTAAAAATCGTAGAAAACCCTAGAAAATCCTAAAAAACTTTAAAAATCCTAGAAAACTATAAGAATCCTAAAAACCGTAGAAAACACTAGAAAACGCTAAAAAACCTTGAAAATCCTAGAAAACCCTAGAAAATTCCAAAAAACCCTAAAAATTCTAGAAATTTCAAAAACACCCTAAAAATTTTAGAAAACTCTAAAAAATCCTAGAAAACCATAAAAAATCTAAAAACCCTAAAAAACTATAAAAATCCTGGAAAACTTAAAAAAAAACTATAGAAAATCCTTAAACCCTAGAAAACCCTAAAAAAACCCTAGAAAACAATAAAATTTCTTGAAAAACCTAAAAACCCTAAAAAATCCTAAAAATTCTTAAAAACCCTAGAAAACCCGAAAAATCCTAGAAAACCATAAAAATTCCTAAAAAACCTAAAAAATACTAAAAAATTATAAAAATCCTAAAAAACTCTAGAAAACCCTAAAAATCCTAAAAAATCTTAAGAAATCCTAGAAAACGCTAAAAATCATAAAAATTCTAGAAAACCCTAGAAAAATTCTAAAAGACCCTAAAAATCCTAGAAAATTCTAGAAAACCCAACAAAATCCTAAAAACCCTAGAAAAACCATAAAAACCCTAAATACACAAAAAATCCTGAAAAACCCTAGAAAACTCTAAAAAAAAATCCTAAAATCCTAGAAAACCCTAGAAAACTCTAAAAAAAACTCTAAAAACCCTAGAAAATCCTATAAACGCTAGAAATCCTAAAAAATCTTAGAAAACATTAAAAATCCCTAAAAACCCTAGAAACCCTAAAAAATCCTAAAAAGCTTAGAAAACTATAAAAATCCTAGAAAACTTTAAAAAACTCTGGAAAAGCACTAGAAAACATTAGAGAATCCTTAAAACCACTAGAAAATCCTAAAAAACCTAAAAAACGCTAGAAAACCATAAAAATCCTAGAAAACTTAAAAAAAACTATAGAAAATCCAAGAAAATCTTTGAAAACCCTAGAAATCCAAGAAACCCTTAAAAAACCTAGAAAATCCTACAAATCCCAGAAAACCCTAAAAATCCAAGAAAACCCTAAAAAACCCTAGAAAACCATAAAAATTCCTAAAAAACCTAAAAAAACCCTAAAAATGCTGAAAACCCTAGAAAACCCAAAAAACCCTAAAAAACTCAAGAAAACCCTAAAAACTCTAAAAAATGCTGAGAAACAATAGAAAACTCTAAAAATCCATAAAATTCCTAGAAAACCCTAGAAAACTCCAAAAAACTCTAGAAAACAATAAAAACCCAAAAAAATTCTGAAAAACTGCAGAAAACTCTAATAAAACATAAAACCCTAAAAAATCTAAGAAATCTTAAAAACGCTAAAAACCCTAAAAAAACCTTAGAAAACCCTAAAAACCCTAAAAAATCCTGAGAGACCCTAGAAAGCTCTAAAAAAAACCTTAAAAATCCTAGAAAATCCTGGAAAACTCTAAAAAATCCTAAAAACCCTAGAAAACACTAAAAAAGCATAAAATTCCTAGAAAACCCTAAAAACCCTAGAAAACCTTAAAAACACTAAAAACCCTAGAAAACCATAAAACTCTATAGAAAAACCATAGAAAACCCCAAAAAATCCTAAAAAGTCCTAGAAATCCTAGAAAACCCTAAAAATCCTAAGAAACACTAAAAAACCACTAAACACCCTAAAAACCCTAGAAAACCCTAAAAACTATAGAAAACCGAAAAAATCCTAGAAAACTTTAAAAACCTATAGAAAATCCTAGAAAACCCTAAAAACCCTAGAAAACCCTAAAACCCGTTAAAATCCATAGAAAACTATAAAAAAATCCTAGAAATTCTAGAAGACCCTAGAAAACCATAAAAATCCTAAAAAACCCTAGAAAATCCTAAAAAAATCCTAAAAACCCTAGAAAACCATAAAAATCCTAGAAAACCTTACAAAACTATGGAAAACACTAGAAAACCCTAGCAAATCCTAAATAACCCTAAAAACCATAGAAAACTATAAAAACCTTAGAAAACCATAAAAAACCCTGAAAAACCCTAAAAAGCATTAAAAAACCTGGAAAACCCTAAAAAAAACCTAAAAATCCTAGAAAACAAAAAACCCTAAATATCCTAGAAAACCCTAAAAACCATAGAAAACTTTAAAAAACTCTAGAAAACCCTAAAAACCATAAAAATCATAGAAAACTTTAAAAAACTCTAGAAAACCTACGAAAACCCTAAAAACCATAAAAATTCCAGAAACTTTAAAAATTCTAGAAAACCCTATACCCTAAAAAATCCTACAAAATCTTAAAAATTCTAAAAAACCCTAAAAAATCCTAAAAACGCTAGAAAACTCTAGAAAAACCATCAAAAACCCTGAATACCCAAAAAAATCCTGA
This sequence comes from Arachis ipaensis, assembly GCF_059453495.1. Lineage (NCBI taxonomy): Eukaryota > Viridiplantae > Streptophyta > Magnoliopsida > Fabales > Fabaceae > Arachis > Arachis ipaensis. The sequence goes on along the minus strand of NC_142440.1, from coordinate 75,425,728 downwards.
AAAACCCTAGAAAACTTTAAAAAAATCCTAAAAACCCTAGAAAACTCTTGAAACCCTAGAAATCCTAAAAAATACAAAAAAGCTTAGAAAACTATAAAAATCCTAGAAAACTTTAAAAAACTCTGTAAAAGCACTAGAAAATACTAGAGAATCCTAAAAACCACTAGAAAATCCTAAAAAATCCTAAAACACCTAGAAAATCCTGAAAAACCCTAGAAAACCCTAAGAAACCCTAAACGCTAGAGAACACTAAAAACACTAAAAATCCTGAAAAAACCCATAGAAAACACTAAAAAATTCCAGAAAACCAGAAAAACCGCTAAAAACCCTAAAACCCGTAAAAAATTCTAAAAACCCAATAAAACCCTAAATCCTAAAAAATCCTGAGAAACGCTAGAATGCCTAGAAAACCATAAAAATCCTAGAAAACTTAAAAAAACTATAGAAAACCCAGAACACCCTAGAAAATCCTAAAAACCCTAAAAAATCCTAGAAAACCCTAAAATCCTAGAAAACCCTAAAAAACCCTAGAAAACCATAAAATTTCTTGAAAACCCTAAAAACCCTTAAGAATCGTAGAAAACCCTAGAAAACCCTAAAAAACTTTAAAAATTCATGAAAACCCTAAAAACCATAGAAAACTCTAAAAATCCTTAAAATTCCAAGAAAACTATAAAGAATCCTAAAAACCGTAGAAAACACTAGAAAACACTAAAAAACCCTGAAAATCCCAAAAAACCCTAAAAATTCTAGAAACTCCTAAAACACCTAGAAAATCCTAAAAAACTATAAAAACCATAAAAATCCTAGAAAAATTTTAAAAAACTCTAGAAAACCCAAGAAAATCCTAAACACCTAGAAAATCCTGAAAAACCCTAAAAAAATCCTAGAAAATCCTAAAAATCCTAGAAAACCCTAAAAAACCTAAAACCCCTAGAAAACCCTGTAAAATGTTAAAAATCCTAGAAAACAATAAAATTCCTAGAAAATTTTAAAAACTCGAGAAAATTCTAGAAAATACTAAAAACCATAGAAAACGATAAAAACCCTAGAAAATCCTAACAACCCAAAAAACCCTGAAATTCCTAAACACCCAAGAAAACTAACAAAAACCGTAAAAACCCTATAAACCCTAGAAATCCTAAAAATGTCCTAAAAAACCATAAAATTTCAAAAAACCTAGAAAACCCTAAAAAATCCTGAAAACCCTAGAAAACCATAAAAATCCTAGAAAAACAAAAAAATGCTACAAATCTTAGAAAACGATAAAAAATCCTTAAAAATCTTAGAAAACAAAAAAAAGTCATAGAACACTTTAAAAAACTCGAAAAAAGACCCTAGAATACCTTAAAAAATCGTAGAAAATCCTAGAAAATCCAAAAATTCCTAGAAAACATTAAAAAACCCTAGAAAACCATAAAAAATCCCTAGAAAATCCAAAAAACCCTAGAAAACCCTAAAAATCACAGAAAACCCTAAAAAATCCGAGAAAACCATAAAAATCCCTAAAAGACCATAGAAAACCCTAAAAATCCCAAAAAACCGTAGAAAACCCTAAAAAATTCTAAAAACCCTACAAAACCATAAAAATTTTAGAAAACTTTAAAAAATCTCTGGAAAACACTTGAAAACCCTAAAAAGCACTAGAAATCTTAGAAAACCCTAAAAAACCCTAAAAATTCTAGAAAAACAAAAAAAAAAACGCTAAATATCCTAGAAAACCATAAAAAATCCTTAAAAACCTTAGAAAACAATAAAAATCATAGAAAACTTTAAAAAACTCCAAAAAACCCTAGAATACCCTAAAAAATCGTAGAAAACCCTAGAAAATCCTAAAAATCCTGGAAAACACTAAAAAACCCTAGAAAACCATAAAAAACCGTAGAAAATCCTAAAAACCCTAAAAACCCTAAAAATCACTGAAAACCCTAAAAATTCTAGAAAACCATAAAAAATCATAGAAAACCATAAAAATCCCTAAAAAACCTAAAAAACCCTAAAAATTTCTAAAAACCATAGAAAATCCTAAAAACCCTAAAAAACTCTAGAAAACCCTAAAACCCTAAAAAATCTTAAAAAACCCTAGAAAACGCTAAAAAACCATAAAAATCCTAGAAAAACTTTAAAAAACCTAGAAAGCTCTAGAAAACAATACCCAAAAAAATCCTGAAAAATCCTAGAAAACTCTAAAAAATCCTAAAACCCTAAAAAAATCCTAGAAAACCCTAAACACCCTAAAAAATCCTTGAACACTCTAAAAAAATCCTAGAAAACCCTAAACACCCTAAAAAATCCTTGAACACTCTAAAAAAACCCTAGAAACCCTAGAAAACTCTTAAAAATCCTAAAAACCCTAGAAAACTCTAAAAAACCCTAAAGCATAAAATTCCTAGAAAACCCTAATAACCCTTGAAAACCATAAAAACCCTTGAAAACCCTAAAAATCCTAGAATACCCAAAAAACCCTAGAAAACCATAAAAACTCCTAAAAACCCTAGAAAATCCTAAAAAACCTAAAAAATCCTAAAAACCACTAAAAATCTTAAAAAACCAGAAAAAAACCCTAGAAACACCATCAAAAATCCTAAAAACCCCAAAAAACTGTGAAAAACCCTAGAAAACTCTAAAAATTCTTAGAAAACTCTAAAAAAATAATCCTAAAACCCCTAGTAAATCTTATAAACCCTAGAAATCCTAAAAAACTTTAGAAACGATAAAAATCCCAAAAAATCCTAGAAACCCTAAAAAAATTCAAAAAAACCCTGAAAAAGCACTAGAAAACACTAGAGAATCCAAAAAACCACTAGAAAATCCTAAAAAACCCAAAAACACCTAGAAAAACCTAAAAAGCCCTAAAAGCCTGAAAAACCCTAGCAAACCCTAAAAAACCCAAAAAAACCCCTAGAAAACCCTAAAAATCCAAGAAAACCTTAAAAATCTTAGAAAACCCTAAAAATCCCTAAATAGCCAAAAAAATCCAAAGAAATTCTAAAAATCCTAGAAAACCCTAAAAGCCTAAAAAACTCTAGAAAACCATAAAAATCCTAAAAAATTCTAAGAAACCCTAGAATGCCTAGAAAACCATAAAAATCCTAGAAAACTTAAAGAACAACTATAGAAAATCCTAGAAACCCTAGAAAACCCTTAAAAACCCTAGTAAACCCTACAAATCCCAGAAAACCCTAAAAATCCTAGAAAACCCTAGAAAACCATAAAAATCCCTAAAAAAATCTTAAAACCCTAAAAAATTCTTAAAACCCTAGAAAATCCTAAAAACCCAAAAAAACACTAGAAAACCCTAAAAACCCTAAAAAATGCTGAGAAAGACTAGAAAACTCTAAAAACCCATAAAATTCCTAGAAAAACATAGAAAACTCCAAAAAACCCTAAAAACTCTAGAAAGCTCTAGAAAACAATAAAAACCCAAAAAAATCCTGAAAAACCGCAGAAAACTCTAATAAATCATTAAAGCCTAGAAAAATCTAAAAAATCTTAAAAACGCTAAAAACCCTAAAAAACCTTAGAAAACCCTAAAAAATCCTGAGAGACCCTAGAAAACTCTAAGAAAAATCATAAAAATCCTAGAAAACCCTGGAAAACTATAAAAAACCCTAAAAATTCTAGAAAACCCTAAAAAAGCATAAAATTTTTAGAAAACCCTAAAAATCTTAGAAAACCTTAAAAAACACTAAAAACCCTAGAAAACCATAAAAATCCTAGAAAACTTTGAAAAACTATAGAAAACCCTAGAAACCCTAAAAATCCTAGAAAATCATAAAAAACCCTAAAAATTCTAGAAAACCCTAAAAACTCCTTGAAAAACCATAAAAAATCTTAAAAACCCTAACAAACCTTAAAACCCTAGAAAACCATAAAAACCCTAAAAAACCATAAAAATCGTAGAGGATTTTTAAAAAAATTCTAGAAAATCTAGAAAACCCTGAAAAAACCTAAAACCCCTAGAAAACCCTACATAATCCTAAAAATCCTAGAAAACCCATAAATCTTAGAAAATGATAAAAAAAATCTAGAAAACGATAAAAAACCCTAGAAAAACCTAACAACCCAAAAAATCCTGAAAAATCCTAGAAAACTCTAAAAAATCCTAAAAACCCTAGAAAATAAAAAAAAAAACCATAAAAATCCTAAAAAATCCTACAAACCAAAGAAATCCTAAAAAGGCCCTAGAAAACCATAAAAATCCCAAAAAATCCTAGAAAACCCTAAAAACTCGTAAAAATCGTAGAAAACCCTAGAAAACTCTAAAAAATCCTGAAAACCCTAAAACCCTAGAAAACCCTAAAAAAATCCTAAAAACCCTAGAAAACTTTAAAAAACTCTGGAAAACACTAGAAAATCCTAAAAACCCTAAAAAGAACTAGAAATCCTAGAAAACCCTAAAAAACAAAAAAAAAATCCTTAAAAAAACTTAAAAAAACTCCAGAAAACCCTAGAATACCCTAAAAATCGTAGAAAATCCTAGAAACCCTAGAAAACCATAAAAATCTGAGAAAACTTAAAAAAAAACTATAGAAAGCTCTAGAAAACCCTAAAAATCCTAGAAAACCCTAAAAAACCCTAGAAAACTATAAAAATTTCTAAAAAACCCTAAAAAATTCTAAAAACCGTAGAAAACCCTAAAAATCCTAAAAGACTCTAGAAAACTCTAAAAACCCTAAAAATCTTAAGAAACCCTAGAAAAACTCTAAAAGACCTTAAAAATCTTAGAAAACCGTAGAAAACAATAAAGACCCAAAAAAATCCTGAAAAATCCCAGAAAACTCTAAAAGACCCTCAAACCCTAGAAAACTCTAAAAAACCCTAAAAACCCTGGCAAACTCTAAAAACTCTAAAAAATCCTGAGAGACCCTATAAAACTCTAAAACCATAAAAATCCTAGAAAACTCTAAAAAACCCTAAAAGTCCTAGAAAATAGAAAACCATTAAAACAAAAAAAAAATCCTGAAAAATCCAATAAAACTCTCAAAAACCCTAAAAACCCTAGAAAACGCTAAAAAACATAAAATTCCATTAAAACCCTAAAAAACCCTAGAAAACCATAAAAACCCCTAAAAATCCTAGAAAACCCTAAAAAAGCTAAAAAATCTAAGAAAATCATAAAAATCCTAGAAACCTTTAAAAATTCTAGAAAACTCTAAAAAATCCTGAAACACCTAGAAAATCCTGAAAAACCTTAGAAAACCATAAAAAGACCATAAACCCCAAGAAAACCCTAAAAACCCTAGAAAACCCTACAAAATCCTAAAATCCCAAGAAAATCCTAGAAAACTCTAAAAAAACCCTAAAAACCCTACAAAATCCTATAAACCCTAGAAATCCTAAAAAACCTTAGAAAACCATAAAAACCCCTAAAAACCCTAGAAACCCTAAAAAATCCTAAAAAGACGAAAAAAAGCCTAAAAACCCTATAAAAACCTAAAAACACTAGAAAACCCTACAAACCCCTACAAAACACTAAGAAACCCTAGAAAACCATAAAAATCACTAGAAAGCCTAAAAAACAATAAAAAAAATTCTAAAAACCCTAGAAAACCCTAAATCCTAAAAAATCTGAGAAACCCTAGAATGCATAGAAAACCTTAAAAATCCTAGAAAACTTAAAAAAATAATAGAAAACCGTAAAAACACTAGAAAACCCTAGAAATCCAAGAAACCCTTAAAAATCCTGGAAAATCCTACAAATATCAGAAAACCCTAAAAATCCAAGAAAACCCTAAAAAACCATAAAAATCCCTAAAAAACCTAAAAAAACCCTAAAAATGCTGAAAACCCTAGAAAACCCAAAAAACCCTAAAAAACTCAAGAAAACCCTAAAAACTCTAAAAATGCTGAGAAACACTAGAAAACTCTAAAAACCCATAAAAATTCTGAAAAATCGCAGAAAACTCTAATAAATCATAAAACCCTAAAAAAATCTAAAAAATCTTAAAAACGCTAAAAACCGTAAAAAACCTTAGAAAAACCTAAAAACCCTAAAAAATCCTGAGAGACCCTAGAAAACTCTAAAAAAAACCATAAAAATTCTAGAAAATCCTGGAAAACTCTAAAAAACCCTAAAAACCCTAGAAAACCCTAAAAAAGCATAAAATTCCTAGAAAACCCTAAAAACCCTAGAAAACCTTAAAAAACACTAAAAACCTTAGAAAACCATTAAACTCTATAGAAAAATCCTAGAAAACCCTAAAAAACCCTAAAAAGTCCTAGAAATCCTAGAAAAGCCTAAAAATCTTAGAAAACACTAAGAAACCACAAAACACCCTAAAAACCCTAGAAAACCCTAAAAACTATAAAAAACCGAAAAAATTCTAGAAAACTTTAAAAACCTATAGAATTTCCTAGAAAACCCTAAAAACCCTAGAAAACCCTAAAACCCGTTAAAAACCATAGAAAACTATAAAAAAATCCTAGAAATTCTAGAAGACCCTAGAAAACCATAAAAATCCTAAAAACCCTAGAAAACCCTAAAAAAATCCTAAAAATCCTAGAAAACTTTACAAAACTCTGGAAAACACTAGAAAATCATAAAAAATCCTGAAAAACCCTAAACCCTAAAAAGCACTAGAAAACCTGGAAAACCCTAAAAAAACCTAAAAATCCTAGAAAAAAAACCCCTAAATATCCTAGAAAACCCTAAAAAACCCTAAAAAACGTAGAAAATAATAAAAATCATAGAAAACCTTAAAAAACTCTAGAAAACCTAAGAAAACTCTAAAAACCATAAAAATCCCAGAAACTTTAAAAATTCTAGAAAACCCTATATACCCTAAAAAATCCTACAAAATCCTAATAATTTTAAAAAACCCTAAAAACCCTAGAAAACTCTAGAAAAACCATCAAAAACCCTAAATACCCAAAAAAATCCTGAAAAACCCTAGAAAATTTTAAAAAAATCCTAAAAACCCTAAAAAACTCTAGAAAACCCTAAAAACTTTAAAAAATACTGAGAAATACTAGAAAACTCTAAAAACCCATAAAATTCCTAGAAAACCCTAGAAAACTCTAAAAAACTCTAGAAAACAAAAAAACCCAAAAAAATCCTCAAAAACCGCAGAAAACTCTAATAAATCATAAAACCCTAAAAAAATCTAAAAAATCTTTAAAACGCTAAAAACCCTAAAAAACCTTAGAAAACCCTAAAAAATCCTGATAGACCCTAGAAAACTCTAAAAAAACCATAAAAATCCAAGAAAATCCTGGAAAACTCTAAAAAACCCTAAAAACCCTAGAAAACCCTAAAAAAGCATAAAATTCCTAGAAAACCCTAAAAATCCTAGAAAACCTTAAAAAATACTAAAAACCCTAGAAAATCATAAAAATCTATAGAAAAACCCTAGAAAACCGTAAAAAACCCTAAAAATCTTAGAAAATCCTAAAAACCCTAAAAACCCTAAACCCTAAACCCTAAACCCTAAAAAACTTTAAAAACCTATAGAAAATCCTAGAAAACCCTAAAAAACGCTAAAAACCCTAGAAAACCCTAAAACCCGTTAAAAACCATAGAAAACTATAAAAAAATCCTAGAAATTCTAGAAGACCCTAGAAAACCATAAAAATCCTAAAACCCTAGAAAACCCTAAAAAAATCCTAAAAACCCTAGAAAACCATAAAAATCCTAGAAAACTTTAAAAACCTCTGGAAAACACTAGAAAACCCTGAAACACCTAGAAAATCCTGAAAAACCTTAGAAAACCCTAAAAAACCATAAACCCCTAGAAAACCCTAAAAACCCTAGAAAACCCTACAAAATCCTAAAATCCCAAGAAAATCCTATGAACCCAAGAAATCCTAAAAAACCTTAGAAAACCATAAAAACCCCTAAAAACCCTAAAAACCCTAAAAAATCCTAAAAAGACTAAAAAAAGCCTAAAAACCCTAGAAAATCCTAAAAACACTAGAAAACCCTACAAAGCCCTACACTAAAAAACCCTACAAACCCTTAGAAAAACCCTAAGAAACCCTAGAAAACCATAAAAATCACTAGAAAGCCTAAAAAACAATAAAAAAATTCTAAAAACCCTAGAAAACCCTAAATCCTAAAAAATCCTGAGAAACCCTAGAATGCATAGAAAACCTTAAAAATCCTAGAAAACTTAAAAAAACAATAGAAAACCGTAAAACACTAGAAAACCCTGGAAATCCAAGAAACCCTTAAAAACCCTAGAAAATCCTACAAATTCTAGAAAACCCTAAAAATCCAAGAAAACCCTAAAAAACCCTAGAAAACCATAAAAATCCCTAAAAAACCTAAAAAAACCCTAAAAATGCTAAAAACCCTAGAAAACCCAAAAAACCCTAAAAAACTCAAGAAAACCCTAAAAACTCTAAAAAATGCTGAGAAACACTAGAAAACTCTAAAAACCAATAAAATTCCTAGAAAACCCTAGAAACTCCAAAAAACTCTAGAAAACAATAAAAACCCAAAAAAATTCTGAAAAACCGCAGAAAACTCTAATAAATCATAAAACCCTAAAAAAAATCTAAAAAATCTTAAAAACGCTAAAAACCGTAAAAACCTTAGAAAACCCTAAAAACCCTAAAAAATCCTGAGAGACCCTAGAAAACTCTAAAAAAAACCATAAAAATCCTAGAAAATCCTGGAAAACTCTAAAAAACCCTAAAAACCCTAGAAAACCCTAATAAAGCATAAAATTCCTAGAAAACCCTAAAAACCCTAGAAAACCATAAAACTCTATAGAAAAACCCTAGAAAACCCTAAAAAACCCTAAAAAGTCCTAGAATCCTAAAAAACCCTAAAAATCTTAGAAAACACTAAAAAACCACAAAACACCCTAGAAAATTCTAATAACTATAGAAAACCGAAAAAATCCTAGAAAACTTTAAAAACCTATATAGAAAATCCTAAAAACCCTAGAAAACTTTAAAACCCGTTAAAAACCATAGAAAACTATAAAAAAAATCCTAGAAATTCTAGAAGACCCTTGAAAACCATAAAAATCCTAAAAAAACCCTAGAAAACCCTAAAAAAATCCTAAAAACCCTAGAAAACCATAAAAATCGTAGAAAACTTTACAAAACTCTGGAATTCACTACAAAACCCTAGCAAATCCTAAATAACCCTAAAAACCATAGAAAACTATAAAAACAATAGAAAACCATAAAAACCCTGAAAAACCCTAAAAAGCACTAGAAAACCTGGAAAACCCTAAAAAAAACCTAAAAATCCTAGAAAACAAAAAACCCTAAATATCCTAGAAAACACTAAAAAAGCCCTAAAAACCAAAGAAAATAATAAAAATCATAGAAAACTTTAAAAAACTATAGAAAACCTAAGAAAACCCTAAAAACCATAAAAATCCCAGAAACTTTAAAAATTCTAGAAAACCCTATACCCTAGAAAATCCTACAAAATCCTAAAAATTCTAAAAAACCTAAAAAATCCTAAAAACCCTGGAAAACTCTAGAAAAACCATCAAAAACCCTAAATACCCAAAAAAAATCCTGAAAAACCCTAGAAAACTCTAAAAAAAATCCTAAAAACCCTAGAAACCTTAGAAATCCTAAAAAATACTAAAAAGCTTAGAAAACTATAAATATCCTAGAAAACTTTAAAAAACTATGTAAAAGGACTAGAAAACACTAGAGAATCCTAAAAACCACTAAAAATCCTAAAAAACCCTAAAACACCTAGAAAATCCTGAAAAACCCTAGAAAATCCTAAGAAACCCTAAATGCTAGAAAACACTAAAAACACTAAAAATCCTAAAAAACCCATAGAAAACACTAAAAAATCCCAGAAAACCAGAAAAACCACTAAAAACCCTAAAAAACCCATAAAAAATTCTAAAAACCCTATAAAACCCTAAATCCTAAAAAATCCTGAGAAATGCTAGAATGCCTAGAAAACCATAAAAATTCTAGAAAACTTAAAAAAACTATAGAAAACCCAAAACACCCTAGAAAATCCTAAAAACCCTAAAAGATCCTAGAAAACCCTAAAAATCCTAGAAAACCCTAAAAAACCCTAGAAAACCATAAAATTTCTTGAAAACCCTAAAAACCCATAAAAATCGTAGAAAACCCTAGAAAACTCTAAAAAACCCTGAAAACCCTAGAAATTCTATAAAAACCAAAAAAACGCTAAATATCCTAGAAAACCATAAAAAATCCTTAAAAACCCTAGAAAACTCTTAAAAATCCTAAAAACCATAGAAAACTCTAAGAAACCCTAAAGCATAAAATTCCTAGAAAACCCTAATAGCCCTTGAAAACCCTAAAATTCCTAGAAAACCCTAAAAATCCTAGAATACCCTAAAAAACCCTAGAAAACTATAAAAACCCCTAAAAACCCTAGAAAACCCTAAAAAACCTAGAATAACCTAAAAACCACTAAAAATCCTAAAAAACCTGAAAAACCCTAGAAAAACCATCAAAAATCCTAAAAACCCCAAAAAACCCTGAAAAACCCTAGAAAACTCTAAAAATCCTAAAAGCCCTAGAAAATCCTAGAAAACTCTAAAAAAAATCCTAAAACCCCTAGAAAATCCTATAAACCTTAGAAATCCTAAAAAACTTTAGAAAACCATAAAAATCCCTAAAAACCATAGAAACCCTGAAAAATCCAAAAAACCCTAGAAAACTATTAAAAAAAAGCCTGGAAAAGCACTAGAAAACACTAGAGAATCCGAAAAACCACTAGAAAATCCTAAAAAACCCAAAAACACCTAGAAAAACCTAGAAAGCCCTAAAAGCCTGAAAAACCCTAGCAAACCCTAAGAAACCCTAAAAACCGTAGACAACCGTAAAAAACCCAAAAAATCCCTAGAAAACCCTAAAAATCCAAGAAAACCTTAAGAATCTTAGAAAACCCTAAAAACCCTAGAAAACCATAAAAATCCTAGAAAACCCTAAAAACGTTAGAAAACCATAAAAATCCCTAAATAACCAAAAAAATCGAAAGAAATTCTAAAAATCTTAGAAAACCCTAAAAGCCTAAAAAACTCTAGAAAACCCTAAAAATCCTAAAAAATCCTGAGAACCTTTAAAAATCCTAGAAAACCCTACAAATCCCAGAAAACCCTACAAATCCTAGAAAACCATAAAAATCCCTAAAAAAGCCTAAAAACCCTAAAAAAAATTCTAAAAACCCTAGAAAATCCTAAAACCCAAAAAAACACTAGAAAACCCTAAAAACCCTAAAAATGCTGAGAAACACTAGAAAACTCTAAAAACCCATAAAATTCCTAGAAAAACCTAGAAAACTCCAAAAAACCCTAGAAAACCATAAAAACCCCTAAAAATCCTAGAAAACCCTAAAAGAACTAAAAAATCTAAGAAAATCATAAAAATCCTAGAAACCTTTAAAAAACTCTAGAAAATTCTAAAAAACCCTGAAACACCTAGAAAATCCTGAAAAACCTTAGAAAACCCTAAAAAAACCATAAACCCCTAGAAAACCCTAGAAAACCCTACAAAATCCTAAAATCCCAAGAAAATCCTAGAAAACTCTAAAAAAACCCTAAAAACCCTAGAAAATCCTATAAACCCTAGAAATCCTAAAAAAACCTTAGAAAATCCTAAAAACCCTAAAAAATCCTAAAAAGACTAAAAAAAACCTAAAAACCCTAGAAAATCCTAAAAACACTAGAAAACCCTACAAACCCCTACACTAAAAAACCCTAAACCCTAAACCCTAAGAAACCCTAGAAAACCATAAAAATCACTAGAAAGCCTAAAAAACAATAAAAAAAATTCTAAAAATCCTAAATCCTAAAAAATCCTGAGAAACCCTGATGACATGTCATCATATCCCTGTTTTTCTATGCTTTTTTCTTTGTTTTTATTAGGTTTTATGCACTTTCTTGTATCATAAGAAAGCAATTTGGAATGAAAATGCATAACTTCTTTGAATCAAACAACCACCATATAATTGATGCTAAATCATGAGGTTTAGGCCAAATTTAATTGCAGTTTTATGATTTGTAAACCTTGTGAATTTGGTGATACTTTGATTGGTTGTTTTGATTAATTGTAGGTGAAGAAAAGAAGAAAAGAAGAAAAGCGTGACCTAAGAAGCGTGGTTCAAGGAATAGAAAGTGTGGCCATCAAAGGAGAAAGTGTAGTGCAACAAACCATGGAACCCATTCCAAGAGCACCAAGCACTAAGAGAGCGCTACACTCACTTCCAAGGGACCAAGGCACAAAGCTCAGCTCACTTTGTGAGCTGAGCACAACACAAGGCCAAGAAATAAGGAAATGAGGAACCAAGCTCAGCTCACAAAGTGAGCATTATCGAGAGCGCTAGAGGAGAAATTCAAGAAAAATGATTTCCAAATGCATGCTCCAAGACTTGAACCCATGACCAAAGGGAAAGGGTGGAGGCGCTACTCTCATGGAAAATAAGCCAAAATTGGCCAAATGCACTCCCCAAGCTTCGAACCCCACACCTTGAGGAAGCAAGGAAGCAAGGCAACCAAGAAAAGGGGTAGCGCATGCTTCCCATGGGTTTCGAACCAAGGACCCTTCCTTGGATACACCAAAGCTCAGCTCACAAAGTGAGCTGAGCGCTACTTCTTGATGCATGGGGGCACATCTTGACACGGCCAGGAAAGGAGTGGAGCGCATGACACGGTCCAAGGGGCAGCACAACAAATTGGCACTAAGGCACCAATGCTCAGCTCACAAAGTGAGCTGAGCTCTCCCCTGATGCACCCCAAGACAGCAGCACGCTATCAATGCTTCCCCACACTAAGTGTCGAAGCTCAGCTCACTTTATGAGCTGAGCACTCCCCTGGAAGCATATTACCCATGGGCTGAAAATTCAACCAAAAGTCCAATTTAATTCAAATCTTCACCAAATCAAAAGCCCATCCAAATTCCAATATCCAAGAATAGAAAGTGTATAAATAGGAGTTAGTTTGATGTAATTAGGGGAGCTGAATTTTACTTTTGAATTTTCCTTTCATTTTCATTTTGAGCTTTTAGTTTTGAATTTAGATTTCAGAGAACTTGGGAGGAGAATTGATCTCTCTTCTTCTTGGTTCTTGCTTGAACACTCTTTAATTTTCTTGCTTTGGATCTTTGGTGGAGAATTGAAGAAATTCTGTTTCAATCTCACCTTGAGATCCCTTGTTTATTTTCTTTCTGCATAATTGAATTTGAATTTCTGTCTACTGCTTCTTCATCTACTTTGTTTCTGCAATTTACTTTTCTTTGTTTCTTTTGCAATTGCTCTTGTTGGATCAAGGAAGGATTTGAGATCTAGACTTGTTATCTAGTCTCTTCTACTTGTTATCTAGACTTGTTATCTAGTCTCTTCCTAGTTCTTTAAATTCTCAAGTCATTTTACTTTTCTGTTAAGATCTACTTCACTGCGCTTCAATTTTCTCTTTTATGTTTAATGCCATTTACTTGTTTCTTGTCTAATTCCTGCAAGTCCACGTCCCAATCCCTTTTATGATTCAAGCAATTTACATTTCTTGCACTTTAAGCTTCTGTTATTTACATTTCTTGCAAGTTAAGTTTCTGCACCTTATTTTACATGTTCTTTAAGATTCAGTATCTTTATTTTCCTGCTCTTTAGTTTACTGCAATTTTCCCTTTCCCTTTTACATTCTAAGCAGTTTAGTTTCTGTTAATCAAAAACACTCAACCAACAATTGATTCGCTTGACTAAATCAACCACTAAACTAAAATTGCTCAATCCTTCAATCCCTGTGGGATCGACCTCACTCATGTGAGTTATTATTACTTGATGCGACCCGGTACACTTGCCGGTTAGATTTGTGTGTTTTGGTGGTTAATTTATTTTTCACCAAAATACTCATCAAACCCTAGATTGCATAGAAAACCTTAAAAATCCTAGAGAACTTAAAAAAACAATAGAAAACCGTAAAAACACTAGAAAACCCTAGAAATGCAAGAAACCCTTAAAAACTCTAGAAAATCCTACAAATTCCAGAAAACCCTAAAAATCCAAGAAAACCCTAAAAAACCTTAGAAAACCATAAAAATCCCTAAAAAACCTAAAAAAAAACCCTAAAAATGCTAAAAACCCTAGAAAACCAAAAAACCCTAAAAAATTCAAGAAAACCCTAAAAACTCTAAAAAATGCTGAGAAACACTAGAAAACTCTAAAAACCAATAAAATTCCTAGAAAACCCTAGAAACTCCAAAAAACTCTGGAAAACAATAAAAACCCAAAACAATTCTGAAAAACCACAGAAAACTCTAATAAATCATAAAACCCTAAAAAAATCTAAAAAATCTTAAAAACGCTAAAAACCGTATAAAAAACCTTAGAAAACCCTAAAAACCCTAAAAAATCCTGAGAGACCCTAGAAAACTCTAAAAAAAACCATAAAAATCCTAGAAAATCCTGGAAAACTCTAAAAAACCCTAAAAACCCTAGAAAACCCTAAAAAAGCATAAAATTCCTAGAAAACCCTAAAAACCCTAGAAAACCATAAAACTCTATAGAAAAACTCTAGAAAACCCTAAAAAACCCTAAAAAGTCCTAGAAATTTTTAAAGTTTTCTAGGAATTTTATGGTGTTTTAGGATTTTTTGAGTTTTCTCCGATTTTTTATTGTTTTCTAGGGTTTTTAGGGTTTTCTTGGGTTTTCTAGAGTTTTTAAAGTTTTCTAGGATTTTTTCTTTACTTGGGCTTTTAGGATTTTTTTAGGGTATTCTGTGTTTTTAGGGGTTTTTTATTGTTTTCGAGTCTTTTTTAAGGTGTTGTAGGATTTTTCGAGCTTTTAGGATTTTTTTTTGTGTTTTTTAGGATTTCTTAAGCTTTTCTAGACTTTTTTAAAGTTTTGTAGGATTTTTTTGGTTTTCTAGGGTTTTTACGGTTTTTTTTGTTTTTCTAGGATTTTTTAGGGGTTTCAATGATTTTTTTGGGTTTTTTAGGGTTTTCTAAGATTTTTAGGATTTTTTCGGGTTTTCTAGGATTTTTAGGGTTTTCTAGAGTTTTTTAAAGTTTTCTAGGACTTTTATGGTTTTCTTCGGGATTTTAGGGTCTTTTAGGATTTTCTAGGGTTTTTAGGAATTTCTAGGGTTCTCTAGGATTTTTAGGATTTTTTAGGATTTTAGGATTTTCTAGGGTGTTTAAGGTTTTCTAGGATTTTTAGGGTTTTCTAGGTTTTTTAGGATTTTTAGGATTTTCTAGGGTTTTAAAGGTTTTCGAGGGTTTTTAGGGTTTTCTAGGGTTTCTATGATTTTCTAGGGTTTTTAGGGGTTTCTTGGGTTTTCTAGAGTTTTTTAAAGTTTTCTTGTATTTTTTTGCTTTTCTAGGGCTTTTAGGGTATTCTGTGTTTTTAGGATTTTTTTTATGGTTTTCGAGGCTTTTTAAAGGTTTTGTAGGATTTTTCAGGGTTTTAGGATTTTTTTTAGGGTTTTCTAAGGTTTTTTGGGTTTTTTAGGCTTTTCTAGCATTTTTTTTAAAGTTTTCTAGGATTTTTTTTGGTTTTCTAGGGTTTTTAAGGTTTTTTTTTGTTTTCTAGGATTTTTTTTTAGGGTTTTCAAGGATTTTTGGGGTTTTTTAGGGTTTTCTAAGATTTTTAGGATTTTCTAGAAAACCCTAAAAAAATGTAAAAATCCTAGAAAACTTTAAAAATTCTAGAAAACCCTAAAACCCCAGAAAACCATAAAAACCCAAAAAACGCTAAAGATTTTCAAGGGTTTTCTATAGTTTTTTAAAGTTTATTAGGGTTCTCTAGGATTTCTAGTGTTTTTCAGGTTTTTTTTGGGTTTTTAAGGTTTTCTAGGTTTATTAATGTTTTCCATAGTTTTCTATAATTTTTTTAAGTTTTCTAGGATTTTTATAGTTTTATAGGGTTTTCTAGTGTTTTTTAGGATTTTCTTTGGGGTTTTTTTAGTTTTTTAAGGGTTTTCAAGGGTTTTTAGGGTTTTTAAGATTTTTACGGTTTTCTAGGGTTTTTAGAGTTTTTTAGCGTTTTCTAGGGTTTTTTTTGGGTTTTTTAGGGTTTTTAGGGTTTTCTAAGATTTTCTAGAGTTTTTTAAAGTTTTCTAGGATTTTTTTGGTCTTCTATGTTTTGTAGGGTTTTTTATGGTTTTCTAGGACTTTTAGGGTATTTTAGAGTTTTTTAGGGTTTCTAGGATTTTTAGGGCTTTTGTGAGTTTTCTAGGTTTTTTAGGGTATTTAGGGTTTTCTACGGTTTTTAGGATTTTTTTAGGATTCTCTGGGGTTTTTATTGTTTTTTAGGATTTTCTAGAGTTTTTTATAGTTTTCGAGAATCTTTATGGTTTTCTACGGTTTTTTAGGGTTTTCTAGGGTTTTTAGAATTTTTTAGGGTTTGCTAATGTTTTTCAGGGTTTTTAGGGTTTTTAGGATTTTTTAAGGTTTTTAGGGTTTTCTAGGGTTTTTAAGGTTTCCTAGGGTTTCTATGGTTTCCTAGGGTTTTTAGGGTTTTTTAGAGTTTTCTAGTGTTCTTCAGGGTTTTCTTGGGTTTTCTAGGATTTTCTAGGGTTTTTAAGGTTTTTAGGGTTCTCTAGGGTTTTTTAGGATTTTTAGGGTTTTTAGGGTTCTCTAGGGTTTTTTAGGATTCTTAGGGTTTTTAGGGTTCTCTAGGGTTTTCTAGGATTTTTAGGTTTTCTAGGGTTCTATAATTTTTAAAGTTTTCTAGGAATTTTATGGTTTTTTAGGATTTTTAGAGTTTTCTCCGATTCTTTATGGTTTTCTAGGGTTTTTAGGGTTTTCTTGGGTTTTCTAGAGTTTTTAAAGTTTTCTAGGATTTTTTTTCTTTTCTTGGGCTTTTAGGATTTTTTTAGAGTATTCTGTGTTTTTAGGGGTTTTTTATGGTTTTCGAGGCTTTTTTAAGGTTTTGTAGGATTTTTCGAGCTTTTAGGATTTTTTAGGGTTTTTTTGGGTGTTTTAGGATTTTCTAGGCTTTTCTAGACCTTTTTAAAGTTTTGTAGGATTTTTTTGGTTTTCTAGGGTTTTTACGGTTTTTTTTTGTTTTCTAGGATTTTTTAGGGGTTTCAATGATTTTTTTTGGTTTTTTAGGGTTTTCTAAGATTTTTAGGATTTTTTCGGGTTTTCTAGGATTTTTAGGGTTTTCTAGAGTTTTTTAAAGTTTTCTAGGATTTTTATAGTTTTCTCGGGATTTTAGGATTTTTTAGGGTTTTCTATGGTTTTTATGATTTTTTAAGGTTTTCTAGAGTTTTAGGGTTTTTTAGTGTTCTTCAGGATTTTCTTGGGTTTTTTGGGTTTTCTAGTGTTCTTCAGGGTTTTCTTGGGTTTTCTACCGTTTTCTAGGGTTTTTAGGATTTTCTAGTGTTCTTCAGGGTTTTCTTGGGTTTTCTACCGTTTTCTAGGGTTTTTAGGATTTTCTAGAGTTCTCTAGGATTTTTAGGATTTTTTAGGATTTTTAGGATTTTCTAGGGTGTTTAAGGTTTTCTAGGATTTTTAGGGTTTTCTAGGTTTTTTTAGGGTTTTTAGAGTTTTCTAGGGTGTTTAAGGTATTCTAGGGTTTTTAGGGTTTTCTAGGTTTTTTAGGATTTTTAGGGTTTTCTAGGGTTTTTAAGGTTTTCTAGGGTTTTTAGGGTTTTCTTGGGTTTTCTAGAGTTTTTTAAAGGGTTAAGTACTGAAATCGTCCCAAAGGTAAGTGGCGAAAATCAAATTCGTCCCCGACGTTTTTTTGCTATTAAAATCATCCCGATCGTTCAGAAACACTTTAAAATCATCCTTTTCCGAATTTTTGGACAAAAATACCCTTGACTATTAATAAAAATAAAAAAAAAACCCCTACCGCCACCCTCACCCATCAGCATCTCTTCGCTTCTCTCTCCCCCCCCCCCAACCCCCGAATTTCCCTTCCTCCTACACCCACCCCCAAACCCCACCCCCAAATCCCATCCCATCATCATCATCATCATCATCATCAGTTCCCACTCCCTCACCCCCATCACCGTCGCCCCCTCACCCATTCACCGCCGCCGCCTCACCCCCTCACCGCCGCCGCCCCTGCGTCCAACCCGCCGCCGCTCCGCGTCCAACCCTCCTGCCGCACCGTGGGTCCAACCCCCGCACCGCACCGCACTGCACCACCGCATCTTCTTCTTCTTTTTCTTTTTCTTCTGTGAACTGAATTTGTTGAATCTGTGGACTGAATTTTTTGTAAAATTTGTTGTGCATGTTTGAATTTTCTGTTGATGATGATGATGATGATGAACATGAAGAGAGGGACATGAGAAAGGGGGTGGGGGAGGAGGTATTACAGTGAGGGGGTGAGGGAGTGGGTGAGGGGGAGGTGGTCAGGGGTAGGGGGCGAGGGATGGGGGGTTACAGTGAAGGGGTGAGGGAGTGGGTGAGGGGGTGGAGGATTACAGTGAGGGGGTGAGAGAGTGGGTAAAGGGGAGGAGGTGAGAGGTAGGGGGTGAGGGGGTGGAGGGTTACAGTGAGAGGGTGAGGGAGTGGGTGAGGGGTAGGGGTGAGGGGGTGGAGGATTACAGTGAGGGGGTGAGAGAGTGGGTGAGGGGGAGGCGGTGAGGGGTAGGGGGTGAGGGGGTGGAGGGTTACAGTGAGGGGGTGAGGGGGTGAGGGGTGGGGGATGAGGGGGAGGGGGTTTACGGTGAGGGAGTGGGTGAGGGGGGGGGGGCGGTGAGGGGTGGGGGGTTACCGGAGTGGGGTTAAGGAGTTGGTGTTTGTGTTTGTGTCTGTGGTGGTGGTGGTGGTGGTGGTGGTGGTGGTGGGGTGATCAAGGTGAAGAGGAGAATGATGATGATGAGGGTATTTTGGTCCAAAAATTTGGAAAAGGATGATTTTAAAGTGTTTCTGAACGTTCGGGATGATTTTAATAGCCAAAAAACGTCGGGGATGAATTTGATTTTCGCCACTTACCTTAGGGACGATTTCAGTACTTAACCCTTTTTTAAAGTTTTCTTGTATTTTTTTGCTTTTCTAGGGCTTTTAGGGTATTCTGTGTTTTTAGGGTTTTTTTTATGGTTTTCGAGGCTTTTTAAAGGTATTGTAGGATTTTTCAGGGTTTTAGGATTTTTTTTAGGGTTTTCTAAGTTTTTTTGGGTTTTTTAGGCTTTTCTATTATTTTTTAAAGTTTTCTAGCATTTTTTTTTATTTTCTAGGGTTTTTAAGGTTTTTTTTTTGTTTTCTAGGATTTTTTTAGGGTTTTCAAAGATTTTTGGGGTTTTTTAGGGTTTTCTAAGATTTTTAGGATTTTTAAAATTTTTTAGGGTTTTCTAGGATTTTTATGGTTTTTTTCTGGATTTTAGGATTTTCTAGGGTTTTTACAATTTTTTTGGGTTTTCTAGGGTTTTTAGGGTTTTCTAGGATTTTTTCGGTTTTTAGGGTTTTCTACGGTTTTCAGGGTTTTTTAAGGTTTTCTAGGATTTTTAGGGTTTTCTAAGTTTTTTAAGGTTTTCTAGGCTTTTTAGGGTTCTTTAGAGTTTTCTAGGGTTTTTTGGGTTTTTTTTAGAGTTTTCTAGTATTTTTAGGGTTTTTTTTTGTTTTTAGGATTTTTTTGGAATTTCTAGGATTTTCTAGAGTTTTTTAAAATTTTCTAAGATTTTTATGGTTTTTTACAGTTTTTAGGGTTTTCTAGTATTTTTCAGGATTTTTTTGGGTTTTTATGGTTTTTTAGAGTTTTCTAGTGTTCTTCAGGGTTTTCGGTTTTCTAGAGTTTTGTATGGTTTTTTAGGGAGATCTAGGGTTTTCTAGAGTTTTTTTAGTTTTCTAGGATTTTTATGGTTTTCTAGGATTTTTTAGGTTTTCTAGGGTTTTTAGGGCTTTTTATGATTTTTTAGGGTTTTCTAGGTTTTTTGGAGTTTTTTAGGGATTTCTATGATTTTTAGGATTTTTTAGGGGTTATTTATGGTTTTTTAGTGTTTTTTAGGGTTTTCAGGATTTCTTTTTAGGGTTTTCTAGTGGTCTTTAAAGTTTTTAGGGTTTTCTAAAAAATCCTACAAAACCTTAAAAACCCTAAAAATTTTAGAAAAACATAAAAAAACCCTAAAAACTCTAGAAAAAACCCAATTTTAAAAAACTCTAGAAAACCAAAAAACCCTAAAACACCTAGAAAACCCTGAAAAACCCTCGAAAACCCTAAAAAACCAAAAACCCTAAAACACTTAGAAAACCCCAAAAACCCTAAAAAACCATAAAAACCTAGAAAACTTTAAAAAATTATAGAAAACCTTGGAAAACACTAAAAAACCCTAAAAAGTCGTAGAAATCCTAGAAAACACTAAAAAATCCTAAAAATTCTAGAAAATCCTAAAAAAATGCTAAAAATTCTAGAAAACAGTAAAAAACACTAAAAAATCATAAAACACCCTAAAAACCATAGAAAATCCAAAAAAAATCCTAAAAACCATAGAAAACCGAAAAAATCCTAGAAAACTTTAAAAACCTATAGAAAATTCTAGAAAACCCTAAAAAACCCTAAAAACCCTAGAAAACCTTAAAAACCATAGAAAACTATAAAAAATCTTAAAAACACTAGAAAATCCTAAAAAACCCTAAAAATTCTAGAAAATCCTAAAAACGCTAGAAAACCCTAGAAAATCTTAAAAATCCTAGAAAATCCTAAAAAAACCTAGAAAACCATTAAAAAAAACCCTAAAAACCCTTGAAAACCCTAAAAACGCTAGAAAACTTGAGAAAAGCCTAAAAACGCTAAAAAATCCTGATAAAAATTAGAAAACTCTAAAAAACTATTAAAACCCTAGAAAACCCTAGAAATCTCTAAATTTCTAGAAAACCCTAAAACACCTAGAAAATCCTAAAAAACCATAAAAACCGTAAAAAATCACAAAAATCCTAGAAAAATTTTAAAAAACTCTAGAAAATCCTAGAAAACCCTAAAACACCTAGAAAACCCTAAAAAACCCTAGTAAATTCTAAAAATCCTAGAAAACCCTAAAAAACCTAAAATCCCTAGAAAACCCTACAAAATCCTAAAAACCCTAGAAAACCATAAAAATCCTTGAAAACTTTTAAAAAACTCGAGAAAGGTCTAGAAAAAACTAAAAAACCCTAGAAAACGATAAAAAACCCTAGAAAATCCTAACAACTCAAAAAACCCTGAAATTTCTAAACACCCAAGAAAACTCTAAAAAACAGTAAAAAACCCTATAAACCCTAGAAATACTAAAAAGGCCCTTGAAAACTATAAAAATCCCAAAAAACCCTAGAAAACCCTAAAAAATTCTAAAAACCCTAGAAAATCATAAAAATCCTAGAAAACTCTGGAAAACACTAGAAAACCCTAAAAACCCTAAAAAGCACTAGAAATCATAGAAAACCCTAAAAAACCTAAAAATCCTAGAAAACCCAAAAAAATGCTTAAAATCCTAGAAAACCATAAAAAATCCTTAAAAACCTTAGAAAACAATAAAAATCATAGAAACTTTAAAAAACTCCAAAAAACCCTAGAATACCCTAAAAAATTGTAGAAAACCCTAGAAAATCCTAAAAATCCTACAAAACACTAAAAACCCTAGAAAACCATAAAAAAAAATCCTAGAAAACCCTAAAAACCCTAGAAAACCCTAAAAATCACAGAAAACCCTAAAAATTCTAGAAAACCCTAAAAAACCCTAGAAAATCATAAAAATCCCTAAAAAACCTAAAAACCCTAAAAAATCCTAAAAATTTTAAGAAACCCTAGAAAACGCTAAAAAACCATAAAATCCTAGAAAACCCTAGCAAAACTCTAAAAAATCCTAAAAAACCACTAGAAAACCCTAGAAAACGCTAAAATCCCGAAAAAGCACTAGAAAACCCTAAAAACCCTAAAACACCTAGAAAACCCTAAAACCCTGAAAAACCATAGCAAATCCTATGAAACCCTAAAAACCCTAGAAAATCCTTAAAACCCTAAAAACCCTAAAAACTCCTAGAAATCCCTAAAAATCCAAGAAAACCTTAAAAATCCTAGAAAACCCTAAAAAACCCTAGAAAACCATAAAAATCCCTAAAAAACCAAAAAAATCCAAAGAAATTCTAAAAATCCTAGAAAACCCTTAAAAGCCTAAAAAACTCTAGAAAACCCTAAAAATCCTAAAAAATCCTGAGAAACCCTAGAATGCCTAGAAAACCATAAAAATCCTAGAAAACCCTAAAAAAATCTAAAAAATCCTGAGAAACCGCAGAAAACTCTAATAAACCCTAGAAAAATCTAAAAAATCATAAAAACGCTAAAAACCCTAAAAAACCTTAGAAACCCCTAAAAACCCTAAAAAATCCTGAGAGACCCTAGAAAACTCTAAAAAAACCATAAAAATACTAGAAAACCCTAGAAAACTGTAAAAAACCCTTAAAAGCCTAGAAAACCCTAAAAAAGCATAAAATTCCTAGAAAACCCTAAAAACCCTAGAAAACCTTAAAAAACACTAAAAACCCTAGAAAACCATAAAAACCCTAGAAAACCATAAAAATCCAAGAAATCCTAGAAAACACTAAAAAACCCTAAAAATCCTAGAAAACCTTAAAAGCCATAAAACACCCTAAAAACCCTAGAAAACCCTAAAAAACGCTAAAAACCATAGAAAACCAAAAAAATCCTAGAAAACTTTAAAAACCTATTGAAAATCCTAGAAAACCCTAAAAAACCATAAAAATCCTAGAAAACCCTAAAACCCCTTAAAAACCATAGAAATCTATAAAAAATCCTAGAAATTCTAAAAGACCCTAGAAAACCATAAAAACCCCAAAAAATCCTAGAAAACCCTAAAAAATCCTAAAAAACCTAGAAACCCATAAAAATCCTAGAAAACTTTACAAAACTCTGGAAAACACTAGAAAACCCTAGCAAATCCTAAATAACTCCAAAAACCATAGAAAACTATAAAAACCAGAGAAAACAATAAAAAACCCTAAAAAGCACTAGAAATCCTGGAAAACCCTAAAAAAACCTAAAAATCCTAGAAACAAAAAACCCTAAATATCCTAGAAAACCCTAAAAACCATAGAAAATAATAAAAATCAGAGAAAACTTTAAAAAACTCTAGAAAACCCAAATAAACCCTAAAAACCATAAAAATCCTAAGAAACCATAAAAATTCTAGAAAACCCTATACCCTAGAAATCCTAAAAGACCCTAAAAAAACCCTAAAAAGCACTGGAAATCCTAGAACACCCTGGAAAACAAAAAAAAAAAAAACCGAAATACCCAAAGAAAACCGAAAAAAAAAACCCTAAAAATCCTAGAAAACCCTAAAAAAGGTAAAAATCCTAGAAAACTTTAAAAATTCTAGAAAACCCTAAAACCCCAGAAAACCATAAAAACCAAAAAAACGCTAAAGATTTTCAAGGGTTTTCTATAGTTTTTTTAAAGTTTATTAGGGTTCTCTAGGATTTCTAGGGTTTTCTTTATGATTTTCTTCGGTTTTTAGGATTTTTAGGGTTTTCTTTATGATTTTAGGATATTTTAGGGTTTTCAATGGATTTTAGGATTTTGCAGGATTTTTAAGGTTTTTTAGAGTTTTCTAGGGTTTTTAGCGTTTTTAGAGTTTTCTAGTGTTTTTCAGGTTTTTTTTGGGTTTTTAAGGTTTTCTAGGTTTTTTAATGTTTTCCATTGTTTTCTATAATTTTTTTATGTTTTCTAGGATTTTTATGGTTTTATAGGGTTTTCTAGTGTTTTTTAAGATTTTCTTTGGGGGTTTTTTAGTTTTTTAAGGGTTTTCAAGGGTTTTTAGGGTTTTTAAGATTTTTACGGTTTTTAAGGGTTTTTAGAGTTTTTTAGCGTTTTCTAGGGTTTTTTGGGTTTTTTTAGGGTTTTCTAGGATTTTCTAGAGTTTTTTAAAGTTTTCTAGGATTTTTTTGGTCTTCTATGTTTTGTAGGGTTTTTTATGGTTTTCTAGGACTTTTAGGGTATTTTAGAGTTTTTTAGGGTTTCTAGGATTTTTAGGGCTTTTGTGAGTTTTCTAGGTTTTTTCAGGGTTTTTTAGGGTATTTAGGGTTTTCTATAGTTTTTAGGATTTTTTTAAGGATTTTCTGGGGTTTTTATTGTTTTTTAGGATTTTCTAGAGTTTTTTTATAGTTTTCGAGAATCTTTATGGTTTTCTACGGTTTTTTAGGGTTTTCTAGGGTTTTTAGAAGTTTTTAGGGTTTGCTAATGTTTTTCAGGGTTTTTTTATAGGGTTTTTAGGGTTTTTTAGGGTTTTTATGATTTTTAAAGGTTTTTAGGGTTTTCTAGGGTTTTTAAGGTTTCCTAGGGTTTCTATGGTTTCCTAGGATTTTCAGGGTTTTTTAGAGTTTTCTTGTAACACCCTACCATACAGAGTCTTATGCTTAAGTCATAATTCAGAGATGGTGGTATTACGACCTCTAAAACAAAATTTAGTACGTATAGTAGTATGAATAATTGATTATAACTAGAAGCCTTGTGGAAAAAGGGGTAAACAAAAACCGTAACTCGAAAACGCAACACTCCGATCGATAACGTAACGAACAGGGACAAGCTAACGTGAGATTATATATATACAAAAGAGTGTCAAAAACAGGAATATCAAGACTCAAAATCCGGTTGCAAAGATAACCGGTCCGAGCATAGCAATATATACATATAATAAAATAAGGGAAACCCCTAAGGAAACCCAAAGGGACACAAATACAGAAAACCTATTCTCCAAAAATCCCCTCTAGAAGGAGTCATCACAATTTGTATTACTTAATGGAGATAAAAGTATCTAAACAAGATATATAAACCAAAACAGAGTCCCGAGAACAAAGATCTTCGCTAATCCGGAAGTCTCCAGCATGCTTCAACGAGAAGCCTCGCGTCCTGCATCTGAAAACCACAAAATCCGCATGGGTGAGAACCAGAGGTCCCCAGCACGGTAACAGCTTCCACATATATAATACATAATAATAGAGGAAAGCCGAAGGCAATCTTAGAACTTCCTCCAGATAATATCAAAGCTTATAAACAAGCTAAACCGTAAGTGGCAACTGACTAAAGATCCTTCAGTCTAACTAATACTTCCCTTTCCAATTCCTTCAGACCTCCCAACCACCAGCAAGAGTATAATATAGCAAACACAGTTATATCAGACAAGAGATATACAAATAAGAACAATTAAGGCATTTAGACAATTAGCAAGTAATATGCAGTCGAATAGACAATCTCAAAAATTCATGTAATATTCTTATGATGCATGCCTGTCCCTAGTGGCTGATGATATCATCTGTCGGTTATAGAGCCAACCCGACAAGTCCTGGTAGCTAGCCATTGGACTGTCCATCTGTCGTGCATCCCCAACTCGAGTTATACTCATCATAAACTTGATCATAATCATGATCCATATCCATCACCCTCACTGGTGAATATTTATCCATCACCATCACTGGTGAATATTTATGGGGGCGAGCTCATCCGGGCCTTTCACAGTGCCCGGCCACACTTACGACATTGGGTTAACAGAGCTTCGAGTCTCAACCTGGAGCACGTGGTGGCTAGCCACTGCTACTACCCAGGGAAACCCTCATCTCCAATGGTGGAAGTGCAACATTCACATATCATTCAACAGCATATATGCATTTATACTTAGCCATAAACATGGCTCCGCCGTAACACGGCAATAATCTAGCCATCCGGCTCACGGTTAAATCCATAACTAGCCAATTCATTAACAATTATGGCCCTTCGGCCCATGGCATAACAAGCACTTCCACCGCCATTCTCCGCATCTCACATAGTCATCTTTGATCATGAATGATCATTCATTTTTCCCCTTGCTTCACTCGCAAGTTACCACATTCACTAGCCCTTTTTCTCTTCCTAGGCATATCATAATGATTTAAGACATAAGTGGTGAGATCGGAGGCTTAGAAGTATGAAATTTGGCTTTTAAAACTCAAAAATCAACTTTGGGATGAAAACAGGGCCACGCGTACGCGCACTCTACACGCACGCGTGGATGGCCTTAAAACTCATCGACGCGCAAGCGTCATACGCACGAACGCGTGGGTTGAAAATTAGCCAAACGACGCGCACGTGTTAGCCACGCATACGCGCGAATACATTGTGCCCAGGCACAAAACTGGCACAACTCTAGCACAACTCTCTGGAAAATGGCTGGGCATTCGATGCAGCGCATCGACGCGCCCGCCCACACCACGCGCACGCGTGGATGATGTTTTCTCGAAGAACGGCGCGTACGCGCCAAGTGCGCCTACGCGCAGGGGTCATTCTGCTAAAAATTTTCTAAGTTAAAAGCTGCAGAATTCACAGATTCAACCCCCAATCTTCTGACGGACATAAATTCCTCATTTTAAATCATTTTTCACCCGTTCTTCGAACGGCATGGACATCCCGGATCCAATTTCATTTCTAAACAGATTTGGCACAAATCAAAGATCCGTAGTCCAAGTTATGTCCCGTCAAAGTATGCCCAAAAACCATATTTTCATTCAAAACCACAAAGTGCCATTTTCAAAACAAGCCACTTTCAACTCTTTTCAAGATCAATCAAAACATGCCAATTTCAACCCTTCTCTTTGAAATCATTCAAAATGTACCAAAATCAACAACAAGCCATCCTCAACTCACACATTGACATTTTACCAAAATTCCCAAAACTACCTCCACCCATTTTAACACTTCTCAATCAATGGCTAAAGGACAAACACAATCTCATGTCATACATCCTTCTCATCCCAATTTCCAATAATATCAATTTCCAAATCAACCATCATTATACATGATCAACATCATACTCACCATCAACATGATACCACCCATCAATTCAACCTCAATCATCCATCAAGCATATATCACAACATGCATTTCTCATATATCACACAATCAAGGCATCAATATTCATAATCACATATATGAACACATCATATATCTCAACCATTCAACAACACCAACAATTCAATGCCTATCTTAGGGCCTCTAGCCTAAGTATTTCCTACCACATTACATATTAGATACGGAAAACCGAAACCATACCTTAGCCGATTTCTCAAGCTCAACCGGAGCACTTCCAAACCACTTGTCCACAAGCTCTCAAGGTATCAACACCTCCAAGAACAGATTTTATCACACAAAACCCTCTTCCAAGCTTTCCAAAATCACCAATCAAGCTCCAATATTCACATATACACAACCTAAGCCACAATCATCATATCCATACACAACATCTCAATACCCAAACATCATAGAACAACAATTTACACTAGGGTTGAGAATCTTACCACACCCAAGGTCTAAGGAGACAAGATTAACCTTCTCCTTCAAGAGAGTTGGGTCCTATAACATCAAAGAACCCAAAATCTCAACATTTTTGCTCATGAAACTCGAAATCAAGGGCTGGAATTTCGAACATTAAAACGTGGCTTACCTCAAGATTAATTATATGAATTTTGTAGAGCTCTCCGCGGTGAACGCGTGGCCGCAAACGGAGCGGCAATCGGAGCTCCAGATCAAAAGTTATGGTGGTTTGAAGATCAAGTGAGAGATAGAACTTGAGAGAGTGTTCTTCTCCCCTCCATCTTAATTTTCAGCGTGTGTTTGTGTGTTGTGAGGAGAGAGAGTGCTGAAAACTAGGGTTTTAGTTTAGTTTAGTTGGGCCAAGGGCCCACTTTGGGTCCGGTTTGGCCCGTTCGGTCCAATCTTGGTCCGATTTCTATAAAATTGGTACCGAAATTCTCGTCTCAGTCTCCTCTATCATATTAAGCCATAAAAATAACATTTTTGGCTTTTTAGAATAAATTCTCATTTATGGGTTAATTAGCCGTTAATTAACCGGGTCTTACATTTCTAGTGTTCTTCAGGATTTTTTTGGGTTTTTATGGTTTTTTAGAGTTTTCTAGTGTTCTTCAGGGTTTTCGGTTTTCTAGAGTTTTGTAGGGTTTTTTAGGGAGATCTAGGATTTTCTAGGATTTTTATGGTTTTCTAGGATTTTTTAGGTTTTCTAGGGTTTTTAGGGCTTTTTATGATTTTTTTAGGGTTTGCTAGGTTTTTTGGAGTTTTTTAGGAATTTCTATGATTTTTATGATTTTTTTAGGTTTATCTATGGTTTTTTAGTGTTTTCTAGGATTTTTAGGATTTCTTTTTAGGGTTTTCTAGTGGTCTTTAAAGTTTTTAGGGTTTTCTAAAAAATCCTACAAAACCTTAAAAACCCCTAAAAATCTTAGAAAAACATAAAAAAACCCTAAAAACTCTAGAAAAACCTAAAAAACCAACTTTAAAAAACTCTAGAAAACCAAAAAACCCTAAAACGCCTAGAAAACCCTCAAAAACCCTCAAAAACCCTAAAAAACCAAAAACCCTAAAACACTTAGAAAACCCCAAAAACCCTAAAAAACCATAAAAATCCTAGAAAACTTAAAAAAACTAGAAAACCTTGGAAAACCCTAAAAAACCCTAAAAGTCCTAGAAATCCTAGAAAACACTAAAAAATCCTAAAAATCTTAGAAAATCCTAAAAAATGCTAAAAATTCTAGAAAACACTAAAAAATCATAAAACACCCTAAAAACCCTAGAAAATCCAAAAAAAACCCTAAAAACCATAGAAAACCGAAAAAATCCTAGAAAACTTTAAAAACCTATAGAAAATTCTAGAAAAGCCTAAAAAACCCTAAAAACCCTAGAAAACCTTAAAAACCATAGAAAACTATAAAAAAAAATCTTAAAAACGCTAGAAAATCCTAAAAAACCCTAAAAATTCTAGAAAATCCTAAAAAACGCTAGAAAACCCTAGAAAATCTTAAAATCATAGAAAACCCTAAAAAACCTAGAAAACCATAAAAAAAACCCTAAAAACCCTTCAAAACCCTAAAAACGCTAGAAAACTTGAGAAAAGCCTAAAAACGCTAAAAAATCCTGATAAAAATTAGAAAACTATAAAAAACTATTAAAACCCTAGAAAACCCTGGAAATCTCTAAATTTCTAGAAAACCCTAAAACACCTAGAAAATCCTAAAAAACCATAAAAACCGTAAAAAATCATAAAAATCTGAGAAAAATTTTAAAAAACTCTAGAAAACCCTAGAAAACCCTAAAACACCTAGAAAACCCAAAAAAACCCTAGAAAATTCTAAAAATCCTAGAAAACCCTAAAAAACCTAAAACCCCTAGAAAACCCTACAAAATCCTAAAAACCCTAGAAAACCATAAAAATCCTTGAAAACTTTTAAAAAACTCGAGAAAGTTCTAGAAAAAACTAAAAAACCCTAGAAAACGATAAAAAACCCTAGAAAATCCTAACAACCCAAAAAACCCTGAAATTCCTAAACACCCAAGAAAACTCTAAAAAACAGTAAAAAACCCTATAAACCCTAGAAATAGCCCTAAAAAACTATAAAAATCCTAAAAAAACCCTAGAAAACCCTAAAAATTTCTAAAAACCCTAGAAAATAAAAAAAATCCTAGAAAACTCTGGAAAACACTAGAAAACCCTAAAAACCCTAAAAAGCACTAGAAATCATAGAAAACCCTAAAAAACCCTAAAAATCCTAGAAAATCCAAAAAAATGCTAAAAATCCTAGAAAACATAAAGAATCCTTAAAAACCTTAGAAAACAATAAAAATCATAGAAAACTTTAAAAAACTCCAAAAAACCCTAGAATACCCTAAAAAATTGTAGAAAACCCTAGAAAATCCTAAAAATCCTACAAAACACTAAAAACCCTAGAAAACCATAAAAAACCCTAGAAAACCCTAGAAAACCCTAAAAATTACAGAAAACCCTAAAAATTCTAGAAAACCCTAAAAAACCCTAGAAAATCATAAAAATCCCTAAAAACCCTAAAAAATCCTAAAAATTTTTAAAAACCCTAGAAAACCCTAAAAACAATAAAAAACTCTAGAAAACCCTAAAAACAATAAAAAACTCTAGAAAACCCTAAAAAGCCCAAAAAATCTTAAGAAACCCTAGAAAACGCTAAAAAACCATAAAAATCCTAGAAAACCCTAGCAAAACTCTAAAAAATCCTAAAAAACCACTAGAAAACCCTAGAAAACGCTAAAATCCCGAAAAAGCACTAGAAAACCCTAAAAACCCTAAAACACCTAGAAAACCCTAAAACCCAGAAAAACCATAGCAAATCCTATGAAACCCTAAAAACCCTAGAAAACCCTAAAAAACCCTAAAAACTCAGAGAAATCCCTAAAAATCCAAGAAAACCTTAAAAATCCTAGAAAACCCTAAAAAACCCTAGAAAACCATAAAAATCCCTAAAAATCCAAAGAAATTCTAAAAACCCTAGAAAACCCTTAAAAGCCGAAAAAACTCTAGAAAATCCTAAAAATCCTAAAAAATCCTGAGAAACCCTAGAACGCCTAGAAAACCATAAAAATCCTAGAAAACCCTAAAAACCATAGAAAACCAAAAAAATCCTAGAAAACTGTAAAAAACCCTTAAAAGCCTAGAAAACCCTAAAACACCTAGAAAACCCTAAAACCCTGAAAAACCATAGAAAATCCTTAAAACCCTAAAAAACCCTAAAAACTCCTAGAAATCCCTAAAAACCATAGAAAACCAAAAAAATCCTAGAAAACTTTAAAAACCTATTGAAAATCCTAGAAAACCCTAAAAAACCCTAAAAACCCTAGAAAACCCTAAAACCCCTTAAAAACCATAGAAATCTATAAAAGATCCTAGAAATTCTAAAAGACCCTAGAAAACCATAAAAACCCCAAAAAATCCTAGAAAACCCTAAAAAATCCTAAAAAACCTAGAAACCCATAAAAATCCTAGAAAACTTTACAAAACTCTGGAAAACACTAGAAAACCCTAGCAAATCCTAAATAACTCCAAAAACCATAGAAAACTATAAAAACCAGAGAAAACAATAAAAAACCCTAAAAAGCACTAGAAATCCTGGAAAACCCTAAAAAAACCTAAAAATCCTAGAAAACAAAAAACCCTAAATATCCTAGAAAACCCTAAAAACCATAGAAAATAATAAAAATCAGAGAAAACTTTAAAAAACTCTAGAAAACCCTAAAAACCATAAAAATCCTAAGAAACCATAAAAATTCTAGAAAACCCTATACCCTAGAAATCCTAAAAGACCTTAAAAAAAAAAAACCATAAAAATCTTAGCAAACAATAAAAATCATAGAAAACTTTAAAAATTCTAGAAAACCCTAAAACCCCAGAAAACCATAAAAACCCAAAAAACGCTAAAGATTTTCAAGGGTTTTCTATAGTTTTTTAAAGTTTATTAGGGTTCTCTAGGATTTCTAGTGTTTTTCAGTTTTTTTTTGGGTTTTTTAAGGTTTTCTAGGTTTTTTAATGTTTTCCATAGTTTTCTATAATTTTTTTAAGTTTTCTAGGATTTTTATGGTTTTATAGGGTTTTCTAGTGTTTTTTAGGATTTTTTTTGGGGGTTTTTTAGTTTTTTAAGGGTTTTCAAGGGTTTTTAGGGTTTTTAAGATTTTTGCGGTTTTCTAGGGTTTTTAGAGTTTTTTAGCATTTTCTAGGGTTTTTTTGGGTTTTTTAGGGTTTTTAGGGTTTTCTAGGATTTTCTAGAGTTTTTTAAAGTTTTCTAGGATTTTTTTTTTCTTCTATGTTTTGTAGGGTTTTTTATGGTTTTCTAGGACTTTTAGGGTATTTTAGAGTTTTTTAGGGTTTCTAGGATTTTTAGGGCTTTTGTGAGTTTTCTAGGTTTTTTCAGGGTTTTTTTTAGAGTATTTAGGGTTTACTACGGTTTTTAGGATTTTTTTAGGATTTTCTGGGGTTTTTATTGTTTTTTAGGATTTTCTAGAGTTTTTTATAGTTTTCGAGAATCTTTATGGTTTTCTACGGTTTTTTAGGGTTTTCTAGGGTTTTTAGGATTTTTTAGGGTTTGCTAATGTTTTTCAGGGTTTTTAGGGTTTTTTAGGGTTTTTAGGATTTTTTAAGATTTTTAGGGTTTTCTAGGGTTTTTAAGGTTTCCTAGGGTTTCTATGGTTTCCTAGGGTTTTTAGGGTTTTTTAGAGTTTTCTAGTGTTCTTCAGGGTTTTCTTGGGTTTTCTAGGATTTTTTAGGGTTTTTAAGGTTTTTAGGGTTCTCTAGGATTTTTAGGGTTTTTAGGGTTCTCTAGGTTTTTTAGGATTTCTAGGGTTTTCTAGGGTTTAGGGTTTAAGGTTTTCTAGGTTTTTTAATGTTTTCCATAGTTTTCTATAATTTTTAAAGTTTTCTAAGAATTTTATGGTTTTTTAGGATTTCTAGAGTTTTCTCCGATTTTTTATGGTTTTCTAAGGTTTTTAGGGTTTTCTAGATTTTTTAAAGTTTTCTAGGATTTTTTTTCTTTTCTTGGGCTTTTAGGATTTTTTTAGGGTATTCTGTGTTTTTTGGGGTTTTTTTTATGGTTTTCGAGGCTTTTTTGAGGTTTTGTAGGATTTTTCGAGCTTTTAGGATTTTTTAGGGTTTTTTGGGTTTTTTAGGATTTTCTAGGCTTTTCTAGACTTTTTTAAAGTTTTGTAGGATTTTTTTGGTTTTCTAGGGTTTTTACGGTTTTTTTTTTTGTTTTCTTGGATTTTTTAGGGGTTTCAATGATTTTTTTTTTGGATTTTTTAGGGTTTTCTAAGATTTTTATGATTTTTTCGTGTTTTCTAGGATTTTTAGGGTTTTCTAGAGTTTTTTAAAGTTTTCTACGATTTTTATGGTTTTCTTCAGGATTTTAGGGTTTTTTAGGGTTTTCTAGGGTTTTTATGATTTTTTAAGGTTTTCTAGAGTTTTAGGGTTTTTTAGTGTTCTTCAGGATTTTCTTGGGTTTTTTGGGTTTTCTAGTGTTCATCAGGGTTTTCTTGGGCTTTCTACCGTTTTCTAGGGTTTTTAGGGTTTTCTAGGGTTCTCTAGGATTTTTAGGATTTTTTAGGATTTTTAGGATTTTCAAGGGTGTTTAAGGTTTTCTAGGATTTTTAGGGTTTGTTAGGGTTTTCTAGGTTTTTTAGGGTTTTTAGGGTTTTCTAGGGTGTTTAAGGTTTTCTAGGGTTTTTAGGGTTTTCTAGGTTTTTTAGGATTTTTAGGGTTTTCTAGGGTTTTTAAGGTTTTCTATGGTTTTTAGGATTTTCTAGGGTTTCTATGGTTTTCTAGGGTTTTTAGGGTTTTTCTTGGGTTTTCTAGAGTTTTTTAAAGTTTTCTTCTATTTTTTTGCTTTTCTAGGGCTTTAGGGTATTCTGTGTTTTTAGGGTTTTTTTTATGGTTTTCGAGGCTTTTTAAAGGTTTTGTAGGATTTTTCAGGGTTTTAGGATTTTTTTTAGGGTTTTCTAAGGTTTTTTGGATTTTTTAGGCTTTTCTAGCATTTTTTAAAGTTTTCTAAGATTTTTTTTTGGTTTTCTAGGGTTTTTAAGGTTTTTTTTTTTGTTTTTTAGGATTTTTTTAGGGTTTTCAAGGATTTTTGGAGTTTTTTAGGGTTTTCTAAGATTTTTAGGATTTTTAAAATTTTTTAGGGTTTTCTTGGATTTTTATGGTTTTTTTGGGAATTTTAGGATTTTCTAGGGTTTTTACAATTTTTTTGGGTTATCTCGGGTTTTTTAGGGTTTTCTAGGATTTTTTCGGGTTTTTAGAGTTTTCTACGGTTTTCAGGGTTTTTTAAGGTTTTCTAGAATTTTTAGGGCTTTCTAAGTTTTTAAGGTTTTCTACGCTTTTTAGGGTTCTTTAGAGTTTTCTAGGGTTTTTTGGGTTTTTTTTAGAGTTTTCTAGTATTTTTTAGGGTTTTTTTTTTGTTTTTAGGATTTTTTTGGGATTTCTAGGATTTTCTAGAGTTTTTTAAAATTTTCTAAGATTTTTATGGTTTTTTAGAGTGTTTAGGGTTTTCTAGTATTTTTCAGGATTTTTTTGGGTTTTTATGGTTTTTTAGAGTTTTCTAGTGTTCTTCAGGGTTTTCGGTTTTCTAGAGTTTTGTATGGTTTTTTAGGGAGATCTAGGGTTTTCTAGAGTTTTTTAAAGTTTTCTAGGATTCTTATGGTTTTCTAGGATTTTTTAGGTTTTCTAGGGTTTTTAGGGCTTTTTATGATTTTTTAGGGTTTTCTAGGTTTTTTGGAGTTTTTTAGGAATTTCTATGATTTTTAGGATTTTTTTAGGGGTTATCTATGGTTTTTTAGTGTTTTCTAGGGTTTTCAGGATTTCTTTTTAGGGTTTTTCTAGTGGTCTTTAAAGTTTTTAGGGTTTTCTAAAAAATCCTACAAAACCTTAAAAACCCCTACAAATCTTAGAAAAACATAAAAAAACCCTAAAAACTCTAGAAAAAACCCAATTTTAAAAAACTCTAGAAAACCAAAAAACCCTAAAACACCTAGAAAACCCTCAAAAACCCTAAAAAACCAAAAACCCTAAAACACTTAGAAAACCCCAAAAACCCTAAAAAACCATAAAAATCCTAGAAAACTTTAAAAAACTATAGAAAACCTTGGAAAACCCTAAAAAACCCTAAAAAGTCCTAGAAATCCTAGAAAACACTAAAAAATCCTAAAAATCTTAGAAAATCCTAAAAAAATGCTAAAAATTCTAGAAAACACTAAAAAACACTAAAAAATCATAAAACA
Source organism: Arachis ipaensis (assembly GCF_059453495.1). Lineage (NCBI taxonomy): Eukaryota > Viridiplantae > Streptophyta > Magnoliopsida > Fabales > Fabaceae > Arachis > Arachis ipaensis. The sequence continues at coordinate 75,391,287 of NC_142440.1, read as the reverse complement.
CCCTAAAAACCCTAGAAAATCCAAAAAAAAAATTCTAAAAACCATAGAAAACCAAAAAATCCTAGAAAACTTTAAAAACCTATAGAAAATTCTAGAAAACCCTAAAAAACCCTAAAAACCCTAGAAAACCTTAAAAACCATAGAAAACTATAAAAAATCTTAAAAACGCTAGAAAATCCTAAAAACGCTAGAAAACCCTAGAAAATCTTAAAAATCCTAGAAAATCCTAAAAAAACCTAGAAAACCATAAAAAAAACCCTAAAAACCCTTTAAAACACTAAAAACGCTAGAAAACTTGAGAAAAGCCTAAAAACGCTAAAAAATCCTGATAAAAATTAGAAAACTCTAAAAAACTATTAAAACCCTAGAAAACCCTAGAAATCTCTGAATTTCTAGAAAACCCTAAAACACCTAGAAAATCCTAAAAAACCGTAAAAACCGTAAAAAATCACAAAAATCCTAGAAAAATTTTAAAAAACTCTAGAAAACCATAGAAAACCCTAAAACACCTAGAAAACCCTAGAAAATTCTAAAAATCCTAGAAAATCCTAAAAAACCTAAAACCCCTAGAAAACCCTACAAAATCCTAAAAACCCTAGAAAACTATAAAAATCCTTGAAAACTTTTAAAAAACTCGAGAAAGTTCTAGAAAAAACTAAAAAACCCTAGAAAACGATAAAAAACCCTAGAAAATCCTAACAACCCAAAAAACCCTGAAATTCCTAAACACCCAAGAAAACTCTAAAAAACCGTAAAAAACCCTATAAACCCTAGAAATACTAAAAAGGCCCTAGAAAACTATAAAAATTCCAAAAAACCCTAGAAAACCCTAAAAAATTCTAAAAACCCTAGAAAATCATAAAAATCCTAGAAAACTCTGGAAAATACTAGAAAACCCTAAAAACCCTAAAAAGTACTAGAAATCATAGAAAACCCTAAAAACCCTAAAAATCCTAGAAAACAAAAAAAAAAAACGCTAAAAATCCTAGAAAACCATAAAAAATCCTTAAAAACCTTAGAAACAATAAAAATCATAGAAAACTTTAAAAAACTCCAAAAAACCCTAGAATACCCTAAAAAATTGTAGAAAACCCTAGAAAATCCTAAAAATCCTACAAAACACTAAAAACCCTAGAAAACCATAAAAAAAACCTAGAAAACCCTAAAAACCCTAGAAAACACTAAAAATCACAGAAAACCCTAAAAATTCTAAAAAACCCTAAAAATCCTAGAAAATCATAAAAATCCCTAAAAACCTAAAAAACCCTAAAAAATCCTAAAAATTTTTAAAAACCCTAGAAAACCCTAAAAACAATAAAAAAACTCTAGAAAACGCTAAAAAGCCTAAAAAAATCTTAAGAAACCCTAGAAAACACTAAAAAATCATAAAAATCTTAGAAAACCCTAGCAAAACTCTAAAAAATCCTAAAAAACCACTAGAAAACCCTAGAAAACGCTAAAATCCCGAAAAAGCACTAGAAAACCCTAAAAATCCTAAAACACCTAGAAAACCCTAAAACCCTGAAAAACCATAGCAAACCTTATGAAACCCTAAAAACCCTAGAAAATCCTTAAAACCCTAAAAAACCCTAAAAACTCCTAGAAATCCCTAAAAATCCAAGAAAACCTTAAAAATCCTATAAAACCCTAGAAAACCATAAAAATCCCTAAAAAATCAAAAAAATCCAAAGAAATTCTAAAAATCCTAGAAAACCCTTAAAAGCCTAAAAAACTCTAGAAAACCCTAAAAATCTTAAAAAATCCTGAGAAACCCTAGAATGCCTAGAAAACCGTAAAAATCCTAGAAAACCCTAAAAAAATCTAAAAAATCCTGAGAAACCACAGAAAACTCTAATAAACCCTAGAAAAATCTAAAAAATCATAAAAATGCTAAAAACCCTAAAAAAACCTTAGAAACCCCTAAAAACCCTAAAAAATCCTGAGAGGCCCTAGAAAACTCTAAAAAAACATAAAAATACTAGAAAACCCTAGAAAATTGTAAAAAAACCCTTAAAAGCCTAGAAAACCCTAAAAAAGCATAAAATTCCTAGAAAAGCCTAGAAAACCTTAAAAAACACTAAAAACCCTAGAAAACCATAAAAATCCAAGAAATCCTAGAAAACACTAAAAAATCCTAGAAAACCTTAAAAACCATAAAACACCCTAAAAACCCTAGAAAACCCTAAGAAACGCTAAAAACCATAGAAAACCAAAAAAATCCTAGAAAACTTTAAAAACCTATTGAAAATCCTAGAAAACCCTAAAAAACCCTAAAAACCCTAGAAAACCCTAAAACCCCTTAAAAACCATAGAAATCTATAAAAAAATCCTAGAAATTCTAAAAGACCCTAGAAAACCATAAAAACCCCAAAAAATCCTAGAAAACCCTAAAAAATCCTAAAAAACCTAAAAACCCATAAAAATCCTAGAAAACTTTACAAAACTCTGGAAAACACTAGAAAACCCTAGCAAATCCTAAATAACTCCAAAAACCATAGAAAACTATAAAAACCAGAGAAAACAATAAAAAACCCTAAAAAGCACTAGAAATCCTGGAAAACCCTAAAAAAACCTAAAAATCCTAGAAAACAAAAAACCCTAAATATCCTAGAAAACCCTAAAAACCATAGAAAATAATAAAAATCAGAGAAAACTTTAAAAAACTCTAGAAAACCCAAATAAACCCTAAAAACCATAAAAATCCTAAGAAACCATAAAAATTCTAGAAAACCCTATACCCTAGAAATCCTAAAAGACCCTAAAAAGCACTGGAAATCCTAGAACACCCTAGAAAACCAAAAAAAAAAAAAACCGAAATACCCAAAGAAAACCGAAAAAAAAACCCTAAAAATCTTAGTAAACAATAAAAATCATAGAAAACTTTAAAACCCTAAAAATCCTAGAAAACCCTAAAAAAGGTAAAAATCCTAGAAAACTTTAAAAATTCTAGAAAACCCTAAAACCCCAGAAAACCATAAAAACCAAAAAAACGCTAAAGATTTTCAAGGGTTTTCTATAGTTTTTTTAAAGTTTATTAGGGTTCTCTAGGATTTCTAGGGTTTTCTTTATGATTTTCTTGGGTTTTTAGGATTTTTAGGGTTTTCTTTATGATTTTAGGATATTTTAGGGTTTTCAATGGATTTTAGGATTTTGCAGGATTTTTAAGGTTTTTTTAGAATTTTCTAGGGTTTTTAGCGTTTTTAGAGTTTTCTAGTATTTTTCAGGTTTTTTTTGGGTTTTTAAGGTTTTCTAGGTTTTTTTAATGTTTTCCATAGTTTTCTATAATTTTTTTAAGTTTTCTAGGATTTTTATGGTTTTATAGGGTTTTCTAGTGTTTTTTAGGATTTTCTTTGGGGGTTTTTTAGTTTTTTAAGGGTTTTCAAGGGTTTTTAGGGTTTTTAAGATTTTTACGGTTTTCTAGGGTTTTTAGAGTGTTTTAGCGTTTTCTAGGGTGTTTTGGGTTTTTTTAGGGTTTTTAGGGTTTTCTAGAGTTTTTTAAAGTTTTCTAGGATTTTTTTGGTCTTCTATGTTTTGTAGGGTTTTTTATGGTTTTCTAGGACGTTTAGGGTATTTTAGAGTTTTTTAGGGTTTCTAGGATTTTTTGGGCTTTTGTGAGTTTTCTAGGTTTTTTCAGGGTTTTTTAGGGTATTTAGGGTTTTCTACGGTTTTTAGGATTTTTTTAGGATTTTCTGGGGGTTTTATTGCTTTTTAGGATTTTCTAGAGTTTTTTATAGTTTTCGAGAATCTTTATGGTTTTCTACGGTTTTTTAGGGTTTTCTAGGGTTTTTAGGATTTTTTAGGGTTTGCTAATGTTTTTCAGGGTTTTTTTAGGGTTTTTAGGGTTTTTTTAGGGTTTTTAGGATTTTTTAAGGTTTTTAGGGTTTTCTAGAGTTTTTAAGGTTTCCTAGGGTTTCTATGGTTTCCTAGGGTTTTTAGGGTTTTTTAGAGTTTTCTAGTGTTCTTCAGGGTTTTCTTGGATTTTCTAGGATTTTCTAGGGTTTTTAAGGTTTTTAGGGTTCTCTAGGTTTTTTTTAGGATTTTTAGGATTTTTAGGGTTCACTAGGGTTTTTTAGGATTTTTAGGGTTTTCTATGGTTTTCTAGGGTTTAGGGTTTAAGGTTTTCTAGGTTTTTTAATGTTTTCCATTGTTTTCTATAATTTTTAAAGTTTTCTAAGAATTTTATGGTTTTTTAGGATTTTTAGAGTTTTCTCCGATTTTTTATGGTTTTCTAGGGTTTTTATGGTTTTTTTGGGTTTTCTAGAGTTTTTAAAGTTTTCTAGGATTTTTTTTCTTTTCTTGGGCTTTTAGGATTTTTTTAGGGTATTCTGTGTTTTTTGGGATTTTTTATGGTTTTCGAGGCTTTTTTATGGTTTTGTAGGATTTTTCGAGCTTTTAGGATTTTTTAGGGTTTTTTGGGTTTTTTAGGATTTTCTAGGCTTTTCTAGACTTTTTTAAAGTTTTGTAGGATTTTTTTGGTTTTCTAGGGTTTTTACGGTTTTTTTTTGTTTTCTAGGATTTTTTAGGGGTTTCAATGATTTTTTTGGGTTTTTTAGGGTTTTCTAAGATTTTTAGGATTTTTTCGGGTTTTCTAGGATTTTTAGGGTTTTCTAGAGTTTTTTAAAGTTGTCTAGGATTTTTATGGTTTTCTTCGGGATTTTAGGGTTTTTTAGGGTTTTCTAGGGTTTTTATGATTTTTTAAGGTTTTCTAGAGTTTTAGGGTTTTTTAGTGTTCTTCAGGATTTTCTTGGGTTTTTTGGGTTTTCTAGTGTTCTTCAGGGTTTTCTTGGGCTTTCTACCGTTTTCTAGGGTTTTTAGGGTTTTCCAGGGTTCTCTAGGATTTTTAGGATTTTTAGGATTTTCTAGGGTGTTTAAGGTTTTCTAGGATTTTTAGGGTTTGTTAGGGTTTTCTAGGTTTTTTAGGGTTTTTAGGGTTTTCTAGGGTGTTTAAGGTTTTCTAGGGTTTTTAGGGTTTTCTAGGTTTTTTAGGATTTTTAGGGTTTTCTAGGGTTTTTAAGGTTTTCTAGGGTTTTTAGGGTTTTCTAGGGTTTCTATGGTTTTCTAGGGTTTTTAGGGTTTTCTTGGGTTTTCTAGAGTTTTTTAAAGTTTTCTTCTATTTTTTTGCTTTTCTAGGGCTTTTAGGGTATTCTGTGTTTTTAGGGTTTTTTTATGGTTTTCGAGTCTTTTTAAAGGTTTTGTAGGATTTTTCAGGGTTTTAGGATTTTTTTTAGGGTTTTCTAAGGTTTTTTGGTTTTTTTAGGCTTTTCTAGCATTTTTTAAAATTTTCTAGGATTTTTTTTGGTTTTCTAGGGTTTTTAAGGTTTTTTTTTTTGTTTTTTAGGATTTTTTTAGGGTTTTCAAGGATTTTTGGGGTTTTTTAGGGTTTTCTAAGATTTTTAGGATTTTTAAAATTTTTTAGGGTTTTCTAGGATTTTTAGGGTTTTCTAGAGTTTTTTAAAGTTTTCTAGGATTTTTATGGTTTTCTTCGGGATTTTAGGATTTTTTAGGGTTTTCTAGGGTTTTTATGATTTTTTAAGGTTTTCTAGAGTTTTAGGGTTTTTTAGTGTTCTTCAGGATTTTCTTGGGTTTTTTGGGTTTTCTAGTGTTCTTCAGGGTTTTCTTGGGCTTTCTACCGTTTTCTAGGGTTTTTAGGGTTTTCCAGGGTTCGCTAGGATTTTTAGGATTTTTTAGGATTTTTAGGATTTTCTAGGGTGTTTAAGGTTTTCTAGGATTTTTAGGGTTTGTTAGGGTTTTCTAGGTTTTTTAGGGTTTTTAGGGTTTTCTAGGGTGTTTAAGGTTTTCTAGGGTTTTTAGGGTTTTCTAGGTTTTTTAGGGTTTTCTAGGGTTTCTATGGTTTTCTAGGGTTTTTAGGGTTTTCTTGGGTTTTCTAGAGTTTTTTAAAGTTTTCTTCTATTTTTTTGCTTTTCTAGGGCTTTTAGGGTATTCTGTGTTTTTAGGGTTTTTTTTATGGTTTTCGAGTATTTTTAAAGGTTTTGTAGGATTTTTCAGGGTTTTAGGATTTTTTTTTAGGGTTTTCTAAGGTTTTTTGGTTTTTTTAGGCTTTTCTAGCATTTTTTAAAGTTTTCTAGGATTTTTTTTGGTTTTCTAGGGTTTTTAAGGTTTTTTTTTGTTTTTTAGGATTTTTTTAGGGTTTTCAAGGATTTTTGGGGTTTTTTAGGGTTTTCTAAGATTTTTAGGATTTTTAAAATTTTTTAGGGTTTTCTAGGATTTTTATGGTTTTTTTGGGGATTTTAGGATTTTCTAGGGTTTTTACAATTTTTTTGGGTTTTCTAGGGTTTTTAGGGTTTTCTAGAATTTTTTCGGTTTTTAGGGTTTTCTACGGTTTTCAGGGTTTTTTAAGGTTTTCTAGGATTTTTAGGGCTTTCTAAGTTTTTAAGGTTTTCTACGCTTTTTAGGGTTCTTTAGAGTTTTCTAGGGTTTTTTGGGTTTTTTTTAGAGTTTTCTAGTATTTTTTTAGGGGGTTTTTTTTGTTTTTAGGATTTTTTTGGGATTTCTAGGATTTTCTAGAGTTTTTTAAAATTTTCTAAGATTTTTATGGTTTTTTAGAGTTTTTAGGGTTTTCTAGTATTTTTCAGGATTTTTTTGGGTTTTTATGGTTTTTTAGAGTTTTCTAGTGTTCTTCAGGGTTTTCGGTTTTCTAGAGTTTTGTATGGTTTTTTAGGGAGATCTAGGGTTTTCTAGAGTTTTTTAAAGTTTTTTAGGATTTTTATAGTTTTCTAGGATTTTTTAGGTTTTCTAGGGTTTTTAGAGCTTTTTATGATTTTTTAGGGTTTTCTAGGTTTTTTGGAGTTTTTTAGGAATTTCTATGATTTTTAGGATTTTTTTAGGGGTTATCTATCGTTTTTTAGTGTTTTCTAGGGTTTTCAGGATTTCTTTTTAGGGTTTTTCTAGTGGTCTTTAAAGTTTTTAGGATTTTCTAAAAAATCCTACAAAACCTTAAAAACCCCTAAAAATCTTAGAAAAACATAAAAAAACCCTAAAAACTCTAGAAAAAACCCAATTTTAAAAAACTCTAGAAAACCAAAAAACCCTAAAACACCTAGAAAACCCTGAAAAACCCTCGAAAACTCTAAAAAACCAAAAACCCTAAAACACTTAGAAAACCCCAAAAACCCTAAAAAACCATAAAAATCCTAGAAAACTTTAAAAAACTATAGAAAACCTTGGAAAACCCTAAAAAACCCTAAAAAGTCCTAGAAATCCTAGAAAACACTAAAAAATCCTAAAAATCTTAGAAAATCCTAAAAAAATGCTAAAAATTCTAGAAAACACTAAAAAACACTAAAAAATCATAAAACACCCAAAAAACCCTAGAAAATCCAAAAAAAATCCTAAAAACCATAGAAAACCAAAAAATCCTAGAAAACTTTAAAAACCTATAGAAAATTCTAGAAAACCCTAAAAAACCCTAAAAACCCTAGAAAACCTTAAAAACCATAGAAAACTATAAAAAATCTTAAAAACGCTAGAAAATCCTAAAAACGCTAGAAAACCCTAGAAAATCTTAAAAATCCTAGAAAATCCTAAAAAAACCTAGGAAACCATAAAAAAAACCCTAAAAACACCCTTGAAAACACTAAAAACGCTAGAAAACTTGAGAAAAGCCTAAAAACGCTAAAAAATCCTGATAAAAATTAGAAAACTCTAAAAAACTATTAAAACCCTAGAAAACCCTAGAAATCTCTGAATTTCTAGAAAATCCTAAAACACCTAGAAAATCCTAGAAAACCGTAAAAACCGTAAAAAATCACAAAAATCCTAGAAAAATTTTAAAAAACTCTAGAAAACCATAGAAAACCCTAAAACACCTAGAAAACCCTAGAAAATTCTAAAAATCCTAGAAAACCCTAAAAAACCTAAAACCCCTAGAAAACCCTAAAAACAATAAAAAACTCTAGAAAACCCTAAAAAGCCTAAAAAATCTTAAGAAATCCTAGAAAACACTAAAAAATCATAAAAATCTTAGAAAACCCTAGCAAAACTCTAAAAAATCCTAAAAAACCACTAGAAAACCCTAGAAAACGCTAAAATCCCGAAAAAGCACTAGAAAACCCTAAAAATCCTAAAACACCTAGAAAACCCTAAAACCCTGAAAAACCATAGCAAACCCTATGAAACCCTAAAAACCCTTGAAAATCCTTAAAACCCTAAAAAACCCTAAAAACTCCTAGAAATCCCTAAAAATCCAAGAAAACCTTAAAAATCCTAGAAAACCCTAGAAAACCATAAAAATCCCTAAAAAACCAAAAAAATCCAAAGAAATTCTAAAAATCCTAGAAAACCCTTAAAAGCCTAAAAAACTCTAGAAAACCCTAAAAATCCTAAAAAATCCTGAGAAACCCTAGAATGCCTAGAAAACCGTAAAAATCCTAGAAAACCCTAAAAAAATCTAAAAAATCCTGAGAAACCGCAGAAAACACTAATAAACCCTAGAAAAATCTAAAAAACCTTAGAAACCCCTAAAAACCCTAAAAAATCCTGAGAGGCCCTAGAAAACTCTAAAAAAACCATAAAAATACTAGAAAACCCTAGAAAACTGTAAAAAACCCTTAAAAGCCTAGAAAACCCTAAAAAAGCATAAAATTCCTAGAAAAGCCTAGAAAACCTTAAAAAACACTAAAAACCCTAGAAAACCATAAAAACCCTAGAAAACCATAAAAATCCAAGAAATCCTAGAAAACACTAAAAAATCCTAGAAAACCTTAAACCATAAAACACCCTAAAAACCCTAGAAAACCCTAAGAAACGCTAAAAACCATAGAAAACCAAAAAAATCCTAGAAAACTTTAAAAACCTATTGAAAATCCTAGAAAACCCTAAAAAACCCTAAAAACCCTAGAAAACCCTAAAACCCCTTAAAAACCATAGAAATCTATAAAAAATCCTAGAAATTCTAAAAGACCCTAGAAAACCATAAAAACCCCAAAAAATCCTAGAAAACCCTAAAAAATCCTAAAAAACCTAAAAACCCATAAAAATCCTAGAAAACTTTACAAAACTCTGGAAAACACTAGAAAACCCTAGCAAATCCTAAATAACTCCAAAAACCATAGAAAACTATAAAAACCAGAGAAAACAATAAAAAACCCTAAAAAGCACTAGAAATCCTGGAAAACCCTAAAAAAACCTAAAAATCCTAGAAAACAAAAAACCCTAAAAAAAACATAAAAATCAGAGAAAACTTTAAAAAACTCTAGAAAACCCAAATAAACCCTAAAAACCATAAAAATCCTAAGAAACCATAAAAATTCTAGAAAACCCTATACCCTAGAAATCCTAAAAGACCCTAAAAAGCACTGGAAATCCTAGAACACCCTAGAAAACCAAAAAAAAAAAAACCGAAATACCCAAAGAAAACCGAAAAAAAAAACCCTAAAAATCTTAGTAAACAATAAAAATCATAGAAAACTTTAAAACCCTAAAAATCCTAGAAAACCCTAAAAAAGGTAAAAATCCTAGAAAACTTTAAAAATTCTAGAAAACCCTAAAACCCCAGAAAACCATAAAAACCAAAAAAACGCAAAAGATTTTCAAGGGTTTTCTATAGTTTTTTTAAAGTTTATTAGGGTTCTCTAAGATTTCTAGGGTTTTCTTTATGATTTTCTTGGGTTTTTAGGATTTTTAGGGTTTTCTTTATGATTTTAGGATATTTTAGGGTTTTCAATGGATTTTAGGATTTTGCAGGATTTTTAAGGTTTTTTTAGAATTTTCTAGGGTTTTTAGCGTTTTTAGAGTTTTCTAGTATTTTTCAGGTTTTTTTTGGGTTTTTAAGGTTTTCTAGGTTTTTTAATGTTTTCCATAGTTTTCTATAATTTTTTTAAGTTTTCTAGGATTTTTATGGTTTTATAGGGTTTTCTAGTGTTTTTTAGGATTTTCTTTGGGGGTTTTTTAGTTTTTTAAGGGTTTTCAAGGGTTTTTAGGGTTTTTAAGATTTTTACGGTTTTCTAGGGTTTTTAGAGTGTTTTAGCGTTTTCTAGGGTGTTTTGGGTTTTTTTAGGGTTTTTAGGGTTTTCTAGAGTTTTTTAAAGTTTTCTAGGATTTTTTTTGGTCTTCTATGTTTTGTAGGGTTTTTTATGGTTTTCTAGGACGTTTAGGGTATTTTAGAGTTTTTTAGGGTTTCTAGGATTTTTAGGGCTTTTGTGAGTTTTCTAGGTTTTTTCAGGGTTTTTTAGGGTATTTAGGGTTTTCTATGGTTTTTAGGATTTTCTGGGGTTTTTATTGCTTTTTAGGATTTTCTAGAGTTTTTTATAGTTTTCGAGAATCTTTATGGTTTTCTACGATTTTTTAGGGTTTTCTAGGGTTTTTAGGATTTTTTAGGGTTTGCTAATGTTTTTCAGGGTTTTTTTAGGGTTTTTAGGATTTTTTAAGGTTTTTAGGGTTTTCTAGAGTTTTTAAGGTTTCCTAGGGTTTCTATGGTTTCCTAGGGTTTTTAGGGTTTTTTAGAGTTTTCTAGTGTTCTTCAGGGTTTTCTTGGATTTTCTAGGATTTTCTAGGGTTTTTAAGGTTTTTAGGGTTCTCTAGGGTTTTTTAGGATTTTTAGGGTTTTCTATGGTTTTCTAGGGTTTAGGGTTTAAGGTTTTCTAGGTTTTTTAATGTTTTCCATAGTTTTCTATAATTTTTAAAGTTTTCTAAGAATTTTATGGTTTTTTAGGATTTTTAGAGTTTTCTCCGATTTTTTATGGTTTTCTAGGATTTTTAGGGTTTTTTTGGGTTTTCTAGAGTTTTTAAAGTTTTCTAGGATTTTTTTCTTTTCTTGGGCTTTTAGGATTTTTTTAGGGTATTCTGTGTTTTTTGGGATTTTTTATGGTTTTCGAGGCTTTTTTAAGGTTTTGTAGGATTTTTCGAGCTTTTAGGATTTTTTAGGGTTTTTTGGGTTTTTTAGGATTTTCTAGGCTTTTCTAGACTTTTTTAAAGTTTTGTAGGATTTTTTTGGTTTTCTAGGGTTTTTACGGTTTTTTTTGTTTTCTAGGATTTTTTAGGGGTTTCAATGATTTTTTTGGGTTTTTTAGGGTTTTCTAAGATTTTTAGGATTTTTTCGGGTGTTCTAGGAATTTTAGGGTTTTCTAGAGTTTTTTAAAGTTTTCTAGGATTTTTATGGTTTTCTTCGGGATTTTAGGGTTTTTTAGGGTTTTCTAGGGTTTTTATGATTTTTTAAGGTTTTCTAGAGTTTTAGGGTTTTTTAGTGTTCTTCAGGATTTTCTTGGGTTTTTTGGGTTTTCTAGTGTTCTTCAGGGTTTTCTTGGGCTTTCTACCGTTTTCTAGGGTTTTTAGGGTTTTCCAGGGTTCGCTAGGATTTTTAGGATTTTTTAGGATTTTTAGGATTTTCTAGGGTGTTTAACGTTTTCTAGGATTTTTAGGGTTTGTTAGAGTTTTCTAGGTTTTTTAGAGTTTTTAGGGTTTTCTAGGGTGTTTAAGGTTTTCTAGGGTTTTTAGGGTTTTCTAGGTTTTTTAGGGTTTTCTAGGGTTTCTATGGTTTTCTAGGGTTTTTAGGGTTTTCTTGGGTTTTCTAGAGTTTTTTAAAGTTTTCTTCTATTTTTTTGCTTTTCTAGGGCTTTTAGGGTATTCTGTGTTTTTAGGGTTTTTTTTATGGTTTTCGAGTCTTTTTAAAGGTTTTGTAGGATTTTTCAGGGTTTTAGGATTTTTTTTAGGGTTTTCTAAGGTTTTTTGGTTTTTTTAGGCTTTTCTAGCATTTTTTAAAGTTTTCTAGGATTTTTTTTGGTTTTCTAGGGTTTTTAAGGTTTTTTTTTTTGTTTTTTAGGATTTTTTTTAGGGTTTTCAAGGATTTTTGGGGTTTTTTAGGGTTTTCTAGGATTTTTATGGTTTTTTTGGGGATTTTAGGATTTTCTAGGGTTTTTACAATTTTTTTGGGTTTTCTAGGGTTTTTAGGGTTTTCTAGGATTTTTTCGGTTTTTAGGGTTTTCTACGGTTTTCAGGGTTTTTTAAGGTTTTCTAGGATTTTTAGGGCTTTCTAAGTTTTTAAGGTTTTCTAGGCTTTTTAGGGTTCTTTAGAGTTTTCTAGGGTTTTTTGGGTTTTTTTTAGAGTTTTCTAGTATTTTTTTAGGGGTTTTTTTTTGTTTTTCGGATTTTTTTGGGATTTCTAGGATTTTCTAGAGTTTTTTAAAATTTTCTAAGATTTTTATGGTTTTTTAGAGTTTTTAGGGTTTTCTAGTATTTTTCAGGATTTTTTTGGGTTTTTATGGTTTTTTAGAGTTTTCTAGTGTTCTTCAGGGTTTTCGGTTTTCTAGAGTTTTGTATGGTTTTTTAAGGAGATCTAGGGTTTTCTAGAGTTTTTTAAAGTTTTTTAGGATTTTTATTGTTTTCTAGGATTTTTTAGGTTTTCTAGGGTTTTTAGGGCTTTTTATGATTTTTTAGGGTTTTCTAGGTTTTTTTGAGTTTTTTAGGAATTTCTATGATTTTTAGGATTTTTTTAGGGGTTATCTATCGTTTTTTAGTGTTTTCTAGGGTTTTCAGGATTTCTTTTTAGGGTTTTTCTAGTGGTCTTTAAAGTTTTTAGGGTTTTCTAAAAAATCCTACAAAACCTTAAAAACCCCTAAAAATCTTAGAAAAACATAAAAAAACCCTAAAAACTCTAGAAAAAACCCAATTTTAAAAAACTCTAGAAAACCAAAAAACCCTAAAACACCTAGAAAACCCTGAAAAACCCTCGAAAACTCTAAAAAACCAAAAACCCTAAAACACTTAGAAAACCCCAAAAACCCTAAAAAACCATAAAAATCCTAGAAAACTTTAAAAAACTATAGAAAACCTTGGAAAACCCTAAAAAACCCTAAAAAGTCCTAGAAATCCTAGAAAACACTAAAAAATCCTAAAAATCTTAGAAAATCCTAAAAAAATGCTAAAAATTCTAGAAAACACTAAAAAAACACTAAAAAATCATAAAACACCCAAAAAACCCTAGAAAATCCAAAAAAAATCCTAAAAACCATAGAAAACCAAAAAATCCTAGAAAACTTTAAAAACCTATAGAAAATTCTAGAAAACCCTAAAAAACCCTAAAAACCCTAGAAAACCTTAAAAACCATAGAAAACTATAAAAAATCTTAAAAACGCTAGAAAATCCTAAAAACGCTAGAAAACCCTAGCAAATCTTAAAAATCCTAGAAAATCCTAAAAAAACCTAGAAAACCATAAAAAAAACCCTAAAAACCCTTTAAAACACTAAAAACGCTAGAAAACTTGAGAAAAGCCTAAAAACGCTAAAAAATCCTGATAAAAATTAGAAAACTCTAAAAAACTATTAAAACCCTAGAAAACCCTAGAAATCTCTGAATTTCTAGAAAACCCTAAAACACCTAGAAAATCCTAAAAAACCGTAAAAACCGTAAAAAATCACAAAAATCCTAGAAAAATTTTAAAAAACTCTAGAAAACCATAGAAAACCCTAAAACACCTAGAAAACCCTAGAAAATTCTAAAAATCCTAGAAAACCCTAAAAAACCTAAAACCCCTAGAAAACCCTACAAAATCCTAAAAACCCTAGAAAACTATAAAAATCCTTGAAAACTTTTAAAAAACTCGAGAAAGTTCTAGAAAAAACTAAAAAACCCTAGAAAACGATAAAAAACCCTAGAAAATCCTAACAACCCAAAAAACCCTGAAATTCCTAAACACCCAAGAAAACTCTAAAAAACCGTAAAAAACCCTATAAAGCCTAGAAATACTAAAAAGGCCCTAGAAAACTATAAAAATCCCAAAAAACCCTAGAAAACCCTAGAAAATCATAAAAATCCTAGAAAACTCTGGAAAACACTAGAAAACCCTAAAAACCCTAAAAAGTACTAGAAATCATAGAAAACCCTAAAAATCCTAGAAAACCCAAAAAAAAACGCTAAAAATCCTAGAAAACCATAAAAAATCCTTAAAAACCTTAGAAACAATAAAAATCATAGAAAACTTTAAAAAACTCCAAAAAACCCTAGAATACCCTAAAAAATTGTAGAAAACCCTAGAAAATCCTAAAAATCCTACAAAACACTAAAAACCCTAGAAAACCATAAAAAAACCTAGAAAACCCTAAAAACCCTAGAAAACACTAAAAATCACAGAAAACCCTAAAAATTCTAAAAAACCCTAAAAAATCCTAGAAAATCATAAAAATCCCTAAAAACCTAAAAAACCCTAAAAAATCCTAAAAATTTTTAAAAACCCTAGAAAACCCTAAAAACAATAAAAAACTCTAGAAAACCCTAAAAAGCCTAAAAAATCTTAAGAAACCCTAGAAAACACTAAAAAATCATAAAAATCTTAGAAAACCCTAGCAAAACTCTAAAAAATCCTAAAAAACCACTAGAAAACCCTAGAAAACGCTAAAATCCCGAAAAAGCACTAGAAAACCCTAAAAATCCTAAAACACCTAGAAAACCCTAAAACCCTGAAAAACCATAGCAAACCCTATGAAACCCTAAAAACCCTAGAAAATCCTTAAAACCCTAAAAAACCCTAAAAACTCCTAGAAATCCCTAAAAATCCAAGAAAACCTTAAAAATCCTAGAAAACCCTAGAAAACCATAAAAATCCCTAAAAAACCAAAAAAATCCAAAGAAATTCTAAAAATCCTAGAAAACCCTTAAAAGCCTAAAAAACTCTGGAAAACCCTAAAAATCCTAAAAAAATCCTGAGAAACCCTAGAATGCCTAGAAAACCGTAAAAATCCTAGAAAACCCTAAAAAAATCTAAAAAATCCTGAGAAACCGCAGAAAACTCTAATAAACCCTAGAAAAATCTAAAAAATCATAAAAACGCTAAAAACCCTAAAAAAACCTTAGAAACCCTTAAAAACCCTAAAAAATCCTGAGAGGCCCTAGAAAACTCTAAAAAAACCATAAAAATACTAGAAAACCCTAGAAAACTGTAAAAAACCCTTAAAAGCCTAGAAAACCCTAAAAAAGCATAAAATTCCTAGAAAAGCCTAGAAAACCTTAAAAAACACTAAAAACCCTAGAAAACCATAAAAACCCTAGAAAACCATAAAAATCCAAGAAATCCTAGAAAACACTAAAAAATCCTAGAAAACCTTAAACCATAAAACACCCTAAAAACCCTAGAAAACCCTAAGAAACGCTAAAAACCATAGAAAACCAAAAAAATCCTAGAAAACTTTAAAAACCTATTGAAAATCCTAGAAAACCCTAAAAAACCCTAAAAACCCTAGAAAACCCTAAAACCCCTTAAAAACCATAGAAATCTATAAAAAATCCTAGAAATTCTAAAAGACCCTAGAAAACCATAAAAACCCCAAAAAATCCTAGAAAACCCTAAAAAATCCTAAAAAACCTAAAAACCCATAAAAATCCTAGAAAACTTTACAAAACTCTGGAAAACACTAGAAAACCCTAGCAAATCCTAAATAACTCCAAAAACCATAGAAAACTATAAAAACCAGAGAAAACAATAAAAAACCCTAAAAAGCACTAGAAATCCTGGAAAACCCTAAAAAAACCTAAAAATCCTAGAAAACAAAAAACCCTAAAAAAAACATAAAAATCAGAGAAAACTTTAAAAAACTCTAGAAAACCCAAATAAACCCTAAAAACCATAAAAATCCTAAGAAACCATAAAAATTCTAGAAAACCCTATACCCTAGAAATCCTAAAAGACCCTAAAAAGCACTGGAAATCCTAGAACACCCTAGAAAACCAAAAAAAAAAAAAAACCGAAATACCCAAAGAAAACCGAAAAAAAAAACCCTAAAAATCTTAGTAAACAATAAAAATCATAGAAAACTTTAAAACCCTAAAAATCCTAGAAAACCCTAAAAAAGGTAAAAATCCTAGAAAACTTTAAAAATTCTAGAAAACCCTAAAACCCCAGAAAACCATAAAAACCAAAAAAACGCTAAAGATTTTCAAGGGTTTTCTATAGTTTTTTTAAAGTTTATTAGGGTTCTCTAGGATTTCTAGGGTTTTCTTTATGATTTTCTTGGGTTTTTAGGATTTTTAGGGTTTTCTTTATGATTTTAGGATATTTTAGGGTTTTCAATGGATTTTAGGATTTTGCAGGATTTTTAAGGTTTTTTTAGAATTTTCTAGGGTTTTTAGCGTTTTTAGAGTTTTCTAGTATTTTTCAGGTTTTTTTTGGGTTTTTAAGGTTTTCTAGGTTTTTTAATGTTTTCCATAGTTTTCTATAATTTTTTTAAGTTTTCTAGGATTTTTATGGTTTTATAGGGTTTTCTAGTGTTTTTTAGGATTTTCTTTGGGGGTTTTTTAGTTTTTTAAGGGTTTTCAAGGGTTTTTAGGGTTTTTAAGATTTTTACGGTTTTCTAGGGTTTTTAGAGTGTTTTAGCGTTTTCTAGGGTGTTTTGGGTTTTTTTAGGGTTTTTAGGGTTTTCTAGAGTTTTTTAAAGTTTTCTAGGATTTTTTTGGTCTTCTATGTTTTGTAGGGTTTTTTATGGTTTTCTAGGACGTTTAGGGTATTTTAGAGTTTTTTAGAGTTTCTAGGATTTTTAGGGCTTTTGTGAGTTTTCTAGGTTTTTTCAGGGTTTTTTAGGGTATTTAGGGTTTTCTACGGTTTTTAGGATTTTTTTAGGATTTTCTGGGGTTTTTATTGCTTTTTAGGATTTTCTAGAGTTTTTTATAGTTTTCGAGAATCTTTATAGTTTTCTACGGTTTTTTAGGGTTTTCTAGGGTTTTTAGGATTTTTTAGGGTTTGCTAATGTTTTTCAGGGTTTTTTTAGGGTTTTTAGGATTTTTTTAGGGTTTTTAGGGTTTTCTAGAGTTTTTAAGGTTTCCTAGGGTTTCTATGGTTTCCTAGGGTTTTTAGGGTTTTTTAGAGTTTTCTAGTGTTCTTCAGGGTTTTCTTGGATTTTCTAGGATTTTCTAGGGTTTTTAAGGTTTTTAGGGTTCTCTAGGGTTTTTTAGGAATTTTAGGGTTTTTAGGGTTCACTAGGGTTTTTTAGGATTTTTAGGGTTTTCTATGGTTTTCTAGGGTTTAGGGTTTAAGGTTTTCTAGGTTTTTTAATGTTTTCCATAGTTTTCTATAATTTTTAAAGTTTTCTAAGAATTTTATGGTTTTTTAGGATTTTTAGAGTTTTCTCCGATTTTTTATGGTTTTCTAGGGTTTTTAGGGTTTTTTTGGGTTTTCTAGAGTTTTTAAAGTTTTCTAGGATTTTTTTCTTTTCTTGGGCTTTTAGGATTTTTTTAGGGTATTCTGTGTTTTTTGGGATTTTTTATGGTTTTCGAGGCTTTTTTAAGGTTTTGTAGGATTTTTCGAGCTTTTAGGATTTTTTAGGGTTTTTTGGGTTTTTTAGGATTTTCTAGACTTTTTTAAAGTTTTGTAGGATTTTTTTGGTTTTCTAGGGTTTTTACGGTTTTTTTTTGTTTTCTAGGATTTTTTAGGGGTTTCAATGATTTTTTTGGGTTTTTTAGGGTTTTCTAAGATTTTTAGGATTTTTTCGGGTTTTTAAGGATTTTTAGGGTTTTCTAGAGTTTTTTAAAGTTTTCTAGGATTTTTATGGTTTTCTTCGGGATTTTAGGGTTTTTTAGGGTTTTCTAGGGTTTTTATGATTTTTTAAGGTTTTCTAGAGTTTTAGGGTTTTTTAGTGTTCTTCAGGATTTTCTTGGGTTTTTTGGGTTTTCTAGTGTTCTTCAGGGTTTTCTTGGGCTTTCTACCGTTTTCTAGGGTTTTTAGGGTTTTCCAGGGTTCTCTAGGATTTTTAGGATTTTTTAGGATTTTTAGGATTTTCTAGGGTGTTTAAGGTTTTCTAGGATTTTTAGGGTTTGTTAGGGTTTTCTAGGTTTTTTAGGGTTTTTAGGGTTTTCTAGGGTGTTTAAGGTTTTCTAGGGTTTTTAGGGTTTTCTAGGTTTTTTAGGATTTTTAGGGTTTTCTAGGGTTTTTAAGGTTTTCTAGGGTTTTTAGGGTTTTCTAGGGTTTCTATGGTTTTCTAGGGTTTTTAGGGTTTTCTTGGGTTTTCTAGAGTTTTTTAAAGTTTTCTTCTATTTTTTTGCTTTTCTAGGGCTTTTTTAGGGTATTCTGTGTTTTTAGGGTTTTTTTTTATGGTTTTCGAGTCTTTTTAAAGGTTTTGTAGGATTTTTCAGGGTTTTAGGATTTTTTTAGGGTTTTCTAAGGTTTTTTGGTGTTTTTAGGCTTTTCTAGCATTTTTTAAAGTTTTCTAGGATTTTTTTTTGGTTTTCTAGGGTTTTTAAGGTTTTTTTTTTGTTTTTTAGGATTTTTTTAGGGTTTTCAAGGATTTTTGGGGTTTTTTAGGGTTTTCTAAGATTTTTAGGATTTTTAAAATTTTTTAGGGTTTTCTAGGATTTTTATGGTTTTTTTGGGGATTTTAGGATTTTCTAGGGTTTTTACAATTTTTTTGGGTTTTCTAGGGTTTTTAGGGTTTTCTAGGATTTTTTCGATTTTTAGGGTTTTCTACGGTTTTCAGGGTTTTTTAAGGTTTTCTAGGATTTTTAGGGCTTTCTAAGTTTTTAAGGTTTTCTACGCTTTTTAGGGTTCTTTAGAGTTTTCTAGAGTTTTTTGGGTTTTTTTTAGAGTTTTCTAGTATTTTTTTAGGGGTTTTTTTTGTTTTTAGGATTTTTTTGGGATTTCTAGGATTTTCTAGAGTTTTTTAAAATTTTCTAAGATTTTTATGGTTTTTTAGAGTTTTTAGGGTTTTCTAGTATTTTTCAGGATTTTTTTGGGTTTTTATGGTTTTTTAGAGTTTTCTAGTGTTTCTTCAGGGTTTTCGGTTTTCTAGAGTTTTGTATGGTTTTTTAGGGAGATCTAGGGTTTTCTAGAGTTTTTTAAAGTTTTTTAGGATTTTTATAGTTTTCTAGGATTTTTTAGGTTTTCTAGGGTTTTTAGGACTTTTTATGATTTTTTTAGGATTTTCTAGGTTTTTTAGAGTTTTTTAGGAATTTCTATGATTTTTAGGATTTTTTTAGGGGTTATCTATCGTTTTTTAGTGTTTTCTAGGGTTTTCAGGATTTCTTTTTAGGGTTTTTCTAGTGGTCTTTAAAGTTTTTAGGATTTTCTAAAAAATCCTACAAAACCTTAAAAACCCCTAAAAATCTTAGAAAAACATAAAAAAACCCTAAAAACTCTAGAAAAAACCCAATTTTAAAAAACTCTAGAAAACCAAAAAACCCTAAAACACCTAGAAAACCCTGAAAAACCCTCGAAAACTCTAAAAAACCAAAAACCCTAAAACACTTAGAAAACCCCAAAAACCCTAAAAAACCATAAAAATCCTAGAAAACTTTAAAAAACTATAGAAAACCTTGGAAAACCCTAAAAAACCCTAAAAAGTCCTAGAAATCCTAGAAAACACTAAAAAATCCTAAAAATCTTAGAAAATCCTAAAAAAATGCTAAAAATTCTAGAAAACACTAAAAAACACTAAAAAATCATAAAACACCCAAAAAACCCTAGAAAATCCAAAAAAAATCCTAAAAACCATAGAAAACCAAAAAATCCTAGAAAACTTTAAAAACCTATAGAAAATTCTAGAAAACCCTAAAAAACCCTAAAAACCCTAGAAAACCTTAAAAACCATAGAAAACTATAAAAAATCTTAAAAAAGCTAGAAAATCCTAAAAACGCTAGAAAACCCTAGAAAATCTTAAAAATCCTAGAAAATCCTAAAAAAACCTAGAAAACCATAAAAAAAAACCCTAAAAACCCTTTAAAACACTAAAAACGCTAGAAAACTTGAGAAAAGCCTAAAAACGCTAAAAGATCCTGATAAAAATTAGAAAACTCTAAAAAACTATTAAAACCCTAGAAAACCCTAGAAATCTCTGAATTTCTAGAAAACCCTAAAACACCTAGAAAATCCTAAAAAACCGTAAAAACCGTAAAAAATCACAAAAATCCTAGAAAAATTTTAAAAAACTCTAGAAAACCATAGAAAACCCTAAAACACCTAGAAAACCCTAGAAAATTCTAAAAATCCTAGAAAACCCTAAAAAACCTAAAACCCCTAGAAAACCCTACAAAATCCTAAAAACCCTAGAAAACTATAAAAATCCTTGAAAACTTTTAAAAAACTCGAGAAAGTTCTAGAAAAAACTAAAAAACCCTAGAAAACGATAAAAAACCCTAGAAAATCCTAACAACCCAAAAAACCCTGAAATTCCTAAACACCCAAGAAAACTCTAAAAAACCGTAAAAAACCCTATAAACCCTAGAAATACTAAAAAGGCCCTAGAAAACTATAAAAATCCCAAAAAACCCTAGAAAACCCTAAAAAATTCTAAAAACCCTAGAAAATCATAAAAATCCTAGAAAACTCTGGAAAACACTAGAAAACCCTAAAAACCCTAAAAAGTACTAGAAAACCCTAAAAACTCTAAAAAACCATAAAAAACCAAAAATCCTAGAAAACCATAAAAAAATCCTTAAAAACCTTAGAAACAATAAAAATCATAGAAAACTTTAAAAAACTCCAAAAAACCCTAGAATACCCTAAAAAATTGTAGAAAACCCTAGAAAATCCTAAAAATCCTACAAAACACTAAAAACCCTAGAAAACCATAAAAAAATCCTAGAAAACCCTAAAAACCCTAGAAAACACTAAAAAAACACAGAAAACCCTAAAAATTCTAAAAAACCCTAAAAAATCCTATGAAACCCTAAAAACCCTAAAAACCATAGCAAACCCTATGAAACCCTAAAAACCCTAGAAAATCCTTAAAACCCTAAAAACTCCTAGAGATCCCTAAAAATCCAAGAAAACCTTAAAAATCCTAGAAAACCCTAGAAAACCATAAAAATCCCTAAAAAACCAAAAAAATCCAAAGAAATTCTAAAAATCCTAGAAAACCCTTAAAAGCCTAAAAAACTCTAGAAAACCCTAAAAATCCTAAAAAATCCTGAGAAACCCTAGAATGCCTAGAAAACCGTAAAAATCCTAGAAAACCCTAAAAAAATCTAAAAAATCCTGAGAAGCCACAAAAAACTCTAATAAACCCTAGAAAAATCTAAAAAATCATAAAAACGCTAAAAACCCTAAAAAAACCTTAGAAACCCCTAAAAACCCTAAAAAATCCTGAGAGGCCCTAGAAAACTCTAAAAAAACCATAAAAATACTAGAAAACCCTAGAAAACTGTAAAAAAACCCTTAAAAGCCTAGAAAACCCTAAAAAAGCATAAAATTCCTAGAAAAGCCTAGAAAACCTTAAAAAACACTAAAAACCCTAGAAAACCATAGAAACCCTAGAAAACCATAAAAATCCAAGAAATCCTAGAAAACACTAAAAAATCCTAGAAAACCTTAAAAACCATAAAACACCCTAAAAACCCTAGAAAACCCTAAGAAACGCTAAAAAGCATAGAAAACCAAAAAAAATCCTAGAAAACTTTAAAAACCTATTGAAAATCCTAGAAAACCCTAAAAAACCCTAAAAACCCTAGAAAACCCTAAAACCCCTTAAAAACCATAGAAATCTATAAAAAATCCTAGAAATTCTAAAAGACCCTATAAAACCCCCAAAAAATCCTAGAAAACCCTAAAAAATCCTAAAAAACCTAAAAACCCATAAAAATCCTAGAAAACTTTACAAAACTCTGGAAAACACTAGAAAACCCTAGCAAATCCTAAATAACTCCAAAAACCATAGAAAACTATAAAAACCAGAGAAAACAATGAAAAACCCTAAAAAGCACTAGAAATCCTGGAAAACCCTAAAAAAACCTAAAAATCCTAGAAAACAAAAAACCCTAAATATCCTAGAAAACCCTAAAAACCATAGAAAATAATAAAAATCAGAGAAAACTTTAAAAAACTCTAGAAAACCCAAATAAACCCTAAAAACCATAAAAATCCTAAGAAACCATAAAAATTCTAGAAAACCCTATACCCTAGAAATCCTAAAAGACCCTAAAAAGCACTGGAAATCCTAGAACACCCTAGAAAACCAAAAAAAAAAAAAAACCGAAATACCCAAAGAAAACCGAAAAAAAAAACCCTAAAAATCTTAGTAGACAATAAAAATCATAGAAAACTTTAAAACCCTAAAAATCCTAGAAAACCCTAAAAAAGGTAAAAATCCTAGAAAACTTTAAAAATTCTAGAAAACCCTAAAACCCCAGAAAACCATAAAAACCAAAAAAACGCTAAAGATTTTCAAGGGTTTTCTATAGTTTTTTTAAAGTTTATTAGGGTTCTCTAGGATTTCTAGGGTTTTCTTTATGATTTTCTTGGGTTTTTAGGATTTTTAGGGTTTTCTTTATGATTTTAGGATATTTTAGGGTTTTCAATGGATTTTAGGATTTTGCAGGATTTTTAAGGTTTTTTTAGAATTTTCTAGGGTTTTTAGCGTTTTTAGAGTTTTCTAGTATTTTTCAGGTTTTTTTTGGGTTTTTAAGGTTTTCTAGGTTTTTTAATGTTTTCCATAGTTTTCTATAATTTTTTTAAGTTTTCTAGGATTTTTATGGTTTTATAGGGTTTTCTAGTGTTTTTTAGGATTTTCTTTGGGGGTTTTTTAGTTTTTTAAGGGTTTTCAAGGGTTTTTAGGGTTTTTAAGATTTTTACGGTTTTCTAGGGTTTTTAGAGTGTTTTAGCGTTTTCTAGGGTGTTTTGGGTTTTTTTAGGGTTTTTAGGGTTTTCTAGAGTTTTTTAAAGTTTTCTAGGATTTTTTTGGTCTTCTATGTTTTGTAGGGTTTTTTATGGTTTTCTAGGACGTTTAGGGTATTTTAGAGTTTTTTAGGGTTTCTAGGATTTTTAGGGCTTTTGTGAGTTTTCTAGGTTTTTTCAGGGTTTTTTAGGGTATTTAGGGTTTTCTACGGTTTTTAGGATTTTTTTAGGATTTTCTGGGGTTTTTATTGCTTTTTAGGATTTTCTAGAGTTTTTTATAGTTTTCGAGAATCTTTATGGTTTTCTACGGTTTTTTAGGGTTTTCTAGGGTTTTTAGGATTTTTTAGGGTTTGCTAATGTTTTTCAGGGTTTTTTTTAGGGTTTTTAGGGTTTTTTTAGGGTTTTTAGGATTTTTTAAGGTTTTTAGGGTTTTCTAGAGTTTTTAAGGTTTCCTAGGGTTTCTATGGTTTCCTAGGGTTTTTAGGGTTTTTTAGAGTTTTCTAGTGTTCTTCAGGGTTTTCTTGGATTTTCTAGGATTTTCTAGGGTTTTTAAGGTTTTTAGGGTTCTCTAGGGTTTTTTAGGATTTTTAGGGTTTTCTATGGTTTTCTAGGGTTTAGGGTTTAAGGTTTTCTAGGTTTTTTAATGTTTTCCATAGTTTTCTATAATTTTTAAAGTTTTCTAAGAATTTTATGGTTTTTTAGGATTTTTAGAGTTTTCTCCGATTTTTTATTGTTTTCTTGGATTTTTAGGGTTTTTTTGGGTTTTCTAGAGTTTTTAAAGTTTTCTAGGATTTTTTTCTTTTCTTGGGATTTTAGGATTTTTTTAGGGTATTCTGTGTTTTTTGGGATTTTTTATGGTTTTCGAGGCTTTTTTAAGGTTTTGTAGGATTTTTCGAGCTTTTAGGATTTTTTAGGGTTTTTTGGGTTTTTTAGGATTTTCTAGGCTTTTCTAGACTTTTTTAAAGTTTTGTAGGATTTTTTTGGTTTTCTAGGGTTTTTACGGTTTTTTTTGTTTTCTAGGATTTTTTAGGGGTTTCAATGATTTTTTTGGGTTTTTTAGGGTTTTCTAAGATTTTTAGGATTTTTTCGGGTTTTCTAGGATTTTTAGGGTTTTCTAGAGTTTTTTAAAGTTTTCTAGGATTTTTATGGTTTTCTTCGGGATTTTAGGGTTTTTTAGGGTTTTCTAGGGTTTTTATGATTTTTTAAGGTTTTCTAGAGTTTTAGGGTTTTTTAGTGTTCTTCAGGATTTTCTTGGGTTTTTTGGGTTTTCTAGTGTTCTTCAGGGTTTTCTTGGGCTTTCTACCGTTTTCTAGGGTTTTTAGGGTTTTCCAGGGTTCTCTAGGATTTTTAGGATTTTTTAGGATTTTTAGGATTTTCTAGGGTGTTTAAGGTTTTCTAGGATTTTTAGGGTTTGTTAGGGTTTTCTAGGTTTTTTAGGGTTTTTAGGGTTTTCTAGGGTGTTTAAGGTTTTCTAGGGTTTTTAGGGTTTTCTAGGTTTTTTAGGATTTTTAGGGTTTTCTAGGGTTTTTAAGGTTTTCTAGGTTTTTAAAGTTTTCTTCTATTTTTTTGCTTTTCTAGGGCTTTTAGGGTATTCTGTGTTTTTAGGGTTTTTTATGGTTTTCGAGTCTTTTTAAAGGTTTTGTAGGATTTTTCAGGGTTTTAGGATTTTTTTTAGGGTTTTCTAAGGTTTTTTGGTTTTTTTTAGGCTTTTCTAGCATTTTTTAAAGTTTTCTAGGATTTTTTTTGGTTTTCTAGGGTTTTTAAGTTTTTTTTTTTTGTTTTTTAGGATTTTTTTAGGGTTTTCAAGGATTTTTGGGGTTTTTTAGGGTTTTCTAAGATTTTTAGGATTTTTAAAATTTTTTAGGGTTTTCTAGGATTTTTATGGTTTTTTTGGGGATTTTAGGATTTTCTAGGGTTTTTACAATTTTTTTGGGTTTTCTAGGGTTTTTAGGGTTTTCTAGGATTTTTTCGGTTTTTAGGGTTTTCTACGGTTTTCAGGGTTTTTTAAGGTTTTCTAGGATTTTTAGGGCTTTCTAAGTTTTTAAGGTTTTCTACGCTTTTTAGGGTTCTTTAGAGTTTTCTAGGGTTTTTTGGGTTTTTTTTAGAGTTTTCTAGTATTTTTTAGGGTTTTTTTTTGTTTTTACGATTTTTTTGGGATTTCTAGGATTTTCTAGAGTTTTTTAAAATTTTCTAAGATTTTTATGGTTTTTTAGAGTTTTTAGGGTTTTCTAGTATTTTTCAGGATTTTTTTGGGTTTTTATGGTTTTTTAGAGTTTTCTAGTGTTCTTCAGGGTTTTCGGTTTTCTAGAGTTTTGTATGGTTTTTTAGGGAGATCTAGGGTTTTCTAGAGTTTTTTAAAGTTTTTTAGGATTTTTTAGGTTTTCTAGGGTTTTTAGGGCTTTTTATGATTTTTTAGGGTTTTCTAGGTTTTTTGGAGTTTTTTAGGAATTTCTATGATTTTTAGGATTTTTTTAGGGGTTATCTCTCGTTTTTTAGTGTTTTCTAGGATTTTCAGTATTTCTTTTTAGGGTTTTTCTAGTGGTCTTTAAAGTTTTTAGGGTTTTCTAAAAAATCCTACAAAACCTTAAAAACCCCTAAAAATCTTAGAAAAACATAAAAAAACCCTAAAAACTCTAGAAAAAACCCAATTTTAAAAAACTCTAGAAAACCAAAAAACCCTAAAACACCTAGAAAACCTTGAAAAACCCTCGAAAACTCTAAAAAACCAAAAACCTAAAACACTTAGAAAACCCCAAAAACCCTAAAAAACCATAAAAATCCTAGAAAACTTTAAAAAACTATAGAAAACCTTGGAAAACCCTAAAAAACCCTAAAAAGTCCTAGAAATCCTAGAAAACACTAAAAATCCTAAAAATCTTAGAAAATCCTAAAAAAATGCTAAAAATTCTAGAAAACACTAAAAAACACTAAAAAATCATAAAACACCCAAAAAACCCTAGAAAATCCAAAAAAAATCCTAAAAACCATAGAAAACCAAAAAATCCTAGAAAACTTTAAAAACCTACAGAAAATTCTAGAAATCCCTAAAAAACCCTAAAAACCCTAGAAAACCTTAAAAACCATAGAAAACTATAAAAAATCTTAAAAACGCTAGAAAATCCTAAAAACGCTAGAAAACCCTAGAAAATCTTAAAAATCCTAGAAAATCCTAAAAAAACCTAGAAAACCATAAAAAAAACCCTAAAAACCCTTTAAAACACTAAAAACGCTAGAAAACTTGAGAAAAGCCTAAAAACGCTAAAAAATCCTGATAAAAATTAGAAAACTCTAAAAAACTATTAAAACCCTAGAAAACCCTAGAAATCTCTGAATTTCTAAAAAACCCTAAAACACCTAGAAAATCCTAAAAAACCGTAAAAACCGTAAAAAATCACAAAAATCCTAGAAAAATTTTAAAAAACTCTAGAAAACCATAGAAAACCCTAAAACACCTAGAAAACCCTAGAAAATTCTAAAAATCCTAGAAAACCCTAAAAAAACTAAAACCCCTAGAAAACCCTACAAAATCCTAAAAACCCTAGAAAACTATAAAAATCCTTGAAAACTTTTAAAAAACTCGAGAAAGTTCTAGAAAAAACTAAAAAACCCTAGAAAACGATAAAAAACCCTAGAAAATCCTAACAACCCAAAAAACCCTGAAATTCCTAAACACCCAAGAAAACTCTAAAAAACCGTAAAAAACCCTATAAAGCCTAGAAATACTAAAAAGGCCCTAGAAAACTATAAAAATCCCAAAAAACCCTAGAAAACCCTAAAAAATTCTAAAAACCCTAGATAATCATAAAAATCCTAGAAAACTCTGGAAAACACTAGAAAACCCTAAAAAGTACTAGAAATCATAGAAAACCCTAAAAACCCTAAAAATCCTAGAAAACCCAAAAAAAACGCTAAAAATCCTAGAAAACCATAAAAAATCCTTAAAAACCTTAGAAACAATAAAAATCATAGAAAACTTTAAAAAACTCCAAAAAACCCTAGAATACCCTAAAAAATTGTAGAAAACCCTAGAAAATCCTAAAAATCCTACAAAACACTAAAAACCCTAGAAAACCATAAAAAAACCTAGAAAACCCTAAAAACCCTAGAAAACACTAAAAATCACAGAAAACCCTAAAAATTCTAAAAAACCCTAAAAAATCCTAGAAAATCATAAAAATCCCTAAAAACCTAAAAAACCCTAAAAAATCCTAAAAATTTTTAAAAACCCTAGAAAACCCTAAAAACAATAAAAAACTCTAGAAAACCCTAAAAAGCCTAAAAAATCTTAAGAAACCCTAGAAAACACTAAAAAATCATAAAAATCTTAGAAAACCCTAGCAAAACTCTAAAAAATCCTAAAAAACCACTAGAAAACCCTAGAAAACGCTAAAATCCCGAAAAAGCACTAGAAAACCCTAAAAATCCTAAAACACCTAGAAAACCCTAAAACCCTGAAAAACCATAGCAAACCCTATGAAACCCTAAAAACCCTAGAAAATCCTTAAAACCCTAAAAACTCCTAGAGATCCCTAAAAATCCAAGAAAACCTTAAAAATCCTAGAAAACCCTAGAAAACCATAAAAATCCCTAAAAAACCAAAAAAAATCCAAAGAAATTCTAAAAATCCTAGAAAACCCTTAAAAGCCTAAAAAACTCTAGAAAACCCTAAAAATCCTAAAAAATCCTGAGAAACCCTAGAATGCCTAGAAAACCGTAAAAATCCTAGAAAACCCTAAAAAAATCTAAAAAATCCTGAGAAACCGCAGAAAACTCTAATAAACCCTAGAAAAATCTAAAAAATCATAAAAATGCTAAAAACCCTAAAAAAACCTTAGAAACCCCTAAAAACCCTAAAAAATCCTGAGAGGCCCTAGAAAACTCTAAAAAAACCCTAAAAATACTAGAAAACCCTAGAAAACTGTAAAAAACCCTTAAAAGCCTAGAAAACCCTAAAAAAGCATAAAATTCCTAGAAAAGCCTAGAAAACCTTAAAAAACACTAAAAACCCTAGAAAACCATAAAAACCCTAGAAAACCATAAAAATCCAAGAAATCCTAGAAAACACTAAAAAATCCTAGAAAACCTTAAAAACCATAAAACACCCTAAAAACCCTAGAAAACCCTAAGAAACGCTAAAAACCATAGAAAACCAAAAAAATCCTAGAAAACTTTAAAAACCTATTGAAAATCCTAACAACCCAAAAAACCCTGAAATTCCTAAACACCCAAGAAAACTCTAAAAAACCGTAAAAAACCCTATAAACCCTAGAAAAATTAAAAAGGCCCTAGAAAACTATTAAAATCCCAAAAAACCCTAGAAAACCCTAAAAAATTCTAAAAACCCTAGAAAATCATAAAAATCCTAGAAAACTCTGGAAAACACTAGAAAACCCTAAAAAGTACTAGAAATCATAGAAAACCCTAAAAACCCTAAAAATCCTAGAAAACCCAAAAAAAACGCTAAAAATCCTAGAAAACCATAAAAAATCCTTAAAAACCTTAGAAACAATAAAAATCATAGAAAACTTTAAAAAACTCCAAAAAACCCTAGAATACCCTAAAAAATTGTAGAAAACCCTAGAAAATCCTAAAAATCCTACAAAACACTAAAAACCCTAGAAAACCATAAAAAAATCCTAGAAAACCCTAAAAACCCTAGAAAACACTAAAAATCACAGAAAACCCTAAAAATTCTAAAAAACCCTAAAAAATCCTAGAAAATCATAAAAATCCCTAAAAACCTAAAAAACCCTAAAAAATCCTAAAAATTTTTAAAAACCCTAGAAAACCCTAAAAACAATAAAAAACTCTAGAAAACCCTAAAAAGCCTAAAAAATCTTAAGAAATCCTAGAAAACACTAAAAAATCATAAAAATCTTAGAAAACCCTAGCAAAACTCTAAAAAATCCTAAAAAACCACTAGAAAACCCTAGAAAATGCTAAAATCCCGAAAAAGCACTAGAAAACCCTAAAAATCCTAAAACACCTAGAAAACCCTAAAACCCTGAAAAACCATAGCAAACCCTATGAAACCCTAAAAACCCTAGAAAATCCTTAAAACCCTAAAAAACCCTAAAAACTCCTAGAAATCCCTAAAAATCCAAGAAAACCTTAAAAATCCTAGAAAACCCTAGAAAACCATAAAAATCCCTAAAAAACCAAAAAAATCCAAAGAAATTCTAAAAATCCTAGAAAACCCTTAAAAGCCTAAAAAACTCTAGAAAACCCTAAAAATCCTAAAAAATCCTGAGAAACCCTAGAATGCCTAGAAAACCGTAAAAATCCTAGAAAACCCTAAAAAAATCTAAAAAATCCTGAGAAACCGCAGAAAACTCTAATAAACCCTAGAAAAATCTAAAAAATCATAAAAACGCTAAAAACCCTAAAAAAACCTTAGAAACCCCTAAAAACCCTAAAAAATCCTGAGAGGCCCTAGAAAACTCTAAAAAAACCATAAAAATACTAGAAAATCCTAGAAAACTGTAAAAAACCCTTAAAAGCCTAGAAAACCCTAAAAAAGCATAAAATTCCTAGAAAAGCCTAGAAAACCTTAAAAAACACTAAAAACCCTAGAAAACCATAAAAATCCAAGAAATCCTAGAAAACACTAAAAAATCCTAGAAAACCTTAAAAACCATAAAACACCCTAAAAACCCTAGAAAACCCTAAGAAACGCTAAAAACCATAGAAAACCAAAAAAATCCTAGAAAACTTTAAAAACCTATTGAAAATCCTAGAAAACCCTAAAAAACCCTAAAAACCCTAGAAAACCCTAAAACCCCTTAAAAACCATAGAAATCTATAAAAAATCCTAGAAATTCTAAAAGACCCTAGAAAACCATAAAAACCCCAAAAAATCCTAGAAAACCCTAAAAAATCCTAAAAAACCTAAAAACCCATAAAAATCCTAGAAAACTTTACAAAACTCTGGAAAACACTAGAAAACCCTAGCAAATCCTAAATAACTCCAAAAACCATAGAAAACTATAAAAACCAGAGAAAACAATAAAAAACCCTAAAAAGCACTAGAAATCCTGGAAAAGCCTAAAAAAACCTAAAAATCCTAGAAAACAAAAAACCCTAAATATCCTAGAAAACCCTAAAAACCATAGAAAATAATAAAAATCAGAGAAAACTTTAAAAAACTCTAGAAAACCCAAATAAACCCTAAAAACCATAAAAATCCTAAGAAACCATAAAAATTCTAGAAAACCCTATACCCTAGAAATCCTAAAAGACCCTAAAAAGCACTGGAAATCCTAGAACACCCTAGAAAACCAAAAAAAAAAAAAAAAAAACCGAAATACCCAAAGAAAACCGAAAAAAAAAACCCTAAAAATCTTAGTAAACAATAAAAATCATAGAAAACTTTAAAACCCTAAAAATCCTAGAAAACCCTAAAAAAGGTAAAAATCCTAGAAAACTTTAAAAATTCTAGAAAACCCTAGAAAACCATAAAAATCCCTAAAAAACCAAAAAAATCCAAAGAAATTCTAAAAATCCTAGAAAACCCTTAAAAGCCTAAAAAACTCTAGAAAACCCTAAAAATCCTAAAAAATCCTGAGAAACCCTAGAATGCCTAGAAAACCGTAAAAATCCTAGAAAACCCTAAAAAAATCTAAAAAATCCTGAGAAACCGCAGAAAACTCTAATAAACCCTAGAAAAATCTAAAAAATCATAAAAATGCTAAAAACCCTAAAAAAACCTTAGAAACCCCTAAAAACCCTAAAAAATCCTGAGAGGCCCTAGAAAACTCTAAAAAAACCCTAAAAATACTAGAAAACCCTAGAAAACTGTAAAAAACCCTTAAAAGCCTAGAAAACCCTAAAAAAGCATAAAATTCCTAGAAAAGCCTAGAAAACCTTAAAAAACACTAAAAACCCTAGAAAACCATAAAAATCCAAGAAATCCTAGAAAACACTAAAAAATCCTAGAAAACCTTAAAAACCATAAAACACCCTAAAAACCCTAGAAAACCCTAAGAAACGCTAAAAACCATAGAAAACCAAAAAAATCCTAGAAAACTTTAAAAACCTATTGAAAATCCTAGAAAACCCTAAAAAACCCTAAAAACCCTAGAAAACCCTAAAACCCCTTAAAAACCATAGAAATCTATAAAAAATCCTAGAAATTCTAAAAGACCCTAGAAAACCATAAAAACCCCAAAAAATCCTAGAAAACCCTAAAAAATCCTAAAAAACCTAAAAACCCATAAAAATCCTAGAAAACTTTACAAAACTCTGGAAAACACTAGAAAACCCTAGCAAATCCTAAATAACTCCAAAAACCATAGAAAACTATAAAAACCAGAGAAAACAATAAAAAACCCTAAAAAGCACTAGAAATCCTGGAAAAGCCTAAAAAAACCTAAAAATCCTAGAAAACAAAAAACCCTAAATATCCTAGAAAACCCTAAAAACCATAGAAAATAATAAAAATCAGAGAAAACTTTAAAAAACTCTAGAAAACCCAAATAAACCCTAAAAACCATAAAAATCCTAAGAAACCATAAAAATTCTAGAAAACCCTATACCCTAGAAATCCTAAAAGACCCTAAAAAGCACTGGAAATCCTAGAACACCCTAGAAAACCAAAAAAAAAAAAAAAAAACCGAAATACCCAAAGAAAACCGAAAAAAAAAACCCTAAAAATCTTAGTAAACAATAAAAATCATAGAAAACTTTAAAACCCTAAAAATCCTAGAAAACCCTAAAAAAGGTAAAAATCCTAGAAAACTTTAAAAATTCTAGAAAACCCTAAAACCCCAGAAAACCATAAAAACCAAAAAAACGCTAAAGATTTTCAAGGGTTTTCTATAGTTTTTTTAAAGTTTATTAGGGTTCTCTAGGATTTCTAGGGTTTTCTTTATGATTTTCTTGGGTTTTTAGGATTTTTAGGGTTTTCTTTATGATTTTAGGATATTTTAGGGTTTTCAATGGATTTTAGGATTTTGCAGGATTTTTAAGGTTTTTTTAGAATTTTCTAGGGTTTTTAGCGTTTTTAGAGTTTTCTAGTATTTTTCAGGTTTTTTTTGGGTTTTTAAGGTTTTCTAGGTTTTTTAATGTTTTCCATAGTTTTCTATAATTTTTTTAAGTTTTCTAGGATTTTTATGGTTTTATAGGGTTTTCTAGTGTTTTTTAGGATTTTCTTTGGGGGTTTTTTAGTTTTTTAAGGGTTTTCAAGGGTTTTTAGGGTTTTTAGGGTTTTTAAGATTTTTACGGTTTTCTAGGGTTTTTAGAGTGTTTTAGCGTTTTCTAGGGTGTTTTGGGTTTTTTTAGGGTTTTTAGGGTTTTCTAGAGTTTTTTAAAGTTTTCTAGGATTTTTTTGGTCTTCTATGTTTTGTAGGGTTTTTTATGGTTTTCTAGGACGTTTAGGGTATTTTAGAGTTTTTTAGGGTTTCTAGGATTTTTAGGGCTTTTGTGAGTTTTCTAGGTTTTTTCAGGGTTTTTAGGGTATTTAGGATTTTCTACGGTTTTTAGGATTTTTTTAGGATTTTCTGGGGTTTTTATTGCTTTTTAGGATTTTCTAGAGTTTTTTATAGTTTTCGAGAATCTTTATGGTTTTCTACGGTTTTTTAGGGTTTTCTAGGGTTTTTAGGATTTTTTAGGGTTTGCTAATGTTTTTCAGGGTTTTTTTTAGGGTTTTTAGGGTTTTTTTAGGGTTTTTAGGATTTTTTAAGGTTTTTAGGGTTTTCTAGAGTTTTTAAGGTTTCCTAGGGTTTCTATGGTTTCCTAGGGTTTTTAGGGTTTTTTAGAGTTTTCTAGTGTTCTTCAGGGTTTTCTTGGATTTTCTAGGGTTTTTAAGGTTTTTAGGGTTCTCTAGGGTTTTTTAGGATTTTTAGGGTTTTCTATGGTTTTCTAGGGTTTAGGGTTTAAGGTTTTCTAGGTTTTTTAATGTTTTCCATAGTTTTCTATAATTTTTAAAGTTTTCTAAGAATTTTATGGTTTTTTAGGATTTTTAGAGTTTTCTCCGATTTTTTATTGTTTTCTTGGATTTTTAGGGTTTTTTTGGGTTTTCTAGAGTTTTTAAAGTTTTCTAGGATTTTTTTCTTTTCTTGGGATTTTAGGATTTTTTTAGGGTATTCTGTGTTTTTTGGGATTTTTTATGGTTTTCGAGGCTTTTTTAAGGTTTTGTAGGATTTTTCGAGCTTTTAGGATTTTTTAGGGTTTTTTGGGTTTTTTAGGATTTTCTAGGCTTTTCTAGACTTTTTTAAAGTTTTGTAGGATTTTTTTGGTTTTCTAGGGTTTTTACGGTTTTTTTTGTTTTCTAGGATTTTTTAGGGGTTTCAATGATTTTTTTGGGTTTTTTAGGGTTTTCTAAGATTTTTAGGATTTTTTCGGGTTTTCTAGGATTTTTAGGGTTTTCTAGAGTTTTTTAAAGTTTTCTAGGATTTTTATGGTTTTCTTCGGGATTTTAGGGTTTTTTAGGGTTTTCTAGGGTTTTTATGATTTTTTAAGGTTTTCTAGAGTTTTAGGGTTTTTTAGTGTTCTTCAGGATTTTCTTGGGTTTTTTGGGTTTTCTAGTGTTCTTCAGGGTTTTCTTGGATTTTCTAGGATTTTCTAGGGTTTTTAAGGTTTTTAGGGTTCACTAGGGTTTTTTAGGATTTTTAGGGTTTTCTATGGTTTTCTAGGGTTTAGGGTTTAAGGTTTTCTAGGTTTTTTAATGTTTTCCATAGTTTTCTATAATTTTTAAAGTTTTCTAAGAATTTTATGGTTTTTTAGGATTTTTAGAGTTTTCTCCGATTTTTTATGGTTTTCTAGGGTTTTTAGGGTTTTTTTGGGTTTCTAGAGTTTTTAAAGTTTTCTAGGATTTTTTTCTTTTCTTGGGCTTTTAGGATTTTTTTTTAGGGTATTCTGTGTTTTTTGGGATTTTTTATGGTTTTCGAGGCTTTTTTAAGGTTTTGTAGGATTTTTCGAGCTTTTACGATTTTTTAGGGTTTTTTGGGTTTTTTAGGATTTTCTAGGCTTTTCTAGACTTTTTTAAAGTTTTGTAGGATTTTTTTGGTTTTCTAGGGTTTTTACGGTTTTTTTTGTTTTCTAGGATTTTTTAGGGGTTTCAATGATTTTTTTGGGTTTTTTAGGGTTTTCTAAGATTTTTAGGATTTTTTCGGGTTTTCTAGGATTTTTAGGGTTTCCTAGAGTTTTTTTAAAGTTTTCTAGGATTTTTATGGTTTTCTTCGGGATTTTAGGGTTTTTTAGGGTTTTCTAGGGTTTTTATGATTTTTTAAGGTTTTCTAGAGTTTTAGGGTTTTTTAGTGTTCTTCAGGATTTTCTTGGGTTTTTTGGGTTTTCTAGTGTTCTTCAGGGTTTTCTTGGGCTTTCTACCGTTTTCTAGGGTTTTTAGGGTTTTCCAGGGTTCTCTAGGATTTTTAGGATTTTTTAGGATTTTTAGGATTTTCTAGGGTGTTTAAGGTTTTCTAGGATTTTTAGGGTTTGTTAGGGTTTTCTAGGTTTTTTAGGGTTTTTAGGGTTTTCTAGGGTGTTTAAGGTTTTCTAGGGTTTTTAGGGTTTTCTAGGTTTTTTAAGGTTTTCTAGGGTTTTTAGGGTTTTCTTGGGTTTTCTAGAGTTTTTTAAAGTTTTCTTCTACTTTTTTGCTTTTCTAGGGCTTTTAGGGTATTCTGTGTTTTTAGGGTTTTTTTTATGGTTTTCGAGTCTTTTTAAAGGTTTTGTAGGATTTTTCAGGGTTTTAGGATTTTTTTAGGGTTTTCTAAGGTTTTTTCGTTTTTTTAGGCTTTTCTAGCATTTTTTAAAGTTTTCTAGGATTTTTTTTGGTTTTCTAGGGTTTTTAAGGTTTTTTTTTTGTTTTTTAGGATTTTTTTAGGGTTTTCAAGGATTTTTGGGGTTTTTTAGGGTTTTCTAAGATTTTTAGGATTTTTAAAAATTTTTAGGGTTTTCTAGGATTTTTATGGTTTTTTTGGGGATTTTAGGATTTTCTAGGGTTTTTACAATTTTTTTGGGTTTTCTAGGGTTTTTAGGGTTTTCTAGGATTTTTTCGGTTTTTAGGGTTTTCTACGGTTTTCAGGGTTTTTTAAGGTTTTCTAGGATTTTTAGGGCTTTCTAAGTTTTTAAGGTTTTCTATGCTTTTTAGGGTTCTTTAGAGTTTTCTAGGGTTTTTTGGGTTTTTTTTAGAGTTTTCTAGTATTTTTTTAGGGGTTTTTTTTGTTTTTAGGATTTTTTTGGGATTTCTAGGATTTTCTAGAGTTTTTTAAAATTTTCTAAGATTTTTATGGTTTTTTAGAGTTTTTAGGGTTTTCTAGTATTTTTCAGGATTTTTTTGGGTTTTTATGGTTTTTTAGAGTTTTCTAGTGTTCTTCAGGGTTTTCGGTTTTCTAGAGTTTTGTATGGTTTTTTAGGGAGATCTAGGGTTTTCTAGAGTTTTTTAAAGTTTTTTAGGATTTTTATAGTTTTCTAGGATTTTTTAGGTTTTCTAGGGTTTTTAGGGCTTTTTATGATTTTTTAGGGTTTTCTAGGTTTTTTGGAGTTTTTTAGGAATTTCTATGATTTTTAGGATTTTTTTAGGGGTTATCTATCGTTTTTTAGTGTTTTCTAGGGTTTTCAGGATTTCTTTTTAGGGTTTTTCTAGTGGTCTTTAAAGTTTTTAGGGTTTTCTAAAAAATCCTACAAAACCTTAAAAACCCCTAAAAATCTTAGAAAAACATAAAAAAACCCTAAAAACTCTAGAAAAAACCCAATTTTAAAAAACTCTAGAAAACCAAAAAACCCTAAAACACCTAGAAAACCCTGAAAAACCCTCGAAAACTCTAAAAAACCAAAAACCCTAAAACACTTAGAAAACCCCAAAAACCCTAAAAAACCATAAAAATCCTAGAAAACTTTAAAAAACTATAGAAAACCTTGGAAAACCCTAAAAAACCCTAAAAAGTCCTAGAAATCCTAGAAAACACTAAAAAATCCTAAAAATCTTAGAAAATCCTAAAAAAATGCTAAAAATTCTAGAAAACACTAAAAAATCATAAAACACCCAAAAAACCCTAGAAAATCCAAAAAAAAATCCTAAAAACCATAGAAAACCAAAAAATCCTAGAAAACTTTAAAAACCTATAAAAAATTCTAGAAAACCCTAAAAAACCCTAAAAACCCTAGAAAACCTTAAAAACCATAGAAAACTATAAAAAATCTTAAAAACGCTATAAAATCCTAAAAACGCTAGAAAACCCTAGAAAATCTTAAAAATCCTAGAAAGTCCTAAAAAAACCTAGAAAACCATAAAAAAACCCCTAAAAACCCTTGAAAACACTAAAAACACTAGAAAACTTGAGAAAAGCCTAAAAACGCTAAAAAATCATGATAAAAATTAGAAAACTCTAAAAAACTATTAAAACCCTAGAAAACCCTAGAAATCTCTGAATTTCTAGAAAACCCTAAAACACCTAGAAAATCCTAAAAAACCGTAAAAACCGTAAAAAATCACAAAATCCTAGAAAAATTTTAAAAAACTCTAGAAAACCATAGAAAACCCTAAAACACCTAGAAAACCCTAGAAAATTCTAAAAATCCTAGAAAACCCTAAAAAACCTAAAACCCCTAGAAAATCCTACAAAATCCTAAAAACCCTAGAAAACTATAAAAATCCTTGAAAACTTTTAAAAAACTCGAGAAAGTTCTAGAAAAAACTAAAAAACCCTAGAAAACGATAAAAAACCCTAGAAAATCCTAACAACCCAAAAAACCCTGAAATTCCTAAACACCCAAGAAAACTCTAAAAAACCGTAAAAAACCCTATAAACCCTAGAAAAATTAAAAAGGCCCTAGAAAACTATAAAAATCCCAAAAAACCCTAGAAAACCCTAAAAAATTCTAAAAACCCTAGAAAATCATAAAAATCCTAGAAAACTCTGGAAAACACTAGAAAACCCTAAAAACCCTAAAAAGTACTAGAAATCATAGAAAACCCTAAAAACCCTAAAAATCCTAGAAAACCCAAAAAAAACGCTAAAAATCCTAGAAAACCATAAAAAATCCTTAAAAACCTTAGAAACAATAAAAATCATAGAAAACTTTAAAAAACTCCAAAAAACCCTAGAATACCCTAAAAAATTGTAGAAAACCCTAGAAAATCCTAAAAATCCTACAAAACACTAAAAACCCTAGAAAACCATAAAAAAATCCTAGAAAACCCTAAAAACCCTAGAAAACACTAAAAATCACAGAAAACCCTAAAAATTCTAAAAAACCCTAAAAAATCCTAGAAAATCATAAAAATCCCTAAAAACCTAAAAAACCCTAAGAAATCCTAAAAATTTTTAAAAACCCTAGAAAACCCTAAAAACAATAAAAAACTCTAGAAAACCCTAAAAAGCCTAAAAAATCTTAAGAAATCCTAGAAAACACTAAAAAATCATAAAAATCTTAGAAAACCCTAGCAAAACTCTAAAAAATCCTAAAAAACCACTAGAAAACCCTAGAAAATGCTAAAATCCCGAAAAAGCACTAGAAAACCCTAAAAATCCTAAAACACCTAGAAAACCCTAAAACCCTGAAAAACCATAGCAAACCCTATGAAACCCTAAAAACCCTAGAAAATCCTTAAAACCCTAAAAAACCCTAAAAACTCCTAGAAATCCCTAAAAATCCAAGAAAACCTTAAAAATCCTAGAAAACCCTAGAAAACCATAAAAATCCCTAAAAAACCAAAAAAATCCAAAGAAATTCTAAAAATCCTAGAAAACCCTTAAAAGCCTAAAAAACTCTAGAAAACCCTAAAAATCCTAAAAAATCCTGAGAAACCCTAGAATGCCTAGAAAACCGTAAAAATCCTAGAAAACCCTAAAAAAATCTAAAAAATCCTGAGAAACCGCAGAAAACTCTAATAAACCCTAGAAAAATCTAAAAAATCATAAAAACGCTAAAAACCCTAAAAAAACCTTAGAAACCCCTAAAAACCCTAAAAAATCCTGAGAGGCCCTAGAAAACTCTAAAAAAACCATAAAAATACTAGAAAATCCTAGAAAACTGTAAAAAACCCTTAAAAGCCTAGAAAACCCTAAAAAAGCATAAAATTCCTAGAAAAGCCTAGAAAACCTTAAAAAACACTAAAAACCCTAGAAAACCATAAAAATCCAAGAAATCCTAGAAAACACTAAAAAATCCTAGAAAACCTTAAAAACCATAAAACACCCTAAAAACCCTAGAAAACCCTAAGAAACGCTAAAAACCATAGAAAACCAAAAAAATCCTAGAAAACTTTAAAAACCTATTGAAAATCCTAGAAAACCCTAAAAAACCCTAAAAACCCTAGAAAACCCTAAAACCCCTTAAAAACCATAGAAATCTATAAAAAATCCTAGAAATTCTAAAAGACCCTAGAAAACCATAAAAACCCCAAAAAATCCTAGAAAACCCTAAAAAATCCTAAAAAACCTAAAAACCCATAAAAATCCTAGAAAACTTTACAAAACTCTGGAAAACACTAGAAAACCCTAGCAAATCCTAAATAACTCCAAAAACCATAGAAAACTATAAAAACCAGAGAAAACAATAAAAAACCCTAAAAAGCACTAGAAATCCTGGAAAAGCCTAAAAAAACCTAAAAATCCTAGAAAACAAAAAACCCTAAATATCCTAGAAAACCCTAAAAACCATAGAAAATAATAAAAATCAGAGAAAACTTTAAAAAACTCTAGAAAACCCAAATAAACCCTAAAAACCATAAAAATCCTAAGAAACCATAAAAATTCTAGAAAACCCTATACCCTAGAAATCCTAAAAGACCCTAAAAAGCACTGGAAATCCTAGAACACCCTAGAAAACCAAAAAAAAAAAAAAAAACCGAAATACCCAAAGAAAACCGAAAAAAAAAACCCTAAAAATCTTAGTAAACAATAAAAATCATAGAAAACTTTAAAACCCTAAAAATCCTAGAAAACCCTAAAAAAGGTAAAAATCCTAGAAAACTTTAAAAATTCTAGAAAACCCTAAAACCCCAGAAAACCATAAAAACCAAAAAAACGCTAAAGATTTTCAAGGGTTTTCTATAGTTTTTATAAAGTTTATTAGGGTTCTCTAGGATTTCTAGGGTTTTCTTTATGATTTTCTTGGGTTTTTAGGATTTTTAGGGTTTTCTTTATGATTTTAGGATATTTTAGGGTTTTCAATGGATTTTAGGATTTTGCAGGATTTTTAAGGTTTTTTTAGAATTTTCTAGGGTTTTTAGCGTTTTTAGAGTTTTCTAGTATTTTTCAGGTTTTTTTTGGGTTTTTAAGGTTTTCTAGGTTTTTTAATGTTTTCCATAGTTTTCTATAATTTTTTTAAGTTTTCTAGGATTTTTATGGTTTTATAGGGTTTTCTAGTGTTTTTTAGGATTTTCTTTGGGGGTTTTTTAGTTTTTTAAGGGTTTTCAAGGGTTTTTAGGGTTTTTAAGATTTTTACGGTTTTCTAGGGTTTTTAGAGTGTTTTAGCGTTTTCTAGGGTGTTTTGGGTTTTTTTAGGGTTTTTAGGGTTTTCTAGAGTTTTTTAAAGTTTTCTAGGATTTTTTTGGTCTTCTATGTTTTGTAGGGTTTTTTATGGTTTTCTAGGACGTTTAGGGTATTTTAGAGTTTTTTAGGGTTTCTAGGATTTTTAGGGCTTTTGTGAGTTTTCTAGGTTTTTTCAGGGTTTTTTAGGGTATTTAGGGTTTTCTACGGTTTTTAGGATTTTTTTAGGATTTTCTGGGGTTTTTATTGCTTTTTAGGATTTTCTAGAGTTTTTTATAGTTTTCGAGAATCTTTATGGTTTTCTACGGTTTTTTAGGGTTTTCTAGGGTTTTTAGGATTTTTTAGGGTTTGCTAATGTTTTTCAGGGTTTTTTTAGGGTTTTTAGGGTTTTTTTAGGGTTTTTAGGATTTTTTAAGGTTTTTAGGGTTTTCTAGAGTTTTTAAGGTTTCCTAGGGTTTCTATGGTTTCCTAGGGTTTTTAGGGATTTTTAGAGTTTTCTAGTGTTCTTCAGGGTTTTCTTGGATTTTCTAGGATTTTCTAGGGTTTTTAAGGTTTTTAGGGTTCTCTAGGGTTTTTTAGGATTTTTAGGGTTTTTAGGGTTCACTAGGGTTTTTTAGGATTTTTAGGGTTTTCTATGGTTTTCTAGGGTTTAGGGTTTAAGGTTTTCTAGGTTTTTTAATGTTTTCCATAGTTTTCTATAATTTTTAAAGTTTTCTAAGAATTTTATGGTTTTTTAGGATTTTTAGAGTTTTCTCCGATTTTTTATGGTTTTCTAGGGTTTTTAGGGTTTTTTTGGGTTTTCTAGAGTTTTTAAAGTTTTCTAGGATTTTTTTCTTTTCTTGGGCTTTTAGGATTTTTTTTAGGGTATTCTGTGTTTTTTGGGATTTTTTATGGTTTTCGAGGCTTTTTTAAGGTTTTGTAGGATTTTTCGAGCTTTTACGATTTTTTAGGGTTTTTTGGGTTTTTTAGGATTTTCTAGGCTTTTCTAGACTTTTTTAAAGTTTTGTAGGATTTTTTTGGTTTTCTAGGGTTTTTACGGTTTTTTTTGTTTTCTAGGATTTTTTAGGGGTTTCAATGATTTTTTTGGGTTTTTTAGGGTTTTCTAAGATTTTTAGGATTTTTTCGGGTTTTCTAGGATTTTTAGGGTTTCCTAGAGTTTTTTTAAAGTTTTCTAGGATTTTTATGGTTTTCTTCGGGATTTTAGGGTTTTTTAGGGTTTTCTAGGGTTTTTATGATTTTTTAAGGTTTTCTAGAGTTTTAGGGTTTTTTAGTGTTCTTCAGGATTTTCTTGGGTTTTTTGGGTTTTCTAGTGTTCTTCAGGGTTTTCTTGGGCTTTCTACCGTTTTCTAGGGTTTTTAGGGTTTTCCAGGGTTCTCTAGGATTTTTAGGATTTTTTAGGATTTTTAGGATTTTCTAGGGTGTTTAAGGTTTTCTAGGATTTTTAGGGTTTGTTAGGGTTTTCTAGGTTTTTTAGGGTTTTTAGGGTTTTCTAGGGTGTTTAAGGTTTTCTAGGGTTTTTAGGGTTTTCTAGGTTTTTTAGGATTTTTAGGGTTTTCTAGGGTTTTTAAGGTTTTCTAGGGTTTTTAGGGTTTTCTAGGGTTTCTATGGTTTTCTAGGGTTTTTAGGGTTTTCTTGGGTTTTCTAGAGTTTTTTAAAGTTTTCTTCTATTTTTTTGCTTTTCTAGGGCTTTTAGGGTATTCTGTGTTTTTAGGGTTTTTTTATGGTTTTCGAGTCTTTTTAAAGGTTTTGTAGGATTTTTCAGGGTTTTAGGATTTTTTTTAGGGTTTTCTAAGGTTTTTTGGTTTTTTTAGGCTTTTCTAGCATTTTTTAAAGTTTTCTAGGATTTTTTTTGGTTTTCTAGGGTTTTTAAGGTTTTTTTTTTGTTTTTTAGGATTTTTTTAGGGTTTTCAAGGATTTTTGGGGTTTTTTAGGGTTTTCTAAGATTTTTAGGATTTTTAAAATTTTTTAGGGTTTTCTAGGATTTTTATGGTTTTTTTGGGGATTTTAGGATTTTCTAGGGTTTTTACAATTTTTTTGGGTTTTCTAGGGTTTTTAGGGTTTTCTAGGATTTTTTCGGTTTTTAGGGTTTTCTACGGTTTTCAGGGTTTTTTAAGGTTTTCTAGGATTTTTAGGGCTTTCTAAGTTTTTAAGGTTTTCTACGCTTTTTAGGGTTCTTTAGAGTTTTCTAGGGTTTTTTGGGTTTTTTTTAGAGTTTTCTAGTATTTTTTTAGGGGTTTTTTTTGTTTTTAGGATTTTTTTGGGATTTCTAGGATTTTCTAGAGTTTTTTAAAATTTTCTAAGATTTTTATGGTTTTTTAGAGTTTTTAGGGTTTTCTAGTATTTTTCAGGATTTTTTTGGGTTTTTATGGTTTTTTAGAGTTTTCTAGTGTTCTTCAGGGTTTTCGGTTTTCTAGAGTTTTGTATGGTTTTTTAGGGAGATCTAGGGTTTTCTAGAGTTTTTTAAAGTTTTTTAGGATTTTTTAGGTTTTCTAGGGTTTTTAGGGCTTTTTATGATTTTTTAGGGTTTTCTAGGTTTTTTGGAGTTTTTTAGGAATTTCTATGATTTTTAGGATTTTTTTAGGGGTTATCTCTCGTTTTTTAGTGTTTTCTAGGATTTTCAGGATTTCTTTTTAGGGTTTTTCTAGTGGTCTTTAAAGTTTTTAGGGTTTTCTAAAAAATCCTACAAAACCTTAAAAACCCCTAAAAATCTTAGAAAAACATAAAAAAACCCTAAAAACTCTAGAAAAAACCCAATTTTAAAAAACTCTAGAAAACCAAAAAACCCTAAAACACCTAGAAAACCTTGAAAAACCCTCGAAAACTCTAAAAAACCAAAAACCCTAAAACACTTAGAAAACCCCAAAAACACTAAAAAACCATAAAAATCCTAGAAAACTTTAAAAAACTATAGAAAACCTTGGAAAACCCTAAAAAACCCTAAAAAGTCCTAGAAATCCTAGAAAACACTAAAAAATCCTAAAAATCTTAGAAAATCCTAAAAAAATGCTAAAAATTCTAGAAAACACTAAAAAACACTAAAAAATCATAAAACACCCAAAAAACCCTAGAAAATCCAAAAAAAATCCTAAAAACCATAGAAAACAAAAAAATCCTAGAAAACTTTAAAAACCTATAGAAAATTCTAGAAAACCCTAAAAAACCCTAAAAACCCTAGAAAACCTTAAAAACCATAGAAAACTATAAAAAATCTTAAAAACGCTAGAAAATCCTAAAAACGCTAGAAAACCCTAGAAAATCTTAAAAATCCTAGAAAATCCTAAAAAAACCTAGAAAACCATAAAAAAAACCCTAAAAACCCTTTAAAACACTAAAAACGCTAGAAAACTTGAGAAAAGCCTAAAAACGCTAAAAAATCCTGATAAAAATTAGAAAACTCTAAAAAACTATTAAAACCCTAGAAAACCCTAGAAATCTCTGAATTTCTAAAAAACCCTAAAACACCTAGAAAATCCTAAAAAACCGTAAAAACCGTAAAAAATCACAAAAATCCTAGAAAAATTTTAAAAAACTCTCGAAAACCATAGAAAACCCTAAAACACCTAGAAAATCCTAGAAAATTCTAAAAATCCTAGAAAACCCTAAAAAACCTAAAACCCCTAGAAAACCCTACAAAATCCTAAAAACCCTAGAAAACTATAAAAATCCTTGAAAACTTTTAAAAAACTCGAGAAAGTTCTAGAAAAAACTAAAAAACCCTAGAAAACGATAAAAAACCCTAGAAAATCCTAACAACCCAAAAAACCCTGAAATTCCTAAACACCCAAGAAAACTCTAAAAAACCGTAAAAAACCCTATAAAGCCTAGAAATACTAAAAAGGCCCTAGAAAACTATAAAAATCCCAAAAAACCCTAGAAAACCCTAAAAAATTCTAAAAACCCTAGAAAATCATAAAAATCCTAGAAAACTCTGGAAAACACTAGAAAACCCTAAAAAGTACTAGAAATCATAGAAAACCCTAAAAACCCTAAAAATCCTAGAAAACCCAAAAAAAACGCTAAAAATCCTAGAAAACCATAAAAAATCCTTAAAAACCTTAGAAACAATAAAAATCATAGAAAACTTTAAAAAACTCCAAAAAACCCTAGAATACCCTAAAAAATTGTAGAAAACCCTAGAAAATCCTAAAAATCCTACAAAACACTAAAAACCCTAGAAAACCATAAAAAAAACCTAGAAAACCCTAAAAACCCTAGAAAACACTAAAAATCACAGAAAACCCTAAAAATTCTAAAAAACCCTAAAAAATCCTAGAAAATCATAAAAATCCCTAAAAACCTAAAAAACCCTAAAAATTCCTAAAAATTTTTAAAAACCCTAGAAAACCCTAAAAACAATAAAAAACTCTAGAAAACCCTAAAAAGCCTAAAAAATCTTAAGAAACCCTAGAAAACACTAAAAAATCATAAAAATCTTAGAAAACCCTAGCAAAACTCTAAAAAATCCTAAAAAACCACTAGAAAACCCTAGAAAACGCTAAAATCCCGAAAAAGCACTAGAAAACCCTAAAAATCCTAAAACACCTAGAAAACCCTAAAACCCTGAAAAACCATAGCAAACCCTATGAAACCCTAAAAACCCAAGAAAATCCTTAAAACCCTAAAAACTCCTAGAGATCCCTAAAAATCCAAGAAAACCTTAAAAATCCTAGAAAACCCTAGAAAACCATAAAAATCCCTAAAAAACCAAAAAAATCCAAAGAAATTCTAAAAATCCTAGAAAACCCTTAAAAGCCTAAAAAACTCTAGAAAACCCTAAAAATCCTAAAAAATCCTGAGAAACCCTAGAATGCCTAGAAAACCGTAAAAATCCTAGAAAACCCTAAAAAAATCTAAAAAATCCTGAGAAACCGCAGAAAACTCTAATAAACCCTAGAAAAATCTAAAAAATCATAAAAATGCTAAAAACCCTAAAAAAACCATAGAAACCCCTAAAAACCCTAAAAAATCCTGAGAGGCCCTAGAAAACTCTAAAAAAACCATAAAAATACTAGAAAACCCTAGAAAACTGTAAAAAACCCTTAAAAGCCTAGAAAACCCTAAAAAAGCATAAAATTCCTAGAAAAGCCTAGAAAACCTTAAAAAA
Source organism: Arachis ipaensis (assembly GCF_059453495.1). Classification (NCBI taxonomy): domain Eukaryota; kingdom Viridiplantae; phylum Streptophyta; class Magnoliopsida; order Fabales; family Fabaceae; genus Arachis; species Arachis ipaensis. The sequence goes on along the minus strand of NC_142440.1, from coordinate 75,347,207 downwards.
CACTAAAAACCCTAGAAAACCATAAAAACCCTAGAAAACCATAAAAATCCAAGAAATCCTAGAAAACACTAAAAAATCCTAGAAAACCTTAAAAACCATAAAACACCCTAAAAACCCTAGAAAACCCTAAGAAACGCTAAAAACCATAGAAAACCAAAAAAATCCTAGAAAACTTTAAAAACCTATTGAAAATCCTAGAAAACCCTAAAAAACCCTAAAAACCCTAGAAAACCCTAAAACCCCTTAAAAACCATAGAAATCTATAAAAAATCCTAGAAATTCTAAAAGACCCTAGAAAACCATAAAAACCCCAAAAAATCCTAGAAAACCCTAAAAAATCCTAAAAAACCTAAAAACCCATAAAAATCCTAGAAAACTTTACAAAACTCTGGAAAACACTAGAAAACCCTAGCAAATCCTAAATAACTCCAAAAACCATAGAAAACTATAAAAACCAGAGAAAACAATAAAAAACCCTAAAAAGCACTAGAAATCCTGGAAAACCCTAAAAATCCTAGAAAACAAAAAACCCTAAATATCCTAGAAAACCCTAAAAACCATAGAAAATAATAAAAATCAGAGAAAACTTTAAAAAACTCTAGAAAACCCAAATAAACCCTAAAAACCATAAAAATCCTAAGAAACCATAAAAATTCTAGAAAACCCTATACCCTAGAAATCCTAAAAGACCCTAAAAAGCACTGGAAATCTTAGAACACCCTAGAAAACCAAAAAAAAAAAAAAAACCGAAATACCCAAAGAAAACCGAAAAAAAAAACCCTAAAAATCTTAGTAAACAATAAAAATCATAGAAAACTTTAAAACCCTAAAAATCCTAGAAAACCCTAAAAAAGGTAAAAATCCTAGAAAACTTTAAAAATTCTAGAAAACCCTAAAACCCCAGAAAACCATAAAAACCAAAAAAACGCTAAAGATTTTCAAGGGTTTTCTATAGTTTTTTTAAAGTTTATTAGGGTTCTCTAGGATTTCTAGGGTTTTCTTTATGATTTTCTTGGGTTTTTAGGATTTTTAGGGTTTTCTTTATGATTTTAGGATATTTTAGGGTTTTCAATGGATTTTAGGATTTTGCAGGATTTTTAAGGTTTTTTTAGAATTTTCTAGGGTTTTTAGCGTTTTTAGAGTTTTCTAGTATTTTTCAGGTTTTTTTTGGGTTTTTAAGGTTTTCTAGGTTTTTTAATGTTTTCCATAGTTTTCTATAATTTTTTTTAAGTTTTCTAGGATTTTTATGGTTTTATAGGGTTTTCTAGTGTTTTTTAGGATTTTCTTTGGGGGTTTTTTAGTTTTTTAAGGGTTTTCAAGGGTTTTTAGGGTTTTTAAGATTTTTACGGTTTTCTAGGGTTTTTAGAGTGTTTTAGCGTTTTCTAGGGTGTTTTGGGTTTTTTTAGGGTTTTTAGGGTTTTCTAGAGTTTTTTAAAGTTTTCTAGGATTTTTTTGGTCTTCTATGTTTTGTAGGGTTTTTTATGGTTTTCTAGGACGTTTAGGGTATTTTAGAGTTTTTTAGGGTTTCTAGGATTTTTAGGGCTTTTGTGAGTTTTCTAGGTTTTTTCAGGGTTTTTTAGGGTATTTAGGGTTTTCTACGGTTTTTAGGATTTTTTTAGGATTTTCTGGGGTTTTTATTGCTTTTTAGGATTTTCTAGAGTTTTTTATAGTTTTCGAGAATCTTTATGGTTTTCTACGGTTTTTTAGGGTTTTCTAGGGTTTTTAGGATTTTTTAGGGTTTGCTAATGTTTTTCAGGGTTTTTTTAGGGTTTTTAGGGTTTTTTTTAGGGTTTTTAGGATTTTTTAAGGTTTTTAGGGTTTTCTAGAGTTTTTAAGGTTTCCTAGGGTTTCTATGGTTTCCTAGGGTTTTTAGGGTTTTTTAGAGTTTTCTAGTGTTCTTCAGGGTTTTCTTGGATTTTCTAGGATTTTCTAGGGTTTTTAAGGTTTTTAGGGTTCTCTAGGGTTTTTTAGGATTTTTAGGGTTTTTAGGGTTCACTAGGGTTTTTTAGGATTTTTAGGGTTTTCTATGGTTTTCTAGGGTTTAGGGTTTAAGGTTTTCTAGGTTTTTTAATGTTTTCCATAGTTTTCTATAATTTTTAAAGTTTTCTAAGAATTTTATGGTTTTTTAGGATTTTTAGAGTTTTCTCCGATTTTTTATGGTTTTCTAGGGTTTTTAGGGTTTTTTTGGGTTTTCTAGAGTTTTTAAAGTTTTCTAGGATTTTTTTCTTTTCTTGGGCTTTTAGGATTTTTTTTAGGGTATTCTGTGTTTTTTGGGATTTTTTATGGTTTTCGAGGCTTTTTTAAGGTTTTGTAGGATTTTTCGAGCTTTTACGATTTTTTAGGGTTTTTTGGGTTTTTTAGGATTTTCTAGGCTTTTCTAGACTTTTTTAAAGTTTTGTAGGATTTTTTTGGTTTTCTAGGGTTTTTACGGTTTTTTTTGTTTTCTAGGATTTTTTAGGGGTTTCAATGATTTTTTTGGGTTTTTTAGGGTTTTCTAAGATTTTTAGGATTTTTTCGGGTTTTCTAGGATTTTTAGGGTTTCCTAGAGTTTTTTTAAAGTTTTCTAGGATTTTTATGGTTTTCTTTGGGATTTTAGGGTTTTTTAGGGTTTTCTAGGGTTTTTATGATTTTTTAAGGTTTTCTAGAGTTTTAGGGTTTTTTAGTGTTCTTCAGGATTTTCTTGGGTTTTTTGGGTTTTCTAGTGTTCTTCAGGGTTTTCTTGGGCTTTCTACCGTTTTCTAGGGTTTTTAGGGTTTTCCAGGGTTCTCTAGGATTTTTAGGATTTTTTAGGATTTTTAGGATTTTCTAGGGTGTTTAAGGTTTTCTAGGATTTTTAGGGTTTGTTAGGGTTTTCTAGGTTTTTTAGGGTTTTTAGGGTTTTCTAGGGTGTTTAAGGTTTTCTAGGGTTTTTAGGGTTTTCTAGGTTTTTTAGGGTTTTCTAGGTTTTCTAGGGTTTTTAGGGTTTTCTTGGGTTTTCTAGAGTTTTTTAAAGTTTTCTTCTATTTTTTTGCTTTTCTAGGGCTTTTAGGGTATTCTGTGTTTTTAGGGTTTTTTTTATGGTTTTCGAGTCTTTTTAAAGGTTTTGTAGGATTTTTCAGGGTTTTAGGATTTTTTTTAGGGTTTTCTAAGGTTTTTTGGTTTTTTTAGGCTTTTCTAGCATTTTTTAAAGTTTTCTAGGATTTTTTTTGGTTTTCTAGGGTTTTTAAGGTTTTTTTTTTGTTTTTTAGGATTTTTTTAGTGTTTTCAAGGATTTTTGGGGTTTTTTAGGGTTTTCTAAGATTTTTAGGATTTTTAAAAATTTTTAGGGTTTTCTAGGATTTTTATGGTTTTTTTGGGGATTTTAGGATTTTCTAGGGTTTTTACAATTTTTTTGGGTTTTCTAGGGTTTTTAGGGTTTTCTAGGATTTTTTCGGTTTTTAGGGTTTTCTACGGTTTTCAGGGTTTTTTAAGGTTTTCTAGGATTTTTAGGGCTTTCTAAGTTTTTAAGGTTTTCTACGCTTTTTAGGGTTCTTTAGAGTTTTCTAGGGTTTTTTGGGTTTTTTTTAGAGTTTTCTAGTATTTTTTTAGGGGTTTTTTTTGTTTTTAGGATTTTTTTGGGATTTCTAGGATTTTCTAGAGTTTTTTAAAATTTTCTAAGATTTTTATGGTTTTTTAGAGTTTTTAGAGTTTTCTAGTATTTTTCAGGATTTTTTTGGGTTTTTATGGTTTTTTAGAGTTTTCTAGTGTTCTTCAGGGTTTTCGGTTTTCTAGAGTTTTGTATGGTTTTTTAGGGAGATCTAGGGTTTTCTAGAGTTTTTTAAAGTTTTTTAGGATTTTTATAGTTTTCTAGGATTTTTTAGGTTTTCTAGGGTTTTTAGGGCTTTTTATGATTTTTTAGGGTTTTCTAGGTTTTTTGGAGTTTTTTAGGAATTTCTATGATTTTTAGGATTTTTTTAGGGGTTATCTATCGTTTTTTAGTGTTTTCTAGGGTTTTCAGGATTTCTTTTTAGGGTTTTTCTAGTGGTCTTTAAAGTTTTTAGGGTTTTCTAAAAAATCCTACAAAACCTTAAAAACCCCTAAAAATCTTAGAAAAACATAAAAAAACCCTAAAAACTCTAGAAAAAACCCAATTTTAAAAAACTCTAGAAAACCAAAAAACCCTAAAACACCTAGAAAACCCTGAAAAACCCTCGAAAACTCTAAAAAACCAAAAACCCTAAAACACTTAGAAAACCCCAAAAACCCTAAAAAACCATAAAAATCCTAGAAAACTTTAAAAAACTATAGAAAACCTTGGAAAACCCTAAAAAACCCTAAAAAGTCCTAGAAATCCTAGAAAACACTAAAAAATCCTAAAAATCTTAGAAAATCCTAAAAAAATGCTAAAAATTCTAGAAAACACTAAAAAATCATAAAACACCCAAAAAACCCTAGAAAATCCAAAAAAAATCCTAAAAACCATAGAAAACCAAAAAATCCTAGAAAACTTTAAAAACCTATAAAAAATTCTAGAAAACCCTAAAAAACCCTAAAAACCCTAGAAAACCTTAAAAACCATAGAAAACTATAAAAAATCTTAAAGACGCTATAAAATCCTAAAAACGCTAGAAAACCCTAGAAAATCTTAAAAATCCTAGAAAGTCCTAAAAAAACTAGAAAACCATAAAAAAAACCCTAAAAACCCTTGAAAACACTAAAAACACTAGAAAACTTGAGAAAAGCCTAAAAACGCTAAAAAATCATGATAAAAATTAGAAAACTCTAAAAAACTATTAAAACCCTAGAAAACCCTAGAAATCTCTGAATTTCTAGAAAACCCTAAAACACCTAGAAAATCCTAAAAAACCGTAAAAACCGTAAAAAATCACAAAAATCCTAGAAAAATTTTAAAAAACTCTAGAAAACCATAGAAAACCCTAAAACACCTAGAAAACCCTAGAAAATTCTAAAAATCCTAGAAAACCCTAAAAAACCTAAAACCCCTAGAAAATCCTACAAAATCCTAAAAACCCTAGAAAACTATAAAAATCCTTGAAAACTTTTAAAAAACTCGAGAAAGTTCTAGAAAAAACTAAAAAACCCTAGAAAACGATAAAAAACCCTAGAAAATCCTAACAACCCAAAAAACCCTGAAATTCCTAAACACCCAAGAAAACTCTAAAAAACCGTAAAAAACCCTATAAACCCTAGAAAAATTAAAAAGGCCCTAGAAAACTATAAAAATCCCAAAAAACCCTAGAAAACCCTAAAAAATTCTAAAAACCCTAGAAAATCATAAAAATCCTAGAAAACTCTGGAAAACACTAGAAAACCCTAAAAACCCTAAAAAGTACTAGAAATCATAGAAAACCCTAAAAACCCTAAAAATCCTAGAAAACCCAAAAAAAACGCTAAAAATCCTAGAAAACCATAAAAAATCCTTAAAAACCTTAGAAACAATAAAAATCATAGAAAACTTTAAAAAACTCCAAAAAACCCTAGAATACCCTAAAAAATTGTAGAAAACCCTAGAAAATCCTAAAAATCCTACAAAACACTAAAAACCCTAGAAAACCATAAAAAAATCCTAGAAAACCCTAAAAACCCTAGAAAACACTAAAAATCACAGAAAACCCTAAAAATTCTAAAAAACCCTAAAAAATCCTAGAAAATCATAAAAATCCCTAAAAACCTAAAAAACCCTAAAAAATCCTAAAAATTTTTAAAAACCCTAGAAAACCCTAAAAACAATAAAAAACTCTAGAAAACCCTAAAAAGCCTAAAAAATCTTAAGAAATCCTAGAAAACACTAAAAAATCATAAAAATCTTAGAAAACCCTAGCAAAACTCTAAAAAATCCTAAAAAACCACTAGAAAACCCTAGAAAACGCTAAAATCCCGAAAAAGCACTAGAAAACCCTAAAAATCCTAAAACACCTAGAAAACCCTAAAACCCTGAAAAACCATAGCAAACCCTATGAAACCCTAAAAACCCTAGAAAATCCTTAAAACCCTAAAAAACCCTAAAAACTCCTAGAAATCCCTAAAAATCCAAGAAAACCTTAAAAATCCTAGAAAACCCTAGAAAACCATAAAAATCCCTAAAAAACCAAAAAAATCCAAAGAAATTCTAAAAATCCTAGAAAACCCTTAAAAGCCTAAAAAACTCTAGAAAACCCTAAAAATCCTAAAAAATCCTGAGAAACCCTAGAATGCCTAGAAAACCGTAAAAATCCTAGAAAACCCTAAAAAAATCTAAAAAATCCTGAGAAACCGCAGAAAACTCTAATAAACCCTAGAAAAATCTAAAAAATCATAAAAACGCTAAAAACCCTAAAAAAACCTTAGAAACCCCTAAAAACCCTAAAAAATCCTGAGAGGCCCTAGAAAACTCTAAAAAAACCATAAAAATACTAGAAAATCCTAGAAAACTGTAAAAAACCCTTAAAAGCCTAGAAAACCCTAAAAAAGCATAAAATTCCTAGAAAAGCCTAGAAAACCTTAAAAAACACTAAAAACCCTAGAAAACCATAAAAATCCAAGAAATCCTAGAAAACACTAAAAAATCCTAGAAAACCTTAAAAACCATAAAACACCCTAAAAACCCTAGAAAACCCTAAGAAACGCTAAAAACCATAGAAAACCAAAAAAATCCTAGAAAACTTTAAAAACCTATTGAAAATCCTAGAAAACCCTAAAAAACCCTAAAAACCCTAGAAAACCCTAAAACCCCTTAAAAACCATAGAAATCTATAAAAAATCCTAGAAATTCTAAAAGACCCTAGAAAACCATAAAAACCCCAAAAAATCCTAGAAAACCCTAAAAAATCCTAAAAAACCTAAAAACCCATAAAAATCCTAGAAAACTTTACAAAACTCTGGAAAACACCTAGAAAACCCTAGAAAACACTAAAAATCACAGAAAACCCTAAAAATTCTAAAAAACCCTAAAAAATCCTAGAAAATCATAAAAATCCCTAAAAACCTAAAAAACCCTAAAAAATCCTAAAAATTTTTAAAAACCCTAGAAAACCCTAAAAACAATAAAAAACTCTAGAAAACCCTAAAAAGCCTAAAAAATCTTAAGAAACCCTAGAAAACACTAAAAAATCATAAAAATCTTAGAAAACCCTAGCAAAACTCTAAAAAATCCTAAAAAACCACTAGAAAACCCTAGAAAACGCTAAAATCCCGAAAAAGCACTAGAAAACCCTAAAAATCCTAAAACACCTAGAAAACCCTAAAACCCTGAAAAAACCCTAAAAACTCCTAGAAATCCCTAAAAATCCAAGAAAACCTTAAAAATCCTAGAAAACCCTAGAAAACCATAAAAATCCATAAAAAACCAAAAAAATCCAAAGAAATTCTAAAAATCCTAGAAAACCCTTAAAAGCCTAAAAAACTCTAGAAAACCCTAAAAATCCTAAAAAATCCTGAGAAACCCTAGAATGCCTAGAAAACAGTAAAAATCCTAGAAAACCCTAAAAAAATCTAAAAAATCCTGAGAAACCGCAGAAAACTCTAATAAACCCTAGAAAAATCTAAAACATCATAAAAACGCTAAAAACCCTAAAAAAACCCTAAAAACCCTAAAAAATCCTGAGAGGCCCTAGAAAACTCTAAGAAAACCATAAAAATACTAGAAAACCCTAGAAAACTGTAAAAAACCCTTAAAAGCCTAGAAAACCCTAAAAAGCCTAGAAAACCTTAAAAAACACTAAAAACCCTAGAAAACCATAAAAACCCTAGAAAACCATAAAAATCCAAGAAATCCTAGAAAACACTAAAAAATCCTAGAAAACCTTAAAAACCATAAAACACCCTAAAAACCCTAGAAAACCCTAAGAAACGCTAAAAACCATAGAAAACCAAAAAAATCCTAGAAAACTTTAAAAACCTATTGAAAATCCTAGAAAACCCTAAAAAACCCTAAAAACCCTAGAAAACCCTAAAACCCCTTAAAAACCATAGAAATCTATAAAAAATCCTAGAAATTCTAAAAGACCCTAGAAAACCATAAAAACCCCAAAAAATCCTAGAAAACCCTAAAAAATCCTAAAAAACCTAAAAACCCATAAAAATCCTAGAAAACTTTACAAAACTCTGGAAAACACTAGAAAATCCTAGCAAATCCTAAATAACTCCAAAAACCATAGAAAACTATAAAAACCAGAGAAAACAATAAAAAACCCTAAAAAGCACTAGAAATCCTGGAAAACCCTAAAAAAACCTAAAAATCCTAGAAAACAAAAAACCCTAAATATCCTAGAAAACCCTAAAAACCATAGAAAATAATAAAATCAGAGAAAACTTTAAAAAACTCTAGAAAACCCAAATAAACCCTAAAAACCATAAAAATCCTAAGAAACCATAAAAATTCTAGAAAACCCTATACCCTAGAAATCCTAAAAGACCCTAAAAAGCACTGGAAATCCTAGAACACCCTAGAAAACCCAAAAAAAAAAAAAAAAACCGAAATACCCAAAGAAAACCGAAAAAAAAAACCCTAAAAATATTAGTAAACAATAAAAATCATAGAAAACTTTAAAACCCTAAAAATCCTAGAAAACCCTAAAAAAGGTAAAAATCCTAGAAAACTTTAAAAATTCTAGAAAACCCTAAAACCCCAGAAAACCATAAAAACCAAAAAAATGCTAAAGATTTTCAAGGGTTTTCTATAGTTTTTTTAAAGTTTATTAGGGTTCTCTAGGATTTCTAGGGTTTTCTTTATGATTTTCTTGGGTTTTTAGGATTTTTAGGGTTTTCTTTATGATTTTAGGATATTTTAGGGTTTTCAATGGATTTTAGTATTTTGCAGGATTTTTAAGGTTTTTTTAGAATTTTCTAGGGTTTTTAGCGTTTTTAGAGTTTTCTAGTATTTTTCAGGTTTTTTTTGGGTTTTTAAGGTTTTCTAGGTTTTTTAATGTTTTCCATAGTTTTCTATAATTTTTTTAAGTTTTCTAGGATTTTTATGGTTTTATAGGGTTTTCTAGTGTTTTTTAGGATTTTCTTTGGGGGTTTTTTAGTTTTTTAAGGGTTTTCAAGGGTTTTTAGGGTTTTTAAGATTTTTACGGTTTTCTAGGGTTTTTAGAGTGTTTTAGCGTTTTCTAGGGTGTTTTGGGTTTTTTTAGGGTTTTTAGGGTTTTCTAGAGTTTTTTAAAGTTTTCTAGGATTTTTTTGGTCTTCTATGTTTTGTAGGGTTTTTTTATGGTTTTCTAGGACGTTTAGGGTATTTTAGAGTTTTTTAGGGTTTCTAGGATTTTTAGGGCTTTTGTGAGTTTTCTAGGTTTTTTCAGGGTTTTTTAGGGTATTTAGGGTTTTCTACGGTTTTTAGGATTTTTTTAGGATTTTCTGGGGTTTTTATTGCTTTTTAGGATTTTCTAGAGTTTTTTATAGTTTTCGAGAATCTTTATGGTTTTCTACGGTTTTTTAGGGTTTTCTAGGGTTTTTAGGATTTTTTAGGGTTTGCTAATGTTTTTCAGGGTTTTTTTAGGGTTTTTAGGGTTTTTTTAGGGTTTTTAGGATTTTTTAAGGTTTTTAGGGTTTTCTAGAGTTTTTAAGGTTTCCTAGGGTTTCTATGGTTTCCTAGGGTTTTTAGGGTTTTTTAGAGTTTTCTAGTGTTCTTCAGGGTTTTCTTGGATTTTCTAGGATTTTCTAGGGTTTTTAAGGTTTTTAGGGTTCTCTAGGGTTTTTTAGGATTTTTAGGGTTTTTAGGGTTCACTAGGGTTTTTTAGGATTTTTAGGGTTTTCTATGGTTTTCTAGGGTTTAGGGTTTAAGGTTTTCTAGGTTTTTTAATGTTTTCCATAGTTTTCTATAATTTTTAAAGTTTTCTAAGAATTTTATGGCTTTTTAGGATTTTTAGAGTTTTCTCCGATTTTTTATGGTTTTCTAGGGTTTTTAGGGTTTTTTTGGGTTTTCTAGAGTTTTTAAAGTTTTCTAGGATTTTTTTCTTTTCTTGGGCTTTTAGGATTTTTTTAGGGTATTCTGTGTTTTTTGGGATTTTTTATGGTTTTCGAGGCTTTTTTAAGGTTTTGTAGGATTTTTCGAGCTTTTAGGATTTTTTAGGGTTTTTTGGGTTTTTTAGGATTTTCTAGGCTTTTCTAGACTTTTTTAAAGTTTTGTAGGATTTTTTTGGTTTTCTAGGGTTTTTACGGTTTTTTTTGTTTTCTAGGATTTTTTAGGGGTTTCAATGATTTTTTTGGGTTTTTTAGGGTTTTCTAAGATTTTTAGGATTTTTTCGGGTTTTCTAGGATTTTTAGGGTTTCCTAGAGTTTTTTTAAAGTTTTCTAGGATTTTTATGGTTTTCTTCGGGATTTTAGGGTTTTTTAGGGTTTTCTAGGGTTTTTATGATTTTTTAAGGTTTTCTAGAATTTTAGGGTTTTTTAGTGTTCTTCAGGATTTTCTTGGGTTTTTTGGGTTTTCTAGTGTTCTTCAGGGTTTTCTTGGGCTTTCTACCGTTTTCTAGGGTTTTTAGGGTTTTCCAGGGTTCTCTAGGATTTTTAGGATTTTTTAGGATTTTTAGGATTTTCTAGGGTGTTTAAGGTTTTCTAGGATTTTTAGGGTTTGTTAGGGTTTTCTAGGTTTTTTAGGGTTTTTAGGGTTTTCTAGGGTGTTTAAGGTTTTCTAGGGTTTTTAGGGTTTTCTAGGTTTTTTAGGATTTTTAGGGTTTTCTAGGGTTTTTAAGGTTTTCTAGGGTTTTTAGGGTTTTCTAGGGTTTCTATGGTTTTCTAGGGTTTTTAGGGTTTTCTTGGGTTTTCTAGAGTTTTTTAAAGTTTTCTTCTATTTTTTTGCTTTTCTAGGGCTTTTTTAGGGTATTCTGTGTTTTTAGGGTTTTTTTTTATGGTTTTCGAGTCTTTTTAAAGGTTTTGTAGGATTTTTCAGGGTTTTAGGATTTTTTTAGGGTTTTCTAAGGTTTTTTGGTGTTTTTAGGCTTTTCTAGCATTTTTTAAAGTTTTCTAGGATTTTTTTTGGTTTTCTAGGGTTTTTAAGGTTTTTTTTTTGTTTTTTAGGATTTTTTTAGGGTTTTCAAGGATTTTTGGGGTTTTTTAGGGTTTTCTAAGATTTTTAGGATTTTTAAAATTTTTTAGGGTTTTCTAGGATTTTTATGGTTTTTTTGGGGATTTTAGGATTTTCTAGGGTTTTTACAATTTTTTTGGGTTTTCTAGGGTTTTTAGGGTTTTCTAGGATTTTTTCGATTTTTAGGGTTTTCTACGGTTTTCAGGGTTTTTTAAGGTTTTCTAGGATTTTTAGGGCTTTCTAAGTTTTTAAGGTTTTCTACGCTTTTTAGGGTTCTTTAGAGTTTTCTAGAGTTTTTTGGGTTTTTTTTAGAGTTTTCTAGTATTTTTTTAGGGGTTTTTTTGTTTTTAGGATTTTTTTGGGATTTCTAGGATTTTCTAGAGTTTTTTAAAATTTTCTAAGATTTTTATGGTTTTTTAGAGTTTTTAGGGTTTTCTAGTATTTTTCAGGATTTTTTTGGGTTTTTATGGTTTTTTAGAGTTTTCTAGTGTTCTTCAGGGTTTTCGGTTTTCTAGAGTTTTGTATGGTTTTTTAAGGAGATCTAGGGTTTTCTAGAGTTTTTTAAAGTTTTTTAGGATTTTTATAGTTTTCTAGGATTTTTTAGGTTTTCTAGGGTTTTTAGGGCTTTTTATGATTTTTTAGGGTTTTCTAGGTTTTTTGGAGTTTTTTAGGAATTTCTATGATTTTTAGGATTTTTTTAGGGGTTATCTATCGTTTTTTAGTGTTTTCTAGGGTTTTCAGGATTTCTTTTTAGGGTTTTTCTAGTGGTCTTTAAAGTTTTTAGGGTTTTCTAAAAAATCCTACAAAACCTTAAAAACCCCTAAAAATCTTAGAAAAACATAAAAAAACCCTAAAAACTCTAGAAAAAACCCAATTTTAAAAAACTCTAGAAAACCAAAAAACCCTAAAACACCTAGAAAACCCTGAAAAACCCTCGAAAACTCTAAAAAACCAAAAACCCTAAAACACTTAGAAAACCCCAAAAACCCTAAAAAACCATAAAAATCCTAGAAAACTTTAAAAAATTATAGAAAACCTTGGAAAACACTAAAAAACCCTAAAAAGTCGTAGAAATCCTAGAAAACACTAAAAAATCCTAAAAATTCTAGAAAATCCTAAAAAAATGCTAAAAATTCTAGAAAACACTAAAAAATCATAAAACACCCAAAAAACCCTAGAAAATCCAAAAAAAATCCTAAAAACCATAGAAAACCAAAAAATCCTAGAAAACTTTAAAAACCTATAAAAAATTCTAGAAAACCCTAAAAAACCCTAAAAACCCTAGAAAACCTTAAAAACCATAGAAAACTATAAAAAATCTTAAAGACGCTATAAAATCCTAAAAACGCTAGAAAACCCTAGAAAATCTTAAAAATCCTAGAAAGTCCTAAAAAAACTAGAAAACCATAAAAAAAACCCTAAAAACCCTTGAAAACACTAAAAACACTAGAAAACTTGAGAAAAGCCTAAAAACGCTAAAAAATCATGATAAAAATTAGAAAACTCTAAAAAACTATTAAAACCCTAGAAAACCCTAGAAATCTCTGAATTTCTAGAAAACCCTAAAACACCTAGAAAATCCTAAAAAACCGTAAAAACCGTAAAAAATCACAAAAATCCTAGAAAAATTTTAAAAAACTCTAGAAAACCATAGAAAACCCTAAAACACCTAGAAAACCCTAGAAAATTCTAAAAATCCTAGAAAACCCTAAAAAACCTAAAACCCCTAGAAAACCCTACAAAATCCTAAAAACCCTAGAAAATTATAAAAATCCTTGAAAACTTTTAAAAAACTCGAGAAAGTTCTAGAAAAAACTAAAAAACCCTAGAAAACGATAAAAAACCCTAGAAAATCCTAACAACCCAAAAAACCCTGAAATTCCTAAACACCCAAGAAAACTCTAAAAAACCGTAAAAAACCCTATAAACCCTAGAAATACTAAAAAGGCCCTAGAAAACTATAAAAATCCCAAAAAACCCTAAAAAATTCTAAAAACCCTAGAAAATCATAAAAATCCTAGAAAACTCTGGAAAACACTAGAAAACCCTAAAAACCCTAAAAAGTACTAGAAATCATAGAAAACCCTAAAAACCCTAAAAATCCTAGAAAACCCAAAAAAAAACGCTAAAAATCCTAGAAAACCATAAAAAATCCTTAAAAACCTTAGAAACAATAAAAATTATAGAAAACTTTAAAAAACTCCAAAAAACCCTAGAATACCCTAAAAAATTGTAGAAAACCCTAGAAAATCCTAAAAATCCTACAAAACACTAAAAACCCTAGAAAACCATAAAAAATCCTAGAAAACCCTAAAAACCCTAGAAAACACTAAAAATCACAGAAAACCCTAAAAATTCTAAAAAACCCTAAAAAATCCAAGAAAATCATAAAAATCCCTAAAAACCTAAAAAACCCTAAAAAATCCTAAAAATTTTTAAAAACCCTAGAAAACCCTAAAAACAAAAAAAACTCTAGAAAACCCTAAAAAGCCTAAAAAATCTTAAGAAACCCTAGAAAACACTAAAAAATCATAAAAATCTTAGAAAACCCTAGCAAAACTCTAAAAAATCCTAAAAAACCACTAGAAAACCCTAGAAAACGCTAAAATCCCGAAAAAGCACTAGAAAACCCTAAAAATCCTAAAACACCTAGAAAACCCTAAAACCCTGAAAAACCATAGCAAACCCTATGAAACCCTAAAAACCCTAGAAAATCCTTAAAACCCTAAAAAACCCTAAAAACTCCTAGAAATCCCTAAAAATCCAAGAAAACCTTAAAAATCCTAGAAAACCCTAGAAAACCATAAAAATCCCTAAAAAACCAAAAAAATCCAAAGAAATTCTAAAAATCCTAGAAAACCCTTAAAAGCCTAAAAAACTCTAGAAAACCCTAAAAATCCTAAAAAATCCTGAGAAACCCTAGAATGCCTAGAAAACCGTAAAAATCCTAGAAAACCCTAAAAAAATCTAAAAAATCCTGAGAAACCGCAGAAAACTCTAATAAACCCTAGAAAAATCTAAAAAATCATAAAAACGCTAAAAACCCTAAAAAAACCTTAGAAACCCCTAAAAACCCTAAAAAATCCTGAGAGGCCCTAGAAAACTCTAAAAAAACCATAAAAATACTAGAAAATCCTAGAAAACTGTAAAAAACCCTTAAAAGCCTAGAAAACCCTAAAAAAGCATAAAATTTCTAGAAAAGCCTAGAAAACCTTAAAAAACACTAAAAACCCTAGAAAATCATAAAAACCCTAGAAAACCATAAAAATCCAAGAAATCCTAGAAAACACTAAAAAATCCTAGAAAACCTTAAAAACCATAAAACACCCTAAAAACCCTAGAAAACCCTAAGAAACGCTAAAAACCATAGAAAACCAAAAAAATCCTAGAAAACTTTAAAAACCTATTGAAAATCCTAGAAAACCCTAAAAAACCCTAAAAACCCTAGAAAACCCTAAAACCCCTTAAAAAGCATAGAAATCTATAAAAAATCCTAGAAATTCTAAAAGACCCTAGAAAACCATAAAAACCCCAAAAAATCCTAGAAAACCCATAAAAATCCTAGAAACCCATAAAAATCCTAGAAAACTTTACAAAACTCTGGAAAACACTAGAAAACCCTAGCAAATCCTAAATAACTCCAAAAACCATAGAAAACTATAAAAACCAGAGAAAACAATAAAAAACCCTAAAAAGCACTAGAAATCCTGGAAAAGCCTAAAAAAACCTAAAAATCCTAGAAAACAAAAAACCCTAAATATCCTAGAAAACCCTAAAAACCATAGAAAATAATAAAAATCAGAGAAAACTTTTAAAAACTCTAGAAAACCCAAATAAACCCTAAAAACCATAAAAATCCTAAGAAACCATAAAAATTCTAGAAAACCCTATACCCTAGAAATCCTAAAAGACCCTAAAAAGCACTGGAAATCCTAGAACACCCTAGAAAACCAAAAAAAAAAAAAAAAACCGAAATACCCAAAGAAAACCGAAAAAAAAAACCCTAAAAATCTTAGTAAACAATAAAAATCATAGAAAACTTTAAAACCCTAAAAATCCTAGAAAACCCTAAAAAAGGTAAAAATCCTAGAAAACTTTAAAAATTCTAGAAAACCCTAAAACCCCAGAAAACCATAAAAACCAAAAAAACGCTAAAGATTTTCAAGGGTTTTCTATAGTTTTTTTAAAGTTTATTAGGGTTCTCTAAGATTTCTAGGGTTTTCTTTATGATTTTCTTGGGTTTTTAGGATTTTTAGGGTTTTCTTTATGATTTTAGGATATTTTAGGGTTTTCAATGGATTTTAGGATTTTGCAGGATTTTTAAGGTTTTTTTAGAATTTTCTAGGGTTTTTAGAGTTTTCTAGTATTTTTAGGTTTTTTTTGGGTTTTTAAGGTTTTCTAGGTTTTTTAATGTTTTCCATAGTTTTCTATAATTTTTTTAAGTTTTCTAGGATTTTTATGGTTTTATAGGGTTTTCTAGTGTTTTTTAGGATTTTCTTTGGGGGTTTTTTAGTTTTTTAAGGGTTTTCAAGGGTTTTTAGGGTTTTTACGATTTTTACGGTTTTCTAGGGTTTTTAGAGTGTTTTAGCGTTTTCTAGGGTGTTTTGGGTTTTTTTAGGGTTTTTAGGGTTTTCTAGAGTTTTTTAAAGTTTTCTAGGATTTTTTTGGTCTTCTATGTTTTGTAGGGTTTTTTATGGTTTTCTAGGACGTTTAGGGTATTTTAGAGTTTTTTAGGATTTCTAGGATTTTTAGGGCTTTTGTGAGTTTTCTAGGTTTTTTCAGGGTTTTTTAGGGTATTTAGGGTTTTCTACGGTTTTTAGGATTTTTTTAGGATTTTCTGGGGTTTTTATTGCTTTTTAGGATTTTCTAGAGTTTTTTATAGTTTTCGAGAATCTTTATGGTTTTCTACGGTTTTTTAAGGTTTTCTAGGGTTTTTAGGATTTTTTAGGGTTTGCTAATGTTTTTCAGGGTTTTTTTAGGGTTTTTAGGGTTTTTTTAGGGTTTTTAGGATTTTTTAAGGTTTTTAGGGTTTTCTAGGGTTTTTAAGGTTTCCTAGGGTTTCTATGGTTTCCTAGGGTTTTTAGGGTTTTTTAGAGTTTTCTAGTGTTCTTCAGGGTTTTCTTGGATTTTCTAGGATTTTCTAGGGTTTTTAAGGTTTTTAGGGTTCTCTAGGGTTTTTTAGGGTTTTTAGGGTTTTTAGGGTTCACTAGGGTTTTTTAGGATTTTTAGGGTTTTCTATGGTTTTCTAGGGTTTAGGGTTTAAGGTTTTCTAGGTTTTTTAATGTTTTCCATAGTTTTCTATAATTTTTAAAGTTTTCTAAGAATTTTATGGTTTTTTAGGATTTTTAGAGTTTTCTCCGATTTTTTATGGTTTTCTAGGGTTTTTAGGGTTTTTTTGGGTTTTCTAGAGTTTTTAAAGTTTTCTAGGATTTTTTTCTTTTCTTGGGCTTTTAGGATTTTTTTAGGGTATTCTGTGTTTTTTGGGATTTTTTATGGTTTTCGAGGCTTTTTTAAGGTTTTGTAGGATTTTTCGAGCTTTTAGGATTTTTTAGGGTTTTTTGGGTTTTTTAGGATTTTCTAGGCTTTTCTAGACTTTTTTAAAGTTTTGTAGGATTTTTTTGGTTTTCTAGGGTTTTTACGGTTTTTTTTTTATTTCTAGGATTTTTTAGGGGTTTCAATGATTTTTTTGGGTTTTTTAGGGTTTTCTAAGATTTTTAGGATTTTTTCGGGTTTTCTAGGATTTTTAGGGTTTTCTAGAGTTTTTTAAAGTTTTCTAGGATTTTTATGGTTTTCTTCGGGATTTTAGGGTTTTTTAGGGTTTTCTAGGGTTTTTATGATTTTTTAAGGTTTTCTAGAGTTTTAGGGTTTTTTAGTGTTCTTCAGGATTTTCTTGGGTTTTTTGGGTTTTCTAGTGTTCTTCAGGGTTTTCTTGGGCTTTCTACCGTTTTCTAGGGTTTTTAGGGTTTTCCAGGGTTCTCTAGGATTTTTAGGATTTTTTAGGATTTTTAGGATTTTCTAGGGTGTTTAAGGTTTTCTAGGATTTTTAGGGTTTGTTAGGGTTTTCTAGGTTTTATAGGGTTTTTAGGGTTTTCTAGGGTGTTTAAGGTTTTCTAGGGTTTTTAGGGTTTTCTAGGTTTTTTAGGATTTTTAGGGTTTTCTAGGGTTTTTAAGGTTTTCTAGGGTTTTTAGGGTTTTCTATGGTTTTCTAGGGTTTTTAGGGTTTTCTTGGGTTTTCTAGAGTTTTTTAAAGTTTTCTTCTATTTTTTTGCTTTTCTAGGGCTTTTTTAGGGTATTCTGTGTTTTTAGGGTTTTTTTTATGGTTTTCGAGTCTTTTTAAAGGTTTTGTAGGATTTTTCAGGGTTTTAGGATTTTTTTTTAGGGTTTTCTAAGGTTTTTTGGTTTTTTTAGGCTTTTCTAGCATTTTTTAAAGTTTTCTAGGATTTTTTTTGGTTTTCTAGGATTTTTAAGGTTTTTTTTTTTGTTTTTTAGGATTTTTTTAGGGTTTTCAAGGATTTTTGGGGTTTTTTAGGGTTTTCTAAGATTTTTAGGATTTTTAAAATTTTTTAGGGTTTTCTAGAATTTTTATGGTTTTTTTGGGGATTTTAGGATTTTCTAGGGTTTTTACAATTTTTTTGGGTTTTCTAGGGTTTTTAGGGTTTTCTAGGATTTTTTCGATTTTTAGGGTTTTCTACGGTTTTCAGGGTTTTTTAAGGTTTTCTAGGATTTTTAGGGCTTTCTAAGTTTTTAAGGTTTTCTACGCTTTTTAGGGTTCTTTAGAGTTTTCTAGAGTTTTTTAGGTTTTTTTTAGAGTTTTCTAGTATTTTTTTAGGGGTTTTTTTTGTTTTTAGGATTTTTTTGGGATTTCTAGGATTTTCTAGAGTTTTTTAAAATTTTCTAAGATTTTTATGGTATTTTAGAGTTTTTAGGGTTTTCTAGTATTTTTCAGGATTTTTTTGGGTTTTTATGGTTTTTTAGAGTTTTCTAGTGTTCTTCAGGGTTTTCGGTTTTCTAGAGTTTTGTATGGTTTTTTAGGGAGATCTAGGGTTTTCTAGAGTTTTTTAAAGTTTTTTAGGATTTTTATAGTTTTCTAGAATTTTTTAGGTTTTCTAGGGTTTTTAGGGCTTTTTATGATTTTTTAGGGTTTTCTAGGTTTTTTCGAGTTTTTTAGGAATTTCTATGATTTTTAGGATTTTTTTAGGGGTTATCTATCGTTTTTTAGTGTTTTCTTTTCAGGATTTCTTTTTAGGGTTTTTCTAGTGGTCTTTAAAGTTTTTAGGGTTTTCTAAAAAATCCTACAAAACCTTATAAACCCCTAAAAATCTTAGAAAAACATAAAAAAACCCTAAAAACTCTAGAAAAAACCCAATTTTAAAAAACTCTAGAAAACCAAAAAACCCTAAAACACCTAGAAAACCCTGAAAAACCCTCGAAAACTCTAAAAAACCAAAAACCCTAAAACACTTAGAAAACCCCAAAAACCCTAAAAAACCATAAAAATCCTAGAAAACTTTAAAAAACTATAGAAAACCTTGGAAAATCCTAAAAAACCCTAAAAAGTCCTAGAAATCCTAGAAAACACTAAAAAATCCTAAAAATCTTAGAAAATCCTAAAAAAATGCTAAAAATTCTAGAAAACACTAAAAAACACTAAAAAATTATAAAACACCCTAAAAACCCTAGAAAATTCAAAAAAAAAATCCTAAAAACCATAGAAACCCAAAAAATCCTAGAAAACTTTAAAAACCTATAGAAAATTCTAGAAAACCCTAAAAAACCCTAAAAACCTTAGAAAACCTTAAAAATCATAGAAAACTATAAAAAATCTTAAAAACGCTAGAAAATCCTAAAAAACCATAAAAATTCTAGAAAATCCTAAAAACGCTTGAAAACCCTAGAAAATCTTAAAAATCCTAGAAAATCCTAAAAAAACCTAGAAAACCATAAAAAAAACCCTAAAAACCCGTGAAAACCCTAAAAACGCTAGAAAACTTCAGAAAAGCTTAAAAACGCTAAGAAATCCTGATAAAAATTAGAAAAATCTAAAAAACTATTAAAACCCTAGAAAATCTTAGAAATCTATAAATTTCTAGAAAACCCTAAAACACCTAGAAAATACTAAAAAACCATAAAAACCGTAAAAAATCACAAAAATCCTAGAAAATTTTTAAAAAACTCTAGAAAACCCTAGAAAACCCTAAAACACCTAGAAAACCCTAGAAAATTCTAAAAAGCCTAGAAAATCCTAAAAAACCTAAAACCCCTAGAAAACCCTACAAAATCCTAAAAACCCTAGAAAACTATAAAAATCCTTGAAAACTTTTAAAAAACTCGAGAAAGTTCTAGAAAAAACTAAAAAACCCTAGAAAACGATAAAAAACCCTAGAAAATCCTAACAACCCAAAAAACCCTGAAATTCCTAAACACCCAAGAAAACTCTAAAAAACCGTAAAAAAACCCTATAAACCCTAAAAAACCCTAAAAATCCTGGAAAACCCAAAAAAAACGCTAAAAATCCTAGAAAACCATAACAAATCCTTAAAAACCTTAGAAAACAATAAAAATCATAGAAAACTTTAAAAAACTCCAAAAAACCCTAGAATACCCCTAAAAATTGTAGAAAACCCTAGAAAATCCTAAAAATCTTACAAAACACTAAAAACCCTAGAAAACCATAAAAAAAAATCCTAAAAAACCCTAAAAACCCTAGAAAACCCTAAAAATCACAGAAAACCCTAAAAATTCTAGAAAACCCTAAAAAACCCTAGAAAATCATAAAAATCCCTAAAAAACCCTAAAAAATCTTAAAAACCCTAGAAAACCCTAAAAACAATAAAAAACTCTAGAAAACCGTAAAAATCCTAAAAAATCTTAAGAATCTCTAGAAAACGCTAAAAAACCATAAAAATACTAGAAAACCCTAGCAAAACTCTAAAAAACCACTAGAAAACCCTAGAAAACGCTAAAATCCCGAAAAAGCACTAGAAAACCCTAAAAACCCTAAAACACCTAGAAAACCCTAAAACCCTGAAAAACCATAGCAAACCCTATGAAACCCTAAAAACCCTAGAAAATCCTTAAAAGCCTAAAAAACTCTAGAAAACCCAAAAAATCCTAAAAAATCCTGAGAAACCCTAGAATGCCTAGAAAACCATAAAAATCCTAGAAAACCCTAAAAAAATCTAAAAAATCCTGGGAAACCGCAGAAAACTCTAATAAACCCTAGAAAAATCTAAAAAATCATAAAAACGCTAAAAACCCTAAAAAACCTTAGAAACCCCTAAAAACCCTAAAAAATCCTGAGAGACCCTAGAAAACTCTAAAAAAACCATAAAAATACTAGAAAACTGTAAAAAACCCTTAAAAGCCTAGAAAACCCTAAAAAAGCATAAAATTCCTAGAAAACCCTAGAAAATCTTAAAAAACACTAAAAACCCTAGAAAACCATAAAAACCCTAGAAAACCATAAAAATCCAAGAAATCCTAGAAAACACTAAAAAACCCTAAAAACCATAAAACACCCTAAAAACCCTAGAAAACCCTAAAAAACGCTAAAAACCATAGAAAACCAAAAAAATCCTAGAAAACTTTAAAAACCTATTGAAAATCCTAGAAAACCCTAAAAACCCTAGAAAACCCTAAAACCTCTTAAAAACCATAGAAATCTATAAAAAATCCTAGAAATTCTAAAAGACCCTAGAAAACCATAAAAACCCCAAAAAATCCTAGAAAACCCTAAAAAATCCTAAAAAACCTAGAAACCCATAAAAATCCTAGAAAATTTTACAAAACTCTGGAAAACACTAGAAAACCCTAGCAAATCCTAAATAACTCCAAAAACCATAGAAAACTATAAAAACCAGATAAAACAATAAAAAACCCTAAAAAGCACTAGAAATCCTGGAAAACCCTAAAAAACCTAAAAATCCTAGAAAACAAAAAACCCTAAATATCCTAGAAAACCCTAAAAACCATAGAAAATAATAAAATTCAGAGAAAACTTTAAAAAACTCTATAAAACCCAAAAAAACCCTAAAAACCATAAAAATCCTAAGAAACCATAAAAATTCTAGAAAACCCTATACCCTAGAAATCCTAAAAGACCCTAAAAAAACCCTAAAAAGCACTGGAAATCCTAGAAAACCCTAGAAAACCAAAAAAAAAAAAAAACGAAATACCCAAAGAAAACCGAAAAAAAAACCCCTAAAAATCTTAGAAAACAATAAAAATCATAGAAAACTTTAAAACCCTAAAAATCTTAGAAAACCCTAAAAAAGGTAAAAATCCTAGAAAACTTTAAAAATTCTAGAAAACCCTAAAACCCCAGAAAACCATAAAAAACCAAAAAACGCTAAAGATTTTCAAGGGTTTTCTATAGTTTTTTAAAGTTTATTAGGGTTCTCTAGGATTTCTAGGGTTTTCTTTATGATTTTCTTGGGTTTTTAGGATTTTTAGGGTTTTCTTTATGATTTTATGATATTTTAGGGTTTTCAATGGATTTTAGGATTTTGCAGGATTTTTAAGGTTTTTTAGAGTTTTCTAGGGTTTTTAGCGTTTTTAGAGTTTCTAGTGTTTTTCAGGTTTTTTTTGGGTTTTTAAGGTTTTCTAGGTTTTTTAATGTTTTCCATAGTTTTCTATAATTTTTTTTAAGTTTTCTAGGTTTTTTATGGTTTTATAGGGTTTTCTAGTGTTTTTTAGGATTTTCTTTGGGGGGTTTTTTAGTTTTTTAAGGGTTTTCAAGGGTTTTTAGGGTTTTTAAGATTTTTACAGTTTTCTAGGGTTTTTAGAGTTTTTTAGCGTTTTCTAGGGTTTTTTGGGTTTTTTTAGGGTTTTTAGGGTTTTCTAGGATTTTCTAGAGTTTTTTAAAGTTTTCTAGGATTTTTTTGGTCTTCTATGTTTTTGTAGGGTTTTTTATGGTTTTCTAGGACTTTTAGGGTATTTTAGAGTTTTTTAGGGTTTCTAGAATTTTTAGGGCTTTTGTGAGTTTTCTAGGTTTTTTCAGGGTTTTTTAAGGTATTTAGGATTTTTAGGATTTTTTAGGATTTTCTGGGGTTTTTATTGTTTTTTAGGGTTTTCTAGAGTTTTTTATAGTTTTCGAGAATCTTTGTGGTTTTCTACGGTTTTTTAGGGTTTTCTAGGGTTTTTAGGATTTTTTAGGGTTTGCTAATGTTTTTCAGGGTTTTTTTAGGGTTTTTTAGGGTTTTTAGGATTTTTTAAGGTTTTTAGGGTTTTCTAGGGTTTTTAAGGTTTCCTAGGGTTTCTAGGGTTTTTTAGAGTTTTCTAGTGTTCTTCAGGGTTTTCTTGGGTTTTCTAGGATTTTTAAGGTTTTTAGGGTTCTCTAGGGTTTTTTAGGATTTTTAGGGTTTTTAGGGTTCTCTAGGGTTTTTTAGGATTTTAGGGTTTTTAGGGTTTTCTAGGGTTTAGGGTTTAAGGTTTTCTAGGTTTTTTAATATTTTCCATAGTTTTCTATAATTTTTAAAGTTTTCTAGGAATTTTATGGTTTTTTAGGATTTTCTGGGGTTTTTATTGTTTTTTAGGAGTTTCTAGAGTTTTTTATAGTTTTCAAGAATCTTTACGGTTTTCTACGGTTTTTTAGGGTTTTCTAGGGTTTTTAGGATTTTTTAGGGTTTGCTAATGTTTTTCAGGGTTTTTTAACGGTTTTTAGGGTTTTTTAGGGTTTTTAGGATTTTTTAAGGTTTTTAGGGTTTTCTAGGGTTTTTAAGGTTTCCTAGGGTTTCTATGGTTTCCTAGGGTTTTTAGGGTTTTTAGAGTTTTCTAGTGTTCTTCAGGGTTTTCTTGCGTTTTCTAGGATTTTCTAGGGTTTTTAAGGTTTTTAGGGTTCTCTAGGGTTTTTTAGGATTTTTAGGGTTCTCTAGGGTTTTTTAGGATTTTTAGCGTTTTTAGGGTTTTTAGGGTTTTCTAGGATTTTCTAGTGTTCTTCAGGGTTTTCTTGGGCTTTCTACCGTTTTCTAGGGTTTTTAGGGTTTTCTACAGTTCTCTAGGATTTTTAGGATTTTTTAGGATTTTTAGGATTTTCTAGGTTTTTAGGGTTTTCTAGGGTTTTTAAGGTTTTCTAGGGTTTTTCGGGTTTTCTAGGGTTTCTATGATTTTCTAGGGTTTTTAGGATTTTTTAGGGTTTGCTAATGTTTTTCAGGGTTCTTTTTTAGGGTTTTTAGGATTTTTAAGGTTTCCTAGGGTTTCTATGGTTTCCTAGGGTTTTTAGGGTTTTTTAGAGTTTTCTAGTGTTCTTCAGGGTTTTCTTGGGTTTTCTAGAATTTTCTAGGGTTTTTAAGGTTTTTGGGTTCTCTAGGGTTTTTTAGGATTTTTAGGGTTTTTAGGGTTCTCTAGGGTTTTTTAGGATTTTTAGCGTTTTTAGGGTTTTCTAGGGTTTAGGGTTTAAGATTTTCTAGGTTTTTTTATGTTTTCCATAGTTTTCTATAATTTTTAAAGTTTTCTAGGAATTTTATGGTTTTTTAGGATTTTGAGTTTTCTCCGATTTTTTATGGTTTTCTAGGGTTTTTAGGGTTTTCTTGGGTTTTCTAGAGTTTTTAAAGTTTTCTAGGATTTTTTTTCTTTTCTTGGGCTTTTAGGATTTTTTTAGGGTATTCTGTGTTTTTAGGAGTTTTTTATGGTTTTCGAGGCTTTTTTAAGGTTTTGTACGATTTTTCGAGCTTTTAGGATTTTTTAGGGTTTTTTGGGTTTTTTAGGATTTTCTAGGCTTTTCTAGACTTTTTTAAAGTTTTGTAGGATTTTTTTTGGTTTTCTAGGGTTTTTACGGTTTTTTTTGTTTTCTAGGATTTTTTAGGGCTTTCAATGATTTTTTTTGGGTTTTTTAGGGTTTTCTAAGATTTTTAGGATTTTTTCGGGTTTTCTAGGATTTTTAGGGTTTTCTAGAGTTTTTTAAAGTTTTCTAGGATTTTTATGGTTTTCTTCGGGATTTTAGGGTTTTTTAGGGTTTTCTAGGGTTTTTATGATTTTTTAAGGTTTTCTAGAGTTTTAGGGTTTTTTAGTGTTCTTCAGGATTTTCTTGGGTTTTTTGGGTTTTCTAGTGTTCTTCAGGGTTTTCTTGGGCTTTCTACCGTTTTCTAGGGTTTTTAGGGTTTTCTACGGTTCTCTAGGATTTTTAGGATTTTTAGGATTTTCTAGGTTTTTAGGGTTTTTTAGGATTTTTTAGGGTTTGCTAAAGTTTTTCAGGGTTTTTTTAGGGTTTTTTGGGTTTTCTAGGGTTTTTAGGGTTTTCTAGGATTTTTTCGGTTTTTAAGGGTTTTCTATGGTTTTCAGGGTTTTTTAAGGTTTTCTAGGCTTTTTAGGGTTCTTTAGAATTTTCTAGGGTTTTTTAGGTTTTTTTAGAGTTTTCTAGTATTTTTAGTGTTTTTTTTGTTTTTAAGATTTTTTTGGGATATCTAGGATTTTCTAGAGTTTTTTAAAATTTTCTAAGATTTTTATGGTTTTTTAGAGTTTTTAGGGTTTTCTAGTATTTTTCAGGATTTTTTTGGGTTTTTATGGTTTTTTAGAGTTTTCTAGTGTTCTTCAGGGTTTTCGGTTTTCTAGAGTTTTGTATGGTTTTTTAGGGAGATCTAGGGTTTTCTTGGATTTTTATGGTTTTCTAGGAATTTTTAGGTTTTCTAGGGTTTTTAGGGCTTTTTATGATTTTTTAGGGTTTTCTAGGTTTTTTGGAGTTTTTAGGGATTTCTATGATTTTTCGGATTTTTTTAGGGTTATCTATGGTTTTTTAGTGTTTTCTAGGGTTTTCAGGATTTCTTTTTATGATTTTTTAGGGTTTTCTAAAAAATCCTACAAAACCTTAAAAACCCCTAAAAATCTTAGAAAAACATAAAAAAACCCTAAAAACTCTAGAAAAACCTAAAAAACCAACTTTAAAAAACTCTAGAAAACCAAAAAACCCTAAAACACCTAGAAAACCCTGAAAAACCCTCGAAAATCCTAAAAAACCAAAAACCCTAAAACACTTAGAAAACCCAAAAACCCTAAAAAATCATAAAAATCCTAGAAAACTTTAAAAAACTAGAAAACCTTGGAAAATCCTAAAAAGTCCTAGAAATCCTAGAAAACACTAAAAAATCTTAAAAATCTTAGAAAATCCTAAAAAATGCTAAAAATTCTAGAAAACACTAAAAAACACTAAAAAAATCATAAAACACCCTAAAAACCCTAAAACACCTACTAAACCCAACTTTAAAAAACTCTAGAAAACCAAAAAACCCTAAAACACCTAGAAAACCCTCAAAAACCCTCAAAAACCCTAAAAAACCAAAAACCCTAAAACACTTAGAAAACCCCAAAAACCCTAAAAAACCATAAAAATCCTAGAAAACTTAAAAAAACTAGAAAACCTTGGAAAACCCTAAAAAACCCTAAAAGTCCTAGAAATCCTAGAAAACACTAAAAAATCCTAAAAATCTTAGAAAATCCTAAAAAATGCTAAAAATTCTAGAAAACACTAAAAAACACTAAAAAATCATAAAACACCCTAAAAACCCTAGAAAATCCAAAAAAAAAACCCTAAAAACCATAGAAAACCGAAAAAATCCTAGAAAACTTTAAAAACCTATAGAAAATTCTAGAAAAGCCTAAAAAACCCTAGAAAACCTTAAAAACCATAGAAAACTATAAAAAAATCTTAAAAACGCTAGAAAATCCTAAAAAACCCTAAAAACTCTAGAAAATCCTAAAAACGCTAGAAAACCCTAGAAAATCTTAAAAATCCTAGAAAACCCTAAAAAAACCTAAAAAAACATAAAAAACCCTAAAAACCCTTCAAAACCCTAAAAACGCTAGAAAACTTGAGAAAACCCTAAATACGCTAAAAAATCCTGATAAAAATTAGAAAACTCTAAAAAACTATTAAAACCCTAGAAAACCCTAGAAATATCTAAATTTCTAGAAAACCTTAAAACACCTAGAAAATCCTAAAAAACCATAAAAACCGTAAAAAATCATAAAAATCCGAGAAAAATTTTAAAAAAACTCTAGAAAACCCTAGAAAACCCTAAAACACCTAGAAAACCCAAAAAAAACCCTAGAAAATTCTAAAAATCCTAGAAAACCCTAAAAAATCTAAAACCCCTAGAAAACCCTACAAAATCCTAAAATCCCTAGAAAACCATAAAAATCCTTGAAAACTTTTAAAAAACTCGAGAAAGTTCTAGAAAAAACTAAAAAACCCTAGAAAACGATAAAAAATCCTAGAAAATCCTAACAACCCAAAAAACCCTGAAATTCCTAAACACCCAAGAAAACTCTAAAAAACCAAAAAAAACCCTATAAACCCTACAAATACTAAAAAGGCCCTAAAAACTATAAAAATCCCAAAAACACCCTAGAAACCCCTAAAAAATTCTAAAAACCCTAGAAAATCATAAAAATCCCAGAAAACTCTGAAAAACACTAGAAAACCCTAAAAACCCTAAAAAACCCTAAAAATCCTAGAAAACATAAAGAATCCTTAAAAACCTTAGAAAACAATAAAAATCATAGAAAACTTTAAAAAACTCCAAAAAACCCTAGAATACCCTAAAAAACTTGTAGAAAACCCTAGAAAATCCTAAAAATCCTACAAAACACTAAAAACCCTAGAAAACCATAAAAAACCCTAGAAAACCCTAAAAATTACAGAAAACCCTAAAAATTCTAGAAAACCCTAAAAAACCCTAGAAAATCATAAAAATTCCTAAAAAACCCTAAAAAATCCTAAAAATTTTTAAAAACCCTAGAAAACCCTAAAAACAATAAAAAACTCTAGAAAACCCTAAAAAGCCTAAAAAATCTTAAGAAACCCTAGAAAACGCTAAAAAACCATAAAAATCCTAGAAAACCCTAGCAAAACTCTAAAAAATCCTAAAAAACCACTAGAAAATCCTAGAAAACGCTAAAACCCCGAAAAAGTACTAGAAAACCCTAAAAACCCCAAAACACCTAGAAAACCCTAAAACCCTGAAAAACCATAGCAAACCCTATGAAACCCTAAAAACCCTAAAAAACCCTAAAAAATCATAAAAATCCTAAGAAACCATAAAAATTCTAGAAAACCCTATACCCTAGAAATCCTAAAAGACCCTAAAAAAACCCTAAAAAGCACTGGAAATCCTAGAAAATCCTAGAAAACCAAAAAAAAAAAACCGAAATACCCAAAGAAAACCGAAAAAAAAACCCTAAAAAGCACTAGAAATCCTGGAAAAGCCTAAAAAAACCTAAAAATCCTAGAAAACAAAAAACCCTAAATATCCTAGAAAACCCTAAAAACCATAGAAAATAATAAAAATCAGAGAAAACTTTTAAAAACTCTAGAAAACCCAAATAAACCCTAAAAACCATAAAAATCCTAAGAAACCATAAAAATTCTAGAAAACCCTATACCCTAGAAATCCTAAAAGACCCTAAAAAGCACTGGAAATCCTAGAACACCCTAGAAAACCAAAAAAAAAAAAAAACCGAAATACCCAAAGAAAACCGAAAAAAAAAACCCTAAAAATCTTAGTAAACAATAAAAATCATAGAAAACTTTAAAACCCTAAAAATCCTAGAAAACCCTAAAAAAGGTAAAAATCCTAGAAAACTTTAAAAATTCTAGAAAACCCTAAAACCCCAGAAAACCATAAAAACCAAAAAAACGCTAAAGATTTTCAAGGGTTTTCTATAGTTTTTTTAAAGTTTATTAGGGTTCTCTAGGATTTCTAGGGTTTTCTTTATGATTTTCTTGGGTTTTTAGGATTTTTAGGGTTTTCTTTATGATTTTAGGATATTTTAGGGTTTTCAATGGATTTTAGGATTTTGCAGGATTTTTAAGGTTTTTTTAGAATTTTCTAGGGTTTTTAGCGTTTTTAGAGTTTTCTAGTATTTTTCAGGTTTTTTTTGGGTTTTTAAGGTTTTCTAGGTTTTTTAATGTTTTCCATAGTTTTCTATAATTTTTTTAAGTTTTCTAGGATTTTTATGGTTTTATAGGGTTTTCTAGTGTTTTTTAGGATTTTCTTTGGGGGTTTTTTTAGTTTTTTAAGGGTTTTCAAGGGTTTTTAGGGTTTTTAAGATTTTTATGGTTTTCTAGGGTTTTTAGAGTGTTTTAGCGTTTTCTAGGGTGTTTTGGGTTTTTTTAGGGTTTTTAGGGTTTTCTAGAGTTTTTTAAAGTTTTCTAGGATTTTTTTGGTCTTCTATGTTTTGTAGGGTTTTTTATGGTTTTCTAGGACGTTTAGGGTATTTTAGAGTTTTTTAGGATTTCTAGGATTTTTAGGGCTTTTGTGAGTTTTCTAGGTTTTTTCAGGGTTTTTTAGGGTATTTAGGGTTTTCTACGGTTTTTAGGATTTTTTTTAGGATTTTCTGGGGTTTTTATTGCTTTTTAGGATTTTCTAGAGTTTTTTATAGTTTTCGAGAATCTTTATGGTTTTCTACGGTTTTTTAGGGTTTTCTAGGGTTTTTAGAATTTTTTAGGGTTTGCTAATGTTTTTCAGGGTTTTTTTAGGGTTTTTAGGGTTTTTTTAGGGTTTTTAGGATTTTTTAAGGTTTTTAGGGTTTTCTAGGGTTTTTAAGGTTTCCTAGGGTTTCTATGGTTTCCTAGGGTTTTTAGGGTTTTTTAGAGTTTTCTAGTGTTCTTCAGGGTTTTCTTGGATTTTCTAGGATTTTCTAGGGTTTTTAAGGTTTTTAGGGTTCTCTAGGGTTTTTTAGGGTTTTTAGGGTTTTTAGGGTTTTTAGGGTTCACTAGGGTTTTTTAGGATTTTTAGGGTTTTCTATGGTTTTCTAGGGTTTAGGGTT
Source organism: Arachis ipaensis (assembly GCF_059453495.1). NCBI lineage: Eukaryota > Viridiplantae > Streptophyta > Magnoliopsida > Fabales > Fabaceae > Arachis > Arachis ipaensis. The sequence goes on along the minus strand of NC_142440.1, from coordinate 75,318,472 downwards.
TAAGGTTTTCTAGGTTTTTTAATGTTTTCCATAGTTTTCTATAATTTTTAAAGTTTTCTAAGAATTTTATGGTTTTTTAGGATTTTTAGAGTTTTCTCCGATTTTTTATGGTTTTCTAGGGTTTTTAGGGTTTTTTTGGGTTTTCTAGAGTTTTTAAAGTTTTCTAGGATTTTTTTCTTTTCTTGGGCTTTTAGGATTTTTTTAGGGTATTCTGTGTTTTTTGGGATTTTTTATGGTTTTCGAGGCTTTTTTAAGGTTTTGTAGGATTTTTCGAGCTTTTAGGATTTTTTAGGGTTTTTTGGGTTTTTTAGGATTTTCTAGGCTTTTCTAGACTTTTTTAAAGTTTTGTAGGATTTTTTTGGTTTTCTAGGGTTTTTACGGTTTTTTTTTTATTTCTAGGATTTTTTAGGGGTTTCAATGATTTTTTTGGGTTTTTTAGGGTTTTCTAAGATTTTTAGGATTTTTTCGGGTTTTCTAGAATTTTTAGGGTTTTCTAGAGTTTTTTAAAGTTTTCTAGGATTTTTATGGTTTTCTTCGGGATTTTAGGGTTTTTTAGGGTTTTCTAGGGTTTTTATGATTTTTTAAGGTTTTCTAGAGTTTTAGGGTTTTTTAGTGTTCTTCAGGATTTTCTTGGGTTTTTTGGGTTTTCTAGTGTTCTTCAGGGTTTTCTTGGGCTTTCTACCGTTTTCTAGGGTTTTTAGGGTTTTCCAGGGTTCTCTAGGATTTTTAGGATTTTTTAGGATTTTTAGGATTTTCTAGGGTGTTTAAGGTTTTCTAGGATTTTTAGGGTTTGTTAGGGTTTTCTAGGTTTTATAGGGTTTTTAGGGTTTTCTAGGGTGTTTAAGGTTTTCTAGGGTTTTTAGGGTTTTCTAGGTTTTTTAGGATTTTTAGGGTTTTCTAGGGTTTTTAAGATTTTCTAGGGTTTTTAGGGTTTTCTATGGTTTTCTAGGGTTTTTAGGGTTTTCTTGGGTTTTCTAGAGTTTTTTAAAGTTTTCTTCTATTTTTTTGCTTTTCTAGGGCTTTTTTAGGGTATTCTGTGTTTTTAGGGTTTTTTTTATGGTTTTCGAGTCTTTTTAAAGGTTTTGTAGGATTTTTCAGGGTTTTAGGATTTTTTTTTTAGGGTTTTCTAAGGTTTTTTGGTTTTTTTAGGCTTTTCTAGCATTTTTTAAAGTTTTCTAGGATTTTTTTTGGTTTTCTAGGATTTTTAAGGTTTTTTTTTTGTTTTTTACGATTTTTTTAGGGTTTTCAAGGATTTTTGGGGTTTTTTAGGGTTTTCTAAGATTTTTAGGATTTTTAAAATTTTTTAGGGTTTTCTAGGATTTTTATGGTTTTTTTGGGGATTTTAGGATTTTCTAGGGTTTTTACAATTTTTTTGGGTTTTCTAGTGTTTTTAGGGTTTTCTAGGATTTTTTCGTTTTTTAGGGTTTTCTACGGTTTTCAGGGTTTTTTAAGGTTTTCTAGGATTTTTAGGGCTTTCTAAGTTTTTAAGGTTTTCTACGCTTTTTAGGGTTCTTTAGAGTTTTCTAGAGTTTTTTAGGTTTTTTTTAGAGTTTTCTAGTATTTTTTTAGGGGTTTTTTTTGTTTTTAGGATTTTTTTGGGATTTCTAGAATTTTCTAGAGTTTTTTAAAATTTTCTAAGATTTTTATGGTATTTTAGAGTTTTTAGGGTTTTCTAGTATTTTTCAGGATTTTTTTGGGTTTTTATGGTTTTTTAGAGTTTTCTAGTGTTCTTCAGGGTTTTCGGTTTTCTAGAGTTTTGTATGGTTTTTTAGGGAGATCTAGGGTTTTCTAGAGTTTTTTAAAGTTTTTTAGGATTTTTATAGTTTTCTAGAATTTTTTAGGTTTTCTAGGGTTTTTAGGGCTTTTTATGATTTTTTAGGGTTTTCTAGGTTTTTTCGAGTTTTTTAGGAATTTCTATGATTTTTAGGATTTTTTTAGGGGTTATCTATCGTTTTTTAGTGTTTTCTTTTCAGGATTTCTTTTTAGGATTTTTCTAGTGGTCTTTAAAGTTTTTAGGGTTTTCTAAAAAATCCTACAAAACCTTATAAACCCCTAAAAATCTTAGAAAAACATAAAAAAACCCTAAAAACTCTAGAAAAAACCCAATTTTAAAAAACTCTAGAAAACCAAAAAACCCTAAAACACCTAGAAAACCCTGAAAAACCCTCGAAAACTCTAAAAAACCAAAAACCCTAAAACACTTAGAAAACCCCAAAAACCCTAAAAAACCATAAAAATCCTAGAAAACTTTAAAAAACTATAGAAAACCTTGGAAAATCCTAAAAAACCCTAAAAAGTCCTAGAAATCCTAGAAAACACTAAAAAATCCTAAAAATCTTAGAAAATCCTAAAAAAATGCTAAAAATTCTAGAAAACACTAAAAAACACTAAAAAATTATAAAACACCCTAAAAACCCTAGAAAATTAAAAAAAAAATCCTAAAAAACATAGAAAACCAAAAAATCCTAGAAAACTTTAAAAACCTATAGAAAATTCTAGAAAACCCTAAAAAACCCTAAAAACCTTAGAAAACCTTAAAAATCATAGAAAACTATAAAAAATCTTAAAAACGCTAGAAAATCCTAAAAAACCATAAAAATTCTAGAAAATCCTAAAAACGCTTGAAAACCCTAGAAAATCTTAAAAATCCTAGAAAATCCTAAAAAAACCTAGAAAACCATAAAAAAACCCTAAAAACCCTTGAAAACCCTAAAAACGCTAGAAAACTTCAGAAAAGCTTAAAAACGCTAAGAAATCCTGATAAAAATTAGAAAAATCTAAAAAACTATTAAAACCCTAGAAAATCCTAGAAATCTATAAATTTCTAGAAAACCCTAAAACACCTAGAAAATACTAAAAAACCATAAAAACCGTAAAAAATCACAAAAATCCTAGAAAATTTTTAAAAAACTCTAGAAAACCATAGAAAACCCTAAAACACCTAGAAAACCCTAGAAAATTCTAAAAAGCCTAGAAAATCCTAAAAAACCTAAAACCCCTAGAAAACCCTACAAAATCCTAAAAACCCTAGAAAACTATAAAAATCCTTGAAAACTTTTAAAAAACTCGAGAAAGTTCTAGAAAAAACTAAAAAACCCTAGAAAACGATAAAAAACTCTAGAAAAAACATAAAAAACCCCAAAAACCCTTCAAAACCCTAAAAACGCTAGAAAACTTGAGAAAACCCTAAATACGCTAAAAAATCCTGATAAAAATTAGAAAACTCTAAAAAACTATTAAAACCCTAGAAAACCCTAGAAATCTCTAAATTTCTAGAAAACCTTAAAACACCTAGAAAATCCTAAAAAACCATAAAAACCGTAAAAAATCATAAAAATCCGAGAAAAATTTTAAAAAAACTCTAGAAAACCCTAGAAAACCCTAAAACACCTAGAAAACCCAAAAAAAACCCTAGAAAATTCTAAAAATCCTAGAAAACCCTAAAAAATCTAAAACCCCTAGAAAACCCTACAAAATCCTAAAATCCCTAGAAAACCATAAAAATCCTTGAAAACTTTTAAAAAACTCGAGAAAGTTCTAGAAAAAACTAAAAAACCCTAGAAAACGATAAAAAATCCTAGAAAATCCTAACAACCCAAAAAACCCTGAAATTCCTAAACACCCAAGAAAACTCTAAAAAACCAAAAAAAACCCTATAAACCCTACAAATACTAAAAAGGCCCTAAAAACTATAAAAATCCCAAAAACACCCTAGAAACCCCTAAAAAATTCTAAAAACCCTAGAAAATCATAAAAATCCCAGAAAACTCTGAAAAACACTAGAAAACCCTAAAAACCCTAAAAAACCCTAAAAATCCTAGAAAACATAAAGAATCCTTAAAAACCTTAGAAAACAATAAAAATCATAGAAAACTTTAAAAAACTCCAAAAAACCCTAGAATACCCTAAAAAACTTGTAGAAAACCCTAGAAAATCCTAAAAATCCTACAAAACACTAAAAACCCTAGAAAACCATAAAAAACCCTAGAAAACCCTAAAAATTACAGAAAACCCTAAAAATTCTAGAAAACCCTAAAAAACCCTAGAAAATCATAAAAATTCCTAAAAAACCCTAAAAAATCCTAAAAATTTTTAAAAACCCTAGAAAACCCTAAAAACAATAAAAAACTCTAGAAAACCCTAAAAAGCCTAAAAAATCTTAAGAAACCCTAGAAAACGCTAAAAAACCATAAAAATCCTAGAAAACCCTAGCAAAACTCTAAAAAATCCTAAAAAACCACTAGAAAATCCTAGAAAACGCTAAAACCCCGAAAAAGTACTAGAAAACCCTAAAAACCCCAAAACACCTAGAAAACCCTAAAACCCTGAAAAACCATAGCAAACCCTATGAAACCCTAAAAACCCTAAAAAACCCTAAAAAATCATAAAAATCCTAAGAAACCATAAAAATTCTAGAAAACCCTATACCCTAGAAATCCTAAAAGACCCTAAAAAAACCCTAAAAAGCACTGGAAATCCTAGAAAATCCTAGAAAACCAAAAAAAAAAAAACCGAAATACCCAAAGAAAACCGAAAAAAAAAACCCTAAAAAGCACTAGAAATCCTGGAAAAGCCTAAAAAAACCTAAAAATCCTAGAAAACAAAAAACCCTAAATATCCTAGAAAACCCTAAAAACCATAGAAAATAATAAAAATCAGAGAAAACTTTTAAAAACTCTAGAAAACCCAAATAAACCCTAAAAACCATAAAAATCCTAAGAAACCATAAAAATTCTAGAAAACCCTATACCCTAGAAATCCTAAAAGACCCTAAAAAGCACTGGAAATCCTAGAACACCCTAGAAAACCAAAAAAAAAAAAAAAACCGAAATACCCAAAGAAAACCGAAAAAAAAACCCTAAAAATCTTAGTAAACAATAAAAATCATAGAAAACTTTAAAACCCTAAAAATCCTAGAAAACCCTAAAAAAGGTAAAAATCCTAGAAAACTTTAAAAATTCTAGAAAACCCTAAAACCCCAGAAAACCATAAAAACCAAAAAAACGCTAAAGATTTTCAAGGGTTTTCTATAGTTTTTTTAAAGTTTATTAGGGTTCTCTAGGATTTCTAGGGTTTTCTTTATGATTTTCTTGGGTTTTTAGGAATTTTAGGGTTTTCTTTATGATTTTAGGATATTTTAGGGTTTTCAATGGATTTTAGGATTTTGCAGGATTTTTAAGGTTTTTTTAGAATTTTCTAGGGTTTTTAGCGTTTTTAGAGTTTTCTAGTATTTTTCAGGTTTTTTTTGGGTTTTTAAGGTTTTCTAGGTTTTTTAATGTTTTCCATAGTTTTCTATAATTTTTTTAAGTTTTCTAGGATTTTTATGGTTTTATAGGGTTTTCTAGTGTTTTTTAGGATTTTCTTTGGGGGTTTTTTAGTTTTTTAAGGGTTTTCAAGGGTTTTTAGGGTTTTTAAGATTTTTACGGTTTTCTAGGGTTTTTAGAGTGTTTTAGCGTTTTCTAGGGTGTTTTGGGTTTTTTTAGGGTTTTTAGGGTTTTCTAGAGTTTTTTAAAGTTTTCTAGGATTTTTTTGGTCTTCTATGTTTTGTAGGGTTTTTTATGGTTTTCTAGGACGTTTAGGGTATTTTAGAGTTTTTTAGGATTTCTAGGATTTTTAGGGCTTTTGTGAGTTTTCTAGGTTTTTTAGGGTATTTAGGGTTTTCTACGGTTTTTAGGATTTTTTTAGGATTTTCTGGGGTTTTTATTGCTTTTTAGGATTTTCTAGAGTTTTTTATAGTTTTCGAGAATCTTTATGGTTTTCTACGGTTTTTTAAGGTTTTCTAGGGTTTTTAGGATTTTTTAGGGTTTGCTAATGTTTTTCAGGGTTTTTTTAGGGTTTTTAGGGTTTTTTTAGGGTTTTTAGGATTTTTTAAGGTTTTTAGGGTTTTCTAGGGTTTTTAAGGTTTCCTAGGGTTTCTATGGTTTCCTAGGGTTTTTAGGGTTTTTTAGAGTTTTCTAGTGTTCTTCAGGGTTTTCTTGGATTTTCTAGGATTTTCTAGGGTTTTTAAGGTTTTTAGGGTTCTCTAGGGTTTTTTAGGGTTTTTAGGGTTTTTAGGGTTCACTAGGGTTTTTTAGGATTTTTAGGGTTTTCTATGGTTTTCTAAGGTTTAGGGTTTAAGGTTTTCTAGGTTTTTTAATGTTTTCCATAGTTTTCTATAATTTTTAAAGTTTTCTAAGAATTTTATGGTTTTTTAGGATTTTTAGAGTTTTCTCCGATTTTTTATGGTTTTCTAGGGTTTTTAGGGTTTTTTTGGGTTTTCTAGAGTTTTTAAAGTTTTCTAGGATTTTTTTCTTTTCTTGGGCTTTTAGGATTTTTTTAGGGTATTCTGTGTTTTTTGGGATTTTTTATGGTTTTCGAGGCTTTTTTAAGGTTTTGTAGGATTTTTCGAGCTTTTAGGATTTTTTAGGGTTTTTTGGGTTTTTTAGGATTTTCTAGGCTTTTCTAGACTTTTTTAAAGTTTTGTAGGATTTTTTTGGTTTTCTAGGGTTTTTACGGTTTTTTTTTTATTTCTAGGATTTTTTAGGGGTTTCAATGATTTTTTTGGGTTTTTTAGGGTTTTCTAAGATTTTTAGGATTTTTTCGGGTTTTCTAGGATTTTTAGGGTTTTCTAGAGTTTTTTAAAGTTTTCTAGGATTTTTATGGTTTTCTTCGGGATTTTAGGGTTTTTTAGGGTTTTCTAGGGTTTTTATGATTTTTTAAGGTTTTCTAGAGTTTTAGGGTTTTTTAGTGTTCTTCAGGATTTTCTTGGGTTTTTTGGGTTTTCTAGTGTTCTTCAGGGTTTTCTTGGGCTTTCTACCGTTTTCTAGGGTTTTTAGGGTTTTCCAGGGTTCTCTAGGATTTTTAGGATTTTTTAGGATTTTTAGGATTTTCTAGGGTGTTTAAGGTTTTCTAGGATTTTTAGGGTTTGTTAGGGTTTTCTAGGTTTTATAGGGTTTTTAGGGTTTTCTAGGGTGTTTAAGGTTTTCTAGGGTTTTTAGGGTTTTCTAGGTTTTTTAGGATTTTTAGGGTTTTCTAGGGTTTTTAAGGTTTTCTAGGGTTTTTAGGGTTTTCTATGGTTTTCTAGGGTTTTTAGGGTTTTCTTGGGTTTTCTAGAGTTTTTTAAAGTTTTCTTCTATTTTTTTGCTTTTCTAGGGCTTTTTTAGGGTATTCTGTGTTTTTAGGGTTTTTTTTATGGTTTTCGAGTCTTTTTAAAGGTTTTGTAGGATTTTTCAGGGTTTTAGGATTTTTTTTAGGGTTTTCTAAGGTTTTTTGGTTTTTTTAGGCTTTTCTAGCATTTTTTAAAGTTTTCTAGGATTTTTTTTGGTTTTCTAGGATTTTTAAGGTTTTTTTTTTTGTTTTTTAGGATTTTTTTAGGGTTTTCAAGGATTTTTGGGGTTTTTTAGGGTTTTCTAAGATTTTTAGGATTTTTAAAATTTTTTAGGGTTTTCTAGAATTTTTATGGTTTTTTTGGGGATTTTAGGATTTTCTAGGGTTTTTACAATTTTTTTGGGTTTTCTAGGGTTTTTAGGGTTTTCTAGGATTTTTTCGATTTTTAGGGTTTTCTACGGTTTTCAGGGTTTTTTAAGGTTTTCTAGGATTTTTAGGGCTTTCTAAGTTTTTAAGGTTTTCTACGCTTTTTAGGGTTCTTTAGAGTTTTCTAGAGTTTTTTAGGTTTTTTTTAGAGTTTTCTAGTATTTTTTTAGGGGTTTTTTTTGTTTTTAGGATTTTTTTGGGATTTCTAGGATTTTCTAGAGTTTTTTAAAATTTTCTAAGATTTTTATGGTATTTTAGAGTTTTTAGGGTTTTCTAGTATTTTTCAGGATTTTTTTGGGTTTTTATGGTTTTTTAGAGTTTTCTAGTGTTCTTCAGGGTTTTCGGTTTTCTAGAGTTTTGTATGGTTTTTTAGGGAGATCTAGGGTTTTCTAGAGTTTTTTAAAGTTTTTTAGGATTTTTATAGTTTTCTAGAATTTTTTAGGTTTTCTAGGGTTTTTAGGGCTTTTTATGATTTTTTAGGATTTTCTAGGTTTTTTCGAGTTTTTTAGGAATTTCTATGATTTTTAGGATTTTTTTAGGGGTTATCTATCGTTTTTTAGTGTTTTCTTTTCAGGATTTCTTTTTAGGGTTTTTCTAGTGGTCTTTAAAGTTTTTAGGGTTTTCTAAAAAATCCTACAAAACCTTATAAACCCCTAAAAATCTTAGAAAAACATAAAAAAACCCTAAAAACTCTAGAAAAAACCCAATTTTAAAAAACTCTAGAAAACCAAAAAACCCTAAAACACCTAGAAAACCCTGAAAAACCCTCGAAAACTCTAAAAAACCAAAAACCCTAAAACACTTAGAAAACCCCAAAAACCCTAAAAAACCATAAAAATCCTAGAAAACTTTAAAAAACTATAGAAAACCTTGGAAAATCCTAAAAAACCCTAAAAAGTCCTAGAAATCCTAGAAAACACTAAAAAATCCTAAAAATCTTAGAAAATCCTAAAAAAATGCTAAAAATTCTAGAAAACACTAAAAAACACTAAAAAATTATAAAACACCCTAAAAACCCTAGAAAATTCAAAAAAAAAATCCTAAAAACCATAGAAAACCAAAAAATCCTAGAAAACTTTAAAAACCTATAGAAAATTCTAGAAAACCCTAAAAAACCCTAAAAACCTTAGAAAACCTTAAAAATCATAGAAAACTATAAAAAATCTTAAAAACGCTAGAAAATCCTAAAAAACCATAAAAATTCTAGAAAATCCTAAAAACGCTTGAAAACCCTAGAAAATCTTAAAAATCCTAGAAAATCCTAAAAAAACCTAGAAAACCATAAAAAAAACCCTAAAAACCCTTGAAAACCCTAAAAACGCTAGAAAACTTCAGAAAAGCTTAAAAACGCTAAGAAATCCTGATAAAAATTAGAAAAATCTAAAAAACTATTAAAACCCTAGAAAATCCTAGAAATCTATAAATTTCTAGAAAACCCTAAAACACCTAGAAAATACTAAAAAACCATAAAAACCGTAAAAAATCACAAAAATCCTAGAAAATTTTTAAAAAACTCTAGAAAACCATAGAAAACCCTAAAACACCTAGAAAACCCTAGAAAATTCTAAAAAGCCTAGAAAATCCTAAAAAACCTAAAACCCCTAGAAAACCCTACAAAATCCTAAAAACCCTAGAAAACTATAAAAATCCTTGAAAACTTTTAAAAAACTCGAGAAAGTTCTAGAAAAAACTAAAAAACCCTAGAAAACGATAAAAAACTCTAGAAAAAACATAAAAAACCCTAAAAACCCTTCAAAACCCTAAAAACGCTAGAAAACTTGAGAAAACCCTAAATACGCTAAAAAATCCTGATAAAAATTAGAAAACTCTAAAAAACTATTAAAACCCTAGAAAACCCTAGAAATCTCTAAATTTCTAGAAAACCTTAAAACACCTAGAAAATCCTAAAAAACCATAAAAACCGTAAAAAATCATAAAAATCCGAGAAAAATTTTAAAAAAACTCTAGAAAACCCTAGAAAACCCTAAAACACCTAGAAAACCCAAAAAAAACCCTAGAAAATTCTAAAAATCCTAGAAAACCCTAAAAAATCTAAAACCCCTAGAAAACCCTACAAAATCCTAAAATCCCTAGAAAACCATAAAAATCCTTGAAAACTTTTAAAAAACTCGAGAAAGTTCTAGAAAAAACTAAAAAACCCTAGAAAACGATAAAAAATCCTAGAAAATCCTAACAACCCAAAAAACCCTGAAATTCCTAAACACCCAAGAAAACTCTAAAAAACCAAAAAAAACCCTATAAACCCTACAAATACTAAAAAGGCCCTAAAAACTATAAAAATCCCAAAAACACCCTAGAAACCCCTAAAAATTCTAAAAACCCTAGAAAATCATAAAAATCCCAGAAAACTCTGAAAAACACTAGAAAACCCTAAAAACCCTAAAAAACCCTAAAAATCCTAGAAAACATAAAGAATCCTTAAAAACCTTAGAAAACAATAAAAATCATAGAAAACTTTAAAAAACTCCAAAAAACCCTAGAATACCCTAAAAAACTTGTAGAAAACCCTAGAAAATCCTAAAAATCCTACAAAACACTAAAAACCCTAGAAAACCATAAAAAACCCTAGAAAACCCTAAAAATTACAGAAAACCCTAAAAATTCTAGAAAACCCTAAAAAACCCTAGAAAATCATAAAAATTCCTAAAAAACCCTAAAAAATCCTAAAAATTTTTAAAAACCCTAGAAAACCCTAAAAACAATAAAAAACTCTAGAAAACCCTAAAAAGCCTAAAAAATCTTAAGAAACCCTAGAAAACGCTAAAAAACCATAAAAATCCTAGAAAACCCTAGCAAAACTCTAAAAAATCCTAAAAAACCACTAGAAAATCCTAGAAAACGCTAAAACCCCGAAAAAGTACTAGAAAACCCTAAAAACCCCAAAACACCTAGAAAACCCTAAAACCCTGAAAAACCATAGCAAACCCTATGAAACCCTAAAAACCCTAAAAAACCCTAAAAAATCATAAAAATCCTAAGAAACCATAAAAATTCTAGAAAACCCTATACCCTAGAAATCCTAAAAGACCCTAAAAAAACCCTAAAAAGCACTGGAAATCCTAGAAAATCCTAGAAAACCAAAAAAAAAAACCGAAATACCCAAAGAAAACCGAAAAAAAAAACCCTAAAAAGCACTAGAAATCCTGGAAAAGCCTAAAAAAACCTAAAAATCCTAGAAAACAAAAAACCCTAAATATCCTAGAAAACCCTAAAAACCATAGAAAATAATAAAAATCAGAGAAAACTTTTAAAAACTCTAGAAAACCCAAATAAACCCTAAAAACCATAAAAATCCTAAGAAACCATAAAAATTCTAGAAAACCCTATACCCTAGAAATCCTAAAAGACCCTAAAAAGCACTGGAAATCCTAGAACACCCTAGAAAACCAAAAAAAAAAAAACCGAAATACCCAAAGAAAACCGAAAAAAAAACCCTAAAAATCTTAGTAAACAATAAAAATCATAGAAAACTTTAAAACCCTAAAAATCCTAGAAAACCCTAAAAAAGGTAAAAATCCTAGAAAACTTTAAAAATTCTAGAAAACCCTAAAACCCCAGAAAACCATAAAAACCAAAAAAACGCTAAAGATTTTCAAGGGTTTTCTATAGTTTTTTTAAAGTTTATTAGGGTTCTCTAGGATTTCTAGGGTTTTCTTTATGATTTTCTTGGGTTTTTAGGATTTTTAGGGTTTTCTTTATGATTTTAGGATATTTTAGGGTTTTCAATGGATTTTAGGATTTTGCAGGATTTTTAAGGTTTTTTTAGAATTTTCTAGGGTTTTTAGCGTTTTTAGAGTTTTCTAGTATTTTTCAGGTTTTTTTTGGGTTTTTAAGGTTTTCTAGGTTTTTTAATGTTTTCCATAGTTTTCTATAATTTTTTTAAGTTTTCTAGGATTTTTATGGTTTTATAGGGTTTTCTAGTGTTTTTTAGGATTTTCTTTGGGGGTTTTTTAGTTTTTTAAGGGTTTTCAAGGGTTTTTAGGGTTTTTAAGATTTTTACGGTTTTCTAGGGTTTTTAGAGTGTTTTAGCGTTTTCTAGGGTGTTTTGGGTTTTTTTAGGGTTTTTAGGGTTTTCTAGAGTTTTTTAAAGTTTTCTAGGATTTTTTTGGTCTTCTATGTTTTGTAGGGTTTTTTATGGTTTTCTAGGACGTTTAGGGTATTTTAGAGTTTTTTAGGATTTCTAGGATTTTTAGGGCTTTTGTGAGTTTTCTAGGTTTTTCAGGGTATTTAGGGTTTTCTACGGTTTTTAGGATTTTTTTAGGATTTTCTGGGGTTTTTATTGCTTTTTAGGATTTTCTAGAGTTTTTTATAGTTTTCGAGAATCTTTATGGTTTTCTACGGTTTTTTAAGGTTTTCTAGGGTTTTTAGGATTTTTTAGGGTTTGCTAATGTTTTTCAGGGTTTTTTTAGGGTTTTTAGGGTTTTTTTAGGGTTTTTAGGATTTTTTAAGGTTTTTAGGGTTTTCTAGGGTTTTTAAGGTTTCCTAGGGTTTCTATGGTTTCCTAGGGTTTTTAGGGTTTTTTAGAGTTTTCTAGTGTTCTTCAGGGTTTTCTTGGATTTTCTAGGATTTTCTAGGGTTTTTAAGGTTTTTAGGGTTCTCTAGGGTTTTTTAGGGTTTTTAGGGTTTTTAGGGTTCACTAGGGTTTTTTAGGATTTTTAGGGTTTTCTATGGTTTTCTAGGGTTTAGGGTTTAAGGTTTTCTAGGTTTTTTAATGTTTTCCATAGTTTTCTATAATTTTTAAAGTTTTCTAAGAATTTTATGGTTTTTTAGGATTTTTAGAGTTTTCTCCGATTTTTTATGGTTTTCTAGGGTTTTTAGGGTTTTTTTGGGTTTTCTAGAGTTTTTAAAGTTTTCTAGGATTTTTTTCTTTTCTTGGGCTTTTAGGATTTTTTTAGGGTATTCTGTGTTTTTTGGGATTTTTTATGGTTTTCGAGGCTTTTTTAAGGTTTTGTAGGATTTTTCGAGCTTTTAGGATTTTTTAGGGTTTTTTGGGTTTTTTAGGATTTTCTAGGCTTTTCTAGACTTTTTTAAAGTTTTGTAGGATTTTTTTGGTTTTCTAGGGTTTTTACGGTTTTTTTTTATTTCTAGGATTTTTTAGGGGTTTCAATGATTTTTTTGGGTTTTTTAGGGTTTTCTAAGATTTTTAGGATTTTTTCGGGTTTTCTAGGATTTTTAGGGTTTTCTAGAGTTTTTTAAAGTTTTCTAGGATTTTTATGGTTTTCTTCGGGATTTTAGGGTTTTTTAGGGTTTTCTAGGGTTTTTATGATTTTTTAAGGTTATCTAGAGTTTTAGGGTTTTTTAGTGTTCTTCAGGATTTTCTTCGGTTTTTTGGGTTTTCTAGTGTTCTTCAGGGTTTTCTTGGGCTTTCTACCGTTTTCTAGGGTTTTTAGGGTTTTCCAGGGTTCTCTAGGATTTTTAGGATTTTTTAGGATTTTTAGGATTTTCTAGGGTGTTTAAGGTTTTCTAGGATTTTTAGGGTTTGTTAGGGTTTTCTAGGTTTTATAGGGTTTTTAGGGTTTTCTAGGGTGTTTAAGGTTTTCTAGGGTTTTTAGGGTTTTCTAGGTTTTTTAGGATTTTTAGGGTTTTCTAGGGTTTTTAAGGTTTTCTAGGGTTTTTAGGGTTTTCTATGGTTTTCTAGGGTTTTTAGGGTTTTCTAGAGTTTTTTAAAGTTTTCTTCTATTTTTTTGCTTTTCTAGGGCTTTTTTAGGGTATTCTGTGTTTTTAGGGTTTTTTTTATGGTTTTCGAGTCTTTTTAAAGGTTTTGTAGGATTTTTCAGGGTTTTAGGATTTTTTTTAGGGTTTTCTAAGGTTTTTTGGTTTTTTTTAGGCTTTTCTAGCATTTTTTAAAGTTTTCTAGGATTTTTTTTGGTTTTCTAGGATTTTTAAGGTTTTTTTTTTTGTTTTTTAGGATTTTTTTAGGGTTTTCAAGGATTTTTGGGGTTTTTTAGGGTTTTCTAAGATTTTTAGGATTTTTAAAATTTTTTAGGGTTTTCTAGGATTTTTATGGTTTTTTTGGGGATTTTAGGATTTTCTAGGGTTTTTACAATTTTTTTGGGTTTTCTAGGGTTTTTAGGGTTTTCTAGGATTTTTTCGATTTTTAGGGTTTTCTACGGTTTTCAGGGTTTTTTAAGGTTTTCTAGGATTTTTAGGGCTTTCTAAGTTTTTAAGGTTTTCTACGCTTTTTAGGGTTCTTTAGAGTTTTCTAGAGTTTTTTAGGTTTTTTTTAGAGTTTTCTAGTATTTTTTTAGGGGTTTTTTTTGTTTTTAGGATTTTTTTGGGATTTCTAGGATTTTCTAGAGTTTTTTAAAATTTTCTAAGATTTTTATGGTATTTTAGAGTTTTTAGGGTTTTCTAGTATTTTTCAGGATTTTTTTGGGTTTTTATGGTTTTTTAGAGTTTTCTAGTGTTCTTCAGGGTTTTCGGTTTTCTAGAGTTTTGTATGGTTTTTTAGGGAGATCTAGGGTTTTCTAGAGTTTTTTAAAGTTTTTTAGGATTTTTATAGTTTTCTAGAATTTTTTAGGTTTTCTAGGGTTTTTAGGGCTTTTTATGATTTTTTAGGGTTTTCTAGTTTTTTTCGAGTTTTTTAGGAATTTCTATGATTTTTAGGATTTTTTTAGGGGTTATCTATCGTTTTTTAGTGTTTTCTTTTCAGGATTTCTTTTTAGGGTTTTTCTAGTGGTCTTTAAAGTTTTTAGGGTTTTCTAAAAAATCCTACAAAACCTTATAAACCCCTAAAAATCTTAGAAAAACATAAAAAAACCCTAAAAACTCTAGAAAAAACCCAATTTTAAAAAACTCTAGAAAACCAAAAAACCCTAAAACACCTAGAAAACCCTGAAAAACCCTCGAAAACTCTAAAAAACCAAAAACCCTAAAACACTTAGAAAACCCCAAAAACCCTAAAAAACCATAAAAATCCTAGAAAACTTTAAAAAACTATAGAAAACCTTGGAAAATCCTAAAAAACCCTAAAAAGTCCTAGAAATCCTAGAAAACACTAAAAAATCCTAAAAATCTTAGAAAATCCTAAAAAAATGCTAAAAATTCTAGAAAACACTAAAAAACACTAAAAAAATTATAAAACACCCTAAAAACCCTAGAAAATTCAAAAAAAAAATCCTAAAAACCATAGAAAACCAAAAAATCCTAGAAAACTTTAAAAACCTATAGAAAATTCTAGAAAACCCTAAAAAACCCTAAAAACCTTAGAAAACCTTAAAAATCATAGAAAACTATAAAAAATCTTAAAAACGCTAGAAAATCCTAAAAAACCATAAAAATTCTAGAAAATCCTAAAAACGCTTGAAAACCCTAGAAAATCTTAAAAATCCTAGAAAATCCTAAAAAAACCTAGAAAACCATAAAAAAACCCTAAAAACCCTTGAAAACCCTAAAAACCCTAGAAAACTTCAGAAAAGCTTAAAAACGCTAAGAAATCCTGATAAAAATTAGAAAAATCTAAAAAACTATTAAAACCCTAGAAAATCCTAGAAATCTATAAATTTCTAGAAAACCCTAAAACACCTAGAAAATACTAAAAAACCATAAAAACCGTAAAAAATCACAAAAATCCTAGAAAATTTTTAAAAAACTCTAGAAAACCCTAGAAAACCCTAAAACACCTAGAAAACCCTAGAAAATTCTAAAAAGCCTAGAAAATCCTAAAAAACCTAAAACCCCTAGAAAACCCTACAAAATCCTAAAAACCCTAGAAAACTATAAAAATCCTTGAAAACTTTTAAAAAACTCGAGAAAGTTCTAGAAAAAACTAAAAAACCCTAGAAAACGATAAAAAACCCTAGAAAATCCTAACAACCCAAAAAACCCTGAAATTCCTAAACACCCAAGAAAACTCTAAAAAACCGTAAAAAAACCCTATAAACCCTAAAAAACCCTAAAAATCCTGGAAAACCCAAAAAAAAACGCTAAAAATCCTAGAAAACCATAACAAATCCTTAAAAACCTTAGAAAACAATAAAAATCATAGAAAACTTTAAAAAACTCCAAAAAACCCTAGAATACCCCTAAAAATTGTAGAAAACCCTAGAAAATCCTAAAAATCTTACAAAACACTAAAAACCCTAGAAAACCATAAAAAAAAAATCCTAAAAAACCCTAAAAACCCTAGAAAACCCTAAAAATCACAGAAAACCCTAAAAATTCTAGAAAACCCTAAAAAACCCTAGAAAATCATAAAAATCCCTAAAAAACCCTAAAAAATCTTAAAAACCCTAGAAAACCCTAAAAACAATAAAAAACTCTAGAAAACCGTAAAAATCCTAAAAAATCTTAAGAAACTCTAGAAAACGCTAAAAAACCATAAAAATCCTAGAAAACCCTAGCAAAACTCTAAAAAACCACTAGAAAACCCTAGAAAACGCTAAAATCCCGAAAAAGCACTAGAAAACCCTAAAAACCCTAAAACACCTAGAAAACCCTAAAACCCTGAAAAACCATAGCAAACCCTATGAAACCCTAAAAACCCTAGAAAATCCTTAAAAGCCTAAAAAACTCTAGAAAACCCAAAAAATCCTAAAAAATCCTGAGAAACCCTAGAATGCCTAGAAAACCATAAAAATCCTAGAAAACCCTAAAAAAATCTAAAAAATCCTGGGAAACCGCAGAAAACTCTAATAAACCCTAGAAAAATCTAAAAAATCATAAAAACGCTAAAAACCCTAAAAAACCTTAGAAACCCCTAAAAACCCTAAAAAATCCTGAGAGACCCTAGAAAACTCTAAAAAAACCATAAAAATACTAGAAAACTGTAAAAAACCCTTAAAAGCCTAGAAAACCCTAAAAAAGCATAAAATTCCTAGAAAACCCTAGAAAATCTTAAAAAACACTAAAAACCCTAGAAAACCATAAAAACCCTAGAAAACCATAAAAATCCAAGAAATCCTAGAAAACACTAAAAAACCCTAAAAACCATAAAACACCCTAAAAACCCTAGAAAACCCTAAAAAACGCTAAAAACCATAGAAAACCAAAAAAATCCTAGAAAACTTTAAAAACCTATTGAAAATCCTAGAAAACCCTAAAAACCCTAGAAAACCCTAAAACCTCTTAAAAACCATAGAAATCTATAAAAAATCCTAGAATTCTAAAAGACCCTAGAAAACCAAAAAACCCCAAAAAATCCTAGAAAACCCTAAAAAATCCTAAAAAACCTAGAAACCCATAAAAATCCTAGAAAATTTTACAAAACTCTGGAAAATACTAGAAAACCCTAGCAAATCCTAAATAACTCCAAAAACCATAGAAAACTATAAAAACCAGATAAAACAATAAAAAACCCTAAAAAGCACTAGAAATCCTGGAAAACCCTAAAAAACCTAAAAATCCTAGAAAACAAAAAACCCTAAATATCCTAGAAAACCCTAAAAACCATAGAAAATAATAAAATTCAGAGAAAACTTTAAAAAACTCTATAAAACCCAAAAAAACCCTAAAAACCATAAAAATCCTAAGAAACCATAAAAATTCTAGAAAACCCTATACCCTAGAAATCCTAAAAGACCCTAAAAAAACCCTAAAAAGCACTGGAAATCCTAGAAAACCCTAGAAAACCAAAAAAAAAAAAAAACGAAATACCCAAAGAAAACCGAAAAAAAAACCCCTAAAAATGTTAGAAAACAATAAAAATCATAGAAAACTTTAAAACCCTAAAAATCTTAGAAAACCCTAAAAAAGGTAAAAATCCTAGAAAACTTTAAAAATTCTAGAAAACCCTAAAACCCCAGAAAACCATAAAAAACCAAAAAACGCTAAAGATTTTCAAGGGTTTTCTATAGTTTTTTAAAGTTTATTAGGGTTCTCTAGGATTTCTAGGGTTTTCTTTATGATTTTCTTGGGTTTTTAGGATTTTTAGGGTTTTCTTTATGATTTTATGATATTTTAGGGTTTTCAATGGATTTTAGGATTTTGCAGGATTTTTAAGGTTTTTTAGAGTTTTCTAGGGTTTTTAGCGTTTTTAGAGTTTCTAGTGTTTTTCAGGTTTTTTTTGGGTTTTTAAGGTTTTCTAGGTTTTTTAATGTTTTCCATAGTTTTCTATAATTTTTTTAAGTTTTCTAGGATTTTTATGGTTTTATAGGGTTTTCTAGTGTTTTTTAGGATTTTCTTTGGGGGGTTTTTTAGTTTTTTAAGGGTTTTCAAGGGTTTTTAGGGTTTTTAAGATTTTTACAGTTTTCTAGGGTTTTTAGAGTTTTTTAGCGTTTTCTAGGGTTTTTTGGGTTTTTTTAGGGTTTTTAGGGTTTTCTAGGATTTTCTAGAGTTTTTTAAAGTTTTCTAGGATTTTTTTGGTCTTCTATGTTTTTGTAGGGTTTTTTATGGTTTTCTAGGACTTTTAGGGTATTTTAGAGTTTTTTAGGGTTTCTAGAATTTTTAGGGCTTTTGTGAGTTTTCTAGGTATTTTCAGGGTTTTTTAAGGTATTTAGGATTTTTAGGATTTTTTAGGATTTTCTGGGGTTTTTATTGTTTTTTAGGGTTTTCTAGAGTTTTTTATAGTTTTCGAGAATCTTTGTGGTTTTCTACGGTTTTTTAGGGTTTTCTAGGGTTTTTAGGATTTTTTAGGGTTTGCTAATGTTTTTCAGGGTTTTTTTAGGGTTTTTAGGGTTTTTAGAATTTTTTAAGGTTTTTAGGGTTTTCTAGGGTTTTTAAGGTTTCCAAGGGTTTCTAGGGTTTTTTAGAGTTTTCTAGTGTTCTTCAGGGTTTTCTTGGGTTTTCTAGGATTTTTAAGGTTTTTAGGGTTCTCTAGGGTTTTTTAGGATTTTTAGGGTTTTTAGGGTTCTCTAGGGTTTTTTAGGATTTTAGGGTTTTTAGGGTTTTCTAGGGTTTAGGGTTTAAGGTTTTCTAGGTTTTTTAATATTTTCCATAGTTTTCTATAATTTTTAAAGTTTTCTAGGAATTTTATGGTTTTTTAGGATTTTCTGGGGTTTTTATTGTTTTTTAGGATTTTCTAGAGTTTTTTATAGTTTTCAAGAATCTTTACGGTTTTCTACGGTTTTTTAGGGTTTTCTAGGGTTTTTAGGATTTTTAGGGTTTGCTAATGTTTTTCAGGGTTTTTTAACGGTTTTTAGGGTTTTTTAGGGTTTTTAGGATTTTTTAAGGTTTTTAGGGTTTTCTAGGGTTTTTAAGGTTTCCTAGGGTTTCTATGGTTTCCTAGGGTTTTTAGGATTTTTAGAGTTTTCTAGTGTTCTTCAGGGTTTTCTTGCGTTTTCTAGGATTTTCTAGGGTTTTTAAGGTTTTTAGGGTTCTCTAGGGTTTTTTAGGATTTTTAGGGTTCTCTAGGGTTTTTTAGGATTTTTAGCGTTTTTAGGGTTTTTAGGGTTTTCTAGGATTTTCTAGTGTTCTTCAGGGTTTTCTTGGGCTTTCTACCGTTTTCTAGGGTTTTTAGGGTTTTCTACAGTTCTCTAGGATTTTTAGGATTTTTTAGGATTTTTAGGATTTTCTAGGTTTTTAGGGTTTTCTAGGGTTTTTAAGGTTTTCTAGGGTTTCTATGGTTTTCTAGGGTTTTTAGGATTTTTTAGGGTTTGCTAATGTTTTTCAGGGTTCTTTTTTAGGGTTTTTAGGATTTTTAAGGTTTCCTAGGGTTTCTATGGTTTCCTAGGGTTTTTAGGGTTTTTTAGAGTTTTCTAGTGTTCTTCAGGGTTTTCTTGGGTTTTCTAGAATTTTCTAGGGTTTTTAAGGTTTTTAGGGTTCTCTAGGGTTTTTTAGGATTTTCAGGGTTTTTAGGGTTCTCTAGGGTTTTTTAGGATTTTTAGCGTTTTTAGGGTTTTCTAGGGTTTAGGGTTTAAGATTTTCTAGGTTTTTTTATGTTTTCCATAGTTTTCTATAATTTTTAAAGTTTTCTAGGAATTTTATGGTTTTTTAGGATTTTGAGTTTTCTCCGATTTTTTATGGTTTTCTAGGGTTTTTAGGGTTTTCTTGGGTTTTCTAGAGTTTTTAAAGTTTTCTAGGATTTTTTTTCTTTTCTTGGGCTTTTAGGATTTTTTTAGGGTATTCTGTGTTTTTAGGAGTTTTTTATGGTTTTCGAGGCTTTTTTAAGGTTTTGTACGATTTTTCGAGCTTTTAGGATTTTTTAGGGTTTTTTGGGTTTTTTAGGATTTTCTAGGCTTTTCTAGACTTTTTTAAAGTTTTGTAGGATTTTTTTTGGTTTTCTAGGGTTTTTACGGTTTTTTTTGTTTTCTAGGATTTTTTAGGGCTTTCAATGATTTTTTTTGGGTTTTTTAGGGTTTTCTAAGATTTTTAGGATTTTTTCGGGTTTTCTAGGATTTTTAGGGTTTTCTAGAGTTTTTTAAAGTTTTCTAGGATTTTTATGGTTTTCTTCGGGATTTTAGGGTTTTTTAGGGTTTTCTAGGGTTTTTATGATTTTTTAAGGTTTTCTAGAGTTTTAGGATTTTTTAGTGTTCTTCAGGATTTTCTTGGGTTTTTTGGGTTTTCTAGTGTTCTTCAGGGTTTTCTTGGGCTTTCTACCGTTTTCTAGGGTTTTTAGGATTTTCTACGGTTCACTAGGATTTTTAGGATTTTTAGGATTTTCTAGGTTTTTAGGGTTTTTTAGGATTTTTTAGGGTTTGCTAAAGTTTTTCAGGGTTTTTTTAGGGTTTTTAGGGTTTTTTAGGGTTTTTAGGATTTTTTAAGGTTTTTAGGGTTTTTAAGGTTTCCTAGGGTTTCTATGGTTTCCTAGGGTTTTTAGGGTTTTTTAGAGTTTTCTAGTGTTCTTCAGGGTTTTCTTGGGTTTTCTAGGATTTTCTAGGGTTTTTAAGGTTTTTAGGGTTCTCTAGGGTTTTTTAGGATTTTTAGGGTTTTAGGGTTTTCTAGGGTTTAGGGTTTAAGGTTTTCTAAGTTTTTTAATGTTTTCCATAGTTTTCTATAATTTTTAAAGTTTTCTAGGAATTTTATGGTTTTTTAGGATTTTCTGGGGTTTTTATTGTTTATTAGGATTTTCTAGAGTTTTTTATAGTTTTCGAGAATCTTTATGGTTTTCTACGGTTTTTTAGGGATTTCTAGGGTTTTTAGGATTTTTTAGGGTTTGCTAATGTTTTTCAGGATTTTTTAAGGGTTTGTAGGGTTTTTTAGGGTTTCTTGGATTTTTTAAGGTTTTTAGGGTTTTGTAGGGTTTTTAAGGTTTCCTAGGGTTTCTATGGTTTCCTAGGGTTTTTAGGGTTTTTTAGAGTTTTCTAGAGTTCTTCAGGGTTTTCTTGGGTTTTCTAGGATTTTCTAGGGTTTTTAAGGTTTTTAGGGTTCTCTAGGATTTTTTACGATTTTTAGGGTTTTTAGGTTTCTCTAGGGTTTTTTAGGATTTTTAGGATTTTTAGAGTTTTCTAGGGTTTTCTAGGGTTTAGGGTTTAAGGTTTTCTAGGTTTTTTATGTTTTCCATAGTTTTCTATAATTTTTAAAGTTTTCTAGGAATTTTATGGTTTTTTAGGATTTTTAGAGTTTTCTCCAATTTTTTATGGTTTTCTAGGGTTTTTAGGGTTTTCTTGGGTTTTCTAGAGTTTTTAAAGTTTTCTAGGATTTTTTTCTTTTCTTGGGCTTTTAGGATTTTTTTAGGGTATTCTGTGTTTTTAGGGGTTTTTTATGGTTTTCGAGGCTTTTTTAAGGTTTTGTAGGATTTTTCGAGCTTTTAGGATTTTTTAGGGTTTTTTTGGGTTTTTTAGGATTTTCTAGGTTTTTCTAGACTTTTTTAAAGTTTTGTAGGATTTTTTTGGTTTTCTAGGGTTTTTACGGTTTTTTGTGTGTTCTAGGATTTTTTAGGGTTTTCAATGATTTTTTTGGGTCTTTTAGGGTTTTCTAAGATTTTTACGATTTTTTCGGATTTTCTAGGATTTTTAGGGTTTTCTAGAGTTTTTTAAAGTTTTCTAGTATTTTTATGGTTTTCTTCGGGATTTTAGGGTTTTTTAGGGTTTTCTAGGGATTTTATGATTTTTAAAGGTTTTCTAGAGTTTAAGGGTTTTTTGGTGTTCTTCAGGATTTTCTTGGATTTTTTGGGTTTTCTAGTGTTCTTCAGGGTTTTCTTGGGCTTTCTACCGTTTTCTAGGGTTTTTAGGGTTTTCTAGGGTTCTCTAGGATTTTTAGAATTTTTTAAAATTTTTAGGATTTTCTAGGGTGTTTAAGGTTTTCTAGGATTTTTAGGGTTTTTTAGGGTTTTCTAGGTTTTTAAGGGTTTTTAGGGTTTTTTAGGGTTTTCTAGGTTTTTTAGGATTTTTAGGGTTTTCTAGGGTTTTTAAGATTTTCTAGGTTTTTAGGGTTTTCTTGGGTTTTCTAGAATTTTTTAAAGTTTTCTTGTATTTTTTGGCTTTTCTAGAGCTTTTAGGGTATTCTCTGTTTTTAGGGTTTTTTTATGATTTTCGAGGCTTTTTAAAGGTTTTGTAGGATTTTTCAGGGTTTTAGGATTTTTTTAGGGTTTTCTAAGTTTTTTGGGTTTTTTAGGCTTTTCCTGCATATTTAAAAGTTTTCTACGTTTTTTTTTGGTTTTCTAGGGTTTTTAAGGTTTTTTTTGTTTTCTAGGATTTTTTAGGGTTTTCAAGGATTTTTGGGGTTTTTTAGGGTTTTCTAAGATTTTTAGGATTTTTAAAATTTTTTAGGGTTTTCTAGAGTTTTTTAAAGTTTTCTAGGATTTTTATGGTTTTTTCGGGATTTTAGGATTTTCTAGGATTTTTACAATTTTTTTGGGTTTTCTAGGGTTTTTAGGGTTTTCTAGGATTTTTTCGGTTTTTAAGGGTTTTCTATGGTTTTCAGGGTTTTTTAAGGTTTTCTAGGCTTTTTAGGGTTCTTTAGAGTTTTCTAGGGTTTTTTAGGTTTTTTTAGAGTTTTCTAGTATTTTTAGTGTTTTTTTTGTTTTTAAGATTTTTTTGGGATATCTAGGATTTTCTAGAGTTTTTTAAAATTTTCTAAGATTTTATGGTTTTTTAGAGTTTTTAGGGTTTTCTAGTATTTTTCAGGATTTTTTTGGGTTTTTATGGTTTTTTAGAGTTTTCTAGTGTTCTTCAGGGTTTTCGGTTTTTTAGAGTTTTGTATGGTTTTTTAGGGAGATCTAGGGTTTTCTTGGATTTTTATGGTTTTCTAGGAATTTTTAGGTTTTCTAGGGTTTTTAGGGCTTTTTATGATTTTTTAGGGTTTTCTAGGTTTTTTGGAGTTTTTAGGGATTTCTATGATTTTTAGGATTTTTTTAGGGTTATCTATGGTTTTTTAGTGTTTTCAGGATTTCTTTTTATGATTTTTTAGGGTTTTCTAAAAAATCCTACAAAACCTTAAAAACCCCTAAAAATCTTAGAAAAACATAAAAAAACCCTAAAAACTCTAGAAAAACCTAAAAAACCAACTTTAAAAAACTCTAGAAAACCAAAAAACCCTAAAACACCTAGAAAACCCTGAAAAACCCTCGAAAATCCTAAAAAACCAAAAACCCTAAAACACTTAGAAAACCCAAAAACCCTAAAAAATCATAAAAATCCTAGAAAACTTTAAAAAACTAGAAAACCTTGGAAAATCCTAAAAAGTCCTAGAAATCCTAGAAAACACTAAAAAATCTTAAAAATCTTAGAAAATCCTAAAAAATGCTAAAAATTCTAGAAAACACTAAAAAACACTAAAAAAATCATAAAACACCCTAAAAACCCTAAAACACCTACTAAACCCAACTTTAAAAAACTCTAGAAAACCAAAAAACCCTAAAACACCTAGAAAACCCTCAAAAACCCTCAAAAACCCTAAAAAACCAAAAACCCTAAAACACTTAGAAAACCCCAAAAACCCTAAAAAACCATAAAAATCCTAGAAAACTTAAAAAAACTAGAAAACCTTGGAAAACCCTAAAAAACCCTAAAAGTCATAGAAATCCTAGAAAACACTAAAAAATCCTAAAAATCTTAGAAAATCCTAAAAAATGCTAAAAATTCTAGAAAACACTAAAAAACACTAAAAAATCATAAAACACCCTAAAAACCCTAGAAAATCCAAAAAAAAAAACCCTAAAAACCATAGAAAACCGAAAAAATCCTAGAAAACTTTAAAAACCTATAGAAAATTCTAGAAAAGCCTAAAAAACCCTAGAAAACCTTAAAAACCATAGAAAACTATAAAAAAATCTTAAAACGCTAGAAAATCCTAAAAAACCCTAAAAACTCTAGAAAATCCTAAAAACGCTAGAAAACCCTAGAAAATCTTAAAAATCCTAGAAAACCCTAAAAAAACCTAAAAAAACATAAAAAACCCTAAAAACCCTTCAAAACCCTAAAAACGCTAGAAAACTTGAGAAAACCCTAAATACGCTAAACAATCCTGATAAAAATTAGAAAACTCTAAAAAACTATTAAAACCCTAGAAAACCCTAGAAATCTCTAAATTTCTAGAAAACCTTAAAACACCTAGAAAATCCTAAAAAACCATAAAAACCGTAAAAAATCATAAAAATCCGAGAAAAATTTTAAAAAAACTCTAGAAAACCCTAGAAAACCCTAAAACACCTAGAAAACCCAAAAAAAACCCTAGAAAATTCTAAAAATCCTAGAAAACCCTAAAAAATCTAAAACCCCTAGAAAACCCTACAAAATCCTAAAATCCCTAGAAAACCATAAAAATCCTTGAAAACTTTTAAAAAACTCGAGAAAGTTCTAGAAAAAACTAAAAAACCCTAGAAAACGATAAAAAATCCTAGAAAATCCTAACAACCCAAAAAACCCTGAAATTCCTAAACACCCAAGAAAACTCTAAAAAACCAAAAAAAAACCTATAAACCCTACAAATACTAAAAAGGCCCTAAAAACTATAAAAATCCCAAAAACACCCTAGAAACCCCTAAAAAATTCTAAAAACCCTAGAAAATCATAAAAATCCCAGAAAACTCTGAAAAACACTAGAAAACCCTAAAAACCCTAAAAAACCCTAAAAATCCTAGAAAACATAAAGAATCCTTAAAAACCTTAGAAAACAATAAAAATCATAGAAAACTTTAAAAAACTCCAAAAAACCCTAGAATACCCTAAAAAACTTGTAGAAAACCCTAGAAAATCCTAAAAATCCTACAAAACACTAAAAACCCTAGAAAACCATAAAAAACCCTAGAAAACCCTAAAAATTACAGAAAACCCTAAAAATTCTAGAAAACCCTAAAAAACCCTAGAAAATCATAAAAATTCCTAAAAAACCCTAAAAAATCCTAAAAATTTTTAAAAACCCTAGAAAACCCTAAAAACAATAAAAAACTCTAGAAAACCCTAAAAAGCCTAAAAAATCTTAAGAAACCCTAGAAAACGCTAAAAAACCATAAAAATCCTAGAAAACCCTAGCAAAACTCTAAAAAATCCTAAAAAACCACTAGAAAATCCTAGAAAACGCTAAAACCCGGAAAAAGTACTAGAAAACCCTAAAAACCCCAAAACACCTAGAAAACCCTAAAACCCTGAAAAACCATAGCAAACCCTATGAAACCCTAAAAACCCTAAAAAACCCTAAAAAATCATAAAAATCCTAAGAAACCATAAAAATTCTAGAAAACCCTATACCCTAGAAATCCTAAAAGACCCTAAAAAAACCCTAAAAAGCACTGGAAATCCTAGAAAATCCTAGAAAACCAAAAAAAAAAAACCGAAATACCCAAAGAAAACCGAAAAAAAAAACCCTAAAAATCTTAGCAAACAATAAAAATCATAGAAAACTTTAAAACCCTAAAATTCCTAGAAAACCCTAAAAAAGGTAAAAATCCTAGAAAACATTAAAAATTCTAGAAAACCCTAAAACCCCAGAAAACCATAAAAAACCAAAAAACGCTAAAGATTTTCAAGGTTTTTCTATAGTTGTTTAAAGTTTATTAGGGTTCTCTAGGATTTCTAGGGTTTTTTTTATGATTTTCTTGGGTTTTTAGGATTTTTAGGGTTTTCTTTATGATTTTAGGATATTTTAGGGTTTTCAATGGATTTTAGGATTTTGCAGGATTTTTAAGGTTTTTTAGAGTTTTCTAGGGTTTTTAGCATTTTTAGAGTTTTCTAGTGTTTTTCAAATTTTTTTTGGGTTTTTAAGGTTTTCTAGGTTTTTTAATGTTTTCCATAGTTTTCTATAATTTTTTTAAGTTTTCTAGGATTTTTATGGTTTTCTAGTGTTTTTTAGGATTTTCTTTGGGGGGTTTTTTAGTTTCTTAAGGGTTTTCAAGGGTTTTTAGGGTTTTTAAGATTTTTACAGTTTTCTAGGGTTTTTAGAGTTTTTTAGCGTTTTCTAGGGTTTTTTGGGTTTTTTTAGGGTTTTTAGGGTTTTCTAGGTTTTTCTAGAGTTTTTTAAAGTTTTCTAGGATTTTTTTGGTCTTCTATGTTTTGTAGGGTTTTTTATGGTTCTCTAGGACTTTTAGGGTATTTTAGAGTTTTTTAGGGTTTCTAGAATTTTTAGGGCTTTTGTGAGTTTTCTAGGTTTTTTCAGGGTTTTTTAAGGTATTTAGGATTTTTAGGATTTTTTAGGATTTTCTGGGGTTTTTATTGTTTTTTAGGGTTTTCTAGAGTTTTTTTATAGTTTTCGAGAATCTTTATGGTTTTCTACGGTTTTTTAGGGTTTTCTAGGGTTTTTAGGATTTTTTAGGGTTTGCTAATGTTTCTCAGGGTTTTTTTAGGGTTTTTAGGGTTTTTTAGGGTTTTTAGAATTTTTTAAGGTTTTTAGGGTTTTCTAGGGTTTTTAAGGTTTTCTAGGGTTTTCTAGGGTTTAAGGTTTTCTAGGTTTTTTTATGTTTTCCATAGTTTTCTATAATTTTTAAAGTTTTCTAGGAATTTTATGGTTTTTTAGGATTTTTAGAGTTTTCTCCGATTTTTTATGGTTTTCTAGGGTTTTCTAGAGTTTTTTTTATAGTTTTCGAGAATCTTTATGGTTTTCTACGGTTTTTTAGGGTTTTCTAGGGTTTTTAAGGCTTCCTAGGGTTTCTATGGTTTCCTAGGGTTTTTAGGATTTTTTAGAGTTTTCTAGTGTTCTTCAGGGTTTTCTTGGGTTTTCTAGGATTTTTTAGGGTTTTTAAGGTTTTTAGGGTTCTCTAGGGTTTTTTAGGATTTTTAGGGTTTTTGGGGTTCTCTAGGGTTTTTTAGGATTTTTAGGGTTTCTAGGGTTTTCTAGGGTATAGGGTTTAAGGTTTTCTAGGTTTTTTAATGTTTTCCATAGTTTTCTATAATTTTTAAAGTTTTCTAGGAATTTTATGGTTTTTTAGGATTTTTAGAGTTTTCTCTGATTTTTTATGGTTTTCTAGGGTTTTTAGGATTTTCTTGGGTTTTCTAGAGTTTTTAAAGTTTTCTAGGATTTTTTTTCTTTTCTTGGGCTTTTAGGATTTTTTTAGGGTATTCTGTGTTTTTAGGGGTTTTTAATGGTTTTCGAGGCTTTTTTAAGGTTTTGTAGGATATTTTAGGGTTTTTTGGGTTTTTTAGGATTTTCTAGGCTTTTCTAGACTTTTTTAAAGTTTTGTAGGATTTTTTTGGTTTTCTAGGGTTTTTACGGTTTTTTTGTTTTCTAGGATTTTTTAGGGTTTTCAATGATTTTTTTGGGTTTTCTAAGATTTTTAGGATTTTTTCGGGTTTTCTAGGACTTTTAGCATTTTCTAGAGTTTTTTAAAGATTTCTAGGATTTTTATGGTTTTCTTCAGGATTTTAGGATTTTTTAGGGTTTTCTAGGGTTTTTATGATTTTTTATGGTTTTCTAGAGTTTTAGGTTTTTTTAGTGTTCTTCAGGATTTTCTTGGGTTTTTTGGATTTTCTAGTGTTCTTCAAGGTTTTCTTGGGCTTTCTACCGTTTTCTAGGGTTTTTAGGATTTTCTAGGGTTCTCTAGGATTTTTAGGATTTTTTAGGATTTTTAGGATTTTCTAGGGTGTTTAAGGTTTTCTAGGATTTTTAGGGTTTTTTAGGGTTTTCTAGGTTTTTTAGGGTTTTTAGGGTTTTCTAGGGTTTTTAGCGTTTCATAGGGTTTCAATGGTTTTCTAGGGTTTTTAGGGTTTTCTTGGGTTTTCTAGAGTTTTTTAAAGTTTTCTTGTATTTTTTTGCTTTTCTAGGGCTTTTAGGGTATTCGGTGTTTTTAAGGTTTTTTTATGGTTTTCGAGGCTTTTTAAAGGTTTTGTAGGATTTTTCAGGGTTTTAGGATTTTTTTTAGGGTTTTCTAAGGTTTTTTGGGTTTTTTAGGCTTTTCTAGCATTTTTTAAAGTTTTCTAGGATTTTTTTTGGTTTTCTAGGGTTTTTAAGGTTTTTTTTGTTTTCTAGTCTTTTTTTTAGGGTTTTCAAGGATTTTTGGGGTTTTTTAGGGTTTTCTAAGATTTTTAGGATTTTTAAAATTTTTTAGGGTTTTCTAGGATTTTTATGGTTTTTTTCGGGATTTTAGGATTTTCTAGGGTTTTTACAATTTTTTTGGATTTTCTAGGGTTTTTAGGGGTTTCTAGGATTTTTTTGGTTTTTAGGGTTTTCTACGGTTTTCAGGGTTTTTTAAGGTTTTCTAGGATTTTTAGAGTTTTGTAACTTTTTTAAGGTTTTCTAGGCTTTTTAGGGTTCTTTAGAGTTTTCTAGGTTTTTTGGGTTTTTTTTAGAGTTTTCTAGTATTTTTTAGGGTTTTTTTTTTGTTTTTAGGACTTTTTTGGGATTTCTAGGATTTTCTAGAGTTTTTTAAAATTTTCTAAGATTTTTATGGTTTTTTAGAGTTTTTAGGGTTTTCTAGTATTTTTCAGGATTTTTTTGGGTTTTTATGGTTTTTTAGAGTTTTCTAGTGTTCTTCAGGGTTTTCGGTTTTTTAGAGTTTTGTATGGTTTTTTAGGGAGATCTAGGGTTTTCTAGAGTTTTTTAAAGTTTTTTAGGATTTTTATAGTTTTCTAGAATTTTTTAGGTTTTCTAGGGTTTTTAGGGCTTTTTATGATTTTTTAGGGTTTTCTAGGTTTTTTGGAGTTTTTTAGGGATTTCTATGATTTTTAGGATTTTTTTAGCGGTTATCTATGGTTTTTTAGTGTTTTCTAAGGTTTTCAGGATAAAGTTTTTAGGGTTTTCTAAAAAATCTTACAAAACCTTAAAAACCCCTAAAAATCTTAGAAAAACATAAAAAAAACCCTAAAAACTCTAGAAAAAATCCAATTTTCAAAAACTCTAGAAAACCAAAAAACCCTAAAACACCTAGAAAACCCTGAAAAACCGTCGAAAACCCTAAAAAACTAAAAATCCTAAAACACTAAGAAAACCCCAAAAACCCTAAAAAACCATAAAAATCCTAGAAAACTTTAAAAAACTATAGAAAACCTTGGAAAACCCTAAAAAACCCTAAAAAGTCTTAGAAATCCTAGAAAATACTAAAAAATCTTAAAAATCTTAGAAAATCCTAAAACACCTAGAAAACCTTAAAAAACCCTAGAAAATTCTAAAAAACCTAGAAAACCCTAAAAAACCTAAAACCCCTAGAAAACCTTACAAAATCCTAAAAACCCTAGAAAACCATAAAAATCCTTGAAAACTTTTAAAAAACTCGAGAAAGTTCTAGAAAAAACTAAAAAACCCTAGAAAACGATAAAAAAACCCTAGAAAATCCTAACAACCCAAAAAACCCTGAAATTCCTAAACACCCAAGAAAACTCTAAAAAATCGTAAAAAACTCTATAAACCCTAGAAATACTAAAAAGGCCCTAGAAAACTATAAAAATCCCAAAAAATCCTAGAAAACCCTAAAAAATTCTAAAAACCCTAGAAAATCATAAAAATCCTAGAAAACCCAAAAAAAATGCTAAAAATCCTAGAAAACCATAAAAAATCCTTAAAAACCTTAGAAAACAATAAAAATCATAGAAAACTTTAAAAAACTCCAAAAAACCCTAGAATACCCTAAAAATTGTAGAAAACCCTAGAAAATCCTTAAAATCCTACAAAACACTAAAAACCCTAGAAAACCATAAAAAAAATCATAGAAAACCCTAAAAATTCTAGAAAACCCTAGAAAACCCTAGAAAATCATAAAAATCCCTAAAAAACCTAAAAAACCCTAAAAAATCCTAAAAATTTTTAAAAACCCTAGAAAACCCTAAAAACAATAAAAAACTCTAGAAAACCCTAAAAAGCCTAAAAAATCTTAAGAAACCCTAGAAAACGCTAAAAAACCATAAAAATCCTAGAAAACCCTAGCAAAACTCTAAAAAATCCTAAAAAACCACTAGAAAACCCTAGAAAACGCTAAAATCCCGAAAAAGCACTAGAAAACCCTAAAAACCCTAAAACACCTAGAAAAGCCTAAAACCCTGAAAAACCATAGCACACCCTATGAAACCCTAAAAACCCTAGAAAATCCTTAAAACCCTAAAAAACCCTAAAAACTCCTAGAAATCCCTAAAAATCCAAGAAAACCTTAAAAATCCTAGAAAACCCTAAAAAACCCTAGAAAACCATAAAAATCCCTAAAAAACCAAAAAAATCCAAAGAAATTCTAAAAATCCTAGAAAACCCTTAAAAGCCTAAAAAACTCTAGAAAACCCTAAAAATCCTAAAAAATCCTGAGAAACCCTAGAATGCCTAGAAAACCATAAAAATCCTAGAAAACCCTAAAAAAATCTAAAAAATCCTGAGAAACCGCAGAAAACTCTAGTAAACCCTAGAAAAATCTAAAAAATCATAAAAACACTAAAAACCCTAAAAAACCTTAGAAACCCCTAAAAACCCTAAAAATCCTGAGAGACCCTAGAAAACTGTAAAAAAACCATAAAAATACTAGAAAACCCTAGAAAACTGTAAAAAACCCTTAAAAGCCTAGAAAACCCTAAAAAAGAATAAAATTCCTAGAAAACCCTAAAAACCCTAGAAAACCTTAAAAAATGCTAAGAACCCTAGAAAATCATAAAAACCCTAGAAAACCATAAAAATCCAAGAAATCCTAGAAAACACTAAAAAACCCTAAAAATCCTAGAAAACCTTAAAAACCATAAAACACCCTAAAAACCCTAGAAAATCCTAAAAAACGCTAAAAACCATAGAAAACCAAAAAAATCCTAGAAAACTTTAAAAACCTATTGCAAATCCTAAAAAACCCTAAAAAACCCTAAAACCCCTTAAAAACCATAGAAATCTATAAAAAAATCCTAGAAATTCTAAAAGACCCTAGAAAACCATAAAAACCCCAAAAAATCCTAGAAAACCCTAAAAAATCCTAAAAAACCTAGAAACCCATAAATTCCTAGAAAACTTTACAAAACTCTGGAAAACACTAGAAAACCCTAGCAAATCCTAAATAACTCCGAAAACCATAGAAAACTATAAAAACCAGAGAAAACAATAAAAAACCCCAAAAAGCACTAGAAATCTTGGAAAACCCTAAAAAAACCTAAAAATCCTAGAAAACAAAAAACCCTAAATATCCTAGAAAACCCTAAAAACCATAGAAAATAATAAAAATCAGAGAAAACTTTAAAAAACTCTAGAAAACCCAAAAAAACCCTAAAAACCATAAAAATCCTAAGAAACCATAAAAATTCTAGAAAACCCTATACCCTAGAAATCCTAAAAGACCCTAAAAAAACCCTAAAAAGCATTGGAAATCCTAGAAAACCCTAGTAAACCAAAAAAAAAACCGAAATACCCAAAGAAAACCGAAAAAAAAAAACCCTAAAAATCTTAGCAAACAATAAAAATCATAGAAAACTTTAAAACCCTAAAAATCCTAGAAAACCCTAAAAAAGGTAAAAATCCTAGAAAACTTTAAAAATTCTAGAAAACCCTAAAACCCCAGAAAACCATAAAAACCCAAAAACCGCTAAAGATTTTCAAGGGTTTTCTATAGTTTTTTAAAGTTTATTAGGGTTCTCTACGATTTCTAGGGTTTTCTTTATGATTTTCTTGGGTTTTTAGGATTTTTAGGGTTTTTTTATGATTTTAGGATATTTTAGGGTTTTCAATGGATTTTAGGATTTTGCAGGATTTTTAAGGTTTTTTAGAGTTTTCTAGGGTTTTTAGCGTTTTTAGAGTTTTCTAGTGTTTTTCAGGTTTTTTTTGGGTTTTTAAGGTTTTCTAGGTTTTTTAATGTTTTCCATAGTTTTCTATAATTTTTTTAAGTTTTCTAGGATTTTTATGGTTTTATAGGGTTTTCTAGTGTTTTTTAGGATTTTCTTTGGGGGTTTTTTAGTTTTTAAGGGTTTTCAAGGGTTTTTAGGGTTTTTAAGATTTTTACGGTTTTCTAGGGGTTTTAGAGTTTTTTAGCGTTTTCTAGGATTTTCTAGAGTTTTTTAAAGTTTTTCTAGGATTTTTTTAGTCTTCTATGTTTTGTAGGGTTTTTTATGGTTTTCTAGGAGTTTTAGGGTATTTTAGAGTTTTTTAGGGTTTCTAGGATTTTTAGGGCTTTTGTGAGTTTTCTAGGTTTTTTCAGGGTTTTTAGGGTATTTAGGGTTTTCTACGGTTTTTAGGATTTTTTTAGGATTTTCTGGGGTTTTTATTGTTTTTTAGGATTTTCTAGAGTTTTTTATAGTTTTCGAGAATCTTTATGGTTTTCTACGGTTTTTTAGGGTTTTCTAGGTTTTTTAGGATTTTTTAGGGTTTGCTAATGTTTTCAGGGTTTTTTAGGGTTTTTAGGGTTTTTAGGATTTTTTAAGGTTTTTAGGGTTTTCTAGGGTTTTTAAGGTTTCCTAGGTTTTCTATGGTTTCCTAGGGTTTTTAGGGTTTTTTAGATTTTTCTAGTGTTCTTCAGGGTTTTCTTGGGTTTTCTAGGATTTTTAAGGTTTTTAGGGTTCTCTAGGGTTTTTTAGAATTTTTAGGGTTTTTAGGGTTCTCTAGGGTTTTTTAGGATTTTTAGGGTTTTCTAGGGTTTTCTAGGGTTTAGGGTTTAAGGTTTTCTAGGTTTTTTAATGTTTTCCATAGTTTTCTATAATTTTTAAAGTTTTCTAGGAATTTTATGGTTTTTAAGGATTTTATGGGGTTTTTATTGTTTTTTAGGATTTTCTAGAGTTTTTTATAGTTTTCGAGAATCTTTATGGTTTTCTACGGTTTTTTAGAGTTTTCTAGGGTTTTTAGGGTTTGCTAATGTTTTTCAGGGTTTTTTTAAGGGTTTTTAGGGTTTTTTAGGGTTTTTAGGATTTTTTAAGGTTTTTAGGGTTTTCTAGGGTTTTTAAGGTTTCCTAGGGTTTCTATGGTTTCCTAGGGTTTTTAGGGTTTTTTAGAGTTTTCTAGTATTCTTCAGGGTTTTCTTGGGTTTTCTAGGATTTTCTAGGGTTTTTTAGGATTTTTAGGGTTTTAGGATTTTCAAGGGTTTTCTAGGGTTTAGGGTTTAAGGTTTTCTAGGTTTTTTTATGTTTTCCATAGTTTTCTATAATTTTTAAGTTTTCTAGGAATTTTATGGTTTTTTAGGATTTTTAGAGTTTTCTCCGATTTTTTATGGTTTTCTAGGGTTTTCTAGAGTTTTTAAAGTTTTCTAGGATTTTTTTCTTTTCTTGGGCTTTTAGGATTTTTTTAGGGTATTCTGAGTTTTTAGGGGTTTTTTATGGTTTTCGAGGCTTTTTTAAGGTTTTGTAGGATTTTTAGAGCTTTTAGGATTTTTTAGGGTTTTTTGGGTTTTTTATGATTTTCTAGGCTTTTCTAGACTTTTTTAAAGTTTTGTAGGATTTTTTTGGTTTTCTAGGGTTTTTACGGTTTTTTTTGTTTTCTAGGATTTTTTAGGGGTTTCAATGATTTTTTTGGGTTTTTTAGGCTTTTCTAAGATTTTTAGGATTTTTTCGGGTTTTCTAGAATTTTTAGGGTTTTCTAGAGTTTTTTAATGTTTTCTAGGATTTTTATGGTTTTCTTCGGGATTTTAGGGTTTTTTAGGGTTTTCTAGGGTTTTTATTATTTTTAAGATTTTCTAGAGTTTTAGAGTTTTTTAGTGTTCTTCAGGATTTTCTTGGATTTTTTGGGTTTTCTAGTGTTCTTCAGGGTTTTCTTGGGCTTTCTACCGTTTTCTAGGGTTTTCTAGGGTTCTCTAGGATTTTTAGGATTTTTTAGAATTTTTAGGATTTTCTAGGGTGTTTAAAGTTTTCTTGGATTTTTAGGGTTTTTTACGGTTTTCTAGGTTTTTAAGGGTTTTTAGGGTTTTCTAGGGTGTTTAAGGTTTTCTAGGGTTTTTAGGGTTTTTTAGGGTTTTCTAGGTTTTTTAGGATTTTTAGGATTTTCTAGGGTTTTTAAGGTTTTCTAGGGTTTTTAGGGTTTTCTTGGGTTTTCTAGAGTTTTTTAAAGTTTTTTTGTATTTTTTGGCTTTTCTAGGGCTTTTAGGGTATTCTGTTTTTTTAGGATTTTTTTATGATTTTCGAGGCTTTTTAAAGGTTTTGTAGGATTTTTCAGGGTTTTAGGATTTTTTTTAGGGTTTTCTATGTTTTTTGGGTTTCTTAGGCTTTTCTAGCATTTTTTAAAGTTTTCTACGATTTTTTTTTGTTTTCTAGGGTTTTTAAGGTTTTTTTTGTTTTCTAGGATTTTTTAGGGTTTTCAAGGATTTTTGGGATTTTTTAGGGTTTTCTAAGATTTTTAGGATTTTTAAAATTTTTTAAAGTTTTCTAGGATTTTTATGGTTTTTTCGGGATTTTAGGATTTTCTAGGGTTTTTACTATTTTTTTGGGTTTTTTAGGGTTTTTAGGGTTTTCTACGATTTTCAGGATTTTTTAGGGTTTTCTAGGATTTTTAGGGTTTTCTAAGATTTTTAAGGTTTTCTAGGCTTTTTAGGGTTCTTTAGAGTTTTCTAGGGTTTTTTAGGTTTTTTAGAGTTTTCTAGTATTTTTTAGGATTTTTTTTGTTTTTAGGATTTTTTTTTAGAATTTCTAGGATTTTCTAGAGTTTTTTAAAATTTTCTAAGATTTTTATGGTTTTTTAGAGTTTTTAGGGTTTTCTAGTATTTTTCAGGATTTTCGGTTTTCTAGAGTTTTGTATGGTTTTTTAGGGAGATCTAGGGTTTCTTAGAATTTTTTAAAGTTTTCTAGGATTTTTATGGTATTTTTTAGGTTTTCTAGGGTTTTTAGGGCTTTTTATGATTTTTAGGGTTTTCTAGGTTTTTTGGAGTTTTTTAGGGATTTCTATGATTTTTAGGATTTTTTTTAGGGTTATCTATGGTTTTTTAGTGTTTTCTAGGGTTTTCAGGATTTCTTTTTAGGGTTTTCTAGTGGTCTTTAATGTTTTTAGGGTTTTCTAAAAAATCCTACAAAACCAAAAATATTCCCTAAAAATATTCCCTAAAAACTCTAGAAAAACCTAAAAAACCAACTTTAAAAAACTCTAGAAAACCAAAAAACCCTAAAACACCTAGAAAACCCTAAAAAACCCTCGAAAACCCTAAAAAACCAAAAACCCTAAGACACTTAGAAAACTCCAAAAACCATAAAATCCTAGAAACTTTAAAAACTAGAAAACCTTGGAAAACCCTAAAAAACCCTAAAAAATCCTAGAAATCCTAGAAAACACTAAAAAATCCTAAAAATAAGGAAAATCCTAAAAAATGCTAAAAATTCTAGAAAACAATAAAAAACACTAAAAAATCATAAAACACCCTAAAAACCCTAGAAAATAAAAAAAACCCTAAAAACCATAGAAAACCGAAAAAATCCTTGAAAACTTTAAAAACCTATAGAAAATTCTAGAAAAGCCTAAAAAACCCTAAAAACCCTAGAAAACCTTAAAAACCATAGAAAACTATAAAAAAATCTTAAAAACGCTAGAAAATCCTAAAAAACCCTAAAAATTCTAGAAAATCCTAAAAACGCTAGAAAACCCTAGAAAATCTTAAAAATCCTAGAAAACCCTAAAAAACCTAGAAAAACATAAAAAAAACCCTAAAAACCCTTCAAAACCCTAAAAACGCTAGAAAACTAGAGAAAAGCCTAAAAACGCTAAAAAATCATGATAAAAATTAGAAAACTCTAAAAAACTATTAAAACCCTAGAAAATCCTAGAAATCTCTAAATTTCTAGAAAACCCTAAAACACCTAGAAAATCCTAAAAAACCATAAAAACCATAAAAAATCATAAAAATCCGAGAAAAATTTTAAAAAACTCTAGAAAACCCTAGAAAACCCTAAAAAACCTAAAACCCCTAGAAAACCCTACAAAATCCTAAAAACCCTAGAAAACCATAAAAATCCTTGAAAACTTTTAAAAAACTCGAGAAAGTTCTAAAAAAAACTAAAAAACCCTAGAAAACGATAAAAAAACCCTAGAAAATCCTAACAACCCAAAAAACCCTGAAATTCCTAAACACCCAAGAAAACTCTAAAAAACCGTAAAAAACCCTATAAACCCTAGAAATACTAAAAAGGCCCTAAAAAACTATAAAAATCCCAAAAAACCCTAGAAAACCCTAAAAAATTCTAAAAACTCTAGAAAATCATAAAAATCCTAGAAAACTCTGGAAAACACTAGAAAACCCTAAAAACCCTAAAAAGCACTAGAAATCATAGAAAACCCTAAAAAACCCGAAAAATCCTAGAAAACCCAAAAAAAAGCTAAAAATCCTAGAAAACATAAAAAATCCTTAAAAACCTTAGAAAACAATGAAAATCATAGAAAACTTTAAAAAACTCCAAAAAACCCTAGAATACCCTAAAAAATTGTAGAAAACCCTAGAAAATCCTAAAAATCCTACAAAACACTAAAAACCCTAGAAAATCCTAAAAATCACAGAAAACCCTAAAAATTCTAGAAAACCCTAAAAAACCCTAGAAAATCATAAAAATCCCTAAAAAAAACCTAAAAAACCCTAAAAAATCCTAAAAATTTTTAAAAACCCTAAAAACAATAAAAAACTCTAGAAAATCCTAAAAAGCCTAAAAAATCTTAAGAAACCCTAGAAAACGCTAAAAAACCATAAAAATCCTAGAAAATCCTAGCAAAACTATAAAAAATCCTAAAAAACCACTAGAAAACCCTAGAAAACGCTAAAACTTCGAAAAAGCACTAGAAAACCCTAAAAACCCCAAAACACCTAGAATACCCTAAAACCCTGAAAAACCATAGCAAACCCTATGAAACCCTAAAAACCCTAGAAAACCCTTAAAACCCTAAAACCCCTAAAACTCCTAGAAATCCCTAAAATCCAAGAAAACCTTAAAAATCCTAGAAAACCCTAAAAAACCCTAGAAAACCAAAAAAATCCCTAAAAAACCAAAAAAATCCAAAGAAATTCTAAAAATCCTAGAAAACCCTTAAAAGCCTAAAAAACTCTAGAAAACCCTAAAAATCTTAAAAAATCCTGAGAAACCCTAGAATGCCTAGAAAATCATAAAAATGCTAGAAAACCCTAAAAATAATCTAAAAAATCCGGAGAAACCGCAGAAAACTCTAATAAACCCTAGAAAAATCTAAAAAATCATAAAAACGCTAAAAACCCTAAAAAACCATAAAAAAGCATAAAATTCCTAGAAAACCCTAAAAACCCTCGAAAACCCTAAAAAACCAAAAACCCTAAAATACTTAGAAAACCCCAAAAACGCTAAAAAACTATAAAAATCCTAGAAAACTTTAAAAAACTATAGAAAACCTTGGACAACCCTAAAAAACCCTAAAAAGTCCTAGAAATCCTAGAAAACACTAAAAAATCTTAAAAATCTTAGAAAATCCTAAAAAACCTAGAAAACCCTAAAAAACCCTAAAAATAAGGAAAATCCTAAAAAATGCTAAAAATTCTAGAAAACAATAAAAAACACTAAAAAATCATAAAACACCCTAAAAACCCTAGAAAATAAAAAAAACCCTAAAAACCATAGAAAACCGAAAAAATCCTTGAAAACTTTAAAAATCTATAGAAAATTCTAGAAAAGCCTAAAAAACCCTAAAAACCCTAGAAAACCTTAAAAACCATAGAAAACTATAAAAAAATCTTAAAAACGCTAGAAAATCCTAAAAAACCCTAAAAATTCTAGAAAATCCTAAAAACGCTAGAAAACCCTAGAAAATCTTAAAAATCCTAGAAAACCCTAAAAAACCTAGAAAAACATAAAAAAAACCCTAAAAACCCTTCAAAACCCTAAAAACGCTAGAAAACTAGAGAAAAGCCTAAAAACGCTAAAAAATCATGATAAAAATTAGAAAACTCTAAAAAACTATTAAAACCCTAGAAAATCCTAGAAATCTCTAAATTTCTAGAAAACCCTAAAACACCTAGAAAATCCTAAAAAACCATAAAAACCATAAAAAATCATAAAAATCCGAGAAAAATTTTAAAAAACTCTAGAAAACCCTAGAAAACCCTAAAAAACCTAAAACCCCTAGAAAACCCTACAAAATCCTAAAAACCCTAGAAAACCATAAAAATCCTTGAAAACTTTTAAAAAACTCGAGAAAGTTCTAAAAAAAACTAAAAAACCCTAGAAAACGATAAAAAAACCCTAGAAAATCCTAACAACCCAAAAAACCCTGAAATTCCTAAACACCCAAGAAAACTCTAAAAAACCGTAAAAAACCCTATAAACCCTAGAAATACTAAAAAGGCCCTAAAAAACTATAAAAATCCCAAAAAACCCTAGAAAACCCTAAAAAATTCTAAAAACTCTAGAAAATCATAAAAATCCTAGAAAACTCTGGAAAACACTAGAAAACCCTAAAAACCCTAAAAAGCACTAGAAATCATAGAAAACCCTAAAAAACCCGAAAAATCCTAGAAAACCCAAAAAAAAGCTAAAAATCCTAGAAAACATAAAAAATCCTTAAAAACCTTAGAAAACAATGAAAATCATAGAAAACTTTAAAAAACTCCAAAAAACCCTAGAATACCCTAAAAAATTGTAGAAAACCCTAGAAAATCCTAAAAATCCTACAAAACACTAAAAACCCTAGAAAATCCTAAAAATCACAGAAAACCCTAAAAATTCTAGAAAACCCTAAAAAACCCTAGAAAATCATAAAAATCCCTAAAAAAAACCTAAAAAACCCTAAAAAATCCTAAAAATTTTTAAAAACCCTAAAAACAATAAAAAACTCTAGAAAATCCTAAAAAGCCTAAAAAATCTTAAGAAACCCTAGAAAACGCTAAAAAACCATAAAAATCCTAGAAAATCCT
This sequence comes from Arachis ipaensis, assembly GCF_059453495.1. Lineage (NCBI taxonomy): Eukaryota > Viridiplantae > Streptophyta > Magnoliopsida > Fabales > Fabaceae > Arachis > Arachis ipaensis. Next base: position 75,279,972 of record NC_142440.1, on the reverse strand, counting down.
AGCAAAACTATAAAAAATCCTAAAAAACCACTAGAAAACCCTAGAAAACGCTAAAACTTCGAAAAAGCACTAGAAAACCCTAAAAACCCCAAAACACCTAGAATACCCTAAAACCCTGAAAAACCATAGCAAACCCTATGAAACCCTAAAAACCCTAGAAAACCCTTAAAACCCTAAAACCCCTAAAACTCCTAGAAATCCCTAAAATCCAAGAAAACCTTAAAAATCCTAGAAAACCCTAAAAAACCCTAGAAAACCAAAAAAATCCCTAAAAAACCAAAAAAATCCAAAGAAATTCTAAAAATCCTAGAAAACCCTTAAAAGCCTAAAAAACTCTAGAAAACCCTAAAAATCTTAAAAAATCCTGAGAAACCCTAGAATGCCTAGAAAATCATAAAAATGCTAGAAAACCCTAAAAATAATCTAAAAAATCCGGAGAAACCGCAGAAAACTCTAATAAACCCTAGAAAAATCTAAAAAATCATAAAAACGCTAAAAACCCTAAAAAACCATAAAAAAGCATAAAATTCCTAGAAAACCCTAAAAACCCTCGAAAACCCTAAAAAACCAAAAACCCTAAAATACTTAGAAAACCCCAAAAACGCTAAAAAACTATAAAAATCCTAGAAAACTTTAAAAAACTATAGAAAACCTTGGACAACCCTAAAAAACCCTAAAAAGTCCTAGAAATCCTAGAAAACACTAAAAAATCTTAAAAATCTTAGAAAATCCTAAAAAACCTAGAAAACCCTAAAAAACCCTAAAAATAAGGAAAATCCTAAAAAATGCTAAAAATTCTAGAAAACAATAAAAAACACTAAAAAATCATAAAACACCCTAAAAACCCTAGAAAATAAAAAAAACCCTAAAAACCATAGAAAACCGAAAAAATCCTTGAAAACTTTAAAAATCTATAGAAAATTCTAGAAAAGCCTAAAAAACCCTAAAAACCCTAGAAAACCTTAAAAACCATAGAAAACTATAAAAAAATCTTAAAAACGCTAGAAAATCCTAAAAAACCCTAAAAATTCTAGAAAATCCTAAAAACGCTAGAAAACCCTAGAAAATCTTAAAAATCCTAGAAAACCCTAAAAAACCTAGAAAAACATAAAAAAAACCCTAAAAACCCTTCAAAACCCTAAAAACGCTAAAAAATCATGATAAAAATTAGAAAACTCTAAAAAACTATTAAAACCCTAGAAAATCCTAGAAATCTCTAAATTTCTAGAAAACCCTAAAACACCTAGAAAATCCTAAAAAACCATAAAAACCATAAAAAATCATAAAAATCCGAGAAAAATTTTAAAAAACTCTAGAAAACCCTAGAAAACCCTAAAAAACCTAAAACCCCTAGAAAACCCTACAAAATCCTAAAAACCCTAGAAAACCATAAAAATCCTTGAAAACTTTTGAAAAACTCGAGAAAGTTCTAGAAAAAAACTAAAAAACCCTAGAAAACGATAAAAAAACCCTAGAAAATCCTAACAACCCAAAAAACCCTGAAATTCCTAAACACCCAAGAAAACTCTAAAAAACCGTAAAAAATCCTATAAACCCTAGAAATACTAAAAAGGCCCTAGAAAACTATAAAAATCCCAAAAAATCCTAGAAAACCATAAAAAATTCTAAAAACCCTAGAAAATCATAAAAATCCTAGAAAACTCTGGAAAACACTAGAAAATCCTAAAAAACCCTAAAAAGCACTAGAAATCATAGAAAATCCTAAAAAACCCTAAAAATCCTAGAAAACCCAAAAAAAAAAACGCTAAAAATCCTAGAAAACCATAAAAAATCCTTAAAAACCTTAGAAAACAATAAAAATCATAGAAAACTTTAAAAAACTCCAAAAAACCCTAGAATACCCTAAAAAATTGTAGAAAACCCTAGAAAATCCTAAAAATCCTACAAAACACTAAAAACCCTAGAAAATCCTAAAAATCACAGAAAACCCTAAAAATTCTAGAAAACCCTAAAAAACCCTAGAAAATCATAAAAATCCCTAAAAAACCTAAAAAATCCTTAAAAATCCTAAAAATTTTTAAAAACCCTAGAAAACCTTAAAAACAATAAAAAAAACTCTAGAACACCCTAAAAAGCCTAAAAAAATCTTAAGAAACCCTAGAAAACGCTAAAAAACCATAAATATCCAAGAAAACCCTAGCAAAACTCTAAAAAATCCTAAAAAACCACTAGAAAACCCTAGAAAACGCTAAAATCCCGAAAAAGCACTAGAAAACCCTAAAAACCCTAAAACACCTAGAAAACCCTAAAACCCTGAAAAACCATAGCAAACCCTATGAAACCCTAAAAACCCTAGAAAACTCTAAAAAAACCATAAAAATACTAGAAAACCCTAGAAAACTGTAAAAAACCGTTAAAAGCTTAGAAAATCCTAAAAAAGCATAAAATTCCTAGAAAACCATAAAAATCCAAGAAATCCTAGAAAACACTAAAAAACCCTAAAAATCCTAGAAAACCATAAAAACCATAAAACACCCTAAAAACCCTAGAAAACCCTAAAAAACGCTAAAAACCATAGAAAACCAAAAAAATCCTAGAAAACTTTAAAAACCTATTGAAAACCCTAGAAAACCCTAAAAAACCCTAAAAACCCTAGAAAACCCTAAAACCCCTTAAAAACCATAGAAATCTATAAAAAATCCTAGAAATTCTAAAAGACCCTTCTAAACCATAAAAACCCCAAAAAATTCTAGAAAATCCTAAAAATCCTAAAAAATCTAGAAAACCATAAAAATTTTAGAAAACTTTACAAAACTCTGGAAAACACTAGAAAACCCTAAAACCCATAGAAAATAATAAAAATCAGAGAAAACTTTAAAAAACTCTAGAAAACCTAAGAAAACCCTAAAAACCATAAAAATCCTAAGAAACCATAAAAATTCTAGAAAACCCTATACCCTAGAAATCCTAAAAGACCCTAAAAAAATCCTAAAAAGCACTGGAAATCCTAGAAAACCCTAGAAAACCAAAAAAAAAAAAACCGAAATACCCAAAGAAAACCGTAAAAAAAACCCTAAAAATCGTAGCAAACAATAAAAATCATAGAAAACTTTAAAACCCTAAAACCCCAGAAAACCATAAAAACCCAAAAAATGCTAAAGTTTTTCAAGGGTTTTCTATAGTTTTTTAAAGTTTATTAGGGTTCTCTAGGATTTCTAGGGTTTTCTTTATGATTTTCTTGGGTTTTTAGGATTTTTAGGGTTTTTTTTATGATTTTAGGATATTTTAGGGTTTTCAATGGATTTTAGGATTTTGCAGGATTTTTAAGGTTTTTTAGAGTTTTCTACGGTTTTTAGCGTTTTTAGAGTTTTCTAGTGTTTTTCAGGTTTTTTTTTTTTTTTGAGTTTTTAAGGTTTTCTAGGTTTTTTAATGTTTTCCATAGTTTTCTATAATTTTTTTAAGTTTTCTAGGATTTTTATGGTTTTAGGGTTTTCTAGTGTCTTTTAGGATTTTCTTTGGGGGTTTTTTAGTTTTTTACGGGTTTTCAAGGGTTTTTAGGGTTTTTAAGATTTTTTCGGTTTTCTAGGGTATTTAGAGTTTTTTAGCATTTTCTAGGGTTTTTTGGGTTTTTTTAGGGTTTTTAGGGTTTTCTAGGATTTTCTAGAGTTTTTTAAAGTTTTCTAGGATTTTTTGGTCTTCTATGTTTTGTAGGGTTTTTTATGGTTTTCTAGGACTTTTAGGGTATTTTAGAGTTTTTTAGGGTTTCTAGAATTTTTAGGGCTTTTGTGAGTTTTCTAGGTTTTTTCAGTGTTTTTTAGGGTATTTAGGGTGTTCTACGGTTTCTAGGATTTTTTAGGATTTTCTGGGGTTTTTATTGTTTTTTAGGGTTTTCTAGAGTTTTTTTTAGTTTTCGAGAATCTTTATGGTTTTCTACGGTTTTTTAGGGTTTTCTAGGGTTTTTAGGATTTTTTAGGGTTTGCTAATGTTTTTCAGGGTTTTTTAGGGTTTTTAGTGTTTTTTAGGGTTTTTAGGATTTTTTAAGGTTTTTAGGGTTTTTTAGGATTTTTAAGGTTTCCTAGGGTTTCTATGGTTTCCTAGGGTTTTTAGGGTTTTTTAGAGTTTTCTAGTGTTCTTCAGGGTTTTCTTGGGTTTTCTAGGATTTTCTAGGGTTTTTAAGGTTTTTAGGGTTCTCTAGGGTTTTTTAGGATTTTTAGGGTTTTTGGGATTCTCTAGGGTTTTTTAGGATTTTTAGGGTTTTCTAGGGTTTAGGGTTTAAGATTTTCTAGGTTTTTTAATGTTTTCCATAGTTTTCTATAATTTTTAAAGTATTCTACGAATTTTATGGTTTGTTAGGATTTTGAGTTTTCTCCGATTTTTTATGGTTTTCTAGGGTTTTTAGGGTTTTCTTGGGTTTTCTAGAGTTTTTAAAGTTTTCTAGGGTTTTTTTCTTTTCTTGGGCTTTTAGGATTTTTTAGGGTATTCTGTGTTTTTAGGGGTTTTTTATGGTTTTCGAGGCTTTTTTAAGGTTTTGTAGGATTTTTCGAGCTTTTAGGATTTTTTAGGGTTTTTTTGGTTTTTAAGGCTTTTCTAGACTTTTTTTAAAGTTTTGTAGGATTTTTTTGGTTTTCTAGGGTTTTTACGGTTTTTTTTGTTTTCTAGGATTTTTTAGGGTTTTCAATGATTTTTTTTGGGTTTTTTAGGGTTTTCTAAGATTTTTAGGATTTTTAAAATTTTTTAGGGTTTTCTAGGATTTTTATGGTTTTTTTCTGGATTTTAGGATTTTCTAGGGTTTTTACAATTTTTTTGGGTTTTCTAGGGTTTTTAGGGTTTTCTAGGATTTTTTCGGTTTTTAGGGTTTTCTACGGTTTTCAGGGTTTTTTAAGGTTTTCTAGGATTTTTAGGGTTTTCTAAGGTTTTTAAGGTTTTCTAGGCTTTTTAGGGTTCTTTAGAGTTTTCTAGGGTTTTTTGGGTTTTTTTTAGAGTTTTCTAGTATTTTTTAGGGTTTTTTTTTGTTTTTAGGATTTTTTTGGGATTTCTAGGATTTTCTAGAGTTTTTTAAAATTTTCTATGGTTTTTTAGAGTTTTTAGGGTTTTCTAGTATTTTTCAGGAATTTTTTGGGTTTTTATGGTTTTTTAGAGTTTTCTAGTGTTTTTCAGGGTTTTCGGTTTTCTAGAGTTTTGTAGGATTTTTTTAGGGAGATCTAGGGCTTTCTAGAGTTTTTTAAAGTTTTCTAGGATTTTTATGGTTTTCTAGGATTTTTTAGGTTTTCTAGGATTTTTAGGGCTTTTTATGATATTTTAGGGTTTTCTAGGTTTTTTTGAGTTTTTTAGGGATTTCTATGATTTTTTAGGATTTTTTTAGGGGTTATCTATGGTTTTTTTAGTGTTTTCTAGGGTTTTCAGGATTTCTTTTTAGGGTTTTCTAGTGGTCTTTAAAGTTTTTAGGGTTTTCTAAAAAATTACAAAACCTTAAAAATCCCTAAAAATCTTAGAAAAACATAAAAAAAACCCTAAAAACTCTAGAAAAAACCCAACTTTAAAAAACTCTAGAAAACCAAAAAACCCTAAAACACCTAGAAAACCCTGAAAAACCCTCGAAAACCCTAAAAAACCAAAAACCCTAAAACACTTAGAAAACCCCAAAAACCCTAAAAAACTATAAAAATCCTAGAAAGTCCTAAAAAACTTTAAAAAACTATAGAAAACCTTGGAAAATCCTAAAAATTCCTAAAAAGTCCTAGAAATCCTAGAAAACACTAAAAAATCCTAAAAATCTTAGAAAATCCTAAAACACCTAGAAAACCCTAAAAAACCCTGGAAAATTCTAAAAATCCTAGAAAACCCTAAAAAACCTAAAACCCCTAGAAAACCCTACAAAATCCTAAAAACCCTAGAAAACCATAAAAATCCTTGAAAACTTTTAAAAAACTCGAGAAAGTTCTAGAAAAAACTAAAAAACCCTAGAAAATACCCTAAAAACCATAGAAAACCAAAAAAATCCTAGAAAACTTTAAAAACCTATTGAAAATCCTAGAAAACCCTAAAAAACCCTAAAAACCCTAGAAAACCATAGAAATCTATAAAAAATCCTAGAAATTCTAAAAGACCCTAGAAAACCATAAAAACTGCAAAAAATCCTAGAAAACCCTAAAAAAACCTAGAAAACCATAAAAATCCTAGAAAACTTAACAAAACTCTGGAAAACACTAGAAAACCCTAGCAAATCCTAAATAACTCCAAAAACCATAGAAAACTATAAAAACCAGAGAAAACAATAAAAAACCCTAAAAAGCACTAGAAATCCTGGAAAAGCCTAAAAAAACCTAAAAATCCTAGAAAACAAAAAACCCTAAATATCCTAGAAAACCCTAAAAACCATAGAAAATAATAAAAATCAGAGAAAACTTTAAAAAACTCTAGAAAACCCAAGAAAACCCTAAAAACCATAAAAATCCTAAGAAACCATAAAAATTCTAGAAAACCCTATACCCTAGAAATCCTAAAAGACCCTAAAAAACCCTAAAAAGCACTGGAAATCCTAGAAAACCCTAGAAAACCAAAAAAAATAACCGAAATACCCAAAGAAAACCGTAAAAAAAACCCTAAAAATCGTAGCAAACAATAAAAATCGTAGAAAACTTTAAAACCCTAAAACCCCAGAAAACCATAAAAACCCAAAAAACGCTAAAGTTTTTCAAGGGTTTTCTATAGTTTTTTAAAGTTTATTAGGGTTCTCTAGGATTTCTAGGGTTTTCTTTATGATTTTCTTGGGTTTTTAGGATTTTTAGGGTTTTCTTTATGATTTTAGGATATTATAGGGTTTCAGAGTTTTCTAGTGTTTTTCAGGTTTTTTTTAGGTTTTTAAGGTTTTCTAGGTTTTCTAATGTTTTCCATAGTTTTCTATAATTTTTTTAAGTTTTCTAGGATTTTTAAGGTTTTATAGGGTTTTCTAGTGTTTTTTAGGATTTTCTTTACGGGTTTTTTAGTTTTTAAGGGTTTTCAAGGGTTTTTAGGGTTTTTAAGATTTTTAAGGTTTTCTAGGGTTTTTAGAGTTTTTAGCGTTTTCTAGGGTTTTTTAGGGGTTTTAGGTATTTTTAGGATTTTCTAAGATTTTCTAGAGTTTTTTAAAGTTTTCTAGGATTTTTTTGGTCTTCTATGGTTTTTAGGATTTTTATGGTTTTCTAGGACTTTTAAGGTATTTTAGAGTTTTTTAGAGTTTCTAGGATTTTTAGGGTTTTGTGAGTTTTCTAGGTTTTTTCAGGGTTTTTTAGGGTATTTAGGGTTTTCTACGGTTTTTAGGATTTTCTGGGGTTTTTATTGTTTTTTAGGGTTTTCTAGAGTTTTTTATAGTTTTCGAGAATCTTTATGGTTTTCTACGGTTTTTTAGGGTTTTCTAGGGTTTTTAGGATTTTTTAGGGTTTTTAGGATTTTTTAAGGTTTTTAGGCTTTTCTAGGGTTTTTAAGGTTTCCTAGGGTTTCTATGGTTTCCTAGGGTTTTTTAAGGTTTTTAGGGTTTTCTAGGGTTTTTAGGGTTTTTAAGGTTTTTTTGGGTTTTTAAGGTTTTCTAGGTTTTTTAATGTTTTCCATAGTTTTCTATAATTTTTAAAGTTTTCTATGAATTTTATGGTTTTTTAGGATTTTTAGAGTTTTCTCCGATTTTTTATGGTTTTCTAGGGTTTTTAGGGTTTTCTAGAGTTTTTTAAGGTTTTCTAGGATTTTTTTTCTTTTCTTGGGCTTTTAGGATTTTTTTAGGGTATTCTGTGTTTTTAGGGGTTTTTTATGGTTTTCGAGCCTTTTTTAAGGTTTTGTAGGATTTTTTCGAGCTTTTAGGATTTTTTAGGGTTTTTTGGGTTTTTTAGGATTTTCTAGGCTTTTCTAGACTTTTTTAAAGTTTTGTAGGATTTTTTTGGTTTTCTAGGGTTTTTACGGTTTTTTTGTTTTCTAGGATTTTTTAGGGTTTTCAATGATTTTTTTGGGTTTTTTAGGGTTTTCTAAGATTTTTAGGATTTTTTCGGGTTTTCTAGGATTTTTAGGGTTTTCAAGAGTTTTTTAAAGTTTTCTAGGAATTTTATGGTTTTTTTCGGGATTTTAGGGTTTTTATGATTTTTTAAGGTTTTCTAGGGTTTTAGGGTTTTTTAGTGTTCTTCAGGATTTTCTTGGGTTTTTTGGGTTTTCTAGTGTTCTTCAGGGTTTTCTACCGTTTTCTAGGGTTTTTAGGGTTCTCTAGGATTTTTAGGATTTTTTAGGATTTTTAGGATTTTCTAGGGTGGTTAAGGTTTTCTAGGATTTTTAGGGTTTTTTTAGGGTTTTTAGGGTTTTCTAGGGTGTTTAAGGTTTTCTAGGATTTTTAGGGTTTTCTAGGTTTTTTAGGATTTTTAGGGTTTTCTAGGGTTTTTAAGGTTTTCTAGGGTTTTTAGGGTTTTCTAGGGTTTCTATAATTTTCTAGGGTTTTTTAGGTTTTCTTGGGTTTTCTAGAGTTTTTTAATGTTTTCTTGTATTTTTTTGCTTTTCTAGGGCTTTTAGGGTATTCTGTGTTTTTAGGGTTTTTTTTATGGTTTTCGAGGCTTTTTTAAGGTTTTGTAGGATTATTCAGGGTTTTAGGATTTTTTTTAGGGTTTTCTAAGTTTTTTTGGGTTTTTTAGGCTTTTCTAGCATTTTTTAAAGTTTTCTAGGATTTTTTTTTTGTTTTCTAGGGTTTTTAAGGTTTTTTTTTGTTTTCTAGGATTTTTTTAGGGTTTTCAAGGATTTTTAGGGTTTTTTAGGGTTTTCTAAGATTTTTAGGATTTTTAAAATTTTTTAGGGTTTTCTAGGATTTTTATGGTTTTTTTCTGGATTTTAGGACTTTCTAGGGTTTTTACAATTTTTTTGGGTTTTCTAGGGTTTTTAGGGTTTTCTAGGATTTTTTCGGTTTTTAGGGTTTTCTACGGTTTTCAGGGTTTTTTAAGGTTTTCTAGGATTTTTAGGGTTTTCTAAGGTTTTTAAGGTTTTCTAGGCTTTTTAGGGTTCTTTAGAGTTTTCTAAGGTTTTTTTTAGAGTTTTCTAGTATTTTTTAGGGTTTTTTTTTTGTTTTTAGGATTTTTTTGGGATTTCTAGGATTTTCTAGAGTTTTTTAAAATTTTCTAAGATTTTTATGGTTTTTTAGAGTTTTTAGGGTTTTCTAGTATTTTTCAGGAATTTTTTGGGTTTTTATGGTTTTTTAGAGTTTTCTAGTGTTTTTCAGGGTTTTCGGTTTTCTAGAGTTTTGTAGGGTTTTTTAGGGAGATCTAGGGCTTTCTAGAGTTTTTTAAAGTTTTCTAGGATTTTTATGGTTTTCTAGGATTTTTTAGGTTTTCTAGGATTTTTAGGGCTTTTTATGATATTTTAGGGTTTTCTAGGTTTTTTTGAGTTTTTTAGGGATTTCTATGATTTTTTAGGATTTTTTTAGGGGTTATCTATGGTTTTTTTAGTGTTTTCTAGGGTTTTCAGGATTTCTTTTTAGGGTTTTCTAGTGGTCTTTAAAGTTTTTAGGGTTTTCTAAAAAATTACAAAACCTTAAAAATCCCTAAAAATCTTAGAAAAACATAAAAAAAACCCTAAAAACTCTAGAAAAAACCCAACTTTAAAAAACTAAAGAAAACCAAAAAACCCTAAAACACCTAGAAAACCCTGAAAAACCCTCGAAAACCCTAAAAAACCAAAAACCCTAAAACACTTAGAAAACCCCAAAAACCCTAAAAAACTATAAAAATCCTAGAAAGTCCTAAAAAACTTTAAAAAACTATAGAAAACCTTGGAAAATCCTAAAAATCCCTAAAAAGTCCTAGAAATCCTAGAAAACACTAAAAAATCCTAAAAATCTTAAAAAATCCTAAAACACCTAGAAAACCCTAAAAAACCCTAGAAAATTCTAAAAATCCTAGAAAACCCTAAAAAACCTAAAACCCCTAGAAAACCCTACAAAATCCTAAAAACCCTAGAAAACCATAAAAATCCTTGAAAACTTTTAAAAAACTCGAGAAAGTTCTAGAAAAAACTAAAAAACCCTAGAAAATACCCTAAAAACCATAGAAAACCAAAAAAATCCTAGAAAACTTTAAAAACCTATTGAAAATCCTAGAAAACCCTAAAAAACCCTAAAAACCCTAGAAAACCATAGAAATCTATAAAAAATCCTAGAAATTCTAAAAGACCCTAGAAAACCATAAAAACTGCAAAAAATCCTAGAAAACCCTAAAAAAACCTAGAAAACCATAAAAATCCTAGAAAACTTAACAAAACTCTGGAAAACACTAGAAAACCCTAGCAAATCCTAAATAACTCCAAAAACCATAGAAAACTATAAAAACCAGAGAAAACAATAAAAAACCCTAAAAAGCACTAGAAATCCTGGAAAAGCCTAAAAAAACCTAAAAATCCTAGAAAACAAAAAACCCTAAATATCCTAGAAAACCCTAAAAACCATAGAAAATAATAAAAATCAGAGAAAACTTTAAAAAACTCTAGAAAACCCAAGAAAACCCTAAAAACCATAAAAATCCTAAGAAACCATAAAAATTCTAGAAAACCCTATACCCTAGAAATCCTAAAAGACCCTAAAAAACCCTAAAAAGCACTGGAAATCCTAGAAAACCCTAGAAAACCAAAAAAAAAAAACCCGAAATACCCAAAGAAAACCGTAAAAAAAACCCTAAAAATCGTAGCAAACAATAAAAATCATAGAAAACTTTAAAACCCTAAAACCCCAGAAAACCATAAAAACCCAAAAAACGCTAAAGTTTTTCAAGGGTTTTCTATAGTTTTTTAAAGTTTATTAGGGTTCTCTAGGATTTCTAGGGTTTTCTTTATGATTTTCTTGGGTTTTTAGGATTTTTAGGGTTTTCTTTATGATTTTAGGATATTTTAGGGTTTCAGAGTTTTCTAGTGTTTTTCAGGTTTTTTTTTAGGTTTTTAAGGTTTTCTAGGTTTTCTAATGTTTTCCATAGTTTTCTATAATTTTTTTAAGTTTTCTAGGATTTTTTAGGTTTTATAGGGTTTTCTAGTGTTTTTTAGGATTTTCTTTACGGGTTTTTTAGTTTTTAAGGGTTTTCAAGGGTTTTTAGGGTTTTTAAGATTTTTAAGGTTTTCTAGGGTTTTTAGAGTTTTTAGCGTTTTCTAGGGTTTTTTGGGGGTTTTAGGGTTTTTTAGGGTTTTTAGGTATTTTTAGGATTTTCTAGGATTTTCTAGAGTTTTTTAAAGTTTTCTAGGATTTTTTTGGTCTTCTATGGTTTTTAGGGTTTTTATGGTTTTCTAGGACTTTTAAGGTATTTTAGAGTTTTTTAGAGTTTCTAGGATTTTTAGGGTTTTGTGAGTTTTCTAGGTTTTTTCAGGGTTTTTTAGGGTATTTAGGGTTTTCTACGGTTTTTAGGATTTTCTGGGGTTTTTATTGTTTTTTAGGGTTTTCTAGAGTTTTTTATAGTTTTCGAGAATCTTTATGGTTTTCTACGGTTTTTTAGGGTTTTCTAGGGTTTTTAGGATTTTTTAGGGTTTTTTAGGGTTTTTAGGATTTTTTAAGGTTTTTAGGCTTTTCTAGGGTTTTTAAGGTTTCCTAGGGTTTCTATGGTTTCCTAGGGTTTTTTAAGGTTTTTAGGGTTTTCTAGGGTTTTTAGGGTTTTTAAGGTTTTTTTGGGTTTTTAAGGTTTTCTAGGTTTTTTAATGTTTTCCATAGTTTTCTATAATTTTTAAAGTTTTCTATGAATTTTATGGTTTTTTAGGATTTTTAGAGTTTTCTCCGATTTTTTATGGTTTTCTAGGGTTTTTAGGGTTTTCTAGAGTTTTTTAAGGTTTTCTAGGATTTTTTTTCTTTTGTTGGGCTTTTAGGATTTTTTTAGGGTATTCTGTGTTTTTAGGGGTTTTTTATGGTTTTCGAGCCTTTTTTAAGGTTTTGTAGGATTTTTTCGAGCTTTTAGGATTTTTTAGGGTTTTTTGGGTTTTTTAGGATTTTCTAGGCTTTTCTAGACTTTTTTAAAGTTTTGTAGGATTTTTTTGGTTTTCTAGGGTTTTTACGGTTTTTTTGTTTTCTAGGATTTTTTAGGGTTTTCAATGATTTTTTTGGGTTTTTTAGGGTTTTCTAAGATTTTTAGGATTTTTTCGGGTTTTCTAGGATTTTTAGGGTTTTCAAGAGTTTTTTAAAGTTTTCTAGGAATTTTATGGTTTTTTTCGGGATTTTAGGGTTTTTATGATTTTTTAAGGTTTTCTAGGGTTTTAGGGTTTTTTAGTGTTCTTCAGGATTTTCTTGGGTTTTTTGGGTTTTCTAGTGTTCTTCAGGGTTTTCTACCGTTTTCTAGGGTTTTTAGAGTTCTCTAGGATTTTTAGGATTTTTTAGGATTTTTAGGATTTTCTAGGGTGGTTAAGGTTTTCTAGGATTTTTAGGGTTTTTTTAGGGTTTTTAGGGTTTTCTAGGGTGTTTAAGGTTTTCTAGGATTTTTAGGGTTTTCTAGGTTTTTTAGGATTTTTAGGGTTTTCTAGGGTTTTTAAGGTTTTCTAGGGTTTTTAGGGTTTTCTAGGGTTTCTATAATTTTCTAGGGTTTTTTAGGTTTTCTTGGGTTTTCTAGAGTTTTTTAATGTTTTCTTGTATTTTTTTGCTTTTCTAGGGCTTTTAGGGTATTCTGTGTTTTTAGGGTTTTTTTTATGGTTTTCGAGGCTTTTTTAAGGTTTTGTAGGATTATTCAGGGTTTTAGGATTTTTTTTAGGGTTTTCTAAGTTTTTTTGGGTTTTTTAGGCTTTTCTAGCATTTTTTAAAGTTTTCTAGGATTTTTTTTTTGTTTTCTAGGGTTTTTAAGGTTTTTTTTGTTTTCTAGGATTTTTTTAGGGTTTTCAAGGATTTTTAGGGTTTTTTAGGGTTTTCTAAGATTTTTAGGATTTTTAAAATTTTTTAGGGTTTTCTAGGATTTTTATGGTTTTTTTCTGGATTTTAGGACTTTCTAGGGTTTTTACAATTTTCTAGGGTTTTTAGGGTTTTCTAGGATTTTTTCGGTTTTTAGGGTTTTCTACGGTTTTCAGGGTTTTTTAAGGATTTCTAGGATTTTTAGGGTTTTCTAAGGTTTTTAAGGTTTTCTAGGCTTTTTAGGGTTCTTTAGAGTTTTCTAGGGTTTTTTTTAGAGTTTTCTAGTATTTTTTAGGGTTTTTTTTTTGTTTTTAGGATTTTTTTGGGATTTCTAGGATTTTCTAGAGTTTTTTAAAATTTTCTAAGATTTTTATGGTTTTTTAGAGTTTTTAGGGTTTTCTAGTATTTTTCAGGAATTTTTTGGGTTTTTATGGTTTTTTAGAGTTTTCTAGTGTTTTTCAGGGTTTTCGGTTTTCTAGAGTTTTGTAGGGTTTTTTAGGGAGATCTAGGGCTTTCTAGAGTTTTTTAAAGTTTTCTAGGATTTTTATGGTTTTCTAGGATTTTTTAGGTTTTCTAGGATTTTTAGGGCTTTTTATGATATTTTAGGGTTTTCTAGGTTTTTTTGAGTTTTTTAGGGATTTCTATGATTTTTTAGGATTTTTTTAGGGGTTATCTATGGTTTTTTTAGTGTTTTCTAGGGTTTTCAGGATTTCTTTTTAGGGTTTTCTAGTGGTCTTTAAAGTTTTTAGGGTTTTCTAAAAAATTACAAAACCTTAAAAATCCCTAAAAATCTTAGAAAAACATAAAAAAAACCCTAAAAACTCTAGAAAAAACCCAACTTTAAAAAACTAAAGAAAACCAAAAAACCCTAAAACACCTAGAAAACCCTGAAAAACCCTCGAAAACCCTAAAAAACCAAAAACCCTAAAACACTTAGAAAACCCCAAAAACCCTAAAAAACTATAAAAATCCTAGAAAGTCCTAAAAAACTTTAAAAAACTATAGAAAACCTTGGAAAATCCTAAAAATCCCTAAAAAGTCCTAGAAATCCTAGAAAACACTAAAAAATCCTAAAAATCTTAGAAAATCCTAAAACACCTAGAAAACCCTAAAAAACCCTAGAAAATTCTAAAAATCCTAGAAAACCCTAAAAAACCTAAAACCCCTAGAAAACCCTACAAAATCCTAAAAACCCTAGAAAACCATAAAAATCCTTGAAAACTTTTAAAAAACTCGAGAAAGTTCTAGAAAAAACTAAAAAACCCTAGAAAATACCCTAAAAACCATAGAAAACCAAAAAAATCCTAGAAAACTTTAAAAACCTATTGAAAATCCTAGAAAACCCTAAAAAACCCTAAAAACCCTAGAAAACCATAGAAATCTATAAAAAATCCTAGAAATTCTAAAAGACCCTAGAAAACCATAAAAACTGCAAAAAATCCTAGAAAACCCTAAAAAAACCTAGAAAACCATAAAAATCCTAGAAAACTTAACAAAACTCTGGAAAACACTAGAAAACCCTAGCAAATCCTAAATAACTCCAAAAACCATAGAAAACTATAAAAACCAGAGAAAACAATAAAAAACCCTAAAAAGCACTAGAAATCCTGGAAAAGCCTAAAAAAACCTAAAAATCCTAGAAAACAAAAAACCCTAAATATCCTAGAAAACCCTAAAAACCATAGAAAATAATAAAAATCAGAGAAAACTTTAAAAAACTCTAGAAAACCCAAGAAAACCCTAAAAACCATAAAAATCCTAAGAAACCATAAAAATTCTAGAAAACCCTATACCCTAGAAATCCTAAAAGACCCTAAAAAACCCTAAAAAGCACTGGAAATCCTAGAAAACCCTAGAAAACCAAAAAAAAAAAAACCGAAATACCCAAAGAAAACCGTAAAAAAAACCCTAAAAATCGTAGCAAACAATAAAAATCATAGAAAACTTTAAAACCCTAAAACCCCAGAAAACCATAAAAACCCAAAAAACGCTAAAGTTTTTCAAGGGTTTTCTATAGTTTTTTAAAGTTTATTAGGGTTCTCTAGGATTTCTAGGGTTTTCTTTATGATTTTCTTGGGTTTTTAGGATTTTTAGGGTTTTCTTTATGATTTTAGGATATTTTAGGGTTTCAGAGTTTTCTAGTGTTTTTCAGGTTTTTTTTAGGTTTTTAAGGTTTTCTAGGTTTTCTAATGTTTTCCATAGTTTTCTATAATTTTTTTAAGTTTTCTAGGATTTTTTAGGTTTTATAGGGTTTTCTAGTGTTTTTTAGGATTTTCTTTACGGGTTTTTTAGTTTTTAAGGGTTTTCAAGGGTTTTTAGGGTTTTTAAGATTTTTAAGGTTTTCTAGGGTTTTTAGAGTTTTTAGCGTTTTCTAGGGTTTTTTGGGGGTTTTAGGGTTTTTTAGGGTTTTTAGGTATTTTTAGGATTTTCTAGGATTTTCTAGAGTTTTTTAAAGTTTTCTAGGATTTTTTTGGTCTTCTATGGTTTTTAGGGTTTTTATGGTTTTCTAGGACTTTTAAGGTATTTTAGAGTTTTTTAGAGTTTCTAGGATTTTTAGGGTTTTGTGAGTTTTCTAGGTTTTTTCAGGGTTTTTTAGGGTATTTAGGGTTTTCTACGGTTTTTAGGATTTTCTGGGGTTTTTATTGTTTTTTAGGGTTTTCTAGAGTTTTTTATAGTTTTCGAGAATCTTTATGGTTTTCTACGGTTTTTTAGGGTTTTCTAGGGTTTTTAGGATTTTTTAGGGTTTTTTAGGGTTTTTAGGATTTTTTAAGGTTTTTAGGCTTTTCTAGGGTTTTTAAGGTTTCCTAGGGTTTCTATGGTTTCCTAGGGTTTTTTAAGGTTTTTAGGGTTTTCTAGGGTTTTTAGGGTTTTTAAGGTTTTTTTGGGTTTTTAAGGTTTTCTAGGTTTTTTAATGTTTTCCATAGTTTTCTATAATTTTTAAAGTTTTCTATGAATTTTATGGTTTTTTAGGATTTTTAGAGTTTTCTCCGATTTTTTATGGTTTTCTAGGGTTTTTAGGGTTTTCTAGAGTTTTTTAAGGTTTTCTAGGATTTTTTTTCTTTTGTTGGGCTTTTAGGATTTTTTTAGGGTATTCTGTGTTTTTAGGGGTTTTTTATGGTTTTCGAGCCTTTTTTAAGGTTTTGTAGGATTTTTTCGAGCTTTTAGGATTTTTTAGGGTTTTTTGGGTTTTTTAGGATTTTCTAGGCTTTTCTAGACTTTTTTAAAGTTTTGTAGGATTTTTTTGGTTTTCTAGGGTTTTTACGGTTTTTTTGTTTTCTAGGATTTTTTAGGGTTTTCAATGATTTTTTTGGGTTTTTTAGGGTTTTCTAAGATTTTTAGGATTTTTTCGGGTTTTCTAGGATTTTTAGGGTTTTCAAGAGTTTTTTAAAGTTTTCTAGGAATTTTATGGTTTTTTTCGGGATTTTAGGGTTTTTATGATTTTTTAAGGTTTTCTAGGGTTTTAGGGTTTTTTAGTGTTCTTCAGGATTTTCTTGGGTTTTTTGGGTTTTCTAGTGTTCTTCAGGGTTTTCTACCGTTTTCTAGGGTTTTTAGGGTTCTCTAGGATTTTTAGGATTTTTTAGGATTTTTAGGATTTTCTAGGGTGGTTAAGGTTTTCTAGGATTTTTAGGGTTTTTTTAGGGTTTTTAGGGTTTTCTAGGGTGTTTAAGGTTTTCTAGGATTTTTAGGGTTTTCTAGGTTTTTTAGGATTTTTAGGGTTTTCTAGGGTTTTTAAGGTTTTCTAGGGTTTTTAGGGTTTTCTAGGGTTTCTATAATTTTCTAGGGTTTTCTAGAGTTTTTTAATGTTTTCTTGTATTTTTTTGCTTTTCTAGGGCTTTTAGGGTATTCTGTGTTTTTAGGGTTTTTTTTATGGTTTTCGAGGCTTTTTTAAGGTTTTGTAGGATTATTCAGGGTTTTAGGATTTTTTTAGGGTTTTCTAAGTTTTTTTGGGTTTTTTAGGCTTTTCTAGCATTTTTTAAAGTTTTCTAGGATTTTTTTTTTGTTTTCTAGGGTTTTTAAGGTTTTTTTTTGTTTTCTAGGATTTTTTTAGGGTTTTCAAGGATTTTTAGGGTTTTTTAGGGTTTTCTAAGATTTTTAGGATTTTTAAAATTTTTTAGGGTTTTCTAGGATTTTTATGGTTTTTTTCTGGATTTTAGGACTTTCTAGGGTTTTTACAATTTTCTAGGGTTTTTAGGGTTTTCTAGGATTTTTTCGGTTTTTAGGGTTTTCTACGGTTTTCAGGGTTTTTTAAGGATTTCTAGGATTTTTAGGGTTTTCTAAGGTTTTTAAGGTTTTCTAGGCTTTTTAGGGTTCTTTAGAGTTTTCTAGGGTTTTTTTTAGAGTTTTCTAGTATTTTTTAGGGTTTTTTTTTTGTTTTTAGGATTTTTTTGGGATTTCTAGGATTTTCTAGAGTTTTTTAAAATTTTCTAAGATTTTTATGGTTTTTTAGAGTTTTTAGGGTTTTCTAGTATTTTTCAGGAATTTTTTGGGTTTTTATGGTTTTTTAGAGTTTTCTAGTGTTTTTCAGGGTTTTCGGTTTTCTAGAGTTTTGTAGGGTTTTTTAGGGAGATCTAGGGCTTTCTAGAGTTTTTTAAAGTTTTCTAGGATTTTTATGGTTTTCTAGGATTTTTTAGGTTTTCTAGGATTTTTAGGGCTTTTTATGATATTTTAGGGTTTTCTAGGTTTTTTTGAGTTTTTTAGGGATTTCTATGATTTTTTAGGATTTTTTTAGGGGTTATCTATGGTTTTTTTAGTGTTTTCTAGGGTTTTCAGGATTTCTTTTTAGGGTTTTCTAGTGGTCTTTAAAGTTTTTAGGGTTTTCTAAAAAATTACAAAACCTTAAAAATCCCTAAAAATCTTAGAAAAACATAAAAAAAACCCTAAAAACTCTAGAAAAAACCCAACTTTAAAAAACTAAAGAAAACCAAAAAACCCTAAAACACCTAGAAAACCCTGAAAAACCCTCGAAAACCCTAAAAAACCAAAAACCCTAAAACACTTAGAAAACCCCAAAAACCCTAAAAAACTATAAAAATCCTAGAAAGTCCTAAAAAACTTTAAAAAACTATAGAAAACCTTGGAAAATCCTAAAAATCCCTAAAAAGTCCTAGAAATCCTAGAAAATCCTAAAACACCTAGAAAACCCTAAAAAACCCTAGAAAATTCTAAAAATCCTAGAAAACCCTAAAAAACCTAAAACCCCTAGAAAACCCTACAAAATCCTAAAAACCCTAGAAAACCATAAAAATCCTTGAAAACTTTTAAAAAACTCGAGAAAGTTCTAGAAAAAACTAAAAAACCCTAGAAAATACCCTAAAAACCATAGAAAACCAAAAAAATCCTAGAAAACTTTAAAAACCTATTGAAAATCCTAGAAAACCCTAAAAAACCCTAAAAACCCTAGAAAACCATAGAAATCTATAAAAAATCCTAGAAATTCTAAAAGACCCTAGAAAACCATAAAAACTGCAAAAAATCCTAGAAAACCCTAAAAAAACCTAGAAAACCATAAAAATCCTAGAAAACTTAACAAAACTCTGGAAAACACTAGAAAACCCTAGCAAATCCTAAATAACTCCAAAAACCATAGAAAACTATAAAAACCAGAGAAAACAATAAAAAACCCTAAAAAGCACTAGAAATCCTGGAAAAGCCTAAAAAAACCTAAAAATCCTAGAAAACAAAAAACCCTAAATATCCTAGAAAACCCTAAAAACCATAGAAAATAATAAAAATCAGAGAAAACTTTAAAAAACTCTAGAAAACCCAAGAAAACCCTAAAAACCATAAAAATCCTAAGAAACCATAAAAATTCTAGAAAACCCTATACCCTAGAAATCCTAAAAGACCCTAAAAAACCCTAAAAAGCACTGGAAATCCTAGAAAACCCTAGAAAACCAAAAAAAAAAAAAACCGAAATACCCAAAGAAAACCGTAAAAAAAACCCTAAAAATCGTAGCAAACAATAAAAATCATAGAAAACTTTAAAACCCTAAAACCCCAGAAAACCATAAAAACCCAAAAAACGCTAAAGTTTTTCAAGGGTTTTCTATAGTTTTTTAAAGTTTATTAGGGTTCTCTAGGATTTCTAGGGTTTTCTTTATGATTTTCTTGGGTTTTTAGGATTTTTAGGGTTTTCTTTATGATTTTAGGATATTTTAGGGTTTCAGAGTTTTCTAGTGTTTTTCAGGTTTTTTTTTAGGTTTTTAAGGTTTTCTAGGTTTTCTAATGTTTTCCATAGTTTTCTATAATTTTTTTAAGTTTTCTAGGATTTTTTAGGTTTTATAGGGTTTTCTAGTGTTTTTTAGGATTTTCTTTACGGGTTTTTTAGTTTTTAAGGGTTTTCAAGGGTTTTTAGGGTTTTTAAGATTTTTAAGGTTTTCTAGGGTTTTTAGAGTTTTTAGCGTTTTCTAGGGTTTTTTGGGGGTTTTAGGGTTTTTTAGGGTTTTTAGGTATTTTTAGGATTTTCTAGGATTTTCTAGAGTTTTTTAAAGTTTTCTAGGATTTTTTTGGTCTTCTATGGTTTTTAGGGTTTTTATGGTTTTCTAGGACTTTTAAGGTATTTTAGAGTTTTTTAGAGTTTCTAGGATTTTTAGGGTTTTGTGAGTTTTCTAGGTTTTTTCAGGGTTTTTTAGGGTATTTAGGGTTTTCTACGGTTTTTAGGATTTTCTGGGGTTTTTATTGTTTTTTAGGGTTTTCTAGAGTTTTTTATAGTTTTCGAGAATCTTTATGGTTTTCTACGGTTTTTTAGGGTTTTCTAGGGTTTTTAGGATTTTTTAGGGTTTTTTAGGGTTTTTAGGATTTTTTAAGGTTTTTAGGCTTTTCTAGGGTTTTTAAGGTTTCCTAGGGTTTCTATGGTTTCCTAGGGTTTTTTAAGGTTTTTAGGGTTTTCTAGGGTTTTTAGGGTTTTTAAGGTTTTTTTGGGTTTTTAAGGTTTTCTAGGTTTTTTAATGTTTTCCATAGTTTTCTATAATTTTTAAAGTTTTCTATGAATTTTATGGTTTTTTAGGATTTTTAGAGTTTTCTCCGATTTTTTATGGTTTTCTAGGGTTTTTAGGGTTTTCTAGAGTTTTTTAAGGTTTTCTAGGATTTTTTTTCTTTTGTTGGGCTTTTAGGATTTTTTTAGGGTATTCTGTGTTTTTAGGGGTTTTTTATGGTTTTCGAGCCTTTTTTAAGGTTTTGTAGGATTTTTTCGAGCTTTTAGGATTTTTTAGGGTTTTTTGGGTTTTTTAGGATTTTCTAGGCTTTTCTAGACTTTTTTAAAGTTTTGTAGGATTTTTTTGGTTTTCTAGGGTTTTTACGGTTTTTTTGTTTTCTAGGATTTTTTAGGGTTTTCAATGATTTTTTTGGGTTTTTTAGGGTTTTCTAAGATTTTTAGGATTTTTTCGGGTTTTCTAGGATTTTTAGGGTTTTCAAGAGTTTTTTAAAGTTTTCTAGGAATTTTATGGTTTTTTTCGGGATTTTAGGGTTTTTATGATTTTTTAAGGTTTTCTAGGGTTTTAGGGTTTTTTAGTGTTCTTCAGGATTTTCTTGGGTTTTTTGGGTTTTCTAGTGTTCTTCAGGGTTTTCTACCGTTTTCTAGGGTTTTTAGGGTTCTCTAGGATTTTTAGGATTTTTTAGGATTTTTAGGATTTTCTAGGGTGGTTAAGGTTTTCTAGGATTTTTAGGGTTTTTTTAGGGTTTTTAGGGTTTTCTAGGGTGTTTAAGGTTTTCTAGGATTTTTAGGGTTTTCTAGGTTTTTTAGGATTTTTAGGGTTTTCTAGGGTTTTTAAGGTTTTCTAGGGTTTTTAGGGTTTTCTAGGGTTTCTATAATTTTCTAGGGTTTTCTAGAGTTTTTTAATGTTTTCTTGTATTTTTTTGCTTTTCTAGGGCTTTTAGGGTATTCTGTGTTTTTAGGGTTTTTTTTATGGTTTTCGAGGCTTTTTTAAGGTTTTGTAGGATTATTCAGGGTTTTAGGATTTTTTTAGGGTTTTCTAAGTTTTTTTGGGTTTTTTAGGCTTTTCTAGCATTTTTTAAAGTTTTCTAGGATTTTTTTTTTGTTTTCTAGGGTTTTTAAGGTTTTTTTTTGTTTTCTAGGATTTTTTTAGGGTTTTCAAGGATTTTTAGGGTTTTTTAGGGTTTTCTAAGATTTTTAGGATTTTTAAAATTTTTTAGGGTTTTCTAGGATTTTTATGGTTTTTTTCTGGATTTTAGGACTTTCTAGGGTTTTTACAATTTTCTAGGGTTTTTAGGGTTTTCTAGGATTTTTTCGGTTTTTAGGGTTTTCTACGGTTTTCAGGGTTTTTTAAGGATTTCTAGGATTTTTAGGGTTTTCTAAGGTTTTTAAGGTTTTCTAGGCTTTTTAGGGTTCTTTAGAGTTTTCTAGGGTTTTTTTTAGAGTTTTCTAGTATTTTTTAGGGTTTTTTTTTTGTTTTTAGGATTTTTTTGGGATTTCTAGGATTTTCTAGAGTTTTTTAAAATTTTCTAAGATTTTTATGGTTTTTTAGAGTTTTTAGGGTTTTCTAGTATTTTTCAGGAATTTTTTGGGTTTTTATGGTTTTTTAGAGTTTTCTAGTGTTTTTCAGGGTTTTCGGTTTTCTAGAGTTTTGTAGGGTTTTTTAGGGAGATCTAGGGCTTTCTAGAGTTTTTTAAAGTTTTCTAGGATTTTTATGGTTTTCTAGGATTTTTTAGGTTTTCTAGGATTTTTAGGGCTTTTTATGATATTTTAGGGTTTTCTAGGTTTTTTTGAGTTTTTTAGGGATTTCTATGATTTTTTAGGATTTTTTTAGGGGTTATCTATGGTTTTTTTAGTGTTTTCTAGGGTTTTCAGGATTTCTTTTTAGGGTTTTCTAGTGGTCTTTAAAGTTTTTAGGGTTTTCTAAAAAATTACAAAACCTTAAAAATCCCTAAAAATCTTAGAAAAACATAAAAAAAACCCTAAAAACTCTAGAAAAAACCCAACTTTAAAAAACTAAAGAAAACCAAAAAACCCTAAAACACCTAGAAAACCCTGAAAAACCCTCGAAAACCCTAAAAAACCAAAAACCCTAAAACACTTAGAAAACCCCAAAAACCCTAAAAAACTATAAAAATCCTAGAAAGTCCTAAAAAACTTTAAAAAACTATAGAAAACCTTGGAAAATCCTAAAAATCCCTAAAAAGTCCTAGAAATCCTAGAAAATCCTAAAACACCTAGAAAACCCTAAAAAACCCTAGAAAATTCTAAAAATCCTAGAAAACCCTAAAAAACCTAAAACCCCTAGAAAACCCTACAAAATCCTAAAAACCCTAGAAAACCATAAAAATCCTTGAAAACTTTTAAAAAACTCGAGAAAGTTCTAGAAAAAACTAAAAAACCCTAGAAAATACCCTAAAAACCATAGAAAACCAAAAAAATCCTAGAAAACTTTAAAAACCTATTGAAAATCCTAGAAAACCCTAAAAAACCCTAAAAACCCTAGAAAACCATAGAAATCTATAAAAAATCCTAGAAATTCTAAAAGACCCTAGAAAACCATAAAAACTGCAAAAAATCCTAGAAAACCCTAAAAAAACCTAGAAAACCATAAAAATCCTAGAAAACTTAACAAAACTCTGGAAAACACTAGAAAACCCTAGCAAATCCTAAATAACTCCAAAAACCATAGAAAACTATAAAAACCAGAGAAAACAATAAAAAACCCTAAAAAGCACTAGAAATCCTGGAAAAGCCTAAAAAAACCTAAAAATCCTAGAAAACAAAAAACCCTAAATATCCTAGAAAACCCTAAAAACCATAGAAAATAATAAAAATCAGAGAAAACTTTAAAAAACTCTAGAAAACCCAAGAAAACCCTAAAAACCATAAAAATCCTAAGAAACCATAAAAATTCTAGAAAACCCTATACCCTAGAAATCCTAAAAGACCCTAAAAAACCCTAAAAAGCACTGGAAATCCTAGAAAACCCTAGAAAACCAAAAAAAAAAAAAACCGAAATACCCAAAGAAAACCGTAAAAAAAACCCTAAAAATCGTAGCAAACAATAAAAATCATAGAAAACTTTAAAACCCTAAAACCCCAGAAAACCATAAAAACCCAAAAAACGCTAAAGTTTTTCAAGGGTTTTCTATAGTTTTTTAAAGTTTATTAGGGTTCTCTAGGATTTCTAGGGTTTTCTTTATGATTTTCTTGGGTTTTTAGGATTTTTAGGGTTTTCTTTATGATTTTAGGATATTTTAGGGTTTCAGAGTTTTCTAGTGTTTTTCAGGTTTTTTTTTAGGTTTTTAAGGTTTTCTAGGTTTTCTAATGTTTTCCATAGTTTTCTATAATTTTTTTAAGTTTTCTAGGATTTTTTAGGTTTTATAGGGTTTTCTAGTGTTTTTTAGGATTTTCTTTACGGGTTTTTTAGTTTTTAAGGGTTTTCAAGGGTTTTTAGGGTTTTTAAGATTTTTAAGGTTTTCTAGGGTTTTTAGAGTTTTTAGCGTTTTCTAGGGTTTTTTGGGGGTTTTAGGGTTTTTTAGGGTTTTTAGGTATTTTTAGGATTTTCTAGGATTTTCTAGAGTTTTTTAAAGTTTTCTAGGATTTTTTTGGTCTTCTATGGTTTTTAGGGTTTTTATGGTTTTCTAGGACTTTTAAGGTATTTTAGAGTTTTTTAGAGTTTCTAGGATTTTTAGGGTTTTGTGAGTTTTCTAGGTTTTTTCAGGGTTTTTTAGGGTATTTAGGGTTTTCTACGGTTTTTAGGATTTTCTGGGGTTTTTATTGTTTTTTAGGGTTTTCTAGAGTTTTTTATAGTTTTCGAGAATCTTTATGGTTTTCTACGGTTTTTTAGGGTTTTCTAGGGTTTTTAGGATTTTTTAGGGTTTTTTAGGGTTTTTAGGATTTTTTAAGGTTTTTAGGCTTTTCTAGGGTTTTTAAGGTTTCCTAGGGTTTCTATGGTTTCCTAGGGTTTTTTAAGGTTTTTAGGGTTTTCTAGGGTTTTTAGGGTTTTTAAGGTTTTTTTGGGTTTTTAAGGTTTTCTAGGTTTTTTAATGTTTTCCATAGTTTTCTATAATTTTTAAAGTTTTCTATGAATTTTATGGTTTTTTAGGATTTTTAGAGTTTTCTCCGATTTTTTATGGTTTTCTAGGGT
Source organism: Arachis ipaensis (assembly GCF_059453495.1). Classification (NCBI taxonomy): domain Eukaryota; kingdom Viridiplantae; phylum Streptophyta; class Magnoliopsida; order Fabales; family Fabaceae; genus Arachis; species Arachis ipaensis. The sequence continues at coordinate 75,256,086 of NC_142440.1, read as the reverse complement.
TTTTAGGGTTTTCTAGAGTTTTTTAAGGTTTTCTAGGATTTTTTTTCTTTTGTTGGGCTTTTAGGATTTTTTTAGGGTATTCTGTGTTTTTAGGGGTTTTTTATGGTTTTCGAGCCTTTTTTAAGGTTTTGTAGGATTTTTTCGAGCTTTTAGGATTTTTTAGGGTTTTTTGGGTTTTTTAGGATTTTCTAGGCTTTTCTAGACTTTTTTAAAGTTTTGTAGGATTTTTTTGGTTTTCTAGGGTTTTTACGGATTTTTGTTTTCTAGGATTTTTTAGGGTTTTCAATGATTTTTTTGGGTTTTTTAGGGTTTTCTAAGATTTTTAGGATTTTTTCGGGTTTTCTAGGATTTTTAGGGTTTTCAAGAGTTTTTTAAAGTTTTCTAGGAATTTTATGGTTTTTTTCGGGATTTTAGGGTTTTTATGATTTTTTAAGGTTTTCTAGGGTTTTAGGGTTTTTTAGTGTTCTTCAGGATTTTCTTGGGTTTTTTGGGTTTTCTAGTGTTCTTCAGGGTTTTCTACCGTTTTCTAGGGTTTTTAGGGTTCTCTAGGATTTTTAGGATTTTTTAGGATTTTTAGGATTTTCTAGGGTGGTTAAGGTTTTCTAGGATTTTTAGGGTTTTTTTAGGGTTTTTAGGGTTTTCTAGGGTGTTTAAGGTTTTCTAGGATTTTTAGGGTTTTCTAGGTTTTTTAGGATTTTTAGGGTTTTCTAGGGTTTTTAAGGTTTTCTAGGGTTTTTAGGGTTTTCTAGGGTTTCTATAATTTTCTAGGGTTTTTTAGGTTTTCTTGGGTTTTCTAGAGTTTTTTAATGTTTTCTTGTATTTTTTTGCTTTTCTAGGGCTTTTAGGGTATTCTGTGTTTTTAGGGTTTTTTTTATGGTTTTCGAGGCTTTTTTAAGGTTTTGTAGGATTATTCAGGGTTTTAGGATTTTTTTTAGGGTTTTCTAAGTTTTTTTGGGTTTTTTAGGCTTTTCTAGCATTTTTTAAAGTTTTCTAGGATTTTTTTTTTGTTTTCTAGGGTTTTTAAGGTTTTTTTTTGTTTTCTAGGATTTTTTTAGGGTTTTCAAGGATTTTTAGGGTTTTTTAGGGTTTTCTAAGATTTTTAGGATTTTTAAAATTTTTTAGGGTTTTCTAGGATTTTTATGGTTTTTTTCTGGATTTTAGGACTTTCTAGGGTTTTTACAATTTTCTAGGGTTTTTAGGGTTTTCTAGGATTTTTTCGGTTTTTAGGGTTTTCTACGGTTTTCAGGGTTTTTTAAGGTTTTCTAGGATTTTTAGGGTTTTCTAAGGTTTTTAAGGTTTTCTAGGCTTTTTAGGGTTCTTTAGAGTTTTCTAGGGTTTTTTTTAGAGTTTTCTAGTATTTTTTAGGGTTTTTTTTTTGTTTTTAGGATTTTTTTGGGATTTCTAGGATTTTCTAGAGTTTTTTAAAATTTTCTAAGATTTTTATGGTTTTTTAGAGTTTTTAGGGTTTTCTAGTATTTTTCAGGAATTTTTTGGGTTTTTATGGTTTTTTAGAGTTTTCTAGTGTTTTTCAGGGTTTTCGGTTTTCTAGAGTTTTGTAGGGTTTTTTAGGGAGATCTAGGGCTTTCTAGAGTTTTTTAAAGTTTTCTAGGATTTTTATGGTTTTCTAGGATTTTTTAGGTTTTCTAGGATTTTTAGGGCTTTTTATGATATTTTAGGGTTTTCTAGGTTTTTTTGAGTTTTTTAGGGATTTCTATGATTTTTTAGGATTTTTTTAGGGGTTATCTATGGTTTTTTTAGTGTTTTCTAGGGTTTTCAGGATTTCTTTTTAGGGTTTTCTAGTGGTCTTTAAAGTTTTTAGGGTTTTCTAAAAAATTACAAAACCTTAAAAATCCCTAAAAATCTTAGAAAAACATAAAAAAAACCCTAAAAACTCTAGAAAAAACCCAACTTTAAAAAACTAAAGAAAACCAAAAAACCCTAAAACACCTAGAAAACCCTGAAAAACCCTCGAAAACCCTAAAAAACCAAAAACCCTAAAACACTTAGAAAACCCCAAAAACCCTAAAAAACTATAAAAATCCTAGAAAGTCCTAAAAAACTTTAAAAAACTATAGAAAACCTTGGAAAATCCTAAAAATCCCTAAAAAGTCCTAGAAATCCTAGAAAACACTAAAAAATCCTAAAAATCTTAGAAAATCCTAAAACACCTAGAAAACCCTAAAAAACCCTAGAAAATTCTAAAAATCCTAGAAAACCCTAAAAAACCTAAAACCCCTAGAAAACCCTACAAAATCCTAAAAACCCTAGAAAACCATAAAAATCCTTGAAAACTTTTAAAAAACTCGAGAAAGTTCTAGAAAAAACTAAAAAACCCTAGAAAATACCCTAAAAACCATAGAAAACCAAAAAAATCCTAGAAAACTTTAAAAACCTATTGAAAATCCTAGAAAACCCTAAAAAACCCTAAAAACCCTAGAAAACCATAGAAATCTATAAAAAATCCTAGAAATTCTAAAAGACCCTAGAAAACCATAAAAACTGCAAAAAATCCTAGAAAACCCTAAAAAAACCTAGAAAACCATAAAAATCCTAGAAAACTTAACAAAACTCTGGAAAACACTAGAAAACCCTAGCAAATCCTAAATAACTCCAAAAACCATAGAAAACTATAAAAACCAGAGAAAACAATAAAAAACCCTAAAAAGCACTAGAAATCCTGGAAAAGCCTAAAAAAACCTAAAAATCCTAGAAAACAAAAAACCCTAAATATCCTAGAAAACCCTAAAAACCATAGAAAATAATAAAAATCAGAGAAAACTTTAAAAAACTCTAGAAAACCCAAGAAAACCCTAAAAACCATAAAAATCCTAAGAAACCATAAAAATTCTAGAAAACCCTATACCCTAGAAATCCTAAAAGACCCTAAAAAACCCTAAAAAGCACTGGAAATCCTAGAAAACCCTAGAAAACCAAAAAAAAAAAAACCGAAATACCCAAAGAAAACCGTAAAAAAAACCCTAAAAATCGTAGCAAACAATAAAAATCATAGAAAACTTTAAAACCCTAAAACCCCAGAAAACCATAAAAACCCAAAAAACGCTAAAGTTTTTCAAGGGTTTTCTATAGTTTTTTAAAGTTTATTAGGGTTCTCTAGGATTTCTAGGGTTTTCTTTATGATTTTCTTGGGTTTTTAGGATTTTTAGGGTTTTCTTTATGATTTTAGGATATTTTAGGGTTTCAGAGTTTTCTAGTGTTTTTCAGGTTTTTTTTAGGTTTTTAAGGTTTTCTAGGTTTTCTAATGTTTTCCATAGTTTTCTATAATTTTTTTAAGTTTTCTAGGATTTTTTAGGTTTTATAGGGTTTTCTAGTGTTTTTTAGGATTTTCTTTACGGGTTTTTTAGTTTTTAAGGGTTTTCAAGGGTTTTTAGGGTTTTTAAGATTTTTAAGGTTTTCTAGGGTTTTTAGAGTTTTTAGCGTTTTCTAGGGTTTTTTGGGGGTTTTAGGGTTTTTTTAGGGTTTTTAGGTATTTTTAGGATTTTCTAGGATTTTCTAGAGTTTTTTAAAGTTTTCTAGGATTTTTTTGGTCTTCTATGGTTTTTAGGGTTTTTATGGTTTTCTAGGACTTTTAAGGTATTTTAGAGTTTTTTAGAGTTTCTAGGATTTTTAGGGTTTTGTGAGTTTTCTAGGTTTTTTCAGGGTTTTTTAGGGTATTTAGGGTTTTCTACGGTTTTTAGGATTTTCTGGGGTTTTTATTGTTTTTTAGGGTTTTCTAGAGTTTTTTATAGTTTTCGAGAATCTTTATGGTTTTCTACGGTTTTTTAGGGTTTTCTAGGGTTTTTAGGATTTTTTAGGGTTTTTTAGGGTTTTTAGGATTTTTTAAGGTTTTTAGGCTTTTCTAGGGTTTTTAGGGTTTTTAAGGTTTTTTTGGGTTTTTAAGGTTTTCTAGGTTTTTTAATGTTTTCCATAGTTTTCTATAATTTTTAAAGTTTTCTATGAATTTTATGGTTTTTTAGGATTTTTAGAGTTTTCTCCGATTTTTTATGGTTTTCTAGGGTTTTTAGGGTTTTCTAGAGTTTTTTAAGGTTTTCTAGGATTTTTTTTCTTTTGTTGGGCTTTTAGGATTTTTTTAGGGTATTCTGTGTTTTTAGGGGTTTTTTATGGTTTTCGAGCCTTTTTTAAGGTTTTGTAGGATTTTTTCGAGCTTTTAGGATTTTTTAGGGTTTTTTGGGTTTTTTAGGATTTTCTAGGCTTTTCTAGACTTTTTTAAAGTTTTGTAGGATTTTTTTGGTTTTCTAGGGTTTTTACGGATTTTTGTTTTCTAGGATTTTCTAAGATTTTTAGGATTTTTTCGGGTTTTCTAGGATTTTTAGGGTTTTCAAGAGTTTTTTAAAGTTTTCTAGGAATTTTATGGTTTTTTTCGGGATTTTAGGGTTTTTATGATTTTTTAAGGTTTTCTAGGGTTTTAGGGTTTTTTAGTGTTCTTCAGGATTTTCTTGGGTTTTTTGGGTTTTCTAGTGTTCTTCAGGGTTTTCTACCGTTTTCTAGGGTTTTTAGGGTTCTCTAGGATTTTTAGGATTTTTTAGGATTTTTAGGATTTTCTAGGGTGGTTAAGGTTTTCTAGGATTTTTAGGGTTTTTTTAGGGTTTTTAGGGTTTTCTAGGGTGTTTAAGGTTTTCTAGGATTTTTAGGGTTTTCTAGGTTTTTTAGGATTTTTAGGGTTTTCTAGGGTTTTTAAGGTTTTCTAGGGTTTTTAGGGTTTTCTAGGGTTTCTATAATTTTCTAGGGTTTTTTAGGTTTTCTTGGGTTTTCTAGAGTTTTTTAATGTTTTCTTGTATTTTTTTGCTTTTCTAGGGCTTTTAGGGTATTCTGTGTTTTTAGGGTTTTTTTTATGGTTTTCGAGGCTTTTTTAAGGTTTTGTAGGATTATTCAGGGTTTTAGGATTTTTTTTAGGGTTTTCTAAGTTTTTTTGGGTTTTTTAGGCTTTTCTAGCATTTTTTAAAGTTTTCTAGGATTTTTTTTTTGTTTTCTAGGGTTTTTAAGGTTTTTTTTTGTTTTCTAGGATTTTTTTAGGGTTTTCAAGGATTTTTAGGGTTTTTTAGGGTTTTCTAAGATTTTTAGGATTTTTAAAATTTTTTAGGGTTTTCTAGGATTTTTATGGTTTTTTTCTGGATTTTAGGACTTTCTAGGGTTTTTACAATTTTCTAGGGTTTTTAGGGTTTTCTAGGATTTTTTCGGTTTTTAGGGTTTTCTACGGTTTTCAGGGTTTTTTAAGGTTTTCTAGGATTTTTAGGGTTTTCTAAGGTTTTTAAGGTTTTCTAGGCTTTTTAGGGTTCTTTAGAGTTTTCTAGGGTTTTTTTTAGAGTTTTCTAGTATTTTTTAGGGTTTTTTTTTTGTTTTTAGGATTTTTTTGGGATTTCTAGGATTTTCTAGAGTTTTTTAAAATTTTCTAAGATTTTTATGGTTTTTTAGAGTTTTTAGGGTTTTCTAGTATTTTTCAGGAATTTTTTGGGTTTTTATGGTTTTTTAGAGTTTTCTAGTGTTTTTCAGGGTTTTCGGTTTTCTAGAGTTTTGTAGGGTTTTTTAGGGAGATCTAGGGCTTTCTAGCGTTTTTTAAAGTTTTCTAGGATTTTTATGGTTTTCTAGGATTTTTTAGGTTTTCTAGGATTTTTAGGGCTTTTTATGATATTTTAGGGTTTTCTAGGTTTTTTTGAGTTTTTTAGGGATTTCTATGATTTTTTAGGATTTTTTTAGGGGTTATCTATGGTTTTTTTAGTGTTTTCTAGGGTTTTCAGGATTTCTTTTTAGGGTTTTCTAGTGGTCTTTAAAGTTTTTAGGGTTTTCTAAAAAATTACAAAACCTTAAAAATCCCTAAAAATCTTAGAAAAACATAAAAAAAACCCTAAAAACTCTAGAAAAAACCCAACTTTAAAAAACTAAAGAAAACCAAAAAACCCTAAAACACCTAGAAAACCCTGAAAAACCCTCGAAAACCCTAAAAAACCAAAAACCCTAAAACACTTAGAAAACCCCAAAAACCCTAAAAAACTATAAAAATCCTAGAAAGTCCTAAAAAACTTTAAAAAACTATAGAAAACCTTGGAAAATCCTAAAAATCCCTAAAAAGTCCTAGAAATCCTAGAAAACACTAAAAAATCCTAAAAATCTTAGAAAATCCTAAAACACCTAGAAAACCCTAAAAAACCCTAGAAAATTCTAAAAATCCTAGAAAACCCTAAAAAACCTAAAACCCCTAGAAAACCCTACAAAATCCTAAAAACCCTAGAAAACCATAAAAATCCTTGAAAACTTTTAAAAAACTCGAGAAAGTTCTAGAAAAAACTAAAAAACCCTAGAAAATACCCTAAAAACCATAGAAAACCAAAAAAATCCTAGAAAACTTTAAAAACCTATTGAAAATCCTAGAAAACCCTAAAAAACCCTAAAAACCCTAGAAAACCATAGAAATCTATAAAAAATCCTAGAAATTCTAAAAGACCCTAGAAAACCATAAAAACTGCAAAAAATCCTAGAAAACCCTAAAAAAACCAAGAAAACCATAAAAATCCTAGAAAACTTAACAAAACTCTGGAAAACACTAGAAAACCCTAGCAAATCCTAAATAACTCCAAAAACCATAGAAAACTATAAAAACCAGAGAAAACAATAAAAAACCCTAAAAAGCACTAGAAATCCTGGAAAAGCCTAAAAAAACCTAAAAATCCTAGAAAACAAAAAACCCTAAATATCCTAGAAAACCCTAAAAACCATAGAAAATAATAAAAATCAGAGAAAACTTTAAAAAACTCTAGAAAACCCAAGAAAACCCTAAAAACCATAAAAATCCTAAGAAACCATAAAAATTCTAGAAAACCCTATACCCTAGAAATCCTAAAAGACCCTAAAAAACCCTAAAAAGCACTGGAAATCCTAGAAAACCCTAGAAAACCAAAAAAAAAAAAAAACCGAAATACCCAAAGAAAACCAAAAAAAAAACCCTAAAAATCGTAGCAAACAATAAAAATCATAGAAAACTTTAAAACCCTAAAACCCCAGAAAACCATAAAAACCCAAAAAACGCTAAAGTTTTTCAAGGGTTTTCTATAGTTTTTTAAAGTTTATTAGGGTTCTCTAGGATTTCTAGGGTTTTCTTTATGATTTTCTTGGGTTTTTAGGATTTTTAGGGTTTTCTTTATGATTTTAGGATATTTTAGGGTTTCAGAGTTTTCTAGTGTTTTTCAGGTTTTTTTTAGGTTTTTAAGGTTTTCTAGGTTTTCTAATGTTTTCCATAGTTTTCTATAATTTTTTTAAGTTTTCTAGGATTTTTTAGGTTTTATAGGGTTTTCTAGTGTTTTTTAGGATTTTCTTTACGGGTTTTTTAGTTTTTAAGGGTTTTCAAGGGTTTTTAGGGTTTTTAAGATTTTTAAGGTTTTCTAGGGTTTTTAGAGTTTTTAGCGTTTTCTAGGGTTTTTTGGGGGTTTTAGGGTTTTTTTAGGGTTTTTAGGTATTTTTAGGATTTTCTAGGATTTTCTAGAGTTTTTTAAAGTTTTCTAGGATTTTTTTGGTCTTCTATGGTTTTTAGGGTTTTTATGGTTTTCTAGGACTTTTAAGGTATTTTAGAGTTTTTTAGAGTTTCTAGGATTTTTAGGGTTTTGTGAGTTTTCTAGGTTTTTTCAGGGTTTTTTAGGGTATTTAGGGTTTTCTACGGTTTTTAGGATTTTCTGGGGTTTTTATTGTTTTTTAGGGTTTTCTAGAGTTTTTTATAGTTTTCGAGAATCTTTATGGTTTTCTACGGTTTTTTAGGGTTTTCTAGGGTTTTTAGGATTTTTTAGGGTTTTTTAGGGTTTTTAGGATTTTTTAAGGTTTTTAGGCTTTTCTAGGGTTTTTAAGGTTTCCTAGGGTTTCTATGGTTTCCTAGGGTTTTTTAAGGTTTTTAGGGTTTTCTAGGGTTTTTAGGGTTTTTAAGGTTTTTTTGGGTTTTTAAGGTTTTCTAGGTTTTTTAATGTTTTCCATAGTTTTCTATAATTTTTAAAGTTTTCTATGAATTTTATGGTTTTTTAGGATTTTTAGAGTTTTCTCCGATTTTTTATGGTTTTCTAGGGTTTTTAGGGTTTTCTAGAGTTTTTTAAGGTTTTCTAGGATTTTTTTTCTTTTGTTGGGCTTTTAGGATTTTTTTAGGGTATTCTGTGTTTTTAGGGGTTTTTTATGGTTTTCGAGCCTTTTTTAAGGTTTTGTAGGATTTTTTCGAGCTTTTAGGATTTTTTAGGGTTTTTTGGGTTTTTTAGGATTTTCTAGGCTTTTCTAGACTTTTTTAAAGTTTTGTAGGATTTTTTTGGTTTTCTAGGGTTTTTACGGATTTTTGTTTTCTAGGATTTTTTAGGGTTTTCAATGATTTTTTTGGGTTTTTTAGGGTTTTCTAAGATTTTTAGGATTTTTTCGGGTTTTCTAGGATTTTTAGGGTTTTCAAGAGTTTTTTAAAGTTTTCTAGGAATTTTATGGTTTTTTTCGGGATTTTAGGGTTTTTATGATTTTTTAAGGTTTTCTAGGGTTTTAGGGTTTTTTAGTGTTCTTCAGGATTTTCTTGGGTTTTTTGGGTTTTCTAGTGTTCTTCAGGGTTTTCTACCGTTTTCTAGGGTTTTTAGGGTTCTCTAGGATTTTTAGGATTTTTTAGGATTTTTAGGATTTTCTAGGGTGGTTAAGGTTTTCTAGGATTTTTAGGGTTTTTTTAGGGTTTTTAGGGTTTTCTAGGGTGTTTAAGGTTTTCTAGGATTTTTAGGGTTTTCTAGGTTTTTTAGGATTTTTAGGGTTTTCTAGGGTTTTTAAGGTTTTCTAGGGTTTTTAGGGTTTTCTAGGGTTTCTATAATTTTCTAGGGTTTTTTAGGTTTTCTTGGGTTTTCTAGAGTTTTTTAATGTTTTCTTGTATTTTTTTGCTTTTCTAGGGCTTTTAGGGTATTCTGTGTTTTTAGGGTTTTTTTTATGGTTTTCGAGGCTTTTTTAAGGTTTTGTAGGATTATTCAGGGTTTTAGGATTTTTTTTAGGGTTTTCTAAGTTTTTTTGGGTTTTTTAGGCTTTTCTAGCATTTTTTAAAGTTTTCTAGGATTTTTTTTTTGTTTTCTAGGGTTTTTAAGGTTTTTTTTTGTTTTCTAGGATTTTTTTAGGGTTTTCAAGGATTTTTAGGGTTTTTTAGGGTTTTCTAAGATTTTTAGGATTTTTAAAATTTTTTAGGGTTTTCTAGGATTTTTATGGTTTTTTTCTGGATTTTAGGACTTTCTAGGGTTTTTACAATTTTCTAGGGTTTTTAGGGTTTTCTAGGATTTTTTCGGTTTTTAGGGTTTTCTACGGTTTTCAGGGTTTTTTAAGGTTTTCTAGGATTTTTAGGGTTTTCTAAGGTTTTTAAGGTTTTCTAGGCTTTTTAGGGTTCTTTAGAGTTTTCTAGGGTTTTTTTTAGAGTTTTCTAGTATTTTTTAGGGTTTTTTTTTTGTTTTTAGGATTTTTTTGGGATTTCTAGGATTTTCTAGAGTTTTTTAAAATTTTCTAAGATTTTTATGGTTTTTTAGAGTTTTTAGGGTTTTCTAGTATTTTTCAGGAATTTTTTGGGTTTTTATGGTTTTTTAGAGTTTTCTAGTGTTTTTCAGGGTTTTCGGTTTTCTAGAGTTTTGTAGGGTTTTTTAGGGAGATCTAGGGCTTTCTAGAGTTTTTTAAAGTTTTCTAGGATTTTTATGGTTTTCTAGGATTTTTTAGGTTTTCTAGGATTTTTAGGGCTTTTTATGATATTTTAGGGTTTTCTAGGTTTTTTTGAGTTTTTTAGGGATTTCTATGATTTTTTAGGATTTTTTTAGGGGTTATCTATGGTTTTTTTAGTGTTTTCTAGGGTTTTCAGGATTTCTTTTTAGGGTTTTCTAGTGGTCTTTAAAGTTTTTAGGGTTTTCTAAAAAATTACAAAACCTTAAAAATCCCTAAAAATCTTAGAAAAACATAAAAAAAACCCTAAAAACTCTAGAAAAAACCCAACTTTAAAAAACTAAAGAAAACCAAAAAACCCTAAAACACCTAGAAAACCCTGAAAAACCCTCGAAAACCCTAAAAAACCAAAAACCCTAAAACACTTAGAAAACCCCAAAAACCCTAAAAAACTATAAAAATCCTAGAAAGTCCTAAAAAACTTTAAAAAACTATAGAAAACCTTGGAAAATCCTAAAAATCCCTAAAAAGTCCTAGAAATCCTAGAAAACACTAAAAAATCCTAAAAATCTTAGAAAATCCTAAAACACCTAGAAAACCCTAAAAAACCCTAGAAAATTCTAAAAATCCTAGAAAACCCTAAAAAACCTAAAACCCCTAGAAAACCCTACAAAATCCTAAAAACCCTAGAAAACCATAAAAATCCTTGAAAACTTTTAAAAAACTCGAGAAAGTTCTAGAAAAAACTAAAAAACCCTAGAAAATACCCTAAAAACCATAGAAAACCAAAAAAATCCTAGAAAACTTTAAAAACCTATTGAAAATCCTAGAAAACCCTAAAAAACCCTAAAAACCCTAGAAAACCATAGAAATCTATAAAAAATCCTAGAAATTCTAAAAGACCCTAGAAAACCATAAAAACTGCAAAAAATCCTAGAAAACCCTAAAAAAACCTAGAAAACCATAAAAATCCTAGAAAACTTAACAAAACTCTGGAAAACACTAGAAAACCCTAGCAAATCCTAAATAACTCCAAAAACCATAGAAAACTATAAAAACCAGAGAAAACAATAAAAAACCCTAAAAAGCACTAGAAATCCTGGAAAAGCCTAAAAAAACCTAAAAATCCTAGAAAACAAAAAACCCTAAATATCCTAGAAAACCCTAAAAACCATAGAAAATAATAAAAATCAGAGAAAACTTTAAAAAACTCTAGAAAACCCAAGAAAACCCTAAAAACCATAAAAATCCTAAGAAACCATAAAAATTCTAGAAAACCCTATACCCTAGAAATCCTAAAAGACCCTAAAAAACCCTAAAAAGCACTGGAAATCCTAGAAAACCCTAGAAAACCAAAAAAAAAAAAACCGAAATACCCAAAGAAAACCGTAAAAAAAACCCTAAAAATCGTAGCAAACAATAAAAATCATAGAAAACTTTAAAACCCTAAAACCCCAGAAAACCATAAAAACCCAAAAAACGCTAAAGTTTTTCAAGGGTTTTCTATAGTTTTTTAAAGTTTATTAGGGTTCTCTAGGATTTCTAGGGTTTTCTTTATGATTTTCTTGGGTTTTTAGGATTTTTAGGGTTTTCTTTATGATTTTAGGATATTTTAGGGTTTCAGAGTTTTCTAGTGTTTTTCAGGTTTTTTTTAGGTTTTTAAGGTTTTCTAGGTTTTCTAATGTTTTCCATAGTTTTCTATAATTTTTTTAAGTTTTCTAGGATTTTTTAGGTTTTATAGGGTTTTCTAGTGTTTTTTAGGATTTTCTTTACGGGTTTTTTAGTTTTTAAGGGTTTTCAAGGGTTTTTAGGGTTTTTAAGATTTTTAAGGTTTTCTAGGGTTTTTAGAGTTTTTAGCGTTTTCTAGGGTTTTTTGGGGGTTTTAGGGTTTTTTAGGGTTTTTAGGTATTTTTAGGATTTTCTAGGATTTTCTAGAGTTTTTTAAAGTTTTCTAGGATTTTTTTGGTCTTCTATGGTTTTTAGGGTTTTTATGGTTTTCTAGGACTTTTAAGGTATTTTAGAGTTTTTTAGAGTTTCTAGGATTTTTAGGGTTTTGTGAGTTTTCTAGGTTTTTTCAGGGTTTTTTAGGGTATTTAGGGTTTTCTACGGTTTTTAGGATTTTCTGGGGTTTTTATTGTTTTTTAGGGTTTTCTAGAGTTTTTTATAGTTTTCGAGAATCTTTATGGTTTTCTACGGTTTTTTAGGGTTTTCTAGGGTTTTTAGGATTTTTTAGGGTTTTTTAGGGTTTTTAGGATTTTTTAAGGTTTTTAGGCTTTTCTAGGGTTTTTAAGGTTTCCTAGGGTTTCTATGGTTTCCTAGGGTTTTTTAAGGTTTTTAGGGTTTTCTAGGGTTTTTAGGGTTTTTAAGGTTTTTTTGGGTTTTTAAGGTTTTCTAGGTTTTTTAATGTTTTCCATAGTTTTCTATAATTTTTAAAGTTTTCTATGAATTTTATGGTTTTTTAGGATTTTTAGAGTTTTCTCCGATTTTTTATGGTTTTCTAGGGTTTTTAGGGTTTTCTAGAGTTTTTTAAGGTTTTCTAGGATTTTTTTTCTTTTCTTGGGCTTTTAGGATTTTTTTAGGGTATTCTGTGTTTTTAGGGGTTTTTTATGGTTTTCGAGCCTTTTTTAAGGTTTTGTAGGATTTTTTCGAGCTTTTAGGATTTTTTAGGGTTTTTTGGGTTTTTTAGGATTTTCTAGGCTTTTCTAGACTTTTTTAAAGTTTTGTAGGATTTTTTTGGTTTTCTAGGGTTTTTACGGTTTTTTTGTTTTCTAGGATTTTTTAGGGTTTTCAATGATTTTTTTGGGTTTTTTAGGGTTTTCTAAGATTTTTAGGATTTTTTCGGGTTTTCTAGGATTTTTAGGGTTTTCAAGAGTTTTTTAAAGTTTTCTAGGAATTTTATGGTTTTTTTCGGGATTTTAGGGTTTTTATGATTTTTTAAGGTTTTCTAGGGTTTTAGGGTTTTTTAGTGTTCTTCAGGATTTTCTTGGGTTTTTTGGGTTTTCTAGTGTTCTTCAGGGTTTTCTACCGTTTTCTAGGGTTTTTAGGGTTCTCTAGGATTTTTAGGATTTTTTAGGATTTTTAGGATTTTCTAGGGTGGTTAAGGTTTTCTAGGATTTTTAGGGTTTTTTTAGGGTTTTTAGGGTTTTCTAGGGTGTTTAAGGTTTTCTAGGATTTTTAGGGTTTTCTAGGTTTTTTAGGATTTTTAGGGTTTTCTAGGGTTTTTAAGGTTTTCTAGGGTTTTTAGGGTTTTCTAGGGTTTCTATAATTTTCTAGGGTTTTTTAGGTTTTCTTGGGTTTTCTAGAGTTTTTTAATGTTTTCTTGTATTTTTTTGCTTTTCTAGGGCTTTTAGGGTATTCTGTGTTTTTAGGGTTTTTTTTATGGTTTTCGAGGCTTTTTTAAGGTTTTGTAGGATTATTCAGGGTTTTAGGATTTTTTTTAGGGTTTTCTAAGTTTTTTTGGGTTTTTTAGGCTTTTCTAGCATTTTTTAAAGTTTTCTAGGATTTTTTTTTTGTTTTCTAGGGTTTTTAAGGTTTTTTTTTGTTTTCTAGGATTTTTTTAGGGTTTTCAAGGATTTTTAGGGTTTTTTAGGGTTTTCTAAGATTTTTAGGATTTTTAAAATTTTTTAGGGTTTTCTAGGATTTTTATGGTTTTTTTCTGGATTTTAGGACTTTCTAGGGTTTTTACAATTTTCTAGGGTTTTTAGGGTTTTCTAGGATTTTTTCGGTTTTTAGGGTTTTCTACGGTTTTCAGGGTTTTTTAAGGTTTTCTAGGATTTTTAGGGTTTTCTAAGGTTTTTAAGGTTTTCTAGGCTTTTTAGGGTTCTTTAGAGTTTTCTAGGGTTTTTTTTAGAGTTTTCTAGTATTTTTTAGGGTTTTTTTTTTGTTTTTAGGATTTTTTTGGGATTTCTAGGATTTTCTAGAGTTTTTTAAAATTTTCTAAGATTTTTATGGTTTTTTAGAGTTTTTAGGGTTTTCTAGTATTTTTCAGGAATTTTTTGGGTTTTTATGGTTTTTTAGAGTTTTCTAGTGTTTTTCAGGGTTTTCGGTTTTCTAGAGTTTTGTAGGGTTTTTTAGGGAGATCTAGGGCTTTCTAGAGTTTTTTAAAGTTTTCTAGGATTTTTATGGTTTTCTAGGATTTTTTAGGTTTTCTAGGATTTTTAGGGCTTTTTATGATATTTTAGGGTTTTCTAGGTTTTTTTGAGTTTTTTAGGGATTTCTATGATTTTTTAGGATTTTTTTAGGGGTTATCTATGGTTTTTTTAGTGTTTTCTAGGGTTTTCAGGATTTCTTTTTAGGGTTTTCTAGTGGTCTTTAAAGTTTTTAGGGTTTTCTAAAAAATTACAAAACCTTAAAAATCCCTAAAAATCTTAGAAAAACATAAAAAAAACCCTAAAAACTCTAGAAAAAACCCAACTTTAAAAAACTAAAGAAAACCAAAAAACCCTAAAACACCTAGAAAACCCTGAAAAACCCTCGAAAACCCTAAAAAACCAAAAACCCTAAAACACTTAGAAAACCCCAAAAACCCTAAAAAACTATAAAAATCCTAGAAAGTCCTAAAAAACTTTAAAAAACTATAGAAAACCTTGGAAAATCCTAAAAATCCCTAAAAAGTCCTAGAAATCCTAGAAAACACTAAAAAATCCTAAAAATCTTAGAAAATCCTAAAACACCTAGAAAACCCTAAAAAACCCTAGAAAATTCTAAAAATCCTAGAAAACCCTAAAAAACCTAAAACCCCTAGAAAACCCTACAAAATCCTAAAAACCCTAGAAAACCATAAAAATCCTTGAAAACTTTTAAAAAACTCGAGAAAGTTCTAGAAAAAACTAAAAAACCCTAGAAAATACCCTAAAAACCATAGAAAACCAAAAAAATCCTAGAAAACTTTAAAAACCTATTGAAAATCCTAGAAAACCCTAAAAAACCCTAAAAACCCTAGAAAACCATAGAAATCTATAAAAAATCCTAGAAATTCTAAAAGACCCTAGAAAACCATAAAAACTGCAAAAAATCCTAGAAAACCCTAAAAAAACCTAGAAAACCATAAAAATCCTAGAAAACTTAACAAAACTCTGGAAAACACTAGAAAACCCTAGCAAATCCTAAATAACTCCAAAAACCATAGAAAACTATAAAAACCAGAGAAAACAATAAAAAACCCTAAAAAGCACTAGAAATCCTGGAAAAGCCTAAAAAAACCTAAAAATCCTAGAAAACAAAAAACCCTAAATATCCTAGAAAACCCTAAAAACCATAGAAAATAATAAAAATCAGAGAAAACTTTAAAAAACTCTAGAAAACCCAAGAAAACCCTAAAAACCATAAAAATCCTAAGAAACCATAAAAATTCTAGAAAACCCTATACCCTAGAAATCCTAAAAGACCCTAAAAAACCCTAAAAAGCACTGGAAATCCTAGAAAACCCTAGAAAACCAAAAAAAAAAAACCGAAATACCCAAAGAAAACCGTAAAAAAAACCCTAAAAATCGTAGCAAACAATAAAAATCATAGAAAACTTTAAAACCCTAAAACCCCAGAAAACCATAAAAACCCAAAAAACGCTAAAGTTTTTCAAGGGTTTTCTATAGTTTTTTAAAGTTTATTAGGGTTCTCTAGGATTTCTAGGGTTTTCTTTATGATTTTCTTGGGTTTTTAGGATTTTTAGGGTTTTCTTTATGATTTTAGGATATTTTAGGGTTTCAGAGTTTTCTAGTGTTTTTCAGGTTTTTTTTAGGTTTTTAAGGTTTTCTAGGTTTTCTAATGTTTTCCATAGTTTTCTATAATTTTTTTAAGTTTTCTAGGATTTTTTAGGTTTTATAGGGTTTTCTAGTGTTTTTTAGGATTTTCTTTACGGGTTTTTTAGTTTTTAAGGGTTTTCAAGGGTTTTTAGGGTTTTTAAGATTTTTAAGGTTTTCTAGGGTTTTTAGAGTTTTTAGCGTTTTCTAGGGTTTTTTGGGGGTTTTAGGGTTTTTTTAGGGTTTTTAGGTATTTTTAGGATTTTCTAGGATTTTCTAGAGTTTTTTAAAGTTTTCTAGGATTTTTTTGGTCTTCTATGGTTTTTAGGGTTTTTATGGTTTTCTAGGACTTTTAAGGTATTTTAGAGTTTTTTAGAGTTTCTAGGATTTTTAGGGTTTTGTGAGTTTTCTAGGTTTTTTCAGGGTTTTTTAGGGTATTTAGGGTTTTCTACGGTTTTTAGGATTTTCTGGGGTTTTTATTGTTTTTTAGGGTTTTCTAGAGTTTTTTATAGTTTTCGAGAATCTTTATGGTTTTCTACGGTTTTTTAGGGTTTTCTAGGGTTTTTAGGATTTTTTAGGGTTTTTTAGGGTTTTTAGGATTTTTTAAGGTTTTTAGGCTTTTCTAGGGTTTTTAAGGTTTCCTAGGGTTTCTATGGTTTCCTAGGGTTTTTTAAGGTTTTTAGGGTTTTCTAGGGTTTTTAGGGTTTTTAAGGTTTTTTTGGGTTTTTAAGGTTTTCTAGGTTTTTTAATGTTTTCCATAGTTTTCTATAATTTTTAAAGTTTTCTATGAATTTTATGGTTTTTTAGGATTTTTAGAGTTTTCTCCGATTTTTTATGGTTTTCTAGGGTTTTTAGGGTTTTCTAGAGTTTTTTAAAGTTTTCTAGGATTTTTTTTCTTTTCTTGGGCTTTTAGGATTTTTTTAGGGTATTCTGTGTTTTTAGGGGTTTTTTATGGTTTTCGAGCCTTTTTTAAGGTTTTGTAGGATTTTTTCGAGCTTTTAGGATTTTTTAGGGTTTTTTTGGGTTTTTTAGGATTTTCTAGGCTTTTCTAGACTTTTTTAAAGTTTTGTAGGATTTTTTTGGTTTTCTAGGGTTTTTACGGTTTTTTTGTTTTCTAGGATTTTTTAGGGTTTTCAATGATTTTTTTGGGTTTTTTAGGGTTTTCTAAGATTTTTAGGATTTTTTCGGGTTTTCTAGGATTTTTAGGGTTTTCAAGAGTTTTTTAAAGTTTTCTAGGAATTTTATGGTTTTTTTCGGGATTTTAGGGTTTTTATGATTTTTTAAGGTTTTCTAGGGTTTTAGGGTTTTTTAGTGTTCTTCAGGATTTTCTTGGGTTTTTTGGGTTTTCTAGTGTTCTTCAGGGTTTTCTACCGTTTTCTAGGGTTTTTAGGGTTCTCTAGGATTTTTAGGATTTTTTAGGATTTTTAGGATTTTCTAGGGTGGTTAAGGTTTTCTAGGATTTTTAGGGTTTTTTTAGGGTTTTTAGGGTTTTCTAGGGTGTTTAAGGTTTTCTAGGATTTTTAGGGTTTTCTAGGTTTTTTAGGATTTTTAGGGTTTTCTAGGGTTTTTAAGGTTTTCTAGGGTTTTTAGGGTTTTCTAGGGTTTCTATAATTTTCTAGGGTTTTTTAGGTTTTCTTGGGTTTTCTAGAGTTTTTTAATGTTTTCTTGTATTTTTTTGCTTTTCTAGGGCTTTTAGGGTATTCTGTGTTTTTAGGGTTTTTTTTATGGTTTTCGAGGCTTTTTTAAGGTTTTGTAGGATTATTCAGGGTTTTAGGATTTTTTTTAGGGTTTTCTAAGTTTTTTTGGGTTTTTTAGGCTTTTCTAGCATTTTTTAAAGTTTTCTAGGATTTTTTTTTGTTTTCTAGGGTTTTTAAGGTTTTTTTTTGTTTTCTAGGATTTTTTTAGGGTTTTCAAGGATTTTTAGGGTTTTTTAGGGTTTTCTAAGATTTTAGGATTTTTAAAATTTTTTAGGGTTTTCTAGGATTTTTATGGTTTTTTTCTGGATTTTAGGACTTTCTAGGGTTTTTACAATTTTTTTGGGTTTTCTAGGGTTTTTAGGGTTTTCTAGGATTTTTTCGGTTTTTAGGGTTTTCTACGGTTTTCAGGGTTTTTTAAGGTTTTCTAGGATTTTTAGGGTTTTCTAAGGTTTTTAAGGTTTTCTAGGCTTTTTAGGGTTCTTTAGAGTTTTCTAGGGTTTTTTTTAGAGTTTTCTAGTATTTTTTAGGGTTTTTTTTTTGTTTTTAGGATTTTTTTGGGATTTCTAGGATTTTCTAGAGTTTTTTAAAATTTTCTAAGATTTTTATGGTTTTTTAGAGTTTTTAGGGTTTTCTAGTATTTTTCAGGAATTTTTTGGGTTTTTATGGTTTTTTAGAGTTTTCTAGTGTTTTTCAGGGTTTTCGGTTTTCTAGAGTTTTGTAGGGTTTTTTAGGGAGATCTAGGGCTTTCTAGAGTTTTTTAAAGTTTTCTAGGATTTTTATGGTTTTCTAGGATTTTTTAGGTTTTCTAGGATTTTTAGGGCTTTTTATGATATTTTAGGGTTTTCTAGGTTTTTTTGAGTTTTTTAGGGATTTCTATGATTTTTTAGGATTTTTTTAGGGGTTATCTATGGTTTTTTTAGTATTTTCTAGGATTTTCAGGATTTCTTTTTAGGGTTTTCTAGTGGTCTTTAAAGTTTTTAGGGTTTTCTAAAAAATTACAAAACCTTAAAAATCCCTAAAAATCTTAGAAAAACATAAAAAAACCCTAAAAACTCTAGAAAAAACCCAACTTTAAAAAACTCTAGAAAACCAAAAAACCCTAAAACACCTAGAAAACCCTGAAAAACCCTCGAAAACCCTAAAAAACCAAAAACCCTAAAACACTTAGAAAACCCCAAAAACCCTAAAAAACTATAAAAATCCTAGAAAGTCCTAAAAAACTTTAAAAAACTATAGAAAACCTTGGAAAACCCTAAAAAACCCTAAAAAGTCCTAGAAATCCTAGAAAACACTAAAAAATCCTAAAAATCTTAGAAAATCCTAAAACACCTAGAAAACCCTAAAAAACCCTAGAAAATTCTAAAAATCCTAGAAAACCCTAAAAAACCTAAAACCCCTAGAAAACCCTACAAAATCCTAAAAACCCTAGAAAACCATAAAAATCCTTGAAAACTTTTAAAAAACTCGAGAAAGTTCTAGAAAAAACTAAAAAACCCTAGAAAATACCCTAAAAACCATAGAAAGCCAAAAAAATCCTAGAAAACGTTAAAAACCTATTGAAAATCCTAGAAAACCCTAAAAAACCCTAAAAACCCTAGAAAACCATAGAAATCTATAAAAAATTCTAGAAATTCTAAAAGACCGTAGAAAACCATAAAAACTGCAAAAAATCCTAGAAAACCCTAAAAAAACCTAGAAAACCATAAAAATCCTAGAAAACTTAACAAAACTCTGGAAAACACTAGAAAACCCTGGCAAATCCTAAATAACTCCAAAAACCATAGAAAACTATAAAAACCAGAGAAAACAATAAAAAACCCTAAAAAGCACTAGAAATCCTGGAAAAGCCTAAAAAAACCTAAAAATCCTAGAAAACAAAAAACCCTAAATATCCTAGAAAACCCTAAAAACCATAGAAAATAATAAAAATCAGAGAAAACTTTAAAAAACTCTAGAAAACCCAAGAAAACCCTAAAAACCATAAAAATCCTAAGAAACCATAAAAATTCTAGAAAACCCTATACCCTAGAAATCCTAAAAGACCCTAAAAAACCCTAAAAAGCACTGGAAATCCTAGAAAACCCTAGAAAACCAAAAAAAATAACCGAAATACCCAAAGAAAACCGTAAAAAAAACCCTAAAAATCGTAGCAAACAATAAAAATCGTAGAAAACTTTAAAACCCTAAAACCCCAGAAAACCATAAAAACCCAAAAAACGCTAAAGTTTTTCAAGGGTTCTCTATAGTTTTTTAAAGTTTATTAGGGTTCTCTAGGATTTCTAGGGTTTTCTTTATGATTTTCTTGGGTTTTTAGGATTTTTAGGGTTTTCTTTATGATTTTAGGATATTTTAGGGTTTCAGAGTTTTCTAGTGTTTTTCAGGTTTTTTTTAGGTTTTTAAGGTTTTCTAGGTTTTCTAATGTTTTCCATAGTTTTCTATAATTTTTTTAAGTTTTCTAGGATTTTTAAGGTTTTATAGGGTTTTCTAGTGTTTTTTAGGATTTTCTTTACGGGTTTTTTAGTTTTTAAGGGTTTTCAAGGGTTTTTAGGGTTTTTAAGATTTTTAAGGTTTTCTAGGGTTTTTAGAGTTTTTAGCGTTTTCTAGGGTTTTTTGGGGGTTTTAGGGTTTTTTAGGGTTTTTAGGTATTTTTAGGATTTTCTAGAGTTTTTTAAAGTTTTCTAGGATTTTTTTGGTCTTCTATGGTTTTTAGGGTTTTTATGGTTTTCTAGGACTTTTAAGGTATTTTAGAGTTTTTTAGAGTTTCTAGGATTTTTAGGGTTTTGTGAGTTTTCTAGGTTTTTTCAGGATTTTTTAGGGTATTTAGGGTTTTCTACGGTTTTTTGGATTTTCTGGGGTTTTTATTGTTTTTTAGGGTTTTCTAGAGTTTTTTATAGTTTTCGAGAATCTTTATGGTTTTCTACGGTTTTTTAGGGTTTTCTAGGGTTTTTAGGATTTTTTAGGGTTTTTTAGGGTTTTTAGGATTTTTTAAGGTTTTTAGGCTTTTCTAGGGTTTTTAAGGTTTCCTAGGGTTTCTATGGTTTCCTAGGGTTTTTTAAGGTTTTTAGGGTTTTCTAGGGTTTTTAGGGTTTTTAAGGTTTTTTTGGGTTTTTAAGGTTTTCTAGGTTTTTTAATGTTTTCCATAGTTTTCTATAATTTTTAAAGTTTTCTATGAATTTTATGGTTTTTTAGGATTTTTAGAGTTTTCTCTGATTTTTTATGGTTTTCTAGGGTTTTTAGGGTTTTCTAGAGTTTTTTAAGGTTTTCTAGGATTTTTTTTCTTTTCTTGGGCTTTTGGGATTTTTTTAGGGTATTCTGTGTTTTTAGGGGTTTTTTATGGTTTTCGAGCCTTTTTTTAAGGTTTTGTAGGATTTTTTCGAGCTTTTAGGATTTTTTAGGGTTTTTTGGGGTTTTTTAGGATTTTCTAGGCTTTTCTAGACTTTTTTAAAGTTTTGTAGGATTTTTTTGGTTTTCTAGGGTTTTTACGGTTTTTTTGTTTTCTAGGATTTTTTAGGGTTTTCAATGATTTTTTTGGGTTTTTTAGGGTTTTCTAAGATTTTTAGGATTTTTTCGGGTTTTCTAGGATTTTTAGGGTTTTCTAGAGTTTTTTAAAGTTTTCTAGGATTTTTATGGTTTTTTTCGGGATTTTAGGGTTTTTATGATTTTTTAAGGTTTTCTAGGGTTTTAGGGTTTTTTAGTGTTCTTCAGGATTTTCTTGGGTTTTTAGGGTTCTCTAGGATTTTTAGGATTTTTTAGGATTTTTAGGATTTTCTAGGATTTTTAGGGTTTTTTTAGGGTTTTTAGGGTTTTCTAGGGTGTTTAAGGTTTTCTAGGGTTTTTAGGGTTTTCTAGGTTTTTTAGGATTTTTAGGGTTTTCTAGGGTTTTTAAGGTTTTCTAGGATTTTTAGGGTATTCTGTGTTTTTAGGGGTTTTTTATGGTTTTCGAGCCTTTTTTAAGGTTTTGTAGGATTTTTTCGAGCTTTTAGGATTTTTTAGGGTTTTTTGGGTTTTTTAGGATTTTCTAGGCTTTTCTAGACTTTTTTAAAGTTTTGTAGGATTTTTTTGGTTTTCTAGGGTTTTTACGGTTTTTTTGTTTTCTAGGATTTTTTAGGGTTTTCAATGATTTTTTTGGGTTTTTTAGGGTTTTTATGATTTTTTAAGGTTTTCTAGGGTTTTAGGGTTTTTTAGTGTTCTTCAGGATTTTCTTGGGTTTTTTTGGGTTTTCTAGTGTTCTTCAGGGTTTTCTACCGTTTTCTAGGGTTTTTAGGGTTCTCTAGGATTTTTAGGATTTTTTAGGATTTTTAGGATTTTCTAGGGTGGTTAAGGTTTTCTAGGATTTTTAGGGTTTTTTTAGGGTTTTTAGGGTTTTCTAGGGTGTTTAAGGTTTTCTAGGATTTTTAGGGTTTTCTAGGTTTTTTAGGATTTTTAGGGTTTTCTAGGGTTTTTAAGGTTTTCTAGGGTTTTTAGGGTTTTCTAGGGTTTCTATAATTTTCTAGGGTTTTTTAGGTTTTCTTGGGTTTTCTAGAGTTTTTTAATGTTTTCTTGTATTTTTTTGCTTTTCTAGGGCTTTTAGGGTATTCTGTGTTTTTAGGGTTTTTTTATGGTTTTCGAGGCTTTTTTAAGGTTTTGTAGGATTATTCAGGGTTTTAGGATTTTTTTTAGGGTTTTCTAAGTTTTTTTGGGTTTTTTAGGCTTTTCTAGCATTTTTTAAAGTTTTCTAGGATTTTTTTTTGTTTTCTAGGGTTTTTAAGGTTTTTTTTGTTTTCTAGGATTTTTTTAGGGTTTTCAAGGATTTTTAGGGTTTTTTAGGGTTTTCTAAGATTTTTAGGATTTTTAAAATTTTTTAGGGTTTTCTAGGATTTTTATGGTTTTTTTCTGGATTTTAGGATTTTCTAGGGTTTTTACAATTTTTTTGGGTTTTCTAGGGTTTTTAGGGTTTTCTAGGATTTTTTCGGTTTTTAGGGTTTTCTACGGTTTTCAGGGTTTTTTAAGGTTTTCTAGGATTTTTAGGGTTTTCTAAGGTTTTTAAGGTTTTCTAGACTTTTTAGGGTTCTTTAGAGTTTTCTAGGGTTTTTTTTAGAGTTTTCTAGTATTTTTTAGGGTTTTTTTTTGTTTTTAGGATTTTTTTGGGATTTCTAGGATTTTCTAGAGTTTTTTAAAATTTTCTAAGATTTTTATGGTTTTTTAGAGTTTTTAGGGTTTTCTAGTATTTTTCAGGATTTTTTTGGGTTTTTATAGTTTTTTAGAGTTTTCTAGTGTTTTTCAGGGTTTTCGGTTTTCTAGAGTTTTGTAGGGTTTTTTAGGGAGATCTAGGGCTTTCTAGAGTTTTTTAAAGTTTTCTAGGATTTTTATGGTTTTCTAGGATTTTTAGGGCTTTTTATGATATTTTAGGGTTTTCTAGGTTTTTTTTGAGTTTTTTAGGGATTTCTATGATTTTTTAGAATTTTTTTAGGGGTTATCTATGGTTTTTTTAGTGTTTTCTAGGGTTTTCAGGATTTCTTTTTAGGGTTTTCTAGTGGTCTTTAAAGTTTTTAGGGTTTTCTAAAAAATTACAAAACCTTAAAAATCCCTAAAAATCTTAGAAAAACATAAAAAAAACCCTAAAAACTCTAGAAAAAACCCAACTTTAAAAAACTCTAGAAAACCAAAAAACCCTAAAACACCTAGAAAACCCTGAAAAACCCTCGAAAACCCTAAAAAACCAAAAACCCTAAAACACTTAGAAAACCCCAAAAACCCTAAAAAACTATAAAATTCCTAGAAAGTCCTAAAAAACTTTAAAAAACTATAGAAAACCTTGGAAAACCCTAAAAAACCCTAAAAAGTCCTAGAAATCCTAGAAAACACTAAAAAATCCTAAAAATCTTAGAAAATCCTAAAACACCTAGAAAACCCTAAAAACCCTAGAAAATTCTAAAAATCCTAGAAAACCGTAAAAAACCTAAAACCCCTAGAAAACCCTACAAAATCCTAAAAACCCTAGAAAACCATAAAAATCCTTGAAAACTTTTAAAAAACTCGAGAAAGTTCTAGAAAAAACTAAAAAACCCTAGAAAATACCCTAAAAACCATAGAAAACCAAAAAAATCCTAGAAAACTTTAAAAACCTATTGAAAATCCTAGAAAACCCTAAAAAACCCTAAAAACCCTAGAAAACCATAGAAATCTATAAAAAATCCTAGAAATTCTAAAAGACCCTAGAAAACCATAAAAACTGCAAAAAATCCTAGAAAACCCTAAAAAAACCTAGAAAACCATAAAAATCCTAGAAAACTTAACAAAACTCTGGAAAACACTAGAAAACCCTAGCAAATCCTAAATAACTCCAAAAACCATAGAAAACTATAAAAACCAGAGAAAACAATAAAAAACCCTAAAAAGCACTAGAAATCCTGGAAAAGCCTAAAAAAACCTAAAAATCCTAGAAAACAAAAAACCCTAAATATCCTAGAAAACCCTAAAAACCATAGAAAATAATAAAAATCAGAGAAAACTTTAAACAACTCTAGAAAACCCAAGAAAACCCTAAAAACCATAAAAATCCTAAGAAACCATAAAAATTCTAGAAAACCCTATACCCTAGAAATCCTAAAAGACCCTAAAAAACCCTAAAAAGCACTGGAAATCCTAGAAAACCCTAGAAAACCAAAAAAAAAAACCGAAATACCCAAAGAAAACCGTAAAAAAAACCCTAAAAATCGTAGCAAACAATAAAAATCATAGAAAACTTTAAAACCCTAAAACCCCAGAAAACCATAAAAACCCAAAAAACGCTAAAGTTTTTCAAGGGTTTTCTATAGTTTTTTAAAGTTTATTAGGGTTCTCTAGGATTTCTAGGGTTTTCTTTATGATTTTATTGGGTTTTAAGGATTTTTAGGGTTTTCTTTATGATTTTAGGATATTTTAGGGTTTCAGAGTTTTCTAGTGTTTTTCAGGTTTTTTTTAGGTTTTTAAGGTTTTCTAGGTTTTCTAATGTTTTCCATAGTTTTCTATAATTTTTTTAAGTTTTCTAGGATTTTTAAGGTTTTATAGGGTTTTCTAGTGTTTTTTAGGATTTTCTTTACGGGTTTTTTAGTTTTTAAGGGTTTTCAAGGGTTTTTAGGGTTTTTAAGATTTTTAAGGTTTTCTAGGGTTTTTAGAGTTTTAAGCGTTTTCTAGGGTTTTTTGGGGGTTTTAGGGTTTTTTAGGGTTTTTAGGTATTTTTAGGATTTTCTAGGATTTTCTAGAGTTTTTTAAAGTTTTCTAGGATTTTTTTGGTCTTCTATGGTTTTTAGGGTTTTTATGGTTTTCTAGGACTTTTAAGGTATTTTAGAGTTTTTTAGAGTTTCTAGGATTTTTAGGGTTTTGTGAGTTTTCTAGGTTTTTTCAGGGTTTTTTAGGGTATTTAGGGTTTTCTACGGTTTTTAGGATTTTCTGGGGTTTTTATTGTTTTTTAGGGTTTTCTAGAGTTTTTTATAGTTTTCGAGAATCTTTATGGTTTTCTACGGTTTTTTAGGGTTTTCTAGGGTTTTTAGGATTTTTTAGGGTTTTTTAGGGTTTTTAGGATTTTTTAAGGTTTTTAGGCTTTTCTAGGGTTTTTAAGGTTTCCTAGGGTTTCTATGGTTTCCTAGGGTTTTTTAAGGTTTTTAGGGTTTTCTAGGGTTTTTAGGGTTTTTAAGGTTTTTTTGGGTTTTTATGGTTTTCCATAGTTTTCTATAATTTTTAAAGTTTTCTATGAATTTTATGGTTTTTTAGGATTTTTAGAGTTTTCTCCGATTTTTTATGGTTTTCTAGGGTTTTTAGGGTTTTCTAGAGTTTTTTAAGGTTTTCTAGGATTTTTTTTCTTTTCTTGGGCTTTTAGGATTTTTTTAGGGTATTCTGTGTTTTTAGGGGTTTTTTATGGTTTTCGAGCCTTTTTTAAGGTTTTGTAGGATTTTTTCGAGCTTTTAGGATTTTTTAGGGTTTTTTGGGTTTTTTAGGATTTTCTAGGCTTTTCTAGACTTTTTTAAAGTTTTGTAGGATTTTTTTGGTTTTCTAGGGTTTTTACGGTTTTTTTGTTTTCTAGGATTTTTTAGGGTTTTCAATGATTTTTTTGGGTTTTTTAGGGTTTTCTAAGATTTTTAGGATTTTTTCGGGTTTTCTAGGATTTTTAGGGTTTTCTAGAGTTTTTTAAAGTTTTCTAGGATTTTTATGGTTTTTTTCGGGATTTTAGGGTTTTTATGATTTTTTAAGGTTTTCTAGGGTTTTAGGGTTTTTTAGTGTTCTTCAGGATTTTCTTGGGTTTTTTGGGTTTTCTAGTGTTCTTCAGGGTTTTCTACCGTTTTCTAGGGTTTTTAGGGTTCTCTAGGATTTTTAGGATTTTTTAGGATTTTTAGGATTTTCTAGGGTGGTTAAGGTTTTCTAGGATTTTTAGGGTTTTTTTAGGGTTTTTAGGGTTTTCTAGGGTGTTTAAGGTTTTCTAGGGTTTTTAGGGTTTTCTAGGTTTTTTAGGATTTTTAGGGTTTTCTAGGGGTTTTTAAGGTTTTCTAGGGTTTTTAGGGTTTTCTAGGGTTTCTATAATTTTCTAGGGTTTTTTAGGTTTAGTTTTCTAGAGTTTTTTAATGTTTTCTTGTATTTTTTTGCTTTTCTAGGGCTTTTAGGGTATTCTGTGTTTTTAGGGTTTTTTTTATGGTTTTCGAGGCTTTTTTTAAGGTTTTGTAGGATTATTCAGGGTTTTCTAAGGTTTTTTAGGCTTTTCTAGCATTTTTTAAAGTTTTCTAGGATTTTTTTTTGTTTTCTAGGGTTTTTAAGGTTTTTTTTGTTTTCTAGGATTTTTTTAGGGTTTTCAAGGATTTTTAGGGTTTTTTAGGGTTTTCTAAGATTTTTAGGATTTTTAAAATTTTTTAGGGTTTTCTAGGATTTTTATGGTTTTTATCTGGATTTTAGGATTTTCTAGGATTTTTACAATTTTTTTGGGTTTTCTAGGATTTTTAGGGTTTTCTAGGATTTTTTCGGTTTTTAGGATTTTCTACGGTTTTCAGGCTTTTTTAAGTTTTTCTAGGATTTTTAGGGTTTTCTAAGGTTTTTAAGGTTTTCTAGGCTTTTTAGGGTTCTTTAGAGTTTTCTAGGGTTTTTTTTAGAGTTTTCTAGTATTTTTTAGGGTTTTTTTTTGTTTTTAGGATTTTTTTGGGATTTCTAGGATTTTCTAGAGTTTTTTAAAATTTTCTAAGATTTTTATGGTTTTTTAGAGTTTTTAGGGTTTTCTAGTATTTTTCAGGATTTTTTTGGGTTTTTATGGTTTTTTAGAGAATTTTCTAGTGTTTTTCAGGGTTTTCGGTTTTCTAGAGTTTTGTAGGGTTTTTTAGGGAGATCTAGGGCTTTCTAGAGTTTTTTAAAGTTTTCTATGATTTTTATGGTTTTCTAGGATTTTTTAGGTTTTCTAGGATTTTTAGGGCTTTTTATGATATTTTAGGGTTTTCTAGGTTTTTTTGAGTTTTTTAGGGATTTCTATGATTTTTTAGGATTTTTTTAGGGGTTATCTATGGTTTTTTTAGTGTTTTCTAGGATTTTCAGGATTTCTTTTTAGGGTTTTCTAGTGGTCTTTAAAGTTTTTAGGGTTTTCTAAAAAATTACAAAACCTTAAAAATCCCTAAAAATCTTAGAAAAACATAAAAAAACCCTAAAAACTCTAGAAAAAACCCAACTTTAAAAAACTCTAGAAAACCAAAAAACCCTAAAACACCTAGAAAACCCTGAAAAACCCTCGAAAACCCTAAAAAACCAAAAACCCTAAAACACTTAGAAAACCCCAAAAACCCTAAAAAACTTTAAAAAACTATAGAAAACCTTGGAAAACCCTAAAACCCTAAAAAGTCCTAGAAATCCTAGAAAACACTAAAAAATCCTAAAAATCTTAGAAAATCCTAAAACACCTAGAAAACCCTAAAAAACCCTAGAAAATTCTAAAAATCCTAGAAAACCCTAAAAAACCTAAAACCCCTAGAAAACCCTACAAAATCCTAAAAACCCTAGAAAACCATAAAAATTCTTCAAAACTTTTAAAAAACTCGAGAAAGTTCTAGAAAAAACTAAAAAACCCTAGAAAATACCCTAAAAACCATAGAAAACCAAAAAAAATCCTAGAAAACTTTAAAAACCTATTGAAAATCCTAGAAAACCCTAAAAAATCCTAAAAACCCTAGAAAACCATAGAAATCTATAAAAAATCCTAGAAATTCTAAAAGACCCTAGAAAACCATAAAAACTGCAAAAAATCCTAGAAACCCCTAAAAAAACCTAGAAAACCATAAAAATCCTAGAAAACTTAACAAAACTCTGGAAAACACTAGAAAACCCTAGCAAATCCTAAATAACTCCAAAAACCATAGAAAACTATAAAAACCAGAGAAAACAATAAAAAACCCTAAAAAGCACTAGAAATCCTGGAAAAGCCTAAAAAAACCTAAAAATCCTAGAAAACAAAAAACCCTAAATATCCTAGAAAACCCTAAAAACCATAGAAAAAAATAAAAATCAGAGAAAACTTTAAAAAACTCTAGAAAACCCAAGAAAACCCTAAAAACCATAAAAATCCTAAGAAACCATAAAAATTCTAGAAAACCCTATACCCTAGAAATCCTAAAAGACCCTAAAAAACCCTAAAAAGCACTGGAAATCCTAGAAAACCCTAGAAAACAAAAAAAAAATAACCGAAATACCCAAATAAAACCGTAAAAAAAACCCTAAAAATTGTAGCAAACAATAAAAATCATAGAAAACTTTAAAACCCTAAAACCCCAGAAAACCATAAAAACCCAAAAAACGCTAAAGTTTTTCAAGGTTTTTCTATAGTTTTTTAAAGTTTATTAGGGTTCTCTAGGATTTCTAGGGTTCTCTTTATGATTTTCTTGGGTTTTTAGGATTTTTAGGGTTTTCTTTATGATTTTAGGATATTTTAGGGTTTCAGAGTTTTCTAGTGTTTTTCAGGTTTTTTTTAGGTTTTTAAGGTTTTCTAGGTTTTCTAATGTTTTCCATAGTTTTCTATAATTTTTTTAAGTTTTCTAGGATTTTTAAGGTTTTATAGGGTTTTCTAGTGTTTTTTAGGATTTTCTTTACGGGTTTTTTAGTTTTTAAGGGTTTTCAAGGGTTTTTAGGGTTTTTAAGATTTTTAAGGTTTTCTAGGGTTTTTAGAGTTTTTAGCGTTTTCTAGGGTTTTTTGGGGGTTTTAGGGTTTTTTAGGGTTTTTAGGTATTTTTAGGATTTTCTAGGATTTTCTAGAGTTTTTTAAAGTTTTCTAGGATTTTTTTGGTCTTCTATGGTTTTTAGGGTTTTTATGGTTTTCTAGGACTTTTAAGGTATTTTAGAGTTTTTTAGAGTTTCTAGGATTTTTAGGGTTTTGTGAGTTTTCTAGGTTTTTTCAGGGTTTTTTAGGGTATTTAGGGTTTTCTACGGTTTTTAGGATTTTCTGGGGTTTTTATTGTTTTTTAGGGTTTTCTAGAGTTTTTTATAGTTTTCGAGAATCTTTATGGTTTTCTACGGTTTTTTAGGGTTTTCTAGGGTTTTTAGGATTTTTTAGGGTTTTTTAGGGTTTTTAGGATTTTTTAAGGTTTTTAGGCTTTTCTAGGGTTTTTAAGGTTTCCTAGGGTTTCTATGGTTTCCTAGGGTTTTTTAAGGTTTTTAGGGTTTTCTAAGGTTTTTAGGGTTTTTAAGGTTTTTTTGGGTTTTTAAGGTTTTCTAGGTTTTTTAATGTTTTCCATAGTTTTCTATAATTTTTAAAGTTTTCTATGAATTTTATGGTTTTTTAGGATTTTTAGAGTTTTCTCCGATTTTTTATGGTTTTCTAGGGTTTTTAGGGTTTTCTAGAGTTTTTTAAGGTTTTCTAGGATTTTTTTTTTCTTTTCTTGGGCTTTTAGGATTTTTTTAGGGTATTCTGTGTTTTTAGGGGTTTTTTATGGTTTTCGAGCCATTTTTAAGGTTTTGTAGGATTTTTTCGAGCTTTTAGGATTTTTTAGGGTTTTTTGGGTTTTTTAGGATTTTCTAGGCTTTTCTAGACTTTTTTAAAGTTTTGTAGGATTTTTTTGGTTTTCTAGGGTTTTTACGGTTTTTTTGTTTTCTAGGATTTTTTAGGGTTTTCAATGATTTTTTTGGGTTTTTTAGGGTTTTCTAAGATTTTTAGGATTTTTTCGGGTTTTCTAGGATTTTTAGGATTTTCTAGAGTTTTTTAAAGTTTTCTAGGATTTTTATGGTTTTTTTTCGGGATTTTAGGGTTTTTATGATTTTTTAAGGTTTTCTAGGGTTTTAGGGTTTTTTAGTGTTCTTCAGGATTTTCTTGGGTTTTTTGGGTTTTCTAGTGTTCTTCAGGGTTTTCTACCGTTTTCTAGGGTTTTTAGGGTTCTCTAGGATTTTTAGGATTTTTTAGGATTTTTAGGATTTTCTAGGGTGGTTAAGGTTTTCTAGGATTTTTAGGGTTTTTTTAGGGTTTTTAGGGTTTTCTAGGGTGTTTAAGGTTTTCTAGGGTTTTTAGGGTTTTCTAGGTTTTTTAGGATTTTTAGGGTTTTTTTTATTGTTTTTAAGGTTTTCTAGGGTTTTTAGGGTTTTCTAGGGTTTCTATAATTTTCTAGGGTTTTTTAGGTTTTCTTGGGTTTTCTAGAGTTTTTTAATGTTTTCTTGTATTTTTTTGCTTTTCTAGGGCTTTTAGGGTATTCTGTGTTTTTAGGGTTTTTTTTATGGTTTTCGAGGCTTTTTTTAAGGTTTTGTAGGATTATTCAGGGTTTTAGGATTTTTTTTTAGGATTTTCTAAGGTTTTTTAGGTTTTTTAGGCTTTTCTAGCATTTTTTAAAGTTTTCTAGGCTTTTTTTTGTTTTCTAGGGTTTTTAAGGTTTTTTTGTTTTCTAGGATTTTTTTAGGGTTTTCAAGGATTTTTAGGGTTTTTTAGGGTTTTCTAAGATTTTTAGGATTTTTAAAATTTTTTAGGGTTTTCTAGGATTTTTATGGTTTTTTTCTGGATTTTAGGATTTTCTAGGATTTTTACAATTTTTTTGGGTTTTCTAGGATTTTTAGGGTTTTCTAGGATTTTTTCGGTTTTTAGGGTTTTCTACGGTTTTCAGGGTTTTTTAAGGTTTTCTAGGATTTTTAGGGTTTTCTAAGGTTTTTAAGGTTTTCTAGGCTTTTTAGGGTTCTTTAGAGTTTTCTAAGGTTTTTTTTAGAGTTTTCTAGTATTTTTTAGGGTTTTTTTTTGTTTTTAGGATTTTTTTGGGATTTCTAGGATTTTCTAGAATTTTTTAAAATTTTCTAAGATTTTTATGGTTTTTTAGAGTTTTTAGGGTTTTCTAGTATTTTTCAGGATTTTTTTGGGTTTTTATGGTTTTTTAGAGTTTTCTAGTATTTTTCAGGGTTTTCGGTTTTCTAGAGTTTTGTAGGGTTTTTTAGGGAGATCTAGGGCTTTCTAGAGTTTTTTAAAGTTTTCTAGGATTTTTATGGTTTTCTAGGATTTTTTAGGTTTTCTAGGATTTTTAGGGCTTTTTATGATATTTTAGGGTTTTCTAGGTTTTTTTGAGTTTTTTAGGGATTTCTATGATTTTTTAGGATTTTTTTAGGGGTTATCTATGGTTTTTTTAGTGTTTTCTAGGGTTTTCAGGATTTCTTTTTAGGGTTTTCTAGTGGTCTTTAAAGTTTTTAGGGTTTTCTAAAAAATTACAAAACCTTAAAAATCACTAAAAATCTTAGAAAAACATAAAAAAAACCCTAAAAACTCTAGAAAAAACCCAACTTTAAAAAACTCTAGAAAACCAAAAAACCCTAAAACACCTAGAAAACCCTGAAAAACCCTCGAAAACCCTAAAAAACCAAAAACCCTAAAACACTTAGAAAACCCCAAAAACCCTAAAAAACTATAAAACCCTAGAAAGTCCTAAAAAACTTTAAAAAACTATAGAAAACCTTGGAAAACCCTAAAAAACCCTAAAAAGTCCTAGAAATCCTAGAAAACACTAAAAAATCCTAAAAATCTTAGAAAATCCTAAAACACCTAGAAAACCCTAAAAACCCTAGAAAATTCTAAAAATCCTAGAAAACCCTAAAAAACCTAAAACCCCTAGAAAACCCTACAAAATCCTAAAAACCCTAGAAAACCATAAAAATCCTTGAAAACTTTTAAAAAACTCGAGAAAGTTCTAGAAAAAACTAAAAAACCCTAGAAAATACCCTAAAAACCATAGAAAACCAAAAAAATCCTAGAAAACTTTAAAAACCTATTGAAAATCCTAGAAAACCCTAAAAAACCCTAAAAACCCTAGAAAACCATAGAAATCTATAAAAAATCCTAGAAATTCTAAAAGGCCCTAGAAAACCATAAAAACTGCAAAAAATCCTAGAAAACCCTAAAAAAACCTAGAAAACCATAAAAATCCTAGAAAACTTAACAAAACTCTGGAAAACACTAGAAAACCCTAGCAAATCCTAAATAACTCCAAAAACCATAGAAAACTATAAAAACCAGAGAAAACAATAAAAAACCCTAAAAAGCACTAGAAATCCTGGAAAAGCCTAAAAAAACCTAAAAATCCTAGAAAACAAAAAACCCTAAATATCCTAGAAAACCCTAAAAACCATAGAAAATAATAAAAATCAGAGAAAACTTTAAAAAACTCTAGAAAACCCAAGAAAACCCTAAAAACCATAAAAATCCTAAGAAACCATAAAAATTCTAGAAAACCCTATACCCTAGAAATCCTAAAAGACACTAAAAAACCCTAAAAAGCACTGGAAATCCTAGAAAACCCTAGAAAACCAAAAAAAAATAACCGAAATACCCAAATAAAACCGTAAAAAAAACCCTAAAAATCGTAGCAAACAATAAAAATCATAGAAAACTTTAAAACCCTAAAACCCCAGAAAACCATAAAAACCCAAAAAACGCTAAAGTTTTTCAAGGGTTTTCTATAGTTTTTTAAAGTTTATTAGGGTGCTCTAGGATTTCTAGGGTTTTCTTTATGATTTTCTTGGGTTTTTAGGATTTTTAGGGTTTTCTTTATGATTTTAGGATATTTTAGGGTTTCAGAGTTTTCTAGTGTTTTTCAGGTTTTTTTTAGGTTTTTAAGGTTTTCTAGGTTTTCTAATGTTTTCCATAGTTTTCTATAATTTTTTTAAGTTTTCTAGGATTTTTAAGGTTTTATAGGGTTTTCTAGTGTTTTTTAGGATTTTCTTTACGGGTTTTTTAGTTTTTAAGGGTTTTCAAGGGTTTTTAGGGTTTTTAAGATTTTTAAGGTTTTCTAGGGTTTTTAGAGTTTTTAGCGTTTTCTAGGGTTTTTTGGGGGTTTTAGGGTTTTTTAGGGTTTTTAGGTATTTTTAGGATTTTCTAGGATTTTCTAGAGTTTTTTAAAGTTTTCTAGGATTTTTTTGGTCTTCTATGGTTTTTAGGGTTTTTATGGTTTTCTAGGACTTTTAAGGTATTTTAGAGTTTTTTAGAGTTTCTAGGATTTTTAGGGTTTTGTGAGTTTTCTAGGTTTTTTCAGGGTTTTTTAGGGTATTTAGGGTTTTCTACGGTTTTTAGGATTTTCTGGGGTTTTTATTGTTTTTTAGGGTTTTCTAGAGTTTTTTATAGTTTTCGAGAATCTTTATGGTTTTCTACGGTTTTTTAGGGTTTTCTAGGGTTTTTAGGATTTTTTAGGGTTTTTTAGGGTTTTTAGGATTTTTTAAGGTTTTTAGGCTTTTCTAGGGTTTTTAAGGTTTCCTAGGGTTTCTATGGTTTCCTAGGGTTTTTTAAGGTTTTTAGGGTTTTCTAAGGTTTTTAGGGTTTTTAAGGTTTTTTTGGGTTTTTAAGGTTTTCTAGGTTTTTTAATGTTTTCCATAGTTTTCTATAATTTTTAAAGTTTTCTATGAATTTTATGGTTTTTTAGGATTTTTAGAGTTTTCTCCGATTTTTTATGGTTTTCTAGGGTTTTTAGGGTTTTCTAGAGTTTTTTAAGGTTTTCTAGGATTTTTTTTTCTTTTCTTGGGCTTTTAGGATTTTTTAGGGTATTCTGTGTTTTTAGGGGTTTTTTATGGTTTTCGAGCCATTTTTAAGGTTTTGTAGGATTTTTTCGAGCTTTTAGGATTTTTTAGGGTTTTTTGGGTTTTTTAGGATTTTCTAGGCTTTTCTAGACTTTTTTAAAGTTTTGTAGGATTTTTTTGGTTTTCTAGGGTTTTTACGGTTTTTTTGTTTTCTAGGATTTTTTAGGGTTTTCAATGATTTTTTTGGGTTTTTTAGGATTTTCTAAGATTTTTAGGATTTTTTCGGGTTTTCTAGGATTTTTAGGGTTTTCTAGAGTTTTTTAAAGTTTTCTAGGATTTTTATGGTTTTTTTCGGGATTTTAGGGTTTTTATGATTTTTTAAGGTTTTCTAGGGTTTTAGGGTTTTTTAGTGTTCTTCAGGATTTTCTTGGGTTTTTTGGGTTTTCTAGTGTTCTTCAGGGTTTTCTACCGTTTTCTAGGGTTTTTAGGGTTCTCTAGGATTTTTAGGATTTTTTAGGATTTTTAGGATTTTCTAGGGTGGTTAAGGTTTTCTAGGATTTTTAGGGTTTTTTTAGGGTTTTTAGGGTTTTCTAGGGTGTTTAAGGTTTTCTAGGGTTTTTAGGGTTTTCTAGGTTTTTTAGGATTTTTAGGGTTTTCTAGGGTTTTTAGGGTTTTCTAGGGTTTCTATAATTTTCTAGGGTTTTTTAGGTTTTTTTGGGTTTTCTAGAGTTTTTTAATGTTTTCTTGTATTTTTTTGCTTTTCTAGGGCTTTTAGGGTATTCTGTGTTTTTAGGGTTTTTTTTATGGTTTTCGAGGCTTTTTTTAAGGTTTTGTAGGATTATTCAGGGTTTTAGGATTTTTTTTAGGGTTTTCTAAGGTTTTTTGGGTTTTTTAGGCTTTTCTAGCATTTTTTAAAGTTTTCTAGGATTTTTTTTTGTTTTCTAGGGTTTTTAAGGTTTTTTTTGTTTTCTAGGATTTTTTTAGGGTTTTCAAGGATTTTTAGGGTTTTTTAGGGTTTTCTAAGATTTTTAGGATTTTTAAAATTTTTTAGGGTTTTCTAGGATTTTTATGGTTTTTTTCTGGATTTTAGGATTTTCTAGGGTTTTTACAATTTTTTTGGGTTTTCTAGGGTTTTTAGGGTTTTCTAGGATTTTTTCGGTTTTTAGGGTTTTCTACGGTTTTCAGGGTTTTTTAAGGTTTTCTAGGATTTTTAGGGTTTTCTAAGGTTTTCTAAGGTTTTTTTTAGAGTTTTCTAGTATTTTTTAGGGTTTTTTTTTGTTTTTAGGATTTTTTTTGGGATTTCTAGGATTTTCTAGAGTTTTTTAAAATTTTCTAAGATTTTTATGGTTTTTTAGAGTTTTTAGGGTTTTCTAGTATTTTTCAGGATTTTTTTGGGTTTTTATGGTTTTTTAGAGTTTTCTAGTGTTTTTCAGGGTTTTCGGTTTTCTAGAGTTTTGTAGGGTTTTTTAGGGAGATCTAGGGCTTTCTAGAGTTTTTTAAAGTTTTCTAGGATTTTTATGGTTTTCTAGGATTTTTTAGGTTTTCTAGGATTTTTAGGGCTTTTTATGATATTTTAGGGTTTTCTAGGTTTTTTTGAGTTTTTTAGGGATTTCTATGATTTTTTAGGATTTTTTTAGGGGTTATCTATGGTTTTTTTAGTGTTTTCTAGGGTTTTCAGGATTTCTTTTTAGGGTTTTCTAGTGGTCTTTAAAGTTTTTAGGGTTTTCTAAAAAATTACAAAACCTTAAAAATCCCTAAAAATCTTAGAAAAACATAAAAAAAACCCTAAAAACTCTAGAAAAAACCCAACTTTAAAAAACTCTAGAAAACCAAAAAACCCTAAAACACCTAGAAAACCCTGAAAAACCCTCGAAAACCCTAAAAAACCAAAAACCCTAAAACACTTAGAAAACCCCAAAAACCCTAAAAAACTATAAAAATCCTAGAAAGTCCTAAAAAACTTTAAAAAACTATAGAAAACCTTGGAAAACCCTAAAAAACCCTAAAAAGTCCTAGAAATCCTAGAAAACACTAAAAAATCCTAAAAATCTTAGAAAATCCTAAAACACCTAGAAAACCCTAAAAAACCCTAGAAAATTCTAAAAATCCTAGAAAACCCTAAAAAACCTAAAACCCCTAGAAAACCCTACAAAATCCTAAAAACCCTAGAAAACCATAAAAATCCTTGAAAACTTTTAAAAAACTCGAGAAAGTTCTAGAAAAAACTAAAAAACCCTAGAAAATACCCTAAAAACCATAGAAAACCAAAAAAATCCTAGAAAACTTTAAAAACCTATTGAAAATCCTAGAAAACCCTAAAAAACCCTAAAAACCATAGAAAACCATAGAAATCTATAAAAAATCCTAGAAATTCTAAAAGACCCTAGAAAACCATAAAAACTGCAAAAAATCCTAGAAAACCCTAAAAAAACCTAGAAAACCATAAAAATCCTAGAAAACTTAACAAAACTCTGGAAAACACTAGAAAACCCTAGCAAATCCTAAATAACTCCAAAAACCATAGAAAACTATAAAAACCAGAGAAAACAATAAAAAACCCTAAAAAGCACTAGAAATCCTGGAAAAGCCTAAAAAAACCTAAAAATCCTAGAAAACAAAAAACCCTAAATATCCTAGA
Organism: Arachis ipaensis; assembly: GCF_059453495.1. Classification (NCBI taxonomy): domain Eukaryota; kingdom Viridiplantae; phylum Streptophyta; class Magnoliopsida; order Fabales; family Fabaceae; genus Arachis; species Arachis ipaensis. Next base: position 75,220,429 of record NC_142440.1, on the reverse strand, counting down.
AAACCCTAAAAACCATAGAAAATAATAAAAATCAGAGAAAAGTTTAAACAACTCTAGAAAACCCAAGAAAACCCTAAAAACCATAAAAATCCTAAGAAACCATAAAAATTCTAGAAAACCCTATACCCTAGAAATCCTAAAAGACCCTAAAAAACCCTAAAAAGCACTGGAAATCCTAGAAAACCCTAGAAAACAAAAAAAAAATAACCGAAATACCCAAATAAAACCGTAAAAAAAACCCTAAAAATTGTAGCAAACAATAAAAATCATAGAAAACTTTAAAACCCTAAAACCCCAGAAAACCATAAAAACCCAAAAAACGCTAAAGTTTTTCAAGGGTTTTCTATAGTTTTTTAAAGTTTATTAGGGTTCTCTAGGATTTCTAGGGTTTTCCTTATGATTTTCTTGAGTTTTTAGGATTTTTAGGGTTTTCTTTATGATTTTAGGATATTTTAGGGTTTCAGTGTTTTCTAGTGTTTTTCAGGTTTTTTTTAGGTTTTTAAGGTTTTCTAGGTTTTCTAATGTTTTCCATAGTTTTCTATAATTTTTTTAAGTTTTCTAGGATTTTTAAGGTTTTATAGGGTTTTCTAGTGTTTTTTAGGATTTTCTTTACGGGTTTTTTAGTTTTTAAGGGTTTTTAGGGTTTTTAAGATTTTTAAGGTTTTCTAGGGTTTTTAGAGTTTTTAGCGTTTTCTAGAGTTTTTTGGGGGTTTTAGGGTTTTTTAGGGTTTTTAGGTATTTTTAGGATTTTCTAGGATTTTCTAGAGTTTTTTAAAGTTTTCTAGGATTTTTTTGGTCTTCTATGGTTTTTAGGGTTTTTATGGTTTTCTAGGACTTTTAAGGTATTTTAGAGTTTTTTAGAGTTTCTAGGATTTTTAGGGTTTTGTGAGTTTTCTAGGTTTTTTCAGGGTTTTTTAGGGTATTTAGGGTTTTCTACGGTTTTTAGGATTTTCTGGGGTTTTTATTGTTTTTTAGGGTTTTCTAGAGTTTTTTATAGTTTTCGAGAATCTTTATGGTTTTCTACGGTTTTTTAGGGTTTTCTAGGGTTTTTAGGATTTTTTAGGGTTTTTTAGGGTTTTTAGGATTTTTAAGGTTTTTAGGCTTTTCTAGGGTTTTTAAGGTTTCCTAGGGTTTCTATGGTTTCCTAGGGTTTTTTAAGGTTTTTAGGGTTTTCTAGGGTTTTTAGGGTTTTTAAGGTTTTTTTGGGTTTTTAAGGTTTTCTAGGTTTTTTAATGTTTTCCATAGTTTTCTATAATTTTTAAAGTTTTCTATGAATTTTATGGTTTTTTAGGATTTTTAGAGTTTTCTCCGATTTTTTATGGTTTTCAAGGGTTTTTAGGGTTTTCTAGAGTTTTTTAAGGTTTTCTAGGATTTTTTTTTTCTTTTCTTGGGCTTTTAGGATTTTTTTAGGGTATTCTTTGTTTTTAGGGGTTTTTTATGGTTTTCGAGCCATTTTTAAGGTTTTGTAGGATTTTTTCGAGCTTTTAGGATTTTTTAGGGTTTTTTGGGTTTTTTAGGATTTTCTAGGCTTTTCTAGACTTTTTTAAAGTTTTGTAGGATTTTTTTGGTTTTCTAGGGTTTTTACGGTTTTTTTGTTTTCTAGGATTTTTTAGGGTTTTCAATGATTTTTTTGGGTTTTTTAGGGTTTTCTAAGATTTTTAGGATTTTTTCGGGTTTTCTAGGATTTTTAGGGTTTTCTAGAGTTTTTTAAAGTTTTCTAGGATTTTTATGGTTTTTTTCGGGATTTTAGGGTTTTTATGATTTTTTAAGGTTTTCTAGGGTTTTAGGATTTTTTAGTGTTCTTCAGGATTTTCTTGGGTTTTTTGGGTTTTCTAGTGTTCTTCAGGGTTTTCTACCGTTTTCTAGGGTTTTTAGGGTTCTCTAGGATTTTTAGGATTTTTTAGGATTTTTAGGATTTTCTAGGGTGGTTAAGGTTTTCTAGGATTTTTAGGGTTTTTTTAGGGTTTTTAGGGTTTTCTAGGGTGTTTAAGGTTTTCTAGGGTTTTTAGGGTTTTCTAGGTTTTTTAGGATTTTTAGGGTTTTCTAGGGTTTTTAAGGTTTTCTAGGGTTTTTAGGGTTTTCTAGGGTTTCTATAATTTTCTAGGGTTTTTTAGGTTTTCTTGGGTTTTCTAGAGTTTTTTAATGTTTTCTTGTATTTTTTTGCTTTTCTAGGGCTTTTAGGGTATTCTGTGTTTTTAGGGTTTTTTTTATGGTTTTCGAGGCTTTTTTTAAGGTTTTGTAGGATTATTCAGGGTTTTAGGATTTTTTTTTAGGGTTTTCTAAGGTTTTTTGGGTTTTTTAGGCTTTTCTAGCATTTTTTAAAGTTTTCTAGGATTTTTTTTTGTTTTCTAGGGTTTTTAAGGTTTTTTTTGTTTTCTAGGATTTTTTTAGGGTTTTCAAGGATTTTTAGGGTTTTTTAGGGTTTTCTAAGATTTTTAGGATTTTTAAAATTTTTTAGGGTTTTCTAGGATTTTTATGGTTTTTTTCTGGATTTTAGGATTTTCTAGGGTTTTTACAATTTTTTTGGGTTTTCTAGGGTTTTTAGGGTTTTCTAGGATTTTTTCGGTTTTTAGGGTTTTCTACGGTTTTCAGGGTTTTTTAAGGTTTTCTAGGATTTTTAGGGTTTTCTAAGGTTTTCTAAGGTTTTTTTTAGAGTTTTCTAGTATTTTTTAGGGTTTTTTTTTTTGTTTTTAGGATTTTTTTGGGATTTCTAGGATTTTCTAGAGTTTTTTAAAATTTTCTAAGATTTTTATGGTTTTTTAGAGTTTTTAGGGTTTTCTAGTATTTTTCAGGATTTTTTTTGGGTTTTTATGGTTTTTTAGAGTTTTCTAGTGTTTTTCAGGGTTTTCGGTTTTCTAGAGTTTTGTAGGGTTTTTTAGGGAGATCTAGGGCTTTCTAGAGTTTTTTAAAGTTTTCTAGGATTTTTATGGTTTTCTAGGATTTTTTAGGTTTTCTAGGATTTTTAGGGCTTTTTATGATATTTTAGGGTTTTCTAGGTTTTTTTGAGTTTTTTAGGGATTTCTATGATTTTTTAGGATTTTTTTAGGGGTTATCTATGGTTTTTTTAGTGTTTTCTAGGGTTTTCAGGATTTCTTTTTAGGGTTTTCTAGTGGTCTTTAAAGTTTTTAGGGTTTTCTAAAAAATTACAAAACCTTAAAAATCCCTAAAAATCTTAGAAAAACATAAAAAAAACCCTAAAAACTCTAGAAAAAACCCAACTTTAAAAAACTCTAGAAAACCAAAAAACCCTAAAACACCTAGAAAACCCTGAAAAACCCTCGAAAACCCTAAAACACTTAGAAAACCCCAAAAACCCTAAAAAACTATAAAAATCCTAGAAAGTCCTAAAAAACTTTAAAAAACTATAGAAAACCTTGGAAAACCCTAAAAAACCCTAAAAAGTCCTAGAAATCCTAGAAAACACTAAAAAACCCTAAAAATCTTAGAAAATCCTAAAACACCTAGAAAACCCTAAAAAACCCTAGAAAATTCTAAAAATCCTAGAAAACCCTAAAAAACCTAAAACCCCTAGAAAACCCTACAAAATCCTAAAAACCCTAGAAAACCATAAAAATTCTTGAAAACTTTTAAAAAACTCGAGAAAGTTCTAGAAAAAACTAAAAAACCCTAGAAAATACCCTAAAAACCATAGAAAACCAAAAAAAATCCTAGAAAACTTTAAAAACCTATTGAAAATCCTAGAAAACCCTAAAAAATCCTAAAAACCCTAGAAAACCATAGAAATCTATAAAAAATCCTAGAAATTCTAAAAGACCCTAGAAAACCATAAAAACTGCAAAAAATCCTAGAAAACCCTAAAAAAACCTAGAAAACCATAAAAATCCTAGAAAACTTAACAAAACTCTGGAAAACACTAGAAAACCCTAGCAAATCCTAAATAACTCCAAAAACCATAGAAAACTATAAAAACCAGAGAAAACAATAAAAAACCCTAAAAAGCACTAGAAATCCTGGAAAAGCCTAAAAAAACCTAAAAATCCTAGAAAACAAAAAACCCTAAATATCCTAGAAAACCCTAAAAACCATAGAAAAAAATAAAAATCAGAGAAAACTTTAAAAAACTCTAGAAAACCCAAGAAAACCCTAAAAACCATAAAAATCCTAGGAAACCATAAAAATTCTAGAAAACCCTATACCCTAGAAATCCTAAAAGACCCTAAAAAACCCTAAAAAGCACTGGAAATCCTAGAAAACCCTAGAAAACCAAAAAAAAATAACCGAAATACCCAAATAAAACCGTAAAAAAAACCCTAAAAATCGTAGCAAACAATAAAAATCATAGAAAACTTTAAAACCCTAAAACCCCAGAAAACCATAAAAACCCAAAAAACGCTAAAGTTTTTCAAGGGTTTTCTATAGTTTTTTAAAGTTTATTAGGGTTCTCTAGGATTTCTAGGGTTCTCTTTATGATTTTCTTGGGTTTTTAGGATTTTTAGGGTTTTCTTTATGATTTTAGGATATTTTAGGGTTTCAGAGTTTTCTAGTGTTTTTCAGGTTTTTTTTAGGTTTTTAAGGTTTTCTAGGTTTTCTAATGTTTTCCATAGTTTTCTATAATTTTTTTAAGTTTTCTAGGATTTTTAAGGTTTTATAGGGTTTTCTAGTGTTTTTTAGGATTTTCTTTACGGGTTTTTTAGTTTTTAAGGGTTTTCAAGGGTTTTTAGGGTTTTTAAGATTTTTAAGGTTTTCTAGGGTTTTTAGAGTTTTTAGCGTTTTCTAGGGTTTTTTGGGGGTTTTAGGGTTTTTTAGGGTTTTTAGGTATTTTTAGGATTTTCTAGGATTTTCTAGAGTTTTTTAAAGTTTTCTAGGATTTTTTTGGTCTTCTATGGTTTTTAGGGTTTTTATGGTTTTCTAGGACTTTTAAGGTATTTTAGAGTTTTTTAGAGTTTCTAGGATTTTTAGGGTTTTGTGAGTTTTCTAGGTTTTTTCAGGGTTTTTTAGGGTATTTAGGGTTTTCTACGGTTTTTAGGATTTTCTGGGGTTTTTATTGTTTTTTAGGGTTTTCTAGAGTTTTTTATAGTTTTCGAGAATCTTTATGGTTTTCTACGGTTTTTTAGGGTTTTCTAGGGTTTTTAAGATTTTTTAGGGTTTTTTAGGGTTTTTAGGATTTTTTAAGGTTTTTAGGCTTTTCTAGGGTTTTTAAGGTTTCCTAGGGTTTCTATGGTTTCCTAGGGTTTTTTAAGGTTTTTAGGGTTTTCTAGGGTTTTTAGGGTTTTTAAGGTTTTTTGGGTTTTTAATGTTTTCCATAGTTTTCTATAATTTTTAAAGTTTTCTATGAATTTTATGGTTTTTTAGGATTTTTAGAGTTTTCTCCGATTTTTTATGGTTTTCTAGGGTTTTTAGGGTTTTCTAGAGTTTTTTAAGGTTTTCTAGGATTTTTTTTCTTTTCTTGGGCTTTTAGGATTTTTTTAGGGTATTCTGTGTTTTTAGGGGTTTTTTATGGTTTTCGAGCCATTTTTAAGGTTTTGTAGGATTTTTTCGAGCTTTTAGGATTTTTTAGGGTTTTTTGGGTTTTTTAGGATTTTCTAGGCTTTTCTAGACTTTTTTAAAGTTTTGTAGGATTTTTTTGGTTTTCTAGGGTTTTTACGGTTTTTTTGTTTTCTAGGATTTTTTAGGGTTTTCAATGATTTTTTTGGGTTTTTTAGGGTTTTCTAAGATTTTTAGGATTTTTTCGGGTTTTCTAGGATTTTTAGGGTTTTCTAGAGTTTTTTAAAGTTTTCTAGGATTTTTATGGTTTTTTTCGGGATTTTAGGGTTTTTATGATTTTTTAAGGTTTTCTAGGGTTTTAGGATTTTTTAGTGTTCTTCAGGATTTTCTTGGGTTTTTTGGGTTTTCTAGTGTTCTTCAGGGTTTTCTACCGTTTTCTAGGGTTTTTAGGGTTCTCTAGGATTTTTAGGATTTTTTAGGATTTTTAGGATTTTCTAGGGTGGTTAAGGTTTTCTAGGATTTTTAGGGTTTTTTTTAGGGTTTTTAGGGTTTTCTAGGGTGTTTAAGGTTTTCTAGGGTTTTTAGGGTTTTCTAGGTTTTTTAGGATTTTTAGGGTTTTCTAGGGTTTTTAAGGTTTTCTAGGGTTTTTAGGGTTTTCTAGGGTTTCTATAATTTTCTAGGGTTTTTTAGGTTTTCTTGGGTTTTCTAGAGTTTTTTAATGTTTTCTTGTATTTTTTTGCTTTTCTAGGGCTTTTAGGGTATTCTGTGTTTTTAGGGTTTTTTTTATGGTTTTCGAGGCTTTTTTTAAGGTTTTGTAGGATTATTCAGGGTTTTAGGATTTTTTTTTAGGGTTTTCTAAGGTTTTTTGGGTTTTTTAGGCTTTTCTAGCATTTTTTAAAGTTTTCTAGGATTTTTTTTTGTTTTCTAGGGTTTTTAAGTTTTTTTTTGTTTTCTAGGATTTTTTTAGGGTTTTCAAGGATTTTTAGGGTTTTTTAGGGTTTTCTAAGATTTTTAGGATTTTTAAAATTTTTTAGGGTTTTCTAGGATTTTTATGGTTTTTTTCTGGATTTTAGGATTTTCTAGGGTTTTTACAATTTTTTTGGGTTTTCTAGGGTTTTTAGGGTTTTCTAGGATTTTTTCGGTTTTTAGGGTTTTCTACGGTTTTCAGGGTTTTTTAAGGTTTTCTAGGATTTTTAGGGTTTTCTAAGGTTTTCTAAGGTTTTTTTTAGAGTTTTCTAGTATTTTTTAGGGTTTTTTTTTTGTTTTTAGGATTTTTTTGGGATTTCTAGGATTTTCTAGAGTTTTTTAAAATTTTCTAAGATTTTTATGGTTTTTTAGAGTTTTTAGGGTTTTCTAGTATTTTTCAGGATTTTTTTGGGTTTTTATGGTTTTTTAGAGTTTTCTAGTGTTTTTCAGGGTTTTCGGTTTTCTAGAGTTTTGTAGGGTTTTTTAGGGAGATCTAGGGCTTTCTAGAGTTTTTTAAAGTTTTCTAGGATTTTTATGGTTTTCTAGGATTTTTTAGGTTTTCTAGGATTTTTAGGGCTTTTTATGATATTTTAGGGTTTTCTAGGTTTTTTTGAGTTTTTTAGGGATTTCTATGATTTTTTAGGATTTTTTTAGGGGTTATCTATGGTTTTTTTAGTGTTTTCTAGGGTTTTCAGGATTTCTTTTTAGGGTTTTCTAGTGGTCTTTAAAGTTTTTAGGGTTTTCTAAAAAATTACAAAACCTTAAAAATCCCTAAAAATCTTAGAAAAACATAAAAAAAACCCTAAAAACTCTAGAAAAAACCCAACTTTAAAAAACTCTAGAAAACCAAAAAACCCTAAAACACCTAGAAAACCCTGAAAAACCCTCGAAAACCCTAAAACACTTAGAAAACCCCAAAAACCCTAAAAAACTATAAAAATCCTAGAAAGTCCTAAAAAACTTTAAAAAACTATAGAAAACCTTGGAAAACCCTAAAAAACCCTAAAAAGTCCTAGAAATCCTAGAAAACACTAAAAAATCCTAAAAATCTTAGAAAATCCTAAAACACCTAGAAAACCCTAAAAAACCCTAGAAAATTCTAAAAATCCTAGAAAACCCTAAAAAACCTAAAACCCCTAGAAAACCCTACAAAATCCTAAAAACCCTAGAAAACCATAAAAATTCTTGAAAACTTTTAAAAAACTCGAGAAAGTTCTAGAAAAAACTAAAAAACCCTAGAAAATACCCTAAAAACCATGGAAAACCAAAAAAAATCCTAGAAAACTTTAAAAACCTATTGAAAATCCTAGAAAACCCTAAAAAATCCTAAAAACCCTAGAAAACCATAGAAATCTATAAAAAATCCTAGAAATTCTAAAAGACCCTAGAAAACCATAAAAACTGCAAAAAATCCTAGAAAACCCTAAAAAAACCTAGAAAACCATAAAAATCCTAGAAAACTTAACAAAACTCTGGAAAACACTAGAAAACCCTAGCAAATCCTAAATAACTCCAAAAACCATAGAAAACTATAAAAACCAGAGAAAACAATAAAAAACCCTAAAAAGCACTAGAAATCCTGGAAAAGCCTAAAAAAACCTAAAAATCCTAGAAAACAAAAAACCCTAAATATCCTAGAAAACCCTAAAAACCATAGAAAAAAATAAAAATCAGAGAAAACTTTAAAAAACTCTAGAAAACCCAAGAAAACCCTAAAAACCATAAAAATCCTAGGAAACCATAAAAATTCTAGAAAACCCTATACCCTAGAAATCCTAAAAGACCCTAAAAAACCCTAAAAAGCACTGGAAATCCTAGAAAACCCTAGAAAACCAAAAAAAAATAACCGAAATACCCAAATAAAACCGTAAAAAAAACCCTAAAAATCGTAGCAAACAATAAAAATCATAGAAAACTTTAAAACCCTAAAACCCCAGAAAACCATAAAAACCCAAAAAACGCTAAAGTTTTTCAAGGGTTTTCTATAGTTTTTTAAAGTTTATTAGGGTTCTCTAGGATTTCTAGGGTTCTCTTTATGATTTTCTTGGGTTTTTAGGATTTTTAGGGTTTTCTTTATGATTTTAGGATATTTTAGGGTTTCAGAGTTTTCTAGTGTTTTTCAGGTTTTTTTTAGGTTTTTAAGGTTTTCTAGGTTTTCTAATGTTTTCCATAGTTTTCTATAATTTTTTTAAGTTTTCTAGGATTTTTAAGGTTTTATAGGGTTTTCTAGTGTTTTTTAGGATTTTCTTTACGGGTTTTTTAGTTTTTAAGGGTTTTCAAGGGTTTTTAGGGTTTTTAAGATTTTTAAGGTTTTCTAGGGTTTTTAGAGTTTTTAGCGTTTTCTAGGGTTTTTTGGGGGTTTTAGGGTTTTTTAGGGTTTTTAGGTATTTTTAGGATTTTCTAGGATTTTCTAGAGTTTTTTAAAGTTTTCTAGGATTTTTTTGGTCTTCTATGGTTTTTAGGGTTTTTATGGTTTTCTAGGACTTTTAAGGTATTTTAGAGTTTTTTAGAGTTTCTAGGATTTTTAGGGTTTTGTGAGTTTTCTAGGTTTTTTCAGGGTTTTTTAGGGTATTTAGGGTTTTCTACGGTTTTTAGGATTTTCTGGGGTTTTTATTGTTTTTTAGGGTTTTCTAGAGTTTTTTATAGTTTTCGAGAATCTTTATGGTTTTCTACGGTTTTTTAGGGTTTTCTAGGGTTTTTAGGATTTTTTAGGGTTTTTTAGGGTTTTTAGGATTTTTTAAGGTTTTTAGGCTTTTCTAGGGTTTTTAAGGTTTCCTAGGGTTTCTATGGTTTCCTAGGGTTTTTTAAGGTTTTTAGGGTTTTCTAGGGTTTTTAGGGTTTTTAAGGTTTTTTTGGGTTTTTAATGTTTTCCATAGTTTTCTATAATTTTTAAAGTTTTCTATGAATTTTATGGTTTTTTAAAATTTTTAGAGTTTTCTCCGATTTTTTATGGTTTTCTAGGGTTTTTAGGGTTTTCTAGAGTTTTTTAAGGTTTTCTAGGATTTTTTTTCTTTTCTTGGGCTTTTAGGATTTTTTTAGGGTATTCTGTGTTTTTAGGGGTTTTTTATGGTTTTCGAGCCTTTTTTAAGGTTTTGTAGGATTTTTTCGAGCTTTTAGGATTTTTTTAGGGTTTTTTGGGTTTTTTAGGATTTTCTAGGCTTTTCTAGACTTTTTTAAAGTTTTGTAGGATTTTTTTGGTTTTCTAGGGTTTTTACGGTTTTTTTGTTTTCTAGGATTTTTTAGGGTTTTCAATGATTTTTTTGGGTTTTTTAGGGTTTTCTAAGATTTTTAGGATTTTTTCGGGTTTTCTAGGATTTTTAGGGTTTTCTAGAGTTTTTTAAAGTTTTCTAGGATTTTTATGGTTTTTTTTCGGGATTTTAGGGTTTTTATGATTTTTTAAGGTTTTCTAGGGTTTTAGGGTTTTTTAGTGTTCTTCAGGATTTTCTTGGGTTTTTTGGGTTTTCTAGTGTTCTTCAGGGTTTTCTACCGTTTTCTAGGGTTTTTAGGGTTCTCTAGGATTTTTAGGATTTTTTAGGATTTTTAGGATTTTCTAGGGTGGTTAAGGTTTTCTAGGATTTTTAAGGTTTTTTTAGGGTTTTTAGGGTTTTCTAGGGTGTTTAAGGTTTTCTAGGGTTTTTAGGGTTTTCTAGGTTTTTTAGGATTTTTAGGGTTTTTTTTATTGTTTTTAAGGTTTTCTAGGGTTTTTAGGGTTTTCTAGGGTTTCTATAATTTTCTAGGGTTTTTTAGGATTTTTAGAGTTTTTTAATGTTTTCTTGTATTTTTTTGCTTTTCTAGGGCTTTTAGGGTATTCTGTGTTTTTAGGGTTTTTTTTATGGTTTTCGAGGCTTTTTTTAAGGTTTTGTAGGATTATTCAGGGTTTTAGGATTTTTTTTTAGGATTTTCTAAGGTTTTTTAGGCTTTTCTAGCATTTTTTAAAGTTTTCTAGGCTTTTTTTTGTTTTCTAGGGTTTTTAAGGTTTTTTTGTTTTCTAGGATTTTTTTAGGGTTTTCAAGGATTTTTAGGGTTTTTTAGGGTTTTCTAAGATTTTTAGGATTTTTAAAATTTTTTAGGGTTTTCTAGGATTTTTAAGGTTTTTTTCTGGATTTTAGGATTTTCTAGGATTTTTACAATTTTTTTGGGTTTTCTAGGATTTTTAGGGTTTTCTAGGATTTTTTCGGTTTTTAGGGTTTTCTACGGTTTTCAGGGTTTTTTAAGGTTTTCTAGGATTTTTAGGGTTTTCTAAGGTTTTTAAGGTTTTCTAGGCTTTTTAGGGTTCTTTAGAGTTTTCTAAGGTTTTTTTTAGAGTTTTCTAGTATTTTTTAGGGTTTTTTTTTTGTTTTTAGGATTTTTTTGGGATTTCTAGGATTTTCTAGAGTTTTTTAAAATTTTCTAAGATTTTTATGGTTTTTTAGAGTTTTTAGGGTTTTCTAGTATTTTTCAGGATTTTTTTGGGTTTTTATGGTTTTTTAGAGTTTTCTAGTGTTTTTCAGGGTTTTCGGTTTTCTAGAGTTTTGTAGGGTTTTTTAGGGAGATCTAGGGCTTTCTAGAGTTTTTTAAAGTTTTCTAGGATTTTTATGGTTTTCTAGGATTTTTTAGGTTTTCTAGGATTTTTAGGGCTTTTTATGATATTTTAGGGTTTTCTAGGTTTTTTTGAGTTTTTTAGGGATTTCTATGATTTTTTAGGATTTTTTTAGGGGTTATCTATGGTTTTTTTAGTGTTTTCTAGGGTTTTCAGGATTTCTTTTTAGGGTTTTCTAGTGGTCTTTAAAGTTTTTAGGGTTTTCTAAAAAATTACAAAACCTTAAAAATCCCTAAAAATCTTAGAAAAACATAAAAAAAACCCTAAAAACTCTAGAAAAAACCCAACTTTAAAAAACTCTAGAAAACCAAAAAACCCTAAAACACCTAGAAAACCCTGAAAAACCCTCGAAAACCCTAAAACACTTAGAAAACCCCAAAAACCCTAAAAAACTATAAAAATCCTAGAAAGTCCTAAAAAACTTTAAAAAACTATAGAAAACCTTGGAAAACCCTAAAAAACCCTAAAAAGTCCTAGAAATCCTAGAAAACACTAAAAAACCCTAAAAATCTTAGAAAATCCTAAAACACCTAGAAAACCCTAAAAAACCCTAGAAAATTCTAAAAATCCTAGAAAACCCTAAAAAACCTAAAACCCCTAGAAAACCCTACAAAATCCTAAAAACCCTAGAAAACCATAAAAATTCTTGAAAACTTTTAAAAAACTCGAGAAAGTTCTAGAAAAAACTAAAAAACCCTAGAAAATACCCTAAAAACCATAGAAAACCAAAAAAAATCCTAGAAAACTTTAAAAACCTATTGAAAATCCTAGAAAACCCTAAAAAATCCTAAAAACCCTAGAAAACCATAGAAATCTATAAAAAATCCTAGAAATTCTAAAAGACCCTAGAAAACCATAAAAACTGCAAAAAATCCTAGAAAACCCTAAAAAAACCTAGAAAACCATAAAAATCCTAGAAAACTTAACAAAACTCTGGAAAACACTAGAAAACCCTAGCAAATCCTAAATAACTCCAAAAACCATAGAAAACTATAAAAACCAGAGAAAACAATAAAAAACCCTAAAAAGCACTAGAAATCCTGGAAAAGCCTAAAAAAACCTAAAAATCCTAGAAAACAAAAAACCCTAAATATCCTAGAAAACCCTAAAAACCATAGAAAAAAATAAAAATCAGAGAAAACTTTAAAAAACTCTAGAAAACCCAAGAAAACCCTAAAAACCATAAAAATCCTAGGAAACCATAAAAATTCTAGAAAACCCTATACCCTAGAAATCCTAAAAGACCCTAAAAAACCCTAAAAAGCACTGGAAATCCTAGAAAACCCTAGAAAACCAAAAAAAAATAACCGAAATACCCAAATAAAACCGTAAAAAAAACCCTAAAAATCGTAGCAAACAATAAAAATCATAGAAAACTTTAAAACCCTAAAACCCCAGAAAACCATAAAAACCCAAAAAACGCTAAAGTTTTTCAAGGGTTTTCTATAGTTTTTTAAAGTTTATTAGGGTTCTCTAGGATTTCTAGGGTTCTCTTTATGATTTTCTTGGGTTTTTAGGATTTTTAGGGTTTTCTTTATGATTTTAGGATATTTTAGGGTTTCAGAGTTTTCTAGTGTTTTTCAGGTTTTTTTTAGGTTTTTAAGGTTTTCTAGATTTTCTAATGTTTTCCATAGTTTTCTATAATTTTTTTAAGTTTTCTAGGATTTTTAAGGTTTTATAGGGTTTTCTAGTGTTTTTTAGGATTTTCTTTACGGGTTTTTTAGTTTTTAAGGGTTTTCAAGGGTTTTTAGGGTTTTTAAGATTTTTAAGGTTTTCTAGGGTTTTTAGAGTTTTTAGCGTTTTCTAGGGTTTTTTGGGGGTTTTAGGGTTTTTTAGGGTTTTTAGGTATTTTTAGGATTTTCTAGGATTTTCTAGAGTTTTTTAAAGTTTTCTAGGATTTTTTTGGTCTTCTATGGTTTTTAGGGTTTTTATGGTTTTCTAGGACTTTTAAGGTATTTTAGAGTTTTTTAGAGTTTCTAGGATTTTTAGGGTTTTGTGAGTTTTCTAGGTTTTTTCAGGGTTTTTTAGGGTATTTAGGGTTTTCTACGGTTTTTAGGATTTTCTGGGGTTTTTATTGTTTTTTAGGGTTTTCTAGAGTTTTTTATAGTTTTCGAGAATCTTTATGGTTTTCTACGGTTTTTTAGGGTTTTCTAGGGTTTTTAAGATTTTTTAGGGTTTTTTAGGGTTTTTAGGATTTTTTAAGGTTTTTAGGCTTTTCTAGGGTTTTTAAGGTTTCCTAGGGTTTCTATGGTTTCCTAGGGTTTTTTAAGGTTTTTAGGGTTTTCTAGGGTTTTTAGGGTTTTTAAGGTTTTTTTGGGTTTTTAATGTTTTCCATAGTTTTCTATAATTTTTAAAGTTTTCTATGAATTTTATGGTTTTTTAGGATTTTTAGAGTTTTCTCCGATTTTTTATGGTTTTCTAGGGTTTTTAGGGTTTTCTAGAGTTTTTTAAGGTTTTCTAGGATTTTTTTTCTTTTCTTGGGCTTTTAGGATTTTTTTAGGGTATTCTGTGTTTTTAGGGGTTTTTTATGGTTTTCGAGCCATTTTTAAGGTTTTGTAGGATTTTTTCGAGCTTTTAGGATTTTTTAGGGTTTTTTGGGTTTTTTAGGATTTTCTAGGCTTTTCTAGACTTTTTTAAAGTTTTGTAGGATTTTTTTGGTTTTCTAGGGTTTTTACGGTTTTTTTGTTTTCTAGGATTTTTTAGGGTTTTCAATGATTTTTTTGGGTTTTTTAGGGTTTTCTAAGATTTTTAGGATTTTTTCGGGTTTTCTAGGATTTTTAGGGTTTTCTAGAGTTTTTTAAAGTTTTCTAGGATTTTTATGGTTTTTTTCGGGATTTTAGGGTTTTTATGATTTTTTAAGGTTTTCTAGGGTTTTAGGATTTTTTAGTGTTCTTCAGGATTTTATTGGGTTTTTTGGGTTTTCTAGTGTTCTTCAGGGTTTTCTACCGTTTTCTAGGGTTTTTAGGGTTCTCTAGGATTTTTAGGATTTTTTAGGATTTTTAGGATTTTCTAGGGTGGTTAAGGTTTTCTAGGGTTTTTAGGGTTTTCTAGGTTTTTTAGGATTTTTAGGGTTTTCTAGGGTTTTTAAGGTTTTCTAGGGTTTTTAGGGTTTTCTAGGGTTTCTATAATTTTCTAGGGTTTTTTAGGTTTTCTTGGGTTTTCTAGAGTTTTTTAATGTTTTCTTGTATTTTTTTGCTTTTCTAGGGCTTTTAGGGTATTCTGTGTTTTTAGGGTTTTTTTTATGGTTTTCGAGGCTTTTTTTAAGGTTTTGTAGGATTATTCAGGGTTTTAGGATTTTTTTTAGGGTTTTCTAAGGTTTTTTGGGTTTTTTAGGCTTTTCTAGCATTTTTTAAAGTTTTCTAGGATTTTTTTTTGTTTTCTAGGGTTTTTAAGGTTTTTTTTGTTTTCTAGGATTTTTTTAGGGTTTTCAAGGATTTTTAGGGTTTTTTAGGGTTTTCTAAGATTTTTAGGATTTTTAAAATTTTTTAGGGTTTTCTAGGATTTTTATGGTTTTTTTCTGGATTTTAGGATTTTCTAGGGTTTTTACAATTTTTTTGGGTTTTCTAGGGTTTTTAGGGTTTTCTAGGATTTTTTCGGTTTTTAGGGTTTTCTACGGTTTTCAGGGTTTTTTAAGGTTTTCTAGGATTTTTAGGGTTTTCTAAGGTTTTCTAAGGTTTTTTTTAGAGTTTTCTAGTATTTTTTAGGGTTTTTTTTTTTGTTTTTAGGATTTTTTTGGGATTTCTAGGATTTTCTAGAGTTTTTTAAAATTTTCTAAGATTTTTATGGTTTTTTAGAGTTTTTAGGGTTTTCTAGTATTTTTCAGGATTTTTTTGGGTTTTTATGGTCTTTTAGAGTTTTCTAGTGTTTTTCAGGGTTTTCGGTTTTCTAGAGTTTTGTAAGGTTTTTTAGGGAGATCTAGGGCTTTCTAGAGTTTTTTAAAGTTTTCTAGGATTTTTATGGTTTTCTAGGATTTTTTAGGGTTTTCTAGGTTTTTTTGAGTTTTTTAGGGATTTCTATGATTTTTTAGGATTTTTTTAGGGGTTATCTATGGTTTTTTTAGTGTTTTCTAGGGTTTTCAGGATTTCTTTTTAGGGTTTTCTAGTGGTCTTTAAAGTTTTTAGGGTTTTCTAAAAAATTACAAAACCTTAAAAATCCCTAAAAATCTTAGAAAAACATAAAAAAAACCCTAAAAACTCTAGAAAAAACCCAACTTTAAAAAACTCTAGAAAACCAAAAAACCCTAAAACACCTAGAAAACCCTGAAAAACCCTCGAAAACCCTAAAACACTTAGAAAACCCCAAAAACCCTAAAAAACTATAAAAATCCTAGAAAGTCCTAAAAAACTTTAAAAAACTATAGAAAACCTTGGAAAACCCTAAAAAACCCTAAAAAGTTCCTAGAAATCCTAGAAAACACTAAAAAATCCTAAAAATCTTAGAAAATCCTAAAACACCTAGAAAACCCTAAAAAACCCTAGAAAATTCTAAAAATCCTAGAAAACCCTAAAAAACCTAAAACCCCTAGAAAACCCTACAAAATCCTAAAAACCCTAGAAAACCATAAAAATTCTTGAAAACTTTTAAAAAACTCGAGAAAGTTCTAGAAAAAACTAAAAAACCCTAGAAAATACCCTAAAAACCATAGAAAACCAAAAAAAATCCTAGAAAACTTTAAAAACCTATTGAAAATCCTAGAAAACCCTAAAAAATCCTAAAAACCCTAGAAAACCATAGAAATCTATAAAAAATCCTAGAAATTCTAAAAGACCCTAGAAAACCATAAAAACTGCAAAAAATCCTAGAAAACCCTAAAAAAACCTAGAAAACCATAAAAATCCTAGAAAACTTAACAAAACTCTGGAAAACACTAGAAAACCCTAGCAAATCCTAAATAACTCCAAAAACCATAGAAAACTATAAAAACCAGAGAAAACAATAAAAAACCCTAAAAAGCACTAGAAATCCTGGAAAAGCCTAAAAAAACCTAAAAATCCTAGAAAACAAAAAACCCTAAATATCCTAGAAAACCCTAAAAACCATAGAAAAAAATAAAAATCAGAGAAAACTTTAAAAAACTCTAGAAAACCCAAGAAAACCCTAAAAACCATAAAAATCCTAAGAAACCATAAAAATTCTAGAAAACCCTATACCCTAGAAATCCTAAAAGACCCTAAAAAACCCTAAAAAGCACTGGAAATCCTAGAAAACCCTAGAAAACCAAAAAAAAATAACCGAAATACCCAATTAAAACCGTAAAAAAAACCCTAAAAATCGTAGCAAACAATAAAAATCATAGAAAACTTTAAAACCCTAAAACCCCAGAAAACCATAAAAACCCAAAAAACGCTAAAGTTTTTCAAGGGTTTTCTATAGTTTTTTAAAGTTTATTAGGGTTCTCTAGGATTTCTAGGGTTCTCTTTATGATTTTCTTGGGTTTTTAGGATTTTTAGGGTTTTCTTTATGATTTTAGGATATTTTAGGGTTTCAGAGTTTTCTAGTGTTTTTCAGGTTTTTTTTAGGTTTTTAAGGTTTTCTAGGTTTTCTAATGTTTTCCATAGTTTTCTATAATTTTTTTAAGTTTTCTAGGATTTTTAAGGTTTTATAGGGTTTTCTAGTGTTTTTTAGGATTTTCTTTACGGGTTTTTTAGTTTTTAAGGGTTTTCAAGGGTTTTTAGGGTTTTTAAGATTTTTAAGGTTTTCTAGGGTTTTTAGAGTTTTTAGCGTTTTCTAGGGTTTTTTGGGGGTTTTAGGGTTTTTTAGGGTTTTTAGATATTTTTAGGATTTTCTAGGATTTTCTAGAGTTTTTTAAAGTTTTCTAGGATTTTTTTGGTCTTCTATGGTTTTTAGGGTTTTTATGGTTTTCTAGGACTTTTAAGGTATTTTAGAGTTTTTTAGAGTTTCTAGGATTTTTAGGGTTTTGTGAGTTTTCTAGGTTTTTTCAGGGTTTTTTAGGGTATTTAGGGTTTTCTACGGTTTTTAGGATTTTCTGGGGTTTTTATTGTTTTTTAGGGTTTTCTAGGGTTTTTAGGATTTTTTAGGGTTTTTTAGGGTTTTTAGGATTTTTTAAGGTTTTTAGGCTTTTCTAGGGTTTTTAAGGTTTCCTAGGGTTTCTATGGTTTCCTAGGGTTTTTTAAGGTTTTTAGGGTTTTCTAGGGTTTTTAGGGTTTTTAAGGTTTTTTTGGGTTTTTAAGGTTTTCTAGGTTTTTTAATGTTTTCCATAGTTTTCTATAATTTTTAAAGTTTTCTATGAATTTTATGGTTTTTTAGGATTTTTAGAGTTTTCTCCGATTTTTTATGGTTTTCTAGGGTTTTTAGGGTTTTCTAGAGTTTTTTAAGGTTTTCTAGGATTTTTTTTCTTTTCTTGGGCTTTTAGGATTTTTTTAGGGTATTCTGTGTTTTTAGGGGTTTTTTATGGTTTTCGAGCATTTTTTAAGGTTTTGTAGGATTTTTTCGAGCTTTTAGGATTTTTTAGGGTTTTTTGGGTTTTTTAGGATTTTCTAGGCTTTTCTAGACTTTTTTAAAGTTTTGTAGGATTTTTTTGGTTTTCTAGGGTTTTTACGGTTTTTTTGTTTTCTAGGATTTTTTAGGGTTTTCAATGATTTTTTTGGGTTTTTTAGGGTTTTCTAAGATTTTTAGGATTTTTTCGGGTTTTCTAGGATTTTTAGGGTTTTCTAGAGTTTTTTAAAGTTTTCTAGGATTTTTATGGTTTTTTTCGGGATTTTAGGGTTTTTATGATTTTTTAAGGTTTTCTAGGGTTTTAGGGTTTTTTAGTGTTCTTCAGGATTTTCTTGGGTTTTTTGGGTTTTCTAGTGTTCTTCAGGGTTTTCTACCGTTTTCTAGGGTTTTTAGGGTTCTCTAGGATTTTTAGGATTTTTTAGGATTTTTAGGATTTTCTAGGGTGGTTAAGGTTTTCTAGGATTTTTAGGGTTTTTTTTAGGGTTTTTAGGGTTTTCTAGGGTGTTTAAGGTTTTCTAGGGTTTTTAGGGTTTTCTAGGTTTTTTAGGATTTTTAGGGTTTTTTAGGGTTTTTAAGGTTTTCTAGGGTTTTTAGGGTTTTCTAGGGTTTCTATAATTTTCTAGGGTTTTTTAGGTTTTCTTGGGTTTTCTAGAGTTTTTTTAATGTTTTCTTGTATTTTTTTGCTTTTCTAGGGCTTTTAGGGTATTCTGTGTTTTTAGGGTTTTTTTTATGGTTTTCGAGGCTTTTTTTAAGGTTTTGTAGGATTATTCAGGGTTTTAGGATTTTTTTTTAGGATTTTCTAAGGTTTTTTAGGCTTTTCTAGCATTTTTTAAAGTTTTCTAGGCTTTTTTTTGTTTTCTAGGGTTTTTAAGGTTTTTTTGTTTTCTAGGATTTTTTTAGGGTTTTCAAGGATTTTTAGGGTTTTTTAGGGTTTTCTAAGATTTTTAGGATTTTTAAAATTTTTTAGGGTTTTCTAGGATTTTTATGGTTTTTTTCTGGATTTTAGGATTTTCTAGGATTTTTACAATTTTTTTGGGTTTTCTAGGATTTTTAGGGTTTTCTAGGATTTTTTCGGTTTTTAGGGTTTTCTACGGTTTTCAGGGTTTTTTAAGGTTTTCTAGGATTTTTAGGGTTTTCTAAGGTTTTTAAGGTTTTCTAGGCTTTTTAGGGTTCTTTAGAGTTTTCTAAGGTTTTTTTTAGAGTTTTCTAGTATTTTTTAGGGTTTTTTTTTGTTTTTAGGATTTTTTTGGGATTTCTAGGATTTTCTAGAGTTTTTTAAAATTTTCTAAGATTTTTATGGTTTTTTAGAGTTTTTAGGGTTTTCTAGTATTTTTCAGGATTTTTTTGGGTTTTTATGGTTTTTTAGAGTTTTCTAGTGTTTTTCAGGGTTTTCGGTTTTCTAGAGTTTTGTAGGGTTTTTTAGGGAGATCTAGGGCTTTCTAGAGTTTTTTAAAGTTTTCTAGGATTTTTATGGTTTTCTAGGATTTTTTAGGTTTTCTAGGATTTTTAGGGCTTTTTATGATATTTTAGGGTTTTCTAGGTTTTTTTGAGTTTTTTAGGGATTTCTATGATTTTTTAGGATTTTTTTAGGGGTTATCTATGGTTTTTTTAGTGTTTTTAGGGTTTTCTAGGGTGTTTAAGGTTTTCTAGGGTTTTTAGGGTTTTCTAGGTTTTTTAGGATTTTTAGGGTTTTCTAGGGTTTTTAAGGTTTTCTAGGGTTTTTAGGGTTTTCTAGGGTTTCTATAATTTTCTAGGGTTTTTTAGGTTTTCTTGGGTTTTCTAGAGTTTTTTAATGTTTTCTTGTATTTTTTTGCTTTTCTAGGGCTTTTAGGGTATTCTGTGTTTTTAGGGTTTTTTTATGGTTTTCGAGGCTTTTTTAAGGTTTTGTAGGATTATTCAGGGTTTTAGGATTTTTTTTAGGGTTTTCTAAGTTTTTTTTGGGTTTTTTAGGCTTTTCTAGCATTTTTTAAAGTTTTCTAGGATTTTTTTTTGTTTTCTAGGGTTTTTAAGGTTTTTTTTGTTTTCTAGGATTTTTTTAGGGTTTTCAAGGATTTTTAGGGTTTTTTAGGGTTTTCTAAGATTTTTAGGATTTTTAAAATTTTTAGAGTTTTTAAAAGTTTTCTAGGATTTTTATGGTTTTCTAGGATTTTTAGGGCTTTTTATGATATTTTAGGGTTTTCTAGGTTTTTTTTGAGTTTTTTAGGGATTTCTATGATTTTTTAGAATTTTTTTAGGGGTTATCTATGGTTTTTTTAGTGTTTTCTAGGGTTTTCAGGATTTCTTTTTAGGGTTTTCTAGTGGTCTTTAAAGTTTTTAGGGTTTTCTAAAAAATTACAAAACCTTAAAAATCCCTAAAAATCTTAGAAAAACATAAAAAAAACCCTAAAAACTCTAGAAAAAACCCAACTTTAAAAAACTCTAGAAAACCAAAAAACCCTAAAACACCTAGAAAACCCTGAAAAACCCTCGAAAACCCTAAAAAACCAAAAACCCTAAAACACTTAGAAAACCCCAAAAACCCTAAAAAACTATAAAAATCCTAGAAAGTCCTAAAAAACTTTAAAAAACTATAGAAAACCTTGGAAAACCCTAAAAAACCCTAAAAAGTCCTAGAAATCCTAGAAAACACTAAAAAATCCTAAAAATCTTAGAAAATCCTAAAACACCTAGAAAACCCTAAAAAACCCTAGAAAATTCTAAAAATCCTAGAAAACCCTAAAAAACCTAAAACCCCTAGAAAACCCTACAAAATCCTAAAAACCCTAGAAAACCATAAAAATCCTTGAAAACTTTTAAAAAACTCGAGAAAGTTCTAGAAAAAACTAAAAAACCCTAGAAAATACCCTAAAAACCATAGAAAACCAAAAAAATCCTAGAAAACTTTAAAAACCTATTGAAAATCCTAGAAAACCCTAAAAAACCCTAAAAACCCTAGAAAACCATAGAAATCTATAAAAAATCCTAGAAATTCTAAAAGACCCTAGAAAACCATAAAAACTGCAAAAAATCCTAGAAAACCCTAAAAAAACCTAGAAAACCATAAAAATCCTAGAAAACTTAACAAAACTCTGGAAAACACTAGAAAACCCTAGCAAATCCTAAATAACTCCAAAAACCATAGAAAACTATAAAAACCAGAGAAAACAATAAAAAACCCTAAAAAGCACTAGAAATCCTGGAAAAGCCTAAAAAAACCTAAAAATCCTAGAAAACAAAAAACCCTAAATATCCTAGAAAACCCTAAAAACCATAGAAAATAATAAAAATCAGAGAAAACTTTAAAAAACTCTAGAAAACCCTAAAAACCATAAAAATCCTAAAAAACCATAAAAATTCTAGAAAACCCTATACCCTAGAAATCCTAAAAGACCCTAAAAAACCCTAAAAAGCACTGGAAATCCTAGAAAACCCTAGAAAACCAAAAAAAAAAACCGAAATACCCAAAGAAAACCGTAAAAAAAACCCTAAAAAACGTAGCAAACAATAAAAATCATAGAAAACTTTAAAACCCTAAAACCCCAGAAAACCATAAAAACCCAAAAAACGCTAAAGTTTTTCAAGGGTTTTCTATAGTTTTTTAAAGTTTATTAGGGTTCTCTAGGATTTCTAGGGTTTTCTTTATGATTTTCTTGGGTTATTAGGATTTTTAGGGTTTTCTTTATGATTTTAGGATATTTTAGGGTTTCAGAGTTTTCTAGTGTTTTTCAGGTTTTTTTTAGGTTTTTAAGGTTTTCTAGGTTTTCTAATGTTTTCCATAGTTTTCTATAATTTTTTTAAGTTTTCTAGGATTTTTAAGGTTTTATAGGGTTTTCTAGTGTTTTTTAGGATTTTCTTTACGGGTTTTTTAGTTTTTAAGGGTTTTCAAGGGTTTTTAGGGTTTTTAAGATTTTTAAGGTTTTCTAGGGTTTTTAGAGTCTTTAGCGTTTTCTAGGGTTTTTTGGGGGTTTTAGGGTTTTTTAGGGTTTTTAGGTATTTTTAGGATTTTCTAGAGTTTTTTAAAGTTTTCTAGGATTTTTTTTGGTCTTCTATGGTTTTTAGGGTTTTTATGGTTTTCTAGGACTTTTAAGGTATTTTAGAGTTTTTTAGAGTTTCTAGGATTTTTAGGGTTTTGTGAGTTTTCTAGGTTTTTTCAGGGTTTTTTAGGGTATTTAAGGTTTTCTACGGTTTTTAGCATTTTCTGGGGTTTTTATTGTTTTTTAGGGTTTTCTAGAGTTTTTTATAGTTTTCGAGAATCTTTATGGTTTTCTACGGTTTTTTAGGGTTTTCTAGGGTTTTTAGGATTTTTTAGGGTTTTTAGGATTTTATAAGGTTTTTAGGCTTTTCTAGGGTTTTTAAGGTTTCCTAGGGTTTCTATGGTTTCCTAGGGTTTTTTAAGGTTTTTAGGGTTTTCTAGGGTTTTTAGGGTTTTTAAGGTTTTTTTGGGTTTTTAATGTTTTCCATAGTTTTCTATAATTTTTAAAGTTTTCTATGAATTTTATGGTTTTTTAGGATTTTTAGAGTTTTCTCCGATTTTTTATGGTTTTTTAGGGTTTTTAGGGTTTTCTAGAGTTTTTTAAGGTTTTCTAGGATTTTTTTTTCTTTTCTTGGGCTTTTAGGATTTTTTTAGGGTATTCTGTGTTTTTAGGGGTTTTTTATTGTTTTCGAGCCTTTTTTAAGGTTTTGTAGGATTTTTTCGAGCTTTTAGGATTTTTTTTAGGGTTTTTTGGGTTTTTTAGGATTTTCTAGACTTTTTTAAAGTTTTGTAGGATTTTTTTGGTTTTCTAGGGTTTTTACGGTTTTTTTGTTTTCTAGGATTTTTTAGGGTTTTCAATGATTTTTTTGGGTTTTTTAGGGTTTTCTAAGATTTTTAGGATTTTTTTGGGTTTTCTAGGATTTTTAGGGTTTTCTAGAGTTTTTTAAAGTTTTCTAGGATTTTTATGGTTTTTTTCGGGATTTTAGGGTTTTTATGATTTTTTAAGGTGTTCTAGGGTTTTAGGGTTTTTTAGTGTTCTTCAGGATTTTCTTGGGTTTTTTGGGTTTTCTAGTGTTCTTCAGGATTTTCTACCGTTTTCTAGGGTTTTTAGGGTTCTCTAGGATTTTTAGGATTTTTTAGGATTTTCTAGGGTGGTTAAGGTTTTCTAGGATTTTTATGGTTTTTTTAGGGTTTTTAGGGTTTTCTAGGGTGTTTAAGGTTTTCTAGGGTTTTTAGGGTTTTTAGGGTTTTCTAGGGTTTTTAAGGTTTTCTAGGGTTTTTAGGGTTTTCTAGGGTTTCTATAATTTTCTAGGGTTTTTTAGGTTTTCTTGGGTTTTCTAGAGTTTTTTAATGTTTTCTTGTATTTTTTTGCTTTTCTAGGGCTTTTAGGGTATTCTGTGTTTTTAGGGTTTTTTTTATGGTTTTCGAGGCTTTTTTAAGGTTTTGTAGGATTTTTCAGGGTTTTAGGATTTTTTTAGGGTTTTCTAAGGTTTTTGGGTTTTTTAGGCTTTTCTAGCATTTTTTAAAGTTATCTAGGATTTTTTTGGTTTTCTAGGGTTTTTAAGGTTTTTTTTTGTTTTCTAGGATTTTTTAGGGTTTTCAAGGATTTTTGGGGTTTTTTAGGGTTTTCTAAGATTTTTAGGATTTTTAAAATTTTTTAGGGTTTTCTAGAGTGTTTTAAAGTTTTCTAGGATTTTTAGGGTTTTTTTCGGGATTTTAGGATTTTCTAGGGTTTTTACAATTTTTTTGGGTTTTCTAGGGTTTTCTAGGATTTTTTCAGTTTTTAGGGTTTTCTACGGTTTTTAGGGTTTTTTAAGGTTTTCTAGGATTTTTAGGGTTTTCTAAGGTTTTTAAGGTTTTCTAGGCTTTTTAAGGTTCTTTAGAGTTTTCTAGGGTTTTTTGGGTTTTTTTTAGAGTTTTCTAGTATTTTTTTATGGTTTTTTTTTAGGATTTTTTTGGGATTTCTAGGATTTTCTAGAGTTTTCTAAAATTTTCTAAGATTTTTATGGTTTGTTAGAGTTTTTAGGATTTTCTAGTATTTTTCAGGATTTTTTTGGGTTTTTATGGTTTTTTAGAGTTTTCTAGTGTTCTTCAGGGTTTTCGGTTTTCTAGAGTTTTGTAGGGTTTTTTAGGGAGATCTAGGTTTTCTTAGAATTTTTTAAAGTTTTCTAGGATTTTTTTAGGTTTTCTAGGGTTTTTAGGGCTTTTTATGATTTTTTAGGGTTTTCTAGGTTTTTTGGAGTTTTTTAGGAATTTCTATGATTTTTAGGATTTTTTTAGGGTTATCTATGGTTTTTTAATGTTTTCTAGGGTTTTCAGGATTTCTTTTTAGGTTTTTCTAGTGGTCTTTAAAGTTTTTAGGATTTTCTAAAAAATCCCTTAAAAACCCCTAAAAATCTTAGAAAAACATAAAAAAACCCTAAAAGCTCTAGAAAAAATCCAACTTTAAAAAACTCTAGAAAACCAAAAAACCCTAAAACACCTAGAAAACCCTGAAAAACCCTCGAAAACCCTAAAAAACCAAAAACCCTAAAACACTTAGAAAACCCCAAAAACCCTAGAAAACCATAAAAATCCTAGAAAACTTTAAAAAACTATAGAAAACCTTGGAAAACCCTAGAAAACACTAAAAAATCCTAAAAATCTTAGAAAACCCTAAAAAAATGCTAAAAATTCTAGAAAACACTAAAAAACACTAAAAAATCATAAAACACCCTTAAAACCTTAGAAAATCCAAGAAAAACCCTAAAAACCATAGAAAACCGAAAAAATCCTAGAAAACTTTAAAAACCTATAGAAAATTCTAGAAAATCCTAAAAAACCCTAGAAAACCTTAAAAATCATAGAAAACTATAAAAAAATCTTAAAAACGGTAGAAAATCCTAAAAAACCCTAAAAATTCTAGAAAATCCTAAAAACGCTAGAAAACCCCAGAAAATCTTAAAAATCCTAGAAAACCCTAAAAAAGCCGTAGAAAACCATAAAAAAAACCCTAAAAACCCTTGAAAACCCTAAAAATGCTAGAAAACTTGAGAAAAGCCTAAAAATGCTAAAAAATCCTGATAAAAATTAGAAAACTCAAAAACTATTAAAACCCTAGAAAACCCTAGAAATCTCTGAAGTTCTAGAAAACCCTAAAACACCTAGAAAATCCTAAAAAACCATAAAAACCGTAAAAAATCATAAAAATCCTAGAAAAATTTTAAAAAACTCTAGAAAACCCTAGAAAACCCTAAAACACCTAGAAAACCCTAAAAAATCCTAGAAAATTCTAAAAATCCTAGAAAACCCTAAAAAACCTAAAAATCCCTAGAAAATCCTACAAAATCCTAAAAACCCTAGAAAACCATTAAAATCCTTAAAGACTTTTAAAAAACTCGAGAAAGTTCTAGAAAAAACTAAAAAATCCTAGAAAACCCTAGCAAAACTCTAAAAAATCCTAAAAAACCACTAGAAAACCCTAGAAAACGCTAAAACCCCGAAAAAGCACTAGAAAACCCTAAAAACCTAAAACACCTAGAAAACCCTAAAACCCTGAAAAACCATAGCAAACCCTATGAAACCCTAAAAACCCTAGAAAACCCTTAAAACCCTAAAAAACCCTAAAAACTCCTAGAAATCCCTAAAAATCCAAGAAAACCTTAAAAATCCTAGAAAACCCTAAAAAACCCTAGAAAACCATAAAAATCCCTAAAAAACCAAAAAAATCCAAAGAAATTCTAAAATCCTAGAAAACCCTTAAAAGCCTAAAAAACTCTAGAAAACCCTAAAAATCCTAAAAAATCCTGAGAACCCCTAGAATGCCTAGAAAACCATAAAAATTCTAGAAAATCCTAAAAAAATCTAAAAAATCCTGAGAAACCGCAGAAAACTCTAATAAACCCTAGAAAAATCTAAAAAATCATAAAAACGCTAAAATCCCTAAAAAACCTTAGAAAACCCTAAAGACCCTAAAAAATCCTGAGAGACCCTAGAAAACTCTAAAAAACATAAAAATACTAGAAAACCCTAGAAAACTGTAAAAAACCCTTAAAACCCTAGAAAACCCTAAAAAAGCATAAAATTCCTAGAAAACCCTAAAAACCCCAGAAAACCTTAAAAAAGACTAAAAACCCTAGAAAACCATAAAAATCCAAGAAATCCTAGAAAACACTAACAAACCCTAAAAATCCTAGAAAACCTTAAAAACCATAAAACACCCTAAAAACCCTAGAAAACCCTAAAAAATCCTAAAAACCATAGAAAACCAAAAAATCCTAGAAAACTTTAAAAACCTATTGAAAATCCTAGAAAACCCTAAAAAACCCTAAAAACCCTAGAAAATCCTAAAACCCCTTAAAAACCATAGAAATCTATAAAAAATCCTAGAAATTCTGAAAGACCCTAGAAAACCATAAAAACCCCAAAAATCCTAGAAAACCCTAAAAAATCCTAGAAAACTTTACAAAACTCTGGAAAACACTAGTAAACCCTAGCAAATCCTAAATAACTCCAAAAACCATAGAAAACTATAAAAACCAGAGAAAACAATAAAAAAACCTTAAAAAGCACTAGAAATCCTGGAAAACCCTAAAAAAACCTAAAAATCCTAGAAAACAAAAAACCCTAAATATCCTAGAAAACCCTAAAAACCATAAAAATCCTAAGAAACCATAAAAATTCTAGAAAACCCTATACCCTAGAAATCCTAAAAGACCCTAAAAAACCCTAAAAAGCACTGGAAATCCTAGAAAACCCTAGAAAACCAAAAAAAAAACCGAAATACCCAAATAAAACCGTAAAAAACCCTAAAAATCTTAGCAAACAATAAAAATCATAGAAAACTTTAAAACCCTAAAAATCCTAGAAAACCCTAAAAAAGGTAAAAATCCTAGAAAACTTTAAAAAATTCTAGAAAACCCTAAAACACCAGAAAACCATAAAAACCCAAAAAACGCTAAATTTTTTCAAGGGTTTTCTATAGTTTTTTAAAGTTCATTAGGGTTCTCTAGGATTTCTAGGGTTTTCTTTATGATTTTATTGGGTTTTTAGGATTTTTAGGGTTTTCTTTATGATTTTAGGATATTTTAGGGTTTTCAAGGATTTTAAAGGTTTTTTAGAGTTTTCTAGGGTTTTTAGCGTTTTTAGAGTTTTCTAGTGTTTTTCAGGTTTTTTTTTTGGGTTTTTAAGGTTTTCTAGGTTTTTTTAATGTTTTCCATAGTTTTCTATAATTTTTTTAAGTTTTCTAGGATTTTTATGGTTTTATAGGGTTTTCTAGTGTTTTTTAGGATTTTCTTTGGGGGTTTTTTAGTTTTTTAAGGGTTTTCAAGGGCTTTTAGGGTTTTTAAGATTTTTAAGATATTCTAGGGTTTTAGAGTTTTTTAGCGTTTTCTAGGGTTTTTTGGGTTTTTTTAGGGTTTTAGGATTTTTTAGGGTTTTTAGGTATTTTTAGGGATTTCTAGGATTTTCTAGAGTTTTTTAAAGTTTTCTAGGATTTTTTTGGTCTTCTATGGTTTTTAGGGTTTTTTATGGTTTTCTAGGACTTTTAGGGTATTTTAGAGTTTTTTAGGGTTTCTAGGATTTTTAGGGTTTTTGTGAGTTTTCTAGGTTTTTTAGGGTATTTAGGGTTTTCTACGGTTTTTAGGATTTTTTTAGGATTTTCTGGGGTTTTTATTATTTTTTAGGGTTTTCTAGAGTTTTTTATTGTTTTCGAGAATCTTTATGGTTTTCTACGGTTTTTTAGGGTTTTCTAGGGTTTTTAGGATTTTTTAGGGTTTGCTAATGTTTTTCAGGGTTTTTTTAGGGTTTTTAGGGTTTTTTAGGGTTTTTAGGGTTTCTATGGTTTCCTAGGGTTTTTAGGGTTTTTTAGAGTTTTCTAATGTTCTTCAGTGTTTTCTTGGGTTTTCTAGGATTTTCTAGGGTTTTTAAGGTTTTTAGGGTTCTCTAGGGTTTTTTAGGATTTTTAGGGTTTTTAGGGTTTTCTAGATTTTTAGGGTTTTCTAGGGTTTTCTAGGTTTTTAAGGTTTTTTTGGGTTTTTAAGGTTTTCTAGGTTTTTTAATGTTTTCCATAGTTTTCTATTATTTTTTAAAGTTTTCTAGGAATTTTATGGTTTTTTAGGATTTTCTAGAGTTTTCTCCGATTTTTTATGGTTTTCTAGGGTTTTTTAAAGTTTTCTAAGATTTTTTTTTCTTTTCTTGGGCTTTTAGGATTTTTTTTAGGGTATTCTGTGTTTTTAGGGATTTTTTATGGTTTTCGAGGCTTTTTTAAGGTTTTGTAGGATTTTTCGAGCTTTTAGGATTTTTTAGGATTTTTAGGGTTTTTTGGGTTTTTTAGGATTTTCTAGGCTTTTCTAGACTTTTTTAAAGTTTTGTAGGATTTTTTTGGTTTTCTAGGGTTTTTACGGTTTTTTTTTGTTTTCTAGGATTTTTTATTGTTTTCAATGATTTTTTGGGTTTTTTAGGGTTTTCTAAGATTTTTAGGATTTTTTCGGGTTTTCTAGAGTTTTTTAAAGTTTTCTACGTTTTTTATGGTTTTCTTCGGGATTTTAGGGTTTTTTAGGGTTTTCTAGGGTTTTTATTATTTTTTAAGGTTTTCTAGGGTTTTAAGGTTTTCTTGGGTTTTTTAGGGTTCTCTAGGATTTTTAGGGTTTTTTAGGGTTTTCTAGGTTTTTTAGGGTTTTTAGGGTTTTCTAGGGTGTTTAAGCTTTTCTAGGGTTTTTAGGGTTTTCTAGGTTTTCTAAGATTTTTAGGGTTTTTTAGGTTTCTAGTGTTTTTAGGGTTTTCTAGGGTTTCTATGGTTTTCTACGGTTTTTAGGGTTTTCTAGGTTTTCTAGGATTTTTAGGGTTTTCTAGGGTTTTTAAGGTTTTCTAGTGTTTTTAGGGTTTTCTAGGGTTTCTATGGTTTTCTAGGGCTTTTATGGTATTCTGTGTTTTTAGGGTTTTTTTATGGTTTTCGAGCCTTTTTAAAGGTTTTGTAGGATTTTTCAGGGTTTTAGGATTTCTTTTAGGATTTTCTAAGGTTTTTTTGGGTTTTTTAGGGTTTTCTAGGCTTTTCTAGCATTTTTTAAAGATTTCTAGGATTTTTTTTTGTTTTCTGGGGTTTTTAAGGTTTTTTTTTTGTTTTCTAGGATTTTTTAGGGTTTTCAAGGATTTTTTGGGTTTTTTAGGATTTTCTAAGATTTTTAGGATTTTTTCGGGTTTTCTAGAGTTTTTTAAAGTTTTCTACGTTTTTTATGGTTTTCTTCGGGATTTTAGGGTTTTTTAGGGTTTTCTAGGGTTTTTATTACTTTTTAAGGTTTTCTAGGGTTTTAAGGTTTTCTTGGGTTTTTTAGGGTTCTCTAGGATTTTTAGGGTTTTTTAGGGTTTTCTAGGTTTTTTAGGGTTTTTAGGGTTTTCTAGGGTGTTTAAGCTTTTCTAGGGTTTTTAGGGTTTTCTAGGTTTTCTAAGATTTTTAGGGTTTTTTAGGTTTCTAGTGTTTTTAGGGTTTTCTAGGGTTTCTATGGTTTTCTAGGGTTTTTAGGGTTTTTAGGGTTTTCTAGGTTTTCTAGGATTTTTAGGGTTTTCTAGGGTTTTTAAGGTTTTCTAGTGTTTTTAGGGTTTTCTAGGGTTTCTATGGTTTTCTAGGGCTTTTATGGTATTCTGTGTTTTTAGGGTTTTTTTTATGGTTTTCGAGCCTTTTTAAAGGTTTTGTAGGATTTTTCAGGGTTTTAGGATTTCTTTTAGGATTTTCTAAGGTTTTTTTGGGTTTTTTAGGGTTTTCTAGGCTTTTCTAGCATTTTTTAAAGATTTCTAGGATTTTTTTTTGTTTTCTGGGGTTTTTAAGGTTTTTTTTTTGTTTTCTAGGATTTTTTAGGGTTTTCAAGGATTTTTGGGGTTTTTTAGGATTTTCTAAGATTTTTAGGATTTTTAAAATTTTTTAGGGTTTTCTATAGTTTTTTAAAGTTTTCTAGGATTTTTATGGTTTTTTTCGGGATTTTAGGGTTTTTTAGGATTTTTTCGATTTTTAGGGTTTTCTACGGTTTTCAGGGTTTTTTAAGGTTTTCTAGGATTTTTAGGGTTTTTTAGGACTTTCTAAGGTTTTCTAGGGTTTTTTGGTTTTTTTTAGAGTTTTCTAGTATTTTTTAGGGTTTTTTTTGTTTTTAGGATTTTTTTGGGATTTCTAGGATTTTCTAGAGTTTTTTAAAATTTTCTAAGATTTTTTTTGGTTTTTTAGAGTTTTTAGGGTTTTCTAGTATTTTTCAGGATTTTTCAGGATTCTTCAGGGAATTTTCTAGAATTTTGTAGGATTTTTTAGGGAGATCTAGGGTTTTCTAGAGTTTTTTAAAGTTTTCTAGGATTTTTATGGTTTTTAGGATTTCTTTAGGGTTTTCTAGGTTTTTTGGAATTTTTTAGGGATTTCTATGATTTTTAGGATTTTTTTAGGGTTATCTATGGTTCTTTAAAAACCCCTAAAAACCCCTAAAAATCTTAGAAAAACATAAAAAAGCCCTAAAAACTTAAAAAACCTAAAAACCCAACTTTAAAAAACTCTAGAAGGACCAAAAAACCCTAAAACACCTTGAAAACCCTGAAAAACCCTCGAAAACCCTAAAAAACCAAAAACCCTAAAACACTTAGAAAACCATAAAAATCCGAGAAAACTTTAAAAAACTATAGAAAACCTTGGAAAACCCTAAAAAACACTAAAAAGTCCTAAAAAATCCTAAA
Organism: Arachis ipaensis; assembly: GCF_059453495.1. Taxonomy (NCBI): domain Eukaryota; kingdom Viridiplantae; phylum Streptophyta; class Magnoliopsida; order Fabales; family Fabaceae; genus Arachis; species Arachis ipaensis. Next base: position 75,190,346 of record NC_142440.1, on the reverse strand, counting down.
AATCTTAGAAAACCCTAAAAAAATGCTAAAAATCCTAGAAAACACTAAAAAATACTAAAAAAACCATAAAACACCCTAAAAAACCCTAGAAATTCCAAAAAAAACCCTAAAAACCATAGAAAACCGAAAAAATCCTAGAAAACTTTAAAAACCTATAGAAAATTCTAGAAAACCCTAAAAAACCCTAAAAAACCCTAAAAACCCTAGAAAACCTTAAAAACCATAGAAAACTATAAAAAAAATCTAAAAAATTCTAGAAAATCCTAAAAAATTCTAGAAAATCCTAAAAACGCTACAAAACCCTAGAAAATCTTAAAAATCCTAGAAAACCCTAAAAAACCCTAGAAAACCATAAAAGAACCCTAAAAACCCTTGAAAATCCTAAAAATGCTAGAAAACATGAGAAAAGCCTAAAAACGCTAAAAAATCCTGATAAAAATTAGAAAACTCTAAAAAACTATTAAAACCCTAGAAAACTTTAGAAATCTCTAAAATTCTAGAAAACCCTAAAACACCCAGAAAATGATAAAAAATCCTAGAAAATCCTAACAACCCAAAAAACCCTAAAATTCCTAAACACCCAAGAAAACTCTAAAAAAACCGTAAAAAACCCTATAAACCCTAGAAATACTAAAAAGGCCCTAGAAAACTATAAAAATCCAAAAAAAACCTAGAAAATCCTAAAACATTCTAAAAACCCTAGAAAATCACAAAAATCCCAGAAAACTCTGGAAAACACTAGAAAACCCTAAAAAGCACTAGAAATCATAGAAAACCGTAAAAATCCTAGAAAACCCAAAAAAAAAACGCTAAAAATCCTAGAAAACCATAAAAAAATCCTTAAAAACCTTAGAAAACAATAAAAATCATAGAAAACTTTAAAAAACCCCAAAAACCCTAGAATACCCTAAAAAATTGTAGAAACCCCAGAAAATCCTAAAAATCCTACAAAACACTAAAAATCCTAGAAACCCTACAAAACCATAAAAAACCCTAGAAAACCCTAAAAATTCTAGAAAACTCTAAAAAACCCTAGAAAATCATAAAAATCCCTAAAAAACCTAAAAACCCTAAAAAATCCTATAAAATTTTAAAAACCCAAGAAAACCCTAAAAACAATAAAAAACTCTAGAAAACCCTAAAAAATCTTAAGAAACCCTAGAAAACGCTAAAAAACCATAAAAATCCTAGAAAACCCTAGCAAAACTCCAAAAAAATCCTAAAAAACCACTAGAAAATTCTAGAAAACGCTAAAACCCCGAAAAAGTACTAGAAAACCCTAAAAATCCTAAAACACCTAGAAAACCCTAAAACCCTGAAAAACCATAGCAAACCCTATGAAACGCTAAAAATCCTAGAAAACCCTTAAAACCCTAAAAACTCCTAGAAATCCCTAAAAATCCAAGAAAACCTTAAAAATCCTAGAAAACCCAAAAAAATCCTAGAAAACCCTAAAAAATCCTAGAAAACCATAAAAATCCCTAAAAAACCAAAAAAATCCAAAGAAATTCTAAAAATCCTAGAAAATCCTTAAAAGCCTAAAAAACTCTAGAAAACCTTAAAAATCCTAAAAAATCCTGAGAAACCCTAGAATGCCTAGAAAACCATAAAAATCCTAGAAAACCCTAAAAAAATCTAAAAAATCCTGAGAAATCGCAGAAAACTCTAATAAACCCTAGAAAAATCTAAAAAATCATAAAAACGCTAAAAACCCTAAAAAAAACCTTAGAAAACCCTAAAAACCCTAAAAAATCCTAAGAGACCCTAGAAAACTCTAAAAAAATCATAAAAATACTAGAAAAAAAACCCTAGAAAACTGTAAAAAACCCTTAAAACCCTAGAAAACCCTAAAAAAGCATAAAATTCCCAGAGAACCCTAAAACCCTAGAAAACCTTAAAAAACACTAAAAACCCTAGAAAACTATAAAAATTCTAGAAATCCTAGAAAACACTAAAAAACCCTAAAAATCCTAGAAAACCTTAAAAACCATAAAACACCCTAAAAACCCTAGAAAACCCTAAAAAAAACCCTAAAAACCATAGAAAACCCAAACCCCTTAAAAACCATAGAAATCTATAAAAAATCCTAGAAATTCGAAAAGACCCTAGAAAACCATAAAAACCCCAAAAAATCCTAGAAAACCCTAAAAATCCTAGAAAACTTTACAAAACTCTGGAAAACACTAGAAAACCCTAGCGAATCCTAAATAACTCCAAAAACCATAGAAAACTATAAAAACCAGGGAAAACAATAAAAAACTCTGGAAAACCCTAAAAAGCAATAGAAATCCTGGAAAACGCTAAGAAAACCTAAAAATCCTAGAAAACAAAAAACCCTAAATATCCTAGAAAACCCTAAAAACCATAGAAAATAATAAAAATCATAGAAAACTTTAAAAAACTCTAGAAAACCCAAGAAAACCCTAAAAATCCTAAGAAACCATAAAAATTCTAGAAAACCCTATACCCTAGAAATCCTAAAAGATCCTAGAAACCCATAAAAACCCCTAAAAACCTAGAAAACCGTAAAAATTCTAAAAAACCCTGGAAAACAGTAGAAAACCCTAGAAAACTAAAAAAAAAAACCGAAATACCCAAGAAAATCGTAAAAAAAACCCTAAAAATCTTAGCAATCAATAAAAATCATAGAAAAATTTAAAAAACTCTAGAAAACCGTAGAGAACCCAAAAAAATCATAGAAAACCCTAAAAATCATAGAAAACAATAAAAACCCTAAAATCCTAGAAAACCCTAAAAAAGGTAAAAATCCTAGAAAACTTTAAAAAATTCTAGAAAACCCTAAAACCCCAGAAAACCATAAAAACCCAAAAAACGCTAAAGTTTTTCAAGGGTTTTCTATAGTTTTTTAAAGTTTATTAGGGTTCTCTAGGATTTCTAGGGTTTTCTTTATGATTTTCTTGGGTTTTTAGGATTTTAAGGGTTTTCATTATGATTTTAGGATATTTTAGGGTTTTCAATGGAGTTTAGGATTTTGCAGGATTTTTAAGGTTTTTTAGAATTTTCTAGGGTTTTTAGCGTTTTTAGAGTTTTCTAGTGTTTTTCAGGTTTTTTTTTGGGTTTTTAAAGTTTTCTAGGATTTTTATGGTTTTGTAGGGTTTTCTAGTGTTTTTTAGGATTTTCTTTGGGGCTTTTTTAGTTTTTTAAGGGTTTTCAAGGGTTTTTAGGGTTTTTAAGATTTTTAGGGTTTTTAGAGTTTTTTAGCGTTTTCTAGGGTGTTTCGGGTTTTTTAGGGTTTTTTAGGGTTTTCTAGAGTTTTTTAAAGTTTTCTAGGATTTTATTGGTCTTCTATAGTTTGTAGGGTTTTTTTATGGTTTTCTAGGACTTTTAGGGTATTTTAGAGTTTTTTAGGGTTTCTAGGATTTTTAGGGTTTTTGTGAATTTTCTAGGTTTTTTCAGGGTTTTTTTTAGGGTATTTAGGGTTTTCTACGGTTTTTAGGATTTTTTTAAGATTTTCTGGGGTTTTTATTATTTTTTAGGGTTTTGTAGAGTTTTTTATAATTTTTGAGAATCTTTATGGTTTTCTACGGTTTTTTAGGGTTTTCTAGGGTTTTTAGGATTTTTTAGGGTTTGTTAATTTTTTTTAGGGTTTTTAGGGTTTTCTAGGGTTTTTAAGGTTTCCTAGGGTCTCTATGGTTTCCTAGGGCTTTTAGAGTTTTTTAGAGTTTTCTAGTGTTCTTCAGGGTTTTCTTGAGTTTTCTAGGATTTTCTAGGGTTTTTAAGGTTTTTAGGGTTTTCTAGGGTTTTTTAGGATTTTTAGGGTTTTCTAGAAAACTCTAAAAAATTCTAAAAACCCTAGAAAACTCAAAAAACCCTAAAAACCCTAGAAAACCCTAAAAATGCACAAAATTCCTAGAAAACCCTAAAAACCTAGAAAACCCTAAAATACTAGAAAACCCTAAGAACCCATAAAAATCCTAGAAAAGCCTAAAAACCCATAGAAAGCCATAAAAGAACCCTAAAAACCCAAAAAACACTGAAAAACCCTATAAAACTCTAAAGGATCCGAAAAACCCTACAAAATCTTAGAAAACTCTAAAAATAACCCTTAAATCCCTAGAAAATCCTATATACCCTAGAAATCCTAAAAGACCCTAGAAAACCCAAAAAAAAATCCTAAAAACCCTAGAAAACCATAAAAATCCTAGAAAACTTCACAAAACTCTGGAAAACACTAGAAAACCCTAACAAATCCTAAATAACCCTAAAAACCATAGAAAACTATAAAAACCAGAGAAAACCATAAAAAACCCTAGGGTTTTTAGAGGTTTGCTGTGTTTTTTGGGTTTTCTTGGTTTTGTTTTTTAGGATTTTGAGAGTTTTTTCCAATTTTCTATGGTTTTCTAGGGTTTTTAGGGTTTTCTTGGATTTTCTAGAGTTTTTTAAAGTTTTCTAGGATTTTTTTGCTTTTCTAGGGCTTTTAGGGTTTTTTAGAGTATTCTGTGTTTGAGTAAAGTATCGTTTTTGTCCCCAACGTTTGGGGTAAATCCTATTTGTGTCCCTAACGTTTAAGTCGTCCTATTTGTATCCCTAACGTTTGTAAAAGTGATTCAATATTTTCCTGCCGTCAATTACACTTCATGAACACTTTAGTTTGAGTTTTAAAAATCTTTTCCTGAGGTTAGAATACAAATGTCTAAGATAGAATCGATGATTTACTCTGAAAAATAGCTCATCGAAAGTTGAAACTAATTCCTACAACATTTACATAATTCACTTTTCAAGGGAGATAATTGAATCTAAACACAAATAGTGGGTATAATATTAAAGTTGAACACATCCAAGTGAGAATGAATACATCCAAATAAAAATAATTGAAAAATATAATTTGATTTGTTAGTAGGATAACATTGAATCAATTTTATAAACGTTAAGGATACAAATAGGACGATTTAAACATTAGGGACACAAATAGGACTTACCCCAACCGTTGAGGACAAAAACGATACTTTACTCTTCTGTGTTTTTAGGGTTTTTTTTAATGGTTTTTTAGGCTTTTTTAAGGTTTTGTAGGATTTTTCGTGCTTTTAGGATTTTTTTTTTTAGGGTTTTCTATGGTTTTTTAGGATTTTCTAAGGCTTTTAGGGTTTTTTTTTTTGTTTTCTTGGATTTTTTAGGGTTGCAAAGGATTTTTGGGGATTTTTAGGGTTTTCTAAGATTTTAAGGATTTTTAGGGTTTTTCAGGATTTTAAAATTTTTTAGGGTTTTCTAGGATTTTTATGGTTTTTTTTTTCGGGATTTTAGAATTTTTTTAGGGTTTTCTAGGATTTTTACGGTTTTTAGGGTTTTCTACGGTTTTTAGGATTTTTTAGAATTTTCTAGGCTTTTTAGGGTTTTTTAGAGTTTTCTAGGGTTTTTAGGCTTTTTTAGTGTTTTCTAGTATTTTTTCAGGGATTTTTGGGTTTTTAGAATTTTCTAAGGTTTTAGGATTTTTTTGGGATTTCTAGGATTTTCTAGAGTTTTTTAAAATTTTCTAGGATTTTGATGGTTTTCCAGGGTTTTTAGGGTTTTCTAGTATTTTTCAGGATTTTTTTTTGCGTTTTAGGGTTTTTTATGGTTTTCCAGAATTTTTAGGTTTCTTCAGTGTTTTCTAGTGTTCTTCAGTGTTTTCTTGGGTTTTTCTAGGGTTTTTTAGGAGTTTTTTTTAGGTTTTTTAGGGTTTTCAAAGATTTTTATGGTTTTTTAGGATTTTTTAGGTTATCTAGGATTTTTAGGACTTTTTATGATTTTTTAGGGTATTTTTTTGGGATTTTCATGATTTTTTTCGGGATTTCTTTTTAGGGTTTTCTAGGGATCTTTAAAGTTTTCTAGGATTTTTAAGCTTTTTTCTCTAACATTTAGGGTTTTCTAAGAAATCCTAGAAAACCCTAAAAACCCATGAAAATCTTAGAAAATCCTAAAAACTCTAGAAAAACTTAAAAAACCTAAAAACCCTAGAAAACTTTAAAAAACTCTAGAAAACCAAAAAACCCTAAAACACCTAGAAAACCCTGAAAAACCCTCGAAAACCCTAAAAAACCAAAAAAATCCTAGAAAACCCTAAAAATTCTAGAAAACCTAAAAAAATCATAAAAACTATGGAAAACCATAAAAATCCTAGAAAACTTTAAAAAGTTCGAGAAAATCCTAAAAAACCCTAAACCCAAGAAAACTCTAAAAAATTCTAAAAAGGCTAGAAAACCCTAAAAACCGTTAAAAATCCTAGAAGACTATAAAAAATTCTAGAAATAGTGGAAAACCATAGAAAACTCTATAAATTCCTGAAAATCCTAGAAAACCCTAAAAAACCTTAAAATTTCTTGAAAATCCTAGAAAACCGTAAAAATCCTTAAAAATCCTAGAAAACTATAAAAATCCTAATATACTAGAAAACACTAAAAAAATCCTGAAAATCCTAGAAACCCTAGAAAATCTTAGAAAACTCTAAAAATCCTAGAAAATCCTAAAAACCCCTAAAATTTCTAGAAAACCCTCAAAAACCATAAAAAACCCCAAAAACCCCAAAAAACTTAAAACCATAGAAAACCATAAAAACCCTAAAAGAAAACCCTAAAAAACCATAAAACCCTAGAAAACAATAAAAATCCTAGAAAAATTTTAAAAAACTCTGGAAAACCCTAGAAAAGCCTAAAAAGCCCTAAAACACCTAGAAAACCCTGAAAAGCCCTAGAAAACCCTAAAAATCCCTAGAAAATCCTAAAAAACCTAAAAAATCCTAAAAATCCTAAAACCCCTAGAAAACCCTACAAAATCCTAAAAACCCTAGAAAACTTTTAAACATTGAGAAAATTCCAGAAAACCCTAGAAAACCATAAAAACCCTAGAAAATCCTAACAACCCAAAAAATCCTAGAAATCCTAGAAAACTATAGAAACCCCTAGAAATTTCTAAAAAACCTAAAAAATCCTAAAAACCCTAAAAAAACCTAAAAATCTCTAAAAGACCCTAAAAATTCTAGAAAACTCTAGAAAATCATAAAACCCAAAAAGAATCCTGAAAAACCCTAGAAAACCCTAAAAAATCCTAAAAACCCTAGAAAACTCTAAAAAATGCTAAAAATCCTAGCAAATTCTAAAAAAGCATAAAATTTCTAGAAAAGCCTAAAGATCCTAGAAAACCATAAAAACCCTGGAAAATCTTAAAATTCCTAGAAAACCCCTAAAAATCCTAGAATACCCAAAAACACCCTAGAAAACCATAAAACCCCCCAAAAACCCTAGAAAATCCTAAAAAACCTAAAAACCCTAGAAACATTTAAAAAACTCTAGAAAACTCTAGAAAACCCTAAAAAAACCCTAAAACACCTAGAAAACCCTAAAAAAACCATAAAAATCCTAAAAACCTTAGAAAACCCTAAAAATCCAAGAAAACCCTAAAAACCCTAGAAATCCCTTAAAAGCCCTAGAAAAACCATCAAAAATCCAGAAAACCCTCAAAAACGTTAGAAAACTATAAAAAATTCTAAAAAACCTAGAAAACATTAGAAAACTCTAAAAACCCTAAAAACCCTAGAAAATCCTATAAATTCTAGAAATCCTAAAAAACCTTAGAAAACCATAAAACCCCTAAAAACCGAAGAAACCCAAAAATATCCTAGAAAACTAAAATCCTAGAAAATCCTAAAAAACCATAAAAACCCTAGGAAACTCTTAAAAACCCTAAAAAACCATAAAATTCCTAGAAAACTCTAAAAAACCCTAAAAACCCAAAAAAATCCTGAAAAACCCTAGAAAACTCTAATAAATCCTAAAACCCTAGAAAACTCTAAAAAAAACCATAAAAATCCTAGAAAAACCCTAAAAACCATAGATGACCGAAAAAATCCTAGAAAAATTTTAAAAACCTATAAACGCTAAATAATCCTGATAAACCTTAGAAAACTCTAAAAAACCCTAAAAATCCTAGAAAACTCTAGAAAACCCTAAAAACCCAAAAAAGCATAAAATTCCTGGAAAACCCTAAAAACCTAGAAAACCCTAGAAACCCTAGAAAACATAAAATCCTAGAAAATCCTAATATCCTAAAAAACCCTACAAAATCCTAAAATCCCTAGAAAACTATAGAAATCCTAGAAAACTTTTAAAAACTAGAGAATATCCTCGAAAACCCTAAAAACCCAAAAAACCCTGAAAAACCCTATAAAACTCTAAAAGATCCTAAAAACAATAGAAAAGGCTAGAAAACTCTCAAAAAACCCTAAAATCCCTAGAAAACCCTATAAACCCTAGAAATCCTAAAACACGCTAGAAGACCATAAAAAACCTAGAAAACTTTAAAAAACTCTGGAAAACACTAGAAAACCTTAAAAAATCCTAGAAAACTCTAAAAAGCACTAGAAATCCAAGAAAACCTTTAAAAAACCCCTAAAAATCCTAGAAAACCAAAATTACCAAAAAAATCGTAGAAAACCCTAAAAAAATACCCTAGAAAATTCTAGAAAACTCTAAAAAAACCCGTAAAAACCCTAGAAAAGCTAAAAATCCTTGAAAACTTTAAAAAATTCTAAAAAACCCTAAAACGCCAGAAAAGCATAAAAATCACAATAATGGTAAATTATTTCAAGGGTTTTTAAGATTTTTAAGATTTTTTAGGATTTTTTAGGGTTTTCTATGGTTTTTAGGGTTTTGCAGGAGTTTTAGGGTTTTTTAGAGTTTTCTAGGGTTTTTAGGATTTTTAGGGTTTTTTAGAGTTTTCTAGTATTTTTTAGGGTTTTTTTTGGGTTTTTAAGGTTTTCTAGGTTTTTTAGGGTTTTGCAGGGTTTTCTAGGATTTTTGGAGTTTTTAGAGTTTTTTTTATAGTTTTCTACATTTTTTCAGAGTTTTTTAGGGTATTTAGAGTTTTCTAGGGTATTTAGGATTTTTTAGAGTTTTTTAATATTTTCTAGGATTTTTTTTCTATGGTATTTAGGGTGTTTTTGAGTTTTCTAGGATTTTCAGGATTTTTTAGAGTTTTCTAGGATTGTTAGGGTGTTTTTAGAGTTTTCTAGGTTTTTTCAGGGTTTTTTTAGGATATTTAGGGTTTTCTAGTGTTTCTAGGATTTTTTTGGATTTTTTTGGGTTTTTAGGTATTTTCATGGTTTTTAGGGTATTTTTATGGTTTTTAGGGATTTTTTAGGGTTTTCTAGGATCTTTGGGAATTTTTAGGATTCTCTAGGATTTTTTGGTTTTTTAGGATTTTCTAGAGTTTTTTATAGTTTTCGACAATCTTTATGGTTTTCTACGGTTTTTTAGGGTTTTCTAGGGTTTCCTAGCGTTTTCTATAGTTTTTTTAAGTTTTCTAGGATTTTTATGGTTTTCTAGTGTTTTTCAGGGTTTTTTTTGGGTTTTTAGGGTTTATTAGGGTTTTCTAGGGTTTTTAGGATTTTTTAGGGTTTTCTAGAGTTTTTAGGATTTGTTAAGGTTTTTAGTGTCTTCTAGGGTTTTTAAGGTTTTCTAGGGTTTTTATGGTTTTCTAGGGGTTTTTTGGACTTTCTAGTATGTTTCAGGATTTTTTGGGTTTTTAGGATTTTTTTAGGATTTTTTAGGGATTTAAAGTATTTTAGAGTTTTCTAGTGTTCTTCAGGGTTTTCTTGATTTTTCTAGGGTTTTCTATTGTTTTCTAGGATTTATAGGGTTTTTAAGGTTTTTAGGGTTCTCTGGGGTTTTTAGGATTTTTTGGGTTTTTATGGTTTTCAAGGGTTTCTAAGGTTTTCTAGGGTTTTTAGGATTTTCTACGGTTTTTATGATTTTCTAGTGTTTTTCTGGGTTTTTTTTGGTTTTTCTAGGGTTTTTTAGGGTTATTATGGTTTTTAAGGTTTTCGAGGATTTTTAGAGTTTTTTTAGGGTTTTCTAGGGTTTTTAGGATTTTTTTTTGGGTTTTTTAGGATTTTTCAGGGTTTTTAGGGTTTTTTAGGGTTCTTTAGGTTTTCTAGGATTTTTTAAGATTTTTAGGGTTTTCTAGAATTTTTATGGTTTTCTAGGGTTTCTAGGGGTTTGTAGGGTTTTTAGGATCGTTTTAGAGTTTTCTAGCGGTTTTCAGAGTTTTTTAGGATTTTTAGAGTTTTTTCTGATTTTCTATGATTTTTTTTAAGGTTTTCTTGGGTTTTCTACAATTTTTTTAAGTTTTCTAGGATTTGTTTGCTTTCCTAGGGCTTTTAGAGTTTTTTTGGGTATTCTGTGTTTTTAGGATTTTTTATGGTTTTCGAGGCTTTTTTAGGGTTTTGTAGGATTTTTAGGGCTTTTAGGATTGTTTTAGGGTTTTTAGGATTTTTTAGGGTTTTCTAGGCATTTTTAGAGTTTTTAAAGTTTTCTAAATTTTTTTTTTAGTTTTCTAGGGTTTTTAGGGATTTTTCTTTTGTTTTCTAGGATTTTTTAGGGTTTTCTACGATTTTTAGAGTTATTTAGGGTTTTCTAAGGTTTTTGGGGTTTTTTTTAGGCTTTTTAGGATTTTTTAGAGTTTTCTAGGATTTTTAAGGCTTTTTGGAGTTTTCTAGTGTTTTTTCAGGGTTTTTTGGGTGTTTAGCGTTTTCTAAGGTTTTTAAGATTTTTTTTTGGGATTTCTAGGATTTTCTAGAGTTTTTTAAAATTTTCTAGGATTTTTATCATTTTCTAGGGTTTTTAGGGTTTTCTAGTAATTTTTAGGGTTAAGTACTGAAATCGTCCCTAAGGTAAGTGGCGAAAATCAAATTCGTCCCCGACGTTTTTTTGCTATTAAAATCATCCCGAACGTTTAGAAACACTTTAAAATCATCCTTTCCCAAATTTTTGGACCAAAATACCCTCATCATCATCATTCTCCTCTTCACCTTCATCACCCCACCATCACCACCACCACCACCACCACCACAGACACAAACACAAACACCAACACCTTAACCCCACTCCGGTAACCCCCCACCCCTCACCGCCCCCCCCCCCCCCCTCACCCACTCCCTCACCGTAAACCCCCCACCCCTCACCCCCTCCACCCCCTCATCCCCCACCCCTCACCCACTCCCTCACCCCCTCACTGTAACCCTCCACCCCCTACCCCTCACCGCCTCTCCCTCACCCACTCTCTCACCCCCTCACCCCTACCCCTCACCCTCTCACTGTAACCCTCCACCCCCTCACCCCCTACCTCTCACCGCCTCTCCTTCACCCACTCCCTCACCCCTCACTGTAATACCTCCCCCCCACCCCCTTTCTCATGCCCCTCTCTTCATGTTCATCATCATCATCAACAGAAAATTCAAATATGCACAACAAATTTTACAAAAAATTCAGTCCACAGATTCAACAAATTCAGTTCACAGAAGAAAAAGAAAAAGAAGAAGAAGAAGCGGTGTGCGGTGCGGTGCGGCGGTGAGGGGGTGAGGCGGCGGCGGTGAAGGGGTGAGGGGGCGACGGTGATGGGGGTGAGGGAGTGGGAACTGATGATGATGACGATGATGATGATGATGATGATGGGATGGGATCGGATTTGGGGGTGGGGTTTGTGGGTGGGTGTAGGAGGAAGGGAAATTGGGTGGTTGGGGGGGAGAGAGAAGCGAAGAGATGCTGATGGGTGAGGGTGGGGGTAGGGTTTTTTTTTATTTTTATTAATAGTCAAGGGTATTTTTGTCCAAAAATTCGGGAAAGGATGATTTTAAAGTGTTTCTGAACGTTCGGGATGATTTTAATAGCAAAAAAAACGTCGGGGACGAATTTGATTTTCGCCACTTACCTTAGGGACGATTTCAGTACTTAACCCTAATTTTTAAGAATTTTTTTGGATTTTTAGGGTTTTTCCAGGGTTTTTAGAGTTTTCTAGTACTCTTTAGGACCTTCTAGGGTTTCTAGGATTTTTGGAGTTTTTTAAGGATTTCTATGATTTTTTGGAGTTTTCTAGGGTTTTCAAGATTTATTTTTAGGGTTTTCTAGAGGAATTTAAAATTTTCTGGGATTTTTATGCTTTTTTAGGACATTTAGGGTTTTCTAAAAAATCCTGGAAAACCCTAAAAACCCTAGAAAATTTTAAAAAACTCTAGAAAACCAACAAACCCTAAAACACCTAGAAAACCCTTAAAAACCCTCGAAAAACCTAAAAATCTTAGAAAACCTAAAAATCCTAAAAAACCTAAAATCATAAAAATCCTAGAAATCTTAGAAAACTTTAAAAATCTTGAGAAAATCCTAGAAAATCGTAAAAATCCTAAAGAATCCTAAAAAACGCTAGAAAACCATAAAAGACCCTAAAAAAGTCTGGAAACCCCTAAAAACCATAGAAAACTCTAGAAAGCTCTAAAAACCCAAAAAATCCTGAAAACTCTAGAAAACCCTAAAAAAAATCCTAAAACACATAGAAATCCCTGAAAACCCCTAGAAAATCTTAAAAAATCCTAAAACCCCCTAGAAAATCATATAAACCCTAGAAATCCTAAGTAACCCTAAAAAACCGTAAAATTCCTAGAATACCCTAGAAAACCATAAAAATCCTAGAAAACTCTAAAAAAACTCTAAAAAACCCTAGAAAATCCTAAAAAACACTAAAAAAACCCATAAACACCCTAGAAAACCCTAAAAAACCCTAGAAAACCTAAAAAACCCTAAAAATCCTAGAAAACCATAAAAATCCTAGAAAACATGAAAAAACTTCAAAAATCCTAGAAAACCCTATAAATTTCTAAAAACCCAAGAAAACCCAAAAAATTCTAGAAAACCCTAAAAAATCCTAGAAAACCATAAAGAACCCTAAACACCCTAGAAAATCCTAAAAACCCAAAGAACACTAAAAAATCCTAGAAAACTCTCAAAAATCCTAAAAACCCTACAAAATCCTAAAAATCCTAGAAAATAATAAAAATCCTATAAAATATTAAAAAACTCGAGAAAACCCTAAAAAACCTGGAAAAGAATAAAAATCCCTAAAATCCCTAGAAAACTCTAGTAAATACTAAAAAACCCTAAAAACTAAACCTTGAAAAACCCTAGAAAACTCTAAAAAATCTTAAAAATCCTAAAAACTCTAGAAAACCCTAGAAAACTCTAAAAGACCTCCGTAAAAAAACCTAAACCCTAAACCCTAAACCCTAGAAAATCCAAGAAAAGCCTAGAAAACCCTAAAAAAGCATAAAATTCCTAGAAAACCAAAAAAATCCTAGAAATACCTAAAATTCCTAGAGAAGCCTAAAAACTCCTAAAAATCCTAGAAAATCTTAAAAAAACCCTAGAAAACCATATAAACCCTAGAAATCCTAAAACACCCTAGAAAACCATTAAAACTCCTAAAAACCCTAGAATACCCTAAAAAACCTAAAAACCCTAGAACACCATAAAAATCCTAGAAAACTTTAACAAACTCTAGAAAACCCTAGAAAACCCTAAAAAAACCATAAAAAAAAAACCATAAAGATTCTAGAAAACCCTAAAAAACCCAGAAAACCGTAAAAATTCTAGAAAACCCTAAAAACCCTAGAAAATTCTAAAAACCCAAAAAACCCTGAAATACCCTAGAAAACCATACAAAATCCTAAAAATCTTAGAAATTAAAAAAATCATAGAAAACTTTAAAATACTCGAAAAAATCCTAGAAAACCCTAAGAAATCCTAGAAACCCAAGAAAATCCTAGAAAATCATAAAAAATCCTAAAAACCCCTAGAAAACTATAAAAATCCCTGAAAACTTTACAAAACTCTGGAAAAGCACTATAAAACTATAGAAAATCCTAGAAAACCATAAAAAACCCTGAAATACGCAAGAAAACTCTAAAAACTCTACAAAATCCTAGAAAACACTAAAAAACCCTATAAACCTTAGAAAACCCAATAAACCCTAGAAATCCTAAAAGATCCTAGAAACTATAAAACCCCGAAAATCCCTAGAAAACCATGAAAACCTTGGAAACCCTAAAAATCCTAGAAAATCCTAGAAAACCATAAAAAAAAAAACCCTAAATACCCTAGAAACCCTAAAAACCCTAGAAAACTTTAAAAAACTGTAGAAAACCCTATAAAATGCTAGATAACGCTAAAAATCCTAGAAAACCCTAAAAAAGATTAAAAAAAAACCCTAAAAACCCTAGAAAACTTGAAAAAATTCTAGAAAACACTAAGAATTCCAGAAAACCCCAAAAACCCAAAAACCCCTAAAATTTTTCTATGGTTTTCTATAGTTTTTAAAAGTTTTTCTATATTTTCGAATTTTTAGGCCTTTATTTTAAGTTTTTTTTTTTGTTGTTGTTAGAGTTTATTGAAAAATTTTGATTTACTTTTGGTTTGTTTAGTAGTACTTTTAGGGATTTTAAATTTAAATCAAATCTGATCTAATCCAATAAGATCAAATCTGATTTAAATTAGTTATCTTATCTTATCTTTTAGCTAGTTTGTTTGGGGTGTATTTAAACACCTTCTGGTAAGACAATTTACACAACTTTTGATGAATAAATTTTCAGTTGCTTTTAAGCACGTTTTATTGTGTGAGGAGTGAGGTGAGTGATTTGCTTCGCTTGTTGCATGGAGAAGATTGAGTGATTCAATTTTCATCCCTCTGATCTAGGTTGTCAAAGACAAGTTCTTTGAAGGTCTAGTAGGGAATACCTAGGTTGCTAAGAACAGGTATCTTAGAGGTCTAGTTTTTATGTTTCCGCTGTGTCTTTTTGGGGTATTTATCTTTATGCCAATAAATTCCTTTCGTGATGCCATTCTTTTCTTGTCCCCCTTTCATTAGGATTTTATTACTTTGAATGTATTAATCCCCATTTAAAGTCCCATCAGACACCGTAGAAAATCCTAAAAAACTCTAAAAAATCTTGAAAACCGTAGAAACCCTAAAAAGGGTTAAAAATTCTTGAAAACTCTAAAAACCATAGAAAACCCTAAAAACCCTTAAAAACTCTAGAAAACTATAAAAAATCATATAAATCGTAGAAAATCCTAGAAAACCCTAAAAAACCCTAAAAATTCTAGAACCCTAAAAAACCCTAAATACCCGGAAAAATCCTAAAAACCGTAGAAAACTTTAAATACCATAAAAAAACCCTAAAACCCTATATAACCCTAAAACCCTAGAAAACCCTAAAAAACCTTAAAAATTCTTGAAAACCCTAAAAACCAAAATCATAAAAACCCTTGAAAACCATAAAAAACCCTAAATAACCCTAAAAATCCTTAAATACCCGGAAAAATCCTAAAAAACCTACAAAATCCTAAAAATTCTAAAAAACCATAAAAATCGTAGAAAACTTTTAAAAACCCAAGAAAATCCTAGAAAACTCTAAAAAGGACTAGAAATCCTAGAAAACCCTAAAAAAAACCCTAGAAAACTTTTAAAAACCCTAAAAAACCCTGAAAAATCCTAGAAAACTCTAAAAAAATCATAAAAATCCTAGAAAACTTTAAAAATCCCTAAGAACTGCAGAAAACCCTAAACCCTAGAAAACCGTAAAAATTCCTAAAAATCCTAGAAAGCCATAAAAATCCTAAAAAACCCTAAAAAGCACTCGAAATCCTAGAAAATCCTAGAAAACCATAATAAACCCTAAATACCCTGGAAAGCCCTAAAAAAAAACTATAAAAACCTTATAAACAATAAAAATCATAGAAAACTTTAAAAACTCTAAAAAACCCTAAAAAGCACTAGAAATCCTAAAAAACCCTAAAAAACCTAGAAACCCTTGAAAACCATAAAAAATCCTAAATACCATAGAAAACCGTAAAAAACCCTAAAAATCTTAGAAAACAATAAATATCATAGAAAACTTTTAAAATCTATAGAAAACCCTAGAAAGCCCAAAACAATCCTAGAAAACCCAAGAAACCTCTAAAAATTCTAGAAAATCCTAAAAACTATAGTAAACCATAAAAGCCCTAAAAACCCTAGAAAACCCTAACAATCCAAGAAATCTTTAAAAGATTCTAGAAAATGCTAAAAACCTCTGAAAAGCATAAAAACCCAAAAAACACTAAAGTTTTTATTGTGTTTTCTATAGTTTCTTAAATATTTTTTAGGGTTCTCTAGGGTTTTTTGGGTTTTCTTTATGGTATTCTAGGGTGTTTAGGGTATCCTTGTACTTTTAGTGGTGGTTATGGTTTTCATGGATTTTAAGATTTTTTAGGGTTTTCTATGATTTTTCTTGTGTTTTATAAAGGTTTCTAGAATTTTTATGGTTTTCTAGGGTTTTTAGGGTTTTGCTAGTATTTTTCAGGGTTCTTTTAGGATTTTAGTTTTTTTAGGGTTTCCTAGGACTTTTTGGATTTTTATGCTTTTCTAGGCTTTTTAGAGTTTTTTAGGGGTTTTTAGGTTTTTTTAGGGTTTCTAGGTTTTTCTAGGGTTTTCTAGGATTTTTTGGAATTTTTTCCGGTCTTCAGGGTTTTTTAGGATATTTTGGGTTTTTTAGAAGTTTTAGGATTTTTTAGGGTTTTCTAGGATTTTCTAGAGTTTTTTAAAGTTTTTTAGGATTTTTTAGAAAACCCTAAAAACCATAGAAAACCCTAAAAAACTCTTAAAAACCTAGAAAATCATGAAAAATCCTAGAATACCCTAAAAAAATTCTAAAACACCTAGAAACCCTAAAAATCCTAGGAAACGTAAAAAACTCTAAAAACCCCGAGAAAACCCTAAAACCCTAAAAACCGTAGAAAACCATAAAAATCGTAGAAAACTTTTAAAAATCCTAAAAACACAAGAAAACCCTAAAAACCCTGAAAAATCCTAGAAAACTATAAAAAAAAACCTAGAAACCGTAGAAAACCCTAAAAAACTCTAAAAATCATAAACCGTATAAAATTCTAGAAAACTCTAAAAAATCCTGAAAACCCTAAAAAACCCTAAAAATCCTAAACCGTATAAAACCCTAGAAAACTCTAAAAAACCCTGAAAAACCCTATAAAATCCTAAAAAATCCTAGAAAACCCTATAAAATCCTAAAAAACCCTAAAAAACACTAAAGATTCTTGAAAACCCTAAAAACCCTAGAAAATCATAAAAAATCCTAAATAAAAACCCTAGATAACACTAGAAAACCCTATGAACCCGGGAAAAGTCTAATAGGCCCTAGAAAACCATAAAAACCCCTAAAAACCCAAGAAAACCCTAAAAAATCCTAAAAAATAAAAAAAAGCACTAGAAATCCTAGAAAACGCTAAAAATAAAGAAACACAAAAATCCTAGAAAATCCTACAAAACCATAAAAAACACTAAATACCCTGAAAAACCCTAAAAAAACTTAAAAACCTTGGAAATCTTAGAAAACAATAAAAATCATAGAAAACAACAAAAGTCCTAGAAATCCTAGAAAATTCTAAAAAGCACTAGAAATCCTAAGAAACTCTAAAAAACGATAAAAATCGTAGAAACCAAAAAAAACCATAAAAAATCGAAAATACCCTAGAAAACCGTAAAAAAATTCTAAAAAACTTTAAAAAAAATAAAAATAACAGAAAACATTAAAAACGCTAGAAAACCCAAGAAACCCCTAAAAACTATAGAAAACCATAAAAATTCTAAAAACGCTAGAAAACCCTATAAATCCTAGAAAACTTTAAAAAATTCTAGAAAATCCTAAAAACCTCATAAAACCCTACAAACCCAAAAAACACTAAAGTTTTTCTAGTGTTTTTAGGGTTTTCTTTATGGTTTTCTAGGGTTTTTAGGGTATTTTGAAATTTTTGGTGTTTTTAAGATTTTCTAGGGTTTTCTATGATTTTTTGGATTTTTTGGGTTTTTAGGATTTTTTATGGTTTTTTTAGAGTTTTATAGTGTTTTTCAGGATTTTTTTTGGGATTTTAGGGTTTTCTAGAGTTTATAAAATTTTCTAGTATTTTTACGGTTGATCTTGGGTTTATAGGGTTTTCCTAGTATTTTTCAGGGTTTTTTAGAGTTTTTTAGGGTTGTCTAGAATTTTTTAGAATTTTTTAGGATTTTTAGGTTTTTCTAGGGTTTTTAGAGGATTTTTCGAGGTTTCTACGGTTTTTCAGGGTCTTTTTAGGGTTTTCTAGGATTTTCTAGAGTTTTTTAAGGTTTTCTGGGATTTTTAGGGTTTTTTCGAGTTTTTTAGGGTTTTCTAAGGTTTTCAGGATTTTTTAGGGATTTCTAAGATTTTCTAGAGTTCCTAAAAACCCTTGAAAATCCTAAAAACACTAAAAAACCTGAGAAAAGCCTAAAAACGCTAAAAAATCCTGATAAAAATTGGAAAACTATTAAAACCCTAGAAAACCCTAGAAATCTCTAAAAAACCTTAAAAATCCTAGAAAACTTTAGAAAATTATAAAAACCCAAAAAGAATCCTGAAAAACCCTAGAAAACTCTAAAAAAAATCCTAAAAACCCTAGTAAACCCTAAAAAAGCACAAAATTCCTAGAAAACCCTAAAAATACTAGAAAACCCTAAGAACCCATAAAAATCCTAGAAACCCCTAAAAAATCCTAGAAAACTTTTAAAAAAACTCTAGAAAATCCTAAAAACCCTACAAAAATCTTAAAATCCCTAGAAAACCATAGAAATCCTAGAAAATCCTAAAAACCCAGGCAAACCCTAAAAATCCTAGAA
This sequence comes from Arachis ipaensis, assembly GCF_059453495.1. Classification (NCBI taxonomy): domain Eukaryota; kingdom Viridiplantae; phylum Streptophyta; class Magnoliopsida; order Fabales; family Fabaceae; genus Arachis; species Arachis ipaensis. The sequence goes on along the minus strand of NC_142440.1, from coordinate 75,171,845 downwards.
AAGCCTAAAAAACGCATAGAAAGCCATAAAAAACCCTATCAAACTCTAAAGGATCCGAAAAACCCTACAAAATCCTAGAAAACTCTAAAAATAACCCTTAAATCCCTAGAAAATCCTATATACCCTAGAAATCCTAAAAGACCCTAGAAAACCATAAAAACCCCTAAAAATCCTAGAAAATTTTACAAAACTCTGAAAAACACTAGAAAACCCTAACAAATCCTAAATAACCCTAAAAACCATAGAAAACTATAAAAACCAGAGAAAACCATAAAAAACCCGAGAGTTTTTAGAGGTTTGCTGTGTTTTTTGGGTTTTCTTGGTTTTTTTTTTTAGGATTTTTAGAGTTTTTTCCAATTTTCTATGATTTTCTTGGATTTTCTAGAGTTTTTTTGCTTTTCTAGGGCTTTTAGAGTTTTTTAGAGTATTCTGTGTTTGAGTAAAGTATCGTTTTTGTCCCCAACGTTTGGGGTAAATCCTATTTGTGTCCCTAACGTTTAAGTCGTCCAATTACACATCATGAACACTTTAGTTTGAGTTTTAAAAATCTTTTCCTGAGGTTAGAATACAAATGTCTAAGATAGAATCGATGATTCACTCTGAAAAATAGCTCATCGAAAGTTGAAACTAATTCCTACAACATTTACATAATTCACTTTTCAAGGGAGATAATTGAATCTAAACACAAATAGTGGGTATAATATTAAAGTCGAACACACGGACACAAATAGGATTTACCCCAACCGTTGAGGACAAAAACGATACTTTACTCTTCTGTGTTTTTAGGGTTTTTTTTTTATGGTTTTTGAGGCTTTTTTAAATCCAAGTGAGAATGAATACATCCAAATAAAAATAATTAAAAAAATATAATCCAAGGATACAAATAGGACAATTTAAACATTAGGGACACAAATAGGACATACCCCAACCGTTGAGGACAAAAACGATGCTTTACTCTTCTGTGTTTTTAGGGTTTTTTTTTTTTATGGTTTTTGAGGCTTTTTTAAATCCAAGTGAGAATGAATACATCCAAATAAAAATAATTGAAAAATATAATCCAAGGATACAAATAGGACGATTTAAACATTAGGGACAGAAATAGGACTTACCCCAACCGTTGAGGACAAAAACGATACTTTACTCTTCTGTGTTTTTAGGGTTTTTTTTTAATGGTTTTTTAGGCTTTTTTAAGGTTTTGTAGGATTTTTCGTGTTTTTAGGATTTTTTTTAGGGTTTTCTATGGTTTTTTAGGATTTTCTAGGGCTTTTAGGATTTTTTTTTTTGTTTTCTTGGATTTTTTAGGGTTTCAAAAGATTTTTGGAGATTTTTAGGGTTTTTTAGAGTTTTTAGGCTTTTTTAGTGTTTTCTAGTATTTTTCAGGGTTTTTTGGGTTTTTAGAATTTTCTAATGTTTTAGGATTTTTTTGGGATTTCTAGGATTTTCTAGAGTTTTTTAAAATTTTCTAGGATTTTGATGGTTTTCCAGGATTTTTAGAGTTTTCTAGTATTCTTCAGGATTTTTTTTGCGTTTTAGGGTTTTTTATGGTTTTCCAGGATTTTTAGGGTTCTTCAGTGTTTTCTTGGATTTTTTTAGGGTTTTCTAGGAGTTTTTTTAGGATATTCTAGGATTTTCTAGAGTTTTTTTAAGTTTTCTAGGATTTTTTAGGTTATCTTTTTAGGACTTTTTATGATTTTTTAGGATATTTTTTTGGGATTTTCATGATTTTTTTCGGGATTTCTTTTTAGGATTTTTTAGGGATCTTTAAAGTTTTCTAGGATTTTTAAGCTTTTCGCTAACATTTAGGGTTTTCTAAGAAATCCTAGAAAACCCTAAAAACCCATAAAAATCTTAAAAAACTCTAAAAACTCTAGAAAAACCTAAAAAACCTAAAAATCCTAGAAAATTTTAAAAAACTTTAGAAAACCAAAAAACCCTAAAACACCTAGAAAACCCTGAAAAACCCTCGAAAACCCTAAAAATTCTAGAAAACCTAAAAAAATCATAAAAACTATAGAAAACCATAAAAATCCTAGAAAACTTTAAAAAATTCGAGAAAATCCTAAAAAACTCTAAACACAAGAAAACTCTAAAAAATTCTAAAAAGGCTAGAAAATCCTAAAAACCCTTAAAATACTAGAAAACACTACAAAAACCCTGAAAATCCTAGAAACCCTAGAAAATCTTAGAAAACTCTAAAAACCCTAAAATTTCTAGAAAACCCTCAAAAACCATAAAAAACCCTAAAATCCCCAAAAAACTTAAAAACCATAGAAAACCATAAAAACCCTAGAAAGAAAATCCTAAAAAACCATAAAACCCTAGAAAACAATAAAAGTCTTAGAAAAATTTTAAAAAACTCTGGAAAATCCTAGAAAAGCCTAAAAAATCCTAAAACACCTAGAAAACCCTGAAAAGCTCTAGAAAACCCTAAAATCCTAAAAAAAATTCCAAAAAACACTAAAAACCCTAGAAAACCATAAAAATCGTAGAAAACCCTAACAACCCAAAAAATCCTAGAAAACTATAGAAAACCCTAGAAATTTCTAAAAAACCTAAAAAATCCTAAAAACCCTAAAAAACCCTAGAAATCTCTAAAAGACCCTAAAAATTCTAGAAAACTCTAGAAAACCATAAAACCCAAAAAGAATCCTGAAAAACCCTAGAAAACCCTAAAAAACCTAAAAACCGTAAAAATCCTAGAAACATTTAAAAAACTCTAGAAAACCCTAAAAACCCTAGAAAACACTACAAAATCCTAGAAAATCCTAGAAAAACCATCAAAAATCCAGAAAACCCTGAAAAACGCTAGAAAACTATAAAAAATTCTAAAAAACCTACAAAACACTAGAAAACTCTAAAAAACCCTAAAAAACCTTAGAAAACCATAAAACCCCTAAAAACCGAAGAAACCCAAAAAATCCTAGAAAATCCTAAAAAACCCTAGAAAACTCTTAAAAACCCTAAAAAAACCATAAAATTTCTAGAAAATCCTAGAAACCATAGAAAACCCTAAAAACCATAGATGACCGAAAAAATCCTAGACAAATTTTAAAAACCTATAAACGCTAAATAATCCTGATAAACCTTAGAAAACTCTAAGAAACCATAAAATCCTAGAAAACCCTGAAAATCTCTAAAAAACCCTAAAAACCCAAAAAAGCATAAAATTTCTGGAAAACCCTAAAACCCTAGAAACCCTAGAAAAAATCTAAAAATCCTAGAAAATCCTAATATCCTAAAAAACCATAAAAAAACCCTACAAAATCCTAAAATCCCTAGAAAACCATAGAAATCCTAGAAAACTTTTAAAAACTAGAGAAAATCCTAGAAAACCCAAAAAACCCTGAAAAACCCTATAAAACTCTAAAAGATCCTAAAAACAATAGAAAAACCTAGAAAACTCTAAAAAAACCCTAAAATCTCTAGAAAACCATAAAAATCCTAGAAAATCTTAAAAAACTCTGGAAAATACTAGAAAATCTTAAAAAATCCTAGAAAATCCTAAAAATTGCTAATATCCTATAAAACCCTAAAAATCCTAGAAAAATAAAAATACCAAAAAAATCGTAGAAAATCCTAAAAAAATCCGTAAAAAAAAAACCGAAATACCTTAGAAAACAACAAAAATCGTAGAAAACCTTAAAAAACTCTAGAAAATCGTAGAAAATCCTAAAAATCCTAGAAAACCCTAAAAAGGCTAAAAAACGCTAGAAAACTTTAGGATTTTTTTTAGTTTTCTAGGATTTTCAGGGTTTTTTAGAGTTTTCTAGGATTTTCTAGGATTGTTAGGGTGTTTTTAGAGTTTTCTAGGTTTTTTCAGGGTTTTTTTAGGGTATTTAGAGTTTTCCAGTGTTTCTAGGATTTTTAGGTATTTTCATGGTTTTTAGGGTATTTTCATGGTTTTTAGGGTTTTGTAAGATTTTTGGAGATTTTTAGGATTCCCTAGAAAACCATAAAAATCCTAGAAAACATGAAAAAACTTCAGAAAACCCCTAAAAAACCCAAAAAATCCTAGAAAACCCTAAAAAAAACCTAGAAAATCATAAAAACCCAAAGAACCCTAAAAAATCCTAGAAAACTCTCAGAAATCCTAAAAACCCTACAAAATCCTATAAAATATTAAAAAATTCGAGAAAATCCAAGAAAATCCTAAAAAACCCTGGAAAAGAATAAAAATCCCTAAAATCCCTAGAAAACTCTAATAAATACTAAAAAACCCTAAAAACTAAACCTTGAAAAACCCTAGAAAACTCTAAAAAATCTTAAAAATCCTAAAAACTCTAGAAAACCCTAGAAAAACCTAGAAAATCCTAGAAAACCCTAAAAAAGCATAAAATTCCTAGAAAACCAAAAAAATCCTAGAAATACCTAAAATTCCTAGAAAACTTTAACAAACTCTAGAAAACCTTAGAAAACCCTAAAAAAACCATAAAAAAACCATAAAGATTCTAGAAAACGTTGAAAAACTTCAGAAAATCCTAAAAAACCCTAGAAAATTCTAAAAACCCTGAAATACCCTAGAAAACTCTAAAAAATCATAGAAAACTTTAAAAAACTCGATAAAATCCTAGAAAACACTAAAAACCCTATAAACCTTAGAAATCCTAAAAGACCCTAGAAAACTATAAAACCCCGAAAATCCCTAGAAAACCCTTAAAAATCATTAAAAGCCTAGAAAACCATGAAAACACTTGAAAACCCTAAAAATCCTAGAAACCCTAAAGAACACCAAAAATCCTAGAAAACCATAAAAAAAACCCTAAATACCCTAGAAACCCTAAAAACCTTAGAAAACGATAAAAATCATAGAAAACTTTGAAAAACTGTAGAAAACCCTAAAAAAGATTTAAAAACCTTAAAAACCCTAGAAAACCTTAAAAAACCCTAAAAACTTGAAAAAATTCTAGAAAACACTAAAAATTCCAGAAAACCCCAAAAACCCAAAAACCCCTAAAGTTTTTCTATGGTTTTCTATAGTTTTTTAAAGTTTTTCTATATTTTCGATTTTTTAGGCCTTTATTTTAAGTTTTTTTTTGTTAGAGTTTATTGAAAAATTTTGATTTACTTTTGGTTTGTTTAGTAGTATTTTTAGGGATTTTAAATTTAAATCAAATCTGATCTAATCCAATAAGATCAAATCTAATTTGAATTAGTTATCTTATCTTATCTTTTAGCTAGTTTGTTTGGTGTGCATTTAAACATCTTCTGCTAAGACAATTTACACAACTTTTGATGAATAAATTTTCAGTTGCTTTTAAGCACATTTTATTGTGTGAGGAGTGAGGTGAGTGATTTGCTTCGCTTGTTGCATGGAGAAGATTGAGTGATTCAATTTTCATCCCTCTGATCTAGGTTGTCAAAGACAAGTTCTTTAAAGGTCTAGTAGAAAATACCTAGGTTGCTAAGAACAGACATCTTAGAGGTCTAGTTTTTATGTTTTCGCTATGTCTTTTTGGGGTATTTATCTTTATGCCAATAAATTCCTTTTCTTGATGCCATTCTTTTCTTGTCCCCCTTTCATTAGAATTTTATTACTTTGAATGTATTAATCCCCATTTAAAGTCCCATCAGACACCGTAGAAAACCCTAGAAAACTCTTAAAAATCTTGAAAACCCTAAAAATCATAGAAAACCCTTAAAAACTCTAGAAAACTATAAAAAATCATAAAAATCGTAGAAAATTCTAGAAAACTCTAAAAAATCCTAAAAACTCTAGAAAATCCTAGAAAATCCTAAAAAACCCTAAACACCATAGAAACCCTTGAAAACTATAAAAAACCCTACAAAATCCTAAAAATTATAGAAAACCATAAAAATCGTAGAAAACTTTTAACAACTCAAGAAAATCCTAGAAAACCCTGAGAAATCCTAGAAAACTCTAAAAAAATCATAAACTTTTTTTGGATTTTTTACGATCTTCTAGGATTTTTATGGTTTTCTAGGATTTTTTAAGATTTTCTAGAAAACCTTAAAAACATTAAAAACTCCTAGAAAAACCCTAAAAACCCTAGAAAACACTAAAAATCCTAGAGAACCCTAAAAACCTTAAAAATTCTTGAAAGCCCTAAAAATCCCAGAAAATCCTTATAAACCCTAGAAAATTATAAAAAAATCCTAAAAAATGTAGAAAATCCTAGAAAACTCTAAAAAACCATAAAAAATCCTAAATAAAAATCCTAGAAAACCATAAAAATTATAGAAAACTTTTAAAAACTTGAGAAAATCCTAAAACACCCTAGAAAGCACTAGAAAATCCTAAAAATCCTAGAACACCATAAAAAACACAAGAACACCCTAAAAGCCATGAAAAACCCTTGAAAACTATAAAAAAAATTCTAGACACCATAGAAAACCCTGAAAACCCTTAAAAACCCTATAAAATTATAAAAAATCCTAAAATCCTAGAAAAGTCCAAAAAACCTGAAAACCCTAAAAAACCCGAAAACACCTAGAAAATCCTGAAAAACCCTAGAAAACCTAGAAAACCTAAAAAACTCTAAAAACCCCAAGAAAACCCTAAAAACCCTAAAAAATTATACGAACCTTAGAAAACCATAAAAATCCTAGAAAACTTTTAAAAACTCGAGAAAATCCTAGAAAACCCTAATAAACCATAAAAACACAAGAAAACCCTAAAAACCCTGAAAAATCCTTGAAAACTATAAAAAAATCCTAGACACCATAGAAAATCGTAGAAAACTCTAAAAACCCTAAAAATCCTAGAAAACCCTAAAAAACATTTAAAATTCTTGAAAACCCTAAAAACCTTGAAAACCCTAGAAAAATCCTAGAAAACCCTAAAAAACATTAAAGATTTTAGAAATGCCTAAAAACCCTAGAAAACCCTAAAAAACCCTAAAAAATCCCTAAAAATCCTAGATAACCCAAAAAAATCCAAGTAAACCCTAAAATCTATAGAAAAACCATAAAAACCCTAAAAACGCCAGAAAACCCTAAAATTCCAAGAAAATTTTAAAAAATTCTAGAAAACCCTAAAAAACTCAAAAAATACTAAAGTTTTTTAGGGTTTCTTTAGGATTCTCTAGGGTTTTCTTTATGGTTTTCTAGTATATTTAGGGTATTCTGGGATTTTTAGTGTTTTTAGGATTTTCTATGGTTTTTGGGAGTTTTTAGGGTTTTCTGGGCTTTTTAGGATTTTTTTAGAGTTTTATAAAGTTTTCTAGGATTTTTAAGATTTTCTAGGGTTTTTCAGGGTTATGCTAGTACTTTCAGGATTTTTTTAGGTTTTTTAGGGTTTTCGCGTTTTTAGGGTTTTCTAGAGTTTTTTAAAGTTTTCTAGGATTTTTTTGTTTTCTAGGATTTTTTTGGTTTTTTATGATTTTCTAGTATTTTTTTAGGATTTTTGGGGCATTTTACGATCTTCTAGGATTTTTTAGGGTTTAGGGTTTAGGGTTTTTAGCGTTTTCTAGGATTTTTTTGGTTTTTTTACGGTTTTCTAGAATTTTATAAAAGTTTTCTAGGATTTTTTTATGCTTTTCTAGGACATTTAGGATTTTTTAGGATTTTCTACGGTTTTTAGGGTATTTACGATTTTCTAAAAGTTTTCGAGTTTTTTAGGGTTTTATAGAATTTTCTAGAGTTTTTTAAGTTTTCTAGGATTTTTCAGAGTTTTCTAGGGTATTTGGGAATTTCTAAGATTTCTAGAATTTTTTAGGTTTCTTTTGGGTTTTTAAGATTTTTTAGGAATTTTTAAGATTTTCTCGAGTTTCTTATGGTTTTCTAGAGTTTTTTAAAGTTTTCTAGGATTTTTCAGGATTTTTTAGAGTATATAGGGTTTTCTAGAGTTTTTAAAGTTTTCCAGGATTTTTGGGGTTTTTACGAACTTCTAGGATTTTTAGGTTTTTAAAATTTTCTAGGATTTTTATACTTTTCTAGGACATTTTGGATTTTGTAGGCTTTTCAGAGTTTTTAGGATTTTTTTTATCCTTTCAGAGTTTAAACTCTAAAAAACCGTAATAACTGTAAAAAACCTAGAAAACTCTAAAAATCCTAAAAACCGTAGAAACCCTTAGAAAACTCTAAAAAACCCTGAAAACCCTAAAAACCCCTAAAAATCCTAGAAAATCCTAAAAAACAATAAAACACCTAGAAAACCCGAGAAAAACTAAAAAATCGTCAAAAACTTTTAAAAACTCGAGAAAATCCTAGAAAAACCCTAAAAATCCTAAAAAACACTAAAAACCCAAAAAACACTAAAGTTTTTCTTGTGTTTTCTTTAGGCTTTTAAAGTTTTTTTAGAGTTTTCTAGGTTTTTACGATTTTTCAGGGTTTACTATGGCTTTTCTTGTGTTTTATAAAGTTCTCTAGAATTTTTCAGGGTTCTTTTAGTTTTTTAGGGTTTTCTAGGGTTTTTTAAAATTTTTTTAGAGTTTTTTAGGTTTTTACGATTTTTCAGGGTTTTTTTAAGGTTTTTTTTTAGAATTTTTTAGAGCTTTCTACGGTTTTTAAGGATTTTTTAAGGTATTTACGATTTTCTAAAAGTTTTCGAATTTTTTAGGATTTTCTAATATTTTTAGAATTTTTTAGGATTTTCTAATATTTTTAGAATTTTTTAGGATTTTATAGAATTTTCTAAAATTTTTTAAAGTTTTCAGGGTTTTTAGGGTATCTGGGATTTTCTAGGATTTTTTAAAATTTTTTAGGATTTTTAGGGTTTAGGAATTTTTAGGATTTTCTAGAGTTTTTTAAAGTTTTCTAAGATTTTCTAGGATTTTTTTACGATTTTTTATGGTTTTTAAGGAATTTCTAAAATTTTTAGAGTTTTCTAGGGTTTTTCAGGGTTTTAGTGTATTTAGAGTTTTCTAGGGTTTTTAGAAATTTTTAGGATTTTCTTAGTATTTTTGGAGTTTTTTAGGGTTTTCTAGAGTGATTAGGATTTTCTAGGATTTTTTAAAGTTTTCTAAGATTTTTATGGTTTTCTAGGGTATTCTAGGATTTTTACGATTTTTTAGGGATTCTAAGATTTTCTTGAGATTCTTATGGTTTTCTAAGATTTTCTAGGATTTTTTTTTGTTTTCTAGGGTTTTTAAGGTTTTCTAAGATTTTTAGAGTTTTTTAAATTTTTCTACAGTTTTTCAGAAGTTTTTACGGTATTTATGATTTTCTAGAATTTTTAGGATTTTGTTTCATTTTCTAGGGTTTTTAAGGTTTTCTAGGATTTTTTGTCTTCTATGGTTTTAGGTTTTTTTTTTATGATTTTTTCCGGATTTTTAGGATTTTTTATAGTTTTCTAAGGTTTTCTAGAGATTTTCAAGATTTTTTAGAGTATTTAGGATATTTTTCTAGAGTTTTTAAGGTTTTTTTTATGATTTTCTAGGATTTTTGGGGTTTTTTAAGAATTTCTAAGATTTTTATGCTTTTTTAGGACATTTAGGATTTTTTAGGATTTTCAGGATTTTTAGAGAGTTTTATCCTTCTAGAATTTTTAGGGTTTTCTTTCTAGAAAACCCTATAAACCCTGAAAAAACCTAAAAAACCGTAGAAAACCATAAAAAATCCTAGAAACCCTAAAGTTTTTCTTGTGTTTACTATAGTTTTTTAAAGTTTTTTTAGGGTTTTCTAGGATTTTAAAATTTTTTAAGGTTTACTATGGCTTTTCTTGAGTTTTATAAAGTTTTCTACGGTTTTTATAGTTTTCTAGGGTTTTTAGGAGTTTGTTAGTATTTTTCAGGATTCTTTTAGGTTTTTAGTTTTTTTAGGATTTTTAAAATTTTTTAGAATTTTTTTTTATTTTTAGAATTTTTTAGGATTTTTAGATTTTTCTAGGGGTTTTTTAGAGTTTTCTACGGTTTTTCAAGATTTTTTAGGGTATTTACGGTTTTCTAAAAGTTCTAAAAGTTTTAGGATTTTTTTAGGGTTTTATAGATTTTTTTAGAGTTCTTTAAAGTTTTCTAGGATTTTTAGGATTTTTCAAAGTTTTCTAGAATTTTTCACTTTTTTTAGGACATTTGGGATTTTCTAGGATTTTATAGGATTTTCTAGGGTTTTTAGGATTTTCTAGAGTTTTTTAAAGTTTTCAATGATTTTTTTGGTTTTCTAGGATTTTTAGGTTTTTTATGGTTTTCTAAGATTAGAATTTTTCGAATTTTTTAAGATCTTCTAGGATTTTTAGGGTTCTTTAGGGTCTTCTAGAGTGTTTAGGATTTTCTAGAATTTTTTTAAGTTTTCTAGGATTTTTTAGGATTTTCTAGAATTTTTTATTAACGTTTTTTTATGGTCTTCTAGGATTTTTAGGGTTTTCTAGGATTTTTACGGTTTTTAAGGAATTTCTAAAGTTTTTAGGTTTTTTTAAAGTTTTCAAAATTTTTTATAAATTTCTAGGATTTTTAGGGTTTTTTACGATCTTCTAGAGTGTTTAAGGATTTTTTCTAAAATTTTTTAGGTTTCTAAGATTTTTGGGGTCTTTTAAGGATTTTTAAAATTTTCTATAATTTTTAAGATTTTTTTTAAGTTTTTAAAGTTTTTTAGGAAAACCATAAAAACCCTAGAAACCCCTAAAAAACCATAAAAATCCTAGAAAATCATAAAAAAACCTCTAAATAGCCTGGAAAACCCTAAAAAAACTTTAGAAAATCTTAGAAACCAATAAAGATCATAGAAAATTTTAAAAAACTCTAGAAAACCCTAAAAAATCCTAGAAAACTCTAGAAACCCCTAAAAACTATAGAAAATCATAAAAATCCTAGAAAATCCTAAAAACCCAAAAAAAAACACTAAAATTTTTCTAGGATTTTCTATCGTTTTTTAAAATTTTTTTAGGGTTCTCTAGGGTTTTTAGGGTATTCTGAATTTTTTAGTGTTTTCTGAGTTTTCTAGGATTTTTAGTGTTTTCTTAAGTTTTATAAAGGTTTCTAGAATTTTTCACCTTTTCTAGAGTTTTTAGGATTTTGTTAATATTTCTAAAATTTTATGGTTTTCTAGGATTTTTAGGGTCTTGCTAGTATTTTTAGATTTTTTTAGAGTTTTAGGATTTTTATATTTTTCTAGGATTTTTAGATTTTTTTTTTTGTTTTCTAGAATTTTCGAGGATTTTTTTAAAGTTTTTAGAGTTTTCTGCGATTTTTCAGGATTTTCTAGGGTTTTCTAGCGTTTTTAGAATTTTTTTTAAGATTTTCTACGGTTTTCTAGGATTTTTTAGAGTTTTCTAGGATTTTTTAGGAATTTTGTAATTTTTTAGGATCTTCTAGAATTTTTACGGTTTTTTAGGATTTTCTAGAGTGTTTAGGCTTTTTTGGAATTTTTTGAAATTTTCTAGGATTTTTATAGTATTCTGGGATTTTTACGATTTTTTATGGTTTTCTAGGCTTTTTTTAGAGTTTTTTAGGATTTTTACGAATTTTTAGAGATTTCTAAAGTTTTTAGGGTTTTCTAAGACTTTTAGGATTTTTTAGGGATTTCTAGGATTTTCTAGAATTTTTAAAAGTTTTCTAAGATTTTTATGGTTTTCTAAAGTTTCTAGTATTTTTCAGGATTTTTTTAGGTTTTTAAGGTTTTTTAGAATTTTCTAGGATTTTGTAAGGTTTTTAGAGTTTTTTTATGGTTTTCTAGGATTTTCTAGGGTTTTTATGACTTTTAAGAGTTTTTAAGATTTTTAGGTTTTTTTAGAGTTTTTTAGGATTTTTTAGAATTTTTAGGGTTTTCTTGAGTTTTTTAAAATTTTTTAGGGTTTTCAAGAATTTTTAGGATTTTTAGGATTTTTTTAGGATTTTTAGGGTGTTCAAGATTTTTTAGAATTCTCTAGGATTTTCTAGAGTTTTTTTGTTTTCTAAGATATTTAAAATTTTTTTATGGTTTTCAAGAGTTTTTAAGATTTTTAAGATTTTTTAGAATTTTTTTAAATTTTTTATGATTTTTTAGAAATTTTAGGGTTTTATAATTTTTTTGAATTTTCTAGAATTTTTTAAAGTTCCTAGGATTTTCTAGAGTTTTTAGTTTTAAGCCACTGCTTCCAATTAAGCCTGACTGTTGAAGTGAACTTGCCGAGAAATTCGATGATGATGATCTAAACACTAGCAATTTTAGGGTGACCTTGAAAATATTTCATACGAGAGACAAATAACGAGGAGTTAAAATAAGACAAACCTGAAGCACAACAGTTAATCCCACTATACCCATGAAGAGGTAGTTTTTCGTGACTCCACTGAATATGTTAAACTCATCTGGCTTTCGTGCATTGAACTCATTAAAGATCTGCAGTTTTGAACACATTTTTTTAGAATTGAAATAAGATGAGCACACTACAGCAAAGCTACCAAAATGACAACGAATATATGGTGCATGAACTGGGCATGCATTGCCAACCACTAACGCATCACAAGGATTTATAGCAGTAATGTAAATAAGAGTGAGTAGCAAGATATCTCAGGAAAATTGCAATAGGCTTTGGTTTTCTAGATACAATTAGCACCTATTGGAAATTAGCAATCACCATTACAGCACAACCACCAATACTATTATAGAACATGCATAAAAAGATAAGGAAACTAACATTGGTAATTCTTCCAACACAAAACTTTACCATTTAAAATGCAAATGGACTAAAGACAAACTTACTTGAAGATCAGAGTGTTTTTCACTTTAATTGCATGATCATTTTTGTCATGTGTCAGACCCAGTATGCTCCTACCTCGGAAATTCAGAACAAGCAACACAGATACTTGGTACATTGCCTGAAGAGTTCAAATCATAATCGGCAATTCAGTTTACAGAAGAGTATATAGCATAACAACGGTAATTGAAATGCAGGACATCATAAACCAATAGGTAAATAATCCTTGCAGACTACAATGACAAGCAGTTAACTGAGAAATGAGAAACAAAACTCACCTGTATCAGCAAATTTCTCCACATAATATTTGTTGAGAGGTTCTCTGAAAAGGATACAAGACAAAACTCCATGTCAAAAAAACCATTGAAGCACATAGGCACTGCATATATGGCTTGGATAATAAAGCTGCAAATGAAATAGGACCAATATCGATAATGTAAATACAAAATAAATGCAGCCTTCAATATGCTGTTTAGGACTGTTGGCAACAATTTTGTTTCCGAGGGGTATGACTATTATTCATTGCACTTAAAATTTCTCTCCTGTTGAAATAACCAAAATCTTTAGATTTAATAATAAGCTGCACTATTCACACTTTCAATTAAATTTCTTTCTTTATTCTTGGGTGCATCATTCAAAAATGCATCTACAAGGAACAAAATTTTATGACATTCATCCAATTCTTAAGGTGCTGTAACACTAGAAAAACATAGCAAGAAAATGTCATGATCCAAAGAAAAAGGCACAATTAGAGAAACTGAAGTTCCGACCTTCAGCCCACTGGAGGCCAATCCATAAGGTGATCAGTTGGTGGTTCAGTTGCCAATGCTAGTGCTCCCAAAGTATCCATGATAAGATTTACCCACAAAAGCTGTAGAAAGAGCAATAAGTCAGCTGAAACATAAATTGAGGGGCAAAGCCAGAGAGCAAAACACACAGGGAGACAGCAGACCTGCACTGCATTCAGTGGGACATCACCAGAGGAAACAGCAGCAACAACATTTATAACAAGAGCTACTACATTTACTGTAAGCTGAAACTGGATAAATTTCTGAATATTTGCATACACACAACGTCCCCATCTCACAACCTACAAGCACATAGATTTTGAAAGATATAAGAGGTATGCTAAAAATATCAAATTCATGTTCAGCTTGCAAAACACTATACAAAAGCAATCCAAAACGGTGCAATTCAATTATATACAAACCTTTCATTGGTTGGCATATTGACTAACTACCTAAATACCCATCTAGTAATGCCAGAAATAAAATTATTTTTTAAGATGTAAATACTAACCATAAATGATGCATCATTTATTAAGATAATTTAAGAACAAACTAGATCTCTCAAATCGAAAAGAAATAGGTCCAACCTTTACAACTGAAGCAAAATTGTCATCCAAAATAATAATATCAGAGCTTTCTTTTGCAACTTCAGTTCCTTGAATACCCATTGCAAGACCTATATCAGCCTATATTCAGAAAGTATAGAAATAAATTAAAAAGGGAAAAAAGAAAGAAATAGTTCAATTCATTAGAACAGAAAATTCTATGATCAAGAGATAGTAGATTCATACATCGAATATAGAAAAGCATGACATAATGAAATCAGAATCATTAATAAACCTAGGGACTTGTTATCACGTGATTACACAAACAGGAAAACAAGACAGGTATACCAGGGGTAAACAAACTCTCATGGTGTTCAATATACAATTACAAGTATTGACATCGATAAAGATTGTTGTGGTACTTAAAATTTGAGAAAACAACACAATCACTAGCACAAAAAAGAAGATAGTAGTAGTGTAGTAGCAGCCAGACCTCATGTAGTGCAGGAGCATCATTTGTTCCATCCCCAGTTACAGCCACAACATGTCCCTTCCTCCTCAATGCTTGCACAAGTAATAATTTGTCATTAGGAGATGACCGTCCCATAACCTAGTAATCATATTGCCAATAAATATCATTCACCACGAAAAATACCTCTCTTAAGAGCCTGAAAATATTGTTGTCAGGATTCTTACTGATATTGCTTCAGCTATTTCATCTCTCTGTGCATCTGTCATGGCACGAAAAGTTTTTCCTTCAATGATGATTGGCTCTGTAGCTTCAGCAAGGGAATTAAGTATTCCACACTCCACAGCAATTGCTTTTGCAGTTTTGACATTGTCACCAGTGACCATTTTTACCTAGAATTAATCGAAACAAAAAAAAGAAAGGGGCAGAAAAGGATTATTTATAGAATGTAGAAACTGGATATGGAAAGCACCATTGTATTTCATTATCATCAAACGTAGTTATTAATGTTGGTCTTGCTAATCTTTAAGCCGTCAAATTTGAAAGCAATAAACACGTTTGAAAATAAAGAAAAATTTAAGTCCATAGACCAGGGCGTAATTCAGCACTCCGTATGTTATTCCACCTACATGCAATGCATCTGTCTCTAGACGCACAGAGTCAGTGCTTCTTTGGCATCAGTTATAATCACATGAAGTCATTGACAATGAAAGTAGCTGGATTGAATTTTTCTTATTTTTATTATTATAGTCTTGTAGCATATTTTACAACTGCTAACATGGCCACCATGCATATTCTGCTTTCTGTAATGAGCTTCCATCGCATCACCTCCAAGAATACAATGGACACGGTAATTTAACAATTCTATTGAGGATAATTGAAAATAAGTACCTTAACCCCAGATTTTTGGCAAAGCTCCACTGAATCTTTGACTCCAGGTCGACAAGGATCCTGCATGTCAAATATGAGATTAAGAATCAGATATTTAACCAGCAGAAGCGTATCCTAGAGTCAAATGCTATCATAAGTTAGAGTTTATCAATGATTCCCGTGTTAAATCCAAATGCACAGAATCCACTTACAAGATATTGTCATGGACAGTAAATTAAATTAACAAAACTATAATCCCTGCAGAGTCCCAAGTCCCAACCACTTGCAATTAAGCAAACAGATGAGATTGGCAGATAGGAATGAGTGTGCAAAGCACAATAAATTTTAAATTAGAGAAAAACAAAAGCACAAGAAAATATTAATACATTATAAACATCAATGACAATGATAGACATGTATTCAGAGGAAAATACTTGCCTTCAGACCAACAATAGCTAACAAAACAAGATTATCTTCTGGTAAAGACCAGTGAGCCCGTTCTTCTTCAGTGGCTGGAACATTCTCCTTTTCAAATGTTCTATATGCAATGGCAACACAACGTAAACTCTCGGCAGCCATGTCTTCAATAGCTTTTCTGAAAGATACCATCTGCAAGCCAGGAAAATTTCACTATGTAGGACTTTCTCCAGATCAAGCGAGTGAACTACTAAAGGTTGAATCATCCAAACTACATTTGTTTGCTTTGTAAAATAGGTTGACACAGTCCAGTGAAAAACAGAGAGAGAGAGAGAGAGAGAGAGAGAGAGAGAATGGATAATACGCCTTGGCTGAGATTATTTCCAAACAGGAAAAGAAAGTGAAAACAAACAAACAAAAAACAGAAGAATGCCTTTATGAAATCACAGATCAGAATATAAAACTGCTTTATCAAACCTTTTCCTCATCCATGTCTATCAACTGGTCATTTGCATCAATGTACCGTGTACAGCAGGCTAGGACAATCTCAGCAGCACCTTTCCAGTGTATGTGAACTTCAGAGTCAGCCTGCATACAGAGATAAAATTTGCTTATTTAAGGTGCACGATATGATAAAACAGATGATTACATCATTATGCAGTACAAGCATATTGTGATGATATTCCAGTCAACTTGCATACTTTACTGGGTATGCAGATAATCTCACAACTTGAAAGTGAAACGGACATATCAGTGTTTAATTCAGATTTAAGAGTGAGTTGACAGTTATTAATATTTAATATGACATTGGAGTTACTTGTTAGTGCTCATAGATGTGAATGAAACACAGGGACAACACAGGCACAAAATAGTGATCCAACTGAAGCAATTAAAAATAGAAATCCACATTACAAAGAAGATACAGCAGCAATAGCTTAAACTGTCTATGAGAGAATACCGTTTGTACTGCAACTCCGCCTCGTTTTTTCTCAGAATTGAAAGGGAAAACGTGAATAATTGATGATTCCGATCTAGTAGAGTCGAAGTTCATCCCAATCTGATATTTGATTAACATTTACAAGCAACTGTAAGAATATAAGCTTCACACACAAAAATAGGGAATAAACTGTATTACTGAAAACAGACCTCTAATCCCCAATGTAAAATTGCCTTTTCTGTTGGTGATCCGGAAACCTCAACATCGTTACCACCCTGTCAAGGACAGACTTTAGCAGAATGCAGCAGCACCAAAATTATTGTCCATACAGAGAAGAGTAAAACAAAGTGTAACAAGATCAGTTCAAGCAAACCTCAGGGACAAAAACACTGCCATTAGTGTTCTGTGCAACACCTTCAATGAGCAAAGAGTGGAGCTTGGGAGAGAGCTCTGACTTGTTACCAGGAGGATCATTCTTCTTCCCACCAGCATAAGCCTCCACCACAGTCATCTATCATAAAGTATTTTGTGCTCAATCGATATCTTCCAAATTCCATAGAATCAATGAAATTTTGTGCTCCTAATTTACCTTAAATGCGGAAGGCTTATTATATACAACCTAAACTGGTGAGCATCGACATGGGATGCCAGGAGCAACAATACTATGGTTGAATTTTCACCTGAAGTTTCTCCTGGCCTCTACTTTCAACAATTGGAAAATTCTCCATCTGATCAACTCTTATGAAAAATTCTATTTCAGTCAATAGGCACTATCCTTTCTTTCTCCACCACCCACCCACCACGCACGGGCGTGCGGGGCCTTCTAAGTTCTAATACATTCATTCCTGATCTCTTCTAAATCCACTACAATATCCATATATTTATAACTCTTAGCTTAGGCTCTTCTTGACATTCTACTACAAGACATTTTTACAGTAAAAGGCATTGTGCTTCTCCAGCTGTAAAACAAACTTTTCATTTTAAGGATTCACAATCTCTTCTATTCATCTACCAAACCTGAATTCTATGGTTTACATCTCCATCTATTCTCCCGTTTTGTGTGATCTCCGAATTTCACAGCTAAAATAGCACTAGTGAGAATATTGATAAGTCCGGTATGTCAAAATCCATGTGAAGTGTGCAGACGAAGGTTTTAACCCCACCAAGCATGTATTTGATTGCTGAACCACTAAAACAGATACAGCTTCTTGAAGTGTGATCTCCAGAAAATTTATGAAAATTGCCTAAAACCAGAATCCAATGAAAATTCAAATGATACATCCCAACATACCTGATTCATGGTCAACGTGCCAGTCTTATCACTGCAAATGGTTGTTACAGAGCCCATTGTCTCACAAGCGGAAAGCCTCCTCACCTGCAATTCGATGCTTCAGATTTAACAGAGATTCACATGTATGTCAAAATCCAATCAAAGAACAAACACCGACATACCAAAGCTTTATCCGCCATCATTTTCCTCATTGAGTAGGCCAGGATATAACATAGTCAAGAAATGATGCGTAAGAGATAGGGAAAAATAATATATAATATATTCCAAAGAGCAAATTAACAAATACTAGGTACGGATAAATCTTTATCTTTTATCAAAAATACAGCCAGTACTTCAAAAAAAAAATTAAAGGGATCAAAATTATAAAATATAATGAGATACAAGCATAACAGCAAAATTTTACCACCACATTTTCTGGCACCAACAGTAACACATCATTCAGACTATACAATAAACTGTTCCTTCTGTTTTTAACTAAAAAAGGTCAGCTAAAACCAAGACTAAGCAACAGAATGAAGTAAAAGTACTAGGTCAGAGGGAGGGATTGAAACAAAAAAGTAATGCCTCCCCCAAAACTGCAAAAGCAATGCTTCCCCCATCATACCATCCTTCCTCAATACCCTGAAACAGAAAAGTAGCTCTGCTGAAGGCTAAATCAAGATAGACCATGATATGCTCCAGTATACTCTTAGAGTAAGGGAGGGATTGAAAGTAGCTCTGAACAGGCTACTAACAGTTGTATTATTTACATAATATAAAACTACCAAGAAGCAAGAAGAACAAGGAAACGAGAGAAGAAAAACTCAAATTTCCAGTCAAAGTCAGCAAGACTGAGCTGGTAATAAAAGGAAGTATGTGAAGACCAGAATAAATATTTAAGTATAATATTTGCATGCAGATAGAGGGAAAAAAACAGGCCAAGTTACAGTGTCAATCCCCACACTAAACAAATTATTGCATCATAATTTTGCCACCAAAGCTCACCTCAGATTTTATCCCAATGCCAATGAAGCCGCTGCAGCTACCATTAAAATAATCAAAGTCAGATCCTTGCAAGCATCCCACATAAAACATCTGTAGAAGGAAACCGAAACAAATAGGTCACTACAATATCACTCGGCCAATAACATCGGATACTACAGAAGCATTAAGGATCCAATGGTTCATAATGCGCTAAAATTTACCCAGAAACTTCTTCCTTTCTTTCGAGGATAATCATTGGAACCAAATGCATTCCTTCGTTTTAGTAAGTCAGCATCATCACCATGAATCCCCTTCTCTAAATTGGTTTTCAACAAATTTGATATCCCAGCAACCTGATAGTGATTCAGAACAAAAAAGAGTGATCAACATCATTACAAAGTTGAGAGAGAAGGAAGGTCCACAGCAAACTTGCCCCTCCATATTGCTGAAGAGCAACGGTATCATGCTCCCCTTGAAACTGAAGCAAGTTGCTCTTGTCCAATTGGAAATTCACCAGCAGAGGCCGCAGGAGGCTTTGTGGTTTCTACCAGTAATTAAAATGCATTCATCATCGATAAATGTCCAACCACATCATATCAGATGAAAATAAAATACAGCTTGGAACTACCCAGAAATAGTTATATAAATCCTTCAAACATTGAATTGCACTAGTGGATTACTCGGCACTAATCTATCCTTTATTCAATGTGTAAAATAGTAACAAATGTGAGATTAGTTGAGGTAGTATGTTGGCATTAATACAAATGATTTTGGGTTCAAGTCTTTGAGAACGGGAAAAAAAAATATATTCCATTAAATCATTGGACACCAAAAAGGGGATTTCCCTTAATATATTGTATAGGTTTTTCAAGAATAAGAAGGGAGGTAGTTCACAGAACAAAAATTGACCCAAAAAAAAAAATCCCCTTTAACCCATTTATTTATTAAACATGCATAATTAGTCAAGATGGTGACTATTTTACACTCTAAGATCTCAAGTTTTAAGTTTTGAGATACCCAAAAAATATATTTTTTCATGGAGATATATACTACAAAGGGTATCGCGCGCGTGCCCACAGGGTTTTGTTTTTGTGGGGGGGGCATCAAACCCCTCCCATATAACTTTTAATGCCCCCCCCCCCCCCATATAACTTGATTAAAAGGTTTTGGGTTCAAATCTTTGATATAACAAAAAATAAATGTTTAATAGGTTATATATAATGAAGGGTATTTTAGGGTAAAAATTGGACATCAACCCTTCTCATATTAACATTAACATTAATAAATTGAAAACAAACATTTAGCCAAAAAAAAAAATTCAAGTCCAAGATGATGATCATGACAGGAACTTTTATCCAGATGATTATTTATTTGTAAGTATTGGGAAACACCATACTTAAGTATCCAAAAATAACAATGAGCGTGATCTGATTACTCACCAATCACTTGACCATCCCCGGCTGCTTTGAAAAGATATGCTGCCTAGAAGGCCAAAATGCATATTCAGTACACTTATATTTTTGTAACACCAAAATGATAGACATTCCAGTTGAAGGAAGCATACCCTAATGGCTTGTGCATGAGCTCTAATCTTTCTCAATATTTGTGTCTTCTCTTCTTGTTTTTTCAAGTCCAAGGTGTAACGAAATCGACGAGAAGCATTAAGCACCAGTGCTGCTTGCTAAAGATAAATAAAATAAAAAAAAAAAAAAAGGATTTCTCCTCTCATTATTTAAGAAAAAGTTACCTCCCCAGTAACACACACACACTAAGAAAAACAACACTCCATCAGATAGAATAAACAAAAATGAGAAGAAATTCGTTATAATTCCTCAAGCAAATTTTGAGAGCAGAAGTTTGCATTACTTGTGCTCCTTTGAATCTCATACAAGTCAAACTCATCATGAACAGCAACAACAATGAAGTCTTGTCCTAATCAGGCGAAAGTGCTCGATCATGAATCATATTCAGTTATTCGCATTTAAGCATTAAGTCAAGTTTCCCTTTCTTTTTAGTAACTTCACCTATGATTCTTCTTCTAAGTCTTCCTCTACCTATGGTTACTAAACTACCCTTCGTTTCATTTACTCTCTCCTTACTTGGGCATCTACAGTCTTCTCCGTTCGAGCCTTTAAAAGTCTAGGTTTCTTTTAATAACTTCACCTGGAAAAGGGTAAAATAGCCCGTCTCAAGCCTGGATAAAGGTAGACCTTTGTATTAGACAGTCAACGGCCAATATAAAATGTTGTCAAACCTTATAAAATAGATCCAAAATGGGACGAACGAAACTGATATGTTTAATTTTATCTTGACTCTTCAAATTAATGGCAGAAGTCAAAATATCTACCGGGAGCAAACTCTCGCAATTGAAGCATTACTCAAAAATAGAAGAATCCGAATATACTACATTCTCAAAAAGGTATGTGGCAGTAGCCAATATTACAACCATCTTACTACAGAGTAATTGACACATCAGTCTTTCACAACAGACTCTGTGTTTTTTTTTTTTTTTTCATTTAAACACATGGAGCAGAAAACAAAACTAATTCTTGAAACCAAATAAGACGTAGGAGTGGGATTGAACAGGGAATTTTTTTTTTTAAGTTTATAAGAACATGAGATGTA
The DNA here is from genome assembly GCF_059453495.1 of Arachis ipaensis. Taxonomy (NCBI): domain Eukaryota; kingdom Viridiplantae; phylum Streptophyta; class Magnoliopsida; order Fabales; family Fabaceae; genus Arachis; species Arachis ipaensis. The sequence continues at coordinate 75,150,372 of NC_142440.1, read as the reverse complement.
TACAAGTATAATTATAGAAAGGAACATTAATATATATTTAATTTATGATCAAAATAATTTAATTCTCCCACACACTAAAAGAAACACAATAAATAAATTTAATAGTAAGATATATAAAAAATATATTTGAACATATGTTAGACTAAATATACTTATACAACAAAATTAAATATTTGAACATAAAGCTGAAAAGGTAAAGGTGGCTGGATGATATGGTGTAGTCTATTTTGAAGTGCCTTGAGTATAAAAGGAATACTTAGCTTTAAAATTTTTTTTCAATTTTTCATGAGAAAGAATATAAATAGAATAGTTGGAATATGACAACCGCGGGCATCCAGAGCCTACAAGTCGCATGCACGCTTGTCATCCTCAAGCCCCATTTTCAAATTACAACAGCTACTTCAACCAGAAATCAAATTCAGTTTCACATAGTTAAATAGTTACTCCCTTCCAATAATGTCAGAATATCTCCAAGCATTTAAAGAACTCTTATCCTCACAAACATCCCTTTCAATAATGGGTTATTTCCTTCATACAGATTGAGAGAACAATTCTTTCTTTCTCCTCACTTCTCTTCTAGGGTGAATTGCTGTACTGAAACAAACAACAACAACAGAAACAAAGCCTCATCCCAGTAGGTGGGGTCGGCTACATGGATCAAACGACGCAATTGCGCCCCATCATGAAACAACATCCTAATTTCAAATTCCGTTCTTGCCTTTTCCAGCCCCAAATTACATCAAAGCACTTATCGTTATCATTCAAACTTTGAAGATAAATCTTGCTGTACTCTTTTTTCCATTTACATCCTGCAGGAAGCACCCATGAAATCCAGCAACTACTTCGTAATTAGAATACAAATCTATTAAAGCCATAACCGAATCCTTAACCCTGAAGTTGTCTTCTTTAACCTCCAATAATCAACTCGAGAAAAGAAAATGGCTGTTCCATGGAACGTGAAAACTTTCGAATGACAGCGTAGAAATCAAATCCTAGAAGGGCTGGATCCTCTCTTGTCTGTTTCTGATATGTAAAGCACATCATTCAAAAAGTTACTTTACACAAAAAATAAGGCTTAGATCTCACTGAAGATTCCAACTGATGCATTATCCTCACTTCCCATTGAACAATAGTTCCATTCAGTCAATCGCTTCATTTCCAATCACAACTCGGTCAACATAGAGACAGGAACCCTAACCCTACACCTCATATTATGATAAAACTAGGAATGAATGCAACCCAATCTACCACTCAACTTTTCTCCTCCGCCAGGATACAACTCAAAGGCTCCCAAAAGTGGCCTCATAAGCCTGAGATTAAACCTAACAAGCTCTTCTCCAGAAGGATCAGAAGCTGAGAATTATTGTGCCACTGTTGGGGAGAATCTCTGCAGTATGTTCTGATGCATTTCATTTAGCTTTTTACACACAGAATGAATTGTTGATTCTGTTAGGTTATTTTGCATCTAACCCACACTGGAAACTAAAATGTTTCCTTTCCTACAAATAAGTGCAAACTCTACAGAAACCACACGCTGACTGAAATTTTCCCTCTAAATCTATCTCACACTATATCACTAGAAACTTTCCTCATTGAGAGAGTCCAATAATACTATGTTATTGACTCGTACTTCATTTTGTGAGTGTACAAGGCTCCAGGAGACATAACTTGAAACTAATCACCACTAAATTTAGTGTAATCCACCACAGTGTTGATACTCAGTTTTCTCCATCGCACGAAAATCATATCAGACCAATTATTCCTCTAGCCCTACACTTATAATTAGGAATAATCAGTACTCCCATTAACCCTAAATTCAACTAAAATATAGCAAATGACAACACTAACCAGTAAGAACAGCGGGCAATGAACAATACCAAAACAGATATAAACATATATAGATACCGAAGGAAACATTAATTAACCGAAAACTTAAATATAAAAAAAGGATAACACTGTGCAAGATTGTGTGTGTAGAAGAAGAGAAAAAGTTGCTCACTCCCTACGCTAATAATTAGGAATAACCAGTACTCAATAAACCCTAAATTCAACTAAAATATAGTAAATCACAATACTAATCAGCAGGAACAGAGTGACAGCAAAACAAATAAAAAACAGAGAACATATCCAACAGCACAAACCCGAAAACATAAAACAAACCGAAAATTAAACAAACAAACAAAAAGGAAACGTGTGCAAGAGTGAGTGTAGTAGAAGAAGAGAAAGAGTGACGAACCCTCCATCGTCTGAGTCGCTCAATATAGGCGTTCTTAGTCCTGGTGATGTCAAACGGATCAGAGACATCGCCATCGTCGAAGTCGCCGGAGCGTGCTGTTGGAGGCCCCGCCTCCAAGTCAGTATCCGGAAGCGGCGGCCGGTGCGGCGAGCCATTCGCGTAAATCATCGGAGTAACTGTCGCAGGAGAGATGGCACCGTCAAATCACACTTTCTCAACAATACAGTTTCAACAACAATCTCTTTGCTTCGTACCAAACCATAACAGCCACTATTACAATAACACAACACACCGCTTCACACACACACACTTTTCTTTGTGACTGTAACTGTAACCACCTAATCAGAACGCGATTTCGAAGAAAATGTAGCAGAAGAAGAATCGTATCCTTTTTTTTATTTTTTCTAACGCGCAAAACCTATCTTTGGAAAATACGCAGTGTTTTTTCTTCTTTTGTTCTCGAAATGAGACTCACTAATTGATTCGAATTTCAAAATTCAAAGTCCATCTCAAAACATTGACTCTCAGTCTACCCAGCTATCTCACTTTTCTACCGTAGTATCAGATAAATAAATAAATAAATAGTAATTAATTATAGGAAACTTCACTCGCTATTTCGTTTTCGTGTTTCCTGGATTTAGTTGTACGGCACTACAACGTATAAAATGAAATTTAAAATAAAAAATAAATTATCAATTTAGTCCTGGAAAATAAATGATGACTTGCACAATTTAGCCACGAAAACATTTTCAGTGAAATATTCCAACAATTTTGAACAGTAAAAAGAGACATTCTGCGACAAAATATCTATGATTAAATTAATAGTTTACTCTAAAAAGATTACCCTTCTTTTGTTCGTATATTATAAATATCCAATTGGTTAATATCCCTGGGTTGAGGGGAAGAAGAAAGAGAGAGAGAGAGAAATAAGAATAGAGGCATACCGGATAAAAAAGACAAAGTAGCTTGTGTTGCCTTTTATTGTTTATGGGGTTTGTAACTGTGGCACTCTTGTTTCTTCTTTCTTGCTCGCTTCCTTCTTCAGTATAACACCTGAAAGAACTTCATAGAAAAGAGGCATGCATAACTCATGAGATGAGGACCCAGCACCCTGTTTTAGATAACCGCCACCGCGTAAATTTAATTACGTTTATTAGATGATGATATAGATATACCATACATTAACATTAAGCAATGTAACCTGCATCTGATCACAATTCTTTTTCTTTAATTATTAATTTTTATTATTCTTAAAATCCACTTTAAGGATTTATAAATAAACATCTACTTTTACTTAATATATCAAAATTGGGTTTTTCTCTAATTTATCATGGTGAGATGTCATTTTTCGTTAATCTATTTTCCCTCCAAAATTATTACACTATTCGCTCTTCTAAAATTTATTTTAGAAAAATATCTTTAATTAATATAATTATATTATAATTAATATTTAATGAATAATATATAATTATACTAATTTAAGATACTGTCTTTAATATAATCAATATATTTTAAGAAAATATCTTTTTTATAATTATATAAAATTAATATTTAATACATTATTATACTAATTGTCAATCATTAAATATTTTTAATCATTCTAATTATTATATTAATTTATATAATTCTATTTCTCTATCATTATGCAAGTTGATATATACGTTGATACAAGTTTATACTAATTATTATATTAATTGTATAATACTAATTGTCATAATTATCAGAACCGAACCGGCAATCGACTCGACAAAGTTACTGGGTCATTGGATTAATGGTTCAATCGGTGGATCACTGGTCGAACCGTTTAATCCGGTAATAATTAAATAAATATATACAATTATAATAAAATTAAAATTTTGATGTATTATATTTATTTATGTAATGCTACGTCAACAAACATAATTATTTTTTATATTAATCACATGAATGATTATTTAAAAGAAAAGAAGTGATTGATAATTATGTAAAATATCTTATATTATTAGTATATTAAAATTAACTATAAAATAAATAAATACAATATTATTATGGAAGAATAAAAATAATATTTTATATTTTTTAAAGTGTATTGCTTTAATTTAAATATAATTACTTTTAGTATAATATATATAATTATTAGTCTTTAGTATGGTAAATTAATAAGGTCATTAGCGTTGTTTTTATAATATATATAATTATTTACCCTAATAAAGTTAAAGGACAAATTGCCCTAGTGGAAGTTCAACACGATTTTATTTCAAAAGCCCCACTTGGCCACTTCTGTTAATTTTTTAATTTAAAAGGGTGTCAGGGTGTTTCCTACTGTGATCCATGGCACCGCTTGTGCATTATGGAAGTGCGCAGCACATTGACTCGCCGGTCAAATATGTCCGGTGCGAACGGATTTGACCTGTTTAAAGCAAATCAAACCAGTTTTCTACGGGATAAATACAGGAACGGTTAGAAGAGTCACCCGGATCGGTTTAAGGTCCGGTTTACTGGTTTTTTGGTCGGTTTGATAACTATGCTAATTGTCGATCATTAATATTTTTCAATTATTATTTTTAATCAAGCATAATTAGTAACAAATTGATACATACATTAATGGTGACTGTTCCGCGCTGGGATTCTTTTTCCGAGCTATGACTCGAGCGAGTGCTTCTTCGGCCTGTTGCTTATTGCTCAAAGAGAATTCCTTGGGATTCCGTTAACGTCGGCGTGGGACCTGCAAAAAGGACTCCGATGCCCAAGTCAGTAGGTTTTTTAAGAATATGAAATGCTTTGTGAAAATAAAATTGGTATGTGGTTTCTTAGCGTAGCTCAGTATTGTGGGATATGACTTAGCTACACTTGGGGTTGCAGCTTGTTTATATAGACTTTCGGGGACTGAGCTTTGTAATGGCATGATGGACGAATAGTCCGGGATCCTTGGGTTTGTTTTTCGTATATTTGTTGTCATCCGGTTATAGCGCGGAGATCCTTGCGAATGGATATGAAGAGATGTTTTCGGTTGCGCTTAATGCTCGGTCAATGATTCTTTAGCCGAGCTTATCGGTATGGTACACAGCCCCCAAGCTTATCTTGTAAAAAACATGTTGAGCTTTATTTCGGCTTTAGAATCATTGTGCATGAAAATATAGTGTTTATGGGCCCCCCAAGATCAACTTGTTTTTTTTTTTGTGTGCCAGGTAGGGGCTGCGTTTGGGCCTTGGTGCGCCGCTTCATCTGGTTATTGGAGAACGTGCGGGTGTTGGAAAAGTTGTCTTGGTAACTTCCACTTGTTTGTTCAATGTTGTCCGCTTGTCTTCTGTTCTAGTAGAAACGATGAGTAAGAAAGGTTAGTCTTCTGACTTTTCACTTTCACTGTCTTGCTGTCTTTTTGCTTTCTCTGTGTTTTTTTCCTTGTTGTCGTGGTATGGGTAAAAAGGAGAAGGTTGTAGCGGATAGTAATGACCCGTATGGTTGGGTGGATATTGATGTGAGAAGTCGTGTTTCTATTTTTAGTTCCGCTGAGCTAGTTTCCCATTTAAACGAATGTAGGTGGGTAAGAAATGGGGATCAGTTAGGGATTAGGATTCTGCCTTGTGGTAAAGATGATAGAGTTTGTGAACGGCGTTCGGACTGGTCTTACTTCTATGTATATACTTGCATGTTGACCGAATTGGGGGTAAGGTTCCCCTTTTCTGATTTCGAGTGTGGTGTGTTATCTCAACTTAACTGTGCTCCCACACAGTTGCATCCAAACTCCTAGGCTTTTGTCCGGGCCTTTGAGTGTCTGATGGAGTATCTTGAGTGCTATCCGTCGCTTGATTTATTCTTTTCTTTGTTCCAAGCTAAGGGGGTGTGGAGGGGAGGTTGGGTTAACTTGAGCAGTCACCCTGGCCGAAGTATCTTTAGTTTGTATAAACAGTCTTTCAAAGATTTCAAAGAAATATTTGTTAAGGTGCAGATTGAGGAAGAGTTTTACCCTTTTTTTTTGGATTCGTTAATGGTTGAGAGATTTCTTGTTTATTGGTCTCCTGAGCCTAAACAAATTTTGGATTGTGAGGATAGAGTAAAGAGTGAAGAGTATGTGTTAGATTTTTTAATTTCTGCAATGTCCTCGTCTGAGTTGTTGTCGATATCAAGTATTTTGAAGCTGGAGGGAGATAGAGAGGTTATTGAGGAATATTTGGGTAATTTGTTGTGGTACTTGGTGTTTTTGTGTTGATTTTTGTAATGATTGGTTATGTTCGTTTGTGTGTTTGTAGGTGATAAGGCTTCTACTCGTACTATCGCTAATTTGAAGGCATTTGTTTCAAAGGCTAAGAAGAAAGAAAAGGAAGGCTCGTCAACGAATGTGAGGGAAAGCGAGGTTGTTTTTTATCGTTCAACTGCTGATGGTGGTCTGAAAAGAAAAAGGGGTGATGGGTCGTTGAGGGTTCTTGATCTTACTGGTGTTAAGGAAGATGCTGGGGCTTTCACTGCGGAGGAGATCTGTTCGGCTCATGAGAGCCAGGTAATGCTTCACGGCTATAAAGATGGTCCTGAACGGTCGTTGTGGTCTGCTGGTTATCCCTTCATGGCCGTTTCGGACGAGTTTGCCCAAGTTGATTCCGACGTAAAGATCATTCATGAGGCTGGGAAAACTGGCGTAGCATGGTATTTGCAAGTCAGCATATATATTTTCCTAATTCTTTGCTTGTTTTTCTTACATGCTGTTACAAATTTTGTGTATGCTCTTGTTAGGTCATTGGGGCTCGGTTGATGTCCATTGGGAGGACCTCCGAGTTAGATTCTATTCTGGAAGGGGATAATGTTGCTGCCATAAAAAAGCTGAAGGCTTCTTTGCAGGAAAAAGATTACAAGGTTTTGAAACTAAGGAATGAGTTGAAGGCTGCGAGAGATTGGGAAATTAACCTCTAGGATTGCTGAGCTTGAGGAAGAAGTGCTTTCTGCTTTTACTTTAGGTTTCGATTGAGCAGTTAGCCAGATCGGTGTTGTGGCACCTGAGGTTGACGTCAGCATGTTGGATGTCACAAAGATTGTTCAAGATGGGCAGTTGATAGAAGATGGGACATTGGGTGAGAAACAGGATGAGAGTGAGTCAGTGGGGAAGGCTGATTAGTGCTTCCTTTGTATTTTGATGTTTTCTTGTATTGGTTTGCTTGTTTGAAAATTTGGATTTTACTTGTTTTGTTTCGCGAAACTGGAATTTGGATTCCTTATTGGAATGTTTTGGAATGTTTATCCCTATGTAGGGTTTGTTTGTTTGCAATGAGAGTAGTTGATAGATAGTATGTTCGTTTACTATTAAACTTGACATCATACATGGAGTGATGAGGGGTGAGGGACCTCATTAAAACTTCTCCGTGATAAAAAACCCAATGTGGGAAAAACCACAGTAGTAGGAAAAAGAGTGTCTCCTCTTGTCCTCATCACAATTACATAAAGTAGTTTCTTAAAGATGAGATATTCCAGATTCCAGGGACCTCGTCCCCCTCTAGTGTTTGTAATGAGTATGCGCCCTTGCCGAGGACATGTCGAATTCGGTATGGTCCTTCCCATGTCGCGGCGAGCTTTCCATGTGTGGGTAGTTTCCTGGCTTCCTCTGTTCGTCTGAGTACTAGGTCGTGCTCGGCGAATGTTCTGGGTTGTACTCGCCTGTTGTATTTTCGTTTGATTATTTCTTGCATTGCTTTTTGTTGTAGCTTCGCTTTGTCTCGAACTTCTTCTATTACATCTAGCTCTGCACGCCTTATTTTGTCGGATGGTATATTCTTGGCCCTTGGTGAGTTTATAGCGATCTCAACTGGTATCATGGCGTCAGAGCCATAAACCAATCTGAAGGGGGATTCTTGTGTAGTTGTCTGTCTTGTTGTGTTGTATCCCATAGGATTTATGGTATTAGCTCAGCCCATTCTCCTTTGGCTTCGCCCACTTTTTTCTTGATCGCTTGGAGGATAACCTTGTTTGCAGCCTCGGCAAGTCCGTTCGTTTGTGGGTGTTCTACTAAGGAAAATGGTGTTTAATTTTGAAACCCTGCAAAAATATGGCTAAGCTTTGATCGGTGAATTGCCGACCATTGTCAGTGATAATTTCATGTGGTATTCCAAATCGGCAGATAATATGTTTCCATATGAAAGAACGTACTTTATTAGCCCCGATCTTTGCTAAAGGTAGGGCTTCAATCCATTTTGAAAAATAATCAATTGCTACGAGTAAATATTTTACCTGGCCGGGGGCTTTTGGGAATGGACCGAGGATGTCAAGCTCCCATTTGTTGAAGGGCCAGCTTACCTCCGATGTGTGTAGTAGCTCGGCTGGGTTTCGTATGCTTGGTGAGTGCTTTTGACAACTGTCGCATTTTTTGACTTTGTTGATGCAATCTTGTTTTATTGTTGGCCAGTAGTACCCGGCCCTGGTTATTTTGGATGCTAAGCTCATTCCCCCTATGTGGTTGCCGCATACTCCTTCGTGAACCTCGTTCATGATGATGTCGGCGTCTTCTTTGTTTACGCATCGTAACAGGGGTTGGGAGAACCCTCTCTTGTATAGGTTGTCTCCGATTAGGGTGTAGGAGGCTGCTCTCCTCTTGAATGTCTTCTCGTCTTTCAATCCTTCCGGAATGTCCCCAGTTTGTAGGTATTGTTTGTATGGTGTTCACCAGCCATTTTCCTGTGATATTGAGAAGATCGAATTGTTGCTGAAGCTGGGCTCATCTATTGTTAGTTGAGATATGATAGATTCTTGTTGAGTTTTTCTAGTTGTTGCCAATTTTGATAGTGCATCCGCTCGGGTGTTTTGTTCCCGAGTTACGTATGTGATTTTTATTGAATGAAGTTGAGACATAAGTTCTTTAGCTATTGAATGGTATTTTTCTAATGACTGGTCTTTTACCTGGAACTGCACCGTTACCTGTTGCACGATTAGTTGTGAGTCGCAATATACTTGAAGGTGGGTAATGTTGAGGGATTGTGCCAGTCTGAGCCATGCGAGCAATGCCTCATACTCGGCTTGATTATTGCTCGCCTTGAATGTGAAACGTATCGATTGTTCGGTTTGGAGGTCCTGTTTGTTTGTGAGCAGTACACCTGCTCCGGATCCCTCTGAGTTTGAAGCGCCATCCACGTATAGTTCCCACACATGATCTTCCTCTGCTTGTTCGGCTAGTTCAACCACAAAGTCAGCCAAAAATTGTGCTTTCATGGCTGTTCTTGGTTCGTAGGAGATGTCGAACTCTGATAGTTCAATTGACCATTTTGTTAATCGTCCAGATGCCTCGGGTATTAGCAAAACTTGTCGTATTAGTTGGCTAGTCCTGACCACGATTGGATTGCTTTGGAAATAGTGTCGCAATCATCGTGCTGTTACTATCAGTGCGTATGCTAGCTTTTTCAATGGTGTGTATCAAAGCTCGGCGTTTTGCAATGTTTTGCTGACAAAGTAGACCGGGTGTTGCTGTCCTCCTATTTTTGTGACTAGGACCGAGCTTATTGCATTAGTAGAAATGGATAGGTAAAGTAGCAAGGGTTTACCTGGTTCTGGTTTTTGGAGAATTGGTGGAGATGAGAGGATTGACTTGAGCTTTTGGAAAGCTGCTTCACACTCGTGGTCCCATTTGAATCTTTGTTCTTTCTTTAATATGTTGAAGAAGTGTTGGGAATGTGTAGAAATTGCTGGGATGAATCTGGATAGGGCTGCGAGCCTACCATTGAGTCGTTGCACCTCCTTGATTGTTTGAGGGTTCCTCATCTTTATTATTGCGTCACATTTTTCTTGGTTGGCCTCTATTCCTCTGGATGTCAACATAAAGCCGAGGAATTTTCCTCCTCTTACCCCGAATGCGCATTTTTCGGGATTTAGTCGCATATTATGCTTCCTTAGTTGTGTAAAGATTTCTTTGATATCTTCTCCGTGGTCTTTGGGTTGTTTTGTTTTGATGACTATGTCATCGACGTATACCTCGAGATTTCGCCCTATTTGTTTGTTGAAAACTTTATCCATAAGTCGCTGGTAGGTGGCACCTGCATTCTTTAGTCCAAAAGACATTACTTTATAACAATAGTTCCCCATTTCAGTGATAAATGTTGTTTTATCTTGATCTTTGGGGTGCATCAGGATTTGATTGTATCCTGAATATGCATCTAAAAAACTCAAAACAGTGTATCCTGACGCATTATCTACTAGTTTGTCAATGTAGGGGAGGGGGTATGCATCTTTGGGGCATGCTTTATTTAGATTTGTAAAGTCGACGCACATGCGCCATTTACCTGATACCTTTCTTACCATTACTACATTTGATAACTAGGTTGTGAAGCGTAGTTCTTTGATGAAGCCGGCATCTAAGAGCTTCTGGGTTTCTTGTAGGCAGGCCGACCTTTTTTCGTTTCCCATGTTTCGTTTCTTCTGTGCTATAGGTCGGACCTTCGGGCCGATCTGTAGTTTGTGGCAGATAAAGTCTGGGTCGATCCCTGACATGTCGGCAGGGGTCCATGCGAAGAGGTCAGTATTTTTTCGTAGAATTTTTGTTATTTGTTCTTTAATATCTGCAGGCAACGAATGGCTAACGTAAGTGACATGATCATTATTAGAATCTAAAATCACCTTCTCAAGGTCGTCGGTCGGTGAAGGTCAGTCTTGTCGGTTTTTGCGAGGATCGAGGTCGGCGATCTCGGATATGTTTGACACCTGAAGGGTCTCCTGTTGTTTCATTCCTTCTGTGTTTCCTGCTGTTTTGATTTTTAAGCTCTCATTATAACATCGTCGAGCTTGAATTTGATCTGAGTAGACGGTTGCTGTTTTATCGTCATCTGCCTGAAATTTGACACAGAGATGGACAGTGGACACAATGGCACAAAAAGAGTTTAATGATGGTCTACCGAGGATTATGTTATAAGGGCTCAGGCAGTCGACGACCAGGAACAGGATGTCTTTTGTTCTACAAAGGGGGTGGTCTCCTATTGTCGTTTGCAACCAAACGCTCCCTAGGATGGAAACTCGTTCCCCAGAGAAACCAACCAACTCGCCTGAAGATGGTTGTATTGTTTTTATGCTGAGCTTCATTTTTTGGAAGGTGGAGTAGAAAAGGACATCCGCACTGCTTCCTGGGTCTAAGAGTACTTTTCGGACTTGGAGGTCTCCTGCTTGTATTGATATCACTATAGGGTCGTCAAGGTTGATGGTCTTGGGCTTATGATCATTCTGATCGAACGTTATCGTCGGTGTAGCCGGTTGTTTTGTGGTAGTTTCTCGGTATAGAACCTGCAGGAATTTTTGAAAACCAGAGTAAAGCAGCCCCATCTAAATAAGTAGGAAAGGAACGACAAAGTACAGGGTCCGAGGCACCGTTAAAGAACATCATGGATTGAAACATTTTAATGTGCACTCGGGGATCACCGAATCCTTCATAGGGTTTGAGTCTTGTTGGAAGTACGAAATTTTCTGGCATCTTGACGTTCATGACTTCCTTGGAGAAGGGGTTGTCTAGTGTGAGCTTTTCTTTCGGAGGAGTGATCTCCACGAACTCGGATTCTCGAGTGTGGAGGGAATTCCCATTAGGAGCTTTGGACGATTGTTTAGATATTTTCCGGACCTCTGCTTGGAGGCTCGCAATCATGGCCATTAGCTCCGCTTGGGAAGGTGGCGACGCTCCGTTGTCCGTCATTGAGCGGATAACCTGCTAAACAGAGAAGAGAAGTTGTAGAAAATTGAGTGGGGTTAGTTTCTCAGGACTAAGGAGGGCCCTACGATGGGCGCCAAATGTTCCGCGCTGGGATTCTTTCTCCGAGCTATGACTCGAGCGAGTGCTTCTTCGGCCTGTTGCTTAGTGCTCAAAGAGAATTCCTCGGGATTTCGTTAACGTCGGCATGGGACCTGCAAAAAGGACTCTGACGCCCAAGTCAGTAGGTTTCTTAAGAATATGAAATGCTTTGTGAAAATAAAATTGGTATGTGATTTCTTAGCGTAGCTCAGTATTGTGGGATATGACTTAGCTACACTTGGGGTTGCAGCTTGTTTATATAGACTTTCGGGGACTGAGCTTTGTAACGGCATAATGGACGAATTGTCCGGATCCTTGGGTTTGTTTTTTGTATATCTGTTGTCATCCGGTTATAGCGCAGAGATCCTTGCGAATGGATATGAAAAGATGTTTTCGGTTGCACTTAATGCTCGGTCAATGATTCTTTAGCCGAGCTTATCGGTATGGTACAGTGACAAATTGATATTGATATTAATTAATTAATTAATTAATAATAATAGAAATAATAATAATAATAGAAAAGGTCCTAAACAGCACATTGCTTTTAAGTTGGGAACCGGTTCAATTGGCTACTTCAGATAGTGAGCAATTCGAGGCTGAATGAAGTTGTCAGAACTGCCACCATCGAGAAGAATGCGGACGGTTGTGCCTACAATCGACCCCAGAAAAGTAGATAGTACATTTGCCAGAAGTGCCATGATAAGCTTGTAATGACAAATGATGCAAAGTTGGAGAATCATCCGACGGAAGGTGGAATAGGTTCGGCGACAACAGAGGAGGAAACATCGCCATCCGGTTCATCCACCTGCAGAATCATGTATTGGCGATTCGGACATTTGTGCTTCCATGAGAATTTATCGTCGCAAGTAAAGCACAACCCCTTTTCCCGTCGCAGTTGCATTTCTGCTGCCGACAATTTCTTCACTGGTGGCAGAGGCTTAGTTGGAGGAAACGGAAGGAGAGACGGCAATGCAGATTTAGTTGACATAAGTGAAGGAGATGATGAATTGGACGGAGAGGTCCGCATCGATGAGGAAGGCACCCTTGCTTTTTATCGTGCAACCGAACTCTGTAACAGGTAGCGCTCGTCAAATGAACGAGCCAGTGATGCAGCTCGTACCAAGGAAGTAGGAGACTGGGAGATGACATCACGTCGGACCTCAGGTTTAAGACCATCAATAAAGAGGATCAGACCAGATCCAAACTAGCGTATGAAATGATTATGGTCTATCTAGTATAGTATGATCGATCAAGTCATTCAGTAAAGTCTCTTAGCTGGGTCTTTATGAAATTCTATCTATTAGCAGGTCGATGTATATTGATCCTGAGAAATGAGTTCTTCCCTTTGTGCATCTTTCTTTTCCCATGTCTTTCTTTGTTGGTAAACCCAACCAGCGATTGACAACAAACAAATCTCCTTCCTAGAGCAAGGAGCGGAACTACAGTACAGAGATTCCACCATGCCTCAACTGGCCCCCTTGACTTATTTCACACAATTCTTCTGCTTCTGCCTTTTCTTCTTTACTTTCTATATTCTCATCAAGGTCTTTTTCCCATATGATTGGGAAGCAAAAGTGTATTGCTTCTATATTACAAAACCTTTATTGCGGACAATTCTTTCTAGTTTATAACGGGCCTTGTTTTACTATTTTTTTGTACGCCTTGGATTCACCCTGTACCACTTTTTTTCTCTTTATCAATTCTTTGATCTTTCCCTGTTCCCATTGCTCCCGAATACTAGCCATTCCTCTGGTGAATCCAACTCCATAGTGGGTGTGGGTTCACACGAAGGTTCGAGCTCGGGTTGGACCTCTTTCGACCTCGACGTTTTAGCGGAAGAGGAAGATGAGATTGCCCGCCCCCGCCCCCTTCCTCAGCTCGACCTGGATACAGAGGATGACCACATATATAAGGTTGTAGACGCAATAAATAGGAGGTGCGGGAAAGAAGAGACTCAGATAATCGATAAAGCTCAGACTTTACTTGAGCGGAAGGGCATTATTCTCACAGACGATGAAAAAAAAAAGATGTTTCGTCCGCAATGAAGATGGCTCTGTACGATACTTGGGAAAGCGACATAGATACACGTTTGGAAGATTTTATAAAAGTGAAACGCTTCTTAGGGAAAAGAAGTTGTTCCGTGCACACGTTATATTTTAAAAAAGAAAAACATATTTTTAAAAAGATTAAGATATCAATAATTAAAAAAAATAAAAAATAAACATAATTCTATAATTCTAATTGCCATAAATATTATACTAACATTGATAGTGGTAAATTGATATTAATATCAATAATTAATTTCTATAATTATTTTTGTACTACTAATTGCTATAAATATGATACTAACATTAACAGTGGTAAGTATATAGTGTTTCTTTTGCGATTTGTGAGTCTAAATCTAACAAGCAAAGCATTTTTTTTCTAATTTGTTATTCTTCTTTGATTCAGCAATTGTTTCCAAGTAGTTTTGTAGGTCTTGTTCAAGTCTCATTCCCTCCACGCTTTCTACGTTTGTCCAAAAATATTCGAAGTGTAGCATCTAATAAGATTGATTTTTCTCAATTTTGAAAAATTCGTTCAAATTTGAAGATGCAATTTCAAAGATTGGTACTATATTTAAATTTTCTTCTCTTAAATTTTTTTATTAAAATAATTTTATAACATACTCTCATTGAGGAAAGTTTTCTAGGATTTTTAAACCCTAAAGAAAATTCTAAAAAACTCTAAAAAATCATAAAAATACCCTAAAAACCCTGAACAGCCAAAAAAATCCTAAATGTCCTAGAAAAGCATAAAAATCTTAGAAAAAACCCTAAACAAACCCTAAAAATCCTAGAAATCCCTAAAAAACTCCAAAAATTCTAGAAAACCCTAAAAATCTAGAAAATCATAAAAAAACCTTAGAAAACCCAAGAAAAAGCTGAAGAACACTAGAAAACTAAAAAAATCCTAAAAAACCCTAAAAACCTAAAAAAATCCTGAAAAATATTAGAAAACCCTAAAAATCCTAGAAAATCATAAAAATCCTAGAAATTTTTAAAAAACTCTAGAAAATCTTAGAAATCTCAAAAAAATCCTAAAAACTTTAGAAAACCTTAAAAATTCAAAAAAACTCTGAAAAACACTAGAAAACTCTAAAAAACCATAGAAAACTCTAAAAAAGCTCCTAAAAATCCTAGAAATTCCTAAAATCCTTAGAAAACTCGAAAAAACCTAAAAATTCTAGAAAACCATAAAAATCCTGAAAACCGTGCAAAATCCTAAAAATTCTAGAAAACCCTAAAAAATCTTAGAAAACAAAAAAAACCTAAAAATCCTAGAAAACCAAAAAAATCCTAGAACACCCTAAAAAATCCTAAAAGTCCTAAAAATCCTACAAAACCCTAAAAAAGCCTAGAAAATCATAAAAAACTCTAGAAAACCCAGAATACCCTAAAAAACCCTAAAATCCTTAGAAAAGCAAAAAAATCATAGAAAAATTTAAAAAAAACTCTAGAAAACCCAAGAAAATTCAAGAAAACCCTAAAAACCCTAGAAAACTCTAAAAAAAATCATAAAAAACTCAAAATCCTAAAAATCCGTGAAAAACTCAAGAAAACTCTAAAAAACTCAAAAAATCCTGTAAATCCCTAAAAACCCTAGAAAACTTTAAAAAACCCTAGAAAACTTTAAAAAACCGTAGAAAATCATAAAAACCCTAGAAAACTATAAAAATCCTAAAAAACCCTAGAAAACCATAACAAACCCTAAAAACCCTAGAAAACTCTAAAAAACCAAAAAAATCCTGATAACCATAAAAATCCTAGAAAACTTAAAAAATGATAAAAAAAAACCCCTAAAAAATCTAAAAAAATCCTAGAAAACCCTAAAAAATCTTAGAAACCCCTAAAAAAAACTCTAAAAACCTTAGAAAACCCTAGAAAACCCAAAAAATCCTAGAAAACCCTTAGAAAATACTTAGAAAACCCTAAGAATCCTAGAAAACGCTAAAAAAATACTAAAAATCCCAGAAAACCCTAAAAACCCTAGAGAACGTTAAAAAAATTTAAAAAAACTATAGAAAACCCTAGAAAAACTTTACGGTTTTTGGGTTTTTAGGGGTTTTAGGGTTTCTATGGTTTTTAGGATTTTCTAGGATTTTTTAGGGTTTTCTAGGGTTTTCAAGAGTTTTTTTACAGTTTTCTATGATTTTTATTATTTTCTAAGATTTTTAGGGTTTTTTTTACGGTTTTTAGGGTATTTCGGGTTTTTTATGGTTTTGTAGGGTTTGTAAGAATTTTTACAAATTGTTAAGGTTTTCTAGGCTCTTTAAGGTTTTTTAGGGTTTTCTTGGATTTTCAGTGCTTTTTAGGAATTTTTAGGGTTTTCTAGGATTTTTCCAGAGTTTTTTAAAGTTTTCTTGAATTTTTATGATTTTCTAGGGTTTTCAGGATTTTTTAGGGTTTTCTATGATTTTTAGGAGTTTTTATGGTTTTTTAGGGTCTTTTAGGATTTCTAGGGTTTAGGATTTTCTAGAATTTTAAAAGTTTTCTACGGTTTTTAGGATTTTTTTTAGGATTTTCTAGGATATTTAGGATTTTTTTTTGTTTTCTAGGATTTTAGAGTTTTCTAGGATTTTTAGTATTTTTTAGGGTTTTCTAGAATTTTTAGAGTTTCCTAAGATTTCTAGTTCTTTTTAGTATTTTCTAGGGTTTTTTTATGGTTTTCTATGATTTTTAGGATTTTCTAGGGTTTTTTTATGTTTTCTAGTGTTTTTCCAGAGTGTTTTAAAGTTTTCTAGAATTTTTATGATTTTCTAGGGTTTTTAGGATTTTTTTAGGGTTTTTTTAGGATTTTTAGTGGTTTTTTAGGATTTTTAGTGATTTTTTTAGTGGTTTTTTTAGGGTTTTTTTAAGATTTTTCTAGGGTTTTACGACAAACAATATTGTTTCTTACAAAAGATACAACGATGTTAGCATTATCATTGTGGATTGAAATTAGTTCCACCCACTTTAAAACATAGTCAACCATTAACAAGATGTAAAAAAATCCATTTGAACTAGAAAATGGTCCCATAAAATCAATATATCCCAAACCAACATGTTAGGACATTTTATCACTTTGGGATGTATTTTCAAATTTTTGACATTGATGCAAGATTAACAAAAATGGTTTGCATCTTTGAATAATTTGGGCCACCAAATTTACAATCTAATATCTTCCTAGTAGTTTTTTGAAGTTAAAGTGGCTTTCAATTTCAAATGAGTGGCGAAATTGAAGAATGAATTAGAATTTAGTTTTTCACGCACACTTTTGAATTATTTGGTCTCCACATCTCCACAACTAAAATCATCCTAAATACAATATTTAAAATCCCTCTTCAACTTATCTTTTTAATGTTTTGAAAAATTTGGAGGAAAGATATGGGATACCAAATAATTTGTAATAGGTGCAAACTATGGAGTATTATGAGATATTGCATGCAGATTATAAAAGAGGGAATGAATCAATTAACACGTCTATAAAATTGATAGTTAAAAGTCGTTAGATAATAATTTAGTTAAACATGTCAAATCATCTAACGATTTTCAAATAATTTGTTAAAAATATTAGGGAAAAGTATAATTTTTGTTCTTAAAATTTGTTAAAAATCTAAAAAATACTCCTAAATTTTATTTTGTTTTAATTTTGTCCCAAAAATTTTTTATTTGCATCAAATATATCTCTGGTGGCTAATTTTTCAAAAAAAATTTAGGATGAATTTAGTAATACACAAAAATAACTTTCTATACAAGCAAAGAGACATAGGTGTCATGCATTATTACTGAATTGGTTCTAAATTTTTTAAAATTTTTGAAAATTTAACTATCAATAGCATATTTAATGCAAATAGAAAAACTTCAAAAATAAAATTAAAACAAAATAAAAATTAAAAATATTTTAAAATTTTTTAACAAACTTCAGAAATAAAAAATATACTTTATTATTATTATTATTATTATTATTATTATTATTATTATTATTATTATTATTATTATTATTATTATTTTGGAAGGAATTGCAATATTATATATTTGCATGTGCAAAGGTTGCGTTGTCAGTGTATAAGCCCAGCCCATATGAAAAAGTTAGCCTCTACCCTCTATTCCTCCAACGGCTAGCTTATTCCAACCGTTCAGATTTGTTGACCGTTTAAATTCCCAGACTCAAATTTAAATTCTCGTTTGGAAAATATACACGTTACAAATTATATCCCAGTCGAGAATTTCTCAAATCTTCCTCCTCCTTCTTCTTCGTCACTATCATTCTGTTCCTACTCAATTCGTGGCCATGCCTTCTAACAACAAGTCCTTGCCATCAGTGGCATCAAATTCAAACCCTAGCCCAGCCCTAGAAGAAGTTCAGAAATCAGCAACCCTATGAGGAAGAGTTTTACCGGAAACCCATTCTCTATGCCCTCCCTAGTCGCAAACCCTACTAGTTCTAGATCCGTTTTCCCCAACACTCCCGCCAACAGTCCTTCAGGTTCCTTTCCTTTTTTCCTTTCCCTCTTTTAATTTTTTTTCCGCTCCTATTTACTTATTACTGGTTGTTTGAAATGTGCTTAGATTTATGTTCAAAAGATTTTTAATTTTCAATTTGTGGTTTTGGACTTTTGGTATCCTGTAGATTTTCAGGTAAGGAACAGTGTTGCGGGCAGAGAAAGAGGGGGGGGGGGTCTTTGCGGTACGTTGATGACAAAGAAAATGGGAAAGATCAGACATTGAAGCCCGGGAAGGTTCGATCACCAGCTGCTTGCTTGAAGGGCTCAAAGAATTTCATGTCTCCGACCATCTCTGCTTCCTGCAAGATTATTGAATCTCCGAGGAAAAAAGTGCTGATTGAGAGGAATGGGCCAGTTCAAGATTCTGTTCCATCTGCAGAGGCCAAAAACAACGTTCGCAAGGTAACTTTTGCAGAACCCTTGGAATGTGGTGGCTTGCAATCAAAGACCACCTTGATCTAGAAGAGAGAAAACCTGATTCTATATTTGATGGGGTTCCAAATTTTGAGGAATCACATAGTAGCCGCTCTAGTTTGACATCTGAGGAAGATTTGAGTGATGAAAGTGAAACTGTCCATGATATCAGTGTTCCTTTGGTTCCAAATAATGACACTGATTTGTCATTGAGGCTGAACATGATCTGAATGTTCCTTTGGTTCTAGAGGATGATAAAATTGAGACAGAACCTTCATTTGAAACTATCAAGCTTAGTCCTACCCCACCTCCAGCTTCATCTACAGCAACCATCTTAGCTCCTCTTGATGCCGATCCCTTGATGCCACCTTACAATCCTAAAACAAACTATCTCTTCCCTAGACCGCAGTTACAGAGGATTCTCAGTCCGAAGAAGCTTCACAGAAAGAAGCAGAGGAGGTCTCTTCGGATGAGGCAGTTATGGAGGAAGGAAAGCCAAAGTTCTGATGAACCAAGTCCTGCAGAGGGAACCATTGAAGCCAACCCTAAGCGCCGCTTCTCTATGAAATAATTGGCTTTGGTCTGATTATTCTCCTCTCATTTGCTGTTCTCTCCATCTCAGTCATCAATTCTCCGGTGGTTCATCATACATGTATGAGGCTTATGAAGCGTCTCAACTTTCAGATTTTGCAAGGGCCAACTTTGATCAATTCACCCAGTTTGCAAAAGCAAAATTCGATTGTTTAGCTCAGAGTGGAATCCGGTTTATTAAGTCCTTAACGATCTGAGCTGATATCCAAAGTTAGAGGACTACAAATTCATAGTTTGGCCCAGTTGCAATACTACAACTTGACCGTTGTGCCGGATCATGTTGTGGTTAATCAGTACCATGTATTTCGTAGGGGCAAAAATGAAGTTGTTGATGCCGAGATTGATGCTGAAAGTGCTTTAGATGCTCCACAACCAGAGCAGTCTTTGCAACTGACTGAAGCGGGAAATTCAGATGCAAAGCAAGAACAAGAAGGCAACGTTTATTTCAATGTTGAAGGTGTTTCAGAATTGGATGAAGTACTTAAGGGCTAAGCAGGAATTACCAGAGCAGGTAGGCTTTGCAACTGGCTGAAGCAGAAATTTCAGAAGCAATGCATTTACAAGAAGAGGATGCTCACTTCTTCAGTTTTTTCTTACCTCTTTCACTAGGAGATGGTGCCAGGTTCAATATTGAAAAACCAAGTAACGAAGGTCTAGAGAATTTGCCTAGTTTAGTCTCAGGAGTTGAAAAAATTTATGCAACAGTAGATGCTGCAATCACCAGGAATGAAAGGAGATCTGAAACAACTGACATAACTCCACGTATGATGCTATATTTGCTGCTCTGTGGAGGTGCACTTATAATTGCTCTTGTATCTTTCAAGTTTTCAAGGAAAGGTAAAATCGGAAGCAAAAGGGTCACCAGATCTGTGGAGCAACCTTTGATTGGTAAGGAGTTGCATGCCAACAACTTCATTGCAAACTCTGAACAAAAAGCAAATTTCTCCAGAGAAGTCATCTCTCAGGAATGGACCCACAGAAATGGACGTGCTTGAACTTGAAGAGCATATTGCCCTTCAGAAATGAGCAGCTTTCAGCAGGGTTTCATCCCAAACCAGTCGGATGAAGATCATAGCGTAGAGAAGAAGCGCAAGAAGCACTATAGGAGAGAATCTTGGGCCTCTTCAGACTATTCCATGGGTTCGACATCATCCTATGGAAGCTTAATATTGTACGAGAAAATTCCAAGCAAGCAGGTATGTATTTTATTTCCCTTTATTTTATTGTCACAAAACCTAACAAAACATGTATCTTTCATCCACTATAAATTTGTTTCTTATAAAAACTCTAAAAACACTATTCATGGATCGGATCCGTATTTATTCGAATTCGATCTGAAAATTGCGGATATGGATCCGATTCGCAAGACTTTCGGATCGGATCAGCACACTAATCGGATCGCATTGCGAATTTTTTGTTGGTATCTGCATATCTGTGTATCCGCAAAAATAAAGAAATAATAAGTAAATATTCTTTTTATGTTTTATTTCAACTAATAATTATCATATATATGCTGTATTATTCTAATTTATTATTTAAGAGTAAACATATTTAAAAGAATGGAAAAAACGAATTTTATTGATATTTTTTTAATTTTAGAAATATTTTTGTGTTTTGCGGATATATCCGATATCCGATCCTCAAACATCCAACCTTAAAAAACTACGGATATTGCAAAATTTCGATCCGATCCGCGTTCAAAACCCTAAAAACCCTAAAAAACCATAATAAAATCCTAAAAAATCCTAGAAAACTCTAAAAAACTAGAAAACCCAAAAAACCCTAAAAATCCTAGAAAACCATATAAACCCTAGAAAGCCATAAAAACTAAAACCATAAAACCCGAGAAAACTTTAAAAAACTCTAGAATACCCTAAAAAACCCTAAAAAATCATAAAAATCCAAAAAAAACCCTAAAAACCTAAAAAACCCTAGAAAGCTATAAAAAACTAAAAACTCTAAAAACCTTAAAAATCCTAGTAAATCGTAAAAAAAAATCCTAAAAATCCTAGAAAAACCCTAAAAAACTCTAAAAAACTCTGGAAAACCCAGAAAAATCCTAAAAAAATCTTAAAAAACCCTAAAAACCCTAGAAAACCATAAAAATACGAGAAAACTTTAACAAAACCCTAAAAACCCAACCCAAAAAAATCCTAGAAAATCCTAAAAAACCTTAAAAATCTAAGAAAACCAAAAATCCTAGAAAATCATAAAAACACGAGAAAACTTAACAAAATCCTAAAAACCTAAACCCTAAAAAAACCCTAAAAACTCGAGAAAACCCTAGAAAACTCTAAAAAACCCTAGAAAACCATAAAACCCGAGAAAACTTTAAAAAACTTTAGAATACCCTAGAAAACCCTAAGAAATCCTAAAAACCCTAAAAAACCCTAAAATTCCTAGTAAATCGTAAAAAATCCTAGTAAATCCTAGAAAACCCTAAAAAC
Source organism: Arachis ipaensis (assembly GCF_059453495.1). Classification (NCBI taxonomy): domain Eukaryota; kingdom Viridiplantae; phylum Streptophyta; class Magnoliopsida; order Fabales; family Fabaceae; genus Arachis; species Arachis ipaensis. Next base: position 75,128,437 of record NC_142440.1, on the reverse strand, counting down.
CCTCGAAAACCATAAAAATCTTAGAAAATTTTAAAAAAATCTAGAAAACTCTCGAAATCCCAGAAAAATCCTAAAAACCCAAAAAAATCATGAAAAACACTAGAAAACTCTAAAAAACCTTAACAAACCCTAAAAACCGTAGGAAATCCTAAAAATCCTAGAAAACCATAAAAAAACTGTAAAACCCCTAGAAAACCCTAAAGTCCCTAGAAAACTTTTAAAAACTCTAGAAAACCCTAAATAACCCTAAAAACCCAAGAAATCCGAGAAAACTTTAAGAAACCCTAGAAAAGCCTAGAAAAACCTAAAAAACCCTAAAAATCCTAGAAAATCCTAAAAACCCTTAAACCCTTAAACCCTAAACCCTTAAAAAGCATAAAATTCCTAGAAAACCTTAAAAATACTAGAAAACCCCTAAAAAAATCTAAAAAACCATAAAAAAAACCCTACAAAATCCTAAAAACTCTAGGAAATCCTAGAAAACTCTAGAAAACTATAAAAAATCCTAGAAATTTTTAAAGTTTTCTAAGAATTTTATTGTTTTCTAGGATTTTTTAGGGTGTTCTAGGGTTTTCTATGGTTTTTAGTATTTTTAGGATTTTTTAGAGTTTTCTAGGATTTTTTAGGATTTTTTGGATTTTTATGATTTTCTAGGGTTTTTAGGGTTTTCTAGAGTTTTTTAAAAGTTTTCTAGGATTTTTATGCTTTTCTAGGACTTTTAGGATTTTTTTTGGGTATTATGGGTTTTTAGGGTTTGTTATAGTTTTCAAGGGTTTTTTTAGACTTTTGTAGGATTTTTAGGGCTTTTAGCATTTTTTTGGTTTTCTAGGGTTTTTTAGAGTTTTCTAGTGTTTTTCAGGATTTTTTTGGATTTTCTTAGTTTTTCGGATTTTTCCGGAATTTAAGGTTTCTAGAGTTTTTTAAAATTTTCTAGAATTTTTATGGGTTTCTAAAGGTTTTAGGGTTTTTTCGTATTTTTCAGGATTTTTTTTTATTTTTAGTGTTTTTAGGCTTCCTAAAAAACCCTAGAAAACCCTAAAAAATGCTAAAGGTCCTAGAAAACCATAAAAAACCCTAGAAAACAAAGAAAATCCTTCAATTTTAAAAACCGAAAGAAAATCCTAAAAAACCCTAGAAAACTATAAAAAAAAAACTCCTAAAAACCGTTGAAAACCCTAGAAAACCCTAAAATCCTAGAAAACCTCGAAAACTCTAGAAAACTATATAAAAAATCCTGAGAAACTCTAAAAAACTCTAACAGACCATAAAAACCTTAGAAAACTAAAAACCCTAAAAATCGTAGAAAACTAAAAGCAAAAAAAAAAAAAACCAAAAAAATCCTAAAAAATCCTAGAAAACTCTTTTAAAGCCCTAAAACCCCAAGAAAATCCTAAATATTCTAGAAAACTTTAAAAAACTCTGGAAAACCATAAAAAATCCTAAACACCCAAAAAATTCTAAAAAACTCTAGAAAACTCTAAAAAATCTTAAAAACCATAGAAAATCCTAGAAAACCATAAAAAAAACCCTAAAAATTCTTAAAAACGCCTAAAAAACGTAGAAAACCCTAAAACACCCAAAAATCCCAATAAAAAATCCTAAAAAACTCTAAAAAATCTTAGAAATCCCTAAAAAACCATAAAAACCGTAAAAATAATAAAAAATCCTAAAAGCCCTAAAAATCCTACAAAACCATAAAAAAAATCGTAAAAACCCAGAATACCCTAAAAAAACCCTAAAAGCCCTAGAAAACTCTAAAAAATCCTAAAAACCCTAAAAATCGTAGAAAAATCCTAAAAAATCCTAAAAACCATAAAAAAACCGTAAAAACTCTAGAAAACTTTAAAAAATTCTAGAAAACTCTAAAAATCCTAGAAGATCCTAAAAAACCCTAAAAATTCCTAAAAAACTAATAAAATTTTAGAAAACTTTCTAAAAACTCTAGAAAACCCTAGAAAACTCTAAAAAAACTTTAAAAAATCCTAAAAACTAAAGAAAACCCTAAAATCGCTAGAAAAACATAAAAATCCTAGAAAACTTTAAAAAACTCTAGAAAACCCCAAAAAATGCTAAAAATCCTACAAGCCCTAAAAATCCTACAAAACCCTAAAAAACCCTTCAAATTTTTAGAGTTTTCTAAGGTTTTTCAGTGTTTTTTAGAATTTTTTGAATTTTTGGGGTTTTTTTTATAGTTTTCTAGGGTTTTTAGGGTTTTCTTGGATTTTCTAGAGTTTTTTTTAAGTTTTCTAGTATTTTTATGCGTTTCTAGGGCTTTTAGGGTATTTTGGGTTTTTAGGATTTTCCATAAAAACCTTAGAAAAAAACCATAAAAAAACCGTAAAAACCCTAGAAAATTTTAAAAAATTCTGGAAAATTCTAAAAATCCTAGAAGATCCTAAAAAACCCTAAAAATCCTAAAAAACTAATAAAATTTTAGAAAACTTTTTAAAAACTCTAGAAAAGTCTAAAAAAACTTTAAAAAATCCTAAAAATCGAAGAAAACCCTAAAATCGCTAGAAAAACATAAAAATCCTAGAAAACCTTAAAAAACGCTAAAAATCCTACAAGCCCTAAAAATCCTACAAAACCCTAAAAAACCCTTCAAATTTATGAAAAATCCTAAAAACCCAAAATACCCTAAAAGCCCTAGAAACGCATAAAAATACTAGAAAACTTAAAAAAAACTCTAGAAAATCCAAGAAAACCCTAAAAACCCTAGAAAACTATAAAGAAAACCCCAAAAATTCAAAAAATCCTAAAAAACACTGAAAAACCTTAGAAAACTCTAAAAAATCATAAAAACCGTAGAAAACCCTAGAAAACCCTACAAATCCTATAAAACAATAAAATTCCTGGAAAGCTTTAAAAAAAGCCTAGAAAATCAGAAAAAATCCTAAAAATCCTAGAAAACCTTAAAAACCATAAAAAAATTCTAAAAATCCTAAAAAAAAATCCTAAAAAGGTAGAAAACCCTAAAAACCCTTAAAAATCATCAAAATCCTAGAAAATTTTAAAAAATATAGAAAACCCTAAAAATCCTAAAAAAAATCTTAGAAAATCCTAAAAAATTCTAGAAAATCTTAGAAATTTCTATAACACCCTAAACCTTAGAAAACCATAAAAATCCTAAAAAACCATAAAAAACTTTAAAAAATCTAGAAAACCCTAAAAATCTTAGAAAACAAAAAAATTCTAGAAAACCCTAAAAAACTCTAATTTTAAAAAACTCTAGAAAACCCTAGAAAACCCTAAAATAACCCAAAAAAATTTTTGAAAAACACTAGAAAACTCAAAAAATCCTAGAAAATCCTAGAAAGCTCTAAAAAACCCAAAAATCCTAGAAAACACTTAAAACCCTAAAAATCCAAGAAAACCTTAAAAAATCCTAAAAACCGTAGAAAACACTAAAAATTGTAAAAATCCTAGAAAACCATAAAAAATCGTAAAAACCCTAGAAAACCCTAAAAATCCTAGAAAATCCTAAAACATCCTAAAAATCCTAGAAAACCAAAAAAATCCTAGAAAACTTTAAAAAACTCTAGAAAACCCTAAAAAATCCTAAGACCCCCTAAAAATCCTAGAAAACCCAATCCCAGAAAATTTTTAAAAACTCTAGAAAAGCCTAGAAAACCCTAAAAACCCTAGAAATCCTACAAAACTATAAGAAACCAAGAAATCCTAGAAAACCCTAAAAACCCTAAAAGCCCTAGAAAAGCATAAAAATCCTAGAAAACTTAAAAAAAAACTCTAGAAAACCCTAAAAACCATAGAAACCCTGAAAACCCCTAGAAAACTCTAGAAAACCCTAAAAAATCTCAGAAAACAATAAATTTTCTGAAAAACTTTAAAAATCTCTAGAAAACTCTGAAAAACCCTAGAAAATCCTAAAACACAAACAAACCCTGAAAAACACTAGAAAATCTTAAGAATCCTAAAAAACCATAAAAAATCCTAGAAAACTTAAAAAAAAAATTTAAAAAAAAAGCCTAGAAAGCCCTAAAAAACTCTAGAAAATCTTAGAAATCCCTAAAAAAACCATAAAAGCCTTAGAAAACCCCTAAAATTCCTAAAAAACCCTAGAAAATCTTAAAAATCCATAAAAAACCATAAAAATCTTAGAAAATCCTAAAATCAGTAGAAAGCCATAAAAAATCGAAAAAAATCCTAGAAAATCCTAAAAAACCCTGGAAAACCATAAAAATCGTAGAAAACTTTAAAAAATTCTAAAAAACCCTAAAAACAGTAGAAAACCAAAAAAATCAAAGTAGAAAACTTTAAAAAAATCTAGAAAAGCCTAGAAAACCCTAAAAGTCCTAAAAAACCTTAGAAAACTCTAAAAAATCCGACAAAACCCTTCAAAACTATAAAAAACTGTAAAAACACCGAATACCCTAAAACCCCAGGTCAAGGAAGAAAGGTGTGTGGTCCATAACGTCATCAGCTCTCACCCTAAAAAACCTAAGAAACGCTAAAAATCCAACAAAACCCTAAAAAACGCTTCAAAACTATAAAAAAAAAACCCTAGAAAAGCATAAAAATCCTAGAAAAATAAAAAAAACCTCAAGAAAATGCAAGAAAATCCTAAAACCCCTAGAAAATCATAAAAAACTCTAAAAATGAAAAAAAAAATCCTAAAAAATCCTAAAAACCTAGAATACCCTAAAAGCTCTAGAAAAGCATAAAAATCCTAGAAAACTTTAAAAAAACTCTACAAAATCCAAGTAAAACCCTAAAAGCCTAGAAACCCTGAAAAATCCAAAAAACCCTATAAACCCAGAATACCCTAAAAAACCCTAGAAAACAATAAAATCCCAAAAAAACCTTGAAAAACACTAGAAAATCTTAAAAATCCTAGAAAGCCGTAAAAAACTCTAAAAATCCTAGAAGATCCTAAAAAACCACAAAAGTACTATAACCCTAGCACCATAAAAACCCCAAAAAATCAAAAAAATCCTAGAAAACTTTAAAAAACTCTAGAAGATCCTAAAAAAAACTCTAAAAAACCCTAAAATCCAAGAAAACCGTAAAAACCCCTAAAAACCCTAGAAAACCCTAAAAACTTCTAGAAAACCATAAAAAACCGTAAAAACCCTAGAAAATCCTAAAATCCCTAGGAAACCATAAATCCTAGAAAACTTTAAAAACTCTAGAAAACCCCAAAAAATCCCAAAAAATCCTAAAACACCCAAAAATCCAAAAAAAAAATCATAAAAAACACTAGAAAACCATAAAAATTCATAAAAAACCCTAGAAAATCCTAGAATATCTTAAAAATCCCTAAAAAATCATAAAAACCTTAGAAAATCCTAAAAAGCCAAAAAAATCCTAAAAATGTTAGAAATCCCTAAAAAATCCTAAAAAAGTTTAAAAATTTTCTAGAAAACCCTAAAAAACCCTAAAAACCGTAGAATACCAAAAAAACCCCAGAAAACTTTAAAAAACTCTCTAGAAAATCCTAGAAAACCCGAAAAACTCTAAAAAAATCCTAGAAAACTTTAAAAAATTCCAAAAATCCTAGAACCCTATAAAATCCTGAAAACCCCTAGAAAACTCTAAAAAATCCTAAAAAATCCTAGAAATCTTTAAAGACCTCTAGAAAACCCTAAAAACCATAGAAAATCCTAAGAAATCCTAAAGATCCCTAAAAAATCCCAAAAATTCTAGAAAACCCAAAAAATCCTAGAAAAACTATAAAAATCCTAGAAAACTTTAAAAAAACTCTAGAAAACCCTAGAGAATCTTAGAAAATCGTGAATCTAGAAAATCCAAAAAACCCTAGAAAATCCTAAAAAACCGTGAAGAACACTCTAGAAAACTCTAAAAAACCCTAAAAACTTAGAAAACCCTAGAAATTTCAGACAAATCCTAAAAACCTTAGAAAACTCAAAAAAATCCCTGAAAAACACTAGAAAACTATAAAAAAAAACTCTACACACCCTAAAAAATCCTAAAAAATCCTTTAAAAATCCTAAAAAAACTTTAAAAAAGTATAGAAAATCCTAGAAAAACTTTAGAGTTTTCTTTGGGTTTTTAGGGTTTTCTGGCGTATTTAGGGTTTTCTAGAATTTTTTAATGTTTTCTAATTTTTTTTAGCGTTTTTTAGTGTTTTCTAGGATTTTTAGAATTTTCTAGGGTTTTTTTAGAGCTTTTTAAAGTTTTTAAAGATTTTTAAGGTTTTTTAGGTTTTTCAGGATATTTGGGATTTTTAGGATTTTTTAAGATTTTCTAAGATATTTAGGGTTTTTAGGGTTTTTTTAGGGTTTTCTAGAGTTCTTAGGGTTTTCTACGGTTTTTAGGAGTTTTTTTTTATAGTTTTTTCTAGGGTTTTTTTATAGTTTTCTAGGATTTTTAGGATTTTTTAGTATTTTCTATAGGTTTTTAGAGTTTTTTTTATGGTTTTCTAGGATTTTTCTAAGGTTTTCTAGGAAACCACTAAAAATCCCAGAATACCCTAAAAACCCTAGAGAACCCTAAAAAAACCTTAAAAAACTATAGAAACACTAGAGAACCCTAAAAAAACCTTAAAAAACTATAGAAAAACCTAGAAAAACTTTTGAATTTTTTTGGGTTTAGGATTTTCTGGCGTTTTTAGAGTTTTTAGGATTTTTATGGTTTTCAATGGATTTTAGGGTTTTCTAGAGTTTTTTAAAGTTTTTTATGATTTTTATTGTTTTTTAAGATTTTTTTACAGTTTTCTAGGATATTTAGGATTTTTTAAGGTTTTCTAGGGCTTTTTAGAGTTTTTTAAAGTTTTCTATGATTTTTATTGTTTTTTAGGATTTTTTTTGGGCTTTCTAGGACTTTTTAAGGGTTTTCTAGGATTTTTAGCGTTTTCTAGTATTTTTGGATTTTTTAGGATTTTCTAAGATTTCTAGTGCTTTTTAGGATTTTCTAGTGTTTTCTAGAGTTTTTTAAAGTTTTATAGGGTTTTTAGAATTTTTCTAGAGTTTCTCAGGATTTTTATGAATTTCTAGAGTTTTTTAAATTTTTCTATGATTTTCAGGTATTTTTTATTATTTTTTAGGGTTTTAGGATTTTTTAGTATTTTATAGGATTTTTTTTATTTTTAGAAAAAACAAAAACCATAAAAATACCCTACAAACACTGAACAGTCTAAAAAATCCTAGATGTCCTAGAAAAGCATAAATATCCTAGAAAACTTTAAAAATCTTTAGAAAACCCTAAAAAATCCTAAAAAATTTTAAAAATCTCTAAATAATCCCAAAAATTATAGAAAATCATAAAAAACCCTAGAAAAACTTTAAAAACGGTAGAAAACCCTAAAAATCCTAGGAAACTCTGAAGAACACTATAAAAATCAAAAAAACCCTTTAAAGCCCTATAAAACCCTAAAAACCCTAAAAAACCTTAAAAGCCCTAGAAAACCTTAAAAGCCCTAGAAAACCCTAAAAATCCAAGAAAATCTTAAAAAACCCTAAAAACTGTAAAAATTCTAGAAAATCATAAAAACCATAGAAAATCCTAAAAAACCCTAGAAAAGTCTACAAAATCCTTGAAAACTATAAAAAAAACCCTAAAAATCCAGAATACCCTAGAAAAGCATAAAAATCCTAGAAAACTTCAAAAAAATTCTAAAAAACCCAAAAAATCCCAAAAAAAATCCTGAAAAACCCTAAAAACCCTAGAAAAAAATAAAATTCCTAGAATAGTTTAAAAAACTCTAGGAAACCCTATAAATTCCTAAAAAACCCTAAAACCATAAAAAACCCCTAAAAATCCTAAAAAAACGGCTAAAAACGTAGAAAACTCGAAAACACACAAAAATCCCAAAAAAAACCCTAAAAAACTCTAGAAAATCTTAGAAATTCCTAAAAAAATCCTAAACCCTAAACCCTAAAAACCCAAAAAATCCTAAAAACGTTAGAAATCCCTCAAAAATCGAAAAGTCCTAGAAAACCCTAAAATCCCTAAAAAAGCATAAAAAACCGAAAAAACTTTAAAAATTCTAAAAAAAATCCTAGAACCATAAAAATAATAGAGAACCAAAAAAAATTCTAGAAAACTTTAAAAACCTTAGAAAATCCTAAAAAATTTTAAAAACACTAGAAAATCCTAAATAATTTAAAAAATCGTGAAAAATCCTCGAAAACTCTAAAAATCTTAGAAAAATACTAGAAAACCCTAAAAATCTTAGAAAATTCTAAAAAGCCCAAAAAAAACCTTAAAAACCATAAAAATCACTAAAAATCCCATAATACCCTAAAAACCCTAAAAAATCATAAAGAAAACCCTAAAAATGCTAGAATACAGTAAAAAAATATTAAAAAACTATAGAAAAACCTAGAAAAACTTTAGGATTTTCTGAAATTTTTTAAAATTTTTTAGAATTTTCTGGCGTTTTTTATGGTTTTCTAGAATTTTCTAGGATTTTCTAGAAATAAAAAACCCTAAAAAACAGCCTAAAAACCATAAAAATACCCTAAAAAAACAGAACAATCTAAAAAATCCTAAATGTGCTAAAAAACTTTAAAAACCTCCAGAAAATCCTAAAAACCCTAAAAAAACCTTAAAAATTATAAAAATTTTAAAAATCCCTAGAAAACTCCAAAAATCCTTGAAAACCCAAAAATCCCTAGAAAATCATAAAAAACCCTAAAAAACTTTAAAGAACTCTAGAAAACCCAAAAAAATCCTAGAAAATCCAAAAAAAAAAAAAACTAAAAATCCAAAAAAAATTCTGAAAAAAAACTAAAAAATCCTAAAAACCTTAGATGGTTTTCTATAGTTTTTTTTAAGTTTTCTAGGATTTTGATGATTTTCTAGAATTTTTTAGGGTTTTCTGGGATATTTACGGGTTTTTAAGGTTTTTAGGGTGTTTTTGAGATTTCTAAGATTTTCTAGATAGGAGTTGGTTTTCTACCTTTTTAGAATTTTTTAGGATTTTTTAGGTTTTCTTGAATTTTTTAGAGTTCTCTAGGAATTTTAATATTTTCTAGGATTTTTATACTTTTCTAAGGCTTTTAGAATTTTTTTGGGTATTCTGGATTCTTACAATTTTGTAGGATTTTTAGGGCTTTTTTGGATTTTTTAAAGTTTTATAGGTCGATTTTTTTATGTTTTTTTAGGAATTTTAGTATTTTCTAGAATTTTTTTAGTTTTTTTCGGGTTTTTCAAAGTTTTTATGGTTTTCTAGGGATTTCTACGATTTTTACAATTTTCTAAAATTTTTAGGGTGTTTTAGGAATTTCAAAGATTTTCTAGAATTTTTTAGGATTTTTTAGTATTTTGATGGTTTTCTAGGGTATTTAAGATTTTCTAGGATTTTTACGATTTTTATGGTTTTCAAATATTTTTTACAGTTTTTAGGATTTTCTACAATTTTTAGGAATTTTTTAGGGCTTTTAGGATTTTTTTAGGATTTCTAAGGTTTTTTAGAATTTTTTTGGGGTTTCCTAGGGTTTTCTAGAGTTTTTTAGTTTTTTAGGATTTTTTTGACTTTTAGGATCTTCTAGGATTTTTACGGTTTTCTATAATTTTTTTAATTTTTCTAGGGTTTCGATAGTTTTCTAGTTTTTTTAGGATTTTTTTTTATTTTTAGGATTTTTTTTTATGATTTTCAAGGGTTTCTTAGATTTTAGAATTTTTTAGGGTATTCTGGATTTTTAGGGCTTTCTAGAGTTTTTTAAAGTTTTCTAGAATTTTTATGGCTTTCTAGGAATTTTAGGATTTTCTAGAGTTTTTAGGATTTTTTAGAATTTTTTTACGATTTTTAGGGGTCTCCTATATTTTTTTTAAGTTTTCTAGGGTTTTGATGGTTTTCTAGGGTTTTTAAGATTTTCTAGTATTTTTTCTAGAGGTTTTTACGATTTTTTTAGGATTTTTTAGAATTTTTTTACGATTTTTAGGGGTCTCCTATATTTTTTTTAAGTTTTCTAGGGTTTTGATGGTTTTCTAGGGTTTTTAAGATTTTCTAGTATTTTTTCTAGAGGTTTTTACGATTTTTTTATGGTTTTTTAGAATTTTCTAGGATTTCTAGTGTTTTTTAAAGTTTTCTAGGATTTTTTTTTTGTTTTTTATGCTTCTAGGATTTTTTTAGGATTTTGTAGAATGTTTGGGATTTTCTACAATTTTTTAAAGTTTTTTAGGGCTTTTAGGATTTTCTAGAATTTTTATGGTTTTCTCAGATTTTTAGGATGTTTTAGGGATTTCTAAGATTTTTTAGAGTTTTTTAGGATTTTCTAGAATTTTTTTTAGGGATTTTATTTTCTATAATTTTTTTAAGTTTTTTAGGATTTTGATGGTTTTTTAGGATTTTTAAAATTTTCTAGTGTTTTTCAGGATTTTTTTTTGTTTTTAGGGATTTTCTGGATTTTTTAGAGTTTTCTAGGATTTTTAGAATTTTTTACAGTTTTCTAGGTTTTTTTTTGGATTTTTAGGGTGCTTTTATGGTATGATTTTCTAGGGTTTTATGAGTTTTCTTGGATTTTTTAAAGTTTTTTTAAAGTTTTCTAGGATTTTTATGCTTTTCTAGGGCTTTTAGGATTTTTTAGGATATTCTGAATTTTTAAGATTTTTTTATTGTTTTGAAGGGTTTTTTTTATTTTTGTAGGATTTTTATGATTTTCTAGTGATTTTAGGGTTTTCTAGGGTTTTTACGATTTTTTATGGTTTTCTAGAATATTTACAGTTTTTAGGGTTTTTAGGAGTTTTAGAGTTTTCTAAGATTTTTAGGGTTTCTAGTGTTTTTCAAAGTTTTTTTTGGGTTTTTTAGGGTTTTCAAGAGTTTTTTAAAGTTTTCTAGAAATTTTTTGATATTTTAGAATTTTTAGGATTTTTTATGGTTCTAGGGTTTTTTAGGCTTTTTTAGAATGTTTAGAATTTTCTAGGGTTTTTAGGGTAAAAACTCTGAAAAACACTAGAAAACCCTAAAAAACTCTGAAAAATCCTAGAAGATCCTAAAAAACCCTAGAACCATAAAAAATCCCAAAAATCCTAGAAAACTTTAAAAAACTCTAGAAAACCCTAGAAAATCCTAAAAAAAAGAATTTTTAGAGTTTTTTAAGATTTTTTAGAAGATTTAGGTTTTTCTAGAATTTTTTAAAGTTTTCTAGGATTTTTATGATTTTCTATGATTTTTATGGTTTTCTAGAATTTTTATGATTTTTTTATGGTTCTCTAGGGATTTTAGGGTTTTCTAAGATTTTTACGATTTTCTAAGGTTTTTAGGGTGTTTTATGTATTTCTAAGATTTTCTAGAGTTTTTTAGGATTTTCTAGGATTTTTTAAGATTTTCAGGGTTTTCTATAGTTTTTTTAAGTTTTCTAGGATTTTGATGATTTTCTAGAGTTTTTAAGATTTTCTAATGTTTTTCAAGATTTTTTTTTGTTTTTAGGGTTTTCTACCTTTTTTGGATTTTTTTAGGATTTTAGGGTTTTTTTTATGATTTTTAAGGTTTTCTAGAATTTTTAGGAATTTTTAGGATTTTCTAGGATTTTTTTAGAATTTTTTAAAGTTCTCTAGGAATTTTACTGTTTTCTAGGATTCTTAGGATTTTCTAGGATTTTTATGGTGTTTACTAGGGTTTTCTACAGTTTTTTGGATTTTTAGGGTGTTTTTTTTATTTTCTAGGATTTTTAAAGTTTTCTTGAATTTTCTAGAGTTTTTTTTTTAATTTTCTATGATTTTTATGCTTTTTTAGGACTTTTTAGGGTATTCTGAATTTTTAGGATTTTTTTTTGAAGGATTTTTTAGAGTTTTGTAAGATTTTTAGGGCTTTTAGGATTTTTTAGGATTTTCTATAATTTTTTAAAATTTTCTAAAATTTTTATGATTTTCTAAGAATTTTAAGATTTTCTAGAATTTTTACGATTTTTTATGATTTTCTAGGATTTTTATAATTTTTAGGATTTTCTAGGATTTTTTAGAATTTTTTAGTTTTTTCAGAGTTTTTTTAGAATTTTTTTAAGATTTTTTTTTAGAATTTTTAGGATTTTTATAATTTTTTTTAGAGTTTTCTAGAATGTTTAAGATTTTCTAGAATTTTTAGAATTTTTTAGAAGTTTCTAATTTTTTTTAGAATTTTTTAGCGTTTTCACTTTTCACAGCTAAAATAGCACTAGTGAGAATATTGATAAGTCCGGTATGTCAAAATCCATGTGAAGTGTGCAGACGAAGGTTTTAAAACCCCACCAAGCATGTATTTGATTGCTGAACCACTAAAACAGAAACAGCTTGAAGTGTGATCTCCAGAAAATTTATGAAAATTGCCTAAAACCAGAATCCAATGAAAATTCAAATGATACATCCCAACATAGGATTCATGGTCAACGTGCCAGTCTTATCACTGCAAATGGTTGTTACAGAGCCCATTGTCTCACAAGCGGAAAGCCTCCTCACCTGCAATTCGATGCTTCAGATTTAACAGAGATTCACATGTATGTCAATATCCAATCAAAGAACAAACACCGACATACAGCTTTATCCGCCATCATTTTCCTCATTGAGTAGGCCAGTCTATAACATAGTCAAGAAATGATGCGTAAGAGATAAGGAAAAATAATATATAATATTCCAAAGAGCAAATTAACAAATACTAGGTACGGATAAATCTTTATCTTTTATCAAAAAATACAGCCAGTACTTCAAAAAAAAATTTAAAGGGATCAAAATTATAAAATATAATGAGATACAAGCATAACAGCAAAATTTTACCACCACATTTTCTGGCACCAACAGTAACACATCATTCAGACTATACAATATAAACTGTTCCTTCTGTTTTTAACTAAAAAAGGTCAGCTAAAACCAAGACTAAGCAACAGAATGAAGTAAAAGTACTAGGTCAGAGGGAATTAAGGTAACTGCTAACGGGAGCCCTTCTGGTACTGCAACCACTACAATAGTGACCTAAATATTCAATGGTTACAATCATACTATATAAAATATAGACAAAAGTATGTTGGATTGCATCATCATGACTTCTCCCACAATTTAGACTTCATCAAGGCACATACCGCAACAGTTACTATCTTAATTGCCCCGTCAATAGCATCACCAACTGTAGTCTTAATTGCCCCGTCAATAGCATCACCAACTTTAGTCTTCCCTGCTTTAAATTGAACATTGCCACTTGCATCTCTGGTATTGCCGGAGAAAAATCTGCTAAAAATTAATCTTGTCAGAGGCATGCATAATAAAAGCTATTATCACAAGAAAACAAATGGAAAACCATAAACCAATATCTAATGACCTGGCCAGTAGCACAATCAGAACAATAAACCAGTATTAACACCAACACCAGTTACCTAGAAAAATATTAACCAATAAAATCTGAAACCAACAAATTACATGATCAACCAATATAGAATATTTGGGAAAACTACAAAATATATATAAGAAATTTAATGCAGAGGTTTCAAAAAAATAAATATAAACAAGTTCGGAACAGGTCAGTATACATTTTCCAGCATCCGATTTCTTTGTCTCAATCCCAAGAAAAATACTTCAAAATGAGAATAAAAACAAAAGTTCAATACTGACCAGAAGGAATAAAAAGAAAAGAAGAGGTTTAGTGTTTAGGGAGAGAGGAGGAGAATACACACACACTCTTACCAAAATGGTTTAAATGAATAAATCCAATTAGGAAGCATTCCACCACCTATTAACAAGATAAAAACTACAAAAAACGAAAAAGTAAATGAAAAGCAAGTCTATATATTACCAGCATAGTACCACTGCCATCTGCAACTTTACACCCAGACATCAAAAAAGGGTCCTTAGAATCTTTATGGACCTGGAGGCAAAATGATTATATGAGGAGAAAATGTTAATTTGGTTATTATTTGATTTCCCCATTAGACAGAAATAAATAAACACTTACAATTTTGCTCTCCCCAGTCATACTTGATTCATCAATTGCAAGAGAGTGACCAGTGATCAAAATTCCATCAGCAGGGACCTAAAAAGAGCATATCATAACTCAATCACAAAAAGTAAAGGCAATCATCAGGAAAGTTTAAAATTAAGGAACAAAAAAGGCTTGTACCTGGTTACCAATATTGAGGGGTATAACATCACCAACAACAATCTCTATAGAGATTTCAATCCTTCTACCACCTCTGATAACCTACTCAAATCCGAACACTAGTTTAGTTTAAAATATGAAAGGAAAAATGCAAAATAAATACATACAAACATACGTGTGTGTGTGTGTGCGCGCCACAAAATAAAATCAAGATGTTCAATTGAGCTACATCTTACCCCCCCCCCCCCAAAAAAAAAACAAAAAAACAATTCCAAAAATAAAAGTAAAAAAAGAACAAAAAACAAAACAAAACTCGAGAGCACAAACCTCCAAGTGGATATTTCTCTTCTCTGCATGATGTGTGTCGTAAAATAAGATCAAGATGTTTAACTGAGCTACATCCCCCCCCCCCCCCGGCGGCGGGTAAAACACCAAAAAATAAAAGAAAAAAAAAAACGAAGCACGAGAACACAAACCTCCAAATGGATATTTCTCTTCTCTTCATTCAGGTTCCGAAACTGAAGAGACTGCTTATAGTCACTTATAGCTACAAAGCCAGGAGAAAATAATTAATGAAATGAGCAAGATGAAGGGAAAATTACTATATGTTTAATTATTCTAATAACCTCCACAATAAAAGATGAAGTGGACCATGAACGTCTGTAAATTGTGGATAAGAGTCCAAACATTTAATTAAAGCTATACGCGTTGCTCTCCGTACAAAGACAAAATTATATACCTGTGACAACAATGACAAGAATAACTGCAAAAGCAATGCTTCCCCCATCATACCATCCATCCTCAATACCCTGAAACAGAAAAGTAGCTCTGCTGAAGGCTAAATCAAGATAGACCATGATATGCACCAGTATACTCTGAGAGTAAGGGAGGGATTGAAAGTAGCTCTGAACAGGCTACTAACAGTTGTATTATTTACATAATATAAAACTACCAAGAAGCAAGAAGAACAACGAAACGAGAGAAGAAAAACTCAAATTTCCAGTCAAAGTCAGCAAGACTGAGCTGGTAATAAAAGGAAGTATGTGAAGACCAGAATAAATATTTAAGTATAATATTTGCATGCAGATAGAGGGAAAAAACAGGCCAAGTTACAGTGTCAATCCCCACACTAAACAAATTATTGCATCATAATTTTGCCACCAAAGCTCACCTCAGATTTTATCCCAATGCCAATGAAGCCGCTGCAGCTACCATTAAAATAATCAAAGTCAGATCCTTGCAAGCATCCCACATAAACATCTGTAGAAGGAAACCGAAACAAATAGGTCACTACAATATCACTCGGCCAATAACATCGGATACTACAGAAGCATTAAGGATCCAATGGTTCATAATGCGCTAAAATTTACCCAGAAACTTCTTCCTTTCTTTCGAGGATAATCATTGGAACCAAATGCATTCCTTCGTTTTCGTAAGTCAGCATCATCACCATGAATCCCCTTCTCTAAATTGGTTTTCAACAAATTTAATATCCCAGCAACCTGATAGTGATTCAGAACAAAAAAGAGTGATCAACATCATTACAAAGTTGAGAGAGAAGGAAGGTCCACAGCAGTGTTACCCCTCCATATTGCTGAAGAGCAACGGTATCATGCTCCCTTGAAACTGAAGCAAGTTGCTCTTGTCCAATTGGAAATTCACCAGCAGAGGCCGCAGGAGGCTTTGTGGTTTCTACCAGTAATTAAAATGCATTCATCATCGATAAATGTCCAACCACATCATATCAGATGAAAATAAAATACAGCTTGGAACTACCCAGAAATAGTTATATAAATCCTTCAAACATTGAATTGCACTAGTGGATTACTCGGCACTAATCTATCCTTTATTCAATGTGTAAAATAGTAACAAATGTGAGATTAGTTGAGGTAGTATGTTGGCATTAATACAAATGATTTTGGGTTCAAGTCTTTGAGAACGGGAAAAAAAAAAATTTATATTCCATTAAATCATTGGACACCAAAAAGGGGATTTCCCTTAATATATTGTATAGGTTTTTCAAGAATAAGAAGGGAGGTAGTTCACAGAACAAAAATTGGACACCAAAAAATAAAAAATCCCCTTTTTCCCATTTATTTATTAAACATGCATAATTAGTCAAGATGGTGACTATTTTACACTCTAAGATCTCAAGTTTTAAGTTTTGAGATACCCAAAAAATATATTTTTTCATGGAGACATATACTACAAAGGGTATCGCGCGCGTGCCCACAGGGTTTTGTTTTTTGTGGGGGGGGGGGGGGGAATCAAACCCCTCCCATATAACTTGATTAAAAGGTTTTGGGTTCAAATCTTTGATATAACAAAAAATAAATGTTTAATAGGTTATATATAATGAAGGGTATTTTAGGGTAAAAATTGGACATCAACCCTTCTCATATTAACATTAACATTAATAAATTGAAAACAAACATTTAGCCAAAAAAATTCAAGTCCAAGATGATGATCATGACAGGAACTTTCATCCAGATGATTATTTATTTGTAAGTATTGGGAAACACCATACTTAAGTATCCAAAAATAACAATGAGCATGATCTGATTACTCACCAATCACTTGACCATCCCCGGCTGTTTTGAAAAGATATGCTGCCTCGAAGGCCAAAATGCCTATTCAGTACACTTAAATTTTTGTAACACCAAAATGATAGACATTCCAGTTGAAGGAAGCATACCCTAATGGCTTGTGCATGAGCTCTAATCTTTCTCAATATTTGTGTCTTCTCTTCTTGTTTTTTCAAGTCCAAGGTGTAACGAAATCGACGAGAAGCATTAAGCACCAGTGCTGCTTGCTAAAGATAAATAAAATATAAAAAAAAAGGATTTCTCCTCTCATTATTTAAGAAAAAGTCACCTCCCAAGTAACACACACACACAGCTCAAGAATGACAAAGAAACTTAGTCAAATACTTTTGCTCAATATAATACTAAGAAAAACAACACTCCATCAGATAGAATAAACAAAAATGAGAAGAAATTCGTTATAATTCCTCAAGCAAATTTTGAGAGCAGAAGTTTGCATTACTTGTGCTCCTTTGAATCTCATACAAGTCAAACTCATCATGAACAGCAACAACAATGAAGTCTTGTCCTAATCAGGCGAAAGTGCTCGATCATGAATCATATTCAGTTATTCGCATTTAAGCATTAAGTCAAGTTTCCCTTTCTTTTTAGTAACTTCACCTATGATTCTTCTTCTAAGTCTTCCTCTACCTATGGTTACTAAACTACCCTTCGTTTCATTTACTCTCTCCTTACTTGGGCATCTACAGTCTTCTCCGTTCGAGCCTTTAAAAGTCTAGGTTTCTTTTAATAACTTCACCTGGAAAAGGGTAAAATAGCCCGTCTCAAGCCTGGATAAAGGTAGACCTTTATATTAGACAGTCAACGGCCAATATAAAATGTTGTCAAACCTTATAAAATAGATCCAAAATGGGACGAACGAAACTGATATGTTTAATTTTATCTTGACTCTTCAAATTAATGGCAGAAGTCAAAATATCTACCGGGAGCAAACTCTCGCAATTGAAGCATTACTCAAAAATAGAAGAATCCAAATATACTACATTCTCAAAAAGGTATGTGGCAGTAGCCAATATTACAACCATCTTACTACAGAGTAATTGACACATCAGTCTTTCACAACAGACTCTGTGTTTTTTTTTTTTTCATTTAAAACACATGGAGCAGAAAACAAAACTAATTCTTGAAACCAAATAAGACGTAGGAGTGGGATTGAACAGGGAATTTTTTGTTTAAGTTTATAAGAACATGAGATGTATACAAGTATAATTATAGAAAGGAACATTAATATATATTTAATTTATGATCAAAATAATTTAATTCTCCCACACACTAAAAGAAACACAATAAATAAATTTAATAGTAAGATATATAAAAATTATATTTGAACATATGTTAGACTAAATATACTTATACAACAAAATTAAATATTTGAACATAAAGCTGAAAAGGTAAAGGTGGCTGGATGATATGGTGTAGTCTATTTTGAAGTGCCTCGAGTATAAAAGGAATACTTAGCTTTAAAATTTTTTTTCAATTTTTCATGAGAAAGAATATAAATAGAATAGTTGGAATATGACAACCGCGGGCATCCAGAGGCTACAAGTCGCATGCACGCTTGTCATCTTCAAGCCCCACTTTCAAATTACAACAGCTACTTCAACCAGAAATCAAATTCAGTTTCACATAGTTAAATAGTTACTCCCTTCCAATAATGTCAGAATATCTCCAAGCATTTAAAGAACTCTTATCCTCACAAACATCCCTTTCAATAATGGGTTATTTCCTTCATACAGATTGAGAGAACAATTCTTTCTTTCTCCTCACTTCTCTTCTAGGGTTCACATTGCTGTACTGAAACAAACAACAACAGAAACAAAGCCTCATCCCAGTAGGTGGGGTTGGCTACATGGATCAAACGACGCAATTGCGCCCCATCATGAAACAACATCCTAATTTCAAATTCCGTTCTTGCCTTTTCCAGCCCCAAATTACATCAAAGCACTTATCGTTATCATTCAAACTTTGAAGATAAATCTTGCTGTACTCTTTTTTCCATTTACATCCTGCAGGAAGCACCCATGAAATCCAGCAACTACTTCGTAATTAGAATACAAATCTATTAAAGCCATAACCGAATCCTTAACCCTGAAGTTGTCTTCTTTAACCTCCAATAATCAACTCGAGAAAAGAAAATGGCTGTTCCATGGAACGTGAAAACTTTCGAATGACAGCGTAGAAATCAAATCCTAGAAGGGCTGGATCCTCTCTTGTCTGTTTCTGATATGTAAAGCACATCATTCAAAAAGTTACTTTACACAAAAAATAAGGCTTAGATCTCACTGAAGATTCCAACTGATGCATTATCCTCACTTCCCTTTGAACAATAGTTTCCATTCAGTCAATCGCTTCATTTCCAATCACAACTCGGTCAACATAGAGACAGGAACCCATCCTCCATCTTCCTTTCCCTACACCTCATATTATGATAAAACTAGGAATGAATGCAACCCAATCTACCACTCAACTTTTCTCCTCCACCAGGATACAACTCAAAGGCTCCCAAAAGTGGCCTCATAAGCCTGAGATTAAACCTAACAAGCTCTTCTCCAGAAGGATCAGAAGCTGAGAATTATTGTGCCACTGTTGGGGAGAATCTCTGCAGTATGTTCTGATGCATTTCATTTAGCTTTTTACACACAGAATGAATTGTTGATTCTGTTAGGTTATTTTGCATCTAACCCACACTGGAAATTAAAATGTTTCCTTTCCTACAAATAAGTGCAAACTCTACAGAAACCACACGCTGACTGAAATTTTCCCTCTAAATCTATCTCACACTATATCGCTACAAACTTTCCTCATTGAGAGAGTCCAATAATACTATGTTATTGACACGTACTTCATTTTGTGAGTGTACAAGGCTCCAGCTTAGAGGATCCAAATTCTGCAGATATACGTGTTTAATATACAATATCCCCGAAACATAACTTGAAACTAATCACCACTAAATTTAGTGTAATCCACCACAGTGTTGATACTCAGTTTTCTCCATCACACGAAAATCATATCAGACCAATTATTCCTCTAGCCCTACACTTATAATTAGGAATAATCAGTACTCCCATTAACCCTAAATTCAACTAAAATATAGCAAATGACAACACTAACCAGTAAGAACAGCGGGCAACGAACAATACCAAAACAGATATAAACATATATATAGATATACCGAAGGAAACATTAATAAACCGAAAACTTAAATATAAAAAAAGGATAACACTGTGCAAGATTGTGTGTGTAGAAGAAGAGAAAAAGTTGCTCACTCCCTACGCTAATAATTAGGAATAACCAGTACTCAATAAACCCTAAATTCAACTAGAATATAGTAAATCACAATACTAATCAGCAGGAACAGAGTGACAGCAAAACAAATCAAAAAACAGAGAACATATACAGACATATATCCAACAGCACAAACCCGAAAACATAAAACAAACCGAAAATCAAACAAACAAACAAAAAGGAAACGTGTGCAAGAGTGAGTGTAGTAGAAGAAGAGAAAGAGTGACGAACCCTCCAACGTCTGAGTCGCTCAATCGAGGCGTTCTTAGTCCTGGTGATGTCAAACGGATCAGAGACATCGCCGTCGTCGAAGTCGCCGGAGCGTGCTGTTGGAGGCCCCGCCTCCAAGTCAGTATCCGGAAGCGGCGGCCGGTGCGGCGAGCCATTCGCGTAACTCATCGGAGTAACTGTCGCAGGAGAGATGGCACCGTCAAATCACACTTTCTCAACAATACAGTTTCAACAACAATCTCTTTGCTTCGTACCAAACCATAACAGCCACTATTACAATAACACAACACAACGCTTCACACACACACACTTTTCTTTGTGACTGTAACTGTAACCACCTAATCAGAACGCGATTTCGAAGAAAATGTAGCAGAAGAAGAATCGTATCCTTTTTTTATTTTTTCTAACGCGCAAAACCTATCTTTGGAAAATACGCAGTGTTTTTTCTTCTTTTGTTCTCGAAATGAGACTCACTAATTGATTCGAATTTCAAAATTCAAAGTCCATCTCAAAACATTAACTCTCAGTCTACCCAGCTATCTCACTTTTCTACTGTAGTATCAGATAAATAAATAAATAAAAAATAATTAATTATAGGAAACTTCACTCGCTATTTCGTTTTCGTGTTTCCTGGATTTAGTTGTACGGCACTACAACGTATAAAATGAAATTTAAAATAAAAAATAAATTATCAATTTAGTCCCGGAAAATAAACGATGACTTTCACAATTTAGCCACGAAAACATTTTCAGTGAAATATTCCAACAATTTTGAACAGTAAAAAGAGACATTCTGCGACAAAATATCTTTTATGATTAAATTAATAGTTTACTCTAAAAAGATTACCCTTCTTTTGTTCGTATATTATAAATATCCAATTGGTTAATATCCCTGGGTTGAGGGGAAGAAGAAAGAGAGAGAGAAAGAAATAAGAATAGAGGCATACCGGATAAAAAAGACAAGGTAGCTTGTGTTGCCTTTTATTGTTTATGGGGTTTGTAACTGTGGCACTCTTGTTTCTTCTTTCTTGCTCGTCTTCCTTCTTCAGTATAACACCTGAAAGAACTTCATAGAAAAGAGGCATGCATAACTCATGAGATGAGGACCCAGCACCCTGTTTTAGATAACCGCCACCGCCTAAATTTAATTACGTTTATTAGATGATGATGATATAGAAATACCATACATTCACATTAAGCAATGTAACGTGCATCTGATCACAATTCTTTTTCTTTAATTATTAATTTTTATTATTCTTAGAACCCTCTTTAAGAATTTATAAATAAACATCTACTTTTACTTAATATACTAAAATTGAATTTTTTTTCTAATTTATGATGGTGAGGTATCATTTTTTCATTAATCCATTTTTTCTCCAAAATTATTATACTATTCGCTCTTCTAAATTTATTTTAAAAAAATATCTTTAATTAATATAATTATATTATAATTAATATTTAATAAATGATATATAATTATACTAATTTAAAAAACTGTTTTTATTATAATTATATCAAATTAATATGATATAATATAATATGATATGATATGATATGATAATAATATGATATGATAATAATATGCTAATGGCATGAGTTATTCTAATCATAATAAAATTATTTTCAATGCACGAATTATTCGATTATTTTGTACTTGTTCATACCTTGTCCCAATAATAAAGGTCCAGGATCCAAGCAAAGAGGCCCAACCCAAAGGGTTGGCCTTCATCCAGTACCAGCCTTCATCCCAAGAAGTCGGTACTAAACACGACCTGCTCCAAAGAAGTCGGACACGAGGGTTAGCTGGCAGATAACACTCATTCGAATGAGTAACTGCCCCTAGAAACTCTCTAACCACTTCATAGAGCCATATCTTAACCTCCCTAAGATATGGGAACGGTTATCCACCTAAAAAGGTGGCACTACTTCAGCGGTGGTTATTGGTTCACCACTATAAATACACTGACACCATTCAGGTATCTCTAGGTCCCAATATTCTCTAACCTGCTTACACTCTTGCTAACTTAGGCATCGGAGTGTCTTCGCAGGTACCACCCCCCATTCTTTCACACGCACAAGTCGGACGGAGGAGCACCGAGTAGCAAATCCACTCGAAAGCCACCTCCTTCATACGTTTGGGCCAACCAACGCCATCCAGCCCATTAATATCCGGTTACCCACCGTAACATTGGCGCCGTTGCCGGGGACCCGAGAGATCAACCAGTAATGGCGGATAGATCCCCTGAAGAGGGTCATGTGGAGACGGATTCTGAGCAAGAGAATCTGAACACTGGAAACAATGAGGCAGACCAGACCCTTCACCAGGAAGCCAATGATCAACACAGGGAAGGCACCTCCGGAATAAAAAATCCGAAGGTAAATTCCTCAGAGGGGCGCGAATCAGAAAAAGAAGGACCATCCCACGCAATTGAGCTCATGGGATTAGTCCACAGTCGCCTCGAGCAGCTAGAACAGGAACGGGAACGACAAAAGGAAACCGAAAAGAACCTAAAAGAGGAAATGGAGCGACAAAAAGAGTTAGAAAGAAAACTCTTAAAGTTAGAATCCTCCCTCAAAGGTCAGAACTCCCACGACGGTAGAGAAGATTCGCCCTTAGGGGAGAAAGATCCTTTTAGCGAGGACATAATGAGGGCAAAAGTTCCGAGAAACTTTAGAAGCCCCGATATGGACCTCTACGACGGAACCACTGATCCAAAGCATCATCTGAGCAACTTTAAAAGTCGGATGTATCTGGCTGACGCTTCTGACGCTACGAGATGCAAAGCCTTTCCGACGACTTTGTCAAAAGCAACAATGAAGTGGTTCGACAGTCTCCCCCCGAGATCTATCACCAGCTTCGAAGACCTCTCAAGGAAGTTCTTGATGAGGTTCTCCATCCAGAAAGACAAAGTAAAACATGCACCAAGTCTCCTGGGAATAAAACAGGAGGTCGGGGAGTCCTTACGGGCCTATATGGAAAGGTTCAACAAAGCATGTTTGGAGATTCAAGACCTGCCTACCGAGGCAGTCATCATGAGGTTTGTCAATGGTCTTAGAGAAGGTCCCTTCTCACAGTCCATATCAAAAAGACACCCCGCCTCTTTAAGTGATGTACAGGAAAGAGCTGAAAAGTACATCAACATGGAAGAAAATGCTAGGCTAAGAGACCCGAGTTAGCGACCTGGTCACCCTCCCTCAACGAAAGAGAGGGAGAGGGAAGCTAAGAAGAAGGAAGAACTCGGCCTTGATAGGCCAAGAAAATATCACTCTTATACTCCACTGAAAGTTCCTGTAGTGGATGTATACAGAGAAATTTGCAATACCGAAAGGCTGCCCCCTCCCAGGCCCATTAAAAATAAAAGAGGGGGAGCCGCGGTGATTACTGTGAGTACCATAAGATATATGGGCACTCCACAAACGACTGTTACGACCTTAAAAATGTGATAGAAAAGCTGGCCAGAGAAGGTCGGCTTGACAGATATCTCATAGAAAGGTCGGACAATCATGGAAAAAGAAAGCGAGATGACGTGGATAGAAGAGACCCACCACCACAAACTCCGGAGAGACATATCCATATGATCTCAGGAGGGTTTGCGGGAGGGGGACTCACAAAATCTTCTCGTAAAAGACATCTCAAGAGAGTTTACCAGGTCGGAGAGGGGTCATCCGACCTTCCAACCATTTCATTCACAAAGGAAGATGGGCGAGGAATAATCCCTGGGCACGACGACCCAGTAGTAATTACCATGATCCTGGCAAATGCCCATCTCCACAGAACACTAGTAGACCAAGGAAGCTCAGCGAACATCCTCTTTAAGCCCGCTTTCGACAAACTAGGGTTAGATGAGAAAGAGTTAAGAGCCTACCCCGACACCTTGTACGGATTAGGCGACGCGCCAATAAAGCCACTAGGATTTTTGCCCCTCCACACCACCTTTGGAAAGGGGGAAAAATCAAAGACTCTGAGTATAGACTTCATAGTCATCGACGTGGGGTCGGCCTATAATGCTTTAATCGACAGAGCTACCCTTAATCGACTCGGAGCGGTGGTATCGACACCCCACCTCTGCATGAAATTCCCGACCTCAGCGGGGATAGCAACGGTGAGGGGAGATCAGAAGTTGGCAAGGAAATGCTACAATGAAAGCCTAAACCTGAGAGGAAAAGGCAAAGAAGTTCACACAATAGAGCTCGGTGGAGCAAGGATTAAAGAAGAGCTACGACCACGACCCGGAGGAAAAACCGAGGAGATTCAGGTCGGAGAAGAGGAAGGAAAAAACACTCACATAGGAACCAACCTGGGGGAAACCCTAAGACAAGAGTTGACTAAGCTCCTAAGAGATAATTCCGATCTCTTCGCCTGGAAGGCCTCCGACATGCCTGGGATAGATCCCGAGCTCATGTCCCACAAGCTCTCGGTCTACTCGGGATCTCGACCTGTACAACAAAGAAGACGCAAGCTCGGCCCAGAGCGAGCTCTAATAGTAGAGGAGCAAGTACAAGCGCTCCTAGAAGCCGGTTTCATCAGAGAAGTCAAGTATCCAACATGGCTAGCCAATGTAGTGCTAGTCAAAAAACAAAATGGCAAATGGAGAATGTGCGTCGACTATACCGACTTAAATAAGGCATGTCCCAAGGACCCTTATCCACTACCAAGCATTGACGCCCTAGTAGACTCTAGCTCGGGGTATCAATACTTGTCGTTCATGGACGCCTACTCGGGGTATAACCAAATCCCGATGTATGAACTAGACCAGGAAAAAACATCATTCATCACGCCCAGAGCTAACTTTTGCTACGTGATCATGCCATTTGGATTGAAAAATGCAGGGGCCACATATTAGATGCTGATGAATAAGGTGTTTGCCCCTCACCTAGGGAGCTTAATGGAAGTGTACGTCGACGATATGCTGGGAAAGACCAAGAAAATAGTCGACCTCTTGTCTGACCTTTCACAAGTCTTTGACACCATAAGGTTGCACGGGATGAGACTAAATCCTGCAAAGTGCGCCTTCGCGGTGGAGGCAGAAAAATTTCTAGGATTCATGCTAACACAAAGAGGAATCGAAGCCAATCCCGACAAGTGTAGAGCTATCCTGGAAATGAAAAACCCGACTTGTTTGAGAGAGGTCCAACAGCTGAATGGCCGGCTAGCAGCTCTCTCCAGATTTTTGGCAGGATCAGCACTAAGATCCCTTCCACTGTTCTCCCTGCTGAGAAAGGGACACCAGTTTGAATGGACTCCTGAATGTGAGGAGGCGTTCCAGGAGTTCAAAAAGTTTTTGAGCCAGCCTCCTATTTTGACCCGACCTATGGCTGGAGAAGACCTTGTACTATACTTATCTGTAGCAGACAAGGCCATCTCATCCGCCCTGATAAGAGAAGACAAGGCCGGTCAGCACCCAGTATACTTCATCAGTAAAGTTCTGCAAGGCCCTGAGCTAAGGTACCATAAACTAGAGAAGTTTGCCTACTCCTTAGTAGTAGCCTCAAGAAGGCTACGGCCTTACTTTCAAGCTCACACAATAAGAGTCCGCACGAACCAACCCATGAAGCAAATCCTCCAAAAGACGGATGTTGCAGGAAGAATGGTTCAATGGGCAATAGAGCTCTCCGAGTTCGACTTGAAGTACGAAACTCGGACGACGATTAAAGCCCAGTGCCTCGCCGACTTCATTGCAGAATATGTAGGAGATCAAAGAGGATAAACCAACTACATGGGAACTCTATGTAGATGGATCCTCCAACAAAACAGGAAGCGGCGCAGGCATAATATTGGTAGACGAAAGGGGAACCCAGATAGAGGTTTCCCTCAAGTTTGAATTCCCAGCTTCCAATAATCAGGCAGAATATGAAGCCTTGATTGCAGGATTGAAGCTGGCAGAAGAAGTCGGTGCTACGAAGGTGATGATATACAGTGACTCTCAAGTGGTGACCTCCCAAATAAGTGGAGAGTATCAGGCAAAAGACCCAAATATGAAGAGATACTTGGAAAAAACTCTGGAACACCTTGGGAGCTTTGCAGAAACCAAGGTCACGCACATAACTCGGGACCTAAATAGCAGAGCAGACGCCCTATCCAAGTTAGCAAGTACCAAGCCAGAAGGAAATAACAGAAGCCTGATCCAAGAAACTCTCTAGGAACCCTCAGTGGTAAAAATAGAAGACAAACAAGAAGTCTTCGAAATGGTCGGATTGAACCTCGGATGGATGAACCCCTTAGTCGAATTTCTGAAATTCGACATCCTCCCCAAAGAGGAAAAAGAGGCAAAGAAAATTCGAAGGGAAGCCCAACACTATACCTTGGTGAAAAATATTCTCTATAGAAGGGGGATATCAACACCATTGTTAAAGTGTGTACCGACCTCAAGAACCACTGAGGTATTAGAGGAGGTACATAGTGGAATCTGCGGGAACCATCTCGGAGCAAGATCATTAGCCAGAAAGGTGATCCGAGCTGGATTCTACTGGCCAACCTTGCAGAAAGATGCCACAGACTTTGTGAAAAAGTGCCAACCATGTCAAATGCATGCAAATTTCCACGTGGCCCCCCCAGAGGAGCTCATTAGTATCACCTCTCCATGGCCCTTTGCAAAATGGAGAATGGATTTGTTAGGTCCTTTTCCCCAGGCGCCAGGACAAGTCAAGTACCTAATAGTGGGAATAGATTATTTCACAAAGTGGATAGAAGCAGAACCACTGGCCACCATCATTGCACAAAGAAGTCGGAGGTTCCTCTACAAAAATATAATCACAAGGTATGGGATACCTTATTCCATTACCACAGATAACGGAACCCAGTTCACCGACTCCACCTTTAGAAGCCTAGTAGCCAGTATGAACATCAAACACCAGTTCACCTCAGTGGAACACCCACAAGCCAATGGGCAAGCCGAGGCAGCCAACAAAGTCATACTAGCAGGGCTGAAGAAAAGATTACAAGATGCAAAAGGAGCTTGGGCAGAAGAGCTCCCACAAGTACTATGGGCTTACAGAACAACCCCCCAATCCGCCACTGGAGAAACACCCTTCCGACTAGTTTATGGCGTAGAGGCCATGATCCCAATAGAGGTTAATGAGCAAAGTCCAATAGTGATTTTCCACGACGAGATCGGAAATATACAGGGGCACAAAGAAGAGCTCGACTTGCTCCCCGAAGCCCGAGAAGAAGCACAGATAAGAGAAGCAGCGTTGAAGCAAAGGATGACTACCAGATACAACAAAAAAGTCATTCGAAGGAGTTTCACCCCAGACGACTTGGTCTTAATCAGAAACGACATTGGAGTCAACAAATCTGGGGAAGGAAAGCTCGCTGCAAATTGGAAAGGACCATACAAGATCAACGAGGTCTTAGGAAAAGGCTATTATAGGGTAACCGACTTTGACGGCAACGAGTTACCAAGATCATGGCATGCTTGTAATATGAAAAGGTACTACAGCTAAAAAGCGAACCCTACTCCCTGATGTACTCTTTTCCCAACTTCATGATTTTTTCCCAAAATTAAAGGATTTTTTCTGGAGAAGGGTTTTTAACGAGGCATCATAGTAGGGGCTAAGGGAAAATAAATTATCAAAAGCCCTTAGTAGCAATAAGGTACCTCCTCAATTAATAAAGATCTCTTTCATTTTAAATATCTCTTTTAAATTCCCTTTTTATTCTCTTTCTACGAAACGCGCCGATTTAAGCTCGACAAAACGTGAAAATCCCATGAACCGACCTAGATGGTCGTCAGGATAAAACGACGATGTACAAGTCGGCGTAAAGAGGCTATAGAAGTCGATCATGATAAACTCGGGAGCAGTCCGACTCATAAGTCGGAAAGCGAAGCCGAGTAAAATTAAAATGAATCGCAAAAGTAGCCTAAGTCACGAAAAACTCAATGAAACTGTTCATACCCTGGCCCAATAATAAAGGTCCAGGATCCAAGCAAAGAGGCCCAACCCAAAGGGTTGGCCTTCATCCAGTACCAGCCTTCATCCCAAGAAGTCGGTACTAAACACGACCTGCTCCAAAGAAGTCGGACACGAGGGTTAGCTGGCAGATAACACTCATTCGAATGAGTAACTGCCCCTAGAAACTCTCTAACCACTTCATAGAGCCATATCTTAACCTCCCTAAGATATGGGAACGGTTATCCACCTAAAAAGGTGGCACTACTTCAGCAGTGGTTATTGGTTCACCACTATAAATACACTGACACCATTCAGGTATCTCTAGGTCCCAATATTCTTTAACCTGCTCACACTCTTGCTAACTTAGGCATCGGAGTATCTTCGCAGGTACCACCCCCCATTAACACGCACAAGTCGGACGGAGGAGCACCGAGTAGCAAATCCACTCGAAAGCCACCTCCTTCATACGTTTGGGCCAACCAACGCCATCCAGCCCATTAATCTCCGGTTACCCACCGTAACATTGGCGCCGTTGCCGGGGACCCGAGAGATCAACCAGTAATGGCGGATAGATCCCCTGAAGAGGGTCATGTGGAGACGGATTCTGAGCAAGAGAATCTGAACACTGGAAACAATGAGGCAGACCAGACCCTTCACCAGGAAGCCAATGATCAACACAGGGAAGGTACCTCCGGAATCAAAAACCCGAAGGTAAATTCCTCAGAGGGGCGCGAATCAGAAAAAGAAGGACCATCCACGCAATTGAGCTCATGGGATTAGTCCACAGTCGCCTCGAGCAGCTAGAACAGGAACGGGAACGACAAAAGGAAACCGAAAAGAACCTAAAAGAGGAAATGGAGCGACGAAAAGAGTTAGAAAGAAAACTCTTAAAGTTAGAATCCTCCCTCAAAGGTCAGAACTCCCACGACGGTAGAGAAGATTCGCCCTTAGGGGAGAAAGATCCTTTTAGTGAGGACATAATGAGGGCAAAAGTTTCGAGAAACTTTAGAAGCCCCGATATGGACCTCTACGACGGAACCACTGATCCAAAGCATCATCTGAGCAACTTTAAAAGTCGAATGTATCTGGCTGACGCTTCTGACGCTACGAGATGCAAAGCCTTTCCGACGACTTTGTCAAAAGCAGCAATGAAGTGGTTCGACAGTCTCCCCCCGAGATCTGTCACCAGCTTCGAAGACCTCTCAAGGAAGTTCTTGATGAGGTTCTCCATCCAGAAAGACAAAGTAAAACATGCACCAAGTCTCCTGGGAATAAAACAGGAGGTCGGGGAGTCCTTACGGGCCTATATGGAAAGGTTCAACAAAGCATGTTTGGAGATTCAAGACCTGCCTACCGAGGCAGTCATCATGGGGCTAGTCAATGGTCTTAGAGAAGGTCCCTTCTCACAGTCCATATCAAAAAGACACCCCGCCTCTTTAAGTGATGTACAGGAAAGAGCTGAAAAGTACATCAACATGGAAGAAAATGCTAGGCTAAGAGACCCGAGTTGGCGACCTGGTCACCCTCCCTCAACGAAAGAGAGGGAGAGGGAAGCTAAGAAGAAGGAAGAACTCGGCCTCGATAGGCTAAGAAAATATCACTCTTATACTCCACTGAAAGTTCCTGTAGTGGATGTATACAGAGAAATTTGCAATACCGAAAGGCTGCCCCCTCCCAGGCCCATTAAAAATAAAAGAGGGGGGAGCCGCGGTGATTACTGTGAGTACCATAAGATATATGGGCACTCCACAAATGACTGTTACAACCTTA
Source organism: Arachis ipaensis (assembly GCF_059453495.1). Classification (NCBI taxonomy): domain Eukaryota; kingdom Viridiplantae; phylum Streptophyta; class Magnoliopsida; order Fabales; family Fabaceae; genus Arachis; species Arachis ipaensis. The sequence continues at coordinate 75,098,672 of NC_142440.1, read as the reverse complement.
AAAATGTGATAGAAAAGCTGGCCAGAGAAGGTCGGCTTGACAGATATCTTATAGAAAGGTCGGACAATCATGGAAAAAGAAAGCGAGATGACGTGGATAGAAGAGACCCACCACCACAAACTCCGGAGAGACATATCCATATGATCTCAGGAGGGTTTGCGGGAGGGGGACTCACAAAATCTTCTCATAAAAGACATCTCAAGAGAGTTTACCAGGTCGGAGAGGGGTCATCCGACCTTCCAACCATTTCATTCACAAAGGAAGATGGGCGAGGAATAATCCCTGGGCACGACGACCCAGTAGTAATTACCATGATCCTGGCAAATGCCCATCTCCACAGAACACTAGTAGACCAAGGAAGCTCAGCGGACATCCTCTTTAAGCCCGCTTTCGACAAACTAGGGTTAGATGAGAAAGAGTTAAGAGCCTACCCCGACACCTTGTACGGATTAGGCGACGCGCCAATAAAGCCACTAGGATTTTTGCCCCTCCACACCACCTTTGGAAAGGGGGAAAAATCAAAGACTCTGAGTATAGACTTCATAGTCATCGACGTGGGGTCGGCCTATAATGCTTTAATCGGCAGAGCTACCCTTAATCGACTCGGAGTGGTGGTATCGACACTCCACCTCTGCATGAAATTTCCGACCTCAGCGGGGATAGCAACGGTGAGGGGAGATCAGAAGTTGGCAAGAAAATGCTACAATGAAAGCCTAAACCTGAGAGGAAAAGGCAAAGAAGTTCACACAATAGAGCTCGGTGGAGCAAGGATTAAAGAAGAGCTGCGACCACGACTCGGAGGAAAAACCGAGGAGATTCAGGTCGGAGAAGAGGAAGGAAAAAACACTCACATAGGAACCAACCTGGGGGAAACCCTAAGACAAGAGTTGACTAAGCTCCTAAGAGATAATTCCGATCTCTTCGCCTGGAAGGCCTCCGACATGCCTGGGAAAGATCCCGAGCTCATGTCCCACAAGCTCTCGGTCTACTCGGGATCTCGACCTGTACAACAAAGAAGACGCAAGCTCGGTCCAGAGCGAGCTCTAATAGTAGAGGAGCAAGTACAAGCGCTCCTAGAAGCCGGTTTCATCAGAGAAGTCAAGTATCCAACATGGCTAGCCAATGTAGTGCTAGTCAAAAAACAAAACGGCAAATGGAGAATGTGCGTCGACTATACCGACTTAAATAAGGCATGTCCCAAGGACCCTTATCCACTACCAAGCATTGACGCCCTAGTAGACTCTAGCTCGGGGTATCAATACTTGTCGTTCATGGACGCCTACTCGGGGTATAACCAAATCCCGATGTATGAACCAGACCAGGAAAAAACATCATTCATCACGCCTAGAGCTAACTTTTGCTACGTGGTCATGCCATTTGGATCGAAAAATGCAGGGGCCACATATCAGAGGCTGATGAATAAGGTGTTTGCCCCTCACCTAGGGAGCTTAATGGAAGTGTACGTCGACGATATGCTGGTAAAGACCAAGAAAGAAGTCGACCTCTTGTCTGACCTTTCACAAGTCTTTGACACCATAAGGTTGCACGGGATGAGACTAAATCCTGCAAAGTGCGCCTTCGCAGTGGAGGCAGGAAAATTTCTAGGATTCATGCAAACACAAAGAGGAATCGAAGCCAATCCCGACAAGTGTAGAGCTATCCTGGAAATGAAAAGCCCGACTTGTTTGAGAGAGGTTCAACAGCTGAATGGCCGGCTAGCAGCTCTCTCCAAATTTTTGGCAGGATCAGCACTAAGATCCCTTCCACTGTTCTCCCTGCTGAGAAAGGGACACCAGTTTGAATGGACTCCTGAATGTGAGGAGGCGTTCCAGGAGTTCAAAAAATTTTTGAGCCAGCCTCCTATTTTGACCCGACCTATGGCTGGAGAAGACCTTGTACTATACTTATCTGTAGCAGACAAGGTCATCTCATCCGCCCTGATAAGAGAAGACAAGGCCGGTCAGCACCCAGTATACTTCATCAGTAAAGTTCTGCAAGGCCCTGAGCTAAGGTACCATAAACTAGAGAAGTTTGCCTACTCCTTAGTAGTAGCCTCACGAAGGCTACGACCTTACTTTCAAGCTCACACAATAAGAGTCCGCACGAACCAACCCATGAAGCAAATCCTCCAAAAGACGGATGTTGCAGGAAGAATGGTTCAATGGGCAATAGAGCTCTCCGAGTTCGACTTGAAGTACGAAACTCGGACGACGATTAAAGCCCAGTGCCTCGCCGACTTCATTGCAGAATATGCAGGAGATCAAGAGGATAAACCAACTACATGGGAACTCTATGTAGATGGATCCTCCAACAAAACAGGAAGCGGCGCAGGCATAATATTGGTAGACGAAAGGGGAACCCAGATAGAGGTTTCCCTCAAGTTTGAATTCCCAGCTTCAAATAATCAGGAAGAATATGAAGCCTTGATTGCAGGATTGAAGCTGGCAGAAGAAGTCGGTGCTACGAAGGTGATGATATACAGTGACTCTCAAGTGGTGACCTCCCAAATAAGTGGAGAGTATCAGGCAAAAGACCCAAATATGAAGAGATACTTGGAAAAAACTCTGGAACACCTTGGGCGCTTTGCAGAAACCAAGGTCACGCACATAACTCGGGACCTAAATAGCAGAGCAGACGCCCTATCCAAGTTAGCAAGTACCAAGCCAGGAGGAAATAACAGAAGCCTGATCCAAGAAACTCTCCAGGAACCCTCAGTGGTAAAAATAGAAGACAAACAAGAAGTCTTCGAAGTGGTCGGATTGAACCTCGGATGGATGAACCCCTTAGTCTAATTTCTGAAATTCGGCATCCTCCCCAAAGAGGAAAAAGAGGCAAAGAAAATTCGAAGGGAAGCCCAACACTATACCTTGGTGAAAAATATTCTCTATAGAAGGGGGATATCAACACCATTGTTAAAGTGTGTACCGACCTCAAGAACCACCGAGGTATTAGAGGAGGTACATAGTGGAATCTGCGGGAACCATCTCGGAGCAAGGTCATTACCCAGAAAGGTGATCCGAGCTGGATTCTACTGGCCAACCTTGCAAAAAGATGCCACAGACTTTGTGAAAAGGTGCCAACCATGTCAAATGCATGCAAATTTCCACGTGGCCCCCCAGAGGAGCTCATTAGTATCACCTCTCCATGGCCCTTTGCAAAATGGGGAATGGATTTGTTAGGTCCTTTTCCCCAGGCGCCAGGACAAGTCAAGTACCTAATAGTGGGAATAGATTATTTCACAAAGTGGATAGAAGCAGAACCACTGGCCACCATCACTGCACAAAGAAGTCGGAGGTTCCTCTACAAAAATATAATCACAAGGTATGGGATACCTTATTCCATTACCACAGATAACGGAACCCAGTTCACCGACTCCACCTTTAGAAGCCTAGTAGCCAGTATGAACATCAAACACCAGTTCACCTCAGTGGAACACCCACAAGCCAATGGGCAAGCCGAGGCAGCCAATAAAGTCATACTAGCAAGACTGAAGAAAAGATTACAAGATGCAAAAGGAGCTTGGGCAGAAGAGCTCTCACAAGTACTATGGGCTTACAGAACAACCCCCCAATCCGCCACTGGAGAAACACCCTTCCGACTAGTTTATGGTGTAGAGGCCATGATCCCAATAGAGGTTAATGAGCAAAGTCCAAGAGTGATTTTCCACGACGAGATCGGAAATATACAGGGGCACAAAGAAGAGCTTGACTTGCTCCCCGAAGCCCGAGAAGAAGCACAGATAAGAGAAGCAGCGTTGAAGCAAAGGATGACTACCAGATACAACAAAAAAGTCATTCGAAGGAGTTTCACCCCAGACGACTTGGTCTTAATCAGAAACGACATTGGAGTCAACAAATCTGGGGAAGGAAAGCTCGCTGAAAATTGGAAAGGACCATACAAGATCAACGAGGTCTTAGGAAAAGGCTATTATAGGGTAACCAACTTTGACGGCAACGAGTTACCAAGATAATGGCATGCTTTTAATATGAAAAGGTACTACAGCTAAAAAGCGAACCCTACTCCCTGATGTACTCTTTTCCTAACTTCATGATTTTTTCCCAAAATTAAAGGGTTTTTTCTGGAGAAGGGTTTTTAACGAGGCATCATAGTAGGGGCTAAGGGAAAATAAATTATCAAAAGCCCTTAGTAGCAATAAGGTACCTCCTCAATTAATAAAGATCTCTTTCATTTTAAATATCTCTTTTAAATTCCCTTTTTATTCTCTTTCTACGAAACGCGCCGATTTAAGCTCGACAAAACGTGAAAATCCCATGAACCGACCTAGATGGTCGTCAGGATAAAACGACGAGGTACAAGTCGGCGTAAAGATGCTATAGAAGTCGATCATGATAAACTCGGGAGCAGTCCGACTCATAAGTCGGAAAGCGAAGCCGAGTAAAATTAAAATGAATCGCAAAAGTAGCCTAAGTCACGAAAAACTCAATGAAACAAAATTGAGTACTAGGAATAACAAAAAGAGATAGGAAAAACTAAGAAAAAGTTATAAGACTGCCTTGAAGATCAAAAAAGATTCAGAAAAGCAGGCAAGCCCCAAAGAAAAGGTTTTTTCCAGAAAAGATCAAAAAGTCAAAAGAACCACGAATAGGAAAGCATGCGCGCATAAGGTAACTCAAAACCCTTATCCAAAAAAGGGCATTTATTTAAACGCTAAATTAAACCCTTATTAAAAAGGGTATCGAAAATTTGTTTTGTTTACGGCCCTAAAAGGCCAAAAAAATTGTTGCAAACATCAACAAATAAATATAAAAGAGTTTAAAAAGAGGGGCCCACAGGCCGGGCCCCAATAGCCAAAATCACTTCTTAGCAAGAGGAATAGAAGGAGCACCACCAGCAGAGTCGGAAGGAACGCCAGAAGCAAGGGCTGGAGAGGAAGTCGGAGGAGCAGTAGAAGAACCCGGAGCGTCCTTAGAGCGAGGAGGGGACTCTATGATCCTCTGCCCCGGAGTCTTCAAATCGGACTCGGACTCCACCACGGGGACAGGAGGATCCACGATGGCACCATCAATAACAATCTTATCAGGGTCCAAAGGAGAAAGGTCCAAGTCAGGAGCAATGACTCCGACCTGCTCCTTAAAAACCCTCCAAGCCTCATCAGCACCATCTGCAATAGAGTCCTCTAACTCGGTATAGGCCTTCCGGGCATTCAGCAAGTCATTCTTTACAGACACAAGATCATCAAATAAAATGTTGTAGCTGGCTTGCGCTGCCTTCCTCAAATCCACCTCCATGTTGCATTGGGCTTGCAACTTCCTCCCACTCTCCCGGAGATTATCCCTCTCCTCCCTCAGCTTGGCGACTTCCTCCTTCAACTTCCCCTCATGCTTCTGATATATGAGAAGCCTTCCTTCCAGCTCTTCGACCCTCGAGGTCATCCCTAAAGAGCTGAGAGGGGGCCTTCTCGAGAATATCCAAGAGTTTGCCACAAACCCCCGCCGCCTTCAGGCTCTCCTCAACCAGAGTGGTAAGGTGGCGCCGAACAGAAACATCATCCATGTTTATGCAAACGTTGGGATAGATGTTCTTTCGGACGAATGCAAGAGCATCCGCCTTCGCCTCACCAGAAGAGCCAGCCTCTAAGGTCTTGCGCTTTTTATTATCTGGTTCAGAAGAAGGTCGAGCAGGGGGGGTGGCTGAGAGAAAGTTGAAGAAGAAATTACAATGGGCTGAGAGGGAGTCCCAACATTCCGAGGAGGAGGAGGAGGAGAGATAACTGCCCTGGCGCCACCAGTTCTGGCGCGAGACCTTGCTTTAGCCTCCTGGACCCTTTGGTAAGATTCCTGAGCGTTTGCCTTTACCATCTCTGAAAAAAGCAACAAATGATAGATTAGACAAGTCGGATAAGACAAGTCGGAAATCTAGCAAACAAATAAAAGCTACCTAGCTGTGCCTGGACAAAGGTCGAAGACCCCTGGAGAAACTTTTTTGTGTCCAAGTATGGGGCCCTCCCCCACACTTCTCGGAGGAACCCCACAATGGCTGCTTCTACCTCATTTAGGTCAAGCAGACCATATTTCTCGCAGGGGGAGGCCTCCAGCCAATATAAAGGAAATCGGGGAGAAGAATCATCATCCAGGAAAAAGGGGTGGTGACCCTCTACAGCTTGCACTTTGAAAAAGTAGTTCTTGAAGTCGTGAAAGGATTCGTCAAAAAGGGTGAAGATTCTCCGACCTTGTATAGCTCGGAACGACACCCACTGTTGTTTATTTTTTAGCCCACTGAAGGGTTTTGTCATATGAAAAAGATGGAAAAAAATCTTTAAAGAAGTCGGGAACTCTAAAGCCTGGCTAATGAATTGATAAATTTTCAAAAAACCCCAAGAGTTGGGGTGAAGCTGGGTGGGAGCGACTCGACAGTGACGCAAAACAGATATCTCAAAATTTGAAAAAGGAAGAAAAACACCCAAACGGGTGATCATGCACTCATACTTAAAAAAAAATGAGGGGCCGCCTCATTGACTCTTCCAAAACAAACCCGGTCTTCAGGACCCGGGACTACCAATTCATATTTTGGTTCGTCATCCTCAGAAGTACAAATTCTGTGATGAGTGCGAAGGTTGGTAATGAATTCAGAATCGACTGAGGGCTCCTCCCCTAAGACCGTGACATCAACCCAGTGAGAGAGAGCATCTACAGAAGCCATTTCTTTTTATAAAAAGGGGGTAACAAAACCTACAAGGGGAAAAGAAAAATCACCAACACGGTCTCTAAAGGGAGGAGGATGCGAAACTAAAGTCTGCAAATCAAATTTATCTACAAGGGCATATTAAAGAACTAACCTTTATCCGAAAATAAGGGTTGGAAGCAAAAGCCTTCGAAAACGCAAGAATGCAGCACGAACGAATGCAAGGGAAATTTGAAAGATCGCAGAAACGAAACAACGAAAGAGAGGGAAAGTATTTATAAGAACGTTAGGGGCATAATGGTAAAATTGGGGCAATCATTAATGAAGATGCACCGTTACCAAGGCCATTAAATCCCTACGCACACCCCTAACGGACACGACGCTTGATTAGACGTAACTGTCAGAACCAAAAGGTCACGAAAAATCACGTCGGTTTTTAAACCATCACGTCGGTCCTCTTACAAATCGGCTACGACCCCAAGCTGAATACTTGAACCCAAATCCTAAAAAGAAATTGGGCTCGAGTAGGGGCACTGTTCATACCCTGGCCCAATAATAAAGGTCCAGGATCCAAGCAAAGAGGCCCAACCCAAAGGGTTGGCCTTCATCCAGTACCAGCCTTCATCCCAAGAAGTCGGTACTAAACACGACCTGCTCCAAAGAAGTCGGACACGAGGGTTAGCTGGCAGATAATACTCATTCGAATGAGTAACTGCCCCTAGAAACTCTCTAACCACTTCATAGAGCCATATCTTAACCTCCCTAAGATATGGGAACGGTTATCCACCTAAAAAGGTGGCACTACTTCAGCGGTGGTTATTGGTTCACCACTATAAATACACTGACACCATTTAGGTATCTCTAGGTCCCAATATTCTCTAACCTGCTCACACTCTTGCTAACTTAGGCATCAGAGTGTCTTCGCAGGTACCACCCCCCATTCTTTCACACGCACAAGTCGGACGGAGGAGCACCGAGTAGCAAATCTACTCGAAAGCCACCTCCTTCATACGTTTGGGCCAACCAACGCCATCCAGCCCATTAATCTCCGGTTACCCACTGTAACAGAAACAAAATTGAGTACTAGGAATAACAAAAAGAGATAAGAAAAACTAAGAAAAAGTTATAAGGCTGCCTTGAAGATCAAAAAAGATTCAGAAAAGCAGGCAAGCCCCAAAAAGAAAAGGTTTTTTCCAGAAAAGATCAAAAAGTCAAAAGAACCACGAATAGGAAAGCATGCGCGCATAAGGTAACTCAAAACCCTTATCCAAAAAAGAGCATTTATTTAAACGCTAAATTAAACCCTTATTAAAAAGGGTATCGAAAATTTGTTTTGTTTACGGCCCTAAAAGGCCAAAAAATTGTTGCAAACATCAACAAATAAATATAAAAGAGTTTAAAAAGAGGGGCCCACAGGCCGGGCCCCAATAGCCAAAATCACTTCTTAGCAAGAGGAATAGAAGGAGCACCACCAGCAGAGTCGGAAGGAACGCCAGGAGCAAGGGCTGGAGAGGAAGTCGGAGGAGCAGTAGAAGAACCCGGAGCGTCCTTAGAGCGAGGAGGGGACTCTATGATCCTCTGCCCCCGAGTCTTCAAATCGGACTCGGACTCCACCATGGGGACAGGAGGATCCACGATGGCACCATCAATAACAATCTTATCAGGGTCCAAAGGAGAAAGGTCCAAGTCAGGAGCAATGACTCCGACCTGCTCCTTAAAAACCCTCCAAGCCTCATCAGCACCATCTGCAATAGAGTCCTCTAACTCGGTATAGGCCTTCCGGGCATTCAGCAAGTCATTCTTTACAGACACAAGATCATCAAATAAACTGTTGTAGCTGGCTTGCGCTGCCTTCCTCAAATCCACCTCCATGTTGCATTGGGCTTGCAACTTCCTCCCACTCTCCCGGAGATTATCTCTCTCCTCCCTCAGCTTGGCGACTTCCTCCTTCAGCTTCCCCTCATGCTCCTGATATATGAGAAGCCTTCCTTCCAGCTCTTCGACCCTCGAGGTCATACCTAAAGAGCTGAGAGGGGCCTTCTCGAAAATATCCAAGAGTTTGCCACAAACCCCCGCCGCCTTCAGGCTCTCCTCAACCAGAGTGGTAAGGTGGCGCCGAACAGAAACATCATCCATGTTTATGCGAACGTTGGGATAGATGTTCTTTCGGACGAATGCAAGAGCATCCGCCTTCGCCTCACCAGAAGAGCCAGACTCTAAGGTCTTGCGCTTCTTATTATCTGGTTCAGAAGAAGGTCGAGCAGGGGGTGGCTGAGAGAAAGTTGAAGAAGAAATTACAATGGGCTGAGAGGGAGTCCCAACATTCCGAGGAGGAGGAGGAGGAGAGATAACTGCCCTGGCGCCACCAGTCCTGGCGCGAGACCTTGCTTTAGCCTCCTGGACCCTTTGGTAAGATTCCTGAGCGTTTGCCTTTACCATCTCTGAAAAAAGCAACAAATGATAGATTAGACAAGTCGGATAAGACAAGTCGGAAATCTAGCAAACAAATAAAAGCTACCTAGCTGTGCCTGGACAAAGGTCGGAGACCCCTGGAGAAACTTTTTTGTGTCCAAGTATGGGGCCCTCCCCCACACTTCTCGGAGGAACTCCACAATGGCTGCTTCTACCTCATTTAGGTCATCCAGACCATATTTCTCGCAGGGGGAGGCCTCCAGCCAATATAAAGGAAATCGGGGAGAAGAATCATCATCCAGAAAAAAGGGGTGGTGACCCTCTACAACTTGCACTTTGAAAAAGTAGTTCTTGAAGTCGTGAAAGGATTCGTCAAAAAGGGTGAAGATTCTCCGACCTTGTATGGCTCGGAACGACACCCACTGTTGTTTATTGTTTAGCCCACTGAAGGGTTTTGTCATATGAAAAAGATGGAAAAAAATCTTTAAAGAAGTCGGGAACTCTAAAGCCTGGCTAATGAATTGATAAATTTTCAAAAAACCTCAAGAGTTGGGGTGAAGCTGGGTGGGAGCGACTCGACAGTGACGCAAAACAGATATCTCAAAATTTGAAAAAGGAAGAAAAACACCCAAACGGGTGATCATGCACTCATACATAAAGAAAAAATGAGGGGCCGCCTCATTGACTCTTCCAAAACAAACCCGGTCTTCAGGACCCGGGACTACCAATTCATATTTTGGTTCGTCATCCTCAGAAGTACAAATTCTATGATGAGTGCGAAGGTTGGTAATGAATTCAGAATCGACTGAGGGCTCCTCCCCTAAGACCGTGACATCAACCCAGTGAGAGAGAGCATCTACAGAAGCAATTTCTTTTTATAAAAAAGGGGGTAACAAAACCTACAAGGGGAAAAAGAAAAATCACCAACACGGTCTCTAAAGGGAGGAGGATGCGAAACTAAAGTCTGCAAATCAAATTTATCTACAAGGGCATATTAAAGAACTAACCTTTACCCGGAAATAAGGGTTGGAAGCAAAAGCCTTCGAAAACGCAAGAATGCAACACGAACGAATGCAAGGGAAATTTGAAAGATCGCAGAAACGAAACAACGAAAGAGAGGGAAAGTATTTATAAGAACGTTAGGGGAATAATAGTAAAATTGGGGCAATCATTAATGAAGATGCACCGTTACCAAGGCCATTAAATCCCTATGCACACCCCTAACGGACACGACGCTTGATTAGACGTAACTGTCAGAATCAGAAGGTCACGAAAAATCACGTCGGTTTTTAAATCATCACGTCGGTCCTCTTACAAATCGGCTACGACCCCGAGCTGAATACTCGAACCCAAATCCTAAAAAGAAATTGGGTTCGAGTAGGGGCACTGTTCATACCCTGGCCCAATAATAAAGGTCCAGGATCCAAGCAAAGAAGCCTAACCCAAAGGGTTGGCCTTCATCCAGTACCAGCCTTACTCCCAAGAAGTCGGTACTAAACACGACCTGCTCCAAAGAAGTCGGACACGAGGGTTAGCTGGCAGATAACACTCATTCGAATGAGTAACTGCCCCTAGAAACTCTCTAACCATTTCATAGAGCCATATCTTAACCTCCCTAAGATATGGGAACGGTTATCCACCTAAAAAGGTGGCACTACTTCAGCGGTGGTTATTGGTTCACCACTATAAATACACTGACACCATTCAGGTATCTCTAGGTCCCAATATTCTCTAACCTGCTCACACTCTTGCTAACTTAGGCATCGGAGTGTCTTCGCAGGTACCACTCCCCATTCTTTCACACGCACAAGTCGGACGGAGGAGAGCACCGAGTAACAAATCCACTCGAAAGCCACCTCCTTCATACGTTTGGGCCAACCAACGCCATCCAACCCATTAATCTCCGGTTACCCACCGTAACACCTCTATTCCTCCAACGGCTAGCTTATTCCAACCGTTAAGATTTGTTGACCGTTTAAATTCCCAGACTCAAATTTAAATTCTCCTTTGGAAAATATATACGTTACAAATTATATCCCAGTCCAGAATTTCTCAAATCTTCCTCCTCCTTCTTCTTCGTCACTATCATTCTGTTCCTGCTCAATTCGTGGCCATGCCTTCTAACAACAAGTCCTTGCCATCAGTGGCATCAAATTCAAACCCTAGCCCAGCCCTAGAAGAAGTTCAGAAATCAGCAACCCTATGAGGAAGAGTTTTTACCGGAAACCCATTCTCTATGCCCTCCCTAGTCGCAAACCCTACTAGTTCTAGATCCGTTTTCCCCAACACTCCCGCCAACAGTCCTTCAGGTTCCTTTCCTTTTTCCTTTCCCTCTTTTAATTTTTTTCCCCTCCTATTTACTTATTACTGGTTGTTTGAAATGTGCTTAGATTTATGTTCAAAAGATTTTTAGCTTTCTCAAAAGTCAAAATAGTTTAGGGTTTCCGATTCACTACTTAATTTTCAATTTGTGGTTTTGGACTTTTGGTATCCTGTAGATTTTCAGGTAAGGAACAGTGTTGCGGGCAGAGAAAAGGGGGGGGGGGGGTCTTTGCGGTACGTTGATGACAAAGAAAATGGGAAAGATCAGACATTGAAGCCCGGGAAGGTTCGATCACCAGCTGCTTGCTTGAAGGGCTCAAAGAATTTCATATCTCCGACCATCTCTGCTTCCTGCAAGATTATTGAATCTCCGAGGAAAAAAGTGCTGATTGAGAGGAATGGGCCAGTTCCAGATTCTGTTCCATCTGCAGAGGCCAAAAACAACGTTCGCAAGGTAACTTTTGCAGAACCCTTGGAATGTGGTGGCTTGCAATCAGACCACCTTGATCTAGAAGAGAGAAAACCTGATTCTATATTTGATGGGGTTCCAGATTTTGAGGAATCACTTAGTAGCCGCTCTAGTTTGACATCTGAGGAAGATTTGAGTGATGAAAGTGAAACTGTCCATGATATCAGTGTTCCTTTGGTTCCAAATAATGACACTGATTTGTCATTTGAGGCTGAACATGATCTGAATGTTCCTTTGGTTCTAGAGGATGATAAAATTGAGACAGAACCTTCATTTGAAACTATCAAGCTTAGTCCTACCCCACCTCCAGCTTCGTCTACAGCAACCATCTTAGCTCCTCTTGATGCCACCTTACGATCCTAAAACAAACTATCTCTTCCCTAGACCGCAGTCTCTTCATTACAAACCTAGACCAAGGACGGAACTTTGCAGTGAGAGTATCATCATATCTGGTAGCTTCTCTGAGGATTCTCAGTCCGAAGAAGCTTCACAGAAAGAAGCAGAGGAGGTCTCTTCGGATGAGGCAGTTATGGAGGAAGGAAAGCCAAAGTTCTGATGAACCAAGTCCTGCAGAGGGAACCATTGAAGCCAACCCTAAGCGCCGCTTCTCTATGAAATAATTGGCTTTGGTCTGATTATTCTCCTCTCATTTGCTGTTCTCTCCATCTCAGTCATCAATTCTCCGGTGGTTCATCATACATGTATGAGGCTTATGAAGCGTCTCAACTTTCAGATTTTGCAAGGGCCAACTTTGATCAATTCACCCAGTTTGCAAAAAGCAAAATTCGATTGTTTTAGCTCAGAGTGGAATCCAAAGTTAGAGGACTACAAATTCATAGTTTGGCCCAGTTGCAATCCTACAACTTGACCATTGTGCCGGATGTTGTGGTTAATCAGTACCAAGTTGTTAGGGTTTAGGCTCAAAAGTTGAAAAAATTCATGCTGCAATCACCAGGAATGAAAGGAGATCTGAAACAACTGACATAACTCCACGTATCAATGCTATATTTGCTGCTCTGTGGAGGTGCACCTATTTACTCTTTGTATCTTTCAACTTTTCAAGGAAAGGTAAAATCGGAAGCAAAAGGACCAGATCTGTGGAGCAACCTTTGATTGGTAAGGAGTTGCATGCCAACAACTTCATTGCAAACTCTGAACAAAAAGCAAATTTCTCCAGAGAAGTCATCTCTCAGGAATGGACCCACAGAAATGGACGTGCTTGAACTTGAAGAGCATATTGCCCTTCAGAAATGAGCAGCTTTCAGCAGGGTTTCATCCCAAACCAGTCGGATGAGAAGATCATAGCGCAAGAAGCACTGTAGGAGAGAATCTTGGGCCTCTTCGGACTATTCCATGGGTTCGACATCATCCTATGTACGAGAAAATTCCAAGCAAGCAGGTATATGTATTTTATTTCCCTTTATTTTATTGTCACATGTATCTTTCATTCACTGTAAATTTGTTTCTTATAACTCTAGAAACACTATTCATGGATCGGATCCGATTCGCATATCTGCGGTATTTATCCGAATTCGATCTGAAAATTGCAGTGGATATAGATCCGATCCGCAAAGCTTTCGGATCAGATCAGATCGGATATCTGCATACTAATCGAATCGAATTGCGAATTTTGTGTTGGCATCCGCATATTCGCGTATCCGCAAAAATAAAAAAATAATAAGTAATTATTCTTTTTATATTTTATTTCAACTAATAATTATCATATATATGTTGGTATTATTCTAATTTATTATTTAATAAAAAAATATGTTTAATATTATTTTTAAGAGTAAACATAAAAAAATTTTGATCCGATCCGCGTTCACCCTAAAAAACCTTAAACCTTAAAACTGCGAATATTGCAAAATTTTGATCCGATCCGCGTTCACCCTAAAAACCCTAAGAAACCATAAAAAAAAACCTAAAAAATCCCTAAAAAACCATAAAAAAAAACCATACAAAAATCCTAAAAACCCTAAAAAACCCTAAAAAATTCTAAAAAAACTAGAAAACCCAAAAAAGGTAAATTCCCAAAAAATCATAAAAATACTAGAAAACCATAAAAAATTCTAAAAAACCATAAAAATTCTAGAAAGCCATAAAAACTAAAACCATAAAACTCGAGAAAACTTTAAAAACTCTAGAATACCCTAAAAAACCCTAAAAAATCCTAAAAACCCTAAAAAACCATAAAAATCCAAGAAAACCATAAAACACGAGAAAACTTTAACAAAATCTTAAAAACCTATAAACCCTAAAAGAATGCTAAAAACCCGAGAAAAACCTAAAAGCCCTAAGAAATACTAGAAAACTCTTAAAAACTCTAGACAAAAAAATCCTATAAAATCCTAAAAAACCTTAAAAATCCAAGAAAACCCTTAAAATCCTAGAAAACGGATAAATACAAGAAAACCATAAAAACCCGAGAAAACCATAAAAACGAGAAACCCTAAAAAATCCTAAAAACCCTAGAAAAAGTGCTAAAAAATCGTAGATAACCCTAAGAAACCCTAGAAAAAACCTAAAATCCCTAGAAAACCCTAAAAAACCCTAAAAATCCTAGAAAACTCTAAAAAGATCTTGAAAACAAAAAAAATCCTAGTAAATCCTAAAAAACCCTAAAAACCCTAGAAAATCCTAAAAATTATAGAAAACCATAAAATACCCTAAAATCCTAGAAAAGCCCTAAAAAATCGTAGATGGAGAAAACCCTAGAAAAAACCTAAAAACTCTAGAAAATAAAAAAAAAATCCTAGAAAACCCGAGAAAAAGAAAACCATAAAAACTCTAAAAAACCCTAGAAAACCCTAAAAATCCTAGAAAACCCTAAAAAACCCAAGAAAACCATAAAAATATGAGAAAACCATAAAAACTCTAGAAAATCCTAGAAAAAGCCCTAGAAAATCGTAGATGGAGAAACCCTAAAAAACCCTAAAAATCCTAGAAAACTCTAAAAAGATCTTGAAAACAAAAAAAATCTTAGTAAATCCTAAAAATTCCTAAAAATCCTAGAAAACCCTAAAAATTCTAGAAAACCCTAAAATACCCTAAAATACCATAAAAACCCTAGAAAATCCTAGAAAACTCGAAAAAATTCTAGAAAACCATAAAAAACCTAGAAAACCATAGAAGACCCTAAAAAAACTCTCAAAATCCCTAAATAATTCTAAAAAACCATAAAAACCCTAGAAATTTCTAAAAAACCCTGAAAACTCTAGAAAATCTTAAAAAACTTTAAAAAATCCAAAAATAGAAGAAAATCCTAAAACTCTAAAAACCCTAGAAAAAGCCCTAAAAAAATCTAAAATATCCTAAAAAATCCTAAAAAAATCCCCGAAAATCGTAGAAAATCCTAAATCTCTAGAAAACCCTAAAAAATTCTAGAAAACTCTAAAAAAATTCTAGAAAAAAAATCCTATTATATCCCATAAAAAACCATAAAAAACCATAAAATACCATAAAAATCCTACAAATCCCAAAAAACCCTTAAAAAAATCTAGAAAAGCCTAAAAAACTTTAGAAAATCCAAAAAAATCCTAGAAAATTCTAGAGAATCCTAGAAAACCATAAAAAACCATAAAAAAATCATAAAAAACCCCACAAAATCCTAAAAAACCATAAAAATCATAGAAAATTTTAAAAACTCTAAACCCTAAACCCTAAATCATAGAAAATTTTAAAAACTCTAAAAATTCCTAGACGGTCCTTAAAAAACCCTAAAAACTCTAAAAATTCCTAAAAAAACCCAAAAAACCTCAAAAAAATCCTAGAAACTCCGAGAAAACACTAAAAAGCCTAGAAAATTCTAAAAATAATAAAAAAAACCCTAAATAATCCTAAAAACCCTAAAAATCCTAGAAAAATTAAAAAAATCCTAAACAAGCGTAAAAAACCCTAAAAACTCTAGAAATTTCTAAAAAACCCTGAAAAATGCTAAAGAATAAAAAAAAAGCTAGAAAACAAAAAGAAATCCTAAAAAATCTTAGAAAACCTAAAAAATTCTAAAAAATCCTAGAAAACCATAAAAAACCCTAGAAATCATAAAAATCCAAGAAAACTTTAAAAAACTAGAAAACCCTAAAAAATCTTGAAAAACTCTAGAAAATCCAAAAAAAGCCTAGAAAATTTAAAAGAATCCTAGAAAACCCTAGAAATCTATAAAAAAACTTAGAAAACCCTAGAAAACCCTAAAAAAACCCTAAAAATCCTAGTAAATGCTAAAAAAATCCTAAAAACACTAAAAACTCTTGAATACCCTAAAAAACCCTAAAAATCCTAAAAACCTTAAAAAACCCTAAAAAATCCTAAGAAACCCTAGAAAACTCTAAAAACCTCTAGAAAACCCTAAAAAGCTAAAAACCATAGAAAACTCTAAAAAAATTCTAGAAAACTAGAAATTCTAGAAAACCCAAAAAAATTCTAGTAAATCCTAAAACACCATAGAAACCCTAGAAAACCATAAAAACTCTAAAAAATTCTAAAAATCCTAAAAAGCCCTAATAAACCCTAAAAACCCTAGAAAATTCTAAAAAACTCTAGAAAACCCAAACATCATAGTTAATCCTAAACCCTAAACCCTAAACCGTATAAAACCCTAAAAACTCTAGAAAACCCTAGAAAATGTTAAAAAAATCCTAAAAATCCTAGAAAAGCCCTAATAAACCCTAAAAACCCTAGAAAATTCTAAAAAACTCTAGAAAACCCAAAAACATCATAGTTAATCCTAAACCCTAAACCCTAAACCGTATAAAACCCTAAAAACTCTAGAAAACTCTAGAAAATCCTAAAAAAATCCTAAAAATCCTAGAATGCCCTAAAACCCTAGAAAACTAAAGAAAACCCTAAAAACCCTAAAAAACCGTAAAAAACTCTAGAAAACCTAAAAAAATCCTAGTAACCCTAAAAAACCGTAGAAAATCATAAAAAACCATAAAAAAACCCTAAAACCCTAAAAATTCCTAAAAACCCTAGAAAACCCTAAAAAACTCTAAAAAATTCTAGAAAATAAAAAATCTTAAAAAACCCTTTAAAGCCCTAGAAAATTCTAAAAACCCTGAAAAACTAGAAAACACTAAAAAACTCTATAAAATCCAAAAAAATTCTAGACCCCAGAAAACCCTAAAAAACTCTAGAAAAACCCTAGAAAACCTTAAAAACCCTAAAAAATTCTAGAAAACTCTAAAAAATCTAGAAAACGCAAAAAATTCCTAGTAAACCCTAAAAACCCAAAAAACTCTAGAATACTCGAGAAAACCCTAAAAATCTTAAAAACTCTAAAAAATTCTAGAAACCTCTAAAAAATTCTACAAAACCCAAACAATCCTAGAAAATCTTAAAAAATTCTAGAAAATCCTAAAAATCCCTAAAAACCCTAGAAAGCCTTAAAAAATCCTAAAAATCCTAGAAAGTCCTAAAAACTCTAAAAAATTCTAAAAAGTCCTAAAAAAACTCTAGAAAATCCAAAAAAGTCCTAGTAAATCCTAAAAAATCCTAGAAATCTTAAAAACTCTAAAAAAACACTAAAAAACTCTAAAAAGCCCTAAAAAAACTCTAGAAAATAAAAAAAGTCCTAGTAAATGCTAAAAAATCCTTAAAACCCTAAAATACCGTAGAAAACTCTAGAAAACCCGAGAAAACCATAAAACCCGAGAAACCTTTAAAAAACTCTAGAAAATCATAAAAAACCCTAAAAAATTTTAAAAACACTGTAAAAGCCCATATTACCATGATGAGATATCTTCCACCTAACACTTTTGTTAATTTATTGTTCTTAAGTTGGACATCCATAAATTTCGATGCATCTCCTTGGTTGTATTTTTCAAGAAAAACACCTCAACTTCCTTATTGTGATGTTGCTTGTAGTAAAGTTTTACCAGAAGTCGAATGACTAAGAAAGTTGTTGTTCCGCTTGAAGGTGGTTCAATTCTATTATTCCAAAAGGCATGACCTTTTTCACCTTATATGGCCTGTCCCATCTTGATCTCAATTTGCTCGGCCTCAACCAATGTCTTAAATCATAGAGCAACACTCCATCACTAACCGAGAAATTTTTTCTCCGGATGTTAAGATAATAAAATATCTTGGCTTTGTCTTTGTAAAAAGTCTAGTATTCTTATAAGCTTCTAGCCTCACGCATGCCAATTCCTTTACATTGAAGCTTTCTCTCAATAATGACAACCCTAGACAACCGTAAAAAACCTAAAAATTCTAGAAATTCCTAAAAAATCTTGAAAATAGAAAACCCAAAAAATGCTAGAAAATAAAAAAATCCTAGAAACCCCTAGAAAATTCTAATAAGCCTAAAAAAACCTTAAAAATCCTAAAAAGCCCCAAAAAAATCTTAAAAACCCTAAAAAATCCTATAGAATCCTAAAAAACCCTAAAAATCCTAGAAAATCCTAAAAACCTTAAAAATCGTAGAAAACTCTATGAAACCCAAAAAATTCTAGTAAATCCTAAAAACCCTAAAGAACCCTAAAAAACTCTAAAAAACTCTAGAAAACCCAAAAAAATCCTAAAGAATCCTTAAAAACTCAAGAAAACCCTAGAAAACCATAAAGATCCGAGAAAACTTTAAAAAACTCTAGAAAATCCTAAAAATCCTAGAAAGCCCTAAAACCTTTGAAAACCCAAAAAAACCCTAAAAACCCAAGAAAACCGTAAAAAATCTTTAAAAACTCTAGAAAACCCAAAAAAACACTACCCTAGAAAACCCAAAAAATCATAGAAAACCCTAAAAAACTCCAAAAACTAAAACCCTGAAAAACTCTAGAAAAGCATAGAAAATCTAGAAAACCATAAAAAATCCTAAAAATCCTAAAAAACAATAAAAACCCTAGAAAACCCTAAAAAATCCTGGAAAACCCTAGAAATCTCTAAAAAATTTAGAAAACCCTAGAATAGCCTAGAAAATCTTAAAAAATCCTAAAAACCCTAAAAAACAATAAAAACCCTAGAAAACCCTAAAAAATTCCTGAAAAACCCTAGAAATCTCTAAAAACCCTAGAAAAGCCTAAAAAATCCTAAAAATCCCTAAAATCCTAAAAAATTCGAGAAAACTTTAAAAAACAGAAAACCCAAGAAAATCCTAGTAAATGCTAAAAAAGTCCTAAAAAGCCATAAAAAACCCCTAGAAAACCATAAAAACCCGAGAAAACTTTAAAAAACTCTTTAATACCCTAGAAAATCCTAAAAAAATCCTAAGAAACTCTAGAAAACTCTAAAAAAATTCTAGTAAATCCTAAGACACCCTAGAAATCCTAGAAAATCATAAAAGCCCTAAAAAAATTCTAAAAATCCTTGAAAGCTCTAAAAAATTCTAAAAATCCTTGAAAGCTCTAAAAAATCCTAAAAACCCTAGAAAACCCTAAAAAAACTCTAGAAAATCTAAAAAAATCATAGTTAATCCTTTCACCCTAAACCCTTAAACTGTATAAAACCCTAAAAACAGAGAAAATCCTAGAAAGCCCTAAAACTCTAGAAAACTAAAAGAAAACCCTATTCCTAAAAAACCCTAAAAACCTTGAAAAATTCGAGAAAATCCTAAAAAATTCTAGAAAACCCAAAAAAATTCTAGTGAAAAAAACCCTAGAAAGCCATAAAAAATCGTAGAAAACCCTAAAAAACCCTAGAAAACCCTAAAAACCCTAGAAAACCCTAAACCTTAAAAAACCCTAAAAAATTCTAGAAAACTCTAAACCCTAAATCCTAGAAAACTCTAAAAACCTTGAAAAACTCTAGAAAATTCAAAAAAATCCTAGACCCCAGAAAACCCTAAAAACCCTAGAAAACCCTATACCCTTTACCCTAAAAAATCCTAGAAAACTCTAAAAAACTCTAGAAAATCCAAAAAATTCCTAGTAAACCCTAAAAATCCTAAAAATGCTAGAAAACCCTAAAAACCCCTAAAAACCCTAAAAAAACTCTAAAAACCTCTACAAAATCCAAAAAAATCCTAGAAAATGCTAAAAAACCCTAAAAATCCTAGAAAATCATAAAAATTCCTAAAAACTCTAGAAAGCCTTAAAAAATTCTAAAAATCCTAGAAAGTCCTAAAAACTAAAAAACTCTAACAAATTCTAAAAAACCCTAAAAAACCTCTAGAAAATCCAAGAAATTCCTAGTAAATCCTAAAAAATCCTAAAAACTCTAGAAACTCCTAAAAACTCTAAAAAAATTCTAAAAAACCCTAAAAAAACTCTAGAAAATAAAAAAAGTCCTAGTAAATCCTTAAAAATCCCAAAAACCATAAAAAACCGTAGAAGACTCTAGAAAACCCTAAAAACCCGAGAAAATTTTAAAAAACTCTAGAAAATCCTAGAAAATCCTGAAAAATCCTATAAAAACTATTACCATGATGAGATGTGTTCCACCTAACACTTTTGTTAATTGTTCTTAAGTTGGACATCCATAAATTTCAATGCATCTCCTTGGGGTATTTTCCTTATTGTGATGTTGCTTATAGTAGAGTTTTTTACTAGAAGTCCAATGACTAAGAAAGTTGTTGTTCCGCTTGAAGGTGGTTCAATTCTATTACTCCATAAGGCATGTCCTTCTCCACCTTATATGGCATGTCCCATCTTGATCTCAATTTGCTCGGCCTCAACCAAAGTCTCTTAAATCATAGAGCAACACTCCATCACTAACCGAGAAATTTTTTCTCCGTATGCTAGAGAACTCTAGAAAATCATAAAAAACCATTAAAAAAACTATAAAAAAAACCCCAAAAAATATATAAAAAGTCCTAAAAAACCATAAAAATTCTTGAAAACTTTAAAAACTCTAAAAAATCCTAGACGGTCCTAACAAACCCTAAAAATTCTAGAAATTTCTAGAAAACCCAAAAAACGCTAGAAAACCCAAAAAAAATCCTAGAAACCCCGAAAAAACACTAAAAAGCCTAGAAAATCCTAAAAATCCTAAAAAAACCCTAAATAATCCTAAAAACCCTAAAAATCCTAGAAAACTCTAAAAAATCCTAGACAACCGTAAAAAACTTAAAAACTCTAGAAATTCCTAAAAAAATTCTGAAAAACGCTAGAAAATCCAAAAAATGCTAGAAAACAAAAAAAAAATCCTAGAAACCCCTAGAAAAACTCTAACAAGCCTAGAAACCCTAAAAACCCCTAAAAAAACCCTTAAAAAATCCTAAAAACCCTAAAAAACCCTAGAAACTCTAGAAAACTCTAAAAAATCTTAGAAAACTCTAAAAAACTCTCGAAAATCCAAAAAACCATAAAAATGCATAAAAATCCTAGAAAACCATTAAAAATCCTAGAAAATCTTAAAAATCCAAGAAAAATTTAAAAAACTCTATAATACCCTAAAAAATCCTAAAAACCCTAGAAAACCCTAAAAAATCCTATAAAATCTTAAAAAATCCTAAAACCCTAGAAAACTCTACGAAACCCTAAAAAATCCTAGTAAATCCTAAAAACCCTATAAAACCCTAGAAAACCCCAAAAAACCCTAAAAATCCAAGAAAACCCTAAAAAATCTTTAAAAACTCTAGAAAATCCATGAAAACCTAGTAAATCCTAAAAAATGCTTACCCTAGAAAACTCAAAAAATCCTAGAAAATCATAAAAAAATCCTACAAAATCATAAAAAAATACTAGAAAACCCTAAAAAACTCTAAAAACTAAAACTCTAAAAAACTTTAGAAAACCCTAGAAAATCCTAAAAACCCTAGAAAACCATAGAAAACCCTAAAAACCATAAAACCCTAGAAAACCTTAAAAAATTCTGAAAAACTCTAGAAAATCCAAATAAAAAGCCTAGAAAATCCAAAAGAATCCTAGAAAACCCTAGAAATCTCTAAAAAACTTTGAAATTCCTAGAAAAGCCTAAAAAAATCCTAAAAACCCTAAAAATCCTAAAAATTCTAAAAAATTCGAGAAAACTTTAAAAAATAGAAAACCCAAAAAATTCTAGTAAATGCTAAAAAATCCTAAAAACACTAAAAAACCCTAGAAAACCATAAAAATCCTAGAAAGCCATAAAAAAACCTTTAGAAAACCATAAAAACCCGAGAAAACTTTAGAATACCTTAGAAAACCCTAAAAAAATCCTAAAACCTTAGAAAAGTCTAAAAAACTCTAGAAAACCCTAAAAAGCTAAAAACCATAGAAAACTCTAAAAAAATTCAAGAAAATTAGGAATTTTAGAAAATCCAAAAAAAATCTAGTAAATCCTAAAACACCCTAGAAACCCTAGAAAATCATAAAAATCTTAAAAAATCCTAAAGAATTCTAAAAATCCTAGAAAGCCCTAAAAAATCCTAAAAACCCTAAAAAACCGTAGAAAACTTTAAAAAACTCTAGAAAACCCTAAAAAAAAAATCTTAAAAATCCTAGAAAGCCCTAAAAATTCTAGAAAACTAAAGAAAATCCTATTCCTAGAAAACCCTAGAAAATCCTAAAAACCTTAAAAAACCAGAGAAAATCCTAAAAACCTTAAAAAACCAGAGAAAATCCTAAAAAACTCTAGAAAACCCAAAAAAATCCTAGTAATCCTAAAAAATCCTAAAAACCCTAGAAAACCTTAAAAAACCGTAGAAAACCCTAAAAAACCCTAGAAAACCCTAAAACCCTAAAAAACCTAAAAAACTCTAAAACATTCTAGAAAATCAAAAAACCCTTTAAAGCCCTAGAAAACACTAAAAAAACTCTAGAAAACCCAAAAAAAAATCCTAGACCCCAAAAAACCCTAAAAACTCTAAAAAACTCTAGAAAATCCAAAAAATTCCTAGTAAACCCTAAAAATCCTAAAAACGCTAAAAAACTAAAAAACCCTAAAAACCCTAAAAAATTCTAGAAAATTCTACAAAACCCAAAAAAATCTTAGAAAATCCTAAAAAACTCTAAAAACACTAGAAAGCCTTAAAAAATCCTAAAAATTTTAAAAAGTCCTAAAAAAACTCTAGAAAATCCAAAAAAGTCGTAATAAATTCTAAAAAATCATAAAAACCCTAGAAAGTACTAAAAACTCTAAAAAACTCTAAAAAATTCTAAAAAGCCCTAAAAAAACTCTAGAAAATTCAAAAAAGTCCTAGTAAATCCTAAAAATTCCTAAAAACCCTGTAATAGCCCATATTACCATGATGAGATGTCTTCCACCTAACACTTTTGCTTATTTATTGTTCTTAAGTTGGACATCCATAAATTTCAATGCATCTCCTTAGATGTATTTTTCAAGAAAAACACCTCAACTTCCTTATTGTGATGTTTGCTTGTAGTAGAGTTTTACTAGAAGTCCATGACTAAGAAAGTTGTTGTTCCGCTTGAAGGTGTTTCAATTCTATTACTCCATAAGGCATGACCTTCTCTACCTTATATGGCCTGTCCCATCTTGATCTCAATTTGCTCGGCCTCAACCAAAGTCTTAAATCATAGAGCAACACTCCATCACTAACCGAGAAATTTTTTCTCCGGATGTTAAGATCTTTGTCTTTGTAAAGTCTAGCATTCTTATAAGCTTCTAGCCTTAGGCATGCCAATTCCTTCCATTGAAGCTTCCTCTCAATGTCCACCTTTTTTAAGTCCATATTGCACTGTTTCACCGTCCAATAGACCTTGTATTCTATTTTCAGTAAACAATGACAAGCTTTGCCATAAATAATCCAGAATGAGCTCATTCCAATTAATCACTCATGATTGCTCGTGATGATCCAGAACGACAAACAATATTATTTCTTACAAAACGGTCCGCAAACCCAGCACTGCCAGACGAACCGTGATGACATGTCACCATGTCATGTTTTTCTATGCTTTTTCATACAAGAAATTTATGATTAGTGCTTAAATATTGCATTCTTTGGTGCTTAAATGGTATATTTCTTTGATCTTTTGATTTGATAAACTTTGTAGGAAATAAGAAGAAAAAGAAGCAAAAAAGAGCACAAAATAAGCTAAAAAGAAGAAAAGAGGAATTTTGGGCACACTTTGAAGTTGGAGCACACTTTGGAGGCTTAGGCCACGCTTTTAAAAGCATGGCCCCTGACCAAATCAAGGAAGATAAGTGTGGCCCAAAGGAAGAAAAGCGTGGCTCAAAACAAGGAGCAAGAGCACAAAGCTCTTGCCGAGAGCTTTAGAGCTCTTGTGGAGAGCTTTACTTCAAATAATCAAAAGCCAAGCTCTTGCCAAGAGCTTAAAAGCTCTTACCCAAGAGCTTTTTCGGGCTTCTTCAAGGAAAAATCAAGGGAAATGAGTTTGGAAGCAAAAATTTTGGCTAAGTTAAACTTGGGCGCTCACAGCATGACCATGCCTCCTTCAAAGGGCTATAACTTGAGCTACAGATATCCGATTGATGTGCTTCCAGTTGCATTGGAAAGCTGACATTCAGAGCTTTTCAACGATATATGGCAATCCATATTTGACATAGAATTGAGGCACGGGTGAAAGGCATCTTTAAGGGCAAAAAACAAGCAAAAATGAATCAAAGTGCTTCCACCAGGATTCGAAGAGGGATACCAAGGGAAGACACTAGGCGCTACTCTTGTGCCAAGGAAATTTGCTCCACAAAGTGCTCCATCCAAGACTTGAACCAAGGACCTCAAGGACAAGTAAAGCCCTTGCCAAGAGCTTTCAAGCTCTTGCGTTCTCTCGTCACAAGGAAGGAACGTGCGCACGCTTTGGCAAGGAAGGGAACCAAAGCTCTTGGCCAAAGCTCTTGCCAAGAGCCGAGCTTTGCCCTGGGAGCAACACCCATGGGCTAAAAATTCAACCAAAATTCCATTTAAATTCAATTCCTCACCAAATTGAATCAAGGCCAACCAAACCCATTTCTCCTCAAATCCAAAGCAAGCAAAGCCCACACCATCACTTCAAGGCACAAGAACAAGTTAGCTTAGGAATTTATTTTTAATTGTAATTTGTTTAGAATTTCATTTTTCATTTTTATTTTGTGAAAAGCCTATAAAAAGGCATCTGCTTCAATTCACTAGGGAGCTCGATTAGAAAAGAGGCTAGCTCCAATAGGGAGTTGTGCACTCTTTAGTTTTCATTTTGCTTTCTTTCTTAGTTTTCATTTCTGTTTTAAATTTTGGATCAAGAATTGAAGGAATTCTATTTCACTTGATCTGAAATCTCTTTGTTCCTCTTCTGCATAAAATCTGAGTTTCCTTTATTGCTTTCATCTTCTTTTTCTTCTGCAATATTGTTTTCTTGTTCCATCAAGGAAGGATTTGAGATCTAGACTTGTTTTCTAGTCTCTTCCACTCCTGAGATCTTCAACCTTCTTTTAAATTGCTGCAAATTAAGCACTGCTTTTCTGTTTTGATCCTTCACTGAAATTTCCCTTTCTGTTTAGATTTGCTGCAACTCTCAATTTACTTTCCTGCACATTTACCTTTACTGTAATTGTTCTGAATTTGATCTGTTGCTCTCTTTAAATATTCTGCACCCAACTCCCTTTACAATTTATGCAATTTATATTTCTTGTCATTTAAGATTCTTGCAATTTACATTTCTTGCTATTTAAGATTCTGTCAATTTACCTTTCTTGCTCTTTAAGTTTCTGTCCAATTTACTTTTTGCAATTTTAAATTCCTTGTCATTTACATTCTGTTGGCTACAAATTCACACAATTCACTCAATGTTAGCTTGACTAAACTAATCACCCACTAAAGTTGCTTGATCCATCAATCCCTGTGAGATCGACCTCACTCTAAGTGAGTTTTACTACTTGATACGACCCGGTACACTTGCCGGTTAGTTTTAGGTGTTTTGAAAAATTTGTTTTCCCACAAAAATACCATCAAGTTTTTGGCGCCGTTGCCTGTGATTGATTTAGATCAACAATGATTAAGTGGGTGAGAAGTCTAGGTCAAGCATTTTCTTTATTTTTGTTTTCTATTTTAGATTGAAACCAAGGTGTTTGAGTTTTTGCCTCACTAAGAAATTCTCATCTCTGATATGAGTAATTTCAATTTTCCTTGGTGTTGTGTCTTCCAAAATTCAAATGGAGTTTAACTCATCGTATGATCAAACAAATTTTATGGGATATTACCCACCACCACCAATCTCTAATGGTGGCTGGGAATATCACCAAGAAAATACAAAGTCTGAGCACTCCAATCCATGGAGATTTGTTTCAGAAACACAAGATGAGCAAGAGGATATATGGGATATCTTCCTCCACCACAAAATGATGCAAGCTGCTATTCTAATGGTGGCTGGGAGGAGCAAAACCAAAAAACATTTTAGAGCCCATATTCCACTTATCAAGAGCCATCTTCACTTGAACGTGCCTTCAATTCACTTATACAAAATTGTCCAACCTCACCTTCCAGTTTTTCATCTGAAAATTCTTCATCACTTGACTATGCCTCAACACAAAAATCATCCCAAGACTCACAACCAACACAAACTTCCACGAGCCAAAGATTCTCAATGTTTGAGTCCAGGTTCAACACTTGTGGAGAAACAACAACAATTCTGGAGAGAACTAGAAATCATTTCTCAGGAGACGGATGAGCAATTGGAGGACACGGAGAAACACTTAGAACTACGAAGCAAGAAAAATGAAGACCAATTGATGGATGTGAAGGATAAAGAGGAAGAGCAAGATGAGGAGGCTACTGCATCAAGTAAACTTTCAATGAAGAATGAGGTGGTTGAAAATGAAACTGCACTTGAGGTGACAAAGGAACATGGACATTCACAACCCTCACAAACTTTCCTTGAATCTGTGATCGAAAAATATGAAGAGGAAATGAAGAAATCTTGGGAAGAACAACAAACCTCCTCCATAAAAGAACTATTAAGTCAAATATTGGGTGCAAAGAAAGGAGTGGAGGAGCAAGAAGGTGAGGAAGTCATTCAAGAAAATTCACACTCAAGTGTGGCAGAGAAGTACATGAAGGAAGAGCTCAAGGAACCACCACTGCAAGAAGCTCTTGATGAAGAAATAACTCCAATAATCACACATCAACCAAGTTTTAAAGTCAAAGGAGTGAAGGCAATTAGCAAGAACACCAATCCTGTCCCTGATCCAGCAAGCAAGATTAATCAAGCCATTTGCAAAAGGAAGCTTGCTGAGGAGAGACCAAGACAGGGGGCAATAGCTGAATCTTCTCCTCCCTTGAGGTCATTCCTCTTAACAAACTGGAAGAAGAGGAAGAAGGTAAAGAACAACATGCCAACAGTAGGTAACATTTCTTCTCTGCTTTGTTTTCTTTTTTGCTTTGTTTAAATTCAATAAATTGGCATATGGTTACATTCTAAGTTTGGTGTTGCCTTGCAACAAATTATTTTCAATCTTTTTGGATGATTGCATCAAATCAAAAAATGAAAGTGACACACCAAGATTCTAAGTTTGGTGTGCCACTTATTTTTCTATGCAAATCATTCAGCAACACCACTTGTTTGCATAATCATAATGTTCTTTTCACTGTTATCTTTCTTTTAGTTAGACAAATTTAGTTTTCTTTTTGTTTTTAGTCATTTTCTTGTTTTAAATGCTTTCTTTTATTTACTGTGTTTGTTAATACATTACCAAGAGAGCTTTATTCATGACAGATTTTTGACTTGGTGATTGTATTTAACATATAACAGTTTCTTTCATTTAGTTTTAATTCAAATAAATTGACATAGGATTGCATTCTAAGTTTGGTGTTGCTATGCAACAAAAATTTGGTTTCCATCCTTACAAGATACTTGCATCAATTCCAAGTGAAAGTGTCACACTAAGTTTGGTGTGCCACTTATTCTTTATGCAAAGTATTATGCTCACCTTCCTAAGTTTGCAATCACAATGTCTCTGTCTCTTGTGCCTTGATTATTATCTTTAATTTTGCTTGCTTAGAACACATGTACTACTAACTTTTCATTGTGTAAGACATTCATGATCCATCTTAGCCCCATAGCCATTGTTCTAATTGTTGCTTGAGAATGAGCAAGCATTCTGAGTTTGGCAAGGGAAGGAGGAAGAATAGAGGAAAAAGGACAACAATAATGAAGATGAACTACAAGGTTGTAGAGTTCCTTTTCTCCTCATTTGTTTCCAACACTTAAAATGCATGATTGTCTTTATATTCTCTGTATGCATGTGTGGTATGAATAAGCATAGCTTGAATATTGATTTGTAACATGTTGTCATGCCATTATGACTACCAACTTGAGTTTTGTAAAGCTTAAAGCAGTAAAGCATCATGATCATAAACAAACAAGGCATTAAAGAAGAACTTAGCATGTGCATACAAGTATTGGAAAGCTAGTATGATTAATTGTTGCTCAATTGCATTGGATTTTATTTAATTGAAGTTTTTATCTAGTACATTTTGTGAAATCTTTTGAAAATCATGAAAACCTTGAAGAAGCAAATATAAATTAAGGCAAAAAAGAAAAAGGGAAAGAATGAGAAAGCTGAAGGCTCTGAGTACCAATGACAATATGTTAAGTACTTGTGGTGTTTATGTATCAAGCCAAATGCTTGAAAACAAAACACTTAGAAGTCAAGGCTAGGCTCAAGTGCAAAAGCACTTCCTCAAAGCTCAAGGTTCTGAGCATCAATGATTAGAGAGTCAAGAAAAGAAAAGAAAAATGAGCTTAATGAAGTCCTCTAATTCAAATGCTTGTGGTGCTTATGTATCAAGTGGTAATACTTGAAAACAAAGCATTTAGAATCGTAGCTTTGTTATTAACTCATGGGGCAAAGCACCCAAAAGGAGAAGCTAATAAGAAAATCAAAAGCTTGTTTCAAGGAAGAAAAATAAGGAAAAGATTTCATAAATTGAGCTAGATAGAAGCATCAATCATTTACATCTCTTTTATGATTGTAGCATGCTTAGAAAACTAGCCTACCATGAACATTAACTTGCTATTCTTCTTACCTTGGATTGTCAATCTTAATTGCATGATTCTTTTCTTGCTTGGGGACAAGCAAGGTTTAAGTTTGGTGTTGTGATGACATGTCACCATGTCATGTTTTTCTATGCCTTTTCATACAAGAAATTTATATGATTAGTGCTTAAATATTGCATTCTTTGGTGCTTAAATGGTATATTTCTTTGATCTTTTGATTTGATAAACTTTGTAGGAAATAAGAAGAAAAAGAAGCAAAAAAGAGCACAAAATAAGCTAAAAAGAAGAAAAGAGGAATTTTGGGCACACTTTGAAGTTGGAGCACACTTTGGAGGCTTAGGCCATGCTTTTAAAAGCATGGCCCATGACCAAATCAAGGAAGATAAGTGTGGCCCAAAGGAAGAAAAGCGTGGCTCAAAACAAGGAGCAAGAGCACAAAGCTCTTGCCGAGAGCTTTAGAGCTCTTGTGGAGAGCTTTACTTCAAATAATCAAAAGCCAAGCTCTTGCCAAGAGCTTTTTCGGGCTTCTTCAAGTTAAAATCAAGGGAAATGAGCTTGGAAGCAAAAATTTTGGCTAAGTTAAACTTGGGCGCTCACAGCATGACCATGCCTCCTTCAAAGGGCTATAACTTGAGCTACAGATATCCGATTGATGTGCTTCCAGTTGCATTGGAAAGCTGACATTCAGAGCTTTCCAACGATATATGGCAATCCATATTTGACATAGAATTGAGGCACGGATGAAAGGCATCTTTAAGGGCCAAAAACAAGCAAAAATGAATCAAAGTGCTTCCACCAGGATTCGAAGAGGATACCAAGGGAAGACACTAGGCGCTACTCTTGTGCCAAGGAAATTTGCTCCACAAAGTGTTCCATCCAAGACTTGAACCAAGGACCTCAAGGACAAGTAAAGCCCTTGCCAAGAGCTTTCAAGCTCTTGCAAAGAGCTTTGTTCTCTTGTCACAAGGAAGGAACGTGCGCACGCTTTGGCAAGGAAGGGAACCAAAGCTCTTGGCCAAAGCTCTTGCCAAGAGCCGAGCTTTGCCCTGGGAGCAACACCCATGGGCTAAAAATTCAACCAAAATTCCATTTAAATTCAATTCCTCACCAAATTGAATCAAGGCCAACCAAACCCATTTCTCCTCAAATCCAAAGCAAGCAAAGCCCACACCATCACTTCAAGGCACAAGAACAAGTTAGCTTAGGAATTTATTTTTAATTGTAATTTGTTTAGAATTTCATTTTTTATTTTCATTTTGTGAAAAGCCTATAAAAAGGCATATGCTTCAATTCACTAGGGAGCTCGATTAGAAAAGAGGCTAGCTCCAATAGGGAGTTGTGCACTCTTTAGTTTTCATTTTGCTTTTTTTATTAGTTTTCATTTCTGTTTTAAATTTTGGATCAAGAATTGAAGGAATTCTGTTTCACTTGATCTAAAATCTCTTTGTTCCTCTTCTGCATAAAATCTGAGTTTCCTTTGTTGCTTTCATCTTCTTTTTCTTCTGCAATATTGTTTTCTTGTTGGATCAAGGAAGGATTTGAGATCTAGACTTGTTTTCTAGTCTCTTCCACTCCTGAGATCTTCAACCTTCTTTTAAATTGCTGCAAATTAAGCACTGCTTTTCTGTTTTGATCCTTCATTGAAATTTCCCTTTCTGTTTAGATTTGCTGCAACTCTCAATTTACTTTCCTGCACATTTACCTTTACTGTAATTGTTCTGAATTTGATCTGTTGCTCTCTTTAAATATTCTGCACCCAACTCCCTTTACAATTTATGCAATTTATATTTCTTGTCATTTAAGATTCTTGCAATTTACATTTCTTGCTATTTAAGATTCTGTCAATTTACCTTTCTTGCTCTTTAAGTTTCTGTCCAATTTACTTTTTGCAATTTTAAATTCCTTGTCATTTACATTCTGTTGGCTACAAATTCACACAATTCACTCAATGTTAGCTTGACTAAACTAATCACCCACTAAAGTTGCTTGATCCATCAATCCCTGTGGGATCGACCTCACTCTAAGTGAGTTTTACTACTTGATACGACCCGGTACACTTGCCGGTTAGTTTTAGGTGTTTTGAAAAATTCGTTTTCCCACAAAAATACCATCAAGTTTTTGGCGCCGTTGCCGGGGATTGATTTAGATCAACAATGATTAAGTGGGTGAGAAGTCTAGAACAAGCATTTTCTTTATTTTTGTTTTCTATTTTAGATTGAAACCAAGGTGTTTTGAGTTTTTGCCTCACTAAGAAATTCTCATATCTGATATGAGTAATTTCAATTTTCCTTGGTGTTGTGTGTTCCAAAATTCAAATGGAGTTCAACTCATCGTATGATCAAACAAATTTTATGGGATATTACCCACCACCACCAATCTCTAATGGTGGCTGGGAATATCACCAAGAAAATACAAAGTCTGAGCACTCCAATCCATGGAGATTTGTTTCAGAAACACAAGATGAGCAAGAGAATCATATGGGATATCTTCCTCCACCACAAAATGATGCAAGCTGCTATTCTAATGGTGGCTGGGAGGAGCAAAACCAAAAAACATTTTAGAGCCCATATTCCACTTATCAAGAGCCATCTTCACTTGAACGTGCCTTCAATTCACTTATACAAAATTGTCCAACCTCACCTTCCAGTTTTTCATCTGAAAATTCTTCATCACTTGACTATGCCTCAACACAAAAACCATCCCAAGACTCACAACCAACACAAACTTCCACGAGCCAAAGATTCTCAATGTTTGAGTCCAGGTTCAACAGACTTGTGGAGAAACAACAACAATTCTGGAGAGAACTAGAAATCATTTCTCAGGAGACAGATGAGCAATTGGAGGACACGGAGAAACACTTAGAACTACGAAGCAAGGAAAATGAAGACAAATTGATGGATGTGAAGGATAAAGTGGAAGAGCAAGATGAGGAGGCTACTGCATCAAGTAAACTTTCAATGAAGAATGAGGTGGTTGAAAATGAAACTGCACTTGAGGTGACAAAGGAACATGGACATTCACAACCCTCACAAACTTTCCTTGAATCTGTGATCGAAAAATATGAAGAGGAAATGAAGAAATCTTGGGAAGAACAACAAACCTCCTCCATAAAAGAACTATTAAGTCAAATATTGGGTGCAAAGAAAGGAGTGAAGGAGCAAGAAGGTGAGGAAGTCATTCAAGAAAATTCACACTCAAGTGTGGCAGAGAAGTACATGAAGGAAGAGCTCAAGGAACCACCAATGCAAGAAGCTCTTGATGAAGAAATAACTCCAATAATCACACATCAACCAAGTTTTAAACTCAAAGGAGTGAAGGCAATTAGCAAGAACACCAATCCTATCCCTGATCCAGCAAGCAAGATTAATCAAGCCATTTGCAAAAGGAAGCTTGCTGAGGAGAGACCAAGACAGGGGGCAATAGCTGAATCTTCTCCTCCCTTGAGGTCATTCCTCTTAACAAACTGGAAGAAGAGGAAGAAGGTAAAGAACAACATGCCAACAGTAGGTAACATTTCTTCTCTGCTTTGTTTTCTTTTTTGCTTTGTTTAAATTCAATAAATTGGCATATGGTTACATTCTAAGTTTGGTGTTGCCTTGCAACAAATTGTTTTCAATCTTTTTGGATGATTGCATCAAATCAAAAAATGAAAGTGACACACCAAGATTTAGAATCATTCAGCAACACCACTTGTTTGCATAATCATAATGTTCTTTTCACTGTTATCTTTCTTTTAGTTAGACAAATTTAGTTTTCTCTTTGTTTTTAGTCATTTCCTTGTTTTAAATGCTTTCTTTTATTTACTGTGTTTGTTAATACATTACCAAGAGAGCTTTATTCATGACAGATTTTTGACTTGGTGATTGTATTTAACATATAACAGTTTTTTTCATTTAGTTTTAATTCAAATAAATTGACATAGGATTGCATTCTAAGTTTGGTGTTGCTATGCAACAAAAATTTGGTTTCCATCCTTACAAGATTATTATCAATTCCAAGTGAAAGTTGACACTAAGTTTGGTGTGCCACTTATTCTTTATGCAAAGTATTATGCTCACCTTCCTAAGTTTGCAATCACAATGTCTCTGTCTCTTGTGCCTTGATTATTATCTTTAATTTTGCTTGCTTAGAACACATGTACTACTAACTTTTCATTGTGTAAGACATTCATGATCCATCTTAGCCCCATAGCCATTGTTCTAATTGTTGCTTGAGAATGAGCAAGCATTCTGAGTTTGGCAAGGGAAGGAGGAAGAATAGAGGAAAAAGGACAACAATAATGAAGATGAACTACAAGGTTGTAGAGTTCCTTTTCTCCTCATTTGTTTCCAACACTTAAAATGCATGATTGTCTTTATATTCTCTGTATGCATGTGTGGTATGAATAAGCATAGCTTGAATATTGATTTGTAACATGTTGTCATGCCATTATGACTACCAACTTGAGTTTTGTAAAGCTTAAAGCAGTAAAGCATCATGATCATAAACAAACAAGGCATTAAAGAAGAACTTAGCATGTGCATACAAGTATTGGAAAGCTAGTATGATTAATTGTTGCTCAATTGCATTGGATTTTATTTAATTGAAGTTTTTATCTAGTACATTTTGTGAAATCTTTTGAAAATCATGAAAACCTTGAAGAAGCAAATATAAATTAAGGCAAAAAAGAAAAAGGGAAAGAATGAGAAAGCTGAAGGCTCTGAGTACCAATGACAATATGTTAAGTACTTGTGGTGTTTATGTATCAAGCCAAATGCTTGAAAACAAAACACTTAGAAGTCAAGGCTAGGCTCAAGTGCAAAAGCACTTCCTCAAAGCTCAAGGTTCTGAGCATCAATGATTAGAGAGTCAAGAAAAGAAAAGAAAAATGAGCTTAATGAAGTCCTCTAATTCAAATGCTTGTGGTGCTTATGTATCAAGTGGTAATACTTGAAAACAAAGCATTTAGAATCGTAGCTTTGTTATTAACTCATGGGGCAAAGCACCCAAAAGGAGAAGCTAATAAGAAAATCAAAAGCTTGTTTCAAGGAAGAAAAATAAGGAAAAGATTTCATAAATTGAGCTAGATAGAAGCATCAATCATTTACATCTCTTTTATGATTGTAGCATGCTTAGAAAACTAGCCTACCATGAACATTAACTTGCTATTCTTCTTACCTTGGATTGTCAATCTTAATTGCATGATTCTTTTCTTGCTTGGGGACAAGCAAGGTTTAAGTTTGGTGTTGTGATGACATGTCACCATGTCATGTTTTTCTATGCCTTTTTATACAAGAAATTTATATGATTAGTGCTTAAATATTGCATTCTTTGGTGCTTAAATGGTATATTTCTTTGATCTTTTGATTTGATAAACTTTGTAGGAAATAAGAAGAAAAAGAAGCAAAAAAGAGCACAAAATAAGCTAAAAAGAAGAAAAGAGGAATTTTGGGCACACTTTGAAGTTGGAGCACACTTTGGAGGCTTAGGCCATGCTTTTAAAAGTGTGGCCCAAAGGAAGAAAAGCGTGGCTCAAAACAAGGAGCAAGAGAACAAAGCTCTTGCCGAGAGCTTTAGAGCTCTTGTGGAGAGCTTTACTTCAAATAATCAAAAGCCAAGCTCTTGCCAAGAGCTTTTTCGGGCTTCTTCAAGTTAAAATCAAGGGAAATGAGCTTGGAAGCAAAAATTTTGGCTAAGTTAAACTTGGGCGCTCACAGCATGACCATGCCTCCTTCAAAGGGCTATAACTTGAGCTACAGATATCCGATTGATGTGCTTCCAGTTGCATTGGAAAGCTGACATTCAGAGCTTTCCAGCGATATATGGCAATCCATATTTGACATAGAATTGAGGCACGGGTGAAAGGCATCTTTAAGGGCCAAAAACAAGCAAAAATGAATCAAAGTGCTTCCACCAGGATTCGAAGAGGGATACCAAGGGAAGACACTAGGCGCTACTCTTGTGCCAAGGAAATTTGCTCCACAAAGTGCTCCACCCAAGACTTGAACCAAGGACCTCAAGGACAAGTAAAGCCCTTGCCAAGAGCTTTCAAGCTCTTGCAAAGAGCTTTGTTCTCTTGTCACAAGGAAGGAACGTGCGCACTCTTTGGCAAGGAAGGGAACCAAAGCTCTTGGCCAAAGCTCTTGCCAAGAGCCGAGCTTTGCCCTGGGAGCAACACCCATGGGCTAAAAATTCAACCAAAATTCCATTTAAATTCAATTCCTCACCAAATTGAATCAAGGCCAACCAAACCCATTTCTCCTCAAATCCAAAGCAAGCAAAGCCCACACCATCACTTCAAGGCACAAGAACAAGTTAGCTTAGGAATTTATTTTTAATTGTAATTTGTTTAGAATTTCATTTTTCATTTTCATTTTGTGAAAAGCATATAAAAAGGCATCTGCTTCAATTCACTAGGGAGCTCGATTAGAAAAGAGGCTAGCTCCAATAGGGAGTTGTGCACTCTTTAGTTTTCATTTTGCTTTCTTTCTTAGTTTTCATTTCTGTTTTAAATTTTGGATCAAGAATTGAAGGAATTCTGTTTCACTTGATCTGAAATCTCTTTGTTCCTCTTCTGCATAAAATCTGAGTTTCCTTTATTGCTTTCATCTTCTTTTTCTTCTGTAATATTGTTTTCTTGTTGGATCAAGGAAGGATTTGAGATCTAGACTTGTTTTCTAGTCTCTTCCACTCCTGAGATCTTCAACCTTCTTTTAAATTGCTGCAAATTAAGCACTGCTTTTCTGTTTTGATCCTTCACTAAAATTTTCCTTTCTGTTTAGATTTGCTGCAACTCTCAATTTACTTTCCTGCACATTTACCTTTACTGTAATTGTTTTGAATTTGATCTGTTGCTCTCTTTAAATATTCTGCACCCAACTCCCTTTACAATTTATGCAATTTACATTTCTTGTCATTTAAGATTCTTGCAATTTACATTTCTTGCTATTTAAGATTCTGTCAATTTACCTTTCTTGCTCTTTAAGTTTCTGTCCAATTTACTTTTTGCAATTTTAAATTCCTTGTCATTTACATTCTGTTGGCTACAAATTCACACAATTCACTCAATGTTAGCTTGACTAAACTAATCACCCACTAAAGTTGCTTGATCCATCAATCCCTGTGGGATCGACCTCACTCTAAGTGAGTTTTACTACTTGATACGACCCGGTACACTTGCCGGTTAGTTTTAGGTGTTTTGGAAAATTCGTTTTCCCACAAAAATACCATCAAACCGCGCCCCGCACGCCAAGACGCGTGCAGGAAAGCGGAAGCATACGGGAGGGCCGAGCCAACGCCGCTGGGCAGGTTTCAAAGGAAGAGACAAAAGAGACTCGAGGGACAGCCCGAAGCTTAAGGTGCTTCGGACGATAACCGAACAGCTGCACCGTCTAGATAAAGCCACACGCACAACCCACACACCGCTCATCCACCACCACGGTCCGCAAACACAGCACGCTCGGACGAACCGCGCCCCGCACGCCTAGGCGCATGCAGGCAAGCGGAAGCATACGGGAGGGCCGAGCCAACGCTGCTGGGTAGGTTTCAAAGGAAGGGACGAAGGAGACTCGAGGGACAGCCCGAAGCGTCAGGCGCTTCGGACAATAACCGAACAGCTGCACCGTCTAGATCAAGCCACACGCATAACCCACACACCGCTCATCCGCCACCACGGTCCGCAAACACAGTACGCCCGGACGAACCGCGCCCCGCACGCCTAGGCGCGTGCAGGCAAGCGGAAGCGCACGAGGTAGCCGAGTCAGCGCCGCTGGGCAGGGTTCGGGGGAAGCGACGAAGAACATTCAAGGGACAGCCAGATGCGTGAGGTGCTTCGGGCGATAGCCGAGCAGTCGCACCGTCTTAAGCAACACGCCCAACCCACACCGCATCGGGCACCGTCGTACGTCGACCCTAGACGTAGGGCGAGCACGACACGTTGCCCCTCGGGAGTGGACACGAACAGGTAACCGTCTTCCGCAACGTGCCCCCTCAAAGTGCTGGGACTAGCACGTCGCGTTGCCCCTTGCCCACGACACCCGCTGCCGCACGCATATCCATCATCCGCGTCGTGCGCCACACTAGGCCTGGCCAAGCGTTGGGCTGCGCAAGCCGCGTTGTCCCTCGCGGGGGCGCACAGGCCGCCCGCCGTTCCCACGTCGTGCTCGGACTTGGGATGATCCCCCTAGTCCTGGACCGAGCACAAGGTGTTGCCCCAAGCGTGTGCCCAAGGCACAACTCCACCACGCCATGCTCCCTAGGTGGTGCCTAGGTGGGCCGTGCACGGACGTGTTTTCCTTCTTGTTGGTCCTTCGGTGATCGTGGCTCGCTGCAGCCAGACGCCCGTGCTCGACCTTGGACCCGGGGCGGGGGACCCCGGCGGGACACCACAACCACAACGTGCTTGCTAGTGTGCCTAGGGGATGGCAAGGCAATGTGCATCTTGCTGGCATTGCGCCCAGCAAGCCTTTGGGCAACTCGAGTTTCAGCAGCACGACACCCCTCCCCCCTATAATAGGCTGCCGAGCCATTACCAAAGTGCCACGGGTAGACATCCTTTTCCGTGAGGAGACATACTCAAGGAAAGTGCTCTAGAGGTCAAATTTTGACGCCGTTTTTTGCAACAACCTCTAGAAAAATAAGATCTTTCCATCCTCCAAATTTGGTGAATTTACACCGTGTGGATTTTTTTTGACGATTTTTTTACCGCCCGGAAAGCCGGAAATTCAAAAAAATGAAAAACGAAGCAAACTTGCGATTTTTTACCTGGATTTTTTTGTGCAGCCTTTACATAATATTACCAAGGTTCGCTCAAAATTTCACGAAAAATGCACGAGCCAATTCTGAGATATGAAAATTTGGCTCCTCCGTTGCAACGCTTCCAGCCATCGTTGCAACGGCGGGTGCCTCTGTTGGGGGCGGGGGAGCCCGGCAGCACACCACAACCACAACGTGCTTGCTAGTGTGCCTAGGGGATGGCAAGGCAACGTGCATCTTGCTGGCATTGCGCCCAGGAAGCCTTTGGGCAACTCGAGTTTCAGCAGCACGACACCCCTCCCCCTATAATAGGCTGCCGAGCCATTACCAAAGTGTCACGGGTAGACGTCCTTTTCCGTGAGGAGACGGTTCGATTAGTCTTTCGCCCCTATACCCAAGTCAGACGAACGATTTGCACGTCAGTATCGCTGCGGGCCTCCACCAGAGTTTCCTCTGGCTTCGCCCCGCTCAGGCATAGTTCACCATCTTTCGGGTCCCGACAGGCATGCTCTCACTCGAACCCTTCACAGAAGATCAGGGTCGGTCGGCGGTGCAACCCCGGGGGGATCCCGCCAATTATCTTCCTTGCGCCCTGCGGGTTTATTCACCCGTTGACTCGCACACATGTCAGACTCCTTGGTCCGTGTTTCAAGACGGGCCGAATGGGGAGCCCACAGGCCGACGCCCGGAGCGCGCAGGTGCCGAAGCACGCCAACGGGCGCGCGCTGCCTTCCACAATCGCAACGATGACGTATCCGCGGGCCTATCGACGGCCCGGGCTTGGGCCACCGTCGCAATCCGCGTCGGTCGACGCCCCGAGTCGATTGGCGGACCAGCGTCGCCGTTCCACATCCGACCGGGGCGCATCGCCGGCCCCATCCGCTTCCCTCCCGACAATTACAAGCACTCTTTGACTCTCTTTTCAAAGTCCTTTTCATCTTTCCCTCGCGGTACTTGTTCGCTATCGGTCTCATGCCAGTATTTAGCCTTGGACGGAATTTACTGCCCGATTAGGGCTGCATTCCCAAACAACCCGACTCGCAGACAGCGCCTCGTGGTGCGACAGGATCCGGGCACAACGGGGCTCTCACCCTCTCTGGCGCCCCCTTCCATGGGACTTGGGCCCGGTCCGCCACTGAGGACGCTTCTCCAGACTACAATTCATTGTGGATTGAAATTAGTTCCATGAAATCAATATCCCAAACATCAAAGATTTCACGAACCAACATAGGTTGTTGGGACATTTTATCACTTTGGAATGTATTTTCAAATTTTTGACATTGATGCAAGATTAACAAAAATAGTTTGCATCTGGGCCACCAAAATTTACAATCTAATATATCTTCCTAGTAGTTCTTTGAAGTCAAAGTGGCTTCCAATTTCAAATGAGTGGCGAAATTGAAGAATGAATTGGAATTTAGTTTTTCACGGACACTTTTGAATTATTTGGTCTCCACATCTGCACAGTAAGATTATCCTAAATATAATATTTGAAATCACTCTTCAACTTATCTTTTTAATGTTTTGAAAATTTTGGAGGAAAGATATGGGATACCAAATAATTTGTAATAGGTGCAAACTATGGAGTATTATGAGATATTGCATGCATATTATAAAAGAGGGAATGAATCAATTAACATGTTGTCTATAAAATTGAGTTAAGAGTCGTTAAGATAATAATTTAGTTAAACATGTCAAATCATCTAATGGTTTTCAAATAAAAAATTATATTATTATTAAGGGTATAATTTTGTTCTTAAAAATTTGTTAAAAATCTAAAAAATACTCCTAAGTTTTATTTTGTTAATTTTGTCCCAAAATTTTTTTATTTGCATCAAATATATTTCTGGTAGCTAATTTTTTAAAAAAAATTAGGATGAATTTAGTAATAATTTCACAAGAATAACTTTCTATACAAGCAAATCAGACATAAGTGTCATGCATTATTGCTGAATTGGTCCTAAATTTTTAAAAATTTTTGAAAATTTAACTGTCAATATAGTATATTATATTTAATACAAATAGAAAATTTCAAGGACTTGAAACAAAATAAAAATTAAAAATATTTTAAAAATTTTTGACAAACTTCAGAAATAAAAAACATACTTTTTTATTATTATTGTTATTATTATTATTATTTTGGAAGGAATTGCTCCAACGGCTAGCTTCTATCCTCTATTCCTCCAACGGCTAGCTTATTCCAACCGTTCAGATTTGTTGACCGTTTAAATTCCCAGACTCAAATTTAAATTCTCGTTTGGAAAATATAGACGTACCCAATTATATCCCAGTTGAGAATTTCTCAAATCTTCCTCCTCCTCTTTCTTCTTCGTCACTATCATTCTGTTCCTACTCAATTCGTGGATGCCTTCTAACAAGTCCTTGCCATCAGTGGCATCAAATTCAAACCCTAGCCAGCCCTAGGAAGAGTTTTACCGGAAACCCATTCTCTAAGCCCTCCCTAGTCGCAAACCCTACTAGTTCTAGATCCGTTTTCCCCGACACTCCCGCCAACAGTCCTTCAGGTTCCTTTCCTTTTTTTCCTTTCCTCTTTATTTTCTTCCCCTCCTATTTACTTATTACTGGTTGTTTGAAATGTGCTTAGATTTATGTTCAAAAAGATTTTTAGCTTTCTCAAAAGTCAAAATAGTTTAAGGTTTCCGATTCACTACTTAATTTTCAATTTGTGGTTTTGGACTTTTGGTATCCTGTAGATTTTCAGGTAAGGAAACAGTGTTGCGGGCAGAGAAAGTGGGGGGTCTTTGCGGTACGTTGATGACAAAGAAAAAATGGGAAAGATCAGACATTGAAGCCCGGGAAGGTTCGATCACCAGCTGCTTGCTTGAAGGGCTCAAAGAATTTCATGTCTCCGACCATCTCTGCTTCCTGCATTGAATCTCCGAGGAAAAAGAGTGCTGATTGAGAGGAATGGGCCAGTTCCGGATTCTGTTCCATCTTCAGAGGCCAAATGTACGTTCGCAAGGTAACCCTTGGAATGTGGTGGCTTGCAATCAGACCACCTTTGATGGGGTTCCAAATTTTGAGGAATCACATAGTAGCCGCTCTAGTTTGACATCTGAGGAAGATTTGAGTGATGAAAGTGAAACTGTCCATGATATCAGTGTTCCTTTGGTTCCAAATAATGACACTGATGTGTCATTTGAGGCTGAACATGATCTGAATGTTCCTTTGGTTCTAGAGGATGATAAAATTGAGACAGAACCTTCATTTGAAACTGTTTTCCCTCGATCTCCAGAACCATCTTAGCTCCTCTTGATGCCACCTTACGATCCTAAAACAAACTATTTCTTCATTACAAACCTAGACCAAGGACGGAACTCTGCAGTGAGAGTATCATATCTGGAAGCAGAGGAGGTCTCTTCGGATGAGGCAGTTATGGAGGAAGAAAGCCAAAGTTCTGATGAACCAAGAAGTCCTGCTGAGGGAACCATTGAAGCCAAGCCTAAGCGCCGCTTCTCTATGAAATCATTGGCTTTTTGGTCTGATTATTCTCCTCTCATTTGCTGTTCTCTCCATCTCAGTCGTCAATTCTCCGGTGGTTCATCATACAGTGTTTGACATGTATGAGGCTTATGAAGCGTCTGAACTTAGATTTTGCAAGGGCCAACTTTGATCAATTCACCCAGTTTGCAAAAAAGCATAATTTCGATTTTTGATATCTGAGCTTTGATCAGAATCTCCATATCCGGTTTATTAAGTCCTTAACATCAATATCTGAGCCCAGTTGCAATACAACTTGACCGTTGTTGATGCTGAAATCCAATCAACAGTACTTCACATTCAAGAAAGTGAAGTCATCTCAGAGATTGATGCTGATGATGAGGATGATAAGGTGAAGATATTTCAGAAGAGCATTATGATTATATGAAGAACAAATTCAGCAAGAATTGGGAAATTCAGATGCTCCACAACCAGAGCAGTCTTTGCAGTTCTGAAGTAGAAATTTCAGAAGCAATGCATGCACAAGAAGAGGATGCTCACTTCTTCGGGTTTTTCTTTCCTCTTTCACTAGGAGATGGTGCCAGGTTCAATATTGAAAAACCTTAACGAAGGTCTAGAGAATTTGCCTAGTTTAGGCTCAGAAGTTGAAAAAATTCATGCTGAAAGTCTATATGATGAAGAAGCAGAGGGAAGTTATGCAAACAGTAGATGCTGCAATCACCAGGAATGAAAGGAGATCTGAAACAACATAACTCCACGTATCAATGCTATATTTGCTGCTCTGTGGAGGTGCACCTATTTACTCTTGTATCTTTCAACTTTTCAAGGAAAGGTAAAATCGGAAGCAACCAGATCTGTGGAGCAACCTTTGATTGGTAAGGAGTTGCATGCCAACAACTCATTGCAAACTCTGAACAAAAAGCAAATTTCTCCAGAGAAGTCATCTCTCAGGAATGGACCCACAGAAATGGACGTGCCCAATGAGCAGCTTTCAGCAGGGTTTCATCCCAAGGTGATAAAGCAATGTACCAGTCGGATGAAGATCATGCGTAGAGAAGAAGCGCAATAAGAAGGTATGTATTTTATAAGTTTTTTGGTGACTTCTTTTTTTTGGTGAATATTTTATAAGTTTGTTTTTTATAAAACTCTAAAAATACTGGAAAACCTAAAAATATCTTATAAAACTCTAAAAAATTTATGAAAACTTAAAAAATTCCTAGTAAAACCTGAAAAATCTTAAAAACCTTAAAAAATTATAGAAAATCATAAAAATTCGAAAAAACTTTTAAAAAACTCTAGAAATACCCTTAGAAAGCTCTAAAAATCCTAAAAATCCTAAAAAACTTTCGAGAAAACCCTAAAAAACTCTAAAAAAATTCTAAAAAAAACACAAAAAATCCTAAAAAAACTCTAAAAAACCCAAAAAAATCTTAAAAAACTCTTAAAAATTCTAGAAAATCCAAAAAAAAATCCTAGTAAATCCTAAAAAACCCTAGAAAACCTAGAAATCCTAAAAATCCTAGAAATCCAAAAATCCGAGAAAACTTTAAAAAATCCTAAAAAACCCTAGAAGCTAAAACCCTAGAAATCCTAGAAAACCCTAAAAATCCTAAAAAATCATAAAAAATTGTAAAAATCCTAAAAAACAAGAAAACAAAAAAAAAATCCTAGTAAATCCTAAAAAACCATAGAAAACAATAAAAAATCCTAGAAAATCCTAAAAAACCCTAAAAATCTGAAAAATTTTTAAAAAACTCTAGAAAACCCTACAAAATCTTAAAAACCCTAAAAAATCTTAAAACCTAGAAAGCACTAAAAAACCCTGAAAACCCCTAG
The DNA here is from genome assembly GCF_059453495.1 of Arachis ipaensis. Lineage (NCBI taxonomy): Eukaryota > Viridiplantae > Streptophyta > Magnoliopsida > Fabales > Fabaceae > Arachis > Arachis ipaensis. Next base: position 75,055,994 of record NC_142440.1, on the reverse strand, counting down.
AAAATCCTAAACTTCTAAAAAATCCTAAAAAAAACTCTAAAACAAAAAAAAATCCTAGTAAATCTTAAAAAACCCTAAAACCCTAAAAAACCGTAGAAAACAATAAAAAACCCTAGAAAACCCTAAAAATCAGAGAAAACTTTAAAAACTCTAGAAAACCCTTAAAAATCTTAAAAATCCTAGAAAGCCCTAAAAAATCCTAACAAACTCTGAAAAACCCTAAAAAATAGTAAAAAATCCTTAAAAACACTAGAAAACCCTAAAAACCTAAAAAATCCTAGTAAATCCTAAAAAATCCTAGTAAATCGTAAAAAATCCTAAAAGCCCTAGAAAACCTAAAAATTCTGGGAAACTATTAAAAAAAATCCTTAAAAAATCATAAAAACCCACAAAAATCCTAGAAAATCCTAAAAAATCCTAGAAAACAATATAAAATCCTAAAAACCTTAAAAAACTCTAGCAAATCCAAAAACAACTCTAGAAATCCATAAAAATCCGAGAAAACTTTAAAAATCTCTAGAAATCCCTAGAAAACACTAAAACCCTAACAAACTCTGAAAAACACTAAAACCCTAAAAATTCTAAAAAACTCTGAAAAATCATAAAAAATTCTAGAAAACTTAAAAAAATCTTAGTAATCCTAAAAAACCTAAAAAATCCTAGAAAAGTCTAAAGAACTCTAGAAAACAAAAAAAAAAATTCTAGAAAACCCTAAAAAACCTAGAATACCCAAAAAATTCCTAGTAAATCCTAAAAAATCATAGAATACCCTAAAAAATCCTAGAAAACCCTTAAAACCCTAGAAAACAAAAAAAAACTCTAGAAAACCCAAAAAAATCATAGTAATACTAAAAAATCATAAAAAACTCAAGAAAACCATAAAACCCGAGAAAACTTTAAAAAACTCTAGAATTCCGAAAAACCCTAAACAACCCTAGAAAACTCTAAAAAAACCCTAAAAATCCTAGAAAACTCTAAAAAGCTCTAAAAAACCCTAAAAATCTATAAAAACCTGAGAAATCTTTAAAAAATCCTAGAAAATCCTAAAAAATTTAAAAAATTTTAAAAAATCCTTAAAAACTCTAGAAAATTCAAAAAAATCCTAGTAAATCATAAAAAATCGTAAACACCCTAAAAAACCATAGAAAACCCTAAAAAACCTTAGAAAATCCTAGAAAACCCTAAAAACCCGAGAAAACTTAAAAAAAACTTTAGAAAACCCTAAAAAATCCTAAAAAATTCTAAAAACCCTAGAAAGCCCTAAAAACCCTAAAAAAACCCTGAAAAACCCCCGGATCCTAAACAACCCTTAAAAACTCTAGAAAACCCAAAAATATCCTAGTAATCCTAAACAACCCTAAAACCCCTAAAAATACTTAAAAACTCTATAAAACAAAAAAAAATCCTAAAAATGCTAAAAAATCTAGAAAATCATAAAAACCCTAGAAAATTTTCAAAAACTCCACAAAACCCTCCCTAACCTTTGAAAACTCTAAAAAACTTTAGAAAACCCAAAAAATACTATAAAACCCAAAAAAATCCTAGTAAATACTAAAATATTCTAAAATTCTTAGAAAACCATAAAAATCCTAGAAAATCATAAAAATCGGAAAAAACTTTTAAAAAAATATAAAAAAACCCTAAAAAATCATGGAAAACCATAAAAACCCTAAAAAGTCTAGAAAACCCTAGGAATTCCAAAAAACCCTGAAAAACTAAAAAAATTCTACAAAATCCAACAAAAAATCCTAGAAAACACTAAAAATCCTAGAAAAATCTAAAAACCCTAAAAAATCCTAGAAAATTCTAAATAACTCTAGTAAATCCTAAAAAACCAGAAAAATACCTTAGAAAACCATAAAAATCCTAGAAAACCCTAAAAAAATCTTTAAAATTCTAGAAAACCCTAAAAAATCCTAAAAAGTCTAGAAAACCCTAGGAATTCCTAAAAACCCTGAAAAACTCTAAAAATCCTAGGAAACCCTAGAAAAACCTAAAAAACTCCAGAAAACCCAAAAATCCTAGAAAACCCTAAAAAATCCTAGGAAATTCTAAATAAGTCATAAAAATACCCTAAAAAATCCTAGAAAATCCAAAAAAATTCTAGTAAATCCTAAAAAACCAGAAAAATACCCTAGAAAACCATAAAAATACTAGAAAGTCATAAAAAATCCTAAAAATTCTAAAAAACGCTAAAAAACCCTAAAATTTTAACCCAAGAAAACCGTAAAAACCCTAGAAAACTCTCTAGAAAATCCAAAAAAATCCTAGAAAATCCTTAAATACCCTAAAAAACCCTAGAAAAGTCTAAAAAATTCTAGAAAACTCGAAAAACTCTAGACAAACCCTAGAAAACCATAAAAATCCTCCTAAAACCCTAGAAATCCCGAAAAAACCCTAAAAAATCCTAGAAAGCTCTAAAAAAATTCTAAAACCCCTAAAGAATCCTAGAAAACTCAAAAAAACTCTAGAAAACAAAAAAAATTCTAGTAAATCCTAAAAAACCCCAAAAATCTCAGAAAACCATAAAAAACCCTAGAAAATCCTAGAAAACCCTAGAAAAAAACCTTAGAAAATCATAAAAACTCGAGAAAACTTTAAAAAACTCTAGAAAAACCCTAAAAAATTCTCCTAAAATCCTAGAAATCCTGAAAAAACCCTTAAAACCCTAAAAAACCCTAGAAAACTCTAAAAAACTCTAGAAAATCTAAAAAAAACCCCAAAAATCCTAGAAAACCCTAAATAACTCTAGAAATCCATAAAAATCTGAGAAAACTTTAAAAATCTCTAGAAATCCATAGAAAACACTAAAACCCTAAAAATTTTGAAAAATCCTAGAAAATCCTAAAAATCTAGAAAACTGTAAAAAACCTAAAAATCCTAGAAAACTTAAAAAAACCCTTAGAAAACCCATAAAATTCCTAGTAAATCTTAAAAACTCCGAGAAAACTTTAAAAAACTCTAGAAATCCTAGAAAACCCTAAAAATCCTAAAAAGTCCTAAAAAATCCTAAAAACCATGGAAAACAAAAATAAAAACTCCAGAAAAAAAAATCCTAGTAATCCTAAAAAACCCTCTCGAAAACCATAAAAAACCCAAGAAAACCATAAAAACCCGAGAAAACTTTAAAAAACTCTAGAATTCCTAAAAATCCTAGAAAATCCTAAACAACCCTAAAAACTCTTAAAAAAATCAGGGAAAATCCTAACCCTAAAAAATTCTAAAAATCCTTAAAAAACTCTAGAAAATTCAAAAAAATCCTAGTAAATCATAAAAAATCTTAAAAAAATCCTGAAATACCTAGGAAACCCTTAAAAAGTCTAGAAAACTAAAAAATATTCTAGCAATCCTAAACAACCCTAAAAATCCAAGAAAACCCTAAAAAACCTAGAAAACCCTAGAAAAAATCTTAAAATCCTAAAAATACTTAAAAACAAATATCCGGACTTTGGAGTCAGAATAAGAATTCAAAAGAGGTTTTAGTTCGCACTTAAAATCCTAAAGAGGCATGGGGTTCCCTTTCTTTCTAAAAAACTCTAGAAAACAAAAAAAAAATCCTAGAAAACTCTAAATAACTCTAGAAAACCCTGAAAAATCATAAAAATCCTAAAAACCCTAAAAATACCCTAGAAAACCATAAAAAATCCTAGAAAGCCATAAAAATCCCTAGAAAATCATAAAAACCCGAGAAAATTTAAAAAACTCTAGAATACCCTAGAAAATCCTAAAAAACCCTAAAATTTTAACCCAAGAAAACCCTAAAAATCTTAGAAAACTCTCTAGAAAATCCAAAAAAATCCTAGAAAATCCTCAAAAAGCCTAAAAATGCTAGAAAACCCTAAAAACAATAAAAACCCTAGAAAACTTTAAAAAGCTCTAGAAAATAAAAAAATCCTAGTAAATCGTAAAAAACTCTAAAAACACTAGAAAACTCTAAAAATGCTAGAAATCCCTAAAATCCCTAGAAAACCATAATCCGAGAAAACTTGAAAAAACTCTAGACAACCCTAGAAAACATAAAAAACTCTAAAAAACCCAAAAAAGAACTAATCCTAAAAAACAAAAAATAATTCTAGTAAATTCTAAAAAACCCTAAAAAATCCTAGAAAAATTCTAGAAAACTCAAAAAAACCCTAGAAAATCATAAAAATTCGAGAAAACTTTAAAAAACTCTAGATAACCCTAGAAATCCCGAAAAAAACCCTTAAAACCCTAAAAAACTCTAGAAAACCCAAAAAATCCTAGAAGATTCTAAAAAATTCAAGAAAACTTTAAAAAACCCTTAACCCTAAAAAAATCCTTCAAAACCCTAAAAATTCCTAGAAAATCATAAAAACTCAAGGAAACTTTAAAAAACTCTAGAAATTCCTAAAAGCCCTAAAAATCCTGAAAAACCTAGAAGATTCTAAAAAAGAAAAAATCCCTAAAAAACTCTAAAAATCCGAGAAAAACCCTAAAAAAACTCTAACATACTCTAGAATGCCCTAAAAAATCCTAAAAAACTCTAAAAAATTCTAGAAACCCTTAAAAATTCTAGAAAACTCTAAAAAATCCTAGAAAATCCTAAAAATTCTAAAAAACTCTAGAATACCATAAAAAACTCTAAAAAATCTAGAAAACACTAAAAAATCCTAAAAAACTAGAAAATCCTAAAAAATCCTTGAAAACTTTTAAAAACTCTAGACAACTCTAGAAAATCCTAAAAAAAACTCAAGAAAATCCAAAAAAATCTTAGTAAATCCTAAAAAACCCTAAGACCCTAGAAAACCCTAGAAAATCTTAGAAAATCTTAAAAAACCCTATTAACCCTAAAAATCCTAAAAAAACCTAGAATAAAAACCTTGAAAAACTCTATAAAACCCAAAAAAGTCTTAGAAAATCCTAAAAAATCCTAAAAGCCCTAGAAAACCCTAAGAAATCATAAAAAACCCTAGAAAACTTTAAAAACTCTAATAATAATTTATCCTAGAAAATTTTAAAATATCCTAAAAACTCTAGAAACTCTAAAAAACTCTCCTATTAAATCCTAAAAAACCCCTAAAAACCATAGAAGACCCTAAAAACCCCTAGAAAACCCAAAAACTCTGGAAAAACCCTAGAAAATCCTAAAAAGTCCTAAAAACCCTACAAAATCGTTAAAAAACCCTAGAAAAACTCTAAAAAACTCTAGGAAATCGAAAATAATTCGAAAAACTTTAAAAAGCTCTAATAAAAACCCAAGAAAACCTTAAAAACTAAAAATCCTAGAAAATCCTAATAACCTAAAAACCTCTAGAAAATCCTAAAAAATCTAGAAAACCCTAGAAAACTCTAAAAATCCTAAAAAAAATCCTAGAAAACACTAATAAACTCTAGAAAACCCAAAAAAATCCTAATAAATCCTAAAAACCTTAGAAAACCTTAAAAATCCTAGAAAATTCTAAAAAATTCTAGAAAATCTATAAAGATCCTAGAAAATCCTAAAAAATTCTATAAACCCTAGAAAACCCAAAAAAAGACTAGAAAGTCTAGAAAATCCTGAAAATCCTAGAAAAATCTAAAAAACTAAACCCAAAAAAATCCTAGTAAATCCTAAAAAACCTTAAAAATCCTAAAAAATCCTAAAAATGCTAGAAAATCATAAAAAACCCTAGAAAATTATAAAAGTCCTAGAAAACTTTTTTTTTTCACAAGACTTGTTCACAAATTAAGAATAAATGATTTTAAAAATTTTCAATTTTTTTTGTTTATTCAATTGTTAGAATTTTTTATTTTTCTACTGTTAGAATAAAAATTTTTATAGATTAAAAATAAAAAAAAATAAATTTACAAATTTGTTTTTTACTAGATATAGCTAGATTTTGATTTTTTTCTAGTTTGAATAAAAAAAATTTACTTTTATAATTTAAAAGCCCTAGAAAACCCTAGGAAATCATAAAAAACCCTAGAAAACTTTAAAAACTCTAATAATTTATCCTAGAAAATCCTAAAAAAACCCTAAAAACCCTAGAAAACCCAAAAAACTCTGGAAAAACCCTAGAAAATCCTAAAAAGTCCTAAAAACCCTACAAAATCCGTAAAAAAACCCTAGAAAAACTCTAAAAAACTCTAGGAAACCGAAAATAATACAAAAAACTTTAAAAAAGCTACCCAAGAAAACCCTAAAAACTAAAAATCTTAGAAAATCCTAAAAACCTAAAAACCCTAAAAAACTCTAGAAAATCCTAAAAAACCTAGAAAACCCTAGAAAACTCTAAAAACCCTAAAAAAAATCATAGAAAACACTAATAAACTCTAGAAAACCCAAAAAAATCCTAGTAAATCCTAAAAACCTTAGAAAACCTTAAAAATCCTAGAAAACCATTAAAAATCCTAAAAAATTCTAGATAATCCTAAAAAACCTAAAAAACCCTAGAAAATTCTGAAAAACTCTAGAAAAACTATAAAGATCCTAGAAAATCCTAAAAAATTCTATAAACCCTAGAAAACCCAAAAAAAGAATAGAAAGTCTAGAAAATCTTGAAAATCCTAGAAAAATCTAAAAAACTAAACCCAAAAAACCTTAAAAATCCTAAAAAATCCTAAAAATGCTAGAAAATCATAAAAAACCCTAGAAAATTATAAAAGCCCTAAAAAACTTTTTTTTTTCACAAGACTTGCTCACAAATTAAGAATAAATGATTTTAAAAATTTTCAATTTTTTTTGTTTATTGTTAGAATTTTTTATTTTTCTACTGTTAGAATAAAAATTTTTATAGATTAAAAATAAAAAAAAATAAATTTACAAATTTGTTTTTTACTAGATATAGCTAGATTTTAATTTTTTTCTAGTTTGAATAAAAAAAATTTACTTTTATAATTTAAAAAATAAAAAATAAAAAATTAATTTTTTAAATTTTAAAATTTTTCTAAAATATATTTTTTATTTTTTTATTCACCGGATAATTCTACATCCAGATCTATGACTTTTTTTTCACTAGACTTGTTCACAAATTTAGAATAAATTAATTTTAAAAGTTTAAAATTTTCAAATTTTTTTATTTATTGGATGTTGCTAGAATTTTTTATTTTTCTACTGTTAGAATAAAAAATTTTTAGATTAAAGATTAAAAAATTAATAAATTTACAAATTTGTTCTTTACTAGATATTGCTAGATTTTATTTTTTTCTACGTTGAATAAAAAATTAACTTTTACCATTTAAAAATAAAAAAAATATTTTATAAATTTTAAATTTTTTTAAAATACTTTTTTGATTTTTTTATTCACCGGATAATTCTACACCCGCCCTTGACTTTTTTTTTTTGCACTTGTTCACAAATTAAGAATAAAATAATTTTAAGAATTTAAAATTCTCAAATTTTTTTGTTTATTGGATGTTGTTAGAATTTTTTTTCTACTATTAGAATAAAAATTTATTTTTTTAGATTAAAAATTAAAAAAAATATAATAAATTAACAAATTTGTTGTTTACTTATTGCTAGATTTTATTCTTTTTCGACTTTGAATAAAAAAATTTAATTTTATAATTTAAAAAATCACAAAGAAAAAACTAAATTTTTTAAAATTTTAAATTTTTCTAAAATATTTTTTTACTTTTTTATTCACCGGTTAATTCTACTCCCGGACCTTTGAGTTTTTTTTTTTCGCTGGACTTATTCATAAATTCAGAATAAAAATTTAAAATTTTTAAATTTTTTGTTTATTGGATGTTGTTGGAATTTTTTATTTTTTTACCGTTAGAATAAAAATTTAATTTTTTTAAATTAAAAATTAAAAAAATAATAAATTTACAAATTTGTTCTTTATATTGCTGGATTTTTTCTACTTTAAATGAAAAATTTTTATTTTATAATTTAAAAAATCAAAAATAAAAAATTTCATTTTTTAAAATTTTGAATTTTTCAAAAAAATATTTTTTTTTATTTTTTAACTCACTGGATAATGCTATACCCGGACCCTTGACTTTTTTTTTCACTTAACTTGTTCACAAATTAAGAATAAAGAAATTTTAATAATTTTAAAATGTAAAATTTCTTTGTTTATTGGATGTTGTTAGAATTTTTTATTTTTTTATTATTACAACAAAACTTTATTTTTTTATTAAAAAAAATTTACAAATTTGTTATTTATTAGATATTGCTAGATTTTTTTCTACTTTGAATAAAAAAATTTACTTTTATAATTTTAAAAATATTTTTTTAAAAGTATTTTTTTTATTTTTTAATTCACCGGATAACGCTACACTCAGACCCTTGACTTTTTTTTTCATTGAACTTTTTCACAAATAAAGAATAAATGAATTTTAATAATTTTAAATTTTAAAATTTTTTTGTTTATTGGATGTTGTTAGAATTTTTTATTTTTTTCCTATTAGAATAAAACTTTATTAAAAAAAATAAATTTACAAATTTGTTGATTACTAGATATTGCTAGATTTTATTTTTTTTTAATATGAATAAAAAAATTTACTTTTATAATTTAAAAAATATTTTTCTTAAAATATGTTTTTTATTTTTTACTCACCGGATAATTATACACCCGGACCCTTGATTTTTTTTCGCTGGACTTATTTACAAATTAAGAATAAATTAATTTTAGAAAGTTAAAATTTTAAAATTTTTTGTTTATTGGATGTTGTTGAAATTTTTTATTTTTTTACTGTTAGATTAAAAATTTAATTTTTTTAAATTTAAAATTAAAAAAATAATAAATTTACAAATTTGTTGTTTACTAGATATTGTTTAATTTTTTTTTACTTTGAATAAAAAAAATTAATTTTATAATTTAAAAAACCAAAAATAAAAAATTTCATTTTTTTAAAATATTAAATTTTTCTAAAAATATTTTTTTTATTTTTTAATTCACTGGATAATGCTAATGAATTTTAATAATTTTAAATTTTAAAATTTTTTTGTTTATTGGATGTTGTTAGAATTTTTTATTTTTTTCCTATTAGAATAAAACTTTATTAAAAAAAATAAATTTACAAATTTGTTGATTACTAGATATTGCTAGATTTTATTTTTTTCTAATTTGAATAAAAAAATTTACTTTTATAATTTAAAAAATATTTTTCTTAAAATATGTTTTTTATTTTTTACTCACCGGATAATTATACACCCGGACCCTTGATTTTTTTTCGCTGGACTTATTTACAAATTAAGAATAAATTAATTTTAGAAAGTTAAAATTTTAAAATTTTTTGTTTATTGGATGTTGTTGAAATTTTTTATTTTTTTACTGTTAGATTAAAAATTTAATTTTTTTAAATTTAAAATTAAAAAAATAATAAATTTACAAATTTGTTGTTTACTAGATATTGTTTAATTTTTTTGTACTTTGAATAAAAAAAATTAATTTTATAATTTAAAAAATCAAAAATAAAAAATTTCATTTTTTTAAAATATTAAATTTTTCTAAAAATATTTTTTTTTATTGTTTAATTCACTGGATAATGCTAATGAATTTTAATAATTTTAAATTTTAAAATTTCTTTGTATATTGGATGTTTGTTAGAATTTTTTATTTTTTTACTATTAGAATAAAACTTTATTTTTTTTAAATTAAAAATTAAAAAAAATAAATTTACAAATTTGTTGTTTACTAGATATTGCTAGATTTTATTTTTTTTCTACTTTGAATAAAAAAAATTTACTACTTTTTTAATTTAAAAAATATTTAAAAAATATTTTTTTATTTTTTTATTCACCGGATAATTATACACCCGGACCCTTGATTTTTTTTCGTTGGATTTATTTACAAATTAAGAATAAATTAATTTTAGAAATTTAAAATTTTTAAATTTTTTGTTTATTGGATGTTGTTGGAATTTTTTATTTTTCTATCGTTAGAATAAAAATTTAATTTTTTTAAATTAAAAATTAAAAAAATAATAAATTTACAAATTTGTTGTTTACTAGATATTGTGGATTTTTTTCTACTTTAAATAAAAAAAATTTAATTTTATAATTTAAAAAATAAAAAATATAAAATTTCATTATTTAAAATTTTAAATTTTTCTAAAAATATTTTTTTTATTTTTTAATTCACTGAATTTGTTCACAAATAAAGAATAAATGAATTTTAATAATTTTAAATTTTAAAATTTCTTTGTATATTGGATGTTTGTTAGAATTTTTTATTTTTTTACTATTAGAATAAAACTTTATTTTTTTAATTAAAAATTAAAAAAAATAAATTTACAAATTTGTTGTTTACTAGATATTGCTAGATTTTATTTTTTTTCTACTTTGAATAAAAAAATTTACTACTTTTTTAATTTAAAAAATATTTTTCTTAAAAAATATTTTAAATTTTTCTTAAAATATTTTTTTATTTTTTTATTCACTGGATAATTATACACCCGGACCCTTGATTTTTTTTCGTTGGACTTATTTACAAATTAAGAATAAATTAATTTTAGAAATTTAAAATTTTTAAATTTTTTGTTTATTGGATGTTGTTGGAATTTTTTATTTTTCTACCGTTAGAATAAAAATTTAATTTTTTTAAATTAAAAATTAAAAAATAATAAATTTATAAATTTGTTGTTTACTAGATATTGTGGATTTTTTTCTACTTTAAATAAAAAAAATTTAATTTTATAATTTAAAAAATAAAAAATATAAAATTTCATTATTTAAAATTTTAAATTTTTCTAAAAATATTTTTTTTTATTTTTTAATTCACTGAATTTGTTCACAAATAAAGAATAAATTAATTTTAATAATTTTAAATTTTAAAATTTCTTTGTTTATTGGATGTTGTTAGAATTTTTTATTTTTTTACTATTAGAATAAAACTTTATTTTTTTAGATTAAAAATAAAAAAATAAATTTACAAATTTGTTGTTTACTATATTTGCTAGGTTTTTTTTGGGGGTAAGTATGATTTTGGTCCCTAACGTTGAGGTTCGACTTAGAATCGTCCTTAACGTTTTTTCTCCTCCACCACCACCACCATCAACACCAACACCACCGCCACAACCTCCACCAACACCATCACCAACACCACCACCACCACCACCACCACCAACGCCGCCGCCGTCCCCCTCCACCCTTTCCCCTTCCCCTCCCCCTCCTTTCCTCCCCTTCCCCAGGAGAGAGGCGCGACTGCGGCCCCTCCCCCTCCCCGTCTCCCCTTCCCCCCACCCCCAAACAGAAACAAAGAAACAGAGAAATAGAAATTCAAGTAACAAATTAACAAATTCAAGTACAAAGCCAAATCAACAGAGAAACACAAAGTCAAATAAGAAATTTAAATCAACAGAGGAGCATGCATGAACGGCGGCGGTGAGCTCTGGTTCGAGGAGATCCGAGACAGGGAATAAGAGAATGACGGGAGAGGGTCGCGGTTGATCTGGACAGGAGAGAGGCGAGACTGCGGCGGCGGGACGGCGGCTTCCCTTCCCCCTTCATCGAGGCGGCGGCGACGATGGAGGCTCCCCGGTGCCTTCCCCCTCCCCCTCTTCCCTTCCCCTCCTCTCCTCTCCCCTCCCCCTTTGTATACCCTTTTCTTTCCCCACCCCCCCCCAAACGCGTTTTCTTCCCCTCCCCCCAAACACAGCGTTTTCGTTTTTTTTTTTTAATTTTATAATTTTTATTATTAAATAGGAATAGGGGTAGTTTAGGAATAAAACAAAAATTTATTAAAAAGGACGATTTTATATCAAAAATTAGATGAGAGACGGTTTCGATTCTGGCTCTCAACGTTAGGGACCAAAACCATACTTACTCCATTTTTTTTTCTACTTTGAATAAATAAATTTACTTTTATAATTTAAAAAATATTTTTAATTTTTATTTTTTAATTCAATAGATAATGCTACACCCGGACCTTTGACTTTTTTTTTCACTGAACTTGTTCACAAATAAAGAATAAATGAATTTTAATAATTTTAAATTTTAAAATTTCTTTGTTTATTGGATGTTGTCATAATTTTTTATTTTTTTACTATTAGAATAAAACTTAATTTTTTTAGATTAAAAATTAAAAAAGAAATTTTACAAATTTGTTGTTTACTAGATATTGCTAGATTTTATTTTTTTCCTACTTTGAATAAAAAAAATTTACTTTTATAATTCAAAAAATATTTTTCTTAAAATATATTTTTTTATTTTTTTATTCACCGGATAATTATACACAAATTAAGAATAAATTAATTTTAGAAATTTAAAATTTTTAAATTTTTCGTTTATTGGATGTTGTTGGAATTTTTTTTTTCTACCGTTAGAATAAAAATTTAATTTTTTAAAACAAAAATCTAAAAAATAATAAATTTACAAATTTGTTGTTTACTAGATATTGCTGGATTTTTTTCTACTTTAAATAAAAAAATTTAATTTTATAATTTAAAAAATTAATAATAAAAATTTAATTTTTTAAAATTTTAAATTTTTCTAAGAATATTTTTTTATTTTTTAATTCACTGGATAATGCTACACCCGGACCCTAGACTTTTATTCGCTGAACTTGTTTACAAATTAAGAATAAATGAATTTTAATAATTTTAAATTTTAATTTTTTTTTATTTATTGGATGTTGTTAAAATTTTTTATTTTTCTCTGTTAGAATTTTTTTTCAGATTAAAGAATAAAAAATTAATAAATTTAGAAATTTGTTGTTAAGATATTGTTAAATTTTAATTTTTTATAAAAATATATTTTTTATTTTTTTATTAACCGCATAATTCTACACACGGACCCATGACTTTTTTTTCGCTGGACATATTCATAAATTAAGAATAAATTATGTTTAAAAATTTAATATTTTTAAATTTTTTTGTTTATTGGATGTTGTTGAAAATTTTTTTTTACTGTTAGAATAAAAAATTATTTTTTTAGATTAAAATTAAAAAAATAAATTTACAAATTTGTTGTTTACTAGATATTGCTAGATTTTATTTTTTTCTACTTTGAATAAAAAAATTTACTTTTATAATTTAAAAAACAAAAAATAAAAAATTTAATTTTTTAAAATTTTAAATTTTTTCTAAAAATACTTTTTTACGTTTTATTCAGCGGATAATTCTACACCCAGACCCTTGACTTTTTTTTTCGCTGGACTTGTTCACAAATTAAGAATAAATTAATTTTAAAAATTTAAAATTTTGAAATTTTTTTGTTTATTGGATATTGTTAGAAATTTTTTTCTACTGTTAGAATAAAAATTTATTTTTTTAGATTAAAAATAAAAAAATAATAAATTTACAAATTTGTTGTTTATTAGATATTGCTAGATTTTATTTTTTCTCTACTTTGAATAAAAAAATTTAATTTTATAATTTCAAAAATAAAAAGAAAAAATTAAATTTTTTAAAATTCTAAATTTTTCATAAAATATTTTTTAAATTTTTTATTCACCGGATAATTTTACAACCAGACCTTTGACTTTTTTTTTGCTGGACTAATTCACAAATTAAGAATAAAAATTTAAAATTTTTTTGGATGTTGAAATTTGTGAACAAGTCCAGCAAAAAAAAAAGTAAACTATCTGGGTGTAGCATTATTTGGTGAATTTAAAAATAAAAAATATTTTTAGAAAAATTTAAAATTTTAAAAAATTAAATTTTTTCTTTTTTATTTTTTAAATTATAAAATTAAATGTTCCTATTTAAAGTAAAAAAAATAAAATCCAATAATATCTAGTAAACAACAAATTTGTAAATTTATTATTTTTTAATTTTTAATTTAAACAAATTTTATTCTAACAGTAGAAAAATAAAAAATTAAAACAATACCCAATAAACAAAAAATTTAAAAAATTTTAAATTTTTAAAATTAATTTATTCTTAATTTGTGAACAAGTCTAGCAAAAAAAAAGCCAAGGGTCCTGGTGTAGCATTATCCAGTGAATAAAAAAATAAAAAAATAATTTTAGAGAAATTTAAAATTTTAAAACTTTATATTTTTTATTTATCAAATTATAATATTAAATTTTTTTTATTTAAAGTAGAAAAAAAATCCAGCAATATATAATAAACAACAAATTTGTAAACTTATTATTTTTTTTAATTTTTAATAAAAAAGATAAATTTTTATTCTAATAGTAGAAAAATTAAAAATTCCAACAACATCTAATAAAGAAAAAAATAAAAAAAATTTTAAAATTTTAAATTTAATTGATCCTTATTTTGTGAACAAATCCAGCAAAAAAAAAGTCAAGAGTCTGAGTGTAGCATTATCCGGTGAATACAAAAATAAAAAACTATTTTTAGAAAAAAAATTTATAAATATTAGATTTTTATTTTTGATTTTTTAAATTGTAAAATTAATTTTTTATGTAAAATAGAAAAATAAAATAAAATGCAGCAATATATTGTAATAACAAATTTGTAAATTTATTATTTTTTTAAAATTTTTAATCTAAAAGAAACAAATTTTTATTCTAACAGTTGAAAAATAAAAAATTTTAACAATATCCAATAAAAAAAATTTAAAATTTTAAAATTAATTTATTCTTATTTTGTGAACAAGTCCAGCAAAAAAAAGTCAAATTTCTGGGTGTAGCATTATTCGGTGAATTGAAAATAAAAAAAATATTTTTAGAAAAATTTAAAATTTTCAAAAAGTAAATTTTTTATTTTTTAAATTATAAAATTAAATTTTTTATTTAAAGTAGAAAAAAATCGAGCAATATCTAGTAAACAATAAATTTGTAAATTTATTATTTTTTTAATTTTTAATCTAAAAGAAAATTATTCTAACAGTAGAAAAATAAAAAATTCTAACATCATCCAATAAACAAAAAAAAAATTAAAAAATTTTAAATTTTTAAAATTAATTTATTCTTAATTTGTGAACAAGTCCAGTAAAAAAAAGTCAAGAGTCTGGGTATAGCATTATCCGGTGAATAAAAAATAAAAAAATATTTTTCAAAAAATAAAAAATAAAAAAAAATTAAATTTTTAATTTCGATATTTTAAATTATAAAATTAAATATTTTTATTTAAAGTAGAAAAATAAAATAAAATCCAGCAATATCTAATAAACAACAAATTTGTAAATTTATTATTTTTCAAATTTTTAATCTAAAAAGATAAAAATTTTTATTCTAACAGTAGAAAAATAAAAAATTTCAACAATACCAGATCAACATAAAATTTAAAAATTATAAATTTTTAAAATTAATTTATTTTTAATTTGTGAACAAGTCCAGCAACAAAATATTACCCTCATCTTGTTGCAGTAAACGTTGAATGCCCTGCCACCAGTGCTGAGCATCTCCTTCCAACATATAAGTAGCAAACTCTACATATTGATCTTCCAAAATATGTTGTGCCTTCAAGGACCTTTCTATGCCGTGGAACCAGTTATCAGCTTCAGCCCCTACAATCGTACCTTTGAACTTTGGTGGATTAACTTTCAAGAAAGTAGCTAATGTCATAGGCCTATCATGGTTCATCATATCTCCTTCACCATTTTCACCATTCTCACCATTTCCCTCAAACGGTTAACTGCTCGTGTAGTAGTAGTCGCCGTTTCACGCACAGCCTTGGCCATAGCATGAATCGTAGCAAACAAATTATCATCGTTTCACGGTGGATTGTTAGTAGTAGTCCCTTCCCAATCGTTATGTCTCCGTGGAGGCATCCTGATTCTGTTCACAGCAAACAATCAATACGAAGGTGATTAATCTTAATACCTCAAGTTGAGCGTGAACAACATTATCAGAATGAAAGCACAAAGACACACAAGAAAGCATGCGATGAAGCATGATTCAGTCCATTCCCCAGGCTCTAACAGGAAGGACCGCTCTGATACCAAATTGTAACGACCCAACTCTTAGCATGTCTAGATCATATTAGAAACTGAATGTTACTAACTTGTTTTAACTCTATGTAATACTAATTAATAAATATAATTATGTTTGCAGTTAACACTTTGCGAGTTTTTGAGCAATTTAAAAAAAAAATCCCAAATACGCAAGTATGTCAAAGAGTAGTAAACGTTCACATACATAAAACAGAAGATAGCAGTATATGAAAAATAACATACTATAATTTACATCATGATACAAAAGTGGCACAGTTTGACAAGTATAGAACTAAGATACAGTACCCCTCAGTTAGTGACTCATATAATGTATATATATATGTACATAAGACGTCCCAAGTCCTGTCCTATCCAAAAACCCCCTAAGCTAGCACCCAGGCAAGCCTAACTCTATGATATGCCTATTCCCTCTAAGCATGCCAACAAAACTGAGGGAGAAACTCTAAGGTACCGGAGTTAGACTAGACGTCTCAAAAAATGTCTCCTCAACCCTGATCTAAAAGCACCTCACGGAAGACCACCGTGCGAGTGGTGATGCCCACCTGCTGGTGCCTCACTTGGCTCATCATTGTCGGAAAAGATAACTACAATGTCGGGATCTTCCTCTGGATCTTCTTCTTCTTCGTCCTCTTCAACTGCCGGAGCGATAGCGGAGGAACTACTCTTGGCCACAAGAACCATAAAATGATGGCTACCAAACAAAATGCAGTCAGGAGATGGGGATAGCTCTTCCATGATCTGATCATACTCATGCCCCTGCTGCTCATCAAAAGCGGGTGGCTCGATCGGCTCGGGTAAGGGATCAAGCTCGGGTGGCAACATAGAAACACCCCACTCATCAAGGACAAAAGGTGCAGGAGGTGCCTCATGTATAGGCTGTGCAGGTATAAGCTTATGAGGCAAAGGGGGCTCAGGTGGAGGAGGATAATCAGGTGAAAGTGGTATTTGCTCCTCTGGATGAGGTATCCCAGGTCCGCTAGGATGTAACCAAGAGAGAGGGAAATTGTAGGGTGCGTCTGGATCAAAGTAAGGAGTACTAATAAGGTACTGAAAAGGTCTACCATGTACTACATAATTACGGATATGAGGTACCGCATGATGACATGCCATCATGTCATGTTTTTCTATGCTTTTTCATACAAGAAATTGATAATTAGTGCTTAAATATTGCATTCTTTTGTGCTTAAATGGTATATTTTCTTAATCTTTTGATTTTATAAATTTTGTAGGAAATAAGTGGAAAAAGAAGTAAAAAAAAAAATACAAAATAAACTAAAAAGAAGAAAAGAAGGATTTTGGGCACACTTTGAAGTTGAGCACGCCTTGGAGCCTTAGGCCACGCTTTTGCATGCATGCATTTTGCCAATCAAGCTTTACGCATTACTAAGTAAAATTGGCATTATATATTCATTGGCTTATGTTCAGTAAATGAAAGCATGTGGTATTGGTAATGTCATGAAAGCCGTGCATGTATCATTGGCTTAGTCATACTAGTATCATTGGCTTAATTCATTAAATGAATGCCACGGCCATGCATGCATAAAGTATTTAATTATTAGTGCTAATTGAAAATGAATGCATTCTTTAATCAATGCCAAGGCGTTAAAGTAAAGCATGCATTTAATTTAATTATATCATCATGAACCATGCATGCATTGGCATCATTATTTAATGGATGGAATGAGAGCTCAAGCAAGGAGCAGCGTTCATGCAAGGGTGCTACGTTCATTAAATTAACGGAGCGCCTCAACAAAGCATTCATCAAAGGAGCGCTCCGTTTAAATCTTTTAACTTTATCGTGGCTTGGCAAGAGAAAATGCAAGGCACAATATTTACTAGTGAAGTCATCAAGGATCGAACCTTGCACATGAGGAACCAAGAGAAAGCGCCACTACTTTAACCCCAAAGTGGCCTCAGCAAGGATTCGAAGCTGGGAACCTCAAGGCACCAAGGGCGCTGAGTTAACAAAACTTTGTTAACTTAGCGCTATGAAGGCACGCACAAGAAGCTTGGACGCAACAAAATTTTTGAAGGCCAAAAGCAAAGGGAGCGCTCAGTTGGATTAGTTAACTGAACGCTCCACTAGAGGTGGCTCTTTAGCCCAATTTCAATCAGAAATCAATTTTGGATTCAATTCTTCACCAGTTTGCAAAGGCCACATCATCACTCAAAGGCACAAGAACAAGCTAGATTAGGAATTTCATTTAATTGTAATTTATTTTCAATTTCAATTTCATTTTCATTTCTATTTTTGTAAAGCGTATATAAGGCATCATTTTCATTTTGGTAAGGAGGCTGGCTCCAATAGAGAGCAGTAGTAGAGAGCTCTCTTTGAATTTTCCTTTTTGAATTTGGGAATTAGGATTGAGAGCTAAGTTCTCTCCTCCTTGTTCTTACTTCTGCATTTCTCACTTTCTATTTTGGAATTTTAGATTGAGATTGAAGGAATTTTGTTTCAAATCTTGATCTGAAATCTCTTTGTTCTTCTTCTGCATAATTTTAGTGAATTGAAAATTGAATCTGAGTTTCCTTTATTGCTTTTATCTTCTTTTCTTCTGCAAATTGTTCTCTGTTGGATCAAGGAAGGAATTGAGATCTAAACTTGTTTTCTAGTCTCATTGATCCCCTGAGATCTTGAGTTTCTTTTCCAAGTTACACAATTAAGCTGAGCTTACTTTCTGTTTTGTTCTTCACTACAATTTTCCATTTATGTTTAGTTTTGCTGCACTTCACTTCATCTCTACTTCTCTGATTGATTGCACTTTATATTTTCTTGTTGAAGTTTTAATTTCCAGCACCCAATTCCTTTTACTTTTCATGCAATTTAATTCTTCTGCAATTGTTCTAAGTTCTGCTTACTGCTTCCTTTCAATTCCCTACACCCAATCCCCTTTACATTTGATGAAATTTACATTTCTTGTCATTTAAGATTCTGTCAATTTACATTTCTTGCTCTTTAAGATTTTGCTCATTTACTTTCTGCAAATTTAAATTCACTGTCATTTACCTTCTGTTGGCTACATTTCATCCAATTTCACTTCAATGTTAGCTTAACTAAACTAATCACCCACTAAAGTTGCTTGATCCATCAATCCCTGTGGGATCGACCTCACTCTAAGTGAGTTTTACTACTTGATGCGACCCGATACACTTGCCGGTGAGTTTAGGTGTTGGAATTTTGTTTCCAACCCATCACCGCACAATAGATGTAATATTCGCCGCATATAGGGTCCTAGTGACCATACGGGTGGTCAATTTCGTAGAATATGACTCCCGTGTCCATCTGTAAAGATGTAAGGGGGTAAGAACTGGAGATTTTTTAGTAAGGTCGGGGGTTCACAGTTAAGTTCATTTATAACGTCTGTGATCACATAATCATAATTAAGTCCAGATAAATATAAATATATATACATAACAGCAGTGTAAGTCAAAACACAAGTAGCAGAAGAAGCAAGAGATATATATGCACAATCACACTCAATATGTAGTCACACAGCTATGCACAAACAAGTATGATGCATGTCTGGCCTTATTGTAGGTAATGAGCTCATTTGTCGGTTTTGACCCACACCCGATGCAATCCGACCCTCCAAGTCAAATAAGGCCTTCCCAGAACTTAATCCCAGATTAAGTACCGCATACCCTCTACCAAGTACTCTCGACTTGTAGGGCTGGTATTTGCTCAAATCTCAATATACCGCAGGTATGAGAATCAGACCTCTACCAAGCATTCAGCTTGCAGGGCTGGTACTCTCTTTACCGCAGCCTATCTGAGAACCAATAGCACAATACGAGCGTCCCCGCACAATATTCACAAGCATTGCCCGAAGGCTCATAATTCTCATATAACTATCACTTAGCAATCATCTTTATCATATTTCTACAATAATAAATTGAGCATCACAACATCACAATGATCTCATTTTATAATTTTATGCTTACTCTGTAAGGTCAAACACACTACTATATAACTTTTAACTCCTTTTCTTTCTAACATGTTTGCAAGTTTCTGAATCCTTGTTCATTACCTTATCTACCTCAATACCTTCTTTTATACCTTGCCTTAGGTGTTTAATAAAGAGAATTAGGGAATTCTGGACTCAAAACTCCCTTCCTGAAACTTTTAGGAAAAACTGTCTTTTTATCAATATTTTATTCAACTTTCAAAAATTTCATTTTGACCCCCGAACTTTTTGAAAATTGCATTTTGACCCCTTAACTTTTACTATTTGCACTTTGACCCCTCAACTTTTTATTAATTAATTTTTAACCCCAAAACCATCAAAACCAAATGTTTTCTCATCCTTCCAAAAACTAAAAACATTTTTCCAAAAGTTCATCAGATTTTCACTTGATTTTCAGCTAGTTTTTCAATCTTTTTGGTAACCGATGTTTACCCGATTTTTATCAAACCAAAGAGCAACATTTTAGCCATCAAATACACATCAAAAACACATCAAATATCATGAATTTCATGGTTGGAAAGCCATGATAGCAACTTCAGAACCATCAAAAACTTGATTTTCAAGCATTAAACAACAAGATCTCATGATCAAACCATCACACAAACACTCAAAATAAAGCCTCAAGCAATAAGATCTGATTTCACATTTCAAGAACACAGCCAATCATTGATTAATTTACCAAACCTTACCTCCTTTGTTGCTGCCAAGAGTTGAACCAAAAACAAGCTTCCAAAAGTACTTTTATGCCTATTTTAACATCAAAAACAACTTTAGAACCATATAAACCATGAAGGCTAAAGCTTCATGATGATGAAAAGAAGGTTTTTCTCACCTTAAGGTAGCTAGAAATCACGTTTTCTTAGAGCTTTTGGTGAGTGAACAAGAGATCCTAAGAGAAAACATGAAGAAAAATCATTAGCTTGACTTCTCCACCATGGTCGAAACTTTAAGGAGGAGGAGCAGCCATCATACCTTGATTTACTCCATGAAAATTGATATAGAAATGAAGAGGAGGAAGAGGTGAACACTTTGGTCGGATTAGATTTTTCATATGGGTTTTAGTTTGAGAAAGAACGGAGGTTGAAGTTCAAGTGTTTGATGAACCACTATTTTATGACTTATTTTGTATTGAATTGAGTGGATTTTCTCAACTATTCTCACACTTATTCATGTAAATTGCATGTTTTTAAGTTTCTTTCCTGATTTTGTGTTATGATTGAAAACATGCTTTCTAGACCTTAAAATCGCTAAAATTTAATCCTCTTTTATTATCGTTCGATACCGTGATATGTGCGTTAAGTGATTACAGGATTTATAGAGCAGGAATGGCATAGGAAGCATGTAAAAGTGAAAGGAATGCAAGAATTTGGAGATTTGAGAAGCTGATGTCGATGCGTACACATGGATGACGCGTATGCGTGACCAAGCCATAGTCCAAATGACGCGTACGCGTGACTGACGCGTACGCGTGGCCAATGCAGAGTTTAAATGACGCGCTGCATGACAGTCACGCGTACGCGTGACGAGTGTCACATGCCTCAGTAAAGAGAATTCATTGGGGGTAATTTCTGGGCTGCTTTTGACCCAGTTTCAGGCCCAAAAATGAAGACAAGAGGCTGCAAAGTGGAGCTAGAAGGGATTCAATCATTCATTCACATACTTTAGTTTTAAATGTAGGTTTTTAGCTCTCTAGGTTTTAGGATTTCTTCTAGTTTTATTTCTTCTCAAATTCAGAGTTCCATCTTGCTTTAATTTAGTTTTTCTTCTACCTTTTATTATTCTAGCATCTTAGTTTATATTCTCTTGTTGATTTCTTTATTTTTCCAAATTAGTTTATGAACTCTCCTTGTTAGATTTAATTCCCTTTTAATGTAATTTGAAGTATTTCATGTTTATGGCTTCTTTATTTAATTGTTAGTTATTGATTCCTTGAATTTTTTAGTCTTAGATTTTACTATCTCTTATTAATTTTCTATGATTTTATTTTGTGTCTTCCAAGTGTTTGATAAAATGCTTGGTTGGATTTTAGAATAAATTTGTGTGTTCTTGGCTTGGGTTAGTGATTTAGAGACTTTTGAATTGTCAAAGTCTCTTGTTGATTGGTAATTAAAAGTTGTTAGTTGGCTTGAGCTTCACTACACAAATTAATGTAAAATAATAAAATAATTTAATTGCCCGAAATAGGTCCAAAATTTTATAATATTAATTAGAAAATATAAATATGATATTTGGACTTAATAGATTTTTCTGAGTTGGAAAATGTAATTTTCTTCGGAAAATTGCGTAAAAACGCGTACCGGTAAATTAATCGGCAGTACCGGCTTAAATCTATCTGGTACTGTGCGAGAATGATGAAAACAGTAGAAAAACTTAGAAAATAAATTAAAGTTAAAAATCGGGTATTAATTTTAAAGGTTTGTCCTGAAATTGGGCCAAACGGGCCAAAAATGCTAACGGGTTGGACCGGGCCCAAGCTAGGCCCAAGCCCAACATATATAAAGCCACTTAAGTGGCAAACTCAGCCATTTCCACCACATACCAGCAGCAACAACGTGAAATTGAAGAAGAGGAGAGGTCAGGGTTTCAAATACTATTCATCATCTTCTTCATTCAACCATAACTTGAGTTACGATGCTCTGATTCGCGTGCCGTCAGCGGCTACATGAAGCTCTTACCGAGCCTGTCACTTCTAGCTAGGTATTGTGGTAAGATTTTCACTCATCTTTGACCAGTTTACTTCCCTAAGAATTTCGAGTTTGTGGGTTTTGGTTTTGAGTGAAATTTATGTTTTGGTTGTTTAGGTACTAATCATTAGAGAGGGATTGTTGGGTTATATCCCAAATTTCAGTGGATAAGGTAAGGTTTCTCAAGAACCTTTGTAAATTGATATATTATGATTATTAGATTTTGATTTATATGAAATATATGATGTTAGTTTGAATATTGGAGCTTGTTGGAATTGTCTTGGATACTTGGGAGCATTTGGAGTTGGATTGGTGACTTGGTTGTGGTTGAAAGTTTTTTTTGTACTCAATCTTTGGTTTTGGTGCATATTGGGAATCAGCCAAGGTATGGTTTCGGTTTTCTCTATGTAATATATAATATTTCTGGACACTTAGGCTAGTGACCCATAGGAGGATTGAATTAAATTGGTTGTTGAAACTTGGTTGATTGATGATTGTATGAGTTGTTGAGGGTGATGAGGGAAGTGCGGTGTATGCCGTGACCCAAAGAGCTGTATTTAATAATGATTATTGGCTAGTTATGGATTATGTTATGAGCCGGATGGCTATGATAGATATTGATTTTATGGCTGGAAATGGAAATATGAATTGAATGATTGTTTTATCTTGAGCTCTCTTTCTCGAAAGTGCGACCCCAGAGAGATGAAGGAAGGTGAGGATCCCCTTCTTTGTTCCTCCTGGTATTGTAAAATCGCCTCCAGCGAGATGGTGGAAGGCTAGAATTCCCTTCTTAGTTCCTCCTGGACATATGAGAACGTACCTCCTGGGTGGACGCAAGGGTGT
Source organism: Arachis ipaensis (assembly GCF_059453495.1). Classification (NCBI taxonomy): domain Eukaryota; kingdom Viridiplantae; phylum Streptophyta; class Magnoliopsida; order Fabales; family Fabaceae; genus Arachis; species Arachis ipaensis. The sequence continues at coordinate 75,032,748 of NC_142440.1, read as the reverse complement.
GGTTTTGCCCCACTTGCTCCAGGTTGGTTAGTATGGAGGCTCCCTGGGTAGACGCAAGGGTTGTGGTTTCGCTCCACTTGTCCCGGGTTATGATGAGTGATGTATGAAAAGTGGAATTATTTGAGGTATAATTGACGATATGGTCATAATGAATGATTATGGAATGTGTATGAATGAAGGTGAAATGATTATCTGAGATACGAGTTTCCTTGGATGGGAGCAGTGACTAGCCACCACGTGCTCCAGGTCGAGACTCGATACTCTGCTGACCCTATGTCGTAAGTGTGGCCGGACACTGTAAAAATTCCGGATGAGCTCGCCCCCGTGGATAAACACCAATGTGGGTGTTGTATGATTATGATTATGATTATGTTTATGAGTATGAATAACTCGAGTTGGAGATGCGCGATAGAGGGACAGTCCAATGGTTAGCTACCAGGACTTGTCGGGTTGGCTTTATAACCGACAGATGAGACTCATCAACCACTAGGACAGGCATGCATCATATGCATCTATATGTCTTGTTTGGATTACCTAAGTGATTGCATAACTAAATGCTACTTGATTATCTGCTATATGTGAATCCTATTTGTGATTTCTCTGTTTGTAATAATTGTGGTTGTTGCATTTGGTTTCGTTGGTGGTTGGGAGGTTCGGAGGAGTTGCAAATGGGAGTTTTAGATAGCTCTGAAGACCCTTAGCTAGTTGCCTGTTTTATCTTTATAGGTTAGTTATGTTTTTTAAGCTTTAATTATCTATTGGAAGTTTTAGGATTGCCTTCGGCTTTCCCAGGATATTATATGTTAGATATGTGGGCACTGTTACCATGCTGAGAACCTCCGGTTCTCACCCATGCGGATTTTGTAGTTTTCAGATGCAGGACGAGAGGCTCCTCGCTGAGGCATGCTGGAAGCTTCTGATATTGCGAAGATCTTTATCTTTTGGGTTTATTTTGGTTATTTGTATTTGCTTAGATACTTAGTATCTCCACCTATTATATATATGTTGTATTAATTTCTCTTAGAGGTGATTTTGGAGACTCAGGTTTTGTAACTCTGTATTTTGGGCTTACTTTTGGGTTTTCCTATATATCTATATATGTATAACTATGTACTCAGACCGGTTTATCTTCGCGAGCCGAGTCTTGAGTTTTATTACATGTGTTTTGGAACTCTTAGTATATAAATTCGTTAGCTTGCTCTATCTTGCTTATGTTACCGTACACGAAGCGTTGCAATTTTCAATTTAACGACTTTTGCTTTATCTCTTTCTTCAAATGCTCCTAGTTATACACCTTTTTCACTATAGTATATGTGTAATTTTTACTTTAGAGGTCGTAGCACCTCGTCACCTCTGTTTTACATCCTAGGTGTAAAGCTCTGTATGGTAGGGTGTTACAATTAGGACTTGTGAACTCAAGTTGATCTTTCTCACTTGACTTTCCTTCAATTGCTAGAGGTTAACTAAGTGAGAGCAATTTTCACTTACCATCACAATTGACGATGATAATGAGGATAGGAATTCCAATTATCAACCCGGGCTAGGACTTTTCTTAGTCGTTCGTTTACTTTATTGTAATTTACTTTATTGTTCAACAATTTTAAAACCCCCAAAAATACTTTCCCGAAACTAATAATAAACACATTTTCCTGCAATTCCTTGAGAGACGACCCGAGGTTTAAATATTTCAGTTTATTTTTATTAGGATTTGTACTTGTGACAACCTAATTAAACGTTGATCGAGGTTTAATTATCGGTTTAGAACTATACTTGCAACGCGTTTTTATTGAGGAATTCTTTACCAACATTTTTCCTCCGTCAGTGTTCATGGAAGTTTCATGGTTTCTCTCATGGAACTCTAACTTTCTCAAGAAGCAAAATGATAACCATGATGATTCCAAGGGAGGCCGTGACTTTTGGATGGTGATTATTCAAAGGTTACTTGTCAAAATATCTCAGAAAGGATAATTACTAAAGGTAGATATATTAGAACTTAAGTAATTACACTATTAATGGATAAACATTAAGTTAATTAATGTAAATGACACTAGTAATTGGATAATCATAAGAATAAAAGATATATGATGAAGCATTAGCAGTGCTAAGTTCATCTAAGAATGCCGGTATTATCCATTACTGGTAGATTTTTAGCTCAGTCATTATATTATTAAACATAGATCAACATTAATCACAGTAGAAAAAATAATAATATAATATTCCAAATAAAATAATAATATATGAATATTATATTAATATAATTTTTCTCTCAAAATTTGGGACCGGCTCGTCACAGCGAGATTAACCATGGAAATAAGAATTTTGAAATTTGGGCCCGAAGTGGCTCAAAAACGCAACTTTTCGCGACATGCGTGCTAAGATCAGGAGAGGTGTTTGGTGAAGTCAAGCTGCTGACTCAGTAGCTTGATGATACAGCACCTGCGCAGTGGAGGTACTTATATGCACTGGAATTCCTAAAAATTTTGTAAAAATTTTGTTTGATCCCGAAAAAGCGCCTTTTCTTCGGGGTAGACTATTATAGTTACCATGCTGAGAACCTCCGATTCTCATTCCATACATATATTTGTGGTTTTCAGATGCAGGTTGAGAGTCCCCTCGCTAGGCATCTGGATTTACTCAGCAAGCAAAGTCGGGGTGCTGGTTTTGATATTTTGCTATGTGTATATAAGTCTAGACAAATTCTCCGTGTATATTTCTATATATTTTGAATCTGATCCTCCTAGAGGCTTTTGGGTGGAGAACTAAGTGTATGCTTATTTATTTTGGGTTTACTGGGTTATATATGTGTATATATATTTACGTAAATATTCTCTGTGTGGTAGGGTGTTACATTTTGGTATCAGAGCAGTTTGTTCCTGTATTGCCTAAGGACGGACTGACTATGCTTCGGGCATACTCTAGGTGTGTGTACATGCTATTTAGGATGTCTGCTAGACATATATAGCAAAAATGTTCATGAGCATACTTTTGGAGATTCCAAGCACTAGAGTTGAGATATTAAGACTGGTCACCTTAATATCAATTATTCGGTGTGGACAAGACCCAAAGGGCATTTCGTGGACACGAATGAGATGATACGGTTGATGATAGGGTTGATGCTGTAGAAGTTATTGCTGATGGGTTGAGACAACAAGCTTGAAACGGTGATAGAGGTGGTAATGGACCTGGTGGTGAAGAAAATCAAGGGATTAGAACTCGTGCAATTGGAGTAAAGGACAATGACTTTTAGTTAGAGAGGTAAAAAGATTCAAGGAGATGTTCAGTGGAAGAGAGTGAAGGATTAAGCTCTTAGTGATTTAGTGGCTCTAGAGTTGTAGTGACGTGAAAAAGGAGTCTTGGGATAGGAGATTATTTTGAGGATTGACGTAGGATCAAGGAATTGAAAGTGTAAGTGTGTGATTTAGGTTATAGCTGGTTGAATCAGACTAAGAGATTGAGAAATTACTTAGTATTTGAGATAGTGAGAAGCATTTGAGATTGTTTTGATTTAGATGGAAACCTTAAAGGGTAAGAGAGAGTGTGATTACTGAGAAAGAGTTAGACGAATCTAAGAGTGAAACAAATGGGCATGGCTTGTGCTTGAATTTGGTTAAGATTATGATCTTGTACATGAGAATGGAGAATGTGAATTAGTGTCGAATTGATGTTGGAGAATAACAGAATGAATTACATGAAGTCAGTTGAATTTGAGGAAGCATATAAGAAGATTCGAGAGCAAATTTTTGAGGGCAAAAATTTTTGTTAAGGGGTAGGATGTAAAACCCGAGTAATTAATAAATAATTAATCAATAAATTAATTATTAATTAAAAAAAGAAAATTAAATTTTATAGTTTAATGGAGTAGAAATAATTAAAATATTAATTTTGACACTAATTTAAAAGATTTTGGCTCGAAAATAGGCCAACCAGCCGAACCGATTAGACCGGGCCCAAGTGGGCCCAAGCCCAAGCCCACTCACATAATTCCCTATATATAAGTTGAAATCAGTTTTCTTCCCCCTTCTCATTACCATTTCACGCAGCAAGAAAGGAAGGGAAAAAGCAAACCCAAATTCCCAAAAGTCTCCGAATTTCATTTATCCATAACATACAATCTAGAGCTCCGATTGACGAGCCATCAGCGGTCACGCGTTCTTTTTAAAATTCTCTACAAAACCTACTAAACAATTTGGTAAGGGAATCACGTCTTCTGACTCAGTTCTCCCCTCTTCAATTTGTGATTTTTTTTAGTATTGAGAAATTTTATGATTTTGATGGTTTAGGGATACTCTAACAGTGAATAATCATCGAATTTTATCCATTTGACTTATGGATAATGGTAAGAAAACCCTAACCCTTGTGAATTGGTGATTTAATGAGCTCAATGTTGATTATTATGACATTGTATGAATTAGATCGTGTATCTTGTTGAATTGGAGTTAAATTGGTGGATATTGGAAGCTTGGAATTGAATCCTGGGAGCTGGAAATTTAATTGGAAAGGAGTTGGAGCTTTGGAGCTTGAGGAATGGTGGATAATTGAGGTGTTCTGGGCTTAGGGAGGAATCGGCCAAGGTATGGTTTCGGTTTCTCGTAACTAAAATATAACGTGTCGTGAAAACTTAGGTTAGTTAACCGTAAGATAAGATTGAATTATTAATCATGTTGATGATTGAGATTGGTTGATATGTATGAGGGTTAGTAACTTTGAGGTTGTGATTGATGCTATTATGATTGTGATGTTTAATCTTGTATATGAGATGGGTAAATGATGATAAGATTGTGCCACGATTAATGATGATTATGTTGAATGTTGTGAACTTGTTAATGTGAGTAGTTTGGTGGAATATTGAATTTGTTTTGAGCTTGTGATGATGAGTGGATAGGATGATGATAATTGTGAGTTGTGACGTTGATGAATATATATGTATATATAGGAGTGATGTTTTATTTTTGAATTGTGTGGCTTGGAATTGAGGAAAATTGAGTCTTGGAATATTGTGGGGGAGACAGAATAGTTATGAAATTGTTTGGAAAACCTTTGATTTGTTTTAAATAGTAAAATATTAGTTTAGAAGTGAAGAAAGCTTGAGACATAATGAATTATGAATGAGAAGTGCAGAAATGTGACATATGTATGATGAATATGGCCATAATGAATGTTTATGAACGATTTATGATGAATTTGAAAATGAAATTGTTTTTGGTTTTGACCTGGCAAGGATCGTGGTGGTTTACTGCTTGTCCAGTGTCGAAATGTCTGTGAGGATTGTGGTAGTTTACGGCTCACAGAAAGTGGGGATCATGGTTGTTTACCACCCACGTTTGTGTTATTTTTCCAATTGAAGATCTTGCAAGGTTTGTGGTGGTGTACTGCTCGCAATGGTAGGGTTCGTGGTGGTGTACCGCCCTCCAGGTGAGGATTGTGGTACTGTATCGCTCACCAATTTTCAGGAGGACAATATCCGGGTTAGCTACTGGATGTGTCGGATTTTAGCAAAGTAACCGACACGTGAGCTTACGGCCAGTAGGAATGGCATGCATCATTTGCATTTATGGGTCTTGTTTGGTTTTGCATTCTTGGGTTTGCGTAATTGATATTCATGCTTAACTGCTATATGTCCTAGTTGCTGTATCTGTATCCTTCTTATGTTTGCTTTGTCTGTATTGCTTGTTTGTGCATTGGAGCTTTGGAGGATTGGAGGAAGGCGGAATTTAGGGCTTAAGTTAGAAAGAAATTAGAAATAAGAACCTTAGATAGCCTACCTTGTTTATGGTTTTCAATTTTAGTTTTGAAGTTTAAATCTATTGTCGGAAGTTCTAAGATCGCTTTCGGCTTTCTCAGGACATTATATGTTAGTTATGTGGGCACCGTTACCATGTCGAAAATCTTCGATTCTCATTCCATACATATATTTGTGGTTTTCAGTTGCAGGTTGAGAGGCACCTCACTAGGCGTCTGGATTTACTCAGTAAGCAAAGTTGGGGTGCTGGTTTTGATATTTTGCTATGTGTATATAAGTCTAGACAAATTCTCCGTGTATATTTCTATATATTTTGAATCTGATCCTCCTAGAGGCTTTTGGGTGGAGAACTAAGTGTATGCTTATGTATTTTGGGTTTTACTGGGTTATATATGTGTATATATATTTACGTAAATATTCTCCAGCCGGCCTTGGCTTCGCAGGTCGAGCCAGGAGTTTGACATTATGTATCTTTTGACCCTCTGCTCTCATTATATTCTTGTGTCGTTGCTTTTTTTCGTACGCAAGTTTATGTTCACGCGAGCGATGCGCTTTTCTTTTTGCGACTTGTTGCTTAAACTTTCTTTCAAGGCTCCTCGAAGATAAAATTTTCTTCCAACTATTACTATATATATATATATATATTAGAGGTCATAGTACCTCACCACCTCTATTTTATGACTTAAGCGTAAAGCTCTGTGTGGTAGGGTGTTACATTATGGTATCAGAGCAGTTCGTTCCTGTAGAGCCTAAGGGACAGACTAACTATGCTTTTGGACATACTCTAAGTGTGTGCACATGCTATTTAGGATGTCTGTTAGACATATATAGCATAAATATTCATGAGCATACTTTTGGAGATTCAAAATACTAGACTTGAGATATTAAGACTGATCACCTTAATATTAATTGTTCGGTGTGGACAAGACCCAAAGGGAATCTCATGAACGCGAGTGAGGTAATACAGTTGATGATAGGGCTACTGTTGTACAGGATATTGCTGATGGGTTGAGACAACAAGCTAAAAATGGTGATAGAGGTGGTGATGGACCTGGTGGTGAAGAAAACCAAGGGATTAGAACTCGTGCAACTGGAGTAAATGAAAATGGCTTATAGTTAGAGAGGTAAAAAGATTCAAGCAGATGTCTGGTGGAAGAGAGTGAAGGATTAAGCTCTTAGTGATTTATAATTTGAGTGGCGTTGCGGAAGCGCGGTTATTTGGTGGCTCTAGAATTGTAGTGACTAAAGAAAGGAGTCTTGGGATAGGAGATTGTTTCGAGGATTGACGTAGGATCAAGGAATGGAAAGTGTAAGTGTGTGATTTAGGTTATAGCGGGTTGAATCAGACTAAGAGATTGAGGAATTGTTTAGTGTTTGAGATAGTGAGCAACATTTGAGATTGTTTTGATTTAGATGAAAACCTTAAAGGGTAAGAGAGAGTGTGATTACTGAGAAAGAGCTAGATGAAGCTAAGAGTGAAATAAATGGGAATGACTTAGGCTTGCATTTGGTTAAGTTTATGATCTTATACATGAGAATGGAGAATGTGAATTAGTGTCAAATTGATGTTGGAGAATGGCAGAATGAATAATATGAAGTCGGTTGAATTTGAGGAAGCATATAAGAAGATTCGAGAGCAAATTTTCGAGGGCAAAAATTTTTGTTAGGGGGGGTAGGATGTAAACTCCGAGTAATGAGTAAATAATTAATCAATAAATAATTATTAATTAAAAAAATTATAAAATTAAATTTTTATAGTTTAATGAAGTAGAAATAATTAAAATACGAATTTTGACACTAATTTAAAAGATTTTGGTTCGAAAATAGGCCAACCAGCCGAACCGGTTAGACCGGACCCAAGTGGGCCCAATCCCACTCACATAACTCCCTATATATAAGTTGAAATTAGCTTTCTTCCCCCTTCTCATTACCATTTCACGAAGCAAGAAAGGAAGGGAAGAAGCAAACCCAAATTCCCAAAAGTCTCCGAATTTCATTTGTCCATAACATTCAACCCGGAGCTCCGAATGACAAGCCGTCAGCGGTCACGTGTTCTTTTCAAAATTTTCTACAAAACCTACTAAACAATTTGGTAAGGGAATCACATCTTCTGACTCAGTTCTCCCCTCTTCAATTTGTGATTTTTTAGTATTGAGAAATTTTTTGATTTTGATGGTTTAGGGATACTCTAACGGTGAATAACCATCGGATTTTATCCATTTGAGTTATGGATAATGGTAAGGAAACCCTAACCATTGTGAATTGGTGATTTAGTGAGCTCAATGTTGATTATTGTGACATTGTATGAATTAGATCGTGTATCTTGTTGAATTGGAGTAAATTGGTGGATATTGGAAGTTTGGAATTAAATCCTGGGAGCTGGAAATTTAATTGGTAAGGAGTTTGAGCTTTGGAGCTTGAGGAATGGTGGACAATTGAGGTGTTCTGGGCTTAGGGAGGAATCGGCCAAGGTATGGTTTCGGTTTCTCGTAACTAAAATATAACGTGTTGTGAAAACTTAGGTTAGTTAACCGTAAGATAAGAATGAATTATTAATGATGTTGATGATTAATATTGGTTGATATGCATGAGGGTTGTAACTTTGAGGTTGTGGTTGATGCCATTATGATTGTGATGTATAATCTTGTATATGAGATGGGTAAATGATTATCAGATTGTGCCATGATTAATGATGATTATGTTGAATGTTTTGAACTTGTTAATGTGAGTAGTTTGGTGGAATATTGAATTTGTTATGAGCTTGTGATAATGAGTCGAGAGGATGATGATTATTGTGAGTTGTGACGTTGATAAATATGTATGTATATATATGAGTTATGTTGTTTCGCTTTTGAATTGTGTGGCTTGGAATTGAGGAAAATTGAGTCTTGGAATATTGTGGGGGGAGATAGAATAGTTATGGAGTTGTTTGGAATACCTTTGAGTTGTTTTAAAAAGTGAAATATTGGTTTGGAAGTGAAGAAAGCTTGAGACATAATGAATTATGAATGAGAAATGCAAAAATGTGATATGTATATGATGAATATGGCTATAATGAATGATTATGAATGATTTATGATGAATTTGAAATTGGTTTTGGGCTTTGACCTGGCAAGGATCATGGTGGTTTACCCCTTGTCCAGTGTCAAAATGTCTGTGAAGATCGTGGTGGTTTACTGCTCACAGGTGGGGATCGTAGTTGTTTAATGCCCACGTGTGTGTTATTTTTCCAATTGAAGATCTTGCATGGTGCGTGGTGGTGTACCATTCACAATGGTGGTATACCACTCGCAATGGTGGGGTTCGTGTTGGTGTACCACCTGCCAGGTGAAGATCGTGGTACTGTACCGCTCACCGGTTCTCATTCCATACATATATTTGCGGTTTTTAGATGCAGGTCGAGAGGCACCTTACTAGGTGTTTGGATTTACTTAGCAAGCAAAGTTGGGGCGTTGGTTTTGATATTTTGCTATGTGTATATAAGTCTAGACAAATTATTCGTGTATATTTCTATATATTTTGAATCTGATCCTCCTAGAGGCTTTTGGGTGGAGAACTAAGTGTATGCTTATGTATTTTGGGTTTACTGGGTTATATATGTGTATATATATTTATGTAAATATTCTCCGGCCGGGCTTGGCTTCGTAGGTCGAGCCAGGAGTTTGACATTATGTATCTTTTGACCCTCTGCTCTCGTTATATTCTTGTGTCATTACTTTTTTTCGTACGCAAGTTTATGTTCATGCGAGCGATGCGCTTTTCTTTTTGCGACTTATTGCTTAAGCTTTCTTTCAAGGTTCCTCGAATATAAAATTTCCTTCCGGCTATAACTATATATTTTAGAGGTCGTAATACCTCACCACCTCTGTTTTACGACTTAAGCGTAAAGTTCTGTGTGGTTGGGTATTACAAATTACATGGCACAACAATAATTAATTGGAAGTTTGTGTCTTTAGTAAATCGAATTAGGCAAGTTCGATTTATAAACAAAAATGGCCAGGCTAAATCGAAACAAAGAATGTCGAATTAGTATGCGTTGAGCTATATGCACAAATCAATTTACCAAGACATATAAATAGATGTAAGTTAATTCGATTTATTATGGTCCAAACATATGTAAAGAGTACATTTATTATGTCGAATTAGTGAATAATTAATGAATAAATTAAATTTTAATTAAAGAAACTAAAAATATGAATTTTTATAATTTAATGAGATAGAGCTAATTAAATAAGAATTTTGATACTAATTTTAAAGAATTTGGCCCAAGATTGGGCCAAACAGGCCGAATCGGTTAAACCAGGCCCAAATCGGGCTTGGGAGGCCCAACCCACTCACTTAAACATAAAATGAGCTTCAACTCATCCTCTATTTTCTTCATGCAAAACACTGAAGTTCAACAAGAGAGGGGGAAGAACACTCCAAAGCACCAAACCTAGACTTTGATTTAAATCTCACATAACTTCTCGCTCCGAGCTCCGATCGCTGTACTGTTTGTGGCCATGCGTCCACAATGTCGATCTCTACAAATCCCAGTGTCTAATTTGGTAAGGAAGTCTCAGTTTTAATCTTAGTTCTTCCTTCCCCAAATTTTTGAAAATTGTATAAGTAGGTGTTGAGATTTTGGTTCTTTTATGTTATAGGATCCAATTAGCTTGAGAAAAATGCTTGATTTTGCTTCATTGTTGCTTGGGTAAGGTGAGAATCCTTGCTACCCTAGTTAATTTCTTGATTAAGCATGTTGGGTATTGAATTTTGGGTATGTATATGTGATAATATGTGTTAGGTGTGTATATATGCACAATTGGAGCATAGTTGTGAATGTTGGATGCTTGGTGGAGCTTTGGGTGCTATCATCTTAGAGATTGAGAATCTTTGGGGCTGAGTTTTGTGCCATTTGGTGGTGTCTCTGGGTTATATGAGAAAATCGGCCAAGGTATGGTTTTGGTTTTTCGTATTTAATATATAATATCTTGTGAAAACTTAGGCTAGATGACCATAGGATAGGTGTGAATGCATGAATGTGTTAAATGCTTAGTACCTTGATAATAATTGTTGAAATAGGTTGAGTATTAGTTTGGTGATTGATGTGGTGATGAATATGGAATGCTAAATGATGATTTGAAGATGATTGATAAGGTGATAATAATGCATATGTATATGTGATGAATTGTTAATTAAGGAATTTATGTATGAGATTGTTTAAGATTGAGGCATGGTTGGTTGTAGTAGGAGGTGGAGCTGTGTTCCCGTGTTATGGTATGTTATGGTATTGTTCGTATGCATAGAATGTTGGTATTGAGTTTGTTGTGGTAAAAATAGAGGTTTAATGTTTTAGATGAAAACTTGATTTTAACGAAATTCGGCGGTCCATAACTGGAGTCTCAAATTTTGGATGGAAATGAAATTTGTTGCAAATCAAATATGGTTTTACAAGCTTTAAAACTGTATAAATTTTGTGGAAAACGGAATTTTGTAGAGAAAGTTATGGACGTCGAAAATCTTGTGCAAAAAACCTGATTTTTTTTAAGTTACAGCAAAACAAGAACTTCTGGTTTGTGTGCATACGCACACTGATGTGCGCATGCTTCGAGTAGGGGCCATGTTTTCAATTGCACACACACCCTGTGATATTCGGCAAACGTGTGTACTCACACCACGGTGCGCACGCGCACACAGGGACATGCTTGCTGTTGAGAGCGTCCGCACATTCTGGAGCACACGCACACCCTGTGTTTTTTGGCAAACGTGTGTATGCACACCATGGTGCACACGCACACGTATGGACATGCTTGCTATTGAGCACTTCCGCACCTCCTGGTGTGTACGCACACACTCTATTTTCCAGTAACATGTATTTTGTGATTTAAACATGGTTTTGAACTTCTAAACCTTTGTTTTTACCTACTAGGACCCTAGAATTGAGTTATGGTGATAGTGAAAAGGTTTGAACTAGGAAGGTGAGGTAACTTGAAAGAGAAGTAAGCTTTCAATATGATGAACCAAGTATGAGGAGTGCAAAGATGTGTTGTATATGTGATGTCATGGCTATAACGAATGATTATGAAATGAATATGAATGATTTTGAATGCTTAGGAGGCTTATGCACTCAATTTTATCTGAGATACGAGTTTTCCTGGGTAAAGAGTAGTGGCTTGCCACCACCTCGTAAGGGTGACCGGGCACATATAAATTCCCGGGAAGGATACTCCCAATGAGCAAGTTTTATATATGAGAAAAGCTATGCATAGACTCTTGGGGATGCGCAACGGGGAATAGTTCAGGGTTTAGCAGCTGGATTTGTCGGGTTGGCTTGATAACCGACAGATGAAACTCATCAGCCATAGGACAAGCATACAACATATGCATATTGTTTGAATTGCTTGCTTGTGCATTAATTGGGAATGCCTAAATAAATTTAATATGCTATTTGTTATACTTGCTATTTTATTACTTGTATTCTACCTGTGTTTGTCATTGTTTGCTTGTTTGTCTGTATGGTTTCACCGGAGTTGGAGGATTGGAGGAAAGGCGGAGGATTGAGGGTTTTGGTTAGGTTTTGATTAAGTTTAAAACCTTAGAGGACCACCTGTTTATGGTTTCTATTTTAGTTCCTTATGTTTTATAATCTAGTGTTGGAGTTCTAGGATTGCCTCTGGCTTTCCCAGGACCTTATATCTTATGGATGCGGTACCATTACCATGCTGAGAACCCCCAGTTCTCATTTTATACTGATATTTGTGTTTTTCAGATGTAGGTCGAGAGGCACCTCGCTAGGCGTCTGGAGTTCTGCAGTGAAGTGGATCTTTTGGGACATTATGTTGTGTACTATTTATATATGACCATATGTATAGAACTCTCCTAATGAATTATTTTACTTTTGTACCTCATAGAGGTGTATGGAGAGCTAGGGTTTCTTTTGTGTAATTTGGGTTATGGGTTATATAGATGCATGTAAATATTTCTCCGGGCAGCCTTAGCCTCGCAGACTGGGTTAGGAGCTTGTTA